>NW_026643120.1:0-4800000 GCF_028827895.1 Penicillium longicatenatum | reverse complement strand
GACGTGGGAGCCGGTCTTCATCTGGGGAGGCGAGTATCTCAATGCCGATGGTGCCGACTTGGTCTTTTATAAGGCAGCGGACAGAGAGGCGAAGGTTACGAACGCTGACGACGCGCACGCGCTGCCATTTTGCTTGCGTTAACGAGGCGTCCTTTCCTGGTAAGAAGCCCTGTGGGAACGATGCAGGGAACTCATTTGAGGGGCCTGGTCCGCTGCTGCGGGAAAGCATGCTCAAAGGCGCGTTATCATTGCTGCCGTCTGTTGAGGTGTCGACTAGAAGGGGTCCGATGGTCATCTCGTCACCAACGGATATGCTGCCGTGGCGAACTAGGCCGCATAAAACCATTCCACGGCTTTCTTGTTTGGTTTTCTCGTTCGTCGCCGAATATACTTTTGAAGGTGGAATAGCGAACACCTCGTCCACATCGAAAACGTTGTTGGGAGACTGATGCAACACTGGTTGCTTGTGCAAATGCAGTGTTCTTTGTCGTGGCGTTGATGGAATAGGCAAGTATCGAAGGAATGCGTGCAGTTTGCCTATTCCTGAACCATCAACAGCGCTAGAGAGAACTATGGGCACGGTACGTGACCAGTTCTCGTTGGTTGCTTTAATAAGTTCTTGTACAGATTTACCGTCCGGTCCGCTAATCTGCTGGAGATCAGGTATCTTATCGCCCATTGGAGGAAGCACCGCGGGCTTCCGATTTGCTGTTTTAAGGGCAGACAAGACTTTAGCAAGATTTTCTCGTAGCCCGCTTCGAGAAGCAATGTCTAACTTTGTGATGACAATCAGAAAGGGAATATCTAGTTTCAGACAAAGCTCCAAGTAGGCCAGACAAAAAACGATCTCAGTGGTTTGCTCATTGCCGATTTCAGTCTCTGCCGTCTCCTCACCGCAGTTGGCCGGAATACAAAGCATCACATAATGCGGCGCCCAGCTTACCAGGCCCCTTAATGTAGACTTCACATAACGCACCGAACCTGGAAGGTCGGATACAAACGCGAGACGACCTCCGCGCGAAGTGGCATGGATATCATCCCACGCAGCGACATTTCCAGAGGCATAATTGACCACACTTGTGGGCATGTCATCTGCATAACCAATCAGCTCTTGGGCGACAGAGCTAGTGATACCGGAGGATATCTCGTGTCGGTGTTTGAGGAGACTAAGCCGGCTCTTGCCTCTCCCATTGTCAAGTTGAGACGAGGTCAAAGCTCCCAGCAAAGAAGATTTCCCTGCAGTGCTTGGGCCAGCAATGGATATTCGGATCTGCTCAGTGTGAGAATAATCCTCCTCTGAGACAGAGTCCACTCCGTTATCTGGATTGGGAACGCCATCGACATTCCGTGTTGAGCGAGAAGACATCTTGTAGAAATCCAAATCTGGTGTGACTAAAGCTTCTGCAACCCAGAGTTTGTCCGAGTGGCTTTTGGTCAATTCCAACGCTCCCGTTGGCAAGTCCTCCACCCACTCGCATTTCCCGACGATGACTCGACGCAGTATTTCAACGCTACATCCGAGACTGGCTGCCATGGCCTGTAGATTGGTCACACTTTCATCCAGTTCATCTTGCGTTAAGCCTACAAAGGTACCATCGTCGGCAACTCCAATCTCGTAGAGTGCACCCTGGCTTTCTTCTAGGCCAGCAAGTAGGCGAGTCGGCTTTGGGGGCACGCCTAATTGTGGAGTCGCATCTGGAAGCACCGGA
Organism: Penicillium longicatenatum; assembly: GCF_028827895.1. Taxonomy (NCBI): domain Eukaryota; kingdom Fungi; phylum Ascomycota; class Eurotiomycetes; order Eurotiales; family Aspergillaceae; genus Penicillium; species Penicillium longicatenatum. Next base: position 4,798,291 of record NW_026643120.1, on the reverse strand, counting down.
ACTACCAAGTTTGCCGTGGTCGATGAATGAAAGGGCGAAGATTGCTGTAAGCGCCATAACAGTTGCGTCGTCAGCCCCTGTAGCCGTTGTTGCCGACTTTGACTCGACCTGGCTTGCATGGGCTTTGGGGGTGTCGTTGTCACATCCTGAGACGGCGATGCAGAAGTTGAGGCCGCTACTAGGATATTACGGGAATGATATGAGCCTGCGACGACATGACCAGTGGACATGGAAAGATAGGGCCGCCGTGGACGAAGAAGTAGATGCAACTTGTACTCGGTGGGGCCCTCCTGAGGTTCCGGCTCCAACTTGCTGATGCCATAGTCGGACAGAAAATCAGGATCTGCCGAGTTCAAAGCTGAGCTGGATCGGGTTCGAATAGCTAGCCCTCGACTGCCAGACACATTGACTTGGGGAGTCGACGATCCTGAGGTCGACCATGGGGATGAAACCCGGGGTGGGTCAGGATCGTAGGTGAAGATGGATGCCATGGCCGTAGCCAGTGGAAGTTAACCAGATTTACAGTTCACCTCGGTGATAAAAGTATTAGGAAGACTGAATAGACGCGACACAGTACCAAGGCAGAGACAGTAACAGAGGGCATTCTTGCGCAGAATATGGGAGAGGGACAAATGATGAATGACCAGTGTTGATGATCGGTTGAGTCACCCGTTGCAGTGCCTGAGGCATCACATGACTCCACACGGATGAATTAGAACTATGAAATGCGTTTCTCACAGAGAAACTTTTGTCCAAGTGAAGACCGCCAAAAGAAAAAAAAAAAAGAATGAATAAGGACAAGAGGATGAAGCAAACATCGAAAGGATATTCAAATATCAAACACCCAAGAATTGTGGTAAATCGCACTGTTCAATCACCCTACTCTGCTGACGGTTCTCGGCCACCACCTTTGCATTTCCCTTGTGCCACATGAATATTCCGCGCTGTTGTTCGAGTAAACACTGCTCCACATACAGGACACTCGGCTTTGGCAACAACTCCAGACTTTTCTCGTTGGTGTCGCAATAGGTTGCTAAAAGTGGAGAATTCACGGCCATTACACCCGTGGTCCCAGCATTGCGGTCGAGGCCTTGAACTAACGACACGGACTTGCCGCTCATTGTCCGATCCATGTAGAGACTCGGGTGGAGAGAAAACGGGGTCAGCAATAGCTGAAGATGCTTGCGAGCCCATAGACGAGGGGTGGGAGGAACTAATTCTGTAGTCAGCAAAGTCTCTTGTGAGGTTCACCTTGAGTGGTTCGACTCACGGAATTTGTGGTGCTTCGGGGAGATAATAAGCGGGTTGGTTCATCATATAAGGGGAAGAGCTAAATTGATACATCAACAACTGGTGCTTCTTGTTTGAGCGATGCCGATTTCCGGATTTTCACAAGAAAAACTTACGATATCATTATAGGCTGTTCGGGGAGGGCAGTGGTTGTGTGAGGAGTGAAAGAACGAGCCATTGAAGGGCTAAAGGCAACAATTAGCTCCTATTTTCCCGAGGGATTTCATAAAACATGGTGATTATAATAGTTCGCCCATACCTGCGGGAATGACTCGGGCGAGCGCTACCAGGAGCCCCAGGAAGATAAGAAGACGGTGCATGAGACTCAGGGTGGTAGCCAGGCATTGGCCCATTAGGATGGCTGCCATAGGCAGCAGAGAAGCTAGATGAAGGATATGACTGTGGCGGAGGGAACTGTTGATACACATTTCCGGATGGAGGCTGCAACGGTTGAAATGGACGGTTAGGCCAGACATAGTCTATGATTAATTAGTGATTGCCTTCATGTGATGATCAATATCGATGCTACATACGGTGAGAGTTTGGCTGCATTTGGCCACCAAAGTATGTGTCTGATGCTACAGACATAGGGTAGGGTATGATTCCAAGACCGCTAGTATAAGAATTTTTTTATCAGTATACTCTTCCTACTGCATGTTTCTTTGGTTGCTTTAATGATGTCCTTGAGTTTCGGGTATCAACTAACCGTGGATGCTCCGTAGGTAATTGCTCTTGGCAATTATCTTGTTCAATAGACTGATGTATAGTCTGTTCAGGATAGTGCTCGGAGTATGTGGTTTTTGAGTAAGTTGAATCCGAATAAGATTGCTCAGAATAAGAAGAATCAGGATCATAAAATGATTCTGGAAGGGAATTAGAGTGTAGGGGAGTAGTGGAGCCTTGTGGATGAGATGAAAAGGGAAAAACCGATGAAGGTAAAGAGGACGTTTCTAGGGCCGGCACCGGGCTAGTAATAAACGGCCACGCGGGATCCGAATTGTCCAAGGCGCTTTGCTGGAACGCCGGCGGCTGCACAGACTCAATAGGAGTGGATAAATAGCCAAATTGGTGCTGCAAGGCTGGGTCTTTAGACAGGTCAGGGTTCCTGTGGTGACTGGAGTAATCCTGTGAGTTTGACTGTGAAGGCTCGGAAGACATTGGGGCTTTTCGGTCTAGGTCATGGACCTAGCGCAAAACTACAATTGAACCAGCAGGGGGCCAGAAAAGGGCCAGCATAACATAGGGGAGTAAAATTGGGAAAGAGGGGCGACAATCTTGAAAAAAAAAAAAAAATCAAATAAAACAATCACGTACAATAGGCCTTGTAGACTTGGGTGGTTGTTGGCAAAGTCGAGGGTTTTTGTTTCCACTTGGTGATTGTAGTAGTTCGGAGTGAGCGACGGGCGCAACAACAAGATTTGCAGATTCTGTAAATTTTTTTGCAAATCTGATGGCGAGAAACGAAAATTCCAAGAATTTCCAAGAAATTTCAGAAAGAAAACCTTCAGGTCGTATGGCAGGGAGGATGTTACAAGAGAAAACGAAGTCCCCGCAATAATGAATCGCCCAGTTGGGTACAGACTGGCCCACTAAGAGAAAGGCAAACCGTAGGCTTCTAGAACTTCTATACCAATGGGTGTTCGTAGCCACGAGGTGGGTGGGAATTTTGTCCCTGAAACAGACTTGGGGCAATTTCGCACTGGGTCGCGATTTTTCGGGAAAAAAAGGGCCTGTAATCATTGCCTATCTGATATAGTGTGAATGAGCCAGGAGACGTAAGATCCTATGATCTTCAAGCAGTGGATCCAAGCATCCTATCATCCTATCACACAATCGAGAGGGAAAGACCTGGTTTTTTGACCCCCACAAGTGACACCGGAACCTCCGTTGTTAGGCCAAAGCCTATATTAGGAAAATAGCTCGGAATGGATTGGCCCATGGGGCCAGGGCGTGTAATGATCCTTGAGCGGCATATGGGAGCTTTTCCTTGCAAAATAAGTGGGCTTTTTTAGCCCCAATTAGCAAATGGGGCGTCCTGGGTCGATTTGGGGGCCATGACGCCGGCCTGTTATGTGGCTGGCGAGAATATCCAGAAAAGTTAGTCGATTTCGACGCAGGCCGCCATTCGCGGTGGCTGCACAAATCCAAAAAAGCAATATGTAACCCCAAAAGAAAAAAAACCCCCGACGGATTACGGTGAGGTCGTTTCCGCTCTATAGACTTGGCCCCCACGAACGCGCCGTTAGAGAAGCAGGATCCGATCATCAGGGATGCGGATGCACCATGAGCTCGCTGAAGAATTAGGTCTGGAGTATAATTGTTTCTAGTATATGCAGGTTTGCGGAATCGGTTGGGCTCTCGGAACCATCAATCTCGATGGATCATAGATGGTATGACCGTACGGTCATATCCACCAACCCGTATAATGGGTACGCGGCCTGGAGCCAGAATAGCACAAATCGAGCTCTAGCGGCTGGATTCGCTGTTAAGTCCTTTCAGGAGATGGCGTCAAAGTTGAACCACAGTGCAGGACCCCAGTAATCCCAGCATCCCGGAGGCCATGTGGTTTGCTGCAACGCCAGAGTGGATCTCATGTAGGACCATCCAACAGTATCGAAGCGAGCCTAGGGCCGAAAAAAGCCATTGTAAGAAGGGGGTCAAAAGGGCCGGGGGAAGGGGCGCACAATTACTCTTAGCGCCTACGAAATTTGTCATGGCACGACCCGAGACAGTGGCGCTTCCCGGGAGTGCTCCCGGGCCAACTCGAGATCGACCGGCTCTCTCCACATTCAGGGCTTGGGATCCGCAAGTGTAGTCAGATCCTGGCAAGTACTCCGTAGCAATGGGTCTGGTTTTTTTCTCCCGCTTCTTCTGTCCCAAGTCTTCCCCTGTACATGTGCCTGACATGTGCTGTGCCCCTGTTTTTAGTGTCTCTGGCACATGGTCATAGTACGACCCAGAATCATGCAGAAAATCAGTTCGGTGCCGGTGCACGGTTTTTGCATTGATTCGTTATCACCGAACTTCGTTGGATAGGTCTTGTCTCCACCCACATAAGATGAATCGAGCGGGTTGGCTTGCAAGCCCCTTGTGCTCGGGGCAAACATCAATCGTAAAATGAACGACTTCGTATTTCGATCTTCCCGACTTAAGTTTCCTAGAATAGTTAGACCGGGCTCCACCAAAATTACATGAGTAGAGATGCACCAAGTCAGCAATACCAGATGCTTCGTACATGTAAATCTTCCAATAAGATGCAACTTACTAAATTCGAACAATGTCATTCAGTTCCGTCATTCAACTTAAGGGACTGGACAAAGAAATGACAATTGTGGCGTCTGTCGCCAAGACTGACAGTTGGAGGGCCCAAGGCATCCGAAAACTGACTTTTGAAACAGTGATTTGGAATGCCTATACGGAGTACGCATGGACTTTTGCAGGATTTGATAATATGCATTGCGAGAAATCGATGTTTTTTTTTGAGCTCCGTATTGCCGAAAGGGCCCTATGGAGGTGTCAGCCGAAGCGGGTGACATGAGTGATCTAGACAGTCGAGACAAAAAATAGTCTTCATTGCAATCAAGAAGCTCTTCAAAATGAAAAGTTTACAGATAGAGGTGCAATAGAGGTGCAATCCCATCACATGATAATTGGAGGACTCTAGACACAGAAAGCATAGAAGCACATGTCACGTGACAAACGCAGTTTGCAGTCACGTGATCATGGCCGAGACTGCACTGTAATCCGACCACATCGACAGCCCGCGATGGAGTGCACACGGATCTTTCCCCACGAAGACCCTGCAAAGCTACTGGAACATAACTCACATATCTTGGTATCGCTACTGTGTGACCGATATACCCACAATGAAGCTCGTTCGGTACGTCAATCCCGAGGCCCACGCGGTCAGCCAAGCTACCACGCGCATTCTACGCGAAATATCTTTCTGGAGCTGAGAGCTGACACGCCATCTAGGTTTTTGATGAAATGCGCCAATGAGACGGTGACTGTTGAGCTCAAGAATGGTGAGTGCCAGCATTATCAATTTAGAACTGCCTTGCGCGTCTGAATGACCATGCTTTCCTCGCAACCCCAGACCGCCATAGCTTCTAACTCATATTTAACCCTACGTAGGCACAATTCTGCATGGCACAATTACCGCGGTCTCTCCGCAAATGAACACCTCTCTCCGAACTGTGAAGATGACCCCCAAGGGCCGTGATCCCCTCTCGCTCGACACCATCAACATCCGTGGTTCCACAATTCGTTACTACATCCTCCCCGATAGCTTGCCGCTCGACACTCTCCTCGTTGACGACGCTCCCAAGCCTAAGAACAAGGCCCGCAAGGAGGCAGACCGTGGTCGTGGTGGCCGTGGAGGTCCCCGCGGCGGTGGTGGCAGAGGCCGCGGTGGTCCTCGTGGTGGTGGCCGTGGACGGGGTCGTGGTTTCTAAGTGTTTTTCTTCTCTCTAAGAGTACAAACTGGCGTTTGTTTCTGTCTTCTAAATGGTTCTTTTTTTCTACCTTGCATGATCATGGGATATCATCTTAACTACCCCGGGCCTTTTCCTAAATTTTTTGGAGGGTGAAAGAAAAAGCAATATCTTTTCATTTCCCAAACTTGGCTTTACTGGCTTAAGCTCTTTGATTTAGTAGATCCAGTCCGGGCAAGATCTTCAGCTCTGGCGAGGCATTTCTTCCATTTTAGTTACGAGATATAACGGTAAGGATGCCGGGATCAAAGGATCATCCTTGGCTCTAGGTTTGGCGGATCTAGACTACGGGCCGCAAATCCAGAATACATTTAAGCATTGACGAAGGTCATACAGTATAAAGCCTGCGCAGGTACCTTTGTTCATGAGCCTCAGCCTCACATTACAAAAAGAAAAATACTTATTTATTTAAGTCTTGTAATTTGAATGAATACCTGACTCTTTTCCACATTCATCACCTGACCACAATCCTTGTCACATCACACATCACACGTGATGCTCCATGCAGTAGTTCAAGGTCAGGCATGCAAGTGTGCCCTAAGTTCACTTCATATAACTCTTCACGATTGCCACGAGAGGGTGTTGCTTACTATTTCATGCAGATACTCATTCCCCAACAATGAACCCCCCCCCCTGGCGATCTTACTTCTTCACGACTGTTACCCTAGTCTGACAGCCACCGTGTATTTTTCCCGTGTACAATGTAGTACCTGCATAAGACCGAATACAGGCTCTCGCATTCTTCAACCCGCTTTACGGTTCAAAACACGGCCACTAGTCTTTGAAGCCCAACGGAAATCAAGCCCGAAGACCGATTTCCACATAAGCAAACCAACCTCGGGGCGTCCGATGCTGGTGCTACTGTAGGAACACTACTCTTGAAACACGCAATCGACATGTCTCACCAGTTACAGAAGCACATCTTCCAAAATCTAACCAACCTTCATTCTAAGCCTTGCATATTTTGCCCCTTATCCACTGCTTCGGGCCCTTGCCACTCCAGTCGTAACGTCAGTAAGCTAGGTAGTGTGTATTCACGCACCGTAACATCATGGGGCCATAATAATTAACGACAATATTTTGCCGAACCGAAAGCGAAGCTCGATGTGGAGATACTTGCGGACCCTTAGTCTACCCGGGGGCCGTACATATGCACTAAGCAGCACTATTCTACTTGACGCACGACTAGGTCTACTGTTCGGGTGGTGATCGTCCACACAAATTTAATCAAACCTCGCTAACCCTTGCGATGTAATTGGGCACCTAGACCCTGACCTTTGATGTCCATTCATGGGGTTTATAGATACATTACTCATACGGTGGACGGTGTACTCAAGCTCGTCAGCCACATTCAAGTTGACGGGACATGTGGAGTGTCAGATTTGAGTGGATATCGATATTGACAAACCCTTTTAACTTCCTTTTTGAATTATAGCTGCTCTTTTGCCTCGCTTGTATGTAGTTGAAAATAATCCAAATTACTATTTCCAATCTAGTAACAAGTGCGCTTTTGTAGCAGCCTCGCACCCCCACATGGACCCGATCCAGTAATAGTGGGCGAGTTGATCTCCCTCAACATAGCGTCAGGGGGGTTGCGTGTCAACTACGCGGCATAGGGACCCCGGGGCCAAGAAGCAAAACTGGGGCCCCGTTGAATTTGCCCGAGTATAGTGAGTTCGATAGATGTACTGTTTCCTTGATTTCCCATGGTTTGAGATTAGTACTAGAACCAATTTTTTGTTTCCAAACTGTCGGTAAACTCTCAGGCTTGGATATATGTTAGCGTCTTTTACCCCCTGCAACTTTAGGATATTATTTTTTCCAGATTTTGACCAAGCTCTGAGCCAGTGCAGCACGGGGAACGATGAACCTTGATCTGTCTGACTTTCTACTTTGCACTAGCCGCTGGCGAGAGACCCCGAGGCCCGCATTTTTGACCTATCATAAGGGTCAGACCCCCCAATTGTTGGGGCATGAAGTAGGTTTAGCCCCTAGTCAAGTCGGCGTGTCTCCGACGGGATCGCTCACTAAGGAACCCTGTGTCAATCTTATGTATGATTTTGGTGGGATAGCAAATGTCAAAAAGAAAAAAAAAATATGCCAGCCGTGTCAGATCCACCCCTTCCCCTCCAAGTCCCCATTTTTCTGTCCCAATCCGGTTAACGAGCAAAGTGAATTCTGATTCGTCACTCTGTGCAAAGCTTCTGGATCAATAAGGCGTTCGGCCCTAAACCTTTGAAACGTGCGCGAATCTGCATCTGTGGAGACTGTCGGCCGATGAGTTGTTTTATCCGACATAATCCCATATTATGGCCGAAACGTTACTCCGAAGAAGTGATAGCGTACCGTGATTCCGGAATTCCCTCATTTTTAGCGTGAATATTATCATATTTTCCTGTCCACTTTGCTGGATTGGGTCCTACTTCGGGGAATTAAACTGGTTCAAATGGCAATCTATGAAGTGTTCTCATAAGTGTGATTGCATTCTTAGCCGTTCACTGATGATAGATTTTCGGGGTGTTTAGCGCTCTGCTTACGCCAACTAGCTATTCAATGGATTCTATCCGTACTACTTTGTAGGACCTGAGTTGTAACTCTGTTCGGAGATAATCGAGAAAATTTAACAATTGCAAAAATTCATCTTCAATCGCTCCCTCCAGCCAATGCTCCACTGCATCGGTTATAGGATTCGCTACAGTATTCAACAGTATGCGGAAAGATGCTGCGGTAGGATCCAGTCCCATCAGCCACTATTTTAGTGAAAGTCAAGGCAGTCCAATACCGTTTGAACTATGGCTCAAAAAGAGAAAAGAGAGAGAAAGAAGAAGAAAGAAAAGAGTCAATTCTACACCGCAAGTTTGATCATAATGATAAATCTTCCCCGTTATCATCGGTGAAGATACTACCTGCATATTGCTTACCAGTTACATGCCGATCCCGGGATTAGTGTCATCACATGTAGCCCTTGGGAGTGACTATCCCCTCGTCTAATATTAGGACAGATCCCGATTCGTTTCAGATATCCATGCTTGTCGTTCCCAATGTCCTGATTAGGACGACATGACGATGGTGGACTCCCGAGGCGAACGCTTATGATGCTGCGCGTGGAAATCTCCCCCACAGGACCGAGCGCCATGATAGATCCTGAAATCTCCACCATATCCACGTGGCCCCTCGGTAGCCCCAAACCAGTGGTTACCACGTTGTTGTCCCTGTTTAATATACCGGCACTCTGACTAGATATGCAACTAGATATGCAACTAGGTATGCGACTAGATATGCAACGGGTTGATTTCAGGCTTGGGGCGGCCCTCCATCGGTGTTGCGACTGCATCAACTTGGGGGCCCGGCGCCACGTTCTACGAGACAGTGAGTATGTACTGGATGCATGCGTCGTGTGATACCTTGCAGGTCGCAGCTGCACTTTGACGCTGTCATCCGGATAGACCCGCGTGTAAGCAACGTCACTGAGATGAGTGGCTGGGTACCTTTCTCGAAGTATCTTTGAGGAGTTCTGGAAACGTAGAGTCTGACATGGATCGCCAAATATTGAGTTTGTCCGGGTTCATTAACGTAAAGTTCTGAGTCACATATCACGATTTGGCAGGAACACATTCATGAAGACGTGAGGGTATAGCCCAGATGGTATCTTTCTCTCGTCTGATGCCCGGCTATGCAAATGCGAAGATATTGCCATCACTCTTGGGTCTTGGAATCTCACCTAGAGCTCAGTTGCCCTCTCTCCATATCCGAACAATCACTAACTTCTCCCAACCAGCTTGCATGCCGCTCGATCCCGCAATTTCGGCACACCAACCACCCCATTCGCGAATGCGCGTCATCACCTCGTCCGGTCGGTTCTGCTTGCATAGCAACACATAGGCTACTCCTCGCACCGAAAGAATGCCAGGAATGGCGTCTAATAGCCGGTTGGTCGTCTCCATGCCATCCACACCGCCCGCATAAGTCAGCGAAAGGAAGAAAGAGTCGCTCTCGAACTTGGCCGAGCGAGACATAGCTTGGGCCACAGCTGGATCATTCTCCGTTGCGGTCGGTAACCGCGGTAGGTCTTCGCTGGGCACATAAGGTGGGTTGAAGAGAAGAACATCCACGCTTCCAGGGCATAAGGATGTGCACAAATCGGCAGTCAAAGAGGAGATGTGAACAGAGTGAAGGCTCGAGTTGTTTCCCGTGTTTTCTTGCTTATGTTGAATGGACTTGATGGCGGTAGACACAGTCTCCCTGGTCGCGATACAAGCATTCCGGTTCACATCGGTTCCCAGTGTGAGAATGTCCTGGCGCCCGAAGATCTGTTGGGAGTGTGCTGCTACAAAACCTAACACGACGCCGGATCCTGTGCCGGCTTCCACAACCAAAGGCAAGGCATTTTTGCTCTTATCTGCGGAGTCACTGCTTTTTTGAAACCTTTCAGACAGCCATTTTGATTCTGATACTGATGATAGGGTGTCCAAGAAGAGGTATGAATCTTCAGATGGCTCGTAGATGGTGTCAAATGAGACATGTGAAGTATCGGGCGTAGGGAGCATCTTGAATGTCCTTGATGAAGTCTATGCGATTTGGAATATCCTAAGCTCTTTTGAAAGAAGCCTTAGAACCAGACTGCGATATTGTAGGTCCCTGAGTGACACAGATTGATGTGCCGATATATATGTGAAGAGACTTCCAACAACCCCGCCAAGCTAAACGGTTTGGCCGTTGAAATAGACAGTGATGCAGGAACCACCCAATCAAAACAGGTCGCAACCTGTCAAAATCCTAAAGGGATTGGTGTAGATAGAAATGAAAAAGCGAAAGTCAGGAATCCGATGGTTCAAAGATCTCCCACGCCGCCTTCCGCTCCCCAAGAAAAAAAAAGCCTTCCCCAGGAAATTATGTCATTCGAACCTCCATAATTCAAAACCCCAACGTCCACCATGCGTATCGCCCAACGTCTCCTTATGGCCACGCCGGCCTCAATCGGCTCCAAATCCAGCCTCAGCGAAGCGCTTGCTCTCCTCCCGCCGCTCCAGCTCTACCGCCGCATCCTGCGCGTCCACCGCAAACTTGACCCGGAGATGCGCGTGCTCGGCGACTCGTACGTGAAGAAGGAATTTCGGGCGCACAAGACCGCAGAGAACCCATTGCATATTGTACGCTTCTGATACCCACTGGATCTAGAGTTTCGCCGGAGTGGAACGAGGGATATGTACTTGGTTTGACAGGAAATCGTGACTGACCGCGCAATTGCTTTACAGATCGGATTCTTGACTGAATGGCAGCTTTACGCGCAGAAGATGGAGGGCGATCAATGGGCTGGAGAGAAACTGGATAAGTCTAAGCTGGATAAGATGAGTGGTATGACTGCTTTGAACGAGTTCTCGGGCTACGGCTGGTCTAGGCTCACAGTTGCTGACATGTCGTTACAGATCAACAAATTGGTCAACTCTTTGAGCTCATGCAGGCTATTCGCAATGAGGGCGAAGAGGGCGAGGGCGAAGAGGGCGAGGGCGAAGGCGAGGGTCAGAAACAATGAATGGATAGCTTTGCATAAGCCTCCGGTTGTTCAGGTGGGATTCGCCGGGAGATGCTGGCATCTCTCGATGCTTGCATGGTCCTGTGTATATATATTTGATTTAAGCGCATTGTACCAGAGAAAAGCAAACTTGCTTAATCGAATCTTGGAATATCTCATTATCTCTGCTCTCAAATTAAATAACGGAGCATCCGCTAGAATGTTTCTTGATCGTAGGCTCACAACTGTATATACACCACGTGCAGGCACCAACCTTTAGACAGACTGCACCGATCTAAGATATTTGTTTCCAAGGTATTCAGGAGCCATGAAATAATCTACTTCATCATAATCATCCCCGATCTACCCCTCAAACTTCAATGAGATGTGGGGTTCTGCGCCCTTAGAACGACAAGATGACTCAGCTAGAAAGGCCCCGATAACGCTCAAATTCAAACCTAGAAGTATATACAGCGTCTCTTAAACCCCATCCAAGAATACCTTCATACTCAATTGCACTCCAATTAGAACCTCAATCCTTCACATTACTTCCCAAAATGCCCGCCCTACTAGAAGACCCCGCATCCCACAACCCCCCACCCCAAGCACACATCCAAGCAGCAAACACACTGACCCCCCGCCACACAACCCTCCCCAAGTCCGACTCCGCAGCTGTAACCCTGTACCCAATCACCAATGGACCCTCCAGCATTCCACAGGACTTAGTTAAGTACCTGCACGCGGAGTTCAGTGCGGAGATTGAGCGCGGCACCACCTACCCCATGGAAAAGGCGCTGGGGCTCCAGCAATTCGCGGAGTACTGGTTCGGCACATTTGCGGTTGTGGCTATTCTTGATGACGAGGGTGATGCTGCTGCTGATGGGCTGCGGGAGGGACGGGACTGGGCTAAGGTCTGTTTGGGAACCTTTTATATTAAGCCCAATTATCCTGGTATGTTCAATAACAGTCATGGAGCCTCGCATATATCCAATTGTGTATAAGTGATTCGCTGACTAGCGTTATAGGCCGCTGCTCCCATATCTGTAATGCTGGCTTTATCACAACTAACGTGGCACGCGGGAAGGGTGTGGGCTTTGCTATGGGCGAGACTTATCTCGAGTTTGCGCCGAAATTGGTACGTATCGCACAATTACATCCTGAGGTCTCTTGCACCAGTGCATCTATGTGTATAACAGCAGTACATATGATTATGGACAACGTTAACGTCGCCGTGCAGGGATACAAGTACTCAGTCTTCAACCTAGTCTTTGCGAACAACCCGGCTTCTATCCGTATCTGGGAGAGGCTAGGCTTTAGCGTTATCGGGCGAGTTCCCAAGGCGGGGCGGTTGGATAATAGCGAGGAATTGGTTGATGCGCTGATTTTTGGACGGGAATTGGGTAATTAAATGTAAATATCTGTATATGCATTTCGTTTATTGATTTGCCCATAGATCCTGAGGTTCTTGTTTGTACACTGAATGCATTTCCGAAGAAGCCTTGAGGAATGAATGGATACATTGATGGGAACTAGGTATTTGATGAATAGCATTTACCAGCCTTGGAGTGTACCTAATAAAATCTAAAAGTCCCATTCCCGTACAGAAAACAAAGATAAAACTACAAGAGATATATTCACATTGATGGAAAAGAACAAAACCGGCAAAATGTAAACCCAACGCTCAGACCATACCATGCAACAAGGGGATATCACGCAAAACCTAACCTTCAATATCATGTTTAGCTCTTTGTGCTCAATGAACAGTGGTAAAGTCCAAGTGAGCACCAAGCACAATGCAGTAGTAGAGAAAATAAGCCATAAGACAGGTCGGTAGAAATGGAGGAGGGGAAAAAGATGATTTGGTATAAGGGAGGTAACTGGAGGAAAGGATAATATGGCGGCAAGGAGATATGAAGAAGGTTGAGGAGGGATATCATGCTCCTCTCCATCGAGGCCGGGTATCTGGTTTCTGCTGTGCAGTCGTCTTCTCGGTTCGTTTTGGCAAAGGAAGCAGACTGATTCTTCGGTTGGTAGAATGTCCCAGCGAGGTACCCGGACGTGTGGGTTTGGTAGGACTCTCATTATTGTATTGGTTGTGTGAGACACTGCGACTAAATGAAGAGGCCACTCCAGCAAAGCTTTGACGACTTCGAGGTGTATTCACTATGCCCGCAGTTCCGGAACTGGACATATTCGACGGCCGTCGAAGACGGCTATATGGTGGGGGATCCAGCAAAGATGATCGGGGGGTGTAGGAGAGGACAAGTTGCGCACGGGACTGCGAGACGAGGATGCGAATCGGGTTGACAGGCGGCTCATAGACCGGCCACTGCTAGGTGCCGGCGAGGCAGACATGTCACGTCGGAACGGAAGTGTCGATGCCGGTCTAGGTGTGCGCACCGGGGCAGACGAGTTGCGATGTCCAGGTGTAGTAGCGCCGACAGGCTGGTATGTGTTCAAGTCATTTGTGTTGGTACTAAGATTCCATCTTGGGCGATTGGGTATTGGAGATGGCTGTGGAACACGAGACATCCGTCTTCCAGATGGCGTGGGCGTTACGGCAAAACTTGTCTTCCCTGGCGTCGGAGACGTGAGTCCCGATGGTTTAGGAATAGACGACTTGCGGCCAGTTACTGGCTGTGGCACGCCAGAGAATCGTCGGACGTTTGGCATGGCTGAGCGAGCTGTGGAGCTACCGGCGGAGCTTTCGCGGCGACTGGAGCCCAAAGGTGTCGAACTACCCTTATACCCGCTACCACCACTAAGAACAACTGATGACGCAGGTGAACTCCCGGGTGTATCAATGGCACTACCCGTGACTGGGCTATCCATTGTAGCCATGCTGGAAATGGAATCACGCAGTTGATGACCCTTGAAGATCTGTACATCTTCAAGAGACGCATCCATCACCTTCAGGCTGGCCTTCAAAGCATTTGTACGCGACGTCATGTCCGATAGTAGTCGCAGAACCTCACCATTAACAGTCAAACGGTCATTCACTCCCTTCTGAATGATTGAAATCACGCGCTCGATTGCAGGCACATAGTGCATCTTTTTCGCCTCATAGTTTTCGATTCGTTTCGTTAAAGTTCCAGGGTTATTCACCTGTGCGTTTGTCTCCAAGCCTTCCTGTAGCTTGGAAATGCTACGCTCGACCGAATCGAACATCTTCTGAGCTTGGCTTCCGGCGTTGCGGAACACAATGATCCACTTGTCTTCACCCAACTCCTTTCGCAAGGCTTCCGCATCTTGCTCAAGCACCTTATAGCTCTTTTCTAACCGACTTCGTCGATCGTCCAGTTCCTCGCAAGCACTGGGGAGAACTGCATTGGCGCGAGACTGAAACATTGAAAGCCTCATAGGCAGGAAATCCAAAGATGCTCGAAGAGGCTGCATCCGCGCAAACAAAGCCATTAGGTTGGAGTGGCTTGAATCATCTTGTGGTGTTTTGATCACAGGGGTGCCAGAGGCCGCGGCCAGAAGGGGACCGATGCTTAACCGGTTATTCCCAGGTGAGCGTCCCTTAGAGGGCGATTCCTCCACAATTGTTTCAAGCTCGTTGATATCAAGTCCACCAGTGGTCTCGCCCGTATCCAAGAGAGCCTGATGTCTCTTCTCTTCCATCTCGAAGATCATGCCGCTGAGGTTATCAATCTCCATGCCCACATCACCCAGAACATTGGACCAAAGCTCTTCCCACTCCATAGCCAGCTCCACTTGCTCCTTCACACCCCCAAGCTTGCGCTTGATCTGTGCCCAATTCTGCAGGATACTCTCCATTTGACTGACAATTGTCCTCAAATTCGCAGAATCAACATTGCCGATGTCTGCTCGAAGTTGTACTTTCTCAATAGCCGTTACGTATACGTTTACCAAAGACTCGAATCGAGTTATGGCCTTGTCCACTCCCTCCAGTCCCTCGCGGCCACCCGCCGCTGCCCACTCAACATCATCTTCCGCATCCAAGCCGCTGAGCACATCGGACGCTTTCCTGATCCAAATCTGGATCTGCTCTGCAGCACCATTTAAAGCACGAACGGCGGCGAGTGCCGTTGAAATGTTGCCGATGCTCGTCTCAAGGGCCCCTGGTTGCGGAAGAGGAATGGATGTAAGCTGGGACAACTGGTTGCTGAAGGAGGCGCGGGAGAAAGAGTAGATGGATTCAGCACGGTTTAGATCTCTCGGGTCGAAAGCTTGTGTGTTTGAGGATGAGGAAAGGGTATATTCTGGGGAGGAAGGAGAATCATCTTTCGGCGGGGGTTCGGGAGCGGAGTCGGCTTGCTCCTCGTTTCGTTTGGTGTCGTCGACATACTTCTCAAAGTCGGTCCGATTATCCTGGTCCTTGTCTTCCGGCAGGGATCCAAGTTCAGAGTCAACGCGCAGCGGCGCGGGGACCGGCTCCGCCACGGACATGGATGTCGGCGGGGAACTAGTCTCTGCGTCTGGAGCAGTCACCGGAGGATGAGCAATGACCCGAACAGGTGATGCCAGGCCGTCGACAACCGCGTCGGTATAATCTAACCCTTGCTCGCGCGCGTCGGAGAGCTCCTGCAGAAAGTCCTGGCTAGGTGTTTCAAGCTTGTTCGACGCGCTCCGTTTTGTTGATTGTGAGGTTGCTGATCCCGGGGATGTCAAGGATATACCATTCCACGTCTGGCCTTTCCTCTCAACCTTGATCGAGAGGTCTCTGTGCAGACTATCGAGCTGATTCAGGTGTTCTTCAGGGATCCGACCGACGGCGCTGGCGTTCCGAGGCGCGCTGGTGACCTTGTTGCTACCGTCGAGCAGCTTCACCCGAGCCGCGAGGGCGGGAGACAGGCGCCGGAAGATAGATTGTTTGCCTGTATTTCTCTCCGCACTGGACGGTTCGGAGATGGGCTCCTCTTCGTGATTGCTGCTTCCTATACTCCACAGAGACGACTTGGACTTCAAGCGGCGGAGAGGAGAGGGCCCGTGTTCATTGGGGGAGCCTTCCGCGGGGGGAGGAGATGCGCACTGAACGGACACGGGGTACGCTGCGATGTCGGTCGCGGAGGAAGGTGGATCGTCGACTGTGGCATGCATGGGTGCAAGCCCGGGGCGAAATTGGAAGGACAGAAAAAGGAAATAGGCGGTTCAAAGGCAGGGATAGTGGAATGTTTCGTCTCGGTAATCGGATCAGAAGGCAGTTTGGGAGAGAAAACCCCCTTCTCACGGTCGCGGTTAGATAGGGTATGTTGGGACAGAGGCTACATGACCAGAGTCAGAGGAAAAGAACTGAAAGTGTTTTTTTGCATCAAAAGAATCAAAGTGATAAATTGGGCAGCAATCACTTTGAGACAGGAAAACGAGGGATGAAGTGGCCAGTATCGCCGTTGTACTCTGCAGGAAAAGGATACTTGGCCCGGCACCCACTTTACTATGGGGCTCTAGGTACCTTTCCCCCTCGGTATGTAATTCAAGGGATCGGCGCTCCCCGACGATCAGATGAAATCATTTGGGGGCGTCCAGGTTGCATAATAGCTGCCTTTCATATGTAAATCAGCTATCGATTATCAGACTAACAATTGCCCATTAGCTACATTGTCTTGATGCACACTTCCGTTGGTCTATGGAAGCTTCAAATAGATTCAGGACCAAACTTAGATAGGGCTAATTTCCAGAGCATATAATTTCAAGGGGCTAGCTCCACGACTATGTGCTCCTAGCGTCCCTAATTCCATGGGCGTTGCGCATTGTTCACTTGCTCTTCCAAGGTTCGATCCCAAGCTCCGCTTCACTGAAACGGCTAACTTACAAAGCAGTTATGTTTCACCCGTCTGGGTAATTTGTTGATCTAGAGTCTGTATAAAGTACGAAGCCCAGTCTCGGCTGATATAAAATTGGTGTGGATAGGTTTTGCAACCTATCCACGATAGTATGCTCCTGCCATCCAGGCTTGACTAGAACACATAAGACAAAGACAAACCAAACGATACCCAAATATTATGTTTGCCTTTCAATGCAATATATCCATTCCCCTTTCAGAACTAACAATGCAACGGGATTCCAAAATGGACCAGAGAATCGGAGAAAATCAAACATAAAACCAACACCGGAGACAGACAGAGGCAATTCAGGGGTATCTAGCCAAGTGCCCACAAGGAGTCAAAACAAACACAATATAGTAAAATGCCGAAATGCATATCCACGTCAACTCTTCAAACGATCGAAAAACCACTCAAAATTAAATCAGACCAGCACTTGGGGGCCGCCCAGGATTGGCGGCTTGCCAATCTCGAACCAGCTCCTCACGGACGGTCCTGCACCAGGCCAAAAGTGCAGCGTCAAATTGCCTCCAAGCTGCATCACTACTGCCCTGCACCACACCCATCACATCCACTTGGAACCGTAGCTCCCATCGCAATTCTGCAGCTTTGATCCAGTACCGCAGGTTATCGGCTTGTCGATATGGCTTCGCGATGTCCTCATGGAAAGCCTTAATCTCGCCAAAGGGGCGCTTAGACTTTTTGACCGCGATGTTGTGTAACTGGACCAGGATGCGACCGTCCCTGAAACGGTCAAGAAACGGTGTGGGGGAGGTCTTCAATGCTGGCATCATCCTCAATCGGAGTCCACTCCGGCAGTGTATGACCACCCGGCATCAAACTTCGGAGGAAAGATTCCTCGCGGGCCCGCTCTCGTCCGGTCCAGTCGCCTTGAGCCCAGTCCCAGTTTTCTCGTTCTTGGGCCTCAAGGTCTTCCAGAGCTTTCTCTCTGACCAGCATGGTTCGGACCCCGGAAATCCATCCTTGGATTATTTCACGTTCCTCAGGCCGCAATCCACAGGCAAAGTGTCGGGCTGCCCATCGCTTTAGAACGTCTAGGACGTGGAAGAGGTCCTTTCGGATCTCGCGCTCACTTTTGAGGGATGCGAGGCGTTCTGGGTGCGGGTGAGCGGTGTAGTAGATCTTGGCGGCACGGATTGCCAGTGTCACATTATCCAGGATGCACATGCCTTGTGCTTCTTCTTTCGTCTGTGGGGTCGGCATTCCCCGCGCCGGATCCTCCTCCAATGCCTCTGGAACATCATCGGGAGAAAGGCTAGACCGAAATGGTTCGCGGGGGTCGATTCCCTCTTCAGCCGCCTCGATATTGTTGTCTGCTTTTTCTAGCGCAACTTGTAGATCCCGACGTAGCGATATCAGGTCTGGCGGGGGCGGGATATGGTGTGTTTTAATGCTGTAGGTACTGACAGTAGGAGGCAACATGACCTCCCCCTCCTCGTCATTATTAGGATCAAACTCTGGCGACTCAGCCATATCAGATGGGCTTGCGACTAAGTCATCGATATGTCCTTCATTCGGAGTGATCAACAGTCGGGGCACATTCTCGCCATTTTTTTTCTTGAACTCCTTGCCTCGGCCCGTCTTCCCGTCTAAGAGACCCGTGCGAGCGAAATAGTATTGTAAATGGGCGATGCTGCCCAGACTCATGACACTGTCTCGGTGTCGAGCGGACTCAGCAAACTCAGCACCGAGCGCACGAGTGTATCCATGGCGGCGGGAAGAAGTTGAAACTGTGGACCGAGCGTCGGCAGAGGTCGCGGAGGAGGCAGAGTGGGAGGAGACGGAGGAGAAAGTTCGGTCTGGCGAGGAGTATGAAGAAATGGCCGGGGTGGCAGGGATAGAGGGTGAAGGCGATGAAGACCGAATAGTCGGCGATGTGACTTCAGGGTCCCTGGACTGTGGCTCCTCCATTCTTGTGACGGAATTGGGTTTCTGAAACTCTTGTCGCACCACTTGTACACAATGTGACCGGGGGATCGGCGGGGGGTCGTGTTTGATCGGGGTAGAGGAATGTCGGAGTATGGCTAGACGAAGAATCACGACCCAAGATTATGACCATAAGAGGACATTGAATCGCAATAGACACGTCTCCAGACTGAAATGAGGGACCGCAATGGAGATTTAATGAAACATAAACGATCGCCGGCCGGAATCTTCTTTTGGGTTAAAAGGGGTGTGGTTCCCGCCCTTAACTAATAAGACTAAACGGGCACTAAGGGGCAATATTATTGATGAAAGAATTGATTAATCCGTAACCAAGATTTACATATAGATAAAAAGAAAAGAAAAGGCTTTTGATTGCTTTCAATTCATATCCACTACTCATCGGTATTTTTCTGTCGGATCTGTTTTGCACATGTCCAAATTACCACGTTGGGTTTAGGTTTACCTTAATTATTAAGCCCCGCGTCCCAAGGAATTCCGTTTAACGGTCCGCGTCCTTGATTCTAATTGGAACGTAAAGTACTGTACAAAGAGAGGAGAGATTTGCCACGCCATGCAGTATTATCAAAATTGCCCAGATCGCTTTTTCATGCTGAAGTTCAGAAGATATCTTTGCGCTCCCACCCTGTTCCCCTCAAGTTCTCAATCCCCTTGCTCGGATGCTCCCGGGTCGGATCTCGGTACTTGGCTTGGTAAGGATTGGGATCAATCGCTTGTTGCAAATTGCCTAGCGTGTGATTGACCTCGCGGTGCTTGGCCTCATCCGCCCGAATGTACATCAACAGATCCTTCATGGTACGGTTACCCTCTGGCATCTTCCAGTACTGCACCGCGATTTGGGGCGCTTCGAGAGCCTCCCACTCCGGCAATTTGCCCGCTTCGAGTTCTTCGATGGCACGGGTGTATGTGATGACTGCCTCTTCTTCCAGGTATCCCACGAATCGGTGGCAGATGCGAGGCGAAATGAGGTAAGATAGGAAAAAACCATTGAAAAAGACGCCTTGTGCGCCGAGAACCATGAGGCGCATGAACCACCCGGGCTCGGCGATTTTGAGGAATGTAAGGAGGTGCATGCGTTCATTAAAGGCCTCTTCCAGGAGAGTCTCGATCCTAGATCCATTGTGCGGTTAGTATGCCATCTTCATCATCATGGCTTGGGATGTTATGCCTACCATCCATTATCTCTCTTCATACGTCGGAGACTGCGCAGGTGGCGGAGCATACCGCCAACCATGCCGGGGACACCAGCGACGGTTTCCAGGAAGATGAACCGATGCATCCATTTTTTCTCCGTCATTTTGTATCTGGCCGCTAGTTCCTCGCCGGGCTCTGCGTGCTTGTACACCGTTACAAGGTCCATGCCCCATCGAAACATGCGGACTGTGCCCAGAGCAACCCAGTCGGCCCAATCTGTGGCTTCTCGGTGTGCAATCGCGACATTCTTCATTTGGGATTCAGTATATCTGGAGACGCATTAGACCCCTGCCAGGAAGTTGTGAACATATGCGTTGAGTAGCTTACACAGGGTGTGCCCATGCTGATTCCACTTCCTTCACGCCTGATGTTTGCGGAGGCGGGAAGAACTCTTTGATTTGATTCTGTGGTGTAGAAGATATAAGACGCTTGGGTGTGTAGGTAAATGGTGAGTTATGGGCGTGGATGAACTGTGAGCTACCAAGTTTGGCGACTGTCAATCCTGAATAGCTTCGCGCCACCAGATGGATGTAGGCGGCTGGTCGTGTGGCTGTCCGAAAGGACGAAGTTGATAATACAGAAATCGAACTCATTGCGAGATAGTATAGAGTAGTGGGTTTGGGCTGATCAGTTTGAATTGAGTAGTTCGAAGGAAGATGATGTTGATCAATGATGAACTCAAGCAAGAGTTGACCTGAAACACCTTTATATACAAATCAGCGTCCCGAATTCCAACGATGCCCGAACCAATCCCGACCCAAAGGATAGAACAAGGCACAGAGTCAACGTCAGGAACGCGCCTGCGCCTGGTTCCCACAGTTGGACATAGGGATCTATTGCTGATAAGTCTCGATGCTGATTGGCTCCACGTAAGATCCCGTCGATCGTCACTTTAACGATACTGTGCAGTATCGCCCCACCCATTTCCTGCGCCTGGTCTACTCCATCAACAGGGGTCACGGCCCGATATCATACAGTAGCAGGATTGGTTTGATACCCTCGAACAAGAAGTAAATTAATTACTCTTCCCATTATCCATATAGTACGTCTACAAGATCACTCGTGGCCCTTATTTGTCATACCAATACGTTTCTGCCCCAGGCAGCTGACCTCGGGAGGAGTCGGAATCTGCCCCGAATTCAGCTCGGACTCTATACATCGCGCTTTTGAGTCACCGACCCCGAGAAAATATCGGTAGCTGCACGGGTTCGGGATCTAAGTTTTCACCGGTGGCAGTTTGGGGCTGATTTCTCATTCTTAGATGTACGGTCACGCGCTCAATTATTCCCCGATTTTTGCCGACTTGGTTGCGGGAGTTTGAGAGAATTGAAAATATAGATCTACCTAGTGGGTCTATAGAATTATGTGCTCAATTTTATCATGTAGCTATCTACGATTTCAATCAAAAAAGTAATCACATTGTTATCAGGCTCAAATGTTGTCCTTGTTGCTTGTTAAAGAGACAAATTCAGAGATCAGGCGTCCGAGTGAAAGCTAGACTCAGTAGTCCTCATCACCGAGAAGTGATCCTCCCCGTCCAGTGGTGCCATCTCACGCTTCTCCAACTTGACAACATGGGCCATGCGAGGGCCTTTGTCGATTTGTTGTAGAAACTTCTTAATTGTCTCTTCGTCGCCCTGGACTTCACCTTCGACCTGTGCTCAAGTAGTCAGAAACTATAGTCAATATTGCTGGGCGCAAGGATACATACCCGTCCACAGGTGGTGTTACGGGCCCAACCCATAAGCCCGTAGCCCGTAGCGCATTTCTGCGTGAAGTCACTGAAACATGTCAGATTTGGTCTCAAGTGGTGGTGATATGATGTCATCGATCCTTGCTGATGAGAGATCGGAGCCTTACCGGAAACCGACACCTGGAGATGAATGTTAGTAAGGGATCTAGCTATCTTAGTTGAACTGGGGCTATCCTAGTGGCATGGGGAGTATTTATAGCGGTAGGCTGGGGTCCCATGAGCGGGGCGTACCTTGTACGGTGCCATGAACTTTGAACGCAACCTGGTGTAGAGGGTCAGCCATGTCACATTATGTTGCCAGCGAAGCAGCCGGCAATCAGAACTATCATATTCTAGGACCACGTACCCGTTTAGAAGACATGTTGAGTGTGATGTGGTTTGTTTGAGGAAGCGGAGACCGATGTCATAGTGGGTTGCTGATCTAATCTTGATCTATAACTAACTAACTAGTTAGTCTAGTCACTCATTGTAGAGCCGCTTCCAGTGACTAGTAAATTCCTTATTTAAACATTTATGTGCAATATTTACTTACTTTTCATCTCTGTGATATAGTACAATCCTGGAAAGCCAATTTTTGACAATTATATAGAGATCACTTGAAAAAGGTTTTCCGACTGCCCCTCATCGTCGCGTTATTATTGCCACATGCTGTGCTCTCCGAAAGAGTCCTAATGGCGTATATCTTCCAGCAGCTTGGAGATCGCACGGCCAAATTCCGGACCCCTGTCACGGCTGAGCAGGTTGAGGCTAAATAGTACATGACTGGTCTGTACTTTCGAGATCGACATCCATCGGTCAAATCGCCGTACATAATAGAGAGCATGAAGACAGATGTCAGCCTATAGCAAACTTTCACCAGGCCACCAAAGCATGATATGATGATCAATTCGGGATATACCTTTCTCCGTGGCCTTGATACGCCTGCCAATCACCCGAGAGACAAGACTAGTATCGAATCGATGGGGGACCTAAGAAATCACTGGCGAGTTCCAAGGTTCCGGAAGATTTTGTGTGAGGCAAATACCTATCCAACCAAACAAATTCCGAGCCACCATAGGATGCCCAAAATCATTTGCCATGCAACCCGATCTAGCTGATGATGGTGCGCATTTATTCTGGGATCCGACCGCGAATGGGTGCTATTATGCAAAGGCGAGCAAGCAGCATGATGCCGAGTTGGACCCACGAGCCAACTTGATAATACTACCTAAGGATTTTTACCAATTTTTATATCCTCTAGGCCGGGATATTTTGGAAAATCAGCCAACTGACGTGCGCAAAGCATATCCTATGCGCAGAAAAATAATTTTGATAGTGCCAATACCTACCTGTAGGCTGTAGTCAATGAAGACATTCATATCACGTTAGGTGAGGTGTTAGGAATGTATCTACAAAGCTACTTATGGCTAAATTACTACTAATCGAGAAAATCAGATGTTCACCATGCACCATATGCTTGCATAATTGGGGTGTTTTCATGAGTTAGTGGCCAGTGCATATAATGGCTGTATATATCAAGGTGATAATTGACGAGCGCTGATTGGGCGCGTGATCACCCAGTTCAGGGTGGAACATCGGCCTCGGCCCCTGAGTAAACACTGAACACTTCAGCGCTGCACCTGCGCCATGCCACTGCGATAAAAATGACTTCCCTTTTCTCCTGGCTGCGGCGGATCTACTCGCTCGACACCCTTGACACTCGCTTTACCTCTACCGCCATCAATCCAGCCGACACGCGACCTGCTTCCGCGAAAGATGCTCGCGCTCATGCCACTGCCCAAAATGCTCGCGCTCCGCTCTGGCGTACACCGGAATTCTTTATCTACTATCTATTCTTCATTGTTCTCGTTCCTTTAATGTTCAAAACTGTGGTTGATGCCTCCAAGGGTGAGTAGCCCCCGCAGACACTGGAGCGGCGTCGAGATGCTAATGGGGGATCGTCATCATAGAAAGTCACCCGATTTACCCTACCTACTCAGATCTCCTATCGCCAGGATGGATCCCTGGCCGCTTAGTTGTGAGTGATTCCCCTCGGGGACTTGTGCTCCCTGACCTCAAAAATGAATTACGGCTGACCTTGCCCGAATGACACAGGACAACTCCGATGCACAATACGCCAGCTTCCGCGACAACATTCCCTACCTCGTGTTGCTTCTTATTGCCCACCCATTGGTCCGTCGAATCTATAGCTCGTGTGTGAGCCGCGCGAGTACTACAATCAAACCCTCCAGCTCGTCCACAGTGGCTGCAGGAGATGTCCAGCTCGAACAGCGGATGCGCTTTGACTTCGTGTTTGGTCTTATCTTTATTACGGCCCTTCATGGAGTTTCTGCGCTCAAGGTGCTCCTCATTTTGCTCATCAACTACCGCATTAGCAAGCACCTTCCTCGGTCCTACATTCCGGCTGTGACATGGACGTTCAACATCTGCATCCTCTTCGCCAATGAATTATGTGGAGGATACCCGTTGGAGAAGGTCGTCATGCTCTTGACTCCGGGATCTAGCACGCCAGGAGACAAAGGGTCCTTGTTGGTCCAGTGGGCTCAGACCCTGGATAACTTCGGAGGAATCATGCCTCGATGGGAGGTCCTTTTCAAAGTCACTGTGTTGCGGCTGATTAGTTTCAATATGGACTACTACTGGAGCGTGGATTATGTCTCAGCGAGCCCGATTGAAGTATGTTCTCCTGTGTCCAATCCCGGACTGCCCATCTCTCGATTGGACGTAGTACTGACCGATTTCCACAAGAAGAAACAACTTGATCCCGCAGCTCTATCTGACAGAGACCGTGTCAAAATCCCCGCTGAACCGGCTGCCTTCAGTGGGCGCAACTATATTGCTTATGTGCTTTACTCACCGTTGTATCTGGCTGGTCCTATCTTGACCTTCAATGACTATGTCTCCCAGCAACGATACACACCTCTCTCACGGACACGAACACGCACCATCCTCTACGGAATTCGTTTTTTCTTCACCGTGATGTGCATGGAGCTGATTCTTCATTACATATACGCAGTGGCCATTTCCAAGGCCTCGCCAGACTGGTCTCTCTTTACTCCAGGCCAACTCAGCATGCTTGCTTTCTTCAACCTCCATATAATCTGGCTGAAGCTACTCATTCCATGGCGATTCTTCCGCCTCTGGGCTCTTATTGATGGGATTGATCCTCCAGAGAACATGGTTCGCTGCATGTCAAACAACTACTCTGCCTTCGCCTTCTGGCGTGGCTGGCACCGTTCTTACAACCGCTGGATTGTGCGGTATATCTACATCCCATTGGGCGGAGGCGGTAGTGGCCGTGGCCCGGCTGGTGCAAAGCAGACATCCACACAATCTGGCATCTGGTCCAAGTTCTTGCAAATTCGCAACTTTTTGATGGTCTTTACATTCGTGGCCTTGTGGCACGACATTAACCTCCGTCTCCTGATGTGGGGCTGGCTTATCACGCTCTTCGTTCTCCCTGAAGTCCTGGGTGGTATGCTTTTCCCTGCTCGGCGTTGGCGCTCGCATCCCACCGCGTACCGGTGGCTTACTGGCATTGGGTCTGTGGGCAACGTCCTCATGATGATGATTGCAAACCTCGTTGGCTTTGCGCTCGGCCTGGACGGGCTGAAGGACTTACTGGCTAGTCTAACAGGGTCATATTCCGGCGTGGCATACATGATTTCCTGCTGCGCGGTCTTATTCGTCGGAATTCAGGTCATGTTTGAGATTCGCGAAGATGAACTGCGAATGGGCATCAACCTGAAGTGTTGATTACGTTTCAATATACGTCTACGACATTCTTAGCATTTTTCATAAAGAATTAGAAGATTAATTTCAATGGTTGGATATTAGCTATTGTACAGGTTTCCATTATTTTCATATAGTCGTTAAAAGGGAAATAGGGTGACAGATCTCCCTCCCTAATAGTATACAGCCCGGCACACCCATTGGCGGTTCTAGAAGAATGCACCACACCTCGAATCCTCGTGTACACGGTAACAATCCAGCCCACAAGTGCGCAAGTGACAGCTCTTGCAGCGGATCTTCCCCCAATATCCACACATACAGCAGAAATGCCGCGGCGATTGAGACGACATTGGCGCGCCTACCCGCGACGCATTATATGATAAAGGCGGCTCAGCGAGTAAACGCTGAATGATACGATCAGAAGGCATAGTCGGTGCATAAGACCGCAAAAGAGGATCATTATCATGCTCCGTCTTCAAAAGCTTATGCTTCCCCTCCGAATCATCTTCACCCTCCACATCCGTAGCAACTGTAGCAGGAGTCTCAGGGACAGAAGGCGCAGGCGTAGGCGTGGAAGCAGCTGTCCCAATAGCCAAAGCCCGTTTCCTCTTTGCAGCCGCAGATCCAGCTCCAGCAGACCCGGCAACAACAGGCGTCGAGCTCCGTCTCGCTGCCGCCGCCGCAACAGCAGCTTTACTCCCTTTAGCCATCGCGGCCGCTGCGACCATATTCTGCCCAGCCCCGGCCCCCGCTCCACCAGCAGCACTGCTATTATGAATCGCAGCTTCCTCATCATCAAGGTGGTTCCGGAATGTCTTTTGCGATTGTAGGATTCGGCGCACATTTGATGTTGTCTTTGCGCGTGTGCCGCGCGCTCCGGCTTCTTTTGCTTGTTTCACTGGTACGGGGATCGACACGTCGCGCTGGTTTTCGCGGTCTAGCTCAGCGATGTGGCGGATAATCGCATTCGCTCGTCGTGAGGACATGTCACCTCCTTTACCGGCGTCGCGGATTCCGCGTTTGCGGCTTAGTGTTGGGGCCATGGCGGCTTGGGCTGGGTTGAAGGCTCGGTCGGCGACGTAGCTCCAGCCTGGG
Organism: Penicillium longicatenatum; assembly: GCF_028827895.1. NCBI lineage: Eukaryota > Fungi > Ascomycota > Eurotiomycetes > Eurotiales > Aspergillaceae > Penicillium > Penicillium longicatenatum. Next base: position 4,771,471 of record NW_026643120.1, on the reverse strand, counting down.
GCTGGAGCCGCACCTTTGTGTTGGAGGAGTTCGACACGGAACATGATTCCTGCCCTTGTCTTCTTTTTTTTCACTTTTTGACTTGGGGTGAGGGTGTTGTGAGAAGGTCGGGGATGGACATCGGAGACGTGAAAGTTGATGGCCGTTTAAGTGTTTGATTTGTTTGCACCCGTCTCTATCAAAATATGAGCTTGGGCATCCACTGTTGTTAATGGTCAGTCTGCTCTGGCTATTTGAGATTGATTTTTCTCTGATTCAGATCTTGTAATGCACCTTGAAATAAACAGATCAATTCATGGGAGATATGTTTGGTCAAATTACATTTGGCAAGTCAAATGCAGAAAAGACACCTTAACACCAGCGTAAATAGAAAGTACGTGGACCAAGCTTCTGGAAACACTAAATAATACGCGATTACTTCTTCTGAAGCTTGTTGACCTTGGACTCCAGCTCATTAATGTATGACTGGAGCTTGAGAGTAGCTGCCTGGAGTGCCTGTATCGTAGATAAGAGCTCTCCCCGTTCCGGGGAGAGCACATTGCAGTCAGTCTCAAAGTAAAGCATTTGAATTCAATGCCAAGGTCGACTTTGAACATACCGAAATGTCATCAGTCAACATCTCATTTGCGACTCGGTAATCCCCTAGGATGTAGTAGTATACCGACGCGCCGGCAACAACAGCGCCTGACAGGAACCCGAAGACTCTGCACAAAGTTAGGCAAGCTAGGAACAGAATAACAACTGAGGGTAGAGATTTGAATCCAGTCGTGAGTTGTCTTCAACACTTACCCTCCACGGAAAGCGCCAACGGGCTTGCTTGTGGGCAATGGCGCAGCCTCCCAGCGGGGACGGGACACGGAGAAAGATCGGGCAACGACGCGACCGCGTAGCGGCATGAACATTTTTGAGCGTACGTTCATGGTGACGCAGAATCTGCTTAATCAGTAAATGATTCAACGTGAAACCTTAAGAATGGTCTTACAAGTAAAGATAGTGGCGAGGGGAGTGAAAGAGACCAGGTGACGTTGACAACCGGTGGCCCGGGCGGCATCGGAACTTGACGGTTAACGCTGAATACATATACGAAGCGAATCCGGAGTAAATTAAATCAAGAGGATTACCATGAAGCAAAAATGAGTTGAGTATATTACGGGAGATATACTCTAGCTTGGAATACACAAAACCTTCCCTTGAGGATTATCGCTATGGGGTAACTCCAGCTATACAAAATGGAGTAGACAAACTATCTATGCAGCTTAATTTGCCATGGTGCTCTCGTTAAACAAATCCGCCAACAGATCATCCCGGCATACACCTAGATCTGCACCTTCCATGCTATACGTACTCTCAAATACGTAGATACTCAGTCGGTCAAAGAACGGTCGCAAGACCCGCTCGACGATCTCGTCTTTGGCCGTCTCTCGAATGTGTTCTGAGATAAGCCACGGCCGCTTCAGACCACCGCGTGTTGTGGACTCCGTGTGCTCATGCGAAACAGATGGCGTAAGAGCATTCCGCGCTCCAAAGCTTTGGGATACCTCATCAGCAAGGGCAACCGGCTCCCAGCGATTGGGCGGGTATACTGCATCAATGGTGTCGGTCACAAAGAGCCACTCCAGAAGCTGGAAGTCATCGGGGGCGACGACCAGGAGAATATCCAGGAGCTTGCATGCCTGTAGTAGCGAGTAAGGGTTGTACGAATCTGATTGCAAGCCCTGTGGAACAGCAGAAATAGCTTCCTGCAGCTCTGCATTGATCATCGGCCAGAAGGGCGCCATAGTCTGAGCAGACGTTTTGAGCACGAGGGCACGGAGGACCATGAAGATCTCTGCGCGTGTTGCGGATGATGGGGAAGAAGAGCTGGTGGCTGCTAGAAGATCCTCAAGCTTCTGAAGAAGGCCTGGCAATTCGCCCACGAAGTAATCGGTACTGGCAGACAGCAGGAGCACTGCAATACGACGCAGATTGAGTTGCGCTCTACGATCAGCTTCTAGTCTTGCTGCAGATGCCCCCACACCGAACATAATTCCAGCAGCACTGGGCGGTGGTAGACGACCCAACAGCTCTCCCAATCGGTCTTTGTCTGCAATAGCCCACTGTCGCAATAGGCCCATCCAATTGTTTTTGATTAGGTCCACTTGCAATCCAAAGAAGCGTGGATCATTGAATGCATCGGCAATATCCTTCTTCCATACCTTTGCGGCTGCCGGCACTTTGGCCATTTGCTGCAATAGAACCATCACGTTGCGGTTGAGGTTGTTGGGAAATAGTCGAGAGCGGATGAGTGGACCAACCACATTGGTTGACACACCGTTGATGGCGGTATTGATACGGTCCGAGTCACCTAGAGTTGTGATGAAAGATGGCATGGAGACAGCAAGAATGCTTAGCATGTCATCCGGCCCAGTATGGGACACCGCTGTCCGGTCATAATCGAGAGAAGATCTCGCTAAGAGGCCGGCGTCCTGGTTGAGACCTAATGGTTTACTAGTGAAGACAGCCGTAAGAAGACGGAGAAGAACATCCTGTAGAAGATGAAGTTAGTATACGAAAAGTGATATTGGGATTGATGGTGGATGACGAACTCCAAGCTCCTTGCGCATACGACGGTCTTCACCGAATGTTGTGTTCTCCAACTTCGCACCTAGGATAGCCGCGAATTCAATGAGACGTGGAAGGATCTGTCGATGAGGGAAAGGATTGCTGAGCACATCACGGAGGAAAATTGTACAGTCAGCCCAAATTTCGTCAAGAACATCGTCATCTAAAGAGCGAGCATAGGCGACCAAGAAACTGGCTAGTTCGGACTCAGACAAGCTGGTGGTTAAAGATGACTTGCGATGGTTGTCCAATGCGCTAGGGTTCGTCCGTGTGTAAATTGCATTGAACACGGCAGGAATAGCGATCTTCGGGCTCGAACCATCAAGGGTATGCAAGAGGTTGAAGATAAGCGCTGCAGTATCTGTGTCGGATTTTGTCCACATTTCAATCAGCGTTTCAAGACATTCAAGCGCTTCTGCCGTGAAAAGATGTTCGAGAATCCGCCTCGATCTATTTCTCATTCGCAACGAAGTGTACTGGAAGGATGCAATTGATTCGGAATCTGGAGAGCATGTTCGATCTCCTGCGCCCCAGGCCCAGATAGAGAAACAAAGGCGAGCGGCGTCTTGGAAGCAGAGCAGGACTGTCAGTCGATCATTAGCGGTGTTGGATCGGCCTTGGTTGCCTTCCGAATTGAACACCCCAGACACCATGTTTCCGAAAAAGCCCTGGGGCTGATCTGGGCTCTTGGCGGCCGGAATGTTCGATTCCTCTACGAGGAGACGCTCATGGGCGTTGGCAATACATGTTTCAAGACCAGTGAGTAAAGCAATAGTGACTTGTTCAGATCGGTCATGGGGCCAATTCTCTGTTTGTTGAAACGCGAGCTGAAGCCTTCCAAAGGAGGCTTTGATCTCTCTGCAGAAGCATTCCACCAACATGAGGAGAATTTGGAAAAGCGAGCCAGAAAAAAGTGGAAGCACCTCGCAAAGAAGTCCAATCCACTTATCCACAATTTCATGAGATTTTGTTGAGCTAATGCCTTTGAGCAGACAATCCAAAAGTCGCTCAGGAGGGCGAGGAAATTGAGGCAATGACTGGCCTTTATCTGCCTTTTCACTTGTGAAAGACAATATCGAAGGACTAGTCAAACGTTCACGAGAGGTGGCTCGTTGATGCTTTGGCCTGGGAGGTGGTACGGGTGCGTATGCCTGAGCAAAACGAACCTTTAGAGCCGCAAGAAGTGCATCAATGATTGCACCCTGTACTGCAATACTATCGCCCTCATCTGAGGCAACCAGAAGGCGATCCACCAAAAAATCATCAATTCCGGATTCTGCGAGGTCCTCTGACCCAGGTCCCAGAAGGAGTTGTCGCATGAGATGAAGGGCATCCCTTTGCAATCGCTCTCCTTCCAAGTTGCCCTGTGTTGACGTCAAAACCTTGTCGCTGATGATTCCGCGGCAAGCTTCAAATATTGTCGCATGGAAACTCTTCACATTCCCACCATCTGTTAAAAAGAAATAAGTTAAAGGTACCTTCTAGTCGGCTATACATATGACTTACTCTCAGACTTGGGCGCTTCCGGACGCTTCTCGGTCTGGCCCAACGTGTGGGTGAGAAGCGTGATCCATCCGCCATGAGAAAGTGACGAGATGATGTTTGAGGCTGTCCGCAGCAAATAATTGCACTCTTTGTAATCGTCCGGAGGAATTGAATAGTCTTCTTCGGCGACTGCGCCAGACATATCATGCTTAAACAACTCCTCAAGTTTCAAAATGACGACATGGAAGATTCTAGAATCAGGTTATTAGTGGCAAGTCTGAATGTTTTGTAGATTTGTCGCACCTATGAATGGAGTGAAGGTCTTGAAGCCATTGCTGGACACTCTGAGACACATCTCCAGGTTCTTGAGAAAGAAGATCAAGTACAATGAACAAGGGACGCTCGAGCATCGAACATTGATAAGAGAACAATGTTCCCCCAACCTCAGAGACCTGCTTTGGGAGTTGCTCATGCATGCCATGGTGGCTATGGTTCCAAAGTACATAGAACTTCTCGGCTTGCTCCTCTGATGAGAGATGGTAGGAGCTTGTGGTTGATGAATTTACCATTAAAGAGGTTATCGATGCCTCAACAAGATGATCAACCCAAGAGATTGAGTGAAGCGACCATAGACACCTGACCGCTTCAACATGAAATTTCGGGCTCAATGGCGACAAGTATTGCCAGAGCTGTTCGACCAGATTGGGAATCAGACCGCAGGCATCCTCATAGCTGATGTAGAAACCAAGGCTATGGACGAAAAAAAGGTTGGTCAATGCGGAGGCAATGGTAGAGATGACTGCAAAAGCAGCAGTGCTCGGATTGTTATCCTTCTTGTCTAATCTTCGAGACAATGCCCCGTAAAGCCGCCTGTCACGAAGCACACGCGACCTTGGTAGCTTCATTAGCAATTTTACAAGGACATCAACTTTGTCGTGGAGGCATAAGGTGTTATCATCACTTTCGAGGGCTTCCACTGATAGATCATGAGCTTCGCGAATTATCATCTCGCTAATTTGCTTGGGGCCAAATGGAAGAGGAGGGAGATCGAGGCTATTTTTGCTGTTTTCATAGAAACTATGAATTTTTTTCAAAATATCATGGTTTCGAGACTTGGTATCAGCAGCGGCTTTCTCATGGCTTGTTTTCTTTGAAAAAACTCTCTCTGTAAGCAGAGGAATCAATGACTTCAGCACGCCATTCAATGCAACAGACACAACTTCTTTGTCAATACTAGCTCCTGGTGAGGCCGTGTGCAAAGATATTTCACGCATTCTGACGAGCACAGATAGCGTTAACAAAGGAACATGAATCTGGAGCATGTCTTCTTCTCGCACATTGAAATTATCAATGATGAACCTGGCAAGATCAAGGTTTCGCAAGACTTGGTCAGGGTCACGCTCCACGTCGTTCGAGCGGAAATCAACCAAGCCCAAGAGCTCGGAGAAAATGACACTGCTCTCTACACCGTCAAAAAAGGCACTAGCACTGCGGAAGACTTCCTCAAAATGATTCCTAGGAGCCTCCTTTTCGAACGCTTGAACACTGCGTATTGTAGGAAGGAATACTGCCGGAACGATATAACCACCAATTTCCCAGCGGTCCATCAAGGAGAGAGCAATGCGGAAGGGCTTTGTTCTCTCAGAAGGTATTTGAGAACCCTGCTTGATCATCTTGAGAAGACCATTTACCAAGGGCTGCAAACCCACGCGGCTGAAATATTGAGACTGCGAAAGCTCCTTGGCATCGGCAGAAACGTGGCTAGTTTCCGTCGGAATCTTCTGATCATACACAGATGAGCGCTCACGATCACTTGTAGGCTCGGGGCCAAGGAACCATGCCCAGAGTCGGCGGTTCAGGCCCATGTCCCGTCGAGTGACCACACCCACCGCAGCAACAATCAAAGTTTCGAGATCACGGTCCGTGATTCGCTTTTGTAGAATTGGAGAATTCAATGGCAAATGAGTAACAAGAAGATCGAGGAAATTTCGCTGTACCAGAAGTTGTTCGTCGGATAGACCTGACGCAAAACACCTAATCAACAAGCCCGGCTCTGGGAGTATGACGGAGTCAGCTGCTGCAAGCATCTCAGATGGGATGTCTTTGGCGTCGCTAGTATCAGTCGCACTCTGGCGACGATTGGGAATGCCCAATTTAGGTAGGTAACGGTTCAAGTAGGCTAGGACACCAAGTCGTCGACTGGGGTTTGTAATCGATGCGAGGAACAGACATTGCCAAAAATACTGCCCAGAAGCCCCTGATTCAGATGTTTTTTGAGTCTCAAGCCGCCCGCCTACTTCGCGAAGCTTATTGACGATCCTTAGCGTCGGCTCAAAGTCGTCGCTTGTCTCCTCTTCCAAGCCAGGGAGCAAGGCCAAGAGAATGGCTTTCAGGGCTGGTCGAATGGCCCATGGTTCTAAATCGACAATGTAGCCCTCCACCAATGACAGGAAAAGCGGGCGAACAGTGAGTGAAGCGAAGGTCAAGGTTGGCGCAAGCCCGGGCAGGTACAAAGGCAGGTCGTGCGACAATCCGTCGAGCTTAAATAGACGGGCAGACAGTCAATCAACAAAGTCCTCCGGATCCATATATTCGTTTTGCATACCTTGATCAGCCCAAATATGTAAGTATATACTTCGAGCGCCTTTTGGTGGACCCCGGATGGTAATGACGGGTTCAAGCATTGTGCCAGTCGCTTCGAGACTAGCACCTTATGGGGTACGATTGGCTGGTCTGGCGGGTGGGTTTGAAGTGCCTATCCCCTTGTCAATGATCAAATCCATCATAGTGGTGTATTGAATTGGGTCTCACTTTTAAAAGGCGACTCAGGAAGGAGATGTAGTCGGCCCATTCTTGGAGGGCGTTGTCGAACAGTGACAGCGCTCGTTCGACACTTGACGCATAGCGACGGTAGCTTTTGTCCTTCTTGAGTGACCCTAGAGTTACATCAAAGTGTTAGAAAAGTCCCGCGCGATATCTCAGTCTTGTGGTATGAGATACAGACCTTCCTTTCCTTGTAAGCGCGTGCGCGTTAAGGAGCTCTCGGAGCTTGCGGGGGAGTTCGACCTCGGAAAGGCACTTGGATCAAGGCTCATGGTGCCAATGTCGGACGTCAAATTGATACAAAAGCTGCAGGCTGCACCTCATCATATTCAGGACATCAAGAATGACCCAAGGGGGGAGGGCAAGTTGGACGTTGAAGGTGGTTAGTAAGGGCCACGCAGGCGGACACATTTAGTGTTTTGTCCGCCTTGGGAGCTCCGACTCCCCGACCGGCGCCAACATCAATGTCAACGTCAACGTCAACGTTTTTGTAGCACCTACGCAGAAGGTGGCAATTAAGTTCATTCCAGCGATTATATGTCTCACAAATTGGTGTTTGGTATCCAGCAGTATGGATATGCATTACACCATTGACATCCAGGCCCAGCCGTTCCTGTCTACAACCATACGATTCCTCTGATCGTGTCCATCCGTGTAAAGTCGCGGGTAGTGATTATTAACTGTGTTGACTATATTTGGTCGACTTCCCTATAAGTTTTGTGTGGTTCGGAATGGATAGACAAGATATGGAGACAAGGTGACTTATGTGGACGCTGACGGAATAAACAATGCAAAGCAAGCTTCAATATTTCCAGTACTTTTGCTATAGGTCTATCACCGACGCCGACCAGCTCCTCCAGCATTTTCGGCCCGATCAGCAATGCTAACCACCTCTCCGATACCGGCTGCTTCTTGTTCATCCTCGAGAGCCATAATCTCTTCGCGGCTGTCCCACCATTTCTCCTCTGCCATATTGAATGCAGCCTTGCGCAATTCTTTGATACTCTTCTCGTCGTTTTGATTTTTCAGTGCCATGGCTTCGATGAGCAGCTTCTGCCATTCTTCAGAAGTACGACTAAAGAATTCACGGAGACTCTCGAAAGGCCGAGGTAAGGGCCGGCTGTCGTCCGGCTGGGCGTCGATTTCTTGTTCCTCGACTTCGAGTTGCTGCATATCCTGAGTGACCGACGGCACGGTCACCTCAGTTGGGGCAGGGGATGAGGCATCAACAGACATAGAATCGCCTTCCTCGTCGTCCATCTCCTCATCCTCATCCTCATCGTCCATATCTTCATCACTATCCTCGTCCTCATCCATGAGGTTCCAGTTCATAGGCTCCCTGTAGAAGCATTCCTTAACGCCATCCAACTTGACGAGGTCAATGGAGTACATGTCATCGAAAGTGAACTCCCGATCGCCCTTCTCAAAGGTTCCGCCATAGATAAATAGTGTGTCATCTTGGACCGCAAGCTGTGCGTTGAAGCGCCTATGGGGCATCTCAAAGCGGACTATCGCGGGGTTAGAAGGCTCGACAGGTTCCTCTTTAGGTGTGCTCAATTGCATGAGCTCTTCATCGTCATCATCATCCTCACGGAAACCTCCCTTGGCTTCTAGTGCTTTGAGATTCCTCAAAAGCTCTTCCTCGTCAGCCTTGCCTCTATCTCGCGATTTGACCTGGTTCGCCTGCTGTTTCTTGCCAGGTGCGCGTGGTCGTCGCAGACTTAGCGGGAAGAATCGATTGCGGTCTGTGTTCCATGCAAATAACAAATCGAAGAACTCGCTATCAATACCCTCCTCAGTCAGTTCGACGTCATGGACTCCTCCAAACATGATACCACGACCTTTATGGTACGCCATAGTTGTTCCTGCACGGGCCGGGTTTGGCGTGTTGGCGGGCTTCTTTCTCCGCTCCCAACGAATTGCGGGGACAGCAGCTGCCGGGGCATCGGATGCTGGGGGAGTAATTCTGAGGAACCAGGTATCTTGATGAACCATAGGGCGCATCACCATTTTCTGAGCGCCACCCTTGACTTGCTTGCCGCCACCGCCACCTGCGGTCGCCTTCACTCGAGAGTAACCGCCATAAATAACGGCACCAGTTTCATGCGGAAGCAGGGAGAATGAAGATCGTGGGTCAGGCTTCTGCGAGGCCGTTGTCAACGTTGGGCTGAACCAGGTGTATTTCTGGCAATCATAGATCCACAGATCCTGCAGGTACTTGGTCTGCTGGGAAGTGTCTTGGAATCCGCCAAACAAGATGATATAATTCTACCAATTGTTAGCTTGGCTTTCCCCCAATAAAGATATATGAGCTTTCACAGTACCTTGAAGTAAGTCATTCGATGACCACTTCGAGCCGGAGGGCCCTTACCCTTGGTCTCAAGGCGGGTCCATTCTCTAGTAGCGGTATCCAAGTGCCAAAAGTCATTGTAGTGGTAGAAAGTGCCCTGCTTGGGCGACGAGAACTCGCCTATGTACATTTATCAGCCAAAGCACAGAAAAAACCTAGATGTAACACTTTGGATCATCTTACCTCCAAAAAGATATACACCTCCGGTGTTACCTCCACGGCACCATGCATGTCCACTCCGAGGCAGAGGACTGTTGGGACTGGTCACCTCCCTCCATTCACCCCGATCGATCAAGTAGACGAAGAGGTTATTGAAGAATGTTGCATGTGTTCCATCGAAATACTCGCCGCCAAAGAGCAACAACTCGTTCCGATTAGATGGCGACGCAAGAACCGTGGCTGATGAGCGTGGGGCAGGAGGCTCTGACACGATCTCTGTCACCTTCAAAAATCTGGCTTGCTCTTCGGCGTACTGGGCCAGGATGGCATCCAGATCGGCATCCTCGGCGTCGCTGTCTACATCCTTGCCTTTGACTTTGGACTTCTTTTCCTTTTGAGCAGTCTTCTTGGACTGCTTAGCCGCCACTCGAGCTTTATGCTCAGCGGACTTTTTGTCCTTCTTACCCATGCTTGAATTGAGGGTTTTGCACCGGTTTATGGCAAGTTCTGGCGGGGCATAGAAAAAAAAAAAGGTTTTCCCCACATACAGATCCGCCAGGCCTGTTAGTAGGGGTGCTGATCACTATAAATCTATACAACACACAACATTTTGAATCAAACTCTGTAACCTTTAGTCTTAAAAGTTTATTGGAGCTATAATCACTCGACTAGGGTACTAAATTTCCCAGAGAACCATGTCAATATAATGTATAGCGTTTTGATCGTGACTGTAAGTGCCAAATTCACGGGCCTGACCGCTCACGTGCAAAACGCGTCCCTCGAAATGTTTCGCGACGATCAACTGTTCAGTCGAAAACCGATAACCCGCCATAACACCATGAAATTATTACGCCCCCATGACGAAAAATAATCTTGCTGTACATCTGAAATGGCTACTCAACCAAGGCCCCTCCTTACACCTGTCGTTGTCCACCGAATCTCCTTCCATACAACGCGAGCGCGTCTCCCCACAGCCTTCTTTACCGGCCGACGAAAGCGAGCTCTTGGATGCGATTATTGAAGACGCCGAAAACACCGACGATGTGCTAAACGAGGACATGGCAAAATTTCAAACTTCATTGTCAGCACGGAAACCTCGTTTATTTAGCTGCCCAGAAACATGGAAAGACGAGCCGCCTTCAACGTCAAAGAAGGCGTCTTCCACGGACACCTTGGTTCCAGGTAAGCGTGAATAAAAGAACGCAGAGCCCGCATTAATATTCTGACCGGAATTCATCGAAACAGAGTCTCATCTTGAACCACCGCGATCCTCTTTCGTGTCTCGACTCAAAACCCCACTTCGATCGGACCGAAAGCTCGAAACACCGTCTTTTGATGATGTGGAAGCCATTGACCTCACGGGAGATCCTGAACGATTTATCCCATCTTCGGCAACCGATTTAGGAGAACCCCGTCGACTATGGTCTGGGGATACGGTAACACGCGAACAACCCGCCGAGAAGCGTGGGAAGAAGCGGAAGAGCGATGAATACACATCGGACCTTCTATCGCCCTCGAAATATGCGTCCAAAGTACGAAGCAACGCGCAGGCACCGACCTCTGAACTTCCTTCAGGTGCAAACCGGGTGAAGCCATCGAATAGTGCCAAACAACTGAGAACCGACTCCCCGTCTCCTAAAAAGAGCCACCGAAAGCAAGTCATTGCCGATTCCGACGAGGAAGATCCGTTCGACGATTGGACAGTAGATGCAGATGACATGATTCTGGATAATGATCCAGTGCTGTATCCCAAACTACCTAGAATCAAACCCGAAAATCATGAGAAGAACTATCGCGCTGAAGCCCCACGCCTTGAGCGCTTGCCAAGTGGGACTATCTCAGAAACGACTCGGACAGAAACTCGGATGGAAAGAAAGAAACCAATTCAAACCTCAACAGCTTCGCCTGGGCTCAGAATCCCCAGTTCTCAGCCCAAAGACGAGTCTGTTCTTAAGTTTGTAGCTCTTTCAGCAACCTCCATCGGCCATTCTATCCGCCAGCTGAGGCAGAAACTGCAGAAAAACTCTGAGGTTGTATACCAACAGGCAATGGAAGGCCAGCCGGCTCCGGATCTGATTGCAGAGAACAAAAGCCTTGTGTCACGTATTCAAGCCATTGAGGCATTACAATCCCAGCAAGCATCTTATAACACCTGCCTTTCTCGAAAGAAGAAATTGAAGCAGAACCTCATGAAAGTGATATCCCAGGGTCTTGATCCAACAACCATGCCGGATGAGCTGTCAAAAAGCCGAGCTGTTGAGTCAGAGCTGGAGCAAATTGAGGCAAGGATCAGCGAGCTTCTTCCTCAAGCTGAGATATTTGATTTGATCAAGTGCCCAGAAATGGATCGTGCTACTCCAGCGTCGAGTGACTTTCATCCAGACCGCCATTCTTCCAAAAACCAGTTTGAAGACTTTGGGTTTACCAAGGAGTCCCCACCTCGAAGACAGCACACCTCTTTCGCCAGCCCTAAGTTGACAAATTATAATATCACGTCCCGGGCTGGGCAGAGCATTCCCGCCCGTGGTGGCGAAGAAGGCCATGTTTCTCGACACATGGGCTCACCAGCAATAGACTTGGACGAATTCGATTGGGACGAGAGCGATGACGCGATGTTGGATGTTGCTGGAAGCTCGAATAAGGACTTGCCGATGTCTTTCGGTGACAAAAACGTTGAGAATCGACCAGTCTTTGCCGAGACCTCTGGAAACACCTCTCGAATGCCCCCGCCAAAGAAGTCACCCGGGCGTAGCAACTTTTGGGCCAACAATGCTTGGTCTCATGAGGTGAGAACTGTCCTCAAGGAAAAGTTCCACCTTCGTGGCTTCCGCCCAAACCAACTCGAGGCTATTGATGCAACCCTCGCTGGTAAGGACACCTTTATCTTGATGCCAACTGGCGGAGGGAAGTCACTGTGTTATCAGCTTCCCGCAGTTGTCATGAGTGGTCGTACCAGTGGCGTGACAATTGTGGTTTCCCCTTTATTGAGTTTGATGCAAGATCAGGTTTTCCATCTGCAGAAGCTGAATATCAACGCCCTTTTGGTGAATGGTGAGACTGACAAGGCCGAGCGATCGCAAATTCTTCATCAATTGTCAAATGGTGGCGGAGAAGGTATGGAGCTCTTGTACATCACACCGGAAATGCTTAGCAAGAATCAGACCCTTGTCAAAGCCCTCGAGAAGCTTCATCGCCGGAACAAGCTTGCACGCTTGGTTATTGATGAGGCGCACTGCGTAAGTCAATGGGGGCATGACTTTCGTCCTGACTACAAGGAACTTGGTGAAATCAGAGCTAAATTTCCGGGGGTACCAGTCATGGCCTTGACTGCTACTGCCACTGAAAACGTGAAAGTTGATGTCATGCATAACCTGAAGATGAATGGATGTGAGGTTTTCCTACAAAGCTTCAATCGCCCTAACTTGACCTACGAGGTGCGGCCGAAAAAGAAGAATGATGAATTGTTGGCTAGCATTGCCGAGACAATCACTGCCTCATATCGAAACCAGTGCGGTATCATTTACTGCCTATCGCGCAGGACATGTGAAAGTGTGGCAGAGGAGCTCGTGAAGAAGTACAAAATCAAAGCACATCACTATCATGCTCACCTGCAACCTAAACAGAAAGCTGAGGTGCAGAGCGCATGGCAAAATGGTAGATATCATGTCATCGTCGCCACAATCGCCTTTGGAATGGGAATTGATAAGCCTGATGTGCGTTTTGTGATCCACCACAGTATTCCCAAAAGCCTTGAAGGTTACTACCAGGAGACTGGCCGTGCTGGCCGAGACGGAAAACGCTCTGGATGCTATCTTTATTATGGCTACAAAGACACCACGTTGCTGAAGCGGATGATCGATCAAGGCGAAGGGAGTTATGAACAAAAGGCTCGACAAAAGCATATGCTTCGGAACGTTGTCCAATTCTGTGAGAATCGCAGTGACTGCAGGCGTGTACAAGTGCTCGCTTACTTTAACGAACAATTTCGCCGAGAGGACTGTGGGAACACGTGTGATAACTGCAAGTCTGATCTTATCTTCGAAGAGCATGACTTTTCTGAATATGCATCATGGGCCATAAAGATTGTGCGAAGTTTAACTCTCCAGAAGGAAGACAAGGTCACTGTACTCTACTGTGTTGATATTCTTCGAGGCGATTTGAAAAGACCCAAGTCACCTTCTCATCGACAAAATCCAGGATATGGAAAGGGGTCTGACCTTGATAGAGCGGAAGCAGAGCGATTATTTTATCGTTTGTTGGGCGAAGATGCGCTGGCGGAAGAAAATGTCATCAATGGCAAAGATTTCGCGGTTCAATATCTCAAACTCGGCCGCCGTGCTACTGAATTCGAAAGTGGCCAGCGCAAAATGAAGCTACAAGTGCGAGTCTCTCCAGGTAAAGCTCGAGTGCCGCGGCCGGCCATGAAAGCAAAATCTGGGAGTCAAGCGCACCCTACATCCACAATGGTTTCATCACCTATTCAATCCGCCAATGACCGTCGACAAGCCCGCCATAAGCAACGTGGGGTCCGGTTTGACTTTTCAGAGGGCGAAGAGAGTGATGGGTTCGAACCAATCCGAGTTTCCGGAAAGCAGCAACGCCAGATTGCGCGTGAATTAGGCCCACCCATTACAATTGACCAGAAGATGGATCGACTTGATCACCTTCATCGTGCTGTCGTAGAGGATTTCGAGGTCACCGCCAAGAGGTACCTCCAAGATGTAAGTTTCCTCCTGCCTTCTTGTGGAAACCGGTTGCTCACTACTTTTGGAAAGGTCGTTGTTGAAAAAGGTCTCCGCGCCCAGCCATTCCCGGACCATATTTTGCGTGACATGGCCATCTCATTCCCCAAAGGTGAGATTTGATCTAAGGAAAAACCAGTGATAATACTAACTCCAATGATACTAGATCCCTCGGAGCTTGCTGCCCTCCCAGGCATCGACCAAGACAAGGTCAAACGATATGGCCGTCAGATCTTAAGACTAATAGACAATGCAAAACGGCGCTACCAGGAATTGACGCAAGATGCCGAATCCAATGGCGTCGTTCCCGACCCCAACCATCACAATGTCATCAATCTCAGCAGTAGTGACGAATACAGTGACGGCGACGATCTTTTCGCAGACCAAGCGTCTACGTTCGATGTTGACCAAACCCAGGAAGACGAAGATCTCACCAGCAGATATTTCCCTCCTCCCCTTTCTCCAGGCTTTCACCCTGGCGAGGATTTTGGTGAACAAGCGGATTCTGGCTCCAAAGGCCGCAAACGTCCGTACACCAGAAAGCCTCGCCGGAAGAATGGAGGCTCTACAAGCAGTTGGAAAGCCAAGGGCTCCAGGTCCAAGACCACTACGGGCGGCAGCAGTCGCGCTCCAAGCCGATCCTCTGCTGCCCCTCGAAAACCCGCTACGAAAGCCAAGACCCCGAAATCTACGATTGGAATGATGCCCATTTGAACTTGTCTTTTCTGCGGAGTTGATCATGATTTGGTGTTACGTGCATGGAGCATCTAAAGGCGTTTCTTTCTTTTCAACGGTGTTGCTTTGTCTCAGGCAGAGTACTTCATGGCTCCTGGGTTCTTGGCATGAGGTCGAGGCATAAGGCGCGTTCCAATTACTTTGCACCCCTACTCTGAATTAGGTTTCAAATAGACATAATACCATCTTCTGTCCCTAAGCCAAGAAAATACACGTTTCTCTTTCCCGCATTATCCAGTCAGCGAGCGACCGAAGTCTATCAACCGCAGGCGTCGGGCATCGCGAGGATGAAATTGAGCCACTTTCGCTCTCACAAGGAACCGTGGGATAGCTGAGTCCCGTTCTAAAGTCACATAAGACGTCCCAGCCTCCAGCAAAGAATCTAGAAGCTCATGCATTTCGGTTGCGGCCGCTTCTCGTTTATTTGCCAGGTTTGAACCATCATTTGTGCGCCGAACGAATTTGTCGATCATCTGCTGACCTCCACCATTATCTGCTAACTCTTTCTCTTTCTGCTTCTTTGGTTTCCCATGAGCTGTGTACCCCGCGTTCAGTGTTGTATCGGAAACCTCCAGGGCATCTCCCACCGTGGGGCCGCCAAGATTCTCTGCAGCAAGCATCGGAGCCAAGGTTTCGTCGATAAAAGTGTTCAAGGAGCTCCTGAGACTCTCAAATTCCCGTTCTAGTACTTTGCTTCTCGTTTTTTGTTGACTTAACACCTCCTGGGCTACTTGTGAGGGTGTCTGTTCTTGCTTCCGGGCGTTGGCATTGCGAATTCGTTGGAGTCGTTCTCCAAGTCCATTTGCAATCGCACGTGAATCTCGCAAGTTGGCCTCTTCGACACGAAGCTGCTCACGATCTGCAGATAATCTCTCCGCCGTCACTGATACGAATCCTTTGCTTTCTTTAATGAGTCGGGAAGTCTCTTCAATCGCTATGAGCGAAGGCAGAACGGAGTCTGTAACTGGAAGATCTTCTTCAGCCTGGAGCAATGAGTCATAGGCTCTTTTAGCTCGTCGTGCTTCCGAAACACGTGCCCATTGGTCTTTTTCGCTCTCTAAGAGGCCATGAGAGCGAATCTCCCGAAGCTAGAGAGAGATGTTAGCTAAAGATGACCGAAATCTGGATGCTACATATCCATACCTTCCTTAGCTCATCTTCCTGGCGTCGGACTTGCTCCTGGAGCTCCCGTAGGGTTCCATCTAACCGTCGCGCATAGGCATGCAGGGCGGTTGCACTAAGAGGTTGGCTGGTGGACTCTTTCTCCGCTGCAGCACGATTCGCAGCAAAATTCTGGATGTTCTGCAAGTTCTGTTCTGGAATATCCATTTTTATGTATCTTGCAGACTCAGAAAGGAATTAATCTGAGAAGGTCATTCAAGGTCTCAGGGTAGGGGAAGTACAGAACCGCGTCGCGTTGATACCACGTGACGTAGCTGGTTTGGGTTTAGCCCGAGTAACAGGTAACGAGTAAGCTCAATCACTCCGCTTCATCTCTCTCCATCACCCCCTTCTCGTCCCAATCCCCGAGCTTCTCTGGTTTCTTTTTCTTATTTCGTGTCTTCTTATTCTCTGCGAGGCGACACTGGTTTGGAGTGGCACGGCTCTTTCTTGCCTGGTTTTTTCCTAGTTTCGCCCTATCCTTGCACACCCCCGTCGCATCCACGACCTTCTACACCTCCCTTAACCTTTTTCCGCTTTCAATCCCCTCGACTCTTTTCCCCATCCCCCGGCAATTCCCCTAGTCACTGGAAGGGAATTCAAAGCAAAAAAAGAAGATTAACAAGCTTCCCTTGCATTTTGGAAGACCCCACCATCACCATTGATCTGCGCTTTGTCGTCGACTCCACACCACATCTCTTCCTCCACTTCAGCCTCTCACCCGATCCCCTTCCCCGATCGCCAGCACCAGCACCAGCACGTTTTCCGTGGGAACTTCTGGTGTAAATAGACGATCCATAAAAGAAGAAAACAGATTTCATTCTTGACACACTCGACCTCTTTCACGTAAGTGAAGACAAATACAATACAGCACATTGTACCTATCATCATGTCGGCCTCTCCCTCCAACCTTCAATCGACTAAGCGTCCCCTCGAGGATCCTTCCTCTCCTTCGGCTCCCAACGACCAGCCTGAGGCCAAGCGACCCGCCCTGGACAAAGTAGTGCGCAGCGACGCCGAAGCCGAGACGGACGTGTCGAGCAACCAAATCCCGACTGTTGAGGGCTCGAAGGACACCCAAGGTGATACCGTGGTCCCCGATGCACCCAATGGCAAGGACCACACCGAGACTCAGCCTATCCAATCGACCGCATCTCACGGTGAACGAGCTGGCTCCCAGTCGGACCAGCACACGCCACAGGACGAGTCAAACTGGATTCACATTCGCGCGGTCATCTCCAGCCAGGAGGCAGCCACGGTGATCGGAAAGGCAGGTGAGAATGTTTCCCAGATTCGACGTCTGTCTGGCGCCAAGTGCACTGTCAGCGATTATTCTCGGGGTGCCGTAGAGCGGATCTTGACCGTCAGCGGCCTCCAGGACGCGGTAGCCAAGGTAGGTTTTGGTTCTATTCTTGCTTGAAAGACTTGGTGCTAATTATACCAGGCATTCGGACTAATCATTCGTACCCTGAACAATGAACCTCTCGAGGCCCCTTCTACTGCCCAGTCCAAGACGTACCCGCTGCGTTTGCTAATCCCTCACATTCTCATCGGCTCTATCATCGGCAAAGGTGGTAGCCGTATCCGCGAGATCCAGGACGCATCTGGTGCACGACTCAACGCATCGGATGGCTGCCTGCCGCTGTCGACCGAGCGCTCCCTCGTCATCCTGGGTGTCGCGGATGCCGTGCACATTGCGACTTACTACGTTGCCGTTACGCTCGTGGAACAACTGAAGGAACGATTCAATGGCCCTGCTGCTTCGGCATACGCTACTCGTAGCGGCGGCCCCGCCGGCGCTGTTCCTGGTGGCATGCAGGTTGCTCCCTATGTTCCTCAGCCCGCCGGCGGCCAGTACGGCCACCCCGACACCTTCAAGCGCCACAATCCTCACCCCAACCGCGCCCAAGCAGGTAACTACGGTGTTCCGTACCTGCACGGCCAACCTACCCCGGCTCCTGTTGGCCAGCCTGCCATGCCCTACGGTGCCGCGCCTGCTCCCTATGCTGGTGGTCCTCCTCATCAGCCGGCTCCTTATGTCGGCGGTCCGCAGCCGACTCCTGGTCGTGCAGGCCCGCCTGCACCGGCTCCGGTGGGAGGTGCTATGCCCGGTCAGCCAATGACTCAACAAATCTTCATTCCCAACGATATGGTTGGAGCCATTATTGGAAAGGGTGGAGCCAAGATTAACGAAATACGCCATCTTAGTGGCAGTGTGATTAAGATCAACGAGCCGCAAGAGAGCAGCAACGAGCGTCTGGTGACCATTACTGGTACTCAAGAGTGCAACCAGATGGCTTTGTACATGCTCTATTCTCGACTTGGTTCGTTACCCCTGTCTCTTCCTTCCATCTAAGATGCATTTTTATCTAACAATCAATTTAGAAAGCGAGAAGCACCGTGTCTAAGTCCAAATACTTTCCTCTTCTACCCTGGGAGCTTGGCAAATGTCGAGCCCAAAAAGTCCACGGTGGTTTACGACGATTCTATTTTTCTCTTTTTGCTATTTCCTTTCATCTTCAAACTCACACGGGTGTTGACGTTTTTCTATCCCCTTTCTTTCTCGCTGTATCTTATTCGAGGCATGTGATTGAAACATTGCCTCCTAATAACCAATCCCACGAATTTGTCCCCGTCACCCTACCCTCTATACCCGTAGCCCTGGACGTGCGTTCATCATTCCCAATCCTCTCCCAGTTGACCATCGGACACATTGAATCGTCAAGAAAGCCAAAAAGAACACCATTTCCATTCCTAAATCCAATACCTTGATTTATTAATTCACATGCCCCTCTCCATCGCTTGAAGCATCCAGCAAACCAACCCGTCACCTTTAACTAAGTCTTTTGAAAACTGACATGTTTCAACTCCAGCCCAGGAATAGCCCCCAACGACTTCTCACGAATGGGCGAGATGCTGGAAACAAACTGCTCTGTCTCTCTCGATTTATTATGCACGTCAATAGATTCCCATCCAACAACTAGCAGGTAAAGCACCGCTTGTCCACTCGGACTCTTCGCATGTTGCACTGAACCCGGCCGGTCCACATGCCCCATCGACCATGATATTGGCCTCGACCCCTCCGGGAGCTGTTTAACCAAGGCTGTCCGAAAGTCGATTAAGTTACCATTAAGCTGTCTTTTCTCTGGAACAGAGAGCGAGTCTGCAAATGATAATGTGCATAGCTCTGTTACTGGGTTGTCGATTAGTGCGTCGGCGCTGCAGAGGGGTGGACTGAGGGTTGCGTAGATTGCTTTTGGAGGTGGAGCATCTGGGTCAAGATATGGAGTGAGATGTTCGATGCTTGCGGAGGCTCGAGCGTCGGTCCAGTCTGTTCACTCAGTTAGCCATCTCTTAGTGTACTCACGTTTATGGTCGTAGACAGATGTTTGATAACATCACAGTCATTGACATCTACTCTATGCTCATAATTCTGGCTAACTCACTAATTGCCCATACTACTGTATTGTTATCCTCTGCTGAACGGCCCCATGCAGAGCTCTGATGCCCGCTTTCGTGTTGGGTGTTGCGGAATATAGACAACAAGCGTTCGCCTTCCTCGTTGGTCGGGTCTTCAGGCCGTACGGAAGGCTTCAATCTGAAGAAGATGAACTCGCTGGTTGGTTGAGACATGGGCATGCTGCAGGGAAGAATGGAATAGAGAGGGCGTGATGTCGAATATCTTGAGTGTAAATGTAAATGTAGAATGTAGGTAGTTACTCGAATTTAACGCTGATCTACATGTGATGTCACCGCGATATGATGTCAGGATTTCCGGTCTTCATTAAGCATCATGCCGGTAAACATATCAAAGTATCAAAGACTGCAAAAGGAGAAAAATAGCGGAAATACTATGTACACTCCATGAGGGGGTTCAAGAGATCGTTTCGTTCCCGTACCCATTAAACCACAAACCACGCTAGCACATGAAAAGGAGCAGCAGATGCCCAAATACCAATTCCTCTCCTCGTTCAAATAACCCAAAGATTCCCCTCTAAAATTCATCCACACCTCGAACCTTGATCTCTTTCTTTTCAATGGCCGCTTTCAGATTGCCAACGAGATGTTGACGTCGTTGCGTCTTCGCCTTCCAGCGGGCACTTTCTTCTTGGGCAACTACAGGCGCAAAGCTTTCAACACTGCGAAGGCGGCTATGTTTCGCAGAGCCATTGATACTGGCCCGGAAGCTGACGCCGCGAGAAGCAGACTCAGGGGTGTGGTAGGCACTGTTGTCGATCGAGCCACGCGAGCCAGGCGTGGTAGGGAAACGACCGACGTTCTTGCGGGGAGTAGTGTAGGGGGATCCCTCACGGCTGCTGGGGACAGTGCTCGTCATGTCGATACCGAGCTTCCGCATCTGAGCCTCCAGAACATCGATGTCACTACTCTTGTTCTCGGCCATGCTCATCATAGTGGCAATGGTCTTCGTGACAGCTTCTACTGTTGGTCGCTTCGACTGCCGCGAATCGCTATCAGCGCGAGGAACATCAGCAATCTTTGCTCTCAACAAGGAGACGCCCTGCTCCAAATCCGCCATCTTGCTCTGAATATCCGTAAAGGATGTTCGAAGATCGTGCTGCAGAGTCGCATGTTCGGCAGAAAGAGGCGCAGCGAGGATGGCTCCGGTGTCTGTGTGTGCATCTAGCGTCTTGCGAATGCTAGCGCATTGGCCACGAAGAGTCACAATGTCCTTGGTCAGCAGCTCGCGACATTGGTCGAGCTTCTCCTCCACTCCTTGCACTCGCTGCTCACTGAGAGAACAAACAAGAGCGGCAACGACCTCATCAAGCTTGCTGATGTCTTGCAACAACAGCTTTTCGTCGAGGACATCGGCAGGTTGCTCACTTTGCAGAACATTTACTAACTTCTCAACGCCGGAGGTCTGAGAACTTTGCTGATACAGGAGATACGATTCCATTGAACGAGAGTTGATACCTAGTGTATCAACCATGGAATTGATGTCGCGGTACAGTCGTTCGATCATGCCTGGAATGCCTGGCTTGGCCGTCTCACCCATGTAGTTCTGGTGAGGTAGGAATGGGTCAAGTGTAGACGCGGGCTCGATTGGTCGAGAAAGGTCTGCACGCAGTCTCTCATCCTCATCATCTTCAGAAAGAGACAAAGCTTCTTCCTCTTCCTGGCGTTGCTGCACGGCTTGTTGAGCGCGAAGCTGTTCTTCTTGAGCAGTAATACTTGCCTTCCTCAGCTGATCACCACGTTGTTGGGCGAATTGGGTCAGAGAAGCTTTGCGGGCATGTAAGGCGCTTCCAGCTGGTTTCTCATTTCGGTTTTTGAAGAGAGTACTCTTCTGTGGCATCTTGGTACGGGTAGGGCTTGGTGACCTGAAAGGCTCACGGGAACTTTGAGCTGCACGCCCAGGAGGCGGAAGGTGAGGTTGCTTGGAAATCTCACCAAACAACGTGCTTGGGGCTTGTCCTTGCTTTGGTTTCGAGAATCCTCCAAAGAGGCCTCCAGAGGAGCTCTTGTCAGAAAACCCTGCAAAAGAACTCTGTGCTGAGGGCTTGGGGCTTGGTATTTCCGTCTCGTCATGCGTAATCTCCTCGCCACTGTCAGAAAATTCGGATTCATCTGCATCCTCCTCGGCGTCTTCCTCTGAATCAGCGTCCGACTCATCAGGAACAGCCACAGCCTCTTCCGAAAGAGTAGATTTAGACTTTGATGTCACGAAATCTGGGGGTAAGGGCGCGTCTTCGGGAACAGATGGCTTATCCTCGGCCTTTTTAGGCTTACCCAAGAAATTCGGAGGAAGTGGAGCGTCCTCAGCCTTGATGAGGGACTTATTCTGCGACAAGGTATCTAGTGAAAGTGGGGCTTCCTCGGCCTTTTTAGGCTTGCTCAGGAAACTCGGAGGCAGTGGAGCGTCTTCAGCCTTGATGAGGGATTTATTCTGGGACAGGAAGTCTGGCGGAAGTGGTGCGTCATTCTTGTCATCCACTTTGCGGGAGGATTTCTTTTGAGCAAGCAAATCTGGTGGAAGTGGTGCATCTTCATCTTTCGGGGCAGATTTCTTTGGACCAGTAAAGTCAGGTGGGAGCGGAGCATCCTCAAGAGAGCTTTTAGACACATTAGAAGATGCTGATGTATCGCCAGGTGCGTAGCTATCCCTGCTAGTAGCATCGGGGGGCAATGGTGTATCGAAGGAGGAGAAAGTAGGTGTTGAAGCAGACTGCTCTCTCTTCGGTGTCGCAGTCTTGTCTGAAGGCGCCGAAAGAGGGCTTGTAATTTGATCTTGAGCTGGGGACTGGTTGGTGTTTTGAGTAGCCGTATTGTTTCCAAACATGGAAATACTTGACTTTGTCCTCTCGATGGAGCTAGGGTCCTTCGGTTCGGCCTCGGACGCAGGCTTCCCAAACATGGATGTGGTGGTTATCGGCTTTCCGAATGCTGATGTTGTAGTAGCAGGTTTTCCAAATGGATTCGTAGTGGCAGACGATGGCTTTCCAAATTCCGAGGTGGTAGCAGGCGATGGCTTTCCGAATGCCGATGTTGGAATAGGTGTTGGTTTTCCAAATGCCGATTCTGTAGCAGGCTTCGGCTGTTCGAACGGCGATGAAGTGGCAGTCGAATTCCCAAACATAGATGTAGCTTGAGTAGTCGGCTTACCGAACATAGAAGTTGGTTCAGTCTTCACTGGCGGTGCTGCGGAATCAGCGGTAGAATCCTCCACATCATCCATGGACTCAGGTTGGGGGCTTGTCTTGCCAGATGAGACCATATCATCGAAAGATCCACCAAAAGAGAAGGCCCCCGAAGACTTATTGTCAGACTTCGGGAGATCGCTAGCAGCTGTGCCATCGGGTTTGAAGGAAGAACCAAGTGTGAAGCCAGAGGTGCCGCCGCCAAAGGGATTCTTCACCTCATTAGACGGAGGAGGGAATGCTGTGTCCGTTTGTGGCTTAGCTCCAAACGGCGAAGAAGCTGGCGCTGCGGCAAAAGCGCTTTGTCCCGCAGGCTTACCAAAAGGCGATTCAGCGGGCTTGGATGCTGCAAGGCTACCAAACCCACCTCCACCTCCCCCACCAGAGAAAGCACCGAAACCGCTCCCTGTAGAGCCAGATCCGGTCCCGAGGAGTGACTTTCCAGGAGTACTGGGCTGTCCGAAAGGAGACGCTGTGACACCTGCAGCACCGAATCCAGACTTGCCAAACTGTGCTTGACCCAGTGTACTTGTTGAGCCAAACCCAACACCGGGCTGAGAAGGAGTTCCGAAGGAAGGTTTGCCAAAAGCTGGAGTTGAGCCTCCATTCACTTGAGAAGGGCTACCAAACGATGGCTTCCCAAATGCTGTTGCTCCCATGGTAGACGACCCCATGGCAGATGGGCTTCCAAAAGAGGCACTACCAGATGGCTTACCGAAGGCAGATGAGCCCATAGCAGATGGGGTGCCAAAGGAAGATTGTCCAAAAGCAGGTTGCTGGGGCGCTGGGGCGGGAGTTGGAGGTTGAATTTGGGAGGTTGTCATTGATGCCTGGGGAGCTGAGACCAGACCAGAATATGGAACTTTCTGACGAATGGCATCAGAGTAAAGGAACCACCAGTGTGAGAGGATACCGTCATTGTTTAGTAGAAAAAGGCCAGGCAGAGGAGTTGAGCTCTCTGATATGTCCTCACCTGCAATGGGTGCAATGACAGTTTCACTGCAAGAAAGGTCCGCAGCCAGACCGATCACGGAGGTTTCATCAACGGAATCTTTCAATGGAACGGATGCTCTCTTAGCATCATCATTAACTTCTGTGGTCGTGAATTGATTAACAAGGGCTTTGGAAGCATCGTCACTGGCAAGTGGCTTATCAGATCGGGTGATAAGACCAACGTCAGTTGAGGCAGTGGATGAGACAATCAAGACGTCCTTCAAAGCAGGCTTATAGTCTCGCAGTCGTACGGTGAAGTTATATGCCGGCGAGCGGTTCATCGCAAAGCCCATGGTGGAGCAAATTTCGGGCAGTTTCTGAATGAGAAAAGGAGCCTGCTTTCGTCTCGTGATGATGTAGTAAGAAGAAGGCGGGTTTTGTCCAGTGCCATCGTCAGTGGCATTCGGGGTGTAGACCATGAAAAACACATCGTTCTCAAGCCAACAGACAGAGGAAACTATAACATTTTTGTTTAGCAATTTCACTGCACAATGAAATCAACATGTGAGAGCTTACCATGGCAATCACCCTCCAGATCAGATGGACGAGGAACAACGTCCTTCTTTGTCCCATCTGGGGTCATCTGGTCTGCTGTTCCATCTACCAATCCAGCCACCAGCTGTTTTCCCTTGTTGCTCCACGCCACGCTGCTAACTCCATTCCTGAGGATTGGACCATTGGCACCTGAAACCATATTTCCAGCCTTCAAGTCGACAACCAGAAGCTCACCATTGGCAGTGACAAGGGCAACGAAAGTAGAGTTTGGGTCTGGGTTGGGCGCAAGTGCCCGAATCGATGCGCCGTTGGTAGGGATGGAAATGGACGGCTGCGAATTCCCTTGGGTAATGTCGGTAGTCTTAAAAACAGATATGTGG
The DNA here is from genome assembly GCF_028827895.1 of Penicillium longicatenatum. NCBI lineage: Eukaryota > Fungi > Ascomycota > Eurotiomycetes > Eurotiales > Aspergillaceae > Penicillium > Penicillium longicatenatum. The sequence goes on along the minus strand of NW_026643120.1, from coordinate 4,746,888 downwards.
GAGCCATTTTCCGTGGCTAGGATCAAAGCATCGTCGTTTGCAGTAAATGCCACATGTGTAGGTCGCGCGGGGAGAGGGATAACAGCCTGCGGCTGGAACGGTTTTGTTTTTACTTTATCCTCTCCTGATGGTGCCTCGATAGCCTTTCTGATAGACTCGGTGCTTGCGATCACAAGCGCGTCTGGGCCGGCACCAACAACCACTCCTTTGCTCTGGGCGACAGCTAGGAGAGAAGAGGTCGGGGAAGGAAGGGAATCTTCGGGCCAAGGAGTAGGTAGTAAACGAATATTCGCATCGCCGGAGAGACCTTTAAATCCAACTTCCTAGACGCGGTGTTAGCCCAGGACCCTTCACGAGTATCATTCAAGCTTATTTGGAGTACATACATCTGTGAAGACATCGGATAGCTCTGGTCCTAGCTCGGCTCCGGCGTGCGATTGCACCAGGTTGAAAGCCATTTTGAGTCGATGATGGTCTGCGGAAACCGTACGAGGAGAGTCGCCTAAAGGTGAATTTGTTCTCGAAGCATTGAGCGATGGTGAGCTCGGCGGCGTAGAAGAGAAAGAGCGTCGGGGGAGTGCTTGCGGACTCCGGTTAAAAAGCTGCAGAGTACGCGCAAAAATCGTGACGCAGTCTCTTCCCAGAAGAAGAGAGGGATGTAAGGATCCTGGTAGGTCCGCGATGGGATGAGTGAAACGGCCAGGTCTCGACGGGGAAGGTGTTTGAACGCCCGAAAATGTTGAAGGCGAAAACACGCGGTGGTTATCTGTTTGCCTTGCGGGTCAGGCACCAACACAGTGAGCTTCAACAGCTAAGACGACGATGAGATCTTCAAGACACTGAGATAAATCGTATTTTCGTTTAAAGTACGGGATGGGACAGATTTATGGCTTTAAGTACTTCTAGATAAAATAATTTTATTCATCTTTCACATCTCTCTTTACACCTGATGCATGCTTGAGCTGGTTAACTATGCAGTTTGGGCCCACTCACCGCCTTCCATCCACTTAGGTAAACTAGGCTGCGGGAGCTTCGTCACTTCAAACAGCTCCCGACTTCCTCCAGCTTGCTCTCATCTACTCTCTCCTCGAGCATTCCTCTTCTACGCCTGTCATCGACTTCGCTAGACAGCAGAAGACATCCCTTTGCCGCCCGTCAACTAGCCGTATCTTTCCCAATCGAACCACCCCTGCATTGTCACGATGCCAGGCTTCGACTTCTCCAACTACAACCGCAACGCGGCTCTTCACGCCAGAGGCGTTCCCCTTCCCAAAGCTACCAGCACCGGTACAACAATCGTGGGGTGCATTTACGATAATGGTGTTGTGGTAGGTCACCCAGAATCCAACAAAGACAACCATGATGGGCCGGAAGCTGACATGATATCCGGGGAAACTACAGATTGCAGCAGATACCAGAGCCACCAGCGGGCCCATAGTAGCAGACAAGGTATGAGCACAAACTTCAAATAGCACGAAAAAGCGTGACCAATTCTAGACCGCTGACCGACGATCCTACTCGGGAATATAGAACTGTGAGAAGCTCCACTACATCGCCCCAAAGATCTGGTGTGCCGGTGCCGGTACCGCCGCGGACACTGAATTCACCACTGCGCTGATCAGCTCAAACGTCGAACTGCACTCCCTATCGACAGGCCGCGACCCTCGTGTGATCACCTGCATGACTATGCTGAAGCAGCACCTCTTCCGGTACCAAGGCCACATCGGCGCGTACCTGGTCGTTGCGGGTGTTGACCCTACCGGAGTTGGTTTGTACACTGTGCACGCGCACGGTTCCACAGATAAGTTGCCGTACGTGACCATGGGATCCGGATCCTTGGCCGCTATGTCAGTGTTTGAATCGATGTGGAAGCCGGATCTTGACAAGGCCGGGGCCGTGGAATTGTGTGCAGAGGCTATCAAGGCTGGTATTTTCAATGATCTGGGATCTGGTAGCAACGTTGACGTCTGTGTCATTGAGAATGACAAGCCTACTCAGTTGATGCGCAATTATGAGAAACCCAATGAACGTGGACACAAGGAGCGGAACTACCGCTTCCCTCGTGGTACCACTGCTGTGTTGAATCAGAAGATTATCACAAAGGAGGATATGAAGAAATATGTCACTATTGAGACACTTTCTGGGGACTCTAACCTCGCGGGAGATATGGAGGTTGACAGTTAGAGGGAGGCTTAGGGTCCAGGCGATGTGCAGGCTAGTGGTCTTACTTTCCGGAGGCGATTTAATATACACTGGGCTTGTGTCTCATTACCGACTTTGTATTCATGAAAGACGATTAGCTCGATCTTGGTTGAGTTCTACAACTGAAGTTTTCGAGCCTATCAATGAAATCAATCATTCTCCTTTACATTCACGCACGTCACTTGGAATCAAAGACACATATAATTAGCACGTTGGGAAGGATGAACAGGGTATTATGCATTTGGTCATCTCGAAGGACGACGTTTTGGTATCTCTAATTTACATATTTAATATACGTGCAGAGGGTGGTAGTCAGTCCCCGTAAAACCTAGTCATGGTACGAGCTGTGACTCGACCGGCCAATTTGCGGTGCTTCATGAAGCTCTCTAACAACGTCCTGCCCTTCAAACTTGCCAATAATCCACATAATATACTCATACTGAGTACGCGAGATACGGCGTCCTTCACGGCGATACCGCACTACACCAGCATGGTACATGGCCCGCACCAAGGATGGGTAAACAGGCCCACCATGCTTGCGAAGGTAGTCGTAAAGCCAGTGAATGAGGTGGAATGAGCGGGAGGGAGTCAAGTGCTGACAGCAGGATAACGAAACAGCCAATTGGTGAATGAATTCGACTGCGGCGTAGGGATCAGGGCACATGCTATCCCGTGGTCCGGGATGGTAGCGCACGAGAACTTTCTCATCTGGGTGTGGGATTGGTACCCAAGCCTTGTGAAGACACAACTTGAAAGGCGTATGATTTCCCAAGAGTCTGGTGATCGACCATACGCTCTTTGAATCGCCTACTCTTGCAAGACGAAGGCATTCACCGATAGTCTCGGCACTCAGAAGATCCAGCCGATTGAACATTTGTTCAAAGGAGCCATGAAAAAGGACTCGGACTCCATTGTAGGTAGCTGGGTCTGCCCAGAGATTGGTCAAGGATTTTTGGGAGGTTTCAAGTTGTTCGAGGGTTTGGCGGGTGGTTTTTGTGACCAGTTTCCTCAGTTTGAGGTCAACTGCAAGTAGAAGTAGGCCGTTGTATGGCAAATTCAGGCCGTGAATGCCATTCAACAAGTCTGCAAGGAAAGTTCCTCTTGTTTGCGACGCAGTGGTTTCGTAAAGGCTGAGCAATAAATAGATGGATTGATCAGTTGCTTTAGCATGCGAATGATACATGGGTCCCATGGCTCGACTCAGCGAGCGCAATATCCATAGGCGAAGCAGAATCTGATGTTGGATAGGTAGGGTGGAATTCGTAGGTAAGGTAGCCAATGTTTCGCTTTGGTTTTGAATATAGGCCAGCGCTAGATCTGACCATGTTTGGGAACGTGCAATAGCCGAAGCATCAGTCATTTTCAGTAGGTAATCTCGCCACTGCTCAAGCCGTTGGTTCCGATTCTGCTTCTGCTCAATAGAGGCCAGGCGTTCGGTGACATAAATCAAACAATTCGCAGCACAGTCAGGGTCCATTCGGTTTAACAAAGACACCGGGAATTGAACGGATGTTGTCGGAATATCTTGGCTGAATTTGTCCAGCCACGTTAAGATAAAGGTCGAAGGCCAATAGACGTCATGGCTGGCACCGTGGGTTGCGATGATAATCTCGTCAGCGAAACGAAAGTCACCAATGTTCATAAGCTCCCCAAGCCAGGCATCTACAATCTTTTTATCCAATTCACCGTAGCCTAGGATGCTGCAGCGTCCGATGGCCTGCCACATAGCACGGTAGTGCTTCAGCAATGCTTTTTTGTCCCATGCGGCCAAGGTCTTGTTTCGCTCAACAATGATATCTGGGAGAGCTTTTATGATCATGCAGATTTCATCTGAGGCAATTAATCCCAGCTCGAGAGCACGAGAAATTGCATTCAGCACGGCAATTCGGCTGGATCGCTTGATTTTTGTCCGCCTAAACAGATCCACCGCAGCAAGGTAGTTGCCGGCTCCCCAAACATTCAAAAATGGGTCATCCAGAAACTGGATCACTTGTGTCAAGTCTGTCGTTGAGCGCATAAGCAATCTGTCGAATATTTGACGGCTGTATTCCGGCTCTCGGTGCAGGTCGATGCTCAACCGACGGGCGAAATCTTGAGCATCCTCAATCCCCCAGTCTTTCCCTTCTAGGAATTGTTGAAAGATCTGCGCCTTGGTTGGCTCGTTTTCTTCCCGAGAGATAGAAACTTGTTCTTCAGGGATGCGCCGGTTAATAGGTTCAGGATTATGGTCGTAAAACGGAAGTGAAGTCTCGACAGTTGCGAAAGCGTAGCTACTCAAGTCTTCCGAATAATTAGTTTGCTGAGTCCAATTTTACTGAATTCGTTCACTCAGGTCCCACTCACCTTGCATATTAACACGCGGTCTCTGCCACGAGTGATCCGTCCACTTCATATGTTCTCGCCCATTGCGCCCAAAAAGACACGCGATGTCTTCTGCTTGAGATGCTCCGAAGCCAGCCAGTGCTGTATTCCGGCGCCGGGCAAGTCTTCTTCGCGCCTCCAGTGGTCCGGGGACACAACTGCCATGTCGTCGTTGACCGCTGGCAAAGCGACGAAAGGTTGCCGCGAGCAAATCGTCACTGATCCATGGATGATCGAGGGTCGGACCTGAGGGGGGTTTTAGAGCATGCCTGTAGGCATGCCTACTAAAAGACATGGATTATGGTTGGCATATGCGAGCCAATTGAAGTGTTTGGGGGGCCCTGTATCTCCGAACATTGACATTTGGATGCAGCTTTGAGTGATTTCTTGGCGCTTCTGACTAAGCCTCCAGACCAATGAGAACTCATCAATTTACTAGCAGTTGAAGTACGTATCCATCGCGATAACTTTTGGAACTTATGAAATTTTATAGTTGAATTTGTGAATTATAGTTTGATCATGCATAAGAGACGTAGTACCTTTATTGCTCGTCCATAGATTATTTTGCAATCATGTCTGGAGATTCAATGCAGTTCGATCGATGCAACATAGGTAAGCATGAAAATGATTCGTGAATGGGAATAAGAGAAGCGGAGTGTAAAATGAATAAGGTAGAAGAGAATAAACAAATAACAAAGTAGTCAAAACAAAGCCTGACGCCAATGCAATGCATGCAACATGCTGTTCGCCTACCAATGGTATATTATGCCAATTGTCTGAGCGAAGACATTATCGAACGGTGTTTAGGACATATCATCATCATGAGAAGGAAGATGCGAATCTTCTCCCAGTAGTTTCGTCAAGGCGTCGTGGAAATTGGCTTTCGGCCTGTTACCACATAGTAATCCATGTAGGCATGAACACTCCGATCCTGTATACTCTTCCTGACATCAACAAGAAAGACTTCAATCTCAGGCTTCGACCAGCCCAGAGCAAGAAAGGGCTTGTATGACCAGCCTGACAAGGCTTCAAGCCAATTATTCTCATTCCAGTCCCCGATGACCTTCAAATGCTCATCGGCAGGCCAGTTGTTTGTCGGGATTTTGAATTTCCGTTGTTCAACGTCCACAAAGCCCACATCCTTCATCCACTTCTCAATGCGATGAGCAAATCGGAACTGTCGACATGGCTCAATCTCCTGGCTAGATCGCATGTTCAAATCAAACCAGTCGTGCAGAGCATACGCACTGAACCCGTCTGGGTTCTCTGGTGGCATGGTGCCGTCATCACATCTTGGTTTCGGATCTGTTTCCTGGCATTCGATGTATCCACCTGGTTTGAGATGCTTGAAGGATTGTCGTAATACTTGTTTGAAAGATGCAATGGCACCTGACATGTGACTGATGTGAACATAGTCGAAATGATCTGCATCCCAGAGCCATTCTTCTTCTGTAGCGTCATCTACCAGGAAGTGAACGTTCTCTGGGACCTCTGTGGGCTGCACTGGGGAAAGGTCTGTTCCTGTGATGGTGGTATTCGGGAAAAATGTTGCTGATTTGAAGAAGCATTAGAGATCGGGAATGGTACACAAATCGACGTAGTCCAGGAACGGAGATGCGTACCCATTTCTATTGGCCATATGCCAGAGCCAGTGCCAACATCGAGGATTTGTTGCGGCTGTTCAAGAGGAACATGATATAATTTATTTTTCATCACCAATTTGTACATATGATGTGCCATGTCCAGACGATCAAGCTCCTGCTCATCATTGGGATATAGATATGCTGAGATTATTGTTAGAAACACTCCAAAATCCGTGCACATGCGTATCTGAAGGACAAACCTCCTTCATGGTATTTGTGATAACGTCTCCCATTCTCGACGGGATAGTCTGTTACACTGTCTGTCAAAGACTGCGTGTCGCTATCATTATCTCATTAGTCAATCTTCAGGAATGGGCAGAGACAAATGCCAGTCAGACAAGATGGTCATACCATTCACTTTTTGGTTCCTGCATATATCATGTTAGCATTGAGCATTTCTAAGCAAGGGTGAAGATGATGGAATTGGCAACCAATAAGCGAGTACTAAGCAGCACTTCTCCTGGACTACCATGGAATCATTAGATGAAAGCTTACAGAAGACTTTGGGCTCGTCATGGCTGCCTCAGGTCTGTGTCCAGTGGGATAAACCAAGGCAGATGAGAGGTTGCAGGCCAACCCTAAAGAGGGTGGAATAGGAACGGCACAGATTGGCTCCAAACCGGCAGCAACGCTTAACTCAAATTGAAGAAAAGCCGCAAAGGAAAGCGAAACAGAAACACTACCCCAGGAGGAATTTTGAAAAATGAGCGCTTAATTCTCGGTCCCACCAGCGGGATTGGCGCGAGTTCTATAGTCACTGATGGCGGGGGAGCACCGGAAGGAATTGAGCCAGAGGGAAGCAGGGGAATTTAACGACACTCCATTTGCGGTCCCACACTAGATCGACATTTTTGGGTACTATCCAGAGGTCGTGGGAGGGGCGTTCGGAGTAAAAGAATAAAAAGTAAAAAACAAAATAAAATAAATAAAAATTGGGGCAGGGTGGAATGTATTTGGGGGAAAGGTTGTCAGTTCATCGAGCCCGACAGCTCGGGTTAAGTTATAATTTGGCAGGACGGGAAGACGATCCGGGCAACTATAAATCAAATGCTGGCAAGCTGCCGGGGTGGGATCGACATTAGAAATGTCGCAACAACCAAGGCCCGCAAGGGTGGGGAGTGGAGTACAAGGGCGTGCATGGATGGGGTACAAAGTTGAGCCAGACTATACCAGGTGGGCATGGACGTCAGAGTGTCGGGCTGAGAGTTTTTTTAGCGGGGAGGCGCTTCGGGCGGACAACCATGTAATAATTTCCAAAATTTCCAGGACACGAGGGGTTGTTTAGGGTTAGAATCGAAGTATGGTTTCTTTATGAGGGTTTTCCCCCGTCTTGTGTTGGAGGGAAGAATGAGGAAGAAGAGTAGAGGAGGTGATCATTTCAAGTAATGAATTGAGTCTTAAGTTTTTATGAACGAAACAGAAGATAGAAAAATAAATTAAAGAAAAAAGCGAGAAATCATATTGGGGAGCGGAGACTGGAAATACGTTGTACACGATACGCATATAAAACGCCCAAATCCTTTCCTTGTTTTGGTGGTTCGAGCGCAGCCGATCCCAGCGACGTTCGGATTGGAATCGGCCCCTGCCCTCTATACATGCAATGATTTTCTTTTTTTTTTTAACCAAAAAAAAAAGCCCGGACACCAGGCCCGGTATTACAGAATACTGGGAAAAATCACGGATTATAAGTTTTACGTGAATATTTCTTCCGTTAAGATTTGAGCTCGTAGATCCTTAAGGACCGGGCATTTTTCAGAAAAAAATTTTAACTGGTGAGAACACTATTCAGATTTTATTTTATTAATTTCCGTGAAGGAAATCAAGTTCCCAAGGAGTCTTGAGCTCGGAGAACCAGATTAGCCAATAATCAGCGGTTCCAGTGGTTTGGGAATTGGCGACTGAACTAACCAAGGGCCGCTTTTACCCTTTATCCTGGGAATCTCCGCCGGGAATCTGGGAGGGAAAAAGGAAAACACGCTTCTCCTCAAACAGGTGTGCATGAACGCTGCATGGTTGATCCTGGACGCCATTCGTTTCCGACAGTTTGGTTCCTCCGTGAAAGAAAAGAAAAATAGAAAAAAAAAAAAATTTCTCGTTTTCGTGTGCTGGATCGAGCGGGTATGACCCAAGATGATAACAAATTCCTCTGATCGACCACTGGGAACCTTCCCAGCCCCGCAGTAGCAATGGTGGACAGAAAGCCCCAGTGGAGCTGTCAGGGATCCCGATTTCCATACTCCATCCAAAAGGGGATGCTATTTAGCGAATGCTACAATGTCTGAAAAAGATAGCCTCGCTACTATGTCTAAGCCTGACAGCTTCTTTCTTTCTTTGTTCCTCTGTCTCGGGTCTTAGAAGGGGGTATACATGCTCCCATGTGGCGGTATGGAAGAAGGCAACAGGACTAACATGGAACTAGCTTAGTTGGAATTGTTGCAGGAGAATTGCCCCTCCGCCTTCGGAATACTAGCAAGTGCTCCGCTTGATTTAGTGTCTTTCGTTCTAGCGGTGGACAAGTTGATCTGTCAGAATTAGCGTCTCGTGCGGACTCAAATCTAGACACTTGACCCCCTCGGTCGCTCAATCTGGCAATTTATGCTGTAGTCAACGTATGAGATCGCTTATTTTCTATTATGATCGATTATTCATCGACGATTGGGTGTATCCAAGAAAAAAGGAAAAAGCAAGGAAAAAAACGCAGGTAACTTTATAGGTAATAAAGACACAGAGAAAACTCACGGACCACACGTAGGGCGGGGGTTTTCAGCGGGATCTGGAACCTGCACCGGACGGAACAGCGAAATGCTCCGACGATTCGGGATTTGGGAGTGTACCCCTGTCTTTTGGGCCCCCAAAAAACTCCTGGCCTCGTCATTGAAAATGGGTATCAACGGTAACAGTATGTGTAGGATTTCTCGGAGTAGGGCGAGACTTAGGGATTTTCTACCTTGGTAAACCCAGTTTCGTGGAAGTGCTACGAAATGTCACAGAGCCAGGCCATGGTCCAAGAACAGTTTGATATGATTAGCATAATCTGCGAACCGCCAGACTCCATAGGTCACCCGTGGACAATTTGGATGGTTGGCATCTTATACTGTCGACGTGCATGAAGACTCTCGTGTCTTCGGGTTACCCCGAACTGACTAAAATAAACAATGCACTATACAGGGTAAATCCTAGGTGAACAAAATCAAATCTAGAAAGATCAGCAAGAAGACAAAAAATTTAGGGAAAAAAAGACATTTAGTATCAGAACCCTGTAATAGTTCCAGAAATAACCAGGATTATTCCCATGGCGCTGGGATTCCATTCAAAGGGAACCCCAGGGGCTTTGTTAGCAATCGGACGAGTCAAAACCATTCTGGCCGACCCGACTGCTGGGAAAGTGTTCGGGTTCCAATGTGTCGGTACCGCCAGCGCAAGAGCCATTTCCCCAAGAGCGGGTTCCTAGAAATCCAGGTATTTCTGAAGAAATGCGTTCAGTTCAATTTACATTGTTTGAGGTCGGATTGAGCAATATTACAAATTTCTGGTTAATAAGTTATCTGCAAATTTGGTCCAGGGTCTCTCCGCAATGGAGACAGTCATTCGGTTGGGAGTAATTATGTCTTGAATAATCCCAACAGGGTTCCTAGATTGACTCCTAATTGAGAACCTGGTTTAGCCATTCTTTCATGCCTAAGTGGAACCAGCGATCGGTTCGGTTCTTCTTCGGCTGGACGAACGATGGAAATGAAAGGGATCCTGGGTCTAATTCGTTCCCTGTCTAGCTCATAATTACTCCACAAATGGGAATCTCTCTCCAGCCGAGATAAAAATTCCAGGTTACACCAGGTGGCCGGCTCCGGGCCCTTGCGACCATTCAGAGTCCCCTGCAAAATCAAGAGGCTGAGAAAAAAAGCGGATGCGATCATGTACAGAATTGATATTGAGATATTCCCTTGCCATGCAGGAATTTACGGAGCACTTAGCCCTACAAAGTGTCCAATGATAAACGTCCGGGTATTCGGTTAACGTGTGACTATCCATCCTCAAAGCACTTTAGTGAATGCGATAATATATAGCATTACCAAAAGATATAGTACATTGTCATTTGGCTATTTGAATTAAACATTCTCCGTATATGGATTCTTGAATTATTAGCCTGTAGGAATAGATCAGAGCTTGTCGGTGTTGTACACCCATGAAGATGATATATATAAAATATCTAATTATAGGAGGCATTCACGAAATTTTTGGCTGTTGAAACATCACGTAATTTATGGCATTCAAGATGTCTCCCGCTTACCGAACATTTGGGCACTTTACGTCGGTGTGCTTAGGCTCGCATTTAGACCGAGATCAACCACTTCCAAGGTTGTTTGTTTACCTTTTTGAGCCTACTGAAACATTGATTGATCTCGGAATCCTAGTCCTTCGGCCGAACGATGCAAGCCCCAAACCTCTCCTCCACTAAAAACACCCAATTCAAAGGGCTACGTGGCCCACAAAATTAAAAAAAGGTTATAAATTCTGGTGGTAGGTTGTCGACCGCTTTGCAGTGACAAATACCACAAAGTTCTCCACAACCCGGCCCCTCATTGGACCAAAGCGGCTACGTCCATCATATTTTTTTTTGACGACGACTTCCACAGAACGAAGACACTAGTCTACAATGGCAGGTCATAACCATGGTTCTGGCTGTTCTTGGGGACGCGAAACCCATTCTGCTGCGGGGGTTTGTTGACGATCAGCTGTAGAGGCCACACGCGCGGAACATATTTAGTTAGCCATCTCGGCTAAGAGCACGTTCCAGCTGGGCCTATGGGGAGGGCGCACGAACTAAACTAGACTTCGGAGGTGGAGGGGCCTCATCATCTCGCTAGACGTACTGTAAGCATGGAACTTGAAACAAGAAAGAACGAGCGAAATGCGAATATATACAATACAGTAGAAAAAAAAATTAGGAATCAAAATAAATGAAGAAAAAGATAAAAAAAGCTCACAATTTGGAATTTGGAATTCAGTGTGCCGTAACTCTATCATCAGTATACAGGTACGATTACTTTGAGTGGAGCCAAGGGCCAATCGGCATGCTGGGACAGCGAGGTCATGCATGAATGACACGGGCACTTGCTGTCAAGTGCGTAACTAAAAATTGGCTGTAGATCAGGCGCGGCTACTGTAGGACGGGCATACAGATTCTAATTGCTAACCAATGAGACTGGTGATTTGCAACTTTCGAGATCTGCGAAGAGATCCGCGGAACAAGACCCGCCGAATAGGAGAGGTTTCAGGCGGCTCTATGAACCAAGGAGAGCCAATGATAGGTAGTGAGAGGCGAAAATAATTTGTCATTGTCTAGGTGGATAATATATTTTCAAATCGCTCGGACCATTGTGCCCAATGACGAGGATATTGAGATGGGAACAAGAAGGGATGCCAACAGCAAAAAATAAGATACATGTATAAAGGAAAAAAAAAAAAAAAAAAAAAAAAAAAAAAAAAAAGCCCCTTTCTCCAAAGAAAACATCCCAACATTTCAACATTCTCCTTGCGCCTCTTAATTTGACTAGAGTCAGTGGCGATCTTCCAAGCTACTGACACGTCGATCTCCAAGGTTTTAACTTTTGGCCTGCTACTTTATCCCGTTCATAGAAACTTGAGCTTCGGAGTCACCGATCGGGGTCGGAATAGCATTACCTGTATACATGGTTTTAATTAAAATATCTGTTTGGGCATATCCCTTGCTGATGTATGAGTGCGGCCCAACCTCATCAGCTCGGCCACATCAAGAACTCAGTCCGAAAATTGTCTCCAGAGCTCCAGTGACCTTCTCAGGCATCAGCGAAGACAAGGCCCACAACGCCTCCTAGGAGAATGTACTCCATGATGACATTCACTGGAAACAACTCAAAATTGAGTCGTTACTTGGATTTCTCCAAATCTTGTTCCATCACAAGTCACAATTTCCCTGCCGGTAGTTGAAAAGAGAAATGATACTTCCAACTGGAACGAAATGCATGCTTAAAAATTGACTTGGACGCGAATTATGTATTGTATGCCCCAAAAGTCTATAAGAGAGGTGTTCTGAGTCAGGCTACCGAAGCTCGCAGAACTATCTTGGTAAACTTCCAACCTTGGGATATAGAGTGGAGTCGTATACATATGGACTGAAGAGTAAGACAACATTGGAAGTTGAACATTTGAATATGATATAAGGACGACATAGAGAAACCCTAAAAGTCTCGCTCGTAATATACAACATTTGGTGTTCGGTGCTCGGAGAAAAGTGTATAATATTCGAGGTCCACCACTATGATTGAGCCAAGGCTATACTGTAGTTATCAACCTCTGGCCAGGTGCTAGGCGGAGAACCTCGAGAAAGGCTCACTTTTATACTTACTAAATTCCTCCGTCGAAGTATAAGTTTTTAAAGGCCCAAGCTCATAGAATTCGATATTTAGCACATTCTAAATATTAGAGTACAGGTATATCAAGATACGGTGCCCTAAATGACTAAACCAGCTATCCAAATGATATACCCAAGTAGTGCAGGCACTGGTTAGAAAATAAATCATCAGGCAGTAACTAAAGGTGTCTCTCGCCTGCTCTCACCTGCTCTCTCCCCATTCCTATTGTTTACTTATCTTCCACCTCGCTCGCGTTTCCTTCAATTCCAGAAGAAAATCCTTGAAACTACGTTTATCAATTAGGTGCCTCTTTATATGTAGCAGAACAAGCAGATACCCGGAACCAGATACTATGCTGCGCATTAGCCACTCGCTTACATGAGATGAATTTATGAACATGCCTCTATGGAAAATTCACTAAAGGAAACATGAAAGGAAACGTAGCAGTATCATTTAGTAACAATGTCAATGGGTTCCTTCAGTGGGTCGTTTGGATCTGAGCGGTCGGATAAACACGGGCGCCGCAATGACGCATCACGGCCCCACCAATCAACAGAGCAATTAAACCCTTTTGATCTGAGGCTTCATTGCTATCTATTTTGTTATATGTGCTTTCATGCTCGATGCTCCTGCGGTCCATCCGAAAGACACGTCATATCTGACCCAGGGACGCGCAGAGCCCCACTACAAACTAGGAACTCGGGCTTGGCTCCTTGATGCGCCTCCACGCATCAGCTAGGCATGGCACGCCAAACCCCAGCCCGCTCCACTCGAAGCAGGACAACGCATAGCCATCAGCACAATAATAATACTTCGCCTCAAGACCAGGTTCCAAAAATCTATCAAGAAATGCTAGATGAGGCTGAAGCGCGAGACCCCGAGCAATTCCATTTGGATAGACCAACCAAGAGACGCAGAGTTGGAGATACCAAAGCAATTCCTATCAACACTCCAGCGTTAAAACAGACCGGCAGTGTGGACTATGCAACTCCAGACAAAAAAGACACTCAACAAGTACAAACCGTTTACGACTCAAGTACAGAAGACGAGTCGGATATTGAGTGGGAGGATGTGGATATCCAGCAACCGGTCCAGGAGCCTCCCAGTACAAGTGCTGTATCACAGGGAGGAGACGAGACCCTTCAAATCATCTTCGATAAAGAGCCTAAACCCCAAAAACAGACTGCACCCAGAAGAAAGCCCGTCACTGCAGCAGAGAAAAAGTTGCGCCTAGAAATCCACAAAACTCACCTGCTTTGTCTTTTGGCTCATGTGAGCCTACGGAACCGGTGGTGCAATGATCATGAGACACAGGTATGTACCGAGAGAATCCATTACGGAAAAATTCCTAACATCTTTTCAGACCTTCCTGAAAAGAATGCTTCCAAAGAGGATAGTCTCATTATTGCACCCAGACGAGAAACAGCAGCAATATACCCGGTCAACAACTTTCGTGGATGGCCTCAATCAAGTAGCTGATATCTTCAGCCGAAAATTTCGAGTCACCAAACCTGGCTTGAAGCGAGCACACTGGGCCGAAGATCAAACTCGACTCAAAGAGAGAGTGGTACTGACCCGTAGCGCTGTATCCGTGACATTGAATATGTTCTAACACACCCATAGGAGTCGATTATGACGGATGCCGAGGTATTCTTATCTCAGGCAGATTTTCGGTCTCAGGCAAAATTGTTGCAAGGCTCACGAGACTTTGGCGCCCAGCTATTCTGTGCTCTACTACGTTCGGTCTCTGTAGAAGCGAGGCTGGTGTGTTCTCTTCAGCCACTACCATTCTCAGGAACTCTGAAGGATATGACGCCATCTAAAGCAGCATCAAAGTACATTGTCATATCTTCTGATGACCATGACTCATCAATGGATGAACGGCAGCAATCTGGAAGTTCTTCAACTCCAACGAGGGCACGACGTATTGGACGTCCTGAATTTATCTCACGACCAGCGAAACCCTCTACGCGCCCAGGTTGGTGGATTGATCACCCATTAAAAAGTGTGAACTAACATCCTCAAAGAGCCCCGTCCCATGTCTCAAGAGTCTGCGCACCCGGTGTTTTGGGTTGAGGTATTCAACGAAGCAGTCCAAAAATGGTTTGCAGTTGATCCAATCGTGACCAAGTCTTTGGCAAAACCATCTAAGTTTGAACCTCCTGCAAATGACCCATACAATAACATGAGCTATGTAATTGCCTTTGAAGACGATGCCTCCGTGCGAGATGTGACAAGGCGATACACAAAGGCATTCAACGCAAAAACACGCAAATTTCGAGTCGAGTCTACCCGGAATGGAGAAAAATGGTGGAACAAGGCAATGATGGCATATGAAAAGCCATTTCTCGAGGATCGAGACGAGGCAGAGATTAGTGAACTGACCTCTAAGTCGGCCGCTGAACCTATGCCCCGAAATATCCAGGACTTCAAAGATCACCCCATTTATGCAATTAATAGGCATTTGCGCCGGAATGAGGTGATTTTCCCTGAACGTGTCATTGGTCACGTTGGCTTAAGCAAAACGACATCCAAAAGCGATAATTTGGAACCTGTTTATCGTCGGTCTGACGTGCACGTGGTGCGTAGCGCAGACAAATGGTACCGTTTAGGAAGGGATGTCAAGCTTGGGGAACAACCTCTCAAACGTGTTCCTGCTACACGCCCGAAAAGCGGATTCGCGAGTGACGAAGGAGAGGAATCCGAGCACACTCCTCTCTATGCTGAATTCCAAACCGAGGTTTACAAGCCGCCACCAGTAGTTGGGGGTCGAATTCCCAAGAACGCCTATGGAAACCTGGATGTTTATGTCCCAAGTATGGTGCCACCTGGAGCAGTTCATATCAAACGCACAGAGGCTTCTCGAGCTGCTCGAATCATGGGGGTAGACTTTGCAGATGCTGTTACTGGATTTGATTTCAAAGGGCGCCGTGGAACTGCTGTCTTCGGGGGCATAATCATTGCCAAAGAATACCAGGAAGCTTTGGACGAGGTCCTGACGAGTATGGAGGATGAAAGACAACATGCTGCATTTGAAGCCAGGGGTGCAGAAGCTCTGGCAATGTGGCGACTATTTCTACTCAAGCTCAGAATTGCAGAAAGGGTTCAAGGCTATGCGTCCGAGAATGAGAGAACAGGCGATTCAAATCCGAGAGAGACAAGTGTGGACCCGGCTGAAGCAGGCGGAGGGTTCTTTCCAGAGCCAGATCAACCGACCAGAAGCCCATCCCAAGGAATTTGGAATGAAGGGCAGGGAATGGGCATGGATGCTGAAGGAGACACTAATACCAATATCCTTAATTCTTTGGATCTCTCTGAACACGAAGAAGACCAGTTTGGTGGTGGATTCATCCCAGAGGAACCTGAGAAAGAGAACCTGACTCCTGAACCAAGCATATCGCATCCTCAACCAACTTCACAAAGAAAAAACAGAACGAAAATGTCTAGTGCATCTCGCTATGAGTTAGTTGTGGTTCCTCACACGTCGAATCCTACCTCCGAGGAGCTACAGTTGGCTTTTGGGAGTCGAGCTTCCAAAGAGCCCGAGGGATCTTCTGAGAAAGTTCCCATTAGTGTGGACTCTCCAGCGATTGTTGATTCGAAATCTATCAGCCTAGAAATTGTCCCAAAGCCAAAATCGCCTCCACAAGCTCCAGATCGATCGCTGTTCTCGCCAGACTCCGAAAGCGAGATTGAGAAAGGATCGTTATTATCCGAAGACCCTGAAGATGAGGATGCAATTCCCGACTGGTTGGTTTGATAGAAACCTTATATAAACCGACAATGAACACACAGGACAGGAACAATAATAGATTGATCCTATAATAATTAAGAAAATGGATAGACAAGGTCAAGATCAATATAAGACACGTGATCGCGTACATGAGTGAGACGCCTGGCGCGTTCAAAGACGCGGTAGCTCCACTTTCCAGAACGTCATGGGTCACCATCAATCTTCCAACCTTCCTACGCTGTTCATGAGATATTTATGTCTTCTCCATCAGAGCTGCGATGAAAGGCTATCAGGGACCTGATAAACCGCCGGAAACGCCTCAAGCCCAATTTAAAAGTCCGAGTCGACCAGCGACGAGGGTCTCGAAGAGCACCGCATCGAAAAGGGCTGCGCCCCCTCACATATCAGGATCAACAAACCCTCATAAAAGGAAATCGTTACCTAGCTCACGGGCACAATCCACTCTCACACAGATCGACTTTGTGACACAAACCACTCAACCGGACAATGACCAACTCGATTACCTTGAAAACTCTGGGACGCCTGCAAATACACTCGACCAGCCTGGACTCATAAACGAAGAATCAGATGACGATCCGGAATACAGATCAACACTGCAAACCCGACCAGCTCAAACAATATTCGAGCCGGGCAATGACCATCCCAAAAGGCGTCGAAAAAGTGCGGGGATGAATGTCAGAGAATTCGAACGAGGCCAGAGCGGACGCAAGAGCCAGACACCTAGAACCAGCGTTGGACCCAAGGGCAAAAGAAAGCCTACAGAGAAGCTGGCTACGAAAAGCGACAAGACCCTTACACAAATGGATTTCGTGCGACGCTACATCCCGATTGATGACGACGATGACATGAATCTGGGATACATACAACCAACATTTCAGAGGAAGGCATCAAGGAATATTAAGAAGGAAGCCAAACTTGAGGGTATAGATACATCGAATCGACCAACTCCCACTTCTGCTAAACGCAACCGCCGAATTTTAGAAGCAGAGCTGGATCTTTCAACAGGGGAGCCCATATCCGATCCATGCACCAGTCAAGCAGCAGAGAATGGTAACAATCTCGACAATGGGACAGTCTGTGGTGGCCCAATCACGCCACACAAGCGAAGACTCGAGATTCCATCTTCTCAATCACCCGAAAGCCCAGGGCTTGCCATTATCACATCATCTCAATTTTTGAGTGCAACGCGTTCGCCCTTGAGACAAAAATCTCAAAATTTCGCACACGAACCAAGAAGCCACATAAAGGAAGAGTCGCCCAAGTCTCAGCAACTAGTTGAGGACTCGCAGGGCCAGGGACATGGATCATCCGAGAAAACACCCACAGCTTGTTCGCCCAAAGTGTTAATAGCCTCAAGCCAACGGCCTACATTCGCAGAGAGACTAGCTTCATGTGCGCCGTCCAACGAGTCGATCAACACTCCCAGACCGCCATCAAATTATCACGAACCGAAACGAACCCAAGGAGAGAGAATGGTGGTGTATGAAACCGATGCCGAAAGTGACCAAAGCGATGCGGAGGATAACATTAATGATGACCCTACAACTCCATCTCGTTTACAAGAATCCCAAGCCGAAGATGCAAATATAAGCAGTGCCCCATGGTCGCCTCTCGCCCCTTCGCAAGAACTCCCTTCACCCAATGTTCAACCCTCTGACAATCAGGATTGTGACCCGTCTTCTGAAGCGCCAATGTCGGATGGTTCAGTGTATTACCATAGAATGCAAAAGGCCACCCAATACCCGCATGAACCAATCCCAGCACTCAACACCCAAAGGCTCTTTGAACTATTTCCCAACGAGGGGCCAACACAACATGCCAAACCTGGGCCTCCACCTGCATCTACGCCATCGGCTCAAACGTTCGCCGGTCCTTTCTTGCAAACCCAGACGCAATCTCAAGACGGCGAAGAGCCTGACATTGTGCTAGAATCCTCTCCTATCCGAGGACAGGAGAACAACACGGAGGAAAGCCAGGTGGTATTTCAGCGACCTCATCTTCCAGAGTCAGTTCAAGTTGAATCCTCACAACCCATCGACCAGGCCAACATCAGGGCAGGCAAGGCTTTGTCACGTAGTCAACTTCTGACTTCAAGCGTTATGGAGAGCGTCCCCCTGCCCAATTTCTGGATGAGTAGTCAGGACAGTGTGGGAGAACCGTATACCTTACCTGATCAGTGAGCTGTGGATTTTTAATGAATTATGATTAATGTGTGTCCTGAACATTTATTCCACTCGTATTTGGTAGTCTGTATATGCATTTCCGGGTTATATGATTGGGCCGATGCTTAGCCCCAGGCTTGGACACCGCTGCAGAATAAATGACGGCGGATTGCTGGCCGATCAGTGTCGGTCTTATCGCACAATCCTAGCAAGGTGGTGTACATTTGAATAATTGAAAAAGAAAAGAAAATATCTTGATATCGACACGAGAAATATAGAATCCAGGGGCTGGACGGCTGCAAGGGACATGTCAAGTTGATCTATGAGTGGCTGTTGATCAGTAGTTTTTGATCTGCAGAAGCGGGGCGGTCGGCCCATGGACGAACGCGGAGGTGCAACCTCAAATGTGTTTGTTTCGGAAATACTTCAACTTGACTTCCTCAACCCCTCACCATGGATATCGCCTACGACCACATCCAGGAGGAGATCCTCACTTCCAACAAGGAGGAGGGAGGTGCCTCTAACACCACAAACCCCAACACCAACCTGAACACCGAGTTCCAAGAGACCTTCCGCGCCTTCTCCGCCAGTCCGTGGGGTACTAAAATCGGAGGCCTTTGGGATAATGTTCGCAAGCAGGGCGAGAGTTACTACGAAGGCGCCCGACAAGAATATGTGGCAGCCAGCGAGGAGGCAGTTAAGGGCTTTTCTGGCCTGAGGGACACCATCGCCGATCGAACAAAGGGGCTGTCTCTCAGCACCGCAACATTGACCGGTGGCAATGAAGGCTCAAAGGACGAGGCTGCCACACCGACCGCCTCGTCGGAAGAGGAGTTCAAGGGACAGAAGGAGGCCGGTGAATCTAGTGGCGAGGGGTTTATTTCTCGTTTCAAGGCTGAAGCCGCTCGTCGACTAAAGGAAATTGAAAAGGCCGAGGAAGCTGCTGACGAAGCGATCTTGCGGTTCGGACTGAGCATCAGCCAGAAGCTCCGCGAGGCTGTCAGCATTGTGCCTCCCGAGACAGATGAGTCGGGCAAGCTTCTCTTTGAGAGCAAGGATGCAGATGGTAAACGGGTTATTCATGCGACTCGATTCGATGCTCAGCTGCACGTTATCCACTCGAACCTGGACAGCTTTACCAAGGATCCCGCCAGTGACAAATTCCCGGAATTCAAGAAGAATTTCAGTGTTGATGCCAAGACAGACGAGATCGCTTCTCACCTGGAGAAGTATCCCGAGCTGCGATCTGCCATGGAGAAAGTTGTTCCGGAGACGGTGGAATATGTGGACTTCTGGACTCGCTACTACTTCCTGCGCCTTGTCATTGAGACCGAGGAGCAGAAGCGCAAGGAACTTCTGAGAGGTATGTTCTTCATCCTTCTATACTTTCGATACACTTGACTCACAGCTATGATTTGCAGGTGCCTCGGCAGACGATGAGGAGGTCGGTTGGGATGATGATTCTGACTCTGAATCCGTATCTCCTGCCACTCCCCAAGTTAGTGCTGGAGCTCAAAGCCTTGCTCCGGAAGCCCAGAAGGCCGAGCCTCGCCGATCGAACGACCAGCACTCCCAGGCTGACAGCGAATCAAGCTACGATGTCGTCAGCGGAGCTGCGAGCCGGACTCCTGGTTCACCGAAGGAGAAGAGCTCAACTACGGATTCCAAGGCAGAGGACAGTGACGATGACTGGGAGTAGTGCAATTGTCTCATTTCGAAGCCAAGAGCAGACTAATTCAGTCTCGCTCCTTTTTAGCGACCAGCGGGAGTTCGCTCTGTCTGTGAGATTTGCGTCTCTTTCCTTCCTGGAGTCCGGTCGTGATTGTTGCTTTATAGGCGTTTTGGGGACTTTCATATCCTTCTTATTCCCGGTTTTGTTCTTGTAACTTGGCTTCAGCGATTGATGTCTAGTGATATTTTCCTGTTCATTTTAAACCTGCACATTGCTTGCTCTCCTTGCATATCATCTGGAATTGAGTTTACTCGGCGTGTATCACCTCTTACCACTTCCGGAGCTCTTACATACAATCCCTATTTTGCGTAAATTTCTCAGGCTTTCTGACAATCGACTCATCAATCTCAACCATTTGAAGACAGATAAAATTTTTTCAAATCGTCATTTCAAAGTTTTGCCGTTATGAGAACATATCTTCTGATTGACATATCGTAAAACCCAAACTAGGCTATACTGGTACACTCCTCTGCTTGATGCAATATCACTATTCTATCACCCTATTCCTAACACTCTCATTCGACGCCCCACTAGTCTTCCTAGCCAGCGGAGAGCGTGTCGTAGAGCCGCTCTCACTTGCATATGCCGGAGTCATTCCTCGTAACCCACTAGGCCGTGTTCGATCGTAGCGAGTTGAAGGCGAACCTCGTCTCTGCGGAGGAGTTTCCGGCGTACTCTCTCGAGAACGAAGCTGGAATCTTTCTGGAGTTCCCCCAGGAGAGTATCTCTCGTCTCCCTCGCGGTGATACGCAGAGGGACTACCATACTGGTAATCTTCACCGCGGTGTTTAACGGGGCTTTCATCGTAAGGATCCCAGCCAACACGGCGACGGGCTTCAGAGCGGAGACGCTGGCGGTGCTGCTCGTCACCTCCGGCACCAGTGGTTGAGGATTCCTCAAGAAAGAAGTTCAGCAGTTCGTCGCTGATGGATAGGTGGGATTGTTGCTGGAATTGCTGGAGGGAGGTTAAGCGGAGAAGAGTCTCGAGAAGGGATAGGGACGTGCGAATGTTTTCGAACTGGGGGTGTGAGACTGTCACTGTAGGTTGAGTACCATCATTGTACTGAGATGGAGGAGGCGATGGTGAGGAGGACTTGTCATTGAGAGATAGCTTTGCCATCATGGTTGGGTCGATTGAAGGCTCAGTAGTCGGGGTGTGAGGAGTGTTATCTGCTTCAGACTCTGTATCCGAGCCTTCGTCTTCGTTGTAGACTTCAAATGCGATCCATTCCGGATCAAGGCCAGAAGGCAGACGCCATTCTTCGGGAATGGAGTCTTCGTGGAGGGAGTCAAAACTTTGATGGGCCGAGGCACCTGTTCCGTGTAATTGGGAGTCAAGTTGTGCTTGAGCCTCATCTAACGAGTCCTCGGACTTGTCAGAGGCATACCCGTCTTCAACATCTTCACTTTCCATCATCCGACGTGGAGGAAGAGCATTCATATCTCTTTTCAACAATAGGACGGGGTTATTGGTCTCTCCTTCAGAATTGATGTTGAGAATTCGACCTGTGTCTGCGTAAAAAATCTTGGAGATCTGATGAATGGGAAGAATCTCTCTGACACCGGCATTGACAACGCCTTCATAACTATGCGGTTGGGGTTCATCGTCTTCAAATGTATGGACTCGCCCATCATCCAAGTCCTCAATAATCATCACTTGGTAGGCGTATTCATCGGTTCCTGCCGGCGCTGAAATCTGCGGTGCTCTGGTCTGATCACCCGAATAGTACAAGCTCATTGGCACGCGTCGCAGTTTCAAGCGGGCCTTGTGCATGACTTCTTTCCAGGTTGCCGCCCGGACTGATTCTTCATCATGTGGGCGTACATGGCTAGAAAAAAGCATGTACATTGAAAGTGTAAATGTGGGTCCAGTTTGAATCGCCTGAGATTGGGACATGGAATATTGTGTATCGCAAGCGGTTAGGAATGTACTGGCTTGAAGAAGGCGAGACGGTGATACTGTTGAAGGAAGATTGGTAGATAGTTTAGCTCCCGAGGTGGTGATGGCCAAGTTCATAAGGGGCACCGCATCTTCAATCCGATTCAGCAGATTCTTGATATCTTTAATGATGTACTTGATTTCGACATCAATGTTTACCCGACTTTTTGGGGATCTCGAGCTCTTTCTGGAAAATTCTTCAGATGAAGCTGCTTTTGCCAGTCGCTGTCCAAGTGCCTGGATGTCCCATCTCAGAGATTTTGTCAGAGCAACAGCAGACTCAAGAGACGTGTTTCCTCGAGCGGCGCTGAACAGTTGATTAGATTCTGGCGAAATTGCTTCAAGTTCCAACCTTGGTCACTTACATCAATTCAATCATGTCAATTGACGGAGATATGACCTGTATTTTGCTTTGTAGTCTTTGCTGCAATGAAAGTAGCTCCGCACGATCTTCGCCATCTACATTCTGGTGCCACAATATATCAATCAGCGCAATTCATGACTTCAACGGTTGATCAAAAGTACCTTGAGCAGTCGCGATGACTGGCGCATCGCATAGGTAGCTGTTATAGCTATCCCAGAGCTATGAAAACCGTCAGTCTTCTATGATGTGATCTTTCTGGAGTCGCTTGAACTTACCGAATCGCATAGTTCATCGCCTGCTGCGTGAGCTGTCATGTCTGATTAGCTTGCGACACCCATGACGTCACCACGATGGATCGAAAGAACATACTCGAGTCAAGAAAACATCCATCTTGAGGTAATGACCAGTTGGGCCGTGTCAGGCACGCTGTATGGACTGGGGCGGCTACAGAGCCCGTGAGCAATCAAGCGTGGAGGGGTGCTGCTTATCGATAGTCTTGGGTTGTGCCCAACAATCAAAGAAGACGTAAAGATGTAAAAAGGGTCGCCCAACCACAATCGCATAATCGCATTGACCATCCAGAATTCTGGAAAATTCTTCGCGCATCGGGCATCAGTGAGATCAATTAATTTATATTAAAAATCCACCGCAGAATCAGAACAGCATTGTTTTCTTTTCTGCATATCTTTCCACGTGACAACTCTAATCAATTGCTGAGTCATCGTCAGCGGGTTGCAAAATCAAATACGGCAAGCCCCTCATTGTCGTTCCTCCACCCTTGACTTTCGTGTCGTTTCCACCGTGTCCTTGACTGCGACCCGGACCTGCTCTCACGATGTCGAACCAGACTCCTGAATCTTGGGAGGATGACCTCGCCCGCCAGGCTGAGGGTGTTAACCTGAATGGACAGGGCCGCCCTCAACCTCGGGCGCCTACCTTCCAGCCTGGAGCTGCTTCTTTCACCCCCGGAGCCGCCTCTTTCACCCCGGGTCAACCATTCCAGCAGTACGGCGCTGGTAATCCTTACGCCCAGTACGGCCAGCAAGCCTACGGATATCCCCAGCAACAACAGCAGCAGGCCTACAACCAGTACGGCGCATACAACCAGCAGCCTGGTGGCTACAACCAATACTACAACCAGCAGCCTGGTGGCTTTGCCCAGCAGCCCCGCCAGAATGCTTCAGCTGCCTATCAGCAGGCTCCCGCCGCCGCTCCTGCTCAGCCCGCGCCCAAGCCCGCCGCACCTGCCTCTGCCGCCCCACCCAAGGCTAAGGTCCTTTCAATTGGCGCTACCTCCTCGGCCAATGCCCCCAAGACCAAGGTTCTCTCGATCGGCACTCCAACCCCGGCTCCCGCTGCCGCCAAGTCGGAACCCGCGAAGGGTGATTCGAAGGGCTCTGCGGCCGCCGAGGCTGGCGCTAAGGTGACCGCCAGCAAGGCCATTGACAAGACGGAGAAGAAGACAGAGAGGGCGAGCGGCACTACCTCCCCTACACCCTCTTCTGGGCGCTCTAGCCCCGCTCGTGGTGCCGAGGCTGCCAAACAGGCGCGTGCCGCAGATGCTGTTGCTAAGGCACAGCAAGCCGATGTCGATGACGCTACTCTGAAGGAAATTTACGGTGAGCGTCGTGAGCACGTCAACGTCGTCTTCATTGGTCACGTTGATGCTGGAAAGTCCACTCTGGGTGGTTCTCTTCTGTACTGCACTGGCATGGTGGATGACCGAACAATGGAGAAATACAAGCGCGAAGCGAAGGAAGCTGGCCGAGAGACCTGGTACCTGTCATGGGCCCTGGATCTGACTGCCGAGGAGCGTTCCAAGGGTAAGACCGTCGAGGTCGGCCGCGCATTCTTCAAAGTCGAAGTTCCTTCGCCGGATGGCCCCATTGAGCGACAGTTCTCCATCCTGGATGCCCCCGGTCACAAGTCCTACGTCCCCCACATGATTGGTGGAGCCTCCCAGGCCGACTTGGGCTGTCTTGTTATTTCCGCCCGAAAGGGTGAGTACGAAACTGGGTTCGAAAAGGGTGGTCAGACCCGTGAGCATGCGCTACTTGCACGTAACACTGGTGTCCAGCAGCTCGTCCTGGTTGTGAATAAGATGGACGACCCTACTGTCGAGTGGAGCAAGGCCCGCTACGATGAATGTACTATCAAGGTTATCAAGTTCCTCGAAGCCCTTGGCTACAAGAAGAATGATATCTTCTGCATGCCCATCTCCGCGCAGCGTACTCTCAATATTAAGGACCGCCTTTCTAAGGACATTTGCCCTTGGTATGACGGACCATCTCTGCTTGAGTTCTTGACAGACTTCAAGCTACCAGAGCGTAAGGTTAACGCTCCTTTCATGATGCCTATCACCGCCAAGTACCGTGACATGGGTACCATGGCCGAGGGTCGCATTGAATCCGGAATTATCAAGAAGAACGGCACTTATCTCATGATGCCCAACAAAACCGAGGTCTCAGTTGCTGCCCTTTATGGTGAAACCGAAGATGAACTTGCTACCGCCAAGGTCGGTGACCAGGTTCGCCTTCGTTTGCGTGGTGTGGAAGAAGATGAATTCTTCCCTGGCTTTGTTCTTTGCTCTCCAAAGCGACCTGTCCACTGCGTGTCTGCTTTCGAGGCCAAGATTCGCATTTTGGACCTGAAGAACATTCTCACTGCCGGATTCAACTGTGTGCTTCATGTGCACTCTGCTGTTGAGGAGGTCACCTTCGCCGCTCTTCTCCACAAGCTTGAGCCTGGTACCGGTCGTAAGAGCAAGCGTCCTCCTGCTTTCGTAAACAAGGGTCAGACTATCATTGCTCGTCTGGAGGTTACGTCAACTGCAGGTGCCGTCTGTGTCGAGAAATATGATGAGTACCAGCAGCTAGGACGGTTCACCCTTCGTGACCAGGTATGTTTTTTACTCCATTTCTGTTGCGAAAGACTTTTGCTAATCTTCAAATCTGTTAGGGTCAAACCATCGCTATCGGTATGGTTACCAAGCTCATTCACTCCGAGGCTGACGAGTAAATGATTGGGAAAGTCTATTGAGAATTTTGCTTTCCCTGCGATGGGAAGAAGATCTAAAAAAGGATCGGCATAGTGCTACGGTTATTTCCTTCACCTCTCAGAGAAAGTATGCTGGGACTGAAGTCTAAACCAGCAGGCATGAGGGTGTAGAGTTCAAGCCAAGATACATATATACTACACAGCCAGTCCACTTCAAGTGACGATGATGAAAAATTTACCCCCTTACGTTATAGATTCCACCTTAGCTGTCTTTTGAATCATGAAAAGACTACGTTGTTGCATTCAACCTTGGGAACCTATCTTCAACTCTTGTAACACCGCTTTAGAACAAACATGTTTTTTAAGTAGCACTTCAAAATTGCGGTGCATCTATCGTGGGTAATGCAATAGAGCCATGGATATATTCGTCCCCTGAACAGCCTCTCCTAAAAACATCAGATGCAAAACTTATTTACCGCTTCTTTCCAACAACCTTGGTGAATCCATCTTCATCAATCTCAGGCTCTGCTTTCTCCCTTGGCGCCCGCACCAAAGCCGGCGCATCACCCATATCCACATCATCATCACTGGCTTCATCATCAGTCTCCTGGTCCTCATCCCTAGACTCAACCTGCTTGAACATGCTCGCAGCCGCAGACTTCTGTTCGCTCTTCCGCTGCCAGGTCTCCCACATCTCCCGAATAGCGCCGAACTGCCCAGCATCTGTCTGCTCCTTGAACTCCATAATCTGAACGGCCACATTGCCAGCGCTCTCATCATCGATCACAACGTCAAACTCGTCGTTCATCACCTGAATCAGCACGTCCTCCACATCCTCGGCGTCGGTTTCCGGTCGATCGGTCAGCATCTCGGAGATAGCTCCGCAGAGCCAGGCGCGCTTGTCATCGGAGGTTGGGCCGCCCCAGTTTGATTGCACAGCGAGTGTGAGTGAGGGCCAGTTGTTCAGGGCGAGTGTGATGCCAAGGTCGAGGTAGGAGGCGGCATCGGTAGCCGGAGGAGCGGTTGCTTGTGCGTCCATGGTAGATGTTCAAGATTTTGTCTTTGAAATTCGTCAATATTGCAATTGTGGTGAGTCTCTGAAATCGCTCACAATAATCTTATTGATACCCCGCAGATCGAGTGGGGGTCGAAAGTAAAGATTTTTTGAGGGACAAAGGCGGCCGGTGCGCAGGAAATCCGGGATTGGGGCTGAGGAAGATTTTCTGAGAGTTTCTAGCAGGAGTCTTTTTACTCAATTGAGAACACCAGTTGTGAAGATTTGTGATTCTTCCAAGGTCCGCATCTTGATTTTTTTTTTTTTTTTTGAGTTGCGATTAGATAGCCACGATAAGGTCAGGTGATGATGGATTATGCCCAATTTAGATTTTGAGCCAAGTAGTATTAATTGATTGATTTCAACAGAAAACATACAGTGAAAAAGAGGTAAGTAGGTAGATATCAATTGAAGATGCAAAAGCACAAAAAGAAACTCCGATAGGGGGAATCGAACCCCCGGCTGTCGTGTGAGAGACGACGATGTTAGCCACTACACCATATCGGATGTATATTAAATTTCAACCAAAATTACACTATATACTAGATAAGTCTTAGCATCTTTATATCTTTTACGACTCCCCTCTTCATGCGTGGTGGTATGTAGCCCCCTATTTCCTAATTTGTCACTCCTTCTTTTCTGGGTTTCTCTCCTCCTTGTGAGAAATTCTTGTTATTGATCCGGAGCACTGAGCTCCTGAGCTCCGCCATTATCAGTCACCAGCACCATGTACAACCATGGTCTTTCCACTGCCCCCTGGACGATTTGAATTCTCAAAGAATTCTCAAATTAGATTTGGGTTTTAGCACCACTTGTCTTTGTGCGTACCTCTACGTGAATTATACACTTCCACCCCCCTCCTCCAAAACACACCAAAATATATTCATGGTTTTTCACATCCCATTTTCCTATTCCTCATTCCCCTTCCCTCCTAACCCCTGTGCGTTATCGTTGAGGTACTTTCCCGATTGATCTGGGATCACTGAGCTCCTATGCTTTGCTTGCCACCCCCTCTTTCTAGCTAGTTTCCCCTCCAGGCTTTTACTTCTACACCATCCACCGCTTCCCTAGTAATTATTCATTTTATTAAAAAAAAATACATATACACCGCAAAATAGTGAGTTAGCGAATCAAATTAACATTAGTGATCAGCTGTAAAGGATTGAAAAAAAAGATGGCTGCTAGCCAGGTTTGAACGCGTGATCTTCTCATTGAAGATTAAGAGGAAAAAAGATGGGTTGGCGGATGATTTGTTTTTAGTAAACCTGTCACTCATCCAAGTGAGCCAACTGGCCGTAGCCACTCGATGTAGTGACTCGATGTAGTGGTGATTGTATATATATTGACACAGACATTCTTGTAGACGTCATTTCATATCGCAGGTTTTTGACTGTGGCTTGGTTAATTTCGCTGGGTTTCACCATTTCTATTAGCGCTCTTATACGCTCACTTAGCTTATCTTCTTCGGTGTTGGCATGGTGCATTTATGCGCGAGATTGGTATTCTTCTGGTACTTAGAGCCTTTGGGATTGTGATATCGTCCTGACTTGGCTTGGAAAGCGTTATTGGCGATGTCAGTTTTAGCATCAGGACGTTCTTAGCACGGTGGTAAGTACGGAGGTTAGTACCCGCCAGTGGCTCAACGAGGACCATACTACATGATCTAGCTAGTGATGACCAAGCCGCAAAAGTAAGATTATATATACTGTCCAGACATCAACGTAGAAAAATTATTTTACAACATTATCCCAATGGGTAATAATTTCTTGGCTTATGTTTTATATGGCGCTGGGTTCGATTTTGTTTGGCTTGCCAGCACACTGGAATTCTCGTTCCATCCAGCGGACCACCTCCAATACAAGTTCGCTGGCAGCTTCCTTCTCACTTGGCAGTATGATTCGTGATCAATGTAGGCACAAAAACTTACTTAGGTTGAGGCTCATCGCCCTTTACGGCGACAAGGAGAAATCTCATGAACCTCAGCACCATAAGAGGCTACTGTGACATGACGGACCAAATCGGTGTTTTTCTCGGAGACAGTACATGAATCCGTTGGACTTGCTACGTTTGATATTTGTTCATTTGAACAGATATGGGGTCATTTGGATGTGGAGCGAATTGCTCTTCCAAGGCGGCGGCTTTTTCGCGGAGTGAGTGCTTATAGCTTCGGTCTCGCGTTCCATAGGCCCCTTATAATGCAGAGCATCGGATATGGTACCTAGACGAATACATGGCTGCTTTTTCTATAGCACTTTCTGGCTTCATATGGCACTTGAGTGAATTGGGCTATTTCTTCCAGTAAGCCAAAGTTAAATAATTAATGCAGTTATAGGTATGGAGAACTAGATATCAAGAACTAATTAGAAGGGAAGATTAATGTGAATTACTTACCGCCAATCTACATGGCCAGTGTCAATGGCTCTCCTTATCATTCAATCCAAAGTAAAACGGCCTGATCCATCTACTTATGCATCTTCTTGGGATGGCGGTAGGACAATTTGAATCGAAAGTGGCCGCGCCTTCCTGTTTCGATATACCCTGCGCTCCTTCCCATAACGGCATTCGTCAGAAAAAGAAGCCACCTCCTCTTTCCGTTCAGTCATCAAAACTTTTCTCTTCCTACATCCTCATTTATTCATCTCAATTCTTGATATCCAGGCCGCTCGCCTGTTTCATTATCCAGTGGACTTCATACTTCCCCTGCTTTCTTGCCAACTTCTGCAGAGCGTATCTGCTGACAGTCATCATGAATGCTGGAAAGCAATGTGGGTACACCTTTCCAATGACCGTTGATGCACCTGTCATCCTTCTGAGGGCGGCTGGGGAGCCCAGTGACGAAAAAGCCAATCTACTGAGCGAGGATCGGCAGCTTTCATGCGAAGCCCACTTATTCAAAATCGGCTTCTCAAAATTTGCACTTCGACATAATTAGTGGGCAAGAGGTAAGGGGTTCTAAAAACGCTCAGTTACAACCCTAGAGGCACAATTTGCACTCTGTCTGGCATTGCTCGGTCATTTATTGTATTTTCAGAGTGCCTAGAAAGAGAACAAGGCATGACCACACGAGAAACAAAGATTAGAAAGGCTGATACTGAATGGTCCATGTTTACAATGACAACAGATCCATCCAAAATTTTCACAATCAAGATTAATATCTATTAGCTCACAAGTTGTGCACAAGAATGTAGCATACCATGGTATTGTCGAAGCAAGTCTTTGTGCTCGGCGAATGAGTTGAATTGTCCCTGACTGGAAAATTCCATTTTGCGATGGTGTTGGATCAACCTTAGGAAGTTTCAGTAGACTTTCCAAGCTGAGCTCGCCCAAGCTGCCCCTTTGCAAGCTAATGTCGAATTAGTTAATCAAATCAATTGGTGTTGTAAAAATTGTTCACTCACTCGGTGTACGCTTTTGGGCTCGTCTGTATCTGTACCACAGGGATGACCGATAACAGCTCCTTTGCATAGGCGGCTGCTGCCACTGCTGCATAGGGTTGCCAGATTTTGTTCTTATGCGAGTCCGCATAGTCGCAAATTCCTCGTATCACTAAGCATTTGAAGTCATTCATAAGTCCTGCCGCCTCCATTTCAAAGCATAGAATATCACCACCAAGATCGCCCGCGATATCGTCTCTCATCACGCCGTGTTTAATTACTTGATTCCCTGAGGCGATCAAGCCATAGTGGATTTGGGGATTGCTTGACGGGCGCGGTGGACGAGGAACTATGTGTCCATAGCTGCAATTATTGCATATCGCATTTGGATCTCCCACATGTTGATACTGCGGTTGAAAAAGAATATCGTACTCGCAGCCGGGGTAAGAAGGACTGGTACGTTTGGGGAATCGCGCCATGATATTTGCCAGATGAAAAGGAATTTGAGAGTTGCCGATCATATGGTCTGCCTGTAAATGCGAGCTTGCTGCTAGTAGAATGGCCGGTGGTTTGTTCAAAGCGCCGGTACGCTGGAGGCGATTGCTACCGATGGACTTTCCAAGGTCATACTGCACAACTCCACCAAAAGTACCTGTTGGCTTGCTGACCACTACATCACCAAGCCTAATATCATTTCTGTCTCTCGGTACGCCGCCCCCGATGCCTACTAAAAGAGTGAACCGGAGCGCTGGGAACGTGTGAAGCATGTGGGTTGCAACAAGACTCGCAGAATAGATACCATAGATACTAGGCGGTAGACAGGCAATCACTATGTTGTGACCATATAGTTCTCCCAAGGTATACACATTATGATCGTCTGGGGATTGAGGCAATCGTGGATGTAATTGGTCAAGAGTCGCTTTGGATGCTGCCATCTCGAGCGGCAGTGCGCATATCCATCCGATAGTATAATCCTCGTGAGATCTTTCATTTAGAGCCATATTTGGTTTGACGATATTCCATTCTGTGGCCGGGCGACCGCAGAGATTGAAAGTTGGACTGGTGCCTAGAGGATGGATCTCTACCCCCAGGAGAAATCGTGGTTGGACTCCATTCAATCGAAGAGCGGGGTTGGGCTCGGTTCATCTCGGACCTCCTAGCTGTACTATTTGTATTTTCCTATCACCCTAGTATACTCTACTGAATTACTAGGGCAACATCTATCTCTATGATAATAAGTCAATAGCCACTAGACCCCCAGAGAAATACAATCGCCATTACAAACCAATGCATCACGTTGGCCGAATCTTCCAGGGGCAGTAACCTTAACTAGTAACTCGCCTGAGGGACCTAGGCAGCTTGTTAATATAGGCTTCAACATGATATTACTTACACTTAGTGTGTATAAAGCCATTCAATTTCAGGGGAAATAGGTAAAGCCCAGAGTAGATACCTATTTGACTGAATCCCTAAGGGTGTCCATGTTTCCCACCCATCATTGATGGCATCATTGACACCTAAAAACATAAGGGGCTCAGTCAAGATATCCCAGACTCCAAGATCGATTTTAAATGGCCAATTGCTTGAAGTTCTGGTCAACAAAGTTACTACTGATTTTTTCACAAATTACTGCATCATATTGGTTTTCGCACACCCAGCCCTGAACTTCGTTTACGCATGAAATCGATTTTTAGACCTTGTTCGAAGACGTGACAATGGAACAATTCTTAAAGATCATACCAAAGACTGCTTAATAACACGCAATTTAGCAATTTAGGTCGTTATAAGCCCGATAATCATTACAAAAATATGTGAACTTACCTGCGAAAAAAACCCGATTGACTTTCGAAGGTTGAACCAGTAGAATCTCACATCTAATTGAACCTTGAGTTAATGATTGGTTTCCAAGGCACCCAAAGGTTTGTGTGCCTTGGAAACCAGCAGTCGGGAGATCAGCCGCAGGTGGTCAGTAATGCAAAGCTTGTTCCTTATCCTCTGCTTCACTATGGCCCTGAACTCTTGTATATCTAGCAAATGTGCTTGACTCGATCTGCTACTCATAGTTTTATCATGACTTGTAGCATTCGAAATATTCATTGCTTTTTAGTCTGTGGTTGATAGAAACCCTGGAAACAGGTCGTGTTGAGACACGAGAAATGGGGCGGGGCGGCCTAGGGTCTCCACTGCGCTTCCTAGTGCAAACAAATTCTAGACTTATGACGAGTATACCGATCCTGAAGTATAATTTAAATAAACACCCGCAAGATCTATCACGTCATCCTCATTAGTTTGAATCGTATTGTTTTGATTTATATTGGCTGCTTAGCGCTCACACAGAGTCGACACGGAGTTTAATTGATAACCCTTTATACTGCTGACTCCTCATCACTGTCTAAATTGCTTATCTCCAGCCATGATAAATATATCGATCATTATTTGGGCTCTCTACGGTCTCCTAGACGTTATTCTAGCCAGTGTATCTGATCGGGATTGCTATATTGGATCACCTCCTCAGTGTAACAACTCACTCGCCTCAGATCCCAGCTGTCGTGGTATCGAAGTGACAACTATCAATGGTTGGAAGCGTATGGACTGTGATTATGCCATCTACGACATTCCAGTAACGGCCCGTAACACAAAGAAATGGCTCGTAATACACGCCGGTGGCTGCGATACTTACACTGAAGATCTTGGTGACTTTTTTGCTCCCGACATGCAGCTTAATATTTTCGGATTGCGCCCTTGTGGAGGATATCAAGATAGCCTTTGTGCCTCTCGTCACGGCTATGATATGTGTACTGCATTCCATATGCATTGGTATTTCCCTGCATTGCATCCAACCACCACACCGTGAGTTTGATTACCTTGGCAGGACTACAGAGAATAAAATTGACTCATCGTAAAAGATACGGGTTCGGTTTCAACCCTCCTGCACTGGTGGACATCTATCACACCCCGGGAGCCAACTTGCTGTTTCTTCATGAGCACGGCGACACCAACTCAAGTTATGATTGGTTCTCTGCAGACGGCTGCAACGCCTCAACCAAGCCTGTCTATATTTGTGTGGCCGGCCTCGACCCCAACTACGCAAGTAAATTCTCAGCGATAAAAAAAGTACTCGAGGGTGGATTCAGTAATGCCCTGGGGTTTCCCTGCAAACTCCAAGTAATTGATACGATGCCGTACGCAGAGAGCCAGAATCCAGCAATTCCTTGTACGGGAATTCTCCGAGAATACAACGATCCTGCAGCGGTGGGTGGAGACACATCAGGTGCGCCTAATTGGGCTTGGGGAATGCCGGCGTTCATGACGCGAGCGATTCAGCTGGCGACGCAAACGGATCCGAATGGGGCAGTGGTTAATGCCTTTCGCATCGCAATCAATATCGCCTTGTGTAAGCAATTTGATACTAATGGCACGAGGTGCCGTGATGATGATATGATCGCTTGAAATGCTTGAAAAACTCGCACTTCTAAATGTTCTTATAGTATGTTACAGAGCTGGGAAAATTGAATATGACTATGATACATGACTGTAATGGGAATTGCGCTAAGGAAGATCCCGCTCGGGGGTGGAGACCATTGAAATGTTATTCCTACCCGTCCTTTTTTTCTTCTCCGATTTTGTTACTCAGCTATATCTTCACTTTTTACCGACAGTGATCAATTCACTGAGTCATTTTCGGTCTTGTTGTCCCCCTGCTACTCTCGCCCGTGACATCATAGGGCATGAAATACGGCGTAGATCGCCTGGAATTTGAGGCAGGAAACACCAAGGTCGATCCAGCTGTGTCGAGGGGTAAGCTACAGGCTCCCCACAAGCCTCGCAGATCATCTTTGTATTGACTTCCTCCACAGAACTACCTGAAGGATGTAAGATCATTTCTACCGCGAAGCACGGCGTAAGCTTCTGGGCGCAGACGGGCCGTATCGATGTTTTGCTTCGCGATGGCACACCACAGTCCTTCTTCATCAAGGTTCTTTCGAAAGATTTGGGCATGAATATTACTAAAGGGGAATTCGAGTCGATGAGAGCGATCTATACCGTTCTGCCATCTTTCGTTCCAAGGCCCATCGCTTGCGGGACCTATGGCACGATACCTGACAACCACTTCATCCTCTGCGAATTTCGAGAAATGACTCATGGTATGCCTGACCCTGACGAATTTGCCGCTCAACTTTCAACACTGCATGGGAAAAGTGTATCACCCAACGGCAAATTCGGTTTCCATATCACCACCTACGCAGGAATGCTACCGCAATTCGTTGGATGGGAAGATAGTTGGGAGACTTTCTTTGCAAAGAGCATGAGGCAGGCACTCAACTTAGAGATTGAAAGGAAGGGGCCTAGTGAAGATCTCGCTGTCCTGTCCAAAGCTCTATTTGAAAGGGTCATCCCTAGGCTGCTGAGCCCCCTCGAGTGTGATGGCAGAACGGTGAAACCTTCACTTGTCCACGGAGACCTTTGGCACGCGAATGCAGGGATAGATGTCAACAATGGAAAGCCTCTTATCTTTGATGCATGCAGCTTTTTTGCGCACAATGAATGTAAGTTCTTCTATGGCTCACCATTGTTTACTCAGCTTAATGAAGGTGAATTTGAAGACGAGTTTGGCCAGTGGAGACCAGCTTGCAACAGGTTTGGTGACGAGTATGTTGCCGCCTACAAGAGGTTCATCGAGGTTTCGCCACCGGAAGAAGACTTTGAAGGCCGTTTGGACCTCTATAGGCTGTGAGAAACCCCGGTATTCACATCTATTTGCTATTACATATCATTAACAGCAAGCTAGGAGGTTCGATACCCATGTATCAGCACTTTTTGTCGATGACCAGGCGCTCCGAACACAGTAAGATTGTTAGCAGCATAAGGCCTAGTGGCAACTAACCTTTTGAACAGGGTCCTTGATGTCATGAGGGATTTGGTGCAGAGATATGGTTAGCGGGTAGTGTATAGAATCTGGTTAGGTGGCCGAACCCCCTGTCATTTCCAACTACTGGGCAATTAGCCTGTTGCTTTAACTGCTTCTCGGTGACGCCACAGCTATGAATTTGCGAGCAGAGGCATTTGTCCATGCTCAAAGTCACCACCAGCCGACAAGAAGCTCTGTGGGTAGCTGTACCTGTCGATGCCTCGACCGGGAATGTAATTTCGACAGGATATTCTTAGAATAACCGCGAGATTTAAAGGGAGATCCAGGCCCGACTCACGCAGAACAATGTTGTTTTCATCGAAATTGTCGACGAACACAACCTCCACAAGGAACGCATCCACGAAATTCTCCCGGCCAACACAGTGCTATAACCACAACGAAGCTTTGTGACGAGAGACTTGGCGGCAGCACGACCTGCGTGGCTAGGATTTTGAGACTGAGCAGCGCGATCAAAAATGTCTACGTCGGAATCAAAGAGCTAGTCAAATTCAAGCAGGAGAGGCTGGAGGCAAATAGTGCTAAGGTTATTTCCCTGTTGAAAGTTGGAACGGCAAGATCACTGATGTCTCACTTAATGGGCGCTGAAGAATTAGACTAAGTCAGGGAAGTACCTCGGCTCGTCCGGCCAGGAAGATCTACCTGTTGATTGAGTTCGTTGATCTCATTCAAAGAACAAAAATAGCGTAATTTGAGAGGCTCAATTCAGTATGTATTCACAAAGAAAATTAATTATTATGGTTCTTGAGCGTCAGGCATCCTCTTCTGTGCATGCCGCCAGGCGAAGTAAGCCTGGGCCTCGACTCTCTCGTTGTAAAGCCGCTGCTTCTTATTCACATCGAAGCCATTGAACCGTGGGACTTTTCTCGAGGATATGGCCCTCAAACCACCAAGTTCCAACGTACCAACTGGTTCGTGCTTCTCTGAATTATCACCGATCCATCCCGGAATCCCATCAAGCGCCTTTACTTTGTCTTCCTCCCGACTAACGAGCAACGAGGCATCTTGAGTGAGAGAAGCCCCAATTCTCATCATAGCCCACGAGTCCATGTATCTTGTCCATCGAGGAGACCACCACGCATAAGTTGCGAGCGCCAAAATAATGAAAACGTCGATACCAAGAAGGGTGGAGATAAGAATTACCCCGGCCCTGGAGATTACGGGGATCTTGGTGTCGACCCCCATATCGAAACTAACTGTCAAAGACATCACAGCTCTCTCGATATTGTTATTAATCCAGGCTTGATTAGCTAAAAATGCAGCGACGTTGAACACAGAGCTCATAGTGTCCGGGTCGTTGAAATTGTTGATCCATTTGGCGACCACTTCATCGAGTGCGGATGCGTTGGTCCCCCCGGCATCGGTGACGATACAGTCCATGTCTCCGCTAATGAGGAGATCGAGAGGTGCCAAGTCCTTGCAGGTATATATGTAATCGGGATAAGAGCCTGATTCAGTTGCCTCGATTTCTGGGGAGGCGAAGGTTTGCGGGTATGCTTGACGGGTTTGGATGAACGATCCATCGCCAAACAGGGCCAGCGCTATAGTCAGAAGTGGTCCTTTATTCGTCACAGTCTCCAGTGAAACGGAGTTATCCTCAGAAATCGTCAGTCCTCGCCGTTTACGTTTGGGGTCGTCATCATGATCACTGGTTTGGTGAGTTAGCATGTGGATTACAAAATCAAAAGGATTACTTGGAGAGGAGCACGCGTACTAAATGTTGTCGCTGAAGCCTTGGATCTCGCAATCATTCCCGCAGAGGGTATTCGGGTCTTTGTCCAACAAGGAACCGGCAGATCCGCCGTTCATGTAATTCGGTAGCTCGAAATAGCCACCCGTTGTATTGACAGTGACTTTGTAAAAGGTGCTATTGACCTGAAAGTCACCGCTTCCGTATTGCATATACTCGTAATTGATTAATGTGATATTCAGATAGAGCTCCTCTGTGAAATCTTGGCGGTCTCGTGTGGATTTCCAAGGTGAACTGGTGAGATTAGCAGGCATACACGCCTGCACACCCCACGTTTCTGAGAAATATTTATCAGTCGTGTTGGTATATTGAACGAAAAAAGCCCCATCTTTTTGATCACAATTCTTTGGAAAGTTCTCCGCCGAGATGTTCTCATAGTGTGCACTTGAATTGATACGAGGGGCAAATTGCCGAATAAGACCAGTATTGTAACCACTGGGCAATTGCGCCAGAAAGGGGTCCGACAACTCTTCCAGATTTTGAAATGTTGCACCGCCATTGTTACAGGATGTGGGTAGCTTCGTGACCCCGTCAGTAAAGGCACAGGATACCTTGCCACCCTGCCAGAGCTGGGCCTGTTGTTGTGAAACGGTGGCGGAGGTTAGGGCGCTGCGAGTCATGACCACAACAAAATTGTAATCGAATCCATTGTCTACCTCGGATTGAAACTGGTCTGGGATGTCAAGGAGATAGAGTACCTCCGAGGGCCAAGTAGGAGTCTTGGTTATTGTGGACGACAAGAAGATCGCCTGAAGAGGGGATATTACTGCGCCCAGGACATTCACAAACATAGCCAGAAGAAGAAAAGCGCTACCATAGTGTTTCCAGCCATCCATGGGTAGGTATGGGATGGTTCTGCCGTATGTTCTCAGATCATTCCAGCCCTTATCTGCGAGTGTCATCATCTGCAGAAGGCTGAGCCCCCGTCGCTGTTGAATGTAAATGACGGCAGCACTGGAGCAGACAGCAGAAGTCAACGGGATAGTGAAGACGGTGACAATAGATTGAATAATTTGAGCGGCACGATACCATCGCTCATTCCGCACATACAGAGAGTGGAAATAGTCGGAGCTGGTCCATCCGTAGCCATTATTTTGAGCATTCCATATCCAAACGCCGTAGTGATTGGCAGTGATAGGACGGACTGATAGAATGCAAGTGACGACCCAGGAAAAGAGGGCCAAGCCAATGTATCCAAGCGCAAGGTACAGTATGTACCAAGATCGGTCTAACAGCCGTGCCTGTGGAGGTAGTGGTGCGTTGACTTTTCTCGCAGGATCCTGGTTCTGTCCTGTTTGGTGCGCGGTACTTTCTGCGGGCGGATCATTCTCGTTGGATGGGTCGTCGAGAAGCGTATGATCATCTTGACTGAATGCTTCGCGACGAGGTGTCTTCATACCGGTGTGAAGCAATATCGACTCCGGTGATTCCTCCATGTTCGACTCGCTAGAGCATGAACGAAGAGCGCTCCACTGCCCCCTTTTTTTTGTGCCTGACAATGCTGCCAATATGTACACTTTACCCAAATTGCTCGGATTAAACTCCGGAGGCTGAAAATGGGGCTGTGCGGGTATAATGTCGATGGGTTTGAGCCAATGGAATCATCCTCTGGATTGTGATAGGTTATTCCCTTTAAGGGGGTCAGCTGGTGGGTCTAGTCGCCCCGTCCAAGCTAGTATGATTCTTCTTTAAGCACAAAGCAAGCAAGCCAAGACCTCGCTTAGATTAGCTTATTAGTGCCAGCCCAACTCATTATCTTGAAATAGGATATTCCCCGGTCTATTCCGGAGAGGGCTCATCGGGCACCACGAGCCTAACTTTCAAGACTAGGCTCCACGAAAGGACCTAAACATTCGCATTTATAGCTTGGTCGCAGCAATGACACTTGAGCACAGCTGCTATCCAGGATCGAGAAAATAGATCTACCCGCAGAACATCTGCGCAGTGGTACCGTACGGCAAGGCAAGAATTCCGTGCCTAGGAGACCTTAGGTAATGGGTTTACGATAAATATAAGTACCATGTCATAGGGCCAAAGGACTATTGTTGGCAGTTTATGATTTGTTCCTTGGGAGATGGTTCACAGAATCACTACAACCATGAATGCATAATTGACTTAGTGTGAGGGAAACAAGGACAGGGCTCGCTAAATCTTAGCAAATTCTGCACCGATTTGATCGAGCATGGCCCCATGATCCTTGCTGTATGTGTCGCCACTTTTGGTGATAACTTCGCGCACCCAAGGCCCACGAGGGTTAAAAGAAGCCTTGAAAGGTAAAGCCCGCATAACCAGGCCATAGGTGCATGCAACTGGATCAACCACGGTGGAATCGCCCGTCTCAGACAAGCCAGCCTTGATGTCAAATGACCATAGAAGCTGAGCGATAACAATCCAGATGACGTTGCGGGCAAAATGCCGCCCAGGGCAGGCCCGCCTTCCATAGCCAAAGGCCGCGGGAGGAAAGGCTTGCAATTTACCATCCTCACCCAGCCAACGATCTGGGATAAAGTCATCAGGCTTTGGTCCGAATACGGCCTCCTCCCGGGAGATAGTCCAAACATTGGGTATAACAATAGAGCCCTTGGGAATGGTATATCCATTGTAGGTGACTTCCTCTCTATTCAGATGAGGAACACCCTCAGGTCCGGCGGGCCGCCAACGGAATACTTCTTCAACAATAGCCGTGATGTATGGTAGGTTAGGCTTGTCATCTGGGACTGGAAGTCGGTCGCGTCCGACATGAGCATCAAGCTCTGCACATGCCTTGGCAATGAAGCCGTTATCTTGTGTAATACAAGCTACCACAAACCAGATTAGGCTGTCAGTAGTACCATCTAGCGCGGCATCGATCATAGTCCCAAGCTCAAATGCTAGCTCATCCAAGGGCATACCAAGGCTATCATTTTCAGCGGTTTTCTTGAGATATTTCGAAATATTCCAAGAATCGGACTCTATACCCCGACGGAAGTTCTCAACACGTAGATTATGTTTAGTTGTGTAGTGGTTCTCGGCTTTTGCCTGCCACGGTGCTAAGAAACCAGGCAGGTTATTGAGTATTGGGAACTGATCCACAATGTGCGCTCCAATCTGGATAAACTCGGAGAACTCATCGTTCAATTTGACCACAGCACGAAGGACGGGGTCGTTGGGGTCCTTGATACGGAAGCCATAAAGTAATGTATGGATAATACTAGCGGTTGTACGTTGAAAGGTTCCTTGAATTTTATCAGAACCAGCACCACCTGCATTGTCCAGGAGATCGCGTAGTAGTTGTTGGGATTCCAGAGCCTGAAAGGGGAGATATGCGGCTGCCGGTGTCGCATTCAACACAGAGACTTGTAACCTCTGATGGTGTTTGAATTGCTCCGTATAATTCATCATGAGAATGTTAAGTCCCTTCAAGGCTAGCTCGGTTGCTAACTGTAAACAAGTAAGCTTATTTTGTGTTTGCATATTCACAGGGAGGTTTGTAATCTTACGAAAAGCTGAGGTCGGTCCGAGAAAATGGCTCCACGCTTTGCTAAAAGGTCGTGTGCTACTTCGGATGTTGACAAAATGATGACGGGCTGTCCAAGCATATTGACATGAACGATCGGGCCATACTCCTCGCTCCATTCGCGGTACGTCCGCCAGCCATGTGATTTGGGAGCTTGGTGGACATTGCCAATGAGTGGTAGTGGCTTGGGTCCTGGCGGCAGGGGCAAGGACGGAGTTGAAGTTGACTTGCGCTGTTTGGCAAGATAAAAACCTATTAGTAGGCCGAAAATGACCATGCATGATGCTGCATGCATTTTTGGAAAACCTGAGTTAGAGAGAAGGATAAACCAGCGGTTTTGAATTTTTTAATCCTTGAACGAGTAGTGTCACTATCTGGACTTCGCTAAAGGGATCAGGGGATCAAAAGGGTCTGCCCTGATTGATTGTTTTGGCCCCCAAGGCACATGAGGGAAGTCGATCCTAGTCAGTGGATCCTTATGCTAAGATGGCACAATCAGAAGTAAGTCTCCCAAAGTTTCGGTCCCCAGGTTGAAAATCCCACTAATATTATTGGGCTGCAAAAAAGGGACCCCACCTGGTAGTACGTCGCCCCCTCGTCATCTCACAAGTTCTCTGTAATTATTTAGTGTGAGCTTCGTTCTAGGGCCATAATGGTTTCGCCAATGCGGTAGCTCCAAGGCAACTGGCGCAATACCATGAGCTCAGTAACAGAGTGTGTCAAATTTGTTGAAACCCCGAGATTCGACATATAATCGCACGATAACCGCATTATGTCTACCGTATCGGCGATAACTACTTCACCTATCATATGCCACGCGGTCAGTGATAGCTATATCTGTAAGGCTAGACTGCAACTCGTGCGTCACTCTAGGGCTTTTGAATGAGACCAGGCTACACATCATAAACTTCTCCGTGCTATTGAGCTTTCTCAAGGGAATTAGTAGGTATGAGCAGAATTTCATACCGCAGAAACCAGAGGCGTCGGTTTGAGTTTCCAACGTGGGTAATTATCGCTCGTCTTATCAGAACTTCTTAGCTCCATGTTAGCTGACTAGGTAATATTTCAACATACTGTTGAAAACTAAGTAAATGTCTAAGAGATATCTTCTAGATGCAGTGTTATATTTTACTAGTAACCGGAATCTCCCTATAACTCGATTCAAAAGAGACAACCAGAATGGTAAGAAGGAAATTGAAGATAATTCTCAGATAAACAAAAGAGACAAAATATCCAAATAGTGAATATTGACTCGGAGCTTTTTTGCCTTCTACTTAGCCACCCATTTCACCGGCAATAGTGCTACTTATATAAGAAGAAGACAAAGAAGGCACACGGATACATCCATCATTTATCTCATGATCGAAAAGCCAGTATGTAAAGAGGCAGATGTTCACAGATATCTCGGGAGTAGTCAATCATTCTCAGAATTCCGGGCTTGTCAAAGCACAACAGAGACATCTTCAGACATTCATAATCGTTTTCTAAGGCTGCTGTATCTGGTCGGCAGGCTGCGCCGTGAACGTAATGGGTACTGGAATTCGATGAGCCGACGCATGCCCCACTGATGCCGATCTCACCCTGCATTGCGCTTAAGATACGTAGATCAAGATCCAACAAGCTAGTAGATGCACGTGAAATCTCTTTCAGTGAATCATTAAGTGTCTCCACCTTCGCCATCATTCCTAGATGAAGCACACTGAACCCATATTACTACCGAATCTTCATACAGTGTTGGTTTCACTGATGTGTTCCTCGGCAGAAATTTCCATGACTAGGTATATGTTACCATGGCGTGCATGAGGAGAAACAAGAAAAACGACCACTGGCCTTCGAAAGGGAGTAGCTGAACCAGAAATTGAACAGAATTGCCGAGTCCTTACTGTGATCCGTCGAGATTAACGTCCAGCCCCACTACTATTCACCCGATAACTGGAAGGAACTCAATACGAGCCTAAGCAGCATGCCCCTCTACCTATTCACACCGCCCATAGGTGATGTACGCTTTCTGAATTTCTTCAGCTGTGGTGATTTTAAGTTTCGATTAGCACGTAAGCAAGGAGTCTACCGTGTGACGTGTCTATCTAGAGAAGGATTATTTGCCGGTATTCCAACTTACTTTCATGTTAATATCCCAATTAGCGATACAAAATCGAATGTGATATCGTATATTCGGGGCGGGCTGTGCAGTACATGCGTTGCTGTCCACCTAATCAAGTGAAATGTCTTTTGATGCAGCAGACCGCTACCCGAAAAGCAGCTGACGAGGATACGAAGGGATGAAGCGAGTCTTGTGGCAAATGGAGCTTGTGAAATGAAGCATGGGATATGCCTTTGAAGATAAGAAAAAACCAAGGTCTAATATAAATTCAATCCCACATCATAATGAGGAATTTGCCCAGCTGAACTTTGCTTTTAACATTGTCTAATATAAGAGTTCGCAGGCTATGGCTACCTATCACACAACCTTCCGAGAGTCCCTTGGAGGTCAGAAAGTGACTATTCCGAATGTATACGAGATACTTCCTGAATGGAAGCCCAGGACCCACAAAGAGTATAAAAGGGCAAAAGAGGACGTTCTTGACCCATGGATCGAAAAGTATGCTGCATATAACCAAGGCTGCCCCGCTTTTGAGAAGTTAGGTCATGATATGAAGATAACTAATGTTGAATGAAGATGGGTGGACGACAAGCGCACCGCTCAGAAACTCAAGGCTGCCGACTTTGGCTTATTTGCTGCCGTTTGGACTACAGATGCATCATTCGATGTGCTTTGTACGGCTGCTAAGTATTTTGCCTGGGTTTGTTTAACCTACCAATGGCCTCGAAAGATTCCATGGCTGATACGATTATATCAAAATTAAAGTATTTCGTGTATGATGACAGTAAGTTTCCCTAACAAAACATGCTGAAAATTACAGAGACGCTAACAGTGGCACGAAACTTGAGTTTTCGATTGTGGCTCGTTGAAGTATGACACCGGTATCGTTGGGGCCTACAGAGAGGCCAGCTTGCAGTATTTCAAGTATTCGCTCAATGGAGATGGAGAAGCACCAGACCTTTCTATGTTCGACATGGAACTACAGAAGGGTCTTCAGTGCTGGGACGAAATCGGCCTGCATATCCATCGGGTTTGTTCAAAAGGTATGTGAAATTCTGAATTTATGTGTTAGAAGTACATTGCGGGATATGATGTTAAAGGAATTCTAGAGACTCGTGAGATTCTGTGTGATGAAATGCTGCGATATGTGGGAAGCCTGAACAATGTCGACAGCATCTTCGAGGACTCCCACATCCCGTCCATCCAGTGAGATGTGGATCCCTTCTTACGTGTTGCCCGCCGCTTGCTAACCACATGTTAGACATTATTGGAACCGCCGTGAGGCCACAGCTGCAGTATATTGTGTGATTGCAACGATTCCGTATGATCTACCCGATATATTACCATAAGAGAGAAGGATATCTGACCATTCTAGATTCATTTATGGACTCGATATTACTAGGGACGATGTCAACGACCGACCTATGAAAGATCTGTGGAGACATGCCTCATATATCGTTCATATGTGAGTTCTTGGCGTCCACTGATAAATGGATTAGCAAGGAATATACTCATAGGCGCGATAGAACGAATGACATGTTTTCAATGCGGAAGGAAATTGTAAGATGACCAGAAATCCCCCAATAGGTCTCGTGCTGAAACCTCTAGGGTGATAATCAAATCGAGAACCTTGTTCCGGTGTTGATGCTGAATCGCTCAATTGACTGCAACACGGCAATGAGCCAGAGCTACGAGTTTGCCGTCAATGAAGCAATGGGTTTACGTGACGCTGAAAAACGTCTCCTTACGAAATGCGAGAATGAATCGAAGGCGATTATTACCCAGGCGTTTATCCAAGGTTGCCAGGATGTTGCAATGGGCCTTGTTCATTGGAGGTACAGTCGTATTCCTTGGCAATTTGAGAGCCGTACTAACTTTTACTGGCAGTTATTGCGGGCATAGATATATGATGCCCTGGGAGCGCGATTTAAACGGTGCCATAACATTCACAATCCAACCGCCGGAGTCTGAGCCTCAAGCCGCTAGCATGACCCAACAGTCTACCGCTTCGAGGGGCTACCTACAGAAAATACAGTCTCAGCTGCAGAACGCGAGTC
Organism: Penicillium longicatenatum; assembly: GCF_028827895.1. Lineage (NCBI taxonomy): Eukaryota > Fungi > Ascomycota > Eurotiomycetes > Eurotiales > Aspergillaceae > Penicillium > Penicillium longicatenatum. The sequence goes on along the minus strand of NW_026643120.1, from coordinate 4,702,583 downwards.
ACGCTTTTGCTCCCTTCAGTCCATTGATCATAATGGTGACTATCTCGACTATATCCGCCTTTGCATTTGTATCTAGGATTACGATTTCAATTTTTCCGGGCTGGTTAGCCAGATGGAAGCAGCTTATTTGATGTTTTGAGCTGATCCTTCAACAATTCGATATTCCTTTGCAATACTCATGGTCTTTGTATCTCTACTAGCTAGGGGATGTCAGAATGGATTGATCGATGCATTGCAAACTTTCTTTGTCACTCTCAATAGTTTATTGAATCATGTTCTATTTGGCAGCCTATAGGTATCCGAAATTGTGAAGATGTCCATATTGACTGGAATAAAAACAGGTTTATACATATTTCATGTTGAGATCCTTGGGAACGCGGTTGTGACCCACTGTAGCTGCCAGTGAACATCTGGGCTTGATCATGAATCCCGACGTCAGAGATTTTCCCGTCGCACTTTCACTTGCACATTATTCATGCCTTGAGCGGTCTGTCCGCTAAAATTATCTTGCACCATCTCAACATTTTCCCTTGTTGTGTTATACAAAACAAGGTCGAATCGTCGAAAAATCGTGCCAATAACCAAGTATAACCATGCCCATGCCATACTGATGATCGTCAGTAGTGAGATTGCAGATAAAGATGTTGAGCTTACTTGGGACCTAAGCATCCCAGTCCACCTTTGGAAAATGGAACCAGGTATTTTTCCAGCTTTCGAAGTTCTTCCGGTCCAATCAGCCACCGCTCTGGATTGAATTTCGTCGGTTCTGGAAAGATGCGCGGATCTCTCAGGATATGATAAATTGTCATGCTAACCGGTGTCTGAAAGGAATCAGTCCACATTTCAAGTCAGTTTAATTGGTTTTGCAACATCCAACATACTCCAGGTGGAATCTTCCAATTGTGGAATTGCAGGACCTCATCTGGCGCCACCCGGGGCTGCCGGGGAACAACAATGTTCGACAGCCGTAAACCTTCTCTTAGGACTGCAGTCTGTTCAAGTTTGCTCAGTGCTTGACTTCCGAGTATGTGATCCGGAATTTCTTACTAGATAAGGGAGACGCTCTAATTCATCTAGACTTGGAATGCTTGTGACTTCCGGGAATGCTGAGAATAGCTCATCCTTTAACCTTCGAAGCACTTTCGGATTGTCAAGAATGTGAAAGCTGGTGATTGCAAGAGCTTCCGAGGGGGCATCTGAGGCTGCAAGCATGAAGAAGGTCGCGTCTTCTTGAAGGCGTTTGGCCTGTTTTTCACTCGGTGGTACCTTGTCGTTAGCCAGCATTGCAGGGTAAATTGCCCTTTTTTTCTGCTCGTCATCCAGTTTACCGTCTTGTTGATCCTGAATGGCACGCTTGACCATTCTTTTGATAGTCTAGCTTGTTATCAGTGACATTTAGCTTCGACATAGTAGGCCAAGATTCACTCACAGTTTCTACATAATATGTTCGCCTAAATGATGGGTACACCAAGCATGATAGAAAAGGTATCAAGTGCCCCAAGGGATACAAAAATGGAAATTGTCTGACCAATCTTGCACTAGCGAACATTGCATTCACTCCGTTCTTCCAAGTCGACGTCAATTCCGGCTCATCGAGAAATCGGAATCCACGTTGCTCTCCAAAGGCGTACTGCGACATAGCATCACCTGCAAATGATATGAAGGCAGCGTGAAGCTCCAATGTTGCATCGCAATTTATTGACTGGGAGAAATGACGACACAGTGATTGGAGCTTTTCTTGAAGAACAGGCTGGAACTCTCGAACTGCCTTTCGTGTAAAGAATGGACTGATCAAACTTCTCCGCGCCCGATGCGATCTGTGGTCTGCGGTAGAGAATAAGGAACTGGTAAGGCCAGTGTAGTAGAACCAGCGCTCCTTTTCGCGGTTATGCGTCGGTCCTGAATAGAGTGTCGTGTAGTTGTCGGGGTCGTGGACATGCACTTCATTAGGCTTGATGCGAACCACTGGCCCATATTTTTGATGAAGATATTCGATTTGCCATGTAAACCTTCCTTGCTTTACCAACTGGAAATATGCTTCATACCATCCTGACGCAGCGGCTAGAGTTGGGCCCGGAAATTTCGCCAGGGGGCTTAAGAAGATTCGATATGAGATAAGGCAAACAAAGTATGTAAGTGTGATCAGGATAACGCCATAGAGGTAACTGCATACTTTGTAATCCATAATCTTTCTTCAGAAGAAGGGTCTCGGTACGCTCAAATGATATTCACTCGAGATATGAGGTTTGAGGCTTCAACAAAGTCTCAAGCTCAGTCATAGCGTTTTCGAGACTCTTTATACATGTTTGCTCGGACACCTAGGGAATGTTACCCAAAAAAAGCAAAAAGCGAGAAATGAGGCAATAATACGCTGATCTATCACAAGGATACTTCATGATGATGAAGTTCAAGAACAAAATGTTGAAGGTAGCACAGTGGAATTTGGATTGACTATATTCCTTTTTCTGGGAGAAAGCAACTCATCAATAGTCGATTTAACCAAGTTGAAGCGTCTCAACACAGTGCCAGCCCGGAGGTGTGAGTATTGATGACAGAAAAAGCAAAATTTATCGAGATCATGTGTCCACTGGTACAATCCGAACAGGCGGCACGGACTCTTCAAGCTCACAATGGCGTTTAAATATGTGAATCAATCTAGATGAGAAAACATCATACGCCATCAACACTCGGGGTCTCTCGATATCAGGGCAGAGCTTGAATGCGATCGAACGGCATGATCTACATCAACCATGCTTCTCGCCCAAACAGGACCGGCAGAAAACCTGGAACATGACGGCAATCTACTGCAAGGGTGTATTTAACCGTGATCTCTGACCGAAAATGTTTCTAGATGCACATGAATGTTGGAGGGAGTTTCATATGAAATCACTGACATCTAGCCTCGGCAAGTTTGAACATCGAATTTGCGCGCCAGCGCCGTGATTTTTGCTTTTTTAGATCAAGTCCCATGAGAGTTCACAAAAATAGCTTTAGTGCTAGGAATATCACAGATAATGCAGCTGAAATAGTAATCGACACAGTAAGGATCAATAGGCCTACCACTTCACCTGAGTCACACCCGACTCAAATCGCGCGTGGACCTTGACTTCTCGAGTGATCGTCAGTCACTGGACTACTTGTCACACAATTTATATATTCTGTGACCTTCTATTGGAGATGGTGGTTGAGGTACCTGTCTCAAAGTGTACGAGCACGCGATTGTGCCGTTACCTTTCCAGGGCTATACCCTATCCATCCCACTCGTGGAGCCTTGCATCCGTACCTTAAGACGAGGACCCCGAAAGATAGCAAGCGCTTATTATCTCGCAATGATCTTATTTGGATCATCACACATTAAGTAGGTGAGATCGCATTGCCCAGGAGCGTTCATTTGGGTAAAGTTGAAATATCTATCTTATCAAGCTGTCCACGAGTTTCGAGCGCTAGTCTTATTAGTGTGCACATGATACCTATATAAAGCACAAAGCTTGGGTGCTAACTCCGAACTAGATATAGACTTACTAACAAGCTTTACCATACCTACGGCCAATACGCTCGCCAAAAGGAAGCGAAGCTTGACCCTTCAAGTATATCACCATTCTGGTGTGATACTTTATATGCAAGGGGTCTGCCGACACCGATTGAAGATCACAGTGCTGATGTTATCGGACGGACTTTGCCTAGTAGTGCAGATATGAAAAACATTCCTTTGTGTCGCTCAGATCATTTCAAACCTTAAAGAGCCCCCAAACAGAGAAATGCTGAGACGCTATTAATTTAATTGACGGCTCTTGATCTAATTTCCCTGATACATCTTTAGGTGAAGGTATTTACCGGATAATATCTTAAGCGTGCCAAAACCCGTAAAGATATTGTGTAGCCCTTTACATTCATCTGTTCCCATTTTTAGGGTCTACTAACATGGGCTGATTCCTTTCATAGTGACATGAATCAATGCTTGCTCGTAGAACGTATTACGAGGGGATAATAAGAGGCAAATGAATATGTGCTTCGCATGCTTTCGCGCAAGGATTTATGTCCAGCCACTGGCTATCACATTATATCCAGCTCTTTGCAACTGACTATGGCCTTTGTGCTACTTCGGAAAAAGAAGAATTCGCTACGTAGGGCACAGTAGAATGCAGTCTACCGCACCGGAAGTTGCGGATGGTAGGTTTGTAGTGTGAGGTCAGTCTGAAGTTCGGATAAGATGTTAATATCAGCTGTTGTAGTGGTGTTTGATATTGCCTTATCGTATCAGGGGTACATCAGTGAATTATGAGTGACAAAGTGCAAGTCGAAATCCTTCGTGGAAAAAATACAGGTTTGTGAGTTTTCTTTTTGGCCATAGAGTGAGGCAGCTCGGTGAAACGTCACTGCTGATGGGCTCAGACCTCCTGCGAATCTCCACTGGAGTCGCAATGTTTTGGAAGTGGATTTCATCTATCAGTCCAGCTTTTGCTCCGTTTTAGTGGAACTTTGTTTGATTTGGCTAGGCTACCAGGTATGAGGTATTCACCCAAACATCATGACCACTAGTGAGGGGAGGAATATGCAATCAGTAAACCAGATGGTCTCTTTAAATCATCTCATGAGCCACGACATGCTAATAAATTGGATTTCTATATTTGAGATTGATCTAGTATCGGAACATGAATCTCTTACTTGGTTGGACTTTCCTATATTGGGTTGTGCATGCCTCTTCACAGACCTTGTTTTAGCAAGATAATTAGGCTCATCGATAGCTCAAGGACATGAAGTAAAGAGCTGGTGGCATCAAATTCACATTTACATACATCATAAAAGCATGGTAGAGATCAATAACATTCCCGGTAGTGCTACTTATTAGGATCAACCTTTTCAGTAGGTGTTCTACGCCGCTTTGTGAAATTCGCGAAATCTACATTCTACTTGAATTCGGTGGAAAAAGCTTCAGAAACGAAGAAGAGTCGGTAAATCATCATTTATCCCTCTTGTGGAAATCGTTTCTTACTTTTTCTAACGCTCTGCCCCCGCGCTGCCGTTAGCTTTGTACACGGTTACTTCTTGCGTGCTCCAAGCCACGACGTTTGTACATCGAGGCTGGGATAGTGTCTTCAGATGTTTCAGGTGCTCATTTATAGAACAGGCTTCAATCGTATACACAGGTCCTTGTGTGCATGTATTGCCAATTGTTTAACCGTTTCATGTATGATGAGTAACTAATGGGGCACAGATTGAGGCATTTTTCAGAAGGGAATCGATTTCTAAGTGGCATACTCATTATCATGACCAAAATTCCAAAATTTGCGAAGCTTGGACCCTGCGTCTAGGGATTTTAATCCATGGCAACAAATAATATAGGCAGATAAACACAGACTTGAATGAGATATCAATCTTGCGTGTCTTGACGAGTGTAACATAATAATCCTTGGCAAAGCCCCGCGGCGTTCCATACTAGTCCTATGAAAGGCTCCCAGCAGTGCCGGATCGGATCCTACCGGATCCAATAGGAACTTATCACCAAGCAGAGCCACCTTGTTATGTGAGATTAAGAGACTAGAGATATCAGACGGGGCAAATTCTAAATACAATTAGCCTGCCTGGCCCACGACTATGGATGATAGCCTCTGAATCTCCATACTGCTCGCCCTCCGCTCAGTGCTATCTCCATTGTCCTTAAATGTGGTTCCTCAGAATATGCTGTTTGACTGCCTTGTGAAATGGTCCTGTGTAACTGAACCATATTTATTTGTCTAGGATAGTGAGATCCCAATAGATAGTACCACCAAGCTTGAAGAGAGATTAGGTTCTGTGCAACTAAAAATATATAAATAGCTAGGGATAACATTGCGTGGACTCTGTTTGGTTGCCGTACTTCCCTGATATCCAGATTGCACCATCTATCTTATTACGTCCAAATGTAATAATACTAGCTCGACCGACCAGATAGAAAGTTAGACTTTTTCTCCATTGCCACAATGGGGCGTTTAGGCCAATATGTCATCCTGCTACAGGTGCTTAACCCAACAGCTTGGGCCACAAACAAGGCAGTGTTCGCTCATTTTATGGTATGAAACCCGTCTGTCTCCATACTTCTCAAACTAACCACATGGGGAATGCTTGTTTAGATGGCGAACACCGTAGCATACGAAATTTCCGACTGGGAGCAAGATATCTCCTTAGCTCAAAAGGCCCACATCAACGCCTTTGCCCTCAACATGGCCTACGGCACACCAGGAATGGAAAGGTCAACCGCAGATGCCTTTAAAACAGCAGAAGATCTCGGATTCATGCTTTTCTTCTCATTTGATTATGCCGGAAACGGGTCCTGGCCCCAAGATCAGATCGTCGATTACCTACAGAAATATGCCCCCAGTTCCGCTTATTACACATACCAAGGGAAGACTTTCGTGTCTACATTTGAAGGGACCGAAAGTGCCGATGACTGGGTCAACATAAAGAACAAGACCGATTGTTTCTTTGTTCCCGACTGGTCATCTGTCGACCCTTCATCTGCCCTCAAGCTTGGCGGAGGTGTCGTGGATGGGTTATTCTCGTGGGCGGCTTGGCCAACAAACTCTGAACAAATGACCACCCTTGTGGACGCTTCATATCTAAATGCCCTCAAAAAGTCCGGGAAGCCATACATGATGCCGGCGTCTCCCTGGTTCTACACAAACATGCCGGGGTACAACAAGAATTGGGCGGTGCAGGGGGACGACCTGTGGTATAACCGATGGGTGGAAATTAGCTATTTAGACCCCCAGTGGGTTGAAATCATTTCTTGGAATGACTATGGAGAATCACACTATATCGGACCCCTTAATAGCAAGGGTTACGGCGTGTTCACCTCGGGTAAGGCACCATACAATTACGCACGAGACATGCCACACGATGGCTGGAGGCTCCAACTCCCCTTTGTCGTTGATCTGTATCGAACAGGAACAGCGTCCATGACACAGGAAAGCTTGGTTGCTTGGTACCGCACCGAGACTGGACATTCTTGCTCCGGTGGGAATACCACAGGCTTTTCAGTTTCTGGACTTCATGTCGACATCGATAACGGCAATTTGCTTGAAGATAAAATCTTCTTCTCAGCACTCCTGGCGTCAAATGCTTCGGTCTCAATCAACATTGGTGGTCAAGAGTTCGATGGTCAATGGGAACATGAGCCTTACGGTGGCATCGGCGTCTATCACGGCAACTTCGGCCTTAACGCTAGTCATATTGGAAATATCACGATTGAAGTCTCACGCGACGATGATAAAACTGTGAGCCTTGATGGTCGCTCTATTACGGCGACCTGCACCAAAGGCTACGCGAATCTCAATGCATGGGTTGGAAGTGCCACCTCGGGAAGCACTCTGCCCGCAACTTCGCCACAGATGACCCTATCTGAGCAAGTCTGTATCAAAGGCTCTGGTTCAGCAAACTTCACAGAGCTCTGTGAATTTTCCTGCCGATATGGGTACTGTCCTATGGATACGTGCTATTGCAGTGCAATGGGTGCCGCCAGGGAGAAACCAAAAGCCACCGAGGATCAGGGACATCCTAAAGATGGAATCCAAAGCTACACTGGATTATGTTCCTTTGCGTGCTACTATGGATACTGCCCTCAGAAAACCTGTTATTCAACCAAGGGCGGGTCATGTAATGGCTCGGGCTGTAAGCATGCCAATTCAGGGTCAAGGGCTTCTGTTGTTCTTTCCTTAATATTTCCTTTCATTTTCTTTCTTTCATATAATTTCCTTGCTAAATGATAAGTTGTTGACTGAATACACCTTTTTGGGGTGGATACAATGGACTCTTAGGTAGTATTCCTTACCGTCTTGCTTATTCCGTGGAAATGCTACGAGAGTGTAGAGATAGGATGCACGTTAGAACTGCAGCTGGGATCTACAATTTTAATTCCAATCTAACAAAGTTGCCTGTAGAGTAGTGTATATTATAGATGCCGAAATTGAACAGCAGACTCGTAAGTTGTTAAATATTAATTTCAATTTATGAATCAATAAGTGGAAAGAACATTGCCTCGTTCAGAGGTACCAACTGTGTTCCTTGCAATCTGCGTATGTAGCCTCATACCCCCTACTCTACATTTTTCAGAAAATTTATCCATTGGTAGGCTTATGTTCATGTTTACAAAATATGACCTCTTGAATTTGTAGTCAGACTTGGCTTAAAGCGTCTACATCCTCACCTATCAATTCCGGCGACAAGCATAACAACGGTGCCTGATGCATTACGTATGTCTTGTACTCTGGAAGTCTATTATGACCAATTTGAGACAATCAATTAAGATGATGCACGTATCATCTCTCTCTATTTCTCGTTTCAAATCCTTTCTGGTTTAAACTCTAAGATCGGGTGGGCCATTGGATTCACCCGCAATATTTAAGCTGAGCCTTGATGACGCCGTTAGCTCTTCGTACATGCAACTTCCCGTGAGCAATAGTCCTCCTTTGTTATCTTTAGGATCCAGGGCCTTACCATTGACTACGTAGGCGTGTCTATCATGGTCTTATACAGTCTCATCTCACAAGGCTAACCTGGGAGTAAGATCATTAAATCCAATAGTATCAAGAATATCCATCGCGCTTTGTCATTCCTTGAGCTGACCTATCAATTTCTAAGGTGCACTGGGTTAATACTACGCGCTGGGCTTTCTAATTTGGAACCTGGTCAAATGCCAAGACAAGTGCTGCTATATGCTCAGACATCCAATAGGGCTTCTTGAAAATGGGGGGACGCTTAAGCGCCCGGTGAGGTGTGCTACCTTGGGAAGCTTCGTGTGGGCAAACTTCGGGCTTCAAGATTTAAATTTCCCACCTGCGCGCCTCGCATTCTATCCCCGGATACCATACGAGTCTCAAATCATTCTTTCATTTAAACGATGAGAGATATTTAGAGAAGATTGAATAAAAGCAACTTCATTCGGTTTTAGAAAGATTCAGGCATTTGTGCCAGAATGAAAAAAAGGGGTATGTGCAACATTGTAAGAGACTAGCTCGATAGTCATGAACGGTATCAACAAACAATCCGGTTATCATATGCAGAACAGCCGGCTATCCTGCAGTCAGTCATAAAAAAGGTGGAGGCTCTGCATGACGAGAGTCCACTAGTAATACACCAGATCAAAATTGGTCCGTGTGTGCTCGATTAAAGGAATAACCTGCAGGGGGACCATTGCGATTCATCGTGGAAGGCGACGCTGTGTTGGCTCGGGTGAACGGTTGGTAGCCTGCAGGTGGTGGCACGCGGGGCATGCGAGGCTGGGGTGTTGAAGAACTACCCGACGGGTTTAATGCAGTGTACCCAGTGCTTTGTGAGGCAGAACCCTCAGGACTCATAGGAGTGAATGATCGCGGGGGAGGCCGCATTGACTGATCCGCTTGCTGTGGCGCAGGTGTTGCTCGGCTTGCTGGAGTCATGGACCGCAATGGTGGGGCAGTTACTTGTGGATAAGGCGTTGTCGCAGCGTTCGCTGGGGTGAATGATCGAGCCTGGTATCCATCTTGGTGATAAATTGTTGTACCGGTAGTTGCCGGGGTATATGATCGATATTCATTCTGGGGGTGGGGTGTTGTCGTGCTTGCAGGGGTGTAGGATCTGTTCTGGTATCCGTCTTGAGAAAACTCCGCCGCCGCACCGTTGGTCGGACTGTACGACTGGTATGCATCTTGGGACTGGGCCGTGGCTGTGCCTGCTGGAGTATAAGACCTAGCCTGATATGGATCCTCGGGGCGGTACGTTCCACCTGTGCTTGCAGGCGTGTATGATCGAGCCTGGTAGGGATCTTGGGAACGGGGATTTCCGCCAGCAGACGCAGGGGTATATGATCTTGCTTGATATCCCTCTTGGGAGTGGTACCCATGCTGCGCATTGTTGTCACTATGATGCATAGATGTCTGATAGTTGTCAAACTCATCCTCCTCGTAGACATCCCCGGAAGGTCCATATCGGTCGTAATAATCGTGAGTAGTATCCAGGCGAGGGGCGAATGTAGCATAAGGATCAGCGGCAGGTGTGTATGTGCGAGTCGGCTGCTCTCTAGAGTCCGTCAAGTTACGATATTGGGATGGTGGGTAGCTAGATTCGGTCTCGTTTGTGTATTGGGGTCCAGGAGTGGGATGAGCATGGGCTGAGCCCATCCTGGAGGGCACATTGTGAGGTACAGGCGGAACCGGAGGCAAAGGTGAGGCATGACGGTCAAGAGGACTGTATCCCATCGGAGCTGCATTGGCGGTCAATGGGGCCGAGTCTGCTGATATAGCTGACGATTTGGTGGTGGTCCGACTCAAAGGTGGTTTGCTGTCGAGTTCGAGATTCGGCAGAGTCGGCATTCGTTCCGTCCGAGTTGAGTTCGAGCGGGTATATGGAGGCAAAGTTGTTTCAGTGGTGCTGCGTGATAACGTGGTCACAACAGGGGTCTTATCCATATCGATAGAAGGTAGGGTTGGTTTCGAGTCCGCGGTTGCCAGACCCGGTCGGGTCGGCACACGATCCTGTAACTGTAGACCTTTTGCAAGAGCTTTGTCAACCTTGCGGCGAACGATTCGTTTAAGTCGAGTACTAATCTTGCGCCGGCAATACGCCTTGAGGGATCCGTCTTCTGCTGGGATATGGTGGAAAAGGAAGATTAAGTAAAGAATGACCGCTGAGGCGAGCTTCAAAACAGATAGAACCCAGATAACCAAGGTAAACAGCATACCAAACAAGACGACAGCTTGAAGGTTGTTTTCCTCAGCGAGAACTTTAACATTGTTAAAGAACTGTATGATTCCCGAGGCATTGCCATCGCTTGTCGTGTTCTCCCCTCCTGGAAGAAGGTCCATTTTCATGACGGAGTAGAGAGTGATGGCATTGATAACTTGACGCGGCCCATCGGCAAAGATGGTGTTCATCCAGAATTGAAAGGCAAAGTATGTATACAGCGCGACATACTCGGCTCCTTTCTTACTCTTTGTCAGCTCAGCAAAGACCAGGAACTTCTTCCACCCACGACCCTTTCTTTCGATGACACGAAAACTTTGAATGCGCACGGCAAGAGGGTCCAGATAGCTCCGAGTGATACTGCCTGAGCGCATAGCGCGGATTGCGAAGATCCATCGGTATACCAGTAGAGTGAGCGATACGATAATGCACACGGCGAAGATCCAACGCGAGATTTTGAATGGAATGGCGGGTTCAACTCGACCAGACCAACGCGAAAATGCGAGTAGATTGACGGCAGTAAAGATGTCTACACCATAGACTGATACCGACACAATGAGCATTATCCATAGGAAGATGTACGAGAAGGGTGTCCAGCATGAATCGGATTTGAAGTCGTCAAGATTCTAGAATCTCAGTCAGTACGGATAGTCCTCATGGGAGACCTGTAAGGCGACCTACAACGTAGTCCCATTTTTCCTCCAGTTGCGCCTCTCCTTTTTCGCGATCTCCAGAGCAACCCATTTTGCTGGAGGACCTGGACCGGCCAGGAAGCAATTAAAGGGTGAAGGGTATTGAAACGAGTGTGCAGAATGACTGATTGGGAGGATAGACTTCGTCGGTCCAGCCGTGCGAAGCCACGATCTAGATGTCGGATCCGAAGTCGAGTAAACGAGAGACAAGGACACAGGTGTAAGAAAAGAGCGACCAGGAGTGTCTTAACCGCGTGAATGGCGCATGTCTGAAAGAGGCTAGGGGGGTTGGCGAAAGGCTGCAATTGCCACGAGCTGGGAAACGATAACACCAATGTGTTTCAGAACGGCATTCACTCCAGCCCTAGAAGCAATGAGGACGGGGCATTGATCGCCAAGTAGGAGTGTCGAATCGCTTTGTGATCGCGCCAAGAAAGGGGGTGGATTAGGATCAGCAGTCGATCGGATTGCGGAGAAAGAGTGCGCGCGTAGTTTGCGGCTGGAATGAATGAGCGAGCAGACTCGAACAAAGCAAGTCAAAGGAATGAGCGAAGTGAATGAAAAGCGCAGGAAGCCAGAGATTGAAAGGGGGGAAGATGAAAAGATGAAACAGATGCTAAAGGGTTCGGTGAGTGGAGCAGCGGGAACCTCTCTAGGGCTGATAAAGGAATCGCAAACAAACACTCGATCTTTTCATTTCTCCCTTGGCTTTTCTATAATTATCGCGACCATGTTGGTCTTTCTTGAAACTCGATCTGCAGCTTCCTGCTGTCAGCTATGTAGTCCTGCCATTGGCTCTGTCCAGCTGTTTCTGTTCCCTCCCCGCGGGCCCACTTTGTATGAGACAAATAATATGGGGCCAAACGCTCGGCGCACTCTGTTAACCTGTCAACGTCCCTCGCTCTAGCCGCCGAACTCGGCCGAACATGCATTTTAGCCGCCCAAGTTGATCACTGTCGCAACCATCTTGTTTTGCCTTGATCCACATGTTCGTTTGCAGAATATGAATGGAGTACACCTGACGAAACTGGGCCAAGAGTGAGGTCTCAGAATACGAATACATTTCTGCCGCAAATAAAGGCTCGCTTCTGCGAGTGCATCTTGTAGCTGATCTGGGCGCGATATTAGCCGGTGATATCTAAAATGTTGCTAAATAGTCCCTTTCCAACGGGAACGGAATCCATGTGGGGGGAGGGGGGCGTCCATTAGTGAACGAGATTTCAACGCTGCCTATGCTGGTTGTATATATCCGGGGATACCTGGAAGCCTGATAGACTTGGATTACAAGTAGGCCGACAGGTCGTGGGTATCGAGAACTGAGTAAGTATATGCCCGGGTGGTGAACAAACTCTATGCAAAGTCATCATCTTGGCATTGGGAGTCTCGACCTCGGATATCTGTCATATCTCTACCCAATGGTCCTACAGCGTTTATCTACGTATCCTGGTCTATGGTTGCGCGACCGTGATCAAAGGGCAAGGTAGAGGAGGAAACACAAGAAAACCTTCACAGAGAACACCAAAGCCTCATCCATGATCCGAGATCCCGAACCAAATCCCGCCTCTCAATGGCTTCTCAAATGGTGACGTCGATAAGGTTATCCGGTATGCAGGGTGAGCTCCGAATTTATAAGCTGGTGGGGCATTGGCCTCATCGGAACATGACAACTACATAACGCCATTGTATTTTCAGCCTGTGTTCAAAAGTAATCCTTTGGCATAAATACCTTGGAAATTTCCTCTTTCTCCTCGCCCAACTTATTCAATATCTCAGAATGGCGCAATCCACTCGCGATATCGTAAACAAGCCCGCCGAGGGCATCTCATACTTTACCCCTGCGCAAATCCCGCCCGCGGGATCCGCAGCGATTCCCCAGTCTGATGGAGCTCAGCCACCAAAGCTCTTCCAGCCTTTCAAAGTGCGGGGTGTAACCTTCCACAATCGAATTGGGGTACGCTAATCGTCTATCACTGGTTTCTGTTGATGATCGACTAGAATGCAATCTAATCGTTAAATCTACAATAGCTCTCGCCTCTATGCCAATACAGTGCCGATGATGGCCACATGACGGACTGGCACATGGCCCACCTGGGCGGAATCGCTCAGCGTGGACCCGGTCTTCTCATGGTCGAAGCGACAGCAGTGCAGGCCGTGGGTCGAATCACCCCACAAGACCATGGTCTCTGGAAGGACTCTCAGATTGAGCCACTCCGCCGCGTGGTGGAATTTGTGCACAGCCAGAACCAGATCATCGGTATCCAGCTCGGCCATGCTGGACGCAAAGCAAGCACTGTAGCACCATGGTTGAGCGCCGCAGATACAGCCACGGAGGCAACGGGTGGATGGCCCAACGACGTCATCGGCCCATCTGATATACCCTTCAGGGACGAGTTCCCGAAACCCAAGGCGATGACGAAAGCCGATATTGAACAATTGAAGAAAGACTGGGTAGCTGCCATCAAGCGAGCTCTCAAAGCAGGCGTGGATTTTATTGAGATCCATAATGCCCACGGCTACCTTCTTATGAGCTTTTTGTCACCGGCCGTTAATCAACGTACCGATGAATACGGTGGTAGCTTTGAGAACCGGATCCGGCTGACAATGGAAATCGCAAAATTGACTCGCGAGAATGTTCCTGATGACATGCCTGTTTTCCTACGTGTCTCGGCTACTGACTGGTTGGAAGAGTCTATGCCCAACGAGCCGAGCTGGCGCGTGGAAGATACTGTTCGTCTGGCTAAGGCCTTAGCAGAGAGTGGCAATATTGATGTGATGGATATCAGCAGTGGCGGAAATCATAATTTGCAGCATATTCATGCTAAGCCGGCTTTCCAGGCGCCTTTTGCTATCAAGGTAAAGGAGGCAGTTGGAGATAAGCTGATGGTCGGCTCGGTCGGCATGATCAGCTCCGCCCACATGGCCAATGGTCTTTTGGAGAACGATGGCTTGGATTTCGTCCTTATTGGACGAGGATTCCAAAAGAACCCAGGTTTGGTATGGACCTGGGCGGAAGAGCTGGATGTTGAGATCGCCATGGCTAACCAAATCCGCTGGGGCTTCGCCAGTCGTGGCGGTGGGGCCTATCTGAAAAAGAAAGGGGTCCAGGTGTAAAGCTATATTCGTAATCAGACACTTGGCTAGCTCTAACGATAGGTCTCGGTAGAGAGTGATTGGAATGACATTGGTATTCTTACTCCACGCTTTCATTGTATATTTTCTCTTGGGGTTTGGCTGCTCATCCGGTGTAATGGCCTTGCCCGAGTAACGTTTCAACTTTGCCTCCATACGTTTGCTTTCACTGACAACTTATATTCCTGGAGCAGGCCAATGAGTGGCTGTAGAGGAATCATACTTTCGAGCTCGTGGTGTCTTTTATTGGCCGATTGCAGTGGACGGCTGTTTGAAATGCCTTGCTGATCACTTTGGCGCAGACGTCGTCCTGTCATCTCAAAAAAAATCGACATTGTGATATTCAAGGCTTACACAATGGCTAGCTTTCAACTGATGGACAGATATCTAAGAAGTAAGCCTACTACTTGCTCTGCACACAATATTCACGCTTAAAAGTGTGGGGTGAATCCACTCGCTGACTAAGGATCTGCATGATGACATAGCTGCGGGGAGATGATCCAAGGTTGACTTTGTTTTGCTTTCAATTATCTAAGCTCAATGTCAACGTTACGTTGACCTACCCGATACCATATTGGCAGTCAAGATGTCAGATCGATCAGGAGACAGACCTGATCCGGAGGACGTTGAAGCTACGCCCTATTCACCGTACGAGAATGAGCTGATAGCAGAGTCAGGCCGAGTCCAGGGTATGCCTAGCCCAGACCGACGAATACATTAAAATTGAGATATTGACTATCAACCTAGGCGATGGTCGCGTTAAGATCAATCTCGACTCAACAGTCGCAAGAGCGATTGCTGAAAGCATCAATTACCAGCAAGAACTTCGCCGGGAGTCCAGCGATTATGGCCAGAGAGTTGCCCAGGCACGATCATTTAATTTAAAACTAAACATAGTGATCCAAATTGTGGGAAGCCGTGGAGATGTGCAGCCGTTCGTCGCATTAGGAAATGCCTTACAAAGACATGGTCACCGTGTCCGTATCGCAACCCATGGCGTTTTTGCCGATTTCATTCACAGTTCCGGACTGGAATTTTTTCCTATCGGTGGGAATCCAGCAGACTTGATGGCATACATGGTCAAGAACCCTGGCCTTCTTCCTCAGATGGAAACTCTACGAGAAGGAGAAATCTGCAAGAAGAAGATCATGATTGGAGAGATGCTGGAAGGGTGTTGGAGGTCCTGTGTTGAACATGATCCATATACCCAGGAACCATTTGTGGCAGATGCTATTATCGCTAATCCGCCAAGTTTTGCACATATTCATTGTGCTCAGGCGTTGAGCATTCCTACTCACTTGATGTTTACGATGCCCTGGAGCAGTACCAAGTCTTTTCCGCATCCTTTGTCTAGTTTGACTGCAGACCCGGAGTATAAGGGCCTTGATTGTTGGGCCTCTTATGGTGTAGTGGAATGGCTTACATGGCAAGGGTAAGCTCTCATCTGTGCGTCCTCGTGTGGGGGAGATATGTTGCTCATCTCTTTTGGTTTCAAAGGCTAGCAGATGTGGTGAACAAATGGCGCGCTTCGATAGACCTTGGCCCGATACCGACAACCGAGGGACCAAGCCTACACGAGGGATTGAAGATTCCTTTTACTTACTGTTGGTCGCCTGCTTTGGTACCGAAGCCACAAGACTGGCCAGCTTATGTTGGTATGTATAAACCTGCTACGGTCTCAACGAGGATACTAAGTGTATCATAGACGTCTGCGGATTCTTTTTCCGAGACCCTCCAGAATACGATCCTTCGCCCGAGCTTCAGGAATTCTTGTTACTAGGCACGCCTCCAATATACGTTGGCTTTGGGAGTATCGTCGTGGACGAGCCCGAGAGATTGATAAACACTGTTCTAGAAGCGGTCAAGGCAAGTGGGGCGCGGGCAGTCATCTCCAAAGGCTGGAGTAACATGAACGGAGCTGAAGACGAAAACATCTTTTACATTGGAGACTGTCCACATGAATGGCTTTTCCAGCATGTGGCTGCTGTGGTCCATCATGGAGGAGCCGGAACCACCGCATGTGGATTAGTGAACGGAAAGCCAACTGCTATTGTACCGTTCTTTGGAGAGTATGGCCACACAATTTGCCCCAATTTTGTATCAAGGTTCCTTGCTGATTTGATATACTAGTCAGCCGTTTTGGGGTGAGATGGTCGCCAATGCCGGCGCGGGACCAAGACCTATTCCTCATAAGGCTCTCACTATTCAAAACCTTACAGAGGCGATCAAATTTTGTCTTACACCAGAAGCTACAGTCGCCGCACAAGAACTTGCCCGCAAGATGCAAACTGAATGTGGTGTTGATGAGGCTGTCAAATCATTTCACCGCAATCTTCCGTTGGAACGAATGCGCTGCATGATCATACCAGATCAGGTTGCAGTGTGGAATTATAAGAAGAATAAGAGGAGCCTGAATCTGTCAAAAATGGCAGTACAGACATTGATTGAGTACTCGAGAATAGACACCGAAAATCTCCAATGGTATGTGTACTTGTCCGATTCCTATTACCAAACATATCTAACAGGTCGAAGCCATGACATAAATCCAATTACGATCGAGAACCGTCGGTGGGATCCCTTGACCGGCGTCATTTCCGCTGGTATATCCACAGGTACTCGAATGTTAAAAACAAGCACCGGCATGCTCTACGAGCCCTTCAAAGAGCTTAGGCGAGCCAAATCATCCCCGGCATCCGAGCGAAACCAACCCATCTTCGGATCAAGTGAGAATGTATCATCACTACGTTCTACATCCACAACCAGCCAAACTGGTAGCGAACGCGCCACCAGTCCCAGGAGCCCTTTAACAACAGCTGGAGACATGGCTGGAGCATCACTAAACAGCTTTGGAAAATTCACAACGGGATACTTTAAGGGCGTTCTCGTTGATATCCCGACCGCAGCAGCCGATGGATTCCGACATGTATCCCAGGTATATGGAGACAAGCCCAAGGAATATGGCACTGTGACGGATTGGAAATCCGGTGCCAAAGTCGGTAGCAAAAACTTCGTCGGTGGCATGAAAGAAGGCATCACGGGTCTAGTCAAGCATCCTTGGAAAGGTTATCAAGAGGACGGTCGACAAGGTGCCTTAAGGGGGTTAGCGAAAGGTGCAATTGGGGTCGCCACAAAAGCATCATCAGGTAAGACTTTGAACCTGGTCAGATTTCCAGGTAGAGAAACGTCATCGCTAACAATCATGCAGCTGGAATCGGGATATGGGCTTATCCCTCGCAGGGCATTGCGAGGAGTATTGAAGCAAAGTTCCGAGGAAAGACTCGCAAGGCAGTTGTCGTTGCACGGCTTATGGATGGCTATGCTCAGACTATTGAGATGCAGCTTTCGGAGGAAATGAAGCAGGAAATTGTCCGGGAGTTTGATCGGCTTATGGGACTGGATTAGTGAAAGTGACTTATGGGGATTTGATCTGTGGCTCTGATCTTTCGATCTAAGTGAGGAATATAAAATAAATTCCGATGAAATCCTACAGGTCTGATCACGAGGCTGAGCTCTGAGAATGCCAAGGAGTGGCTAGTTTGATGACAGGTGTTCGCCACGATCGGATGCGATCCGGGTGGGGCTGCTGATGTGGTTACTGAGTTGGTCGGTGGGGTTTGAACTGCACCGTTTCTGAACAACTTGAATCCGTGGTCTACTGTAGTCTAGTATGACAGTATCTCGTAGTGGGTGAGGTTATAGCATGAGGCTGAGTCGATGAACGTGCAACACCTGGTCACTTAGCCATGTGACAGGTTCCAGCTTGTTTATTTTGTTTATTTCCTGGCTCCTTGCAGCCCGTGTGAATTATCAACATTTAACATAATTCAAATGTTGAATTTCATTCAATTTCACGGCCAATGGGAAAAGGCCTGAACCGGTGCAAGCGCAACCCGCGTATTTGCAAATCACGGTGATGATTCGCGGGGGGTAAGATCATAGCCCAAAGAGGCAGCAGATTCGGCGGTTGATCTCGAGTGGATCCCACCACTGGTAACCCAACTTGGTATCGATTGCGAGTACTCTCGGCATTCTTGCAATCCCGCTCCGACCGAATACTAAAATGCCGGTGCCTTCGCAGAACTGACACTTCGTTTACTTTATAAACTCCAATGTCCGCTGAAATCTGATCAATATATTGAGAACAAACAGCACAACGCCAGCAAGTTCCGTGATTTCGTGCATTTTTGACCGCCTCCTTTTCCATCCAATCATATCACACATATTGGGTACTATTAGTCTGAGGGGCTAGATACTGGATACCGTTTCGCTTTTTGCCCTTAGTCCAAATTCGTGGTGACATCAGCTTGAAAAGCCTCCAGGGATTCACGACTTCGCCTCTGTGCGACCTGAAGATCCCAAGTCACGCTACGGTCCCAACAACCGCCAACCCCCAGAATGGGCCGCTTAAACGACGGCTTCAACATCTTATATCTGGGCGTAGCAGCCGCAGTATACTTCAAGCCTGATTATGCCATCAAAAACTCCAGGACCATCACTATTGCCCTCTTCTTCACTATCATCACCGTCTCAAAGCTGCTTTATCAATTATTGCTTTACCCTCGATTCTTCACCCCTTTGAAACAAATACCTACGCCTAATGTGAGTTTTTCGTGATTTCGCGACAGTTGGTTCTGCCTCTCACCTTTCTTAGGCCCGGCACTGGTTGAAAGGCAATACCGCTTCGGGCTTGATTGACACTCCCCATGAGTTGATCAAAGAGTGGGCTAGCACCATTCCTAATGATGGACTGCTGCGCTATTATATTGTCGGTCAACTCGAGCGACTGGTTTTGACGACTCCTAAAGCCTTGAGCGAAGTGTTAAATTCCAAGGTCTATGATTTCGCTAAACCCACCATCGCGCAGCAGAACTTGCGCCGTGTCGTTGGAGATGGTGTTTTACTTGCTGAAGGCGACGAGCACAGGGTAAGTAACAGGACAGTGGCTCCGATATGACTAAAACTTACCTTCGCGTAGTTCCAAAGAAAGAATCTGATGCCTGCATTTTCTTACCGCCACATCAAGGACCTCTACCCCATCTTCTGGAACAAGAGCACCGAAATGGCTAAGTTGATCCGCCGTGAAGTTGAGTCCAAGGGACCAAACGAGGACAAAACCATAACGGTGCGAACATACGCTAGCCGCGCCACCCTCGACATCATCGGGTTAGCTGGAATGGGTCACGACTTCGACTCTCTTCAAAACCCAAACAACCGCCTTTACAAGTCCTACCAGAAGATATTTACAAGTCCCGGTACTCTCACTCGCGTCCTATTCATGGTTGGCGTGATGCTCGGAGATATGACAGTCCTGCACAAGCTGCCCACCACGCGCAACAAAAACTTTGCCGAAGGTCGTTATGTCATCCGTGAGACTGCTCGCCAGATGCTGCGGGAAAAGCAAGTCGAGGAGAATGAGAAGAAAGATACTGGCATCGATATTATCTCCGTCGCGATGCGAAGTGGGAATTTCGAAGAAGAGAATCTTCTAGATCAATTGATGACGTTCCTGGCTGCGGGGCACGAGACCACAGCAGGCGCGCTTCAATGGGCGATTTATGCTCTTTGCAAAAACCCTGAAGTTCAGGAGCGTTTGCGTGAAGAGGTTCGGACGAACCTTCCTCCTATCAATGTTGAGAGCCCCGAGTCTATTGACGCTGCCGCTATCGATAATCTCCACTACCTGAATGCTGTTTGCAATGAGGTACTTCGGTTTCACCCGTCTGTTCCTAACACTGTTCGTGTGGCGGTGAAAGATACCTCGTTGGTCGGTCAGCCAATCCCCAAGGGCACGTTCTTGGTTATATCAGCCGAGCTACTTAACCATATGTCTGAGCTCTGGGGACCTGATGCGGATAAATTCAACCCCGATCGATGGATGGGTCCAGGCAAGGCAAACACCGGTGGGGCTACGAGTAACTATGCCTTCTTGAGTTTTCTTCATGGTCCACGTGCTTGCATTGGTCAGGGATTCTCTAAAGCTGAGCTGGCTTGCCTGCTCGCTGTTCTCGTCGGCAGCTTCAAGTTTGAGCTGAAGTACCCCAACGCTAAGCTAGAGCTTAAAATGGGTGCGACCTGTGCACCGAAGGATGGCGTCCAAGCTATTTTTACTCCGTTAGATGGATGGTAATCTGGCCGGGGGTCTCACCTTTTATTTTTCCGATGCACTTGTACATAGCTTTACTCTGTTTGGCATTCTGGCAGTTGGATTCCACCTCATTAAGCACGAGTCACGCATATAAATCTTCAAGGTCACCTGCAATATTATATACCACTTACTTCTGTATGGTCCATACTTTGCCTGAACTCTACAATTGATTGACTTGGCAAATCCACATTCCGGATTAGGAAATGCTTGAGAGGTCGGGCAAAGATCACCCGCTCGCCTATATGGATGCGGTTCAACAAACACCCGACGGCGCAATATAGCAGTCCGTCCTATCTTTGATTGAGAGAAGTTTATAAATCATCAGTTACGGTCTTGGTAGTGTATTGTTCAATTAATTGTGACAGAATGCCAGATCTCAACTTCAATACGGAGAGCGACATCTCAGACCTCTCGGGGAAGACAATCTTCATAACGGGAGGTAAGAACCTGATCCTCCCACAAAATCAGAAAAACGTCAGAACATTCCCTCGGACATCCTCATCTGATATCGTTACCAGGAACAAGTGGCCTTGGTGCACAATCAGCAATTCGTCTATCTAAACATAACCCATCCCACATCTACATCAGCGGCCGAAATGCCCAAAGCGCCGAGAGAGTTATCACGCAAATCCACAACAGCGGGTCAAAAACAGAAGTCACATTCATCCCATGCAATCTCGCTTCCCTGGACTCCGTAAAACAAGCAATATCGAAGTTCACGTCCGAAACAACTCACCTCGATATCCTGATGTGCAACGCAGGGGTCATGGCTCAAGGCCCTGGTCTAACGAAAGACGGCTACGAAATCCAATTTGGCACAAACCATCTTGGCCACGCCCTTCTAATCCGAAGACTACTCCCGCTGCTCGAAACTACAGCTAGCGAGGGTGGTGATGCTCGTATTATCATTCTTACGTCCCAAGGCTTCCTCCTCCACCCAAGTGCGGGCATCGTTTTTGATGATTTGAGGACTACGCAGGAATGTCTGTTCCCGGGTCCTTGGCGACGATATGGACAAAGTAAACTTGCAAATCTGCTGTATGCCCGTGAGCTCGCCAAAAGGTATCCTGGTATACTGTCTGTAGCTGTGCATCCGGGTGTGGCCGCGACTGATCTGGTGGGGAGCCAGGGTTTCCTTAATAAGGCCTTTATTTATACCACTAATTTTGGGAAGCTATTGAGGCCGGAGGAGGGTGCTCACAATCAGTGCTGGGCTGCGACCATTGCTCGCGATAGGATCGAGAGTGGAATGTATTATGAACCTGTTGGAAAACAGGAGAGAGAGAGGTTGGATAAGACTGCCAAGGATGATGTATTGGCTGGGAAGTTGTGGGATTGGACTGAGAAGGTACTTGATGGGTTTTGAAGTTGGGTATGGATCCATTGAGTAAAACTATGGCTAGATAAAAAGGAAATTTCACATGTAATTTATAAAAACAAAACAAAATCATTAGGTGTTGAAGAGCAGGTAAACCATCTAATCCACGTACATCCACGCACTAGTCGTCCTCATTCGAAACATAATATAAGGTGCCGGGAATTTATCGTCCTTCTTTCCACAAAGCCTTCACGCTCTTCTTCACAGGCTTGAAGATGCCCTTCACCTCTGCCTTGAGTGCTTTTCGCTCTTCCTTAGTCCATTCCCCATTCTGCTTCAGCTCCCTGATGCCCCGGACATGGGTGGTGAGAACAGTTGAGGCGTTCTCCACTGCACACTTGGTGCATTTCTCCTGGTCGTTGATATCATTCAACGCCTTTGTCAATGCAAGGATCATCGCCTGTGCCTGTGGCTTTTGCAGCTCGCGATCGAAACGCTCGGACTGGCTTGGGCCGTGCGTTGGGCATGGTGCCTTGGTGCTGATGCTAACTGAAGTTGGTATTTGCTGAATATAATTGATGGACGAGAATATGGTGGGGATTGATTCCCTAAACTTACTTCTCATACTCGTTCTTCTCGGGCTTACCCGGCTCGCTAGACTGGATAGAGACGGAGTAGGTAGGAGTCTTGGAGTCGTAGCTCTTGGTTTGAGTCATTGTGGTAATTCACACGATTGAACCGTTGGTGATTAGTCGAGGATATTGCTTCAGATGCTTTGAAATGTGATTTTCTTGATTGCTGATGCTCAAGATTAATTTGGCGGGCTTGCTCGTTTTATATCTATTGCGCCTCATCATGGCAGATCATAGTTGTCCAAAAAGGTAATTCCGGTATCTCCGAAATATTACCATATTGGGCCGACCGAACACGACGTCCGATCGGGCTCGGGGCTTCCCTTCGTATAGACTCTCAGTGGCGATGAAATATGTCGACGCCTTGAGGGCTACACCGCTTGTGATACCTATGATCCTGCTTTGGGTTTGTTGACTCACCTGAGACCATCTGCTGAACAATAAGATTCGAAAACGTTTTCCCATCAGGAACGTCACGGAATGTTTTTGATACCCGACCATTAGTCCTTCTATATATAGCTATTCTATTGTTCGGTCAACATCGATATCAGATATAGCTTGGCCAGCGGCTAATCATCTCCTCCGATCAACTTCAATAGGTCGATTCCTCCTAGAATTACATGCATCATCGATTTTTGTTCATCAGTGATTGCGAAGTTTCCCTCCAAACCATCGGACAGGTGTGTACATTATTAATGAGAATCATGCCTGGTTTGAATATTTTTAATGGCATCAAAATTGTCTTAGATCTTTTACATTCCAAACTGTGAATCATCTGGCGCGAATGTATACATGTCCAATGACATACAAACTCCCGAGCCCTGCCCACGATTTAGTCAAATCTACAGCTTTTCCATGTGATGGCAACAGAATTCGCGGCTACAACCTTTAATGAAATGCATCAACGTCCATGAACAGTGCACTGGTCGAACCCTTGAAAGCAACTAGATGGACATGCGGATTCAGTCATGTGACTTATGCCTGAGGTGTAAACAACGGCTGCAAGGCACGATGCCAGATAATAAACTCCGGTATCTTTCAGCTCGCATGTCACCGGTCGCGAGCTGCAAGATCTTCAGTTTGTATTTGACAATGTGAACTGGGTGTGACTATCGGGTCCACCATTCAGAAACAGTTTACTTTTTCCCCTTCTAGCGTTTTGACCGCCATTTCTTCCAAATCCCTAGCCATTAGTCCGATTGCGCCCTAGCCCGTTCCGTACGCCAGCTTTCGAGAATGCATACCTAGCTCGCCTGGAATGAATCAAGATACGACACGAAAGAAACAACATAATTTACAGTTGACACGGGCATCCAGTATTGAACACAATGAGTCCGGCAGTGGAGAACAGCGGACCCGCTTCAAGCCAAGCTGGGGTCAATGGGAAACACAAGCCGACTGAGAACGGGTCGCGTTCAGGGGCAGAGAATGGCACAGAGATACATGATGCTCACGGATTGGCATCTGGCTCACCAGAGCAAGGTCTTGGGATTCTAGTCGAACACTCGCAGGATGATACGAATGGAAATGGCCGAATGTCTGTTATGAACGTGTTTGAAGGTCCGAAAATCAAAGCTGTTCTCGCAGAGCTCGCCGAAGATGCGTCCCAACGTCCGACCGAACATAAGGTGCTGAAACTGTCGCCAGAGAAGATCCAAGATCTCACATCATCACCGGAGTCGATTCCGTATCGCGCTGAGTTACCGGACGCAGGCAGTGGCAGGAGGATAATGTCGGATAACCTTCGCTCGTTGCAGGGTCTAGGTGATCGGTCATCAGAGATCCCAGATGTGACTCTGCAACCTCTCAGCGAGGTTCCCTCTTCTCCGAATGGCCTTGCTAAGACCAGAAGGTCCAGCAAAGATCCAAGTTCTGACGAGTTGCACGACTCGATTCACCCACGGCAATTGAACAATGGTACCATTCGCAGTCGACCACAACCATCCCGAACCTTTTCTACTCCTGTGTCTCGGCGCACAACGCTTTCAACACCCAACAACGAGCGACTTTCACAGACATGGGCATCGCGTTCAAAGCAAGATCGGGATCTAAAAACCCAGCTCGCTGCGTCGCCTCACATTACCGAAACACCCTTGACCTCTCCAATTCCATCCATCCCTCTACCGCCCGCCTCAATACCAACTTATCTTCAACTTGAGCTGGCCTCTGGTCGTCCATCGCCACTTTATATTCATGGAAACGAAAATGAGTTCCCTTATGAATCGTCAAGCGCAAAAATAGAAAGACTGATGAATTTCTTGCTCCTTCCACCGGTGTTAGAGCAAACGATTGGCTTCGGAAGCCTAGCATGCCTGGATGCATGGCTTTACTCATTCACGATTCTACCTCTGCGTTTCATTAAAGCCTTGTATATTCTATGTGAATCTTGGGTGCTTAACCTAGCAGCGGAAGCTCGGTTCTTGTGGAAATTTGTCATCAATGGGGCTGGCCGTGTATGGCGAAGGAGAAAATACCTGCCGGATAGGCTCCGTGATAGACGAGAAAGCGAATCAGATGCCACTCGCTTGCCTAATGGCGCGAACTCACAAGAGTCACGACACCAAGATCCATCAAAAAGAAGACATCGGACCTCAGAATCTCGCAGGCATCATCGAAGAAAGAAGTCCATACCTTCGGCTCTACTTCCTGATGACAAAGCCGATATTCTCACTGGGCTGCTTATGATTACAACATGCTGCGCATTGATGTACTTTGATGCTAGTCGGATGTATCACTGGATTCGTGGTCAGGCAGCGATCAAATTATACGTCATCTATAATGTTTTGGAAGTGCTCGATAAACTTCTGGCTGCACTCGGGCAGGATGTTCTTGAGTGCTTATTTTCGAGAGAAGCCCTTGAACGCCGGCCTAATGGGCGAAGCAAAATCTTCCGTCCATTCTGGCTCTTCTTATTGGCGTTGGTTTACACGGTTGCGCATTCGATATCGCTTTTTTACCAGGTCGGTCAATTAGAAAAACCAAATCTTGAGCCAATCTCTAACCTTCTTGCAGGTGATGACCCTTAATGTCGCGGTCAACTCTTACTCGAACGCCCTCATTACGCTACTGCTATCAAACCAGTTTGTGGAGATCAAGTCCACTGTCTTTCGCAAATTCGAGAAGGAGAATCTGTTTCAGCTGACTTGCTCTGATGTCGTCGAGCGATTTCAGCTTTGGCTGATGCTTACTATCATTGCATCGCGTAACATTGTCGAAACGGGCGCGTTCAACTTTATCGGCCTCGGTTTAGCTCCCAGCTTTTCCGGGAAATCCACGAGCACCAACAGCACCCCATTATCCACTCCTCCTCGTACTTCATCCTCGATCCTACCCCAGTCGTTCACGTTCTTTCCATCATCGATTCTATCTCTTAGTCATGTGAACTCTTTCATCCCGACCTTGGCGCAAGTCTTGGGCCCCTTCCTCATTGTCTTGGGATCAGAGATGTTTGTCGACTGGTTGAAACACGCCTACATCAGCAAGTTTAACAACTACCGCCCTGCACTCTATGGTAAATTTCTCGATGTGCTCGCGAAGGATTACTATACGAACGCATTTGCAGGCGGTGACCACAATATCACTCGCCGCCTCGGTTTGCCTGTCATCCCTCTATCCTGCATTTTCTTCCGCGTATCCGTGCAGACATATCAGATGTTCTTGGCCTCCCTGCTCCCCCACAATCCATCGTCCACCGCGGCGATCTCGAGTTTATCCACCATCCAGAATCGTCATATACCTGCACCCCTTCCATCCACCCCACCATTGAGCTTCGCAACGATTTTGCCCAATGTCAACATCCTCTTCCGCAAAGTCCTGGAGAACGCGATACCCTCTCCTGCCCAGTCCGTTCAGATCTTCACAGTGGTCCTCCTCTTGACAGCATTCATCGTGCTCTTGATTCTGAAGCTTATCTTGGGAATGGGTTTGCTCGCTTTCGCACGCTCTCGTTATAGGAAAATGAAGGGCCTAGAATCCGAGCAACGCAAAACATCCCGCGCTTCTGCAAACCCGCAATCCCAGCAGGATAGTTCTAGTGATGCTACTTTCGCACTTCGGAAAGATGGCTTTACTGTTGAGGGAGGCCGCCGATCTGGGCTTTGGGGAATGGTCGAGGTTGGCGACGAGAAACGAAAATTAATATATGGTGATGATCCCGAGGGACTTCGCCGGGTGAAGGAGAAGGAGGATCAAGATAAGAACAAGGATAAGGACTTGAAGATAGACCATGTTCAAAGATACGAGATGGTTGCTAAGAAGATATGGTGATATTGAGGATCTATGCCGTGCATACTTTGAAGACAGGAGCATCCTGGTGCATGAGGTCTCAAGTATCAATATATCCGACATCTGTGATGTCATTGTAATATATAATCATTGTTATCGCATTGCAGGACTTTTTTGAATTGGTAACCAGTCCGAGATGGCACTCATAGCAAATTAATGAATGTTCATCCATGTTTGCATATTGAGCAGACCAAAACCTCTTCATAATCTCCCGAATGATCCATTCAGCCAAAACACCTCAATGGTGGACGCTGCGAGACATGCTGTACTTCTTAATAGGGACATATTCGATCTCCTCAAACCCCATCGACCCAGGTTTCCCCAGTTCCATGCCTCTCATAGTGTCTGACCAGCGTGGTGAGCAGAAATAGCAATTATAGATACCTTCAACCCATACTTATACTGAGGAGTGCCAAGGCCAGCAACAGTCTTACATTATACATCCTCACCTCCTAACTGTTGGTTCTGATCATCATTTATAGGGCTTGTTGATTCTGCTTCGAATATCTCTTAATATCTTCCATAAATTTCATATCTAGAAGACTTTGTTGATATGATAGATGCCAAAGTGAAGTCCTGATCTCATCTATGGACTATAGGTAGCCGAAACAAGAGGTTCAGGTTAAAACAATGAATAATATGGCGTTGAGTGAGCACCCAATGATTGCGAATGAGGGATTAAGTCAAATGAAAACAAAAGGTCCGAGCCAATGACATGGTTTACTTTCTAGCATTGCTCCACGTAGCAATTATCGCCAGTCCCTATGTTACTTAAATCAATGTGTAGACGACCAATGTATAATATAATTCCATATTTATTTCATTATCTAAGGGCTATCCCTACCTTTGCGTCGAGCCGAAAAAGGCTTGGTTCAAAAAGGCTGAAACCAAATGATACCTAGAGGTGAAATAGTACCATTCACGTACGAGACAGGCAAATATTGCGAATATAGAAGAACACGGGAGGGGACGGAATGAAAAGAACAAAAAGTGTATTAAGGGTCTAGGTGTGTCTTATCAGTTTGGCACATCAGTAAGAGCTATACAAACAAAAAGAATGCTAAATTTAATAAGAGGCAGGCCTAACATAGATAGAATACCACACCAAGTCGGAGAGCTAGTCTGCCCAGTCCAAATTGATGCTGATATCGCTTACATCAACACACTCGGTCATTCCTCTTGCCTTGAACTCTAAACTGAGTGCTTCATGAACCTTGTTGAGATAGTTCCTCTCCCCAGGAACATCAATGCCCAAAGCCACACCTGTATGGATTATCTCATCAAAGCTCTATCTCGCTAATTGCGAGATCTCTTCGGTTCCACAAGAGGTGAGCTCTTTCAAACGAAATCTCGAAAAGATCCATCGAGACATACTAAAACCGGGGTTTCTTATATTTGCTTTGACTGCCAGGCTTCCAGGTTCGGTTCGAGCCTCGTGATCAAATGTCATAGAGGCAGACGGAGAAGGGTTGTAATTCTCTGCTGCCATAGTAAGAAGATTGAAATTTGCATTCGCTAAGCACGCAAAACAAGCGGGAAGTAATTCGGCAATTGTAGATTTCGAGGTTGAACCGTCACACTGAGTCATAACGTCATCTTTATTTGTATTATCTCTCAGCGGTATCTCTTCCTCAAGCGTCTTTTTCAGTAGCCATAGAGCAACGAAACTCAACTCATTTTGAAATAACCCAGCTGTGTAGAGCATGGCGGTGAATGCAGCCAGGCTTATGCGCTCACAGGAAGTGTACTGTTGCCATTTGGTGATCCATTCGTTATATAGGTCCAGTGCAAGAAACGGAAGATTGTTGTTTTTCGCTTGGTCACCGTGGGAAAAAGTAATATCCTGGCCTCCCCCTTCTCTACTCTCTTTTCGATGACTGAAAATTCGGAGCGCTCCAAAGGTAAGTACTATGATAACGCGTTTATCCTGTTGTGGACTTGTGGCGGGGGTGGCTTTTGAGGTTTGTACGAGCATGTCCCACGCGTCATGCAAGCCAGCTTCCAGCTGTGCGGTATTCCAGTGCCTTTGGTGATACATTTCGCTTATACTTAGAACGGAGTTTCGAAAATCGTCAAATTTTTCCCTCGGACACGCAGGCTTTAGTGCGAACGAAACTCGATGCTCTGTGTCATGCAGCGAAGGTCGCCTGATACGACATCCCAGACCTGCCTCGCTTTAAGGTAGGAGAACATGAGACAGTTTCAGGTCGCGTAGTTGTCGCTTCCGGTCAGAGGCTCGATGGCCGTCACGGCTCGTTCAGGAGAGTCATGGACTAGAGCAAACATGGTAACGGTTGCGAGAGCGGGGTAGATATCTTGGGATTAATTCGATGGTTCGGCTTGGTTCCTGATCTGCATCAGCTTCATATCACAACATGATCCTGTATGACTTCAGCATGACAGCCACAGGGTGTTTCGTTTCGACATCAGTTCAATCAGCATCTTCACACGAATCGCTAGCCTGAATCTTACCTGCCTTTGCAAAGTCGAATCTCATCGAAACCCTAGATCAAGTATACGGATAGTATGATGTATGATCTACGCCCTGTAAACACTTACTTCATATCAATTTTATTTTTCACATAGTAAGTTATGAATTTGTCGTCAGTCATTTTGAGAATCTGTTTAACCAATGCTTGCTATGGGAATCTTTCAGGGTCACACAGCCAAGGCGTTGGCGCAGATCAAGCCCCAAACACAGTATGATGCAGATTACCGCGTGAGGTATGTGGTAATGGGGCCGAATACATAGCCAACTTGTGATGAGCCTTGGGAGATGTGCTGATTAGGACCACCATCTGAATGCTGGCTACAACCTTGTTCCACTCTCCCACGTTGCTCCCCCAATCAGGCGCTGTCCCTGCTGGACCCTGCATGATCCTTCAAGTGTGTCTACTTCCAGCCTTGTGCCCAGAGTCCTTGGCCAGTTCATCCAGCGCTTCATGCAACCGAATACGGCATCAGGCCTCCCAAAATATTCAGCAGGCGGTCTGACTGCCCAGCCTTGCCAAGATGATCTTCATTCTCTACATAAAGAGCAGTTCAAGAATCCGACATCAACACTGAATCCAGGTGCAGCACTTCATGGTATAAATATGGCTTGATATTCTCCCCAGAAGCTCAATTCCTCATGAATAATCACCTTCTACAAACATCTTTCACTACAATAATTTGACTTCAACCTTCTGGTATATAATATACTTCCTCTTTAAAACACTCTCACTAACTCGCCCAGCCCAGCAAAATGAAGTATATCTTCTTGATCGCTACTTTCCTCGGCCTGGCCATGGCCACTGGTAACTGTCCCGACTTCCCTAAATGTCATTGTCCGGGGGACCTCTGCAGAATCGGTAGTGGAACCCACGGCGATGGCGTTTGCTGCGAAGGCAAGAAATGCACCAAGAAATCCGGAAGCGAGAACTGGGTATGTCTTTAATTACCGGCAATTATGTTAAACTATAACGCTGACGTTCTTAACATCAGTACTGCAAGTAGTGGCTCTGTCGAGTCACGAGAGGGTGTCATATATTGATGAGGAATTAGGTAGACGCTTTGCTCATGTGCACTTTTGGATTTCGAGACTTCCAGTCGTTTCAATGGCAGATTCAACACTCTTCCTCCTTAATCTTTTATGACGTGTGTAGTTGCGATAGATTGAAAAATAGCCAATAGCCTCCAAAAACCTTGTAATGATTCAACTTCATCATATATAATAAACATCCTTACCTGTTATGAACTGCGAGACCTGGTTAGTGTTGCTATTAGTCTGAGCACTTCCATTTCTCTGGGTAGTAGAAAGATCGGCAAGCAAAGTTGACACACTACTGCGACCTGATCCTGATGCGCCCGGCAGTGATCCACTTCATGATGGTACTTACGACGTGCTAGCTTTTATCACGGCTAGAAGCATCAAATCTCATATACCAGCTACAGTCAACTTCCAGCTTTGTCACACGCATGTGTGGCGCAATTTCGGGTTTGGCACCCTAATTGCTTGGATGGACCCATTTTCACCGCCTGTCACTCCTGCCTTCTCTAATATTTGCTTAGTCATTCCGGTCCTGGAGCGTAACTAACTTATCTCCCTTGGGAGTCGAGTCCACTAGGCTTGACAAAGAATAAAGTATTAATTTATTCTATTCGTCCGTTGATGCTAGTGCGTACGAAATTCAACCTATTCTCTGTCTAGATCCTATTTCTTTAGTGTACCTCTGTTGTCGTTGCCTTATGACACTCTAGGGGCTACGTCCAGAGAATGCACGGCTTGGACCAAGCTGACCCGGCCGCGTGGGAGACTGTATGCAGAAGTTGGTATGTATACAGATTGGAAAAGAATAAACCTGAATTTGCCGGAAGAGTGTTTATGAAGTCTCCGGCTCACCCAAAGGCGCCAGATATACAGTAACTGATAGAATCACTATATTAATTCAAGTTTTGGAGTATGTACTGTGTTTCGAAAATCGTCTTGCAGTTCTAAAGTAAATCCAATCTTATCGTTTGAATTTTAAGCCAGCTGCCATGGTTCTGTATCTCTTAGGCATCAAATTTCCCTGCTTCGATCGTTTGCTATCCATCTTATATTGCATACATAACTTACCCAGCATATTTCACCAAAAACAGAATAACATCCTCATGCAGCAAAGGATGGAAGAGCAACAGAACGCAAACACTCAACACAAAGGCCATAGTGACTTCCATAGCCAGGACACTAGCGAGCGATTTAAAAAATTTGACTCGAGCCAAAGGAGGAAAACTCCGCCATGCTTCAAAGATACCTCTGTACCTCTCTGACTTTTCCCTTGAAGCCTTTTGCACAGGTAGCGCGGAGGCCGCAACTCGGATAAAAACGGCATAAGACGGCACGACGGCGGCAAAGTACAGAGTTGCGATTAACCCAACAACAGCTCCCCCTTTCAAGCCCACATGTGTGTCGTATTCCCCAAGCTCAAGAAAGAACAGACGACCGGCATGGATAGGGAGGTAAAAGCAAACACTCGAGCATACGCTATATAGAAGGGTAGCCGGAAAGGTCCTCCACCATAAAGATAAGCTGAAAACACAGCGAAGAATCGTAGGTCGTTCTTCCTTAGCTCTCAAGTGCTGAGAAATGATAAAGTGCACGTTAGCTACCTTCAGTGTTGAAAGTAGCATGTCCGTCACCACATTCAAGAGAAAACATATCTTGAGATTGGTACCAGTGAATGGAAACGAGGAGAGAAGCGCAAGTTTCCCCACGCGATGAAGAAGAAATATGGAAAGGCCGTGGAGGTTTTGCCATGATCGAAGGGTAGTTGCTCCCATGTCATGCTCTATGGCGATAAGTGTTGGAATGATATTGCCATCGATATTCATAAACTGGAATTGATTAGACTCGGTGGATCTCTTAAGCCGTTTGTCTAAATCGGTGTGACCTACGAAGAGACTAGCCATAAACATGCTGGTCAGAATCAAAAATAATGGCTTGTCCAGTTGGACCTGCTCCAAAGCCACATCTTCATATGGCAACGTGCTGATATGAGGATCTAGTGACATCGCAAAGGTAGTTGGGAAAAAGTAGGAGCTGAGTGTTTTGCGAGGTAGGCTCACTAGGGGGTAATGACTTGGATGAAAATATTAATGTCGGGTAAAGACAACAACTTCACTAAGTACCAAAACTATGGCTGCCTGAATGGCTTATATTAGCGGCTACCCTAGCAAGCGAGAAGCACCGAGTCAATTGATGTGGAGTGCGGTGAGGAGCTTATCTGGATGCTTGATAGGTTAAGCCCAGAAGAGTGGAGTCAGAGTAGGACAAATTTGCGAGTTCAAGCATTTGACGCGCGTCCAGTTTAACGGGCCTCATATGTCCAGGTGTTGTCTGATATTCGCTACTCATAGATTAGGGCCGACTCGGTGCTCGATGGACTGACTAGTATTCGACATTTCCTGAGAAACTGTTTGATCGTTAAGAGATCCTCAGAGGAACACAATGCTCAATCCACGGGCTCATCAGAATACTGGGGGTCATGATTAATTTAGATTCCATAAAGCGTCGGAACAAGCTAGTAATGAGGACGCGAATAGTAGCGTGAACTAGCTCGACATGAACGAGATTGAACTTACAGCTCGCACTCTTTTCCTCAATGAGAAAAAATCTCTTAGCTCAGAAACAGAGGTCTATCTCAAATCTCGGATATAAAAGGAAGCTATGAGTATCCCATGAAATCTATTCATCACCTCAGTCAAGGAACAATCAGGCCCTCAACAATGAAGTTCTCCAGTTCGCTCGCTTTTGCGGCGACCATTCTTTCACTAATATCGCCCATCCTTGCCAATTACAATGAGATTGCCATTAAAAACATCACCGTCCTCACGCATCGGAGTGCGGCTGATGTTGCCCCCGATGTACAAGCTTTGTTCGATACGATGAACGGAACATTTGCATTGCCGGATTACTTCGGCCCCGACGCTTATGTCTCTGAAATCTACCTGACCAACTCCACCGATGATCTGCCCGACGGTGACTTCCTGAACTTTGGGAACTCATTCACCTCGACCGGAACCGGACTCGGAAAGCGCTACACAGAGAAAGTCAAAAGTCACTCCTGTACCAATCCCCCTCAATTCGCGGACCGCCTCATCTCGTACGAGACCCAGGTGAAAATTGCCGGCAAGTACTGTGATTGGCTTGCCGATGTTTCGCCGTATGTATATAGTCTTGTGGCCATGAAAATCACGAAGATGCGCTGTGGAGTGGACGGTAGCTTCGTGTGTACCGGCTTTTGGGGCGTTGCCCATACTGCGGCTGGCTCTTATATCGGACCTGGTATCAAAGCTATGTGCAAACCTGCATATGAATCACTTATGAAGGCTTGTGATGAGAAGGGCGGTTTCGAGAAGGTCGAGATCACTCAGACAGGGAAGAGTTTCGAGGTCTATAGTTTTGCCAATTCCGAGGAGACAGAGACGTGCAGCACGGCTGGGAAAGTCATTTGCAAGGTTTACAATTGTGATGATTCCGTTGGATGCTCTGCTTAATTAGATACACTGTATGTACGGGGAGAAGTAGGTTGTGGGCGAAATATATATTGTGGGATTTGACTGAATTTGTGGGATTAATGGGATTACTTGATTACCTATACGGGTAATTCTGCCCTTGTGTTGTTCTGCGGGAGTTTGGAGTACGGACATATTCTTGCTTCGTCGGAAGGAGCGCCTACATTACCACGGCGATGACTAGCTAGGTAGCATTAGGTTAATAGAATATCATCGTCATCATCATCATCATCAGGTTCAAAACAATGAAGACTGGTTGGAGCCTGTGTCTGGAACAAAGATACACCCTAAGGAAAAGCCTTGCTAATTGTACCTCAATTTTGCTAAATGTACCTCGATTATGCTGAACGTACCTCGACTTTGCTAATTGTACCTCGATTTTGCTAATTGTACCCCCTCACAAAATGGCCATCCAGTTTCTGACCATGGCCATCCACGAAACCAACATTTGCGCGCTTTCTTGTGTAGCAGCGCAAGCCAATTACGATAATCCCAAGAATTGGAAATATTATACTGATGGCAATGCATGCCGCGGGGCTTGTATATGTCATGATAGCTGTGTCAAAGAAAGAAACGCGGACAGAGCAGACGAAGAATGAAAAAAACACTGGACAAGACATTGTCTTTCGGGTCCTTAGAGGGATGCATGTGATTATTGATGTTTGCCCAGGTGGTCTTCGAAGTCGTACTAGCTCGCCTCAAATTCAATGACGATGGGAATGGGGATGGGGAGCAACTGCACTGGTGACCTGCAGAAACCCTGCTGCATTCAAAGTTGCATTAGTGCTTAGTTCCATCCATAGATCCCTGCAATACCCTTCAGGGCTGGGGTTTTGTTTGCGTCAGCTCCCTTGGCCCCCACCCTTCGAAATATCCCAGGTGGAATCTAATTGATGCCTTTTCACCTATCGCTCATCTTCAAAATCCTTTAAGCCACAGTATTTATGGCATTTCTTCAGGTCCTCACGACTGGTGTTGTCGTGGCTCTTCTTTGGGTCGTGACCGAGTCAATCCGCCGCCTTTTCTTTCACCCTCTATCCCACATTCCAGGCCCCCGCCTTGCCGCCCTGACCTGGTGGTACGAATTCTACTACGATGTCGTTCTTCCTGGCAAGTATGTTTTCAGGATCCAAGAATTGCATCGTGAATATGGTACAATGAGCTTTTCTGGCTTTGAGCTAGCAGGTGCTAGAATACGAAACTGACGATCATATAGGGCCCATTCTCCGCATTACCCCAGAGGAAATTCATATCAACGACGTTGGCTTCTTGGACACGGTATATAGTGGTTTGAGAGACAAATACGAGTATCCATTACGGGCCCTGCGAGTGCCTGGAGGAGTAGGCACCACAGCAGATGCTAAGCTCCACAAGTTGCGCCGCGAAGCTCTCGTGCCCTTCTTCAGCAAACGTAACGTTCTATCCCTAGAGCATCTGGTGACAGAAAAGGTCGAACAGCTATCTGAGATCATCGCGAAGCACGCCAGAGAAGCGTCGCAAGCCAATCTATCTGACCTCTTTTTGCGTTCTCCAACGAGTGAGTAGCGCTCTCTGTCCTATTACGAGAGTCGGGCTAATCGGAGCAAGTGTCGTGACCAACTTTTTGTTTGCCCACAAAATGAATGCCTTGGCAGATGAGAGGCAGGCAGGGATATCTCGGAATAATAGCAGGCAACTTCTCCTGGGCGTCCATGTTAATAAGCATTTTCCTTGGATCCCAGACTTCCTTGAAGCACTTCCGACCTCTATCAGCAGGCCCTTGATGCCCCTGGGTCTCATTGATATGTTCAACCTGTTTGATGTAAGCTTCCCTACGTCAATTCAAATCTATCTATCATTTTCTGACCCCCGGCAGAGAGTTCGCGGCGAAATTTCTGGTATCATGAGAGCGCAGTCATCTGGGGCTGATAGGAAGAGCGGGCCAAGTCCGACCGGCAAAGAAGCCGTCTACGAGTCTGTCCTGGTCAATGAGTCCCTTCCACCCCAAGAAAGAACTTTGGCCCGATTGGAGCAAGAAGGCGCCCTCCTCGCCCTGGCTGGAACCGAATCCCCAGCCCTATCCCTCAGCATAATTTTCTATCACCTGCTTGCCAACCCTGACATTCTGAACAGACTTCGCGCTGAGCTCGAAACAGTCCCAGTCGACGCCTCGTGGTCCCAACTAGAAAAGCTTCCTTACCTCATGGCCGTAATTGAAGAAGGTAACCGTCTTTCATTTGGTGTGACAGCGCGCATTGGTCGTCGTGCATATGAAGAGCTAATTTTCACTCCGTCGTCTTATGCCACCACTCCTGGTACCGGAAAATCCTACAAAATCCCTGCGCGCACGCCAATGAGCATCTCCACGCTCAGTGCACACACCGCACAATCCGTCTTTCCGGATCCATTTACCTTCGACCCTGAACGCTGGCTAGGTGAGGCTGGTCAGGAGCGCAAGCGGTTTCAAATGGCGTTTACCAAAGGAAGCCGTAAATGCCTAGGAATCGAGCTTGCCAATGCCGAGCTCTGCTTGGTTATTCGGTCTTTAATTCGCCCATTCGAAATGACCCTTTATGAGACCGATGCCACAGATGTCTCCTTCGAGCACGACTATCAAATCGCGATGCCGAAGATGGGATCCGAAGGAGTCAGGGCAACTGTCAAGTTCAGAGTCCAGCATACCTGTTAGAACGTTTTCCCAATTTTCTTTCATTAATCTGCGTTCAACACAGACATAGGCTGTAAGCCTTTATCTAATCCAATTTTAAGCCTGTCATATGGCGTCTTTGTAACCTCGGCAATCTATCTCATCTTGAGTTGCACGCAAAACTATGGAAAAAGCGGATAATTTTGCTGAGGTTTTCTCTACTGATAGAAATGCAGTCTACCTTGGGAGGCACGTGGGCTTAAAAAAATCAAAGGTATAGCTAAATCTATATACATGATCACTATACCAAGAATACTGTTACTTACTATAAAAATGGTCTTAACTTGATGAAATTCAAACAAAAGCTTATGTTAATATAAAATGTTCCTAAATAACATTCTAATATAGAAAGCGCATTCCAATTACCTAGTAACAGATTCTATGACCTTGTATATTACACTGATATGGAGGAGTTCTGGCTGCCTTATGGTCTCTAGGGTTGCGCGGCCGAAGCAAGCTTCAATAAATACCCATTCACTTGCGCTTCGAAATGGTCAACCACACATCTTTCCAATACCCAACACCACCCTTGACCACAAACTGGGCCTTGGGCTTCCCCTCAACAGGCTCTGGCTTATAAGAACGGAAGAACTATTAAGATTAGCCAAGAACCCCAAAATTTTCAATCTCAGAAATCTCTCACTCACCTGCAAAGGACCCTTAAACAACTCCATCATCGCAATATCTTTCCCCAGACAAACTCGCGACCCATACCCAAAGGCCATGTTGTACTTATTATACAATTTTGCCCGCTCGGCATCCAGCCAGCGCTCAGGCCGGAACTCCTCCGCATCATCGCCATATAGCGCCGGATCCCGATGCACCAGGTACGGGTTGCACGAGATCTCTGTACCAGCCGGTGCGAACTTACCGAACAGCTCCAGCCCAGGTTCGGGGACATATCGCGGGAAGATATTCGGTGCAGAGGGACACAAACGCATCGTCTCTTTAACACAGCCCACATAGAATGGGAGATGCGTAAGAACCTCGTCATACTGCGGCATCTCAGAAAGGACACCCGCTTTTGACGCAGCGTCAATCTCCTCCATCATTCGTTTATAAGCAGCGGGATTCTCAAGCAAGAAATGGATCATAGCCTGGAATGCAGTGCCGGTTGTATCCGCGCCTGCGAGGAGTACGAGAAGAACTTCCGCGCGAATATATTCCAGGTCAAGGGGCTTATCCTCGTCTGTTCGGGCATCGAGGAGCATTTGGAGCAAGTCGACGCGCTTGGCTTGTTTCTCGGACTTATTGTCTTCGATGCGTTGGCTGATTAGCTTGTCACGGAAGCGCATGAGGACACCGATTCCTGAGTCGTCTGTAGGTGTGGCGACGAGGTATTTCTTCAGGAAGGTTGTTTTGAGCCAGGATGTGAAGGGGTGGAGGCGGGCGAGAAGACCGAATGCTGGGAGGCCGTCGTGGAAGCCTTGGATTAGGCCGCCGATGTCTTCACCTTTTTCGATGAAGCCAAAGGGAGCGCCGAAGCCTATTTCACTGATGATGTCGTAGGCCATGTAGCTATTCCAAAGTTTGATTAGTACCATATCTGGGTATTGTATGCAGGGTGGGTGAACTAACACTGCCCACCAGGCAAAATCAAAGGATTCGCCGGTTTTGACGAACGTGTCGTCGAGCTTGGAGCTCCATTCTTGGATCCGGGCATCGATCAATGGTTCCATGCGCTTGATGCTGGTGAAGCTGTACTGTATATTGTTAGTGGAAGAACCCTGTACTTCATATTGTGTTCTGTAGCTTACAGGTCCGGCAATGTGCTTTCTGAACACGG
This sequence comes from Penicillium longicatenatum, assembly GCF_028827895.1. Classification (NCBI taxonomy): domain Eukaryota; kingdom Fungi; phylum Ascomycota; class Eurotiomycetes; order Eurotiales; family Aspergillaceae; genus Penicillium; species Penicillium longicatenatum. The sequence goes on along the minus strand of NW_026643120.1, from coordinate 4,664,181 downwards.
AGTGCGTTTTGTGCGATCTCATGTTAAATAAACTCTCAGTCTCTCCGAAACTGCCAGTGATGTAGTGACCGGTCTTATCGGCATTGCGGTGGTAGACCTCTGGGAGCTTGGAGTGGTCGCTGACCAGCAGCAACGTGGGGGTAATTCGAACAACCGGTCCTATTTGAATTAGAATCGCTCAATGCAAATGAAGTAGAGTTGCATTACCATATCTCTTCGATAGCTCATGGCAGGTCAAGTATTCTGTCTCCTGCAGATTCTGCTTCGCGATCCAAAGTCGTGTCACAGACGCCCAGAAGGGACCAGGGAAGGCCGAAAGAGGATGGAAAAAGCGATAGTAGACAATCTGGTACACAACCTTAAGCACAATGTATGCCACAAGAGCCAAGAGGAGATTCGTCAGCGTCAACAGTGACGATACATTTGCGAGACGCATGGTTAGAGAACAAATGCCATCGGGAGAAAGAAAGTCTAGTGGGATGGTGGCCTCCAAAATACCCCGAGCAAAGCTACCTTGTGTAGTAAGAAGTCAGAAGTCATTGGCTCACGAACTATGCGTGTCCACCTGCTCGACTTGTTAGTAGTTTAGACGGACTTGATTAATTGGGTCTAATCTAACGGTTTTCAGGATCGACTGCTCGTCTACTGCGCCTCTTTCTTCTAGCCCATGCGCCATGGCACTTGAACCTGTGGAGATGTCATTTCGGAGGCTTAGAACGACATCAAAAACTTGGCATAACGGCTTGTGGAAGTAAGACACGCCGCCTAGAACGCCGGGATCGACCAGGCTACGGAGTATGAAAGGGGCAATGCGGAGCCAAATCTCGCCAAGTTGGCAGGAGATCGGCGGTACTGTGGGTCATCGGTAAAGTTCCTGTCATTGGGGAGAAGAGGAGTTCCACTCCAGGCAAATTCGCGGGTTGATGCTTGGTTCAAATATTTCCAGTCATTTCGGACTCCCATGAAGCTCCGGGGTTATGTGGGTATAATTAGCTACGAGTTCGAAGGACTTAATATACTTAATATACTAAATCTGGGGAATATAACGGTCGTACATGAGCACCAAAAGCACGTGGTCTATTACGTGTTCAAGAGACACTAATCACCACCCTTGACTTAGCTCAGAACGATGTTCTCCACTGTGCTGCCTCAAGGGTACAATGCTCAATGTCTTGACCTCGTACGGAGTACGAAGTACAGACGGTGCTTCATCTCCTGGGCTAGGCCCCCGCTTTTCACGAGTCAGGCTGGTTAAGAAAAGCATGATTCGTGGGTTGAATTAACGAGCGCAGATCTCAACGGGGATCGATTTGCATTTCGTACGCTGGGCCAAAAGGAGGCAATGATGTGGCGGGTATCCGGCACCGTTATGTGATCCGTCCTCAAGCCGGTCCACTGAGGAGAACGATCGGTCGAAGTCTGTACAGGGCAGAGGGCATGAAGATGTGTGAAGGGTATGGTCAGGAATTCCCTGCAAATTCCCTGCAGAATAAACAACTGAACTGGAAGCATTCCGAGCTGTCATGTTGAACCCAAAACTCCTTTGCCTTTGCCGGTCTCGTAGACTCGGGGACTATGCGCAACCAATCTCGCTTAAACATAGCTTGTTGGCCACAATTGAATAATGCAATGGTTCAGGATTTTTCTCTCGCCCCACTGTGGACGGGTCGGAAGTGGGAAGATGGGTCGATGGGTCAACATGCAGATCGAAGCGCGTTAGCTTCTCGAATGGTTTTGTTGGTGTGGGACTTCGGGCGGACGGCACAGTGCGAGTCTCTGAAACGACGGCGGAAGGCAATTCACTCAACCCCTCATTTGAATCCTTGTTTGGATGTTAAGGTTGACGCATAATCGACAAAAGGGTTATGCGCCACATGAACGCATAAACTACTAGATTTAAACTCGGGCGGCGTGCCGTCAGGTAAACTTTGGTGGTGCACTAGCTGACTAACCAGCTGCAGAAACATAAGTACGGATCTGCTGATTATGATCATCCGGCTGGGACTCGATTTTAAAAACAGAAACTGATTTCCTATTTGGTCCAATAATCCGAAAGCACTGTCCCGGTTCTATATCTGATCTCGTCCCGAGGTCACAGGCGATGCGATGAGATGGTATCGAGATCGATGAAAACTTCCCTTGAAACCTACTACTGAAGCTTTCGTTTCGTATTTTGCCCCCTTTTTCGTTATACCTGGAGCCGAAAAAGTCTGATCAACAGGATATGAGACGTTAAGCATCCCTGCATGCTCCACCTGAACCAACCTTTCTACTCGTGCTAACAATGCTGCTGCTAGGTATGTGGATCCCACGCTTGTACCGGCACGGGCTCGATCACTCCCTGAACGAATCATGACTCCACAGGTTCTCCAAAACTGGGGCCGATACTTGGAGGCTGTCCTTGCCGAGGCCCAGATTTTTTGGGACTTTGGTGACTTTTCTCTATTTCCGGTAGTGCCTTGTCAATCCCTCCCCTATGGCCCTGCAGCAATGATGCACCATGAACCGACGAAATTGGGTGGACTTTTCCTCGTTTTTTGGTTCTCAGGGACGTGCATATGCAGGCCTTGTAATAAGTGGACAGGTCCACGGTCTACATGTGTTATTTCGTTTTTCCTTCTTTGATGCTATCTACAACTTCTTCTTTTTTGTCCTGGTGATAATCTACAAGTTCTTGCGCATAGCATATTCATGCCTTAATCTGGCTATTTAATCTATCTTGACTGGTTTCCTGACACATTCACTCGTTTTCTTTTTACCATGGCAGGCGACCATGGTTCCCAAGCCCCTGTGGTGATGGGCATTTGCCTTGCATTTGCGATCTTGACATTTTTGGTTTTAGCTCTGAGACTCTTTGCTCGGATATATGTGCTCGGCAAAATGGGTATCGATGACTGTGAGTGCACATGACGGATACTATGAGAAAACATGCTAATGCTTCCAAGATCTCATCATCGGAGCTGCTGTAAGGAAGCAAAATAATCCACAGTCTCGGCAGCAACTAACAAAGATGCATAGCTTCTTGCTTGGGCATTTATTGGAGCCACAATTTCGGGTAAGGAAACCAATTCCATCAAGGTCTTCATCCAGTCTAACGAGCATGTATAGCTGTCAAGAATGGCCTGGGTTCACATATCAAATATGTCGACCAGAGTCTGCTCCTCAACTACTCCTTTGTAAGGATTTTCGACCTGAATTTATACATCATGGATTATTTACTAACTCACTCAGGCGGTCTGGCTGAGTTCCATGTTCTATCTGGCTTGTCTCGGGTTCATCAAGACATCAGTTTTATTGTTTTATACTCGACTTGGAGACCGCTTTCTCACTCGCCTCTCCTGGGTCATGATAGGCGTCATCATCTGCCAGGCCGGCTCTTTTGTCTTAGTCGCTGCCTTCCAATGTTCACCAGTCAGCAAGGCCTGGACGGGCACTGGCGATGGAAAATGCGTCAACATCAACATTTTCTATCTCTGCAACGCGGCTCTGAACATCCTGACCGATCTTTTGACCTACACCTTGCCCGTGCGCGTCATCTTCAAGCTCCAGGTGCCCCAAAAGCAGAAGATTGCGCTCGGTTTTATCCTCTGCTTAGGTCTCTTGTGCGTGAACCAGTCTCTTCCACTACCTTCGCTTCTAACATTCTCCAGTGCTTGCGTCTCCTCTATCATTCGAATCACCTATATCCCCGCCATGCTCAACTCCGCCGACTACACCTACGCTATCAGCGGTGCCATGTACTGGTCCGTCATTGAAACCAACGTCGGAATCCTCGCCGCCTCAATCCCATCCTTCAAGGCCATCGCGTCCCGCTTCCTGCCCCGCTTCATCGGCGAGTACAGCAGTGGGCGCAAGTACGGTCCCTGGTCGGGTAACACCGATGCCCGGAAATACGGATCTGGGTTCACCAAGGTGACGGATCCGAACCAGATTACCATGGGCACGATGAACCAGGATGATATCGCGATGGGTACGCAGATTGGGGCTGCGGACCGGGATAATTCGAGCGAGGACCGCATTATCATTCCTGATGGGAAGATTTTCACACAAACGGAGATTGAGACGACTGTTGAGACTTCCGATGACTTCGAATCGGCCTGTGAGCGGGCTCACCGGTCGAAGCGAGGTTATTCATAAAATTTCTCTCCTTTTCTTTTCTTTTTTATATCCAAGTCTGGGTTATCGCCCAGCAATCAATGACCGTGTTCTCTGCAGGCCATTTACCTACGAATTAATAGCAAAAACCAAGTTTGGCAAATGCAACGGACAACATCTGAACGGTCGAACTTGATCTGTGTATGATACAATAAGTATACGTAAGACGGTCTACCAGAGTACGAATCATCGAATACATAGAGCCCATTTATTAACTTCTCACGCTTACACTTGGTAGCCGTGATATTATCATTGGCGCGCTCAATAACTGTATCGTCGGCCTTGGAACCACGATTCTGATCTCTTCGGTTCTACTTTTACAACTGATGCCAATATGAAAATAGAAGGCATACCATGCGGCGTAGATAGGTCTAAAGTCATAGTGAGCGGGTGTCCTCAACGGTGAGACTAGTGGATGGGGAGAATATCGGCCAGGGAAAAGTGGATTGCTGGCATGCGGAGCAAACATAAGTGCCCTTCCCGAATTGGGATTGAACGTTTCCTCAAAGCCTCGGAAGTGGACACGAAATGGATTTTCTACGTGTTTCTTCATAAACATTGGCCAGTTGTAAGTCAAACCCATATACAACGTTAGTCGGCAGTTCATTACACTTATGTTCATATATATATATATGTTTCATGCATGTCTTATATATCCCGAAATTTATGTGCCATATGCTATCATCAAAAATATGCAGCCCAAGGTTTCCCTGGGTATTCGGCCTATTGGAAGTAGTCGGGGAACAGCCAGGTCAGCTTCTTCCGGGCCTCGGGGCTCCAGTTCGACTGAGGGGTGCTGAAGCCAAACTTCACGGAGCCAGCGAGGTGCTTGGCGTGAACCAAGTCAGAGTGCTCGTCGCTAGCCAGAGCGTCGAGGACAGCGGTGACGAAGCGGCGGGCGTTGTCGGCGTTAGCCTTCATGTGGCCCATGACCATCTCAACGGTCACATCGGCGGTAGACTCGTGCCAGCAGTCGTAGTCGGTAGACATGCAGATCATCTGGTAAGCAATCTCAGCCTCGCGGGCGAGCTTAGCCTCCGGGAGAACGGACATGTTGATGACGCTGCCGCCCCATGAGCGGTACATCTTGCTCTCGGCGCGGGTGGAGAACTGGGGGCCCTCTATACAAAAGGTATTATGATTAGTGAATGTTTGTTGAGCAATTTTCGGTATCCATACCCATGCAGATAATGGTGCCACGGTCGTGCAGGACGACACCGTCACCCTCCAGGCTGTGTCCGCACTCGCGCACGACCTTGGCAATGCCCTCATCGAAGGGGTCACCGAAGGGAACGTGTGCAACCGCACCACCTTCGAAGTAAGTCCATGGCCGCACACCCTTGGTACGGTCAATAATCTGGTCGGGGATAACAAAGTCACGGGGCTTGATTTCCTCCTGCAGACTGCCGACGGCGGAGAAAGCAATGATGCTGCGAACACCGATGGAGCGCAGAGCGGCGATGTTGGCACGGGCAGGAACCTCATGGGGAGCAATCTGGTGGTGGGCGCCGTGGCGGCTCAGGAAAGCAATCGCGACAACCTTGTCATTGTGCTTGCAGTGGTGGTGCAGGATGGTGATGGGAGAGGAGGGTTCGCCCCAGGGAGTGGAGATGGACAGGGAAGCAACCTGAGTGAATCCAGGGAGCTCACGCAGACCAGTGCCACCGATGACGGCAATTGGGACGGAGCCTAAAGGAATCTCGATCGTCAGCTATTGTAACAAAGTGGGGTGAGGGGCGGGCGCTTGAGGGAAATGCTAGTGAGGGGCTTAGCTGGAAGATACACACCCTCGTAAGTGGTGGGAAGAGCAGCCATTCTTCTTGCGTATTGTTTCGGGGACTCAATGCGACGAAGAGGTTTTGAGATTGAAGAGAGTTGACGAAGTCCCGAGAGGCAGCGCATACTGTATTAAATTTCAACGCGACTGCCCCGCTCTTATTGGACCCCGCCCCACGTGCGTTCCTGAGGCCACAGCTTTACCGCCCAGAGAATCGGTTGTCCATGGATTCAACCTAAACGATACTACGAATGCTAACAGTCTTCTCCATTCACTGGTTGGTTGAAATATCGGGTTCCTATTTGGTCCAGCTCATATACAATTCTCTTTTCAAATAACAGGAAGCTACACATGAACAAGTGTTTCCAATCTATATATTTCCCTGAACAGGGTACATACCTTCATTGACATTAAGCCACCTTCCACTCGTAGTGGTGAAGACCCTTGTGGGTAGGGCCCGGATCTTCGCCGGCAACACCTGGCTTGTTATAACTGTGAGCACCAAAGTAATCCATCTGCGCCTCCATAAACTTGGTCGGCAGCGCCAGTCCACCCGCATACTTCAGATAGTCCAGCGTCGCAGAAATCGCCGGCAGATACTGATCAGTCTTGGTGCCCTCAATAACAATATCCTTCAAGGCATCAAAGCTATTGTGCAGCTCCGTCGAAACTGCATCAATGGATTTCATATTGGACATGCTGGTCTTACCTGATAGCGGAGGCTGCAACAGATCCGCAATGTAGTCGGACTGGATGATACAGCCTGCCCGCCAGATCTGAATGCAGTTTCCCAGATCAATATTCCAGCCTTCATCCTCAGAGGCTCTGGAAATCAGCTCCAGTCCCTGACAGAAAGACGATAGGAAAGAACAGTAAACCGCCTTGCGCAATTTCTCGAGCATGGCCTCTTTCGAGATCCGGGTATTTTGAATGGGACGAGGCGACGGCATTTGGAGCTTCTTAGAAATTTGCACTCGCTCTTGGCGATTTCCGCTTGCAATACGCATATAATGGGCAGCTGCTAAAGTGGGACAGGAGACGTGTCGTGAGGCAGATTCCATGAGCGACCAGAGGGGTGTTCCCTCAGAACCATCGTCGTCCTGGACCACCTTATCGAGAACATCATCAAGAACGAATCCACTGCTGCCGGTTCCTTCTCCCTTTCCATCACCGTTGGGTGTTCGCTTCGTTCTGAGGATATCGGCCCCGATGTTGATCAAGAAGTTGCCCCGGAGTTCACCGCGAGAGTCCCATTGCGCGAATATATCTCCGATTTCCTCGTAGCCCATACCCAGACCATAATGCATGAAAGACCATGCTTCAGCAAGTGTAGAGAGCATTCCACCTTCAATACCATTGTGGACCATCTTGACAAAATGTCCGGATCCGCCAGGGCCAATACGAGTAACACATGGGGTGCCACTCTTGGGATCCTTGGCTGCGTACCTCTGCAGCAGAGGCATGATCAGCTCCAACGCCTGGGCATCTCCACTGGGAGAAAGACTAGGTCCACGACGAGCAGACTGGTAGCCACCGGAGACACCCATGCCAATCCAGGACACGCCGATCTCAGCACATTCTTTCTGACGGCGTTCGGTCCGGCGATAATTCTCGTTTCCGCCATCTAGAACAATGTCGCCTTTCTTCAGGTCATGCTTGATCATGCCAAGAACCGAATCTGCAGGGTGGCCATGTGTAATGGAGAACATGAATATTTTGCGCTCTCCGCCCTCGAGACTTTTCGTGAATTCGTCGACGTTGTAGAATCCAGTAATCTTTCCTCTGACATCGTTGGCGCTCTTAGCCCAGTTTGTAACTTTATCGACGTTCTTTTTATCCACGTCGAAGACTGATACATCGAGGCCCATCTCGGAGAAAGCAAAGGTCATCATCGATCCCATGCTGCCCGCGCCGACCACGCCGATGCGCTTGAATTTCTTGATCGGGTCTATATTCGCCATGATGGTTGCCCAGTATATTGAACAGATTGTTTGGTCTATTCAATAAGGCAAAGGCTTAATAAATTTCTTTGAATGTTAAATTGGAATGAGAAATAATTTGAAGAAAATGAAGCCTTGATTCGCGTTCTTGAACGACGATTTGTGGCAACCGAAACGGAGTCCCGGGGAACACACACCTTGTCAATATGTGGTCAGCGGCGATTACGAAGGCAATTAATTTCTGACCTAATTTCAGATGGAGACGAAAACCTGGCCACATCTTGTGACATAAGGCAATCATTATACATGCTGAAGCTTATGATGTACAAGTGACGAATCTGGCATTACAATCTTGCGTCATAATTTACACGTCAATTCCAACGTCCAACACGACTGACATACTCCTCAACACCACAAAATTTCAATGATCAGAAAAGCTCTCAACGTTTATCAAAAAGTAGTAGCCGGCAATATGAAACCAATAAGCCGCCAATCACTAAAAAAAATCCCCCTTTCCTACGCCTCCTGCTCAATTGGCTGTGGACCAAACGACACACTCGGGCGCAAACTAGAGGCCATCAGCAATGCAGGATTCGTCTCAATTGAGCTTTCTTACCCTGATATTGTGGCATTCGGCTCTCAGGTACTCGGATACCCCGTTCAACCTGATAATTACTCCGTGCTCTTAGGTGTCGCCCGAGATATCCGCCGACTATGCGACGCGAATTCATTGACAGTAATGATGCTGCAGCCATTTGCGAATTTCGAAGGATGGCCGCAAGGATCAGCCGAGCGCGAGGAAGCATTTTCGAGAGCGAAGGGCTGGATTGAGATGATGAAGGTTGTTGGGACTGATCTTCTGCAGGTAAATTCAACATTAAACCCAGGGTACAGAAGGTCATGACCAAGCTAAATGTATATTAGGTTGGCGCGACAGATACACCCAAAGAGAAGATATCAACTTCCCGGGATACCATCGTCTCCGATCTCCGTGAGCTAGGCGGTATGCTAGCCAAGCATAACTTCCGACTCGCCTACGAAAACTGGTGCTGGTCTACCCATGCACCAGGCTGGAAAGATGTATGGGAGATCGTGCACGATGTGGATCTCCCAAATGTCGGTCTCTGTCTTGATACATTCCAATCATGCGGGAGCGAATGGGGCGATCCGACGACCTCGTCAGGATTGATCGAAACCGAATCGCGTGAGCAGCTGCAGGCCAACTGGCATTCAAGCATGCAGCAGCTGGCAGCTACTGTCCCCGGCGACAAGATCTTCCTATTGCAGATCTCCGATGCGTATAAAGTCTCGCCTCCGCTTGAAGACAAGGTCAGTGGAGGCTTACGTCCGCGTGGTCGCTGGAGCCATGATTTCAGGCCTATGCCATATGATGGAGGATATTTGCCAATTGAAGATTTTGCCAAAGCGGTTTTGCAAACTGGTTTTAGAGGGTGGTTCTCTCTGGAGATCTTTGATGGGGGACCTGAGGGTAAGGGGAGGTCATATGAAATGAATGAGTTTGCGAAGAAGGCTATGGTCAATACGCAGAAGCTTTTGGATAATTGTGCTACAGAGCCTTGATAGAAGTGAGATTCAATGGAAGTATTCAAATTCGAATATTGTGTACAGTAGGCGAATTTGCCTCGCATAGTAATTTTAACAGCCCAAAGGTCCTTGGCGGACTTGCTCAAAGTAAAGGAAACGCCGGGTGAGAAATGCAGGGTAGACGCCGTGATGTCATAAGGCATGCAGTGCTAGTTGGAATGCGCGAAAAGCACATCCACCTCATTTTAGTTGGAGTTGCTGGGGTAGGCAACGGTGTAGGTGGGGACGAACTCCTCCTTGACGGAACGCAAGCTCACGAAGCGAGACAGCAAGTTGGCGCTACCAGCCTTGTCGTTGGTACCACTGGCACGGGCACCACCAAATGGCTGCTGGCCAACAACAGCACCGGTGCTCTTGCAGTTGATGTAGAAGTTACCAGCGGCGTTCCGGAGAGCATCATCAGCCACGCGAATAGCCTCACGGTCCTGAGCAAAGATGGATCCAGTCAGGCCGTAGGTTCCAGTGGTGTCGATCTTCTCGCAAATCTTGACAAAGTCGGCTTCGGTAGCGTCATTGTAAGAGTGGATGACAATGATGGGGCCAAAGAGCTCCTTGGACAGGAGGGGGTGGTCAGGGTTGGAGGTACGGTACACGGTGGGGGAAATGTACCAGCCCTTGGAGGAGTCGTAGGTACCACCGGCAAGCAACTCAAGCTCGGGATCGTTCTTTGCCTCATCAATAACACCAGCCAGCTTGTTGAAAGAACCCTCATGGATGACCGGGCCGCAGAAGTTGGTAAAGTCAGACGGCTCACCAATCTTCAGCTGCTGCACTTCAGCAGCGAGCTGCTTCGCAAACTCGTCGGCAATAGAAGATGCAACATAGGCACGAGAAGTGGCGCTGCACTTCTGGCCCTGGAATTCAAAGGCACCACGCACGGTCTGGACCACGGCGTTGCGCACATCGGCCGACTTGTGAATCAGGTGGAAATTCTTGCCACCGGTCTCACCCACAATACGAGGGTAGCTGCGGTATTTGCCATCCGCCACTCCCTCTGAGATCTTGCCATAGAGCATACGGAAAACGTCTGTGCTGCCGGTAAAGTGGAGAGCGGCAAATTCGGGGTGGTTGAGGACGGAGCTGGTGACCTCCTCGGCCTCACCGGGCACAAACTGGATTACATCCTTGGGCAGACCTGCCTCGAGAAGAATCTGGTGAACAAGCCAGTTGGAGGCGATGGCAGAGGGAGAAGGCTTCCAAATCACAACGTTGCCCATCAGGGCGGGTGCGCCAGCCAAGTTACCACCAATAGCGGTGAAGTTGAAGGGGCTGATGGCGTAGACAAAACCTTCGAGAGGGCGGTACTCCAGGCGGCTAGAAATTATCAATATCAATACTTTCAGAATATCCAAATTCACAGGGATGGCTTACTTCCAAACACCAGGAGCGTGGTGAACGGGCTGCTGTGCGTAAACCTCCTCGGCATACTTGACGCCAAAGCGGAAGAAGTCAATCAGCTCAGCAGCTGAGTCAATCTCCGCCTGCCATGCATTTTTTCCTTGTCCTTGCATAGTCAAGGCCATAATGTCATAACGGTACTTGGTAGAAATCAAGTCGGCGGCCTTGAGGAAAATGCTGGCGCGCTCGGCAAAAGGAGTCGCAGCCCAGGATTTGCGAGCTGCAAGAGCCGATGCGATGGCAGCATCAACATCGGCCTTGGAAGCATTGGAGTAGGTTGCTAGAGGAGCGTGGGTGGCTGGGTTGCTCTGGGTAAAAGTCTGGGAGTTTTTGATCTGTTCAATATTAGCATAACTCTTCGCTTGGCGACCAAATTTGCCATACCTCTTTTCCAGCAATAACGAGAGGAACGTTGAAGGGAGACTTCTGGTTGACCGAAGCCAAAGCATCTTCGAGACCCTTGCGGTCTGCGGAGCCGGGAGTGTAATGTTTCTGAATATCATTGTCAGCGAGTATCCCTGGCTGTGCGGCTTCAAAAGCCTCGACTCACGTTTGACTCGTTGTTGATCTGGGGAATCTTGAATGTCGCGTAAGTGCCCAGCGAACGCGAGCTTGAGCTAGGGACGCGGCATGCAAGTGACTGCCAGCGAGACAATGGCTGCGCTCTAGCGCGCAAGAGGATTGACTGCATTGTGGTGTTCGGAAATCTATGAAGGAAAGATAAAATCCAAGCTGCTTGGATCCGAAATGTAAAGAGTTAAGATCGAATTGAAGAAAAAAGAACGCGGGGTACACATATGATGAAATGACCGGCTATCACCGGCGGTAGCTATCGCTCAAAAGTGAGCTGCCAGTACCCTGTACCAGGTGCAGGAGCCGGCAGCGAATGATAGGCGGCCGGCAGCAGTCCCGGGTGGGGCAACCGGGCCGGAGCTCAGCAGAGGAACAGCGCTTATTGGACAATCCATCATGATCTTCAAAGTGGGGAACACCCATGTTCTGTACCCGGTACAGAGTACAATCGACAGAGCTCTGACACTCCAGATAACAAAAACCCAGTCGAGTCTCGGAGATCAAAATAACAGTCCCGCAAGGAAGATAAGCATTTGAATTATCCTACTGCTGATAACGGTATCTAGGGTGGACCAAGGTGGGTCGAGGCGATTGTCAATTCAAATGCTTGATTCCATTGGTTTAATCAAAACTGCCACGCATGTACACGTTATAACATCTAATACACCGTAGAAAACATAGATAGATCTAATTTATGCAATCCACCACCAGACACGTTCTAACCAATTGCGGGGCTGCTTCTCGACATCCAGTTCACACATCCGATCAATCTCCTCTTTGCCAGAGAAGATATCGACATCTGCAGCCGGAACCATCCATGGCGTGCGATACCAAATTTTATGACCAAAGTACAAAGCAAAGAATATGGCGAACACAATGTAAGACACCAGGAAGCCGGAGGCTGTAAAGGAGCCCGGGAAGAAAATGGTGTACCCGTTGGTGATTGCCAACAACGAGACAACCACCAAAGCATAGTATGTGCCCCAGGGTTGGAATGGTGTCTTGAATGGCCGTGACTCGAGCATGCCATGAAAATCAAGAGCTCGGCGGAAGCGCTATGTGGGAAAATGTTAGCAGTCGGTCTGAAAAATGGAATACGATCACCAACCAGATAAGCTACGCCAACAAGAATCCAGGAGAGGAAACCTCCGACCGTAGTGATGTTGGTGAACCAGTAAAACACATCAGACCCTGAACTCGATAGGTTCAAGAAAGCAAGCAGTCCAATCGACCAGGTGACCAGCACCGCGGCGTAAGGTACACCATTCTTACTGCACCGAGTGAAAATCTTGGGTGCTTGACCTTCACAGGCAAGCGAGTAGAGAGTTCGTGAGCCTGCATAGACCCACGAATTTCCAGAAGACCAAGCAGAAATCAGGATGGCCGCGTTGATAACATGGTTGAGGCCACTGATTCCCGCATTCTGGATGCCAATCACAAAGGGACTGGCGCCAGCACCCGATGAGCCACTGGCGACGCCCTGAAGAAGATTCTTGTCATTGTATGCAACAGTCACTCCGATCACTAGACTTCCGAGAACGTAGAACGCAAATAGACGGTAGATGAAGCGGTTGGTAGCTTTGGGGATGTTGCGGCGTGGTGCGACAGCCTCACCAGCGGCAGTGGTGATCAGTTCGGGAGAGAAAATGAAGGAAAATCCAGATTTGATGAGAGCTGTCCAAAATGCCAGGAATCGACCAGTGTTCACGTTCGGTACCAAGTATGGCTCCTTGAATGCGCCTGGGTGCTCCCAGTATCGGAAACCAAGTCGGTCGTGGCTCGGTCCACCACCGAAGAAAAGAACGACGCCAAGGATAATGAGACCAATGATGGCGATGATCTTCAAAGATGCAAACCAGAACTCGGCCTCACCATACCAAGAGACGGCGACAATGTTGAGAACGAGGATAACTGTGAAGTGAGAATCACGATTAGCCTACCTCCTTGACTAGGAAAGAGTGATTCCGGAATTATCGATTGGGAATTGACTCACCCAGAAGAATAATTGCGATCCATACTCCAACACTAACATTGATAGGCCAATATTGTATGACTAGTCCCGCTGCTGTGACTTCTGACGCTGTCAGCATCGAGAATGAATACCTGCCAGGGTTTGTTAGCTTCGTCGACATAGTTTTTCCAGCATGCTCAAATTACCAATAGTTATACCCTAGACGTAATTTGTCAGTACTTTTCATGGAAAAGAGGCAACTCAGAACATACCAACAGCGAACCCCAGGCTTGGCTCAGTGAACCGATTGATCAAATACGGCACGGAAACACCGCGCACGGGCAGGTAAGTTGTCATTTCACCCAACATGTTCATGACAAAGTAGACAACAGTTGACATAACAATATATCCCATGAGAAGGGGAGCTAGTAACTTCACGTTAGACTGTGCTTTGCTGGGATTCGTTACTCGAACCCATCACAAATTTACCTGGTCCAACTGTCGACAAGGTCGATCCACTTCCAACGAATAATCCCGTGCCAATACAACCACCCAAAGCAAGGAATTGAATATGACGCGAGCTCAGTCCGCGATGTGTTTCACCACTGTCTATTCCCTCCACCTCGCCTTGCAGAGTTTTTGGTTCCTCATAGAAGTCCAGTGGGACCTTGCCCTCTTCCATCCCCTTGGGTGATGGATCCATGGTGGTTCGGCAGGTCAAAGAGATAACTTAGGTAGAAAAAAAAAGTAACAAAAGAAGAGGAAAAAAGAGCATGCGGGAAACAGCCTTCGAGGAAGGATATGAGCGTTTTACTACATTTAAGTCTCAAGTACATACGGACAGATAATCTAGGCTTATATTTCATGGGAAATAGGGTTCAGGATTAAAGCCACGAGGCGTCTACACATGGAGGGAGATAAGACAACCGAGCAAATAAACAAGGTTTTAACTTTTTTTTTTTTTTTGACTCGCGGGGTAAATTGGAAATCTCTACCGATTAAAAAACAGCCTCAAAGAACTCAATTGGCTAGGTGCCATGGTAAGAATCACACATTTGGATAGAGGATGACACAAGGTTTCAAAAGACCGGGCGATGTGGAGTCGCGTGGTTCTTATCGGCCCTGTAAGTCTGTATGCCTAATCTCGGTCTCGGAGGACCTCCTATCGGTCCGGTATGGAGGAATCGATGAGGTTATCTCATGTGAAATAGGAACGATTCCTGCGGCTAACTCTAATTCGGTACCTGGGTACCTTATCATCTATAAGGCCAGGTGACAGTATTCAATGTTTCTAGGTAAGGTTCTCGGCCCCATCTAGAGCTTAGCTTAAAGGCTGCGGGTGTCGATTGCCATCTGGGGATTCTTGTGGATCTATCTGGGGATACGGGGTAGCATCGTGAAAGATGGGGATGCAGGCATTTATTATGAAGTAATAGAAACTCGATCAGGAATCTCTTGGTGATCTAAATTTTGACCTTAAAGATCGGGCTGCCAAGGAGAAACAGACGCGCGACCGTTCGTAGCCGGGGGCACGTGATGCTTCTGCAGGCGATTGACCGGCCCGGTCAATCTATGTGTGGCCCGTGCAGCAGCATCAACCGGCCCGTATCGGGTTACTCCAACAATTGAACAGTGGTAGCCATCTCTACAGGGATCTGGAGACCACATGATGTGTTCATGCAGGTTAGAGTTCAGGCAAAGCTTTAATACCGGTGGCAATATCGAAGTACCAAACTTACCCCAATCAAAGGCAAGCCGAATCTCAATAATATCGGGATTCCGGTGGGGTTATTTAGACCGGGATGGCCTGCAGTATTCGCGATTCCATGAATCATGGAAATTGTTCGTTGGTCACGAGCCTGTATTTCCCACACCGAGAAATGAACGGCTGCAAACTGCCGGTTGGCCATGTTATTGGGCACCGTACCGGTCGGCGCTTGCCACCGGCTCTTGCCAATGTACATAATTTATTAGTACGCCTAGTGATCTTTATCTTCAGACCTGTCTGCTTTAAACCTTGGATCCAATATTCACTTTATCCAAACAAAGCTGAATTCGCATTCTTCAATCCAGTTCTGCTTTGCTCCTTTCTTCCTCTCCGTCGCCTATCCTTTCAATAGTCTTAATACATCGCTATCATCGTCTTATCAATGAAAGCTGCTCGGGCTGTGCGCGTGCCCCGCGGGCAGGCCACTATCAGCCGTGCCAACACTCGACTAGTGAGCGGTACTGGCAACGTCAAGTCATCTGTTGCCGCAACTGCAAGCAACGTCTGGCAGCCACTATCGCCGCCAACTCCACGCAAGGCGTTGAACGCGCCACTTGCCAAGTTGCCTTTGTCATCCGTCCTGCGCTCGCTGTTGGTGCTATCAGTCTCATCCTCTCCACTTTTGCTCAAACCTTGCATCTACACTCTATCATTGTTGGCAAATCCTCGTTCCGCACTGTGGGATGTTTCCAAGAACCCACTGCTGAACTTCTTGGTGAAGCACACAATTTACAAGCAATTCAACGCTGGAGAAAGTAAGGTCGAGGTCCAGAAATCTATCGAAAACATCAAGGGTCTAGGATGCCGAGGTGTGTTGCTTGGTTATGCTCGGGAGGTCTTGGTTGGCGAGAACGAAGACGCCGCCTACGACGAGAAAGCTGCTCTCGCCGAGATCCAAATGTGGTTTGATGGTACCATGCGCACAGTCGATATGGCTCAGCAGGGAGACTTTGTTGCTCTGAAGTAGGTTTTTCGCTTGATCTTTTTGTCAGCTTTATTCTAACACGCTTCATAGATTCACCGGCATGGGTACCGATGCCCTTCGCCTCCTCCAGAAGGAAGCCGCACCATCTGAATTCATGGATGCCTCTATCCTGAAGGTGTGCGATTTGGCAATCTCCCGAGGTGTTCGTTTGCTCGTTGATGCCGAGGAGCAGGCTGTCCAGCCTGGTATTGAGGCATGGATCATGAAGTACCAGAAGTACTGCAACTCGCAGACTCCGGGGCGCGCTATCTTCTACGGCACCTACCAGGGCTACCTCCGATCAACACCTTCTACTCTGGCACGTCACCTTGAGACCGCTCGCAGCGAGGGATACACACTGGGTGTCAAGCTGGTTCGCGGTGCTTACATGAAGACTGAACCTCGCCACCTGATCTGGGCCACGAAAGAAGAGACTGACCAGTGCTACGATGAGATTGTTGAGGCTCTCCTGACCCGCAAGTACAACTCCATGTTGCAGTCTCCCTCGAAGGACCCATCCGTCCAGCTGCCACCTGTCAACGTGATCATCGCCACCCACAACCGTGAATCTGTTCGCAAGGCCCACGCCATCCGTGTTCAGCAGGCTGCCCATGGAGAAGACTATGGTGTTGATCTGAGCTACGCCCAGCTTCAGGGCATGGCTGATGAAGTGAGCCTTGAGCTTCTTCAGGGCTTCGAGAGTGCTGAGGCCAGTGTGGGTGCGACACCCATGGCGGCACCCAACGTCTTCAAGCTCTTGACTTGGGGTTCCGTCAAGGAGTGCATGGGTTTCCTCTTGCGCCGTGCCATTGAGAACACCGAGGCTGTTGGACGTACCAAGGACTCCCAGGTGGCGATGTTCGCTGAGTTGAAGCGCCGGATGATTGGAGGCAGCAAATAGAGATACCCCTTTGCTTCAGTCTTGCATGGTTCCATATTCATAGCTTCTTGATTAGCGGGCCATCTGCTTAGCTTTTCCTTTCTTTTTTCATGTCCTTTGGCCCCAGGATTTGTTCACTGCCCTTGCGCAGGCTGGGATGCATTTATGATGGGCGTTAGCGTTTGATGAGTCATGTTTCTTGTTCATAAAGGTGGTTGCTAAAATAGACAACTCTTATCCTGATAATCAAAATCGCGAAGTATCCGGAATGTCCTTCCAATTGTGGAGAAGCATAAATTAGGCGCTATCGGGGATACCCCTCACCAGATCTAATGAGCTTTTCTTTTTACCCCAAATCAAATCATCCCAAACATCTACATCAATTCCACGAGAGCTTATCACTCATAATGCAAATCCTCTCAGAACCAAATGTATCGCATATTTTCCGCAGTTTAACAAAGACGCAATGCCACGATTTCATCAGGGTCCTTGGCTCCGCACTTGTGGGGTACAGTGCTGAATCCAAGCCAACAGTCCCTGAATCAGAGAAATTGATCCATCAGCCATTGCGCACCGTCTTCACAACAAAAGCAAACAACTCATGCATTTTCATGCCAGTCTCAGATACCGCTACCTCAGCCGTGAAAGTTGTCACGGTCGGCAACAGCGGTATCCAAGGGACCATCAACATCTTTTCACCCGAAGGACGACTACAGGGTCTTCTTGCTGCCGCAGAGGTAACCGCATTCCGCACAGCCCTTGCATCCATGAGCCTGTTCGTGCGGTGCAGTAAGCTTCACAAAGAGAATATTCTTGTGATGGGATCGGGTCGTCAAGCCGAATGGCATGCCCGACTTGCACTACTGCTTTACCCGGATTTGATCCGACGGGTAACTTTTATTAATCGGGGCCGTCAACGACTTGATGATATGGAGCGCGATGTTCTAGGTGAATTGCGAAAGCGCTATCCTAATGTTTCTATTAGCACATTTGCCAAGGAGGGTGCGGCGGACTATGACGGGAGGCTTTTGAGTGAGCTGCAGGCTGCTGATGCCATCTTCAGCTGCACACCGTCGACAGAGCCAAACTTCAAGTTTGAGGCGCTGCAGTCTGCTCCTAAACAGCGCTTTATTTCTCTCATTGGCTCGTACAAGCCGCATATGCGTGAAATCGATACTGAGACTTTGCTCTCTGGTGGAGGCAAGGTCTACGTTGATTCCAAATCGGCTTGTTTGGAGGAGTCGGGTGAATTGATTACGGCTCAGATAACGGAAAGCCAATTAGTAGAGATGGGGGACATGCTGGGAGAACAAGGCTTGTCAGGGAATATTGAGATTCCGAATGGATGCAATGTTATCTTCAAGTGTGTGGGAATGGGGTTGATGGATCTCGTGGTTGGGAAGAAGCTGCTTGAGATTGGAAGCGAGCAAGGACTAGGAACAAGTGTCGATGGATTTTAAGTCATTCTTTACTATACAAGACATCTTGCGTGGTTGGTTTTCGACTAGTCTAGAGATTTAGAATAGGCCACTTTCAGGCTAGTTATGCATGCACTATCCGATCTTGGTTCGTCGTACATGTGGATCTCATGCGATGCTAAGAAATTTAGCCCGACGTTACATAAACTGTGGTCAATTGTGATCAGTAGCGTAGCTTCATGAGCAATTAGTGTATATGTGCTGGTTTTTGCAGGGTGTATGGCTTGTAATCTCCAATAGTTGACGTTAAGCAGACCGGCTCTCAGCCGGGATCAGTGACCAAAGGACAAAGTCTGCCAGGATGCGGGGCCGCGGACCGTGGGAATTGTTATCAGGACCGATAAGTGCCACCCAATTCCTTTCCGACTTTCCTCTTCCTCTCTTTCCCCAGAACTTTATTTCTCGAATTGATTCACTTCCCCATAACCACTCAGGTGGCTCAAGGTTTCCGGACGTGATCCGTGATCCGTCTCCGCTTTCTCCGCTACCTTCTCCGCAGACGATGCCCGGCCGACGTCGACCTAGTTGACACTGCCTGTCATGAACGACTCGACCTCGACTCCTGCGCCGCAGCAGAAGCGCCAGCGGGTCGCTGAAGAGAATCGCAAGCGAGCAGTCAGAGCGTATGCAGATCCCTTTATTGCGATTCAGAGCGGACCGAGGACCCCAATCCGCTAACGTAACCGGGCTTTTGCAGGTGTGATGGCTGTCGCAGAGTGAAAGAGAAATGCGAAGGAGGCGTGCCATGTCGTCGATGCCTTCGCTATCGCCGACAGTGCAATTTTACTCACATTGACCCGGTTGAAAAGAGCCGGTCAACTTCTGTTTCGTACGTTGTGGCGGTGTGGCAATGTGCTCCTGGAAAAGGCCATGTGCTAACATTGGAATGCGGGGATAGGTTACTTGACCGTGCCGCTTCAGTCAGTCACCATGAAATCGTCGAGGCAGAGCGTGTCCGCTATATGGAGCGCATCCTATCATACTATGCGCCGAATCTCACATTCGATATCCAATCGCTCCGTCAAGCTGCCGAGGACCTGAAAAGCAAACACCGGGAGTCGGAGTCGGATGCGCTTTCCACAAAGGTGGATGCCAATGAGCTGGAGGATTTGGCCATTGATGAAGAGGATTTCACAATCAAGGCACTTCCTAATAATACAGCTCGTAAGTATCCTTTTTCGCGGTCATGGATTTCTCTTACTTACCCCGATGGCAGAATACTCCGGTGAATTTTCATATCTGAATTTCTCTATGAAAATCCGCAAGAAAATCGACGAATGGATGAAGACGGCAGCACCAGATGTAAGCTTAAATCTGCGCAGCCAATGTTCAATGTTCAAAGGAAGCCACTAACTGGTACAGGCTTCATCTGAAGTGGAACCATTTGAAGATCGATGGCGGGCCACCCAGCTTCAGTCAGGGTCATCCTTGGTATCATCTTCCATCACTTGTCTTCCTCCCCGCTATGTGGCTGAGTTCTTGGTTCAAATATTTTTCAAATATGCACAAACCAATAACTTCTATGTCGAGGAGGATTGGCTTTGCCAAAAGCTGAATATTTGCTATACCAATCCTTCCAGTTTGTCATCCGACGATGCCGGTGCTGTTTGTGCAATCCTTATGGTACTTGCAGTTGGCACGCAATTTGCACACATGGAGTCGCCCACTCCAGTCAATTGCTTGCCCGTAGATTCTGCAGCTAATCAAGATCATCACTTCTCAGAAGATGAGGTTGGTCTAACATTCTATCAGTTTGCGTCAAAGTTGCTACCAGACATTATTGCTACTGCATCCGTGCGGAGTGTGCAAGCTTGCCTCTTAATTGGAACATATCTGTTGCCACTGGATACTTCTGGGCTGTGTTACACATATTTTGGTTTAGCTCTGAAGTTGGCCATTCAGAACGGAATGCATCGAAGGTACCATGGAGAAGGGCTCTCGTCCCGGATGATTGAAACCCGCAATCGGGTTTTCTGGACAGCTTACACTATTGAAAAGTCAGTCACATTCATTTACCCACTAGGTTCTTACTCTAACAAGCATACAGACGCATTAGCATCCTGCATGGTAGACCTGCATCTTTGGCAGATGCAGATGTCGATGCCCCGTTCCCTGTTGATTTTCCCGGGTTGATGCCAGCGACACAGCAGTCAAACCACACCAACATGGTCACGTTGATTACATTGACTCTGAAACTTGGACAAGTCTCAAATGAGATTTCCTCTCTGAGAACATGCCCAAAGGGCCAACAACAAGATTGCTTAGAGCGACTGCTCAACATTCGCAAACACCTTATTGAATGGTGGTCCACATTACCTGAGGAAACAAGCTGTCGAGACCTTAATCCTGCGGGTCCACTGTTCAGGTCCAATGTACACTTGAAGCTCGATTACTGTCTGACTCGAATATTTATCGGGCGGCCATTCCTCTTCAGTAACTTCAAGGCTCTGCAAACACCTAACTCTCAAGCTTTCAAGGGCCCATCTGGAATTTCCAAAATTCGAACTACCCTTGTCACGGATTGTGTAGAGGCAGCCTTGGAGATCATCGACTTGTGCCGTCTGCTTCGAGATGAAACTGGTCTTGCTCGTGCGTCGTTCACCGAATTCAGCTCGTGCCGTGCGGCACTATTGGTTATACTAGCTCAAGGGCTTACGAAGCGCACTGAACGCCTGGGTGCAGCTTTGGAGCAAGGTGTATCCCTTATTAAGATTATGTCAATGGGTGTTGGCTCTGCCCGCTCCGCCGTCAGCGTCATCGAAGCACTCGAACGTGCGATTCGTCGCCTTGAAATGTGGAGCGAGTCCCAGCAAGCGCAAAACAATGGCGGCAGTCTTGAATCCGCCTATGATCGTTTCAAGAATTGGGAAATGCTGTGGAAGACAGGACCTGTCTCACCTTCTACGGCATCATCCTGGGAGCAAAAGAATCTTCATACCGGTGATGGTCTCGGTCTCCCGCAGCAAGGCATGCCCTCTCACACACCTGCTCCCCTTGGCATTGATGCCGTCATCTCTGGCATGCCCATCACACCCGCCACCGCTACCTTGTCAAATAGCAACAACGGTTCTGATCAGGTGATTGGCGGGCCAGGTCAAGAAATCCTGAATGCTGATATCCCTAATACCGGTGTTCCTCCGGAGGACTTCCCCTTATCCCATCAACCGCTCTCTCAGATGGCACATTTCGGTTTCGATCATTTTGTTTCGAATTTCCCGCAAGAGCTTGGGGAGTTTACTGCACTTCCTTGTTTTGAACCGGAAGCCCAAGGTAATTCTTCCGGCATGGTTGGCACGGAAATGAAAACTCCTACGGGCAGTACGGATTCGCATTGGTTACAGTTTATGAATGAGTAATGGGCTACTCCATTGCTTGTTGGCCTCCCTATTTTACCGGCGAGTTTCTTCTACATCAGGCTTTGTTTTCCATCAATATACCATATGCTGCAAGGCAGTGATTACTCTGGTTCTTTGCGTTTAGGCGGGTTTCTTGTGATCAGGCTATGATCGATGCCTTTGAAGTTTTATATACCTATCATCCTACAAGATCATATTTCTACACACTTGTCATACAATTCTCGTAAAGGTCTCCACGAAATTTCTGTCGAAACGGCACCAAATGTCTTGATAATAGGCCACGAAATATGAATACTGCTAATCGAATGTAAGCTTCTTTCCTGAGAAGACAGCAGCAGCCTGTTCCTTTTGCTTTTTCTTTGCTTCCCAAGAAGGATGCAGAGGTCCCGTATCATCAGCGGTCTTAGCCTTGTGGCTAGAGAAATCGCCAGCAGCACGGCGTTCTGCGCGATTAAGTGGTCGTGCTGGATCACTCCCGTGTCCACCGCGTCCACCACGTCCACCCCGGGCATCTCTAGCACCGCCCGCAGCACCAGTTGCTCCCCTCTTAGTATCCCATCCGCTATCCCTATTGCGTTTTTGATTTTTCTGTTCTGCCAGCACATGGTTCGCCTTTTCGCCGAACTTCTTCTCCCACAACGCACGTCGCGCTTGTTGACCCATGCGGTTTTTCCGTTTCGGGGGAGCAGCAGCCGCGGCAGCTTCGTCATCTGTTGCTTCTTCTTCGGAGCCAGACCAGTAGCCGCCGTTCATGAGAGATGGAAGGAATGTTGTGGTCTGTGCTGGGGCCTTGCTGGCCTTGGTCTTCTTAGGCGGTGGTGAGGAATCTGATTCTTCTGCCGAGAAGTCGGGAGATGGCGAACGAGAGTAAACAGAGTCAGAGATGTCACCTGCAAGGCGGTCGTCGTTTTCATCATCCTCATCCTCATCTGACTCCTCGCCTTCGGAGCCAGAGCCTGGGGCTAACCGGGCATCGAATTCAGAAAAATCTTCCACAGATGCATCGTCACCCGAAATGGCCATATCTTCAGCGCGAGAAACTCCCTTTCCTTCATCTCCAGACTCAGAGCCCGATATGGACCCCTGTTTCTGCTTGCGCGCAGTCTTCTCGGACTTCTCTTTCGAAGTCTCATCCTTCTTGGCCTTAGTCTTGTCTTGCTTTCCAGCAGGAACATCCTCGATGCCCAGCAATTTCCGAATCTCGGTCAAAATGGGTGTCACTACATTCTTCACTGGGTTGGATTTAAACAGTCGCGCAATGATGTTGGCTTCCGCGGTACTCTTAGGTCCTTGCGTAGAGACACTCTTTGCCTCTTCGAATTCCTTGAAGATCGGGTTCTCTGCAATGCGCTTTGTCTTGGAAAGCTGTTTATAGAGGTATCGCTCGGCAGTAGTCTGGTAATCGAGTTTCTGGTGCGCAGAATTGTCATTATTCCAAATTCGCAAGTTGCAAAGCCGCTGGTAAATACCTTTAATGCTTCCACTTCCTCTGCCAACCGCGCCAAGGTCACTGAATCGTACGGTGCTCTGGCAGTCTTCTCTCGGCGACTGAGCTTTTGTCTCTCGAATCCTCGTGCGGTCTTCAGGCCTTTGATTATGATTTGTACGCTTTGGTCGAATTTGTTCGTCATTCGCGCGGCTCTCATTGAAAGCTTGCGAGTGTCCGACGATGCGGGACCGTTGAAATCGGAATGCTTGCGCTTTGGCATGTTGGGCGACTGTGGTACCAGAACGGCAGTGCAAAAATATGAGAAGTCGAAAAGTATCTCTCAGCGTTTTTGAATCTCGGCGGTGGTCCGGACTTTTTTTTTCTGGCGCGGATCATTTGCCAAGTCTTTCCGCCTCTGTCATCTCGGGCAACCATTTCCTTGGGTCTTAGCTTATAGGTTATTCAAGTTCTTCGCATTGCGAAAGAGGAGCTTAAATGGAAAGTTTCGATTGAAAATGGGATGTAAATCTTCGATTGTGATCAATAGCGCTCACTCTCTTGTGATGGTCACTGTGGTTAATACTATGAGTACACAAAGTCGATGGCTCTTGCTTATCTACCAGGGCATGCACTCGAATAGTGGAGCGACCGAGCTATATATATTTCCGTGGCACTACAAAGACCAGCAGCGCGCAATGTATTGGCGAGGCAAAAAAAACCATCGATTATTGATATGTACATACAGACATGACAAAGAAAACTAATACGCGTACAGATCCTTTCTATTTCTTTTCTTCCTCCTTCGGCGGCTCAGGCTTGGGGGTAGGGAGCTTGAACTATAGGCAGATATTTAGCAATTGCTCTAAACTTGCAGAGAAAGGTTTCACTTACGGATTCGGGTGTGCGGTTCTGACCAGCACCAACGGGCTCCCAGGCAGTAGATCCGCTCTCGAAGTTACGGAAAGCCTGAGTAAGCTCAAGAGGTTCAATGACAATACGTTTCTTTTCCTCATCGTAGCGCAGCTCAGTGTAACCGGTCAAGGGGAAGTCTTTGCGGAGAGGGTGGCCATCGAAACCGTAGTCAGTCATGATACGGCGCAGATCAGGGTGGCCACTGAAGAAAACACCAAACATGTCGTAAACCTCACGCTCGTACCACAGGGCGCCCTCGAAAAGACCAGTCACACTGGGAACTGGGGTAGCCTCATCGGCGTAGGTCTTGACACGAATGCGAGAGTTAAAGCGAACGCTAAGCAGGTTGTAAACGACCTCGAAACGCTGGTCGCGGGTGGGGAAGTCGACACCAGTGATATCGGAGATCTGAGTGAACTCGGCGGAGGTGTGGTTCTTGAGGAAGCTCATGACGGGGATGACACCGGCGGGAGGAGTGTACACAGTCAACTCATCCTTCCAGACGGTGAATTGTTGGACGTATTTGGGAAGGCAGGACATGATGTACTGTCCGTAGGTGTGCAGACTGTCGGCCTTGTCCTGCCACTTATCGGCCGGGTTGACGACCGGGGCACGGAGAGGGCCCTGAGCTGAAATGATGAAACAAGAATGTTAGTTCCATTGAATTTGTCCCAATTGACCAGAGACAATCACGTACGAGGCCGTTGCGCCTGGCGCATGTTTTCTGGCTCCGGCGCCCCCGGTTGTGTCGAGGCCTTAGCAGCATACTGCAGCGAAGAGGAGGAGAAAGCGCGAGGAGCCATAGCCCTCGAGGCCGAGGCCATCGATCGGCCAGTTCCCAGGCGCATCAAAGAGCGTGCGGATGCCATTGTGGTGAAGGAGCAATGGCTGCGGGCAGGAGGGGGGACGAAAGGCACGTAAGGCGGATTGTGAGGATCGAGGTTGGTCGAACCTGCCAGTCATGTGACATTTACATAAGCAACGCAGGAGCTAGGCCCGATATGGTAATGCCAGCAAAATGAAGCCGCGCTTCAATTTCCTTCCCTTCCTTCACCCCGTCCATCTCCCCACGATCCACCCTCCACCTCCCTTCCCCTCCTATTTTCTTTTTATTAATTCTCCGTCCTTTTTCATTTGTTCTGGATCTGGAGTAGTGTCTTCTCGTCTCTTTTGTCTTTGTGTACCTGATTTGATTGGGTGCCGGCGTTGAGATTCCCGTGTCGTCTTTCCCCGTTCGCACAGTTTTTCACCGCGACCATGTCTAGTCGCCAACAAATTGACTCCGTCATCGACGATGATGATGAGTTTTGGTATGCCACAATCCCATCTTTTGCCAGAATCCGCGAGGAGTGGACCTAACCCACTTTATAGCCCCCTTTGCATCGAAGAGTTCGACCTTTCCGACAAGAACTTCAAGCCATGTCCTTGTGGATACCAGGTACGCCGCCTCCCTAAACCATACTCGGATGACAATCTTCATCGCCCTCTTTTCATACGTACTTATCATGACCTTTTACTTGCAGATCTGCCAATTCTGCTATAACAATATCAAAACGCACAGCGAAGAGGGTCGATGCCCGAACTGCCGCCGTCCTTATGATGATAGCACGATCCAATACAAGATCCCTGATGCGGAGGAGTGAGTTATCCCACACTGTCATTTACTCACATATTTCCAGGTGCACTGACCCCTCTTTTCGCAACTTAGGTTCAAAGCCGATTTGGCCTTGAAGTCCCGCAAGGCTGCTGCAGCCAAGAAGAAGGAAGCCGAAAGGCGTGAGATAGAGGCTTCCAGCAGGAAGAATTTGGCAGGTGTTCGTGTTGTGCAAAAGAACCTGGTTTACGTCATAGGCCTCAATCCCACAATCCGTGACGAGAACCAGTTGTTGCAAACGCTTCGAGGCAAGGAATATTTTGGACAATATGGTGAGATTGAGAAGATTGTGGTCAGCAAAGCCAAGCCAGGGGGCAATCCACACCAGGGAATCGGCGTTTATGTCACATTTTCCCGCAAGTCTGATGCTGCGAGTTGCATCACGGCCGTGGATGGCTCCTCTAACGGCGATCGTGTTCTGAGGGCTCAGTATGGAACGACTAAGTATTGCTCGTCTTTCCTTCGAAATGAACCGTGTAACAATCGCAACTGCACGTTCTTGCATGAAACAGGCGAGGATAGCGAGAGTTACAGCCGCTCCGATCTTTCATCCATGAATACCTTGTCCAGTCAGCGCCAACATCCGCCGAATATTACTCAACCTCGCCCTATCCAGCCGATGACCCACACCATGCGCCGGCAACCGAGCAAGGACGACTCTCTCAGTGGGCGCTCAGTTGTCCCTGACGGGCCCGCGCTTCCTTCATCTGCCAGCTGGGCAAATAAAGATCCCACAATGAGAGCTAGACGGGCCAGTTTAACCGGTAGCCAGGCGTCTCAGAGCCCCCGCCCTGCGAGCGTTTCCGTTGCCATCGCCGCTGAGGAGCCCAAGCGAGTCGAGAGACCTTCCCCAGTTGTCCAGGCAGTACAGCGAACATCATCACAGTCTGATACACGGTCACCAATTTCCCAACCCGAGCCTCCCAACAAGCCTGTCATCGAAACACCGAGCGCATTCGACACCTTAATCCGGGATATGATGTCTCCGGAATTCCGATTTGTATTTTCGGCCTCTGACCTCCCGGTGGATGAACTCAAGCATATCCAGAATTATCCCTCTTTTATTGACCCTTACGGCGGTGTCAAGCGCCGTGCTATGCGTGAGAAAGCAGACAAGGAGCGTGCTAGTCGTGAGAGTGAGCTTGCACAAACTGCCCAAACTGCAGCAGCAGAAGAGGATAGTAGGGAGGCTGGCAGCCTACAGCTTGGCGGAGAGCCAGAAGATGCTAACCCTCCTCGGGGTCGTCAAACCCGTGAGTCTCATGGCGCTATTCAACCTCCATCTCAACAAGGCACAGCCGATAACTCTACTGTTGGGTCTCCTGTTTCAGCCACAAGCCATCAGTTCCATGGACTTAATCTGGCTGGACGAAGCTTGACTCCACTCCAGCAGCAGCAGTTGATGCTCCTCAAATCAGCAGGTAACCAGCAGGCTGGTCTGTCAGATCCTCTGGGCACTGCTGCTCTGGACCAAGCTGCACAGGTTCGCCAGGGTGTTCTGCAGAACCAAATGGCAGCCCAATATGCGCTTCAAGCTCAAGGCAGGCAGTCGTCTCGCTTTGCCTTTACGAGCGACGTCAACACAAAGAACATTAGCAATGCTCGAATGTTGAACCAGATGCAACAGCCTGGTACCCCGAATCCGCTCTCAGCGCCAAGCCCTCAGCACGGTCTTGCTGGTGGTTTTTACGCGAGTGGTGTTCAGGGCCCCCCTCCTGGTTTGAAGACAGCAGGAACTCCTCCCATTAGTGGCGGTGGAATGTTCGCTCAGGGCCACGGGTTTACTTCAAATACCAACGTCGGGTTGGGATCAAATGTTGGAAAGCACGAAGCGACGCCAGAGGCGATGCGTGAATTATTACGGGGGCGAAATGGTACGAATATTGGTGGTGTGCAAGCCCAGGAGGCCGCAAAGCGTGAGTTCATGTTCCCTTTCCTTCAACAGCACCAAACCCCACCTCCCCTGACTCCCGTCAATGGCCTTCTCAGCTCTTTCTATGGGTCCCGGACGGGTACACCACCTGACTCTGGTGGCTCACAGAAGCAGAAGAAGAAGGGAAAGAAGCACAGACACGCTAACACTTCCTCCGGTGGAGGTGGTGTAGTAGATCTTGCAGACCCGAGCATTTTACAGGCGAGAATGCACCAGGTTGGTGCCAATGCTACTGCTGGACAAGCGTTGTATGGGAGTCAGGGCCAAGGTGGGTACAACCCCTCGATGATGTACGGCGGTGGGTTGAGCCGTTGGTGATTCCCGATTTCCATTTCCTTATATTTCACCCTACACCTTCCATGACTTCCAAGTGCATTTTTGTATCTTCCCCTTCCATGTGTTTTTCTCGCCTTGCTTTTAACGGGCCTGTATCTTCTGATGACATGATTTGAATTCCCCTTTACTGTTCTCCCTGTCAAGTGCCGGGACTGCATCATGCTCTTTTTTTGTTCTTTGCAGCCAAACAGGTGGCACTGGATCAGTACGATTGGCGGGCGTGCCAGTGACGTATTGTGATTGCCTTGATTTCTCTTCAATCATTTCCATATGCATGCATGTTCTTTATCCCGGCTTTTTGTCTTAACCCGGTTCATGGTGTTCTGTTTCTCTTGCATTTTGTGGACATACCTCATGTCTGGGGGGGAGGTTTTTTTTTCTGTTGGCGGCTGGTGTTTCCCTTTCATGTTTTTCTTGCATCCGGATCTTCGCATGCAGCCATCCTTGGTACCGTGAACACCGTAGGTGTTTTGTGCATGGATTAGTGTACGTTAAGACCTCCCTGCCCTGATATCACCAGCTGGAACAGGGTCTTATTCGAAACCAGTTGTCTCACTGTTGCCGTCTACATAGACCCTTTTGCCCTACACTGTATCTGACCCCTATGTGTCAGTGCCCGTCGTGTAATTATCTGTTGGCACTCTTGGACCTCGCATAATTGCCCGGATAATCGTTTCGCATAGTCGTTGCCCTTCGCTTGACCCCTCATGACCCTGCCTGCTCATTACTATTACCTGCACCTCTCACACGTTGCTTTGCTGCGGGACTGGATGCTAACTAGCAACCAATAGTGGATGATGACTTCCCTCCTCTCAGCAGCCAATTGAAAGATAGCCAGCCTATCGATACATTTGGTTTCCTGAAATCTCAACTTCCCGGTGATTCTACTGGCCGTGCAGGCACACCCACCCTTCCGCCAGGTCTTCCTTTGCCCCACGCTCACCCGGCATCTGCTATATTCCAAGAACAGAGCGGCTCGTCTAAACCATCGTCTCCGGCCCCCATCGTGCCTCCTGGACTGGGGGGCACTCCATCTCACTCTCGTCCAATTAGTCCTGAGTTTGGCATTCGCACAGGGAACTCATCGGTGCGCACTAAGGATGCATCTCAAATCTCTCTGGGATCACCCGTCGCGAAACCAATTCGTAAGCCTCGAATTCAGAACAAAATAGACGTTCCTGCTTCTAGCGATGATAGAGAGACCGGTGGATTAGATAGTCCTGTGGGTGCAAAGGCCAGCCCTGCTAGCGTGAGCGTGCCGTTGTCATCGCAAGAGACCTCTTCTGTGCATTCAGAGCGAGCCCTATCTGGAACGTTTACATCTGCCCTATCTGGGACGTTTGCTTCTGCATTTACGGCGCGACCTGGCTCAGTTTCTGCTGTCTCTGCTATTGGTTCACGACCAAACACTCCTCTTACAACAACCTCTCGTGTTTCTGATTCTTCTGCCCCTCGCCAGACACGCATCCTCCGTGTCGTTGACACCCCCAAATCTGAAGCATCTCGCCACGTTGGAACCGCCTCAGCTGCTGGCACCGGCAAGTTAGGGTCTCCAAGACATAGTGTTTCTTCCATCAGCAGACCAGATACTCCTGGTGAATTCGGCTCTGAGGCAGAGCTTTATCCCTCCGGCTCTGTATCTCGCTCAAACTCCCCTCCTGCTTCGGGTCGCATTGGCTCTGCTCCGGTGCGTGCGGTCACTAAGAGTCAGGCCAAGAAAGAGCGGAGACAGAAAGCGAAAGAGGCAGAAGCCAAAAAGGTCGAAGTCTCTTCCGTAGCCGAAGAACCCGTTCAAGCTCCAATCATGGGCCGAAAGCGCAAGACCAAGAAGGCACCGGCCACTGCCCTTGAGACAGCGGATGCCGCTCCGCTCTCTGCTGAGACCTCAACCCCCGCCAAAAACCGTGCTGAATCGCCCAAAAAGGCGGAGCCCTCACGCGTGGAACCCAAAGCTGAATCTATCAAGAAGGTGAAGGTCAAGGAGCCAATGGTGGAAGAGAACAAGGCACCCTCCGAGGCACCCTCTGTGGGCGACGAGCCCGCTGAGCCCAAGACCCCCCCTGAGGCTTGGTACTCTCACAACACTATGGGGCAGCTACTCAAAGATGCCGAGGAAAGTGGCCGTTCGATCAAAGACTTGTTCATGGAACGCACCAAGCCCCTACATGCCCTGCTTGCCGAGATGCACCGAGAGGGAAAAATTGATCTGAACAAAAGCTCCTTGTTCAACCCTGCCAACCTCAGCCAACGCGGTGACATGAAGTGCACTGCCGATGACTATGAGGACTTGAAGCAACCTACTGAACTTAACGAAGAACATCGCAAGGCCCTCCTGCGTGGTGAGCCCGTCCGAGTGGGTACTCAGGCCCTCAAGACCCGTTGTCTTATCACTCCTCGGGGTTGCGTGCTTCGACATCTCGAACCCGAAGAAGAAGAGCGATACCTCGAACTGGAGAAGAGTCGGAATGGAATCATTGATGTCTTCCCGGTCGGCGACGATTCGAGCAACATCAACGGTGGCCTTGATGCCCTTTTCGTGAACCCTGAGAAATACAACATTTTCTGGGTGGACGACGCTATGGCCCAGATGGGATCCTCCTCTCCCGTCCTGGAGCCCACCGATGCCATTATTCCGCCCAACGTTCTTTCCGCCATGGAGGCAGATAGCACCCGCAGTCACGACTGGGCCGTCGCCCACTCTGCCGAGCTTCTCCAGACCACCACGGCCGCCGTACGCTCCTTCGCCGCTGCTACCGCCAAACAGCTGCTCGGCTCCGCTGCCATCCCTGGCAGCAACCCTACCCTCGAAGATGTAGCGGCGATGACGGACGAGGAGCTGAAGAGTCTTTCCAGCAAGACACAGAAGGACCTAGAGACTACGCGCAAGGAAATGGACTTGCTAGATAAGAAGTTCGCCGGCCTGCTGCGCCGCAACAAGAAGCTTCAACAGCAGGCTCTGGCTCTCACTGAGTCCGCGAAGCCGAAGCAGAGTGCATGAACTAGGGCTTCTCCGCGGACAGGGTAGGATAAGATATTATCCCTCATGGTTCTCGCCCCTCGCCGCCTGTGGTAGCAGCCTTGATCCATTTTTGCGATGTATGTTTAACCAAGAAAGAATTTATTAAAATTTTTACAAGTCTGTCTCTTTGTAATCCCGTTGATTGCCCGTAATCTCCGAGTTTTAGCCCCAATGTCAATGAGTACATCACCCCGTGGACCTTGGAGAGCAAAGCTTGGCCCATACACGTCGACAGATGCTCCTTGACCTTGGAAGTAATCAGGGCTATCAGGATCAGGATCAGGAATTGATAGATGAGGAAAAAAGGTCAGATGTGGAATGTGCAATGTGAAACGAGATAAATTAAAGCGGGGGCTACTTTTACGTGGCGTGCATTTTGTTTGTGATCCGCCCGAACCTGCACCAACTTGGTGGCGCTTAGCACCCAAAATGCGGTCAATCAATTCCCCTGAACCCTATGACCTGTCAAATGTCAAAAGAAATGTCCGAGAACCCTCTCTGACGACATTCTACTGCAGAGCCAAGAAGAATCGGAAACGTCTCAGCACGCGCCGGTGGCATTTATGCCAGATTTCTGAGTGAGATTCATTAGGCGAATCTCCCCTAGCGTCGGTTCCACATCGTCCGCAATGGTTCGTTGGATCGATCGAATCATTAGCTCGACAAAACGGATGCTCGGCCTTGTGCTCGGCCATTTCCGCCCTGATTTACCTCTAATCTTGACTGGATCCTGAAACAAGTGGCTGGCCATTTCATTCGATACCATGTGTTCTGGCAGATTAATTGGTGATTCCTGTTACGCCATTCGCTCCTGGTGGCTGCTAACGCCGTTTCTCTTTGTATGATGTGGATTTGACTGTGGGTTTTTCCACAATGGACTGTTGAGGGTCTGGAATGGATCTTCGGATCTGGGTCCTCCCAGGGCTTTAAGTATAAACATGCTCTCCGTCCCCGATCTTGAGATTGGCATCAGCCTTTCCACGCTATCGTCGCTCCTTATTTTTCCAGATCATACAGCCCTGGTGGTTAGTTGATCATTACGCTCCTTTTTTTACATTCTTACCCTCCTTTTTTTCATCTTCAAGATGCGTTTTTCTTTCGTTGTGGGCAGTGCCCTGACTATGGCCTCCGTTGCCTTATCCGCTGCTTGTGCCGCACCGGTGTCGTTGTCGGCGGTGTCGGCGGTATCAGATGACTCTTCTGACGATTTGCCAATTGCGCACTCTCATGGGCATTCTCATGGACATGGACACTCTCATAAGCCCTCTCCGGTGGCCTCTCAAGATGTCTCTCCCGAGGCTGCCTGGACGACCTACGCCACAGTGTTCGAGACTTCTGTCGCCACGGTTTATGAGACATACATCATTACGGTGACTCCGACCATCACACCAGTGGCCGAATCTACCTTTTCACCAGCGGCCGAATCTACCATCTCATCGGCGGCCGAATCTACTTTCTCACCAGTGGCTGAATCCACCTTCTATACAGTGGCTTCCTTCACTTCTGAATCTTCTGCTATCTTCACCGCGGCACCTTCTTCTACTTTCTCGACGGTGTATTTCTCTACGACCTCTACCTCTGCATGGTCTTTCACCTCCGAGGTTGCTTCCTCTTTCTCCACGGCAACTTCTACAATCGCCTCTTCCTCTACTGCATCTTCATCTACCGCATCTTCTGCGGCTTCTTCTGCGACCGCTTCATCCACGGCTTCCCCATCCACTTCTATCCTACTGCCGCTTTATATCTGGCCCACTGATAACACCACCTGGGCCCCCGTCTACGAAGCCGCAGCTGGACACCCCGATATCGAGTTCAAGGTCATTGTCAACCCCGACAGCGGCCCAGGCGATACTAGTAAGAAAGCACTGAAAACCATTTGCCCTACTATATTTGCTAACATGAATCACTCCAGCCTACCCAGAAGCGGC
Source organism: Penicillium longicatenatum (assembly GCF_028827895.1). NCBI lineage: Eukaryota > Fungi > Ascomycota > Eurotiomycetes > Eurotiales > Aspergillaceae > Penicillium > Penicillium longicatenatum. The sequence goes on along the minus strand of NW_026643120.1, from coordinate 4,631,125 downwards.
ATACATTGCGGGTATTGCGCAGTTGAACAGCTATGACAATGTCGTGGTCCTCGGATACATCCCAACAGAATATGGTACCCGTTCTGCCTCGGATGTTGAGAGTGACATCTCCACTTACAGCGGCTGGTCTGCATACACGGCGAAGAACATCACCGTCTCCGGCATTTTCTTCGACGAAGCACCGAGAACCGACGATACCTCCTTGATTTCATACATGACCGAGGTCGCAGACAATGCCAGATCCTCTAACCTAGACTTTATCGTCTTCAACCCTGGTACCAAGCTAGAGGAGGGCGCGGTAAACGGATACTTTGATGCTGCAGACTTGATCGTTGAATTTGAAAACTCCTATGATGCTTGGATCGATGCTGTGCCGGCGGACGAGTTTTCTTCTACGGAGGACTATTCCAAGGATGCGGTTCTCTTGTACAGTGCGCCCACTGATGCAAACTACGAGACTGTTATCAAGGAAGCGAAGGATATGGGTCTTGGTGCTGCGTATTTGACCAACACTGTTGACTATAAGTCTGCTGATACCGTTCTGAAGGTGACAGCCGCTATGGTTTCGGCTTCCGACTAGGTTTAGACTGGGCCAACTCTCTGAGTGGTTTCATTGTGACCTCGTATGTTCATTTTGGACTTTTTGACTGAGATTTGAAGAATTTATAAATTGAATAGATATCTGTTTCGGTCCATACGATTATATATTCCAATAAAAGAAAGGATTTATCATTTGCTCATTTACATTGGTTCGATTCAAACCTTCCATGAGAGTACTCTACCCCAGCGTTGCCCCCCACTCTTGACCTCGTATCTTGAACTTAGCTGTCGTGCACCCCATCTCCGACGGTGTTGCCCATCAACTCCGCCGGAGATCAATCGAGGGTATCCTAGCTACGAAGAGCAGAAGGTTACTTAAATCGTTGATGTTCAGGTAAATCCCAAAATCAAAGATCTCTGCTATCATTCACCTTCGATACGTAAAATGGGCGTTCTAAAACTTTTCATCTCCCCATGGATAGCCTGTACAGTACCGATATGGTTCATCCTATACTACACAATCCCATACTTCACAAGCTACAAAAGCCTTTCCCGGGTTCCGGGCCCATTCCTGGCCAAATTCAGCAATCTATGGGTTGGATACAGTGCTCGACGAGGAAAGAAGTTCGCAGCCGTTGACAGCGCGCACCGAAAATACGGCAAGGTTGTACGAATCGGATTCAATCATGTTTCCATCGCAGATGAACGGGCCCTCAATGTGGTATATGGGCATGGAAATGGGTTTCTGAAAGAGTGAGAAATGAATCTGATAGTAACCTATACTGGATTAAGACCTTATTAACGAGGTGCATCAAGCCACTACTATGAAGCTTTCATCGCCCGTACTCCCGGTATGTTCAATGTTCGCGACCGGGCAGAACATACACGCAAACGCAAAATCATCTCGCATGCATTCTCACCGAAATCCGTGGCTGCTTTCGAGCCTCACATGGCTGCCAATCTACAGCGATGGGTTATACAGCTAGACCGCATTGCAGGTATGGGACCGAAATCAACGTCCCTTGACGGTAGCCCAGGTACCTTCGCCAGATTCAACGCTATGCCCTGGTTCAGCTACCTCGCCTTCGACATTATTGGGGACCTGGCATTTGGATCTCCATTCGGGATGGTGAATAAAGGCAAGGATGAGACAGAGGTGCAGCTTGTACCCGGGGGCCCCATGTCCACCGCTCCAGCCGTCGAAGTCCTGAATAGACGTGGAGAGGTCTCGTCTACTCTTGGCCTTCTCCCGGCTTTGCGTCCTTGGGCAAAGTATCTACCGGATCCCTTCTTCACGAAGGGTATTGCGGCCGTTGAGAACCTGACTGGAATTGCGGTTGCGGCCGTTGCTTCGCGGTTAGATGCAGCGGAGAAGGGGCAAATCGATACACGAAATGACATCCTGTCTCGATTATTGCAGGCCAAGGATGCTAACGGGAACCCGATGGGCCGGGAGGAACTTACGTCTGAAGCACTTACACAGCTAATTGCTGGTTCCGACACGATCTCCAATACCTCTTGTGCGGTGTTTTATTGGATTCTTCATGGCGAGCGTTGTGCCCCCGGGACTATTGTTCCCCGACTACGAGAAGAGCTTGATCAAGCCATTGGTGACCAGCCGGAAATTGCCTCATACAGCCAAGTGAGAGATCTACCATTCTTACGTCGCTGTATTGATGAAGGGATGCGGTTACACTCTACTTCTGCTATTGGCCTTCCTCGTCTTGTCACTGATAATGGGTCTGGCGTGGAATTTGATGGATATTTTTTCCCGCCTGGAACTGTGCTTTCTGTTCCTTCTTATACTATACATCATATGGCGGAAATTTGGGGAGATGATGTGGAGGAATTCAGGCCTGATCGTTGGTTGAATCTGACACCGAGACAGAAGATCGGGTTTAATCCTTTCTCTTATGGTCCGCGTGCTTGTGTTGGGCAGAATGTCGCGATCATGGAGTTGCAGTTAATTATTGGGACATTGTTCCACCGGTATGAGTTTACCTTGTACCAGTCGACGATAGAGTCTCATGAGGGATTTTCGAAGAAGCCCAAGGAATGTCTCTCTGGGATTAGATTGAGGAGCAGGGTTTAGGGCAGCGTGTTTATAAGATAGCATGATACAAGGTAAACGGCATATCATTAGGAAATTTAGCAAACGAATTATATATATCAAGCCGCATTGCCAAAGAACATATCTTCAAGAGATGGAAACTCCTGCTCGAGATTCATACTCCAGTCACTTTCCATCCACGATCTTGGATTCTCTGCTGTGGGTGGAGCGAAAGTCTCGGTACTATCAGCTCCATCTATGAAAGAGTCCAACTCACTCCCATTGACATGCTGCTTGATGACATTCAAAGACCACCGACTCACAGGCTCAGCCTTCCCTCCGCGCTGGATGTGAGATATAGCCCGCTCCATGAGCCCAATAGTCTCGCCGATATTGACCACATGGCTAACAAACTCGGCCAAAGTGACCATCGCAAATGAGCAGAGGAGATTCTCGTATGCTGGATGGATGCAGGTTGTGAGATCAGACATGGAGAGAAAAAGGACCAAAATCTGGTTTGAGTGATGAATCGCAAATCTGATAAATGCAAGAGCATTATCTGCTTCCGGCCTGATTCGTGTGCTGCTGGAGTTTCCTGGTTGAGATTCGTGGATGTGCTGCAGTGTGCGGCGAGCGAGGATCAGGTAAGTGCAGGAATAGGCAAAACGCAAAGGCTCGGATGAGTCAAGATCTAGATGCCAGAGCTCCGATTTAGTTTGAATGTGTTTTGAAAGAGCCTTGAGGACATACTGTAGATATGTTCTTGCGACTTGCATAGTTGTTCGATCTCAGGCCAGGCTGGAACCTCCTTCTGAATCACGTTCGAACTAACCAATTCCCATAGTTTTCGATAAAGATACACGCCAGCCAGCACTAGCTCATCTCGGGAGTTATAAGATGGGAATTCGAGAATCTTTGCACATTGATCAAAGTATTGTCCAGAAATAACAGGTGGTCGACCAGAGCCAACGGAGAATCTGGGCCATATTAGCTTCTTCAAAACAGACCTCACTATCTTGCTGACATACTGTAGCTGACACAAGCAAATCAAGTTCCAGGTACGCAAGATCTCCCGCGCGCGTGCCTGTTCCTGAATATTTCTCGTCTGCAGTAGCTGCCCAAAAGAAGTCGTGATCATAACCTGCATCGCCGCTGTACCGCTCAAAAGCCATGAATTGCCATGGTCATGATCTCTGGTCGGCCTTAAGTCCCACATAGAGCAAACCAGCATTGCTTGAATCGTATCCAGGGAAACAGCAGATGCACATTGGGACCGGCCTAACAGTCCATGAACGTGGCGGTATAACGCGTGATGTGTTGGCGAACCGTGCAATGATGGGGTTATATGGAGACCGGCAAGGATACAAGTACCAAATAGAAGGGGGGATTTGGTTCGTAGATCTGTTAAGTCGGTGTTCAAAAATAGCCAGCGACTCGATAGCTTTGAAAATCTAGAAGACGGTGAGCTTTGTTTGTATGGTACTTCTAGTACAGATGCCCTACCCTTTTAGGAGTGAAAAGGCTGTGTTCTCCGAAACGATCCCATTTACGATGACATCCTCTAAGAGATCTTGGATCTGCCGTGGCTGTCGATGTAAGGTGATATTCTCTCGGATTTCTTGGATAAGGCTCATGGGAGCATCGCGGGCAGTTCTCTCCGCGCTAGACTGCGCTGTCTGATAATAGATTAACAAAATTGGCTCCATGTTTAGTGTCATTCAGTGGTCCGATATTCTCACCTCCGGTATACTGAGGTTTAGGCCGACAGGCTGTGCAGATAATGAAGCTTGAATATCTGCCAAAGAAGTCTCAACGGCACGAAGTCTTTTTTCCAATGTTTTACTTTCTTTCTTAGTAAAGAAGAGTTGTTTGTAACGCGAAAGGATCAGAACACACCTATTGTGATAGTCATGCCGAAGCTCAATTTCAGTTTCACTCCCCGTTGGTATATGCGCACCAGTGTTCTGAACCACTACGGGAAACGAGCATTTTATCCTAAAACGACATCAGCACCTGCATACGACTATCTTTTACGAGGCTGAATACCCAAGTATCTCACAACGATGGCATCCATCTAAAGTGCTAGAATTGATCTCGCACCGTGTTTTTAACCGGCGACAAGCCTCGCATGAGCGCGCTTTACTGGGCTTTACCGGCTCGGATGATCGCGATGGTCGTCTTCGCTTGGTAACTCGGTCCGTTGAGGTCATATTGTGCTGAGATGGAACTCATGTTTCGGAAATCGTAGCCGCGATAAGCAACTTAAACTGTTTCCCCACTCTTGGAAGCAGTGATGGTCATGCCGACATAATTCCCTGAGGATTGTTTAACATTATTTAAGGCCCTGAGTAATAAGCAGCGGTGCATCGGCCTATTGAAGTCGAGACCGAGAAATCCGCAGAAGATGATTGGCCTGAAAACCGCCTACCCCCACTTTTGGAAGGGATGGAGTATGCAGCTGTGATGGTACAGATGTATTGCTACATTGCCCAAATACGAAGCCAACAACCAACATTGGATAGATTACATGCACATGTGGGCGAAAAGCAGGTTCGATGTCAATGACAATAGAATAGATCACCACTTGCTGCATTCCAGATACTGGAGTATTATCGCAATGGGATGATATTGATTGCCATTGATTAAATATCATAGTGAACCATCACAGTCTCCTTGTAACTTACAGCGAGCTCCTTAGAGCATAACATCTTTTAAACAATAAAAACCGTAAAGCATATTAGTCGCAGCCCAGGGTTAGCTCTTGGTAATTCTAGAAATTCAAGAATTATGCAATGGTAGATAAGATATAGAAAACAAGATCTCTTAGGATAGTAAGTAACTATTCAATTAAAAAAAGGCATTAAAATGCCGAATGTGGTCATGAATGGGAAGAAGCAAATGCGGACTTCAACGAACGGGAAAACAGCTAAAATATTCATCAATGCACTGTGTAGTCTAGTAATCATCCTACGTACGTCGGTGGCGACTTTCCCTCAACGACCCCTAAATCTGAAAATTGCCACCCTTTGTCTTCAAAATTCCACCGTCAAGGACGCCCCACCTGGCACCTGAGCGTCATTAGATAAACTTGAGCGCCTACCAAATCAGGGTCCCCACATCTGTGATCCAGACCCACCAGCGATGACATCGCTTCCCGTTCCTGGCGACCTCATTGGACTTCTGCTCTATTTTCCACCCCCACATTCTGAACCTTTCCCTGCTGGGCAAAACGGCATGGATACTATGACATAGCCTCCAGTGCTTGATTTCTATTGGAATCCCATGGATTTTCCAAAGACCTCGGGACACGTCTCAAAGTCCATAAAACGGATCCTTTGACCCTACAACCTCTACTTCTCTCACTCTCCGCGACATCCAATATTACCCCGCCATGATCGACGCCGAAAATGTCATTGACATATTAAATACCGATATTCGAACCGCCATCCCGGAATCAATCGTCGCGAAGATTATCTCTTTGCCTCCTTTTGTGATCCTGCCCGGCGTGTCCAATTTCCGGGATTTAAGCCATGATAACGAACTGCGCCCCGGATATGTCTACCGCTCTGGCAATATGTCAGACATTGAAGCGAAGGGGAAGTCAATCCTGGCGGAGGACCTAGGCATCACCACCATATTCGACCTTCGGAACCAAGGAGAACGGGAGCGGGCTCCCAGCCCAGAGATTACCGGAATCGAGACCATATGGATGCCCTACGGCAACAGACCAGCCTCACTGAACCTTCTGGATTTCTCACAAGATGAGAGTGCGAAAGGATTTGTGAAGATGTATATGGGAATTTTGAATGCGGCGACGCCTATATTCACCGAAGTCTTTAGTCATATCAGAGATGAACCTAACGATCCTTTTATTTTCCATTGTTCAGGTGAGTACTCACACCGCCAAGTGGCGAATCCATGAGAACCGGGGAGGGGATTATCGAAATGAATTGATTGATCTGGCTAACCTTCTTTGCGCGTCATCAGCTGGAAAAGACCGAACCGGAGTTCTTTCTGCTCTCATCTTACTCCTTCTCGAACGGCCTCATGAAGAAATTATCATAGACTACCTCTATACACGTGTGGGACTGGAGAGTGTGCGCGAGAATTTGACTCAAGCACTCGCTCTTCATGCCGGCACCGATCATTTAAGTCCCGAGGCGAACGGTATGCTTGAGCTTAGTGGCGTTCGGGCGTCGGCTATGGACGCGTTCCTCAAGACGTTCGAGGCCACCTACGACGGCGGCGTCGAAGTATACTTGAACACCCAGCTTGGCTTCTCTTTTGAGGATATTGCGTTGATGCGCAAGAACCTGATGCAATATTAAACATGGACAGATAAACAGAGCAACTAGAATTAGAGACTAAACAGTATTTGCAGCTTTTCGGTACATGGGAATGGCTGGGTAGATGGCCAGTGCATTTAAATCAAGGGATTCATTCCCACTTGCATTTTTCAAATGATTCGCATTCGCATTCGAGATATATTGTATTTAAAATTGAAAGTCATGATGTCTGGGAATTTCCATCTTTTTCCTCGGCAATTTATCAACCCCTTCCCAACGCACTTTTGCATTAAGTAGTACTGCACTTCTACCCCTCTCGAGCTCCACACCGCAGATCATCGCTATTAACCGCCATTCAAATCCAGAGCCGGAGATTCTCTTGTATAATTTCCCCGGGATCAACCCCGTTCGCTACGCAACATTGCTACCGTTGCTTTTTCCCCGCCCGTGAGGGGCTTCCCAGGTGCATTGCGAGGCAATCTTCGTAACAACAATGGCACGATCCATGCCCAGCTTGGCAGTTCAATAAAGAAACCTGCCACAACTTCGAGTCTCCACTTATCCTCCCATCGGTGTTTACCCGAGGTGACAGGGCAAACTTGCAGGATAAATCAAGGCACTCGCCCGGGTCATATCTGGGTGTTGCTTAGCTTTGTCACTCCTCAACACCCTGTGTTCAATCAGTGCCACCATGCGTCTTTGGATGAAGTTGGTACTGGCTGCTCTCCCAGTGACGGTTCAATCTGTGCTAGGACAGCGTGTAGTTGACCTCACTGGAGATGGCTGGACGGTCAGCAGCAAGGCTCTGAACATCTCGGTTCCGGGCCATTTACCCTCGCAAGCGCATCTGGATCTTTATGCTGCCAACGTTATTGGTGAGTGCGGTAATTGATTTACAGAAATAGACCTAGACTGACCATTGCAATAGACGACCCGTTAGTATTACTCCCAACTCTGGCAGTCGCATACTCAACGACTATGCACAAATAGGTACTACGGTCTAAATGATTTTAACTTGCGGTGGATTCCGGAAAATAATTGGACATACACAAGTCACCCATTGGGCGGACTGTAAGTGCATGGAAACTGAGACGAGTGTTTGAATACATGATTGATCATATAAGCAGATCTACTAACTCCAAAGCATCATGGCTTGTATTCAATGGCCTGGATACCTTCGCTACAATTGAGCTGTGCGGAGAGTTTGTCGGTACTACTGACAATCAATTCCGTCAGTACACGTTCGACGTCACCAAGATTGTCAATAACTGCAAGAGCCATCCCTCTTTATCGCTCAACTTTGGCAGCGCACCGAAAATTGCCGACGAGATTGCTAAGAATCCCAACTCCGAAAGTAGGTAATGGTCAAATGTCCTCGTCGACTATTTTTAACTGTTTTTAAAGAGTGGCCCTATGGTCCTCAGCAGATATATGAGTTCCCAAACCGCTGGTACATCCGTAAAGAACAATCAGACTTCGGTTGGGACTGGGGGCCAGCCTTTGCTCCCGCCGGCCCATGGAGAGATGCCTACCTCGTGCAGTTTGATCGTGAAGAGAGTATATATGTCCTCAACACCGATCTCGACATCTTCCGTCAGGGACAGATAAACCATCTTGCTCCGGATCAGAGCAACCCCTGGGTGGTGAATGCCAGCATTGATTTCCTTGGGTCACTTCCAAGCCACCCTTCAATGCACATTGAGATCAAGGATGTCGAATCGGGCAAGGTCATCAAGTCAGGCGCCCTCGAGAATGTCCATACATCCGGCCAAAGCATCACAGGAAGTATCACAGTCGCTGCTGATGCGCCCAATCTCTGGTGGCCAACCGGCATGGGCAAGCAAAACCTCTACTATGCTATCATCACAGTGAATGGCGCACAAGAAACTCTCGCCAGTGTCACCAAGCGAACCGGATTCCGCACAATTTTCCTCAACCGCTTGAACATCACAGATGAGCAATTGGCCCAAGGAATTGCACCGGGTGCAAACTGGCACTTTGAAATAAATGGCCAAGAGTTCTATGCGAAGGGCTCAAACTTTATCCCACCAGATGCGTTCTGGCCTAGAGTTACCGAAGAAAAAATGCAACGTCTGTTTGATGCAGTTGTTGCGGGAAACCAAAACATGCTTCGAGTATGGGCATCTGGTGCCTACTCACCAGATTTTATCTACGACATAGCCGACGAGCGCGGTGTCCTCCTCTGGAGCGAGTTCCAATTCAGTGACGCTATGTACCCCATCGATGAATCTTTCCTAGAAGATGTTGCAGCCGAAGTCTCCTACAACGTAAGACGAGTGAACCATCATCCCTCACTCGCCCTATGGGCCGGCGGAAACGAGATTGAAAGTCTCGAGCTACCTCTAATCCAGGAGGCAGATCCCAATCACTACTCCTACTGGGTCGGACAATACGAGCAGCTCTTCATCAGCTTGATTCTCCCGCTGGTCTACGAGAACTCGCGGTCGATTTCTTACATGCCCAGTAGCACAAACAACGGTTACCTGTATGTTAATCTCTCGGCAACCGTGCCAATGGCTGAACGCTATGATAATACCACCGCTGGAGCCTATTATTCAGATACAGACCATTACAACTACGACAGTAGCGTTGCGTTTGATCTCAGCAGCTACCCCGTCGGCCGCTTCGCGAATGAATTCGGTTATCATAGCATGCCAAGTCTGCAAACCTGGCGTCAGGCCGTTGATGAAAAGGACCTGCACTTTAATAGTAGCACGGTCATGCTTCGGAACCACCACTACCCGCCTGGTGGTACTGAGACACACAACTACAAGAACACGTCTATGGGAATGGCTGAGATGACCATGGCTGTGGAACAATACTATCCTATCCCACAAAAGGAAAACTCCGTTGCTAATTTTAGTGCCTGGTGTCATGCGACCCAGCTCTTCCAGGCGGACATGTATAAGAGTGAAATTCAATTTTACCGTCGCGGTAGCGGAATGCCGGAACGTCAGCTCGGTTCTTTATACTGGCAGCTTGAGGATATTTGGCAAGCTCCCACTTGGGCGGGTATCGAGTATGATGGCCGGTGGAAGGTTCTTCACTATGTTGCAAGGGATATTTACAAGCCTGTCATCGTTGCGCCATACTGGAATTATACGACGGGCGATCTTTCCATATACGTCACCTCTGATCTGTGGGACACTGCGCGTGGAACTGTAAACTTGACCTGGGTCGACCTATCTGGAAAGAGCATTCCGGGTAATGCTCATACTCCGATGTCGACGAATTTCACCGTAGGTGGTCTGAACACTACCAAGATCTTTGAGGCGAGTGTCTCGGATTTGGATCTTCCGGATAAGACCGATGCTGTCCTGGTGATGTCTGTGACCGCGCAGGGTCGTCTCCCGAATACGCAGGGTGTGACTGTCTTCAAGCATCACAACCAGTTCACTCCTGTATTTCCGAACGAGATTGCACTGGTGGATCCTCAGGTTGAGGTTTCCCATGATGCAAAGACGGGCCTGTTTACTGTCGAGGCTAAGAATGGGGTGTCCCTTTACACTTGGTTGGATTATCCAGCTGGTGTTGTTGGGTACTTCGATGACAACGCGTTTACACTTCTTCCCGGTGAGAAGAGACAAATCGGTTTCACCGTACAGAAAGATGAAACGGGTGGGAAGTGGATTGAGGGAGTGACGGTCAAGAGTATCTGGGATCAGTCGACAAAATAGACCCCGTTAAGGCCGTTTTGATGATCGGCTGCACGGTTAATCATTTAGTGTAGATCAAATCTAGTCTTTTTTACTCTTGCATATGCTTGCTATGGGCAAAGGTATACCTATGTACTGGATTTCCGTTGACGATCCTTGGTCTAAGTGCTAACCCCCTCGCCGCTTTGACTAAGTAGATCCAAGCACCGCCTTAGGCGTAGTTACTGGTGATTTGCCGCTGTTGCCCAATAAGCACTCACCGATTATACTCGAGGCATCTATTAAGCACAAGCGAGAACGCCTATGACAATAACTATTGAAGTCTTGTTTCACGACAAAGCCGGTTGCTGGCGGGGTGAAACTGCTTTCTTTCTTGATACGCTCTAATCGTATCGAGGACTAAAAGCCGAAAATCTTAGATGTATCCATCTTCCCACCAACGAACTTCTCTAATAAAGGTAATTCTGGCAAGCTTCCACCCTTTTCTAGGACCTTACGACGATACCGACGGCCTTCCCCTCCATCCAACGGGTTTCGCTGGAACCGAGTATTGAACATGATCCGCGAATATGCCCCGCCACACCCCTATATGTCAGATTCCTGGCTTGGTAAAAAGAGTTCTTTGGAGTAAGCCCATAGAAAATAGATGTAGTACCCCGCGGTAGAGTTCCTAAAGAAGTGCGAGAACCTCGCTTGCCTAGATCCCTAGTGGTTATCTTCTCTATAACTGTCTGGCCTAATAAGCGAGGTGCACTCCCTACGCATTCGGTTATATAAGATAGAGAGATCCTCTACTGGGGTTATGCCGTGAATTGTGAGATTATACAAGGCGTAATAGAGTTGGTTTAGTATCAGATATGCTTTGTTAATAGCCTTAGCGGTAATGAGACGTTTAAATAAGTTAATTAGTGGTTTCTCCGCTGGAAGGTGAGTATATAATTTTAGATAGGCCTCTTTCTCTTAAATAGAAGTATATATGTAATACCGTGATAATAAATATAGGATTGACGGTGTCTAGCACTAATACTCTAGGATCTCGCTAGGAATCTTGATAAAATCGTGTTATATACTAGTGCTATATATACTCGCGAAGTGTGTTTAGCTAACTAGATAGTGGATAGTGTGGGTACTGGGCGTGTTCCGAAGCCAACCGAACTTGGTACGCTATCTAACCGCAGATCTTGGGCGAGGCGCCCATGTATATCCATTTTATTTTTCCTGGAATTTCTATTTAGAGCATCTCTTTTAAGATCTCTCTTTAGGAGATTTACATGTATCTAGCAAAGAGTATGGTTTTTTGTTAACACCTGTTCACGCCGCGATGCCAGTCGAACCTCGAGAATAATAACATCATCCAAGTCTCTTTGACAAGCCTACCGAAGGCTCTTTGCCTTCACGCTCTTCCCCCCTTGGTGGTGTAATAAACTTGTCTTCCACTTTTCAAGATAAATAGAAGAGAAGCTACCCGTATGCCTAGACACATATTATTCTCCTAGTAGTAATATGTTACATAGGAACTATTAACAATAACATAAATAGCAACGCCTTCTCTCGGTATGCTCCCTGCATTGCCCCGACATAGGTCCCTTATGCTCTTAGAATTCCTGGCCCCTTGCTAGCTAACTTCTATTATATAAAGAACATTACTCATCCTCCGTCCTTGAGTCTTCTTTTAAATCAAAAGTCTTAGTAAAGTGTTAAGACTACTTAATAGCCATAATGAAGCTCTCCCTGGCCCTTACGTCTCTTAGTCTCTATATCGCGCCAGCGTTCGCAGAGCCAATCGGATGGGTATGGTATGTTTCCCCAATAAGAGGAAAAAAAACTAACAGAATTAGATGATATTGACATCAGACGAGGAAACTTGGGTAGAGACTCCCGAGTCGCAGAAATGTATTGAAAACTGGACGCAGTACGTCTCCCTTCATGCAGGTCCTCTGGATATCCCTACTAATTCCTAAAAGGCAAACTGCTTTGAACGAGATTTACATCAAAGGAAATGTCACTGGTGCAACTATGGAGTGCTTCTTTTATAAGTATATTCTACCCATAACGAGTGATCCTCTTATGCTTAACTAGCAAACTAACTTATCCTAGTGATAGCGAGAAAAACTGCACGGGTCCATCAACCGCCTTAGAAGAGGGGCTACATACGTTTCTAGGAAACTTTTATACCAGTAGCTTCCAGTGCTTAAACTCATGATTAGCTTGAGTCTATTCCTTTATGTATATAAGAGGGCCTTATCATAAAGTATCTAAGTGAGGTAGTATTCTTGTATTTCTTCTCTATGGTATGCGGTTTATGTCTATTTCTAGCATAGGGGGTTTCTCTATAGTTTTCCGTGTACTATACTGCGAATATAAGAACTAAAGATACTACTTGTTTTAAGATAGAGTATTTACTATATTCAGTATCCTAGATCTTCTGATTTTACCTAGCGAGGTAGAGCATGCCACTTTGCGGTTTCTCTATGCACATTCCGGGCAGTTGCATCAATATCTTCCCTAGCCAGAAATAGAATAGATCTACCATAGTTCCACCCAAATGCCGCGACGACTAGAAGTGTAGCTTGATTTGAGCGTGAAATCAAAATTTTATATCTTAGGAGGGCCTGCAGTAAATTGATTGTTGTACTTCGCTACATAGTGGAGAGGTGTACAGTTTCTTGGTCGATCGATGGTTCAAAGACAGAAAGCGAGTATTCCTTCTCTGTGATATCCTCCAGCCCCGCACGAATCTGTCGTGGCTGGGCGGATCGAAAGGTACTTGCTCCTGCGTGAGTTTACGATACCGATCTACCGGAGTATGCGTGAGTTGCATTACCTGCTCAGGCAAATGGTTCAATACGAATGGAGGCTGGGGTGGTTGCTTGTATCCGAGCATGGTGTCTGCTGTTGTGCTTTTGTAAAGACTTTCTAGGTAAGATGATCCGTTCCTTTTTGTGCTCTGTGTTTGACCACTGAGTTCAATGGCAGAAAAGTCAGAAACCAATATCAGAAGAGGAGAAGAGGGAGAGAAATGTACTAGAAAGCGCTAGAGAAGAGATACTTTACATAAGAAAGGAAATTATCCCAGGCTTGCCATGGCTCTTATCACTCCTTTAGGCCTTCCGTCGGTGCTCTTTAACCCTTGTCTAGTCACTTCCCCACCTACTAATCGGGTTAGCCTAGTGAAGTGACGATTAAGGATTTTTTTTTACATGGTATTTATGACTAAATGGAGTTTTTGGATGTCTGTGGTACCTAAATAATTTCCGAAGTTTGCATACTGTACTGCTCACCAACCAGTATAGATTTTGTTGAAGATGAGATATTAAATCTCAAGCCACCGAACGCTATGCCATGAATGATCTGCAACTGGCTCAAATTTGATTAAGAATTCTTAAATGACAACACGAAGCAGTTTCAAGCCTTTTTTGTGGGAAAACAATTAATTTTACAGTCCCACCCAGAAATTCGCGGATCTGTGTAGAGAGAGTTTCATGCATTTAGCCTGAGTGAATGGATATAAAAGCTGGAACTTGAGTCCCGTCTATATTTTCTAATCATCATTGGGTGTCACTTATAGTCATTTAAACATGCCTCGCAGGTCGAGGACGGGAGAAGTTAGAAGTAACCGGCCGGAAAGGCCACACCAAGCGGAATATCTAAGATATCTAGGATGCTGCTTCGGGGATGGCCTGGGAATGGACTAGCTGCTCAGTCAATGGCTCTAAGTAATCAGCAGGATGGGCTGTCAGTGACCAGCCAATCATGATCACCGAGTGCTCACTGAGCCTGAGTCTGAGCTCCCTCGTAAAGCGGCGGCAACCAGAATAGGAAAACCCCACCCATCAAAGAATATCCAAGTATATACAGCTACATATGTACCGAAAATCGTCTCTTTCCTCCTTAAAAACTCCTGCTCTCTTCCAGAAGGGCCTTGTAAAATGGACGACCTTATTGACAAAAGATTAGCAATCTTATCCCATCCCAATGTTTGCATACTCACCTTTACTAAGACGAAGTAATCGTTTCTCATACGGTCCTAAGGGCTCCTCCATCAGGATGGTCTGCAACGGTGCATCCTCTGCAGGTCCAGCATATATCCACCCCCACCGATCATCCTCGAATTTCTCAATAAGCTCCCCCATATCCCCATCCGGATCCTGAACCTTCCGGCTAACCATGGTCCTCACCCTCTCAAGATCCCAAGGCCCTTTCTTCAATAACGCCTTACATTTATACAAACCAACGTCATCATACCCCAAACCACCGAGATCAAGCCTGATCCGCACACTCCGATGAATCCTCTCGTTTGTATTGACCAAGAACCTCGAAGTCATCTTCCCCGTCTCAGGGTCAATCCGCCGATACTGTCCAGGCGTCCGAGTCGTCTTCCCAGCGAGATGATAAAATCCTGTATCAGGCTGGACAATCTCACCCAGACCCCAGGGCCTAACGGGCTTGTGTTCATCGTAAACAGACCTGTCGGCCCACTGTCTCCATTGTTCAGAGTTAGAAGATCCATCGACGTCAGAGCCGTGCGGGTGGTCAAAGAAATAGCGCACGCTCCGCTCAAAAATCTTATCAATTGTGTCGTCGTAGAATGCTACGCCGATGGATGTCAGTTGATCCATCATCCAAGCTAGAGCGATGTTGGCGAGTTCTTGATCTGGGAGACCGCCGCCGACGTTGGAGTGTGCGCCGCAGAACCATACTTGGCGGAGATCGGTATGGACACCGTCTGGTCGTTCCCAGACTGCCGGGGCAAAAGAAGTGCGGTCTTCATCTAGAGCCAGGGCTTGGAAGGCGTATTCGGTTGTGTTTGATAGACGGGTGTCGTAAAATTGGCATGTAGAGTTTGGTCAGTATCGTGGATGAGATTGAGAAGAGTAGGGCACTTATTCTTTTGTGGAGCGGGGGATATGCATTTTCTTTCCAAAATTTGTATTGGGAATGCCTGGGAGTGTCAGATGGAGCTGTGGTAAGGAGGGTTGGGGGAAATACCTAGACTTCCTACGGTCTCCCAAACCGCAATGCAGCGTATCTTGATTAGGTGTCCATCAGGGTTATAGACTCTTGTCAATCCAGCCTATGATTATAGTCAGCATTCTCCTCTTTTAGTATTAGATTTTGTCCTAATACATCTTCTAGGCGACGCTTATACTCCTTCCCACTGTTGGGACGACGAGGCTTGTTTGGAAATGGGATTGTAGGGAATTTATCCTTGTAATCTGAATTCTCCATATTCTCCGCATCTTTGAAGATAGGGTAAATCATCTCCATCCCATCGGAATTAAGCAGGCCCACCGCATCGATGAGCGACTAAAAATAACCATTAGACCAAAACAGCTCGAAAGCCTCATAAGATCTCTCACATACAGCTACACCTCTCGCAGTAAACGCACCACGCGAAAACCCCAATAAGATAATCTCATCGCCAGGCTCATAATTCGTAGCGACAAAACTATATGCTTCCCTGATATTCTAATAATCGTCAGCCTGCAGTTGATGGGGGTGAGTGACCTCGGACGCACCTCGGCAACTCCGGTGCCAAATACCCCACCACTAATCGAGTCCGAGACGCCGCCTGTACTTCCCACGCCGGGATGGTAGTACATGACTTGGCTCTCCCCGTCGAACCCCCGTTTCCGCAGTGAACGGTACACACGAGTCACATTTGTCGGGATGGCTGATGTTTCGTTCGGGTCTTGTGCGGTCGGTCGGTTGTATCCCTTATCACTGTTGACCCAAGTGCCGTCTAGGCACAATATGATGCGCTTGCCATCAAGAGGCATTTTGGACGCGTAACTGGGTAGCGATGGAAGAGGACGTGAGAAATCAGCCAAAGTCCGTCCATATGATCACTTGGGCTCTTTTTAAGCCACAACTAGAGGTATACGAGCCCGTACCTGCGAACCGTGGTGAGGGGAACCGAACGGTGGGGACACGCTTATGTGGACCAATCCAACGTCAGCACCGCGACGAGGTAATGTTTGGAAGGTACAGATGAGCAATAATTGTAGTAAAATGAATTAAATTAATATTAGGTACTTATACGCCATCTATCTACTTCTAATTTCCAACTCTCATTCTTTTATTCTATCCCTCGTCAGCATATTAACAGTCATTCCCCACTCTCAATCACGGCTCAGTTTCACCCTGAGCTGCGCGCCAAAGAAGGAGAAAACATATGGAATGAAAACCATCCCAATTCCAATGAAAGCCAAGAGCCATGACGCCCATTGCAATCCCAGACGATCATACATCTGGGTGATAAACAAAGGGAAAGCGGCACCACCACCAGATCGCAAGAAAACCTTCGCCGCCAACGCCGAAGCAGCATATCTCTGATACGAGTCGATAATATAGGCATTGACACCATAGTAGCACAGAACCATTCCAAAGCCAAAAGCCAGACCAGACGACGCAGGTCCAACCCAGATGATATGCTTATATGAAGTACCACCAAGGATGAAAAAGGCAATTGGAATAAAAGGAGCTCCCCACATAGCAGCCTTCAACCGATCCTCGGGAGTGGGAAGGCGTTGCGCACAGATGCGCTTGAAATCCTTTTCAAAGATCGGAGTAACGAGCAGAGCAAATCCGGCACCAATCAAGATCGGAATGAACATCAATCCGATCTGACCATCGTTGTAGGCATAAAGCTTGCCGAAAATTACCGGGTACGCGAAGAAAAACGCGTAGAGCATGGAGTAGATCAGGACGACGTAAAAGCACATGAGATCGAGAACCGGCTCCGTCATGATCATGGTAATGGGACGGATCAAGTTTGTCCGGATGATATCGTTGAGAGAGGGCTTAGTCTGCTCCTGCTCGGTGATGATGTTTGGGTTTCCAGTTTCCTTGCGAAGCTTCGCGGCGCGCTGTTTGAGAATCACGGGAGCGTATGTCTCGGGGACCAGGCTGATTAGGATCATGAGAACACCTGCGAAGGCCATGTTTGTCCAAAAGAATAGATCTAGTCGACCGGTGCCGACATTAATCCAACCGGCTACGATGGGTCCCAGGACAGGACCACAGTAGGGAGCAGCGGCGAAATAAGCGATGGCCATGCCGCGCTCTTCAAGATTCCAGACATCTGCGATGGTTCCGCCAGCGAGGGACAGTCCGGAACTAGAAAAGACACCGCACAGGAATCGCGATGCCAGTAGGCCACCTATATTTGGCGAGAGCGCACATGGGATCTGGAAGATTGTGTAGAGTGCGAAAGAGACGATATATACGGGTCGGCGACCAATGATCTCTGAGAGGGGAGACCAGAGTAGAGGTCCCACAGCGAAGCCGCAAACCATGATTGAGCAAGTTAAGATGGCAACCTCCAATGATACATTATATTTGTCCTCGATGAGACCCAGGCCACCAGTGACGACTGCTGAACCGTAGGCCACGCATACCACGACAGCTGAGGCGACAAGGGTGATATACCAACGGTATGGACGGGACCAGTTGTGTGGATTCTCGGGATCATCAACTGTAAACGTCACGTAATCGACAGGGTCCTTTGGTCCTTTTTCAACGTCGATGCCTTGACCATTATTCGATGTCTGTGTTGCTGATGAAGTATGGGATCGTAATTGATGTAAGGCCGCTTGTGGAACCAGACCGGTTCTCGTTTCGACGACATATTCGTCGGGGAATTCAGGGTTATTTTGGGGTTCAACATTGGCATAGTTGTAGTCCACTGGTGGAGGAATTTCTGAAATACCGGCATCGTGAAGGGTTTCGCGAGTCTCGACCCTTGACAGATTGAGATGGCCTGAGTCAGGGCTATTTTGGGAGTGAGAGGGTATTGAATCAGCCATGATGTAGATTGTGTAACGGCTCCTGGAATTGAGTGACTTTGAGCTGTCGTACAGATCGATGGGAGATGACGGGTACCAAGATACTTATATACTTCGAGTTCCCTATAGCTTCCATCCTTCAAGTAGAATACAATCACAAATACTCTCAGGCCGACCGATCTCCGAGATATTTCCCAAGATGTCAGGTTCTGGGCCAAGTGGCATCTAATATGATTGGATCGTATTTAGATTCCCGCCCTACAGCGATAAGGTCCGTTACTGTTCGCGTTTAGTTCGGCGAATGGGCGCGGGGGCGAAAATCGGCAGAAGCTCGGTGCCGAGACATTGCCGAGATGTCATTGGCCGTGCTCGGTATGCCGGCACTGATCATAGCTCAAAGCAAGGGGATTTGACGCAGGATTTTACCATTAGGATTGATTCAGGGATGTGGAATTTTGAAAGAAACTAATTAATTCTAGATCGTTCCGCAAACTTTTTCATGCGTGATTTATCTCGTCCTGCGTGTTTCTGTTCTGGTTCAACTGCATGAAATTGACCACATTCGTAAGGTTGTGTAATGCACCAACATTTTCAGCCACTTTTCGACAAATACTATTCTTATCTTCATTTCTTTTGACAATCTTCTTCATCGGGTGTCACCACCTCGGGTCGTGATCGGCTTCCCGATGGATGAGCTGAGCCGTAGTGGACTGATACCACGGATCTGAAAGATGACAGTTCCGTCTGACGAATCGCTATCTACGGACGAGCTTCCTTCCAGGTTTTCTATCAACGTCGCCAAGGCTCGTCCATTGATCTGGTCATCGTAATCTAACTTAAATGATCAGTATCGCAACACGTGTTTTATACATCTCGTCAATCCTGGGAAAGAATCGTAGTGGGGCATATGATGAAGTAGGAAATACCCACCAACGTCTCTTTCTATGACCCACTGACATGGGTCCATGTTCAAAGAAGTTAGTGTATGCTAATTTCGACGAGTGTGGTGCTTTAATAACAGTTGGAAGTTGCAAGCACGCGCGTTCAGTCATATAGCCGGATGGTAAATTGGGCTTGCTATAGACAGGTTGACTGGCTTCCATGAGGGTAAAGAATAATCTTCCATCTGAAAAAGAAAACAGAGTCATCACCCCCCGGCATCGCATGCGGGGCCATTGGAGGCTCAGGGAAATGAAGTTCCTTCGGGCTTTACTCGGTTGATCACGGGAGCTGATGGTTGTTGACGAGGTATCCATGGATGCACCTCCTTGCTCGGGACGACGCTATTAATATGCCACCTTTGACCGCGACAGGGCATCGATTGCCTGCTCCACTGTAATGACATTTAGTGGCATCTTTGGAAGAATTCCCTGTAAGATTGCATCATAGATCATTGCAGCGTCACTTCCCATCTCAATTGTGTTGTTTGCAATGACGTATCTAATCTTCATTAGCGGTGTCTAAGCGTCCAACATCGCCAGATTAAAACACTCACACATTGAAGTCAAGATCAAAAAGGCGTTGGGCTGTGGTGAGCACGACACCAGACGTTCGAAGGCCCGACTATTCAGGTTCATCTGTTAGAATCAATGGATGGGTTGACCCTAGCTGTTGCAATGGATGTAGAAAGGAATGCGGGCGTACCAAGACAACCGTGTTAATTTTGTGATTGCGCAGGATTTGAACTAATGTGTTTTCTGCCCCCGCATAGTACCGTGTTTTTTGCAAAACAACGTCGTAATCAGATAATGGCTTAAAGGCTTGGTAGAGATGTGATTCCACGTCAGACTCTGTTATGTTCCCAAGATCTGAAATGGTGCTACGAAAAGGTGAACATGTAGAGATCTCGGGCATGAGAGAATTAGAGGTATATAGGCGGCTGAAAATGCTGATTGGAGGTGGGGATTGTTTGTGAACGCTATGCGTATGGCTGTCAGTCATGGGCGAATATTGAAGAGCAGGTTTTGGCCGGTGCGACACAACTCACGCGTCAATCCATTTCGCAGTGTTCTTGATGAATGCTTGTCCCTGTGAGGTTGCGTTGATACTTCCCACGAAAGCATTGATCAGATCCAGATTCAGTACGGCGTAGTGAGGTCCAAAACTTAGTGAAGAACTCGTGACCGTTGAAGGTGTTGAATTCGAATATCCGATGGCGGTAGAATCAACAAAGCAGGGCGCAAGGGCAAGAAATGCCCACGCAAGAAACTCCATTGTGACTGGTCATTTCTGACGTTTTGCTGGATTTAAAATGCTATTTATCGGGGGATGTAATCCAGGGCAATGGTTGTAATTATATCCGCTGAGCACCTCTTCATGCAACAATTACGTAGAGATCGGCAATGATCGGCACCCAGTGGATATTGATAGAACCGAGATTTGGAATAGCTCGCTCAACTCTCGAAAAAGCTACGTGTAGTTAGTGTCGAAATCGATTTGTTCTGAACAAAATCGTCGAGCGATAATGCTACTATCAGCATGCCCCAGCATTGGAGAGTGGCACCCAGGTCAGTCGTGTAGGACGGGATGTATAGACTGGCAAACGTCGCTCAGAGCAAAACCCCGTCTAAAAGCAGTCATATAAAAAAGACGAAAGGGACCTTCTAGATTGAACGCTTTGATTTAACTTATTAAACATTGACCAAGACGAGCTCGAAGACTCGTTCAATCTATCTAAGCCGTATATACATTGCCAAACTGTGAAATAGTGGTCGCTGATTTCGAGGTGAAGCAAATGCAGCAATTCACAATGTTACTTCTATGTGCTCGATGATCTTAGGCCAGCTGCTACGACCCCTTCATCAACCTAGCTTGCCTCTATGAAGTCGAAATTCTTCAGATCTGATTGTTGTTATTCGTTGACAAAACAGTCAGAGCGAAAAGGCCTAGCAAAAAGCTTCACTCCTTGAAAGTTGGAGTGCATACTGTACCCTTAGTATTTAATTTTCCATTTCATTTCTCCACTGTGCATAGAGAGGATCATTTTATCGCCACTTATTGTTGAAAACTTTCCCATCCACATAGTTCACCAACTCTTTCACAGGCGGAAGATAATCTCGGTCACCCCCGAAAAGCATACCGTGACGCAACACCTTGCGATAATTCTTTCCGGGTGATACCTTACCCAGAACATAAGGTTCACGAGTCTCAACCCGGGTTGGAACAGGAATGGAGCGACCGACCACCGCCTCCATACCTTGCCAGGCAAAGGTAATAGCTTCTTTCGTACCGCCTGGAATCCCCGCCTCATCTAACATCATAATCCGGGTATGAGGATAACGCTGTTGAATGAAGGCAGCGATGTTCGGATTATAAGCACCACCGCCACACATGAAGATCTCAGCAATCTCAAGGTCCTGAGGCGCATATCGATGGTAGTGATCCACGATGGCCTGCGCTGTGACACGAGTTATAGTAGCAACAACATCATCCGGCTTGAGTCCCTTGGCCTCTGCCTTTTGGATCAACACGTGGGCAAGCGTATCACGAAATACTTCGCGGCCGGTTGTCTTTGGTGGTTTTAAGGAAAAATACGGGTGACTTAAGAAATCATCCACTAGTTCCTGGTCGACAATGCCACGGGTACCCATCTCACCGTCCTTATCATATTCACGCTCTCCATTTGTATAGTGCCTCACGACAGCGTCAATAAACACATTTCCGGGGCCAGTGTCAAAGTCATAGCAAGCATCTACACCACCATGTGTATCGGGAGGAATAAAGCAAACGTTGGCTATGCCGCCAATATTTTGACAAGCACGTAGCTTGGTCGGATGGTGCAGCACCAGTGCATCAAAGAAGGCAATTAATGGCGCGCCTTGACGCCCCGCTGCCTGATCACTAACACGAAAGTCGGTCACGGAGGTGATGCCTGTACGAGAGGCCAGAAAGGTTCCTTCTGCCATCGTCAGGGCACTTCGGGTTTCACCAGGCTCTGGCATGGAAAGAAGCCAAATGGTTTGACCATGAGACCCCAGGACATCGATCGTGTTAATATCGATATGGTAGTCCTTACAAAATTGGTGTACGGCAGATGCGAAGGTCTCCCCCAAAATCACATTGACCTCCGAGAGCTCTGAAGGCGATGTTTTGTTGTGCAGGATCATGTTCATCACGCGTTTCTTGATCACCGGTTCTAAAGGAACTTCGCCATACTAAACCAGGAGTTGGTCGATGATCCTCACGGGAAGCTCGCAGATGGTGCTTACCTGTAATAACTCGAAATGCATCGCCGAGTCCGGTGTCTCCTGGCGAAAACGACAAAGGGCGCAGTCTATACCATCCTATATGGTTCATTGTGAGCGTCAAACCCCTTGGGTACGCAGAATTCAATCAACCAAGAATTTACCATGGATGTCCCACTATTCAGTCCGAGGACTGTCATGTCTAGCGCATATTCAATTCCGGAGGATCCCATGGTGGGCAGGGAGAGTATATGGAACAGAAATGGGAGGATTTAGACTAAGTCCAGGAGAAGAGAAAGCTTTAAAAGAAGCCAGTCGAGTCATTAAACTGCGTTTCATGATGCAACATAGGAACCAGTGGATCCAGATCCCTGAACAGCTCCAAGTATGAATCTAAATTTTGATCTGATTACCGTGAATGGTCAATGGTCATGGACCCGCTTCAAGGGGTAATCGGTAAAACGCCTAATCGGCCTGATTGGCCAAATCAACGGAAGAGCCAAATGGCGGAAATCCAGGTAAAATGGCTACGCGCTTCAAGGTGGTTCCTCCCCGCGCTTCTCCAGTCTCGGTCGGACTCGCCCCCTTGGCACCATCCCATTCCCGACGCGACACTACTCCGTACTGGGGCTGGGACCCATATAAAGGACTAGGCTGTTACATCGCGCTGCTTTTTATTGGGCGCACTGACACTGTACAATCACGCTATGGGGTACACTACCGCATGGAAGCGGCTTTCCCCGCGGCAGCTAAACCTAGCTATCCACATCTTTTCGCTGATCTCGATCTTCTTCGAGGGATATGACCAGGGTGTCATGGGCGGGGTCAATGCCTCGCCAAGCTACATCTTGACGGTGGGGATCGGGAAGCTTGATGGGACGATCACAAACACCACTCATGAAGGTGGTATTGTCAGTGTCTACTACCTAGGCGCCATCTTTGGTTGCTTCGCCGGTGGATGGCTTGCCGATCGTATCGGTCGTATCAATGGCCTGTTGGCTGGGTCTCTGTTTGCTCTTGTGGGTGGCGCACTGCAAGCTGCAGCTCAGAACTCCAATTTTATGATCTGTGCCCGAGTGGTGACAGGGATTGGCACTGGTGGTATGCGATCCTGCTAGTGTGCATTAGTGAGACCCATTTGGAGATCTAGTGCTAACTCGTCATAGCCTTGACCGGTATCACCCCTGTCTTAGTTTCGGAGACCTCGTCTGCCGATCACAGGGGCGGTTTCCTCGGTTATGTGTTTATTGCAAATTGTATGATGCCGCATTGCGATTGCGACTGGATGCCCATTTGGCTAACCCATGCCCCTCTTAGATCTTGGAATATCTCTCGCATACTGGATCTCGTTTGGACTTGCCTTCGTGAATAATGGGTATTCGGATGTGCGATGGCGGTTCCTGCTCGCCTTCCAATGTCTGCCCGCTCTCATTCTAGCCTTGTTCATCAAAATGCTGCCTGATAGTCCCCGCTATTTAGCCTCGGTGGGTCGGTCGGAAGAAGCACGCGAGCTTCTGGTTCGTATTCGCAAAGGCACAGCCACCCCTGAACTAATTGAACGCGAGTACTTGGAGATTGTCACCACAGCTCGGCATAGTCAACCCAGCTCCCCCGTTCAGTTTGCAAAAATTCTTTTCGGGAAAGGTGGAAGGCCAGGTACAAATCTAGGCCGACGGGCATGGCTATGTGTCTGGCTTCAAATTATGGCCTCGTGGACCGGTATTACTGTAAGATGCACAGACACTTTTAATTATTCCAGCGCTAAGCTACTTTACCTCAGGCGGTCACTGCGTATTCTCCCGTTCTGCTGAAGCAGGCTGGCTATAGTGATGTCAAACAAGATGGCCTTGCCGGAGGTATAAATACAATCGGCATCGTCGGTACTATCATCAGCGCTCAAATTATCGACCGGCTGGGCCGGCGAGCTTGTTTGATGGGCGGGGCTCTGGTGCTGTTTGCCGTGAATTTAGTTGTATGTTTCCCTGATACGTATCGTCGATACGGCAGGATTTTTAGATACTAATCTGTTAGGCCGGTGCTGTTTTCGAGGGTTCCCGTCACCATCCTGATCAAGCGACCCAGTATGCCCCGGGCGCAGTGACAATGCTATTTTTATTCAATCTGGGGTAAGTCGCCGCTACACTTGCTCTACTATGGCTGACCAATCTTTGTTAGTTATGCTGCTACCTGGGGTACAGTGGCCTTCTTGATCCCCACCGAGATTTTCCCTAGTGAGCTACGAGCTCAGGGCAATGGCTTTGGAATCACAGGTTGGGCCATTGGCGTGGGCATGACCACCCTGGTCAACCCAATCATGTTTGGCACTTTGACTGTAGGTCTGCCCACATTTATCCTCTCCTTACAATGATACTGACGATTTTTTTCAGAGCCGAACTTATTTCCTTTTTGCGGGGTTGAATTTACTTTGGGTTCCTATTGTGTACCTTTGTACGTCTTTCTCCATGGCTCTTAATCCGGTTTAACTAACGTACTAAAGTCTACCCCGAAACTCGCAATCGCTCGCTGGAATCCATCGAAGCTCTTTTCTCCACTTCCAGCCCGTTCTATTGGAAGATGGAACAGGCCTATAAACTCCGCGGCGACGTCCTTGCGGAGCATGGGGTCGCCAGGAGCGAAACCTACGATACAGACAGGACCGAAGTGACCTCTGATAAAACACTAGATTGGCCTGCTGCTCAAGGCAGTTAGGTATTGTTCGATGCTCGTGCTATATAAAGGTTGTCTAATCTTGGGATTATTTACCTAGGCCCCACCTGGATCTCTACACCTAGCATTTTTCTTCGGCGCTCGTCTCTGCAGAGCACTTCTTATGAATACCTATCATTACATACTATAATATGCATTTAGATCTGGATATAATACACAAGCTGTCTTACTTGCGAACTGCCGTTCAATTAGGTTCGTAAGGCCTCGTCATCGTAATACAGATAATGTAAACCCGCCAACGATGATTCGTCGACGCCGAAAAGTCGATGACATCCTGATGAGTCAGCATACCCCATGCAGAGTTGGGGGCTCGACTTCTTTTCCAATGATTCGAGGATTCAAATAGAAATTAGAGACGGCTAAACTCCTGCTAATTAAAACCTTTTTCCCTTTCACCATCTCAGCCTTGTCTTCATCCGACACACGCGACCCACAATCCACACTCTAAACTCTACCGGAGACCCGTTCGGAGGCCCGGTATCGAATTCCCGGCTCAGGGAACACAACTGACGGTTCAAGAAAGATTCCGGATGAATGTCGCAAAAACCGCGAAAACTTCAGCGCGTCTCCAAGGCCTGTAGGTACCCCCACGCTCCCATGCACGTTCCCCACATCAGTTGGTGGGACCCGAGTTTTGAAGTATCGGAAAAACTGACGCATGCGCAGGCGACTTCTGCAATAGGCGCAGTATCAAATGTGGCAGCAGTGAAGATCCGCTGGGTCGGTGCCAGAATTGTGTAGATTTCGATGTCCCGTGCACCTTCGATCGCCCGGCTAAACGCCGGGGCGTCAAGGCCGGTACCCGAGTGAATGCTCGCGATACCCCAATCGCAAAGCCGGTCATCGACCAACCAGTTGCAATTGGTCGCGGGAACCCTCCGGAGAGGATGTCTGGCTCATCAGCCTCAAGAAGCTCATTTTACGCTGACTCTGTGTCACGCCCGTCATTGACAGGGGACCCCTGGTCTTCTTTCAATACTGGATGGTCGACGGTTGAAGGATACGATGATGATGGCGCACTGCGCAATTCTTGGAAGGCGTTTGCCATTTCTTGCGACCAACAGATTCGCAATCTCGTGCAGGTGTACTTTGAGATTGTTTATCCAATGTAGGCCTGGACTTTTCAACCCCTTCCACCTTGGTTTTTGACTAATCACCTTGGCGTCAGATTTCCATTGTTTCATAAACCATCATTTATAGAAAGAATTAACAACCAAGAGCATCTTCAGAGTCAGAGCCTGTTTGCTTCAACAATGGCGGTCTGCTCATTGGTATCTGGTCGCGCCCGCGATGGAGCATTGTACACCAATCGGTGGCATCGGGAGGAGCTGTCAGAGCCGCCTTCGGAGGCCTTCTATGCAGCAGCCAAAGACTCACTTCCTCGGGACCTTGCAGCCGCAAAGGGCTTCAATTATATGCGTGCTTGTGCAATACTTGCGATCGCCAGCATTCAGAACGGCCAAATTAAAAATATGCAGAAATACTCTGGCATGTATCATACATTAACAACCATGGAGGGGTTTCATGATGAGAAGCTCTGGCCGAAAGATATCAGTCCTATCGAGACTGAAGAAAGAAGAAGATTGGTATGTATTGGGGTACCTTAGAATCGCTGGTGGCTTTTCACTAATAGAAATAGTTCTGGTCCATTTATACCCTGGACATCTACTCCACGATTGTATGGGGAGGTGTGATCCGATACCGGGAAGCCCATTCTCTCGTTCGATACCCCAGTGAGGTAGATGACGAATTCATCACTCACCACGGATACGGCATACATCCCGTATCCCCAGAAGCCGCCCTCAGGCAGGGCCAGGTCCCTGTTGTCTCACGACAACCCGTTTCGTGGATGCATGGATGGAACTTCACCACCGATCTCTATCGAATTCTCGAACACGTTGTTGACGGCACTCGACGCAAGTCTTCCTCCGCTAATGGCACCCAGGAGGTGTGGTCTCTGTTCAGCCCAGCATCCATGTCGGAGCCGATAGTCATGGAACGAGTGCTTTCCATGTATGCTGCACTACCCCCGCAATTTCGAGAGACGCCGCCAACCACCGGCGATGGGACCCACGACCTGTTCGGTTTTCAATCTGCAAACATCCAGGCGACTTTGCAGCTTCTCCGGATGGTTCTTTTGTCGTCAGAAGAGGTCGGGGTGGACAGGAAGTGCGACGTAGCCGGTGAGCTGCTGAGTGTGTTTTCCAAAGTGCCGGTGGAGTATTTGAGAGCCATCAGCTCCCCTCTGGTATGTTCAAGCTCTCTATTGCATCTCAGTCTGAAACTAATATCTTCTCAGCTTCATCACTTGGGAGGAATTGGATACATTCTCGGCTCGGTCATGGAAGGCAGTTTATCAGATGTATCATACCAACGCGTCCGTACCTTACTGTGAGTCTTCAGCCCTTTTAGCATACACTGTGCGACTAATTCCCCTTGAAGCCTTGACATGGCCAGTCTTCTCCACCGTCTGGAAGTTGGTCTCCACCGAGCAGCCGGTGCTAGCGAACGTCTCCGCTCTCAGGTGGACCGAATAGATGGCTACATGCGAACTTCACGATTGGTCAATCCCTCGGTCATTCCCCCTCAAATGAATGCGGCGAACGGTACTCCTACCCCAGTCGACGTAAAGCCTGTGCCTTCCCCAGTGTATACAGCTGCAACACAACCGATTGGACCGACAGGATCAATGGATAAACAGATGATGCAGTTCCAATTGCCGCCGGAACTGCTGGCAGGCTGGCCGTGGCCACTAGATAATTCTCATTCCGAGGGCTTCTTGCCACTGGCCTTTGAATGATGCTTGCATTGAACAATTATGTAAAAACTAATGTATCTAATATGTCATTTAATAATCTGAAATTATGCCAAACATCCATGGATGTGTCGATGATCAGCCTGGCCTCTGAAAAGGCATATATTCCAATTCGTTCAAGGGAGCCCGAAACCCTTTTCAAACATAACCTAGAGGTGGTGGTCAAACCAAGCAACAGCCTGATTGAAAGCCTGCTCCTTAGCAAATTTCTGATGAGGCTTAGAAAGATCGCAGCGAACAGCGAAGCCATGCTCCACCTCCGAAAACAGATTGATCTGATGAGGAACCTCCAACTTATCCAAGATCTCCTCACTTTCATGGCGCTTGGCTGTAACGAAGACAAAATCCCGAACTATACGGAATCATCAGCACCAGTTTTCTTTCAGGGGAAAATTTTTATTTATAAGGATAACGCACCAGCAGCCGCAATACTTAACGGTCCTTCAACACCTCTCAACTCCTCCGCCTCCAGCATAGTCGGATGCGCAATATATCCAACATCCAACTGCCCAGGCCTAAGATACCGACAAACATACTTCCCACCAAAACAGTATCCAACACCTCCAATCCGCTGGCATCCCAGGCTCTCACGCATTTCCTTGAGCACCATATCAATAATGGGCTCTGTTTGGATGGGCGAGTGGTTTTTCACCCAATCCATAATATTGAATCCCTCTGGCCGATTGAGGGGTACCGAGTCGCCGTTGAACATGTCGGGCATGACGACAAAGTAGCCATTTGCCGCGAATTCGTCAGCGAGGAGCTGAGCGTTGATGAATTTATGGCCGATCACGTCTGTGATTATGAGGATGGCGTTTTTGGTGGATTTATCTGGGGGGTAGGCGATGTAGGTTGAGACTGCTTCTCGGTTAGCTTGGCTATGATTTCGCTGCTTGTTGTAAAAAGCCCTCTCGTACTTGCTTGCGGAGGGTTGACCTACTATTGCCGATGGCTTTGAGTTCGCCTTTGGCTTCACCATCGTGTAGAGAGCCTGTGATGCAGCAGTGGGAAAGCTGGTTTGGCGCCATTTCAACTTTGGAACGTGCAGGTCCAGCCCTTGAGAGGATGTTTGATTTATGAGGGACCAAATGAATCAAATGAGAATCCAGTAGTGATAAACTGCTGAAAATGTACAACCAGATTATAGACATATTGTGTCTCATTTATATATCCATTGTTTCGGCCATAAGCTCCCCCGCCTGGAGATAGGAAGGCCTTGTTCCTAACTCCAGTCCAGCAAATTCGTATTAGCAAAAAAACAAAGCCTCGAGATCCTGATAAGTGTAGACCTAGTCATCCAATGCTCGACTGGGCGGCTCGCAAACTACGCGATCTGATTGGCTGCGGCGATCACGGTTAGGGGGAATTCGAGTGGGTCTCGATTTTCTCTCGCGGAAAAGTTGGCGGGAACATCTCCATCATCTCCATCCTTGCTATCCCAATTCCCTCCAAGCCTCCCAATCATGTCGACCATGTCGACCCGCTCCGCCTGGCGCGCTCTGCACTATAGCGCAAAGCGCCGTGCTTTCCAACCCGCAACCTCGTACCGCTGCTTCTCCTGTACCCGCGCCGCCCAGGATCAAAGCAAGCAGGACCAGGAACGCATGACACACTTCGGCTTCACCAATGTGCCCGAGTCATCCAAGGAGTCGCGAGGTAAGCTTTCTTTAAACCAAATCGAACGAGGACAACACATTCGCTCGTCCATCGGCAACATGATAGAAGCTCACCAATTCCCGGAACAGTCGGCGCAGTCTTCAGCTCCGTCGCCGCCTCGTACGACACAATGAACGACCTGATGTCCCTGGGAATTCACCGCCTTTGGAAAGACCACTTCGTCCGCTCTTTAAATCCCGGATCTCCTCTCAGCGCTCGCATCAACAACCCCACCCAAAAAGGCTGGAACATTCTCGACATCGCCGGCGGGACCGGCGACATCGCTTTCCGCATGCTCGACCACGCCACGAACGTCAACCATGACATTGAGACCCGCGTGACGATCAGCGATATCAACGCTGACATGCTGGCTGAAGGCCGGAAGCGGTCTATTGATACACCCTACTACAACACTCCGCGTTTGTCGTTCGTCGAGGCAAACGCCCAGTCTATGCCGCATATCCCGTCCGAGTCGATTGATCTGTACACTGTCGTCTTTGGAATCCGTAACTTTACGGATAAACAGGCTGCGCTGAATGAGGCGTTCCGTGTGCTTAAGCCTGGCGGTGTGTTTGCTTGTATGGAGTTTAGTAAGGTTGATAACCCTGTTTTTGATGCGGTTTATAAGAGGTGGAACTTCGGTGCTATCCCGCTTATTGGACAGCTTGTTGCTGGAGATCGGGATAGCTACCAGTACCTTGTTGAGAGTATTGAGCAGTTCCCTAGCCAGGAGGAGTTCAAGGGTATGATCCAGAAGGCCGGGTTCATGATTCCTGGACGTGGCTATGAGAATCTCACTGGTGGTATTGCGGCTATCCACAAGGGTATCAAGCCTATCAAGCCTTAAGCGAGGGGTATATTTGTGGACTGTATTATACATCTTGCATCGTTGTCCTTTTGTATCATTGTATTATCATGAATGGCTACAAGTTTTTTAATTGTGGAATTTGGGGAAGAGTAGAGATGCCCGCTGAGGTTTGGCGCGCGCGTTATGTATTTTCACCCGAAAACCTGCTGTCTGGGTGACCTCTCCTTAGGTATATCCAAGAAATAAGAGACAAACGCAACATCGTAAAAAATGTGCCGACGATGAGATGGGAGATCCAGTAAAAATGCTAAAAAAACATATGCAGCAAAGAAATGATAAATGAAATATGCCATATTATTCACCCCAAACATCCTCTGCTTCTACCACCCCTACACAACTGCTAGGATTGGCGATATCTTTCATCACGGCAATCACAGTTATGGGGCTTGATCCAGTTCGGGAAGTGGAGATCAAACGCCGCAGCTCAGCCAGCGGGGTTGAGTCTGGGACTAGACACCAATCCGCCCGGGCCACGGTGAGTGGCTGGTCGGGGTCTTTAGCCACGGCTTCGGCGACGCTCAGGTCCACATTAGTCTGCCGGGACAGAAGAGACCGAATCAGGCGAGGCGGAGCGACCTCAGTTGGCGAAAGAAATACCCATGATCTCGCATTAGGGTGCTGAATGGCTGCTAGAAGGATATCAAGTAATCGAATATCACCGGGGCTTTTTGCTGTGGCTGATACCACGGTGGGGATTTGATCAAGAGGAACGAGTAAATCTGAAGAAATGATGCGATGCACTGGTGGGGGCTGTAGTGTAAATGGCGGAATAGATGCACTGCTGTTGAGGTCCTCCCATTGTAAAGACATAGATGAAGATGGAGAATCGAATGTAGTGGTTGAAGCACTGGATGGGGTCATCCATGAGGTCTCCGCCATGGCTGCGGCGGCGGTTGCGGCTCCAATCGCACCCCCAGGGTGGTGGCTTCGAAACACATCTGCAGGCCCTTTGCCTGGCATAGTATGTAGTTTTCGCGCCGTCGCAATAGCCAATGCATCTCCTAGACACATTGCCACGGTTGTAGATGATGTCGGAGCGCTAACGCCCAAAGATGCCTCCTCACCCTCGTGAATTGGAGCCGGTAGAAGAATTCCCAAGCCCGAAGGCCCATGCAAAGATAGCAATGGACATGCCAGTGGGTCTGTATGTGAGGTCAAAGCGATGATAGGGAACGAGGTGGGGATATGCGGAAGCATAGACAATATCTCAGGCGAGCGACCAGAGAACGATATGAGAAGCATGGTGTCATTCTAGAGCAAACATCAAACCGGTTCATCAGTAAGAAAATCTTAATTCCCCGATAATCAATCAGACTGCATCTCGGGGAATACGATGCAGGCGATATGGCAAGGAATGGCTTACCGGCCGGACCAATCCCAGATCCCCATGTAAGGCTTCGGTCGGATGTAAAAATGCAGAGTATATACCCAGGCTGTTCATAGTTGCCTCGATCTTGCGCCCGATTTTGCCGCTTTTGCCCACCCCGCAAACCACCAACTTGCCTCCATGGCGTACACTGCGCGCAATCTGATCCACCGCACGCGCAAGTTCTTGTTGCGCTCGAGCATCTGTCTGGTACAGCCGTTCGAGGTGAGAGAGTGCAGCGCGCTCGGTGGACATGACATGGATTGCGGTTACGATTGAGGAGACATCTTTAGCGGCCGTTGGTGGGGGCTCTGACACATCGGGAGGAGTGAGTGGCCAGGGCGGCGTGGACATGGCGTGATGAGGGGCCATGGAGGGCGAGGAGGTTGCAATGGATTCATAAAGCATGAGAATGGGAGGAGAAAGAGAGAGAGATATAAGCTAGCCCTCCTCCGAGCGGGCCTGGGATAGGGCCGGGAAAATGTGGAGGGCCAAGATTAAAAAGAGTCGATAACGGAAGATAACAGAGCGGGATGGAGAGATCGATCGATCGGACGTTACCTAGCAAACTCCAAGTTTCTTGCTTTTCTTTAGTTTTATACTTCACAGGTCACACATTGCATCTCTTTGAATTAAGTTCGCTACGCATGCATGGTGACCCGTCACCTGCATAGCATACTTCCGAGATGGTGCCATCTAATGTGATAATGATGCATGAGCTGGTCGATCCCTTTCCGAATGTAGTAACTCCGACAAACCCCGGGGTTGAAATGTGCTATAATTGGTGTTATTGTGCTATGTCTTGGAGAATTTGCTTATAGAATCAATTTGATTTCTTGCGAGATCCTCATTGCTAGTACTCCATTTAGAGGTCTATAAAAGTCATATATACAAACCGGATCAGGGCAGGCAACGCTATTATGTACATTTCTGCCGACTCTGGTCCATTGGAACCAATGAAGACCAAGACTGCACTGGATTCATTTGGAGACAGATGAAGACATATATCAAAAACAAAAACAAAAACAAAAAATCCAACCGGCTGGATTAAAGCCTTTCTTAACGCCGAAAAACCATAAAATCGTCTCACTCTCGTACAGAGCCAGGGGGTACTTAGACAGACCAAGCTGATATTGGTCTGGGTAGGTTGGGCGAACCAAGACTACTAGGAAGAACCCGTACTCTGCCACGTGGATCAGATCGAATTTAAACTCCATTTCAAGGTAGAGAGAGCACAAAAGGGGGTATCGTATCAGGGTCGTAGTAATTTGTCGTCATGGCCTCGCGGCTTTGGGGGTCGCCTGAAGCCACATCAACCTGATTTGCCAGCTTCCTGTCTCTCCTTGCCTTTTTCGTTGGTGGTACCATCGTCTTCGTAGAGGTGATGTTGCTCAATGTAATGAATGACGGGCACGGGGATGAGATATCGGACGCTCATCTCACGTCTCAGGAAGAGACGGATCTTGGTGCTACTGACATCGTTTTGGATGAGCTGCTGGATGACGTAGATGTTGTCCTTCCAAGGCTGCAAGCTGGCTAGAGCCTCGTCAATGTCGGTGCCACTGCGTTCCACAATGAAAGACTTGATGAAGTATTAGTGACCCATATTTTCGATGCAGGCTTCCGGATGTGACTTACGCCATATTTGCCGAGAATATGATCCAAATCTTTTTCACTCCAGACGCCGGGAGTGGACATGGTGTGAATCAGGTCGGCACCTGCCAGCAAGGCAATGCGGACGGGCTTGCGGGTTCCATCGGCAGCCTCCACGCCGCCACGAACGGTGTTGATCTCGTGGTCAAAATGATCTAGGACGACGGCGGTCGGCTGGTACTCTTTCTGAGTTGGCTCCCACGTATCCACCATGAGCCAGTCGGAGGTTTGATCCACTGCCAGTTGACACATTGCGACACTGATTCCCCACATCATTAGCACTCTCCTGGTCGGTGAGGGGAGGCAAGCGATATTTACCGGTCTTCTGCGCTGGCGAGACCCGCCTTGCGATAAGAGTCTGACACGGGCGACAGGTAGCCACCAAGAAGTTCGAACTCGGTGCTAAATTTCACGTAATCGGCGGCCATCTCAAACATTCGCAAGTGCAGGTAAGTGATTGGGGAGAATGAGCCACAAGCGACCAGCAAGAGCGGCGTCTTCTCCGGGTCGGTCATCTTGCGCTTGAGGCGCAAATCCGGAAACATGTAGTCGTCCATCGGGGCCGGAGGGATGTGGGCTGGAACCTGGTGAACATCGTCACTCTGGCCTCCAACCATTTCGGTGGCCATCGCGGGGAAAGTGTGGTTGATATATGGAGCAAGGCGCTGATCCGAGGTAGTTGGAGGGGAAAGAGGGGGGTAATGAGGTCGGGGAAGTGGGGGAACGAAGTTTTTTAACTCCCTAAACTCTGGAAACAAACGCGGGGGGCAAACGGGAGGCGGAAAAGATTGAACTTAGAGAATCAAAAGGAGAAAATCATCCTGAACATCGTTTTCTGAATAGGTAACCACATTTGATTATTAAGGTCTCGGTGAGTCAATCTATCGGCCTGTCTCCGGTCGCGATCCGCCGGCCCGCAATAGTACGAGCTAACGGAGGAGAGGCGATTATCGGGGTTACACGTAAGCTATACTTGGATGGACACTATGCCTTTATGTATCTCCAAGGTTATTCTAAGAATTGTTCAAAGCAAGTTGACACTCGTTAAGGGCTTGATCGGAATAAAATAGACAAAAATTCAATGCTGGGTGAAAAAAGGCGGCTCAGTATCACTCTTTAACCACCGTCATCGTCCAGGGTAGTTTACGCAGTAGTGTGGCGAGTACTTACCTAGGAGTGTACTCGCTAATATTGCTATTCTGAATCTTGGATATTGCGCTTTGATACCGTGTGGTGTTCAACTGGATTTTGCGGTGTTTTGTAGCGCTCGATAGGATTTGCCTCATTATGCCTGACTTTATACAAATTACGCCTCCTTGACAAAATTCAATCTACACTCAGCTAGAGAACCTCGGAACTGGTAGACAGATATATGAAATAGATCAAAATAGTAGGTCTTCAGAGCTCCAGACGAAATAACAATGTTGCAAGGTTGGGGCTACTACAAGTTGTCTTATCTCATCACGAATGTTGCACTTCCGCCGCCTGGCGCTCTCCGAATCCAATCGTCACAAACCACAAACTTGCCTCCTCTTTTCTTCTTCTCCCCACTCCAACCCCCTTAACTTCACCCCATCTTCTTTCCATCAATATTCATCTTTCTATCGGGTATATTTCAACTCTCACTTTAATCATTTGCCGGTTCGTCCTTATAGCCCCAACGCATCTACCGCCGGTCCCCAAGTTCCCCCCCCATATCGCCTATTCACCCGCTTCTCAGCCAACTCGCAATAGGTGTGCGGATGGCGGGTTGAAACGGTGTCAACGTCTATCTACTCTAGTCCGACCCCTGACCCGGTAACTTATGGCCAGGCAAAGGCCCGCCAACCGTCAGGACCCTCTCGAGGATTATTCCGTCTCCCCCGCAGGAGCTGCCACCTCTTCTGCCCTGAGGTACTTCCCTTCCAATTCCCTTCGCCTTGACCTCTTCTTCCACCGCCCCCAATTGGTGCTCGTCGTGATTCTGCCTGAGCAATACTCAGGCACCCTTCACAGGGAAGAGAAACGAGTCCATCGTTTATCTTGATTCCTTCGCCTTCATTCCTTACATCCCAGGGTCACACCCCCAAACGTCATTCGGGCTGCGGGGAATATCCATACCTAACCACCAAGCCCTCACTCTTTCCTCCTCTATTAACTTCACACTCCTGCTACACATCCATCTTGTCTATTCAGTACCGTGCTCTTTCCCCCCTCCTCCTTTGTGTTTTCTCTTAAAACCACTATCACGTCAAACAAATAAGTTTCTCATCATGTCTTCCAGAATCACTCGCTCAGCTGCCAGGCTTGCTACAGACCCTCCTTCCACTGAAACCGGTCCACAAAATCCCACTGCTACCCCGGCTTCTCGCAAACGCAAAGTACCGACACGTCGAGATCCACAACTAGACGCCCAAAACTCGCCTACGGCCCCTTCGCCCCCACGACGATCGAAGCGACAGCGAACTGCAGCACCTCAGTCAGCTCCTGCTGTCCCTGCTGCCCCTGCTTCCCGTCGAGGTGCTCGTCGCTCAGTCATGTCACAACCTGGGTGAGTGGATTTGACAGATTACATGCCCAGAAAACTAATATCTTTTACATTTTTAGACCATCTTCTCGTCCATCAGAGGATTCAAAATCCACCACTCCGCCGCCTCCCTCTAGACGGAAATCTAGTCGAAATGGTAGGTTATCGTGCCAAGTTATCAATGAATTCCCTTGTGTTGACATGATATTTCCGTTCAGATCGACTTGCCACAACACAGTCTCCACCGCCACGGCGACAGAAGAAGCGGTCTGCAAAATCAAATCCCGATGTCGTAATGCGAGACGCCGAGGAGGATGTGGAAGAGCAAGATAACAAGGAAGAGCAGGAAGGTTCACCAACAGGCGATAGCAATGACGGAACCAACCCTTCGGCGTTTGACGATGAGGATTTGGATTCATTTCATAGCAGCCTTTTCGGAGGCCGAGGTGCCATGGGCCTACAAAGTACACTTCGTGCTCTTACCGGCATGATGTCCGGAATGTCCTCGCGACTTCGAGACATGCTCTGTAATCTGAGACAGAAGGATAACCCTTCGGTCCAATTGATCGCCCTCCAAGAGCTGTCAGACCTCTTGCTTGTCTCCAACGAAGACAATCTTTCCGGCCAATTTTCTCCTGATCCATATGTGAAGGAACTGGTCACTCTAATGCAGCCAAACCAGTTTGGTGAAGAGAACGCGGAGATTATGCTGCTTGCTTGCCGCTGCCTTGCCAACCTGATGGAGGCCCTTCGAGGATCTGTAGCCAACGTGGTCTATGGAGGTGCTGTCCCAATCTTGTGCCAAAAGCTCTTGGACATTCAGTTTATTGATCTCGCTGAACAAGCGCTCAGCGTATGTTGTTCCTTTTCGTTTATATCTAGTGCATTTCTAGCTCTATATTGTGGATTCGATACTGACGAATCTTTAACTAGACATTGGCGAAAATTTCGGTAGATTTCCCGGCTTCGATCGTGCGAGAGGGGGGTTTGACGGCATGTCTGACATACTTGGACTTCTTCCCCACAAGTACTCAGCGCACCGCCGTTACAACTGCCGCAAATTGTTGCCGCAACCTCCCCCATGACTCTTTCCCTGTAGTGAGGGATGTGATGCCGACTTTGTTGAATGTCCTATCCAGCAATGATCCCAAGGTGGTTGAGCAAGGATGTCTCTGTGTCTCGCGCATCGTAGAAAGTTTCAAGTATCGCCCTCAAAATTTGGAGGAGTTGATTGAGCCTGCCATGCTCAAGGCGGTTCTTCGTCTTTTGCTGCCAGGTACTACCAACCTGATCGGTTCTCACATTCATACTCAATTTCTACGTGTGCTGGCAATTGTCTGCAAGGCCAGCCCTCGTCTGTCCATTGAGCTCCTGAAGATGGACGTTGTCGATACTCTTTACCAGATTTTGACCGGTGTATCACCCCCTGAGGATGTTGACAGCACGGCTGTCAAGATGGACAGCGTTCTTGTTATGCAAGCATTGATCCATCGACCTCGTGAGCAAGTGTTTGAGGCACTCAATGTCATTTGCGAACTACTCCCAGGTGCTCCCAGTCGCGAGGCATCTCGGGCTGATAATTTGCTTAGCTCCTACTTCGACAGCAGTATGTCTATCGGCTTGAAACCAACAAAGGTAAAAGAGAATCCCGCCGAGAGACGGGAATTGCTGGAAGACTGCAAACCAGAACTCAAGCGATTTGCAACCATCCTGTTTCCCACCCTAACCGACGCGTACTCGAGTACAGTCAATCTCCATGTTCGCCAGAAAGTTCTCATTGCGCACTTGAAAATGCTTCATATCCTCGAGCCAAGTTTGATTGAAGATGCTCTGCGTACAGTCCCATATGCTTCATTCCTGGCCTCCATTCTCTCACAAAAGGATCACCCGTCTCTGGTCTCCTTGGCACTTCGATGCGCTGAGCTGTTGTTCCAGCGCCTAGAACATGTCTATCAGCATCAATTCCACCGCGAGGGTGTTATCTCTGAAATTACCAAGCTATCCACGGGAAACCTCTCTACCGATGAAGATGCTCACCAGACCATCAGTGGAAACAAAGGGCCGACCGAAGCATCCTCTGATGTCGATATGGACGCCGATAATGCACCAAACAATAATAATAAGAACGAGGATTCGGACGAGGACCCAGAGAATGAGGATGAAGATGATGCTGATGAAGATAACGATGACCTTTCTGAATCAGAGACATCATCTATCTCTGGTCATCAATCTTTGGCAAAGCTGGACAACGCTCTAAATGACCTTGTCATTCGAGATGCTCAGGCTTTTCTTCAAATCTACGAAGCGGGACATGGAGACTCAGTGCGAAAGGAAGCCCAGAAGATCCTTGATGACCTTCAATCCCTGGCGACTAAGATTCGCGAGTGTTATTCCCCCCATGGGGACAAGAAGGGACTTCCTCTCTTCAAAACTCTGGCTTCTTACTTTGACGGAGATGCGTTGGAGAGCATCACTAGTTCTGAACTTTTGAACTCGGGAATTATCGAGGTTCTTCTTGAAGTCCTGACTGACTTTAAGGCACCGTGTATTAAGTATGCACGATCTGCTTTCTTGCAGGCCTTCATGGGTTCAACAATCTCGGAGAAGGCTCAGAGCCAAAGCACCGCAACCACGCCATTTAGTGTGCTTATTCGGAAGCTTCAAGATCTGCTTAGCCGGACCGAGCATTTTGAGGTACTTACCGTGAGCCATAATTCTCTAGAGAACACTCGCACCAATGCTACATATATGCTTGGAAAACAGCTTAGATTGAAGCTTGTTGCCGAGGATGGAACTGACGTTCCTCGTCCTTACAAAAACCTTATGGTGTCGATTCACGCTATTGCCACATTCAAGGCGCTGGATGATTTCCTCCAGCCGCGAATTGCGGTGTCGGATCGACCGCGACAGTCTCGTACTAGGGATTCGATCCTCTCCCAGATTGCGCAAGCAGCACGCATGCGTGACCAACTCGCCTCAGAAGCCTCACCAAGACATCCATCGGCTGCAAACCGACCTGCTCGCAACGCAGGAGCTACTGGAAATCTGAACGAAGACCATGAAAGCAATGATACTCAGGCGGCTCCAGCCACCCGAAGTCACCAGCACATGCCATTCCAGCAAGAAGACGAAGAGCAAGATGACGAACCCCTGGAGTGTGCCGATGAGAGACAGATCACCGATGATGAAGAGGAAGACGCAGAGGACGCGGAAGAGGATGAGGAGCTCAATGCAATTGTCGATGATCTTGATGATGATCTTGAAGACGATAACGTGCATGATCCGACCGCCGTAAATATGGAGGTCGCCTCCTCCGGCAAGGTCACGGCACGAAAGGAGGACGGTACTCGAGTAGGCACCCCGTCGCACTCAACCCCGTCATCCAAGCCTTCTGCTTCGGCCCCAGGACCTGCACCCACTGCGCAAAGCTCACTGGCCACTGCCGGGCGTCCATTCTCATCCTACGCGGCAGCTATGGCTTCAATCCCTCAGGATTGGCACATTGAATTCTGTGTCGATGGCAAACCAATTCCCAGCGACACTACTGTTTACCGTGCTGTGCACCACAATCGGGAGCACATCAACGAGGCCAAGGTCAAAAATGTCTGGTCTGCTGTTCATACTGTGACGTACAGACGTGTGCCTGGTCCACCGCCGCCAGAGCCGTCTAGTCTTACTGGTTCCGGACAAGAAGCTTTGTCCAGTGCTGATGGCCTTGAAATGCCTTCATCTCTGAGCAAAGACGCCACAACGGCATCGATCCTGCGTCTGCTTCGTGTTTTGCATGAGATGAATGCAACAATCGATGACATATTGATGGATGCTCGGGAACATGCCAACATCACTCCAGAGCCGTTAGCCCAGTTTATCAATACAAAGCTTACTGCCAAAGTGAACCGCCAGTTGGAGGAACCATTGATTGTGGCAAGCAGCTGCCTTCCAAGCTGGAGTGAAGACCTAGCTCGATTATTCTCGTTCCTGTTCCCATTCGAGACCAGGCATCTCTTCTTGCAGTCAACAGCATTCGGCTACTCTCGTGCTATGACCAGGTGGCAAAACTCACAAAGTGCTGAGGATAGTCGGCGTGATATGCGACGTGATGATCGGCCGTTCCTTGGTCGACTGCAGCGTCAAAAGGTGCGTATCTCTCGAGCTCGCATCCTGGAGTCTGCCATGAAGGTCATGGAGCTTTACGGGTCCTCCCCAAGTGTCCTTGAAGTGGAGTATTTTGAAGAAGTTGGAACTGGGCTGGGTCCCACTCTCGAGTTTTACTCCACTGTCTCGAAGGAGTTCTCGAAGAAAAAGCTCAAAATCTGGCGTGAAACCGACGGCACCTCTTCTCCTGATTACGCATTCGGGAAACGCGGTCTTTTCCCGGCTCCAATGAGCGAAGAACAAGCGTCATCGGATGCCGGCAAGAAACAATTGAATATTTTCAAGGTTCTTGGAAAGTTTGTCGCTCGTTCCATGCTTGACTCGAGAATTATCGATGTCTCCTTCAACCCAGCATTCTTCCGCATTGCTGACACACTTTCCTCCGTCGCGCCATCTCTGGGAACAATCAAGGCTGTGGATGAAGGCTTAGCCAAGTCTCTGGGCATGCTCAAGCAGTTTGTCAAAGCCAAGGTCGCAATCCAAGAGGACAGGACCCTTTCCCAGCAAGACAAATCTAAAGCAATTCAGAACATAGTGGTGGATGGTGTCCGGGTCGAGGACTTAAGTCTGGATTTCACCTTGCCCGGTTACCCGTTGATCGACCTAGTCCCAGGTGGTTCCGATATTTCTTTGACTATTGAGAACGTTGACCAATATATCGAACGTGTCATTGATATGACCCTAGGGAGCGGTGTTCGCCATCAAGTCGAGGCTTTCCGTGCTGGGTTCTCTCAAGTCTTCCCATTTACTGCTCTCCGTGCTTTCACCCCCAGTGAACTTGTTATGCTTTTCGGACAAGCCGATGAGGACTGGTCAATTGAGACCCTGATGGACTCCATCAAGGCGGACCATGGATTCAACATGGACAGCAGGAGTGTTCGAAACCTGCTTCAGACCATGAGCGAAATGGATAATCAGCAGCGCCGCGATTTCCTTCAGTTTGTTACTGGTAGCCCCAAACTCCCCATCGGTGGTAAGTGTCTTCTCAGCCCCAGAGTTTGTTGAACAATGCTAATCCATTCTTTACAGGCTTCAAAAGTCTCACCCCCATCTTTACGGTAGTGTGCCGTCCGAGCGAACCCCCATACACACCCGATGATTACTTGCCTAGTGTCATGACCTGCGTGAACTATCTCAAACTCCCGGACTATAGCAGTCTGAAGGACCTGAAGAGCCGACTATCTGTTGCTATCAAGGAAGGCCAAGGCGCCTTCCACTTGTCTTAGATGGTTTCATTTTCTTCATACACCAGCCTTTCTCTCGTGATTCCTGTTCTCTCTGCATTCTATTGACCGGCAGCGCCGGGCAATGCCGGCGCAACCTGCCCCGTCTTTCCCACCAGGAACGGGATTCTTTTAATGATTCGATGACGTCCAACTTGCTGATTTGTCCTTGATCCCCAATTCTCAATCTTTTTTTTTTTTCGGCTGGGCTGATCCTGTCTTTATCTTTTTCATGCCTTTTGAGTTGAGGGGCGTCAAGGTGGATTCCCCTTTCTTACGATACTGATATTAGATAACAATGGATACCGTTTTCTATTTATTTGTCCTCTTCTAGTCTCCAATTCTTCAATAATGGGTTGGAAAATGTCGGTGCGCCTTCGCGAAATTAATTCTATTGGTTAGTCTAGTCTATGTCTATGTCTATGTCTATGTCTATTATGTCTATCAAACGAAACCGCATTATCATGAAGAGAAAAAGAGAACCTCGGGTGAAGACAGTCAGGTGCGGTACACAGACACCATAGACTATGGACTGGTTAGTATTTCAAAGCAACAAATCATGGCAATAAACTCACGTCTGCAAACTTGGGCTCTACAAACAAAGCCTTCGACTCAGCCACCATAACCGCTCCCTCACTATCTTCGCTCAACAAGCTCGTATCAGAGATGAGACCAGGTGCACCATGAGTTAAAGGCAAAGCCAACGGAAGACAGAACATCCGGCCCTCAACCCAAGCCTTCCGTCCCTCAACCTTAGTAGTCTCAGCCCGCAACACATACATGCGATCCGGGATCGCAGGCTTCCTGAAGTCAACATTCAAGTTCGCAGTCATTCCAAGCCCACTAGGAAACGCAGCAGAGACACATCTAGCAAACACCTCATCAAAAAGCACGGATAGCAATCCACCGTGCACAAAGCCAGGATGTCCACACAGATCCCGGCCAATGTGGAATACCGAAACAGCTTTCGTCTGGATCTTCGATTTGCCGCTGCTGGCCGTCTGCGAGGAAGTCCACATATAGGGCATGAGCGCCAGCTTGCCCTGGCCCACTAGACTACCACCCACGAGATGGTGTTGCCGAATCGCAGGCGGGATGGCGAGATGCGGGCGTGACTCCTTGTAGTTCTGTTGGGATTGGCGGAGGGACTGGACGAGAGGCATTTGGGAGATAAGGGCATCAAGGCTTGCGACCTCATTATGTTGCGGGGGAGTGGATTGCGGGACTTGTGTTTGGCTTTGAGGAAGTGCCTGCTCGTGGACCACGGCCGATCGTGAAGGGCCCTGTTGGTGAAGACAGGCGATCCGGCCAGCGGAGATGAACGTTGTTCTGGCGACTGAGAGCGCTGATGGGCGCAAAGCCCATCGTGTAGCGAGCGGGATTGCAGACATTGTGTGATGGTATATAGTGTCTATATGCCTATAGAGAAAAGCCGTTAGATGATGACATAGTCTGTAGTCTGGGCCTTGGACTTACCTCGAATGGCAGTGACGGTTGAGCTAACGCAAAGTATCTGCGGCTAAGTGGAAACCCGGGACTATCTTAATATCGCTTTTATATTAAGACGTTCGTGGTGTTTAGATTCGTGTATATGCAGGTTGTTGAATA
The DNA here is from genome assembly GCF_028827895.1 of Penicillium longicatenatum. Classification (NCBI taxonomy): domain Eukaryota; kingdom Fungi; phylum Ascomycota; class Eurotiomycetes; order Eurotiales; family Aspergillaceae; genus Penicillium; species Penicillium longicatenatum. The sequence continues at coordinate 4,588,024 of NW_026643120.1, read as the reverse complement.
GGGTATTTATGAGCAAGGATTAGAGGACAATTAATCAAAAAGGATTGAAGAAATCTTCAAGGTCCAAGTTATCCAATCTAGTTATTTCCTTGGAATGGATCCATTGCCTTCTCTCGCTCTAAATTTTTTTTTTTTCTTTTTTTTTTCCCCAGTTGGACTTACAGTGGGGCCAAAGTACCGATTATCGGAGGGGCCCGAGAGATTGCCCATCGGCATGCCGATTTGCCTTCCATCGGTCCATTTGCATTGTAAATCTATCTTCCACTTGCAGTTGGTCCCAAATGTAAGAAATACTGCCTGTGATCTTAAATATCACTTCAATTTGGAAATGAGAATACTCGGCTGCGCAAGGCTGCTCCATAAGGGGATCGTGATCAATGGGTGTATTTTATATTGAATTGATTTCAAAGGTAGCACTTTTGTACATAATGAATTGTTCTAAAGATATACTCCATTCCTGAGATTGCAATAATAGTATGGATGACAATAGTAAGAGAATTTTGCGTCGCTATGTAACGGGGAGTACACTGTACAGACCGACACCCTCATTGGTATCGAATAGGTCCGCTTGGCATTTAACGTAATGGAAATCAATAACAGCTTAGAAACCCAAAGGATCAAGGTGACCGAGGAAGGATTTGTTGCCTTCACCACGGAGCAGGGCTTCAATATCAACACGACCGGCCGTGAGATAACGCTCGCTAACGCCGATATTGATGCGCTGCGAAAGTAGGCTCTTCAACTCAGCTCGGAGGCCAGCCATTTCACCCTTGGTGATACCACTAGCCTGCTTCTCACGGCGCTCTCGGCCACCACCGCGACCACGACCCCTGCCTTTGGAGTCATCAAAGTCATCGCTGTCATATTCAACGCCGAGATCCTCAGCCGCAGAACGCATCCAGTTGTCCTCTGCAGAAACCTTCTCCTTGGCAAGATTGGACTCAGTAATCTTCTTGGCTAAAGTGACACGTGGTCGTACACGAGCGACGACGCGGCGGTCGATCTCGAGGGACTCCAGAGGTAATTTCTTGGCAGTAGCATTGGGGTTTCGAGCGTGGACCTTGGCAGCGAGGCGAGCCACGCTGACAACCTCATCAGGAGAGCAAATAATGACACTCTTGCCAATGGCACCAGCACGGGCAGTACGGCCAGATCGGTGAACATAGGCATCAGCTGCACGGGGTGCGTGGTAATGCACGACGCAATCAATGCCCTTGATATCGAGACCACGGGCAGCAACATCCGTAGCGACAAGAATAGAGCTTGGGTCTGCGGTTGGCGAGGAGAAGCGCTCGACAGACCGAAGTCGAGCTTTCTGTGCCATGCTAGAATGGAGGGCAAGAGCGGGGAGACCCAATGCTTGCAGCAATTGGGTGACACGACGGACGGCGGAGATCGAGTTGGTAAAGACAAGTGTCCGATGTTTGGGGTAGTAGAGCAAAAGTGCGTAAAGGTAGAGATCCTGTTCTATTGTATCAGTACCGTCTTCGAAAATGAAGGATTTGCATGTTGATTTCTTACCTTCTCCATGGCAGGACATTCAACAATTCCCTCCTTGAGTCCCTCTGCCATCTGCTGAACGGGGTTCACATCAATGAACTTGGGCTTTTCTTCCCGGAAATTGAGCTTCTTAAGCAAATATTCCATTGACTCTTTGTTGTCCATGAGATCTCCTCCAGTCCAACGACTCTTTCCGGCAAGCTTTTGCTGGAGATCACGGTGGAATGTGGCCGAGAAAACAAGAGTCTGACGGGCCTTGAGTTTCTCATCTGTTTCTTCATCCTCTTCTTCGTTTTCTGGGAAGTCATTGTGTTCCTGACGGTCCAGGGCGCCAATGATTTCTTCCACTTCCTTGAAATTTCCTTGACTGAGCAACCGATCCGCTTCATCCACAACAAGGAACCGAATCTTTTGCATCTTGCTGATCAAGCCCGACCCAGTGCTCAGAATCTCCCATATACGGCCTGGTGTACCAACGACAATATCAGCAGTGGCAAGCTGTCTTTGTTGCTTTTGAATAGACAGACCACCCGTCAAAAGGGCAACTCGTGCATTTGTATCTGGTGCATTCTCAATCAAGTTTCCGATGTGCTTGCCTAGTTGAACAGCCAGTTCTCGAGTTGGTGAAAGGATAAGAGCCATGGGGGATGACGGTGGTGTTTTATCGGATTCGATCTTCCTTCCTCTCTTTTCCAAATAATGTTCGAGGATCGGGATACCGAAAGCGAGTGTTTTACCGGAACCAGTTGATGCTTTTCCAATGACGTCGTGGCCATCTATAATACCTGGAATACAAGCCTTTTGGATGGCGCTCGGGGTGCCAAACTTCAACTTGGAGAGACTAGTAAGAATCTCTGGCGACAGGCCAAGATCGTCCCAGCCTGATACATCCACTTCATCATCGCTTTCAACGTCATCGAGGGCTTCAAAGGAAAGAGCGGCTTTGAAGTTGGAATCATGCGCAGGTTTGGCCTGCTTGTTCTTGCCATCTTTTTGTTTGGTGTCTTTCTTTTTAGGTTCTTTGGTCTCCTTGCCCTTAGCCTCCTTGGGCTCCTCAGTTTCCTTGGCTTTGTTGGTATTGTCTGCGTTCTTGGAATCCTTGGCCCCCTTAGTCTCCTTGTTTTTCTTAGACTTCTTATTATCTTCCTTCGGTTCTGAAACTTCGTTGACTTTGGTGGTTGCCTTTTCAGCCGACTCTTCATCGCTGAAACCTGACCACTCTTCGAAAGCAGTCTCTTCGGCAGTCGGTGTTCTCAAGATAGACTTAGCAGTCTTGCCTGGCTTTGCCTGTCGCCGGATTCGATTAGTACGCAGGTAAAAGGCTAGTCAATACCTAGTGGACATTTCATACCTTGAATTGAACAACGCCATTTTCAGATGCACGAATGACATCCACACCATCGATCTCCTCTAGCCCGAAGAAGCCTTCCGCATCTTCCATTCGATCGGGCATAGCTACCTCTTTCCAGTTGAGATCATCAACGCCAATCGCACCATCCCAAGAATCATCTTCGGCTGTTGCGACCTTGGCGCCCTTCTTGCGCTTTTTGGCCTCAACAGCCTGTGGCTTGGAATCGCGTCCTCGTTTCTGACCCATAGTGATAGGTGAACCTGCTCAAAAACACACAGGTTTGCGAGCTCGAACAAGGTTCGCAGAATGGCCGATGTAAAGGCTTGCGCAGCGAAAAAAAAGCGGCAGAAAGAGTCCGCCTTGAAATCTTATCGCTTGGCTCCCCACGTTGGAATTTCCGCCGCGACAAAAACCTCAATTTCAAGACAATCGCTGCCTATCTTCAAGATGGGTAAGTCGTCCAAGGACAAGCGCGATGCGTACTACCGTCTTGCTAAGGAGCAGAATTGGCGCGCCCGGTCCGCCTTCAAATTGATCCAAATCGACGAACAATTCGACCTTTTCGAGCACGAGAACCCGGAGAAAGTGACAAGAGTGGTGGACCTTTGTGCTGCGCCAGGAAGTTGGAGTCAAGTCCTCAGTCGAGTCTTAATCAAAGGCGAGAGTTTCGGCCGGAGGGCATGGCTTGAAAAGAAGCGGAAGGAGCAGCAGGCCTTGGAGAGGGGCTCTGGTCAGCCTGCAACCGACAAGGATGCCGACGATTACTATGAAATTGGAGAGGCCGATCCTAGCGCGGAATTGAAGCCCCGAAAGAACGTGAAAATCGTGTCGATCGACTTGCAACCTATGGCCCCGCTCGAGGGCATTACCACTCTCAAAGCTGATATTACACACCCCTCCACCATCCCTCTGCTTCTGCGCGCATTGGACCCCGAAGCTTATGAGTCCTCGTCAACCACCTCCGATTCACCATCAAATACCCCTGCGCCTATGCGGCAACCACACCCAGTCGATCTAGTCATTTCCGACGGTGCGCCAGATGTCACCGGTCTTCACGATCTCGACATTTACATTCAATCCCAACTTCTTTATGCAGCTCTCAACCTTGCTATGGGTGTCCTTCGTCCAGGCGGTAAATTCGTCGCCAAGATCTTCCGTGCTCGTGACGTTGACCTTCTCTACGCCCAGCTGCGCACCGTCTTTGAGCGTGTCAGCGTTGCCAAGCCTCGGAGTAGTCGTGCTAGCAGTTTAGAAGCATTTGTTGTCTGCGAGGGTTTCATCCCGCCTGCCAATAGTGACGGAGTCATTGGAATGGCGGCATTGAAGAACCCTCTTTTCGGCGGTGCTGCGGCACCAAGACCCGTTTCAGAGGACGGCGACCTTGCTGTTGAGGTGCCCGACGAAGACGAGAACGTTCAGTCCCATACAGCCCTGGGGAAAGCCTCATCGGATGACGACAAGATGTCTGCTCCAAATCATGCAACACAAACCAACTTCCTGCACCCCAATTCCACGCCGATGGATCCCCCATCAACACAGAAGCCGCCCTCTAAGTTCGCTGAGGAAAACCGGTGGATTCCTTCGTTCATTGCTTGTGGTGATCTCTCTGCTTGGGATTCCGATGCATCCTATGCTCTTCCCCCGGACTACGTCCATCTGGACCCTGTTCAACCCCCGACTGCGCCACCGTACCGCAAGGCTTTGGAGTTGAGGAAGAAACTCGGTGGTGCTTATGGCAAGACTAAATATTTCAAGCTAAACAAGGCAGCCCAAGCATGATCTGTCTCACAGATGTGCTTAAAGATATGATCAATGGACTTAACGGATAGATGACCGATTATGATGTACAGGTAGATGGTACGATGTTAAATAGACAGGGTCGAATGTGTGAAACTTCGGGAGGCCTAGTTGTTAGAGTCGATACCCATATACAGGCGGTCTTTAGACGACCAAAATACCAAAAGAATATACTACCTACAATCAGTACGTTAATGGTCATAAACTGATAGATGCATTTTTGAAATCTATATGCAAATAGCGCTAGGCCAAATTAAGGCGGTCTAAAGTGGGGGAATAGACAAAAAAAAAAAAAAAAGAAATGCCAGTCGTGAGATCGTGCCAAGCCACCGCTCAACCCTAGTACACCTCCAAAACATAGCGCTCCTCATCCTTAAGCTTCTCAATCTCCTTGCGAGTCTCAACCTTCTTGCCATTAGCCTTGGCCTCAGCTCCAATGGCCTCCTCAAGGACAGCAGTCACGTCAGGCACGGGCCAAGTGGGACCACACAGGTAGAAAGCACCCTCCTCCTGAATGTAAGCCTTACGGATCTCAGCCAGGCTCTCGCGCATGCGGTCCTGAATGTAGATCTTCTGGGGCTGGTCACGGGAGAAGGCAGCGCCAAGAAGGGTGATGACACCGGCTTCCTGGTAGGCCTCCCACTCCTCACCATAGCAGTACTCCTCGCGCTGGTGACGGGATCCCATGTACAGAAGAACGGCACCAATCTCCTTGCCCTGGGCCTTCTCAAGAGCGCGGTGCTGGACGAAAGCACGGAAAGGTGCGAGACCAGTACCCAGACCAGCCATGATGAGGGGCTGGGTGGACTTAGGGGGCAGCTTCATCACACTGGACTTGACGCTGACGGTGATGGGCGAACCGACCTTTAGGCTGCTCAGGTAGCGGGTTGCAAGACCGAAGCGATCCTTGCCGTTGGGGCCAACCCAGTTGACGGCGACGATCATCAGAGCGACGGTGTCGGGGGTCACCTTCTGGCACGAGGCAATGGAGTACTCGCGACGCTTGAGGGGACCGACAATGCGGACAATCTCGTGGAAGTCAGGGTGAGCAGATGGGTACTCAAGGAGGATATCGGCGAAGGTGACGGTGTCAACCTCGGCACGACGCTTGAACTCGGTGGCACCGTCGGGGCCGCCCAGGGTCTTCAGGTCGGTCTTCTCCTTCTCGTCGGAGGCGAACTCAGCCAGAGCCTCGTAGAAGCGCTTAGGTGGGCGACCGAAGATATCAACGTTTTGAACAAGGGCCTGGTACACAGTGCGGTTCTCGAATACGTTCGGGTCCTCGCGGCTGGGTACCTCAACGATGGAATCGGGGTCCAATCCATAGAAGGAAATGAAGTCGGTGACATCCTTGGGGTCGTTCTCAGCGTGGACACCGAGGGCCTCACCGATGTCGTAAGTGAGACCAGTGTTGCCAAGATCGAACTCAATGTGGAAAATATTACGATCATAGGTGACGGGAGTCAGACGGCGGTTCTCCTTAACGTGAACAGTGAAAGTCTTGGTGGCCAAGTCAGGACGGAGAGCATTTCTGGTGCCAAAGGCCTCCTTAAATGCCAGACCCTTGGCAGCGGTCTGCCAGTTCCGAAGGAGAACGGGAGCCTCAGCTTCCTCCTTGTCGAAGGAAACGAAGCTGTTGGCAGAGATGTCCTTGGGAAGCTCAATCGCCTCTGTGACGCCTTCGGGCTCCTTCCAGGCCTCAGGGATCTCAATCTGGCGAAGGGCCTTGTCAAGATCCTTGCTGACGGTATCCAGGGCCTCGGCAGTTCCGATGATAGAAGCCAGCTTCTTGGTGGCCAGGCCTTCCTGGGAAGGAAGAGCGACCCGGAGGAAGGCAGCCTGGAGAATAAGAGCATCGAGAGAGTCACCCTCAATGGCCGAGGAATCGATGACGAAGAGCGAGATGCCGCGCTGAACGATAGCCTGCTTGAAGGCAGCAGGCAGCTTCTTTTCGAGATCCTCATCCTTGACGCCGGGGGCGCTCACGATGACCTTAGCATTGTCCTTGACAGATGCAAGAACATCGACGTCGTTAAGCAGTGCAACGTTTCCAACGTATGAAACATCGGCAGCGATGACGGAGTAGGGCGCATCAACAATCTTGGCACTCTTGCGGATATCAACGCGGATGGCACCGCCCTGGACCAGGTTGTCGTGAGTCTTGCTGGTGGTGACGTTGCTTGCGGAATCGGCAGCGAGGGCCTGACTCAAGGTGGCGGTGGCCGACTCAGCAACAGAGTTGTCGACATCCCAGAAGGTGTACTCCTGAACTGTGGAGTCCAGCAACTGCAGCGGAGCGGCCTCATCGGTCACGCTGTCAACAAAGAGAATTGGGGTGTCGAAGATGCGCTGGAACGCAGCAGCAGTGGTGATCTGGTTCCAGGTCTGAGAGCGAGGGTACTTCAGCTCAACGCAAGCAGGAGAGTGCTCACGGCCAGTGGCAAAGGTCAAAGAGGCCAGCACGTCCTCATACAGGGCAGAGTGGACACTCTCCTCCTGAACAGCCTGCTCATCAGCAACCTGTCCAAGGACGCCAACAGTCTTGACAGACTGAGGCAGGACACGCAGGAACTCTTCCTCGATGAAGGGACGGTAGACGCGGACGTTAACCACACCAATCTTGACACCACTCTTGGCGAGGGAGCGAGCAACCTGTGCCGCAAGAGCTGCCTCAACAGTTCCAAATACGACCAAAACAGAGGTGGGCTCCGAGTGTCCATGGTACTCAAAGGCACTGTAGTCGGTTCCGAGCTCGCCGTTCAAGGTCTTGAGCAGATCCAAAACCTTACCCTGGGCATCAAGGTGACGGTTGCGAGAATCATCAAGAGTTTTGCGAACGGTCTCATAGGTGCGGGCCAGGCCATCCTTGTCAAGGACATCAATGACGCGAGTGGTCTCGCGGCCAACGCGGACACCGTCATAGATGTGGATAGAGGGCAGAACAGAGGCCAGCAGAGTGGTGAACAAAGCCATGTGCTGGGATTCGTGGGCAGAGGCGCTGGACACAAGACCAAGACCGAGGTCCTCAGCCAGAGAAAGGGCAGAGGCATAGTCAGAGACAAGTCCGTCCTCTCCAGCATAGTCGGCAGCTGCGACGTGGGCCGCCACCGGGCTCGCCACAGAGTACAGCAGAGACAGCTGCTCAAGAGCAGAGCGCATGTAAGGAAGGGTAGCAGAAGAAGCGACAATCCCCTGAGGAACATGGCGCTTCTTCAGATCAAAGTCCTGGGAGAAGAGGTAACCAAGGGCCATGTTTCCGGCACCCTGGCGGGTCTCCAGGGACTTGACCACAGGAGACTCTCCGTTGGCATTGGTCTCTTGTGCCGCAGACCATTGCTGAAGAGCAGTATCGAGGTCGAAGGTCTCGGGGGAGTATGAGAAGATCTTGTCACTGAGCAGGTATGCAACCTGCTGAATCAGGGTCTGAGCAGTGACATATGTCGGGCCCGCGAGGGCAGAAAGGGCAGGGTTTGTAGCACCCATTGTGATTTTGACTCTTGTCTAGATACCGGGATATACACGCCGATATCACAAATGAATGACAAGAAAGAAATCACCCCAAATAAGTGAAATGTGGAGAGAAGGAGGGGGACATTCTCGACCGAATGCCCGCTGGTATAGAAAAGCCCAGGGCAACCTGCCTTATCAGGAATAGTGTCAATCACGCAATCACGCAATTTTCTTATCGATAAGCAACTCGGGCGGCCTCCGATGGCAAAAACACAAAAAAGTCAGCAGTAAGTTCCGCTTTAAGCGGCTGATTCAGCAATTTGGCCACCTCCGCTCTAGATGCCTGAGGCGGTAGTCCTCTGCCCAGAGAACAACCGACTAACCATTAGGAACTTCGGCGCCTTCAAATTTGCCCACTTGCTAGACATTCAGGTAGCTAGTTATGAAATAATATAATTATTAGGAGGTATTTCATAAGGAAGTCATGACTTGTTCATTACAATCTTTAAAAACATAATCATCCAAATTGTCATCAACGCTTTCAAGGGTGGCAATCTAGGTATATCATCGACATAAACTTTTGACTTTTTCAGCACTTCCAAACTTTCTCCCATCTTTTCCTTGGGTTCTTTCTCTATCCACGAGTACGGAAACCCGCTTATGGAACTCTTTGAAGGGATTTGAATCCTCTTCAGCTCGTTGGTAAATATATTCACGCCGCAATATCATCCTCTGTCGGTTGACGTCCCGACATGAAGAAGTAATAGGTCAACAAGCCAATAATCAAGCAAAGTGTACCTAAAGTGGAAACATATGAGTCAAGGCGTTTGAAAACAATGCAGTCCATTGACTTACCTAAAGTTATACTCATAGCACCGAAATCAACATTCTCTGTTATGAATCCTGCCAATAGCGGCCCTAGCATCAGCCCAAGGTTGAATGAAATCTCAGTCATTGCAAAAACCCTCGAACGTCCACCATGAGCACCAAATATACCAGGTCGCTTTGCCTGAAACTCATCCAAGACCACTAGTTTCCCAAATATCGTTAGTGTTTCAGCGGAGAGGGTGGCGGGGGGGGGGGGTTATCATTTACTCAGCGCATGCAACATCCCCGAGCCCTGGATCAAGGGCAGCATCATTCCAATTCCAATCACCGTGAAAACAAAAATAGGTTTACCCTTGTCTTCCCCACTAGCCCAAGACAGGCCATTGCCAGGAACACCCATGATCATAAACAAAGGGCCTAGGAGAACCCAGCCGATCGTAGTAGGGTAACGCAGACCGACAACGTCTCGGAGCCAGCCCGACAAAGGACCGAGGACAATAGCGGGAATACGAAGTAATAGAAACATTGTCCCCACATCTAAGGGCCCCCATCCAAAGATCTGGCGAAGGTGGACCGGCAAGGTGGTGTTCAACCCAGCGATGAGCACAGAGCTGATGAAGACGTTTGCGAAACTGACTAAAACGCGAGGATCTGAGGCCATTGTATAGTAGAAATTGGCTGGCGGGAGTGTCGGCTGGATATCACCGTCCTTCGAGTCAGTCTGCACAATCGGCGAAAGAAGTGGAGAGACCTCGGAGTTATTGATCTCTTCTGCAATGGTAGTATCAGCATTGGCAGACAGTCTCGATTCCTCGGACGAATCGGCAGACTGCTCTGAGGGTTCAATCAAAATCAACCAAAACAAAATATTGAAGGCCAGAACCCCTATCGGCAGGTACCAAGCAGGCCAGTACCCAGCCAACTCTAGTAAGGTCCCTGAAAGCACTGGCCCTCCAACGGTGCCAGTCATGACGACGGACATGCTTACTCCCATCATCTTCCCGACATTTCCCTCGCCGGCATTTTCGGTCAAAATGGCTAGACACACGATCCATGCTGCCGCTCCCGCGACACCTTGGATAACTCGGCCTAGGGTAAGAGCCCAGTCTAAAATACAATGATTAGAGATGATGTTGTCAAGGAAAGAGAGACAGGGCAGGAACATACAACTCGGTGTAGCAGCAACAAGAATAGTTCCAGCAAAGGCGACCGTGAGAGAAACCAGGAGTGGAGATCTTCGGTTGGATGTTTTATCGATGAAGTGTGCAAGAATCGGAGCACATAGTACTGTCGCGAAGCCGTGAATTCCAAGCAACCAAGCAGTTAATTGCTGCGTCTGGGCAGGGTCTTGTCCCAAACGAACTTCGAGCATATAAGGCAAGATCGGGACCACAAAGCCATAGAGTAACACCTCTGGATCAGGAAGTTAGGATCCACGTAATTCACTTGCACGGGAAAGGGAAGTTAAATACCGGTCAGCAAAGCCAAACACGCTGTCCCTATTATCAACGACCGGGACGAGCGCCATCGATAGCCAAGGACAGGGCTCTCAGGAGTCGCCATCTTGGTACTCAAAGGAAGAAGAAGAAAAAGACACGTAAAAAAGGAAAATAAGCGCAGTGAGTCATCTAGGGCGAAGAATCAAATTTGTTATCAAAGTAGCATCGCCCCTCACGAGGCTAATGCGGAGCACAGCCTTTGGGCTTGTTCATTTCACATGATTGGACCTCCGGATCCACCCAATTTATCTATGTCGATAAAGAGATGAAAAACGTAACTTGATGGGAAGAAGCATTTCGGTAGGAAGTTCCACCCACAAAAGCGAAAAGGGAGAAAGAAATAAAAGAAAAACCTTCAGAGCTCAAGTTGTGCTAGTGCAGTACATGCCAGCGATGAGCGTTCCACTTACATGACCAACCCATAGTGTTACGAGCTTAAATGTCAGATCAAAGATCTCCTAGCTTCGGTCTCCAGGTAAAATAAAGTCTAAATGTACAGGGAGCTAACTGAATGCGTATACTAAGCTCGCACAGGTTTCATAACTAACTCAACTAGTTCTGCATGACTCAGCACCCATGTGATGTCACTCGGTTGTGCAGCACCGAGCCTCGGTCGGAACCATGAATTGCGGAGAAGCGGAGTCTACCCCAGACCTATGTAAACAACCTTGTATCGCATTGTTCTCCGGCGTTTGCCTGAAATCAAATACTCGAAAATTACATATTAGAATCTCAAAATATGGCAACAAACTCTGTTAACCCTATCCCTTTCTCGGAGCCGCCCTACTTGCGCGGCCTGCCCTCCCCTTACATTACTGATGCCCACCGTCGCTTTCAGCAAGCATGTCGCAAATTCGCTTGGGAGCATCTACTTCAGCATGCGATGGAATGGGAGAGGGAAGGCACTGTGCCAGAGCACGTCTTCCACACATTTTGCAAGCATAACATGCTGTTGCCAAACATGCCCGCTCCCCTTCCCGTGGACTGGCTGAAGCGCCTTGGCATAAACGATATTCTCGGTGTCAAGGTCGAGGATTGGGACTATATTTACACTGGAATTTATGCTGATGAGGTGAGTAACGAGAGCCCACAGAAAACACCATACCAATGAATTATCCATAGCTGGCTCGATCAGGTCTGAGTGGCCCCGGAGGCTCTCTGAACGCTGGCTTTGCCTTTGGAATCCCACCTATTGTCAAATTCGGCAGCAAAGAACTGCAAGAGCGATTTCTCCCCGACCTTCTCACCGGAAAAAAGCGTGCTTGTATCGCTATCACGGAGCCCGAGGCTGGTAGCGATGTTGCGAACATAGTTACCACTGCCGTCAAGAGTGATGACGGCAAACACTATATTGTGAATGGAACCAAGAAATGGTAATTACTCTATCCCTACTCTGCCTTTCATGAAGATTTCTAACTTGCCAATCGCCAGGATCACCAACGGCATCTGGTCAGACTATGCAACCATGGCTGTCCGCACTGGTGGATCCGGTCCTACCGGACTGTCAGTCATGATTGTGCCCCTGAAGAACCATCCAGGTGTCACAATGCGCCGCCTGAAGGTCTCTGGCCAGAAAGCCGGTGGAACCACATACATCGAGCTCGACGATGTCAAGGTTCCAGTCTCCAACCTAATTGGCAAGGAAGGCGAGGGCATGCGCATCATCATGACCAACTTCAACCACGAGCGCTTGATCATTTCCGTCGGTGTCACTCGCCAGGCGCGTGTGGCTTTGTCTGCAGCATTTTCTTACTGCCTCAAACGGGAAGCCTTTGGAAAGACTCTTATGGATCAGCCTGTCGTCAGACATCGACTCGCCAAGGCCGGCGCTGAGCTCGAGACAATGTGGGCTTGGGTCGAGCAGATCCTTTATCAGCTGTGTCATCTTAGCAAGGAAGAGGGTGATCGCCAATTGGGCGGACTCACGGCTTTGGCTAAGGCCAAGTCTGCAATGGTGCTTAATGAGTGTGCACAGGTTGCCGTATTACTGTTTGGTGGAAACGGGTTTACTCAAACTGGCCAGGGAGAACTTGCAGAGGGTAAGCTTGGATTTTCGTATGGACTATTTTCTTTTCGTTTGAGACTAACTTTGTTTCTCTAATAGCTATTTACCGTGATGTTCCCGGTGCTCGTATTCCTGGTGGTTCGGAGGATGTTCTCCTTGACTTGTCTGTCCGTCAATTGGTCAAGATCTATCAAGCCCAGGAGAAGAAGCTTTCCCAAAGCTCAAAAATCTAGATGTACAAATTGTGGCTGTTTGGTTTAGCCAGCCAGCAGATTTCTCGGTAGCCATTATCCACACCCCCCTTTTTACTGGCTTTCTGTTGAATTGCATTGCTGTAGTCAAAAAAGGCCGCTGCACCCCACCTGGCCTTCCTGAACCTTCTCCTCGAGATCCCTCTCGAGGGTTGGCAAGCAGACATGATACAATGAGGAAATGCGGGTCGCATTGGGCAAAAAAGTATCATAGCACTCACCTGTAGCCATCGACCACCTATTAAACGCACACTCGTGGATATGTATCTCTTAACTCCCACCTCTCTCTCTCCCCTCAAGTCCTGTACTGCTAGAGCGATTGTCTCTTAACAAAATCCGAGAGGGAATGGTAGGCTTAAGAAAAGATACTGTAAGGGCAGCGTTGAAGATGAAGAGGGGCTAATATCAGGTTCGTGGAAAACAAGAAGTACAATATGGACTCAGAAAGCACCCGAGGGTGTGCGTTGTGATCATGATTTTCCGCCTCGTTCCTCTCGAAACGGTGGTACATTTGGCACAACAGCGCATTCATCACTGTCCAAAAAAGAGCTAATCACTCGGAGTGCAAAGAACATGATGGGGAGAAGAGAAAGGAGAGACTTGGTCAGAGTGTAATAAGTTAGTAACATGTGCATCCCGTTTAGGTCTAGTCCCTGCACGCTAGGGGAGATCAGTCATCTACCTTCAGTCGTCCCCATAACTTATAGATTAGTACATTAGTACAGTAGACTGCGAAGTAAGTAAATATATTCATGGATCCTATCTCTGCCCCTAGGTAACTGCCTACCTAGTCTTCTGTGAAATCAATCCTTGGGAGGTAGCTTAACTCTTAATCTTCTTTGGTTCAGCTCTAGACCCCGGAGATCTAGGAGCCGAACTTCCAAGCTTGCATCTTTCGACACACGATATATACCACAACGGCGACTTCTAGATTCTAAGTATATCGACGAGCACTCGTTCCGAGGATGATTTTCTTTTCTCTAGAATCGCACAAGAGCCACCGGCTGTCATACCCCCGAACAACACAAATATGCTTGCTGGGTAGGCACATTACCCGATCGGGATTAGCTCCATAATGACGAAATGGCAAAGTGCCACGAGCTGTGCTTCAAGTCATACAAACCCCCAGACCTGAACTATAAAGCAAGCATGGCGAACGCAGCATTAATCGGATGTACGGGCATGGTGGTAAGTTCTTTATCCCGCCCCCAGAAATCACAGGGATCCTCGAAGTCGCACGTAAACCCCACTCACCACCCTCCTTGTGCAGGGCTCCCACATCCTCACCAGCCTTATCTCCAGCCCCGCCGTCAGCCGTATCGACACGATCTCCCGTCGCACCCCAGCAGCAGCCTCCAACGCGCCCGCAAAGCTCACCACATTCGTCTCCGACGATAGCTCAAAGTGGTCCGCCCAACTCTCAAACCTCACCCCGACACCCGACATCTTCCTCTCGGCCTTTGGCACTACCAAAGCGGCAGCAGGCGGCTTCGAGAATCAGTACAAAATCGAGCACGGACTTAACGTTGAGTTGGCGCGCGCAGCCCACGATGCCGGCGTTAAGGTTTTTGTGCTGATTTCCAGCGTTGGCGCGAGCAAGACCTCTTCGTTCCCGTATTCGCGGATGAAGGCTGATATTGAGGAAGATATTAAGGCTCTTGGGTTTGAGCGTATGGTTATTTTGCGACCTGGGTTGATTGCTGGGACGAGAGAGGAGAGTCGGCCTGCTGAAGCTGCTATTCGGTTTGTCGCTGGGTGGGCTGGAAAACTTCATTCGAGTTTGAAGGATTCTTGGGCTCAGGAGGCGGATGTTATTGGCCAGGCTGCTGTTAAGGCTGGATTAAAGGCCCTGAAGGGGGATGTTCCTGCTGGTTCTGAGAAGGTTTGGTTGATTGAGGGCAAGTCCATTATTGACATTGCTAAGGAGTGATTGACTGCTCTGTGGATGATCATTGTTTGATACGGCTTTTATTTTCCTCTTTTTTTGGTTTGTATGCACGATCGGCATGCCTTATGTCTATTCCCCCGATATTTTACTTGGTTTCTACTTACAGGGGAGCTGTGTTGAAAACCACAGTGACCATTTAGTACCTATGCACGTCTTATGTAGAATCAATATATCTTCTCTCAATAATTCAACATATCAAAGAACTTCAGTACACGTTCGACAATAGTGCTACTCAGTTATTCTCTGACAGTCCGACCATTTCCAATGAGTCTTTCCAGATTCTAGCCTCATTCTCGGGATTGTAGGTGCAGCTCGAAGTCATCCCTAGTGCATAATTACCATCATCCTCACCACGCTTAGCAACCGCACAATCACTAAGGTACAGACCACCCTTGCCTTCCAGTTCCATAGAAACCGCAGCCCACACAGTAGTAGCAGCTCCCTGTTCCACACTTTTCTGCATCTTGAGTATAAACTCATTCTGTAGCATCGCATCGAGCTCTTGCTTGGGCAAATGCTGCGCCAAGCCCGTGGCAATAAGACCAGGATGCAGACTGGTGGCATGCAGACCACTCGAACCAAATCGACGCTCGATCTCATTGGCCATGTAGATATTTGCTAGCTTTGACTGGCCATAAGCTCCCCAGGGGCTATAACCACCCTTCTGGAAATGATAGTTGTCCGACTCGTTAAGAGTGGCGACTCGATGCGCAGCAGCAGATACCACAACGACTCTAGACTGGAAACCTGCCGATGAACCAGCTAGAAGGGCGGGTTTGAGTAGATTGAAGAAAAGAAAATGGGACAGATGATTGGTTGTGAACTGCAGCTCATAGCTATCCTCTGTCAGCTGGCGGTCCTGGACGGCCATGATGGCAGCGTTGGCGACAAGAATCGTAATTTGATCTGTCTTGGAGAGAATTGCGGCGGCAGCAGCTCGGACACTCTCGAAGGATGTCTGGTCCATGTGGATGAGCTCCATCTTTGTGGCATCGAAGATGCCTCCCAGGGCTGTTTTTGCTTTGACTAGGTCCCGGGCTGTCAGGAATAGTCGTGCTCCTGTGGTTGCGAGGGTGCGCACGGTTTCGATGCCGATGCCAGAGGAGACTCCGGTGATGACAATGACCTTGTCGGCCAATTTTCCTTCCATTCCCTCGTCATTGACGATTTGCATTGCTGTGGGTCTGGCATCACCCTGGCCTTGGGGATTGGCATGAGCTGCGGCGTAGCGAGACATTGTATATAGACGAATATTTAGAATTGTGTTTGAATGTGAGAGTGCAATGAATTGCTTGGATACTGCTTTTCAACGTGAAAAGGCATCCTTTTATATCTTCCTCTCGCTATACTTCTCCAGTACGGCTGACGCTTTTGTCCATTTTGGGTTAGTTCAGTGGAGAACCCCGTGGCTGACCTTTTTTCCCTATTACGGACTAGAGCCACCTACTTCTGCTTATGCTGCTGCTTCTCCTAGAAATCATTCAACCTACTTCTATTATTACCGCAAATCATATGTTTCTCGGCATGCAGAGCACAGTGGATCAGAGTCATGCTCAAGCAGAAGAGAGAAAGCTACGGAAGAAACTCCAGAACAGATTGAACCAAAGAGCGCGCAGTGGGTCCTATAGAACCCTTCCGTTTAGATAAAGCAATAACAATACTGCAGGAAATCGTCTTCAAGAGGAAAATCACCAACATGGGTCTCTCCAGAAGCATGACTACCAAGTCCGCCGCTGGAGGATTGACTCCGACGAGCCGTACCAGACTCATAGAAAAGAAGGAACCGATGAAGCCCATTGCTCCTATCTCATCCCATCCGTCCAAGAAGAGCAAAACAACTCCACCTCGGATCCATACTCAGATTTTGGTCCAGACTTCCCGTCAGCACCGGTCTCGGCCCCTATAATCCTCCCGTCGGTATCGGTCCAATTCTTCGGACCCAACATCTCTCCATTCGCCGATCAAGTCCTACACCTAATACACTATAACGCTTTCCGCGGCTTCTACAGAAACAAAATTCTCCTAGGCCGTACAGCTATGTCATTAAGTCCAGGTCGCAAACCGGTGTCGTTTGATGAAGCGTTCCCTTCATTCTCGGTCGTGGTGCCCAGAGCTCTAGATATCGTTGTTCCAGGAAATCTTACGCCAACGCAATCGCAGATGAGTCTTATTCATTCCACATGGATTAATAGCCTCCCATTCCCTGCGATGCGAGACAATCTTATAAAATGGGAAGGGTCGTTTAATCATGCGGAGTTTGCAAAGGATGTTATGGGTAATGTCATAGATTCAATTTTGTTTCCGCAGCCCGAGGGTTCGTCTGTGACTGGTTTGATGGTTGATAATCAGGGTATTGAGGAACTTGAGGATGATGATGAAGTCACTGCAAATCAAAGTGGTCTTATTGTTTGGGGGGAGCCGGATAGGATGGATAGTTGGGAGGTTACGCCGGGGTTTTTGAGGAAATATGCGTGGGCTATGACGGGTTGTGATGGGTTGATAGAGTCAAGTAATAAGTGGAGGAGGATTAGAGGGGAGGAAGAGTTGCACTTTTCTGTACCTTGGAAGTTATAGAGTGCACCTTTGTTTCATTTCTATGGGATTTCTTCTACTTGGATTTCCTTTGTTTTATGCATTCCGCTGCTGCAGTGCCAATGTACATCATGCTCAATCAAGTTTTCCAATGCTTAAATAATTGAATAAATCCATTCTTTACATGATGGATTGGTTGTGGGAAATACTCCCTAGTGGAGAAAAGGATTGTCCTTCATGGGGACCTGAGTAGTAGACGAATAGAGTTGGATGCTCCCTATTCTATAAATGAATAGGCTGTAGACCACCAGGGCTCACCATCAAGCTTCAGTAAACCTGGCAATACTTCAGTCTTTATAAGAGACGTGAGTGCCATCCTCCTTCACATGTATCGACCGGTTCTTCTTCGATGATCCTCGCCCGCTTATATTCGGTTTTTCGACATTCCGATCAGGTCCCCCCTCTTTCGAATCTCGCCACGCACTGACATCGGAATTGGCAGCGCTCATGTTCAAAGGGTTGCGATCCTGGCCCTCCTCATGCTTTTCCTTCCCTGCAGCCTCCATCTCGCTTTCCGGCGCAGTATTGTGCGGATCATACGCCGTCGGATGTTGGGCTACCTCACTATCGGTCCCGGACTTGGTGCCCTCTGTTCGCTCGGGGTTCAGCGTCTCACGGTCTTTGAGATTTGAATTGTCGGCATCTTTCTGAGGTCGCGATGAGGTGCTAAATGGGAGTTTCATTGCTGGACCTAGGGGCGGTGTCCAGAGGCTGGGCGGTTGGTGGCAAATGCGCCTAGTGGCCTGCTGGCCGCTGGTGATGAGGCTCTTCCACATTGAATAGATGGATGTAGGATATGTTGAGTTTCGGGCTTGTGGGTTGCAACTTGCGAGGCAAATTCGGAGATGTGGAAGAGTGAAATGGAGTAAAATCAAAAAGATGCAATTATTCACCAAAGCAAGATTATGTACTCCGGAACTGCCCTGCCAATCTTCGTGGTGCCCTGTTCGGATGCCAAAGAATCATGTTGACGTCACCACTAGCCACTAACCAGATTTGGTAATGAGCTTTGCAATATATACTGTACAACTAAGTATTGATCTAAGTATTAATTTCAAAGTGCAGATTCAATCAAAAATGTGACCTGTTCAATATGCATGTTAGATTATGTTAAATTTCGATCCGGGGACTGGGTCAGAGCGAGTCACTGCCACGTCAACAAGCGGAACACGAGGATCGACATCTGATCTCAATAATGGTTTACAAAAGCATTATCTTGATTGTGTCCCAGTGTAGGGATAATTAACTTCAAACTATAGCACGCCAGGAATCGCCATGGGTGGTGAACTCAATTGCACGGGATGGATGCCGAGAACTTGGATGAGTATGCCTGACCGGTCTCTTGCCGGTGATATATGGGTGCCTAATTAAGCCTGGGCACGAGAAGATGACCTAAAGATCGGCATGCTTCAGCCGAAATTGGCAGAAGTACTGAATATGCAGATCCTGTGCCAAGTTAGACATGTGCCAAAATGGTATGCGGGATCCAGTCTGCCGGGGTGGAGAGGATGGCACCCGGGGGAATGCAGATGTGAGGGACCGCGGCGAGAAGGATCCTAATCGGCCAATGGGCCGTCAGGGCTTACCCAGACTCGGCGTAAGAATCCATGATATGCACCATTCGCAATGGGTACATCAAGGTGGGGAATTATTTGTTAGCTGCAGATGACCGGCATCCTAGATAGGGCCTGTCATTGGCCGCCAGGTTCGGCTGCAAGTGAGAAAGCCATGTCCGGTCGTCCAATCTGATTGCGCTGACCTGCTTTCAAGGCAGTTGCCTTTTTGCTCTGGAATCCCGAAGCTTCTACGGCCGGCCACCATTTGTCACCTGGCAGTAGAAGCATGCGCGTAGGTGGTGCGGGAGCCTCCGTTCACTTTAAGATCACGGGATCAGAGGAGCCCAGCAGTGTGGGAGCATGTATGCGGGTCCGAGAATCCAATTTCAACGTTGTAGCATGGATGGCCGAAGACAATGGCGCATAAAATCAGTCAACGATAGTGCTAATCCGATCTTGATTTCTCTGGAAATTCCTCCGGTAACTTCGCTTGTTGGGCAGAAATCATTTTTACGCTTTTTCCACTAGTTTTGGCTCTGATCCTTGCCAGAGGCAGGTCCCGGACCGCGCAAGACAATCCCAAGAAAAACCATTTCGGTAGTGATACGGGGCGTAGGGGAAAAGCAGGGGGGGGCTTGAGAAGCTGATTCGAGTATTTTCGGGCTGATGCAACCAATTCATTGCAGAAATTGAATCAGTGCTTCCCAAGGCTGTGCCCGCGGAGGCTGTTCGCCGCAGGTCAGGGATTGCCGGGTGCCAACTCAACATCTTGCCATGGATTACCATCCTGGATGCAGGCATGGGACGTAATGTGAGCGGCCGTCTCCGATGATCGTGCATCGCATCGCTGGAAATTCCCCTCGAGTGGATCAGTGCGTCGACAGGCAATGCAGCCACTTCTATCTTTGACCGATAAAAGCAACCCTCGTGCATCATCTCGTTGAACGACAGGGATGGAAGCCCCGTCTCGTGTGGAGCCTCCACGGTCTCCAAAGATGTTGCAATGTTCGACCCACGGTCTTCCAGCCAGCCCTCATTACCAGAAATTGGCGCACCGAGCCAAAAGTGATGTGCCACGTCAGAGTCTCCGGGCTTTGGTGCAGCTGCATGTGGTTCAGTAATATGTGGGAGGTGTCACGGTTCGTGTCTGCGACGGGCGCCGCACGGCATCCAGGTCCTATCATTTTCGCCCGAAGAAGCAATTGTATGACGATGAACCATACACATGAGCGGGGCCAAATGCAGGATCCCTCCTCTGCAGGCGTGAGAGATCAGCTGAACGAATATGGATCCAGTTCCGTCCAAACCCCGACTGGGCAATGCATCAAGCGAGAGAGAGAAAACCCAATTCTGTGGCCCGTGTCCCTGGGTGCAGGAGGTACCAATAATAGAGCCTCAGTGACGCGACTGTTGCCACCCGGGTGAAGGACCATTGGCTGACAGGCACGGAGTGCGGCAGGTGTGGAACGAAGACAAAGTCTCGGTTCTGATATCCTTGCAACAAGAGCTCGGCCAACTGATGATAGAGAGCAAGCACTAGGTTGGGTCGCAATCCCAAGCTGAAACCATAGACTATCCTTCATGGTTTTAGCCCAATGCACGAATTCAAGAAACGTAAAAGCAGTCAAGGGTTAGGAGTGAATGGGGAGGGGGAAGACAATGATGTGAATGTGCATACGCATGCAATCACACAGACGGCAACGCCGAATGACAATTTCTATGGACATAGAAAGCTTTCGGACGGACGGCCGAGTCAAAGCTCACGATAAATGGTATGTTGAGCCAATCAAGGGTGGCAACATCGGGCATGAATGGTGGAGGGTAGAGAATTTCATCCCGGTGGAGTCACAGGGGACGTGCAGTCCTGTCACATTCGAAAAAGACAAGAATTTTTTCTCCTGTGTAGAACAAGGTTATCCCTGAACGTATGTGTCTGATCATTGCATCGAGGTGACAGCTGGTGGCGGCCGAGAGCACTTCAATCATGCAGGATCGTCTATGCGGAACGTAGCAACATCACAGGAGCCTGATTCCATGCGAACGATATCCACCTGAAGGGCGGGGGAAGGCAATCTGGCGACGGCATAGTTGCAGTAGTCGAGACTGGAAAATGGATGGCCGCAGCCATGAAATTGAGGGATTTTCCATCCTCGTACATCATGATAGGAACAAAAATCGCCACGGCCAGAAAAAGAAAAAGAGGTGCATGCATGCTTGAAGCAACGGTTCGTCTTTGGTGTGGCTCCATCCGAGAAAAACTTGGGCATCTTACAGTCTCCACTACCCAAAGAACTGCTGACAGCCAACCGGATCCATCAAAACCTGGTTGCAAAGTGGAATCTGATGAATGAGAGACACGGACGATAAGCCGTCCCGCACCGGTCAGCGTCGATCAGGTAGAGAACCACGACTTTGGAGGGGGGCACGGTTTCTGGTAGACCCAGCCGGTGACATGTAAATATCGACCGAAACATAAATAGAGCATTCGGATCCTCTAGATGCTCGTGGAGTTCAAAATCATCCCCCGGGTTTCAAAATCAAAGTCTCAGATCAGCAAGGCAGGTCCATAGATATTCCTCAGAAAAGCTTTTTTCTCTCCCTTTTAAACCACTGTGTTTCAAACCCCTTTGATTCTTTCAAAAAGGGCTGTCAATCAAAAAAGGTCAGAAGTTAGCCTATCAAGCCTGTCAAGACAACTTGGGCAATCTTGCAAAGACCAATCATATACCTGGATTCATCCTGAAACGAGAGCTTGGGTTCCGACAGCAAGTAAGTTTGATCGAACCTGAGGATCGAACAACACTAACGCGATTTGGCAGACATGTGCTTTTACAACCAGAAACGATTCTCCTGTGGTGACTGGAGCTGGACTAGCTTCGCCCATCGATGCAATTACGAGTACCGCACTGGCGAAACATGCGGAATGAAACTCGTCAACTTGACCGAGAACGAGCCCACCAAGTGTCGTATTTGCGAGAAAATCGAGACCAAGTTTCGACGGCGAAGCGCCGAGGTCGACCGGCTCGAAAGGTGGAAACGTGAGGGGGCCACTTTGGTTGCCTCAATGGATCGGTCCAAAACTCTCATCAAGGAACTGGACAAGGAGATTTGCAGCTTGCAAATGGAACGGGATGACCGACGCAGAACTCTTCTGAGGTAGGACTTGGCGGCGATCCAGGACCATCGGTGGTCCTCATGAGCGAACAGCAAGTGTATTGATTGGACCTTTCGATTTCATATTTCGTGCTTGCTTGTCTTTTGTCTTTTTGCTTTTTTGGAGTCTTCTTTCATCCCATCGGCTGGTGGGCTTTATTCCTTGGGGCGTTTCATGTTTCACCACGTACAGCACATCTTCTGTGACATTAAGTCTGAATCGAGTTTCTGCAATGTGATGAGCAGTATGACACCAGAGGGTGTGAAAATTTTTATACAAAATTTTCTTATTGGTTCATCCGTATTATTTCTCTGTGCTCATAGGCTGTCGATGTCCAATGGATATATCGATGGAGCCTAGTCATCTCATAAGCGCCGTGTTTTCCTTGGGTGAGCGGTTCGCTGAGACGGACCCAGTCTCATGGTGAGGAAAGAGGGGCTTCCGCTGCAGATTCCCGAATAAAAGATGACCAGAGTCTGATTTAGAGACGCAAGTACTTAGCCATTCCATCTTGACGAAGATTAAAATCCCCAAGAAGCAATTCAATGCGGTCAAAAAGAAGGATAGTTAGCCCCGCGAACTGTGAAACCCCCCTCATTTGGGCGGGTCACGTGGGTAGTATAAATATTAAGTAAGCCGTTTCAGGTGAAGGCACATGTGCATATGCACTCCATTGGGCAACAATCCGCATCGTTTTCCATGCCCTATTAGGCTAGACCAACTGGTAGCATCTGGCCTGAATGGCATTGTTTGAAAGTATTGTCTGGGGACTCGGCCGATTCATATTCGCCTCCAATTGTAGTATATGCATCAGATGATTAGCAAAGATGTCTTCGATGAGAGGCCACGCAAGTGCGTGATCGCAAGGGGCCTACCTGTCCCGGTATGGTTGAATATATATATGTATATATGAATCGGGATCTTACCGCGGGTATCCTCAGGATATACATTGATCTCTGATCCAGATCCATGTTTCAAAAGCTGTTCAGGCAGAACTCAACTGAACAGTATAGGTAAACCATCCGAAGTCATATGCTCCAATCCTGGTGGATTATATTCAGGAAATGGGATGGCGGACTCGAGGGCTTATATAGCACACGGCCCTGGTGCATGATCGGAGAATTTATCTTGTTGACACTGACACTTCATCCGGATCTAACTACGTGTACCAGTGTTTGATCCAACAAACATTCTCCGGAAAATGCAACAGATTGGGTGTCAAGACCCGGCTGCTGTATGTATGCCACGTCACGACCAGCACCCACTGCAGCCATCAGCAGCAGCACGACCATATCAGGCTAGAATACGGCCAGCCTTGGAGTGAAGGAAGCATGAAATATAAGGATCTGAGAAAAGAAGTGCCGTTCTTGATTTCCAAGTTATCTGAAAACACAAGTCAAGGTATTATTCTATTTTATGTCACCAGCCTCAGGCTCATCATCCACCTTGGCCAGCCCTTGGTCCCGTAGAAGCGCATCAATCTCATCGGCAGTCCATAGGTGGTGGTAAATCTTTCCATCTTGGGTCTTACCTACCGTTGCGAACTCGACTGGCAAGGGGAAATTACGGGTTAGCCTCACGTCACGTCAATGTGAAAAAAGAGCGGGGCAGGTAATCATGCAGGGTGTATGTGAGACTCACTTTTCTCACTGCTCAGCTTTGTAGAATCCATCGTCTTGCTCAGAACCTTGACGGCCATGGCGCAGGCCTCCTGCAATGTCTGATCCTCCTTGTAGTCTTGCTTAAGCAGACTCTGTGCGCTGGCATTGTTGGCACCAACGCTTGTGGCCTTCCAGCCACCATAATTCCCGCTGGGGTTGCTCTGGTACAGCTGGAACTGGCGGAGGTGATCCCAACCGGCATAGATGAATGACACACCGAACGGGCGGAGACCACCGTGCTGGGTATAACCTTGCTTCAAATCACAAAGTCGACGCACAAGCTGTTCACAAGGGATGTCTTCGTTGTAGGTGATGAGGTAGCGTTGGGCGTTTTGCCGGGCGTAGTTGATCAAGATGTTGGCATCAGCGTTCATACCAGCGACGGCGCAGATCATGTTACTAGAAGTGATTTCAGCTCATGTCACAGACATCGAAATATTGAGAAAGTACAAGTCCAAAGGTTGATGTTGACTTACTCGTTGATTGTGTAAAGCTTCTCGGCGGAGGTATCCTGTTCCAGCAGCTTGCTAGTCACCTTCCTTTCCGCAGCCAAGACAATTCCATCCTTGGCTAAAATACCAAGGGCAGTACCGGCGTGAGAAATAGCCTCGAGGGCATATTCGACCTGGTAGAGTCGACCCTCTGGGGAGAAGATGGTGGTCTAACCCATCAGCGTCATAGGTTAGCGGGAGCTGCAGTGGTAGACCCAACTCAACTCACCCGTGAATCATATCGCCGAGACATGGTGCATGTAAGTAAGAACGCAAAGAGGTCTGAAGATGAGGGAATCGAGAAGATCGTGGAGGAGGGGAGTGGGTTGAAGGTCAGTCGGAGGTGCAGATGGAGCTCCAGGAAGTTCCAGGCAACTCGCCCTGGCGCGTCCTCTGTCATCCATTCGCCAAGCTCGGACCACCTCACCACACCAAAGCTTCGTCGCAGCTTTTGCTCCAAGATTGACCCCTCAAACAACAGGGAATTTTGCTCATTCTCTCCCAATTCAAGATAAATTTTGGTCGCTGAAAGATGCTCAAATCCACATACACTCCTCCACCTCCCCTGCCTCCAGGCTGGACGGAGCATCGAGCACCTACTGGTACGTCAGCATCTAAAGCTATCTCGAACGATGTCTCTGAGTGTGTTTGCAGGTCATTTGTACTTTTATAATACCGTTACAAAACAGTCGACGTATACCAGACCAGTTGCGCAAACTCCTCAAACCGCACCGACCGGCAACGAAGTATCACCAGCAGCTCCGGCCTATTCGCCCGAAACACTACCACCTTTCTCCTCAACGCCATATGCCCCTGCGGGCTACCAACCCGGGACAGCACAGTATGGTCAACTTTACTCACAAAACAACCATGGACGAGGTGGTTTCCGTGGTGGGAAAGGATATCAAGATCGAGGTCGGCGGGAGCCTCAAGATCGTCCGAAGTCTAAGCATGCTATTCCTGATTGTGGGCCGTGGGTTCTCGTGAAGACCAAGTTAGGTCGGCGGTTTGTGCATAATCCCGAGACCAACGAAAGCTTCTGGAAATTTCCACAGGAAGTGCTCAAGGCCGTCACTGAATTTGACCGGGTAGAACGCGAGAAGAAGGCGAGAATTGAGCGCGGTGAAGAGCCGGAAGAACAGCGCAAGGCAGAGACACCTAAGGCGAGACCAAGTCCTAGTACCGATGATAAACCCGCATCAGAAAACCGTGCATCACTAGAAACTCCAGAAGGCGCTGAAGACAGCGAAGAATACGAGGAGGTGGAGGTGACGGATAGTGAAGACGAGGAGAACCAGCCGTCAAAGCGTGCGCGAACCGACAGCGAAGGAGCGCAAAACCAGCCCGTCGAGTTTACCGAGGAAGACATGGAATATCAACTCGCAGCCATGGGTGAAGAGTACGGACTGGATCCTGGCGAATATGGCGAACTTGGAGAGGAGGACTGGGAAACACAGGGCCTTCCACTGACCGAAGCTGACGCCGAAGCCTTGTTCCGTGATTTGCTGGATGACTACAACATCAATCCATTTACGACATGGGAAAAAATTATTGAGGAAGGTCGTATCATCGAGGACTCCAGATACACTGCGCCCTCGAACATGAAAACTAGACGGGAAATATTCTCGAGCTGGAGCAAAGACCGCGCGAAAGACGTCCAAGAGCGAAAGAAAAACCAAGAGAAGCAAGATCCGCGTATCAAGTACCTGGCTTTCCTTCAGGAACATGCAACACCCAAGCTATACTGGCCCGAGTTCAAACGCAAATTCCGAAAAGAGCCAGAGATGAAGGACTCGCAGCTTCACGATAAGGATCGAGAGAAATTCTACCGTGACTATATCTCACGACTTAAGGCTTCTGAGAGCACCCGGAAATCAGATCTTTCTGCCCTCCTCAAATCCGCACCAGTACATGCTCTCAATCAGTCGTCCACCCTCGAGACTCTCCCTACAGTTATTATAACTGACGTTCGATACATTGCGCTCCCGCCCAGAGTCCGCGATCCCTTGATCGAGGCATACATATCTACGTTGCCTCCGGCACCAGAAGTACAGTTGACTGCAGAAGAACAAGAAGAACTTGAACGGAAACGAAGAGAACGCGAGAAGCGCGAGAAAGCACTGGCGGAGCGCGAGAAACGGGTTGAAGAAGACAAGCGCAGACAACGTTTTGAACTCGTGCGCGGCAAGCATCTTCTCAGAGAAGGTGAGGCCGAGATTGCCGAAGCCATGAGAATTAAAAAGGACGGACTGCGCACCCACATGGAATTGGATGAAGCTCCAGCGAGCGAGCAAGACAAAGCCAGTCAATAATATATGAAATGAATCCAAAGGATGCATAAACATCTTTCGTACATTTTGATTCGAATCTATAATATTTCACTCAACCACAGACACTATCTAAAAGATATACACATAACTATAAGAGAACTGTGATCTGGGTATTGTCTAATGTTGTATGTAGTCACAGGAATGCTTCATTTTCGAGGGTATCATTGTAGATTAACAGAAGACCAATCTCCCTTCATACAGAAAGGGTCATTCTCATCCCACATAATTCATTTGAATCTCCAATCATCCCAATCTTCGTCTTCGTCATCATCATCACTGTCGCTCTCCTCTGCGTGCGGGTCCTCCGAAACCATAGGACGGTCCTGGGCCTCATCACGAGCACGTTTCTCTCGCAACTCTTCACGCATATGTTTCAGTCTCCGGACCCGTTCCTCTAGTTGATCCATCTCATCAAACTCTTCCTCCATAAATCGTGCCGCATCCTCACGGTCACCCTCCAACTCTGCTTCGCGGGTTCGTGATGTGGTTGCATTGTCATTGTGCTGTTGCGCTGCGAGTTCATCTGCAGACACTGGCGCAGCGGATATTGTGGCTTCCGCGGAAAGGGCAGCTGATGCCTGTGGCATTCGGCTTGGTTCGGCTACCTCTCGTTCAAATGCAGCCCACTCATCTTCGTCCACAGCCCCAGGGACCTCTTGTGTTGGCGCCGATTTTATTGCTGCTGATGCCGATGTTTTTACGACGAGTGCAGGATCTTCAACTTCATCCACGGGAAGATCTGGTCCAGCGACACCATCCTCTTCCACAGGCTCCAATATTTCGCTGGTCGCAGGGTCCTCAGCACTCCTTGGTGATGGGTCCGCTGGCGCGTCTGACGGAGTGACAGATTCTAAGCTTGTTGATCGCAGTTTCTTCCGCATCACGCCATCACTATTGTCGACTTTGCGCTTCTTGGTGACGCGATTTCCTGTCGTGTTTGGCGACGTGCCCTTGCGCGAAGCTAGTTCGTTTCGGAGGAGTGATCGTACATCCGCCATGATTTTGAAAGGGCAGGAGATCGGGTATATTTCCGTTCAGGTGATGAATAGGCAAAGGAGAAAAGAAAGGCTAGAATTATGATGAGTTTCAGTTGATTTGCAAAGTGGATTTTGCCTTTTGCGCAGAGTGGGGAACCTGGAGAAGCTTCGGACTGAAGCAATCACTTTAATTGTGTTGCGGTTCCCAGTCATGTGACCGCTGACCTCAGCAACAAAAGCCACCGATTTCATTCTCTCCTTGGTTCTCTTGTGTTCCGTTTACATTCCATCCTTCTCATTACCCCCCAACACCTTACCATCGCCTTCGTGTTGCGTGTTAAGGCGCATGTCGCTGATTCAACTGTCACGTCCGTGCTCTTTACTAAGTCGCTACTGAAAGCGCTATCACTTCAAATATCGCACGCGACCCCGCTCAAGCTTAGGTGTCGCGACTGACGCGCAGCAAGGGATCGCAGACTACGTCAAAATACATCACAACACGTCCCGGCGCATTGCTCCTTGCCACCATACTGCGCAGTTGTCCTCAAACAGAGTTGGAGGATCGCCTTGGTGACCAAGTAATACCGTTCACCACTGTGGGCTACGTCTTTCCTCTTTGTGTATTACTTTAGCCCCCTTTGAAGCCCGTAGAGACTTTTTCGTGATTGCTGGGGCAGGCGTGCGCATCTGTTGAAGAAACAGCGATTATTCTTGCTCTTTTTTTTTATTTTGATCGCGCCGTGTAGTACATTCGGGTGACCTAGCCCACTTTTGTGTCATGGCCGGTAAGCAATCGTACACCAACCTTCTCTCAGGCGCTACTTCATACAAAACTCGCCATTGGGAGAGGACCGGCAGCCGAGACCGACAGCATCTGAATAACTTGCTAATAACCATGCCAGACGAACCACGACGATCGGGTCGAGCGACCAAAGGCCAGCACAAGAACCTCGAATTGCCAGACGCCCCGTCGAAGAAAGGCAAAGGCAAGAGCCCCAAAGAAAAGTCCGGCAGCAAAGCCTCCGCCGAACCTACCCCGGGACCTAGCGAAGATGGAGAAGAAGAAGAAATCATTCGATGCATTTGCGGCGAGTACGAAGAGGAGGAGGATGTGGAGCGTGACATGATCTGCTGTGACCAATGCTCAGCTTGGCAACACAACGACTGCATGGGCCTTGTATTCGCCAAGGGCGCCGAGCCGGACCAATACTATTGCGAACAATGTCGACCCGAAAACCACAAAGTGCTGCTGGAGAAGATCGCCAGGGGGGAAAGGCCTTGGGAAGAGGTTGCCGAGCGGCGACGACAGGAGGCTGAGGATAAGAAATCTAAGCGCAAGAAGGGCAAGAAGGGTACTCGAAAGAGCCGACCAAGCGAAAGCAAAACGGAGGCTAGCACCCCTGCTCGCACTGGAACATCAGCAACGCCTGGCCCTACTCATTCCCCCACCACAGCAGCATCGGCATCGGCAGAGCCAGAGAAGCATGGACATGCCGCAGATTCGCGACGCTCTAGTACCAACAAGCGCAAATTGGAGGAGAGTGTGGAGTCCGAGACAACTTCGGTAAGATCTTTTTCTTCTCTTCCTAAGCGTACAAGCAGTTGGCTAACTCATTTGATGAAGGGACCCCAGGTGAAGCAGCCACGGATCTCCCCGCCGTCTTCTACGGTAGCAGCTACAAAGGTCAAGGTCGAGTCGCCTGCAGTCGCTACTGTGGAAGAGCTTGTAATGCCGGCCCGCAAGAGTGCTGCCAACGCTCTAATCAAGTTCTTTGTAGATCAGATTACTGCAGCCCAGAAGAAGGATTCTTTTTCCTTGCCCGATGGGCAGTCGGCAGAAGATACTGCGCGGCAACTCGGTCTCTCCGTCGAAGGTGCAATGTATCAGAACATCTGCGACGGGGTAGGGGAGCCTACTGAACCATATAAATCGCAATTACGAGCGATTCTGTTCAACGTAAAGAAGAACCATTCTCTACGCGATCGCTTACTTGTAGGTAGTGTCTCATCTGATACGCTCTCTATGATGAAGTCCGAAGAGATGGCCAGCGAGGAGTTGCAGCGAAAAGATGCAGAGATTAAGCGGGAAGCAGAGCGACAACATATCATTATTCAGGAGCAAGGTCCGCGCATCCGTCGGACACATAAAGGAGAGGAACTTATTGAGGATGAAACCCACACTGTGGCAGCAGAATCTGTCTTCTCTGCCATTCCGCGCCGAGCAACCGATGCCGATGGCAGCCCTGGAAACCAGAGCCCAGTCACTCCGAAGGTATCTCAATCGAAAGGCGACGGACAATCTCGAGGTCACTCCCCGGACGGTGGGCACGGTGACCATGTCTTCCCAGAGGTTGCCCCCAATATCCGTGAGCCAGTGCCTCGTGGTACAATCCAGGCGGATGCTGAGATTGATCGAATGCTACAAGAGGATGAAACAGAGTCTCCGCCATATTCACCGCAAGATTTCTCCGACGAGGGCGTTGTCTGGCGCGGTAAAGTTACTATGAAGCCTGTGGCTGAATTCATGTCCACCGCGAAACACGCTTGCGGTGCAGAGCTAAGCGGTCGGATTCCCTGGAGTCAGTTGGCACCTCACGAGTTGCTAGTGGATGGCCGAATTGACATTGCACGAGCAAACAATTACCTTTGTGGTTTGCGGTGGAGTTCCTCAACGGACGTGTCTGTCATCGCAATCAGTAGCCCTAGTGGGGAGCAAGATCGTGAAGGCTTCAATAAACTCTTCGACTACTTTTACAACCGTCAACGCTACGGCGTGATTGGCAAGCACCCCCTCCCGGCCGTTAAGGACACTTATGTCGTTCCTCTCGAGAAGGACACAACCAAACTGCCCGACTTCATCAACCTGCTTGAAAACACGAATCTCGGCGACGGTATCATTGAAGAACGTCTCCTTCTCATTGTCTTCGTCGTCAAGACCGGTGACTCGAACCCTCCTTCAGTTCAGCCCCCTCTCACCAGCCCAGCATGGAGCCCCCAGCCTCTGCAAGCCCTCTCACAGCAGCAGGCAACACACCTCAAACTGCCTTCACTCCAGCTCCCCGGCAGTTCCCTGTCTTCACCCCTTCTTCCACCAACCCCACTCCCAACCAAATCCCTCCCGACCAGATGCCGCCACAGCACCCTCTCCCGCCTTATCAACCATCTCTTATCGGCATGCCCGCAGCCTTGCAGGTGCTTGGTGCACAAGCAGTGAGTTCGCCCGCCATCCAGAAACTTCTCCAGACCGCGCCCAACGTGGACACGGCCCAGTTGAACGTCGTGCGCGACATTCTCATCCGCCAACCCGCGGCTGCCGCGAACTATGAAACGCTGATGCAGGCGCTCTTCGACACTCAGGCAAACGGCCACGCCTGATCTACTTCTACGACGTCATGTCAATACCTTTGTACTGTACAGTTCTGTGTTTTCGATACTGATTGCGGTGGGCCAACGGACTGTTAATCAATATCCGGTGTTCGGGGCATTAGGTCCTTGAGGGGTTTTATGGATATGGGATACCAATATAGGATAGCCATGACTGTGAGCTTGTCCTTAAAATGAGATTTCTGGTTTGTGCCAATTCAGATCCTCGTAGTTCTATTGTAAACCTGAGCCAACAATGTGCTTCTTTTAAAGGTGTTGACTATTGCCGTCCAGTTTCTACGGCCCTCGGCGTCCGAACCTTGTAGACATCATCCATGATTTCACTTAGACCCAGATACCAATTTCCTACGCACTAAAGCTCTAGCAAAGCTCCTATCCTACTCGTGCACAATACTGATCATACGATACATAACATTGGAGAACATATCTTTTCATAAACATGAAGGTAATTTATGAGACAAGACAGGGATATATTGAGCACATGGCAAATAACTCCCATTGCCGAGCATCTTCCACGGAAAAACGCCAGCGCTATGCAAAAACACCAGATTAAAAGTACCACGAGACGCGAAACAACCTCGCACAATCCCTCACCACCGTCCACCACGACGTCTGTATCCACCACCACCTCCGCCTCCACCATACCGCGGACCACGGCCAGCATTCGCCCGACCCCCTGCACTGTACGGATCTTCCTCCTCATGGTGACGCACAGGAGGCGCGCGACCCTTAAGCTCGGCGCTAAGCTTCTTCCAGGTCTTGCGCATATCCGAGTATCCCATGTGCATCTTTCCGAAGAAGTGATCAGCCAGTCGACGGTCATTGTCGAGTCGACTCAGGTAGGCGCCGCAGACGTCGCAAACTTGTAGCTTCTGGTGTCCGGAGGGACCAGATGTATCCTGCAAGTTCTTGAGGTCGCGCTCAGCAGCCTCCTTTTGGTATTTAGTTGTTCGGACCTTGTGCATTTCGTTCATGGCCATTGCGACGGAGCCAGTTTCGCCAAGGACGGAGACCTCCAGAAGGCCCGTGTTGATTGTGTTGTTGAGGTCGGCGATTTGCTTAAGCTGTAGCGGAAAACACTCAAATTAGAACCCGCATTACCCATACATATAAAAAAAGAATTGCACAAATTGAAACATACCAGGTTATTAGTTTGTCGGATCTCATCCGGGGTTTTCTCCAGACGGCGCTGGGCTGTGTCGATCCTCCGGTCACAATCATCAATGTACTTTTGCATATCGCGCATGTAGTCAAACTCGAAGCCCCATTTTGCCTTATCTGCTGACGAAGCTGTCTCGTACTCCGTTTTCAATCCCTCGCTATGTACTTTCGGGCATGGGCCAAGATCTTGCTTGGTGTTGGTGAAGAGGTCGTGAGGGCAGGTGCCAACGAGGTAGGAGCGGCAGACCTTCGGGTCTGTGATGGAAAGCTGAGCATTGCGACCCTGGGCACCGGTACCAATGAGTTGGTCCGCTGGAAGATAGGTTGTTGTTAGCTTGTTTCGGAGAAATTGGTGGGTTCATTTGGAGCTGAAATGATAAGTGTCCGGAAGGGGAGGAGTGACATACCACCCATGAGCTGCTCGAGCAATTTTCTCTGTTCTGCCGCCATATTGAATGCGTCGCACGGAAAGGCAATTCAAGGTATCAAGATCTCTTTGATGGACTGGGTAAGTACAAAGTTGGAGGTTTTTTGATGCTGGCGCCAAGGAAGGCGGTGAGGCGTGACCCTCTCCAAGTCTGTACCAGCTCACAGCTGTCAGGGCTTTTCGGACAAATCATGGGATCTAGAAAGCAGGTCGAAAGTGGGGGACTTTTGACTAGTTCTAGATGGTTCTATGCTCATTATTGAATCGCCTGTGGAAAAATGTGGTTCAGGTCCAATCATGGTGGAATACGGGTGCAGCAGAAGGCCAATTTTGTAGGCAGCGACAAGCAACCAAGTAATTATTTAGACGGTTGTTCCACCAGAGTTGATTATTGCGTAGTTCATTGCTATTATACATCATCTCATTCATGATAGCCACCACCTTAACTCCAAATATATCCCATATACTTCACAGAGAACGGGACATGCCAGGATTGAACCAATATCTATCATGGCCAAGTACTCGGAGGCTAGCAGCGTAGCTCAAGGTAGCTGTAAGGGGCAAGCTTTAAGCTCCAAGCACCCAATTTAGCTCTAAACACCCTTACTATATGCCAACGGAGTTAGCAAGACAATCAAGCGAATTCAAGGCAAACACTCACGCCCCAAGCACATTCTTCACAGTTTCCCATCCAGGTAAAGCGTCCGAACCACCCGGCTTTTTGCCCATGAAACTATGATCCTCAGTGGCGCACGTCGGTTCCCCATGCTCAGTCATCGGCTTCACATCTCCAGCATCATCGACACGCTGCATGAAATTGAATTTGGCCTGATCCTTCTGCTCTCGCAGACCAAGTGCTTCTCCCATTGTCTCTCGTGCATTGGCGGGCTATATATGAAAAGATAGGAGGTTAGAATCGTTTAACTGAACGGGTAAGGTATACATACAGCGACGTGTCCAAATCCCTGACGAGGCCCCTCGGTGTCATGAGAACCGCCTTTCTGGAAGCCGCTATCTCCCCAGCCGGCGCCTCCGCCTACGTTGTTGGCTGGTGTTGGGGTGGCGCTGGTGCCGCCGGCGACGGAGGTAGCGTGGTTACTCGTGGGTGACTCGGGCATTTTCAATTTATATCATTGACTGTCTTTATTGAAGGATGTATTCAATGCTGATCCAAGATTAATTGGGGTTTTCCAGTTGTATATGTGAAAGTGGAAGGATGAAGTTATGAATAATATTCAGCTTTAGAAGGCCGGTTTTGATGGCAAATTTCCCCTCGATTTGTATTGGTTACATCCCTGAGACGTTGATATCATGGGGTGCAATCTTGAATTGAGCCACCCAAATGAAGTGAGGTCATCATGAGCTTCATGTCTGCCCCGGTGCTTTGTCATTGGTCAAGACTCCGGCGCAGTCAGCATAGACACCTAAGGCCATAATCCTTTGGGAGCGCATCATTTCATGGCCGAGCGACATTTTAAGTTTTAATATACTTGATACTCATCGTAGTGATTTTGTGGTGTTTGGTATGAATGATCTCAGCGGCCCGTTACGGTGGAGACAGCCCCGCCTGCATTGACAATGCCAGCAGGTGGATCTGGGAATAAGCCATGACTTCCAAGGTTGAATCCACATCTGAATGTAGAGTCATATGCGAGTTAATGCGTCACCCCATACGAAGACTTCAATTTTGTTTAATGTGTGTAAATCAGTGGTTCGAGTAGGGATGCCCATAGTCTCCAGATTGATTAAAGAAGCTAAATTACAACGTCGCTAAATAGTCACCTCAAAATATATATAACTTGAGCCAGGCTTTGGACGAGAAATCTTTCAACGAGGATTGTCTCGATCGAATCTGATCACCTTTAATGCCGGCCAACATTGCAGCAACATGGCCCCCACCATCATACATCCCGCAAAGACCTGAGCTCGTAGAAAATAAACCGTATCAAGGCTGATTAAAGCTCCCGCAATCGGTGCCCCAGCCAGCGCACCAAACGACGATATTCCCCACATCATACCCAGGCGAGTACCCATATAACTCGGATTAGGACAAAAGACAGGATGCGCAACAATAGAAGTCGGGGCTGTCACAAGAACACCACTTAGAATACCCCAATAGCAAGCCCAAACAATAAACCCGGGAATGTTAGTGGCTGCAATCCAAGTGAACATCGCAATAGCCGAGGCCGTAACACAGAACATCAAAATGATGACTGGTTTCACATACGCAACAAGTAAATTGGGAACAATGCGCCCGAAGACGGACGATCCGTTAACAATCGCGACCATGTAGAATGCCAGACTGGTGGTTGTTTGCACAGCTGTTTCAGCGTAGGAGGCGACGTAGAAGATGGGGACGTAGTATGCCAGCATCACGCATGTAAGTGAGACTGAGAAAAGCATAAATGGTAGCTCGCGGAAGGCGGTCCAGTCGATGAGACTGCGTGCTTGAGACTGATGACCTGGACGACGACAGAGGATTGAACAGGCAATGATAGCCATCAGCAGGCTTACGAAGCCGATGCAGCGCACTGCCCACGGGAATCCGATTTTGGGCTGGAGTTGACGGAACATCACAGGGAAGATAACGGCCCCGATGCTTGATCCAATTGATGCACAGCCGATCGCGATGGGGCGTTTGGTGGTGAAGCTCGTGGACACCACTGCCAGAGCTGGGATATAGGAGATGCCGCCACCCAATCCGATACAGAAGCCTTGTGCGAGGAGGATCTAGAAGGTTGTCAGTAAAGCTTCACTAGTTCGGGTTCAAAAAGAATATTACTTGGTAATACTCTGTCGCAAGACTGGTCATCATCAGCCCAAAGACAGTCAAGAAGCTCCCGACCACCATCAACGGACGCAGATATCCCAAGTCAACCAATGGTCCAGAGACTACACCAACCATTGGTATTAGCGTTGCCTGAATACTTCCTACCCAGGAAATCGCCGAAGGTGACTGGTCAGACAACAAGACAGTTGTATAATATTCCTGGAAGGCGCCATAGGTTGTAAGAATTCCCCTGTGAACATATCAGCACAATACATATAATTTCAACTGGGTGAAAACCGACCATGAATTGATAAAAACACAGAATAAAGCTACAACTGCCAACCAAGCCTGCAAACCTCCATTGATCTTCGGTTTGGCGATTTCATTATGGTGGGTGCAAACTTTTGGCTCTTGCGCAGTATGTTGTTGCTGGGTGCTGATCTCACCCCCCAAAGATTCCTTCTCTGCCATATCCGCGATCATACCCTCTACGAACCAGCTTGATGTGCATTTTGAACAGCTGGACCCTTTTAAAGACGTGATTTACCCCGGTCCTCCACAGTGGGGGCCCGTACTCCATGGGGTTTCCATTAGTCACGCGAATGAGGTGCCCGTCTTCGGTTGGCACGGCATTCATTAGCCGAGCTCTACCGATGGGGCCTGAACGGTGATCTCCGGGCTTGATCTATTACGCTAAGACATAGATAGACGAGCTTTTGTATAATATTGATGGATTTAAGGCCAGCGGCATGGGGATCATACAATTGTTCAATCTAGAATCTGAAGCACTGGTTAATTACCTCGCGAGTGGAGTTCAGAGCCCATAAACGATCAGTTATTTAATTGCACACTTCTAATATACCATAAGTCTCCAACATAGCAGTGCTAGGCAGGCCTTGAAGAATGCTTGGTCAGTGAATTAACTCAGTTTGACGCTCTTTCACTTCAATTGTCATATCTCTCCTTACTGCAGACAAACCTATCAACACGTCTCAAGTGGCTTTACCAACTTACAGTCTTCATTACATTCTTCTACTTCACAACCTTTACTATTCCTTCACCTTCCTCCTTCCAACCCTCAACGTGCTTTCCCACCTCACCATCCTTCCAACACGCTACCACTCTTCTCTTCGAAGAACAGTCCCGCTCAAACAACGTTTATTCGAAGCAAGATGCCTGATACCGGTACTGCCTTCCGCGCTTCGCAACATGAATACCCTTTTTCGTGGCACCCAGAGAAGGAACCACGTGCGTTATGATCTTGACATCCGTACAAGATGAACATATACTGACATCATCATAGGGTATCACAGACATGTTTTAGACCAGACAATGGACTCTTGGCACGTGGAAGAAAGCATAAGCAAAGCCGACCTTGAATACTCCCGCAAGGAACTGAAGCGTATTAGTGAAAGGATGCGGGCCAGCAAAAGTGACAACTTGATGTGCCAATTGGATGAAGATGCCAACCAAATCAGTCTAGCCACCTGCGACCTGGACAAATATGCCGAATCGATCGAATTGACCATCTTCCAATTGAGAGCCAAAGCGCATGAAATGGAAAATGCTACAGTGAAGACGAGGGTAGACGCGGCAGATCTAGAGGTGTCTGTGGCAAGTCTCAATGAAGCCGCGGCCAAACTCATCAAGGTCGCCGCCAAGATCTGCGCTCGGGTTGCAGAGATGAATGTGAATATGACCCTAATCAGTGCGGAAGTCAATGATGCACATGCGAAAAAAGCCGATGAAGGCAGGAAATGTTCTCGAGAGACCGGCCAGGAGGAATGGCGACGCAGAAATATATTTGACCCTTGGGGAGGTATGGGCCCATGGCGCACAGACATGGCAAAGAGTGTACCGGACTTTTGGCCAGAGCAGCATCGGGGTATGAACATGGGAATGAATATTGCATCGGTTGATCCTAGCGTATGGCGTCCGAGTTTCGGAAACCATCGTGGATCAGCTGATAGCTACGAACGGCGCCGGCGCCAGAATAAGGGAATGCATGATGCATCGGTGGATAGCTATGCGTGGGGCAGTGAGATCAAGGAAAAGAGTACCGAGAATGATAGCTGGGCCTAGGACTCAATTGAAATCAAGACAGGGAAGGTGATGGTGCTTGGGAGCTTGCAAAAGCCTCGCATACACCTAAATGAACCGACTAACCTTGATAATTTCTTGAACGGTGCCCAAGTGATGTATGCGTTCAGATGATATGGGCCAATTGATAGCAATGATATCCCCATACCAAGTTCCTCTCGCTGTAAATTGAAATGAGGGGCGATTGACTATCTTTGTCATCTCCAGAATGACACCCAGGTGGTTAGCCCCTTCAGGATGGTCGTCCACGACGGCCCCGGGTTATTCCTAGAAAGAGAAGTATAGCGCCGACGAGGTTAGCCCGAGTCCATCGATAGATTTGCTACATATTTTAGACGCTAGAGCCAGGATCCGACCAGCGTGCAATTTCGATCCAACAGTCGCAAGCCGATGGAAGCGTTTTCGTGCAGCAAACCTCGCTGGGTGAGACACGCCGATCTTCAATAATTACGGAAGGCAATTTCCATTCTGAAATCAACAATAATTGCCAAGCATGTCTCGGAGAACATTCAGAAGGCAGATACATATTGGGTGAGGCTTGGAAGGTCGAAGAAAGTGGGTTGGTCTGGTTGGGTCGGGGCTAGCGTGTGCTAATAATACATTCGCCCCCGTGCACATCAACCCCTTTCATGCTTCTTATTATAGTCCGCACAGGAGATTTGATCCGCCCGGACTTTCACATTCGTGAATTGAGTTCGGAGTTTCGAGGGTCACCGGAACAGACCGGCCAAAGAAATAATTTGGCTGGATCGCAGCGGGGAGTACGTTAGACTGGAAAGACTGGGTGGGGTTAATCTTCTAGTCTAGCACTATTGCAAGTAGGGGGGTTCTTGAACAGCATGGATATACTGTATTCTTGTAGAATGGAGCCTAGCACGTTAGCCTTGACGGCACTGGACTCCTCTAAGAAACCTCTGACGCATGATGTTGCCAGGCTCCTGGGAGAGCTATTGGCTTGTCGTTACTGGTGTAGATCATTCCATATTGACTGATTCCAGTGAATAGAGAAGATAATCTAACCACAGGAAACCCCCACAGAACTTAAGATAGGTGCCAGCAGAAGGCAACGTGGAGTAAGTAGAGTAGTGAGGGTAGTTACCTGGGGAGAATTATGAAGTATAGCTATTAGAGTAAGCAAACTGCTTAACAAAAGTGATTTCTCATTGGCCCCTGAGATATCTGGGAGAATACAAGTACTCTTGTCATACATGACCGCCTCCATTTCAGGGGGAACAACGTCAGGGCACATACGAGTACGTAGAACTGGTGGTCATGTCCCGCGCGCCCAAATCTGAGTCCTACGAACTGATCCACCCAATATACAGAGTATACGTGGCTATGGCATAGGCAACAATGACCTCCCCCTTCGGGCCGAACGTTGGCCTTCACCGTTCCTTCTCCGTCAGGCATCAACCTAGGTACCTTAAATGTAGACAATAGATGCCCACGTCAATAATGCGTTGGCAGTTTGCCAGCACTTCTTCACCGACTGAACCATTTCTCTGCGTTTCCCAAGTTGACGCCTTATGATTGACTTCACCCGGTGACAGGAATTGCGGGTGGATCGAATGGACTGACTTCCCGCTCGTGACGTGGCCAGGGCTATATACGAGTCGATAGTTTGCAAGCGCAGACCATTACGACGGCAGCAGTTCTCAGATAAGCTCAACTGGCTCTTCGATAGGGGAGTGTATGGCGACTTGTAAGCCAAGCTGCTGTCAAAGTCTTGGCATGACATTCAGGGGAGAATAATCCCCTTTCTATTAGTAATGGGGTATGACTCAATGCAAGATGAGGGATTTTGATTGATTTTTGCTGTCCGAATCTTCATCTGTACATCTTGTAAATGTAGCCCTAACCGAATAGAAACTGCATGAATCATTGGACAGGGTAAAGATACAGTCAAAAAAGGGAATGAAAAATTGAAAACTCTCAGATCGGTCCATGGTAGCCTGTGCGTTCAGGAACCAATGTCACCTGATTGGCCGGGGATCTCAGTGGCGACCCACTAATACGTTGCCACCGCACAACCTTACCCATCGATTCGTGGACCTGATTAACCCATTCCATGGATACTGGACACGCAGGTTTACGGGTGTGCCTGACCCTTACAGCGTGCATGGAACACATGGCGACTGTACCGGGGATCCGACTCGTCTGGTTGACACATGGAATTGGCGCATTCCTGGCTCGTATACTTCGTCTACTGTATGCGCATCGGTGTACCGACGTAAGAAGCGAAACGTTGGGAGTCAGAAACCCCTGGGCCATGGAGGGTGGCTTCGACATCCGATAAGCCGAGGGCAAATCGTCGCACAAGTCCGTTCCCCACATCACACTATGACGAGTCATCTCTTCTGATTTCAAGCCATGAGTGACTCCACTCGAAAACAAACCGCGCTCTCACCGGGGTTCTGATTGGTGCCGGACCGACTCGACAGCCCCAACCCGGTGGAGGTCCGATCTCCATCATCTCCATTGAGTTGGGTTCCTAGCGCCCCTCTGGCGAATGACCAAAGAGAAGACCGTTGGAACAAGGCCCCTCTGAAAGTCCGGGCCAACCATAATTCACTAGCGATCGCGGGAAGTCAGGAACCAGAAGGGGCGTGGAAAGGCTTATGGCGTCTAGATTCCGATGGACAGCCCCATTAGTGGAGGAGAAGCGTCGGGCTGGAGCCTTTCTGTAATTTTGTAATTTTCTTTTCTTATTTTTCTGTGTGTTTCAGGTTTTCTTTCACTTTCAGGTTCGGGGGCCTCTTCTCCACCCTGAACATAAAGAGCTGACGACTTCCCTCTCCAATCTTTTCTCCTCCTCTTCTTCACCTGCTGTCCATCTTTCGATCCAACCCGGTCCCCCTCATTCTTTTACCCATTGAAATCGAGGCTGAGCCTTATTTCAATATCCAATCCTTATTTCGTCTGTAGAACAGATACAACCAGACCGGTCTTTTCGATCCAATCTTTCGATACCCCAAGTTCGCAAACAAACTGCCCCTGTTGATCTTTTCTCTATAAGATCCCAAATCAAAAGACACAACTCAATCCACAATGCGCGTCATCGCTGCTCTCGGCCTCGCCGCCCTGACCGGTATGGTCTCGGCTCAACCCCACGGTCATGCCCACCACCACGACAAGCGTGCCGTTGTTGTCGACGTCGTCACTGAGATCGAATGGGTCACTGTTCACCCCGAGGCCGCCGTCGCTGAGGCCACCTCCACCGAGGCTGCCGTCGTCCCCACCTCGACCAGCGAGCCCGCCATCCAGGTCGCCGTCCAGGTCCCCACCAGCTCAGCCTCCACCAGCTCAGCCTCCACCAGCTCTATCGTTCAGCCCACCCCCATTGTCACCCCCACCTGGACCACCTCGTCTTCCGTCGTCGCCAGCTCCACCTCCGACGTTATCGAGACCGCCACTGCCACCGGCGGCTCCGGTGTCAAGATCGTCAACAACCTCGGCTCGACCGTCTACCTCTGGACCACCTCCAATGTCGCCGGTGATATGGTCACCATCGAAGAGAGCGGCGGCCACTACTACGAGGACTGGCAGATCAACTCTGACGGTGGCGGTATCTCCATCAAGATGTCCACCTCCACCTCCGAGTCCTCTGTTCTGCAGTTCGAGTACACCAAGGAGGACGAGACTATCTGGTGGGACATGTCTTCCATCAACCTGGAGAAGACCTCTGAATTTGTCGAGAATGGTTTCTCCGTCACCTCCAACGATGCCTCTTGCTCCACCGTCACCTGTGACGCTGGCGATGAGGACTGCTCTGAGTCCTACCAGCACCCCGACGATGTTGACACTCGCAGCTGCTCTTCCAGCGCTGCCTTCATTCTTACCCTCGGTGTTTGAATGATTCAACATGGATGATGTTCCACTTTACATCTACATTGTTCCCTTTTATTCTTTGTGATTTACATTTTTGAAGAACATGTTTTTTCTCATGAATACGGGTTCCCAAAAGTAAAAGTGCTTTTATGGAGTTTACACGAATAGACATGACTTACGCATCAATGGAATGATCTCACCAATTGGAATCATTACTGGTTTTACGAAATTTGTCTTGTAGTCCGTATCTGTAGAGTAAGTGGTGCTTCGATGAAATCTAGTCATCTCTGATGCCATTGTTATTGCGGCATGGCTGCTGTCAACCAATGCCAATTACCCATTTAATTGTTTGCCGTCAAGTCTCATTCATTGTGACGGCATCTACTCCAATACTTGATCGAAGAACAACCGGGGAAAAATAGAAATTTTTGCTTTATTCACTTCTACAATTTTTTCAAACATGATGTGCACTGAAATGGAAAGTGGTCGCCCACATTCTCTACTTAGCGAAGCGAGGGCTCTGAACACAAACCAACCATTTAAACTTTCCTAATATCTTCTTAGTGAGTTTTCACCAAATACGTTGGGGTTTTGTACTGCAGGCCAAGACGTTCTAGAATACCCTCAGGCCTGACAAGGCTGACATTCCGCTTTATCCCTTGGATCCACTTTCTATGTGGAAGGGCTGGACCTTTTCCAAATTCCTACATTACACTACGGGTACAAATTAGGGCTTCGAAAAACGATGCTCAAGAAATAAAGAGTATATTGGTCGTGATATTACACTTCAATCTAAACAAGAATATATCCATAATGAAGGAGACTCGACTCATTAAGCAGTCTCTACTACATAGCCAGATACTCAGAAAAAGAAAGCCACTGGCACTCCGGTATCCACCGCTTAGTAGACAGGAACCTTGAAAGCGGGGAACTCATAAGTCCAGCTATCATAAGAAGCCTTGTCAAAGACACAGTCGAAGGTAGAGTTGTTCTTCCACAGAGGACGAGACGGGAACTGGCACAGCATCTGGGTCTCACCCTCGTAGTCACCGGAAGAAACAGTCGAGTTAAGACGCGAAGGCTTGACTCCGTTCTCGACCCAGTTAATCATAATCTCCATGTTATCCTCGGGGTAAGGACCAGGCTGGAGGCTGTTGGTGCCACAGTGAGCGGCACCGGGAACAAGGTAAAGCTGGTACCAGTCCTGCAGCTTGGCGAGGCTCTTAGAGCTCGACAAACCGGGGTACATGATATCGCGGACAGACTGCCAGTAGTGCACGGAGGAAGCGGTGGGGACAGAGTTGTCCTGCTCTCCGTGGTAGTGGATGAGCTTACCACCGGACTCCTGGAAGGTAGTGAGATCGGGCAGGGTGGTCTGGAGGGTATCCATGTAGCGGACCATGGCGGTGTTCATCCAGTCGACAAGGGTGTCGTAGGTAACGCCCTCGAAGGAGGAAAGGTTATCGATGTCAACGAGCTGAACGAACTTGGTGACAAACTCTCCGCCGAGGGAGGTGATGTCCAATTCCCAGGCCTTGGTGTTGTTGTTCCACTCGGTCTCTGCATCTTCGAAGGAGGAACCGATTTGCCATGAGAGGTAGGCGCGTTCGCCCTTGCTGTTGTGGAGACCGTTGACGATGCCCTGAGCGACGGCGACGTCCTCGGCAGTCACAGTGCCGTTCTGGGCGGGCTCGTAGGCTGTTGTGCTGCCTTCGGCGCGCTTGCTAAAGCCGAAGCCCTGGGATGTAGCGGTTTCGGCGGCGCAGTAGTACTTCGTGCCGATGATGGAAGACATGTTGAAGTTCAGCATGCAGAGATCACTGCGGGCGATGACGCCGTCGGTACGGCCGTCGAGAGGGTCGCATGCCTTGATGGTCTCGTTGACGATCTTTGCCAGAGCGCAGGGGGGAGGGTAGTAGTCGAGGGTGTGTTCAACGGCGTTGGGGAGCAGGTGGTTAACCTGCTGCTGGCCGTAGCGGAAGGCGGGGGCACCGGTAATGGCGCCGTCGTACT
Source organism: Penicillium longicatenatum (assembly GCF_028827895.1). Lineage (NCBI taxonomy): Eukaryota > Fungi > Ascomycota > Eurotiomycetes > Eurotiales > Aspergillaceae > Penicillium > Penicillium longicatenatum. Next base: position 4,544,951 of record NW_026643120.1, on the reverse strand, counting down.
CGTCTCCGTAGCGTTGGATCTGGCTCATACCCTCGCGACCACCGTCGGAGCAGCCCTCGTAGTAGGTGTAGAGCTTGGAGCTGGCAGACTGGCCGTAGAAGCCCTTAGTGAAGTATTTGCCGAGCTTGGTCATCTCACCGAGCGCCTGGTAGCCGAACATGTGAGTGGCATCCCAGTTAATAGAGCCATTGGCATAAAGGACGACCTCATCGTAGCTAGTGCCATCCAGAGCACCGTAACCAGCGGAGGTAGCACCTCCGACAGCGCCGTACTCAAGACCACCGGTGGAAGTGGCCGAAAGAGAGTACCCACCACCTCCAGCGACGTAGAAACGCTTCTTGTAGTCGGAGGGCTCAGGGAGAGCGTACTGGACGACAACAGTGTCGCCCTTGCCGGGGTGAGTGTAGGTCACAGTGACGTTGCAGTAACTGTAGGATTGGCTAGTGGCGGTGTTGGCAGTAGACAATGAAGGAAGCACATAAACACCCAGGATGGTACCATTGGAAGGCAAAGCAGACTTCACATTGGAAAGAGTGCACACATCACTAAGGGAGGAGGCACTAGCAGCGGCGGCGAAAGCCACAGCCGAGGCACCCGTCTGAAGACGCATGATGGGCCGAGAAGAAGGAATGAAAGTGATTTCCAAAAGAGTGAATTGAAGATAAAGAATCATAAAGGGCAGATCAGACCCGCCTTATAACGCATTGCGGTGTCCATGAGCTCCTCAATTCCAAACAACTGGATGAAAGCCAAGAAACGGCCAAAATTCCTGTTTAGGGGGGCGTGGTTTGCGATTCAATGCTGATCTCCCGGCTGATAGACTGATCCCAAAGCATAAAAATGGAGCTACTAGTTGCTACGGGGCGTCAAGGCCCTGCGAGACCTCCTGGCGTCGTCATCTCCTTCCAGGAACCACCCCGGTTGTCACCCATATGTTTGGAATAGAACAGGGAATTGCCAGGCATTTGCGCGTTCAGGATACACAACGGCTCCGGCAGTGAAGGTATTGTTTTCGTCAGGCGAAATAAAGTGCTTTATTATGAGGTAAGTGGTTGAATGAGTGGAAACGTTGGTCCAATAATGGGCTCTAGCAGGCGGTAGTGGAGTCAATTCCTGAGCAATCAGACTATATATGGTTCGAAATTATTGCAACGGTTAAAAACAAGGCCGGCTTGGCTTGTGATCTGCAGAGGCTAAGTGCTGAAAAGGTTATCAAAACTGGGGAGACCGCGTCACGTTGTTCAATTTGTTGTGGAAGGTGGACCTTGCGGCCCCTTGACAACCGCGGTTCCAGGCTCAGGCCACGTTCAGCAGGTCGTAGGCTTGCTTCGGATCGGCTTTTTTCCACAAACCCTCGCGCAAACGATCGGAAATTTGAGTCTTTGCGACAGATCGTATCCACTTTGATGTTTAAAAATGCCAAGTAAATGCTTGCCTGTTTTAAACTGCTGGATCACCGAACACTCAACCTGAACGGATTGACCCTAGAATGTTGACGCAGTGCGCCTCTTGATGGTAAATGTAGATGTGACCGCGTGGCACACAGCCCTACATATAGCTCCCAGACACAGACCAAGGGGGCTTGATCCCCATTCAGGGCCTTGATTTGGGCTTTGATTGATGAGGTAAAGTGGAGACATGTTGCGGTCTCCGGCGGAGGAGAACGGAGGGCCCGTCAGCACGTGACATTATAGAGTCCAAAATATATGACTTTAGTCTTTTGCTGAAACTGGATCTAAAATGAAAGTCCTTTGAACCGAAATTTGATGTTGCATCCGCGTTAGACATCTGTATCAGCCACTGCATGGAGGTCAAAAAAAGGGTGATATTTCTATGGATGTCATTCCAAGGTTGGGTTGTAACCCAAGGTTATGAAAATGGAACAATGTGCCCTGCGTATTGTACCTGTAGGCCCTCGAATATTCAGGAGGTCCACAAAAACAAAAACAAAGATAAGCTCAGCTACAACCTTAGAAAATAAGCATATAGTATTCCCTGCGGGTATATTTCAGATGCAGAATTATTAACAGCATGTGGGTCCATATGGACAATGCACGAGGGTATATCAAATTGCAAACGGGGTGTAGGCAAAAGGGGGTTTTTTCATGTCGTGAGCATTGTAAAACAAAGGAAAGTCATCAAGGGGCTGAGCAAGTCCATAAGAATATGTAATCCGTTTGTCCAGAGTTATCATTCATCAAATTGATCAGCCCAGCTCCCAGTCACGGGTGACATGGTGGACTCGAGTGTTTCCATTGATGGGGGTGGTTTGGCCGGTGCTGGTGCATCTGAGGCTTTATCCGACTTGGCCGGTGCCTTGCCCGCAGGGAGTGACGGGAAGTCGGCCTCATCGTTGAGGGCCGGTGTCTTGGACTCTTTGCGATCGGATTGATCCTTGGAAGATGAACGCTCCTGTGGTCCACGTGAAGGGCCACGACCACGGCCTCCACGGCCGCCTCGTCCACGCCCCCGGCTGGGGGTGACGGGGCCGGTGTCCTCCGATGCTCCGTCAAAATCTCGGCGCACATGCCCGGACACACCACCATGCATACCCCGGCGATATTGGCTTCCGCCTCCACGGGGATTGTAGTCATCCTCCCGTTTCTCGGAGTCCCATTCGCGTCCGGTCTGAGCCTTGAGCTTACGTTGACGGTTCTGCTCACGCTCTTTATCCATAATCTTCCGGCTCGCCAGCTCTTCTCGCCGTTTCTTGGCTGCAATTTGCTCGCGCTCCATGAATGAAGCCTGGTCGGCTTCCGCGCGGGCATGTGCAGCGGCTTTTTTGGCGGCATTTTCTTTGGCGGCGGCCATGCGCTTGGACAACTCTGCCTCGGTAAGTTTTGCCTAATAAAGTCAGAAAAGTCCTTTTCCTACAGTCAACACAGCTCTGGCGACTTCTGCACTAACTTTTCTTAATCCTCCCGTGGCGCTTCGATCTCCACGGACAGCTGGTACTCGCTGTGCATCGGAGCCATTGGTTGCGTCCTTTTTGCTCTCCTCTTCCGGGGTGGATTGCGGCTTCTCTGCCTCTGGCTGTTTTTCCACCAGCTCAGCGGGCACAGCAGCAGGAGTGGCTTTTGGTTCCGCCACATTCATAGGTGTCTTCTTCCTCGGGGCACTCTCTGCGGGCTTCGGGTCCGCCCATCTGGAGTCTTGGAGACTGCGTCCTTGTTTCGCCCGGCCACCGCGCCCACGGCTCCGCTGTGAATTGTCAACCCGCTGTGAAGGCTCTCCGCGCGGAGAGGGCTGCTTCTCGGGTGGCGTGATCTCCTGAGGCGGTATGGGCTCTGGCTCTGAAATCACCACTACCTCTGTCTGCACGTTCTGTTCCTCCGCCGACACCGGGATGATTTCGTCGTCGAAAAGGTCGTCTGCGCCACGGGTTTGGGCGAATTCGTCCATGTCTGCCATATCGAGTTTATAGGAATGGGATTCACGCGTAGAGAATGATGCAATGCGCAAGAGAGTCGGTCCTGTAGGAAGCACAATCAAAGGCTTTCCAGCTGCCTCTGAGGGGTAGCTTTGTTTGGGGGCTGGAGAAGAGTGATCCGTGCGGAGAACTAGCTTTAGGCTGGGTACTGGTGGGTCATGGATAAAGGTAGAGGAACAACAAAATATAATCGATAATCGAGATATCAAGGTAAGAGATGGATAATCCTGTAGGAACACTGAAAGTGTGTCAAAGGTAAGAAAGAAACTGCTCAGCTCCCAGGCAATTGGGAAGAAGGAGTACTTTCCCAGCTTAACCCGATCGATCCAGGGCGGTGAGATCGAACTGGAGCTTATTTTGCCGATCGATCGATAACAAATAGACTTTAGTTGACTCTGCTGTATTGTTTCGAGGTCAGTCGTAACGGTCAAAATCATCTCAAGTGCTTCATGGGTAAGCCGCGTTGAGATGTGAGACTCGATAAGCTATAGTCATTTGTAGACAAGAACGAGTGCGGTGGTTCACTTGATCTGATAAGATCTAAAGCAGCACCTAAAACAGTAATCATACTAAACTTTCTATTGACAGTACACTTGACATTCTCCATAGCCTCTTGATACCTAGAAGCCTCAAACGTAGGATCATGATTCAGCACAATATCAATTACCGCCCAGTATACCGCAATCTCTGGAATCAGATGCATAATCACATTGGCCTTCATTTCCAAGGTTGGCCGAAATTCAATATGTTTACAATATTTGAGTTCTAAGGTGTCTCCAGTGCAATCGCTCCCTAAACTAAAGCGCTTGGACCACGCTCCAAGAACCCGTGGACCCAGAGGTCAGTCCACATTTAATATAGTGGCTGACCATTGAATGTCATAACGTATTTTATTGGGTACATCTTCAAACGTTCAAAATGTTCCTGGCATAACCACACCCAGAAGAACCTAAATACATTCCCAGGAGTTCTCATCCGTGTAGTTTCCAGGGCCCTTGAACACATTGCGCCGAGGCCAGCGGCAATGCTTGCGCCAGTACTCCACAGGGGTACCAGCTCCATCCTTGAACTTGGCTCCACGAACTGTCTCGGGTGCAACCCCTTCCTCAACCCACTTGACCATAGCCATAAGTACATTGCTACCTGGCTCACTGCTGGCATATGTTTCAATGCCCTGACCAATGCCATAAGCGCCATTTCCACCACCACAGTGACCCATACCACTGATAGTGAAGAAGCGATAGAACTCATCCAGCTCGGCAGGGGGAAGGTTCATGGTCTCAGAAACATGCGAGTAGTACCACTTGGAGTCCTCAGAGCTGATGAGCTGATCCATCATACCGTGGTAATGGAGGACCTTGCCACCGCTCTTCTGGAAGGGAGAAATATCACCATCCCAGGTTTGAATGTTGTACGGGTTCTGAGCCAACGCGGCCTCAGCGTCTTTCACGGTGAAGTTACCACTCCAAGATGGATCATTGTAGACGACGTATCGGAACCAGTCTAGGCTGTACTCGAAAGGTTCCCCACTGTACATGATGGATGCGGCTAGATTCTCGGATCCGGGTTGCATTCGTCGGTACAGGAGCTCGCCGTGCTCTCCGTACAGGGGGGACAGGACTTTCTCAGCTGCGTGAACTTGGGCACCGCTAAGACATTTGGTAGTGTTTTTCGCATTGGAGGGGCAGATTAGAGTCGCGAGGATTGGCTGACAGAGGTCCGGGTCCTCGATAATGTCATCTTTGGCGCCATCGATCGTGTCACACTGGCGAAGAATCTCGTCGTGAACAAGTGCCCATTCCGCTGTGGTCAGGAATGTATCTGAAGTCGAAGAGCCTAGGATGGAATAGAAGTGGGCACTCCAGGAAATCAGATTGGCAAAGTTGATGGCCGGTGCACCTGCGACAACACCGTCGAAGTCGTTGGGATACTTCTGGATCGATTTCCATCCCTCTCTACCACCAGTCGAGCAACCCAGATAATAACTCTTGTTGAAGCCTTCATCGTAGAAAAGGTCGGTCAGTTCCTTGCCGATTACAACTCCAGTATGGAGAGATCGATAGGCAAAGTCCTTCAACACTTCGGGGTGGTGATAAAATGGTTTTCCAGAGGTGCCGTTGTGTCCGTTGTTCGCTCCGACCGTGGCGAAGCCCATCTGGGCAGTATAAGCCAGATCATAGTATTGGATGCCTAAAATAGCGTTAGTAAAAAGTCCAACCTAGTTCTCAATCCAACACATACAGCCTGAAAGACCACCATTTCCAGTACTGAGGAAGCGGCCCGTGTATTCACGAGGGAACCAGGCTTCGAGCGTGATTTGGCTACTGCTGGACGTATTTACAGCCATTGCAACTCGACAAAGATCCACAGAGACTGCCTGGTACGATGCACCACAGCTGGGCGCATTGTCGGGCAGAGACACATTGGTTCCTCCCTGGATATATTCGGCGAAATTGACTTGGACATGGGGTAGATTGATCTTATTAGAGAATTGAGCACACTTGGTCTGGAAGTTATCCTGGCTGGCAAAGGCCGTAGAGCCCAAAGCCAGGAGGGAGAATGCAGAAAAGCGAGCCATGATTCCCAAAATCCACAGTTGAGCCTAGGCAGAGAAGCTGCGGGAGTGACCGAGCTATATAGCTCCTCCCGTCCACCCCATCTGACCTCATCGGCTCGGTGAGCTATGGAGAATACATTGACGATCGGCAAGTGAAGGCCAAGAATTTCCCGGGTATTACCATGGAAAGAAACAGAAAATAGTGGATAGGGGTCATAGCGAAAACCCGAAGATATCCCAAGGGATGGTGGGGGGAATGGCAGATCTAAGAGATCGGATTGGACAGACGAGCCAAGGGTGGATAGAAATGAGGCAAGGGCTGAAGCAGAATGTATTGAAGAATACAAAAAGTGGAGAAATCATTCAGGGAAATTAACAGGGCGAAACAGAGGGGAACCTTGTTCGTTGCAGATAATCCGGGGTCTCCACAAATGCGGGGTGCGGTTGAGCAATGGCTGTTGAATTCGGCATTTCAACGCCAGACGAACCTCTTGCCTAGGTAGATCGGAGTTAATGATAATCAACCGGATCTGTGATGATCCCCAACTTACATCAGGCTACCGCTACCAGGAATGTGTCATGTTCCTGCGGCAACCAAAGGTAGTTGGGAGAGTTGTGGCCTTTCCCGAGGCCGTGTTCGACTTTGGGGTTGGAACGGTTCTAGTTCGATGATCTAATGATCCTGATAGGAGCAATGGCGTGAAGATGGCAAAGTGAAGCCATGGCCTCTAGGGACACCTCATAGAAGGCACGAATTGGTAATTAGGTATAGCCAAGCGCGTGATACCTTTGCGAAAGGATCTTCTGTCGGTGTCCGTTAAGCTCAAACTGAGTTTCAGATTTGCGGACATAGAATCTCTTCCAATGCCTCCAAGGGTTTCAAGCGATGGGCTAAAGACTACAAAAAGTCCTCTTCGTTTTGCGTTTGGTGAGGTTCGTCTTGTGTGAAGATGACATCAAAGCCCATCTGGCGGAGTACTATGTCTGCAAGAACTACCGCGGTCAAAATCTCCAGAGCCCATAGGGTCATCCTAGTAAGAGAAGGCGGGGCCATCGAGACGATGTTCGATGAATGAATTGATGAGAATGTCAAGAAAGGTAGATACACCGGAAGAAATTATTTTATTCCTCAGGCATGTACCCATGCAGTGTTCATGTTAGGTACCTAGCAGATAGAAGACCTGGAGGTGACGGTACAATGATATAGTCAAGATGATGCAATATATTGATATTGATTTTGGCCCCCAAGCCAACTGCATGCCCCTCCCCTCCAAGGTCGCAAAGCCTGCGCCGGTTTCCCTTCCCAAACAACCAAGGTAACACCTCCACAGTTGATATTTTTGTCCATTTCGTTGTAACCACTCCAGAACAATCATGAACCCCCCATTGCCATCATTGACCTCTGTTTGGCACAACGCACCATACGCAGCCATATCTCCGGAACGGCCCGAGCTGAGCGCCTTGGGCAAAACAGTGATTATCACTGGCGCGGTATGCGGCTTCTTCGATGACAATAGGACGCTCGGTCCTTCTGCGAGCGCCTATCTCAGCAATCTGAAAATCACCACTAAAAGTTCTTGAACAGGGAAGTGGAATTGGCCAGGCGACCGCATTGGCCTTTGCTCGTGCTGGTGCCGCTAAGATCGTTTTGATTGGGCGCAACGAAGAGAAACTCCAATCCACACAAAAGCAACTCGATTGCCCGAGTTCTATCCACGCAGCGAATGTCACAAATGAAGCAGCAATTACTCAGGTTGCGACTTCTATAGGCACATGGGATATCATGATCTTGGCTGCAGGCCATATCTCTCCTAGGGTTCACATGCGGGAAGCGTCGGTGACCGAGTGGTGGCAGAATTTTGAGGTTCGTTTCCTTGAGTTGGTGCTGTTGATCACACGATTGCATACTGTTCTAATAACGATAATTGTGGATAGACTAATGTCAAGGGAACCATGATTGCTGCCAATGCATTCCTTCCTACTGCCAACCAGACCCATTCGGCTATTGTTGCATTTAGTGCCGGTGTCTTTTTCCCACCCGGAAGGTTGGCTGGTCTCTCGGGATATATTAGCTCCAAGTTTACTTTGATCAAGGTTATGGAATTTTTGGCTGCTGAGAACCCCAATGTCTTTGCTGCTGCGTTGCATCCGGGAATGATAGAGACCGATAACTTCCGGGCTTCCGGGGCAGACCCTAGCAAGCTTCCTATGGATTCAGGTATTTCTGTCACAAGAGAATATACTGTATGAGAATGATGGCTGAGCTGACATTAATTTTGTCTTAGTCAATCTTCCGGCTGAATTCTTGGTGTGGCTCACGAGTCCCGAAGCCGCATTTCTGAATGGACGTTTTGCAATGGCGAACTGGGATGTGGAAGAACTCAAGACCAAAGCTGATCAGATCCAGTCTGGACAACTACTGACCTCGGGTGTTAACGGATGGCCCTTTTCCCCTATCTAGTTCATTAATATGTAACTTTGGAAGGGCCCAAGCCAAGTCCTTTGGTTTAACATCTACTTAAAGAAGGTACGGGTGCAATTGGTGAAATACCATAGCATCTACAATGCTGAAAATAAGTCACACGAATGTACAATTTTAGGCTAGCCAGTACTGCATTGTATTCGGTTTTCTAAGAAACACTTCTTCAGATTTCAGAGATTTATGAAGCTAGTAGCATGAAGAAAGTTAGACTAATCATGACTGTTCAACACAAAATCAAAATTGGGGCGTGTATTGTTGTGGACTAAATATGAAGTGATAAAGGTAAATAAAGGGATAATTAACTGACTAGTTAACTTTCTCTAGCTGACGTCAGCCTAAGAGGCTCAACGATCCCCAATTCTACCTGACTATCTTCTCCAAGGACCCATTCATCCCTTGAAGAGACGAGCGACTGTTCAAAAACCTGCGGAAATAACTTCCTGATCATGGTGCGTTTCATTACCGATTTGCGCACCCCACCAACAGGGCAAGCCCCGCTCAGAGTGATAGGAGCTGGTCTGCCTCGGACCGCAACATCATCCCTCCAAGCCGCTTTCGAAGAGCTTGGTTTCAACCCCTGTCTACATATGGCACAAATAATTCCTCACCCCGATCGGATGCAACTTTTACTGGATACAGCCCGAGACGAAGATACCCCCCGACGACAGAAATCCATTCACCAGCTCATTGACGGTTACTCTGCCGTGTGCGATATGCCCTCGATTTTCTTTCTAGAGGATTTAATGGATATGTACCCTGACGCCAAAGTTGTTCTGGGGTGTCGGTCATACCCCGAGGCCTGGGCGAAGAGCTGCCACGAGAGCTTGGGCTTCTTCTTTACTCGCAAGTTTTACTTGACAGGGTTCCTTTGGAAGTCGGATCGCTTGTGGTATCATCTCAATATGTATATCGTGGAATGGTGTCGAAAGAAGTTTGGGCAGGATGATATCTTCCAGCCGGATATGTATGAACTATATAATGAGTCAGTTAGACAGGCGGCAAAGGAGCGTGGACGTGACATTTTGGAGTTCAAGGCTGAGGATGGTTGGAAGCCATTGTGTGAATTCCTTGGAAAGGAAATGCCAAGCTCAGAATTCCCACGCGTGAATGAGAAGAAGACTTTTGCCTTGATCAAGGCTATTATGGTCACTAAAGGGCTGCTTACATGGGCGGCACTTGGTGGAGCAGTGTGGCTTGGGTGGAGATATTTCCCCGCGAAATTATGGCACTAAGAGTTTAAATAAGCTTTATCAGGGAGTCAAATGAATATTGGGCATTTAGCTAAGATTAAAACCATGAATACTGTCTGTATTGCTTCTGCGCATGGCCAGTGGGGCTTGCAAAATTACTCATAGAGCCATGTCGCGACACGTCGGGGATCTTGAGTCACCTTAGCAGCTCCTCGAACTAGTTTACTGGGACCGCGCTTCAAATATTGCCCATCTCTCGGCTTGCCTTGAATCTCACCATCGGCCCATATGACTTTACCACGGAGAATGGTATACCGAGGCCAGTTAGTGAACTCCATTCCTTCGTAGGGAGTATCTTATGACGAAAATGAAAAACATTAGAATGAATCACTTTTCTTAGGCATGCCTTCAACTTACAGTCAGCGTTATGGTGAAGCATAGAATTCGTCAAATTGAAACCCATGAAGGAGTTCTCTGGATGCCACTGGTTCCCATCGATTAGCGCAGAGCATGTTTTGAGGCAAACGAAAAGCTTACAATGACCAAATCGGCATCAGAACCAGGCATAATCGCACCCTTTCTAGGGTAAAGTCCATACTTCGATGAATCAGCTTTGAGCCTTGTCGGATAAATAATGTCAGTCTTACCAATTTCGCGGGGTTTGTAGATGTCAACTCCACAAATTTCTGTGGAGTGATTCGACCCGTAGATAATGCTCCTGTATACAAAAGTGGTAATCGAGTTTCGACACCGGGAATTCCATTAGGAATCAGCCGGAATGAGCCTTGTTTGCGCTTAAGAAGACTTTGCAACTCATCACCCGTACAGTGATGCTCGCCTTCCATGCTTGCAGCATCTTCGAGCACGCCTGACGGTTTGCCTCTAGGATCGTCGTATCGAAAAGGGCAGTGATCCGATGAGTAAATGGTAAAAGTTCCATTTTCAAGGCCACTATAGCTTTCAGCAAATATGTCTTCAATCGGATGAGCAGAAGGGGGCGTACACGAATAATTCCTCTTGATCCGATGTATCTGGAGGTGGTGGAGGTGAGCAGATCATCTTACTGTTTTCGAAACAAGTGGGAGAATGGAAGCGTTTCTATCCACTATCAATGACCGACTTTCAACATGAGTATTCGAAGTCTTACCAGATCCTCCCAAGTCAAATGGAAGTATTGAGGGCATGTCTCTGCATACACAGGAAGACCCATAGTTTGCGCCTTACGAATATTTCTGGCACCAAGCTGTGCATTCATGTCAGTGTTTGGTTTCGGTTAAGGCTGTTTATGAGCTTACTGCTGATCCAACGTGAACAAAGAGAATTGGGTTCTGAATCAGCTGTGCTAGCGCAATTGCTCTGTTTGTTGCCTCGCTTTCGACCAGGGGAGGGCGCGACAGAGCATGGTAGTACGGAGCTAAAGTTGAGATTAGGGACGCAATTCGAAAATCTGGACAGGAAAACTAACCAACCATCCCCTTCTTTTCGAGCTTATCTGGTTCTGTATTAGTTAAAAGTTATATTAATCAGATGTTTACCGTCTCTCACCTGTGAGCCATTGTATCATATCACCGTTCTCGGCGTGAATCATCTGCGATATGAGTGAGAATTCTATTGGAACGCAAAAGACAGAAAGGTTTACCGTAGTCATCGAATTCTTCTTAGCTGCAAACATGACATCCAGCAACTGAGAATCTGTCATGCGCTGTGTCTCGTAAGTCAAGAATAGCTTGCAACTGCTAACGCCCCACTCATTCATCAAAACAGGCATCTCTTGTTCCAACACATCGGTGTCATTGCGGACAATGATTATGTGAAAGCCATAGTCAACATAGCTACCTGTAGCCTCAGCACGCTCGTTATAAGCTTTGATAACATGTATGAGACTTCTGTCTTCTTCCGCTCGGGTCTGAGTTGCAAAAGTAATTATTGTAGTGGTTCCACCCGCTGCAGCGCTTTTGGATCCAGTCTCAAAGTTGTCTGCGCATTCGCCACCTAGGCCATGAGGTCCTGTGTTTAAATCTTGAGACAGGTGCACATGGGCATCAATGCCGCCTGGCATTACATAGGCGCCTCTGCTCGTGAGTTAGATTGTTGATCCGAACTAGTGCTAATGGATACGTACTCGGCGTCTATGACTTGGGCCCCATCTAGTTCACCAGTCGTGAAGCTTTCTGCTAGTGCTCGTATCTTGCCATCTTTGATTCCAATACAGCAAGTGCTATTGAATTTATGTGAGCCTTGTGGTGTACGAGTAGTGGGAAGATGTCAATTTACCTAACGTCAGCGGCGGTGACCACGTTACCATTGGTGACGACCAAATCAAACTTTGACATGTTTGATCAATTGTATACAGAATCCCTGTACTTGTGTATTCAATGAAATTGTGGCTCATGCCTTCATCTTATCTAATTGCTTATCATGTACATCCTCGAGATGAGATAAGGATGCGGCAATATCGCCGATCGAGCCGAGATAACAATAGCCGACAGACTTATCCTATCTCTGTATCTCGTAAAAGCACTGTAGGCCTTTGTCGGAGCAAAGTCCTTATGCGTATCTCGACATCGATTTTCTCATGGATCCACAAACCTTGTTCCTGGAGACCCTGCGCTACTATGGGCCCGATTCTATCACGACAGCCCGCCGGGCATTCTCACTATTGATTTGGATTTGAGAGGTCTGGATAAATTATGGAGATATTATATTGATTGATTATTGCTGAACTCGGGGGCCTCAGCATCGGGGTCCGAGAATGTCTGGTTCCAATGTTGTTGCATATCCTCACAAAGCTCAGAACTCTTTTTCCATGAATCAAAGGCATGCTCCAATGTACACGTTACTGTAATGGCCTCCTCCCAGTATGATTTCTCAAAATCATATCCAAAGCGCCGGAGAGCATCCTCCGGTCGAGTATAAAGCCGTCCTTTCCGGGACTTCTTCACAAGCTCAAGTGCAGCGTTGAACTTGGGATTTGAGGCGTGGAGAAAGAAAATCCGTGGAGCATTTGCGGCGGTGGCATTTGTAACACGCCATATGTCTTGACTAGTAAGACTATAGTCTTCCATGGGATCCGCCTGCGCCATTCCAGTAAATGTCCATGCTCCGTTGTCATAATCGCGCTCCACGGCAACCACAGGCTCACTGACGGTATGGAAACTCGCGTCTAGCGCACCGGCTGCCTGTATGAAGGTGTCCTTATCGCCTTGTCCATATGCACCTTGGCCCAACAAAGGCCAGTAATATTCTGGGCCATAGTAGTTGTAATATACAGCCAGAAGAAGGGTTGTGAATTGTGTCTTTTTGGAGATGAGCATCACCCCAGACTCAGTGGCTGCTCGAGCCGTCATAGCAGGCTCCGGTTGTCGTGAAATGTTGAAATATAGAGAAGATGCGGTGTTAGCCCAAAAATCTGGCCATGTAACAAGTCCCGTAGAGGTAAAAGGGTCAGAGTCTAATAGGACAGTTGGGTCGTGGAGGGGGACGCAGTCGGCATCAAGCCAGACAAAGCTTTCGAATGATGACAGCAACATCGCAAATGGTTTGATCTGAAAGTGTTCTACCTTGATGGGCTTGGAGGGTTTGCCTTTCCCGTCACGAACCACATCCAAGATATCTTCGAGTACCTTGCATTGGGCATTGAGCTGTGGTAGCACCACTTCACAGATATAAGGCTCATATTCGACCCAGTCAATGAGGAAGACCTCCACAGGCAACTGGCATCCGGTCCGCCGGATCATGCGTAGCGACGCCACAAAAGTAGGCAGGTATTCGCCGCCGGCAGACGAAACGATGCCCTTGGTGCCTTTGTTATAAGGCCTAGCTTTCTGCTGATTGATTGCTGCAACGAAGCCATCGTGTGCCTCTTGCATTGGCCCTTGTATGTCATCAGAATTGACGACATGGTCCGGTCTTGGCATCAAGTTCAGTGGATCAAATGTGACCCCGTCAACGCGCCCGTCCACATTTGGCGGAGAACATTGAGGTTTCTGCTCGTGAAGTTGCAAAGAAAGATCCCGCAACAGTGTTTCCTGCCTCGCTGCCAGAGGCAATGGAGCTGCAGGGCGAATCCCAGACTTTAGGCTCGTGACGAGATTCCTTAAGCCAGAACCGGAGTCTGGGATGTCGACTTGCGAATCTATAGGTCCAATCCAGAGGGTAGCATCGAAGCGGTCTCTTCCGAATATGTACACGTTGATCAGGAGGACAGCGACCAGAATGCCCACAATTGCTCGCCGACCAGGGCGCTTATTCGTGAACATCACCATAGCTGTAACCTCGACCTCGATGAAACGCGACTTCTCAAGAGAAGTGAATCATGAATGCTGTCGCAAATTTCAAGCGCCCAGCTACTGTTGCCTGTTGTACGTGTGCGATCGATCCACTGGGACAGGGCCATTCGGGGAAACAGAGCCACATCAGAGTGGATCTGGCCCCCAACTAGCCTTGTTTGTCAGGGGTATACGTACGCGCAACGTACGTACGTGGTTGTGCCATGCCAAGGCCTTACTACGGCGCTGCTGGTAGTGAACTGTGTAAGAGTCGATCGTAGCTCCGTCGTTCGTAAATATAAGCCGGCATATGGTTACAAAGATTTTTAGGTGTCCAACTCCAAGTGCCAGAGACGCTAAACCATTCCCACATTGTCTGTGAAAAGTTGAATTTAAATCCATGCATGGGTTACTCGAACATGCTCATATCTGCCATAAGCTGTTTGATACTATATTTGTCTTCGAACAGCGGATCCAGCCCTATATGATCTATGATCGCCCTGTACAATAACTGCCCTGACCCACATTGCGGATCCGAGGACTGCCGAAAGGAAGAAAAGGGGAACAGAGAAATAAGAAAAAGACAAAAGACATATTTGAGATGAAAACAGCGACTTTACTAATGGCGCCTCATGTTGGACTTGTGAGACAAGAGCCGACTTGCCGGAGCGGCCATTTCTCCGCACGCATTTTCTCCGCATAAGCTTGGTCTCGGATTGGGCCTCCACCCAGTGCTTTTCCTTCCGACCTCTTACTGAGCACGTCATTCCCACTCAATTTCAACGGGCGGACGGCCACAATTGTCCAAATCGCCATGTCCATCGACGAGAACGAGATTGCGAGAGCTCCGGCGACGGAGCAAACGCCTCTCCTGCGCGATGCCGACCCCGCCAATTCCGGCCCGGCAGACGGAGAGTCACCAGCGACCGAGGAGGTCAGCATCAAGGAATTGATCATCATCCTGGGCAGTATCTGGGTGGGAGTTTTTCTCGCGGCACTTGGTATGTGTTTCTAAGTTGCTGCAAGACAATGACGCGTTAATGTGCATACGAGACTAATTGATGGCTTCCCCGCTACAGATACAACGATTGTCGCGACACTTTCTGCCCCGATTTCATCCTCGTTCAACTCTTTCTCCTTGCTTTCGTGGCTGGCCACTTCATACCTGATTTCAAATGCTGCTTGTCAACCTCTCAGTGGTCGATTGACTGACATCTATTCGCGTCGCTGGGGGTTGGTCTTCTCGAATATCTTCTTCGCACTGGGCAACCTGATCTGTGGTTTGGCAAAGACCGAGAGTACAATCATTCTTGGCCGTGTCGTTGCGGGTATTGGAGGAGGTGGCCTTACAGCCATCTCGACCTTTGTGACATCGGACCTAGTCCCCCTTCGGAAACGAGGCATCTGGCAAGGCGTCGGCAACATCTGTTATGGGGCTGGAAGTGGCCTTGGAGGTGTGTTCGGTGGCTGGATCAACGACACGCTGGGATGGCGCTGGGCATTCTTGCTTCAGATTCCTTTCCTAATGATATCGTGCATCTTGGTCGCATTCAAGGTCAAGATTCCAGTGAAGGATTCGGACAAAGCCCGGATCAAGCGTGTTGATTTCCTCGGTGCCATCACCCTTGTACTGACGCTCGTTACACTGCTGTTGGGTTTGAACACTGGCGGAAACCAAGTACCATGGACTCACCCCATTGTCCTCACCTCGTTACCCCTGTCTGCGGTGTTCCTGGTATTGTTTATCTACGTGGAAGCTAAAATTGCATCGGAGCCCGTCATCCCGGTGAAACTCCTTTTGGATCGCACGGTCGCAGCAGCTTGCCTGACAAACTGGTTCACCACGATGACGGTGTTTGGCCTGCTTTTCTATCTTCCTCTGTACTTCCAGGTGCAGGGATTGTCAGCCACTGCTGCCGGAGTTCGTTTGATTCCGCAAGCAATAGGCACATCTATTGGCTCCTTGGGCTGCGGGCTTATCATGCGATCCACTGGCCGCTATAAGCTATTGAACTCTGCTGTCATGGCCCTGCAGGTAGTGGCGGTCGCGCTGGTCTGTACCTTGAATTTCTCCACCCCGTCATGGCTGCCGTTCCTATACTTCTTCCTCCTCGGAGCCTCGTATGGCAGCATGCTCACCATCACGCTCGTTGCTCTTATCTCTGCAGTGGACCATGAGCACCATGCGGTGGTTACATCCGCATCTTATGCCTTCCGTAGCACAGGTAGTACAGTTGGAATCACGATTGCATCGACCGTATTCCAGAATACTTTCAAGATTGGGCTGTGGTCTCGCTTCGGTGATCGCAAGCATGCGGCTGAGCTTATCTCCAAGCTGCGAGATAGTATCGATGAGATCCGCAAACTTCCTCAAGAATGGTTTCCGGGTGTGCTGGATGCATATATGAATTCTCTGCGGGCGGTTTTCTTGACTTTGTTGGGATTGACTGTGTTGGGAGCCTTGGCTAGTCTTGCTATGCGCGAGCACAAGTTGCACAATAATCTCTCTCGCCGTTGAGTACTGAGCCAATAGTGAACATAACATAGATTCTAGATGTTTGACAAGTCCATAAGTACGACTTGAAATACAAGTTATAGAGTGAAAAAATAAGCGCAAGATCGACTCCGTATACTTAAAATTGCGGCAACTCTAATTATCTTAGTCATAGTCGATGGGTTGACCGCCTCTACGTCACAGTGCCCAATCATTGTCATGCGATGCTGCACGGCTGCCCGCCTCTAACCGCCAACTACTCTAGTCTCTGGAAATCCCTCTTTGTGCTGCTTGTGATTGGTGGGAGTCCTGCAGGAAAAAGGAGTCTTCGACCTGATTATTCTGCTGGTTAGCATCCACAGTTGAAGCCAAAGCTGAAGCTAGCCAGCACGTCCAGGTGGCAAGACGTGGCGACTGGGGATTGAGTCGAAAGATTCATTAGATCGAAGAATATCATCCACAGCTACTCCGTACACCGCTTCATATTAAAGCAGACAGACAAGCCAAGCGTGCAGGTCACACCAAGATTCCCGTGCATCGCATATGAAGGCCCAGTCACCGCTTCGATTGCCTGATCTCCACCCCGAACCACAAAGTCTGCCGGATAAGCGTTTTTAGACCATTCGATCTGGCTTTTCGTCGGAACCGCCCTGGGCGATTCTACTTTTGAAATCTCTTTGAAACGCCGACTTAAATCTTGCCGCATCCATACTCGATCACCGAATCCATTCTCCGCATCTCGAGTGTCGACCCTCATTCTCTCCACTTTTATCGAACCGCCCAGGCATATGGCTGTTGGCTTTTGACCAGACCAGACAATATACAGTACCTGCATGACCAGCGTTACAAAGAGGTGGTGGACTAGTGAAATGGAAGTGGATGGAGAGGAGACGGTATTCGGCAACGAAGATGGCGATCGCGATAGCTGCGATCCGCTCGCGTACGATGTGAGGGTAGCCGCCTCACCACGACGTCGCCGGCTACTCCTATCGACCGATAGCGCCTTCGCCGATACCGTGCTTCCTTCGTTGGTTCAGAACCCATACATCGAACTGCGTTTGATTACCGACGAACCTTCGGCTCTTCTGACTGGCACGAACAAGATTCCGCATTACATGGATACGGTAGATGGACAAACGTTTGATAAAAAGACTGGGGCACGAAAATGGCTGAAAGCAAAGACGGCTGAGCTCTGCGAGTGGGCTGATATGCTGCTTGTCGCGCCCATTGATGCTGGGGCCCTTGGATCTATGCTGGCGGGGTTGACCAACACCTTGACTTTGGCACTTTTGCGTGGCTGGGTCTCAAGCAAGCCTGTTATTCTCATTCCAGGGATGACTGTTTCGGAATGGGACAACCCGTTGACTCGCCGGCAGCTTGACGAGCTCCATCGGTACTGGACATGGGTATACATCGTGAAACCTGTACTTTGGAAGTCTAACGGGCCCGAGGATTTGACAACCTTACCCTGGGACGGGTTGAAAGACCTGCATACTACACTTCAACTCACATTGAACATACCTTCGGTGGCTGCATCCATGGCTGCTGCATCTTCAACAAAGGGCAAATCTGCCGCGTCTCAGTCATCTTCAACCGGGGCCCAATCATCGGAACCCGGTAGTAAAATTGGATCAGCCTTGCGAAATCAGCAGACTCATTGGCCGACCTCTGAAACTAAAACGCAGTCTCTTCCATTCGAAATTTGGCTGAATATTTTTGAGGAACAGTTGGGAGACTGGGAAACTGCCAAAGCCGTTGGAATTCCAACCCATCTTCCTGTTCCCCAAGAATGGCAAAGCCATCTATTGAAAATGTCTACTCCTGCTTCCCTTGAATATACAATTCTCCGAGGCTCCTTTGCCGCCATAAAGAAGCGCATTGATGCACTACCTCGATGGAAACCCTTGTCAGACCTTGCCTGTCATCTTATCGTGAAATTCTCGCGAACGGATATCTTGTCCTACCTTACCGAAAACCACCTCGATCTGTTGTGGACGACATCCCGTCTCACCAACATACCCTATCGTGCATCTGCAATTTACGGAAACCCGACGGTTTTGACCTGGTGGCGTGATGCTCCTGCGCTTCCCAACAAAGAGTACATGGCCGATGCCATGGATGGTGCGTCCAGAGCTGGCTTCATCCATGTGCTAGACTGGTGGCTCCATTCCGGGCTTCCGCTCCGATACAGCGAGCGAGCCCTCGAGTCCGCCAGTGCCGAGGGTCGAGTTGCCGTTCTTGACTGGTGGAAAGCAGCATCAACTAACGCTCCACGCAACAAGCCCATTCCGATGAAAGTTGGCAAATCAGTCCTTCTCGCCGCCCAGTCCGGTCGCACGGCATCATTAGCATGGTGGGATGCATCAGGGATTCCATACAGTAATGCCGAAAATGTTGCTCGGATTGCTAGTACACATGGCCATGTTCACGTGCTTGATTTCTGGTTCCGTCTGAAGGGCCCGAAGATGATATTCGACAATCAGGTACTTGTCGGCCCAACCAAAAATGGCCACGACCATGTTTTACAATGGTGGAAAGACTGCGGTCTTCGCGTCGAGTTCAAAACTTGCGACATAGAAGAAGCTCTGGAAGACGCAGTCTCCGGTGCTGATGTCCGTGTCCGCGCGTGGTGGGAACGCAACGGCCTCAATCTAGGTCTTGGAACAAGGGAATGGATGAAGCCAAAGGTGCTTTAACTTGCATTATAGGTATACGCTCCGGGGTTTGGGTATTGGATTATGCATTGCTGGCGATGGAATGCTTCTTTTTCTCTTTGTCCTTCTGTTCTTTTCTTGTCCCTTTTTTAATCGGTCGACTGCCGATCTTGCTTTCTACTTATGACACCAGACGATGAGATGACCCATAAATACCCATTTGAATATTTTCATCCATGTCATTTTATTCGCTTGGTCGTCCATACCAAGGACACGAACATACATATCTATCTATCTATAACTTTCCAAGAATGAATCATGAGTCACTCCCACTTCTCCACTCGCACATGTTTAATCTCAGCACCCTTGAGTACTTTCTTGATTACCCCAAACTTCTTGAACGCCTCTGACTCGGCGAATCCAAAATGATCCTCTACCTTATTCCCTCCGCTGAACAGCACGAACTCCTCATCTTCCCCTTCTTTGTCAATCCTCCACCCACCAGCGTATGAGTAGGGGGCCGTATAAGCCCCGAGGTCAGGCACCGCGTTCTTGAACAGGGCATCAAATTCATCCTTATTGCTAGCCGTAACAAAATACCTGCTGATAGCAATGACTGGTGCGTCCAAGGGGATAGGAGAGGTAGCAGGCTAAACATCAAAGTCAGGTCCATATACCATATAACACCTCGACTTTTTCTCTTCTAACCCACATCCATATCTAAATGAAACATCCACTCAACATCAACATCATCCTTTAACTGTCCCAAATACTTCTGGTTCGTCTCTGACGTGATCCAGTCTCCGGCATGAACGGCAATAGATTCCCACCCTCCAGTGATATAAAACCGCTGGGGGTCCTCGACCTGCCGAAAGAAGCGCGCTGGGTACTTTGAGAACTCAGTTTGCGCCTGCTGGGCTTGGATGAGATTCGTCTTTGATACGGACGAAGGTTCCTCGGCCCTCAGGCGGAGGAGGGCAATTTCAGTCACTGGCATTTTAATGAAATGATGATAATATGGAAGTAGGATTGATGATGTTCTGAATATAATTTGAAGGGGCTTTTCAGGGTCCGTTGCATATCTTTTATACTTTTCTTACGCCGGGTTTAAGGGTTGCTCGGGGGCCGAAGGATGTACTTGTGGAGCTCGAGGCAGCCATCTCTTGCGCGTCTCTCCGTTTCAAATTTCATGTTGGAGGCATTTTCTGAAATGGGTTCGAATGGGGTTGGATGAACTTATTTGAAGGATTTGTTATCCTGGTTGACGTAGTCTTCTGGCAGCCTGACGACTCTAGCATAGAATTGTTTGGTTCCAGTCCAAGTACAATATAGGATGCTAGAACTGAGTCTATGGACATTATAACCTATGCATTGATTCTTCTGCTAAAATACAGCCGAGACAACTTTCTCCGAGGCTCTCAAGCTAGTTCGTGCTGCCACCCATCATTTAACTCGACCCCATACTCCTATACTTCTTTGCTGTGGAGGTGTTAGCAACTTTCCAGAAATAGGTAGAGTGGGGAACATACTAGGTGTAGCCCATCCTCTCAGCCGCAGGAGACGTCTTGATCGCATTACGATCTCCGAAAGGATTATCCTCGTCATCTTCTTCTGATTCCTCACTTTCACTCTCGAGATCCTCTAACGCAGACAAAGCAGTCGGACGAGGTGGCTTAGGCGGGCCAACGCTCAACCCGCTGAAGCTCTGATTCATCTCATCATCCATTTCAGCCCTCGACCGCCAGTTTCCGCCCAGAATGTCATCGTCACTGTCGCTGTCATAGTCGACACTCTTGTCTAACACCTCGAACGCCATCAAGGCCGTAACAAGCTCTTCGTTGGCATGAATCAAACCCCCCAAGAACTCCTCGCTCTCGATGTGCTGAATATACCGCAAAATGCTGTGTCGAAGCTTCTTACACTTCTCAAATCGATTGATGCACTCCGCATCCTCACTAACTCGTGTCGTCTCACGGTTTACAAGCTTCAGCGCATTTAACAGATCCGTACTCGCCACAGAAGCCGATGCAAGTGTCTGTAGGATCTCCGGTCGCTCCCGTTCCAGACTGAAGCTCCTGCCGGCACTAATCGAAAGTTTCTTCTCCTTCTTGTCCTTCTTCGATTTGCTCTTGTGCTTCGGACTACTGAGCGTCGTAGAAGGCCCATTTCCGGCCGAGACGGAGACCGTATGGCCCATAGCGGGTTCATTTGGGTTCGATGACCCTTCCCGTAGTACCTTCGCCTTGGCCTGCGTGGCAGGCTGCTTCCGCTTCGGAAGCTGCCTGTATAGGGCAGTGATCTTGTCCATGCCAGGCGTATCCTTGTATGTTACAGCCCATTGTCCAAAGAGAACTTTGCATTTTTGCTTCACGAGTGGATCGGAAACTGGATCTGTCCCTGCGATGCGCAGTCGTTCGAGGAGGGGCTCGTCGGCGAATCCGCGCAGGAATCGTTCGCCTGCATTTTGGATAAGAAAGTCGAGGATGACGAGGGCACGGAGCTGTCGGTGAAGGTTTCCGTATTTTCTATTATATCAAGTCAGCGCAATATCGTGATGCGGAGAGCTCTCCGCCGACGTACAGCTTCTTGCGCAGTGCGCGACTCGCTTCCGTTGGCCCGCTAGCCTGGATGCGGATAACCTCGATTAAATCGACGATACCGCTAGAGTCCTCCACTTCATATGTTTCGCTCGTAAGGACTTCGATTTGCACGGTCACGGCCGAATATGGTTTCTGTAGTATCATAGGCCGATATGAGTTCTGTGGTCACACGATACACTTATCGTGCGATTTGGCAGGGTCTTACCGAAGACTGAAACATGATGGGCAGTAATCCGGGATGTCTGTTAACTTCAAACCGTCAGTATATTGGTACATCTCCAGGGGATGCCTTCATTTTTAGGAAGTTCACTGACTTGAAATTGGTCCCCTTCACAACCCCGCCGGTATCAACAGTTCGGTATAACCCCGCACGGGTCGAAATGCACACGGGATGCCGTTGTCGAGGAGATCAAGTCGGCGGAATCTGATGTCGCAGAAAAGCGATAGCTATGCCGGCAGAGGCCTGGGCGTAGTTTCTTGATCTCAAAATGAAGCAGAAATCTGGAGATTGGGGTGATAAGGAGAAGACGGTGACGTCGGGGGCAGGGCAGTCTTGGCGCTAGTCGGGAGGATCAACGTCTCGGTGGTGGATGTGGTGGGTTTCAGGGGGACCAGCCAAAAGAACATGTCGGTTGGAAGATCGCTGCCCAATTTTGAAAAGCACACACTTGTCGGTTTCATATTTTCAAATTTTTGTGATTTTGTTCTCTTTATTATGTATGATCTTCACGTATTGTTCGATATTGTGCCTCAATTAGGACTAGGGCGGGGTTGTCTAAGCTGTCCAGGGATAAGAGAATACGAGATTTCAGCAGTACGAACTGATAAACGATATACTGTACACTAAATTAAACCTCCAATTCCCGATTGCCACAACTTATGATTCCAGGAACGTCGTCCCAATCTTATTTGGCGCGCGTCCTGTCCCGCTTTCTGATCTGCTCCACCCTCATTCTGGCTCTCAGCGTGGCCCTCAAGACCCGCTCCCGCCTCTCCCTCCTCTTCCCCTCCTTTGCTTCTCCTTCCTCCCAACACACCGCAACCATGTCTTACACACAAGAACGCTACATCGCCGAGCTGGCCGTCCAGCGTGCCTCCCTCCTCACCCAGAAGGTCTTCTTCGAGAAGGCCAAGGGCACCGTCTCCAAGGATGACAAGTCCCCCGTCACCATCGGCGACTTCGGCGCCCAAGCCCTGATCATTCAGGCCATCCGCAAGAACTTCCCCAACGATGAGATCGTCGCCGAGGAGGAGTCCCGGGAGCTGTACGAAGATAAGGCTCTCAGCGCCGAGATCTGGCGTCTGGTTAAGGACATTAAGCTCGATGACGCTGAGAGCGACAGCATCCTTGGCGGTCCCCTTGCTAGCGAGGAGGAGATGCTCAAGATCATCGACCAGGGTAACAGCGCTGGTGGTGCTTCCGGTCGTATCTGGGCTCTTGACCCCATTGACGGTACTAAGGGTTTCCTCCGTGGTGGCCAGTACGCCGTCTGCCTCGGTTTGATGGTTGACGGCGACGTCAAGGTCGGTGCCATTGGCACCCCCAACCTGCCCATTGACGATGCTGCCACCATCGATGCTAGCACTGGTGCCCAGCAGGCCAATTCTTCGGCTAATGGTGTTCTTTTCTCCGCTGTTGTGGGCGAGGGTGCTACCAGCCGTCCCCTCGGCAGCGGTGCTCTTGCTGCCAGCAAGTCCATCTCCATGCGTCCCGTCCCCGATATCGCCCAGGCCGTTTTCTGCGAGGGTGTTGAGGCTGCTCACTCTGCTCAGGGTGATAACGCTGCTGTTGCTGGTCTTCTGGGTATCACCGCCCCTAGCGTGCGCCTGGACTCGCAGGCCAAGTACTGCTCCATTGCCCGTGGTGCTGGTGACATCTACCTCCGTCTTCCCGTGAAGAAGGACTACCAGGAGAAGATCTGGGATCACGCTGCTGGTGACATCATTGTCCGTGAGGCCGGTGGTCAGGTCTCTGACATCTATGGCAACCGCTTGGACTTCAGCAAGGGCCGGACCCTGGCTGCGAACAAGGGTGTTGTCGCTGCCCCCAAGGCCATTCACGGCCAGGTCATTGATGCCGTCAAGTCGGTGCTGAAGCTGTAATATTGTTGGAGTGAACAAAATGATCGAGCTTCGTTGCTAGGATCATTCATCTATGATACCACTTACGAATTTTGTGGAACGGAATGTCTTTGGATCCAAAAAAGTACATATTGAAAATATAAGAACAGAGGATAGAGTAGTATAAGAATACAGGGGAACCAAAAATGCCATGTTCCAAAGAAACAAACCCACAATGCCGCGTGCGCCCACAGATTATTTGATCTTCTTAGCCTTAAGCTTAATCGTCTCGCCGTTGACAAAGATACCCTTGCCCTTGTACGGCTCCGGTCGTCTCCACTCCCGGATCTCCGCCGCAAACTGCGTCACCTTGCGCTTGTCGACACTCTCGAGCAGAATTCGGGTGGGTTGCGGTGTGCTAGCCTGGACACCCTCGGGGATACCCAGCTCAATGGGGTGAGAAAATCCAACCTTGAGAGAAACGAACTTCTGGCCGGGGTAGGTCGCGGAGACGGTGGTTGCGGTGTTTTCAATGGTGGCACGGTAACCAACACCGACCATAGAAAGAATACAGATGTGGCCTTCTGAGACACCGGTGATGTGATTTTGGAGCAGAGCGCGAGCAGTACCTATTAACAGAGGCAAACGTTAGATGGACGGACTGATTGAAATGAAGGTCAAGACCTAAGACCCAATGATAAAGAAAACATACCCCACATAGCACGCTGCTGAGGGACCTCAGGATCAATGACAGAAAGCGTAGCCTTCTGAGTAGTTGTATCATGGTTCACAGTCAAGAAAGAAGGCAGGTCAAGGGTCATCTCGCCTACAACCAAAACACAATTAGCAAACGTCCCTTTTCAGCGGCCATTGAAGCGGTAACATACCCTTAGGCCCCTTGATTTGCGCAGCAAACTTAGGAACATCCTTTCCACGGCCCTGATTCAGGGACTTGGGCAAATCAACAAGAGTCAATGACACCTCGGGAGGAATGGAGATGGCAGAACCTCCGATACGGGATTGCGCCGGGGAGGTGGTGGAGAATTGGGCGCGCGAGGAGAATGCTGGGGTGAGGAAGAGAGGTAATGAGCCGCGCTGGAAGGGCTCACGGAGGAGCTGCCGGGCGCAGCGTTGAGGTAGACACGACATGATAATTTGGTTGTTGATCTCGGAGTTGCGGACGACGATTTTGTCAGTAAAATGGTGGTCTGGATTGGGTTAGCGTGCACGTGACCTATATGGAGTATAGCTTCAGTTCAATTGTTCTATCATCTATCTGATTGCGTATCGTCGAGGGATTACTAGTTCCATAGTTTAGCCTTAGATCTAGGTTTTGTTTCACGTTTAAGTCCCCGGTGCGAATTGTCATGGATCTAACTGATAACATGTCAGCGTATCACTTTGAAGCTTTGCGTTCCCCCAGCACAAATTACAATATATGAGATAATCGTACGGTCGTACCAGTTAAACTGCATTGGGCAGGTGCTTCAAGCTTAATATCCAGTCAACGGTACTCAAGCACACATATAGCTAGATGACAACAGGGGGTATGCAAAAATAAGGTCAAGAACGTGATTCGAATTTCTTCAACCCAAAATCTATCTCTCACTTTTCACCTCAAATACCAACCACTCGGTACCAGAGGCGAAGAACCTAGAGCTCAATTGAGAATTTCTGTCACCTGCACCCTTCTTGAGGTCGTATACCATAGTCAATATACCGCGGTAACGCCCACGTCTATACTGTCGAGTCCCGACTTTCACCACGTGGACACAGTCTCGATAAATTCTTCCCCCGAAAGTTCTTCGAGACCAGGGAAACGAAGATGACACTCGCCATATCTAGACTGTTCTTCTTGCTTGCCGTTCAAAGCATCGTTGGTGCCAGTTTGCTTGATGCATCTGATGCGGGTAAATTACCTTTGACACGTTCATTGATTTTCATTACTGATAGGGGAAGGCTCAACCGCTTTCGCCTCGATTCAGAGAGGGAACGAAGACTCTCGTCTAGATATCAAAACCAATACTTCACAGCAAGATGAAATATTCACCCATGCTATTCAAATCTTAGACTCGATGAAGTCATCACCATCTTGTCACCGCATTGCAGCTACAAAGCTAGTCACCTCATGTCAAGAGATGGGAGGTCAAGACGCCAAATCACGTGAAGAATATGAAGCTCTAGATCAGACACGATCAGTATACGCTGCACGTCTCGCTATTTGTGAGCTCGAAGGCGCAGGCTCTTCAACCCCGCCTCAATGTCATCCTTTGACTGTTCCACCAGTGGAGCCAAAGTTTCGATTCAACTTCATGGCTAGATCTAAGCAGTCGGATTCTGGTGTGACTGAGTATCCCAAGAAAGTGCTCGAACTATGTCTCAAAACTCTCGAGGCAAGGCCTCAGTGGTGGATATCATACAGCAACAACCGACAAAATGCTATGGTGATTTGCCAAGCTGCGAGAACGGAAACTGAGAAGGACGAGCTACTCAATCTTCATCGTTCTATTGTGGATAGCAATATCAAGCTTAACGAAGGACTTCAGTTTGCACTGAATAAAGCCGCCATTAATTCCGCCAATAATGAAGCATTCTGCCAAGCTGTGCAAGCACTGCAGGACAAACTTTTGGTCGATCTGGAACGACAAGGATCGACCTTCCAACGTATCTTCGGCAAGCTGCTGCATGAGGTTGATATCGGCATTAATACGGTAGTGAATACAGTCACTTCTGCTCTGGGGAGAGTACAGAATAAGACCGTGAGCCTTGAAAGGGTTTGTAGAATTTGCTTTAAGGAGTTTTTATACTATTCAATGCTAAATTCAATTTAGGAGATCAGGAGCGTGTCTGGTCAGGTCATTGCCCTCCAAGAGGCCCTTGAAACAGCGCACGAGGACTCTATCTTGCAAAATGCCCATTCACTTCGCGTGTTTGAGAAAAATGCTGTTGCATACCAAGGTCTTGCCTCGGATTTGCATTTATCCTTAGAGTCTCTCGTGGGTGCAGACCTGCAAAGAGTTTCTCAAAGAATGACTGACCTTGACGCATCTCTGGTAAGTCAGACTGAGCCGAGTTTAAACAATTTCACAGTTGACGCTACCAGGAATGGCTTACAAGTCGACTGATCCGTATTCTCGAGCACGAAAACGAACTCGCCGAGGTAACATTCTCTTCTAACAATCTTACTTGAAGCCCCTAACTCTTATTAGAGACTGAAAACCATGGGAGACCTGGTTGAACAGTCAACAAACAAAGCGAACGAGCTACAGATAGCTCAGATTCAACAAGCCGAAGCACTTGCGGCCCAGTCCCGCGCGCATCGAGAATTGCAATTCACCGCACAATTATCGCAGGCTTTGCTAGACAAAGCCTTTATAACTGCAGCAAATTTGCAAGCAGCTGTTCAGCAAGCATCTACCAAAGCGCAGCAAATTCCACAGCTGGGCCGCTTCTCACTCTGGTCATTCGCTTTAACCTTGCTTCTTGCCATCGGAGCGCAACATTCGAAGGTTGCAGCTAGTTTACTATTTCTGATTTTTGGTACGTTCATTACCTGAGCATGAGGGTGAGGAGGAAAAAATCATGCGCTGACACTGATTTCCAGGGCATAAAATTGCCATTTTTATTCTTCAATATCTCTGAGTTTCCGGTTCTTATATTCGCTCTTTTCTCACGGCCTGCAATGACCTTTACGCTGAGTTAATCTCGCATCTTTATACCCATAGAATATTTCGCTCATTTCTCATATATTTTTATTTTCGTGTTTTCGAATTTCAACTATGGAAAGGACAGATTAAATAAGATGGCTTTCTCATCTGAATTTCAGAGTGCAGCCTTCGTTCCGTTTAAGGTGAAGGCTGTCAATAGAGATGTCTTTCCCTCCATGTGGACTCCGGGACTAAGCTGGCTGCTTTGGCTTATTTTTAATGCAAAGGTGCAGATCTAGTTCAAAACTACAGGCGAATTTGTTTATTCAAATACACCCATAGAGCCGTAATAACAGTGCCTGATATTCAGAGTCTTACATATCTAAGATCCAGTTAGGCCTATTGTAAAAAACCGTGTTCGATTGACAGTTGAATGAACTAGGAATCCATAACTGATGCTGCTCCGTCCGCTGTGGAATATATCACACCGGCATGTCCTATTCCCGACTCCATCCGCGATATGGAAATGTTCAAGTGTGCGGAAAATAACACCGCCGGGAAAATAATAAGTACCGTAATATCAACCTTAAAAACGCCCGCTGCCTCTGGCCCGATGAGTGAAGATGATAATAAAGAATTGGGAGGATGCAATGTGTCTGTGCAGATCCAGTTTCGAATCGAGACGGATCAAGAGCGCCGGGGCAAAGAGACATCAATCAGACGTCGTCCATTGCCCCGGCTGGTTCTTCCTCTCCGTCAGACTCATAGCTCCCGGCGGAGCTGAGCTCATCTTCAGACTCGGTATCTTCTCCTGCCTCGTCAACAGCTTCTTTGCTGGCATACTTTGAGACATATTCTATGAAGTGTTAATTATCTGGGCGCATTGAGTGCTCATGGATACGCACCCTTGACTTTGGCCTCGTAGGCTTTGGGCTCTCGCATCATCAAAGCTGCCGCCTCACCATTGAGCGGGTCAGATGGATTGGGGTATCGTAGAAGCTGAGGGAGGAAGACTTCGAAGATGTTGAGCATGTCATACATGGGAGACCATGTTTGGTTGATGACGTCCAGACAAACCGATCCAGACCTACATTAGAACATAATCAATACCCAAGCATTGAGAATAATCTAAGTGGTTTAGGAGACTCACAACTCATCAATGTTGGGGTGGAAGATGCGGTTAACGAATCCAATGCTGGGGCTCTTGTAGGGATACTGGTCCGGCAGTTCGACATGAATCTTCCAGTGACCTCCGGTGAACGGTGCTGAGGAATGTTAACAAGAGGACATATAAAAATTTCATATACCTGGACATACTCTCTTCTGGTCCCTTGAAGCGAACATAAAACTCTTGCCTGGAGCAAAATAGGGTCGTTAGATGGTTCAAAGCGCTGGTCCAGGGTTGGTTGCGCCGGCTAGGTCACGTACACTAGACTTCTGTCAGTATGTTTGACTGAAATCACTTCAAGTATGGCAGAACATACTGTTGTCATTCACCAAAGTCACCTCGTAGTCACTCATCAACCTATTAAACTTGTCAGACTCAATTTTGTAGCCCGATGTCTCGAACTGAGACCCAGGGTATCCTCCGCTGAGATCGGACGGGAATTAATTCGGAGAAGGGGAGATCGGTTCGCATACATCCTAAGCCATAGTCAGTATGTGTCTCGGGGCTTCATATGATCGCATATTTCATACTTCATGACCTGTTGCAATGAAAAATCGCTCATTAGCAATTGCG
Source organism: Penicillium longicatenatum (assembly GCF_028827895.1). Classification (NCBI taxonomy): domain Eukaryota; kingdom Fungi; phylum Ascomycota; class Eurotiomycetes; order Eurotiales; family Aspergillaceae; genus Penicillium; species Penicillium longicatenatum. Next base: position 4,515,827 of record NW_026643120.1, on the reverse strand, counting down.
GGGACCTCGGAAGCTTCTCCATATGTCGTGAGGGGTACTCACATCGGTCTCGATTCTTCTTTTCGGGCTGCTCATGGTGGCGGGTTGAAACGGCTTCGTGAATATCTCACTTAAATCTCACCAGGTAATTTGTATGGAGTTGGTCTGAGAGGACTTGATTCAGAGCCGCTGATGAGGTCACCGAGCAGTTACCCCCCGTTCGGAGCGGGGAAGTAGATAGCGGGGAAGGATCTGAGAACAGAGGGTTCGCGTAGAGATAGGGTGTCGTACGACCGATATCCAGCAGTTCCAATTTATAAGTTCACAGGAAAGCAAGAACAGTCTGAAGCAGGGCATGGGAAAGAGAAAGGAGGGGAACTGAACAATGATGGCCCGATGACTCAGCCGTTATCGCAATCCGGAGATCGGAACCATGGAACCCGGATGTCACGACTGCCCTGCATTTCTGCCCAAGTGGACACTGAATACCATGGACACAGAGTTAGTGTTATTAGCAGGTGATACAGTCCGATGGATCTGTCCATTGCCGGGAAAGTCCCCGACTAATTGTACATCGCCCAAACAAAGCATGAATGATTTGTATCATGGCATAATCACCAGCATCAGGGGTTACATACATCATACATGTGAACCTTGACTAAATATTGAGTTCTATTACTATTTTATTTTTAAATTTCAGATTTCGTGTGACTGGGACCAACTTCATCTCGTCTCTCCCGGCAACTCATTCACAACTTTATTAGTCGGTGCCTCGGCATTAAACACATTTCCGGGAAGCTCAGTAGTTTTGCAGTGTCCCTCGAGCTGGAAGGGCTCATCCTTCTGAGGACCCAGGAGCTGTTTTTGGGGTTGAGATCGTCGCCGCCGGATGATGAACCAAATCACCAGGATAAGGGCAATGCTTGCCACACAGCTCACTACTATTCCAGCAATTGAGCCTGGGCTAAGACTGTCGCTTGAAGAAGCATCCTCCATTTTTTGGGCTGATGTGACTTCCGAAGTTGATGTTAACGTTGAAGTTGGTATCGTTGCCATCCTAGTGGAGCTGACAGGAAGAGTGGTTGTCGCTGCCTATTAACATGGGTGAATAGATGGCGCAAGACAAGTGGGTGAAGTACAAGCGTACAGGAAGGGGAGAGAAGACTTGCAACATAGTCTCATTGGTGATTTTCCCCGCGGAGTTGTTGATATCAATCGACCATTGCGCTCCTGTCGTGTCTGTGTTCATCACCGGTATTGTGTGATTCAAAGCGCTCATGTCCACCCCGAGCATATTGTCCGTTGCCAGCAACATGTTGTACATAATCCAACCATCTTCTCCCATTGTCAAGTTCCACTGCATCCCAAGGTCTGGCCCAGTGGCGAGGAGTTGCGGCGTGATGCGCTCATCGGCCGTGAGGCCTAGTTGGTATGTTGCTCCATAATTCCAGTTGCGAATGAAATAGATGCCCTGGTCATAGAATATTTGCCAATTCTCCGAAGAGAAGCTGCGAATGAGATTCAGTACTGGAGCATTAGGGGGGTCGTTTGTTTCACCGACTGCCAGTGTCATGTTGACTCCAAGGGCAGTATTGGAGAAGCGGTAGTAGTACGTCGAGTCAAATGCACTGCCAGTCATTTTGATGGAATGGGCCCAGTCGAGAGCCTGAAGTCCAGCAATAGCTACGAGATGAATGGGATGGGTTCATGGTCCCATTTAATATGGTTTTCAGGCCGGGCATGTCCCTGAAAATAACAGTTCTTGGCCCCTTAACTCCAAAGTAGACACGCTTCAAGTATTATACTTGTAATCTATACCATTTTCAATGATTTGAGACTGAGGACTACGAAAGGCAATTGGCCAGGGAGATCATTTCGTTCTAATGAAACCAATTTTGGGGCGAACGCTAGTGATGCAGGCCATGGCAAGTGCTTATGTAGCTAGCATTCACTCAAGGAAAGTGGGATTGCTTCGCTTGATCTCCACAACTCGTTTAGCTAGCGTGTGCTTACTGTAGCCCCTGGTGTCATCAGACTGAACCGCCCGCAGCCACAATAAGCTGTGCCCAATAGAATGTCAACATCTGGATACGCGGGGCTATCATTGCTACTTTTAGAGCCTTCAAGGTTTATATGCGGCTGAAGAGTGGGGCAAATGGCTTGGAAAGAAGTATCTATAGTGGATCGTCAACATCCGTGAGTTTCAAGCTAATTCCACATAACGTGATGCAGCGAAAAGTGAAGACTCGCCTAGTTAAAGGGATGTATGGAGGCAGAGCTCTGGGCACTTGATAACTCAAATCCTTGAGGATGGATATCCACTTTCAACTCGTATTGGTACTAAGACGAAAAGTCAATTCGAAAGGGCTGTTCGTGGAAAAAGACGAAAGATCTTCCCTTGAACGCACCTGTAAATCTTACGCTATTAAAATTTCAAAAGGAGATGATAATTTGAAAAGCTAGAAAGCTCTTTCTCTGTGTGAGCACCACAATCATCAAAGCAAGATTCGTCAAGTTGTGACTTGGGCAGGTATCCTTACATTCTGTGGGCATAATCAACTTGTGGCTTCCTAGTAAGATACAATCTCATGGACCCGACAACAACAATAGCTACCGAACGGGTTTCTCTTGGCATACGCACCAGAGAAGAATTTGTCAAGCGCCAGATTTGCATTATACTAAAAAAGACATTCAAGGGGCGATTCTTGCTCTAACCTTATTCGTGAGGTATAGTCGCCCCAACTACGGTGATTATATAAGGCTCATGAACCATTAGGCTCTAGCGGCAAAAATCCCCAAAGACCGCGGAGTAAACACCAACGTCGCAAGAAACCAAATACTCACCATCCTACCTGTGCATACACATTGAAACTCAATATCACCAATGTCTCTATCAAACTTCCCACCCGACGACGCAGGACCCCGTCAAATCCGCCAATATCTGACAAACCACCTAATGACCAAACACGACACAACTACAGAATTCGCCGAGCAAATCGCCAGTCTATGGCAAATAGGTCGCGGGGTCGACTTTCGTCAGACATCCATCAATATTCACAGTTTCAGCAAAATATTCGGAGAAACAGTGAGTCCTGCTCTCCAGCGGAGCGTGCATGACGAATGCTGGAATCAATGGCGTGCTTCGCAGCTTGGCACCCTGAGTTTGTGGTTGATGATAATTTCCCTGATAACGGCTGCTTTGGTGTTTGTTCGCACTGCTCGCCAACCTTCTATGCAATGGGATGATGTTCTTCGTCGCACTTGCTGGCCGCTTGGACCGCCAGTGTTGCTGTGTGGGGCTTTGGAGTATGGGTACTCTCTTTTGTATCCAGTTTATTGTTTTACTATGGGCTCTATTGCGACTTTGTGTGGGTTGACTTTATGGGCTTTCAGATTTTATGATGAAAAGGAGCGGAAGGAATCGAAGGATAAAAAGTAGGATGGTTGCTTGGACGTGTATATAGTCATAGCGTATACCAGGGGCGCGTGGTATACCAAGCCCCATCAGGGGCATGCAAAGGGAGGTAAGCCCACGTTTATGCAAGGGATATCTACAGGTTCCTTGCAGACAGGACACTAATCTGATATCATGCTCGGTCTTATTGACTCTACCTCTACGGAAGTTGCGAACGTCTATAGTAGCAGATCGCCCGCAAGTACTAAATCAGACGACCTTCCAAAAATCAACAGAGGATAGTGGATGTAGACCAACGTAATGTTAATTTCATTCAGTAATTCAACAGTACTGCAAGGCTATAAATCAAGCGGCTATGCCACCTAAGCGAAGTACGAGCCCATCGAAAAGGGGCTCTTTCGATGAAAGCAACACAGTAACAACAAAAAGTAGATGAACGAACAATTAGGCCCGTAGGCTTCTCTTGAGAGATGTGATCACGTAAAGACGATGCAAGATGCAAGATGCAATGCCTCGCAATGCAATAAGATGAGCCTCCCATGCTCGGCTAGTTATACTGGTTATACCAGCTGTATACAACAAACCACCATCACTCGCAGTCCCCAAGAAAGGTAATGAGAAAAGAATATAAAAAAAAAGGGAAAAGCAGAATCATTCAAGGCATGAGGGGGCACGCTCCACTGGCTGTCGAACTCGAAAGGAAATGGGTCGTTGAGAAATTGCCCTTGCCTGTTGACACATGGCACGTAATCGGGGGTTTCGGTGAAATGGTGCTGATACAAATGTGAGATACAAATACAATGAAGCCAGAATGAAAAGATATCGTAACGAGCGGACGACCTCGATCAATGAAGGTCAAGCAGGCTGCAAGCTCGATCTAGTGCCGTCAATTGCTGCACTGCCAATGCGACGGAAAGAAAAAAAACTCCACATTATGCAAATGTGTCGATGCTGGGTATTGGTAGTGCTAGCGGGCCAAGGTGCATCGATCCCAATGGCGAGAGATGATTATTGAGGAAGCGAGAGGGTGGAACAGGATACTATGAAGGCGAGGATAGGAGTGAAATAAAATGCGGAAGGTCGAAACAAATAAAGACCGCGACTAAAGGAGTCATGTGGTCAACCGTTTTTCCGAATCACCTATCATATCCATGCTCCTCTTTGAGAGGACGTTGAATCTCAAAAAGTAGGGCATCAAGATCTGCCCAATTGGCGGCGTTTTGGGCGAACCGACGGTGCTTTCGTGTCAGAGTATGCTCCTCGAAGTCGTCGAACTTATCCCGACAGTTTTCGCAGTAACCTGGCTTAGGATCTCTGCGCCGTTCTGGTTTCTTCGGTTCGTTTTCGCGGCTGTCGGCGCGGCGGCGTTTCATGCCAGCACCTTCTGCTGAATTAGAGTCCTCCTCTGGAGTCTGGCGTGCTTCTGGTGCCGCTGGTTTGATAGTCTGGTTGTGTTGAGATTTGAGATGCATCGCCAATCCATTTGGACGTTCAGGAGCAGCCATAGACCCGTTCGCAATGCTGCCTGTGCCCCTCTCAAGAACCTTTCTCTTCAAGCCATGAACTTCTTTGCTCAGGCCTGCTTTTGCGCCTGGGGCGGCAGCAGTGGATGAGATCATCTGAGATCGAATAGCAGATGTGACGTTAGATGGCTGTACACCAGATGCTGCAGGTTCGCGACCAGTGTAAAAAGGGCCAGACCGGGGGAAGTGCGGTGGAATGAAGCTTTCTGAGCTTTTGCGTTCATGGGTCTCATCAAGCAAAGGCTTTGACGGGATTTCCGCTTTCTTTGAAGAATCTCTATCCTCTTCACGCTTCACATTGGGTTCTGCGTCGGCCTTCGTATCGGGCTTCTGTTCCATGGCGGTCTGCGAAATTTTCGGACGGGGCTGAGCCGCAGTTGCGGACGCTTTCTTGTCCTTCTGTGCCTGGCGCATGCGTTGTCTGTCGTATTCCTTTCTGCTTGGAGGTTCATCAACGAAGGGGCATTTGCCTAGTGGGGCGCTTCTGAACTGCGGCCAAGCTCCGTCCTGGCGTTTCGTAACTCGAGGGTATTCCCGAACCATGACAGGCTTCGTCTTTTCATTCATGTCGTGGATGTAGAGAAAAGGTCCCTTGAAGACAATCATCTCCATCGAGGAGAACAGATCACGATCCGATGGTCCGTTCAACCGCTCCTGCATAAGGGCGCGATCAAGAGGAGTTAGCCCGGCCCAACCTCTGGATTTAGTTGAATCTGCATTCTTGCTTTTGACAGCATCATTATTCTGGCCACCGATATCGTCATCGTTGATCGTGGTGATCATGCGTTGCAGCTTCTCCAAGGCCCAAATTTTCATATTCATCTGTCGAGCTCGCTGGAGGACATCCATGCTTCCTTGGTCGTGACGGGCATCATGTTTTGAAAGGTGGTGTGAATTGGTGTTCTTCTCAAGCAACGAAGGGTTGACGGTCTGCACATGAGTATCACCGTTAACGCCATTGGCGGCCTCCAGTTCGGTTGGGCTTGTGGCAGCGACTCCAGCGGGAATAGGACGTGATGTGACGACGTGGGTTACTAGACGAGAGAAGAACTTTTCCTCGCGCTATAATGCACATGTTAGCATAGCTCGGCGAAATTTCGAGGTCATGGCAATTAACACAAGTTGTTAAGGATGCGGGAGTAGAAATGAAACAAGAATCAGAAGTGGAACTTACAGCTCCGAGAGCAATGACCTGTCGAGAAAATTTGCGGCGAACATCGTCAGGAATACTGTCGAAGTAGAAAACAAACTGCGGGAAAGCCTTTCGGTAGTGGCGTTGCCATTGACGAATAGTATCCAAGGTGTCAGCAGATTGCTTCTCGCCCTTCACGCTTTTAACTTGTGGCTGGCGTTCCTTATCACGAGCAGCAACCAGCTTCTTCTCAAAGGCACTTGGGTTGGCATTGTTCGGCCGTCTGGCAAAGAGCTTCGAGTCGGTTCCCTGAACCACCGACGATCGATTTTGTGTCGGTGATCGAGCACCGTTTTCCGCCGCTTCCATCACCTGCTTCTTTGGAGGTGGCTGGCCGTAGGATGTCTCGAGTTGATTGGACCGAACTCGTTTGGCCGGTACGAGTCCGGTCCTGTGAGGGGAATTGGTTGCATTCGGCACGTTGGCGAGTGGACGACGGGTCGACATGTTCATTGAGGTCTGGGGCGACGGGGGGACGAATACAGCAGCCATGTGGCCACACGTGTGCTGGAGTTGAACGCGTCAATAGCTTGTGTTATGGTGGAATAACCGGTCGTCGAGGAGGGGTATTCGAGGTCAAGCACGCGACGTGCTACACGTCTTTGCAGGGCTCGAATGAGGTCAGAGCAAGAGCATGGTAACACAAAGGAACAGTCAGGTCAAGTTAAAGAAAAAAGAAAGCAGTCCAAACTCCCGAGGATGATGGGGGTGGTTGGTGGCAAGAAAGCTTGGGGTAAAAGGAAAGGGACAACAGGATTGAAGGGCAAAGTCGTGTGGTGTGGAGCCTCTTCCGTTTGTTTTGAGCGTGCGCCGGACAACCAACGGCGTCGCGCGAAGCATGAACATCAACAACTACATTCCTTTAAACGCGACGTGCCAGATATGCTTAATGCTAATCTTTTTTTCTTCTCCGATCACTCCTTTCCATGAAATCCTAAATTCAATCCTTTTTATTCCCCTTATCAGCTCTAAATTCTTGTAAATTTACGCCTTTGCCAGCCACCCCCGACCAGCCACCACAAACTTTACAAGGTTTCGCGGGTAATATTCGGTAATTTGTGATGAAGATGTATTATACATGAATTTGGAGGGTATCTGTCAACTAGTATACATTTGGTGATCGATTCAACTACGGAGAGCCTCGATATCATCAACCTATAGACTAAGTCAAAATCTTGGTGTGCTGACAATACGGGTATAGAACTTACCTCCTTGACGGCTTCAGGCGACAAAACGATTGGGTGTTCATCACCCACGCAGACACTGTCTTCGATGCGAATACCAATGCCTCGGAAATGAGCGGGCCATCGCTCGTCATCAGGAACGTAGATACCACTGTTGTCAAGTCAGCCAATGCCAAGGAATGGAGACATAGTGGGGTGACGCACGGTTCAATGGTGATACATTGGCCAGCCTTCAAGTTGTACCCTCTTGAGTACCCAGGACAATCGTGAACATCCAGGCCGATGTAGTGGCCAAGGTGGTGAGGGAACAACACGTTCATTGCCTAGTGGAGGTCAGCAAAACGTCTGCAATCGAAACGGGATCCTCGGCACATACGCTTCCAGAAAGATCAAAGCCAAGTTGCTTGAGTTGATCCTTCAATCCATTCTCGGCAATACTGTGCAACTTATCGAGTGACAGGTTGGCATCCTCGCGACAAAGGGCCAGGCAAGTTCGATGCACATTCAGCACGGCGTTATACAGATCCCGCTGGGGGTCGGAGAACTTGCCATTAACTGGCCAAGTCCTTGTAATATCAGAGATATACCCTCCGAGCTCCTGCTTCTGTATGAGCATCTAAAGATGAGCATATGGATATAGAAAATAGACTTACACCGCCGCCATCTACAAGAACCAAGTCTCCGTCTCTGTTGCACCCCATTAGTTTGCAATTCACATAATTAAAGGAGGTTCGACATACCTTAGGACATCGTCGTTTCTAGTGTAATGAATGCTCAGTGCGTTCTATGCTTGTCAGCCCAGGTTTTGAATACTGGCAGGTGGAATATCTTACCTGGCCACCCGCAACAACGGGAACAAAAGCACTACCATCACAGCCATTCACTTTGAATTGATACTCCAAGAATGAGGTCAAGTCTTTCTCCTTGGTAAATGTTTGGCGCATGGCGTCGGTAAAGGCCCTCCCTGAAGCTTGGCCTAACCGGCGCAGATGCATAACTTCCGCCTCGGTCTTGAATACTCTCATTTCGTTGAGAAGGGGCTTCAACGGTTTAACTTTGCGATGGTCGACAAATTTCTTCAACTTCTCTGACGCAACAGTGGGGCCATATAGGTATCGGTGCAATGTTGATCTGGATCCGTCGAAGGCGGGGATATCGGAGTAGACCTCTGTGGCCTTGGCAATGATCTTGGGCAGGATGTTCCCAATATCTTCAATGTTACCTGTCTACAAAACATGGTATTAGTCTGGAGTTCCATGTATCATGCTTAGGCAGTGTTGACGTACTTCATCGGCGTTAAAAACGTCCATAGCGGCCTGAGTGCCAGACCGCGCACCATCCCACAATTCTGCCTTGGGGTCCTTTTCCCGGACATAAAGATGGAAAATATGATTGTCGCCAGATCCATCGTTCCAGATGACTGCCAGTGCATTCGGTTCGTTGAAACCTGTCATGGTTCAAAATCGTATGATCAGCGAGGAATTCCGTGGCAAGCCAACTGTCCGTCAACCTACCTGTCAAATAGAAGAAATTGGACTCCTGGCGATATTCATGAAAGATACCAGGCGCGCGGTACTTCACTTCAGAGGCCGCGAGTATAGCAACTGCTCCCTCGGGGAGCTTGTTGGCGAGTCGCGATCGGCGCAGGGCATATTCAAGGGCCGTGACTCCGGGTGTCACTATGCAACCATCAGTCTCCAGAAAATTATATAAATACCAGAAAGGCACTCGAATGTCACGTACGCTCTCCCGGCTCCAGAATATGAGGGTGTGTTTCGTGCAACGGCTGTCCAAATTTGAGCTCCGCGGCGCCGACGGAGGTAACGTAAGTTCTGCGGCGAGGGACTTGGATGCGACCAAAAGTCTGGCAAGAGGAACGGCTAAATCGAGGAGCGCGACATAACTGACGAGCGCATTGTCGGACGAGTGACCTGCAGGCGGCCATGCTCAGAATATGAGGATTTACAAGCTGTTGATTACCTCGGAGCGTCGATGCTCCCTTGATGGAGAAGTTGCGGGCGGTGTGGACCAATCACCACTAACGGGTTTCCAAGGTTGGCATCGATTCTGTCTATAGTTCAACGGTTTTCAAATACTAGCTAGACAAGCACCGCTTTTATCTAGAAACTGAACAATTATCATAAAAAATGACAAAAGGGATAATAATTTCCCTTCGCAGGTTCTGATCCTATATACGAGAGCTCAATAAATCATATTTCCAAATTCCAAGGCTAACCTAGGGTCCCAGAGGTTCCGTGACCAATATATAAGTGCAGGAGTCACAGTCTTTATCGGTCATGACAAGGCGTACGTGGACAATGCAAAACTTGTCGTGGCCTCGGCCGCAGCTCTGACAATAAAATTTCGACCAAGAGACAATATCGAAGTTGAGGCAGCTAGAGACAAAGGGATCCCAGTGATACACAGAGCTGAGATGCTAGCAGAGTTAATGCGACACAAGAAGGCTATTGCCGTTGGCGGCAGCCATGGCAAAAGTACAACGACTAGCATGATAGCTGGGGTACTAGAGTCTGGAGGGCTCATGCCGAGTGTTGTGACGGGGGCTGTGATGAATCTATATAGGAGCAACTCGCATCTGGGTGCAGGGGACTGGGTAGTGGCCGAAGCGGACGAGAGTGACGGTTCCTTCCTAATGTTGCCTCATCTCGTGACTGTTGTCACGAACATCGACAGCGATCATATCATTCACTGGAAAGACGAAACCAAGACCCGTGAAGCCTTCGTTCAATTTGTTCGAAACGGACCGTTCCATGGATTGGGAATTCTCTGCATTGATGATCCTGGAGTCCGCCAAATCATGCTTCTCCTTTGAGATAGAAACATTGTCACATATGGTGTTTCTGAAGATGCAGACTTTCGTGCAGTGAATATCACTTATTCTTCGAATGGGTGTAGCTTCAACGTCTCCATTCACGATCAGGAAAATGATTTTCAGTATACAATTGGCCCAATTCATGTTAACGCTCTGGGACTGGCGAGTGTCCAAAATTCACTGGCAGCTATTACCATCTCTTCAGAGCTTGGGAACCTTTCCGGGGCTGCATCATCGGTTCCATCGCGTCGGTACGGTGAATGGTGTCACAATAGTCGACGATCACAGTGCCCACCCAGCCGAGACCAAAGCCACACTCAAAATGGCCAGGCAGGCTGGTGCACGGAAAATAATCGCTGTAAATCAGCCAAGTGGTCGGCCTGGGATTATCCGAGGATGGCTGGATGAGTATCCGGCCTCGTTTGACGATGCCGACCACATCATTATTGGTCAGGCTGAAGGAGGTGATCAGACTGCGGCTGCTGAAGCCCAAGCTATACTTGTCAATTGTTTGCGTAATCATGGACGCGATGTGATTTCGATGCCTGATTCGGCTCGATTATTCGAGCTTATCTCCATGGCGGCAGATGGTAATTTTGTGATGTGTATGGGATATCGAGGCTCGGATGTCTGGGCAGAGGAATTAGTAGACCAGTTAGCCTCCTGCAAGTATTGACTGGAATGCGCGTAAGAAGTTAGCGTGATTGGCATGTACTGAGTCGTCGATGTAGACCTGGCCAGGGACCTCAATAGACAGCCTCGCATGCCCAGGTGTGTAACGAAAATGACGTTGACCAGTAAATACAGGCCATAGCCGAAAGTAACGCAAATGAACGCTTGAATATATTTCGTCTATGTTATTCAGCATTGAAGTTGTGGGCCAATCGTAAGCGCTAGAAGGCAGCCAAACGCCTTAAATACCTTTGAATGGGCGGTATGTTCCATCTCCACATCCCCTCATCACTTACTCCAACTTACGAAACAAAGAACCCACTTGCATTTAAGAACCTGTCAAAACCCTTCAACTGACACTCGATTCATTATCTTATCTTAAAAATTTGCAATAGACATGGCCTCAGCAGTGGAACAGGCGGCTCTGTCTAGAATTTCTGTCGCCGATATTCAGTCATTCACTGAACACCTGCAAAAAAGCAAGCGAATTCTAGCTTTACTTGGGGCTGGGCTCTCTGCATCCTCGGGACTACCTACCTTCCGAGGTGCTGGTGGGCTCTGGCGATCATTTGATGCCACGGCGCTGGCCTCCCCAGAAGCTTTCGAAAATAACCCGGGACTAGTGTGGCAATTTTACAGCTATCGCCGACATATGGCTCTTGGCGTAGAGCCAAACAAGGCACACTACGCACTTGCTGAACTATCTCGAAAGAAGAAGAACTTTATCACGCTATCCCAAAATGTCGATGGTAAGTATCCTTATTTGAGTCAAATCTTTAAATGATTATATCACTCTAGAATCCAAACTAAAATTCAGTTTCTCAAGGGTTGTCGCCGAGAGCGCAGCACCCACCTGATCAGCTACATTTACTGCATGGATCTCTCTTTGATATCAAATGTAATGAATTCTATTGCAATTACGCGCGTGAAAACGATTTTACAGATCCGATCGTTCCTGCCCTTGAAATTCCCAAAAAAGGGTTGAACTTACCTGCCTCAAGGGAGAACGAGGTCGATATTGCAGATGCAGCAAATCCAGTTCCCGAATTGGCGGTTGCTGACCTCCCCAGGTGTCCTAAGTGTGGCGGGCTCCTCCGACCAGGTGTGGTTTGGTTTGGAGAGCCACTTCCTGGTGATACTATCAAAACTGTCGATGACTGGATTGATGAAGGCCCAATTGACCTGATGCTGGTCATTGGAACAAGCTCTAAGGTCTATCCTGCCGCAGAATATACGGACACTGCTCGCAAAGCTGGCGCCCGAATAGCGGTGATTAACATGGATCCGAATGATAAGCCGCGTAAGGGTCTGAAGAATCACGACTGGTTTTTCCAGGGCGATGCTGCGGTCATCGTGCCAGAGCTGCTGAAGGGCGTTATTGGAGAAGTTTGATTGGGAGGTCGTGGTATCTGAAATTGGATTACGGGGGCGTTCTTAGCTTGGAAAGGGGGAACCGAGTGCTTTTGAACGGAGGTTCTGAATATTTTTGTTTGAACTACCTGGGCAGGCAACCCAGGTATTGGACGCAGTATTAGAGATTCCAAAATTGTTCGGTAAAGTTTCGGACTTTTCCAGGGCAATGAAAGGTTGTCTCTTGTAGCTGCACCTGCAACTAGGCATATAAGTCAATAGACGGTTGGATAGTCAGCAGGCAGTGTTGAAAGTTAATATCCAGCAGTAGATGTCATCAGCATCTCCATGTCACCATCTTGCGCAAACTTCCGAGGACCATAGCGAGAAAAGCCGAAGTGTGACGTTTGATGTTTTAACATATTAAAGTATAGTATAACGAAATTAGATAGACTCAGGATAGCTTCTTACTCAAAAGTTTCCCTCATAGAAAATTGAGAAGGCTTTATAAACTTGAAGAAATGAAAACACAAAATGTACATAGAAAGCGTGTCGAGTACAAGGCGCAGAGGGGAGCAGTCCAGAAAGTTAACGAATGCTCCCTCAATTTACTTAAATCTGAAAAATGAGCGTTGCTAGTCTAGTGGTTTATCCCTCGGCTATTCAAGCCCAGGTCCGCCTGATACTTGAATGTTTGCTGGGACGGTTCCGGTCCTGGTTGGCGGCTCATGGTACAGGAGGGTGGGTGGGATCCGGCATTTGGGCGGATGTCAAGACCGAGAGGTCTTCTTTTTTTTGCTCATGAAAATTTTTTTTGAAATATCTTTATGGATTTTTGTCATTTCATTTGATGGTATAAAATGGTACCATCGTGAGTGTAGAGGAGTTGAAGAAATGATGCGGCTGCGAAAGAGGTATGTATCTTTTGGCACTTTCCCATATATCTCACTCACAAGGTGCATAACGACATCCGAAGACTCAAGCTGGGCGTTCAAGACCTGGCTGGCCCTCCTCTTTCTTCTGTGCGCTTTTTTTCTCGAACCACTCTTCTTGATGCTTCCTTGTCAAGTGATTCGTGTTTTGCCTTTCGGTGCCTGAGGCACTACTCGTTGCTAGGGAATCCACCCAAAACAAATCCCATATCGATAACGTCGTCGATCCCACTTGCATTTCTCAACTCCACCCCACATTCGCTTTTGAAAAGGGCCTGGACGTGAGCCTTAAGAGGTGAGTCGGTACTAAAAACCTTTGATTCTATCCATAATCGGTGGGATTCCCTATTCATAATCCCAAACAACACTATTAGAACCCCGCGCGGACAGATCCAAAAGTCGATCTCATCAACAAAGACTGCTCAAAGCTTACAATTGCGCATTTTTCAAGGTCCCACTACGCCACTTCATCTACTCAGCGGAAGGAAAGCAAGATCAAGCCTAAAAGCCGAGTCGCAATCCTCTCAAACGCGCCATAGTAGACAGAACAGCGAACCCTCGGACTCGTGTTCGCGAACATCTTCACCCCACCATGGCCAGAGAAAGTGACGCTCCTCGGGAACCCCAAACCCCGGGGCGCCCAAAAGAATCGGCAAAACAATCGATTGCTCAGGAGCCAGAGTTTGGTAAACCTTCGCCTCTTGGTAAACCTGCACACAGATCCAATTCCAACCACCTCTTCAACATCCCCAAGCAAAACAGGGCGCGACCAGAGCACCACCGTCCTCATCAAGCTGTTGCTGAACACCAACAGCAGTTGTCAAACCTTGAAAAGAATCGTAATCGAATCCAACAAGGCGCCCCTCAAGGCTCCGGGCCACCAGTCGCACCCAGCGGTGCTTCAGCGGCGCCCTCCGCAAACCGACGTGGGCCATTTGACCCTTTCCAGCCCGTTAGACCATCGGCGTACAACGACTATCGATCAGGGATTCCCTCGGGTGCAACCCCAATTAAACGCCCCGAGCAGGTGTCGTATGCTACCCCACGGGCCCCTCGGGCACTTTTCACATCCAAGCCATCCGCACCAAAGCAGTCCTTTGCCTCAAAAAACCTTCAAGCTTTCATCGATCTAACAGCGGATGAGCCTGGTTCGAGGACCGGCCAAATTGCTCAGCAGTTCGGCCAGGCATCTACCTTTGGTTCCACGGATGTCTACGGCTATGTCGATTCAGCTAAAGCGAATGAAAATATAAAGGCTCTCCTTGAGGGCGCATTTGAAGAGGAAGAAGAAGCCAAGTCAAAGTTCAAGGACAAGAAGAAAAAGAGCAAAAAGAAGGATCCGAAGAAAGCTCAAAAGAAGGAAGCTATTCCGCCTGCGAAGAACGACACCAGTGAACTCGATGACTTGGCTGCTCAACTTCAGGGCGTTACCGTCAATGACATCAAAGAAGGCGAAGAAGAGTCTGCCGATGAGCTTGATAACAAGGCAAGAAAGCTTAAAGAAGACACCGAACATCCCGACAACAAGGAAAAAGTCACAAATGAGAAGGACGAGGAGGCTGAAGCAGATGTTGGTGACGAGGAAGAAGCAGAAGAAGAGGAGGAGGATGAATCCGATGACGAAGATGAGCTGATTGTCGAGGGCTTGAAAGTCACTTTGTTGCCCCACCAAGTCGAAGGTGTTAGGTGGATGTGTGACAAAGAGTCTGGTCGACACTCTGCTAAAGGAATTGTGCCCAAGGGTGGAATTCTTGCAGACGATATGGGTCTGGGTAAAACCGTCCAAACCATATCCCTGTTTCTCAAAAACCGCAAGCCCGAACACGAACACAGCGACGATGACACCGCCAACAAAAAAGGAGACGATGAAGATGCACCACCTTCCTCTCAACTTAGCAAGACAACGCTTGTAGTGGCACCTCTAGCACTTATCAAACAATGGGAAGCCGAGATCGCCGACAAGATCGAGAGATCTCATAAGCTCAGCGTCTGTCTCTATCATGGGACAAACCGTGCAAAGACTGCCAAGTCATTGGGCGATTACGATGTCGTCATTACAACCTACGGAACTCTTACCTCGGAGTCAAGTACAGCAGCCGCGGACAAGGCCAAGAAGTCTGGAATTTTCTCTCTTTACTGGTACCGAGTTGTCCTGGACGAGGCCCACACCATCAAGAACCGGAATGCCAAGGCAACACAAGCTGCTTGTGCTTTAGATGCTAGGTATCGATGGTGCTTGACTGGAACCCCCATGCAGAACAACCTTGACGAGTTGCAGAGTTTGATCAAATTCCTCCGAATCAAACCTTACAATGACCTTGCCGCGTGGCGTGATCAGATCAGTCGACCGCTAGCAAATGGCCGTGGTGGCCTTGCTATCCAACGACTCCAGGTCTACTTGAAAGCTTTCATGAAACGACGCACCAAGGATGTTCTCAGAGACAACGAAAACGATAAATCTGAAGGAGCTGATGGGAAACCGAAAAAATCCAATGGTTTCAAAATCGTGAAGCGTGAGGTTATCAAGGTGGAGGCACAGTTCATGGAAGGAGAGATGAACTTCTACAAGCGATTGGAACAACGCACCGAAAACCGCCTTGAAGAGATGATGGGCGGTGCCAAGGTTGACTATGCCGGCGCATTGGTCTTGCTTTTGCGACTTCGTCAAGCGTGTAACCACCCCGAGCTGGTCAAGAGTGATCTAGCCGTGGACAAAGATGTTCTGTTGCAGAGTGGCAACCCTGGAAGCCAGTCGTCCGAAGCGAAGAAAGATGATCTAGATGATATGGCTGATCTTTTTGGAGGCTTGAGTGTCATGACAAAGAAATGCGACGTTTGTCAAGCGGAACTTAGCCAAGCCGAGTCAAAGAGCGGGGGCAGTCACTGCACTGAGTGTGAAACTGACTTGAATACCAACTTCATGACTAAGGATAGCAAGCATAAGGCAAAGAAAGCACACAAACATCACGAGGTCACTACAATTGAAAGCCCCATTGCCAAGGCTCGCTCTCGAAAGAACCGCCGCGTCGTTCTTGATAGCGACGATGAAGATGAGGACGAGGCCGAATGGATTGTCCCCGAGGGCCAACGTAAAATGCCCAACCTTGGCAAGGCCGGTGGATCAGAAGACGAAGATGCTGAAGGGGGTGGAGAGTGGATCGGCTCTGGTGACTCCGACCTGGACTCACCTTCGGGGAAGAAGAGTCAACCTATCATGCTGAGCAGCTCTGACGACGAATCCGACTCTGATGATGACATCTCTTACGAAGGCGAAAATGGCGAGTTGCCGTCAACCAAGATCCGTTACTTGATGAAACTACTGAACAAAGAATCCGCGGACTACAAGTTCATTGTCTTCTCTGTTTTCACCTCGATGCTTGATAAGATCGAGCCATTTTTGAACAGTGCGAATATTGGATTCGCACGTTACGATGGTGGTATGCGGAATGACCATCGCGAAGCCAGTCTCAACAAGTTGAGGAACAACAGTGGCACTCGCGTACTGCTTTGCAGTTTGCGTGCCGGTGCACTGGGCCTTAACTTGACAGCTGCCAGCCGCGTTGTGATCCTGGAACCATTCTGGAATCCTGTAAGTCACTTCTTTGCACAAATATTTGTATTTGACATCATGCTAACGCAGTGAAAATCAGTTCGTCGAAGAACAAGCTATTGACCGTGTCCATCGTCTCAATCAAACCGTTGATGTCAAAATCTACCGAATGATCATCAAGGGTAGCGTGGAAGAGAGAATCGTTGCTTTGCAAGATCGCAAACGCGAACTGGCCAACATGACCATCGAGGGCAAGTCTGCAGCCGGAAAATTGACCATGAATGACATGATGGCCCTGTTTGGTCGTGACGCCGAATCCAAGTATACCCCGACCGATACTCAGGGCAAGCTAGACTTCAAGCAGCCAACTAGGCTACTGAACTCTACGGGCGATAATGATCCTCCCATGCCCCCTCAATCCTCTGCGCGGGCTGATTCCCATAATCGAGAACGCCGGCAGCAATCTAGGAAGTCGACACCTGAAGATTCTGTGTATGGACGACGCTGGTAGATGACGTGATATGATGATGAACTTGCATGCACAGGTGATTGGTTGTGGGATAGACTTTATCTTAGGCGTTTTTTGAGCATACAATGGGATTGGGGCTGTTATTGTGGGACGGTGGAATTGAAAAAGAGTATTTCTTGTCTATTTCTTCTGCTACTTTTTATGAACATTTAATTGAATCTTGTCGCTTGACGATTTACATAATACCGTTTCCCTTGTTTCATATTGTCTCTTAGAGCTTGAGCACTGGGTGTGTCATAAATCCAAGGTTCAGCCTCAGGTGGTTCTTGGGCCCCGGAAAATCTGCCCACGAGTGATGTTATAGGAGGCAAGTTGAAAACCATACAGTGGCCGGGATTGAGCCCCGGACAAGAAAGCACTACCTACCGCTCAAGGTATTGACCGAAATCTCGACCTTCGAACCGGGTAGCTTTGTCAAAAACAGAAAATGGCTTTACGTGTCAATCTTTACTACTGATCAACCAGAGCAAATGGCTGTGATACTCGAGATCTAACGGAGGTGAAGCTCTTACAGCAAGCTTCAAGGGTACCAGCTTTGACACCCGGTCACTACGCATGAGGACCATGGAAGGAATTACCCTGGAATATGACAGTCGTCTAGACCATCCAAACACAGGGTCTATCCACTCTTGTAGGTCTAGAGTGTGGTTGGTTTACTCTCAGCGGAGATTCACCCCCACAATCCAGCTATGCCTCGGACAATCCTAGAAAGGAAGAATCCGGCATTCTCGGGAAATTGGGTATCTGTTTTGACGACTAGTGTCAAACCGGTGAACATTGGAAGGCTCGAAAGAATAATCGAGTCATCGGATATTAGCTCTGTTAATGAATATTTCTATTAACCAGCCTAAGAAATGTCCTCTACGTCTCCCTTCAAAACCAACCAGCATGATAGCTCGTGCTCTCGAATGCTCTGCCTCGCCCGGGGTCTTCGGACCCTGCGGACTCTGCAAAATCGGACTAGTCTGTCCGGTGGCACCCACGGTTCACCAGCTTTGGTTCAGGATCGTAAGAGTATCGCCCGGTGGGAGTCCCTGGCGAACCGGACGAGGGAACCGACAAGACATGCTGTGTGAAATCCGTAATCATCAACCGTATGTGTTTCTCATAGGTCTATCTGCCAGGAGAAAGCATGAGAAGAATTGAGGATTGTTTGGTACGAGGCGAAATCTCAGATCCAGCTTCTGCCAAACTCTGGGGTATCTTCAATCCTATCCTTTTCAACCTCTCTCGTTCCCCTTCCAACGTTATATTATGACATTCGTTCTCCATCTTTTCCTGCGTTAAGCTACTCATGCGAGAGTTTTGAGGCTTTCACATCGAAGACTCCTAGTATGGGAAACTAAGGCTGTCGAACACACCTCGATCCTCATATAACGTAGACTGCGCTGTTGCTACCTCAGATCCAAATGTGTTGATCTCCACAAAACAAAATGAACTCGCCTATTTTTCCTACCAATGAGGACGAATGGAAGGTCAACTACGATGGAAAAGACCAGAAACAGGTGTCAGACGGAAGGAGAATACTAGCTCGGACTCTCTCACTACCAAAGACGATGTGCATTCTATCCGACAAAAAGGCTGAGATCTCGACAGTTACCGAGCTGGCATCTCCGAAAATAAAGCTTCCACGGCTCGGAAATGATATCGTGGAAAGGGTGTTTCCAGTTCGGTCTGTCGTTTCCTTTGATCCCACTCTTTCTCCTCTCCAAACGCCATCTTTGGATAAAGCGGATAGTCCATTTCCTCAGATACCACTCGAAGATACCCCACAAATGAGTGAAACGGTCGACGATCCATATGGACGATCTTATAAAAGTCCCACGAGAGACACAAGGGATCTAGAACCAGCACCGACAAGACCAAATTACCTAGCTCGGATGCACAGTCAATTAAGTCTTTCCAATATTTCACCATTGATATCAAGGTTGCCGGAAGAAGACGGAAATTTGGTCTCTATTGAAATGTCGCCTTCGAGTCTTAACGCCCAGTTACAAAGTGCAATTCGCGAGAGTGGAGAGGTTTTGACTACGAACGAGTTGAAACCAGGGCTTGGGTACCCCGAGGATGAAACGAGTGTGGCAGTTCAGCCATTTGGAGCATTGTTAGCTCTCTCGGAGGTGAATGATAACATGATTGTTCAAGCTGTTAGCACGAACTCGAAAGAAATTTTGGGTTATTCCCCAGATGAACTGTTTGAATGTGAATCCATCTACACCGTATTTCCCGGTTCACAGCAGAACATATTCTTTTCACACATTCAATACGTTTCGAGTGATGGGTATGATGTGGAAACATGTGGTCCGGAAGTGTTTTCGCTTTGGATACCTGTCGCTGGAGGTGTTCCCAAGCATCTTTGGTGCACCATGCATACCAGCAAGGCATCCCAGATCTACATCATTTGTGAGCTGGAATTCGACGTTGCAGATACGAAAGATCGAAAGGATATTGGCCCTCAAGGAATTCTCACTGCCTTGCGAGCTGGAAACAGTGATGTTCGAACCAATTCCTATTCTTCAAGGGAATTTGAATCCAGAGGATCAGAGCTCCTGAACACACTTCCACGTATTATACAGCCTTTATCCAGTGCTCAAACACTCGAAACACTTGTTGAGCACTCCATAGCCAGTGTGAAACAGGTGGTACGCTTCCATCGTATGACTATGTATCATTTTGACAGCGATCGCAATGGCATCGTTGTTGCAGATTCAGTCGATGCATCATTGGGCATGAGCTCATTTGAAGGGTTGGAGTTCTCGGAGTCAACTTTCCCGGCAAATTTGAAGAAACAATACCTCCGGAATAAAGTCTCTTTTGCCTATCGAAGAAATATAGACTGTGCAGAATTAGCCTACCGTGCATCGACAGTCATGACTACGCTGGACCTATCCCATTGCTATCTTCTAGCAGCTCCAGCTCCAGGTTCCTCCCCAGCTGATACAATTCCTCCAGTGCAGGCTGCTATATCGATTGGCATTCACGTTTTTGGAAAGCTATGGGGGCTAATCTCTTGCCAATCATATGACAAAGGCACTTGGCTTCACCCGCTCATTCAAAGGACATGTTGGTTAATAAGTGAAGCTTGTACTAGCAACATTGAGCGGCTCTCATATACTTTGCCTTTCCAATTGATACAAAAGAATGGCCTTATTGGCGGAGTGGACAGCAAGCAACACATTCAAACACCGTCGGGTGATCTCCTTGACACATTTGGCGCCGATTATGCTGCAACATCTATACTGGGAGAAACAAACATACTAGGAAGGCCTCCAGATTCTCAAGAAGTTTTGGCTTTGCTGGAATACCTTCGAGTCAAGGAGCTAGACACTGTCCTGTGGTCAACCGACATACTTTCTGACTTCGAAGATCTCGACTACTCTCCTGGGTTTCGCCATCTCTCCAGCCTCATATATATCCCTCTGTCCGCTGATGGACAGGATTTCATCATTCTCTTTCGTGGGCAGATCGAAGGTGGCAAGGGTCAAACAGAGTGGTCTGCATGCGAGCTTGGAAAAGCATCGATTCTATCTTTGCTATACAGAGCTTTCACCGATATTTGGCAGGAGAAAGAGGCTACGATGCAAGATAATCAGCTCATGAGACTCCTCCTCGCCAACTCCGCTCATGAGTTCCGCACACCTCTCAACGCTATAATCAACTATCTGGAAATCGCCCTGGATGGGAATATCAATCAAGAAACCCGAGACAATCTTTCCAGATCGCACTCGGCATCCAAGTCTTTGGTATACATCATCAACGATTTACTCGATCTCACCAACGCAGAGAATGGACAGAAATTGATCAAGGATGAAATCTTTAGTCTATCCGAGACTCTATGTGAGGCGACCAATATCTTCTGGGAAGAAGCACGACAGAAGCATGTCAATCTTCAAGTAGTACAACATGCAGCATTACCTGCCGTCCTCGGTGATCAGCGACGAGTGCGACAAGTGATCACAAACCTAATCAGCAATGCTGTCCAACATACTTCCACCGGCGCGGTGACCATCGAGTCATGCATCCTGAGCGAGTCATGGGATGACGGTCACATCGCCATCGAAGTGGCAATCCATGACACAGGCTCTGGCATGTCCCAAGAAGCAGTCGAAACACTATTCTGTGAGCTGGAGCAGGTCTCCAACAAAGAATACACCCAGAGTCCCAAGGCTTACGCGAAGAATGCGAACATGTCACCTTCCGAATCAGAAAGCGTCCTGGGCCTAGGCCTTGCCTTGGTCGCCAGAATAGTTCGCAATATGAACGGGCAACTAAGCCTCAAATCCCAAGAAGGAAAAGGAAGCTGTTTCAAGATCCGCCTAAAGTTCTCATTACCGTCCGAGGACAACGACGCATCTCATCACGCCACCCAATCTACTTCGAACTTAAATCACCAATCCGCCACCCAATATATCAACGCAGATCCTCAATCTAATAGACAGGGATATGACAGGCCAACACCCAACGAAGACCCGTGTGACAGAAAACAATCCGTGGAGCAGGAAACCCAAGACCAGCCACCGGAATGCGGGGTTGTTCCCTGTCACTGTGGTTCACCCTTGGTGTCAGATTCAGCCATCGGCAAAGCGGACAACCCACTCGTAGATGCTGATATCTCACTCAATGGAGAATCCCGAAATCTGACCGTTCTTGCTTCTGGCGCCAAGGTCGAAGACGTAAGCATGCATAAGACCTAAAACTGTTCGATGCTAACTCCGGATCTGTAGAAGGTACCTTTGCGCTCTAGTTCTGGCCAAGCGCCGCACTCCGTCATGGATTCCACTTCAACTTCCACTTCCCCGACCGGTCCGGGTGAGACAGAGAAAGGAACTAATTCCATGACTGGGGGCACGCTTCGGATCCTTATTGCTGAGGATGACCCAATCAATAGCTCGATCGTTAAAAAACGACTCGAGAAGTTCGGGTACTCGATCTGCATGACGGGGAATGGCAAAGAATGTGCTTCTGTGCATCGGGAAAGTCCAATATCGTTTGATGTGATTTTGATGGATCTCCAGGTATGAAATCCCAATAATAGATCGCAATGTAATACGATATGCTAATTTCGTTGTACCCTTTTCTTTTCTTTTTATTCAGATGCCTATTGTGGACGGATTATGTGCTACAAAGATGATCCGCGAATACGAGCAGCAAAGTGCGTACCATAGGACGCCTGTTTTTGCTGTTTCGGCTTCTTTGATTGAAAAGGATCGTCAGGTCTATTTGGATGCTGGGTTTGATGGATGGATTATGAAACCTATTGATTTCCAACGCGTGCATTTACTGCTTAATGGTGTTTTGTCTGCTGAACGGAGAGATGACGCGCTCTATCAACCTGGGATGTGGGAACAGGGGGGTTGGTTTGGAAGATAGTGTATACCCGTGGTTTTAGGTAGAAATTGGACTCGATATTGAGAATAGCAGTTGGCAGTCGCCAGATCTCGGACAGGTGGCTGCATTTCAAGGTTAAATCCGGAGAATCAATTCCCCCTCAGAAGTATATCGAATAGAGAGAGCTCATTGTGG
The DNA here is from genome assembly GCF_028827895.1 of Penicillium longicatenatum. NCBI lineage: Eukaryota > Fungi > Ascomycota > Eurotiomycetes > Eurotiales > Aspergillaceae > Penicillium > Penicillium longicatenatum. The sequence goes on along the minus strand of NW_026643120.1, from coordinate 4,493,145 downwards.
CATGGCGGCGGCTCTAAATCTACATTTCAACATCTAATTCTACTCATGCAAGGATGTAGGACATTGTCAATTAATATGTAATCAATTTACACCCCAATTCCAAGGTCTGGAAAGTACTAAATGCGACGAAACACGAGATACACCTAATCCGCTGCCGATCCACAAAGGGCAGCAAGCTCCAGTCCGTTCTAGTGTAATAGTGGATGAAAGGAAAAGGAAAAGGTAACATAAAGTTAAAAGAAAAGAGAAGTCGTGTCCATAATGAAAACAGGGTATGAGAAACTCCAATGAAAACAATGAACATGACTGGAAACACAGCGGCGGAATTAAAATACCTGTCGAGATAGCCTACCACGGGTCAATTGAATGCATCATCTGTACAACTTCAAACCAAACGAAACAAGAAAAAATAGATTATCGCTGAGACAGGGGAATCTAGAAGAATGAAACTGAGGTGGTGCCACAGGCAACTCATCCTTTCTGCAATTCATTGCAGAGTAAAATGCAGAGAAATATCCATGAAGGAAGTTGGTTTGGACCTCATGTTCCCCCACGGAGAGTCATGGAAGCATAATCAACCAAGCTGGCGGTATTTGGGCCGATTCATTGGGGCATAACAGAGGAAGTATCAGAAACTAGTCTTCCTGACCACCGCTGCTGGATTAAGAGTTCCAGCTTAGATGAACACTCGGGTGTTGTGCCCAAGCAGACGACAAAACCGTCAATCGCACAATTTCAGGCGATACCAAAGGCTTCGTTCCCAAAAAGCTTGCAAAAGAGACGATTTTCGCCGATGTATTTAGAGGTAGCTTCTTCAACTGATGATCTGGCGAGCACCCTCTTTGCCCAGAACACCTGGCTCCGTGGGCTTAGGACTGCGGTCACGGCCCTTCTTGCGACTGAGGAACGAGAGCATCCCACTGTTGGAGCCCTTTCCTTTACTCGCATCACCCTCCAGACCTTCTGCAGGGAGAGTAGAACTGTGATTGGCGAGCTCGCTCCAGCTACCAGCCTCTTCCAAAACCATTTGTACGCCACCTCCTTTACTCATCTTCCGTGTCGCACCGCCTCGTCGAGGGGGTGGCGGCAAGGGACGGTGGAAGGAGGGAGGATGGGGTGGAGGAGAGGCGGATGCGCGAGTTGAGGGGGAGGGGGCCCAATTGAAGCAGTGTCGTTCGGGTCCAAATTTTCACTGGCAGGCGTAGTTACTTCACTTTGAGATATCCGGTGGACCGGCCCCTCGTTCAATGGTGAAGTGCGAACGGCCGATTCAGGCTGGGAGGGCTGTCGGACGTGTGTGGTGTTGGTCGTAGTAATTGCGTTGGTGGTCGTTGCATTGGGGAGGCAATCTTCGGGGTTTCTAGAGGGGGTGAGTAAAGATGATGCACATGGGTCCAATAGATGTACTTACATTGTTGCGGCAATGGCTTCGGCGGCACTGCCTTGGTAGTCAACGGTGGTGTAGTCAAATGGTTCAAACATGGTCTCAATGAGGCGATGAAGTTCATCCTCCCGGATTTCTTTTGCGGTGGCATCGTCACGTAGCTCTGCACGCGGCTTCTGCCGACGAGCCCGGGCTTCCAGGGGTGCCTCCTCCAACAAGAGCTCCTCCAAATCGTATGTCGCATCGAAGTTTGTCTTGTCACTGGAGGGTCGGAAAACAGGGGGAATCTCTTTGCGCTCGAGCGCGTCGAAGTCGATGTCGGCGAAGAATTCATGTGAAGTGAAGCTCTCAAATCCAATGGCACCAATGCGGCGGCTGCGATCACGCTCCATCAGAGCCATCAGAGCTCGTAGACAGGGGACCGACACCGCGGGGTTGGTGACATAGTACTTCGGTTGTGCCTTTTTGATGTTCTCGCTCAGGGTTTCCTGGCTGCGACCTTCGAAGGGACGCTAAATCTGTTGTCAGCGTAAGCCATCGCACCTGTCGAAGCATGCCGTACCTTGTTGTAAATGCATTCGTAAAACGTGACACCCAAAGACCACCAGTCAACTTCGAAGTAATATCCACCGCCTTCATACACTTCTGGGGCCAGGTAAGCCAATGTCCCCGACTTGCTTGTGAGAGGCTTTCCTGGTCGGAAATCCGATGCCACATTCTAGATCACTGTTAGTAGCTACCAAAACATAGGACAGGTCATGTCACGTACGAAATCTGCCAAGTGGACATGGCCTTCTGAGTCTAACAGCACATTATCAGGTTTGACGTCGCGATGGATGATGCCTTGGGAATGGATGTATTTCAAGGCACAGCCAAGTTCTGCGGCCCAAAAGCGCACTGCTTCCTCGGTGAAACATTTGCGGGAAATGTGAAATCGAAGATCGCCACCATTCATGAGATCGACAACGATGTAGCTGACAGATAATCAGTATACGGAGCCATCTCAAGCGATCTGCTAAAACCCACATGTATTCGATGTCCTGAAAGCTATACCGCAAATTGCATAGGAAGGGATGGTTCAAGTGTTCGAGCATTCTTCTTTCACGAATGATGTTCCGTACACTTTCCGAACGTACAACTAACATGCAAGGTTAGTTCAAATCTCCGAGCCGCGGGGGTTCTAGGATCCTTGGCATACCCTCCTCTTTTCGAATGTATTTCAGGGCGAATGTTAGGCCAGTATCCTTCCTCTCAACGATTCGAACCTTGCCAAATGCACCCTTTCCAACTACCCGAAGGAGGCGGAAGTGATTGAGGTTGACTAGACGAAAATTAGTATCCACATCTTCAGTCCGCTGAAAAGCTTAATGCCCCCCAACACAGGCCCCTGAAATCGAGATTTCTAACATACCTGCATCGTTGCAAGAAATGGGCTTTCCTTGTGTGTTTCCCATTCTGGCGGAAGTAAAGGAGGACGTAGGTTTAAGGTGACTAGGATCTGTCCGGCAACATCACTTGTCTTGAGGACCTCGTATGGTATGTGAAATCACGTCGCGCAGGTTGGGAAAGCCAACGAACGGTGAAGAAAAGATGTGAATTGGACTTTCAGAGCACGAAGTCCATGGGAGACGTTCAACGGCAGAATCGCGGAGCGGGGTGTTGCAATGGAACGCGGCGGGCGAAGACCGAGAGCCGCAACGAGGGAGGAGCGAGGGGGATGATGGAGAGGGGAAAAAGGCGGTCGACCCAAATCTACCCAGTTCACTATAAGAGGAGGATTGTAATGCTGTCAGGCCGGGTATGTATATTCACGATTGGCGGAATAGGTGAGGTCAGGGTTTCGGGGGCCAAAAGTAGCCAAAACGAGCTTGGAGCGCGCACGCGCAGACAAATCGAATAACGGGTAGCGGCAAAGCACCGAAACAGATGTCTTGCAGATTGAAGATTGACCGAATTGGACCAGGACGTTCTGGAATGTCTTGAAACTGTGCAAGACTGAAAGAAAGGGGAGAGGAGAGTGAGCGGTCAAAATGGAGGCGGCAGTAAAGTGGAGCCAATCACACTCGCGTGAAGACAACGGGGAAAGGGGGCCTCGTACTTGAGGTAACCGGTTATCATGCCTTTTCTGCTAGTAATCGTCGTGTTTCTCACCTCTGCTCATGCAGTTTAAAGTGTCTATAGATTATATTTGGCATACATATATCATCCTTCAGGAATGAACTACATACTACTCCGTACTTGATGTGATTGTCAACAGCCATAGACCCACGGGGGCGGAAAAATAGGGCGAGAAAAAGCATTGCAGTCGGACTTAGACCTATCGTCAAGGTAACCCATCGATCAATAAAGACTTCGGTCAGAAAAATTGGTTGCATCGGCTTTTTTGGTCGAGACCGCTTCGCTCCTACTGCAGAACGCATCTCGTCTGCAGAACCCCTTGTACCATTCTGACCTGTCAGATATCAAATCAACCCTACTTGGTTCAGACGATAGCAGTGCGTTCTATCCCCACTGGCGAAGATTGGGGTCCGCGACGAGTCTATTTGCTCGCTGAAATTGCTCTCAAACATTGGACAAGGGACTGTCGATAGTTTTCCGCCCCTTAATCGAGCCAACCAGAGAGCAGATCACGCACCTGCATTGCATTGGACTGGTCACCCTGTCGCCACGCGACATCCTCTCGACACGTCTGATCTCTCGTGGCAGCCACGTTATTGACCGCCCTTGTTGAGATGCAGGTCTCGGCTTCCCCGTCGCACAGGAACGGCCGTGGAACGCCTGCAGAACATTCGAACGTTCGAACATTCGGATGAGCTGAACTGTGTTTAATGGGCTTTGCAGGTCCCGACTCCGCTCGCGAACGGACGTAAGACTTCCGTTCCCACCGGGCGCGACCTGTCTTGTTTGATCGGCGCCATTTCAATTTTGAAACCACCGTGACCGACCTTCAATATGAATTGATTGTAGACGTGTTTCTTTGCATAGCTAGCGCACACGTAGTGGGTCTCATGATCAAGGCTTGTCGGCCCACACCGGAGGAGGCATAATGCTGGTCGCCGGCGTTTCAGCTGCAAAACGACAAAGATGATTGCCCGAAACTGAAACTCCTTGTTTCAAATTCGTACTTCTGACCATAGTGAAGCTTTGGCTGAGTCAGGAGTCGGGAGCTGTCATTTAATCTGATTTGAGGCCCATTTGTACCGATTGGTTGATTTGTCCCTATCTTAGGTAGATAAATGTGCCAACAGTTTGGGCTTCCATATGTTTTGAAGACCATCAAATGGACTTGATAAAGAGAAAACAACTGTATTCCATGAGGGGAAGATTGAAGTCAGGAGCAATGAGGATGGTGGACCATTGAGCTATTCAAGATATAGTAATATCTAATCATGAGCACCTGAGACGGCCTGCATCAAGGATTTCGAATGGATCCCCAAGGAGTCCGAGATAATAGATTATCTTGAACATTTTTATAGAAAAAAAAAAGAGAAAAAGAAAGAAAGAAATTGGTGGGAATCGAACCCCGGATCTATTGATTCTCTCAATACCTCAGAGGTACATTGTGAATAGCCTCATCTGCATCGCCCCGAAAGTCAGCCAAAACTTCTTTCCCATATAACCCACTACGTATTTAGAAAAAAGAGTTCGTCTCTGGATCCAACGGATTGATGTCTAGCTATTGCATTTTTCAAAAACAGCAAACATCAATCCCAGGGGGACCCCAAGATCACAGCCGTGGCTATGTCTTGGCGGTCTGCCACTGGGTGATGTTTCCCGGTCTATCCAATACGTACATCGCAGGTCCCGACGGCTAACCTGGTGTGCCCCAACTGGCAGTGGTGAGGATTTACCCAACTCGACCACACGTATTGGATTATTGATTTGGAGAGGAAGAAGTAATACTTCAGGGAACAATGCTAATACTTTTTGGCACCCCCCTCCACCTTTCCCTTTGAGAATTCAAGCCCCTTGTCTTCCTGGGAAATCTTTTTACCATACATATTGGGTTATTAATTCGGTGAGGAGGAAGTAATACTTAAAAATAATGCTAGCCTACCAGAATTCTTGGCTGCCCCCTTGATGCTCAAGTTGAATTATCAACCTTACGCAATAAGCTAAAAACACAACAAATTCACTAAATTTGACTCTCACAGAAAGAAAGACTTAAAACATCTCCAGCAATATTTCTCAGGAGCAATAATGTCATACTGAACAGCGTAGCTATCAAATAGTCAATTGACTAACAGTGTCCTTCAAGGGCAGGTATGTCCCCACTCCATGTGCTTGCCATGTGACGGAAGAAGAATGTACATTTGCTTCTCAAAACCGCATCATGAAGTGGTCTTTCGCTTTTCAGATCAATAATTTTGAGAACGCGAAACCCCGTCAGACAATTCGTGCATCGTGTGGGCACATTCGCAGTTCAGCCTTAAATTGCGCGGCCTAGCTTGGTGCAACTAAGCCTCTCAGGTGGTATTTTCGTACTTGTATAACACCCCACTGTAATTGAATACGCCGCAGCGTCAACTGAGTAACTTTTGAGGTTCGTCCAGTCCAAATGAGGGCGCTGAGAGGGGTCAATAACGGTGTAGTGGTAATGGAGTTCAAGGTCACGGGTGAGCACTTTCCTTTTTTATCTTCCAGTGAAGTTCTCTCTCTCTCTCAATCTGGTAGCCTTCCTTTCTCATCTTCTCTAAATAACACACACAAAATCCTATCTTTGATTGATTTCTTTTTGATCACGATGGCGGACAGTAGCTTGACACCGATCAATGAGTCCTCCGCTACTTTACATCACAAGAATCAATCAAACATACCATCTCATGCCCAAACTGAAACTCACTCGCCATGGTTCATGCAACGTCCAAAAAGCTCCGGCATTGATATGGCAGCATTCTCCTTTGCGAAACCGGCCAGTCATCGACAAGCCTTTGCTTTACGAAAACCGCCCAAATATCCGCCGGTCATCTCTACACCTATCGCGGACTTACTGCCTTTAAATCTTCAGAGACAACCACGAGATGAGCCCGATAAGATGAGCTTGATACCAACAAGGCTAGTGTAGATGGAATGTAACGATGAATTATTTACTGATATTTCCGTGTTCTTTGTAGCCAGGTCCCATCTCAGATCGAGTCTGAGCCTCGCTACCTCGAGGCCAGCAGTCCGGTCCATAACTTGCGCGACTCAGAAGACGCAGACTGCTCGCAAATTTTAGGACCTGGTCAGAAAGAGTTCTTTCATGTTAGGATCGAGGATGTGAGCACCCAACCAAAGGCTAGGTCGGATGGGCCCAGTCAGCAGGTCACCGCATTTGCTGTTTCAAAAGGCGGCAAAGCCCACAAAGACCATCCTAGTGATAACATGGAGCTTGTAGTACGTCGAAATGGTTGATATTTATCACACTTACTAACATTCGAAACAGGAAAATGATCTATACCAAATCTCGTTCCAGTCAGGACAGGGCCAGGAAGAAAGTGCGGATTCAGTTGCCCCGATATGTCCTTCAAATGTCAATCAAGTTCTACGAATGCACGATTACTCGAGCTCGAAAATTCCAAGTGAGATTCGAAAAGGAAAGCTCACTCGAAGACAAAGGTCAATTTCAATCAATAAAGCGGATCCACAGCAACTCAATGAAGACAATCTTTTCCAGTTGCTCATCGGAAAGATGAAACAGCGTGAAGAGAGCGAAGTCGTTGCAACCCACATGTGTCGCCAAATAGAGACCAAGAATGTCCTGTTGAAGGACGAAAATGATGACCTACGACGGAACATTCATGTTTTCCACCTGAGTCTTCAAAAAAGTGCTGAAGAATTGAATGCGCAGCGCTCTCTCCTTGGCGAATGGAAATCGAAGATACGAAATTTCAAACAAGTTGTCAACGAGTTGGGACATGGATACGATGCTCTTCGTGACCAAGCAGACCAACACCGAGAGAATGCCATGCTTTTGGACAAGGAAAGGGGTGACCTCACTAAGGCTATTGAACTGACCAAACTTCGCATTTCGCAGGCTGAAGGATTGATTGACACGCAGCAGCAGAAGATAGCCGAAAGTGACAAAACCATTGCACTTCTGGAGCAATCCTTGTCTAGCTCACGAGAAGGAGAAGAGAGCGCAAAATCCCAGCTGTCAGAACAGAAGATGAGGGTAGTGACATTGGAAACATTCATTCAGAACTACGCTCTGTCCCACACGAAAAAGCTAGACATGATGAAGGAGGGTCAGAAAGGTCTAATTGAAAGCATTACAACTGGCTTGAATGCAGTGAGTCGTGATTCCACCAATCACAAAGATGCCGTTCTTTTGGCTATCCGAGATGCATTCGAAGATTTCCGTTCCTCAATACTATCTTTGAATACGAAGCTCTCAGAGGAACAGGAAGATGCTACAAAGTTCACGCTCAAAGCTCAGGAGGTGATCTCTCGGTGATTATCCTCTCTCTGTGGATGTCTAAAGTTAGAAACTGATCGTGCAATTTAGAATTGGCGTCCTATCATCACAGTTTTCCGATAACGTCGACAGTGGAATCGAAATCCATAATGAGGTAGCTAAAACTCTGCAAAAAAAGTTTGACGAGTTTGAATGTCACCTTGGCCCTTCATCCCCGGTGATCAAGTGTCTTGCCCAGTGTGATAATACATGCGCGGCTCTTGAGTCGAAGCTTGGGACCATTAAGCCGACATTAAACGCGCTTGAGACTTCTGCCAAAGCCCTGACAGTGACGGAAAATGCTCTTGCGCAGGATCTCGCGTCTTTCGGCAAGAAGCTCGCAGATGCCCAGCTTTCAACGAGCAATCCAAGTCTCGAGGCGGACCTAGCGAGCAAGTTTGCAGAAAACACCCTGCTACAGGCTCAACTTCATGATGTAGGGTCGAAAATCGATATTCTCCAGCAAACCGTGTATGAAAAAGAGATTTTGATTATAGATACACAAGAGGCTTTGGTGGAAATCACTTCAAAGCAGGAAAGGGCGGAATGTGAAAACAAACAGCTGGAAACAGAAAAGGCCGCTTTGCGACTGCAGCTCGAAGACACGGAGCAAAGAATCCGACATGAATTGAGCAAACAGAATACCGATTTGATGGATAAGATGAGAGCTGATCATCAAGCCGAGATTGATGGGTTTCAAAAGGAAAAGGACGAGGTGGAAGAAATGTCTGGAAAGCTAACGATTCAACTTGGTGGCATTCAAAACTCCTTGGTCAGTATCGGATGTACGTAGTGGTTGTATCCGCTAACGACTTCAAGATTGATGCGAAAAGGCTCGTTGATGAACAAGGAAGAGACCGTCAAGCTTTGGTATGTGACTTCTATCCTTGGTGTGCCTTGCTAAGATCAACAGCTCCAGGAGACAGAGCAGCAGATACAAGACCTTGAGAGATCCGAAGCAGAGTCCAAGGTTCAGCTCGAAGCTCAGCGCACGGAAATAGAAAAATTCCAGCAACTGGATGCCACTTCTCGTGTGGAAAATAGTGACCTGCGTGATCGACTAGAACAAGCCCAACAAAAGATTCATGATCTTGAACACCAGCTAGCCTCCCCAACCCAAGCGGAAGAAATCAAGACTCCACGACAGCCTAACATAGTGTCTTTTGCAACAATCGAAAGTCAGCTTTTGGAGCAACATACCACTTCACAATATGGTGAATCTTGCGACTTTGCCATGCTCTTCATGTCCGATGACCAATCCCCTCCAACACCAACAAAGGAAACGACATTCCATTACCCCAAGAATCCTGACAATACCAGTGAGCTTCAAAGGCCCGCAGAGGTAAACAAAGAAATTCCCTTGATTGGCTCTGGGAAGTTGAATTCATCTCCAAACAAGAAGCGCAAGGGAGTTGTATTCGATCCTCCACAGCTCACAAACAAAGAAAAGGAATCCATGAAGGCGCAGCCAGTTGCCAGTGAACCGGAGAAGGAGCCAGTAGAACACCCAAACAAAGTATCCAAACACATTCACAAGTGGACTTATAGTCGTGTCCGCAATCTACCTATAGAGACACAACAGGAGCAGACCAGAGCACCAGCTCACGCCGCCAAGGCTGATCGACTAAGTACTCCCAAGGGCCTTGTTTCCGCAAGCAGCGCGCCAGAAGCTCCACGGCCCAAGACTCGGAATCGTGGCCGCCGCAGAGGTCGAAGTACGTTGCCAATCTCAGTCGTATTTGACAGTGCTAATGGAGATCTGCAGGTGAACAATACGATGCGCGATTCCTGGAAGACCAAGGATCTTCATCGAAGTGCAACCCGAAATGAGTACCCATTCCTTTCTTTGGAATTTTGAATGGTATTCTTCTGATGTTGACGTATTTTATATTTGAGGTCATTTGATATGTGCACTTTTAATTGTAGTTATGATTATTGCTCCGAGCGCGCAGCCTTTGTTTCCAGAGCGGGTCTGAAATGACAGCCCATAGATTATTTGTTCACATCGTACTGATCCGAAAAAAACAAAAAAAAAACACAAAAAAAAACACTATGTACTTGATTTCAAAATATACAATACGCAAAGATGCGATCCCAGAGACGTGATGAATGAAGTTTTTTATTTTCAGTTCAGTACCCAAAGCTGCAATGCTCTTGAACGCCAGACACAATGCTCCATCAAAAGGAAGTAAACGACGGAGCAGCTGACAAAAGCATAAAGCTCCATCGCTGTCAAATCAAACTTCCCAGGATATAATGTACACAAAAAAAAGTTACAAGCCCACCATCTCTGCCAATCTCTTCAACACATCGGCGTCCTGAACAATCTATTTCGAAAGTGTTCTCAAATCCAGCAGGATCCCGTATTATCCGAGTCGAGTCGAACCGAACCGATATTGCCGGTGAACGGTGGGGGCGCGGTGAAAGGAGAGGAGATCGGAAAAAGCGACAACCAATCGAATGGTGTGGAAATTCAAGGCAGGAAGGTTGAGGATGGACAAAAAGTCCCAATCGAAGCGCTCAAGCGTCGGAACGACACACATTTATTTCGACTTTCCACCCTTGGTCGCCTCAAGGAACAGCACCGTCTTCTTAACAACAGGATCGTACTTGAGCATGCTAAGCGGACGATGAGCACGAGGCCGGATCATAGTGCGGTAGTAACCCGTCATCGCCATCGAGATGAGGCGCACGGAAAGGGTGCGTGACTTTGCTGCAGGAGAATGCTTGTTAGCTGTCTTGCGGTGCGGTGGTTTCTTCGCTCGTTCGGGGAGGTCGCCCTGCGCCCCAGCGCGTGGCGCAGAGTAGGCAATCGGTGTACCCAGGGGTTTCTGGAGGGTTTTATAGCTGCGTAGACTCACCTTTCTTGGCCATTTTGTTTGACGTCCCGAGGGGTCTGGATCGATGTTCGATGTGATTGAAATTCGAGGCGGAGTCGGGCAAAACCGCAGTGTTCACGTGACTGATTAGTCATGATGCACGGTCTTTGTCGGTTGGTTGGTCCCAAGGTTGGAGTTGGCCAATGGCCATTTTGTTTATGGGTTTCTGTTGTTGACTATGATCCCAAGGTTGTATTTTGAATTTTTTTTATTGTTGCGTGATCACAAATCCTTGCATGCAATGAATTAGTCATTGTTGTCGGCTTCCCGATGCCGTATTGTTGATTGAAGGGATTCGGGTGAATTCCTCGGCGCGCCGGACCGAGATAACACGGGTAATAGAGAAAGCATAATATACTTCTTTGGGATGTTTCTTGATTTGAGATTGTTTATGTTACTCCTGCAAGAGCTCCCAATTGCTAGCGGCTCTTTCATTGTGATGGCCGGAACTAGGATATGGGCTTGCCCATAACAATCGATTCGGTTCGAAATACAACTCGGGATGGAATAATCCCAAAATGTTTGAAGAGGCAAGCAGTGAAACCAATGGTGTAAAATAATTGGTATGACCATCTATTGTGGTAAGAAAACATAATACAAAATAAATTTGCACCACCGCTGCACTGAAACGCGCTATCAAACCCCGATTCCGATGTTTATTTCAAGATGCGAGACAGGCTAGACAAACAGCTAGTAATGATTGGATTACTTTGACAGGATTGACTAGCCAGGAGGATTTCAAAACGACCCTATAATAATGCCAAAGAAGTTGCGTGAATGGAAGATTGTCTAATTGATTTTACCGATCATTAAACTGCCTAACTCTTGCAGTCAAACTGTAACAACTGATCTTAACATATTGTCGATTTACCAATGCAGAGGGATCGTGGACATGGGGTTTTCTTCATGATTTCAATCACCGATGTCAATCACCGATGTCACAAGATGGTACCGGTATCCACTGATAATGAGTAGTTTTCTCCGTGATTTTCAATCACCGAAGTCACTGTCGGCACCGGCATTAAGGGTATGACGTGGATCCGCCATTACGAGTTTAAAGAGCTTCTTTTCGTTCAAGCCTTAGTAAATGTAATGTTGTCCAAAATTTGATTGGTTCGACTCACTAAAACAGGATATCGTGGAAAGCGAGGTAGCGACCTCGTGCAATGGGTTTCTGGATCCCCAGATCTTCCCAAATATTAAATCTATCACAGAAAGCGTCAGATATTCTAACGGACAATTGGGCGGGTTTTTAAGTGTAAGACATTTGGACAATAGCAATTGGGAAGTAGACAAGGAGAAAAGAGACACCTCTTCCGGGGCCAGGTATCAAGTATCAAGACCGCGATGAATGCATTGGAGAGAGTACATACTTTGATCCAGGCCTCGCTAATTGTCCAAAATGATCAACCCCCGACTATGCTACTTCCTGCCAGCATTCTTTTTTAAACATGTTACGTAGAGGATCCTACATGTGGGAAGCGAGATAGAAAGTAAAATCTATTATTCCCTAGACACTAGGTACTTGGTATCTTGAAGCACGTTATCAAAGACCATCATGGAAAATAATCCTAAAAAATGGAATCCTTCAATCAAGAAGGTGTTCACGAAAAATGGGTCTGTTCTTAGTCGCGTCTGTCTCTTACTCGTTGTCTTGGACATCGATGACGGTGGACTTGAACTTCCGGGCCGAAATCTTACGGTTGAACAGAATATCGCTCTCACGGTAAGAGCGATGCTTGAGCTCAGGGAGGAAGAAGTAGGCCATCACCCAGCAGACACAGGCAGTACCTCCCCAGACATAACCACACTTTCCAGCAAGGTTCCATCCGGTGGTGTTGAGCATCTTTGAGGCCAGGTATATCATGGGGATCTCAGCACAATAGTAGGCGGCACGACCGACGGCTGTGCTGAGAGCACGAAGACGAACAGAGGAGGTTTCGGAAATAATGGTGTATGAGATCGGACCCATAGCACCCGCAAACACGAAAGAGATGATGACACCGAGACAGGCCTGGGCGTAGTTGGTTCCGTTGGTCTGGGGGACTGAGGCACAGATTCCGAGAATGAACAACAGGCAAACATTGACAGCAGTACCCCATAGGTAGATGGTTCTGCGACCGAACCAGGCAGTAAGGACCCAAGAGAGTCCGTTAGCGATGAACTGTAGGCACGAGTTGATCAGGTTCAGCTTGAAAGACATGTCAGTCGAGATTCCGGCCTCTAATTGGTCATTAGTGATTAGCCATTGAAAGTCGGATATGTAAGGATCACAGGTACTTACGCTCGAAGAAATATGTGGCTTGGTTGGCAATCAGATTACCAGCAAAGTTCTGGGAGGCGTACATCAAGCAAGTGATAATCGTTCGCCTCAGATCGGTACCCTTGAGGAGATCGAGCAGAGTAGGGGAACCACCAATTTGAGCCTCAATCTCAACAGTTCGCTCCATCATGGCAAGTTTCTTGGGCGCGTTCTCGGCCGTACTACCTAGACGGACAATAGATCGAAGGGCCTCCTCCTTGCGTCCACGGCGAATGAGCCACCAGGGAGATTCGGGGGCAAGAAAGACCAGAATGAGGAGAGGGGTCTAGAAGAACTTTAGCTTCAGTAGGCAGGGTATTTGACATCAGGAAGAACTTACGGGGAAGATCCACTGCAAGGCAAGAGGTGTACGCCAAGCCCATTCATCAAGACGGTTATTGTAGCCCAAAGTGGCGGCGGCTACAATGATTGAACCAATCGACCAACTCATCTGAAGGGTAGCCGTGCAGGCGCCACGAAGACTGAGCGGGACGACCTCACTGGCATAGGCAGGAGAATTGGCGATGAAGAGTCCCCAGGGAACTCCTTCAAATGCTTGACCGATAACCATGACGGCGAGGGATTTAGCCTGACAGTTCAATTAGCTGATCAGCCTAAAAGATCTTCGAAGAATTCACTCACGAAGAAGGAAATGAAAATGGTGGCATTCATCATCATCAAGGCCAAGATAGTAGTCCAGCGGTATCCAATACGATTGGTAATGGGACCGGCCAAGAAAACACCGACGAAAGCACCACATTGACCAGATTGGAAGAGAGCACTCTGCCATCGAGTGGGAATGGTCCAAGAGTCTGGTCCAGTCTTGACACCATACGTAATCTGGAACTGCTTGACCGCAACGAAGTTGGTGTTCAAGAACATGTCAAATGACTCCATGACCTACGCGGGGTATTAGCTCTTTTCATTTCAAACACGGAGCGAATTGACTCACGATGGTAAAGCACATAATGAAAGCCCAGAAGCAAGCCCAGGGGTGAGCCTTGACACCCGCCCAAACTCCCTGCTGATGCTCCAGGTTCTCACCCTCAAAGGCCTCGGTCAGGAGATCAGGGTTCTTCAAGACCTCATCGTGAAGGACATCGGCTTCATGCGCCTCCATCGCCTTCGGTTCCACCTCCATCTTCTGATCAATGCTCCCGGTCGACATGTTGTTTCAATGTCAATAAGTGCGGAGGAATTAAGAAAGGAAACCACGGGGAAGAGAAAGAAAGAGGGAGAGGTGGGGAAGGAGCGAGGGAAAGACCTTATAGAGAGCAAGGACGCGTCTCCCCTTCAATTGTCGGGCGTGACATTCCGTGTGCAATCCAAAAGCATAGATTGTGTGATCAAAGACTTTATCCCCAGACAGTCGGCCCCGTACCCGGGGAAACCTGGGGCGGCGTACCCACTCTGGAGTAATCCCACCAGTGGTACAAGCGGGTTTAGCATCCGGGGCTGAATTGCACCTTGAACCGGCGACCCTACTGGACGGGCAAAGCCGAGGTCTGGTCACATGGGCCCTTTCGTATGCATACACTTGAGCTGTTTGGGAAATTATCCGTGAGATCGCCTGAAACCCCTGGCCCGATCTGTGTGGTACGACCGGCCTGCAGTCTGGCTGATCCGAGTTTGACTAAAGACTTTCCCGGGAAACCGAGCTAACGAGTTTTTACGGTCAGCGGTTGACATCCCTCTTTTCTCCAAGGGTCTCTCTGATGTTTTCCACATGGGGTTCCACTTGAAGAACAATCTTGATAAGTTGACCCAGTTTTGATTTTCTGGGGCCCCGGAACCAAAGCTTATCTTGCGCTCAGGGGCTCTCCAGGTGTTCATCCTTTGTACTGGGGAAGTGGTAGAATCGTTCTTGAATTCATTATCTCCGGGAAAGTTCGGATTCCCAAGTTTCCAAACTTTGGGCCGTAGCTTCAAGTACCACCAACGCCACCAATGTAACTTCACAGCCGGTGACCGACTAGGGTCGGCTAAACCTTTTTGAACCGATGCTCGCTTGTTTATCTTGCATTTGTTCGCGCTCTGCTACTGGATACTGAGACCGCCTGTGGTTGGGGAGATTCGTGTTGGGCAGAAGTACCGTTGCCTTTTTTTGCTTTTTTTTGCGGTTAGAGGATAGGGGTTTACACTCTTTGGGCTGAAGTTCGCCCCTCGCTGATCCATGTCTACATTGAATCAAGGCATAGAGGCCGCGTAGCGAGCTGCCCAAAGCTTTCTCGAAATTAAAAGCATTGCCATTCTGGTACACCGGTCAGGTTCTCCGGTGGGGGATGATGAAAATATACAACAAACATCCCATCATGCGTTAGGGATCATTATTGGGGCCCATTAGCATCGGTTTATCTGGAGCTGTTGGGTCACTCAAATCGATGATCCTTCGACTCTGAGAGGCTGCAGGACGAATGCGGGGTTAGAATTAAGGTCACCCTCGGGGCTCCTGCCAAGAGGGCCATAGCATAGGCAACCCATTCAAGTCCACCGGTTCCATGCTCCAGGGGCGATAAAGTTTAATCTTATGCAGCCAGTAAATCAGGAGAGCAAGCCATGACACATGGCGAGTTATTTTGAGGGCCTGACCAATTACCAAATCAGACCTACCTACCCCCCAAGAACTCGCGGGTTCCGGGTATTTCCACTGTATTGCTCAAGGCTCATGCCCAGGTGACTAGCCATGGATTTCATTCGACTTCTCTCGCAAGGCTGCGATGACACGAATAGCTAGCACTAAAGTTTCAGTCTTTGCAGTGGGTCAATTCAGTGGCCTGAGTGCTGATCTGAGCGAAAGGTGACGAAAACACTTATCGCTGCACATAGATGTCATGGTGAGCTTAAAATAGCAGATAAGAAGTCAAGCTAACAAAAAGACGGTACGAAAATAAATAGGGGGGAGAGCGTCAGCCTCGGTTGTGGGCAGGAGCAGCAAAACCGCGCGAGACCCAAAATGTCCAATTAGATGTCGTCCCTAAAGCGGCAATAGATCAATACATCTTTCACCACGCCTGCCTTTTCCACCGCTCTTCTCCTCCTTCCTTCGAACGCGTACCCCGCCTTCTGGAGCACACGGCCACTCGGTTCATTTCCCTCAAAAACTTCCGCCTGAATTCTCAAGATGTGATCAAAGGTTTCGAATGTCCACTTGGTAAATGCGGCTACAACCCCAGTCACGATTCCCTGACCCCAAAACTCTTCCCCTAGCCAGTATCCAATCTCCATAGTCCGGTATTCGACATCGGTCCGCGGTTTGAGTCCGATGGAGCCAATCACTACGTTGTCTTCGGCCCGGCAAATCACGTAGTCAGTCGAAGTGGGGGTTTGACTACTAATCCAGCTCTGAGAAGATTCAATGGTATACGGGTGTGGGAAGGTATTTCTCATCCACATGGCGATCTTGGAGTTGTTGGCGTACTTGGCCATGGATTCCGCATCCTTTTCGCTGTGCGACCGGATGATGATCCCATCCAGGCGTATGATGGGCTCAGGAAATTTGTGCTCAGAGCACAATGATGTGGATTCTGACATGGTTGTGTCGCGGGGTATTATTGGAGCAATGAAACTGTGAGTCGTTTCAGATTTTTGAGGCTCTTCGGTCAGGTCCGTTCTCAACACGCTCAATATTGACGTCAAAGAACTGCTGGACGGTTGCGACTTTTTTTTGCTTCTAGCGTCGCTCTTGCAACCTTTTAATTGTGAGTTACCGTCGCGTGAGTCAAATGCCAACAATGTAACCTCGTAAGCATCGTCGATAAGCCAGACACTTACCCCGAATGGGAATAGTCCACCCACTCAATTCTGATTCGTTGGGATTCAGGTGGACCCGCATGCTTGTCTCAGTGAGAGATTGGACGATGGGTCGAATCGTGGAGAGAAACTAATAATCCTTATTATAATGGTGGTTATAACCAGTTGACTAGGCATAATAAAACAGCAGCCTTAGAAGGTCGACAAGAGAAACCTCCCGCCGAGAGGTGTAGGCTACAAACCATCTACGGTGATCATTTCGACTGGCATGGCCAAATTTGCCTCGGCAAGCGACAAGTTGAAGGTATCAGTAAATATCGAGTCTGTTCAAATTGTTGAACTAGCTGAAATGGTGGTACTTCACCGAAGAATTTCATTTCCATAGAGACGAATAGAAATAAAGCGGCTTCCGCGCCACAAATCAAACTCGGAATGTTGGAACGTTTACTTAGGCACTCTTTGTAGAATAGTAGAGAGGATATACATTTATAATATCTCAATGCGTGGGTAGTTAGG
Organism: Penicillium longicatenatum; assembly: GCF_028827895.1. NCBI lineage: Eukaryota > Fungi > Ascomycota > Eurotiomycetes > Eurotiales > Aspergillaceae > Penicillium > Penicillium longicatenatum. Next base: position 4,475,878 of record NW_026643120.1, on the reverse strand, counting down.
AGCGATAAAGCATTCTGAAGCATCTATATATTCATGGATGTCATCGAAAGAAGCCAAAAATCTTTTTCGTGCGTGACTGGGAGTTTTTCACGAAAGGTAAGGGCTGGACTTCCTTGTCTGATTTAGGTTTGACATAACGATCGTTTCCAGCTGAGCTAGAACCTGTCGAGATAGGACGCTCAGCCGAAAGTAAGCTTTTTCCAGGCTGGGAAGGCTCTTTATGGGCCAAGGTGAAAACTGAGGGATCGAGTTTCAGAGGCGTGTTGATGCTTATCTTATACAACTCTTTCTCATCCTCCTGAGCTTTTCTAGTGTAACCTGCTCAATATGTTAGCTTTGGTGAAATAATATGGCGTCTTTATATGCGCATACGTGCAGGGAAAATTCCCCTCTCCTTCGTTCGAACTTCTTCGCCCTTCCACCACTCATCTTTGTAAATTTGGTCTGTCTCAATGAGCAGGATGATTTGACCGCGCATTATGGTCAGTTCGTCGCTGCTCCGAGCCGCAAAGTCATCTATAGATTATTAATCAAGTTTCCATGAGCTCGGTGGAGGGAGGGGGCACGACAACGCAGTCCCATTTTGGGATGAAGACTTACAGAGGACAAAGAGATAATCACCCGGCTCGATATTTTGCGATTGTGCCAGCTTCCCATCGGGGGTACTGCGACGATTTATTATATTGCCAGTTCGAGCTTTTCGATCCTTTTCCTCAAAAGCTTCGATGATCCGTGGCTTCGACCCACCTGAACCTTTATCTGAATGCTCTGACTGGTTCAAGTTCTCGGCGCCAATAGACCAAGCACTCTGGACGTCACCAAAAGCACGCAAGAACTCATCGGTCTCGTCTGTCAATGTATTCTTGTCGACAATAACATGGGTGCGCTCTTTGGGAGCCTGAGATGTCTCAATCTTATCGCGGCTGATAACCGTAGCCTGAAGTGACTCAACAGTGTCCCATACAGCAGTGCCCTGTGACTGCGGCCGTGCTTGAACGGTAATCTCCTCAGCTGCATTGTTCATGGGGACAATTTCGCTGGACGGAGGTGTCGGACTCCTTACGTCCTGGGAGTAGGGTGCTTTTTTAAACTTTGTAATCCAAGGGTGCCCTTGAGCCTCTTCAGCTGTGAACCGATTTTCAGGATTCATATCCATAGCTTTGCGGATAAAGGAACGGCAGTCTGATCCTAGGCCGTTCCGGAACAAAGCATCATCAGGTAGAAAGATACCATATAGCTTGTAGTCAACAAGTTGCATCAATTCAGGAAATGCGGCCGTTTTGGTCAGTAAGCGGACACATATCTCGCCGAAGGACCACATATCAATCGCGAAGGTGTACGCTACTTCATCCTTTTTACCATTGTTGACGGCTCTGGAGACACCGAGACCGCGGAGCTCGGGTGCTGCGTAGTCTGGGGTGAAGACTTTCGTGTGTAGGCTAGTGACACCTTCAACAGCTCGCTTGCTGATTCCAAAATCACCTATCTTAACCCACCAATCTGGCCCTGGATACATGACCATAATATTCTATCAACAAACCGATCAGTTCAGCCGATCATTACAGATCTATCAAAGTTGAATTTTCATGACGTACTGCTGGCTTCAGATCTCGATGGGCGTACTTGTTGTCATGCATGAACCTAAGACCCTCCGCGAGTTGTGAAGCGATCAAACCAGCTTCGCTTTCGGGGAATGACCTGGTAAGATGTTTTTGAAGGTCCTGATGTCTAGCATATTCCATGGCGATGCAAACGTTTTCTTCCTGTAGATACCAGCCATAGCATTCGATGAAGCAACGGCGATACTAGGCCACGAGTCAGGATATGTTAGATCATCCAGCTTATGGGTGTGATCTTACCAATGGCTTTGAGAACTTGGCCATGGCCATCAGCTCCTTCTTATACATGTTTGTGGACTTTCCAGATTTGTCCAGCATTTTGACGGCCCGAAATGATGGCTTTTTTGATCCATTGTGAGAGATTCGTTCTTGTAGCCATACTGTCCCAAAGCCACCCTCCCCTAGATTATCTTTGGTGTGCCATATCTCCTCATCTTCTATCATGCGTTTGCCAATGTCCGGATCTGAGTGGTACGATATATGACGGATCTCGCCTGGAGCAGGAAATGTAGTGTTAAGCCGAGTATCTTCGAGGTCAAGGTCCAGATAGTCCATGAAGGCAATCCACGCGATGAGGCGGAAACCCGAAGCTACCTAGCTATGATCATTAGGGTCGTGATGTTCGGTTGGAAAGGCCGATCGCAGCTGAGATCTGGATACGGGGTTGGCGAGATGAATTTCTGTTCGATATAGCTGAAGAATCAAGATATACCGCAGGATAGGAGTTGAAGAAGACACGAGGGAAATGAGTATAGTACACGTTGATGGCCGACGTCTCAACGAAGACGACTAACTCGCTCGAGGCCAATAAGCACAAGACACTGTTGAGACCCAGGTGAGCTTGGAGAGACCAGACCAGTTGGGGGCTGTAAAATGCGATTGGCTATCAAATGAATACGAAACTTACATAATGCGCAAAAGAAAATGAGAGCGATGGGAGGGATTGGACGAAATGCAACAGCTGAGACTCGTCAGCCACCGATTTTATTCTCACAATAAATAAGTTGTGGTTTGTATAATGCGCAGCAACATGCAGTTCTGCTTATTTATGGACTCGATGGACTAAATGTCTGCTAACCACTACTGTATTAGCGCAGTAAGACACGAGGCGCAGGGTGATATGTCCAGTGGCGCAGCCCGAGAGCGGGGGTATGTGGCCACAGAGCCAACTTGGCTGCACTTTATGTTTGCATTCTAAAATCTCCCTGTGCAGACAGAAATTCAGCCTTCTAGCATATGGCAGATCCTGGTACTATCGTCTCAGCGGCCGAGGCCTGCTACAAGTACGGCAATTGATAGAATTACCCTTTTGTCGCTATATATACGCTGACATATCTTCGTAGATATGGCAAGAAGCTTGTCAAATTTTGCCAAAATTGGAAGCATGCAGACCACGAACTTTCAGAGCGCGTCAGAATTGTGGAGATATGCTGGGCTAAGACCAGCGCCCAGATCGACCTTGTTCAGCGACTGCAACCAATAATGGAGAATAGTCTTAGTCGTATTATGGACGATAACTTCACTATTCTTCAGGGAAAGCTTTGGCGCGCTGCGACCAAAGTTGAAAGTGTTCAGGATACATCTTCTCAGTCTAGACCTGGAATTTTTGGCTTCCATCGTCGAGCAAAGGGGTTCAAATATGCGCGGGAGAAGGAAGCAATAGACGAAGTGATTCGCGATATGGAGGATTGGCAAAAGCGCAGTGAGCCCTCGTGGTTCTTGATCATGCGTATTGCTAATCCTTTCATTGATGAGGAACTTCGTTGTGCCGCGGCAAATAGCTCTCCTCTGAAACTTGCATCCAAGGTTCGCGAGGCAGTGAGACCATCCGGTGGTCCACCATCAGTCGAACTCCCCAAAGCCTCATTCAAGGTATCAAACATACCTTTCAGTCACATGAAAGTAGGATTACATCTCAGTAAGAACACACAATATATCATCGATACCTTAATCGTTGGTCCGAAAAGCAATGCCAAAGCCATGGAGCATGACGTACGGGATCTTGCAGGCAGATTGACGAGAGTGGATTCTTCGGTATTTGGTTTGCTCAGTTGCAAGGGCTTCATGCCTGTCTATGAAAAGTCATCACTGGACAGTCAGAGCCCCCAGGAGAAGAAGCCAAGGATTATAGCTTTCGATCTTGTTTTTCGGGTGCCAGACAACCATGATTTAAGTCAAGCTCAAAGTCTGAGGCATCTACTCTGGAGCAACACGCGAGATAGCATTGAGGTCCTTCCCTCCCTCTCGTGGCGCATGCAACTTGCGCAAGAACTAGCAAAATCTGTGAGCTATGTCCATACATTTGGATTTGTTCACAAAAGCGTCCGTCCTGAGTCAATACTTCTATTGAAGAACATCACTTCGGGTCCCTCTCCATCACAAAATGGCCCATCCGCCTTTTTGGTGGGATTCGATAGTTTCCGAGCTGCAAACGCAGACACAGTCCTACAGGGAAGCGGGGCGTGGGAGCTTGATATTTACAATCACCCCCAGAGGCAAGGCGAACATCCAAGTGATGCTTATAAGATGCAACATGACATATATAGCCTGGGTGTGTGTCTTTTAGAGATTGGGCTTTGGCAGTCATTTGTCCAATTCCCAACTCTAGCGACTGAATGCAAGCCCCACCCAAGTAAAGTCTTTGAAGCCTTCATTGCCCGCCTGAACAGCAGCGAGGATATGTCACAGGCATTTCCGGTATTGCTCTCAGCTGCACCTGTGGACCTCAAGGATTACCTACTGGAGCTTGCTAGAATAGAGCTACCGCGGAGAGTGGGCGAGAAATATGCCGAGATTGTGGTGACCTGCCTTACATGCCTCGACCAGGAGAACGACTTTGGTGAAGAAGCAGATGTTGCAGATGATGATGGGATTTTAGTCGGTGTTCGTTTTATAGAAACAGTTCATAGCCGCCTTACTGAGATCATGATTTGATTGAGTACTGGGAATGTTGTGTGGCGGTACGCTGTACCTGTATGAAGCTCATTGACTTAGATGAGTTACTAAATTCAGTGCGTACTTTTCTCAGGCTCTACATGTTAATACGAATGTAGATACTAGTATAATAGTGTAATATTCAGTTAATTGGGTTTAATATCTTTATATTGGGATCAACGGCAGTGGAGACACATAGTATTTCCAATGTTTGTCTGCCAAAAAGCGAAATCGATTGCGATTCCATCACTAGATTGACCGTGAAGATGTACTTAGCTTTCCTGGCATTTAGTCCGCGTTGGTGGGCATTGAAGCCAGAATCTCTAAGTACAATAATAATGGGGTCTGAGGTTGACGGTTAGAGGCGTTATTACTAAATAGCTCCAAGGAAGAACACTGTGGTCATTCTCCTGGAGTCCTCGAATTTGGTAAGAAAATTGCAGATGGATATTTCAAGGTATTTACTTGCTGAGTCGACCGTTGGGCTTTTTTTCAAACAGCTTTCGAACGGTGGGAGGCCAACCATAACCCAGATGGAAGATTTGATTTAAGTGAACTGAACTTGATTTTCCGTCTTCATTGTCCTTAGTTATGGCTACTTGTGTATGGTGTAGTCCAAGATTGCAAGATACAAATTCTGTCTTGATTCCGATAAGCCGTGGTTAGTCTTGCCTTGTCGCATTCTTCAAGGTGTCCAATCTAAATCCTGCGCATTGATCATTTTGCACTTGGATATTTCTCTACGTCAATCCGCACAGGCAGATTTCCCCAGAATATTGTGCAACTCTATGTGCTTTTGCCCTGCGTCAAGGCAAATAAATCAATTGTGACAGCTTGCAATTTACAAGATTTGGAGTTGAGCTTGACAGGGTCGTGGATTTCCGAAAAGCCAATCATGATTGAATAGTCAGTTCTGCCCAGGAAACAACAATGAAGAAACAATTATGTAGGAAAGTCAGCAAAAGTGGGTAGTAGATATGACTTAGAGCTTCCCCAGCGGCGTGGTAACACATGTATGACCCTGAAAACTGCAATTGTAGACTCGGATCTTTTCGTGACGAGTCAAAACGATCGGAAGATTGAAATGTTGCCTAATGAAACATGCTTATGGTTCTACAGTCCACTGCATCCGTCTCTTTGAAAAGCCCTCATTGGTAATATTACTGACGTTGGGATCGGCATAATCTTGGAAGATCGAATCAACCAGCTTCCTGTAGACCCAGTCAGCACTACATATCCGAAACACATAAACTCAATCTCAAAGCTATATATTGCCCTTGTCCATTTAGGTATGCTCTCACAAAGGTTTCGTATCCCAAATCATTATTTCTCGCTATGGCAGGCCTTGATAAACTTATTCAGTCAGTCCTTGTCATATTTACTGTTTTTCTCATCCAGTGCTTTCAACAATGTTCAGCTTCAACTCCCATTGGTGCTTCCATAAAAACCAGCAGTGGATTGATAGTGGGTCATGCTGGTTCCCAATTCCCCGACGTCTCTGAATACCTGGGCATTCCCTATGCATCGCCTCCAACAGGCCAACTACGATTCGCAGCACCCGTACCACTAGAATCTAAAGACACTATTATAGCAAACGCCTACGTGAGCTTGATTTCTGTCATGTCTCTTAAATTTTGATTTACAGACCACTGACAAGTTACAAATTTCTTCCAGGGCCCGTATGTATGTCAATTCCCTCTAGCGAATGAGCACTCTAATAAATGAATAGCAACTGTCCTTGTGAAAATGACGCATTTCCACCATACCCTGGATCAACTCCTCAGGCACCTAAAATCATGAGCGCATTCTTACAGCAGCCCGGCCGGCAGAGTGAGGACTGTCTTTATCTGAATTTATGGACAAAGTCACATTCTTCGGAACTGAAACCGGTTCTGGTATGGATCCACGGTGGAAGTGAGTATCGTCTACAAATTAAATATATAGGTATACTGCTGACACCAGTTGACCTCGAGGATTTGTTCTCACCGGCGCTGAAAGTCCATACTACGATGGACAAGCATTGGCATCAAAGCATGATGTTTTACTAGTGACGATCAAGTGAGCGAACTCTATTCCAGTCCAATATATTTTCATGACTAATTATTGGGGCCCCTCAACCTTAAAGTTACCGATTAAATGTCTTCGGCTTCTCAGGCGCCCCGAACCTACCTCAAAACGTGGGTCTTCTCGACCAACGAATGGCAATTGAATGGGTGCATCGCAATATTAAAGAATTCGGTGGAGATCCAAACCGCATAACCATATTCGGGTCTTCGGCCGGTGGCGCCTCTGTCGATTTTTACTCCTACGCCTGGGCACATAAACCCCTAGTCCGAGGACTGATTTCCCACTCCGGAACAGCATTCAGTTACATACCCAATACAATGGAACAATCAGCGAAGGCTTTCTACAACATATCCGTATCGTTGGGATGTGGAGATCGCTCTGATGATCGAGTTCTGGAGTGCATGCGCCAGAAACCGTGGCAAGATATATTTAATATCTCGAATAGTTACCCACAGATACCCTCGGCTACCGTTCCTGAGCCGGTATTCCATCCTACAGCAGATGAAATAACGGTTTTTAGTGATTATGAAAAACGAGCAGTTGAAGGGAAGTTCGCACGTCTGGTAAGTCATATATCTATGGAAAATGTTCCTATACCTAGCATCTATACATATTCTATATTCAGGCTTTCAATACTAAGTTCTGAGTATAGCCATATCTAGTTACCTGCAACAATAACGAAGCAGGCTTCTATCGCCTCGTCGCACACGCAAGCAAAATCACAGTGAGCGATCGATCTTGGGACGAGTTCAACCTCGCAGCATTCACCTGCCCCAGCGGTGAAACTGTGCGATACCGGACAGCTCATGGTGTTCCAGCATGGCAAGCTCGATACTTTGGTGACTGGGAAAACCTGCGTCTTTACCCCGGAAGCGGAAGTTATCATGGATCTGACCTGCCGGTGTTATTCGGGAACGCAGAAATAGTCAGTGGGCTTCCCGATACCAATGATGCTGAGAAGGTGTTTTCTAGATATATGGCTTCGGCTTGGGTGGCGTTTGCCAGTGATCCGGAGCATGGGCTGGAGAAATTTGGATGGCCGAAGTATAATCCACATGGTAGGTTCTGGATGCTTGGTGCATTGAATGACTGTTGACCTTGAATAGGGAAAACGTTGGTTGGACTGGCTTATGGGAATTCGACAGTGGAGTTTCTGAGACCGCAACTTTTTGAGCGTGGATGTGCTGATCTGAAGGGGGATGTCATTCTTGGAGCGGGTGCTATATAGCTCGGATTGTATGAGAAATTGGACCCAAATACTGATTTAATGAAATGACCATCAGCTGGCTTTGCTTTTGGTTGCTGCTTAAGACATTGATTTTTGCATTCTCACCTCATAAGTCAATTCCTCATAAGTCAATTCCACAGTGGAAAATCACCTTCAGAGACGGAATTGAGCACATTGCGCGTGAGTTGGGCTTCTGGAACAGGTAGACTATAAATTGTTTCCAAGCATGGGGCACCACCTGGATGGTTAGTTGGACCCTTGAGCGGGGACATGGGTGGTACCATCACACCAGAGAATAATTGTCTCCTCAAATGGTCCATAGGTCTTTGACGACCCCGTGGGGATGACCTTTTGGCGAGGCACCCCAGACAGGTTTTTGCTGATCAGTCGACATGACCCCCAACACTTGATAAATTGCCGAGAAAGGCCGTGCATTTGCGAGCTAATAAAATGAATCCATGGGTCAGTCCGTCAATTCCCAGGCGTGTACTCCTCGCAAAACTCTCTTTCCTGTGGATCCGTGCACCATGACGAGGAGGCGCGGGAACTGAACACTAGCGCGCCCATTTCAACAGCCATTGCGTCGCATCCAAAAGTAACAGGGTTTGAGGCGTAGAAAGAAAAAGCCTCAACCGCAACAGGTGCTTATTTACGCCATAAGAAATAATAATATGGATTTATCCGGAGCGAGGCGCAAATTTTCCTCCAGTCATAGTCTCGGGCAATTAACGGAGCTGATAAAGTGTCGGGATTCGGTGGGCCGTGCTAACACAGGGTCTACCCAATTGAAAAGTGGGATCCTGCGCAATGTTAAGCGAAACTTGATTTTTTTTTTCTTTCTAGTACTATGTACTCCGTACTAATCTTCCATGTTGTATCATCCCCGCTTGAATGTAAATTGCGGAGGAAATGTCTGGGGAATGGACTCCCGGTGAACGAAAGAGGCCGTCAACCCCAAACCGTATCTCCGCATGAAATGGAACGCGGAGACATCATGGAAACAACCCGACACTTCATGAATCGATCGTAAGAGGCTTGTCAGGACCCACACAGACCGAAACCTATGCTGTAACCGACCATCCCAACGGGTGGGAAAACGCCTCAGAAAATACATATTAGAAATTATTTTTCCCTTCGTTATTTTCGGGAGGGTCACGGGAAACAACAGGCTGAACCGGACAAGGGCCGCAGGGAACCCGAAGACTCCTCCGAGTCCCACTTCTCGGCGTGCGCCGACCACTCAATGCCGTAGGATCCCGTATACACCGTCCCTTTCTGGGTAAATGCCCGTCCATTGGGGCCCCGGACTGTGCTCTCCATGGAAAATTTTGTTAGCAGACCAAGTGGAGAACCGGTTAATTTCGCCAATTAATTTATGTACGCGAGCCGTGACACTCTACATGTCGATTTCTGGGATGGTCAAACATGTCTTGTTTTTTGTCGCATTTTGTTCATGGTATGGGGCCTCTGTTGTGGCATGATGTTGGAGCAAGGAACAAGGAACGAGGGACGAATTTTCTCAGGGTCTTCGGGTAGAGACCCTCTACCTTATTATACCTAATTGTTTACCCGGTGGATTATGTCTATGTAATATTGTGTATCTGTTTACACATTCCCATGCAGGGCGTCATCCCGGCAGGATGCCGACACAATAAGCCGACCGAAGACGGCTTGTATCGCTGAATGACCACGCTTTCTTCGGTCTAGAATAGGCATCCCTCGTGGCCGATTCCCCGGATCCATTCGTGCGATCGGCCCATTCCAGCCAATAGCATACCTGCATGTGGACCCCTCTTACCATATACAACCAATCATATACGGATACCCCCGCAGTGCACGCGAACAGGGTCTTGGCGCATCTCGCCGGAAACGTTACACTGCTGTCGAGTTCTCCCCAGACATTATCCGAAATGAAAGTCTCCAGGCCAATTTCCTAGTGGAGCTGTCTATGGTTCCGGCCCCATCTTCAATCCACCAGTCCAAAAGTAAAGAAAAAAAAAAGAAAAAAGTCAAAAATCAAGGGATTTTTCTCTGTCATATGCAATGCTCCCCCAATCTATTTAAATGCCCCTTTCCTCCCGGACTTGGGTTGATCGGCTGGTTTTTTCTTGCGTTGCCATTTCCCCTCAAAATACATAGATCTGGGACCTGAGAGCCCATCATGCCTCTCGCGGGGAACATCTACTACATTGCGGCCATCGCCGTCATTGGCGGTGGTCTATTTGGTTTTGACATCTCTTCGATGTCCGCCATTTTGGAAACGCCTGCCTACAAGTGTTACTTCAATCACGGACCCAATGGCCCTCCTTTCAATGACAGTGAGGACTGTAGTGGTTTGAGCTCGTTGTCTCAGGGTGGTGTTACTGCTGCTATGCCCGCTGGTTCGTGGCTTGGTGCTTTGATTTCGGGTTTCATCTCCGATCGTCTTGGTCGTCGTTACTCTATCATGGTTGGATGTGTTATCTGGTACGTGATTGCTTCTCGGAACTTCAATATAAGCTATGACTAACGTTGGACTATTTAGGGTTATCGGTTCTGCTATTATCTGCGCTTCTCAAAACATGGGTATGCTTATTGGTGGTCGTGTTATCAACGGTTTGGCCGTTGGCATTGAGTCCGCCCAGGTTCCTGTCTACATCTCCGAGCTTGCTCCTCCCTCCAAGCGTGGTCGTCTGGTCGGATCCCAGCAGTGGGCTATCACCTGGGGAATTCTGATCATGTACTAGTATGTTACATCCCCAGAAAAGACGGAGTATGTAAACCTCAAGCTAACCGCTTTTTAACTGATAGCATCTCCTTCGGTTGCTCCTACATCGGTGGCAAGACCCCTACCACTTACAACACCGCCGTCTTCCGTATCCCCTGGGGTATCCAGATGGTCCCCGCCATCCTCCTCTTCTTGGGCATGCTCACCCTCCCCGAATCTCCCCGTTGGCTCGCTCGCAAAGACCGTTGGGAGGAGTGCAAGCAAGTTCTCACCTTGGTCCATGGCAAGGGTGACCCGAATAGTCCCTTCGTCCTGGCTGAGATGCAAGAGATTGGTGAGATGTGCGAGTTCGAGCGCCAAAACGCCGACGTCACATACCTGGAGCTCTTCAAGCCCAAGATGCTCAACCGTACCGTCATCGGTGTGTTCATGCAGATCTGGTCCCAGCTGACCGGTATGAACGTCATGATGTACTACATCACCTACGTCTTCACCATGGCTGGCTACTCCGGTAACGCTACTCTCCTCGCCTCTTCCATCCAGTACATCATCAACGTCGTGACCACCGTTCCTGCCCTGATCTGGGTTGACCGCTGGGGCCGTCGCCCTACCCTCCTGATTGGTGCTGCTTTCATGATGACCTGGATGTACGCCAACGCCGGTCTGATGGCTGCCTATGGTACCGTCGTCCCCGGAGGTATTCACGGGGTTGCGGAAGAGTCGATGAGCATGAGCGGCGCTCCTGCCAAGGCTCTCATTGCCTGCACCTACCTGTTCGTCGCCTCGTACGCTCCCACCTGGGGTCCCGTGTCCTGGGTCTACCCCCCTGAGTTGTACCCCCTCCGCGTCCGCGGAAAGGCCGTCGCTCTCGCAACCTCCGCTAACTGGGCTTTCAACACCGCACTGGGTCTCTTCGTGCCTTCTGCCTTTGCCAACATCCGCTGGCAGACTTACATTATCTTCGGTGTCTTCCTCACTGTTATGTGGATCCACGTTTTCTTCATGTTCCCTGAGACTGCTGGCAAGACTCTTGAGGAGACGGAGCAGATCTTCGAGGATCCCAATGGTATTCCTTACATTGGTACTCCTGCCTGGAAGACTCGTCACGATACCAAGCGCACTGTCGCTGCTGAGCGTGGTGATGTTGAGGTTCTGGGTGAGCGATTGGCCATGGGCGAGAAGACTGGTGCTGCCCATGCCGAGCACAGCGCTGAGGCCTCGGATTAAGTTGTTTAATGTGGGAGTTGAGAAGATAATATTTTTTCTTTGGATAGGCTTTGGACCTACATTGGATGATATCATGTAAAAAAAGATTCATGAAATTTAATTTAACGTTGAGATTGGTTTCCATTTAATTTCTTCCTAGCCCTCCAAATAAGGTTGTTAGATTGTCATTTAGACTGTACAACAAATAAACATTATGCCTACCAAAACACGAAACGCAGTACCTCTGTCGAAGATTTTCTAAAGCAGATAGATAAAACCCGGGATTTCTCTGTCAGTCCTGTCCTGATACTGATCAACGACTTCGCTGCCCTCTGGTTCGTAGCTAACCTTCGCAAGGGTATTACAGTGTTGCAAATAAAATCGAAGGCCAACGGCACTAACGAACCCAAGAGAGAGACCAGTAAGACAAACCTTGATACCAGTCTATAATTTCCGCAAATCAGCTACCAAAACCCATACGAGGGGTTGATCTTGCTTACCGGATACTTGGGCTCCTCCCTTGTCAAGAAAACCTGAGGATTGATAATGTTGCCAATGCAGTAAGAAAGAAACAGCATAGCGCTGACAGTGGTCTTTTTAGCACTCCCAGAAATGTTAGACGACACCGTCGACATGCTGATCGGCAGAATGCAGGCAAATGCTCCCATGATTGATGCGCCAAATAGCTTTGCTTGGGTGTGACTATCATCGAGAAGATACACCAAGAGAACTCCGATAATACTAAAGTACGTTAGTTCGTAATGGTATCGGGGCTAGTGGTAAGTAAGTACCTAATCAAAGACAAAATGGCGAGCATGATGCACCTGCAATTCGGAATGTAGCTACCGCAAAGCGAGGTTATAAGGACCAAACCGATCTGCACCGCAGAAGCAGGCATTTGATACAACAAAGCCTGCAAACCAGCGTAACCAAAGCCAGCAATGATGATACCCGTGAACTGTACTCAATTAGCCCCAATCTCAACCCTTCAGATTCAACTCATGCTTACCGCACTCAATCCAGAGTTAACAAGCATACAACCAAGCATATTCAAAGAGAGAAGCCAAGATTGAGGATCCTTCAACGCTTCCCAAACTTGATACATCTGAAATTCCTTCGACCCAGTAGTCTGGTATGCATCTTTAGTACGTTCAACAGCAGTGACACGTTCCATTGGCGAAAGGAACCAGGCGGTATCAGGTCCATCTGGGAGGAGCCAGAACAGAGCGATTCCGCAGGCAGATGTTGCCGAGCAGAGGATGATGAAGAGGTATTGCCATGAATATAGTTTGGCGTTGATGTGTCCAATTCCGTATGCGAGGACACCGCCGATAAGGCCGGCGAAACTGTTGCCCTGTTCCAACGTATGAGTAATCTTCAAGTGCCATTGTGCCATTTCAAATACATACCAGATACCAAATTCCATGTCTAACTTAATTGTTACTTGAATGCAGAGAGATCTGATTTGAAAGTAAACGTACCTAAGGGGTTGTTCCTCTCTCTTGTAGAACTTTCCAGTAAGGAAGCTGAATCCCGGTGCGACGGAAGACTCCATTATACCGAGGAGGAAGCGGGCAACCATGAAGCCGGCATAATTATGACATGCCGCATGACAGGCGAGCACAGCACCCCAAGCAACGCTGCGTAGTACGTCATTATAACTAGTCACGCATGTGGGTATTTGTCAAATGGCTTACACCACAAATGCAAGGTACTTTCCTAGGGGAACCCGGACAATTAAGCAAGATGTAGGAAATGACCACAGGAAATATCCAAAGTAGAAGATCGAATTGATCCATGAATATTCATCGCCAACAAGATGCTATAAATTATCAGTTGTGACCGAGGATATCATGCATCTATGCAAAGGTGGATTAATATGCGTACTGTATCGGCACGAATACCCAGCAGAGCTGTGTATCCCAACGAAGTTTTGTCAAGGAATTGCAAAAGTAGCAGAAAGCGAGAATTGGTAGGAATCTTTTCCATGTTAGCTCTGAGCATATGGCGTAGCGCAATGTTTTCCTTACCGCGTATCAATTTTTCTTAACACTCTGTGTAGTTCAATCTGTACACTTTTAATCGTGCCGGTGTCCTCATCTACATTGACGGTTGGGGCCTTGAGGGCAGTTTTCTTGGACTCTATGTCCATGATGAAGGATAGTTCAATGATTTTTTGTCGAATATAAAGTCAATTCCAAGGTTAAAGACTAATGGTTTGTAGTAATTTGTTGATTGTATCCATGTTCCTGGTACTTTGCTTTATACCACTTGAATCGAACTTGAAGGTTCGCTCCAGTGCCCAGCTAGGTATCCCGTTACGTTTCCCTATCTTCTAATAGTTTCCCATCTTATCAAAAGACTCTGGGGTGAAGATGTAAAGATAGCGGAAAACTATCCCAGAGAGTTGGTAGCTGTTATCTGTGGCGCATAGGAAGATCTTGGTCAAGGCGTTGCGAGGGTCTAGCCGCTATTTGCCTTGATAAAGTTGTGCGAATATGTGGCAATGTTGATAATTTTTATTTTTGGGTGAATATACTCGATGAAATAGGTTGATTGGTTGAAAAAGCCGATATTCTCGAGTTCGGCTACACTAACTCGGCAATAGCATGAATTGCCAGAACTTAAAGTCCACTAATAAAGCCTCATCTCTTTGACACTATAATGGTAATGTCATATGTCTGCGCTCTGGATTCAAAAGGATTTGATTGGGTTGAATGTCATTTATTTGTTCATAATCGTAATCCAATCATCTCATATAACAAAACCTGGGAATCGTTCATCCCGTATCCAGGTCAGATAATCTACAGGCTGTGTATTGAATCTCATATCCGTAAACACAGCCTTGAGTAAATCATGAGCTCGTCGCATATTCTGCCCAGCAGATTGAAGAGCGGCAAATCTTTCTAGAATCCAGGCCTGATGTATCGGGTCTTTTGTTTCAAACGCAGCCACGAACATTGGCCACGCGGCTCGCCATAGATACCCGTCCCCCTCGTACTCGTAGATACTGTGACAAATTTGCAGAACTTGGGAAACGACTGACGATAACCGGTTTTCATATAATATCTTATCATGTCGTATGACTAGGCCGAGGATCTCTGCAGCCGTTACGCATGTGTTTGAGAGTATATCGCTTCTTTCAATCCTGCGCGACAAAGCTGTGGAACATAAGTTGGATGTCCTCTGTAGCACATCAGTTATCGTCGAGAGACATCAATTTAAAATAAGACATACCTCCTGTAACTGCTTCAATTTCCGGCTGAACAAAAGTAACTTGCCTGGGTCTATGGGACCAGGTTTTCTCTCGATGTCGGACAATTCATATCGTAGCATTGTGGCATCATGTGTAAAGCCAAAGAGTATTTCAATCTGCATGTCCCATATCTCCTCCTGCGCTGGATAATCCGAGCCCCATGCATCTTGCAGCGCATTAGTAGAGCTTTTACAGATCTTCGCTATAGCTCCAGGATACTTCTCATCTAATAAGGACACTATACTAGCCCCAAGGCCAAATGTAGATGCTTTAGCGTCATGGTGGATAGTCCACAATGCCATTCGATCGATCATTTGCGGTGGGACCAGGTATCTTGGTGGATCTTCTCGATCTACATTAGCTTCCTCATGCAAGGAGCCCGGCAGGATTGCGGCTCCGTGAGTAATAATAATCTCTCGCACCCCCCGAAGATGCGTTCGCAGTACATTAGGGTCATCTCCATATGTTTGCTCATAGACGATGAACAACCATAGAGCTGGAAATGTAATCCACCCGGTCGCGTATGGGGCGGAGAGATGCTCGATGAAGAGCGACAGCGCCTTCTGGTAGTGTTCCATCGCTACGGTAAGCAGCTCATTGTCATTCTCCTTTGCCATATCTCTCACGGCGAACGCGGTGACTAGATGAGCTAATAGCTCATGTTTCGCGCACATAAACAACACGTATGAGTATGTTGACCATCTAGCCGTTTTCAAGATCATACGAGGAACAATATGAGCGGCGTAATGATCAAGTGCTCGGCGATCTGTAGTTGTGAGAGGGAGTGGCCAATCCGCAGCCTTAATTCCATAGGGCAAGTTAGCTTCTGGCTCAATGAGCGGGGATGCTGGCGAACGACTTGTTGCAGGAGCGGTCGCAATCGCCTTAGATTTGGAGTACATCGCGAGGTGGATGCTGCGGGGTCCCTGGCCGCTTCCCCGAGGGGCTCTTTTCCGGGGTTCATAATCGCATTCTCTGTTTCGCTTGGTGCATTTGTCGCACTTGGGTCGAATTTCATCGCACTTGACCTTCCGAGATCGGCATGTCCAGCATCCTGATAAGCGAGAAGTTGATCAGAGCGTGTTCGATAGCGCTAATAACCAATATCAGCTAACCTACCACTTCTACTGCGTGGCCCGTTCAGGCCAGACATGGGGCTCGCGAGTTCGGCTGTTTGTGAGGGGGAAACAAGTAAAAGGAGTCGCACGCTGACAACCGATTGGTCAAAACTTCAATTTTATGTACAAGAGAGATGATTATGCATAAAAAACAAATCAAGGCGCAAACAGAACACAAGTGCGGGCTTGTTAGTTTGGTTATATAGCCGATGTTGCACGATAAGGGACGATAACGCCACCAGATAAAGGATTGTTAACATTCATTGGCTGCTCTTAGCCGAAGCTCTGTGACATTTGGCGAAGTGACAACCAGGCTGCGATAGTCTATACGATGACTTGGGCGAAGACAGAGTATGGACTTCATGAATCCATGACTCAGTGCTTAGGGTAAAGGAAAACTTCAACTCTATAAGAATGCGGTCTATCCCATCTAACATGTCTTCTCTCATTCTCATCGATTCGCAGATAAACTCGCCAAAACGTCCAAAACATCAAAGATTACTCAACCATAAACATGGGTTCCATTGCTGACTCCTCCAACGTGAGCCCTCAAACGGGTATTGATAGGCTGAAGGCCATCCAAGAAATCGTCGAGTCTTCGGTTGGAGCCGCTTCCACCGATCTGCAAAAGGTCATTAAGCATGTGTGTGATAAACTATACAACCACTCCCATCTATATATGCTAACTTGGGCACAGATCTATGATAACCCCGAGATCGCGTTTGAGGAGTACATTGCCCATGATACTATTTGCAAGTACCTCGAAAATCAAGGATTCCAGGTCACCCGGAAAGCCTATGGCGTCGAGACTGCCTTTGAGGTTCTCTACGGCCAGGGTGGGAGAGTTGTCAGCATCAACGCAGAATACGATGCTCTCCCCGGCGTTGGTCACGGATGTGGCCACCACCTGATCGCCGCTTCAAGTATCGCCGCTTTCCTCGGCGTTACGGCCGCCATCAAGCAGAACGGTATCAAGGGTCGTGTACAGCTTCTTGGATGTCCCGCGGAGGAGAACCAGGGTGGCAAGGCTGTTCTGTGTAGTGCTGGAGCTCTTAAGGGCGTCGATGCCGCTGTCATGGCGTAAGTATCGAAATCTACCCTGCAGTAATCATCCACTAACGTGCGGCAGACACCCCGTGCCTCCCACTCAAATTGTGCCAAATGCAATTGAGGATAGTATCACCGGAATCGGAGGTGCTTCCTCCTTGGCCATGCTTCGGTGGGTCGTGGAGTTCCACGGAAAGGCTACCCACGCCTCCGCATGCCCTCACCTTGGTATTAATGCGTTCGATGCCGCCGTGGCCGCGTATAACAACATTGCTCTTTTGAGACAGCAAACTCTTCCCGAGGAGAGAATTCACGGTGTCGTTCTTGAAGGACCCACCGTGCCCAACACCATTGGACACTACACTAAGACTGTTTGGATAGCTCGCAGCCCCACCCGGGGTAAGCTCCAGGCCCTTTCAAAGCGCGTTCTTGCTTGCTTTGAGGCTGCTGCCATAGCTACTGGATGTACTGTGACTATCACTGAGTGCGTTCTCAAATTTCCCTCTGATCTTATTACAGAGCTAATATCTTCTAGGGGTAACATGTACACTGATACCCTCGTTACTGAGAGCCTTTGCAATCGCTATGCAGATATCACAAACAGCGTTGAAGGCCTGAAGACTATACCTTTCATTCACAGGATCGAGCCTGGCTCCACAGACTTTGGTAAGAAAATCATTTTTCACAGATCAAGTTTGGATTTCCTCCTAACTCGGCATAGGTAATGTCACATATGAGTGCCCGGGTATTCACGCATATTACGCTGTCCCTTGTCCCATTGGAACTTCTGTCCATCATCAAACTTTCACTGCGGCCACGGGTACCGAAGAGGCATACTACCGCGCACTCAAGCAGGGAACTATGCTGGCTCTGACTGCATGGGATCTGCTTACCGACGATGCATTCTATAAGGAAGTCAAGGCTGAGTGGGATGTGACGGTCAAGAAGCACAGCTTCGCTTGATTGGAATATTTATAATTGAAAAATATTTTTCGTTTTCACGTTGCCTCTAATACCGTATGGCGTGACATAGAGGCCCCGCGTACCTAGTGTGCACGTGTGTCGATTCATGATTTGATTCAAACCATAGATGTGGAACCAGTGCGTCGAATAGAGACAGTTTGGTACAATGCCAGCCTTGACTCATTGGCCCGAAGGTGGACTGTAGTCCTATGATCTGTGCTGTATTGAAATGAAGTTCTCTGCTATCCATCAACGGGATTGGGTTGACTAAAATATGAAAGCTCCAGAGTAGAAATGTAGAATGATATTGAGGCTGATATGACGTAAGTAGTTTTCGTATGACCACGTGACCTGTAGATATTTCGAGAATGCGGTCTCCACATTGGCCTTGAGCAAAAGGAAAGTGATTTATAATCCCAATTGAACCTCGGCAGAAGTGATGATTTCATTATTAAGCTTCTTTTTCTCGGGTGACTCCATATATCCTAGCGCGAAGATTCAACGTTATTGGTTGTTGGCGCGGCGTCTAAACCGCTTGCAGCTAGTGCCCCCTTATTCGGGCTTAGCGTCGATTGTATATGGGTGTAATGATGAAGAAACTAAACACTAAATCGTTGCTTGCTAAGTTTCCGTCGTTTTCCATTGGATTGGATTGAGTTTTTTCTCCAAGCTCACGACTATATATTTCCACAACCCCCTGGCAAACACATGTTGTTATAACCATTTCTGTCTTTCTCCTTCCGATATATATAACTTAAACAGCCATAATGACCACACAAAAAGCCGTCGTCGTCACAGCTCCCCAGGTTGCGGGCCTTGTGACCGACCGCCCACTGCCCACTCTCCGTGACGAATATATCCTCATCAAAACCGAGGCCGTCGCTCTGAACCCAACCGACTGGAAGCACGTTCTCTACGTATCCCCACCGAATGCTCTGATCGGCTGCGACTATGCTGGTGTAGTCGTTGAGGTCGGCAAGGACGTCAAGAAGCCATTTAAGAAGGGAGATCGCATCTGCGGTTTTGTCCACGGTGGAAACGTCAATCAATTGGAAGATGGTGCTTTCGCCGAGTACATTGTCGCAAAGGGAGATCTCCAGATGCACATTCCCGACAACCTGAGCTTCCAGCAAGCTGCCACCCTCGGTGTCGGCATCACCACTGTCGGCCAATCGCTTTACCAAACCTTGAAGTTGGCCCTGCCCACCGAGCCCCTTAAGACACCCGAGCCCCTCCTTATCTACGGCGGCTCGACCGCGACCGGAGCCCTGGCTATTCAGTTCGCTAAGCTGTCCGGCTACAAGGTCTACACAACCTGCTCCCCCCGCAACTTCGATCTCGTCAAGAGCCTCGGTGCCGACGAGGTCTTCGACTACAAGGATCCCAACTCCGCGGCCGCTATTCGTGCGGCCACCGACGACAAGCTCAAGCTTGTTCTCGATACCATCTCGATTGAAAGCAGTGCGCAGTACTGCGGTGAGGCGATGTCCACCACTGGTGGTGATTACACTGCCTTGCTTGCCGTTGGTGTTAAGCGGGAGAACGTGAACAACCACATGACTCTAGGATACACTGCGGTTGGCGAAGCTTTCGACAAGTTTGGCCGGTTCTGGCCCGCTCAGCCTGAGAACAAGGAGTTCGCTATTGGATGGTGGAAGATCGCCGAGCCACTCTTGGCTGCGGGTAAAATCAAGGTACACACTCCTAAGGTGAACCCTGGTGGTCTGCGGGGAGTTCTTGATGGTTTGGAGCTGCTCAAGAACGACAAGGTCAGCGGCGAGAAGCTGGTTTACAATGTCGCGGAGACAAACTAGACTTATTTTATAAATATGGTGTAACGAATTTTTAGAAATCTTTAGATATTGAATACGACATAAAAAATCATGAAGTCAAAAGCAGTAATCTAGCGGATGAGTAGATCGTCACTGAGCCGCCCGCTGGAATTGTCAACGTTTGAACACCTGGGTCTTCGGACGAAGGAGTATTCTATCGGTATATCACTTTAAACTCGGCAAGCTAAGAACGTCAGGTACCAAGGTTAAGAGGACTATGACCCATATTTGAAACCAGTTATCATTCACAAAGTCAATGTATTCAAATGTTTATGAACCGCTTCTAGCAATATCAACTATAAGAAATAAAGTTTAGGCATCATGTTCATGTTCATGTCCATGTCCACGAGCATAAATCACTTCGTTCTTCTGACAATTATGCCCCAAAGGGCCGACACCATGCATAGTAATGAGGAAAGATACATGAATCGTACCAAAAGCAAAAGGTATGTTCAAAACTTGATGTTTAAAGTACTGGATGGAATTTAAGACATCCGTAAGCATCACAGATCATTTACAGAGCAAAGAGAAAGAAACAGTCATGCAAAACAAAAAAGAGAGTCTAGCGACCCTTTTCACCTCCCCAGGATACTCGTGGACGGTGGCCTGGAGTGTGTCGAGACATGGAGCCTGAGCCAGAGCTGGAGGATTGTTCACCACTAGGGCTGGTTGGGTCAGATGCTCGGGGCTTGTTGGTGGACTGAACGTCGCCAGTTGGTGGGATCAGGCGAGGTTCACCATCGTCTTCGCTGTCGGAGTCTTCTTCAACAGCTTCGTCGTCATCTGATTCAGAGTCGGTGTCACCGCCGTGCCCAAGGGCTGCGAGACGACGGCGACGCTCAGCTGGGGTTTCACCCGTATCATCGTCCCTCTCACGAGGTGGAGCGGTCAGACCGGCAGCTTGACGCAGGGCCGATGGAGGGATACGCTCAGTACCGTCATCGTCAGAGTCACGGCGAAGACGGGCACGAGGCGGTGCAGGGCTGAGGTTGCTGCGACGTTCTTGAGCAGAGGTTCCGCGAGTCCATTTGGCCACAGAGGCGGCCACATTTGGCCGCTCGGTGTCGGTTTCCTCCTCGCTGCTGAGCTGACTGTCGGTGACAGACTCGGAATCGAGTTCTTCCTCGGTCTCGGGGATTGTGTCAGTGGCAACAGCTGCAGCGACCGCAGACAGACGACGCTCCGTCTTTTCTTCCTTCTTGGCTTCCTCCTTGGCAACTTCTTTGACGGGAGAAGGTGCGTCCGTTTGTTGGACCACGTCCCGACGACCCTTGGCATCCAAGCCCTTGATTTGCTGGAAGAATTCGTGCTTGTTCATACGGCGGCCCTTGTGGCCGATACCTTTAGAGTCGACATCCGAGCTCTGAGCCAAAGTGAATCGCAGACCATCATCAGTGGTCCAGTCATCGGTTTCGGTTCTAGGAGCAGGCTTCTGTTTCTTCTGGCCGGATGCCTCTCCTTCCTCTTCCCTG
This sequence comes from Penicillium longicatenatum, assembly GCF_028827895.1. Classification (NCBI taxonomy): domain Eukaryota; kingdom Fungi; phylum Ascomycota; class Eurotiomycetes; order Eurotiales; family Aspergillaceae; genus Penicillium; species Penicillium longicatenatum. The sequence goes on along the minus strand of NW_026643120.1, from coordinate 4,454,429 downwards.
CCGAGCCAAGTACCCATGCGAGTGAGACCGCGACGAATTGGAGCCGGGTTTGCGGGGCCAGGTTGCTCTTCAGGCTTCGGCTTCTGCTTGGCAGGCTTGTCCCCAGAAGGAATAGTGTACTTCTTGATTACTTCACCATCCTCGTCCTCAACAATGATAGTATTACCAAATTGATAGGCATGGGCAGACCGATGCTTAGGTTTCGCTGGAGCGTCAGCCGTAGGCTTGGTTTCTTCTTTATCTTTGCCCCGGGCTTTTCCAAGACCGGTCCAGGAAGTCCACTTGTTGCGGGCCTTTTCGCCTGGGTGACCAATCTTGTCATCAACAGTGTGCTTGATCTCCTCGCCCTCGTCCTTCTCGTGAGGCTGACTCTGAGAATGCGCGAACTCGCCAGTCCTGTCGCTCTCGAGTCGTCGGCGTTGTTCCTCAATTAGCTCTGACTGTTGTTCAGGGGAGAGATTGCGGGTATCCTCAGTCTTGAGCACATTGCCTTCTTCGTCTTCAATGACTAGATTATGACCCTCTTGGTACACTTCAAGCTCTGGCTCACGGCCGAACCGTTCCCGCTCAGCATTAGGAGGAGAAGCACCACGTTCCACAGCATCTCGCTCTTCCATTTCCTGTTCCGCTTCGGAGGCCTCTTGTTCAGGTCGTCTCTGTGGTATGATGGCAGATTGGCTAATAGGTCCACCGACATCATTATGCTTACGGCTCTTCTTGCGGCGTCGACGAATAGGCTTTCGCGCGGCGTCGCTAGTCTGGGCATCGGTGTCGTCTTCACGCACCCGGCGAAGGAAGTTTCCAGGCATACCAATGGGTGGTAATGTTCCAGGGGGATATTCCGGCAATTTCTCCTCTTCTGAATCTTCAGCCTTCCGGAAAGACATGGAGCCCTTGGCCAGAGAAGAAACACGGGGCAGCCGGTTCATCCACGAAGGACCCTCCTCGTTGGCTTGGGTATAGGAGAGCGTGACCGTCAAGGTGTTGATACGCTTGCCGAGAGTGAAAACAGCAATCGACGAGCCATGCACCAAAATGGAGGAAATGACCATAAATGTTGTTATAGGCCAGATGAGCTGGACTACGTAATAGTTATCCGCTCCAGGTTTCGGAAGACTACTCTCTTCCAAGGGCTGCGTGTTATCTTGCTCCAATTCAGCCCGAGCCAAAATTGCTGCAAAAATGGCACCGACACCAATCGGGCCAAAGTGCCCAGCAAAAAGAGCCTCACGCCAGGTTTTCACATCGGGGATGAATGGTTTCATCAGTAACATGATGGGTATGCGACGGAAGAAGATCACCAGGAGTGCAATAACCACCAACCGCCACGGGACAATACCGAGGTCGGGAACATTGTAGTCCTCCCATGGGATAATGGCTCCAAAGTAGACAAAGTAGGCTAAATTGAGCAACAAATCGATAACGTTGGAGACATGTGCTTCTTCGGTTTTCTCCGTGAACCAACCATCATTACTAAATCCGACTCCGCAAGAGAATCCGATTAGTAGGTCGTCCATGCCCAGCAGACTTCCGGAGCCTGCACAGAACACTGCCAGAACGAAGTAAAATACGAGGAAACTCTCTCGATCAATTAGACCCTTGCGTTCAGCAAACTTGATGGCATGGCGGGCCAGATAACCGATGACAAATCCGAAAATAGCACCAAAGATGCACTCATAGAGGATGGTGATGCAGAACCAATTGAGCGACACCTCATTGGCATCGGGTCGGTATTTCCAGATGTAAAAAGATAGGTAGATGAACGGGAAAGCCATACCGTCGTTACAGCCGGACTCCGCGGACAAGATATCACGCAAATGTTTTGGGACTCGCTTGGCGAACTTGCCTTTACCGACGACGGAAGACGCCAAGACCGGATCGGTGGCCGTGACGCACGCGGCGCATACCAGGCTCTCAAGCCAGCTCAGCGGAGGGATCATCCACCAGATGAAAAGACTTGTTACCAGCCAGCCCCAGGTCATGACGGGGAGAAGTAAAAAGACAACGGATCTCCAGTGGCGTTCCATGTACGCCTTGGGCAACTCGACTCCGACGGCAAAACATTGCACGACCAGAACGATGCGCGAGCACTCAAGGGTGATTTTGTCGACATTTCCCCATGATGAGGGGTCGAATAGATTGGCAGCATGCGGTCCGAAGATAATACCGCAAAGCGTGGCGACAGTAGCTTCGCCAATGTAGAGCTTCTCCTTGACAAACAGGGAGCACAGCATGAACAGGCCTGTGAAACCACCCAAGATCATATACGCCAAATGCGGCTTATCGATATCCAGATGGTCCCACGCCATAATGTAAAACCGAGTGTCACGGATTTAGGGATAATGTCGGGTGTAGAAGTGTTTGGGGTTTTTTGAATTCTGATTTCTTTCAGTTCGTACTGTTTCCTCCTTTCCAGAGCTTCTCCCGGACCACGAGAACTCAATTACCGAATAGATTTCCGCCTCGACCGTCGCTGGTTCACGTAGCTCCTCATGCCTTGGCGAAAGATTCTGGGAATAAAGAGTGGGCGGTGGCGTTAAATGCCCTGTAGGGCTGAAAGAAGGGTCTTGCGCGCGCGTCGACTGGTAGAAACTCTCCGGTTGGGTTTGATCGGAGGTGTTACTGCAGTTCTATGCAAATCCGAGTGGAAGTCCGAGCGTAGCCGTGCGCGAGGAGCGGAGAGGTAGAATGAGGATGGCTGGGCAGATCGATTGATAGATTGCCCGTTTCCCGGAGGAAGGAAGTAAGGAAGAAGAAGAGAAAAAGAATACGAGCAAGAATACCAAGACCAAGACCAAGAACCAGGGAATATGACCGGGCGCGACAGGTCTTGGTAAGACTCTTGGCCGAGAGGAAAGATGAGATTTGCCTAGAAGTTCTTTCTTGGACAAGAGCGGGATTCGTCAGCCGAGACTTGGTGCACGCCCCACGCTTGGCAAACAGGAACCCTCCACGGGTTTTTTGAGTTTTAAAAGAATGGGAGGAGAAAGGGCTTGGGGAGATCTATATCCAAGCAATGAGAACCCTAAACAATCAAATCGCTGCAAGGTATGGAAACTATATAGCAAAACAACATCAAGCGGAAACCCTGTCGATCCATATGCGCCCGGTCTGTAATATACGGGACGCTTGCGGCCAAGATCAGAAAAAGACCAGCCCTGCGAATTGCCAAGCCCTGGCATTCCAGATCAATTGCGTGATTGGCTTGATATCGCCATTCCGTATCCACTAACCAATTCGATGTGGAGCTTCTGGAACCACGGACCCGTAACCGGACGTCATCGGGCTTGAGGTAAATGCCGATTTGCTATGGAAAAAGACGTACACATGACTCTATACAGTTACCGAGATACTTGAACAATTCAATTGAAAGACGAATATAGTTTTCACGAATAAGGGGGAATTGAGAATCGGGGAAATTGGGAATCGGGAACATGGGAATAGTATGCAACACAGAAACCCCGATAAGCCACCATCGACACGTACAGTGTCTCAGCTGAATTGCAAACCCTCCACACGGTACTGGCACCCGGGTCGAAATAAACACTTGCGGGGAAAATATGGAGATAGGGGGACAAAAAAAAAGCAAATGACCAAAGGATTCGGCTGGCGGAACCCGCGCCTAATCAACAAAGGTTCTATGTCCCGAATGCCTCAGAAAGCTTACTTTACTCTCCCGTCGGCATTCCTTCCACTTCATCGCTGAGTCGTCGCCAATTGTCCGCCTGCAGTTCGGCATACTTGACCCGCTCTTGACTCCAGTCCTGGTGCAATCGACTAATATGGTACTGACTCTGCTGGAAATGGAGAAGCTCGTCACGAAGACATTCCTTGATGAATACCCCACGTGCATGCTGCTGCACGATGCTTTCCTTGTCCTGCACGATCACCGAGGTGAGTCACACTGAAATACGGCAGAATGGGTCAATATGTAAGAGTGGGGGTGATCACGAACCTTGAAAATTGAGTCTTCCACTTTCTCGGTCTCGCCGGGCTTCACGGTGCCCGACGGTCGTGCCCGAAGGTCTTGTAGTTTACGTTCATTGGTTTCAATGCGCCGCTCCAGCTGCGGGATATTGTTACGGGCATAACGATCCCGTCGATCGAACATGTCGCGGACGCTCACCAAGCAGTCCCGTTGCCGTTTCAGATCCTCCAGCACGCCTTCACTCCATGCCCGTGCTTCGTCTTCCAGCAAACTTTGACTGGTTGACAGGTGTCGTGCGGTCGCAGTAATACCCACATTGAGCGATGGAACGTCATTCGTATCAACTGAATAGGTGTCCTTGGTGACCTCGGTCAGGGATTGCAAAGCCAAGGAGAATCGCAAATGGTCAGCGGCCAATCCATCATTCCGCTTCGCAAGTCTTTCAAGCAGCGTGCATAAGTTAATGTAGATTTCAGCCGACCGTTGCACTCCCCCGCGAACCGTGTCGAGCGTGTCGTTGAGGTCGGAAGGCAATGAATCCTCGAGATCGGGTGGAAGCACGCGGTCGGCGAATTCATCTTGAACCGAAATGGTGGCCTGTTTGCGCCAGACAGAGAGTTCCTATACCAGTATGAGCTACTTCTCTGTCTATCTCAGTTGCAGGGCTACTCACAGTAGGCACGGTCAAGAACATCACCACCAGCTGTTCCTGGCCAAGCACAGGATGGCGAACGAGGGAATTGGTAAATCTGATAAGTCCACGGCGTCGCTTCTCCAGGAAAGAATTTGAGTCCGCTGAAAGGTGAGTACCATTCACTTGATAAAGGTGAGCAAGCAGTTTGGAGCGCTTCAATCAGCGTAAGACGTACCTGAGACTCGCTTCGGCGGGAGAAGGGGCAATTGCCGGAAGGGGAAGCGTTTTTGAAGACAATCCAGAAGCCAAACAAAATCACTGTATCGACGGACAACGGTACTACCCCTTCGTGCAGATTTGACTTCATAATTGCGATGCTGGAACATGAACATGCCCTCCTTCTCGGGCAGAAGGTTGATGGAGACCGTCTCCTCGATCTGGGGGTTCGTCGTCCGAGTAACGCCAGTCGACCGGCGCCGAGGCGTGAGGTCGCTGGGATCGTCTCCAGGGGGGGCAAAGCTACTCAAAGTCGGGCGGGGAGCAGCACTAAATGGAGCCTCTTCAGAAGGTCTCCTGACAGGGCCACCCCATCCAGACCCAGAGCTGCTCGGGGGTCCTGGCTCGGTCCGGCCATTGGTGTGCTCCCGAATCGCTTCACTCTGGGCTGCATCTTCCACAGCTTTGTTCGACCAGGCGTTGGTGGTAGAGCGCAGGCTTCCGTACCCATTGTAGGGCCGCTGGTCCACTGCGGCCGGCCCGTGATCGTGACCCCGATGAAGATCCGGGCTTCCCCATGGGTCAGCATCTAGTCCACCCAATGATTCTCGTCGAGACTGCCGAGACCGTGCCGAGTTGGGTTCTTGTAGTGGGGTTTGGTGAGATGGAGGAGTCTGCGGTCGTTCGGGTTCAGCGGCAGCCGCGGAGTCGTGGTTTCGAAGCCGGTCTAGAAAGCCACTTCTCGGCTGAGGAAGCTCTACAAGTAGATTTCGTTAGATTTGTATCACGAAGAGAGCAATAAAGTATGCAATCGCACTACTCACTCTTGCGATGATCATCGACCGTATCAAATGATAAGTCCTCGCCTTCCTGCCCAAGACCCACAAGCGCAAGCAAGACATTGAACTCGGCGCGACCCAGCCCACCCGAGCTCTCATGGTCTGCAGAGACAACAAGATTCAGAATCTTGCCTTGATCCGATGCGCTCAGTCCACTGCTGGAAAGAATCTCCCGAACAGAGGTCAGCCCGACACCGGAACCGACCCTATCCCCACTGTTCAGTATCAGGTCGTATGCGTCAACATAGCTTTCGGGTACATCCGTCGCAGGCAGCAAAGTTCGAACAAGGTCGCGACGAGCACCCCGTTTCGCAGTGTTGGTCTGGTTCCAAGGCGATGAGCTATCGTCACCGTCGTCATCGGCAAACAGCGATGGGGACCCGCGAGCTGAGTCGTCCGCGAAAAGCGATGACTTGGACCTCTTGGTGGAGGCCGCCGCCGAGGGCTCCTCCGGAGACGTACCGAATAAGGACATCAGGGGCTCCGTAGGGTGGGATGTTTGCGCGGGGGTTCAGATGGGAGGTGTGGAGGTTGCTAGCGACAATGACGAATTGCCGATACGGTCAGGCGGAGCTAGCTTGGTTCGAGGTGGCTGGGTTGTACAAACTGCAGTAAGGGAGTTTTCCCTTGCAATATCTTTCCGCAATTAATTAGCGGAACCAAACAATAGAAGAAAGGCCCGCCCTTCCTCGATTGATCGGAGGAGGTGTGTAATGGGGAGGTGATGTCTGTGAGGGGAGAGATAACGGTTCCGCGTGGAACCTTCCAAGGTTGTCGCACCTGCGCACCAAGCCAACTTATCTCAACCAGGGAAGAAGCTGTGTGGGTGGACTTGTAGCAGTTAGATCACGAATCGAATGATTAAGAAATTTATGCGCTTTAGCTTTTATTCGATGCCAAATTTATGACGTTCTCCAACTTGCGTCCATCTCTCATATCTGCAAACCTGCTTCTCTAGCTGAGTCAACAAGGGTTGAAATACATAAGCTTCAACCTAGAAGGTTCTTAGCGAAATTTAATGCAGGTTCAGGCAGCTATTAATACACCGTGATATCATAAGATTGATGACAATTTTGAGGCTTCACTAAGGTTCATTATACCTGTTGTATGGATTTTACCTCTAACGCTCCCAGATTGGAGGTTGTGTATCCCAAGTGTGCTGGATATGTCATTGACAGATTTCCTAGAGAAAATTCGCAAACCCATCGTTCGAAGTCATATTTAGTTGGTTAACCCATGCACATCCATAGATGTAGCCTAACAATACCTACTAACACCCTCGAATGTCGGCACACATATAATGGCTTTCCAAGCATCTGTCACTAGGATATCGTGTCACATGGGCAATGGTCCACCAGAAAATACGAGGACGCGACTATTGTAAGTCACGCACCGCCTAGGCCTAGACAACCATAAGTATCTGGGCATATGTAGCTTCCTAGAGTTCAAATTATGATATCCTTGTAAAGCGACGCGAGTGGTCCGAAATGACCTAGTTGAAAGGCTCTAAGCTCGCTCCATTATTAGCAGCACATTCGAAAACACTTCCTCTCCCAATAATACCATGGAAGCAACCTCGAGGAATGTAGACCCAAGTTGGACGTTTGATAGTCACAACTAAATCTGATCCTTGGAAAATGACAGCAGATCGGATATAGTCCGTTCCAGACGATGTGGGGAATGCTTATCAGACGTCGGAGGAGCATCCCGACATCTACATCTGATCTGCAACCCTATCCAGTCTCGAGCTTCCCCACAGAAACAGGACAACGGGTTGGTAATGGAGGGGTGACTTCATGCAATGAGATATGCAAAGTCGGAGCACGTCTCCGATGTTCGGTGCAGCTCACGCGGGCAAGCATATTTAAAGCTTGGAGAAAGGAAGTTAGCTGGATTGCCTATATTCGGAACTTTTGAATTGCCCTTAGACTGAAGAATGCGGCCTTCTACGATTACTCGTGTTGCTGGTCTAAACCGACTATCCCTTCGTTGCAATGGGGTTCCTCGTCGCCACTTGACTATGCTACATCCACCCAAGTTTGTCAACGAAAAGCCGGTAAGCTCCAGCCTCAGCAAATCTAGATTGGAAAACTTTTGCTAAAGATTAGTGGGCAGCTTGACTATGCAAAGAACTCACCCGAAAGAGCTGCGCTCACCAAAGCCATTCAAAAGCTTAAGAGTGAATTCCCTGTCACAATTCCGATCCAGATTAATGGAGCAGAGGTACAATTGAAGCCTTCTCAAGAGACAATTCGAGTGAGACTGATGAGCGAGGAAATAATAGGTACAAACAAAACAATCACGATCCCAGCCCAATCCTTCCAAGCACAGCGAAATCGTCGCCCACTATGCTTCCGCGAGTGGAGACCAAGTCGACGCTGCCATCGATGCCGCTCTCAAAGCCAAGCCCGCATGGGAGGCCATGCCCTTCGAAGACCGCGCCGCAATCTTCCTACGTGCCTCCGAGCTAGTTACTGGAAAATATCGCGCCGAGATAGTTGCTGCCACAATGCTTGGACAAGGCAAGAACATCTGGCAGGCAGAGATCGATGCGGCAGCCGAGACAGCGGATTTCTTCCGCCACTATATTCACGAGGCATGGGCGCTATTCTCTCAGCAGCCGAAGATCCAAACAGAAGGGGTTTGGAACAAGATGGAATATCGTCCATTGGAAGGCTTTACATACGCCATTGCTCCTTTCAACTTCACTGCACTTGGAGCTACCCTTATCGGACCGGCTGCGTTGCTTGGAAATGTCGTTATTTGGAAGCCCTCTGATTCGGCTCTCCACGCTAGCTGGTTACTTCACAAGATTCTGCTTGAAGCAGGTTTACCAAAGGATGTGATCCAGTTCATTCCTGGTGATGCTGAGGAGGTCACCAATGTCATTTTAAAAAGACCGGAGTTCAGTGCTTTGACCTTCATTGGATCAACGGCTACCTTCAAGGGCATCCAGAAGAAGATCGGTGATGGTATCGGTGAAGGAATTTATAACTCATACCCTCGCGTTGTCGGCGAGACCGGCGGCAAGAATTGGGGCATTGTTCACCCCACCGCAGATGTGAGGAGCGCTGCTCTAAACACCATCCGGGCAGCCTTTGAATACCAAGGACAAAAGTGCTCTGCCAACTCCCGTGTCTACGTAGCGGAGTCTGTTTGGCCTGAATTCAAGAAAGTCTTGACCGAGCAGACTCAGGCCTTGAAGATGGGCAACGTGGAAGATTACAGTAACTTCATCAACCCAGTCATCCACGAGAGGTCCTTTGACAAGCTCCAGAAGGTCATCGAGGACGCAAAAGCTGACTCAGAGCTTGAACTGATTGTTGGTGGCAAGGCCTCCAAGGATGAAGGTTACTACGTGCAGCCCACTGTATACCGGACCTCCAACCCGCATCACGAAATTATGTCAAAGGAACTCTTTGGGCCGATTTTGTGTGCCTACGTATATCCTGATGCTGAGTGGGAGCAAACCCTCAAATTGGTGGATACCACATCCCGTTATGCTCTCACTGGAAGCATTTTTGCCAAAGATCCTTACGCAAGCCGCCAGGGACAGAAGGCTTTGAAGCACGCTGCTGGTATGTTGTATCTCAACACCAAGTGTACTGGAGCTACTGTGGCACAGCAGCCATTCGGCGGTAGCCGTGACTCAGGAACAAACGATAAGACTGGTACTATGGCGCACTTGCAGAGATTTGTGAGCACGCAGACAATAAAGGAGGAGTTTGTTCCTCTAGAGCAGGTAGAATATCCTTCCAATGAGGTTTGATATGGCTTTGAATTTTGAATATGTAGATACGTGTTTATTACCGCGAAATGAATTCAAATAGAACAACTTTCAGTATTAAACTTATATGATATCTTATGCTCTTCATGAATCTGTAGATTTTAATATTAGCCTGAAAGCGCTAATATCGACATGGTGTTTTTGAGAGTGCCAGACGCGAACTTAGAAGGGATACAGGAGAGAGAATTCACTAGGCAGCGAATAAACCGTTCAATGTATTTGGTATAGAATGGGATCCGCTGAACAAGCAATCGGGTGCTCGTAGTAGCAATAAACTATCAGTAGGACTCTTCATTTAGTGGCTTTGGTATCTCCAAGACGGGGGTTGTAGGATGGCGGATAAAAGGAATCTTCGCTTGGTATAGTAGCCCTTACGCTTCCCTTGATACAAACCGGCCCGGTTGAAATAGACTGGCGGAGCCAAATACTCCAATTTGATCCTTATTGGCAACGGAAACCCCTCCTTGGAAAGTTTCCCACATAAAGGTGTAACCCGACAACCCCTCCCACATCGGAGGGGATCCCCGACTAGAGTCGGGTGACCACTGAACAACTCATCGGTAGATTCTAGCGAATAGATAGGCTCCAGGAGAGGTAGCGGTCTGTTATCAAGGCAAGGTATATAGACCAGGATTGCAAGCAAACTTTCAAAAAAGAAGTCGAGGGAACTTGCTCTCGGGCCTACCCTGAAGTTCATACTAGGTCTCCCATACTGCCCAGCCAAAATGATCTCTCGACCTACCTCCCTCCCACGTACTTTTATACCCCGCGTCATTTCAGCGCAAGGTATAATTTGCCGACGGCATCGTTCGACAAAGCAAGGCTTTCATGATGTTGCTATTGCACCGCCAGTTCAGCCTCCCATCGAGCTGCCATCAATGGCAAGGCTGCCAACAAAGCTGCTATTGCGCTCTTTAGTCTTGACCTCTCTTATGACCTCGAAAATATTCCTGAAGCCTGCATTAGCTCTATTGAACGTTCTCAGCAACTCCAACTCCGCCCTTTTGAATGCCGATCGAAATCCAATCCTTAACAAACTTCTTCGATGGACTGTCTATAATCATTTTTGTGCCGGAACGAATCGCCAAGAGGTGTCAAAGACTGTTGCACAGATCAAGGGTATTGGATACCAGGGTGTGATTTTGGGCTATTCAAGGGAGATTGTTCTCGCTCCCAATGAGAAGTTGGCTCCCAGTGACTCTGGCACTACGACCTATAGCGATAAGTGTTATGAGACTGTGGAAGAATGGAAAAATGGCACACTCGAGACTCTGCGGATGGTTGGGCCTGGGGACTTCCTTGCTGTCAAGTAAGTTTTTTTCCATAGCTTTATCTCGTGTACAACCTTCTGATCCCTTATTTTAGACTCACAGGTGCCGGCCCAATCTCCCTCGACGCTATGGCAGCCAAAAAGCCCATGCCAGATGTGATGGTCAAAGCTATGGATGAAATCTGCACCGCGACAAAGGAACAAGGTTCGCGTCTTTGGCTAGATGCCGAGCAGCAGGTCCTGCAGAATGGATTGGATATCTGGGCAATCGACATCATGCGCAGACACAATAAATCGGATACTCCTTTAGTCTACAACACCATCCAGGGATACCTCAAGGCATCCAAGGCAAACCTCGATAACCACATTACCCTTGCTGCGCAGGAAGGATGGACCTTGGGAATCAAATTAGTTCGAGGAGCTTATATAGAGCATGAGACCCGCTCCCTAATTCACGACACCAAAGAAGAGACGGATGATTCCTACAACCTGATTGCGCATACGATGCTATGCCAAAGTATGCCAGAAGGAATTAGGGATTTGAAGTTCCCCAAGGCTGCACTCTTTCTCGCAACGCACAATGCTGCTAGTGCTGCGACGGCAATTGCTACTCACCAAAACCTACTTCTTGCAAACAAACCGACTATCTTGCTGGAATGTGGTCAGATCCAAGGGATGGCAGACGAGTTGAGTTGTGAACTAGTGCAGAACTACGAGCGCGCTTTAAAGGAGTCCTCTGCTGCCAATATGTCTGTGCCCAAAGCTTTCAAGTGTATGGCTTGGGGTTCGGTGGCAGAATGTATGCAGTATCTTCATCGCCGAGCGATTGAGAACAAGGGTGCAGTTGAGCGTACACAGCATATGGTAGATGCACTACGGCGGGAATTATGGCGAAGAATGTTTGGCTAGAGTCTTTACATGATGCAAATGAATAAATGACGACTATACTCTCAAAAAACGTGAAGCCTTCTGTTCACCCTCCCTTGCAGTGGTTCAGCTTTTGAAATTTGGCAAAACTCAGATTCTATCAATGCGATCACAACTCAAACATAAAAAGAAAACGATCGAGATAAGTGCATATCGTGTAATGCCCAGGAGGAAATCAGATTTAAGTTTGCCCAATCAATGTACAAACCTCCCCAATCGCCCCACAACGCTTATCGCCGCGCAGAGGCGGTTCATGATAAGCAAACGTCGGGTGGCAATCCCGACAGTGGCTCTTCTCTACCCCGCTAGACTACCCATACTTGATTTCGGAGACATTCCCCGGAAGCCATAGCCATCTTTTTGATACATTCTGCATTCGGTCCTGGAATCCGGTATGCCTCCCTCACCTAGTAGAGTCAAGATAAAGAAGTGCCAGAAAGCGTGAGTCCGTGCTGCACCTAGTATGCGGGTCCTTGCTAACTACTTCTAGATGTGTACGATGCCGGGGTATGAAAGTGAAGTGTTCGGGATCAGAACCATGCACAAGGTGTTCACGCAAGAAGTTACGCTGTCATTTTCCCGAGGAGGATGTGCGAATATCGGTATCGGAGAGGTTTGATCTCCATTCATGCCACCGTTGTTTTAATGCTAAATTAATCTTCTAGATACTTGAGGCAATTGGAAGAGCAAATATCAAACAATAGTAGGAGTATACATCACTCTGAATCGGCCGGAAGCCTTTCTGGTGGGGCCAGGAATGACAATGGCTTGTCGACTCCTAATCAAACTTTGCTGTTAGAGGATCAGCGATGGGGCGATATCAGTTATGGTAGGTTTTGACAGTCTTTTCTCATGGAAGCTTGCTAATTTTGTGATAATGAAGGAATTGACTCAAGTATTAGAGCAACAGAAGCTTTGCCTCCACAGAGAAATGCTGATAGTGACCCCGACTTGGAACAAGATGGTCACCGACGCTTTTCTAAAAATCCTTTGGTGGATAAGAATCCACAGTTCGCGAGAACGCCAGATGGCCGATTTTGTAAGTGACTCCATTGGAAATATAAAAAGGCGCTTTACTGAATATTTTCTCTTTTTCCTTCAGGGTATATGGGCCCGACATCATCATGGTCATTTTGTCGCCGTGTCCTAGCTTTAATTGGGAGGCGTATACCAGAATCAAACCCTCCTCCAGACCCATGGCACCTGGATGGCATGGCATTTAAGCTACAATGGCGCCCAACATCACTTGAAGAGATTCCTGATGTTTCGAATCTACCGCCTCTTGACTATGCGCTCTTTCTCTTCAACACTGTCAAGTTCTATTTCGGTTTCCTGTCGTTTATGATTGATGAAGATTTGTATCTTCGTGACCTACATGAATTTTATAAGGACCCCGCTGCAAAAGCTGTTGAGTCACGGTACTGGTATGCGCAGTATCTCCTTGTTCTTGCATTCGGGAAGGCATTCCTCACTCCCAAGAGTCCCTCTGGGCCACCCCCAGGACATCAATATGCTGCAAGAGCTATGGCGCTTCTACCAGACTTATCTGGTATGCATCAAGACACATTGACGTGCATCCAGGCCATGAGTCTAGGTGCGGTGTATCTTCAGTCCATTGATATGAGGCGAGCGGCATTTCAGCATGTGAGTTAGACGCTATTATTGGTCCATGAGTCAATTGCTAACTACTGTAGATTGGACACGCACTGCGTGGATGTATCATTGAGGGCATTCATAGACATGTACCTGAAGAGTTTGGTGGACCTGAGCTTTCTAGGAGGTGCAGGACGATATTTTGGGTGGTATATATGCTCGATCGGGAATTTGCCGCATTAATAGGGGCACCGAGCTCCATTCGAGATGAGGATATCACAGTCATGCTCCCTGCAGAGGTCGAGGGCTCTGTGGAAGACATTAACCTAACATTACACGTTCGGCTTTCCAGATTAATTGCTCAGATCTTGACGAGTAAGCCCTCATACCTTTGATGTTACTGGTGTTCTGCTACTTTGATGATTGACACTACGCAAGCTATTTATAACCCCGGTGACAAGCTTAATGGATCACTCATTCGAAATACACAGTCGATTCTGCACAGCATGGCAGAGCTCTCGCATGATATTACGGCCTTTCTGAACACGCATTTCCATGGTCTTATCAGTCGAGCATCAAAAATGGCAATCCGACTGATGTTGGCTCACCACCACGTAAGCCCCATACACTCTCCTCTTGAGACCCGGATTCTAACCCAAAGAAGTGCATCGTTCTAACGACAAGACCACTGGTCATGTGTGCGTTGCATATGCATATTGAACGCACCGACATGCAGACATCACAAACGATTTCCCTCACCCCACCAGTTTCTTCGCTTCTCCAGTGCTGTGCAGATTCCGCCCAGACTATTCTTCAAACTCTCCAAACCTTAGCTGACGATGACTTGATGGGTTCGTCTTGAGAAGTTCTCATTTGTGGAGAAACCATGCTGACTTGACATGCAGATGCATTTCTCCCATTTCAAATCGAAGACGCCTCTTCATCCGCATTCGTTCTCTATCTCATCCGTGCAATAGCTCCTTCGCTCATACCAAACAGCACATGGTGCGATAATCTCGAGTGCGTTCTGGATAAGCTCATTGCCAAAGGTAATCTTGCTGCGCCACTGCGTCGACGAGAACTTAGCCAATTAGAGCAGATCCTTGCGCCCTTGACTCCAAAGCCTCAGAATAGCCCATTGCCACCCGTGCGCTTCAACGCTGCACCGGAAGAGCAAGAAGAGGCTTATGGGATGGATCAGGTGGACGTTGGTGAGGAATTTGAGTGGGACTTGCTAGGTCTCAATCCTTCAGTCAGCCTTCCACCCGCAGAACTTCTTGATCTTGCCGATCAACTGGATATGGAACGTATTATGCAATCAGTTGGCGCGTGTGTGAATTAAGCTTATAGTTAACTATCTGCTCTCTCTAATGTGTTATGGTCAACGAAGCAATGTGTGATGTGGATAAGAAGTCCAATCAACAAGAAGTTATAACAAAAAGGATTTGAACCAAAATGACTATATAGAGTCTGCACATACACAATTCCAATTGTCGGAGCCGGTGACCGACGCTTAGAAATCAGCATGATAGTGACCGGGCCAGTGCCGGTATTGTGGAGCGCACGGCCCGGTGCTCTACTGTAAACCCGCGATTTGAGATTCATACGTGTAAATATTTCCTTGTGTACCATTGAATGCATTCTCATGTTTACCAATAGATACTAAGATGTATTTCTCGCGAGGAGCCACACGTCTCTTACACAGACAGTAAGGCACGAGGTCATGTAATCTCTTAGCACTTGCTAATGCATATCAGATCCAGACAAACATGTAGCTCTCAAACTCCAACACATTTATCCTGCATTCAAAATAGCTCATCTGCCACTGCCGCTGCACAGAAGGAGTACAAGATCATCCAAGATGTTAGCAGCTTTGCAGAAATCGAAATCAATCGACAAGACTTTGACCACGAAAAGCCCATCGAAGTCACAAAGTCCCCATTTCCAAACTGGAATTACGGGGATGGAGTTCCCGATAACGGCGCAAGCCTCATTCAGAAGCACCATGAGATTGATCCGTATGCTTCAACCCGCCCAATGATCAACAATTACCGTCTCCTCGTATCAGGGATCGCACCTCGCCCCGTCGGCTTCATCAGCACTGTGAACGAGAAAGGCCAAAAGAATCTCTCCCCATTCAGCTATTTCCAAGTCATTGACCATGACCCACCAATGTTCATTGTCGGGTTCTCCTCACGACCTGGACGTGTCAAGGATACATATCGGAATCTGAAAGAAACAGGCGAGTGTGTCATCAACACCGTATCGGAGAATATGATCGAAGCCGTAAATGCTACCTCTATCGATGCGCCTTACGGTATTTCCGAATGGGAAGTTTCGGGGCTGCATGAGGCGCCTTCCACGACTGTGAAGCCTTCACGGGTTGCTGAGTCGGTGCTTTCCGTTGAAGGGAAGGTTCTTGATATCAAGGAGTTTACTGATCATCAACGACCTGGAATGAGTATCGCTGCTACGGTTTTGATCAAGGCTACGAGATTTTGGGTTAAGGAGGGCACGGCTGATGCGGATCTCAGTCATATTGATTTGGATAAACTGCGGCCTGTTGCTCAGCTTGGTGGGGTCTCTTATGGTCGTGTCGTGTCTACGTTCGAGAGGCCGCGCAGCAAGTGGGCTGTTGAGCTTCCGAAGAGTGAGTTGTTAACAAGGCTGGATAAGAATAGGCCGGATGTTGAATAGGGCTGCTACATTATGGCGCTTCTATGGACAATACTTCAGCTACAGAATGAATTATGGTGCCACGACCATTCCCGATCATTGACCCGAGGAGATGAATAAAAAGCCAATCTCTACCATCATTTCAATATTTAAGAGTGAACAAGAATGGGCAATTCGATGTATGTATTCCATTTATAATGGGGTTTATTTCGTATAAGCTTGTCGTAATTTAGATCGATAGATCATGTTGCTGGAATCTACACCGCGACCGGGCGCTCCTCATCTCCGTCGCTAACAACCTCCACAACAGGCTGCACATGGAAATAGCCCATCTGAAACAAGGCATGCTGCCACTCTGGCTTGCCAGTAGCTTGGACATAGTAGTAATTGGTCTCATCAGGAAACCATCTTTCCTTTCGTGTAAAGGCCTTGTCACTTCCTTCGAGGGCGGCCCGACTAGCACGAGTGGTCCTCGCGCGAACTTCTCCACGTCCTTGCTCTTGTGCCCAAGCTGCGTGAAGATTATCACGGTATATCTTGAGACGGCCGTCAAATACCATGATCGCACGGATATATGGCGCAAGATCTTCGGTGATTGTGGCGAGGCCATTTTCAAACGAAGGTGCTAGGCGGCCTGTGGATGTGCTGTGTCGGGCTTTCATGATGGGATCAAAAACTTGCTGGAATCCGGATTTGGTAGATGGGAAAACCCGGCGCTTAGCTGCCAATTGGCCCCAGCCGTTGGAAATTCGAGATGTGCAAACCGATTCAATATCGTCATCAATGGGACGGAAGGTGCGGGAGATCAACGCAGCCGAGGTTATGCTTATGTTCTCGCTTAATGCGTTATATTCGGGCAGCAAATCGGATTGGAGCAGAGGATGAGCGTCGACGTAATTCGATCGGTGAGACTCAAGCATTGGAGGGGCGCTGGCATCAAGAACATCCTGGAAAGCTGTTAGCTGAAGTTGTCACATACAGAGCACACTGATAGAACTTACTTTGAACAGGTTGAAGGGACATCCCGAGCAAAGAATATCAAGAGAGCTTCTCATCTCCGAGTAGTCTGACTCAAGGCCTAGCAACTCTAGTTGCTCCAGTCTGGACTTTGAGGCGTACTGTTCAGAAGACAAAAGCTCTGCCTGGTTGAATCCACTCGCATCTTCTATATCCTGAAGGCTGAGTCGCCACCAATGTGATGTATTCCGTAGGGCTTCGGTCTCTCTCTCTAGAGGAGATTCTGTAAGGAAGAGATCCCGATTGAACCATCCCATGTACGGTTCGTAAGTATTGAGGCTAAGCACTCGAAGGCGTTCGCCGTCTTTATCAAGGTTATTTTGCGGTGGCCAGGATGGCAGTATCCAGTCAAGTCCTGCCTTATCACTGCCGACGCCAACCTGACACCAGAAATTGAGGTCCATGAGAGACCGTCGGATATCATGGCCAGCTCCGTTATAAAGCTTGCTCACAGCATTCCTCTTCAGGACATGTCCCTCGTTGGCAGCGACGAGAAGCAAGTAATCGAGCACAAGATCGGGAGGCGGTCGCTGATAGCGTAAAATGGCGTGCAACGACATGTCTTGGGTGGGGACAAGGCTCTCATTGTTGCAGGTGATGACGATTGGGCGGCGAGACTGGCTGATGAGGGTGAGAACTCCGGTCCAAAATTGCTTGTCTTCGTCAAAAAGAATATCGGCTTCCTCTAAGAGTATCAAGGATTGCTTTTGTTCCCGGGGGCGCTTGGAGTCATTCTCGGGCTCACTAGAACTTGCTCCTTTATCAATATTTTTGGCGGCTTTTGAAGATTGACCTTTGAAAAAGCCCATCAAATTGTTCTGTTTGGGTTCATCTGGGGCAGGAATTCGTGCCTTGGCAGAGGATTCGTCGGATTCATTGAGCAGATGCACGAGATGATTTTGTGTCATATCACCAACTTTCTCAAGCATGTCTCTGGCACTCCGTCGGCTACCAGGATTGATCTCGAATACCTCAAAGTCCAGCTCTTTGGCAACGGCATACACCGAGGCGGTTTTTCCAGAGCCGGATGGGCCACTCAAAAGGATGGCGTTGGCGAGTTGCCCCTTATCAAAGCCATGCTGAGAGCAAAGACCCAAGTCTCCTGATCGCACAACAGTCCGCTGGGCGGAAACAGTCACATCACCAGCAAGCTCATCATCCGAGCCAGAGAGGTTATCCATTTCCGATGCTTCCTCTTCACTAGAGACAATAAATCCATCGAGCTTTTCTGCCTTTTGGCGCTTTTTCTGCTTCTTTTCGTGTTTTGTCTTTGGCTTTTTGCTGCCGTGCGTGGACTTTCCAGTATCAACTGCGGTGATCTTGAGATGTCGAAGCCAGTCCCGTAGCATTTGTGGCTCACGCCCAACCTGCAGGACATCTTCGGCGGATTTTGGTGCATACTTTTGTGACCAAAGGTGAGATTCGTACTTCCCCAAGTCGAAGGCGGAAAATGAATTCTGTAGGTTTATCCGAAGTTTGGAGATTGAGGGAGAAGCTGCTATGGGAGGCTGATTGGGCAAAGACCAGGACATTTGACTGTCAATTGCTTTTTGCAGAACTCTTCCACTTGCATTATGTCGACCTGGAAGCCGCAAAGTCGGGCGGTGAAAGTGGCTATCGCTTAAGTGCTTCTGAGCGGCTGTTCGTGCTAATGCAGTACTCACAAGGAGAGCATTTTCTTCATCATGCACCCCAATGGTCGGTAGTTTGGCTTTCTTGTGATCATGTTGGGAGGTAACGGGTGCAACCGAAGAAATTATTGGTGGAGATATGGTATATTTGACGTGAAAAAGGTCTCGTGGGGGCCATAATGGGTGGACAAGTTCAGGGAACTTGGTCTTCGGGCGACTGAATGGTGAGGATGAGGCTGGAAAGCCCCTTGGCTCGCGCGTTGAGAGGAAGCTAGATGTAAGGGTCGCCCGGGAATCTGCAGTTGGGGTGGGTGATATAATTTCGGTATCAGCCTTTTGAGGTGGTTTTTTCGAGAAGAACGGATGGGTTGGCTTATTGCTAATGGGTTGCGAGCGGACAACAGGCTTTGGCGGAGCTGCAGATCGCCTAAATGCATGGTTCCCGCAGAGAATATCGTTGATCAATTGGCCAACATTCCTTTCTTGATTCAGGCTGTATTTGATGACAACCAGTTTGCTTTGCGTTTTCCGGTGTTTACCACGCTTGGGACCTTTCCGGGTCTGATCAACGGTTCCCGGAAGGTTTTTAGGAGGCGAGCTCAGCAGCCTTCCATTTGGGTTCAGCTTGAGAGTTTTTCGACTCGGATCAGCAATACTGTCCTGTGCTATCGGGTCCGTTGAATGTGTCCCTTGACTGAGAACTTGAGCATCGGCTAACTGAGGTCCATCCGAGACGAGCGGGCCAATTTCTCCAGGGACTGGTGTAGGAACAGGCGGTAGTGATGACGCGGGCATCTCACGCCCTAACCAACCCGATAAACCAGCCTGAAGAGAGCCGTCGTGCTCCGCATTCTTGGTCTTTTCGGTCCTTCGTCTCTTTCTCCGACTGGCATTGGGGTCCTCCTCTGAGCTCGCAGGGGTTCGGTCAGGTTGGTCTCTTAAACGCTCCAATGAGTTGGCAGAGGACGGCGGCTGTTTCTGTTGTTGCGCTTCAGGCTGCTGACTTTGGACTGAGGTGAAGGTGAGCATATTTGATGTCGTTTCGGTTGGTAGGTTCGAGGCACTGGGCACGCCACGTTTCTCTGGAACTGTAAACTCTACCACCATGTAAGGAAAGCGTCAGGTGAAGCTACTGAAGACAGCATACCTTGCTGGAAAAATGGGTGGATTCCCTGCCGCTCGCCCTGTCCCATGGCTAACGGTGGATTGGATACTGCTGTATCCATGTGAGAGGCTCAATTAAACATTGGAGGAGATGGTGAAGAGGAAGATTGATTTCATATAAATAAATGGAGTGAATGACAGCGAGACACAGCCCTTCAAGGCCAGCAATAGGGTATTTAAAAGTCGACGGTTGTTATCGGAGGTTATCAAGTCACTTTAACACGCTCGACGCGAAAGGCGCGTCGCTGGGGATTATGTCAGCCTGATTATTTGATCTTTACACTAGCCTTGATTTGGGTTAGTGTGTGGGCCCGGTCCGGAGTTAACCCGAAAATTTTTCAGATTTCCTCGTTGGGACAGTCTGATGCTCTCACTGAACAGGACCTCAAGGGACAGGAAATTAAGTCATTTGTGCAATTTCGAGGCTTCCTTCTGCCATGGACCTGCAGTCTCCGTCTGTGCTGGCACAATTGCCTCGCCCCCTCCACGCCTCATCGGGCAAGACTCGCATTGGCGACGTCTATAGCCTCGCTGATGCTAAAAAGCGCAAGCGTTATGAGGTTGCCGTTGCGATCGACGGTGAAGCCATCAACATATATAATGTATTGCTTCTGATTGCTGTTGGTGTCTTGGTATTCCTAGGCTAATATTTTCTCGTCTCCAGGTGCAAACTCCCAAGCTCGTGACCTCGTACGCTGTTCCGCCACAATCGACATTCTCTTGCCGCCCATGCTCCGTTCGTCGGAAGATCTCGAAAAAATCGGTTGTCAAAAGGCAGACATATGCTGCAGCGATCAAGCCAGAGCATCAGATCAAGTGTTTCGTGGAAGAAATTAGCAACGGATCAAGTGCGCCAGCAATCTCTTCGTCGACAGCCACCATCACGGATTCACGCAGCCCAACAACTTTTGTGGGAATTATTCCTATTAGTGCAGACGACGAGAGCGAATCCGATCCATTTGATGTCCTTGCAGTCCATGAAGATGGTCGTGTACGCAGATTGTCAGCCGATCTGAAGACCCAGCGTTGGAGTATCCAACACAGTGAAATCGCTAAGGTCTCTTCCACCCACATTGTTAACACTTGCTTTTTGATCGATTTGGAAGATGCGCGAAAGTCATTGTTTAAGAGACGTCAGGACTTGGCTGCTCTCGCTCTGGGCGACGAGGCAGTAGATGGAACAAATGAACCATCCATCTTGCTCGTTGTTTCGCATCCCAGGGACGCCGAACGGTTTGCGCTGCAGGATGTGAATGTCCAGATGTTCTCTGTGCCTGCCAAGTCAGGATCCCAAGAGGAGAGCCAACGCCTTCGTCACCTCCAAACAATCCAGGTACCCGGCCCAAGCGGAATCGACAAAGTCAACAGCCATGGCCTACAGTGGAACTTCCACGCAGGATCAGCGGGTCTACACCTCTCCTTCGACAAAGGATTTATAAACACCGACCTGTCACAATACGCTCCTTCGGTGACCTCACAGTTCATGCTTGATGACGAGAATTTCTCTTCCGTGATGCGTGTCTCTCCCCAATGCGTCATTGGTGCCAGTGATTCCTTAGTCGCACTTTACGATACTCAATACCAATCCGTTCAGCGGAGCATTGCTGCTGGTGAGGTCTTGTCTGGAACAGGTTCAAGTGCACCCATCGTCTTCATCAGTTATTTTTCGAAGCTGGGAATTGCAGTGGCCGCTAAGGGAAACACTCTGATCGGTTTTGATTTGACTTCCCTCCACAGCAACTCTGGGCCTTCCCTCAAGCGATCCCGCGATGGCCTTCTCATCGACGCTATTGGACGCGGCATTGGTGCATCTTCTGCGCAATGGGACCTGGCATCCAAGAAGTACCGGTCTGAGAACATGACTTCACTCCACCTTACTTCCCCCGAGCAGGTGGAGAAATGGAATCAGTTGACTAAATCTGTGAATGAAGCGACCACCTCCAAAAACACTAGTCTATTCGATAAAGCCGTGCAGGCCTACTTCGGCACTACCCTACCTTCACGAGGACAATACGTCAACCCCGAATCAACCCTATTCCTGCTGTCCAAGATCTTTACGGTTGAGAATTCTGTGACTGAAGGTGATGTTGTATCGGCTCCGTCATCCCAGTTACGCATTGTGCTATGGCCTCGCATCACTTGCGCCTGGTTGATTTCTTTGGGTCAACTATCTTCTGATAATGTCGAAATTGCACTTCGGCGCGCCTTGAAGCCACGCATCCTCCAGCCGTTGGCCACTGGATCCTTTATCCAGGCACTGATTGATTCCGATTCATCCCTTAAGCATGTCAACCATGTCCTTAGTGGCCCTTCTGCCCTCTCGACTGATGAATTGGCTTACGCATTGAAGTACTTTTTGATTGAGGCGCGTCAGCGATCTGGTGCACTGGAGGAGACTACCCGAGCCATTACCAATGGTGATATTGCTACACCTACCCAGGAACTTACACGCCATTTGGGAGATGAGACAGCCACTGTCAAAGCAGTTTTCAAGGGGTTGAACACTAGCATCCAGAAGATCCACACCCACCCTCTTTCTTCTGTCACAAAAGCTCTCCGCTCCAACCTGTCACGCCAAGAGCTTATCTCCATGATTCATCACCTTCGCCTTTCTCTCGCCACCGGTGGCTACATGTCTCGGTTCTCCGAGAACCCCCCTACCCCCATCACCATTGATCAGATTACTCCTTCCCTTTCACTCCAAACCATTAGTGATATGCTCACTTCCTCTGTTGACGCCGTTGGTCCCTCCGGCTGGATTACCGCTCTCCCCTCCGTGAACGACCTTGATGATGAGACCGACTCGACTATTGCCGCGGCCACCCGCGAGATGGAACTCATTTCCGATATGCGATCCGAGATCTCTGCTACCTTGGGTGGTGTGGAAGAAGCAACGTACTTGAAGGGTATCCTTCGCGAGTACCTGCGGTTTTCTGACCAAGTCAGCACCCCGAAGACCGCAAGTGGAAATGCCGTTGCGAAGGTCGAGAATGAACCCACTCCGGGCCCATCTCATCTTGTCCGTCATGAGAAGGTCAACGGCGCAGACCTCTTGATCTTTGCTCGTCCTGGTGAGGGTGAGGATGGTTATGATGGTGATGCCAGTGGAAAGATGCTGCCGCTATCGATGAAGCCTGTCTCGACCGATGTTTCTCGGACTAAGGTCAAGAAGTCAACGGGTGAAAGCAAGGCTCGTAGTAACCGTGAGATCGGTTACATGCGTCGCAAGGAAGTTGGCAAGTACTCTTTCGAGAGGCTTCTGGTTTAATGAGTGATTGACGGTGGACATACCCGTGGACTTTGCCTTTCATGTTTCATACTGTATTAACCATTACGCATCAAGTATAAAAGGAGTTTAAAATTGAGGTCAATAATTTTTGTTCAGTCTTTGGCAATCTCACAAATCTTTGACTGGCGCTCTAGAGCCAAGTCAGGTGGCAAACGCTTATAATTATAGTACAATCGTCAATGGGTATATAACAGTCAACTGCCCAGGTGATGCCGTGATACTCCAACTTTGTAGCTTCGAAAATCGGCAAATGATGTTCGCAATGTCAAAAACTGACCATTTCAAAGTAAAACACAAATAAAACTTCCAAGGTTATTGTTCTGAATTCGTTTCACCAAGAGTGTTATAATGGAAGTGTGAAAATGTGAACTTGGGGAGTGGAAGCCGGGATTCGAGATAAGACTTGATATATCCGGGGCCTGTGATGTCGTAGGCCCAAAAGGTAAATAGATTGACGATGTCCTCAACCCGAGCCGAGCGGCCGTCAGTACAGTCAGGGCATCTGAGATTCCACCATTCTCCCGTGACATTGCTATGCCCATGATGTATCATGTCGCGAGGGATACATGTCAAAATTTCAAACAACATACTGGCACGGTGTAAAAGATGGCCAATACCAAAAAGATATCCACAATAATCTCCGTCACTGACATCCGGACCTGCGACTTTGATGCTGATGCTCTTCTCTTGGACCCTCTCTTGGGAAATAGCGCATGTGTCTGCACATGGCGTCCTTGTTTGTGACGGTCCATGTAGTGTATACGTATTTGGAAGACAGGGTAACGAGCCACATCGATCCACCATCACAAATCTGGATTTCATGTTTTATGTCTTTGTATAGTAGTTGAGTGATCTCGATGTATAAAGCTCGGCTGCATCCCAGGATGCCGAGAAGTCTTCCACCATGAGACATGATAGTCAGGGTAGTGCTGTTGATATTTTGAAAAAGCTCTTCCCAGATCATCAACCGAATTTCGACTGGAAATCTGGCAAAGTCGCCAAGTTGGCTTACGTACCACCCTTCTTCGTCAATATAGTTTTGATTATTGTAATTCATTGTTAATGATGCGTATATCCGGTATAAGTTCGATGTTCAACAAGGAAATAGCGTACTCTCAGAAGATGTTGGATGCGTGGATGGAGTTATTCAGAAGGAACATATTTGTATCAGAGAATATTAGGAGTGTTACTAGACCTGCTCGGGTAGCCCGATCCTCAAAGGGTCATAGGTGTTAGAGATTGAACCCCGGAATGCAAAAGCTTATAGTATTACTGCTGTGGAAGCAGCAACGGAACTTATACTCTCCAGGGCTTCCCGGATAGGACTAGTGTCGCTAGAACTATGAATGCTTGCTTTTACGCTTACCAGGAGGACCAGCGAACTTTTTTCCCCCATGGTATTTGAGAATATTGGATGAGACAAGCTCTTTTTACAGCGGTGTGGTAGAAAGAGAAAGTAGATAGAAAATAGTGAAATCCGAAAGTAGTAGCAGTCGGAAAAGGCGATGAAAGTGCACTCTGCCTGGAAGTGTGGAGTACAAACTTACCTAGTAGAGCCATTGCCCGA
Source organism: Penicillium longicatenatum (assembly GCF_028827895.1). NCBI lineage: Eukaryota > Fungi > Ascomycota > Eurotiomycetes > Eurotiales > Aspergillaceae > Penicillium > Penicillium longicatenatum. The sequence continues at coordinate 4,429,891 of NW_026643120.1, read as the reverse complement.
ACCATTCCTTTAGGTTAACCCTTTCACCCACTCCTCGTCATCTGCCCTTTTAGATGTGACTATGACGTTGGGAATTCTGAAACGCAAATGTGGTCAGTGCAAAGGGCTCAGCTCCACTTTGGCCGCTTGTTTGGGGACACGACGAGCCGTTCTTGTTGACAGATAATTCAATTGTCAAAGTATCGAACGACAAAACTATCATTTGAGGGTAAAGGACGTTGAGAGAATTTGGGATTTGCTGATGGAACACAATTTAAGCATAGTATTCTGACCTCGTGAACTTGAGGTCGAGGACGGGGCTTGCATGCCCAAGTTTTGTTGTTGAAATATATTTTCACAGCCCAACCAACCACCGTGGACCTGTTGAGTGTGCATGCATATACGCAGCCAAGACCCAATTTGATTTCGTACATAGCCGTAGCCCTAGGTAACCTTAGAATTATACATAGTGAGCTCTTCTATATGTGTGGAATCAGAGATCCCAGAAATATCGGTCAAGGAAATCGGGGCTCCAAGTGGGACCAAAACAACACATTGGGCTGCAATAAGACTCGGACCAATCAGACCACTTCTGCTTGGATCCTCGATCGGACCATTGGCTGCTAGTGGGGGGATCGGTTGGATTTAGAGTGATTTTTTGTTTAGATATCAATAACAATAAGGGGTGTACTCGAAGACAAGGATCACAAACATAAATGGGTGGCGCGTATCATGTGTCGCTAAATAAACAAGGAGCTTGGGTGGAGCTGACTGCTTGGACCAACAACCCGCAAATCCCCAAACCGTTCGTCTCGGAGCTGAAAGTTGATTTTGTTGTTGATTTACATTCAATGTCTGAGGGGAAATGATTCCTGGTTCTTCTCCTGTTTATATCGGAGCGCGAACCGCCGGAACGCGCCCTGCGTCAAATCATAACAATGAGCAACCAACCATGGCTAGACAGCCTGTCAGACGACTGGCCGTCGGTGCCTGCCACTCCTACCACTCCCGCTCCATCGAACCCGTCACAGAACCTGTTGTCCTTGCGGCGCAATAGTGTGCAGAACTCCCCTAGTCGCATTCCGGTACCTGCACGCCGATCTGTGGAACAATCCCCAGCCGACGACAAGAAAAAGGTTACCCGACCATGTCATTTCCATAGGAAAGAACCTCCCACACCGAAGACCCCGCGAACTCCCAAAACACCTACAAAACTGCGATCGCCCATCCCGCCCAAGACCAGAACAAGGACGCCCAGGAGCTCCAAAGTCACTCCAAAGTCTACGTCCAAGGCCCGCGCGAAGCCAACCCCGGGTGCGGCTGAAAAGCAAGCGCCAACCATGGATACGCGCTCCCCGCTACGGTCGGTATCCAACGTCTCCAAACAATCAGACTACGAGGCGGGCGACACGGTCCAGATCAAACCCAAAAAGGGCGACGAGGGGGAAGCTACACCCGAATGGCGGAAACGACTGGTACGTGGGGAGATTCCGGTGGGAGATCAACGCGATCTGTTTGCGCCGATTGGACTTGAGAGTGTATTCAAGCCCCCGACGCCAGGATCCGGAGCTGGCCAACCAGACTCCATCCCCTTTACCCGACAGGACGACCAGCTGTGGGACTTCACCGACAATACCTCCCACCGAGAAAGCTCTACAAGACAGGCACAGGGGGAGGAGGATTATAGTGAACGCGTCGGTGAAGGTGACTACTCGGGTACTGGCATAGAATCACCATTTGGGACGGTGAACCATCGGGCACACTGGGCCGATAAGCGACCAGGGAGCAATCATGCAGATCAGTCGGGCCTGTCACATGGATACACTGAAACTCGGACTGCTAGTGGGCTAGAGGACCTTCGCAATGAGGGAATCACACCGATTACGTTCACGCGAAACAATACACTAGAAGGGACTGCCACAACAGAGGTGATCAAGTCGGCATTGAAACAAGTGACGAGCAAGCTTGAGAGCTTGTCTATTGACAATAGTCGCCCTGACTCACCAGCTAGTGACAGTTTCCTATTTTATAACCATAGTGAACCCCGGCCGGAGGGTTCGCCAAACGAGGACAGTTTATTGGATGTAACCAGTCACTCCTTGCCTCAGGACTTGTCAATGGGAACATTGGACTTCAGTCGCCGCAAAGTTCACCGTCCTTTCCACCAATTCTCCCCCTCGCCCTTTCCTTCCCAGCACTTGTCCCCCACGACCCTCGCCAACGCCAAAACTCGCAGTTCTCCCCTCTTCAATCGCTCTTCAAACGGATCACCTACATTGCCTCGCCCCTCCTCCTCTCATGTCCGACCGTCAACATCCGATGATAACACTTCAAAACAAGACACAATGCCCTCGTCAGGAAGCCCATTGAAGCTGTTTGGCGAGCATGATACATTTACAAACAACAGGCTTCTTCGGCGGATGAGTCAATTTGAGGAAACATTTGGGGACGGTTCGGGGTCGGAGGGAGACGAGCCGCCATCACCATCAGAAGAGGCACGAAGGAAGGGAGAAAATCGAAGCTTACTCAATGTTCGACATGAGCCATTGAGTGAGATATCTCCTCGACGGAATGAGCGAGGCTCATCTCGAAACGTTGTAAACCCTCGTCTGTCTCGGTTCGGGGACGGGGAACTGGATAAATTCGACTTCTCAGACACGAGCCCGTACGAGCCTAACTTCACTTATGGCGATGTACCAGGTTTTGAGTCCCGCCCCTCCTCCCGAAGAATATCGTCGAATCGTCAACAATACCTTCAACGGGGGTCACAGGTGGGCTCTTTGCAATATGCCAGATCTGCAAGCTCCAGCTTTACCCGGAAACCATCCGCCTGGACTCGCCAAAGCTACTTTGATCATTTACGTGATGCAACCGCTTCGTCACGCGCCAATAAAGAAAACATCGCGCCGTCTGAAACCAAGAGAGTTCCCAAAGCAGCGGCCATGGACCCGATTCCAAAGCGCCGACGAACTATTTTGCGCGATGACAGCGCCGAACCGGAACGAGCCCATTCCAATGGCGATCCAGCAAAATTTGGCGAAAGCATGTCCTTGCTGCAGAGAAGCTTGATGCAACAGGGCGTGCAGCTCGAGAATGGGGATTACCTCGCTCCTCCCGGCCTCTCTCAGTCCATGCAACGACCTAGGACCCCGACTCCTAGTCAGATCCGGTCTATGCACGGATCGAAGGTGTTACCGAGCAGAGAGTACTCGGAATCAAATTTTGATAACCTTGACTACTCGGACTCGTTCTCCATTGAAGGTGACATACCACTAGTCAAGATTACTGGGGCAAGTGACACATCGCGCAAAGGGTCTATCACAACCCAAGACTACTTGAACGAAGCGACGAAAATCATGGATCTGATCCGAGCTAAAGGCCGCCCAGTACCGGGGTTAACGAGCGTTCAGGAGTCCGATGGGGATAGTGAAGATGGAGAGGTCAGCTACGATGACGAATCTACTCGGGAAGCATTTTCTCGCCCCCCAAGCCGTGATGGCACGAATACAGATTTCCGCAAAATTCGAGAGCCAAAAGAGTTGAATGCTCAAGTTCTGAACTACTTGAAACAATATCAAGAGAAAGATGATGGTGATTTTGGGACCACTGGATCGGTCATGTCATTCAATCATGAAGCAGAGCTCAAGCCCGATGGCTCCCGAAGGGTGGTTTCCGGAAGGAAACGCAAGACAAGCAGCACTTATGATGATGTCGCGGACACCATCGCACAAGACTTGATGACAATTAATACCCAAATGTCTGGCTTCAGTGTTCACTCCGTACACACAGGATCCTCGCAAAACTCCCAGGCGAAAGGAGTATTATCATCCGATCTGGTCGCTCATCTTATCCCAGAGCAAGTCAACGGTTTTACTTACGACAAGTCCAAAAATTTATGGATCAAGAACGTTGCAGAACAACCAGCTCTACAAGTGTCTCATGATGATGAAAACGAAAACAACGATCCGTTCCAGGACATCCCTGACTTAAGTGTGGATGAGTTGCAGGAAATGATGCGAGTTCACGGCCTTGATTCTCCGTCTAAGCGGTTGTCAGCGAATCAAAACCTAGACTCCCACGCTCGCGCTGGAGGTACTTCACCAAAGAAGGGCGATGTTAGACCACACACAAGAGACGGAGATCCCTCAGTGAATGCAAGCTCTGTTCAGTCCAGAGCCACTCGGTTTACATCAAGTGTTCCAAATTCCGGAACCCGAGCAACATCATGGGGCACAGACGAAAGTCAGGCGAGAAATGACTCCGCGAGCCAGAATGCCAAAAGGCCCGATGACATAGATCCCCAGGCGCAAAACAAGCAGACTCGGGTTGCAACAATCTCATTTTCTTCACCTGTCGTTTCTCAGGTCGCATACACGGACGACGACGAGGCTTCCAACCCCGACACTGAATCACATCAGTCAGCACACATTGACGAAGGGAAGCATAACGAGAACCCACGGTCTGCTCTTCCACCTCCCCGTCGTGAAACCTCCGTAGCCGGGCAGCCATTCATTCGGCGTCCCGTGTCGAGAATTGATGAACGGAATGAAGAGGGAGCTGAAGATCTCAGCCTTGTTCACAGAAACGATTCACTGGGTGTGCAACAGACTCCAAGTGGTGATGCCATTGGAAAATCCTTGGTTCCCATTCACTCAGGTGACCATGAAACAAGTTACAGCTTCCATATGAGTCCGCTGCCTGATTTCTCAGTCAATCAACCAGATCACCCCCTGAACCTAGAAATGAGCTATGTGGCAAACCGCACGCATCCGACATCACTGAGACAGGTTCATGGTCAGTTTGCCCTTGCCACAGAGCAATTGATCAAGCACATCACCGATGTGCAGCCATATGAACCATACTGGGAAGACGTACGCCGCTTGGTACTGCGTCAAAAGGGGCTGATTACCTTGCACAAGCTGAGTGATTTCTGCCCTCGACTTGAGGACCTCGATGTCTCCGACAATGATATTGGGCAGTTGAGTGGTGTTCCAACCAGTCTTCGAACTCTCAAGATTCCCAGGAACTCCCTGTCCAATCTCACACCATGGGGCCACCTGACTAATTTGCAATACCTGGATATTTCTGGAAATGATATTGAGACCCTCGATGGTTTCTCTGGTCTGATTCACCTTCGGGAATTAAAGGCGAATGACAATCAAATCCGGAACATCGATGGCATTCTTGACTTAAATGGCCTGCTGAGCCTGAAATTGAGCAATAATTCGTTGACAACCGTGGACTTCGAAAGCACAGAACTGTGAGTTACTTTACCTGCATTCTGTATGGGTGGGTGCTAACACTACCAGAACTCGACTTCGCGACCTTGATCTAAGTCACAATTGCTTGACATCTGTCCGCAACATCGAGTGGCTCCCATCACTGGCCACTCTTGATGTTAGCGCCAATCAAATCACTCAATTCGAGGCGTCAACATCCCTCATCAGCCTGCGAGCGCTGAAACTCTCCGCCAATCGTCTGAGTGCCTTGGAGCTGAAGAACTTTTCTTCTTTGAGCCTCTTATATGCTGATCATAACGGTTTGTCGACCATTACCGGGCTGGAACACTGCCATAATCTAGAAGTTCTCTCTGTGCGAGAACAGACCCAAATGGGAGATACTACGTCTGGTATTACTTTGGACCTCGACCTCGGATCCGCAAAGGACATCCGTAAAGTTTTTCTGTCGTCAAACAAGCTTGCCTCTCGATGCCTCTCTCCTTCGTCTCCTTTACTTCGACTACAGCTTCTCGACATTGCCGCGTGCACTTTGCCTGCTCTCCCAGGCGCATTCGCCTCTAGCTTCCCGAACCTCAAAGTGTTGAATATGAACTTCAACTCTTTGACCGAATTGGAACCTTTGGTGGGTATGCACTGCCTTGCGAGGTTAACCATGGTTGGAAACCGACTTTCGAGAATGCGGCGCATCTGTCAGATCCTCAGCCGACTTGGAAGAACAGGAAGGGGCAATCCGTGCTCCCTTCGCAAGCTTGATATTCGTGGCAACCCCCTGACAGTCGGATTCTACCCTCCAGCTCTGACTGGCAATGGAAGCAATGCCGAGCGCAAGAAATTGAAGGACCAAGAAAAGGCAGTCGCTCATTTGCAAGAAAACCGACGAGATCTTTCTGATGCTTTGGCTGACGTTGATCCCAATGACCAAGTCGCACAGCCCGTCACCTGGGATGACAGCGCCAAGTCTGATCGTGATAGCGAGATCAACGATCCTCTGACTCTTCCTCTGGCGGATCCTCAGGCAGACGAAAAATATCTCCAGCGCCTAGACCGTGCCACTCGATTGCGCCGGCGGGTCCTGGAACTTTTACTTTATGCCGGAACTAGCGGCTCCCTTCAAACATTGGACGGGCTGGATCTTCGTCCAGTCCTTGGGGACGACTCATCGGATATGAATCAAGCGTGGGTTAGGCTCGAGGAACTGGGTGTTCTTCGAAAAAAGGCGATTACCGACAAGGCGTGAAATTTTCGTCTTGCATATTGTTTGTGTGAAGGTGTTGATTTTGTCTGAATATTTTATAGCGTGCATGGAGTTTTGACTATTTATTAGACTCACCTGAGCTGGATCCGGTCATGGTATTGGGTGTCCAGCATTTGCATGTTCGCATTTCTGGAGTTAAAAGCCTTGGGATTATTGCGATAGCGCTTTACCATTTGAATGGAAGATATTTTACCCTCCTAATCATATTATTCATTCGAAGCTGCCATTAATTATCTGAATGCTGGGTGTTATAACGAATGTTTGAGCCTAAGATTCAGCCAAAGTTATAGTCTTTGCTGTTTTCCTATCGGTTACTGACAGCTGTGCTTGTTCACGGTCACCAGTCGACGGTCCTGAAACGCTATCATGAACAACCACCTGACCTTCAAGGGTATCGAAAAATGCCGCGCGCTTTGGCAGAAGATATCTTACATCAATGATGCGAAGTAAACATGTCATCAGAATCACAAGCACCAGCAATGCAAGAGCTGACTGCCATCCATACTTATAATACGGTGCCTGTGAGGCAGGCCAAACTAGGACCTGAGACCAAGCCGAGATAGCATAGTATCCCGCAACCGAGACGCCGACGATCAGCGTACGGGCCTCAGGATCCTGTGGAATAAGATCCGAAAGCCAGGCAAAGATAAGCGGTGCCGTCCCGAGACAAATGTAGGAAATGAAATAGGATGCGTAAGCACCCGACAGAGGAACGGCATCGGGATGGGAAGTCCAGATACTCATGATTATGCACGGGATAATCCCAATAACGCCTTGCGCAACAATCAAAGTCCAACGCGTTCGCAGGAAATCCGAAAGCAGAGCCCAGATCCAAACGAAAACCACGTTGATGGCTGACCCTCCAATCGGGATGGCGTTTACTTCAGTGACAGTCCATCTTGCGCTGCCATCTGGATTCTTGAGTGATTTCAGGAAGAGTGAGAAATACACATATCCATAGGTTCCCAGGACCGTCGCGATATAGAGCACGGCAATGAAGTAAATCACCCAACCTGAAAAGGCACGCTTGGCACCCGCCCAGCTCATTTTCTTAGGCTCGGCACGACCGTGTCGAGCTAATCGTTCCATTGATAGCTCTGCGTGAACTTTCTTGAACCAGAATGCTCGGGGGTTTGGCTTGTTGGGAAGGTCTGGGATCATGAAGAACCCGGCAAAGCCCCATATGACTGTTATTATAGAGTTTATTACAAACAGCCAGCGCCAACCGGCCAGTCCACCGTGGCCGTCTAGAGTGTCTGAAATTGCTGCCTGTAAAGCGCCTGACATCATTTGTCCAACTGCTTGGCAGGAGTGGTAGAAGCCCATGCGCTTGGCTAGCTCCGTTGGCGTATACCAGTACACTGTGATATTGTTAGCTTTATCAACGACCTCAGTGAGTAGAATGGAAGTAGATAGTAAACGCACTGAGCAAGGTCATCATGCCTGGCCAGGCACTGCTCTCGCAAAGGCCAAGGAAGACTCGAAGTACATATATCTGCTTGGCGCTTGTAGCCATGGCAATAAGACCGGTGAATAGACCCCAGAGAATTTCTAATCCGGGTAGCCAGAAGCTTGGTCGAACATAGGTCAATATGATCTGGGACGGAATGAGCATGACGCAATAAGCTGCATTGAAGTATGTCGTGAATCTTATAATCATCAGTCCTGAGTCAATAAAGTGGAACTCGATGTAGCTTACAGATTTAACTCGTTTCCATAGAGATGCAAATCTTCCATCATGCCGGAGACGTAGGCATTGTTAATATTTTGCTGATCGAGATATTTGATAACTGGACATTATTAGCTTCCCGTTTGATGAGTCGTACTGTCTTTGGTACCTTGAGATAGACACCCGAACGTCAAAAGAAACGTATCCAGGCGTCTCACGAGAGCCTTCTCCTCAGGTGAGCGCTCATTACTCCCTTCCGGGTTTTCAGACGGAACGTGACGAAAGATCCTCCAGGTTCCCATAATAACTTTGAGGAGAGGAGAGAATCAAACGTCAAGATTCGCGCACCTGGCGCGCTGTTAAGAACTGCAGAGGGAGTCAAGATAAGAGAGTTCTCCAAGCGCCACAAAGGACCTGCAGATCTGAGGGGGAGTGCGTGTGATAAGAGCTCGTGCAGTCGTATTCCACGGCGTAACCTCGGACGTCGGGAGCGATACCGGCTCAAGATGTATCAAAGCTCACATAAGACTATGGGCAGGTCGATGCGATAGGGTAGCATATGCCAAGTGTCGATCACTTGCGTTGATAAGTTTTGGGGAAATCCGCGATAAGGCGATATCTTCCCCGCACGACTATCTTGCCCGATGACTGATACCTTAACTGACACTCTGATATGTCCCTTCTCGCAGTTTCATAAAATCCAGCTCATTGGGCAGTACAATTTGCAGCGATGGCAGACGAAAATTCAAGCAATAGTTTGCCTCGACCGACCCCTTGCTTGAGTTATTGGCAACGCACCACTCGGGCCTTCCCACATTTATTCGCGAATCAAAACACCAGAGTCCCTACACGAGCGAAATACGTAATTATCGGATCAGGTCTTTCTGGCGCTCTCACAACCTTTGAGCTCCTAGAAGGAGGAGTGAAGGGCGAGGATGTCATCATTTTGGAAGCGCGCGAAGCGGCCAGCGGCGCAACCTCCAGGAATGCCGGTCATGTCCGCCCCGGTATGTTTTCCAACAAAAGCAGAAAGGACGTGGACTAATAGGTTGGTAGATGCATTTCGTGGGTTCAGTGCCTACTCAAAGGTCCATGGGCCAGAACAGGCATTGAAGATTATCGCCAACGAGCGAATTGTTCTAGAAAAAGTGGACGAGTTTGTGAAAAAGCATAACGTGCAATGTGATTTCAACTTGACATCTACTTTTGATGTTTGCATGACGCCTGAGTTTGCCAAATACGAGGCAGAAAGTCTTGAAGCCTATAAGCAAGCCGGGGGTGAGACGTCCCATATCAAGTATTTCGAAGGCGAGGAAGCCCGAGAGAAGACCAGGGTCCTTGGGGCAGTTGCAGCGTATGAGTGGCCGGCAGGATCCAGTCATCCAGCCAAATTGGTTCAGTTTATCTTACAGTCAATGATCGGAAAGGGTGTGCAGATATTCACATTTTGTCCCGCTACGGCCATAAAGGAAAGCGAATCTGAGCCGGAACAGTGGGATGTACACACCCCTCAAGGCACCATAACCACTGAAAAGATCATACACTGCACAAATGCCCATGCGGCCCTCTTGCTCCCTCAATTAGAAGCATATGTGCGACCAAACCGTGCTCAGGCCCATTCTTTGGTTCCAAACCCGGCATTTGGAGCTGAGAACGTTCTCCAGAAGACATTTTCGCTCCGCTATAGTCTCTACCATTTCTATTCTTTGATTCAACGCAGAGTAGACGGTACACTCATTCTTGGAGTCTCAAGATCAAATCCCACCTTAAGTCCTGAAACATTGGCTAGTCGTTTCAGCACTGATGATACGCATTACAATCAAGAGATTGCTGATGACGCGCTGAATAGCTTCACGAAGATATTTCCTGATTATGCATCGCAAGGTGCTGTACATGGTGAAGGGTTGGATCATTCGTGGACTGGAATTATTGCCATGACACCTGATTCCGTTCCGTTTGTTGGTGCTATTGAATCACTTCCTGGACAGTATATTTGTGCTGGGTTTAATGGCCATGGTAAGAGGACCTATTGAGCCCGCGGCAGGCGAAAGCTAATAAAACTATTATTTAGGAATGGCACGCATATTCACTAGCGCCCCTGGTGTGGCAAAACTTGCTTTAGGTCATGACTGGTCCACGACTGGGCTGCCGGAATGTTTTCAGTTTAGTCGAGAAAGACAGTCTCGACTTGCGGAGGGTGGACTGCCATCTATATGGTAGAAGAGTAATCCATCCTACGGTGTCAATATTTCTGGCACAGTACACTACATACGCTCATGATAGAGGCCCGGCTTGCTGAGCACTATGCACGTGGACAGGTAGCTCTGGAGATATCTAAATGTTATTGATCTCAAAGCCTGGGTATCAGTCAAAAGGCAGAGAGATCATAGCACCCCGAATTCGCTTTCATTGATGGGCCCAGAGTTAAGAAACTACTGTTGGGACTATGAAAGTGGTAGAAGTGGGACCAACAGGCTTGAGGTACGCACCCCGATGTCGGGGTATCGAAGTATATCGCGTGGTCGGATGCCTAGATGTATTGCGTTCATGTTCACTGTGATTTGTATTCCGAAATGTAAATATCGTGTCTATCCTTTCTCAAAAAACCATAACTGTGTCATTTCAATTCTCGGAATATCTCAGTTGGATATCTGAATTGTTCCACTTTGGATTTGCTACGAATATCCGTGCTCCCAAGACCAGATTCGAGCAGACTTCCAAACTTCACAGATTTTGGAAACACTGAATTATTCATGACAATCATTCGATCAGACTGGGATTCCTCCACAACTCACGTAGCCAATTAAAACACTCCTATCTGATATGAACCATACGCCAGTCCGCTGACATACCTGACGTGCCGCACTGGCCGCCGATATCGGTCATCAACTACAACCCGCCAGGAGCTCGACGAACACATATAAACCAGCAATACGCACTTCAATATCATAGAACAGACAAAAGAGAATCAAGGACTTCTCTCAAAAACCTCCCAATCTCCCGAAATAAAACAAATCAAATCCATAACAATGGCAGCCAAAACAGAAGCAGCCGTCTACACCCACGGCCACCACGCCTCAGTCCTCCGCTCTCACAGCACACGGACAGCCCTTAACTCCGCGAGCTTTCTACTCCCACACCTTAAGCCGGATATGAAAATTCTCGACATCGGTTGTGGGCCCGGCACAATCACAGTCGACCTAGCAGAATGTGTCCCACAAGGGCACGTAACAGGCCTCGAGCGTGTAGGCGACGTCCTCTCTGGCGCACAAGCCCTTGCCAACTCACGCGGCGTGAAGAACATTTCCTTTGTGGTCGGCGATGGCAACGGTCTGACCTATGCAGACGAAAGTTTCGATGTCGTATTCTGCCACCAGGTTCTGCAACATGTTGCTGATCCCATAGGTATGCTCAAGGAGATGAAGCGCGTGACAAAGAAAGGCGGAATTGTCGCTGCTAGAGAAGCGGATTATTCTGTCTTTATGTGGTTCCCTGAGATTAAGGGTTTGAGAGACTGGCAGGATCTTTATGATCGGGTTGCGAGGCGGAATGGGGGTGAGCCTAATGCGGGACGGTTCTTGCATTCTTGGGCTAGACAGGCTGGGTTTGAGAATATGAAACATAGTGTTTCTTCTTGGTGTTATGGGGAGAAGAGTGAGGTTGCTTGGTGGAGTGAGACTTGGCAGGAGAGGGCTTTGAAGTCTTCTTTTGCTACTACGGCGCTTGAGGGGGGCTTGGCTACTGTTGAGGATTTGGAGAGAATTTCGAAGTGTTGGAAGGCTTGGGGTGAGGATGTCGATGCTTTTATTTCTATCCCTAGTGCGGAGATTGTTTGTTTTAAGCAGTAGGATTGTTTTCAGTTAGATACATTGTTCATAATCATGGATTTACGGATTTCGAATACTTTGCGTATGTAATACATATATAGTGCCAGCTTATTCGATGATTATCGATGGGGTTTGTTTGAAAATGACCAAACATGCTTGGTCTTTGAGTTGAAAATGAAACATACTGTACAATTGGACATTCGTAGCCACTAGCGAATTTTCCCATGTGCCCAACTCCGAACAATGCAAAACTCCAGCAGAAATGTTATATCAAGCGATGACCCGAGATATGATTCCCAGGTCGAACGCGTGCCTCATTAGGAATGCCTCCTAGTTTTCCGGCACATATTCATACCGACGCCAATTCTCCGAAACCCACCACTGAGCAACATGTGCAGCTTCCTTGATCCACTCCACAGCCACTTCGCCGTGAACCCCTGCAACATCCTCCAGCAAAGGAATCAAAGAAAAAGACTGCAGAGTATGGAGCTCATGCGGATCAATATCGACATCCGTGAATCTCCACTCCACGTCTTGAACAAGAGGAATGACTAACCGGTATGGCTTCGACGCAGATCGCAGGGCAAGCCAAGTTCCACCGGTGTTCATCACGGAGAATTGCCAGTCCTGTCGCCCGTCTTTTTCCGTAACGAGATCTCGGATAATGGACTGGCCTTCATAGAGAGGGAGGAGTTCTTTGATAGCACGCGTTGCGGCTTCATCCACGGAGCCAGATTCGACTAACAGATCGAGAATAGTAGGGAGGATTTGCATTGATGTGACTCGGCCATCGACGTTAATCGGCGGTAGCTGTGGGTGCGAGAAGACGAGAGGAACATGGAAGTTGGATACATGGGGATTGTCGTAAGGAGTGGCTCCGCCGTCTTCAATAATGGATAGGCCGCTACTCAAATTAGTGAGGTACTCGATGGCAGTCTGGATTAGAGAAACTTACTGATCACCGACCATGACTATCAAGGACTCATTAATTACCTCCGTCTCTGTCAAAACTTCAAGGATCTCCCCAAGCCACCTATCTGCAACTCCAAGGGTGTTTAAGTAGCGCGCGATTCTGTCATTATGATTGAAAATGCTGGTTGGCATGAATTTTTCATACTTTTCACCCACAGGCATGTCCCAGGGATAATGGGTTTGACCTGTCAGATGAGTGAGGAAAAGTCGCTTCTGATTTGTTTCTGCATCCAGGACGGCATGCGAAAGGTAATCACGGAGTTCATGTTCTGGGTATCCCCAGAAGTTGAACTTCTGGGGAGCTGGTCCCTTCTTATTCTTCGAGTCCTCGGTGATCGTGTCGTCAATGATTTTCTTATCAAATCCAAGTGCTGGAATAAGATAATTCTGGTTGTCGTAATTATCGGTGATACTTTGCATAAACAAAGAGTGCCAGGGCCAGGTCTTGTAGTCATCTTGTTTCACATCCTTGGTAATGTTTGGCATCAGGTTCAAGGCATTTAAAATATGCGGCATACAGGGCTCATAAATGTGGTGTAGAAATTCTCGATTGAAGTCAACAACCAACGGTGCAATGCCGCAAACGCTCGCAAGGATGCTTTTGAGAGTAAAAGTATCGCCTGTGTAGGCATTGGTCGCAAAGATACCACCATAAGGCTGAAATACTTCGTTGTCGTTGTCAAACCCGGATCGGACTCTAGTAAATCTCTCTGCATTGCGCGTCAAATTGGCCAATCGCTTGACAACTTCATCTGGGATCTTTTTGTCGGATTGCGCCTCTCGAATTAAATTACCGAGATATGATTCTTTGCGCACAGGAAAAACGTCGGCACGGGTGCTTTCCAGTTTGATAAGAAGGACATGCTTGATGCTAACATTGCCGCCACTGAGAGTATCACGCAGTGACTCCAGGATGTCACGATCAAGATTGGAAATGTGCAAAGGGTCTAAAGCCGGGTCGTAGTGTTGCCGTTGCGTGCCATTGGCACCTTTGTACCAGTCTCGGAAGCCTGCCACTTCCTCAAGGGGAAGCCAATCGAACTTTGGAGCTTCGCCTAGGGCTGTGTGGTTGTACAGCCAGCCGTAATCGCCCGGTAAATCTGGAATAACTACCGAAGTTGAATCTGCGCCTGGGGACTTTTCCAATGGAGTGATTATCACAGTTTGTGAAAGAAAGCCGTATGCATCGTCGAACGGGCGAAATGCTCGAAGGACAATTATATAGATAGCAGCTGAGATGAGAAGCACTCGAGGCAGAACAGATCGTTTGGTCTGGATATTTTCCTTGGATGTGTGCAACCGTGACATTGTTTGTGACTCGGGATCATTATCGCCATCCTTCTCCCAGTCCTCATCATCCAACGGCTCGTAGTTTTCTGAGAGATCTGTTTTCCAGCATCTGAAAATTAGAGAAATTGCCCACCACAAAATCGAAATCCCTTTGCCGGTGAGGTTGTATAGGAACGGGGTGGATGCCCACGCAATCAGACCAAACAAAATCTCGCCAATGAAGATACCAGTCAGTCCAGTCAACAACGTCTTGATCGAAGCGGCATCACGGTGGAAGGAATGCGCCTGTCGCCAATGAATCTCGGCGCCGGTTTTGGTGTAGAAGGATATGTTTGCGGCGGCTAGTACGGAGATCACCAAACTAGAGTAAAACACAGTAATTAGCTCAATGAACCCGATAGGATCGACTATGCGCACCTCGACCAAATCCCTACCAAAGCTAGCACACCACGAACCCATTTCCTTTGAAATTCTTGGCACACGGTGTATGCAATGAGGATGCAGATAATGTCTTGCAAAAAGAACGTAGGGCCCCACAGCACGAAGCGAGCGACGGTTAGGGAGTTGAGATGAGAGTAAATATGAAGCACTTTGGCACTTAACACGCCAATGAACAAAAGCGAGAACCAATATTGGCGAGTCTTGGGCCAGAAGACGTCGAACCAAAGACTGGGGGAGAGAAGGACGCGAGCCAGACTGTGGCAGCTCTGGCGAGCGAGTTTCATTGTGTCAGGCTTGAGGACAATCTAGGCATGTAGAGGTCTATTTGGACAAAAGAAAAGGATTGGGGAACTAAAGGGTAAAAGGAAGGGTCTTCAGGCTTACATGGAGGCTGAGAATAGAAACAGCCCGAGTATTGTCAAAGTCCAATACATCACAAATAGAACATCACGGTAGAATTTACTAGTGGCGTCGGTTGAAAGCCCCCAATTTTGCATAGAGTCGCGTGCCCCAGTCAGCCAATCATCAAACTCAACTCCCGTAGTTGCTCAGGCACACAGTCATCTTGTGCCTGTCCTGTTGGTCTCGCTCGTGTTACCAGCTGACCGTACGGGTCCGCCGTTTTTTCTTGTTGACTTCCCCTATTTTCTTTTACATTCAGGCGTTCCGGGGCCCATCCGATGCTACCGGACTAATTTGGTGGCTGCTTCCAGGGTCTGAATCAAGATTCCAGCTTATGGCTGCCTTACGCTCTACCAGTGGGGCCACATGGATGGGTTTCCAGGATTTCCAGGGTTTCCAAGGTTTCCGTGCTGCATACCCCTATAGGAAGTGAAACCTGGTCCCGTATTTCCAGGGTTTGAGGCTTGGAAATGACTAAAGTTTCGGTGTCACGGACTCCAGTGTGTGCATGTACTTAGGGAGAAGCCAAGCTTTCGTTAGGGGAATCCTTCGCGACTGCCCCACTGGTCACGTGGCCCATGTGGGACTACGTGCCTGTTGGTCATGTTTGTTGGCTTTCAAAGAGAGCCTGGAGTGATTCCCCAATCATCACGCAATAACCATCTTATGCATTTCGTGCCCTTGAAAAATTACAGTACTTCGACAATTCAGAAATTTCTGACAAATCATCTATTTCACAGACTTGAGTATACTTCGAAGGAACAGGCTGCCTACCCATACATAGATATCCTTGGTGAATCCCCATTAGCTAGATACATAAAGGGCCTGCAATATGAGTTTACCGCCATGATTTGCGTATTTGGATCCCTTAGAATACGCCTCTTGACCACTGGATAATTGTGAAGAAATCCTATATTATACACTGTGACGTGGACGGACTAGAAGCGCAGCTGGTTCCAGGAGCTTCTGCAGTAGCACAGGGTAAAAAGGCCGATATTGCTATCAGACGATGGCCAATATAATGGTAGTACTGGATGGCGAGAGATGCACCGTAATAAGATGGTAAGAATGTGCATTTATTTCATAGCTATGCAGTCTTTGCCATACAACTATTCTCAGAGACGTGACTGTACCAGGAGGCTCTATGGGATTTACAAGTCCGATTCAAGACTCTGGAACTGAGAAGCAAAGTTTTTCCGAACCCATTCCATGTATCCTTTCCACTTGTGTAAATCATTCGAGGCTTCGGCAGCCGGAAACGCCTTGCTAAGCTCCTTGGTGATCTTGAGGATACCAAGGGATGCCTCTTGGGCCTTCTCCAGCTCTTGTTTGACGGCGTTGTCCTTAGGCTTGAACGACAAGATGGCCGTATAGCGCTCAGCCAGGGCATCCAGACGTCGCTCAGTTTCCTCGGGGACAGAGATGATGAGTTTGGAGGTCATCAGATTGCTGACGGCGCGGATATCTTGCTCGTCTTCAACACCGGCAAGAACACGATCAAAAAGTTCGGAGAGGTGGAAGCGGGCAAATGACGTATCCAGGGAAGCGTAGAGGGTTTCGTAAGCGCTCTGTAATGAATGGTCAGTTGATTTATTGAGAAGCAGAATACGTAAAACGAACCTTGCGCAAGTCGAGTCCGTCGTCCACCTTGTGCTTGAAAGGACCCATTTGGACCTCACGGATTAGCTCCGGCTTGACGTGGGCGTCACCGAAAACTGCAGGAAGCAATTCACCCAGGTGTGGCAGGAGAAGATTCATCTTATTATGAATGGCAGAGTTTAGTGTAGTCAATGCAAGTCGATGGTTGCCAAGATCCTGGTCTGCTAGCATGCTAGTCAATAGAGGCACTATCAGTGGTCGCAGAACAACGTTAAAAGCGTCGCTTGCATCAGCTAATGTGTAACGGAAGGCTGAAATGACTACCCCACGCACAACAGGGTCCGAATTGTTGAGGTGCTCCTGCAGAAGACTTGTCAGCGTTCGTTATATGACCAAGGGGCTATCCATGGCTTACCTGGAAGTGAGGGATGTAGGCCACAGGATCAATCAGAGCAAGTCGGCCAATGCACTCTGCACCCACGGCACGGTTGTCTTCTTCCTGGGAGACCTGCAGCAACGACTGCCACAGTTTGAGGGCAGTCGGAGCCAGCTCAGGACGCACGTCAGCATGCTGAAGCAATTCGCGAACTGAATGCAGGAGCAAATAGCTCTGAGGGTTGGATTTGACCAGCCCGTTCAAAATGATGGGGAGGTAAGCCTTGACACTCCCGGCGGACGCATTTCCAAGGGCTGTAGCAGCAGCCAAGCGAACGTGGTCAGAGGGAGAGTCGAAGTGAGCAATGAAGATATCCGGGGTCAATGAACACTCGGCACCCATTCGCAAAGCAATTTCGCCAAGAATGGCCAGTGCGAGACATTTGCGGCTGTCATCTGTAGCAGTGCTCAACTCAGTAGAGAAGTCATCCATTGTGACTCCCAGGTTCGGTCCGCCATGAACAAGTAGAGTACCGACAGCTCTCCCAACAACAGAAGCGTCGCCAGTAATGCCGACATTTTGAAGCAAGCTCTGCATCAATGGAGCGCCGACTCCTTCGTCGCCGATGACTTTTACTAGAAGAAGCAGAGCCTTCAAGACGGTGCCCACTAGTGGCTGCTTGACAATTGAACAAATCGACTGAATGAGAGACTCATTAGCAAGGGTCTTTGAATTGCCAGGAACAAGCTTGGCAATGATGATCAGAGTAGGAGTGAGAAGATGGAAGTCGGGTGCGGACAAAAGCGGCAGCAAAGCTGTCTCCAGGCTAGCCATAGTGTCGGGGCTGATATGAGAACGAGTGTTACTGTTCATAGCACTGCTTCGGAGGGCCTCAAGGCATGAGCTGCGCAATGCACGATCTGCCTTTCGCAGATTCGAGCCCAGTTCAATGGTGACGGTGTTGACCCAGTCGCTGCTGATGTCGCCTTGGCAGCTAGCCAAAACAATCACATCATCAATGGCACGAACAGCGGCCAGCCGGGTTGTTTCATTTTTCACACGGTCGACTAAGATGTCAAGGCCCTTTGATCGGCGGTCGGTAGAAAGATACTCGGTTCCGCGCTCACCAGATGTACGTGCTAGTATGACACCGAATACATGAATCGCTCGCTGGCGAACCTCCAGGTCGGCGCTGGTGTCAGTGATCCGAGCGAGGACAACGTCATAAAGCTTCTCCAGTTGCATGGCAACATCCGGGCTATTTTCCGACACACGGGGCGGGGTCAGAGCCTTCGCAATTTGTTCCACAGCACCTAGCGCCTCACTGCTAACTTTGTAGTTACGCTCATTGACAGCTCCAACAACGCCCGGCACTAAAGCGATAAGGAATGGGAGAAGGGAGTCTGATAAGTGTGTTTCCGCAATGGCAGAAACCAGGCCAAGGGTTTCGATCTGTAGAGTACCAGCGCTGACAGCCGCACCTGAGTGGGCAGCTGAGCTGCCTACAAGCGACGATGTTTTCAATGCATCCGCGATCAAATCTTCAATCTGCTGGAGATGATCAGCCAATCCTCCATACCGGACCAACGAAAGGCTTTTCAAGAGGACGATGGCAGCCTGTCGCAAGGGCATTGAGGCCTGCTTCCACGACTTCACGAGGCTCTGAACAATGAGAGGAACGGAACGGGCCAGGTCCGCCTGGGGTCCCGACTTTGGCGATGAAGGAACAACCGGAGAGTCAATGGCTGAGGAGGCCCCCACTCCAGGCTCAAAGTCCACCATGCTCGCATCACTGTCCTGGCGTCTTCTCTTGCGAGAGTTCTTCGACCCTCCCACAGCTTCTAGGTAGCCACTAGAAGTGAGGACTATGGAGCCTTCACTTGTTTTGCGCACCAGTGCCGTCAGAGTAGAGACTACTTCCAATTTCACGCTCTCCTCTCGCTCTTTGCTGATACGGGTGATCAAGGCTGGCGCAACCTGCTGGTAGAGAGTGGCATCCTCCAGGCCACTGTTGCGACCAAAAGTTGAAATGAGGCTGTAGAGAAGCTTGGCTGCGCATCGGCGGACCTTCCAGCTCATGTCATCTACATCACTGTATCCACCTTCCTCCTCAAAATCCCCAAACTCGTCATCATCCATGTCTGGCTCCTCGGTCGCGTCGTCCTCACTGCCATCATCTTGCGTGCCACCCATCTCTTCATCGTCCTCCATTTCGGCGACATTGGGGTCGTATTTTAGGAATCGCAGGGCGGCTCGGGTGGTGTTCGTGAGGTAAGGTTGCATCTGCTGGTTGCAAGAGCTGATCAGAGCCTCCAGGGTGACAAGGGCGGTCTCCCGGAGCTCATCGGCCTGGGGATCGTGATCTTCATCATCAAGGGAGTACGTAGACATCTTGTTTAGACGCTTCCGCCAAAAAGCCAATCTGTCGATCACAGAAGGGAGTCGTATCGACATTGTTGGAGCTTGCCTCCACCCCGCGCTAACCCGGAATTAAGTGGGGCCGCTCCGAGCTCCAGAGGCCAAGAGCCTCGTTCACTGTAGAAAGTCGAATAGATCGAGTGACGGTTGACTTTTTTGTTTAGCGGCCAGGAGTGCTTGGAGTCCACCTTTCTTGCGGGTTTTAGCTCGCTTTTTGCTGCTGACGTTCTCGGCTGTTTTAGGTGGATCAGACAGTGCTGATAATTCGGATGCTGAAGATTCTGCTGGGATTGATGTTGATGGAATTGGAGAAGTTGTAGCAGTTGCAGGAACTGAAGGACGAGCAGAAGGTTTAGAGGGTTTAGATAGTGACTTTTGACGTGAAAGTACTGTTCGTTGCCTACAGCGCAAACACTTGTACACCGTGGCACTCCCCATGAAACTGGCTTTCTTCTTTCCCTTTTCTTGGACTCGAGTGACTTGAGTGGTTTTTGGAGATTTTCTCAAGCTACCACAGGCACAATGATGCTTTTTTTGGTGGGTATTGAGTGGTTTCAACTCCTCATGAAGCATCCGGGTATGAACACCTAAGAGATGCGCTGACGTGGATGGGCTACGTGTGGCCAACCACTCAGCTGCTTCACTTAGAAAGTGTAACTGGGGAACTTCCATAGGGGCCATAGTCAAGTAATTACTCCGAATAGATACTGGAAATGGAAGCAAACCAAATCCCTCGAAGGTGGAGGTTGAAGTGAATGAAAAAAAAATTCGACGAATTAGGAGCGTTCGTCCCTTTCCCGATTAAGCCTAATCCAATTCACTTTCACGTACAGTCACTGTCAACTCCCCGAGGCCGATCTATAGGTTTCCTCCATATTCTTGCTTCCCGTCTTCTCTCCTCTCCTTCCATACCATTGTCTCCAGTTTCATATTTCGCCATGCACTTTAGTTGGATTTGAACTTAACACTGCTGCCTCTGCTCTGCTGCTAAGCCATCAGCACTCCAGAGCGTCTTCGATCTACACTCATCCTTTTCATCCTATTCCCCTTCAATCCCCTTGACATTTCTTCTGAGCCCGCTTCACCATGTCTTCTCCCATCCGTATCGCCTCTGTTGGCTGTGTAAGTCCCCCTTTCTCGATTCAGTCATGCCATATGAGCTGGCAATTATCATGCTTCCAAGACTGACTCAATGACACAGGGCCACGGCGCACTGAATGAGATATATCATAATCTCTCAGTTGAAATGGCCAAGCGCTCTTGGGATTCCGTGGACTGTGTCATAATTGGCGGTGACTTCCAGGTAAGATTTCGTCCTATTTTTTCTCTTGAAGACATACTGATGAAACTCCAGTCACTACGGAACAGTAATGATGCCACTTGCATTTCAGTTCCACCAAAGTACAAGTCAATGGGAGACTTCCATGAGTACTACTCGGGACAGCGCGTTGCGCCTGTCTTGACCATTTTCTGTGGCGGTAACCACGAGGCTGGCAACTACTTGTTCGAGCTTTACTACGGCGGCTGGGTTGCCCCCAATATTTACTATCTCGGCGCTGCCAATGTCCTCCGCCTCGGTCCTCTCCGTATTTCTGGTATGTCGGGAATTTGGAAGGGCTACGACTATGGCAAGTCGCATTATGAGCGCTTGCCTTATAACGACGAGGACGTTCAGAGTATTTATCATACCCGCGAAATCGATATTCGCAAACTGCTCCAAGTACGTACCCAGGTTGACATCGGTTTGTCTCATGACTGGCCCCGTGCTATCGAGAAGTCGGGAGACTCCGCGGCCCTTTTCCAGAAGAAAAAACATCTGCGTGACGATTCTATTCACGGTCGCCTCGGCAGCAAAGCTGCTCGCGATGTCCTAGATCGACTTCGCCCAGCCTACTGGTTCTCGGCTCACCTCCACGCGCGTTTCGCTCTTACCATGGGTCATGATGGTACTGCTATCCAGAAGACCGAGCCTTCATGTGACGAGCCCCTCGAATGGCGTTACGCTGGTGTTGCTGCACCCGTCACTCCTGTCAAGGTCAAGCCCAGCCCCAATAAGCAGCCCAGTCCAGCCCCGGTGGTTGGCAATCCTGCAGACAGTGTTCAATCTCATCTGGCAGCATGGCAGACCTCTGGGGCAAAGGACGCGGCTGAGGAACTCCAGGTTCAGAATGACGACGAGATCGCCTTAGACAGTGGCTCCTCGGCCACTGGCTCGCCACCTGCCAAGCGAGCCGTGCCTGCAGCGTTGGACAGTATCTGCGAAAGCAAGACTATCATGAAGGATACAATCCCAGAAAGCATCCGCAACAAGCTGCCTACAAGCCTCGCAGCCCCGGTCGATTCGATCCCGGAGGCGATCCGCAGTAAACTACCAGCCAGCCTCACTCAGCCACCTCGGCGGCCAGAGACCCCGAAGATGAGCCACCCAGAGGCCATCAAAAACCGGGTCACCAAGTTCCTGGCTCTTGACAAGCCAGGTGGCCATGGTCCTTATCTCGAGCTAGTCGAGGTGAAACCTATCTCTGACCAAACGAACACCAACTTTGAGCGCCCCTTCCGCCTTCAGTACGACAAAGAATGGCTGGCAATTACACGTGCCTTTGCCCAGGATCTCCAACTCGGGGAGTTCAGAGCAAATGTTCCCGCTAATCTGGGCGAAGCAGGATATCTCCCGTCAATCCTGGAGGCAGAAGCATGGGTTGAGAAGAACGTCGTGGAGCAAGGGAAGTTGGATGTCCCATACAACTTTGTCCGCATCGCTCCGGTATTCGACCCATCCGTGCCGGTCACCACTATCGATGCCCCGCCTGAATACCCCAATCCGCAGACAGCGGAGTTCTGTAAACTCGTGGGCATCGAGAACAAGTTCGCCCTTTCGGACGAGGAATTGGCGACTCGCCTGGCCCAAGGGCCCCGCCCTAACTCCCGTTCGAATTTCGACCCGAGCCACCGTCGGGGCGCTCGAGGTCGTCGTCAGGCGCGTGGTGGTCCGCGTGGTGGTCCGCGCGGTGGTGGTCAGAGATTTGGCTGAGGGTGCCGGCGTGAGTGGTCAGAGGACTTGCTGACGGGGGCGGAAGTGAGTGATCACTGAAGAAGAGGGGGTGATTGATCAACGATAAATATAGGAGATGAGTGATCAAGTAATCTGGCTAGGAGTGGAGCCGTGTCTCTGTGGTGATGTTGGTTCAAGGTTCACCGATGGCGGTTAGGCCTCCTGGAGAGTTTATACAATGTATCAATGGAAAAAAGCAGAAGAGGGGGGGAGAGAGAGAATGAGCATTAGGCAGGATCTCAAAATCCATTGTTTCTGGAATGCTTAAAAATCTCTGAGTATTGTAGTCATCTATTCACTTAATTCTCATTTGCTAGTCATATCAAAACTAAATCTCACAAGATGAGCAAAAGTAAACGAAAAGCGGTTCATATCTCATCAGAATCCCAAGGAATCACTCAATCTCTTCAATCCTCGGCCTCGAAGACTCACCCCGTCCAGCCATGGGATCAACATCCAACCCAGCAATCCGATCATCCAATTCCGTCTTAATCTCCGGCATACTCCCAGAACCAATCCCCCACAGCAAAGACTTCTCCAGCCACGCCTCAAGACTCTCAATCAGGGCACGCAAATGTCCCCGCACAATGACATCTTCCTCTCGACTCTCAACGAATCCAAGGGTACGTAACATAGACGGAATATTACCAATGGTAGACGGACCCCGACTCTGTGTCTCCGCATGCGCATACCCATCGTCCATAAACGAGAATCCGAAACCAACGTCCCTGCCTTTCCGATTTTCGCGCGCTGTATCAAGCGCTTTTAAGATATCAAGAATGAGCACCACGCTCGCACGCCGCAAGATGGCACTTTCGGGCGCCGGCTCCAGTGTCAGTGTAGCCAGCGCAAGGTCCACGGCTGATCCTACGACCACAGGTCCCAGTCCCAGGATATTGCTTTGAATTGCCGAGGCGAGAATAGATACTGCTGATGCGCGGATACGGAGATCTTCTGGTTCAGAGTCGCTTGGTGCACCAGCTGCCCATGCCGCGACAATATTTGCCGCGTGGGCTAATTCTTCTGGGGATTCGTCGTCATCAGGCTCTGGGCCCAGTTCTTTTAAAGTGGTAGGTCCGACTGAAACTTTCCATCCTTCTGGCATAGTATATTCTTTTTGTTTTCTCTCTTCCCGTTCTTTTTGTCGGCGCTCTTTTTCCTCCTGCTTTTTGCGGTCTTGTTGAGCTTGAGGCTTGTTGCCTCGGCGTCCTGCCACGCTGACCATGCTTTCTCCAAGAAGTTTGGCTGTTTCTCCTGTCAGGGCTGTGCCCAGGTCTTGAACTGTTCGGAGGAGGGATTCGCCAAGTTTGAGGCGTTGGTCCAATGTTCGTTGCTCGTTTTTGTCTGCGTAGCTGTCTACCAGTGTTTTTACTACGGTACGTGGGTGTCGGGACGCGAGTGTACCGATTAGTTTGATGGCGTTAAGGTAGATAAACTCTTCGTTTGCGGTTGATTCGGAGATGTCGGTTATAATTGAAAGGAGGAGAGTAAGGGTCGACGGGATGTCGAGGACAGGTGAGGATTTCATGATCAGTTTTGAGAGTAAGGAGAACCCTTCGGCTTGCACTGGAGGTAGGTCTGAGTTGAGGTTTGAAAGTGCTTGACGGTGCGTTTCGAGATCAGCAATGTGTGGCGGTGGTGCTTTGGTGTCGGCAAGTTCTGGGGTGGTGAGCTGGATTTCAAGGAGCATTGATGAAGTTGTTGCCGGTTTGGAGAGGCTGTTACGAAGAAAAGGAATCAATTCGTCCAGGCGTTCTTTGATTGACTCCAGTAGTGACTTGATGTCTGGAGACATGGAGAACTCCGCCGATGCTAGAACGGTGGACAGCAAGCTAAATGCGGTAGATAATGACTCGGAAGTGTCCTCGTCGGATACTTCGTCATTTGTGCCTTCTGGGGATACAATGTTGGCAAGTGACGATAGCGATGGTTTTTCGGCCCTTTGGCCTCTCTGATTCTTCGAATTGGAACCCAACTGATATAATTCTCCTTCAATGACTTGTTTGATAAGCTCCAACACACGAAGAGGACGTCGAGACAATGTGTCCTTGAATGTATCCAATAGCTTCTCGGCAACCTTGGCGCTGACAAGCTTCTGAAAGATATTTTCTGAGTCTCCAATTTTCTGGTGCCCCTCTGTATCAGAGTGTACGAGCCATGTCTGGCTCGCATAAAGAAATATGTCACCGGTCAACTCTTCGCTACGCGGATCTGAACTTAGCAAGCGAGCGAACAGTTCTGTCCGGGTTTGAAGTGAATCAATCAATTTGATCATATTCGACTCTGCGGAAGCCTGGTTGTTTCGTTTGATCAAGTTGATTCCGCCCTGAGAACTGGGACTGTATGTCCAAGTTGAGCCACCATCCCACAGTAGATTATCAACAAGCTTCTTAAGTGGCGGCAACCCCACTGATATGCTGAAGTAAGTTTGGAGCAGTTCCATGATCTTATCATGGAAAGCTTTCAGTTCATGCTCTTGGGAATAGCAGATTAAACCCCAGAGTGGAAGAAGAATCGGGTACACAATCCTTTTTACCAACCCTGGATTTGGGTGTTGGAGAGCAAGCTTCCTCAGTCTGTCGAGCGCTTTATCGACCAATGTATCATCCACAATGACGTTTGATATTCTGCTCTGCGCAGGCTCCGATGACTCCACTCGCGTCATCCATTGAGTTGATGAATCATTCAATTCAGCTGTAAGCACGCGGAAAAGCGGTTCAATAAAGATTGAGTGGCCAATGGTTCCAGGGGCACCAAAAGCCCGCTTTCCCAGGATCCCATTTCCAATCGTGTATGAGACGGCCTTTTCAAGATCGGGGTCGTCCCCATCAAGTAGTGTCAAAAGTTGAGGAGCAATGGTTGTGAAGTATACCACTGGATCAACCCCTTGTGGAACGGATGAAAGGAGCTTCGAAATCTGCATTATGGCTTGAATCGTAAAATGAGGGCCGTTTGACGGCCCGCTTTGAGCCTCTTGTCCAAGTGATGGGGCGAATTGTGAGGCGATGAACATGATTGTTTGCAGCACGCCCCCAGGACGAAGCGGAACCTGAGATATTTGACTTGAAACTTTTGACTTAAACCATGCCGCAGTATCTGCCTGGAGAAACGCAGACAGAGTGGGTAGCAAGACTGCACTGGGGGTTCTGTATTTTTTGTTAGTATATGCATCTGAGTGACTCGTGTCGCGAGATGGCATACTCATCGATTAACCTGGCAAACTGTTCTTGAATATTTGATCCATCCCCACGACTGCTACAGTTTGGGTTGAAGGCAAGGTCAGCTGTGCCACTGATAATATCGCTTAGGATGCGACCTCGGATGATGGGCTGGATGCTTGATCTCGTGTCCATAAGAATAGTAAGAAGAACCTCCATCACGTGGCGGAGAAGAGATAAATTGTGAGGTGTGCTGCTTGTGGAGACATGTGCCTGCTTTGCAATGACACCCGCTGGCAGGACAGAAATCACTCGCTGCTGTAGAGGAATTCCAACACCAGATGAGAGTGACGGGTAAATCCCTTCAAGAGAAATCAGGTCCAACAGCGCATGAAGCATTCGGCGACGCTTTGCATCTTCAAGAGCCACATCTTCACCTTCCGTGGCTAAATGCTGAGATTGCTCTAAATCAGGCGTGATAAAGGCTGTGTGTATCCGGCTCAGTATTTGCAGTGCCTTGTCGACAACAGTGGTCCTTATCTCATCACCGCTGGATGAGGAATCACTATTCCGGCTTAAGGTTTCCAGTAGTGATTTCCCTTGAGTCTTCTCAATTTCCGCTTTGCAACAGTTAGCTGTATATCGAATCACAAGACGAATGGAATTCCCATGCCTCTATTGAGTACTGGACTTAGAAAGTCATTGGCATCTTTGAACGCGTCCCGAACTTCCATGGGCTCTCCCATTGTGTGAAAGTGCAGATTAGCTCAGGAGATATGTCATCATTCAAATGTTGGTCTCGAGAGTCGATATCAGAATGAGCTTTGGTGTGCTATGGAAGGACCGAAAGCTCCAGTCTTGGCGTCGAAATGGCTTGGTCAGCACCACGCTGCAGGTTTGATTGATTATGTAATCTATGCAATCCTAGTCAACTATATTGACTAGTCTTCAGGTCGATTGAGTTGTTTTCCAGAATTTAGAAGACGATGCCCTAATTGAAACTACTATTCAAAGATTTTGTTGAACGCTGCAAGCGACCATATAAAGTATTCGGAGGCAGCATGAAGTGGGCTAAGCCAGAACGCATGGTGGTCGTGAATATTGCGAATCAAACTGGCACAATTCAACAAAAGCTCTGCCTTTACGTTACCGGTAATCTCGACAGACTGCTGTTTTTTTTAACTCGTTTAGACTTCAGAGTTAGCAACGCAATGCTGAGGCTTCATCAATATGTATGTTTGTATAGAGTGGATAAATGTATAATATTAGTCAGCTGCATGTTGCCCCTCGCTGCATAACTAATCAGTGCCCCGCCATGGCAGAACGTTAAGGAAGATTCCGCGGCGGGACGGGCAGCGGAGTTTTTTTTTTTTTTTTTTTTTTTCTCTGTCTTGCCGTATTTTGATTATCGCATCGCATTCCTTTTCGTTCCACATATTACTTGTGAACTCCCTTTCTTTGAGTTCGCCGCCCTATTCCACGATGTTGAACGACGAAATCACGGCGCCCGAGTCGCAGTTCCAGGACCTCAATGAGGTCGTCGACAGAAATGACGACACTGGTGTTATGCAGGTGGAGAGTCTGTGTATGAACTGCCATGATAATGTGCGTTTCTCCGTTGGATGCTTTTCCTAGTCTCGAAATCGTTTATCGGGTATTAAATATTCTTTTTCTTGCAGGGCATGACAAGACTTCTGCTATTGCGTGTGCCTTACTTCCGAGATATCATCCTTGAGTCATTTGAGTGTGAGCACTGTCATTTCAAAGACAACTCTGTCAAGTCGTATGTTTTGGATCTCAGCGAAATCCGTGGATATATGCGATGCTGACTTTATGTCTGAAAGTGCCGGTCAGATTCAGGAACAGGGCTGCAAATACACCCTCAACGTCGAGAACGAAGATGACCTACAGCGCCAGGTCATCCGCAGTGATGTCTCCATCTTTAAGGTCGAATCGCTCGGTATTGAGATGCCCAAGGGCGAAAGTCAATTGACCAACATCGAAGGTGTCATTCAGCGCATTCACGAATCGCTGAGTGGTGAGCAGGATCTGCGCAAAGAACAGGCACCAGAACTCTACGCCGCCCTCGAGCCCATCATCGAAAAGCTGAAGGATATCTTGGAGCGCAAGGGCTTCCCGTTCACTGTCTCTTTGGATGATCTTACTGGTAACTCTTGGATTGCGCCTAATACCACCGATCGTGGCACCAAATACCGTCGCCAGGAATACCCTCGCACCCACGAACAGAACGAGGAGCTTGGAATTTCTTCGGACCCCAATGCCTCGCAGGATCAGGAGGAGACAAAGGGTGCCAATGATATGGGTAACCCTGAAGACTTGGATATTGTCGATGGCGAGGTCTATGATCTCCCCACCGAGTGCCCTGGATGCACCAGCCAAGGTGCATCCACCCGCATTAAGCGCGTTAACATTCCCCACTTCAAGGAGGTCTACGTCTTTGGAACTAGTTGCCCGGAGTGTGGCTACAAGAGTTCTGATGTGCGTACCGGTGGTGAAATCCCCGCAAAGGGCAAGCGGATTACTTTGCGAATTGAGAACGAGGTCGACCTCTCCCGTGATATCCTCAAGTCCAACACATGTGCCTTGAAGAGTGAGGACCTCGAAATTGAGGTTCAGCCTGGCACTCTTGGTGGACGTTTCACCAGTGTTGAGGGCCTTTTGACCGAAATTAAGGACCAGCTTTACGGCCACATCTTTGATGCCGAGGGCGTTTCCGGTGGTGATAGCATGGAGAACACAGAAAAGGGCAAGTGGGAAAGGTTCTTCGCCAACCTGGACGCAGCTATTGCCGGAGAGAAGAAGTTCAGCATCACCCTTGAGGACCCCATGGCCAATAGTTATGTCCAAGACTTGTGCTCCCCTGCTGTGGACCCGCAGATCACCATTGAGGAGTATGAGCGGACTGCTGAAGAAGAGGACGATCTTGGTCTCACTGACATGAAGACCGAGGGCTACGAAGAAGACGCCAAGAAGAACGAGGATAAGAAGGATGAGGATAAGCCCGAGGATCAAGAGAAAGCAAGCGCTGCCATGGACAACTTGCTTGAGGCTTCCATGGGCAAATGATTCACATGCTAGTTGCTCGGCTACGATTTGTTATGTCCATTTTCATGATATGAGACGCTTCCTGGTTCTTGGTTTATATTATGGCGTCTGTGATATGTACATTTGTTTTCACTCTTAGATATCCGGTGGTGATGGGGTTGTTGAGAAAAGAAAAGTTCTTGTGCCTATTATACGATTCGATCTGTTGGCCTTTTACGAGGGTTGTAGAAGTATAGTAAAGTCATTGTAATCTGGAATGAGGTCTTATTGGTAGTTTGGGGAATCAATTTATCACCATATATGTACACGCAATATTCATGCGAACGCAGTCAAGTGGAGTTGCTATCTCCCTTTTGCTTTGCAATGTATCCAGGATCTACAGTACCAGGAGACTGACACCCGACTGACCGTCATAGTGAACACATTAATGGAACCAAACCACACTTTAGGTAATTTCCTTTCTGGGCCATTGATTGAAACATCGGATTGGGTAGGTCTCAAGCTCGTTCCATATGTGGTGCTGACAGGGCCGTGGATACCGAGAATCAATGTCTTGTGGATATCGCAAGTGACCCGCACTTAATGCCAGCAGGCTGTTTCATGTCCTGAAAGACAGTAAAAGTAGCGCCTGGCAATCCGCAGCCGCGCTGATCGATGCCATCGGTGTCAAATCAGGCCATATTATCAAACTTATTTGGACTATGCATATGTTGGAGCATTCACTTCGCAAAAGGGTTGGCATGGATAGTAACACGTTCAATGCGAAGCGCGTCAAAGTCGTCACTTTCCTTCGGCTGAGAAACCTTGCCCTTCTTGTCGATCTTCGCATTGGCCTTCTCCAGTTTCGAAAGAACATCACCACCCTCATCCTGTGGACTTAGGTTCAACACTTTTCCAAAGACAGTACTAGCACCGTCGAGATGCGGCGCAGGCGCAAAAGTAATGAAGAATTGACTTCCGTTTATAGTTGCACCAGTCGCATTCTGAGAGCCAGGTGCTGTTCTATCCTTGACAGGGCGGGATGCCATAGAGAGGATACCGCGGGCATTGTGACGAATTGATGGAAGATGAATTTCTTGATTCATCGCAGAAGGATGGTAGATTGATGTGCCGCCTTTTGGGATCTCAAATGGTAGGGTCGGTTTTGTGGAAGTTGAGGGCTTAGCGACTGGTCCAAGGGAGATGTCACCGCCTTGGATCATGAAACCTGGAATGAGGCGGTGAAATGGGGTATCATTATAGGCGCCGCAAGCACAAAGGGCGAGGAAGTTTTCTGTAGTTTGGGGGACTGCTTCACAGAAGAGCTCGACCTTGAGGTCGCCCTGAGTGGTATGGAGCTGGAGAGCCAATTATTAGCACTCTAGATTGGTAACAAGCGATAGAGAAGATTATGATGTGTTTGATGCTTACCGTGACAGACATTTGAATGTGAGATTCCCTTCTTGTTCACTATGCGCGGTGACACCAAGAAAGCAGAAGCTGATGCGGGCGATGAGCGCGACCTCGTTATAGCGCTTAGTCATACACATGGAAATGCGGCCAGGGCTCGATCTCCGCCGATTATTGTTTACAGCTTCAACGTCCTCGTTCCTGACTGAATTCACATTATCTTCACTCTTCTGCAAGATCCAGTACTAATTCAAGAACCCCTGGATACCATATATCAAAATTTGGCATTCCTATCAAACACCGCCGCTTCTTCGACAACGTCGGCCGCCCTGGTCTGAAGCAAATCACCAACCATGAACCACCGCCCAGTAGAGCAAGCTCTAGGAAACTTGGTCCCGACACATGCCAGTGACTTACCACAAGACCTTGTTAGCTTGGCTTCTAGTCTTGTTGCTCAATCCCGGAGCTTCTCTAGTAGCCTGAAGCCCGAGGAAGAAATCGCCCGGCCTTATGCCTGCGCAGAGATCGCCTGCAGGAGGTATGCGCTCGACGGACTTTGCTGCCAATAGAATTAATTCCAATCAGGCTCATTTCACTGACACCTTTCAATTGGCAGGCTCACACGAGCGTTGAAACTTCCTCCTTTGCTCGGCCACCCGCCCTGCCCTCCGCGCGTCTACAAGAAGCTCTATTCATTCCTAGATCGGTCCCTTTCCTCTAGCACCGTCGGCATCAAGCGATCAGCAAGCGGATCTGTCGCCGGCACACCATCCCGTTCTAATTCCACTCAGACGACCCCTACCAAAGCTACAGTTGGAGGGCGAACCCCTTCAAAGGCAGCTCCCACACCCCGGGGCTTACAAAACACACCCTCCAAATCGACACCTTTGAAGAGAAGTGTTAGTGTTGCCAAGCTTGGCACGCCATCCAAGTCCGTACGAAAGCCCATAGCCCGCCCCAATGGCATTTCCGCCTCTACTGTCATCCCGGATGCCCCAGCATGGGCGATGACAGCGATCCGGACAGTATGCAAGACACTTTCGACCCCAGCGCCACGAACGACTACCTGGTCGCGGCCTCCGATCTCGAGAACCCTTCCACCTCATATTTTTGCCGGTGTCTCGTCCATTCTCTATTTGACATCCAGCATGTCCAGTAACGAAGAGGGGATTGATGAAGAGACCCTCGATTTCCTGGAGCCCATTGTGTCGATTACGAATGCAAACAACGATGACGATTTCAAGGAGCTTGTATACGCCATGGTCGTTTCAGTATACTTCCTTGTTTTGGCTCGTCGACGAAACCCAGCTGCATCAGCAGATGGTGAAATAGCGAGCGAGGGCCAGAAAATGGACAAGAAGACTTTCACCGAGATGCGCCAGACGGCTCTGACTAGTCTTGGCCTCCCTAATGACAGGCGCCACCGCGATGATGTCGATCATTGGATCGGATTGATCATGGAGCAAGGCTGGGCTAATGGTCAGGAATGGTTTGAGAACATTCCACTTGCGGGAGAGTTGGACGGCGAGGATGAGGATGGGAATTCTTTCCGCAATCTTGATGAAGAGGATGCGGCTTTCCGAGGTGTGAAGCTACCTAAGCGGAACGATGAGACTCGCGGGTCCAAGAAGGGATCTCGGCTCAATGATGCCACTCACGGTGGTCTCCTACCAGGCCTGGGAACCATGATGCAGGATCGCGTCGATTGGCTCAGTGAGGACCGCCGCGAAGACTTTATCGACTGGAAAGCCGAGATTCTCGGCCGTATTGAGGGTGGACAGAGCAGGGCGGAACTTGCGGCTGTCTGAGCTTTGTCTGTTTGTAGGATGAGCAAGTAGGACTAGTACTGATACCCTTATGACGATATGAGTAATAATTATGCACTCTATACCTTGATATACTATCAATGGATGATCTATGTACGTGCATTCGCCAAATATGCCAACCATCCAAATCTATCTGCTTCCAACCCAAATACCGGGCTACCAGAGCCATATTCAATCGACTCATCAACATGAATGCCAATCCACAAATGATGCCCAAAAGATACCATTGACGCCATGAGAAAATACGCCTTAGTACCAAATGCTCCGTGTCCGATGGTGGGGAATACCCTCGTTGTGCTCCGCTTCCAAAGTCTTCATTGTATCGTATAGAAAGAAATCAATGAGGATCGCATTGATCCCGTAGGTTTTGTGTGGCTTCTCAGCGTTTTCAGTGGGCTCTTCAGAGTCTTCATTCTCAATGTCGCCAGTCTTAACAGACTTGCCAGCGGTCTTGACCTCCGGGTGCCGCTTCTCAATCTCACGCTTAATCAGCTCCACACACCAAATACTGGTTCCACGAAGCTCGACTTCCCAAGTCGAGCCTGGCGTCAACGGCTTTAGACTACGGATATGGTTTTCCAGTGGGGGAGAGTAGCGGAGACACCCAAGTTGGTGTAGCATCTGTGGGATACGATAGTCTGTACGATGTCATTAGCGATTGAATGAGATGGTTGTAGAGATAACATTTGTACCTGCAAACATTGTAATCTTGTCAATGTCATGGAACTCTCCAAAGTCCTCGCCATTGAAGCAGGCCCAAAGATCCGCGACCAGGATCTGGGCTCGCTTATACAGTCGCACCCGTTTGCCGTGGAAGACTGTCTCATCGCGGAAACAGTCGAAGCTCTCCGTGAGCAAGTTGACAAGGCCTGCGGCAGAGAAGTTGGCACTATCAATGCAGTTTGCAAAGCTGCCTCCAAATTCCTGGTATCCATCTCAATTAGAGCTTGTAAAATGTGGAACGAGTAAGAAGACATACGTTACACAGGACTTCACCAGCCTCGCGCAAGCATTGTACTCGCTCGTGGAATAGAGGGATCTCCTCGTCTGTAGCAGACCGGAAGACATGTCGAAGGATCTCCTCTGTACATTCTAACTCGTTCACCCAGAAATCGGGGGTGGTGATAGGAATGCCTGTGGATTTTATGGTCAGCCTCTCTTCTTACAACAAGGGTGAGGGGTGTATGCGGGGCTCATACCTTCATCGATGGCTCTTTGAAGAGCCGCAACCAAACTCCAATATCCAGTCCACTTCTGCCCACGATACTCGATCGCAAAGCGCTCCTCATCTTTGTGCTCTGACCAAAAACTGAAATTCAACAGATCCATCGTGAAGATGAAATCCACAGTACTCTCATCTTTAGTCTGCGGATGAAGCTCGTGCTCTGACCAGGTCTGGGTACAGTATTCTTTCTTCTGCATCATACGCCATATTGTCTCGGCCGCATCTTTGGTGTGGGTCAAGCTGAGGGCGACATCAATGGCATTGTCAAAGACATACTGAGCATTCTCCAACACTTTTGTCTCTGGCGGAGCACCTTTATTTGACTTACCGCTCAGCCCGTAATGCTGGCGAAGCAGCTCCACCAGTTCAGGATCCGCTTCGTCCTCGGACCCTGAATCGATCGGCTGAGTTCTGGGTTGAATTGGTTCCAGCGAAGGCATTCTGGTTGTTTTTGCGGTGATTTTTATCAGTAAGGTATGACGGATGGACTATCCGGGCGTAATTGTCGGTATCCCCTAGATCTCCTGGGGTGCGACAGGGACCAGATACACAATAGGAAGGGTCAACTGAGGACCAATCTATCCACCCATACAAAGAAACTTGGCCAAATGCTGCGATAGAGACACTAAGATATGCGATATATGGATCCCGATCACTCTGGAATTGCAAAAATGAGGGATGGGAAGGTTCTTTCTTTTCGCCACGGAGAAAATCCATCAATTTTTGGATAGAAACATCTCTTATGTAAGCAGGGGCACGATTGAGGCTGAGGGTGAAGATAACCTCCTGCTCCACGGTGATGTTGCATGCATTCCAAGTTGTTCCTTAAGAAAGCTTATGTTATTTTATTGCCTCGTTTAAGTTGGCCAAACAAAGTACCTCCTTGGCATGAATTGCTCCAATCCTTGAGGCTATAAGGAGTCATTGAGTCGTATTCTTGACTACGGTATATAACCACGGATTTACCCAATTCCCCTCAGGTGTGATTTATCATTCAGCCTGACCAGAGTCGTGTTTGAGTCGGACTCAGGCTGGACAAACCCAACATATCCCAACCTAGCAATCACCTTTCTTTCTTCCAATTGGAAATATCCACTAGAACAAGCGGGGATGCAAAGTCCTGTTCACAGCCGCAACCTTACAGGTTGCCTGGAATGCAAAAGGCAATTGCACAAAGAGATGAACAATTGTAGAAGAGAATGCAGAATATAACAGACATAATTAATCTAGACAATTGCAAATGAGAACAAAAAGAGAGGAAACAAGGGCGGGAGATAAGGATAAAGTGTTTGGGGTGGCTGCGGAGTTAGCGGGCGAAGCTCTGCCATCATCGACAGTCAAGACGTCGTCCCGGCCTCTTCTTCCGGATCTCACACGCCCTGCGTTCTCTCCTTCTCATCCACCCTCTCTACCTCACTTTCTTTTGTTCCCGCGTGATCGATATGTTTTATTTGATCCCCGGCCACTTTTGATCGTATCCAGAGAGAACCTCATACTCAACACTGCGCCCGGGATGGCGGAAAGCTCGATCAAGCGTTCGCTAGGTGTTGACCTCACGCGCACCATTCAAGAGGTAAGGGATCCTTGGGAGGGCAACGAAAGGTTCTAAGAGGACTGAAGTCATTCAACGCGATCACATACTGATGCTATTTTCTTTTACTAGGCGCGCGTGCTGCTGGTTGGCGCCGGCGGCATTGGGTGCGAGCTCCTCAAAAACCTCGTCCTGACAGGCTTCGGTGAAATTCACATCATCGACCTTGACACAATCGACCTGAGCAACCTCAACCGCCAATTCCTTTTCCGACATGAACACATTAAGAAGCCAAAGGCCCTGGTGCGTCGGTCCCTTCGATTCCCCTCCTTGAATAGCTCCTGCGGCGCACAACACGCGCGATGTGCGCATTCACACCAGATTATGTTCTGACAAGGCTCGTTGTCCATTTAGGTTGCGAAGGAGGTTGCGCATAAGTTCCAGCCAAAGGCCAAGCTAGAGGCCTACCATGCCAACGTCATGGACAAGCGGTTCAACGTGGAGTGGTTTCAATCATTTAACCTTGTCTTCAATGCGCTTGACAATCTCGCTGCACGACGCCATGTGAATCACATGTGCCTTGCCGCAGCTGTTCCCTTGATTGAGAGTGGCACCACAGGCTTCAACGGCCAGGTGCAAGTCATTGAGAAGGTAGCTACTAACCAGGAGCAGAAGTTTTGGCTTTAGGGAAGAATATCGCTGACTCAAGCAGGGATTGACTGAGTGCTATGATTGCAACCCCAAAGAGACCCCCAAAGCGCATCCTATCTGCACAATCCGCAGTTCGCCGACTCAACCAATCCATTGCATCGTGTGGGGTAAAAGCTATCTATTGCCGTAAGTTAGCCCGAAGAACTCGTGGATATTCAGTATCTCACCTGTGGATATAGTGAGTTGTTTGGAGATAGTGAGGACAGTCCAGAGGGCCTTGATAATTCAACAACCGCAGACAATGGTTAGTCCAAACCATCATGTCCCTTATGGCCTTCTCTTACTGATGCTAATTGATATTCAGCCGATGAAATCGCAAAATTGAAGCAACAAGCGCAGCAGCTCCAAGAAATCCGCGATTCCATGGGCTCTGAAGAGTTTCCACACAAGGTCTTTGACAAAGTATTCAGGATAGACATTGAGGAACTGCGTGGAATGGAAGGTATGTGGAAAGAGCGCAAAGCACCCGAGGCTCTTGACTGGGACCAGCTCCAGGAGCAGTCCAAGTCCGTCGACCCTACAGTCGTCGACATAGACCAGAGGGAATGGACAGAGCCAGAAGCCTTTTACGTGTTCAAGGATAGGTGAGTTTTGCTCCTAGATAATATGTTTTCTTTGACTAATTTGAGATAGCCTGGACCGCTTGAGCAAGCGCCTTAAAGAGCTCCAGAAGACTGCATCGTCCGAAGGCCCTACTCCAATCATAGAGTTTGACAAAGATGATAATGACACATTGGATTTTGTGACCGCAACGGCTATCCTGCGTGCTGCGATATTCGATATTGAACCTAAATCTAAATTTGATACTAAGCGTGAGTTCAAACCTGCTGATGTATCCGATCTAAGCTTCTAACACGCGTCGCAGAGATGGCTGGCAACATTATCCCCGCCATTGCCACTACAAATGCCATGACCGCTGGGCTCTGTGTGCTCCAGGCTTTCAAAGTACTCCAGGGTGATCTCGCAAATTCAAAGATGGTACTGATTTGCAGCCCCTTTCTGAAGCCTTCAATTCGTTGCTGACGCTGTTATACTTGCAGGTTTTCCTCGAGAGATCTGGAGCCCGCGCTATCAACTCTGATTCTTTGAACCCTCCAAGACCGGATTGCGGCGTTTGTTCAGCGGTGCATGGGCAGGTAATTGTCGACCCTGAACAAGCAACCCTTAACGACATCGTGGAGGGAGTACTTCGATCAGAGTTAGGCTACGGCGAGGAGCTCTCCATTCTCAAAGAGTCGGGTATTATATACGATCCCGATCTTGAAGACAATCTCCCCAAAAAATTGTCGGAGCTCGGAATCACAAAAGACTCGTGGATCACTGTCGTCGATGAGGATGATCAAGATCAAGATCCTCGCGTGAACTTGGAGCTTTTTATCATTGAAAAGTGAGTTACACGTGGAAGAACACTTCAAGGTTTGAAGCTAAGTAAATATAATATAGAACGGAACCAGCCGCTGAAGAGGTCAAGCCCGCCGTGCTGAAAAAGGTCGTGGACATCCCACGTAAACCAAAACAAGCGACACAGCCCGCTTCCGAAGATGCACTGACAAACGGTGCCTCTTCAACTGGCAAGCGAAAGCGGGAAGCTGAAGATGATGACCTGACGAATGGACACGTCGCCAAAAAGGTCGCGGGCGAGTCAACGTCTAATGGAAACAACAGCGAGCCCATCATTATAGAAGACGAAGGTGCTATCTTGATCGACGACTAGAAGATAAGCTATTCGGCTTCACAAAAAGGCCCAGCCCATGCATTTTCTGAAGAAAGAAAATAGAGTTTTGGTGGCACTCAGTTTGAATTTTGGACTTTATTATCCATGTTGTTACACCTGTATTATATCACGCCACAGCAAGTTATGTTTGATTGAGAAAAGATTTAATGATCTCACAATGGTCATCTCTAAACCAGCTCAAAGGCAGACTATATATCGGAGTAAAAACATATTAAGCTGATTTTCCTTGCGATGCGAATTGTTAAAATAGTCTATTTACAGTGAATTCTATTGTACATGGATGGCGCACCGAGACTCAAGACAAGGCTAGCTTACACCTGGACAAGATACCTGGCCCAAAGCAGTATAGTGCAGGCCATAACCTTGAAATTACATCAATTATTTCGCAATTCCCTTAGAAAAAATTCATTAGACTGCACTCAATCCGCCATCGAGGTTGAGCACACAGTTATTGGCATATTCGTTTTGCGCTAGGAAGACAGCCGCATCGGCCACTTCACTCGGTTTGCCGAATCGATGAAGGGGAATGCTATCGTTTAGCCTACCCACTTCCCCGGAAGTGAAATCTAGACATACAGATCAGCGATGTGTACCATGGATAAGAAAAAACTCGTAAAGATGTACCTGCGATCATAGGGGTCTCGATATACCCCGGAAGAATGGCATTGGATCGAATAACAACATCCTTCAATGAGGCCGATGCCTCAACCGCTAGCGACCGGGTCAATCCCAGAAGACCAGCCTTTGATGCAGCATATGGCACAGCGCCCGTTCCTGACTTAAGGGCCAGCAGCGACGAGATGTTGATAATACACCTCGAAGAAGGCTTCTTCTCTCCTTCTGCTGCATTCCGGTTGCGCACACGGCTGCGGATTGCGGCACGCATCAATGCTCGCGAGGTCAGTATGGCACCTTCAAGATTTGTGCGCAGTATCTTCGAGATATCCTCTAGCTCTGACCGCGGGAGGATATTTGTGACAGAGATTCCTGCGGCGTTGACAAGGATATCCACATTAGTCTGTGCTGTTGATTAGCTTCTATATGGACGAGAAAGAATAATTCTCAATATGACGCTTACCATTTGCTTTTCAA
This sequence comes from Penicillium longicatenatum, assembly GCF_028827895.1. Classification (NCBI taxonomy): domain Eukaryota; kingdom Fungi; phylum Ascomycota; class Eurotiomycetes; order Eurotiales; family Aspergillaceae; genus Penicillium; species Penicillium longicatenatum. The sequence continues at coordinate 4,391,638 of NW_026643120.1, read as the reverse complement.
GTTCACGCATCCATGTACCGGCTTCTGCGACATCTCCAACGAGTAGTTGCACTTTATCTGAGGAGCGGAGATTCGTGGCTGCTGCTTCTAGACGCTCCCGGGACCTGCCGACGAGAATGATTGAGGATGCTCCTTCTTGAAGAAATCTCTCTGCAATGGCAAAGCCAATACCTGATGTTCCACCTGTTATCATACATGTTCGACCAGAGAGTCGATTTGCAGGCTGGAAAGTAACTGGGGCATCATTGCTGGACTGAGCTGAAGATAGAAATCGGATGCTTCCTTTTGTGCTGGCTGTGCCCGGGATGTGAGGTTTGATATTGTTGATTTGCCTTGTGTAATATGCCAGATTCACAGAGCTTCTTAAACGATTCCAGAGTGTGGTGCTGTTCATCTTGACAAAGTGTATGGGAACACGAACAACCTAATGATAAAAGCAGACGCGCTCATCGTTATCGTCTTATCTGTTATCTGTTATCGTTGGAACGCACGGGCCACTAGACAAATGTATCTGGATTCTCAAGCTCTACCTCCGTCATCTATTTTACATGCGCCTCCCCACCATGGAATCCTCTACTGAACACGAGTATGTGACTCTGGTATCATGCGATGGCTTTGAGTTCATTCTACCCCGCAGCTCCGCTTGCATTTCGGGTACAATCCGGCGCATGTTAGACCCTTCGAGTGTGTCAAGCCATGTCCATGACGCCGAAACACCCGCTAATCTTCCTCTGCGTTATAGGCAAATTCTCAGAGGCTATCACCGGTCGCTGTATACTTGAAAATCTGAGGTTCGTCCGTGATCACATGTCACGCACTCCACCAATAGTTGTTCCATGTCAATAACCACTCTCTCATGCAGCGGGGTCGTCCTTGAGAAAGTCTGCGAATATTTTCTATACAACGAGAAACACAAGGACCAGGCCAATGTGACTGATATGGATATCCCCGCAGAGCTGTGCTTAGAGCTCTTGATGGCAGCCGATTACTTGGACACTTAAGTGACCATATGTTGAGATGTAAGTTGTATTTGCCCTTTCATCCTTACTAAGGTACTAGAACTGACGGAAGGCATTTGACAGTGCTTAGATTTTTTTTGCATTTTACAATGATTTATGAGGCAATGAGAAGAGCGAGACAATAATTCCGGCGATATGCTTCCAAGGAGTTATGGGCCGTATGGGAAACACTGCACCAGGCGTTTTTGGTACAGCATATAAAATTACTGCTCGAACACACATAGTAATTCGAATGATTACTTTTTCTACGAACCTGGCGCGCATGGTTCGATAACACTGAGCCATTCAAGCATCAAAACATTCGAGCCTGCTACGCTCCGTGGCCGAATGGTCTAAAATGGATGGCAGATCAAATACTCCCGCCTTTTTTGCCTTCAGTTTCTTTGTGACTATGGAAACTGGATTTCGATGTATGTGGCTTTGGGATTTGCGGGATACATCTTTTAATGTTCATGAAGCTAGATTTTGATCAGTGTTGATCGATTAATGAAACACAGTTTGATCTGGGCCAACCAAACCTCCGCAGGATTCATACCGATTCTTAGATATATTACTTCAGTGAGCATCATATTATAGCACTTGATGGCTCATATTATCCTTCTCAACTTGTTCATCGACAGCCGAGGTAAGAAAACCTGATGGACGAATTTCATGGCTTGTCCCATCTGCTGACTCATCCGGAGGAGGTGCCCGGCTTGAAGGAAGCGGCGACCCCAACACTTTCTTCCCCTCTTGATCGGTTTGCAGTCAGCAGGAGCTATGCTCGCTATGGTTTTGGATGTGGCATCGAATTCTTCCCATTATTCCGATTCTATCGCACGGCCAACTTGTTGATTGCGAGCGTCGCGTGGGGGTTTCCCCATAGCGTTCCGACTTCCCCGGATCTTGTTGATAGTGATTACTGATAGGGGGGACTCCTTGACACCAGCCCATCATGTCTGGTGCTTTAGGCCCAGCATCGATGCCGAGCACTTCTCCAGCTTCAGTGGCTCAGGCGATCAACTCGACCATTTCCCAGACTACTGGACATACCCTCCTTCCCTCGCCACGCGAACTACTCTCTCTTCCTCTCCGCGCTCTTCATCATGCCGAAACCTTCGCTTTCAGCACGGTTCCACGACACATCGCCCGAATGGCTGGGATTGAGGATATGAGCTTGAACTTGTGGCCAACTGCTGCGCCAGTGGCTGGACAGGGTATTGCAGATGAGGCCATGAACGCTGCCGCGGAGATTGCGGCCGGCGCCCCCGAGGTGGTCGAACAGGTGGAAAATTGGTACCTTGCAGAGGTCACGTCGACGATGCGGAAGGTCGGTGGCTTCTTCGGGTATCTAACAAGCATCTGGTCGTTCGCATGCTTGGTGGAGGTAAGCGCGGCATCTCTACACCTTCACAGGGCTACCACTAAGAACTGCAACAGGCCTTGATCCTGAATAGAATCACGATATACGCATCCACGCGGCGGCACCTTCAACTGGGATGGCAGAGACGTCTCGCATTGCGCATTATTCCTATCGTCCTTTTCCTTTCGCAATTATTGACATTGACACGCGGAATTCGATGCCAAACATCTCCCGACTTTGCGACAATGCGATATGGCAGGCCACGGAAACCATTGGTATTTGACTACGCGACTGGTGGAGGATCTTTGCATTGGTTTGCGTCAAGTCTCTTACCATGGGAATCAGATGAGCAGGCCTGCAGTGCTGTAAGGATGGCACAAACCGCCAACGCTCCGGCTATTCCATATGGATCCTTTGCACTCCTATGGCCAGTTTTTATCGTCTTATGCCTAAGCCACTTTGTGGAAACCCTTTCTTGCGCATTGCAAGGGCGTCCTGTCATGACTGAGACAGGGATGTCGATCTTCGAGCACTCTCTTGCCTTTGCTGAAGCAGAATCTATGATCAGTAAATCTATTGGTCTTGGCATGTTTGGCCTTGCGAAACATAATCCTCTTACTCAAGGCGGCAGTGGAGATAACACGGCATCGCCCCTTCAGCTTCTGTCAAGAGCACAAGTGCTGGAGCGCATGAATGTCACTCCGGAGCTTTTACTTATTGTGTTGATATCTTGCTGCAACAGTCTGACATCGCATATCCTGGAAGTCTTTGGTAAGCAAAGCCGATACCGTCTTGCAAATACTGCCTTTTGGGGGGCTTGCTTCATGGCTGCAATGTGCTGGGGATTGGAGGCGGGTCCTCCAGTAAGTCTCGACACAGGTGTGCTCAAGTTCCCAACGGTCTGCATCGTTGGGTTTATTCCTCATCTGCTCGTTTTATTTGGGGTTATCATATGTGTGGCAATCTACGGGTTGGCCCTGACTATTACCGCTTTCTCGTTGTCTCCTGAAGATAACCACACCCTCTCTCTCCGAGAGAGATTTATGATGGCGAATGAAAACATGCAGGGAGCAACCCAGATTCGTAACATTCGTTTCAACAGGCATGAAGACTTCTACACCACTCTGCTACGTGTTGGCTACGTGGCGTTAACAGCCGCGAGCGAAGCTGTGTTCTTGAACGAAGGCAAGGCAGTGATCGCGAGACAAATGACTTGGCTTGAACAGGACCGTTTGGCTGAGATCGAAGCCTCCCGAAAACGCAATTCTTCAAGTGGGAACTGGGAAAGCCACAACATGGGAACCACGCCTTTTGACCCTGCCAGGTTCGCTAGTTTTGAGTTGCCCGATGATGCTTCAGTCTGGGAAAGCGGATATGGCCGGGAGAAGAAGATCGAGAAGCCTAGAAATGGTTCACGGACGACACAATCTCAAGCTGAACTAGGTGGCGTGGGTGCTGTTCGGTCTTCTGTCCGACTTTGGCATGGTATCTCTTTCTTCCGCGCCATATTCTGGCTTATCGTGCGTTGGATTGCTTGTGCTTTTAGCAGAGTGCTTGACAGGCTCGGTATCCATGCTCGGCCACAATGGTTGAAACGATTGGCCGGATCCCGGAATAAACGAAAGTCTGCGAAAACCCCTTCGTCAGAATTGCTGGACTTTTGGATTCTTACCGATGAAGGAGTGCTTCAGCTTCCTGAGAACCATGATTTCGACGTCGAACTGGAAATGAGAAAGCAGGAGAGTTCTGGAAGACAACACTGGGAACTTCCTGATGAGAGCCGACTGGAGGATAAGATGTATGGCTGGTGGAAGGCTGGTGGATCTTGGGGCAATCAAGATCACACCCCTGATTATAGACCTCCGGTGATCGAGGATGACCTAACAAGTGTCATCTCGTTTTCTACCAATGCCTCAGAGTCCGAATGGGAAGATTACCCATCGGATGGTCGCCGCACCCCCACTCAATCCAACCCAAATCCTGGCTTCTCTCGCGAGACTTCACCGTTGCAAGATTCTCATATGGATTTGGATACATTTGCTCGTCTCCTTGATCCTCGTGACCGAGAGAGCAGAGAGGAAGCCCGTATCCTTGCAGCCCATCTCACTCCTGGACAAGGAAATCGCATTATGACTCGTAGCCAGTATCAGAAGCAGGTAGAACGGGATAGATCTCGGGTCCTGCTTTCTTCCCGTGTACATCATGTCGGCTCCAAGTCGACCATTGAAAGGCGCAAACCAAACCCCGAGGAAGAAACCGAGATGCTTGAACAACTGATCATCTCTCGGCGCTCTGAAACTGCTCCTACCTCTGACGCCCATAGTTGGGAGGAAGGCGCCATGGGCTTGGGCCCTAACGGCCCTCCTTGTGTAGTATGTCAAACGAGCCCTCGGTCCATCATTACCTGGCCATGTCGTTGCCTTTGCATCTGCGAAGACTGCCGGGTTAGCCTAGCAATGAACAATTTCGGTAGCTGTGTTACTTGTCGTCAGGAAGTCGGTGGTTTCATGCGGCTATGGGTTCCGTGATGGTCACGCATCGAGTAATTGCATTCTTCTATTTATTGTTTTATGACTACATTTTGGATTTGGTTGTCTATGCTCCTACTTCAGTTACCTAGAATATAATATTAAGACACATTTACCCATTTCGCACTTGTCAAATCTTGTAAAGAGCATAAGACGAAATGGATTCCATTGTCTTTTAATGAATTTTTTTTCGACTTGAGATGCTGGTGAGTGAAATATAGAGAACAATGTTTGATGACGGTAGGGTCATCTTGAATCATGATCCAAGCTGTTTCATTACACCGGGTATAGCGGAGTGGCTCTTTTAATACTTGGTACTAATACTTGATTTAGAGCAGGCCAATAATTCTGAAGCATTAATCATGATTGACTTAAGTGTTCACCGTAAAGTATACTCGAAACGGAACATAGATGATGACTTAAGGCAGAAAGGCTGGAATATGGGTGTGAACAGGAAGAATAACGAAAACAATAAATCCATGGAGTAGAGATACTCAAGCCTGTGGCTTTACGAGAGGCCTATACACAGCCTCCCACATCTGTGCCCGGATCCATTCTCTAAGCTCAGTATCCTCAGACGGAATCCCTTCTTCCTGTGCAAGATCTTCGCTAACTGAGCATTTGATCACAGCAGCCGCTATATCCACACTTATCTCTCGCACATCTTCTACATCAGGTAAGAGAGGCCGGTTCGGGTCCTCCAATGCCGGAGAGCGTGCCTTAAGTGCTTCCGCTGCTGCAACAAGCATCTTTTTCGAAACAAGTCGGCTGCGTGAAAGAACCGCACCAAGTCCAATACCAGGGAAACAAGTGGAATTGTTGCATTCCGCAATATCATATTTCACGCCACCAAACTCCACTGGTGGGAAAGGGCTGCCTGTTGCAACTAGTGCTCGGCCGTCTGTCCATTCGTAGATGTCCTTTGGCTGGGCTTCGTGAAGGCGAGTCGGGTTGCTCAAAGGAAAGATGATTGGTCGTTCCACGTGCTTGGCCATTTCTCGGATTATTTCTTCCGTAAATGCCTTTGGTTTCGTGGATGTGCCGATCAGTACGTGGGGTTTGACGTTTTGAATAACTGATAGCAGGTCATTATCTTTCCCTTCTGGCCACTCAGTATCCTCTCGGGCAAATGGTGTCTGAGCCGGAGTCAATTTCTCCGCCATGGACTTCAAAAGAAGGCCTGGTTTATCGAGACACCTAAAGAGGTTCGTGTCAGTTCTTCCCAAGCTTCATGCGGAATACTGCACATACCAAATTTGCTTCGAAGCCTCGGTCTTGGGCTTGTGAGTCTCTGTCGCAATGGTATCCGCGATCTGATCTGCGATTCCTGTTCCAGCTGTACCCGAGCCAAATATCACCACGCGGACATCCTCCATCTGGACTTGGCTGACATGTAAAGCCGCCATCATGGCAGCCAGAGTCACACATCCAGTACCTTGAATATCGTCATTGAAGCAGGGAATTTGTGACTGATATTTATCCAGAATTCTTTTCGCATTGGAAAGTCCAAAGTCCTCACTATTTGCTTTCAGCATGGTTCAACCGACGAGAATGAATAAGCATTGAGTTTACTCACAAGTGAATGTAGGCTTTGGGGAAACGCTTCCGAGCACTCTGGACGAAGCGATCCACGAAATCATCATACTCCTTGCCCCGAATTCGGTGCTGACGGAGTCCCAAGTACAACTCATCTTTCAGCAAGCCTTCGTTCTAGAAAAGGCATCAGCAAAGTGTCGATACTCCCATTATATTACCATTTCTTACGTCCGTTCCACAGTCGAGAACCACTGGAAGTTGTCGTGCAGGATGAATACCAGCACAGAGAGTAGTGATCGCAAGTTTGGCCACAGATATGAGAATTCCACCAACACCTTGGTCTCCGATTCCTAGAATCTGCGGCTCTTAGTCCTGGGTGCTCTCAGTGGCAGAAGTCAACAGGCACGTACCTCCTCTCCATCGCTGACGACAATATAATCGATATCCTCCTCATTTCCAAACCGTGATAAGTGGCTGTCAATAGAGTGCTGATTGCGGATGTTGAGGAAGCATCCCTCGGGCTTCCTGAACAGTCGCGAATAGTTTTCGATGGCATCACCCTCAGTGGGAGTGTAGATGATACTAAACATTTCCTTGAGATGGGTTTGCAATAGCTAATCGAGAGTGTCAGTTTTCGCATCTAGAGCAAATGGCCTAGATGGCAGCGCTTTCTCATTGGGGAGTACATACCTTGAAGTACAGCACTTCGTTCTGTGCCTTCATGCTAGCCATGAACGTGTTCTTGGCGAGGTCATCGCCTCGGCTGCTATATTGCTGGTATGCGCGCTGCACTTGCTCATCGAGAGTTTGGACATTGGGCGGTAGTAGTCCATGCAATTTGAAAAGATCCCTCTCTTCGTTGGGAAATGACGTTCCCTTGTTGAAACGCGAGCTTTGTAGCAGCGTGTTGCCCTGCAGAACCATTCAGCATCGTGCCGAGGCATCTCAAGGGTGAGAATTCACTAACCTCGTATGGGCATTGCAGTGGTCGATTAATCGAGCGAGGTAGCCTGCTAAGTCTGCTGGCAGTAGACATGATGTGATCGGTGAGGTTTCTAGGTTGTTGCGTGATGCGCATTAGGGTAGATGCGGGGCAAGTAATTAATCCCCCGCGGTCTGTGTGTTACCAGCTTGATGATTATATCGCTGAGACTGCTGATCTATTATACGATCGCACGGCCTGATACCAAACCGAAGGGGTGAATATAATCTGGTTTCAGTATTTGTGATGTCATGTTCCGGTGGAGTCGTCCGGTTTTCAGAGTTTCCGATCCGATGGTTACCCGTATACCCAAACCTGGAATGTTGCTATTTGCAACCTTTTTTGAGACTAATTAAATTGCTTGTGCAATTGCAAGAAAGCGACACTGTTTTTGCTTCAGATAAAAGCCTTGATACGTACAAAATAGTATCTTGAGGATGGGAGCCAATAAACTGTAAATTTCAATCGCTAACTTTATGCACCGCACTAATGGTCGTTCCAAGGTTGGGCTTAATGGATTATGTTTTCTTACTACAATTCCTTAAAAATCTTTCTGCCATTCTCGCAATTGCAACAACCTAAGTGCAATGTTGCGTGAAACTCGTGACCTTTGCAGGACCTGGCTGTAGGGGATAACGCCTGAGCAGACTGGCTTCGTCGCTGAAGGATTATTGAGTGCCAGTATTCTACAGCAACTGGATTGGCAAGGCGAATTTGGCAGAAGAATATGGAGTACGAACTCTATTGACCAGATATACCATATAATACCCGCCAACCATCTTTTTTTCTGGTACTACCTACCCTCTTTGACAGTGACGAGGTCGCTGGAAAACAAAAATATCATACACTTGCATGTGCCCTGCAGTCCTCATGCACAAGCGGCTCCTCGCATCTCTGCATCCGCCACCGATTCGTCGCCTCTAACGCTCCCGGCAGCCCTTGGAATAACCAACCCCACTTCCTCAGAAATCCTTCCGACATTTCCCACCCCGTAATATCCCAGGGCGGTGACCATGCAATGATGCCGCGTCGCTTGATCTCGTCGTCTGGATAGCCTTCGTATAGCCCGCCAATACAGTCAGCCCACAGCTCGTCCTCATCAAATGTGCCAGCGGCCTGAATCAGGCGGTCTCGTCCCTCAGGACACGGGAACAGGTCAATCCAGTCGCCGTGCGGCACCCTTTGTTGAAGGGCGGTGGGCAGAAGCGCTGAAGGGAGTAGTTCAGGCTTGGTAGGGTAAGGGATGACGTGAATAACTTCTTTATCACAGTCGAGCGGCGTGACGAGGATACCCGAAATTAAGGTGCGGTTGACGGCCAGAGCGCGGAGGGCGTTATATTGGAGGAGCGTAATGAGATGATCCGGACAGAGGGGGAAGAGGATTTGACATTGCTCTTTCTTACGCTGATTGGGTAGCAAGGGATTTCTCGAATTGTATAGTTGTTTGATACGGGATGCTGGGACTATGCAGATTGATTGCTGAGCAATGTCCCAGCATTCCACTGGCTCATCTGATTGAACCAGGGTCCCGGCCGTGCCACTGGGTGCTTCTGCCTTCCTTGCTAGAGCTTTGCGTTTTCCTACCAGAATGTTAGCTTCAATAACTGGGTGCGTTTTGATTGGGCTCATGTTGTATCTTGATTTGGAAGAAAGAGGAAACAAGGCCTTACGGTATGCCCTTGTGCTTAGTCTTGTCTGTGCTCGACGGCGTGCGGCGGCATCCTTGACTCCAGTCCAATCGTCCTGTCTACCTGTCGCCTATACGGTGTGAACAAGTCATTGTCTTTTGGTGGACGTAGCTGGCCTGGTACGTACCTCGGCTAGTTGTGGCATCGGCGCGATTTGGATGCATATTGCAGTTGATTTTGGAGGCTGAAACGTACTAGTCATGATTCTAGCGGGCGATAATATTGCTGTGATTCTGGGATTGCAGAAAAATGATGCAAGTTTCTTCGGGACGGCCAAGACGATTTATGCAGCCTGCTCACAATGACGAGTCTGACACTCGGAAAAGGAGCAATTGATATACATAATTTGCAACTGGGCGCAGGCAATGAGGGGTCTGGATCACGGGATACCATTGGTGGCTAGTACAGTATCTGACTTGAACGGGCTTAGCGTCATGCGACTTGCTCACACTGGCGGGTCCGGGCTCCAGTATAATCGAAATCCTCTGTAATTGATGAACACAACCTTATGATCTACCTAGAGCGGCCAGTTTTGAAAGTTGTTGGAAATTCAGAAGTCAGACGCAGCAGTTGGCTCACTTATTCACCCCACACCTCCCTCCTTGGTTCATAGTCCATGCAGCTTGCTCACAATTCCTGATGCTTGAAATAAAATTCAATGAAAGAGATCATCTTCTAAAATTGGTCATTATCTACAAGAGATATATAAATATCGTAGCAACTCTTCATTTGCGATGCATCTCGTCGTATCATAAAAAGAACAAAACTCGACTCAACACCTTGCATTATTTGCTCCGTAGTATCACACTTTCATCAGCTGTTTTAAGTGCTCACTTTGAACATGGATTTCAATCCCGATACTCTCCCAGACCTCAAGGACAAAGTCTTCATAGTCACAGGGGGGAATTCCGGCATGTAAGTCTGCCCTATACTCTCTTACCTCGAAGTCCAAGTCGCCGATCTGACCAATGCAGAGGCTATTATACCGTAGCTCACCTAGCGGAGCATGGTGCTCATGTTTACCTATGCGCTCGGTCCACTAAGAAGGGCACAGAAGCCATCACCAACATTAAGAGAATGCACCCTTTAGCCAACATCGACCTTCTACAAATGGACCTCATGGACCTTGCCAGCGTCGTTGCGGCGGCTAAGCACTTTCTGGCCATTGAAACAGCCCTTCACGGCCTGGTCAACAACGCAGGCATCATGGCGACGCCCTTCCAAATGACCAAAGATGGTCACGAAGCTCAATGGCAAACCAATTACCTCGCGCACTGGGTTTTGACAGAGCACCTCCTCCCTCAACTGCTGCGGACCGCCAAATCACTTCCTCCCGGCAGCGTGCGAATCGTCAATCTCACCTCGTCAGGTCACCTAGGCGCACCAAAAGGGGGAATAAACTTCAAGGACCTATCGCTCAAGGATAGTAGCCCTTGGCTGCGGTATGGACAAAGCAAACTTGCGAACATTCTGCACATCACAATGCTACACAAAAGATACGGCCCAGGCTCTCTTAGTGCAGGGAACTTTGAGGGCGAGATCTGGGTCTCATCCGTACATCCAGGTCTGGTTGAAACAAACCTTGCGACGACGGTAGGGCAGTCGGGGTCAGGCATGGTGAGCATTTTCTCGGTGCTACGCATGTTCGGATTCATGTGGCCTGCTGATAAAGGGTCGTGGACCAGTTTATTCTGTGTAGCTAGTAAGGATATGAGGGCAGAGCAGAGTGGCGCGTATCTCGAAATCTTCCGGCGGTTTGGTGAGCCAAGGTGGCAGAGCGCTGCGGCAAAGGATGGAAAGCTCGCACAGAGATTAGAGGAGTACACTAGGGAGGCGATGAGTGATGAAGGGTGGACTCTGTAATAGCTTGAAGTAATTTCTAACTGTTTCCATTATATTACTGGGCCCCGGGGAGTTTTTCATTCCCGTCCTTATATGTCCTTCTCCGTCCTCGCACTCTTCCCACTCCGAAAGGAAAATGCGCTAAACCGCCTAGGTCTCATATCTTGTGGCTCAGTCCTTTCTTTACCACGTAAAATGGACGTCCCAAAAACCATGGGATGCTTTGTCTTCTGATATAGCCACCAGCATAACATTACCAGCAATGTCAGAGGAATGGTAATGGCGGCCCAAATAAGCCACACCTTTTCTTGAATCGCTCCTCCGAATACACCAGCACCAACGAGCGTGCCAGCAAACGTACCCGGTAAAAAGACCATAGTCAGAGCGGCAATCGCATTCATAGATGTTGAGTCTTGCTTCATGCTGTGCGAGATTTGAATATTATTCGCCGCATCCTGCTGTGTCACGAGATTGTAGACCAGAGACATCGTGCTGTCTTTGCGTTGCTTGTAGTTCAGAAACCAAATCTTTTGCTTCTCCATTGAGGCGATAACATAGGATATCGAATCCTCCACTCGCTGTAGGATGAAGGGATTGGAACGCGGAAGCGAGGTGATGAGGCGGTAGTGGACATCGCGGATAGCTGTGGCTGTGATTATGGCCACATCCGCATTTGCAATATGCGAGTCTGCATTTTTTGAGATGATCTGGAGTTGTTTAGTAAGCTCCCCGAGCTTTGCTCGATCGCTAGTCTCGAGGCCAGCGAGGTGGTCATCGACTTTGTTGATTTGTGTCCACATGAATCGCTGGAATCTCTTGACGTGGTATTTTGAAGCTTCAAAGGAGAGATTGGATAGAATGACATGTATATCGAAGGGGTCGTCCATAAAGACAGCGGTCTTCTGGGTATCTGAGGCGGTGTTGAGTGCAATATTTAGAAGAGAATGGAGTGTCTTGATGGACGTATCAGACTCCTTGTGTGAAATGATGTACGTTGTCAAGTCGCGTCTAACATCATACCGCATGTAAACTGACGTGGGAGATCCTTGGACGTGGAGATTCCAGCGAGGGTGTTGGCAGAACAAATCTACATCCCAGTCAGTACTTATCTCTAATCTGTGAGGTGTTTTCTGACCGCAAGCCACCAAGCTCCCATTATGGTCTGCTTCCATGTGCTTCTGAGGTGCCCAGTAATCAGGTCTGCCAATCAGGTTGAGGAGAAAGGCTGGGTTGATCTTCAAGGTCTTCATAAGATCATTTGCATTCTCCCGGGTTATCAAAGCCCGCGACCCAAATGAAGTCCCTTCGGCGGGTACCAGAGGCACGAAACTAGACCGATCCGAGTCAGAATTATATCGCAGCTGCAGAGTGCGTAACTCACAAAACTAGCATTTTGCGTCCTTTTGAGGAGTTGGATTGCTGAAGAATGTCAGCGTAAATCCTGAAAATGGCCTCACAAAACACACATACTTGCAGAAGATTGCCCATGTCCTTCTGGTCTAATGTTTGCCAATCTTTCGGAGATTAGAGTCATTCAATTGCGTTCATGAGACGTGTTTACATACCTCCACCTTGTGAGTCGACCTGGAGACATTTTATACGGGTTTCCGAGGAAAAATTACCTCCATTCTGCAGATGGTGGTTGTACTGAACGGCGTCAAAAACCTGTTGAAGAGAGTGGAGATTTCCTAATGGATAGTGGTTGATGTCAACTTCAAAATCAAATTCTAGTTCATTGACGCCGAGATCGGATTTTTGGGCATGTCGGTCGACGTCGTTCTGTGATCTTGAGTTCGGGCGTGGTTCAACGGCAGCATTTACAAGGGAAGCCTCGAGTCGTGAAAACTTGGACAGATCCCCCGTTTCTGCACGACTAAGAGGATCCTGAGACATGGTATCGAATATCCTCTTTGGATCTCGCGAGAAACATGCGCTGTTCCACTATTTCAAGGTTGGCAATGTCTTGCCTAAATATGAGCTTGGGGTTGGATCCAGGTCTGAGTTTGTGTCAGACAGCAAACAGGTTCTTCATAACACTTAATTTTGGATCGAGGTGTAGGAGATGAGATTGAGCATTTCAGTTGGCGTTGTTGCCACCTGCAGCATCCTCCAGGGCTTCGTAAAGGAGCCTCATCCTGGCAGACTGGAGCAAATGAACAATGGAGTCTCGGGTGCTGATCCGTATCCAATACAAGTGGCGGCCATTTTGGCGCGATAACACGAGATGTGGGAAAGTTTGATTTGTTCGTTCGCTATGGCTAGACTAAATGCAGAATTGATAGACAAATCCTGTAAGCACTAGTTGTCCCGGTTTCCAGCAACACGGGTTTTGGCAGCTTTACACCCAGCCAATTGAGTGGCTTCTCCCATGCGTGTGTTAGCCATGTGCGTTAGTATTCGTCAGTCAAGTTAGGAACCGATGCTGGTGGGTTTTGATTGCCCTTCAGCCCCAGGATCAGTGGCCTTTGAGACCAATAAAGAATAAATAAGCTGCGAGATCCGCTCAGAACTGGCTAATCCTCGGACTTCGAGCAAACCATTCTTAAATGTATTTAAAATGTTGTTAAGTGGACCTAATTCCAAGGTTAAGTGGCCCAACCTTAACCTTACGCGGGGCCCGGTCGCGTGATCGTCGCTTATTGTTGAACGCGTCCCGCCAAGTTAGTGATGTAGATCCCTCTTTAGAATCAGACTCGACCACTCAAAACACCTGGAACCAGATTCGTATTTCTTCACTCGGGAGACCGACCAGTCATTCCCATCATGCCAATTGGTCTTCTCAGTCATGCGGAGATATGCGCCAAGTTCGACCGACTGGTGTCTGACGGGATCATCGCTTATCAACCCAGCAAACCGGTTCTTGTTGCCGACAAAGGCATGATCGTTAGTCTCGACCACATGACCCCGACGCCATTTCAAGACTGATCGATCCTAGTTCTGCTTCCACATAGCCCAGACTCTGAAAAATAAGCCACAGGCCGATGACAAGTTCCAAATCCCGAACTCGGGCACGTCGGACCCGCATGCGGGCACTTTTGGCCCCGGCAGCGATTTAGCCAGAGATCACCCTGATATTTGTATCACGATCGTTAATGGAACCCATTATCTCGTGATAAACAAATATCCTGTTTTCCGTCCTATGCTTCTCTTGCTGACTGTGGACTCGTATCGGAGGCAACACGAGTCCCTTGATCTTGAGGACTTGGATGCGGGGTGGCGGATGATCTGTGAAATGGAAGAGGAACATTATCTTTTCTTTAACTGTGGTGTGCTGGCTGGGTCTAGTCGGGCCCATAAACATTTACAGGTGGTTCCTGCGCCCGGGGCTCATGAGGGATATGGCGAGGGTTTCAGGTTCTTCCCGGATTATGATTCGGTGCCGGAAGAAGGCCCACCCGGCTTTGTTCATTTTCTGCAAAGGTTTGGGGACTTACCAGGTGGTTTCGTCAAAGGCAGTGCGCATGTGCTGGAGGTTTATGTGCGGCTGTTACAACGGGCACGAGAATCGCTTCACTTGCCAGAAAGTGACCCATGTCCTCATAATTTCATATTGACCAAGCGATGGATGATGGTTGTTCCTAGACAGGAAAAAGTGTTTCATGGGATAACTGCAAATTCGGCGTCAATGGTTGGCTCCGTCTACGTGGAGAATGAAAAGCAGCTTAATGCATGGAAAGAGGTTGGCCCGATGAACGTTCTAGCCAACCTGGGGCTCCCTAGAGAATAAATAACATATTAGACTCGCATACTGCAAATAATATGGTTGGTCCTGATCAAGCCTCAATCGCACATGTTCGAAATAGAAGACCAGTGGCTCCAAAGGTCTCAGAACTCATTCAATTTTTCAGAAAGGCTAATTAAAGAACCTGTTCAAGAATCCCGATTTCCTTGGTAGATCAGTACCATAGATTGTATCGTAGTTATCAATCTCCTCCTTGAGCCCACCCAGACTCAAATCGGCAGTCTCAGGTCGAACATACTTTGTTCTAAAAACAAGCTTCCAGCCAAGAAATGCAACGATAAAGAACCCGATCATGCCATAGTCCAGGAAAAACCACATCACAGACCAGCCCCCTTCCAAAAAGAGGTCATAGCCTCCTGCCAAGATCATGAATGATGTACCGCCCATAGCTAAATAGGATGTGTATGGTTGGAACCTTCCCTTGTATGGCAGAGTGTCTCGCGAGATTCCTTGTTTTGACAAAGCAGAGAAAAAGTGGCGGTATGTCAGCGCGGTGAAGCCGTAGTTCATCAGTTGGCAACATGTAACCAGGTCAACCAGATAGGTCATGACCTCAGCCGAGGAACTGTTGACCTGCAAGAAAGCAAGGAGGCAGAAAGATAACGTGAAAATGAGGGCGAAGATAGGTACACCTCCTTTGGTACATGTTGAGAAGAACGGAGGTGCATGGCCTGTGAGGGACATCCCATATAGAGTGCGGGTCGATGTGAAAAGAAGACCATTTCCCGCGCTAAAAATGGATGTCATGATGAGAGCGTTCACCAGGTGTGGAAGACCAAAAATTTTGAGACGCTCCATGGAGATAACGTACGGTCTAAAGAATCATTAGAATAAGAAGCCATGAGGTTGGTCCATGGCTGAGCAGAACTCACGATGCGGCACCTGTCCCTGAACCAGACACGTCTCCGCCGAGGATGAGTGCGAGCGTTGGGCCGTTGTATGGAATCACAATTCCCATGCAAAGAGCTGAACCAACAAAGAAGACAAGCATACGCCAGACAACTGATCGAATTGCTGGTGGTAAAACCTTCCGAGGATTTTCAGCTTCGGCAGCCACTATAGATATATACTCCGGGCCACAGATGCTGTTACTGACAACAATAGCACTAATGTAATGATGAACAAACTCACGAGAAGCTGGCTTGGTAGAGACACGATAAAATACCAAGAAACCTGCCCGTTTCCCCAGAGGCAAGATGTTCCACAAATGCACCAGTATCGGAACCCGTAACGGTCATGCAACGGATCTCCCCCAAGCATAGTAACGAAGGCGAAGAAAAATAGTCCAATCATGAGCAGCACTTATAATAGTGACAGATAAAATTCTGGAATGCCGAAATATCGTACACTGATCATGTTAAAGAGTGCGTAAAGAACAATCATCACGACAATGATAGCCTCAACCGGTACCTTGTCTGTCCAGAAGGTAGTCATGACATTCATGGCGACAATTTCGAAAGGTACGAGGAATGCCTCATTCAGAAAAAAGTTCCACGCCATCGCGAAACCCAACGCGTCGTCAACCCACTCACTGCCAAAGCGGACGAAGGGAGATGGAATGGGTAAATATGTCACCATCTCGGCGAAGCATTCATTCACTGCCCACATGATAATTCCCCATATTAGGAAGGCATTGAAGAGACCGGCCGGTCCTCCTTTCGGTAGAGCCTGACCCATCTGGACGAAAAGTGCTGCAGGCCTCGTCAAATCATTGCGCTAAGAAGTCGAAATGGCAATGGAACTTGAAGAACTCCAAATTACAAGTACCAATCGCACCAGCGATGGCAACCATATTTGATAAAAGGTCCTTGCTTGTGAGCGCTTCCCCCCCTCTTAGCAAATGTAAAAAACACGCGTTAAGAACCCTTATCGATTCGTCAACCTAGATTCCCCCTCAACATCTTTGCCATCGCCAAGAATGTTAGCGTAAACAATTCTGGTATCGCGAGTTTGCATACGAATCTTGGTGGACAAAGAGACATTCAGAAAACGGAGGGAAGCGATTAGCCACACAAATTCATGGGGTTTATCTTGACATCGGGCCCTCCGCTATCTTCCAATTGATGCAGCCAAGGGGCTTATCTTGAAACCCTGGAGATCGGCTGGACCGACGAATAGCCATTTGCTAGAATTTCCCCACCCATGCTGCCTCGTCAACAGTCTCACCCACAGTCAACAGCCCGTGGTTCTTCAGCATAACAGCCTTAACATCGTCCAGACTTTGAGCAATTCGCTGCCCTTCAGAAGCCCCATTGGCGATCCTGCTAGTCAGAGTACACAAAACGCGCCTTGAAAAATAGCACACGTCTTGATTGACCACGTTAAGAGGTGTCGCAAATGCAGACCATGCTCTATCATGGACCAAATGACTGTGACATATGAAATGCACTCCCTTCCGTGATCGATGGACTGAGCTGTGGATTTGGAAGCCAGCAGCAGCATTGATCTCGGGAGCCACCAATATTGCCACCAACAACATCGCCATCCAAGCAAGTTCACGCAGATCATGTCGTTGGCCTTCAACAAGCCAAAGTGCATGCCAAGCGTATTTATCCAGAATCGCTCTTCGATATGGGGTCTCGTACGCTGATATGTGCCATCATTCCCTCCCCATAGCCCTCACGAGCAAAAACGCGGAATGCGTACGTCATGTATGCCAACTGCCATTGGCACTTTTCAATATGTGAGTCGAACTGACGTGTTCCAGGCAAGACTTTGCTTCTATGGGCCATAGTAGTCATAGCGTCGACGACCTCCTTTTTACTGGTCGGAATAGTGGATTGTATAGCCAGGGCTGGAGTTGCTGCAGGAGCCATTTTTGGGGCAATGCGCCTTGACGTGATATGTGAAAGGAAATGTGAATATTGAGTGAATTAGCCGGTTTCTTCATAGCACAAGTAGCACAAGACGTCTTGAATATGGCATATGATACTTAAGAAAAGTCTACCTATTCAAACAGATTGAGCATTGGATCATTATTGCCAAGCTCGATCGGGTTCGAACAACTCGACCATATCGATATGACGCCAGGGTCGATAAATAATGAAGTCAAGGCCTATCACGGGGCTATTTTGTGAGTTACTATTTGTCGCATTAGGACAGCGCCTTCGGACTGAAAAGGAAGGCACCCATACTGCGGAGCTGTTTTGTGAGCCAATACGTACTATTTGCCGCATCCTCGTAACACTAGGAATGAGGACAAATGGTATCAAGATTCATTGTAGCGCTATTAGACGAAATAGGAATGTACCAAGAGCCAACAATTGCGGGGCTATTTTGTGAGCTACTATTGGTCGCATCAAGAGATTGGCACCAAGAGCCAACTCAAATTTGTGCGCCACAATATATTGCATCATGATAGCGCTAGGACTAATAAAGGATAGCTCCATGCGTCAATATAGCGCTCTTTGACCAAAAAGGGTAGGAAACAAGAGCGGGCTTATTTTGTGGGCCCCTATTTGTCACTTCATTATGGCGCTAGGACCAAAAAGGACTGGTTTCAAGAGCCATTATAAGGCCATCTTGCAAACTACCATCGTCGACCCCGAACTACGAGCGATTTTTGCAGTGTGATATGATGTGATGTGACATGGTATGCGTTGCACCTGTTTCCCCCGCACGGCAAGTATAATCGAGAGTCAGTAGGGCCCCAGATTCCCAGGCTATAAAAACCCGACCATTAATCCCAGATCTTCTTTCTTCCAACAACCGACTTGCTTCTACAATACGCCTCACAATATTGATACTATTCTTTCTGAGAAAAATATGGCTTTAGCTTCCCTCAATGGTGAGAATCGAGTAACAAGTATCGACAGAAGTGAAATTTTACTGACTTGTCTTAGATGTCGAAATCTCGGCGTTCAATATGACTTCCCTGGTAGGCGTGCTTGTTCTTGTTACCATTGCCTGCCAGGTTATCTACAAGCTTTATGGAACACCTCTGCGGAAGGTCCCAGGACCTATGTCTTTTGCCATAACTAAATGGCGACTTGCATACGAGGACTACAAGGGTGTTAGAACGCGGTTCATTCACGCTTTACACCAGAATTATGGCACTGCTGTTCGCGTTGGGCCAAACGAGGTGTCTTTCTCCTCTCTTTCCGCCTTGAGAACTATATACGGTGCTGGCTCGGGATTCGAGCGAACGGACTTCTACAGAATGTTTGATGTTTACGGTAGACAAAATTTGTTTAGCTTTGCTGAAGCCAAGAAACACACCGAGAGAAAGAAGCTCCTGGCCCACGCCTACTCGAAAAGTACCATATTGTCACCTCACGAAATGGCAAAGCCGCTGATTGAGAAAAATGTGAAAAGTTACTTGGACCTCTTGGATCGCGAGAAAGGAGTGGCCGAGGAGGTATACCAGAGTTTGCATTGGTTCAGTCTTGATAGCATTACTGGTTTCCTGTATGGAGAGAAACTTCAATACAGTGGAACCGATGCTATTGGGGGAAACAAGGCTCACAGAAGTCTTGTTGGTGATATCATTAATCCGGGCAGGCGGAAGCTAAGCTGGTTTATGGTGCACTTGCGCGTTTACACCAAATGGCTATACAGGAGAACCGGCATTACCAAAAAGGTGGTTGAGAGCTTGAGGTTGCTTCCCATGCAAAACCCTACCACTTATAGTGGCATTCAAACTCATGCTCTTCTATCCACCAACAAATTTGATATTTCTGTTTTTTGTGCACTTCTCGGAAAGCCGCATATCCAAGAGCCGTCTGTCATGGAGAAGTTGTGGAATCAGACAGACGCAAGTGAGGAAACTCGCCTAGGTAGCCTTGACAGGGCCTCTGAGATGGCCGATCACTGTTTAGCTGGTATCGATACGACAAGCGACACGCTAATGTTCGCTATATGGGCATTATCCCGCCATCAGAACAAAGCGTACCAGCAGAAGCTGATCGAGGAGGTTACCAGCATATCAGAAAAGGAGTGCAATGAAGATGGCATTCCTACTGTTGAGGCTGCAGACAAACTACCGTACCTCGGTGCCATCATTAAAGAGACCCTTCGACTCTATGCTCCATTGCCAGCGTCGGAGCCACGTTCACTTCCCGTCGACACCATGATCGATGGATACGCCATCCCAGCCCGGACGGTTGTAAGCATGTCGCCTTATACGCTTCACCGGAATGCAGAAGTATTCCCCGATCCGTTGGTGTTCAAACCGGAACGCTGGCTCGGAGAGTGTGGTGATCTCGCAGAAATGAAGAAGTGGTTCTGGGCTTTTTCCAGTGGAGGCCGGATGTGCATTGGATTGCAGTATGCATGATATCATGACAAACCGCAAAGAACGGTAGCTAACATTTTATCTAGTCTTGCTATGGCTGAGATGACGACTCTTCTAGCTGCCATCTATCGAGAATACACCACAAGTGAGTATGAGAAGCAGCGAGGGGTCAGCCCAGGAATTACCAGTCGCTTTGAGGTTTTCTATGATGAGACTCTGCCAAGAATGGAGGTAAGTCAATAATGCCGAGACTGGTCCTTCAACCATGTATTAAGGCTTCGCAACAGGAACACAAATGCTGGATCAATTTTGAGAAACGTCGCTAGGTGGAATTGTGTGATTTTTTGACTTGGATCGTGATAAGTGGGCAGGTATACATACACATTCGTTTGACCTTGGAAGGACGCGAGCTTGCAATTTAGGTGCACAATGCCAATATTACTTGATTTTGAATAAAACGTAATTCGTGATTTCGTAACATTCATAAGAAGTGATGGACGAATGAAAGCAACTGCGTGGATCCCAAACGCGGGGAAGGCGGGGAATAGCATCATGTCTCCACTTCCCAGGCCCTCGAGACGAGGGCCAGCTTTCACTGTGCACACCACCATGGATTCAGCCCTTGACTGCGATATTACCTACACTGCTTGGACGCAAGGGACTTCGACAATGTCTCCGAAATCCTCGTCTCGACGAATACGTATACGGAAGTCCCGAAGCCGTGGCCTACGCACAACAAACGGATGGTGAGTGCCGCGTGCAGCGAGTTCAGAACGGAGCTTACTTAATCCGAATGCAGCATAACTTGTAGGAGACGACACCTGAAGTGCGATGAGGGCAAGCCTCATTGTGGCCGTTGTGTGAACAAGGATAAGATTTGTGAATATGCCAACTCAGCTGACCACCCCAAGTCGATTCGGCACCCCGATAATGCCAAAACAGACGAGACTCCTGTCTCTATAACTCAGGAGAATGGATCGCCAGCGAAAATTCATGATTTATCAAGTGAAACTATACCAGATCTGGTCGCATTTGAGCCGCATGACATACCACCTCTAGCTTGGACTAGTACAGACCCAAACAGTGATTCTCAACCAAGGGAGGTACATGATCAGGACTCAGGAGCCGACGTTCTTACTGTCCTGAGCCCAATTGTCTTTCAAAATAATCATCTTTCTCCATCCAATGCGGCCGTTGCAGCTGTCCGGTGGTTTGGGTTATTAGCGAGTGATGCCGCCAAGGACAGCCCCCAACAATCAACCATCCCCAATTCATGGGAGACCGAAGGCCTGCTCCTTGACCACTCTAGCAATGGGATTGATCCGAGCTCACTTCAGCGCGCAACTCAAGTGCTAGATAGTCCTCCTTCCACCAATGTAAATCATGACCCGGATGATTCTGGCACACTTGAAAGTGCCACGGTCGCAGAAGGGCAGATTTGGCATTCACGGAATCCAATTGAGCTGTTGGCAAGCGAGCAGGTATTATTTGTGCATTTTGTGCACCACGTCAGCTCTTGGGTAGGCCAACAACTTGCTTCTAGAGGTGGATTTCAAGAATGATGGTCTAATGTGTTTCCTCCAGATCGATCTCTTTGACCCCACAAAACAATTCTCCACTTTTGTTGCACATTTAGCGGTACGCAGAAAGAAAAATGCTGGTTGTAAATCTTCAAGCCAGTCAGGACTCACACAATATGATCTAGATTCACAATGCCGGGCTTTTGAATGCCATACTAGCACTTTCGCTACGACACCTAGCCTTGAATCCCCATCAGGACACCCAAGACATCCCCGGAAAAGAAGGAGCAGCCGTGCAATACTACTATCAGACTCTACACTACGTGCAAAGGGCAATGCAGTATCGTACCTACAAGACAAGTCTTGAACTCCTCGCTACTACCTTGATCATCTCCGCATATGAGATGCTCGACAACTCTACCAACGGCTGGGAGCGACATCTCGAAGGAGTGTTTCTTATTCAGCGGTCTCAAACCATCCATGGGGAATCTGGTGGACTCCACTCTGCAGTATGGTGGGCATGGCTATGTCAGGATATCTGGGCTGCGTTTCGCGAGCAACGAAAGACCCTCACCTTCTGGGTCCCTCAGAAACCGCTTTCCGTGCTACTACCACATGAGCTCGCTAGTCGGGCAATCTACCACGCTGCAAAAGTTATCAGCTTTTGTGCTGACGCTACTACTGAAAGCACTATACAAAGTCGTATGGAGGAAGCGAATCATCTTCGTGGAATGTTGGATGACTGGCAACAGCACCTGACAATCGAGTTCTCCCCTTTGCCTTTGGTACCGGGGGAGACCTCATCTTGTTTCAAAGCAATATGGATCAGCCCGCCTGCCTTTGGTAGGTTCGAGCCTCATGCTTCTGTTCAACTTAGGACGGATATTAACGTAATCACACAGCTGTGGCAGTTCAGTTCTTTAGCGTGTCGCATATCCTTTTACTAGCCCATGAGCCGAGTATTGGGGGATTAGGCCAATACACCACGCGTCAGAGCATGATTCAACGATACATTGAGGATATTTGTGGCATTGCGATGACGCTCAAAGATAGTGCATCCAGCGTGATGTCATCACAAGCTTTGTTCATTGGTATGGGACTATCCATTATTGTATTGTATTGACACTGAGCTTACTTATTCCTAGCTGGCTTGTTCACGCAAGATAAAGATGCCCGTGAAGCTGTATTGGCGCTTTTGGATTTCTGTCGGCAGCGCAGCGGTTGGCCGGCTAGTTCGCTTGGGCTGGAGCTACAACAGCAATGGGAATGTCATGAAGTTTTGAGACCGACTTCGGTTTCAAAGGGGTTTATGTAGGCCACCAATAGTTTCGCGAGCACAGCGACTACAAATATTCTATTTTCTTGCTAAATTGACTGCTGAGAACAAGCCCAAGTTATTTCATGAAGCCGCAATTCTCCCGTTCATTGCAAATTGCTAAACATTCCACCATCTGCCAAAATTCCAGTTGCATTTACATATCGGCTCATCTCCTCACAAGCCAAAAATACGGCCGGGCCCGCCATATCGTTGGGATCCCCAATGCGACCAAGCGGGATTCGCGCCTCGAGTGCAGCCTTCTTGGTCGGGTTTTTCATATCGTGATCAGCTAGCTGGGTAGCGATTGTCCCCGGCATCAATGCATTGCATCGAATCTGGTCCTTGCCTAGTGAAATAGCCATGGACTGCATCATTGACAAGATCGCAGCCTTGGTGGGAGTATAATGCGTCTGAAGTCCACCACCTAGGAGCGCGCTGACGGACGAAACTCCAATAATTGAACCCCCGTGTCCCTGTTTGACCATTTGCTGAGCGGCAGCTTGGCATGAGTAAAATGTGCCTTTGACGTTCACATCGACACTGTGATCTAATAGCGCGGGTTGAATTCTGTGGATGTTAGCAGTACTCTCATGGACGGAAAGGGCTCTGTATTGATCATACTTTAGAAATTCGGCTTGCTTGAATACTCCTGCATTGGCAACGAAGATATCCAGCTTACCCCATTTAGATACCGCGGCCTGAACTAGGTCTGCGCTGGTCTGTGGATTTGTCACATCACCAGAAAGCTCGAGAATCTTTCCTGTGTTGATGCCCTTCCGCCCAATAGCTTTTACTTCTTCTAGGAGACTGTGTTGATGATCTTCGTCCTTTGAGAGCCCCAGATGGTTGACAGCAACGTTACATCCTTGCGTAATGTATGCCAACACAATTGCCCGTCCAATTCCCGTGGTGCCGCCCGTAATGGCGGCTGTCTTGCCTGCGAGCAAACCCCAGGCTGGTAGCGCGGCCATTTCTGGAATTTTAAATAAATTGAAGAAAGAAGGCGTTCCAACAGAGAATGATTGTTAGGCTGAGTAGATTGAGAGGTAATTAATGTAGAACTGGTGCGGGGGATCATCGCCAGTGACCCGTCTCGAGGACAGTCCCCCGTCTCGAGTGACCCACATATACAGGTGGGGGATACACTGCCTGTGCCTGGGGCTCTGTGAACTGAATCTCAGAGTTACTTTATTAGGGATGTTTTCATGGATTTGTTATATTCCACTGCAAAAGAACTTAATTTCGCTGCAAAAAGGTCAAGGCACCCAAAGCGTAAGCGTCCATACCGGTCCGCAAAGTCGGCTCAATTGCGGGCGCGAAGAACGGGGAGTGATTCATGGGTAATTCATTGATAGTCCCTTTCTCAACAGCATCATCCCATGTCTTTTCATCAATTCCGCCAAACATCCACATCACATAAGGAGCCCCAACCTCCATCGCCAGAAAGGAAAAGTCCTCACTGGCACTCGGGCGCTCCATATCAACAAGCTGGTCCTGGAAATATGACCGAAATGTCTCCCGAAGAGCACCAACAGACTCGTCATCATTGATCGTCGCAGGGCAAGATGACACAAGCTTCACACTGGGCTTCTCAACCGCACCCGCAGCAAGGCATTCGGCCTCGACAATGCGATGAATAGCAGCATGCACACGCCTCCTCACCTCGGGATCAAATGTCCTCACACTAATTTGCAAATCCAAGTGATCGGGAATAACATTCGACGAATTTCCTGCATGAATACTCCCACAAGTGACAACGGCCAACTCACCTGGCGTTACCTCCCGCGACACAATAGTCTGCAACTTCATCACGATCGAGGCTCCAATGATGATTGGATCGATGGTCGTCTGCGGTGCAGATCCGTGTCCTCCGCGCCCGAAAATTGTCACTTCAAAAGCATCCGCTGCGGTGAGCAACCGTCCAGCACGGAGGTTGACAGTTCCAGCTCGCATCCGCGTGACATGCTGCGCAAGCACCAGATCCGGCTTCGGGACCTTCTCATACAACCCATCAGCCAGCATCGCGCGCGCACCATCGAGAGCCTCCTCCGCAGGTTGAAAAATGCAAATAAGAGTTCCGCTCCAGTGGTCGCGCGCGGCAAGCAGTAGTGTGGATGCGGCCATCAGAGTCGTGACGTGAGTGTCATGTCCGCAGGCATGCATAACCGGGATACGATTTCCTTGTGCATCTTCTACGGTGCGGGTACTCGCGTAGGGTAGACCTGTTTTTTCCTCTAATGGGAGGGCGTCCATATCCGCCCGGAGGAGAATCTTAGGGCCTGGGCCATTGTGAAGGACGGCAGCGACGCCGTGGCCACCAACGTTGGAGTGGACTTCGAAGCCGAGGGTGTGGAGGTGCTCAGATGCTATTCTGGCGGTCTGTTCTTCTTGGCCTGAGAGTTCAGGGTTGCTGTGGATGTGGCGGTAAATTTCCTCGTAGGGTTTCAAGTCCGGTCGGTAGTTGTCTAGCAGCTCTTTTAAGTGGCTGTCGTCTTTGCCGACGTTGTCTGTGTGGATGTCAGCGCTAGGTGAAACGCAGTCGGGTGGATCTTCGATTGATCTGGAGATCTATATATACCGGCGATAAGTTTCATGTTCATGGTAGGTTAACTTTAATGGTTGTTCTTTGGTTGAAAGGGGCAAGAAAGGGGGTTGAGGCTAATTTAACTGTTGACCTAGCGGTTGTAGAGCCTGGCTTTCAGTGCTGCGCTCGGATCTTACATGTACTACGCGTATGCTCGATGTACCCTTCATAAGCGCCAAACTTTGTTCATAAGGCGCAAGCGGTGGACTAAAGTCCACCACTCCCGCCAATAGACTTAACCGAAGGAAAACATCAGGCTGCGCTAATACGTTAAGACCTCTTTCTCCGAGTCGTCATAAGGTAATTCGATCATCTAGATCCACGTCGATTTCGAAAATCCGAACATGTCCGAGCAGTTGATACCCCACTTTCCGATGCATGAAATACTGTGATACTGAGTCTCTTGGCGCTTTGGTTCTAATCGACCGTTCCTTTTGATCAAGCAGTAGGGCCCACTGACGGATAAAATGATTGGGCGAGATGATTCTATCGGATTTGGCCCCCACGACACAGTGGAGCGAAATGCGGTACTGTTCATGTTGCTCCTATATTGCAAGACGAAGCATGCATACATTGAGTTCTCTCTGACTTGAGAAACACCTTGGTAAAATAATCATTGCCAACGCAAACACAGAAGTCTCCCCAGAGCTTTACACGGAATTCACCCATGTGCAGATCCGAGATGACGGGTTTGTAGAACAGCATAATTGTGATCGAGCATTATTTCGTCGTACGACGGATGTATACCTAGTACATTGAGGCAACTGGGAGAGAGAATTATACCGCAGTTTTTCTATCATGCAAGACGCCATTGTCAAAATCAATCTGCCTCCTGTGAGAATGCCGGCACAGGCACGAGAAGACAGGCCCTTCTGGTCTAGATACTCCAGGGTCGGCATAGACATAGTTACAACTGAAACCTTCTGGGCTATATGTAAAGCTTATTAATCTGGAAAGATCTGAGAATGATCAGGTTCATGGAAAGGAGTACTTGAAGAGGTGTGATCTACCTAGGAGAAGCTTAACAGGTGGGTAATAGGTACCATAGGCACCTGTAGACGTGCCAAGGTTGATTAGCAGATTCAAGGGAAGGCTTATCATGGAAGGAATATTACATTTTGCTTTACAGTCATGTGCAATCATAAATGCATCGTGGAAGGACAGTCATATTATGTACGGGACTACAGATACATATATGACGATTTGATAAGTGTGAGGTCACAGTGCAGATAATTTTCTAGGTCAAGTATCCAACGCAAATACTTACTAATTGATGACCACGTCACGTCTGGCTTGGTGGGAGTAGCCATTGTCATGCTCAGGTGGCGGGGCCGGGGTCGCGTGCCAGTATGTGATCTAGCCCGCGCGTGGACCCAAAACACTCCCCGACGACCGCCAAGCCAACCTCAACAATGACTCAGGCGACAAGTTTAAGCAAGCATTAGACTGATGCCTATCCTGACAAATGCACAACACAGGTGAAGATCGGAACCTTCGTCGGGAATAACACATTCTGCCTTGCGCTTGGACCTGGTATATCAGCCACAGGCCCGGGTTTGCTTACGCTGCAAAAGGCAATTTGTAGGGGACTCTGGATTTGCTTGACTGCGGTGAAACATTCTTTCCTTTCACGTCGTCTTATCTACTTTTCTTTTTTCAAGGTTTGGTGTCACTGGTCCAACGAGGAGTTCTTCTACAACGGGCCGGCCCCCACATGTGGAGCCCGCGATATGCTCTCGACCAGTCATGGAGGGCTATCCACGTGGGAAAAAAAAATCAGCAACCAGGCAAAAAAGAAATGCCAGGTTAATTTAATATCCTGAGGATAAACCGAACGCGGGGGTCGAACCCGCAACCTTGAGATTAAGAGTCTCACGCTCTACCGATTGAGCTAGCCCGGCTTGCTTGTTGAAGACCGGAGTCTACTATGGCTCTATGAAGCCAGCACGGCAACTGAATAGGAAAAAAGGCAAAAAGAGAACTCAGATTGAAGCTGATGAGAACCGAACGCGGGGGTCGAACCCGCAACCTTGAGATTAAGAGTCTCACGCTCTACCGATTGAGCTAGCCCGGCTGGGCTTGTTGAAGAGACATGCTAAGTATTGATTCAGATTGAGCAACGAAAAGATCATTTCCCTATCCATGAACCTGGAGGGAGTTGCACCTGAAATCAGGTTGACAAGAACCTGGGTTGATATTGCAAGACAATTGTATTGGCTTGGATGATCGGCAGCCATTGTCCAGTAATGAAGCGAGAAATGGCCTTGGCGCATGCCCGCACCTGGGTGGATGTAGTCTGCACAGTTTGACCCGGGTGATAGCAGGTGTCAACCCAGGAATATACTTTGGCGGAAGCCTCCAGGCAACCAGGATCATGGATGGCCAGAATGATCAGGAAATGATTTCGTTTGTCAAAAATCGCTCGTAATGGCTTGCAGCCATGCTCGTCATTATCTCCATGCAGCCCTGGCGGTTTGCGGCTGTGTCTGTTCAGGAACAAGGACAAGGTGTCAGCATGGAGGACAATACGAGCGCCGACGTGGGTGGCTGGTGTAACGAATCACGAAGGAGCGTCTGTGGCATCCTGTGGCTGAGGCTGAGTCTTCAAGGCTCGTATTGGACTCATCAGCCTCGTTGGTGTGGCTCAAGGATGAGAGGGGTTCATTGAGTGTTCGCGATTAATGGGGGCCGAAACATGATCCCCCCGTCCGACCCCGGCCTATTCTTAGAGAGAAGGGCTAATTATAATGATCATCTTTGAAGCCCCAATTAAATTTGTAGCGCCGTATATGGAAATTACCAAAAAAGGAAGCCATCTAAAATGGGAATCAACTTGAAACTCGTCAATGGAGTTGGTTCGTTATTGGTGTTCGAGGGTTGTCTCAGGAGACGCTGCATTAGAGGCAGCGGTACCAGAGCAAATTATGGCGACGATGGGCCCCAGTTGGAGCCTCAGGATAAAAGCGACGTCAATAATGTATGGATATCGATGCAAGTTGACGAAATTGCTAATGTCCGATCGGATAATCCTGGTTGACTCGGGGTTTCGCAAGTGACTTGATGCACGAGACGCGGGCGCAGGAACACGAGAGGCTCAAGCCACTAAAGAGGAAACCCTGCTCGATCGAGTAGGCACCAGAATGACGGCCAGGGATCATGAAAATAAAACCAAATAAAAATAGAAGATAAAAAATAGATGTTTGGGATTTGTGGAAGAGGGAAGCGGTCTGGCGTCGGAGACTACATTCAGCAACCAGGATACACATTCACTCCCCGCGTGCAATGGATATTCACCTGCAATTGAACTGCTTTCAAGTGACGACCAATCAGCGACTGTGGGCTCCTTGATCCGTCGGCGGTCACTTGCGACTAAGCCACATGCACTAGTGCTCATGTATAAAGATAGCACAAGTACATTGGTTTTCTGGTCTCGTAGGTGGGGCCAGCGGGTACCAAGGAAGTCACTGTACTTGACCTTGCATGGCCTACGATCCCAGGCTCCAGTAGGCTCAAGTGCGCCTTGTGAATCAGTCAAAAACTATATAACTTCCTTCCCCCCACTCTGCATATACTATTTTTTTCCCACTCAAGCCTACAATTCCATTATCACACCTCCACTGAGCAGTTTCAATCTTGGATCATCTGCCACATCTTTTGATCACACTTCCCACTATATTCTAACACGGTCATTAAACCGTTTCTACGCGTGACCCCAGGAAATCAGTCATCGTGTCTTCCAAACGCTCAACTACCTACGTGGTCGACCCGAAAACCCTTTCCACCACGGAAAGACCGTCTCGTTCACCTTTGCGGCGTCAAAGTGTACGCCGCTCCTCACCAATGCCAGCCTCAATCATGGTCGAGCCTACCGTTGTGCGTGATCTGCACGACGATGAGAAGCTCGTCCTGGATGATTTCGAGGCTCACATTGCCCGCTGCACTCCCTGTGCCCTGGCCATCGAAACTCACGAGAACTATCACTGCGAACATGGCTACCTCCTCGCTCTCGACGTGAGCAAATACCTATACAGTGAAGGTGGAAAGCAGTTCGCGGCAGTGGACAGAGAAAACGGCAAGCCACGACGAGTCAAGCTTCCCCGCGACTCAAGTGCAACCCGCAGCCTCCTCGACTCCATTGAGAAGGGCATGCGTCTCCAGTCTCCTCGTCGAGGCCGTGCTCCTGCCGTCCGCCCTCCCCACTCTGCTAGCTCTAGCAAACGGCCCGTCGTGGAGCAGTCTGTGCCTCGCTCTCACACCCCAGAGTCCCATTCTACTCCCCTTCAGATCATTGAACGCTCGCCATCCCTCAGCAAGCGTCATGTCATCGTCTACCCCGGTTCCTCTCGCCAGTCTTCCCGATCATCGAATGCCTCCAGCCGTAGCCCTTCCAACCGGGGCTCGCTGTACATTCCCGATCACCTGGATCGTGAAGAGCGACGATACGAGACCCGCGGCCATCGCTACCACCGATGAACACGTTGAACCAAAAGAAAAGGAAAACCACAAAAAAAGGAACCCATTTTCTGATCATGTTTGTCTATCGCCTTTGACGGTTTACACTCTTTGAAACCAAAGCGTTATTCCAATTCAAACTACGGGTATAGATTGCCCAGACTAGGAAAACTAGTCATTTTGCCACAGAGTTGAAACACCTGGCCCCAAATCCATTTGCACCAGAGGGGGAAGTGGCTTGCCTGGAGCGCCCACCCCAACTGAAATCTGTTCATTCCAGCCCTTGATCTCAAGACTGGAGTCGGAATCCCAGATTGGAAACGATCTGTTTTCCGTTGACGTGACTCGTGCAAATGCTTCTATAGTTCGTTTTGCGGTCTAGTCCATTATTGGCGAATCGACCCCCTCTTTTCCCACTGATTGTGTGGTGAGCAGCCAATAAGAGGGAGCCAGAGTTGCCTGATTTTATGCATGCCCAGAGTATTTCTGCGTGTTTTTACTGGTTATTGATACTGTGACTCACTGATGTGATGTATGTGGAGGAACTTGCTTGGAGGGGTGGAGGCTCCGAGTCCGATCGACGATTTCCTTTGTTTCCACATATGACTTTTTGATGATAGCTATGCGTGAATTTATTGAGCTTTGTTCAGTGGATTTGCAATTATGAGTGATCAATGTATACGATGAAACCCTTCAATCCTTTCGCCACTGTAAAATAAGATTTCGCCTCTAGTCAGACGAGTACGGTTTCAAGATGGGGGCTCTTTTTGATCGCCGCTAAACGAAATACGATTTTCGATCATTTTCCCTTGACACATAATCTACAACTTGCTCCACTGGTTTGACTCGTGAGTCATTGCGGGGTTGTGGCTGATCTCCCGTGGGGCCAGACATTCTTCGGGACAACTGAGTCTGGACCCTGTGCACTCTTGAACCCGCACAAAGCAGCATACCTGTCCATAACTCGAACATGCTGTGGAGTAGGGTTGGAGTGAATTGACTCGTGTACCATTTGAAGTCAAGCTATGCCTTACAGAACTATTGACCCCTTCCAACGAGGGTCTATATTTTCCGAAGCGAGCGGTGACATCTACGTATCATCATGCTCACACATAGACATCTAGCAGCATGAACAAGGCCTTAAACATAATAGCATTTCAAAGTTCCCGAATCATGTAATTTCATCCATTTCACAAATATTGAAGCCTATGTAAAACTCCATAAACACAGCGCGATGCGAGAGTTCTGCATTTTCCTTCATGACTAGCCTTTGTTCGCTTTCCCAATGTCATATAGTCGCTCACTTTGCCCTTGATCTCGGAGTAAGCTTCATCATCAAAGGCTTCTTATCCCACAAGATGAAGCACTTCTGTTCAGTCCACTCGTCAGACGGCTGATCCAACTCCATATCGAAGTTGAAAACCATGCGAGCAAGAATTATTCTCATCTCGACATAGGCCAAGCTGCACAAAAATCAGTCAGTACAATATATATTTGCTTCATGGGGTTTGTGTACTGAGAACTTACTTCCGCCCAATACAGTTTCTAGGACCAAAGCTGAAAGGTTGCAAAGCGGTCTTGCTATCATTCGCAAATCGAGTATCGTCTAAGAATCGCTCGGGGATGAATTGTTCAGGGAGTGTGTAATTATGCGCGGAGTGGTAAGCGGCCATTTGTGTGACCGAGACAATGGTCTGTTCAAATCAAATGAGGTCAGTAAAATGCCTTGAATAGTAGTGCTATGCCAGAGGGTTTTATGGGCCTGCGACTTACACCACCTGGAACCCAGTGTCCGTTGATCATATCACCCTGCGCATCGACAATCCGAGGAAGACCACACGCGACAGGAGGATACATCCTCAGAGCCTCAGTAAGAACAGCTTGGAGATATACCAGCTTGTTACAATTCTCCAAAGTAATCTGGTCATCGGATTGAAAAGCACCCCAAACTTCTGCTTGTAGTTTTTGCATAACCTGTGGGTTCTTCAAAAGCAGATAAGTCACACCCGAAAGAAGTGTCGCAGTGGTCTCGGAGCCGGCAACAATAAGAGTGCTACCGTTGGTAATCATCTCTGGGAAACTGAATCCTTTCTCGGTATCCTTGTGCTTGAGAATATTACCAAAGAAATCAGGTCTCTCGTTTGATTTCTTCAAGCGACCCTGAACCTTTTCCTTTGTAAGTTGTACATGCAAGTTCCGTTGATTCAATACCTTCGTGGGCGTGATGAGCTTGCTAATGAATTTCCACCCTGGGAAACGTCTGGCAACGTTGGTGTATGCGCCAAAACGGACACTTGACAGCACAATTGATACCCATTGGTGGTAGGTGGAGTTTTTAAGACAATCGAACGGCTCTCCAAACGCGAGATCACCAATGATGTCGAATGTTGTGAAGTTGTACCAAGCGACCATGTCCAGTGCTTTATTACCATTTTCGCCTTTTTCACGAAGGCGTTGCATCAATAGATCCACATAGGAGTTGATGATGGGCTCTTGTGCTCGGAGCGAGTTATCGGAGAAGGCGTGGGATAAAAGTCTTCGCATGCGAGAGTGGTCTGCGTCGTTAGAGACGACGATACTCGGAGCACCCTCCGCGGTCAGTGGATAGAACCGGAAGTCCTTTTGCTTCTGGCCGTGGCCGGGTCGGGTTCCATAGATAGCTTTCCAAGCGTTACCGTCGATGAAGGATAGTTCGTCTGGGGCGATGCGGACAACTTCGCCGTATTGTTCGTGGAGGGACTTGATTGCCTGGGCAGTTTTTCCGGCTAAAATGAAACCCATGTAGGGGAACCGGGTAGCGGCCATGGACTTGGGGCCGGGATATCTGGCAAGAGGATGGAAGAAGACATTGTAGATGACCAGCCCGATAAAGTAGGCCGGTGTCTGGTAAACATCAGAAATGAAAAGGGTGAGTCTTAATATCTTAAGAGCGTCTGCATACCAGTACTAATGCCAGGATGAAGACATTCAGAGCAAGACGAGAGACTGAAGTTTCAGCAATATAGGACGCTACGCGTGCCGATGACGATTCTGTCGGTATGAAAGGCATCTTGAGTTTTGCTCAACTCTAGAGTCTTTCGAGAGTGGATTCGACGTAAACACTCGCTTTACCAGACATGATATATGAAATTTTTGCCTTCCTCCTCCCGGATATAATAGCACAAATATGGGCATAATAGTGCTGTATACATTGCATTATTCTACTCAGAATACCAACTAGGACTAGCTCTTGCATGGCTAGCTCTTGCATGCTGCGCGGCATGCCTGATTGAAGAGGGGTCGACCTGAAACGCTTGCCCCACACCCCACACGTCAGGTCAGCCCAGGAAAGGTACGAGTGCCCTTCAGAAAACTAATTCTGGTAAGCATTCTGATGAAAGTCAGCCAAGGAAAGACTCGATACCTTATTCAATTCAGGGAGAATTCGTGAAAATGATGAGAATCTATCATTTGCTGAATTCTGCACAATCCCCTCTAGGAATGATCGTCGTCTTGGCGACCTACAAACACTACTGTAGGTATACGTGTCACTTAATTGGGTAGTGGATCTGCACGGGCCGTGACACTAGGCCGCGCTCAAGGGCTATTTATGCCGATGAATAACGTCGTTATGATTGTTAATGCGGAAAGCCTTTCTACAAATAAATCCCTCGTCGGGAATACGGCACAAGTTCATAACGTAGTAACACAGGAGCAGACACCGTCTGCATATACAGGCCTAGGCCTGATAACAATACCCACTTTGGCCTCTCGATTGCATCCTGAGTAAACGTCCCTTTGACTGGAGGAGGTCCGGAATCAAAAAATCTAATTTCGGAATATAAGCTACGTCATTTAAACCTCCTTAAACAGCCCATCCGTCTGCAATTAAATTAGCATTAATTAAGAATACCAACAACGTCAGTCTTGTTCTTGATAAACAAACTTATCACCTAGGCTGTTAAGAATAGGGCACCAAGAGGAGTTTCCGCCCTAGAATGTCACGAACGTCCGATTCCCAAAAGTCTGCAGAGAAGTTACGTCCTACGGGTGAAAACCTTTGACACTGAGAACAAAAAATAGGGTTGCTCATTGCAAAATCGAGAAAGCGGTTATCACGGACAGTGAATTGCCGGAATAGTGACGAAAGAAAAGAATACATCGCTATTATCTTGCATTTCAATGAGCGCAGCTATTATCTTAGCATAAGCAATGACTGATCGTAAATATGAAGCCGCCACCATCGCCAATTGCTGAACTACCACCGCGGTAGGCTACGTGGTGCACTGAGAAGGGAGAAGAATCATCTCTGTCGTGCATTTCACCTGCTCCTCAGGAAAGTCTCCCCAAAACTGCCGTCGATGTTAGTGTCAGGGTTTCCAGTACGGGGCCTGGATAGCTCTTTATGGGACGGGGAAGTTCAACTCACCTGAGCAACATGCTGTCGAATGCGATGCATGTTCTTGCCCGGCTGGATCTGGCCCACCACCCCTGGACGGTCCGAGTCGGTCCTCTTAGGCACAATCATGGGTCGTCCGACGAAACACTCGAGCGTCAGCAGTGCAAAGCCGAGAGCTTCTTTCGCGCCGATAGGGATCCCAATCTCGGAGATGGGGACGATGCGAGTGTTGGGCAAGCGCTGCTTCAGGTAATTGATGATGTTTGGGTTGAACGACCCACCGCCGCCCATGTAGATCTCGTCTACGCCCCCAGGTGGACCCCAGCGTTCGTAGGCATCGGCCAGGGACTTGGCTGTGATGCGAGTTATGGTGGCAACACAGTCCTCTGGCGTAGCTCCGCCTGTGGTGCCACGGTTCGTCAGCCAAAAACCCTGTCTCGATTAGAGGAGTCAGACTTAACGGTTCAGCATCTCGTCGCAGATATCCTCCGCCATCCGATCCCCAAAGGTCTCCCGGCCAGTAGTCTTCGGTATATCATGCACGAAGTATGGCCCCTGGAGCACTTTATCTACAACAGACTGGTCAATCTTGCCCTTCAAGCCCATTGCACCATCCTTGTCATATTCCTGTTGACCGCCAGTGAAGTACCGCACGGCCGCGTCGATAAAGACGTTGCCAGGTCCCGTATCGAAGTCGTAACATTCTTCGACAGCGCCTCGGGGTAAGATCGAAAAGTTTGCGATGCCACCAATGTTCTGCACAGCGCGGTTGAGCGTCGGGTGACTCAGAAGGAGGGAATCGAGAGCCGCAAAAAGCGGGCAGCCTTGCCGGCCGAGAGCCATTTCTGATACCCGAAAATTGCCAAGCGAGGTGACGCCAGTGTTAGCGGCTATGATGGCAATCTCAGCCATGTCGAGATGTGCCCGGATTTGGTTGCCCTCGAAGAGCTCCGGCAGCGGTAGGTGCCAGATAGTCTGACCCTGACCACCGATCAGGTCGACGTCCGTTGCCATGACGAGATCGTTTTTCTGCACAAACCAATTGACGGCGTCGCTAATGACCTCGCCTAGCTGGATGTTGACGATGGCCAATTCCTCGGGCGTTGTGATGTTCTCCTTAATGAGCCTCATGACTCGTGCCTTGAGTTTTTTAGGCATCGGGTATTCTCCATAGTGCAGGAGCTGCGTCTTTAACGGCGTTGTCGGGCTATCCTGGGTGAAATGGACATGAACGAGGTCGACCCCGTCCATGGACGTTCCCGCATTGTGGCCAATGACCTTGAGAGAACTGTTGGGGGTTCAGCCACATAATTGCAATATTTTAAATTACAAAGTGTTCTTTGAGAGCATGTCATGCTGGGTTTAACACTTACAGTGGGCTGCCATTGGACTGGTTCAAAGCGGAAGGCATCGTGTGATCCAGCGTGGAGGAAATGCGCTACTGAAGACACAGATCATGAAACGAAAGAGTCTACTGCAAACACAGAAACAGGCACATCCATAGATTGAGCATACTTTATATATCTCATCGGAAGAAATCTCGAAAAAATGCTCCATCTCACCCTCAACAGCGGCACGGGCTCGGTTCCCTTCCAGAGACAGAGTCATCCCCACTGCCATCCCCGCACTTCCCATCCCAACCTTATTAGGTGCTTTGGTTCTTAGAAATCCTCAAAGTTGCCAAAGTCAACATGGACGTGTGGAGAAATACTCGAACCGTGGAGATACCGGGGCCGATCGTGGACAACCAACTAAGCGGATCGTCCCCGGAAGGCAACTGACTCCGATATCCTACGGATACGTACGTTGCAAATGGTTCGGCTTCCCCACGCCAAGGCCGCCTCTTCTTTCGGGGATGACTGCCTTCCGCGATATCTAACCCCACTGAGTACTTCCTCTGCCAATCCTTCCCACCACAGCCTATCCTGGCTCACTGTGAAAGGGTCTCGGGGTTAGGTGCCTTCCGGGTGCATTGAATCTTAAATCCCCCGACCTTGGCCTGCGGTCTCCCACGCCTGAGGTCATCAAACCCTATGTTGAGACTTTATAAGTTCAAGTTAGAATCATGACTCTCCGGTTGCTGTTATGGGATATGTCTCAAGTCTAAATCAATCTCAATTATCTCCAATCGAGAGAACACCCCGTCCACGTTCACATTGGACTTCGCAATGATGGCTTTCCTCCCATTGACCAAATACACAACCCACATGGGCACGTCGGGTCTGAAGCTCAACATTCTCGTTGCCGGCATTGCGGCATGTGCATTTTGGCTTTTCGGCTACGACATGAGCATCATGGTACACTATCTTTCTTGAGTTTTTCCCCTATAGCACGCCCAGTCTAAGAATAAATCCAGGGCGGTCTCATTACCGAGGAGTCCTTCACAACTGTCTTTCCCGAGATGAAAAACGCTAATACCCAGGGCATCGTGATCGCCTCTTTTGAACTCGGTGCTCTAATCGGTGCCCTCGCCTGCTTGGACCTTGGCGACCGCCTCGGGCGTCGTCTGACCGTTTGGTTCGGTATGCTGTTTATGCTGATCGGCGGCGCATTGCAGACCAGTGCCTGGGCGATATCTCAGTTGGTATTGGGCCGCGTTATCAGCGGCATCGGCCTCGGCTTACAGGTTGCTACGGTGCCGTCATGGCAGTCCGAGTGTGCGAAAGCGCATAGTCGCGGGCGCTGGGGTAAGCAGTAGTCCTCCACCTTGCTCTCGTATTTGAAGACTAGAGACTAACTTGATCTAGTCATGATTGAGGGTGGCTTACAGACATTCGGCGTTGCTTGTGGCCAGCTCGTTGGTTATGGCTTCTTCTTTGTGAAGGGTCAAGCGCAATGGCGTACACCCGTTGGCATTCAGCTTGTCCCGGCCTTGATCGTCTTCATCTTTATCAACTTTCTTCCTGAGTCGCCCCGTTGGCTGATCAAACACGGCCTGGTTGAAGAGGTATGTCTCGTTCTTTGCTTGCCATCCCCACGCTCCTCTGGATGGTGAAGAACCCCTCGCTGACAGGACACTGCTTATGCAGGGCACATACAACCTGTCAAAGCTTCGCGGCCTGCCTGTCAGCCACCCCGAACTAGTGGCTGAACGTGAGGCAATCATCGCCTCGTTCGAAGCGCAGACTGAACTTGCTCCGTTCTCCTACAGAGAAATGCTGGACATGGGACAGAACAAGACGTTCCATCGCGTCGCCATTGGAGTCTTCATGCAATCGGCACAGCAAATATCTGGAGTCAACTTGGTCTCGACTTACGCCAACAAGATACTGCAGGAGTCGTTCGGTCTCAATGCCAGCACATCGCACCTCATCGCTGCCATGGGCGGGTTGGAGTATGCTCTATGCTCGCTTCTATCCGTGTTGCTCATAGAAGGCCTCGGGCGTCGCAAGGCCTTTCTGTGGACTACCATTGGCATGTCCAGCTGCTTTGCTGTCATCGCTGGGCTTCAAAGCACAGGTTCGCGCACCTGCCAATTGGTCGCTGCTGGATTTTTGTTTCTCTTCAATACCTTCTTTGGTCTCGCCTGGGTTGGAGGACCGTTTTTATACAGCGCCGAGATTGCACCCCTGCGATGCCGCGCGCAGGCGAATGCCATGGCGAGCGCTGGCAACTGGTTATTCTGCTTTGTGGTGGTCATGATTATTCCACCTGCTTTTCAAAACATCGGCTGGAAGACGGTATGTCTGCTTCCTTGTGCATTGTGGTCTGTGATCAACCTAACGTGTCTCTAGTACATTATTTTTGCAATCCTGAATGCCAGCTTCGTACCTATCATCTATTTCTTCCTGGTTGAAACGAGAAAGAGAAGTCTCGAGGAGATTGTGAGTATCATCCGAAGGAGAGAGAGTGAAAGTTGAACTTGGCCTCCCATGAGGAGACCTAGTAGGCTAACGATTTGGCTTCTAGGATGTCATCTACGCTGCGGGAGGTGACCCGGTCAAGACAGAAAAGACGATGCCGTATAATATACCTATTGAGGAGGCCCGGAGGATTCTTGGGCTTTCTGAGAGTCCTATTATCGCTGAAGTACTAGATCACGACTTGAAGGAGGCCGATTGAGCGCATTTTGTCCCTGTTGAAGGCAGTTAGGGGTCGCTATGTCGTCATGCGGGTTTCCAGTCTGCGAGATAGATTAGGAAACGCGAGTGAAAAAGTCAATGTTAAGGGCTGAATACATTGAGTCAATCTACATCAGGGATCGCTGCAACGGCTGACAGCAGTTGTATGCAGTAAAGCATCAAGGAACAGCCGCAGACACAGGCCGTAGTAATAACTTAATCACTTTGCGTGCATCGGCTACTTCTCAAACTTGAGGACAAGGGTAAACATAGAGAAAAAGATAGAGCAAATTCTGCCAAGCAAAGATGAGAGTAGATCATCATCGGAGGTAATGTGACGATGCGATATGCAAGGTCTTGCTTTTTGAAGCATTCGTTTATGAAAGCATGCCCGGCTATGGACCAAGCAACTGGCCGAGCACTTACATACCCATGGTCCTAGTTGCAAAGGGGAAATCCAATTATTTGAATTTCTTGAATGCGAAACTTGGAATGGCGTAGTGCGAACCGAAAAAAAGGCGGGATTAGTCAGAAGACATGGAGAAAGTGTGGAGTTGGCGACGGGCACGGGCCAAAATATGAAAGCTGGTCCGCGCATCCAGTTCGCTTCTCTCCTAGGTGGATCAAAGAAAGCAGAAGCATGCACTAGTTTTGCGCCATCAGCACCTTCCAATGCCGCCCTTTCGGGAATCATTGTCGAAACAAGTGCGAGGGCCTAGCTCGAGATCTAAGCTAGGTAGGCGTTGAAACACGACATGCCATTGTCTTTCAGAATAGGAACGCTGATACTTGATGTCAAGCCTGCGAGCAGTGTCGCAAGAGCCACGTCAAGTGTGATCAATCGCGGCCTTGTGCTTTTTGCAAGCGACGAGGAATTGAGTGTAGCCTTTGTCAAGAGGTTACCTTCACTGCGCTCGAGTTCAAAGCACCTGCAGGTTGCTTGTTACAGGACTTTGTCTCCTCAAAGACAGTAGAAGGTCCAGGTAAGCAGGACCCACCGACGGTGGCTCTCGCCGTGAGGAACAATCACTGGTCTAACGCCTTCTGAGTAACAACGACCTTTGTGAATGAAACGAAAGAGGTTTCCGACCTATACCAGGTCGTAGAAGCGAGCGATGAGGCCTCAAGCGTCTCATCAGACCAGCACCCGTCGCCACGGCTTGCATTATCCGGTCACGCCGCCCCCATCACAGATCCCATTGACGCCTTTTTCCTCTGGAGATATGTCGACTTCATCGGTCCACGCTTCGACATGTTCGACGATGCACCGCGATATTTCTCCACAGTCGTGCCGCAGCTCGCTCTAAACGACGAGCTTGTGTTGCTAGCCTGTGTCGCCGTTGCAGCCCGCCAGTACTCCCTCGCCAATGAACAACATCAACACAGTCACGAGCAGGCTTTGACATACTACAACGCGGCTATTAATCTGCTGTCCAAGCGACTACAGAATAGTGGGCCCGACCCGGCGGTATTTGCGAGTTGTCTGCTTGTAGCGCACTGTGAGATGGTCGAGAGCAAGGCTACGGATTGGGGCCTGCACCTCAAGGGGACAGGAGATCTTATCAAGATACATGGTTGGCATGGGGCGAGCGGTGGTTTGGCACAGGCTGTACGTCCTGTTCTTCGTGCTGTGATTATGTGGGCTAACTTGAAACTTCACATACAGTCATTCTGGATTTACTGCAGGATGATTATCCTTGCCTCTCTCTGTTCCGGCAAGCCGATAGCTTTAGGACCCAAGGAATGGATCCCTAGAGGTGTATTCCCTGATCCAGCCACGTGGACGCTCGAACTATGGCAGAAAAAAGTCGTTTTTCTTCTTGGGATGGTCCACGATTTTTGGGGTCGCACCCCCGATGACATCAACGAGCACGCTGTGCAACTTCACGCTGCCCGATGGAAGAAGCTTGAAGCTGAGCTGGTTCGCCACCAGAACCAAGCGCCAGCCGTGTGCTCACCTCTCAGTATTCTACCTCCGAACAGAGAGGAAAATCCCTTCCAGTCTGTGCGTTACTTGAACGGTTCCGTGTCCGCCTCATGGCAAATGCTGCATACTGCATTTCTCATTCTCACTATTTGCACGCCTTGCTCGCAGGCGAGTCGCCTCTCAGTTCTCTCCAGTCCCGACGTGACTTCCCAAGCACAAACATACGCACGTCAGATTGTCTCCAACTCTCTGGCGAATCGATGCTCCATCGCATGGGCGAATGCCGTCCAACTCCTTACAATTGCGGGTCAGTGTCTCGTGGTAGAGCCGGAGCGGAAAGCATGCGTCCGCATTCTGCGAGAGATTCAGCAACGAACGGGCTGGAACACGCGGGCAAGCGTCGATAGAGTTGGCGCAGCGTGGGAGAATAGTTGGAGATATGACTCCGTGGGGAGGCACTCGGCGGTCAGACAAGCTGATGCTGGGAAACTGCTGTATCATGTTTGGCTTGGCGAGGAAAGAAGTCCAGGCTAAATGATCCGGGCTCAGATACGACGCTCGACTTGAAACTCATTTCCAGGAGATGAGGGCAGGACAGAAACCATCAACGCTACCCGTTACAGTATAAACGACCTGTGGGGGCTTGTCTTTTTGGGTATAGTCATCAGGGATTCACACTGATTGGACACTGAGCATCACTGAGTCTGAGGTCCGAGCCCTTGCTGGCATCTACAATGGGGACCGTAAGTATTTCCCCAAGTGCGGGTCCGGTAGGGTCAACCCAACAACCAACTTTTGGGAAGGCATGTACCACTCAGTATTAAGCGGGCTCGCTTCAAAAAAGCTTTACTTTGATCCGTGACTACAGAGAAGTATTTTGAGGAGATAATTCGAAGATCCATATAGCTTTTTAGTGACGATAGAGCGTTTTGAAAGTTAATGTGTAAATATGGAGGACCCGCCGAGGCATTCACTGAGCTTTTCAACCCCTTCAACATTATTTACATGCTATTAAAACAATGACTTCTTAGGTTATATCTATAGCTTATTTATTTAAAGAGGAAGATATAACAGTATTTAATAGTACCTTCAGGGGTAGGTAGCAGAATTATGGTGAGTAATACTATCCGTAAAAATTAATGTGTTAGTATAAAGGGTGATGAGACAAACACCAGTGGTTAGAAAGCTTAGGGTAGATTATCTTGAATTATTAAGAAATAATTCTGTGCGTCAGATGGGTATTAATCAACACGCGTACACTATCTAGTCAGTCATTTAAATTACAATTGATATATGTATTCATAATCAAGGCCCACGTATACTCGTATAATGATAGTCTAGGTACGATAACCTACATCAAGCTCTTATCTAGAGGCCACTACCCATCTTGATATCAAGTGCTTTAGTTTTATGCTATAATGAACTTTGATATATAGCGTGACACAGTAAGCTGGGTAGGAGTTGATAGGTCATTAGGTTATGTTCTAGTTTATGAAGAATAATCACGTAATAGGTAAAGAAACAAGCATAAAAGCGAGTCCAGCAAGCGTCTTCAAACCACGATTAAGTAACGACAAATGATAGAAATCCGACTATTGAATTTACTAATGGGTAATTCTAGTAACATACCATTTCTGCCGACCTGGAAATACGGGACTTATACTCGAAATATTGAATTGAGGGATTGGCCCTTGAAAGATGCCGTCCTCCACTTTGTTATATTAGGCGGGAGAAATGGACCTGGTGTCCCGTTTGGGGGCCAAGGGGAGATGGGGGCCAAGAGGAGATGGGGGGCAAGGGGAGAACTGTTCAACCCGCGGGATCTATTACCGGCTTGTTTTCTTATTCCTTCCATGTTATATATATACCAGAGCATTACCGATGAAAACCCGTTAACCCAGTTCATTATTTAGGTCCCCGCGAACACACATCAGCAGAGATGCGCACAAACTACTTTCAAAGCC
This sequence comes from Penicillium longicatenatum, assembly GCF_028827895.1. Classification (NCBI taxonomy): domain Eukaryota; kingdom Fungi; phylum Ascomycota; class Eurotiomycetes; order Eurotiales; family Aspergillaceae; genus Penicillium; species Penicillium longicatenatum. The sequence goes on along the minus strand of NW_026643120.1, from coordinate 4,349,522 downwards.
CTTGCCAAAGTGATCGATTAGTGGCACTTTTGGCCCCAATATTACCAGGGATGTGGGGTCATAATTACGCTGCTATGAACTAGGCTTTACTCTGCCTTACCAATAATCTGCATATAAATTAATCCTATCGTAGCTTTGAAAGGTCTAGCCATTCCCAGAGCCGTCTCTCACCCATTGACTGATTTTTTTATTTTCACTCTTCTCTCAATAGGAAAGTCGCTTATTTCATGTCTTGGTCTCAAGTCTCCAAAAGTCGGTGGGAGCGGCCCGCCGGTGGCATGGAGGGATTCTTCACTGTAATGGAGAACACTTCAAGCGCACTCTGTGGCGGCCGCCGCCAGTTTACTATCTTCTCTCGCCTCAAGGTTGACTTACAAATCCCAGCTGCCGAGGTGGAAGATGCACTGCGATACGCGTGGAAGCAATTGCGCTATGAGCAGCCACAGATCGCTGTAACCTCGGAAGGGTTCAACAAGATCTACGAGGTTCCCGATGAAGCTACGCTTCAGTCATGGCTGAATAGGACATTCATCGTATCCGATTACGCTGATGGCGAGACTATTGGAAATGAAGCCAAACCGATCGAACAAGCCACCCTCTACTATGTGCCAAAAGCTTCACAGCTCGTCATTCGAGTCTCTCATTCCGTCGTCGATGGTGTAGGTATGATGCTTGTATGGCATTCATATCTAAACGCCTTGACCAACCCGAAGCCCAACCTAGTATTCGGGGAAGAAACTACTCGATTGCCCCCTTCGTTAGAAAAAGCCTTGGGCCACCCCGACGTGCTACCGGAAGAGACGGCGGCCAAGGGCGCAGAAATAACAGCTGATACGGTGGGTTTCCTCCCGGGCTTCGGTCCTCCGAGTCGAATAGGTTCTGTTCCAGCTGGACCCACACAGAGGCGCGATTTTGAGTTTTCCGAGCAAGCAACCGCCGCTATTGTGCAGGCCTGTAGGAGGAATGGATACAGTGTCACCGCAGCTGTGCATGCTGCTCTCGCCTTGACAGTTGTCAAACATGCGGACCCTGCACAAATTACAGAGAGGACGATGTATGCTACGGTTAATAGCTTCAACCTTCGTTCCCACCTCCCCGCGCCATATAGCTCCACCGCCGCGGCAGTCTACTATTCCATTTGGCCCTTGATCCTCAAACGACCTGAGAGCTTCGAGGAAGTCGTACGCCTCATTGACGAAAATTACAAGACCTCATTCAACGGCAATGCGGAGAACCTGGCACTGACCGGCTCGGTCACTGGTGCCCTCTGTGACACCGTGAAGACTCCAGAATTCTGGTCTGCGCCTCCAGCCCGAGACGCCTTAGTGAGCAGTCTCGGTATTGTCGAGCGCTATCTACGGCAATCTTATGCCTCTGCTGATAATGGCAGATTGGTTACTGTTGAAAGTTTCAAGCTCGGCACGGAGATCATTCTGGGACATAGTATGTTCTTCTTCTATACATTCCGCAACCGGCTGCAACTCGTTTTTAGCTTCAACGAATCCTATGAAGACCAATCCCACATCCAAACCTATTTGGAGGACGTGCGAAATACTCTACAAGAGAAGCTTATCGCATGAGGATGCGGGCTAGAATCAACTATATCGATAAACTTGATTTTCTCGATATCTTTCCACGCGCTTAAATCGAAACTTTCAAACTAGAAACGATTGCAAATAGCTTCGCAATAACGGGAATAGTCCTAGATAATTCAAATCGTGTGATTTTTCACCCTTTACAGCTTACGACGGTCCATAGTGCAACCTTTGGGTCCTCTGTTACCTGTGAACCCAATCTGCTAGGAATTGCTTATGATGGTTATTTCCCATCCACAACAGACCTGAGCCAGCTCTGTACGTCATCTTGTTCAAAGTCGCTTATGAAACTGTAGTATCTCCAAAAACGCGCCTGCTCGAAACAAGACGTCCTGTCTATCGATGGAGAACACTATCCAGCAACATTCACGTTCGAGAACCTACTCTGGACTTTTATTTTACCTGCCGTCGAGAGCCTAGCTCTGGTGACTGGTGTGCACCCATTTCCGACGCGTGGGCCAATGGAGAGGCTCCTAGGAGCAGCTGCTCTGACTGTGTGCTGGGAACCTACCAAGAACAGTTGGACTTTCCGCTGGGCCACGACGATGAGTTAGCGTCTAGCTTCTCATCATTAACCTCATCTTGTAGTGCAACAGGACACCCGATGACTTCGCCTGCCCTAGCGACGGTTGCTCAGAATAATTCGGCTACCGCTACTTTCACAGCAGCCCAGGCCTCCGAGTCATGCACCAATACCTATGTTAGAAAGACGGGGATGATTGCCATTCAATCAGTCGTTCCCAGCAGGTTTCTACTGCAGAAACTCTATACTTTAACAACCTTGAAGCGGGATGCACCCACTTCCCTGTCGCGGGAACAAAACTGTGAATGCCTCACAAGTGTGACGTCTATACTGTCAAAGAAAAGGACACATGTTACGGCATTACAAACTCCTACAACAACACATTCATCATGTCTCAATTTGTTTCATGGAACGTCGATATCAATAGGGGTTTGTGACAATCTCGAGATTGTTGTTGGCAACCAAATTTGTGTCAGCTTTCCTGGTGATGCCAATGCCCCTAGTATTACGGGCGCCCCAGCCGGGAAGACGTCGGACCTTTCGTTTTCTTGCTTTACGCCAGATGCCACGGCCGTGGATGATAGTTGCTACGTGAATACCTACTCAACCATGACACCATGAACATGGAACCCCGTGGACACGGTGGAAACAGTTCCGGGGGTTCAAGCGGCTCTCAGTTCTGATACACAAGCATACGAGCAACCCCGGTCCCTAGTCTAACCACTGTTTTGCACTCCCCGAATCCGACGCCAACCCTGTGGCTTCGCATACATATAATCCATCGGACGCTCACTGCGTCGTGTTTCTTGATCGAAGGGCAGTTGCAACTTCCCAAGTTGAGCCCCGAGCAAATATTTCCTCGTCTTTCATTGAAACAAAAGAGCCATTGTGAGGATCCTTCTGCGCCGCCATCCACAAATCCTCTAAGGAGACCTCATCAGCATGCCAACGTCGGGTGACGTAAAGGTTATGAATAAGCTGTTGGAGACGAACGCGCAGGTAGCCTTGGTACCCACTAGAGTTTTGATCTTCGGTATCTGTCATGTAGTCTGGGTCGACGGCCCCAATCCAAAAGTCATCTGCTAAACGGTTTTCCAAAACAGAGGCTGCAGAGTTGCCATCTATGTACAGAAAGACATTCCGCAGAATTCCCACTGTGAACCCCTCGGGCATAGAGGTAATGCTTACTCCCGCCAAATCGTTCATGAGGTACGAAATCTCTTTTTTGGGGGGAAACGATCGCAGATGATTGAACTGCTTCCGCAATTCGCCGAGGGTCACAAGAAAGCTTTCGTCTCTAGTGGGCGTCGAGGAAGGCCAATCTAAAAACTCGACGGTGTATCTCGATTGAATTGTGAGACAGCAGGCGATCGCACTGAAAGACATATACATTGAATATGACGACTTTCGATCATAAGAATCCCAACAGTCGGGATTCTCTGACTTCCAATAAAGGTTCACAAATATTGCATAACCCCACGGCTTTTTTGCCCTCATCTTCTAGCCATAGCTGACGTAGCCAGGGCTGCCCATGTTGCAACATTATCTCTATTTCCTCTCGCTTCTCAGCTTCGTCCATTTCTCGAAGTCGTCGGTCGTCCTCATCTAACGCATTTGCGATTGCCTTGGCTTCATATTGTTCGTAGAGATGGCTTTGGAAATCCCGCAGGCGCTGCAAGGTTTCCGTGCGATGCTCATAGGAGATATCAGTCGACTTATACAGAGCATCTTCGAATGCGTCTTTTTCGTTGAAGGTAAGCTTTCCCCAATAGCGACTCTGTAACAAATCAATCTCAGAGGATGTTAGGTCTCTCGGTGACTCGGCAGCCTTTTTCAGGAAATCTTGCTTATTCGAGGTTGTTGGAACTATGGCAGCAATATTTGCGACTTGGGTTATAAGGTCAGGAAAGCCGAGAAGCCGCATGCGATCCTCTGCACTGAGCGCAGAGGGGTTGTTTTCAAATTCTTGAAAGGTTGCAAGCAAGCTATCAGCATCATCCAGATCCCGGATAACGCGGACGAAAGCAGAAAATAAATGTTCCATGATCCGTGTAGCGGATGGAGAGAACTTTGGGTCTCAGCCTGTAGGAGTTGATGTGAACCAGTATCTATTCACTGGGTGGGGGCGTTTTCAGACTGTAGGTTTCGCTCCAGGGCTGGTGAGAGACATCAATGTATAGATATTCCGGTACTCAGGGCAGCAAGTTTGAGTCAGGTTGTGCATACAACCTTGGAAACCGGAGAAGAGTGACGATGGGTGGTAATGTAAAGAATGCAAAGCCATACACATACAGTAGAGCACGGCTGACTAAGATATGTGGCTCCTAGTATGCCGATCATACCCGTTTCCATTACTCTGGCTACTTCAGAGTATCGCCCAAAGTCTCCCTCTCCCTCTCAATTCGCTAAATGTGTAACCACATCGGCGATTAGCTGCTCATCCGGTCATGTCATATTCCTTGCATTTTCACAATAAATCAAACTCCTATCCTTCGGTTATCATTTAAATAATCTTAGATCTATATACTACTGTTCATCTAGAGTAATACTATTGTTACGACACGTCTATAGAAGGCCGACATAAAGGCCCGAGGATGAGCCTATAAGCTCTTAAGTTTATAGAGTCTCCTATGTACTACGTACTATAGGAGAAAGGTTAAGCCGATAGGTTTAGTTAACTACTTAGATAAGCCGCAATGTGATCTTTCACCTACTCTTACCCTACTTCTCACCCTATCTATTACGCACTTACTCTTCTTAGCCGCGACGCTAAAGCGGCTCTTACCTGTTTCTTACCTAGGCGGCGCCCACCGGACTACTGGCCGCATTGAGGTCACACGTAGTTTCATCCCTTGTACGCTTGTGCTACATAATTTACTTCAACGCGATGTCAAGCACATACGACCATAGGGTGTGGAGAACAGGGCTTCCCGTCCGCTCAGCCGTACTTAAGCCACACGCCGGTTAGTTAGTAGTATGGTGGGTGACCACATGCGAATCCTAACTGTTGTATGTTTTTAATTTTTATTTAACATTCAACTTTATATGCCTATACCACCCCCTTCAAGAGGTAGTCAAAGCAGCGCGTGGGAGCTAAGAACCACATTAAATTACAGAAAGCTTCAAGAACAAGCTTCTTCTATCAAAAAGCTTCTAAAAGAATGCTCGAAAAAATCCACTAAGCCCTTTAAATTCCGCAATAGATCAAATGGGGATACTGGAGTCGGCCTCTCCATGGAAGTGAAGGAGTCGACCTCCACGGTTCAGGAATGGAGAAAGATCGGGAAGAGTGGTCTGGAGCGAGTCCATGTACTTGTTCATGCCTTCGATCATCCAAGACTTCAAGTCGTCATTGGTCACATCAGTCATGACGAGTGAGCTAACATTCTGCCAGTTCAAGAACTTGGTGACCCATTCACCGTTTGAGTTCGGCGACTCAATAGTCCACGAATCAGTATCCGAGTCGTAGGTAGTGGTATCACCAAAACCAGCACCGGGCTGGAATGGCAGGTAGACTCTGTCACCGTTTGAGTCTTTCTAAGATGCTGTATTAGTTTCAAACCACGTAGATAGGATTTTAGGCAGAACTTACCAGACCAGTGAGTAGATCTTGGATGACTTCAATATCGTTTGCCGAGATTGTACCATTTTGTGCGGGAGTGGTAGAGCTGTCGGCTCTCTTTCTCTTTCCATAGCCAAGGCCTAAGCTGGTTGTGGTGCTTGCGGCACAACTGTAGGATTCACCGATCATGGAGGAAACGTTAAATTTCAGCAAGCAAAGGTCAGTGCGGGAGATCACTCCGTCGACCTTCCCATCAAGCTTGTCGGAAGCATTGATTGTCGCGTTTATCACGGTATCAAACACACACGACGGTGGGTAGTGTCCAATAGTCCGAATCTGGATGGGCGAGGCGATGTGGTTGACTTGCTGCTGTCCATATCGCATGGCAGGGGCACCAGCAATGATACCATCGTAGAGCTCAGGAGCCTTTTGGACCTGGCTCATGCCCTCACGTCCACCTTCAGAGCAACCCATGTAGTAAGTGTAGACTTTGTCGCTGCTTCTCTTGCTGGTGCTTTCGCTGAGCCCGAAGTAGTTCTTGGTGAAGATCTTTCCAATCTCAGTCATCTCAGCGATAGCCTGGTAGGCGAAGTTGTAGATCGCTGGCCAGTTTGCAGTGCCATTGCCAAGCAGAACAACGTCGTCAAAGTCGGTACTTCCCCAGTAAGGGAGGCCTCCATCCGTCATACCAGTGACAGTTCCGTAGGCCACACCACCTGACATGTCGGCGCCACCAGATCCATTGCTGATCTGGTATGCTGCACCTCATGTGGCGAGAAATCGGTTTTGAAAGTTCTCGGCAAGGGGCATCCAGTACTCGACAACAATTTGGTCATCCAGATTGTCGTGGGAGAATCGATGTTCACATTTTCCCAAAAGGTCGCATCTGTGACCGAGTAGTTGCGGTACGTGTTAGCAGTGACCGAACTCTCGTCGATGGTGATACCGAGAGGATTTTGTCGTCAGACGTCGGCAGGCTTGACTTGATATATTCCTTTGTGCAAGCCTTGCTCAGAGAGGTTGCGGAAGCAGCCCCAATGAGAAGGGGGGCAAGAAGGCCGATCATGGCGACTCGTGGGCAAAGTCACACGAGCGGAAGATGATTGCAGGATTAAGCTTGATGGGCAAGTAGAACAGGCGAAAGCTTCTTCTTTATATGAAAAGGGTCAATTCCAAGGTAACGCCTAAGCTCAACGTCACCCTGCCCCTAATTCCCTCGGATGCACTTTTTGCTCCATATCGGCTTTAGATTAATTGACTGGGGTTCCACATAGAGCATGCACAATTTTCAAGGTTCTTCAGTCTAACCATTTTGAGCGTCAAATCAGCGCATGACTCCTAAGATAATGCTACAATTAGCCCCGTTCCCGCACGTCGGACATGATTACGCGTATTAACTCGGCCCAGTTCACCCAATGTGGAACCCCGAGATGCAGATCATTTCCCCGGTGCCTGGTTTCAGGCTAACCAACGTGCTTTTTTCAACATGCGGCGACGTATGAGTGTTTTAGCGAAAGTTGGCCGCAGGATCAACAAACAAAATCAAAGGACATGGTCCGAGAAAATTTGAAATTTTCCAACCAAGACTTTCAGCCGTGGGATTCATATTGTTTTGGGAATTTCCCACTAGTTCTACGGCGGCCTATCACCGCCATATTCTTGCCCAAATATCTAAGCTTGACGTTTCGGCATGAGCTTTGAGTAAATATTACTACCCCTTTTCTCAGGTGACGGTTTGTGGTAAGGGTGGCTTCACTGTTGTAGGGGAGAGAGGCCCAATCGGTGATTACAAAGGACCTCAGGTCTGTAAACGTAACTTGGTAAAGGAAGTGCTAAGCGACACTATGTGTGATCATATGGATATGGATTTCAATGAACCGAAATTTTTGGTGAAGGCTGCCAATGACCGAGATCCGTGGAATGCTGATAAATTTCTCGTTTATTGCCCAGGCGTTTTATTTTTATTCCCTTTTTTTTTTTTTTACACAGCAAATAGCCTGTATTCACAAATCTAGAGAGAGCATAGTTTCTCTACTACAGTCAGACCAAACAACCTTACAGCAGTAAAAATTGAGGAAAATATTTCACGTGTTGTCTCGAGGTCAGTGGCCTCGGGATATCCTAGCTATCTATGTCTTTCCAAGACATTCTTTTGGTTTCTTGAAGATCAAATCGTCACTCCAAGGACCTTGGAAAATAAGACTAAACAAAATGACAGAACTTCAAAAAGCAGTGTTATTTGGGACCAAACCTTCAGGCTATACGGTGCCCATTGACCGATCAAGTGTGACGCTTCTTAATACCGCACTTGCTCAAGCACTCCTCCACCTTGATCACTGAGCCTGCAGGAATAGCATTCTTGACTTTGTCGATATCCTCTCCAGATATGCTCTGCCCAAATGTAGCAGCAATAACATCATCGCTCAGAGAGAATGTCTGCTCCGCGACCAAGCCAAACCCAATATCCTCTGACGAGAATGCCGCCGTGAAATTTGCTGGCTCACAATCCGGGTTCACCTGCGTGTGGAAAGAGCCGGCCGGGAAGATGGTCATCTTGCCGGGACCCAGTTCGGCGTTGATAACTCGTTGCTTGCCTTCAGAGTCAAGCACGCCTGCTTCGGGCACCATCTGGGTGAGAACGCGCCCAGAATTAATGACGAAGAGCTCCGTGGCACGAGGGTGAAGATGGAGGTAGACCATGCTGCATGCTATTGAGCACATTTAGTAATAGGGAAGCTTGATGCATTGTTGATAACATACCCGGCAGTGAGCCCACACTGAAAGACGTTCCATAGCCAACCAAAGCCGGAAAAGTCTGGCGGTTGGCGACCAGGCTGGTGTTGTTGTTGAAATCGAATACGAAATCCTCATCTTTTGGGAGGAGCTTGTAGCGGTCAATGGAGCTAAAAAAAAATTAGATTTTTCTGCTTCTGAAATTGAGCCCATTTCATAGAACTCACGTATCCGCAATTTGTAGTTGAGCTGTCAGGCTGAGCTCAGAGGCCGATCGCCTATTCATCTGCCGAGGTGCTGCCTCTGCCGGAATGGCAAAGGCAAGGATAACAGCAAGAAAGGAGCTAAGAGCAGATCCTGAAAGCATGCTGGCTATTGAGATATAAAGGAGTATATTGAATGTTGTGCAAGTGGAAGGTGAAGCTGGAAAGTGTTGTTAAGCTGTCGAGGAATGTTTGATGATGAATTATGAGGAAGCAGTGGACTTGAGCTCTTATATACCTGAGATCCAACTTGCAAATCTGGATATCAAGTCAACTACCTCGTATATCCATTCCAAATACTCCCAGCCGGACTGAGGCACTGCGCCTCATTCATTTGTTTGGAAAGGCTCTAGGTTTGAAGTGGAGCCGTCATCCGCAGCGAAGCTAATATACACAGTTCACCCATCATTATTGTCAATGCTACCATACGTTTATGTGGGTGGTAGATGATCTCAGTAAGTAAACCTAGCCCGCGGGCCAAGAAATCATCAGACCGATTTGCCAAGAATATCGTGGCAAGTAGTCAGCTCTGACCTAGGTTGAACCTCCCAGGAGCGCAAGTATGGCCTAAAAGAATGTGTTATGAGCGAATGAGTGTGGGTAGGGGCGAAAAGAGGCTGAATCAATCTAAACTACTCAGTGCCCGAAAGTGGATTTGTATGTAACTTGGCGGTTGTCGTATTACATAAGCGGGTTGGCTTGAGCGTATTAATAATACGACTTGGTCCAGTCAGCGTGCATTTTGATGATCAGTGCTGCTACTCACCACCCGCTCCAAGCGTATTCCCACCTTGGCGCGAAACATCGTATTTATGATAACCTAATGGGATGAGCTAACACAAGCTTCAAAAAAAGTTATTCTGAAACGATATAAAATCCAACTCTATTTACGTTGCGAATTTGTCACGGTATGGATTCTATGGAACTTCCTGAAGACACCACCATTTCCGGAGGCCATGGAGAATCGATCAGCGCCGATGTACTTTTTGTGAAAATTTTTGAAACCACATGCAAGTCAGCATAGCTCAAGGAACGCCTGACCTAAAGAAGGACTTTCGACCTCATGAACTAGATGGGTGCCAATGATAGACATGCGACACTAGAGAGAACACGAGAAAAGATACCATTCAACCCTCGCCACATACGCAAGACAGTGGTAAAGATCTATGCCAGTGCTTCAGTATTCATGTTACTGAGAAAAAGTCAAATATATAGTACTTCTAATTGGAAGCAAGTTCCAGCTTCACACAGTGCATGCTTTCGGGCCACCAGGTTTCCCTGGTATCTATGGGCTGGTGGAGCGAAACCTGAGGCTTCATTAAAGCAATAACTCGCCCCAGCTCCCATTGTCCAATGCCACCAATCCACCATACGCCGTCCAATAACATGACAAGCACCAGCCAGTGAGCAAAAATATCCATAGTCAATAAACGCATCGACTTCAGTAAAGAGTTCTCAGTCTCTGGGGAGTCAGGTGTCATCATATTCTCAGCGCCAGCCTCCATGGATGATGAATCGAGCACTGACTGGACAAGGTTGAGAAAGTTGGCCGGCGCTTTATTCAAGAAAGACATGACGGTCCGTCGTAGTGCTCTTGGCGACGTCATTGAAGTGACACTGGCCATATATTCTCCGACCCAGGGTGAGACTTTTTGGATGTGTTTCAATATCGAATGCTCAAATTTGGGGCCAGAGTTCCTTTCGACGGTTCTATTTGTAGAGAGGGCGTCCGATGCACATATTTCAAGGACTGAAAATGCTCTCAAGCAAGCATCAAGAGAAAGATGGTTGCAGTTAGAAGTTTCTGGCTTCTCAAAAAGAGCCACTGTAGATTCGACTTTCCCACGTAGAGTTTCGAAGGCTTGTGCGTATGTAGAAGTAACTAATGGAAGAAATAGACTTTTTGTTCTTTCAGTTGGACCGTCCTGTGGAGACAAGACGACCGTGTCATTTAAGATTGGGTTCGGCAGTGTTGGTATGTTAGCCGGCGGGCTTGGGGTGTTTGCGTATGTCTGGACAACGGGCACACTCTCAACTATGCCATCGAGTATTGCGGTGGATGCCGTATGAGCCGCGCGAGTAAATGACATCCACTGTGAGTGCTGTGGAAGCAATTCATTTGGCAACTTCTGCCCACCACGTTTTGCACTGGCAGCCAAATGTACCCTGATAGAGTGACTGGCGGAAGCGTACAAAACCATAAGTGCTGCATTTGCGAGGATGTTGTCATAACAATCTGAATGTGACATCACCACCTGAATGTGCTGCAGAGAGCTTCTGTGATGGTGTTCCGCCAACATGAGTAACTCCCGGATCATTACGACGGTTTGCGCATCCACAAATGTATTGGACTTGACTAAATCATGGCATTTGCATGCTGCTGCCAAGGCGATCAGGGATGACATGACAGGTCTGCTCTTGAAGGCGATATTTGGGATTCCCACAGAAAGTGCATAGTGGTCAAGATTGTCGAAAGGTATGTTCTGACTAGTGTGTGTGAGATAATGACTGAGGAGATTAAGTTCCGTCGCGTCAAGGGTGTTGGGGGGATCTGAATTTAAAGATAGTGTTTCACGATTTTTATTGACATCCGTAGGACAGGGGGATAGTGAAGTTGGAGAAGCGCCACGCGGGAAGGGGCCGAGGGTAGGGGCTTGATCGTCGGGACATGCAGACTCAAAGTTCAATCTAGAAAGTCGCCGAGGACCCTGATATTCACAATCGTACCGGCGCTTGGCACATCTGGAGCAGCTCGGTCTCAACTCATCGCACTGGGGATATGATCAATATAAGTCGGGCTGGTCTTTTTGTAAAAAAGTCTACCTTCTTTCTTTGTTGCTTGCATCTAAGACAGCCATGCCTAGATTTCGCATGCGACCTCCGAAGCTTGTAGTCTGTCACGTCACCAGCCATGCTGTCGGTCGCATGGTTAGCCCCAGAACAGATAAACCCAGAACCAAATGCGATCACGCAGGAAAGATTATGTTGTACTCGTGAGAGGCCCTGGGGAATGCCTTAGAAGACATAAATTATGAGTTCCGTCATCTTCCTCAGGGGCTTGGCCGCTTAGGTGAGGTTGAGGTGCCCAGGCCCGGGGACCCCACTTGAGGCTGATGATTTGGAATTCCAAGAAAGTGCCAAGAAACTCCGCCCTTGAACACGAGCACCGCTGTTTTGGAGAAAGAGAGAGTCGGAAATTGAAAGGGATGTTCGATACATGCTAGGTAAGGATGATGCTGACCGAGCAAAGGGAAACTGGAAAATTGACATGCGGCTGGTCTATACCTGTTTATTGGCCCGAGTTAACGTGTTGTAGCGCGATGTATTTGAACGTTACCCGCGACATATCACAGGTTCATATGTATATATAGTGTTCGTCTCTAGTTTTGTATTAGCCTCATGGGAATACCTCCACTGAGATAGACGTGACAACTTCACCAAGAGGGCCAGACATTGCGTCAGAATTGCTTGTTGGGAAGGCCGGGGGAGAGGCTATAATCAACTACATCTTCGTTAGCCTAGTCTCATCTGGTCGGGCTAGAGGCTCTTCATTGAATAATTCGGGGTGATTGACAGATTTTGTAAGCAGTGGGAGGAATGTATGAGGTTAGAGGTCCAGAAGGAAGGCACGCTTACGGGATGTTGACGCTTCCTTATAGCACACAAAGTTATTCTCTTCACAATATGCTTCGGCGTTCAACTTAAAATGGCGCGGCTATAGGGCACCCCATTATCCCAAATAGGTTTAGTCATATTATTGTACTTTCTAGTCCTAAGTGAATAAATCTTCTCACGCTCTATTCTTTTCCCCCATCATCATCTTCTCTTTCTTTCTCGAACCAACTCTGTGTGGTCAATATCTCCACCCCCTCCGTCTACCCGCCAAGATGACGAATGACAAGAAACAGAAGAAGAAAACAATTGAAGCCCCGGTTAACCTCATCTGAAGGGGATTTGGGTCATTTACGCGAAGCTTGGATGTGGATCCTTCAAAGGCAGACCTCCTACTCCCAAACCTTCAAGCCGCACTACAGCAGCAGCAGGAAATCCTCAAGCCTGCTCCCGTTGAGGGAGTGACGTGGAAGGCCATTGGAGATCTCACTCGAGACGAAATTCATGAGGGGTTCGGCATTGTGACATAGTCACCTGAGTCCGACGGCCTACAGCCCTGGCCGCCTCGCAATATGATCCCAAGGGATATATCAGCCGGCTGCTGTAAGTCTTTCTCTTCATCACAATTGTGTTGTGTGCCTTGATGGTGTTGTGGGCTGCAAAACTAATAGTGAAAAGTAGCCTCAATCCAAAGCGTCCAGAAATACATAGCACGCTCGTCACGGAATGAGGCTGCTGCAAGGGTTGTGATTGACCTTATTCTCTTTGACATTCTCGGCCCGATCATGGATGGCCACTGTGACATTCCGGGCACCTGGCCCCTCCACATCCAGATGGAGACTAGCCTAGAGTCCAACATGGTCACAATGAAGGGAAAGGACCTACGGTTCCGCGGGACGAGCGACTATACTCTATGGTACGGCAATGGTGATGGGCCTGAAAAGGCAACCAACCTAATTATTCTAGAGGCAAAGGCTCAAAAACCTGGCTTGAGTGATGAGCAAGCCCTAGGCTACATGAGTAAGTTTCTTTAAAATCGCATTTTTCTTATGCAACTTCTAATCTATATATTGGTTCTAGGCTGCGTCCACCAAGAGAGACGGCTTAAGCCCGGCCGAAGCGCTATCGTGTATGGTGTCGTTACAGACGGCGAGGAATGGCGTTTTTGCCGGATTAATGACGAAGGAAGATATTCCTGGGACGTGGAGTTTTTCGGGCAGCTATCGGGTGACTTGAAGGGTAAGGAGACCGGTTTTGCAAAAATTGCGACGCTCTTAGGCTTTATTATGGAGCAGGCCATGATTCTATCGCCGTACACGACGAGGGTGCACTCTAAATAGACATCCAGAGAAGACGACGCGCTAATGACCGGTTAGGATTGACTCTTTTTCTTATTAGTCCAGGTTACATATTCGCTCTGATTCAGGTTTTATTCAGTATCTTTTAGGTTTGTGGAATGACATGGAATAAGAAAGGCAATTGCTTGAATCTTCTTTGTTCTTAAAGTAGTTCTGACTCATTTTTGGCTTTAATGGAATCCTCTAAGCAGATTCAAATAAAAGCCAGCTGGACATCTAGCTCGGAATATTGGATGAGTGTTTTTACCGATCTTTCATATTGCATTAAGAATAGCTTTTTAGATTCATTATAACGGGATTCAATAACCGCCTCCTACTAGGTATCTGGATGGCTTATCGAATTCTCCTTATTGTCCATCTCAATCAGCTGAACAAAGCTCGTATTGGGCCCGCCATCAACGGTCCTTATCTTCTTCTGGCTGCTGGTATGACGCATACTGCTGGCCTCTTTGGTGGATCCAAAGACTGTCGGGAATAGACGACCAAGCAAGGAACGCAAAGCTGGCATGCATAGACAGAAAATCCCAACATCTATTTCGATCACGGACCAATAGCCACCAGGAGCATTGTCCCCTATAATGAAGATCGATTAGTTTCTGATAGATGAGAAAAGGGAGGGGGCAATACATGTTGGATTGGTACTTGCGGCGAAGAGCTTGAGCATTATGGCGCGGTAGATGCCAACGCCGGTAATTCTGAAGAACGAAAACATTAGCTCTTTGCATCCCGGTATGTTCAGACGTTATGGAGGTCGGAAACCGAGGGAAAACTCACAAAAATCCAATGGAAAACATGAATACCACCTGCAGTTTTGTATTCATTGATGCCTGGAGCGTTAGTACCCTGGGAATAGGCAGAGCAATAACCCAGATATCCAGGACAATATTGAACGCGGCAGCAGCGACAACCAGAGGGTTTGTCTCTACGCACATCCCTTTGTGCTCTCCATCCCAGCCATCCCAGTTATAGCTCACAGGTGAGCATTGAAATGCAAAGCCGAATAAGAAGGTCAGGCCGAAGCAGATTGTCACGAGGCAGGATATTTTGATTACCGATCGCATTCGGTCTGAGGGGAATATGCGCAGGTAGAAGAGGAGGAAACAAATCTTGACTATGGCGACGCAGGTGATGTAAAGAAGTTCCTGAATGTAAAAAAGCTGTTATGGTGAGTTGGCCGATGGAAGCTTTTGTTTGCATACTGGAAATTCGTACATAAAAGATGCGGGTTATCTTAGTGAATTCAAGGGTCCACATATCTTTGCCAAGACCAGTCTTTCCAACTAAAGCGAGTGTTAATAATGATTCTATGCTGGCCAAAGAAAGGGAGAGAGAGGTCAATCAATGCCACTTACGCAGGATCGAACCGACGTTGACTGGTACCGCGCAACACTGTGACAGTTAGCTTAGACCCTTCCAAACGCATCTGTGCCAGATCTCACTCCGAGGAGAATAGTTGCCCAGTCATCCAATTCGATGTCCAGATTTGTGACGATAAGGCGTGTGTATAGTCTCAAAATTATGAGGGCCAGAGTAATGCTCATCCCGATTGCTGGGACCAGGAGGCTCAAAGAAGTCTGATCTCGAATTGGAGCTCCACATGTTGTGTCGGTGACATTAACAGCAGCTATGCGATCGGTCAGAATGCGAAGCTCGCACATGTTTCTAGATTCCACGCACTGAGGGCCTCCTTGACGGTGCAATTTGCCGTAACACAGATGTTCAACGCCTCGTTGAGTTTAACATTTGTACATATACATGTCTGGTTTTTGGAAGCACAAGGTGACTGGGGAACGAGGTCGGTTAGGCAGTCCAGCTACAAATGATGTCAGCATCTCAGGGTACGGGTGGATCTTCCAAATCTCACAGCGCATGACGGTAGAGACTGTGTTTCGGCAAATGCTAGGCCACTGAAAAAAGCTACGGCGTAGGGTAAGAATGCAGCCCAAACTCGAAGGCTTCGCATTCTGCCGTGACTGCGAAGGGCTCAATTCAATCATTGATGCAATCAGGGAGAGATACGGGATATATTCTATTTATTAAGCCCCGGGAGAGACTTGACCGGGCCAGCGGGACCAAAACTCTAAGATGGAAAATCCAAATCGTAATCATATTCTAAAGGGTCTTGATCTTGAAGGATCGTGCACTGAATGGGCTTAGTTTCACATAATTTTGATGGTGATCCACAACTTCATGCCTTCGGCATCCCCACCACGAAGGAACTTTCATGCAAGAAACGTAAAAGCAAGGGGGCGCTGCCAACTACGGCAAAAGTCTGCACATCAACTAGTGACGCTAGCGCACGCATACAATAATGTTGTTTCAAAAGCTTCATTCTCACGTCAAGATTTGGTTTGCTAGATTATTCCGAGTGCTAGGAGCTGGACATAATGGAGTTCAGGATTCAGAATCGTATGAGTTCAAGGGTCCATATTGTATCTAGATCGATGAATGTCTTGGAATAGGCGGCAAAGCAATCGCGGAAACCACTAGTATTCTGTGGCTATTCCGCAAATGTTAGGTGGGTCTCATGAAATGAAGCTCGTACTTTTGCACTGTCAAGCAAGAACACCCCCTGTAACTTTCACTTTCAATAGTCCTTTCTCTCCTAAAGCATTGATGGGTCGAGATCATAAGTCTAATTTCATGGCTTGGTATACGCATAAGGTGAATACCTCAACACATCTCTTGATCAATTTTTTTTCATCAATCTAGGTCGTGACATGACACGTCCAATTCCCTCTCCCCTTTCAATACCCTTGTTCCTTATTCCGTCCGAAGGCCGATCATGTAATTTTACAACAACCTCAGACGTGTGACATGTTTTGACGCGTTGGGTTTTTAAGGATCCAGCCGTGTGGGTCTGCCTCTGTTCCACTGACCTACATGTAGGTACCATATAAGTTGCTCTGATTGGTTGATATGCAAACTCTACCTAGTGCGTCACCATGTCGCCGAGATGCCAAGTTTAATGAGTATCGGAACTTGCAGTTGAAGCTTTCGAGAAGAGATAGCTTAGCATTCAAAGACTCCATTATTTCCTGCTTGTACATACTAGGCGCAGGAATCCGAATCTAAAGGAATAGCAAAGTTCCCCTTAGCTTCGGTGGGAAACAGACAACATTTTTGTCTGTCTCCACACATTAAATCAGTAAGTGGGACCCATGTCAAACCTACCATTTTCTTCGCCCCCACGCTTTAACACAAAGTTAGACGCTCAACGTTCATGTTCGTTTTCCGTGCGCCAGCTCCCGTCAATACATACTCAATTAGATCTAACTGATGAAAGCCAAAATATCACTAGCGTTATTGTGATTGCCTACAATGTCAGCGTGAGCTCACTTTCGGTCATCCCAGCCAAAAACATTCTCGACAGAAAAAATATCTCTAGAGTACCGATAGTGGAGTCCCGTTCCGTGTGCTACAAGATTCACTGAAAACCTTCGCGTTGCATCCGTTTCATATGTAATGTGTATAATTGACGTTATGCCCTGGACAATCTATTTCAAACCACGCTCAAAACCACGTGCGGGTACCAATAATAGATCAGTAATAACCAAAACCACGCGCAAAAATAGTAGCATGGCTTGTGCGCGTTTGACCGGCTCATACCTACATTCAAACGCCCACTTTAACGGCTGGCTGGTTTGGCGTATTTGGAACCAGGGGGCGGAAGCCCGGTCAACGATACCCGTCTCCATCCGGGAGCATAAGTAGTATCCACTTGGTCTACAATACTAGTGGTAAAATCATGGAAAACAATTCGTTCCTATTCACCTCAGTGCCCAATGGGCTAAAATGTAAATTTATCTCTGCGCCAGTGCGGATATTGGTCAATCAATGAGAATCAGCCCATTCACCAACTCGGTGTCAACATTTGTGTCGCAAGTCATTTATATTTGACAAATCTATTGACTCGTGTAGCTCCCGAGGTCCGCGCAATTAGGGTGGCATAATTAGGGACGGCACATACTAGCTTACCACTAACCCCTAGCTCTTGTATAGACTACGTACAGAACAGGTATCTGTTCCGGAATAGACGAACTCCGAGATTCACAGGCTATGTGAGGTATTTGAGGCGCATCCATGCTAAATTAGGGGATTCTTAGTAATTGAGCAGCATTAAACTGATTGACAGATATCGTACAACTTTTCTATTCTACCTTGTCTTTCCTACGAATCATCTACCTACTCTAATTTTCTACTCCGTACGCCATGGCCCTTTATAGGTCGCCCGTAATCCCTATTCATGATGCCACGGACTTGTCCATCGCACAGTTCATGACGCAATACAATCCTGATGATGTGCCAGCATCAAAAGTCGTTCATGTTGAGACTTTCTCCAACGATGCCATCACGTATGGCTCTCTTCGCGAGCAGGCTGGTCGTGCTGCTTGGGGATTGCAGGCCAAATTGGGACTTCAGCCGGGCGATACCCTACTAGCACTGGTCAACAACTCCGTAAGTAACTCACTCAAAGACCGTGTTTTTTAGGATATCTAATTGGAAACATAGAATGCATTTGTTCTTCTCGCCCATGCTACGTGGTGGACCGGTGCTATCTTTGCGTAGGTTCACAAAACTGGAGAACCCTGAAAGCCGCTAATCAGGTTCCTAGACCCCTTAATACATCAGCGACTCAAGGAGATATTCTGCATGTCCTCAAGATCGTCAAGCCAACACACGTTGTCACTATTGAGGAGAAACTCAGCACAGTTCAGGCGGCTATAGCCAGTCTTTCAATGACGAGCAAGGTTCTGACCATTCGTTGTAAAGTGGACAATCTGCTACAGGTTTGTAGTACTATACCCTAGCATGATCGTATGTGCGTATTGACATTTTCCAGTTCCCGGACGATATTATTGGCAAAACTGCCACGGAGAGTATCCCGCCATATGACCTTCAGGGCAAAAGCTCCAAGGACGTGCCCAGCACAATTTGTTTCTCTTCCGGAACAACTGGAAAAATGAAGGGTGTCCAGCTGTCTCATTACAATCTTGTCATGAACAGCATCATCATGCGTGCCTCCATGCCAGTCAGAGTCAACTCAAACGTTCGCGAGGTTTTCTTTGCGCCGTGTAAGTTGTCCACTTCCTGATTTATCGGTCAAATAGCCGCATTGACGCGGTTTCATCTTAGATTGTCATTGCTACGGGCTAACTCTGGTGGTACTTTCTGGCATGTGGGTCGGAGCCCAATATTGCAGTCTTCCTGCTTTTGACTTGGAGACATTTTGCCGCAAGTCGAGTGAGCTGAAGGTTACCGACCTGCACCTTGTGCCACCGGTAGCACTTCTACTTGCCACTTCACCCGTTGCTCAGAAGTATGACTTGGCATCTTTGAAGAGAATTGTCATTTCTGCCGCACCATTGAAGGTACGTATGCCGACAGCGCTCCCTTGACACGATGGCAAGATGATATGAAACTAATCATGTTTTCCATTGCAGAAATCTGTTCAACTTCTACTCAAGAAGCGTCTACCACATGTCAGCGTCTGTCAAGGTCTGTAGAGCTACTGTATCTGTTTACCAATACCGTTTCACTAATATCGAAGCAAGGCTATGGACTTAGCGAATGCTCGGGGGGTGTTATCCACGAGATCGATGAGGATGAACAAGCTTTCGGATGCGTTGGCAAGCTCTTCGCTGGGATGTATGTTGCATATATGGCTTCCGTATATCGGATACTATTTCTAATTATGTGATAGAGAGGGTCGTTTAGTCGATCCAAAGTCAAACAAGGATGTCCCGCTCGGCGAAGAAGGTGAATTGTGGCTACGTGGCCCGCTGGTCATGATGTGCGAGGATCTTATCTGAATTTTTTTTCTCAGCATCAATCATACTAACCAGTCTTTCAGGGGCTATGTCAATGACAAAGACGCAACCGCCAAAACATTCTCCGATGATGGATGGATCAAATCCGGTGATATCTTAAAGATGGACGAAAATCAAAATTTCTGGGTCACTGATCGTCTCAAAGAGGTATGACTGACTTCTGTAACCATTCCTTTCCCGAATTCTAGCTGACTATTCTGATGTAGATGATCAAGTACAAGGGGTTTGTTGAGATCCCTGCTCCTCAAATCAATTATAATCAGCTAATCACTTTCATGTCATTTCAGATTCCAGGTAGCCCCCTCAGAACTAGAGGATATTCTTTTACGCCACCCAGATGTTATTGATGCTGCGGTTTGTGCAGTCTACGATGATGCTCAAGCTACCGAAGTCCCGCTCGCCTATGTCAGCCTTTCGCCAGAAAAGGCGGAGTTATCGGGGTCTGAGAAACAGAAGGTCCTTGATACGATCAAAGTCTGGATTGACGGCCAGCTGGCAGGGTACAAAAAGCTCAGAGGAGGCGTCTTCCATTTGCAAAGCTTGCCTAAGACCCCGACTGGCAAGATTTTGAGGAGACTCCTGCCTGCCAAGTTGAATGAGGAAAGGGAGGCGAAGCTTTAGCTACTTTCGTATAGAAAAATCAAAGCCGTATTTTTAGATCAGAGTCGAGTTCGATGTCTCCAAGCTCTGCAACTTGACCATCTCAAAATACCTTCTTCCCAGCTTCATCAACTCCTGGTGCGTCCCGTGTTCCACGACCATGCCTTCGTATAACACTATGAACATCAATTAGACTCTGATTTATAAATGGCTTAGAGATTGATTTGTTACCATATATGCAATCAGCCTTTTGCACTGTGCTTATCCGATGCGCAACGGCAATCGTGGTTCGGCCTTGAGCCGCCGCATCAAGAGCATCCTGGACGACCTTCTCAGACTCCGAGTCGAGCGCGGAAGTTGCCTCATCCAGGAGGAGGATACGTGGATTGCGAAGAAGCGCTCGTGCAATAGCTATTCTTTGTTGCTGCCCGCCAGAGAGCATGCCGCCCCTCGCTCCTATGACAGTCGAGAAGCCGTCACTGACAAAGATTAGTAGTTTCTCATTTTGGTTCTCAATAAGAATAGAACAATAAAGGCAGAGAAGCTTGGAAGGGGAAAATATGACTCACGGCAGAGATATTATGAAGTCGTAGATATTGGCATCCTTGCATGCCTTGATTATTTTCTCCTCGGAAACATCCTCATCATTGGTGCCTAGGGTAATATTTTCTCTGATGGTTCCTTGATACAGCGTCGACTCTTGGCTAACCAGAGCAAGGTGACTCCGATAGCTCTTGACATTCAACTTGGAAATGTCCTTCCCATCAACAAATATCTGACCCAGTTCAGGATCAAAGAAGCGCTCCAATAAAGCAATAACGGTGCTCTTCCCACACCCACTCGCTCCTACAAGACCTATGTATTGGCCTGGTTCAATACTCAGACTGAGGTTTTTAACAACGATCCTCTCGGGTCTGTTGGGGTATCGGAAATGGATATCCCGCATCTCCAAACTCCCGTCCATTTTGGTTAACAACTCGCCAGTTTCTTGACGGGCGTCGATGTTAACAGTTCGGTCTAACAGCGTTTTGATATCCTGAGCGGCCTGGCGTGATTTGCTCATATCTGGCGCGAAGGAGAAAATAGCGCCGGCGCTGAATGCTCCGACGATAACAGCAGCGTAAGCGATGAAGAACTGTACCATAGAATAGCCCTCGTTGATTATCAAACTTCCTCCATACCAGCGCAATGCAAAGAAAGTTGGCTGACTGCGACGCTGCATAATAGCTTGATGATTTGAGTGTCGAAATGACAGACTTTTGTCGCTGGGCTTCCAATATATTATGATATTCTTTCCGTATATGACCCTCGAGATTAAGCGATACAACTGTCTTTATAGCAGAGCTTGCCTCACACGCATAAGTTGCCGAAGCGGCATAAACCGCTTTCGACTGTCGAGCTATCTCACCGAGGATCTTGAGTCGGACGAGACCACAAGTAAGAACAATGGGAATAGTTGCGGTGCAAACAAGTCCCAGTTTCCAACCTATTGATATTGACACAGTCACGCCAGAAATCAGAGTCGTTGAGACGATGAGAATGGAGCCTAGTGTCACACCACTCATTCCCGCAAGGTTGGTGGCATCCATGGATAATGAGGATGTGAGTGAACCAGCCGAAAATCCTGCTGTGTCGAACATGAAAATATCCTGATGAAGCATTGCTCGAAAGGAGCAATCTCTGGCACGGTGAATCAAGCGCTCGGAACAGTAAGCAAAGCAGAGGCCTGACGCTCCCCAGCCCAGGAATGCAGTACCCCCAAGCATCAGATACATCAAACTCCAGAAGTCGATATCATGGCGTAATTTTCCATACATATCAGGGGGTAACGACATTGCTGATATTGTCTTGCCATAGAACACGGCCTGTCTAATAGCATTTTCAGCACTGAAAAACTAAATAAGATGTGTGAATAGGGTCTTACGTGGGATTTCCAGCGCCTGTGATGATTGAGAAAAATAGACCCCATAGCATGGTGAGAGTTTCCTCTTTGTTGAAGTTGGCGACGAACTTGATCAACTCCCATAAAGGGTATCGACGGGCGTCAGTCTCCACGTCGGGTTCTATTCCGTAAGTTTCAGCTTGTTGATGTTGCCCCTTTTCGAACGTGTACTTGCCGAATTCCTCGGCCTCATTTTCCAAAACTTGAGGTTCAGGGTCTTCTCTGAGGGCAGACTTTGCGCCACTAAGCTCGATACCATTCTCAGTTGACATGCGCTGTTTCTCTACCAAGTGGTAATATGTAGATCGTTTCTCGAGTAGATCATTGTGGGTTCCTTGCTCAACAATCCGTCCTTGAGACATAACAACGATATTTTCTGCCGATGTTATAGTAGATAATCTGATAATGCATCAGTATGAGCCATTAAGCCTTATTCAGCACATACCGGTGACTGATTGTGATCGTTGTCCGACCTTGAGCAGCAATATCAAGCGCCGCCTGTACCAGTCGCTCAGCCTGGACATCCAAAGCTGAAGTGGCCTCATCCAGCAGCAAGACCTTCGGGTTCCTAATTATAGCCCTTGCAATGGCAACTCGCTGTCTTTGGCCACCAGAAAGTAGTGAGCCTCTTTCACCAACATTGGTTTGATATCCTTCCGGCAAGGCTGCAATGAAGTCGAAACAGTTCGCCTTCTTTGCGGCGTCAAAAACAAGGGTTTCAACCACACTATGAGGTGAGTGCTCGTGCTCAGTGCCTACCAGACCAAACCTGATGTTTTCAAATACAGTCGTAGCGAAGAGCGTGGGCTGTTGTGTGACGATAGCAACATGTTGGCGTAACCATTGTAAGTTTAGAGACGTGATATCGTGATCGTCGAGCACTATGTTGGAAATGTTAGCACGGTCCAAATTCTTTAGGAAGAGACTCACATATTTCGCCACCTATTGGTTCATAAAATCTTTCGATCAGACCTGCCAATGTGCTTTTCCCACAACCAGATGCACCAACAATGGCAGTCGTCTTTCCAGCTGGAAATACAAGATCTATCCCATCTAAAGTCAGAATGTCTGGTCTAGAAGGGTAAGCATGGCGAATGTTCCTGAGTTCGATTTTGCCAGAGACATGCTGCAGTTTGTTTCCGGTGGTGGATGATGGATCAAGTGGTGACTCCCTGGACACGGTTTCAAGAATCTTGCCTGTTGCTGCCACACCAGTCGCAAACGCTTGGAAATTCGGTGCTATGTTGCCAAATGTGAACGCGCCTGTCAGCGTAGCAAGAAGAATGGTGATAAGATCTCCCAATTCAATCTCGTTCACAACAAGATAACGAGATCCTTGCCAAAATGTCAGTCCATAGGTCCAGAATATGACACCATTCATGATGGCCATCATGGCCGCAAGAGCAATGCGACTTCTCAGACCATATGCCTCTGCCTTGGAGAGGAATTCCTGGTATCTGTCGGCCAGCTTGTCTTGGATCCCAAATGCTGTAACGTGCCGTATTGAACTGATGGCTTCTTCAGCCGCTGTTGATCCGTCTGCATATGCCTCCAATGACATCCGGGTATACTTGACCATGAACGAAGAGCATATACTCATAGATCCAGTCTCTGCCACGATTGCAGATATCAAGATTAAAGCCATGCGCCAGCTTTTCACGAAGCTGATGACAAAAGCTGTCCCAAAATTCGAAAACGAGTACAGCGTGAGAGAAAGCTTGCCCGTCAACGAATCTTGGATGAGATTCATATCAGCAGTAATTCTAGTTGTTATTTCTCCAGCTCCGAGAACATCAAAAAATGCTATGTTTTGGCGCAGGATAGCGGCGAGATATTTCTCCCGAAGTCGTTGGGTTGTATTTTCGCCGCCTATCATGAATCCCGCTGTTGAAATATACACTGAAACAAACTGTCCAATGGCGATGTACACATAATAGAGAGCGAAACTTGCGACCAGAGATGAGAGGTGTGAGCCCGAGGAGGTACCCAAGAAGAACTCCTTGAATGCTTCGGCCAAGCCCCCCAAAAGAAGCTACATAAGCAAAATTAGGCCAGTCGATTGGGTTTCTGTCAAGAGCAGCTCACAAAAGATATAGGTTGAAGGGCTCCTCCAATTATGGCTGCAATTGAGCTGATGACCAGGAGGAGTAGGTCATAGGTTGTTGCACATGTATACAAAAGAGTTAGTCGACTCATCGGCGACTCTTGAGTATCGATTTGGCGCTTGAGAATCTCCTTCTCACGTTCTGTCAACTGTACTTGGTCCGACATTTTGATGCAGCCCTCGAGAATACGAGTTTGTGGAAATGTTTGCTGTCATTCCACAATATTACGACGAAATACACGCTGTCTTGGACTCCTATTTATAAAGCTATATTAGAGATGATTAGAAACTATCGGATAAACAAGACAAGATATTGTTTAGTTCCTTCTCTTATTATATTTGTCTGGCCAATCACAGCCGGTCGTCACTGGCGCCTCCTGATGACTCCTAATGACTCATATCACGCTAGAGTC
Source organism: Penicillium longicatenatum (assembly GCF_028827895.1). Classification (NCBI taxonomy): domain Eukaryota; kingdom Fungi; phylum Ascomycota; class Eurotiomycetes; order Eurotiales; family Aspergillaceae; genus Penicillium; species Penicillium longicatenatum. The sequence goes on along the minus strand of NW_026643120.1, from coordinate 4,324,986 downwards.
CATCTGGTTGATGCTATCTCATCTCGGAAGCGTCCGAGCTGCCTGATTGCGCTACACTATACTTCCCGAGATTGCAAATCAACGGGGCGCAACCCAATTCAAAATGCTCATCAAAACCACCATTATTTCACCAACTCCCACTGTGCAATAAATGCCCATGCCATCCCCACACGGCCACGTTGAGACTCATACTCCTCCGCCGTAATCCCACGGCAATCAGTGCGCTCACCAAACTTCGTCAACACAGCAAGTAGCACTTTCTGGCCGGGTGCACCAAGCATCCGAGGATCTACATCCACATACCAGAACTCGCCACCACCGCCTGGACCAGAGCCAGGCACGTGGCGGAAGACAAGCTGGTCATCTTTACGTCCGTCAACGCCTTTAATCATAAGTAGGAATAGAGCGGGCTTGAGACGCGAGTGCCGCGCCAGTGTCCAATGTTCACAAATTAATCCGAATTGGAAACGCAGCGGACTTTGTGCACTGTATACCGAGATCTCTCCACTTTCCGGCTGCATAGTCTTCCGGCCGATGCTATGCTTATCGACATCGCTATAGGTCTTGATAGGTTTCAAGCCGGTTGGCATGTCGGGATTAATGACAATGTATTCTTCATAGCTCACGAAGCGACCATCCTCACGGAGGAGGTAGTCTTTGTTTTCGGGATAGTGCTTTAGTCCAAATTCCTCATTTGACATAGAGAATTGGGAAGGGTTGAATTTAGGCTCGTAAGGCATGCCTTTGCCGTTCACGCAGCCAGAGCCCCAGCATGGATCGACCAGCTTCCAGCGTCCGCCGTCAATCTTCACGGCGTTCCAGGCATGAGTGGTTTTGAAAGGTGGAGGTCGTGCGCCTGGCGCTAAGGGAGTATAACCGTAACCTTTACTAGCACCTCCAATTACGACGGCTTCCAATCCAGCTTTTGTGGCCAGCACAGCATATAGCCCCGCATACCCCTCACAGACAGCCAATCCAGTGGCTAGGGTATTTTGGGGCGTGGATGGCTTCACGTTGTCATTAAAGAATGCGACGGTATCATAATGAATATTGTGATGCATCCATGAGAATATGGCTCTAGCCTTATCAGTCGGGGATGGGAATGGAGCAGTTAGTTCGTTCGCTAACCAGCCCAGATCTTGTGTTGGGAGGGAGGCCCGTGGATACTGGGCTCCTCGGGCGTCTGGACCGGAAAAGTCTCGGCATACCAAGCACTCTGTCGTAGAATTGGAAGCCTGTACGGCGCCTGGGGAAGAGCCATGGAATTTTGGCTTGGTGGCTTGAAGCTTGGAGAGATCTGGACGAGATCCAAGGGGAATCGGGGGAGGCACTCCGTTTGGTGAGGTGTTGGTTGCAGGTGTGCTATTCGGCCTCACGGGGAGATTCGGAGTCTTCAACCCACCGAACCCGGATTGTCGAATGTTGTCCAGAGTCGCAGTATTGGCAGGTGGTGGTAACCTCCGAGTGGGTAGACTCGGGGGGCCTTGTTGATCGGGGTTATTCGTTTCATCCGGTCCATATGAGGGTACATCTAACCCGGAGGGCCGTCGCACAGGAAGAGGTGGCGGCGCAGGTGATTTCTCAGATCGGATTGAGGACCGTGTCGGCAAAGCAGGACGTGATGGCCTGGTGGGTGGTGAGGGTGAAGCCCCCTTGCCTCGCAATGAGGATAGCTTCGAAGTCAATCCGTTGAGCCTGGAATCGGACTTGGATTCGGAGCGCGGGGGTGGTTGCACGTCGATCGGGTCTTCTCTGATACGCCTCGGAGGCAGCACAGGTAGCTCTGTCTCTCCCCAGGCAGGGGCCTTGATGCGACCGTTGCCGGTAGTGCCAGTGGTACTAGTAGAATTGACAGACGTTGTCGATGCGCCACGTCCCAGGCTATTCACGGTCGTCGCAGTTGTAGAGTGAGAGGCATCGGAGGTGACCGATTCAATCGAGGGCCTCCTTGATTGATCTTCTGTCGGTCTTCGAGGCGGCAAAGCGGGGCGCCTCTCGGCGAACTCAGAGCGCCCTGGAGGAGGGGGAGGAGGCGGGCGGTCCTTTCGTGTTGGCAGGGGTGGGGGGCTTTCGGCTTAGGCTTCAGCTCCGGTCGTGGAGATGGTGTCGGAGGAGGGCGCACCACCGGTCGTTGTGTCCGACCATCAGTGGGTTTGTTTCTGGTTGAGTCGCCGTCAAAGGCGGACTCGCTTTCGTCGTATGATGGTGGTGGTCTGGCAGGTTGGCCACGCTCGGCAGCCGGCCGGAATAACGGTGGCTCAGGGCCCGATGGGTGAGCGGCTTGGGATTGCTTTAGAGCAGCGATCCGCTCTTGAATCGATCCCAGCTGTGGTTCCTCAGTCATGATGCCTGTACCTTGGTAAGGATAGACTGAATGAAGAACACAGCAAACAATCTTGGAATCTTGGAAGTGACTGTAACGACAGTTCCAAGCGCCAGTGGCTTGGCGCGAGACTAACACTCAGCCTTGTCCGGGTGGGCTTGTGGAGACCATTGAGCCCCAAGTCAATAGCAGTCAAAGTAAAAGGTAGAAAATCGAACCAGGCGGCTCGACCTGGAATCTGGCCCCATTTGAGGGGCAGATCGTGCCTCCGCTTGATCCATGGGTCTGGATCTATATTTGGACTGTATCCATGGATCTATATCTGTACCTATGTGGCAAAAGATCATTGCTAAACCTCTACCGATAGGTAGATACTACGAACTTTCATTACTTCAAGTCAATATTATTTTTCAAATTCTTCATTTCCATGTTGCCTGTTATTTGGACTCCCGAACTCCTGGAGCGGTTGAAAGGCGCCCCCTCTAGGGAAAAGATATGAAAACAGAGAAGAGAAGACTAAGTATGTCCATGTGGATGGATGGGGGATATATCCCCAATGAACACAAAGGGAAAGAAAGATGCACGAAAGGAAATGTGGGGATAAGTTGGGCTATCTCACTTTCAGATTGCGGACTTGGTGGCAATCCACCTATCGTTCATCATGAAAGCAGGGCCACACAGAAAAAAGAAACGTGGAATACATGATTGGAAGAATGTAAAAAGAAAAGGGATTCACAGAATGGAAGACCTCAAGGGCCAGGAGTCAGCATCGTTCATCAAGAGCATCACTTCGTCCCAATGCACATAATCGTGAGACTAAAGACAGGGCCTTAGACAGACTTGTACAGCAGTAGGGGCTCGCCGACATTCTCAATCTCAGGGATGGTGCATTTTAGATCAAAGGCCTTGGCCAGAACAATCTTGAAGATCTGCATGAGGTTAGTGGTGAGACACAAGATCGAATAGAAACAGAAACACACCTTTTGAACGTTGATACTGTGACTGGTACTGCTGAAGATCAGGCTGGCCTTCATCGCTTTAGCAAAGCGCTTCGCCTGCAAAGAAATCTCTTCTTGATCTTCCCGAGGGAAATTGACAAAGTGATCGTATTTGGTTCCAACCAAGAATGGAATTGCTGTCTTGTTGAAGCCTCGGCCCTGACGGTACCATTCCTTAATGGAGTTGAGAGTGCTCTTGCGGGTGAGATCAAACATGAACAGAATAGCCACGGCATCGTTGCAAACAAGTGGGAGCATATTCACAAACTCACGCTGGCCACCAAGATCCCAAATGGAAAAAGTGATCTCAGTGTTGCGAATTGAAATGGTCTTTTCCATGAAGTTGACACCTGCACGCAAGAATCTGGTTAGCAAAAAGAAAAAGACTTGATGGAATTCATTCTCCTGGACACCTACCCAATGTCTGAATGTAGTCCTCATCCCAACTACCCTCGACGTACTTGACCATCAGACTGGTCTTTCCGATCTGAGCATCTCCAACCATTCCGACCTTGATAACAACGCTATTCTTCGCCGCCTGCGAAGACTGTCCCCTTTGAGCGACCTCCGAGGGCTGTGGCTGTGACATGCCATGTCGCTCTGGACCACTAGAAAATCCAGAGCCGGGACGCGATGCGGGATGAAGCTGAGGCTGTTGGGTCAGGGAAGGCGATGAGCCGAAACGAGAAGCTGGGTCGGCATCTTGAGGATGGTATTCAGGAGCGGAGTGGTGGAAATCGGTGGACCGAGAGTGATAGTGGGCTTTGGAGTCGCTGGCGTAACCATGATCGACCCGGCCGTGACCAGCAGCGTGTTCGACCGGTGCAGCGACCGCCTCGTCCGAGGGCTCTTCAACATTGACACTGACTGGGGCAGGTTGCTCCAGTGGCTGCTCTACAGGCTGCTCCTGTTCGGACGGGACTGGCAGCGCTTGGGGAACCTCCGGCGCTTGGGGCTCGACAGGAGGCTGCTGCGGCTCCGCAACAGCAGAGACCTCTGAGACGGGCTGCTGTAGCGGATCCATTCTGGCGCTCGGGGAGGGTATTTCAGGAGGAGAGAGATGGTCTTCCTTGCGTTGAGTACCTGTTCGCAACACGTCCATCAGCACCTGCGGGGAAAGGAGAGACCCATGTGATATATCATCAACTACGACCAATTCCTGGCCTTGCTGGTCGCACAGCCCAATGGGAAGGGGTTTTCTGTATTCAAGGTTTCTTTCAAATGCTTACCTTTGCCTCCGACCGAGGAAGATCTGACAAATCGCCAGGGTCTGAGATTCGGGGGAGTGGGCGCGAACCGATCGAGGGCGGTGTAAACAGAGACTCGGTTCGCACTGGTTTGTGGGGGTGATGGGAAGAAAAAGGGGGGGAAAGGAAAGAACGCGAAAGTGAAGGTAGGGATGAAATGTCCAATGCAGGAACACGAGGAGGTTCGCGCCCGGATATTAATTATCTGTACACAGACTGGCGATTCAGCTCAGCAACTTCACATAATGCGGGAAACATGGATCTGCGCTAGTCCACGATAGGACTAGCGTGGACACCGGCTGTCGCCCAAAATTTATTGAAAAACTTCTTATCGCCGGACGAACTTCCCCTCCATTCCACCCTAACCTTATTTTCTACCTCTTTGACACTTTCACCATGTCTAAGAGAGCCGCAGATCCCTCTGAGGAGCAGTCCGCTGCCCTCAAGGCAGGCGATCGCCCAATGCTTGACGCTACTCCCGACGAAGTGGGGGAGTTTGAGGACGAATATGAGGATGAGTTCGAGAGCGAGGACGAGATCCTGGAGGCGGGTGTCGATGGTCGCCCGGATGCAGAGCGTGAAGAGGAAGAGCGAGGTAGGTGCTACTACTCTCAATGTCTATTCTATCCTACTGCAGCGCTAATTGGAAATCCAACTCTATGGTACAGAGGGCATGGATGTCGACAAGCAGACTTTCATTCCTGGCCGGACAAAATTGGCACCTGGAGAGACTCTTTCGCCTGATCCCTCAACCTACGATATGCTTCACACCCTCACCACACCCTGGCCTTGCCTGTCCTTCGACATTGTGCGCGATTCGCTTGGCGACAACCGCAAGACATTCCCTGGAACCGTTTATGCTGTCGCCGGTACACAGGCCGAGGGATCCAAATCGAAGGACAACGAATTGATGGTTCTGAAGATGAGTGGATTGAGCAAAATGGAGCGCGATGGCGAGGATTCGGAGAGCGACGAGGACTCCGACGACGATATGGGCGAACCCATTCTTGAGCACAAGTCCATTCCCCTGGGCTCAACGACAAACCGCATCCGTGCCCATCAAACCCCGTCCCAGTCGGCAGATTACTCCAAGCCTCCGCAGACCCTGACAGCTACTATGCTGGAGAACTCGCAGGTTCTCATCCACGACGTCACCGCCCACCTTACCAGCTTCGATGTGCCCGGCACCATCCTTCCCCCGTCCGCCTCCAAGCCTCTTTCCACACTCCGCATGCACAAGGCTGAGGGTTATGCTCTGGACTGGTCCCCACTTCAGCCCCTTGGTAAGCTCTTGACTGGTGACAATGACGGTCTAATCTATGCGACTACCCGTACCGAGGGTGGTGGCTGGGTGACCGATACCCGCCCATTTCTCGGTCACACCTCTTCAGTTGAAGAGCTCCAGTGGTCGCCCAACGAGAAGAATGTTTTCGCCTCTGCCAGCAGTGACGGTAGCGTGAAGGTTTGGGATGTGCGATCCAAGTCCCGCAAGCCTGCCGTGGACGTTCACATCTCCAAGAGCGATGTCAACGTTATGAGCTGGTCCAACCAGACCTTCCACCTCCTTGCGACTGGTGCCGATGACGGTCAGTGGGCCGTTTGGGATTTGCGTCACTGGAAGCCGGACTCTGCCTCTCCTTCTTCCCAGATCCGTGCATCTCCTGTCGCGTCCTTCGACTTCCACAAGGAGCCCATTACCAGTATCGAGTGGCACCCGTCTGATGACAGTGTGGTCGCTGTGGGTTCTGCAGACAACACTGTTACTTTGTGGGATTTGGCCGTTGAGTTGGACGACGAAGAGAGCCGTGAGGCTGGTCTGGCCGACATTCCCCCGCAGCTCCTTTTCGTTCATTATATGGATTCCGTCAAGGAGGTGCACTGGCAGGCTCAGATGCCGGGTACCCTGATGGCCACTGGAGGCAGCGGATTCAGGTACGTTCTTCTATACATCATTCTGATAAGTGCAAAGCTAACCCTCCTGCCTTTACAGTGTATTCAAGACCATCAGTGTCTAGATGAGCGACCAAGTCTACTTGTAATTACCCCAAAAGTCATGTGTGATGTCCTGCTCATATACCATTCGAGCATCATGGAGCCTTGCTCGTTAACGATTCGGAGTTGTAGCCTATCATATAGAAGTGATGGAGCCATGAATAAAGTTATTCCCTTTTATATCAAGTCGAATCCACCGTCCGGGAATTTCCAATATATTCAATTCGAAATCTCTCAAGGTCGCTGGTGACTTCAATGTTCACCTAGTTCCTTCAATCACCTGGGTGAGTAGCATGAACTGTAGATTTGTACCTGTTCAACATCTAAACTCAGCTATAAAACTACCAGAATATCCCACCAATCCTACCTCCGCGGAATTACAAACCTACTAATTCCGCATCCCCGGAACCAACCAAATTTAAAACAAAATAAACAGTATGGAGGGGGAGGGGCAACCGCTGCAATGCAAAACATCTACTCCGTAGTGCGTGCGAGTTACAGCTACACACCCGCCGAGCTCTAAGTAGTCCGGCACGAGGTACTCCGGGACTTCGTATGCATCTCGCGCCATAATTACAGCAGGTACCGTACCTGATGTATTGGTACTGGTCCGTGGTAATATGTAAAGAAGCCCTGGAAGGTGTGACCGTGCGTATGTACTACTACATTGCATGAAAGTACTTTTGGTAGAGGCTGGGCGAGATTCCTGCCGTACGTACATTTGAGCATGTAGTGGGTACGGACCGTGCCAGTTATTAGGGTCAGTGCGTTATTATTTCGGCGCCTGGCTGGGACCGAGTCGGGTGCGACATGCAGGCCAGGCCAGTCCGTTCTATGATCCTGTACTTGGCGGATTTAGTGGCGGGTGAGGGGCGGGTTGGACCAGTCAGACTGCTGGTAGCTTGCATATACTTTGGGAGGCTGTGACTTGTTGAATTATCGAGGGTCGATCGACTAGGCTTGGATTTTCTTTTCTATTGCTTCTATTCCATGTGGCGAGCGGGAGCTGCAGTGTGTACGGTTGTCTGTGCTATTGTGCTACGTTTAGTGGGCGCGTTTGATTGTTTCAGACTATGCGAATAATGCGACGCGATAATGGCCCACTAGTGTATCCGTGGATCCTTCGCAGAAAGGAATGATGTAAACTGCAACAAGTCGATTGGGGGCGGGTGTTAGTATGGCCGAGGTATGACATGCATGGATTCGGAACACTTTGTTTGCGAGTCGGATGCTTGTCGCTTCCGGTGGTACTGAGAGTTATACTGTAAGATTACTATGGGTGTTCTGTGAAGGTCAGACAGATTTCAGCGCGGTTGTACTTGTGTTGCATGAAGACGGAGCAGTTTGAGATGGGAGATAGTTTCCCAGGTTACATGGTTTACTGAAGTCAAATTTACTCTCGAGTGGACACTGATCGGATTCAGGTACAATCTGGAATACTTTTCCTAGTTTCCGTGAATGAAACACTAAAACCCCAACGTGGGTACTACATGTAGATAATCATGCATTTCTCTGCGAGGTTTTCTCTGCTCACCTGAAGTTCCCGCGCAGTCTGGAGAACTCGTGCTTGTATACTTACCCACAAGCTTGGAACCCGGCAAAACATTAGCTGAAATACCTTGGAAATAATACAGGATACAACTAATGCACGAGGAGGTAGACCAGGCAATCACATCAGATCTAGCCGCTCTCACCATTCGACGCCTGCACGTTCCGTGGGGTGATCATGCACTACGACCAAGTAGAGTTCGACGTGCTGCAGATGGCCTGGCTAAGGCACCCATTCCATCGGCATTTCTCCGTTGAAAATCACCGGAAATGATATCAGGAGCAACCTGGATAAACAACTAGCCGCGTAAAGGGATAGCGCCAGGACGGGGTTTGGCAACGATATCCCATCGTGCTCTTATCGGGTGATGTCGCGATCTTTCCCTATCAGTCACCGGTCAATTCTCAACAACGGTCCACTTAACTTGACTTAGTCGGATTTGGTCCCTTTGGCCAATTTAACAGTCATTTGTTTATCGCAAGATATGCATTCTTCAAAAGATTTTTCTTTTTTTGGGCTTGTCTTAGCGCTCGCTCTGACCTGGTTCTAATGCCGATCCCGCTCGATCGCCCCCAACTGCGGCATATTATCGACGCATGGTTACTGTTGCCACACCAATGTTGATGATCATCTTCACGCATTAAGACGTCTGTTGAAGGTCTGAGCATTTACGATCATTTGATTTGGTGGTTAATGTCATCCTAGATCATCCGATCCCACTCTTGCACCTTCTGATCGCCAGCGCAGGGACGCAGACGCCCCAGTGAGCTCCGAGCTTAAGCAGCGCCTGTTTTGGACCGGGATTACCTAGATCCAAAGACCTACTTGTGGGCATTAGTGCATGCGGAGTGGACAGTGCACAATGGTGACATCCTCGCTTCTGTAATTAGATGTACTTTCGCCTTCGTAGGAAAGGTTGTCAAGTTACACGATTGTTCCAGCTTATCATCGGACCTGTCCGCACTTTGCAAGAAATCCCGCGCGCGTCATCCAAACCAATTGGGAACGCAAGGCGACCGCCGCTTGTAGTTTCCATCCATCGCTTCTCTAAAGTGGAGCTCCGCCATGGCGTGCCGTCTAGACTCTGTACCCGTCGCAAATCTCAGAGTTTCAAGTTGGCACGCCAGGAGAATTGATTTGATTCAATTCGTCGTCGGACAATCACCGGCACTTTATTGCCGAGCTTCACGATGTAATTTTGCAGCCACTGGCGTCCCTGGATAAATGAACCTGCAAGATGACAGGTGGTCAGACTGAGGGCATATTCCCATGGCCACATATTGCGTGGACATTTACAGCATTCTCTTTACATGCAAAGCCCACGCACCCACCTGGGCACTACAGTACAATATGAAGTGTTACATCCCGGAAGGGAGCGGCAAATCGCATGTCGCGTATCTGATCGACCGGAGCTGCACATCAAAGAATGGTCCGGGCTTTGCCTGACAGGATCAGTGGAATCCTTTTCGAATCCACTCTACCTCCATTGGCGGGACAGCGGACCTTCGCCCGCCGACGTTATCATCACAAGTGGATCAACATTCACAAAATGACGCATAAGGCCAGCGAATAGAGCCCCAGGGGCATCTCATCCATCGATACTCGGCCAGGGGCGAAGCAAAGATCATTTCTGCATTGTGCTGCGGGCCCAAGCGAAACGCCACGACCCTCTGAGGGTACTGCATGTTTCGAGGTCCACCGCGGCGCTAGGACTGCGGACCCAATGCAGAATCCAACGTCTGGTGAGCCCTTCCTCTGCAAGATCGATTTGACCCGACCAATCATCTACAAGGCTGCTACTGCTCTGTGGACATTTTCAGTACCCGGCATTTGAAACCAGGGTGACATCTACGAGTCACGGGAGAAGTAGCGGTAGCCCTAGACGCCAAAACGGCCTGAAGTCCGATCAGCCCGTGGATGAGGACTAGTGGACCTCCCTTTGCTGAAATTGATGCCATCGTGCACAAGTGCGAGCACAGGCCATGGGGCGATCAGCCCGTTACAGGACCAGGATGCGTGCATCGGAGCTTCGGAGAATTTCTGTGGCATTAGTAAGGTCACACTTGTTTGTGGATATTATGTATTATCCCTTATTTAAAATATGAGGTGATCGTGTCATTCGTTGATCTATGCGGAATTATGGATTTTGTTGGCGTACCGCGTACAGTTGCCAGCGATCACCCGCAAAGCGCGGTTACGCAATAACGTTGGATTCGGCTCAATATCTCTCTGTAGCAGTACAATGACGCAGGTGAGTTTCCCTGGGAGTTTATTGAGACAGGGGTGTGAATGGGCTTTATTGGTCAGGTTGGCAGTGGCGTCTTTTGATGGTAAATGCAATGAATATAGTGCGCCCTGCCTCGAAGAAGATTGAGATTGGCCAGTAATTGACTTCGGCTCTTGGACCTGCATTGTTCTGACAATCGAGTTCTCTGTCAAGCCGAGACAATAGATAAAATACTCATTCAATGTAATTGAGGCGAGAGGGTACGTTGAATATACGCAATTCTAGGAAGGTAACCCATTGTGCACATTTTTCCTCGATAGCATTCTTTTTCCGCTATATTTTACGTAGCACAGGATAAATTGCTCATGTGGCATTCGGAATAGTGTAGCCGGGTCTTAAGCCCGGAGTAATCATTCCCACATCCCGTGACGCAGTTGGAGTCGTTTCATTTGTGACTGGACCATCCTTGAGTCATCTCGGGTCACCTGCAGCTCTCTCAGGCCGCTAGCAATCTAGTCTGCTCTAGTGTGCATGCTCGGGTCTGGGGTTTCTGCAAACGAGATGTCCGTGCGACTGCTCCTATGGTCTTCTAAAACAAGCGTTGTTTGGTCCTCGGAAGACCAAGAATCCACAATTTCACCGGGGGAACACCCCTCCGTCAATATCCGCACAGTTCGGGTCCCCAGAAAACAAAAATCAGCCGAAAGAAAATGGGGAGAATGGGGAAGGGAAATGAAGCCCCAAAGAAACGGGCGAATAGAAGGATCGTCACGGTAACCCCAGATCCAGCCGCATTTCACGGGTCGCGCCAGTTGAATCCGGGGTGCTTCCTCGTTCCGTGCGACCAAACTCAAACCGGCGTGGCTGCAACGTGCAAAGTCAGAAGTCCTTCTGGATTCTAGAAAGAAACTTTTGGGGGTTGCCTTTTGCCTGTGTCACGAAGTACGGGAACCTTCAAATCGAGCGATTTAGCCTACATTCTTTCATGGAGTGGCAAATGTTGCCAAAAACATCCTGGCCATTCACAAAGCCCAACGGTCTCTTCCAGACATTCCCGCTTCATGGCACCAATGGTAACCCCCTTGAAATCAACCCATAAGTTGATCATGGCGAATCCCCCACACGAACCCTTCTTTTCACTTTGGCTAAGTGTCTCCCCCACAAAAATGGCGCTTGGCCCTCCCTTATTTTGGGCCTTGGAGCGGAGCCTTCCGCCTCGATGTTGACCTCAGCCCCCAGCCTCGAGTGGATCTCGATGGGTACCTGGCCACATCATAGACCGTGGGCTTTTGTCGCAGGTTTTCCCACCCTTTCCCAACCTCGCTGTTTTGGACCATTTTATTGCCGATCGCCGTCACGAGGACCCGAGATTGTCATCGTCCTTGTGCTGGGGGGATTTCCGAGCAGGGGTAATGTACTTCATACGTGGTCCATGGCTTTTTACGGGATGTGAAGTCACATTTGGGGACTGAATATTGGTTTGACCATTCAGAGCCACCGTGCAAACTTAATGCACCGTATGTAGGGAGAAGCTGTGCTGAAAGTTACGTAGGCGTGGAAGGATGACTAGACTATACTGTAGTTACCACCGAGGAGACCTCGACCAGGAGCCTAGACTGTCACTCCGAAAGTGTTTTGACTGCTTAACTCCCTCTGCTCTGGAACAATAATTTAGCATGATTACATATAATAATGTTCATATTGATAAAGATCGCAATCGTCTAGGCTACCATTTGGGGTCATTTTCTTTGTTCCTTATCGCTGTTTCAGTTATTCCTGTCCTCGGCTCAAACCCCGGAGTAACCAGGGAAGCCAAATACTAGCGCCGCGTTGACTGGTTACGCCACTAGACCCAAGGAAGCAACTGCGTGGCGGCCAGTCCATTAGAGCCAATAACGCTCATCGATAACCAGAGCCAGGAACTGGTGGGCATCCGGTGAGCAGGCCGTGCGTGGTCGTAAGATTCGGGACTACGCCGCATTCAGTATCACCCTGGGTAATCGCAGTCCAGTTATTGGCGCTCCTCGGCCGTGTTGGAGAGTGGATCACCGATACTGTATTGGAGTGTTGGAGTATACACATAACGGAAGTCATCGAACCATCGTCAACAACGCTGTTGACTGACATATGTCGTTGAGTTGGACTGTAAGAAGAGTAGAAATCCGTGCGTGGAAGTGGGGAGTTGTATCTGCACTTATGGGCCGGTTATATCGCGAGACCGGGGCGCGTACCTCCATGTAATTTAAGTAATTTAATTGCTTTGTAAGTAATTAAATTAATTACATACTGGGCTTAGTGTATTTGGTGTATACGAAGCTCCCAAAGCCGCCACTTACTGCCACGAACCCACCGGACCACGGGTATGTAACTACCCAAGACCCAGGTACCTTTTGGCGTAATCGTTGCTCGGATTCATCTTCTGCCTTTGACCTTTGATCTTCAACCTCCAACCTTCCTCCTCCCTTCACCTCATTTATCTGTCCATTCTCAGTCGTGATCTCGAAAGGGCTTATCTGCCATTGTCCGCTATCTCGGTTATCTCCGGCTCTATCCACTCGCATGCTGTAGCTGCGAACGAGAGACTTGAAGCTTCGTGACTTGGTGACAGGAGGCGAATTTATCCCTCTAGTCAATGGATACTCGGAAAGCTTGAGATTCCTCTTCAACTTCCCGTTGGACCCTGTAAGTTTAGCTTGGGGATACTGCGACCGTGCTGCGCAACCCGTTCATCATGGTTAAAGCCGGTTGCCTTGCTGATGTTGCCTCCCCCAAGAACACCCTCGGCTTTCCTTTACCCACCGGCTGCAGGTCCTCTGAACCTGTTTAATCCTTCCTCCCCCATTGTTTCCATTCAGACATCATTCGATTAATTCGAAGAAATCGACCTCTCCGATCGATAGAAACGTGCTGTACAGCTGCTGTCCCTCTCTGGTGGGTCTTATCCGCTCCAGCATGGTCCCATGAATAGCCGCCCCCGTTACCCTGGGTCCTTGATCGTGATGACTTTGGCCCGACGCACACCAATCCTCGAGTGAGAAAGGAACATGCTGACCCGATGTCATCCGACCGCAATAGTCGTTGATGCGACAATAGTGTAAATTTATCTCGACCGCTTCGCTTTCTTTTGTCACTCCGGGAGTGATTTGAGAGACCCTTCATTCCAAGGCTGTGCCTGACTTCCCCCTCCCCCGCATTTCCCAATTCATATCCTCAGGGACCACCGGTGATTTTTGGTCTGTTCGAGGCAATTTCTTCAGATACCCTAGGATGCTGCTTGATGCTATGGTTGGCCATAACCGAACCCATAGCCAAAACGTGGTTGATTTAGCCAGTATCAACGAAATACCCGGAGATATGCCTGGTAAGTACACTTTCTGGTACCAATTAGCCCATTCAACCTGCGAATTCTGAACTCGCAATCTTGGTAGCTCCTTCCAAGGAGAAGAAACAGGGCGAGGCCAATGGCCAAGCCGCCAATGGGAATATCCCACCCCCCAAGACAGACAAGCCTCGGCCCCATGTCTGCACCACCTGCGGTCGCTCGTTCGCGCGACTGGAGCATCTGAAGCGCCATGAACGTTCGCACACCAAGGAGAAGCCTTTCGAGTGCCCCGATTGTGCCCGGTGCTTTGCGCGCCGTGATTTGTTGCTTCGGCACCAACAGAAACTGCACATGACAACAACCCCATCTTCTCGTCCGAGAAATGGCCGTCGTGAAAGCACTGGTGCAGCAGCTCCAGGTGGTGCTAATCGGGTTCGTAAGAACTCCATCGCTAACAACTCTTCCACATCTTCCATGCGCCCCAGAGCAAACACAATCAGTCACATTGATGGTGCCGGTTTGGGGATCGCTAACCCGGGCAACCCGTCATCCGCCCCAACCCCCTCAGGACATGCGTATCACCCCAGCTTGGGGTCGCTTCCATCAACCATGGAATATCGCGGTTTCAGCTCTGGTCATACCCACCAAAATGGTCTGCCTAAAATCGAGACTTCAGGATTGCCCATTGATATGTCGGGTGGATTGCGGACAGCCCCTGTGTACGGGAGCTTTGATTTGGGCATCGACGGTATGCTGATGGGTCATGGAAGCACAATCAATCCGGCGCAATTACACTTCGCAGGTTCTCCCCAGGGCTTTGGTGACTCCCCTTCTTCCCCATTTGGCCACCATCCCCACGGCATGCACTCCGCGACAACGGATCCGATGATGGACGAGGAAATGAACTTCGACTGGATGAACGGCTTCGACACGGCCGTGGCACTAGGGACTGGAAACGACTCGGTAATAGATGAGTCATCGCCATCGGCCATGAGTACAGGTAGTCAGAGCGGCATCAGCGAGGCCATGCTAGATGGCCCGAACCGCATTCCAATGTCCAATGGCTGGCACAACCCATTCCCTACGCACACCTCGGCCTCCGCCAACCAGTTTGCGACGATCGACTTCTCGCCGACCACATTGAACGACTTGGGGATTCCGCCGGAGACTATATCGCCAAAGGCATTGATGGCCCAGAACCCGTTTGGAGAGACCTATGCTACCCCTCCATCCATGACTTCGGTCGGCCAGCCCATCGTGGGAGGACATTCGCAGAGTATGTTATCATCCTCTATGGCAACAAGCGGAGAATCTCCTAATCCTCTCAACGTTCCTTTCCCGAATAGTGCCCTACGAAATCAACATTCCCCACTCTCAACGGATACATTTACAGACTCCACACGACAGGCTCTATTAGCGAGCATGTCGCAACCCGCTGGCTTCAATCACCGCAAGTATTCTCAACCCGCAAGTGGACTCCTAAATAGCCGAGAATTATTCGCCCGCTCGACTGGCTTCAACAGCTCCGGTCAACTGCCCAGTACCTCCGATTTACAACGATATATCTCGGCCTACCTAAACTACTTTCACCCGCACATGCCCTTCCTTCACACCCCGACTCTCAACTTTCAGGCTCCCGAATATACCAATAATCTGCGCACGCCAAGCGGACATCTCAATCTAAGTTCGACTGGTGTTTCAGGTGGGGGAGGTTGTTTGATTCTGTCAATGGCTGCCATCGGGGCTCTGTACGAACATGACCCGGCGGCTGCTAAGGAGCTATTTGAGGCCGCAAAGAAGATGATTCAACTCTACCTGGAAGAGCGCAGAAAGGCCGATATGTCTGCAGCTTTGAGTCGTTCAGACATTGGTCGCGACAACTCGGTTCACACTACACCATTGTGGCTGGTACAAGCGATGCTGTTGAATGTGATATACGGCCACACATGTGGGGACAAAACTTCAGCAGATATCGCTAGTACTCACTGCGCGGCACTGGTCAGCCTGGCCCGTGCAGCTGAACTGACACACCACTTGGACCCGAAACATCTACCACAAGACCATCTCACCGCTGGGATCAATGGTTCAAATGATACTGAAAACTGGATGTCTTCTTCGTTTAGCCAGCCCAAGGAAAGACGGGACTGGCTGAACTGGAAGGTGGTCGAAGAACGAAAGCGCACTCTTTACGCGATTTTCACACTTTCAAGCTTTCTAGTATCGGCATATAACCACGCGCCAGCTTTGACAAACTCCGAGATTCGACTTGACTTGCCCTGTGAAGAAGACCTGTGGGCTGCCGAGTCTCCCCAGGCATGGAAAAAGATGGGAGGCCAGACGGCCTCAAAGAAAAGTGTCTCGTTCTCCGCTGCTTTGACCTCCCTTCTCACAGCGAGCCAACGACAGCAACAAAACCAGTCCCAGAATCTCTTTTTCAGTGGTGGAAGCACAGACGATCCAATAAATGCAGAAAACCGACCTAGCACATTCGGATGCCTCGCTCTCATATATTCACTTCACAACTATATATGGGAAACTCGACAACGGCACATGGGGCGACAATGGACTGCACAAGAGACTGAGGCCATGCAATCACACATCGAACCTGCACTACGAGCGTGGCAGGCAGCCTGGGCAAGTAACCCCGTGCACAGCCTCGAACGCCCGAATCCTTTTGGTGCTGGGCCTTTGTCTGCAGATAGCATCCCGTTATTGGATTTGGCGTATGTTCGATTATTCGTCAATTTGGGTCGAACAAAAGAGGCCTTCTGGCAACGTGACTGGAATGGTATGGCGGACGAACTCGCACGTGGCGGAGAAGTTTTCCAACAAGTCGACACTTCCATGGGTGACGTCGTAGATCCATCTCTAACTGGATCACTTGATGACCGACGGGGATCAATCAACGATCTTGGCGTTGCGGATCTTGCAATCTCGCAAACCCCTACCCAAGAACGGCCAATGCAGTCCTTGTCAAGTGTGTACAATATCGGCCAGTCCAAGCGTGAAAAGAACCTACGCAAGGCAGCTTTCTACGCCGCTGACTCTATTTCAATGTCGGATCGATTGGGCAATACCTTCGCCGAGTTTACATCAAGGGAACTCCCCATCCAGTGTGCAATGTGTGTCTTTGACTGCTCACAGGTGCTGGCTGAGTGGATCACTACCGTTCAAGAACGGGTCGGCCCCTACCTCGGTATCCTGGGCCGAGATAATCTCGACCTGACACAGGTCCCCGGAGTCATGTTACTTGAGGATGAAGATTGCAAGCTCGTGGAAAAAATTAAGGAGATACTGAAAAATGTAGAGACCAAGATGCAAGGTCAGGTACAGAACAACAACTCTATGTCTGCGCTAAGTGTTATGCAACGTCTGCCAAGCGTGGTGGAAGGAGGATACGGATGTAAAATATTGATCGCCACGGCAAGCTTATTGGACCGTGCTGCCGTTTGGCCAGGTAAGACACATCACTACCACTACCTTTCGAACAACATGATACTAATATGTCATTTCCAGTGACGAAACTGATGGTCCGCTCCCTCGAGGCACAGGCCATGCGAATGAAGGAGCGAGCAGAGCACTCCGTTATGATGACCACTTAATGACGACTTTCCTTTCCTCATGAATGATGTTATTCAATTCTCGTTTTTTGTCAATCTGTCCTTTGCACTGTTCGACTTGTTATACGTTTATCTTGTCCGGCCTGCCTCGGTGGCCTGCTTCGAATCGATATCGATACCCCGATCGAATCTATCATAGACGAATGCCATGCTATGTGACTTTTATGTTTTATTGATATTTGATATTATCTCCATGAGGCTTTGCAGTATATTCTTTGGGTTGTGCTGCGTGCATGTATTTGATTCTGATGAACATGACCTTCTCATATGAGTTCCTTGATCACTGTGAACGCTTGCTCTCGCGGGGGCATTGTGTTGATTATTCTTCTTATTTTTTTTTTTCTGTGTCCACTGTCCAAATATGTGGATTATCTCATGTGAATTACGGTATTATTGGAATTATATTTTCATTCACTGCCGAACCCGTATAGACTTCCGTGGTGGCCTTCGAGGCTTACACCTTGCGGATAGACGTGTGACTGTACCGAGGTACTGAACTACGTCTTCCTGCCCCACTCTTCGTGCGTTTCCACAGATGATCGATGTTCCAAATCAGCCCCGACAGCCTTGGAATCCTTCGAATGACTGATTGCCTCGAAAAGGGTTCACCGATTGAACATCGTGTTCATGTAAATAAGCAGCAACTCTGGAATTTTCCAATCGCAAGGCCCCCTCATATGCATGCAGCATTGGAAGCAGTCCCATCCAAACCATTCCTATCAGCTCAAGCATCGGTCAATTACATAATTGGAGATGTAAGACCAGCAGACACATTTCATTTCCAATATCTGGCTCGGTGAATTCATTTAGGTTCTTTATCCACGTGGGCATCCAAACTAAGCCTTATGAGTCTACGACAATCATCAAATTCTATACCTCTCTAGAAGTCAACGCCGCAGACTCCAAGGCAAACTATCTTACAGAGTAGGCACTTCTTACCGAGTAGCCACTCTGACACTTTCTTTCCCCATATGCCCATGCTTCCAAATTCAGTAAGCGAGGGTCAATACTCCTTCACTGCAACTTGTATGGCCCTCTCTAAAGATATCTCGAAAAATTCTCGTCATAGACTGATCTCACCAAATATAGACTGCTTATTAAGTTCGGAACACCATACATTTCCCACCGCTATTCTGACCGCGGGGATCTCACTTCCATAATGGATGGCCTAATTAGGTGCGGCCTTGCGTCGGTTCCGACCAGAGGAAGGTCCGATCCATTGATATTTTTAGAAAGGCCCGATATCTCGAATTTTAACCCTTTTCTTCTCTTTGTTCTCCTCCCTCATCCTCATAATCTCTTTTTGCAAGCCAAATTGTTAGATCTTTCAATTTTTACACATGGTGACCATGCAGCAAATGGAAGATACTCAGTGATTTTCAAGGTATCGATCTAAGACCAAAAACAAGAGATATGTAAGCTTATAAACAAATGATAGCATCCGTAATCCAGATTTAGAGAGGTCTTGGTAATGGAGTAAAACATAGCAATTCACAAAAGCGACGGGCGAACATTCCTTCAGTCTAGTGCCAGTGTATAGTCCGCTGAGACCGTGAGGCCTTGATGTCTCAGGTGAACGGGCTCCGAGCCATGTTGCAAAGGATTCCATGCAGCGGACTAGCACCGCCTCGATTAAAAAATCCAAATGTTCAACCCCATTATTCTACAGGAGATTTGTGACTTCACTGCCGAAACAAAGCGAATGACGGAATACGAGAAGTCGGGCGCGGCCGCAGAACCTCGACTTCCGTCACTGAGCGTCATTCTAAGGTTTGTAATCTCGTATCCATGTATCGCAGTTCGACTGGTGGCTTTGAAGGTTTTCTCAGTACGCTTACATAGCAAATTTGAAGCCTGTATAATATGCCAGCTACATCGATGCCTGAGTGATGGTATAGATAGTATATGGAATAGCCGCCGCTAATAATGCTCTTCTTTGTTTACAGTAGTGTGTTTCTACTAATTGATCTCTCCATCCTTCAGTTCGAAATATAGTTATGCCAGAGTTTAATCGTTGCTAAGGCTCCAAGGGGCTGATGATGAATGTCTCACCTGGATCGAGATGGACGAAGGCAAATCTCACACCAGGATGTAATTCTCGATTTACTCTTAAGCAGGAACTCGGAATTCCATGCCGGCTTGGGTCGTGTTCGATGAAAACAATAGGATGCGTTTCAGTTGATGTGTCCCCCAATCCAGGTTATGGCAGTGTCAAAATGTACATGTGACTACAATGTCTACAATTTGAGGAGTGTGCATATCGTTCTTCCATTTTTTAGTCAAGTTTAGCGGCATAGCAAGCTAGTGATTGGACATTTTAGTCTCGAGAGCTGCAGTTATACGGGTCAGATTCCAGGCGTACCATTGAAGAGTGCAGTTTTTGCTATAGCCTTGCGATGCTAGTGGGCCCATCTACCCAACGTTGCAAGCTGAGCAGGTACGGTGAGAAGATATTGGGGCCCTGACCTTCGTATTTTCAAGAATAGATTGACCCCATGACACTATCTGCTTCTGAGATCGCTCAGTCGGTCGAATATAAAAAGAAGCCATTGCCTTGCTGTTTAGTCTCTGATCCAGTCACAGAAATACATTACAACTCGAGTTTGCAAACATCAAAACCCCAATCTTCCTCAATACCATCAGATCTTTATCTACCTCCCATATCAAGCAAGATGCAGTATATCATTGCTCTCTGTTCTCTCTTCGCCATTGCCGTTTCTGCCGGCCCGGTTGATATTCGCTCGCAACACCAAGTTACCTTCGCCTTGTCAAACGACCAGTCAGGAGCCTATTCCAGTGCTACGTTCTTGACCGATGGGACGGATAAGAACGTGGGTGCTCTTTTTGCTGGTACTTCGGTTGCCGCCAGTGGCAAAGTCCTAGCCAGTTCCGGGCAATTGACTGCATTCCCGCAGACAGTCAACTGCGTACTCAAGAACAATGGGGCTTATATTACGACACTGACAGCCCAAAACACCTACGTTGACCTTGACGGAAACCCCAGTGTCTCCACTCCAGTTAACTTGAGTGGTGCCACCATCAATTGCCATGCCTGAGATCCTCATGGGTAATGTGTCCTATTTACGCAGGTGGATCAAGTTTTCGGTGGACTCTGATTATGTCTTTGAAATTGTATCTACGAGCTAGCTAGAGCCAGAATTGGATCTCGTCTTATTTAACAATGAAGAGCTTGTGCGAATAGCATAAAAACTTCCAGTTCGTATATTTTCCGATGTGATGAGAATGATTGTTCATAGAGTCCTATAAGTGAAGCTGCATTGAGAAATATGTAAGATAACTCAGATTTGAGGACACATTACTTTCAGATATACTTTCATATCATTCTTTTGGCGTTCGTGAGCTCCCAATTGGTAATTTAGATGACTGCTTTGCCAGACGACTGAAAGCTATTGGGTACTTAGGAACTAGCAGCGTGGTGAGGCCCAAGTGCTTCTTTGGGTGGAGGCTGAAGACAAACTGAGCGCTCTTTAGTTAGATCTTATCAGTTTCTGATTAATCTCCGGGTTATCAGTGAGCGATCAGCGAGCACTCATAGCCTACATGTGGAAGAGGCAAGGTCGATTAGTTATGGGATTTAGATCTGGCCGAGCCATTACATAATCTCCGTTGCTGGGGCACTTCACGCGTTAAGTGCTTTTCGCGTTAGGCGCCTATCCTACCTCACCGATAGGAACTCAGAAGACCATCGAAATGACGACAACCCCTCAAACGGGTCTGTGTCTGGATGCTTCGTCGCAGCTTCCGACCGCAGCCCTCAACCCCCAACGCCGCGCAACGGCACTCCTCTAATTCTCGATGCCAAACCAGTTACGACCCGTCTCCCCGGTCGCTCTCGAAACATGCTCCCCTCCACCCGCCGACTCAGACCAGAATCCATATGAGCTACTAGGCTCTGATGATGAACTGGATGATTTGGCTCGCGCTGCGAAGCGTCAACGAATTGAGAAGCTAGCGGAGGCATATCTACGGGGTCGGCCTTTGTTTATTGCCTCCGCGGCGCTGCGTGGGCCATTCGATGAGGGATGGAAGAACCCGTGGAAGAAGAAGCGGAAGATCCTTACGAAATCCGATGCAAAACTAAGCGTTACGGACTCTGGAGTGCGGAATGGGACCCACGGGACGATTGTTCAGGAGACCGACGTACGGAACAAGAGATATAAAACCGATTTGGCGGGTCCTTCTCGTCCTACTGTTTCGGCGTCTCCGATCATCCCGGCTTCACCTTCCGCAACTTTGATTGACAATCGACCTACTTCTCTTCCTCCCAAGTCAGGACAGAAGAGGCCCTCTAGTACTGCTTGTGCGGAGAGTAGTCGAGCTTCGCCCCGGTTACCTAAGCGGTCGAAAGAGCGGCCCCAGTTGGAAGTTGACGCTACATTTGCAGAGCCCGCATCAATAAGTTGGCTGAAGAAAGACAGGCGGCGAATGAACTTCAAGTCGTTCGAACCGCCTAGTTCTCCAACGCCGAAGAGTGATCATAGCGGGTGGGAGATAGGTCCTCGTCCCCGTGAACCACGCTCTGTGGCTCCGGTATCATCTCACGCTTCTTCGAACTTGGTTACGCCTGCGGCTGCCACCTTTTCTGAGCGGCTGCCACAAAAAGCAACTACTAAGGCACCTCCACAAGTTGTCCGGCCGCCCGCACAGGGTCCGCACCGGAGCCCCATCGCTGCTATCCCGTCTCCAAGTAGAATGGCTTCTCCAAGCTGTGAGAAACAGGATTCATTTCGTGTAGTGTCCTCGACTTCGCAGCTCGCGCGCTTCGAGTATAGGCTCCGTGCACCTGTCTCAAGCACACGGTCCAAGTTCAATTCACCGGCTGCAGAAAACGTTGCTGCAAAGCCATCCGCTCCAGCCGATGAAGGCCGTCATGCCGTTGCATTGGAACAAATCGAGGTAGCAGAGCCAGTTCATTCAGCGGAGCCTGAGGCGACTGGTAATGGGTCTAATGAACCTGAGAAAGCTGGCCAGGAAATAGGCCAACATATAAACTTATCAAAGAGCCTGCGATTCGCCAATGATACCGATGGGACAACATTTACGAGTACGTGTTTGCCGACTACATCAGAAAAAAATACCTACGATGAGCTTCCATCTGCACAGCAAGTGGCCGTTCTGCCAGGCCTATCAGACCGCGTGCCATCTCTTCACTCGACAATCGTGCCTAAAGAGAACTCAAAAACCCACGGACACACCAGTCCTGATACACAACTATCTACACAAGCTGCTCTATTGCATGCACAAAAGTCTTTCCAAGATGACTTGGAGAGCCCTGCTCAATACGGCATTACACCAGCCCCGCAGCGCGCGATGGCCAACGTGGGTGATGAGTCCCTACTTGCACAGGAAACGCCTCTCTTTAGGCCCGATACCTCGGAAAGGGCATTGCCTCACAGCTTCAGAGTACCCGAGACCAGACAATCTGAGAAGAGTAAGATGCAGGCTATGAGCACACAGTGCATGATTGACGCTGCAACTCCCTTTACTTTCAGCACTGATAAAAAGTCGAGAGCTTTTCGCTCGATCTCGCCGCGCAAGACCAGCCCTGTCAAGCCGCGAGCCATACATACAGCCGAAGCTCCTTCCCCCATCACGTCATCCCCGATTTCGGTCTTTGATCCGGATTCCTACACAGCTCAGCATCAACTTGAAAGCTCGCATCCTCCGTCCGCGCATTCCCCACCACCTGATCATACTTCTATTCACCCATCCACTACAGAAGGCACTTCACTTCCTTTTGTTCTGAGTGAATCAACACCTACCACTGCGCAGGATGGACAAGGAGGACTCCAAAATGCGGATAGCTTCAATCTCAGTCAGGCCATCGCTGATGCTGGCAGCTGGCTACAGCAAAGTTTCAAATAAAAAACATGCATGAACCCGATCAGATGAACAATCAACTACATCCGATGCCCACCTCTGGCGTTGAATTTCGATAAACAAGATATTGGGCTTGGGGTTTGATGTGGGCCCTTGGCTATGAGCTGATCGTTTTCTTTCTTGTTTATTCTTAGCTCATGATTCCCCTTTTTCATTTTGGATTTGTACAGCGTGCTTTGAGCTCTAGCTTTGGAACCGAGGCCCATTAATGATTTATGAAGAACATTTTCATACCTTGCTCAATGCACCCATAATATACTGTCCTGTCGTGGATGAAAGATCCATGTAATCTTCATGTCCCGGTTTCGTAGACATATGAAGCACTGGGATTAGACCTATTTCCATATATGTATGGCAAAAAGCTGTCTTAATTTTCGTTTCTGTCCTTTTCTTCTTTTCTTCTGTGACTCTGCCTTGATTTGTCTTTGAATCCTAAGGCAACAGAGCTAGGAACCCATAATTTACAGAATCCATTGCGCCCTTATGATTTACCTATACTTTTTGAGGTAGACATCCGCTGCAAATGTATTTCAGCACTGAAACTGAATATCCGATGAGATATAGTAAATGCTTCTTGTTTATCTCTATCTGTTACCTCGCGATCTTTTGTAAATCATCTAGCTGTTGTCTTGTTTACTGGTATAGATCCGCAAGAACTGAGTGGTCCGTGCACCCGCAGCGGGGATAGCTCCAGGCCGCCTCCAACATAGCTCCGTCACCAATCGCCGGCCAGCAGCGCAAATGGCACTGACATCAGTATGCTGACTCTCATGCAACTCTGTGCGGCTCAATCTAATTATGTTCTCAGTGGAAAGCGTTCAACTTCATCGACGTCTCCCAAGTGAGGCTACCAGAGGAGAGCTCCGCGCTCTTTGGTGTACGTTTCTCCAACTTGTCTTCTCTCCGTTGCCATTCCTGTCCACTGACTCCAAGCCCTTAGAGCGACCTCTCAAGCCTTTGCACTGGCTCTGCGAACCTATTTATCGGCACAACCGATGGATTCGTCCACATACTCTCCTCGTCCTTCCGCATTGTGCGCTCGTTCAAGGCGCACGATGCGGGCTCGATCAACCATATGAAGCAGATAAATGGAACCTCGCTTCTCGTGACTGTCGCAGAGGATCTGTCAAATGAGCCTGTTCTCAAGGTCTGGGCCCTGGATACCGAGAAAAAAGATGGCGGACCGCGATGTTTGTCGACGGTCTCCGTGCAAAATGCTAGGCGACAGTTTCCGGTGCGCGAGATCCCCATTGAGCCTCATTTATCGCGGCGTAGTTGAGAAAGGACTGCAGGTTCACTGACTGAAAATAGATCTCCGCATTCGCGGCTGTCGATGATCTCTCACAGGTGGCCGTCGGCTTCGCGAACGGTTCCGTGACCATTATCCGTGGCGATTTGATCCATGATCGGGGCGCGCGCCAACGTATCGTCTTCGAGTCGGAAGAGCCGATCACAGGCCTGGAAATGCAGGATGGGCAGGTGACTGCGCTATACATCTCGACTACGAGCCGTATCTTGACATTGATTATCGCGGGCCGAGGACAAGGCCAGCCAGCTCGTATTTTGGAGGATACGGGATGTGGGTTGGGATGTATGACTCTAGACCGGGAGAGTGGGGATATCCTTATTGCCCGTGACGATGCTGTTTACACCTACGGATCTCGTGGTCGTGGACCTAGCTATGCGTTCGAAGGCCAGAAGACATCTATTCGTTCGTTCCACGATTACGTGGCGCTTGTTTGCCCGCCTAAAGCTGAAACCGCCAAGTCGGATCCCTTGCGCAAATATGGCGTCAATCCGGCTGATGAGATATTTGGAACGACGAAGTTCACGTTGCTGGACACGGATCTTAAGTTCATTGCGCATAATGAGACACTTGTGTCGCCGATGAAGCAAATCTTTATGGAATGGGGAGACTTGTATCTTCTCACTACTGACGGCAAGGTAGGCCTGGTATCCCTTGGTATTCGAAAGCAAACTCTAACAGACTTAGTTGTTTCGATATCGCGAGAAGAGCCTTCAGCAGAGACTGGAGATTCTCTACGAGCGCAATCTCTACATTTTGGCTATTAATCTTGCGCAAAAGATCGGCATTGATACATTACAGCAGAATGCCATCTATCGCAAGTATGGCGATTTCTTATACCAGCGCGGGGACTATGACACTGCTATGCAACAATATCTTCGGGCAATTGACAACACTGAACCATCTCAGGTTATTCGCAAGGTTTGTCCAGCATTTCCTTTTGCGTCCTTATCTACCTTGCTAATTTTTATCATAGTACTTGGATACCCAGCGAATTCATAATTTGATTGAGTATCTGGAAGAGTTGCACGATCATGGCCGGGCCACCGTTGACCACACCACGCTTCTTTTGAACTGCTATGCCAAGTTGAAAGATACAAGCAAACTCGACTCTTTCATTAAGGCTCCTGGCGAGCTGAAATTTGATCTGGAAACTGCTATTGCCATGTGTCGCCAAGGAGGATACTACGAGCAGGCAGCGTACCTTGCGACAAAACATGGGGAAAATGATATGGTCGTCGATATTCTAATTGAGGACTCCAAGAAGTACGCCGAGGCAGTCGAGTACATATGGCGCTTGGAGCCTGAAGTGGTACGTGCATTCCCCCAATGGACAGTGCAGATAGCTAATCCCACTAGGCCTATCATAATCTCATGAAATATGCCCGCGTCCTATTGACCCACTGTCCCGAGCAAACAACGGAGTTTTTCAAGACTTATTACGCTGGCCAGTATCGACCTCGAACACAAGTGGAAATGCCCGCCGAGCCCCAAGCTCAACCATCAAGCACTCTGCAAAGTCTTGCTGGTATCTTACCGCTCCGCTATATGACTGGTGGATCAGGATTGCAAGCTCCAGCCACTGTTTCAGAGACTGTCACTAAAGAGGAACCTGTCACGGAACCCGTGCCTGAATACGAGATTCCGAAGCCACGAACAGCCTTTTCTGCATTCGTTGATCACCCCAAGGAATTTATAGACTTTCTGGAAACGCTTGGACAGCAAAACGGACTTAGCAAAGAGGCCAAGATTGATCTTTTTACGACCTTGTTTGAGATGTATTTGGATACTGCCAAGGGGAAGAAAGATGCAGCCGAGAAGCAAGAATGGGAGACTAAGGCCAAGAAGCTGATTGAAGGCAAAGATGTGAGTAACACTGAGTACCAAGTATCTGGTTTGCTGTATCTAATCCTCGCAGATCCCAATCTCAACATCAAATGTTTTACTTCTCTCTGATCTGTCCAACTTCCGCGAGGGATCTACCCTCGTGCGTGAACAAGAAGGCCTGCGTCTTGACATCTTCCGGTCATTTACCTCGGCCAAGGATACCCAGGGTGCTATTCAAGCCTTGCGGCGATATGGCCCCGACGAGCCTCAGCTTTACATCGATGCCTTGACATATTTTGCCTCTAGCCCCCAGACCCTCGACGAGGCGGGCGATGAGCTAGATGTTGTACTCCGCCGCATTGACGAAGATGGCCTGCTCTCTCCACTGCAAGTGATACAAGCACTCAGCAATAATGCCGTTGTCACCATGGGCCGAGTAAAGAAGTACCTGAGTGATAATATTGAGCGAGAACGCAAGGACATTTCTACGGTAAGCATTCACCCAAGACGTCCATCTCATCATTTTACCTTCTTCTATTCTATAAAGCTAACATGACTTCAATAGAATCGCCGCCTCATCTCGAGCTACAAATCCGAAACAGCTGCCAAACAGCAAGAACTCGAATCACTCTCCACCCAACCAGTCGTCTTCCAATCTCGTCGCTGCCAATCCTGTGGCGGCACACTCGATCTTCCCACCGTGCATTTCCTCTGCAAGCACTCTTTCCACGAACGCTGTCTTAATCGTGTCGAGGATGAAGTGCAGTGTCCTGTCTGCGCACCAGGTAATGCTACACTGCGAGCCATTCGTCAACGACAAATTGACACTGCCGATCAACATGACTTGTTCAAGGCTGAGCTGCATCGCTCGAAGGATGGGTTCGGACTTGTCAGCGAGTTTTTCGGGAGAGGTGTTATGAGATCGCAGAGTACGATGGATGCATGATATTCCTGTTTCTTTCCTAAAGGCCGCTAAGGTCAGTTGTGCATGGCTTCTTTCGTCTTTTTGTTTGTTGGATACCTCAGCTTCGATTTCTTTTCATGATATTTATCCCATTGCTGTATGTGCTGGAATGTGTACATTTAGCGTATGACTGAATAAGTCACCTAGGAATCTCAACGAATTTCTTAGGATTGAAAAATTCTTCGGATTCAAGAATTTTCAGGAATGAAGAGTGAACTTACCAGATCTAATCTGCGATGGCGTGCAAGATCCAAGCCATGGTAGGCCCAGCAGACTTGCATTTGGGTGTTCCTCTTGACATGACGGATTTGAAGGATTACACAAGCAGCTACGAAGTCTGATAAGATTTATTCATCTTTCTGGGCATAATAGCACAGCCATGCCACAAGATTATAAGACTGGACGCGGCTGAATGGTGTGCTCAAAGGCTTTAGAAGTCCCGACTTGTGCTGCTGGTTCTTCTTTACCAAAACAACAAGTTTCGTTTCGCAGTGAACATCTTTGGGGGTAGCCAGGTTCCTTTCTCTTTCTCTTCTTCTAGCCTCTGCAAAAATTGAATAGTAGATTCAACCCTATCACCACCTTCTAAGCTTCCACTCCTTCAGCTCAATCTTTTAAACTTCCTTGGCTCACCTCGCAACTCGCCCCTCGCCCCTCGTTACCACTGCCACCATCATCATCGACACGAACAACAACCGTCGAAAAGCCTTACGGCCTACCTCTCATCTTGATTCCACTGCTGCCGTAATAACTGGCACGAACACCAAAACACTATCAACAAGCCTCGCGTCACACATCTCATGTCATCACCACCGCTTCCATCACCAGAGCAAACAACGCCATACTGCCAACAAACCTTGCCGATGTCGCCACCCATCAAGAACGAGATTCTGGACTGGAAGCCACTCACCATGGATCGGGATATGAGCGCGGAGTCGAAAGCACTCATCGGCAAACTATCAAGTCTGAAGATAGATCGCCTTACACGTATTGATCATTTCGATACCTGGTTGATCGCTATCACTCGTGCTCTTAGATCTCCAGGGCTTGAAGACTATCTCAACATTGCAGAACGGGCTTCCAAAAGTCGGTACACTGGGGGAACGCAATGGATAGCCGTCTCAAAGCAGATCGCTTCTTGGATGAAACATCATATGGATGGCACCCTCTTCAAAGTCCTGAGGGCACGTGGGGAGGCTCTTATCTTTGCAGACACATTAATCGACAAAGCAAAGAAAGCGTTCGAGACGGGGCATCTTGCAGACGAGTTGAGACTGGAGAAGTTTCTCAGCATGGTACCAGCAGACTTTGCCTCGATGTCAGGTTTTGTGACAGCTTATGAGGAAGGGTTCATACCGATGAGATCTCATGGGATCAAGATGGGTGCTTATCCAGCGCTTCTAACGATTCTCTCGCATATCAAGCAGTCTCACAAACAGGTACATGATAAAATACATTATATGCTGGAGACCGAGGTTGATTTTGCAAAGTCTCGCATTGCAGAGGAGCGAAATGTCGACGCCAGTACTATTCAAACGGCTGAAGTGGTTACTAGCAACGTGTTCCTAGACTTTGCGAGCCGTACAGCTACTTTACTTGACGACGAAGATACTTGATCCGATTTCATCCACTTGGTCTCTACTGGCTGGATATTCTGATCTCGGCTTCTCTTTTCGTCTTCTCTCGGGAAAGCAGTAACCAGTCTACTTGGTACCAAATGAAACTAGTCAAAATCATGAATTTTCGAGGGTGAAACTGAGAGGCAGATAAATTGAGGCTTGACATAATTCCTACTGTTCCATGAATCTAGTGAAAGTATCCGGATAATTATCGGGCTTAAGGTCGAGCGCGATACTCCAAAGAGATGGTCAAGATGGTAATTGCAGTGCTGTAGTGTTGCAGATCATTTCAACTTCGGGAAGCCGGCTGGAGCCGATCTCGGGTGTTCGTATCGAGGCTCAGATGCCGGTCCCGGCTTGATGGACGATGACATCGGGGTGACTTCGGGATCCTGCTGGAGCCCAGGATTTGAGCAACTGTATTCGCTTTTACCTTTTTTGAGAAGCCCGCTTACGCCGCTTCATCTTTGAAGACCCTAAAATGTCCGAAAGTCTTCAACGGGTAGAGTGATGCTAATAGGGATCATCACGAGAAATACCCTATATGGCCTTGGAGCAAGTGATATTCCCGAACTAAATCATTTCGACATCGGCAACCCTGGCCAGTAAAGCGGGGCGTGACTAATGACCCCATGGACGATACTGTCCGGAGAAGTCCCGAACCCAATCCCCCCACCATATTCGGCTTTCGAACCCCAGAGCTCAATTGCCGTCCTGTCGTCAATATGCAAATTCGTATAGTATTGTCTTCATACTCGCGGCTTTTGCCTTACCCCCAAGTGGGTCAGTCGGTGGTATGATGTCAGATGTAACATTGTTTCTCCCCACGCTTGTGGGGTTAGCCATGTCTACAGGTAGGGTGGAAAATGCGTATAAAAAAAAAAAAGAAAAAATAAGAAAATGCCTCATTCCCTGACTGATCGGCTAAGTATATAAAGAATAGCTTCTCTCTCCTGGTTCTGGCTCCACGCAAACAAACTCGGTCAATATTCCTCCGCTGGCAACCGCTACCATGAAGTTGTGGTTTCTTGCACTCTGGGTCACCTTGGTGAAGGCCTGGGTCGTCAATGAAGGGACAACATGTGTCTTGTATCCTGAATCACTTGTCCACAAGGGGCAGGCTGTGGATGATTCTCCATCCATTCAGCAAGCCTTTGATATGTGTGGCACGAACGGCACAGTCATTTTTTCCAAGAATGTCTTTAACGTGAACACCGTTCTGAACACAACCAATCTGCTGAATTGCGACGTCCATCTCCGTGGTGAACTACGCTTCTCTACCAACCTCCCATACTGGAGAACCCATTCTATCAGTGTTGTTTTGCAGGATCAAGTCACTGCTTGGCTGTTTGGAGGTACCAATGTGAACTTCTACGGCGAGGGCGGCTTCTACAATGGCCAGGGTCAAGCTTGGTACAACGCCAACAGGAACGAGTCAAACCAGCCCGGACGACCCATGAGTATCACATTCTACAACTCGACGAACCTCCTTGTCGATGGATTGAGAATCATTCAGCCGCAGTTCTGGGCCACATTTGTTTGGGATAGCAAGAACGTCTCCGTCACCAACTTGTTCGTCAATGCCACCAGCAACAGCAAGTGGGGCACAATGAACACCGATGGCTACGATTCCTGGAAGAGTGACTCTCTGCTCGTGGAGAATGCTACTATCATCAACGGTGACGACTGTATCGCCGCCAAGGGTAATACCACCAACTTGCTCGCCAGAAACATCTATTGCGAAGGCGGCACCGGAATCACCATTGGATCTATCGGCCAATACCCGAACATGCCCGACTACAACATCAACACCACATTCGAAAACGTCAAGATCAAGAACTCAATGGACGGCGCCTACATCAAGACCTGGCAAGGAACACGGATCTACACCCCCAGCAATGGCGACTGGGGTGGCGGTGGAACTGGCCTCGTCAAGAACATCACCTTCCGCAACTTCGAAATGGAAAACGTGGGACTTCCCATTCAGATGTCACAGTGTGTCTACTCTGCTGGAACCAACAAGGGCTGTAACACATCGACTTTACAGATCGAAGATGTGAAATGGCAGAACATTCATGGCACTTCACGATTTAACATCGCTTCGTCCATTTACTGTTCTGACGAGCGCCCTTGCCCCAACATCACCTTTGATAATGTGAACATCACCAGTGTTAACGCCAGCCTGGGTCTGCCATACTATAATACCGATATCAAGCACGAGTTGTTCCAGTGCACGAACATCCTTGGGCAGAAGAACTCCGGAATCCCCTGTAACCAGGCGGCTCCGAGTAACTTCAGTCAGTGGATTTATGGAAATGTCGACAGCTCGGGTCTTGCGACTCTGACTTGAGCATGTTGGGAGCCTCAATTCATGTGAATACGATATACCAACTAGATTTGAATAGACTTCTTTGTCTTGTATTGATACAAAAGGAATGACAGCATATATCTCTATGCATACTACATACACTCTGCTGGAATTCTCATTTGTTTTGAGAACTGGCTATTCCAAAGGCTTCGCTAACGTGTGTTGACGCCAAGTACCTAGTCCCCAAGAATCTCTCACGAGCGCTTCTAAAAAAAACAAAGCCTTGACTGTGGAAGGTAGAAACGGGCTATAACATAGATAAATCTTAGCTTGATTGGCTATAATGTGTCTCTGATGGTCCTTGTGTCAGCGAAGACTGTTTGTCTTGTTTGTCCTGTCCTGGTTTTGGAATCTGTCTAGCAACACGGTTGATGAGTCAGCACATTTCGCATTCCTTGTAGTTATAGTTAGTATAGTTATGCGATGGTGATCTTCTTGAATAAATAATGCGAAGACCCCTGCGATGGGTTAGGACCTTTGCAGGGACCAACATCTATGGCACAGGGCCCAGGGACCGGGTGGATCGATCCCCCTGCCAATCGGGTCTCACATAGAATGTTATCCAGGAGCTTCGAAATCAAGGGCTCAATTGTGGTATAGCTTAGACGCTGAGAGTCAACTTCTCATATTTAGATCTAGTGTGAAGGTTGTGAGGATTTCAAAGCTTGGTGGTACCCGTTTAGCGGCTTGCAACACCATCTGGGAGACCTGCGCAGTGCAAGAGCAAGCATTAGGACATTTATGCAGATAAAAGAGGTCTTTCGTCATCGTGAACATAACCGTGCGTTCGTCACCAATCACACTAATACAGTATACATATTGAATCACTAGTCCGCCCCGCAAACCGATTTGAGTTTTCTCGGTCCAAATTATCATGTCGCATAGCAGTTGGATGCAATCATGGCGAGTTAGCCTAGGAAAATGTGCCTGGTGTTAATGCAGCAAAATATGGGTCTGCAGTAACATGATCATGGGAATCCCGGATATGGAGCCAAAGTGGAGTCAATAGGGGAAAGGAAAATTGTGTACACAAAGAATTAAAAAAAAATAGGAAAGTAGCAAAAATAGGGGCATCAGAGTTCGGAGGAACTGCTCATTCATATTTTATGTCTTCATTAACCTAAATTCTTAATCAATTGTGGATATCAAGTGGTTCTTGGTCCGATCTCTCGTTTCTCTTTCCGTTTTCCGTTGCGTTCCAAAGCACGTGAGATTCGATCATCAAATCGGTCGCATCCAACTTCTTCCTTCCGACACACCCTTTTGGAACAAAAAAATCCTCACAATGGTTCGCCCTCGTGGTAGGTCCAACCTGGGCGTGGACATCCGTGGCGACACCAGTGCGCCCGCGATGTCCACCATGAACGACGTGAGCCCAATCGAGCCTACTTCCCCCGACATGGGCAAGGTATGCATTTCAATGTACCCTCCGAATAATCTCCCAAATGGACGTCGGCACGCTAACATGCAATGGCGCATCCAGCAGTTCGATCATCACGAGAAATCCGCAGCTAAGACCCATACAAAGCGTCGTCGCAATCGCTCGCTGCTCCATCGTTTCGCCGACACCTGCCTCAAGTACACCTGGCTGCTGCCGCTGATCATTCTGGTCTTCCTGCTCTCGCTCTACGCTATCAATCCGACTGCGGCCAATCCAATGCACAGCGCAATCTTCCTCTCCTACCCGCAGCCACCCAAGGTCCCGGGCGGCCCGATCATGTACGGCAAGGGTAAGAAGGATATTGCTTTCGTCGCGTTCTATACAGTCGTGCTCTCGTTCACGCGTGAGTTCATCATGCAGCAAATGATTCGCCCACTCGCCGTTTTCTGTGGAATTCGCGGTAAAGGCAAGACGGCTCGGTTCATGGAGCAGGTTTACACGGCGATCTACTTTGGTGTCTTCGGTCCGTTCGGCCTGTACGTCATGAAGCGGTCGGATATCTGGTACTTCAATACTACTGCGATGTTCGAGAACTTCCCTCACCGTGAGCACGAAGCGCTGTTCAAGGCATACTACCTTCTTGAGGCTAGTTATTGGGCCCAACAGGCAATTGTGCTCATGCTGCAGCTTGAGAAGCCTCGCAAGGATTTCAAGGAGCTGGTCGGACACCACATCATCACATTAGCGCTGATTGCCTTGAGCTACCGTTTCCACTTCACATACATCGGTCTGGCGGTGTACATCACCCATGACGTGTCGGACTTTTTCTTGGCGGTATGTGCAAGCAAACCTCTCAGAATCAATGGAAATGATGCTGACTCAACTTGAATAGACTTCCAAGACGCTGAACTACCTTGATGCGTACATTACGATTCCATACTTTGGTGTTTTCGTTGGCATGTGGATCTATCTCCGCCACGTGCTGAACCTGAAGATTCTCTGGGCCGTCCTGACCGAGTTCCGTACCGTGGGTCCTTTCGAGCTCAACTGGGAGACTCAGCAGTACAAGTGCTGGATCAGTCAGTATATTACTTTTGCGCTGCTTGCCAGTCTGCAGGCCGTGAACCTGTTCTGGCTGTTCTTGATCCTGCGCATTCTGGCCAACTACATCTTCAACAGCGTCACCAAGGATGAGCGCAGTGATGACGAGACTGAGGAGGAAGTGGAGGCCGAGGTTGAGACCAAGGCTACGCTCGCCACCGGTGCCGAATCTGCCAAGCAGGAGAACCAGGCTCCGCAGGTCCTCGTGAACGGTGAACCCGCCCTTGAGCAGCGTGGTCCCCGGACACGCAGCAGAAAAGCGTGAGAGCTATAATATTAAACATGAGGTCCTCTCATATCTGTTGGGGAGACTTTCTCTCCGCCTGTCGTGTTTACTTGTCTTGTCACCAATTCATTGGACAGCCAGAATGTCCCTTGTTTATAATTATGCATGTGTGAGGAATTGGATGACTCAGACATGGTGTTTACGATTCGAGTGAGCCACTCTTAATCGGCCGCTTCGAACTTCCATGGTGCATTGGGATGTGGTTTGGGTGTTATTGTGCGTGGTGTGGATCTTTCTATTCGATTCGTGCACAGTCCGTTTTTACCTTCTTGTTCTTTATCATACACTTTTACACCTGTAAGTTTTTGTGTCTTGACTGATGCCGTCGAACGAATATATCAATGATCTTCACATGAGAAAGACGGACTGGACTGAGTAGGCGAGCCTTAGCGTAGGCACTTTGGCCACGGAACGCCCCCGGGCATACCAGAGCACTTGAGATTCTGCAGTATATGAACAAAAATTGAGATAGCGCCATTTGGCTACAAAATGTATCTGAATTGTGAATTCTAGTCTTCATTAGCGAACTTTGCACCGTGAAGACAAATAAACAGGTGATAGAGCAGTTAGCTTACCGTTTTATCCGTCAAGTCATCCTGATATGCATTCTCGTATCCCTCGGACGTTCCTGAATCATCTCGACGCCGATTTTCCCAAACACAAATAAACCTGTAAATGAGAACAATAACACCGGCGGCAAACGACGTCACAACAACAGTTATAAAACCCGGAATATATCGAGGCGCGTCCTTCTCTTTATAAACAAGGGGACCAGTAAAGTTTCCTGCACACATTAGCATAAGATAGCATATTATAAATGAAAGTACTCACCAAGGCAGTATCCAACATAGAGGCCCGACGAAGCAATCGAGCGCTTCGTGTATCCAGCAATATTCGCAATCTGCAGCCCCATGAGCACAGCATAGCCACCACCAATCGCCGGAAGAATATAACACGCGAACAATAAACCACCTGTCGCCTCGATAGGCAGCGCTACCAGCAAAACAGCAGCCACGGTCGTAATCATCTGTGCAGTAAACACAATCCAAGACCTCACACCCTTATCTGAAAATTTGTAGGCCAAATAAGGTCCAATAAGCATAAAGGAACCACCCAAGAATCCCGCCGGGATAACCAAAAGTAAAGAATTCAACGTGCTAAACCCAAACGAGCCGATAATGATGGGCGTAAAAGTTGAGATGGGGCCGTTTGCGATCATACTCAAGAATGCAATCAGAAAGATAAGCCAGAATTTGAGATCGCCCAGTAGTTCAAGCACTTGTCCTTTTTTGTAGTGCGTGTTTCGTACGCCCGAGTTGTTCACTCGAAGCCGTGCGACGGCAATGTATCTCTGTCGTTCATTGAATCCGCGCGCACTGATTGGGTCGGAGGGTAGAAGGTAGACGAGGACCATTCCCCAAATTATGATTACAGCGCCGGCGACGAAGTACATGTATTTCCATGGGGAGAGAGAGCCACTTATGTGGCCCAGACCGTAGTTAATCAATGGGGAGACGATGGAAACATAGCCGGTGCAGCTGTACCAGATCCTGCTATGTGTTAGGATGCGTTTTGACGAAAAGTCAGGTGGAACTTACCCCATGCGCATGGCTTGTTCGTTCTTCTTGTACCAGCCTCCCTGTTCAAAATCCCGTTGGTGACTGTTATATCAGAGTGCTGCTATGAGTGACTTACCACGATGAGCATAAACATTGGACTAATGCCACTTTCCAACACACCGAGGAAAAATCTTTGTGCATAAAGCGCCCTGTAGCTATAGCACACAGGAGTCAGGATCAGGCAGATTCCCCAAAGCGTAATTATCAGGGACGCGACGCGCTCAATTGGGAACCGTTGGGCCAGAGTCACGGCAGGATAGGTCCCGATGATAAAACCCAGGTATAGGATTGCAGCTGCAAAGGAGTATCGGTTCCCAATGTTCAATTCCAGGTCTGCTTTGATACCGAAGAGAGCCTTGAGAAGTTAGAGTACTGCCAGGTTCTTTGATACGAGGGGTGAATCGAACTGCTTGGGAATACATGGCTTTGTCATAGTACTGTAAGCCATATGTGATGCATAAGATTGGCATGAGCCTCCAGTCAATTCGTCTCAGGAGTCTTCTCTCTTCTTCTTCAGTCCAAGTTTCGTTCCCGGTATAATTTGCTAGGACTTTTATTGCCTCATCATTGTGCACTGTGTCCAAGGTTGGACTTTTTTCGGCTTCTGGCAGATTGAGGCTTGAGCTTTGGGTTTCGACGAAGTCCTCATGAGGCTTGTCATGATCTGACATGATTGGTAAATTATTGAAGAACCTGATATCATAAGTTTCCTAGAGTGAGAAGAGCAGGGGACGAAGGGGTATATCACTTGAAGATCTTTAGGGAATAATATAAAACAAATCAGATAGGTTAGGAGGGCCCTACTATTCCGCCATTCCATCCATAGAGTACGTATGCCGAGACGACAGCTTACCCCGGGTTTACCCCGGAATCTCTACAATTACTATCTGAGAGTGGGGAGCAGGCATGGGGCGACAGTAGCCTTACAATTGTTTTTCGTACTAAGATGCGAGATTACCTTCAGGATTCAAAATTGACAATTTCGGCAAGACCAAAGCAGTAGCCGAACGATAGAGCCGAAGATTAAATTGCTAGCCGGTATTTGACGTACAGCGCTGAACGGGAATCCGGGGAAGCGAGACCGTTCTACCTCATTACGTATCTTATCTTTGACACTACCAGCAAAAGATTACCCTGAACATCCTCAAACGTCCTAATTCAACAATGGCTGAGCTACCAAATTTTTCAGTACCAGCTGGGCAGACCATCACGGTCAAGCTCATCAACACGGTCAATTTCGGACCAGCACAACTCAATAGATTCATGGCACCCCCAGTCCCAGGAATGGAAACACATCCCAGCAATCCCTCATTTTCCTTTCTGCTCGAGCATTCCTCCGGCCAAAAGCTCGTTTTCGATTTGGGAATTCGAAAGGACTATCAGAATTATGCGCCAAAGATAGCGCAGTACATTCCCACGACAAAATACACAATTGAAGTCACAAAAAATGTAATTGATATCTTGGAAGAAAGTGGGATTCGAGGTGAAGAAGTACAGGCAGTGATCTGGAGGTAAATTTATAAAAGGCCTCTTTCACTACGAGTACTAATCATTGGCTCTAGTCATTGGCATTGGGATCACATTGGTGATCCTTCAACATTCCCAAATACCACCGATCTAGTAGTTGGACCTGGCTTCAAGGAAGCAATGTTGCCCGGCGCACCTACAAATCCTGACTCTCCTCTCAGCGAGGCAGACTTCAAGTAAGAGCCTCCTGCCAACCTCCAAACCTTGAAGATATCACTAATGTGTAACTTAGGAGTCGAAACCTACGCGAAATCACATTTGAAGGTCCCCAATCTCTCAAAATCGGCCAATTCAACGCATTCGACTACTTTAGCGACGGTTCATTCTATCTACTAGACAGTCCCGGGCACGCCATCGGCCATCTATGCGGTCTAGCAAGAACAACCACCAACCCCGACACCTTCGTTCTCCTAGGTGGTGACGTCTGTCATTATGGAGGCATTTTCCGACCATCAAAGTATCTACCACTGCCCGATTCGATTCATCCGCACGGTAATGTGCCTTTCTGTCCTGGTGGGGCATTTGAGGAGCTACAACAAACGCGGGGCCGGAGTATTACCGAGCCCCTCTTTACCCCGACTTTTGGACATGATATTCCACTGATTATTGAGACTATTGGGAAGCTGCAGGAGGCGGATTGTATGGATAATGTTTTTGTAATTATTGCGCATGATGCTACGGTACGGGATGGTGTGGATCATTTTCCTTTAAGTCTTAATCGGTGGAAGGAAATGGGATGGGGGAAGGATCTCAAGTGGGCTTTTTTGAGGGATGTCGAGGTATATTGGAAGTCTAAAGGGGTGATATGATAGATAGTGTATTATGTGGAAATTGAGCATCATTCTCTACTGGCGAATGGAACGTAAGTTGCGTTATCATAATATCCCGTCATGATCCGATGAGAGCCGAGTCTATGCCAACAGCCAAGGCCAATTGAATGGGACTTGTCGACGTTCTCAGACAAGCTGGTGTTCCGAGCTTCTCGGCCCAGAGTAATGGTTTTAAAATACAGAAACCGAAGAGGTCACGAGAGGTCACTATCTCGGTTTCTCACAAGTGTGGGGGACAGCTCTTCGACCCCGCTGATCTATGTCTTTCTCCGGGGTTAAAACGATGTGTATCTCACTCCGAGATGCATAAGCTTGCATATGTAGCTCTTAACATTAGCATTGCACACCTCACCTGCAAGAGTATAAGTGTAACGATAAATCACTATATTCGATCCCCACTTCCTCGTAGCCCTCAACCGCAACAATGCGCAGCGCCGAGAAACCCAGTTTTAGCGACATGAACAAAGACCTCGACTACGATGTCCTGATCATCGGGGCAGGTCTTTCCGGAATATATTCATTATACCGAATGCACCAACTCGGTCTACGGGCGAAAGTCCTCGAGGCCGGTGGTGATGTTGGTGGCACGTGGTACTGGAATCGGTATCCAGGCGCTCGATTCGACTCCGAAAGCTATTCATACAATTTTTCATTCTCACAAGAGCTTCTTGATGAATGGAACTGGTCTGAGCATTTTGCGTCGCAACCGGAGACACTACGGTACTGCGAGTTTGTATGCGACAAGTTCGATCTTCGTCGGGATATGCAGTTCAACACTCGAGTGACGTCCGCACACTTTCAAGATGGAGCGAACGCATGGCGACTTACTGATGAAAGTGGTCGACAATATACATCTCGATTCCTGGTCACTTGTATCGGTATCTTGAACAACTACACTTTGCCCGCCATCCCCGGCGTCTCGGATTTCAAGGGCGAGGCATTTCACACGGCGCGTTGGCCTCGGGAACAGGTCAACTTTGAGAATAAGCGCGTCGCTATCATCGGTACCGGGGCGACGGGTATCCAAGCTACCCAGGAAATAGTCAAGACAGTGGGCCATCTTACTGTCTTTCAGCGAACTCCAAACTGGAGTCTTCCATTGCGCAATGAACGAATCACACCCGATGAAATGCAAGAAATCAGATCAAATTACCCCGATATATTTGACAAGTGTTCTCAGACCTCTTCTTGCTTCATGCACGTAGCAGATACGAGGAGCACACATTCACTCACCTCTGAGGATCGTGAGAAATTCTGGAACGATCTCTACGAGCAGCGTGGGTTTGCGAAATGGCTCGGAAATTTCGGTGATATCCACACCGACAGAGAAGCAAACGCACTCTTCAGCGAGTTTGTCGCAAACAAAATTCGGCAACGTGTTAAAGACCCCGTCACAGCTGAGACGCTTATACCCAAGTGCCACGGTTTCGGAACGAAGCGTGTTCCACTTGAATCGGGCTACTTCGAGGCATACAACAGACCGAATGTCAGACTCGTCGATGTCAAGAAGGACCCGATAGAATGCGTAACGGAGACAGGGATCCGAACTCGTGATGAGAATTTCGAATTCGATATGATAATCTATGCGACGGGCTTCGATGCCGTAACAGGATCATTCACGGCTATTGACTTCCAAGGTGTGAATGGGATCCAGCTTTCAAAGCAGTGGGCTGAGGGTCCACGGACCCATCTGGGTCTGTTCGTTGAGGATTTCCCTAATATGATGATGGTTATGGGACCGCATCAGATGTTTGGGAATATTCCTCGTAGTATCGAGTATGCTGTTGGGTGGGTGGCTCGGTTTATTGAATTTTGTCGGGATAATGGTATTACTTCGGCCGCTACATCGCATCAAAATGTGCTTGATTGGACAGAGCATGTGCACACTTGTGCGGATGGGCTTCTGGCCAATGAGGTCGACTCGTGGATGACGGGTGTGAACAAGAATCTGGCTCATAAGCAGAAGAGGATTATTGCACGTTATCAAGGCCCGGCTCCGGGATATAGGAAACGAGCAGAGGATGTGGCCGCGAGGAAGTATTCTGATTTGACTCTGGCGTGAATTGAAATTATGTTTGATATAGTTTCATTGATTGTACATTGTTGATCTATGCAAACAAATTCATCTCTGAGAGGGTATCGCAGGGTTCAAATAAATATTGAAACTGAACCATAGCATCCGCGAAGACATCGTCATCAAAGAAGAGTTCTTCCATATGTGGCACAAGTAATCGGCTCGCAATTCCGCTA
The DNA here is from genome assembly GCF_028827895.1 of Penicillium longicatenatum. NCBI lineage: Eukaryota > Fungi > Ascomycota > Eurotiomycetes > Eurotiales > Aspergillaceae > Penicillium > Penicillium longicatenatum. The sequence continues at coordinate 4,284,729 of NW_026643120.1, read as the reverse complement.
GTTTGTGACGTTGCAAAAGGGAAGTAGACGGTCCAGTCAATACCGTCAGTCATCTCCATATATCCTGACCCATCACCCATCCCTAGCTCAGGACCGGGAGCACGCTGAGAGTCCGCATCAGGACCCACGGCGTTGGGTCGTAGACGCTTAAACCCAGAATAGAATACAGCGGCTGTTGGCCACATTTGACGCAATTGATCAACAGCCAAAGTAAGTATATCCAAATCTTCATTCGCGCTCTTAGCCAGACTCTCGATGCGAAGGGCCTGCAATAATGCAATAAATGCAGTGCCGCAGTACCAACCTGTAATTGCCATGAGGAATCTAGTACCGCCGCGGGCCAGAATATCTCTCATTAGCCGCGCCATACAGGTTGCCGCTAAAATAGCAGGGGGATAGGCTTGTGGAAGGGGCTGCGATGAGGTGGACCGTTTTAGATGAATAATGATTATGACAGCAAGGTATGGTATATGGAGCTGGTACACATCTCGATCGAATGAAGTTGTGTGATCCGAGCCGATAGGCAATTGAAGATGCGGTGGTAATGATTGTACCCAGTGAATAAGCTCCCGGGCAAGTTGAACCGGAAAAGCACCGGGAGATTCGCCAGTGCGCACGAGATATTTAGCGATTTTTCCAATGATACCACATAGTCGGACCCAATAAATAAAAATCTCCGCTTTGGTCTTGTCCTGTACATCCGGAAAATCTTCCAACGTTGGCTCGGACAGTGTGCAGTCCTCCGGATCAATAACACAAGGTTTGCTTTGGCATAACGCCGTCAGACGCTCGCGAGCAAAAGCCGTCCACCAGATCCTCCGTCGTAGACTCAGGTCAATCTGCTCACGGAGCGGATGATCAAGCGCAGGCTCGCGATGCACGCCTAGTTGTTGACAGTGTCGGATCACTACCGATGTCCACCACCAGGAAGAATGTCGGTGGAGAATTGTTGGTGGCCGTGGGCTCCACCAATAAAACAGAGAAATAGCTTTCAAGGAGGTCATCACATCTGCCTCTTTATCGTTATAGAATAGCGATTTTGCACGGTCGTAGTAAACTGCTGGTCCGTCGTGGGGGATCATCGGTGGCTTGATGTGACTGCCAGCTGCCGCAAGAGCATTAACTAGAAGTGGAGACCGAGCTGATTCTTCAGAGAGGCTCTCTCGATCCAACACTGGACACCAGGGATAGCAGTATTCGAAATATGTTTCGGAGAAGGTCTGCTGCAGGGCAGGGTCTGGCAGGTTCGGAACGTCGGGCAGTCTTTCGGCTATGAGTCGTTCTTGATCGCGAGCGTTGGTCTGAAGCTCTGGTAGAAACACATGACCAACAGGGTAGCTGTCGTTATGCTCGTAGTGGTCTTCTGATCGCTCCGTTCGTTGAGTTGCGGGAGAGTCATTGGCAGCAAATAAAATCTGACTCTGTGACTCCCCAGTCGCGCCTATGGAGCCGCTAACAGACCCCCATCCCTCAATTGCTTCATTTGTTGGCGGCTTTTGGGATTCCGCGGAGCCAGATGACTGCGGAAAGACAATATGCGTACAATCAAGATACCGGTTATCATGGTTGCTGTGGCTATCCGTGATATCATCCGGCGGGGCAGGTTCTAATTCTTGGTTTGCTCTGGAACGAGTATTGCGGCGGGAAGTATTGGCTTCGTCACTGACATTGCTGTCAGGAGGAGTGGGTGGGCGTCGTGCAGCGCCAGATGGGCGACCGCGCCGGGAAGGTCTCGTGCTAAAACGACAATGTGAGTAAATCGCTGTCTTCCTGCGCCTGTTGATACAGAGGTCTCCTACCGGCAGTCTTTCCCGGAAGATGCGCATTTGGTACAGTTGTTATACCCTTGACCCCCTCGCGTTTGGAGGTCGCATCGAATCTGCAGGCGTCATCATCTGTCCACTGTACATAATTCGAATGCGGCGTTTGCGGTACCTTTTTGCTGTGGCATGCAATGCAGGCTAGCTCTGCTCTTTTTCTCTTCGGTTGCTGGCCAGTGAACTGAAGCCATAACGGGGCTGACATGGTCAAGGATCTAAGTGAACCGGTGGATTTAAAGTTGCAAAAGCAGAATAGATTGAGATCCCAAGGCAGTCCGATGTTCTACCTAACAAAAATTACATCGCCATAATGCGGGGAAACCCCCAGCTTCCCCGCAAAAGACGTTTTAGGTTTAGGCTTTTTAACATTGATAGCGCGTCGGCGTTGTTTCCGAGACTTGGATATCGAGTATCAACTACCAAACTCACTGCCTAGGATGAATGTCATAAAAGGAGATTGACCTCATCTATAATGCACACTTAATGGAGCCGTTAGTGCAAATCAAACCTCTGGTTGTTGCGTGGTTGGACTCTTTAATTGACCTCGGCCCTGGACTTTGGCTTATCTTGCTTGTTTAGATTACCGGGTGTAAGATGCCGGTATGAACTACTTCCCATACCCGGTTGCCACAATATCCATCGCTATACGATGATGTCGGCTTCTTGAATAATTCGATTGGAATACCGTTTTCATGAGATCGGCTACAAACAACCGTATATCTCCACGGCTGTAACAGGCTGTGCGAGCGCAAAGCTACCGATTATCCGGGATGCATCAGGCTTCCTAACAACTTTACGATCATCAAATGTGGATCTGTGCCGCTATAAAGACTCAAACTACAGATTTCACGTTCTTGTGAATTCAGTTTTACCACATTGCATCTTTGGAACCACCATGACAGTCGCGATTCCAACACCTATCAATGGCGAGGTGCCAAGTGTACCTGGGCTTAACGGTCTGAACGGTACTAAGGGCCTTAATGGAACAAATGGAACAAATGGAGCCAAGACAACATCTAAGCCAGCTGTCAATGGAAACCATGGAATCAATACTCCAAACCAATATTCGATCCCTCTGAACAACGAGCATGCATACAAGCCTAGAAAATTGCGTGTGGTCACTATTGGCGCTGGTTTCTCGGGTCTCTTGATGGCACACAAAATCCAGCATCGATTTCCAGAATTACAAGAGTTTGTGGACCATACCATCTACGAGGCTCGAAGTGATGTCGGTGGCACATGGTTGATTAACACCTATCCCGGTGTCCAGTGTGATGTCCCATCTCATATCTACGCTTTTCCATTTGATCCGAATCCAGACTGGAGTCGATTTTACTCCAGTGGAGAGGAGATTCAGAACTACATAAAAAGCACTGTCAAAAAATGGAACTTGGATCGAGACCTCCAGCTGAATACCAAAGTTGCTGGAGCGTATTGGGAAGAAGATGCCGGACGATGGAGATTGATTATTGAACATAACGGCGAACAACGTCAGGAGTACTGCGATATTCTCGTCTCGGCTCAAGGTGTTTTAGTGTATGTTCTATCTTCTTTACCCCTTCTTTGTTCCCTTTGAAGTGTGTTCTAACTAAGCAAATAGCCATCACTCATGGCCTGACATTCCAGGCTTGCACGATTTCAAGGGTCACATCACTCACTCTGCTCAGTGGGATCATGATTATGACTACTCCAATAAGCGCATCGCCGTCATTGGAAATGGCTCATCTGGCATTCAAATCACTCCACAGATGGCCAAACTCCCGGGTACGGAAGTAGTCAATTTCATGCGCAGTCCTGCTTGGGTCTATTACCGCGTACCACCTTCCAAGCACCTTGGAAGGGACGTCGAAGATGCAAATCCCGCCTATGCAGAGGAAGAGATACAACAATTCAATGACCCCGAGTCCCACAAAGTCTACCGAAAAGGGATCATTTCTCGAACAAACAAGGCTTTCCGCTTGGTAAGTCTTGGTACTTTCAAAAAAGATAATGATAAGTCTAACCATTCTGCAGTTTATCAAGGGCGAGAACAATGAGGCTGCAGTAAAGTTTGGGGGACAGCAGATGGCTGAAAAGCTCAACCATGACCCAGAGCTCTGTGAGAAATTAATCCCGAAGTGGGAGGTAGGCTGTCGTCGCGTTACCCCGGGCCCAGGCTATTTGGAAGCCTTCAGTCGGCCAAACTGCAATCTCAGTAATAGCCCAATTACAAAGATCACCGAAAATGCAGTGCACACTGAAGATGGCAAAGTCTTTGAGTGTGATGTTGGTATGTTTACTCGGATACACACATTGTTGATCATTTACTAAATATGGACAGTCATTTGCGCAACTGGCTTTGACGTCTCTCATCGTCCTCACTATCCTATAGTTGGCCAAAATGGGGTCAGCCTCGCAGATAAATGGGCTAAGGAGCCCGAGTCCTACCTCTCTGTTTCAACATCAGGATTCCCTAACTACTTCATCATGATGGGTCCAAATTGTCTCGGCGGTCACGGCTCATTAGTGGAGTCCCTCAACTGGACAGGAGATTACTTCGTAAAATGGATCAAGAAGATCGCCACAGAGGATATCAAATACGTTGCACCTAAGCGGTCTGCCGAGGAAGCTTTTGTCAGGTATGGCGATGAGGTTCACAAGACCCTTGTTTGGACGGGTAGTTGCAAGAGCTGGTACAAGCGAAATCGAGTCGATGGCCGTGTTACAGCTCTGTTCGGTGGCAGTGCAATTCTCTTCCATCGTTTGATCAGTGAGCTTCGGCCTGAGGATTTCGAGATTGAATACAACAGCCGCAACCCGTTCCGATTTATGGGTACTGGCTTTACTGAGTTTGAGATGACAGAAGGGAATGATCTGTCTTTTTACGTTGAGGCTGCAGATCCATCTCCATCTTGTGAATAGATAGTCTCGCTTTTCGAGTTTCTTTTGTTAAGCTTTCAGTGCCTTCTACGCTTCATCCAAATAATTTGAAATACTACAGTGCAAATTGTGACATTGAATGGATTCTCCCCTTTTTCAAGTAAAGCCCATTGAAGACTTCGAGATGACATAAATGTTCATTTGTAGGTCCATACGCTGAAACAGTTATTTGCGTATGTTTGTTGGATCAGCAATACTGACCTGATGCAATCCTAATCAGACTTCGCACTATGGCACATGAAAGTATGGGCACATATAAATACCCTCTCTGTTGGATTTCGTGCAATAATATTGAGCTGAATGACAAGATGTCCGGGTGCCTCACATGTCGTGTCGCTTCCAACCGCAGTATGGTTCTTCTCAGAGTTCAGACGTGTTGGATTGGTTTACACCCACAGGGAGTCCACGTGGAAGGTATGATCCATAGTTCTATTTTAGGGAGGCACGATGTCTCCCAAACAAGGCGCATTTTTCGAGTATAATCCTCCCCTGTCTCTAGATTTCGAAATTTTCTATTCATGAAATATGGTTCATAACCTTGGCCTTGGAATCGGAGGGGAAAGAAGAAAAGAATTTATCAAGTAACCGACAAATAATGCGGGGAAGCCGGACATCGGTTGACCTTTCTGGGAAGACGAGCCACGGAAACATCCTTCAAGACGAAGAACATCCGCTCATGTTGTGCGATTAATTTAATGCACTTGATTTTCAGTCCCTAGCGATCAATTTAATCATTGTAACTTGCCTTTTTGGTTTCCCTCGGCCTATACAACATGGAAGATGTCCCGCCTCCTACGATGTATGCTTGGAGAAAGCATAAAGGAAATACGCAGCCAGTATGTCAAGTTCTTCCAGCATGTCTTGAATACGGACTACTTACATATGTGGTCATGATCTCGTTTAGGTTTGGGAGCAGTTACCAATTCCAAAAACACCTTCTGATGGATTCTTGATCAAATTACTGGCCTCAGGCGGTATGTGCAGATCGGTGATCACTCTTAAAAGCGAGGTTTAGGAACATGTTGGCAGTCCTTTTCTGAATTTTGTTCTAGTATGTCACAGTGATCAACCTCTGCTGGAAATCGAGGACCGTCCAAACTTCAATGAGAAGTATATTCTTGTATATCTTAGATTTCTATATCTTTAACACATCCCGCTGACAATTCACTAGGGCCACGAAGGTTGCGGTGAAATCATTCAGATCGGAGATAAAGTGAAGGATCCCCGGTTCGAATTGGTGGGCTTAGTTGATTTTTGAGATTGGAAGACCAAAAATTTGATATTGATGAGTCTACAGGGTACACGAGTTGCTCTTCTAGCCGTTCCAGGCTGTGGGCTAGATACGTGCTCTGAATGTTCGCGTGATCTAGCCCAGCTGTGTCCTCATGGTGTACATCATGGTATTGGACAGGACGGATTCTTCGCAGAATACGTAGCAGTGAATGTTCGCGCCGCAATCCCTCTTCTGGATGGTAGGTTTAGTCTCAGATCATACAAAAATCTCGACTCATCAAATTACAGGAATTTCTCCGGGCGTGGCAGCAGTTGCAACCGATGCAGTCACTACGGCTTATCATGGCATTGTTCGCCGGGCTGAGGTTAAGAAACATGAGACAGCCTTTCTCTTCGGCCTTGGAGGTCTTGGTTTCAATGCTTTACAAATCGTGCGGTCAATCGGTGCGCGAGTTATAGTGTCTGATCTGCGGCAGGAGAAGCTAGATGCTGCGATAAAGCTAGGAATTCCAGCAAGGGACATTGCCCCAGCTGGGAAATCAGTGCAGGATTTCATTCAGGAAAGCGACCTGCAAGGAAAGATAGATACTGTTTTGGAGTTTGTGGGAAAGCATCAAACGTTCCAGGATGCACTGCACATCGGTACGTGCGGCACTATCTTCAGCATACGACTCAGGACTCTGATAATTATTCCTTGTTTAGTTCGCCCTGGGGGCAAAATACTTTGTGTTGGGACACTAGATCGCAAAAATGAGTTGGACATGAAGATTGGAATTCGGAAGCGACTCAGTATCAATTTCACCTATGGAGGACAGTATCAGGATATTGTGGCAGTACTAGATCTTATCGCAAGAAAGATCATTCAGCCTCAAGTAGAGATGGGCAGACTGCAGGATTTCCCAAAGGTTTTGAAAGACCTAGGAGATGGCAAGATTAAAGACCGCGTGGCCTTGGTTTTCGACAAATCTACTTAGAGCACTTATTCCAGGAATGTAATGAACTCGTCATAAATTATGCTTTGGTGCTTGATCGGTTATGGCTATGCATTCACACTGGCACTCTTCGTCATTCCAATCCCCACTGCTGCCGTTGTCCCAGCATCGACAGGAAGAATCACTCCAGTCATCCATCGAGCATGGGGACCTGCAAGGAAAACTACTGCTCCAGCACAGTCCCATCCATTGCCCTCTGTACCCAACAGGCTACGCTTGCGTCGAGCCTCCCGAGCCTCTTCGCTCATGCCATTCCCATACATCATGGGTGTGTAAAGCATCTTACAAAAATTAGCTCGAATTTTCAACATCACGGAAAAATCAACTTACACCTGGACAGACACAGTTGACTCTGATACCCTCTGTGGCATGATGTGCAGCCATCGCACGCGTCAGATTCACCACTGCCCCCTTCGCGGTTGGGTATAGTAGATGCGGCGTGCCACCCTTCAATCCAGCAACACTGCCCATATTCACAATACTTCCTTTAATCTCACCCTGGTTCCGTATCATCTCCGGTATGGCATATTTGCTCATTTTGACCATACTTCCAACATTAATATCCATGCTCTTAGCCCACTCTGTCATGTCCACATCAACAGCCGTTCCGGCCGCACCACCGATCCCGACATTGTTGATCAGGATATCAAGGCGGCCAAACTTCTCAACCGCAAGTTGCACCGCTGCTTCACAATCTTTTTCACATGTCACATCCGCTCCGAAACAAATCGCACCTCCACGGCCGGGTTGGGATGTAATCATCTCAACGGTTTTGTTCGCCCACTCCTCATTCAGATCGACGCAGACCACATCACAGCCGTCGTGGGCTAAAAGAATCGATATTGCGCGGCCATTGCCGATGCCATCGCCCAGGCAGCCTGCGCCTGTCACGATGGCTACTTTGCCTTTCAAGGAGCGGGAAGGAGGTTCCGTCGGGATGTTGGCATCCATGATTGATCCCATGGTTGATTGGCACTTTGACTCTTAACCCATTTTGAGACTAAAGAGTCCAGATTTACATTTTGTCTACATATAACCGTTCGGCCCATCGACATAGACACCGGACAGAACACCGGCTTCCCCATTTTGGCTGGTTTTGCGGGGTTCGGTTCCCCTCCGTTAGCCGAACCGAGGTATGCGGGTACCTGGAGCGATGATGTGGCTATAGAAGGAGACAGACACCAAGTGTACCTCAGCTAGTCGATTGTCTCAAGTTTAGGGAACATGACAAATCGGAGGGCTTTCGGGCGAATGACTCGCCGACCGGACTCCATCCCTCTGTTGATCGGTGCGTCGGTGACGCTCGCTTTTTAAGACGAAGATCATCCCGCACGTCCTCCATCTTACATCTCCGCCAACAGAAAAACAAGTTCGATATTTGATACGATATCTTAAATTCTCTCTTTAAACTGTATATACTCTATATGGCTGACTTCACTGAATATGGCGTGCCGAGCGCAGAATGGCTCGCACTCGAGCGGACTTTGCCTCAAATGCCCGACCTCCCACCGAAGGAATTAAAGGCCTTTGTGAACAAGGGGCGTGAGGATCTGGCAGCTCAGGCCATGATTGACCAGGGTCAGTGATAACGAGCTCTTCCAGTATCGCACAGACAAATAAGTACCTAAGCTGATATGTTTGAGCCCAGGCCTGAGCTCCAGCGTCCAGATCCACGATCACACGGTACCTACTCGTGACGGAGCAACTCTAGAAGCACGCACCTACCGTCCCACGGGCATTCCGCTCTCACAGCCACTTCCACTCTATATCCACCTCCACGGAGGAGGCTATTTCTACGGAACCCTGGCCTCCGAAGATGCGATCTGCTCGCGAATCGTAGCCTCGCGACAAGAAAAAGGCACACCCGTCGCCGTGTTTAATGTAAACTATCGGCATAGCCCCGAATACCAATACCCGACAGCTTGGGATGATGTGGAAGACGCTTTCGTCTGGGTTCATGAGCATATCACCGAGCTGGGTGGTCTTGGTGACCAGGTTGTTGTGGGCGGTATATCCGCCGGTGGTCAACTGACTGCATCCCTTGCGCTTGCTCAACTTCGTGGTGATAATAAGCGAGTGGCAGCTTGCCCGAAGATCAGAGGCCAGGTCCTCATGATTCCGTGCGTGGTACTTACGGCGTACTATGGAGCACGAAAAGAGATGCTTCGCAGTCCTGAATTATCGAGTCTTGTGCAGTGTGCTGATGCGCCTATTCTACCCATGAGCAGGCTTGACTTCTTCATGAAAATGTTGGGACTGCCACGTCCGGAGGACGCAAGTGGTGATCTTCGGATGAATCCTGGTAATGCGACTGCGGAGGAAGTTAAGAATCTGCCTCCCACGACTTTTGGAATTGCTGGGAGAGATCCTTTACGAGATGAGGGACTTTTTTATGCCAAATTGCTCAACGATAACGGGTAAGCTATGTGGATCTGTTGTATATTTGTTTCAGTGCTGACGTTCGTGACTCTCCAGGGTCCCTACCGATGTCACTGTTTACCGCGGTGTTCCTCATGGATTCCGGCGGTACGGAAATGCCCTGGAACGGGCGAGCAAGAAGTGGGATGAAGTCATGAGTGACGGAATTTCCTGGGCTTTGGGTAATCCCGCGGCTGGACCTTGGGAGGTTAAAACCGACTAAGGTAATGAGCTGGGGTTCCCCGGGCTACCTACATTTTTTATATGATAAAAGAGAAAAATTTCTATGAACTCTGGATTGCACGTCGGTATATATTGCGAAATTCCATGTATAAACTCATATATTGCACGAGCTTCAAACTCTTAAATCTCAAGACAAGTCTCAAAAAATGATATGACACTACCTATCATCAATTCCTCCTCGTGAGAGGCACCAGGTACAACATGAAGATAGCAATTAGCACCAGCTAGACGCCATGCCTTTTCCAGACGAACTGTTAATCCGTAGCGACCCTGTTGAGTAGGGTCAACCACTCTTCCTCGTGCCTTGGCATAGAAGGTATCAGTATCGGCCTCCCCAACAATGAAAAACGACGGTATCGAGCATAGTTGATGCCATTGCATTTTTATGCCGAATATCTGCTCCATCTCTTTCACCCCTTCAGGATAAGGCCGAGTGACATCAGGAAGGGTCTGAGAGCCCGGCGCACCGCATGCGATAGCTCTCAACCGTTGCGGATACATATATGCAAAGCGATGCACAAACTGAGCGCCACCACTAAATCCAAACATCAAGAAACGCTCCATATCAAGCCGTCTATATCGGGCGCCAACTTCATCAGCCATAGAAAGTAATATTTGATCACAGCGCAGATCATTATATTTGATGACTTTATACCCTTCACTATTGTAGGGATCATCTCGTTCCAGTGGAAATAGTGGAGCAAGAATAATGCATGAGATCTTCTCCGCGAATTCGGTGAATTGTTTGCGTAGCTCTGATGCATTGCGCGAGCTTGAATGTATGAGAACCATAAGACTCAGGGTTTTGAGCTTGTAGTAATTCTGTGGCACGTATAGATAGTAGGAAAATCTGTTGTTGGCTGCACAGAACCATGCTGGGGTGTTTCCGAGATACCCTAGTTCTTGGGCGATGCGTGGGTCGAGACTATCGACGGTGCCAAAGTCTTTGGCTTCCATCCTAAGGCAAATGAAGGCTAAGAAGAAGTGTGAGGGCCAATGGGCAGAGCATGAATATCAATATTCGTAGAGTAACCGGTTCCCAGGTAGACGAAGGCATTTATAGACCTAGCATTAAATCCCGCACAGGGTGGCCGGGGAGTACAAGATCTGCTGAGCCCTGTGATAGGTCGTTTGTAAAGGAAATCAATGAACCCATGCTTGAAATCTCTAGGACTGCTATGGGGAATATCGGACGTGTTCACTGGAGCCCGTGAACTCGGAGGGCAGTGGAACCGTGTGATTCAAAGGTCGAACTCTACACTGCAACATTTGACTTTCCAGATCAAGCCCTGGAGCTCCCAGATTGTCAGTTGCAGCCCTTCTAGCATTTCTGTAACCTCTGGAAATCGACCATTCTGATCATTTTCATCATAAATCACACAATACCACCGTATACAGTGCCACTTAGCCTTCATAATTATTCTTGGGAACGGATCACCCAGAGTTTACTTATACTGTCTGAATAGGGAATTTCATTGCATTATTGAGGTCTTCATTGTAGAAACTCATTTAGACCTTCCTGGCCCCTTCTGCGGTCATTCCTTTACTCCATCCAGGTACCCATTGATCCTCAATAACCCTCAGTTGAACCTCCTGATTACGTTTCAAGAATCCTTCCTCCACATGATCATCCATACCCACATCTTTGAACCCTTCCTTCGCCACAGACCGTGGAGTAATCATGAGCGAATGACCTAGTCCTATAATCAGCTCTCATCAATGCCAACATGAATATTTTGTTCTTAGTACCGTTGATCGTCCGATCCGTTGCAAGTTTCATCATGCACATTGCGACATCTTCCTGAGGAGCAAATTCGACTCCTTTAGAAATAAGCTCAGCCTCATACGCAGCTGAGCGAATGGCGCTTTTGATATAACTATTGATCTTTAGTACTTTCTAGCAGGAAAATTCATTGTATCAAGCGTACCACGGCGCCACGTAGTTAATTCTGATTCCCTGTTCATGAGAGTTCCGACGAGCTGTTCTCATCAGTCCCCTTAGTCCATACTTGCTGCTGGTGTATTGCCAATTCGCCTGAGAACGTTAGAATTGCCTGATATGATTCATGTAAACATACCGGAGAGTCGATCCACGCAACTAAGCTTCCGGTAATAATGAAGCATCGATCTCGGTCGTCGGTATCGGGCTGTTTGCGGAAGTAGTGAACCGCGAGCTTCCACGTATACATTGTACCAATCAAGTTCACATTGACAATATTGAGTTTGGGCTTCACTGGTGCGGCGTTTGGGTCTATGTTCACGTCAGCGCTTTTCCTCTTCATGTTCCTTAATCGATTCCCATACCATCCAAAGGCCAAAGATCATCCCCAGAGGCGCGGCTAATGCCAGCATTTGCGATGACAATATCACAGCTTTTATGTGGTGAATTCGCAATTGCCGCTTCGAACATTTCGACTTGGTCTTCCCAAAAAGTGATGTTGCACTTAATAAACTGGGCGTTCCTGTATCCAGCCGGGTTAACTTATTTTTGATAGCTTAGGAAGTAGTAAGACCAACGGGCTTAATTCATCTGCCAGTTTGTTGCCTCGTGCTTCATCTAGATCAGCAATTGTGACAAATGCCCTGGAATAGAATGAGCTTGTGCTTTCGTTTCATTGCGGGTCAAAGGGTCATACCCCTCTACGGCAAATGCGCGCGCCGTTTCTTCGCCCATGCCATTTGCGCCTGTAATACAATCAGCATTGGGATAAAAATCCATTTTGCTCTGTTAACAGTGGAATACCTACCTCCAGTGATAATTACACTCTTTCCTTTGAGAACTTTGCGGTCTGGTGGAATGCTACAATCCACCGGGCCGGTATATTCATAGCGAGGAAGTTGCGGCATGCTGATAACAAGTTGCAATAGAATAGGTGCACTGAACCAGCCTTTGAAATGATATCTGCCTTGACTCATTATACATGCGAGATCGCTGCATTTATGCCCCCACGTTCTCCTCGACGTGTTTCCCCGCGTGCTCTTGCCGGCTATCCTCATAGAGTAAACCGCTGTGGATAAATGCCAATCCCGACTCGGATGTGAGAGTCCAAAAGCTTGGAGAACAGACAAAAAGTGATTTTGTTACAGGGGTTATCCCGCCGCCCGTCGCAGGGTTTTTATGTTTTGCGTTGTGGCTGGCACGTAGACGTAGAGTTCACGCTCTGCGGCTCTTGGCTCGAAGCCTCTTAGTCTTCAGGGATGAAAAATTCCACTGGCAAAACACTCACCTAGTATTGCCTACTCTTTATGTATATTGATGAATCATGATCCTTATACTGTCATCAAGTTTGTCGTACTAGCATGTGCTGTACACATGAGGCTCATATGGGGTCAAACTACGACAAGCCCTGGAGACATTGAATGCACACACTTTTGCAAATTAAAAAAACCCTCAATTTGTATCATGTTCTCAAGAGGACTAGCTTTCCCAACGCAATGCAATTGTCTATTCAGTTTGATGCGAGAGGACCCCTCATGCACATCATGCCCAAAGATCGTAGATGGGCACATGTCGAATTCGATGCCGTAGCCATTCCTGAAACCAGGTCAATACTCCGCAACAAGAAAAGAAAAGTAAAAAAGTCCAAACAATATTGAAGCACCGCCATGCAGGTTCGTATCACAAAGTCTCCGGAGGTGAAAATGGGTCACTTCTTGTCTCCATTCGTCTCGTCCTCCAGATCAACCATATCCCGCAGTATGTCTTTTAATCCGCGAACTCCTTCGGCCACCACATCATCAGGAATACGCACATTCACTTCTTCAATGTACTTCAGCGGATCATACGGGCCATTATCTTGGTTCTTGTCGTCAGAGCTGCCTTTTTTTGTCCCGTTTGCCTTCCCCTCTTTAGCGGCACCGTTGGTCGACGAGTCGCCGTTTTCGGTGTGTTTTGCGCCCAAGGCTGGGTGTTGTCGGCCTTCCGCGGAGGCGATTACTGCTGCCATAACATCATCGAAGGTCTCGCAACGGCCGGCGCGGAGGAGTTCGGTGGCGAGGCTGGTAATCCGCTCGGTCCAGCCCACACGGTGCAGGGAGCCAAGAAGAGATTCTTGTAGTTCTTCTAGGGCAGATGTGGCGGAGAGTTTTGTGAGGAGATCCGACTCGAGCGCATCGGGGGTAGAGGACGGCATCGTATCTAGAGCTGTTGGTGGGGTTCAGACCCGCCGGTGAGCGCTCAATTTGTTGTGTCGTGTATTCGCGATGGTTTTAAAACTCGACTGATGGAATTAAAAAGACCTCGGATGAGCTTCAAGTCACTTTACGCAAGTTCTCCCAAGAAGCCCCAGGGTAATGACTGTGTGTGTATCGTATGCGCCGGAGGCTTTGCCGGCTCGCAACTCGGGCGTTGGGGGGGAAGGTCAATGGAAAGAAACGGGGATCCGGCCCCTGATAGAATGGACCTTTAGTCGAAAGCGCAGATTATGATTACTCGCAGGGCTGGAAAGGAGTTGGTTCCAGTGCACGGAAAAGTGGATATTGAGAATGACGAAGGTTCCGCGGACCGGCCTGTCAATGCGGCGATCGGAGTTAGCGCTGTGGCAAGTAGGCCCCTGCAGCAGGGTTTAGACGCAGATTTGGTCATCGGTTAATGGCAATAGGCAGTAACTGACCTCAGTAGGGTGATTGGAGCTCGCTGGTAAGAGCTAGGTTACAGGCGCAAAACGGTTGCGGATGCGGAGGTGTAGTTGATGCGATCCGGGAGAAGGAGAGGATAGGGTCGGTCAAAAGGAAACCGGGTCAGAAGTATGCGCCCATTGCACACATAGGGATATAACATTCACATATAACCCAAAGCAGTGAATGTCAATTGGTGACGTGCAATGAACCAGGAAGAATCAATCCCTCCCCGATCGGAATCTCCAGCACAGGCCAATCGGCATAGAGCACGGGCGGTGAACATGACGACTTCAATAGATCTATCGGCAAGTCACTCTACTGTGATGGTTATACTGTCTTCTTTGTCTATTCTCGACGGGATAATTTTTTAACAAACATAACGTGATTCTTGCACTTTTTTGTTGCCTCTGTATCATAGGTAGTTTGCAATATCCAAAGAGTCTGGTATGTAGAAGCAACCACAAAAACTTTAGCCGGTCTGAAAAGCTTCCAAATTTATATTGATACATCCCAAGGTAAGGTAGACAGTTGTCTTTGGACAATTATCTAGAGTCCAGTGGGCACAGGCAGAGGTTCAAAAGGTTAATTTGACTTCCAAGGTTGGAAGGTCCATATAAGATTTTTTGAATTTTGAAACACGCGGCTTAACCATCAATAGAGTCAAACATAAAGTATAGTTTAGGGTAGATGGCTTTGAATGCTTGTTTTAAGCGACGTAGGTCTCGCGATCCCATTGCTTATAGTCTTCCAAATCATAGCAATGCTACTTTGGAATTCCCCCGAAAGTGTATTCTGGTTATATGTGGGGAAGGGAAAGGGTAGCTCTTCTTCATTCACTGCTGCTGATCACGATCTAAGACATGACGGGTCCCACCCGGAGAAGGTTCCTGGGATTTTACACATGAAATTTACGTCCGCGATTCACCTAAACGTCATATGTCTATCCCGTTCATTTTATCATCCCTGTGGATATATACTAGTAAAGGGGTCAACTCCGAGTCCAGACCCAGTCACGTGCACCGCGAATTGATTGTCCCGCGACGCTTCATCGTTAGTCCTGAATCCCTGGACTCGATTCGCTATTTTTCTACTACACGGTCGCCCGTCAGACTGCCCACTGAAGAACTTAATCATAGCACTCTTTGGAGTTCATTGGCCTCTGGTCTTTCTTTGGGGCCACTTCCCTTCGCGCCGGCCAGCTTTCCCCGCTCTGGTTCCCGCGCCTACCAGTTGGACTCGTCAACAGGCGCCTACTCATCGCAAAAGTCCATCGCACCAGGCCGAGCGTGTGCTGTCAGGCACCAACAACCGATCCAGCTCATCTACCAGACTATTGTGACTTTGATGTGGGCCTGACACGTTCAAACCTCCCCCTCGCATTCGACGACCTAGCTGCCCTCTCATGAGCTTGGTCCTTTGTCGCATATCTGCTCCCCAAGCCACACTCTCTTCCTCTCTGTGGGCTCAGACATTCCCTGGTCTGGCGGCAGTATAGGCGACTGTTCATATTGATTTGGCCTGAATTCCGTGCCCCTGAAGACTCCGTACCACCATGTCTCTCCACACCTCCTACCACGACGCAGACTCCGATGCGGATGACGAATATGAGCGCAGCGTGATTACATCCCCGCACCTTCAAACAGATTCCGAGGCCTCTCCTATTGATTCCGACATCCCTTCCTCCGAACACACACCGACCAAATTCGGCCACCCCAGCGATGTCCCGCGCACTCCCCGCGCAATCATCTCCGACTGGACCGCAGATGAATGTTCGGAATTCCTGACATCTTTAGGATTATTGCAGTACTGTGGAACTTTTCGAGGTATGTTGCATTCATTGGAACAACGACAAGACTGATACTGATAGAATTTGCCAGAAAATGGAATTGTAGGGGAGGCTCTCGTCGCATTGAGACACGATGAATTGAAAGAAATGGGAATCAACAGTGTGGGCCACCGGTTGACCATTCTTAAGAGCGTCTACGAAATCAAAATTAGACAGAATGTTCCTCTTGATGTTGACCACTACATCCCACTCTGTAAGATCCCTCTGCCCCGATAGCTAAATACCTACTGACCTAGTCAATACAGCCGCGGATCAGAGCATGAATGAAAACGCGACACAGGATGATATTGCCCGTTTAATTCAGTCTATCCAGATCCGAGACCAGAAGATCTATTCAGTCGAGGGAGAATTGCGTCGACTGGCCGACGAATACCGGCGGTTACGAGAAGAGATCCTACCCATGATCAAGATGGCCAAAGACCGATCGCAACCATTACCACCTCCTTCCACAATGGAACCTCCCAGAGAAAATCATCATGATAGCGCCACTCTTGTTTCACCCTCGCAAATCACCCTCACAGATAATCACTCTTCATCGAAACTCGCCCGTGCCTTCTCCAAGCGCGCCTATGGCGGTGCCACTCCTAAAAACAATTCGCCAACATACATCCCACCTTCCGTTTATGAAGGTAGGCACTATCATGATGGAAACCTGGATCCGTCCTCGGCAGCTCTGGCTGCCTCTTCCCACTTGACCGCTTCAATGAATAGTGGTTTACAGCATTCCCCAGGCGTCCCATCACCAACCTCCCCGAACGCGCATACCACCCAACATCAAACTCTCAACTCTCGATCCTACTCCCAACCTAGCTCCACTGCCAGTCGCATGATGCATGACCATCCCGAGGATACTCCAAGAGCCGCATCTCGACTAGACCGACACACACCCAGTCAGCTTCCTACCGCTCGTACGGAAACCCCCTCCTCTGCATCCCGAGTTGATCCTCGATCTGGTGCCGGTGCTGGTGCCGGTCCTGCCAGTGTCGAAATATTCAAATCATTCCGTGTCTCATGGGACGATCCCTGCTATAAGGTTCTCCCTGCTGCATTGAGGAAATACAATATTCATCATGACCCGAAGGATTATGCGCTTTACATCGTCTACGGTGACCAGGAACGATGTTTAGGCTTGGATGAGAAACCACTCTTACTTTTCAAGCAACTGGAGAGAGAGGGCCGGAAGCCGATGTTTATGTTGCGAAAAATCCACCCTGACAATCCTTACACTGCGGCTCCCAGTTCGGCTCCTAACAGTGCTGGGTTTGAAGGTGGGAGACCGGGGCAAATCAATTTACCAGGTGGGGTTCTGTAAATCAGTCCCCAATACCTCGATGCATGCATTCGTGTCTATTGCTCAAGCTTGAGATACCCGGTGACTTTCTAAACAAATTTTGCATGGAATACTTTAATCGTCGCATTTTTCTTTTCTTTTATTCTTACAGTCTTGTTCTGGACTATTTGCTCTGTAGTCATTGCTCTCCTAAAAATATTCGAGACTGCTCCATTTATGCATTAGTGGAAAAGTTTGGCGCTCATTGTCTTGTGTTGGGTAGTCCTACCAGAGCTTCTTTTGCATTCACGATCTCGCATCGTGCATTAGCCTTCATATTCCCTTAAGATATTCTTTTAGCTGGGCGTCAAGTCTTGGATGTCAATAGCACTCTGTTCTATCTGTGATATGTACAACCATTGTTTCACATGCCTGAGCAGTCTTCGGTTTTGTATAACCTTGGAACTTTAAATCAACGAGAATCTGCCTAAAGGTTTGCTAATGTTAGTGGTATCATTGTATTAAATCATTTGAGCTTTTGCGGTCCTATTTATACTATCTTGAATGCTATAGGTAATCAGAATTAAGGAGACCGTCAAACGAAAAACACTCATAGTCATTTGCTACGATTTCTGCCAAAATGTAGAGAATCCTAAGTATGAAAATTCATTGAAATTCTATTTAAATAAGCACAAACGATTACTCCAATAACAAGCCCACCTTCAACAGCATACTTACCGGCTTACATCGATATCAAACTGAAGCTGAAGCGTACGGTTTTCAAACCAAGTAGTAACTCTCGCAATATGCCGAGTACCAGGCGCAAAAGAACTCAACAGGTAGTATACAGCAAGCTTACCCATCCTCGTACCCAACATCTGGTAGTACTGGGGTGTACCCATTTCAAAGACTTTTTGCGGGGCTTCGAAAATAGGATCTAACGTCTTGTTCTCGTAGATGATATTGCTCACAAACCCTAACATTTCCCTGTTAACAACATGCTCCATGAAAATATATTTCAGCGTCTCAAGCTCGTATTCATATTGATAAGCAGCCTTAGTCAGTTGGGAAGAATGTGGCTGGTCAGTGTTCTCGGCTCGAGAAACCGAGTCAATGATTATCACGCCTGGTCCGATTACGCCTTGCCACTCGCTGTAGACGTCCAAATTCTCGATATGAATTCTGGAGAATACGCTATTCAGGGAGATACCAACTTGGGATAATCGGTATTCATAGTGGGGTGGAAGGTCGACTCGCTTGTTGCGGACGGTCCAAGGTGCTTCTTGCAGATCATTGATTGTTAGTTCCGAGAAAGCAATAGGGCAGTCGGGGCTGCGGTCGGTAAGCCATGCTGCGCGCTGCTCACCAGACTGCTGTAATGTGCTAAATGCTGACATGCTGGGATATGATTTTTTTTTTTTTTTTTCCTTTTTTTCTTTTATCTTTTTGGCAGAATATCGATTTCGTTGTTTGGATAGATAGATACTCACTGGTCTAGTAGATTATTCGGATCTTAAGTACTCGAATGATATTCTAATATGTGTGCTGGATTGAAGTGTTCCCGGGCTGTGGATTATGCTGCCTTATATAGCTATACTTATTGATTGGTATTTCCTAGAATAGATATCAAAGAGATTGTTTCAGCAACTATGAGATGAAGGACTGAAGGAAATTGAGATACACGGAACGAAGTTAGAGGTTCAAGAACAAACAAACACATGACGAGATTCATTTACACTTCAATACAAATTCATAAAGACAAAGGAATGAAGCACAGAATCTAATAATGTAGACGGTTTCAGAGAAGACAGAATGACTTGTCTGACCTATGTTCTTTGCGTTTTAGATACCTCGGGATAGAGAGCAATGGCAAATTGACAGTGCAGATATACATACACTTTAGATTAAGACGGAGGTGTACAAAGGATCATTTATCGCTACTGCTAGCGGTATCTTATCATCGAGGGTTCAAATAGAATGACAAAAACATTATTCAATCTTTGTCTTTCTGTATACTTCGCTTATCATCACGTGGGGACGTGTTTATCCGAACGCGTTCGATAAGCCCACTTTTCCCACTTCTCGAATCGCATTGCTCGAAATGAGTTGGGATAGGGTGATTCAGGACTCCGATGAGGAAGAGCTTCTCATTGAGGATGACTTCCCGGCTTCCCCTGATCCGCTTCATGGCCCGGAACCTCCAACAGCTCAACATCACGATCATCCCGCGAAACAAGAAACACGCCCGATTGAGCATACAGTCACCGAAGGCTTCCCAGGACCCCAATTGAACGTCAATTTCGATCAATTCTTACAGTCGCAAGAAACACATACAGGCTCTACTTCATCCCAGCGGCAGCGTGAAGAAAGATGGATTCCTTCGACCAACGAAGACGGGAGTGGATCAATGAGTGCGTCGCGGTCAAATGACGGTTGTCTCCCGGTGTACAACCATTCCGCGGTAATCATATGCTGATTCATATATAGGCGCGATGATGACGGAAATTGGACTTGCGCAAGGACGATTGTTTGACGATGCTTCCAGCGGAGCCCAGCGTCTCCCTTCTACCGTAACATTTTACCCCAGCGAAATCTCCCAACCGGGATCATTCCCAACCATGCAGTCATATCAGTACCGGCAGATGAACCAAGCGGCTCATACTCAATTCGGATTTACTGCGGGGTCTAATCATGTTCCGTATGAGGCGACGCAGCTTCTTGCGCCGGGCGTTGCGCCCGCTTATGACTACAGTACGCCGGCTATCTCGACTCATATTGATTTACCCTTGGACGGATTCACGGGTTCCACATCGATTCAAGCGGTTGGAAATATACCTGATGTTCCTGTGAGCAAGAACTTACAGCCACCGCAAGCAATGCAATCAATGGCCGGTTCCCCGCATGATACTGAGCCTCTTTCATCCGTGGCATCGCCAGGGTTGAACAAGCCCAAAGAGGACGTCACGAGGTCTGGTCTCATGTCGCCGCAACATTCTCCAGCGAGCACGTATGATGAGCTTGCTTTACCCGCCGTGTATGTGGAAGTGCCCTCGGCCGTAAAGCGTGCTCGCCAGGTGAATGCACCCCTTCCGGAAGATGACGACGATGAACTCGCCATTGTTGGGGGCCGTGAGCCCAGTCCAAGTAAGCCGGCTGCGGTGCCATCACCAGAAAATTCTCCTCGGGCCATTCCTGGAGACACTGCCAGCGATTACGCTCCGGAAAATGTGATTGCATCTGAAAATGGAGGAATTGGGGTGGAGAGTTCAACACTTGCGGACAAAGATATCTCTGCCGACAGGACCCGTATTCCACCGACATCGTCCGGAGATCTTAGCAACCCTTCTACCAAAGAGCCTAACAAGAAAAAGGCCAAACGAACCAAGAAAGCCTCTGCCATCTCCAGATCCCGAGTGTCAGATGCCGATGATGATGTTATTTGCGTGGACTCGCGACCTCTTGGGGCCAGTGAAACGCAAGAACAAAAAATATCAGCTACGGAGTCGACCATTGCAGACCCCAATCACCTTGGAATACTACAACCAGAGCCAACTGCCTCTACCGAGGAGAGCTCTACCACGACAAAGTCCGGTGATAAACCCGCCCCCAAGAAACGCGGGCGCAAGCGGAAGAAGCCTTTAGAGCAGCCCCCTGAAGCAGCTCCGCAAGTCACAGAAGAGCATTATTCTCCGCCAGAAAGTAAAATTCTGATCTTGAAAGTCAACGCGAACCCAGTTGGGAATTCCTCTAAAACAAATTATGAAACGAAGGCCGTTGGCGCAGAGAACGCAAACCCATCGCCTCAAGCAGATGCTCCTGTGCCTCAGGTCAATAACCAAATCGAGGCACCTCCACAAACTCCCCAGCAATCAGATCAAAATCCGAGTACACCTATCGCTGGAAGCAGCACAAATACTCGGAAAGGACCGGCGAAGCCAAGTCCCATTTCCTCGACTAGCAAGGTTCCATACCGTGTTGGTCTAAGCAAACGAGCTAGAATCGCGCCGTTGCTCAAAATTGTGCGCAAGTGAGATTTGTTGCTCTATTCCTATTCATGTCTTACTTGATTCTGGTCGGTTTTTATCCCCATTTAGCCTGAGCCTGTATCCTACTTACTGTTTACATGTCTTCCTGCACTTCTTTATTATACCCCTGCTCTACGTTGAAACTTTTTGAAACTTTGGTTGTGGATCGTTCATGAAATGAAAACTATCTTTCTAATATTAAGCCATGTTTATCATTACTTCAAGTGATCTATAATATCCTTTCACAGCTCTGTACCTCATCCCATCTGCCATGTCATGATAAAAAATAGACCTCGGTGGGCATCGACTTGATCGGTCCGTGGGTTTAATAGAGATAAAAAGTCTACCACAGCCATCATTAGCAATTTATCATTTTCTCAAACACCCCAACAGGATTTCATGCATCCCAAGTTCATATTTGTAGACGAGTATGCAATAATCACCTTTGATTGTTCATAATTCATAATTCATTAAGTCATCCCGCCTGCACAAGTCCACATGGCATCATCTCACGCTTCAACATGCACTCTCCTACTCCTCCATTTCGAAGCAGGCGATTCCCTCAATATAGCCGCAGAAACTGATATCGACATCGTGAATACCCGGGCCATCTCTTCCACTCGGAGTGCGGCGCTCGTGACAGCGTCAGTCATGGCCAAGACAACCATTGTTGGAGGGAGGAGTACGTCGAAAAGCTTCATTGTGGTTTTCGTTCTTGATTGAGGATTGGAAACTTTCAGGTTTCGATACTGGGAGTGCGAGGTAAGGGAGATTTACGGATTCTTTGGATGACTTGAGAGAATCATAGCTTATGTATCCCCGCTCAATCTAACTTTTTAGGCCGGTTTCAAGATTCCATGTCGTGTCGTTTCAAATAATTTCTATATTGGGTATCTCATCTTCATGTGTTGTTTTGTTCAAGGGTGGCCCCATTTTTCGGGTATCATCTACGGGGTGGTATTACAACTAGCCTTGGACTGCCAGTGGAACCACATCGCACGTGTGCAAATATTTTTATTTTCAAAAAGAGATAATAAAGGAATGTTTGAAGCTAACGTCGTTCTTTTGATTATCCTCAAAACCATAGATGCCATATGAAGTAGGTAGTGCGCTGGAGATATAAGGCACTCCACAGTTTGGCCCGGCTTACTTCCCAATTAGGAAATCCCCAAATTGGAAATTTGGAGGAGACAACATGACATTCGAGGTTCAGGAAAAGAATGCTTTCATTTAAAGATGCATTTGGTTTGAGACAGGAATGTGAACAGTGAAGCCACCTATTTTAATTCTCGACTATCTCACGAGCTCATTCTGGGAGACACAATCCGCCATAAAAACACCGGCAATGAAAAACAGAGAGTGGCACGGTTGCGAGGACATCATGCGTAGTTATAAATATAATTTCGAGTGTTCCAACTTCGACCCCAAAACAATACCCGCAATCAGAAGGATACTGTTGATCAGCGACGGTGGTCCATCACATCCAAATGGCCACAATTAATGCCAGGAACAAAGATGTCACGGCGGCAGTACCGAGGTTTCGATAGTCAGAATCTCCCTCTGACTTATTGCCCTTTTTCGAGACAGTTGGGTCCCACGCATCGCCGTTGTGGGGTACTTCCACCGCGCAGTAACCGGCACCCTTTTGACAACCGTTTCCACAATGGTTGGAGCTGTTTCCGCAAAGATTCCACTGACCACAGCACAGTCCGAAGCTAGAGCCCGAGCAGGTGTAGTTTCTGCCACAAGTGCCATCGACTGATACCTGTTGGTGGAAGATTTTTGTAGTCTTCTGTATGTGCCCGGTCCAGCGGCCATCCTTGCGGTACCACATCTCCCGCGGATCTCGGAGGCATTCTCCGACAGTGACAGGGCGGTATCCGAGGCGTGTCATTGTCTGCAACATGTGTTCCGTGAGATTGTGAACAGTCTGTTCATGGGCATCGTGGGCAATGATCAAATAAGAATGGGAGGCAGGATTTCCAGCAGCCAAAGCCTTGTCAAAAATGTCCTTTGATTTCTGAATCAAGCCCGGGTTGTCATTTTTGTAGTCGTCCGTGTCGATATCATACAACACGATATGGTATCCCATGCGACCCAGATCTTCACGGCATCCAGACTTCTCTTCACAGCTCGAGTATGGCGGGCGCATATAGGTGGGGAAGCTTCCCATGATGTTCCGAAGAGCAGCTTCGTTCTTGACCATCTGGTCAATACGTTGAGTGGGTGTAATCTTGCTGAGATCCTCGTGAGACCATGTATGACTGGCAATTTGATGACCACCGAGCACCATACGTTCAATCAAGGAAGCCCAAGGTAATTCAGGGTCATCGATTGCACCCTTGCCGTTATTGATGCCAGTAACAAAGAACGTTGCCGGTGCCTCATACCTGTCGAGTAGCTCAAGAAGATCACCAGTATATCTTGAGGGTCCATCATCAAACGTCAAAGCTACTGTTCCTGGAACAGAGCAAGATCGGATCTGTTGCGGACCATATGGAACAACTCCGATTTTAGGCCGCAGAATGTCCTTTGTGGGAGGACCTTTGGGTGTTTTGTGGGCATCGCATAAGCCATAATCGATTTTGCAGTCTGGGGATCGACAGTGCGCCTTTGTAGTGCCGCAGAAACCTTCAATCAACTGATATGAGAATCATTGCAATCGTTTGAAGTATATCCTCTCTGACTTACCTGCACTGGAGCAGCAGGTACCACTGGGGCATCTTCCATGCTTTTCGCCGCAGCGGTAGTCAAGGGGGCTAGCGAGTTTGTCCTCGCGGCGCTCCGAAGGGTGCTTGTGTACATTAGCCGGCGTGGCAGGCTTTATCAGGTCTTCCGTCTCTGTAGGGTTGTGTTCAACATGCCAGGGTAAAAAGTGCTGGCGATGTTTGATGTTCGGTGCCGGGTCAACAGTTGGATCCGGAGTGATTGGCGCATGTCGCCCACCAAGAGAGCTCAAAGCAATGCCAACGAGAATGGCAAAGAGACCTGAGACGTATGTAAGGTGCATCTTGAAATATAGCGGTACAATGAACAAGTATGATGTATAGTAAGCTGGCTATGCAGAAAAGACTAGGGGAAGAGAAGGTTACATGGCAACGTAAAACGATAGAAAAGCGACATGACAATAAAGAGACTAGGAAGGTACGATTCGGTTAATTTGGAAAAGGGAATGAGCAAAATGAGTTGTGAAGACCAGCTTCAGTAACCAAGATCGCCGAGGAAGGTGCGGAAGGAAAGTGACGAGCTCCAGACTCGCTGTGAATTGCAAAGGCTTACAATCAGATCAATATGATTTGAATTGGGTTGATTTCTTTGGAATGAAACATCAACATGGGTATCGTTAAATTTTGGTCATGCCAGACATCCATTATGCTATGGAGTGGATACTCCAGGATGAGATGCGCTTCTGCTTCATACAAGATTCCTCCCAGTCGCTTTCGAAGTAGCAATTCTACTCCTCGGGCGGCCTTTTACCATTTCCATGGAAAAAAGACTTCCCAGGCAATGCGAGCGATAGTAATAGTCACTCAGTTTGCGACACCGTCCTCCCCCACTGCGGCAAAGACGAAAGGTGCCAGGCTATTCAAGTGTGGGCCGAACTTGGCAGGAGCACTACGAGCGATCGTGCCGATGGCAGCAATCAAATGGCGGCGGTGCACGGTAGAGATCTTCGGTGATGATAGTGCTTCAATCAGGCGGGCAACAAAGGAGTTGAGCTGGGTGTCGGAGAAGTAGAGGACTAGCGCCGAAATGGCCGTCAGCGCACGCTTGGTGACAACGGTTCCCGCCGTGTCATTGTGGATGATGGCCATAACTGGCTCCTGAAGGGTAGCCAGCTCGGACTCCTGGAGGAGCGGACCAAAGCATGTCACAACCTTGATGAGCACATCGATTGCCTCACTGCTGAAGCCCTTGGACGGATCTTTTTCTAACATGCCCCGCACTACCGAGCCACGTCTACCGGATGCTGACTGGGTCGGCCCTGTCAGTCGAGGAATCAGGATCTTTGAAACAGCGGAGTATGCGGTGAGGACGTTCTGTGGGGCGGGCTGGCCGGCTTGGGGTCGAGGGAGAGTATCGACAATCGTACGCAGGGCGGTATTGGGGACGGAGGTATCGATGGTTTGAGAAGCGGTCATGTTGGTTAGTTTCTCAAGGAGCATTGTGAGTGTTTCAAATGGCAATCGGATGGCCAGCGGGCCAAGACTGTGGGAAAGTTCGAGGTTAGTTATCTGTACTAACTGTGAGGATTCACGCGGGGGGCAAACCATTTCAGCGCTTGATTTTGGACATCGCCGTGCTGGTCATCCAACGCTTTCAGTAAGCCTTCGGCAAGGCCTTGTGCGGAGCGGTGGTCGTTTGAGATAAAGGTTGATTGGGGATTGCTCAGGATCCCGTAGAGGTCATTCAAGGACATATACCGCAAATCGGCGTCCGGGTCATCTAGCTTTCCCAGCAGACCAAGTATGTTCTGCTGAGTTAGTTGCCGTTCCGCCATGGTTGTGTCGGTTCTCCACAAGTGGGTGCTTTTGTGGTAGAGCTGAGGAGGAAGCCGAGAGTAGCTTTCAAGGGAAGAGGGCTGAGTTCGTGATAGTGATATCAACGTGGGGTCTTCGCCTGAGGCAGGAGCTTCACTTTAGTACGTATTCTTGGTGCCTGAGGCTTCCAGGTCCCTTTCATGCCTCAGGCAACTACATGACAAGTCCATCATCGAAGTCAGATTTCTCCGGATTCAATGACAATGTTGGTTTTCCAATATCCATGGTTGGTGGATAAGTTTCAAGTAGCAGTCATGCTCGTTTCGACTTTTTGGATAAGACATGTTATGCATGCTCCGGGGCCTTCGGTCCGAAGTCAAGCGCTATAGGTTTGCGGAATATATCACACTAGTGCCCATTATTGAAGAATTTAAGTAGGAGAGACCACTCTTAAGTATTCTTCAATGGCACTTTGAGTTGTTGTAGCAACTTTATCCATTGATCCACGGTCGGACTCTTACTACAGTAGTACATAAATCTAGCAAACGGTATCATCAAGATCTAATCTGATAGGAGGGACCCTCTCTCCACCAGCCCACTGGAGCTTCATACAGCACAACAAAGCACTCCCCAAGGATCGGATTTCTATTTGAAGCTAATTGACCCAACCGGAGAGCCACATTAGCAGATTTTATAAGCCCCTGAACAAAAGTTTAATTCATAGCTACATAGACTACAGGGATAATGCCAACTGAAGTACGCCATTACATCACTGTCGCACCGCGCACAGACCAACGGAAGCGGCTGGGAACTTGGTCTTACGACCCCGGAAACTGGGCCTTAGCTCACTATTCTAGGGCGAGAGGGGAGGCGCACGTAGCTGCAGGCTACGTCTGTGGGTACTGGTCATTCGAAGCCTTCCTCTCTCACCTTCCTCACCCTATCACGCCTGTCTGATTCTCTATTCATTCTTCTCTATTCGTACCTGGATATTCTGTCCACAATTTAAATCATGGCCGGAATCTTTGCACGTCGCTCAGCATTGCGCGCTGTTACCACGGCCCAGAGTTTCCGTACAGCTCCCAGGGCAGGCCGCTCGGCCCAGCTATTGGGGCGGAGGCTGTATTCCAGTGGGAAGAATGACAAGGGCTATGAGGAGCATGCCACCAGTGATTTGCCATGGTATGCACTTTCTTACCTGCGAATTGGCTTGAGATGTCTTTGTTTGGGGGAGTTTTACCGGTTATCCACAGATCCACTTACTGACTTCTTTTTGGTGATGCAGGTTACTTGGCTCCGTTGGAGTGAGTGGTCCAATGATCTACTGGCTGCTGCAAGCGGGCCCGGAAAAGAAGCCTCATGGTGATTCCCATGATCATAGCCACGGTGATGAGCACAAGGGGGGGGTCCGAGGAAAAAGAATCTGCGGAGGTAGAAAACAAGGCAGAGCCTGCTGAGAAGGAGGGTGGTGAGAAGTCTGCGAATGAGACTGAGGAGCCACCCAAGGAGGAGAGCAAGTCGACAGAATCTACCGATGAAACAAAGGAGCAAAAGAAGGATGACGAGAAGCCGGAGCAGAAGGAATCTGCTGAGAAGAAGTCGGAAGGCAAAAAGCAGGAGCCCGAGGACTCGAAGAAGGACCCCAAGAAGGAAGAGGCCTCTGAAGAATCGAAGAAGGAGGAGTCATCTGGAGACTCAAAGAATGATGAGGTTGGTGTTACCCTTTTCATACATCGAAGTTACTAAACAACTGACAATGCACTCTACAGTCCGATGCTGCCAAGCCCTCTGATAGTGAAGATGCATCATCTTCGAAACAGGAGTCGTCGAAGACAGAAGCCAACAAGCAGTCCGAGAAGGACGAGAACAAGAGTGAAAAGGAGGATACCAAAAAAGAGTCTTCTAAAGAAGAAAATTAGAGTCTCCAACTCTTCTAAGAAGCGTATACTTGCGCTAGATCCTGTTGATATATACAGTATGTAGATCATGAAATGAATATTTTACCTCACCATTGGTATTATTGTTATATCCCGAAGCATTAATGTAGATATTATTTAATACCCTCAGATGCTTCGATATCGTACGGAAAACAAACATGACCATATCCAAAGACTGAATATGTAGGTAGAGCACCTGAAGGAGAAAAAAAGAAATGTTCGTTGAAGTGGAAACAAGAAGAAAAAGCAAAAAGAAATCTCTCCCTCGGGGAATCGAACCCCGGTCTCCCGCGCTTATCGGTGTCAATGACAAGCGGAAATCATGACCACTAGACCAAGGAAGATGAGATAGTCGAGTTTCCGCTCGACCACTTGGTGCTGGTTGATATCTAGATTTCTGATTTCGAATTCATGAAGCTAAAATGTACAAGGTTCCTCCTTGGACCCAACCAACCTATCCCACCCAACACTCGTAGGAATTTCCGTGAGCTATCATTTGGGGGGAGTTTTACTTATCAATCCAGAGATCGGTGAAAAGAAGATGCCATTTTGTCCCAAGGCTAGCTTATCTGAGGACTTCTAATTCTACATACCGGCGCAACCACCTGACCAATCGTTCATTTGAATCTTGGACAATTCAAGCCATCTTGCATCGTATCATTAATTATCTATTTTAGAATAAAAAATACATTACTCCATCTCGTGTATATGCTTCACCTTTGCGCCTTGATGCCCACCTTCCATTTCCTGAGCTTCATATGCCATCACATGGTCTTGAGCAGGAAGTTCCGTCGTCTTCCCATCCGTCATCGGTATAGCCCCCGCAAGCTCAACTCGAGCCCCGCCAGAAAGTTCTGCGGCATCCGAAGGGTCCTGATGATCCTGTTTTAATGCGTTGTATTTCCGTCTCCGCCAGAAAAACCAGAAAAGTCCCAATGCAATGAGCGCCGCAACGCCAACACCTACCCCGACACCGACACCGATCGCCGTCGAGTTTGAGGAGCTTTGGCTGGAAGCGTTAGAGGTGGTGGATGATTTTGTCGATGACGAAGATGTCGCAGTAGCAGTAGGACTGGTCTCCGCGGTCGCAGTCAACAATCCACTAACAGAAGCCGTAATCGACGCCGAGACCGCATCAGATTTATCCCGGATATAGAAAAGCGGACTCCAGGCCCTCCATCCATTATTGTTATCTCCACGAACCGCCGAGCCATCAAACAGTCCGATCTGATACTGCGGGTTACTAGTGTTGAAGTCGGAAGGAATAGCCCAGCTATATTGTTCGAGCGTGCAGTTTGCGGTGGTATTTGTGACGATTTGGTAAAGGGTGCTGGATGTGGAGAAGGTCGCATCAACTGAAACAAGAGTTAGAGTTAAGTTTTTCATCGCGGAGTACTGAAGAAAGGGAAATGGTTGCACGAACCGACAATCTGATCCACCAAACCTCCTCCTGATCGGCCCAAAGAGATATTCAAGGGGAGGGTTCCATCTTCAATGGATCCCCACTGCAGATTTAAGGTCTCGCCCGGATAGAACTCATTATTCGCGGTGTCGGTGAAGCCGTAGAATGTTCCCTCTACACAATTTGTGTATCCATTTGTTGACATGGTCGTACAGGGGCACGGGGGACCTTGCCGTTCAGGTCTAGGGTTACTGGGGCATGGGGCTGAAGAAACAGGGAAACATGAGGATTATGTACCCTATATACGAACTTATCCCGCTAGTTTATTTTTGATTTCCGCCATAATCCAATTTAAATGTTCTATAATACCGAAGGATCCAGACTGTCAGCCCATGTGGCTTGGCCCACTTGAATACACAGCTTGTACGCTGTGGCTGGCATCCTTCATAGTGATATAGGTGGGAACTCAATTTTAAACAGATTTCCTGTAATACTATGAGATTGAAACGCAGGGAGGCGAAGCCATGCTAATAATATCGGTGCTTCTCCGAGGGTTTTGACTGGCTTATCTCCCAAATTCGAGTGTTATGATACTTAGTTCCTTACTAGCGCTTATGCCAACTACGCTTATGATACAAGCGGTTACAGTAATATCTTAATATAAACACCTTTAAAGCTGTCACTCCCCAAAGATACTGTAAAGTGGTGAAATAGGAATCAGGGTCTTGGAAAAGAACTACCACACGTGTGAATCCACACAGCTGGACATGTCATATGGTTTTAGGTCTGCAGCACTGTGGACCTAAAATTACTCCCATGATGCTCTCTGATCGAGTTTCATCTCTCATAATACAAGAAAAATGATTCGACCATCTTGATCCCCCAACCCTAAAGGTATGACCTGCCCAAGTGGATACCAAAATAGGTTCACGGGTACGGATTGTCGCATACATGTATAAACGTATAAAGATGTCAATATTCAGACACATTATATAACAGTCAAGGTGAAAATTCCCTAGCATGCTGTAATCAAGACATGCGCCAATTCGTATCGAGATTATGAGTAGAAATAAATCCCAGTTAATATCCCGCTAAAGCAAAGATAACTCCATCTCAGATGATCCAAACGCCAGATGTGGAGTACATCGTCTTTGAGAAAGAAACTAAAGATCGCCCGCTGAAAGAAACGCCTGGAGAATGCTGATGTCATATCATCACAATCATTGTATGTCGCCATCGCTGTCAGATGTCACCATGGGTTGTTTATCTTTCCTGTTGTTGGGCAGAGAGTCGACAGTTCTCTGCACTTCCCGTTTTGCGACTTGTTCTAAGTCAAGACGGGATTGGAGATTTAGTGACTCGACAGATCCGATGCGCTCATAGAGCTTTCTGGAAATTGTTCGGTTGATCTCGGTATATTGTTCTTTGGTCACCATCTTGGCGCGGTAATGGGGCTTTAACGAATTTCCGACCATCTTCTGAATGGCGGATTTAACGGCAAGGGAAGGACCGTGCCGGCTGGGTGATGTTTCTGGTGATGATCGAGATTGGGCTAACTCGAGGGCTCGTCGAGGAATACGTGAGCGTGGACGTGCCGCTTCGCGTCGTGGCGCGGCATCGTCCGAAGTAGGAGAAGCATCGGGACTGCCAGAGAAGGAGATCTCGGGTGAGAATGGAGGCGAAGAAGGTTCAGCTGGAGAGGAGAGCTGAAGGGGAGAGATGGGTCGATTGCGGGAAAAAGGAGGTGGAGTGGTGGACGCAAGTTGAGGAGAAGGGTGGTTGGAAGAAACGGGGGAGATGGATGGAGAGGATGGGCCAGGGGTAACATGATCGGTAGGGGCAACAGATGCCGTGGCAGAGGGCCCAATAGAGGTACCATGGCTCGGTGGGGATGCATCTTCCACTTCCTTCAAGAGAGAGGACAAGAAGCTCGGTCCACCGACGCTATCCCCGTTGACTCGTACATTTGAACTCGCAGCTCTGGAGGATTCGCCATTTTGATGAGCCATGGCAGCGAGTTCCTGCGGTCGTCTCGTGCGTGGACGTTTTAACTTCCGCCGCGGTTCCGACGGCTCAGGGGATGGAGACATGGTCGGTTCTTTGCGCTTCCGGGCAGCACTTGGATTGTTCTCAATCTCACGAGCCCTTTCAAATGCGTTCCAAGCGCGCATTTCTTCCAAGGACTCAGGCTCAGGTGTTGGTACTCTGGGAACTCTAGGTCGGGATTGCCGAGCAGGTTCCAAATCAAAGAGCGCAGCTGTATCGCGAAACCGACTGCCGCCTCCCTGTCGCTCAGCGACCTCGAACCGGCGTTGCCATGCTCGAAACTCACGCTGGTTGGCTTCTTCCCGGCGACGTTGTTGCAGAATCCGCTGAGCGGAGCGATCGTCGTCAAATGGGAAGTCCAGGTCGATATTAAGATGGTCCCAAACAGACTGCCATACCCGTGCCCAGTGTACTGAGTTGGCTTGGTTCCGGCTCTGGACCCGTCGCTGCTGAGCTCGAGTTCGATGTGTTCCTCTCTCAGTTGTACGAGCGGGGCGACTGGATCCTTCAATAGCCGGTCCAAGCGCCCGTTGAAACTCGCATGTGGAGCAGTACCACGACCCAGCGGGGATTCCATCCAGACCTATGCAGTATGTGTGGGAGGGAGCATCGCATCCATCACAAAGGAGCAAGACGTCTTCGTTGTCCGCTTCTCCGCACAATGTACATGGCTGGGAATCAGCGAGATCATCTTCGATATAGTCGATCAGCATGGTCGGATCCACCTCAGCGACTTGCACCCGGTCTTGAACGGCATAGGATGAGGTGACCTGACCTGAAGATAAGCAGAAGTCTAGTTAGTCACAAGATCCAAGAAGTGACACGGACTATCGAAACAAAGGAGCACGTACCTCCAGGTCGGTCGCTCAGCTCAACCATGTTGAAGCTGCGACGACATATAGGGCAACTGTTCGCCCGCTCCACCCATGGCTTTAGGCAATTATTGTGCAGTATATGGCCACACGGCAATAATTGGGCAATCTGACCCGGATCCTCATCGAGACCCTCCTTGACCGTTGTAGCATCGTAGAGATGGGGTCTTGGCACGGGTTCGGCGGGATCACTGGCGCTTTCGCCAAGGTCTCCTAAACAGACAATGCAGGTGTCGGACATGGACAGGAATCAAGCCAGGGGAGAGAAGGCTGAGAGTCGGCATGAAGAGCGTTTCGTGAAGTGTATGAAAGAAGAAGAGAAGTGTGGGGAGAAGAGAGCCCGGCCTTTTGAAGGTGGGCCGGGATTTCCAGTCTAACGCAAAACAGGGCGGCAACGTGACGGGGCGAATCATCCGCACTCGCGCACTTGCGAACGAGCGGGAAAGTCAACTTGGTTTAATAAGTCATAGGGGATGGCCGTATCCTGTTTAGGTCTGAGCGGTCGCTATGACTCCCTTGTATAGATTGTAGATCGAAGATGGTGGCTGCGATCGTCCCTTGCTGTAGCGGCCCCAAGGTAACTCTGCCCTGCTCTATATGGCCCCGATATATCACAATACAATTTCTGGCTACGTCGCTAACTACGCGAGTTCCACAATTAGGCCCGCAAGGTCTCTGTTTTAGCGCGATTAAAAACGACCGAGAACCCTGGTAAGGTCTAAACCGAGATTCCAGTTGTTCAGGCGCCCCCTGCACGGGAGTGGGCCTCATGCGAGGAACGCTGCTAAAGGTGCCACGACTATCTCACCACAGTAGCAAAGGAAACCAAGAATGTACGGAGTACAGGGCGCAAAAACGCTGGTGTACACACAAGGACTGTACGTTGTAGACTCGCGGTGAAGAGTTAAGAAGCTCTTGCTGCCTGCCAAGCGCGGGGGAGCCCAGGCATCTACAACTATTGCCCTAGTCACCAGGTTACCGTCCTCAAGCCGCATTGGTGACGTCGATATTGAATCCAAATCCATTCGCATACCAGACGTGATTGCAGGACTCGATCAAAACTCGGGCGGCTTGAAGGTCGGGTATTGGTGGGTTGGTTTGTCTATACCCATCGGCTGTAGCCCAACGAAGCCCCGAGGGTTTAAAATAAAATGTGACGTTCATGACGTTACGCGGGAAATCAAGTGCGATGCAAAATCCTTAGATTCCAAAGTTTTTCATTTTTGGTATTCAGACGTGACCGTAGAGTAGAAAAAAATCATGTCCCATTTTTTAAACCTCAGCGATCTCACGGAGACGGCGGATGGTGGAGCGGGTGGCAGCGGCAGCGGGGGTCCTATGAGCAAGTTGAACAGTCAGTTTCTACCTTCGAAGGTCACGAGTCCTGGTATGTCTGTTCCATTCCCCTCCAAGTCCAGATCCAGGTCGTGTCGAGAAATTGCGAGCGACTTACGAGACGGTGTAAGCACCACCGGCGACGGTCTTGTTGCAGCCCTTGCACTCCCAGATACCAACAGCCTTGCGCTTCACGGTGTTCTTTCCGCAGAAGGTACAGATGTAACGGGCGTGCTGGGTGACTTCCATCTTCTTCACCTGCTTACGCAGGGAGGCACCGTATCTGTGGGGATTGAGTCAATATTCGGTTGCTTTCGTGTTGCCGGTCGCGTTTCTCAGGTGAGGAATCATGTTCGTTCGAGAGCGAGGGCGAAATCGGGGATTGGGCGATATTCATACCTGGTACCATATTTACCGGTGATACCGACCTCTGGAAGGGAATTAGCATTCTGAAAAAAAGGGGAGATTTATTCGAGAGGGGAGGAGGGATCTGGAGAGACATACTCTTGGTGCGCTTGGTCATCTTGTCTGCAGTGCGGCTGTAGGTTGAAGATGGGTTCAAAGCAGATCGAGAAGAGGCTTCTGAAGAGTGGTTGTGGGTGGGCTCGCTTAGGGCTATTGGGGCTTGGCGGTAGTGTGTGGTCACCTGACGGGTGCAAGAAATGATTTTGGAGTATATTATGTCATTGACATCATGTGACTCCACATAAATCGATTGGCTGCTGATGTTCACCCCATTGTGGTCCCTTTGCAGTCTTTGATTGGCTCTCTTCTGTTTTCATCTCCGGAGTATTTATTCTGCTGTAAAGTAGTGCTTACGTCCACCAGAAGCAGACTCATGCAGGGGTATCTTTTTTTGCACGCAAAATATCTTCTATAATTCATGTCCGCGCGAAGTCAGCTGAAACATAGACATCTCCTAGTTCTCCATAATGTGATATCTCAGTCACGTGGCAGAGTAGCAAGACCGATGGACGACGGCCTCGGTTGAACAAACCCCTCCGTATTGTGAATTTATCTGATGCATTGTACTACAATAACGAACGAGACCAGTTAATTAAAAGAATGTCTTCATAAATACACAAATTCCTTCACTCGGTTCCGGAACATACCTCTAAATGAGTGTCACATACCTCTTGTACTAGTGCCGAGGAGCTTGTGATCCCCCAAGAGCTTGGCCCTGCGCAAGTGGAGCTCCATTCCCAAAACACAACAGTCCCTCACAACAATGGCCTCCGACAGGGAATACAGCTTGGTTCTGCTAGGCCCTACCGGCTACACCGGTCGGTTCTGCGCAGAGTACATCGTGAAAAATCACCCCACCGATCTGAAATGGGCTGTCGCAGGCCGCTCGGTGAACAAAATTGAACCCATCGTCCAGGAACTCAAAGCGCTCAACCCAGACCGCCGTGCGCCAGGTATGCAGAAGGATAGCCTGACCTCTTCATATTGTCACTTGGGAGCCTACTAATCTGGGTCTTCGCAGATGTCCTCCCGGTCCAGCTAAACCCTACCGAGCTGAAGGAGCTTGCTCAGAAGACCAGATTGATCATCAATTGCATTGGCCCCTACCACCTACACTCCACTCCGGTGGTCGAAGCTTGTGCCCAAAATGGAACCCACTATTTGGACGTGCAAGTAAACCCCAAGGCCTGGATTTGCTGCTTAGACTGACTCGGGATTCTTGCAGGACCGGAGAGACACCCTGGATTAAGCTCATCATCGACAAGTACCATGAAACGGCCAAGGCCAATGGCTGCATTGTAGGTCCTCTGCTTTTTATCTTGGCCTTGTTTTGTCTAATAAATATTAGATCATCCCATCTGCTGGCATGGAAAGTGTCCCAGCGGATATTCTGGCATGGGCTCTTGTCAAGCGAGTCCGCGAGGACCTTGGATCGCAGACCTGTGGAATCGACAGCTGCATCAAGGACTTTAAGTATGTCTCCGATGTCCACGATAAATTGATTTAGGAAAAATCTAATCCTTAATAGATCTTCTGGCGCCAGTGGTGGCACCCTTGACACCATCCTGAGCATCTTCGACTGGCTCCCAATCTCGGAGCTTCTCAAGTCTACCGGACCCTTCTCGCTGACAGGCTCTGGTCCACTCAAGCATGTCCCTAGCGACTCGATCATCACCAAGCTCTTTGGTCTGCGCTCTGTTCCTGACCTGGGTACCCTCACCACCTCCCCCAACGGCATGGCCGACATGGCCATCGTTTACCGCAGCAGCACTCTGATGCCCGAGTTGTACGGCAGTCGGTTCGTTTTCCATCAGATGCTATACGTGCGCAACGCCCTGATCGCCGTCGCCATGCACATCGGGTTCAACCTTTTCATGGCGCTCCTTATTTTCCCACCTGTGCGCTGGTTGCTACGCAAGTTTGTCTACGCACCCGGTGCTGGTCCGACGCTAGAGAACTCTCGCAATGACCGGGTGGAGTACCATGCCGTTGCGACCGCAGATCAGGATGTTCCCAAGCCGAAGCGCGTATTCGGTAAGCTAACCTACGAAGGAACCATGTATGTGATGACTAGTATGCTTGTTTCGGAGGCTGCTATGGTAATCCTTCAACAAGAGGACAGGATTCGCAAGGTTTCTCGTGGTGGTATCGTTACCTCTGCCACACTGGGCCAGGAGTATGTGGATCGCCTGGATAAGGCTGGAGTCCACATTGAAACAAAGGTCTGGGATTTTTAAGCCTATTCTGTTTCAGTTCCCCCATGCAGGTGGCTCCAATCGCTTTAAGCTACACTCGCTTACGACACTGTCTACGTTTGACGAATTCTTACATAATGTGATTCATAGCTCCAGATAGTATATGCAATGAACAATCTGCCCTTCAATGGCAAATCTTGATTTAAAGCTTCTCCAAAGGCTTTCCTGTAAAGGCAACGTCCTTCAACCATTCGGAAATAATGGCATTTACTTCCTCTGGCTTCTCCCACAGCGCCCAATGCGCAGTATCAACTTGCTTCAGATCTAGTCTAGGGATCTGCTTACCCATAGCCTTTCCAAGGTGTGGCGGCAGAGCCTCGTCTCGAAGAGCTTGGATGAAAAGCGTGGGAACGGTAATCCTTCGACCAACGATACTCAACTCATCCTCGAAATTGAGCTTCCGCGTCCGATACCAGTTCACTATATCGCATTAGTCAATATCATGTAGCTTTAAAGGAAAGGCAGCACATACACGGCGCATGGATCCCATGCCTTGAATACTCCGTCCCATAGTACTCCAATTCCTAGACAAGAACACCGTCAACAAATCCCAAATACATTCCCTATATGAGATTGGGAAACTCACCTCCTCACTCAGTAGCCGCGAATGCCTCAACCTCATCAAATGATCAAGTAAGACCCCCTTCTCCGCCTCAAACCCAATTTGCTTCTCAGGCGTCCGCCCGCCGAGCAAAGCTGTCAAAAACTGCTTAATCTCCTCCTTAGACTGAACAACCTTTTC
Organism: Penicillium longicatenatum; assembly: GCF_028827895.1. Lineage (NCBI taxonomy): Eukaryota > Fungi > Ascomycota > Eurotiomycetes > Eurotiales > Aspergillaceae > Penicillium > Penicillium longicatenatum. The sequence continues at coordinate 4,247,808 of NW_026643120.1, read as the reverse complement.
AAGCTCTCCACTCGCAAACTGAATCTGATACCCGAAATTTGGCATGACAGTGTGCGCCATTTCTTCCAGCGGCAGAAACTCTTTCTTGGGGCTGGAATATGGCACGCACACGGTGAAGAGGTGAGTTACTAGATCGGGGTGCCAGAGGGCAACGCGGTAGGCGACAAATGCGCCCCTAGTCATTACTTAGTATATGGTCATCTGTGTAGTGATTTGAGTGGTTTAAGTTGACTCACCAGTCATGTCCACCCAGGATGATTCTTGATTCGCCTAGGTGCGTGGCTAGGGCTTTGATATCATCTGCGATGGCTTTGTGCCCGTATTGGGTGTAGTCATCGGGGGCTTCCTGTTGTTCAGATTTAGTTTTTTTTTTTGTTCTGAATTGTGGTTAAATAATCTTGGATTTCTCGTCTTACTGTGCGGCCGTAGCCTAGGCAGTCTGGGGCAACGACTCTCAGCCCCATGTTCACCAGCATGGGGATTTGGTATCGCCATCCCATAGACAGGTCTGGGAATCCATGAATCTATATATTTATTAGCAAATGGCATATTATCTCCGTGTTTATCACATTCACTTGCCAAGAAAATAGTGGCTCGGTATTTGCCAGATTGGGGTTGACTGAGGAGGTAACCTTTAAGCCCATATATTGTTAAGCATGGCTTTTCATATTTTGGAGGGTAATTTCTCGGATCTTTTCAGATACTCTCCGGAGAATCATTTGATACTCACCGTAATTTTTTCCATTGAGGGTAGCGGATTCAAACCTGATGCGTTCGTCGCCCTCGACACGGATCTTGTCGACCGGCATTCTGATGGTTCTGGTCGCAATACCAAAGTAGCTTGGGTAAGAAACAGCAGTTTCAAGCCAATTTTTGCGGGGTTTTGGTTTCCAGATCAGAGACGTCTTTAATATAGAACGAAAGTCGGGGTCATTTGCTAATCCCAGTCAGTTCTAGTGGGTCGCTTTGACCATGACGTAGGTCAGGTGAGACGAGAGCGAACTAGATCAGACCTTGAATGATTTGCAAGGATAGCTTGAGGAGCCTTGGGATCGAAGAAATGGGACAGAACTATGATGATTACAGGCACAAAAAAGCGAGGAAATGTGATTTGCCCTGTGCTTTGCGGTACGTAGTATCTCCGAAACCCCTCTTGGCTGATCTGCAGTGAGCCTCGGCTGTTCAAATGTTTAACACGACTCAACGAGCACATATGAACAGGAGTATCTCAACTAGATACAGTATTCTCATCCTCCAGGGCCTCAACATTATCATCAACTTCAGTAGATATCCGCAGTAAATCAAGCACCTCATCAACTCCATCTGGGTAAGTTGGCCGATCATGGCCATCTGGCTCCACAGATTCAGCACCAAACATCGTTTCCCTTGGAATCACGTCGCAGGTATCTTTTTCCTACTTCTCCTTTGATCGCAAAATATTAGCAGTGTTCTTCTCTTATGGATCCTTTGGTTCCGTCTTTGGAATTGAAGCGGTACCGTGGTCAGAAACAGGCTTGGACTTCTCTTCTGGTGGCTCGATATCTTCGTTCATCAAATCTGCCTCGAGTTCCACGTCTTCGAAAAAATGAGCCGGGTACTTCTTCATGAATTCTTCGTATTCAATAGCATTTGTGCGCTCGGCATACTCGATTTGCTCCCGAATGATCTCTGCATGACCATCTCGAAGTTTGGCGGGTCTGTAAAGCTGAAGAAGCTGTGTCAGCACCAGTGCATGCAAAACCTAGAATATGTTATTATCAATATATACCAGAACCGGCTTCGTCACGGTCTTCAAAAAGCGTGCATCGGACAGGTTTTTCGCATGCCGATCCATCATCTGTACGATATGCGATATTAGCAACAACTCACAAGACTGGGAAAAGGAAAGAGACTCACAGCATCCCTCTCAAGAATTGCTTGCACCTTATCTGTATCCATCTCGCGACGCTCAGCTCGTCTCTCCCTCGCGTAATCAGAATTCCAAAAGAAGGTGTCCGCCTTCAGTTTTGCCTGCTGTCGTCTGTCAATGTGCTCACGACGGCTATCACGACTCGTTTGCGCAGTATTAGCCTGCTTCTGTGAGGGGGCACTTTTCAAGTTACCGAACAATCGTTGTCCGCGTCGGCGGTCCTCTCCACTCGCAAGTTCCTTAGGTCGTGTCTCTTCCAGCGGTGGTGGTCCACGCCACGAGGGGTCAGTGGGGCGCGGATTGTTTCGAATGAAAGGATCAAGTTCTTGAGCTGTTTCGTGGCGTTTCGGAGTTAGCTCAGTTGTGGAGGATTTTCGGGCCTCCCCTGCTGGGTACAGGTATTCAGGTGATGGGCGGGTATTATCATGGCGAGGACGACCAGCTGCCGAAGCAGGCGATCTGTAGCGTTTCCTCATGTTATCACTTGCAAAACGTGTAGATAGGATCGGAGGAGCGCGACGGAGTGGAAAGCTCGTTTACATTTCCGCCATGAAGATATACAGAGGGCAGGCACCTCAGCGGGCTCCGCGCGCCGCGGAGTGGGACAGCGCAAACGCATTTAGGAACCAATCAGGCAACTCAATATTTTCATTGCATAGTATTTGAAGTACTCCTCTAATTCTGTGGGATAGTGTATATAGTTAGGTATTCAGTACATGTCAAACTTGAGTTGAATGGAGCGGAACTATATCAAAGCTGGAATGGCACTATATGTGGTCCGTGCGCAGCGGACGCTTAACTTCTTCCAGCTTCTTCTCTCCAGCTTCTTTCCTTTCTTTCTCCCCGGAACCCGCCACTCCTTTGATTTCTAATCCAACAACGTACCTAACTACCTTCTACAAACCCCAATCCTCACATTCTTTCAATCCTTTATTCATCATGTCGCGTCACCACCCCGATCTTGTTATGTGCCGCAAGCAACCCGGCATCTCCATCGGCCGACTTTGCGACAAGTGTGACGGAAAATGCCCCGTGTGTGATTCCTACGTTCGTCCCACAACCCTCGTTCGCATCTGTGATGAATGTGCCTTCGGAAACTACCAAAACAAGTGTGTGGTCTGTGGCGGTGAGGGAATCAGTGATGCATTCTACTGCTTTGAATGTACGCGCCTTGAGAAGGACCGAGACGGGTGCCCGAAGATTATCAATTTGGGAAGTTCGAGAACCGACTTGTTTTATCAAAAGAAAAGTTTTCGGAATCATTGATTGGGGCCTGTTCCTCTCTCTATGGCTGGCTTTGTGGAGTGGAGGGGTATCCAGCATGGTCTTTCAGTCTAGTCTGTCTCGGTCAGGTGGAGGGACTTTTTACTCGGCATGTCTTCCCAGATGATGAGCAAACTCGCTTGATCGATTTATCATGGCTGGAATCGAAAGCCTGCCTGGTCTAAGGGCTGTTATTTATCTACATACTAGACTAAGGAGCTACCGGCATTGTCATTTACCGGCCCGGGCGACGGGGACGGGCAAATCCTCGTGAGGCGCCCTGGTCTTTCGGCGGGTCAACCTCTTCCTGCAACCGCTCTGCGGTAATCTCATCTGGCGACGATGCCTCGATCTACCATTCAACTTCGTTAGTACGACTGCGGATATTCGAGGGCTCTCCGGTTCATACCTTCTTCAAGATCTTGAGACCCTCATTCTCAGCAACCGTGATTGCAGTTCTCCGTGAGCTGGCGTGCAACATACGCTCTTTGATTGTCGATCCGGTGGGGCAGGTGTACACGAACACCACAACATCCGACCCGGGGTAGTGATAGAAGGAATAACGGGGCGAAGTCGAGGAGATGTGGGAGGCGACCGAGCTCGCGTCGACACCGGTCTGGGCATCGACGAGTTTGATACTTTCCGTGGGTCCATCAACCGTCTGTATAAGGCCAGATATTAGCACCAAATACACACATTCTTCATCTTTAGCATCTGTAAAGATCCACATGGAACGTAGACCGTACAACAAGATGGGGGAGGGAATAATCCATACCAATTGCACAAGCCCACCATCCTGGAGTTCTCTCACAGCTGTCTTGGCTGCGTCATCCACATCCATAGAAACTCTCATACCAGACCCAGAGCCGGGACCAAAGGTGCCTCCAATGCCGATATCCCGGTGCGGCGTCCCACTCCTAGCTTCAGCCTCAGCCTTCCGTACGGCCTCAAGCCCCCGCTCCTTCTCACTCATCATATCTTCCCGCTTAACACCACCAGCCAGCTCACCGCTCCGCTCAAGCCACGCATTCTTACCCAGAATCTCCTCCTCCTCGGTAGTAAAGACGGTCAACGGGAACTTCTCAATTCCTAGCTCGCGAACCAGCGTCGAGCGAGTCGAAGCGAAGAGCATCTTTGGACGGACAGGCGCATTGTAGGGAATGTGCGTCAGTGCGACGAGGGTCGATGATGACGCTGTCGGGCGGCGGAGCAGAAGGTAGATGGGTGTCTTGGGCTGTAGGACGGTAGACAGCTGGGGGAGAGAGGTGTAGAAGTCCTCTGGACTAGACGAGAATCCTGAGAAGGGGATCGCAGTTTGTGGGGTGAGACTTTCCCCTGTGATGGTTACTGGGAGGCAGAAGAGGGATGAGTCGGAGCTGAAGCGGGTGAAGGCATCATGGAGCTCCGTCGAGACTGGGATTAACGAAGTTAGTTTCGGGGATTTGAGCTGGTTTAAAAGCTCAATGGGGTTTTTTAGAGCAGGGGTTTGGTTTGCGGCACTTGACTTACCGGAGATTCCTGACTGCATGATGTCAATGTGTCTATCTTTTTGTAGGTTGGATCGGGGGGTTGTTTATGGAGCGGGGAAGCGGTCAAGCGGTGAGTGGCCTTACATACGTATACAATGGGATTGATGGTCACCGACTTATTTACAAGCGGCAGAAAATCAAATTACATACACCCAGTTGATTGCCGCTACAGCCTATGTGAATTTGTTTGAATATCCAGAACCATGTGGTATACACAATTAAAAACGAAAAACGTATGTACAGAAAACTTTCCAATCAGCCGATGGCTGGTGATCTCCAAACTTGAAACAACCAAGGAGATATGCAACGCCCACCATGCGCAGTATGGTATCACATGCCTTCCAAAAAAGAGAAACCCTCTGGGCTACTGCTTCACACCTTTTTCTTTTGCACTTTACTCCTCAAATGAACCTCCCACGAAAGGCCACTTGGAACTCTCCAGCTTGCCCTTGAGGAACTCGTACACGGTGAAGGTAACGGCCTGACCAGGAGCCACACGCATCACACGAGGGGTGATACCCTTGTAGAAAGCCTGGGCACCCTCCTGCTTGAACATATCCTTGGCGATAACCAAAATACGACTAACAGCAGACTGGCCTGGCTCAGCGCGGGTCTTTTGGAGACGGGTCTTGATGGTATCGATGGGGGCGTTGGAGAAGGGACCAACGGCTCCGGAGATAAGACCGATCAGGGTGGTCTGGTAAGAGGGTAGCTGGGTATTGGCATATTCGGGCTGCATCTTCTGCAGCTGAGCCTTGAGCTCAGTGTACGCGGTGAAGTTGGCGGCTTGGTTGGTTCCCTGACGCAGGGCTGTGAGGGAGACACCACGGTACAGGGTGCTGAAACCCTCCTCCTTGACAACGGTGAAAAGAGCGTGAGGGGCGCTGCGGTACTTGGGGGCGTCAAGGGGATCGGCAAGACTGTGATGTTGGGCTTGCAGACGAATCTTAATCACCTCCATGGGGTTGACGATAGCGACAGCTTCGGTGACACCGGCGGAGAGACCAGCTAATCAATTGACCAACATTAGCAGGGGGAACTAATGGAGAGACACAATTGCAGAAGGCGCTGCAATTGAAGTGTACTTACCGAGGAAAGTAGCCTTGCTGGTGACATTTCCAGTCACCGGGTCGGCCATCCAGCCCTTATAGGTCTCATATGAGGTGAACCGGATGGCCATCTTGGGAATAATACCACCCAGCACAGCACCGAGACCCTTGTACAGACCCATGGCGGTCTCCTTGCGAACGATCTCGGCACCGGTGGCAGCGAAACCGCGAGCCTTGGCCTGTGATACTCAATTAGCGATGGTATTTTGGTATTTCAAGATAAATGTTTGACATACACCAGGAGCGCGAGCTCTACGCGAAAGCTGCATGCGGACCTTGATTGTGTCTTAAATAAAAACATTGTTAGCTATAGGGTCTTCAATGGTTCGCAGAGCAATGCACAACTTACCAAGAGGGTGACACACGAGAGCCTCCATCATTCCGGCACCACCTCCAGCTATTCACCAAGTTAGCATTGAGCTCACAATCCAGCGACAGATGTCTACTTACCAATCAGGTTGACGGCAGGAGAGGCGGCCTTCTTCTTGCCATTGCCGACTGGTACGTTTTTAGCGGACATGATTTTTTTTTGGTATATGTGACAAGTGTCAAATGGAAGCCAAATTCTCTTCCACACGATATGTCGTGATCAAAAGAAGCTAATTGATCGGAAGTCAAGGGTTTGTCCCGAATGTCGGGGGGGAAAGCGAAATGCGGAGGGAGTCGGAAGTATACAATCCCGGGGTTCGAAAGCCGACGTTGGTCCGAGGATGACGCAAAGAAAAATAAATTTGAGGTGGACTCAATTGGAGTTTAAATTACGAGGGTTTTCTTTTCTTCTCTAACGAAAAGTCCCGAGGATGAATGGTTCGGTTGAGGTGGCGGCACTGAACTTTGTGGGGAGAAAGAGCTATGACGGGGCGACGGGAGCTGGACGAGCGGAAGTGGTATATAGTTCTTTGCCGCCGAAAGACTAGGGCAACGAGAAAGGGAAAGAAGCAGAGGAGAACAAAAAAAAAGAGTTTCAAATGATTCGAGGGTTTCTCGGCAATCTTATAATTTAGCAATGAAGCGTCATTCCGAGTGTCGCTCCTATTCCTCAATCCCGAGGCCTTCGGGAACAAGGACGGATGACTCGACTCCCCACGGTTCTGCAGTGCGGTTGCGGTTATGGTCACGATCCCCCGGATCCTCGAATGATCTGACTTCACATGTGTCAACCTTTAAGTGAGATTGTCGTCATAGTTTAAAATCTTAAAATAAAACTCTACATTCCTTGTGAATATGCGCACAGTTGACTACACTTGTTTCTTCCCTCCTGTCCCTCTGGTCTAGCACCAGATAACCATCAATCTATAGAAGCCGGGGAGGGACGTGAATTACTCCGGGAAATGAACCCCCTTTACTATGGGGTGTCTCGCGCAATCCCGCACTGCATTCCGCCCCAAAGAACTGTTCTTCCCCCGGAAGAAGTCGGACCAGCCAAGAGCTCCCCGCAGCCGAGGTTCATCTGAAGCAGCACAGCCTAGGTCATTTAATGCGAATCCTGGTCAGGCGACCTCTTTCAACCCCTTGGAAGTCATGGACTTGAAATGGAAATATTAGTCGGCCATTTTTCATCGCTGTAATTCGTTTGGTTGAGATAGCTATCATGGTTCAGCCAACGTCATCGGCAAGTGGGCGGTAGAACGTTTTACCCACATGCGTAGTAATCCAGCGTCGGTTATTGTTGGAACAAAACAATGGTTCTACAACCAGGTACAGCCGCTCAAATAAGCGTAGAGCTTCACAATATTGTACATGATGGATTGCATCATGTATGCATGTGCGCAAACTTCACATGTAATCCCGTGATAGTCAAATCGGCCATGTTCGTCATGGTCGGACTTGGTCCTGTGTCGGGTAACCGATTATCGGCGCTTTGAACTCCTTGTTCTGGACCGAACGACAGAAAGCTTGGCATCTCAGGTCTTTACCAGTTGGTCGAGATCATACTTGTTTATCTGATTGCATCTGATAAAAATACACTAAGATCACCTTCCACGGCGATGTTATTGGACCAAATCAGTGCACGGCTTAAAGATTCGCCGCTATCATATTCCGATGTTGATCGGAGCAAATCCGAACAGCGCGATCGTGTCACTTTCAATTCCTCAGCTCTCCTCTCAGTGAGAATCGATGGAAAAAGGCTGCTGCTGTATAGACATAGCCGGGTTTAACTTGCGCCTCACGATCTGATATTCGGGGTCCAGCAAAAATGGCAGAGCCACTGGCGGCCGGGGAGGGGGAGACGAATCCCTCACCGCGGTGGCAGGTCATCACAAAGAAAATATTGAAATTCATCTTACACCAGTGGCTCCTAATCGGAATGGGAGTCGCTTGTGCATTGGCCTACTGCTTCCCCAATGTCGCCAAGCACGGTGGAATCATTCGGTCCCAGTATAGTGTGATGTACGGGGTGATCGCCCTCATCTTCCTGATCTCGGGACTGAGTATCGATCGCCGGAAACTGTTTTTACAGTTTATGAACTGGAGACTGCACCTCACTGTGCAAGTGATATCCTTTTTATTCATACCCGCCGTGGTCTTGGCGGTTGTTTATGCCATTTTGGCTGGTGATCCGACTGGAAAGATCAACCGGTCTGTGCTGGCAGGATATATCTTCGTGTCATGTATCCCAACAACGATCGCCTCCAACGTGGTGATGACTCGGTCTGCTGGTGGAGATGATGCAGCGGCGTTAGTGGAGGTTTTGATCGCCAACGTTTTTGCTCCGTTCGTGACTGCCGCTTGGACTGTGGCTTTGATCCCCAAGACCTCTGAGTTCGACGCTTGGAGGTATGGGGGCGGGGACATGAGCAGCATGTACAGAAATGTCTTTCAGCAACTAGGGTTGAGTGTCTTGCTGCCGTTGTTCGTGGGGCAAATTATACGATGGACATGGCCTGATCGTGTAGCCAGGGTGTTGCAGAAGACAAAGCTGCCCAAGTTGGCTTCCGTCTGCATGTTGCTGCTAATCTGGTAAGTCATTGGAACAAACCCCCCAATAATAATCTCTCTAATAATCTTCTAGGACGACATTTTCCTCTTGTTTTGCTACAGGAGCTCTTCAGGAAATGGATACCCAGAGCGTCATCTTCGTCGTATTGTTCAACATCGCCCTTTACATCTTCCTCACAGGAGTCTGTTTCATCAGCTCTCGACCACCTCAAATATTCGCTTCAAATAGGTGGTATAAAATTGTATTCCAGCCCCTTCCTCCCAAAGAGACCATTGCGGCATGTTTCTGCGGTCCCGCAAAAAGCACAGCCCTTGGAATTCCACTTTTGTATGCCATGTGGGCACCACTGGATCTATACCTCAAAGCACAAACATCTGTGCCTGTGTTGCTCTACACCACCGAACAGATCTGTGTAGCCCATTTCTTTGTCCAAATCTTTCGCAAATGGCACTCGCACGTAGAAAAACGAGACGGAGAGCAGATTGCACGCGGCGAGTCGCCGGAGATCAGCATGGCGGAAACTCCGGTGGGGGACAGGGCGCTACCCCTGAGAGAAGGGAATGATTCTAAGCCTTAAATGGCATTTACTAGATGGATAGAGAAGAAAGTGTGTCTCTATTACTTAGTAATAATCTAAGAGCTTTAAAATCCCCCGGTGACGCACCGTCATACGCAATAAGTCAGTATAGATGTGTTACTACTATTTGTCGGAGAGTATGACAGATTTGGAGCTTTCGTTGGTGAATTGCCAATCCATCTTTCAGGAACTTTCAAGGTGGGAATGTCACACTCATCCGCATGGGTGTCGATCCGGAACCTCGGGGATCTGGCCTTGATTTATGACGGAACATCACTTGCATAATATAACTTATTTGAACACAATTGCTCCTAAGTATTTTAGTTTATACCACCATGCTACTGAAGCCCCGTCCCAAAATTCCCATTTCTTCACCATGCACTCCTTCGGATTTATAGTTTTGATGTCTGAAGATCAGATCAAAAAGAAACAACATCACTTTGGTTTAGTCTGGTAGCAAATTCCTTTGCATTTCTCTTGTGGAGTTTCCATTTGGACTACCTGCCTATTCAAGTCATTGTATGGGGCAATCCAAGCCCTGATCAGATTCAGCCGCAGTAACCACTGCAGAGTCTGAGGTGGATCCCAATCAGGGATTTCCAGTGCAGATCACCAAATCCGATAGTGGACAGTACAAAACACAGTGTCGGTTTTCTCCACACACTACGGACTAGCGAAACCGCCCCTGAAAAAAATTGCCGGTATTCCGTCATCAAAAAAGCCACAAGATCCAATATTGGTTGCCATGAAGCGTTTGGAATCTTACAGCAGACTGGAATCTTGTGATAGAATACGCAGTTATAATTTAGATGAAACAATGGTTCTACTAACTTGCAGGCGAATGCATCCTGAGCTTATCGACATGTTCTACTGGAGACTATTGGATCGTTATCTTGCCCTATCCCTGTTCCTGATCCCGATCCTGACCTTGAAGGGTTCGGACCCACTTAAATCAAGCACGAGTCAAGTACATACACTTTTGAGATTAAGATCTTCTCTTATGTTCGCCAAGCGTGATAATTTTCTTACTGTGGGGCTCGGCTTTCCACCGCAACCCTACCTGGTGGTCCCCAAAGTCTTATTGGGCCTCATGGTTTTAATCTGGCTCCTCCATATCTTGATTGCACGCCCAGCAATATCTCAACTCACCAATAGTTTAAGCGGACATCTTCACAAGCCCAACAGGGAAAGGACTGATAAGTGAAGTCAACAAATCAGGGCAATGGCTAAGGTCTTTGAAACTCTACGGAAGACACTGGGACTTGAAAACCGCCAAACTTTGGAAACGTGTGGAGCCCGTTCCATTCAGATTCGCTGGAAATCATTTTTATTGTAGCCGACTGGATCTCAATCGTGTTGATCTCGCCAGATATGTCCAAGCATAGCCCGCGTCGCTCCATACACTATACCTGGATCACCTTACAGCGGAGGCCATCGGAAGACCGTCTACTTTGTATCCGTGCTGGTCATATCCTGGTCAGAGCTTTTCCTGTTCCAGTGCCTCGAATGGAAAAGATGAGCCGTTCTGTCTGATTTTGAGGTCTCAATAGATCCCTTATAGTAACCATTAGATCCCCCCGTCGCGGGTTTTGTATATTCTCTCCTTGACCCGCCGCTCTTTGCTTTCGTCATCATTAAGCTTAAATATTCGTCATTCACTTTATATATTCACCATTCGCCCTAACCCCATACATTCGTTGTCTGTGTAATTTATTTCTTATCGCAGCCCAGAATGCGGAGCTCTCTCTTCTCTGCTTGCGGAGCCCTTCTCCTGTCTGTCGGCGCTCTTGCTGACACAACATGGACCAACTACACCTACAAGACCGGTCCCTGGCAACCTCCCCAACTGGAAGTGACTAAGACCGGCATTGTCGACCCGGGCCTGATCTTCATCCCCGTCCGTAACTCGAACACTGCCGGCACTGCGGTGACAATCTACGACAACGATGGAGAGCTCGTTTACCAGGGCCCCGAGGAGATCACTATGGATTTCAAGATGCAGAAGTTGTTCGGCAAGAACGTCATTACCTTCTGGTCTGGTGTGCCCCAGATTGCTGGTGGCTACGGTTACGGTACGGTCCATATCCTCGACGATACCTACAACGAGATCTACACAATTACCCTGACTGGGGACTTCCAGACCGCCAGCGGCGAGGCTCGGGACTCATACATTGATGTCCACGAGCACATCATCACTCCTCGCAACACTATTATCGTCTCTGCTATCAACGTCACCCAGCACGACCTCAGCTCTGCTGGTGGCCCGACTGACGGCTGGATGACGGTCAGCCAGTTCTACGAGATTGATATCCCCACCAACAAGGTTATCTACAAGTGGGATGCTCTCGAGCACCAGGAGGGCATTCCTCTCTCGGCATCTAAGCAGGCTGTCCAGTCTGGCGTCTCTCGCGAGACTCCCTGGGATTGCTACCACATGAACTCTGTCGAGGCTACCAACGAGGGCTTCCTGATTTCCATGCGCTTCTACTGGTCTGCTTACTACCTGAACCAGAACGGTACCGTCCGCTGGCAGCTTTCCGTGAGTATTCCCATTAGTGCTGTTGTTTCCATACACAACTAACATTCCGACTTTAAGGGTGCCGGTGATAACGAGGGTGACTTCACCGGCGACGACATCCGTTTCTCTTGGCAACACCATGCCCGTATCTACAATGAGACTGATCAGGCTCTCATCTTGAGTGTATTCAACAATGCCAACGGTCAAAGCCAGTCTCAAAGCGAGACAACCGGCATGGCTTTCGAGGTTGACCTGACCAGCATGGCCGGTACCTTAATGTACAACGTGTCCGACCCCAATGACCCAATCTACACTCAGACCCAGGGCAGCTTCCAGTTCCTTGGCGCCGCCGCCACGACCTCCAACCTCTTCATGGGCTACGGTTCCGTCCCTAAGGTCAAGGAGTACGATGGTGCCGGTAACGTCGTCCTGTCCGGCCAGTTCGATCCCCTGGGCCACGGCGAGTCTTACCGTGCCTTCAAGGAAAGTTGGACTGCTACTCCTTTCTGGAACCCCGTCGCCGTCGCTGAGAAATCCATTCTCTCGACCACTGTCTACATGAGCTGGAACGGTGCTACCGAGTATGACAATTGGGCTGTCTACTCTGTTCCTTCTCAGAACTCTAACGCCACGACACTGCTTACTACTGTCAAGCGCGCTGGCTTCGAGTCCCAGGCTATTGTGAGCACGCTGAACACAAACTATGTTAAGGTTGCTGCTCGCCGAGGTAGCACTATTCTGCGCTTCTCTGATGTTATCAGCGTTTGAGGGCACCTTAGTCTGGGAATCCCGCGTTGTCCTGGATTGTTGACATTGCTGGATACTATGCCCCATTTCACTTGGTATATTTCTTACTGTAAATTTCTTTCAAAGGTCGTTTTTAACTGTACAATTTTTAGTTGATGAAAAGGACTGGTATCAATTTTTATTGCCCTGAAGTATCTACTAGCTCCCCGCGGGGAAGTGGATCCGTACTAATACAGTGATGTCGCTTAAACCTTGCTTGATAACGAACTTCATGATAACGCTTTTCAGGTCGAACCTGGCAGAAGTCTGTAGGAGAAGATAAAGTTGAGCTCAGTATGTGAATGTGCCTGGATAATACACGAATAGACCAATCATAGTTGAAAATGTTTATGCATCAGATCCACAGGATATCCAGACCAGCAAGACAAAGGAGATGTACAGAACTAATTCATGCAAAGTCAAACATGGCGAGCTAATATCTCAGATATAGCTGACCTTCACACCCATGCCAACGGTGCCCTTCACTTTCTGCCACGCAGAGCCCGTGACCCTGCGGACCCGTTCACGTATATCCTGCCGGCTAAACGCCATCAGAATACCTAGCAGGAACAACAATGTGCGAGCTAATGACATAGGGTTCCCAGAGACGTTCTGAATAAAATTCTTGAACAAATTCCGGATGCCCAGGGCCACTGCCCGTGCCTGGCTAGCCCGAGATTCCGGCTTGACAGGTTTCTTGGAATTCTTAGAGTTCGATGATGATAGAGCCGTTCGTGGTGTTGCTTTTCCATTAGGCGACTTGTCTGCCGATCTGGATGCTTTACCCTTGGTACCACTGCGCGGGCTGCCTTTTTCAATACCGTAATCTACCTCGCTGGTATTACGCTTGTGGCCATTCGGTTGCTGTTGGCGGGCAGCAGCAGAGGCTTCCTCCTCGGCTCTCCGGCGCTCGTCGTCCTGTTGGCGCTCGAGCTCGGCATCTTTAGCACGTTGCAATTCTGCAGCACGCAATTCTCCTCGCTCTTTCTCTTCCTTCAAGCCTTCCAATGTTTGTAGAAATAGTTCTTTGCGTTCTTCATCTAAAACCTCGCTCAGATTGATGAACTCATGAGCATATTCCCATTCCTCATTGCGAGGCAGGACGTGCAATGTGAATAGTTCAATAATTCGTACTCGAGCCGTAAGGTCTTTTGGTGTATCTGCCCCACTAGCCGCGGAGATTCGTTGTTGCTGAAAATCGCCGGACGCATTCTGTAGTCGGTCTGCCAGGTCTAGATTGGGTTGTCCGTAGGATGACAAGTATGTTTCAAGTCGTTGTTGATTGAGTGATTGCGAGGATGAGTGATTCAAGATTAATGTAGCCCTGGATAATGAATTTGTAACGTTAGCGACAAGCAAAAGTCTCTCCGCATAGTATCAGATCGCCACTCACAGGACGTAGACTACCTCGGCGTCTACGGAGCCCTCCCGACCTCGGTATCCGATTTGTACCACGTCCTCCCAGATCCCGCCTTCACGGACCTGTGTTGCCATTTGCTTCCATTCTTTCTGCCCAAATTGATTCTTGCCTTCTTCTGGACCGAGTTCTACGATCGCGCTCAGGAGTGTAATGTAGAAGTTCCACACCTTAATTCTCCACGTGCTGGAGGCAGCGGCGATCGGCGCGACCGCTGCGGAGTGGTCGCCATTGGTTTGCGGATCTTCAGGGGATGGAACTGTTAAAATGGGCTGGAGGTTTGCAAGAGACTCTGGCAGCCGCCGTGTTAGGAACAGCTGGGAAGCTTTCTTGTAGGTGCGGGAGCAGAGCTTCGTGGGGGAAGTGGTGGTGGAGGAGAGTTCAGTGTGGGACGACATGCTGTCTGTCATTGCGCGAGATCATCAGTGGGAATCAATTGGAATGGAAAGGGGAAAGAAGAGAAAGAGAGGGTCCATGGAGATGGCAAGTCGGGGACGGGAATGGCGTTGATCGGCTTTCGTTTTCCCTCGGCTCGTCGAAGTCCGGGGTTAGTCACGGGATCCAAACGACCCTACATATGACATAGGTGTTCGGACTACGAAGTATACACTGATGGATCTGCGGGAAAAGATGGGTAGCTATATCTTATTTACATGATTATTATGCATTTATTCACTTCCGTGTCACGTCCTCATATGATCCCTGGTTCATATCATGCATCAAGATATAAAGGTGCCGAACTGTGATCCATGTATTCAAGAATTCAGAGAAAATTGAACCGATTGTCATTTCTTGCGACTGTGTGAACATTCAATCTGAAATTGCTTTCCTTTCTTTGACTATTCCTTTGTATTCCCTCCAGCTTGAACTTGACCTCGGCTAGCCAACAGCATGGAGGTGACCGCAGGAAATTTCACTGCTTTGCTACCATGGATGCTCTACCAGATCTCCTGCAGCAGCTTTGTTGCTATTGACTTGGAGTTTTCTGGTATTGCGATTAACCCAAGCAGCCAAGCCCAGAAAGACCAATCTCTCCAGGAACGATACAAAGAGGTCAAGGCAGCGGCCGAGAAATATCAAATTCTCCAGATCGGTCTGACCATATGTCAGGAAAACAGAGCCAATGGTCCGTACACCGAAGGGTACACGTGGGCATTATGCTGTTACATAGCTAACAAGTACAGGCACCTACAAGATTACGCCTTACAATATCAACCTGAGCCCATTCGTCGACCGAGCATTGGACATCAACCGTGACTGGACCTTCATGAGCTGGTGTAAGTTAGATCCTGAGCGCCCAATGAAAATTGCTAATCATTCTCAGCCATGGAATTCCTCATGAACCACCATTTCAGTATGGAAATCTTGTGCAAGTACGGGGTGCGGTATCTCTCTCGAGATGAAGAGGCCCAATGCTTGACCATAGCCAGTCAGCGATACAGCCGCACCAACGCAATCGCTGCAGTTGATGTGAAAGCAACAGATAAAGAGACAATTGATTTCCTCATGGCTGCGCGTCGAACGATCAACTGGTGGCTGAACCAAAGTGACGTATGATTTCCAACTTTCCATGTTTGCCCAATGATCTAATCTTTGCCATAGAAAAAGCGCAGCGAATACCTCAATATCCCACCAAACACCCCCACACAAGTCCCTCAAGAATTTGGGTCCAGCCCTCCCTGAGACCCTGAATAACATGGAGAAACGACTTGTGCATCAGCTTATCACCGCTGAATATCCAAAGCTCAAGTCGAGAAGCCGGCCCATGTTTGTCCAAATTGAGTTTGCCGATCCTGTCAATGACAAGAACATAAATGAAGCAAAGACAAACACTCTTGAGACACTGATTCGCGGACACGTGGGATGCCGGTGGATCGTCGAAGCACTCATCGCAGGAGACTTGTCACAGCTCCCCGACAGCACCTTCAGTTCCTTCATAAGGAAGGATGCACCATCGCAATTTGGAGAGGCAGACCTTGCCGAGAATGTACGGAAGCACCTCCAAGAGAACCGGCCGATCTTAGTCGGGCACAACTGCTTCATGGATTTGATCTATCTTTACAGTGGTTTCATCGGAAAATTGCCGGATACCGTAGAAGAATTCCAGACATTGATCCATGGCGCATTTCCTAATGTGGTTGACACCAAGTACCTTGCAACCCACGATGCGGGTTCTATCAATCCAATTTCTTCCTTGGAAGAGGTTAGTCGCAAGTTGGTGAAGGTATCTGTCCCTAAGATTGGTATGTATTATGCATAGCAAATAAGTTGTATTGGATGGGATCAATATGCTTGCTGATTGTTGTTAGAAATCGACTCTATGCACCAGAAGTATCTTTTCCGGTGCAGCAACCACGAAGCCGGTTATGACAGTATGCTAGCTGCAATCGCCTTCATGAAGCTATCAGTCCAACTTCAGATGGGTCCAATCCAGTTTAGCAGCCCGGGAAACCTGGAAAACATGAAGATCGGAGTTGCTTCAGAGAAGCCACAGATCCAACAAATTGAGCAACGAATGGCCGGAGACATGATGCGAGCCCAAGAGGCACGAGAACAAGAAGCATCATCGTCGGAAAAAAGCATTGACTTGATTGAATTTAGTGACAGTGAGAGTCCAGATTCAATACAAGCAGCTGCTCTGGCTGAGACCGGTGGACAAAATGCACCAACGGCGCAGAGTGGGGAGTTGGTTCCTCAGGTCGACAGCGAGTTCTGGCACACTTATGGAAACAGATTGCGGGTGTTTGGCACGATCGAGCGGGTTGTGCATCTGGACTCTCGGAAGGCATAGATATTATTAGGATACAGCAGGGAGTATATCGGTCTTGTCATGACATAGGGAAATAGAATGGAAATTTTGAATTGAATTCTCGAATAGCATTTTAAGTGCAGAAGTGTTCGCCGCATCTATCTAACAGTACACCTTGGGATTCAAAGAAGGTACCGCTAGCGAATCAGCCGCGAAATCGGTCTAAGCACCTCTAAATGGACGACTGGCCGTGGGATCTAGACGCAGTGACGATAAGGTAATGGATGCTTGAAGAAAGGAAAGAAGAAAAGGCGATTTCGCGAAATTTAACCGCCGCTCTGGCGCTAGTCCCAGGTGGGTCTAGCGTAAACGTGACCGGGGGAACTTTTCTCAGTCTCAACATGATCATGAACAGGCCGATCAACTAAGGGGATACTATCATTACCACTCCCATTCCCTCGGTGATGAATACAGGAACTAATGGTGCCCGGCGCGTAGCGTCGCTGCTGCGTATGTTCCATTGTCTACCCAAATCGCATCACTGGTACTGACCAATTCCAGGCCCATCAAGACTCGACTCTGGCGTGTGCCGAAGCTGTCAAGAAACATTTGGCCGTCGTAACTATGCCATTGCTGCGACCGAATCCACATCTTCGTCGAAAACCCCTCCCTCCACATCCTCCGTGAACCCCGTCTACACCATCAATGCCGGCGTTGTTCTCTCCCGCCCTCCCCAGATCACCCGTGACCTCGAGCCGTTCGAGAAAGCATACTACTTCTACCAGAAGCGTTTGAACGAGCGTCTGGCCCTCCCTTTCACCAAATACTTCTACTTCAAGCGCGGTACTCCGCTAGATGAGGACTGGAAGAAGAAGGTCAAGGAGCGCCTGACTCCGGCACGCGACATCGGCAAATACAACGCGTACGCCAATGATGCATGGAACGACGAACTGCTTCTCGGTGCCCAGGAGTCAGAGCCTGAACATCAGGTTGAGAAGTTGGTGCAGGATGCTGAGTCCACTGCCAATGCGACTTCCCAGGATACCAGCAAGAAGGAGGAGATCCCGCGGCCACACGCTCGTGTGACTGAGGCTGACAAGAAGGGCGATTACAAGAGTCTGAACCGTCTGTTGTCCAGGACTTTGTATCTGCTAGTTCAGTCAAAGGAGGGATACTGGAAATTCCCAAGCTCCCCAGTGGAAGCTGAGGAGACCATCCGCCAGGTAGGTTTATCCTCCCTATAGTCCCCATATCCTCCGTACACTAACATCTCTTTCTATTCTAGGCTGCCGAGCGTACCCTGGCCCAGTCGGCTGGTGTCAACATGAACACCTGGATGGTCGGCTTTCACCCCGCCGGTCACCACGTCTACACCAACCGCAAACCCCACATCGACGAGGCTACAGGCGTCGTGAACCACGGCGAGAAGACCTTTTTCCTCAAGTCTCGCATTATGGCTGGCCAGGCCGATCTGTCTAACAGCTTGCAGAAGCTACAGGACTTTAAGTGGGTGTCGAAGGACGAGATCTCGCAATTCGTGACACAGAAGTACTACAGCTCCATCAAGAACATGCTGGCTGATCGGTAAACCCCTTGGCTGGAAATTTTGATTTCAACGAGGGCATGTATTTGTTGGATATGGAAAAAGTAAAGAGACCGATGGATGTTGGCTCAGAAACCAGCGATTTGTTTCTGGCATAAAGCGTTAATGACGCACTGCATATACTTTCCCGCGCATGCCATGTATAACTAGATTTCTTTCCTTTCTGTCAATCGAATTCATTTGAAAAGACCACGTCTCCTGAACCAAAACAATACGTTGGCGCTTTGATAATATGATTTAGAGATTCCTGCCCAAATAGTGTATGCTTAGCCAGACCAGAAAATCCACCTATTTGAAATCATCAATTTGGAGGCTCGATGACTTCAAATGAGATTAAAGAGGAAGCAATAACGCATAAATATGATAGACAATATCATCCATTAAACATTCAGTACTTATAAGTAAGAGGGTATATGTGAAC
This sequence comes from Penicillium longicatenatum, assembly GCF_028827895.1. Lineage (NCBI taxonomy): Eukaryota > Fungi > Ascomycota > Eurotiomycetes > Eurotiales > Aspergillaceae > Penicillium > Penicillium longicatenatum. The sequence continues at coordinate 4,228,986 of NW_026643120.1, read as the reverse complement.
AGCATCTAAAAAACAAAACATCGTATCGGTCCATGTGGGCGAATAATACTCCTCCCAGTATTAGCAGATAGAAACCAGAAAAAGAAGATTACCAAATAGTCACATCCTCCATAATTAGCTATTTCATTCCAATCCATCGTGTTGTCACGGCCTCCCAAGCCGCTCAGCGATGGTGCTGCACAAGCTGTGGTTGCGGCGGCTGCTGCTGCTGCTGATAAGGCTGCCACGTCTGAAAGACTTGATTAGAATCATAAGGATGCTGCACCGAATTAGGAGCCTTATCATGATCACCACCAAGCTTGAACCAGTTCATGAGACACAGCAAAAGGCCAGTGAAAATTCCAACAACAAACACAAACCCGAAAACCGACTCGACAATAGCTAGATAGTCCGCAGTATTGGTCACGACGGTGATGGCAAGATAGTATCGAATAGCAACGATGCCCCACATCAAAGTGTACCCGAACCAACACACGCTTGCAGCGATGAGAGAGAAGAGGGGCATCTAAAAAGACAAATTAGTATTTTTGCACCAATGGAATGGTAGCGCAAGGCTTAGCTTACCCTTGAAGCAAAACGATGAGTGCCCGCCTTCACAGTCACAAAGATGGTCCAAACGAGAATCTCAAATGCCATGATGAAGTAAATGATACAAAGGGCGCTGTAAAGCTTGCGCTTATTCTCGATGAAGATGTAGGTGAGGGTCTGCTCGACGTCTTTGTAATAGAGCGCGACATTAACGGCGAACTCGGCGAGGGAGAGGACAGAAACCAGTCCAAGTATGGTCCAGTGAATGATGCGTAGAGGCGCATATGGTTTTCCGGAGTCGGTGAGGCGGTCCAGAAGCATGTGTATCGTTTGGTAGAAGACAAGGAAAAGTACACAGCTGAAGAGCACGAAGAAGAGTTCCACCAGCATGAAGATGATTACATAGTATTGCTTCACTTCTGCAGCCGCCAGCTCCAGAATCTCATAGATCAGGCTTAGAAGTTCGAAGCTGGGACAATTAGCTTGGCTCTGGGAAATGGGGGAGTACAAAGGTATCTAATTTTGAGAACGTACCATATCCACATCACAAGTGCGGCTATAACACCCTTGAGGGGCTGGTTTGAAGGCCGAATAGTGCATGCCCAGACGAGGAAGGTAATCAGTGCGAGAAAGGTGAGGCAGTCAAAGGCAAAGGCGGCGAGAAATATTCTTTGGTAAGAGTCTGCAAACCATCTATAGTTCAAATCGGTAGTCTCATCCCAGAGATTCTCATGGTGGTAGCTGTAGTAGAAATATCCCATGTTGACAGGCAGGAAGAATAAAGTGATGAGAAAATCCACCAAGATTCCGGCAACCCTGTCTCATTATAGGGTTTTTCAGGGTCTTTTAACTCAGTCACACGCTGAGGCTCTTGAGCCCTGCCGAGCCTTGTTTGGCCCCAAACATAAGGCTCGGGTGGACGTCGGCTCATCTTCATTGGTCGGGATGTTTTTAGGGCGTTAAGGATACGAGGGCTTGGCTCAAATGCCCCTTTTTGCCCCGTGTGCCCTGTTTTCAGAAATAAAATAAAATTACCCCGGGATTCGGGCGAGGATTTGAGCAGCGCGATACTTTTCGGCTACACTTACAGAGCATATCAGCGAAAAGGAGGAGAAACAGATAAGACGTGTTGAGTTAAGACTATATTGATTATGGAAATGATCGAGGGAACATTAAGGGAAGGAGAAAGGTTTGGGGGAAAACAAAGTTAGGTCACCTGGCGCAGTCGCCAGCACACCGGAACTATAATTAGACCCGCAGCTCTTCGACTTTTTTCACACTTTGCATGGAGACTTTGCATGGGGATCAGCGCTCTTTTATGACCTGATGAATATAAAAGCACGGCAACTCCGTCAGCCAGATGTACCTCGGTTTCCCTTCTTCAGCCTCGTGCAGACTGTGGAGAGTCTAACTGTGGCTGAGTCGCACCACCGCCACCAAAGACCGCCTGCAGCTGAGAAATGATTTCAAGCTGTCAGATCCGACCAAGGAAGATCCTAGAGCTCTTGCTCAGCTCGATCTTCATGCGTTCGTGCTAAAATCCGATCGTCGAACGCATCCGAGAGTTAATTGGACTGGCTAAGTGGTCATACATGTGGCTCGATCCATCTCTTCAGCTGCCCCATTATGCACGTCTACAACGCACTCGTCGGTTCGGAGTTCTGATCTTTATTGATTGATTCATTGATTCCCATGCACAGCGACCCGCCACTTACAAACTGGCCCATGAAGCGATGAAAGCGACCCAAAGGATTAGAGAAGGGAGATCCAGTCTCTTGGGACAAGTTATTTCCCCATGTATTATACTAGTGACGGCTCCCCTGAGTTTCCAGGGGGGCAAAAAATCGAAATCCATATAAATAGCTTCGTCCTTTTCTTTTTCTTTTTTCCAATTTTCTTGATTGTCTCATGTTGGTTTGTCTTCTTTTTTTTTTTTTTTTTCTTTACTTCTTTGGTGTCGTACTCCCTGCAAACCGCATTCGGCAGCATCCGCGGAATCCGCTCTTCTCAGCATCATATCCCAACAATTTCCCCACTATTACAGCTTCATTTGGATTTCAACCTTCTTTGGATTCTTCGCTGCCTAGTTCCTCTAGCGGATTATCTTTTGAAACAATTGCATGACATAATCTGTCGCGACGCTCCGCTTATCAGCTCAGCACAGACATCAAAGCTCGATTTGACTTTGTGCTCCGAGCAGTCCCGTTGATTCAAAAACACAAAATCGGAGGACATTTGCGATACATTGGTGGGTCTGCTTCGATCCAGCCACAGAAAAGGAGGGAGAGGGACCGACATTTCCCCAGACGATTACACGCCTGATACAACAACACGAGAGAACTATACGTCAATATGCCTCCAGATGGCACTTCATTTACGGCCCTAAACCTTCCACCAACATTCTCCTTGCCTCAATGTATGGAATACTTCACTATGGCAGCGGGCCCAAATACCGATCTATGGCGCAAACCACCTAACGGCGATATATCAACCGCCCCAATTGTCTTCACCTCACTCCGCCATCCATTCGTCGTGGCCGAAGTGACCGTAAGTGCAGACTGGGAAATGGAATGGGATCAGGGAGGCCTAGTGATATTCGCCGGCGCTGCACCGCAATCTTTCTCCTCGGATGCCGCACCGGTCCTCGCGACTGCGGACACTCGTCGCGGCATAGGCACCACCCAATCACCTTGCAAATGGGTCAAAGCCGGCATGGAATTCTCGTCCGGGACTGTGAATGCTTCGTCTGTCAGCGCAACAGCAGACGGTGCAGATTGGTGTCTTTCACCACTACTTCATTCTCCACAGGGACCTCCACCTAGTTCGCTGCGCATCAAGTTAGAGCGCGTTGGGCATGCGCTGTGGATCTGGTATCAGGTGCCTTCAATTTCGCCATATGCTTTGTCGCCTGGTGCGGTGGGGAGTACGTGGAAGAAGTTGCGGGAAGTGACATGGTTCTTTTATGGGGTTGAGGATAAGTTCGTGCATGTTGGGGTTTATGCTAGCCGGCCAACCAGTATTGGGCGTGGGCAGACTATGTGGGATGCTATGCATGGAATGACGCTGGATAACTCCTCGTCGTCTGGAGCAGCTGATGGGTTAGTTGTGGAGTTTGAAGATCTGGAAATCTTCTAGTCCCCTACTATGGTGATTGATTTTCTTGTCTATTTTCTTGTCTGAACTGCTCATGCCATGTTCCCCTTTTCGATCTAGAGAGCTTTTGTGATCCTTTTAGCTTTGATACCTTTGGCGCTGCGTTTCAGCAAGCGAGTCTGGCATGATTGGAGTCGATTTGTTTATGTGATTTATTTCTTGACCTAATGAGTTTCTTGTTGATAACCTTTTATTATATAATTTTATATATCCTGTTTTAATGGACGACACTACCTTGGATAAGCTGTAAAATCTTAAGCAGCAGAATAGTAGCCGGGCTGAAATTGAAAGGAGCCCTTGGAAACGTTCTAGGGTAGGTTCCCGAGTATATTCTCAGATTCTCTTTTCACCAGTTGGCGCCTCGCATGAGCACCTCTCAAATTGAAGAACAAGGATTATGTTTGATTAGACCCATGGTGATTACCAGTGGTCTTCTGAGGTTATATCCTGCATCATTGAGCCATCATTCATTTAGAACAACCTCAAGTAACGCCTTGACCCAGGGCCTCTGTTTAAGCTTCTGCCACGGCGCGTCAGCGGATCAAGCGCGACGTAACTGCTGCTGTCTCTATGCAATAGACAAAGAATAAGCTAGCTCCGAACAGCATGTATTTGACTGTCAGAGCAGAACGCCTTTTCCACGATTTGTCATTGTTTGGTGCGGTTTCAATTTCTGAAATACTCTGATCATTGACTCATGTCCAGTCACATGACGCGACGTGAACAGACAGTCATGGGCAAATCAGAAAGGCGCGATACTACTTCAGAATGAGAACTTAATTTTGTAAGAAGATCTTACCCACTTGGGGCAGGGAGGTCAATCTAGGATACTGGAGAATAAAACCTTCAAAGACCAGGGAAAAATCTATCAACAAAACGCCTGGGCAAGGGAAACCTGCACAGTGATCGCGTGCATTGCATTGCATTGATTCCTCTGCAGAGTTTGATTATAAGCATTTGAGGTTAGAAAATTCCTCACAATTGAATCCACAGGTTTGTCGGGTTCTTTTCATGTTCTTAAAGGTTGGACCTGCGAGTTTGTTGGGACCGCAAGCGCATTACCTTGGGAGTTCGACTCGAGATTGGTCCGGAAATATATCTATATCGGGCCATGCCTGGGTTGAGCAGATCAGTGAATAAGATGCCCGTAAATTCACATAGAATTACAATTCATTCAAATCGATTACAAGAATCAGCTCCATTAGACTCCAACTAGGAGCGGTGATCTGACAAGTACGTATCTAAATAATCTCAGCATTTCCCGATCCTATATCAAATTCGAAGCCGAGAAGATTTTCGGGATCGATCGCGACACATCGGCAACGGCGATAAGCTACAGTGTTGCCCAAACATCATCGCCGCCACTTCGCCGCCGATATTTTCAGATGATATTAATCTGACTTTACTTCCTCAGCCATTAACTTTTAATTTCATATTCCCAGTCTTTCATGAAGTGAACCGATCGTTGATGTCACTAAGCTGAGTCAGCCGGGCCAGGGCGGGAACATGTTTCCCGAGGTCCCGGCGCTAGTGCGAGTTTTACGTTGGGGACGGGGGAGACCTCAAGCTCAGAATAGGAGCCCCAACGTGAATAAAGAGTAGATCAAGAAGGTCGATGAATGGAACCCGGTGGACAGAATATTCTGAGAGAGCATCGGCTATCAATTGGCTGTGGTTGTAGAATGGCAGACTGAATTTTGACACGTAGCACCTGGCAACCCCGGAAGCATCAAACCGGAAGAAAGGGGGTCTAGCCAGAGCTTTCAGATGGTAGCTGTGCAGCTGAGCTGACAGATCAAGAGCTTAAGTGGACAGACTAGCTCGTGTTTACTGCTAAATTGGAAGCTATTGGGCGCGTGGGAAGAGAGATAGAGGAAGGATTGCCAGAATCCAGAAATTAATGGAGACAAAGAATTTGATACGGCCGGAGGACTCAACACACAGAGTTTTGGTTTGGCTCGTTGGAAGTTGGGATGGGTGGGCCATATAGACTCTATATGTACAGAAAGAAATAGGTGTTGTAGATGACGCTGAAAAGTAGTACATGGTAATACATCACGACCAAATACCCTCCCCGGCTGACGGAAGAAAAAGGGGATGAACAAAAGCAAGGAAATTCTTTGAAGATATTTCATCGATCATGTTTCTCTTTTTTCTTCGTTCCTCAAGCCTCTCGATCAAACGCTTAGACGTACTTGCACATCATAGCAACCATCAGGTCGAACAGACCCATGGCCTCGACGAAAGCGAAACCCAGAATGGCGTAAGAGAAGAGCTGGCCACGGAGAGCAGGGTTGCGGGAAACACTCATGAGGAGAGCGGCGAAGACGAGACCGATACCGATACCGGCACCACCGAGACCGATGGCAGCGGAACCCATACCAATGTTCTTGGAGACCTCGACCATGGCGGTGGCGACCTCAGAGGAGTACTGGCGGCGGCCGGCGTTCTGGAAGGCGGCGCGGGCGTTGGCCTGGAGGAGAGTGGGCGAGGCGACGCGCTTGGGGGCAGCGAAGGAGGTGGCGGGAGCCTTCTGGGTGAAGGTACGCTTGGTGGCAGCGTTGAGGTTGACGCGGGCAGCAGGGCGAGCGACCTTGGAGGACTGGGCCATGGCGGTAGCCAGGCGCTGGGTGAAGACACGGGAGGCCATTGTGATGATTTTGCGTTTTTTCACGGGAGGGAAAAAAGAGAGGAGTTGGGGATTGGTATATGGGGGGATGGACTCTTTTCAGGGAGAAAAAGCTGGGAAACTACGGAAGAAGGTCGACCCAGGACATAAATACTCTACGGCCAAATTTTCGCCCGTCCGCCTCCCAGTCGAGGCTAGTGCGTCTCCGTGAAAAAAAAGCCCTACTCTGTGCGGACGCCGGAGTATTTCATTCGCAATTCCCCTGTATGAGGAATGCTGGGGGTGTGTTTTGCAGTTGTTTTTCAATTTCTTACCATTTATACCATGTATTATTGGCTTTTATGTCGGGTTCGTTCGGAGTCCCATGGGGTCCACTGGTAATGCAAAGTTTCCATCGGAATGGAGCTTTTCAAAATTACATCTATTTTTCTGTCCCCTGCATAAAAGGCGATATGGTCTCATATGTATCAATTGAGACCTATACTTTATCGATGATTTTCCCTGTGCATAGGTTTCTTGGGGGAAGGGAAAGGAGGTTGGAAGTACTCTGTACGTAGGAGCTCAATTTTTTTCTCCCTTCCCTGCAGTGGATCATCAGTATGTTCCAACTAAGTGGGTCAAGGCCCACCAATCCACTATCATCATCCAATAATAATGCACTCGGGTTCCACGAACCCAAGGTTATGTTTCTGGATTGATTCCCGGCGTCGCCCAAACCGGGCCGAGTCGGATTCCAGGTCCACCAACTACAGATTCACTGGGCCAACCGGCCCACCCGAGGACCACTTGGTCGGCTGAAAGGAGGATCCAAGTGGACTCCTTCCCATCCCTTTCCTCGGAAACACACACACCGAGTGGTCTTTTTGGAAACATGTAATTTTGAGAGACCGGATGCGGCGCCCGATGTCGTTTTTTATCGGTATTTTATTAATTTGCTTTTACTTTCTGCTGGATGCGGTCCGTCCGGACATCATCTGGCATGAAACCTGCAGATGGGATCGAGGTGGCTTTTATATGTGTAGGGTATCCCAACGATAAGGGGTGGAAAAAATAAATTTCATGGAATTTAATTCCAAGAAAAAAGAAAAATCAAGAATTACGAGTTGTTTGTTGTTCTCGCTTCCCTCGGCCTCCACAATGGATTCCCGACCCGCCGGGACCCGATTATCACGCTCAACAGGTGCAAGCTGGCTCTTCCGGTTCGCTCCAACATGGGATCCGCCTGGATACTGCCCCCCCAGCGTTAAACTGCGGTACCTAAACTTCCCATACAAACCCTTTTAAGGCCACCGGAGTGGCTGTTATATCCTCCCTTAGCCTAGATACAGGGATTCCGGAGGCTCTGCGAAATTCCGTAAGGAAAGACTGATCCGGCTGCAGCTCGGCTGATCGCAGGCGCTGAGCTTGGCGGACCCACACAAGCTTGGTTCAGGGTCATTCCGGACGTATTAAACGACCCTTGCAGCTGCATCGTAAAAGACGAACTGAACGAATATTGTTTCTACACCAATATTTTAAGGATGGGGTACTGGACCTGCGATCTACCATGATATTTTGAAGCTATATATACCTCCGGTATATGATACATGGCATCGTGGGAGGCTGACCCGAGAGCTGACTTCGGGTATTTTAGGGTACGGGAGAACGCGTAATACAGGATACGATACCTCCATTTGACTCGTCGATAGAGGCATCATGGATGACCCGCCGTGAGGTCATGGGGATGGAATTCCTTGGCAAGGACAGCTGGCATTCACTGATAAACCGCTGCACACTGTCTAGTAGGTCAAACTCTGTGTAGGGGGTGAAACAGATCACCCAGGTTCTCTGTCGAATGGGAGAAAGTATCCTTAATTATGTAGTCTACTGTATGGATGCTGGAAAAGACAGCATGCTCACCTGCAAACTGTACCCTCCGACGCCGGAGCTTACCCATTCCATCCCCTATCCAACGAAAGTTGGTGACGACGGAATCCACTTGACGGGGCTGTGGATCTCTGAGTCGCCCCGTCTTCACAATACAGGGGAATTGTATCAGCGCCGTTCACAAGTACCAGTCGCGTTGAATTTCACAAGACACACTGGCGGCAGAACGGCACTCTGTCAGGTAATTTCAACCCAGATAAACATGCTGTCGCGTTGGGGCACTTGTTCCTTTGGAAACGAAGCTCAGTGTCTTCGAGAATGGAGCTGCCGGGTTGCCCGATAAAGACGAACAATATTAGGGTTGATTTTCGAGTGCTGAACGGATCTCAGGTATGCTGGGAGAGACATGCAGAACGACCGAATACACCCCTTGTAGACATGTATGGTTACAGTAGGAATGCTCAAATGCACAGTAATAATACATGCTTCAGGACACTTGAGGTTTGTTTTTGGTTTGTTCAGGGCGTTGGGATCCATTCGTTCGGGCAGCTCCCGTGCCCTACTTTCGAAGCCACAACGGGGAATTTGTCCTTCCATATAAGCAACGAGCTAGCTCCTTTGCAGTAGCCACAACTCTGGAGTTCAGCTTTCCCCAGATCTCTTCCTTTCGATCCGATCCACTCTTTTAGACTCAACGGGCATAGCGTGTTTGAAAGGCTATTTTGAGCGTGAGCTTGCCTCTGTTGTTGGAAAATGTCCCAATGACGCCCAAAGTCCACTTACCCCTCGATGAATGGCTTGCGATTCATTGCCCCTGTCCACCTCGGGGCAGCATATCATGCTTTCTTTGCCGAAAGGCATAATTTTCCCGCATTCGCACAATGACTTCAATTTGATAATCTTGTCTCTCTGCAACCAAGTTGACCGCCACTTCTTCAGTCCTCATCCGCAGGAACCCCTACTCGATTTATAGACCTGAGCCAGTGGTTTGATCACGATCCACAAGCATAGCTTCGTACTGCCTGTGAAATCAATAAAACGTCCTTGGCAAACGCCCCAGGAACACAACATTTTACCTTCCTGGGATGCTTTGGATCTTAGGTTTACCGCACAACTCGTTCACTGTCAATAGTGCACTTCGTATCGTCCTAACCACGCCAGCAATGATCACGAACTCAAGACGTCGACTCAATAACACAAAAGTCGCCACTTGATTCCGGCAGCGCAAACAAGCAAATCGCACGTATAAGAAGATGATCTTGATTCTTTGAATCTGCGGCGGGTAGTTGAATCACTAACGTTGGCAAGTCAGTGCATCTTGAACCACCCCCGAGGCCTAGAAGACCATGATGGTGTTTCGTCACAGTCACGGTCAAAAGGGCGGTTCCATCATGTCATCACGGCTTACTCTTCGCATCAACAAATCTTGCAGGACCGGGACGCTGGCATATTACCAGGCCACCTGTCAGCGAGCCAGTGGCTGACTGCACAAAACATCCAGTGACACGATTGATTGAGGAATGCGAGTAGACTGAACTCCAAAATATCCCCTCGTCTTGCACTGGTTCTTGTGCATCTCGGTGCAGCTGTGAGAGTAACGCTGGAGGACCTGATTGAACATCTAATGATTTCGAGGTTTTCACAGACAGTCCCATAGAATAAGGATAAAACTTCCCGACAGCCAATCGAGCTTGAAAGATGAACACAACCTTTGCACACCAATTCCTGACGCGGGGAAGAGGGGCACCCCCCGCGATCGGATAATGCCAAGTATTCGACGTGCATCACCTATGAACCAGTGACGTTGAACCAGTGACTCCGATGTCGCTTCCATAAAAACCCGCAAAAGCGTCTTCATCATTCTCAGTCTCTAACCAGCAACCAAATAAGCCACCCCCGACATGTCCACCAGCAAGGTTCCCTACCCCTTCCAATTCGATACGCCGGCCAACCCCGCAGGGCCACAAGATGGAACCAACAAAAACATCGAAATAAGCCTCGCAAACACTCGCGGACGTATTCCCTCGCTGCAAGCCTCCCGCCTCAGATCAATGTACCTAGAGGCCCGCACCGATCCAACCAAGATCATCGCACAGGCATGCACATACGATGGACTCTCCTCGCGTCTGGTCGAAGAAGCCGGATTCCCTATGATCTTCCTATCAGGATACGCAGTCGCCAGCACACATGGGCTCCCAGATACGGGGTATATCGCCATGGCAGAGATGTGCGACAAAATCCAAGAAAGCTTCCGACAGGTTTCCGTGCCGATCATGGCAGACGGGGATACAGGGTATGGAAGCCCGATGAACGTCAAGCGAACAGTTGAGTGCTTCGCAGCTGCCGGCGCAGCGGGCGTGATGATCGAGGACCAGCAGTGGCCAAAACGTAGGATTCTAGTCTAACTGATCTTTCCCATATAACTGATATTGTCCAAACTAACAATGTGACTAGGATGCGGACACACAAAAGGAAAGAGCGTCGTTTCTCGCGAAGAAGCATACGCCCGCATGCAAGCTGCCTGTGACGCTCGGAATGAAGGTCGGGACATCTTCATTCTTGCCCGCACCGATGCCCTGATGCATGGATGGGACGAGGCAATGGCTCGCGCACAGGAGTTCAAGCGTATAGGCGCGGATGCGATTTTTATTGAAGCCCTTCCTGATAGGGCTGCGATGAGGCGTGTTGTGGAGGAATTGGATATTCCCGTTCTTGCGAATATCATTGAAGGAGGGAAGACGGAGAATTTATCCGCTAAGGACCTTGCAGAGCTTGGCTTTAGTGCCGTGGCTTACCCTTGGACGTTGGTCGCCGCACATCTCAAGGGTATTCGAGATGCTTTGGATAATTTGAAAAAGAGTATGACTACTGGTGCACCGCCGATGATTTTGTCTTATGATGAGGTTTGTGAAGGAGTTGGGTTCAACAAGTACTGGGTAAGTTGTGCTTTGTATGGATCTATGTCATGAACTTACATTTTGTAGGAGCGAGAAGGAAAATATCAATTTAACTGAGCGGTTCGACGTGGGATGGTAAGTCATGTGAAGTTGGAATAAATTGAGTTGATCAATTCCAGTGGTTGTTCTGCCCCATGAACCCCACATTGTAGACTGACTGGGTCCCTGTCCGCAATGAATGGACCTGGAGCTCAAACACTAATACCTTCAAAATTTTTTCAATTCGTGATCCAACCAGAGTAAATTTTGCAGAAGCATTCCAAGAAACATAGTATACAGTTTTGCAGAAGCGAATCGAGCTTATTTGATTGGATATGATTTCTACGAGTCCCACAGCCGACCAAATCTAGATCACGCCCTGTGGATGACACCGGGAACTCCAGAATATTCCCGCAATAAGGGTCCAATAAATAATGGCAGACATCCGCGAGCCAAGAAGCTAGCATCCATCACTCATTACTCTATTTTGCATCCCCTCGAAAAGTAACGTCTCCCGATCTACCATCACAATGGGAAGCGTTTCCACCACACCCCCGGCATATATTCTCCGAGATCACCGCCCAGGAGATATTGGATGGATCATTCACCGCCACGGAGTGTTATACAACAAAGAGTACGGATGGGGCGAGCGTTTTGAGGGCATCGTTGCTGGAATTGCCGGGGAATTCCTCAAGAACTACGACCCCAAATTAGAGCGTTGCTGGATCGCTGAACGAGATGGCGAATTCCTCGGGTGCATCATGCTTGTGAACGACGCATCCCCAGCAAAAAATGCAGCCAAAATTCGTCTATTCTTGGTTGAGCCGAGTGCACGCGGTCTTGGGCTGGGTCGTGCACTGGTACGGCAATGTACGAAGTTTGCTAGGGAAGTCGGCTATTCTCATATTGGACTGTGGACTCAGAGTACATTAGTTTCGGCACGGCACATTTACGGAAGTGAAGGATTCGTGCATGTTGCGTCGGAAGAGCATGATTCTTTTGGAATCAAGATGACTGGGGAACTTTGGGAGTTGGAGTTATAAATCTGGATTTTGTTTGGATAGACATATTCAAGTTGGAAAATGTGTGAAAATCACTAGACTAGATCAAATTATCACGAAATAAAGAGAGACTGGTTGCGGAAACAGTCAGTCGGTGAGGAAAGGAGGGTACAAGGACAAATAAGTGAATGGTGGGGAGTGAGCGTTAGGGCTTAAATGGAACAATTCCCTTGAGTCTTTCAGTGAATACCTATTGTGGAGGAGAACACAAACAGGCTTCTACATCCTGAGAAATTCAATTATCATCAGTTAAACAAAATTGAGATAGCCGATTCCCTGTGACGTAAAAAATGGAACACAATAGAAGATGGGTTGTCCAAGTTGATTGTTTTCTCTGATCGGTTGATACCATGAAATAAGTCTTTGTGCCCCGATCGAGCATTCAATACATTTCCAGTCTTGGGACAATCTAAAACCTCGTATTGTCCAGTTTTAATGGGTATATAGTGAATAACCCAGTTTAGACCCGAGATTTACATTTTCAACTAGATTTGTATTTATCAAGCAGCTTCCATTCCTTGCCAACCTCAACCTTGCTCGTCTTCTATCTGGTTCATTTCCCTTCAATCATACAGAGCTGGCTCTGTTTGAATTAATCTTCTTTATTCCTGCCATCCAAAGCGGGGTCTATGCTATCTCGTTCTTTTTCCTTCGGTGAAGCACAGCAGGCTCTGCGCGTGATCTCACATTCTCATACAAACCGGCTCGCTGAGTCGTTTTGACCTCGACTGTCCGAGTATGCCGGGACTATACCCCCTTCCGGGAATGACTGTTCCATCTGTCTACGTCAAAACCCCATTGAGCCCCCTGGCACTTCGATTTGCCAGATTACCACCAGAAATCATCACTGCCCGCCAAGCAGTTCGAAATGCTCGCCAGCAGGATGTAAAGCACCAACGCAAGCTTGTGGCTCGAAACATTATAAACCACTACCGACCTCGAAGCCGAAAGCCAAGACTTCATAGGTGCATGAAGGAAATGATCTTCCAGAAGGATTTCTGGTGCTGGATTAACAAGGACAAGATCGATGGTCAGTACACTTCTATCAAAATTCCAAAATACGAGCCTCCATCAGCACCTCTCTATCCGAACTTCGGCCGAGGCTTTCCACCGACCGATTACCCTGCATCATTCTGGGCCTTGGTCGAGGAAATGAAGATCCTTGAGGACGCCTTGACCGAAAATATCAACCACATTGAAGTCTGCCGGGATCAATTTGCTCATCTGGAAGTCCCACCCTCTCTTGTGGATGATATTCAGGCCGGTCACAAGGAAATGCTCAATTTGATCCAGGGCTATCTCTGCGGTGAGAAGGATGGCTCAATTGCTTACCCTGACATTCAAGTTCCTTCTTTCACTCTGTGGAGTCTCTTGGAGGTGATCATCACAGACCACAGGTCGATGCTCAGCAGTATCAAGGAGGTCCAGCAATCGTGTGCCGCCCGCGACAATGCCTTGCAGAGGTTGTCGGTACAATTTCCTTTCCCGGAGAATGCCCGTCTGCGTCAACATTTCGAGGTCTTGTCTAACAAGAAGCATGATGAAGCCAGCGAGCAGGCCCGCAAGTTGTTCAGAACCCATACGATTTGCAAGCGGCAGTTTATGACGTTGCATAATTATTTCGTTAATAACATGAGTTACGTTCCTGCAGCTGGTGCATTATTTGAGGAGGAGAAGACACCTCTTCTTCTGGATTCGATCTTTCATGGGTTTGCGATGAACCTGGCTGTCGAGCTACGGGCTCATGTGTGGAAGTTCTCGGACACGGATTAGGAGGGTACCCTGAATCTAAGAAATGTATCTCAATCTGTGATATATCCATACTAAAATAGTTTTAATTGATGTTTTGTCAAAGCCATGGACTAATATAGATTGCTCACTCCCGTCGCGCATTACGAGATAGCTCAAAGAGAACTCTCACATGCTGGAAACGAGATGGATCTTGCCGCGCGTAGCAATGGGGTTCTCATGTTGCCTCTGAAAAGATCCATTACGACCTCGATCTACTTACCTTATGAATTTGCGATGATAGGTCGACAGTGATCAGATTGCTTCAAGCTGGGTGAAAATATGGATACAGTCTACGGTCAACCCTGCGCTGTACGCATCAGATTTTTCTCTAGACCCCCAATGGCTGCCGAGGCACGCGCATAACAAGGTTTCTAAAAGCCAAAGCAAGTGGAGCCCTGCGCCAAGGACGTCTACACCTGCACGTTCAGGCGCCGATCGGCAGGGAGCAGGACTGGGCAGATCTGTAATTGAACAATGAACGGTGAGAATTTTGCCAATCACAAGACCACGATCAGAGGCAAGTTCGCGGGTGCTCGCGGAGTTTGTCCGGATGAATCGGGAGGGGGATGGAGACAATAGTGCACGGAGTCCGAGATGGTCCGTGTTAGCTGCACGCCATTGTAAACAAAGGCTTTCGCACTTGTTATGCGTTTGAAAAGAATCTCCATCGGATAGCTCTTTTGCCTATAAATATGAAAGATGGGGCATGAGGGATAGAAAAAGCGGGTAGCAATATGCATATTGTGTCATATCATGCCATGTCCTCGGATATCGTCCCACGGATCATCCTCGCATAAAACCTTGGAACTGCTTGTTGTGATTTTTCCCAGGCTAACACCCTCGCTATTGAACTATATGGCCATTAGATAAAGGGAGACTGTTGACAAAGAAGATTTCACCGTTGGGCCAATACAGTAGGGCAATATAGTCGATCATCTCGTCATTGTATGAGTCAAAGCAGTTGACAGGTGGAGAGGAAGAACCCCGGGGCCATGGGACCCTATTGGCCCATGTTTATTAATGGGTCCTGCACCACTAGCGCCTCCACCCAATTTTTTTTTTTTCTGTTCGCATGAGCGCAAGTTTTCACAGCTTCGTTGCGTGATAATAAAACCCGAGAGGGGAAAGTGAAAATGCAGTAGATTCCGAATGTCGTACTGCTCATGCCGGTCACTAGTGCTTGACCCGTACGACCGATGCTCAAAAAGGCTAAGTCAATACAAAAGGACCTCGGCGGCAGCTTCACCGCATATTGGGTCTCTAGTGGAGATCGACCAGCGGCCCAAGAAAAGGAGACAACTCATTGGGCAAGAACTGGGATTTTATAGACTAATGGAACTTGGTGGTGTGCCGCTTACCCAGAAATGACTCTAGTATGAGTTGGTCACTGTGCCAACACTGGATGCTCCACTGCGTATTTTAGCTGGTCAATGTTGTACAGTTGTTGGGCATCGGAAAGGTTTTTTTTATTATTGGCCTAAGCTTCCCCCCTCTTGCCTTTTTCTTTCTTTCCCTCCTGATCAAAGATTTTCTTGTCTCCCTACTACCAAATCTCTCGAATTTTCCCCATCGTGCTCTGTGAGCTGTGTTGAGGGCTGTACAGCTAATTGCTTGGATCTTGCGTTACTGCTTTTGCTGGTCAAATTGCGAATCCCGCCTTTGTCGATAATACCCCCTCACCTTTCACGACCGTTACGATTTTAAACAACCTACAATCATGGCGACCGCCGCAATTCATAATGGTAAGTACCACGGTGAATTGTTTTTCCCCCGTGGCGAGCGATTGAAGCTAACAACCTGCAAGTCTCGGATGAGACCCTCAAGGACCCTATAGTGTCTGTGGATGAGAAGTCCACCCAACCTGAATCGACCGAAGCGGATACCGGCTCGGGAGAGAAGGCCAAGAAGAAGAAGAACAAAAAGAAGAACAAGAAGAAGAACAAGTCTGTCTCTGAACCTGCCGCAGGAGAGGAGGCCAACGATGCTGCCGAAACGGAGCCGGTGGTAGGGGAGACCGCGGAGGAAGCTACACAAAACGGAACAGAGACCCCAGCTGTCGAAACTCCCGCAGAGACTGAGGCAGAGGCCTCGGCCGTGGAGGAATCGAAGCCCACAGAGTCTGCCGAACCAGCAACAGAAGAATCTCAGCCTGCTGTTGAGACCCCCGCTACAAATGGGGAGTCCGTCGAAACACCTGCTGAGGCCCCCGCAACCGAATCCAACGAGCCCGAAGCTCCTAAGGCCGAAGAGACAACCACCGAAGCCACCAAGGACGAGCCTGCTGCAGAGACTGTCACAGAAGAAGCTACTGCTGAGCCCGTTGTTGAGGAATCGAAGCCTGTCGAGACATCGTCAGAGCCAGTCGCCGAGACTCAGGAATCCATTGCGGAGACTGCTGAAACCACAAATGAAACCCCGGCTGTCGAAGAGACTGTTGCTGAAGTCACAAAGGAGGAGCCCGCCACAGAGATCGCCGCAGAGGAAGCTACTGCTGAGCCCGTCGTGGAGGAATCACAGCCCGCTGAGGTTGCGCCAGAGCCGGTGACCGAGGAGGCTCCCAAGCAGTCCACTACGGAGAGTGTCGAAACCACCACCGAAGCTCCGGTCGTCGAGGCCTCTGAAGAAACTCCCAAGGCCGAAGAAATTGAGGCTCCTAAGACCGAAGAGACCACCGCGGAGGCCGCCACAGAAGAATCTGTCGCCGAGCCTGTTGCTGAGCCTGTTGCTGAGCCTGTTGCTGAGCCTGTTGCTGAGCCCGTTGTCGAGGGATCAAAGCCCGTTGAGTCTGCACCGGAGCCAGTGACCGAGAAGGCTACCCAGGAGCCTACCGTGGAGACCGTCGAGACCACCACTAAAGCCCCAGTCGCTGATGCTCCTGAGGAGGCACCTGAGGTTGAGGAAGAGGAGGCTCCTAAAGTCGAAGAGACAGCTGCCGAGGTTGTCAAGGATGAGCCTACCATCGAGGAGCCTGTCGCCGAGCCCGCCGTCGCGGAATCGAAGGAGACCGAGACTACTACTGAGGTGAAGGAGGAGGTCGCTCAGGAGCCTATCACCGAGAGCGCCTCAGAGCCTACCCCCGAATTTGTTAAGGAAGACGCTGCCACCGAAGCTGAAGCCGTCGAATCCACCAAGGAAGCTACAAAGGCCGAGGAGACCATTCCAGAGGTTGACCAGAAAGAGCCCGTTGCCGAAGTCACCACCGAGGAGAATGTCAAGGAGATCATTGCTGAGGAGTCGCCTGTAGAAGCCGCCCCTGAGCCTGTCATCGAAGATAAGCCGGCTGCCGAAGAGACATCTGTCGCTGCTGAGGAATCAAATGTTGAGCCGGCTGCCACCGAAGAGCCCGTCGAGGAGCCAGTCACCGTAGAGTCCGCGGCTTCTAAGGAACCCTCTGTGGTGGAACCTCCTATGGAGAAGGTCGCTGAGCCCGAGACTGCTGCTGAAGAGCCCGCTCAAATCGGGACAGTCGTTGAGCAGCCCGCGGCCGAGGAGGTAAAGGAGGAAATCACTGCCCCAGAGACCGCCACTGCCGTAGAAGTCTCTGAGCCAACTAAGGAGGTTTCGGAGGAGACTACTGCTACAGAGCCTGTTGTTGTGAAGGCCCCCGTTGAAACAGCTTCGGTTGAAGAGACCCCTGCTGAGGTTGAGCATAAGGAGGTTATCGAGGAGCCTACCAAGGAGCCCGCTGTTGAAGTTCCCGTTGCTGAGGAGGCCCCCGTCGCTGAAGCCCCTGTTGTCGAGGAGACTCCCGCTGTCAAGGAGGCCCCTGTTGAGGTTCCCGCCGTCGAGGAGACCACTGTCGCTGAGGAGACCCCCGTTGTCGAGGAGGCCCCCGTCGCTGAAGCTCCCGTTGTCGAGGCTCCCGCTGTCGAGGAGACCCCCGCTGTTGAGGAGACTCCCGCTGTCAAGGAGACCCCCGCTGTCGAGGAGATCCCCGCTGTTGAGGAGGCCCCCGTCGCTGAAGCCCCTGTTGTCGAGGAGACTCCCGCTGTCAAGGAGGCCCCTGTTGAGGTTCCCGCCGTCGAGGAGACCACTGTCGCTGAGGAGACCCCCGTTGTCGAGGAGGCCCCCGTCGCTGAAGCTCCCGTTGTCGAGGCTCCCGCTGTCGAGGAGATCCCCGCTGTCGAGGAGACTCCCGCTGTCAAGGAGACCCCTGTTGAGGTTCCCGCCGTCGAGGAGACCACTGTCGCTGAGGAGACCCCCGTTGTCGAGGAGGCCCCCGTCGCTGAAGCTCCCGTTGTCGAGGCTCCCGCTGTCGAGGAGACCCCAGCTGTCGAGGAGGCCCCTGTCGCCGAAGCCACCGCTGTCAAGGAGGCTCCTGTTGAGGTTCCTGTCGTCGAGGCTCCCGCTGTCGAGGAGACCCCCGTTGTCGAGGAGACCCCCGCTGTTGAGGCTCCTGCTGTCGAGGAGATCCCCGCTGTCGAGGAGACTCCCGCTGTCGAGGAGACTCCCGCTGTCGAGGAGACCCCTGTTGAGGTTCCCGCCGTCGAGGAGACCACTGTCGCTGCCGAGATCCCCGCTGTCGAAGAGGCCCCCGTCGCTGAAGCCACCGTTGTCGAGGAGACCCCCGCGGTCGAGGCTCCCGCTGCCGAGGAGGTTTCTGCTGTTGAGGAGATCCCCGCTGTCGAGGAGGTTCCTGCTGTCGAGGAGATCACCGTTGTTAAGGAGGTTCCCGCAGCCGAGATCCCCGCTGTTGAGGAGGCCCCTGTTGAGGTTCCCGCTGTCGAGACCCCCGCTGTCGAAGAGGCTCCTGTTGACACTACGCCACCTGCTCCAGTTGAGGAGCCCGTGACTACTAATGATGTTCCTATCGCCAAGGAAGAGGAGCCTGTGGTGGAAGCCTCTGAGTCCGAGGCTGACGCTAAGATCCAGGAATTTGCGCCACAACAATCTACCGATCCCGATGTCTACGGCGCATTACTTGCTGGTCTTCGGCCCGCGAGCTCGTGGGCACCGAAACCCGCTGCTGTAGAGGATTCCGCGAACAAGGAAGTTGAAGAGGCTCCCCAGGATCAGTCTGCTGAGGAAACCGCTAAGGAAGCCGCTCAGGAAACCGCTGAGGAAACTGGCAAAGACACTGATTTGACCGCTGAGGTTCTTGGCGCTGGAGCGGCGGCCGCTGCTACCGCCACAGGTATTGCTGTTGCTGCGGCCGTGCACCAGTCCCACGAGGAAGCTGAGAACCAGACTGAGGCCAAGACTGAGAGTGAGGCACCTGCTGCAGAGGTGCAGCCTGAAGACAGTAAGCCTTTGCTCTCAGTCCCTGCATATAACGCGTCCGTACCGTCCTTCGAAGCTGATTCGGTTCTCGCAGCACTTGTTGGCGATGGCGAAGCCCTTCTCCAGAAGCTCAACCAGCCTTCCACCGACCAATTGACCTCGATCACAAATATCCAAGCACCACCCGCACAGCGCCCTGTTGAGAACCAACAGACTAAGGCAGTCCCTGAAAGCGAGCCCGCTACCGAGTCCAGCCAGAAGGCTTCCGCTCCTGCGCCTGTCCCCGAACAACTCACTCCCCCCACCACAACCACTGATAACGGAGATGAAGATGCTCGTCCTACGAGCCAGAGTCGGTCAGTCGCCGCTCTTTCCATCAATAATGCATCTGATAATTGGCTCAAGGCGCTCCTGCGCACGGTCTTCAAAAGCGTTGGACGCATGTTCCGTCCTTGGTCATGGGGCAAGCAATAGATAGCTTGCTCAATGAAATGGACTGCTTTGAGGGAAACAAAAGATCGTGCGGGAGTGTGTCATTTGCATTTCTCCCTCTTGACGCCGTCACCTCCATGGGTTCACACCTAAGAAACACGTGGTTCGGAGTCACAATACTGACGCTGATTCGCCAGGTCCCTGTTTTTGATTGCCATTGCGGTGCCTATCGTGGTCATCCTCTGGCGCTCATTTTAAACAATGATCATCCGTGGACCCTCCGAATCAGCTCAAGTGGAGGCATCCAGCCCGACATAAAAAAAAAAAAAAAGTTGACAGATCGTTATCTACACGCTTGATTCCCCTGTATTTGATACCTGCCGCTTGTTTTTGTTTACGATTTTCATATTCTCTCGGTTTTTGATTTTTTTTGTTGCTGTTTTGTCCCATGGATTCATGGGTTAATGAATTTCTTTTGTCATATTTCACATTTGGTGAGCTTGGCTATTCACCCGATAGAAGGCTTTCGAGGTGTGGCCTGGTTATCTCCAGGATGTATTTAATGACGCCTATGATCTTATTTGAACCATTGTATCAAAATCCGCATCCCTCCGTGTAAACCTTTCCCTAAAATGCTATATTGGCTGCCACCTGCATTGGATAAGTAGACCGTTGACCATCTACGCCGTGTTACTTTCATTTGAAGAGTGTGCTGTTCCTTATAATATGCTCAACATGAAATCTGCAAGTTCAGTCTAGATGGCCGTCATTGTGTATATGAAGGTGCATGATGCCTCTGGGCAGCATTGTACACTGCGTATCTCGTGTCCTGGGCTTCATCCATACTACCAACTATTGACTACTTTCAATCTTGGGTAAGCAAAAGATAAAAAGTGTCAGCCTAGTGCGTATCACGCCTACTTACTTCACATTTTAGGTTAGTGTATAGAGTAGTGGGAACGAGTAGGTGAATGGATATACAGTCAATAATATCACTCCAAATTTCAGATACTGCACCTTACTAATACCGTTAATGTGATGTTCAATTGATATTCTTGGTATTCAGGTATGGTGCTCCGCCTAATATCCCTATGTCTATCCTTTCTGTGCACAGTGTGAACGCCTCAAACACTCTCACTCTTCAACCTCAATAACCAACTTCGTACAACTCACACCCTGAAGCAGCTTGTCCAACCCGACATTGATGGCCCCCAAGCCTTTCCCCACGACGCTCGGCTCAGGACTCGGTCTGATAGTCCCCTTGGCCAGATTCTCACCCAGCCACGTCCCAATCCAGTATCTGAACTGCTCCAAGCTTTCCCTTTCCACCATCGACGGCATTACAAATAGCGTCTCCACCCCATCTACGACCTCAGCATCCCCAGGAATCCTGGGCGCAGACATAATCTTCGCCGTGTTCGTCTTCTTACCTCCTCGGTCATCTTTGAAAAATGCCTTAAGAATAGCCTGGCATGGCGCCAGCTCCCCAGTAGCAAGAAAACAGTGCCGGATCACAAACCCGTCCTCCTTAGCAGCTGACACGATCGCATCCACAACTTGCGGATCCTTGTAGTCGAACACGCGGTCTGCGCCTAAAGATTGCACATAGCTCTTGTTTGATTCTCCAGCCGTGGCATACGCGGCTGCAAAAGGAGAGTTGGGATCCTCACACAGCAGCCGGGCTGTCTGCACTCCCATGGTACCGACGCTAGAGGAGGCACCCCAGATGAGAAGGGCTTCTCTTTCCATATTCTTCCCTTGCTTCTCTCCATCGACGTTGGTGCTGGTATCAGTAGAGCCAGTAGTTGCTGAAGCAGAAGCAATGGCCACTCCCGGCCGAGGGACTCCCATCATTCCCCAGGCGTTAAGTGGTACTGCAACGGCGACGGGCAATGTTGCCGCATGGTTCCATGACATGTGATCGTCCATGATAGGCACAGCATGCTGCCAGGGGACGAGACACCGCTCCTGGAATGGGCCATAGTCTGGATCACAGGATTTCCAGACAGACGCGGAGTAGGCGGCGATACGGGTGATACCCGGTCGGAAAGATGGACCTACATTATCGCCGCTCGCGCCGGTGGGGACGTTCTCGCCGACTTCGATAACTAGGCCTGACATGTCGAAGCCGATGACCGTGGGGTATGTGGGTATGAAAAGACCTTCGTCACGCATTATGGCGTCTGCCGGGTTGAGGGCTACGGACTTGACAGCGATGAGGAGCTCTTCTGGTCCTGGTTTTGGGGTGCGCCGAGTCTGGAGCTCAAAAGGTTGGCCTTTGGCCAGGCAGACGGCGGCGAGGTGAGTGGACATTTGGGCCTTTTGTGCAAGATTTCAGGATGTCTAGTGTTTCTTCCATTGAAGATTTGGAAATGACTGCCCTTTTATATAACAAAGCTATAATTCCAAACTATTTGCTGAGTTGATGCGCCCTGCTGACTGTAGATACCTCAGCCAATCAGAAGTCTTTGCATCCGACAAACAGTTAGCGCAGAATGTATGTTTCCAGAAGTAGTCTAGCGTATGGGCACATATGACGATGTGTTCCGCCTCCTGCTACTAGACACGGAATCTACTTCGAGCTCAGAAAATCCCTCATAGGCAAGCTGCGTAAAGTACTGGGAACTTAACCAAACATGGCCTCGATTTTCCAAAGAGAGGCTCAGGCCCGGGAGTGTAAGGCTCCGCGGAGGTCAAGATTTGGCTGCCGAAATTGCAAGCTCAGAAAACTCAAGGTGAGTAACCCTCGACTTTCTGACTAGTGCTTGACTGAGTAAATCTTCTTGGCCTATCAGTGCGACGAAAGCAAACCGAATTGCAAGAGATGTAGTTCATTTGGGGTATTATGCAACTTCGCGTCGAATATTCCCGACCTACAGCCCGTCGCCGCTGACTCAGGGAGGCCATTGACAGTTCGACGGAGAGCACAGCTTCTGCCTCCTGTCTGCAGTGCTGTCTGGACTTCTGATGAAATCACATCATATCAATTGAACGCAAAGTGTCAAGACTTCATCACTCGGTATCTCGGTCGAAGTCTTACTACCCCGGATGATCCTAGTATGAAATACGTTAATCGCAAGCTCCTGAGACTAGCCTTCACTGTAAGTATTATTGCATTAATCTCGTACTTTATGATATTTTCAACGCCATATTATATCTTATGAGCTGAGCCCAATTAACAAGTCTCTTGCAGCACCCTTTCTTAATGCACGCCTCTCTAGCTGTGGCACTCACATATGACCGCCATCTGCATAACTCCTTGGGCAATCGTCACAGTCTAGAAGAGTGCTATCACTGGTCTCAAAGCACAGCTCTTCTCAACAGGCGATTAAGAAAACCGATCAAAGCAGAAGACAAGGATGCAATCTGGGGCACTGCGGCTGCTTTGGCTATCTTGTCCGTTTCATCCCCTGAAGCATATACACCCGAAGAATCGTGGCCTTTAAACCCATCCGACAACTCCAACCTGGACTGGATACATATGAGCAAGAGTAAAATGGCACTGTGGGACATAGTGAATCCGCTACGACCGGACAGTCTTTTTTGCGTCATGGCGGCAACCTTTGCTCGTATGGAAGCACCCTTGTTGGGGAAGGGTACAGATGGTGTTCCAAGTGCCTTGGCTGGAATCTGTCTCCTCGAAGACTCATCTACCGCGACAAACAATCCGTATTTCCATGCTGCCCATGCCGTGTCTCAAGTTATGGGTCTTCCAGATAATGAGGTCACAACAGGTGAAAGTCAAATATTCATTCGCACTATTCATGGCCGTTTTGAAGACCTACTTCGGGGAAGAGACCCTGTAGCACTTCTGCTGCTGTATCTATGGTACCGCAAAGTAGGCCGAAGTATATGGTGGATTGAACTTAGAGCTAGAGTGGAGTGTCCTTCCATTTGCTTGTACTTGCAGCGGCATCACAAAGCGAATGTTGCGGTACAGGCATTTCTTCCAGGGGGCTCACTTGCTGAAATGGGGAACTAACTCAGATTTTGGAAATGCAAAGATTTCTCCCTTTCGGATTTGTATATTCAAAAACTTAATCAAACGTACATCGTATTCACGCATTTCGGAGCGACCGGGAAGTATTGGGGAGTAAAATTGCCAGAGGATCCGATATTTGACTATGAATCGAAAGATGCGGAACTGAGAAAAGAGGTCGCGGGCTGAGACAAGAAAGAGGAATAAGGATGATGAGCTGACCGCGAATTTTTAATGGAGAAAACGGAGATCATGACGACATGTTATGACCAGGTCGCAGCGTTGAATGTTGCCTACTGAACTTCTACATGGCATCTAATGTTGGAGATTAGATAGTAATGGGACTTATTTGCGTTAGTAGCAGCACTTGAAGAATTGTAATTCGACCCATGCATGAAAATTCCGCCTATCGAAATAATGGCTACAACTAACTTTAATTGATGATACATATACTATAAGAAGTGGAGGCCGTATTTCAAGGACAGTGTTCACGTCCGGTAATCTGGCCCTGAGGCCGCCTGACCAACAACATCAAGCCACGGACGTAGCATCACAGCAGCCCCTTCATATTGACGTGCACCACATTGCGTCGGGCCAATTAACCAGAGAAATCAATCTAAAGGAGTTTTAAGGCGTAAAAAGAAAGGTTCCTTGATTTGCCCGAGGCATTTGAAAAAAAAAAAAAAAAAAAAAAAAAGATAACAGGCCCGAGCCGTGGATCGAACACGGGACCTCGCGCAGGAGTGCTTAGGAGTTGCTGCCCTAAGCGCGAATCATACCACTAGACCACCCGGGCTGTTCTTATGTCCGGCAGACGATCAATGGCTATATGACCAAGTTCTTCTTTATGCGTTAACGCATGACGTCATTCATTTTCTTCTTCTCAATAGGGCAAATCAAACACCCTAAGCTTATGACTTCTATGAAACCACTATCAAATATTGTTCATCAAAACATATGTTTATTATAACAAACAGGATAAGCGCCAGGGTTTTTTCAAACAGCATCAGGAAAATGACTGAGCGGTTGGTGATAAGCGTTTCGGGCTATGTGCATAGGCGCTGCCTTGCGGGAGCCTGGCTTCCGTAAAATGACCACAAACCTACACCATTATCAGAAACTTCATTCAGCGGAATCTAGATTATATTACGCCTGAAGAGAGATATTGTAGGAGACCCAGAAGAAATTCTTGCTTCGTTCCCCCCGACGGTCTTGAAGTCATATGATGCTTGGGTAAACTTACATAGAATATTCCTTAGAAAGACGTGATAAAATGGTTTTATCACGACTTTCCCTACGGTCGCCAAGAGCTATCCTGGAATGTGGCGCTCAGGGGATGTGGACTGTGAAAACATCATTATGATGATGATAATGCCGCTATAAAGAGAGTCTAGTGTTTTTTACTTTGTTCTCGAGAACACTTCGGTCTTGCAACTATATTGCGTATCAACGCCTACTGACGATATTGCTACTCTGGCTAGTAATAGTCATCAATGCCGCCTACCTATTTCTTTCTATCTCAAATCGTGAGTGGGAGAGATTAAGGAACTGAAATGGGATCCCACAGGGGCAGGCGGGGCAGGAATGTCTAAAGCTAAAAGCAATAGTATTGGTATGTTGCTCTTGGTGAACCAGCTTTGGCTGCTACTATCAAGTTCAGTCCAGTAGAGAATAAGGTTAAACAGCTAAAGTTCGGGCTATAATTGTCACACGCTTTGACCACTAGTGGTGTGCTGACCAAGCCTCCCGTCTTGGTCAGCCACACTAAAGTGTCAAACCACACTAAAGTGTCATTTTTTACCCTTTTTGAGCTTTTCCAGCGTCACACCTTCTGTATCTATTGTATAAAGTGGTTTTCCATCATCTCCAATGACCCAGCTATCAGAATCCTCAATTTCTCCGTTTTCGTCCGATCTTTGTGGAATTGGGACCAATTCTTTTGCAGCGGCTCGGAGCATGCGCATATGGTCCAACCTTTTCTCCTCCTCGTCACGTCTCCAAATTCGCCGGTTGGCATCTAGAGGTGTTAAAGCAGTAAGGCTTGATAGCTGCTTTCTAGACCTTTTGGTCTGAATTGGACGTTGACGAGCTTGAATTGAGAGGAATTTCCTCTCAAGCTCATTGGTATACTCCGTGTTGATAACTTGGCCTATCTGGTAGTGCTTGAAATCGCGTTTCAACCGATTAAGCTCTTCGGTCTGATCTTTCATTTCGTCCGATATTTTTCCAATACGCTTTTCAAGCTTATTTCCCACATAATTCAGCCTTTCAATTGTTCGAGGTGGTGAATTAATAGGCGAAGAGTGTGGTTCTGGTGTGTGGCCTAAGAGCTCGAGAATTGGGTCATTTTTATGCCTTTCATCCCATCTTTTTTGTATTGGTCCGATCACAATATTAGGATTAAAAGGCCAAATTCCAGTATCTCGAAACGCGCTCTTAATAATTCGTGGTTGGAATGATTTCTGTCGGATTGAAGTGATATTTTGAAGGAATACCCGCTTTGCTGAATCGGGCTGGAACCACGCGTTTGTAAGCGTATTTTCCTTCCGAAAATATTGTTTTAAACTCAAAAATGGCTTTTGGTCTAAAGGTTGAGCAAAATGAGAGGTATGGGGTCGAAAGCTGATTGGGATAATTCGGTGATTTTCGCAAAAATCGAGGAATTCAAACGTAAGGTGGGATCCATGCCCGTCGAAGAAAAGCACGCGTTTTCCATTGGTCCCAACGCGATTTTTCGTGTTTTCATGGAACAGATGAAGCCATTCTAGGGCAATTAGATCAGACGACCAGCCGTTTGGAGAGACTTGGATTTTATAGTGCTGATTAAGCGCTGGATTGTCACGGAACCAGTCCTCCATATGCGTCCGACCTTGGAAGATCAAATATGGGACCATAACCCAACCATCCGCGGCAATACACTCAATTGAGGTGACAATTTGACCCCGATCGGTCGAAGAGAGCCTATCTGAGCTATATTGATAGCGCGTCACGACCTTTTGAGCTCGTCCTTGACCTAATTGGAACCCTGTCTCGTCGAAATTGTAGATATTTTTGGGACTAATACCTTCAATCCAATCTCCAACATGGTTAAACCAGGTTATAAGACGTGAAATATCCTCTGATTCTAGCCTATTTTTATCTATAGGCTTCTGTTTAATCCAAAAGAAGCCTTCTGGAAGACGTCGGACGAATCGGCTAGACCACATCTTGCTAACCGGAGGCTGGTTAGAACGTGCTAAAATTGAATTTGCGCAACGTTCAATCTCTTGGAGCGTACAAGGCGCCCATAGATCATCAAGCTGCTTAATATATCGGATTAAAGCAGCTTCTTGCATCATATTCAGCGCTCGTTGTGGTGATATTTTCGTCTTAACTTTTCCGCGTGCGTGGAACCGACGGAGTAGCGACCGATATGGAAGGCTGAACGACCGGGCTAATTCCGTTATATTAGGCTCATTTTGGTCGGATATGGTAGCTAGGGCTTGCTGGTAACGTATTTCGAGTTCAGATGGCATATTTAACGTATTTTGGTAGAGAAATGGGATTAAAAGGGTAAAAAATGACACTTTAGTGTGGTTTGACACTTTAGTGTGGCTGACCAAGCCTAGTGGTCAAAGCGTGTGACAATTACTACTAGTCTGAGCGGAAAACCAGAGGAAGGTGGTGAAAAAAGCACACATATCATTAACCAGATATAGCGCCATGCATCTTTATTTCAGAGCATACGACACGATACAGGAACTCGCAGGTGTGTATCAAAGAGCATATGACCTCGGTTTATTCAAGCCAACATGCGAGATTATGCCTCATTTGAGCCGAGATATATATTGACATTTTAATCTACGTTGACAAAAAAAGAAGTGCCAATTCAATTTCATTCCCTGGCCATTTTAAATTGTAGGTAGGAATTTCTTGCAATGATTATAAATGTATGTTGTACGTTAAAAGAGGAGGTACCAAATGGATAAAGCTATGTTTTAGGCTCGGTCTTAAACAGAAGCGAATATAGATTATTATTTGATCATCTTTTCCATAATCTTCCCATGTGGTCTAGTGGTTAGGATTGCCCGCTTTCACCGGGCCGGCCCGGGTTCAATTCCCGGCGTGGGAGCTTATTTCAAATTTTTTTATTTTTTTTGCCTATCCTTTTCAGCCTCCTCCCACAGGTGATGTTTCACCATGCTCATTTATTGCATCAAGCGATATTACTTCAATTGTAGTTGCGCAGTTTTTTTTCAGTTCCATCAATTCTTTATTTACAACCTGCTTGTGACATCAAATGGTCGGTGCCTCGTAATGTACAACCCGGCTGGTTGGGATAACTCACCCATGGTTCTGGTGACCCTGACTGTATGATTATGTAACCTTGGTCCGATATGGGGTAGTGGCTAACCTGTCGGCTTTTCACGCCGAAGCGCGGGGTTCGATTCCCCGTATCGGAGATTTTTGCCTGCTTTTGCATCTCGATCCGAGAAGAAGTTCTTTTTGCCCCGCCATTTGCTATGAATGTGTATATATTCGATCTCCAGGATTGGATTAGGTCACAGCAAGGTGTCGCACCTGCTCAGGTGGGATACTGCTACCTGGGCGGTCTGTTTATCCTTCCAAAACCTCAAGATCCACAAGGGAAATGAAACCCCAGTCTATCTTGGATTATCTGTCGGGTGATGACAGAAAATTGGAATAGGACTAATCTTGGAACGTGGTGAATGGCACCGGACACATGCGGTAGCAGCTTGGAACCTTAGGAAGAGATATCCACTTTCCACCATGCCACCAACCTTGGCTCGCCAGCGTCCCTAAGTTACCTCCCAATCAATGAATCAGCAGTTACCTAGGATCTTTTAAATATCTGATATATATTCCTAACATGCGTAACTCTATTGAAATCAATATGTCGGGCAAGATGTACTTTAATTTGACCACACTTGCTGGAAGTAATGGTGGTACTGAGATCCATAATCTCCCAGACAGAACTACAGTACTTGATTTCAAATCCTTACCTACCGTTGATCGGTGAATTGGTATATGGAATGTCTCACATTTCTTATCTAGTGGGTACCTTGAAATGTATTTTATTCTAGTCCTCTCATCATCTATATCCCCTGCGACAAGCGGAATGTGCAAGCTTAATTTTAAACATTTAATTATCACTTTCTTTAAAGCGACTTTTGCCATCAGACTAAGGCAGCATAAGAAGCACATGACCTGATCACCTTGCATTGCAGATCTATGTACCAGCATGGAAATCGTGCACATGTCTTCACCTGTGCAGCTTGTGATAAACTGATTTGACATATCCATACATTGTGAAGGGATGAAATAAGAATGGTATGTGATTCTGTTCATTCATCGAAAATTAAATAACTGACCAGCCTTATGAAAAAAAACTTTCCGGGTGCTGAAGCTTGCAACTTGGACGATTCCTTGCAGACCCCGATCCTCTAAGTCCCCTAGCTGAAGGCGTCCAAGGTTTTCTTGAACTACGTGTCTATATTATCCACTGAAAGTTGCACCATGAGGGAATGGTTACTGGACAATTGCCCATGCATCGAATCTTCGAATCTGCTCTTTTCGTTGTAGAGGTTGCTGAGCATGGCTTGGGCCGGGTATGCAACTCCGGCAGTCTTGAATAGAGGGGCCTGGTATACATAATCAGCCATTCAAGCTCGTGGATGCAGATTTGCAGGCTTCTGTACCTTATTCTGCGCGGCTCGGAGAGTATTAATAAGCACAGGAGTGAGTTGATTGTATGCATCCATCGTTCGATCACCACCCTCGCCATCAAATGGATCGGAGCTGTCCATGTTCTTTCATGCAGTTTCTGAAGACTTATGGGCTGTATACACAGCTTTGCAACTAGCAGAGCACCAGTAACTCCCCCATTGTAGTTTTCAATGGCCTTTTTAGTAGCCAGGGTTTTTTGGGTCAAGATATATTTGCCATTTTCTCTATTATTTGGATATATAGCTCGGATAATGTTAGTAAAATAAGCTTATTATTTTTCTTTGCGCTTGCCTAATGTACATTAAATATATTGAAATTATTCTCAGGCAAGAAGAGGGGAGGATTGATTAGCTATGGAGGCCTGTAAGCTTAATTCAGGCGTATGCTAAGGTTATTTAGGTAGAATTTGCTTAGTTTGTTGATTGATACTCCGCACTTACATGAGGCCGGCATGTTGCCTCTATACCTTTCACATTTTAGCACGAAACCAAAGGATGGGTTCAATATTGAATGTATCAGCGGCCAGCTGGGATTGCAATCGCCGATGCATTAGTTATTTAAATGAGGCTGCTGGGACTATATGAGAATAATATGCGGCATTCTAATTCAATGGTACCGGCGATAAGTTGAGTGCCCTCTGCTGAATAACTCGTAGATAAATTGAATGACCGGGATGTATGTAAAGAGAATCTAATTCCAGTACATTTTAAAATGATATAAAGACTATACTGTGACTGATAGAACGTTCAGCGCATCTTTTCTTTTACGACCTTTAGTAATGGCTAGTCTCAAACGTGAATAACTGGCATCGTTGGATGAGCTTTAGACGCGTGCCTTATATACGTCATCGGAGACCGTGGGGACTAAATCTCTTTTCTCGGCGCTAATAAACTAAGACACCGAACAATTTCTGGTTAGTACGGAATAAGCTATTTCAATACTGCGCTAACCTTTCAAAATAGATGTCCGCTGCGAAAATTCTCAATGGACAGCTTCAAGATGAAGCTTAACAGCCACTAATCAAAAGCTTAACTCAAAATGACCAGGAGGGCTCTGAGCAACCATCTCGCACCGGAGAGATATCTAGACTTTACGCTGCGCTCTATAAGTGCTACAACAAGACGGTTGGAGAGTTACGCCGTATTAAAGGGAGAATTATATGCTTCGCTCGGCAAACATTCAGCTATGCCATCCACTTCAAGCCTCGGACCGTCGCATCGCTGATCACGCAGCTATGTTGGCAATTTCCGAGCAGGGTTTTGAGAATTTTCGAAATGGCATCAAAGCCGTGATTGAGGCTTAGGAGATCAATTACCTAAAGACAAAGCCCTAGTCCTACATTGAGATTAAAAAAATGAGTTTATTAGACTTTATATGGATAATTCTCATTAGAACAAGATGGACAGCTAAACACCCGGTCCCTTCGTAAGTGATCTTGATCACGCTTTTTAGATTATGCTTATAAATTGATAAAACTAAGTTTTCAGTATAATATATCTATCTTCGATGGTACAGTCGGTAGTGGAATCAGCTTCCTCCCTATAGCCTACTTTTCTTTTCTTAGGTTCCACTGCCAATACCTTAGCGCATTGGCCGGAGCCGCACCAAGTTGAGTGCCGCTAAAAGATATGCCGTGTATGCTACTTTAATATTCTTCCGTAATTTTACACTCGTTGCTTTAACCCTAGTTACAGCTCTAGATGCATTTTCCGGCCCAGGATTTCGCTAAAACAACTTGGATGCGGGCTGCTGAGTATCTGAAGAAGCGAAAAGCAACGAAAAATTCATTTGCTCCTTCCCTTAGAGTATCCAATTTTCGTATCCCCATGAGCGGGGGGTGGCTTTTACATGTTGGTTTGTACCTGAGTCAAATAAATTTATGTCCTTGGAAAGCTGTTCATGTACGAGTTGAATAATCTGCTTTGTGTTGTCTCGTTTGCCGTTATTCTTCGTAGCGTTGTTCTTACATAGCACTACTACTACCTGTACTTATTAGCCAAACGCAAAATTAGAGCGTACTGTTCAAGAATACAGGTAACAAAATTATTCTGCTAATTATTTCCGCCTTCTCGGAGCCATAACATTGTGTATTTTGAGTGCGTCTGTGGGCAGGCCGGATTTGCACACTAAGTTTTGCACAGATAAGCGCCCACTTGGCTGGGGTAACAGGACATGTGCGCAAGAGCTGTGCTTACAATCACTCTGCCAAATATTTAAAAGAAAATAAAAAAGGAGCGTGAAATTAATGAAATAGGCTTCCGTACAGGTATCAGAAATCAGTTTGCCAGGCTCCAAAGAAATCATCCAGAAAAGTCCTGATTAAGCTTTTGCAGATCCTTTACTCAGGAGGTGAGGACGCAGAAGTCATACACGAAAGGTAATTCCGGAATACCAAAATGTCAGCTCTAACCGATCAAGTCGCCAATTAGGCCATATTGCTTCGCTTCTGAATTTCCTCCCATTTACGCTCAAGCTTATCACCGATTGCGCGAGTGGCCTCCTCCACCAACTCTGTCTCGGACAGCCCGCTCCGCTTGGACACCTTAGAATGAGAATCCTCTCTGGACATCTCCACATGCAAGTACACGGCCGCCTTCTTGCCCGTGAACATGGCGTGGGGAACATTGGTTGCGCCGCCGCCGCCGTTGCAATCACCCACCGCCCAGACACCAGCCTGGCTTGTGCGCATGCTACTGGCAACAACGTCGATTTTGTGATCTGTCATTTTCAGTTTCATCTGGGAAGGCAGCTGCGAGTGCTGAACGGTAGGCACATCGATAATGAACGCATCGCGCTCAACGGGGTCACCGGTGCTGAAGTGTAGCAGGAACTTATCAAACTGAAGATCATTTTCCTCATCGCGGTGATCCCCACCGTCCTGGGTGCGTTCAAGGCGGGTGATAGTTCGGTTGTCAATTTTGACATTCCATGCTTCCAGCTGCTCTTTCCAGCCATCATTTTTCGCCGTGGCCGCGGCTTCTCCCTCAGCGGTTTGGGTGCCATTGACGAAAGCAATGATGTCGGAGTATTGAGTGTTGACCTCTAATAAATCATCGAGAACACCGGCAACGTCAGTGAGGATCCCGAAGGGTTGATCACGATGCTCTAGTTATGGTTAGTGAAAGATATAGATACTGGTGAAGATGATATTACCATAGCCATCACACCAAGGGCACCAGAAAACCCCCTTTCCCCAAGCTTCCTTAATACCGGGGGTGTCAGGAAGCACATCGGTCAGACCGGTACCCAGGACAAGCTTGCGTGAGGTAAAGGAACTACCGGTGTTATCGCTCACATTGAAGGCTGACACCGTACCGTCTCCAATCGACTGGACCGACAGCACAGTAGAGTTCCTGAAATGGGCTGTAGGATAGCGACTGATTTGTTCACGGGCCGCGCCGCGGAACTCAGGGAGTGGAGTACCTGGAACCGTTTAGAATATGGAATGAGACTTTATCCAAGGTTAACTTACCATCATTGCCGATGACATCATGCATCTCCCTGGTAGGGTCATTGCGGTAATGCTGGCTATCAATCAGCAGCGCAGTTCTGCGCACGCGCGATACACCACTCAAGGCACTGAGGCCTGCAGGACCACCTCCCACAATAATAACATCGTAGTCCGTTTGGGGAATAGACTCGGTCAGGGCAAAGGTGCCCAGTGAGAGGAATGCGGATATGAAGGTTGCGATCTTCACCATCATTGTGCCTTTTCTTGTTGTTGGAAAGGAATCTAAACAAGATACGTTATGGGAACCTCGGCCTTTATACCGTGGAGGTTCATTACAGTACTTTCATAATGCTCCAGTGAACTCACTAATGTTGCAGATCAGCATTCCAACACTAGCCATAACTCGCAGAGAAGATGGTGATAGTCACAATAATACGACATGCCTCGCATCTCAGTGGAGTGGCTTGCGAAGATCTCTCGGGCGGGAGATTACGGACGCTACGGGTCGAGCATTCCGAAGGCTATAGAGGTTGGATAGCACATAGAGACGTGGGGATAAGCTTCCAATCAAAGGAGGAGAGCCATCAAGGGATAGTAGTTAATATTGGGACCATGAGCGGGGAACAACAAAAATTCCCATTGGGTCTTCCCCTGAATCTCAACAGATCTGATCTACCAGTAGGGATAATAGATCATGGGCTGTTTATTTTGGCTTAAATGGCAGTGGGTTCTTGGCACATCGACGTTGCCGTGGTAATTTCTCACGTTACTCCTTCTGTCGTTACCAACCTCCACCTTCGAACCAAACACCCGTTCGAGTAGGGGTTTCGAAAGGGATATGATTATTCATGGATATTCATGGATATTTGAGCATTGCTGGATGCACCGCCCTTTATTCTATATACACCATCCCCCTTGCTGTATTAGAGATAGCTCTGTATCTGTAATATAATCCAATTTTGAAGGTATTGATAATTCTGCCGGCAGCCTTCGCAACTTTGAAGTATCTCGGTCATGATTCTTTCATATATTCCTCCCTTTTTAGAAAAAGAAAAGAAGAGAAAAGGGTTTGTCAATTCCGCGAACTAATAACAAGTATCAGGTTAATTGATCCCCTCTTGTAGGCTGATTTTTGCTGGTGTGAATCGAACCAAATTCAGTATCACGGTGGGCGGTAGAAAAAGCTAGGATAATATCAGATAACATAGCTGCAAGCTGGAACCGGTTGATATTACATCCTATCATCCAGTCATTGCACACTAGCTTCCCAGCACCCGCATAATGCTTGCATAATCGATCAGCCCATGCATAAGCCTTTCCTCATTGGAAATTGCTGAAGGATGGCTAACAGAAATCCTACCTATTTGATAGGATGAATCCGGTAGATCGGTATCGTAAACTCACGCAGGAGCAAGTACCTTTCGATCCGCCCAGCCACGACAGATTCGTTCCCACTGAGCGGATTGTAACCTCTGTGCGGGGCTGGAGGATATCACAGAGAAGGAATACTCGCTTTCTGTCTTTGAACCATCGATCGACCAAGAAACTGTACACCTCTCCACTATGCAGCGAAGTACAACAATCGATTTACTGCAGGCCCTCCTAAGATATAAAACTTTAATTTCACGCTCAAATCAAGCTGCACTTCTGGTCGTCGCGGCATTTGGGTGGAACTATGATAGATCTATTCTATTTCTGGCCAGGGAAGATATTGATGCAACTGCCCGGAATGTGCAAGTGGCATGCTCTACCTCGCTGGGTAAAATCAGAAGATCTAGGATGCCGAATATAGTAAATACTCTATCTTAAAATAAGTAGTAGTTTTGGTTCTTGCATTCGCAGTATAGTACATGTAAAACCATAGAGAAAACCCCTATGCCAGAGCCCGAGGGTGGTAGAAACAGACATAAACCGCATACCATAGAGAAGAAATGCAAGAATACTACTTCACTTAGATACTTCATGACAAGGCCCTCTAACCGACTCAAGCTAATCATGAGTTCAAGCACCGGAAGCTGCTGGTATAAAAGTTTCCTGGAAACGTATGTAGCCCCTCTTCCAAGGCGGTGGATGGACCCGTGCAGTTTTTCTCGCTGTCACTGAGATAAGTTAGTTTGCCAGTTGAGCACAAGAGGATCACTCATTATGGGTAGAATATACTTGTAAAAGAAGCACTCCATAGTTGCACCAGTGACATTTCCTTTGATGTAAATCTCGCTCAAAGCATTTTTCCTTTTAGGAATTAGTAGGGGTATCCGGAGGACCTGCATGAAGGGAGACGTACTGCTCCCAGTTTTCAATACATTTCTGCGACTCGGGAGTCTCTGCCCAAGTTTCCACGTCTGATGTCAATATCATCTGATTCTGTTAGTTTTTTTCCTCTTATTGGGGAAACATACCATACCCATCCGATTGGCTCTGCGAACGCTGGCGCAATACAGAGACCGAGAGACGTAAGGGCCAGGGAGAGCTTCATTATGGCTGTTAAGTAGTCTAAACACTTTACTGAGACTTTTGATTTGAAAGAAGACTTAAGGACGGACGATGAGTAGCGTTCTTTATATAACGAAAATTAGCTAGCTAGGGGCCAGGAATTCTGAGAGCATAAGGGATTTTTGCCGGGGCAATGCAGGGAGCATACCGAGAGAAGGCGTTGCTATTTGTGTTATTGTTTATAATTCCTGTGTAACATATTACTACTAGGAGAATAATATGTGTCTAGGCATACGGGTAGCTTCTCTTCTATTTATCTTGAAAAGTGGAAGACAAGTTTATTACACCACCAAGGGGGGAAGAGCGTGAAGGCAAAGAGCCTTCGGTAGGCTTGTCAAGAGACTTAGATGATGTTATTGACGATATCCTCGTCTGTCCAGTCTATTATTCTCGAGGTTCGACTGGCACCGCGGCGTGAACAGATGTTAATAAAAAACCATACTCTTTGCTGGAGACATGTAAATCTCCTAAAGAGAGATCTTAAAAGAGATGCTCAAAATAGAAATTACAGTAAAAAGAAATTTTAGGAGAAATAAAATTGATATACATGGGCACCTCGCCCAAGATCTGCGGTTAGATAGCGTACCAAGTTCGGTTGGCTTCGGAATACGCCCAGTACGCAATCGCAACCATGAAGGCAAGCGTGCACTGCTGCTGTGTTTCACTTGCCATTGTTGCAAAATCTATTTCGACCTAATTATGTAATGATACTGTGTCTCTTGCTCCCCAAATCCATAAATAATTGATATATGGAGATTCGTGTTTTGTATTAATCCCTGCTTTCCCATAGATAGTGGGGCCAACTTAAGCCAATTATCCTTTAATCAAGTCAATTGGGAATATCGAAATCAAGAAGAGGGTTTGTCCCGAAAGCAAATTTTGTTAAAAGCAACAGCCATGCCGCAATGGAATGAAAGCCTTTGACTGTCTTGAATGGACATGCACGCCTATATTGGGATATTCCACCACTAGCCAGCGACTAACAGCACTGCGCTCCCGAAGCCTCTAAAAAGTCTCTATATAGTGTATCCACTGACCAGAGCTCGAGGCGGCCTGTGCCATTAGTGGCTGGCTGATGGTGGAATATCCCTACCTACTCCGCTCTACTTGTATATCACCAGGTGGTCAAGTTTATAGTGTATCTATACCGAGCTGTTGAGCAATTACGGTGTGATCGCCACCCCCTGTCTTTGATATTAGAATCCTCGATGATTAATGATAATTGGACTAATTGCTCAATATCACATGCGGATTCTACGTTAAAGTCATTAAAGTCTGATTGTTGTTTACGCTACGAAGTATGTGCTGGCAGATTTTCGGTGTATAGCACGGGCCACTTCGTGTGACATCACGAATTTAGGTGATAAAATAACAAGAAGAGTCATATAGTGAATGGTCATAGAGCAACACTCTTCTTCAATGACAAAATAGGGCAGAGGACAACTATTTTTGCTGTTAATAGCTGGACTGCAAATTTATATAACAAACATCCACCGAGGCTTCCAATTGCGCCGGTTAGAAAGACCACTTGGTTTTGATACCAATTCTCGGGATTTGTGGAAATAGCCATCGCGAATGAGAGATAGTGAAAATGGAAGTGTCTGGCGTGAAGAGTAGGAGATAGGGGCTAAAAAAAACAATATGATTGTGCATGCACATCTACATGAAAGGGGCTCCCTCATGCGAGGGCTCACAGCAGTCTCGGGTTGCCACGTCCACGTATTTTCAATTGCGAGAAGCGCTGGTAGCAATGTCCAGAAGAATAGTAAACTATAGAACAGTGGGCCCTCGATCACATTCATTATATAATATATCCACCCGAATAAGAACTGGTAACTTTGTTTTTTTTCTTACTCATTGTCGTGCTATGCTGTTGAAAACGTCCGTGTCATTGACTTCCTAGCTTTGTCGAAAGTGTGTAAACAGGAAGTCATGGGATCTTGGCATAGGAGACATCCCATGACTCTCATCTCATGAAGACATACTGATACAATCACTTCCCATCTCAAGTTGAGGCCCGCAATGCCGGAAGCGCTGATTGGATGATCCGGTGTCAAGGAAGGTGATATCGGACCCACTTTGACCATTTAGGAACACAATCGGCTTAGAAATCTTGCATCGTGTTTGGAGGATGGACTGCAGGGGAAAGTAATGATAAAAGAACCTCACGTCATTGGATACCATTTGTCGAAGTAAAAGCGCACCCCGCCTTAGGTTATGATGCTATTCCCATCAAATCGGTCTATAAAGGGGCCTCAAGACCTCCCCCCGGATCGCTATTAACACAACAATTTTTCAGAAAAATCCGGCAGAAGTAATCTCCTATCTTCGCACTCAAAATGTCTGAAGCCCTTGATCTATCCCTGTTGAAAGGAACTCCCCAACAGAGGGAAGAAATCTCCGCTGCGCTGCTTCATGGTCTCAAGACTCGAGGCGGGGTCAAGCTGAAGAACCATGGTCTTCCCGACCAGGTTGTCAATGATTTATTTGACTGGGTGAGCTCTTGTAATCTAATTTGTTGAAAAGCGATTTTAGCGAAGCTGACATGTTGCAGACTCGCAAGTTCTTCGCCCTTCCCTACGAAGACAAAATGATCGCAAAACATCCTCCCAAGGCAAACCCCAACCGCGGATACTGCTACGTTGGACAGGAGTCAATTTCGACTATTAGTGGCTATGAGAAAGGCCTTCCTCAGGGCAAGTTTATTCGTGACATTAAGGTATCTTTGTATCCAGCATAACCCTGACCGCCATATACTGACAACCATGCAGGAAACAGTCGATTTTGGATCGCCCGGTGACGAACTCGTAGACAACATCTGGGTTCCCGAAGAAAAGCTCCCAGGCTTCCGCAAATTCATGGAAGAGTTCTACGAAACATGCTTCAAGCTCGAGCTCGAGATCCTTGCTGCTCTTGCCAAGGCTCTCGGTGTCGACGAAAAGCAAATGGTGTCCCTACACAACAAAGCTGAAAACGAATTCCGTATTCTCCACTACCCAGAGGTTCCTGCATCCGAACTGGCTGATGGTACCGCAACCCGTATTGCAGAGCACACCGACTTCGGCAGCATCACTATGCTATTCCAGGACTCAGTTGGCGGGTTGCAGGTTGAAGATCAACAAAATCCGGGTGTATTCCGTGGAATTGAATCAGCAGACAAGACTGAGATTATTTTGAACATCGGAGACTCGATGCAGAGACTCACGAACGACACTTTCCGTGCTGCGTGCCATCGTGTCACATACCCGCCTTCCGTCAAGACTGGCGTGGAAGCTGTTATCCCTGAGCGGTATTCGATTGCATACTTTGCGAAGCCGAACCGTACGGCATCGTTGTTCCCTTTCAAGGAGTTCATCACACCTTCAACGCCTTGCCGATACGATGATATGAATGCGTGGGATTACCAAAATCTTCGAATCTCCAGACTATTTAAATAAGCGCTGTATTTAGGTACACTGAAGTATGGGTCTATTATGAGAATTCAAGTATATATCAGAGTCAATTTCATAAAGATGATGCAAAGATTTGGCACGGAATTGGAGATATCCAATTCGATAGAAGCATTTACACCATATGCCTTATAAGAAATCATGTTGAAGGTTTTCCTTTTTTTCCAAAGCCTAGTGGCAGATATTTGAAAGGACTTGTCCTTTTGAAGGAGGTATTGACCTGGTTGACCAGATGTGGTGTATGCGGCCAGAGGTTTAATACCTAGTTGATCAATCTTCGAACGGAGATTTGTGGAAACGAGACAGCAGATTGAGGATGGAAAGCATGAGAGTGCTTATCTTCAGGGGCTTATGGCCTCATTCAAAGAGGGTAAAGCTGAAAAGTGCGACTTGGGACCTAAAATGCAATGGCCCTGCAACTCAATTCCTTGTTCAATCATGGTGTTTTCAAAGGTAGCAGTCTACAGAAAGAATATCAAATTTTCGTTTTCATACCTCTCAGTCGCCCTTGGAATATGTACTAGTATAGACTGTATAGGCATCAAAGATCGCATGTATAATGAAGATTTCCAGTGTTCAAAATTTCTTAATTCTTTTTCCGCGATTTCGTTATCGCTGTCACGCCGCGTCTCGAGTCACGTGAATGACAACGGGCCACATGACTATCTCCAGATCACTCGATCCTTGATCGCACAACATTCAGCATGTCCCACAGCCTCGATCTGGCATGCAGCCTCAATTGGTAATGGCAGCTGTCGTCAACGTGCTAAACCCAAAGTGGTAGTCAAGGGGCACGGCTGATCCACCAATCATAATCGATCGATCAATTTTCAAGGAGAAAACCGGTTTCCAAATCGGGGACCCCTCAAACACATGAGCCACGGTGGTTGATGTCTTATGCCAAACAACGATGGCAATAGACGCTGGATCAGCATGCCCGCGGGAATCCAGATGTGACTCGGAGCAAGACAGAATCCGGGATTTAGCGAGGTGCACATTTGTCTCATATCTAACCTCGCTGCCACGCGCTGATCATCATTTCCAACGGTTTTAGATACTATTGTACATTTGAGCAAGATCCACAATCAACCAGCAGCCCTCGTCTCTCGCCCGACTCTACACTCACTGCACTCACGCAACTCGGAGTCTATCGTTTTGGCTGCAATCGATCGTTTGTTTCTATCATTGACGGTGAACAACAACATCTCATCGCAGAAGCAACCGCCTCGGTGTCTTTGCGCAATGCAGATCATCATCTCCCAGAGGATGGTATATACCTGGGCGTTCGGACGCTAGATCTGGAATGGGGTGTATGCCCCCATGCCATACGTCTCTTCACAGGGCAGGACCCCTCACGAGTGACGGACACGGAAAATATAACTGCGAATCGAACTCGAAACATTATTCGCGACTTTACCATTGAGGATTTTTACAAGGCCAGACCCTACGTCCTTGAGTGGCCATACTTCCGTTTCTACGCCGAGGTTCCCTTATATAGCCCCTCTGGATATGTGCTTGGCTCATACTGCGTGGTGGACAACAAAACGCGCACACATTTTGGAGATGAGGAAGTTGCTGCTCTTCAGGAGATCGCAGATGCCATCTCCCAGCATCTTGAGAATGTTCGGGTCGCCCATTACCACAACCGGGCCGACAACCTGGTGAAAGGATTGACTAATTTTGTCAAAGGCCATGCGCAGTCTGACCTCCCGGATCATCTCAACCAACTTGCCGCTCCGGAAACGCTAAGTTTCCATAACCTGAACTTTACAAGTAACGCTATCATTTCAAACTGTCCAGACACATCGACTCAAAGTAAATTTTCCAACAATAAGTCAACAATTGATCGATCGTCTTTGGCGACCAAAGAGGAGGGGACATTTTCCCTTTTCTCAGAAACCAAAGATTCAGAAATGACACGGCCTTCGACCCAGCCCTCATCACTTGATCCGGCCTCACCGCAGTCCGCAGAATTGTTAGGCCCTAACGAATATTTTGGCTCTGAGGACGCGCTGGATGATGTACCCATTGCAGAACGTGTGGCTGCAATATTTTCTCGCGCCAGTGACCTGCTTAGAGGCTCGATGGATCTGGACGGCGTAGCATTTCTCGATGCACGTCAAGGGGATTCAAAATTGTTAGTATCCTCCCTTGAGTTTGACTTTTTCTTTTTCTTTTTTTATTTCTAACACTGTACAGCGACCTTGGCGATGATTTTGTGAATGTGGATTCTCCCGATTTGGGGGACTCTGAGCCTATAAACAGTCCACAACCTTGGCTACTTGACCACTCCGCCAAGAAGATTCTCGATACCAAAGAGAGATTGTGTCGCCCTTTGGACTGCTTGACCACTGACTCTCCCAGTTCAAGGTCTGATCTCACCCTTTCGGAAGATTTTCTGCGTACATTGATACAAAATTTCCCGAGCGGTCACATTTTTGACCTCGACAAGGAATCCTGCGAGTCGGATACCATTCAGCACAAGGTCTCTCGCCACCTTGCACAGCAGCTACCAGAAGCAAAGTCAATCCTCTTCATC
This sequence comes from Penicillium longicatenatum, assembly GCF_028827895.1. NCBI lineage: Eukaryota > Fungi > Ascomycota > Eurotiomycetes > Eurotiales > Aspergillaceae > Penicillium > Penicillium longicatenatum. Next base: position 4,187,732 of record NW_026643120.1, on the reverse strand, counting down.
CCGTTGTGGGATTGGAACAAATCGCATTGGCTAGCAGGGACGCTAGTCTGGACACAGGAAACCAGCCGCCCTCTTGGTATGGAGGAACTCCATTATTTCAAAGTTTTCGGTGACTCTATCATTTCTGAAGTGTCTCGGGTGCATTGGACAGCGACCGAGAGATCAAAATTTGATTTTGTATCATCCATCAACCATGAACTTCGCTCTCCATTGCATGGTATACTTGGAAGTACCGAGCTGCTACAAACAATGCACCTGGAGCCCTCCCAGCATGAGATGGTTAAGATGATAGACACTTCGGGCCTGGCCTTGCTAGACACTATAGATCACCTGTGAGTTTGCCGTTCTCATAACCTTAAAAATACTCAGCTGATATGATCGCAGATTGGAGTACTGCGGGATCAACGATTTGGCGACAGGAAAAAAATCGGTCGATAGCAGGGTTGAAAACAACACAGCCATTCAATGTTCCGAATTCGATCTGGCCGCATTAGTCGAAGAAGTGGCCACTTTATTTTGCAATGAAAAACAATCGCGGATTGTCAACAGCCTCAAGGATAGGTCAATCGCAGCTGGATCCGGAACCGATGCGGAGAACCAACTCAATAGCAGCAACAATGAAGTTTCCGTGGTCATAAGGGTTGAGCAGTCAGATACCTGGACTGTGCGATCAGCCTCCGGTGCATGGAGAGGCATTATGCTTAATCTTATCGGTAACGCAATGAAATGGACTAAGGAAGGCTTAATAGAGGTCACATTGTCTGGGAAGACATTGGAAACAGACAAAGATTGTTCTCTTGCCCACCTGTGTGTCAAGGATACTGGCAGTGGAATCTCACGGGAATACCTGAAGAACCAGCTATTTTCTCCATTCGCGAAAGAAGACTCCCTTTCGCCAGGAGTTGGCCTTGGCCTCAGCATCGTGCGGAAGTTTGTTAAGTCCCTAGACGGTGAAATTGACGTCAGAAGCGAGCAGGGTGCAGGCACCCAAGTTGACATCTACATACCCGTGAAACACAACATAACACCCCATTCTGCTGGAGCAGCAAATGTTTCATCACTTCCAAAACCGGCAACTCCACCAACCCCGGTCCGGGCATGCCTTATTGGATTACACGGCCAACCGAACTTGAATGAGATACCGACTGGGATTCTAACCGTCGATGCGAAACGGAAACTATCCATTCAGAATGCCCTTTTCGATGTGTATATGACAAAATTAGGGTGGGACCTATCATCGGCGAAATCCCCCCTTCAGGAGCATGGTGATGTTGCGATTATCGAAGGAGCAGATCTCTATCAAATGTTGTCTGAGGGACTCTTGTCGGCTTCGGAAAGCGATAGTGTCTCGAAGTTTTTCATCGTTCTGGATGGAAAGACATCGCCTGCAATAGATGACCTACCTGCAAATTTCATCCGCGTGTCGCAGCCGTATGTCGAACCCCCTCCCCTGTTGGGCCCACATCAACTCACACATACTACCACAGATTTGGACCCAAGTCTCTCCATGATGCCGCGGAAAGATTTATGAAGATCTTCAATATGCGACTTCCACCAGCCGACGTGAATCTTGCTCTGATGTCCCCACCCATAATACAACAAAGCTTTGGATGTGAACTCGCGACCACTAATCTTGCCGATCAGCCCATTATTGTTCCCCTGATCGAGGATCAATCGAAATCCCTAAAGGTCCTCATTGTGGACGACAATCCCATCAATCTCAAGGTGCGTGGATACGCAACACATCTTCACTACATCATTCTTTGCTGCTTTGACCTAACCTTTGTGGTATCAGATCATGTCCACATTCATCCGAAAAATTGGATGCCGCTACGAGACAGCTCTCAATGGATTAATAGCTCTCGAAAAGTATGAGAGTGCCGACCAACCATACGATTTTGTTTTGATGGGTAAGCTTCAGATATCAATTTGGGCCTCTTTCACTACGGTCGGTTTACTAATACGAGCAGACATATCGATGCCTGTGATGGATGGATTGGAGGCAACCACAAGGATACGCGAACACGAAAGGGAGAAAGGCCTCCAGTCATCGTGGATCATCGCGATTACGGCTGTTGCTTCAAATGATATACAAGAAGCTGCGCTCAAAGCTGGGGTCAATGATTACCTCATCAAACCGCTATCTCTTGATAAACTCCGCGAACTAATACACGCATGATTTCACTTACGTGTCGAACCTACGGATTCACCCACATTTCGATTCAACTCCGAGACAAGATGGAAAATTTAACCATCTCGATATGAGATTCTAATGGCTAAACCTAGGCACCTTAATTTCAAGTTGAAAGCCTTCTGTAGGGTAAGTTTTCGGAATGGCAGAATGGGAAACAAGAGAGGTGATATGGATGAGTACCATCTCCAAGGGATTGCACGACACTTGCATTATAAGACATTAATATAGGCATGAATCAACCTCGATCATTGAACTTGTATACTTCACTTCGGCATTGTTATGTTTATGTTGGTTTCGTTTTTTCCGACTACAAGTGTAAAAAAAAGACTGGGCATGGAAATTTTCTGTAAACTACTATATAAGAAACTCTATGGCACAATATACTCGGAACAACCAGTAGTTAAACTGAAGGCTATTGAATGCGTTGCTTTAGAGTCAATGATTGCATAGATAGGATTAAAGCATTAATTAATTAATTTTCGTCCTAGGTACACCACACCACACCACACGCACCAAGAATTCAAGAATTTGCCTCTTCCGCCCAGTCCAAATTAACTAGAGCCCTCATGGTGTTGTTGAAACTTCACATGAAAAGCAGAGAAATCCATTGTTGATTCATGCACCTGCCACTTTAACGTTCACCGAGTGGCTAGGCGTTCCATCCCTCAGGACGAAGAGCATGTAGTAGCCAGGCTGAGCAACTCCTGGCTCGGCAGGAATTTTGAAAGTGTACTTATTTGTCTCAGTCTGCGTCAATTGAACCCCGATACGTCGCTGGTCTGTATTCACGGTGTGCGTGTTAGAGCCATATCGGATGATAGAAGCCTGAGTGTCGACCGGACCATCGGTGGTGATCTCAACAGTGCCACCAGGCTTTGATTGGTCTCCTGTCACTGTCTTGATCACGGGACGGTCTTTGAGTGAGCCATCAGAGTTGAGCAGGTAAGCGGGCGTATAAATTTCGCCATCGAAATGATTGGCCTCGCAATCTCCGCATAGACCACCACCGCCAGTGAAGACAGTACCATCTTTAAGCAACAGTGCGATGCTGTGGTACACGCGGACAATTGAGTTTCTCTGCTGCTCGACCCAACGACCACCGCTCTCATTTTGAGAATCAGGAATGAATAGCTCTGGAGTCATCTGCGCCTGGCTCTCGTTGAATGGAAGTCCAACAACTTGGCCACCATGAACAAACACTGAGCCATCAGGAAGGACGACAGAGGTGTGGAAGGTCCGTATGTATTTCATACCACCGCCGGCGTTCTCTCGAACGGAGGCGCTTTGGTCGTCGGTGTTAATAGTGATGATGTTGGCATTGTTGGTAGCCTGAGCATCCTCATAGAACGGGGAACCACCACAAGTGAGGATTTGACCCTGGTCAAACATGATCGCATTTCCACACATAGCATCCGCATCACCAATCCGATCTCCGGCGGGGGTAGTGGAGCCATTCCCTGCAGTGCCATACCAGTTCATTTGTTTACTGGGGCCAGCCTGGAAAACGGAGCCATTGGTCCAAGCAAATAGCCAGCCATGATCGTCTTGTCTGTATATACGTCGATCATTGGTGAGCATTGCCGAAACCGATGCATTTGGAAGCATAGTCCAAGCGTCGGTGTCTCGATCCCACACTTCTCCGTTCTTACCACCAGCACTTCCCGAGAATGATCCTCCAATAACGAAAATACGTCCATCAGACAAGGTGGAAGATGCGTGGTATCCACGAGGTATATTCATATATCCTCCCTCAAACCAGTTACGAACTGTTGTGTTGTAGATGCTGGTCTGGACGGCATCGGCTCCTCCAGTCACGACAAACTTTGCGTCTTCGTCCATCGAAATACCCGGACAGAACATGTCATGGTTGGTATTGGTTATGGCGCGGCGTGTCACTGACTGGTTCCCACCGCTCCAGGTTGCAGTTTGTGTCTTGCTTCCTTTGCCACCGGTGAAGATATTGTAGCCCCAGGAGGACCAGGCGACCACCTCACCAGAGTTTGCGTCAACAGCACCGGAAACGGGAACAAGAGGAAAATCGATCGTAGGCCCCCAGGCCCCCAGAGAAGGGTTAGGCGGAATGAAGTCGCCTTCATATACCTTAATGTCTGCAATAGCGATTCCGTTGGGAGCAGGGCCTGACAGTCGAACATACTGGGCCTTTTGCGGTTGGAATGCAGAGATCTTTCGGCTTTGATCCGGCCACCAAGTTCCGTAAGCAACCAAGTTCCAGGTGGTATTATCAACACTTAAGAAGACTTTGTGTTGCTCAATGAACGAAGCCGCCTGATCCTGTCTGGGGACCATAGTCAAGCCACTCACGGCGTAATCCTGTGCTCCCAGATCGATAGTGATATTTTGAGATGTTTCACTGCTGGTGCTCTCCCAGTAGGTGTTGTTGTTGCCATCAAAGGCTTGGTCGCAGTTGTAGCCATCCGTCGCGGAAGTGCAGACAGCGGTCCAGTCATCACGCTTGATCTCACGGCCTTGAGGCAAAGCTTGCGAGAGTGTCGGAACCTGGACGCCATCGATTTCCACGGTATCCGGTGTCGTTCCCTCCCTGTAAAGATGTTCGAGCTCTGATATCTCCCGGGCCCTAACGGTTCCCAGGAGAAACAAAGTCGCACGCCAATCAAGCTTCATCTCAGGATGCGGGTGTCTTGGATGCGGCGACAACACACGGAAGGGGGCACAAGGAGGTGAGGTCCAAGAGATGAAGACTTGGAATGTCTGGAGGAATATCTTCTGTTTTTAAACCCGTCATCTTCTGAAATATTCCAACCTCGACAACACTTCTATGGCAATCCAACAAGCATTTTCGGGCAATAAGACGAGCATAACAAATCATGCAAGGACTGTGACTGGAGCCCCTTCCCCATAGTACCGTTCGGAATGTCGACATGCAAACCAGCCATTCAGTGCAAATCTAGGATACAGAATGCACCTATGGAATATCATATCCATGTTTATCATCTGATTGGGTGAACATGTAAGGCAGGGCACACAGAAAGAATGGTATTCTGTTGCTCCCAATGCAGAGTAGCCACCTCAGGCATCCAAATGGTTCGGCGAAAAACGGATCGCAATGCGTGCGGAACTTTCTAGCCCGCGATAGATGACCTGACCACACTTGAGCCATTACTCCCTTGGACAGAGGTCGTTCTCAACAGAGAAGCAAAAGCAACAGTCCACCCAGAATGAGAAGGTGCATGGGTGAGCAGCATTTAACAATATCGGATGGTGGATTGGTCAAGACGAGGAATGTGCTCCACCACAATTAGTTTAAGGTGTGCGGCCCGAAGCGAATTCCGGTGCAACATCAATCCGGAAGTGGAGGAATGCAGTGGGTCAACAGAATTCAAGGTTAACCTTGCCGGGCCCGAAGTTCGATTCCATGCACACCTGAAATACTACATTATAGGCCAAGCTTTTGGAAATAGTCCCCGGGCATACTTTGCAAACGCACGTCCTAGTTTAGCATACCTACTAGATTAGATCGGTCTTCCAAGATATTGTTTGATCGCAGTGGCTGCCGGGACTGTTAGACATTGCTCTCGCTTCGGAGATTGACTTTCCCGACACACATTCTCCCCATCACACTTTCCGTTCGTCCCCTGAGGCGTTGGACTGTCTATTTACTTTCCATATGGCCAAAGCGTCTGTCAAAGACATGCGGATGCTTTGTTTTCGTGAAGATAGGTGCTGAAGAATGCTACGTCGCCGAGGAAGGCTACCTAGCCATGGGAGCATTCGATTGTCTTTCCATTTATTAGCCTCTGCTTATCCTTCCCAAAATAAATGCACTTGCAAGTGAATTGTGGCTCCGTTTCGGCCGAATGTCCGCATCCGTAGGCCAAATCGCACATGCAATCAATCGCTTTAGTATTTTCCAAGCTCGGCGTTAGTCATGAAGCCACCAAAGTCTTCTAGTAGTGAATTCGTCATGATAGCTCCAGATAGACCAGGTTCAAGCCCTAAAATAAAGTAACGACATACTTTAGCCATTGTAGCCCCAAGTCTTTGCCAGAGCATGAAAGTCTCAATGATGCAATGATTCCATGGCGTAGCATTAAACTTGCGCACTCTCGAGGTCAGAAAGCCTCTAGACTCCGCATTCACCCTAAAGACCATTGCATAGAAGCTAAGCCGTAATGACACCGCTTGACCAATGCCAGTGTCACAATAGTGCAGGTTTATTGCTCAATTCTTTGTTCATAATTGGTCGTCGGTCGGATGCGACACAGTTTTGGAGCCGCGCAGCGATAGTATTGTATGTCGACAGGGGATCAATCTATTCCGCAAGCAGAACTAATGTAAAGAAACAGCTGAAGGTGTAAGAGATGTGCCCCACTGTTGCATTTTTCCAACCAACGTAACGATATACAATAATCTTACGTTACTTGTCTTATTACGCTATACAAAGGTAGAGTTAATGCTGGTTGCAGAGATTACTCCACAGAGCAGTCAGCTATAAAAGGGCACATGAAGGCGATGTCAATGGACTTTTCTTTTCAAGTATCTCATCGTACTTGCTACAGAGACCATAACTTATCAGGAAATCATCACGAGAGAACAAAATGGATTCGTGCAAATTCGATCTCGACAATATCCAGGGAGATATCTGGTCAGTTCTTCACGGAGACTGCCAAAAAAAAAAAACCGTACTGACTTTAAGTTAGGCCTGGCTTATCGAAAAGATATCAGGAATTCTTCTTCTTCAGCATCGATAATCCTACCGCTTTCAAGCCTGTGCTGAAGACCTTGGCAAATGAAGTTATCACTTCTTCCAAGGGAGCGTTGAAAAATCGTGCTGCTATCTACAAGGTTAAAGCACCGAAATCTAGTGGGCTGGACATAGCCGGCTTGGTAAACCTGGCGGGTGATATTCTTAAAGACATACACGATCTCCTTCCGGAACATGGCCATGATATCCCGAGGGCTAAAGGATCGAACGATGCCAGCATAGTCGGTGTTAACATGTCTTTCACCGTCAGGGGCATGCAAAAGGTGATTTGAAATATTTGCCCCTGTAGCTTGCATATTCATTCTAATCACTTCAATCTCCTTAGTTGGACAAAAGAAAGTTCAGCAAAGACCCGTCGAACGATGAGAGGTACGATGACCCATTTCTCAAGGGTATGTTCGCGGACATGGTGGGCGAAGGTCGTGATGAAGCCAATGACTGGAATCCCGAGTTCCAAGATGGCTCCGTTGATGGAGTAGTGCTGGTTTGTGGTACCAAGTGTGAGGTGCAGGCCAAAACAAAAGAGCTAGCCGAAAAGTATTTCTGCCCGAGCCACGGTGTTCGTCATCTCTTGACATTGAATGGCAACGAAAGACCCGGGAAGCAAAGGGGACACGAGCAGTAAGTCTGCAAAGGCTGGAGCTGGGGTGATCTTGGCTAACATATTTCAGCTTCGGGTTTTTGGATGGCGTTTCCCAGCCACTCATCATTGGCCTTGACGATGAAACTGCGAAGAAACCTGGAGCTATCAAGCAACTCACTCGTCCGGGGTAAATTGAAACAAGGGACTGCTCGTTATGAACCAAATTGCTGACATATCCCAGAATCATTCTATTCGGACACGATGGTGAGATGGGGGACGAGGAAAAGTCGAGGCATCCGGCTTGGGCCAAGGATGGCAGTCTTCTGGTGGTTCGCAAGATCAAACAGTTCGTGCCGGAGTGGGACAGGTATACTATCGCTTTTGCCTTTCATTCAATTCAATCATCTAATCTATATTGCTTTAGTTTCGTGGTAAAGAAGGCTGAAGAACTGGGCTTTACCCCAGGCCAATTCGGGGCTCGACTTGTGGGACGCTGGCAGAGCGGTAAGCTGCAAGCTGAAGCAATGCTCCTGCACATAAAAAGTACTAAAGAATTATAGGAGCACCCGTTCAGAGGAATCCTATTCATGACAAGCCGGAGGAGGCGACATGGAACGAATTTGACTATCTTCGGAATGATCATACCAACTGCCCGTTTGCATCTCATATGCGCAAGGCCAAACCCCGAATTGATAATGACAACCGGGATAACAACGATATCATGCGCCGTAGTATTCCTTATGGACCAGAGCTTCGTGATGACGAGAGAGATGAAGGGAAGACCAAATTGGACCGTGGTCTCATGTTTCTGTGCTATCAAACCAGCCTTCAGAATGGCTTCCAGTTCATCAGAAACCGTAAGCCACCCCTCACGTCCAGACGATGAACTAAACTACCTACTGACCCTAAATGTCTCAGGCTGGATCAATGCCGATAATTTCCCGCTCAACAAGAGGAAATTTACTGGCGGTAAAAATCCGGGCCAGGATCCCGTTGTTGGCCAATTGGTCAAGCATCCCATCGAAGACGATGACAAAGTCCTGCAGATGGCCCTCGTCGATGGTCACGAACAGCACAAACAGATCAGCTTCACGCCGTTCATTGAGTCCAATGGCGGTGACTATTTCTTTACCCCATCTCTGAAACTTTTGCGTGAGCTTGCCGTGGCTCCAGCTTAGCAAATTATCTGATGACATTCATGGATAGTAGATGATGGTTTGTTGCCCAAGCATTGGGTAGCATTGGAGCAGAGCAAAAGTTATGAATCTCAGGTGGTATGGAAGACCGCTTTGGTGGTCACTAATAGGTATGATAGTAATAATTAGGTATTGAATTTTACTCCACGAACCAGACTGGCGCCCGAGTGAATGTTATTCCTTCCTTCGATGTATCAGACACTCAAGTCAAAACCCATAATTTGTCACAGTACTTATCCTGAATTTGATTTAAATTCCATTCAAGTCTAATGCGTCTGTCAAAGTTCACGTATCGAAAGCAAGACACAGAGAAGGCGACATAGCAGGTTGGTAGCAATGTACGAGGTGAAGCGAGTGGGAACCTTTAATACAATCTTATGGCATATGAGAGCAAGAAAAACAATAACGGAGAAACCCCATCTATCTAATGCGTTGAGAGACTCTGCCCAGGCGGCTCTACTGTGCGTAAATATACACATCTGAATGTGTATAGGCTGGAACTTTCTCGAGGCGTGGATTTCCAAAGACTATCGTATCGTCAAGATATATCCATCTAGCATCATCTGGACGTGGATATTTACGATATTTACAATAATTACAGCAGAACAAAAAATAATGAATTAATTGAGGCCATCTAGCTAGCAAACTAGTCAACTTAGACTTACTAATAATCGGGACAAAAGCAAACGTAATATCGGAGGATACGACAGAAGCACGAAAAGTTCGATAAAACATCAAGGACAGTCAGGCCAGAGCATACTCGGACTAAAGGCCTGAAATTCCAGGCAGAAACGTCTTTGGAAGGCAATGAATGACGCCACTTAGCTCAATGCCTTGATGCCTGATGTTACCAGCGACCTCCCTGGATAGGCGCCAATTAGGTGGCATTTACTTGTCTTAGTGAGGTACATACCACCTGAGCATCAACAACTTTGCAAACGTGTATTTTTGAGTCCCAAGATAATTAATAGAGGATATATGCAACCAAGAGTTTGGAATTACGAGCAGAATTGTGCTATTCTATTTGACTAGGCGGTTATCAATGTTATATTCATCACAGCTACCAAAACGCTTACAGTGGCATAGTTTGAGGTGTTGTGAATTAGAGAATCTTTTATGCAACTACCGTAAAAGTGATGGTTGACACCGTTTGGGTACATCGTCGGACAAATCAATCTAGCCAAGACCAGGACCGTGACTCCAATCGCCATAATCTCTTAAACTGGTCATAAACCACATCCTTTCCTGAAGTAATCTGAATGGTCTTTCAGCAACCAGTGAAAGTAATGATTATATCCACCGCAGTGGCTCCGCTCCCACCACAAGTGCATACACTAGTGCTATTCAGTCTTGGTGCTTCGGTATGGGTCTTCGTTTGCCACTGGCATGACGAAGATTCTTCTTGCTGAGTTCGCTCTGAGTTGTACTTAGACAAAGTAGCATATATTTGGGCCAGTCTTTCCTTTTCTTATCACTGTGAATTTAGCCTATCTAGATATTGGATTAGTGTTTCCGAATTGAATGGTCGTGTTTCTCTCATGTTCTATTGAGGCGAATAGACTGTGGCAGGATTGAAGATGAAATAGCATAGGGCCTATCTTTTGGAAGTCCAATGACCTACCTCGCAAGCTAAATTATTGCAACCATATTATCTTTCTTGTTGGTCCTATATCGAGCCTAAAGATGTAGATTTATATACAGTAGCGGGACTTGGCATTGTCTCACGGTATTAAATTTACCCATCCTGCAGCAACCCTCGGGGCCAAAGTTCCTGACGAACAAGATCATTGCTTACCAAGGTTAAATTGATGCAAACTGAAATAGATTGCCCTGCATGTTTGAAGATAGCCTATATTGTTCATATACGAGTCTTGTTTTTCTTTTTGATTCAAACGTCGAAGATAATGTGTGTTGGTCCAAGTATGCCTACAAACTGAAGGGCTCTAGTCTCGGAAATGCGGATATCGCGAAAAGCGATTGTGGATTCTTGGCTTCGTAGATGATCTGCTGTCTCAATATTCAGATAAAGATAGACAGTCATTCAAACGGAACCCTCCGACTGTGAGGGTCCGCAGTAGATTGTAGCCGGAGCTGGTGTGCAGATCCTTCCAATGAAGCGAGATGGAAGTGGGTTCTGCAGTGCATCAAGAGTAACTCAATCCGGAATCCGCAAGGTACCGGATAATATACATGCATAATATCTCAACTTTGACTGGGCATTTCTCAATGATTGTCCTCATCCTTTCCCTTTTAGGGGTGAAGAGGAAGAGGATTAACCCGGAATGCTTGGATGACCCACAGGATCTCCCTATCACAATCCACCTTTAACTCCAAAGGCATAGTATATGTCGGATCCACCCAGCCAATGTACTAGCCAAGAGATGAGATAAATATCTAGCCCCGAAGATATTTATGAAATACGACGTCGGCGAAATGGGGCTGATGGATACTGGGGTCCACATTGATCTTTTGGTCAAGAAGACCCCCTAATAGATCCCTGATCATTTGTACTGTGCATTATCGAGGTTTTCCTTTTTTTCCCCTCGGATACAACTTTGCTTCCCGTTTCCTTTTTCTTTGCCTATTCCGAAACTAGCAATCCGTTAATGTAGACCCGGAAAAATAGCCGATTAGGCTTTCGGCAGCAGCGAAAAGCCCGGGCCGCAAATACAGGCACCCGTGGACGGGTACCCGATATTCGGATCAGTCTGCATAGCCCGTTGATCTTCGCTGTTGGTGGACCAGCTTACTCGCTATTGCGGTACCACAAACCCGTCCTCAACCGCCATGGCTAGGCCGCGTCACATATGTGCTCACTACATGGTTAGTGTCTGTATGAAGTCTTGGCGCATGAAGCCTGAATCCTTCTCTGAACCATCATAATCCAGACATGAGGACCATGGAGGAGCAGGGCCACACCGTCAAGTCCAATCGCATCATCGCGATTGGCAAGCTGGTACAGAAAAGCTCAATCACATACACGAATCTAACCATGATTGGAATGCTTTTCTCCGATTGCCAACTTCATTCTCGAGTGTAACTCTCCGATGGCGACTTCGTCTTGGCATCCTTCATAGTGCCACAGCACATCATAGGTAACGATTTTCGCCGACGGCTATTCCTTTTCCCTATACCATATCGGAGGATGGGATATGTATCTCACCTAATCCAGATTGTCGAGAGATATAAAAGGGCAGTGAACCCAACACCCATTGAGCTCAGCAGCACTCGAGCATCTCACAATCCTCCTTCTTGATAAGTTTTAACATAATGCAATTGACTCGCCTCCTCACCTTGGCTGCCATTAGCGGCCCTCTCATGGTTTCTGCTCATCCAGGACACCACGAGGAAGATGCCACACCTGAGCTGAAGGCATACAAGTCCAATGTCCGTCGCTCCGCGGAGGGTTGTGCTTTGCACTGGGAGAACACTGGAGCTCAACAGCGCAACATTGCTCGCCGCCAGGCAACCCTTGACTTGCACCGCCGCCGCTTGAGTAAGAAGGATACCAGCAAGGTGCTCAACACTTCTCACTACGAGGAAAAGATTAACCTCAACTCTCCCTTCGAAGACATGTGGTCCGCTACCAGCATTCCGCTTAACCCTGAAGGTGAGAGTGGTCCTTACTGGGTAGTTGGAGAGCGTCTCCGCTCAAACATCCTGGAGAGCCAACCTGGTATTCCCGTAATCCTTGAGGAGCAGGTGAGAAATCCCTTCAACACTAGCCTCGTTGTTTTTATTTATTGACGTTTCGTGAAATAGTATATCGATGTTGAGACCTGCGAGCCTATCACCGACATGTTCGCCGAGATCTGGGGCTGCAATGCCACCGGCGTCTACTCTGGTCTTGTCGCTTCAGGCAATGGCAACCCTTCGGACCTCTCCAACCACGACACCACTTTCCTGCGTGGAGTTCAGCGCACTGACCAAGATGGTGTCGTTACCTTCCTGACCCTCTTCCCTGGTCACTACGACGGCCGCACCAGCCACCACCACGTCGTCGCTCACGTCAACACCACCTTGCTGCCCAACAACACCCTTGCCGGGGGCTACACACCCCACATTGGACAGTTCTTCTACGACCAGGACCTCATTGAGAAGGTCGAGTCTACCTACCCCTACAACACCAACAAGATTCCCCAGACCCATAACAATGTCGATCGTGTCTTTCAGCAGGAGACCGATGGATCCACCACCTCCGACCCTGTCCTGAACTACGCCTATCTCGGTGACAAGATTGAAGATGGTATCTTTGCTTGGGTCCAGGTCGCCATTAATACCTCCGCCCACCACTACCCTTACTACACCAATGTTCTCACTTCCACTGGTGGTGTCAATGTCACTGGTACTGAGTGCGGTGACTACACCGAGATCGATGGTGGTAAGTGTTAAATTACTTGCCTAGATAAACACTGAACGTGTTGGAGAACGTAACAAATGTGCCCAATGTGACCATGACTATATTTCACGTCCCCGGGTCCTTGAGGCTTTGATTTGATGAAAATATTATCCTGTCATTCCTGCGCTTACATAGAGCCTGGAAGCTTGGAAGTTAGATATAGAGATTTTTAGAAAGCAATGAATCCATTAGATTTGTCATTATTCCTATGGATATCGAAATAGTATCAAAGTCAGTTTCAATACCGCGGGGAGCAAAGGCGCGAGGGAAGGGTATTCTACGCAGATAGCTCACGACACTCAAATGGCAAGCACGTTCTCAGGCATAAAACATTCCTCGAATCTCTTGATGTAGTCATTCTTACAATAATCATGCATTAGCACGCTATGAGTATTTTCGGGTTCCAGATAGTGTATGGAAAGGATCTCCTTCCGAACCTTAAACCTGACCAGTTTTTGATCTCGAAGAGCAAGCTTCTGCAGTAGCGGCCTCTGGCTTGTCAAGTCCCTCATTTATTCCTTTGGGCTTTAGAACAAAGCGCATGGTATAATCCAGGTCGTCTGTAAGCCAAAAATTTGGATGAAGACAGATATCCTCGTTAGGTCCAAATGTCAGTATGCGCTTCTTGGGGGTCAAAAAAACGGAGAAGCTCCATGCATCGGATATTTCACGCTTGATGATTGACTTCGGGGCCATTGGCCCTTGCTTGACTGCCAGTCGTTTGCTTATTGCTGTAAGATTGTCGAGAATAGAGCCAAAAACAATGACTCGGGGCTTTGCTGTGGATTTAAGAATCGAGGGGGCTTTTGCCTCTGCTCGGGCTTTCCAGCTCTGAGGAGGCTCGATTATTCGCCTTGGGCTTGGCCTTCGTCATGTATTTGGGTTGTTGAGTAGCCTTAGGTATGATTCTCTGACCAGAAGGCTGGACGGTTGACTGATCAGGGGGCATTGCCGGAAGTATTTCTCTCAAAGAGATAAGCATCTTGAAGGCTTGAATACCATCCAGCAGAGGAAGTTCTTGTCAGAGATGAATGGAAAGAATGGTGGTCAAGTAAGAGAAGTTGAAGCCGAGGACGTCAAGTCGTTGCGATGAAAATGAATGAGGGTAAGAGGATTCAGATGTTTTGATCAGATCCACAGGTTTGTGGATGGAAACCTCCGATGCAAGTCTTTGGATCTTCTGTTCAGCGATCTTCTCACTCTCTTTGCGCTCTTCCATCTTCTTCCCCCGCTCACTCGCTTTCTTCCAAACCCTCCCATTGACCTTTCCACTCAGTTTTTTCCTCTCCAACTCTACAATCTACATTCCTGTTGTCTTTGTATTAAACACCGCCCAGATGCAGCAGGAGAACCAAGCTCTCTCTGGAAAAACGACTATTTGTCGGAAAAAGCTTCAAGATATTGACCACCATGGTGATCAAGAGATGAAAACACACCTGATGAGTCCCACACTGGCTCGTCTAAATGAATTGGGTCTTGATATGAAGCCTCACATCCAGCCTGGAAATGCCTTTGCTCTGATGAAACCCATTGGTGCCAATGGAAGCAACCTCTCTCGGAGGAGCAGTGGTAAGTCCATATATCCGCACTTATTGACTTTTTTCACCCCTCCCCATATTCTAAAGCTCAAGGCCATGGTTCATTCCATTAAATTGACTGACTAATTTGTTATTCTCAGGTGGTCAAGAAGCCACAAGCCTCGACAGGGGTGTTAACCGTCCTCCAATGCTTCGCAAAATGTCAAGCCTCGACTATGATGAAAACCTTGCACTTCCAATGCCTAAGCCTCGCCACCTCAAAACAGATTCGGGCAACAGTTCAAATCCATTTCAAGATCATAGTGAGAGGCTCAATACATTGAACAAACGTTTCGCCACTGATCCAGTAGGATCACCGGTGCATGCGATACCTGAGCCTGTCAGTCTTCAGGATAATCGCGAGGGCAAGAAGCAGTCACGGTTCCAGATGATCAAGTCAAAGTTGAGCTTCAAAGACTTGCGAAAGGAACTAGTAAAGGATGACATGGTTGCTGGTCTCGTTACACCACCTCATCGTGCCGATGCTGATAGTGCTCTTCCCACCTTGACATCGAGCAGCCAGGACTCCAGCAAGAAGACCAAGATACATTCGGTTAAGAAGGATCCCCTTCCTGCAATTTTACAACCTTCCAAACCGAAAACCTTGAATCACTCCACGAAAAAGCTTCCTCTTCCTTCCTCGGGATCCTTCTCCAAGTTATCGGGGTCTACACCTACAATCACCAGAGAGAGAAGTTGCCGAAGCAGTGCCGCAAGCAGTGCGATGGGGGCTCAAGTCCCATCTTCTACGAGCTCGTTTACTATCAAAGAGGAAACAAGCCCAGTAAATTCCACCCCGACTCCGATGGTCCCTGAAAGACGTCGGCCAAGTATTACCATCCCTCAACCTGCTGGTGTCACCCCAATCAGCAAGCCCTTGTCGCCCATCACTTTGTCCATGCCGAAGTGTCCCGTCACGAAGGACTCAGCAGCGAATCTCAGCGACTTGACCGAGGGAGAAGGCAATGTGAAGTATCTTCCAAAGACCTGGGTCGATGGCTCATACCGTCAAATCTCCGACAGCAAAAATCAGACGCTTTCACCAACCGCCTATGCCAAGGGGGAGACATCTGTTGCTTCTCTCTCCAACTATCTTCCGTCATTCAAGGAACGATTAGAGAAGTTGGATCTCTCTCCACAGGAGACTTCCTGTGGTCATGGCCAGAGTCGCAGTACCGCCAATCAAATAGATGACATTCTGGGCATGATAAAATCCATTCAGCGCAGAGTAGATGGTGGAATCGCCAATATGAACAAGAAGCTCGAAGAGCTGTGCGCCTGGATTGGCGATCAGCTCCAAAATCAAATTACAAGCCACGGGGACTTGAGCCGTGCAAACTCCGATCTATTCTCGAAGCAATGTCAGATCTCCCGGGAAATGATGAAGTTCCAACTCGATATGCGTTTGGAGATTGGTACTATGGAGCGACGGTTAAGCACATTCGAGAATAATGTGGTCGACGAACTGCAGAACGAAGTCCGATCTCTCGCCAGGTCATACCAGGAACTAAATCACAAGACGGAAATGATGATCGAAAAGCACTCATTCAGTGATAACAAAAGCTTTATCGAACTACAGGTGCAGAAGAACCTGGAGATCGAAAGAGAAATCGCATACCTGAAGTCTCACCAGGATACCTCAATCTCACAAGACATTGCTCCTTTTGAACCCCCGAAGTTGACACCCCAGCGAAGCTTTTCTAGTAACGATAGTAGCGAGCCCTTGATCAAACCAGCCATGCTTGTGCCTCTACCATCACCCCAAGAAGTCCGCTCTACACCCAGACATGCTTTGATCACCACCGATCATATCCTGATCACGCCCAAACGCATCCAGTCCGCCCCTGAAGAAGTTCAATCCACTCCCAAGGATGCTTCTATCACCCCTCTCCGCCCTCGAGTTGGTTCAATGGTCGAGAGCAAGACCAGTAGCCTGCTCCCCCGCAGCGTGTCTCTCACCGGAAAGGGTATCATCAAGGGAATCAAAGACATTGCTTCCAGCACGCCACCCGACACAAAAGAAAACAGAGAAAAGACCCATCCAGACAAAGCCAAGAGCCACGACGAGTCGAAGAAATGGAACTTGTTTGGCATGCGCACCCGCCGTCGCGAGGACAGTACCTCCAGTAGCGGAAGCAATAAGTTCTATTGGTCTCCACGCCCTCGCCGTTCAAAGGATATTTCAAGCATTGATGAAGCGGCCACAATCAGCTCGCGCTCTTCTACTCCTCCCGTTCCCCCTATTCCTCGCAACCCCCGCACCCGCGCAAATTCTCGGTCCATCGAGCGCATTCCCACTCCGTTCCCTTCTAGCATGGTAGAACCTCTCTATTCCGTCCACCCTGCGTTTCGAGGAGAGCATCATGGACCCAATGGGGCATCGGCTAGTTCTTATGAAACTGCTCCGGAGTCCTTTAGCACTATGGATGTGGATGTTACGGAACAGAAGATTCTGGATGGCTCTGTTTCTGCATTTGCTGAATCTGCTAGTCTTGGAATTGATGATGAGAACAACAAGGTTCCTCTGCTTAGGATTTTGACTCCCAAATTGAAGGCGCGTGAGAATGTTATTGAGGATGCGTCGCCGACCACCATTATTCGTCGATGCAGTGAGAATGCTCGGAAAGATATCTCGCCAACTGATGAGACCTTGCAGGAGTGGGATCAAGTCTCTGTGATTGATACCAAGTTGAATTGATGGCGCTTGAACACCCAATTTGTTCTAGTCCCCACGAGGTCGGCTTGTCACCTCGTATTCTGTTGTTGACGGATGGAAGAAAACAGAATTGTGGAGGTTTGTGGTTGTTGAGAATATCTTCAGGATGAAGCTATCGTGGATGTGTGCAAGTCGAGGGAAGTTGAGAGATATTGATAGCAAGCGAGATGTAGGGATTCACAGTTGATGTCCAATCAAGCGTTCGGATTTTCAATATTGATACTATTTATTGTGAAACACCGAGCCAGGGAATGATAGCCACAGAAATATGAATCGCTTTTAAAATTTACATCCTCAAAATAAGAACATCATAACTGGCCCTCTATATAAACATTCAAAGTAAATCCGTTGACCGTCTATTTGCTAGAGAGCAGCATCTTCTCAATATCAATGGCTGCATCGCGGACCTGGGGACAATAGTGCTGACGCAACAACTCGCCCTCCCAGACTGATCCGGCAAACACATTCGTACCCTCAATATCAGTGGAGTATGCGTTAAACACGCCATCACCCTTGCGCTCATCAGTGTGCCACAGGGGCGAGATGCGGCGCCCGTGGTGTCTAGAGACCTGTTGCATAAGCGAGAGTGTGGCGAGAGCAGACTTCTCAGGGAGTTGAAGCGAGGACGTCATGAGACGCTTAGAGAAGCTGGCAAGTCGGACTGGTGGCGGGTTGCCATGTGCCCGGGAAAGAAGAATTGACTGGAGGCAGCGAAGAAGCAAGACCATTGGAGTCTGGAAATTGACCTTGTTCTTCGAGCGGATTCTGGAGGACTCTTCGGGGGAGTTCGGGTCTGGGAGACGCAGGGAGGTATTGGGGTTGAATTCGACTTCAGGGTTGGTAGATAGGGCGTAAAGGGAGCGGTAGAGGTGCTTAATGAAGTAGCTGAGGTCCAGATGCAAAGTTGTTGCAGCCTTGGCAGTATCCTGGCCATCAAGAAGGGCAAAGGCAGTGACTGTGCACAAAAGGGTCTCGCGACGGGAATCACGGCTAGCGGCTTCAGAGATAGCACCTTCTTTGGATCCATCCTCTTCTTCGTCCTCCCCTTCGTCCTCTCCTTGATCCTCACGTTCAGCGTGTCCGATAAGATCCTTCAGGGCCTCCAACAGATCTCCGAAGAAATCCTGGTTAATGAGGCGAGCGTACTTGGCCAGACCCTCAAGGACGGGACCCATCAGGTGGGGAATCCGTTGCTTCAAAATGCGGAAGTAGTTACCGAACACGAGCTTCAAAGTCTCAGCTTGGTTCTTGTCCCGCTCTTCATGCGAGACGAGTGCATCTGCTTGTTTCATGTCCTTCTCAACCACCTTGCGCTCTTTCATGACCTTGCGTTCTTTCTTCGTACGGAATTCGCGCTTCTGCTTTTGCTTCTTGCCCCGTACTGGTTCTTCTGGTTCTTCGCGGTCGACACGCTCTGTTGATGCCTTGAACGTAAACTCACCCAGTAGACGTAGGTGGAGGAATGTATCCAGAACACTTTCGTGGATGCGGAAGTCCCGAGCTTTCATCATCTTGGAGAGTAAACGGACAGTCTCAAGAGAAACGATACCGTCGATATCTTTAGCAAAGACATCCTCCACGGTTTCACGGCATTTAGCCATATCCGGGTCCACCAGTCTCCGTGCGAGTCGGTTAATGATGATCTTGATCAATTCGGTCCGGAAGTTGAAATGGGGCACAGCCTGGAGAAGACTGCAAGCACAATTGATGGCCATAGTTTTCAGACTGGCATCCTTCTCGCTGGTGTGGCCTCGACCAGGCTTGGCCAGCTGAGCCAATTTGTTGACGTAGTTCTTGTATCCAGAGACAAGGCTCTGCTCGAAATCCCGGAGCTTGCGTACATCCTTCGACACCTTCGCAGTCTTATCTTCTTCACTAAGAGGACGGATGCGGTATCCAGGAATGACGTCTTTGTAGAGCGCAGCCTGGGCCGCCAGTGCCAGCTTCTTCACCGTGAGAGGGGAGTCCGGATTGTCTGCCATCTCAGCCATAGTTTTGAACAAAGCAATATTCTCTTCAGGGTCCTCATTGATCTGGGAAGCCATCCGAGCAAGGTCTTCCTTCGCTTGCATGATCTGCACCTTTATGGGAATCTTGGGTTTTTCCTCTTCCTCCTCCTCTTCCTCCTCCTCGCCGGATCCATCCTCCATCTCGTCATCGTCGGTGCCCAAAAAGCTGTCGCTGTCTTCCACTTGCTCTTCTACGTCATCTTTGGCCTGGACGAATCCCTCGGAGGTTTTGATGGGCAATCGTGTGCGCTCGGAGTCTTTTTTGTTCGTTTTGCGCGGGCGTCGCTCGTAATCCTGCTCAACATCCCACTCGCCGTCGTTGGTGTACAGTTCAGAGTCGCCTCCATCGGCAGGAGGACTCAATCTCCGCCTTTTTGACGATTGACCGCGTGCCATTTTGTGATTTTGAGGTGTAGTAAATTTGCGGGAATCGAAGAGCGCAAAAGCTTTGCGGCGAAGAGAAGGCGGTGCGGACTAAAAATTTCTGCCGCATTTTTTCCAAGTTCTCCACCGGGAGATTTTATCAAAACTTATCTCCATCAACCATCGTCGCCCATCATGCGGTCTCTTACTGAGGAGGAAACTAAAACTCTTTTCACCAAGATCGCCAATTACACTGGATCTTCTCTATCACAGCTCGTTGCTCCCACTTCCGGAGATGGCCCCAATGGAGAGGGAGAGCGTATGGTCTTCCGCATACAGAAAGACCGAGTCTTCTATATGCCTTTAAAACTTGCCAATCTGGCTGTCTCTATCCCTCGCGCTAGCTTGTTGAGTGTTGGAACAATGATTGGCAAATGTATGTTTACCCTCCATTCCACCATGTCGTATACGGCGCCTCGAACCTTCGTAACTGATTTCTTCATTCTTCTAGTCACCAAGACTGGCAAGTTCCGCCTTGCTCTGACCAGTCTCGATGTCATCGCCCCCCACGCCAGATACCGTCTTTGGATTAAGCCTAACGGCGAGAGTACGTGTCATACAAATCCACTGATGGTCGAGGTGCTTGTGCTTATGCTTGTTTTCTCAGTGCCCTTCCTTTACGGTTCCAACGTCGTTCGCGCCCACATTGCTCGCTGGAGCGAGGATGCACCGGAGCATTCTGGTTGTATAGTATATTCTATGGACGGTATGTCACACAGCTTCTCGCTTGCTCCTGAACCATGCTAACTTTTCGTTTCGATAGATACTCCTCTGGTACGTTGAAACTACAATTACTAACAAAATGCATGACTAACAATTCTCTTTCCTCCTGCAAACAGGGCTTCGGAGGTATGTCTGACTGTTATCTGTCTTATCTAATGCTCTGCTAATCATCACAACAGTGACTGCTCGATCCACTGCTGAGATTCGCAAACTCGATCCTACTGCCATTGCTCTCTTCCGGCAAGCGGACGTCGGTAAGTTTATTATCCAGTCGCAATTTATCTTGTTATATGCTAATCTCTTTTTGCAGGAGAATATTTGAGAGAGGCATGTGGCCCCTGCACGGCAGACAGGATGGTCTACCTTTTATCTGAATTTTGGCTAACATTTAACAGGAGGATACCCTTTTCACCACCTAAAGGAGCACCGTTTAAACTGGAAACTGGAGTTTATGGAGTCATTAGATGTCAATACAAAAGTCTTATTGCACTTCGGTGTGGGTTTCCTTTGTATCAAATAGCACGGTGGTCAGACATGGGTCCGTTATAAAAGCTTTCTGAGGACTTACTTTGGTCTAAATACTTGGATACACAACATATGGCAGTTAGAGCTCCTCTTCGTTTAAATTGACCTGATCAAGAGGAAACAATCTTGCGACTGAGAATGACCCATAGGCCATAGAAATGGGTAAAGGAGAGAACACCTCAGAAGATATGGAGGGCTCTGGATATGTTGCACTGATGTAGCGAACTAATTTTGACAGGAGTATATGCATTATCGTAGATATTGTCGCATGCAAAAAGCAAACAATTTTCATATTCATGTATAAACGAAGATCATTTATCTCTAGATAAGATAAGCAGTGCTGCCTCAGGTATCAGCTGAGTAATCCCCGCCGCGGGGACATCAAGAAGCTGTTTGAGCAGCGCGGGGACTTGGACCAAAAAAAAACGACAAGTACGCGACAACGATATATCCCTCTGACTTGGGTTTCTAATTCTTATCTCCGATTACCTCCAATTCTTCCGGTCCTCCTACCCCGTCCGACTCCGCCCATCTCGTTTTGCAACCTCAATATCACAATGCACCGCGGAATAAACACCCCTTCTGGTCCGCCCTTGACCGAGGGCCAGAGGGAAACTTTGAAGCAGTTCTTGGATATTGCTGCCACGAGAACAAGCACTGCTGTGGAGGTATGTCTCTCCAGGTTTGCTGTGGTTGGATCCAATTCAGGCCCGCTGCCACGAATGCGACCTGATGAGCTCTCCACTAACGTATAGCTTTAGTATTTGAGAAAGACCAAATTCGATTTAGGACGAGCTATTAACATGTGAGTTCTATTTAATATTTATACTCAACCTGTCAATGTGGTTTCCATCATGTGCGCGCTGGTCTCTAGCTTTTGTCTAAAGTCCAGGCTGTCTTAGCATGCAAGACAGGCCACACACACAAGCTTTTGCTCCCAACGCAAAGCTAGGAAAGCGATTCCTACTTTGTGTATCCCGTTTTTATCCAGGCTCTCCAATGTTGACAGGTCTTGGCGTGGTACTACAATTGTCGCATTGCGCATAGCTCCAAGACCAGCCGGCCAACGCTACCCGCATGAGAACAGCTTAAACAAAATCCAGCGCGCCACAATCAAGCTGACTATTCTATCTTATTCAGGTACTACATGGATGAGAACAAGGGCAACAAGGCCCTCACAGCTCCACTGACCAAAATTTTCGAGAGCTACCGAGGTAATTCCACCTTGATATCCGCATCGAGCCCAATAAAGCAAGTACTCACCTCGCATTAGACCCCGACGCTGACGAGGAGGACCAATTCGGCATCGATGGCGCAATGAAATACTTCCACGACCTTGAAGTTCAACTGGACGAAATCGTCGTGCTCGGTGTCGCGGAGCTATGCCAGTGCCCAGCCATGGGCGAGTTCACCAAGGAAGGATTCATGAACGGCTGGAAACTCGTTAGGTATGTCCCGTCTTTCCCACAATCTCCAACCAGTGCATTCGTTCAATCATCCAATCACCATACCATGTACGCCAGGATCATACTAATCAACGTCTCAGCTGCTCCACCCTTTCGCAAATGAGAAATCACATCCAGACCCTTCGCAAAGAAATCCCCGAAAATCCCACTGTCTTTCGCCGCGTTTACCGATACTCCTTCCTCCTCTCCCGACTACAAGGCCAACGCGGCGTACAATTCGAAATTGCCGCCGAGCAATGGCGCCTTTTCTTCGACGAAGCATCCGGCGGTATCAAGGGAAACACAGAGACTTCACCGTGGCTGGACTGGTGGCTTGAGTACATGGAGAAACGGGGCACAAAAGTCGTCAGCAAAGATCTGTGGGAGCAGCTTGAAGTGTTCTTGCGGAAAGCTCTTGAAGATGAGAACCTTGACTTCTGGGATGCCGATGCGGCGTGGCCTGGCCTTATTGATGAGTTTGTGGATTTTGTCAAGGAGAAGAGAGGGGGTACCCTTAAAGTTGGATCGGAGTGAGTATTGAGTAGGGTTAATTCCGTGTCCAATTGTTCATCGGGGGTCGGGAGGTACACCCGGGTTGAGGATTTTGGTATCAACGGTCGTGAGTTTTTTTGATGTTCAAAATGGTTCGGGCATCTCTTCATGGACCTGGGTTGAACATTGGGCATAGGGATGGTTCGTTTCTACGAGTTTTTATGACTACTTATGAGTGATGTAAGCCATATTCTTAATTTCAATGCCATCCTCATTTGAACTTCAATGTTACCATTGGGCATCATTACAGGGCTGATGGCCCAGGTAGAGTTTGTTTGCTAAGACATGGATCCAAGTGGGTCCGATCGATAGTCTGGGGTTTTATAGATGGAGATCGATCTGAAAATACATTATATCCTGAGATAAGCTGCAATACACGGGTATTCATCTTGAACTGGTCATGTCCACGTATAATTCTTAAGCTACGCCTGGGATCGCATCCAACTTTTGGAAGGTTGCCAATATTCATAAAGTATAAAGTAATTGGGAATTCCATTCGTCGTAAGATTGAAATAACATCAGTTGAGAAAGATATTTGACGCATACCGAGATGCAGAGATGTTTACACAGGGATCAAACACCAGGGACATAAAAAAAGACATCACACAAAAGAAAGGGGGAATAGATATCTGCAGAAATAATCGAACGGATGCTGTACTGTACGGATCCAGCTCATTTCGACGTGGGGAGGACTCGACTCCACATTAGAAGGTTGCTCTGCAGGGAGGTGACTCAGTCCTCTAAGGGTAGTCGCGCTTCTCGTAGTCACGGCGCTGATCACGCTGGTCGTAACGCTAGAACCATGTTAGCAGACACTCAACCAAGTACCGAGGAAACAGAAGAGCTCACCTTGCGCAGAGCTTCCAGACGCTTCTTCTTGGTGTGGGTGTTAACGTAGGTTCCAATGAAGAAACCCATGATGTTGAAGAAGGGCACCCAGGTGTGCTCGGGGAGGAACTTCTGGGCAAAGGCCAGAGCCAGCGGGGAAGTAACCCAGCTGACCTTCATGACGGGCATGAAGCCGGCACGAACCGTAGCGCGAACCTGGTGGAAGGTACGCGCACCAGCGATGACCGCCATCGAGCACAGGTAGACGGAGTTCTGGATGGGGGAGATCTATCGGGTAACGCGGGAAGGGTTAGCGCTTGTCTTCGCGCGCGACGTGGTTGCAATTGACCTGAAACAGCATCGGGAGGAAACGGATCAATTACGTACAATCAAGTTGCTCACCAAGATCTGAAGGATCTTGGCCTTAAGGCTGGTGCGGCCAGCGAAGATCTTCTGCAAGATTCCGATGAGGACGTGGCCGAGGGGCGCGGCGATGAACATGCCGTAGAGCGACATCTTGGGGATGCGCGAGGAGAAGTAGTGGCCATGCTTGCCGACATCGTGGGCCAGGTAGGAGGCGAGGAGTTCTTGGAGACCAGAGAGCACACCGGAGGTGAGCATCTTGGTGCGCAGCGGGTTGTGCTGGAGCTGCTTGAGGTAGGCCTGCGACAAACATTCCTCGGATCAGTATGGAATGTCGGGGAAGGGAGGTCATGAATGAATTACATGGTTTGAACCAATTAATTCATCGATAGGAAGAGCATCTTACCGCGAGGTAGCCGGCAGTTGTGTGTCCACCGGTCAATCGCTCGCCGACGCGGTGCACCAGGTCCTCTGGCTTGCCGCCAGTGACGGTGCGAACGGTCTCTTCTTGGAACTTGACAGACATGGTGGGCTATAAAACAGACCCTAATACGCCTAGGATAGAAACAGGAATTAATTAAGGAAACATGCAAGTAGAAAGTTGGGGGCGGGACGTGTTTGTTTATGAAATTGGGCGAGAGACAAGAGGGGGCTGGGCCGAGTCTAATCTCCCGAGGTTGTTTCTTCCCCTGACCCACGTACCGTTTGTATTAAACTTGTACCGGAAATAGTACAGTATAAAAGTCGCGAGAATAATCTAATGGAAGATCTGGGGAAATTAAGACAAGGCGGTCTAGAGAGGGGGGTTCCGTATATTTAAAGCGGTCGGTTTCTTGAGTCGGCAGATGTGGACGTGGATTGGGTTCCATGGGGGCTGGCGGCGATATCCACGACTCCATTGGCCGAGCTCATCGGAACTCTCCGAGCCCACTCCGGTTGCACCGCGCAACACATTATATGCTCTGTTCGATCAATTCTAACTCACCCTTAGGGCATTGCCTTTGATATTGCAAAATGCCAGATTCCATACAGAACATTGGGTCCCGTCTTTATTCCCCTGTTGTTCGTACTCCTACGTAGAATGGAACGTTGTATTGAATGGCTACATTGATTTTCTGATATGCTTCCATCCAGATGGGGATCAAGATGCGGGAGGCCGCAGTGCATAAAGTCCTTTACATAGTGAAAGCATTCACCAGTCCAATCTCCCTATCCTTGTTATTTACATGAGATTAGAGTGTTGGATCACTGTAGATTTCACAATTCTTGGGATTTCCTGGAAGAATATATCAGTCTGGTTGACCTTACACATAGACGAGTCTCGTTATGATGTTGAAGGTATAGGCGAAGATCGGAATGAGCAAAGCAATGATTATAAAAGCACGAGCTGCCATGGGGCATGCAGAGGACTATAAAGCTGTTAACATTACTTTCGTAGTCGTTGCAACGCGAATCTGTATCTCAGGGGAGATAGAAGCATTGCGGGAAGCTCATCGTGATAGACAGTGCCAGATATACCGATGCCAAGTTCGCGAGGCCGATGCTCTGCCGACTTGTCGAGGCCGGCAATTTCGTAGATGCCGTCTTTGCGAGGCCGGCGCCGGCGTGGTTCGTTTACTTCCTCTTGCTCTCGGTGCCGTCTTCTCTCACATCTTGAACGTTGTAGTGCAACCACAACCACCCATTGCTCCCATCATTGTTCAATCCATTATCAAGCCGTTTAAGATTCCTTTCTGCTGAATTGACAATTTGTCTCAAAATGCCCCTCGCTTTCGCTCCCCTCCAGACCATCCCTGAGGGTGAGGTTTTCGAGCTGAGGCTGGTTGACTCGCGGTCGGACGACGACCTCTTGCAGCCCCTTCCACCCTGGGATCCCATCAAGGCTTCAACCAACGCATTGGTAGGTCATTGAAAATCTCTGGCAGATACTTTCGAGGCAGATTTTATCAAGTCAAAGAAAATGAATACCTCATTTGACCCTGCACGTGATGCCCTGCGTGTCTAGCGACAGATGCGGTGTTGGGAAACAAGAAAGCAGGAGGCAAATGCTAATACTAGCGAATAGCAGGTCACTGATCCTGTTGGCGCAGCCGAAGTCCAAGTAAGCGCTTGAACGTAATACCATGCATATACCACGGCTAACAAGACACCAGCCGGTTCTCAGGCGCTCGGTATCCATCTTGTCAATTTCCACTGGACTTGGGCGCCCCGTCAAGAAGAGAGGTGAGTAGAGCAATCAGTCCCATATTGAAGAAATTCTGAGGCTAACAAAATGGTTCTAGTTCCCCGTTGTTGCTTCTCCTGAAACGTCAGGAGGGAGCAGTTGAGTGAGAGTGGAGGTGAGACGTTTGAAGTGTCGGATTCGGGAGGAATCTGGCCTTTATGTATTATTATTTGTATCCTTGGATAAGCCTTCGGCGACGGGGTTTATTGATGTGGTATCAATTCCAGTTGATCAAGGTCGTTTCGAGAGTGGTGGTGTCGCATGGATGTCGTTGGTGGCTGGAGGGTTCAGTGACAGCCCCAAGCACAGGATGAATGGGCCGCGAGGCAGCGAGGCTGCAGCATGACAAACACCGTCGATAAGGAGAAATCCCTCCCTTCTCGCTCCCAGAAATCTTCCGCCTTCTTCGCATCCTGCGTGACTTCGGTTCTTTCCCCTTGAACCCAGGCAATTGTCGGAGGGCAATACACAGACGCCCAAATCAGAACGCTCGTCGACCACAGCAAGAACATTCTGCCCGTACATAATGCGAACTATTGCAGCCGCGAGTTGGAATTATGGCTGGAGACGATATTCTGCGAGGAATAGAGCCTCTCACCAGAAAACCGAGCAATTTAGCAGGACCGTGACATGTTGAACCGGTAACGGTATCATAATCTGTCCTGCCTCCTCGGGTCCAACTAAAAGGAGCCATATGTGGCCTCCAGGAACCGACCCAAGAAACCGAAGCATCCCCGTTGACCGACCATTATGCGTTCGGGTGTCCTGATTAGGATAGCTGAGGTTGAGGCGAGAGCGCTGGTTATATTGGGAGTGATACGAGCCTGGCTTCAATCATATGCAGCTGTGCTAATTTCAAGTATCACCACGCTCGCGCATGTGCGAGGTTACTTGTGCTGGGGATTTGGAAGGGGCCTCTTGGGGGTGTTTGGCATGGTTCATACGGGAAAAAAAAAAAAAGGAAAAAAAAGGAAAAAAAAAAACACAAAAACGAAAAAAAACCCCCCAAGATAAGCCGGCGGAGAAAGAAAAGATTCTGGAGATTACAGAAGGATCTGATGATATTTCACGAGCACTCGCCGTCAATGAAGTCCATGATATGAGATCAACGTTCACGCTCATGTGGAGCTCGCCGAGTCAGGAAGTCCCAACCTTGTTCCGAGCCTCGGTTCCTTCCGTCGCGCGCGATTTCCGTGATATGCGCTTGGTTATCTTGTGGTCCGTCTATAACTCCGAGGAGCTGGTCTTTCTCTTATTCTTCTTTCCCCCCAAGTAACTTCAAAATGTCGACCCCTGAGCATTCTCCCGACAACTCAAAATCGCCAGACGCTCAGCATGTGGGGAAATCTAGCCCGACAACCGCGGGGAAATCGGCGACACGGAGACAATTGTTAGCAGCCTTGACGGCGACCGACATGACTATCCGGCGTTTAGATTTGTGAGTGATTTCCTCCGGAGCTATGTCACTAACAGCTATACAACCATAAGAAACGGCTGTGTTCTTGTTCCGGTCGGCTAACATCTTCTCCAGACTCCTTTCCTCCGCCAACGGACAAGAGAGAGTCCTCGCGACAACAAATTACGTCGCATCAATTCTACAACATCTCTGTGCTTCGGCCCCATGGATCGCACTACAAATGCGCATGGGAATTCTGGCACGGCTAAGAGGCCGAGTTCCCTCACAACCCTCCGCACCCCTCGCCTCCTCCGCGCCGGCGAGGTGGTCAGCCCTCTCCAACCTCGCCTCAGAAACCCGCTATAATCTCCGGCTTTTTGGTCTATTACCACTCTGGATCTGGGGCTCTGAAACAATCAAATCACCACCCTCGGACCCAATCATCCACGCCCTGACCCACCTGCAGGTCATCTCCAATGTGATCTACCAGCTTCTCGAAAACATAGCCTACCTCGCAGGAAAGGGCATCGTCTCCAAAAAATGGATTGACAAATACGGCGGCATTGATCTATGGTACATATGGAGTACGCGTGGCTGGTTCGGCCACATTTTCTTCCAATTCTTCGTCCTGTGGCGTCAACATGTGCTGCGCAAAAGACGCTTGGCCGAGAAACGCGCCGCTGCCGGCAATGTCGAGACCGAGGAAAACAAGGCCGAAGAAGCCGAGGCGCTCCGCTTGGAGATCAGATCCTGGAAGAAGAGCCTAGTCAACAACACTATCTGGGCCCCCTTGTGTATCCATTGGTGCTTTGAAAAAGGTGTTGGCATCCCCGAGAACCTGACGGGCCTGGTCAGTCTCATGGCCGGTGCTTGGGGGTTGTATGATTCGTGGGTCGCGACAGGCAAGGCCTGATTTGCCAATCCCCTCTTCGCATCTCTTCCTTTGTAACGTCTCTACACTTCATCTGCACATACAGTTCATTTCATCGATGCGATGCAGGACATACCCCATACTTTGAATATGAATCTTCCTTTTTCGGAACATAATTACCACTCCAGTGTATTTACCAGCTAGTCTGTATGAAACATCGCCATAACTAAGCTTTACAATGGCTCCCATACTGAGATTTCAATCATTCCCGATGTTCTCCGATGAGGTCCCTTCAATGGATATACGCCGATTGGATACCCAAGTCTTGGCAAGTGTTTCATCCAAAGAAAAGCAACACAGCAAACTCAAAGTGACAGACACGAACAGCAACCCTAGGAATTAAAGTCAGTCGCACAAAATCCTCACGCCGCACTCTCTTGTTGCGACAAGCGTCGTATGGCCGACTACCTACTGTATAACGACGTGGGAGATTACAGGATGTGGAGAAGTTAAACTACGAAAAAGGAAGTTTGAGGCGGTTGACGATAAAATGTTCGCTTGACATATGCGCTCAGGCGTAGATTTTTTTAGTCATATCTCTCAGATACCTGCCCTTTTAAGCCACTACCTAGCGAGGTTTTCAGGCTCGGCTGGGTCCATGGTGGAGTCCACTAATGATCCACCATGACTGTGGAGCGGATTAGGAAAGGCCACGCGGTTATCAGATCTTTTTTGTTTTGTCGTTCAAACGTTTGCTATTGTCAATATTCAAGTCCACTGCATATTCGGTTTGATGTGCCCAAAAGTACTATATGCCGACTCCAAGATGCAAAGGCTGTTTAATTGGGTTCCACACAGGACTTTTGGCGAGTCTCGAAGTTCCTATGTCGGTACGAGAAAAAAAGAGGCAGAATATAGAACGACTTCTACACTCACATTTGATACTTATTGATGGATGGTGCCTCCAACTTTGCCTATTTCCAACCAATGAAGATCTAAAATGTGATCATGGAGACGTAAGGCATGTTGAACACTTGAACCGAGTATAATTTCATTCAGGGCCGGCATAGTCAGTCAGCAGTAAGTACATCCGCCGTGTTAATTACTGGATTGCTCGGAAGTTCGCTAAAACAGAATGAATTCGGCAGGAGACATCAAAGCAGATTGGGTATACATCTTGAATGGTCATTGGCTGTAAGAAACGTAAGGAACGCAAAGGTATGAGTAGAAAAGATAACAAAACAACCATGACATGCAATGTAAGTCAAGAGAACAAGAGAGTGAATCATACAACAAGAATGAGAGAAAGATAATGGGGTATTCTCATGTGACTTGCATTGGGGAACTTGATCATCCCCGGCGGGATGATCGTCGCGTCGGCAAAGTGGCTGTGGCCGGTTTCTCTTTCTGTACTCGAGGGCTCTTTGCCGTAGACGCTTTGGCTCCTCGCTTCGAGGCAACGGGGGAAGAATTCTCTTTCTCGCTCGCCTGTGCAGGGTCTTCTTCCTTTTCTTGCGCCTCTAATTCCACTTCCTCCTCCTCCTCTTCTTCTTCTTCGTTTTCCTCCTCGTTTTGGTCAGGGTGGTCTTCACCCTCATCCATATCTTCGTCTTCACCCTCAGTATCTGCCGCATCATTGTTATCTTGCATTTCTTGATCATCTTCATCGCTGTCGTTGTCTGCATAGCTGATCTGAGGCTTAGTAGTTCCGCGACTGCTACGACGGCGAGCAGAAGCAGAGACACTTTTGGCACCGACTTCAGTGGACCACTCATCATCGCCCTTGCGCTTGCGTTGAGGGGTCTTATTGGACACACCCACTGATGAAGAAGACTTGCGAGATGGCCGTGTAGTCTTCTCCTTGCGTGCTTTCTTGGCCGAGGCGTTGTCATTAGCACCAAGAGAATCGGGCTTTCTCTTCTTAACGGTGCCTTGTCCGCCATGGGAGGTGTTCTTTGGCTTCATTGCCACCCGTACAACGCGGTCAAGCACGTCGTCCAACTCATCTGGAAGAAAGTTCTTGTCGGCAACATCTTGGGCTTCTTGGTGACTACCCATCATTGCGAACAAGGCACTAGGAACACCCATCTTACCGGGGTAAGTTTGTATGATGTTGGTGCCTCCGCTCCCACCACCAAATTTATGTTGTTGCGAGTAGATGTCAGCAAACTTTCTGATGGTTGCTTGAGCCAAGTCAGACAGAGTGTGAAGGCGAGTAGACATCTCGTCTGACTTGGTGATGCCATCACGGAATTGCTTGACGCGCTGACCAACATGGAAAATAAGTGACATGTTCTGCTCATTGGCAACAGCGGAGAGGTAGAAGACAATGTATTGGGAGAAGTCGCTGAGATCGCCGAGCTTTGTCGACTCATCTAGATCTTCAGATGGATAATCAGGGTGGTAGGCGAGCAACGATAAAAGGCGCGAAAAGATCAATTCCATCACCATGGTCTGCTCATTTCGTTTCCCAATATTTTGGGCTTGTTGGGCGAAATGTGCTGCGCGAGACCGCAGCCAAGTGAGCGTGCTCTCCTTCAAGCTCATGGTCGGCTCGAATGCAAGTAGACAAGGAACAATGTACCAGCGATATCCGAGGTGTGACCTTTGAACCAACTTTTTCTTGAGGTAGTTGATAAAATTGCTTCGCACTGATAAAAGTTGATCTTGGGCCATCAAAGCAATCGAATTAAAATCCGCAGGAGCTAGCAAATGGTCACACAAAGTACTTGACGCACACAGTTTGACCAGTGATTTGGCAGCAAGAAGACGCAACCTCGACTTTTGATTTGCAGGAGTATCTTTATCCTTGGAAATCTCACCCTCCCCGGCCACAAGTTTGTTCAACGTATCATAAACGGGACCGGCATGCGCACGGAAATCATCATCATTGTCCGAGCCATCCTTCGCACGAAGGCGATTGACAATGATTTTGAGCGCCCACTCTTTTGCGAGTGTCTCCTCATCGACTTCCTCCGACCAAGTATACTGCGAGTCTTTTACGGGGTGTCGATTCGTCAGAAGAATCTGGTTGATTGCAATTGAGATTATCACATCGCTTTCCTCGTCGGCTTCGTGTGGGGCAAGCAAATTCAGCTGGGATAGAGTTGCAAGTCGAGTAAGGAAGTGATCCGAACCGTATGTCCACTTCTTCACACATTTTTGAATAAGATCTTTCGCGTACATTTCCTTCCGGTCAGTCGTGGCCATCAGAATTGAGACGGCGTGCTTGGCAGAACGTGGCGATGTACTATACAGAGCATAGTTGGTTAAGGCCTGGTAAAATTTGCGCTCCTTTGGAAGTTTGTCTGGAAGCTTCTTGGCAAATCCGGCACAGGCCTTAAGAATCTCTTCAGAGCTAGATTCGCTAGGAGAAGAAGACTTGGGAGCTTGTGCCGCCAAGTCTTTACACATCTCTTGAACTTGCGCCTCCAGAACCTCAGGATTTTGAGATGAGATCTGCTTCAGCATCTCCTGGGCGGCGTGGGCCAGACCATTCTCGTCAGTTCGAGAGAGACTCATAATCGCTGGAATGTGACTGCGGTTGAAGATCAAAGACCCACTGCGGTACAAAAGAGGAGTTATGGTATCAAGCAAGGGCGCGTTGTTGGCACTCTGCGCACGCCGCTGAAGTTCCTTGATGGCTTTTGTCACAGTTCGATAATCGCTGACAGCAGCCATGGCAAAGCGAATAAGCTGGTAGCTGCGTCGATCATGAGTCTTGGCAAATTTCCATAGGTCCGCAGATGCGCGCGGAACATCTGGGAATGTCTTGGATAGCGAGTCAATGACCCTTGAAAGCTGGGCCTTCGCTTGCGCTTCATCTTTATCGACGACGCCACCATTGTACTTCTCACATGCCTCCAGATACATTGTCATAGCTGATCTCATCGACAATTGACGGGCCAGAGTGACAAAGAAAACACGTCTGGCCTTCTCATCCAGCCCCCGAAGTAGAGTCAAGATACGACGGACACGAATCTTGTCAACGTCAGCTTCCTGGTCGGTATCGGAACTCTGACTGTCTTTTTGTTTCTGTGATTGATTAGAGGCTCCTCGACTAAGCTTTGACTTGACTGGTGGGTAGCTCAATGGAAGGAGGATCTCAAACAGAACACGGTCAATCAACACATGGATTTCTTGGTCATTTGTGTAGAAAGCATCGAAGATCTTTGACGGTGCATCTTTCAGGAGAGACACAACAGGTTCGGTGTTCTGCTCGATGTCTCCAGCAGCAACGGCCCAGATGCGTGCTAAGATTTTCATGGCTTGCTCACGCACATGCGGCTTTCGGTCCTTGACGCGCTCAGCGAGAATAGCCAACACTGAATCTGGTGACGAACAACCACCCTTCATGCCGAGTTTATGAATGACATGTGTATAGCCAAACTGGCCGACGGTATTCACAGCAGCAAGACGGACCTTTTCGTCAGCATCGCGGAGCATGGAGGCGAGACTCTGGACAAGTCCTTGCTCCTCGCTTTCATTCAGGCCGCAGCCGCCAGCAGAGGTCAACAAAATACGACCCACAACTGTCGCCCATGCTGCGCGGACCTTGGGTGTCTTGTCAATACGCCGACTCAAAAAGGCATCATAAGCCGAAGAATGCACCTGAGAAAATGGCTTTGGTGATACCGGTGTGAGAAGTACGTTAGGCTGGGGAATCGTCTGCGCGTAATCTTCGAGTGTCACCGGCGGGTAAGATGCAGGATCCATGGGTGGTGGTGGAGGGGGTCCGGCAACACCAATGCCTGCCGCAAGGTCACCGATTGTCTGCGTAGCCAGTAACCGGAGGGCAACTGACTCTGCAGACAGTTCAGCTTCAACTTGTGGAATGACATTCTGCAAAACTTCCGGACAGGCTCGCCAAAGCTCTCGAATCAGAAGATGCGCTTTGCGCAAGTCCTTGATGTCCTCTTCCTCCTCATCTGAATCATCGAGGTTCGGTTTGCGGGTCCCATTTTTCGACCCGTTGGCTTGACCGGCAGACGACGCATCAATGATGACATTGTTAAAGTACTGACTGATATGGCTTGTCATTCGCTCTGGACAAGCCTGACAAATTGCCTTGGCCATGTTATAAGCAGACGGGTAGTCTTTCAACAAAAGCGTATCTTGCTTGGCATCGAGAGGTGCATCGCCGCGTTTAGCCTTGCGAGGGTTGTCAAGGCCCCGGGGGTCTACCCGCAGGAATTGCGCCAACATAGTATCCACTACCTCGGCGGCCAAGACGGGGGTTTCGTCTATCACGGTCACAAGGAGTCGGGTCATGTCGAATTCCACGTTCTTGGCCACTTCCTCGCCAGTGGACGCTTTCGATGTTTGCGAGACGATGTCGAAGCATGCAGTGAAGAGAGGAACGATAAGAGAATCGGGATGGTCCAAATCAGTCATCAGAACAACACTCTTGACCTCGGCAAGCGAGCCCAAGACATAAATATGTTGCGCATTGTAGGCATTGGAAGGATCGGCTAATGCGGGGATAATCGAACTGACGATACATGTAAAAACGTCCTGTATCAATCCGTGTCAGCACATGTCAGAAAATCAATTGACTTCCAGAAGGCCTGTTCTCTGGCAAGCGTACCTTGAGCTGGTTCCTCGTAAAAGGCGCGTCCGGCGCGCACAGTCGTAAGACATCGACTAGACAGCAAGTGGCCCAGGCTCGCACCCCCTTGTCCTTGTGCGCGAGCAGATGAGCACTAGCGAGTTCCTGCGACACTTTTCGCAGAGACTCTTTATCAACGTCCTCCTGCTCGAGCTTGCGAAGTTCTTGGGCGAGGGTTTGGAGACGTTCAAGTAGATCGGCGATGGGGATAGCCGAGCGCCCCACGCGCCACGACAACGGCTGATTGAAAGATAGGCTACGAAGGCCAGAATCCTCCTCAGCCTCGTCAGCAGGAGCTTGGCGAGTGCGCGACAGCATGATTGCGACAACCGAGCTCACATAGGAGATGGAGGGGAGGAAGAAAGTCGACGCGGTGCAGAATGAGTGGAGGAGGAGGTTGACCGCCCAGACGCGTCGCACGGGATCGCGTCTACCCTACAAATTTTACGTTGACTTAGCTTTGTCTCCGTTTATTTATTTCCAAGGTACTTTTTCAATTATCGTGGAGAGTAATTGCAATTTGTTTTTCTCATTTGCAAGCTGAGCGTACCAAATCTGCAGTTTGAACAGTTAGTAATGCATGGAACACATCATCGGGTAAACACTCGAGCGCCATGGGCGGTGTGGACTGATCTACAGGTAGATATGCCCACCACTCATGTTTCAAACCATAAAACAGGGCTAGAACTCCTGGTTGGCAGATGTGCAGTGTCTATACTACAGACTGCATGCATTCAAACCCAGTGAACGAAGTAACAGGACTTACAGTGAATCCATGGACACTGAAACCTTCAACCTTGAAAGTATCTGAAGCCTTTTCCCTGACGATGTCTAGGTAGTCAACGATCCATGGGTACCCTACTCCAGCTATGATGGGATTCAAAAATCTCAAAATCAAGAACTGATTACCTCTGAGTACACCAATGACATAGCACAGAGTGACATGATCCCGAGGCTATCAACTGCCCATGGTTTAGTTAAGTGACGAGCATTTCATAAGCGGGTCTCCACTCGGCTTTCGGCCTTTCGGGAACACGTTGAGCGCGAAGCCGCTCAAGTGCCGACGACACATCTTTTTGCCAAACGCCATTCAAACCAGCCACAAGGCTATGTGACTCATGATAAAGGAAGTGGGGAAAAGATTCCGATTCTCATGGTATAAGTCGTTCACGCGGAACATCGGCATGGGGCTTAGAATATCAGCATTTGGATTTACTATACGGATCTCGGCCTCGCGCTGGGCCGGACTTTAGTCTCTGCGGGCTAACCACGGACATTAGGTCGTACAGTGGAGCCTCCACGTTTTGCTAAAATGTGCTCTAGCGAATAGTATGGGTCCATGGGAATTTGCTTATAGATTTGCTTGTGGATTTCGGGCTTTTCTCTTCTTATTAGCGTGACTCCGAGCTCGGTTCAAATGGCCACGAGATTGCCAGCATGATATTCTCCAAGATAAAATGTGGGCACCGCCCACATTGGAAACTACTGTCCAACCTTCAAACTTGAATAAATATTCAATCCTTGGTAGTTCTTGCATTTGGCATTCTTCCAAGATTGGAAGCGTCGACCCTATTTCTACGACCGGCGTACGAACGCATCAATTTGGCCACTACCCCTTTTAATACTTTTTTTTTTTTATATATTGGGCTTGATATGAGTTCCAACCGACTTGACTCTGCTACGACTACGCCTCGTCTCAGCATGGATCACCATGAGCAAACCACGGAGTCCGCCGTGGCCACTGATACCCTGAACAAAGAGACATTTGGAGCACCACAAGAAGACACCGATGTTGAGAGTGCCCATGGCCCACAATTGCCTGAGAAGCCTGCCGAAAAAGACCCCAATCTGGTTGAATGGGATGGCCCAGATGACCCGGAAAACCCTCAAAACTTTTCTAGGGCGCGCAAATGGCTGATCACTGTAACCATGTCATTGATGACCGTGTGGATCACATTTGCGAGTAGTGTCTTCTCGACTGCAACCACCGTCACAGCCAAAGAATTCAATGTTTCTACTGAAGTCATGGTCTTGGGAACCAGTCTTACTGTCTTTGGTTTCGCCCTCGGTCCTCTCTGCTGGGCCCCAATGAGCGAACTATACGGCCGCCGCATCCCTCTGTTCTCCGGTTATGCCATCTTCGCCATTTTCCAAATTCCCGTCGCCGTGGCCACCAATCTACAACAGATTATGATT
This sequence comes from Penicillium longicatenatum, assembly GCF_028827895.1. Classification (NCBI taxonomy): domain Eukaryota; kingdom Fungi; phylum Ascomycota; class Eurotiomycetes; order Eurotiales; family Aspergillaceae; genus Penicillium; species Penicillium longicatenatum. The sequence continues at coordinate 4,151,160 of NW_026643120.1, read as the reverse complement.
TTCCGCTTTCTCATTGGTGTATTCGGTTGCTCTCCGCTAGCTGTGGTCGGTGGTGCCATGGCCGACCTCTGGGACCCCGTTGACCGGGCTGTCGCTATCGCCATGTTCAGTGGAGCTACCTTCCTGGGCCCAACTATGGGTCCTATCATTGGCGGTTTCATCACGGACTCCCATCTGGGCTGGCGCTGGACTGCCTGGATCACACTCATCCCCTCGGCATTCTTCGGCCTACTCGCCCTCATCATCGTCCCAGAAACCTACGGCCCCAAGCTTCTCCAGGACCGAGCTGCCCGTCTTCGCCGGGAAACCAAGAACTGGGCACTCCACTCTTTCCTCGATGAGCACAGGCCCACTTGGGGAGATATCGCAAACAAGTACCTTCTTCGTCCATTCCAGATGCTCTTCTTGGAGCCTATTCTCCTCTTCATCACCCTCTACCTTGCCCTTATCTACGGAATCCTCTACCTCTTCTTCGAGGCCTACCCTATCTCCTTTGGCGAAGTACGTGGCTGGAAACATGAAGGTGTCGCCGCACTCCCGTTCATCGGAATCATGATCGGTGTCTTGATGGGTATTTCCCTAATCATCTACACCACGAAGACCCGCTTCGCTCGCAAATTGGCCAAGCACGGTCGTGTCGTTCCTGAAGAGCGTTTGGTCCCAATGATGATTGCCTCGGTCCTCTTGCCAATTGGTCTCTTCTGGTTCGGTTGGACCTCCAAGAAAGAGATATCGTGGGTGCCACAGGTCATCGCCGGTGTCCCGATTGGTATGGGTATCCTGGTGATTTTCATGCAGGGTCTGAACTATATCATTGATGTTTACATGATGTTCGCCAACTCGGCTATTGCTGCCAATACACTCGTGCGCTCTACACTTGGTGGTGCTTTCCCGCTATTTGCGGCTCAGATGTATGACAACCTTGGCGTTGACTGGGCCTCCAGTGTCTTGGGCTTTGTCACTGTCGCTATGATTCCTATTCCGATATTGTTCTTCTTCTATGGAGCCAAGATTCGAGCTATGAGTCGATTCAGTCCGAAGTTCTAAACTCTTCATTTGAATTGATCTGAGGTCGTGGAGTTTGGTTCTCAAAATTCTGGTGATTTATATCTGGTGAAAGCATCGCTAGCTTTGATCATCATTGATTGCACATATGGAGTTTGAGCAGGTTTTTTTTATAGCTTTTGTGACGCAGCACTATCATGACTTAGACTTTATACATTGATACACTAATTAATATTTGATGATATTACTCATGCACCATCCACGGCTGTACATTTCTTGTTCAATCTCGTTTTTGTTGTCAAAAGGCAGCTAGCTATATGTATACCGAGGTGCGCATCAGCATCATTAAATATAATCGAGATTTCGAGTCTCACACGTCAGCAACATAATGCTATTGTCTATATCCAGCGATGTTGCTATCTTCCAATGTTTATCGACAGTGATAGCATACGCCTTATAGCTACGAACTACTATATCAAAACCAGGTAATTCAAGTAGAGATTCTCTACTTAATTGGCGATTATGGCACATTGTATAGGGCAGAGACAACCTTGAAAAACGAATTATCGAAAAGAAATAAACGACCACCATTTCTCAGCGAGTTCCTCACTCTAAAAGAAACCATCTAACTAACGATGAAAATTCAGCGCAGAAGAAACTCAGTCGAAACCGGATGGTCAAACACAGATGTCGTCACCCCGAGCAAGAAAATAAAAACGGAACCATTTAGTCGTAGAGGCTGTCATCATTGCCGGCTTCGCCGAACGTGTCGTTGTTCTGAACCTCCCCGGCCTCGGGGAAGCGGAAGAAGCTGCTGCCTCCAGAGTTCTTAAGACTCTGAGCAAAAGCCTCGTAGCGGCGAATCTCAACATCGCTGACGGAGCGACGAGCAGACTTCATAGCCTCCTCGAAGTGGGCCTTGGTAAGCTCGGAGACAGTGTCTTCCATGTTTTCATCATCGTCCATGGAGACATCCTCGCCAGCAGCCTCACGAGCCTTTATGCGCTCGATGTCAGCGGTGATGGCCTCCTTAATGGCGAGCTTGACAGCACGCTGGGTCACGAATCCAAGATCGGCACCGGAGAAACCGTGGGTCTTGCTAGCAATGAAGTCCAGGTCGACATCACCAGCGACAGGGGTCTTGCGAAGCTGGGCCTTGAGGATACCAGCACGGGACTCCTGATCGGGAAGAGGAACGTAGACAAGGGTGTCAAGACGACCGGGACGGACCAGGGCGGCATCAAGCTGCTCGGGACGGTTGGTAGCACCGATAACGAAGACATTCTTCTTGGAGGTCATGCCATCCATCTCTGGTAAGGGTGTTAGTGGAATGATACAGTGTTCAGAGGTAGTAGAAAAACTTACCAGTCAAAAGCTGGTTGACAACACGGTCAGAAGCACCACCGGCATCACCGACGGAGCCACCACGGGACTTAGCAATAGAGTCCAACTCGTCAAGGAACACAACGCAAGGAGCGGCAGCACGGGCCTTGTCGAAGATGTCACGGATGTTGCTTTCCGACTCACCGAACCACATGCTCAGCAGCTCAGGACCCTTGATGGAGATGAAGTTGGCGGCACACTCGTTGGCGACGGCCTTGGCCAACATGGTCTTACCGGTACCCGGAGGTCCATAGAAGAGAACACCCCTTGAAGGGCTAAGACCGAACTTGGTGAACATCTCGGGGTGATCCACGGGGTATTGCACGCTCTCGATAAGTTCACGCTTGACCTCCTCCAGACCGCCAATGTCGTCCCAGCGGACGTTGGGAACCTCGACCACGGCAACCTCGCGGAGGGCGGACGGGTTGGAGACACCGAGAGAGTAGCGGAAGTTATCCATGGTGACACCGAGAGAGTCGAGGACCTCAGCATCGATGGTGTCCTCGTCAAGATCAATGAGATCCATCTTCTCACGAATCTGCTGCATGGCAGCCTCGGAGCAGAGGGAGGCCAAATCGGAACCGACGTAACCGTGAGTCTCGGCGGCGAGAGACTCGAGATCAACATCATCACCCAGCTTCATGTTCTTGGTGTGGATCTGCAGAATCTCGACTAAAATGAACGCATATGGTCAGTACAATCGTTTCAAAGCAAAAGAATAAATGAAGGAGACACGTACGACGACCAGTTGGGTCGGGAATGCCAATATCCACCTCACGATCGAAACGACCGAAACGACGGAGGGCAGGGTCAATTGAGTTGGGGCGGTTAGTGGCAGCCATCACCACAACGTTAGAACGAGACTTCATGCCGTCCATGAGGGTCAAAAGCTGGGAGACAACGCGACGCTCAACCTCGCCGTTGGTCTTCTCACGCTTGGGGGCAATGGAGTCAATCTCATCAATGAAGATAATAGCGGGCGAGTTCTTCTCGGCCTCCTCAAAGGCCTTGCGCAGGTTGGACTCGGACTCGCCAGCCATCTTGGACATGATCTCAGGTCCGTTTATTAAGAAGAAGAAGGCTCCAGTCTCGTTCGCAACCGCACGGGCCATCAGAGTCTTACCGGTACCAGGAGGTCCATACATGAGGATACCACGAGGCGCCTTGACACCCAGAGTCTGGAAAAGCTGAGGGTGGCGGAGAGGAAGCTCAACGAGCTCACGAATCTGTGCCATCTGTTTGCGACAGCCACCAATATCGTCATAACCGACCTCACTGAGGTTACCCTCCTCATCCTCTCGTTGGATGGGCTCACCCTCGCAGTGGATGATTGTGTCCTGTGCAACAATGCCGTACTCTGGGGGGTCCACCTCAACAACCTTAAACTCGACTTGTCGCATACCCCCACGCACGGTGAAGAGGTCTCCTTGGCGCACCGGTCGGTAGGCCTCACGGAAGTAGGGGGCGAGGAAGACATCGAAAATAGATCCGGTCAAACCCTCAATGGTATCGGCGATAGGAAGGACGGCAATGCGCTTGGCCTATGGTGATATCTAGATTAGCCACCCGAACAAAGAATAAACTCGACTTCCAAACTCACATATTTGATATCAGGGCAAGGGTGAACAGTAATAACATCGCCGTGCTTGACACGGAGGTTGTGTCGGACAACGCGGTTGATGCGGGCGCTACCATCATCGAGGTCATCATCAGCCAGGACAATCAGCACAGTGTCCTTGCGCTTCTTGCCCTTGACTAAGACTGTGTCACCACGGAAGAGCTGGAGAGTCTCCATGGTGTTGTTGGATAGGGCGATAACGGAGTTGTCATCGTTGACGGCATCGGTAACGCTATTGATGAGCTGTCAGCTTCGTCCCCGCAGATCGGGCCCATGGCCCCAATCGAATCCCTTACATCAAAGAATTGGGCTTCTTTTTCTTCTTCAGGATGGCGGTCGCGGTGTCGAGCTCCTATTTGTCCTGTCAGTCTCGTGATGTATTCCGAATTGTTGTGCTGGTCTCACATCTTTCTTCTCGGCGCCCGAGGGATCCCTAGTATGATGTTAGTCACGACACGGCAGAAATAGGCATCTGCATGCAAACATACTGAAGGTTGACCCTCTTCTTGTCGTGAGTGTGATCCGGCTCAGCAGACATTTTGAAGGATCTGAGATGTGTAGCGGATTGATGGGAAGAGGAAGCTTGGAGAAGCGGGAAAGATCAAGTGTTCACAACCAAGCTGGGCAGCAGCTTGGGAGAGCGAACGAGAATAGAGAATCGAAAAAAACGATGGGAAGATGGAAAAGTGCAAAGTGAACACCTGGAGATCAACAAGACGACCGGGGTGAGAAGGTGAGAGATGGAGGTTGGCTCAGAGCTCCCAGGTACTCGTTCGAGTGACGATATGCGATGAGGTAAGCGGTGGGCCATTATGTCAGCAAATTGTAGTCCGCCACCAGCGAAAGTGATGGAACTTGGTCGATCTTGCATGCCTGAGTGCCTTATCCTCTCCGTGACATAGATCAATAATCAATAATCAGTAATCAATACTGTCCATTAGAGTGAGCTTTTATGCTACGCAGTATTCCTGGCCTTCCTGTATTGAGTATCTGATCATGGTGAACAGGTTCCCACATCCATGGGCGCAGAACTATACCTATTCCTGGCCCTTTCCCCCATGAAACCACGGTTAAAGCATGCAAGGATATCCCCAAAAGATGTCGGGCCTTCAATCTTAGTAATTGCCGGTGGTAAAGTCCCAATAATAAAAAACAAGTTGCGTGATTTTCCAAATGCATGAATGAGGCTCTTAGGGTTACTTCACCCAGGTGCAGCCTCTTTGGCACAGCCTAGGTCCTCTGCGCCTTGAGACACCAGGCAACACCCAGAGCGAGAATGGTTGATTCATTCACGCGTCATGTCACTTCAAATGGTTTAGAAAGGGAAAAAAGTGTTTTTACTGCGGCTCCATTCTACCTAGCAAATCACCCTCTGTTATATACCCTCAGGCATCATTCCAACGCATCATTGCTAAAATCCATCACAATTGCACCTCGATAATTTCCCTTCTCGAGAAGTTCTACGGCTTTCCTCGTCTTGTGTGATCTTCTTCTCATGAAAATGAAAATAAAATCTTGGTACCCGACCGACTTTAAGCTAGCACTGGGCAGAACAATGTCCATAGAAGATGTCACAATTTTCCTTCAGCAACCAGGCAGCTCCCCGCGCTTTGTATACGGGGCTTTGATGCTTCCTACTGTTTTGAAATACTACATTAATCTCGAACAATCCTACAAAATCCACATTTGCATGACCCAGGCCACATTGCCTGGGTACCAACTATATCAATTCACTGGAACACGTTTGCCGGTTCTCACTCCTTCGTCAGATCCGAAAGATATCGTGGAGGGAATGCTTATCTTCAATTTCGATGAGCAGCAACGTAATTCTCTCTACGAATTCGAATCAGGGTTGATGTGTCTGACCAGTGTTCAGGTTGAAATTTGTCAGAAAGATACGGATGAGATGCATCGCCTCCGCACTGTGGATGCTGGAGCATTTACTTGGACCAAACCCACGTATGGAATGACTAGAATTTCTGATTCGTCATGGTGCGTTCGGGAGTTCCTGCAGAGCCCATTCTATCATCACATGTTCCAATCACAAAATCGATCCAGTATTGGGGTGTGTGAATGGGAAGGTCAAGAAGAACTACCTCAACCCCACTATACACATCACCTGCCAAATGTTTAGTGATCTTTCTACTGCAACATGAGAAAAGAAATCGGTCTTATTTACTAAACTCTACTATTGTGTTCAAATTATTCCACCCAGGGAAAAAGTAGAAGATATGCCATGTTCAAGGCCTTGTGCGCCTCACAATGGATAATAAGCACTAGTTGATTGGTTCTGCCGCTGCAGACTCAAAAAGAAAAAGATTCCTATACAACAAAACACCCTCGCGAAAGAGACAAAAATGGCCGGTGTTCTAGGGAAGAGTAGGGACCACGAATGGCGTCATACATAAAAAAGAGAGTACAGGCGTTTGAAAGAGGGGGGGTTTCCAGTCAGAAGATTTCACACAGGCACCGCAGTCATGACTTCGTCAATGAATTTCTTGACTTAATGCCGAGGGCCAAGGGCTGGAGAAGGGACACCAGAAAGTGCAGGGCTAGCACTGGCCGACATACGAGCGCCAGGAGCCGGGCTTGCACTACCCAGATTAGGGTTCACAGGAGCATTGGCAGCCTTGGAAATACGGTCCTCCACACGTTCCTTGTGCTGCCGGTTGCGAAGGTGGACCTCAAAGTTGTCAACAGTCATGCCGGGGCCAGGCGTGTACAACTTGCCGGGGCAGTCGTGGCACCGGATTCGCGGTAGGTATTGGTATTTGATTTTTTGACCTGGTTGGAGGTTGTTGGTATTGGTCACAGGGGCCAGAGTTTCCAAATCCACGGCAGAGTAACGCATGACTCCTTCGAAAGAGTCATTAGGGTGGGCCTGTTTTAACCCTTGAAGTCCGGCCACAAGCCAACTAGGCGGTGGGGGCTGAATGCGCACACGGTCAGCCAAAGACCAAAAATCGAAGGTCAATATCTACTCACAGCGGGGACACCGGGCTGAGGAGGGTTCGGGGCGTCGACGGCTCCTGTTTGCTGCGGCCGAGGCGGGTTGTGCCCAGCAAGTCGCGCTTGCTTATCTGAAGGAGGCGCCATTTGCATAGCATTAGGCGCAGCCCTGTTAAAGGACGCTTGAGACGCAGAGACGATTCGCTGTCCATTTCTCAAAGCCACCAGCTTGTCTCGTGACAGCTTAAGCCTCAAAATCAACTTGTCTGGTTCTTCCTCACTTTCTTCTCGGTACTGTTGCCGTCGAGCTGACGCTCGCGGCTCATAAAGAACTGGCTCTGGGGTTTCGGAGTGTCCCAAGCCGGCACGCAAGGCTGCATGAGCTTCCCTAGCGGCTCCCCTCATGCCTCTCGTGCGGGCAGTGCCTAGGGCAAGGTTTGGGCCTACGGCTGGAGAGCCCTCATCCGAATCATCACTTTCAAATTCATCAGAATCATCATCTCTTTGCCCTGTCATTCCACGGCGGCGACCGGATCCTGAGCGCTTGATGACGTTGCTTTCTTCCATTGATGCAGCCGAGTTTGGAATGACAGAAGACACGATCAATGTGCGGATCGTACGTTGACGATCCTTTAGGTCCGGCAGAGCAGGGCCACCACGTCGGTTTATGGATCGTTTCTGGCGACGCTGTTCCCGAGATATCGAAATCTCCGTTCGCTCAAGGTCTGTCTCGTTCAATTCGTAGAGGTAAGGTGTGTGTTCCTTGGCCGATTGGTAAGGTCGGAAAGCGGAAGACACTGGAGTTGGTAGGAAGGAAGCGCTAAGATCAGGATCCTCGATGGGGCGACCATCAAATGGGTGGGCAACAATGTAAAGGGACTTCGTAAACAGCTGGGACTGTTCACGAATGGAATGAGCGATAGCAGTGGTGAACTCGCCAGAGAGAGAAAGATCGTCCGTCATGCGCATGGCAAACTGCTCAGGAGAGTTGTGTGGGTCGTTAATATCCCACTCAAATTGGTCAATCAGGGTGTGTTGCCCAATAGTGATATTCAACTTGATCAGGATACGCATCTCATCGTTTCGGTATGCCGTATAGGGGAGATGCGGGTCAAGAGCCTCCTCATGCATAAAGACTTGCGGGTAGTAGTCCATCAACTGCTCCTGAATGCTCTGAGAGATCTGGCGCATGAGGGGGGCAGAAGTTTCCATAGGAAGGCCCAGATCCTCCACAAGCTTCTCAGCAAATAGGTCTGGGGATATAACACGATCATGTAAATTCCAAGTAAAAGTGTCGCGGATCTTGACTTTCTCCCAGTCAATATCTAGACGAATGGGCACCAGGTCATCCATCTGCTCGCTCTGCACCTTCATATCTCGACGTGAGATCCGAAGCTCGCGAGTCTTGCGATTCCCAGGACGACGTCGGTTGGCTGGGTACAAAAGCTGAGGTGGATGGTTTCGCAGGTCCGTGCGTGTATTTCCAAACCCTTCGTATCCTGCGCCAAACAATGCAGCTGGGTTTGCTTGGTTTTCCCGTCGAAGTTGCAGGTAAAAATCACGCTCCGCCCTTTTTTCTCGCTGCAGTTCCTGGTTTGGGTTGTGCCAAGCAGCTGCAGCCGAATATTCAAACTCACGGTTGATGAGATTCTCTATCATAATTTGTTCGACAGGCGTTTCGCGTGTCCGGACAGTCATCGTCCCTGAGATGTCACTGGGCTGAATGACAGACCCATCGCGAGACCGTTTTCGACTTTGCGCGGAGCCGTTTGTACCGTTCGATTGGGGGGTACCATTAGGATCACTGTTGGGATCTGACACGCCAGATGCCGTCAGTATGGTTTTGGCATTCTGCTTTCCATCTTCACGTGTATTGTTCTCTTGACCATTGGCAGATGGCTGCGTTCCCGGGTCGGTGGAATCTTCTCCTCCAGGTCTCGTGTCAGACGCGCTGGAGCCATTCTGCATACCAGACTGAGAGTCGGCTGTAGAATACTCTGGTGGAACAGAGCCACTTGCCAATTCTGGGGATGGCATGGCGATTTATCAGGTTGGAATAGGAAACGGGCGTTGGGTGTCACTCGGTAATCTATGGGGAGTGGCACTCAACGCGACAAGGATAATTGAGAGCCAATTAAAACAGCATCATCGAATAATTTTCTAGAAGAGAATCCACCTATGTCAGTTGTCTTCTTCATGTGGGGGGGCAACAGGCTATCTTAATCGCGACTGCGCGGTCATTCTCGGCCTGTTCTGGCGCCGATCGATGGACGTGTCGCGACGGACGCATGCCCTGAGCGATACACTACCATTGACGAGAGCAGCGCGAGGAGAAAGATGAAACGGCATGGAATTGGTGAAGGCGACAAACAGCGAAGCTCATAGGAACGAAACAACATACCAGAGCCAAAGGGGGTCGGGTGCCGATAATGGTCTCACTATTGTCACGAGCACTCGCACAGGCGGAGCTAGGCAGAGAGCGGCGGTCGGTATCGCAGTATAGGAGGTCACTTTACTCAGAGGTCTTCGCGCGGAGAGATAATCGATTCCTCCCGCTTGTATGCTCTGATGCTGGAGAGGCTGTGGTGGCGGTTGCTTAAGGCGCGGGTGGATGAGAGAAGTTCAGTTCAAAGGGGAGGATTACGAGATGTCCGCTCCCGGGCAAAAAGCAAGGACTACGCTCGGCGCGCCCTTCCACGGCCACACAAAGTGCTCTATATGAGTATAGGAGAGTATGCACGGGAATGTAATTATATTCTACGTCCAGGGATAGTATACTTTGCCCGTTTATGGCTGGAGACGGCGCTGCGTCAGAGCCGATTTGACGGCATGTGGGAGTCAGGTGACCTGGACCCAACTGAGGCTTAATGCCTGTGGAGTCAGGCATAAACTATCGGATCATCTCTCATACATTCCAGTTTCCAACTCCCAGGTTTCAGAAGCTTATGGGTATAGTTTCAGCAGCCTTGAAACCAAGGTAATGCATAGTTTAGCGGACAGAATCTCTGAGCTTCTAAACTTATACATGTAATATAGGGTTATCTTGATCATTTGTATGCTACTGCTTGAATTATCCTGCATGATCCATGGATGCACCATGTACTATAGCGCCAGGACGCGTAACGCTGATTTAGCAGGACCCAACCTTTTAAATTGAATAATCGGTCTTCATTGTCTCATTGTCCTATTTAAAACCTGTATTGGTCCTTCCTAGGTCATATGTCCGTGATCTGAAGTGAGCATACTCGGAACATGCAAGCTAGGCTTCGCCGGTGGGTGCTCCATGTTTCACAGGGAAGCTCAACGATTTGGAGCTTTCTCATGTGAAACTTTTGGGTCCAAGGCTTGTCTGACTCGAATATGAAATTAAGCATTTCTAGGCCATAATCTTGAAGGATTCTGCGCTTTTTGCCTTGGTACCGGGAAACCCAACATGTCAGGCTAGCAGGACGCTCTATACACGCTAGCCAACCAATGTGAGGTCGGCAACCACCGCGCAATGATCTGAATTATATATTTCATCGTCGAACCGGTTTGGTATCACTGAATACCCATCAACTCTCCAGGGCTGGTTCCCGTCGCGTGCCAGCAAAATAAAATCAATACGCTTTGGTGGCTCCTTGCCATGTCCAAACCCAGTGAAGGTGTTGTGGTTCCCATACCGACGCGTGTCGGGAACCAATTTATAGGCGTCGCTCAGGCCGCCCTTGTCTGTCAGCTCCAGGTATGCTTCCTGCTTTTCCTTGCTGTTCAAGTCTCCGGATAAGAATGTGCCCGAGATCAGACCCCCAAATCGACCCTGCTGGTAATCATGAATTCTGCATAAGATGATGCGTGCAGCCTCAAGTCTGGAACGCGATCCTTGATCATCGAGGTGTGTGTTAAGGGCTAGGACAGCATTGCCTGTTTTATGATGAGTGAAGAGGCCAATGGTGACAATGCGGACGGAGGCTGCATCCCAGCTTTTCGAGGGCTTGGAGGGAGTCTTGGAGAGCCATACCGTCTCCCAAGATTGTAAGGCCCACACCGATGGCTGATAGAAGATTGGTGAGTATTCACCCGCTTGATGGCCATCGTCCCGACCAACACCAATGTACGCCCACCCTTGGTTCAAAGTAGCATTAGATGGGTTCAATCCGGCACGAATGTCCTCAAGTTGGTTATGGAGTACTTCTTGCAAACATATGAATGTTTCATCACAATGACGGGAGTGGTACTCTAGCTCATTCAGAAGATTTTGTCTTCGTTCAGCCCAAGGCCGTTCTCCCTTGAATGGAGAGTTGGTTGCATAGCGGATATTATGGGTCAGTACCCGGACGGTAAGTGTTGGAGTAGATCTCATATTGCTGATTTCAAACGCGCAAAGCAGAAATGATTCGAGTTCTGCAAAGATACTGGTTTTAAAAATAGGAAGACAGAATCTAAGAAAAGAAGAGAGGTATTTAACTGTGTTTACATTTGCGGAGAAGCTTGGGGTGTGGTTCTGGGCCCGTGGCTGACCCCTTGTGACCTCCTCAAAGAATGCAAATACCTAATGGAAAAGTACACAAAAGTTGCACAGAGACGACACTTCAACATGGTTTCACCCACAAAGCTGCAAAAGCGGGGAAAGCAAAGTACCAATGGTCTGTCATCATGACCCATGACGTCTTTGCGGCCGTAACCCTACGGGAAGCCTGACAGATCAGGCTGCAACAGCGAATACCCCCACTACCGCTAAACGTTAAACGCTTCATTCGCTGCACACGACTTGTTCTCGATCCATTCCTCTTAGGCTTCCAGTGGATTTTAGATCTACCGTCAATACCCACCTGTTCTTTTTTTGATTCTCTATATTACCGGCCAGGCCAACCTACTTCACAATGGTCGAGACTCAAACCCCCGAGGTTGGTAAGTAAACGACTGGTGCTTCCGAAAAAGCTCTGACGTTTGTGGGCATCGCTGTCCGACAAGCCGCAGAGCTTTAGCGGGGCCTTAGGAGAACACCACTAAACTCCCAGGGGATTTCTAGAGCTAATTGGCCTTATTTTATTTTATAGACTACACCCTCAACAACCCCGACACCTTGACCAAGTACAAGACCGCTGCCGGCATTTCACACAAAGTGCTCGAGGCCGTCACTGGTAAGTTACACTTCACCATTCACTTACTGCGCTATGCGACCTAACATCTGTTGATAGCTCTGTGTCTTGAGGGCGAAAAGATCGTCGAGATTTGCCAGAAGGGTGACCAGCTCCTTGACGAGGAAATCGCCAAGGTCTACAAGGGCAAGAAGATTGCCAAGGGTGAGTTCTGATTTTTTTTTTTCTCTTTTTTTCTTGATATGATTTTCGAACGGTGAAATCTAACTGAGGAATAAAGGTATTTCTCACCCCACCACCGTCTCTCCCAGCTCCTATGTCACTCCCTACACTCCCCTCGTGTCCGATGCCGCCGAGGCCGAGATCACTTTGAAGGCTGGCGAGATCGTCAAGATCCAGCTGGGTGCCCAGATTGATGGATTCGGAACTATTGTCTGTGACATGCACGTCGTTGCCAAGAAGGACGCCGCCAAGGAGCCCATCACCGGCCGTGAGGCTGACCTTATTGTCGCTACCCATTACGCCAATGAGCTCCTGCTCCGCTTGATGGTTCCTTCCGGTCTGCTGGCCCAGGGTACCGACGAGGAGAAGGCTAAGGCCGCTGCCAAGAAGCCCCCTACCCAGGCTTACATGTCCGACCTCTTGGAGAAGGTCGCCAAGGCTTACGACTGCAAGGTTGTCGAGAACACTACCAGCTGGATGTTCGACCGCAACGAGATTGAGGGTAACAAGAAGATCATCTTGGTCCCCGGTGAGGGCGTCCGTGGCGAGGGTGTCCCCGATGTTGGTGAGGTTTGGGGTGTTGAGGTCGGCCTCAGCTTGGGATCCGGTAAGGTCAAGAACCTCGACCACCGCACCACCCTGCACCGCCGTACCACTACCACCTACATTCTGAAGCGTCCCAGCTCCCGCCAGACCCTCTCTGAGGTTGTCAAGAAGTTCGGTACCTTCCCCTTCAGCTTGCGCCAGCTTGATGATGAGAAGTCCGCCAAGGTCGGTGTTGTCGAGTGTGTTCGCGGCGGTGTCCTGCGCCAGTACGAGCCCGCTGGTGAGAATGACGGCTCTCCCGTCTCTCGCCTGCTGTCCACCGTTGGTAAGTTTAGAATTGTCTAGTACTACATCGAAAAGGTTTACTAATAACCTTATAGCCATCACCAAGAACGGTCTCACTAAGCTTGCCGCCCCTGCTCCCATCGACCTGGAGCTGTACAAGTCCGACAAGAAGATTGAGGACGAGGAGATCCTGAAGATCCTCGAGCAGCCCCTGGCCCGCTCTACCGGTAACAAGAAGAGCAAGAGCAAGAAGAAGAAGACCACCACCACCACCGCCGGTGAAGAGTAAATGGATTAAACCAGAGCTCTTTGTCTGTATATTCATTTGCAATATCCTCCCATCTAAATTTGGAATAAGACTTGATATTGGTATCTAGTCCCCAAGTCAAACAAAAAAAAAAAAATATCCAATAACAAATTTTCATCGGACCATACGAGCTCAAGAGTCTTCTTCAATATAAAAACCTAGAAGTAGCTGATGATTGATGTCTGTATCTGTGAGAAACGGTCAGATATGCCATTCATGAGCTTGTGTTTCGCCTTGACATGACAGTTGTAGACTCTCTGTTTGATATCCGCGCCATGTAATTAGCAGCAGGGTCAGAAAGTCGAAAGTCGTTGCCTACAATTCCGGAGTTTCGAATGTTCCCTCCTGAAGTCCCTTAAGCTAAATTCATCTGGGGCTGCTGCTAGCGTAATTATAGCGTGTCCATGGGCCATAAAAAGTTGGAAGGCGCCACCTTTATTTACGTAGTTTAGAGCTTCCAAAACACCACGCACTTCATACTGCATGCTCACAACCAACTGCGCACGCACATCGTCCCCATGCTGAAAAAGCTCCAGAGGTCTTTTTTCATTGTATCACGGCTGTGAAGCTGTCTAGGTTGAACTTGTCCGTCAAGTCTTCTCAACAGTAAGCATGTCATCAAGATCGGCACATACAAAAGAAAATACAACGTGACTCCGGGAATGAACCTAGGTACTAGAAAGAGATGAGACGCTAGTGACGATGCACATTTTGGTGAGTGTCGGCATCCAGTCTATGCTCTCGGTTGTTCTCCGACTTGTAAGGATATTGGATGCTATGGAGGCTGAGAGGTTCCTCGCTCTATTTGAGATCCTTGTTTGCGCACAGGGAGGATACATACAAGCCTCCCTCCAGCTGATGAATGTCATAGCGTCACATTTGGGTCATTCCGCTTCGAATGGGCTTGAAGCTGATTACCAAAACATCATAAAGCAAGTTTTCCCTGTTCAAGTTCAATTCGTTGGCGAGATGGTATGTCAAAAAGATGTTCGTACGCCCAAGGTCTCAGCATGAGAAATGATTCAAATTCAAAGGCCTTTAATGTATCGGTACTTAGGCTCTAATAAATTACTCAAGGACCATCGTATTTGATATGCAGCTCATTTGTTTCTTCATTCATATCAAACAATGGCAACCTCGGAGATCAACGTCCATGTATTTACTGGGTCTTTGCTTTCCTTTGTCTGCTCATTTACTCTTACATATCCTTGAATACTCACTTAAAAGCTACGTACTAACATATTATAATAGTGAATGTGACGCTAAAGATACCTCTCACAGGTCACGACTTCCTACCAATTTTTCTTTCCTCAAGTCCCCATACTCAGGTGATAACAGGTTGATGATTAATAGGTGGACAGTGATTGCGCTTCGAAGTGCTTGATCCTTATTGAAAAGAAATATAAATTCATAATCCACTTAACATCTGAGCCTAATGTGAGTGATCAAGTCCTCAGATGCCAAGTCATTAGGGCACGGACGGGCGTGGCGCTAACCCTAGTAGGTGCTTTCCGCCTACCGCGATGGGCTACTTGACTCGGTCCAGTCGCCGAGTTAATTCTCAATCCGCGAAACCCGCGAAGCAGCGCAAGCTTCCAGAACCTAAATCGCGTCTGAAACGCGCTGATTCCGCGCACCCTGGCAATGCGCCAATAACTGAACCGAAAAAGTCCTCTGAGACTGTATGGGAGGACCCCCCGGTCGCACGCGCGCGCCCGACTGAGGCCGAGGCCGATTCCACCACAGACAAGAACCCCATCCATACCATGAAACCGATCGGCCAGTACCCATCTCCCGCAGAGTATAAAAGCGTTGGCTTAAAGCCTCCTCCTAAACATGTCCGTAAGGTCAATAAGTGGGTGGCGGACACGGACGAGGAGGAGGAAGACTTGATGACCACCGACACCCCTATGACACCGACTGTGGAGGAAGCCATGCTCTCTGATGTCTCTTGCATTGATAAGCAAGGTGATCGGTTTACAAGGGGAGTAAATCCAGTTGCACTAAAGTCCTCCATTGAGAAGATGGCCAGACGGAATTTAGGTGTCAGAGTGAATGGAGCGAATGGAGAAGTGAATGGAGACGACACAGACAAAACAAATTTGGCGACTCCGGTTTCCGAAGCCTTTGATCTCCATCTGCTTCCTCCATCGACGGCACATCCATCTCTTTCTCCGGCAGAGACCCCCGTACAGACCCCCGCTGACGAGATCTTGACCGACTCATTCTTAACGGTGCCTGACACTCATCTTTCCGCACCCGACCCCGACACCCCCTTACACCAAACACAATCACCTCCAGCTACGGCTATAGCAGACGCCGGTATGGCCTCAGAGGCTGATAAGTCTACGACTGGTCGTAATTTTACTGATGTATTAAATCACATCCCTCTGCCAGTATCCGACGTCTATGATGTTCCTCAGCTTAGGAAGGTCTTAGAGGCCGCCATTTCTCATTCCAAGGTCATAGGCGATGACGAGGTTGCGCTGAGTCTTGCCTACTTCTGGTCTGAGGTGAAAAGCGACGAATTTAAGTTAGCCTTGATTCATAACATCGGTCGAGAGGATACTGATCACCGACTGGAGCTCGCGTTACGCACGATTCTCAGTCACTCAGTGCAAGAGGCTGATCAATGGTACAAAGCTTTCAGTGCGAAATGTGCTCACGCGGAACTCCGCCCTGAATACGAATCAGACACTAGTTCCAGTTTGTCTTCTGCGAAGTCTGTCGCAGCAGAGCCAGGCAAGCCTTCTTTCAAAGTTTCTGACATCTACCGGGACACGAGTGGCCCCAAACTTGAAGAACTATTTGTGAATGGAAAAACAAACACTGCTCCTTACAAACGCCCTAAGAAACCGGTTCGTGTCAACGAAAACTCCTTCAAGCGCCGACACGAATGGGAATCAGACCCAACCATGGGTGAAAAGATGCTTCACAAGCGTGCACGCTTTGCCAAGGAGACCAACGTTGAGGAAGTCCCGGTGAAGCCCAGCTCCATTCGCCCTGAGCTTCCCGAGCCAGAGATGCAGCCGGATGAGCCGGACAAAGACATTGATGCGACTCCTGTATTAGGCGTCTCCCCACGCTCAAAGCGTGCAGAGGAGCGAAAGGAGCGCCAGAAGAAGCAAGATCAGGATAAAGGCAAAGCTCCCGCCTCGCAGAAGAGGAATAAGCCTGCCAAGTCCCCCTCTCTTCCCGCGGGTAATCGATCACGGTCCCTTTCAAATGCCAGCGCCAAACCCAAACAGTCTGCTCTGAAAAATTGGCGACAAGACTGGATGGGCCGGTACCGACCTGACTCGACGTACGTGAATATCTTATATGTTGTGCACTTGCTTGATCAGCTCCAGACTAACTTTGGCTCTTTACAGGGACAACGATGCAGAGAACATCGACAACTGCGCTTGGTGCGGTGGTGGTGGCAAGTTACTGTGTTGTGACACCTGTGAAAATGCCTTCCATTTCAAATGTGTAAAGACTGCCAACAAGAACTCGCTCAAGGATCAGTGGTTTTGCCCGAAATGCGACGCTCAGCATGAATTCACGTTTGCGATCCTCGCCGCCAACGCCATTGAAAGAACTGATTTTTCTCCCCCCGTCGAAATCAAAGAATACTTTGCAGGAGTTGGCGAAGGCATTCAAGAAGATCCTGATGATTCGGATGATCCCAATGGTGCAGAAGATTCTAAGTCCAAGGATTCTCCCACATACAAGAGACAGACCTTCTACCAGACCGTTCCCCACATTCCACGTCTGACTAAGCCAGCGAAAGCTAAAACCTCGACACCGGCCTACAACGATCCCAGCCTGCTCAAGCTAATGGAAAACGGGCATGTGATTCTTTGCAACAGATGTGGCAAGTCCACGGACAATGTGCGTCCCATAATCAAATGTGATTACTGCCCCTGCCGCTTCCACATGGATTGTCTTGATCCTCCCCGTGCCATCCCCCCTAACCCCGTCGCTGGGTGGATGTGTCCCAACCACGTTACGCCGGAGGATCTGCTCGCCATCAAGTTTGTTGACGGTCATGTTCAAGAGCGTCGTGTTCGTCGTCCCCGGAATTTACTCCTGGTAGACGCAGAGCCCAACACCAGCTATGATCGGGACTCTACTTTCGACGATGATTGGCGGGCAGATCGCCTTCGTTTCCCTCCTGGAGACATGATCATGGATTTTGTATCCGCTGTTAAGGAAGATAGAAAAAACACCAACAAAGACGTCGCTGAGCGTTTGGCGAAGCGCATGGTCGCCGTTACTACGCTTGCAGTTAAGGACTTGGCTAGAAATGGTGGCAATGCGTCTGAGGAATGGATACAGAATTTTGAATCTCTTTGCGAAACCGAGGCCAAGCATGTTCGAGATGGCGATTCTCGTGAGCGAGAGATTAAAGCCGCAGATGCTCTTCTCGACATGCTCCACGGTGGTCACCAGCAATCTACCCCCCTTCACTCCTCCCAGCCTGAACAGCCAGCTGAAGAGACGCCTGCACCTGTCCAGGCCGAGGAGGACTCTCCCACGACCAAGTCTGCCACCTAGTTGCCCTTTTCCACCATTTTCCTTATTTTTATCTTATCCATTTTCTTATTCTCGCCCTTTTATTTCATTGTTATCCGGGTCCGGGGTTTTTTGCTTTTGTCTCGTTCTTTCTTTCCAAACTCTGCATTTTTCTCGCTTTTTCTCCTGATTTGCGAAACTGTCATGTGAGCATGGGACGGCGCATATTCGAAGAATCATTTGTACGATAGCATATGGGCCCCAGAAAATGGATGCGATACATTATTTCATCGATTCTATTGCGGTTTGATTTTCGACATAATCTCGATTTTGATTTGTTGTTTTATTTATCGTTAAAATACAAAACACACCATGTTTTTTCTGCAATTTCATCTTCGTAATGATCATATCAAATCGAAACTGCTAAATTCGTACTCTACATGAAAATGGAAGATCCGAAAATCGGCGCACAAAGCCTAGCGCCGAACCAGAGGCAAAGGGGAACGTCAGAGCTAATAAACGACACGCAAGAACAAAATGCGATCTCATTTCACATTTTGCCACTCAACTCATTGGAGACCAATTAGATGCAACAAGGTGGTGCAATACGGAGGTGCAAAAATCCGGATCGAATGGCTTTTTTACTGAAAGAAAGATTCCAAGCACGATGCGATCCGATCCATTTACAGGAACTTCTTAGGCATGTTGGCGCGGCGACGCTTGTAAATCACGTAGGAAACGGCGAGGAGAACCTGGAATGCGAGGACCAGGAAAATAAAGAAGCCCATACGAGGAGATGACGCAGTAATAGCTAGAGGATTAAAACGTCAGTATGATCTCGTGCGACGAAATTTCAAGTTTGTTGGAAACAACTTACCACTCAGAAAATGATCCTGCAGGTTCTCCCGCAGACTGAGATGGGAAGACCGCAGAGTATCGTGGAGCTTGTTGAAGTTACTGCTATAGTCCTTGCCCTCCAGGTCTCGCTGGATATTCTGGAGCAGGGTCTCGATGCGCTGGAGCCGGGCATCGAGGGAGTTGAATTGGTCCTTTGATACGGTCTGGCGGAGGATCTCACCGTGGCGAGACTCGCTCTTCGTGACCAGTGCCTTGATATCCTGGGCAATGGCGTTGGTGGCTTTGCTCTGGAGCTGAATGCGGTTGCCCAGATCGAAGAACTGGGCTGAGTAGTCCTTCTCAGAGCCTGCTTGGGCCACTGGTGGGATATTCTGGCTTGCAATAGGCTGCTGCTGCTCTTTCTCTTGCTGGGGGGTTCCTTGAGGGATGGTCTGGCCGGTCGCAGACTCCAGGATAAATTTAAAAATCTCGAAAGAGTCGGGGTTCTCTGGGGTGGCAGCCGTGATACCAAAGGTGTTTCCGGCTGGAAGCGCGACCTACTGACGCTTAGTACAATCTGTGATTTAGTGTCTCATGATGATGGGCGCATACCTTGTCGGTCGAGAAGCAGACCTTGTCGTCGACGGTAACTTCGAAGAACGAGTTGGTGTGCTTGAGCTTCACCACTGAGGGGCGACCCAAGTTTCGGTATGCGTAGTCACAGTGTCCAAATGCCAGGCTATCGACGCTGCGGTGTGTCTTGTAGTCTGTTGTTCCATCATTCAAGAATCCACGAATGCTTCCCCCTGTAAACTAATCAGCCAGTTATTCAATTATCTTGTTTGGGATCAAAGCATACCCTTCCCCCATGGGTATCAATAACCAGGGCAAATCCATCAAAGGGGCCCACAGTATAAATGCTGGAGGTGCCAACGCGAGCCTGGCCATCCTTAGTGTACCATAATTGAAGATTTCCGCTAGCTCGCTCGGGACCGGTAGCTCGGAATTGGAATTCAGCAGCCCATTCAGACTGAGAGACACTGCCCGATATTCAGTATATTGTCCATGGTTCTATTTGGGTTTGTCACGTACGGGTTCTGGGCCCAGGCTGATCCTCGCACGTTTCCGGGGTAAGGAGGGGTTATGATGAGTTTGTCGGATAGCTAGATAAATGTTAGAGATAGATCATATTGAATCGGTGTCACACTCACTAGGGATGTCTCAAAGCCCTCTCCATTGATGTTCCATCCTGGGATCGAGTCTCGGGTTGGGGAAATACTAGTCGCGGCAGTCAGACAAGAGGAGACCAGAAGGCAGAGAGCAAGTGCCATACGTTTTGCCAAAGCCAAAGCTTGCACTTTCAATCACCTGGGCTGTAGCGCCTGCAGCAAGCAATGCGATTGAAGTAAAGGTCTTCATTGTGGCGGTATGAAGGATAGGTGCGTGTAGATTGGAGGTTGGTAAACGAGGGTATCGTTCTCGCTTCCGGGACAATGCAATATAAACAGCTCCTGCGCGTAGCTATTATACCGGCCTTTATCAATTATTCAGTTATAGAGCCTTTCTGATGACTGGAGCCACAATGTTCACACGATGTCGATCTCCGGGGAAGTTCACAGAGACTAGACACGACGCGAGTAGTGATCCACCCAGCCACAACAGCAATCACGCAAAGGCGAGCTTCCTTGGCGATGGCCGCAGCTGAAGGAGAAAAATCAATAAAATGATGCAGTTGGAGACTGTTGAGAATGGTGTGTCGGATGCCGACGTCTGTGAAGTCCATGCGGAATAGATTGCCCTGCGCTAGTGTAGCTGTTGATACCTGGCCTTCTCCTGATTTGTTCTCCGCATATGCACGTGACCTTCGGTGCGGAGGAGCTTCCTTGCCCTTTCTCAGCCTGGTTCTTGACATCAACATAAGCAGCCTTCAATCCCTGAAACTTCTCCCGTCATTGGTACACTGTAACGTTGCTCTGAGTGCTGACTACTCCTCCCTAGATTTAGCTTATCTCGATATTCCGACCGTCGCTCTCCAATTCCCCAAGTCCGAGGCCTACCTGGATTTTCTCATCCCAATCTACAACTTACCACCAGTCAAATAATCAGACTTTGAGGCTTTAGCGTAAATTTTGAGCTACCTTATTATTGGGTCTAGTCCGGCTCGTACAAATCTCCGAATCGCCCCTTCTCTACCCCGCTTTCTGCAATCTTGGAATGGCTGTCGCAAACAACTGCACGTATGGATATGATAGGTATGGTGGTGACAATTGCTCTATTTCTTATGGGAAACAGCATGCGTACTCTGCCTGGGTAGAAAACCGCGGCCATTGAAAGCAAGTTGGGCATAATCCATCTAGGTCCCTCTAGCTTGATATCGACTAGGTACATTTTTCATTGCTATCTATCTACGAGTGGTAAATCCAGGACAACCCCATACCCTTTTCAAACTTGAATTGGATCTCATCACTCTCTATCTTTGTCGGTGTTGTACTGGTCCCTGCGTCTACGTATCTTTATGTCTTGGCCTCTCTGTGCTGTAGCTGCCCCATTAAGATCTCGTTTATCCTATACTGGACTGCGAGACTCGATAGAAACAATGAAAAACATGTTGGCAGCTTCAGAAATTCTCTCTTCTTTTTTGAAGGCCATATGATCAACATCCATGTATCTCAAATATCGAATCCTTTCTCTCGCAGGGCCCATGATGTAAGGTGTTTGCATTGTTTGGCTGACCACGTGGGCCAGCCCCACTAAAACCTGGAACCGCACGGAGCCTAACCCACACTATACCCAATGGGGCTAGTCCCACTTCAGATCCATGCATACTGCAGGATGCGGCCAAAATACAAATTTGTATAATTATGGGAACCTTTAGGAAGGCAATCCTTTGCGGACAAGTGACTCTGGGGCTTTATAGTTTGGAGTCAAACCTTTCATTTGGTTATAATTCAAAGATTCCATCGCTTGGAGTTTTGTGGGGTACAGATGCGCAGAGCGCATACATATTTTACGGACAGCCATGGACAATACGGCATGATTGAAGAATATCGTATGTAATACAGCTGGTTATGCAAAAAGTTCCGAGCTGCACCAATACACAAGCAATAGAGTAAGCTTGAACATCAGCTGGAGTTTCCACAGTAGTGATATCAATCTCGAATAATGGAGGTCGATAACGGAGGATCGTGGATCAGGAGGCAATACCTGAATTCTGAAATTGGCGTGCGAGCTTCACAAGAAAAGCTTTTGCTTTATGATAACAAGACCTCGTAAGATGGAAAAGTCGGGAAAATTTGGCTTGTGTCGGCTGGCTAGATGATTCGCCAATACACTAACGTATCGCGTGGGCTACATGAAAATTTCCAATCGACCAAGTGACCATTTGATTTTTCTAGACAGCGAGAATACCACGATAGATTCGGAAATACAGGTTTCCCAGAATGGATGGTGAGGGAACGCCTGTGAGTAGCATCAGTCTATAGTGGGGATAAGTTTGCGACGCCGAACCCACATCATCAAATTCCAAAACCCCTGTGGACAGGTTCACCATATATAGCCCCAAAGAAGCATTGCTTAATCATTCATATTTTGAAAAAATCTCTGAAGTTTGAGCACATCTAGAAAGGTGGGGCGGAGCGCTAGAACAATCTTGAGTCCTGAAACAGTGTCTTCCTGTCATGCTGTTTAGTGCTGGCAAAGCAGCAAAGCTCATTCGATAACTAACCTGTCATCAAGAAAGAACATTATACACCCAGGATTTTTCTTAAATATTACGACGAAACAATAATTCAATCTGTGTTGGGGTTCTTCGTTGATATTCAACAAATATGCCGCGTTGCTGAATTAGTGCATAAATATCTGAACGAATAAGATATTTCGAATAATAAGAAAGATGTCCAGAAATAAAACCTTCTAATCTTGGTAGACGTTAACCGGGATGGTGGTGGGGAAATATAATATTTTGGGTATAAGTGACAGTCACTGTTGCGACATGACCTTAGTTGTCGGAGAGGTGGCCCGGGGAGATCAATTGATAATCGCAGGCAGCATGAAGAAAGGAAGATAAAATCCAGCAAATATTAAATGACAGAAATCTCCAAGTCACGACGACTCGAAAGAGGGTAAATACAAGCATTGACGGTGGGGAGAGTGACAGGGGGAAGACAACAAGCGCGGGCAACGGGGCAGGAGGGCGAAGAGGGTCCCGAGGAAGCAAAAGCGGTTTTTCTGCTGGGCTTTTGACTTCCCGCTGCTCCTCCTCTCCGCCAATCAGCGTCCACCGCCGATTCGCGGTTGATCTACCGCTTCCTCCTCTTTTAGGCCTTTCAACCTTTCGGCTTCCTGCTTTCTCTCCTTCCCCCCAATTCTCCTTCAACGCGACTTGCGCGTCCACCATCCCATTTTCACCACCACCTTTGTTCCAGCTTTGGTCACTGGTACTGCCATACGGCTATTCAACACGCGTCTCTCCGGTAAGTCCGCCTCGATTCTATCGTTACGCCTTCGCGATCCACCCACTGTGGCCCTGGTCGCCTCGATCAGCTTCCGCCGAGTTTCAACCCCGTCGACTAGGATCGCTTCAAGCTATACACAGTCTACCAAGATTATATTGCCATCTCTACTTATTTCATACTTCCTACAACAGTGGGACGTTTTCTGCATGATCGGACGTAATCCGCTAACTGAAGTCGCGTGCTATTTTAGTCGGTTCATGTTCGAACTTGTCCACAACCTTTACCGGTAGCCCGGCGCGTGTCGGCACGACAGTTAAGATATAATGGTATGCAATTTCACTTACACTCGACACCCATCGTCCACGTCACCGGCGGCAGAACTATAAATGGCGGTGGAACATTTGGCTAAGATTGCAAATCCAGGTCCTATTTAAACGAAAGCCAGTCCAATACCTGCCACGGCCGGTCATTGAAGATGACAACTCTGAGGTACACCCGTGTCACCAATTCCCCCGGGATTCAAAGGATCAATCTTGTTAATACCGCCTTAGGTCTGGGTTATCCCAGAGACCAGCGAGGTGTTCATGAGTTATGAGCCCTATCTCCAGCGCATGGACTTTTATAAACAACGCCGGTTTATTTGTGAAATCACTGGTCATTCGGGCTTAAACTTTTTCGAGGCTTTTCGGAGTGAGGTAGGTTTCATGGGAATCCTGTGTTTGGTACATGAGAGGCGGATACTCATTCTCGAGTAGATGGAAGAGTCGCGTGAGGTGAACAACAGCTTCCCGGAAGCTTTGAAGGAGCCGATCTTGCGTCGAATCCAATTTGCAACAACCTCACGAGTTGACAATCTGGGTATGTCCTGTGAAGCTCTACGATGTACCGCGACTAAGCTAATTGTTTCTTTCCATGCAGTGGATGAGGTTTACGAAGTGAGATGAATTGATCGGTAGAAACGCGTTTACGGATAAACTAACCGCAACGTCAGGAATTCAAGCAGGATTTCTACCCCGGGGAGCCTGTGGTCATCCTGCTGCAGGATAGTACCAGACTCCACGGCACCATCAGGGACAAGGCCAACTTTGCTGAGCAGCTCTTTGCGGATGGGACTATCAAGACCCCTGCGTATGCTCGGTATTTGGTGAAGATCTCGGACCGTCCCAACGAGGAAGCGCTGTTGGACCAAGACCATATTACGCGTGATCGCAAGTCATTCACAAAGTTGATGCTGCGCGGCTTCATTAAGAATAATGTGACCCGAGAGTCATGGACTGGTGCACCTTGGCTGGTGAAAGCGTCGATTGCAGAGGAATACAAAATCTCCACCGAGGTTCCTAAGCACCTACAGTACGGCGCAAAGGTAGCCGAGAAGAAGGCGATGAAGAAGGCAGACCAGGATGGTTTCTTCGGATTCTTCTCCTCTCAACAGTTGCCGGAACTGAAGCCAGCTTTCAAGGGACAGAAATCTAAGTTTTCAGCAAATGATACGGCCAAAATCAGAGAAGCCCAGTATCAAGAATATCAGCGATCGCTAAACGGAAATCCCTCGTTTCTGTCCCCAAACAACCCACTCCGCCCAACCAAACCGCCGCTGGTCGGTGACAAGAAAATGCCCCCTCCTGCAGTTGTTATCAAGAATGAATCAAGACCCTCATCACCACCACCGATCAAATACCCTATTGAGGATCTCGAGCTCGCCCCACGCCATGACAAAAATCCTCGTCCCACTTTGAAGCTTTTGATGCTAGGCGAGTCGGAGGAGGATGGAGCTGAGGACCTTTTGCCGGATGACTTGGAGCCGGAGTCTGTCGGATTGCTTCTCGAGACTTGGAACACCCTCAATGTCTACTGTGAGGTGTTCCAGCTGGATTCGTTCACGTTCGATGATTTTGTTCAAGCTATGCGCTTTTCATCAGAGGAAATCGACTGTGAGTTGCTGGTCGAGCTGCACTGTGCCATTCTGAAGAAGCTTGTCAACGCAGAAGACCAAGGCGGCGCAATCCAGATCTCTCTTCCAGATTTCCCCACCGAAGATTCCGATGACTCCGAGGATGACGATGAAGAGGAAGATGAAGATGAGGAAGACGAGGAACAGCCGGAGAAAGCTCCTCGCATGACTACTAGGGGAAGTCTCGCCAAAAAAGAAGCTGAGAGCTTGAAAGCACAAATTGACGAGGAGGAGCCTGAAGAAGAGCGCATTCATCGTGCTGATGAAATGTTCGAGAAGTACGGGTGGATTGATCGCTTGCGGAAACGCGACTTCCGCAATGGTGGATGGGAGGTTGTCATGATTGGCCTGCTGCATCAATTGTCTCTTCGACCACGTTCTGAAAAAACCTGCAACGACATCCTACAACACCTTGCCCCGCTCGATGAAGAACCGACCCAGCAGACCGCCAAGTCACAATACCGCACACTTGATATCAATTTGCGTGTCAAGGCTCTTCAAATGATGACCATGCTTTGTCTTGAGACCAAAGCAATTCGCAATTACCTTGAGGAATGTAGCAACCAGATGACAGAATTCCGCAAGGAAAAGATTGAACACCAGAAGGCTCGCAAATCATTGTAAGTACAAAGGTATTCCCGATGGAAATTGCCGAACTAATACTTTAATAGATTGAGTGAACTTCGTCAGTTGCACCAGGAACGAAAGGCGCTCCAGCCGGAACCTGAGAAATCGCCCTCGCCCATACCGGAACTGGAAGGAGAGAACATGGATGATTCAAAGATGACTGGAATCGAGGGTGATTCCGAGATCCCCATGGATTCAGAGGACGAAGACACGCCCAGACCACGTGCCCTTCGTGGTGGAGTTGATCGTGCCCTTGAACGTAAGCGAAGGCAAGAGGTAGAACGAGAACGCAAGGAACAGCTAGCCAAGCAGCCCAAGGGTACTAAGCAATACCAGCGGGTCCTGAAGAAGATCGACGAGCTGAAAGCCAAGATCGCTAAGGCTGAGGAGGAGATTGAAAATGTGGACAATGATTTGCGTGAGGCTGACTGCCCCCGGACCCGATGCCTCGGATTGGATCGTTTCTGCAATCGGTACTGGTGGTTTGAGCGCAATGCCATGCCCTTTGAAGGCATGCCGAATAGCTCGACTGTTGAGGCCCGATACGCAAATGGTCGCCTTTGGGTGCAAGGCCCTGACGAGCTAGAGAGCGCCGGCTTCATCAACCTGACGGAAGAACAACGCAAACAGTACCACAAGCATTTTCAGACCACCCCGGCTGAACGCAAGAAGCACGAGGAAGGTTCTACCCACGTATCAAATGCCCGTGAATGGGGTTACTACGATGATCCGGACTCGATTGACTCACTGATCGAGTGGCTGGATCCACGAGGCAATCGCGAATGCAAGCTACTAAAGGAACTTCATTTGCAGAAGGGGTACATTGTTAAATACATGAAGCATCGCCAGGCCTACCTGTCAGAGAACACCGAGCGGGCCGAGTCTGAGGAAATGCCCACCAAGCGGGTCACCACGCGCACCAAGACTTACGTGGACGTCAACGAACACCGTCTTCGTTGTCTTCGGTGGAGGAACACGACTGCCTTAACCGAAATTGGACATCTTCACGTCGACCCCGACCGACCAGCCAAGCGCAAGCGGAACACCGATGATATGCGCGAGATCAAAGCCACTCGAGGCAAACCCTTGACCCGAAGGGGTTCGCGTCGAGGATAGAATGGTTTGTTTTCTCTTGGTTTGCCTTGACCATATCACGCGACCACGACTTTTTGCCGTTTTAAGGTGTATTACTGTTTTTCTTTATCCCTATTGGGATCGGTTGATGTGTATACATTCTGTGCATTTTTGGAGACTGGAGGAGTCGAGAAGGCTGGTTCATTTTACAATATTTCACTTGGTTTTTTATCATTCTTGTTTCCAGGGGGAGGATCAATATGCACATATAGACCAATAACCAATCGCTGATCATTGCACCGCTCGGGACTCGTCGGGTTCTTTTTCTGCCGCCACTTAACTCGGTCCGTACAACTTCCCTCGGCTACTCGCGGTGCGTCATTGTCGCCTCTGCCTTTTCATGACTTAACCCCATATTCTTACCCCGTTCCACCTTTACACCTCAGGATTAACTTATTAATTTTTATTCTGATACCCTTGGCGACCGTATCATTTATCACGAAATTGCTAAACTGCTGCGTGACGTGAGTAGTGTAATCTGAGAATCAGCCGCTAGCCCCGAGAAAATCCTAAGCTTTGCTTGCCGGGCTATCGCCGAGAGTCACGAGGGGGAAGAACCGTTTTCCCCAGACCCTCTTTTTTGCCCCCAGCCTCGATCTCACCACATCTCTCTCATGTCGACCGGCGCGACAGATCATGCCAACCTAGATCCCATCTTTACGCAGTCTCGCTATCCTTTCAAAAACAGTGCGGAATCAAGTCCGCAGCACAATCCGCAGATGAGTGAGATCGCACATCCCCAGTCGGCGGGCCCCATTGCAGGCGGAGCGAGCTTAAAAGCCGCCCCCCATACAAGCGCAGATGGACGAAAAACTGGTAGCCCGGTCAAAACGCGGAGTGTGGACTATATCTTGCGGAGTGGTCTTGCTGGAGGTTTGGCGGGCTGTGCGGTAAGTGCGCGAGAATCGCCGAGCACACGGTCATCCATGAAAAACGAAAAACAAAGAGGAAAATACTGATCTGAGACACGAAATAACAGGCCAAAACTGTCGTTGCGCCACTAGATCGAGTCAAGATCCTTTTCCAAGCCTCAAATCCACAATTCGCCAAATACACAGGCAGCTGGGCAGGCCTGGCGGCTGCCATCCGGGACATCAAGCGCTATGAAGGCACCCGCGGCCTCTTCAAGGGCCATTCTGCTACACTCCTCCGAATTTTCCCCTACGCCGCAATTAAGTTCCTTGCCTACGAGCAGATTCGTGCCATCGTGATCCCCTCCCACGATAAAGAAACCGCCATCCGCCGCTTGATATCTGGTAGCATGGCCGGTATCACGTCCGTCTTCTTCACATACCCATTAGAACTGGTCCGAGTACGGCTTGCCTTCGAGACCAAGCAATCATCCCGGTCATCATTAAGGGACATCTGCCGCCAAATCTACAATGAACACGTTATGCCCCCATCTACGGGCGGTGCCGCAGCCCAAGCATCTTCTTCGACAGCCGCCGCCGCCGAAACCGTCTCTTCAGCCGTTAATTCGGCTGTGCCTCGTTCAGGCCTTGCGAACTTCTATCGTGGCTTCGCCCCGACCATCCTTGGCATGCTTCCCTACGCGGGCATGTCGTTCCTCACACACGACACGATCGGAGACTGGCTTCGTGACCCGTCTGTGGCGAAATACACAACCCTCCCCGACTCCCAAGCCACGCCTTCCAACAAGAGCTCTCGACATCCTCAACTAACAGCCGCCGCGGAGCTGTTCTCAGGTGCCATTGCCGGTCTTGTTTCTCAAACCTCCTCATACCCCCTTGAAGTGATTCGGCGGCGAATGCAGGTCGGCGGTGCAGTCGGCGATGGCACCCGGTTCGGAATCATCCAAACTGGTCGCAAGATCTGGCTCGAGCGCGGATTCCGCGGATTCTGGGTTGGTTTGACCATTGGCTATATGAAGGTTGTACCCATGGCAGCCACCGCTTTCTTTGTTTATGAGCGATTAAAGTGGGCATTGAGCATCTAAATGCGTACATTGCCTTGATCCCCCGTTTCACCTTACCCAAAACTTCTTCCATCTCGGGGCCTCTTTACTTGTCTTCTCCGCTTACATATCTCAAATGTGTTTCGGTGATAGATTACACATTTTTGCTGGTGCGATTGTTGGCATCCCCGCTTGATTCCCGCTGTTGGCGTTCTTGTATATCCTTTTTGGCTTGGGACCTTTCTTTTTCATTTCTTAGCATTAGAGGAGCTAATGATGGCTCACTTGGAGATACACCGAAAGATGCACATATGATTCTGTTTCCAGGATTTCATCTCCGATATTGAGAGATCGGTATAGATCTCTTCGTAGTTTTTAGATATGCATTTCGTCGCCATCCCCTTGCATGGATATATGAAAGGTTTCCTCATCGGTATTTGAACCTGGGGACTACGTAATGACCTCATAGCAACTGCCAATCTAAGGTTCCACAAATTTGTTGTCACCAGCAATTCGTTCTACAATATTCAGCACCTTAGACACTATTATCAGAATCGAATTTTCTCAAAGGCAGAAAAGCTAGTGAACTACCGAAGAGTACGGAGACAGCGGCTTGGGCGAGTTCTATCAAGAGAATCTTCTTCAAGTCTATTCTGGAGGTCGATGGTTCGAAGACTTCCACATTTTTGAGGCACTTTCAACATCTACGTTCCCTCAATTCTGGTGGGATTGGATATTATCTATTCATTTCAGGAGAAACAATAAAATACATTTCCATCACTACGTATATCCTCTATAGATGATGTGAGTAATTAGCGGATCCGGGTGGTCCGTGCGTTGCTCCGGGCTCCGCAAAAAAAAGTTGAAGATCAAGAACTTTCCCACTACATACGCCCTATACACAATGACAACTCGCAAGCACAACGATTTTCTGGACGTCGCTGCCAGTGATGATGAAGTTGATCGCGGATATGACTCTGACGAGAAAGTGGCGAGCAAGGGCCGAGCGGTGAAGCGGAGAAAGAGAGCGGCGGATACCCAAGACTTCTTTGGCTTGCAGTCTGACGAGGATTCAGAAGGCGAGGACTCGGAAGTGGAAGAGTCGCACTTGAAGGGCAAGGCGCGCAAGCAAACCAAAGCTAAGGCATCCTCTGCATCGGACGACGAGAAACGCGACGACGACAGTGACGATGCCGAAGAGGGTGGAGTCGACCTTGATGACGACGAAGAAGGCGCATATCCCGAAACTGGCACCACAAAATCGAAATCAAAGGCCGTGAAGCCGCTGTCTGATCTCAAGAAAATTGGAAAGCAGAAGAAGAAGCAAAAGCTTGGAGTGGTATATCGTAAGTTTCGCAGATGATCTCTGTTTGGGAACCAGAACTAATCCTATCAATCAGTATCCTCTCTTCCGCCATACCTAAAGCCGATGGCTCTCAAATCTATTCTCGAGAAGCGCGGCTTTCCTCTCACCAAGGTTTTCCTCTCGAAGCGCGTCAACGACTCGAAGCAGAGAAAATCCAATAAGAGACAATTGTATACAGAGGGTTGGGTAGAGCTGCGGAAGAAGGATGCGAAGATTATGGCGGAAACGCTTAACGCTCAGACAATTGGTGGTCTTGGGTAAGTTAATTCTCTACAGATGAACAAAAGACTCTACTAACATAGCCCAGCTACTATCGTGATGACCTGTTCAACATGAAATACCTTTCTGGGTTCCGTTGGGATGATCTGACCGAGCAAATAAACCGCGAGAGAGCAGAGAGAGAATCGAAACGGCGAGTTGAAGATGCAAGGGCACACAAGGAAGAGAAGATGTTCTTGGCTGGTGTTGAGGCTGGAAGAATTGCGGATGGTATGGCGAAGAAGAATGAAGAGAAGAGAAAACGCAAGTTGGAGGAGGCTGGCAAGGATGCCGATGCTGTTGTTGAGAAGAAACCGGTTGTGCGGAGACGATTCGTGCAAAATGACGTTGTGAAGCCAAAGCAGGATTCCAATACCGTTGGGGATGAGACAAAGCGGGTGCTTGGAAAGATTTTCTGATTTTCCGAGGTCTTCCTCTCATTGGAATAAAAACATGCATATTTTATCTATTCTATTAGGGTTCTTTTTTGCGATATCCATGTGCATTTGATCAATGAAAATATATGCATTGAATGCCTATTCTTCGGTTCTCATAGTCAAGCATAGTGCAAGCCTGAGGCTTATTCCTTCTCCATACAATGTATCAACACCGTCAACGTCAAGCTTAGTCAAAAGCCCAAAGAATGATAACGGAAATTTGATCGGCGCAGCTTTATTTCTGGATGACTCAGCCTGTTTGTCTTCTTTGCACCCATTATCGCCGCTCTGTCTCCGAAAGCAAGAATTGTGTTTCGTACAAGCATCATCGCACCCACTATGAGTAGAGCGCTGCTTCGAGGGGCCGTGTGCCAATCCTGTCGCCATGAAACGCTCCGATCGTTTATCGCCGTATCAGGCCTACCGATGCCGCGATACACTTCTCATCTGCACTCCAGCTTGAACGCCAGAGCTTTCTCCGCTGTAGCGCCAAAGCGATCTGATCGTCCCCCTATCTCGAACCCTTCAGATATCAATTTTTCGCCCCTAGAATCGAATTCGGAAACGGCTCCAGAATCAGCTGCAGAAAATGAGAACAATGAGCCTGCGGAAACACAGGTTCCTTGGTACTTGCAGGAAGAATCGCCAACCAGAAAAGTCCGCCCAATAATTGGAGATCACATTCCCAAGCTCCCAGATAACTCCCCAGCTATGCTGCCGAACCTCATGGAGTACACATATCAAGAAATTGGTCTGGATGAATTGAAACTTTATGATCTTCGCGGTCTTGACATCCCGGCGGCCTTGGGCGCCAATGTCATTATGATCATTGGTACCGCTCGCAGTGTGAAACACTTGAATGTTGCCGCCGATCGCCTGTGCCGTTGGCTCCGCAGTACGTACAAGCTTTCGCCGTATGCCGATGGACTACTGGGTCGCAATGAGTTGAAGATCAAGCTTCGTCGCAAAGCCAAGCGCGCTCGTGCCGCTAGCCACGCGGGTACCATGATCGATGAAAAAGACGACGGAATCACCACAGGTTGGATCTGTGTGAACATGGGTGTAGTCGATAAGGATGTTGCCAGTCCCCAGCTCAGCGAGGTTGGGTTTGAGGGATTTGGCCAGCTTGATACCGGAACAAGCGTGGTGGTTCAGATTTTCACCGAAGAAAAGCGGGCTGATGTTGATCTGGATGGTCTCTGGCAAGGCACTTTGGATCGAGCTGAGCGCAAGAGACTTCAAGACGCCTCAGAGCCTGCCCCCAAGACAGCACCTTCAATCAATAGCCGCGGAAGCATGAGCATCCCTGGGGGTCAGCGTCGAGGTATTCACACTGAGCGGCAAGGCAAGGTAAGCGCCAGCCAAGCTGAAGCTCTGGAAGATTCATCTTCTTCCCGGAAGTCCCCGGGATTTGGCATGAGCACCGAGTCGTTGATGCAGAAGCTAGTCGGTCTCCCTTATGATAACGCTCGGAGTGAGCTTGGAACCGGTCCAGAGGATTACAATTCCACTCTTTTCCTGCAGCTTCTTTATGCTAGCTTACCAGCCGGGATTTCTGCCGCAGAAAAAGCTGTTCTGCGATTGAGACTGCACTCAATTGCGGTCTCTAGACAACACTCTGGATACAGCAAGGATGCCCTATTCAGCACATTCAACAAATTCCTTGCTGACGGTTATCAACTGTCCGATGAACTTGGCTTCAATGTTGTCGCCGCTCTTTTGACGCCACGCCTGGAACCGTCTTCTCAGACACCTGCGCAGTTCCTACCTGAAGCCGACGTTGAGCTGGCCCTCCAGGTGCTGGAACGCCTGAGTCTTCGTGGTGTGCCCATTCTTAATATGAAAGTTTTTAATATGTTATATGATGTGGTCAACACTCCAGCTGCGCCATGCGTATCTCCTGAAGAGGCCGAACGAGCCGCAGGTGACAAGCGTCAGATGTTGATTCGTCTCTCTAAGATCGCCGCCGAGGCAGAGGTTCCCTTTGATGCGGTCGAGGCCCGCAAGCTTATGTTCACCCAGTTCCGGTGCCAAGATTACGATGGTTTCTGGCGACTATGGCGCCTGTTCCCTCTGAAGAATGCTACTCGTACCCAGGCAGATTATGCCCAACTGTTCCAACTCCATGCGGAGCTTGGCGAGGAGCAACGGGCCCGCGACCTCCTGTCTGCTTGGGTGCCTATGATGCGTCGGGAAATGACTCCAATCATCCTCCAGGGTCCAATTGTCAATGCTATCATGCATTGTATCCTGGTGGCAGACCCGGAGATTCAGCACCGAGCTGAGGACGGTTCCACCAGCTACTTTATGGACCTGTGGGCCCAGTGCCAACGAGCACTGGCACAGGCCGAAGAAATGATGGAAGAACATTGAATGTAATAAATATTACGTTATGTATTATAATCAAACATATACCTTGTATCAACTTGTCACCTGGGCATCGTCTTGTATTCTGGATTTTGGTTGTCAAATGTAGTTCAGCTCGGGCAAGTTGAGCCTCGGCTGCTGATCACTGGATCCGGCCATGAGGATTGGACCTCCGCTCTCCGTCTCCGCAAAACAACCCTCCAACTTTCTCATCTCCAGTCTAGGATGACCGGTGCTCCTCACAATGGAGTACCTTCCTAGTCTTCAGCAAGAGTTCGATGAACACAAACCATCGCTGTTCGGTAAGTCCCGACCCACCGCGCAACCTCGCGGGGAAAGCCACTCGAAACCCGGGGAACTGTCACACCTAGGCGGCCTCACTAACAGAATCATCGCGTACACCTAGAACTCCTTGCTGAACAACAATTGTCTGACCTACTACCGCCATCCCTCCGATACCTACTCGCAGTCGCGACACACCGCCACCCGCGGTACTTACTACGGATTCTGAATTCATATGACGAGGTCTACGCCCTCGTCTCCCTAGTCGTCGAACGCTATTACCTCCGTACATTCGGCGGCTCCTTCACCGAAAACTTCTATTCTCTCAAACGCGAGCGCGTTCTCCGTACAAAAAATGGCGAGGTCCCCCGCGCTCAGGTCGGCGCTGGCGGCCCCGTGCGCGACGCCCTTAAGTTACACTCCGCCGACGTGTGGAAGAATCTCCTTGTCATGGTCGGAATACCTTACTTGAAACGCAAACTCGATGAAGGATACGATATTCACGCGGCACCGCAAGCGTCCCTGGTTCTAGGCGGGGGACCACGATATAACCCCAGCGATGATCTGCCTCCGCACCCGACAGTGCGCCAGCGCATCTTTCACTACTACAAGTGGTTCCTGCGCAACATATACCCGTCCGTGAACGCGGCATATTATTTCTCGATTTTGGCTTTTAATCTTGCCTACCTATTCGATAACACGAAATACTCATCCCCTTTCCTTTGGCTCATTGGATCGCGCATTCGCCGCCTCGGAGCCGCAGATCACCGTGCCATTGCCGAGGTGCTGGATCCAAAGCCTGCCCCCGCTGGTAGCAGCAGATCCCAGCGACCTGGATCAGGCCTTATGGGCCTTCTTAGCCCCCAGAATCTATCACCACCCCTCCTCACTTCCCTACGCTACTTCCTCCCAGCATCCATCTTTGCCCTAAAGTTCCTAGAATGGTGGCATGCCAGTGACTTCTCGCGGCAATTAGCCCGCAAAGCCACCGAGGTTCTGGATCTACCTGCGCCGGTGGTCTCAGGCTTAACGAACCCGGCCGAACGACGAAAAGCCGGCCAAGAAGATAAGGAGAAGAAGCAGACTGAAGAGAAGAAAGCTGCTGGCGATCTTAAATCTGCTCTCAAACCAGCCCGTCGCCAGAAATACCCTATCTCTGCTACTTCCTACCTCCCCATCTTCACTGTTCCCTTACCACCAGCAGACACCTCAAGCGCGAATACTTGTCCCGTTTGCTTGAATACTCTTGTCAACCCGACAGCCTGCCAAACGGGTTATGTGTTCTGCTACGTGTGCATCTTCCATTGGATCAATGGCGAACACCAACGCCAGTTGGATTTCATGAACGGGGAAGGAGCCGGTGCGGCCTGGGAAGAAGAAATCATGGGCGACGACGATGAGAAGAACTCAAATGAGACTGAGGGAGAGAAGGGCTCTCGTAAGCGTGGCGGGAAATGGGAGAGTGGCAAGGGGAGATGCCCTATCACTGGCAGACGAGTCCTTGGTGGGACTGAGGGCTTGCGACGTGTGCTAATTTGATGTATATATACCTGGTTTAGCGCTATTGTTAGAGGAATTTGTCATTTAACGAGAATTAGGCTGATTCTCTCATTCTCTCGCCATTTCCTCCATTTACACTTGGTTTACATTCAATGCAACAAGCTTTAGCATTCCATTAACCGGCCTGACGACGTGATAAATAACACACATCACGACAGGACCGTGACCACCATCAAGCTTAAATCGACGAAATCATTAAAAACATACTCGAAGAAAACTGTGGAACTCCATAGGTGCATGGAAAGACTTCCCAAAACTTTCTTCAACATAAAGATAATTACCTATTATATGCTTCACCCTTATCCAGTAAAAAGGGGATTCATTATAGCCGACCCATATCACTTTTTGCTCACTACCAGAGTGAGACTTAATAGTCATTAGAAACGCTGAAATCCACCATATGTCCGAGCGTGACCAGCACCAACACTTACGGACACGGAGAAGACTCTTTGAAAGTACGAGACCCGGGAGTCTGTATATTAAAATCCCCCTCTTCAATCCCAGGCCAAAATGCATCAATATACAACGGAGGCTTCATGGGATGAGACCCCAAGCGACTAGAACGGGCCGAGGGGAAAGGTGGATCCGAAGGCTCATGCAAAGGCTGACTAGACTTAGGACTAAAGCCTAGTGAGCTCTTTACGCGGCGGGGAAGTCCAGATTCCATAATCAGCTTCGAAAGACATGGCATACTGAAGATAAGGAAGCCGCAGGTCATTTCAGCGCAAGCCCAGAATAGTAGTGGTCCAATACGATAGATGGTATCAGATGACTTGGCAAATGAGACCGTATGAGCTAAACGGAAGCATGCAGCGATGGAGGCACTGTAAGGAAGAATCGTTAATATTTGGACAAGATTAATTTTGATCGTAGATGATAGTTTAGGACTCACAGTATACCCACACTGAAGATAATTGAAACACCAATCTTCTTTTGCCAATTAATCCGTAATCCCCAGATGGTCTTTTGCGGAAGGACGAACATTATTATATCGGTTGCCACCTGGACGCTGGCGGATGTAAGCATCACGTCTGGTAGAGAGTAGCATGTGCTTGGAAGGTAGAATTTCCAGATGGCTTCATGGGGTCTGCATTGTAGATTCAATAGGATAATGCAGACTGCCCCCCATAGGCATTGTAGACATATTATAGCGACGCAGCCCCACCAAAAGGGGTTTTGAGTGCGGTTGAAGTGGACAAATATTCTGCACCAGTCCAATAAGATCGCAGTCTTGATCAGCGGAAGAACTGCTGAGTAGCAGCATCCATAGACAAGGATCAGCTGTCGATATAGATAAGCCCAACTCTACATTCCTTTGCAGCAAATGAGTAACATTCCAAACATACATAGAGAGGTCGAATGAGGTCCTTATTGCGTAGGTTCCAGGTGTGAACGAAGTAACCCGGAGAATAGATTAAAGCATAGGCAGCGTATGCAGTACCACAATAGGCGCCCTATGAAAATAAATCAGCTTGACTGCGTGGCCAGGATTAATATAGCGGGAGGCCATACATATGCACATATCATTAAAACTAAACAAAGAAAGAGAAGAAGCATTTAGTCTTGGTTTTACAGCCATAGACTCAGATGTAGACTCACCCTCTTCCGCGCACATCTTTTTCTCCAGCCACACTCGAGCAGACAAACGTAAGAAAAGGCATATTGTGGCGATCCCAAGACATAGGGTTGTCACTCCCCATGCAATAGTATTGCTTTTAGGTGGGTTGTCAAAGTTTGCCGTGACACCGGGTGGTGCTGGGAGAGCTGGCTGGGCCAGCAGTGTAGCCAGCGCTTCTGCCGACATCTTGCGCGACAAGTCCGTCACGGACGATGAGGAATTGAACAGTGATTCTCATTGAGTTAAGTTTGTTTTACTTTGGAATGTTGGAGCTGTCAGCTCATATATTGAACTCATGATCCGATGATCGTTGATGGCGGCCGCCGAACCATGGTTTAGCCCAGGGATTAGAGCATCAGGATCCGCCACATCATGATTTCTCCCAATGGAAGAGCTAGCATTTTATTCCCGAACCTCCATGACGTGGGAAATTTATAGCACCCGATCTGTAGCTCTGTTAAATGTTACTTTTTTTTTTTCTCAAAATAGCCCGATGTGGAGCCACTAGAATTAAGATTTTCTTCGTTCGCAGTAATGCGCAAGATCCAGTCAAATCAGCCGTCTTCAGAATAAATGAAACCTTGAAAAGTTCCTAAGTCTGTTTCTCGTTCTG
This sequence comes from Penicillium longicatenatum, assembly GCF_028827895.1. Classification (NCBI taxonomy): domain Eukaryota; kingdom Fungi; phylum Ascomycota; class Eurotiomycetes; order Eurotiales; family Aspergillaceae; genus Penicillium; species Penicillium longicatenatum. The sequence goes on along the minus strand of NW_026643120.1, from coordinate 4,113,848 downwards.
CACTCATGTTGGGTGTTAAGAGCCCATTATCATCATTGTTCCGTGTCGATAAATTTATGCTGCAGAAATACAGATGACTATACACATAACCCTGAAACGCCTGGCCAGTTTGGTCGATCGTAGCGATATAGTGGACACATGTCAACGCTAGGAGACTTGAAAACATAAGAATAAAACAAGACTGAGACCAGCTCAGGTGAAATCATAATTTCCTTCGGAAGGACTGCCATACTCGAACTTCGAGAGTAACTCGGCATCATGTTGCAAGTCATGCGATGGTGGGTTCATAAGTCCTAGTACCTCCTGTCGAAAGGGATCAGAACCGTCATCAACCATCATTTGGTATGCATTATTGGCCGTGTGGTATCGCATCGTATCATCAAAGTTTGTCATGCCCATATTGTGACCTTGGGGGAAGGCACCGGCCATGGCGTTCTGTTGTTGGTAGCGCCGCAGCTGTTGCTGCAGTTGCATGATATGAGGGTCGAGAGGCATCGGAGTGAAGTTCGCCATAGGATGTACCGGTCCAGGAACATTAGCTGGGACGTTCCCTGGTACTGCCTGGTTCATGAAGGGATGATGGGCTGGGGAGTCGTCGGGTGCTTCGTCCATGTCTTGAGAGACATCCACATGCTCGTCGCCATGGTCCATGCTGTCGTCTACCATGTCTGACGTGTCAACAGAAGGCGACTCATCCTCTTCCTTAGTTCCTGGGATAGGCGGTGCCTTGAGGGTTTCCTTGCATTGAGGACAATCACGAATCACCCGGTTGACAGTTTCCTTGATCCGTACCCAGTGGTATTTGATGGCAATGGCAGCAGTGGTTTTGTTGATACCCGCGTGTTGCCTGAGGTGGACTTCCTTAGCAATCTCATACTGCTGCTGTGGATCTGAGACAACCTCTTTGTCCTTGAGCATCAGTTTGTCGGGGTCTCCCTCTTCGCCCTCGATCAGCTTGTAGTGGGTGGCCGCGCTACGCAGCCGACTCTTCTCGGCGCGATCTGCACCCCGGGGATACTTGGAGTGCTTCAGATAATACCGAATCTTCTCAAATCTGTCCTGTGATACAGAATCCTCGCCGTCCAAGCTGAGACCCCGTCCGTAAATGATCGCATCCACAAACTCCCCTGGTTGAGACTTGAGCCTTCCTCCGCCTGGAATTCTGCCGATGCGCTTGAACCCAAGGGAATCCCAAAGACGACATGATGCAACATTGCTCTCGTAGACCAGGTTAAATACCGCATATGTATAACCCTAATTTAGATGTTCAGTTTCCAGTTGTGCTAGTATTAAGGATATCAGGATATACTCACTAGTCGAGGTGCCCACTCCAGATAACCTTCACCCATCAACCTACCTACACCCTTGTTTCTGGCGGCATCTGTAACAATAAAAGTACCATTGCAAACATGGCTACTCCAGCCAGGGTAGTTAGGCCGAATATGAAAGCCACCTAGACAGATCTTGGTCCAATTGGCACCGGCCTTGTCCATGGCATGTGTCTGTTGTACACTCTGGATATCACCGAGCAGCATGACCACACCAAAATTAGAGAACCAATAGCGACTAAACTGGGCCAATGGGATCGGCTCAGACATGGCATAGGTGTCACCCTTTTCAATCTCCTTGTTGAATTGGTCAGAGAGATACTTTAGTAGGGGTCGGGGCAGATCATCCCCCGAGGCGAATGGCATCAAGGTTGCCACCGTTACCCGATCGCGGAGCGTGACTTGTCGCGGCGCCAGCGCCAGAGGATAGTCCAGCTCCTGACCTGTCGGAACCATCTCTGCATCTCCATGGAGTTCAGACATGATGGATAGAATGTACTATAGTTGGGGTCAGTGCTGATCACGGGACTGGTTGCCATATTAGTCAATCAGTTCTTTCAAATGTTTCTGACGAGGCATTGAAAAAGATAGAGGAAATATGATAGACACTGAGTGCTCATGAGGAGAGCCCTGAAATGTTCTTGACTACACCAGAATCACCAAGGGGCTAACACTGACATTCTGCTCTGCTTCTAGAAGCCTTTGGCACTTCGTGGACCGCGTGAGTATTCTCGAGTCCGGAATCGCTGCAACGCAAGTTAGAGAAGCCGTGGTCCCTGCTGACTCATTGGCTGACTCATCGGGCCACAAGGTGTCAATGTTAGCCCAGCACTGTTGTTGCCTCAGGCGGAAAAGTCAATACTTCTCTCACTTTCTTCCAATCATAACCATCCATTAACACGCTCATTGTTATTTGTACTTTGTATTTCTCTGAGTCTTCTAACTTATTCCAGATACCCTGACTTCTCTCTCTTCTCCCATCGCAAGATTGTTTAAATTTCTCGTACTATCACAGCCCACCCCAACAAGGGTATGTCCATTGTTTTGTCAAAATCTAAAACTACCTGACGCCGTTCACTTGGCAAATTAAACCTCCACGAGGCTACTGATGCTTGAATTTTACTTGAATTTCAGGCGCCTGCAGACTTTTGTCTCCTAACGAAAATCGACATCAAACAATGGCCAACACGAAGAAAGAACAATCTCGTTTGACAGATGATGCACTACCACCCGATCGCATGCCGACCTTTAAAGCAAAAGACAAGGTGCTACTCATGATAATGCTTACCGAGTTTACGGAGCAAAGGGAAAAAGAACTTGTGTCCTTCTTGCAGTATGATCCCGGGGTCATCGACCGTGGTATCGAAGTTAAAACATGGACTCCGTCTAAATGCCTTCTTGATTCAATTGCTCTACAAGGTCCAAATCGAGACAGTCTGGCCAACATATATACTCTTGCGATGCTAGCTTATATGTCTGGGCTAGAGTTCATACTTCATACGAGCTTCGTTGTCGCCGATGATCTCACCAAACGCTGCTGGGAAGGTACTCATCGAGTCGGAGAGCGGGGCAGGCTCTCACTTCTTTTGGTCAGGGTTCGGCCAAATTTTACCGAGGACACATCAGCTTCTGATTGTTCGCTTCCGCTTGAAGTTTGTGTCATGGTTTCTCGGTTTTCTGATACTTCAGACAGTCCTCATCGAGACGGGAACAGTGACTTCATTGATTTCGGTGATTCGTATTCCTCATCTGCTGAAGAAAGGAAACCTACTGGTTCACAGTACGGCTCATCATCGTTTGTTGATGATTTAGGATACGGTTTATTACCATTCATTTTGGAAAAGTTTTGCTGGCAAAGTCATGATGATGTCCTTCGCCCGGATTACCACTGCAGAGTCAGCAAAGTCTACCGAATGGTAAACTACGGGACTGAAGGAATTGACCAACCTTACTCTGTTATTTTTCATGGCATGTATCTTCATGATCCAGATCGAGAGATGTTCTCCATCAAAAGTACGCTCATGTCAACACGGAAGCGGTATTTGAAGGCTGCATGGTCAGTGCTTTCTTCTCGTCTCCCACCAGAGTTGTCGACTGAGATAATCTCTCGAGCCGACCTGGTTCCGTCCTTCCGAGCACCTCTATGGAAGTACCGACAAAGCCGGGAACATTTACACATCTTCTTAATGTTTCCCACGACGGAGGATGAGCTCCGTGAAGCTCACTTGGTTATTCATGATGCACTGCAAAAGCGATCTAGAGAAGAAAAGAATGCTCCGAAAACAGCGGAGCTCATTCCTTTTCACCGCCATGGAATGAGGACTCGCCGCGATGTGGTGGCATTCTGGAAGGAGTATCAGATGCACGAACCAGATGAAAGATGCAACGACCCAGTCTTGAATCTTATGCTCAATCCCATCCAAAAGAGCATCGCAAACGTGTCCCATTTCGCCATTGTTTATTCTGGTGGTGCGAGGCCTGTGATTGTCTTGAGGACTACACTCAGCACTTTGGGTACATTGTCCACATCTGATTTGTTTGATCTTTCTGCTCGTGATTGTGATGAGTACAGTATCGATCTCGTCGAAGCCGCATACGATCCAGACCAGCCACATTACCACAATCCACCTGTCTGGGAGACAGTGGGCAATTCATTGACAGATCAATATCTCCATGACTATGGCTCGATCTCAGTATTCTACCTTACTAAGCATCTGAGGGATTCCGAGGATCTGATACTCCGAAAGGAAATCCATAAAGTGGATGGAGAGGACAGATATGACATCGATCCCGACGATGCTATGGACTACTATTGGAATCAACGGAAGGATGTCTGTTTTGTTTCATGGGAGTGCGACGAAGACGGAACTTTGGAAGACATTTGGAACCTTGTACTCAAAATTTACAAGCACGAAGGTTTCGGTCGCCGATTTCAGCGCTTCTTTTGCCTCGACCGACAGTCTGTGGAAGACCAAACGCTCATTATTGTTGAGCCCGACTTCTTTCTCTCCGGAAGGAAAGTCCAGGATGAAGGTGAACTGTTACAGGGCATGGTCGCGCCAACACTGGCAGGATTTCGTTGCAACCGTGTGTTATGCGAAGAAGCCCATGAATCCAAAATTGAACTTGATCAATGTATTCGAACAATTGAGGAGATCGGCGGGCTTGACAACGAAGGGCAACACTTCATTCGACCCGACTGGCCAGGTCCTGAAGTTCTTCCTCCCACGAATCCCTGGAGGCTGGGTTGGCCCGAGCCTAGCCAACCCCCTGTCTGGGATATATTCGGTTCTCGCCTGGATGCAGTTAATGATGAAAATGAAGAGAGAGAGGAATAGTCAGCATTTCAGTAGATGGAGATTAATCAAGTGTAGCTAAGAGTTAGGCCAGCTAAATCAAGGCATGATGAATTCTATATCTCTAAAGTATGTAGCAAGCACTCGTCGATTGAATTAGGCACAGTGATTGGAATTCGTGTAGCTATTTGAGATCAGCCCTGCTGCCCTGGTGATAGTGTGTTATAATACATACCGTCGTCCCGCCCGGTTCTGAACGGTCTCATGAATACATACGGTACAGTTTGTGTGAGATCTGCCCCACTCTCTGCACAGGTTCGTGTTGTCCCCTCTGTGGAGTCCAACCCGCCACCGACATTTCGAGAATCCGCTACTAGCGAATCGCCGATGCAGCTCTCAATACTATGACGAGGGGTCTGCAGCCCGAGGCTACCCTCAGCTCTGGTGGGGGTCGACTTGCGATCGAAAGCCCCTAGTCACCCCAGGAATTTAGCACGCCATCCCGCAAAATATTGTCACACCGATCGAGATCTTATCTGAAACAATGGCAGAGCGTCCACAGTATTATCAAAACACATTGAAGCCCGTAGAGGTCACCGCGGTCTCACTTGCCGAGTCCCTGGAGGAATTGCGTGTCGCAGTCCGCTATGGAGCTGAAGCTATTCGTGCGAATGAGACTCCCCAAGACAAATGGCCGATCGGTGGCATGTTCAAGGCTTTCCCTGGTATGTATGGCTATCGGAAATCTTATCCTACCTTTCGTATCTCCTTTGATCCATGCGGGGCGGAATTAATCAGCCACCACAGGTGTGGCCCTTGCTTTCTTACGCCTTGATTACCAGTCCTCAGTGCTGAATGAGGAAAGTAGTCCACAGTTGGACTATCGCCAGCTTGCGCTCGAGAGGATTCCATCGGAGTTCCCAGGCCTTCCATTGCTGCCGTCTCGATTGTCTCCTGCAGGATCATTCTCGCCTCTTACTGGTGTAACTCTGCGCGCTTTTTCAGAGTTGGCGAAGACTGACTGGGAAAGAGAATCTAAGCCAAGCATTTCTCAACAGGACATTGCCTGTCTTTATGATGCTGCGAATCTTGCTCTGAAGAACGGACCCCTTGTTCCTCATGATGGCCGCAATATGGGTGGTGATGAGATGCTGTATGGTCGGGCAGGTCTTTTGTGGGTCCTACTGAACATGCGTGCTCATCAGTTCAATGACGAAACCCAGAAATCACTCGGTCCTGTCTTTGAGACAATTCCCAGATTAGTCGATGTGATTATAGATTCTGGACGTCAAGGCTCGAAGGCTTATATCGAAAAGAACGGGGCAGAGGGTGCGCACCCGTTGATGTATGCCTGGATGGAGGAGCACTATTGCTTTGGAGCGTGAGTGTGCTCTTCCCTCAATTTATATGTCTCTCAAACACTAACGGCTTCCCAACCAGTGTTCATGGAATTAGTTAGTTCTACTGCTAAATCACTGGTGAGATAAACTACTAACTATTCTGTGTCTAGCTGGTATCCTTTCTATCATCCTTGCAGCTAAGCCAGAGGAACTCACGCAGCACATTGCCATCATTGGGGAGACCATTACGGCACTATGCAAACTCAGTCTTTCAAGTGACGGCCACCTCCCAATGACCCTCCCACCATTCAGCTACGGGCAGACCTCGGAGCTTGTGCAGCTCTGTCATGGGAGCCCGGGTACTCTGATTATGCTAGCGGCAGCTTTGAAGAACCCAGCTTTGACTCGGGACTACTGGTGTCCCGAATGGGACCAGACTGTCTACGAAGCCTCTCAGCGAATCTGGGAGGAAGGCCTTCTCTCCAAAGGAGGCAGTCTTTGCCACGGAATCTCTGGAAATGGATGGCCCTGGCTCACTCTGCACAACACCTTCGAATATCACTCCAAGGAACTTGAAGTTGCTAGAACCGCTTACTGGCAGCGTGCGCAGGCCTCGGCTCCTTTGGGCGGAGACCTGAGCCAGAAGCTCACGCCGGACTTCTTTTTGTCGAGGGCATTGGCATTTATGCTGCACTCTCGTGAGACTCGACCTTATAACAAAGCTTCTGAGACCTCTGACAAGGATTATCGCATGCCTGACGATCCATACTCTTTGTTTGAGGGTTTGGCGGGTAATGTCTGTGCGTGGGCTGAAACCTGCGCGGTTATTCAAGCTCGGTTGCGCAAAATGGAGCTCAGCGAGAAGGGAATCGACTGTGAGTCTGATCTGCTTTTCAAACAGGCAGTCAAAAGTGAGCTTGGATTCCCGCTCATTGGTGGCAGTGGGGCTGGTGGTCTTATTTAGTTGATCGACCTGTTGCCGCTTCACCTATGGCTCTCGGCTTTCTATGTTCACTCTCAGTATATAAACAAAATCTATATAAAATGATCAAATCCTCCAATTCCGAGTCTTCGAATTGATACCTACGACTCTTTCCTCTGATTAATCTTCATGATTGCAAGGATGTAGTGTACTTGTATCGCCCCAATGTTGCCCGATGACATCATAACAAACACACCACCTACAGTATCATCTATTGTACGTGACCTGGGTATCTTATTGATATAGGAGAAATACCTGGAGGCCGTGACCTATGACCGTCTCTCGAGATCTAAACACAATATGGGTTGTAAGCAATATCAGGTTTAAAAAGTAGGTATCAAAAGTGGGATTAGCTCATGAGCTTCCCCGCCAACACGGGCCGCAGAACGGGGGCGTTCACAGCCTTGCGAAACTCTCCACATTACCAGTGGTTCAGCGTGGCAGTGCAGGGCACCTTTCAAGACGCAACGCCGACTATTTTTTTGAGTCTCGAGAAAAAGCTCGCACCTATATAAAATGTGAACTATCTCCCGGTGCCCCGAGGCCCACTCACAATCAAAGTGATGGATTTGATTCCACCGTCATATGAGTCGGCAACAGACCGGGATGCATGGGTCATCATCGCCCGTTATATCCCCTCCAGCGACCTCTGTGCTGCCTCATTAGTATGCCATCGATGGCACGATCTATTTATGCCTTTTCTGTGGGGAAGTCCAGCATCTCATTTTGGCACAGAAAATGATGCTGTTTATGGTAAACCTTGCATCTCTTTGCTTCAATCATCCCAAGTATTAAGCACTAACAATGTGTATCTAGTGGCTCTCACAAGGTTTCGAAGAACCCTGAAGTATGCGAGACGAGAAGTGCGCGCATTAACACATACACTTCATCTCCCGCCCGCACTATCGGAGATCTATGATGGCCCCCGGCCAACATGGCTAAGAGATATCCTGGAGTATCTACCTTGTCTGCAGTCGCTTATGGTCTCACGGCTACCCTTCTTCGATCACAATTGCATGGTTGCACTGAGAAACTCGCAACGGCCGACTCAATATAATATCCGTCTATTGTTGGCGGACCATGAGCCGAACGCTACTTCTTCGGGTCTAGCAGAAGCTCTTCTTCGATTTCCCCTATTAACCTATCTGGATTTCTCATACACGACTTCCGTGCGGGATCCGGGCGTTCTATCATCTTTATCTCAACTTGAGCACCTGCAGGTGCTGAAATTGCGCGGTATTGGCCTGAAAGACCCCGATGCCGAGTTCCTGGCCAACGCCATCGGGAAACGAGTTCGAGTTTTGGATTTGCGTAATAATATGCTCACCGACATGGCCGTTCGCTCGCTGCTTCAGGCCTCTTTCTTATCCCCAAATCAGCGGTCACAGCAGCCCCGACATCTTAGACGTACTGGAGCCTCGCCAGACCCTGTCATCCAGTCGGCCCTTCGAGGCATTGGGTCGGATTTTTTGAGATCGCCCTACCTAGATGAGCAGTACCTGAAGTTCCTAGCGAGTCAATCCACCAGACACCCCTGGGTTGATTACTTGCCGTCTGTGGGTATCACCCATCTCTATATCGCAAACAACAATATCAGCGTCGAGGGTGTGGCAGCCCTCTTGGCCTCTTCAAACCTCTATGCCCTTGATGTCGGAACAGTGAAAAGCGCAGATATCATACATAAACAGGCGCAGCCTCTAAATAATTGGAAATATCCTGGTGCTGAGAAGCTTGTTCCTCTTTTGGGAAAGATTGCTGGAAACAAGTTGACTTATTTCCGCGCCCATCATGCAGTGCTTACTACTGAGCCCCCCTTGAAAGATTTTGGCCCCACGTCTGAGTTTCTCCCAGAGCTTGGGACCAGCCAAGTGTCTCCACATGTTGAGCTAGACGCTTCAGAAGAAGCTCGAATCTATGAGCTTCCCGAGGACGAAGCACCAATCTACGAACTAGCAGATACGTCTTTTACTGAGTCTACAAGTACAGCGGCGAGTACCAGGCCGGCTCAAAATCAAGAGACGACAGCCCTATATGACGAAAAACCTTCACCTACTGTCAGACGGGGATCAGCCTTCGCTCCTGAGGTCGTTCAGACTATGCCAAATGGACACGTTACCCAACCAGCCTACTGCGAGAGTCCTAGTGACATTGACTCTCTTCAGACACTTCCACTCTGCAGTTCTCCCGTTTCATCAGATGATCCTCGTGCCCAAAGAATCCAAGAGCTCCTAGCGAAACGCCCACGAAACCAATCCCTTCCACTACGCGGCGGCAAAGAAAGCCGATTTCCCTACCTACACCCCTCACACATACCCCACTGTGAAACATTAGTCCTAACAGATATTCCATCGCATATCCCGCCCAATTCCCCAATACTATATACCCTCACCCGCTTCATCACAGCCTGCTCCAACGAAGCACTTCTCGCAACCCTCCAAGCTGGTTCGGATTATTCCCTCCCGCCAGGCCAAGACCGCTACCAAGCTGAGCAGCAGCGCTCCCGCTCTATTTTTGGTCTCCGGCGCATCATTCTCGAAGTCACCGACACTTCTACCAGACTTACATCATGGAAACCAGCGAACCAGCGCAATGGAACCACAATCTCCAGCACAGGAGATCGTGACTCAGAGGCCCTATGGTCCGCTGCTACAGATGACTTTAGCTTCTTCGGCGAAGAGGAATGCGGCATTCCCGATAGTGACCCGGGAAAGTACTTCCCCATGGCAGTACTTAATGAGAAAGTCTCGCTTTCACCCTCGGACGACAGGTCTCCCTCTCCCTCTGGTACCGAGTCATCTTTTATCGACGGTAATCAATCGCGGCAGAGGGCTACGTCAACTGGATCCCATAAAACGGACGCAGGCAAACAGCGGCAGCTTTTGCAGAATGTTGATCTTATAGCGCAATTGGCTGCTTTTCGCCGTGAGAAGAAGACCGAGTATGAGCAGCTTTTACGGCGAGAGAGAGGACGGCGGAGTACGAGTGGGACTGAAGTATCGAGTATATTCTCAACGCCTTCGGCGCAGGGATCTATGGCGCATTTTGTGGAGGGGCATTGGAAGGGGGAGCTTAAGGTTGTGAGGAATCCGATGCCTAGGGTCCGTAGTGGAGTTGTCGATATGTATGGCAACTACTTTGAGAAGGGATACCTATATCCCTAAGATACAAGTCCTACGATAATGAATACCATTTTATGGATTACAGCGATTTTTGGAGTTTTGAGAAGTTTTTTGGTATTTTCTAAGCCCGTAGATAGGGCACTCCCTTCCCCCTAGGTTAAACCTGGGGTTCAAGTAACCTGAGGGAGACATAACCCAGACAGAGCAGTAGAATGCAAGTGACAGAAAGCCCATAGGAATAAATCCCCACGGTAGTCTCCTGGTCACTATCAATCCACAGCCATCATGTCAATCCATTCAACAAATCAATGCCGAATCCCTCCAAATTTTATCAATTCGTCACAGCATCGCCGGTCGGTTCATATACGTCGTTGAACGCCAGAGACCGAGCCAAAATCGTGTGGTAAGAAGATCAACGCGGGAAAAATGAGACAAAATAAAAGAATTCATTTCAGACTAGTTCCATTTTATTTTGTTCGTTGAACAACCGTCTCATATCCCTTAGTTAGCCTTGCCGGCCTGGGGAGGAGTCAACTTCTTTCCGTCCTTGTTGTAGCGGATACGGGGAGGGGGAGCACGGTTGCGGCGGCCTTCGCGGGAACGGACACTATAGTAAAGTCAGTATGAAGGTCGTTTGGAATGTGAACAGCGGAATGACTGTTCGCCACGTATTGGCTGGTTGGATAGGAGTGTCGTACCGAACGATCTTGCCGTGGATAGCGCAGGACACACAGTACTGGAGCTTCAGGTACATCTTGGGGACGGAGTACTCGGCGAAGACGGAGGCATCGGAGATATCACGGATGGCAGCAGACTCAACCATGTTGCGGATGGTGAACCGCTTGATAGCCTTGTCCTTGGGAACGCAGCGGGCGCAGTTGGAGCAGCGCACCGGCTTGACGTGGCCGCGGCCATTCTTGTTGCGACCGCTAGAGAAATCAATCAGTGATTCGTTCTTGAATTCGTCATGCACATTCGTGATGTGCGAATACATCCATTTTCACGGGTGTCTATTCGATTCTCCAGTGGCTCCCATTCTTCTTGCTTCCGGCAATGCGCATAGGTCGCTTCTTATTTTTTGAAATTCATCGGCGTGATTCTTCTTGTCCTTTTGATTGAATTTGTGCGTGGCTTTGGCATCATTGCGGAGGTTCAAGTCGAATGGGAGTCTGGGTGTGGAAATTCGAGGCGACGGGGAGGGATTCGGTCTTACTTGTTCGCCCGCTTCTTGACCATTTTGACGGATTGATCTGGTTTGGAATTAGAAGTTGATAGATCGTAGATGGGGTAGGGGTAGCGTACGGTTGACTTGTCGAGGGTGGGTTGTCGAAGCTCGCTCACTCAGAGACTCATCGGGAATGGATAGTGGTTGTGTTGTGGGAAGCCCTAAACCCTTAAGCGAGACCCACGGACACCTTGACACCTGATTTCTAGGGAGACAAGGAAGCGTCACCTGACGAATTATGCGTCTGAGGTCACGAGAAGCGCTAGTCCAGGCTTGGACTAGCGTCCGGAACGAACCGTCAAATCATGTGATTACCTAATCCCCGTGTTTACCTGCGGGACAACGAGGGAGAGCACCCCTGTTTGGATCGTCAGTCAACTACTTCTCTTTGGGACTTTGAACAAAAAAATCACCCTTGCTGCTGTTTCTTGTACATTCTCCTAATTGTCTTGTCTCTCCTCTCCTCCCCCCCCTTCCTCTTTATCCCTCTTTTTCGGAATTATTCCCCTAGGATGTCGCATACCGGTACATTTCGAGGAACGCCCAATAAGACCATCGGCAGAGGAAGGCTGCCCGACTTCGACGGTTCCAACGCTTCCCACATCCCCCGGCCCCGATCCGACCGCCCTGAACCTACCTCTTCCCACCCCCCATCCAGCGACGTTGGCAGCGGTACCGGCACCATGAGCGCCGCCAGTAGTAGACAGCGACAAACCCAGTCGAAGCGTGATGAGGTGCGTGATCACCCGATCTACATTGTTCCCAAGACTCCGTCTGTTTCCCAATTTTTCGCGGTCTTTTCCTGAGCCCGAAGAATCAAAGCTTCGCCTTACTTTCTGAGATGATTTGACTTGATTCGACTCAACTTACACGGCTTACTGGATTTCTTTGACTTACTGACCGCCTTTTTGTTTATAGGCAATCCGTCTCAAGATGGAGGCCAATCTCAACAAGAAGAGGCAAAACCCGACCAAGGCCACCCGGTCTCGCAAAGCCCCACCGGGCACTGTCCTGGCCCTGAAGCCCAGCCAGGCCCTCCAGATCAAGCCTTCCCTCAGCATTTCGGAGGCGGCTCAGTTGATGGCCGCCAAGCGCGAAGACTGCGTTTTGGTCACCGACGATGATGAGCGCATTGCTGGTATCTTTACGGCGAAAGATTTGGCTTTCCGTGTGATCGGAATGGGCTTGAAGGCCCGTGAGGTCCTGGTCTCCGAGATCATGACCAAGAACCCCTTATGTGCACGAACAGACACCAGCGCAACAGACGCGCTCGACCTGATGGTTCGGAAGGGCTTCAGACATTTGCCTGTCATGGATGAGAACCAGGATATTTCTGGTGTTTTGGATATCACAAAGTGTTTCTACGATGCGATGGAGAAGTTGGAGCGCGCCTACAGCTCATCGCGGAAGCTCTACGATGCTTTGGAGGGTGTTCAGACGGAGCTTGGCTCTAGCCAACCCCAGCAGGTGATCCAGTATGTCGAGGCTTTGCGGTCGAAAATGTCTGGCCCGACCCTTGAGTCCGTGCTGGATGGCATGCCGCCTGTGACTGTCTCGGTCCGAACTACTGTGAAGGATGCTGCAGCTCTGATGAAGGAGCACCACACCACTGCTTTGCTCGTGCAGGACCAGGGCTCCATCACCGGCATTTTCACCAGCAAGGATGTTGTCTTGCGTGTCATTGCTCCTGGCCTTGACCCTGCCACTTGCAGCGTCGTCCGTGTCATGACCCCCCACCCTGACTTTGCTCCCTCCGATATGAGCATCCAGGCTGCGCTCCGTAAGATGCATGGTAAGCTAACCCTGAACTTGAGGTATTCGTTGTATTGTGCTAACTCTGATACAGATGGCCACTATCTTAATCTCCCCGTCATGAACGAGGGCGGTGAAATTGTCGGCATGGTGGATGTTTTAAAGCTTACCTATGCTACTCTTGAACAGATCAACACCATGCAGACTCAGGATGACGAGGGCCCTGCATGGAACAAGTTCTGGCTTTCAATGGACCATGAATCTGACTCCATGGTCTCGGGCAGCCAGAGCCAACAGCCACATACTCCCCACCGCTCTGTCATGAGTCCGGACATGGCTCGCTCAGGCTACGATAACAGCGTCCTTCCTAACGATTCCGCATCACACAATGGCGCAGAGGAGCACTCAGAAGTTGCATCTCAACATCACCATCAGCAAGCCGAGGACGTTCCATTCCCTTTCAAGTTCAAGGCTCCCAGCGGTCGTGTGCACCGAGTGAACGTGTTGACCTCTGCTGGTGTCGAGGACCTTGTCAAGCAGGTAACAGCCAAACTGGGTAGCGAGATCGAGGCTGTTGGTGGTGAAGCGGTTGTTGAAGAAGGCCGCCTCAGCAACACTGGCTATGCTCTCAGCTATATGGACAATGAGGGTGATACTGTCTCGATCACCACCGACCAGGACATGTTGGATGCCATCAACCTTTCTCGTGCGACTCGTCGTGATAAGGTGGATCTTTTTGTTCATGACCCGTCTCAACCACCCATTCCTGCCACTGTTGAGCCCCAGCCCGTTAAAGCTGCCACCCCTATCATTGAAGAGCAGGCTAGTGTTGCGGATTCCGCTACCACTGAAGAGCCCATTGTGAAACCCCGGCAGCAACAATTCCCTTCGCATGGACACGGCCCCGAAGACCAGCTCATTGCTGGTGTTCCCAATGACCTACTCCTTCCTGGAGCCATTGTGACCTTGGCCGCGGTTATTGCGGGTGTGTTCATCCTCAGCCGGCCCAGCGGTCGCTAAGTTAAACTTCATCTCTTGCTCTCCTGTTTCTCTTTTCCCTCTTAGATATTCCCTTCCTCTCGTTTTCCACATCCACAGCCTTGTTCTTATCATCCACCCACGTTCTTGACCAACTAAATCTCCCCTGTCCATCTTGGCTCTTGTGAACTTCTGAGAGAGTGCATACCCTTTTCTAATTATCGGTACTTGTGTATCGCGTGTCTAAATACCGCTGTTCTATTAATGTTCAGTTACAGCCTTAGCTTAGCCTTCAATGCAAATACTTCTTTGTGTCGCGTATGTGTATATAGTACCAAGGCGAGAATCAAGGACTGAAAGTTAAAAAAAGCTTCACTAGATCCATATTGGGTAATAATAACGGACAGAACAAAAACAGAGGGTATATAATCTCCAACTATCCAGGCTCGAAACGAGTCATGTTTAGTCCGACTTGCATTGGCATCACAAGTGCTGATCTCCAGTGGCCGCTATCGCATATCAACTCCCCTAATCATCAATCTTTTTTTCCCTTCCTCCCCGCCCCACCAAAAACAAATCTCCTCCCTTTTTGAACCACCCCTCCTTCAAACCCCCACTTTACATATCACCTATAGGGTCCCAACGAACTGGGTAGATTCTGTCTCTTGGATCTTGGGAACAGACATCGCCCACCATGTCCCTGCTTCCGCCTGAGGTCCACACCGCGCTGTCCCAGCTGCTGCGCTCTCTTAGCACCCCCGACAACGCAGTCCGATCACAGGCTGAAGACCAGCTAAACAATGACTGGGTTCAAAACCGACCAGATGTCCTTTTGATGGGACTTGCGGAGCAGATTGGGGGAGCCGAAGACACATTGGTTAGTGCTCACCTTCGTTGACCCCTCCCTTGAAAGCCTGTTCCCTGAGGAAGGGAACAGAGCAGATTCGTGATTTAGAAGCCTTCGGATATCCAAAGATCTCGTGCAATGCGAAACACCACTATAATCTGAATTCTAATATTGAGACAACCCCAAACAGACTCGTGCTTTCTCCTCCGTCCTTTTCCGAAGAATCGCAACAAAAACTCGCAAGGACCCCGTTACTGGCGAGGCCAAAGAGATCTTCTTGAGCTTGCCTAACGAACAGCGTGTGGCTATCCGGGAAAAGCTGGTCACATGTCTCACGACCGAGACCGTTACCGATGTGCGCAAGAAGATCGGTGACGCTGTGGCAGAGGCGGCTCGCCAATACACCGACAATGGTATGTAAATTCGCGTTTCCTCTTTAGAATAGACATGTGGAGTGATTCTGACCTTTGGCTTCTTTCTCGTGGTTTTATAGGTGACCAATGGCCGGAGCTGCTCGCTATTCTTTTCCAGGCTAGTCAGTCCCCCGAGTCTGGTCTTCGAGAGACTGCCTTCCGCATCTTCACAACGACACCCGGTATTATCGAAAAGCAGCACCAGGATGCCGTCATTAGCGTCTTCTCAAAGGGATTCAAAGACGATAACATTGCCGTATGTTTCGAAAATGTTTTAAATTTGGTTTTGAGGAATCACGATTCGCTGACGGATGTGTTCTCTAGGTGCGA
Organism: Penicillium longicatenatum; assembly: GCF_028827895.1. NCBI lineage: Eukaryota > Fungi > Ascomycota > Eurotiomycetes > Eurotiales > Aspergillaceae > Penicillium > Penicillium longicatenatum. Next base: position 4,098,238 of record NW_026643120.1, on the reverse strand, counting down.
ATTTCTGCTATGGAAGCCTTCGCCGCGATGTTTCGCTCAATTCCCAAGAAATCGCAGCCCAAGTTCTTCTCCCTCATGGGAGATGTTCTCAACATCTTGCCTCCTCTCAAGGAGTCCAACGAAAGCGAGGAGCTGTCTTCTGCTTTCCTGGCCTTAATTGAGCTGGCTGAAATCAGCCCGAAGATGTTCAAGGGCTCTTTCACTGACCTGGTTAAGTTCAGCATCAGCGTTATTGCCGATAAGGAACTCAGTGATCAGGTGCGCCAGAACTCGTTGGAGTTGATGGCCACTTTCGCCGACTACGCACCAAAGATGTGCCAGAAGGAGGCCAACTTTGCACAAGAGATGGTTACCCAATGTCTAAGCCTGATGACCGACGTTGGTGCCGATGACGATGATGCTGAGGAGTGGAATGCTTCTGAGGACGTAAGTTGGTTATGCATCTGAGTGATACCTCTGAACTGTCTTGCTAATTGCTATTCAGCTCGAACCCGAAGAGAACGATCTTAATCACATCGCTGGTGAGCAATGTATGGACCGTCTTGCCAACAAGCTCGGTGGCCAGGCCATTCTGCAGCCCGCTTTCTCTTGGATCCCTCGCATGATGTCGTCTACTGCTTGGCGCGATCGCCACGCTGCCCTTATGGCCGTCTCCGCCATCTCTGAGGGCTGCCGTGACCTTATGGTCGGCGAGCTTGACCAGGTTCTTGCCCTGGTTGTGCCCGCTCTGCAGGACCCTCATCCCCGTGTCCGCTACGCTGGTTGCAATGCGCTCGGCCAGATGAGCACCGACTTTGCTGGAACCATGCAGGAGAAGTATCACGCCATTGTTCTCAACAACATTATCCCTGTTCTCAGCTGTCCCGAGCCACGTGTGCAGTCCCACGCAGCTGCTGCTCTGGTGAACTTCTGCGAGGAGGCCGAGCGCAGTATTTTGGAGCCATACCTTGGAGATCTTCTTAGCCGCCTTCTGGACCTTCTGCGCAGCCCCAAGCGCTACCTGCAGGAGCAGGCTCTATCCACCATTGCCACCATTGCCGACTCCGCTGAGACGGCTTTCGGCCAGTATTACGCCAACTTGATGCCTCTGCTGCTCGACGTTCTCAAGCAGGAGCAAGGCAAAGAATACCGTTTGCTTCGCGCCAAGGCTATGGAGTGCGCTACTCTGATTGCTTTGGCCGTTGGCAAGGAGAAGATGGGTCAGGATGCCTTGAATCTTGTGCAAATTCTCGGGAACATCCAGCAAAACATCACCGACGCCGACGATCCTCAGTCACAGTACCTGCTCCACTGCTGGGGCCGCATGTGCCGCGTCCTCAACCGCGATTTCGTGCCTTATCTTCCGGGTGTTATGCCGCCTCTGTTGGCCGTGGCGGCTGCCAAGGCAGATATTCAGTTGCTTGATGATGAGGACCAGATTGAGCAGGTTGAGCAAGATGAAGGCTGGGAACTGGTGCCCCTCAAGGGCAAGATCATTGGTATTAAGACCAGTGCACTTGAGGACAAGAACACTGCTATTGAGCTAATCACAATTTACGCTCAAATCCTGGAGGAGGCTTTTGAACCCTACGTTCTGGAGACCATGGAGAAGATTGCCGTCCCCAGTCTAGCATTCTTCTTCCATGACCCCGTTCGCGTCTCGGCGGCCAAGTTGATTCCTCAACTGCTGAACTCATACAAGAAGGCACACGGACAATCTCCTGCCTTTGCTGAGATGTGGAATAAGGTGGCCGAGAAGATCATCGAAGTCTTGAGTGCCGAGCCCACCGTTGACACCCTGGCTGAGATGTACCAGTGCTTCTACGAGTCGGTTGAGGTTATTGGCCGCAACAGCTTGACCCCGCAACACATGCAAGCATTCATCGACTCCGCCAAGTCTACTCTAGAAGACTACCAGATGCGTGTGAAGCAACGGTTGGAGGAGCAGGCCGAGCTGGAGGAGGGTGATGAGGAGAATTTGGATTACGAGTACGCCGTTGAGGATGACCAAAACCTGCTCAGCGATATGAACAAGGCATTCCACACTATCTTCAAGAACCAAGGCACATCCTTCCTACCTGCCTGGCAGCAGCTGATCCAATTCTACGATAATTTCATCACCAGCCAGGACCCCACACAGCGCCAGTGGGCTCTTTGCATCATGGACGACGTGTTGGAATTCTGCTCTGAGGAGTCGTGGACATATAAGGATCATATCATGCAGCCCCTGGCTGCCGGTCTCCAGGACCCGAATGCTGCCAACCGACAGGCGGCTGCATACGGTGTCGGTGTCGCCGCTCAGAAGGGTGGTGTCGCCTGGAGCGACTTTGTTGCTGCCTGCATCCCCAGCCTTTTCCAGGTGACGCAGCACCCGCAAAACCGCACTGAGGAACACGTTTTCGCTACCGAGAACGCATCCGCCAGTATCGCCAAGATTCTGCACTACAACCCCTCCAAGGTGCAGGGTGCCCAGGAAGTTGTGGCCAACTGGATTGAAACCCTGCCCATCACTTTTGACGAGGAGGCGGCTCCTTATGCCTACTCCTTTATTGCCCAGCTGATTGACCAGTAAGTCGTTTTTTTCCCGGTCTTGCCATGACTATCTATCCATCTTAACTAACCTTCTTTCTCAGGCAAAACCCGGCCGTCTTCGCCAAGGCTGACCGTGTATTTGGCTTCATTGTTGAAGCTCTTGATGCGCAAACCCTGCAGGGCCAAACTGCTACTCGTGTGGCCCAGTCCGCCAAGTCATTGGTGGCAGCCACTGGTCTGAACGCCGAATCGATTCTGGCGGGCGTCAGCCCGGAGAACCAGGAGCGCATCCGCAAGTGCTTCCAGTAGATTCGGTTTTGTTCTCTATCCCGGTTGTCTTTTGTTATCATTCCCCTTGGCCATGTGAAACCTGATGTTAGTGAGAAATGTCGTCGTTAATCCATTTCTTTGTCCTAATCCGTATCCCCTCTAAAAATGCGCGTGCAATAAAGTACAAAGGATAGAGCTCATGAGTCCAATGAACATCCATCTTAAATTTACTATCAAAGTTGTATATGGAGAAGGATATCTGCAATACGACCTGCTCATAGCTATAGACAGGTAAGCCAGGCTATGTATACCAAATCAAAGAGAAGCAACCCTCTTAATTTCATTGGCAACAACCTCCTCCAGCCCCATAACCTTCGGCTCCCCAATGATCCCATTAGCCCGCTTCTCATAAAGGGTACCACCCTCGGTCCAAATTCTCCGCAGCGTCAAAACAGTCGCAACCGGCTTACCCTCTTCCCAAGCCTTCGCCTCCAACTCACGGAGCCGGTCTAGCGGTGTATAGGATACATCTGTCCACGGCGCCCCAGTAGTTTGACGCTCGAATTCAGCCTGGATCTGCGCAGGCGTCGTAGTAAAAGAGTTAACACAAAGAGCCCGGTTAAGAATCTCCGAAGACGCTTTCAGCAATGTCGAAAGAACGAGAGTTCCAACACTATCATAATCAGTAACCAAACCAACACAAAATCCATAGAACACATACTCCTTCATAGTAGTCAAACTGACCCTCTCCTCACCCTTCTCGCCAAGCAAAACCGCCTTACGAGCCTTAACATCCCAACCACCAGCCTCATCAACCCCAGGCGCAAAGTGGAGATACATCTCCGCGAACGGCCCAGTAACAACATACGCGTAATTGAGCTGTTCACGGGAGATCTCCTTCTCGAGGACAGCGCGTACCTTCAGCTTTTGCTGGTGCGGCTTTTCGTTTGCGGATGCTGGGCCATAGGCGATGTCTGTGCCGTATTCTGAGGGGAGGAAGAGCTTTACGGAGGGGCTTGCGGCTGCAAGGCGGATAAGGGGAATTTGTTGGGCAAGAGCCATGCGGCCTAGGGCTGAGATTACGGTGTCGATTCCTATTTTGTGCGTGTTAGGTGTGTTTAGGGATTTGGGATCGTTATGGAGATGTATAGATGGCTGGATAGGTATTGGGCGACATGGATTTAGAAGTATACATATACGTACCGGTGTATGCAGCCTTCACAGCATTCTCATCCTCGACATCCCCAACGATTATCTCGATATTCTGCGCCTTCAATTTCTCTAGGTATGCGGCTTTTGTCTCTGCTGTGCGGGGAGATGTGAAGATAGCGACGCGGTCGAATTGAGAGCGCGCGGAGAGAATAGCTTCTAGAATGAAGGAGCCAATGGTACCGGTGGCACCGAAAATGAGGAGATTCTTGGGCGACATTCTGGCTTGTGTTTTCTTTGGTTATAGTCAATGAGATGAAAAAACATTCGAGCGACGAACTTCGTTCATAAGGTCGCGACGATGTGGGGTCGCGGGGTTGCTTATCAATCGCGCGATTGAGCGTTTGAATTTATCCGGTGTGGGTAGATGTGTAGAAATCCACTGGATGAGATGGAAAGTGAATTGCGTCAATGCGTACCTTGCGTGTTCCGGTGGAAGCAAGGGTTCCGAATCCGTCGGATGTAGTGATGTACAATTTAGTGAACACATCGAGGAAGGCACGGACGTTGATTAGTTCGGATCTCATTCCGATCAGTTGCTATATGTACAAGTGAATATTAAATGGCCTACAATACTTCGAATTCACAGCACAGTGAATCACTAGTGGAAGAGCACAATCCAAGTCCCAGGATAAATAGCATATGCAACGCTATGCAGTTGTCGAACTGAAGATTCAGTGCAGAAGCCATAGCATTGTAAACTCGAGATCTATTTCCGTCTAATCTGCAATCCATACAATGGATTCGATTCCATCTCCTTAACTGAATTCACACGAAGTCCTTTTACAGGGCACCAGCAGCGGCAAGCAGAGCAGGGAGCTCGGACTTCCTGTTCTGCAGGTCAGAGTTACCGCCAATGTGCTTCTGGTTAATGTAGATGTTGGGAACAGTGCGCTGGCCGGAGATTTCCTGAAGAGCGGATTGAATAGCAGCGCCGTCCTCTATTTGAAAGAAATCATGTTAGTAATTGTCAATCAAACAGTGGTGAGTGACAGGGTATTTCGTGACGATATGGTAGGATGGAATGACGACAGAGCGGGGTAATTGGGGTGAGGAGTTGCGATCGGTAGCGAGATGCGTTGGAGATGACTGTCTTGAGATACTGGGAAGTATTCTCCGCGATTATGTGCTTCCGCATAGAGAAGGAACGAAACGGAGACATAGACATAAAACGGATGAACAGGGGTCACTCACGCTCCTCATCCAGCTCAAGGGTGGTGTACTTGGCACCAAGGTCGTTCAGGAGGTCCTTGCTGGCCTTGCAGAAGGGGCAGTAAGACTTGGAGAAGACAACGACGCCATTGTCGTTGATGAGGTTCTGGGCGGTGGTCTTAGCAGCAGACATGACGGGTGATGGGGCGGCGGTGCCGAAGAGACGCTGAAAGATGAACGAAATGGTGGGCGAGAGGTGAGAAAGAAACCGGCGGGGGTGCGGCTTCTTTTACGTTTATAAGTGGGGAAGTATGTACTGTGAAGGTTAAAGTCGAAAAGTGATTCGGTGATGGCGTCAGTGTCAGGTGATGGCTTTGTCAGCTAGAGCGGCCGAGATCGTGGTTACTCAATCGGGATTTATCACGCAGACGACGCTGGAACTGTATAGATCTACACTAAGTATTGGTGCACTGATGATCCACCATATACACCTTAAGTAATGCTTTGTCTACGGAGAAGCTGGTTTTTCAATGAGGTTAATGTCTTTTAGTCCAGAGGCTTATAAGGGTAGATACCATGCTAGAAATGTCCGCCGACAGAACAGAGCAGAAAATAATGAGAAGATATCAAAGAAACGCTTGCAACGACTTGGGAATATGGCAAAAGTGGCAATGGGAGCAAAAGAAAGGCCAAATGTAAATGAAATCAGAGGCAAGGAAGTTGAGCAGATCGCACAGAATCAGATGAATATACTAGGGCTTCAAGAGGACCAGTCGGTGATGTATCACCCGACGGAAAAATCGCGTTTTAGGGGTCTTTCCGGCCGTTTCTGGTGTCGGCGGAAGCCAGGAACAATGGTCACAAGAAAAGAATCGAGAAGGAATGGATGCACGAAGGATGTCCCGCTCCGGTGGAGGTCCGAATTAAAGACAATTCTGGGTAGACTTCAAATGAGGCTAGTTCAGTATTGAGGGGGATGGGAAAGGATTTTCAACCCCACTGGACATCATCCCTCCAGATAGAGGGGTAGATCAAATAGAACAAATAGGAAAACAAGAGAGAAGGGGCGTATGTGCGCGTATAAGTAATCAAAGGTATCTCGAAATATGGTGGAGGAAGAACATGGTGGACGGGAACGGGAACAGGAACAGGAGATGGGATATAAATGGATACGCAGATCCATCACATCACAACGCAGCATCCACAACCCTTTTCTTTCTTCGGCTTCTCTTGAGCGGAGACTACCGGAGGGGTCCAGTTGGGATTGGGTGTCAGGCCAAGTGGGGGCGTATCCTGCACCTTAGGCATCGTACTGTAGCCGGTGCTTGTGTTGGGCCGGGGCGGCTCTGGAGTCCTGGCCTTAGGCGGCTCTTCGATCTGCGGTGGTTCCTCCACAGGCTCCTGCTCCTCGGCCTTTGGTGGCACGGGAGGCAAATCAGTAGGGTAAACAGCCAGAGGCGCAAAGTCGCGGTCGTATGTATTTGGAGTTCGTCCTTCCTTCTCCCACTGTTCCTGTTGCATCTTCTTGGCAAGCGTAGGGAGCATCTGCTGGTCAGGCGGGAGACGGGGATCCGGCTTGTACATGGTTGCCAGCCATGGGGGATCACCCTCCGGTCGATTGGCAGCAGTAGTAGGCCGCATCTCGCCTCGGGTGGTAGGTCGCTGCGTAGTGTTGCTCGAAACTGCTCGCGATCTTGCCGTGGAAGTCTTCCTATTGGCAGGGGGGCTGACGTTTTTCGGTTGGTGGATCCGGTCACCTTGGTTGAAGTCTTCTTAGCCGGGGTATTTTGTGTAGTATTGAAGCCATTGAAGCCACGACTTCCCGGTCGACTTCCGGGGGAGGGAGTAGAGGGTTCCATGTCAGTGGCTTGCAATGGTTCGCTGGCTCTGCGTCCACGGCTTTGGTCATCCTCGTCAGTCGCCGCACGACTGCGAGGCCCGCGAGAATCACGGCCTGGCATGATGGGTACAGGGCTCGATGCCGCAATGGGAATCCGAGAGGAGCTCTTGCGGAGACCCGGGTGGTTGTAAAAACCAGCAGCTGCTTCATCGGCAGCAATCTCCTCTGGTCGGCGAAGATCCCAATGCTGCCGCTCCTCGGTCTCGCCCTCGCCTTCCTCATTTTGGGATGATTCCTGCATTTGCGGCCACGGTTCAGCGTGCTCTGCATTCGGTGAGGCCACTGAAGCCGCACCGCTCTGGTGAGAATCATGGCTCCTTTCACGCCCCGCACTCGACTTGCTCTCGGCCCTCATCCGCCGTTGAAATATTATGGCCGCCTGGTGCAGCTCCTCGCTCTCAATTTTTGCCAGCTTATCACGATGGATCCAACTCTCACTGTTAAACTCGAACGCATCTGGTCCCTCCTGACCGTCTACCGGGGCTCGAATGGGCGCTTCATGTCCTGGGGGATCTCGCGGGTTATTCCCGTCGCCTCCGAATCGATTCTGGCTTGGTTCTCGTCGACCTCGGCCGGGCATAAAGGGCGCATCGTGGGCGTGAACAGTTCGGGAAACAGACGAGCTACGGGAGCCGTTCGAGTTGCGGTTTTTACTGGATCTCGCACGGACAGAGCTTGAATCGTGGGAGTTGCGTGGTCGTGTGGAATGCTGGGTGCCCTGTGCGTGTTGAAAAAATGGCTATCGGTCAGAAAAAGGAAATTTCCCTCGTTTTACACCCGACCTCGTGCGCTGCCAAATTGATGGGAGGGAAAGAATGCAGACGAAATACTCACATCACTACCGAGTGGGACCGAGAATTCCCATTGCGAAGAACTCTCCGGGGCTCCAGGTGTCAACGCATCTGTCGAGAACGCGGTAGCCACGCCCGCCATTCCAATAGAATTTGGGGGGAAATTTTGTGAGATGATTAAGGCCAGGCCAGCTGGAACCCGATTTCTATGAGATTGAGGAAGCAAACGAGGAAGAGTCCAGGTCCGCTTTGACAAGTGTGGTGGTTTCACTCAAGCCATCCCAGTCGGTAGCCGTCACGAACCGATGTTGTGAAATGGAGGTTTCTCTTTCTCTCGTAAGGGATGGAAAGAGTCCCGCACGCCGCAGTGGGGAACCGAAAGCAGTAAGTTGTAAATACACTGCAGGGGGTGGAGTTTCCAAATGCGCACTTGCAGGTAGTTCGGTGTTTCCGAGCCACGGAACAAGTCTGGAACGGCGCGTGTTGGTACCGTGGGAGGGTTTGCCGATAGTGATGACAACAGGAGTGAAGATCTTGAGATCTTGAGATCCTCGGGGAGAAGCAGCGGGCTGGACTCAACCGAAAAGGTCGGGACTATTTTACGAGCCCACGAGGGGAAGAGGGGGTTGGGGGTTTTGGGGGGTAAGATCGTGCGTCTGGTCCAAGCTGGGACGTGTACTCGAGGTCTGGAAACGGGGGAAAGGGAAAAGAAATAAAAGTGGATAATGAAAAGAACGCGCGGGGAGGAAAGAGAGGAAAAGAACGAGAAGAACTGGAATTGGAGCGCGAGATCACCTTCAAAGGAGGAAGAGAAACGGTTGAACTAACGAAGTTGGATCCCAACTGGGATTAGCACGGTCACACTGGGGCTAGACTTTTCATATAGATTGTCAAAGCCTATTTACATGTAGTCACTCATCCATCCCACTGGATGATTTGGAAGATGTTTCAAGGGGACCAAAAAGCTAATTCAATTATTGACAGCTGGAAGATCCGCCATGCAGCATAAACTGACAGGAAATCGAGGGCCAAAAACTAGTTTCCCGTACAGACTAGTTAACTCCATTGGACCGTGCGTTGAGGAGTTTTGCCCCTGAACCATACGCTGATCACTAAGGAAAATAGAGGAACCAAGAGCCGTTTCTGAAGGGTTCGTGTCTTTTAGATGGAAACCCCCACTTCGAATTCCTGACACTTGGTCGAGGCCTGAGCGGTAGACTCCTCTGAAACGCCTATATATGCATAACTCGGTTGACAGGTCTCATTCTCATACATTTTTCCCCAGTCCCGGGTATATCAGTAGTCTATGTGTAATGAATGGAGGATTGAAAATGGAAAATGGAAAATTTAAACAGATCAGGATACATTCTCCCCTCAAGCCTCGAACCCGGTCAGACCTCTTGCAGACCAGGCTGGTCGGCTTATTCCGGTTTGTACTCATCGAGTCGAGTGAGGTAAGATTGCGCTTCCTTGATCAGGGCCTTGCGGGCATTGCGCACTTCGACGTTGCCCTCGGGCTGGATGCCATCTGCCTTCAGCATGATCTGGGCCAGAATGGTCTCACTTAGCTTCTTGTATTCAAAATCCCGCTTCTTAGGGTCGGTAGGCACGTTCGCAAAGAACTCCTCACACATGGGGATCAGCACTTGTTGGAGGTAGCCAGTCAATGCGGCCACCTGCTCTATTGCGGTGGGCAGAAGTTTGAGATTGGGTGGCAGAGGTGGGTTGGAGCTGGAAGCAGGAGTTGTTGACCCGGGCCGGGGGGACTCCGGCAGAGGAGCCTTCTTCTTGGGCTTCTTCTTCTTATTCTTTTTTTTGCTTTTCTCGACGGGTGAGCCGGCGTCTTCATCTTCCCCGTCTACACGCGACGAATCCGAGACCTCGCTCGGGGTGTTGGCGCCAACCTCGGAGACCACACACAGCACCTCGGAGTGCTGCTTGAGTCCTTCGGCCTTGCATGATCGATTATCATCCTTAAGCAGGTTCCCCTTGTAAAGCAACCGGACTTGTTGAGGATTGTGTGCGCCGGTCTGTCGTGCAGCCTCTTCTCGAAGTGCGCCCACGGTCAGCACACCGTCGTCGATGGCGTATGCGCGGAAGTGGAGAGGGTAGATGGTGCCACGGTGTCGCAGGGCGATAATGTCTGGCTCGCTGTTATCCACATTCGGATCGTACTTGGTCTGGGCATGACGCGAAGTATTGGCTGGGGGGTCGACGATATAGTCAGGAGTGATATAACTGTAATCATCCTCGCTGACCTGCGGGGCAGCGCGACGCCAGAGCCCGGACAGAGGGTTTGCCCAAGCCATCGCGGCAACGGTAAGGACACAGACGAGAACAGCCGTACAGAGGGCGGTGGTTTGTTCGTCGGCGTCAAATGGCAGCGCCTGCGCGACCGATCGAAAGGGCGTGGTCGAGTATGTCAGCCACGGGTCCAATCGGGGACGGAGGGAGTGCAAGAACACGGGGAGATTGTCGGTGACGTGGTCCAAATAGAGAGAAGCCTTCTCGCTCAAGGTGGACTGAGCGAGGGGCGAGGGCAGGAGAGTCATGGATCTCTTAGAGGGACGAACTGGACCAGGAAGTGGTCAAGTCATGTCCCAAAGTTCAGTGCTGATCGAGGCTGATAAGGCGGAGAGCCCGGGTTTTTTGCCATTGCGTGGTCCACCGTACCGTCAGAATTGTCGATATGCGCCACGGACATTTGCCACTTGCGTATCGACTCTCGATACTGTCTGCTTCTTGTGAAGATTCTGAAGACTTACAAGGCGCAGACTGGCGCCTTGTGTTTCTAATGCTGCCTGATCAATGATCAAGGTGCTGTGCACCTTAGGCTGCCTAGCGGTATACTAGCATGCAGTCAGTCACTGTAGATCTGTTGCTTACGCCATGTTGACGCCTTTCCTGGTATGATACTCCCTGTGTCCATGGGTCTCCAGCCAAGCTCACACGGGTATGCGTAATCGTTAAGTGAAATCCATACCCTTGGCATGGATGGTTTGTATCTGCTTTCGTTTGGTCATCTTAATTCTGGAAACCTTTCATTTTCCGAGGCTGAAATATATATCCACCGCCATACAAATCACTTTTTATATGTACTTTAACCCTGGCAAATCTTGCAAATACTCACGCCCACTGGAAATTAATAGACGCCTAGATGTGCTTTTTCTCTCTTCTCCATAAGATAAGAGTAGTTTTAAAAGTCGAGATATTACTCGCTACCCTGCCTCGATCATCATGCCAATAATATTGTTCAGCCTTGGCTATGCACCATCTTCAAACTGTTGAAATGATCTCGACATGGGTGGTTGCATTTATAATCGATTATATTTGGAAGATCAAATACTACCTAGTCAAATAGAATCTCAAAGTTAATTCATACCTAAATACTTCCACATGGATTAACCTCGAAACAGGTCTCGAATGCAAGACCACGATCGATCATATACACCATACACCTACATAAGCTCCAGGGCTGAACAATGGCACCAAGCTCGATCTAGACCCAGCCATATAGACTCGACAAACAATAAGCAGTAATCCAGAAAATGTTTAAAATAGTTTTAGACTCATCAACAGATCTTTTTACACAGATCACTGGACATTTGCAGCCTCATCCCTTCTCTGCCGAGAACGCAAGGAGTATGCCGGAGCCTCCGAAGCGCTCCCCACGGCCACCACTATTTGGAACAAACATTTCTGACACCTCAATACGAATGAAGATGACTGGGAAAAATAAACTGTCAACAATATTGTAAAATTGTAAACAATTGCCCTGCATAAGCTGCAAAAAGCCAAAAATATGCCCTCGTCCAGGATCGAACTGGAGACCTTCGGATAGCAGTCCTGTTAACAGGAGCGTCATATGAAAGTGATATGAGACCAACGTCATAACCAACTAGACCACGAAGGCTTCTTGTTGACTTAGAGAAAAACTTATGTTTCATAATCCTTTTCTTAGTTCAGATCCCGGTACTGGCCCGACCCCACGGCATCCCGATATCAAGTGATGGCCCTAATTAATTAACAATCGTCCATGACATAATTTCATTTTTAGTTCATGGATTTCCAAGGTTCTGAGCCTATCTCCCAAAGCCCCATAAGCATATCACCACGACCCCGCATGGGTTCATACCTGCACTGAGCAGCGCCTCCTATGTCATAGATATCATGTCATTGTAGAAGCCTCCAACCCCGCTCGAGTCTTTGTTTTACTGTGCTACGATCGGATGTCAAAGATGAGCTGTCAGCAGATGACCTTGGAATCATCATAAGCAACTCTCCCAATTGTCCAACATAGCACCACCCCGCGTCTGTGGAACGGGCGGTTTCAGTAAAATGGTAGCCTGTTTTGCCATTGTACCGTACCACATGCATTAGAAGCAAGATAATGTGCAGTAGTTCGAAAACAGGGCCATCTGCCGAGAACTACATACGTGGCTTGCAATGTACCATGCCCGTGCCCTAAGATCTGCGATATCTGATCACATAGTCCGGAGTACATAGTTCATCTAAGGTCTAAGGACGGTATAGCGGACGGCTTTCAACTGCCGCGAGCCCTTGAAATTCATATTTGTGCTGCCTTACGTGAACCATTCTGAGGTCGGAAACGTTCCGACCGTTTTGTAGATCCTAGAGCCCCGCCAAATTAGAACTCGACGAAATTTCCATGTATCTGGGAATGCGACATGGTTGTTTCAGTGACTGTGGGCAACTGACTTGATGCAGATGCCAAGAATGATGCAGTTGCCAAGAGGTCAATTTTTAGAAGATCTGCAAGAAGCAGCGACATGCAAGAGTGCAGGAGCTGTTCTAGATGGCTGTATTATTGGAGGCTGGCTTTGTTTTGGGTTTTCCTTGCATCCCGACACAATTCCTTGATTGACGAGATTAATTGCCGCTTCTTGACCCACTGGACTTTTTTTTTCTTTCTTTTATGACGATCGGGGGGCCGTGGGTGGGTCTTTCTAAATATCGAACAAGGCAACATTGAAGGCGCGGGATGAAATTAGGCGAAAGCATTTGACCGACAACTCCAGGAGACGTAATTATCTCCTGATGTACATGGTATTCTGGCGGATATCATGGCGGATTGAAATCTTGTTTACTCTGTATACTCCGTACAGGTACAAAGTAGCGGGTGACTCCGTGCAGGGCGCGGGTCACACCATTGGAGGAGAAAGTATCCCTGCGCGATAAAGATAGAAAGGGCAGTGGTAATGGCCAATAACCGTGGCGTTATATAAATTGGGCTCCACTATTGAACCGTTCCAGTTAGCAAAGTGCGTGACTAAGGCCCAGTCCCTGACTTTCGCCCAGTGGCTCGGCCAATGAGCTGACCCGCCCTGATCGGCTTCATTTCTTTTCGAGGTCCCTTTTTCTCTCTTCCTTTCCCCTGTCTGGCCTCTGGGAACTTCTTTTTCCTTCTGCACGTCGAGGAAGTGTTCTATACCGGTCGAATTGTTAACTCTCGATCATTCCACAGGTGCAGTCGGATTGGTTTCCCCTGTCGCCAAGCACCTAGCTTTCGGCCCCCTATTTCCGATATTGTCCAGCATCCACCCTCCCCCCCCATAAATTCCCACAATCCCCGAGAGGCCACTTTTGATTGTGACTCCGGATACTTGGCCTAGTGTGCGACAACGGTTGTTGGGTTTATGATCATCATTTGAAGTTCACCTTTTACACGTCACTGGAGAGCTGTTGCCTCGACAACTCAAGAACCCCGAAAAACCCAAGACCCGCAGTCCTTGGCGTTGCTTGTTTTGCGCGTCAACCCCTCCACGATTACATCTCCCCCACGCGTGCTACGAGAGAAGAAGGCATTCAACACTTTCTACAATATACAAAATGAGGCCGGCTGTTTTCCTTGTCGCCCTCGCACCGGCCGTCCTCGCCGGCCCGTCACCACGCGCCCCCGACAGCACCGACCTAGCCATGCGCTCCACCCCATCAATACCGGACCTTGCCCCGCGCATCGCAGACTCTGAACCGATGATGGGCAAACTGGGTGCGCGGCATATCCTTCAAGCGCGCAGCGAAGGCTCTCTCGGCCAGACCCCGTGGATCGGAATGGCGATCGGGTTGACCTGTACAGCTCTAGCGGCGGTCATGCTAGGGTAAACAACACGACCAACGCACTCCAAAGGCTACTTCTACCTTTATATTCTTCGATATCTACCTCTTTACCTTCACCTTGACAACTTCTCTTCGACTACCCCCTTTCCTCCAATTCTTGACACGACACGTGAATACGCGCCCCCCGAACCTTACCAACATCTTGAATGTTTAATTCGTCGACACGCCTGTCGACTCCTTTGGCACTTTTATTCTGGCGATTCCAGCGACATTTGTTTTTTTTTTTTCTTCTTTTTTCTCTTATTCATTGCATCCATTGCCTGCTCGGCGTGGGGATTCTATTTTGATTTGAGCACCGATTGCATTCCCGCCTGGGCTGCGGGAGTATAGAGCTTGTACATGATACCTCTGGGAGCCTGTGTGTATACCTGGACTGATATTTGTCTGTATTTGTGTGTACATAAATGAAATCATACACTTTATCTTTGAGTTTTTCTACTTTCCACGTTCTTTTTCAACGTTCTTTGTTTGCGACGGCCAGTAGCTTTGGGTACTTTCTTTGTTTGCTCGATCCCTTTGCTTTTTCCCTCGCTAAGATAATCGACCTTTCTACAGAATTCAAACTCGGAACACAGGCTATTATTTGGTCTCTAACTATCCGGTAGCTGGAAACTACCGACTGGTGTATCCTTGGCTCTTAATTCCGTCCCTGCACGTCGAGCCCAGCTTCGAAACCAGCTCAGTTTCCCACATCTTGCTCAAATTGTCATTTGCAGTATCTCGGACTTCAGGTAGATTGACAATGGGAGTCACATTTCAACCATACACACCCGCAACCTCACTCGGCGACGAGCTAGCCATCATCTTCGCGTTTACTGCCGCGATGATCGGGACAACGATCATTTATGTCTTTTTCTGGCGTAGTATGTACTTCATGTCTTTCCTGAAATACAGAGCTCTAGCTCCAGTGTTTCAACACTTGAACACACTCCAAACCAATGCTAATCCCAATCCTAACCAGTCCGACAGAAAAAGAACCACGAAGAAGACCTCGCCCGTCGCAAAGCCTTCCAAAGCCGCTCAGCTTCCCGCGCAGAGACCTTTAATTTTGATCTACAGCTCGGCACCACTGCGACCGTCATAGCAGGCGCAAGCGTTGCAGACAGCTCAGATATAGGTACCGTTATGGGATCGAGCTCGACCGCTACTGCTATACATGAGAAGATGACGGATCGGAATGCTGTTCCTGAGTATCGGGCGGAGTTACCTGTTCATGGAATGGAGTTTGCGCGGGGAGCAAAGGTTATAGGGTTGCGGAGGTAGAATGCTGATGGTCTCTAGCGGTAACGTTGTCTAGATACTGGGCGGAATGAAAGGATCATTGATTCGTGTTGGAGCTGGTAATATCGGAGTTGGCCATGCAATAGGTACCTCAGAATGATTATATCAATTTGGGTGGATACATAGTTTACCTTAAAGTTTCAAGCCTCATCAACAGACTGGGTCATCAAAGCCACGAGTCCATAACAAGGACCCCGTAATCACGACCATAACGCCCAGTCCTACAGCCACACTGATAACACCATAGAAATAGGCATATCTCCTCTTCGTCAGTCCATTCAACTCCACAACCCATGTACTGACCGTAGTGGTCGCACCACAGAAGCCATCCATAACACCCTGCAACACCTGACACCCCGTTAAAGCAGCAGGCACAATAGCCCCAAGCCCACTCACATGCTGCAAATCATAGCACACTCCCTCGACCACCGTCCCAAAGATATTCACCGCAAACGTCCCAAGCGGAAACGCAGGAAGCCGACTATTAAGTTGAAGCGATACATAGAACCTTAAAAGACACCCCAGCGGCGCAAACACAATCGCAAACACCGCGCGTCCCCGCCACTCCTCTGGACCAGCATTATGTCGATCGGGTGGCCAGATAGCCAAGAACACGGCACCGAGCCAGCACCCCCACCCCAGAACCACCATCACGGGGTCGAGCACGCGACGCGTTAGCGCAAAGGGGATGGTGGGCGTAACCCGGTCCAACGCAAGCGCAAGATGCGCCCCGAAGATCAGCGCAGACAGACTCAGCGATACGGTGATCAAAAGCACGGCTACCAGCGCCATGAAGCTGTATCCGCCGTTCCGGGACGCGATGCTCGCACCAGGTGGGAGGGAGGGATCGGGGAGCGCATTTGCCAATGCGAGGAAGATATCGCGTATAAATGAGGAGAACGACGTGCAGCATCCGCAGAAACCGGTTGTCAGGCCAATATACATTGGGATGGTCTTCTTGGCGGCCTTGTGTTTCTTGATGTGCTCTTGTGCCTCGTGCTCATCTTTGGGTGAAATGAGTGGTGAGCCCCATTCTTCGCGGAAGATATTTGAGTCTTCAACTAGGAAGCCCATTATTAGGCTGCCGCTGACATTTGCCCAGAGGACGCCTGTTACCACCGGTGCGCCGGTGTAGAACGTTAGAGCTTGGAGCCCAAGTCGAGCGAGGGTACCGATGATAGAGAAGAATATGAGGTGGGAGATTGTGTACAGGTGGGTTGCGTGTTTAGAGAGGGTTGTGGCGGTGGTCGAGGGGATTGTGTCCAAGGGAGCTTCGGTTGAGTGCCATGTTTGTCTCTGGGATGAGACCGGCTCAACGGGCTGTGGTGCAGAAGTTTCTGTTAGTTGAAGCTCGCGCCGCTCTTGGGAATCATATGTGAGGGGCGCAGCCCCTGATATTGCGCGATCAGACATCGCGTTGAGAGAAGAGGAGCGCGCTTTAAGTTAAGAAAATTAAGGTTGGAGCTTGTTATCTTAGATAATCTATGCAGCCGATGACATGCCTAGTCAAGGAGTTATCGCGACTACGCTATCATACTCCAAGGCATACCTCATCGAAAAAAGTTACTGTTGATGAACCATCATAGATGATATTCAATCTAGGGGCTCTTTGCACAATCTCACGTTTGAAAAAAGAAAAGATTTCTTACTGAACCCTCCGGCTAGGCTATCCGCCTTCATGACATGCCCCAACTATCGCCTGTGCTTATCCCTATATTGACGGAGATGGCGCCACTATAGCTTTGGAGTTTTCCTACCTAATAGCTGGAATGAGCGATTCTTGTAAGTC
The DNA here is from genome assembly GCF_028827895.1 of Penicillium longicatenatum. NCBI lineage: Eukaryota > Fungi > Ascomycota > Eurotiomycetes > Eurotiales > Aspergillaceae > Penicillium > Penicillium longicatenatum. The sequence continues at coordinate 4,081,197 of NW_026643120.1, read as the reverse complement.
TTCCTTAGAGAAGCTAGCACCGACATGATGGCTAACTTTTCCCAGCCAGGCTGTCCAGGCTGCCCAGGAAGGAGAGATATCAACTAGGATGACATGGTAAGTGAAGCGCACAGATATCATAGTGAATAAAAGCTGACGCACTTTAGGCCATCGCACTCCGATACAGACTTGCTTCTGTAGCCACGCATACCAGAAATATTGGCTCTGACATAGATGGTACTTGGTAGCGTGACCCAGAGTCAATCAAGGACGGGACCTGGCGAGCGAACCATCTCATCAGCGCTGTGGGTAAGTTAATGGCTATGAATCTTTACAGCTAAAAGCACAAACAAATGTTTTGCTGGCTGTTCCACCGGTGGTCTTCAGACCATGAGAGAGTCCCAAATTTTTCCATTGGAGTATGACAGGATCATCTCTGCCTGCCCGGCATGGTGGACGATACACCTGCACCTTCGGAGTCTCTGGCAGAACACCGTCCAAGCACCAAGTGATTCGGATCATATCGTCCCCAATAACATGTTCAATGTGATCAGCGACGAGGTTATTCGTCAATGTGATCTACAAGATAATCTAGTCGATGGAATTATCGCTGATCCTCCGTCGATTACCTTCCTTTTCTCTGTACCTCCACGCAGAGCAACACATGTCTCACAGGCCCACGGCTGAACACTGCACAAGATCTACCGTGACTGAGTCAAGACCGACCAGACCTTTGTCTACAGCCATGGTGAGTATGGGAGTGAAGCTATCTGGAGCAAGTGTGGCAGTTTCAGGAATGGAAGGACTAGTAATAAGGGAACTGAAGCTCTTGGAACTCGCACACAGAATTAACGCGGTAACTCCTCTGCCAACGACTTTTGATCTCGCGCTTTCTCCAAGAGTGGGGCCAGGCTTCTTCACTACCATGGCCACTCGGACACAACTGTTACCCCTGGCATTGGAATCTACTTCCGTGACCAGATGGCTGAGACGGTAGCGAAGCAAGCTGCACTATGAATAAGTACCCGAGGAATCATGTACGTTCTCATAAGACAGTCTCCTCTTGCTGTAGTAGATGGTGTCACAGGTGTTGGTATAACTGCACCCAAGGTGAGGACGAACCAGGCTTGCTCGTCAAATCAATACACTACTTCTAGTCATAGACAGGAGGAACAACTACTTCCATCCCTCAGTATCCTCAGTAGCTTTACCGGAGAGTTTCATCAATCTCGGGCAATAATACAAGTATTCAGGTTTGAGCCGAAAGTCCATCTCTCGCTTCGACTAAACACCGAAGCCCTGCCAGACTGCAATGTCTGTACCTTAATTTAAGAGGCAGAAGAACGCTTCTACTTGACACCACATGTGCACGGGCCGAGATGCGGTGAAGCCAAACCAGGTACACGATAATGCAAACCCATGTCGCACTGCAGATAAGAACCCCCTCATTCCAGACTACGTAGCTTGGAGTGTTTCAACAAAGCAAGTCCATACTTTAATATCTGATTCCCCTCAACCGATTCCTCCCTTTACCCTGATCTCCTCTCTCTTCCATCTCCCCCACATTCGTCATGTCCCTCCCCTCAAACATTCACGTCTCCACCCATCCCTGCCTTCAGGCAAAGCTCTCCCAGCTCCGCTCGGCCAACACCAGCCCACGCGAAACAAGAGCACTCATCCATGAGATCTCATCGATAATCGGCGTCGAGGCATTTGCAAAGGGACTCACTGTGACGAAGACGGGGACGGTAGGCACAGTCATTCCGTCATAGGGTCCACTACAGCTAATGCTGTGTTCATAGGATCGTACCCCGCTCGGTGCTGAGTATGAGACACAAGGCATTGACCCGGCGGATTTGGCACTTGTGCCGATTCTAAGGTCGGGGCTGGGCATGGTTGAGGGTTTGTTCATTCTTTTACTTGACTATTCGGTTCTCTTTCTATGGCTATGGTCTTTTTCATTATCCAGCATATACCCCGCAGCTGGCTTCTGGCAACTAACAAAAACAGCCATGAACTCCCTCCTCCCAACCGCCGTCCCAATCTATCATTTAGGTCTTTTCCGTGAAAAGATTACCCTCCAACCCGTAGAATATTACAACAATCTCCCCTTCCACCGCAACGAACTTTCACCGCAAAGTCCTGCGCTCCTGGATCCGTCTGCTGCTACGACGAACACAGCTGCGGCGACGCTGGCGGTGCTACTTGATCCTATTATTGCGACGGGTGCTACGGCCGAGGCCGCTATACATCTGTTGCGGGAGTGGGGTGTGCAGAGGGTTATAATGTTGAGCGTGCTTGCTTCGGAAGAGGGGATTCAGCGGGCTGCGGGGACTTGGGAGGGGGGTTGAGGTTTGGGTTGGAGGTATTGATAAGACGATTAATGAGAAGGGGATGATTGTGCCTGGGCTTGGGGACATTGGAGATCGGTTGTTTGTTGCTATTGGGAAGTAGATCGGGATTACATAGATGAGAAGTAGGCGTTGGTACGTAGGAAGCTAAGAATCATGGATTAGAATTATGATCTCGATTACTTTACTTATCAACCAACTGTTTACTATTACTTGAACTGATTCCCCGCCAAATATTGTATTCATCGATTACGTATAGTACATGGAAATAAGGCGTCAAAAACATGTGCAGGTGAAACAAAGAATGCAGACAATGCTGAGCTGAGAAAAAAAGAAGCAGTGGCGGGGAAGTAAAGGTGCAGATAACATCAAATACAGCAGACCAGGTTGCTCTGGGCCACAAGAAGCATATGAAAGCAGATGAGAGCGAGATAAGAAAAAAAAAAATCAGAAAACCATAACAGCAAATCAACGCATCAGAAACCGTAAAGTCAAAAGGTATCAAGAGATCAAAAAAGCAGATGGACGGGGGCACGATTAGGGGCTAAGGAGAAAAACAAAAAACTCCATCGAGTGCGAAAGAACACACAGGACCAGCCAGGTGTTGAAGAGGGGACCAAAGCAGAAAACACCACACCGGACTCCCTGGTGCAAAGATAGATCAGGGGGAAAGATGCAACCCAAAGTAGTAGAAAAGTCAGGAATCACACCTAAAGGCAGATTGCAGAATGACGGCGACGTATTCCCATAGCCATAAACACCCCGCCTGCCCACCGGTGTACCCGTTCCTGAGTTTTCCCATGTCCCATAAAGCGTCCAACAAATGAGAGTAAGAAAGCCCGAAAAAAAAAACATAAAAAGATTTCAAAGATGCAGAAATCAAAGAAGAGTAGAGAAAGATTAGTACGCAGTGCCAACGCTAGCAAGCGACTTGGTAGGGACTGCGTGGATCGGCTGGTCCTTGCCAACGCGCAAGGAATCCTCATAGCCGACCAGAGCCTGAGAGTGGAGCTTGAATGACTCGCCCATCAACTTTGTGATACTAAAGAAACCGTTAGTTTTATATCTCAAAAATAGTGGAATGACAAGACTTACCCCCAAACAACCACGCCGTCCAGGATGTTACCCCATACACGGGCCACAGTAGAGCTGAGTTTACCAAAAGCGTCGATGGCATCATCATCAAACAAGTTGCGCACCTTGTTGTAAATAGCCAGCTCAGCCTCAGTAGCTGGCTCTTCGTCATGTTCCAGGCGGTAGAGCCAGAGGCTGAGAATGACCATCAAATCCAGGCCACAGAGGGGGTGCTCGACACTCCAGTTGGTAGCGGAGGTCTTGGCAACCCAGTTGATACCCTGGATGGCGGCAATCTCAATGCACTCGAAACATTGCTGAACGACCTTGTTCATCTCCTGTCCGCGCTTGACCTTCTCACGAGCGACAGTCATGGCAGCAGCCACTTCATACGAGGAGTGGTAACGCATGGCCTCCTGGATGGACTTCAGATCAACTTCCAGGCGGGCGCGAGTATTGCGGTAGACGGCCATCGAGTTGAAGATCAAAGGATGACCCTTCTGAGGAGTGCTGAGCGGGACAACAATGGTCTCAGACTCACACACATCGAGGGAGCTCTCCCAGGTTTCGAGAGCCAGACGAAGCTTGTACTCGGTAACCACGTCTTGCAAAGCCTCAAAGCTGCGCTTGTGATTCCAGACCTGCAAGAAGAGAGCGTTGATCAGAACACGGGTAGCGAAGGCACTGTAACGAGTCTGCTCGCCCTGGAACAAGAAATCGTGAGCCTCACGAACGGTGAGAGTGCTGGTGGTAGTGCTACGGCGCCAGGTCTCCTCGTCGGATGGGTCCAGGTTCCAGAGGGACTCCGAGGATGGGAGCTCGAGGTTGTCGAACTCGTCAAAGCTCATCGCGGGGGTGTGGTTGAAGGTGAGAGTCAACATGCCGAAGAAAATGTACACCGCGAAGTAGGTACGACGGCACGACTCATCCTCAATCCAATCCTCACGTGTGGTCGGAATACCTTGGCGAGCATCAGTCCGCACCTTGAGCTGGTACCGGTTGCCGGCGACCATGTTGGCGAGAAGACTCTTGATAGAGCAAGTCCATTCAAGACCCTTAGGGTCACCACTCCAGCTCTCAAAGACCATGTTCAGCAGGGTGCTCTGCATCAACCAAAGAGGGCACTTGCGAGAATCGAAGTTATCCTTGTGTTGCAGGAACTGGTTGACCAAAACCTTGGAGCCGACGTGTAGCATAAAAGCGTGCTCGCGCTCGAAGGTGTAGAGCGCGCCGATCGAGAGAACTGCGAGCAATAGCGGTGCAGACACGGTAGTAGGGTTGAATGATTGCTGGTGCAGGAAGGGCAAATGAGGGTGGTACAGGTTAAAGTAGGTAGACAGGTACCGGTTCAATGCGATAAGACCTGGCATCTGGAAGGTCTCGGGGAGACCGCCAAGGCTGTCTGCATTTTGAACACGCTCCACCACCAGGTTGCGTTCCATCTCATCCACGATTTGCGGAGCTCTGGGGAGAGTCAAGGCTTGGCTAGGACCGGGAGACCGACGGTAGTTTACGGGGCTTACGGGACCGGTCATGGAGGGGTAGGGGGAGAGCGCGTTCGGGGTCGAGTTGCCAGACATGGGCATAGAGTTCGACAGGAGCACATCTCCGACGGGGCCGTGACGGTCGACGAGGGTGGGCATTGAGCCGGCATCGGCGGGCGAAACGAGAGTGTCCCAGGGCATTTGTGGCAGGGTAGCGTTGCCAGAAAGGTAGGGCTCGAAAGAGCCTTGGCCGGGGGACAGCGATTCAGAGCGCTCGGAAACCTGACCAGTCGCCGCTGCTGCAGCCTTATGTTGGAAATCTGTCATCAACATGGCTGCAGTTTCAAGGTCCACCATACCATCACTGCTTGCCTCAATCTGCTCCAGAGTCGCTGGGTCAATTGTGATTGAGGGTTTGGAGGGGGCAGAAGTTGTGGACTTCTGAACACCACCACCACGTCGGCGGCCCTCGGCGACCAGAGGGATTCCGCCATCCTTGGCGTGTACAGTTCGATCATGGCGCAACAAAAGATCGCGACGAACGAAGGTACTCCGACATTTTAGGCACTTGAAAGGGCGTTCTTTTGTGTCTGCAAAAAGTCAGTATTGAGGGGGACAAAAGTGCTGTGGGGAGTCCGACTAGACATCCCAAAACTGGCAACTTACGTGACCGTTCATGTCTGCTACGATGTTCACTGCGACTGAAAGCGCGATTGCAAAATTGGCACTTGTACTTCTTCTCTGGAGCTGACGCCTTCTTAGCCGGCGAGTTGCTGGCTGTCCCGGGAGCTGACGGAGCCATGTGTGTGTATCTGTCGAATCCTTCTCAAACAAAAATAGTCGAGTTCGGTGGTATGGTTCCCTGGGTGAGCTCGCACCGGTTCCTTAAACGTGTCGACGACAGAAGTTCGTTGGGATGTCTGATCATTCCTATGTGGGGGAATCACGGGTATGTAAAGGCGAAAGTGGGTGTCCAGCCACAAGGGAAAACAAAAAAGGAACGCTCGAAAAGAAAGGCGGGTGAGCGTTAAGCACCGCGATAGGAGGGGTTATAATGTGTTGAAGAAAAGGTGGGAGGGGGGGGGGGGGAAGAGGGGGAAGAAAGAAAGTGTGGATGAGGAGAGAAGAGGAATTTGGAAAACGGGTTTCCTTTGGGGGGGGGGGGGAGGGGGGATTGAAGGGAGGGGGAACGATGGGACGTGGGCCCAAGCATCGCTTACTACGCGTGAGTCGCGCCGAGGGGCGAAAGCGGGACTGGAGGGGACCAGAGGGGGGGGAACTGCTCGATTCACAGTGGGAAAAGGCAAATCATAGTAAATCCGAGGGGGCTGGGAATCACTTCCTGCTCTCCGGCCACGCACTCCCCCTTCCTATCACCACAACCACACTATAGTTGGACTAAAAACTAATGATGTGCCCCCCTTTTTACCATACTAAATAGACACGTCGTAATATTCAAACGCAAATCTCATTCGACCCGATCGCCAAAATTTAAAAATGAAAACACATGTGGCCCGCAGTTGAAATCCGTCATTTCGGTCCTGCCGAACGTTTACATTTTACTTCTTTAGGTTCGGTTCTTTAGATGTATAGGAATTACCTTTCTTCATGGAGGGAAAAAATTCAATACTGTGGATAGTTGACAAAGAATGATCTATACAAAAAATTGAGATCACATAGAATGAAAGGAAAAAAAATTCAAATCCAGAAAACAAAAAAAAAAAAAAAAAAAAACAATATTCAAGGGAGATCCGGAACAAAAGTGGGAATAGCGCTGTCTGCTGCGAGGGCTCTCTCGAGTGGGCCATGCAGTGGCCCCTCGCTCACTAAAAACACCGAGACCCATAGTATAGGATTAAGAGACTAGGACTTATATTTTCAGGAAAATGTGTGGCTGGCATGTGAGGCGATTTAGTGTCTTGATCGTGGCACATCCACAGCGGTGCAATCTTCTAACTGGTTACGTGGGTCATCTAGGGCCCTGGTAGGTAGCCCTGCATTCACCTGTCATCATTGATGCCTTATACATGAACGCGATACTTTTGATACTCACAACCATGGTTCATGCCCACGCTACCCCTCTTGTCATCCAAACCCCTCCGATCGGCACGATCATAGATTGGCTCGGTTGATCGGGTATCTGGATATCGTTACACACTTCCGACCAAGACACGGGCAATCGGGTGGATTGGGAATGAGACAGGGATGGATTTGCTCACATTTCTACTCTCAAGGTTTTACATGATAAATCGGTGGGGACTTCTCTACTGTAGCAAATACCGTCTAATAAATCTACGGGGACCTTCCTCCAACACTCCGGATAGCGCTAGAATAGCCTCGATCGTGTCTATCCGCGGGGCGTAGGTTAGTTGCAGCCGGTCCAGTCGATCAATCCACCACGATCGTTCTGGTCTTGGACTTCCTATTCAAAAGGGTCAATCAAACTCAGGGATGCTATTCGGCCTGGCAGGTGCGCCACACCTCTTTCAAAGTACGATAGACCCCCTTTATTATTGACAGATCATTGATGTTCACGTACTTTTGTTCTAGGTCTGACTGGTCCAGATTCCGTCTCATCTCGGAGCGCCCCGCTCTGTGGCGGTCCCAAGCTGTGCCACGCTGGAGGGGGGATTCGCCCAGATTAATCCAAATCCATAGAATACGTAGATGCGATATATCACTATATACCTGCACCGCCCACGGGGTATACCTCTTCAATGCCCTCACTTCGTCACAGGCCATAAGCCATTGTCGATGCATAAGATGTACGACACCAAGTCATGTCTGTGCGACGTTGGTGTCTGAAGCCACCCAGGCATCACCTGCCGGACTGCAGGGCGATCTGCAAGCAAAATGCGACTCGGGTCTTTGGGTTGAATTACCATCATCTGATTCAGAACCCACTGTTTTAGGGCAAGACCCATGCATCTATACGTCTATTTTGCCGGGTTACGGGAGTATGACCGAATTGTCTTGATCATGATATTTCGCTCTCCGCAAAATCATGTATTTCTTTTAAAGCGTGCCGGGCTTCTCGGGGTCCACTACAATCTCAATAAACGGTCAAGCCCGTGAGTTGGCTAATTCTTGTACACCGCACAAAACCCGTGTCGTGAATTCCCGGCTCCCCTCCGTGGGGCACTGCATCATTAGGAGCCCGAAGATCCGCTAGGACTAAAGACGCGGAAGACCGACGCGGTTACTTGGGAAACGCGTCTGGCGACGCCCCTCCGGGTGGAGATACGCGATGCAGCCCAGGACGGCACAGAAATGGAAGATCAGCCAGCGAGGGGGAAAAAGTACTCTTTACAGTACATCGTTCCCCCTTGACCCCTCGATGATTGACCTATCAATGTATTTCGATCTATGCAATGCAAAGCAAGCAGAATCCTACAAGTATACTTTTCGAAGGTACATTTTATACAGCAACATCTGCAGCCATCCCTTGATTTGACCGGGGGTCCCGCGCAATCGCTTCCAGCGGAGTTCTCGGATGATCATCGAAGCCTCAACGAACCTACTCCATCCGGTTACATCAGCTGAGTAGAGCGGTGGAGAACTGGCGATTTAGAAGGATACAGAAAGGGGAGGATGGTGATAGCCCTTGACTTGACCAAAAAAAATTATATTTCCAATAATGGCTCGATCCACTTCCCGATGCAGCGGTCCGACCCAGTTTCCAACGTTCTCGACCCAAGCATGAATCAAGGGAGAGAAGATGACGACGTAGTGCAGATTGAGCGGTGACTTGACCGCCTGGGATTTGGTACTTTTGTTCTTGTTATATCAAAACGACCAGTTGATGTGCCACCATTCCGATCCCTTGGTTAACGCCCAAAGCCCTAAAAATCCGACATTCCATTCTTGAGGTTCATCTGAAATGAACTGAATCTGACTGTTCAGGCTGAGGTCCGACTCCGAAACCTTATGAATCCATGATTCCACCCTAGATTGCATTTGATTACTCCGTACGGAGTAGGGAACATAAGCACGAACATTATTAAGACTTAGACCATCAAATATTTCCAAACAATAGATCTGCAGAAAGGGATCGGAATCGGCCCAGTCATCATTGAAACACTTTGACCTCGAGAACATACCCGTAGAAATGTAAGACAAAAAAAGCTCTCTATCTGTACCAAGCTAACAGCTCCACACACACCTACATTTTGTCACAGGAATCTTGGGACCGTCTTCCCCGGCGCCGGCCCCTGAACTAATGAGTTCCGGCAGCCTGCGTCTGCTCGATGGGGTCCATCGTCCCGACAACTCCTAACGAAGTGGGGGGTTAGAGTGGACACACACTGGATCCGCTGGTCGCGCCCCGCCGACGCCAGGACGGTCTGGAATTTCTGAATCTTCCTCGCTAGCAGCTCTGGTTCATTTAGCTTGCAAGATGTTGTCGAAGATGTCGGTGAGACCTCATCGTGCATGTAGTTATTCCCAACTATTTGCTTCACCGCTTCGTCACATGGCTTTCTAGGATTCGAGGTGCACATGCAGGTCCCGCTCTCTTTGGGATTTTTGTTTTATCTTTAATTTTTTTTTTTTTTCTTTTCTCGGCTTTTAATTTTCCTTTGTGCGCACTAGTTTTATCTCTTTTACACTTTCGCTAAAGATGGGGCGTTTGAAACCCCGACTTTCCGGTGCCCTGGGAAGCAACACCTCCGAGATGGAGGTTCCACTGGTGTGTGTGGGTTTCCGTGTTCACTTATGATTGATTGCCGAAAGGGTCATCGAAGGAAAGAAGCCAAATCCGAATCCGCCTGCCTAGTTCAGTCGGCTTTGTCTTTAGGATCTTCATGTCTATGTACCCGATCTAACGCCCCCAAAGGATTCCGTCAGTCCGCTTACCCGTTAATCTGTCCCGTCCCAGGATCTGGACTCGGCCCACAATCAGGGAATGTAAATTTCACATTGAACCACTATGGAAACTCCGTTTATGAAGCTTCCTTCCGGCAGTTAATTACTGGATCCAGTTAGTTTCATGAGACGTAATTGACCGCCGTTCGTTATTCTTTAATTTGCCACACTGGGGTACAGACTGGAGAATGATGAGAATCAACTATGCCAATCCCAATATCAAGCCTCATTGAATACATCACCAAATTAACGAGTGGTAGTTCATGAGACCATCCCTTGAAACCTTGGAAAGAAATGAGGGTTCCGGGGAAGTACACCCGGTCCATGGTTCACTCCCGCCAGATCGAACCAAATCAAATCACGTTCCTGATATCACAGGATTTCCGAAAGTCCAGACCGACGCAGGGCTGCTGCTGCCGCCGTGTACGTGGCATTATCTCACCGTCATTATTCCCCAATTCCAGGATTTGGTTTTAGTAAATTTTAGCCTGATGCAGGGGATGCATAAGATAATCAATCTCCCTTGTCCTAGTTATCAGCGCGAGGACCTTGGTCATTTTCAATAATCTAAATTATTGGACCTTTTTTTTTTTTTTGCAAACGTACGCCCCGCGCCGATGTGCTTCGGAATTTTCTCGAAGGGGTGGAACACCCCAATCCTTGGGAGTGGAAAAGAAACGGAGAACCCAGCGACCTTTTTTCCTAGACTAAGTTCAGAGAGCGGAGCTGTAGGCTTGCTACTGACGATACATATCGTAACCGGCAACTCCACCCAGTCTAGCGAATAATCTATCGAATGCAACGGCTTGGAAGCTCTTCCTCCACGCGTGTGAGTGGAGCAGCAGCAGGAGGGGATCACCACAGATTGGCTCCGTACATTCTACATATGTAGAAAGAGGGGCGTTGTGCAAGATTGATGTTCATGAACGACAGCTCTGGGTCCGCCTCCTGGCATGGGGGAACAATTGCGATTATGAAATTGGGAAAGGGGCAATGAAAATGATGATTAGGATCAGCGGTCGGGCCCGACACTCTGGATACACAGGGGCTAGACAGTGCTCCGCGATTGGATGCCCGCTGCCCCGAGCGGCAGGATGAGTCTCCATTGGTACTGGAATCCCGTCCGGCTGGGTAAGCTGCAATGATGTCGTCCACCGAGAGAGGTTCCTGAGATTCCCGTTATGTCCACTCCTGCAAGGAACAGGGGACGAGGATTGGCGGTGGCAAATTGGCCCAGGCAAGCTCTTGCGGAGGGTTGCTCTGGTGGGTAAGCTTGGTTGCTTGGCACCCACAGCAGCTTTGTAGCTGCCTTGTAGGGAGAGGTGCCCGCTCGAGTGGAAGGTATGGTGTGGCTATTCGCACCTTCATCTGTAATTGGAAATTGAGACATTCACAAATAAAATTCAACAATTAACGTTGAAGCTGTCCACCGTTGTCCTATATTTTCGTCTATAAGCAAAATCAAATGAAGGTTAATGGGTTTCGTGGTTAGATGCATGGGCATGTGTACTCCATGTCTGTAGGAATATATATAGTCCTGGGGTAATACACACATCTGCTTATGTCCACTGGACGTTTGTTCCAACAACTCCCAATAGAACTTCAATTAATGTCCTCATTAGCAAGAATAGATTGAATTTACCTTTTTATTCAAGCATTAAGCCATTTCTCTGAAATCTGCGGATGTGTTTTCTTTTGTTGTATCGACATGTAAATGCCTTAAAAACCGTGTGGATAATAAGTGGACTCGGACTCGTGGGACTTGACAGCTTGACCCACCACTCACGTCCAAAAGTGTATCCATGGATGGATCTCGATCCGATTCCTTATCCATGGATGTTTAAATATAGTAATTGGGGGGGAAGAAACATCAGGAATGATGTCTAGCTAGGAATCAATGCTTCCTCCTGGCTGGTCCCATGCCTGGGTATGGGTGGCCGCGTGCACACGTAATGTTCCCAAAGTTGCCACAAGTAACTTGAGACACAATCAACATATGACAATGATCCACTACCCACGTGCTCATCCGAACAAGCCAGCATATGCAGTAATATGATGGCACAAAACTAGTGTTTATACCCGATATACAGCTCGTGGTCAATGGCCATACCCACAGGTAAAACGTGCTGATAATAACGGTCTGACCATTCGGGAGCTTACCCCTGCTCAAGTTTGAGATCACAGTGTCTGTTGAATCTAGACTCAATGAAGCGGCTACCGTTCCATGGAACCATGAACCTTTCCCATTTCACATGGAAATAAGCCAGTTCGCCCCCTGACCCCGCAACCAAAACAAGCGATCTACTCTGGTCTACAGGAACCATAGTGGTCCGAGAACAAAGAGCGCGTTCACTCCACCAGACTCGAGAATCCCAACAAAGTCACCGAATTTCTTGCGGACGCAGCCCGAGGAAAAACGATGTCCAGGTCATGGCAACGCCAACCTTGGAATAATCCTTGCTCGAAAATAAAACGGCTCCGAAATAACCCCAGCAGACCGGTTCTCGGCGCACTTTATTACGCCTAGCTCGAGGGCGATGGCCAATTGTTTTGAATTAATTGTCAGGGAATATATTCCTGCCACATGGCAGGTATTACCGACGGGAGAAGATGCTATGAGTGATTATTTTATAGGGTTTGGTGCCTAGCCACAGTAGAGTTCGATATCGCGCATGAAACGGAATTAACCCCAACTTGTAAAATCAATTCGGTCAATAAGTTTGTTTTCAAGGTTCTCACCCGGGAATACGATGCCGGTTCCCATAACATTGAGGGGAAACTACTGAGTTGCCAGTGAGCTAATTATACTTCGTGGTCAAAATTTAGGAATCTTACCGTGCCCAGCCTTGGTATTCGATATAAGATCTTCAGACTAGTGAAAAGAACACCAAATAATGACCGATTCGGTGGTACAAAGTGAGGCGATGAACATTTTACCCCATGAACAAGGCGATCCCCGATGTATTGGGAAGTCCCATCGTTGCGATGACGTGAATCACACTTTATTAACAACCTAGCATAATCCATATGGCCGACCGGGTTCTGCCGACCCCGTTTTTCTGCATGGGGTATATTCTCCTGAATCTCAACAGACTTTGGGTTCAACGGAGGCATGGAGTAGCCCCAACCCTTGTCACTGCTCCCTGTCAGCAAACGCCGAGTGCACACCAACCATGTGCCGTCGCCGCGCGGATTAATTTGTGTTTATGCAGCCACCATCAACGAAAGGGACAGGGACGTCAGCGTGATTTCAAGTTGACTTTGAGCTTCGGACATCGGCGGAAGCTATGCCAGCCACAACAATTTAATATGGGTTCGACCTTCTAGAATAGTTCTGGAACGTATTGGTTCCCCTGTAGCTTTGGTGTGGCTTAGTGGGTCGTACAAGGTAAAAGCCAACCGTTGATTTTTTTTTTCCGTCTCGGAGCAGGTTTGTTCTATTGTGTTGCCGGAGTATCATATAATTCCTGACCGGGGGTAGCAAAGTATGCTTTTTCGTTGCTTATCTAGCTTGGTTGAATATTGTCCCAGGTGTGATGGATCCACGCTGTGTGAATGTATTTCACCTGCTGGTCAACAATTATTGATACCGGGGAGGATTTAGCTTTTCTGCCCCTTGCTTTGACTGTTTTTTCCCTTGTCTTATCAGTCTTTGGGATTCTGATAGTTCCGCGGACCATTTTATCGTTTCGATCTTCCTTGTACCCACTTACCAGAACTTCCCCTGACGAGTACTCAACCGGGGAAAACCAGTATTCCAGTTGGATAAAACAGACGTATAACGCATAGCAGCAAGGACAGCTAGGAGTTTCCTATTGGGTCACTGCACGGGTGGACAGTGAAGTTGAGAGTTCATGCTCCGAAAACCCACCTATGTGTCAAATCAGCGTGAACCGCGCCGGATCCACATGGGCGCACTTTTCACGAAACGAAAGCCGGCGTAATACGCTTTGTTCTGGATCTTTAAGGTCTCTGGGGCATTTTTCATAGGGCAAATGGCATGATGGGAAGGATGCCAGTTTTTTTTTCGTGATTGTCTTGGATTTCATTTGGTTATTTCTTTTTTTTTTTTTTTTTTTTTTTCTTTGCCCCTTCCTGGTCATTTCGCCCCTCATAATCGCGGGGATGTGACTGTAACGGGGCGAGTATACTGTCACACTGTTGGTAGAGATGGTCATGTCCTACCGCGTTATTTTGAGGCGCGGTTGGCGATTATGTGATTATCAAAACAATACAAGAGTGGATTTCTTCCCCCCTAGGGCTTCCTTGAGCCCATAGCGCGTGAACGTGCCACGGTAGATCCAGAGCCTGTCGGGTTGATGGAGTGCTCCGTTATGGAGCCGGGTGCTCAGACATTGGTAACGCACTGTGTTGCTGTGTACCCGCAAAGGCAAGATAACACGGCCCTAGAGGATTACGGAGAAAAATGACTCGAGTGACATATGCAGCAAAGTGGCTTTCGAAAACCAACATTGATGTCAGATTGCATTAGATATGTAAAGTGTGTGAGATGCCGTATTCCGTACTCTATGAAAACGGTAATAATACCAATAATACCCGCGGCAGATACAATGCATACAGACTTGACTGCTGCTTTCTCTCACGGAGTAGACGCCTTATCCGTCCCGCCTCCACTCCCTGACTCTCCCACTCCTGAAATTGTTACGAGCTTCTTCACACTCTCCCCTTCATGGCTTAAGTCAGATCTGCGTGGTTTATTGTGGTTGCACTGTCGTGAGCACTCGGACACAGTCATCTTCTCCCCAACCCCCGGAAAGTGGGTTGCAAAAATTACCCACCCGCGCCCCTCTCCCAACAGCACAGTTCAGTCATGAGCCTCCCGCAACTGTGAGAGTGAGAGAAGAAATACCACAAAGTACGGTCCCGACCGGTACAGACTCAACTCCCAGTTGAGACTTCCTTATGTACGAATACCGTGCAGTGGACTTAGCCGTGGACTCTGCGCTGGCTGTCAAAGCCGGGGCCTTTGCGACCGCTTTCGAGTACACCAACGAACAGGCCATCACCCCCACAGCTGCATCCCGACTCCGCGGTCGGGGGACCAGCATCTCGCAGCAATCCGACCGTTTCACTCAATCCCCCCTGAAAATGGCCACCGGATATGCGGTCAGCCCCGAGCCGCCGGCACTGTTTGTGCGGGCGATGTACGACTACGATGCCGATGACCACACCAGTTTGAGCTTTCGTCGGGGCGATATCATTCAAGTCCTCAACCAGCTGGACACTGGATGGTGGGATGGAGTCATTGATAATACCCGTGGTTGGTTCCCAAGTAACTATTGTACCATCATCACAGAGGCGGACGACTTCGGTGAGCAAATGTTAAATGCGCAGGAAGAGGAGGACATGAGCGCAGAATCGGGAGTCGAAGATGATTATGGGAATGGACACGACGAGGATGACGAGCTGGACTCGGCGGGCAATTCGCGCGACTCGCTGCCCATCCTACCGATCGAGGGTGTTCCCGCGCAACAGGAGCAAGAGGAGGCCGCATTTTGGATCCCGCAGGCGACACCGGACGGCCGTCTCTTTTACTTCAACACTCTAACCGGATACTCGACCATGGAGCTACCATTTGAAAATCCCACCGGTGCGAATGAAAATGGCCCTCGAGATCGAACCAACTTTTTCGTCCCTGACCAGACGCGGCCGCCCCCTGAGTTGATGGCGCGTGGATTTGAGAGGGACGAAGATGAATACGACGGCTCTGCATCGGAGGCAGAAGGAGAGTCGCTGTTGCTGACTTCGCATGACTCCATGTCTCGTCGTCGTCAGTCTTTGATGGACGGTGTTTCACCTGCTACCTCCATGGATTCATTATATCCCCCGGGGCCAAAGGATTTCAAACCTTCACAGATGAACAAGAGTCCTCAGCCATCATTCAGCAGCGCTGGGGGCACTACCAGCACTAACACTTCTGTCGCTGAAATCATCTCCCGACCTTCCATTTCTTCCAACACGCCTTTGCATTTTGTAGATGATGGCTTCATCCCGCCCGTGGCTTGGCCCACACTGGTTGATAACATGCGGTTTGCCGTCGAAGCTTACCGCCAAACTCTGCTTTCAGGCGAACGATCGGAGTATGTAAGAAAGGCCGAGGACATCTCTGATCATCTGCGCATGCTTTTGGCCGCTGGATCCGATACCACTGATAATCATTCCGGCAATCCGTCTATCATCTCCACCAACAAAGCGCTTTATCCTTACTTCCGAGACATGATGTCGAAATTCTCGAAATTGGTTCTCTCGTCACATATCGCCGCCGCCGACTGGCCTGGCTCTGATTCAGTCAACAAGTGCCTTCAAGAAGCGGACGGTGTCATGCAAGGAGTGTACGGTTATGTTGATGTTGCGCGCCAGCAGTGCGGGGACAACATTAACAGAATCGTTCCTGGCTTTGTCAGTGGCAGCTCTTGCGGTGGTAGCTGGCAAAACAACGGAGTTTCTTTGAATGCAGCTGGCCCCACCTCTTTCCTTGTTCCCGAGGGTGGTGATTCTCGAACCGAGCCGTCAGTATCTCTGGACTCTGCCCTATTGGATCACATTGATATACTCAGGAGATCATTTGTGGGCTGTATTCGTCGACTTGAAGAGCGATTGATAGTGAACCAAAAGATCGTGACTGTGAGTGAGCATGCAGAGATCGCAGATGCTGTCTCGGCCGCTGCAATCAAGGTTGTTGAGCAGTTCCGTCCTTGGATCTCCACCGTGGAGTCGATCAACCTTGTGCCTCTTGGTACCAGTTTCCAGAATCCTCAACTAGTGGACTTCAGCTTGCAGAAGCAACGAGTATATGATGGCATTGGCGATTTCATCTTGAGTTGTCAAGCAGTCTCTGCTCCACTTCCTGATGAGTGGGCTGAGCTTCGAGGTGATTCCCTTGATGACCGAATCACTGCTGTGCGGAGTGTGGCCAAGCAAGTGGAAAACTATGTCTCTCAGATTGGCTTTTCGCTGTCTCTTCTTCTTGAACAAATACCCGATGATCAATCGTCCGTGACCCGAGTTGATAGTCGTCTAGAGGAGGAGGATGAGTCGCTTAACAAGACTACTCACAGTCGCAGTGAATCCAAAACCAATATATCCTCAGAGTCCATTGGCATCCCGTCTTCCTATGCCCCTGGAAAGGAGCCTGGAAAGGTGCGCCGCAACATGGATAAGGCTCAGAGATTCTTTGGACAAGCGCCACCCACAACCGTCACCCGTGAGCCGGTCCAGCAGGAACCTGTAAGAGAACCTGAAGAGACGCCGTGGTTCCTGAAGATGGATCACGAGGCCGAAGTGTTCTACGATACCAAGAGTGACTCTCCTATTCTTAAGTGTGGAACACTGGCCGGCTTAGTCGAGCACCTCACACGCCATGACAAGCTTGATGCATCATTTAACAACACATTCCTCCTTACCTATCGCTCCTTCACGACTGCCTGCGAACTTTTTGAGTTGATCGTGCAGCGCTTTAACATACAGCCTCCCTTCGGCTTAAATGCCGATGACATGCAAATGTGGGTCGATCGCAAACAAAAACCTATCAGATTCCGGGTGGTCAATATCCTTAAGAGTTGGTTTGATCATTTTTGGATGGAACCAAACGATGAAGTGCACATGGATCTCTTGCGACGTGTACATGCGTTTACCAAGGATTCCATTGCCACAACTAAGACTCCGGGTTGTCCAACTCTCCTTGCTGTCATAGAACAGCGACTTCGCGGTCAAGACACAACTGTGAAGCGCCTTGTTCCCACCCAAAGCAATTCCGCCCCGCCATCTATCATCCCGAAGAACATGAAGAAGTTGAAGTTCCTCGATATCGATCCCACCGAGTTTGCCCGACAGTTGACTATCATTGAGTCTCGCCTTTACTCCAAGATCCGACCTACGGAGTGCTTGAATAAGACTTGGCAGAAGAAGGTCGGTCCGGATGAGCCCGAGCCAGCTTCTAATGTCAAGGCTTTGATTCTTCACTCGAATCAGCTGACCAATTGGGTCGCTGAAATGATCTTGACACAAGGCGATGTCAAGAAGCGCGTGGTGGTCATCAAGCACTTCGTCAATGTCGCTGATAAATGTCGCGCCCTCAACAATTACTCTACCCTCACATCCATCATATCCGCCCTGGGAACAGCCCCTATCCATCGGCTGGGCCGCACATGGGGCCAGGTCAGCGGCCGCACTTCTGCAATTCTAGAGCAGATGCGCCGACTGATGGCCAGCACGAAGAACTTTGGCGAGTATCGTGAAACCCTGCATCTTGCCAACCCTCCTTGTATTCCTTTCTTCGGTATGATATACACCTGAGCACATAACCTGGTGTCTTCTCCTTCTACTTATAGTGGCTAACACTAACCTTAGGTGTCTACCTCACGGATCTGACATTTATCGAAGATGGTATTCCATCCCTCACGCCATCAGAACTGATCAACTTCAACAAACGGGCCAAGACTGCCGAAGTTATTCGGGACATTCAGCAGTACCAAAATGTGCCTTATCTTCTTTCGCCAGTCCCCGAACTCCAGGATTATATTCTCAGTAATCTACAAGCCGCCGGTGATGTTCACGACATGTATGACCGGAGTCTTGAAATTGAACCTCGGGAGCGTGAAGACGAGAAGATTGCAAGGTATGCTGACTCTTCTA
This sequence comes from Penicillium longicatenatum, assembly GCF_028827895.1. Classification (NCBI taxonomy): domain Eukaryota; kingdom Fungi; phylum Ascomycota; class Eurotiomycetes; order Eurotiales; family Aspergillaceae; genus Penicillium; species Penicillium longicatenatum. The sequence goes on along the minus strand of NW_026643120.1, from coordinate 4,062,791 downwards.
GCAATAAGCCCAACACCATGCTTTTTGCGAGTACCGTCGCACTATTGCGATAATCATGTTCAATCTACTTTTGTTTTTGCTTTCCCCTCCCTTCTCCCCCTTCTGGGATGTGGTGTTTGGCTTTTTTCGGCGATACCCAAATTTGACCTCCCATTTTCGGTTCTTATTTCCGGTGACGACCGTGTGGCTTTACAAACCTGTTTTGAGCGTTGAAACTAACCGCTTTTGACTATAACTCGTAGATTGCTTTCTGAGTCAGGTTTCCTGTAGTTGTGGCGGTGACCCCTTGTCAAGCTACACCTGCAGGTGCCCGTGGCCAATCGAGGCGCTAATGCTCCATCTTTCGCCACACTCGACAGCGCTCCAATCACATCAATGCGATACCTGATCGTCGTCTACCTCCGCGGGCAATGTTTCACCACTGGGTGATTAGCAGGGGCTAGCAAGAGTCATTTCGGACACGTCTGACTCCTGCGACCGCGGCCTAGCCGCTGCCTAAGATCCTGCGTACATACTATCCACGCATCTGGTTTGATGGACCTCTGATACCCCGCGACTCTGTGGGGCCAAATCGGTTCTTTGAAGATTGTCAATGACCTAATCGCCGCAAACATCAAACTTTCATGCACCGTACCGCTGCATACATGTGTCTTCGACTTTTTCGTTTCATATACCTTTCTGTTTGGCATAGAATTTTTCTGGGATTCGACCGGCTGTTTCTTTTTGCGCTTTGAAATATCCCCAAGGGGATCGTCTTGTCTAACTCCTCATATACTCGATTGTCGCACATACTGGCCATTTTTTGTGTATATTCTGGCCTATTTGTGAACAGCTTCTCTTATATATCCTTTTCGTTATGGCCAAGGGGGTGGGAAGGGGAGATGGGATGATGTGAAACCTTTCGGAAAGATAATGCCTTGACGCCGTCTTCTATTAATGATATGTCACGACCCTTTGACTGAAGTTCCTGTCAAATCCGTGAAATTTTGACAGGTTGACTTTTTCTATGACCAGGAACCCATTTATCATCGTTCTTGGCTCGCTTCTTTGTACCCATCTATTGTTCGAACAACTATTTACTATACATACTCATTATCTTGCGACTCCTTGCGGCAATGTAAGCGCTTGGGGCTATCTCGTATCTCCGTTTTTAAGCAGCGCGAAACTTGTAATAAGGTAAAGCTAGCTTAAATACTTGACAGGGACCTCGGAATATTTCCACGGCTAGGCCGCTTGGATGATAGATCATATGCACCTGGACATGCCTAGCCCCCTGCAGGGTCGGTATTTGTAATTGATAAAGTGGCTCTACACACATATTATCGAGCAAATTCTGCATTTCATTTTCCGGGTGGAGATAGATGCTCTTTGGGCATGATTCATAACTTTACTTGAGAATAGACTGGACTCCTGAAGATATGAAAGATTGCCCTACCCAGCGCCAAAGACACCAGTTCAAATCTGTAGCCGAATGCGAAGATGAAAGATAGCGTGACAGTCGTAGCAATATCTATGTGGTTGAGGCATCATTGCCTGGTCATGAGACTTGGGGCTAGGTTGCTGGCTTTGACTGCTCCTCAACATTCCGGAAGAGCTTCAACTTCACCTCAGATGCCATAAGACCTTTGACCTCCTCCGATACAATCCGTTGGCCGCCTCGTACAACCTTTTCAAGCTGTTGGTCCTTGACCGCAGACCCACCAGGACGCGAGCCAGAATTTTCAATCTGTCTCGAAACCTTACGTAACTTATCACTGAGATCGATCATCTGCTTGCTACCGTAGTCACGAGAAGCGAATAATGGACTCTGACTGAGCGTAGAAACCCAATATTTGTTCCAGAGCAATGACAAAATATCCGAATCAAGGGTACTCTTGAAATGTGTCGTTTCAAGCGAATAATAACGATTGGCATGCGTTCCGAAGTCCTCCGCTTTGCCAACAGGAATAGTCTGAAACTCATCATCTTCATGAGCCTCCTTAGCAGGCGTGAAATCCAGAGGGAAAGTCCTGAAGGACCCAATCTCCACCTTACCCGCCGAGATCGTTCGGTCAGGGTCAATGACAACAGCCACAAACGGGCCGGACATTTGCTGCGTCTGTTGCGTCGCCACATCAATACCCGATAGCCAGCATCCGTACCCCGGATGACTATGGTACCAACCAACGGCGTTATCCACCCGCCCCGCATCCCGGCAAGACTGCAGATAAGACACCATGTATTCGTTCGCTTCGTCTTGAGCATTCACCCGTGTCTCTGTACCTTCGACAGGGAGTCTGAATGCATCTGTCACCACGAAGGTTTCTGGGAGGATGTAGCCTTGCATTAGACCCATCACTTCGAGGGATCCACCTGAGCGCGCATGCATCACCATTTTTAATAGTGCCGTTGCGGAGATTCGGACATATTTGAAATAATAGGGGTCTTTGGCCCATGGTCGTTCATCATTCAGCCTTTTTTGTGTTTCTGCGTCGTATTGATATAGCGCATCGCGTTGGGGGTCGAAGACACTGATCGAGTTGTCAAGCTCTGCGTTGATTGGTGTTAGTTTGATGGAGCTATTGACGTCCCGGGTAAGGAGTACGAACCCCAGGACTGCTGTGCAGCCTGCATTCTGACGAAGTATTGATGGCGGCAGATAACTAAGATTCCTTTGAGGGGTTGAAGGCGAGGGGGAAAGGGAATGAGGGACAATAAAGTCTATGGAGGGGATCAATCAGCTTGGTTGATGGAGCGATGACCGTGGAGAAAAGCGGTGGGGCAGAGAGGGGCAGAATGGAAGGGCGGTGTGATAGATATGCTTATCTAATGGGCACACACCAGCTGAAAACCATCGGGTGACTCAGCCGTTGCCCCGGACAACGATCGGCGCCAAACATCGGGGCTTTCCTTGATGAACCTGTTATCATTCAGCCCTCTAGCTGATTCTCCATTCCCCTCATAAACACACCCACTTCTTCATGTCTCGCATCTGACAACTCACTTCCCAAACCCACCTTCGTTTTTGAAAGTTTGGTTCCGTGTGTCGGGACACTCTGGGTTCTATTTGTTGATACCCTCGGAGTTGCAGTCGACCTGTTGTTGGAAGTGAATCACATTCCTTGATTCGAATTACTTTTGCTCCCGATCAGGGCTCCAAGAAATGGCTGTCGACACAAGCTACCTGACCACTCAGGTCAACAATATTGTGGAGCAGCTGCATGGTATTTTTGACGACATTGGTGTCCCTGCTCACGAGCGCGACACTCGTGAAGCAGAGGTGAGTTCTATACGAATCGCAATTGACTGTTCGCAATCTAACTCAGAACGCAGCTATTTAATGCTTTGTCGGAGAGTTTGAATAATCATCTGAAGCTTGTTGATGAGTGAGTTCATCGCCAATGGCACCAAATTTTCACATTATGCCCTTTTGCTAACGCGCCCTCAAGAGAAAAGGAGCAGATGACGCAAGAGGCCCAGCGCTTAATCACAACCATTCAACAAATAGAGGTCTCCCTCGGTGATGAAAGAGCTAATGGCCAGTATGAGCTGAATCGCGACGACGTTCGCATTACCTACCCGCTCAACCGGTGTATCGCATTCCTGCGCGAAAAGTGCGAGGGAATGACCAAGCTGCATCGTGAACGTTTCGAGCAGGTCAAGAGTATGTTCAAGTGAATTGTGATGCTGAGTATTTATGCTGACTCTTGATAGAACTTGTTGATGCGCTCGAATCCTACTCATCCCACCTAGAGGCCTCATTCCTTATCATCGAATTGCCTCCCACTGCACCAGGCTCGACGATTCCCCCAAGCTTCGATCTTTCACCCGATTATGTCACATCGCTGGACTCCGAGTTTAGTCGCGTCTACGAAGAATATCATCGTCGTGTTTCCTTCGTTCAGACTACTTCTGAGGAGATCATTAAGATGTGGGCCGAGCTTGGAACCCCCCAGGTCCAGACCGATTCCAACATCGTCAAGCACTACCGCGATTCTCCCGAGCAACTTGGCCTGCACGAAAGCGACCTTGCCAACCTGAAGGCTAGACGTGATAAGCTGATGGACGAGAAGAAGGGTCGTGAGCGCAAGATTAAGGAGCTCCGAGCAGCCGTTGAGGGCCTTTGGGAGCGCTTTGGCGTTGAGGAATCAGACCGCAAGGCATTCTTGGCCGCTAATCGTGGCTGTGGTATGCGCACTATAAACGAATTTGAGGAAGAGTTGAATCGCCTCAACGAACTGAAGAGACAAAATATGCACCTGTTCGTCGAGGACGCTCGTGTCCGATTGCAGGAGCTCTGGGATAGTCTCTTTTTCTCCGAAGAGGAGATGCTTGATTTCACCCCTGCTTTCTCTGATGTGTTCAGCGATGCTCTTTTGGAAGCCCATGAAGGGGAGATCCAACGCCTGGAAGCTCTCAAAGAACAACGCGCCCCTGTTCTAGAAATGATCGAAAAGCACCGTGGCCTGCTGGCAGACCGTGAAGCTTTGTCGACATCCAGCCAAGATGCTTCTCGTCTAATGGCCCGTGGAAACAAGGGCGAGAAACGTGACCCTGGCAAGCTTCTCAGAGAGGAGAAGATGCGAAAGCGTATTTCAAAGGACTTGCCTAAGCTTGAGGCAGACCTTCGCAAAGAGCTTGAGCATTGGGAGGATGAGTTCGGCCGGCCTTTCCTGGTCCACGGCGAGCGTTATCTTGATAACTTGACGCGCGCTGCCACAAGACCCCCGCCTCGCTCCAAGACACCCTCAGCTCCCCCTTCTACCATTAAATCCAATCCTATCCGACAGCAGCCGCCGTCGCGGCCTGGAAGCTCGATGCGTGGACCCCCTCCCCCTCGCTCCGCTACCAAGACCCCCAATGGAAGTCGTCCCGTGAAGCATAACACAATCGGATACGGTGGATCCAGGTCAGGAGCCACATCCCCCTCTAAGCTTCCTGCGCGGGCTCCTCTGAGCAATATGCCCCACGGAAACAATTCCCCTGAACGTCGCACGGGGCCTGGTACCTATTCATCCAGTACTCTCAATAGCAAGATGCTTCCACCCCGTAATGCGCCGCCCCGCATGCGTGCCTTGACCGTGGAGTCGAAAGAGCGCCATAGTCATATTTTGGAGCCCCCGCGCTGCAACAGTGCCATGTCCAACGCCTTTGTCCGGCCAGTCAGCCCAGAGGACGTGTACGATGACCGTCAGCGGTCTTTCATGAGCGCATCTGTCATGTCAAACTCTCAGCGGTCAACCGGCTTCTCACATTCATCTAGCTCTTCGTTGTCATCGCTGTCTTTGAGCTCTTCCCAACAAGGGTATCCACGCATGAATCCGTATCTGTCGCAGGCACCTCCTCCCCCTGCACTTCGCCAAACCTCCAACTCATCCACTGTCAATACCGCCACCTCCGGTTCCGAAAACTGGGAGACCTTTGATGACGGATCCGAATCTGATGTTGACTCCAGTGACATTTACTACTCCAAGTTGCGCGCTGGGCAAGGCAAGCGCTTCGCTCCAGACGATGGCTTGGACCTCATGGGCAAGAAGAGCAAGGGAATCAGAAGCGTGAGCCCAGATGGGCCTCACCCAGGCCAGGTCCTCCGTGTCGCGGGTAGTGACACCGAATGGAATGATGACTTTGAAACCTACTAATCCTGTCAAAATTTGTGATTTGCGCCTTTCATTTAACTGCGATTTTCTTACTGGCACTTCGGGCAATATTTGTGGTTACGCAATCGCTTTGTTACAGACGACCCCATGACTGGACTTGGTACGGCTCATGGCTCACGATCTACGGACGTTGACGATTCCCTTATGATTGAGCTTTCTCGGATTCCTTACGGGCTGGTGTCTTACCGCATTCAATAATCACTGACCTCGCCTTGGTTTCTCTTTCCTTTCGTGTTCAAACTTCTGACATGGATCATGTCAATACTCTTCATGCTCTGCCTTTCTTCTGTTAATTTTTCTTGTCAAATTCGTCGCTGCTTTTTGCGGTCCTTGAGGGTTGGCACTTTGTCTTTTCTTCTGTTCATTGTCTCTGAGACATGACGTCTCTCTTCAACTCTGGACAGGTTTTAATGCTGTTATCTCCTATCTCTGGTGTGGCATGGCGTTCTACTTTACTTTCTCTGTCTTATGGTTTTAGCTTGGTGCTTAGTGTTCACTTATTCCCTCCTGAGCCCTGTGGGACTCGGGATTTCTGCTGGGCCGTTCTTTCTATCTTATTATTTTTTTATTTGTTTGACTTTAGCGCAATACATACTGCTATATTCGAAACAAATTCCCCGTATGCACTGATATGATTTGCCAAACTCTAACTGAAGCTTAATTTCACTTCAAAGTCTCTAAACACAAACAATTTCTGTTGTAGCCTTTTCGTGTTTACAAATCTATTGACATCATAATCTCTCCATCTTCATCTGGTGGCGCAGTCTGCCTAAACCCAAGTCTCTGGTAAAATTGATATGGCGAATCTTCAGGCTTCACAATCTTCGACGGATTCCTACTCATCTTTCCTTCCAGTGGCGTTGACATCACCCCCAACTGCTTTGCTTGAGGGTTATGCTGTCGTATATGTGCAATCGCGAATTCTACGCCACGGCGACCGTACCCGAGACCCTGATAACGGCCATCAATCATGAATCGCCAAATGTAGTAGGCCTCTTCAGGATCCCATATTGCCATCATGAGCAGGCCGACAAGTGTCTCGTCGGCGTAGATGGCTCGTACCCACGCGTCTTCGGAGTAGTGGGCTTCACAAAGAGACCAAACGTTGGGAGCGAGATTGCCTATCTGGCCGTCTTTAGGGCTCAGGTTCGCTACCTCACGCCAGTTTTCTTCGGTGACTTCGCGGAATGTGAGAATTGAGTCCCTGCTGGGAGTGGTCATGACAGGTGTGTCTTCCATTTGATGAGAATTTGAGTGAGGCAGTGATTCGAGATCTGAGTAGGAAGAGTGATCACTTGATAGCATGAAGCAAGCACGAGTAGCGTGGCGTTGACGTTTTATGTTTTGATCTTACTATATTGTCTAGGTGTGAGATTACCCCTCTGGACCTAACCCGTCAAAACATAAAGTAGCTGAAGGTCGTATAGTAGGCCACCTGTATTTTTGGGCTGCTACAACGACACCATGACTCAATGATAGTATCCATTATTATAATGTTCAATACTGATGGTGGGCATTTGACCATCGTTTATGCCTATGAGAACTGAGAGTAGGTAATCCTCGAAGGGAGGCCTTGCATATACCTACCTCTACATATGAAGTGAGTCACCCAGTGGGTCCATTGCAACATCGCTCGCAGAATTGCATGAAAGTAGAATCAAAATAGATGAAAAGCTAGAACAAATAGCTCTAGGAAAGAAGAAAAATACTAATTTGTGGTAACTTAAATGGGCTTCACTCTAGCCCATGGACGGCAAAGGCACTAACTATTTTTAGACTAGCGTGCTTCGGGACAAATCTGGGGGAGGCTGTTCTCGAGCATAACAGCGCGTTTTCTGTATGATACTACTGCTATACCTTTTCACTAATTCACCCAATTCTTAATCTCCTATGTACGTCAAATTTTCACCTCGTACAGTACCCGTGGCATTATGAGTCATGGCAAGAAAAAACTCGAAATCAGGTGAGTGGCCATGGTATCCACTCCCTTCTACGGCTCACATCTATCTCGCCACTCGGTCCGAGGCATCATGCTATGAGGCATATACGTTCTAGGTCTAAGATCCACAAATTGGGTCATCGTGCGGAAAAATTTTCAAGGGTGGTAATCTGGCCTTGCGGAAGTGTTGATCTTCGCAGTCAGGACGCCTCTTTCATTTGTATGGACACTGAGTAATCGCAATTGATGGGGTTTCAGGATACATTGGAAGGAGAACACTATCAAGGCACTGGCATGGATAACTTCATGGAGCCTCGACATAGGCATATACATATGAAGTCGTACATAGTTCTAGTCTACGGGTACCTGGGCAGAGACTCGCAAAATGCGGGGGATGTTCGGCCCCCGCAGCAAATTGGAGCAGCATCATGGGACCGAGTCATTTCCCGCAAATTTCTGAAAAAGTCTGGAAATAGCAACGATTAAATAAGAGAAATTGCACAATCCACGAGATGAAACGTAATTATCCCACACGTGCGTGGTCACTTGACCCGTTTGCGTGATAAATTACCTAAAAACTCGGTTTGCCTCGGGACTGTACTTACCCGATTGAGCCGTGCCTTCCGTTTATAGATGAAATCCAGTCTAGAACTCCAAATTTTTACGTGATTGCACCGAACATTCCATGGTGATCCCCCCGCCCATAATTGCGCAGTCCAGTGGGTCGGAATAGCGTCATGATGATCTGCCTCCCCCGCAAAATCTCTATAAATTGAGTTGTTCCCCAGAATTCAATACCGATCATCATTCAGCCTATTTGCAGAGTACTCTACTATACATTACTCTTACGACCTTATTCCACAAGTCCAACTTCTGGAATTTTCCATTCAACTTCCATTTACTCCAATTCTACCACGGTTCAATGTGAGTATCGGTCCTCCATGCCTATAGTCTTATAACAGTAACTTATACGTTATTCTCTAGTCAATCCTCTTTCATCATGACACAAACCTGGAAGTGCGACCAGTGCGGTCTTCCCGGCGTCCGTTTATCCACAAGCCAAGACTCCAATGATTCCAGTCGGGCATACTACAAGTGCATCCCATGCAACCGCTCCTTAGGCCCTTGCCCTTGCACTACACCTGGAGCCAGGACAACCTCGACGTGCCCTTGTGGCGAACGCGGTGATGCCGATTCACCAGGTCTTGACGTCCCTCGCGGTGTCTCCATGCTTCCTATTGAGAATCTTCACAACCCTGACTCGGGCTTCGATGAAGATTGGGAGTCAAATTGCAAGCCAGGCTATATGGTTTCAAGATTCAAGGCTGCTGGCCATGAGTTGCTTTGGGCGTGAAAGTGTTGCACAGGCATTTTGAGTTTTTTCTTTGTATTCATTAGCGAGTCTTGTATCAAACAAGACATTACACTCGAGTGTTGCTTTGACGCGATGGTGCGATTTTTCGAGTAAAAAGTTAATATGTCAATAATACGATGGTCTTCAGAACAATTACCAATTCATCTTTTCTGCTTGCATTTGATAGCTACTCTTTTATGCGTCGTAGTAAAATTTTGATGTGCGTTGGCCACTCAAACTTTTGTTAAGGTGGTGTTGCCACTAAGCTTGGCATTGTCACACGGTATTTGTGCCTCGCCATATCCATTTTTTAAGCTCATAATTGGCCTGCCAACAGGTAGAAAATCCTCAGAGTTTGGTTCAACCTATCAGCTCATTGGTCAGTCAGTGATGGTTCACGGAATATGGAATAATAAAGAAGATTTATCGCCCAGGTGATTGGAATCGGCTTATTCAAAAGGCCATGTTCTTTTGCGTTGAAAGCGTTGGGTTTGTTTGCATGGGATGTTTCGTTTGTCAAAGGCACGATATCTCCAAATCAGGAAGGCGTGATTTTCGATTACAATCCTCCTTCTCTTTTCTGGATTCCAAAACTTCTCTTCTTGATATCTATTGCCCTCGTTCACTCTCCTTACATGGCCCGTTATCTTCGATCTATCATCTATGTCGTGAATTCTCTCCACTTGATTTTATCGAAGTATAGTTGGCGGCTGCATAACAGTCCTGTGAATTCAAAACATGTAATTCTCAGACACCTAGGATACTAGGGCCTCGGGGAAGTGGCACTTCATCGATTGCCAATTACCAATGTGTCAGGCAAGCACATAGCAATGATCCTTGCTATACAACATGTGGGGCTTTGATATTCTGGGGTTATACTGGAGCATAGTTATCATTACGTACATGTGGATTTATCCACTCGTATGGAGTATTTCACGCGCTATGCCTAGATGTGACATCATGACATAAAATATAGGAAAGCTAAAGAGAAAAATGGAGCGTCAAAGCCTGGTCAGATTCTACATAACGATTTAAACGTGCGCATAATCAGTCGTATGAGTCCTATAATGCATCGGAACAGAGAAGCCGTTCCCCACAAGTTCTGGATTTTTGGTGGATCGACAATATCACGTGCCCCATTGTGCTTTGAAATCACGAGACAGGCTTTGGCTGGGGAAAGGGGATCGAAGGTCACATGATTTGAGTGCCCCGGTGCCGGCGCCGATTCTTGGCAGGTCTGCAGGCGAAATTTCCTTAGTGACTCACCTACATATCTGTTTTCATATAGTTGATCAGCATGGCTAGGCATCTGTGTGCGCTGATGCGCCGGCCTGTGAGTACCTATTATTCTGAAAATCACTATTTTTGATCTGACGTTCCTAGGTTTGGCGCCGGCCTCTTCTGACTCCATCGGTCGCCCTCCCGACTAGAAGAATTCAGCCTCAATTGCGATCAATTGCGACTCCCCTCGCTCCTCGCTCGCTTAGCACAACCGCCATCGCTCAAGCTGAAGCATTGAACTCCCAACAAGGCGCTCCCTCAATCAATTTCTCTGAGATTGAGACCGAGACCGAGAAGCGGACACCGCAGACCTTGACAGAGAAGATCGTCCAGCGCTATGCAGTCGGTCTCCCTGAAGGAAAGTTCGTCCGTAGCGGAGACTACATCAGCCTTGCACCCCAGTACTGCATGACTCACGATAACTCGTGGCCCGTTGCCACCAAGTTCATGTCCATGGGAGCTACACAGGTTCACAACCGCAAGCAGATCGTCATGACCCTTGACCACGATGTCCAAAATACCAGCGAAGCGAACCTCAAGAAATACAAGCAAATCGAGACATTTGCGGCACAGCATGGCATTGACTTCTACCCTGCGGGCCGAGGTATTGGACACCAGGTCATGGTTGAAGAGGGATATGCGTGGCCAGGAACCATGGCTGTTGCCTCTGATAGCCACAGCAACCACTACGGTGGTGTTGGTTGCCTTGGTACCGCTGTTGTGCGCACAGATGCTGCTAGTATCTGGGCCACTTCGCGCACATGGTGGCAGATTCCGCCCGTTGCGCGGGTCACACTCACCGGAACCCTTCCAGTGGGCGTGACCGGTAAGGACGTGATTGTCGCGCTGTGTGGACTGTTTAACAGCGACGTCCTCAACCATGCAATTGAGTTCACCGGTTCCGAAGAAACCATGTCAAGCCTTCGGGTGGATAGCCGAATGACTATTGCCAATATGACAACCGAGTGGGGCGCGCTCACTGGTCTGTTCCCCATCGACCGAACCCTAGAACGCTGGCTACGATACAAGGCTACCGAGGCAGCTATGCTTGATGACCGGACAACTCGCGAACGTATTACCCATGAGCGTGTCGACGAGCTGTTCGCCAACCCCCTCAAGGCTGACCCCGATGCTCAATACGCTAAGCAGCTCTACCTCAACCTTTCCACCCTCTCGCCTTATGTCTCAGGACCCAACTCAGTCAAGGTCGCCACCCCATTGAATGAGCTCGTCCAGCAGAACATCAAGGTGAACCGCGCGTACATCGTCTCTTGTACCAACTCACGTGCTTCCGATATCGCAGCCGCCGCTAAAGTCTTCAAGGACGCCGCCAAGGAGAACAATGATGTGATCCCCAAGATTGCCGATGGTGTTCAACTGTACATTGCTGCAGCTTCCGCCCCCGAACAGGAAGCCGCCGAGGCTGCTGGTGACTGGCAGGCTCTGCTCGACGCCGGTGCGCAGCCACTGCCTGCTGGTTGCGGACCGTGTATTGGTCTAGGAAAGGGCCTCTTGGAGCCCGGCGAGGTTGGAATCAGTGCCAGCAACCGTAACTTCAAGGGACGTATGGGCTCGCGCGACGCCAAGGCATACCTGGCCAGTCCCGAAGTCGTGGCTGCCAGTGCCCTCAGTGGTCTTATCTCTGGCCCCGGTGCCTACCAGGTGCCCGAGGGCTGGTCCGGCGTGGAGCATGGATTCGGCACTGGTGCCGAACCCTCTACCGAGAGCGCCTTAGACAACATGATCCAGCAGATGGAATCCCTGATCGACCGTGTCGAGTCATCCGCCGGAGGTGAAGAGAAGGCTGCCACCGAGATTCTCCCTGGCTTCCCCGAGAAGATCAGCGGCGAGATCGTCTTCTGCGACATGGACAATCTCGACACCGATAACATCTACCCTGGAAAGTTGACATACCAAGACAACGTCTCGAAGGAGGATATGGCGCTCGCCTGCATGATGAACTACGACCCTAACTTCAAAGAGATCGCCAAGCCCAACGACATCCTTGTCTCCGGTTTCAACTTCGGCTGTGGCTCCTCCCGAGAGCAGGCCGCCACCGCCATCCTGGCTAAGAAGATTCCCCTTGTCGTGGCTGGTAGCTTCGGCAACATCTTCTCCCGAAACAGTATCAACAACGCGCTTATGGGGCTGGAAGTCCCGCGTCTTGTTGAGCGTCTACGTGCTACCTTTGCTGACTCTGAGCGCCAATCGACCCGCCGGACTGGTTGGACCCTGACCTGGGACGTGAAGCGTAGCTCCGTTGAGGTGCGCGAGGGAGAGAATGGAGAGAGCTGGACTGAGCAGGTCGGCGAGCTACCCGCCAATGTGCAGGCCATTATTGCGGCTGGTGGACTCGAGGCTTGGGTCAAGGACGAGGTTAAGAAGGCGGCGACCAAGTCGTCCTAATCGGGGTATATGAGGAATATAAAAAACGGCATTAGAATATTGTGATGTGCTCACTTTTGTAACATAGTGAAAAAGAGAAGTAGATGGGATGCCGGAAAAAGAGCGAATTGTTTAAATGCATAAATGGAAGATATTTCCTACATACCATTTTAGCGATCTATCCCCTTGGAATAGAATGTACAGTATACAAAATATTTCTAGTAGAAGAAAGTTTTTGTACACAGAATAAATACCACTGAGGTGTTTCAGATGATTTCTCAATGGTAGAATCTCCAAAAATCTGTACGAGCAGGCGAGAAACTCGATACCAGAAGTGAACAGCCCGACCAGTATTCAAAAGACCCGAGCCAAGTGTAACCCTGACGACAGTGACGGTTTTGCTTTGTCCAAGATACTGGGATTGATGATGATACATAAATTTCAACTTATCTATACATACTAATAAAAGTACATCCTAGCCAGCAAAGATGATATAATACAGAAATCAATTCATACAAAGAGCTTTCTATTGCCCACCAGCAAGAGTACCCATCCAGCTTCTATCATCACCCATGCTCTGCTTACCCTTGGGTACCCGTCTACCCACAAAAGGAACAAGATCTTGTGTCAAAGCCTTAGCATCCTGGATTCTGCGAACAGTCTCATCCCTTCCGAGGATAGTCATCGTCTCTGGGATACCTGGACCGGGCGCGGAGGCAGACAAGGCCCAACGAAGGTAGTGGTAGAGTTCCTTCTTGAAGATCTTATCCGTTGAACCGGTTGTCTCAGATGAGAGGATGACAGCATCAGAGCCATCATAGGAGTTGACGTTGAAACGGTGAGTTTCAATCGTCCAATGACTGGGTGGGACGAGGGTTAAAGCAGCAGCAGCGGTATGCAGGGCTTGCATCGGAACTGAAGGTGGTGAGGGGGCCTTAGAACTTGATGTTGGTTCGTAAGGAGCCCGATCGATCTTGGTGGTGAAGAATGTCGAGTTGCGCTCCTTGAATTCCGGCGCAGTCGTATAGGATTTGGCGTCGGCGCAGAGCAGGGGAGCGACATACTCGGCAAGAGTGCGACCCTTGAGGAGGGGAGCACTGGAGTCTGTTAGATTTTGATAGAAAATGGGTTCAAACCAAAGGCATGCTTACAGGGTTTCTTCAGAGTGGCTTTCTTTGACGTCGTTGCATACTCTGTTGACCATCTCGTCGAAATCGGGACCTCCAGTTGCTGCGAACCGCTGGGCATGCGCTTTTTGAAGGAACCAGAGTTTCTCAAAAGCAACAATTGTATTGCCTCGGGTGATTTTCAGATTGAACTGAAATCACGTTAGCAGACATTTGTATAAGAAGGTAAATAGAAAACTTACAATCTGCTCAAGTTCGCTCAAGTCGAAAATGTCGGACTTTTGTAGATGAGACCAGCCCAGAAGAGAAGCAAAGTTGACCAATGTAGCTGCGAAGATACCCTGCTGATCCTTGAATGAAGAGAGGTCAATGTCTGCGTTTCGCTTGCTCAGTTTCTGTCCAGACTTGTCCACTAGAAGAGGAACATGGCCGAAACGCGGTGGAGTCCACTTGAATGCATTATACAATGCCATATGCATAGGGGTAGAGGGCATCCATTCCTGACTCTGGGTTAGAAACCATTGATGTATAAGTGTAAGTATAGAAACCTACAGTGCCCCGAATAACATGTGTAATCTCCATGCAATGGTCATCCACCACATTTGCCAAATGATATGTTGGGTGGCCATCCGACTTGATCAAGATCGGATCATCATATACGCGATCAATGAAATCCATTTTGTTGTTGTTGGGCTTATTCTGACCCGTCTTGCCGTAAACCAGATCGTTAAACATGGGGTATCCCTCGACCTTCAACCGAATGACATGTGCCTCGCCCTTATGGGCCCGATCGTGCGACTCTTCCGAGGAAATATCAGCGCATTTACGATCGTAGCCTGGAGGTAAACCTGCAGAGCTTCGGTGGCGGGCATGGGAATCGAGTCTTTCGGAGGAACAGAAACATCGGTAGGCATGGCCATTAGAGATCAGATCGTCGGCGTGAGATCGGTACAAGGCGGTTCGCTCAGACTATGTGAAATAAATATTAGCTCTGGCTCGGTGATAGTGCGCTAAGGTAATGCCTTACTTGTCTATAAGGTCCGTATGGGCCACCGACAACAGGTCCTGTTATCTCATTAGTTCAGGTCAACGCGGTGGTGCATGATATGGTTGTACCCTCATCCCAGTGAAGTCCTGCCCACCGTAAGTCATCATACAATCTTTGTTCCGCTCCAGGAATTGTTCGTTTCTACGCCAATCAGTTGCCATTCACCACTCCATGCATGCCCACCCCTTGTAGACGAACCTGGTCGGTATCTTCAATCCGTAGCAGAAATTGGCCACCGGTTCGTTTCGCGAGCAGGTAATTGAATAAAGCGGTCCGCAAGGATCCAAGGTGGAGGTAACCGGTCGGTGAGGGCGCAAAACGCGTGCGCGCAGGTGCATCTGGGAGGTTGGTCTTGCCCTTACGAGCTTGCGCGCCAACGGATGAATGGGCTCTACATTGAATGCAGATCCATGATCGCCGAGCGAATAGCCTGGTGTAAGGACGTGGCATAGAGGATTGATCTGAGGAAGTTGCGCTGTTTCGGGGTCAGAGACGACTCGGACGATTTCTCGGTCTTTCTGCGGAGAAGGTTGGGCGGCTCCGCACCGAAGCTGCCTCGACAAAATTTCGCCCGCAGACTCCGCTTGATCAACACTTCTTCGTCTATCTCGTTTGGCCTTTACTTTCGCTTTACGGTGAAGTGCTTTTATCAGTGCTTTGGAGCGGTTTTCTGAAGACATTTCTTGTCATTATTTTTGTTTAAGAAAAGTATACAAATAGTACGTCCCCCAGAGTCGCGCTGCTTCTGTTTTGCCAATTTTCGTGTTTTTGGGTTGTCTTTTGCTAATGAATTCTGCAGTGTCTGGCGTTGAAGTTGACCTCTATGGTATGTATGACAGTATTTGTCAGTTGATATGATTGGGTGGGAAATTAACTTAGTCTTTCTGGCTACAGAGGTCCTCGAAATCCAGCGCGGCGCGAGCAAGGAGGAAGTTCGACAGGCTTATCGCAAGGTACTGATTCCCCCCCGAAGACCTTGGAAATTGTAAGACTGACTGTATGATATTTAGGCTGCGCTGTCCAACCACCCTGACAAGGTCGCCGAAGAAGAGCGCCCCGCCGCCGAAATCAAGTTCAAGGCTGTCCAGGAGGCATACGAGATCCTTTACGATGAAGACAAGCGCCACATATATGACACACATGGCATGTCCGCTTTTAACGGCTCTGGTGAGCCCGGTATGGGTGGAATGGGCGGTGGCCCGGATCTAGATGATCTCCTGGCACAGATGTTCGGCGGCATGGGCGGCATGGGCGGTATGCCCGGTATGGGAGGCATGGGAGGTATGCCCGGCATGGGCGGCATGGGTGGTATGCCTGGTGGCAAGCCTCGCACAAGCCCGAACGAAGAGCAAGACTATGAAATCAGCCTGGAGGACTTGTACAAGGGCAAGACAGTCAAGTTTACCAGCGTCAAGAATGTCATTTGCAGCCTTTGCGACGGCAAGGGTGGCAAGGAGAAAGCAAAGGCTAAGAAGTGCTCAACTTGTGACGGTCTGGGACAACGGGAAGTTCTCCAGAACATGGGTCAGTTCATCACTCGGGCTACTCAGCCGTGTACCACTTGCAGTGGTGAGGGTCAGTTCTTCAGCCCCAAGGACAAATGCAAGAAGTGCAAGGGCAAGAAGGTTGTCGAGGCAAAGAAGATGCTGGAGTTGTATATCGCACCCGGCTCACGGTAAGAACTCTTCGGAACCATGAGTGGGGCCAAGAAGCTAATTGTTTTCTTTAGTGACGGCGAAAAGATTGTTCTCGAGGGCGAGGCCGACCAAGTACCAGGCCAGGAGCATGGCGACATTATTTTCCGCCTAGTCCAGGATGAGCACCCAGTGTTCGAGCGCGGTGGTGCCGATCTCCGTGCTGAGATCAATATCACCTTGGCCGAGGCTTTGACCGGTTTCCACCGTGTTGTCCTGAAGCACCTTGATGGCCGTGGAATCGAGATCAAGCACGCTGCCGGTACTGTTCTCCAACCTGGTCAGGTTCTTACAGTCCGCGGCGAAGGAATGCCGATCAAGCGCAGTGATTCACGCGGTGACCTATACCTGGTGGTGAATGTGGTGTTCCCCGAGAGTTCGTGGAAGCCATCTCCTGAGGTTCTAAAGAAGTTGCAGGAAGTGCTTCCTCAACCTGAAGCGCCCATTGAGGCTGCCCCGGTGGATGAAGTCGATTTCGACCCTCATGGTAAAATGGAGGAGTTTGGCGCTCGCGATACCAATGGTGGCTCGGCCTGGCAAGACGATGAAGAAGAGGATGATGAGCCTGTGCAGTGCGCACCTCAATAAAATGGGAACATTTCTGCGATTCTGGCATAGAAGGCGTCCGGAGTTTGCATTTCCTTTTCTTTCTTTCTCTCACTGTGGCTTTTGAGTTCCCGGGATATGAAAATCTCCCTTCTATGATAATGACGAGTACAGTGTTTAGACATTTTTATCAAACTCCTTCATATTGAATTTGCTTCATTGCAGTATATACTTGAGGCTTTCAACCTCTAATAATGTAAAATTTTTGTACAATGGGCATGCGCGTCGCTGCTCTACTATCTTTAAACAAGTCCGAAGCCAAGCACAACATTGCACTTCCGTAATGCTTATTGTATAACGATGACGCTGGGGAAAGTGCTTTTGCAATATCTTGAATCTGTGAGAATTAAGCCCCTATTGAACCTGAACAATCAAACTAATCGAGCACCTGTTTTGAATTCAAGGAACTCGCAGACTTCCTTGCCTTTATGATGTACTCAAAGCTTGGGCTTCACGAACCATGAAGTGTGCCATGGCTGTTCAGGATAGACAAAGTGGAAGTCAAACTTCTGATAGAGCTGCAGTATGACCTCTGAAATCTCCAAGAGACTGATGTTCTTGCCGATGCAAATTCGCGCATTCGCACACCAGATTCGAGTCTAGTGTTCGTTCCTTCTTGCACTTGCTGCAATGGAGTTCTGTTCCATATTCAATATCTTCTCTGGCCCCCATGCAAAGTTCGGGTCGAAACGCAACTGCATTCGGGCCTGAATATCTTTATCGAAATGAAGAACCCGGGCTGACTCTAAGCATTGCCTTGAGTTGATGGAGGTCGTCAGTGGCATCGGGTACGGGACGGGCCGCTCGCGGGTCGCGCGCGGCGGCTGGTCACCATCCGTGCGAGCGTGATGTTGAAGGTTCGGCGTAATGCGCATGGGAGTGATCTATGACTAGGTTCAAGTTGAGGAATTGACTGGCTGAAGTTATCATCAACATCTCATCTTTGTTCCAACATCATGAATTTACAATATAATGTTCAGAGATTCGCAGGAAATCTGTACAAACTCCATCTCAGGGCAGTGGGTGAGGGTACTGATTGAAGAACCATACCTGCAGTCGCTGCTATAAGAAGCGAATAAAATTTGGTAGCAAGGCTTAGTGATCCAACTCCTGTCAGACAAGAAACACCTATGTCTGTAAATGCCCATAGCAAAGAAATGCAACGCAAGAAAAGTTCAAGTAACAGCAAATAACCATAGATTGCAGCGACCCTCACAGCTCAATGTGCCCCCAGTCGCCCTTGATGTCCCGCATAATCTCGCCAACCGCGTCGTCAAGCTGACCCGACTGCATATCATTGTGCACCTCCTTCGTGACCTTTAATGCTTCTGCCAGCTGCATGGCGTTCTCGATGGGTTCACTGTCATCTGCCTGAACCGAGCTCCAAACTTGTGCATTTGTGACCCATGATAGTGATACAGTGTTCCATCCTACTAATCTTGCGCTTGAATAGATCGGCGAATAAAACGACCTTCTTGTCAATCTTTGTGCCATTGACATTAACTAGATCATAGTAAGGCGAGATGATCTTAGGGCGCATGTGAATTTTAGTGAGCATCCCCTCGAGCTGTTCTGGTGTCAAAGATATTATACCGTCATTCGTCGATGCCGATGTCATAGTCTATGGATGCTCACGGGATGAGCTTTGGAGTTAGAGGGAGGAAGCGGCGGATCTGACAGGGGAAGGTGCGGATCCCTTCTCCAACGCGTGCATTTGATCAGCGGGATGGAGTCGGTAATGCCGACTTGGTCGAGAGTAACGATCGATACCCATACTGGCGGGGGCAAAAGCTTCAACTCAGCAAAAACCCGATGCCCTTCTCTTGATTTACAATTTGGCAGGGTTTTGACAGAAACCGAATTGCCTTGGGTGAAACCAGGGATTGCCTGGCGGTCTTAGCTCAGTTTGAACTAAGAATCGTCATTTTCAAGGGAGTGGAAGCACAATAGGAATTGTAGGAATAAAAACAAGAGTGAAAACAAAGATACAAAAAGATAGAGATGAGATGTCAAATCAAGATGCGAATGAGGATACAATGAAAAATGCAAGTAAGGATGGGAATAAGAATATGGATGAGATGCAAGTCATGAATGGTAACAAGGATAGAAAGATAATGCAAGTAAAGATAGAGATGAGATAGGATTGAGAAGGAAATAAGAATAGGAATAAGGATGCGAGTGAACACAAAAATGAGGATAAGGAAAAGGATTGGAATGAGAATACAAGTCAGATGAGGGGTGAACATGGAAGATTAAGATGAGAGGAAGCCTGAATCAGTTCTGTTTGTCAAAGAATCATCATTTTCAGGAAGAGGGATAAGAGGGGAGCCAATGAGCGTTGGGCGAGGAAATGGAAGAAGAGAAGATGAAAAAAGCCAAGCGCTTTCGTAGTCAGGAGAGAGCAGTGACTGGCATTATTTACAGACAAGCGATCCCGATATGACTTTTGATATCAATCGAAGGCTCAAGCCTAAACAGGAGAAAGTTCATACTTGACACCGCCTAAGTACATTTAGCCAGGGATATTCGCTCTAGAAATCTATGCTAGATTTCATGTCCTATTCCCCCAGATAAATTCTTCTATCTCGTCAGTGTACACCGTGTGAGCCACCGGTATAATTATATTGACATGGAGAAAAACCAAGGCACAGGACCAAAAAAAAAACATTGCGAGTTTGACGCCACGCTATAAACCTCATCTTGCCCGGGATTTGGATTTACCCGCAGGCCAGCCAAAGTGTCCGCATCGGTAACCCCCAAAAGCTTTAGCATCGGGACAAGTCTCATTCTGTGTGCGAATGATTGAGGTGGGGGTGTTCCTCAATATACCTGTGAACCTGGGTCCTCGTATGCCGTTATTTAGCACGAGCCAGAAGTCCATATCCACCATCCTCAAGAAGGCAGCCCATATTTTCAGGCTTGGTCGACAATTGGAACGACTTGATGGTTGAATTTACCTAAAGGCAGGTGAACAAGCCTTGGATAACTACTGGGTTCCTGGAGGTAATTCTACCAATAGCGTCGAAATGTATGAATCCGGGAGTGGATTGGCGAAAGGATGCAGAAGATAGGTCAAGTTCTAAGTCGTGCTCACGATTAAGTACATACTAAGCCCAATCTTCGGCAGGGCCATGTAGCAGACAGAGCATTCTAGAGGCACAGGAACCAAAAGTATACGCGCGGCCATCAACGACAGCTTGAAACACCTCCAGCCGAATTTTATCTACCTTTACTACGTGCGTGCGTGACTTTATTACCTCAATCATTGAGTTGATGCACTTTGTGCGGTAGGATAAGTCTGTATTTTTCTCTGCATTTAGGGGTCAGCGACACCCGCATAGGTCGTTATCATGTATGAGCGCAACCAGTGTCAGTTCTGGTCATTTATGTATATATAGCCTTGCGAATCCAGATCTCAACATCTTTGAAGTGTTCGGGGGGTGGAAAAAGAAAGACATCAATCAGTACCTAAGCTGACAAGACAGATGTCATTGTGGGAGACAAAAATGCACACTGCCGGAATCGAACCAGCGATCTTTCGATACCTCATCGAGGCAAAGATTAGTACAAGTCGAACGCCTTACCACTTGGCCAAGCGTGCATGAATGCTTACTAAACGGAAAATCGGGCTTGATACGCAAAATGGAGATTTCGCAATAATCGACGTATCCATGGTTGAGCCTCTCGATTCCAGGTTGGTGGACGAAAGTTAATCCAAGTGATACAGGGAGGAAAGAAAAACTAAAATTGGGATGCGTGTGAGCCTGGTTGGAACACCATGACAATCAAGATTTCTTTCGCTCTAAATATTCTTTTCCAAATGCAATTGACCATTTGCCAAGATGGCCTTCGTTTGAGTCCATATGTACTCTGACCTCAATCTCATGCCGGACGGAGATGACGTATTGCCCATTTCTCTACATGTTTTGGTATTTTGTTATATACCCAGTAAATCAGATGGAGTCACTTTGGTTGTGAAACCAGCATTTATCTTATCTCTGATCTACTCATGTTCAAGGTTCATCGCTTCCGTCCTAAAAACGGTCCTAGCCGTGATCCAGTAAGACTGGACAAGTGGGGCCAAGATCTTCTGCACAAGTATATCATACCTATTTTGGGGCAATGTTCCAAATTTCGAGCTGCTTTGTTTCAACTGGATCAGTGAATTGACTCCCTGATCCTTCAGCTTGTTCTAGTGAGGATCTACGAATAATAAAGTAATTGCCTAAATTTTCAACTTCTTTCCAATCATGGTAACAATGGAATATTCAGGTACAATTTTTGAGGCCAGTCGATCAGGAACAGAGATCGACTGTATATGTACCTGGGTAATGGTCACTGCGTCCACAGGGCTGGATCATTAGGAGTCACCCCTGCAATTCTCCCTTTTCCGCCATGCTTTCTTGGTCTTTCATAGTGGTTTCTCTTCTGTCGGTGCAGATCCAAGCACTCGATACAACGAACCATTATAATATCGCGGTGCCGAAGACTACACCCGAAGATGCTGAGGCTGTACCCGCTAATTTCTTTGGATTCGGCCTCGAGTCTGGTCTTCTATCCCACTATGACAATGCATTCTCTGAGAATATCGTCAATGCAATTGCAGCCCGGATGAGTGCGCCACTCGTCATCCGAGTGGGCGGTTCAAGTGGTGATAAAATCACCTATAATGAGAGCCTAACGAAGCCCTATATTTGCAATGTTCCAGTTTGTGACAGTACCAGCACATACACAATCGGCCCTAGCTACTTCAATGTCATGAAGCGTCTTCAGAATGCATCGATGACTATCCAAGCACCCATGAACACGGCTTCCATGAATAACTCGATGACTTTTCTCCGACTAGCCTGGAATGCACTTGGCCAGGATCGCGTTGAGGCGATTGCACTGGGCAACGAGCCGAATTACTATCCCAACGATCTTCCGTCATGGACTGCTGCTGAATATGTCAACAAAGGACTGGCTATTGAGGATGAGTTCATTAGGGAATTTCAGCTGGAAGGTAACGACACTCGGATTTTCCAGATTGGCGAGATTGCCAGTGAGGTTATTCAGGGGATCTTCCCCCTGTTCACCATGTGAGTTATTTCTTTCTGATACAAATAGGCAAATGCTATTCATGCTAATAACGTGAACCAGGGAGGATGTCCTCAATGACCCGACGGCTCTCAATGGTCGAAACAAATACGCATCGGACCACCTATACCAAATGGACATCATCGGGGAGCAACCTGGTGCAAATTACTACACAACAGACGTGCTTCAGTGTGAGTAAACAAAAGAGGCCCCCCCCCCCCCCCCCCCCCAATCGCCCATACGCAAAAATGGTACACACTAACCCATCAATTTTGGAATCTATAGGGCAAGTCATGGCTCACAACCGCACCAGCCAAGTCCTCGAAGGCTACGCTCGCGACGCGGCCTGGATGCGAAGCAAGAACCTATCCTTCCCCCTCGTAATATCTGAAATAGGCTCTGCAATCGGAAACAGCCCACCCGACTTCGCTGGTGGTTTTGGTGCAGGGCTCTGGGCCGTGGACATCCACTTGAAAGCAATGAGCATCGGAATCAAACAAATTACCAATACTCAAGAGCCAACCGCCACACACGGATTCTGGGTACCCGATAACTCAGGTCCACAAACTACCGGGCCAGCCGTCCAAGGACAGTTCCCCGCTGCGGCATTCATTACCGACTTTGTGGGCAAGGACGGTTCCCTTGGGAAAATCCATCAGTTGCTCGGTGATCCTCTACTCACTGCGTATGCGATGTATGATTTGAAAACCGAGCACGCGTCGCGAATCGCCGTCGTCAATTTGAAAGAATGGCACTATGATGCGAACGCAACGGATAATATTAGAGGAAACACTACCGTCACCTTGAATGTGGGCAGTGAGACCCGGTCAGTGCTGGTCCAGCGCATGCGCTCGGATTATGGTGCCTATGCACTTGGCTTTGACAACGGAGGCCCCGACCAGAATACCAGTTGGGCGGGAGAACAGTGGAGTTATCGTGTGGATGGGGGAAAGGGACATTTCCTTCCTGGTCCTCAGAGCGAGACGTTGCAGGTTACTAACGGCACAGTGAAGGTCGTTATCCCTGATACAGAGGCTGTGATGGTTTCTTTGCAGAGGCATGTTGCACCCGACTCTGTGTCTGCTTGTCCTCGTGTATAACAGTTTCCTAGTTCTCCTTCGCTGAGATCGGCGTGTTTGACGATGGTAGAAAACTTTATGTTCGGCGAGTCTAATCTCTGCCGCGACTTTAATTAGATTGTGAGCCAGGCCCCTGAGGTTGATTATGCGCTCGGAAACTCGTGAAAGAGCACGTAGCAACACTACCGCATAGACAGAAATTTATATGGCATCGTGGCTACCAAAGAGGGACTGACTTCAAATGTCATACCGAATGTTTTGTGCTTCTTGAACAGAATATAGATGAAGACATTTATTAGAATTAGGTAATTGATGCAAGAAATGAAAGAATGCAAATCATGAAAAAGATCCTTCGCTTTCAATGGTCATTATATACAAGTTAATGCAAGGCTGGGGGTATATTCAATGTACTGGGCTTATTCAACCGCAGTGGTCATTCACGGCAGCTCATGAGTATTGCGCCGGGTCTCCATCTCTCTTTTTTTATCCAAATCCAATTGCGTAGCTGGCAGCTCCACCTTGGTAGCTTCTGAATGAAGTCCCGAGGGAGGTGCATTGCCTTGAAGCTCTGGAGGCTCATATGTGCCCTGTAGTTCTCGTCGTCTGTCCCAATCTGCGGCTCCTGCAGCTCCAGCCCCTGCGAAATTGGCGCCTTCTGTATCTGCAGCGTTATTGCGAGTCCGTCGGAAGTACCAAAATGCCAATGCTCCAACCAAAGCAATTCCAGCTAGAGCGCCCATCACGGGGCCCGCGATCCAGGCATTGTCAGATGAAGATGGAGAGGTAGATGGATTATTCGTTGCTGTCGCAGTACCGGTGTTTGGTGCCGATGTCGTGGTAGCAGCGCTGGCAGGTGAAGCATCAGTTGTGGTGGCCGTAGCAAGTTTGTCCAAGCCCGAAACAACAGGAACAGTGCCAAAGGCCAGAGTCGGCTCGACGGTAACAGTGGTCCCGTCTACCGATGATGAGTTTATGGTAGTCCCAGCAGAGTGCCATGAACTTGTGGAAAGCACACACTCGGCGCCCATGGAGGTGTTCGTAACCACGCACGACGCGCTCGCCGAAACAATCCACAGTGTTGAGCCCCAGTAAGTGGTGATATCGAAATTCATTCCTTGGACAGATGGCCCGACGGTAACGGTCTGCGGCCAGAGCATACCGGAAGAAGTGCAGATTGAGCTCGCTGAAGCTTTACAGTCCAGTTCGAGCGTGGTGGCTGTCGCGTCGGCCGAGATCACACTTCCTTCTAGCAAAGTCATGTTCTCGGTGAGGAGCCTCTCCATCAGGTGGATCGTCGTTGTTGATGCCGCCGCGCTCTGCGCGCTAGCCATGGCCAGCATCATTATGGCGGCCGCAGCCACCAGGGCCAGGGACTGTAGGGAAAGCATTGGGGCGGCGAGGGACGAAATATTTCGCGCACCCGGGGCTTGGGGGTTTTTTGCCTTTTCAAGGAGCCGAAATTGTTAGCGCAAGGCTGTACGATGAATCCATCCCGCGAGAGTTGCGAGTGGACCAATAATAATTCAGTCAGATAACTGGTGATTGGGTGTTGTGTAAAAGGGTCCGTCTATGTATGATCCTTTCCTGACCACGTTTAATCCAGTGGAGGCAGGGCTCATCCTTTCTGAAAGTAACTTAGCCTCCTGGGCCCATTGGCAACGTTCGTCTGGTCTGAATGGCTGTGTATCCCGCTCGGCTACCTGCTTGGGCGATCTCTAACCCACCAGCTTGGCAATGGGCTTTGCGCGACCCACAGTGAACGCTAACGTCCATTTTCAGCCTTTTTATAGGATTTCGATGTATGCCCGACTGCACTTGTCAGGGTACCGTGCTCCACTTTGGGAAATGAAGGGCTAAGGGATTCAATTCGTATCTCGAGCACTAAAGTCCATGTTAACGAGCCGCATGATATCTTCTGTGTCAGTCAATGTCTTATATCTTTTTAGCGAATCCTCAGGCCTACTTGGTCTCTAATCTGGTTTCCCACTAACACCATCCTGGTCCCACGCTTGCCATCCAAAATCGCCAAGATAATCACGCTTTGAATGTTATTTAGTGTATCTAAAGGCAGATATCGGCAGGGCAATTATCCACTGAGGGACATTCGCATGTATCATATCTACTTGATAACGCGTCCGCTAGTAATGCAAATTGCATACATTTAGGTCCTAAGTCTTGCGATTTAATCATCTATTCTAAGTCAGATGCCTTCAGTACATGTTGATATGATACCCCTTTCGGTAAATCGGATAGAAAAGTCTGATACTCACAAGTTTTGTGGATCGAGGGGTCCCGTGCCTGTAATCCATATATCATGGGTTATCGAATGATTCGATATCTCATTCGACAAACTACTATCATCATGAATTTTAATCTTCTCAAGAAGCTCCTTACTAAGAAAGAATTCTAACCCCCAGTGAGCCCGGAGATAACGATGTGACCGGAGATAAGCATCACGAAGGCCCCGTCATCATTCAACACACCTTCCACCATTTGAACGCTCGCTAGCTTTGGAGGCGTCTACACTATCCCACGATGAAAGTCATACTTACAGGCTCTACCGGATTCGTCGGTCGCGAAATACTCAACCAGTGTCTGGCACATCCTGCTATAACCTCAGTCGTGGCACTGAGTCGACGTGAGCTGCCACAGCACGACAAGCTCAAAGTTGCGGTGATCGAGGATTTCCTCTCTTACCCAGAATCCGTTCGCAAAGATATCACAGGTGCAGAAGCATGTATTTGGTACAAATAAATCGTCCTTCAAAAGAAGAACAATCTCCCCTGGTACACTCCTTGAATAACTTACTGCTATAGGACAATCGGTTTAATACCCAGTAAGGTTCCCAAACCCGACGACGGGACCGCAAAGCGCGTCAGTATTGAGTACACGTTAGCAGCAGCTCGAGTATTCCAAGAAGTATGTCAGAAGCCCTTCCGCTTCGTATATGTGAGTGGCGCGGGCACGGAACGGGATCAGAGCAAGTCGCTGTGGGTCATGCAGGACTATCGGCGCATTCGGGTACGCATTGAGTATTCATTTCAGATCCAAGCTTGATAAACTAGTTTACTAAAATCTGACGCAGGGACAAGTTGAGACTGAACTCCTGGATTTCGCTGGGGCTCATGGGGATTTCAAGCCGTATATTATGCGGCCTGCCATGATTATATCGCGGGAGATGAGTCTGCGCAGTTTGATTTTTGGGCTAGGGCCATCAGTCAAAGTCGATGTCCTAGCTGAATATATGATTGAGTTGGCGCTAAAGGGCGGGGATAAGGCGATTTGGGAGAATGCTGATATGAAATAGCATGGCTTTGCGTTATTGGTCTGAAGTTAATGGAAGGATGTTTTTAGGGAGCTCTATCTTGAATATTTCCAACTGAAGATTGGTGAACAATATGGCTTCAGCGTAGGCCGCCTGGGCACACTTACCAGCTAGGCTAAGTATTCCTTCAATGTTTCCTACCTTGTTAAAAATTTGGCCGTTCGGCCTTACCTTTCGGTCATAAGGTGGGCGGAAAAAAAACGAGTGGCGCCTGCAAGGCTTCACTTTCAAATGGGATATAGGCAAAGTCATTGGCTTGTGACGACCGGGTAAACCATTATAGCCTCGGGGCATGGGTCAATGTATATAATCATGTCCCGGGACCTCAGTAAAGCTAAAAAAATTCCAAAAAAGAACCGAACGCGGGGGTCGAACCCGCAACCTTGAGATTAAGAGTCTCACGCTCTACCGATTGAGCTAGCCCGGCTTGCTGCTTTAACACCGCAGATGTACGAATTATGTTTCCATTAGATGCAGTTTGTTAGCTTGAACGACAAAGTTCAGTATGGCGATGTTTCTTTTCTTTTTTTTTTCTTTTCTTTTTTTTTTTCTTTTCTTTTTTTTTTTTTTTTTTCCCAGAGGATGGACCGGTCGATTTCTTTTATAATGATAGGCTCTCACTCAATATCTGAACCTGAACTAGTGGCTCCTTTGTACGGCCGCCGGCAATGCGCAGTGAAAACAATGAGATATGTTTTCTGCTTTAGGACCCCATTTCGATACCCAGAAATTCTATGCGATGATTTTGTCTAGCATCCCCTCAGCTTAGATTTTCCTTCGCCTCTCTCTCTCTTTTGAATTCTGACTTCAACACCCTTAGTGTAAGTAAAAAATCCATTTTTCAAAGACCACTCTTTGTGTGGGTGTGTCAGTTCAAACTAAAGGGAGCCGTCAATTTCAAAAGCCCTAATGCACGAGGCTTCTCAAAATCATTCACTACCAGAGACCAGTGACATACCTTGAACCTTGTCAACACCTCAGGAATAACCTTATACATCTCCAGATACGAAATGTTTCTTCCAAGACAAACTCTTGACCCACCTCCAAACTAACAGAACCAATATCAGTACTAGTCAGAGTAAAATGTCGGCTTCTAGAGCTAACCGCGAATAATAACCGCTCCATCTCTTTCCTCTTCCCTGGACTTGCATCAATCTAACGCCCGGGCCTCCAGTCATCAGCATCAACCCCATAGACTTCCTCATCTCTGTGCGCAGCCCAACGAATGAAGGGTCCATGGCGCTTGTGAAGGTTTATATGGTGGGTATGTGCGGGTCCGGTATTCACTAAAGATAGTCGGTAGAGATTTGTGAGTTTTGCGAGGATTGGGCCTGGGATTTGGCGGAGATCGGGTCGGACGAGAGAGTATAGAATTTGTGTATAGAGATAGCATATTAGAATTGGTATGAGGGCGAAGATTAGGGAGGATGGAAAGGTGATATGGGGTTGAAATTGCTCCATTTCGTGGATTTTTGGATATGTTTAGACTATTTCAGTGTGTGGTTTCCTCAAGTCCATGAAGTCTTAGGATAGTTGTTGTTCAAGCTGACACTGGCCTTCGGCACCTCCTCATTTATACCTACTGCCCTAGTGCTTTGATCCTGTCAGGCCCCCGGGGTCGGGACGATCACTACTCGAGATGGTTGTCTAGTGAGAAGCTAACCTCCGCGG
The DNA here is from genome assembly GCF_028827895.1 of Penicillium longicatenatum. Classification (NCBI taxonomy): domain Eukaryota; kingdom Fungi; phylum Ascomycota; class Eurotiomycetes; order Eurotiales; family Aspergillaceae; genus Penicillium; species Penicillium longicatenatum. Next base: position 4,034,567 of record NW_026643120.1, on the reverse strand, counting down.
CTCGTATTTGAAGCCATTGTAAGGCTGAAGAAGAAAATCAAATGAAAAGTTCATGGGTATTCTTTATTATATCGAACATCATACAGATCCTATACGGATAACTAGATACACGGGGTTACCCCGCCAAAGCGACGTCATCAGCATCCCTCATCTATCAAATCAGACATTAAATTCAACTACCTTAACCAGCAGGGTTAGTGCAGGAGAAAGGAGTCAGCTTAGTAGTCTTGAAAGTGGAATTCATCGAAACAACAGATGCCCAGATTCCAAGACCAGCCGTAGCCAGAGCAGCAAGCGCATAAATCAGGTCAAAGGTGTTCCACCAGAATTTTTTCTTGTAACCACGGATCCAGCGCTTCACACCGTGATCCACACGTTGGGCCACTCCAGTGCGTGGGTTGAACTCCTCTTCGGGAAGCATGGCGTCCTTTTGAACATGGTAGCCGACCAGGAGGAGGGGCGGGAAGGTGTAGGAAAATTGCAGGATACAGGCGGCACCGACGAATGAGGTCAGGTTGCTAATCTGGGGAATAGCGGCAGCAACGATCCAGGCGAGGATCCAGTAGATGGGCACAACGGCAACCCAAATCCATTTGCCGACCTTGCTGTCCAGTGCGGGGAAATGGAAGAGATCACGCATCACGGAGGAGTAAAACACCTTGATACCGATGTTTCCATACAGCAGAGCTGCAATGGCACCGGTGATAAAGGAGAGGGCGTTGCCCAGTGTCTGGAAACGGTATGCACCGGGGGTGTTGGGAATTCCCTCATAGGCAGGGTTGTAGGTAAATTGTCCCTGGGCGGAGTAGACGATCATTCCGTTGACCAGATAGCAAACGTAAATGAAGACCTCGGCGATGACGAAGCCCTTCCAGAAGTCCATGGGACGTCTCATCTCTGCCATCAGCTCGTTGAAGAGTGTAGCACCACCGTAGGCGAAGACCGCATTCATCATGGCTGTGATACGGTCCTCGAGGCCGTAGCCAGCAGCCCAGTTGGCGCTGGTGACGATTGGGCCCTTCTCAATACCGTAGCTCGTGTACACGGCAGAGTAGTTGGGAGGGAACTTGTAGACAACGACCATAGTCATAATGATAACGACAACGTTACCCCAAATGGCGAGGTTGGCCAACCAGGACAGGCGCTGCAGGGTCCGGATCTGTCCGAGGACAAACCCAATGACCATGAAGATGACCTCGGCGGCAATAAAGCAGAGGAAACCACCGGTGTTGTTCACACCAGCCACCATCTGTGCCAAACCTTGACCATTGCTCTCAATCAACAACGAAACGTTGAGGAAAAACTGGAAGCTTTGCAGAATGTTGACACCGATGCGCGCCCAGGGGCCAAAGACACGGAATGCAACATCACCGTAGTTACGCATGGGGAAACGAGTGGAATCAAGACCGACGAAGATCCGCCACAACTGCAGACCAGAGTAGGCGGCCAACAAACCGAAGACAGTGTAAAGTGCAAAACCAGGGCCGTATCCCATTCGGCTGATCGCGTAAGGGACGTTGGTCGGACCCAAAATATCAGTGGTGATCAGATAGAAGATTGATCCCCAGGTCGCGGTACGGGCAGCTCTCTGTGCTGTCTCCCATTCCGTCTCACTGACACCCCATTTGTCCGTTCCTTCATCGCTTCTCGGCGCGTTGGCATCGGGTGTCTTCTCGTCGGTGGGGGCTTCCTCGGGGACAGGCTCAGGTTCAGTGGGCTCGACGGCTGGTTCTTCCTGTTTCCCCTTGCGGTTGAGGAGGAGCTTGCCCAGTCCCGAGAAGCCGGCATTGTCGGTACGAATGGCCTTTTCGACTTCACGGGATCGGTTGGCCCAGTAGTGGTAGTTCTCAAAGGTGATGCTGGAGTCCAAGTAGATGTTACCGGGACCGTGCAAGTTGGGAGGTTCAATATCGTGGTGCACGTCAACCTCGTGTTCTTTCTTGGTGCCAATGATATCGGCCTCATGCCCAAGACGAGGATCGGCCACGCCGCCGATATTGGCAGCGGAAATAACGCCGGCCATTGCAGAGGTGTAAAAAGTCGCGTGCTGGTCTCTCAAATCGAGGGGAAATGCGAGGGCTTAGTCGCCTTTAAAGAGAAAAGCCCGGTCACCGAAAAATCCTTCCGGACTGTACCCCAGCCATCAAAAAAAACCATGGCCTGTAGAGTGATAGGGACTTGTGGGCCGGACTTAATTCCCGTTATCTGTTCGCCATTGGGTTGCATGATGAGGAAGTGGAGCTCGCTATCAGGAGTGGCATGGCTCGGTTTCGTCCAGTGCCTGTCGAGGGACTTATCGCTCGGTTCTAAGACCTGATCGCGTTTGGTGTTTGTCTCAGCGACGAGCCGGGGTGTTGAATGGCGCTAGTGATGGTTGAACTAATACTGGTGGCTGTTGCTGACGACTAGGGCCCACATCGTCCCTTGGAAACTCGGCAAAAGCTTGTCTTCTCCGCATTCAAGATAAATCGCATTGTCAGACTGGCCAATCAGCCGTGGCTACCGGGTGTTGGCGGATGGTACTTCTTCCCCCATGCTCCATTGTACCTGCGCTGAATCCCACCTAACAGCACATGGCGGATGACCGACGGGATGCAAGTCGAGGTTGCGTATGACCTGCATTGTTCACATCATTGCATGGGCGGGTTGCATTTTGCGCAAGCGATCTGAGGGCCAAACATGTTTTTTTTTTTCAGGGCAGCTGCATTCTGGTTCGGACCTCCCCGTAGAAAGTGGACCTGATCCACAAAGAAATGAAAAATTTCGCTTAACCTGCGACGCGTTGCTAAAGTATCTTCCACGTTCCGAAAGATCCCCAATAATACACGGGAGAACGACTGATCGTACCACTGAGACCTTCTCGGTAAAAGCTCACGTCAGAAGCGTCGTTATCTTGCATAGTGGCTGGGCTAGTGCCACTGACCAAGCCTGTTTAAGGGTGTTGAACGATCATCTGACTGTAATGCGCATAAATACTACTTCTCGAATTTCCTGCTTATTTTCTGGAATTATGCAGAGAAGGATCTCTCGCCCTGCCAGAAATTCGGGTCCGGGATCAGTGTTCAGAGCATCTCGGCAACAACATGACCCGCAACAATATACGAATCAAAACCCTTGAATGTGCCCTAGAGCCAATAGGGAAGGCCAGGCCCACGCAAAATCATTCCTCTCCAGAGATTCGCTCACCCAATCACTGCAGTTTACTCCAAATATTTCTCAAGTCCGTGATAAGAATCTAATTCAATTTCAAGTTCAACGGTCAGCTTCTGCCATACCGAGATAGGAATCCCGTTCCGCTTGGCAGTTCATGCACAAGCAACGCCCACAAAGCTTATCCCCTGTCACATCGACTTGGCATTGAGAATCTTCTTGGCAGCACTCACCGATGCCTCACATCGCGTCAGAGGGAACACAGAATCCTGACCAATCGGAAATTTGGAGAAACTCCGAGACACGTTCCCACTGTGGATTTCTCATCTTCCGGTAGAAATGGGCCTTATCTCTCGGCCCACGTGGATTTTATCTGTAGGGTCTAGGTTCCAGTGTGAATTGTGGGTTGAGTGATAACTGTACTGTGACAGAGGGGTTTTAGTCATTACGGCATACTGTGAGGTACCAGGTACGTCGGTCTCACCCGATCGCCCTATGATCGGAATGTAGACCCTAACAACGCGGAAATCAAGACCGATGATACCTTATGATGACAAGGGAAGCAGCACGGTAGTCGCGTGATGGTATCTTACGACCCCTTGAAACGGACACTTAAGGCCAAGACCTCATGGGCAATAAAATTCAAGATAGATAAACCTCTTCTCTTAGAAACCAAGCCATCTAGAGCTCATGAATTCCACACATCAAGATCTATACGAAGGGCGTGCGCTAACCAAATTGCGACAAACCTGCAGAGAAAATCGGCAGAATCCTCACACTAGAGCAATAGCAATCTAACAAAGCTAACTCTATTTTAACCTATGTTATTGATGCAAAATGTCTGAAATTGAACGAAATATGCCCACCGGATTCGAATACAAAAATGCCCCGTCTCCGAGATCTTCGCCAGCTCCACTTCCTGTTATCTCCACCTCCGACCTTTCCACATACGGCAACCACTTTTACTCCCCCTAAACATAATATTTTTGAACACGGAATAGCCACAAACATAACTACCAGATTTTCCTCGTCCGACAGCTAGACCATGAAAATTAAAAATCGGCCGTATGGCACTCGCTCTGACCCGCGCGGCAACGTGCTAGCACACAATGAGCTCCCGAAGAACTCCACATATGATCGCCGGACTCATTTAGAAAAGCAGTGTGGTCATCAGAGGGAAATTGGAAGACCTGCCGACTTAGGATACAATCTTCTGGTGCCAGATTCCCTTTTTATGTATGAAGTTGAGGAAGCGGCCAAGGTGCCGTTATGCGAGTAGTAGTCCGCTAAGTCCACCCATTGAAAGGCCTATTAGGTGGAAAATGGTTATTTTGAAGTGCGTGAGGATTGCCTTGACGCATGCGACTAGGAAGGAGACGTCATTTATTGAGAGATTGCTGCTTTGAGATATCCCCCAGTCTGGAGCGTCATAGGCTATGAAAACGTATTTCTGGAGGGTAGGGTGGAAGCAGAAACCGCGAAAGAAGAGATTGGGGGTTGAAATTGAGGTAGTGTATTGTTGAGAGGCTGAGTTATTTCGCCTTTTGACTTGAAGGGAGATTGATGAGCTTTTGAAAGCCATTTGGCGATGCTAGATTGCGATTATAAAGGACTATTGAGACATGGTCAGGGGTTATTGGGGGAGGATAGAATGACATGGTTATGACAATTTTCGTCAGTGGTTCTGGTCTAACCTTCGCCGGGAGATTAATCCGTGGATTGATGACTAGGTAAAAGAAGCTGTTCAGAACAAGACAAAGCGTAGATTTCAATAGACTATCGGAATTGCTGTTTTCAAATAAATTGCTCGATATAACACGCTTAGAGCCCCTCCAAACGGTACAATGGCTCCAGTTTGGCAGATCGCCTAAATAACACATAGCGACGGATAAACCATGGCAGCCAAGTGCCAATCTGGTACCTGGCATGTCGGTAGATCGGTACGCCAAATGTGTAGTCAAGCTCTTCTAGTGTGCGTTGCCTGCAATTTGTCAGAAATGACCTAGACGCCAAATAATGCCAACTTACATGGTCTCGGGAACCACCAAGAAAATGGTCACAAAGGCAAGTACGTTCAACCCGGCGTAGAATCCAAATGCTACAGATATGTCAGAAATGCGTGCCCCTTGACATTTTAGAAGCCACTCACCTCCAGTAGGGGTGATCTTAGCCAGCAGTGATGGGAAGCTAAGGGTCAGAGCGCTTCCAACGGCGTTGTTCACACAAATGGTGAAGGCTGCACCCAACTCACGATGTGAGAGTGGGAATGCCTCGCTAAAGTAGATTGACGGAATGGGTCCCATACCTATCCCAGTGAGCATAGAATTCATCATGAGAAAGAGAGGAACGAACCTGGTCCATATAATGCCGTGAATAAGTAGATGAACAAGGCTATCAGAGGCACCCGAGCACTGGAGTCACTAGGAATTAAGAAGCAAAGCCCTGCTGCTAACAAGCACCAGGCCATATTAGGAAAAGTGAATAACAACAGGTTCCGACGGCCAAATGTGTCCATCGTCCACACAGCAGGGAAGGCAAATATGAATGTAGTCAATCCAAACCCAAGGGAGGCGAGAAGGCAGTCTCTAGTGGAATACCCTGCTTCCGAGAAAATAGTTGATGAATAGAAGCTCATGATGTTAATTCCCGAGAACTGTTGTGCTGTAACGATGATTGCACTGGAGATCATGGCGCGACGGAGGCGGGGAATAGAGAATAGTTCCCATACACGATGTCCTAGAGACTTTCCAGAAAACGCATCTCGCTCGGTCATCACTTGACAGTGTGCATAGTACTAGAGGTGGTTAGACTCGGTACATATCAGGACAAATGCATACTCACGAGATCTCTAGCAGCAATAAGCTCGGTATTGCGCAATCGGCAGAAAGAAAGGAACGCTTCTTGGTAGCGGCCTTTTTTCATAAGCCACCTAGGCGATTCTGTATATACAGTCTTAGCCATATTTCTAGAAACTAGATTGGCTTAACTTACCAGGGCATAACCACACAAAGAACAATACAGGCACAGCCGGAACAAAGGCAGCGCCGAGCTGAAATCGCCAGGCAAGGCGCCCCACACGATAAAATATCAAGTTGGAGCAGAAACCACTAGAGCTAATTAGAGATAAATCAAGATTTAGTCTGTTGGGCCTTACACTAGAGTACCAAATGCTACCCACAACTGGAAGCTCGTCACTAAACCACCGCGAATTGAAGCGGGACTAATTTCCGCACTGAACACGGGAATAGTAGAGATTTTGACTCCCATTCCTAGAATGATGTAATTTGTCAGCCAGAAGCCTTTGAATTGCACCAGCAATTGCATACCCAGACCCATGAATAGGCGGCAGAGCAAGAGCCCCCACCAGTTTTGCGTGAAAGCTTGTGCTAGCACAGGGAACACACAGCTATGATCCAAGTCAGTGGGGGATGCAAAGGTACCACACTGGTCAATCTCTTACAAAAGACCGGTGAGAAAGATTGTACCGCGGCGACCAAGCCAGTTGTTCAGAGGATCTGCTGCCCATGCACTGAAGAAGTTAGATATACAATGTGTTGTTTTTCTGTTGATTACCGACCTGAGAAGCCCAAAAAGCGTTGGCCTATGAGAGGTTAGATAAGCTCATGGTCTTGTATTCTGTATAAGACTAACCCGGAATTGATAACCCCAGTCAACCATGTATTGTCTTCAATGCCAAATTCCTGTGGGAATGAGAGGTTGGCTCCATTTGCACCGGTGTTATCCCATCCTCTTCAGTCCAAGTTAGCCACCAGCTTTCAAGCGAATGGAATGGTAGACAAACTGAATTGCAGATCCCAAGGAGCACAAAGCGATACTGAAATACAGGTATTTTGGCAAATGCCACTTGTCTATTCCCGGTTAGACTGGATTTGCTAAAAGCGCGAAATAGCAAGCGTACGAGTAGTCTCCCGGTTCAAGTGATATTTGTCCTCCTCGGTCAATTCCGGAAGATTCTCAAACCTTTTTTGGTTCTGCGCTACTAGAGCGCCCTTCTGGAAAGTCTCAATATAATCTTCAAATCCATATTCTTGACAGAATCTCAGAACCCGATGGTGCAGGTCAATCTTGGAGACCCCAGCGAGAGGATTGAGTATTCTATGATGATAGTCAATGGATGCTACCTACTAAAGAAGCATGAAGAAACCCATTCGCCTACCTTGCATTGAAATTTTGGTTATAACTCCCCAAATGCCCTTGCTGAGCCTCAGCATCCTCCACAAAAACCGAAGTAGGCTTCAAATCGTCGTCCACACTGAGCTTCGCCATGATAAGATAATGTCTGCACCTTGAGATACCAATCACAAGGGCCTCAGCACTGGGTCCAGAGCTGGAATATATACTCCACCGGCTCAGACGTCAACATTATTGGCGTATTTGCGTGGGGGTGATCGGCCAGAAATCCGGGGTGCGCTAGCGTTGAACAAAGAAACCGATCTGACCAATCGCGTCGGGAATGGTACCCCTCACCATTCACCGATGAAGCTAACAGCCCTGCGTGTGTACTGCATGTTGGGGTAGCATCCTCGCCAAGTTTTGGCCCTGCGTGTGACCCGGTGGTCTGTCCACAAATGAGGAGCTTCGGTATGTGCTTTGAGGCGTTTAGCCAGTCTTTGGCCTGCGTGTGTTTGGAATGCTGGGATGTGGCTGGGCCGTGGAATGCCCTGTGTGAGGACGTTACAATTGATTGACGTATCATAAATCGTTGCTGAGGTTTGGATATGAGCAAGATGCTGAGGTGTCCTGCGTGTGCGATGGCTCTCTGTGTGGCCCTGTGTGCGTCCTACGCAAGATGCACTCCACTGATGGTCATGAGAGGGGTAACAAACTGAATTGCGAGTCGTACAGATTTCCTCAGGCGAATATATAATTCTCTCTCCTTAATGCTTTTGAAATTTAACTCCAAGTAGTAGTAACCAATTTCCAAAGATAAATTTCTACAATTAAACTCGCACGAATACCTTCAGAATGGGCAGCGCGGGCACTGTGTCATGGCTGCAAAAGCTCTCTGAGCAGCGTGAGTGAACTTTCTGGTCTCAATACTCCAAAGCTAACTTTCGACAGTCAATGTCGATGTTGACTGGATGGACCCTTCATACACCCTGGGCATGCCTATTGTTCCCCATGATATGACCAGCAACCAGGGTTGGGTCCACGAACAAATGTGCAACCCAATCAATGAGGAATTGTTCAAAAGTGTCGTCAAGGAATACAAAGACCAGGGCTGGTTGAAGATCTACACGCGCATGGTATCTTGTTTCTGTTCATCTCATAATTAACGCACTTATTAACATAACCTCAGGCCGTCTTGATGTCCAAGGCCAATATTGATAACATCCAAGGCCGAGTCCTTCTTCAGACTCTCCCTTCCGATGCCTATGATACTGAGAAGACGCTAGAACAAGCCCGTGCATATGCCCGGGAATTCGAGAGTGTGGGCGTTTCCAAGGATCGCTTCTGTATCAAGATCCCAAGCACCGGACCTGCCTTGAATGCTTGCCCCATTTTGTTACAGGAGGGCATTCGCACGCTTGGAACTGCTCTTTTCAGTGTTCACCAGGCAATTGCTGCTAGCCAGGCCGGATGTTTGTATATCAGCCCGTACTACAATGGTGAGGCGTCAATGACTTCTCTCCTCCGATGATATGGCAATTAACAGCATTCTGCAGAGGTTCGCGCACACGACGAGCAGGAGCTTTGGCCTAAGTCCAATGACCCGGCTTTATTGCACCCAATGTCTCCGCGTCTCGTCCAGATCCTTGAAACATACAAGCGTTTGTATAAGGAGACCGGAAAGGAGCAACCATTTCTTAAGAACGCTAGGTATTTTAAGTGGACTCACATGCAACTAATTTTTGCTGACAAGTGTATTGCAGTTTCATCTCTCCAGAGGAAGCTATGGCGGCCGGTGAGATGGGATGCCAGTCAGCGACCATCTCTCACCTGGTCCTGACTCAGCTCGCTAACCTCCCGTACGATGGCTCGAAGCAGCCCGGTGAGGGTGTGCCTAAGCCGGATCACCCGTACAAGAATGCAGCCCCAACCCCGGAGCGTCTGAAGAATATTGCGCAGACAGATCCTCTGATTGGACCTAACTGGGATGGAAAGTTGTCGAGAACAGATATCGACTATCTGGCTAACGGAGGTGCTGAGCTGGATAAGGCGAATGAGGAAGATCCGCAAACGAAGAAGCGGCTGCAAGAAGCTCTTACACTATTTATCGCTGCGGAGAAGAGAAGCCAGGCGAAGATCGAAGAGGCCATGAAGAATGTGTAGGTTATTGGTTGGGCTTGCTTTTGAGCAGAGCGTGGAGAGATTCATTCTCTGTCTCTCTATTTATATAGAATTTCCGAAGTTAAGAGCAATGAATATGCAATCTAAAATGTTTGACCTGAAGATATTGCATGCCTATTCTCCGTTGCTGGCATAGGGGTGATCCCAATGTTCGGGGGCCATAGCAGTGATTCATCAACGGGTAAAACCGAAGGATTGTTGTCATATTGGAAATCGCCATCTTGAGGAGGGTCTTCAGGAGGTGTTGTTGTCAACACACCTGGATGCTGAGTCCAGAACGATGCAGAGTCTCTAACAAGATAGGAGGGCCCATTATTATGTCTTGGATCGACATCTTTCGGTCGCGTTGTTGCGGATACGCCGGAGGATTGGTTCCATATAAAAGCAGGATCCTGGAATGAACCCAATGTCACGGCAGCAGGAGCTGTATGGGAGTTAGGCCAAGCCCATTCCGTTGAGTTATATGCCGTTGGTGAACTTAGTAGGATGGTTGGGTCGTGATGAGCTGGCACTTGAGGCGGCCCCTCGCCTGAGACAGGTAAGAACGGTGCTAGCGGGAAAGAAGATGAAGATGTCTGGTCTGACTGTGCCTCGATAGAGCTATTTACCGCAGATGGCCAGATTTGATCCGGATCTGGCTCATCACTCTCTCTCAAAAGGTCGAGGACAGCGGGATCAATTGGCCGAGCTTGTCGCGGGACAGAAGTACCAGGTTGACACAAAGATCGCAGGCTGTTGACCTCTTTAAGCAGATCATCACGCTCGGCAATTAGTGCTTTAATTGCGCTAGTGGCTTGATCGCATCTTGCTTGTTGGGTCTTGTGATGAGATATACTCGCGTCCACAATAATATGCTTCGAGGGCCGTGTTTCTTCCCGGAGCAAGGGAAGTAACTTTGTTAGCTCCTAGAAATGGCTTAGCACATACATGACTGGTAGCCAAAAATGGTTTACTAACCATCAAACGCACACCAAAGGCCTCCCGGCGGGACTTTTCAAATTCACGGTGGATGGCTCTATCCTCCGCGGTCCAGTTCCGAATGCGTTTCTTTTTTGGCCTCACAGGGTCTGCTTGAGCCATGGACACTGGAGCATTCGTGAGTATAGTCGCTTTGTCTTCCATTGTCCAAAAGCAGGTTGTGAAGGAGCACCAGTAGCGAGGTGTATGGTGGAATTCCGGGGAAGTGGGGGGCGAAATGCGGAGAAGCACCAGCTTCAGTTGTTCCGACGATCATCACTCCACTCCGTATGGGAACACCCTGGAAATCTAAGAACTTCGTATACAGAATATGGATTATATAGAACTTTTCATATGGTCGAATGGCGATTTCAAAATCTTTCACTTTTCCAAAAGATCAAACAAAGTATGTCATGCTCGTTACCTGTTCTCATCAAAGAGGCAAGCTTCAATCAGGACTGTTACGTACTTGTATTCAGTGTAAATGACTATCACTTTACTTCGACCTACTGAGGTAATTCTTGAAGTGTTGGACGCCGTAATTCTTTCAGTAGCTTTATACGGCATCGAGCTAGCCAGGCAGCCTTCAAAGGGGCCATCGCCCGGAAGTTCGAAACAACTTTAGGACTATAGGTGACGTCGAGGGCTGCTCTCAATCACTATCTGTGGATTAAATAGCTCAAAGCAGTAAGCCTTGTCTTAGACTTTTGTGATTTTATAAGTTTCAAGCCTTCAGATCTAGCAGTGGTGCGTAGGCTCAGGTTTAATAAACTTGGAGATTGTTTTGAATGTGGGGCTGATGGTGTATGAAAAACCTCCAAAGAGAACATTTAGATTGAGACTCATCTACTTCCCATTTTCTAGTCCTTGGTAGTTTCGTGAAATATCTGTGGTTTTACTGAGCGCTTTCTGGAATTTGAGAGTCAAGACTGAATAGGATGTCGTGTGAGGCTATACCAAACTCGGGCCGGATATCCCCCATCCCCACTCGTCCCACATCATAACCCCCGCTTATTGACTAAGATCATAAGCGTCAATCAGTAGAAGTCCTGTTCAAACAAAAATCTATCATTTCTCTCCCCCAACCCTTTAAACATCCAGGACAGCCAGAATGAGTAACAATTCTCAAAGGTCTCCCGCCCACCCCGAGGGGGAATACCTAATCAATGGCGACAAGACTGAAACCCCATTCCTTCCAAATGATCCCACTGTCGGTTTCAAAATGAACCACATGATGATGCGAATCCAAGATCCAGCCCGCTCATTACGCTTCTATGTTGACTTACTCGGCATGCGAACCGTATTCACTATGAACGCTGGTCCCTTCACAATCTACTATCTCGGCTACCCCCAGAAACCAGAACACCAAGAAGATCTGACAAAATTCGGCGAGGACACGCTCGCAAATCTTGTGCATACTCTTGGGCTTCTAGAGCTCTATCATATTCATGGCACTGAAAATGAGCCCGCTGGTCTGTACAACACCGGCAATCAACCTCCAAATCTGGGGCTTGGACATTTAGGATTCACGGTTCCGGATGTTGCAAAAGCTTTGGAACATTTGAGGTCGCATGGCGTAGAGATCGAGAAGGATCTGGGGGTGGCCACTCGGGAATCTATCCCCTTGAGTCATTGGGAGGCCCAACGCGGTATCGGACTGGGCGCTGTCCATCCGGCTTACAAGAAAATATTCGAACAAATTGCTTTTGTCAAAGATCCGGTAAATTCTTTTCTATCATCCGGCAAGTCTGGGGCTAAAGCATTCTAGGATGGTTATACCATTGAACTTGTACCACAAAATATGGAATAAACGACAGTCTGGCCATGGTACTTGAATTGAGGGCTGATGCCGATATAATTATCTTAATTTACCGAGTTAAGCAGAAGGAGTCTGCTCAGGAGAGGTCACTACCTTCGGGATTGGATGAAAGTACTGCAGATCTCCAAGGTCTGTACCCAGTTACCATCTAGCCCCTATCTTTGACAGCCTATGAATACCGCCTTGTTTGAGATTGGCCTGAAAATTTGATATCTACCCTCCGTCCAATAATCTCTTCTGTGAGCTCATCGTGGGGTTTTAAAGCGATAAGGCAGGTAGCCGTCCGCAATGGCTACGCCAATGCAGATCGCACATGAACAATTTGTTACACAAGTTAAGGCGAGGGCTATACTCATTGCTATTATTTCGGACCATCTAGACCAGCTCGATAGTAGAGCGACTCTTATAATAATAGCATAGCAAAAATCACTATCTCTTCGTTGGGGATGCAAACATTGTCGCTCCAGTGAGTGGCGCCAACACACTGTCAGCCACTGCAGCAAGGGGTGCCCCGGTCTACCAAGTAACATCGCTGTCCAGAACAAGCTCATATAACCAAACTCTACTAAAGGCTTAGTCTTATTGATAAGGTCGCTAGCAATGCAGGAACACTTCTCAGTTGCTTAATTCCGAGGCTAACGACGTTATAGTTGCTCGCCTAGGCTGTCGTAGCTAAAAACTAGTATTAGAACTATTGAAAAATCCGGGTTGATAACGGAGAGCGCCATCGGAGGCTAAGAGCATGTCTTCTCGATCTTCCACACATGGCAGGTGAGAAATTCAGCTTTCATGAGGAAAGTGGGGGCATGCCCTATCTCCAGTAAAGGGGGGAGGGAGTTGACTGCTTGCACAGTTTCGAGTGTGTTCCAGGGATGACCTCAATGTTTCGCTCATAGGCAATGGGAAGATTCGAAACTACTGTATCCAAAAAAAACCCCCATATTTTTGGTTCAATGAGGCGTCGGAGTCATTCAAACGTATCCACGTGGAGTAAACATGTCAAAGGTACGATACATGTGGCAGTGCGACATCATAATTTCGACGATCATTTCCCAATACGTACAACAGGGTGAAGTGTGGCAAGGATCGAAATCCACTGTCTAAACTAGGCATGAAAGCAGAGAACAGGCTAACCTTGACAAGGCAAAGGGTGACATTTTTTTTCTGGTGATGTCAGATGGTAGTCAGAGACTGAATCCAGAGCTGTAAAGATTTTTAAGGCTGAAACTCAACCGCTGAGCCACGTCTGATCCTATCGTATAAATTACTCGCCAAGAGCCGCGTGGTAAGCAGACGGAGCCACCGATGATCCTCACATGCAAGCTATGTATCACAGAAAGTGGTGGTGAGACAAAGGATTCCAGTAGCTCCAAAACGCACAAGAGAAATCAGACCTATAACATGTAGCTAAGGAAAACCCTGAAGGCAGCAGCCTTGGCCTGTCAGGCTTTAGGTAAACAAAAAGAAAATCGCGCGTGGAATGTGGCTCGGGTGGAGCCGCAGAAACGAGGAAAATTTCGATCTCGAGAGAGTCTAGACGACCTTGGTTTAAGGTGATGGATCCCCGAACACGGGAGACCCGCTCCTAGTGAACATCCCACACACTTTTCCCTTTTATTACTTTTTCCCCTATATAACACCGCCATGTCGACCTTCCTCCAGTCAAATGCTTCATTGCTTGCATGCGGTCCCTAGGAGCAATAACATCGGCCCCCTTCACGCACTGTCTCTGCAAGCTGCCGATTCCTGCTCCGGCCAAGTTGTGATATCCCTCAAGCCACTCTCCTGATTCGCCCCGGACTAGTCCCATCTTTCCCGGGGTTTCTTTTAGAAACTGTGCTTAACTACTAGCCCGTCGGAAGGAGCTGCAAGCTTATCACGACTCTTCCCGACTTGATTTCGCAAATCCCGGGGACGTGTTCTCCGTCTCACCGCAACGATAACGACATTCCCCTGTTTCTTGAGTCCTTGGACATCCCCTGCCCTTGCCGCAGTTTTGTTGGTCTGTGGCTGTCCGTGCTCTTTCGCTATTTCTTTGTGGGAATAAAGAGAGCGCCCATCCTCTCTCTCTCCAAGGTCGTTCACCGAACTTCTAAGTGGAAGTTGAAGGCCTTGTCCAATCTCTTTTCATCGATTTCGAACCATTGATCTCGAATACCATTGTCACCATGGACGTCGACTTATAACCACGCCGTCCTCTGGGATCCTTTTTTACGACATTTTCCGCATTTCAGCCCTGCGTGTTCGCATATTGCTTTGATACTCCTTTCGCGCCGGTTTGTTATCTACACAACCAATCCGCAACCATCCCAATATTTTTGAATCTTTTCAAGCCATCAGTCATGGCTCCCAACCTTTTCCTCTGTCTGCGCACCCTCTGCTGCCCTATCTACTGGTTCCAGCGTGGTGATCGCATCGAACCCGACCACAACCGCGAACAACATTGGGACACTCCCGTCCCAGGAACATACAAGTTCCTACCCGGCCAAGGCTGGCACCTTGTCCGTCGCGACGAATGCGACCAAGACGAAAAAGTCCCGGCCGCCCTGGTCTACTGCCGCGTTCTGCACCGCTACATGTTCGAGTCTGAGCTCGAACAACGCTCGCGCTTCTTCACTGCTCCCCTGCACAAGGGCGGTCGCCCCGAGAAGTTGCGCTTCTTCCTTCTTGATGATGGCGTTCATTGGGTCGCTGGCTGGGATGCCAAGGGCCGTTTTATTCCCGGCCCGTATCCTAAGTGGTGGCTGGATGAGGACGGCGAGACTATGCGTCGTGGCGTCTCGCCGCCGACCAGTGCCAATGTCTCGCGCTGCAACAGTGTGATTGCGGGCAAGTTTGAGTAAATTGGTATTCTGGCTCTTTGCAGCCTTCTGCAGCTTTTTGTTTTTGTTTTTATGGTGCTATCTACACCTCCTTTATCTTGATTTTCGCCATGGCAATGATTCCCAACACCTTTTGTTAGCGCTTGTGTTTCGGTTTGGGAAGCGTTTAAGCGTGGGTATCGGTTACAAAAAGTGTTTTGACTTGAGCTTTACGGAATGACTGGGTTATGGGTGTTTTGTTCGGATTCCTTTGTTTTATTCTTCTTTTCCAGTCTTGCATCATAGATTAGACTAGACTTTTGTTTTATGCGGGCTGGAATGATATGTGACGGCGCACGGGTTGAACGGTGCGCTTTTGCGGTTTCATTGGGCAGCTCAGATTCCATATACTTTTTTTTAATATCATGAGCCGGTAAATCTCGGAGTATTACATATCACCACTTCTCTCATGTGTCAATTGTAATCCATGGATCACCTTGAAACCTGGCCTACATGGGACGCACGTAATTGGCTCGCTTCTTTCCCTGCTTACTGGCATGTATTATAGAGGCACAGGGCATGTGTGGCGCATTACCACATTGAGTCTTGACTGCAGGTCGTATATACACGCGTCTTATCATGTCACATCACAGCTTCGAATCCGGTTTACTGAGCAACTTCTGTAGCCCATTGCGTACCTTCTCCTCCATACCACCCTTGCCCACCCGCATTGTCTCTCGCAAGACAAAAACATGGATATAGGTTCCCACCATCTTCACATCTTCCTCGCCCTTCCGAAACACTCCAATCTCCCATGTCACGCTCGATGACCCCAACTTAGCAACCCGTAATCCGACCTCGAGGATATCGGGGAATGCAACAGAAGCAAAGAAGTCCGCATGCGTTGAAACGATCAGACCAATCTGATCCGCGCCGACTGATAGATTGGATGGCTGGCCACTTTGGCTCTTAGGGGTGGGATTGTTCACGCTAAAGGGATTCATCCCGCAAGCCTCGATCAGGTAAGAGTTGGCAATGGTGTCGAAGAGGGCGGTATAGACTGTATTGTTGAGATGAGCATACATGTCATTATCGAACCTGTTTAATTTGATCTGTCAATCTCTCGTTGCTCTATTATCCCATTATCCGATGCCGGTTGCCTTTACCATCTTGTTTGGTGGACTTGGTGATAGCCATAGTCACTACGCACACGGCGCTTCTTAGCTAAGTAATCAGGAGTTGCCATATCTGTATGTGTATGTGCGCGTTTGTGATGATACTTGGAAGAAAGATGATTTTGAAACCCGTCCAGCGAGGCAAGAGGTGATATGCGATCGTCGTCTCCGCTACCTCGGAGTCGATGGACCGAGGTCCAAAGGATTAGGTAAGCTCATACATTTCAGGTGATTCTGGAATCAGAAGATTGAATGATTAGATTCGCGTTAAGCGAGTATCGCTCATTTTTCATATTGTCCATCCAGGGACCATGAGAATGTCGACATATTCTGAGTTCTGGGCTCTGGTTCTGGGTTCTGGGTTCCGTGGGGAGACTCCACAATGGAAACCGTCTTATCGTTAATCTCTATTTTATTTTTTTCATCCAAAACTTTCCCCGCCACCACGCCGTTCTTTTGGACTTTAGAGCCGCACATCGCTCGTTCTTCCTCCTGGCTCCCTCTCCGCGTATAACGGCCTATTTGCTCCGGCGAGGGAAACTTCCTCTGCCCCCGCCACCCATTATGGCCCTCGTCAATGTCGAAGTTAAACCCGAACCCTTCAAACAGCCTCCCGCTGTCTGCATTACCCCTTGCGATCCATGGCCAGCACCATACTACCTAGAGGGTATGTTTCGCCGCGTCGCGCCCTACCACTACACCTATAACACTCATTGCAAGGAGCGATGGCGCGGTCGTAACTTGGAGGATATCTTCACATCGGAATTTCGAGACCGGAGACCAGACTATTATGTATGCGTTCCCTCGAGACCCCATTGATCCACAGTGATATACTAACATATCTTCCAGCGATGGGCACTCGATCAAGGTCTCGTCGCCGTGAATGGCAAACCCGCGGCCCGCGACACAGTTATCAAGAATGGCCAGGTCATCTCGCACACCTGCCACCGTCATGAACCCCCGGTCTCATCGCAACCGATCGGCATCATCCACGAAAGCGACGACCTCCTCGTCATCGACAAACCCGCAGGTGTACCTGTTCACTCTGCGGGCCGATACCACTTCAATTCCGTCGTCGAGATTCTCCGTGCAGAACGCGGCCATGGTTTCCTCCCGCGGCCCTGCAACCGCCTCGACCGTCTCACTTCAGGCGTGATGTTCATCGGCAAGGACGCCAAGGGCGCAGAGAGAATGGCAACCAAGTTAAAGGAGCGCTCCGTGCAGAAGGAGTACGTCGCACGAGTCAAGGGCAAGTTCCCAGACGGCGTGGTGGTCTGCGATCAGCCCATTATGCAGGTTAGTCCCAAGCTGGGACTGAACCGTGTGCGCGCCACTGGTAAAACGGCTACGACCAAGTTCCGCCGGTTGGCATACTATCCTCCCGAGTCGGAACAGCCCACTCCCCCTGCCCCTGAGTCGAACGGCGATGTACTCCGCCCGGCAACCCCGCCCCCGGCTCTGTCGAATGAAACAGAGGGCTACAGTATCGTCCACTGCTTCCCGCTCACAGGACGTACGCACCAGATCCGAGTCCACCTCCAATTCCTAGGCCACCCCATCTCCAACGACCCCATCTACTCTAACCGTCGTGTCTTCGGGCCTGAGTTGGCCAAGAACGAGTCGCACGGCCAGCGTGATGAGGAGATTATGGAACGGCTGAATCGGATGGGTAAGACCGAGTTGCCTGACACAGTTTCTTACCGTCACCACTTCATGGCTTCGCCGGACGTGCCCCCGGACACTGACCCGGCTATTCTTGCGCAGCTCCTTGAGCGCGAGCAGAAGGCCGCTGCGGAGGATTATTCTATTCGCAAGGGTGAGCGTCTGTCCGGTGCACTTTGCGAGGTCTGTGATACGGAGTTGTACTCTGATCCGGGGCCCCATGAGCTTGGTATCTTCTTGCATGCTGTTGCCTATGCTGATCGCGAGGGAGATTGGTCCTACCGGAGTGCCATGCCTAGCTGGGGAATGCCGCCGTTTGGTCTGCTTGGCCCCCGGGAGGTTCCCGATTGGGCTCCTGCTGCTGAGGGTGAGGAGGTTATTATTGGGCACGGCACTGTTCCGCCTGAGATTGGTGTTGATGACGACGGGGTGGTCGCCGAGGGAACTAAGCTTCCCACTGGAGCTGTTTTGCTTGAGGGTGTTGGCCTTGTGGATATATCCTCCCTGAATGCCGCATCTGCTCCGGAGGGGGCCGCTGAGCTGGTACCTCCTGTGGCGCAGTAAAATGGGTCATATTTCTTTCGTCTTCGTTGCATATCATGTCTTTGGTTTTATGATACCATACCGTTGATTGGAGTCGAGGTGACAGTTGCGTCTCATCTGGACATACAGCATAGAGTGGGTGTTTCTTTACATTGCATTTCGATTTACATAGAATTTCATCTCATTTCCATGCGACTATCTCTCCACTCGTAACTGGTAAAGGTCTGCCTCGTAGGTAAAACCGTGTATTTTAAAGATACCAAATTAATTGACTTGCAGGCATTTTATAGTCCGAATTTATCTCCTCCAATTGTGCCAATATCTATACAAAGCCGAAATCAAATGCTAGTTGCCCAGTCCCAATGCACCGATCCCATCGCCACGTGTATACGCCTCGTTGCCAAACCCTAAACGCAAAATGAAAGCAGAAGTAACCCTTGGAAAGCAAAGAGGAAAATAACAGCAAAGCAAAATGAAAATATGGTGTTGCTCATGCAGATACCCACTCGGGGCTCTCACAGTCACCCAAAGAACGTATCCTTTCATCGATCCTCCACATCATCGTACCTGACGTGACATCTGCTGAGGGTCGGCCCCCAAGTGCGAGGTCGGAGAGCTTACAGGTGCCAGCCTTGTCGATACTGTATTGCATACAATTAACCCGTTTGGCGCACTCTTCTGCGCACTCATAGTGTGTCCAGGGTGCATTTTCATCGCCTTCTTTCTTTATCACCTTCGGAGCGAAATTATCCCAATTTTCTCGGGTGTCTGTCAGGTTTGGCCGGACGAGGAGGCGGAAGAAATCTTTGTATAGTAGAAAGGAATTCTTTTCCTAAGCAAATGTAAGTCAAGGACAGTTGAGACATATGGCAACGATAACGACAAGGTGACAATACTCACATCCGCATGCCATTTCACATCAAACTCGAACATCGTTTCAATGTCCGTTGTCGTCATGTGGTGGAATGTAAAAGGCGGATAACACCACTGCTTTCTTCCATATGCCTCATTGATAGCATCCTGCTCCCAGATAGACTGCCCGGTAACATGCGGCCAAGACCATGTAAGCGGGATACCGATAGCCTTGAGCGCCATGCCCATGATACAATCACCAGCCCAATGCGTACTTGTCTGGGCGTGCCAATCATCCATATGGTTCTGATACTCATCTGCGAGTCCATGCATAGCCGCATGAGAAAGAACAACACCCGATCCACCATGCGCAAAGACGTCCTCCCCGATCTGCATCTGGTTGCCAAGGTAGAGTTTCTTGCTTGAGTCCAGTTGATTCAACCACGCTACCAGAGTCGGCCAGATCGGGTATGTGTCTGCCTCGAGGATGACATACCACTTCGCATCGGCTTTGTAGTTCCGTGCCTCCAGGGCCATTGGTAGGAACTTCCATTTATCGAGCTTCCAGCCTGGGTTGCCCATCATTCCGGATGCGCTGTTGGCGACCTTGGCTACATCTCCTTTTGTGAGGCCGGCGCGGCCTTTAAGCTGGGCGCGATTGTAGAGTGCGAAGTCGATGTTTTCTCGGACTTCCCAGCTTGTGTTGCGGAAGACATCGTATGTATGGATTCCGTCGATTTCTTCTTCGTAGTCCGAGACGATTAGTTTGTTCGGGATACAGCGGAGTGTTGAGCGGACATGCACGGGCACTTTTTCTTGCGCTTCTGTGATGCCTGTTTTCAGGATAACGAGGATATCTTCGATACCGGGAAGTGGGCGGCACGTTGCGGATGTGGGGTTTGCGTCAACGGGTTTGATGTCGAGTTTGATGTCATCGGGTGTCGTGATTGTTTGGTTTGATGATATTATTACTGATGGTTCGGTGCCAATCGCTTGCGGTTTGTACAATCCAAAGCCAGGGTGTCGGAGGTGCAGGAAAAGAAAGACGAGGACTGCCCCAGCAGCCAAAGGCAGCCAGCGCGAGTATCGGGCGGGGAAGGTGAGCATTGTAGGGATGACGAGAGAAGGGATGGAAAGGAGGTACCTAAGATTGTCCCTCCATGTCCCAAGGAGAAGCAAGAAACAATCCTGAGTTGTTTCAGAGGGGAAGGATGGGTCTTAAGTATCACCACTGCCTAGACTTTAGGGGCTTTTGTTTCCGAGGCTTGTTTGGGGCTGACATTGGCCAGATCGGCGAGATTGTTCCACTTTTTTTCGTCCTTGAATGGAAGGAATGGTGGCCTGACAACCTTGGGAATACAAGCTAGTCGATTTCGCAAGCAAAGACCTGTAGATCGGAATTGCAACTGTCGTGCTTCCCTCGGAGTGACGGAGCCTGGCTTTTTGTTTGTTCTAGGCGCCGTGTTACCAGAGGCCCGCTACGAGGACCCCTGAACAGGTGGGTCTGGCGATCACTCAATTCCTCTGCACGGACGAGGAAACCCTGACGAGCTGGGCTGTGCACTTGAGGTCGAATCTATGGCGTTTGGGAGAAAGTTGGGTTGAATGGCATTGTCGAGGTTAGATTAAGCCACGTTCTTGGCTGATGCCGGATGCAGCTGCTCTGCTCCCGGAGCATGGCACACACCCAGTATACCAGCATTGCAAGTATTAGTATAGCTACAATCGATAATACTGCTCCAGAAGGAGTTCTACAAATGTAGGATCCATTCCATGGCCAGAGAATTTTTGAATTTTTGTTTGTCATTTCAGAACAAGTTTCTCTCGCTCTATCCGCCCGACACTCTGACCAAGCGCGAGCCGCACATGGCATGGCATGCACAATCCTTGAATTTCGTTATCGCCAGAGAGATATCACGACCGTACAAAAACCCCTCTCATGCTCCTGCGAATACCCCCCGAAAACAAAATGAAAAAGAACTTTTTGGGGTTCAATCCATTTAAGCCTCAGTGGTGACACGGCCCTTAGCGTTGGTGACCTTGACACCGAGAGCCTTAGCCTTGGCGATGATGTCGACACGCTTGCGGGAAGAGACGGCGTGGCCGATCCTGTCAACTTTGTTAGTGCATGTTCAATTCAAGGAGATTCTGCAATTTCCAATGTGCAGAACATCGCATCAAGGTTGGACATACTCAGCAGCGAAGGTGCGGTTGTGCATCAGGAGGAGCTCGACGTCCTTGGGGTTGTGGACGAGGAAAGCCTTGTGGCCGGAGGGCATCATGTGACGGGTCTTCTTGTTGGATCCGTAACCGATCTGTAGTACCGCATTAGCGTTGCTTCTGGTGGGGTGTTGAAGGTAAAAGGGTTCGTACGGAGGGCATGGCAATCGTGCCCTTGAAGCGACGGCGGACACAGTTATCGATACCCTTGGGCTTGCGCCACGAGGCACCGACACGGTGGAACCGGTCAGACTGGTGGCGGTTGAAGCGGTTGGTCCCTATTTCATCCTGTCAGTCCTTCCATTCGGAAATCGGTTGTCGTAGAATCCATTGATAATGTGGTGGTAGGTTTCCGTGGATATTATCGCTCTTCGACCATGACGAATTCGTGCCGGTAAAAAAAAATCGAAATCAAATCACAAAATTTCCCCTCCACGTCCTTCAGAAAAGCCCTTCTCTTTCTTATGCAACACGATTTCAATGTCTCACGTCGTCTGAGGGTGGTCGAAGGGCGATGCTATCCAGGCCACAAATGGTATTCACGGGGTCGAAGATCGGGGAACATACGCTTCTTGACGATAGGGATGTGCTTCTTAGCGGCGACCATCTGTAAAAAGAGAAAATGGTCAGAATGCTGGAGCGGTCGATCGAATGGACGTGAAAACTCACTTTGTCGGTGTTGCTGGGTCTCGCCGGGCGTTGAGAGTTGTCGAGTCGGAACGTAGTCAATCTCGAAAACTTCCAAGCAGAGCGGCGTGGGCGACCCACACTAGTGTGATTTGGGCGACCTAAGCGAAATAGGTGGGCTTATGTCAGCGTAGGGCTGGCTGACACATAGCCCTGCCAAGATTTCCCTTTTGGGAACATCTATACATCTTCACGTTGAATCTACAGTTTATTCTCCTTTTACCGTTCTGTTTTTCAAAATCGAGAAATACTCATGGTTATTTACTAGTTACTGCGTTAAAATATGAATCGAGATCATAAACTAAGGAATCTTTGGGGACTTTCCGTCTCTTTCTCATGACCTACCAACAAACCACTCGCTATATAGGTTTCCAATATACTTACTTCAGTTGGAACATTTAAACATTTGAGCATAATCTATCTTCAGACGCATGTATTCAAACTCGCTCCAAAGGCATGTCAATCGGATCACGGGATTTTCATTGAACTTCAACCGTATTAACCAGCACAATTATGCCCCGTACCTAAACCTTGGAATGCCTAGGAAAATGCACCATACCTCTAGCCCAGGACTATACATTACACCACCCAACCTATTGCCACTGGACCTCCATCTTTTCTCCTTCCTGCTCTCCACTCCGCAGCATCTGCTCCAAAACTTCAAGGTCAGCCAATGCCTCCTCAGGCGACTGTCCTTTCGCAACAGGCCTTCCATTAACAACAGCCGCCGCAAAATCAGCAACCTCAGGAACAACCCCCTTTCCATCAAACTCAATAGCATGGTCCTGTCCATTGACTGTAACCCCATCAAAGTGCATCTTCACGACGCCCTTCTCACAAGAAAACTCAAAGATGTTATCACTGAACGCAGAGCCCCACGACAGAGACATGACACCGGTAGCCCCGGACTCGGTCTTCAAAACCGCATCTACGGTATCTACCGGAGGCAGGTATTCCTGCTGCAGTTGTGAGTGCGCGGAGACAGTAGTGATCTTCTCCTCGGGGCCCAGGATCAGTCGTAGACCAGCTATCATATGTACACCTCCATCTAGGAGGAAGCCACCCTGATATCCTGGTGTCTTGCGCCAGGCAGTCACTGATGGATGCAGTTAACATATGGATACTGGGGTCTGGGTTCAAGAACAAAAGACAGTGAGCTAGGTGACGTACAGTAATATTTGTTATCCTGCTTCACCAGGCTGTGCACGTTCACTCTGAAATTGCGCACTTGTCCCATCTGTCGGACTTGTTCGGCTGCGAACAAGATTTTGGTCAAGTATCGAAAGTTCTCGCCTACGGCCCAAAATACCTTACTAGTATCAATATTTTTCTTGTACCATGACAAAAGCTCGCGTGCGGTGGCGACATCCTTGGCAATGGGTTTCTCGGAGAGCACATGTTTGCCTGCCAGGAGTGCTTGACGGATATAGTCTGGTTGGACCAGGATAGGAAGACTATGGATCGCCATTAGATACCCAAAGTTATTTATGGAGGCTCGGTTAGGCTTGGATCAACGTACCCGATGATCACAGCGCCGATATCTGAGCGATTCAGAAGATCAGCGAAGGAGCGTCCTGCGCCGGAATCATCTGAGTAGAGATCGATGTCTGTCGTGTTACTAGCGAGATCCTGCGCCGATTTAAGGGATCGTGAGTAAATAGCCTTGAGGTTTAGATCCTTGACTGCTTCCACGGCGGGCTATATATACTCGGGAGGTTAATGAATCAGTCCAAGTCAAGTACAATGTTGGAAGGTTGAAATTGGACATCGGGACTCCAAGTCATACCAAGTGTTGCTCTTTAGCAAAGTTGCCTGTATATGTAAATTCAACATTAGTCCTGAGGTCCTGTATTCAATGCACTCATGCTTAAGAGAGTTGGAATTGGTTCTTACCACTGCCAATGATAGCTACACCGATAGCCATGATGAGGTTGAGTCGTCTCTTTTCGAATACTATTGCGAAAACCTTAAGAACAGAAGGAAAATGAGACAAGAAAATCTGAACTCCTCAGGTAAAAGTAAATGCAAGTCTAAGATCCTTGCTGAGATGTCATGCAGAAGCATGCATAAGTGGGGTTAAGTCGGGACCCGACGAACGTGGGAAGGTCCAACCTCTGTTTCGCCTCCGGGAGCTTGGCTTCGGCCTTCTACTCAGTATTCGGTCCGGTTTTGCGTGCCGACTAGGTTATTACCGTCGTAAGCTGGTTTAGGAAGCTCGTCAGAGACGATATTGCCCGTTGTTCTAATGAACGGCTTATTGCTTCTACTGAATATGCATGACGCAATAATTTGTACAGCTAATGCAACTAAAAGACGTCAAAGTCTACAAAGCTCGACTCGAACATTGCTAGCATACTGAAACTTCACCTCGGATTGCTAATAGTAGAGGAAGAGTAATCTGAAAAAAACATCCTGGCACGCTGGCCAAAAACCATTTATAACTCAGCGCTAACCAGCTGCAAAAAAAAAAAAACTCAAAAAACTCGCAAAGATGGGAATCGAATCACACCACAAGTGGAGTAAGAAAAGCAAAAAAGGAGAAATACCAAAAAACCATTCCCAGCGCCGTAGTTCATACCCATCGTAACCCTGGAATCAAGCGCAAGCCCAAGAGGGTAAAAACCAAGACCAAAATCATAGTAATCGTTATAAGCAACAGCGTTGCGACATTCTCACGAATTAACCAAAGCCTTCAACCTTTCCACTCTCGCCATGGATTTCTCTAGCTTCTCCAACCGGCTCCGTTTCTCGATATCCCGGCGCTCAAGTATAGCAACACGTTCTTCGAGCTTTGCGCGCGCTTTCCGCTCTTGCGCGACCATTTCGTTTGCTTGGCTGAAGAGCTGTACTGTAAGCTCTTCTAGCTCGTTGCTTGCTAGGGAGAGCTGGGACTCTGCTGCTTTGCGGAGACCTTGTTCGCGTGTAAGCGCATCTTGAAGCTCGGCGTTGTCGCTGTTGGCGGGTGATGATTGGGGAAGGGGTGGGAGTGAGGTTGGTGTGGTTGGTAGGGCTGGCGCGGGTGTGGTCGCGGGTGCGCTGGTTGTTGAACTCCCGCGCCGGTAGGGGAGAAGTGAGGTAAGGGTCGCAAGGCGGCTGTGGTAGGTTGTTGGTTGAGAGGCTGTATCCGGTGTGGCGGGGATTTGGGTTGGTGAGAGTGTCAATTTATCGGCGTGGGAAGAGGTTGGGAGGGAGGCGCTGCTTCGAGGTGTGTCGTAGGATCCTCGGGTATGCGTATGGGTTTGGTATTTGCGCAGGCGTGTGATCTCGTCTTCATAGTCGGCAAGCTTGTTTGCTGTTGGGAGGAGAAAGAGTCGGTCAGCGAGTGTTTGGAGGGCGCTTAGGTCCAGGGCTTTGGGTATGGAGAAGTTATGCTGGGTATGAGAGCTTTGTAGTTGACGCTCCTATATCCCTGCACTAAGGATGCTCAAGTCCTCTGGTCTGCCACCTACCATCTAAGGCGACGCGATGGGTCAAGTCCTGAATCTGCCCCTCCAACTCCTGGATCCGGAGCTGGGCCTCGGAGGAATCGTACGAGTCGCTAGATCCACATGTTGGACAGTGATTTTCTTCGACTGTAGCGACATTCTTCATAGTAGAGGGGGTTCCGACAAGAGTGGCGGTCGCGAGCGTGGTGGTCGTAGCAGACATGACAACATGGGGATGCTACCCCAAGTTTGTTTTCTTAGTGGAGTCTAAATAAGTTGCGATGAGGGGAAGGGCCGAATGGAAACGGTAAACAATAAGTACAGCTGGAATGTCCAGAACCTTAGAAGGACAAATGGCAGCAAATATGAAACGATGAAATAATTAAAGTCCGGAAACCTTTGAAGGGGTTCAATTTACTCCATACTGCGCCACCGGCTTTTTATCTTTCAATCATTGGGCCGTGTCTCAGCTAACATTTCCAGGGCCAATGTTCTTACTCTATACGGAGCACTTTAGAGTGAATCAGTGAATCATAGATCTTTCCCTGCAGATAGATCTGTGATCTGTTATCTATGATCTATTTTTTTTTATTGTGTGCCTGATCCCGATGACATACTTGGATACTGGGGAGCGGTCCCCGCCCCCATGTCACCACATGCACCGGCCTCCCTCGTGGTCAGCTAGGGTAACTTTCCACATACACGGTCTACTTTAGCGATTAACCCTGCAGAAAAGGGGACAAAAAAACTATCCCTGCTGAGGCTAGTGGTATCCTATTTATATCGCCCTTACTGCGAAGGTAAAATGGACCAATCGGTTCTTTATCCCTTAGGCCCCTTATACCCACTGGGAAAAGCTGGCGCGGGGAGAACAGTCCTAAGGTCCAGTAGTGTATTCCAAAGTATGAAACAAATTGAAATTTTAATTCTATAATACCGATGGTCCACACTTCAGGGCAACAAGTGTTCTGTGTGGTTGATATAGTGCTATTAGGGCTCCACTCGCTTAAAGCGGTAGGACAGGTACCCCATACTGGAGTGCAGTGTACAAGTAATTACCACACAGGGTTCTACAGGTGGAAGAACTTGTCAATGAAGACTTGAATTTCAATCTATACGGAGTGGACACTTGAAGTCACAGTCAGCACGTGCAAATATATGAGATGACCAGAACGGTAGATGCAGCCTTGTAAGTGGAACAGGATATGAGTCGAAGCTCAGAGTGGACATGAGAGGAAGACCGGGAAGAGTATCGGATATTCATTGTCATCGAAGGCTCAAGGGTGAGGTTATGGGAATGCTCACGGCGACTACTTCGTTTCTCGTAGAGTCGTTCATGATCACATAGCACATCAATTTGGGAAACAGAAACTGTGTGGTAGAGGATGGACTCCAATTCAAACAGATCATCTGATTCCGGAGATGACAAGGGACATAACAGAACCGCCTGGGGTCATTTGGAGGAGAGACAATATAAAAGAGGAAATCGGGTAATCTTCATTTCGCATCGGCTGTAATGGTCATGGGCAAATCACACGAGTCACACGCATGGGAATAATAGCTAGATAGCGAACATCATACGAGACACAAGTAAACATAACGTAGGAAAATAAACTTTTCAGACTGCCAAATCATCAGAGCGAAGACTAGATGTGTATCGAGAATCTAGCCTGAGAAGAAAGGGAAGATCATGAACCAAGGACAAAATGAGGAGAGAACGGGTGGAGAGAAAAGGGGGGACAAAGCAACTGCCGTCTTGCTGCACGGTATGCAATGAAATAGACCAAAAGAAGAGTTTGCTCACAGAGCGACATCGAGGCCACGAAGTGGCCTTGGGGGGTTCCTTCTAGACAGTAAGGGTCTAAAGGAGACGTTGGTGAGGATCGTCTCAAAATGTGGTCATGGGTTCATTTGCACAACCGGGGCGACAATATGGAGGTAAGCGGAAGTTACTTCGGGGTATCGATAAAATTATCAGAATCCACGGCCACCACCACGACGGTTGCTGCGCTTGTTTGTGCTGACGGTGCTCCAGCCGTCATTTTCGTCAGTGGGCTCAGTAGTCCTCCAGTTGCCATTGGCAGTGGACTGCTTGGCATCAGCGGCCTCCGCAGCAGGAGCAGATTTCTCCTCGGCGTCCGCATCAGCGTTCATACCACTCTCCTCCCCACCGGCCCGCCGGAGGATCTCAAAGTTAGCCCCACCCTTCGGGGTGTCCACATCATCCTTGTTGGAATCAGTGCCGGCAACGCGGCTCTCCTTAGCTTGCTTGGGCTTCTCAGCCTTCTCGGCGCGAGCCTTCTCGTCGGCTTCCCTCTTCTGGCGCAGAGCCTGCTGGCGCTTCTCCTCTACCTCACGCTCACGAGCGGCAGTGTCAATGGGGCGGGCCGCACCGAAGGGGCTGGCCTTGGAGTCACCGGTGGAGGAAGCGGCGGCAGTGGCAGCGTCAGGAACGGTACGCTTGGCGAGGTTCAGCTTAGGGCGAGCGGCAGGAACAGTGGGCGATGTGGGAGCGCCAGCTTCCTTGGTTGGCTGATCGGGGCGCATCTTGGAGCGCCACTGGTTGTCCATATCGGCAGCGGTAGGGGTCCGCTCGGGACGAGGGGGGCGCGAGCCATCATCCTGGGAACGACCCTGACCCTCACCCCATGCAGGTGAGCTTCTCCGGTAGGCGGAGCCAGGTCCTTCATTGCTGTGGGTGCGGCCACCTTCACGGGCCGGGGGCCAGCAGGGGGCGAAAGGGGGCCCTTGCGCTCCCAGTTGCCGAAATCACGGAACTTTCCATCGGACTCGAAGTTGTTACGACGGCCACCGCGCTCGCTGCCGGCATCAGATGCGGCATCCATGCCGCGGCCAAAGCTGGAGCGCTCGGGGATACGGCGCTCAGGAGCAGCGGGAAGGGGTCCACGGCGGGTCCAGTCAAGGTCACGGCCTTCAGGACGAGATTCCTTGGCTATAATCATCCATCAGTCGTGTTATAAAGCTTGTATTGCTGAAATACTTACGAGGCTCGGCAACGCTAGTGCGGATAGTACGGCCCTGCAAGGTGGTGCCAGACAGATCCAAGGCCTTCTGGAGGCCATCCAGGGTCTCAAACTCAACGTATCCAAAGCCCTTGGGGGCCTTGGTAAGCTTGTCCTCGACAATGCGGACGTTGGTCACGCTGCAGCCGGCGAAAAGGTCGGAGATGTCATCGGCGGTCGCTTCAAATGAAAGGTTGCCAACGTGGGCAGTGTAAGGGGGCTCGGTGGGAAGAGCGAGCGGCTCGCGAACGGCGTATCCTCCACGGGTCTCACGTTCTACATTGTACTTGTCAGTTCCGATATATCGTGCTTTCTCATTGTATGCGGCATACCGAAACCACTGCCACCACCATAGCTGTTGCCGCCAAAACCCATGCCACCAGCGGGGCGGCTGCCGAAGCCAGAGGATGCGGAGGGCCCTATAGTAAATCAGTATACCATTTTGTGGAATCGTAGACGTATAGCGTAGAAATCGGGCGGCATACCGGCTACAATTATTGTTAGCAACCGTGTGAACACAATATAGCGGGGAGGTCAGCCACTTACATGGGAGGGGCATGTCCTCCATCTCATCAGCCCAAGAGCCAAGGCCTATGGTCCGTTAGTATGGAATTTGCATTTCCTGTAGACCTTCCGTCACTCACTCTCGTCGGCCAAGAAGTTGCTGATGGTCATCTTCTGACCCTTCTGTTTCGCGGGCGCTAGTGGAGAAGATTCGTTAGCGGGGTTTCGATCACCACGGATGCCTCGATTAACAGAGACATTTTGCTTTTAAATCAATAGCAGTGAGTGGGAGTTATAGGGCGATCACTACATACCCATGATTGCGGTTTAGAGGTTAGCGCGCCAGCAGACTTGTGCGCGCTTCACACAGTAGGGTTAGAGGCGGGGAAATGGTAAGAAAAAAATTGGAAGACACCCGAATGGGAATCTGGGAGCCGATCAAGGGAAGCGAAATAGGACAGTTGGTCGTGAATTTCTAGGTCAGCAGAAACACACTCAACGAAAAGTTGGTTAGAGGGGAAGTCGGCAATCGAGATGGAAGTGGACGGGTTAGTTAATCCGTGATAATTTTTAAGTGGTGCCGCTAGTCCAATCAGAGCCGCCAGGCAACCGGTTCTACAAAGACAAACTCCGAGGAAAGCTTTAATGATCAATCGATTTCGAATTAACCCCATTTCGAATTGAAGAATCGTTTTATCTCTCAGCCACTTGACATACTGCGCAGATCACACACACATGAAAAAAAAAAATCCGAATAGCCACAGGCGAGAAAATCGCCCGATGGCGGGATCGACAATTTAGGAAATCATTGGGAAGCTAGCAATGATTTCAGCGGGGAATCACTGGGAGACACAGCCGCACTAACTGCTTGTGCCAGTCTGATTCCATTACAGCCCCATTACGCAGGATACACAGAACATCATTACCGTCAAGAGAGTAAGAAAGCGCACTTCTTTTGTCATACAAACAGGGATGCAAACATGGCAAACATGGAAAGCATAGGATACTGTAGGCGCCCCCAACTCTGCTGATAATGCTTCGATCCCCGAAAGTTCTACAAAGCTCATGCTTTATCTAAGGAAATATCCACTTAGCAGCTTTGAGCGGCTGTTTTAATACCAATTTTCTCTAGATCAACCTGAAAAAAAAAGGCAAGGACATGTAACACCTTGACAGAGAATTCTTACATCAACTGGCCAGGATGAAAGAAAAGTGACGACGTATAGCGTTTTATACCAGGGCAATACTATTATGACGGTGATGACATGACTGAAATCAAGTAGTAAGGTGCAGCTCGCCATAATGCCTCTACAATGGAATGTTTCTGCTCACGGCGGTAAGCACTGGATAAAGACTGGAGGGAGCTTATACCTTCAATACTTGACGTTGACGAGGATGAGTTTTAGGCTGGCATTTATGGACCTATGGTGGGATATACTAGGTTTGAGCTCAATGCAGATACTATCATATATAACAGGGCTGTTCAAAGAAGAGTGCAGTCGTTGAAAAGAACAACCTTAGCTGTAGAAGAAAAGAAAACAAGCCATGCATTGGAAGGAGGCCTCTCACTTGCTCTACAGTCCCTGGCTCCAGCAAATCATGGAATTACCTCTACCGATACTCATAAGTCTATCCCAACAGTCCATTCCAATAGTCCATCATCCCAAACTAGACTCGTCCAGTTGGCACCAGTTATCGCCGGCCTTTGCCAGTTTCCAATCATCTCAATTTATATTTCCCCTCTGTCCACCTCTTTCATTTAATTATATCACATCAAATATGTGGATATGTTAGCCTAAGTTACGCACATACTAGCTAGGATATCTCATGCCGTGGATATTCGACTTCACTTCCGAAAATGATATTAATGCTAAAAGCAGGTAAAAAGAATCCCAATACCCTTCCTTAGGCGTTCCGGCCCTTTCCCTTTCCAACCACGTGATATTTTGATTCAACAAAATTGTCATTGAGACTCAATGATGTGTTATTAGGTCAATGATATTATAAGTAGGGCATCGCAAGAGCGAGAAGGATATTCAAATTGTGGAGAAAGACTGTGGGGCTAGTGGAGTAAATGCTATAAGCCAATTAGAGAACCATGTTCTTCATGCCTTAGACCGAATCATTATCCCATTGACTTGACTTCAACCTCGGCCAAGACGAATTTTTACGTAGATGGTGGGTTCTAGTGGAACTAGGTGCAATATTTGACTCTAGGCCTTGCTTACACTCACAGTGAATGGAGAATTTCAGAATGCGTAGGTGGACATATTTAAAAAGCAGTCGGAGATATATTTTTTCGAAGGTTACCCAACAGCCCGAAAAGCCGTCTTCCAGGGGCAAGGTGTAATCAACCATAACCATCTCAAAGAAATCAAGTATATACACACGAAGCTAAGCCTTCAAAACGGGGATTATCTACTGCGAAATAAGTACCGATCTTCGCCTCTCTCCGGAACCTAATTTCCCACTAGAACAACAATCGCAACGCATTCGAGAGTTGTTGCAGATGGCCGAGATCCACATACTTATTACATAACCCACACGTGACACCGTATTTTCCAGCTGGAGACGATGTCGATTCTTTTGCCGAATAGCACAGGAATGCTTGTACGTTTGTCCAGTCCGTTCGCAACATGAGCGGGGGCAATCGTTCAAATGACAGCTTTGCGTCTGACCCGCTGCTGGCGGCAGCCAAAGTAGGCGCCTTGAGCGGTTAGTCTCGACCTGTATTGGATCCATCGGAATCCAGGAACACCCGGTTCCTATTGTACTTGTGCTTATCTATTTCTCCAGGCACTGCCGGATTGATCTATGGCGGGGCAGCAGGAGTCATCAGATCTCCCAACCCAGTGATCCATTCACTGTCCTGCGGTATTCACTGGTTTGCATGTGGCTCAACCTTTTGGTGTATGTTCATGCTCCTTCCACTATCTGGCCAACCACTAATCTTGTTTATGTAGGGTTGCGGAGCAACATTATTAAGCTTCACTACCAAGACCAAGCATCCTCACAAGAGCGCGCGTATGTCAGCGCTCTGTCTGGAGGAATTTCTGGCGGACTTGTGACTAGGCTCATGGGTATCTATGATCCCCCAAGTTCAGCCGCATAATGCGATCGCTAACCACGGTATTATGTCTGTCTAGGCGGCCGGCTAATCCCTGGCCTTGTTGCATTCTCATTGCTTGGCTTCTGTGGTCAATTTGCCTTCAATAAAGTTGATGCATGGCAAGTGAACAGGGCACAGAATCCTTCCAAACCATTCTTCCAGCGTATGGCTGATAGCAAATGGATCCCTCTCCGGAACTTGTCCGATGATGAATACCGTGGAATTCTCAGCGAGAAATTACTGGGTATTGAGGCTGAAATTGCGCTCCTTGACGAAAAGATCGAGGATCTTGAGAAGACTCGGCCGGCTACCTCTGCCGCTGAAAATTAGGCCTTCCATCCTGCAAACTGCGGCTCCTCTTCTGTCCGTCGATGATTTAGGCAATGTGAAGGGGGGGGTTCAAGGTTAGCAGTGCACAGACATCTCGCACCGTCTTGATGTTTTGGGGCACATGCGCAGTTTGTAAGGTCTAATGTGTCTCTGATGTTACGGGTCACGTAAGGAGAAATGGCCTAGTGGGTAGATAATTGTATGTATAATTGTATTATAGTGTGTTCCAAGGATGAGGCCATTGTATTTTTCCTTCTATTTTTCTTCCATTGAATCCACTTTCAACCCGTCAAATTTGGGGAAAAGGGGGATCGAATCAGGGAACGCCGATCGCGAGTCAAGGAAAGCCCCACGGCAGCTGCGAAGTGAAATCATTGTACAGTAGAGGCAAGTTTCTGGCCCGTAAGGCCTGGAGGAGAAAAATGATTCTTTGAGTAAAGACCTGGACACAGGGAGGCAAAGTATCGGAACATATAGGAGGGGCGTGAATTAAGTAAATCAGCGGAGTTAAAGAAGGTCCAGAACAGATGCCGAGAAAGCCGGTTTGGGCAGATTGGCAGATTGGCAGATTACGGTTCCGCTTAATGGTTCTGGCTTTCTCCGGCGCGTCCGAACCATACTTGTCATTTCTACAAGCTCCGTTATGATCTACTGTATGGGGGGGTGTTCGTGTCACTGAAACACTCTGGAGCTTTCTCCCCGACTCTGTTGGTCTCGGCGCGAAGTTGGACACGCTACACATTTACTTCAATTCCACCCCTCAACCAACAAAAGAAAAAAAAAAAAAAACACACGACACCTTTTTCAAGTGGAGGATTTCGGCAGTTATCCAGCATTGATCGACGCAATTGAAAAATCACATCAACCCACTCGATGTTCTTTGTGCTGCGCTGTGTCTCTGTTCGACGGATCAGCCCCTGCTGATCGCGACTCGCGATGACCCTCTTCAACCCGACCTCGATCCTCGTGGGCTTCCTGCTCCTCTACCTCTCGTCCTTTTTCGTCTTCGCGATCGTCCGCATTGCCACCGGAATCTCTATCCAACGGATCGGTTACTTTTCGCTCCGACGCATCGCATACATCCCGAGAGAAGGCCTGCAGATTGAAATACGTGGACTCGGGTTCTCGTTACACCCCCCGTCCTTCGCGCAGCCAACATGGATCAGTATTCGGTTGACAGATTTGAAGGTGACATTGGATACGGCGACCCTGGCGAAAGGAAAACCCGAGGCCCCTCGAGATTTTCTAGGACCCTCGAGTCCTGGGAGCCCTATCCCCGAGAACACAACTCCCGACTCGACCACCAAGCGGAGTAAAACATGGAGAACATTGAGTCGACTGAAGGAGCGCCTAAAGCGGCTGCATCGGCAAATCAACTGGCTGGCCCTCGTTGATATCTCGGCCATGAACACGGCCGTTCAGTTCGTCGGTGCCGGTCAAATACAGGTGGGGTCGTTGTCGCTAGCGGTGGACACCCGGAGTAAGATGGTAGAACGAGGCAAGCTCTTTCGGCGCAAGAAGGACATGTCTAAGGAACAGCGCCCGGCAGAATGGATCATGAACGTTCAAAATGTTCTCCTCGCTGTGGAAGGTCGGGAGCCAATAGAGCTCTTGGACAATGTCGGTGTGAACCTCCATGGTCTGCTTTATAAGGACCTCGAGGGGCTGCGGGATGCGTCGATCGCGCTGAAAATCGGTCGACTACATATTCCTTATGACGACCTCAGCTTACTTCTCCAACGCATTAGATCCGCCCAGAAAGCATCACCCAAGGAACCGATGCGTGGTGATACAGATGACGAGATCTCCTTTGCTGACTTTGTGGAGGAGCTTGACAAGCCCGGCAGCCGGAATGATTCAATTATGCAGACGGTGGCCGATTCAAAGGAGTTTGCAAGTTCTCTTCTGCGTGGAATCCAGGAGATTCAGGTTGCTCTGAGTTTCTTCCGGCTCTCACGCAGCCTGGGATCTCTTTCTGCAGGCCAGAGCCCCGTATTCCTGAATGTCGTCTCCCACGAGCTGGGAATTGATCTCCACCGAATGGATCAAAATAGCCCAGAGCATCGCATGTATTTCCAGCCAACTGACATCGCCCATCAAGCATTACTTGCTGCCATTTCCCTTTCCGTCAGCTTGGATGACAACTCGGGCGAAACCGATAATGTTCTCTATGTTCCGATGGCTACGACAACCATCAAAACTACACTA
Organism: Penicillium longicatenatum; assembly: GCF_028827895.1. Classification (NCBI taxonomy): domain Eukaryota; kingdom Fungi; phylum Ascomycota; class Eurotiomycetes; order Eurotiales; family Aspergillaceae; genus Penicillium; species Penicillium longicatenatum. Next base: position 3,999,790 of record NW_026643120.1, on the reverse strand, counting down.
CCATCAAAGACGGTAAACGCCTTCAATGAGGAGAACCCCGAGGAGCGAAACTCCAATATTCTCTTCGCTAACCTGGTCATCACATCACCATCACTCGATATGCAACCACAACATGTGTCTCGACTCTTGAAACTGGCACAAGCGCGAGCCTCTTCTCCTCGAGTCAAAAAGCGGAGTAACCACCAGTTGATCACCCGCCTACTTCCCAAAGCGACCATCAAGTTGTCTGTTCATGAACCCGTTATCCGATTCGTCCTTCCTATCGAAAAGGCCCCGGGCATTCCGGACGATTATAATCTCCTCATATCATCCATATCCTCAATATCCATGGACATTGAGTCGTCTCATTCGACCGAGGGTGGTGCCCATTATTCTCTTTCGGCAATATACCGCGTTGCATCGCACAAATTTTACTACCAGACTCCTGCTGGGAATAAGCACAATTTGCTTACGACCGAAAGCCTGGAGTTTAAAGCTCACCTTAATGCAAGCCCGGAGGTAAAAGTCATTGCCTCGGGAAGTCTGAACGAGTGTTCCGTTCATATGATCAATGGGGAAGTCAATCGTGGAATCCGCGAAGTTCTTGAACAATTCCGGATGCATCTGCAACCGCAGAAGAGGGTTCTAATGCCGCCAAACGAGCGCAAGACTACCCCACTGAGAAAGATTCCGCCATGGCTTCTTCAATTTACGTTCGAATCTACAGGTCTCAGCCTGGAAATCGCTGGGGTGGACAAGCCTGTGTCTGGTATCTCCCGCGGCGTCTCTTTGCAGCTACAATCGTGGACAGCAGAATACAAGGTGCAAGAAACTGAACATAGTGTTGGCAGCATCGCTAGGCGGCGTACTTCCAGTCAATCAATTGGCGATGAATCGCCATTCCGATTTACGCCAACATCACCCCCGAAGATTGTTCAGCGTGGTCTCTCCGAGCGTAGTGCTACAGATGGCAGACGACTTGCACTTCATGCGAGAGGCTTTGACGGGTTCGTGATCGAGTCAGATGACTATCTTGAACCAGAGCCTTTCTTCTCTCTTCCTCGCTTTGAAATTGCCTTGAGCACGCATAGCGATCGACTGGGGCCTGTCCTGCACATCAACTCAGTGTTCAAAGGAATTTACCTTCAATATTCTCTCTATCGGTTTTATTGCGTGGGCGTTGCGATTTCTGTGATCCAAGACGTTCTTACATCTCTACCACGGGACCCCGACTCCATTCAAAAGAAACAGAGAGGAGCCCCAAGCATATCAATGCCACCACCTCCGTCGTCACCCTCATCACCAGCAAAATCAAAGAATGAGCTAATCACCATGGATGTAAAAGCGACTGTTATCCAACTCAAGACTAATCTGCCAGCCGATCCTCCAATGATGCTCCAGATCTATGGCCTATCGGGTGGCTCACATCGACTCTCTACTCCTCATGTCAAGGCCAATCTTGTCCGCCTCCACGCAGAGGCCCCCAAGCTCAAGGGTGTATGGGCGAGAATCGGCAGCATGAATAATGTCAGGCTCGATTTCCGCAAGATGAAATTCAAACAAGGCTCAAGTTTGGTAGAAGAGAGGTCAATTGATTTATGGGCCGATTTCATTCGAATTGGTGTCCCGCACCACATGGTGATGCATCGCATCTTCGATAACCTTATCAACACCTCAAAGGCCTTTAAGCAATTACATCATCGCTTCAAGGCCCGCTGCAAGGAATTCTTCTCTGTTCGGGAGCCCGAGGGACCGAAGAAAGTACCGAGAGTGTCACTTCGAAGCAAAGCTCTCCTCTTTGAGCTTGAAGATGACGCCTTTGAATGGAAGCTGAGTTGCATCTACCGAACTGGTTTGATTGAACAAGTACAGCGATGTGCACGTGAAGAAGCGTTCTACTTGAAAGCGCAGAAGGTTAGAGAGTCTGACCAACGGCGTGCTTCGTCAAGGCTACGGACCAGATCCAGCCATCGGACCCTGCGCAGCGAACGAACCAGCCAAGACACCCGCAGAAGCAAGAGTGCGGATACACGAGCCAAGCAAGACGAGCCACCTCGTGGCCGAGCCCGAAAATATCGCTATGATACCGAGGGTGAAACCTGTTTGACAGCCGAACAGAAGATATCTACAGATGCTGCTTGGAACCGTCTTCAGCAACACAATGCCCAGGTTTGGAAAGAGAAGATCGATGCTGCCATGAAGTTCCAGGGTACCTCCATCAAGGAAGTCCGAAACTTGTTCTGTGGCGCAGATGAACCACCCGACGACGCCAAGGAGACTGAGACCATTCTTGCAATTCCCAACAGACCGGGCCTACTGTCTGCTCTAATCAGTGATGTGAATCTGGTGATCGACAAACCGTCCTTCCCGATTGAGGAATACCCTAAATTTCTCCATCGTATTGGTAAGGGCATGCCCATGTCCATGAAGTATGGCTTGCTTGTGCCCATGAGCTTCAATCTGGAAATGGGTGAAGCACGCGTCAACTTGCGAGACTACCCTCTGGACCTGCTGCATATCCCAGCCCTGCGCCCTGGGCAGTCTCCAAGGCTTCCTAGCTGGTCATTGCGAACAAATTTTGTCATCGCTGAAGAGTATCGTGATCACGACTCTGCAAGACAAGTTGAAGTGGAGCTTGTTCCCTCTGCTTTGGAGGCGGATGGCTCCCCTACTGATCCGTTCCATATCAAGGTTTGGCGATCAGTGACTCCGGTTAAGACTTATTCCGACCCAGTCATTGAGATCAACACCAGCTTGCCTACCAGCATTTCCTGGGGAGTCTCCTACCAGCCCGTGATTCAAGATATGATGAAGATCATTGAGGGTTTCACCAAACCTGAAATTGATCCTTCTGACCGGGTTGGCTTCTGGGATAAGATCCGACTTAGCTTCCACTCCCGGATCAAAGTGCTTTGGAAGGAAGATGGCGATGTCCATTTGCGCCTTAAAGGTTCTCGAGATCCTTACGTTGTGACAGGATTTGGAAGTGGCTTTGTTATGTGCTGGCGAAGGGACGTCAAGTGGGAGCTTCATTCTAATGATGATCCTATGGAGTTTATGAGCGTGACAAGTGGCGAATATGTGTTGGCAATCCCAGATTACAGCGCCGAAGCTCGATGGGCAAACGAAATGACAACGGAAGAAGCGGATAACAGCTCTCAATCTAGTGAGCAGAAGAATGCCGCCTACTTCAAGAAAGTTGTCATGAAACTTTCTGGTGATGTGAAATGGGCTGCTGGATTGGTGTTTGAGCGTGACATTGATGACGAATCACGATCGTTCGCATTCAAACCGCATTACGAGGTTATTCTCAAAAACCCTAAGTTCATCGATGAAAAGCAGCGCGCCAACTACGATGCCTATCGTGGCTTCCGGAGTGATCATATTCACCTGTCTGTATCGATCATTGCACCACAAGGTAGAAATTGGTCTGTTGATGGCATCCAGCCATCTTCAAGTTACAACACCACTCACCTGTCTCCCCGTTTCTTTACCCACTTTTTCAGCTGGTGGTCGCTTTTCTCTGGTGTCATGTCTCTCCCTGTTCGCCAGGGTCCCCTCTTCCCGGGTATCACGAAAACAAGCAAGAAATTCAACCGTCACCTTTCGACAGTCAAATACAAGATTCTGCTTGCCCCGTTGTTTCTAGCCCATATCTATAAGCACAAGGACCGAGAGGATTATGGCGAAGATGCTGTGACCGCCACTGGTCTCAAAGTCCGCCTTGACAGCTTCAAGCTCGATGTTCATCAACGTCGCGAACAGATCAAGACCCAGGCCCGCGGCCGCTCCAAGCAAACCCAGACAAGTGCAATGCGCATCAACCAGGCTCTTATCGATCTACAATCAGCCGACTTCCGTGCTGTTTCTGCTAGCATTGAAGGCACATCAGCAGAGGACATTGACAAGAACAGAGATGACATTATATCATCCTTCCAGCAACCTGTGGCTTCGGTTGATCTATCCCGGTTTACAATCCCAGATCACAACCTGGATTGGATCGACATGGACGATTTTGTGGAACCAGATTGGATTCTACCCCAGGAGTCCAATCCGAAGACACACATACTCCCGCTTGCATTCACTCCACGATTTACTTACTTCCGCCAAACAGATCACGGTGATGTTGGGCCAGAAGAGACCGGTTATAGTACCTTTGGACACGAACCGACTCACGAATGTGTAATGTCGGAGACCAATGACCCTCGCCGTGTCCAGATCGAACTGATTAAGGATCGTCTTGCGACTGTTGAAGCTCAGATCCGTAACTACGATCGTACCATCGGAGAACAAGAACTCAAGTTGATGAAGGAAGTTGATCATGATCCCGACTTGAAGACTCAGCATGAAACTTTTCTTCGTCAGGCGGAGTCCCTTTCAAGGCGGCGCAAGTTCCTGACATCAACGCTAAATCGACTCGAGAAACTTTTAGCTCGCGATGAACGCACGCCCAATCGAAGCAGACTGGGGGTTAACGCAGCACCCAGCGAAGCTTCTTTCCGCACAGGACAGGACGCAGACTCTACTACGGATGGTCGCGCTTCTGGTATTGATGGCATCTACTCGTCTGCCTCCGATGAATTCTCTAGCGACTTCAACAATCGCTTCATGATTCACAACGTGCAATTGAAATGGAATAACTCGCTTCGTAATATCATTCTCCGATACAGCCACCAAGTGAGCCAGCGCCGAGGGTTCGTTTACTACATGTCTAGACGGGCCGTCAAGTTCATTCTCGATATCGTGGACGAGCAAAACAAGAACAAGAAAAAGAACTCCAAGATGTCCAAAGAGCAGGCTCGTAGTGACAACGAGGATGAAAATGTCGAGGAGCGGATCGAACAGCTTCTGAACGACGCCAAGCGCTACGTCAATGCGGAAGAAAGTGACCCGCCTCAGTCAAATACCGAGTCACCACAAGATTCCGATGATTCTAGCGAAAACATTGCGCCCGAGTTCACTCCGCAAAACAGCTACTACCTGCGGCTCATCGCTCCCCAGATCCAGCTTTTGAGTGAGAAGAACCAAAAGTCGGTACTGCTGGTGGCTGCCAAAGGAATGGAACTCAAGGTTGTATCAATTATGGACAAGGAGCGAGTTTCAGACGATGTTAGCGGCTTGGTTCAACGTCGATTCTCTCTCGAGATGGATGGTGCCCAATTCTTCGTTGCGACCCAGAAGAATTTGATGGCCAACCTGCAATTGTATGCGGGTAACAAGTACGGCAATGCGCCGGGCTCTGCTTGGCCACCTTGGTTGACCCTTGAGGCGATGTTTGATTTCGAACTCAATCCCTTCGGATTCTCTCGTATTGTGCAAAAGACATCGGCTAGCCTCCGATATGACAAGTACAACAATCTTCGGTTGAAGTACAACGAGGAAGTGGCCAAGGGTCATCATGGATCCCAACCCGGTGAAGAGGCTCGTATGGACCAAATCAGTGTCGACTTCCCCCACTTCCGTGCTATTTGCGACTCTGCTGAGTATTACTCCATGTACATTATTGTCTTGGATCTTATGCTTTACAGCGAACCGCTCGAGAAAGTCCGGAATGAGCGCCTTGAAAGAATAATGCTTACGTCCGACTTCAGTGACCTTCGCGGTGCCCCAGAGATGGTTTTCAAGTTGCAGTCGCGTATCCGCCAACTGGAAGAGATCAAAGATTACTTCCAGATAAATGCCAAGTATCTGGACAAACAGGGATGGGAAGACCGGTTGGCCTTGGAGCGCGATCTATCTCAATGTGAGGATGAGTTGTTCTTCATAATGAAGGCTATTACCACCTCTCAACGACGCGCTGAGCCTAGCTCATCCGTCACGAACGGCGTGCTACGTTGGAGCATTACTGCCAGTGAAGTTGTCTGGCATTTGATGAATGAGGCATCTGCACCATTGGTGGAATTCCAACTCCAAAACGCTGCATATGAACGCACAGACAACACCGACGGCTCCAATCACAATCTCGTGGCCATTGAAAAGCTGAGTGGTTTGAACCTCTTGCCGGATGCGATCTATCCCCAGATTATTGCACCTTATCTTGACCAGCCACGGCCATTGGATGATTACATGCTTCGAGTCAAGTGGCACATGTTGGAAGCTGTTGCTGGAATCCCTGTGGTTGATAACTTTGAAGTTTCTCTATTCCCTCTCAAAATTCAGTTGGAGCGTGAACTTGGTCAAAAGCTTTTTGATTATATCTTCCCCAACATGGGCTCTGGTGCATTCGAGAATGGCGGCTTCTCGCCTTTCATGATCAAGAATATGAAAACACTCGATGGATCGGATGATGAGGACGCTGACGACTCCAATAACCCGTCCCTCGCTCAGTCGATCAGCGCCGACGAGGATAGTGTATTGACAATGGACGACATGTCTGCCTCCAAGGGCCCTGCATCTATTGAGTTACGCCTTCAACCAACTCTTTCACTTTCCGAGGAGGGCAAATCCAGTCGACGCCCGAGCCATCTTGCCATGACTCCTATTCATAGGAGCAATACTCGGTTGAGCGTGCCCGACTCCTCCCGCCAGACAGGTCGTCCTACGACCAGCGGCGGCTTGTCGAAGAAAAAGTCAACTGAAAGCATCCGTATGCTGGCAAAGTCTTCCACCGATAGATCGCTGTCCAGTCAAAGCGCCGGCGAGGAAAGGAAGAAATTCGCCCTCAGTAAGCCAAAGGGCAGCAAGCCTAAGGAACCTACTGATGACTTGTCCCAAATGATTTCTCGAGCTTCGAACTACATGACTCTTGCACGTGTTAAGGTGCATGACGTGGTTCTTAACATGAGCTATAAGGGCAAGGGCGAGCACAACATCGAAGATCTCCACGATTTCGTGTTCCGCCTTCCGGTTCTGGAGTACGGAAACAAGACATGGTCGAATTTAGATCTTGCCTTGCGCCTCAAGAAGGATGTCATCAAGGCCCTCATCTCGCATGCTCCCGCAATTCTTGGAAACAAGTTCTCCCATCACCGACCTTCCAAACAGCAGCAGAAAAAGTTACGCGAGCTAGCATCCTCTTCTCAACTGCTTCCTAACTCGGGTAATCTGATCAACAACCCTGCGCGAAGCAACCCCGCTAGCCTGACCAGCTATGACTCCAATAGCGAATACTCTGAGTCTCCATCGCGCAAGTCTATGCAGTCGAACGCTTCACCGTTAGCGAGATCCGTGTCCCTGAGCTCTGATACCCGCGATAACTATGATCCTCCGATCAGCGACTCGCGGTCTGCTAGTGGGGTGGATGTGGATTCTCGTTGGGAGGTTTGTACTGCCCTTCTTAATCTCTCTAGCATTATAGACTAACTCGTGTCTTAGGAATCTCGCCGCTTTGTCAATGCACCTGGCAGACCTAGGACTGCCGGTCACACAGTGACCACCGTTGAAGCCTCCCGCTCCGAGCACGACGACAGGTAAGAAAGGGCCTGACATTCAACCTCTTATTGCATGGAATGTATTACTGATCCTGTTTCCTCAGCCACAAAAATAACACAATTCGCAATCTCAGTCGGAAATTCACATTCCGGAAGGGATAATTTCTCAATGCCCACCCTTCACCTATATTATCTATCTACCTCATTTAATCCTCTGCAGCTCTACCCCCATTTTAATCCAACAACTTCTGTGGCTTTCAACCTCCAGCCACTGACCTACCTACTCCGATACAAAGCCTCCCCCCCCCCCCCCCCCTTATTGTTTCCTATTCCCGTGTCTCCTCTTAGATACCCTCTATGTGCACTGGGGCCGTGTATAGGCGTTGATTTCTGGTGTTTATGATTGTTTGTATTTGCCTATACAGGTATCATTTGGGTCTGGAGGTGGGAGAAATCATTGTGCGTTGCGTTTTCTCTCTCTCCTTCCCACTGTATCTTGGTTCGTCATATTTGGCCCTTTTAGCATGCATTGAGGGAGTGGAGGCTTTTTCGTTGCCATAATTTATATACCTTGTGCTTGCTGCTGCGCAACAAGCGGCTGGGAAGAGCAATTGACATTTATTTGCAACTTGTGACTTTTTCCCAAGTAGGATGACATGCTGCTGCCCAGGTGTGAAAGGAATCAGGTTCTAATGTAGCTTTCGCTTTCTACAGTTGGTATAGAGCGTTTGATTATGTGTAGATCTTTCAATTTTCTCATATGGGTAATATCGCAGTGTGGACAAGTATCAAGGGTATCTATATACAACGGACAGAAACTGCTGAGACGAAAAACAAATTGAAAAGCATGGCATCGATGCCAGTGTCGCTTGCATCCAAGGTCTATAAGGGTTGCGGGACCAACGTGCATCATGTACAAATCAACCTGGGTGACCAAAATATCAAGAATCGCCAATGTGACCACTTAAAGGCCAAAACAAATATATATCATCAAGTCATGCGTTGGTACAACTTAGCTTTTGTCAATGGTTATTTGGCTGGTCACCAGTGGAAGCAGCAGTCGAAGTATTTGCCTCACGAGTTGTATCTGCTTCGGGCAATTGGGATTTTTCGTCGTGAGTCGTGCCATTCGTTGTACCCTCGGTAGCCTCACTGCTAAGAAGAATATGTTCAGGTCCATGTCCATTAGGAGGGACTTCAGGAGCGCCATCAATGTGCCCAGTCTCCTGAGCACCATCCTTCGCACCATCAACAGAAGGCGTTGACGGCGCGCTTTGTTTCTCGCGAACCCAAGGCAAGAGGTTCGGCAGACGTTCCTGGACAGAAGTAAAACGCGTCCGAGTAGGCGCATCAATATCGTCCACCCAAGGGATTCCACCTTGGCCTCTACCTTGGCCTCTGTTCTCGGCCCATGCCTTCTTCTCACGGCGTAGATCGCCCTTGACCCAGGGGATGGTAATGGCAGTCCATACCAAAGCCCAGGCAAATGGAAGGGTCCAGCCGAGCTAATTGTGACGTCAGTATGATTCAGAAAGGGGGTAAATTGAGTTTGGGCTGGTCTGTTGACGTACAGTGAATGCCACGGGTTCTGAGACAGTGAAGATGATAGCGGTGATGGCGGCTGCGCAAATGATCGAGCCACCGCTCCAGAAACAGTTCATTTCGAAAAGCATGCGTCGGAAATATGGACTGGATAGGTAACGGGTTCGGAGGGCATAGCGGTAGATTTGGCCACCTCCGCCGTCGACTGCGACGACATCTTCGATGAGGGCGTATAGGGCCGTTGGCATGGGGGAGCCTTTAGGTGTGGAGGATATGCGGAAAGGAGCTTTGTGGCCGGCCATGCGAAGGATGTCGAGGGAGAGGTGGACGATGCCGAAGTAGAACATGACGGATGGGAGGACCATGGCGACGAGGCGCACTATTTTGATTGTGAGCAGGTGAAATTTCAGACCATTGATTGTCAATCAGTCTTACCATATGGTTCTTGAGGAACGGTTCCGCTGGTTCTTGGTTAGCATTGTTCGAACAAGAGTCGGATAGGTGTTGTTGACGTACACAATCAACTCGACGGCCAAGATGAGCCATACAATCGTGAAGTTGATGTGAAAAAAGTCCAGCTAACAATATGCATTAGCATGCGTCCCATATTTCTTTCATGGAACCCAAACATACCCGAGATTTCTGCGAATTTAACGGTCGGGCGCACGAGTTCTTGCGGAAGAGGTTGTATAGACGATAGAAGTATTCAAAAACTGAGATACCTCCCAAACAAGCGGTGACAATGGAAAACACTGCAAAGCATCAGCGATTGTGGCCTCGGAGATCATCTCCACAATATATCCAATTCCAAACATACCCAAATTATGCGACAAGTCGGTGCCGTACCATAGTCCCCAATATAGGCCGACCGGCTGGCCTAGCGTATCGAGCACAAATATAGTCCAGAAGAAAGCGATCGACTTCTTCCGTGTATGTAACGAATATGGAAGTGGAGGGGGCTCATTATGCACAGGAACAGTGTTCCTCTCTGGGTCATGGTCATCCATCAGCGTGGCGATGGTGGCGGACCGCGCGACTCGGGGGACTCGGATTGATTTTCCAGGGGGTGTGTTGTATTTCTTATCGGTAGAAGTTGCGGTCGACTTAGGACATGGTGAGGTTCGAGGGGCGATTCCAAGCAGGATCCGGATTCAGGGGAACGAGAGGAATAGATAAAGACAAAGACAAAGTAGGATCATGCCAAAACGAGATTTTTAGTTTGAAGGCGCAGTGCCGGAAACGACGGAGTGATACGGGTACTTCCGTGCACATACAACTTACCGTGTAGGCGGAGGTACCTGACGTAAGTTGTGCCCGTGATGTCATGTATCGATAAAATATGGCATTCGCTGACTTGCATACTTCTATTATTATTCTCTGTTCTCTTGGCTTTCAATTTCGATTCACAGTATCTCGGTCTGCCATTCCACACATATTTAGCTCCCCCAGTGATTTTGGTGGTGCCCCGTCTTGTTGAGTTCTGTGCTTTTTATTTAGTCCTATCAAAACGGTCTAGTTGACGGAAAACGTTTGTGTATAACTATGTCATAATGCGAGGTGGGTTATCCCTTGGCAAGGTGCATGAGAAAACAGGAATTGGGATGGGACATTGACTCCGAGTTAGTTCGGGTGCCGATCCCAGCCAAACAATCCGACCGATCTCCCCAAGTTTGTTTACTCGACACTACTATAGCTACAAAGGCTCAAAGTCATTAGATTCCTATATCTTAGCATTGAAATCAGTACACAGTGCACTGCAATATAGATGGCCCGATCGCCACCCAACATTGTAGCTGTAGTTAGTTAACCAAGCATATCTGACTCAGCGGCCCCGGGGTCGGCTTTTGAGGCGCATTTCAAAAGCTATAACTACGTTTCTGAGTCTTCCATACCTCGGGATGTGGAAATATAAAGTAAACATCTGCCGTACACCCGAGTGCATATTCCAGGGTTCACTCCGATTATACTCAAGTGCTGCTATCTAACGGCCACTGTCATAATGTAAAAACAAACCATAAAAGGCTTTTCAACAGTTGGGGTATCTATGAATAGGCACTTGGGAATTGAAGAAAAGCTGGAACAATGCCCAAATACGTCAAAGCAAAGCAAAGTACATATAGCCAAAAACATGGAAATGAAAGATGGCAAGTCCATGTGAAGCAAAACGTTTTGATGCCTGAAGAATATGGTGTCAAACGGCCAGTCACATGGAGATAGGAAAGTTTTTTTTTCTGATAAGCGCAATTTCAAGTGGCGCACGTTCGATTCGCAGTCTCTGCTTCGAATTCCATCCCTCTTTTCACCCTCGACTGCACAACTGCATCCCATACAGACTTCTTTTCTTCATCCAGGATCCTTCAAGTTATTATGGATTGATAATGGCACCCAGCTTACAAGAGCTGATTGCTTTCTTGCTGAACGAGGTTGCGCTATGCGGTAACCAAGGTGCGTATAGCTCTGCTTCTCAGACCCACTTTACTCAGCATGACTACCCTATCCTCCATCCGGACTGGCATCGGTCAATAGAACCCCCCACAGTCTTCGCAGGGTCTAAGTGACAATTGCGATGATCTATCACAGTTTAGTTTTGCCATTGTCTCGTGATAAATATGGGAAAACAATTACCAATATGACATGGAACTAACTCATCTACAGGCGCGACCTTACTGGATGTCTTGAACAGCATTGATATCTTCTATCGCAACTCATCCCAGAATGGTTCTGGGCGTCGCCAGCTAGTAGACCGTCATTTTCAACGCAAAGTTTGGTCATGGCTGACTCGCAACCCCGAGGTATCCGTGGGGTTAGGCAATAAGTGGAATCATCTCAGCCTGGATGAACTTGAAGAGCTGGATCAATCTGCCCGCAATTCCCAAAATGAAGTTGAAGAGGAAATTGAAAATGAACGAGAAACTTCTGCACCATCTGCTGCTTCAAAAGTCCATATCTTCGTCTCTAAAGAGAGGACTTGGTATGCAGTTGCCGGCCATGAACCTGATGATAACAAACTCCCTACTTCAGAGTTTTTGTTATTATCCATCATAGCTACTCGAAAGTCGGAGGGCATTCCACAGACGGAATTGGTCAAAATCAGTGGCCAAGACAAACGATCGGTGCCCAAAAGGACAGACGCGTTGGCCGCCAAAGGATACATTGAGAAGCGAGCTGTTCAAGTCAAAGCGGCGCGCACAAGTCTGTTGACTCTTCGTCGATTCATGAACGCGCCGACTGCTCAGCCTAGTAATGAAAACACAACTGAGGCAAGACCGATGATAGATTTCGATGTCTTTACTAAACAGCTGTTTGATGCCCTCAGAGAGAATGATGGCACTATCACCCGGAATGATCTCAAGAAAGTTTTAGGGTTCGAGGATCTATGGAGATCGAGAATTCTCTCCCGAACTGTTCGCAAGTATGAAAAAATCGGAGTCCTGAAGCGCGTGAGGGTAAAGTCGCAGTACAATCTGATGCACCCTTGCATAATGCTGATGCGAGAACCCACACCGACGGACGTCGAAAAGTTTTTTGAATTCAGCCGACATGGGTTCAAGAGAAACGATGACCATCCAGCAGATATGGATGAGGACGAGGACTTGGAGGCTGATGCTCAAAACGTGACCGATTCTGGAGAGGGTGACTTGCAAATCAAGAACGACCGGGTTGTTGCGTCCGGACGTATTGTACCGATCTGGACACCCGATCGTGCTCTGAGCAATCAGCTATTTGACATTATTGACAAAGCGGGCACGTCTGGAATCACCAATGATCTTATTAATCGAACATGCTTTGGAGTCTATTACAAGCGACCCTCCGAAAACATGGTTCATCGTCTGACCGACTGTTGGCAAATTTCCCAGCCTCCTCATCTTCGGCACCTTGCACTTGTCCGGGACTCCGATGTACACAAAACCATCATTCACTATGTCCATTATTCGGCGAGAAATTTCTCGACGAAGGTCATCGAGGGCACTGCGTTTTGGGAGGCTGTCGAATTTCCAGACAGGAAACACAAGTCCTTGAAGACTGAGCTTCCCCGAGTTGATGCTCCTGCTGAACTTGACCAATATGGACTTCCCCACAACAACATACCCGTAGGAATGATGAAAAATGGAAATATCAGCTTATTTGAGGGCCTTGCAAGCTGCAAACCGGCGGATTACAGCCTTACACGTAAGGACCCTATGGGTGTAATACAGGCTGACGGTTCATACCGTAAGTATCCATCTTTCTTCATATTCTTTTTGCGCTTTCTAACAGAGAATCCATGCAGGGATTCAACCCGGCAGCTCAGTCCCTCTACAGGGCCTACAACAATCAGGATTCAAGATGAATAACGGAAAGGGCCGCCCTAGGGGCCGCCCTAGCAAGTCTAAATCGAAAAAGATCAAGAGGGAGTCTTCGGTTGTCTCAGTACCTGATGAGAGCGACATAGTCATGGAGGACAACTCCCCAGTGCCACTACACTGGGACAAACGCCAGAGTCAGAAGAAGCGAGAAAAATACCAAGGCATGTCCAAGAAACAGCGATTTGAAGCAATGGGCTGGGATGAGACGTGGACCGAGTATAACGCACTTGTTATGGAAAAGCCCACGCCTGGGGTTTATGTCACGCCTCATGGAAAACGCAGACCTGCTGGGAAGAAGCAGGGTCGTCCGAAGACGAGTCGTATCGCAGTTTTCAAATCTTCAAGGCTTTCCACTTTACCCTGGTTCTGCAAGGACGACAATGACTCAGACTATGGGGATACGGGTGCCGGGGTAGAGATGACTCCGGCAGCTGCAGCCACTCCTAGGATGGAGACTGAAGAACTTGTTTCACGTCAATTAAGCGAGACAATTGAGGATACTCCAACTCGGCCGAGAAAGGGCAAGCGAGCCCATCCGATTACAGATGTCTCTGACTCGCCAGCCCCATCAGAAAGTGCTACTATGGCCAAAGGTCCCAAAGGAAGACCTAGAAAGCAGGCTCGCATTCGTGGGCCCCAAGATGATAGTCAAACTAATCAGATTGTCTCTAAGTCCCAAGAGCCTGCCAGTGGACAGACGGGAATTGATTTGACCCTGGCAGATGCCAATGTGACGGAACAGTCTAATGGCGAGGCAGCCGGAAGCCGAACCCAGCGCGATACCCGATCTCTAGAGAGAAATGCTACGGAGAACATTATGGGCCCACCCCCTTCCAGATTAGCCACACCGAAGCCACAGACCTCCACTGTGCACCTTATCCCCATGAACGGCACGCCCGTAGACAAGAGGAGTGAGAGCCTCAAGGTACACGGTTCAGCACATCGAGGTGGATCTATACCATTCTTACGCAGAAGAATTGTCATGGACATTGTCGAAAAGGCCGGTGGTGCATACCCTGGTGGTGGCGAGCTCTGGTATCCATTCACGACCGCATGGATGAAAATGAACCACAAAGAGAAACCAGACATGCGAACTGTGAAGACAACGATCAAATATTTGGTTGATGCAGGCCAGCTTCAGCAATTGACCTTCAGTGGCAGAGATGGCAGAGGCACGATGGTTACAAAAACCATTTTGAGGAAGCCAGAATTGTCACCAGATGATCCTTTGGTTAAGGACTTGCAAGCTCAGCTACTGGCTCGTGACCGCAACCCTAAAAATTCCTTTTCACCTCACATTGAAACGAACCATAAAATCTCACGAAATGGCGGTAGTTTTGGTCCCAATGGTGTGGGTGGCCAAAAGTTCCGCAGGTTCTCATTGCCTACTGTATCTGATGCCACTGTTCATCTCCATTCGAAGCCTGCTTCCGTTCTCATACAAGAGAAGAAACGACGCGTAGCGGTGCATAGGAAGCTAATGAGAAGAATGCTTCATGAAGACTCTGAGACTGATTCAGAAGATGACTTGGAATTGTATGAGGACAATTTTGACCCGAGATTCCAGGTTCACCGACTCATGAGGTTCCCGCCTCAATTGGGGCAAGGTTCTGAGAATAATGGGACATATCTCTATCGCCCCATGACAGGTGGTGACATGGTGCCGACAATGTCCACGTTTAAAATCAGACAGCACCCATTTGGCAAGACGAAACGGTTGCCGAGGATCATTTCCAGCATGGAAGCGATGAAGATGTTAATGAATCCAGGACAAATTCTCCACGATTCTACACATACCTTTGCCACAGGATCTATCAAACGCCGCTGGGGAGGAGGAAAACATGCTACGTTTGCAGACACCCGTGTCAGCAAGCACTTTAACTTCGCCGATGCCGTCCAAGAACTTACCGGCCTGGCACGCCAGTCCAATAATTGGATAGGGCCGATGGGGACCAGCACAACAGAGGCCCGGAGATTCGCACTCAAAATGGACAAGATCCTGGAATGGGAGCTTGAAAACGATGGGATGGCTGATTCAAAACTTGACGAGCCTCTATTTATCGTGCACACTGTTGACAAAGGTTTCGTCCAAGGCCCAATCAACGGCCCAATCTGTTTCGAGATGGACCAGCCTGTGCGATCTGCCAAATCCCGCAAAGCCCGCATATTGACCCGGGGATTTTATGCCCGTCGTCAGCGTCGCCGCAAACACGAGCTTAGCCAGGCCAATGCGTCCAGCATGGATCGGGATGGCAAAAATGGACAAGGACACTTTCCTTCACGTCGCCGGACTTTCAAACCACTTCCCGAAGGAGTCATTCGGAGATACATGGTCGCTATTACTGCTGTTCGAACACTGGCCGGTGGACTCGAGGGGAAGATCGTCGATTGGGACCTAGTTCCTCTTGCTTTCCCCAACAGCGATCCGGAGTTTGTACGTCACCATGGTAAATCGATTCTCGGCCGGAACCGAACAGAGATCCATAAGATGCAACGCGATTTCCAGGAGCGATATCTCCAGGCCTACGAGAAAAAGCAGGTGCCTCCAATTGACTACAACAACCTAGCAGGATACAATTGGCCGGCCGTGGTCGAGTGGGCGAGTATTGAACTCGATTTTTCCACATCTGAAAAAGCTCCCACCCTCCCTGCAACTCGTGAGCAGTTTGACAGCATGTTCGAGCTACGCGAAGAATCAGTCACCACTGCCGAGGAAGCCCATGTCACGACAGGATCTCTCACAGTTGCCAACAAAAAGCGTCTCTTGGGCCGTATACCGTTTGTCGTCGAACAACCTCGCATCGTCAGCCCCCTTCCTCCCAGACACGACCTCCAGAACCTCGAAATCGCCAAGACATGGGTTCGCGCCAACACCATGACGCCGACAGAGCGATACAATGCTGCCGCGGCCACCGAAACCCTAGCTCCGATCGGGGAATCCCTTCTCGCCTCTGCTACACAATCCCTGATGACCGACCGCATCATCTGCAACGCAAACCGTGGCCGCGTCACTCCAGGCCGCAACTACATGCCGCACGACGTCTTCCTTCAAACCATGGAACGTCGCCGCGCCATCGACGGCGACCAACTCGCACGCGCGGCCGAATTCAAATTGACAGTCCTCGACCCCGCCCTCAAGGCCAAGGGGTCCTTCAAAATCAATTACCACGCCGGCGACGGCGACGCTCTAGCCGTTGACGAACTCTTTGCACATGGCCAAGTCGAATTGATCCCACTCAATCTACCCCGCGAGAAATTCGGTCTCATAGATGGTGCATACCTCACCCGACAAATGGACAAAAGCCGTCTGCGCTTCGAAATGGAAGTGCGCGCGCTTCCGGAGTACGTGTATGGGAACCCTATCCACGACGTTGTGCATGGTACGCCGCCTCCGCTCCCGCCTGCTTCGCGCCATTTGCCGCTCTGGTTCGATATCCATGGGTGTTTGATGCAGGATTGGTGGCATAAGTCCATTGCAGCGGTTATGGGTTGTCTCATTATTCGACCCGGTGTGTCGATTGAGAGTATTGCCATCATGATCAAACCTGGTTTGATGAAGTGGGAGATTGAGCTCTTACTGGAAGAATGGTTGCTTAAGGTGGGTCTTGTGGAGAAGTCAGGGACTCCGACTCGACCTTGCTGGAGTGTGAAGGAGTGGTGGTGGATGGCTTTGGGGGGTTAAAAGCGCCTTGTCAGTTCCGCAGGGCGACTCAATGATGTAAATAAAACGAAGAAAAGGTGCTTTCTTCAAATGTATTATCATCTGCAATTCACATTGAATAGTTCTGATACATCATTTCCAATATGATTCAGTCTTATCAAATTTACTCTATAACCTGGTACGCATCTACAGTAATGGTAGAAGGTGTTGACAGATTGGAAGCAATCAAATGATATATTTCATAACTTGCTCAATGCATAAGCAATCTATAAAAACAAAAACAGAAAGAAACATCTAGCACCAATTCCACGCTCCGGAGCCCGCTCCAAAGCTCTTAGAGATGCAAATCTCTTTAGTAGTTGGGGATGCAAACACCGTCGTTCCACTCGGTGGCGCCAACGCATTGCCATCCGTCGCAGCAAGCAACACCGCCGTTCTGGCAAGCGACCTTGTAGTCTAAGAGAAGTCAGCTATCCAAAGCCCGGTTATGTTATTACTAATTATACTAACTGCCAACACAGGTGCGCTTCTCAAAGGCATCGGGGTAGGGGGAGGCGGCGGCAACGGCGGCCAGGGTAGCAATGATGATAGTAGTGAACTGCATGATGATTGAAGTTGGTTGATCGGGAGATCGGTTGATTGGAGATTGTATTGTATTGGATCGGATTGGATTGATTTGAGTTGATGGATGTTGCTTCATTTTAGAGAGAATCAAGAGCTATTTATGCTTCTGGTGATCTATCTTCTATGGTGGAAGTTCCCTATTCCGTGCATCTGACGATGAATTGCCTCTGTCTATACATTTCCTAGTGTAGATGTGATGTTTCAAGGAGACAGAAACGCCACCAAATCTTGGCATTTTGTTAGACCGGAATACGAGGAGCCACTTTGAGCAGGCGGTGGGAGGATTTGAATATACGCTCTTACCAAGATAGGATACCGTGGTACATCAACATTCCCTAGCTGGGATGCTGTGCAATAGAAGCATGTTGATCTTCATGTCAAATGAATGGATTTGTCTAATCATCTGCACACTGAACAGAGTAATTGTCAAACAGGTGAATGTAACTATGTGCCTTCTGAACACCGATTGCTATCCCCATCCCGAAAACGCCGAGCTGTATGTATGTAATAAAGAAAGAAGCGCGGATCTGCCACTACAAATCCTCTACGTCCAAAGTCTGACGTAGGATCAAGATGATCAAGGCGAACACAACAACTACAATGGCTCGGTCTAGCCATGGACTGTTCGCCGGTTCTGAGGCTTGTGTGATAGCTGCAGATGCAGGTACAGGCCGAGGTTGAAGAGCTGTAGTTTGCGGCGTTGATGATTGAGATGGCACTGTCGACGAAGCAACAGCAGCAGCTCTGGCTTGTATAGCTTCAGCCGGCGCAGTCACCTGTGGTTGGCTTCGTGGTTCCGATTGTAATGATGTAGAAGCCGTTGTCGGCACAGGCTCAGCCTGCCTCTCACCATCCAGAGTCGCATCAGCAGTTCCA
Source organism: Penicillium longicatenatum (assembly GCF_028827895.1). NCBI lineage: Eukaryota > Fungi > Ascomycota > Eurotiomycetes > Eurotiales > Aspergillaceae > Penicillium > Penicillium longicatenatum. The sequence continues at coordinate 3,981,392 of NW_026643120.1, read as the reverse complement.
GCCTGCTGTTGCGCCCCATCTCCAGATGGGCCATTACCCTCAAACCCCTCAACATCCACCTCAACCCCCTTCTCCACACAGATACTCCACCAATCCTTCATAACATCCCTGTTACTAACTCCACACTCCCGACAAGCCCACTGCCGACTGACCCTCGCATATTCCCGGCGCAAATCCGCACTTCCCTCAACGCCACCCACCTGCCCTTTACTTTCGCTGCCGAATATCTCGGATCGAATCGCTAGCAATGCTGTCCTCACCCCCCAGGCTGGCTGCCACGTTTCCTCATGGTGGCCGGAGATACTGAGACAGATCTCGCGGTTAACCTCGAAACGTCCGGATGGGGTCAAAAAGCGGAACGAGGGTGGCCGGAGTGGGTATGTGGGTGGGAAGGTTATGCGGCCATGATAGAGGCCACCTGCGTAGGGAGCTGGCGCGGGGGGACCGGCGAGGGTGAAGTGCCAGTCGTGGAGGTTGGTGTCGCTGATAGGAGCGGCAGTGAAGTAAGGGCTTGGGTTTTTGTGGAGGTCTGTTGATTCTTTGAGGAGACGTTTTGTCGAGGGGCTGGTCATTGTCTTTCCGTTGTCTTTGTCTCTGTGGATTATGATGTTGCGGAGAAGCTGGGTATGATAAGACAAGACGATAGTGATAGTTGATTAGATTGAGTTGGCGATCCTTTATAGGCCACGTGACAATAGGCCAGACCTTGAACTAAAGTAAACAGTCGCATTCAAAGAGGCCCGAATATGCAGCAAAATAATCATGCAATCCCATGCCATAGAGTTATTCAAAACTCCACATGCGAAGCTCAGATTAATAGCACTGGCGTGTCCGATGCTACATCTACCTAACCATCCTGGGCAAGTGAAACCAGTGCTGAAACCAGGAACAGAAAAAGATCAAGTCATAGAACATAAAATCGACTCCAGAAATGTACACAAAGCTCTGTAACATATCGCAAGTACCGCACATGCGCTGTTAATACACGATAGACCATGGGAATGCCATTGGCTCCCCGAGTCGTTTTATCGCTGAAACGCCAGAATAATGCTATCAACCGTAAAGCATGGGATATAGGTTCCTTCCAAGTACAAAATGAGACAAAAATCATTCCCAGTCACGCCACTCATCCGTATCTCGCGGACGCGCAGGATGAGCCGCAGCCTCCGGATCTAAAAGTCCATTGCTCTCGACATCCGGCTCATCTTCGAAGTCGCTATCGCCCGGCCGAGGGCGAGGGGATGCGGGCGCGAGAGTTTGCATCGAGACGCTGGTTGGTGGACGCTCGTGTGTCTCTTGGCGATTACGGTTGGCGATCCAGCTAGGTTGGGCTGGGGACATGCTGGTGCCAGTACCGTTGGCATTCAAATTGCCGGTGCCAGCGCCAGCGCCAGCTCCGCCAATCCAGGCGTGGCTATTATCCATGTTTCGTTGGTATAGATCGCGGTAATACTGCTGTTCGTCATACGCTTCCTGTGCTCGGCGGAGACGGAGGCGTTCGCGGGCTTCGAGGAAACGGGGACTAGGTTCCCAGCGCCAGCCGTCGCCGGTGGTTGTGCAGACGGGAATGGGCCAGAGGAGGGGACGGTCACCGAAGAGGTGTAATAGGTTTCGGCGCCAGCCGTGGTCGAATGCACTAGGGGTCTTCTCACTGTCCTCTTCGTTGAGATATTGTTGATACCGGTCGTGTTCGCGCTGACGCTCCATGTCCGCGTATGAGCGGGAGAGGGCTTGTTGAGCTGGAGAGAGGTTGTTGGGGTTGTTTTGAAGGTCTGCATGATGGAAGTTCGGTCCCTGGCCTGGAGCATAGGGCGCGGGTGAGAGACGCTCTTCGCCCTCCTCCGCACGGGTCACACCCGGAATGGCATTGGCGTGAGCGTCAATGATCTGGTTTCCGTATCCCTGAAGCCGGTGAGCGAGGCTTTCCTGGGACGCATCACCATTGAAGCCGCCGGGTCCAGACTCATTGTCGAATCGCTGTCGCTCCAATGCTTTGCGCAGCGGTGAGACATATCGCGTCTTCTCCAAACATTCAATAGTAGTAGTCCCGCGCACTGCGAGACTAATATGCCACGCGGTAAATCCAGTCAACACCAGACCGATTATTCCACCCAGAATGGCTAGTAGAACCACGTTGACTGGCAGGAAGTTGTCCATGTACACTGTATCGTTGAGGACTTCCTGCCAGGTCCACGTGCCCGCCACACCGAAACACACCCAGCAGAACAGCGAGGTGTAGATGAGAAAAAGGAGAAACGCTTTGTAATTGTGTAGACCGACGCAGGTTGCTAGCCAGGGACAGTGGTGGTCCATCTTGAGCACACACCGCTTGCATGTTGAGCAATGATGTGCGCGGTCAGGTTTAGGACACTGGCATTTCTTGCAGTATCGCGATCCTCCCGTAGAACTGACAGTATATGACGTGAACTCGGGGTATACAGATTCGGTGACAGGTAGCGCACTGTAATTGTGTCGATCATTCCCTCGGCGTGTTGATAAGGGAGACCCAGGATCGGTGAAGACGGCAATCGTATACGACGAGTTGAGAGCGATGTATAAGAGAAGCCCGAGGAAACTACTCGGTAAACCTGCAAGATGCGAAACCGTCAGCTACATTCGTCCGAGAACTCCACCCAAAAAGCTCGGTATATCCGAGCTTAGTCTCAAGGGTCATGTACCAATCCATTTACTCTGCGAACCCTTGAACCCAAGACTAGCCTCCACATAAACCGCCCAGGTCGTAATTCCATATACAAATGCAAGTGGGAAGCAGCTGGCAGCTGCACAGCAGTATCGCTCACAGCGGAGCATCCAAGCTCGGGAGCGCCGTTTCGGCCATGAAGGCGAGGTCGGAGGGGACGAGGCCAGGGTGGCCATGACTAATGCTGGATGGCGCAGACGCTAAGGGGAAAAGGTGTGCATTTGTGTCGATAGAGATTCAATTTCGCTGTCAATAACAGACCTGCATGGCCGACTGAACGACCTGTAGGTTGGATGTGTGAAGTTCGGGCGTACCGGATGGCTACTTGGAGTGACGACTGCGTAAGCGGCCCTGACTCAGCCACGTTGAACTCAGCCACCTGTATTTTTAGGTTATGCGGAGTCCCGTAGGGCGGAAGTGGATAATAGTTCCCGGGAGTGTACAGTATGCGAGCTGTGAAACTTGAATTTGCAAAACATTCGGTTATATGATGTTGGTGACAGTTGGCATCTTGACTGGTGGATGCCATGTGTTCGATATCTATAGAATGCTCAAAACAACCACCCAAGTACTATCGTCATGGATCTGCATATTTTGTTCAAATTCTTTATTTACAGTTCTCATGTTTGAAATAAATACATGAATAAACACCTAATGCAATAGACATAAAAATGTAGGCATCTATGAGCTACCGGAGGTGGTTGTAAGCTGTAGGGTGCCCTCCTTGCACCAACCATGAACAGGCTGTAGAAACACAATTAGCATATATATAAACCAATGGAAAATGAGATCACTTACCAGACAGCTCAAACGGTAGCACCAAGAACAATTCGAAGAGGGGTATTTGTAGAAGTCAATAATAAGCAGAATAAATCCAACCAGCACAGCGACAAGAGCGCCCGCGCGAACTAGCCACCATGCCCACCAGAGAGGCTTCCGGCTCTTGAAAAACGCCAAGGGGCCCTTGAGTTCACCGGTATTGATATCACCACTCGGTGCGACCTTCTTGCCCTTGTTCTTGAAGAAGTCCGCAAACGAGGTGGTCTTCCTGCCTTCCACAGCTTCCGGGCCAGCTCCGCCAGACATAGCAACATACGGCTGGCGCGCTAGCCCAATACGCTCCCGGAGAGCATTGGGAGATCGCAAGATGGTCAAGCCCAGCGCGAGACCCATAATAAAACCACCTATGTGGGAGAAATTGTCGAGACCGGGGAGAAGACCAAGCACAAATGAAATGGCTACACCCAGAATCATGATGAGGAGTTCCACCCAGGGAGATGGGCGGTTGGGCCAATCGTACAGCAAGTCGAGTAACTGGAGAGCAAGGATACCAAACAGGGCACCTGAGCAACCGTCACTAGCCTCTAACTGGGCGGCGTAATTCCCACCCAGTACAAACCCGAAAATACCACTGGCAAAGTAGATTAGGGTGTATCTCCATATTCCAATCATACGCTCCATTTCTGCACCCATGGTCATCTGGACTAGCAGATTACATCCAATATGAATGAATCCAGCGTGGATGAACATGGGGACGATGAAACGCCACCACTGATTCGGAGCAGGCGTGTCGTCAAGAGAGCCATATGCTTGATTATTGGGGACTCCATTGAAGCCGCAGGCCTCGGAAAGGGTGCAATCAGATGAACTGGTCGTGGCGTTCGGACACGGGAACATGACCGTTACGTTGGCGTTTTGAATTCCGGGGATATTCTTCATGCATGGGTCGTAGCGGGCACCCATCCAGATCTGAACATATGATGAGGGGCCAATCATCGGATTGAACGAAGGTTTGGTTTCGATAGGCGAGCCAGTAAATTGGGCTAGAGACAAATCAGCCACTGAGCGCAGTTTCAGACAAGTCATGGTCACTCACCGGCCTTGACTAGTTCCACAATAAACACGATAATTTGAATTAACGTTAAAGTCCACGTCACATATGCAGGTTTCTTCTGGAAGAAGCCCTTCTTCCGTCTGTTCTGTCCCCGCCGGGAGTCTTCCAGGGCCCCTGGTGATGCGGGCGGGTATTGAGTTTGTTGATGCATCCAATCTGGATTATTCCCGAACTGTGTTTGGGCTTTCAATGGAATATTTTCCGCGTAGTGATCGCCTTCTCCGACTCGTCCGGCAGTATGGTAAGCGCCACTGTCTGATGCAAAAGATTGTTGACTCTCGCGGCTGTGATAAGGGGCGGAAGGGTCGTCACGGTTAGAGAGGTTGGGGGCGTAGCCATATCCGGGCGCAGAGGAAGTCGCATGGTCTTGTTTTCCCGGATTGACCTGCTCGTAGCTAGGTGGACTGGGGATATTGGAGTGGTAGTATTCGTTGGCAGCCATGGTGGGCTAGCCAATTGCCGAGGTTTGGCGGGTTCAAGCGATCGGGGACCCTAGTCGTAAGTGGTGTGACAACGCTGACGGGAGAGCTCAGAGAGAATGATCGAAAGTCTAGATGTGAAAGGGCGATTAAAGGAAAGTTGGGGAAGATGAACTTCCAAAGGCCATAGGTGAGTATGAATGTTGAAAGAGCGAAGGCAGTCACATTAATCAGGTCAAAAAGTTATTTTTGGGCGATCAACACAGCCGCGCGTATCGTCATCTCCGTATCGCGGACTGTTCACTTGGCACAAAGACAGGATCTGATTTGTTACGGAGACCCATCAATGTAATTTTGCCCATGGCAACGGGATCTAGGTCTGTTTTGGCTTTAGACCGTTACTCTACTTTTTGAAGATGTGTTGTCCGTTACCGTTACGCAATCTGAGCCGCAGTGCCAAGCGCGCGCTATGTAAGCCTTGCGCCACAAGACTCGAATAAAGATTACGGATTGGCAAAAATGGCTTTCAACGTTTGACATTAAATATTAAGCTGGATAGCAATAGGATATGTGGGCCATCTTAGAATGGCCCATCTGTGTGCATCCCTGCAAAAAGGAAAGGGTTGAGCGTGTACTGATAGTGCTCGGGTATTGTCGATCGCCGCTAAAAACAAGGGAGCACACCATATCTATAGGCCGAAGGTCGTGTGACAACGTGGTATATGCCCCAATCGCCAGGGAAAAAAGACCAAGCTGGAAAGCAATGGATGCCCTCCTCAGGGGGGCAAAAGAAAGAATCAAACCGCCAAATCGAAAGTAAAGAAGCAAAGCGAAGTCCACCACATTCATTCAGGTGTGGTGCAGATCACTGAAAATGTGCTGATGGAGTAGTCCTGCCTGTGAACGATCGAAGCCCCAAGCAAGTGAGACAGACAGGCGCCACAGTTACTTGTACAAGGGAGGTGATACCCCTTGGGCCCTTGGTGAGCAAAGACCTGTCGCAAGGATATGGCTAGGCAACTGAAGGGGAGACATAAATGCCAGGCTTGTCAAGGATCTCTGTTGCCCTGACTCCTGCGTCGCTGTGCCCGGTCAGTAGCCACACCAGGCGGCTGAGCTTGTGGTACAGTATTGACGGGAAATAGAAAGCTAGAGCCCATAGCAGGAGCCCCAAGACGGTCAACACAATGAAGTTGGCCACACACTTCTCACTCCGTGTCATCACGTAAAGACCGAAAGTCACCTCGTATCGGTAGTATTCGAGTCGAACGCAGTCGATCAAGCGCTGGAAGGGGTTACGTCGCCGTTTATGTAGAACATTTGGCTTGCTGTTAAACAGCTTTTGCATCGCCAAGCTATGAGGGATGTGCGTAGGCATCGACGTGGTATATACGGTTTGCGTCTCGGTCGCCATGATTGTTGGAATACTGATGATCTTCGCCGATCACAGAAATCGCAGGGAGTCTCGAAGCCAAAGGGATATATATGGATTTTTTTTTGATATAGGTTTCTTCTTGGTATTTGATGTTTTCCCTGTCGTCTTGTCCCTTCAAAACCTCAAAAGCCCAGGCAAAAGAAGCTTGGTTGGATAAGGAAGGGGCTGGATTGATGCACAGTACAAGGAACGAGGTGGTCTGACTAGCCACGGCGAAAGGGTAGATGCTGGAGGATGAAGACAACGTGCAGAAGAAACCGGTCAATCTTATGGAGAAAAGAGAGGACGGTTTCAAGAGCAGGTACAAAAAGATCTCAAGAAGTCTAGGAACATGGAAAGCAGGTGCAAGTATGCATCGGAAGGACCGGCATAGGTTTACGTAACCACCCCAAATTTCAGGTTTTTCAGCCCTATTAATGGGACCGAAGATACATTATTGCCATATTAATTTCATCATGGCAATGGAAAACTTTCTCGTCGACAATTGACAATCTGGTTAAGTTCTGATACAGGCCGAATGATAGGATCAAAGCGGATCGCGCCCCGGTCGGCGCAAAGATGGCCGGTACGCAATGAACTTATGTGCATGTATACTCCGGCACAAGAAAAGGTTATTTAAGAGCAAATCATAGGATCATCAGGAGAGGCGGTGGCTTAAAAGAATATTAGGTTTGTGAGTGTCATGGATGTTCCAAGGCTGCAGAGCCTTATGTAGAACTGCCCCCACTTACTAATACTAATACTAGTTCCTGGTACCTGGTACCTTGCCAGGTACATCTATGACGTATCCAGCAAAAAGAATGAAACTGTATGTACAATGGCAATTATTGATTTCCCTTTCCAATTGGATGCTTCCTGCCTCTTATCGCTACAAATATGGATGAAAAGGTAGTTAGTCTCTCGCGATCTTTGGAGGACTGAAGAAACTGAACCCAGGATTCACCGTACCTGTGCCACAAATACGGTTCATTCCACATGGAGATCTAACAAAGCCTGCTGAGAGCCATGCCTTTTTCGTTTAATTTTTTTTGCGCTACAGTCTTGGTTTGAAGGGTTCTGCTACAGTTGGGTGTTGCACGAATTTTACCAATGTACCAATCATCGTTTGATATGGATTAATTGAGAAGGTATCCCCTATTCTCGCGACTTTTCTTGATGATCCCTGGTTTGAATGTATGTCTGTCCAAGCATACTGCTTGAAGGCTCTACGGACATGTTTTTTAGATATGAGCTGGATAGCATGTGCCTAATGCTTCCCTCCAACTATCAAACGGGGATGAAGGGCATTTTCCAAAGCTTCACAAGTAGTGCATAGTTGATCGAGTTATATCAATAGATGAGCCTGATATAATGCGGCCCACAAGGATAGGATATAACGAGGAGAATAATCATAATATGAGACAAAGCGAACCTTACCTGCTGCTTTCCTTTTAACGCCTGGTTTCTGTTCTTACCCCGTCCCCCTACCCTCTTTCCTTTCGAAGAGTTAGGCCAGAGCATTACCTTATCTTTATAAAGGATCATAGTCTACAGACGTGATACAGTACCTTACCATTTTCGAGGGCTCACGACTTCCCTTTTGACGCGTGATTCCCCCTCCTTTCTTGGTGAATATAAAAAATGTGTTTACCTTCTGCTTTTGCTGTTTTTACCCCGCCAAACGGACCGTTCCGTACCTTATTCGGCATTTTATGCAACAATCCCTACGTTCACAACTATCGAAAGAAATCCGTTCGGCAAGGCGACCGTCTCCCTATGGTTTAGGGGGGTGATATTGTGGTTAAGATTGATTTGGTAGATGTTTTTTGTGCACCTCACAGACACCTAGTCTATGGATGATTTAAACGCGTACTAGGTATGACGTTACCCCACATATAGATGGTCTATGGATGATTTGTACGCGGATATGGTGGATACGACGTGGTTTGTATTAGGCATGGTGCCGCCAGAAAAACTGCTTCTTTACCATGTTCAAGAAGGATGGGGACCTCTTTGCAAGTTCCTAGACGTCCCAATCCCCGAGCAGCTAATGTTCAATGTCAACGACTCTAAAATGTTCAACTAAATATTCATGGCAAGAAAAGTGTATCATTTGAGCCATTACGTTTGGAGAATCATTGAAATTTCTGCCTTTACGTCGTTATTCATGACTCTTTGGCTGCTTTACTAAGGTGGACCGATGCCTTGGCAATAAACAGTCCACAGGGCAAAAGCGCAACCGTTTTACGTCTATAGCGAATCCATGCTCGGCTTGATTTCAAAGTTTCTGATCATGTCTCGATTTCCAAAGCTCCAAGCCTCCCTGTAAACAGAAGTTGTGAAGGATCCACACTTCACCGCACATACAGTCAAATAATGTCACCGTACATTTGAGCCCTAGACGCACTTGGTTTTCTTATCGATTCCTCATTGCTGCTTGGTACAGGAGTACTAATTGACTTACCGATTTTCTTTGGAATGTTATCCATCACCAACGGTACCCTGTCGATTCAGCAAGGGGTAGTCTTTTTTGCGCATGACGTGGCGACTTATCTTTGAAAAGAAACACCCTTTTAACGCACCTCGAAAACTCCCGTTTCACCTTCCAACCCCTTTTCAATGTCTCAGATAAGGTTCGGTTTGGTCTTGAAACAAAAATTACTGTATCCCCTGGCCAACATGTGCCGGTGATCTCGTTTTCTGTATTCACACCTGACTGTCTAACATAAAGCCACAGGTATGTATCCCTGCAGACTGCAAGATAATTTTTGAAGCACTGCCAGGTAGTCGTTCTTGATAAAATGGCTGGTTGATCCATAATCAGTATGCATCTTTTCATATACATACAGAACGTGCAAGGATCAACAGATCAACACCATGGGCATGTGAGGATCCGTTGATATGGTAGTAGTGCACTGTAGTGTTGATCAATTATATGCAAATGGCCACCTTCGGTAAAATATTTGCACGCTTACTCCCTTTAAGCATGGATACCCTTTCTCTGACCAAAGGGCGGAAGCAAAGGGGTGTATTTAGATCTCGAAATCAGCAGTATAGTTCCCGCCATTACCATAAAAGCAATTCTGCCAGCGGGACTGTACCTATGACGATGTCAAACTTGGTGCTTCTCAATCTTTAGATTTACGGCATGTATTTGACATCTACCAACGATCATTGCGGATGAGAGAAGAACAATAGGGAAACAACGTGAAGTTATCCGGATGCCGACGCAACGGGAGCGTAGAATGATCTCAATTCATGATGGGACACTGTCTATGATCACGGGGTGATTTAAGCATTGCATATCATCTGACATTGCATTTTCAGTTGGTTTTTTAGACTAACCAATTTCATTTTCGCTCTAGACTCACCCACGCCTCCTGGGCATGTCCGTTTTTACTAATCCGAAACAGCGTTAAGCCACACGCCACTTGTGGCTGAGTTAAGTGATGTCACTTTCTTTACTTTCTTCCCCGCGCGGGACGTCTAAGCCTCAACAACTTGAACCGACCATACAATCTCAACACATCATGGATGCCGACGCTGAGAATCCGCTCGTTAAAGCCCTGCCTCCGGCTACCGACTACCTGACCTACCTGACACTCCTTGAATATCAACTTACACCCGATCGCCTGCCACTGCTGCACCGGCTACTTCAAGATGAGAAGCTTACTACCAACATCGGTTGGGATCTTGTCAAGCTCCTTCTCCCAATGCTGCCAGCATCCACAGACTGCCTTCATGACGTTGCAAGATTAGGGAACCCCCGAGAGGTTATTCTGCGGGTATCTGAGGCTCTGATGCAGCTACAGCCCGACGACGAGGATGATGAGGACGTCGCAGACGATGAATCTGAGGAGAAGCCTCTCCCTGCACATGTCCTCCAATTCAATTGTTTGTTGGCGATGCTGTCAGAGCTTCATTCTCGCCTTAAGACCAAATCTCCGAGCCGTTTCATCGCGACCTCGCTTCAAGCGGCCTTAGAAGCCTACACGTCCATGCCGAGCGACGAGACGACCTTAGCCTTCCTCGAGTTCCTGCGAGACATTTCCCCCAACAAGCGACCAGCCCCGCCCCCAAGGTCCGACAGTCAGTCGACCGTTTTGCGTGTGAACTCGATTTCTTCCGCTCCAGACCCAGAAGCAGAGGGGGCTCCGGCTGTAGCCAATGAGACCATTTTGGTTGAAAAGTTCATCCAGTTCGGTCTAATCGAAGTACTCAAAGTTTATCTGCTGAGTCACCCGAGTCCAATGGATCCAGGAATGTCGTGGACGGTTCGGATGCAGGAGCACTTCAACCCAGCGTTGAAATTACCTGAACAGTCCCAGACAGAGGCGTATGCTGCCACCAAGGAGTTGAAGGAACGCGATATGATCATGGGAAAGATAGTGGTACGTGGAAGATAACGAGCTGTCTCGGCAACCAAATGATAGCGGGATACTGACCTCAGTCTCTAGGCTCTATCAAGGGACGTTGGAATCGAATCCACCGATCTCGTATCTATAATATCCAGCTCTCCCGATAGTCAGCCTCAACCCCTCGACTTTGATGAGCCCCCCATCTCCGCAAATGAGATCTCACTCGAGCGCCATGGCTCTTTGTTACTTCTTGCAGCCCGCACCGCAGGTGCAACCTTATTCAGATCTGGTCAACCTGTACCGAGCATACCCATCTTCCCCGACCTAGCTTTGGTCTACAAGAATTTTCTGGGAAATACCGAAAGCTTGGACGAAGTTGCCTATGGACAGCCGCAAGCTCTTATCGACTCGCTCTTAGCCTTGACCGTCTCTTCTTCACAAGAACCACTTACCACACCATCCAGCCACACTGAGTTCAAAAACTTTGTCATCACCCTAACCGGATGTACCTCTAACAAGGAGTATGGTATCGTGCGCCAAATCCCAGCGGCAATTGTACACAGCTACCCATCCACGACCGCACGATTCAAGCTCATTCAAACAATTTTGGAAGATGATCGCCTGCAGTCCGCTCGGGAAAGCGCTGTTTCGTGGCTGAAAGACGAGATCATTGGTGCAGCCTCATCTGACACAATATTTCACGATCCAGTCTACTTCTGGTCCCTTTTCCCACTCCTCTTTAAGACGGTCAGAGTTGCTGCATCTTCTAAGCTCATCGATGGCTGGATCAGCCTAACTCAGACGGACGGCCCAGCTCTCCACTCCGCACTGAACCTTTACTTTTTACTTCTTTCCTCTCCTCTCCGGGATCAGCTTCATCTTGAAAAGACTATTCTTTTCTTCCGTAGTGAGGTGCTTGCCCCTCTCCGGACCCTGTTCCGCACGTTTGAGGCGGATCTTCCTGCCAAGGGTGGCGATGGAATCGTCGAGTCAGCAGTTGGAGAAGAGATGTGTCAGGCTGGCCTTGCTCGGTCCCTGGGTTTGATTGGGCTCACGCTTGATCAGATTGAAGATGCGATTAGTGAAGCTTATGGGACAGACGATGCGGATTTGACAAGCTATTCTGAAGCGGAGGAAGCCAAGGCAGTAAAAATCCGTCAAGAAAGCGAGTTTTGAAACTAGCAATAAGTACAAAGACTTTGCTTTTAGATCTATAGCGCCGTGAATATTATTTTGTTCTTCTAAGTGAGCACTCCATACTTTAGAAGGCTGACGGGATTACCTGTTTGGGTTTAGCGCTATCTCCGACCTCTTGCGCTTCGGCATCGTCAATTCCCGAGTTGCACCAGACATCAACTATGCCGGCTTTCCAAACAATGGTGTCAATATAGGGGCTAAACCTCAATTAAATCATGTTCAGGTGCTCACAATGCGACAAATCATACCACAGGAAGACACACCTACACCGTCATGAGACTACCCGTGAGTCCCGGTTCATCACTGGCCATGAACACTTCTCAAACTGATCGATGACTAGATATGCAGCAGGCTGGTTCAAGCTGTCCATTTTGCAAAAAGTCTTTTCTAAAGCCGTGAGTGATATTTTCATTTGCAGGACTCAGTTGCTAATCTGCCACTAGCGAGGTCACCCGAAGACATAGCAAGACATGCGCAAAAAAGCATGATCAGCCACTTCCCCCCGCGGCAAAACCAGGAAGAAAGAGGCAATCATGCGACGAGTGTTTCTCGGCAAAAGCAGCATGCGACAGAAAGTCACCCTGCACTCGCTGCGGTGCCATCGGTCGACAGTGTACCTTTGGAGCCCAATCTTCAGCGCTCACCGTTGGCCCCTGCGTGCCAAAGCTGCCAGCGTCACTATCTAATGCTACACCTCGTGCAGCAGTAAACGGCAACAATCCATTCTTCTTCCTCCGACATTTTGCCAATCCTGCCGTGAAAAAGGACAGGCTTGCAATAGGAGAAACTGCGAAATTCTCAATTCGCAGGAACCTCGAATCACTTTATTCTCATCTAGAAGATGCACTTGTACCATCTGATCCACTAGCAACCTTTGCCGATGATTTCAGGGGGGCTGAATTTCCATTTTTGCTTCCATCTGCCACAGAAGACTCCCTTCTTTACCAATACCCATCCGACGCGCTTTTCCCTTCAAAGCTTTCCAATCAATTAACGGAGTTAATGACTGAGCTAGTGGAAACTTCAAAGTCTATGACAACTAGTGGTGGTGGAGATCGACCGCTTGATATGATGCAACTCACCACGTTATTCGAAATATCCAATATTTCGGCTTTCATCTCGGCCTTTTTTCAATCACTTCACTGGCATTTACCTGTTATCCATTTCCCAACCTTTGATCCCGGAAACATCTCAAATCCGCTTTTGCTCGCCATATTCTTGTCTGGCGCAACATATACAACACCATTGGATGGTGCAACTTTATCCCCTTGGATCTTCGATGTGGCGGAAGAGTATATTTTCCGCAAGATTCTAAATCTGACGACGACGCCATCATCGAAGGACCCTACGCATATTCTACCGACGGTTCATCTAGTGCAAGCCGCTCTTATCATGGAAATGCTCCAGTTTGGTCGTGATGATATGCAGACGAGGCGTCGCATTCGTATAATGCGACATCCCTGCTTGGTGTCCACTATTCGGTCGCTGGGGATTTTTCAGCTGAAGCGGCGTACGGCACCTAAAGTCCATGATGATCGGACGTGGAGGATTCTAGTCGCCGAGGAAGTGTGCATACGGTATGTCGATCAGTTACATATCATCCATTGGATTCCTTTTTCTCATTCTGGACAGAATCGCTTGCTGGGTGTTCTTAGCAGATGGATTCCTTACTGTCTGTTTTAAGAACCATCCGGCGTTATCCGTATTTGAAATGGATTGTCATTTGCCATGGTGTGCCGAGCTATGGGAAGCTGAAGATGCCGAGTCTTTTGCTCGGATTGCGGCTGGAAAATCCACAGAACATCCCATACCACCTCTAAGAGACGTGGTTACTCAGCTGTTGGAAACTCCTGAACCAGGGATCCCGATTCCGTGGAGTCTTTCCCTATCTGCCGAGAATCTTTTGATTCTCATCTATGGTAAGTTCATTTACAACGCTTCCAAAGCTTAATACTAATCTAGTTTACCAGCAATGAGCTCCCTTGCCTTTCAGATTAGGACAGGTCTCTTGAAATTCCTCCCACTCGGCACAATAAGCCGTGGCGCAAAGAACTGGAAACGAATATGGGACTCTGTGATGGTTTCAATAGACCAGAAGCAGTTCCTCCATCTCGGCTACCCGAAACATGCGGAAGAGCTGTGGTGGCTTCTAACGGCTACGTTGGATATTGCCAACCAACCAGGGGCAGGCCTTGCCTATCTTAATAACACGGCAACTGATGAACTGGGCAACCTCAACGACTTTATGCAACATTTGAGCGGCGCAACTAGATTACAACAGGAATGAAATATTATGGATTATTAATGATACTAATATACAGCTTGGGACTTTCTCTTCCTTCAGCTATCTTTTTTGACACTCTTCAAAGCCTTCGCGGCCTTCTCCTCCTCATTCTGCTTCTTTTTGAACGCATCCTCCTCTGGTGTGCGGTACGTCCCTCCAAGACGATCCCACAGCGTAATATATTGCCCGTAATTATAGTTGAAGTACAGATGATGCATGGTATGGCATGCCGCACCATTAATGATCTTCGAAGTAGACAGATACTCCGCGTCGTCTAGAACACCAAGTTAGCAACAGTCCCCACAAACAAAAGCAAAAGGTTCGGGATAAAGAAAACTCACGAATCAATACAGTCCACAAAGTAACAAACATAAACAACCCCAAATAAGCACACTTCTGCAACGGGAAAAGGAGCGGGAAGACATGATATGGCAAGCTCTGTGCCCACCCATCTAGGGGGTGGAACGCATAACTAGCATACGGCGTCGGCACAACCCATTTGTGATGCGGCTTGTGGCACCACCGATACACCCACGGGTGATGCAATCCCCGATGAATCCAATAGATTCCGCTATCGGTAAACAGGATGAAGAGCGGGTACTGCAGAAGCGTGTAGCCCCAGAAGGGAGACTCGCTGCTGAAATCATATAGCTTCGAGAAGCCTCTGATTTCGGCGACGAAGAAGGGAGCTGTGAGGAGGGAAATCACTGGGATAGAGGAGAGACCTTGGGCGATTTCTTGGGAGACTTGGTTGGGAAGGAAGCGGGGGTGTTGGAGCATTCTTTTATCGAATATGGTGTGGTAGAGGACGAAGCTACCGATGAGGTACAATGCCCAGGCAAAGATTCTATAGTTTGTTAGGGCAATGATGTTGGCGAGTTCGGTTTGAAGAGTGCATACAATGCAATGAAGAAGAATGAGACGAATTGTCTGACAAGATCGTCTCGTTTCCATAGACTTGCGTATGCCAGGTCAGATGCTTGCAATGGATAGTACATGCCAACATGTTGGTTGACTGGCGGTTTGAAGTCCAAGGTAGAGTTTCCAAATGATGAATCCGGTAGGAGTGATGCATAGCATCGATCAAAGACAAAAGTATCAAGAATATCTAGAACAATATCCATCTTGCAGGGGCTGACTTGCTCGTGATATGCAGGAACAGAAATGACCAACAGCGTTCTTATAAGTTATGCACGGGGAATCCCTACTGGGGATTACCTACATGGGCCCACAACGGGGAATCCCTACCATCAACCCACCCCGGCAATCACCTACCACGGGGAATCCCTACACAACCCGCTATTCATCAACGGTAATCCGGTTGCCGGTGTCAGCCAACCTGATCATCCCTTTTCTGGAAGACGGATCAGTGGAGATCCGACCCACTTTGACTGCTATCTTTATGTGTGGCAAACAAGGGCGTTTGAGACTCGTGATGATGGATTGTACGGTCGCTGGACTAGAACAGAGACAATCAGAATACCTGCGAAATGAGGTTTGAGATTCCTAATGCCCAATTCGTATTTTTCCTCTTGTATCATGGTCCTTCGGTATCTCAAGAATTACTTGGCCGTTTGAGCTGACGGCTATGATCTGTAATTGCTGTTCGCAGGCGCATGTCTCTGGAAAGCACGCATGGGCAGATCCAATATATGCTGTTTCGAATGGTCTTGCCTTGTAAATTTGAAGGATAAAAGAGAAGAGTCATATGGGAATCTTCAACTATGTATCATCCACATAACCTTTGCTGCAGGAACCCCTTTCATCCAGCTTGGCAATTGCTAGTCGCTGTCTGAGAATAGACCAAAGCAGTCTTCTTTAGCCTACACAATATTTTACTTCTTGCAAAAAGGAGTGAAATTAGGGGGTCGCTGGCCATGGCGGGGTCCGTCTAATCTTAACCTTAGCGAATATCCCGCATCTGCGGGGCAATTCTAGCGTCGATTGCCGGCTATTCTTATACTTTAGGGGACACTCGCTTTGATAACAAAGTTCCCAGGAGATTGGAAACGTTATCTTATCTCTATGGAAGATACAAGTCCTCGCGAAATCTCCCTCTAATGTCAGGCCCTCCAATACCTAAATTACCAATACCGAGAACATCACGGAAATCCCCATATATTCAGAATGCATACTCCTATTCCTCACCCATTCGATCCTTTGACCCCGGTGGAGATCACTCAGGTAGCGCATTACCTAGCAGTTTCCGAGATATCGCTCATAAATTGATCATAGGCCGCTACAATCGTGCGAGATGAATTCGCTGGGGATTTGCCCAACTTTCGCGTCATTACACTCCAAGAGCCACCCAAAAAAGAGATGCTTCAATTTCTGGAGCGGGAGCATCAGGGCCAGTCTCAAATGTCGCGACCTACCCGAAATGCCCGGGTTCAGGTCATAACCCAAACTCAATCGGGCTCAAACGAGATGGTGGAGCTGATTGTCAATCTTGACGAAGGTGTGGTCTTAAAAAAGGAACATCTACCAGGGAAACATCCGTATATAGATTCTGCTTATATGCAGGCAGTTGAGAGTGCTTGCAGGGCCGATCCGAGAATTGAAGTCGAAATCCAGAAGCTCAAATTACCTGAAGGGAGCACTGTTGTTATCGAACCGTGGGCATATGCCACTGATGGGATGAGCGATATGACCGAGCGCACATCGATGGTGAGGCCAAGGATCCTGCAAAAAATGCTGTGCCGGTCAGTTGACAGATGTAGTGTTGGTTCTATATGCGTCTTTCCGAAAACCCAGACGCGAACTACTATGCGTATCCTCTCGATTTATGTGCAGAGGTTTCCGAGCAACTGCAAGTCACCAAGATCTATCACCTGCCATCGTCGGAAGACGATCGAATCTCTGAAGACGCACGACCTTATGACCATAACAAGGTTCACTCGCCCGATTTGAGTGAATACCATCCCAGTCTCCGACCGCCACCACGCACATCGACGAAACCGTATCAAGTTGTCCAGCCGCAAGGTCCATCTTTCAAGACTGATGGCAATCTTGTGTCGTGGGAGAAGTGGACAATGCGCGTGGGGTTTAACTACCGTGAGGGACTTACTCTTCACGATATCCGCTATGATGACCGCAGTTTATTCTACCGTATGTCACTATCGGAGATGTTCGTACCCTACGGCGATCCTCGATCTCCATTCCCCCGCAAAGGAGCCTTCGACCTCGGGAATGACGGCGCCGGCATCAACGCAAATAACCTCCGCCTGGGCTGCGATTGCCTTGGCGTGATTAAGTACTTTGACGGCTGGCATAATACCATGACCGGTGACGCGGTCAAACTTCCCAATGTGATTTGTTGCCATGAACAGGATGATGGAATTCTTTGGAAGCACACCAATTTCCGGACGCAGAACGCCGTTGTTACTCGATCGCGGATTCTGGTCCTGCAGACTATCATTACGGTCAGCAACTATGAGTATATCTTTGCCTTTCACTTCGGTCAGGATGCGTCTATTCACTATGAAGTACGAGCTACGGGCATATTGTCCACCTGCCCCATCAACATCGGCGATAGCGTCGGATATGGCACCGTCGTCGCACCCGGTGTTCTGGCACCCTATCATCAACACCTTTTTTCTCTTCGGATTGACCCTTCCATCGATGGAATGTTAAACTCTCTACAAGTTGAAGAGTCCCACCCATTACCTATCGACAACCCGGCAATTCACAATCCCTTCGGGGTAGGCTATACGACGAGTTCCAAGATCGTCACAGAAGAAGGCGGACTAGATCTCGACGTGACCAAGAATCGGACCTTCAAGATCATCAATGAAAATACTATCAACCCAATTACCGGTACGCCAGTAGGATTCAAGCTTCTTCCATGCTATAGCCAGATGCTCCTCGCCCACCCGAAATCCTATCATGCCAAACGGTCTGAGTTTGGTAGCCATGCCATTTGGGTGACCAGCTACAAGGATGATGAGCTTTTTCCTTCTGGGCGGCACACTATGCAATCACTTGGCGGTGAAGGAATTAGTTCAGTTATCCAGCAAAGAAAGGACGACCTTGATAGTAAAAACAATGTGCGAAATGAGGATATAGTCGTCTGGCACACTTTTGGATCGACACATAATCCCCGCATTGAGGATTGGCCTGTTATGCCGTCAGAGAAGATGGTTGTTGGATTGAAGCCGGTAAATTTCTTTACGGGAAATCCGGGTTTGGATGTTGCTGTTTCTACTCAGGAGAGGAATAGAAGTGTTTTGGTTTAAGATGTACGTATTTGACATACGGTGCCAGAAAGAGAGGGATAGTAAGAAGAGACACTTAGCTACCTCAAGAAAGTCAAAACAAGACCCTATCATTGCGGGAAGGCGCACTGCTTTGGACCGCCAATAAAACGGTTCTTGAACTAGGCAAGTCGCAATGCACGAAACATTCCCATGTGTCCACTTGTATCTGATAGTCATCGACTTTGAGGAATTCAAGTGATCATCTTTTGATACTCTCTTCGTCTCCTCCTCCTTGTCGAGATTGTTACGATGTATATCAACTTGGAGCCTGAGCAAAGCTCGTTGTATCAATCATAATCTTCGATACATAACAATATTATAACCTTAGTTGTGCTGCGTACGATCAAGTTGAAATGTTATAAAGTTTTCCGAAATGTTAGGTATGCGTGGTTAACGGGCCAAAGCACAGAAGAACATACTTTCAAGAATATTCCACTACTCAGTGAAACACACTACAAGGGAAAATGGAAATATTTGGTAGATAATGCTGCATTCCTATCAACTAGCACGACCAACAAGAAAAGAAGTATCAAATAACCGAGGCAAATCCGAAACCATCCGAACCAAAGCAAAGAAACCATCGAATCCGCACAATATCCACAAAGAGAACCATCAACCGAATGTTTTCGTCATTTGCTGAAACACCTAAGAAGTCGACAGGAAAAGGAAATCAACATTGTCCGCCAGTTTCTATCATCCCCTGTACATAGACAGTCCACGAAAATCGAGATCGGAAACCACGCCATCCCCACAATTTGCAAAACAGAGAAGCAATGGTAGATTGAGCCGGAAAAGAATGAATTGGACTGATAATGTCATAGCAAATGGGTGTTGGTCATGTTGGGAGTTTCGTTTTGTGTCGATTGATAAATCTCCTCATGAAAATTCGTGTAGATTAGAAGAAAAATGTTTTGAGCGTTCCATTGCCCGCCACGCTGGTGATCAACGGCAACAGATCAAGCAGTGGAGTTTGGTTGGATGGCTGGGTGGGCGTTCATATAAGGAATTTACATGATAACGCAACCACCACCGGGGGAAGCTGTAGAAGGAATGTAAGTATGATGCTCGGATTTCGGATTGATAGATGGATGTAGTTGAGATGGCATACCCTTAACGATAGCAGAGTTGCGGATCTGAGTGGCAGCCATTGTGTAGATGGTTGATTTGCTTGAAAAGCGAAAGATTGTTTGAAAGATGAAAGATGAGTGAGTTGGAAGATTGTGTAGTGGATGATGAAGAAAAAGTTCTGGTTGAGCTGGAATCTTCGAAGTATTTATATTTGATCGTGGTATCGGAGTAGGAGGTGAATTCCATGAAGCTAGTCGGAAGCTCTGCTCCTGTAGGGCATCATGCCATTGAACAATGGTGGACAATACGTTCGAGGTGTTAGAGTGAAGGGTTTCTTAGGATTGTTCTCGCTGGTGGGTTGGTTTTTTTTAGTATTGTTCTCCATCCGCGATCAGGGGGCGTCGCTCTAAGCTGGGGAGGCTGATAGGAACCAGCGAGTTGATTCGAGGGACTCATCCTCCATGCTGGCAACTCCAATGGAGTGAAGTAGTGATCTTCAGGATTGTTCTCCAAAAAACAATATTAGTCCAACCGATGAGGCGCGGGGAGCAAATGGTCGTATCCGTTCTCTCGAAACGCCGTGGCTACGGGCAATTCAAAGGGTAGGCCAGGTTAGCGAGATTAGTAGGAGAAACAATACTAAGAGACTGAAAGAAGCCTACGTTGAGCAACCACAAGATGGGTATCAGGAGAAATGAGTGATTAAAGAACAAAGCAGAATCCACTGCGCTTACGGCTTAGTATTGTGTTCGAGAACAATACCAAGGAAGACTCGGCGGACATGTGATTATGCTTAACTTCTGAGTTCGGTTGACTTCTTTACGATTGCAATGGATCGGAGATTTGCAAACCTCACTATTTCAATTTAGATGCAAATTACAGATCTCGAAAACGCATGTTCGTGAGTCGTGTCAACATGATAAATCCAACATCCATCTCAAGTGTAGATTGGCTCGGTCAGCTCGTTCAGAGTCAGTCCAGTCTTCGCAATATCCTCTTCGCCAAGGAACATCAAAGGCATCTCCACCAGAGTACCCTTGACCTGGCTAAGCAGTTCTTTGACCTGCTTTGCGCCATCGGGACCAGGGGGAAGTTGTCGCGAACAACGTGGCCCCACTGGAACCGTGCCGGTCGGCCGAATTCGCCCTTGCCCTCGGCCTCCCTATCAGCTCCATGGAAGTAGTACTCATAGAACTCTTTGTATGTGTTCCAGTTACGCACGTTGTCATCGGGAACTGCGTGGAAGACCTTGCGGAAGACATCCGTGTTGGTGTGGGCACGCGAATTCCACAGACTTTGCAGAGTGTCAGAGAGAGGATCGGACACAATCTTGCTTTCTGGACAGTCAAAGTCAAACTGATTGGGGACGCCGACAGGCTCGAAATTAGCATCCGGTCGCTGGTAGTCTTGTGGGGGTAGAAGTCCCAGGTGCTTCCGCATTAGCTGGCGACGGAGAGATGAGGCAAAACGACTAGCAGTCCAGGGCCGGCCGTTCATTGTCGACTGGATTGGGGTAAAATCTTCGATGACAAGTGCGATCTCCGAATCATGTTCTCCCAGCTGCGAGCGGTCGTTCAAATTCGCCGATCCACAGATGACCACGCGGTCGTCGGCAATCATGACCTGTTTGAATTAGACTGGTTTTCGGTGGCTATCCTTGGGGTTACTTACCTTGGAGTGCACATAGAGCTCCTCGCTCACGAATGCATCAATCTCTGCATCGGGGTGACCGTTCCAGGGCACGTTGCGAATGTCTTCTCCGCCCAGCATGTAGCACGAGCTGACGCTGTCCCAACGTCCAGCACCAGGCGTTTTGTTCCCAGGAGCCTGCTGGGCAGCGTGTTGGTATTGCTGGAATGGAGCAGTGGGGTCGAAAACACTCCGATGAGCAGAAGTAGCAGGGGCACTCTGTTGGCCATAGTTGGCAGCAGCAGGGGAACTTTGTTGACTATAATTGGCGGAGGCAGGAGCAGGAGTACTCTGTTGGCCATAATTGGCAGGAGCAGGGGAGCTTTGTTGGCCATAGTTGGCAGAAGCAGGAGCAGGAGCACCCTGTTGACTATAATTTGCAGGAGCAGGAGTACCCTGTTGGCCATAAGTGGCAGGGGCAGGGGATTGGCCATAGTTAGTAGAGGCAGGAGCAGGGGAATTCTGCTGGCTGTAGTTGATAGGAGCAGAAGCATTCAAGTCGTATTGATGACTGGCATCACCATAGTTCACACCACTTTGCTGTTCCGCTGCAGCCATGACATTTCCGTTGTTAATTCGGTCATAGTTGCGGAGGTTGTAGAATCGAATGTACTCCATGGGGTTGTAGCCTTCTTTGGCAATCAACTCCATGATACTGTTCCCTCCACGGTTGATCGAGTTGTACTGGAACTCCATGATGGCTCGCGTGCCAAGGGTTTCATCGTCGTGGAGATCTCCTGCGAAGGAGGGGATCGAAGGAATCACCACAATGATCTTGTACTTCTCACCAGCGCGAGCAGCACGCAGAATGCGCTCCACGATAGCAGCACCGATCGTATTCTTCACCGGGTGCTGCTTATCACCAGTGGCAGTGATGAAGAACTGGTTTTCGATGTAGACAAAATGCAAACTGTTCTTGATGACAGCGGCGTAAGCGTTGGCAATGGAATGCTCCAGAGGGCTACCATTACTCCATTTTGTACAGCTTCGCACAACCTGGCAAGACATATGCCCTTGGCTCTGTGATGCTGGACGTCCGTAGCCGGTCAGGCGATCTTGGTACTGATGAATCTGGCCAGCTAGCTGTCCACGAAGTGGGTTGACGTATTTGTTAAACTTTTCCTCGTACCGCTTCGGCACGAACCCACGCTCCCCGTCAGAGTGCTGCGGGTTCGCATACTGAGAGAACTTATCCTGGTAGCGCTGTGGCACAAAGCCACGCTCGCTGTCGTGATGCTGGTCATCCAATCCACGAGTGGCAGAATGAGATTCTTGGCCCGGTGGAGGCGGATAGTAAGGTGCCTGAGCCTGTGCCTGGCTTTGCGTACCCGACGCCTGGTTCTGGGTTGGGTAGTAGGACTGTTGGCTCTGAGACTGACCATGGGGCGCATAATTTTCAGCGGATTGGGCCGGTAGCTCTGAAAGGTTGGAGGTGGGTGGGTAGTAGGACGTCTGTCCCTGCTGCTGATGGTGGTAGGATGGGTTTGCAGGGGACTGGCTTGGAGCAGGACCCGGGGGCGGAGGCGGGAACGAGTCTCCAGTGTAAGAGTACTGAGCCGACCCATGATCGTGGGGGGCATTGCTGGAGTATGCAGGAGGAGGGTGTTGAGTGTGAGATGGAGATGGGGACTGTCCTTGAGGAAGGTAATCGGTCTTTCCGGACTGCCAGGATTGGGAGGTATTCTGTTGTTGCTGGCCCTGCCCGGGTGTTTGAGGTGTCTGACTGGGAGGAGGCGGGTATGTAGCAGGCTGATACTGCTGATAAGATGGAGTCTGCGCCTGCTGCGGTTGCTGTTGTTGCTGCAATTGCTGTTGCGGCTGTGGGCTAGCAGAGGGCTGAGCTCCAGAAGGATGAGTGCTTCCAGCCTGCCACGAGGGCTGGTTCTGCTGGCTCTGCTGGCCTTGGCTGGTTGGGGGTGGAGCGAAAGTGGGCACACCTCCAGCCTGAGTTTGCTGCTGCTGTGACGGTTGCTGCTGGCCACCTTGGTGCTGACCAGGCGCAGAGGTAGGTCGACCATACAGAGCAAGTCTTGCGTACCGTGAATCGTTCCGAGACTGATACTTGGCATCGTAGATGAAATTCCATCGCTCAACGAAGTGTCGGCGCAGGTCCTCCACCACGGCACCATGCAGACTGATCGAGATATCAGACCACCCCATGCGCGAAGAAACCCTCCGATCCAGCTGGTTGCTCTCCCATTGAGCAACGTTATGGAAATCCAAGACGCGAGAGTTGTTGTAATCTTGGCCGGGGAAAACCGTCTCGTTCAAATCCTCTGGATGAACATCAGCAATTGCGTGCTGGTTTGTGTCCCAGCGACCAAAACACAGGTCCAGTCCACCCATAAATGCAATGTGTCCATCGATCAAGCAGAGCTTCTCATGGTGGGCCCAGTATAGGATCATCTCGTCGGTCGCACCATACACGCCCTTCAGATTATCCTTGTTCATCCGGGTCAGACTGGCAGAATCCAACGACAGGTGCTGGAATGCATTTGCGATATCAGATGCCACCTGGTGTCCATCCGGTAAATGATCAGGATGACGGAAGATGGCGATATTGGGGTGTAGACTCTCCAAAGCCTTTTTGGTGTGAGAAGAGGAGAGTGTCAAGGCCTGTGTCACCTCCTTGTAGACGATGATGTTGACGCGTACACCGCGCTGGGCAGCTGCCTGCAGCATACGATCCAGTCGGTAGTTCTCATTCTTGGTCGGAGGGCGTCTGAGGTAAAGCTCGGGGGAGAGCCACCCTGTTTACCTGTTAGATGGGGACCTACGTCGGAAGTGCTGGGAACTTACAATCCAAAATCCAGATGGACTCCCGCGCATGTTCGAGAGCGCAAGACACGGCCCAGAAATAGCTCGCACCGTCCACGTACCACTTTACATCGTTGTGCTCTCGGGGCGGCACGAAGCTACCGAACCGATTCTCGGTGGTCGGGTTGGTGTGGCCGTACTGGGCGTAGGCCTGGGGATCGATGGTGTTGCCGATTTTGGCAGCCCATTCCGAGCCATACTCGGTGACAGTACCTTGAATCTTACCCAGGAAACCAGAAAGTTTGTCCTGCTTCTGTGGCTGTCCCTGGTGATGTTGTTGGTATTGCGGATTAGGCGTCTGACTGCTATATCCATATTGTGGGGGCTGGTTTTGGTCCTGGTGTGTCTGCGGATGAAAACTATTGTTAGATATGTATTTCAGATGAAGTTGAGATGACCATACTCCTTGCGATCCCGACTGGTTGTATGGTTGGTTATAGGGCTGAGCCGGTTGACCCGGCTGCGATGAGCTCCCGTGGCTCTTGTAGAACTTCTTGAAGGTGTCACCTAGACCCCTGGAAGAGTCGTTGTAGTGGCCATAGGCCAAATCATCATTCTGCTGCGACATAACTGCGTGAGGGGAGGATGGTGAGAAAGAAATGAGGAACTAGGGTGCCTGGGCGGGGATTGTTTTATGAAGCTCCGATGCCCCGCTGCCCAGCCACGATGGAGTCGTGGCTGTGTCGTAATACGTATAGCGTGTGTGAGCCAAGAAACACCAATAAATCCAGTGTGCTACTTTAGGTAACAAAATTTAGTTCAACGTGTCTCCAGTGAACCATTCCATGATCCGTGCAGGTGCCGATGTCATGCCACATGTACAGTGCGTGATGAGATCGGCAGTGCCCCGCGTCAGCTTAGATTATTTCCGCGTATGATCTGTTACATTTTCGAGTTTCTAATTCAGCCTTATATTTTCTTTGTGTATCCAATTTATATTCAGTTATTTCACAATATGCCCCATGGACGCGTTCCTGGCATCCGAACAAACAGTGTCAATGGTTCGTGGATCTAAACATTACATCATCGCTGATCGCGATCACGATTATATATCTATTTTCATCCTATCCGCTTGTACAGCAGGGCTATACTAGAGGCAATTCTCATAACAGTCACGCCCTTGGATCTCCTACTGGACCAGGACACATCAAGATTATTCAGTCCATCTCAACCTGACGTCGCATACCTCTTCTCGACTATGGTCATGGGCGTTGCTCGGGTCCGCCAGAGGAACAGGGGTCTATACTAGGGCGCGATTCAGCAGGAACTCGAGAATGCGTGGGATAATGAGACAATGGGCCCAAATCAGAGGTTCCTGTCAGTTTGGCTTCATCATCGCACCAATCTCCGCTGGACTTGGGCTCGTGAGCAGCTGCAAGCCCAACTGGCGTGTTCGACCCATTTGAATTCTTGTTCCCCGTCATTCTGAACATAGAACTTGGGACACCCCAGGGACTTAGCATGAGGGAGCTGTTTTTATCCCAGTCCTTGGATTCATCAATGATGTTCTCGTAGAGAAAATGATTGCCGTCATGGTACAAGAGTCGGAATTGGGAGTCTGGATATCGTCTCGGGTCCCTTCCCCCGGCTCCACTGATCCACTGGTCCACTGATCCACGTTCAATTATGTAACAACATAGCAATAAGTTTCAAGAAACAATTTTTCCTTTAGCGCTTAACTAGAAGCTCAGGTCTTTACTAGTGAGGAAAAATTTACGTTGAGGTAGGGATTGGTGATGTCGCGAAGGTAAAGCAATGTAGGCAGTTGTTGGGGGCAAAACTAGCCGGAGAATTGTTCCTACCATCTACAGCCCTTGATCACGAAATCTCGAGCATCGCTATTTGCGTGCAGTAGCTGAGGGTGTCATGTAGGCACGAAATCGCCTATCTGATCGTTAGCAATGTACAGTGAATGAATCGAACATGAGAAAACTAAATGGAATTCCAATTACTGTAAGATTGTAACCAAGCCGGACTGTGCGTGAATTCACGGTAGATTCGATGGCTGGATGCCATATTATGCCCTTTCGGGTCATGAAGTCATGAACCTTTCTACGTTATACTTACGTTATACTGGTGGAACATGCAGTACTTTGGAACAGATCCCCGCACTTATGTGATACCCCGCCAACACCTTAATACTTCCTGCTTTCCACCTCATTGCTTTCCAATCCTACCTGCAAAATAAATCATCATGTCTCTCGCAACTTTGGATGTATGGACTAAGCCCACCTGACTCGAATTCTACTAACCACGAACAGACATCGCAACACCCCAATCTCCCCGCTTCAGCGGCCACCCTCTTCTCCGCCAAAGCAGCAAAACAGTTGAGCTTCGAGGCCATCGCAACGCATATCGGCCGCAATGAAGTGGCTGTTGCCGCCATCTTCTATGGTCAAGCCAAAGCATCGAAGGAGGATATCGCGAAATTGTCTGAAGTGCTTGACATTCCCGAAGTCTTGCTAGAGGAACAGCTGAGTGGATTCCCGGACCGCGGTCGATCAGTTGAAATGCCACCGAAGGAGCCTCTCATCTATAGGCTGTATGAAATTGTGCAAAACTATGGGTATGCATACAAGGCAGTGCTGAACGAGAAGTTTGGCGATGGAATCATGAGTGCCATCTCGTTTTCGACGAAGGTGGAGAAGGAGACCGATGCTGACGGCAACAATTGGGCGGTGATAACTCTACGCGGAAAATGGTACGTTCAAGATCTTACTGTGGAAGATTTAAGTCTAATGCGTTTTAAGGTTACCATTCTCCCGTTTTTGATATTAAAATGTTGAGCTTGGCTGGCCCAGTCGAAGGAACTCGGGTTTAATGGTACATTTACCTGCGGACTACCTACAGGCATAGCTCTGTTGTCTGCTTAGCTGTGACATATTAACATTTGAATCAACTTCTTTTCTTTTTCTGGCTATTTGACAGGATCTTTCGGACATAGACATAGAACTTTCTCATCTCCACGCATTGAATGGTTCACTTCCAACCTCCGATTCAGTATCTTAGCAGTTGATTTGTCTCTACTTTACTGGTATATCGATTTTCTTACTGCCAGATCGATGCTCTTTACTGAGAAACATTGGTTTTTAATATACCAATAGACCATAGCGCTGAAGGGGAAGCAGCCTCTCAGCACTTTGGGTAATACTACTTTGACTAGCGGTTCTTAGGATGATATCACTAATTGTGAATAAGGAAAAAGCAAACCTCCGATAAGAGTTTTGATATCAAGAAACAGCAGATAAGATTCAGTTGGCTAAGAGGGTATTGATCTGACAGGCTCTTCTCCAGTCAAACGAAAGTCCACGAAAGACTGCAAGACGCCCGCAAAAAAGCAGTGACGGCCATAATGGCACAGAAGGATAAATATCAAATTGAGAAAGGAGTAAATGCCCCCAAACGATTTCTATGGCCACAGCCCACCGTTCCTATCGGCTAGGCGAGTAATCCTGTCCTATCCAGTTTCTTAGATGACCCTAAGGCCAGACGTGGTCCAATCTGCCATGGGGAAATTTATTCATGGGGAGCGCTCTCTCAATTGCAGTGGCGTTGACGTCGTGATTAGATCGTAAAAAATTGGTTGGTGTGTAATGGATGGATGCTTAGCAGCAGTCCTCGCAGCACTCGAAGCAGAGAAGACCAGCGCAACTACATGGAATTAGTATAGACTTCGGTTTTGGAGAAGTAGATGGGTTACTCACACGCCACAGCAGACATCACCCGCACCACCACCCCGCAGCTTCATGTTCTCTTGGGAGTTCTATCATAATCATCAGTTAAAAATGCCGAGGAGGATAAGGATGAATGTGATCGCATACAGGCTGCTCAGAGACAACGTGCTCGGTGGAGGGAGCATCAGGACTGGTAGGCTGCTGGTTCTGCACAGTAGCAGTATTGGCATCCCAGGTAGCGGGGGCAGCCTCCTGCTTAGAGGAAGAGAACCAGTTAAAGAGACCGTTGCCGAACATTTTGGAGTAGAACGATGAAGATTTTGAAGAAAAGCTTATTTTTGCTTGGGTTATGTAAATGGGAGATATGAAGAAGAAAGAGGAAAAAGACGGGAGGAACAGGTTTCTTTATGAGGTCAAACTCCAACTCCGAGACCCATGTACGTGGTGCAGAGATCGGTATACATCAGCGCTAACGCTACGGAATACGGCAAAGTCAAACCCACTAAATTACGCTGTCAACTCCACCGATGTAATGGCCCTTCGAAAACCCTGATACGCGTCTCCACTCGATTTGGGTCAGAGGCCCTGGCGTCGTCATGATCATGCGTAATCTACATTAAGCGTCTTGAATGGCTGTTGGATTGTCGATCTCAGCCACATTTTCTCAAGTACGTTTCCGCTACCGAGGAACCTTCGATACTGCAAAAGTCAATGTGTTGAATAGATAACCGATTTGTTCCATGGAGGACGGAGACAATTTGCTGGTGCCTGGACCATCCACGGCTCAGATTCCAATTTCCACAGCCCCGTTACGTGGTGATGAAAGGGAAACTCCGGCCCCACTCAGTCCTGCGCTAAGCTTCGGATAAGCTTTGTCATTTGTGCAAATCTTTCATATTATTTTTAGCAACTTCCCGTGGCTCAGTCGCAACGAGTGTATCCGAGTTGCCGATTGTGGCTGGGCAGGGTTCGGTAGTGGATTCTACGTCAATCTGAGGCTGTGCCGATGTAGTGTAAGTAGTGCAGGCTTTTATACATGCATATTTTGCGAGTGGGACTTCGTTATGCTGTGCTCCGTATCTGGGGAAAACCGTGGCGTTGGTGGTGGTTATTGTCCGTAAATTTCATGTTGGTAACCGGCGCGTCCTGCGACAATACCTCAGCATGCCAAGGATCACATTTTTGGGGCTGTTTGATGGGCGTGGCACGTTACTGAATTGAATTTTCCTCGAAATATTGGAATCACGGTGACAATATGTATCCTTAGAAGCGGCGCTCATCAAAATCACTTCAGCTTCTTGGAACGTCTGTTCACTGTTCACTGTTCACTTCTATCATGTGACTGGCGATTGCCGAGGTGCTCACGAATTATCACAAGTACAATACAGGTCTCTCGATAGATGTCTTCTGAAAGACTCCTGGTCATTTAAGTATATGCCTGAGAGTAAACCTTCCAGAGTTGATACTGACCTAAAATGTGACATAGCATCTTCAATCCTAGTCTTGAATCATAATAGGCCTAAGCTGTCCGTTCCATGATACTACCAAGTCAAGAGTGAGGCTGTCAGCTGGAACTTGTATAAAACTATCGACAGAGTCTTCAACAAGCAAGCCGGGCTAGCTCAATCGGTAGAGCGTGAGACTCTTAATCTCAAGGTTGCGGGTTCGACCCCCGCGTTCGGTTTCTCTTCAGGATTAACCTGGCCTTTCCTTTTTGCCTGATTGAGATTTTACTTTTTTTTACTTTCAGGTGGATCACAGGTTATGAGTGGCCGAGAGAACATCGCAGGCTCCACATGTGATCCATAGATGTGGGGCGTTGAGATGCGAGAACTTCCGCAAGAGGTCGGCAAACCTGGACCTTGGAGCAATTGGTCTTCCTGCTGGTCCATGAACCCTCGGTGTGGCCACTGAGACGAAGTTCGAAGACAATACCAACAGTGAAATCGCTGTGCGTTGCTATAGAGCTACACTTTTTTGCATGACAGCCTTGGAAGCTCCGTCATAGTTCTCACCTCTGCATATGTTTGAATATCTATACAACCGAGGTATCCAGAGCTGGGTAATTTTTAGGTGACAAGAAATATGACTACCAATCGGAGACATATGCATATAGTCTCACTCAAGGCACATATCCAAGGTCTTCCCAGATTGTGACGTGGAATCGTAATGATATTGGGTATAAGTATTTATACAAGAATCCAATGGATGGGTAATCTCCGAGTAAACCAAGTATTGATGCCCAAAACTCAGTGCAGGGACATGTGCCCCATCTACCGCACTTTTTTCATCTTCTTTGTTCTTCCCTCGTCATTTACGGAACCACCGGCCAATTCTGACATACTCAGCTCATCGCCCACTCTGGGTCGCTTCTTTCGATGGCGTGATGGGCCGGGCGATGTACTCTCGTTCGAAATCATACTGTCCCGTTTCCGCTTCTCAGGTTGTGAATTTTCTTTCTTCCGGCGCTGCTCTTCCTTGATGCGTAATCGTCGCTGGACCTCTTCGGATATGTCTTCTGTCTCGTTGGAGTCTGGCGGATTGATTGGAAGTTGGTAGGAAGGTGTGTCGCGCTTGCGCTTAGAGGAACGAGACTCTTCGGCCGGGTCGACTGAGGCACTAGGCTCCAAATCCCTGTCGGTGCGAGATCGCTTCCGACGCGCCGTATATTCTGTGTCCGTGGATTGTGGGGTTGGGGACTCTGCGGCGCGTGTTTTGGATGTTGTGGAGGTGGATTGAAAGGGATTATCGGAGGTTTGCTCTGCAAAATAACCGTCATTTCCATGCCAGACTAGGGTAGCTGGGTTCTGGGGGTGTTGTTTTGTCGTGTGGATGTACGTGCGTCGAGGGCTTCGAGACAGGATTTTCTGGTGACATACTGTTTAACTAATGCAGACAATGTTAGCCGTACGTCACCTCCTATTCATTGAACCTTCAAAGACATACTGTGTATTTGCGGACAAATTTGAGCTGACTCATTGCTTGAATCGTCTTATTGAGCATCGAGGATACAGTCCGAAGAGCCTCATCGTCTGAGACATGACCCTTTACCTCATCGAGCATCTGGAGGTGAGACGAGAGAACAGTCTCATGCCGGGAGAAGATCTGCACAAATTAGAGAGAAAATGTCAGTATATGAGGTCTCTTGACCATAGTGGGCGTCAAGCGACGGGAGCTTGCTTTGCGGTTGCTGTTTTTCGTTTGATGCGGAGCACGGAGAACAAGTCATGACGACATACCTCTGCCCAAGGGATCGAAGGGCCATCCATGGAAAGGCCATGCAGGACAGAGTGCTGATTGCTCCCATTTTGATCTCCAGCAGCGTTCATGGCGGTATAGGCTGGGGGTATCATTATGGAAGGGACGAAGATGTCAGAAATCTTGAAGGGATCGGCGGGGATGGAAGCTTCTCCGCGCCAAGAGGATCCACTTTGGACCTACAGATTGCAGATTGCATCCATGGCCCTGTGATACACCATGATGTCCTTCTGACAATTTACAGATTCTACAGGGATTCGGTTGTAGTACAAAATCTTGATTCAATGAACTTGCCAGGTGTTTTGATATTGGTTATCATGCAGTATCATGTGTACATCCCTCAACGCCAACCTAAAAGTTACGCCCCGGCCCATCGCAAATGAAAAATGCTGCAGTAAACAATTAAATACCCACACGGTCATTACCATGATCCAGCATCGAAGTCGAATCGAGAAAGCTCTTTCTGCGAGTCCTCAACATCCTTCTTTGCCTTCATGCGCATGTAGAAAATGGGGCAATCACGCGATGAACAGATAACCTCACAGTGAAGACTGCCTTGACATCGCTGGCACTGTGTCCACAAACGACCAAATCGCACCTCCAGGTCTGAAACTTTGGTCAGAGTTTTGGTGTACAGCTCACCAAGACGAGGCCTGCAGTTCTCGCAAACGGCGCCAGCCATCTCCTCCTTGCCAGACAGCGGCTTCTTGCAGCCCATGCAAGTTTGGGTTTTCTTGGCAAACTTCATGAGACCACCCAAGCTAGGTGCAGCAACAGAAATGGATCGAGTGTGTTCACCATTCAGGAGTTGATTGGCCTTCTTCTCGCCCAGAATGGGCTCGAAAATACGACCAAGGGGGTTGGCAAGTTGATTGTCGAGATAATACTTGGTATCGATGGGGACGTTGTTTTCCAACACATAGATGGGATCCTCGGCTCGCTCGTAATTCTTAGAGTTCGTGGCACCGCGGATCATTACATAGGCCACACGGTCACCAAGGGCAGGGGCGGAACCAGCGTCGCGCTTGGCCATGCGCTTGGCAAGTTCGACGTGTGCTTGCTTGGCGGTATACTCCTTCTGCGCATAGGCCTTTGTAATGACCAGTTTGGACATATCGACCTTGTTCTGCAGAAGATCCGAGATGGTCGATTTAACGTATCTGTCGCATTGTTAGCATGCTTCAAGCAGACAAGAGATATGGTATTGCTTACTCTTGGGCGCCATCGACATCACGGTCAATGAGAATCTTGTTCAAAACAGTTTCAATGACATTCTGGACAAGAAGACAGTTGTCACGTCGTACCGTCTCAATACCCTTGGTATCCATCTTGTCGTGCTTCTTCGTGTTGGTCCAGTACAGACCGGCGTATCGCTTTTTGTTGATCAAAAGGTATGGGAAATACACCTTCTCGAACTCCAGCTTGATAGGTTTGATGAATTTGGATGAGACATAGTCCGCAGCTTCCTCACCAAGTTTCATCGCGTCAGCCAGCTCAGTGACACCGAACTTGACCATGACAGAATCAGTATCACCATAAATGACCTGGGCATCATGGGAATACCCATTGGCAATGGTATATCGTTCCTCCACCTCTTGCTTGGTTTTCTCAATCATCTGGCGACCGTAACTGGTTGTACTACTGGCAATGGGCAGACAAGGAAGCTTGCCAACTGTGGCACCAGTGAGACCATACACACTGTTTGCGCTAATCTTCAAGGCAAGCTGTCGACCGTTCAACACAGCCTTCTTGAACGGGTCAGTCTCAGTGGCCAGTTCTTTCTTTGCACGCTTACGTGCACCTAACAGCTCCTCGAGAATTTGTGTCAGAAGACCCTTGCGAACCTTTGTTGTGCAGAACATGTCTCCGTTTGGGGTGACAATGTAGTCTTCATCTTTCTTAAGACCCATTTTCTCAACGGCGGTCTTGTTAAGGAGAGTAGTGTAGCAGAGATTGTGCGCTTGGATGATGGAGGGATACAGCGACGCAAAATCAAGGGTTGCAATAGGCACGCCATAGTATCCACGCTTCGGTTCAATGACCGTGGCACCTTCATAATCTTGTTCATCCTGACTTTTTTGATTTGGAATGACGAGTTGCTGTTCAAGGGCCTTCCGGAACAGCTGACTGATGAATTTGACTTGCTGACCTCGAGAAAGGAGGAAGTTGAAAGGAACACCCGTAACTCTCGCCATCTCCGTGTAGTTGATCAGACACATTAATTTGTCCATCAATCGTTGCGGTAGATAAGCATCCTTCAAACAGTATACTGCTAAACGGCGTCGAGAATCCGGAGTTCCATTGAACAATTCCGTGATCATAGTGTGGTGGACATCTTCTTTCTGCTCTCCCAGGAACTCATAGGACACAGAGTTGAGGGTATAACTTCGCAAGTGGTGATCTCGTTGCACTAGTTGGAGCAAGTCAAGTTGAATCCGACCATTGGTGTTCGTTGCTTTTGTTTCTCGGTTGCCCATCTGCTTGCTAGAGAAGCTGGACTCTTTCGCTTCCGTTTTCATAGCCTTCAATCGGGTCCAGTAAGGGAATTGTGTACACTTAAGATGCTTGGCGCGATCAAGAAGATAGGGAAAGTCGAAGTTTGCAATATTGTATCCAATGATCACATCCGGATCGACCTTCTCCACAAAGTTTTGCCATGCCATCAGCATCGCCTCCTCCTTTTTGAACTCCAACACTTGGGTGTTCACAATGAGACTTGTCTCGTCGAGACAGAAAACATTTCTAATGAAAGGCTTTTCTTCTCCGTATCGGGTAACGACGTTCGCGATCTGGATTACCGGGTCCACATTCGGTTCCGGGAAAATACCCTGTCGACCAGCACACTCAATGTCGAATGACAAAACACGGAGCGGTGCCATCTTTGCCCACTCGCCATTTGGTGGGTGGGCGATCATATCGCGGTAGTCAACTATAGCTTCAATTTGGCAGTTCGATAACTTGTCCTGCTCGGGCAAAAGCTTGTATTTGCCTGCCTTCGCCTCCACCCAGGCCATTCCGGATAGCCCGGTGTCAATCATGAATCGCAAAAGGTATTGAATGTTGTCGAAAGTCAGAAGCCCCGCGTCCATATTGCTCCACAACCCCTTGTAATTCATGCCAGATCCGCCACTCTCGAGTAAGGTGCGCACTTTGGCAATGAACTTGGGATCAGCAACCGTGATCTTGAGATACCAGCTCTTCTTGTTCCCTTGGAAGCCATAGATATTCTCTCGCAATGTGACCTGCACTTTCTCGATGACCCTTGATGATTGCGCCATCTTCGTCTCCAGGAAAGCCCTGTACGGGTCACAATCCGCTTCGGTGAAGCCGACAGGAGCGGCGATGTAGAGGTAGTGTTGAAATCCGGTGACGTGAAGCAAAACAGATTGACCGGCCTAGTCCGCTCATTAGATTTGATGCCCCGCAGCAGGAGGTTCTGCATCACGACAAGCTTACCTCTGTAACACCAAAGAGCCGGACAGCCATGACATCCCCTCGAGGTAGTCTCCCTTCTTCAGCGTCAATTTGCTGGAAGCAAACATTCTCCTTCGCTGGATCCCATTCAGGGAGCGGAGGGCGTTCCCATTGTTGGTCCTTTTCCGCGTTGTTCGCTTTCAAGTCTCCGATGTCCTGTGTGAATTTCTCCAGCACTTCCTCCTCGAACTGACTTTTTTGTGGTTGACTTGAACCAAAGCCTTTCCTCTGAAATGAAGCCATGGGTGGCTTGAGCTGGGACGAAGGTTGAGTTTCCAGCTTTCGCTTTTTTAGCGCATTGGGGGAAGCGGCGCCGTTGCGGGCATTTTGGTTCGTATCGACCAACACCCGCTTATGGGGCATCGTAGCTTCTGGCATTATGTAAAATGATTAAAGAGACATGCAGAGGCACAAAAGCCGAGGGACCCAAGGTGTATGAAGAAGAAAACGGGTTGGGCGGGCAACTACTCGAAGCGTGTCGTAGTCGCGTCGAAGCGTGACACCCTTTACGCGGTTCGATCACATGCCGATAAGATAAAGACTGGTAAAGCTCATCACGTGTGTACTCCGTGGTGCTGCATACAAAGAAGAGAACAACAAAAATGTATTATCTGCTCTTTTATCCTTTATGTCTTCAACGTATTCCCTTTGAAACAGGTCTCGAGTTTCTGGTACTTGAACTTTGATGCAATTGACGCTGGCCGAGCCCTTGAAAAGCCTGGACCATAATTGACATTGCATGTGGGGAGTCTGCGACTGCACAAGCTGATTTAGATCTTCGACCGCGTCTTTTCGAGGACCCTGCGTCGTGACTGCAAAGCCTTTGTCTCTTCCTGAAGCGCTAGTCCCTGCATAATCTCTTCACTGCCACCACCAACAACGTGTACCCGAGCATCACGGCTAATTTGTTCAACACGGGCACCCTTACCAGCCTTGTTATACCCTGCACCCCCAAG
Source organism: Penicillium longicatenatum (assembly GCF_028827895.1). NCBI lineage: Eukaryota > Fungi > Ascomycota > Eurotiomycetes > Eurotiales > Aspergillaceae > Penicillium > Penicillium longicatenatum. The sequence goes on along the minus strand of NW_026643120.1, from coordinate 3,945,933 downwards.
GATCTGCTGTGCCTCTCGTACACTCTTTTCTAAAGCTCTTGTCGACATGACTTTCAACAAGGCAGTCATACCGCCGATCTTGACATCGTCCACAGGGCGATCTTTAGTCAGCTCTAGGATATTAACAAGCTGCTCCATAAAGGCATAGGCAGGTTCAATCATCAAGCCAAACTTGAAAATCTTGGATTGGATCGCCTGTCTCTGGATTAGAGGGGATCCGAATGTTTCGCGTTGGACTGCATAGTTAAATGCGTCTTCAGCGCAGACACGAGCTAATCGCAAAGAGGCGCAGGCCAGTGCCAGGCGTTCCGGGTTGAAGTCTTGGTCAAGATTAGAGAATGGAATGCTGATGAAAAGGCGAGACCTACTTGACATGATCAGAGAAAAGCCCTTGTTCTCCTCTCCGATACGATTCTCCACGGGTACACGAACCTCCTCCAATCCAATGAAGGTAGACCCTAGCGGACGAGGCTTAGTTAGATATAAAGACTTGGTATTGGATGCTTTCACATACCGCTCGCATTAACACCAGAGTTGGACATTCTCCTGCAGGTCACCCCCTCGGTCGCGAGTGGAATGACTAGTAGACTAATACCTGATCGTCCAGGACCACCGGTCCTCACAGCAGCTGTGCAGTAATCGGCCCAGATACCGTTGGTGATCCATTTCTTAGCTCCATTGACGATATAATGATCACCCTCGCGTTTGGCCGTAGTACGTATATTGGCAACGTCAGAGCCAGCTGCGCCATACAAAGGAAAACATTAATACCGCGAACGACCCTAGCTTTGAGAAGCATATGAGCTCACCATCTGGTTCCGTAATTCCCAAACAAAACCTAATATCACCCTTCGCAACACCGGGAAGCCACCGTCGCTGCTGCTCAGGCGTGCCGAATTTAGCGATAGGTGGACACCCAATCCCATTGCCCGCACCTAGCCCCCAGACAACCCCAACGAACCCCACACGCGTCAACTCATCCGTCAAGATGAGCGAACACCACGTATCCCATTTGTCACGCGGTACATTACCCGGCAGCGACAGGCCAGCAGCGTGATCCTCAGTAGTCAAGGGATGCACGATGCCAAATCCCAGTTCGCAATGGCGTCGCCGTGTTTCCTCGGGGACTTGACCTGCAGCTTCCCATTCCTGTGCGTAAGGCGCGATAGATGTTTCGACGTAATCGCGAACCCAGGCGCGAAGCTTGTGGTGTAGATCGGTGTAGTATGGATTGCGGACGTCGAGTTGTGGGAGAAGGGGCTCGCTGTATGGAGCCGTTGGGGCGCGGAGCGAATGTGCCATGATTATTAATTTGAGTGTTGTATAGCGTAGGGAAAGGGTTTTGGAGCTACATTTTCAACTGTTGTATGCGGCTTGGAAAGTTTGGCTAATGCGGGGAAACTTGTGATCAAGGGAGATCGGCACTCAAACCGAGGCTCGACAAGGATGGGACCGACTAGATGAAATATTATCATCTACTCAATACATGCGTGGTAAAAGTTGCAGAAATTGTCCCATGTGACCGGCATTAATTGTCTAGAATGTATACGTATCTTTGTCACTAAGATAGGGAAGCGGACGATGCCCTAGACTAGTCCCTTTTTGTAGTATATCTGGTAGGATTGATGCCACGACGGAGACCGACGGAGATAAAGCGCTTGAAGCCAGGAAAATTCCAGCCTCTATATTACATGTCATCCTTTGGGTGAGACTAATAATAGATGTTTTACACTGCGTACTTTATAATATAGATTCAGCAAAGCCCCCCTCTCTTCCAATGTTGGTTCGCTTGTGTTATCTTGGAATGATCACCGCTTGTTCTTCTGAATACCTCCATGAGCAATGGATATCGAACTACTTTTGGTGAAACCTGATAACCAACCCATTAAACTTATCCACTATGACTCGATCACAAACGAAGAAACCCCCGCATCCGTTGAGGCCATCCGTGAGGAGAACGGCCACTGTACTTTCGTCTTCCGAGATCCTTCAACCTTTCACCATGTTTTCATCAACGAATATGGTCTGATCAAGGGAGCGAAAAAGCTAAGATTTTGCATCATCCACCCTCTTTCTGGTGTAAACATCACACCTGATGAGAAGACTGGGGGTTCGGGGCCTAACATCACAGAACTGATGACCGAATGGAAATTGGCTTTTAGAGCCATGCCCACGAACCATCAGATCAAGCATATTGTGTTCGATATGTTATGTGCACAGAAGCTGGTCATCAAGCATGTGATAGAGGTGCTCAGGGAGGAAAAGAGTGTGTTGAAGGAGAAAGCAGCTGGATCGCTTCTCTGTACTGTGCAGGGATATAATGACGATGATGCAATGTGGGTGTAGATTTTCTAATTAATCACAGCTATTCCAAGTCTGAAGATGCTTAGAACGAAAGCTTGTGTTCATTAATGGAATGTGTTTCTCAACTAGAACAGAGTGGAGTGGCTGCACCTGCATCAGAGAGCTAAATTCTCCCCATTGGAAAAAGAGACAGGAACATGCGCGCTCATTATGCAATTCAAATCATCAAATTTCAATATCAACAGTCGCTATGCATGGAAACAGCTACCCACCCACCTACTGTAGTTTCTTGACGGATTTATAGATCCGACGCAAGTGTTCCTTCACATCCTGACAAGTCCACCGCAGCTGTGATTGTGGCGTCAACATTCCTTGAATACAAGTGATCAAGGAGTCAGCCACCGCTTCTCCGGTATCCAGCTTCGTCTCACCATGATCGATCCGGCAAGCAAAATCATCAGGCAGGGAAGTTGACCCGCGAGTGAGATCGTTCAAGACCATCTGTCGCTGCATTTTGGTATTTAATTGGTAGAGAAGCTCGAATAGAATGACTCCGAGGGCATAAACATCGAGTTTTTCGTCAATCCTGTACTCATCAAAGTATTCAGATTGTGACTCGGAGGGACTTATGTTGATAGGAGGTCTGTAAAACTCGGTCCCAACAACACGCTGGATCTTGGGGCCCTCGCGGAATGGAGTCACCGCACCATCTGCCGAGCCGTCATTCAAACGCGAAACATCCGCAACAAGACCAAAATCACCAATTCGAGGACGGCAGTAATGTGTCGGCGATTCACCACCAGAAAAGCATTTTGAGCAGCTTTCTAGAGCATAAGTCTCGGGGGCACAGAGGAAAATGTTGGCGGGTTTGAGATCGCGGTGAACAATCCCTTTCGAATGAAGATATTCGACCCCCGAGACAATATCCAGGATAAGCCGTAAGGATGGCACCAAATGGAAGCAATGACGCCTGGGCAGGGTTCCGGCCTTGCTATTACTCTTTTCAGGTGACTGAGGATTGAGGTAAGCGTTCAAAGAGATCGGGTGGAGCGACATCTGGATATGTAGAATGACTGCTGGCGGTTGGTGACCGGGTCCGTAGCGGTGTTGTACCATCTTCGAGTGATCTTGACTTAAGCCATCCGTAAAAATATCATCAGTCTCTCCGAAAGAGGATGTCTGCCCATAGGAAGGGTTGTCGAAATTTCGGGGTATAGACTCGATATCATCCTCATCCTCCAACTCCACATTTGAACTCTTTCGAGTATGACGGGAGGATGATGTTGCATGGCTGTCTAATCGTTCAATTCTATCATTGAAGCTGTGCTCATCGGGCACAGAGCTCATATGTGATCCCGTAGTGGAATTCTCGGAGTGTTCAAAGACGATCCCCATGCTTGGTTCATTGGTTCCACCATAGCTGGGTTCATGAAATTGAGAAGGCTCATATCTGGGTTGAGGCTTTGGTTTGAATGGTATTTGGCTCGAAACATGTGCCTGCTCAACCCAAGCGCCATAGTACCGAACGATGTTCGAATGCTCCAGGCGAGCAAGTGTTCGAATCTCTTTCATGATGGTCTCTAGCTGGTTCTGACCACCAAACTGTAACTGCTCAAGCCTTCGCTGACTGAGCGGAATCTTCTTGACCGCGTATTCCTGGCCATCGATGTGGTTTTTGACTTGATAAACCTCGCCAAATGATCCGCGACCCAGAATTTTGAGTTCGCTGAATTCGACGGAATACCGCGACATGTGGTTATATGGCGGACCTGCAGATCCATTAAATAACGGGACGCTCACTGGTGAGCTTCCAAAAAGGGGCATTGATGAGGTGGAAAGGTTTCTTGGAATGCTGGGAATACCTCGAAGGCCATCAATACGATCGATAGGCGGAAGCTGCATATTCTCTTCTTCTCTTCGCCAAAATCGACCGGTATTCTCGCCTCCTTCTTGGTGATTGAGCGGTGGTCTTGAGACCAACGCGAGCTCATCACGACCCTCGATGGGTGATTTCACAGGCGAGTTCAAATCGATCTTCTCAAGGGCTGTAATACCGAGCAAATCAAGATTGTCCCGGTAGCGCTGTCTCGTTGGACCCAATTCTTCATTTTCAATACCTTCTGGCATGACACCGTGCGATGCCAAAAACTGCGATTTAAATTTGTACAACTGCCTTCCCAGGTACTGGACCTCAGGGCTATGACGGGTGAAATTTCGACTGGAGCCTTGCTGAGCATTGAGGATATCGACAGCTCGACTCTGACAGTAAAATTCAAGTAATGCGGCTGTCATGACATTTGCGTGGTGATCTATATTGGTGTCCATCGCACCTTGGGATAGCGCCGAGACATCCTCAAGTGAATTTGACGGGTCCCATCCTTCCGAGTCTAGTTTTTTTCTCGATTGTTCACTTGATCTACTCCTCTCATCTTCTCTCCCATTGCCGGGGGTTGAATCTGTTTCAGATTCAAATTCAGACTCCGAGGATGATATCTCTCCAGCTGGTCTGAACATCGACATATTGGCGTTAGTCCAGGACCCCAGGAGAGCCAGAAATGAGATAAACCCGGGTCAGAATTATACTCCCGCCATCAGTTCTTTGAAAAATGAAAAGAAAAAAAGCCCCGAGTTCAGATGTGAAGAATTTTCAGGGCTTGAGGTTTGTTGATATTGCCCTCTGTCAAGGCTGGGAAACTGTATGGCTTTGGCGGGGTATAGTGTCAAGAGCCGCCTTCAACTCAAAACGCCAGATGCAAACGACAGGGTCCGCTCTTAGCTTTAAATTACCAGGGAGCCTGTGGTGCAAATGAACACGTAAACAAGCTCTGAAGCCCGTCAGGGCAATGATTCACTCAAGCTTCCATCGGATTCTAATTGTCTCTGGAAGGGCGTGTCGTGCGGGTGATGCTGGTGTCGTGTTATCTCCTTTGGTGAACAGCCACGATGCACACAAGACAAACAACAGCAACGGCTTTGTCCACAAGACAAATATTCAATAGTGTTTGCTTAAAAAAGAAATCTGAAGGTTGAGTCGCCTCTGAAGGCTTATTCCTCCTGAGGCTCCGTCGAACAGGATGAGTCATCGAAATCACCTTCACCGCCTTCATCACCGCCTCCTAGGCAATCCGCATTATGTCCGATATGGATGTTTGAAGAAAGTCGCGGTCACGCAGCTCACGCGGTAAGCGAGAATCTAGCCAGTAAAATTTGGTTCTACCGTTAGATCAACCTAGAGCTTTCCATCAACCCCTTGCTTATTGACTCACAGATAGCTGATTAACCAGGCACCTAAACAAGGCATACTGAGTCTGTACGTCCTCATTACACTATGTATGAACATACTTCATTCGCTTTTTTTATTGTCATAAGTATTCCGAGGCCTATCTGATTACAAAATTCACATCAATCAGAAGCTTACAATCGTCAAAAACAAGAACGAAAGCCTTGCCAGTTCATATTTGTAGATCCCCCTCTATGGTGCTCCATTGGCGTATTAAGAGAACTTCCATAGTAATATTAGACATGAATCTGTTCTGAAAGATGCTTAAGCTCAGGTCTTTTCGAGTCAAGTCCAATCATAGAGGGGTAGTCAAACAAGAGTGATAGTAAACACTTGATACACTCCCGTTTTCTCTGTATAGGCGAATGACACCCAGCAAATGAGACGGTCTGTTTGGTTTAGATTTAAATCGGGGCTTATTTAGTTAGTTTACGAGTTCGCTCACTTGGATGCCGGAGAAACTTACAAAAAGTCTCCTACAGTTTGCTCATAGGCACTGCCATGAGCATCAAGTCCAATTTGCGTGAGATATTGAGCGATGGCTCGCACATTATCCTGGTCATTGAGACCATAGACTGGCAAGTAAATCTTGGTTGCTGGCACTTTGAGACCGGCCTTTGTCTCGTAGTTCCACACCAAATGTATACCAAGCGGATGTGGACCATTACCAATCTGTAACAGAGTCCACAGTTTCTGAAGGTACTCAAAGCCCCTGTTGGACTCGGGAGAATCAATACGCCCGCCCAGAGTCCAGACTTCCTCAACCTTGCTCCAGGACATGTCTTTCACACGACCATAAAGCTTGTGCCGGGATTTTTCCCGGAGAGACACAGTCATTTGAGTAGACAAACCCGAAGTTGGGTCTTGAATCAGTCGTTTCGATGTATTCCTTAATCATTTCCAGTGTGTTGTAGCAATCTGCATCTCCAAGATACTCTTGAACAGATCCAATGACAACCGAACAGAGGTCCTTTTCTGTCACAAGGCACTTCAAGGGTGGGAATGTGTATCCCTTCACAGAGATGGAATCCGGCTTTAGATCAAAGCCAATGAGACTTGAGAAAGCTCACGTGTTGCATCATTCTTCGCTTGCAGTTCTCCACACTCACTTTTGTTCAAAGTATGTTTGGGATAAAAATGCTCAAAAAGCCGACTGTCATATCCTTCGGGATTGATCTTTTCTAGGCGATCAAGAAACTCACGGATAGGGCTGATATTGTATGGGTCCTCTTTCGTGGGTCCTCTTTCGTTCCAGAGACAGAGGTAACAGGTTCCATCGCGACTCAGACAACTGGCATGCCGCCACCTCGCTTTTGGAAATTGGTGCTAAGCTCCAAAGGCAGTTCATTGTGCGTCATGGCACTGGGGAACGTCTGAGGGCATGGTCCTAGGAACGGGACGATGGTTGTGTAAAAAAACATGAGATATTGGCATTGGGATTGGCTCGAGTAGCCTGCCGAACTCATCAAACGGGCCAATAAAGGACCGGTCCTTTGCCACCATTCTCTTTGACTTTCATTTGGGCAGCTCATATACTTATCACGGAGCTCAAACTGGAGGCTGTTTGCTTCTCGCGCTGCCATTTCGTCGTTCATAGCTCCAGCGTTCGTAATGCGTTCTGCTCAATAGATTTCCTGTAGATCAGCGAAAGTGATACGCTCGTCAGTATATAATAAGGTGAAGGACAAACATGAACGCAATCACCTACAAACCACTCCGTTTACACTGACATCTCTTCCACTCTCTTTCACGCGTCAAATAATATCATCATGGCCAAGAAAAAAATGGGCCGCTCCATGAAGTGTGTCAAGAGAGCAATGTCCTTTCGCAAGTAAGTCTGCACCTAAAACCATCTTGAACAACACTTACATATAGTATTTTCAGGGAACGTCCGAGTGAAGCTGAAACCCAAGGCGACAAAGTCGATCCTCTACCCCAAGACGACGATCAAGACAGAGGTTCTCATCACGAGAGCCCTCCAAGCCCTCCAAGCCCTCCCGAATCCGAGCACCACATCAGCCTCTCCAACCTCTCCAATCCCAACGGCACCCCAAGCACAATAAGCACCCCGACCTACCTCGAACTATCCATCTCCGAACCAGAATCCAATGATCCCCAAACCCCCACCGACACAACACCCTGGCCCTGGTCCATCGAAGACGACGAACTAGCGTTAGACGCCTACTTCGAAAAATTCGAGACCAACCCATTCCTACGAGCCCCAGATCCAAACCAATCCCAATACCGGGACTGGCTTCGAGGTCTTCACGGCCCCTTACCCAGGGGCTGCAGGAACTCTATCAAAAAGAGGAAATGCATTCCCTCTGAGCATCCAGAGTACCAGGATAAGGTTGTTGGTTCCGATCCTATTGGTCTGTTCGAGCCTATTGAGCATGTTGGGGTTGCGTTGTCGACTAAGTCTTTTGTTCGGTTTGAGAAGATGAATCCTTATAAGTATTTTGGGCTTATTCCGGATAAGCCGCGAATGGTTGGGGATGAGGGTTGTTGTGCTTTGGGGTTTTGTCCGCAGTGTGTGCTTGGGAAGGATGTTTCTGTTTAGGTTGGTTTGGTTTGGATCTGCCATTTTCTAGTGGGGTTTATTTGGGATCTAGGTTGATTTCGATATGTGTATTTTTTGTCTTGGTTTGGAAGTTTGCATTTGAGGCTATCTAGGGAGTATTTTGGTGATGGACTTTTCTGATATCATGGGAGGGAGTCTGGTGATTTCTTTTCATTTCTTTTAAGACATTGAATGCTGCTTTAATCAATTATTCTTTTCAACTTACATCTTACTACTCTATCTCGTCTATCTTTCTTCAATATCTTCCCTATAGATGAGGGTGGCAGAAATGACTTGGGAGGTATATTCAAAGAGAGTCGATGGCTAAACCGAGAACCTGACATTAGAGAGAATCCCTGAATTAAGCAGTGTAACGGGCTTATGGACATCTGGATAAATGCGTGATAAATGCTTGCGATACCAGTTGACCTTCTCAAGTGCTATTTCTCCGTACAATCACTGTATTTTGCTACTAGGTACTACTAGTGCTAGGTCGCTTTCATAACCAGAGCGAGGCTACATAATTGTCATGTCTTCCATCGAGGACCACGAACAGGCCTTTTCTTTCACTTGGGTATAGTTTAGAGAGTCGGGGATAGATACTAGGTAGTATTAGCTACATGTACCCGGATATCTATATCCTCGATTCAGCATTCAAATTGCTCTGACTGTGGCGTTTGCCTATATTTGATTCTGCATCCTCATACTCGTCCTCTTCATCAGTGCTCTCCAAGCCAATTCTCGAGCCTTAATACATGGATGCAGGTAGGAGTATTTGTTTCGATAAAATGCTCGAAGATGGAATGGTCAGATACAATACTTGTCAGGACCAACTACCGCAGGACATACCTTAGAGAGTATCAATGCCAACATTACGCAGATTGTCAAGCTTAAATTCCACCTCCCGCCCCTGAGCCTCAAGGTCCAGATACCCAGGTGCATTCTGCTCAATAAGGCGCACCCACAGGTCCATACAACCGAATCCCTCATAGAGAAACTTGCTGTCCATTCTCGTTGCCTCCAAAAGCTCAAAAATAGGACGGTCCATGTTCAATCTATTCCCATTAGAAAATTCACGTTGGAAACTGCACATGGAAAAGAACTTACGGCTCGTTATACTGCGGCGGGCCCCCAATACACGACTCTTCCAAATCCGCGACACGCCGGCCCAAACTCTGACCAAAGGCCATTACCTGACCCATATTCCAGGCTCGACGAACAATCGAATCGCGGACACTGCCGTCAGAGCCAAATTCGGCTATCGTCATTCGCCCTGTGGCAAGCTCCGGCTTTTCGATCACATACCACGTGTAGTCTGGCCCATCGGCGAACACTACCGTGCCACTCCGGGTCATCGAGAGAGCGTGGAAATCCGCTGAGGAAAGGTACAGCTCAGAGAGGATATCGCTAAGCGCGATAGGTGTCGCGAGGTTGAGAAATTCTGGGATATGGCTGCGCGGTGCATGGCCCGGCCCCGCCTGGTCAAAGGGATGCTGCCCGTTCCATTCATCTTGATGGATATACATCATAATCAGGAGCTTTACAAGATGAATGTAGTTCCGGGGGTGAGTCTGTGAGTCTACTGGTGGTAGACAAAGGAACCTCTTGTCAGGTCGTGGGGCTTGCTGCGTGAGCAATGAAGCCGGGTAGTCGCGAGCTGAGGTACATGCTGGGGCACGGCTATGGTAAGACTGCAAATAATAATTAGACCTGAAGAAAGGTGAATTCAGCATTGGCTGTACGCACCTCGCGGAATTCCTGATTGGCGGTAGCCCATTTCTCAATTAGGGCTCGCCGTTGACGCAGCCCCTCTTCTGGGGTTGAGACTGGTTGGTATTCTTCCTGCAGTTATGCACCAGTTAATATTACAAATGCTTATACGAGAGCATTCCAAAGACTCCCTACCTTTACGAATAGCAGCCATCCCTTGACTTCTCCCGGGAGCTCATCTGAGGGTAAATCTTCCGGATGAAGGTGGATCTCGGGAATGCCCGCTGGCCAAGACGCGTCTGATGCCGACTGTGCCATTTTGAAATCCAATTTGGGTAGTAAAAGAAAGTCAAAGGAAGAGACTAGAGGCGCAGATGAATGAGGAGCCTTCCAACTGAATGCGCGTCGAACTGATGAAAAAAAAAGGTTTACAAGGTGAAACAAGTGGATTTAGTCTTTGCTTAGTTCAATATTCGGGATTTCATGCGGAAACTCCGGCACCTAAATAGCTTGGCGCTCTGAAAAAAGGGGAACCGCTATGGAGTAGAGTAAAGAATCATTGTCTAAGCGAAATTCGCCAAATAGTGTGACCCTTGCTTGTTCCGCAGGGCCCTGTCGCTAAGCATCCCAAGGTTAGCACTAAGCACCTGGGCATCCACCATCCAGCCCTGGAGTGGAGCTAATATTACCATACATTACAAGACCCTGGTAATTTTGTGCTCAAGTGGGCCTCCACCAGTGCCACCAGCTTTTGAACCTTGGAAGTTCGAACTCTTGAGGCTACTCCAGTGGGTCAATTCCAGTGTTTGTTTACCCTCAATTACATCCTCCATAAGAACTATCACAGATAGCCGATGCACAGTACTCGTCGATGGATCCACTGTCATCTCGGTCAGTACGGAGTATAGCCTCGAATAGTCATTAACCCGATCATTCACTTACCAGTATCCATAGATGCTGCAACAAGACCCAAACTCGGAGCCGAAGCAAGTATAATCACTATTATCAGCGCCGCAGAGACCGTTGGTCGAAGTGGTTCCGGTGCAGGGGCCGTAGCTGGAATCGCAGTTGGCTCCACAGTAATCATCGGTTGATCCACTACAGACCAGGTGGGTTAGTATGAAAAATCCGTGAGTGCGAGGGGGGTGTGCTCATACCAGTAACCATAAGTGTCGCAGCAGTCTCCATAGCCCGAATTGAAACAGGTCCAGTCGTTGTTGCTCGCTCCGCAGAGACCATTGGGGGAAACACCGCCTGCGCAGACTCCCGCGGAGTCATCACAGCTGGATGTAGCACAATAATCGCTGGTGGAACCACTGGTAAAAGCAAGTCAGAACATGATTCAATCAGGGGGTTAAGAGTACTCGGCCAAACATACCAGTCGCCGTAAATGCTACAACAATCACCAAAGCCGGACTGCTCACACGTGTACCCGGTTGTCCCACCACAAGTACCGTCCGGGGAAATAACCAAACCGGTGGCCGTGGATGTAGCCGCAGAAGTGGAGGTGGTGGAAGTGGTAGTGCTGCTGGTAGATGATTTCGTGCTGGATGCCGAGACAATGGTAGAGGTAGATCCTGCCGCGGCCTGACTGGAAGCCGCACTCGTCTGACTAGCGGTGGTCAGGGGAATGCTGGTATTGAAAGGTATAGTAGGAGTAGGCTGGCTCAAGTCCAAGTCACAAACACGATCCCATTCGCTATACCAGGCGGTGTTGGTCATGAGATCACTAAATGCGAGGTCGTCGAGATCGAGACTGTAGTAAGATATCGCATTTAGGCAGAGCGTGTAGCCCTTAGTCATTTCATATGCAGTATCGTTATATGTCCCGGTAGTGGTCGAGATCGACAGTCCTGTGGGAAGAAGCCAACTATAATGTACCCCGAGCTCTTAGTATTTGTACTCACACTAATTTGCATGCTCTTTCTTTGGGATTGACTTACGTCGTGGTGCGGTTTGCTGTCACCGTGGCATTGACATTGATGGTGGACGTCAGAGCTGATAGCGAGTTACTGGTGGTTGAGGCATACCCAGAGTATGAATGCTTCCGACCGCTTGCACGCACTGAACCAAAAGTTAGTAAATAAGTCACCGGAGTCTTTCCTGATATGCCTTACGTAGCTATTGTTTAACCACAAGGAGTCACAAGTGTTGTTGAGTTGAGTATTCAGGAAATAGAAGTCCTTTTCCGAGATAGAAAACATGGACGCGACAGTGTCACACATATCGCCATCTTGGATAGTGTACCAGAATCCACAGTCAGTATTGGAGGTCGTAACCGCATTATCTGGAACAAGCCTGGATTTTGTTAGTTGGTTCAAGGGAAAAAGCACGTATCGTGGATATTTTACTTACGCAGCGGTCGTGACGGCTTTCAGAGCAAAACTGTTAGGGATGACTGTGGTACCAGGAGGGCTAGTAATGGTTAGCGCAACAGTTCAATTATCAAGGAAAAGTCAGATTTGACTGAAGCTTGAGGCTCTTACCTCAGACAGATATACTCTCCCTCCAAAGCTTGCAGATTTGAGCAGGCGGAATTGATGGATGGGTTCCACGACCGAAAGGTGGGGGTTGAGATCTGTTGTCGCAATTTCCCAAGAATGGACGTGCAGGTATCATTGGAGGAGACCTTGTAGATGTCACAGACATCAGGCAGACATAGCGTCTGACCCTTGGTCAGATAGCTACAATCCGACCCAAGGGCATTAATGCTCTCCAAGGCCGGAGTAGATACGTTGGCGATAGTCGAAATATCCACGCATGTTGTGTTGGCTGAGGGAACGACATAGGTGTTCCAACTGGGGTCCGTGACATTGCACCGCACATTATCCCCCGCAGTAGCAATGGCGGTTGATGTGGATGTTGGCGTTGAGCTTGCAGTGTACGTCACGCTGTAGGAAGCGGTCGCTGAACAGCGGGAGATACGACTGCTCACGGCAGCTGGACTGAGGAGTTGCTGACCCCAAGGAGAATTGACAATGTTTGTCATGTGGTCCAGAGCACAATCGTTGCAGGTCAGATTCAGCCCATTGCTGCTGGCGGTTTGGAGAACACGGCTACAGTACTCGCCAGCCATTAGTGATGATAGCAAGGATCCTTTCGCATTCGTGATGATCGACGGCGATACAAGTGCCTACGATGAATCGTTGGTTGACCAATGGACTTTCCTGACCGATGAACAAGAACTTTCCAAGCGAGATCTGAAACATCACAAGCGAGAGAGTATGTTCTCGAACAACAATGACACCTTTGACAACGTGGTCGAGACATATCACATCCAGTGCACCAATCTCTACGTCAACGTATCAAACTGCAATTCTTTGTTCGAAGGTGGTGCGTCAAACACCATTGTCAAAATGCCAAAGGACTTGGGAGCCGGTCCATATGCCCGTGTGATCAGTTTGGTCCCTCTTGGATCTCAGAGCACGTCTTCAATCATCAAGGCCAGATCAACTAGCGAGGTGTATGAGCTCACCGTGGATTACGATCTGGCCAGTGCCGCGACCGAAGCCAAGGGCGACGTGAACTTCCGCGTCGATTACACCAATCTCCTAGAATATTGGAATGAGATCACAGATAGCCCAGGCTCCAAACGCAAGAGATGGTTCGGGGCTTATGATGATTGGCTGAAGAAGATGACCACGATTGTGAAAGACGAGAGGAGCTACCTACCCCTGGATTACGAGGAGAAGATCAAACTATTCCACGCTCATGCTAATTGTCCCAAGACCAACATCGATGCAATATTCGACATTGATGCCAATATCAAGCTGGCGCTGAATGGTCAGTACGGCTATTACTTTGAGGGATCTATCCTGCCTACTCCTACGCTGATTTCGGCGTATGGATATTTCTCCATCGAACCGGTGGCCGCGGTAAGTTACCCAGACACCTTTTCTAACCACAATGACAGTGGATCTCACATGCTAACATCCTGATCTTTTAGATTCTCATTACTCTCAGGGCAGAGGCCGTTATGCAGTCCGACTCAGGTGTCATGGAACTCTTCAGTGCAGGATTCCCTGGTCTTTCAGTGAAGGGTTTATCAGCATTGGTCCTGAGTTGGCTTTGACGGGTCAGCTATCGGCCTCCCTCCAAGTATCAGGTGAGCTGAATGCAGGCGTCAGTCTCGAATGGGATCGCACCGAGGTGTACTCCCCTCAGGACGCAGCAGGTGAGAAGGCAAGTATTGCGCCTAAGGACTTGCAAAGCGACGACAATCAGGTTTATTCGTTTGAGCCTACGTTCGACGCATCACTCACTGCGCAGGGAAATCTGGCATGTAAGTCAAACGTCTCAATTTGTTTCAAAACTCGCAAGAATGAACATTGGATTGACTGAACATGATTTTGTTAGTGTCTCTTACTCCTGAGGTCCGCTTCGGCATTTCGGTTCTTGGAGGCGACCTGATGTCAGGATATGTGACAGCGGGAATTACCAACACCATCAAGCTGGGTGTAAATGCCACTGCAAGTGTTTCAGTCGATGGCTCGACTAGCGCTGGATTCTGCTACTGGGCAGACTTTGTCTATTCCATCTTTATCCAGGCGAATGCCTCGTGAGTGATATTCTCTCTGTTCTCTCCTCTAATGCAGGGATCTGGACTGTGGGCTAACCAAGTTGATTTTCATCTCTTTTGCAGATTCATTGACGGGGCAGCATACTGGGGTGATAAATATGATGTTGTTTCCCCTAGTGATCCTCTGCCTCTCGTGGAAGAAACTTGTATCAAGTATGCGAGCAGTGATCCGCTCACCAAAAGAGACAACGTCGAAGCCTTAGTGGCAAACAGTACCGGATCAGGTTGTTTCGGAGGTCTCATTGCCTGTAACACCGTCAATGATGACACAGATTCATCTGGAAATATGACTTGTCCTTATGCATGCGAAGGAACATCCTGCACGATATTGGACACAAGCAGTTCTCTCAGCAGACGGCAGGCAGTAACAGGTCAATGCATGCACTATCCAGCCATGTTCTACAACTGCGAATGGTTCCCAAACAAGGATATTCCCAATCTGGACACGTCCACCAATGGAAACATGCGATACTACTCGTCATTGGGTAAGATTTTCGTCCACCTTCCCTCGTGGCTTCGTGCGCGATGCACATTCTGACAGCCAGTAACAGGGATTTGCACCAATATCCAGAACTATCTCGATCGCCATGCCAGCCTGTGGGCGCCAAGCTATATGGGGGACACCTGGATGCGTCTAACATACAAACCCGATCCTTCCAACACCAACCGGAACCAGGCTTGTGGAGATCCAAAGAAAAAGACCGGCAATATGGCTGCCCACTGTGCCCAAGTCAAAAGGTCTCTCTGGCCTCAAGCGATTCAGCAAGCAGGGAAAAACGCAGGTGGAATGCAGGGTTGGAGTGAATCCATGTCCTGTGATGAATTCCCTTGTAAGTACTTTCCTTCCAGCACCCCTGAACCTTTGCTAACTTGTAAATAATTTAGTCAATTCGTAAGTGTCTACAAGATGCCCTCACATGATGGAATCGCTTTATACTGACAATGAATGAATGATAGTGCCGCAGAAGGTGGCACTGGTGCTGTGAGTACTCCCGAGGTCAAGCTTTCCCCAAATAACTCGGGCTGATCATGAACTTTTAGAGCACCTCTTGCACGCCATGGGAACAGCAACAGTACCAGAGCTCCATTACTAGTATGATCCCGATTCTTCATGACAGGGTGAGTTCCCCTTAACACTATCTTCCTTTGTCCCATGCTGGTAGGCTTGAGCTCACTCTCATTTCCTTTGAATTGATTTTAGACAAACAATAATTTGCCTTGGAGTACCGAGCCTTGGACAGGTCAGCTCCCACGCCAGTATACGGTCAACCTTTTTGACTCAACCTCAAACCCTACTGGCACATTCCTTGGAACCTATGGAGGCTACCTCGCGGGTAATCAGAACCTCATTCGAGCGCGCATCGCAGGTGGCGTCAACACTTTTGGCACCAACAGCATCTACTATTTGACCGCGACCTCGCACAACGCCCTTTGCCACATTGACGACGGCTTTAATCTGAGAAGCACTGCCATGGGAGTCCAATATATCAAGCTAATCGTGTGCAACGTCGTGTACGGTGACTCGCTAGGTACAGATCTCAAGAAGCGAGATGGGGAAGATGATGACGATTACACAGGTCGTCCGGAGATGCACTCTCGATTCTGGCAGGTGCAAGGTATGTTTCATATTTTCCTTCCCTTTCTTCCATCTCATCAAAGTTTTTCTCTAACCATTAGCAGAGCTTCGAGTCCCCAAGAACTGGCAGAATCATGTGGTTCTCACGCGTCGGGGTGACTCGGAGAGTTTTGCCCGCGGCTTGGCCCATGGAAGCGGTGCGTCAGATGGTTTGAAGTGGGATGATACGGATTCGCATGCTCTGCACCTGCTTGATGAGAATGACCAGCCTGTCCAATCTTCCACATTGGCCACCCGAGCCCAAGGACAGGCCATTCCAGAGTCGGAGGGTGAAAGTGACGTGGATCTGTCTGCATCCGCTTCGTGGAGAAAACATTATGGAGAGCATTTGCGCCGACACGGTCATGGACATCATTAAGGAATAGTTCTCGTTTACGAAGAAGCTGGTTCGCATCTTCTGGGCTTGCTCTCCTATAAGATAACGCTCCCGCACCATTGTGCGCTCAGCCGATGCAAGGCTCGCTAGGAAATTTAGACAAGCAATCTTTTCGCGAAAGCGCACCTTGACATGTTGATACCAAATGTAATAGATAAATCCATCGGAACCTGCACATGTAGACCTAGTACCTGTTGCGCCTGCGGCCTGGGATCCACATCCTATAAGGGCAACCCGATCAAGAGAAATAGGTGATCCCAGGAGCTTGACGGATCCTAGAAATCGTCAAGCCGCTCTCAGGAACTTGATGATGACTCCCAGGAACAAAATCTGCTGCTCCCAGGAGCGCTCCAAGAGCTCCTGGGAAGGATCTTGATGTCCTAGGGATATTGCCGTTCCCAGAATCATGTCGGACAAGGACCAATCTTCGTTCAGCTTATAGCCAGCCGACATCCTGTGATAGTCTGATACAGTCCTTCGTGGGACGGACTACGCATCTTACCATTGAAATGCTTCCAAAATATCCGCGGATAGATCATGGTTTCTCTACGCTTAAAGTTGCAGTGCCAAGTCATTTAACGAGCAGAAGGGGTAGGTTTGTAATGTCGTTTGTGGTCTTCATAGCTTATGTCTAGGCTAATCTTAGAATTCAGAAGTAGAAGCGCATCCATCAGCTAATTTCTCCAATGTGAACAATCCTGCTCCGGTATTTCTGAATAATTACCACAAATGAGGTACGCTATAATGAAACAGTCATCAAACGAGCCATAAGTTCGCTATCGAACCCGAATGAAGAAAAAGAAGAGCCGCCCCAGTGGCCTCAAAGATCCGAGAAGTAGACTCCAACGCTCATGTTCGAAGGCCATGAGCTTCCGAAGCATGCCTCCGCAAGTGCATCCCGTGCAGGATAGATAGCTTACAAAAATTACATCTTCGGTCCATCAAGTGTGAGTCCTTGAAATGCCTCTTCACTCCATTATAGTCTGAGTATGCATCTAAGCTAGCCCTTAAAAAGGCCTACCATCGCGATATATATTAGCCTAATCTCTCTAATAAGGATAATCTACTACTATAACCCTCTAAATGATAGAAGAAAACCCCTTCAGAAGGGGCTTTCTTAACCTCTAGGGTTTATAATTCTACCCTATTAGTTATCTTTAGTTTAAATGCACTTTCTTTTAAATAAAAATTATTTCTTTGTTACGACACGTCCATAGAAGAGCCATGCAAGAGGCAGAGAACAGGCGTATAAACGCATGAGAACACTTCTGATTGCTACTACCAGCTAGAGATGCTGGAGAAAGGTTATTCCGATATATTCGGGTAACTGATTAGATAAGCCGCACAACAGAAGTAGGCTCACGGGAGAGATCCAGGAGAGCTCTCCAGTGATTATATTATCAATATGACAACAGCACTGTGTGTGCTGTAGCTCGTGTCATCACTCGTATCCAATCCAACCGCATAAGGCCTATGCCTTAACACTTCGTATATAATGACTTGTATCCGAGTATGCTTCCCCTTTTTTTTATTTCAACGAGTCCTTGTACATGGGATGTATCATTAATTGAGTATCTATATCTAGAGATTCCTACGAGGATCCTATAACAATAGCCCTGAAAAGGTAACCTCGTGATGTACCCAACGTGGGCGCGACATAGTCGAATGCAGGTTATTGTGCTTCAGGGACACTGGGGAGACGATAAAAAAAAAGAAAACTGAAGTAGGGCTGACTTTGGATACGCTGTGAACTGTTGAGCTTCTTGGTCAGATATATTTCTCGGAAATGTACAAGAATATAATGCTGTTGTATTGAGTTAGCGTAATACAGTACGTACTTTAGATGTTGAACATGATGGAGTCTTACAGTATTCTTGTGGAGTGGGGCTTGCCTCGCTACAGGCGACATGACCTGACGGATTTGCGTTGTCCCGCCGCCAAGGTGTAGGCTGGCCGTGGACGAAACCTAGTATGTACGGATGGCATGACGTCCGTGTTGTATTCCTAGTGATCAATTTCGGCCAGAGTCCGTTCGCCCCAGCATTAGTGATGCCAAGCCACGCAAAATCACAATCCTTAGCGTGGGGCGCGGAACATCATCGGCGAAACTATGTTTCAGCGTATGTAATAGCCTGGCTGTCTTGTACATTGGATTTTCTTGTAAGCTTCAGGATCCAACGAGTCTAATATGTCTGTGGATGATCATCCACGATGCCGACGTATACTTCCATATTAAATGGGAACATATTGGTCAGAGGCAGCAGCTATTATGGCGCTTTAGCATCTTGATCTTCCATATGATCCTGTTCTGGCCCTGAGGGGCCGAAGTTGTTGAAAATCTTGGCGTGCGGGAATTTTACGGTGGCTTGTAACGGATCGGCTCAGATTCTGTTTCGGTATTTCGTTTAGCCTGGCTTCGATTTCCCCAGGTTTTGCGTGCCGACCGGGCAGTTTTCGGGGGAAATAATCGGGGAAGCCCCTCGGGGCCCCAGCCCACCCCGGTCTCGCTGAGCCGTCCGACTCGGCAATTGGGTACAAGCCCGTAAACTTCGCCCGTGCCGGTTCCTTCCGACTGGGAAGGTTTCTTGTTGATGTGACTCAAAGTTTTGAGGCGTCGTTCATCCATTAGTTGATCGGGCTACGCATCCTTGCTGAGGTTCCGGCCATACCGACAAATGGCATGGGAAGGACATAGGGTCAAGTATTTTTTTTGACCGACCCAACTTCTAGTGGCCTTTCGAGAAGCCCCAACTCCCAGTCTTTCGCTCTCGCTATGATCGAAAAATTCTGGCGCGAAGGTCTGAGTTGGGCTTTTTAGACGTTAGACATGGTGCTGTTGTGTAGATGCTGGGGCAGCTACTCCAGCGCTTGGAAATATTGGACATGACACGCAGCATTCCCTAAACGTATTTACACACTCACATAACCCCACAACAATACAAGTTTGATACATGCAACAAACTTTTTCAAGAAAATTAAAAAATGCAGGGAATTAACTCATTGGCGGGTACGCTGGGGACTTGTGGGGTCTGGGGAACGAAGTTCGGGGAATTGGAGAGAGGTACGGAGTACACCATCCCGCAGACAGGCTTTTCGGTGAAACAGCCCTTAGTTATATAGAGGACATTAGGGCCCCGTCAACCTTTCCTCCCTCTTCTCATCTAACCCTCCCCCAACAAGCCTTCTCACATGATTGATACGATCGACAAGAAATGAGCGACAATTGCGACGAAAAGCCCGATGCCATCGGCAAAGAGTTCAGCGATGAACTCACACCCGAAGAGCGCGAGCACGAGATCGAGTCACGCGACCAACAGGCCCGTGAGTATCTGGACAACGAATCATTCTACGACCGGATGGCGTTCGCGCAAATACCAGTGTACATAAAGAGCCCTCGCATGCTAGTTGTCACGCTGGGTGTCTTTGCAGCGTTTAGCGGCATGCTGAGTGGTTTAGACCAGTCGGTGATCTCAGGCGCACTGCCTGGTATCCGCAAGCATTTCATCGCGTCAGGCGAGTGGGCGAGCATGGACGATCCGAAATTGTCGAACGATATCTCGCTGATCTCCTCGCTGATGCCTCTAGGCGCAATGGCCGGCGCGCTCATCATGACGCCGCTGAATTTCTACTTTGGACGTCGTAACTCGATTATCATCTCGTGTTTGTGGTACACACTTGGAGGAGGACTTTGCGCGGGCGCCCGCAGTGTTCCAATGCTGTTTGCGGGCCGATTCATTCTAGGTATCGGTATCGGAATTGAAGGCGGCTGTGTCGGTATCTACATCTCTGAATGTGTACCGCCAGAGGTACGTGGCAATCTGGTATCGGTGTACCAGTTGATGATCGCATTCGGAGAGATCATCGGATACGCCGCCGGTGGCGTATTCTTCGACGTCAAGTCTGGTAGCTGGCGCTGGATGCTGGGCTCATCTCTCTTGTTTTCGACAATTCTCCTGGTCGGAATGTGCTTCCTACCCGAATCGCCTCGCTGGCTGGTATCCAAGGGCAAGGATGGCCGCGCGTGGCAGGTGTGGAAGTCGCTGCGCGACTTGGCGGACACGAAAAGCTTGGACGAGTACGTCGCGATGGAGATTACAGTCAAACATGATGTCGAGACAACCGCGAACGAGGCATGGTACAACAGATATCTGGAAGTGTGCAGGAAGCCGCGCAACCGACGGGCACTTGTCTATGCTACGGCAATGATCTTCTTCGGACAGATGACCGGTATCAATGCGGTGATGTACAACATGTCGAACTTGATGGCCAAGATGAATTTCAGTGACCGCGAGTCAGTGCTGATGTCGATGGTGGGCGGTGGCGCGCTGTTCTTGGGAACGGTTCCTGCTGTTTTTACCATGGACAAGTTTGGACGACGCGTGTGGGCACAGAACATTCTGATGTTCATTGTGGGACTTGCGCTGGTGGGCGTCGGTTATCTATACACAAACAACGGTGTCGATTACTTCAATGAGCACAAGTCAATTGCCTTGGGGTTGTTTTTCTCCGGCCTGGTGCTGTACATGGCGTTCTTCGGTGCGTATTCGTGCCTGACCTGGGTAGTACCAGCGGAGAGCTTTGATTTCAACACTCGCAGCCAGGGCATGGCGATCTGCTCTACATTCCTTTATCTATGGTCATTCATCGTAACATACAACTTCGAGGGGATGCAGAAGGCGATGACCTACACCGGTCTGACGATCGGGTTCTTCGGCGGCTTGGCCGCGTTGGGCTTCTTTTACCAGCTGTTCTTCATGCCCGAGACCAAAGACAAAACGCTGGAGGAAATCGACGAGCTGTTCATGATGCCGACGAGCAAGCTCGTTGCGCTGAACATGAGCAATCTGGCCAAGCGGTTCCGCCGGCGACAGCCAGAGCGGATCGACACCCTCAATGCCTGAGATGTTCTCCACGTACCTGACTGTCATTTATGGTACGAAGGGCGAGAAAGCTACTCAAATTGAATATAATGAAAGCATTTGGACCAATTCATGGCCCATCTGCTTTTGGAAGCTTTCTGAAATATAGTTTATATCTGTATATATCTTACGTACTCGCACCTCATGAGAAATGTATTTGCTTCTTTCGAAAGATTCCTCGCCCGTCCTATCCTGTTCCCCTCGTCACTCACCGTGCAGAATTTCCCGCCAAGTTTGTATCGGTGCTCGTCCATGGAAATCTAGAAAAGGAAGTGTCAGTCAAGTGTCAGTCCTCGGCGGGCAGGTTGATTACTTCACGACATTAATAGGACAGGGTCTCATCAATCGAGGATCAATATTTGTCATATCAAAATTGACGGAGGAGGCCCGGTTTTCAGTGCGCTGTCGATCCATGAATCCGTAGATAGTCCTCTGGAAGCACAGTCACCGTGGCCTACCCGTGGTCTTTCGGTGAGATAACATAGTTTAATATTGAGATCGTATTTGTGTTCCTTACAGTAGAGTATATCTCTCGGTAAAAATGAAGTCGCTTTAGTCACCAGGACACTACTCTAGTAAAGACACTCTCGTTGGTAAGTGCGTCGTTACCCCGCTGCACTTAATTATTCAGCCCAGAAGAATATTTCGACCACTGAAAGGCTTAGATTTTATAAATAACATTAGACGGTAGCATCTGGGGCCCACCAGAGAGTATGGACCTCGAGCTAAATAAAATTCTCCAATGTTCCCCCGACAAGCACCTTGATGAAGGCATTGCTCATGATACTCCATGGAAACTCTGACGCCCTTGTCATTTAGCTTTCGGAGGCGCCCAATCCCTCAACAGCAACCAGTAAACTTAGTCTTGTAGTGGAGAGTAAGTGGCCAACCATTGCCATGGGTACCCCGGCGATGGTTGCATGGCTCGTGTCTCGTTCTTGCGCTCGACTCAAGCGAAATAAGCGACAAGACCGGTTAACTCCGAAAGTTTCTCAACCCAAAGCCCACCAATTTCCTATGATCATTCGTGCACCGAGTGCCTTGCCGAGGTCGGTCCGAGATCATCCTAAACCGATCGCGGAGAAGGCTTTCCCCACGTCCGCGTACAACCAAGAGTTGGCATTCTGTACTTTGCACACCTTCCCACGCAGTCATACTCCTCCACACATGCTTTTCAGCCTGCTATCTGATCATATCCATAGAGGACAGTGGCTAATGGGAGATTTGTGGGGGTCTAGTCTATTTCGTACGGCGTCTCCGTGTTGTTGAGCATCGAAGCATAAAACCCCTGCCCTACTTCGCCCTGCTCCGCGAGAGGAAGTTGGGCAAAGTACCGAAATTTCTCCGGGAGCTACCGGTATTGGTGCCTAGGCCTTGCCATATTGCTTGTTGGGGAACCCCCTATGGGTAACCCGCCAGGAACGCATGACTCGGGGTTTGTGGGGAAGGCACTGACCTCGAGGAATTGACTCTTTCCAAACTCTATTAGAATTTAAAATTACAGGAAAACAATGAATAAGTACGACGCCCAGCGGTCCGAAATTTTCTTGTTATTCTCTCCCTCCACAAGCGTTGTCAACCAGTGAGAATGTGACCACGAGCGTCCAGCATGATCTCACATTCGAGTATCAACATCAACGCTTTCCCTAACGTCCATCCCAACCATGTAAAGAGAACTACCCAACGCCCTGTTGATGATCCCGCCGCCCTGGTTCTAGAGGCATGGTCTCAGGGGCTGATGGCGGGCTCCCTTGTAATCATGGCCGCTGTCACAATTGCAAATATGCGACCTGGCGTCCTACTGCATAAATTGATTCTTTTGGAGATATTATACCATTCCCCTGGGCAATTGGCAGTACACTGCATAACCCGCTGCTAAAATCACTGAGATCCGATAGTTGATTCTGGCGACACCCCATGGAACGTTTATCTTCGCCCCAGATCCAGTATACGGATGGTATCTAGCCTCCACCGCGATAGGATTGATTTTCTCCTGGTCTTTGCATAATGTGATTTCATGGATGAAAAACAGACCCTTTATGAGCCGCAAGCTGTCACTTTTCTATATCGGTACTATCATCCTGGCGCAGCCATACTGGGCGACCGAGATATACGCCAACTTCGCCTACTTCAACAATATTAATCTCACTGTCTATGAAAGGATTAGGCCTTGGGAGGCAATGTTTCGGTAGAGCGTCCTCTACCCGTGGCTGTGTTGGCCTCTACCGTCGACTAACAAGTGCTGCATCTAGCGATCCCTGGTGGATTTACACGACCTGTAATCTCTTTTGGGTGATCAAAAAGCACTATAACTTTGGAATAATCGGGCTGGTGCGCGAATGTCCCCGTTTCGGTCTAATGCTGGGATCAATGTGCCTCTCGATTTTCTTTATTGTTGCCGACATCCTCAGCGTGACTGGAATTCTTTCGGCTGCCATGCCCCTGGGCATCAGCCCGTTCTGCAAGGTAAGCTCGCCGACAGGCAACGTTTAGACAACTCTACAAGCACACTAACTAACGAAAGAGTATTTTCTAGCTGTGCTTTATGTTCAAGTGCCTCTGTGACACTATTATCTTAGACGACTTCAAGACTTCGCTGGACAAGCTTAGAGCTCAATGGATGATGCGACAGGGTATACAGGTAGTTCATTCTCTGGGTTAGTACTCTCTCCTGGGCTTTTTGGCCTTGCTACGTACTTTGATCGACAACTCGTCTGACAAATGGGCATTCGTAGACTTTAGAAGCCGCCCGACCTCTTTTTAGGAGCGTCCTTTGCCTAGCAATCGAGATAACCTGCCACTGAAACCTTCGGCCAGTGCGGTACATATAGAGTGATGCTACTATCATACTGCTGGAATACCGGGTTATTTGTAAAGAAGCGATTCTTAGAGCACAGAGAATTAAAGTCTTTATTATAAAATAGTCAGACCGAGCCGGGTAGATGGAGTCCGGAACCTGACACTGAGCTCTATCAGTCACGTATCCAATGATCCCGTGTGGACTACCCCTGCACAGGGTACAGAAGGGTCCCATTTATCAGACAGCTTTCTTCACGGCCTGGTACTCCCTCAACGTCAAGAGAGTGTCGCACATAGTAGCCTATAACTGCCACTGATTCTTTAAGTTTCGCTACTGCTCACCTAGAGTAGTAGGTAGGAGTGGCTACCCCGGTCTCTGAAAGTCTAAAGTTATCACGGATAGCGGAAGTTCTCCAAACCGAGAGTAAAATCGGCGCCCTAACAGGGGTCTGATGCCTGCCAAGGAGCCACTATTGAAATTCCGGCCACCTTCAAAGCTAACGAAAGGACGATACGTCTCCGGACCTCTGCTGTCCGAAGCATGAAATCGCGTGGCTTCTCGCAAGTCCCCATGTTGGATTCGGGCTTAGGTCAAAATGGAGGAGTATACTGTTCAACACACTAGTTCTATAAGATTGCCTGAGAGTATTTTCTCTACAAGAGTCGCAAGGGCAATCTCACGTTCGAGGAGACAAATAAGGATAGAGGAAAAAAGTAAGCAGGCCAAAATACCGCGCGTTCGTATTTCTCTGAGGCCATGGCAGGTCGAAAGTAGGCAAAACTAGAATAACCACAAGGATCTATATCCTAGCATGTTATCGCCCGCCTCTATACTGTAAGCCCTCCACATTACTGCTTTTCAAATTGGACTTTTGGTGGACTATGGGGTACAGCCCGACTGAGGAGTTAGTCTGAAGGGCTAACACGAAATGCGGGGGTTTCCTATATCTCTGATTGGTTGTAGTTACACCGATATTCATCCGAATTTCTGGCATGCGGAGGTAAGCAGCCTCAATTAAACTTTAATGAGACCATTGGCTTTTCATCCTTGGAAACGGGGTTTCCGAATTTCCCCCGAAAACCTCTCAAACGGGGTACAATATAGGCGTTGGAACGGACAGAGGACGGTACCCGAAGATCGCTGAGCAGAATCCATCGGTGTTCGCGGCATTTTCGCCCAACATTGCAGGATTCTGATCGGCAGGTGATGGGTTTAGGATGTGCTGCAACTTTTAGCCACAAGCAGCAATACGCCCGACGCACCACAATAGTGTGGTGATGCAAAGGAAAGGCCACTACTTCCATGATACATTTGAATAAATTTGAGGGAAAAGGAGGTGAATATTTGCTTTAAGCTTAAGTGGAAGGGAGTTGCAATGCAACATATCAATTCTGTCATGTAAATTAAAGCTGGAGAGAATGTTTTCCATATAGTGGTTAGTTCACTTCCATCCAAACTTGATGTTTAATATTCAGAGATTTATAGAATTCCTCCTACGCCATATTCAGAGACCTATAATGACCTTTGATTAGATGAAACGAGAATGTAAATTAGTTAAACTCAACCTGAAGAAGGGGAAAAATAAGCCAGGCATACTTCCAAGGCTTCTCTAGACCGGACGACCGAATAAGGTTGGCGGTGGCGGGATAAGGTCATCGGCTAGCACAAAGGGCTAGTGAAACGGATGACATCGCCAAAAGCACCCAGGGAGATGAGAAGGAGCATGCTACACCCACCACGCCCTGGACCCACCCACCCACACGCCCGCCGAGATCACATCCCGAAGCTATAATGAGAAAAGCCTTTTTTTCGCGCACAATTATGTGCAGTTTCAGCTATCCCGTGCATTCGGTACATGGGCATGCTCAGACGTCTTGCCAAAAAGATGACAATATTGTTTGGCTGCGTTTCCCCGCGCCGTTTGGGAGCAGGAGTATTTATACCCTCTTATTTTCTCATCACTCCTGAATCTTCTCAACCTTCGTTCACGATCGTTTGTACTTGAGATTCATCTTTCATTACCACGCTGCTGTACTTCGTTGCACCTTTCGCAACGATGCTGGCGTTCCATGGCTTTTCATTGCTATCACTCGCCTTGTTTGCCAGTACAGTCCCACTTGCTGCCTGCCAAGCCCGGCCTAGCTATCACATCACCCCCGAAACGAAATGGATGAATGACCCCCAACGTCCGTTCTTCCTCGGGGATGAGTGGCATTTATATTACCTTTACAATTCCGACTTTGTCAGTTCAGACCCCGGTTCAGGCGGGACAGAATGGTATCATGTCACGAGCACCGACATGGTAAACTGGACTCGCCAGGGTGTAGCGATCGAGAAATACAAACCCAATCCTCCCAACGGCGTGAACCTGGGTGACATCGAAACTGGCGGCGCCGTAGTGGATGAAAACAACACAGCTGGTTTTGGTAAAAATGCCGTAGTGGCCATTGTCACGCAGATGGAGAATGGGGTGCAACAACAGGCTCTCTATTATTCAACCGACAATGGCTACAGCTTCACCCCTTACAACGGCAATCCAGTACTGCCAAGCCCAGACCCGGACGCAAAACCCGCATTTCGAGACCCCAAGATCTTTTGGGATGGCGGAGCAAGCAATTGGGCTATGGCACTCTCGGAGGGTGATCATATTGCATTCTATACGTCTCCAGACCTCAAGACCTGGAAGCAGACATCCTCGTTCACTCCAAACACGGGTGCCAATCTGAACCCCCCTCGAGTGCCCAGACCTATATCAGATCGACCTAGACGGGAATTCTACGGAGCGCACCTGAATCCTGGCCGCAGGCGCGAAAGGAAGTACCGTGTATTGGGTCGGGAAATGGGACGGCAATGGCTTCACAGCCACAGACGCGAATCCGCAATTGATGGATAATGGGCCTGACTTCTACGCCACAGTCAGCTGGGATAACCCAGAAGATACATACGGCAGTCGCTATGCAATTGCCTGGATGAATAACTGGGAGTACGCAAATTCGCTACCTTATTACGGGGACTTTGCTGGTCAGCTCAGTATGGTCCGCAAGTTTAAGCTCAAGACCATCATTAATTCTCCTATCCTGGTAAGCAGTCCAATAGCAGGGTATGAAGGAATTTTTGGCTCTGCCAAATCTGTGAGTAATAAGACTATTACAACGGATCCGAAATCTGCATCTCTGCCCAGCGGCTTAACCGACGAGGCATACGTCATCCGCGCAACGGTCTCTAAGGCAGACAGTGACGATGGCAACAAAGTCCGCTTTCGCATCAAGTCCGACGGTGCTTTTAGCACAACCATTGGTTATAGCTTTAACCAGTCCCAAGCGTTTTTGGTGAGAGATTCCGACGGTTCCGCGACAGATTCCATGCCATCGGATGCGAAGAATGCATACGACGCTGTACCTACGGCGCCGAATCCTTCAGGAGGCAGCACGGTCAAGCTGGAAATATATGTGGATTCGAACTCGGTGGAGGTGTTCGTGGATGACGGTGTGGCTGCGCTATCTGCGCTCATTTATCCGAATGAAGCGGCGGAGGGGGTTCTGGTTATGTCCGATATGGGGAGCTTAACGTTAGTGTCGTTTAGCTATGCTGGGTATAAGGCGTAGCTTCTAGCTGTGTGTATAATGTTAACCACTATGTGCTGGAGGATGATCAGAGTAGAAATTAGTCAAACTACTATGTCGCCAGACTGAACTATTAGGAATGGAAAATCTACTTTCGCAAATAAAGAAAAGAAGAAAACTAATATTCTCTATTAGCACGAAACTAGATGGTGATATCAATTCAAGTCCAGAGTACCTGGATTGAAAAGATCATTTATTAATCGATTTACGAATATAGTCCACCGCCATCCAATACGAGGCGTATCGCTCCTAATACGGTCGATATAGTTCTGCACTTTCTTGACAACGTGTGCCCGCCTGCGCTGTATCAAAAACTCGGATTACGCGAATATCTGCAGAAGAAGTCGACCCAAAAGCAAGATCAGATCCAACAAGAGGACGAGGATATAGGGCATCTGCAAATGGCATTTGATTGTATACGTTCTTTCTCCTATGGTTACAACGAGAGTCTAATGCCACTTCAGCTATACGCCATAGACAATTTCATATGGCATTTGTCCTCAGTGGATTTAGCTATGGTTGATCGGGACCAAAAGAGCCAAGTTGGGGAGTATTGGTTCACGAGAAATGAAAGCCTCGACCCTCTTATGATGCCGAAGGCTGGAAGTCATGCCAGCAAAATCTTTTGGCTCAGAGAAAAGGAAATGATCGACGAATTGACTAGATGGCTTCGAGATACAGCGGTGGTATCAAGAGTCACTGACGAGTCTGACCGATGTTGGATTCAGAGCGTCGTTTCAGATCACACAGCCAACGTCCTGTTCAAGCCAGCGGCGATCAGACTGGCTCATCTTTGTTCGGGAGAACCAAGTTCAGAGTTGGATATCCGACGAATCTATTGGTATTTTCAAGAATTTCTACACATGATTAGCCTTCCAATATGGTTTATCGGTTTCTTAATAAATGACTAATAATGAACAATAGATCTCGAGTGGACCCGACAAGGATGAAGATGAGACTGTGTGCATTGGCAGGTTTGAGCAGTGGGCTTACGAGGCACTCCAGCTTCCAGAAAAAGACACGTTATGGCACACACAGATGGCCATTGTTTATACGCAGCAGAAGTGCACGAAAGATGCCATCGAACGCTCTAAGCTAGCTTTGAATATGGATCCTAACATTTAGAGAGCATCCGTTTGCGTTGCAAAACTTGCTCCACTAAAGGAAGCGATTGAGATATTGCAAACAGTACTCAGTCATCAAAGCAAGGATATGGGTTGGATGAAGGATCCATCCCACGTGAAAGTTCTTGGTGATTTAAAATATGAGTTGGCAGAGAAATGTTGGGGAAATGAGCAGTTCGATCTTGCCATCCCAATTTATGCTGCGTCCTTAAAACAAGCCCCACAACGCAGGAGCGGAGTTTACCTACTCTTCAAAAGCTACCTAGAAAAGATTCAAGAGGCTGCGCTTATTTCTCTTATCGAGGAGACCTCAGCGATCGAGAGTAGAAAATATTTTGCCGACCTGGTGATGGAAATCGAGCGCTTTTCTAAACTTGAAATGCTTCATTCGAAGGTTCGCGATGCTGCCATCATAACAAAGCAATTTAGTGTTTTTGATACACTATACGAGCCTGCAATCCGAAAGGGTGAGAAGATAGACAACCAGGAAGCCTTGTGCTAGGTGAGATATTTGTATGGAGAAGGTCTTTATTATGAACACAATAGACGTGAAGAGAAAAGTGATCGAGCTGTTAGAGACTTCCTTTTCGAACTATCTCGCAACATCTGACTCGGATAATCGGTTTTACATGTTGAACGAATTAATTGCCAAGTTGGCCCTTCTCTATCTACAAAGAGCCCTTGTCGCCAAGGCAAACTCGGAGTCAAACACCGTGGCAAACTATCTTTCCAGACTTTCAAAAAAGTTGCCGGAAAGGGTGGCTGCGTCTCAGCTTGATTTCCCACTCCATCTCTGGCTGGCTCGATATTACCATCTATATGGTGATGATGCAAAGGCTCGATAGACGGTGCAAAGTTCCCTTCAGGTAGTCATCGAGCTTCTATCTGATGAAGAAGAATGGAACGATAAGTACGCGTTTAAAAAAGCTCACTCGGTTTTTACATCTCTCGGTAATGACAAAAACGCATTGACTGCCCTAGCCATGGAGACGCGTGAAACTCAATTTGGACAGGTTTTACTATGCACCAGCGGCTGCGGTTAGTGTTGGAATCCTCCGAGCGAGATGTGGATCTGCAAGCACTACGTAAATGTGTTTCTGGATGATGACTATCTAACAGATCTCAAGAAGGGTCAATTGAAATAGAACGTCTGTCATCTAGATCATGATTTTGTGAGGGTTCCCGGATGGGAGGGAGGCTGGTTAGACTCGTTGCTAAAGAATATGGTACCGTGGGGTGACCAGACCATCGCCTTAGATGAGTAGAAATAGGAGATCTAAAAGGTAAACTTTGATTTAAATACTTGATTAAATATAGCATTTACCGTTACGGAATAATTAACTCCGTTAATAAGCATAATATATAATGTAATTTATGGATTTTTATTAGCTGAAGAGTCGCTAAATCTAGTTTATCTAGATCCTTTAGAGGAGCTGCTAGTCTAAGGGTTACTATCTAGTTAAGGGGGCCTAAAAAGACTAAGATGGTAAGGTGATAAGATTACCTTTTCCAACGAGGCAAAAAAAAAAAAAAAAAAAAAAAAAAAAAAAAAAACAAAGAATCTAAAAAAATATACGTAATATAATTAACGTTAATACTAGAATGCTACTAAGATAAGGAGTCTAAGTTAGTTAGAGTCTTATTCGATTATGTTCTAAAAGGGCTATAGAAAGTTTAGGCGGGAAAAATAGAATATATAGATAGTATTTCATAAGCCTACGCTTATACCTAATAATATATATAATTCTAATCTATACCTCTAACTCTTACGCTAGTTAGTTAGTAGTATAGTGGGTAACTATATATAGACCCTAACTATTATATGTTTTTGTTTTTTAATCTTTTAAATTCATCGAGGAAAGTTCCCTTACCGCCCTTATATTTAACCTATAAACCTAAATGCCCTAAATACCACTATTTTACACCTAAGTATCCTATATAGCCCCGAGGCACTAACGTGGCTTCCCCTCCTATAATAACTACTTCCTTATAGGTGCGTTATTTAATCACACTTTCGGCCACGTTTTTTCCAAAAGGACATAGTGAGAATCTTAACGGATGGAAAGCGAGATGTCTTATTTTTAGACTCTATTTACTTTCGTATCGGCGAAGGGCTACGTGGCGTAAATTCACACATTATACTAAAAAGTGTACTAGGGTAATTAAGAGGATCGATTAAAGCATTATGCTTAGTTGGCTATTGAAACTAGAAGACAGGAGTGATTTACGTAGGAGGGTAATTTAGGTTCCTGCTAAGCCTTTGCGGTCCATATACTTACTAAGCGGTTATATGTCAATAGCGGAGAATATAAGAGTGGCTAATAGTTAGCGGTCCTTAGGTCCAGGTGGGCCTTGGTACGTGTATATACACAATCAAATAGCCATAGAGAGTATATGTTGGAGATATATACTATAGATCCTTATGAAAGCGCGAGTTTTAAGCTTTGGGGACCGGCAGGTAAGTTTCTCTCAGCCGTATGAGATGGTTTCGCCATCAAGCAGGTCTTCCTTATTTGTTTGGAAGTCATGCTCATTGACCTTGTCAAGGATTGTCCATTCTTCCTCACCAAGAGAAACCTTTACGCCGGGCGCGACGATTCGCTCTGAAAACCAGGTAGTAGGAGCCATGATGATAGTAGCAAGCGTGCAAAGGCACGTTAGATGTTTGTGAGGTCGGCAGTGTGTTTGGAGTAGATCTGTTGTGCTAATCCACCACCACGTTTCGATCGACCACCATTCATGACGCCATCCACTCAACCTCCCAATATCCGAAGGGTTGACGGAGTCTGCTACTGAATTAATATTGTTACCGCGCACGAGTGATCCAAGACAATAAGATTAGATTTGCTTTCTTCTTCGGGTTCTATTCCTTCAGATCGGACTCTTATGAGAGACTGAAAATTCGGAACGAGCTTCAGTAAAGTATTACAAAACAGGTGTCAGATATAGCTCCAGCTAGTCAACTGCAATCGCTCTGCCAGTACTTGTATGGAGATCTAAAATGGGCAGTTCGGCTCTTCAAAAAGCTCAAGCCCCTTTCCATGGAATTTGAGTAAAGCTTTTCAACCGATGTAAAATAAATAGAATCGGAGCCAACGAGCTGATACCGCAAGCCACGAGTAAGAAAATTGGTAGTTCTCAAATCACGTCGTATCATCATCCGGTATGTTAGATAATAGTGGCGTATCCTCGCTCAAGACAGGATTGGTTTCGTGAGTAGCGGAAGTTTTACGTACGTAAAAGCATAAAGCCAAAATAATGCCATCCTGGCATCCTTTGATGATTAGGTTGATGCATGGATTCCATCCAGCAAACCAGCCGACCGGTTGCGTGATTTCGTCTAATATTCCATACCGTACCGCTAGTGACGCCGCCACTAAGAAGTAAGTTGGAATTCGAATTGCCATCGTAAGAAAACTAAGGCTTCCCACGCTTCCCAGCTTCCAGGTGTAGTACAGCTGCGGCAGGCTGTAAACGAGAGTGAGAACCGTTGAGAGTCCTACGGTTCCGAAGGACCAGCATTGAATCAAGATGTAGTAACCTGGGGACAGGATTCGTGGATTGATGGCAAAAAATATCGAGGGAATAAGCGGTACGACGTCGAGACAAACTCCAAGGACTATTTTCAGCCGCCAAGAGGGAGACATTAGACGCCGATAGCGTTGTCCATGTTCCTGTGACTGATCCTGGTGCTGTGATTGATTCTGTTGGCCATTGTCGTTTTCCTCCCGTTCCTGCTCCTGTTCTTCCTCCTGTTGCTGTTCTGGATCGACAGATCGGTCTGAGTAATAGTACCAGTAGAGTATGAGTCTGTAAAGCTCCTTTTAGTACTTGTTATGGCGCTTAGAGAGGGGGTCTTACATGGCGTGCGAGCCGGTATAGTCAGCTGCAAATGACCAGATATCCATCATTTCCATGAGACATTTACCAGTTACTTTGCGTTCTCGACAAGACTGTTGCATCCGCCATGATGAGGGAAGCACTAGGATGTTGGCGAGACAGCTTGAGGAGTAAACCGAGCCAATGAAAACAAATATAGGAGATATGCCATCTATGTTGCGGCGACTTTTGATGCGCCAAGCCTGAGGGGCATAGGATAGAAGAATCAACACGACAAGGAGGCTAGTGGAGTCAGTCAGTATTCCGAAGTGACCTCAGAGAAGTCAGCCTCACAAATTCAGTGTTTCTCCCAATGTAGAGGACTGGAACGCGTCTCTGTGTTCGTGGTCTAGCGTGTCCATTATATATGATACAGTGGCCAGGCGATGATATTCAGTGATGAATGACGATGAGAAGCATATGTCAAGGCTGCCATAATGACATGTTGGACTAGAAAGTGGGGGCCCAACTTCGCATTTTCCTTGGCGGCGTGGTGCTTGGATCCCGTTCAATTCTGGGGCCGTAACGCCCTTGTTTCAATAGTTAATAATTCAAGGAAGTAATTTGTCTCACCTACGCTGCTTTCCTGGCTCAGACCGAAGCTCGATGTTATGTGAAAGTGTCATTTACCAATAATTGGATCTGAGTCTGAAGGTCACGAACATGTGCTTTCAAGCTCAATCAGTCTCTGCCGATGCAAGGACACGATGCTTCACATAATAGAGAGATGTTTTGCCGAGGGACGCTCGAAAGAAAATTGGACAATCCCCCACCCCCCACACTAGTATAAGTCACGTCCCATCTGGAGCCATGCCAGGCATTGCGCAATGTGACCAATCGACCTATATCTGTTTGGGCGTTGTACCCAGGGGCCCTTTGTAATATGCATCAACCGTTGGTAAGGAGTCTACGAACCCAGATATCGTCAGTGGTGTATGTTGTCGAGCGAGAGTAACAGGAGTGGCGCTGTTGATAAGGGCGAATGTGAAATGAGTAAGGGGATCTGTAGGGTCCGAGTAGGTGAGGATTGAAGGACCGTGGATTTCAACCCTGATGTGGCGACCTATGTTGAGTTTATCAGAAGTCATATCATCATTGGCCAAAGGATTCTGATGGATGAGCGGAGCAAAAAAAAGAAGCAGAGCAGGAGGCAAGGAAAGCATCGTGTATCCGGCAGTTCTGATATTAACCATTTTATTGTCCAAGGACAGAGGCGCTAGGCAGACGGGCCTGTGCAACAAATTAGTATCAAGGTTGGCTCTTGTGTCACAGTAACACAACCGTTCTTGGCGTCCTGCCTTGAGCCCTGCCGCCTCAAGCTAATTCACCTATGCTATGGTAAATCCCCTTGGAATTTGCAACGGCGCCTTTTCCTGCACGGCCTGGATGTTCAGGTGAAGAATATTCAAGTGGGTGAACATGTGCCCGGATTACCCTGAAGAGGGCTGAATAAAGCGCAGGCGGTGTTTCTGTATTTCGAAATCCCAATAACTAACAAGCACTAGTGAGCATTGGCTAGTTATATTCTCCTCTAAGTTGCGATCGATTTGCAAATAAAGCATAGTGGTATGGATCAAATCAACGTATACTGCTCTATCGTAGGTTTTATTCTTTGAGCTTCTCCTTATTGAAATGCGTCAAAGCATATTCCAAGAACGTGCAATAGAGCTTACAACAATAGTGATAAAGAATTGCAAAGTGTGGAGCTGCAGCTTCTTTCTTTCCTATTGGTTGTGGTTCCTCTGTTAACGATTGGACGGGAATCAAAAAAAGCCACTCCTCCAAACCCACCTTGGTATCCACGATCAGCAATGGCATCAACATTTGACCCCTCACTACAATTCCTTCCGGTAATGCGAAACCTCCACTGACGGCCGAACTTAGGCCAAGTTACTCCTTCGTCATGTTCTACAATTTTAAACCTCCGCGATCAGCTCTGTTGACGAAGAGAAGGAGAGTGCGACGAGCATGCGATTTCTGTCGCGAGCATCGTGTTCGCTGCGATGGCATGTTACCATGCTCACAGTGTGTGTCAAACAAAACCAAGTGCGTGAAACCTACTGTTTTATCGCCACCTCGCCGCGTTAGAGCCCAGAATATCCGCCCATCTGTCGCCTCCTGCGCTCAGTCTCCCCAGTTAGTAAACTCGTTAGGCCCCATTGACTTGCCAAGGGTCCCGACTCATGAAGTCGTCCGCCAACCGGATTGCTTCACTGGGTTTATTTCGCGGATCCATACATTTTGTTCCGTAGTATCGCAGATGTCAGCACAATCATCTCCAGAGTCTAGTGAACCATTGTCTCCGGAGACCTCATATTCGACTCCAGAATTAATTCAAGATGCAGAGCAGATTCTGACGCAGCCGAGTCCGGCTGACTTGCGAAACCTCCAAGAAAGAATTCTAGATATATTCTGGACACGCTACCAGTGCTTGGTACCAATTGTGACGCAAGCAGATCTTGAGCCAGAACCAAAGTGCGAGCCTTTACGGAATGCTCTGATGGCGTACTGTTTGCAAGCAGTCTATCATTGCGGACTTCATCACCGTCTACTAGGCGCCAGGACAGAAGCAATTGAGGCCCAAGAATCTTTTTCCAACAAACAGCAGAGCCCCCTCGTGATTTTGTTCGCTTTTTACTTCCAGAAAGCCTTGGCGATAAACAGTCACTATCTCCTTTATGCGAAACCATCTGTGTCGGACATAAAACGCCACATTCTGATGGCCCTGTTTTTGTTGAATTGTGGAGAGGCTCTGGCCGCCTACAACATCACGGGGGCGGCCATTCGACTTGCGCAGTCACTTGACTTGCAAAACCCACCAGCATCTCACATTAATGCGGAAGAGGCCGATATATATGGTCGCGTGTGGTGGATGTTGGTTCACCTCGATTTTCGCTGCTCGAGATACCTGGGCAAACCCATGGTTGTCACAATTAGAGACACTAAAATTGCTATGCCAAGTTGTAATCCATCCACTGACCCAGCCATATCGGAGCTGGCCTTTCACTCAGCGACTATCAACCTAACAATGGTTGGTAAAAATGTTACCGAGTCCTTGGCGGCCCGCCACGAGACACTCAACACGAACGATTTCATCAGACGTATCGAACTGTCTGCTGAGCATCTCACTCACGAAATTTGTCGCTTGTATGAATGGAAAGACCATATAAAGAAAATGGAGCCATTCAAAAACCTAGTGCTTGTCGGTAGCGCCAATCAATCTCAGATTCACGCAGCCGGGAAAGATTCGAAACGTGATGACGATGCATGGATGTATCAACAATCCCCCACTCGCATCTTGCAACACACTCTTCTCGAACTCCAATTTCATGACCTTGTTATTTGGTTTCACCGCCCATTTATACAGTTTCCGAGTTGTGACCTGGTTCCTCAACGCAGCCCAAGAGCTGACATCCATGCGACAACAGCTCTTCAACACGCTTTGAAGGCTACAGAGATCGTGCACCGGCGCATGCTAAATCACGATGCTCTTTATGGATGCTCTGATGTCTATCAATACGTCTGGAATGCAGTCGTGACTCTAGTAGGCTTTCTATTAGCCTATCCTTTGTGCTACTGGTTCCCCGTCGCCCGACAACATGTCGAGTTATCCTTTCGGGTTTTTGAAACAGCAAAGACGTCAAATCCCATTGCATCTCGGGCTGTTACCCTGACTCGTTATCTCTTAGGTCGCGTCGATGCACTCATGGAAGTCCTCAATGCGCAGGCTTCTTCATCCCATGTGTGTGTCCAATCGGCAGTTGATGAGCAAATTGCGGAGAATTGGAATCGAGTGGACCTGGAACAACCATCTGGTCCTTCTTTGCCTGATTCCGAACCAGATGCTCTATGGTCCTGGGCTGACACGGTAGATCCCAAGGCTTGGTCGGGCTACTGTCATGAAATCAATGATATGCTAATAGATATTCCTGAGATTCCTCAGGGGATGAATCATTTCTCTCTGTAACGGCAGAATTTCTTTGGCTAACATACTTTGTTGTTTCTCTTTCTCTTTGTTCCATTCCTATGATTCTGTACATATAAATATTTCATTGCGCATTCAGTTCCCGTCACCTCCATGGTCTCCACTGGTTTGGAGCTTTTTTCAGACAAATTGTCCAATCTGCAACTTATCCGAAGAAGCAAACTCAGATTGTCGAGTCTCCAGCTCTTCCAAATCCCAGTTAACGGATAGGTGACGGCCATTGAGATAGGTTGGACGCTTAGTCGCCAGGTATACCGTCACGGCTCCGGTCAATTCGGCTATACGACAAGTAAAGGTTAACGATGACAAACCACCAAGAAATCAAGGCATATTATGACATACCACTATCTCTCGCGAATGGCTTAAACGATTCCAACGTCATGCTCGTAAGGACAATGCCCGGCGATAGACTATAGGCTGTGACATGAGGGTTCTCGGCGGTGACAAACTCAGTAAACTTGGCCACACCCAGTTTGCTAATGAAGTAACTGCTTAGTGTCGGCGGTGTCAACGCGATTGAGCTGATCAAGTTTACTACTGTGGGCTTGACCTGTGGCGTCTGAGTGGTCAAACGCAAAAATGCTGCCGTGACATGGTATGTACCACGCACGTTGATCTCAAAGTCATTCCACCAGGTGACGGAATCGGACTCCACAATGGGGGCACCAGGTGCGAAGACTCCAGCGTTGTTTACTAGGGTGTGGGCAGTCCCAAACTTATCTTTGATGACGTCGAAGGTGCGGGCCACCGCTTTTTCATCGACTATATCAGTGGGAAGCGTAAGGATCTCAACAGAAGGGAACTCCGCTTGGACGACCTTTTTGGTTTCCTCTGCAGATGACATGGATAAGGTGATCAGCACTAGTCCCTTCACGCCGGATTGGGCGTGGCTTCTTGCGATTGCCTATGACATAAAACTGTTAGACTCAGAATTGAGGATTCTCTTTCTGGATAGCCACCCACCCTGCCAATTCCCTTTCCCGCGCCCGTGATAATAGTCACTCTGTCTTCCTGGGAGAATCGCGGTTTCGATGGCTCAATGGCTGAATAAACATCTCGGTAGTAGGTCTTGGTGATCGAACCCTCTCGGGTGAATTGATCAGGGTCAATGGGAGAGTCAGACATGGCGGGGTATGAATTGAACAGATGCTAGAATGATGAGAGTGGAAGGTAGAACCCCTCCTGTCTATATAGGCCCTAGCCCGTCTCTTTGTATTCTGGGTTATCGCCAAATTATTCAATTCTTACAAATCTCAATGTTGCATAGCGCTAGATGACGCTAGATGAGATTTCTCCACTTGGGTCTTCACTTGCTCCACTGGGTGACACTGCTCGACACGCGCTAACCAAAGGGAGTAATTGTTACTCCTTTGGATAATGCATTCCACACTGTTTCATTCCGGGTGACAGGGAAGGGTACAGGGAATGATTTTTGGATTCATATAGCAATTCAACTCACATGAAAATGCCTCATGACTAGCTATCCTAATTTGAGTCTGCCCAGCAGTTACGGCCAACCCAACGGTACTAACGGAGCCCCAGGATCAAAACATGATCGATAAAATAAACGATGAGGCCGAGGAAATTGGTCAATTTGTGGACAATTTCCTAGCTCGTCAGATTGGCGCGTCGCAGAGCCACGGCGACATTATTTTTGAGAACCTTTCCGTGATTGGAGCAGGCGTTGAATTTTGTTCGCTCTGTGTTTGAACTTTTCTTGTTTTGAATCACTGACCACTCATGATTCCATACAGCACTAGCTCCTCAATAGTGCCTTCGAGGCATCGACTCCTGAAACTTGCTAATCCAGCTAGCTGGTGGTCCAGCAAATCTGTTCCAACTTTGGTCCTGCTCCACAAGTTGACTGGCTCGATTTGCCAAGGAGAGATGCTCATGGTTGTTGGGCAACCTGGCAGTGGTTGTACAAATTTTCTCAGGGCCCTGGCCGACATGCGGGAAGAGTACTTTGCTATAGAGGGCAATGCCAGGTATGTTTCCTTTGATGCAGCGGCAGCGAGGAAGAACAAATTCGATTAAATTGCTTTCGTCGGTATCCCGCCGACTTCAAAATAAGGAGAATAGAACTAATTTGGATGTATGTAAGACCAATCTCCTTGACGGTCTTGCGCAGAGAAACCAAATTATTGTCTGGAGAGCTTTATCTCAATGGGGGTTCAACTCCCGGCATCAATGGGTCGTCACGCTGGCTTCTTTCACCAAAATGATTCACATCTCGATTCGACAACGGTACGAGAAGCACTCCAGCTGAGTGCGCGACTTCGCCGCTCGGAAGAGGTTCCTCTGGAAAATAAAACGGGGCATGTTTATATGGTCATCAAGCTTTTAGAAATAGAAGATAATGCTGATGCCATCATCGGTGTTCCAGGCGCGGGACTAGATTTGGAGAGGCGTAAGCGTCTCAGTATCGGAGTTGAGCTGGCGGCTAAGCCGAATATTCTTCTGTTCCTGGATGAGCCACTTCGGTTTTAGATGGCAATTCGGCTCTTTCAACTGTCCAACTCACGAGGAAGCTGTCCACGCATGTCGGACAAACGATTTTGTGCACGATCCACCAGCCATCTTTCCAGATGATTGAGCAATTTGACTCATTTTTACTTTTGATCCCTGGGGGAGACGGCGTACTTTGGCCCCATTGGCCCTCAATGCAAAACAATTCTCAATTACTTCGCTCACTATATACGCCGCTGCAACGATACAGAGAATCCGGCTGAGTATCTGCTGGATGTCAGCGCAGACTCCCAGGAAGACTGGTTTCGAGTATGTTCATTCCCTCATTCCCATCCTTATCTTCCCGAGCAGATATGGCAAGACTCCCCCGAGTTCGTAGCTACACAACAGGATCTTCAAAGCCTGCTAATAAAGAAAGTAATTGCAATCTCTGCAGGATCAGATCGAGCTTATGCCGCCTCTTATGTCGAGCAGCTCAGAGTGATCACTCAATGCGCCTTCACCAATTACTGGCGCGACTCGAACTAGGTGCTGGGGAGGATTCAGCTTAACATTTGGATGGGGGCTGATGAACGGATTGACCTTCCTCTAACTATCCAGAGACCTGACAGACTCTCGTGGCCGCATGTTCTCCATCTTCGTGGGTGTCATAACCGGGCCTATTCTCAGTCTTCAGATCGGACCAATTCCTAGCTCGCAAGACCGAGTCCCGCGTCTATCATTGGAGCGTGTTCACAATTAGCGCCTTGCTAGTGGAGCTCACATTCACGCTATTCGGAGGCCTGATATACTGGCTTTTATGGTACCAGTTGGTGGGATATTTCACCATCTCGACGCGTGCGGGCTATGCATTTTTCATGTATGAGCTCTATTCCCTCTTCGTGGCCAGTCTGGCCCAATTTACAGCTTCCATATTCCCACCACCCAGGCTGCACAGGTCAACACCGGCTTTGTGTGGCTGGTAGTGAATACCTTCAACGGTCTTCTCGCCGCCGCCGCCTTTGACCCTGCGCGGTTGGCGCTGATTCTACAACATCTCCCCACTGTATTATTTCATCGAAGGTATCAGTACCAACGCCATGCGCGCACTGGACATCATTGGTAAAGACTCAGAGCTAAGTGCATTTAATGCCCCATCATCGGAAACCTGCGGCTCCTACGCCGCCACGTTCTTCGGCCAGTCCAATTTGACAGGGTACCTGGTGGATGCCAGTGCGACGGGCCAGTGCGATTATTGCAGGTACATCAATGTAGATCAATATGTGAGTTGCGTCTTTCCCGTCTCCAGTCTTTGTTTTTATATTTTGGGTCATCTCTTCCGGAAATACCCCTTTGAATTCAGATCTCGCTAAGGAAAACCCCACTTAGGTCAAACAATATGGTTTTAGCTATTCGCAGAGAAGCCGGAATGTGGGGATCTTCATTGGGTTCCTCCCTGTTCAATTACATAATGGCTGTTGTGGCGACGTATTTCATCTTCATCTTCAACAGGCGGACGAGGTCAGTGTGATGCATAGTGTCCTGGACTGAGTAGGCTCGTACTGTATACTTGATACTTTGAATTCATAGACCACTGAGTACTTGTAAGAGGCCATTTTAAGGTTAGAGTTTTGTGTTCAAGTAGACAGCGTCGCAGCCTAAATCACGTGTGCGTGTGGACCCATTACATCTATTATCTTAAGCATAATAATCATGTATCCTCTCCTAGTGAGCTGCCGGGTTACCGAAGGTGGAGTCCTCTCGCCTTGGGTAAATTAGAAGCCCAAATATAGCATCTCGGAGGACATGATACTAAGCATTAATCGAAATCGGTTGCCTCGATCGTCTGGTTCGAAAGCGTTCCCCATTATAACAGGGAAAACTTGAGAGAGAGGTTAGTTGCTGCTCTCCGTTTGTCTTGGGATCGGTGCTTCGTCTTTATTTCCTTGCTCTGCTTCTCTCCACCCACGCAATATAATCTTTTGCTATTCGCTTCGTTCATTCCTGCCCACAAGTCTGACTACAGTAGAAGTGAGCCCGTCCTCTTTTCTCTTTTTTGTTGTTGTTTTTTTTTTTTCTTTCCTTCTCGAATGCGAGTCTCCTCTGACCCTCAGCTTGTTGTGCTGATATAATTTATTTCTAACCGCTACTGAGGTGGGCCGCATGCGTGGGGCGCGCTATCCCTATTCACATAGCGGTAATTGGCTGATATGTATTAGCTGTGGGGTCGCATGTCTGATTAGCAATTTTTTCCGATTATGCCCCCCATTTCTGTGAGGTTGACCGTTCGATTCACCGCCTTTACATGGTCCTGTACTGTATGCTAGGCTGTAATCATAAGCCCTGTGACAATGATTAATTAGTTAGGCTCCAGCACCCTGAGCATAAGCTGTCATACTGGTGGGTATCATTGCTTATATAAGCCTTGTGATTGGTGGTTTTGACTGTCTTTCTGCATGGGTAATTCCGGGATTGTTAAAATTCTGCCCGCCAAATGTCGGACAAATCTGCCAAAAAAGGCCTATGACCCCATGCCCACTATTGATCACCGTAATCTCCAGCCATTAAGGTCAAGGTGAGTTTCAGGAAGCTTAGCCAAGCCAGCAAAAGCCGATGTCTCCGTAATCCTTTACTGCTAGATGAAACAAATCCAGTGTCTGGCAAGTCAAAGAGCGGCGCAACTTCTGCATATAGACATTTTCACCGTTTGGACTCCGCCATGTCTCCCCTGACAGCCTCGTAAACGTAAAGATTTCTTGAATCAGTATATTTCTTTCTTTTTCCAAACTTCCTTCCACATTTTTCTTGTATGGCGCCATGGAGGGTATAATGGGATCTATTTTGGCAAGGCATCTTTCGGCTGAGCGCATAGCATACTTGGCGCAATCCCGGATTCCTGATATTATCGCTTGCAATGTTATTTTGCTTGTGTTCGCAACCGGTGGTTTGCTGATCCGACTATTTGTCAGAGTTCGCTATCTCACTGGGATAAATCTAGATGATTTGGTTTGTATGACTAGCTGGGTAAGCTATCTTTTCATAACCCTTCCGGATTGTCTACTTATCCATGCTCTAGGTATTTACTTTTGTTCTATGCTTCACTGCAATGCTAAGTAAGTCCGCAATACGGCAGTGCAGCGAGCCTATCAGCGTGATGCTAAATTTCACTCAGTGACCAAATATGGGTTCGGTAAACATATCGGAACTGTGTCAAACTTCGATGATCGAGCTATGTTCCTCAAGGTATGACTGTGAAGATTCCCAGGCGCAGAAATTCAAATCGGAATATTTCTGACTGATTGATTCTTGTTATAGCTCGATTTTGTTTCGATGCTCGCCTACGTTCTCGCCCTCGGTACGATAAAGATGTCTTTTTGCCTCCTATATCTTCATATTTTCCCAGGGGACAAATTCCGCACTGTCTGCTGGTGGGTTCTCGCAATCATTGTGGCACAAAGCACCGCGGAGACTCTGGTTGTGCTTTTCCAATGCACGCCTATTCACAAGGCTTGGGACGCCACGGGTCTTGTGGAAGGTACCTGTGTCAATATGAACGCATTCTACTACGCCAACTTTGCGGTCAAGCTTGCCAGTGACCTAGCCTTATTCACTATGCCAATTCCAAAGCTAGTCAAATTGAAGATGTCGGTAGGCAAGCGGGCAGGCTTGGTGGTGATGTTTAGCTTGGGTCTTCTGTAAGTCTCTATTTTGCGCCACTTTCGGCACCAAAGGGCTCTATAAAACTTACCTAATTAGCGTATGCATCACGAGCATCATCCGAATCAGTTATCTGAATACCTTCGAAGTGG
Organism: Penicillium longicatenatum; assembly: GCF_028827895.1. NCBI lineage: Eukaryota > Fungi > Ascomycota > Eurotiomycetes > Eurotiales > Aspergillaceae > Penicillium > Penicillium longicatenatum. The sequence goes on along the minus strand of NW_026643120.1, from coordinate 3,902,901 downwards.
ATCATACTTGTAGGTCAAAGTCAACCGTTTCTTCTCTTTGAATCCTGGAGATTGAATCATGACTGACGAATCCTTTTAAAACGCTTAGGGTCAATGGTCAATGCCATGAACTGGTCCTGCGTGGAAGTCGCCGTCGCCCTTTTTATCGCGTGCATTCCCTCTTTCAACACCTTGATCATCTTTCGCTTCCCAAGGTTACAACAGTTATTGGGTCTTCCGAGCAACAAGCGTGACGGGACAGGCAAGTCAAAGACATACGGTAGTTCGAGCCGTCGAGTCTACAATAGTTTTTCAGTCGAGGCAAATAACAGTCTCAATCTGAAGTCAATAACTCGCCACGTTCATACAGACGTGGAATCTAGCCCCAATGGCTCGCAAGAGCGCATAATGTATGCGGGAATGCAGGAGGCAACAAGGGTTAGTGTGAACGACAAGAGTGTTTGATGCTAGATGATTTGAAATTTGATTCGCCAATGGCTTGTTTGTCAAAATTTCTTACTGAAATTTCCACAACTAGAGTGCCATTATTTGTTGCACGTCAGAGGTAGACTTACACACAAGCGGCGCGTTAGGTTGGCTTGAATCAAGCGAGATTACATGTGTATTAAAATCTGGAAAATCAAATAAAGTGGAATGCTGCCCGAACTAAAACTACTATATGGCACCATACATTGTTAGAATTGACCAAACGACGTTTTGTGGTATTTGATGCAAGACGCTAACTATTTCTGGCAATGGCCATTCGTCTGTTCTCAATTGCGGATCAGCCTTATCGGTTGATGAGCCGGGCCCCAGGACCCAATCCAGACATGTTACGATTTCACGCAAAATTTCCATTTTTTGGAGTGCTGTAGGCTAAGTCAGGGTGTAAAGGCATCAAAAGCCTCCTGATGCTGGCTGTGAGTGTGTTTATCATTTCTATGATGACGTTTTTGTTCGGAGTCTTCTTCTTTTTGATGCAGAGACATATCTAGTAATGACTGAGCCCGTCATCTCTTGGGGCTGTTGATCGTGTCTTCGCATTCTTCAAAGGGTGTTTGGTGATGGTATACCGGTTTGCAAAAGCAAATTGATGATATTGGTACCATAAAAGTCTTTTAAATATGACCGTCGAAGGCGCATAAATACTTGTTCAATTCAGATCCATGACTAAAGTCTGATCGCTTCTTATCGCGGCAAATAGTCTCTTGGCTAAAGCCAGCTGTAGAAAGATCTAATTGTGTTTCAACTATTCATTAAAAGAACGTTTACCAAACACGGCGGTCAGAGCCGCCCTCATTCCCGGTGTCTACTAGATAGTAGTAATTCAGCCTGTCGCTGGTACATTCCGTATTTCTCAGCAGTGAGAACCTGTCCCCTGCCCCAAACCGCCAAGTCATCGCTTTCTTTCTTTAAGCTAACATTCCATGATTTATGAGAGGTCGTTAGGAGAAAGGCCCACTCACTGTCGGTGGTGTGATCATATTTTGGGTGATATCGCGTGTTCAGCGTGATGGAATTAATCAGCCGACTTATTGCGGAGAATGAAGAGATTGGCTTTTTCCTAAACTAGCGTCTGGGTTGCATTTAATTTCCTTCGCATTCAATGTGACCGACCTCAGTTCCCCTGCGAAGTTACTCGATGGCTTTGCTGCTCCGAACTTCAAATCCTGCGCCTTGCCTAATACCGTGAGGGCGGTGTTCTATTGATTCTTATCATGTTTCAATCATCGCAATCTTTCAACAAATGAGTCAGAGAATTTATTTCCCACTTTATTTTGCTCCACAGGGGCTTATCATAAGATTCGAGCTTCGTCACCAAGTAAATGGCGTGGTAGCCAAAATCACATGTGCCTCAGTCTAGCATACTTACCACAAGTATGGCAGCCATGCATCTTCTCTCCTCGATCCGGCCTGAATAGCGCCGCAAGTCGCGCACGCCGTTACGTGAGAGCTAGGCGACATGGCCGGGGAGTGAACCCTGGAAGCTTGATGAGTTGGGTGTCGGCTAAAGTCTCGGTGATTGCATTGAGGCGGTGAAATAAGCAACCTCGTCAACATTCAGAGGTCTATCAAACCACGTATATGCAGGTCGGAAGTCTCATTTAGAAGAAATGTAGGCAATGAGCGCCCATGCCTTAGGGGTACAGCCGCCACATCCACGGAGTTAACGGATTAGTCATTCCAAGTAGTCTCCCCAACATTAGGATACTTATATAGCCCGGGCAAGCAACTACGCTGTCTCCCGGGGACCATTGGCGTTAGTCTTACATTGCGATGAACTCGAGCGTGGGAGTGCAATGGGGGGGGGGTTTTGTGGTGCTCCGCGATTCGTTCTACTTCTGGACTAGCCCTCCAGCGCGTGATTCAGTCCCTTTTCCCATGGTCCCCACAATCTATCTCGCTTCGGACCCTGCCAAGACCATCCAACACTAAGGGCCCCGGGGGCCAATACTTACAAAGACCCTTTTCCCCTACGGAATGCAACGGGGTGGTTCTTTTGGAAGATCTGAAATTTCCACATGCCGATCACTTCCTATTGTGCATCATGTTCGGTCGAAGTAAAACGTACCGGTACATACTCTGAGGCTTAAAAACATGAACGGAGGAAGCGACAGTCAATAGATATGAGGCGCCACTTTCTTAGCGTGATGTAACCCTTTTCTCCGCTAGAAAAGCCCCTGCTAGGCGATTTCAGCGCCTCTGTGGCCGGACTACTGCAGGTGGAGTTCCCTGGGTAATTGATAAACCAAAGGCTTCCCATCCTCAAAATTTGATTCCTTTTTCGTTGTATTCTTGATTGGTATCCATTCTCAAACCTGCGAATTTTTTCCCGAGCTCTATCCATCCTGCATATATCACCATGCGCAGTGGATGGGCCTGCCTACTAGGCTTGGCTGGTGTTGCCTTGACTAATGCATTGAGTCTGGAAAAGAGAGATAACCCGGCGGTTCTTGCGGTGCCAATGGTTCGCGACACTTCGCGTCAGCTTTCCAGGCGATCGGGGACCATCGGTGTCGGTCTTAACAACGAGCGAGTATATGTAGGTCTAGCGCACCTGGTATAGACCTGAAAAGTTTGATTTTATTAAAAGCTAACCGCGCTTTCCAGTATATATCCTATGTCGCAAACGTGACTTTTGGCACTCCGCCTCAGAATTTCCTAGCTTACTTCGATACCTGGGGCAATGGATGTTGGCTTGAAGGGGTGGATGACTCTGATTGCTATCTCTACGGGGATCGCTCCTCTTGTGGTGGATATGGAGGCTACAATTTCACTGCCTCGACCACTGCCAAAATGCTCGATGAGAGATTCTCATACAATGACTCTGGCACTATCACATCTGGGGACTATGTGACCGACGTTTTCAGAATTGGCAATGTCACAGTGGACACTATGAAAATGGGGATCGTGGAGGATGATGTGATAACTGCCAGTATGTCCAGCCTATATGGAACCTACCCGATATAATCACTAACATGAGCTTGTTTAGACACTTTCGGACTCGGATACGGAGATGCATCTTCCACCTCTCTGACCCAGGCATTAGCCGATGCCGGTGCCATCAACTCTCCAGCTTTTAGTCTTTGGCGCCAGACGGCTCTGTTCGGCGGCGTTAACAGGGCCAAGTATACTGGTCCTCTCTACACATTCCCCATAGTCAACGGATCAGACCTTGTAAAAGCTTTCCGTATCAACATGACTGACATCTCGATCAACGAAACATCCGCAGTGACCAACGACTTTCCGCTGGACGCTGTCTTCGATACTGTGTTTGATATGACCTACGTGCCTAAATCTGTGGCTCAGGCTCTGAATGCCCAAATCGGCACCGCCTCTGCTCCGGATAGGTGGGGGCAAGTCAATCTCTCTTGCAGTGCAGTGGGCGAGAACTCGACAATAGAGTTTAAATTCGGAGAATTGGAGTTTCAATTTTATCTCAGCGATTTCATTACCCAAGAAAGTGAAACTGCCGCGAAATATGGGTGGAGTCCTGATGAAGACACGTGCTATTTCACGATCTGTGAAAACATGCATTACCAAAATGAGGGAAGCATCATTTTGGGCTCCAACTTCATCAGCAAAACTTATGCTGTTTTTGATCTGGAAAATGACGAGGTTTCATTGGCCCTACCCAACTGGCGCAACGCTCCAGACGATATTGTCGAAATCACATCGGGGAAGAATGGTGTGCCCGGCACGACGAGTGGTGTGACTTCGACGACAAGTGGGGTGTCTTCGACGACGAGTGGTGCGTCTGAGACGACGAAGCATTCAGCCGCTACACGCACTGAAGCAGGCCTGGGTATGGGAGCTTTGATGTTCAGTGCTGCTCTGCAAATCTTGGTCTTCTGGATTTAACATTCTGCTAGCATCACGTTTTTAATTTTCGCCATTAACACCTTGGCCACGTGTCTTTGTAAAACGCGGTTATCTGTACCTTTGACTCAGTAAATAACATAATACTCTATTCTATAAAATTCCTCTTTCAGAAGCTTAGCCGGCTTTAAATAGGCAAGTTTCGAGTACTAGAGCGCGTTGAATGTCTTCCCTGGAAGCTAAAATGTCGCCGTCTCTATCATATGTCTAATAATGAAAGAATGTGAGCAGAGACAAATATGAGCAAAGTTCAATCTAGTATGATAGTGAACGAAACCAGAAGATATCACGCATAGATGGACTGCAAGAATACATTCACACTTATTGACTTGCACAAACAACAATTCAGCTTTATCTCTGTCCAAAGTAGGTCTAGTAACTTCTTGGGTCTAGTCAATGGCCCGGATCCACGGAGATATCACGCTTTGTGGGGTTGGAAATGTCTTTGATATTAAATGGATGTGAATTCGGTACATATCGTACATATTATATAAGCCTATGTTTCTGGATAATCATTAAGCCCTTGAAACCTGGACACCAACGATTTGAACTGTAATCTCGCTATGGAAATCAAATGGAAGCCCGCCCTTGATCCTTTAAAAGCGAAAGAATCCATTTCTCAAAATCACGACAAAACACTACAAGCTAAGCATGTAGCGGGAAGGATTAGTTTAACCAAAAATGTGATCATTCTGATTATTCTCAATAAAAGTTACTAAGCTTTGTAGTGAACATTTCAGCGTTTAGAGTGATGGAAGTGGTTCATAGTTCATGGTTGATAATAGATACCTGGCCTTCGTCCGACACCTACCAAGGTTCCCCGCACCGGCAGCCGGCAGATAGGGCCGTGTTCTCCTCACCCGCTCCCCCTCATCGGGTTCAAGCACACGGTACCTCTTTTTTATCCCGGGATGGGGCCCGAACTATGGGCTTATATAGCCAAAGAGAATACAGTTTGAATGTCGCTTGATTCCAAATTAAACAGCAAAGGAGAATTACAAGTACGTTAGCATTTAGCTCTCGAACTTTTCAGACCAAATATCGTCCAAGTTGCTAAAGTTTACTTGACATAGTGTCTGCAAATCTCGTCCCTCTCACTGTCATCAAAGGCGCCGGCCACGAGTTCATTCCACTCCCGCAGGGCGAGAACGCAACTACGGCTGATTTCCACTCTATTCGCACGCAGACCGAGTCTCCTGCTTACTTCACCTCGGGCTTCTACAAGATTGAGGCTGGACCCCAAAGACCCGCTCACTACACCTTTGAGGAGACCAAGTATGTTCTTAGTGGTCAGATCGATATTTTAGTATGTTCCCCTCAACATTCAATGCAAACAAAATCAGGTCTCTAATGTTTCGGTTGCGCATCGACTAGGATGAGGCCACTGGGATCATCCATCATCTAGTCTCAGGAGATTTTGCTTTCTTTCATGTTGGATCTAAGGTCAAGGTTTGTCATAACAAGGTTTTTCTGTTCAACCCTCCTATCCCAAACCTTATTCTGTCATGTCACCACGGCCCTTTGGTTAACAATTCTTTGCTTGTATATAGTTCTCGACTAAGTCTGCTGGTCTTGCCTTCTACGCTGTTACTCGTCCCATCAGAGCTCCCCATCCCAACCTTGTCAACCGAGAGGAAGGCAAGGCCCGTCTATAACGTCTGATACGCGATTCAAACCCCAATATTCATGTTACATAAGGATCTCTAGATGATAGTAACTGAAATGATTTGATTCCAGTTCATAACATCCGAAACGACGTAGAATAACCTACGGACATGGCTGAAGGGCCATCTCGCTTGGTCATAATTTATTTTGTTTCCACTACTAGCCATTCTATCTCAGCAGTCCTGATACATAAAGCCATTTCCGCCCCCCCAGCATATGCAAACTATGTTGAATTACAGAACTATCACTTTGCGCAGAATCTCTCTTCGCCAGAAGGATGTTATTGTTGTTGGCAATGGATGTACGCTACCCTCTCTTCACTCTTTCGGATGAAACTAATCTTTGATCAGGCTCGGCAGCCCAACTAATTCCTGCCATCCTGCGTCACTTGTATGATTCCTCTCCTTGTTAACAGATAGCTTCTGAGCCTTTTGCTCTCTCTCTCTCTCTCTCTCTCTCTCTCTCGTTTCCTTCTGAACTTTTGGACTTCTTCATTGTAGATTGCGACACACTGATTGTTCATTTCACTATCTCTTCTTCCCTTCACAATTCCGCTTAAGGAAGCTAAAATCTCCAACAGTAGATCGCTACCCTGTACTAAACTGTTCATATAGCACTCACCTGGGGAGATCTCTAGAGAAGATGCATCCAGCTTTCAAGTGTGAAGGCTTTACATAACATATCATGTTTGAAGCTTTGAATGGTAGTGATATACCTAATCATGTATCTTTTGGGTTCTAGCCTGGGTGGTTCTGATTCCAGAGGTTTTGGAAAAATGCGTTGATTGTATATATGACTCCTTGGCGACCCTCGCAAATATGTTTGACAATTCACGTAGCAGTCTGAGGTTTGAGGCGACAAGAATTTTGAGCGCTAAGCGAGCGTTAGCTTTTTTTTGCTAGACTCAGATTTCTCGGGTTTCTCTCCAGTAAATGTCTTGAGTATCTTGTAAGTATTCGATGTGCCGCAATATGTTCTGCAACCCAACCAGCGTCATCTGCTTAGTCTCTCCCGTGACCTCTTTGTTGAGCATCCGACTGGCATGCTCAATTTCGCCCAGTGATCAAAGTACTGAGAGCTTAAATTTCAAAGGAAAACCCCTGAAATTCGATTTGTCCGTGACTCTGTGACAATCCTAAAAGTGAATAAACAAGAATATTGATTCCTCAGGCAGCCACGGTCAGGCGACGTCACCGGCTTCTGTGGGGAAAGCTTCCAACTCCTCATCTACGCGCCCCGATGGAGAGCTTCGACGACGTGACCCTGATCGGCCCAGTATCAGACCCCGCAATACACGACGAACATATTCCCTCCAATAATGAAACAACTACAAGGAAACCAGACGTGGAATCGGGTGGCACCCCCACCTCTAGTCAGTCGGTGAATGCCCCAATCGAGGGAGCTGGTCCCGAGATAGAGGCACCAACAATATCGACTGAGTTTCCTCCAGAAGAAGGCGATGAAGAGCCTCATGTTGCGACCTCCTTTGAGCGCGAGTCACCTACTTCTGCGCAAAAGCACCGATTGGGACTGGAGGGCGAAGATGAGATTAATCGATTGCATAAGTTCACCCTCTACGAGACTGCGACGAGATTCTACATGGTCGGCATCAACCTATCCGAGACGCGTTTCCGAATTTTGAAAATTGATCGCACCACGGAGGAGTTGAGCATCATTGAGGATGATGTGATTTACACAAAAAGAGAAATGGTCCAGCTACTTGACGCTATCGATGATGGCAACAAGAGCACCGGTGGTCTGAATCAGAAATGTAGTGCATGGGCATTGCTCGGCTTTATTCAATTCACGGGCGCATATTACATGCTTCTTGTCACAAAGAGAAGCCAGGTAGCCATGCTAGGTGGTCATAATGTCTACCAGATCGATGAGACAGAACTCATCTCATTGACAACATCATCACGCCTCAAACCAGAGAACCAGCCAGATGAGGAAAGGTATAAGGCTATTTTAAATAATCTTGATCTCACCCGGTCATTCTATTTCAGCTACTCCTACGACATTACACGGTCATTGCAGCACAATATTTGCCGCGAACGCAAAGCCTATCAGAATGGGCAACCTCGATTTTTACCACAGGACTACCCACAGGACTACAACATCATGTTTGTTTGGAACAACCATCTCCTTGCTCCAGCAATCGCGGCTCTAAAAAATCCATTTCAATGGTGCCTCCCAATTATTCATGGATATGTCGACCAGAGTAAAATGAGCGTGTTTGGAAGAGTGGTATACATTTCGATCATTGCTCGACGGTCTAGACTCTTTGCTGGTGCACGTTTTTTGAAGCGTGGTGCTAATGATCTGGGATATGTGGCCAATGACGTGGAAACTGAGCAAATTGTTTCTGAGCAAACCACAACATCCTTCCACTCTGCAGGCCCGACACTTTATGCGAATCCTCATTACACCTCATATGTCCAGCATCGTGGGAGTATTCCCCTTCATTGGACACAAGAGGGCGTCTCGCCAAAGCCTGACATCGAACTCAGTCTCATCGATCCATTCTACTCTGCAGCAGCGTTGCATTTTGATAATCTATTTGAGAGATATGGAGCACCGATTTACATTCTAAACCTCGTCAAGGCTCGTGAAAGGACACCAAGAGAGTCAAAACTTCTCAAAGAGTTCACTAATGCAGTAGAATATCTCAACCAGGTAAGAATCTCCCCTAACTAGGTCGGCCTTCCACCAGATCATCTAATCACCTACTAACTCTCTGAACTAGTTTTTGCCTGCGGACAAAAAGCTAATATATAAAGCGTGGGATATGAGTCGCGCAGCGAAAAGTCGAGATCAAGATGTCATACAGACTCTCGAGGGGATTGCTGGAGACATCATTCCCAAGACAGGATTTTTCAAAAACGGGGGTGTTGAATCAGGCCTACAACTTCAGAATGGCGTAGCGCGAACTAACTGTATCGACTGCCTGGATCGAACAAATGCAGCGCAATTTGTCATTGGAAAACGAGCCCTCGGGCATCAGCTTCACGCTCTTGGTGTCATCGATAAGACAACAGTTGAGTATGATACGGATGCCGTCAACCTGTTCACGAACATGTGGCACGATCATGGCGATACGATTGCCATTCAATATGGAGGATCCCATTTGGTTAACACCATGGCTACATACCGTAAAATTAATCAGTGGAGTAGCCATTCGCGCGATATGGTGGAAAGCTTTAAGCGATACTACAATAACTCTTTCCTCGATGCCCAGCGACAAGAGGCTTACAATCTTTTCCTCGGCAACTACATCTTCTCACACGATGCCCCAATGCTTTGGGATCTTTCCACCGATTACTACCTTCATCATGGAAACCCCAGATTACAAAAAAAGCGACCAAATTATATCTCCTGGTACACGCCCGAAAATTTGAAAGAGCGAGAGATTCCTCCGGCCCCAGCTCAGCCCAAAGAGCCTCTCTCCCGTTTTGATGATTACTGGCTGGAATACTACCGTCCACTCGCACTATCCACGCTCTCCAAGATCTACGCCTACAAGATGAACTCTACTCTCCGCTATCTGCCGCACATTCGTGGGGGCAATGTTACTCCAGATCTCAGTCCATTCGTCCCACGCATACCTCAAGACCAGGTCCAGCGCGAACGCGACCGTCCACAGCGAACAGTAAAGATCCAAGAACCAACAAACAGCCACTCTCCAGTATCGGCTCCACAAAGTGTCCAACCACCCTCCTCGTCTAAACAACCGCCCTCGGTCGGCATCATCAAAGAACCGGCCTTTGAGTTATATCAGGGAAACCGCATCCCGCCCATATCGAAAACCTCAAACACTCCGAGCAAAGCAGAGATTGCTCAATGGACACTTGGACAATTAGTCACCGACTCCTTGAACCCATCTGTCACCGCAACGGAGGCAGAGGAATACCAACGATACATCAACCACCCTCTCAAAGTCCCCCTGGTCGTGACTTCCGAAGATGAAGTGACAGCTGCCTCGCCGAACCTCGATCTTCTGGAATATGCGAATAAGTGCAACGTCGAGGACGCAGTCCTTGAAGCTAGTGCAGCGGGAAACATGGCTGATTATGAGGAGTTTCTCAATGTTTCAGAGGACCCGGAGGGACTTACGGTTGTCAGCGAGGACTATGAGAAGAAGAGGTACAAGAGGTACAGACAGTGGTTGCGAGGAAAGAGTCTTTTCAAGCAACGTGTTGATACGTGACTGTAAGTCGTAATGATCTTATGAATCTTCTATTGGAGAAATTATGGATATAGATATTTTAATCTTATCTCACGTTATGACTTTACATCAGTAAACAACAGACCCGATAATTCGGAATCAGCATCAACGAGCTTCTGTAGCTCTGCACTCATCTCCTCTTTAGCATGAAGCTGGTCCGCATCAGGCGAGACAGGATTTTGCAAAGCATGCTTCAGCACGAAAACAGCGCTCTGTAGCTCTTTAGTCAGATTGACAAGCTGTTTCGCGAGGGCACTTTCTCCCGCCCTCTCCTTGTTTTCTGCAATAACATGTAGCCAGCACGCACATAACCCAGCCAATATCTCACCGCGCCATCTCCAAACACGAGGGTGAGCGTTCAGAACTACTGATTTTGTTGTTGACACGGCAGCGGAGAGAAGTGGAGGATATGCAGACCCGAAAGGATTCGCGAGGGTCATGTGTAGTAGTGGGACGATGTCCTGGAGGTACTTGGTAGTTTCAATACCAAGCTCGTTGACAACAATAGAGATCTCATCCATTAGGAAAGTAGATAACTTGGGGTGCGGGAAGGAGGCCGAGGACTCATAGGTTGGAGTTGGTGAGCTGATATGATTATACGACGAGATCAAGTTTGACCGAAGGATCTTAACGAGACTCGCGTTGTACGTCTCTGTATTCCTTTGTGCCTTTGAAGGGTTTTTGGAGGCAGCTTTGAAAAGAGCAATCAGGACTGGGTAGGCAGCGCGCAGCATTTGAAGGGACTTGTCTTCCGGGGTGATGGTTGGTAAGGAAAGAAGGCACGGTTTAATGGCCTCTTCGAAGACGGGGATAAGATTTGTTCGAAGGAGGATATCGGAGCCACTTTCTTGGATCGTCTTAAGGAGCTGACAGAGGAGCTGACAGCCCTTGATCTTGAAAAAGATAGAGCTATCGTCTATTAAAGCTAGGATAGCAGGGACCAGAAGCGGGAAGTGCGCTTCCAGATGCTTCTTATCGGCAGCCTAGAGGGGGTGTCAGTATAATGATACGTAAGGTTGCAAGAAAACCAAAGGCTAGAACACTTACCTTGTACTGAGACACAATCCAGGATAGGACACTGGTAGCATAGATATCCGTATTCTTCCATGGCTTTGCTGAATCGTCGAGTGAGCTTCCGTCAAAACGAGGCAAAGGCACCGGGTGGAAGTCCTTGCGGCCCTCGTTTGTGATATTAGGATTCCTCTGCTTCATGAAAAGAGGTCGGAGCTTGTCTTTGAGCACCATTTCAATGGTGTCCCATAGATGAGTCCAGCCCCCGCAAAAATACATTTCGGCTATCATCTGGGTATCGCTTGTGCACCATGGATCTTGCCCGGACATGAAAGTGGCCATGGTAATCAGAGAATCCGGCAAAGTATCCGGCGCAGTTGGTGTTCGGCGATTTGGCAAAGTTACACTTGTCTGTGCCTTGAAAAGACAAAGGAACTCCAAGGCCAATTTCGCTTTCAAAAGACTCTCATTCTGAGCTTTTTTGATCCCTGCAAATTTGCGTTAGCGGCGGTGGGTGACATTTTGACCTCGTGAATAAGCACCTGTAGTCACCTCGACATTGTCGTCAAAAGATCCTGCAAATTCCGACGACGGTAGTGCTGCTTTATTGGCCCATTCAAATAGGTTGGACGCCGCCGTGATTTCGTCACCTTCAAGTTCTCGGCAACCCGAATCATCGGGCAAGAGCCGGTCAGGGATCGCCTCAATGAAAGCAAGTGCAGCATACAAGCTTTCACAGACCTAAATGTATGTTAGCGTGGCATTTCGAACCTAGTCATATAATTTACATCCATGCAGGTGCTGTGGTCGTAGGTTGAAACATTCTGCCACAGCTCGGGCAGGTCACCCTTGATTCTCCTTCTCCCAGATGGGAGTCGAGGTAGCTCTGACTGGCTCAGGGTCCAAGGATCCTGCTGTAAGACCGTACGGGCCTCTTTTCGGAATTGATCCATTTTGCAGCTTGAAGCTGTTGAAGCGTAGCGCTGTTTACTTGAAGAAGTGGGGAATTTGGAATTTGAAATTGGGTTTGTGATCCCGCGTCACTTGATCAAATCTTATTGATGCATTTATCTATGTTTCTTTGACCCTTCACAGCCCTAACTCTCCACGACGTCTCGCGATCTCTTCCAGAGTCGCGTTCTTATCAGTGTCGGGATGCAGAAGTTGCCACTCTACTACCATTGTGGTCGCTTTGGTCATCCACGGTCCCTTTTTGCCTCCTAGATGCTGTATGATTTCACCACCATTGACAACTGGAACGAGAGAATTTACATGCTCCAGATCATTTCCTACGATATATGCGATAAAGTCATTGTACTCCGGGACCACTGGAAATGAGTCAGTACTAAGCAAAAGAGGTGGTTAGAAGCAATCATACCCTCGCTGAAGTCACGTCCCTGCATGACTTCTTGAAGTATGGCCAAGACCACACACAGTTTCCAATCCTTGCCCCAGGACCGAATACGCAGTCCAACCTGCTGCCTGATCTCGGCCGGAGTACCACTGAGAGACTTTGACCTCAAGGCAGATTTACAAGCAGTGATGTCTTTGTAATTTGAGGTTGCATCACGAAGGATTTGAAGGGTTTTGTTATCGGTGCGAAGACTGTCTCTACCAACCTCGACAGCGCGAGTCGGGAGAGGTTTATGTTTGGGGCCGGATGAAGCGCGAGGCGGAATGGACGTCCATGGAGCAAAAGCAGCGATCATCCAGGCATAGTAGACACTGGCCTTGTCGCGTACCAGGAGCTCCACCGCATCATCCGGGCCTAGCTGCAATAGTCTTGGTAGCGCATTGTAGGCAAGAGGCCAGGTAGAAGTGTCGGTCGTTACTTCATCCTGGTGGTTGGCGAAGATTGTTGGGTAAAGATTGAGTTTGTCAATGAACTCCAAAGCGCCTCGAGGGTCGGGTCCTGATAGAATATGCATTAGAGCCAGATCACCGAACACTTACCCTGTAGCTCAAGAACGTACCTTTTAACATTTTTTCCAGCTCAGTTGCAACGCGCTCCTTGCTGATTTTCAGCTTTAGTGCAACTCTGATGTCTTCGTTCTGCATTGCATCCTCTGCTTCGCGGTCAATTGCGTAGCCCAGTCGGCTGGCAAATCGAATCAAACGAAGTACGCGGAGCGGGTCATCCTTGAATGTCTGGTATGGCTCGAGTGGAGTACGAATCAAGCGCTTTTTCATATCATCCAGCCCTTGCTTGGTAAGATCTTCCAGCTTCGATTCGTTCAAGTTGTAGAACAGAGCATTGATGGTGGCGTCTCTTCGCAAAGCATCTTCCACTGCTGTGCCAAACTCCATCTGTGGGTTTCGACTATCTTCCGAGTATGTCTCTTTCCGCAGATTAACCAAATCGATATCCAGCCCAAAAATTCGGGTAGTGACCGTCTCCAAATGTTTTGACTTTTCGGGATTGGCTTCGATTTTGTGTAGGCTCACAATTGCATCATGCATTTCCCCGTTTGGTAAAGTCTTCTTGTATTTTTCAAGGTTTTGCGGATCGTCCAGGTACTCCTTCAACTGCATGCCGAATTGGTAACCGGTCATATTGCTAATTCCCACATCGATATCGTGGCTCTCCACCCCGAGCAGCTTGTCTCTCACCCAGCCGCCCGTGAATCGTAGGACAGTTTCGGCGCGATTACTCTCATCGCTATTTCCGTCGATTGATCTCTTATCATGTATGTATTGCGCGACATCAAGCAGAAGGGTTTGTAAGGTATACTCGATCGGGGTGAGTTGAAGGGTGGGGTGATCGCAAGCCATTTTTTCGAAAGAACCACCCCGCACGGGGGAGGTTGAAATACGTCGTCTTTTGCTTGCTGGCTCTGGAGAGTGCGAAGCAAGTTCGCGGGCGCGCATGGAATATTGCCAGTTGGTTGAGTAGGTACGATTCGTGAAGTTTAAAAAGTTCCGCGGATGTGTCTGAGAGTATGTTTGGGTCACTCGAGGGCGGGCGAATGGTGGGGTTTTCAGTCGAAGGGCGCTGAAAGATGACTCAAGGCAATGCAACCTGTACATTGAAAGCCATAAGTGAGTCAAATGAATTGAGTGGAGGAAAGCGCATCAGTGACTCAGTGCTAATCACTGATAAAGCTTCGCTCTCACGTGGTTGCATCATTACCCGCGATTGTCTTCCATTCGTAATGCGCCCGAATCCCGGACGATCTACATATTTCTGCGCCTGACCTGCATTGTTGACTAACCTAACTCAGGTCATACTTTGAAAGATTATTGTACACTCAATCTCGTGTGGTACTCTCAGCCGCCACTAGAGTCTTACCTGACCCTATCGGGCCCGAATCGAGCGACTTGGCTTTCCCCATCAACAACAACTTCCCGGACCGTTGACCCTGTCGCCGAACACTATCGCTCGCATTCCTTTTTCGCCTTGACACCCTAGTCCATGGGGTCTGTCCATTCCTTCTATTAAGCCAGTTTCGCAGTGAGCAGTTGGAGTCCATGACATCGCCCGAAGATGCTGCTCCGGTCAAACCACCGCCGTCCTTCTCCCCCGGCGTTGCGCGAGGCACCTCCAAATCAAGATACGCGGACGAGGCCGAGTCCACACATTCTATAGATGCCGAGCTGGCAGAGGCCCGCTCGGGGTCCTCTCCGACGCCTCTGTCGGCTACCACTGCGGAGTTGCCCATCCGGTCTTCATCACCGCACGCCCGGTCAATCAGGTCGTCCACTCCGCAATTAGCTCGCTCATCACTTGGCTCGCCATTTGATGGAAGATTTGATGGCTCAGAAGATATCAGGTCCTTAATAATCCGCGCCTTCTCGCCAACCGTTGCCATCTACGCCTCCGATGACACCGATGAACTGGTGAGGAATAAGGGGTTCAAAGGAGGGTTCTGGGAATTGGTTAGACCTTTTGGCGATACCGTCTCTGGAAAAGTTGTCATCCGGGACAGTGTTGGATCAAGTCGTGCCTGGGAGGATTATGGAGTGCGGTTCGTGAATTTGAAAGGGTTTGGCCGGGCCCCCGCAGGTCGAGAGTCCGGACAGGAGTCGTCTCTGACGCAGATGGAAGAAATACTGGAGCAGCAGCTGGAGTCGGCAGAAGGGCCTCTTGGAGGATCCATACCCTCAAAGGACGCACTGGGGGTTCCAGCGGCAAGCCCGCTGTGGAAGTTGTTACTACGACAAATACTATCCGCTACCTCTGCGGCACCCCACGAAACATTTGGTCACCCTGTTGCCAGTGTAATTGCTATTAGCTCCCGCAACATGGCCCCGTTGGAGACACTCAGACAATTGTATGGTGAAAGCAGTTCTGGTGACCAGCGGTTACCAGATTGGGTTAATTCTGAGTATCTTCGATACTATGTCTTGGTCCATGATGAGGAACGCGACGATATTACAGAGTCAACAAAACTATATGACCAGATGAAGCGACACTTTGGGTTACATTGTCACTTGTTGCGGCTTCGCAGTAGTCAGTGCATCGTGACGGACGATGACAGTGTCCAAGTACCTTCGTGCGAATGGCTGTCCCCACAGGAGCGTTTGTCAGGCGTGGGAGAAGCAGGCAAGTTTTTTTTTTGTATTCACCCAACAACTGGAAACTAACATCATAGCAGAGACATTAGTGGATCTCGGCACAGATGGTACACCGTACCTGTTTGACTCTGATGCCACTGCCATTCGGACATTCATTCGAGAACTCATGGTACAGTCCGTGATTCCCTTCATGGAAAATCGTGTTGCTGTCTGGAACGACCAGATTGCTTCTCGGAGACGTGGAATCAGTGGAAGATTCATGTCCGTCGGCCGAAGATTCATGACATTTGGTTCTGGCGCAAGATCTGGGACCACTGGCTCCTCGGGTGGAAGCGGCAATTATGATCCAACAAACAACTTTTATGGGCCAGACTCGCCGGAAGCCATTTTGCGTAAGATGGCGGATTTTGCTTTTATGCTTCGTGATTGGAAGTTGTCCGCTTCAACATATGAAATGATCCAGTCGGACTTCAAGAATGACAAAGCATGGAAATACCATGCCGGAGCTCATGAAATGTGTGCAGTGAGCATGCTTCTCAACCCACTTGCTATGTCTGCCAAGATCAAGCTTGAGAGTGTTGACCAAATGTTCGAGAACGCTTGCTATTCTTATCTCACACGTTGTTCCGACGTGCCACATGCACTGCGTGCCCTGTCTCTCGGCGTCGAACTTCTCAAGTCTCGGGGTGGATCTGCCACCGAGAGCGCAGCCAGATGGGCCATGCGGGTCATGGATTTTGGCTTGGTTGGCCCTATCGGTCAAATATTGTTCACGGAGAGGATTTCAGCATGCTATGCATCGAAGATCTCTATGGGTGGAGCTAAATGGGGCGGGCGTCGTCGAAAAGCCGGTATGTGGAGCATTTTCGCTGCGAATCAATGGCTGAAGGCCGGAAATCCTACTTTGGCTGCTGCTTGTCTAGAAGAAGGAGAACGTCTCTACGGTGATGTGCTCGAGACGGACGGTGTCTTTCCAATTCCAGAGATGCAGACCTTTGTCGACAACCTCCGGCATTCCGTAAAGGTTGAATACCTCGGGGCAAGAGGATTTGACGTACAGGATGAGCCAGTCTCAGAGGACCCAGTCCCTACCGATGAGACTAGCGAGAAACTTGAGAAGATTGACAAGCGAAATCATCGCCGCTCTTTGATTGGGCTGCCTGGGCAGCTGGACGTGGGGAATCTCACCATGACTTCAGGGGCCAGGGACCCTGGAAACCCGCCAAATGATGACTTTGAACGAGCCTGAAGCATGAATTTAATAACTCATTATAGCATATAAGCATAGAATACATTTCTGGTCATTTTCCAATTCATCTCGCTTCAATGTCTCTCATATGTCATAACATATAGCCAAAGTCACGTGTGCCTTATCGATAAAGCTGTGGAGCGCATGATGTTGACATCGACTGTAGGTCGAAACCCACAATTCAGTCCAACGCAAGGCATTTTCTCTCCTGGCCACGTCCCTGTTTGGGCCTTGCAATAACCTTTCCTTAGCTAAGTCACTCATATTTTAGAAGAGCCTTTCATATCGTCCAAAAATGAGCGATCTCCTGAACTACATCCTCAATAATGAGGATGCATTCCGAAGGTACAGATCCCGGCGGTAGCTGCGACATGCCCAAATGAAAACACGAGAGGAAATGAAGAATCAAACATAGCTGACTTTCCACCTGTTGAATCCCAGAAACCGCCTTCCATCACTTTATTCCGACTTCACAACTCAAAAGAAGACGAACCCCGACGGCTACGCTGTGAATGTCGCCGCATGGCAATCAGCACTGAACCACGCCGCAAAGCGCGGGTTTACCTCATCGCGTGGTGTGCGTGTGCGCTCCGGCTCAACCACATCGCAGAACAATGCCTCGACGCAGCGGAAGAAGACGGATCACCTTCTTCTACGTACGGACGAGTCATTGGCGAGAGATTTGGAACTTCCAGAGTGGGGGAGACCTGTCGCGCTTGGCGCAGTCTTTGTATGTTGGATATATCAGTCGTAATATTTGGATTGATATTGTGATATCCGTTACCGTTACTAATCTTTTTTCTTCCAGGACGAGGCAATGCGCAACCGCACTATGATTCCCTTGTCGGTGTACAAAACTACTCCGGGGTGTTTGCGGAAGAACCAGTGGCGGTTAATAGATCCTGCAGCTTTGAGTCCGTGGAATGTTATGAGCTGGGGCGTTCGTCAGTTAAAGGGATTTGTGATTGGTGAGGGAGAATCTGCGCCGAAGATACAGGTGCAGGAGTTAGTGCTTGTGGAGAACTTGGAGGTAAGGAAATATTTGCATTATTTGGATTTTGAGGGGCTAAAGCTTATATTTTGACAGGAGGCGGGGGATTTGGTGGTCAAGAAGGCCACTGGCGGAAGACCTTCCAAATTGGATCTGATATGGTCAAAAGAAAGCTTTGTTGAAGAATACTCTACAGTATTGCATGATGCCACAGAACTCTCAGACTCTGATTTTGACGTTCTTTTGCTCTATCTTTCCCGCGACTGCGGGGCCATTGCGTATGATGGCAGGGTATGTGGGGCTATATATATTAATATAAAATCATTTATGGATGCTGACCGAGATAGCAGACTATCAAGTTCAAGTCATCAGACGAACCAGTTGAGATCACACAGCAAGACACGACCATTGCCTCCATTAAAACGCTTATATCGACGATCTCAAAGCAGGTTTCGGACATGGAGTCAAAGATGGCGGAGCTCACTCAGTCTGCAAAGATGGCATTGACCAACAAGAATAAGATTTCTGCTCTTTCGGCAATCCGCTCAAAGAAGCTGGTTGAGCATAACCTTTCTCAGCGGCTCAGTACCCTCGCGCAATTGGAAGAGGTATATTTCAAGATCGAGGGCGCTGCTGGTCAAGTTGAGATCGTCCAAGTCATGGAGGCGAGCACTGGCGTTCTGCGAGGGCTACACGCTCAAATTGGTGGTGCCGAGCGGGTTGAAGATGTGGTCGAGACACTGCGTGAGGAAATGGCCAAGGTGGATGAGGTTGGTAGTATTATTAATGAAGCTGGCCCGGTCATTGATGAAGGCGAGATCGATGATGAACTGGAAGCCATGGAGAAGAGCGACCAGGAGGCGAAAGAAGAGAGGGAAGCAGAGGGAACACGGCAAAGGCTCGCGGAGCTGGACAGCATCAAGCAAGCTTCGGACGAAGCAACCCGCCGCGCACAAAAGACGAAGGACGTGGACTCTGAGCTGGCAGAGAGTATTGGTAGGCTCTCTAACATGTCAGTTGAAGATTCCCCGTTGCCGGCTAAATAAAGGCAGCATCCTGAAAACAAGCAAAATTCTCCATGAGTTTTCTCGATCAAGTCACTTTTAGCCTCCCTGCAGTCCCTCATCGATCACCCAGATCCTCAGCAACCTGGCCCTGCAATCCACTTGGTGGTGTCGATGGTGGTTGGTTTGATCCCGATGATCCAGGAATTGTGGATCTTACTTGGGCATCAGTCTTCCTGCGAGCGCTTGCGATGAGGCGTCTAAAGTCATCGTTATGATTTGCAGACCAACCAGCCGCATCAAATTCCTTGCCGGTCACCGCGTTTCTATCAGGAACTGTCATCACTGAGCCCCCGCCTTGCGTATCTTCCCAAACTCTCAACTCGCGGAGAAGCTGCATTCTCGACTTAGGATTTTGGGAGTCACAATTTGCATTCCACAGGTTCACCCATTCTGTGTGCCGTCTTTTCATGAGGTCCTTGGCCCCCTCTGTTGGAATTCCGAGCTCTTTGAACTTTTTTCGCAGCTGGCTCGGGTTCATAAGGTCGTAGTTCAAGGTGGGAAGCCTATCTAATTGTTTTGAGGGTGAATTTTGTTGGCGTTGGAGAAGTCTAGGATAGCATTAAATTAGACCCATACCGTGGACTTTGTAGATGGCATGTCTTACCCGAAAGCCGTGTGCTTCTGTCTCGCTGCAGTTTCCGCTGCTTCTTGTTCGGCAAGGCAATTGTCGATATGGCGGCTGACTGCTTCTATCTTCATAGACCGTTCACATACAGGACAGACAGCCATGCCCTCTGTAGCTAGATTAGATCCAATCCAGAGCATGTGAAATTGCAGTGTCACCAACCTGGTATATATTCTTCTTCGCCTTGGCTGTCCTCAATGACTTCCGGGACAACTTCTGGCTCATGTGGCACTGCTTTGGCGCCTCTTGACCTTGTCCGCAGTCGTGGTGGACTAGCCTCCACCAGGGAAGATTCCCCGGACTGCTCTGTGTGATTCGCCTTGCGCTTTTTGGGCTGTGGCTCTAGGGTCTGGTTTTCTTCCTGTTCCTTGAGCGCCTTGAACTTCTGGGCAACTTCCATCACAGCAGGTCGCGCTGTCTTAAACGTATCCAAGAGTTCTTGCACTGCCCAATTGCGACGTAGCTTAAGTACTTGATCCCCTTCGCGGCAGATAGGACACTTGTTGTCGGCAGTAAGGCAACGACGAATGCATAGTGAACAGAAGCTGTGGGAGCACGAGGTGATCATTGGGGTGTCAAAAAAGTCCTTGCAAACTTGACATCTGAGGGCGGACTCAAGCGGCGCAAGTAGCTGGAGAGGGGTGCCGAGCCAGTCGGTGGAGTCGGTGATTTCGAGAGAGTTCTCCATTGAAGCGTAGGTACAGCCCTGCAGTTGTATGCTAGTTCCTTCAGGTCAAGAGCAACCAAGAGTTGCTTGGTGTTTGGAGGGCCAAGCAAGTGGAAGAGCCCGAAGCAGCAGAGAGTGGAGCAAATTCACGCCAAGACCGCTGACTGATACGCGTAAAGTGGTTTCGCGTCTCGAACATCACCAAGCTGCTTGTCTGCAAGCTACAATCACAATGGATCCTAAGATTTTCCTGGCAGAGAATGTGCTCAATGAGCGAAACACGGTGAGCTTTGTTCAAGGAGGGTAGTTTCCACCATTAACTCATTTTTATTCAGGTGACGTATCGCTCTTTGAGCCGCGCTCTCAAAATCCATGCCAACCGCGCCAAACAGTATGGCGTTCTACCTCCGGAATTTCGAAGCAAGACCTTAAACTCATCCTTTGACATAGAGTCCTATACGAATTCCATCGCAACGAAAATGCAAAGAAACCCCAGAGTGTCCACGCGACCTACGTCATCTCTGGTATTCAGAACCCAGAACCTACCACGACCAACGGCCATGCGATCGATGAAGATGAAGTTATGCAGAGCAGTCCCTATATGCCGAGTTCGATGCCGAATCAAGAACCAGTCCCTTATGCCTCACGCATTACATCCATCATACTAGCCCGCGAGGAGGACCTGGAAAGTAAGCTATCCCACTCAATTCACCACCACGGCAATTATTAATTACGAATTGAGCGCAGATGCGAAGGCTACTTTCCGATCGATATCTACAATGCATGTGTACAGTGTTCAATCGACAATCCTTCAAGATCTGAATGTCTTGGCCGATGTGGCTCGGGAGGTTGCGACTGCGGGATTGCAGGATGACCCGCTCGAGTGTGGAAAGCAGTGGGGTATGATACAGAACCGCCAAGTCAAGGTATCCTCAACTACGGCCCATTATTCTGCAACTTGGGGACTAACATCTATTACAGCGAAGGACCGGGGCTCGTCCACCTATCGCTGCACCAGCATCCAAGGCCAGTGCGCTGGCGCCGAAGGTTAAACCCGAATCAACTATCCCCGCCAAGCGACCCCTACAGAGCGAAACTATTACCAAAGAAGAAGTCGAGACTGAAGATTCCAAGCCTCAGCCTTCCTCAGTCAGTAATTCTCAATCGTCTACCAAGTCTGCGGTCTTGGTACCTAAGCGTGAGAAGAGTAATCTTTTTAGCTCCTTTGCGAAGGCCAAACCGAAGAAAGCCCCAGCACCTGTAGAGCCAGTAGGTTTATATCCCTGTTGTTGTTTTTAACGGGCATTAATTTGACTTCTCTTCAGGCAGCTAGTGAGACTCCAGATGGTAAGTCACAAATTCTTCGTACAACGCGAAATCATGACTCACAAATTCCAGTTGTCCTGGACGATGCTTCGGAGGATGAGCAAGAAGAGCTGTTCCCTGATACGGGCGATAAAGCTGAAAGATCGGCTGCCGCAATCCGTGAGAACAAGAGAGAGCGCGAGGAAAAGCTCAAACAGATGATGGAAATTGATGATGCCGATGGTTTGTCACTGTTTCATATGGCATACTCACGGGCAACTTACTCACACAACTATAGATGAAGAGATGCCGGATGCCGATGAAGAACCGGAACCGGAACGAGAGCAGACCCCTGTAGAGCAACCGCCGCCGCCCAAGCCCACGCAGCTAAAGGAAGAGGCCACCGTGCAAGGGGGACGCCGGCGAGGCAAGCGACAAGTGATGAAAAAGCGCACGCTGAAGGACGAAGAAGGCTATCTAGGTAAGCTTCTTTTTATTCTATGGTCTGATCCTGCTAGTATCTAATTCAAACACAGTGACTCGGGAGGAAGCGACATGGGAGTCATTTTCCGAAGATGAGCCGGCGCCCAAGAAGAAACCTGCTGTCAATGTGCCCAAAGCAAAGGGGGCTAAACCGGGGCAAGGAAACATCATGTCATTCTTTGGAAAGAAGTAGAAATCGAATAGCCGATAGTACTAATATAAGTCATACACCAAAAGCTCGGAACCTTGGAAGAAGTGGTAGTAGGATAAAGTAAACAAACGCCGATCACTGTACACTTTCTCCGCATTTATGGTGGAGACAGTGCAACCATGCCCTTGGCCGATGTCACCTCGCCCAGAATTTCCCCGATTCCAATCTCATTTCCATTTACCAGGAGTCGATCTCATGCCATGCGGAGGAATGCAAGTATCCCGGTCTGGTTGGGATCGACATTTAGCCTTACAAAAAGCCCATGACATCCCCTCATCGTCACCCGAAATCCCAGGCCCCAAGAGTTTGACCAGATCAATTTGCCCGTCATGCCTATCTCAATCTTTCTTACGGCTGGTCTTCTTGCTTTTCAGGTAAATGCATTGCCCGAGCGGGATACCCCTTCGATACTGCGTCGCGCGTGTCCCGACTACACTACCTACGCCTCGACGCAACAGTAAGTTCCCCACATCCTAGCCGTGCAAGTTCAGGGCACTGATCTCAGATCGCATAGTGGTCCTTATAGTGGAGGCCCTTTGAATCTTCCATACCAACGTCCCGCGGAGGCATGTCGCACATTCTCGTCTGATTCTGTCGAGCAGGTCATTGAGGATGTGACCTCGCGTCTGGTGGACAAGGACCTTGCGCAGCTCTTCCGCAATGCCTACCCCAACACGCTTGACACCACCATCCGATGGCATGTGAATGGCAGCAGTTCAACTGCAACACGTCGAAATCTTGACAAGCGCGATACTTCGGATTGGACTGGCCTGCAGACCTTCATCGTGACAGGCGACATTAATGCAGAGTGGCTCCGTGATTCTACGAATCAGGTCATGAATTACCAGAAGCTTGCGTCGCATGATAAGGGCCTACATGACTTGATTCTTGGCGCAATTCGCACTCAGGCCGAATTCGTCATCCGATCGCCCTTCTGCAACGCGTACCAGGCACCATCCGTTAGCGGCATCAAGCCCGAGAATAATACCCAAGTCGACACTGTACACCCGGCATACGAGAAGTCGTTTGTCTATGAGTGCAAGTATGAGCTTGACTCCTTAGCTCACTTTCTCAAGATGGGTAGAGAGTTCCATGAGAACACCGGCTCGACTGAGTTCCTGACGGATCGTTGGTTCAAGGCGCTGCAGACTGTCCTCAGCGTGATTGACGCAGAGTCTCAACCTACTTTCAACTCGAATAACCAGTTTGTTCAGAACCAGTATACCTTCCAGCGACTGACTACTCTTGGAACCGAGACCTTGACATTGTCGGGTGTTGGTAACCCACTCAACAGTGCAACTGGTCTCATCCGCAGCGCCTTCCGGCCCAGTGACGACGCCAGTATTTTTGGATATTTTATTCCTCCGAATGCCATGATGTCTGTTGAGCTGCAGGGTATTGCCAAGGTTCTTCAGGCGGCAGGTGGTCATGACAGCCTAGCCTCAGAGCTAAAAGACCGTGGCGAGAAGTTGGCGGCAGCTGTCCGTGAGCACGGTATAGTCACCAATGGCAAGTATGGGGAGGTTTATGCCTTCGAGGTTGATGGCTACGGATCGCGGACCATCATGGATGATGCCAATGTTCCTTCTCTTCTGTCCTTGCCTTACCTGGGCTTCCTCGACCAGACTGACGAAGTCTACCAAAATACTCGCAAAATGATTACCGATAAACTCGGCAACCCGTACTATCTGGAGGGGCCCGCTTTCCATGGCATCGGTGGTCCCCATAGTAAGTTCTTTATACGTGGATACATCCCTTGTATTGATACAAGTACTCACATTGCTCATAGTTGGTCTCACAAACGCCTGGCCCATGTCGCTGCTCATCCAGGCTCAGACTTCTGACAACGAGACTGAGATCATGGAATGTATTAACCTCGTTCGGGACTCGAGCTTGCTTGGTCTCATCCACGAGTCTATAAATGTTACTAATATTAAAGACTACACTCGCCCGTGGTTCTCATGGGCTAACTCTGTGTTTGGTCAGACCATTCTGAAGGTTGCTGCTGAGAGGCCTCATTTGATCTTTGGGAAGGGCGCTGAGCCCTATACCGTTGCTTAGGCTCGGATTGTGATATGGTACTCTTCTTGTATATTGTAGTACTATGAACTATTTTTGATATTCATCCACAAGTGTCAAGGTTAAAAAGTCCACGGAGAAAATCAATATTGAGTGCAAGATCTTGGGATTTCTAGGTCTTTCCGAGTGCGCAAAATAAGATATGAAGAGCTAGAAGCATTCTAAAGCGACCACGGGGTGAGTTAAAAGGGGGACTTTATATCGAACCCCGGAGTGTTCACCGCCTTGGCAGAACAGGAGAATTGGGGGGAAACAGAAGCTCTGGGAAATTTTGGCGGTCGAAGATCAGCGAAACCCCTCCGACTTCCGTGACCTCTCCTTTTCTCTTGCTTTTACATTCTCATCGAGTTACGGTTTCGATCTATCTCGATTTTTCATCATGGCCTTTAACGGTCAAACACCCACGATTGTGGTGCTGAAGGAGGGTTCGTGATCATTTACCCCCCGTCGGAGGTACCGTGTAGTGGGATGCATCCATGCTAACCATTCGTCTCTTCTCAACAGGCACCGATGCTTCTCAGGGCAAGGGTCAGATTATCTCCAACATCAACGCATGTGTTGCCGTGCAGGCGACTGTGAAGAGCACTTTGGGTCCTTACGGTGGTGACCTCCTGCTTGTGGACAGCAATGGCAAGCAGACAATTACAAATGACGGAGCTACCGTAATGAAGGTGCGGACTCGATGAGCTCAAATTCTTCATCCAATACGCGGATTGCAGAAAGGCCGCATATGCTGATTTAGATTTTTGATATAGCTTCTCGATATTGTGCACCCCGCCGCCCGCATCCTCACGGACATTGCCCGATCCCAAGATGCCGAAGTCGGTGACGGAACCACCTCGGTCGTTGTCCTCGCTGGTGAGATTCTTAAGGAGGTGCGAGACCTCGTTGAGCAGGGTGTCAGCTCGCAGACTATCATCAAGGGTCTGCGGAGGGCTAGCGCTATGGCGGTCAACAAGGTTAAGGAGATTGCGGTGGAAATGATCAATTCCGCTGAGAGCGAGGAGAAGAAGATTGAGACCCTCCGACGACTAGCCGGAACAGCCATGAACAGCAAGCTTATCAAGCGGAACCAGGAGTTCTTCACAAAGAGTAAGCCGTGGGCCGGAAATGTTGATTTAGGGGTTGAGATAGCTGACGAAATTCTTCCCCTTCAGTGGTTGTCGATGCGGTGCTTACCCTGGACCAGGACGATTTGAACGAGAAGTTGATCGGTATTAAGAAGATTACCGGTGGTGGTCTTCAGGAGTCCCTTTTCGTCGACGGTGTCGCTTTCAAGAAGACCTTCGCCTACGCCGGTTTTGAGCAGCAGCCCAAGTCTTTCAAGAACCCCAAGATCCTGTGTCTGAACGTCGAGCTGGAGTTGAAGAGTGAGAAGGATAACGCTGAGGTCCGTGTGGAGCAAGTCTCCGAGTACCAGGCCATTGTCGATGCCGAATGGCAGATCATTTACAACAAGCTCGAGGCCATCTACAACACTGGTGCCAAGGTTGTGCTCAGCAAGCTGCCTATCGGTGATCTTGCTACCCAGTACGTCTTTCGGTGTTTATGATTTTTGGAAATATGGGGGGTAAATATACTAACACTATGTAGGTACTTCGCTGACCGAGACATCTTCTGTGCCGGTCGTGTCGCATCCGACGATATGAATCGGGTGTGCCAGGCTACTGCTGCCGCCACCCAGTCCACTTGCACTGACATCCAGGAGCGTCACCTCGGTACCTGCGGTTCTTTCGAGGAGCGCCAGATTGGTGGAGAGCGCTTCAACCTTTTCTCGGAGTGCCCTGCAGCCAAGACTTGCACCTTGGTCCTTCGTGGTGGTGCTGAGCAGTTCATTGCAGAGGTCGAGCGCAGTCTGCACGATGCCATTATGATTGTCAAGCGCGCTTTGCGCAACACCACCATTGTTGCCGGTGGTGGTGCCACTGAGATGGAGCTGTCAGGTCACTTGCACGGCTTCGCGGACCGAAACGTCCCACACAAGCAGCAGGCGGTGGTCAAGGCGTTCGCCAAGGCCCTGGAGGTTATTCCCCGCCAGCTTTGCGATAACGCCGGCTTCGACGCCACCGACATCCTAAACCGTCTCCGTGTGGAGCACCGCAAGGGTAACACATGGGCCGGTGTGGACTTTGACAATGAGGGTGTTCGTGACAACATGCTTGCTTTCGTGTGGGAGCCTAGTCTGGTCAAGGTCAATGCCATTCAGGCCGCTGTGGAGGCCGCTTGCCTGATTTTGAGTGTAGATGAGACGATCAGTAAGTGACCTGTCATTCCTCCCCCCTCGGAGAGAGGTCATGTTGTACCTGACTAACGGAAATTTGCAGAGAACGAGGAATCTGCCCAGCCTGGAGCCCCAAGAGGTGGTCTTCCTCCTGGTGCCGCACAGCGTGCCCTTCGGGGTCGTGGCCGCGGAATGCCCCGTCGCGGATAAACGAGTTAATGCCACGAGATGATGGTTCATACCAACCCAAAAAGATTGGAGAATTTGTATTTTCTAATGAATCAAGCTTAGTTCCAGCAATATGGGACTCTGCTTTCCGTGACTTGAAGATCTATGACACAGGGAATAGAAGAGGTTGTAGACACTTTCCTCCAAAGTACATAGGGTACATAAGATATTCTCACTGCATTGCTTGTGTATCATTATCTGCGTGTAGAAACCGTATGATGGATCGAATTCGTTCGGCAATGACGATCAATCAGCGTGCTTGCTGCCCACGAACTACTGCACAGCACAGATTGATAGAGTTCACATCCTTCTCTCCACTTATCTTGCTTTCTGTCTATTATCATTGGTGGGTTGTCAGCCCCTGAGTCTTGTAGCCGACCAGCGAGGGTTATTGATTCTTTGCATCCACTAAGGGAGAAGTGGATCCGATAGATTTGTGATCTTTCTTATTTAACTAGTTCGATCTGTGTAACCGAACCTTGACAAAGAGGGTTCAAATATGGACGAATAAAGGATCAGAATTGCCTCCAATAGCGGGGTCTCGGTCTAAGTTGCAGGGATAG
Organism: Penicillium longicatenatum; assembly: GCF_028827895.1. Taxonomy (NCBI): domain Eukaryota; kingdom Fungi; phylum Ascomycota; class Eurotiomycetes; order Eurotiales; family Aspergillaceae; genus Penicillium; species Penicillium longicatenatum. Next base: position 3,875,437 of record NW_026643120.1, on the reverse strand, counting down.
TACGTGGTCTCGGGGCTGCCGAGCTGGGGCTGAATGTCAGATATAAGGTGGGAGGGAACAGGTTTTGAATTCGATGACTTCTTTACTTTTCCTCCTTTGACAAATAAAGCCCTATATATACTAGGGAGTAAAACTTGTAAGTGGCAAGGTTTTGTCGATCGCAGTTCATGTGCATCAGCGCCCATCACTTTTCGTGTATGAACAATTTTTACTTTCACCCCTCCGGTTCCTGCATGATTTTTTCCATCAAAAAACCACTGAAATATCCTCTCCTTTGTTCTTTCTCATCATATCTGATTTAAATCCCCGAGAATCGTGGTTTGGAACGAGGCTTGGCATCTCCCGCACTTCCGATCTGTTTTGCTTTGCGGATCGTCCCCACCCAACCTCTCCTTCTCTGACATCTCCGCGCATTCCCCCATCTTTCAGTCTTCAGCCATGTCTTACTATCCGCCATATGGCGGTGCCCCTGGATATCCTCCACCCCAGCAATACCCCCCGCAGCAAGGCTACCCGTATGCTTTGTCTCCCCGATCACGCGTGTTAGGCGCTAAAGCTGACTTGACCGTATGACAGTCCGATGAATAACCAACACCACCACCAACAACAGTCCTACGGCGGATATCCTGGACAGTCCTACCACCAGCAGGCTCCCCCGCCCCAGAACCCTTACGGATATAGTCACTCGCCACAGCCACCCCAGCAACAGTACGGTTCGCCTGCCCCGCAACCCGGATACCATGTACGTCACTGGCTAGGACAAACCCCGATTGGAGCATGGACATTGATATTGTTTGTTTAACAGGGAGCTCCTTCCGGATATCAGCATCAAGCACAGCCCCCCACTGGCCAAGCCGTGTACCAGGGTCAACCCCGCCCAGTCGGTTCGCATACCCCATTCCCCTCCTGCCGCATTCCAAACACAACTTTATTTGAACAGCGAAACTAATACGATTCTGCTCATATATAGGAGGAAACTCTTACGGTCATCCCCATGGAGGTCCTGCCGCTCCACCCACTGGCGCGGTTGCGTTCGGAAACGGTGCTCCACAAGGTTATAGCTTTCAGTACTCGCGCTGCACTGGGAAGAGAAAGGCATTGTTAATCGGAATCAACTATTTCGGTCAAAAGGGTCAGCTGCGTGGATGTATCAACGATGTGAAGAATATGTCAACCTACCTGAACCAAAACTTCGGATATGCCCGCGAAGACATGGTTATCTTGACCGATGACCAGCAGAACCCGATGAGCCAGCCTACCAAGGCTAACATCCTTCGTGCAATGCACTGGCTGGTGAAGGACGCACAGCCGAACGATTCGCTCTTCTTCCATTACTCCGGTGAGTTTCCACCTCGAGTCCATGAAAAGTGTCGATTTTGAGACTGATACCTTCGATCTAGGCCACGGTGGTCAAACACCCGACCTTGATGGTGACGAGGAGGACGGATCCGATGAGGTGGTCTACCCTGTCGACTTCAGAGTTGCTGGACACATTGTCGACGATGAGATGCACCGAATCATGGTGCAGTCACTGCGCCCTGGTGTGCGTCTCACTGCTATTTTCGATTCCTGCCACTCCGGCTCCGCGCTGGACCTTCCTTACATCTACTCCACTTCTGGTATCCTCAAGGAGCCCAACCTGGCCAAGGAGGCTGGTCAGGGCTTGCTGGGCGTTGTGTCTGCATACGCACGTGGTGATATGGGCAGCATGATGTCCACAGCTATGGGCTTCATCAAGAAGGCCACCAAGGGTGACGAGGTGTATGAGCGCAATAAGCAGACCAAGACTAGCCCTGCGGATGTCATCATGTGGTCTGGCAGCAAGGATGATCAAACCAGTCAAGATGCCCAAATCGCTGGACAGGCTACTGGTGCCATGTCATGGGCTTTCATTGCCGCGCTCCGGAAGAATCCTCAGCAAAGCTATGTGCAGTTGCTAAACAGCATTCGTGATGAATTGGCTGATAAGTATACCCAAAAGCCACAGTTGAGTTGCAGCCACCCCTTAGGTAAGCCTCCCTCTGTCAACTCTTCGAAGCCCTATGAACCCCCTGGCTGATTATCCTGCAGACACGAACCTTCTCTATGTGATGTAAAATCATAGAGAATAATCAAGAAGTGATGGCCCTGAGCTGTGGACTTTTGCTTTTCTAGTACTAACGATTCTCCCTGTATCTAATTTCATCCTCTGGTGTCCGTTGTCACTTGCTATGGATAACCCAATTTCCATAAATTGTGATTTATCTTTCTGACCTGTTCTTATTTCAAAATGGGATATGGAATTATACGTCGGAGTGAAAATCCCCACCCTGACCTCACTGTAAACTAAAATATCGGAAAACGGGCTGAATGTCGGAAAACTTTCCCACTGACCACCAGCCCAGCTCGCTACTAGCCAAAATAGCGTTTCCAGTTCTAAACTCCCTCCAGCCTTGAATATTGATCATTTTACTATAAATACCAGGGATACACTAGGTTCAGGTGTGGAAGAGTCACGGCCGAGACGAAGTATCAATGTCCAGGATGGGGCCGTGACGGATAATCTGGCTGACGAGAACGAAGAGAATATTGTCGTTGTTACTTACGAGGGAGACTAGGGCCGTACAGATTTGCATTATTGGTCATTAAAGGCTCGGTGGGCTCTGCACGATGCTTGGTTCGCTTTTGGGTGCTACTATTCTCGTTCGCATCTGTCATTGATGCCGCTGCTTTGATTTCTATGAGGCGGCTCTTCCATACATATTCGAGTTTGAGACCGTCCTCGCAGGTACATTTATCTATTGACAAAGAGAAAGACAAAGCGTGTCATCTAATCCTCAGGCCAACGCTTTTTCTCTAGCGGCTAAGAAATCTCTGAGCTCGTCGGACGCAACCCCGTCTATTTATTCTGTCTTCCGGTGTTCATGCTCCTCGATATGGGAGCTGGACATTTCCCAGAGCTTCGCCACAGACCTGTCAGGCTGCTTCGGCTCCGGCATATTCGGTCTCAATATGCATATTCAGTAATAGAGCAAGTATCTGTCGAGTAGTGAGGGGTGAGTCTAGGGGTGCAAACGTATGGCCTCGTGGTTATATATTTGGAATTCATCCCGCGATGATAGACATGTATACAGATTAATCAAACCCTAGAAACTACACGAGTGTCACAATAAGTTCAATTCGTTTTTGAATTATTCAAACTGGGAAGCTTTGAGGCACTGAATTTGGTTGAAATGTGCCGAATCAATGCCTTCTCCGTGAACTTGCCAATCATCCATGTCACAACATCCACGCCCAGATCCACATATCCAAGGTTGAAAATAAGGTCCGGCGCGAACCTCCTGTTTGATTCACAGCACACTGGCACTATCTAGCTCCTGTATACAGCCTTCTTGACTATATGAGTCCCCTCCTCTGGTAAGTTTATGTCTTTCTCTTTAACTTATGATTGTCACTCCCATGGCAATCTGTTCACTTGGATAAGTACTGAGCTCGCAGCCCTCGTGCGCCACATCTGCTTATTTTTTTATGAAGGATATGTATACGCCGTGACCCCACCTGTACAGATGGGTAGAGCTAGGTCAGTCGCCCGGTGTAAAGAAAATATTGTTCATCCCTAGTTCATGGGTATACACGTGACAGCCTTGCGCCTTCCCGATCGGGAAATCATCTTTCGCGTCACATCGCGTCTATAACAGATTGTATCTATCAGTCATTGATTTGTTCCTATATCTGAGAACCAGAAAGTTGAGGCCCAAGATCGCTGAATGCGCGTTCATAACTTCCCACGTACTCCAGGGATTCAGTAAGTCTTTCTCTTTCTCTTATCCTTACTTCACGCACCTACCACTCAGTCCACGCACCATCACCAATTTATTGCTCGCCTCTACTTTCATTATCCACCCACTAACTGAGGAACAGAGTGACTCATGATAAAGAACCAACATGCGTTCAGTGGGGCATTCTTCGTTGTTTTCCCAGACTGACTTTTCACGTGGCCCGCACTGGAATCATGAATCGCCATTCTTGCCGGTAGACTGGGAAACAACCCAGGAACGGGGTGCTCCGTCTCTCAAACATGCCGCCATGAAGCGCGTGTTGAGCGACCAATCCGCGCTCAAAGCCGAGATGTTTGAGCACGTCCCCTGGCTGATCGCGGCTTATCTATGGGATAACCTGGGCAAGTGGTATGTCCAACTTATCTTCTTTTAATGCGTCTTTTAATATCTTATCTTTAATTTCAGCTTTCAGCGCTAACCTTACTAAAGTATGAAACAAACTCTGCACATGTGGAAAATCATGACAAGAGCGTACCCAGAATTCAGAAGACTACACCCCTGCTACCATATGGAAACTGTGACCTGCAAGCAGCCACTGCGGAGGCACTACTTTGACATAATGAACAGCGAGGACTGCATCTGGCGTGGAGTCCTCTCTTTCCCATCCAATCTCGCCGAAGTCGCCGATTTTGTCGCAATCGCTAACGTCAAGAACCTGGTGGCCCTCCAAATTAACCCAACCTATGAGGTTGAGAACCCGGCCTGGACTGGTCACAGAACAATGACTAATACCAATGGCATTCAAGATGGAGTGGTCCGGGGCTGGCTTGAAATGGCTGAAACCCATGGATCATTCCAGCATATGCGATATCTGAGGATGGAGGGGCAGAACCAGCTGACTCCTCATGTGCTGACATTGCTGAGAAAGCTTCCACAATTACAACACATCGTCATAAGCAAGTGCGATCTCTTTACGAAGAAACTCAACCGAATCCCACGACTCAAGGGGCAGGACGCGATTGAGGTTGATGGATGGATTGTGCGGCGCCAGGATTGGATCGTGGAAAAAGAAGGGCCCGAGAAAGCCAAGCAGGCAGAAGCCATCCGGGAAATGTACAAAGGTGGTGGCTCTGTGGATTATCAGTATTTCGTAGGCATGGAACCACTCACGCCGTACTCGTTGAGTCTGGACACCCCGGTAATGGATCTCGACATCTCGCGGAGGTATGACTTGTCGTTTGTGGAAAATCCGACACAGCTTTTTGTCCTCGTGAGGGGCGCTTGTGAGCGGACAGGCGCAAAGAAGAGATTGTCAGAAAAAATTGAAGGAACAGGGCCACGGAAACGAGTTATGAAGGATCGAGGACAGGATTTAGCAGGATTGCTGGATCAGTTCATGTAAATTCATTAGCAGTAATACAACTTGAAGTTTGCTGGATATCTCAACGTTTGCATGATGGGGATGTGGTATGATATTTCATTGACCATTTATTCAGAACAGAAACGTAGCCACGAGTAGCTTGCCTGAGCATCTGAATAGGAATGTAGGCCACCAGGCGACCAGGGGAAGGCTATCCCTGACCACCCGATGACCTTTAAATTGGAATCCTCAGTAATTCCCGGTAATTCTACGTCGTTTAAGGGAATTACATGTCATATTAAATATCATATAGAGATTAGATAAGGCGTGTCTGATCTAAAGTCTTTCCCCTGACTACCTGATGAACTTTTCGCCCTTTTTCACTAGAAATTCCCGGTAATTTTCGCTTTTTGAGAAGTCGCATCTACCTGATGTCCTTAGAATAATAGTGGGAATAACTGGGAATTAGATAAGGAGGTAGTGTTAAGGGCCTAGAATTCCTAAGGAAGTTATGGGAATTCCTAGTAGAGTCTAGATTGTAGAAATAGTGAATAGTAGATAGACTAGATTTAATAGAAATTGGAGGGAGAAACTAAGAATTTTAGGCTTTTCCTAGTCTATTTAAGAAATCTTTTTCTCCTTAATCTAAATCTAATTTTATATTACTGGGATTTCTCAGTAATTTCTAAGAAAGCTTTTTATACTCCCTTCCTAGGAATGTCTAGATAAAGCTAGAATAATAAGATAATTTTAGTCCTTTCCTAGTAATTCCTAGGAAGGACTAGTCTATAAAATCTTAGTATTTCTATAGTCTAGGACATACTAGGAATTCCTATAACTTCCTAAGTAATTTTAGGCTCTTACCACTATCTCCTTATCTAATTCCCAGTTATTCCCACTATTATTCAAGGTCATCAAGTAGATGCGACTTCTCAAAAAGTGAGAATTACCGGGAACTTTTAGTAAAAAAGGGCGAAAAGTTCATCAGGTGGTCAGGGATAGCCTTCCCCTGGTCGCCTGATGGCCTATAAACTCCATATGAATGACTCTGGCAGATATAGCGTAGATAGCTCGGTTATCAATAAATTTCAAGACATACTGACTGTATATTTAGATGCGTATAGTTGGTAGTCTAGGCTCGGCTGGACCGACCATTGCACATACATTTTATTTATGGATTGGTCGAGCTGAGAGCGCCGTATTAACTCCGGGTCGTGTCAATTCAAATGTCTCCTTCCCGAGATCTCTCTTTCTTTATCTTGACCCCCTAAAATGACTTTTTCAATTGTAAACCTTCCCCTTGTATTCTTCGCATTACTCACTACATAATTTAATTCATTGTGAGGTTGGTAACCTGAGTTCAAATATGATTTCCTATAGCTCAACATGGGTTTTAACCCGACTGCTTACCAAGGAAGATCACCTGAGAATTGTGAAAGGACCTGGGCCAGTTTCTAGATTGCCATTCACATTCTCATACATTGGTCTAATTTGATATTTGGTGGACATCAGCTATGATCTGTACATGGGATTTAAATGTGATCATGATAAACAGGAGATGAGCCGCGTGTTCTGAATCCGTGAATCCTCAAACTGGGGCATGGAATGACGTATAAACTGTGTGAATGGCCATGCCAAATCAATAGGCAATGTTTCCGTTGATCTACTTCTACTTGTGACCTTGAATTATGGCGTGACCGGGTGTAAAGGATTGCCTTTTAGAGGAGAATGTTCTTTACGTATTACAGGGCTAAATGTACAATTACGTAAATCTTGATATGAGGAGAGAAATTCCTGCTCGGACGGTGGCAAAAGATGATCTCAATCATGGATTGAGAAAAAAAAATATTACCTTAGGTATTGGCCGGACACAGACAAACCATCCTTCAATGCCGTGCAATTCCGGGCTGAGGAAATGGGTGAACCAACACCTGTTAAGAAGACTCTATACACAATACGCTTAGACCAATTAATATACAGAACCATAGCACGCGTGAGATTATTCGTGATATCATATAATGGATAATGGTGAGCTGCAAGCACGGCATTCAGAATGAAACAAGACATGCACGGGAGTAGGGCTAGAGCTGTGTTTCACAGGTGGAAACGCTACATATGAGGCATTTCGCCATTTGCACGGTTCATGGCTCGGTAAGGTCCTCAAGGTAGATACAGCCTATTAGCTTTACTTATTCTGACGATCTTTATGCGAGAGAACCAGATGCCATGGTCTGCCCTTGAGAAGAGCCGAGGACCATGGTTTGTTCCCCTTTGATACATACATACTGTACACCCTACAGGGCCGTGATTGCCCACATTGAGGTGCAGCAGAGACCCCCACGGCCATCTTTGCGTGTAGATACGCCATCACTATTTCCGCTGCTGAATGTCCATCCTTCCGTAGGCAACTAGCTGGTGGACTGTGCATAAATTCGATTTCTGGTTGCTTACTTCCTAAATACTAGTATTCTATCTGTCATAGCTGAAGTATGCTATTACGGATGTACTTCATCTGCACGAGGATTTACTATATCACAGGCGCGAAGCCTTGCAGTTGCCTAGGAGTGGGGCGTAGGCTGGATGATCGACAGGGCCGCGTGTGCGTCAAAACCCAAACCAATGTAGACATTGAATCGATATGCCGGGAACCACTATGTAAGTATCAAGTACCGGATTAGCTTGTCGATCATTATGATTGCCTCATTCATACCCCACTTTAGTAAACAAGACTCGTAAGCCTGGACCCGGCACATGTACTGTATGCATCATCCAGGCTCCACTTAGGGCTCCAGGCGCCAAGCGCTAGTCCGCCCCAGCTTTGAGAATGTCATCATCTGCATATGCACCGGATGATGTCTGGCAACCTTCTCTTGGCTTCCCCTTCCCGCTTTTCAACCACTGAGTAGTGTACTGAGTGTTAGTCACTGAAGACATGACGGGACTGAGCGAGGTCTGAACCCGTGCTCAAGTCCACTTAGTGATCCTGAACCCCAGCGCTCTCGTAAAAGCGGCGGCAGCCCAGATAGAAAGGGCCCACCCAACAGACTTTATCCTGTCTATATATGCGTATCTACAGTACTACCCTCAAGGTTGAATGATGTAGATCGGGACAATTAAAACGCATCGTGGAGAACCTCCTGTGGCCCCATCACATCTCGACTACATTTTTGTCTCCAGTGATGACCCTTCTGGTGTCCCAATGGGTCACTGGCTGACGACAACGGCGGCGGGCTGGACGAGCCACACCACTGTACATCTTGTAATGACCTGATGAGATGAAGATCCTTTAGGGCGGCTGGAAAGGTATAAAGAGCTCGATGAATGCCATCCATTTGTTTGTATCATCAACAGAACAAGCTTTCAAACAAACAATCGTTCTACAACAATCTCTATATCGTCATAATGAAGATTTCCGCTGTTATCGGTACGCTGATGGCCGCCGGCCTGGTTGCTGGTGCTCCTCCAGCTGAGCGTATGTTTAACCTTCAACGCCGACCTTTTGAGCCAAAGCTAACGATCTGAATCAGGTCCTACTGAGGTCTCTGAGCAGCTACCGCCACCCACTGGAACCGGAATTCCCCCTTTCCCTCCTCAGAAGCAGGAGAATGACAACGATAAGCGTGGAGATGCTCCTCTTCCTCAATCCAGCGATATCCCGCCGCCTCCTCAAAGCACCGACATTCCTCCTCCGCCTAAGGGCACTGATGTTCCTCCCCCTAAGAATGGACAGAGCGACAACAACAAGCGCGGGGATGCTCCCCCTCCTCTGAGCACAGATGTCCCTCCTCCGCCTCAGAGCACCGGCGTCCCCCCTCCTCCCAAGGGCACCGATGTGCCCCCTCCTAAGGAAGGTCAGAATGACAACAACAAGCGTGGAGATGCTCCTCCTGCTCAGTCTAGCGATCTTCCCCCTCCTCCTCAGAGCACCGGTGCTCCTCTTCCCAAGGGCACCGATGTTCCCCCTCCTCCCCAGAGCACCGACGTTCCTCCTCCCCCCCCAAAACACCGACGCTCCCAAGAAGAACGCTCAATTTCAGGCCTAGATTGCTGGCCGATTTTTGGGAATGTATAGAAGCTGAACTGTCCTAATGAGCTTGCGGGTCAAGGTGTCCTGATCCTTCTCAGAACCAGTATTATTAGAGACGATGGGAGTCTTCTGGTATTTCATAAATAAATTATCACGTGCTATAGGTCTACCGTCTAGAGTAGAACCGTTTTCAGAAATTGGATAAATACAGTTCATTCGTTATGTGACTTATGGAAATACTCCTGCGCTCCTCAGAAAGACTTTCCACAGAGTGGTAAGTAGCACAAAACCATAGGCCTTCTTCGGCCCAGACCTGGATTTTGTCCTTGTGTCATGATGATGAAAAGAAAGCAGGAATGGAATGAATAAAATTTACTACAGGTTAAGTGTGCGCGGAAGCAGTGAGCTAATAAGATGGTGTAATTCCCTCTATTTGGGATGTGATCATCTTACTGTACTGTAGGCGCTAACGGACGCCAGTAGAGATTGCTGCGTAAGGTCAACGATCCTAGATCCACATCCGCCCCATTCTTAATTATAGCAACGATGTCGGGGCTTAACTACGAAATAAATAGCTTGCTCAGATGATATCGAAAGGCAGATTGAATTTTAACAATCTGAATGCCAGAGTCTCCAGCTATTCTCGTAGCTAATGGCATTAGGGCTGTATAATCAACAATGAAATATTAAATCTTTTCAACCAGTTCATGATGATTCTACTCCTGAAAATTTGAAGACTAAATGAAATTTTTACAAGCAATATCAATTAAATCAAACCTTTGGAGAGAAAATTCATGCTCAACTGAGCGCACTTGGATGCATTCGTGTTGGTGGATATACTTGCTCCCTCCCCACAAAGTTATGACATAATCAAATGATGTCAGTAACCTGCGCCCCGTGATTGGCTTACGCATGTCAACCCCGCGCCATCACCGCTTCTTGCCTCTACGACTTCACCTACATTGTTTGCCCCCAAATTGTCATGGCCGACCAGCAGATTCACCGGGAAGGTTCAGATACCTCCCTCAATGCTTCTGTCAATTCCAACAATGGCTCAAACTTCACTTCTCCTCGAACCAGCACCGATTCACGTTCCTCCAACCGCAATTCCCTCCGCGTGGCGCACATGCCTCCTGCCAATCACCAACACCGCCAGAGCTTGAGCGAGACCCTGCGGGGGCCGCCAGGCTCTCCTCGCACTCGCCGCCAGCCTTCTTTGAACCAGTCTGCCCTTCAGAGTCTCATTGATAACCCCCCGCCACCAAGAAATGCCGACCCGGCCTTTGTTGATCGTGACTGGCGAGAGATCTCCATTGAGGAGCTTATCAGCCCAGATGATCTGCGATTCGTTGAGATGGATACAGGCATTGAAGAGGCTACAAATGTGAGGAATAGCAAGTGTCTTTGCTGTTTACCGAGGAATAATGGAAGCTAACATATCTCTTTCTCAGCTGTTGATTGACTCTGGCGCCGCCGTGTTATTAATTCGAGAAACTCCAGAAGACAAATCTGCAGTCGCTACCTTTGACTATTCGGATCTGAATACATACCTGCTCCTGGCTGCTGGATTGTCATTCCCACCAGAGGAGCACCGCGCATCGTATGATGAGATTGCCAGGAAAGCTCGTGAAGGCCAGAAGATCCCGATAAGGGATGTAAAGCGCCTAGGAGTGGAGAAAGAGCCACTGGTCACGCTGCCAGCTTCAGCGAATGTGTTGACAGCCGTCGAGACCTTTGGTGGTGGTGTTCATCGCGTGGTAATTACCAAGAAGTCCGATGATAACGAGGTGGTTGGCATTTTCAGTCAATTTAGACTCGTAAAATTCCTCTGGGAAAACGGTCGCAGCTTCCCCGTTATTGAACAGCTTTATCCCCAGGCTCTGCGTGAATTGCGAATTGGCTCGCAGAACGTGATTTCCATAAAGTAAGTCATTTGCGAACAAGTCTATATCATGTACTAACGATGGATGTTTCCAGTGGGGACAAGCCTCTCAGTGAAGCTCTTCAAGTCATGAACAACGAGGGTGTCTCCTCACTTGTCGTGGTAGATAATCATTTCAATGTCATCGGCAATATCTCTACAACAGATGTTAAGGTAAGCATCATTCATGGTCTGAAAAGGCATCTTGCTAACGAATCTAGCTCTTAACACGTTCTTCTTCGCTACCTCTCCTTCAAAACACCTGCATTCATTTTATCTCGGTCATTTTGTCGACTCGGGGATTGATTGAAGGCAAAGACTCCTTCCCTGTGTTCCATGTGAACCCGTGTTCAACTCTGGCTCATACAGTTGCAAAAATTGTTGCGACTCGATCACATCGGTAAGTCATTCATGCCAGAGAGCGATAAAATGAACCAAAACTAATATGTGACAGGCTCTGGGTAACCGACCCAGCATCTCCATCGTCATCAGGGCCTCCAACACCTTCTCACTCCGGAGTCCATATGCCTCTTCCGACACCGCCACTAGGAGCTGGTCCAGCTTCTCTGCCGGTCATATCCCCTCCAGCTTCACCTTTGCCTCAGTCGGCAGTGGCCCCGCCACCTAACGTCCCTGCTCCCCACCTCCCAGCACCACAGCCTCCATTTTCTCACTCTCCTACAGCCACTCCACCATTGGCTCCCTCTATTCCGGCATCTTCACTACCTGGGGCACGACTGTCTGGACGTTTGGTGGGTGTAGTCAGTCTCACTGATATCTTAAACCTACACGCTCGCGCCAGTGGCCTTAGCCCTGCCGACCCGGATGACTCCCGACGCCGCCGACGCAGCAGTTCAACATCAAGCATGAACGTCCGCCAAAGCCCGGACATTGGCCGGGAGCTTTTCAGCCGCGGTGGACTGTAAACAGTACGGCAATAAGCATACACCGGGTATATCATTATTACAATTGAGTCATTGGAGTCGGTGCAGCCCCGGTTTCTTAACGCAGATTTAAATCCCCTCTTTTTCCCCTCTTTATTGCACGTTTCTTACACTATCATTCCCGGATGCAAAGCTGCTCGAACTGCCGGCGCAAGTACCGTCTCGTATCCGTGGGGATAGGTGGCAATGTCTATTATTGACTATGCCTTTACGGAGAACTGCCGTCCTGAATGAGCACCTCCATTTTGTTCTTTCACATGCGTCTACCGTATGACATAACCCTTGATGCCGCAAATATATCATTCTCATGAACCATATCATCATAACAATGAATACACAAACTTTCTCAAATTTGAACCAGATTTTGAAGTAAGCCGAGCCATGATTTACTGCCCCATAAGGCGAATGGCCCTGGCCAGCCAACGGCCAAGACAGGGCAGTAGCCGATTAGATTGTACGATCCGCTCCAACGGCGACGATTACTTGTCAATCTGAATCGGGCGAGCACACTCTGCCAACATGACTGGTCAAGATACCCCGCTCCTGACTCGCGTCTGGGCTCGGAGATAAATTGACGTTTGAATCCATAAACATGATAACGTGCTAGTATCAACCTGTGACGATGTATGCGCGGGAACCATGCCAAAAGAAGGATGACACCCGGGAGATCGTGGGGCCTGTAAATCATCGATCGCACTGCTAGGTAATAAGTCCGTGTCAGCAACACCACATGGATCTAAACCTGTTTGACACAATCTAGACCCTTTGAATCACAAATCGTGGCTGGATATGTGATAGGCAAGGGTTCAATTCCTTCTATCAAGATAGACACACGAACCATTCCCGAGGTAGTTATCATTCACTAGACCTAAACTTTAGAAACTCAAATAAATCAAATCATCTGTCAACTCCCTTCGATAGCCTATTGGCCTAGCAAGCAACAACCAGCCCAATCACAACCCAGCGGTCAGAACCGACTACTCATTCCTGGTTCACAGGATCCTGACTCGCAACCGTCGATCAGTCGCCCCTGCATATGTAGTCCCGGGGAAATTGGTCATCTGCCACAAGGCCCGTATGAGGCTGGATAGACTTCTGCAGCGGGTCCCAAGTTTGCACTGGCTGGACCGGGTCTGAGCTTATTCTTCCTTTGCATGTTCCCACTTTCCTGTTTGGCTGGAACGTGTCACCGGATGCGGTGCTGGGTTTGAATTGATTCTGCTGGTTCTGCTGGGCTGACGGTGGCGGCGTGCCTGGTTGGGCTTTGGTAGCTGAAGATACTAGCTTTGTCACTGGAACATGTGGAGGTCGTAGGTTGCTAGGGAGATGAGGGGTCTGATTTCAATTCAAGTTCACTGAGTAGCTGGGTTAGCCGATGCTATACGATGTGAAGCTTGGTACAGTGCTATCAATTTCTTTATCGTTACCGGATATTCAACTATAGCCGAGTGCCCAAATGAACAGTTAACCTAGACCCTATATTTAATAGACCAGTCGTTAGCGTAACTATTCAGCCGGCAAATAAAGAACATGTCCTGTCTACTTGGGTAGGCCTTTCGCAGCGGAAATGCCAACCACGAACCACAGATACGACAAATAGACAAAATCTGGAGAATACTCGCTCCCCGACACTCAAATGATATGCCAATCCTTGGCACCGTCGTCAGTGGATTTCCAGTCCAGCCCGGTCTCTCCGGTAAGTTGCCACCGGGCAAAGTGGGTCGACCCAGCTCGTTCCAATGGCAGGGAGAATTAGTATGTAACTTTATCCCCTGTCCAGATCCATGTTCATTGGATGATCGTCCTGAAACTCTGCAGGGATGGATCGATATGATATGGGCTTGATGTCGCGAAGTCCCCACCTCGTGCTAAAGAAACGGGTATGTCGGTATTTTGATACAGTTTGCCGCTAGCAAGTAGCGCCGTGTCTGTGCGATAGCATAATACATACTTCTCAGAGACTTTACTAGGGCGGAAATTATTCCAAGAGGGTCCTCGAAAGTAACCTAGATTGGACCTATCTATCAGAAACGAGGCGATAAGACCTCCTCCCCAGCTCTGGAATGAATCCGATTACTCCGGGGAGTTGTTGCCGTATATAGACTTTGCCTACAATAACCTATACCTATGCATGGTCCTTGTCCACGAGGTCTCCAGAACAAGCCATTGATTAGTCCTAAGAAACAAGCTCGCGGATACTTGCATTCCGAATAACGGGTCTAGGCTTATCGTTAGCCGCCACGTCATATCCTCAGCCCTTGGAATAAAATTCGAATTTGACATCAATTGCAAATAACACTCGCACACCCAGAACTTCATTTCAGGATTTCTCATCTGCTCCGAGACTAACGAGGCAAGCACATCGGGACACCCCAAGTGGATTAGTCCAATCGATCGGCCGGATGCGTGCACGGGGGCCAGTCTCTAGTGCCTAGACCCATCCAGGGATCCGGTTTACGGGGAAGAGGAGATTCCCTGCAGGTGAAGGTGAACCATGGAAGCGGTGGACGTGACCGTGGCCGGATGGCGATGGCGCTTGTCCCGATGCGGGATGTGGTCTGTGCGGAAGCTGCAACCTTAACCCCGCAATCTGCTTTTCTTCACATCTCCTATACTCTTGATTAAAGAGAGGTCTCAGGGATCAAGCATGAAATGTATGAGTATACACTGTATACCGGATGGCAATATATGAGCTACGCTATACAGAAAAAGGTATTGTGGAGGTAAGCTACCTTGAACCCCCACCCTGCAGATCCTTACAATCAACCCTGCACCGGGATCACCACATCCATCCACGAATCCGATTGGCAGCTCCAACAAACCCTGGCTCCCATTAACGCCCTGACCTCATACCTCCTAAAACCCGACAAAGAGCCCCATCCACCTCCAAACGAACCTATCGCAAGCTCGAAAGGTATTTAAAATAGCTCTAGCTTTCGGGGTTTGGACTGATCGCTTCAGGACAGCCGGGTCCATCCATTCCCCACCTCAATCTAGCTACGTGAACCAGCATCCAAACTTCCATAATGTATTAGAAAACTGAAATTGACCTTGAAGTTTGAAGTAGGCAGATAAGAATACGAAACCCCGCGCCCGCCAAGCGCTTGTATACCCCGAAGAAGAAAAGCGCGATTGATGGCCCACGATGCACGAACTTGTAGGGCTTGTTACTAAGTGTAGCGAGAATTGTGTTCATTTGTTGAACACGACTATGAACTTGACTTGGTTTCATTCCTGGAACCCTTTCGTTTCGGTTCATGGAAATGTGGATGAAAGGGTAGGCCTGAGTACGACAAAAGCACGAATTTTTTTCCGGATTGCATGCGTGATTTTCATGCGATGAGCCAACATAAAGATAGAGTAGGGTTCAAGTAGCACAGGCCCGCTCCACCGGATCCCAAGGGAATCCATCGTCTTACATGAGAAATCCACCCGGTTGGACGATTCTTACTTTGTGCTTGTGCGACAAAAGTCGCATGGTGGGGTATCTAGCTTCAAAGCTGTAGCTGGCACGGCCCGTGGACAGGAGAGAATGGGATCAGTGGAGCAGTGGAGCGAAGAATTGATGGTGTGATGTGGCCGGATTGGGAATGGGATCCGCTCGCGATACAACACTAACATAAGGTACGTGGTGGAGAAAGGTGTTAATCTGGGATAATGGATTGGTTCGGTAGTTCTACCAAGGATTGCGAGGAAAGGCTTGTGCAGTGGATTCGGTTTCATTTTGAAGTTCGATTTGATTTCTGATTCTGAAATTCCAATGTACCAGTACTAGCAAGTCGAAATTCAAATTCCCAACTGGAAAAAAACCTCCCTTATTTTGGGCTGAGATCATCAGACATGAAATGACGAAGATAGAATGGAACAAGAAAGGAATAGAAATGAAAATGAAAAGGTATTGTACAGAAGCAATGTACAAGCCAACGCGTCAATGTACATAAGGGAATAGATAAACACGGGAATCAAGAAGAAATGAAAGAGAAAAGAAGGGATAGGAGCAATCAACAGGAGACGGTAGCAAACTCATCCAGGGTAACGAAGTCCTCGAACCCGAATGGCTCCCGATCCTGAAGAGACGAGTTCCCATCCAATCCCAACGCAAACTGACTAAACTCGTTGAAATCCGGATCCAAATCCTCATGAGAAACCATCACTCCCTCTTCGTTCTTCACCGGCTGAGCAGAAACAGCTGTAGGCGAGAGAGGGGTGTTTGGCGTTGGACAGAAATCAACCGTAGACTGCGTTTCCGCTGACAGCGACTCGATCTTCGGCGAACTATTGCTCGACGGAGCCATGGGCGTCTGCGCAAGATGCGTTCCCTGCGTCAGGAGATGCAGGTTATGGAAATGGTTACTGGGCTGGGAATGGCCCCGAGAGTGCCCACTGGGTCCGGAGATGGAAGCAGTGGGGTGCGGGTGCGAAGCTGGTGGTTGGGGGATAGCGTGGGTAACAGGGAATTCCGGCGCAGATGCTAGCCGGTCTCTGAATTGGCGCATATGCATGGTTGAGGCAGCGTCGGTGGGCATTTGGGCTTGCTGCATCATTTGCTGCTGCCACATATGCACGGAGTGGGCATCCGTGGGGGTGTGATTGGGCGTTGGGACGTGCTGTTGCATTGCCCATGAGGGTGTCATTTGCTGATTCCAAGCTGGCGTGGGCGTCTGAGTGACATAAGCGGGCACGGGGCCGGATGAGGCGCTGGTGGTCATCATGTTGGAGTAGGGGCTGCTTTCTGAGCTTTCGAAGGGCATGTAAGACTGAGCGCCTTCGAAGCTGGTGGTTGAGGGGGACATCACGTATCCATCGGATGTCATGGCTGGGCTAGTGAGGGAGTTGGAGTCCATGGCATGCGGGAATGGCGAGCGCAGGTTTGTGAGGTCCAGGCTCATCTTTCGGGATGAGGAAGCCCCATCGACAGATGCTCGGGGTGCAAGACTAGCTCGACGGCTTGCAATGGACGAGGCTGCTGACCCTGAGCTGTTGGCTCGGGCGGCGAAAGCTGCCAAGAGATGACGGTGGAATTGCTCTTCAATCTGCATGTTCTGGGCTTGCAGCATGCGAATACGCTTTTCTTGGTAACGCTCATCGACTTCTTCGTACATGGCTTCTTTCTCAACAATCTCCTTGGTGATGTGGAAAGCCTTGCCCGTACGTTTCCTGTGGAGCATGGAAGCGCGGTTGGCAGATTCCAAGCGGGCATCAAGACTACGATCCTTTCGCCTTGAGGCGGCGATGAATGCACTGCACGAGAATTAGATTTGATTTGCAAATACATACTGTATACCAACGTACCGTTCCTGGTTCTCTTCCCGCGAACGGGGAATGGGCGCGATATCCTGATCTAGATCCGACATCGTGTATGTAGTTATTGTGAATAGTAAGGAGCAAGATATCCCAAATCACATCGAGGGAAGGAAGTAAGTTTAAGTAGTAAGGGAGGGGCAACCTGTCAGGCCCCGAGCGTACCCTTCGAAGCTTGCAGGAAGTATCCATGGATCCAAGGCGATCGCAGTTTGGACGCCGAGAAAAGTCTCGTTCGGCATGAGCCATGGATCTGATTTCACGTCCGGTCTTACGGCCAGTCCGTTCGATAACGCCACACGCGCCAATACGAAGATGGGGGGTTTTGCTCATCCCGGAGACCTTTTCCTATAACTCCCGCTTAGACCGTCTAATCCTTTCCATTAATTGATTTTTAATTCCCTTGCCCTTTGCTACTTTGGTGCTTTGATGGAGGTGGAGGCCTAGACCGAGTGGAGACGAGCGATTGCTCCCCCGCGATGCGACTGTTCACCTTGCAGATCCGCTCCCAAACCGGATTCTCTGGTTCCTTTCTTCACCTTCTTATTTTTTTTTTGTCTATCTGATGGAACCTTTTATTACTGAGTAGAGGTAGAAATTTTCAATTGGGTTCTTGCAGCAACCCTGGAGAAGTTTTCCTTCCTTCCTTTTCTTAGCAGTTCGACTGTCGATCCCCGAACACCTCCAGACGGGCCCCAACGGGGATCGACCATTGGCACGATAGAGATCAAAAATGAGCTCACATTCGATCTCAAACCGCTCCGAAAGTTCCCTCGAGCCACACTCTCAGACGAGAACTAAGGCACCGCCACTCGGGGAAATAGGAATAGGAATTAGGACTTTTGAATCCCACTGGAATCCCACTTCTAACCCCCCAACCCCGGTCCCAATTTAAGTACCAGTGTCATCCCACGTCTTACGAATGACCTTCTTTACTGGGAAGACGATGCGAGCGTTGCCCCTCAGAGCATCCAAGCTTCATATGCTCGGCATGTGTCAAGTCCCTGGGACTAGACCATCCCCTTGACCTTGTGCATGGTATCTTGAACAAGGACAGCCTCATGATTGGGTCTTAGCTCACAGATCAAGCCCAGACACCTCAGCCCCGTAAGCCGCATCTCCTTAATTTCTCCAAGCGCCCAATCTAGACTACTTAAACGACTGCACCCAAATCTATTCTCCTGTACGCCCTGGCATGGCTGGCAGCGTGTCCTGGGGTTTGCCACTTCGATCCCGTCCATGGTCTAGATGCGTTGTTCCTCCCTTATCATCCGGCCGAAACCTTTTCCTCTTTCAAATGGGCTGGATTGGTGGGGGTTTGGGGTTATCCCGCCACCAAAGGCTGATGACTTAGCTTCCCTTGTCCTTTTCAGCTACCGTGATTGGTTGTTCTGTGAGATGAGTCTGGTCGTGGGAAGGTCCTGGCGATTTGGAGTCGTGTGAATTGGACGTGGAACATGGGGTTTGGAGTACATGGTTGTCAATAACGTCTTTTGAGATGTGTACTATGGTAGAGACTTATGCCGTGATGAGATTTTCACTGAATCAAGCAGACGTTGCGAGTAGTGGCGTTTGGGTAGATCGTCATACGCATAGTCGATCTACCGATGGCACGGCGATGAGAGTGGTCCTGTCTGATGTACGTGGATCATTAATCGGTCAATCGGAAATTACCTCGCAAATTAAATCAGTTAGACGCAAGCTTAGTCCATTTTGACTAAATTATACTCTGCTTATACAGAGTGGAGAGATTGCCGATCATCTACGACGATCGATCTAAGCGGAGTACATGTACAAGTGTTCGCAACGAAAAGACAGCGAAACAAATGCTCAGCAACGTCAACTTCTACACACAAACAATTCTCAAACAATTCCCCTCCGTCATGCCGTCCCTGAGATAAGGATTAAAATTCATCTTCATGACGACAATAGATGATTATCGGAGAATCATCGGCACCAGAACCAAGTACAGGATACTTACGAACATCTGTCTCTATGATTATGGGGTATATGGCTCCTGACAAATCTATGACAAAACAGAGGTAGGAATAACGAGCACCCCGATCTGGTATCTTGGTGCGAACAAAATCTGGTTCGATTCCGCGATCATTCCGTCCGCAACGACATCATGCTGTTCGGGCTCCCCGACACCCATCGAACGGGCCCATGTTTGCGTGTGCGATCGGCAGTACATCATACTTGAATCGGCAAGACGTCCCTGCTAGCGAGTGCCAAGGGACGTTGGTGGCTGTGGCATGAGGGAGGGCTCTCTGCGGGGATAGGCCGAACTGAAATGATCGTCGTGGGATTGAAATGAAGTTGTGAACTTAATGTACCTGCATGGGATGTCTATTTGTATTGTGATTAGGTTTATTGAGGTTTGATCGGACATGGAGAGTTACAATCTACATAGCGATTTGGCTGAGACATTGTGATCTCGTTGAGGAAGTGCTTAATTGAGGTTCACTGGACTTGGATCCGGAATGATGCACGCAATGGAATCGAAATCTTTATAAACAGCATAGAAGACGCGCTAAATTTTCAATCGAAGACACTTCAAGGGGTAAAGGCTAGGAGTTGGTCCACCTATGCAGGGCCTAATGCTCTTCCCGGTGGAACCCGATTTATGCAGAAATGGGGTTCCGAACGCCCGAGACAACGGGAAGACTAGGAAGTCTCGCATCCAAGCCTAGAGCTTGGCATTGAACCCAACGGAGTTGAGGTTTAGTAAATCCCTAGAGATGGCACCATGCCTTGCTCCTCGCGAGCTTCGGACCCGAGTTTGTAGGAAACCTTAAACCGAATTTTCACCGAGTTGCCTTTACCGGAGTCAACGCCGTCCAGGAGCATGTCTTGTTGCACTCCATTCTGCTGAAGGGGTGCAATTTCTCGGCCAGACTGTGGGCGGAGCTGAAGGGTGTAGGACTAGACATGTGTTAGTATTCGCGGTTATACCGAGGTATGACGGATTTTCTGCTTACCTTCTCTACTGCAACCTGGAAGTGAAGCTCTCCAATTGGTTGACTGGTAGTGTTGGAGAAGACAGCTCGGAGGTAGATCTGGCGCGGCGCACTGGGCACACGACGGGCGTGGAATTCGACTCGAAGCTGTGCGTTCAAAACCTGCACTTGATTTGTCGAAGGCAGGGTGTTGCTCTGTGGAAGGGAAGAGGCAAAGTTCCATTCATCATCCTCGGGAGCAGCCTGTCCTGCGGGCTGCGAAGGTGGGTTGGGGCCTCCAACAAGGTCAAGCAGGGATGAGGAAGCCGGAGCAGATTGATTGTGCACGGGGGAATGGAAAGCACTGCTTGACGGTCGAGGGCTAGCAGAAACCAACGACGCAAAGGGATCAGCCGCAGGTGGAGTCGCGGTCTGGCGAACCTGAGGTGACTGCGTGCGAGCTGGGGTGGAAGCCTGAGAGGCAGGCTTAGATGTGTTCATCGATGAAAGAATGTCGTAATTTGCCTTGAACCCTGGTGCTTGCTGTGGTGCTGCTACAGGCGGGGATGGGCCAGAAGGCATCGAAGGAAAGCCCACTGGGTCAGGTTAGCTATTGATTTCAAAATAAAGCGCATAGAAACTTACTGCCCCCCAGTGAAATTCCACCACCTGGCTGGGGACTCTCGTCACCAAGAGAGAGTCCAAGCAAGTCGTTCTCCAGAGTATTGCCTGAAGCACTTGACGAGGCCTGAGCGGTGTTACCATTGGAGCTTGGCTCCGGGTCAAAGTCAATCAATGAAAGCTCATTGTTCGCATTCTTTGACACGCCGGTTGTTGTGCCAAGGGTTCCCTTAGGGATTCTCGAGGCAGCATCCAGATCACCCTGCTTCACCAACTTGTATCGTTCAATAGTGCGGTGTATGCTGTCGTTAATCTCCAACAACTTGTGAACAGCCTCGGGATCATCGGATTCCTCTTCGCACATCTTTTGGATCTTGGGGTGAGCACTTTGCAGTGCATTTGCAAGTTCCTGTTAAACTAATCAGTAAGCCGAACCGGGTAAAGAGATTGCAGGCGACCTACCTCAAAAACATCACCTTCGGGAATTCCTTGTCCATTCTGTAGCATTTCCTCCAGGATTTTGGCCTTCTGTTGTACCTTTGACACTTCCTCTGCAGCCTTGGCCCGATAATCTGTCTTGTGTCGGTTGTCGTATCCCGCCATGACTTTCATCAACCGATTCGCTTCCTGTAGGTCGGCTGGTGTGCCTCTCCGAATAAGCTCCTGAAGCTTGGCAGACTGAGCTTCTTTCTCCTCCTCCTCCATTTCTTCGGCTGACCGAAGATTCTAAGCAACGTTAGTAGCTTTCCCATATATCATGACCACCAGGGTACCTACGTCACTCGGGTTCAATACGGCCGCATCCTCGCGACGAACCTCAGGGAATGCATAACCTTTGTAGAGCAACAGCCGATGCATATCCCGGATGAAGCCCAGGTCCTCCTTGTATCGTGATGTCTGGCAGATTGTTTGGCGCCACTCCTCGATCGACTCCAAGATGCGTTGTTGGACCCTCGAGGGTCGCATAGCTGGACGTTCGGGGAACCTTCGGACCAATTCATTGAGGAACTCTTTTGTGCTGATCTGGAGGTGAAACTTGTATCCGCAGTTCTTCACGCACATATCGAGAAGCTAATGGGGTGTGGCGGAGCATGGTCAGTAACCCCGCGCCAGGTTGTCCTCAATTCTGAACATACCGCCAATGCCAACAACGCAACATTCTGGTTCCGAGAGTTGATGAGATGGACAATCTCGATGGCCGATTCGCGAGGACTAGGAAGAATATCAGTATGCGCGATGCTTGGGGTCGGCGGTGTTCGACTCACGCATTGCCCTTCTTAGAGTTAATCAGATCGGCCACTTCGAGGTTCAGGGCCAGATTGGGCTCGTAGTTCTGCGGATCGCATGCATTGCCTAGATACCCCAGCTCATTAGCAATTGTGTTTCCTTATTGTTTCCAATATAAGTGATGGGGTTAAGCTCACGAATCGCCCGCTGTAGCGGTGATTGCCCCGGCTCAGCATAGGCACCGAAGCGGTCCCTAGCCGCCATGCGTGCTGAAGCAGCCTCCAGGGTGGCGGTTTGGAGAGCGAAGAGAAAAAAGAAAAGAAAAAAAAAGAACAGGGGTATAATGGAAGAGCCAGGAGTTGGGGGTCGAAGCGGGAAGGCCGCGATGGTTTGTTGTAGATTGGAGAGCGGACTAGGCGGGCGGAGAAGCACGTGTGGCGCTGATGCCTCCACTGGAATTTTTTATTTCTTTCGACGTCGCGCTGCACGCAATCAACGTGGAATTTGGCTTACATTCCCTCTACATTTCAATCACTCGCAGCCTTCACTATGGTTCGTCATAAGAAAGACAATTTCTCTCGAGGAGGCAAGAAATCCTCTCACCCCCGCCCGCGACCGGTGCCCCGCGATGATGGAGATGAGGCCGGCGCCGCTTCGTCGCGCCCTGCGTTCAAGGCTGCTTGCTGGGATATGGGCCACTGTGACCCTAAGCGATGCTCTGGAAAACGCCTGATGAAGTTAGGATTAATGCGAGAGCTTCATATTGGCCAACGCTTCCCTGGTGTGATCGTCTCGTACGTAACATCCCACCTTGGTCGAAACATACCTACTAACCATTGGAACAGGCCTAATGCGAAGAAAGTGATCTCCCCGGCGGATAAAGAGCTCATGGAACAACATGGTGCGGCAGTAGTGGAGTGTTCTTGGGTACGAGTCAAGGAAGTACCTTGGTCGCGAATTGGAGGAAAATGCGAACGACTTTGTATGTGTGCCACACACAATAGGGAGTACGCGCACAAATACTAACTTTTTTTTGCGCCTAGTGCCTTACCTCATCGCTGCGAATACGGTCAACTACGGCAAACCTTGGAGATTGAACTGCGTCGAAGCGCTCGCGGCGTGCTTCTGCATTTGCGGACATCAGGAATGGGCGGAACAGATCTTGAAGAATTTCAGATACGGAGAGGCCTTCTTGGAAATCAATGCCGAGCTATTTAAGCTATATGCTGCTTGCAGTACCGAAGAGGACATCAAAAGGACCGAGGAGGAGTGGTTGGCTAAGATTGAAAAAGAGTACGAGGATAGTCGGGTTGAGGGAGAGGATATCTGGACCGTCGGAAATACCAATCGCATGCCAGCGAACAGAGGCTCGGACGACGATGAAGATGACGACGATGATGATGATGAGAGTGGTGAAGAAGGCAGTGGTGCCGAGGAAGAAAGTGAGGACGAGGAAGATAAGGATCCGTTTGCCATCTCCGACGACTCTGAGGATGAAGAACAGATGGCGGAAATCCGGCGCAAGATTCTCGAGTCAAAATCTTTCAAGAACCCGTCAACGTCAGACAAAGAACAACCGGAGAGAATCGCAAAGCCAGAGCCTACATACATCGACTCTGATGCCGAATCTGGCTCGGCGGGAAGCGAGGACGGGGATTTTGACAACATCATCAACGCCACCACCGTGACAGACCGTACTGGTATTAAGGAAATTCAGCGCCGAAGAGGACAGGAGACCGTCAGTGCTTCATTTTCTCGGGCTGAGATATCTGCGCCGAAGCGATGGTAATGCGAAAGGCAGTGATCAATGAATTGAACGAGTCTTCGATTTATGACTTGATGAAAGGAATTACATGACATTTCCCCACGCGGGCATCTCAAAAGGAACCCTCAATGGGCATTTAATCCCCACGGTACTATTTTGCCCGGAACCCAATATCCCCAAGGCACTGTGCCATCATCCCAAATCTCGTCACCTTCAACCGTATTACCTGATCCCTTGATAACATCAGTACGGTGATCAGCATAATCCTTCTGAGGTGAATTACTCACCAAATCTTGTGGCATATCATCTTAAACGCTCTCGACATAACAGGATAGAGATATTGCACAATTACACCGCCGGGACTTGAGATCGACAGTAAGCCTTTCATGGCAAAGGGCCTCATAATATGATACTCTTCTGACTGTATCTATGTATTGAAACTTCTCCCGTCTCTGTACCTCGATTGTACTGCATGTACTGTACTATCCGCTGGAGCCTTAGCACAAGGAAACCGTCTACACCGTGGACAATCCACCAGCGTATGTCTGGGCAATGTGTGTGTCAAGGAGTGTGCCGTCGAATCGTATATTAAAGGATTGGTTTCGTTATAGCAAGGAAGCACAGGAGGTCCGCGGGGTCGTCTTTTTCCTCTGCGGCTCCTTGATAAGCGTTGATATGACTGTTGTAGAGATGAAAGCAACATGGGCGTATGTTTGGTCAAAGACTCGAGATAATTTAAGAATGTGCAAAAAGGATTTAGGGTACGTGACGATTTGAAATGCCGGCATGAACCTTATGTATTAATCCCACGCGTGGAGTATAACGCAAGCGGGCACCTGCCAAGGTAGTAAAGTATTTATACCAACTTGTAAATGAAAGAAGGGATACTTTCCATGGCCACCGTGCGTCATAACGGCGGGGTCTGCGAGGGTTTCAAGTCTAATATCCAGGCTACGCTGAAACAGATGCAAGGAGGAGCCGGATACTGAGCCTGACACTTGGCAATGTTTCAGATTTCATACCGTTTTAGAAAGTGATAAGATCTGATCTATGCTAGGAGTGAGAAAATCAAATTCACTTCGTGCTTCTTTTGGAAGGTGCCCGCTGTTTAGCCCGAGGCTTGAGTAACATTTGGCCTTCCCCCCCTCAGGCCATTAAATCGGACATCATACCAATCCTCTTTCTATCTATAGATGATCCAATTCACCGGCGGACATTTGGATCCTATCCCGATGTTCTTCTAGAGGTGAGTCGAGACTTGTTTGGATAGTGGCTGGCTTTCATATCCTGTGCCATTGCAGAACGAGGATGAGCCACTGGCGTTTCCAGATATGCCAATTTAGCTAGGATACTCTCATCGAGGAACTAGTAAATGCCATCATCAGCTGACTGTCGTTATCTCGGAATTTGTGAAAATCCATTGTATTTCCAAGATTTCAGGGCTCTGGATCCATATAAATTAGATCTGTCTTAGATCCATCATGGTATGGATTAACGGGTGTTCATGGAAAATTTCCACTGCCGAGTTCAAATGAGACACTCGAATATCGAGGTTTTGCCAGTAATGGTCGTAGGTGGATACAAGTGGATAGCATCTCCCCACGAACTAGTGGGTTTTTCGGTCAATCCTTATCAATAAGACTGGAGTTCGCCGTTCATTGGGTTGTTGTATTTACGAAGAGGTAAAACGTGAAGATAGTGGTGCACTTCATTTGTTCGGTGCTTAATGGGAGACAAGATGTGGATGAATAGAGGGTAGAAAGATTTGGGTTGCAAAAGTCAAGCAACCACCAAGCAGCGAGATAGCGTGACATTAATTATCCGGAGATACAAGGGATGGTCTTCACAGCAGCTTGCATAATATGTCGTCAGATATTGAAATATGCATGCTAGCGGTTCTATAGTCCAAGTGGCTGGACGACCTTTAGGAACAATAACTGATGGTCCATGGTTACTGATGATCTGGTCGATGTGACAACGTGTACTGAAATTTTCTATGAGGACTGACGCTCAAATTGGAATCTTACAAGGTGCACCTTCCTCTGCATAGAGCCGTGCGTCCTGTTTATTATTTGTCCGGCATGCTTCTCGTGATAAAATTTTACTTCTATTCTCCGCGAACCAAGAATATTCCTCAATTTGACGCAAATTCTCACCCTGAGTGTCTTTCCTTTGTGAAATAGAATTTACAACGTCAGAAGCTGCCTCTCTTGACCATCCAAACTACTTTGATAATCTCGAATCGCTCGGACCACTTGGTCAGATTAGGGTTTGGAAGTCAACTGAGCGTGTGGAGGTAGGTCTGAGATACTTATCGGTCAAGAAGGGGAAATCTGAGGTTGCTCGGCCGATCGCGGCCGTGGCCTCGGACACGCCAAATAGAAATGGAGAGTTCCCAGAGATGCAGAATGATTTAGCTCTCTGCTATCGTGCAGCGGTAGAGAAATCTCCTTCAGCGCTGACAAAAAACTCAAAAATGCGTTCTTCTATCTACGTCTTTGTTTTGCTTGCCGAACTTTTTGCTGGGACACTGGCAGCCATCCTTGCGAATCCGAACCTGATGATCAATGGAATCACTTTTCCAACCAGAGCACACTGGATGCGCTTAGCAAATGAGGCATTGAACGAAATTAGCGGCTCCCCTTGCCCCTTTGCGGCTTTCGGGACAGTCATTGTTAATCATACGGCCTCTGACGCAGGCGAACTCATTTGCATGGGCGTCAATGAGAATTCGAAGACCGGAAATCCTTCTCTGCACGGTTAGTCAACTAGCCTAGCTAATAGCTATGGATTGGCTGACATTCATTTCACATTTTAGGGGAAATGGCAGCTATTAAGAATTGTACGGCGATTCTAACCGATCCCCACGGCAAATATCGCATGACTGCGTCCGAGGCAGAGGATGCGTTCGCCGACCTCACGCTATATACAAATGCCGAAAGCTGCCCGATGGTATGGTGTCTGTAATCTGTGGGACTCTTAATAGTAAGCTAACGGAGAAGAAGTGCGCCTCCGCAATTCGATGGGCAGGATTCCGAGAATACGTCTATGGGACTTCGATTGATACACTGATTCAGAAAGGTTGGGGTCAGATCCGCATGCCTTCAATTCAAATATTTGAAGCCTCTTTTGATCTTCCGACACAGTCACGTCTAATGGGAAACATCCTCATCAACGAGACCGACCCTTACTTCCTGTGGCAGTATGATCCGACCTATCCGTGCCCTCATGGTTGTTCGCGTACCAGTGATGGGACAAGTTGCGAGGCTTCCTCGAAGTGAAACCATTTCAACGGATTTTGTACCGAACTTCACTTTAGATTATAAGATTTAGAAATAGTGACAGATCAACAATGCAATGCTTTGTATGTAGGTGTCCGGGTTGTGTAGAGAGATTTCTCGTGCGATATGATAAATAGCATGCTCAAATTCATTGCTAAATTATTCTCCTCCATTCTGCACGAGCAGTAGGATGTCTTCTAGCGAATCAGGCATGCCAAACCTAGAATTTGGTAGCGTAACGTTGCCATATAGCTCCTCTGTGTGGGACTCCCGAGGTATAAACCCCGGCATCTGCATGGTAGACATTGGCGAAGGCGGCCCGTTCACAGGAGGTGCATCATGTTGCCATTCATCTGAACGGCTAACCAATGCCTCATTCTCACAAATATATTTGACGAGGCCACGAATATTCAAGCCACCTGAGAGTCCTTTTCCATGATCCTGCTCAAGATTAAGCAGCAATCGCAATATTTTCACGCCTCTCGTGGCAATCATACTAGCATCGCTCTGGGACAGAATTCCAATCATGTCCTTGACTAATTCGCGATTCTCCTCCTGGTCACAATCAGGAAGTGGGTCGAAGAATAGATCCAAGCACAATATTATCTGAAACCAGGTAAGTGTCGATACAATAAATGAACCAGTGATTACCGGCAACTTACACTTGCTGCGACGCTAAATGCGTGATAAATCCACAGCACGGGCCCGTCTTCCTTGACTAACTGCTTCTGCTCTCGGGTGATAGTTTTGGCTGCCGCAATGCAAGTTTTACGTGTGAATGTAAAAGCCGGATTAGTAAAGCTAGACCATAGGAATTTGCGATGAATCATGATTATTTTGTGAGCGGAGCTAATAGTGAGGCAATGACGTGCCCAAGGCACGTAGCGCGGCCACGATGGCTCAAGAGCAGTGTTTCGTAGGCAAGAAGGAACATGCTTGCTAACCAGCGTACGCATTTTTGTGTCATATCGGATGACATGTTCATATTTCGCAAACAATGTATGTGATGCAGAAAGGTCGTCTTGAAGCTGTGGCATGAGCGCTGCAATTTCGTATAAGAAACGATGGTAGGTCACCGGAGTGGGCACATTGTCTGAAAGAGTAGTCATTTCAATATCATCCATGCAATTGCGAGGCTTTCCTGTATTGAAGTCTCGCCGGTGAATCAAGTAGCTTTCCGAAAATGGTATCGAGAACCAGTCTTGAATACATAGCTCTGTCCATAATCGTCGACCAATCTCCCTTCGTACTAGACTCTTTGGATGGCCATCAATTTCTTCGCCCAGTCGATGCATTCCCAAGCTCTGAGAAATCCGGACAGCAGACGCAAGCTTGACGGAGTGGCTGTTAGAATGGCCTAGTAAGTGGGCGCTTATGGTCATGGTCGCGATACATTCAATCCCGTACAGAGAATGGCGAGCAGTAAAATCCGCCAGATTCAGGCAGACCAGTGCAGCTTTAAAGAACCGATGTGCTAAGTTCGTACGCTCGAGATGTTCGAATCCCCAGGAAGTAGATACCGGCCGAGGTGCACATGTCATAGTTCCTGCTAGCACGGCAAATAAAAGAGCAACCCATTGAAGATCAATCTGCTGGTTGTCAATGCAACCATGATGTTGTTTAAGAAAACGATCGACCTCTTCCAGAAATATGCGTCCGTGGAATGCGGAGTGGTACCACAAAAGACACTCGCAATGATAGTTGACCATCCGAAGTAAGGTGGGCGGCTCGGGAAGCAAAAGTTGTAGAAGCGGAAGTGAAGAGGCATCATCAGTAAAGCGTAACTGAGGTGGATCCGCGGGACTATTTAATAGGGATACATCCCCGGGGGACTGAGCAAGATCACTGTTTGGATTCCCAACTAAGTCGTCAAAGTCGGGAACTTTCCGTCGACCCCAAGCTAGAAACTCCAATATTGTCGCGGCATCTTCCACCTCGTCAGCCTCGCGACTGGGACTGGCATCCTCTATCTCCGACGGCGCTCTGGTCGAGCTCTCTTCCTGGGCTGCAGATAACGGTACTGAATTTTCATTAAAATTGGTATTCGTGCTCTCGTGTGCTCTAACTGCTTGTAGTGTAGCTTGTAGCTCATTGAGACAGGCAGCGAGGGTCCCAGTCAATTCCGTTGCGTGGAATCCACTGTGCTGGGGAGCTTGTGGAAATGCCGCCGTTGCCCGAGAGTACGACGATACATGTGGTGAGCGGTAGCAAGTGCTGCCTCTGGACTTCCAAACACGTAAGTATCCGAAGGTCATAGGCTCATAGCCGAGCATCACTGAGTAGGATCTAACCTATTGCGACAATTTCGACATGGCAAAATCTTATCACACTTGATCTTTCGCCGCGTACACTCTGCACACGCTAACCGCTTTCTCCTCGCTGACGGATTCATCATGCTGGCTATTGACACCAGTGAGATACTTTGTAGATAGATTCAGTGACGGGTGACGGACGGGTCTGGTGGTGATGATCCGTGCCTATATAGCAATCTTGCTCTATCAACTCGGCCGACGCTAGGGTGGAGCTTGAGCCGTGTGGCTGGTCAGCGATAAGGACAATGACAGGGGTATGCAGATAGTGAAAGCCTAAAGGTATCGGCACGAAGATGCCAAGTTTTTACCCCATCACACGCAAGACCGTGCAGCAAGAATTTGAGGAGACGCGAACCTCAAAAGACCAGTCCCGCCCAAGATGTTGGGGCATTATCAACAATGGCGATGCGTCTGATCCAACGCAAGCGCTGGGCCCTTCCCAAGCAAGACAGCAGCATCGCCCCACCACATGTGTGGAGCAATGCCGATCAAGATCCGGTTCCACCAGAAAAATGGACCTGGACTGGATGGACCTTTACGCAGTATTGGCTGTCGGACTTGGTCACTGTTTCAACGTGGTCTGCGGCCAGTTCGGCGTATGCATCTGGCCTCTCTGCAACCGACACAGTGTTGTTGACACTGGTCGCAGCACTGTGCAATGCTATACCCACAGTCCTCAATGGTGCCGTTGGCGCTGACCTTCACATTCCGTTTCCTGTGGCTATTCGGGCAAGCTATGGCACGTACTTCGGGTACTTCTGTGTTGCCTCGCGTGCTGCGCTGGCAATGTTCTGGTTTGGTATCCAGAGCTCTTATGGAGGGCAATGTGTAACTCCGGTGAGAGCTGCCTGTCCCCGATTCAATTCTTGTGTGGCTAACAATGTGAAAGATCATCACCGCTATTTGGCCAAGCTACGCCAATCTCCCTAATCATTTACCAGCATCGGCAGCCATCACGACGCAGGGCATGGTATCCTATGTCATATACCATGTCATTCAAACGCCGTTCCTCTTCATCCCCACCCATAAGTTACAATATATGTTTATTTTCAAGTCCACTCTTGTACCACCCATGGCACTAGCTATGGTCATCTGGATATCTGTCAAGGCTGGAGGAGGAAGTGCGATATTCCATGAACCACCTACTGTTCATGGCGCCGAGCGAGCATGGCTATGGCTTACCAATATGACTTCAATCACCGGTTGGTTGATACCAATCTCTAAGCTTAGAAAATGTGGCTCTAATGATATCCAGGCGGCTTTTCAACACTCGCGGTCAACATTTCTGACTTCTCGCGCTTTAGCAAGAGGCCTGGCAGTCCAGTCTGGCAACTGCCGATGATTCCTCTCTTCAAAGTTCTCACCGGTCTTTTTGGTATCATTGCCGCCAGTGCGTCGAAGAGAGTGTATGGTACCATTCTATGGAGCCCATTGGAGATTATCGATGAGTGGCAGGGCTCTTCAGGGGGACGAGCCGCAGCCTTTTTCTGTGCATCGCTATGGTTGTTGGCGCAAATTTGCACTAATGTCTCCGCTAATTCGATATCTTTCGCAAATGGTAGGTACATACTACACTTCGTACTAAGCAGCTTCTAATATGTTTCCAGATATGACAACCATGTGTCCAAAATGGTTCAATATAAAACGTGGAATGATCCTGTGCATGATTTTAGGAGGATGGGCACTCTGTCCCTGGATTATCATTGAGAGTGGAAAGACATTCCTCAGCTTTATGGGAGCCTATTCCATATTCATGGCACCCTTTGCAGGCATTCTTTGCTGCGATTATTGGATCGTTAAGCGACGCAAATACGACGTACCAGCGTTGTACGATCCACGAGGAATATACTACTACAAGGTGTGTTCAGACTGATTTATGTGTCTCAGACAATAAAATCGCTAACTGTTTTGGTTTCATGACAGCTTGGCACAAATTGGCGTGCCTTGGTTTGTAATTTGGCGGTTATTGTGCCGCTTCTCCCGGGATTGGCACACTCGGTGACACCTGATAATGTCAGCATCGACACCGGGCTGCAACATCTTTATGCTATCAACTACCTTTATGGCTTCTGCCTTTCCTTTACACTTTACTTTGTGTTGAATCATTTCTGGCCCGATCAAGCGACGCTGATCCCAGCAGTCGTTCCGGGGGTGGTTCGCCCTCTAAATGCCGTTGATTCGGATTTGGAGGCAGAATTCAATGTGGACAGGATGGTGGAATCTGCTGATAAATTGAAACACTAGCAAGAAAGCAGTGATGCAATTTTTATCTTAGTAATGGATAATAACTTGGATTTTTGTATATTCACATGGACTTTAATGGTAACCTACACCTAACATGTACCGATAATCTAATGAAAACTTTCGGCTGAATAGTAGCTATTGGCCATGCAACCTAGATGTGAAGATTAAACATAATTTTTGCTTCTATTGAGAATGTACTAGTCACGGTGTATGACCGACAGGCAGTACTATAGCTGGTAAGTGTAGAGGTCAAGAACCTCCACGGCTAGTGTGGATGAGTGCTTAAGTCGATGGAATTGCCACCTCATACTACAAAGTCTTTACGACCAAATGTAAAAGTGAGAGTTGAGCTGCGAAGCGATGCATTCAGCAAATAGTGTCATTATCTAAATAGGGGCATGGTGAGCCACACTTCTACATTGAAGGGTGGTCCGAGGCTGCGATATTGCACTGATGCATGATTCGCGGGCCGTATGACTCAGGAAACTCGGTCTGTGACAAGTTAGGACTTGCAGTACCTCAAATGTGGAATTACTCACGATACTATGCCACAATGCTCGGTTGTACCAGAGAATAACATCTTGCTCCTGGTGGGGATGCGCATAAATATTCTCCGGCGATAAGACTGGGCTCATGATCCTGCATCACGCTGGTCAGCTCACCGTCAATCCACAGCCTAGAAGAGGCCAACTTACTTGTCCATAAAAGCGCGGACCTCCTTTAGATCAGTGATTACTGTCTCTTCCCCGTCTGCCTTGTTCTTAAGATACAACTTGAAAGCTCCCTGGCCATGAACCTGGAGAGACTTCTCCCCCGTGATCGGATTAGTCCAGACCATGGGATAAATGCAAATATTCTCCTCTGTCCAAGGCGACAGCTTATTAAGTGGCATCTCGCGACCCTCCGTTTCGATAAGATGACCAAGTCTGGTGCTGCGGGCAGTGGACATCCACTGGAATGCGTGCGGCGCGTACTCTATACGACTGTGCAAAACTATTTCACGCAGCTCTGGGCTTAGGAGCTGCAGTGCTCGCGATCCGGCTACCATCGCAGTTGCGCCGGGTGCAATATTCATTGTTCTTCCGGTACCATCGCCCCAGTGAACGGTAACATCGGGGCCCTTCGGCGTTCGCACGGCCAGCAGGCAACCTACCCGCGGTGGAGGGATCTTGTACAAGGAACCATCCCAGTGCCACTGATAAAAGCGACTCGCGCCTGCATCTCTTTCCTCTCGAGGGATGTGTGGTGGCAAGTGGAAGTCGACATGGTCGATGCCCTTTACTTTGAATCCTGGAGGGAAATCGAAATGGTCTTGAGGAACTTCGCCACGGCCCAGAATATGCACCTGAGGTTGAGCATTGATGGCCGGTCGATTGGGCAAGCCATATATGGTCACACCATTCTCGGAGAGAAGTACAGGGTCGGCACCGTGAGCGAAACCTCCTGTCTTTTCGTCGGGGTCAAAGCTTCATGATCATGACGGTTGAGTATCAGTAACAAAACAGAGATGATAGGACGATATGTGGGTGAAATACCATGCAGTCAGGCGATATTGTTGTTGTGGTGTTAACATTTGCGGCTGTTCCTTGAAAACAAGCAGCTTATGGTGATGGAGGGCATCAGAAATGAGAGCAAAATCGGCCGAGGTGAAGTTGTTGAGATCGATGCCGTAGATCTCGGCTCCAAAATCTACATTGTTCTCGTGTTTGATAGGCACCACGCGTCCATTGCTAGTGGCTGCCGATGGGGGCTGGTAGGCTTCTCGCACCGTCAGGACCTTAGGCGCATCAATCTCGGTGGCAGTGGTAGAGACGGCAAACACCATGGTGAAGATGAGTGATACAAAGTATTATGCCCAGCTAACATTGATTTATTGGTTCTTTATAACAACATCTGTCTTGACATCTATCATTTGACATGATTTAGGTGACACTATGACGGCCGAATTGCGGTATATAGACGGGCAGACCTCGGCCGTCGACGGATCCGCTGATCGGATGGACCTGAGTAAGAGGACTAAGCATCCCGATTGAACTATTTCGCTCCTATGCCTTTCAGGAATCTTAACACAGTTCCCTTCAATTACAAACTTACTTCGAATTGCATCTGACAAGATGAATACACCCTCTACATCATTCTATCACAAGACGCCGAACGGCACAAAGTTGCATTTTACACAAACGGGTAATCCGTCAGGTCCTCTCGTTATCCTGCTTCACGGACTGGGTGGATCGACCAAAACATTCGAGCCAATTCTCCAGTGTCTCTCGCCACAGATCAATCGCTTGATCTGTGTTGATTTGGAAGGATTTGGCCAAACAGCTTTGTCCTCGCCTGACACGATCCTCTCTGTCCCTCGATATGTCGACGACCTGGAACATCTCGTGGCATCTCTGCAAAGCTCTCCTGGGGTCTCGTCCGGGAAGTTGTTATTCATCGGTCACAGCCTCGGATCTATCATCTCAATGCACTACGCTTCAAGGCACCCAAATCGAATTCGTGGTCTCGTCTTGCTTGGACCAGGCCGCTCAATTGCCCATGTTCCCGCCGCAAGAGAGCGAATGCTAGGCTTAGCGGCAAAAGCGCGGACAGAAGGTATTCAAACTGTGGCAGATATGGCAGCTATATCCAACTTTCCGCTTGAAGGCATGGTTCCACCCGAGGTCCGCCAAATCGTGAGGGAAACGGTGGCTAGCTGTGATGCTGAAGCCTACGCTAGAGCATGTGAGGCAATCGCAGGCCTTGATCATCTAGATCCAGATTACAACTCCATCTGCGCTCCGACCTTATTCTTGGTAGGAGGTGGCGATATCATATCTACCCCAGACTCAGCTGGGGGACTACAGCAGTTGATTGGAAAAAATTCAACGGTGAAGGTTCTTGAGGGTGTTGGACATCAGATGATTCTCCATAATTTTGAGGGCTCTACTGAGGCGATCAAAGTTTTTGTCGAAAGATTAGATGAATAAATGTTGTATCGATGGCTACGAGCAAACACTCTTGAAATTTATAGCCAACCCCAGGCGGATCTCTTTCCTCGAATATTGTATCGAATGTTTTCTCTGTCGCATATTATCAACGTAGTGATAAGGAAAGTGATTGCAAATCTTCCAGGGCGTTTTCTTGTTTTCAATAATATGCCTTCTCGGTCCCTGGTTCCATACGCTGCTGGCGAGAATTTGGCTGATACTTCCGTTACCTATCGAATTATGCTGCTTAGAAATGTTGTTTCAATTGGTCAAGTCAGCAAAGGACCTCCGGGTTTGCAATACGGATACCATCGGATGAATGATAAAGACGGCCGTAAAGATCGGCCGGAAGAGCTTGCCATGGCTTGCACCCCGCTCGGTGGTCCGTGCCGCAGTATGGGACTAGACCTTTGGTTTATCTTTCCATGCAGCACGTATATCAATGCTAATCCGAGCCCTGTGAATGGATGAATCATGCATGTGATGTACGTTGCACGGGTTGGGGCGAGTTCGGCCGCAGACAACTAATCCAGGCCAATAAGACAACAACGCATTTGATAAAAGACCCCTCAATTACTCCCAAGCTCTGTTCAATTATCTAGTAAAAGTCTATCAATTGAACAACATCATCATCTATCAATAGAATCCTTGCACTGGAACAACTGGTACAATGGAAAACCGCACTTCCTTCACTGTGACACCACTGGAGCGGACAGCCGAACAAAAGTTCAATGTGAGTAGTGGCTCCGCATAATAATGATACTAAACTCACAACTTGATAGTTCGGGGCTTGCATAACTGGGGTGGACTTGAACAACCTCTCAGGTGGGTCCCCATCTCCCTTCATATCGGAAGGCTCGATCTAACAAGGACGAATAGATGAGGATGTCGATCGTCTCAAAGCCGCTATTTGGCGCCACAAGGTCATTGTTGTGAAGGCACAACATGACTTAGATCCGAAGAAGCAATGGGAGCTGGTGACCAGACTGGATCCAAATGCCCGTGATGGCCACAGTCACGGCAACCTTACCACATTCCGTGCTAAAGGCGGGCTTCTTGCAGTATGTTTCTCTACTTGGTACATTTCCTCATCGAACAAGAATCTGACGGTATTGGTTCAGCAAGGGAGAGAAGTTGTGGGAATTCCAGGCGCTGAAAACGTTCGCCTAATTGGCAAGGGTTTCCAAGGTGGAAATCACTTTGGAGTTGAAAATCACACCATCGATCGCGGACTCAGCAATGATTTCCATGCCGTGCCACCATCCATGGAGGAGTTTGAGCAAGGCATCACCCGTTTTCAGCGCTGGCACATCGATGCTCCACTATATGGGAAGGATCCTGCGTGGTTCACGACCCTGCGATGCGTGACTCTTCCCAAAGGGCCTGATCTCACCGTTAAGTGGGCAGACGGCTCTGGCCAAAGTATGAAATCCCCACCAGGGAAGACCGCGTACTTCAGTACATCGCAGCTTTATTCGATGTTATCTCCTGATGAGCAAGTCTTGGTTGATCATAGTTGGGTTGAATATGCGCCTTATCCGTATAAGTGGATTGAGAAGTGCAAGGGCAACACCAATGGTCTGGGCTTAGCAGAAGGAGGTGAGCGCCTCACAGATGAAGAGCTCGGCGAGTATGATCCGACTGCGGTGAAGAAGGTATGAGGTTGAACTTTCTCCCATTCATGCCATTCATTGGCTAATTTGGCGACTAGTATCCAATGGTCTGGGTGAACCCCCTTACGGGTGAAAAGGCCTTCCAGGTCCATGGCATATGCGCCAAAAAGCTTTACCTACGTCGCTCAAAGGAGGAGCAGCCTCATATTATAGAAGATGTGGCCGAGATTCGCAAGTTCATCCTAGGTATCCAAAACCGAATTCTGAAGCCCGAATACATCCTGCTGGCTCCTGTGGAGGAAGGAGACGTGGCTATTTGGGACAATTACGGACTGTTCCATTCGGCCATCGATTATCCGATCAGCATGGGCCCTAGGTCCATGCATCAGGCCAACATCAGTGGTAGTATTGGTCCAAGGGGGCTAGTAGCGATCCCTTCAATGGCCTAGGGGGAAATTTCAGTCTCTAACCTTCAAAGTAGCCATCTACCTAGTCCCGAATATTATGTACAAGGTTTGAAAAAATATATGAATCACCTGTAGAAGAGATAAATCGTAGATTTGCCACACAAATATATACATTGAAAGTGAAATTATCAACCTACAACACCAGATCTTCCATCCCCAATCCATCGACGAACCCATAAAGCTCAACAGGATCCTCAAAAACCGTCCACACCGAAACTGGAATATCCTTGAATGCCTCCTCAAACCTTTCATCCTTATTCTTCTCCTCCATATGCGCCACACCCGTGACTTTTCGGATAGCAATCGCATGAATCCACGTCGGATACCTTCGATACATCTCCGCATACGCCTCAGGATCACTCTGCGTTGAATCCCCAATACAAAGTACCCTCCGCGCTGGGAACCAGAGTCTGATCTTCTCCATCCGATCGGTTTTGTACTCCTGTGTCCGCTCCGTCAATGACTTAATCAAGCCATTAACATCAAAGAAGGAATACTCGCGCAGCACAAGCGTACCGGGGATGTAGTACTCATGTAAGAAGCTGTGCAGGAACGGATAAAGATTGTAGGGCGAGGCGGAGAGATAAAACCAAGTCGGGTTTAACTCCTCGTGAACATGACGGTAAAATTCCGGCATGCCGACGATCGGGACCGGTTCTTCCGTGAAAGTGGTCCGGAGGATACCAGTTGGATCGACAGTCATGGTCCGTTTGATCGTGTCGTCGATATCGGAAACAATCAGCCAGCCTTCCGGCGCAGCGAAACGCGTTTCCATTACTGCAATGCTATTTCCAAAGTTGGCTAGGCGAGGTCGTATGACTGTCCCGTCTGGGATGGATGGTGCTCCGAGCTCGACGGTCTGGCTGATTATCCCACCCCGGTCAGAGGGCCCCAGTTCGTGCAATTGTTCTTCGCCACTTATGTCAAGCTGTAACTTGACAGTTCTACCAGGGGAAACGGTATCCAGGAACGGTTGAATGCGATCCACGATACGTTGATGTGTTGCTTCGTCGGCTATGCCTGTTTCACCGTCTAGCCCGATGTGGTCTGCTATCGAGGCGACTAGCTTCCCTACATCCTTGCGGCCCTCTGTCTCAAGGATGCAAGCTACGAACTCGGCGTGCCATGCTGCTGGTTGGTCAGTCCGCCCTGCTTCTCCTGGTTCAGGCACAAGCTGGTATGCGGTGTTATCCAGCAGCCAAACGGTGTTGGTGTGTGGGTCCGCCCGATGCGCGATCGGATTTTTGGAGCCTAGGATTGAAGCAACGAATTTCATAAAAGATGAACCACGCCTTTCAATGGGGGCTGGTCGTTCCTCAGATGGCTGAGCCGGGGCCGTTGGCTTTGGGGCCTCGGTTTCATTGTTCGGGGTCGAAGAGTCGCACGGATTGGCGTCGGCCATGATGCTCGCTTCCCGGCCGTTATTTGTATTTCGCTTTTTCGAAAGTAATTATTCGGCTGCGAATATTCAATATCTGAGGGAATAGTATCAGATCTTTTAGATATTGAAAGATCGACCGATCTAAATCACTCTT
The DNA here is from genome assembly GCF_028827895.1 of Penicillium longicatenatum. Taxonomy (NCBI): domain Eukaryota; kingdom Fungi; phylum Ascomycota; class Eurotiomycetes; order Eurotiales; family Aspergillaceae; genus Penicillium; species Penicillium longicatenatum. Next base: position 3,837,153 of record NW_026643120.1, on the reverse strand, counting down.
GGTTGTTGGTGCTGTTCTCAGGAGAACGGAATGAATAGGGGCAAGCACGGTGATCATATAACGAACGATCAACCCCTTTAGCGTGCTCGGCTGTAACCTACCCTGTTCTCTCCCACCCCGCCTGATCCCAACACACGGGTTTGAGGCTGTGAGCTGGGCGCTGAGCGCCTGTTCCTCGAGGCACCTGCCCTTGCACCCGGGGCACCAGGGCACGTCATTCGGCAATGTCATGTGGCGGAGTAGACATAATGCCCATCTTATTCGGGAGGTTGCTGAAAGTGTCAAGTTCCTTGTATTGAATGAATTTTTTAAAGTCCGAAGTCTTGGACTGACGTTTTATGTATAAGTTTCCGTGAAGTTGACTATTTACTATTCTGCTATAGGGCTGATGACCCTGCGTATGCGCCCAGGGCCGGTAGGGTGGAGCACTGGGCATCCTTACTGATCCCTGTAAGATTCAAAATTAACAACTAACTTCAGAGCGCATCCACAATGCTATATCATGCTAAGTTATGTCATGAAATAAATTCTTCGAATGATTTGGCTGCGGAAACGTCCTGTGTTTTCTCCAGCACGTGGTGGTAGCTTCAGGATGAGGCTGTAATGGAGTCTTCCAACGCTCATTCATTGGTATGAATAAATTCTGATTAATAAAGACGTCTGTATTAAGTCCTGTTAAGCCCATGCTGCGAAAGCAAAAGACATTAGTTAATAGACTTCAGGCCTGGAATGCAATATCGTCACAGTAAGGTGAGGCGTGGAGATACGAGCGTATAAATAGAAGACGGTTTGACATAAGTCATGTGATTGTGGTATTTAGCAGCCGTGGCAATAAGCGCGTGTGGGATTACCGAACTATATCGTACCTTTCTGATAACCACCGAGTGTGTATTTGTTGAGTGAATCTGTGAACGATGTTGAGATCAAGCATACTCTGGTCCTTCTGCACTAATACATTCTAAAAGGACATAACTTCATTCGATTCTGAATTTATAAGCAGCATTCACGCTCAAGGATGAATGATTGATGATTCTGCACGTGATTGGGCTATAGTATATAGATTTCCAACCTTGAAATATTTGTCAATAACGTTCAACTAAATCGGCGGCGGACCTTGCTCCCTGAATTCCTAGCTGGAAGAAACGGTGGAAAAGCAATATGAATGTCTCTTACTCTTCGTGCCTTCTGTCCGATGGCAAGAGAAACGCAAGTCTTTTGATTCTACGAGAGCACAATTTGCCTCTCGATTTGATAACGCACCATGGATGATGCCAAAAGTCATGCTGACCTAAGGCAGAGTATACGTCAACGTTAGGAAATTGTCAGAAGAAACGCCCGGTTCATATAAAATAATGGCAAAGCCGCAATTTCACTCACTAGAAATAAGATGAAAAGCACACCATTCCCCAACTAGACCACCAGCATATTCCCCCATTTGCATTACTACTTACCAACTCGTCAAAATGAGCGTCGAACCACCCATGCTGTCAAGCAACATTTTAGCGGATATAATAAACCCCTCAACCTCCTACGGGCCATCAATGAAAGCCGGAAGAAAGTTCTCCTCGGCGACAGACGAGAGCACCATCCCCGCCACAATGCAAGCCCTATACTACTCGCCCGCAGCAGCACTCAACAACAACACATACCCAACAACCGACTCTCCACGATTCAGAGAAGATAACACCCCCATCAGCCCAAGATCCCAATATCTAGCATTCAATCCCAGAGCCGAATCGAATCCGTTTACGGAAGAGAAGCGCAGCCTCAGCCCCGGAATGAGTCCCGACACAAGAGCCGCCTCGGTCACGAATCCAAAGGCAACTGCAAGCCCACTCCCAAGTACCAAGCCTGGTCCAGCGGGAGAACTTATTTTTGATAAGTCCTTTCCAACTCCGCAGCCTGCAACGCATCAGTACCTACTGAAAGTGCATACGGCAGCTTTCTGCCAGGATGAACTTCGTCTCGCTACGGAGCTCAACCCTCCGAAGACAACGCCGCAGATTCCTTTGCATAGTTGTTGTGGTACAGTTGTCACGACGCCCCCGCAAGACCCTGACCGGCCCCTTGGGCCGAAGTATAGAATTGGCGACGTGGTCTGGGGTCTTCTGAGCTATGCACGCGATGGCGCAGCTGCGGAATATGCCGTCGCGGAGGAAGCTGAATTGGCGCCGCGACCGCGGAATATTACGTCCGCCCAAGCGGCTGCGTTGGCTTTGCCGTCTTTGACAGCTTGGCAGGCGCTTTTCTTGGTTGCGGGGATAGATCCCGATACGCCTGTTGATGAGAATGGACAAAGTGGTACTGAGAACATGAATAGGAAGATCAGTGGCGCCAGTGGTAGGAAGGGAAGTGGTCAGGCTATAGGGTATGGAAATGGTGGGAACTTTGAGTCAAGGGAGATGATACCGAGTCTCAGGAGCCCCAATAGGGATAGTGAAAGTGAAGGACGCAAGTTCAGCCTTTCAAGCCTCACTGGCTTCGGCAGTGGTGAGGGCGGACGCAAATTCAGTCTTGCCAGCCTTACTGGTAGGGGCAGTTCTAGTAGCAGTGGCAGCGGCAGTGTTGGTGGAGGACGCAAACTCAGCATGGCGAGTATCGGCAGCATGGCCGCCGCCAGCGGACGCAGATTAAGTATGATCAATGCCACGGGTGGTGGCAATGGGATCGGTGACGCGCTCAAGAAGAAAAAACCACTGCGTGTACTTGTGACCAACGCCCGAGACAGCGAAGTTGGTCGTGTAGCAGTGCAACTGCTACGAACGGATAAGATATTTTCGCCTAAGGTCCGGCCCTGGATTTGTGTGACCTGCACGGTAGCCGAACAGATCGCGATTCGTGATGACTGGATGGTGGATGAGTCGCTTGTGATCCCGCACCTTCCTACGAAAGAAGAATGTGATCTTGGGGCTATGTTCCGGTCTTGCAAATGGGAGCCTGTCGATATTGTGCTCGATTGTACGGGTGGAGAGGTGTTTCGACAAGCTCATTCGAAGGATGTGGTGAGAGACGGTGGGGCTGTCTTGACGGCTGTGGATCCTAAGCCTATAAAGGATTCATCTCATGAACAGGAGATAATTAAGCAGCGGAAGCGGGGACTCAAGAGTCGGTTTGTTCCTGTGAACCCTGATGGAGCGGCGCTAAGGCGGATGAATGAGTTGGTGGAGGATCGGGTGCTGAAAGGACGAGACGAAGTTCAAGTTGATTTGATCAATGCGGCGCGATTGCTCGAAGGCAAAGCTGCTGGTGCGGCAGGGAGTCGTCGTGGGGAAATGATGGTTGTTCGTGTTAACCTTTTTTGTTAATGTGGAGGCCATTGTCATTTATTTGGGCATTGTATAGTCAAAAAATGGATTGTTTTTTTTTGGTATTGAAAACTGCGCTTGTATCGCATAGCCATGATTTGCATTCAAATCAGCACATCTTGTAGCTACCAATGAATGACCACGTATGAATATCAGCTTCATACCCGGGGGGATCGAGCGGCCCAGCCGGTCTGAATGTATCAAGATATGCTATGCGAAGCCCTAGCTTGAAGGTAGCTCTGCTCACCGAGATTAGATAGTGAACAGGCAAAGAACAATCGCAAAAACCAGGGATGAATCAATCAAAAAGATATCCCATACAAGAAATGAATTTTGAGTCGTATAAGACCACAGACGCTTTGCCAATTTCCAACCTGATGACAAACTACATGACTGGAGAAGAAGATAAGAAGAAAGGAACCCGACCCACGAAAAAAAGGAACCGGGTGAAAGCGCGAAGAGACGAGTAGAGAAGAAAAGGCGGAAGTTGAAGAAGAAAAGGACATTGTATTAGAATCAAGCACGGTACATCCGCTTAAAGTAAGGAATCAAGTCTGGTGAAAACGCTCAAGCAAGCGGCAACGATCTAGTCTAATGTTAATATTCGCACTTATGATGAGGTTATCAGGGAAACATACCTCCAATTGGAGTTCTCGGTCTGGAGACTTGTTGACTTCGTCATTGATCGCCTGCGCCAGATTGGCGCCAATCGCCTGCGAACCACCGGGCCGGCGAGCGAATGGATACTGCGAGTACTCCGCCAGCAGCTCATCAACCTGGGCAAACGCTCTTTCCCGGGCCTCGTGGCTCATAGTGACTAGAGCATTCTCCAGCACGTTGGCCGCGTAAGCAGCACAGACCATTGTAACCGTGCGAAGGTATCGATACTCTGAATCCTCGGGAAGCCATTGGGAAGAAGGAATGATCACGGTGCGGTTGCTACAGATGTTGCGAACTCGTCGGTGGAGGTCATCTTTAGCGCCACCATCGGCGACGGGGTGCGTTGCCATGTCAAAGAGGAGGAAGTTTCGTTTCTCGGTTCGCAGAATGCCCTTATCCACAAGGCCCTTGGCCAATCGCTCGCGCACTTGTTTCAATTGGTATCCGATCTTCATCAAATTCCAGGTCTCACCTGTGACGGAAAGAACCAAGTTAGCCAGCCTTGTCACGCAATGACAACCCCTCCTGTCAAACTAAATCAAGGACTCGAATCCATACCGCTCAGCAAATCAATCCAAGAGTTCACACTCATCTTCTCACTCGACTTCATCATCTTCAGCGTCTCGTCCAGCAAGACTTCGCCGGTCAAAGTATCGTCGACGACCTCGATCACGCGGTCGGCCAGGGGAAAGCGTCGCCGGGAGGAATCCTTCTGCATGCTGATCCGGCCGCGGAGCGCCAGCTCGATAACGATACACCCTCGCAGGGCGTAGGAAATGTTCTCGTTCCAAAAGGACAGGTAGCCCTATCAAGGCAGACGACAAGTCAGCATTTCGAGTCCGCCACCTTGAAGACAGTACGACGGGGAGAGTCGCCGGTCGTCAATCAGGGGTTCACTAACCTGCTTGTCCTTCAGACCCAACAGCAGCACCTCCTCCATCAAAGTCAGCTTAGGCTGCTTGCTCCGCTCTTCGGTTTCGCTGAGGTCGCGGGGGTCGAATGCGATCTTGTGCCCGTTCTCTCCGGCCGTGAACGAGGTCTCCGGGCCGCGGTTATCCATTGCAGAACCGTTTCTTGACACGGGCGATGACACACGGCTGTCATCTTGTTCGTCTGGGCCAGCAGCTCGACCGCCACCTCGTCGGCGAGTCAAGCCCCCGGCTGCGGACATGAGGATGGGATGAGGGTAGCGGGTTTGGGGAGGGGTGGATAGAGACCCTGGTGGGAAGGGCCAACGGCGGGCTTTCGATTTTAAAAGCCGATCTGCGTGCCGGTCGCAGGGGGCATGAATTGACCGCGGTGTAGGGAGATGTTAGAGGTCGCGCGTGGTGTAGACCGAAAGTCTGCCGTTGCCGCTTCTAAGTGGGACCTCTGTCTCGGCGTCAGGGGAAACCAGGGACCGGGTGGGTTGTCAAGCAATCGAGATAGTTCAAAGAGAATAGATAAATCAATGCTTTGTCTGTCTTCAATGTTACTGTCTAAAACGGATGAAGCAAAGAGGCGGAAGAAGCACTAGAGAAAAAGGATGGGTCGAAGTTAGTTTGGTCGGCAAAAGGTGACTCGTGGTGCGCCCGATAGTGGGCAACATATATATCATCTTCCATCTTATCAAACCTGCCAGGTGGGAACTCTAGGAAATACACCTCCACACCTCGGGTTAATACCTTATTTTCAATGTTCTTTTACATTTTAATCTCAACCTTGGTCCATGATTCTCTGCTGTGCCCATATGTCGCATATATGTATCTGGACTATGCGACTCACTGGTTACGTCTTACAATTGGGCTTGACGCTTGGGGCCGCTGGTGAACCTTGGAAAATCTGTCGAACACCAGCCCTGATAGGTTTGCCACATGCTTAGTTTCGCAGCATTTTCCAATTCTTATATATATCGAGCTGTATGAGTTGGATACCTGGGTATCTACCTCTCTATATGGGTATGACCACGGGCTACTTCAAAAAGCTCTGCAAGGTTTAAGAGTGGTGAAATGGAGCCATTACTCCAACCAAACACTGCGTCAAAACTGCATTCAAGATGATATACACGATATAGAAGGACAAGGGCAAAAAAATCCACTGATATGGAATTCAGAATACAAAGCAGCGTCAGGAGTCATCGAGATATATCCTCGCACAAAGCCCCAACGGACGCCAATATCCCTATCCTTTTCTATCCGACCTTTCAAACACACCGGTCCCAGAAATTTTCAATTAAAGTATTTAGTGGGCTGTAGAGATGGTCAGTATTGAATGAGTTAAAGATGAGGAGTGGAGAGGGACATACCATCGGGCTGAGCCAGGATGTACTCGACAGCCTTCTCAACTATTCGCACAAACGCGTTAGTCTATCCTATTGCGATCCTCAAGTAATCCAGACTTACCGCTGTGGATCTGGTCGGCCTCCTTGTCGGGGATCTCAATGCTGAACTCCTGTTGTCGCGATAGTTAGAATCTTGGTTACTTATCTTTTCCGAGGGAAACAAGTTGAGCGCGTACCTCCTCAATGGCCATGACAACCTCGACGGTATCCAAGCTGTCCAGACCGAGGTCGTTGGAGAAGTGGGAAACACCGTTGATCTAGATATCGAAAAGTGTTAATGAATGATCTATGCTGACTGGCTACCGGTAGCTCATATCTAAGCCGAGGAATGCCGAAAGGAAGCTCGCGTCAAACTGACCTTGTTGACGTCGGAAACCTGCATTCAGAGAAAAGTGTCAGCAAAGTTGAATCCAAGGGGGTGGTGGATTCAATGATTCTCCATTGAGGATGAAAAACAATCTCGACGCACCTTGTCGAAGTTCTTAAGCAGGTTGACTATCCGGCCCTCAACCTCGCTCTTGTTCAGACCGGCAGGGGCGGAGTAGCAGCGAACACCCTGGTTGATGAAGCAGGGAGTGAATTGGGAGGCGCGCACAGCAATGGGGGAGCTGCGGATCTGGAAGGGAGCCGGGGTCTTGACAGCGACACGGGGGGCGGAAGCCCGCAAGGAGCGAACAATGGCGGAGCGGAACATGGTGGAAAAGAGGTAGATCAAAAAGAGCGCAACGGCTTCAGATCTAGCAGATAAGAGAAGAAAGGAAGTGGGGGAAGGTTGGAGAAGAGGATGGGTAAGGTCGACGGGAGAGAGGAAGAAGATGGTCGGAAGTGCTGCACCGACGCAAAATCCTGCCCGCCAACCAATCAACGCCCGGCAGAAAGAAATGACCTAAGCCCAAACCTGCAAACACCACTCAACCTCATCCAGCGACCTTCTCCCCTACCTCGAAAACCTCCAACTCGACTCCCCCACCCTCCTCCTTTCTCCTTAATCATCCTCTCCGCTCATACCTCCTTCGCAATGGCCACTACACGACAGGTCGCAAGGCTGGTCGCCGTCCGTCGCTCCCCCTTCACGCCCATCGGCTCGACGGCAAACTTCTCTTCCTCGGTGTCCCGCGCAGCAACCCCAGCGGGCCCCCCTCAGCCCGGTTTCCGCTTGGCCCCGCCTAAGCGCTGGGATCAGGGCTCCGAGTCCGCCATTGACAAGGCCACCAAGTACTTCCTCCTCTCCGAGATGGTCCGTGGCATGTACGTCGTGCTGGAGCAGTACTTCCGCCCTCCGTAAGTCTTTGACCTCACCGGCAACCGGCGCTACCAACAACATCAATTGGTTCTGACCTCTACCCACAGCTACACTATCTTCTACCCCTTCGAGAAGGGTCCTATCTCTCCCCGTTTCCGTGGTGAGCATGCCCTGCGCCGTTATCCCACCGGTGAGGAGCGCTGTATCGCCTGCAAGCTCTGCGAGGCCATTTGCCCGGCGCAGGCTATCACCATTGAGGCTGAGGAGCGTGAGGACGGATCCCGCCGGACGACCCGTTACGATATCGACATGACCAAGTGCATCTACTGTGGCTACTGCCAGGAGAGCTGCCCCGTTGACGCTATTGTTGAGAGTGAGCTTTGACCCGGAGTTTACTATAGCTCCAAATATGCCAATGTTCTTGTGCCTGGCTAACTATTCTCCCTTCTTACAGCTTCCAATGCCGAGTACGCCACCGAGACCCGTGAGGAGCTCCTCTACAACAAGGAGAAGCTGCTCTCCAATGGTGACAAGTGGGAGCCCGAGATCGCGGCTGCTGCTCGCGCTGATGCTCCTTACCGATAATCGATTCACTGTCTCCATTTCTGGTGATTTTCGCGACATATATCATCTGGAATTCAGAACAGAAAAGCTGGTCTAGTGAGGAGGATCATGCCTATAGTGCGCCATCCCCAATTGGCGCGCATGAAAAACTAGAGCAGGGTTTATGACACCCTCTACTTCCCCCAATCACACACACACACAACCTTGTACATATTTACCCATCTTGTGTTTTCGCTGTACTAGTCGATTCCCAACCGAAGTTTCTTTTCGTTTCGAGTGGAACATGACTTCTTTGTCCTTTTTATTTTTCCTTTGTTGTTGGAATCTAGCAGGTCTCTTACTTCTTTACGGCTTCAATCAATAAAACAAATGATATCAAACCAATATATTTCGCCTATACTTGCTGTTTGTTAAGACTGTACAAATTTCGTGCTTAATGCCTATGGCATCAATCATCCTAGCTAAGTGATGGACAACAGAACAACCGCTTTGGAACAGAATGATATTTGTATTCACAAAACGAGACAAAATCGCTACCCATGCAGAGACGTATAGGACATAACGGAGGAAACATGCCGCCGAAACAGCGCGAACACCGAACACCGCAAACCCCGGATGGATATTTCCCAGTTCGATGTTTGAAAAAACACTTTTCTTCTTTTTTTGGGGGGGGAACCCAGATCTTGCAACCATAGACAAGAAGGGAGGGGGAGAAACAGAAATAAAAAGGTTCTAGACTAAGCTGTCAACAATGGGAAATGGCTTATTTCTTCTTGTTGCCGCCACCAGTCTTGGACTTGAAGCTGCCCTCAAATCCAGGTCTGGACTTCTTGGCACCACCGCTGGACTTCTTCTTGCCCTTGCCCTTGGTGCCCTTCTCCTCTCTCCGCTTGCGAAGGTTCTCCTCACGCTTGGTTGCGCGCTGGTCCTTCATCTTGGCGACGGTCTCAATGCGGTCGTTCCACTCACGCGCGGACTTCCTCTTAGCAGTCTCCTTGCGCTTGAGAGCCTTCTTCAGAAGGGATGTGTCATCGCGAACCCGTTCACCGTGGGCACGCTTCTTGGCGTTGAGCCAACGATCCTTCTCTTCAACGTCGGCACGCTTCTCGGGGTCCATCTCGGCCATACGAGCCTTCTTGGCCTCTGCAGCCTGGAGCTGGGCAGCGGCGTCTCGGGGACCGTGGGCCTTGTGCGCATCGCGGAAGTTTGACAGAGAAGCGTCGGCATGCTGACCGTCAGCGAGGACAACACGGCCGAAAGAGAAGTTGTTGCTGCCTGAGCCAACCGACTCAGCAGGAGAGCGAGGAGAGGCCAAGAGAGATCCAGAGCCGCCGGGAGAGAAGCGGCGAGCCATAGCCTCATCATCCTTGCGCTGTTCCTCTTCCTTTGCCTTGGCGCGAAGCTCTTTCTTGTGTGCTTTGCGTTGCTCGGCCTTTTGCCGCCGGGCCTCGATAAGTTCTTGACGGTTGCGAGCGGGCTTACCATTTAGACCATCGGCATGGCGCCTAGCCCGAAGTTCATCCAGGCGCTTTTGTAGACGCTGCTTGAGGTCTTCTGGTGTGGCCTTGAGGGCCTTGGGCTCGGTGGATTTGGTATCATTAGAAGTGGGGGGTACGATAGAGGAGATAGAGGAGCTACCCGACTGGGTGTTTGAGACGTCGGGAGAATTGCGAGTGGAGGAGGCTGAGGATGGTTCTTCGGGTCCGGCATCAAACTCGATGGAAAAGCCTTCCTCGGCAACACCATCGTCCAAGTCATCAGCATCTTCGTTGTCTGATGCCTCGGGGTCTTCTTCGTCACCCTTTGATTTGGGAGTATCCTTCTTAGAGGTCTCAGTCGCAATGTTGTTGGGCTTGTCGTCCTTTGACTTCTCTTTCCGGGAAGTGTCCTTGGCCTTCTTCTTCTCTTTTTGAGCGGCCTTCTTCTCGGCCTTCTTCTGTTCACGCTCCTTCTTGCGGGCTTCGGCTTCCTCGGCTTTGGCGGGGTTCGGCTTCTCGACCTGCTTTTGCTTCTTGGCCTTGTCGCCGCGGATCAGGCCCTCCCTGGGGATTTCGGAGCCAAGTTCGCCGTCGGAAGAATCACTCTCAGCAGTGCCATCCTCCTTGCGCTTACGCTTACGAGCGTTCTCATCCATGATGTCCTTGGCGGTTTTGGCGGCTTCAGGATCCAGCTTTGCACGCTTTGCCTCACGAGCCTGCTCTTTGGTCTGTTTCTTGCGTTGCCACTGGTCCTACAGGCAGAAGAAAATTGTCAGAGAAGGGTTCGAGAAAGAGAGATACCAATTAGAAAGAAAAAGACCAGCAGGGAAGAGAATTCGAAGTGAGGGAGCTGAGAGCGCACGTACACTAGTGTCTTCACCGTAGTAGTACTTGGCGGGGATCAAAGACAGCAAACCATCGAATGCTTGCGCATGGCTGCGCAACCGATCCTGGAGCAAGTTAATATTCTGGTCTGAGAGTCATTTTCAATCTCACATACCTCGATATCATCCATGCTGCCGGGTGGGATCCGTGCTGGTAGAAGGCGTGGGTCGTAGAAAAATTTGGGATGAGGAAATCTCCGCTCCCCTTCACCGCCCGCGCACAAAAAAATCGCTGGAGACTTGGTCTGTGCGCAGTATATAGCATATCGAGTCTTCAACGATTTGCCTTACTTTACCTCAGGCACCTGCTCATTGAATAGCACCTAGCTCAGTCCCTAGCAAGTTATTACGGTTGAACTGACAAAGACGCTCATGGGAAATTATTCACTTCATTTGGCTAAAAGCCTAATCGGATTAGTAATCTGATCGCGGAGTCCAGCAGAATATTAGGATTCTTACGCGATAGACCAGGCACGATGTAAAGCCCAGGGATGCGAATTAGAAATTCTTCAAAACCAAAAAGATGCCAATATAGGTATACCCAATCATATTGTTATCTCCTACGTCACGAGAGAGAATACAACCGGTTTGGCGGCATGTAAACAGCAGCGACAACTCTAGATGAGTAAAGATACCAGAAAGGGGAAAGACGAGCATGAAGGGCATGTGCTCATCTTATAGAAGACAAAATGAAACCTGAATCAATTAATGCAGCTCTAAAGAAGCGCAGTGAGTGGTGGGATAAGGAATGAAGAACGATAAGGCAAGGAAGAGGTCGAGATTGGTGCAGCAGATGCCGACAATGCCACGAAGCCACCTGAAATCATTTTTGCATCATTCCTAAGTCAACGGTATATTTCCGAGGCTGGTGGGAATAATTGCCGAAGTATTCTCTAAGCCCAAGTGGATGCCAACTTTGTACAGCTGGCTGTTGTGGATGTAGGATCCACAAACGCACATACGCCCCTCTTTCCCCTCTTCAAATCTATAAAGAATGCATCCTCATGTATTGAAGAGCATGACCACTCCAGTGGATACCTAGGTGGACCTAAAGCACGTATGTGAATGATGTTGGCAGGCTGAATGATGGCTAGCTTGATATCCCCACACGGCGTGATGTACGCGATGGTGGCTGGCTGACATGGCGCCCCAACAAATGACACAGAGAATGTGAATGTGGAGCTACACCGTCAGGTGTGTGAGACCTTTAGGACTGAGGGATTTTGGCATGATAGCCGAGAAGCTGCAGAGCCATCTTGCTGCACAACGCAGTGAAGTTCCAAGGTCTGGAAATCAATAGGCCCGGGCATGCGGTACACACGAGAATATTGGGATCCAAATCCCGAGCATGCCTATAAGTAGGTTGTGACTCTCAGGTAGGATTCACTTCTTGGCCAGACAGTCAAATTTGCGCAGCTACAACTGCCTATTTTATATTTTACTATCCATTGCCCTCTCTTTCAACATGCCCGGTCTACATACCCACGAGAAATACGTCTTTGGTAGAGATACAAAGGAATCTCAAAGGTAGAAAAAGCTATAGAAAGCACTGGCGAGGAACATATTACTGATTCAAAGGAAATGCAACATCTAGACTGAATGAGCAGCATAGATTGCTCACAATAGTGACTGAAAACACCTTGATTCATCCGTCAATTCCTAAAGAAAACTTACTTTCCGTTGCAGACATAGCGACTGGAACTGGGTGAGTGTCTCCAAGGTCTCACCTTGTTCTCAATTTCAGTGACCAAGGCTAATGGGTCGCATTGTGACTAGTATCTGGCTAAAGGATGTTGCGGAAGTCTTAGATCCTGATTCTCAAAAGCCAGTCTACTACCATGGATTTGATATATCGTCGCAACAGTTTCCCAAGAAGCAAGAGGTTATTCAATTCTCTGTTCACGACATCACGAAACCATTTCCCGAGGAACACCTGGGCCGGTATGATCTTGTTCATGTACGACTCCTGGTTGCCGCAATCGACGAGTCCGATTACAGATTGGCAATCGCAAACATAAATGCCATTTTGAGTATGTCCTGCCCAGTCTAGCTTGATAACCTGTCTTCTTTCTGATTTATCCAGAGCCTGGTGGCTATCTTCAGTGGGAGGAGATCGATGAAGAAACATACATATCCGACAACAACCCTGTCATTCAAGAGATTCGACGATGCTTCGACACCTCACTTACGGCTGAAGGAAAATGTTTCCAGGCTTCAGCTAAGGTTTTCGAGGAATGCATGGCAGCTGGCTTCTTGGATGTTGTGCGGTTAGCGTATAACTCTGACTGGGATCGTAGTATCCGTCACGAGACGGATGAACGGCTAGTCGCAATCATCGAAACGCTGTATGCTGGTCTTCTGGTGCGATCTGGGCAGGTGGATGATGAAGAGGCGGCGATTGCCAAGACTGCAGATTTAGTCAAGCAGCATCGCGAGATTTGTGCAAGTGGAAATTCCCCGCCAGTGAAGCTGATGCGTGTGATTGCCAAGAAACCCAACTAGTCTAGATTTACAATCCTCATGAAATCCTGAATCCACGTATAAAAGTGCTACAAATCTATAGTTCATGAGTCGATTTTCAACACCACCTAACTAGTTGTTCTCTAAGATCCATCTATAATCTTTCTAGGGGAGTATGACTTTCTCCGAAGAATCTCCACTTCTGCACGGACCAATCTCCCCACCCAAGCACGAGACCCCTGTTCCATTCACGAACTTGAATTTTGGAAGCTTTCTGTTTTTCAGATAAGTCCGTCTGGGAAAAAGAGATCATCTTCTCTATTCCAATTGGCACAATGGCGGCCCAACATCCCCAAGGCTCCCTTGGAAATAATGTGGATCTCCTGACAATCGACGCCAAAGCGTTACAGGCACTTCTGAGCGCGGGCGAGGTCACAAGCCTGGGTCTTGTTAGGCAATATGTAGCTCAGATAAACGATCATGATGAGAAGCTTCATGCCATGATTCGGATAACCCCTAATGACCTGCTTGAGGAGGCTGCCAAATCACTGGATCAAGAACGAGCTGCCGGAAAGACGCGCGGGCCTTTGCATGGCATCCCGATCATTATCAAGGTTTGTTGTGGTCAACAAGCGTTGAAGATCTGAGTTTGTTGACACTTCTCAGGATAACATCGCTACTCACCCGAGCCTTGGTCTTCCCACCACCTGCGGAAGCCTTGCACTCTTAAGCTCGAAGCCCAAGAAAAATGCTGAAATCATTGATCAGGTTAGTATTGACCAGAGATGTTTCAAACTGAATGGGTTTACTCACCAAAGCGTAGATCCTTGATGCCGGTCTTATTATTCTTGGAAAGGCTAATCTTGCTGTAAGCATCACCCGGAATTTGTGGTCTGCCTTTGAATGAGATCATATGATTAATGGAATATTCAGGAATTCGCAAATGCTAGGTATGAAAGTTTGATTACCAAGGTGACTGATATAGGTCATAAAATTGATAAAGAACAGGGGTTCAAACATGCCCAATGGTTGGTCCGCCGTGGGTGGCCAGACACAATCAGCTTATATTCGTGATGGAATTGATCCAGACGACTCACCGGAAGGCCACTCGGTACTTCACCACTTCTGCATTCCCGGGATGAAATTATTTGATTATTGACCGTGTGTATTACAGAACCCCTCAGGATCTTCCACAGGTTCCGCTGTGAGCGTCTCAGCTGGCTATGCCCCGTTTGCCATCGGAACAGAGACAGACGGGTCACTCGTGAGTCCTTCTGGTCGAGCCGCGCTGTACACCATAAAACCCACGATTGGACTGGTTTCCCAAGATGGTATTATACCAATCTCCAGCAACTTTGATGCAGCCGGACCCATGACAAAGTCATCATACGACTTGGCCGCTTTATTGGATGTTCTTGCTGGGAAGCCTGCCTCGGAGTCTTTCACAACGCACTTGACCTGCTCATGGTCTGATATTTCCGTTGCGGCTCTCGACCCCAATGCATGGAAAAATTCCGAGGAAGATGTTAAGCCCGTTGATGATGCAGAGGCTCAGATGGTATGCGTTTTGTCTCTCAGTCTTCAAATCGGAATCATTTCTCACATATTTGACTGCAACAGACCCGTGAGATCCGCCAAGCATATGAGGCGATCAAACCAAAGGCAAAGAAATTTGTCGAGAATATCGATCTAGTATCGCCGGATACATTCAGAATCGACAGAGAGGGTAGCGAATGGACAATTATTCGTATGTTTCTGTGACAGCTCAGTATTGTTCACACTAACGGTCCTCAGAGGCGGATATGAAGCCTCAACTCAATGCTTATTTTGAAGGCCTTGCAGAGAGCGAGGTTCGATCCCTCGCAGAGGTGATTGCTTTTAACGAGAAGCACGCCGACTTGGAGCTCCCTCCGCGTATGAACAACAACCGCTCTGTATTTGAAATGTGATTCGCTGACAGCCCCTAAGATCATCCTAGACAAGACAACTTCATCAATGCCGAAAACCAAAAACTCACTACAGAAGAGTATGATCGACACCTATCATACTTGAGACACATGGGAGGAGAGAAAGGCATAGACTTGGCACTGAAAACATATGGCGTGGATGTTATACTGGGTCCCATTGACAGTGGCCTCACATCCTTGGCAACGGCTTCGGGTAAGACAACATCAGAGTTTCCATCGGAATTAGACAAGTGTGTTACTAAATTACCAACTCTCCCAGGTTACCCCCTCTGTGCAATGCCGCTATCATACTTGGATTACAATGGCCGCCCATTTGGAGTTGCAGCTATCACAGGAAAGCACCAAGAGCATCTCTTGGTTAAGGTCATGAGTGCCTGGGAAGCTACGTTCCCTGCCCGAAAGCCTCCTCCACAACTCATGAAGCTGAAGTGAAACCTGCTTAACTAAATAGAGATGAGATTGACATGACATGCTCTGAAAGGCAGAATTTATCCCAGGCAAGGACGGGTCTATAGATCCATGTTTCTACTTGTACAGCGATCCAAATCCCCACATTACTTCTTTTGAAGCACAGATTGACCAATACGAACCAAGTCATTGTTCGACAAAGTTTCCTTGTCAAATCCATCAATAGCCTGATCCAGCACCGCAGCTGCAAGCTCACTTTGGCTCACATTCGGAAAAGCCCTTGTGAATAGATTCACCACACCAAAGATGGAACCTAGTACAGTCCTCGTCCATGTAGTTGAGCTTGTCACCACTCCTGGGTGAGCAATGCAGACCTTAGTTTCTTCATACTGGGTCTGAAACTTCCGCACCATGTTTTCCGTCTCACACTGTAGATTAATGACCCAATGTTAGCCGTGCAACAAAACCTGATAAGGAGGGGGGAAACTAACACGCATGACTTGATAGTCACCCAGGAAATATGGTCTTTGTGATGGGTCTTGTGGGGTCCCCTCAGCACTGAAATAAAGAAAACGAAATGGTCGTGCAGGTCCAGCTTCATAGACTGCCTTGAATCCAGCTGACGTGCAGTCCTGGCATACTCGCTTAACTTCGGCGAAATCAAAACCCCCACTGCGGAAAGGTGTAACCGCGACAGTCCTGGAGATGTACTTAGTGCAGTTGTTCAAATGATTGATCAGGGTTGTCATACCAGATACATGCGTCTGCTCCGGCCAGCTGGGCCTTGACCTCATCAGGATACTCGGCGTAGTCACGGATGACTACATTTTTCAATTTTGAGGCGTTGCTATCATCTATTGCAACAGGCTTACGAGCCAGTGCAACCACCTCGGTCACACTGCTGTTCCGTAAGGCTTGCCTGATAATCTCACTCCCTACCAAACCGGTAGCTCCAGATACTATGAGTTTCATGGCCGTCTGTGTGATAGGCGATATGAGTGGAATATTATTGGAATATTTGTTGCTTATGTCCTTCAGCTCAGTGTGACGATGTTTAATCACAAAGAAACAACATTGCATAAGAAGGAGCTCAACATTGAAATAGCCTGACTTGACCTCGTCGGCGTTCGGCCGGCCGAATCCCGATCGCTGTTCGGAACGCCGTCACCCACCTCGATAAGCCTTCTTCCCCTCAACAACCCATTAAGTGGAACATCTAAAATGCCGCGGGACCGGCACTTTGAACCCATTCAATTGTATGGGAAGGCACGTACTCATGTCCTACTTAAATTTCCATATTCTAACGACCAACAACCGTCCACAGGCTTGCTTAAATTGCTCAAAGTCGAAATGCAAGTGTGTTTCCCGGCCCGGGGGGCATGGCTGCGAGAGATGTCGCCGTCTGAAGAAACATTGCATGCCCGGAAAAGCAGTCAGATCACGTAAAGCCGAAAGCAACAACCCTATTCATCGCATCGCCCAGCTTGAAGACAAGATCGATAGCCTTGTCTCTCAGCTAGAGAGTAGTCGGGTGATCAAACCTGTGGCGGATTCACCATCTATACCTAAGGCTTATACCAGTCCACCTGACTCGGTCTATCCGATTACTGGTAGTCAGCCTCCACCGGCTCCAGCCGAGTCGACGGTTGACCCGTCACCAGAGGAATGTCTGGCGGCATTCCGAGTGAGAATGCTGAAGTATTTCCCATTCATGCATCTTCCTCACGATGCACAATGGATGGCTACACATCGACCTTTTTTGCTCACGTGCATAATGGCAGGATCAACCCAATCAACGAAGGTCAAACTTGAATTGGGAGAGAAAATCAAACAAACTTTGATCCAGCGCGTCTATTTCGACAACAATGAGCACTCCGTTAACCTCGACCTACTTCTCGGGCTTTTGACATTCATTGCATGGGGCCATGAAAATCTCCTCCATGGTACACCTGCTAGAGTGTCCCGGTTCTCCCATCTAGCCATGACATTGGTTTTCAGCCTCCGCCTAAACAAGCCGCCACCACTGGAATCAAATATGCTTCCCATGGATAAAAGTTCCTCTGACACAGACTGCCCAGCAAGGACTCTAGAAGAAAGACGAGCTGTTCTGGGATGCTTTATCATGAGCTCGATTGTGTCTTCATACTTCGCCCAGATCGACACGATGCAGTGGACGCCATACATGGATGAGTCTATCGACGTTCTAACTGAACACAACGAGTCCATGTACGATGAGATGCTTATACAGCAAGTCAGGCTACAGCGCGTCGCGGAAGACATTGAGAATATAAAAGCGACGAATAAAGTGCCGGTAGCCTTTTTCACTGCGGGTCTTCGCCACAGAGTGAATGATATCAAAAAGCACACGTCACCACAACTACTCAAGGATGGTAAGTTAGTGAACCCCAGTTTATCCTGGAGAATGAACACCTAACATTGAACAGAAATCATGCTTTCCTCAATTTATTACACAGAGTTGAGCATATCTGGACTCGTTCTTTGCAATAAAAACTTCACAGATGCCCAAGAGCTTGAAACCCTTTATCAATGCATCAACACCATCAAATCGGCACTAGAAAACTTCTTTAGAATACCTGTCTCTGAGTATTCCGGAATGCCATTTCCATTCTTCACTCAACTTGCGAGAACCATTGTCGTATTGATAAAGCTCTCGACTTCGACGGATGCATTTTGGGATTCGACAAATGTGAGTGGAGAAATCGACACACTACAAGTGATGGATCGATTATTGAACAATATCGACGAAGCGAAAACGGCGACTGGTGATCAGGCCAAAGATGGATATTTGGAGAAAGCTTTCAAAATATTTGGATCAGTCAGATCGTGGTGCTCTTCAAGACTGCGCCGGAAGGAGGTTGGCGAAGTTGCGTCAGAAACTGTCGGCGGTGGCAATTCTGAGAATAATACACGGTTAGAAGAGTTGTTTTTGGATGATGCTTGGTTCAAAGAATATTTAATTTGACAAAATCCTCAAACCAGTTGTCTTCATAAAATAATGTATGTTATTTCGAGCTACATTCTAAGCATTTTTGTTGCCAAGTGTCAGGCGTCAAGTCCCACTAAATAGTCGAATGACCAGTAACGCTATATAGATGAGCTTTGATGCATGCAGGTTAATTAATGGCCAATAGCTGACCAATCGTTTTTCAAATGGAGGGTTAGCTTAGGCATTTTGGTTTCAAAATCCTAGACCCACTGGGCAGTCGAATGACTAGTGGGTCTATGCAACTAAGCCATGATACGCGCGGATTATCCAATAGTTAAGACGGAGCCAATCCTAAGCCAATCGGCTGTCAACTGAGAACTGGTCTACAGAATTTTGATTTCAAATGTCGAAACCCACTAGGCTGTTGAATTTCCAGTGGGTCCATGCAGCTGAGCCATGATGTGCACAAATCAAAAAATGCGTAAGAGCGAGCTGATAGTTGTAAGCCAACCAGCTTTCAAAAGTATAGCAGACCTAGTCATTTTGGTTTCAGAGATCAAGACCCTGGCAGTCGACTGTCTGGTGGGTCAATGCAACTGAGCCATGATGCGTGCAGATTGACCAATAGGTGAGGGCCAGCACATGGCAAGCCAAGCAGCTTTCAAATAGACAACTAGCAGTACCTCAAAGAGCCTCATGTATTCACCGTTATACCCCACCAAATAGACGCCTTCTTATTGGTGCGGCGTTATGTCGGACTTGAGAATGAACTCCGCTCGGCTTTGTCGGAATTATCATCGGAGATCAGGATCTCCGAAGAAGCACTGGCATACTCGCAGTCTTGTCCCCTCCAAAACGCATTTCGAAATTCCACTCCGCCTTATGACCACTGGACCTGAAGGCATTTCGGAGCTCAGCATGATATCCCCGAGTGCACAGTCACACAACGCCGGATCACCGCCGGGCCCGAGCAATGGAGCCAAGAGGAAGCGGAAAGTGTACTCGTGCTACGAATGTCGACGACGAAAATTGCGCTGTGATCGGAATTATCCCACATGCAGTCGATGTCAAAAAGCTGGTCAAGGCAGCTCTTGTTTCTATGATGGGCCCCCGCCCTCCACATCTGTTGAGCCCCTTGCAGCTCCACCCCCAGGGAAAGCTACAGGCCCAAAACAACTCAGAGTGGCCCCGGAACCTATTGCTAGGGCTAACTATGATGATGCTCGACATCCTGTATTAGTGGGAACATCGTTGTCCAGCCTGGAGGCGGACCAGAATACTGGAACTTGGCAGTTGCTTAGTGAAAGAGCGGCTTCGCAGGCCGAGTTTCAGAATCAACGGCCTGCTGTTAAGGCTGATAATGAGGAGCCGCCATTTCCAGGTCGAGCGCATGATGCTATACGGAATGTCATCTTTCGTGGAGAGAATTTCAGGACTCAGTACTATGGTGGGAGTAATCCAGCTAGTTTGATCGGTCATGTAAGAAGCCCAAGACCACAAATTGGGTGATTTCAATTTAACATATTCTATAGTTTCCGGAGCTTCGGTCATTTATGAAAGAAGCTATCAAACATCAAAAATCGCTTTACAAAGTGCAACATGATTTGAAGACTCGACATAAGAAATGGAAAGTGGAAAAAGTGAATACGCTATCCACACCCCAACTCGATTTCAGTTACCTTCTCCCCGACCGAGGAACGATTGATGAACTTGTGCACCGCTACTTTGAAACCTTTGAATCTGTGTACAGGGTCGTGCATGGACCAAGCTTCTGGGAAGAATATGAAAGATTTTTGGCTGACCATCTATCAACATCATCTGCTTTTGTGGTCCTGATATTACTGATAATGGCTACTGCGAGCTGTATCTCGCGTAATGAACAAACTCGTTACATCGGAGATAGTTCGCTAGGCCGAGAGCGTGCTGTCATGTGGATCGAAGCCTCGGAATCCTGGCTCAGATCTCATAGCCAGAAGAATGTATACCTGGCCGTCTGGCAAATCCGCTGCCTCCTGGTTCTAGCAAAATTGGTGAATACAGTGAAGAAAAAGCGACACTGGACCGAAACCGGTACTCTCGTGAGAGAAGCAATGGCGGCAGGAATGCACCGTGATCCGGGTCTGCTGGGAGAAAAAGTCTCCGCATTCGACCGAGAGATGAGAAGACGATTATGGGCTACAATGACGGAGCTAGAACTTCAGACTTCGATTGACCGTGGAATGACTTCAACATCAGCAGGTGCATTGGCCGATACAAAGAGTCTTCTGAATCTCGAAGACAAGGATCTTACCGATGAGCCTGATGCACTCGATACACAACGACCTATGACTGAATACACCGCGAGTTCATTCCTCTATTTTTCCAATCTCAGTTTCTCGTTGCGTGTGTCTTTGAACTCTGTTGTGAATGATATGAGCTCACCGTTGCGATATGAGGAGGTTATGCACTATGAAGAACTCATCACAAAAGAACTTCAAAGGCTTCCTCCGTGGAGCTCAGTCCGGTCCCACCCGAACGAACCCGGGCTCTCTCTGGTAGCAAGAACGCTTCTTGATGTACAACTTCGGCAATTCTTGATTATGATACATGCGCCCTTCGCTCGACAAGCTGAAGGCACATCTAGACATTCTTTCTCCAGAATGATCTGCTTTGATGCCGCGTCAAACATCATTGATCAATATGCCAGACTCAGTGATTCCAACAACCTGATGCTCTTGTTACTCCGACACGATTATTTCCGATCAGCATTAGTGATATGTCAAAATTCATACATTTCCATGACTCTTCAAAGTAAGTACAACAGAGCCTTGTCTCGCTAATCTATAACCGTTACTAACGTCAACCAGATGATATTCTTCTCAGCTCCAACACCTCAGTGTTCATAAATTACATCGAAAAGGCACTATCACTGCTTGAAGAACGCATTGTTCAAATCGGCACAGGATACACCCACCATTGGTATATTTCAGCCGGACGTGCTCTGCTACGATTAACTCCTTCCATGGACCAGTCCATACACGAAAGTGGACAGGCTGTTGACCGGGTTGCAAGGCAGTATTACAGAGTGATGTCTTCGCAGG
The DNA here is from genome assembly GCF_028827895.1 of Penicillium longicatenatum. Taxonomy (NCBI): domain Eukaryota; kingdom Fungi; phylum Ascomycota; class Eurotiomycetes; order Eurotiales; family Aspergillaceae; genus Penicillium; species Penicillium longicatenatum. Next base: position 3,815,837 of record NW_026643120.1, on the reverse strand, counting down.
TCGAAATTGAAATCGCGAAAGAGAAAAACATCACACTTCCCGAAAATAGAGTAAGAAAAACTGATTAAATCTTTTTGTTTGACAAGTTAGCTAACACTCGTTAGATTAATACCAGTTATGAGCGTTCGAAACTTCCGAATGAATTGCTAGATCCATTGGGATCCCCTTTTCCTGATTCTAATGCACTAAACGTACGTGTTCTTATCTTACTTCTCCATTTTGCCTTGTTAGAGCTAGCTGACCGTTACAGGCCCTTTTTGATCAAACCGATATGAATGATTTTTTCGGCGATCCAGAGGTGTGGGTGTTTGATAGTCTGTATCCGATGGAGTCCTTGTAGTAAAAAGTTAATGTAATTTGTACTATCATCTTGATTAAACTATCATCGTATCCGAATCACTTGAGTCCATATTAAAGGGTGTAGCTATAAAGAATTTCTTGAGATCCTGAGCTTTAATTCCAGACGCAATCTGTTCACTAGGTAAGCTGGCGCCCATATATTCGGACACTTCTACGTTTTAAAGCTTGTCTTCCAGAGAATAAATATTTTCAATACTTTTGTAACCATTTCTATACCGAGCAAGACATCTAGGAGGCTTTGAGCGGGTCAAATGTGGGTAAGTAGATCGCTTCAACAGAACGTAGAACTTGGATCAATACACGAGGCTATGATATGAATTTCGTTCAAGGTTGTCTTTACTGCAAAATGAGTATTGCTATCCGGAAGTACTTCCGGAGGCTGTGTCAGTTCACGGATCTTCTCATGCCTTCCGTGACGGTGCTAGGATCTAATATTGATTGGAGATTCAACTTATTTCAATGTCAAAGCATGCCGAATCACATGGACAGGGACTAATAAGCTCTATAAAGTCGGGCGTATTTATAATGGCTATACGCATATACAAGGAAAGTGCCGTGAGAGAATAAAGCGACGTTTCATGTATTCGTAAATGGAATCTATTTACAGATTTGAGAAAACAAGTGTAGACATTAAACTGACTCTTCATGAACAGCCACGGACTCTCCAGCCTTGGCACTCTTAGCGATATCAGCCGGATGACTCACTAGAGCATCCTCGCCGTCGAAAATCACGGCAATTTGCTCTAGAGAGTACCCCTTGGTTTCGGGGTAATAGAAGAAGGCCGTTATGCCAAACGCCAGCAGAACAGCTACAAACACAAAGTAGTATTTCCATGCAATGGCGTCTAGTGCAATGGGATTGACGAAGGTATTGAAAAACATGCCCACAATTGAGGCTACCCATGTCACGGTCAGACCTCGGGATCTGAGGCGGAAGGGCCAGATTTCGCAAGGATAAGAGGTGAGGAAAGGGGTTCTAGAGACAAAGAAACGGGTATTAGTACACAGTGTCAAGGATATAGACAATGGAGGCATGACGGTAGACTCACAATGCGATACAGTATCCAGCGAAGAAGATAAACAGAAACGGAATGACTGCAGCTCCAGTGGCGGGATTCCCATGCACTTTGTATGCGCCCGAAAGAGCAGTTACGAGCACATAACTCACGAACATGATGCCGGCCGATGCCATGAAAAGGGGTCGTCGTCCCAACCGATCGATCAGGAATGCACCCAGACCGGCGAAGATCAGGTCCCACACTTGGAGACAAGCTGAGATGAGGGTTTGGTCCTTGACCTCTGTGACACCAACGGAGGTAAGAATTAAAGACAGATAATAGGAGATGACACCGTTTCCAACCCACTGAGCAAAGAGACCAAGAGTGACAGAGATCATGAGACGGCGACGGTTACCGGGCGTTTTGATCATCTCGAGATAACTGCCGTTGCTATTGGCTGCTTGCTCTGCGTGGATGGTGGAAGTAATCTCTAGGAACTCATAGTTGACTAACGATGAGTTTGAATCACCATCGGCATGGTACTTGATGAGAATGGCGCGGGCCTCGCTCTCTCGTCCGACTGAGACGAGCCACCGAGGGCTTTCTGGCGCAAGGAGAAAGCCTGGTAGTCCGATGAGGGGGACTAAAGACTGGAGAACGGAAGGCAATCTCCAGGCCCAAGAAGAGCCGTATGTCCGAGAAGCGAACACCACGAAGGCAGCCACGGTTCCACCAACGTACCAACCCGACATGAAAAGGGAGTTTAGGATGCCACGGTGGGTAGGGTAGGCGATCTCGTTGATAAGCAGAGGAACGGAATTACCGAACAAAGCAGAAGCACCTCCCAAGAAGAATCTGGCCATCAAAAATGCTGGGCTATTCGGGGCAGCGGTTTGTAGAGCGACTCCAAGGGCCAAAAGACCGAAGCCGACGTACACACCGGGCTTACGGCCGTACTTGTTGGCAATCCAGGAAGCGGAGGGATAGCCAATACCACAGCCTAGCCAGTAGATGGCATTGATCCATCCCAGCCAGGCGCCTGACGGGTGATTCATAAACTCTTTCCATTGATCAAGGGCTTCTAGACCATTCATCAAAGATCCATCGTATCCGTTGGCTGATGAGTACATCACCAACGAGATGATGATGAAGTTGAGACGCAGGAGGTGACGCTGCTTATACCATGGTGCAGCGTTAGCGGGAAGAGCTGCCATAAGAGGATCTTCAGGAACAGGCACAGGCACAATCGCAGTATCACGCTTGCTGAACCCCATGGCGGGCAGAAAAACAGGAAAGGATAATGGCAGTAAAGGGGAAGGACCGAGTCAATTACTCAGGGGATCAGCAAGGTTTTATGCGCCGATAGATTTCGGCGCCATTTTCCGGGTGCAAGTTTTCGGCTTGGTTTTCTCATGCCGGGTTATACTCGTTAAGGTGAGTTGAGTCCAAGGGATTGGGGCAAGGGAGACGACGGTCTTCAATTGGGCCAATGGAGTGTCCAATTCTTTCGGAACCGCGTCACCTGGCCATCTTTGAGTCTCATCTTCCCCGGTTCACCAGCCGGTCGGTAACTCATGGGATGATTTTGTGGGGAGACATGGGGGCCGGGGTCGGCTTCTAGATTGCCGGGGAGCGGAGAAACGGAGAAAAGGAGAAACGGAGAAACCGCAGTGGATACCAACTCGTTCCACATAAATGTTGTCACCACGCTGGTTGTTGGAGACAAGGTACGCGAGATTGGGGGAGACTGTTTCACGTGCGGGGAGTAGCGGCAATGTCTCTCGGAGGGGTACAAAGGATGGCTCCCTCCACACACGGAAAAATCCAGTCTCCCCATTTTGTCTCTTGACATACACAGGAGCAAGATGACTGTCAAGGACATTGTGGACAGCGCATTTGCGCAGATCGCAAGTGCAGACATTGAAAAGATCATCAAACAGCTAACTCAAGATGAGAAGGTGTCGCTATTGAGTGGTAAGATCTTATAATCGCCAGAATAGAGAACTCAGTTGACAACTACTCCAGGCGAGGACTTCTGGCATACGGTCCCAATTCCTCGACTCAACATCCCCTCAATACGACTCTCCGATGGGCCCAATGGTGTGCGTGGAACACACTTCTTCAGCAGTGTCCCAGCCGCCTGTCTCCCATGCGGAACCGCAATCGGAGCCACGTTTGACCGCGACCTCGCGCTCAAAGTTGGTCATCTTCTCGCTGCTGAAGCGAAGGCGAAAGGCGCGCATGTGGTCTTGGGACCAACAATCAACATCGCACGTGGCCCTCTGGGTGGACGAGGATTCGAATCGTACTCTGAAGACCCGTTCTTGTCCGGAATTCTTGCAGGTCATTATTGTAAGGGATTGAAGGAGAGAAACGTCAGTGCGACTCTCAAGCATTTCGTTTGCAATGACCAAGAGCACGAGCGGATGGCAGTAAATTCGATTGTGACTGATCGTGCGATGAGAGAAATCTATCTGCTTCCTTTCATGATTGCTATTGCGCTCGGTGAGCCCGACGCTGTTATGACTGCGTATAACAAAGTCAATGGGTTGCATGCATCCGAGAACCGGGAGCTTCTACAAGGTATTCTGCACGAAGAATGGGGTTGGGATGGATTAGTGATGAGCGACTGGTAATTTCATGGATACTCAGAGATTACAGGTGGAAATCCGTAAAGCTGATCTTGATATTTGTTTTTTAGGTTCGGAACATACAGTACCTCCGAAGCTGTGAACGCAGGCCTCGATCTCGAAATGCCCGGTCCACCGAGATGGCGCGGTGGGGCCCTATCACACGCGATCACAGCCAACAAGATTCCGGTTGCTTCATTAAATGCGCGGGTTCGTGCAGTTCTGAAGCTGGTCCAAAAGGCAAGCAAGTCAGGAATTCCCGAAAAAGCTCCAGAGACACAGTTGAACCGTGCAGAGGACAGAGCTCTGCTGCGCAGAATTGCCTCAGAAGCCATCGTTTTGTTGAAAAACGAAGAAAACATACTTCCGTTGAATAAGAATAAACCCATTGCCGTCATCGGCCCCAACGCGAAGGTTGCTGCCTACTGTGGTGGCGGTAGCGCAGCTTTGAACCCTTACTACACGGTCACACCATTAGAAGGAATTTCCAATTCCGCGACAGCAGAAGTGAATTTCTCTCAAGGCGTCTATGCACACCAAATGCTACCTCTTCTGGGCAAGCAGCTCCGCCTTGAGGATGGCCAGACCGGCTTCAAACTCAGTATCTTCAATGATGCACCGAATGTAGCAGCACGCACACCACTCGAAGAGCGCCACGAAACAGATTCGATGATCATCTTCATGGATTATGATCACCCTGATCTGCAGACCATTTGGTACGCTGATGCCGAAGGCTATTTCATTCCCGAGGAGTCCGGAGTCTATGACTTTGGTCTCACGGTCAATGGAACCGCGAAGCTCTACGTGGATGGGAAGCTAGTTATCGACAATACTGTGAACCAGCGGCCTGGCACAAGCTTCTTCGGGAGTGGAACAGTGGAGGAGACTTCTTCACTGGAGCTCGAGGCTGGCAAAAAGTACAAAGTCCTGATCCAGTGGGCTTGTGGAAAGACCAGTACTTTCAAGGTCCCTGGTGTGGTTGATTTCGGTCACGGTGGCTTCCGCTTCGGCGCATGCAAGCAGCTTTGTCCTCAGGCTGGTATAGAGCAAGCAGTTAAGGTCGCTGCAAGCGTTGATCAAGTTGTCTTGGTTGCAGGTTTGAATGGCGAGTGGGAATCTGAGGGTGAAGATCGTGCCAACATGAGCTTGCCCCCGAACACAGATGAGCTCATTTCGAGGGTCTTACAAGCCAATCCTAACACTGTTGTTGTGATCCAAAGTGGCACTCCGGTTGAGATGCCTTGGATCAATGAAGCAAAGGCTGTCTTGCATGCCTGGTACGGAGGGAATGAAACTGGTAACGGTCTCGCTGATGTGGTCTTTGGCGATGTGAACCCGGTAAGTTCTTCATTTTCTTTAATCCAAATTAAGCTTGAAGGAACAGACATACTAACATCATTTTCAGTCTGGCAAACTTCCTCTCACATTCCCTCGCCGACTAAAGGATAATCCTACATATTTCAATTACCGTTCCGAGGGCGGCCGAGTCCTATACGGGGAAGACGTATACGTGGGATACCGATACTACGAAGGACTAGAACTCGAACCTCTGTTCCCATTTGGTCACGGTCTCTCCTACACAACCTTCCAGGTCTCAGAGTTGAATATCAACACCTCAGAGGAAGTTCTGCACGTCAGCTGCAAAGTGATAAACAACGGCTCAAGAAAGGGCGCAGAAGTCATCCAGTTGTACATCGCACCAGTATCACCCCCGATCAGACGCCCATTGAAGGAGCTCAAGGAATTCAAGAAGGTCTTCCTCGACAGCGGCGTTGAGAAAACAGTCACCATTCCTCTTGAAATTGTCCGCGCGACTAGCTTCTGGGATGAGAAGAGTAACAGCTGGTGCAGTTATGAAGGAGCCTACAAGATTATGGTTGGAACTAGCAGCAGTGGAGAATTTTTGGAAAGTGTCGTGAACGTGAGTGAGACGACATACTGGTCTGGTAGCTGGTGAGGCCAGAAATAGATATATCATTTCATTGCATGAAGTGCACGTGTGGCGTTGTACAATTGGAATAGACTTCAGGAATGAAAGGGAGCCAAATATACAGGACTTAGATGTTGATATGATATAATGATCATTCTCGAATACGATCCGTATCCACCCACGTCTGCAGATGCATAGTATTCATACTCTCGCTTCGATCCAAGCATGATAATACCTCAGTAGACTGTTGCACATACTCACCCACCCGTTTAGAGATAGGGTCATCAGGGCCAAACGGGCAAGCGAGTAGACTAGCCGAAATATCTCGCACTTTATTCGCAAGATGCAGTCCGTTAGTCTCCAAGCTGAGCGGAGGAAAATTATAAATGATGAAGAACAATCGACGACAGAGTTCTTCTCTGTCTCCCCAAATCGCCCTTTGATCGATCGTGTGCAAAGACAAACCACGTTCCTGTTGATGTGCATGCGTAGCTTCCAGCTGGTCCATAATAAGGCTCTGTAGCCACAGATGTGTAACATGAATATTTACCCGCAAAGACGAGTATTGGGAGTCTGTTGTTGTGGATAGATCTTTGTTCCGCCCTTCAGATTGCCAAACCTGGAAGTCGACGGGGATATCATCCAGTATATGCTTGAGGCTTGCTAGCCGTTCTTGGAGATATGATATTTGAAGCTGGGGGTGGTGTGCTCGGATACACGGGCATGGATCTTCGGCAGCCGTCTTCGGACATGTGGCCCGGATTGCGGCCCAGAATACTCGGGAGTGGAGGACGAAGCCGGTTTCCAGACATGGCGCTGGGTCGGCGGGCATGAACACTTCATTCTCGAGAATGGATTCGTCTGGTACCTCTAAGGGCATCAGGTCTTCTGGGTTGATCGATTGCATGGTGACATTGTCCAAGTAGGACAAACGTTCGCCTAGAACACTTTGTGATGTTCCGTGCCTTGTATGGGTCTCACGTTAGCATGAGACACTTAACGATGAACAACAAGTCACTCACACATGAGAGTAGAAAAGTAACCAAAAGCCTTTTTTCCGAAGTTGTGTTTCGATACAATTCAGACCTTGATATTCGGATATACAGTGCAGATTCAATAATCGAGCAAGTTGAAACGCCTCGACACTCACCATCCGTCCCCAATTATGATCTCCGAGTTGCAAGAACGCAGCGAACAAAAGGTAGGAGATAGAAAACTTTTGGAAATTAAGATGATCGTAATAGGACGGTCTTCGTAGAGCCATAGCCTTCTGATAGCAAAAATGCACCATCTCTTTTCGAGACGAAAACCTGAGCGGTGGGTCGTGTGCTTGGTAGGCCTGAAATCTTCCCGGCATGGTCGCCACGACCAGCGCGGCGATGGTGGCTGTTAGCGCGGAGAAGCCTTCATCATAGTGCTCTTCCTGGAGGGCTTTTTTGAATGATGGGCGATGAACTATTGGAACCATCGGATACAGGTATGTTAGATAATCCTGCATGATGGTCTCGAATAGATCTCGGTCGCAAATATCGTCCGTCCAGTACTGTGTACGGGGCGTATGACGATCAACTTGTTCGGCGGAATTTGCTCTTTCCATGGTTAGGACATTCTGCTTGGAATATTCAGGTTACTATCTTACCGTTTCTTAGGCCCTCGGATCTTCGATGGTGACAGAAAAGTGCAAGCCAGATTGAGTCTCTCGCATCGCCGACATCGGGATAGAGTAGAGCTGGACTGCGCTCCTGGAAAGTGGCATTTTACTTTGCGCTTTCGACATATATCACATGCTTGAGTTGAGAGCTCAGCGCGTAATGGATGGTTAGCCTGTGCCATGTTGTAGATGGGAAAGTATGGGGTTCGGTCAGTGCAGGCGGAAGTCAATTCGCCAAGACAACGGACCAATCAGACCAGCGAGTATTAACTACTAAAGCATCATTTCACGACGGGACCTCTTTTATTGAACGTCAAAAGTAGGTAGATATCTGACTCGACGAAAATTGAACCCTTGATAAACCGCGTCGTCAAAGTTTCGCCTTACCCCTCCTCTCATCTTTCGAAAACCGATAAATGACATCCTCGAACGATCCGGTGGGAAACACGTAGAACCACTTCAGCTCCTCCTCTCCGCTGTTCACAATCCCGTGCTCGGCATCACCGGGAATGAACACCGTGCTTCCCTTGCTGACCGGGCTTTTCACTCCATCAATTGTGACCTCCCCCTGCCCTTCAATAATATAATAAATCTCTGCTTGTTTGTGTCTGTGTGGGCACAGATGTCCGGTCCGCGGTGAGCAGACTGCTATCCCGGCGCTCATGTCCGAGGTGTTGGTTTTCGGGGCAGAGAAGAGGGTATGCCATGTCACTGTTCCATAGTCCGGGGATGGAAACGATTCTGAAGCTGTTATTGAGGTGTAGTTTGGAGGGAGGATGACCGGAACGGGATTGGATTTGGAGTCTGACATTTTGAATCATAGCAGTTGATGATACAATCCCAGGGGCATTGGGCTTTTAATACTAATATCCTGTTCCAAGGTTGTCCGTATCTTCTCCACATGGCTACTTCTGATGACGTTCTACTTACCCCACGTAGAGTCATTCTGAGAGGGGTAGGATTTCCTGTTTCGGGATGTCGGTCCATGGTTATATTTAGACGTATACCCCCACTTCTCATGTGCGTATTTTGTGCCTGGCAGTAGGATTGGCAGCTACGACCATTACACTGGGGAGGTTGTGAAGGATGCCTGGATGTCTACATTGCGTCATGAGCTATGTATCCTATGTATCACATGGTATCACCCTATACAGTGGCCATGAGATATACAAATATCATGTTAGAGGTTGATAAGTGCTCTAGATGAGCAGAGACGTACTCTGCATACAAATATTACCTAAGAACAGTATCAGGCCATTTCACGGGAGCGAAGACTATGATGATCAGAGCCAGTCACCAACTAGTGTGGATAGAGAACATCAAAACCGCGAGACAGTGAGACACGTACAGAAGAACAGTGGAGACGGCAGTGGACCTGTAGGTAGATCATTTTTTGATAGGCTGCTATAATTTCACCTTAGATTCTCAAGTAATATCCAACCTAGCCATGGCCCATGGGTCGAGCTCATGCTCTATCTTTGCTAGGGTTTTACCTTGATCTGTCTTCGTCAGCCCCCAACCTCTCCCAGCGTGTCTGTGACATCATGTTTTTCATCTCCCATACCCATTACTACAGCCACCCGGGACAAGCGACAGACGTGCCTCTGGCTTACCAGAGATCTAGGGATGTGGGGCCTGATTTAGACTTCCCTATCCCTTTTTGGGGCGCCAAGTGGTTCACTAGTGGATTGGTGATCCCTGTGCAAATCTATACGCGTATTCGGGACGAGCAAATCATCATTGCAATCTTTTTATATCGCATTATGGACTGCTCACTGAATCCCTGCCGTTTTCACTATCTTGCCTCGGATTCAACCGTGGACGCAAAAATAATGGATGGCAAAATTCATGAAGACACTCGTGAACGGCCCAAAGATCCGCCTCCACCACCGTATGAGGCAGTATCCCAGGATCTAAATCAGGACGATGGTATTCAGATCAACGGTAAGACATTTAGTCCTCCTTGTATCGGCACACAAACCTCACATAATCCTACAGATGACGGGCGTGTTTGATTATTTCCATGTTCTTTGTGGAAATTTGACATCCAGATGGAAATGAAGTTCACTGTCCTGCTCAAGATGGAAATGATTTTGAGTATGCTGTTGAGCTGTAGTTCAGAGGGACGACACCCGTAATCAGATCGGGTCTGGGTTATAACGATTATACAATCACCATTTACCTTGAAGTGGATCTAAGTAATCGAGTTCTGTTGCGCAAAGCTTTATGACCTATATTGAATACTGTGGACCCACGTTGTGTTACCTGTGCACCAACTAAATATACTTCAATGATAATAGGGATGATGGATTCTGCATTGTGGCTATCATTCCAGCTTGTCAAAACACAATCACTGCTTGTCCTTAACATTGAAGCCGCAAAAGCCGATTTATGAAGTCGCATCCATCAGCACAGCTCTATTGAGCTACTACAATTCATGTTGTCTCCAGCAGCTAGTACAAGCCCTAACTCCGCAATTTTTACAAGTAAATATAAACTTCAAATAGAACCGGTCGCAGAACTGGCACTGCAAGCGCCCTTGATCCCATCTTCGCAAAGCCCATTGAAACTCTCCTAGATACTGACATCCAACCCGTAAATGCTGTGGAAGTCGCTGCACCATGAGATTGAATGCATTCCGACGAGCTGTCTCGATATCATTCCAATGACGCTGCCTATTAATGAGGGCAATCTGATTAAGCCTGTTCGCCTGCTGACGCATCTCCTCATTGGTAGCTTGATTCGCATAAGTGACTCTGTGCTCGTGCCAGCGGAGGCCACTGCACGTTTTCCACTCCTGCCCGCAAATATAACAGAATTCCCGCCCACAACTATCATCATTAGAATCACATACATGCCACTGAACGTCCGTGAAACTGGATGATATGCTTAACGGCATGTGATATGGTTACAACCATGCTTAAGCTCTACCATAGTCCGACAGTCGGAACATCGCTTCCACTTTTAACCTTCAGCAATCTCCAAGACGCTTTGAAGAGCCTTGTCCATTGGGCAGTCAACCCGGGGATGTTCGAAGGAATGGCAAGTTGAATGGGTTCTTTGATGACAGCTTGGACAAGTGCCAACCTCGTTTTGAATCGCAGAGGGGGGGATGAACGTCGAACATGTCGGATCCGCGCAGTATAGTCTATCTTTGACAGTCCGTTCCATCGCCCTTTCACGGAAGGCCTTGAGCTCTTCATCATCCAGGACCTTGAGGGCAATCCCAGGAGGTATCACCTTGCCGCAGCAACGAGGAGGGTACAACTCTTCGTCTTTGATTGATACGATGAATATTTGCTTTATACATTCAAGGCAACAGTCATGACCAGATGAGCTTGTGAACAGTTGTATCATGGAACCTTTCAAGACAACAGACACATTCCTTTACAACCCTCGAATATCGAGACATAAGGATTGATTGCAATGAGTTTTCACCATTATTTGTGTCGTCGCTTATTGTTTTGCGACCCGACAAGTCGTTCATACCAATAGCGGCATTGTTAACCTGTGCCAGTGTCGATTTATGTTGCGTTGGCTTATCTTGCACAAGGAGACTCCATTGCTTAAAGCAAGAGCATATTGGCGATCTTGTTCTGCAATTTTCTCCTCGTGTCTGATAGAAGCGAGGATAGTTTGGTCTGTAGCAACTGCAGTGCTCGTGCTAATCTCCAGTATTCTGTCTTGAACGGTGACCTGCGTCGTCAAAATGTCTTGCCTCATGCAATCAATGGTAACGTCCAGATCGGTATATTTTCCTGCGACCTGCTTTCCCTTCTGTTGATATTCGAGACCATTAAAATTTTCGAGAAGGTGCTGTAGGGCCACAGCGTGGCTATGTCCTACATGTAACATCTTGGTGTGTCTGACTTTCTGTGTGATAGATATGATTGAAGGAGGAGCGACAATAAATTGTTGCAAGACTAGGAAAATATCTCCGTGAAACGAGCTCTTAATTTTGTGTGCGAGGCAATCAATGGTACTGAAGCACAAGAGAACGTAGCACGTAGTAGTATTGTGGCGAGCGGCGAAGAAGACGCACTACGAAGAGGAAGCCTAAGTACGGAACGGAAGGCACTAGTCCTAAAACGCACGTCAAAACTTTTGGTTTGATTCTTGCCCGAGGTAGGAAAGGGCCATAGGGGTTATTTGATGGTCAGAATGACGTCTCGGTAGAACGGAATGCCGTTGGCAGATCAGGCAAAGTTTCGGAAGATTTGTTCTGATAGACCAGATAAAATTGCCCTACTTAACAACATAGCAGTGAAAAACAATATCATCTATTCAAAAATTCTAAAATCCAATATGGTAATTAATGTACTAAGAGAGGTAAATGGAGTACCATAAACAACCATCAACTAAGTCACATCTGATGCTATGCTGCCCTTGCCCTTCGTCCGAACTCCATTATCAACTTAACTGTCAAAATAGTATGTACCCGCTAGTCTAGATGCTAAAGAGATTTATCGAGGAAATATATGAAAAAGGTCGAAAGGAAAAAGAAAGGTTTGACTTGATGAGACTGGATGAAATAGAGGAAGATCGCTGGCATAAAAACCCAAATACAATCCCAGATAAGAAAGGAGGAAGGAATGCCTCAGAAATAAAAACTCAAACCCAGGTACACTGTCCACTTTCTTTCCCAGAGGAAACAGAAAGGTGTTGGAAAAGTAGAACCCTGGCCAGTTCCATTGGAGATGCAGGTCTCCCTGGGGACGGATGGTAAAATCCCCAGGGGAGACGGGGTATGTAGCTGATAACAGCCAAAACAAATCATGACATGATAGATAGGACGAGAAAACAAAAGGTGATAGGGATCCCTCCTCGGCAAAGACTGAAAATAGCAAGCACGCAACAAGATGAATACCTTCAAACCAAATGAACCATGAACAATGAACCAGATCTGAGTGGATAAAGGGATGCACCTAAAGACATGTACAAGACAAGATCAAGACTCCATGATCATGCAATGTGGGATAAACCAAGGGAAAGCGTAGTCACATCAAAAGTTCTCATCAACGTTAAAAATTCCGGGATCGGCACCGTCGGATGTCTTGGCACCGCTCATGCGAAGATCTGACGAGTTGGTCGGTCGGTGGGATCGCCACGACCCGGCAAGGATGGTGTCTTCATCCACCATATCATCCTCGTCCTCGTCCTCTGGGACATCCTTCACATGGTGATCGATTGAGCTTTCGTTCACAAATGTGAAACCCTTGAAGTTGGCCTGCATGCCAGGGGAAAGCGGTGTACCGGCAGGCATCAGCCCGTTGGCGAGAGCGGCAGCGCGGTCATTCAAGGAGTTGTTGTTCTCAAGGGCATTTGTGAACTCCGGGTCGAAATTGGAGGTGTCCAGATCAGACTTGAGCTTAGGCTTGAAAGGCGGGATCACCTGCTTCTTGCCCAGTGCCTCCCAGTCAACATCATTGAAGAATGGGTGCGCCTTGAGCTCGGCCGCATCGCCATTGGCTCCCAAACGGTGCTTTGGGTTCCGGTTCAGCAGACCCTTGACAAAGTTTCGTCCCTCGGTACTGAGAGCATCTCTGGGGAATCGCACTTTGCCGAAGGCAATGTTCTTGTACATTTGCTGGGTATCCTCGGCGTAGAACGGACTCCAGCCACAGCACATCTCGAATACCAAAACACCCAATGACCAGAAATCAACCATCTTGGTATATCCTTGCTCATCCAACAAGACCTCAGGGGCGAGATACTCGGTGGTGCCGCAGAAGGTGTTGGTGGTATCATTTTGTGTCAAATTAGCCTTGGACAGACCAAAATCGCACAAAGCGATGTGGCCATTAGCGTCCAACAGGATGTTCTCCGGCTTAAGATCACGGTAAACGATATCATAATCGTGAAGGTGCTGCAGGGCCAAAATCAGTTCCGCAATGTAGAACTTGGCCCGAGCCTCCTGGAAGCGGCCCTCGCGCTGAAGATGCCAGAACAATTCACCACCGGACATGTAGTCCGTCACGAGGTAAAGGTCTGTAGGTGTCTGGAAAGAAAACTTGAGGCCCACGATAAATGGAGATGAAGCCATCGCGGTGCGAACCAAGATATTCCGCTCTCCCAGAGTGTGGACCACCTCTTTCTTCTGGATGATCACCTTCTTCGACAGAACCTTCATCGCGTAAACGCGCTCGGTATCCTTCTTCTTGGCTTGGTACACCTGACCGAACGTTCCTTTGCCGATAAGCTTCAAGATCTGGAAATCATTTGGGCCAACTTGTTTCCGCTCGGTCATTTCAAAGGTCATGGTAAGATAAATTTCACCCGACACCAGGCTGTCTCCAGCGCCACGAGCGACCAAGGGGAACCAGCCCTCCAGTCGGCTGTGATCCTCTTTCAGATTAATGCTCAGTCGAACATGGCCGAGGAACGCTTCTTGGTTGTGACGATCATACACGGTGACATCAACTTCGGATTGATCACCGAGAACATCACTATTACAGGTTAGCAAAAAAAAAAAAAAAAAAAAAAAAAAAAAAAAAAAACAGAAAGAAAATTTCCAAGGATAGACAACACATACAAAACAGCTGCGTGATCCCAGTGGGGATCAGTGATGGGCGACTTGCCCTTCTCAGCCCCTTCAAAAGCACTGTTGTTACTGCTTTGACGGCTGCGCATCGGAATGGCCATTGGCCGACCAGCTTCCGCATCCGACTCGATCTGGCGCCGCTTCTTCTCGTCTTCCTCCTCTCCATCCTTGGTACCCTTGGAAATATATTCGTTCCACTCAAAGACACACACCACATACGGATCCACACTGGGACGCAGGCCGCGGCCTTCGGAGATTTTCACGGTAAGTTTACCCTTCAGCGGGAGCACGGGCGGTCCATTCTGGGGCGAGGGTTGGCGGGGGAATGCCTCATCAAGTTTCATCGTAATTTCATCGGTGGAGGTGTCCCGGGTCTCGGCCTTGGTTTCCTCATTCTCGGGATCGGTTTCGGATTCAGATTTACGGGGCGCCGAGGTCACTGGCGTCTTTTTCTCCTCCTCGTTGGACATCGTACGGGGGGTAAGCGGCGGGGTATTCTTTAGACGCACCGCATCGGGTGCGGTTCCAGTCAGCTTGGTAAGGTTCTCGGAAGATACTGAGACATGCGGTTTCCCGTGGTCGAGTAACGATGTTTCGGTGAGGGAACAGGCGTCTTGTGCAGGGAGAGAAGGATTGGAGAAGTGTGTGGCAAGAACGGGGTCGTCTGAAACGCTAGAGACTGGCAGGGAAGTTTGACGGCGGGAAGGAGATTCATGTTCATGTTCATGGGGAATGAGGTATTTCTTGAGGGTATTAAAAATCGACCCCGCAGTCATGTCTGGACTCGAGCTGAGATCCATCTCATCTGACTGTAATAGAGAATGAGGGGGTGTAGGCAAATTTGCCTCGATCTTATCAGACCCCTCCTCTCGATGCAAAACGACAAAGGACTCAGAAGAAGCACCCGGGTCTGGGTGCTCCGAAAAGGGTTTCGCAAGACATGGCCATAGACGCGGTAGGCTTAATCGATCACCGGAGAAGGAACCAACCTGGAAGTAGTTGTGCATGATGGAGGGCAGACGCTTGTCTGCGGGATCTGGCTGAGGGGTAGCGATTCCAGTGGGAGTGGACCCGTTTGAGCCGATCTGATCTTGGGTTTCGTCTTCGGGCACAGAGCTAAGGGATCAACCATGTCAGTTATTTCAACCCCTCCGGAGAAGTTGGCGGTATATATGTGTCTGATGGGTGGTGGCAATTGCAGTGCGACCGGGTCATCATGCAGATAGCGGGAAAACTCCAGTAACCTGGCGCACGGGATGGCTGAAATCTCTCTCTTTCTCTCTCTCTCTCTCTCTTCTCTCTCTCTTTGTTCTTTGTACAGGCTCTTTGCCGCAGATTGTCTCACAAGATAAGCCATGCAGGACCTCCATCGCCGAGTACGGTGAGGGGCAAAAATCACATTTTTTCGGCTATGACCCGGGATCGACTTATGGAGGGGCATAAAGTAAGGAAACCGAGACGGTACTCACTTGTTAGGCTTCATGTCTGCCTCTCCGTGCAACACGGTTCCGTTCTGCGCAGCGGCCATTGTGTTTCCATCCAGGACTGATTCGCCCTCCGCTCAAACGTAGAATTTCGGGACTGAAAAATCGAAGTGGGGTGTGGGGCGGGGGTTTTGTGGCGGGTCGATTGTTGAAGGAGTCGAGGAGATGAAAAACGTGGAAAAGGATTAACTAAGAAAAAGGAAAAGAAACTTTGACGGATGATGAGCTAAGGGAGATTGCGGGATGGTGAACCCGGATCGGCTTCGGGTTTTCCACTTTCCCTAACCAAGGGAAAGCAATGGAAAATTAAAGGAGGGGGGACCCAAATTCATATAGGGTGAGATCATAAGTCAAAAGACCCGCTGAGATCATACTTGTATCGGGAATTCTTCATCTTTTACTGGAGATTTTTACTGTTGGTAGCACTCGAAAGGCTAGATCTTGGGTGCATTCAGATTGGAACTGGATCTTTCTCTTTCTTCCGGTACTTAGGTATGCAGAGTCGATTTTACTACTGACCTGAATGACTCAAATATCGTACCTCTCTTTGAATTCGACGGAGTCAGACCGACTGAAATCCCTCAGTTTATCGTTCAATAGGCAAACCGCCCGGTGGAGTCCGTTTGCCTTGATCCGTGAATGGCCGATGGTTTGGGTTTGGAATTATTGATTTAGTAATCTCATCCAATAGTTAGATCATCTTACTACCTCTACGGGGATATAAAACCATTGTAAAGGGCGCATTAATTTTTGGTTATGTATCGGAGAACGCGCCAAATCACACAGGATCGACGTAACATGTGGGTGTACTATGTCGCATACTCGATACCGATACCGGGAAATGTCGCCTTATTTTCTTAGTCGATGCGCCTGATAGCGCGCCTTCCCTTGGGTTCTTATCAGGGTCTGACGCACCATATGCACAAGTCTCCGCCATCTCCGCTGAGAATAGGCGGGGTACATAGGATCGGAGTACATGCCTCCTATGCATGCAGAGAGAACTATACCGGGTTTCCTATACACTCAATAAGGCTCACGATATCAGCCATCAACGCCATCACGGTCATTTCCATTCTGTGCAACATAGATCGAGTCCGATCGGCAATTCCAACGCGATCGCGATCGTGCATCAGCTTTGAAAATGGCCCGACCCAACTGTGCCCTCCCCTTGCGTCCACATACCTAGGGAAGCTCGAGGTGCTTGTACCACTGTGCTCCCCCACCACCCAGCTCTAGCGGTATGCTACAAATTCTCCACTATCTGCGTCATGGGGCGTCCACCAGCAGAATCCCACGCTTCTGCTCTAGATGTTGGTTTGATGGATCAGAGCCCCGGAGGTATGAGCGGACGCAACGTATTGACAGTGCAGGTGAAGATCACTGAAGTAACACTGCTCAAGCTCTCTCCACTTTGTACAACATTGCAGTCCCCTTCTACGCAGCATCCCGAATCCCGAATCCGAGGGCGGGGAGGATCTGCACACACCCCTCACTCTGCTCCGATTATTGAGAACAGCGAATAAGCAGAGCACTGGAAAAGAGATCCTCGAAGCCGTTCATGGAAGACCAGGGTCTGTAGACTTTAGAAGAACACCCTATGGATTGACACATGGATATCTGGTCCCGAGCCTGGTGGCACATATGTACAACCTCCATGCGTCCCCATTACCATTTTCTTATCTTTCTTTTTTTTGTACAGTATGACATTTTTTGCATAAAGCTCCCTAGGGCTGCATGATTTGGCAGGCAAAGTTCTCCCCAAAGCCACGTTGATCACATTCGTCGGTCATCTGCAAGCTGCGGTGAAGCTGTGCCACGATCCGCCATGCAGCCGACTCGCCGTCCCGAGGCCTGGCATGATCAGCATAAAGAATGGAACACAGACTATTCTGGAAAGATGGGCAAATTGCTGCATTATTATTGGCCGGGTCGGAAATCAACCCAAATCATCAAATCCAATATGTTATGGCTGGCTAGCCATCCTGGTCAAAGCGGTGCTGAGCAGCTTCACGGCTTACATTTATACAATTAAAAAGCAGGTTTCGCCCCCAGCTTCACCAATTCAGCACATGTGATACATACCAGGCTACAATTAGAAACCGGGAAAATAACCACACTCCTCACCGGTGGAAAGGAGCGGTCGCACAGATATTAGCCACCGGGGGCTCTATGTTGGACACTTAGGCCATCGGGAAAGAACGGTGAGCAACCCGATCCGGTGAGCATTTAGGGTGCATGAGCTCATGGCGCATTCTCCGCACCGTCTAAACGGCTTCTGTCACTTCCGACATGCGTCGTGGGCCTGCAACAATGATTCAAGGAGATGGTAATAGAAGGCGGTCAGGAGTCTAGATTGATTGTAAATTAAAAGGGTGTTGGGTATGAGAAAAATGAGTGGTCAATGATTGCCATCTTTGAAATTGACCAACTGATGGCGAACGATCGACCTGTGACGTCAGATGCTTATGGAGGGGGTAAGCATCCAAAGGGGAATATAGGGTATAGGGCTGGAGTATGTAAGCCTGAGGCTGAAGATTCATTTCAACCACATCACGTGTTTTATGTCACGTGCACCAACTATCGGCGAAATGGTTAATCCGATATAGCAAAACAGCTTCAGGATGGCTTGCTCTTCGGACATTGCATCTCGCCTTTTTGATCACTCTTTATCTCGCTGCTATGCCTCGAAAGCTGAGGGCTGCTGCTCAAGCAGCAGCGAAGTCCATGAGTGAGTAATTGATCGTGTCTACCGTCCCATCATCCCTCGCGATGATCCTCGTCTGTGAGCGCGTTCGCGACTAACATGAACACCCCCCTCCAGGAGATGCGCCTCAGCATCCTGATGCCTCTGATGATGAGATGATAGATGCTCCTCCATCAGAACCATCATCGCCTGTCCCAGATTACAATGATTCCCCTGAGAACGACCCCGATGTACAAATTGATGCCGAAAGCGATGCTGAACCCGAAGCCGGGTCCGTTGAGCCCGCGGAGCCTGAGGCTGAGCCTGCACCTGAACCTGAAGCCGGGGCTGAGGCTGAGGCCGAAACTCCTGCTGAATCCAAGGGTGATGAAGGAGCGAGTGTAGCGACACCTGCTGCTGAAGACACGACTCAGATTGCCGGCGCAGAGGATACCCCAACTTTCACTGGTGGCCGTCAATCTGCCATTCCCCGCAAACGTCGCATTGGTCGCCCACCCAAGAACCGTCCTCCAGACTGGGATGCGCCAGACGGTCCAGACACCCCTCTTCGAGTCACCACTCCCGTCAAGCGTCGCAGAGGTCGCCCTGCTGCCAGCGGTGGACGATGGGCGCGAAACAGGGGTCCATCTCACCTGACCCAGGTCCCAGTCGACAAGGAGGGAAACATGATGGATGTGATCAACGATGAAGTGGCTGTTCCTCCGGACCCCAAGGGTGCTACCAAGGTTGATGACAATGGACATCTTCAGGGTGGACGCGAGTACCGAGTTCGCACTTTCACCATTCTTAACCGCGATGACCGCCTGTACATGCTGTCGACTGAACCGGCACGATGCATTGGTTTCCGTGACTCGTATCTCTTCTTCCAAAAACACAAAATGCTCTACAAGATAATCATCGATGACGACGCTAAGCGCGACTTGATTGAACGCGACCTTATCCCGCATTCTTATAAAGGTAGAGCCATTGGTGTGGTCACTGCGCGCTCAGTGTTCCGCGAATTTGGCTCCAAGATTGTTGTTGGCGGTAAGAAGGTTCTTGATGACTACTACGAGGATGCTGCTCGTGAACGTGGCGATGTGGAGGGTGAGCTGGCTGTCCCTGACGACAAGCTGCCTGGCCCTGGAGAGTCCTACAATCGCAACCAGTATGTCGCTTGGCATGGTGCCAGTAGTGTATATCACACTGGTGCGCCGTCCGTACCTCTGGCGGGAGGTAAACCGGTGGATTCCAAGAAGCGTCGGGTCCCCATCACGGATGATAACTGGATGCTCGAGCACGCCCGTGCAGCAAGGTACGTTTCTCTATATACTCACCAAGTATTTCCACCCCTCTAACAATCTATTTAGCACATTCAATTCCAAGCTTGCCGAAATGCGCCGTAGCACCATGGGAGGCGTGTATGATGTTCACACAAACAACATGCAATACCCCCAGATCACCCAGCCCACTCATGTTCGATACGAACGCGTACCGCCATCGAAGGCGCTTTCCGCAGCAGAGCTGATGTCCGACCTGTCCACGCTAAGTATCGGAGGCAATAGGCAACCCAGCAATCGCCCACAAACTGCTACCGAAGAACCATCCTCAACCTCTCCCAAACCCACTTCGACCTCCGGCGCAGAGCAGGAGTCCACCGAACAGAAACCCTCAGTCCTCTTCCCCCGCGTCTGCAAGTCCATCTCCGACCACTACGTCATTCAGGACATCTCGTATGAAACACCTCCCTACTCCAACATGGGTATCCCAGGCCCGGACGGAGATATGCACACCCTGAGCCCGAACGGTGTGACCACTATGGCTGGCTCACTGCACCCTGAGTTCATGAGTCCTGAGATCATCGCCATGCTCCCCGAGGAATGCAAAGTGGGACTTATGGACCATGCAGCTCGCGAGCAAGAGTGGAAGTCTAGATGGTCGACCGAAGCTGACAATGGGGCGCGAGCCACGCCAACTAAGAGCTACGCATGGTATCCCTAGCCCTAGAGTCAGCTTGGAGGCCTGCTAGCTATCTTGTTTGCTAACGACGATGCGATGGGTTTTTGGGTGTTTTTCAATCGCCAAGGAGTTTTCACATCCTGGAGGGGCTTTCCTTTTATCTTTTATTTCGGCGAATGTGGTTTAGCATGGATATGGGCGGCCGGTCATGGCGGGTCAAGCCATGGGAGTTATGTATTTGTCAATTTTCCGATTTACCTTGTGGTTCTGCTTTTAGTTCCATGATCTATAAATCGTGATAGTTCCAACTGATTTAATAATCATTGTGATAAA
The DNA here is from genome assembly GCF_028827895.1 of Penicillium longicatenatum. Classification (NCBI taxonomy): domain Eukaryota; kingdom Fungi; phylum Ascomycota; class Eurotiomycetes; order Eurotiales; family Aspergillaceae; genus Penicillium; species Penicillium longicatenatum. The sequence goes on along the minus strand of NW_026643120.1, from coordinate 3,795,268 downwards.
CTTGCAGAACCGATGTAGGTCTTCCATCTTAATGAACGGTAATTTCACTTGAATATTCCAAGTCTGATAAATCGAACATACATTTTAATTTGAAACGGGCGAAGATCAGATGGTCTAGCAGAATTCATTGTCCATGGACAAAAAAAGCAAAAGGATAACTAAACCTAAGAAGCAAAAGAATAAGATATGAGTAGCAATATTCATGGTGTATAGAAGAGAACTGGCGCCGGGTACATCAAAAGGCTTGCTTGCAAGTGAACAACAAAAACATCCAATGCATGAGAAGGTGAGAACAAGAGAGCCCAAGGGAAATCAGGAATGCGCATGAAATAAAAGTTGTAAAGGTTTGATACTACATAGCCATTTCCTCGCGCAGCTTGGCCAATTCCGCCTCCTCGTCGTCTACCTCGGCTGTCGCCTTGTTTTTGCTTACTGTGGCGGTTGTCAGCATCTGCAATGTATATTTTGATATACCCGGAAGGCAGATCGGGTATATGCAGTGTAGGTAGACTTACAATCGGAAGTTCCAGCAGCCGGTAACCGGTCCAGCTGTGAGTTGACCGGTACAGGGCCGGTATTGAGCATCCGCTCGTCCATAGCCTCCTGCTCCAGTCCCTCCAGCTCGGCCTCCAGCTCGTCCTCGTCGACCTGATCTCCCAATGCGGGAGAGGTAATCGCTTGGTTGACCTCGTCGGCCAGTGCGTGTTGTTCCTGAAGCTTGGCCCTGCACGTAAATCTATCGTCAGTCATAATGAAACGAAACGAAAGCGGTCGGAAAGTCAAGTGAGAGAGGATGGGAAGAATCCAGCCCACGTACATTGTCTCATCAACCTGTTCAATATTCATTCCTCCATGGATCTGCTCCATCGCTGTACCAGCCTGCTTCATCGCCTGCAAAGTCTCATAATTGATGTTCGCCGCTTCGATCGAGTATACTTGTTGCTCGAGCTGCATTATCTGTGCTGATGTCTGCTCGAGTGTCTTCTCGTGGGCCTTTTTCCGTCGGAGGGCGGCTTTGGCGGCTATTCAGAGCGAACGAGGTTAGTGACAATGTTATTTGAGGTTAATCACCTTATCGCTCTTTTTATTGTGAGGATAATAAGGGAGGGGCAGGAAACTGTACCATTCTTATTAGTGTTGACATGCTTTCGTGCTGCGGCATCTTGCTCCGCAATCTGGTTCTCAAGATGCTTCTCCCGCTTCTGGAGCATATCCAGCTGTCCGCGCAACATTAGGATAGCGTTCTTAGGCGCCTCCTTGCGCTTCTGGGCGGATGCGCCGCCGAACCATGACCACATGTTGCTTTGATGGGGGGTGGATTTGAGGGTCGGTTTGGAGGGGGATTGATGATTTGTTATTTGAGAAGAATCAGGCAGCACTGGTTGGTCCCGTGGCGGCGGTATGCAAGTGTGCCCGTGAGTCTAGAGCGAAATACCTAGTCAGACGGAGGCGGGCGAGATAGGCACCAGGCAAACAGTAAAATTGCCGGAGAAAACGAAGAAAGAAGGAGGCGATTTGGCAGTCCGCAGTGGACGTCTAGGTGTTTCGAGAATGCAGTCAGATTGAGGATCGGGAGATTCGGTGATCGTAGTCTTGTGATGAAGTCCGAGAAATGGAGGGGAGCGGACTTTCCCCTCGCTGCACCTATGACATACGAGCAGTCACGTGGCCGTCTATGAAATCTACCAATTGATCAACGGTTTCGCTTCGCTTATCTCTCGTCTTCATCCCAGGGATGAATGGGCCGCGTCCCTCGACTCGTGCGTTCTTATGCGATCTGCCATGTCTTGCTGCGGACTCGAAGATCCGGTTCTTGGGCTGGTGCGTCTCTTCTGGCACGTCCCGTCCACGACGATATATATCTAGCGTACCCACTGAAAGAGATCGATGCTTACATTATCTGCGTTTAGTGTTAAACTGTATAATGTCACAATGGGCCATCTGGTTCTAGAACACAATTATCCGCGCAGCAGGTCCGAGCCGAGTACGGTTTCTGTGGATATCAATGCTGTTCTGGAGAGTTTGAAGGCCGAGTATTTGCGTGTTGGCACCTGGCTGAATGTACTGGGCTACGTGCGAGATTCAGCCACTCCAGAATCTTCGTTTTCATCGAGCCAAGCGGATTTGCAACAACCCAGCAGTCAATCTCTCACAAGTGCCATTCCCACGAAAGTTGCATCTCGTCCAGTCTTCATTGAGGCCGTCATGGTTTTCCCTGCTGGAGCGATTGCACTGGGAGAATATGAGCGCATCCTTCGACATGTCAACGACGTGGAAAGCCGGATTTATCATGCGGAGTGAATGTTGACAGACAGGCCATTTGAGGGCACTGATGTAATTCAGTTTTGAGAAATAAAATCCTGGATTCGTTTATGTAGGATGTGCCCGGGTATCTATTAGCTTGGATATTTCACATATTGGTCACATCTGTAATCCTCGGGTGGCTCTCCGGGGGAAAAGGTACATGGATATCTGGATCAACATATCGCACTGGTAGAGTAGTCTTTTCACCCGTGGACGGACCGTTTATAGCCTCCCACATTTGCGAGAAAGCTTTCTGAAAATGTAGGGTCAGGGCCATGCCATGATCTATAGAAACCTGCAAAACGCTTTGACACCACTTGAACTTTTCTTGCCGTCGAAGGTGGATGTAAGGCTGAATAGCATGTATTATGCACGACGTCATTCCGGTTTGCACACCCCATAAATTCATTTTCCCCTGCAGACAGAATGGTATAGCTCGACAAATTTCGTCGCCGTAGTGTTCTGCAATAGCATAGTTCTCGTCTGGACGACAATCTGGGGAATGGACAAGGACATCTCGGAAATCGGACGTGGATATGAGAGCGGCGTGGGCTTGACGAACCAAACTTTCAATTCTGACCAGACCTGCCCAGTAGTAAACGTGCAGAACTCCATTATGGAGGCTTGAGAAATGATAATGGGGGCCGAATAGATGATCCGCCGGAGATATTGAGCTTTGGGGTGATTTACCAAGGGACGAGCAATGTGGTGGCCCTCCAATCTCACTGAGGTTCTCGGTATACCATGTGGTCATTCTCTTCTTGAGGGACAGACACGCGTCCAACGTTGCTTGTCCTGTCGTAAAGTCTGACTCTGTCATCTCATTGACTGTTCCCTGAAGAGATGCAATAGAAATATAAAATTTGAAAACTTCGTCAAGGATGTTTTCAGAATGAAAGTTCATAAGATAGCGGAACTCCTCATTAATTGGCTGTGCTCTTGCATTAAAGTATACCTACAGAGACGAGGGTCAGTAGGAGAATCGCTCATTGGCTTCAGCAACATACAATTGCGGCTCTTTGATGACTTCCAAATATACTCCTTTTCAGGATATTGTCATCAAACCCCAATCGGAGATGTTTCTTGAAATAGAAATTTGCCGCGCTCCTATGCGCTATCCAGGTCTCAATACCCTGCGGACAATCTATTACCTGGAAACCAAGATCCATCAGCAGATATAAGGAAAGCTTTTACGATGGTCATTACCTCGATCATCTGAAAGATGACAGTCGCATACAAAAACCGATCATCGAAAACATTTTTTCGGATCCTATCAGCCAGAAGTCGAATCGCCTGGTTGTATAACTGAGTTCCACGCCGAAGAATTAATTCATCCTTATTCATCTTGCCAAGATAAACACAAGAAATCGCAGTGACAGCCTTCTCCAGCATCCGCTGGTTTGTCTCGGGCAGTTGCACGCAGGTGACTACCACAGAGCGCCAGGTCTCATGTCCATACCAGGGGGAGCTTCCACATCCATCTGTAGGGTTGAGGGAGAAGGCGGAATTGAGATAACATGCGGATATCTGCATGCATTCTTGGCCGCCGCTGTTCACAGCTTGGGGTAGTCTCCAGGGGTCTGCTCGGCTTTGAATTTGGACTGATCTCCTCTTTTCACTTGGATTTCGGGAAGTCGACTGGGGAAAGGTTTGCTGGACAAAGATCCGCCCTTCGTACCCGGGACAAGGTGTGCGGCGCCTGATGCATCTTGTACATTCTGGCTCTTTCAAGTCACACTAACATTGGGTATTAGTAATGGTCAATTCCGAATCGGCACGCTTACATACTCTGACTTTGCTCTTCTTACAGTTCTTGCATGCGGCTGACGTCCAAGGGATTCCACCCATGTTGATTGCCAATTTGTGGGGCCGAGGGGGGCGGCAGGAAGCGGAAGAGGCTTGAGTTGCTGTTCCTGCCTCCTGATTACGCTATGAGGTCTAGCGTCGATAGTTTGCTTTTATCGCGTCATGTAGACCTTATATTGGGCTACGTGCTTTCCCGACGTGTGATCTCGTTTGTCGTGGATTGAGTCGTACGGCCTCGCTTCAAGTCTGGTGGGTTGTCCATTTTAGCCCCCAACGGGTGAACAAGACTTATAACCACTCTTAACTTCTCTCGGTATAGTTCCAGTATAGTTTGGGGAACCATGAAACGTGACTAAGCATACTCTATTTGACTGAATCAAAACGGAAACGGAGGCCTATCTCGGGAAATCTGAGGGCTATAGGTATCTATTACGTACGTGATGGTGTACTCAGTGAAGCCACAATGCGATGAATTTTTATATTAATATATTCTTCATGAAAGTCCTATTGAACTATTGCAAGCCTCTAATAGAGCCTTACAGCTATAAACTTTTGAACACCAATGTAACCTCGAATATCAATGGGGTATCGATGCCAACGGAAACTAAACAAATCACGATTGAAATCAGAACATCACCGCTATCTCAGACTTCCTCGGCTTTCTTCTCCTCAGCAACAGCAGCCAGCTGAGCCACTCTTCTCGCCCTCTTGCCTTCCACATTCTTCTTCTCCTCCTGCATGCGCATAATCATAGTGCTCTTTTGTCGAATCTTGTGTCCATACTTGTAGAACACAAACGGAATCGGGATAATAACCACTTCCAGCAATCCGAGCAAAGTGCCCGCCCAATTCGGACCAAGGCTGTTGTACATAGCTGTGCCAGCGAGCGGCAGCACTGCACCAAGGATACTCCGGACAACCGAGTTACCCGCCAGCGCGGACGCAGCATACATGCCATAGCTACCGGTGAGATAGTTTGAAGCGTAGATGAAGACACCGGTGTTACCAGCTCCGAAGGGGATTCCAGCAAGCAAAGGCACGATCCAGTGAATGGAGGCTGGGGCACAGGTCCAAGCGAACCAAAGCTCGCCAATGGGGATGAGGATGGAGCAGATACAGATGAAAGAGACCATGGCCTCGGGGTAAACCTTGCCAGTGTCCGGATCCTTTTCATGCCTGTTGATCAGTCGGCGAACAAGAGGCTCAGAGGCAATGGTGAGTACAACTCCGATACCGATACCGAGGAAAGCAAGGCCAGATAGACCGAGGGACCAGCCACGGATTTCCTGGAAAACGATAGGGTAGGCAACAAAACAGAGGTAGAGGATACCATAAACGATTGCGACATAGAGATCCCAAAATATACAGATTGGCTCAGTAACAGCCATGACGAATGGGCGACTGAGGGCCAGCTTCAGGATTTCGTATAGACTATCCTTGCGGTCATAGCGGGACCACCAGCGAGAATCACCAGTTTCTTTGCGCAGTCGAGCGGCCTTTTCCTGTAGCAGAGTCGGTCCGTAGGTCTCCTTCAGGATGAGAGCGAAGGCTAAACCCACGCCTGAGAGGATCAATACGATCCAGCACATCCATCGCCAGCCGAGATACTGGGTCACGAATCCTCCGATTACGGGTCCCACAACTGGGCCGTTAAGAGGACCGATACTCCAGATTGAGATTGCCAGTGCGCGATGCTCATCGTCTACTATATCGGCTACCATACCCGGTGCCGTGGAGATCATGACACTGCCGAAGAGCGCACCGATGAATCGCACGACGATCAATGTCGTTATCGATTTGGCGAGAGCACAGGGAATGATCATAGCGGTGAACACAACCATGCAAGTCACGCAAACGGGTTTCCGGCCGTATACTTCACTCAATGGAGCCATGAACATAGACCCGATTGCCAGGCCGATCAGATAGAATGTCAGTCCCAGAGTAACGATAGTTTCAGACTGGCCAAACTCTTCTTCGATCTGCGTCGTGGCTGAGGTATAAGATGTTGAGTATAGCACACTGTATACATCAGTTAGGGTAAACAAAGGTCTTTTTTTGGGACAATTTTCTCAACCTACACAATAAGAGTGTTCCATGACAAAAACAGAATCCCCATGGCCGTGTAACCCATCGTCCAGTTCTTGGGATTCGCGGGATCATCCTCTGAATCCCAATCCACTTCAAAGTTGGGATCAGCGGTGGCGTTTGTGGGAATTGTAGTCACGCGCTCTGATAGCGACATATGAGAGGTTCGTGAGACATGCGCGGTCAATGCCCTGCCCAGCACATCCTGGTCGGCCCGGGTTTCTACCGAAGACACAGTCTCCGCGATAGAGTCCGTGTCATGATCATTATTCCTCGGCCATTTTTCATGGGGATCCGCAGAAGAGTGTTGCGATGACATCTCTTAGAGATGTGCCGGTGTATGAATAGAGTTCAACGTGCGATAAGGTTCTGAGATGGCTGAATTGAGTTGTAATGACAATGCGATACGTAGATGTAGACCGACTTCGTGACAAGCGTTTCTATTTCCTTACGGAAATCCCACCTGCAGGGGATATTGATTTTCAAGAAGAAACGGCGAGTCCAAAATTGGGAAGGAAGGCCGGTCCCAGGGTTGAATATGGGGATTACCAGTGCTATGTATAGCAAAATGGGGTTTACTGAGTCAGGAACTCCAACGAAGATAAAGAGCGGGTAGAAACGGTAAGTCCCGTATGTCAATCTCAATTAGAAATTTTCTTATGAGAGCGTTGACCAGGTGGGGCCAGCGCCAGTGATAAGCCTAATATCTGTGACGAGGGCCCAACATGTCGGTGATTAAAAGCACGGATCTCGGAAAGGGTATTGGGGCCACGATCACCTCATGCATATATATTCAAGGTCTAAGGGTGGCATGATAAGTGGAGGCTCTTGTAGATTCCGATAATAAATCCGAAATACGGCTTTAGTTCCACTCCAGAAAGAAGCCTTCCCCGTGGGTAAACAACGCCTTCATGAAGTGCTGATGCCCCCTATCTGCTCTGTGGACAAAGTGTCGGGATTTGTCTAGCGTGCCGGTTTGCCGAGATACGCAATCCCAGGCTGCACGTCTAAACCAACAAAACGTTGTCGTTTTGGTTGACAGATCATATTAAGTATTGGTGGAGACCGGAGTTCTCTGCGAACCTCAATTGATATACACCCCAGTCGATTCGACAATATATACCTTGTCATGGTCTCTGGCAAGTCAATCGCGATCGGGAATAAGAGTCTCGGATAAGTGAACATCCCGAACAACTCCAAACGGGGCAACAGATGCCGATGTCTAGGCCCGAGACGATCGATGCCGACAATAGTTGCGCATCCTGATGTGAAAGTCAAAACGTGCTCGTTGGACGGAAATAATTCCGCAGAAGAACGGAATTTGCAGTGAGACCGTACTCCTTAAGAGGGGCGCAGCAGTGGTTTAAAAAGGTGGGCCTACCCGGAAGCGAAGCGAGAAGAGCATTCTGAAACTTCGGGGAAATCGGGGGATTTCTTTGGATGCCTCAGAAACTGGGAAGCCAACCTCGCCATGCCCTTCCTGATTCGATGCAGAGACACGGCGCTCGACCCAACCATGGCGCGTGCCCATGTGGTGGCTCTCGTTTAACTCTAACCGAGCCGTCCAAGCTCTAAGCGACCTGCCAAAAAGAACAGATTACGACGGTGATTGTTCCTAATTTGGGCCTTATAGCTAAAAATTTGAAGTAGAATTTCAGTATATTCATATGCTCTCTCCCTAATGTCGTTTTCCATCCTTCCATACTCTTTCTGCTGCAGAGACCCTTTCTGCAAACGCCGGCAACAAAGCCACGGAGAATAGATTGACAAATTACACAACTTTGAGTTCTAGACGGCCTGAGCTCCTACCTAAATCTCACGTTGTAATAGCATATGTTGCCAGGGGAATACTCCCACTTCATACCAGCTCCGACCTACAGTCTCACGATGACTTACATACTCCTGCCCGCTGCACTGGGCTTGGCGGGTCTATACTTACGCCATGTCAACACCGCCATGAAGACAACACCAGAAGAAGCTCTCAACCTTTCTCCCCACCGCTGGACTGTTGAAGAAGTCAAGTCTGCCTATCAAAAGGCCCGTGAGACCCCTGTCGATGTGACCAAAAGCCTCCCACCAAAACAGACTCGCCGTTACATTATCGTGGGTGGATCCGGTAAGTTTCTCCAAATGACGCAAGCTCGGCGAATTTTTGGGTTATTTATGCTTTTTACCAAGAACGTGGAGAAAAGCAAAGGAACCCCAAAACTCAAATTCACAGCGTCCATACTAACCTCCAATTAGGTCTTGTCGGAGGCTGGATCGTGCAACACCTACTCTCCCGCGGCGAGAACCCATCCGCAATCCGCATTCTAGACCTCCACACTCCGACAAAGGAAGTTCTAGACCTAGGACTGGCATTCGTCGAAACAAACATCACCGACAAACTAGTCGTCAGCACAGCCTTTGAGCAGCCATGGCCTGAATCCGTCGCTGAGCTGCCTCTGACCGTCTTCCACACGGCAGCAATCATCCGTCCCCAAGACCGTCTTGAAGCTTTCCTACCGCTATGCAGCAAAGTCAACGTCGAAGGAACCCGCAATGTCGTTGACGCCGCGAAGGCAAACGGTGCAACATGCTTTATCTCCACATCCTCTGGCTCAGTGGGCCTCCACCGACCGGATTTCTGGATCGCGCCTTGGGAAACGCTCCCGAAGCGTGTGACGCAGATCATGAGCGACGATGGACCCTTACCGCAACGCCATGATGAGTTCTTTGGAAATTACGCTGTCACCAAGATCGAGGCGGAACGACTTGTTCGAGCTGAAGATGACTTGTCCTCTAATTTCCGGACTGGATGTATTCGGCCTGCGAACGGCATTTACGGCATTGGAAGTGATGTTGCGATGACTATTACTGGTGTTTACCTGCGTACTGGTGGAAGTCCTACGTAAGTATCAACTGATTCATTCACGCCTTCGAGTCTGTAAGATCGAAATACCGTGGATATGCATACTGACATACTTTAGCTGGTTATCCCACATCATCCAAAGTTTCGTCAATGCCGAAAACGTCTCAATCGCCCATCTACTGTACGAGCAACGTCTAATCGAACAAAGCAAGCCCGGCTCTACCCTGCCCAACATCGGTGGCCAGGCTTTCGTCGTGACGGATCCTAACCCCGCTATCTCGTTCAGCGATCTATACACATTGCTGTGTACGCTTGCCAAGACGCCAATCGCTTTCCCGATCGTTCAGCCTATCTTCCTATTCCTTCTTTCTTATGTCATCGAAGCATACTCGTTCGTGCAGTTCAAGTATCTGTCTTGGCTTTTGCCGAAGATCACGGGTGATCTGGCGCAGATTCAGCCTTCGCTGTTTGCCATTTCGGATACTTTTGCTGTTGCCGATGATTCGCGGGCGAAGAAGTCGCCTGAGGAGGGTGGACTGGGCTATAACCCACCGCTGACTACGTTGGATGGCATGTGCAAGGAGGTTTTGCATTGGAATAAGAATGCTGTTGCTAATGGGGTTGTTGTTGATGAGAAGATTGGACCGGTCAGGGTTACAGAGAATGGGGTTGATGTCAATCTTGTCACGCCGGGGAAGGTTTAATTGTTTAATGGTTTCATGGGGAGCCTGGGGATTAATATGCTGTCTTTAATAACATATCGCATAAGTTAGCGTAGGACATGGTATGCATTTTGGTTGTCATTGATTTTGTTCCATGATAATCAGGTCAAGGATGAGCTATGTGATATGGAAAAGATTTAAAGGGATCTGGTATTTTGATTAATAGAAGCACATTGGTGCTAATGGCCCATAGAGCTTGATTTAAGATCTAGAACGTAATGCAACCTGGGTTTGATCTTGGTTTAGTCAAGAACATTATCTTGCACCACTTCCTTCCAAGGCTCCCTGGCCTATTTAGGCCGTCAAAACGCGAGTTTGAATGTATCCGACGGAGGCAAATATGATGCCTGGTATTCGCGAGATAATGTCGTACCTGCGACATTCGCAAAATGAAAAACGGCTGGCAGCAGACTGGCCTAGCATTCCCTGTAGGCAGGGAGGAAGCAAGGCTATTACATCAAGGCTCTGACCCTAGCTGTCAAGGCTGCACACCATCAAGTATAGTCTGCCAACACTTCGGAAAAAATTTCTCGGCGCAACCGAGGAGGAAAGTCCAAAGGAATTCTTGCACCTGCAATCCCAAGGATGAAGGGGTCTCTCAGAGTGGTAGTTGCACAAAGCTGAGAGACGGATTTTTTAGCGCGACTGCTGCTGCGCCGCCTGTCTTCGATGCTCCAAAATCTGCTGTCGAATGCCCTCAGACGCCAACTCCACATCGAGAATAGCTCCAACGCCCCGCTTCCAAGTCTCCTCCAAACTTGACAGCTCTCCATACCGCGCCTCCTGAGCAAGTTTGCGCTGCTTATTAACCTCCTCCGAGCTCTCCTTCGTCTCAGCAAGCTCCTTCTCCAGACCGCCAAGAATATATTCGAGCTGTGAATTGCCGATCAACCACGCGTTCTTGCCATTTTCATCGAGCAAAGTCAAGTTCTCATGACGCTTGGAAAGGTGCGAGCTTGATTTGTACGCGCTTTGCAGCGCCTGCCGCCATTCGTCTAGCTTGGGGCTCTCGCCGGCTGCGGCGCGAACTGGGGGCTCGGGCGCTTCATAGCGGGTCAGGTCGATTCCACCCGTGAGAGGCGCACCGGTCGCCTTGCGCTCGAGTTCTTTTTGAATAAGAGAAGAAAATTTTGGTTCGGGAGCTGATGGGATTAAGGGGTGGGTCGTTGAGGAGTGTTCTGGGGATAATTCGGCGTTGATGAGCTGCTGGGCTCCTTGGTACGCGGTGGCCGATGGCTCGGCGTCGACGTCTGTAAGGTCAATTAGTTTCAGCGTGAATGAATCTTTCGTGGATTTGACACATACAAGGTAAAGAGTCGTGAGATTCGTTAATGAAAGGCATTTTGAAGTGGTTGGCAGTGGAGACTTGGAGATTACTTTTCAAGATCTGTGATAAAGCAATTGCAGCGGAAAGCGGTGTGGGGACACGATCAGGTGATATTGGAATGTTGACGAATCAGCATCACGATCTCTTTTGATCTTGTTATTGGCGCATCAGCTAGAGCTAAGTCTCGACTAAAGCTACGATATGTACAGTCAAAGGTCCGATCTATCTAGCGAATCATAGTTTGCATCCCAAATGCATCACGGTGTAACCCTGATGATCCTATTCTGGGACAGCTGCAAGACTATCCTGACGAGTCACCGCTGATCCAGGTCCCCGAAAACCTGCCTAGGCTGAACTTTGATTTATTGAATGACTTTTAATCGTGAACATGTGAACATACAAGAAATCGGGTTCATACCTATCTCCGTGCGGGGAAGGAATGTCGTTTCCAATTTGGGGTCGGAGATGCTACATGACGATCACAGTCCTGCAGCTGCAGGTTCCTTGTCTATCACACATCGCTTAACTGGATGCGACCCTTGTCAAATGCTTACCACGCCAAGCTGAAAGATCGTCACTGATATCCCTAGCTACAAATTTCCCTCCTGCTGCGAACTGTCTGCTTAAATATTCGCGCGGTTCCCTGCCCTGTACTCGTCCAGGGTGCATCCCGGCATACTTTTCGCTCAACTCATCCGCAATATGATGAATCTTCGACTAAGCGCAGCCTTTGCTGCGGTGACGTTGATTCTTCTGGTCTTTCTGCAACTGTTGGCAATGGTGCAACAGACCGAGCAAATTCCCGAATCCAGCTTTACTCGAAACTTCAACAAGTGGAAGAGCAGAGCGAGTGCTGCAGCAGCAGCCGATAATCTATTTCTGGTGGGTGCCGGAAAGGCTGATGTGACAGGGTATGGCATCTCTCTACCTCCATAATTCTCTGAGGATTAACAGACAGCCAGTCCGGTAGTCGAGGTTGATTTCAACGGTTATGCTAGCCTAGATCAACTGGGCACGGGTCTTCGCCAGAGAATATATTCACGTGCTTTTATATTCGCAGACCCAAATACTCCTGAGGATACTTTCATCTACTTGGTTCTGGACACTCTTGCAGGTGACACTGCTGTGCGAGATGGAGTCTTGCGGGGACTTGCAGCGCTGGGGAGCGACTATGCACGCTATGGCGCACACAACATTGCACTGACGGGCACACACTCTCATTCTGGACCTGGAGCATGGATGAACTATTTACTACCTCAAATTCCGACCAAGGGATTTGATAAGCAAAGTTACCAGGCGATTGTCGATGGCACAATCCTGTCCATTCAACGTGCGCATGCAAATCTTACCACAGGGCGCCTATCCTTTGGGTCCATTGACCTTGAAGATGCCAATATCAACCGTAGTCCATACTCATATGATCAAAACCCCGAGGAAGAAAAGGCTCGCTACTCAGCCAATGTGGACAAGACAATGACCCTCCTTCGTTTTGACCGAGACTCTGATAACAAGACTACTGCTGTTTTGACATGGTTCCCAGTCCACGGAACATCCATGTACAACAATAACACTTTGGTTACTGGGGACAACAAAGGTGTGGCAGCCTATCTCTTCGAGCGCAGCATAGACGGGGATACCAGGTTCGCAGACAATGCGGTTATTGGATTTTCCCAGTCCAACGTCGGAGATACCAGCCCCAACGTCTTGGGTGCCTGGTGCGAGGATGGCTCTGGGAAGATGTGCACATATGCAGACAGTACCTGCGGTGGCACAAATGAGGCATGCCATGGCAGGGGCCCTTTCTTCCGAGTCAAGGATAACGGCGCGAAGAGTTGTTTCGAAATCGGCCGGCGCCAGTACTCGGCGGCTAAATCACTTTACGAGCAGATGACTACCAATGCGACCAGCATCACCGGTAGCTCAGGTATCAGGTCATTCCACGTATTTAAGGATCTGAATGGTTACACCTTCCCGTCTCCGTTTAATGGCAGCACTTTAACGACATGTCCTGCGGCTCTGGGGTATTCATTTGCTGCTGGAACCACCGATGGCCCAGGAGCCTTCGATTTCACTCAAAATTCGAGTAGCCCAGCCACTGGAAACCCACTGTGGCTCGTCGCTCGGGCGTTCATTCATCAGCCCAGCGCGGAACAGGTCAAATGCCAGGGGGCCAAGGACATTCTCCTGGATGTCGGAACTCTTACATTACCGTACGCTTGGGCCCCAGACATTGTGGACATTCAGGTTCTCCGATTGGGGCAGCTGTTCCTCATCATTTCGGCCAGTGAAGTGACGACTATGTCGGGCCGTCGCTGGAAGGACGCTATTTCCAAGGGTGCCCAGGACACGCTGGGTATCTCTGACCCTCAGGTCGTGCTAGGGGCCCCGTCTAACAGCTATGCTCATTACGTTACCACAGAAGAAGAATACAGTGTACAGCGATACGAAGGAGCATCGACATTGTATGGTCCGAATGAGCTTGCAGCCTACATTAACCTCACTCTGACATACCTGCCGTACCTCGGTAGCGCTGACGACCTTGCGAGTCTCCCGGCCATCGGCGCAGGCCCTAGCCCACCTGTCAATACCAACAACTCCCTGAGCTTCATTACCGGTGTGGTTTACGACAACGCTCCTCTTGGAAAGTCCTTCGGGGATGTGATTTCGAATCCCAGCAGCAGTACTTATGCAGCGGGTGATATTGTTAACACGACCTTTGTTGGCGCCAATCCTCGGAATAATCTTCACCAGGAATCCACATATGCAGCAGTTGAAATACATAACTCGAATTCTGGCGACTGGGAAGTGGTGCGAGACGACCGTGACTGGAACCTTCTCTTCTTGTGGGAACGAACCAATAGTATTCTCGGATACAGCGATGTCACAATTCAATGGACAATCGAGGACAGCTATTACAGCGTCGATAGCCCGAATGCGCTGCAGGCTGGAACCTATCGCATGCACTATTACGGAGACTCAAAGGATGCCCTTGGGAATATTTCACCCTTTGAGGGCATTGGGGGATCCTTTACTGTGGCGTCTTCGTAAGATGACTATCACCGGATCAACCGTATACCCTGTGGCGTACATGAAACGAGGTCCATAAGGGCCGATTAATCTTCTAGCCTTATTTGTATCGATGACCTAGTCTTGCATTTAATCTCCTGCATGACTTTATTTAGTTCTCGTCTACCAATGAAAGCGCCCGTCATCAGTCACTGTCCAAATGTGGATCTCACTAGCAACCAATCACAGCGCCCGGAGCTGCATACAGGGCGGTTCTTGCAACAAAACCGCTTTGTCGCGCGCTTTGGGCTACACCTATTTCGAGTGAAACTAGGCCCATCTTATTAAGTGCCCCCTGGTAATCGGGGCTTTTGACCAGGTCCACTAGCTTGAGGACTTCAAACAATGGGGACTGCACCATAACCCCAACGAAACCGGATTAATATGCATACTAGCCCAATGCCTTGAACGTGTCTTTATTCTGTTTTTTCCTTTGCGCACTCTTTCAGTCTGATTTGAACTCACTCTTTTGTTCTTCTGATTGGAAATTCTCTCGATTGTATATGCTGGTATGACTTGTACCAAGCCACTCGTTCATTGTAATAGTTTGGCAGTCATGCGCTGCTATCATTGAACCCGGAAAGACCCTCGATGTGCCATGCCCCTCATTGCAGCAAACTCGAGCTTTTTGTTTGCCTGACACTGTCTTTATATCCGCTTCGATATCCACTCTGTGCCTACTTCTACGGTATCGCACTCGAATCTTGTTTCTGGGAATCAACTCTCATCTCTTGTTAATCTGAGCTTACTGTTCGGTCAAGTGCAGGTCAACGGCAACATGATGTTCATTCGCCTATTTTTCTTATTACTTATGGCTTGGACTTCTTCGGCTGGTCCGATCACTCGTTCTGCTGTTCATGAATACCATTTGTTCAATGTATCTCGCGCTGAGACGACTTTGGCAGTGGGGATCAAGAACCTGGCTGCTCGCGACGAGGTGGATTTAACCATCATTCCTGTTACACCGTCTTCGGTAGTTTCCTCGGAGAAGACAAGGACAACTTTTACCTTGACCTCTGCCTCTCAAAAGCCCATCAAGGAGCAGAATATTGAGACTACAAGTGGACCTGTGGCGCCGTCTACAACGCCTCTGCTCACGATCAAATCTGCCTCCAATTCGGTAACCTTACCTTCTACCTCCCCCTTGTTATCGATTGGGAATACCGTGTCTACTGCTATATTATCGTCAACAATACCGGCCAATACTGATCAGATGATGGGCCCGGTTATCGTTTACCCAACAACGTCCAGGAGCAGTTCGACTCCTGCTGAGACAATACGCCCAGTTCATGGTACAGCGAGTACTCAATCTCCATCGAGTATCAGCAAGAGTACATCCAAAAAGCTCTCTCCGGTGCTCAAAGTTGTTACGCCGTCTACTTCATCTTCTATCTCATCGCATTCTTCAACCTTTTTCTCGAAGAAGACATCTTCACCAACTTCAGACAGCAAGACCAGTGAAACATCATCAGCTACAAAATCACCTACTTCAACTGTAACATCACAAAGAGCAACAAATAACTCGCCGGAGGGGCTGTCTTTCAGCGTGGTCACTCGCAAAGCTTCAGTCAAAGCCAAGGCCTCCACGGCAGCTGCTGAGGATTGCGAGGGCTGCTGGACCACCACGACTACTATCTGGTGGAAGGCTACTACTGCCACAACTATGCCATCCAAAAAATCCGAATTGACTACAATATTGACACCTTCCAAAACATCAACACCACTTGACTTATCAAAAAATTCCAATACAGTAACGGTCACTAAAGTACTGACCTCTTCTGAGACGCCAACCTCGACGAAAGCATCGGTATCGTCTAAACCACCCACACCTTTCAAATCAGCAACGTCGTCCGAAAGTCCCACAGCGACCAACACACAGACCTCATTCGAAATCCCACTACAATCCAAAACAGAGACTCTGTCCACAGAATCCCCGTCTGCCAAGATACCAACCTCGTCGCAAACTGAAATATGGAGCTCAGCCGCCTCTGTGTACTACATAACGAATAACATGATCGAATGGGTCTCCTATGGTCAAACAACACCATACTCCACAGAGTTAGCTAGTCGCTCTTCCACGGTATCCCCGAGCGAAGCTTCAGAGACCACGGGAGTATCTACAACGCCAATCGAGGCTGAAGTATCTTCGCCAGCAGCGAAGACTACATTGTCTACACCCGAAGAACCGGAGACAACCATCACAATACACGCAACTAAAACTGCAAAGGTCACCATAACAGAGCCTGGGCGTACAGTTACTGAGACCGAGGCCCCGGGCACAGTCATTGATACTGAGTTCCCTAGCACGGTCACCGCGTCTCCTATAACTGTCGTTATCATGGAAACAATACTGCCTTTGCAGACGTCGACAGTTGGGGAGAGCTCTACTTCTTCAACAGTTGCATCTGAGATGGCTCTGGGTGAGACTCCGACGACAATAATTGCTCTACCTGATAAAAGTATGTCTACTCCTATGGCTATCCCTAACCATACATATTTACGTTTCGCAGCTACCATGCCCGCGGATACCGTGTCTGTACATACTTCTGCGGTTGAGCATACCTCCGCGACTATACAAATTTCCACACAAGTGGTGACATCGACAAGCGTGCTTATAACAACAACCACACACACCTCTACATCCGTGGTAACAACAACGGCTACAGCAATAACCACCAAGACCGAAACCAAAATCGAGACCCAGACAAAATCCAGCGCAGGTAGCGGCTTGGCTATTGTCCCCGTGACACCATTGGTGATCACCACAACGAAGACCGTGACCGTGACTGAGGCCACTGCTACGGTGACTACCACAGTGACAGATACATAGAGAAGAAGAGCCCGGAGTTTTGTGGGAGTACATTGTTAAAGACAATGCAGGTATGGCATTGGAAATATGTACCCGGAGACCAAGGATATGTTTTCTTCGCTTTAATATGTGTCTTTGACTATGTATTGGTTGTGGGATTTTGTCTTAATATAACCTCAATTTGAAACGAAACCCACAGATGCAGGTTGGTGGCATACTGCAGTCATGGTTCATAGGTCTGTACTTGCCCCAGGGTCATCACTACTACTTATAATCAACGGTTGAAAATTATAACTTCGAAATATTGTAGATATGTAAGATACAGTGAACAAATCCATTCATACACCTCATCTAGCTATAACTCAGATAGAAGACCCCCAGCCTCAGCGAATTTCTGCTGATACTCCTTTAAACTAGCCCACTGGCTTAATTCTTCTTGATCTCTTTCATAATCACTCAGATAGCTCATCGCACGGCCGTTCGCTCGCGGACTGACATCCTCGGCGGTACTGCCGGGGTCCGTCGTTGCAGTGGAATGGCCTTCAAGACGGATGAGGGTATCGATAAAAGCGTGTAGATAGGATTCTGCTTCTGCGGCCGTGAGACCGTGGAGAGCCGATGATGTGTCCACTGATGACTGTGGAGATGGGTCTGCGGTGGAGATGGTACTAGTCGATGAATTGGATTTTGAGTAGAAAGGTATGTTGAGGAGGGTTGATGCTACTTGACGAATTTTGCCAGTCTGTTAGGTGTTAGTGGTAGCCACAGTTAAATGTAGAAGAAGTAGAGGGTACACACGATACTTGCACCGTTTGGCTCCATGTTAACTTCATTGACGGTTCGCAAAAGGACGAATAGGTCCTTGATCACTAGATTGCGCTCTTGGGCCATCATGCGGCCAATATAATCTGTCTGTGCATTCCCGACGGTGCGGGATGTGGCTTCCGGGGGTTTCCCGTGGTATATTCGGATTGTGTATCCACAAAGTTTTCGGTCTTGATTTGCGGAGTGTTGAAAATCACGGACTTGGCTGGGTTTCCAAACTTGGTATACGTCTCGAACAGATTCCAGTATTTTTCCACCAACCACGAGCGAGTGGAGAGTTGACTGGCGTAGATGTTGGCTTTCTGGATTTCATATTGAATTGCCCGTCGTTCTTGGTTGATGTGGTCATCGGGGTAATTGAACACTGAGCCATCTTGGCCCATTCCAGCAAACATAGAAGTTGGTTTTGGATGGAATACTGATAGTTCAACGGGGACGTCTGATAGCGCAGACTTGGCTTTCTGAAGACAGTCCCAGAGACTTGAGCGCTGGTGCTCCCAATTGAAAATCTGCCCACTACCAAAAGCAGTCTCCCACGCCAGCAGGGCATTATATGAACTGTATACCCGGACATTTGCGTTGAAGCCAGCTAGACGAGAAATCCGGCCTGTGGGTTGAGGATTGACATGATCTGGGAAAATGAACTCATCATCGACTTCGAGTGGAAATGGGGGATAGCGTTCCGTGGGAGTTTCTGGAGGTACATGCATCTTAATATCGGAGGAGCCAAGCTGATGCAGAGATTGATATCCAACCAAGGTGACGTAGAAGAGACGACGACCAAGCTCTTGCGTGATTAGATCGACGGTTTTGTTATCCGTGAGACTTGGTGGAGAATGGTCGTGAGACATCTGTGGAGACATCCCTGATGCAGCCGACAGTGGACTTGGTGCGCTCTTTGCCGATGTAGATGCAATATTATTAGAGACAGGAGGGACATTGGTGGGAGAGCGGCAGAGGTCATAGACCTGTAGCATAGTGCGGCATTCAGCCAAGTAGATGCGACACCGGCGCATGCTGTATACGTAACCGGCACAAACACCCAAAAAATAACTGATGGCTGCGTCGTAAACTGTTGCAGTTCGGTCAAGATATCCTGTACCTCGAGCTTGGATGGCAACATCATGGCATCGTTTGACCAGAGCGATCGAGTTCGGGAATGCGAAGCGCTCAGCTTCAGTATTGAGCCTTAATTTGGGCCGCCGGGGGAAGGAAGCGACAAGGAATCCAATCATGGAAGCGAGAAGAGCCAAGAACGTACTATTGGCCATGTCTTCTCGGCGTTCAAAAGCAGCTCGAAAAGTAGGTTCATGCGGGATTGGAACCAGCGGATGGATGTACGTAAAAAAATCATCAAGAAGTAGCTGCACAGTGTGCAGTGAACAGATAGCCTCCGCCGACGTAGGCACAGACGACGGCGGTGTCTGCCGATATGTTGAAGCTTGCGGAGTGGTTACAAGCGGAACGTCGCTCAGACTAGCCGGCGAAGCATCAGGTGGGACCTCTAGTTTCTGCTTCTTTAAAGCCTCCGCATGACGATTTGGAGGTCCACGGCGCCTACTCGGCCGCTCATACGTACATGGTATTTCTAAGCTAGCACAGCTCCGACAAGGAGGGCCGCTGGCATCACACTTGACAAAATCAGTATACTTGCAGGCATATCTTAGTGAGGGACAAGACAGACTTTCACCTTGCGGATGCTACAGGCATCGCAGGCCTTGCGCAGCCTGGTTTTGGGGTCCATCTGTAAGTAACTGGCTGAAGCCAACCACCATACAGCAGGATTTAGATCATGATCATATGCGAAGTTGCATAAGCTTTGTCGACACAAATATCCGGTACATGCACTGCGGGGGAAAACCCTTGAAGGACCCACTTCTTGGAGCAGGTCGCGTGGAGCAATTGAGCGAAGTCGCGCTGTGCCACTCCGTGAGCTGGACCGGGACTCTTGGCCGTACCACAAGCGATTAATATGGCGCTTCGGTGAACACCTCACTCCCGCAGCAAGGACCGAATTGAATCGCACGTGCCCAAGGTCTCAGGTATCCAGGGATGAGCACCCTGGCTGGGTAGAATTTGCCTGCAGGTGGGGTGATCTTAACGCGAGAGCCTCCTCTTTTGAAGTAGTGCTAAGCGCATCGGCGCAAACCCGTTCGGCAGTGAATGGCGGAAGAGATGCCCGGCTGACCGGGCCTCGGATGGGGATAGTCACGTGCTTGTAATCCGGGGAAAGCTTAAACAGTACGCGACTATGGGATCACATGTACATGTACATGGTAACAATTATCCATTAATGAGACACTGTATGTAGGTGGCATAACTAATCTTCTATTGGGTCGTGAAGTATTCGGGGTGGGTCCACATTCAGTACGCGTTAAGGAGTATGGGAAGCAGGCCATTATTGAAGAGGTCGTGGGGCCCACAGTTCATGCCACATTATTAAACCATGAAATCATCTTGGTACGCATCACCCAACCTTGTGGGCCGCTGGCTAGCAAGCTGCCGTTTCTGTTCCAGCTCAGATGCCCACAGCGCAGCACCAGCAGCGGTGGTTATCAAAAAGAACATGGAGAAGGGAGGAATCAGCTGTAGGATCAACGCAACAGTTCCGAAGCTAAGAATGGTTAGTTTAGCGACAATAGCAAAGCTAGGAGAAAAGGAAGAAACATACGTAGTATATTGCAGCTGCCGCCTACTCACACTGGCTTTCCGCTCCTGCTTAGTGAAATCCAGGAGCTGGAAATACCGCCAATGGTGGAACGGTCCAGCGCGATATCCAGTGAGTATTAGGAACATGGGTGTTCCAGCCACCGGGATAAAATTTAGCGGCAACAAAATGATGAATTCGAGGATCTGCCGCAAAGAGAATGGCGCATAAATTGCGCTGGTTGTCGGTGTGCCGAGACGGCTAGTCGGGTCACCAGCCTCGGGATAAATCACCCGCGAAGCGAGCACGAGCTGCTCCTGGCCCTCATTCACCAGGACAGAATCGAATACATCCACCAGTGTTTCATCGACAAAGAACGCCTCGAACAATGCAGCCACAATTGCAGCCCCTTCGCCCAGCACCAGGAATGCACCGCTCACCCATGCTCCGGCTCCTTGGAAGATAGCTAAGAAGACGACCTGCGGTAGGTAGGTGAAGAAAAAGAGCAGGAAGTAGACAAAGCTCGAAAGGAGCACGATAGGCACAAGTCGTGCCTTGAATAAGGGCCAGAGGAAGCGGTGTGTCGCAAAGTAGTGGATGCCCTAGTGATGAAGCAAGGTAAGTAAGTAGGGAGGCTATTGCAGAGAAATTACACCTTCTTACCCGAAGTGGGTACAGCCACGCTGCCCGAGTTGGATCCCACGTTCGTGTCGACATGGCCCAAGATCGGATGGAAATAATGATGCTGTTGCTTATGGAGACTCGAAAGGCGACAGCTTCAGTTCTCCAGTTTTCTGTTATCGATAAGCCATCACGTGCATGCTGAGTCAGCGCAGACTATTTTAGGCAAGAATTTTTTCTCTGGGCGCTTTTCCTTTTCCTCCTCACATAAAACTACAATCCTCCCTATTCACTCTGGAATCCACCTTGCAATGGGTTCTTCGAGGGGAAATGGGAGGAAAGACTGACTCTGCTGGCTTACCCCGTATGCTTCTTTCTACGTGGAGCATCTGGAAATACATTTCAGCGGTACATCCCCTTCCAAGTTTTCTTGGTGTTGATATGAAATTCGAATGAAAAAAATTATGACTTTGAACGTGACCTCCGTATGAGAAAAAATAAGATCGAGGCAGACCCGTCGCCGCCTCTGGTAGCTAGCGCAGTCAATGCGTGTAGCTGACCCTAAGTGATGCAAAAGTAGCCATCCTATGTCTGTCGACTTTTGATCTCCTTAATGATCTGTTCCAGACTACGTACAATCGCCGTCGGCTTTAGTTCCGGAACAGCAGCATCCTGCCAACCTTTGCCAGCCCGATCGATCCAAATGGCATTCAATCCAGCATTGCGCGCTCCGACGATATCCCACGCGTTGCAGCTGATCAACCAAATCTCATTCATCTGAGAAGGCTGCTTGCCGATCGTTCGAGCACAATGCTGATAGCTAGCAGGTGCAGGCTTATACACCCTAGCATCGTCCACAGTAACCAGGTCTTGGAATACATTGGCGTGCTGGGACAAGTCTGGGGAGTGTAGCACTGAATTTGAGATCATATTCTTCGTGCCATTGGAGAATATCACAGCCTGAAGGTTTGGATCATTCGCGATTCGATTTAGTGCCGGGCCTACATCCGGAAACGTATGTAGGCTGTCATATGCTTCCAACAAAGTGTCAATGCCGGATTCTGGTAGCTGTTGATCATGCTCAGCTAATGCTTGTCGTAGCGAGTTTCGGGTGACTGTTGAGAAATCCTCGTATTGATCTGTACAGCTGTTAGATAAGTAATTAGTAGATGGTCGCGAGTCGCTGCTTCTTACGCATGCTATTGAGTCTCCATGTATATTCCAGCTGATATCGGCGCCAAAGCGTGGAGATTGACGATGCTTGAGTAGAACCAACATGTGTATCCAGCTGTTTAACAATAGAATCTGTAGACAACAATGTGCCGTACATATCGAATGCGATGATGATTTTGTCCGACATGGCGAGTATGCGAAGTTATTAACGACGAAAGGAATGCTTGAGTGTAAACCTTGGTTGATTAGCAGAGATATGCTTGTGTGAAGTGGAGCGCGTGGAATCTGGATGATGTCAATCTTCCGTTGGCACGGGTTCGCGGGGTTCAAGCTTCTGCAACTCCCCGCCAAACCCGGAGGACTCAAGACCATGAGCTCAATATACCAATGACATCGCATGAAAACTATAAAATCTTCCGAGAATGTCTCTCGAGCGCTATTGTCGCGCGCTCCGAAAAACCGACGTCTAAACGCAGGACGAAAGTTAAGCGCAATGGACGAAAAGAGGTGACCGTCACCAAGACCGAGGCCGTATCCGAACGAGCAAACCCAGAGGAACTGGCTGAATTCATCGATGTATGAGTCTGCGAAATACAACGCAACCTGCGGGAATGAAGCACGAGAAAGCTAATCTTGCACATTTAGTTCATCGCCTCCGAAACCTTTGACTCCTTCCCTGAAGATCTGAAGACACTTTCCTACGCCGGGATACAGCACGATACCGATCTTTCGAAAAAATATATTCCACTCGATAAAGACACGCCCCTCGACCGCGCGGTCCTTGACTCGATATGCACAGTAACTCCCGTCGATGTAACAGACTCGTTATCCGTCTACGGACTCATCCCTGACTCGGCCGATTTCCCGGATTTCATATCCCCGGTTCTGTCAGAATATATTAGTAGCGTGACGACTGGACCGCCGGCGTGGTCGACGACGAAGACAGATGCATGTGAAATCTGCGAGCGGGACTGGATCCCGTTATCGTATCATCATTTGATACCGCGGGGTGTGCATGCGAAAGTTATAAAGAAAGGATGGCATGATGAGTGGATGTTGAATAGTGTTGCGTGGCTTTGTAGAGCCTGCCATAGCTTTGTGCATCGGATGGCAAGCAACGAGGAGTTAGCAAGAGAGTGGTTTACTGTCGAGAGGATTATGGAGAGAGAGGATGTGAGGGATTGGGCGAATTGGGTTGGGAGGGTGAGGTGGAAGGCGACATGATTAGGATGCCCAGATCTAGACTCAATCTTGAAGAGAAACTGTATCTTTGATTGCTAGGCCGGGATATGGTTTGGGGATTGGGTTATGATACATGCGTCGACATTATCTGCATTGTCAGGTTATATCCAAAGGTAAAACGCCTGAGATGCAAGCCATATCGAAAAAAAAGGTATGGTACATGCCACGGGGTTGAAGAGGCCCCAAGTGTGACAAAATGAAATCTAGAAATACATATGCATACAGATCACAGGTGATCTTATAGGTAGCGCTTTTCGTGGATCTCCTCGTAACACTGGATGTGATCGCCAACGGCAAAATCAGACCAGCCTTCGAATCCGATACCACATTCGGTGTCTTTGCGCATCTCGGTAACGTCCTTCTTGACGTTCTTGAGCGAGGTCATGGTGCCTAGTGCAGGTTAGCAAATTTGAACTTGGAAAAAGCGTAAAAGTGATAAGTATGTTCTTACCATCGTAGATAGTCTCATCACCACGGAGGACTCTGACCTTGCGGGTCTTGTTGACTGTACCGTTACGCACACGACAACCCGCAATAGACATCTTCTCACGTCCCTTTATGGTGATTTCGAAAATTTGACCAACTTCAGCTTCACCAGTAACACGTTGGGTGATATTGGGTGCCAGGTGTTGACTGAGGTCAGCCTTGACGTCGTCGATGAGTTTATAAATGATGTTGTGGTCCATCACCCGTACGCCTTCTTGCTCTGCCATGCGCATCATGTTGGGATCAATGGGCATGTTGAAAGAGATGACTCTTCCTTTGGCGGCAGCAGCGTGCTCGATATCGAATTCTGTCACAGGACCGACTGCCGAGCGAAGGATATTAGCATAAACTTCGTTGTTGCCAATGGCAGCCAGAGAGTTCATTACTGCCTCTGCAGAACCGTCGACATCAGCTTTGATAATGAAGTTGATCGCCTTCGGGCCAGTCGGTGCAGCAGCAGCTTTGGTCACGTCATCCGATTCGGCCTTCTCTTCAAGTCTACGCTTCTCAGAGAGCTCTCGTCGTGCCTCATTGATGGCAATCATATCCTGGCCAAGCTTTTCAGTGTCAACCTGGTCCAGGCGATACTCAACAACATCCTTCGCCTTCTGCTCGGTGGGTGTCTGCAGAATCTCAGCGCCAGCAGCGGGCTGGTCTCTCCAGCCGTCAATCTCGATGGGCATTCCTGGCGTAGCTTCATCGACGGTCAAGCCAGCCTCGTTACGCAAAGTGCGCACTCGAGCCCACGTGTTGCCGGCAACGATGACATCGCCCGGCCGCAGCGTACCACGGCGGATAAGAGCCGATGCAACTCGGCCGTAACTCTTGGTCGAAGCCTCGAGAACCCATCCCTCGACGTTGCCGGTCTTTTCAGCCCGATGATCAAGCATCTCTGAAAGAGCGCCAATTGCCTCCTCGAGCTCAAGCATACCCTCACCGGTCTTACCACTGACGCCGATAGCTTGAACATCACCGCCATAATCTTCCACATGAACACCATGGACCGACAAATCCTGCTTCACTCGGTCGGGGTTGCGGCCCTCTTTGTCGATCTTGCTCATGGCAACAATAATAGGCACGTTGGCCTGGGTTGCATGCTTGATGGCTTCAATGGTCTGCGGCTTCACACTGTCATCAGCAGCCACTACTAGAACCACAATGTCAGTGACGTCGGCACCACGACGACGCATTTCCAAGAATGCCGAGTGTCCAGGGGTATCCAAGAAAGTAATCAGTTTCCCAGAAGGCATTGGCACAGAGAAGGCACCGATGTGCTGTGTGATACCACCGTGCTCGGTCGCAGCAATCGATGAATTGCGCAGCCAGTCCAGGATGGTAGTTTTTCCATGGTCGACGTGGCCCATAATGGTGACCACAGGAGGCCGGGATGGCCAGTGAGAAATATCCTCTGGCACCGGTGCAGCCTCAATGTTATCGGCTCCAGTATCGAAAATAGCCTCGTAGTTGTACTCAGCAGCGACCAGACCAGCAGTCTCAGCATCCAGCACATGGTTGTATTCGACATCTTCAAAGCCCATCTCCTCCATGCGGGCAATGAACTGACCAGGCCGGACGCCAATGACATCGGCCAAGTTGTTAACGCTAATGAATTCAGGGAGGTACAAAGGCTGAGGAGCGGCGCGCGCCTCTGCTTTCTTCGCTTCCTTTGCCTTCTTGCGCTTGCGTGCCTCGCGCCGCTGTTCACGTTCCTCGGCCTCGAATTCTGCGGACTCTGATCCCCGCAGCTTCCCTCCATCCCGACGTTTGGACTTTTTCACATCTTGCGGTACATCTTCTTCCACGCCACCCACTTCTAGGTTCTCCAGGGCAGACATATCCCAAGACCATTGGTCAATTTTCTTCTCAGCCTTGGCCGAAGGTTCCTTAGATTTAATATCTGCTGTCTTCTTTTTCGGTGCGGCCTCTTCAGATTCCGCCAGCAGTGAGCGACCCAGGTTCCGGAACTTGGCAGACTCCGCATTGTCGCGCGACGGCCGTGCTTGCTCTGATGGCAAACGCGGCCGCGGTGTTTGACAGAAAGGACAACTCGAGTATTTTTGAAAGACGATGCGTTGACAACTTGGACAATCCCAATCGGTCGGGCTCCGCGTCACTGTGTTCCCTTGTCGTGGTCTCCTCTCCCGGTCGTTTCGATGCCTTGGAGATTCCTTATTCCAGTTATTCCGATGTCCTGAGGGTTCCTGGTTGTCATTGCGCCGCTGTCGGTGCTGTAGACCGCGAGGGTTCTCTTCTCTAGCGGGAGAATCCGTATGGGAGCGATTAGCCCATCTTTGATTCCGTAGAGGCTGCGATGAGCGCTCACGCTCCGGCGCGCGCGGTGATGGTGGAGGTGGCGGCTTGCTTCTAGCAACCAGCGAGTCGCGCAATGCTTGCTCCGCCGCACTCAGGCCCGTCGGCTGCGATGTTCCAGGACCCCATTTGCTTCCAAACTTCGGAGCGCCTAACTTTGCGGAAACAGGCTTGGATGCACCAAACTTGGGTGTAAAAGCTGCAGGCTTCGGAGCGGCCGGAGAACTTCCGTCATTTTTATTATCACCGGATTCCGAGTTTCGGTGGGATGCAGAGGTTCGAAAGCTCCGCTGAGAGGAGAAGGTCGGGGTTGAGGCCGTTACGCTGGTCGAAGAAAGCTCGACGCGGCGTGAAAACTGTATTGAATGTTAGTTCCTGAATTTGTTTCTGTATTTTTCCAGAGTAACCCACCCTTGTAACCGCTCGCCTATGCATTGCTGGTCTTGACTGCTCTACTGTTTAGCAACTGTCAAATGCAGAACTGATTGCGGCCGCTTATGTAAGTTTCCAGCAAACTCAACCAATATGATTGGTTGAAACGGATGTTAATGTGCAGGGCTTATATTATTGCAATTGCTGCGTTCTCGGTTCTTTTTTTTTTTTTTTTTTTTTTATCATCATTATAGAGCCGTTACATAAGTTAGGCCTAAGACATACTCATTGAGCTGGCGGCAGCATCGGGGCAACATGCGGCTCATCGTACACGACCAGTGACACGAATACCTATGGTTGACCTGGCTAAGTTAACAAACTTAGGTTAACTAATTAACATTGACATTGCATACCGCCTAGGGCTGACTATGTAACACAGCGTTTCATATCAAAAAAGGGAGATACGGCCTGCTTCTATTACCCCTTCTCATCGCGTGGGGAAAAAAAAGCGATGGCTAGAACTAAAAACGCACATCGAATCCCGATTTGCAAATGGAACGCGCAACGATACCGCGACCATGAAAACCAGCCTGCTATCATGATAGTATACAGTCCGACCAACCCTGAGGCCTTGATAGGTCCTCTTCCTTTGATTGCCATCCAGATCTACACCACTGTTCCCCTTGACTCGGACTCTGATCATGAACTTATCACTCTCTGTCACTATCTTGCTTCAGGCATTGATCACGGTCCCAATGTGTCATTTGAGATCTATGCTACTCCTCAGCCTGATATATTCGCTTGCGTGGAGCATCAAAGACGTGAGATATTCATCGAAAGAACAATCTCCCGGCAGATGGTTTCTTCCCTGGCATCTCTAAAGTGGCTATAAATAATCAAGATCAACTATTGCAAGGGTTTCTGCAGGTAATCACCTCCTATAGCTTCCGCGCTAAAGGTCGACCGAAATATGAAGCCGAGTCAGAAAGAGAAGAGCTTGTGGTAAGGAAATGCCGAAACATATGGGAAAATTTTCCGGAGATAGGGTCTCTATGGAGGCGAAGCTACCGCCCTACAATGGATTTTGTTGAGGAGTACGACTACGGCTTCGAGGAAGATGAGGGAGACCCATTCTTAGCCGATCAACCTCCAGCGCCAGAGGTAGTTGAGTTGTTACGAAGCAAGACCGATTCATTCCATCTTGAGAATTTCAAAATACGATCGCCTTCTGAGACGCTCGTCGTTATTACATCAAATTCTCCAATCACAGCACCAGGACCAGACCTTCAGTACATTTTTCATGTCGCCTTTCCCCATCGACAATTTGGGATAGAGCTTATGCTCATTGCAAAGGCCTTTTACTCTTGCGATCATGGATACTATTCCCAATGGAAAAACAATCAACTTCAAATTCTTTTCAGCAACTCAGTCCCTAGGCGCTATACTAGCGTCGCACCGGAATCTCACAAATTCTCGACCTGAGTTAGCCATAGGCGCCATTAACCAAGGCAGTCGGAGCATTCCGCAACATCGAAGTGAGGATTACATTCCAAACATAAGGGAGCCTTACCGTGCCTTTTTTGTTATCCTCGACCGGCCAGATTTTCTCACAGGGCCTGGGGTCATTTTTTTTTATGACTGATGGAAACGAAATCACAGACCAGACAATGAAAAGCGATCCTTCCCGGCTAGAGGGTCAACGTGGTGACTACGTGGTATATCAGGTCTGGCGGAGCGCTGGAATGCCTGAAGTGGCACGTAGGTTAGCAATGATCCCTGCCCCAGCCTATGTTCCTAGCTAGGCAACTTTCCTATCGCCTAGTCGCAATATGATCTTGACTCCACTTTGTGCATTCGTGCGAGGTTTGAGGATCTTGAAGACCAGAACAAACTGATAATAGGTGATATACATTTGGGTTCATATGTAATCATAGTCACTTCTGATATTTCTCCTGACCTACCTATAAAGATTACCAAGAGCATTAGCCCAATCACACTGCAAAGGTCCCCAGAGTGTTATTTCCCCATAAACCATACCTACTCGTAGTTCGAACACGTATCAACAAAGCTAATCACATCCATGGATGTTGTAACTCAAAAGCCCCGAGGACCGCCGTTTAGAAATATATGGATCACGTATGTAGTTTACATAGCAAGCGAGAAATCCCCGAAGAAATCCTGCCAGGCAGTAGGGAAATAAAACAGATTCAGCCCCGGGAAATCCCACTCCGAGACAAATTGCTCCGGGACAAACCACTGTAGATCTGCCTGTGCATCAAATAGTTCCCAAAATGGCGACGTAGCTGTTGTGCCACCAGTACTCGGCTGTTGTGATTCTCGTAGAGCACGACCGTATTTCTCAATACTGACCTTGAGAATTTGAAGGTAAATATTCCCAGCTCCGGTTTGGTTAGTATTTGAGCCTGCCTTGCTCAGCTCGTGAACGAGTCGAGTTCCATGTTCAAGAAGCTCCTCGTGTTCTTCGTCACGCTCAGGCAGGAGTCGAGAGAGTTTCAAGAGTAAGAGGAAGGCGAATGCACACTTTGCCCAGACGAAATCCATGGCGTATTTTAGTTTTGCGAGGTAAAAGTCTGGCTCGACTACCATTAGGCGGAGATGTCGTCGAGCGCTGGCTTTTGCTGTGAGCAGAATGTTGCGTTCCGTTGGGGACATTGTACTCCATTGACTGTCAGTTTAAATTGTATCATAAACAGGAAAGTCAGTACACACGCAACATTTTCGACACCCATTGCTCGAAGAGCTTTGCAGTTTAGCATCATCTCGGCCCAGCATTTTTGCACTCGTAGAGCTGCTAGGAGGTATGGCTTTTCTTCGTTTGTGGTAATTGAGGTCTCTGTCGTGGCGTTAGAAGATTATTTAGTGTGGGATTTTCTAGTTGTTCACCGATAATTCTTATCCAATCACTTATAAAAGTCAGCACGGGCTCGCTCAAAATCTTCGCAGGTGCCATACTCGAACCAAATGTCCAAATCTACTTTCATTTCATGAACAAAATCAGAGATTCCGGGGCCATCAAGTTGCGTTCCTGGTCCCAGGCTATCATTGATCGTGGCTGGGAAGCAATTAGTGGCCATGTTCTCACCACAAGATCTTTCCATACCTCTTAAAATATTAAGCTATTACAGAAACCGTCAGCAAGTGTTCAAATCTATTTGATATGTAGGTTGAGCGTACCTCCACTTGAGAGAACAATCTTAAATCAAGGACCGTTGTTGATGGATGGCTGAGAAGGATTCGACTTCTTCTCGAATTCCCTAGCAACCTAATCCCAGGAGGCTTTCCTCCATCCACTCGGAATCTTACCAGGGTATATTTAGCAGAGTCATCAAAGTAAAGCCAAAGGGTACTCACATATGCTCTAAAACCAAGAGTCCAAACCAAGTTCTCGACTTCCGCATTAAATCTCTTTCCCGGTCAAAGTCATGGTCCGGGATTCCTGCTGCGTCCTCATCATTTTTAAACGCCAATCGCTCAGTCAGCTCCTCAAATGCATCATGAAGCTCCAAATCAAGTGCCATGCGCGTAGCAAATGATAGAATGAGTAGGCGATCGGCAGAGTAGCATGCCACTATAAGCATCGCTTGGACTGACTCGAGGCAATTCAGTCCTTTGTTTTGGATGATCACGTTGATCCATTTCTTGAGTTCCGCGTGAAGCATATCCGATGTTGGACCACCGGTCCCTGGAAATAGAATTAGTTGTGTCACATTCAAAGTTTATCAACACTGGTCCTATACTTGTTTCAACCATGCAGCCAATGGTGCAAATCGCGTTCAATAGAATACTGCTTCGGGCTCGAACAGAAGTGAAGGTATCATATTGTGGGTCGAAAATTGGGATATATCTGTCCTGTTATAGTTGAAAAAAATCAATACTGCGCGATCTTCATTCAACAGAGCCTTGAGTCAGAACTTACACAGCCTTGAAAGAACCTAAAACAGAAACGTAAGCAAAGGTCCGTCGTGGAAGTGGGAGTGGGGTTGAACGTACGTATTAAAGCATGATACTGCACTCTCCGGTGTAATAAGGCCCTTATCAATAAAATCCGCAATGGACTCCTCTCGAATCTCAAAACAGGAGCGTTTTCGCTTCTTGGGTCGGAAATTGTCTTCGTTCGAAGGCGTATACATTGGAGCTACTGTCGTGGCTCCATTTGGAGAGACATCTGGAATCGATCTTTGGTAGGAATTTGAGGTATTCATATGATTAGCTGAGCCTGCATGGACTGTTAGAGCTCCACGGCCCTCTTGTTGGTGAGTATGAGCAAATTGAGAACATGACGAAGTGCAGGCACTTCCACGGCGTGGTTCGTCAACTTGGCCATGCGATTGCTGTGGAGAATGGAGTCCCTGCTCTTGGAACCTTGGACTTGAATTTATGTGGTTTTGATTGACCAATGCTTGCATCTCATCAAGTTGACTTCGCAAATAGTGGACCTCAGACTCGACTCCCTCGAGTCGCCTGGAGATATGTCAACCGATATGCTTCGGGTTGTATTATGATATCCATGCACCTACTCTGAGACAGGGTCTTTGGGTATTTCAAAGAAAACGCATTGTTTATCGATCTTTTGACACCTACAGGCGTGATGTTTAGAGGCTGATCATGCATGACCCTGCAGCAGTGTTGCATACCTCCCACACGGCCGATCCCCATCGCACCTAACCTATAATAGATTTAGTGAGCTCCTCAATATATTAGCTTCAATAGTAGACGAACCTTGGACTGTCGGCAGGAAGTACACGCTTTCTAAGCAAGGGAGCATGGACGTTAGAACTGTTCCGGAGAACGAAGCCGAGGCCCGGGGGTCACGTACAGGGATACGCTTTTTGCCGATTGGCACCGGTAAGACATGCAAAGAATCATCATCCTGCATTTTCGGAATAATATGGGCCCTTTCTTGCACTCTGCTAGGAGTATTCGGAGACAGATCTCAAGAAGCAAAAACGCGGGGCTCGGGTATTCCTCCGGCGAACGGAGGAAACTCGTGGCTCTCCACTTTTCCCCAGAACCCCAGATCACACAAAATGCCGATCACGGGACGTCAAACCCAATATTCCCATTGTCATCGGTTTTTCCATCCGAACGCCGACAACTATCCCCGATCTAGAAATCCCGTCTCCTCAACCTTCCAACACGCAACGCGGCTTGCCCAAGAACTCGGGGTGATTGGCCCACTTGACCGGAAGTTGTCCGCAATTTCAGGAATTCAGTCCTCTGGGCCGTATCGGATGACCTTGAGGCGTAAGGTGGCATGAGTAGCTGCATGAGAAGGTTGACGAGGATGAACCGGAAAAAATCATTGGCTTGGCCTTGTTCAGACTTGGAGTTGGACGGCGCTAGACCCGAGAGATCATAAACTTCGCTTCCCCACGGGGTTTGCATATACCCTATCTCCCCCAACTCCATTGTCTCTATCTACCGTGGCTCTTTGGCTGATTTGGCTGATTTCTGCATTTTCCCCTTTACAACATCCTTTCTACCTTTCACGGTTGCTAGTCTTCATCTTTACTTATTCGTTGTTCAACTCCTGGTTAGCGATGTCCCATATAGGAGAATCTTCGCAACCCAAGCACCAGCAAGAGGAGTTTGTCGAGTCCATCGAGCATGAGGAACGACCTCATCACACAACCCAGGATGCACCACAGGTGAAAAAGGGTCAACAGGATCAAGCGCTGCAGTTGATCGAGGAGGTAGGATACTCGACTATCCTGACCCCGGAGAACAACAAGCATGTCCTTAGGAAGATTGATCTTCGTCTACTTCCTATTATGCTAGTCATCTACTTCCTCCAGCAGCTTGACAAGTCAACTCTTTCTTACGCATCAGTTTTTGGACTCAAGGAGAATGCTCACCTCCATGGGCAGCAGTACTCCTGGCTGGGTGCGGTCGTCTATGTGGCTCAGTTGGTGTTCCAGCCCCTGGTTTCATATCTCTTGGTAAAAGTCCCAATGGGCAAATTTCTGGCGGCGTCGACTCTTTGCTGGGGTATTGCATTGTCTTGTATGGCTGCTGCCAACACCTTCGCTACTTTGATGGTCTGCCGGCTGTTGCTTGGTGTCTTTGAGGCTGGTCTTGGTAAGTCGCTTCATATTGTCCGATTTTCAGGGTCACGCTTCTAATTATCGTCAAAAAGCTCCGGCTTTTATTGCAGTGACCCAGATGTGGTATCGACGACGTGAGCAGCCTGTTAGATTGGGCTCGTGGTATGCAATGAATGGTGTGGTCAACATGGTAAGGTGTTTGGGATACTCGTTTCGAGCCTTAGCTAAGCGTTCGCTATTTAGGTTGGAAGCTTGATCACGTATGGGCTGGGACACATCAATTCTTCAGTCTTTGCTCCTTACCAGGTGGGTCAATTATTGCTTCTTCTGTTGATAACAAAGCTCTAATCTTTTCAGGTCATTTTTCTCTTCTTTGGCTTGATTACAGTTGCATTTTCGTCGGTTGTGTTGTAAGTGGAACACCCTCCTCAGCCCATCTTCAAAAAACAGCACACTGATGCTTTGTTCTATAGCTTCTTCATGCCCGACTCTCCTGTCAAGGCCAAATTCTTGTCCGAAGACGATAAAATGGTGGCTGTTGAAAGGTACCTGCTCTTGAGAACCTTCTGAGATCTTCTCCAGTCTAACATATTGTAGATTGCGAATGAATCAACAAGGTATTGAAAGCCACGAATGGAAATGGGAGCATGTCAAGGAGGCATGCTTGGATCTCAAGTCCTGGTTCTGGTTTTCCCTGATGGTCTCTATCTCGTAAGAAAACCGGTCTTGCCATATTCTTCCTTTACTGACTTCTGCAGAATCCCGAGCGGTGGAATCACCACATTTGGTCCCTTGATCATCGAATCATTTGGCTTCGACAGCCTTAACACGATCCTTCTCAATGTCCCGTTTGGGGCAGTCCAACTTATCGCTACAATGGGAGGTGCTTGGCTGGCTACAGCATGGAGAAAGAAAGGTCCCGTGCTCGCGCTATTGTGCCTTCCCCCAATTGCGGGCTGTGTCATGCTGTTGAAGATTCCCCACGATGATGCTCATAAAGGTCCTCTTCTTGTGGGTTACTACATCATCTCCGTCTACCCAGGAATCACGCCCTTGATCTACTCTTGGTCGGCGGCCAACACTGCTGGAGAGACAAAGAAGAAGGTTACGACTGGTATTCTTCTTGTTGGACAATGTGTAGGCAACATCATTGGACCAAATCTTTACACCACTGAAGAAGCCCCGCTGTACCACCGTGGACTTCTTTCAAACCTCTCTCTGTTCTGCGTTCTGTGGTTTCTCATTATGATGAATATGGCCTACTTGTCCTTCCTCAATAAGAAGCACGAGAAGAAGCGCGTTGCTCTTGGAAAAGATGCAAAGATTGTTGATCACTCCATGTTTGCGGTTGGGACTGTACCAATCGACAAGGATGGCATGCCGGTCCAACAGGTCGCTAATGACAACGCCTTCAAAGATCTGACGGACTGGCAGAACGAGGACTTCGTTTATGTCTATTAGGCGCAGGTACTGACACTCGGTTAGTGTTGATGGCGAATTGGGAATAGTTATTTATATGCAGTATTTCGAACGGAATAATGAGACTTCAGAGCTCTGTTTTTACATATGGTCAATGCGAATAATGTTCAATGCTAAAGAATGGAGACGGCCATTCTAGACTGCTGGTCGGATATTTTGACAACATGAATCTTCAGGTTATGTGATGAGCATACGTAATTAATGTATTTACAAGCAGTTTTCTAGGCGCTTGATTGGGCTCTGTGCACCACTGATTCCGTAACATTTGATGAGACATTTGATAACTTCCCATGGACTAGTCTCCTACGGATCTACCGGCTTCCAGTATACGTACGACATGCCCATAGACTCCATTCCCGGCTAGACATTTCGGCCTTTCGTAACATAATTCTTAATCCTTTTTGCTAGCTGCATACTAATAGCCCCACATAGTAACCTTCAATCGGCATTTGCTCGCATCTCCGGCTTCTCAACATCCGGGGTTGTGGGTCAATAGCCGATCGCGTCCTACAAAGGACAATTCGGAGATGATCCCCGATCTCCGATGTATACTGCCCCACGTCATACATAATGGTTCCATTGCAACGCGGGGCAAGCATTTCAGCAGAATGCTACAAATACAGCTGTCTGCCAGGGTGCTCCAAGCTTTCATATGCGATTGTTCCCCGTGAAGAGTCCACATTTCAATCACAATGCCTCAGAGAGAAAGCTGCCCGCGCGGGTATCAACAAGTGCCCTCGAGCACTCAGCAAGATGCTTCGGTGTTGATCCGGAGTAGCTCCAAGAGCAAGAATGCTTTCGATTTCTCTTTTGAAGCTATTCGCAAGAACCTTTTCCGGGTGACTTTTACCTCGCCGGAGCATGTCGTTCCTCCCTACCCCAGCGTTACCAAGCCGCAAACCGACCTCCAGAACGTGAACGTTTCCGCAAAGTCCTCCGAAACCTCCAAGACCATCGATGTTGGGGGTGTTACTGCTACCGTTGAGTGGGAATCGACTCCTGTCGTTTCTTTGGCGTGGACTGGGTCGGATAAGCTTCTTCATCGCGATTTGCCTCTGCGCTCATATGTTGCTGATGGAGAGGGTGTTGCACACTACTCGGTTCATGACCGGGAGGCGTTGCATGTTGGTCTGGGCGAGAAGGCTGCGCCCATGGATCTGAGCGGCCGCAACTTCCAACTCTCCGCAACCGACTGCTTCGGATACGACGCCTACAACTCCGATCCTCTATACAAGCACATTCCGCTCTTGATCAAGGCTACTCCGGAAGGCTGCGTTGCTCTCTTCTCCACAACCCATGGTCGTGGATCCTGGTCCGTTGGCGCAGAGATTGACGGTCTCTGGGGCCACTTCAAGATCTACCGCCAGGACTACGGTGGCTTGGAACAGTACATGATTGTCGGCAAGAACCTTCAGGAGGTCGTTCGGTCATATGCAGAACTCGTGGGAATGCCCTTGCTCGTTCCTCGTTGGGCCTACGGATACGTCTCTGGTGGATACAAGTACACAATGCTTGATGAACCTCGTGCCTCTGATGCATTGATTGACTTTGCCGAGACCCTGGAGAAGCACGGCATTCCTTGCTCAGGCCACCAGATGAGTTCTGGATATTCGATCTCGGAGCACGAGCCTAAGGTTCGAACTGTCTTTACCTGGAACTACTACCGCTTCCCCGACCCAGAGGCGTGGATCAAGAAGATGCATGAGCACGGTATTCGTCTGATCAGTAACATCAAGCCCTTCCTGCTCGAGTCCCACCCTGATTTCAAGCACCTGATCGATTCCCGCGGTTTCTTCCAAGATGACGCCAAGGAGCCTGGATACATGCAGCTGTGGAGTGCCGGAGGTGCAACTGGTGGCGAAGGCTGCCACATCGATTTCACATCCGAAGCCGCTTTCAAGTGGTGGTACGATGGAGTCCAAAAGCTGAAGAAGGTCGGCATCGACGGAATGTGGAACGATAACAACGAATACACCCTCCCAACCGACGACTGGACTCTTGCCCTCGACGAGTCAATGGTCAACGGCGAAGCAAAGAAGACAACCCCTAACAACGTCGGCCAATGGGGCCGCGCCCTCCACACTGAACTAATGGGCAAATCCTCCCACGACGCCCTCCTCGACATGGAACCAAAATACAGACCTTTCGTCCTGACACGCAGCGCCACAGCTGGAACAATGCGGTATGCCTCAAGTACCTGGTCCGGTGACAACGTCACAAGCTGGGAAAGCATGAAGGGATCCAACGCGCTCTCCCTGAACTCAGGCATGTCATTGATGCAATACGAAGGCCATGATATTGGCGGTTTCGAAGGTCCCCAGCCCTCCCCTGAGCTGCTTCTTCGATGGATCCAGCTCGGATGTAACTCCACCCGCTTCACGATCAACTGTTTCAAGACTTCGCCTGACAATAACTCTGTCGGCGAGGTTATTGAGCCTTACATGTATCCCGAGATCACACCTTTAGTCCGTGATGCTATTAAGCGTCGCTACGAGATTCTGCCGTACATTTACTCCCAGGGTCTGTCGAGTCACCAGTCTGCTACGCCACCCCAGCGCTGGGTCGGTTGGGGCTACGAGTCTGACCCGGAGGTCTGGACAAAGGCCCTCAAGGCCGGTGATACTCAGTTCTGGTTCGGAGACTCCATGCTCGTCGGTGGCGTCTATGAACCAGGCGTCAACGTCGCAAAGATGTATCTCCCCCGGAAATCCGGACCTGACTTCGACTACGGCTATGTCAACATGAATGCGCCGTACACCTACTTCCCCTCCGGCCAGTGGGTTGAGATCCCCTCTGAGTGGCGCGAGAGTATCCCTCTGATCGCAAAGATCGGAGGTGCTATTCCCGTTGGCAAGAGCGTTCACACTCGTGTGCCAGGCGATGATACCGCTGCTTCGATGGGTGTCAAGGAGCTGGATGATTACCGTGGTGTTGAAGTCTTTCCGCCAAAGGGCTCTTCGCATGGAACTGTGTTTGAGAATACCTGGTTTGAGGATGATGGTATTGCGCAGGTGCCTAAGATCTCGAACTATACACTCAGTTATAGCTCTACTGTTGAGAAGGTGCTTGTGCACTTCCAACGTGATGAGAGTAGTGGGTTTGTGCCCGCTTGGAAAGAGGTCGATGTGGTTTTGCACTATGGGGATCAGCGTGCTGTGGTCTCTTCTTCTGGTCAGGAGATCGTGGCTAAGGGTGTTGATGCACGTGGTCGGTTGGTGTACACTATTAAGGCTTGAGGTGGGATTATTTTGGAAAATGATGTCTTGGATTGTATCGACTGGGCTATATATATTGGTCAGCACGTGACAGCTGCCTGGACATGATTTTGCATGAACGTAGAGAATGGGTTTTTAATGAACACTCAGGTTTTTCGCACTGATTTTGCTTAGTTTTTCACCTTGGAATAATCCAAGGTTGCAGCTATAAGTAAGGCCAACCTTAAGAAGGACTGAACCAAGGATTACTTCGGCTTAACTGACTGCGCCTTCGTAGTATACCATTATGTTGGAGTGTCAAATAAATCCAAATGCATTTATGAAAAAAGACTTGTTAATACACGAAGATGTTATAACACCAACAAACAAGGAATCATCTATACAGTACAAAGTCCGACGCTCGAATGCAATGTCAGACGAATATGATGCTGAAGCCTATCAAGACGTGTGACAGCAAGAAAGACGAAATTACACCCTACTTCTGGTTCTCGGCACCCAGAAGCTCACCAGTAAACGGATCCAACTTCAACTGCTTCGAAGTAATAGGCTTGTAGGTCAACTCGCCCTGCTCAGCCAACCCAAGCCTCCTCTTCTGACCAGCCCCACCCGCACTACCCAGAACGCTAGCAATAAGCGCCACAGACTGCAAGCTATCATCGTTCGCAGGAATAGGATATGTCAGGCGAGTAGGATCAGCATCGGTATCCACAATGCCGACCGTAGGCACATTATTCAAACCACACTCATGCAACAACACGACATTCTCCAGCGGGTTTAAGCAAACAACCAAATCCGGCTTCACGGACGGTCTGTCCGCAAGATCAATCTTGAACTCGGGTAAGGTCTCGTCCACCGCATTCACAACCTTGGTCTCGCAGTGGCCGAGAATCTGCTGTCCGTTCGTCAGGGATCCGGGAATCCATCGCTCGAAGATGTGGTATCCGCGCGCGAGCTCGGCAGCGCGGACGACGGCTGGCTTCTGGCCCTTGCGGGTTCCGACGAAGAGAATGATACCGCCGCGGGCGGCGACTTCTTCGACGACCTTTGCGGCACGGCGGAGGTAGGCGGCTGTTATGTCGAGCGAGATGATGTGGATGCCCTCACGGATACCGAAGATGTAGCGACTGTTCTGGGGGTTCCAGCGGGAGGTGCTGTGGCCCATGTGTGTACCTGCTGCGAGAAGGAGCTCGAGGGTGACATCTGATGCGGAGATGTGGGTTTGGAGGATATCCGGAGTGTGGTCTTCTTTCACGGTGGAGCCAAGGGAGTTAAACTTCGCTTCTGGAGAGGTGAAGGAGAAGGTTAGTTTCTATGGTGACTTTTTTTTTTACTGAAACATAATCATTGATGTTTGGGCGTTGTTAGGGGAATCGGAGTTCCTCACTTGACTCTAGTAAGCCCTTCCATGCCTGGCGTTTGGTGGGTGGGCGTGGCGCCTTAGTGGGTTCGGGGATAGGGGTTGAAGATGAGGTCTGGACTGCTGTGTCGACTGGTGCATCGGAGGAGAGAGAACGGCTGTAGACCGGAGCGCGGCGACTCAAAGCCAGCAATTGGCGGCCTAGAGGAATATTTGTCAGTTAAGCAATTCTCAATGGTTTATTGAGGAGTATTGAGAATGACTGACTTTGCCGCACACCAAGTTGTCGTACAATCATGTTGGGTATAGACATTTGAATCGGAGCAAAAGCGTGTTGAGGACTTGAGTTCTCCGCGCAACTTTTGTCGGACTTTCTGTGGCCTAAGGCAGAAACTACAAATTTCCACCTGAGGCACCAAGTGGTATCATTCCAGAAATAAGGCATTCAGGCCACCTACGCTAGTCCCGATATAGCCGCGGGCTGGGCTGATCTCTCGATCGGCAATTCCCCCGCGCGGTGGCAAAGTTCCCAACATTATCTTAATGCAAAACGTCGATCTTTAATTTAGGTTCTTGAAAAATTCTAATTCTGATTCTCGTGGATTCTTGATATCGATGCAAAGATGGTACATGTAAGGCTATGAAATTAAGCCCATGTGAAACGATCAAAAAGGCGATTTGGCAAAAGCACTCATGCTAGCCCGTTCTCGCCAAGGTAGCAAATAAAAAGGAAATTCATGAGCGTTGCAAGGTCATCACGATGAGTAAACTAATGGACTAAAAGCAAAGCGAAAGAAAATGAAAAAGACCGCGGCCGGTCAGGGGTATCAAGACGATAGAACATTCCCCCTTAGCGCTTGAAGTAGCCACCGAGCTGGTCCATCATACCACTACCGTTGTGGGAAGGAGGGCCGGGGGGACCACCGTAGGGGCCACCGGGACCCTGGGGACCCTCATCGTGCTTGCGGTGCTTCTTGATAGCATCCTCGGCAATGCTGCCAATAATGGCTCCACCGATCGTTCCGAGGAAGCCGTGGTTGGCCTTGTGGCCAGCGAAACCACCAGCGGCACCACCGGCGAGGGCACCGGCTAGACCACGCTCGCCGTCCTGGGCCTCACCGGGAGCAGACTGCTGCTCGTTGTAGTAACTAAGAATGAAGTTAGTCTCATGTCGGAGTTATGCCAGAGAAAGGTGGAGGTGAAACATACCCCTGTCGGGAGGCGTCCTGGCCGTACTGCTGCTGCTGCTCGCCACCGTAGTGCTGCTGGGGCTGCTGAGACTGCTGGTTGTAGTAGTCATTGGCACCACTCTGCTGACCGTAGCCCTGCTGCTGCTCGCCGCCGTAGTGCTGCTGGGGCTGCTGAGACTGCTGGTTGTAGTAATCGTTGGAGCCACCCTGCTGAGGGTAGCCTTGCTGGCCATAGCCCTGCTGGCCGTAGCCCTGCTGCTGAGAGTAACCACCCTGCTGGCCGTAGCCCTGGTTGTACTGGTCGTTGTTGTAGTAACCGGACATGATGAAATGTGATGTGAAGTTGTGAGGAAGTTGAGAATGAAGAGTTGGAAGGATGGAAAAGGTGTGGATGATAAGATGGGAATGAGGGGCAAAGAGACACCTTTT
This sequence comes from Penicillium longicatenatum, assembly GCF_028827895.1. Lineage (NCBI taxonomy): Eukaryota > Fungi > Ascomycota > Eurotiomycetes > Eurotiales > Aspergillaceae > Penicillium > Penicillium longicatenatum. The sequence continues at coordinate 3,754,887 of NW_026643120.1, read as the reverse complement.
TATAACAAGTGACCACAGGGCTGACGGGGCCAAAAGAACCCCACATGGCCACGCAAATTTACCCAACGCCGAGAAATCACTTGGAGGCGCAGTGGTTTGTCACTTTACACAGCCAGGCACCGCCACATGTCGCCATCTTTGCGTGCATAATGCTATGCAGTCCACAGGGCTGAGTTCTCGAAATACCAGTAATACTACGTGGCCCTCCAAAAATAGAGGAAATTCGGTCCCTTCGGAACTTCGGCTCGGATCTTCGAAATTGTTCGATGAAAGTTCCATCGTTACAAAGCGCCAAGACGATCCGGTTCGCGTCATTTTTCTTTCACATCCGCGCAGATTCCGGTTGCCTAGCGCGCTAAGCCACTACCCAGCTTGGCTGTGTCACGGTATCGTTACGGTCAAACCTTTCTCCTTGCCCTGGATCTGCCGATATGACTCTGGTATGGGTGGTGAGGCTTTTCGCACGTCCAGCCCACAATCCGAGTATCCGCATATCCCGAGCATAAGCAAAATACGTACCCCACATCCGACGGGACCATGCATAAGTCACTCAACTCTTTCCTTTTTGAATTTCCTCTACGAGATCATTCACCCCGGTCCGATGACTGCAGAAAATGACCTAGCAATTCCAAGTCTGGAAACCTTAAGTATGTAGTCCTGCTCGTTCTATTGGCAAATAGATTAGGTGCAAGATATTTGCTTTTTCTTCTGCGCTATCTGCTAAGAAGTCCTGTAAATTTGCAACTCCATGTAGGTCTAAACCCTGGACGCTGATTAAAGCATGTGGAACGCCTTACCCTATCACAACTACTGACAAAGAGAAAAAACCTGGAACAATGATGCACGATGCAAAGGGATTTAAGACCCTCGGTCGTCATTCCCGGATACGGGTTTGTCTGATGCATCTGACTCCATGTTTACTTCTTCCATGTCGATCTGTACGCCTGGTCACCCGAAATGGGCCGACCACCCAAAAACCAGTGTTAGGCAAGGGGGAGGCTGGTCCGATTGGGCGACCGACGCTTTTTGCTCATATTAGCAGTCAAAATCCCCATTTCACTGTAATCACTCCTTTTCTCTTCAAAATGCTTTGGCGGTCAGCATGTCAGGTATCCTTCTGCCTCTTCTCTCTCGCAGCAGGAGTAGCATCTGAAGTAGCAGGCAATACCCATCGCCCAATAATATACCTCATCCGTCATGGCGAAAAGTCCGGCGACCCGAACGATCATGAGTTAACCTATGAGGGGATCATGCGCGCCGAATGTTTACGTGATTTCTTCGGTGCCGACTCCGGATATAATATTAGCTATATCATGGCGCCGGCGATGGAAAAAAGTAAGTAGCAGAGGACCGGGCCCGTACAATGTGGCGCTTATTGATTGTCTGGTGGTAGATGGCGAGCATGGTCGCGCTTTGAAGACTGCCCTTCCCCTTGCAAAAGATCTCGGTCTAGAAGTGGACGTGCATTGCGGGAAGCAAATGGGCGCATTCGAGCTGCAATGCGTTGCGGATGCCGCTCGGTCTTACGATGGGCCTGGTAATGTTCTTCTTGTTTGGCGACATAAAAGTATGGCGACGATTGCAAAGTTGTTGGGAGTGAAACATCATGTTAAGTATCCTAAGAAGCGGTAGGTCGGATTTCTTACGCGAGTTACGAGACAGCACTGATGTCTGGATAGTTATGACATTATGTGGACTATTCCACACCCCTATAATCGGGTAACAGAGGTCCAGAGTGAGCATTGTCCTGGGCTGGACATGGAAACTGAGAGGTTGATCGTTCAACATTGATATGCATAAAAGATAGAGCTGTATTCATCGCATCACGCAGGTCGCGGGTCTAATTTCCATCATTGAAGTGGGATTAAGGTTGATTAAACAAAAGGGCTGTAATTAGTTCAATGACAAGATCTATTTCGGGTATACAGTACGGTCGCGTATATAGCTTACAATCTCGTGTGGCTGTGCTATGTCAAGGCCCCCACGGACTAGGCAGCATTGATTCAAAGGGCTGTGCGGGGTCGCAACACTTGCTGTTTCGGTCCGACGATCATGTCAACCAAGCGGAAATATTCTGGATCGAAGTGGCGAATTTCAGCCCTGCAGGGACTAGACTTGAGGTCTTTGTCTCCCTACAAGACCCGATCCTTGTTAGTTGCGTCAATTTGTTTTCATTCGTTCGCGACGGCACAAATATTCACATGAACAATGACTAAGATGCTTGATGACGATAGACTGGGAGAATTCCAGGAACGGTAGATGGGACTGAAGATGTTACAGAAAGAAGAGGACTCGTACGGTCCCATAGGAGTACTTCTTAGGATTCGTATAGTCAGTTAGCTAACTTATTTACAAAGGATCCTAGATTACGTGGGCCCAGGTCTGAAGGGCAATACTTACAAAGCTGGAGCTTCATCGTACCTGTCAAACAGCATTTTTCTCCATCATAATGCAAGATTCCACACAATAATCTAACACAGATCTATGTACAATTTACCCAAACCATCCCTTCACTCTCCACGTGCGCATGCAAACCTGAGAATCAAACAGTAATCCGTCTCGCCTTCAGATACTCATAATCAGGCATCGACTTCCGAACATATACTTCTAAAAGCCCCCCAGTCTCCTCCCCAAACTCCTCCTTCCACTTGATCGCCTCAGCGTCGATATCAATAACCTCCGGCGCCTTATCCTTAACAATACCCGAAGAATTCTCCAACGTAGCAAGCATAATTTTAGCAGCACCCACATTCATCTCAAATTCCTGAGCACTAGCATTCGGATCACCATTATCCCACTGAGCCGACTTCTTGACTTCATCCTTACCCGCCCACTCAAATTGCACAACGCTCTTGTCTAATCCAGTCCGCTCACACAACTTCAACACAACCTCGGGGTTATGGATTAAATCATGGGCGTCGATAACGGGTGGTTGGACAGGTGTATCAGGCTGCTCCATACACCAATCATACATCAACCGCGTCCAATGCATATCCATGTTCGAAAACGAAGCACCCTTTATACCGTCTTCGTCCAGCATACCGGTTTGAGCGACTTTTACCATGGCCCTGTATAGGGATGGCCAGGCCAGTGCTGGGTGTCTGATGATGAAAGCCATCTGCCACGAGCGCAGGTACTCGTCCGAAAGAAGCGTCTCGTTGAACCGGGAGTATGTCTGGGGACCGTATTTCTCTGGCATGTCTAGGCGGAAAGCCTGGAAGAATTCTTCGTCGTGGATGCCTGTTTGGGCCTTGAGGAGGGCGGCGGGAGGGTAGAGCCAGTATGCGTGCTCCTTTGCGAACATCATTTTATTGGCATTGTCGGCTTGCGTGGAGAACTCCTCCAGTGTGTTGAAACACTCCTGGAAGGAGTTCTTTATTTCAAGTTTATCATCGTCGGTCCATTCCTCAATGCTCGTTTTGTTTAAGTAATTCTTGTCTGAGGCGGCAACTCGGGAGAATGCTGGGTAGAAAAAGTAGCCGCCTTTTTGGCTGGTGAGGAGATTGGGCTGCTTGGGGATATTGAGGATTTTCAGGAGAAGATTTGAGGCTGTTCGAGGGATGCTGACTAGGAGGAGCCGGCGGGGCGTAGCGGGGACGGTGCTGGTGGGTTCGGGACCGGCCATCTTTCAAGGAAAATCCAAATGATAGGTTTTGGGGTAAATAAGCTTAATTTGGTAGAGCAATGAGAGCCCAGAAAAATGGCTACATTTCGAGGGCGGATGGCGTGATTATATGTTTACTTTGAGTCTGACTATCAATATCTGGGCTGAAAAAGATTACTCGTGGACTTTCCTGCAACGGATGTTTGCTGGACCGCATGGGCACACTCCGTTTCTTCTGATCCCTCTTTTCGCTACGATTGGGTCCCTCGGATTTTGACGGCCTTTCAGAGCGAGGCAGTGGAGTAGAAAATGTACGCCATACGGATTTTGACCGGGGCCGTTGATTGATCTGCAGTTTTGGCTTCTCTTCTAGGCAAAAAGAAATGTAAGACACTCGGGGTGTCGGCAATTAGCGTCCCCGAGAGTTGGTATTATCATTAAAAATCAATAATGGATCATACCGTCTCATGCATGGCTGGGCTAGCTTGGCATCTTGTATATTGAAGCCAGACAACGACAAATCGTGGCTGACGAAGCGGGGTTGTTTTCCGCTGGCTCCACTGGAAAGATTCTGGCAAACAAATCTCACCACTTGTCCGGAAGGACAGATATGGCATTGCCTTCTCTTCTTAGACCGTTTTCCGTAATGTGTATCTTGAATGTAACTCGATGCGTTGTTCACTGCTGACGTTGATCACCCGCTCGCTTTAAACAGGCGTCCCGGTTTACGTTATCGTGCGTCGAAAGATACGAGACATCATGGAAGAGGTCATAACATGGCTTGTGTTGCATACTTGATTGGTAAGTTGACGGGAAACATGCCATCTGGCATTCAGCTCCGGGCCAAGAATTGGCAGGGCTGTCATCAATTGTAGATGCTATGAAATGTGTTTCCGTTGCGAAAAGTTACCGCGGGTATGGAGGAAGGTAATCATGTTTGAAAATCATATAAATAGAACCGTCTACCCGGGCTACTATACATCACAGAATGTACAATAAACTTAGAATGGTCAATCAAGGTCACGCACTCTAACTGTCCAGAGGACTCTTGCAGGTGAACGAAGTGGTCACACTCGAGCTATAAGCGGAGATTAAGCCGGTGATAGCAGAGTAGGCGCCAAGACCAGCAAGAGCCAATGCACCCAAGAAGTAGAACAGGTTGAAGGAACTGAAAATGATCCGCTTGGTGCCCATGCTCTTGAACCCACGAGTGAAGCGCTTAAGGCCCCGGTCGTGGCGCACGGTCGCGCCAGTGGAGGGATCGAATCCTTCCCCATCCGTCAGAGCATACTTCCGAATCCAGAAGAGAGTAGCCAACATCGGGGGAAAGGTGTAGGTGAATTGCAGGATACAGAAAGCAGCGACAACAGAGGTCAAGCCTGAGAAACTGGGGATACCGGCGGCGAGGACGAAAGCGATGGCCCAGTAAATTGGGATCAGAGCGACCCACATGAACTTGCCAGCTCGGGCGGTCAGAGGGGGGCAGCGGAAGAACTCGACAAAAATGTTGTTGTAGATGACCTTCACACCAATGTTTCCGTACAGACCAGCGGCAATGACACCCGACAACATGGCAAACACATTACCGGCGGTCTGAATGCTATACTTGCTGATGCCCAGGTAGGTGGGGTTGATGGAGTACTGGCCCTGGTAGCCGTACATGAATAGGCCATAGAGCATGTAGCAGAAGTAAATGAAAGCCTGGGCGGCCCACATGCCAGTTAGGAAATCCTTGGGACGCTTCATCTCAGCCATAAACTCGGGGAACACCATGGCACCGCCATAGGCGAATACAGCCTGCATGGCACCGGTGACCGAGGCTGCAAAGTCGGCAGGGTCGGGGAGTCCACCAGTGGTCTTGACGGGAGGGAAAACACCATTGACAGGCGTGACAGACGAGCCATCACCAACAGAGTAGCCCGCGGCCTGAGTGTAAGCGGTGTAGTTGGGGGGCGAGTGAGCAGCACCACCCATGGTAACAAACATGCAGAGAAGATTGAGCCACACAGCGACATTGGCCAGCCATCCGAACTTCTGCAGGGTGCGAATCTGGCCAAGGAAGAAACCGACTAGGGCCCAAATCAAACAACAGATGATATAGCAGAGCTTGAACTTGGCAGCTTGGGACAGAGCTTCTCCATTAGAAATAACAATAAGACCGACGTTCAGCAGCAGCTGAATACTCTGCAGGATGTTGAAGAGGTGCCGCATCCAAGGGCCATAGAGACGAAATCCCATATCACCAAAGCTGCGCAGGGGGAATTGGTACGAGTCAAGACCAAGAAAAGTATCCCAAAGCAAATATCCGGAGTATCCGGCCAAAGAGGCAAAAACAGTGTATAAAGCGATACCGGGACTGTCAAACGTCAGTGATGGTCGTATCAGAAAAAGCTAAGTTTGAAGCTTACCCCCAACCCATGGTCGCAAACGCGTACGGAAGACCAAATGGACCCAGGATATCAGTGGTAATCAGATAGAAAATCGCACCACGGGTCGCAGTCCGAAGTGCGCGAGATGCATTGGTCCACTCTTGATCAGTAATAGTCATGCGAGTCGCTGGGTCACTAGTGTTCAAGGCACCAGCATCCTTCTGGTCATTTCCTGAGGATTGCTCGACTCCACCACCACTTTTAGAGGGGAAAATAATCGAGAGAACACCAGTCTCAGGTGTTGTCAGCTCCTCCTCCTCAGCTCGAGTAAGCTGCGCATAGTGGTGATACTCCTCAAAGGTAACGCTAGTATCATGCAGCTTCCGATGCTGAGGTCGAATAGTTCCAGTACCGGGACTTTGGACTGTGAGATTTTCAATAATCTCGCGTTCTTTCTCGTGAAGGCGAGGGTCACCCTCAACGGCAAGATTTGCTAGTTGAGACATTTCCACCAGTTCAGGGGAGGGTGGGAAAGGGAGGGGAGATGAGTCAAAAGCACAAAATACCCAGTGGGGGAAAGAAGCATGCGACCGAGCCTTCCATTTATTTTATAAGGATCATGTGGAACCTTTCACTCGGGCTATCGGAGAAGGCGATAGCATTTCAATCTCAGTCGCCATGACCGAGTCGACGCGAAGGGCGCAGAGAGGTTGCCGGTAGCCGGAAACGGACCCGAATGGAACCAATCATGTATGGCTACTGATCGTCTGAGTAGGGGTCATCCACTCATTGTAGTAAATGGCGCGGAAGAGCCCGAAATGAAAGAACATCCAAGGAAGCCAAGTGAGCTTAAGCCTTCATGGCTGGCCTCGGCAACAGTCACAGTTATTGGTGGTGTGTGAGTGGCGTGGAGAATGTGGACCCTCGTTACATCTGCCATATAATGGTCGTGACCAGTCAGCATGCGCGGGAGACGCCGCAGACCCTCGATTCAGGGTTCATTACGGGGCACGCGAAATCGAGGTGTGAGAAATTCTTCACCTTAATCTAAAAAAGAAGGTTATAGCTTCTGATTGAAGATGATATGCACAGTAAAGGGGCAAGATCGACGTCGAATCGGACTGCCAAGCTGAATATCACGCAAAAGAACAGCAGGATGACAAGCACAGCAAAGTTGAATTGCAAAGTCGTGCATTGGCTCGCTCGCCACCTTCCTAATTGGTCGATCGTTCCATCTCACACGTAGGACGCCTCAGATCCACCCTGACCATGTTTTCTGTTCGCCATAACCATGTTGCCCATTCCAGAGCGCTAGGGTTGTACAGTAATTGACATCTATCTAGAAATGTTTATTTTTCCCCACGTGGCGATTTGTTGAAGCGCGTCTCTTTCTCCAGGTTTGTCCCCGCAAATGTCGATCTTGCACACGCGCGTACATGTGTGATGAATCATTGATAACACTGAATTAAATTAATGTAATATTGGCGGCTAGAAGCGGTTCGGCAGGCAACGGCGATTAGGATCATTGGCAAGGCTGCGGAATTGGCCCCCATGAAGCGTTTTGTTCTTTCGTCCAGGAAGGCCTGCTACAATGGAACGTTATTGGGGGCCCTGGTCAAAAACTGTACAGATATGTATAGTAATCAATAGTGGAAGAGGTGAGGCTGGCAGGCTCGTCAAACTCTAGCTAATTGATTATTAGTCATGGTCCCAAATCCTGGCAATTATTGTGTTTTGAGATCTCCCACCTGCTCAATTTCCATGTTCATTGATAATTTCATATTTTCCAAGTGCTTGTTCAGAATGCTGCGCCATTCACTCATGTCTGAAGTAATAAGATCCAAAGATGGTAAATATGTGACTTTGGCTAAAAATTCTCTAAGTGTTATGCAACGAAACGCGGAGACGATAAGTTACTTAATTCATCAGCAGCAAGCATGATCAATCATTGTCTGCACAACCCATGCAACGACTGCAAACCTCCCTACTGTGTATAATGCGTTAGCATTGCTGGAGTCCAGAGCCAATCAGAAGCTCGGCTTTTCCTGCTTACATACTCCGATGCATTGGACATGAACAGAAATGTCAGCAATCCATCAGCAACAGTGGGTCCACTAAGCCGCTTTCAGCCCACTCCACATTATTGATGATCGATAATGCTTGGATAATCCCAGACGACAATTTCTACGGCCATCTGGATACTTCAATCACAATCCTATATAAGGCCAGATTCCCGAGCTTTTCTCAAAAAGTTCACACAAAAATCACAGATCAATTTACAGGACTTATAAGACCAACATCAACATAATAATCATGACAAATCCACTTGCCCACGCAAAGATCGCCCTCCGCCGCTCTAGCGAGCGCGGATATGCTGAGCACGGCGGCTGGCTCAAATCCTATCACACATTCAGCTTCGCTGGGTACATGGACCACCGCTTCATCAATTTTGGATCTCTTCGCGTTCTCAATGAAGATCGCGTCGCTGCCCGGAATGGTTTCCCTACCCACCCTCATCGCGATGCGGAGATCTTCAGCTATATTCTCAATGGCGAGCTTACGCATCGCGATAGTATGATTAAGAAGGGTGCCGAAGGTGAACAGGGAAAGTCTTTCTACCGCATGCATCGGGGTGACGTTCAATTCACTACTGGTGGAACTGGTAAGCATCAATCCATTCATTTTCGGCATGTGTTTGCACAACTACTGACAATATAACAGGAATTGCGCACTCTGAGCAAAATGAGTCTAATAAGCCTGTGCACTTTCTTCAGATCTGGGCTTTGCCTTGGAAGAATGGCCTCAAGCCTCAATACCACACTATGAGCTTTAGCGAGGAGGCGAAGAAGAAGGGCTTTGTTCCTATCTTGTCACCGCTCGCCGCTGGTCCCGAGGCTACACCTGCACAGGAGGAGGCTGCTGTGCCTAAGATTCCTGACACAATTCCCATTCATGCGGACTTCGTCATGGGAGCTGGTATCATTGCTCCTTCTAAGACCTTTAAATGGAACATCGGCGCGGGTGAAGTTGTTGAGTCCAAGAAGAAGCGGAATGTTTATATTCATGTGCCCATGACCAAGCAGGGCAAAGCGAAGGTCAAGATTGATGGTCGTGAGGATGCTGTGCTGGAGGAGGGAGATGGTGCATTTGTCACAATGGTGAATGCTGGAGACTGGCTTCAAGTTGAAAGTGTCGGAGAGGTTGAGGCGGAGGTTATTGTGCTTGACAGCAATTAGTATAGATGTTGTTTACGTTTATGAGATATTGAATTAATGATAGAAATTTGTCAATACGCAGCTTCTCAATTAGTCACAGCCGACCCCAGTCACGTTGGTATGACAGAGTCCAGACCAAAGGCCGTGCACAGATCCGATATGCAATAAGCATAACAAGAACCATACTTCAAAATTGAAAAAAAAAAAAAAAAAACCAACACCAGTCGTTGAAGGGAGAGAACGAAAACAGAACCTTAGTCTTACGTAAAACATTTTCTTTTCTAGTTCAGCTTTGAGCATGAAGCTGACTGGCTTCATCCAGGCAATGCAACCAACAATATAACGACCTGTGCTGAGCCTTTCCAGCATTCAACTTCTCATATGGCACATCAATGAATCGCTCCGTAATATCCATAATCATCACTAGCACTGACCGACTAGAGCTTCAGTCTGCGGCGGTCACTGGATGAAGCTGCAAAATGTAGGGTGCCCAAATACCCCGTATTGGTGGCTGGACTTACTTGTGAAAATGTACATAGAGTGGTACGCGAAATTGATAGACCAACCGACCGAGATCGCCTGGCCAGATACGAGACAAGTATGTATCTGGTTCAAGGGTATTGTGTTATTTCCCTTTTCAAGGTCCTTTACCTGTCTTCGCCACCCTTTTTTATTTCTCCTTGCCATCTTCTCCAGCTCCATTTAATCCTCCTGGTGACTCATCAACAAATACTCTTTGGCTGTTAACTCATGATAGATGGATACGCTCTCATTTCTGACACTCATCACGGTCTGTAGCTGTTGGGGCAATGCGGTTGAACATTAGGTTCGTTGCCTGGAGAACCCACCAAAAAGACACATTTGGAGAACAGGGACCCATAAGCAATTTGTTGGTCAACGCCATTCTTCTCACTCAATTCTTCTCAATGTCCTTCGACCTCGTTGATAGTAGTGTGCTGGTTTAGTGGGCGAGCTAACCAAGTTTGGAAACAGCCAATTCCCACCTCTTTGCTGACTGGTCTTGTCGACTCTTGGCATTTGCTGATCACCAAAACTGCTATCAACCATGTCCTTTATCAGTAACGAGATCCTGCTTCTCGTCGCAGACAATATCGCTCATCAAGAAGACTACTTCCGGCTGCTGCGCGTGTGTCGTCGTTGGCATGAGTTGCTTTTCCTGAGAGCCTACAGACGTATCTCAGTGAGCGAGGATCAAATATACCCTCTTGTTTGTTGCATCTACAGCAATTCCAAAATTGGCGCTGCGATCCAGGAACTGAATCTCTGGTGGGTCTTAAAAGGGCCGAAGATTGAGTATGATGTGGAAATGGTCAAGGACGCGGTCCAACGAGCCTGCGACTCGCCAGCAGACTGCAAAAAGTGGATAGACCGGCTGCGGCAGGGGAACTCGGATGCATGGTTAGCTGTGCTGGTACAGTCACTTGAAGCGGTGACTGTCCTATGCTTGGATTTCTCCATAAGGTCGTCTTATTTCATTCCCATGCTGGGGAGAGCGGCCACTCGCGATCCACCATTCGACACGAAGCCGGTACTGCAGCGTCTTAAATGCATAACCTTAAAGACTGAAGACAACAAAACGGCTTTCGACGCGTCGAATTTTCTCCCGCTGTTCCAGCTGCCCGAGATGCGGGTGTTCTCGGCCCATGCGCTGACCGATGCTTACGAGTCCTTTGCGGTCTATCCGAACCCCGGAACATCGGGGATCAGGGAGCTCCGTCTGGGCGGTACCATAACACGATGCAATGGCAGCAAAGGCTTTGCCAACTACATAACAGCTTGTGCTAATCTAGAAATCCTGGAATATCAGCATGACAACGTGGCTATCTGGAGTCAATACTCCGGAAGTTTTCAATCCGGTGCATTCTACACCGCGCTCCTGACTCAGAAACACAGCCTGCGCGGTCTTAAGCTGAATGACAACGGAGAAAACACGACTGAGAACTGTGACAACGACTCTGATGACTCTGATGACTGCTTCAATCAGTTTGGATCACTAGCCGAGTTTCACCAGCTCACAGAGCTCCGCATCCCAGTGCGGACAATCCTTCAATTTGGGCATGGTGATCGTCCAACAGTTCCTCTCCTTGACGTTCTCCCACCGAACCTGGAATATCTCCACTTGGCTGATTACCACAAGGAAGACTCCGACGTGATAGTGGCAAATCTGAAAGACGTGGTCACGCAGCGAACAAAGAAGTTCTCAAATCTCACGAAAATCCGTCTCCAGTCGTCCGAACTGGAACACATTCCCCAAATTCCACGAGGATGGAGGCTTGAAGTTCCTACACATTACAAACAGACCTTTGCGCTGCTTCAAGAAATCTGTCGAGAGGTGGGAATTGAGTTCTGTCTATGCAAGCCAGGATGGGCGGCAGTGGATGACTAGTGATTCATTTTTAGAACTTTACTCTAAGCTTTCTCAGACCTGTCACTCTGCCTGATATCTCTATCATCTCCTTGCATCATGCAGATTGTATACACAACCTCTAATCACTAATTCCTAACTGCATCTATCTATCCAGCTGCATATACTATCCTTGCAATTCATGGGTTTTGTGCACATCCAGACCGTTCTTTCTAATCTGATCCCAACTCCACTCAATATCCTGAACGAAACTACCGCCCCACAATTCCCCACCCTTTAGCCCCTTTAGCCCCAAATACGAGACCTGTCTTACGACTTGATCGAAACAATCACTGTGTTGCTTATTAATCGGCAAGATGGCCGAGTTGGTCCAAGGCGTACGGTTCAGGTTCACCTGATCCAGATTTCCGTATCTCGTTTTCGGGGCGTGGGTTCAAATCCCACTCTTGTCATTTCTTTTTTCTTGACCCAGCCTCATATTCCTAAGCAAGCCCTATAGGCGATTGTCGTTTAATCGACATCAGAAATCAATCACGGTGAAAGGGTATTTGCAAGGAGCGCAGATGGTCCGTATTGCTTTTGGTGAAAATAACAATGCAACCCCGAAGATTCTCCGGTACAGCTAGGCTAAGCTTGTATACAAAGGGCCTACAGTCCTTGGAGCATAGGCGTTTATGAGCTATTGGTTCGCCATGACGGTATCAGCTTTTTCTGTTCTTACACGGATTTATACTCCATTGGCGTGGTCGACGAGAGAAAATCGGGAATTTACTATGGACAGAGTAGAGGGACTGGTTGCTCCCTGGCCTCGTTACCGAAATAAGTCCGTTAGAGCGTCGTGATTTTTCAATTGATTTTATTTTGAAGAATAGACTGGACAAAGAGGTATGATACGGTACATCAACATTTAAGCACCCGAGGTTCAAGATCAACATCTAAATGTCTCGCTCTGTAGACCTGTATTTGATTTAGTGTGTAAACAATACGATGCTATTACATAAATACGGCATATTACGTGAGACTGGTACTTTCAAAAATTCCAGATAACCATAACTGAGACAGTTAATCGGATTAAAAACAAATTTTCACAATCTCAAAACTCAAAGCCTTAGTGATTCTACGTACACAAATACAAAATGTCCCTACACAACATTGGTCTCCGCATGGGCGGCGTGTCAAGTGCTGTATTTGCCGCCCAAGGCGTTTTTCTCCTGGGAAATGCCTTCTACACCATCCTCTATCCCTCCTCCGCAGCCAACTTCCCAGGCTCGTCGCTCAGCGGAACTCCCAATGGGACGGTCCAATGCATCGGGTAAGGATTTAATCATTATTCCTGGTGAGATGCTGGTCACTAATAGCACCAATCTTCCAGTTTGACCTCCCTTGCTCTGGGGACGTACTATCTGATTTCGACCTACCAGCGTAACACCGTCATTATGGCTTCTTCAGTGCCATCTCGTCTCGTGGCTGCTTTTGTGATGTATCGAGCTGGCGGAAATTGGGTCCAACCTGCCATTTTTGAAGTCTCAATGGCAATAGCAGCTAGCGCAGCACTTGTTTGGGACCGGTACATGTAGGACTGGGAGCGATTATATTAGCGATTTTCCAATTTTATTCATGACGCGTCATGTTTTGATTCCCCTTGCTAAGGAACAGGCACCAGCAGACGACGTAGGCTTCCCAAATGCCTGTAGGCCAAGGGCTTTCGGATGAACTCAGTACTTTGGTGAAATTGTGTAGGAGATAGTGGATGTTACAGGCAGGTGTGTGAACCCGGCGAGCGTGTGGCTTCAAAAACAATGATCTCGCTGTTGAGTGGTTTACGTCAAATGCCGAAAGCCGCGGACGCCAGGAAGTCTCACAAGAGAGCCTGTAGCAATAGAAATGCCATACATTTGGTGTGAAAAGTGGCGAGCTGCCTTTGAGAGTAGGCTGTGCCAGGGACTTTATCGCTACTGAATATTCTGAGGCCGGTGTCTCGACCAACTTGTTCATAAATTGTATCGGTTGTCTCATTTGTCATTGCTGCGCTTGTTATACTGGCTTTTGTGTCCGTGGCTGCGTTATTTATTGTGGGAACTGTAGGGGCTACTTTGGAAAACGAGATACTGAGGCAGGCACAGTCCAAACGCACTCTGATTGTTCAATTATCTAGCCAATCAATGCATTCCAGGGGCAGCTGTGCCTGAAGGTGGCTTTTATTGATCAAAAGGCATCATGTGTCTCACTTTGGGGCCGCGTGGGAAAGAGCGTTGGAATGTGACTAGTGAGGAGGTTGAGGATTTTCAATTGTATTCTGATTGTTATGTCATGGAAATATATCCTCTTTATTGATGTACATAAAAATCAATATCAGCTATACGTATGGCTTTAGGAGAAGAAATTTGTCACAGCTCCACAAGTCCCTGGGGCTGTCTGTTTATGATATCGATGTTGAAAAGATGAATGTGGAATGAATCTGCCAGTCAGATTGGAATCTCAGTGTTTGACGTGTACGCAGGAATATTTGACACGGAATCTAAGGAGCTCACAGTGCAAATTGAAAATAGCTGACGGTAGCAAAATCTTGAAATGATCCTTACGGTGCTATGAAAAAATGCTTCTACAAGGAGGTATTACGAGCCAAGTTGCGCTGAAATTGACTCTCCTGGCTTGGGCGCTAATAGGACCCGGCTTAGAACCAGTTGAAAGCTCTATTTCCGTGGATTGGCGTCGACTTACTGCCCTGGCTTAGTGCCATTAGATCACCTAACAGCGGACGCGCCCCTCCTTCAGCTGAGAGGCAGATGCTGGGCTTCTCATAACCACAAAAGGCGGCACGTTCATTTGACCATGTCATCGATAAGATTTGGCAACCTAAGCTCTAATTCTGGGCTTCAGATTGGAGATAATCGAGGCACGATCAATGCAGAATTCTATCTGCCCCCGGGTAAACCAGAAGAGCTGGAGAAGATTGAGCATTTACTGACTCATGCCATTTCCAACGTCAGAGCGACCGAAAAATCCACCTGGCCCATAATCTACGGTCCCATTTAGGCGTGATCCGGACTTCGTCTGTCGCGACAAATTGCTTGACCAGATTCGTAAAGAAAAACTCAGTGTCAGGATCGAGGATAGCGCTTGTGGGTTTTGGTGGTGTTGGGTAGGTGTGACCCGAACTTTCCGTTTCCATGTCTTCTCGCTCATAAATAGTAGGAAATCGCAACTGGCTATCGAATATTCCTACCGAGTTCGATCCAAAATGCCTTCAACATGGGTCTTTTGTCTCCATGCGAGTAATGAGACCCGTTTTGAGCAAAGCTTTCGGAGTATTGCGGATAGGGTCAATATCACAGGTCGTCAAGATCCCACAGCTAATATATTCTCTTTGGTTGAAGATTGGCTTTGGAACGAGAATATTGGGAAATGGATTATCATCCTTGATAACGTTGACGACTATGAATCTATTGGCAAGCCAATATATAGATGTCAAATCGGCTTGAATAACCAGCCGAACGCCCCGATAAAGCCTTTGTTAGAATACATCCCCAGGAGCCAAAATGGAATTATCATCATCACGAGTCAGACGAAGGAGGTTGCGTTGAAGCTAGTCGATGACGATGATCTGATTGAAGTCAAGCCGATGGACAAGCCCGAGGCGCTAGAACTTCTCCAACGAAAGCTTAGTGCGACAAAGAAAATTGAAGTTGTTGAGAGTCAACAGTTAGTGGAAGAGCTCAATTGTATGCCACTTGCAATCGTATAGGCTGCAAGCTACATTCGAAACCGAGCGCCTCGCTATTCAGTATTTCAGTACCTAGCCGACTTTCAAAAAAGTGATCAAGAAGCGACAAAACTTCTTCAAAAGGAAGCAAGCTTTTTTGACCGGGACTGGGAAGCAAAGAACTCTATCATGAAGACATGGCAGATATCATTTGAGTATATTCGGCGAACAAAGCCATCTGCAGCAAGCTTACTTTCTCTAATGAGCTTTTTCGATCGGGAAGGTATTCCAGTGGATCTTATCCGACTCCACACTAAGGCTAGCCAAACTCCTACTTTGAAAGTCCACGATGACTCTAGTGATGAGGAAACATCTATCTTTGATATAAGACTCGATTTTGAGGACGATTGTGTTAATGTTAAGGGACTATTCTTTTATATCTCTTAGCATCACAGCTGAAACTTCCTTCACTATGCACCGGCTGGTATAACTAACCACGCACGCCTGGCTGAAATCTCATAAGCAAATCGACCAGTGGAAGGAAAAGTTCATCCATATTCTATATCAGAAGTTTCCAACTGGAGAGTATGAGAATTGGGAGATTTGCCGCTCGCTTTTTCCTCACGTCCAATCGGCATTTCTTCAGAAACCAAAGTCTCATGAGAGATTATTAAGATGGGCAACGCTCCTTTATAGGGGCGCGTGGTATGCTTCAGAATGTGGTAATATCGCAGATGTGAGAGACATGGCATCAAAGTCAAGTGAGCAGAAAAGAAAAATTCTAGGTGTCGACAATGAAGAAGCGCTTGCGAGTACTGCCTTACTAGCAAAAGCTTATTTCCTTGAGGGCTCATTCAAAGAGGCAGAGCAGCTTGCTTTGCAGGTTACGGAGACTTATAAGACGAAGTTTGGCGAAGATCATTTTGACACGCTAAATAGCATAGCTATTCTAGCTTTAACTTATAGAAGCCTAGACCGATGGAAAGAGGCAGAGCAGCTTACGGTGCGAATTATGGAGACTTACAAGACAAAGCTCGGCAAGGATCATCCTGATACGCAACAAAATATGAGCAACTTAGCATCAGCCCTCTGGGGTCAGGGCCGATGGAAGGAGGCGGAGCAGCTTTTCATACAGGTCACTAAAGCTCGCAAGGTGAAGCTCGGCGAGGATCATCCCTATACACTCACTAGCATGGCCGATCTAGCGTCGACATATAAAAGCCAAGGCCAGTGGAAGAAGGCAGAGGAACTCGAGGTACAAGTCATCGAGACTCGAAAGACGAAGCTCGGTATGCAGCACCCAGACACTCTTTCAAGCATGGCCAACCTAGCAGTGGCATACATGAGCCAAGGCCGATGGAAGGAGGCGGAGCATCTCGAGGTGCAGGTTGTGGAGACTCGCAGGATGAAGCTCGGAGTGAACCACCCCGATACCGCTGACGAGCATGGGCAACCTTGCTTTTATCTGGAGATCCTTGGGTTATGAATCGCGAGCCCTTAGTCTACTTCGAGATTGTCTAGTCAAGCATAAGCAAATATTGGGGCTCAACCATCACCAAACCTTATCAATGTCCACAGCCTTGCTACAATGGGAAGCTGAGAGTTTGAACACTGACAATGAAGAGGAGCGGCTTTCTTGAACGCAATATTCATACTGAAGTATAATATCCTCTTTTTAATGCAGTTAGGTAATGTAATTTTGAGAGTGATAGTTATGCTACTATCAGTGTAGAACGCTGGGAAAAGATCAGTTAAGGCTCGCAAGAAGCGAAAAGAAAAAAAAAAAAAAAGAAGCAGATTAATCCTGGTGGGTAAAGAGCCAAGCGAACAAAAAGCAGTTTTATCGTGGTTCTAGAGAGAAGAGAAGAAAAAAGAAGGGGAAAAAAGAAGCAAGAGACAAGCACTGAAAGAGGCATCTTGTGTAGAAATTTGAAGAATGAGAAAGACCTATTTTATTTGGTAGTTCGCAGACTTTAAGAAATTGGATATTCATGCGAGGCAGATTCCCGAGCGTATGATCTTCAAAGAAAGGCAAAGTAGCATTAAAGCCATTTGCATCGTGTGAAAAGACCACATTGTTGAACCTTTCCATTTCCCAATATCGGCTTCGTAGGCAATCTGGGCTCGGCTTAGGTGAACCCCTATTGTTCTGTTCCTCTTCTTATTCTTCACCGAAATCTCAATAATCTCGTTGGTGATACCAACGCAAACAGCGGTCAGGACTTACCTTTGGAAGAGAATTACCCTGCAGCTGTGGCTAAGTCAGGGTTGTCCCTTGAGCGAGCAGTCCATGTAAGCCGCTACGTCTGCTGTAAGGCCCATGTAAATTGCCTAGACCATTTCCACGAGATAAATGTGCTTGCAATGACCTCGACGAATTAGCGTGTCGAGGCTGCGGGCTGTTTCGGGGCGATGTCGTGGCCCGATATACTTTACAAAGAAACGTGGTAAATACCGTTATTACCACGGATATTGCGTAATTAATCGAACTCTAACAGGACGCCACTAAACTCCACGTTGTAACGCTGCCTAGACAGCATCTGGACTACAAATCATCAAATGGCAATTAGTCAATTTTTCAAAATACTGCACTATTGATGATCCCCCGAGGATTTGTTTTTCTGAATCGCATGTGCCCCCAAGTCATCTATCGTTTGAGAAAGAAGCTATTGGCTTCGAAGTTGACACACTCTTTCTCACATAGATGGTTGGTTCGCCCATTTGATTTTTTTTCCTCTTTGCCGCCTCTGTATAGGCAGGCTTTCATGATTGCTCTCCAGGACGTGGAATGACTTGGGATCGACGTGGATTACCAAAATGGATATCCTACTCCTGCTGTCGCTGGCCTTTGTGGCCTTGATTTCGCTCCTTGCATACCGAATTTACTTTCATCCTCTCGCCCATATACCAGGGCCTCTATTGGGCAGCATCACGTATCTTTACGAATGGTACTATGATCTGTACCAAAGTGGCCAATTTACATTTCAACTTCGAGCTCTGCATCACAAATATGGTACCAACTCCAGGCCTTGTCTTTCTGGATCGGACGTCCCCCCTTAGCTAATATTAATCTCTTGATCTATCTAGGCCCTGTTATTCGCATCAACCCGGACGAAGTCCACATCGATGATCCTGATTTTTTCGACCAAGTGTTTGACCAGACAAACGGCCGGGCGGAGAAGCCTTTGCGTGTTGCAGAGGTCTTCGGGCCATACCCCGCGGTAGGAGTTCCTCTCTGGTTCTGGAAATCGCAAACATTACTAATGGAACTAGACTATCGGCACCCAGTCGCATTCCTTACACCGTTTTCGAAGAAGTGCGCTCAACCCGTTCTTTTCAAAAAAGTCCGTCGCAGATCTGGTCCCAGTAATGTGGCGCCCTATCGAGATTCTGCGAGAGCGTCTGCATCACGCAGCTGAAACAGGAGAGGTACTGAATATGAAGTACTTCTATGCGGCTGTCACCCTGGATATCATCAATGCTTACTGCTTTGCCCATGAGCCCTCTAATGTGCGACAGCCTGACTTTGGTCGTAAAGGGTTCGACGATGTGGACAGCTTCCTAAAAGTGAGCCTACTGAATATTCATATTCCGTGGGTGATGCGCTTGACATATTCATTGCCGGTACGACCACACTATCTTCCTACTACGTGGATTGAAGATATCTAACCCACCTTTTATATTTAGGATGGTATCAATAAGATCCTTGCCCCAGCAATGGCGGATATTTTGGACTTTCGTCAGGTATGTCAAACAATCGTTGCAGTAAATGATTGTTAGATTATCTAATGCGGTATAATATCGACAGAGTCTATCTCAGCAGGTTGAAGCAATCCGACATGGTGAAAATACGGCCTATAAAAAGGCAGACCACCGGACTGTCTTTCATGAGCTGCTGGATAGCGATCTTCCAGAGGAAGAGCTACAGAGGGATAGATTACGCGACGAAGCCTTTAGTCTGGTAACAGCAGGCTCTGGCACGACGTAAGTCTTCAGCACTTATGTAGTCATAACCTGTTAGGATAACATGCTAACAAGTCGCATTTTAGAGCATATGTACTACGTGGTACAGCATTTCACATTGCTGCTAATCCAGCTGTGCGCGAGAGACTTTATAGCGAGCTTGTGGCTGCTATTCCCGATCCTCAACAGTTCCCACCATTAGCAACTCTCGAGAAACTTCCATATTTAACGGCGGTCATTCAAGAGGGTCTACGTTTATCGGATCCGGTCACACATCGCATCAGCCGGCAATTTCCCGAACGATCGTTTGAATGCCGTGGGATCTTCATACCTGCCAATACGACTGTTGGTATGACAGCCATGCTGACCCATCTCAACGAGACTATCTTCCCGGAGCCTCGTGTTTTCAGGCCTGAGCGTTGGTTACTAGACCCTGACGGAGTTAAGCGACTGGAACGCTACCTTGTACCCTTTAATCGTGGCACACGGTCTTGTTTGGGATTGAATCTAGCGCGAGCTGAGTTGGTTTTGATTCTCGCAGCTGTCTTCCGGCAATTCGATTTTGACGTATCGGCTGTGCAACGCGATCGTGATATCGACGTGAGCCGGGACTATATTTTAGGGGCCCAATCGCGTGATACGCCAGGTATTTTGGTGAGGGTGAAAGAGCTGTAGGGCTTCCAATGAATACAAGTATTATTGGAAAAAAGTAATGTCTCAAGATTTAATTGAGCTCTAGTCGAGTACCTAGTGTAGCACAATTGCAACTGTCTACTACAAATTGGATACGTATCCCTCCCGGTGAAACGCTGGCACCTTATAGCCTGCTGTCTTCTTGTACATCATCTCCCGCGCTTCCTTCACTGTAAAAGGCACTAGGCTATCAATCTGCAGTGGCTCTGCTACTAGACCCTTTGCCTTGATGAATTGTGCACTTGACAGCGGTCGCTTGCCGCCCTGCCCGAAATCAACGATCGCTTGCGCCCAGTCTTTCAGGATTTTCTTCGTCTGCGGGGCCGACCGAAAGACCCAGAAAAAAGTGTGGGGCATGCCTTCGTATTCCTGCAATGTAACTGACCCGCCGGCCCGGTGGATCTCCCGCGCCACTAACCGTGATGCGTCAACAGTCTGCTCTTGACCCGAACCCATCCAGATCGGACACATGCCCGCCCAGTCGTCTGCACTAGCGGCGGCGGGACTCGCTAGTGGATGGGCAAGCATGCCGGCGTCACAGTAGAGATTAGCGCGGGGTGGTCGTGTTGGCCAAACTGAACACGTGGGAAAGCTTTTCTCCAGATAAGGAAGCTTCTCAATGGGGACAGGGAATATGTCACTTTTGGCATTGCTTTCAAACGATGGAAAGGCATTGCTCAAGTCCGCTGCTGGGCTGAGTAGGGATATCCCAGCAGGAATGCTACCTTTCGCTGGTACCGCAGCACCATGAAAGGTGATACTTGCTCCCCGACGCTGTAATCGGAGTAAGACCTGGAGAAGGCCTAGGGCAAGAGTAGCGCCTGAACTATCACCAGCAATCACAATTGAGGAAGGGGGAATGGGCTTATGCGGACTGCCCGTGGGAGGGATGAGAAGGGTCAAGTATGCTTGGAATATATCTAATAGAGCTGCTGGGAAGGGATTCTGAGGTGCTAGTCGTTGTCGGACAAGTAGTACCTTAGCACCTGTAGTCTGGGACAAGGCGGCAGCTGTCTTTCGATAACTAGAAGGAGAGTTCAAGCTGGTAGATGATATCGACTTATCAGTAATGGGTGAACAAAGCAAAATCCCGTCAACTTACACAAAAGAGCCTCCATAAACATAGAGAATAGTCAATGGGCTCTTGGTCTCCTTCGACAATTCCAGAAACTTTTCATTCTCCCCAATAGCTGGCTCTGGTGTATCCTTTTGAACCTGATTTCTGAAACCCACCCACTCAAAGTCAAGTGGAGCAGATGACGGGCGGTCGTAGCGGACAGAGTGTTCGTTGGCCTCGTCGACCAGTTGCAGGAGAAGGTCGCGAGATGTATCTTCTGTCGGGCTGGGAATAGAGAACTTGCTGACCCAGAGAGGACCCTTGACGGGGTCATCACGGCAGGTAGCGTTTTGCTGAACTGAGATAGCAGTGGTACGAGCGGTCTTGAGGTATTCCGTTCGCATCTTCTGTACTGCGGCCAGCAGATGCTTGGAATTCTGAAAATCCATGATGGTTGAAAACGAGATCAATCTTCGAGCATAAGTGATGATGAAACAGGAAAGGGAAGGAAGAATGGTTCCAGACTATCCCCGACCTCAATGGTGGATAGATGTATGAAGTAAAGAACAGGCCCAATTAAGGCGATGTCAATCACACCTGGGAGCTAACCTCGGTCACAGGATTGAATTCTTTATTATTACCGAGCTGAAACTTGTGTTACTACGACAAAAGCTGTGAGGGACGGAGGCCTGTTGCCTAACGGAAATCTCCCTTTGTCTACCCCGCCTCCCAAGGTTTGTCGGAACCGTGGAAGGATCTGCAAATAGCTCAAGGTGCGCAGATCAGGAGATTACTGACCCACTGCCCCCAAACATGGCAAAAGGTCCAAGACTGTCACATTTCCGTCGTTTTCATGGCAATGTATCAACGATCGGCTGACATACAGTATTGGTATTGTAACGATGCTTACTCGCATGGATTTGGAAGAGCCAGACAAGGGTTCACTCTCTGTTACTTCCACGCCCTTTCCTTTCAACTGCAATACCATACTCTCCGGTATGATAAACACTGAAATGGCCAAAATACGCCTTGCGGGGAGGTCTCCGTCAGCCAGGATCCAAGTTGGGGCCAATGCTCCCGCACCCGCAGATTTTTTTCCATGCAGGGATATATATTAGTAGCCCCACTGCTGCCAGCATGCCGGTACTAGTCTGGTACAGACCTGATGACCGCTTCTGTACCAGAGTGGACATTCATTTAGACAATAAAGGGGCCCGGAGAGACTGAATCTTGGAAAGCAAGGGAGATCAGAATGGCGGAGGCAGCAGCTTCACATTCCTACAAGCTGGGGCTCAATCAGATCGGCTATGCGACATTGGTGGTTTGCATCTTCTTCGTTGTGCTGTCTATTGCAGCAGTCGGTCTACGAATTGCCACTCGGCGGATGATGGGCAACAGATTGGGAATGGACGACTGGCTGGTCATTGCTAGTGTCTTCGTCTTTTTGGGCTTTTGCAGCAATTCTTTGGTAGGAGTTTACACCTACGGGGGTGGACAAGTCTATACCAATGAGCTAGAAGCCCAAAAGAAGCTTACACAGTATATGAAATCCGAGTACGCCGTTCCACCACTCTACGCCGTGAACGTGACCTTGGTGAAGATATCGATTCTATGTTTCTACCATCGCATCTTCTCTGTCGCCAGTTTCCGCCGCATCAACTACGGTGTAGGTATCTTCTGTCTTGTGTGGTTTGTGGCCGCCTTCATTGGGGACTTACTATACTGCATCCCCATCCGGCACTTCTGGGATCCCACTGTGGCTGGCCATTGCTTTAACTTCCCGAGTTATTTTCTAGCAATGGAGCTCATAGATATCCTGCTAGACGTGACTATCATTGTTCTTCCTCTCAGGACTATTTCAAGCCTGCAACTCTCTTTTCGAAAGAAGGTAGCTTTGCTAGGTGTCTTTTTGCTCGGATCTTTGTGAGTTAACCGGACAAGCGTGGCGACCCAGACACTTTCTAATTCATATAGTGTCATTGTGACGGGTGCTGTTCGCATCGCCTACGTCTACCGACCGGGTGATGACCTTCGTGAGTTTGTCAAAGTACAACCAGGTGGCCTAAATCGCTAACCCGCTTCAGTATCACTAGGTCAAGCCTCTCTCTGGTCGGTAATAAATCTTGGTGTCGCCATTCTCTGTGCCTGTCTGCCCATCTATCGCCCTTTGCTCCCCAAATTTGGCCAACTCGGAAGCCTTGTACGCAGTTACTACGATAAGCCTTCGAAGGGCGATGGCAGCCACTTGCCTTCTACCAACTCGGAAAGGTCAAACATGAACAGCTACGAGTCTCGTTCCGCCAACTATTACAAGATGAATGATAGTCAAAGTGACGCTCTACCTTTAACCAATATCGCAGTGGGTGATCATCGGAGTTTCGAGAGGGATCTCCAAGGCATTCGAGTGCAACGAGAGGTGGAGGTTGTTTAAAGTGATAACACACCGGTCGCTCGGGGATACTGGACTACAGCGAGTGCGACCATAGCTGTAAACATGTAATGTAGATGCTTTCATTTCTGACGAACGGGGATTAAAGTGCCCTGGCGCTTATACGTGAGCTGAATGTAAGAAAGGTCTTTAAATGTGAAGAAAATCGCATATTGAATGCCAATCCGGAAAGTCTAGGGCAAGTCTAAGTGTAGATTTGCAGCGATGATTGCTTAGTTTATGCGACGAGTCCCCTAATCTTTCTCATTTCCTAGATTGTGGAATATGCGAAGAGGCAAAATGTTTAGAGAGACTTATTTCCCTTCATCTACCTACCCTCATTGGATGTTCTATTTGAACGTACCTTTGGGATTTAAACGTCGAGCTGTCTCATCGGATCGGCCCGGGTGGGAACGTGGAGAACAGACTCGAAGTTGATCCATAGTTGGCACTTTCACCCCAGTGTATTCAAGAACGTGATCCTAGTGCAATACCATGTAATCACTTTAATGAGATGCAAACGCCACTTCAATCTACTGCAGGCGACTGTAATGGTCAAAGCATGTGAATTTCTCTTACGTAATGCCCTCTAGCTTCAGGCCAGAAGTACAGTGGAGTGAGATTCGTTAAACTTACTTTAGGGGGCGGTTTGCGCGTGTTTTTGCAAGTTGGCTCCCGTTGGCAGGCCAAGACACTCGTCTATTACATACACGTTACAGGGATCACAGATTGCTTGGCCTGATGCAACGTGCCCACCTAAGAAATCCTGCCGCTCATGTAGTAAGGCCCACAAACTTGCAAGATTGGGTAGGGCTCTAGGCCACTAAAGGCTCCAGCGGAATACACGTCAATGATTCGCTTGGATAATGCAGCCTGTATTTTGGGGCTGTTTTCTGAGTTGCTATGCATTAGTGTCAGTTTTGCATGACCGGGGTAAGGCGGGATACATGGGTCAATTGACAGGGCGATGACAAGGATATGTGCAAGCGAATTCCATGTGTAATCTGCTGATCTTACACAGTGCCTAGCTTGGGATTGAATATTCTCCAAAGTGCGATTGGCGGACATGGGAAATATAGCACTCGCAACAACTCCTTCAGATTTCCACAGCAGCGCTCACAAGTCACTTCGTCGTCACACGTGATAAATAATTTCCTCCACTGTTATGGCTTTGCCACTGAAAATTCGGTCTCAGAATGCCTACGGTGGTGCATCAAGCACGTTCTATCCCGTTGTTGTCATCGGGGCGGGGCCTTCAGGCATTGCAGCGGGCTGTCGGCTCAAGCAAAAAGGGGGTTGCGACCAGTTCCGAATCTTCGATCGTCAGTCTGGTATTGGTGGTAGGTTTACAACGCATATGACAGCAGAAAGTCTCAACTAATAGCATTGAACCAGGCACATGGTGGAGCAATCGATATCCAGGCGTGGTAAGCTTCATTTCCAGTCGGATTGACTCTGTCTAGTGCTAAAACCTGTTTTCCTCATTCACAGGCTTGCGACGTGTAAGTGCCTTGATCTTAGCCACGTGGAGAAGACTACCCGTTGACGCTGTGCAGACCTACATTGTTCTATTCCTTCTCATTTGCGCCAAACGTTACGTCAAAGACTATTTTCCCCACGGGGCACGATTACGTTGACTACCTATACCACGTGGTCGAACAGGCTGGAATTGCGGATAAAATCCAGCTTGACACTGACGTCACGTCTGTGGAGTGGATTGACGAAGACGCAGAATGGGAGGTGCAGGTCTATAGGACCTGCAGACAAGAGCAACAGGACGCAGATTCTGCTGTCGTGCGGATATTCGAAAGAATCCGAGCCAAGGTGGTGATTAGTGCCGTGGGAATCCTTGTCGAGCCGACTGATTGGCCCTCCAATGTTTCGGGACGCGATACTTTTCAGGGAGAGCTCATAAGTCCTGCACGCTGGCCAGATGAGACAAAATTGGATGGTAAAGATGTTGTCATAATCGGATCTGGCTGCAGCGCTGCACAGATAATACCCGCCCTTCTCAAAACCAAAATCAAATCATTGACTCAGATCATGCGAACACCACCATGGATTGTGGCCCGCGTGGAGGAGCCCGGTGGGAAAGAGGCTTATGCTAGATGGGCCCCGCGCTTATATGGTACCATACCAGGATTGGGCTATGTGGTTCGGATGCTACTCTGCGGCGTATCCGAGTTACTGTGGTATACAGTAATTCAGCGACCGAATGCGTCTCTAAGAAAACGAGAGGAGGCATCGTCTCTCGCCCATATGCGTGCCCTGGCACCCCCCGCATTTCACGACCAACTGACACCGAAATATAAGCTGGGATGCAAACGTCGAATATACGACAATGACTGGCTTGCGAGCATGCATGATCCTCGCTTCTCTCTCGAGTCACGGCCCTGGTGCAGTGTATCCGAGGCTGCCATCACCGTGGGCGACAAGAGCAATACCAGAACCTACCCTGCTGATGCGCTTATCCTTGCAACGGGCTTCAATGCAACTGAGTTTCTGCATCCAATTACCGTCTTAGGTCGATCGGGTCTTTCGCTACATGGTCTGTGGGCAACTCGCGGCGGCCCTCATGCTTATCTCGGAACGGCAGTAGACGGATTCCCCAATTTCTTTCTTATATTAGGGCCGAACACATTTTCAGGACACACATCAGTCATGATGGCCATTGAAAACAGTGTTGATCATGCGATACGTTTAATCACACCAATCTTGAATGGGGATATTGAGACTGTCGAGCCAACTACCATTGCAGTTGAGACCTGGCTGGCGAATATTCGGCGTGATATGAACACTACGGTATTTGCTGGATGCCAAAGTTGGTATAATGGGGGAGGGAAATATAACGCCGTGATGTATCCGTATGTGTCCCTGGATATCCTCCCATAGCTATTTTGATGAGATGACACTAACACCAGGCAGCCGCTCGCAGCTAGACTTCTATATGCGATGCCGATTTCCGAGGCTGTCTGACTGGAACCGAGTCCTAACACCTCAAGGCCGCCGACGACTGTCTTTACGTCGAGCCACGATAGCGGTGGCAATGGGGACACTGGCTTGTACCATATTATTCTATCAGCAAGGTTGGATATCTGGGATTGACAATGGACTTATAAGTGGAGTGGCTATTCTAGCAATATGCGCACTTGATTTCATCGCCGAAACAGCAAAGAGGAGTCAGATATGGGTGGCTCAACACGTCAGAGAATCTTTATAAAGGGGAATCTAGTCCATTGAGGCTGCCTACGATGGTCTTTGATTGATGCTATAGGTCTATAAACGCGATATTTTGTGCAAAGGACGCCAAATGCTCTGACTCGTAAATTCTACTTGCCGCAAAGCGGACCTATTGGGTTCAAGAATCGAATATGATTGAGTTTGGCCTCGAATAGATACTCAGCACATTGGGACAGATCGCCTCATAGTAAATGGTTTTCAGAAATAGCTCTCCCTCTCTCTTAAACACCACACTTTTTGAGATTGATTTAGATATTGCTAAGTTACGCTTACCTATCTTAAGTAAGAAGCTGAATAATGTAGTAGCGTTATGTCTTGGAGGCTTTTGGACGGCTTGAGGGGAAATCATAACCGTGGGTCTCTCTTGGCAATGCACTACTGCAAGCAGGGATGAGCTGTTATACTGATACCAAAAGTACGAAAACCAAATGAGTCAGAGGATACAAGTGGCAAACTCTATTTAAGGAAGACCAATAAGTGTGGTTCATTTGTGTGACTACGTGGCTGACCCGCGTTATCTATTGCAGATGAGAACGCCCAAGGCATACCTGATGTGAGGGTTGGCCCAGGACAATAAGCACAATAACCTTAAAAGGGGCGATAGGCCACCCACGGGGGCGGGATTAGAATGGTAGACCAATGTATAATCGAAGGTTATCACTGGCTAGTAGATATGACATATCACGGATACTGGGCGACATGTCACTCGGTATGTATGGAGATTTGTGGGGCTTCGAAGATTGTCAAAGTCAAAAGTGACTGTATAGTACTACCAGTACTGCAAAGCCACCTGCCCCCAAAATAATTCTTTTTCGGTCTAGCCCTGCTGCCCTTCCCCGGGTGGCTTTCTCAACTCGCTTCAGCCGTGCAAAGTTACGCTAGTCGATATCTTTCCAAGTAAACCTAAAGAAAGATTACCCGACAAAGCATGTTGATCCTTTGCCCTGAAGATAAGTTCCGCCGAAAGAATCTCGATTTAGCAAATCATTTAGCTCTCTATTGGGTTATTGCCATCTTATCTTGAATGCACCTGAGCACCTTAGTACATACCCTGCCTCAGCCCACGGACGCGACCGCGCGAATGTTACTAGTGGCGAATTCCTTACAGCCACCCATTGCATCTCAAATTAGCCCCTAAACACGGGGTACAGTAGTACGTGACAGACTCGCATGAGGCTAATTGGACGGAACGATCTAGTCTTGTTTGTTCAAAATCCCGCAAGTATGAAGCGAGCGCTGCAGCAAAAGATCCATGCTTCAAATACACCCGTGTGACCTGAATGGCAGACAGAAATATTCAATGAATCGCCTTGATAGCTTGCTATAAAAACATGTTACTGGGAAACATCGTCATCGAGAAAGGATAACCCAGCAAACGGAGAAGACCGATAATTCACAATAACTGAGTTGTAAATACCTTATGTGGAGTATTAAGTTTCGCAGATCCACCATAAAAAAAGGACCGGACATTTTAGGAGACAAAAACTACATTGAATCTGAAAGGATTCCTATCCCTGCCATGGTTGCATCGACCTGCACTCTCCATGCAGCACCTTGGCGGCATGAGATTGGACCTTTTCCTTACAAAATCAATGCTCTGCCATGGCCTGCAGAATACAACCCTTAAGCTTCCAGCAAATCTACTAATACCAGAGATCGCAAATGAATACGAAATTCAGCCTTCGAAAAATACGCGTTTTCTGAGTCAACTGGCGGAATGGCCGATCAGAATCACCTCAAATATATCCCCGATACTGGCACCTCTCACTCCAGTCATCCGGATGGGGGGTTTTCGGATGTCAAAACTGCGGGCAGCGCGGCTGCTGGTGAGAATGACGAGTCTTCGCCTGTACCGTCCTTACGAGACTGGAGGCTAAGACTTCTCACAATTGGGTGCGAATTCCCCTTTGGTTACCCAAAGTAATTACCCAAGGTAGGACAATGACAGTGCAGCTAACTCGGGTCAGACTTTGTCATTGCGTCTTCCTTTCTGCCCTGGATATCACCATTGTCAGCACCTCGTTGACTGCGATTGCCAATGACCTGCACGCCTTCGAACAAAGTAGCTGGGTTGTTTCTAGCTACCTGACTTGTTACTTCAGTGAGGCTCTTTCAGACATTCCATGCTAACATTCTGATCCACTACTAATTCTTAAGCAGGCTTTCTTATAATATGGGCTAAATTAAGCGACTTCTTTGGTCGCAAGTTAATGCTTGTCGCCGCTGTGCTACTCTTTCTTGGCTTTTCAGGGGGCTGTGGAGGATCCCAAACCCCAGTCCAACTGTAAGCTACGCTTCTCTTGTTATGAGCGATAGCATCATTAATCTGTGGTAGGATTATATGTCGTGCCTTCCAAGGAATTGGCGGTGCAGGAATCTTCAGCATGGTCCCCATCATCGTGGCAGAGATGGTAGAGCCTGCTAGATACGCTAAATATAATGCGATAATCTCTCTTGCTATTGCATTTAGCTTTCTGCTGGGGCCATTGCTTGGTGGTGCCATTTCTGATGGTACCACCTGGCGCTGGATCTTTTGGATCAACCTCCCTGTGGGGTTCATCGGATTGCTTCTGGTCCTTTTTGCCATGCCAGCTGAGTTTCCTGCGCATTCCGAGAATGGCAGTAAATTTACGCTCTCAATCAGTCCAACTAAGCGAGATGTCCCTACCCGTGGCTCTATCGACTATCCGGGCTTCGTTATACTTCTGGCTGCGTCTATAATGCTGATTGTGGCTATCGAGGAAGCTGGAATCTCCTTCTCATGGTCTTCAGCTCTGGTGATTGCCTTCTTGGTTGTGTCAGGCGTTCTCCTAATTCTATTTCTCTCATGGGAATGGTATCTATATCATACAAATTCTAAAAGGGAACCAATCTTCCCTTGGGCGTTCATTCAAAACCGGATACTCATGGGAATATATCTGTTAGTATACTTTACATTGCTACTTTCACAGAAGTATCTGAATCCTGAAGCCCGAAGCTCATACTGATTATACTCATTATAGAAACGCGCTATTATCCGGTGTCCCAATGGTGACCCTTGTGCTTGAATTACCACTTCGCTTTATGAGCGTGAATGGTCGTTCTGGCCTTACCGCCGGTATCGATATCTTACCATTTACACTTATGATTGCATTTGGATCTGCTTTAAGTGGCGGTCTCACCGCAAAAGGTCGCGTTCCACCCTTCGTGGTCTTACTTTTTGCTACTACTCTACAGGTCCTCGGGGTTGGTCTTCTTTTCTCAGTCCCCATTGACACAACAATCCCTGCGCGCATTTATGGATATGAAATCCTTGCTGGTCTGGGCACTGGCCTCAGTCTTACTACCCTCTTGAGCGTTACACCTTTTCTAGTGAAAAGACACGCTTTAGGTATGGTTGTTCTATTTTAAACACCCTCGAATGGACTATTCTAACGATTTATGATCACGTTAGCCGTTGCTCTGGGTGGAGTTACCCAATTGCGAGTCCTGGGAGGTGCAATCGGAGTCTCTGCCGCAACAAATCTTCTGAACAACACTGCTAGAGAGAAACTAGCAATATATTTGCCTACCGAGGAATTAGCTCGTATTTTGAGAGATATCTCGTCGGTTAAAACGCTATCGTTGGCAGATCAGTCGATAATACATGCTGCCTTTGCAGCGGGCTATCATAAACAGCTCGCGATGATCCTGGGATTTTGTGCAGCTGAGTACATCGCGTTAGTGCTGATGTGGGAGTGGCCAATGCGTCGGTTAGCCTAGTTTCCATCATATTATACACTTATGCCTACTTTCCAAATGAAAGGATACAAGAACTACGTAGACTTTAGGTCACTTGCCTTTTTACACTCTACCCCTTCATTGCGTGAAAGACAGCATTCCATACGACTCTCTTGAAGCTCCATTCGCTTCCGATGGAAATTAGATATTTTCTATATCAGAAGTGATTGGAATGAGATATTCAACAAAATGAAAACTTTATATGAAGTAGACAAATAATCCAAAATATAGCATCGGGGGTGGATTGAGTGATCTTACGTGAGCCTCTGGGGCTACCGATAATGCCACGCGCACTCGTTTAAATACCGCTGTAATGGTTTTGAACAACGTATGATAAGAGCAAAGTCAGTATCGAAAACCGATTTACTTGTCACCCACTTACTCCAGCCACTGTCTCCAGGGCTTCGGGCACTCCGTAGTTTGACTGCAGGTACTTTCTGCAATTGATTCCGAGGTCGTCCCAAGATGGCAATCATTAAGAAGACTTGCCCAGGTGGATAGGGGGGCCTAATCTACTAGAAGCGGGCGCGTATATATAATATACATAGACAAAGGCTTTTTGAAGTATTTTTATGTCTTGATACTCGCATTTCGGTATTCTCTTGCTGCTTCAATTGACTTGTTATCTTCTCAACCCTATGGTGTCCCCCTATCTTCAAAATTCCATCGCCAATATAGATCAAACCCCCGTTTAGATTGACATCACCATGTTATCTGAGACCGTGCAGCGCTGGCTTGCGCTCGACTGGTTCACCAGTGAATTGGGCCCAGCAAATAACAAACCCATACAGGCCACCGGGCGCGCCAAAGACCAGCTTTTGGCTGCGGCTGCACCGAATGCGAATGGGCACATTGCTCTAAGTAATTCACACAGCTCGCTCTTAGCACCAATGAAGCACCACACCGAAGAAAAAATCAACAATGTGCCCATTGCGGTGATTGGAATGTCATTTCGCTTCCCACGGGGGTTGGAGTCGGCAGAATCCTTCTGGGAAGCACTGACCGAGGGCCGTTCGGCATGGTCTTCCTTTCCCGAGAGTCGTCTTCATTTCGATGGTGTCTATGATCCTGACGAGGAGCGATTAAATGGGGTAAGTGGCGGAGATTCATCTGACGATTTGGTCTTATATAAAATGCAGTCACTCATGTGTCTTTGTCATTATAGTTCCCAGTGAAAGGTGCCCATTTTGTGGACGGCGACGTGGCTGCCTTCGATGCGCCCTTTTTCACCATTGGGCCCGGGGAGGCTGCTGAGATCGATCCACAGTCACGAATCCTACTTGAGACCACATATCATGCATTGGAAAATGGTACGTGAGCCTCTTATTTCAACTTGTGGGCATTTTATTGATCGCTTTCAAAGCGGGAATTCCAATGGAGAGGGTGTTCAATTCCAAAACCTCTGTTCATACGGGCAGTTTTGGTGATGATTATAAGGCATTCTCCACTCGCGATCCACAATTCGGTGGTCAATATTCAGCGAGCTCTGTTTCCCCCAATATGCTCGCTAATCGCATCAGCTGGTTTTTCAATCTTCGTGGAGAATCAATCAACATGGACACTGCCTGTTCCAGCACGCTGATTGCCTTCCACACAGCATGTCAAGGATTACGTGATGGAAATGCAGAGATGGTAAGCTACCTCTCAAATTTTTTTAATTTATCAAAGAACTTTTACTGAAAATAAATAGGCAATCGTAGCGGGTGCAAACCTTTTCTTAAGTCCGGACATGGCTATGTCTCTAAACAACCAGGGTTTCATATCACCAGACGGCCGATGCTGGAGCTTTGACGAGAAAGCAAATGGTTACGGACGTGGTGAGGGTTTTGGAGCTCTAATCCTGAAGCGTGTTGATGATGCCTTGATAAACAACGATTCAATTCGTGCCGTGGTTCGCGCCACGGGGACGAACCAGGATGGACGTACACCGGGGATCGTGCAGCCTAGTCGGCAGGCGCAGGCAGAGCTTATTAGGGAAACGTATCAAAAGGCAGGCTTAGACATGCATCTGACGCGATATGTGGAGGCCCATGGAACCGGGACACCGGTTGGTGGTGAGTGTCTATCTCATTAATGCATTTGAATACTCTTAACGCTATTACGATCAGATCCAATTGAGGCAGGGGCAATTGCAGATGCATTTGAACACTGCATTTCTCCAGCATTTCCTCTATACGTGGGGTCTGTCAAATCTAACATCGGCCATTTGGAGGGGACCAGTGGTATTGCGGGCCTCATCAAGTGCGTGCTTATGCTCGAGCAAGGAATGATTCCGAGTATTGCTGGCCTTGAGGCTGTCAATGCCACCATTGCGAAAAGACATCCTAGCCTGCTGGTATTTCTATTTCTTTCCAAACTTCATTTCACTAATTTCGGACTAACACTGAATAAGTTTCCACAAAGGCTTTGTCACTGGCCGTCAGAAGGTCTACGCCGCTTGTCTATCAACTCTTTTGGTTTTGGGGGTTCCAATGCCCATGTCATTATGGACGATGCTCAGAACCATCTGAAACACGCTGGAATATCGGAATACCAAAATAACCATCTCTTCGCTTCAGAGAATCCATATCCGCAGATGCTTATCTTTTCTGCACAGGATGAAAAGGGTATTGGTCGTCTGGCACTTACATACAGTCAACATTTTGCCGCTTCGGAACACTCCATTCATGACGACTATATGTCGCGTCTAGTGTACACCTTAAATGAACGTCGGAGTTTATTACTCTGGCGGTCATTTGCCATTTGCTACACTTCGGGACAGTTGGCAGACGGAATCAAGACATCTCGACCTGTTCGAGCACTTTCGAGCCCTCGCTTAGCACTTTGTTTTACCGGTCAAGGAGGGCAGTGGGCTACCATGGGTGATGAATTAAGACAATTCAGGATATACAATCAAAGTATCTCTGATGCTTCTGTTATCTTAAAAAGCATGGGTTGTCCTTGGAATCTAGAAGGTAAGTGCTTGATCGGCTCATTTCTTGCGCTTGCTGATAGACTGTCCAGAGGAGCTATCGCGAGATGAGAAGAATACCCGGATTGATGAGCCTGAGTTCAGCCAGACTTTGACCACCGTTGTTCAGATTGCTCTCGTAGATCTGATGGAAAGTATGGATCTCCATTCGACGGTAGTAGTCGGTCACTCATCAGGCGAAATTGCCGCTGCGTAAGTTCCCTTCTTCTACACTGCTAATAAAGCCTAATTGGAATCTGATCAATTGAACAGGTATTCTATTGGGGCTTTGGACCAACGATCTGCAATCAGCATCGCCTACTATCGAGGACTCTTGTCCTCTCGACTAGCGAATAGTAGCGCTAAAGTTGGCGCGATGATGTCAGTCAACTTGTCCAAAGATGAAATTGAACCTTACTTCGAGGCTCTTCAAGCCCAACATGGGCATCTAGGGATCTCAATTGGCTGTGTCAATAGTCCGGGAAATGTTACCATCACGGGAGACGCGCCTCAAATCAACATTCTCAAAGAAGTTCTGGACCAGATCGGGGTATTTGCACGTAAAGTTGCGGTACCAGTAGCCTATCACTCTACTCATATGCATGCAGTTGCTCGGGACTATCTCAAGGCTATTGGCAAGCTCTCTTCCCGTCGTCGAGCCCTGGCTGATGTCATGATATCCTCGGTGACAGGCGAGGCTGTAACATCCGAGCAACTTGTGCGCAAGGAATATTGGGTGCAAAACATGGTCTCACCAGTTTTATTTTCCTCTGCTTTGATGGTTGCTGTCTCGTTAAAAGCCCAAAAGAATGGGAACCCTGTTCGTGAGACAACTCGATTGCAGATTGAGGACATTCTGGAAGTGGGCCCTCACTCCGCCTTGCAACGGGCTATCAAGGAAACACTGAATGCTATCAGTCAAAACGCAGGAATTGGGTATAAGTCTGTACTTATTCGGAATGTCAATGCAGTTCAGAGCCTATTTGATGCTCTCGGCTATCTCTATTGCCGTGGACATCAAGTCAACATGCGGGCGGTTAACCGGCTCAACATGCCAACATCCCCTTTACCAACGCTACTGAACAACCTACCCAAGTATCCCTTCGACCACAGTCACTCATACTGGAGAGAATCACGGGTAAGCAAGGGTCATCGTTTTCGGGGGGCTCCGCGCAATGATTTCCTGGGAATGCGAGTGCCAGACTGGAATCCACATGAAGCAAAATGGAGGAAGCGAATCAAGCTGTCAGAAGAACCCTGGATCGGGGACCACACCATCGCGCGGGTGAACATTCTTCCCGGGGCAGCCATGCTAGTCATGGCGATAGAAGCTGCCAAGGACGTTTCTCGATCACAAAAGAGTCACGAGATTGTGGGATATACCTTAAGGGATGTCTCTTTTTCTCGAGCTCTAGCTATCTCCCAGGACCCAGATGGCACTGAAGTGGAATTCTACCTCCGATCCAGTGGGCAATCGGCAGACCGCGTGAACTCTTGGTCAGAATTTTCTCTCTATTGTATTGAGAATGACACCTGGGTAGAGGCATGTCGCGGCCGTATTCAAATTTCTCACGTTGA
This sequence comes from Penicillium longicatenatum, assembly GCF_028827895.1. Lineage (NCBI taxonomy): Eukaryota > Fungi > Ascomycota > Eurotiomycetes > Eurotiales > Aspergillaceae > Penicillium > Penicillium longicatenatum. Next base: position 3,719,942 of record NW_026643120.1, on the reverse strand, counting down.
TGAGGGACTAGTCGATCAAGGCAGACAGGCTCAACTGGAAAGGGGGCGACACGCCGCAGAGCTCTCCCGCATACGCAGCTCTTGTCCGCGAACCGTCAACATGGGGCGCATCTACAAGTTACTATCGGAAAAGGGTATCTGCTTCGGTCCTGCTCACCAAGCTATCAAATCATGTGCGTACAATGATAATATGGAATGCTTTGGGGAGGTCAATCCTCATCAATGGCGAATCAAAGCCCGGAAATTCGATCAGACTGACTTTACCGTCCATCCAACTTTTTTGGATGGATTGTTCCAAATGGGCTTGGTTGCCATGACAGAAGGTGGTACCAGCATATCCCCCAGTGTGGTTGCTGGGATTCGCCATTTGTGGATTGCAGAGGGCGGTATTCCAGCCTTCCAGGATCAGAAACATTCTCCTCACATGTTGGTATGGAATAAATCTATCTTCCTCGGCCTCGGAAATACTTCTTCAAATGTCGTCGCACTGGACCCAACAGGTCAACGATCAGTCGTGGTTGTTGATGGTCTGGATGGCAAGTTTCTGACCGAGAAGGAGGACAGAGGCAAGACTCGTCGTCTCTGCTGGAACTTTGACTACCGTCCCGACATTGAGATGTTAAACAAGGCTGAACTTTTGACTCAAGTCACGACTGGCTTCCCCTTACAGCAGGCACCTCGGGAATTAGACCATGACGTTAAGTTGTTACTCTATCTCTGTATCTTACGGACGTTGAAATACCTTACAATCGGGGATAGAGACAAGCTCGCCCCTCACCATCGGAAGTACCTCGTGTGGATGGAACGTGAAAAGGAAAAGTTATACTCGAACTCTCCCGCTACTAGAGGTATCGAATTTAGAGCGGTCTTGGATGATGAACAGCTTTACAACAATATGATAGATCGTCTGGAGGGTACTAATTGCCGGGGGAAGTTCTTTGCTGTATTAGCCCGCAATCTCTTCGAGATCCTGACGGGAAAGAAGGATGCCCTTCAGGTCATGTTTCAGACTCCCCTGGTCAAAAACTACTACCAGGAGTTATACAAGGCGACCAATGGGCTAAGCAAAGCCCTGTCGTTCATTGATATATATGCCCATAAACATCCAGACATGAAAATTCTGGAGATCGGGGCAGGGACTGGGTCTATGACGCGCTACGTCTTGGATACATTGACCCAAAATGGCTCCCGGGAAGCCGGGGCTGGCACTCCGCGGTTTTCCCACTACACCTACACCGACATCTCAGCAGGCTTCTTCTCTGATGCCGCATCTTTGTTTGCGGAGTTCTCAGACAAAGTGACTTTTTCCGTCCTGAACATCGAGAACGACCCGGTAAAACAAGGCTTCGGGGAGTCAGCATATGATCTGATCATCGCTGACAATGTCTTCCATGCCACCCAAAACCTCGAGACCACTTTGCGAAATGCTAGAAAATTACTCAAGCCAGGTGGTAGGCTCGCACTCTTCGAGCTTACCGATCCTGAGAATGTTCGCACTAACTTTGCTTTTGGGTTACTGCCAGGTTGGTGGCGGTATCAAGATAGGTACCGTACTTTCAGTGCCGGTGTCTCCGATGCGGTTTGGGATGAACTTCTGAGAAACACTGGGTTCTCAGGTATCGATCTCGATCTTCAAGATTATGATGATCCTGTTTGTCATGAGCATAGTGCTTTAATCACAACTGCAACGCTTGAAGCTGAAGAAATTTCACACCCATTTCCCAGGACTTTGATTGTCTTGGACCCCAAATCCTCGATACAGATTGTTGTCGCAAAGCAGGTGGCAGAATATTTACAGAATGTAGGAATCCCCGAAACAATGAGCCTTTCTCTTGAGGGGGCTGCCCAAATCCCGAATTTGAAAGAATGGTTCTGCATCATGATACTTGATCTGCAAGAAACATCCATTTTAGCAAAGATGAACCCAGCCGAGTATCAACAGATTAAAATCTTGTTGCGAGCCGACGGGGGTATATTATGGGTGAACATTGGAGGCGGAATTCGACCTGAGCGACCTGAACATGCTCTGGTTCAAGGCGCATTCCGGGGACTGCGTATGGAAGAGCGACATTCAAAATTCATCTCCCTTTCGCTAGACGTTACTCACGTGAGCGACGCGCGCCATGCAGCGAATCGAATCAACCAGGTTTTTAAGACTGTTGCTACCCGACCAGTCAACGACTGTGAGCAAGAGTATGTTGAGCGGAATGGTCACCTATGTGTCGATCGCTTCATTGAGGCCAATTACATCAACCAAAGCCTTCCCAGACTGATGGCAGACACGCAGCCAGGCGAGTGCAGGTTCAGCGACCACCCTGCATTATTACTCACTATCGCCTCTCCTGGTCTAATAGACAGCTTAGAGTTTATCGAGGACGAGACCGCGAAAGTGGACCTCGCCCCAGAGGAGATCGAGATTGAGGTTGAGGCTAGCGGAGTCAACTTTCGAGATTGTCTTATCGCACTTGGTCGACTTCCAGGAAACAGCTTTGGCTTTGAATGTGCCGGTACAGTGTCTCGTAAAGGAAGAGATGTACAAAACCTGGAGATTGGGGATCGGGTCTGTGCTAGTGCCTTGGGAACTTACCAAACGTACACGAGATGTAACGCCACTGATGCTATTCTACTTCCTGACTCTATGTCGTTCGTCACAGGCGCAGCTCTTCCCGTGGTGTTCACCACCGCCTTCTATGCTTTGACTCGCGTGGCGAATATTCAAAAAGGAGAGTCCATTCTTATCCATTCTGCAGCGGGAGGAACAGGACAGGCAGCTATACAAGTTGCTCAGATGCGCGGTGCTGAGATATTCGTCACCGTCGGGTCACCAGAGAAGAGGGCACTTTTGATGGAGACCTATTATATTGCAGAGGATCATATATTCGACAGTCGCAACACATCCTTTGTCAATGGTATCCTTGGAGCGAAAAACGGCGGGGTGGATGTCATCCTTAACTCATTGAGTGGCGATTTCTTGACCGAAAGTTGGCGATGCATCGCCCCGTTTGGTCGGTTCCTAGAGCTGGGTAAGAAGGATGTCCTCTCTAACAGCTCTTTGCCAATGCTGCCATTCGCCAAGAACGCATCTTTCCATGCAATTGATCTAAATGAGGCTCGGAAGTATCAACCCAGGATTCTGGAACAGCTACGCAACGATATCAGCACTTTGCTAGTCGAAGGCCGGATATCTCCTCCGCAACCAATTCACTTGTTTGGAGTTGGAGAGATCGAGCAAGCATTCCGGTATCTCCAGAGTGGCAAGAATACTGGCAAAACTGTGGTTGAGATGCGGCGTCACGATTCGATCAAGGTACGAAGACTCATTTCTTCGTTGTACGTGAGGAATTCTAACTTTCACAGACGAATCTCAAAGTAAAACGGACCTGGGACTTTGATGGCCACTCCAGCTATGTAATTGCCGGGGGATTGGGTGGTATTGGTCGCAGCACAGCCAGGTGGATGGCCCAACGAGGAGCGAAATACTTGATCTTCCTTTCTCGGTCGGGCGTATCGAATGACGAAGGACGGGATCTAGTGGACAGTTTGTACAAGCAGGGTGTCACAGTCGAAGCTCCCCGGTGCGATATTGCAGATTTTAACAAACTGAAGCATACCTTGAACGGCCTTGAAAGTCGAATGCCTCCGATTAAGGGGTGCATTCAGTCGGCAATGGTTCTCCGAGTCAGTTCTTCCCTCTATCTCTCCTACTCAAGTCTATATACTAACCAAAAGCCCCTTGAATAGAACAAAGTGTTTGAAAACATGGCCTATCAGGACTGGACAGACACTTTTGCCTGTAAAGTCCCGGGCACGTGGAACCTTCACCAGTTACTACCAAGCGGTATGGACTTCTTCATCACCTACTCCTCCATTGCTGGAGGAGTCGGAGGGACCGCCTCATTTAATTATTCTGCCGCCTGTGCCTATCAGGATGCACTGATGCATTACCGTAATGCCCAGGGCGAAAAGGCAATAACATTCAACCTTGGCGTCATGGTTGATGATGGCGTTCTGAGAGACAATGACACAGTGCGGACCGCACTCATAGGGACGGGCTATTTGCTGGGTATCACCCAGCGGGAGATGTTTGCCCTACTGGAATATCACTGTGACCCAGCCCTCCCAGTCCATGATACACCACTACGATCTCAAGTACTCGTTGGGCTTGACGTCCCCTCGAGTATTAAGGCTCGCGGCGCAGAGATTCCCATAATTATGACCCGCCCGCTTTTTCGTGGGGTGTGGAACATCACCGACACTAATGAGACTGTGCACGAGGATGTTATGGCAGACGTGGTTAAAGATCTGCTTGGTGTGCGGTCGAAAGAGGAGGCGGGGGTGGTCATCGCGCAGTCCCTGATGCAAAGGCTCAGCAAGGCATTAGGTGTGCCTCTGGAGAATCTGGACCCTTTGAAGCCGATGCATGCATTCGGGGTAGATTCCTTGGTAGCGGTTGAGTTGCGGAATTGGTTCAAGTGGAAGCTGGAGGCAGAGGTGGCGGTTTTTGAACTCCTGGGGAACGCAACCTTTGATGATATTGGCACTTTGGTTGCCGGTAAGAGTAATCTGGTCACGGCAATGCTCAGAGAATCGGGGCCCAGTGTTTCATAGAGTGTGGCTCTCCCTATTATGTAGTAATCCTTTGTTTTGTTCATCAACCATTCTAATGTTTGAATCGGCGGGGTAGTGAATTTACCAGGAATCGACCTCGCAGGATTCTACCTAGCCAAATCCATATAACATTCCTTTGAAGATATCACACGAGTGAATTTATAACACCCCTAGGTCCCTAATTTTCCATTGCCTCTGGGCATTCTCATTGTCAAATCGTATTCAATGCATTCTCAATAATATCACGTAAAGAGTGGCACCTGTTTGCAGACCAGTTCAAGGAAGAAATCGATAGGATGGAGCATTGTATAATGCTCCTCAAGCAAAAGTGGGCTGCGATCAACATTCAGTTAGTCCAATTCAAAGCCGACATGACTCAATGGCGAATTCAGCGTCGCTGCTGGGAGCTCAATCTTATCATCGAGGAATGGCAGGTTGGCTCGATGGAATGTCTGCCGCTAGAATTCACACTTGAGGACATTGTCCAAGCCAAAATCTCTGTGCTTACACAAAATGAAGACGATGCTAACGGATTGATTGCCCCCTTCACTACGGGCCAGTTCTCGATTACAACCATTGCATCCGGATTTGAATGTGTGTCCACCGGTTACCGCTTCAGTGGATCATCCATCCGTCTCTCGTTGCGCCATGGGTATGACCAACCCCTATGTGATGTCACAGCGGGAGAGACAGCAAACGTTCCTGTCAAGTTCATGGCAGCACCAAAAACCCTCCCTTATGTGCATTTTATCACCGGAAGTTTTGTTTGATGAGTCATGATCGCACCAGTCAAGGGACTTTTCAAGCCCCACTAACAGGCAGACGGGAAGTGGGAGGAGTATAGTCCATGGTGGGTATCCTACCAAGTTCGAGGCCGAGCAGGGATTCATGATGTGCTCGACCCTTAAAATGGTGGTGGCTGAGATAGGAAAGCTCCGGCGGGAAAATCCACTATGCAGCCCTATATGGGAATCATCCGAGCCCCTGTCTCGAAGCACAGAGCCATCGAAGTTTCAAGTGCTGATGGGGGTTCTTCAACCACAGGACTGTGTAGATTTAGCAGCTTGTGAAAAATAAGTCTTTCTACCAAAAAGTTCCAACTATTCCACTAATTCTTCGAGAGTTGCTGGGTGATATTGACAGAGAAAACCGATCATTTGGGGAAGTACAAATCCGAGACTTTGTGTTTCAACTTCTTTTTGAAGCTCGGGTTGAAACGACCCCAGAACCCGCGGAACCACTTTTAATTTCATGCTAATAACGCTTGTTATGGGTGAGACCCTCATTTTCTCCGTAGCTTGCTTCAATACTAACAGTATAAAAGCGCAATCCGACATTGCATTCTGTTTGAGTTTTCCCCTGAGCCTTGTATATACACTTTTTCCGGTACATTTTTAATTTCCCACGAGGCTGGTTCTCGTTCGTTTGAGATAATCCCAAAATGCGTCCTATTCATGCTTTCGTTCCTCTGATCGGCGCCATCGGTGCGGTCGCATCCCAGCCCACTGATTCATGGGTGTTTGGCGACAGTCTCTTCTACCTTGGGCCCCCCTCGGGAAATTCTCGGATCACCAAGGCTACTTATTCGATTATGCCCCCCGCTGTTCCTTCCGGGGCCAAGGTTTCCAGTACCAATGACGAAGTCTGGGTCTCTGTTTGGGTTGGTGCATCGTCGAGTGCTGGTAGCGAGGATTATGATCTCTACCAACCCCTTTTCAACTGGTCTCTTGACCAGGAATCGCAGTAAGTATTGAATGGTTTATATGAGTGTAATAATTCAGTTCACTGATTGTTTTGAAATTATAGAGGATGTTCTGCTTCCGTTGAGGAGTGGTGTGTTGCCGCGAGTACTTATACTCCTGGTAAGTGGTATACTTCTGCTGTATATGGAGAGCCAAAGCTGATATTCCTCGTGATTAGATGGCCAGATTGGTCAGAACTACGTTGCCGTTCCCCAGAACACTACCGTGGATTTTGAAAGTATGTACTCCCTTTCCAGAGCTATGATGATCGATGTTATATACAAGTTGAAACTGACAATGACATCTTAAGTCGCCGTCGAGGACAAGAAGGTTATCCAGACCGTCACGATTGACGGAGAGGTCGTATCCAAGCAGAGCGATAGTAAGAAACCACTTATACTATCCAGATAAGAATCCCCCGCTGATTAATTCTTAGCCCTCGATGCTGCCCTCCAATACCTTTACTCCAGCAACGAGTGCTACACCGGATCTGGAAGCTGTGGCACCCTCGCCGGCTACAGTATGTATCCATGTATCAAACATATTCCATCAAAACGGCTTACTGACCTTTTCAGGCATCACCAACCTGACCGTCACCCTAAGCGAGGCTGACACCGGGTTCGCCGACGTCATGTCCCTGGACAGTGTCACGGACAAGAACTTCAAGAGCACTGACGGAGGCATCACCTGGCACGCAGACTGGATTAAGGTTTCCTCGATCAACTTCGACTCTTCGGATGACACCGAGGTGGATTACTGATTACCTGGTTTTGTTTCAAAGCCGTGGATCGGAATGCTGGGGATCTTAACCTAAATGATTCCCAGCTCGTCTAGATAGTAGACATACATTGGTGTCCACTGTCTTGCGCGTCGCATGTTCGGCAGAGTCACGAGCACGGCATGGTCAGCCCCAAGGCTGTTCTATGCAAGGGGTTAGTAGCCCCACAATTCTATAAGCATAGCTTCAAGGGTGGGCCTATCGGCCAGAATATTTCCCGGATAGTTGTGCTTTGCATTCTTCGTGACATACCAGTCCTTAAATCCTTGTCCTTAGCCGGCTATAGACGGTTTAAACAGGCTGGTAGCCCTTCGTATGATCCTATGCCCCATGAAAAGCACGTCAAACCTGGCCTTTCACATCTGTGCCCTGTCTCCAAATCAAATACAAGGAGTAAATGCTTGATTCGATTCCGTAATCATATCATCCAACACGGTCTTGTGAGATTAATCATCAAATTCCCGTTCCGATTGCACGATTTGAACAATCCAATACATGACGCCAGCGGAGGGTAGCTGAGGATGTCCCCGACGTTAGCTATATCATCCTCAATGATGTACCCGAGGAGCCGAACCAATGAGTGTGCAAGTGCAACAGGGAAAGGAAATACCTTCCGTCATTTGATAAACATTAGGCTTTTACCCCTTCCTCCCGTTGTGCCATGAAGGGGATAAGTCCAGGGGCATTACGCAATGTGACTATGCACGTCGGAGTAATTTCTGAGTTATAAAGTAGGTTTTCAACATTCACCACACACTTCCACGCTTTCATAAAATCTCCGTTCACATATCCACTTCAATGGATACTGAACGATCCTCATCAACCAATTCAAGCTCTTCCCGAAACCGAGAACTACTACCATGTAGCTCCAAATCAGACGCCGAAAAGACTCTCGAAAATGACTTGCCGCCTATTGATGGCGGTTTCCACGCGTGGATGTTCTTGGCAGCGTCCACCATGATCGAAGCCCTGGTTTGGGGATTTGCGTTCTCATTTGGTGTTTTCGAGAGCTATTATCGGGATAGTGACTTGCTGAAGGGTTCGAACATGGTTGCCGTTATTGGAACCTGTGCCACGGTGAGTGTTTTTCTTCTTACTTTTCAGGCTTCACACAATTAGGAAAGAAATGAATTCTAATAGATAACAGGGTGTCGCATATTTGAGCTGTCCTGTGGTAATCGTCACCATGATTCTTCTCCCTCGATACGCTAGATGGTTCTCCACGGCAGGCTGTATAATAATGTGTTTATCACTAGCCATGGGTTCATTTTCCACAAACATCACACACCTCGTCCTCTCGCAAGGAGTCGGTTTCGGAATCGGTGGCTGTATTGCTTACAGTCCATCAATCATGTTCATGTCAGAATGGTTCGACAAGCGCAGAGGCCTTGCTTTCGGTATGGTCTGGGCAGGATCAGGCATTTCCGGCATATTATTTCCACTCGTGCTAGGAAAACTATTGGACCGCTTCGGATTCGCGACAACGTTGAGGATCTGCTCGGTCCTGCTGTTTGTACTTGCCGCTCCGTTCTTATACTTTCACAGACCACGGCTTCCGATTTCGAAAAACATTGCCCACCACCGTTTCAACGTGAAATTCTTGCGTAATCCTGTCTTTATTATGTATCAAGCTTGCAATGTGCTTGAGGCTTTTGGATTCTTTTTACCGGCTATTTATCTGCCGACTTTCGCGCGTTCGATTGGTGCTTCGGAGTTACTTGCTTCTTTGACTGTAACGGCGTACAATCTGGCGTCTGTCTTTGGGAGTATATCAATGGGACATTTGTCTGATCGTTGTCATGCTTTGATTTGCATCATGATTTCGACAATTGGGACTGTGATTTCGATCTTTTTACTGTGGGGGTTCTCCACCAACATCGCAGTCTTGTTAGTGTTCTCTGTTGCATATGGAATTTTCGCTGGGAGTTTCTCGGCGACTTGGTCGGGGATGATACGTGAGGTCCAAAAAGTGGACACTAGATCTGACGCAACTATCGTGTTCTCAGTCATTGCATTTGGACGAGGAATTGGGAATGTTGTCAGTGGGCCATTTAGCGAGTTTCTGCTCCGTGTTGATAACTGGCAGGGACATGCGACTGGAGCATACGGTACTGGGTTTGGACTTCTCATTGTCTGTACAGGCCTTACTGCCTTGACAAGTGGCATGTGCTTGCTTGCACACTATTGCAGATGTATAAAGACTGCTTGAATGTATTTTAATTCATACACACGGGTCTTGTGAATGTAGATACAGTATCCAATTATCTATCGTAACAGTTAGGGACGACTAGGCCTCTTTGTTGACTACGGTAAATTACTCGGAGTTGTGGAATTAATATGCCCTAAGACGCAAGTTGCTAAGGTATTCCGCTCTAAAACATAATTTCGAGAGTATTGTCAAATTTCGGTTTTCCCTAGGAGCAATACAAGATGAGATCAAGTTCATATCATTTTTTGACATGCATTTAAGAAGTCTTCTTTAGTTTTGATGGACTTATTTAGTATAACAATCACTTTTGATGAGGTTTAACATTAAGGATACGATATTTACTTTGAACTATTCTTAGAATACTATGAAAAGCATTCGTGGAGGTCCGATGTATAAAACAACCAAGAGGCGTCCAGACTGTCGACCCCTATGTAGAGTAATCGCGTTGTCATTCCCGTACATGCAAGCTTTGTTCTTGGCAATTTTCTTTTTGGATACCTTTTTACTGACTTTGCTATTCTCACAGGAATAGATAATTTGAACCATGACCATACTTGATCTGGTAAACATATGGACGTTCCTTTTCCCCACATCCCCGCTTACCCCACTTTCGGCCTCGGAAATGCATCCCCGACTCAACATCAGATTCCAAACCATGTTCCAAGCCTTATAATGCCAAACTCTGAGCACAGACGCACCTTAAAGGCATGTGATCCCTGCAAACGACGGAAGGTCAAGTGCAATGGTCAAGCCCGATGTCAGCAGTGCACGCATGCCGGTCTACCGTGTACATACGCGACCAGCGTATCAGACCAGCAACGGAAGAAAGCCGTACGACGGGGTACTGTAATTGCCGAATGCCGCACATTGATGCTCAAGCCACCCCATACAAGCTCGTCCCTATCGCCCCAGGCCTTACCCGTTCAGATACCCCAACCAATCTCGTCAAATCAAAACCCGTCGTTCTTCCTCGAGCTCTTGAGCGACTACGAACAGTATGTGTACCCGATGAGCCCAGTTATTCCAGCGGATATGGTTCAGGACATGATTACACACATGACTGACAACACCGATGCCGCATCGTATGTCTACATATTCGCTGCAGTGACATTGAGCTTGGCGAGAAGCGAACCCGTTCAGGATGCGACCGCGACTCGCGACCAGATCGCAATGCTGCTCACCCGCTCACTTGAGCTGCGTCGTCCATTCGGTCTCGACTCTCAACCTACTGTTGTACATGTCATGAGAGACGTCTTTACAGAGATGAGCTGCATGACGCTGCGCCGTCCTGAATTGGGCCACATGTACCTTCGCGAGGCGATTTCGCTACTGTACATGCTCAACGCACACTCGGAAGACGACCTGGCCAGACTTGATGTTCCACAACGTGCTCGTCTCCAACGAGCATATTGGGAGTGTTTTATACATGAGAGATTTACTGCCTTGACATACCACCGCCCGACATCCTTAGATCCATTATCCGCATTGCCAGACCACGATGCTTCGCTACCTGCAGACGTCGAGGTAGGCTTCAACTACTGTATCAAAAACTTCTGTCTTATCGACAGAAAATTTCTTGATCTTTGGCTAGGCGATCGATCAGGAGTCACGGCTGGATGGGTCGAGGAGAAGCAGCACCAGCTAGAAGACATTGATTGGCATTGCGAGGTCTCGCGGCTACCGAAGATGCAGCAGGCGGATCTCATTATTACGAGGCACTGGTTACGTACGCTTACCTGGCAGATGGGTTTGTCTAATACACTGCTCTCCTCGTCGCCTGGTTCTTCGATCTTGCTTTCTCTCTCTTTTCCGCTGCGGCTGTCGAATGAGCTTCGTCAATTCTTGATTACCATCCCGCGTGATCTTGTTGGTATTCATGGCTCTGGCATTCTCAAAAAGCTTTTTGAGATTGCTAGTACTATCGCTGACGTTGTGCTTCATATGCCATATACACCTGGTGATGATACGGTGCAGCGTATTCATGATATCCTCTTCCTCAAGAAGTTTGTTTTCTCTTTTGCTGGGCTGCAGAGCTTGTGGCCGGAGCTTTTGTCACAGAAATTTGAGATGATTCGGGATAAGTACCCGGAAATCAAAGAGATGGAGCTTCTTGTATGATGATTAAAAGGGACAGTGATAAAGTGGATGAGATTTATCGGAATATTGTACATCTATCCTAGTCGTGTACATCCTATGACTAGAAGAGCTTTGTTTTCTCTAGGTTGAATTTCATGTTCAGTATGTGAGACTTGTCCGTGCAAATCCTAGGCTCGCGCTCGCTCTACATAAAAGGTTAAATTGACGAGAACACGGCTCAGTACTCGGATCCAGAAAGTTAAATAATCTGATAAATGGATCACGTGTAATTTCAGCCCTAGAAGTGTTACCTTGAACTAAAGGGTTTGGCTAGCTTAGGATGATAGTCCTGCATGATAAAAATTATAAGTAGATTAGATTTATTATGGTGTCAATTTGATCGCGTAGTAATGACCCCCAATCTACGAGGTAACAAGTAGCACCTGCATATTAAAACGTCTGGATTTTGCCAGATCAAACTAGGCTGGCGCCTGAGAGGCTCGAAGGACCTTATTTCCCAACAAGGTAAATGCGGCCTTCATAAGGTTGCAGTGCATCCAACACATCCTCCTCATAATTCTTCGCCAGAACCTTTCGCTTCGCATTACCAAGTTGACCAACCAGATCAACTGACTGTTTCTCGCCAGAGAAGTTGAGGGCCACTACCAGTTTCTCGCTGTCAGAGTGCTTTTCGAACACAAAAACAGCCCCGTTAGATGGATCGGTATCTTCAAACACTCCTTGTGCAAAGACCTTCGGATTGGCACGACGCACACGCAGTAGATCCTTCCAGAAGGAAAGCACAGAGTTTGGATCTGAACTCTGTCGCTCTACATTCAATGTGGGATAATTATCATGCACTCGCATCCAAGTCTTAGCCTCCTCGCTGGAAAATCCGGCGTTGGGCGTGCTGTCCCATTGCATAGGTAGTCGAGCATGGTCACGCGCAAGATGAGCGATAGCAACCTTGGTCGCTTCCAATGTAACGAGATCATTCCCAGATATCTTCTTCACATAATTGTAATAATTAAGACTGTCCAAATCTTTGTACTCAGACATATCCCATTCTAGCGGTGCGTTGACCATGCCAATTTCCTGGCCTTGGTAGATATAAAGCGTTCCTGAGAGGCTGGCAATGAGCATAGCGAGCATCTTTGCACTGGTAGCCCATAACTCTGGAGTCTCTTCACTACCCCATCGCGAGATTGACCGGGCCTGGTCGTGGTTTTCTAGAAATGTTGTACTCCACCCGTCTGTTGTGCCGTCCATGAGCGTCTGTGTACGCTTGACACTCGCGCGTAGCTCGGGGAGTGTCCAGTTTCGTGGTGTGGTCTGGAGGGGGAAATCTTTGCCCTTGCCCACATCGACGATATCGAATTGAAAGACCATGCTCAGCTGCTGCTCTTTCTCTGAGACGTACTTCAGTACATCGGCGACTTCCGGGGTAGCTGGGAGCTCTCCAACTGTGACAGCGTTGTACTTAAGCAGGATCTGACCCATTTCACGGAGAAACTCGTGGATCCGGGGTCCGTTGCAAAATAGCGAAGCGTCCAGTTGGTGCTCATGATTAGGATCAATAATGGGTGCGTCGCAATACGATTGATCTTTGCTATACATATTCACCGTATCAACTCGGAACCCATCAATACCTTTTCGCAACCAAAACTCCATCGCGGACTCATAAACAGCTGCTCTCATCTCGGCATTCTCCCAATTAAGATCCGGCTGCTCGACAGCGAACAGATGCAAATAATACTCCTCAGATACCTCATCCCATTCCCATGCACTCCCACCAAATATGCTGCGCCAGTTATTAGGCGGTCGCCGCACACCATCAGCATCATATTTAGCTGGTCGCCAGATATACCAATCACGCTTGGCGCTAGCCTTATCAGCTCTTGATTCCTTGAACCAAGCATGTTGGTCGGATGTATGGTTAATCACGAGATCAAGCAAGATGCGCAGTCCTCGCTTGTGGCAGGCTGCGATAATCGCCTCCACGTCGGCGACTGTCCCGTACGGGCCATGTACATCTTCATAATCCGCCACATCATAGCCCATGTCGACTTGGGGGGATTTGTACATTGGACATATCCAGATTGCATCAACGCCCAATGACTGGATGTAGTCCAGCTGGCCAAGAATGCCGGGCAAATCACCAATGCCATCGCCGTTGGAGTCCTTGTAACTGGCAGGGTATATTTGGTAAATTGTGGCGTTTTTCCACCAGGGCGTTGGTGGAGACATGACAAGGAAAGTTAAATTATATTGAACTTTGTACTTAATAGCCGACGGATGGGATTCTGCTTGCGATGGTACAGCAAAGGCTGTGGAGGAATGGGAATTTTGGATCCGGGATAGAAATCATTCTGTTGAGTATTCCTCTTCTTTTATCTCGTCCTCGCCCCTCACAGCAATTCATTTATTGGCCTTTCCTCGGTCCGACATGCTTACCCCTCCAGTCCCCGTGCGACTGGGATCATGCATGGTGGTGATTGCTGATTGGTGCGTTGCCGGGCCGAGACATGTTTGCTGCTAGTGCCTTTGTTTACTTCCCGCAAGCCAAGAAACTCGCTTCTTGATTCTTCACCTGGGATACTTTCCCCATGTTTTCCCCATGGAGAATTATGTTTCCCCATAAGGCTACCGGTGCAGGCTTGTCTTTATTATTCTCCTTTTCTCGGGCGCTAATTCGTTCAATTGAGCTCTGATCCCGTTGAAATTACCCCGGACTGCCCCGGATCGCCCAACCCGATCTAACGGAAATCCGGGGTACTGGTTTCGTACACTATACGCAAGCAGTTAGTGCCCGCTGGCTCGGGAATGGGGCAACGATAGCGTCGGGCGCCGGTATAAAAGGAGTGTCTGTTCCGTGCAGAATGAGAATGTTAGAGCAGTGAAATCTCATCCATTCTCGTCTATCGCTTTGCAGCACCAACACAATGCCGACGGTTTCTCCGGAGCAAGATGCCGAGAAGATTACTCCGTCTACCCCGGTAGCCACTATGGCTGCCGAGGCCAATCGGGCCACGCAAACAGAACACAAGATGGGCCTATGGCAGGGTATTCGTACCTACCCACATGCTGTGGGCTGGTCGGTTCTATTTTCATCCGCACTCATCATGGAGGGATACGATAATGCGCTGATTGCAAGTCTATTTGCGTATGGGCCGTTCCAGAAGGACTTTGGCGACAAGCTGACTGATGGGACCTACCAAATCACTGCTGCATGGCAATCGGGCCTTACCAATGGCGCCCTGGTCGGAGAGCTCATAGGTTTGCTCATCAACGGCGTTATTGCCGAGCGCTTTGGCTACAAAAAGAGCATCATTGGCTCTTTGATTGCCTGTGTCGCTTTTGTATTTATCTTCTTCTTTGCGAAGACCTTGACCGTCTTACTTATTGGGGAAATTCTCATTGGAATTCCTTGGGGTCTTTTCCAGACTATTACTACTACATATGCGTCTGAAGTATGTCCGGTTGTGCTACGACCATACCTGACGACCTATGTCAATCTTTGTTGGGTTATTGGTCAAATCATTGCCTCGGTATGTCCACTTACATTATTTTATCATTCTTTGGATGACATCTGCTGACATGACTTACAGGGTGTTCTCAAAGCAATGACCAGCCGTACTGATGACTGGGGATACAAGGTCCCATTCGCACTACAATGGATGTGGCCCGTCCCAATCATGATCGGTGTAGCCTTCGCTCCCGAGTCACCATGGTGGCTAGTTCGCAAGGGACGGATCGAAGAAGCCCGTCACGCCCTAGAACGTCTAACAGTACCCGGACAAGATCCGAACTTTAACGTTGACGAAACTATATCCATGATACGTAGCACCAATGAGCTTGAAAAGGAGATTTCTGCGGGAACTTCTTATCTCGATTGTTTCACGGGCGTCGATCTCCGTCGCACCGAGATTGTCTGTCTGACATGGGCCGCACAGCAGGTTTCCGGGTCAGCTTTCATGGGGTACTCGACTTATTTCTATGAACAGGCTGGGCTGGCTACCAGTAATGCATTCACGTTGAGTATGGTGCAGTATATCATTGGTGCTATCGGTACGTTACTATCTTGGGTGTTCATGGGCAAGGTTGGACGCCGAACACTATATGCCTATGGACTTGGTGCCCAGATGACGTTGTGTTTTATCATTGGGTGTCTGGGTATCATTCACAAGGGTAATGTGGCTGCTCAGTGGGCTATCGGCAGTCTCCTACTCGTGTACACATTCTGTTATGATGCGAGCGTTGGCCCCGTTTGTTACTCGCTTGTTTCAGAGCTGAGCTCAACACGCCTGAGAGCGAAATCTATCGTCCTTGCGCGGATCTCCTACAATGTCACCGGTGTCATTGTCAACATTATTACCCCGCGCATGCTTAATCCTTCAGCTTGGGATTGGGGTGCTAAGTCTGGTTTCTTTTGGGCGGGTACATCTTTTCTTTGTCTTGTGTGGGTCTTTTTCCGTTTGCCTGAGCCGAAGGGTCGAACGTATGCCGAGCTGGATTTGTTGTTTGAACGTAAGGTTTCGGCACGCGAATTTAGCTCGGCATTTGTGGATCCGTTCTCTGTGCATGAGAAAGATCACGGGGATGAGAAAAGGATTATCCAGCCTTCGGTAGATATCGTGGAGCACTTTTAGTATATACTTCCTACTTTCTACTTTTCAACTCATATTGTGATGCTTTATGAACAGCCTCTTCCTCTTCATTGCCCTTCAATATACATCAAGTAATGCTGAAACATATACCTTGAGTACTCGGCACTTGTGAGAAGAGGGAAATCGGATTAAAGAGAATGACTGGGGAAGATGATTGTCCACACATACCGTGGTCTATGTGACTAATCGGAGCCCTGAGCCTAAAGCATGAGGACAGACTTCAGGAATTCCCGCTAACATCCAAACTTTGGAAGTACAGTATAAGGTGAAAGATTAGAACCAGGAACACACATTTCACCGAATATTGAGGTATTAGAGAATTCTAAGAATCTGCAGGTTACTTTCTGATGCAAACTAAGAAAGACTTGAATCTCGAGCAAATTGAAGGTCAACATGAGGGCTATGACTCAGCTTGAGCTTGATGCTTCTTTTCTCAACCGAAACAGTCTTTGACTGAGCCTCACTCTTCTACTATTTTGGCTATGGGTCACTCAGGCCTATAGAATATTGAGAGAACTTTTATCGCCGTGCTTCATGTGACTTCTCAAGGCGTGAATTGTCCAGATTCTTCTAATTCAAGGGTTTTCTCTCCCAGCTTTTCCAGCGCATTTAGGCTGATTTCTGGATGCCGAAAGGCGCCAGACAGGCGTGGTGGAAGGATCGAAGAAGGGAAAGAATTTGAACGTAGTATTTGTATGGTACAAGTCCCTGCTGCATGAATTGCTTGTATCATCATGGACTTCCAATGGTAGATTCAAGTTCTGCTGGACGAAACATGATGCTTTTTCACAAACCTGGTAGCAAACCCAAAAGAGATAGCAAACCTGAGCCATGAAAATATGAACAGCAACTGGCGGTCAGCTGTTAGGACTACACCTTTCGGAACATCACCAAACTTGTTTGACTCACAGCATAGCATGATCAATTGATATTTATCACACTATATCCGGGATGAACCCTGAAGAGTGCATGGATCCACACCGAACTCGGACTTCATCCCGGACCATTCACCACACACTGGCATGAAAATATGCCTGACTGCGGCCGACCCACACACTAAAAGAGTTCATGTCGATGTAGCTATAGTGGATCTTATCTCGATTTAGGGCTCCGGGGGCGAAAGTGGGACTCGGCCGAAGCATCGGTGAACACTCGGAGCCGTTGAAGTTCGGGGTTTCCAGCGCACTTCTACATCGGGCTTCGCCCTTACTTTATGATTCGCTCATCATCTCTTCAATCAGACTAAGGACGTTGTGGAGGATCCAACACGCACAAGACCCAGCGAGAATCGGCGTTTGGTGATCCACTTGCAAACGTACTTATAAAAGGCGACTGCACCGTTCCCGCTGACCGAGAGTTCTTTCAGCTCTAAATTTACTGTCCCAGGCTTCGGTTTCCATTTTGTCTTGAGAATTCCTCGTGACGATATACGGACGCTTCAAATCAAACTCTTCATGACATCTCCGCTTGCTCGGGCATCTCGATCTCTTCTTTCTTCTTTCCGTGCGAAACCGATTCCTGCCCGACTGGTTCACGCTGCGCCTTGCTCGACTCTCGCGATGGGAAGTACTCGATTTGGAAAGTTTGAGGCTGCGCCTTTGCAGGCGGACTTCATTCCTAGTTTGCAACAGCCGACTCAACAGATTCTCTGGATTGGATGCTCGGACAGTGGGTTTCAAGAGACGACTATTCTCGATCTCCTGCCTGATGAGATGATGGTACACCGGAATATTGGCAACATGATTATCGAGGGTGATTTGTCTTCGGAGACCGCAGTGAAATATGCCGTTTCTGTTCTTGGGGTGAGTAAATCATATTGATTGAACCCGGTACTCACCACCCGAGCAATGTACTAACCGTTTCTAGGTGAGGCATATAGTCGTGTGTGGACATTATGGGTGCCAAATAGTGAAGGCTGCGTCAAGGGATGGGTTGCAGGGACCATGGCAGAGGTAAGCAACCTCCACTTGGCAGACATCAGACGGAACTAACAGCGAAACAGCAAGCTTGATTCCCTACACTCCACCCACAAAGACACCATCGACCGACTGCCCGAAGCAGAATCCGATCGCGCGTTTGTCAAGTTGAATGTTTTGGATCAGTTGCGCTCTTTGCGACAATTCCCCGAGGTTGTCGATGCGGCAAAGTCGGGTAGCTTGCAGCTACATGGAATTGTGTACGATACACTTACAGGAGAAGCATCTCGGTTGCTTGAGGACCCCGAGTGTCGGATTTAATAAACATGCATATATATGGCTTTAGATGATGAAAATGTACATATTGAAATAAATTGCATGGCTCGGAGCCTTGGAAGCATTCTCCCGGGTTCAGTCACGGTTTTTTGCTCGGATGGATTTGCAGCAAAGATCATTCAGATTAATCAGAGCAGGTGAATGTTGCAGAAGTTCAACCTCGAAGAGCTTAAGTGGGGCGCATTTGTGCCACCGGGTTATCTGGTCTGCATCTATATTACCATGCATGATGTGGCTTAGTCTTATTCGCTGCATCTTTATAGTATGGCTGAGCTTAGTGTATCACGACCTGTTCGGCCAGTTCACCAGGGTATATCTCCAGGAGCTTCTTCATGATGACGAGTCTGAGACTATATGAAATGGTGGGGTTTTCAGTTATAGTGCTCTATAAATGGATATAGACTTCTTATCGCAGTTTCATCGGGACGGCATTGATTATTCTGGAAACAATAGTCAGCGGACTCTGCAACGGAACCATGGAAGCTTTCCAAGCTAGTTCTCGTTTCACCGATAAGCGCAATGAAACACGTGTTTTCTGAGATATCGCCGATGTTGTCATGGAGATTTAATTAGATCTGGAAATTCAGATACAGTCTCAACACTCATTGGTCGGATATGCTCCCTGCGGATACCCCATGCATGCAAAATGTACATACACAAGGAAGAAAGTGAACCTTGAAAGACTCAAAAACAAGTACCGTGTCTTGCATTGGCTGCAAACCCTCAGGATAAGACATTATAGTGGACCCTACCCCCATTTCAGGAAATAGGTACGTATACCTCGTACCGAGATCGAGACCCTCAAGCAGAAACTCGAGTCCGCCACGAATGAGTGGAACCGCCTCGTGGAAATTCCAAATCGCGTTTGCCTGCGATGGAGCAGGAACTCGATCTAGGAGCCGCGAGAGCCAGATCGCATGGTGCAATTGGTTGCCCAGGCAGGTTCATACCCCACCAGATCGGGTTTCAGTTGGGGGCGTTTTGTCCACAAAATTTATTATCTGATGACTGGCCAGCGTTGCAAGTTGAGTAAATTAAGCCGAGCTTTCCAGCCGGCAGTTCCGAGTTGTGGCTGTTTTATGTGCATATCCTCGATGCAGGATGATGTGGCCTGTTGCTTGGCTGATACTGGGGTTGAACCAAACCTCGAACGCAGATCCTCATTGATCGCTGGAAAATTTATTGCTCTTTTATTGCTATTATCATTAGTCTACCATGAAATGTGTCTTGCGCTAGTACATTATGGTTTTGAGTTGGTGGCAAATGGTCGGGGAGTGGAATGAGAAAAACGTGGGTTTGTCGATGGAGCATACTTTTTGGATTTTTTTTATTTTTTAGACTTCTGCCCATGCTAGTTCCTGCGCCACCGATTATCAATTTCTTGATTGAACGAGCTCTTGGGAGGTTGCACGCGCTTTGACGTTCGCATCTGGTGTAGAATGTTTTATCACGGACGTTGGAGAGTCCTGTCTCATCTCTTATTCCCTCTCTGAAACATACTAGTGCAGCTTGAAATCATGCAACGCAACAGTATGCCCGGAGTACTACAATTAGCAGGGCGCATTAGTGTATCCAAAGTGAAGGGGCAGGAGAGAAAAAAAACCAGTGAAAAGGGGCAGTGACCCACTGGTCTCCACCGTACGATACTCAGTGTAGACTAGCGCTGTAGTTCACGAACCGTGTCCCCGAAGGATGTTTAGTGAACCTTTTGTGCGAAGATAGCCTTATGCACGGAGAACTTGACCTGTCCACAAATATATAGGGAATAGTTCCATGGTACATTGAACGCGTAGCCAGGTTTGACCTAGGGATAATTCAGGAGAGTTGGGAATATGGAGTTGACTTCACGGTCATATAATTTCCAAAATCCCTCAGTTCTTTAGTGTCAGCGGATCCTTAACTGTTCGGGTTTAGAAGGCGGATTTGGTTAGTCCAACCCCTGAACCGGCCCCTGTCACTTCTCCGCTCAGCACGAGCAGAACATGCCTGATGTGGGGGGTGATCGACCAATGCCTTGACGGGCATGCAGACATTGATATCCTTTCTTACACTCGACAGATACTCTATACACTCTTCAACTTGACGAACGTGAACTTGAACATCAACTCGACGTGTTGTTTGTTTATTCCCCGGAATTCGTCGATCTCTCGGAATTACGACACTCCCGGTTGAGAAACCTCCTACATTCCTGCGCTTCCCCCGCCTCCCGTTCTCCGAGCACCTTAATCTTTTTCGGTCTTTTTTCTCGTGGCTGCAGTCTCCGTGTTGGCTCTACTTACGCGCTCTTGACGCCTCAGATGCCAGGCGAGTCAATTCAGAATGAGTGTTGTCGTCAGTAGACCGGATAGCCCTGCTGTGCCGTACGCCATCCCGCAGGATTGTAAAGATTGGACGGTGACCGTTCAGCCGGTATCGTCGCGAACTTCCTCCGTCTCCTCCTACAGGTCTAATTATACTACCTCGACCGCGCCAACCTCCAACCCGCCCACATCCCCAACTCCTTCCTCTCGTCAAAGTGATTCCGTCGGGTCGATCGCGAAGACGATTGAGCCCGTTCAAAGACGAGTACCCCATGAGGTATACGATGTCATCATCGATAATCTCGAAAACCTACACACAGCCTCTCATCAGACAGGTTGCACAACATGCTTTCAGCGTGACCTGCATGCCTTGTCCTTGACCTGCAGGTCATGGGAAAAGGCTGTTCGCGCACGACTGTAAGTGGGACTGCTATATACCGGCGAGTCAAATGGAGATACTAATACCATGCCTCGTAGATACACCAAAATTCACATCGTTGGCAATGACTCACCCGCCCAATTGAAGAAATATCGCCTTAAAAGAGGCAGCCGCTTGAAGCTGTTGAGACGCACCCTGCGTGAACGGAAGTCGCTGGCAAATCAGGTTCACGAATTACGCGTTCCCCAGATGGACCTGCTCTTCACAACAACAAAGCAAAGTTCCCAATGGCAAGAGTATCGCGATCTGGTCGCGTCGGTCGTCATGGTTTGTCCGAACCTAGAGCGCTTGCTCGGCTTGACGATCCCTTATCACCATGAGTTTGACCGTTTAACGCACGCCTTGTCTACACGCAAGAAGTTGAAGGAGCATATCTGGGTATTGGGTGAAGCGGCTGAAGTAACTGAAATGTCTCCGCGGGGTGACTCCTGCCCTGGCAGCTTGGGCCCCTCCCAGATGTTCGAGTTCTTAGATTACCATGTTTCGTGGTCGAATTTGGAGACCTTGATGCTCTATGGATTGAATGGAAATGGTGCACTAGAACCCAGTCTCTTTCTGCGCATGTTCGATCTCCTTCCATCTTTGAAGAATCTTTGCATCTCTTCCTTCAACGAGGACGCTTTCGCCGATAGCACATTGTTGTGTTTGCCTGCGCTAGAATCCTTGCGATTGGAGAGCCTGCCTGGAGTCACTGAGGGCGGTCTGACCCAATATACATCTCGCCCTGAATCCCTTTCTCTCAAGTCGTTTGTCTTGGTGGAGCAGAACATCGAGTCTCTGCTCGTTATCTCCAAGATCCTCTCCTCACTCACGCAGCTCGAGCGCTTCAAGTTTGTACAAACTGCGAAATGCCCCATTATGCCTAACGAAGGTATGGTGTTCCAGCCAATCTTGGCTTCCTCGACCTTGAAATACCTACACTGGGATGTGGCTTGTCCAGATCCCGGCACAGCCCTCACTCAACTTGACTGCCTTCCTTTCCAAAGTCTTACCAAAGAGTCGGACACCCCGAACTCTCACCTCGCGCAGAGCATTCTGTCTGCCGGCTTCCCAAACCTCGAAACCCTTCGTGCGCCGAATGATGTGGAACCTCCCGGTATTCTGCAGGCCGTCTGTCGACCCATAACTAAAGGCCAAGCTCTGTTACGACCGGACCGATACAGTCTACCTCGCAGCTCCCATGGATCTGTCAATACTCGGCCACTAGCTTTGCCTGCAGGAAACAATCTGACGAGCTCCCGAATTCGTGCACAGACGTTCATTGACATGGCCATCAAAGACCCTGAAGCTGGCCTGCAGGTATTGATCCAAGATTTCTCTGACAAATTTGTACCGGACAATGCACTAGCAGCACAATTCGAGGACGATCCGGAACCGGAAATGGACGACTACGGCATCTGGGCTGCTGCCGAGCGATATAAAAACCGATCATCCGACCCTGATGATGAGGACGAAGGGCCCAAGACGGTCTACCAGTTCCGAATGCCAGCCTACATGGGCCGAATCGGCATGAAAGACCCTCTGACGGGTGCATCTATTCCTCACTTCCTATTACGTCCTGATATCCCTGGTCAGGAATCAGAAGGTGGTTTAATTGGATGGAAGCAGCTGCTTGCATCTAACCAATCATTATCATATGCTGCTGGCATGGGTGTTCATTGTTTCGACAGTCGCAGCACAGTGCCTCTGCCTTTGCCCGTGGAGGAATTGACATCTCCCTCATCAACCACTACCTCGCGATTCGGATGGGGAAGCTTGAGTGGCCGGTCAACGGGCACCCCTGCAACTCCTACAACTCCTACCACCATGAGCAGTGGATTCAACTCTGCCCTACCTTGGGAAAAGGATTCTTGCACTGGATCCTGGAACCACAAGACGGGCAGGGAATGGTGGTTCCACATGGAACGCGATCGGCCGGGAAATTCCGAGCTCATCAACGCCCTTCAACTCTTTTAAACATACCTTTATCCTCTCTTTGTCTTCTATCTCGATTCCCACGCCATATACCCCGCATTCGGTCGATTTCTTTCTGTGATTATAGTTTCATCTCTTCTTTTCTTACTCTCTTTACATCGCACATACTACCCTCCAGGCTAGTGGCATCTGGCGTTTCTGGTTTAATGAGCATGACCGGTGGCTCGACTGTTCATGTACAATCATGTCGGCCTTTTCTTCTTTTGTCTATACTATGCGCCGTGATTTGTGGTCTGATATCGGTCTCTCCGATCGTATCTCAGCTGGCCACAAGATCCGGCACTATGGTAATGGGTGACATTCTGATTGATCTCTTATTTATCTATACTTTTTTGTACCATCATTGTACTTACATTTTCTCTATATGTACATTATATGCATTACCGGTGATACACGATACGTTTTATGTGTCCCAAATCTGACTTATCATCGTAGCGAGTCCTTGCCACATCCTTAAATCATGGCCTGTCCTATATGTTATATGATCTATCAATGTTGGAAATAATCGTAGTTGGAATGTTTATCTTCGAAGTATATATATGACTCATCCGGGGTTTCATCGGCCCGATAAGCGAATGGGGACTGATAAGAAGCATCGCAGCCCCTCCATAAAAATTATCTTCCCCGCCATTGAGACCTCATCATTTTTAGAATGGATCCGGCAACGCCTGTAGACTTGCCAGAGCGGCCCAAGGTGGCCGCTCAGGAGGCTGCTCCTGCTGCTGACGCTGACCCCGCTGCCCCTGCCGGTCCTTCCAAGAAACAGTTGAAGAAAGAACAGAGAGAGCGGGAGAAGAAGCTCAAGAAAGAGCAGGCCCAGCAGAACCCCAAGCCCGCAAAGGAGAAGCAGCCCAAGGCCCCGAAGGCGGCTAAGGAGGCCGCTGCGCCCCGCGATCCCGATTCCCTGTTCAAGACTGGCTTCCTGTCCGACGTGTACCAGGAGAGACCTATTTCCGAGACCCATCCTAAGATCCGCACCCGTTTCCCGCCCGAGCCTAACGGTTTCCTTCACATCGGACACAGCAAGGCCATTGCTGTGAACTTTGGCTTCGCGCGCCACCACGGAGGCGAGTGTATTCTCCGTTTCGACGACACCAACCCCGCCGGTGAGGAGGAGCGATACTACAATGCTATTCGCGACATTGTGTCCTGGCTCGGTTTCAAGCCTGTGCGGGAGACCAATGCCAGCGACAACTTTCAGCGTCTCTACGAGCTCGCTGAGGAGCTCATTAAGCGCGATGGTGCCTATGTCTGCCACTGCACCAAGGATGAGGTTAAGGCTCAGCGTGGTGAGGGCGAGGGTGGTCAGCGTGGTGGTCAGCGCTACGCTTGCAGCCACCGCACACGTCCCATTGAGGAATCTCTGACCGAGTTCCGTGCTATGCGTGATGGCAAATACAAAGCCGGAGAGGCTGCTCTGCGCATGAAACAGGATCTCGAAAACCCCAACCCGCAAATGTGGGATTTGTTCGCATGGCGCATTCCGGAGAGCGACAAGGAGCACCACCACGCCAAGGGTCTCAAGTGTTTCCCGACTTACGATTTCGCCCACTGCTTGTGCGATAGTATTGAGGGTATCACTCACTCGCTCTGCACAACTGAGTTCGAGCTCTCGCGCGTTTCTTACGAATGGCTCAACGACAAGCTCGATGTCTACCGTCCCATGCAGCGCGAATACGGCCGTCTCAACATCACCGGAACTGTCCTCTCCAAGCGCAAGATTATTCAGCTGGTTAAGGAGGGTCATGTCCGTGACTGGGACGATCCTCGCCTGTACACCCTTATCGCCCTGCGTCGCCGTGGTGTTCCCCCAGGTGCCATCCTGAATTTCGTCAACGAAATCGGAGTCACCAAGGCTGTCACCAACGTGCAGATGCACCGATTCGACCAGAGCGTCCGCCAGTACCTCGAGACCACCGTCCCCCGTCTGATGGTCGTCCTCGAGCCTTTGAAGGTCATCATCGACAACCTCCCCGAAGACCACCTGGAGCTCTGCGACGTGCCCTTCTCCAAGGACCCCGCCTTCGGCACCCACAACGTCCCCTTCACCAAGACAGTCTACATCGAGCGCTCCGATTTCCGTGAAGTCGACTCACCAGACTACTTCCGTCTCGCCCCCGGCAAGACTATCGGTCTCCTAAAGGTCCCCTTCCCCATCACAGCCACAACCTTCGAGAAGGATTCCAACGGCCTCGTCACAGTCGTGCACGCCAAATACGAAAAGCCCGCCGAAGGCGAAACCGCTCCTCGCCCCAAGACATTCATCCACTGGGTCGCCGAGTCCCCTGCACACAATAGCCCCATCCGCGCTGAGGTCCGCGCCTTCAACCCACTCTTCAAGTCTGAAGACCCCTCTGCACACCCCAATGGTTTCCTTGCCGATATCGATCCGGACTCTGAGCAGATCTACGAGGGTGCTATGATTGAAAATGGATTTGAGGATATTAGCAAGTCCGCGCCTTGGCCTAAGGATGCTGCTGAGGATGATGTTGAGAATAATAAGCACTCTATTCGTTTCCAGGGTATTCGGTCTGCTTATTATGCTGTTGATCGAGAGTCCAGTGCTGATAAGGTTATTTTGAACCGCATCGTTACGCTCAAAGATGCTGGTAAGAACTAAGCTTTAGATATAACTTTTTAGGGTGTGGGGGGTTGTGGTTGGGTGTTTATTAGGTACATGGGTTTAGTCTCAGCCATTGCATTTTGTTCGTTTCTGCTAGCTTTTTAAAACATTTTGAAGACAAATGCATATATCAAGACTGGTACCTAATTTTTTCTCATAAACAATATCTGGAGGTGATTTTGAATTTGGATTTGATGTATCGCAGTGTCCGGTCATGATGACATTTCCATCAGGTATGGGAAGACATTTATATAGGTGAGCACGGACCTCGGGAATCGTAGATGTTTTTTTAAGCTGTGAATTGCCCATTTGTCTACTTTAACATTGCCCGTCGGGGGCCCAGGATACGAAAATCTGATTTCAGTCTAAAATCACCATGATATTTAGTTTAGAGGCACCGCCCGCATGCATAGCGAATTACCGGCCTATTCATGCCTTGAACCATACATACATGACAGGAGACGAGGAAAAGGAAAAATCATAAGAGATGAGAAAGGAACAAAGCATTCTTAAATCTAGACTTAGACATAGATACCCATGTTGGTATCCTTCTTCTTAGCCTGGACCTCAGCGATGGCATCGACGTAGTTTTCGTGACCAATCTTGCTCAGTCCCTTGCGCAGCGCAATCATACCAGCCTCAACACAGACGGCCTTGAGCTGGGCACCACCGAACTCATCCGTCGACCGGGCCAACTCAGCCCAGTTGACACTGTCTTCGACGGACATCTTACGGGAGTGGATCTGCAGGATGTTGGCACGGGCTTCCTCGTTGGGCAGAGGGAACTCGATCTTGCGGTCAAGACGACCGGAACGCAGCAAAGCCGGGTCAAGGACGTCAACACGGTTGGTCGCGGCCAGGACCTTGATGCGATCGTCGGAGGCGAAACCGTCCAGCTGGTTCAGAAGCTCAAGCATGGTTCGCTGCACTTCACGATCACCGGACTTCTCGGAGTCGAATCGCTTGGTACCGACGGCATCCAACTCGTCGATGAAGATGATTGAGGGGGCCTTCTCCTTGGCCAGGGCAAAGCAGTCGCGCACAAGCTTGGCGCCGTCTCCGATGAACATCTGCACCAGTTGGGGACCGGCGAGTTTAAGGAAGGTTGCGTTTGTCTCGGCGGCACAGGCTCGGGCCAGAAGTGTCTTACCGGTACCGGGGGGTCCGTACATCAAGGCACCTGTAATAAGATGATTGTTAGCTTTGTCAAAAAATATCCCAAAGGCGATCGAGATGGGGGCGTACCCTTCGGAGCCTTGATGCCCAGCTTCTTGAATCGCTCGGCCTCCTTCATGGGCCATACGATAGCCTCAACGATCTCCTCGATCTGCTTGTCCAGACCACCGATATCCGTGTACTTCTCAGTCGGCTTCTCGTCGACCTCCATCGCCTTTACGCGGTTGTCATATTCAGCCGGTAGTGTGTCCAGGATGAGATATGAGTCCTTATTGACACCGATCAAGTCGGCAGGCTTCAGTTTCTCGTGGTCGACCAAACCAATGAGCGGGAGGAAGATAGTCTGGCGGGTGGAGGTCTTGATGACAGCGGATTTGCCGACACGGGTGGCATCCAGGTCGATGTTAGCTCCTTCCTCTGCTGCTTCGGCCTCAACATCGAGATCCAATAACTCGACGACATTTCCAACGAGGTATGGTAGTTGTCTAAAGTAGCGCGAACGTTAGCATTAATGAAGCATTTGTCATCTCTGTATCCCCATCCAGAGATGCCCGAGGGCCGTACCTGTTGTTCTCAATCTTTTCTTGATTATCCTTGACCTTCTCCCTCATTGTACTTTGTTCGTGTGTCAAACGCTGGAACTCGCTCTTCATAATCCGCATCTCGTTCTCCAGCATCCGCCGCCGCTTGACGATGTCTGCGGTGCTTGAGTGCAAGATCTCCTCATCTAGAAGCTCCTCTTCCTCATCCTTCTTGTCGGCATCGCCCATCTCGGCATCCTCGTTGTCGTTAGGCTTCTTCTCATCGCCATCTCCCTGGTCCTGCTTCTTGTCTCTGGTCTCGCGCTCAAGGTCGTCGAGGTCCTCAAGGGTCGACATGATGGGTGGTGGATTATCAAAGAATTAAAGACAATTGTATCGGATGAAGAAGATGCTATTGAAACGCAGGTGGCTTGGTTCAGAGAGGGTAGATCGAGGGTGGAAATGGGGAGGTAGAAGGTTGACGAAGAGCTTAGGTGTGGCCGAGCTCCAACAACGTCAGATGATCACGTGACGAATATCAACACCGCATGGATTCTACTTGGTCTACGTTTGCCTGTGCCTTGTATGTCCAATAATTTTGTTATTCTTTTTTGAGATGGTATATAAATATTGAGATATTCAGACACTCGAAAATGTTAATCATCCTAGTAGATCGCAGAGATGTTAGAATTTGGGTGGAGTTTGGGCATTGTGGTTCCTAGATTGTTCAAAACCCTCTCTCGGCCATACTTCAAGAGTCGGAGTCGTGAGACGAAGTCGTCGTTGTTCACTGTTGAACCAATAAGAGATAAGTCTTCATTCGACCGGTCATGTTATGGGCTGTCGTTCTGTCTAGCACATACCGTAGCCCCCACACATTCTGCGCTTTCCCGTAAACTCGGAGCGACCATGCAACATTCTCCAGTTGTCGAAAACTGTTGAACATAGAAGTCAGCTGGTAACTCCGGGCTTATAGTGCTGAAATACTTACTCAAGGCTGTGCCCGGCTCTAACTGCGTCCAAATTTGTCTGCTTTCTTCATTGAGAATATCGTTGAAGCGTTTAGCTGCCTTATACCAACGTGTCTGGTCCTTGATTTTCCAATCATTCTTTGGCGCGCGGTCATAATTATTCCAACGAACTTGATAGACTCTTTCAAAGTCAGGGTGTATAGAGAGAACGGGAGCGCGGAAGGAAGGCTGGATGCAGACGTCTTCGTTGCCGCTCGAATGCCATGAATGTCTTTCTGTGGCCAAACAAAGATAATCTTCAAAGTTCTCCTCTTCCAATTTGCGAGCAGCCGCAAGTGCATCTACCAGTAAGCTTTCGCCTCCACTGCCATCAGTGTGAGACAGCAAATGAAAAAGCTGAAGCCTTGCAGGGTCAGTGAAATAGGTGTTATCCGTGTGTCCACCAAGGAACTCATTGGTATATGCCGTATCCTTGAAGGTTAGATCAGCAGTGAAGTCCCAAAAGCCACCTAGAGAACCATTAAAAACTAACAAGCTTAAGAGAGCTAGGATATAAATACCATAATGGGTGTGTCTGATGAACGCAATTCGTTCGATCAGTTCCTTTGTTGCCTCAGGGTTGACCGGAACACCCTTAATGAAGCAGAATCCTTTCGAGTACTACCGAGGGCCAAAATTATAAGTATCATTAGGCATAAAGCGATCAAGTTCGGCAAACTTACAATTTTGCTAAGCCAACCTAATACACCTTTATCTCCGGACATCACCTCTTCATATGATACCTCGGGGTACTTGGTATCTCCGACATCATGCATCTCAACATGCCTAAAATTCAGTGTTAGATACAATTTATCCCATGATTTAAGCAACAGACAGTACTTTGTTCTAAGTTCAAGATGATTTTTGCGTCTAGCATTCCACGGCTTGTCATTCCATGGCTGAGTATTCTGGTGTGCGACAAGCCAGTCCCACGAGTATAGACTTTCATGGCCGTCGGTCCCTAGATATGTTTGTTAAATCAACATTCCATCTAATCCGGCTTCTAAGAACACTGACAGCCAATTTTGACGTCCGTGGAACGCGATTCGATGTGCGTCACGTCGATATCCTCGGGGATCTGGAGTTTCTATGAGTCTTTCTAATACATTATATTCAGTGTGTTTCATCTGTTCCACACATACCGAGAAGGTGTCAACTATTCTCTGTCTCGTGTCTGGGTGAACACATTTGGAACATTGGCAATTTTCTCTGTTGATGGGCCATCAATATGAATTTCAAGAGACAGCATCCTCGCAAAGCTTACCTGAGAAGGAACTTTCCACTGTCGTAGAGTAAGATATCACGACAAGAAAAATCTCCACAATCTCATAGACTTACAATGCTAAGAAGGGTTTCTCGTCCCAAGAACCTTCTCCTTTCAGCACAAGATACCCCTTCGAGTACATAGTAAACGCCTTTTTGAGATCATGATTGGTGTCAAATTGCTTCAGTATAACTGAGTTCTTTGCATCGTCTGGAATTAAAGCCTCATGTTTTACCCTTGGCGCCTTGTTCTTAAGAGCCCCGCTTTTGGGAGCCTGTTCATTCGAGTTCCACCGCAAGGGAACATGTACAACCCCTCGATGAACAGCTGTCTGTTTCAAGTACAGCAGACAATCAGTTAGGCAATGAATCAAGTTTTATGCGTATAGTAAGATATGCAGCATACCAAGCTACCCCTCTGCAGAGTTCGCAGGCGGGTGACTGACGTGCTGTTGGTGTATTAGCCGAGGTATCTTGGTAGCTTGCGATGAGATCTCACATACAAGTTATTTCTCCATAGCATAGTTGGCCGGGTAGCCATGGCTCTGTTGAAGTTCATGCCGAGGACTGCGGTATAATTGAGTATGTTGAGCTGAGCAAGTAGGTAGTGCCATCTGGGGAAATGTCCGAGCTTCGTAGTTTAGGCCTCGGGAACGGTCGACAGTCACGTGGCTACCCTGCTGAGGGGAATTGGAGTTGTTGCTCCAAATTTGACTGATCAAAGCGGTTCTAACTCTGATTCTATGGAGAATAAGTTTTCAAAGCTACTTTAGGGTTTTTAGGATATATATTGATCATGGTGGTTGAAATATTTCCAGAAATGGCACCCCACAGAAACCAGCGTCATGCTTAGGCCCCGTCAGCAAAGGAAATAAATACACAAGGGCGACAGAAGTGGGGAAATAGGAACTAAATGAAAATAGTTTGAGTTTTATCATATGATAGTTTTGTTTAGAATGAATGCTGGGAATTGTTGCTTTATAGACATAAATGCATAGGTACAGGTACTATAAAAATCTAGCACTCCAAAATCACAGCTTGCTCTTAGGGTTAGTAACCTTTAGCAAGCACCGACCGTTGCTCAAAACTGCCTTGCCGTTTTGGTTCTTAGTAACAAAACGGATCTCTTCAAAACCATCGGCCCCAGCATTTCCCAGGCGCCAGATCTCAGTCGTCAGGGTATCGCCAGGACGAACAGGGGATGCAAAGCGAGCCTGGAACTCCTTCAAGTTTGCCGGATCGCTACCACCAAGGAGGCGCAGAATGCCGTGCGCAGAGGAGTTCCAGCTGAACAGGCCGTGAATGATGATGCCACCGAAGCCCATTTTCTGGCCAGGCTCAGGGGTGGCATGGAGAGGGTTGTAGTCTCCGTTCAGACTAATTAAACTGTTAGTATACTGTGCATTGAATAACCACCGGTCTATAAAAGGATCTATACCGGTATAGGTGCGCGGTTTCCATGCTGCTCTGGACAACGTGCACGGCATCGGGGGTCTTGCCCTCGGGAGGGGGAAGTTGACAGTAGCGGGGCCTGCATCAATTTATAAGTATTTCCTTCATCAGCTGGACATGTGAGTTTGGAATTACCCTTAGGACCGCCCCAGTTACCCTGTCCAACCAAGAAACCACTGGATTGGACCTTGGAGTAGACCTCGCCGGTCGCCTTATCCACAATAGACTGTTCTGTCTCAATGACAGTTCCGGGCTTCCCTTTGTCATAAACACCAATGACTTTGTTGCGCAGCTCAAACTTCCGTCCAGCGCTAGTAGGAGGAAGGGGTTTCAGGATAGTGATCTTTCGCTGGCCATCGACACCGTGACGGTGATCCAGCTTCGGGACGCCAGGAATGTGAGTGGCCTTTTGGCGCGCATAAAAATCAGTCACCTCTTGGTCGGTGAGCTTAAAAGCTGCATGATTAGATATTATTAGTGCTGAACCTTGGTTCCATGCGATACACTACATACGGAGAATAAGCGGGTAGGTGGGGAAGACCGAGAAGTTAGGGTGCAACTCCTGTTATGATCGTTAGGAATCGACGGGAATTGCTGATCAAGAAGACCTACGTAGAGGAACTGGAGTTCGTCGGCCTTACAGCCAATGCTGTTGGCAAACAGTAGGACATCGCGCTTCTGCCAAGAAACTTCTTGGGCAGGAAATTCGTGGCCAGCTCCAGGGGCAGACATCGTGATAGATTTTCTCTTTAAAAGGTAGGTGTGAAAGAGCAGAAGATAACCAATTCGACGGGAAAAGAAGACGGGGCGAAGCTCAAGTAGGATTGAGCAATTGCGGGGCGACCCTGAGCCGAGGATCTGATAATGATTTGCTCCCGTAATTACCGACGACGCGCCATCCGCTTGGCACCATTTACCGCACTTTCTTTTCGGGGTTTAATATGGGTTTAGGGGATTTAGGGTGGATTGTGGATAGAGAAAATTGAACAAAACAAGGTTAATTCCTTAAGGACATGGAAAGAGCGTCGGAGTTGCTAGACTAAGCATCGACTCGGGGTATCTACTTGGAAATTCCAGATGTCGAGGAGCTTCATAATAATCTGTCCGTATCGCGCCATAAATGCCTTTTTACCTGCCACCCAGATGAAAAAACGCCAGTGAAACAAACGAGGCCGAGGCCATGTTAATTAGCCCTGTGCAGATCCTTACCCATGCTATGCCGCATTGCATTGGCAACGGAACATTTTCCCGAAAACGTGCAACTGCGTCGAATGATCGTAGAAAAGAACGAGCAAAAATTAAATACAGTCAAATTAGCACCTAGGAAGTTGTCAGAAAACACCCATACACGTAAAATAAAACTTGGTAGGACTCACATGCGGTAAGAGCAGCTGCCCTCAGCGAAGCGAGTAGGATCATTAATCTCGAACTTGTAAGAGAGGTCGATATCCAGATCACGCTTGTTCTTGTCGTTGGGGCGGTTATCGATCCAGCCAGAGACTTGCTCACCCTCCTCAATGGTAAGCACGTCCTTGAGGTAGAAGACGGTCTGCTTCCAGTGAGTGTACTTGGCGTGGGGGCCGGTAGAGAAGTAGATGGGTTTGTGGCAAGCACTGAACTCAATGTCGAACCAAGAGATCATGGCGTGGATGAAGTCACTGCGCTTGGCAGTAAGGTTGTAGGGCACACGGAAGGCAAGGTCAGCGGTGGTGACAGTGTTCAGATCGAAGGTGATGATAGGGCAAGGGTCGGTCACAAGAGCCTTCATCTCAACGGTGTCGACGAGAGGCTCGGTGAGAGCGGTCTGCTTCATCGGGCTGTAATCGAAGCCGTAGACATTGTCCCAGACTGAAGTCAAGTTAGGACCGTGGAAAGTAAAGTTGAAAGAATCATTGAATCCACTTACATCCGATCTTGTCATCCTTGTACTCGCCGTCCTCGATGGCAGCCACGTACATGGTGGCCTTGTCGGGGAAGATCTTACCACCCTCGGCAAGGTAAGTGTCACGGGCGTACAGGACAGTGTCCAGCATGGACTCGTAAAGGAGGAAGTAACCCATCCACTCAGAGATGATGATGTCCACCTTGGGGAAGGGGAGGTGAACCTCCTCCATCTTGCCCTGAAGAAGGGTGATCTTGTCGGACAAGCCGTTGACGGCAACAATCTCTTTGGCCTTCTCAATGATGGAAGACATGTCCACACCAATGACGTGCTTGGCACCAGCACGAGCAGCGAACCTAGGAAATATAATCAGCATAGCTGAAAGGAATGGATTTCTATATGAGACACATACATGCTCAGGATACCGGTTCCACAGCCGACATCCAGGACAACTTTGTCCTTGAAGATGTGGCGGTTCTGGTAGATCGAGTCACGATAAGAGCGAGTACGGACATCGTCTTTCTATACAGGTAATTCTTCGATCAGTACTTGGTTCAGACTCATGGTATGCAGAAATGAGTCTACTTACCAGCATCTCCTCGTGAATACCTGCACAAAAACAGAAGAACTATCGTCAGTAAATCCCCACTAAACTCGCAGACTTGTCAAGATCTATTTACCGTGGTGATCGTAGCTGCAATGGTATCAATTAGCCTCTTGCCACTCTGAATCGTTACAACAGGGTACCAACGACTACATACCTGGTGAAGTAGCGCACTTCAGCGTGCTCCATGCCGACCATGCGGTCAGCGCTGCTGGAGATAGCCGCATCGGGCTGGGGGGCTCCGTTTCCACTCATTATGACAATGAATAAATTAACAAAGGGTTCAAGAGAAATGAACCGAAAAAAAATAGAGAAAAAGGAAGATGATCCAAATGAAAGACCAGGCAAGTTGCGCCGCGACTTTTTTTTCGGGAGTCCAAACGCCAAGCTTTCCTCAAAAAATCTCCCCGCCTACAACCACGCTAAGCTTCGTTGGGTAGATATCGATCACGTGTAGATTGGTATCACATGCTTCTAGAAACCCTCTATCACGTGATGTTTAGGGTTAAAAGCGTTGCCTACAAAGGGTCCATGACAATCAAATGTGATTGGATCATTGCTTTAACATCTTTGTATACAATAGGCAGGTGTTACTAAACCTGAATAACTATATAGTGCAAAGCAAACTTTGCAGACACTCGGGAAGAGAGAAAGTAATCTGTGTACTCCATGGCTACCGGCATGAGAGATTTATCTTAGCCTTGGAGTTATATTGTTCAGCCTCTGAAACTATCTTTTCCTAAAAACATGTTAAGCAAAAATTGGCTAAGGCTGCTGACAGTTTGCGTTTATTGACAATAGTACCAATACAGTACTTCTTTTATTTGGAAGTTGATCAAAGCTGTGCTGTCATTGCCAAGACTACTGCGCGAGTGCTCCCCAAGCCGCCCGGAGCTCCGCTCAACTGACCCTTCCTTCATGACGCGTGTCACGCCCTAAAAGCTACAGACCATCATGAAACTGGGTGCCTACAGAGGGGACCTTTCTGCCCTTCTCGCCATTATTCTTCTGGCCTGTCTGGTCGGTCAGTCCTCGGCGTCCCTCGGTGACCATCTTCCTGATTTTAGGGAATGTGTCAAGGTAAACTTCCCCCTCCCATGCAAGAGATCCTTGTACACATCTAATTTCCTCTCCCCCAGGTTTGTCAAACCGAGAACTGCAATTCTGGCAATTCGGTGTTACGTAAGGCTTCTTACCCTGCTCATCCAGCTTTTATTCTAACCGTCCACAGCTCTGCACCACCGTTTGTTATTATGGACCTGCCCGGCTGAATGCGACTATACCTGTCAACATGTTATTACCGACCGTCGAGTCTCGCGTGACCCGCCGATGCTGAACCCGATCGTCCAATTCCATGGCAAATGGCCCTTCCGTCGCCTTCTGGGGATGCAGGAGCCCTTCTCTGTGCTCTTCTCCTTCTTCAACTTCGCCGCCCACTGGCATGGCATGACCCGGATCCAGGAGAACATCCCTGCATGGCATTCCCTCCGGCCATACTACATGATGTTCGGATACTTTGGACTGGCTAGTTGGACATTCAGTATGCTTTTCCACACTAGGGATTTCCCTATCACGGAGAAGCTAGACTACTGGGGTGCTGGTGCAAGTGTCCTCTACGGTCTCTACCTAGCTGTGATCCGGATTCTGCGTTTAGATCTTGAACACCCACAGCACCGCCCCACCTTGCGTCGGCTATGGACAGTCATCTGTCTGCTGCTGTACACCATGCATGTCTGTTACCTTACCTTCTGGTCCTGGGATTACACGTACAACATGGCGGCCAACGTCGTGGTGGGTATCATTCAAAATCTGCTATGGACTGGGTTCAGTATTTTCCGGTACAAGAAGTATCTCAAGTCCTGGACTGCCTGGCCTGGTATGATTGTGGCGTGGATCATCCTGGCCATGAGCTTGGAGTTGCTCGACTTTGCCCCGTGGCATGGATTGATCGATGCGCATAGCCTTTGGCACCTGGGCACGGTGATCCCCACAGCTTGGTGGTATTCGTAAGTCCCTCGTTTCATCCTTCTTATTTTTATTTATTTTTTTGTTGCCGTGCATTAACTAATGCATCGCTTCTGCCCGACAGCTTTCTCATCAAAGATACACAGGATGACATTGCAGGCCACAGACTCAAGGCGTAAATTATAAAGTGGGAATAGAGTTTGTGCCATCTATACTCCCAAAAATCGGTGAGAAACCTCAGGTATTCTAATAATTTTGGTGTATAACAGCCGAGCCCTGGAGGTTTCGGTAGATCCATCACAGTAATAATAAATCAACTGTACCTTTCTATCCCCACTTCCAAGATTGTCTTGTATCTGAGCGCACGTAATTTCCACATCCTCATAGGCGGGCGGGCTGTTATTGCCACGGACCGATAGCGTGGAATGCGTTAGCTAACAGAACGGGTTCCCCGCCATTGGCTCACCGCTAAGGCCGTCGCATTAAGCCCGTGTCTCACCCCTCGCCCCTCGTTTCTGGTTTCTTTTTTTGGTTTCAAGTAACTCCTTCTTTCCCTCTCTTCCTCATTCAAAATATTAGACTTGCTGCGCTTCTCTCCACAGAATCTCGATCCTCTACTTTGTTCAGCGCCAAGCTTGATCGCAGCACATTCCCGCCACAATGGCCTCTCCGGCTGTCAAGAAAGCAATCTCCGAGGCTGCGCTGCAGTACACAAAGCCCGAGGGTAAGGTCTTTGAATATGGTACCGCAGGTGTAAGTCGCACTGCCACATGGATCCTATTGGAAGCTTCAACTAATGGCTTACTTCGCGACAGTTTCGCATGAAAGCGTGAGTGTCAACACTGATCAACCTTGTCTCCACACCCCCGCGATCGTCCATATTTTTTTTGTTGACGTCGGTGGTTGCTGATTACTATGGCCTTGCAGCGACCTTCTCAACACCGTGGTCTTTGCCGTGGGTCTGCTGGCTGGTCTGCGATCCAAGAAACTTAGCGGTCAATGGATCGGTGTTATGGTGACCGCGAGTCACAACCCCGCGGAGGACAATGGAGTTAAGTTGGTTGACCCGATGGTAAGAAACCTGTGACTATGTGATATTGTTTTCAACGAAATTTTTCTAACGCATTTGGAATCAATAGGGTGAGATGCTCGAAGTAAGGCCGACGTTATTCTACAACAAAATTGATTTCTCAAGCTCACCATCTTCTTTAGGCTGAGTGGGAGACATATGCGACCCGTTTGGCCAATGCCCCGTTGGAGTCTATCGCCGACGTCTACGATGAACTTGTGAAGGAGATTGATGTCAAGGTGACCAACCCGGCTCGCGTGGTGTTTGCCCGCGATACTCGTGCTTCTGGTTCTCGTCTCGTAGGTGTGCTCAGCGCCGCTATGACCGCAACCGAGGTCGAATTTATCGACTTCAAGTATATGACCACCCCTCAACTCCACTACGTTGTGCGTTGCAAGAATACCCTCGGTACACAATACGCCTACGGAGAACCATCTGAGCAGGGTTACTACGAGAAGCTTGCGCAGTCCTTCAAGAAGGTCATGCGGGGAGTGAAGGTCCAGGGTTCTTTGACTGTCGACTGCGCCAACGGTGTTGGTGGCCCTAAGCTGCGGGAGTTGATCAAGGTCCTGGACACCGGTCTTGATATTAAGGTGATCAATGATGATGTGATCAACCCCGACAGCCTGAACTACGATGTAAGTTTCTTTCCTGGAAATATATGAGTGGCAGACCTCTTAACTGTTTCTAGTGCGGTGCCGACTATGTCAAGACAAAGCAGCGTGCTCCTCCTTCTTCCAAGGCTGCCCCTCTCGACCGGTGTGCCTCTCTGGACGGCGACGCTGACCGTCTGGTGTACTACTTCCTTGACGAGAGCAACGTCTTCCGTTTGCTTGATGGTGACCGTATCGCTACCCTTGCCGCTTCTTTCATCGGCGACCTTGCCCGCAACGCCGGTATCGCCTCGAAGTTGAAGATCGGTGTTGTTCAGACCGCATACGCCAACGGCGCGTCCACTGACTACATCGAGAAGGTGCTGAAGCTTCCTATCATCTGCACCAACACCGGTGTCAAGCACCTTCATCACGCCGCTCTCAGGTTCGACGTTGGTGTCTACTTCGAGGCTAACGGTCACGGCACTGTCACTTTCTCCGAGAATGCCATGAAGGTCATCAACAACACTGAGCCGCAATCTCCCGCTCAGAAGAGCGCCTTGGAGTCTCTGCAGGCTCTCACCGACCTGATCAACCAGGCCGTTGGTGACGCTCTCTCTGATATGCTGCTCGTTGAGGCCATCCTCGCACACAAGGGCTGGACCCCCAAGGAGTGGCTAGGCACCTACACTGACCTGCCCTCCCGCCTTGTCCGTGTCGAGGTCAACGACCGCTCGATCTTCAAGGCTTACGACGCTGAGCGCAAGCTCGAGTCCCCTGCCGGTCTCCAGACCAAGATCGAGTCTCTGCAGTCCCGATACAACAAGGGCCGCAGCTTTGCCCGTGCCAGTGGTACTGAAGATGCCGTCCGTGTCTACGCCGAGGCCGCTAGCCGATCTGAGGCTGATGACCTTGCTACCCGCGTCGCTAATGCCGTGCGCGAGGCCGGCTCTACCGATGGTCAGCAGTGAACAATTAATCGTCCTAGACATGCGAACAATGTTCGCGACAAAAGATCACGACAGCTTTTTGCAACTGGGGTCTCCTGTAACAAAAGGGAGCTACAGCCCCGGTAAAATACTCTCGATATCATTTGATGCAGTAATGAAACTCATACCTATGCTCATTGAGCATGACCCCTAAATTTGAACTTCAATTAGACATACGTAAATCAACATGCGTGATAAACCTTTTCATTTGAGCTTTTAATCCACAGGGGACGTTAAATTATACAATAAACAAGTCATTTGGCCGATGGGCCAGCCATCAATCTAGCAAGTCAAGCCTGTCATTCCATTTCCATCCGACCGGGGTTTATTTAACCTTCCTCCTTATCCATGTCATCGCGACCGCGCTTACCCTTTCCAAAGGTCTTCTTTCCGGCCTTGTTGCCGTGCTTCTCATCATAATCCTTCATCTGCGCGATGGCCTGTCTCTGTGCCTCGCTAACTCTGTCGGCAAGGACCATGACCTCGTCCTTGTCAGCATCATACTCGGGAAGCTGTTTTCCAAGCGCAGCTTCGATCCGTTGCTGTTTCACTCGTTAGCATCCAATCTTCTTGCAAGAGATGTCAAGAATTTTAGGCTTACCCAGATCTCCACGTCGTACTGGCTGACAAAGGAGATAGCGACACCACTCTTACCCGCACGGGCGGTTCTTCCTACTCGGTGAATGTAGGTCTTTGAGTCTGTTGGCAGATCGTAGTTGAGAACAACGTCCACGGAGGGAATATCAAGACCACGGGCAGCGACATCAGTGGCAACTAGGATATCACGAGCACGGGAGCGGAATTTTCCAAGGGCACCCAGGCGTGCAGATTGAGACAGTTGTCCCTAGATTGCCGTGAGTTAGTATACGAGTTGGCATACGCGCTGGGATACTTAAGAGACATACATGGAGAGGAATGGCAGGGAACCCAAGCGCGCGCAGCAGGTAAGCAAGTCTCTGGGTTTCGTGAACAGTTCGCATGAAGATAATGCAGCTTTGTCCAATGAACTCATTGAGAAGGTAGATCAGGTGAACATCCTAAAAATGATTAGTATATGAATTTATTAATAACCAAAAAAAAAAAAAAAAAAAAAGACAAGAAAACAAACCTTGTGCTTGTGAGGTCTCAGAAGGTAATATTGCTGCAGTGTGGAGACCGTCTGGTATTTGCTGGAGGAAACGGAGACACGCAGCGGGTTGGAGAGAGATGCACGCTGGAGAGACTCTACCTTGGAGCTGAGAGTAGCCGAGAAGAGGAATGTCCGGCGCTCACGAGGGAGAACCTTCAAGATCTTATCCAGAATAGGACCGAAATCCATGTCAAGAAGTCTGTCGGCTTCGTCCATACACAGGTACTTCAAGCCGCGGAGAGAGAATCCCTTTGTGTTCTCGAGGTGATCGAGGAGACGACCCGGGGTCGCGACGATAATGTGGGGCTTCTTTCCTAGCGCGATGCTCTGAGGGACCATATCCATACCACCGACCAGAACTGCTGTGCGAACGCCGATTGTCGAGCCCTGTCATGGATTAGAACTAGAACCGACTGGGGAGTATAAAAGAAAAGTTCTTACAAGGTTCTCAAAGGCGAGCGAGATTTGATAGGCCAACTCTCGAGTGGGAGAGATAATCAGACCATAGAATGGCTGAGGCTTGTCCATGAGTGCTTGATATATTGTTAGTTCATGCTTAACGAGCAAGGTTGATAGTATGACATACTCTGGAGGATTGGGAGGGCGAAAGCTGCAGTCTTTCCGGAACCTGTTTCCGCAAGACCGATGATATCGCGGCCTTCCAAAGCAGCCGGAATCGACTCTGCTTGAATTGGTGTGGGTGCCTTGTATCCCATTTTTTCGCAAGCAGTGCAGAGCTCCGCCATAACTCCGAGGTCTTTGAAGGATTTCTTCTGTTCGGTGGTTTCCGGGACATGGTCACCAGCTTCGGAGGCTGCAGAGCCAGCATCGACTTCTTCGGCAGGTGCCTCTTCGGCAACCTTGCGTTTCTTCATTGCAGGCATATTGGCTGTGTTTGATGTTCCAGAAAAAAAGTTGTATTGCGGTCGAGATCTCAAAATAATTTAATGTGGGTCCGCAACATCGTTCCTCCGCGCTCTCTTCTCCGCTGGGATTTTTTGGAGAAAAAAAAAATCGAAGACAAACCAGTGAGCTTGAGCTTTCCATACTCACCCCTCGTTTGATAATTTCTTTTGAGGCTTTGATACCATATAGCCCATCATGGCCAAAGCACGTGTTAAGAAGCGCACCCACCTCCGGCCGCAGAATGCCTCCTCGTCGTCAAACAAGGCCGGCGCCGCTTCAATGAACAAGACCCCCAAGTCTATGGTCATTCGAGTAGGCGGTTCGCAGGTTGGTACCAGTGTTAGCCAATTGGTCAAGGATGTCCGACGGATGATGGAGCCCGATACAGCAGTGCGATTGAAGGTATGTTATATGACAATTTCCTCTATGCTTTGGTCGCTAATCGTATTTACAGGAACGCAAATCCAACCGACTGCGCGATTACACCGTCATGGCCGGTCCCCTCGGTGTCACACATTTGATGCTCTTTTCCAAGTCCAGTACCGGTAACACCAACATGCGTCTTGCAGTAACACCTCGTGGCCCGACTATGCACTTCCAAGTTGAGAATTATTCGCTCTGCCGAGACGTGGAGCGGGCAATGAAGCGCCCCCAGAGTGGTGGTCAGGACCACAAGACACCACCTCTGCTGGTG
Organism: Penicillium longicatenatum; assembly: GCF_028827895.1. Taxonomy (NCBI): domain Eukaryota; kingdom Fungi; phylum Ascomycota; class Eurotiomycetes; order Eurotiales; family Aspergillaceae; genus Penicillium; species Penicillium longicatenatum. The sequence goes on along the minus strand of NW_026643120.1, from coordinate 3,679,021 downwards.
ATGAATAACTTCACCACTGCAGATGCGACTGAGGACTCGAAGGTGCCGAAGCGCCTCGAATCTCTTACCACCACAATCTTCCAATCCCTTTTCCCTCCTATCAATCCGCAAGCTACCCCCCTTCACTCTATCCGCCGTGTCATGTTGTTGAACCGCGAGCCTGAGGCTGAGAATGATGGCTCTTATGTCCTGAGCCTACGACACTACGCCATTGCTACAAAGAAAACCGGTGTGTCAAAACGTATCCGCCGCTTGGACCCCAAGGAAATCCGAAACAGAGAAAAGAAGAAGGCCGCTATTCCTAATCTTGGTAAATTGGAGGATGCTGCCGACTATCTGCTCGATCCCTCTGCAGCGGGTTATACATCTGCTTCCGAGACTGAGCTGGATACCGACAACGAGGTAGAGGTCCTGGAGAGCACCACCCGGAGAGTTCTCAACAAGCGCGAGCAGCAACGCCAAAAGGCTGCAGAGAAGGGTGAGAAGAAGGCTGCTGCTGTACCCGGTGTGGAGAAGCGGGCTGTAAAGCTGGTCGAATTGGGACCCCGTCTGAAGCTTCGATTGATGAAGGTCGAGGATGGTGTCTGTGATGGCAGAGTTATGTGGCACGACTATGTGACCAAGACTGAGAAAGAGAAGAGAGCCCTGGATCAGAGCTGGGCCGTTCGCCGCAAGGAGAAAGAGGCTAGAAAGAAGCAGCAAAGAGATAATATTGAGAAGAAGAAGGCCGAAAAGGCCAAGGCCAGAGGCAGGGGTGAGAAGGTAGACGACGATGAGGAGGATGAGGAGATGATCGATGATGATGATGAGGCTGATTGGCTCAGCGATGACTTTGGTGAAGAAGCCGATGAGGGTGATGATTCTGAGCCTGAAGCTGGGGCTGACTCTGACGAGTCTATGGAGGAGTAAGAGCCTCAGGTGTTGACTTACAAAATGATCCCAATCTATACCCACGAGCCTCATGGTGGTTTCCGGTGTACATGTACATGGAGTTTGCGAATCAATGTTTTGAACGGAAAAAAAATATGCATAATGCTTTCTTTGAATTTCATACATATTCTTGCCACGGGCATAATATTTTATTTATTCCTAGATTATTCTTTTATTTCTTAAGCTTCTCATCGACGATGCGAGCCACCATCTTCTCAAGAATAGCGAAGTCTCCTCCAGCGGTACCCGCAAAGTAACCTTGGACACTCTTCTCGACATATTTCCCAACAATGTCAATCTCAACATTGACCTCATCGCCAGGCTTCTTCGCAGCCGTGACGACCTTCTCCTGGGTGTAGGCAATAAGCATAACCTCCCAGTAGCCATCCTCACCATCGACGACCTTAGTCACAGTCAAACTGGCACCATCCAGAGTAACATATCCCTTCTCGACGACATAGCGCAGAATATTCCGCTCCCGCGGCTGCAGGCGGAACGTCAAGGCATTGCCATCAGGTGTGACGGAAAGAATCTTCGCAACGGTATCAACATGACCCTGCACAAAATGTCCACCCATCCGTGTATCGGCTGCGACAGCACGCTCAAGGTTAACACATGATCCAGCCAGCAGAGATCCGAGATTTGTGCGGCGGAGTGTCTCCGGCGCAACTCCGACCTTGAACCAGGTCTTGTCGAACTCGGTCACGGTGAGGCAGGTTCCTGGACAATCAATCCGTCAGAGGCGATTCTAGAGCCGAGAAGGATTTTGAGATAAAGATATGTACCATTGACGCTGATGCTGTCGCCCAAGTGCGCGTCTCCAAGGATTTCCTCGCAGTCGGAGATCGTCAGTGACGTTCCCCCGCCCCCGCTCGACGAGGTATCGAGGGGCTCCAGGGCCGTGACGGCTGTGTAAAAACGAGCTTGTTAGCTTCTATAATATCCCTCCATGTCGGTAAATGCAGAACATATGCACTCACTTCCAATTGTCTCAACGAGGCCGGTAAACATTTTGGTGTGTGTAGAGAGAAAAGTTAGGTGATCGGTGATCGACCTCGGCTTATGACTCCGCACCGAGCGGTGTCGGCGTTTCAACGGAGCTTCCTATGTACCGCTAGTAGCGCTTTAAACGTCCCCAGATCCCACGGCTGGAGCGGATTTTTGTTGATTCTTTGCTTGTTTGCAGTAAGACGTACTTGTACATTCTCATTATGGCTGTCGCGCTTCGATTGAATGTTCTTGCTCGACGATCGGGCCTAGCTTGGTCTAGCAATGCCCGGCGGCGCGTGCCATCTAGCAGGGGCTTTTCCACTCCGGCTTCGAGTGTAGATGGCTCGCTGCCTTTGGCTGGTATTCGGGTACTTGACATGACTCGTGTCTTAGCAGGAGTGAGTTATTGTACTTTCGCAAATTCCTTTCTATCATTGCAGTGTATGCTAACTTGGCTCTCTAATAGCCATACTGTACCCAGATTCTGGGTGATCTAGGGTATGTAGACGCATTGAGCTCCCATTGAGGGACTTTTCTCCCCCGAAACCTGCCTAACACTTATTTCTATGACAGAGCCGATGTCATCAAGGTTGAACATCCTGTGCGAGGTGACGATACTCGGGCTTGGGGCCCACCTTATGCGAAGTATGAGGATGAGTCTAGGAAGGGGCCTGGCGAGAGCGCCTACTATCTTGCTGTACAGATGCTCTGTAATGTCATACGCAGCTATTATCGAGGATACTAATTGAATTACAGGTCAACCGCAATAAAAAGTCACTTGGATTGTCCTTCCAACACAAGTCTGGCGTCGAAATTCTTCACAAACTCGCAAAGGAATGTGATGTTCTGGTGGAGAACTACCTTCCAGGTGGCCTTGCCAAATACGGCATGGACTACGAAACTCTTCATAAAATCAATCCCAAGTTGATCTATGCTAGTATCACAGGCTATGGCCAAACAGGGCCTTACAGCAATCGTGCTGGGTACGATGTCATGGTTGAAGCCGAGATGGGACTGATGCACATCACTGGAGCCCGAGACGGTGCCCCAGTCAAAGTCGGTGTAGCAGTCACGGACTTGACGACCGGCTTGTATACCTCGAATGCCATCATGGCAGCCTTGCTTGCGCGGGTCCGCACAGGGAAAGGCCAGCATATCGATGCTTGTCTAAGCGATTGCCAGGTCGCCACGCTGTCGAACCTGGCTAGCTCAGCACTGATCAGTGGCCAGAAGGACTCGGGCCGCTGGGGTACAGCACACCGTAAGTCAACAACTCATTTGGACCCAAACATGAACCAATGGAGACTGATAGACTCCCAGCATCCATTGTACCATACCGGAGCTACAAGACCCTTGATGGCGATATTCTCTTTGGTGGCGGAAACGACAGATTATTCGGCGTGCTTAGCGATAGACTTGGGTTCCCAGAGTGGAAGACAGATGCCCGCTTCGTGACGAACAGCGACCGTGTCAAGCACCGAGCAGATATTGATGGGTTGATTGAGACTACAACACAGCAGAAGACTACACAGGAATGGTTAGAGATCTTCGAGGGCAGTGGAATGCCTTATGCGGCTGTCAATGATATCCAGGGCACATTGAACCACGAGCACGGTATGTCATCTGATGAAGTATTTCTTTGCAATCCATTTCTCTAATTGTGGTTATAGTTCTGGCACGAAATATGGTCACTGAGGTCGAACACCCAGCCTGTGGCCCTATCAAGTTGGTCAATACTCCTATCAAGTACTCCGAAGCGACACCCGGTGTACGCTCCCCTCCACCTACCCTTGGCCAACACACCGATGAGATTCTTGGTACTGTTCTTGATTACGGAGAGGCGGATATTGCACGATTGAAGGAGCAAGGTGTGGTGGCTTGAAAATGCCTCAGGAATGATATTTCCATCGCGTCATAGAGCTACACTTTTGTATATAGGCAGTCTAGGAGACCCAGTAGCATAGAAATGACAATGATATACAGAGAATGAGTTACCATTTGAAATAAGCATGTAGAAGTAGAAACAAGGGCATAAATCGCATGATTATGCAGGAGTATAGATCCACAACAGTTGATTGGTGGGCTTGCCAAGACGTCACGTGAGTCTATACAGATATTTGGGTCACAGACACTTCACTAGAAGCCAGCAGCGAGCAGATATAGTCTATAGATACTATACCGGGATCATGCCCGCCCGAATGGGAAAGAGTTAGGGTAGGGTACTCATTTGTTTCATTCACAGTAGGAGGGGGACGTGTTGTGTGGTTGTGACCACACTCATAAATATCCCTCCCCTCTCTCTTCTTGTCCTTCTCTTCTCTTCCTATGTCCCATCCCATCTATTTTGTTTCGCTCTTTTCCATAACAGAACGCCAGAACAATCTGTGAAAGGATACCCCCGTTTCTTTTTCATCCGCCAAGATGCCCGCCATCAAGCGGGAGATCAGCCACCTGGATCAGGATGTCACCAATGTTCCTGAGACCCGAACCAGCAGATCTGGCCGGGCTCTCAAAGCCCCCACCATGTATGAACCAGCTACTGCTGCCTCTCGCAAAGGAAAACGTGCCACCAAGAAGGAGGCCAACATTACTTGTGTCAAATGTAACCGGGGTAGCTCCCCCAGCAACAACATGATCGTATTTTGCGATGGTTGCAATGATACCTGGCACCAAAAGTGCCATGATCCGACGATTGACGACCATGTCGTTCAAGTTGCGGATGCTGAATGGTGCTGCCACAAGTGCAAGCCTACGCAGGAAATGGCCGCAGTCCCGAAAAAGGGAAAGACACCAGTCACCCAGAAGAAAAAGGTGCCAGCTCTTGCAAAGGAAAAGGCACCTATTCACCAAAATGAAGATGCATCAGCTTCTCGAAAGGGAAGGGCATCAGCCACGCCGAACCGAACCGCACCAGCTGCCTCAGAGGAACCGGTCCCAGCTTTCACAATGGGACTGCTACCTGCCCCCCAAAAGGGAACAGCTTCAGCTCCTCAGAAGCGAAAGTCCTTCATTCACCCTCGAACTGGACGAGCTGGAGCTCCTCCACGATTTTGCAAGGGTACGGAGTATTCCATTGATGCAAGACGTGCATATTTATCCCAGCTCGCCCATGCCGAGCTGGTCGAACTCGCAGTCAACCTGTCTGTTGAAAACCCGCAAGTCGAAATGTTTCCCCGAGACATGGAGAACTACTTCAACGCCAACTACGCATACCCGACTCAACACCACTCTACCGGCGCTGCTGCGTTAAAGAAGAGACGTCGGGAAGATTCTCAAGACTCTAGTCCAGCGGTCACAAATGCCGCAAAAAGGGCGAGAACCATGCCTCCCCCCGAAAGACCTGCTGCGAGGCCAAATACACGCTCGCAGTCTGCCACCGCTTCATTTGGAAGTGGGCGCAATCACAAGAGGGTCCTCACCTCAAATTCCATTCCTAGGACCTTACAGGACATCCTTGACAAAAAGGCCCGTGACGCAGAATTCTATCGAACATGGTCAGGGACGGCATCGGCATCGTTATCGTCAGCAATGTCTCACAAATCTGAATTGTCGCAGATGATCCTTGCCAAAATACCAGACCACCGTCAGTATCCAGCGGCCGGTAATGGCTTTTCTTTGGCAATGCAGCCTGAAGACCTTGATATTCTCCAGGAGGATGAGGACTGTATCACATTCAGTCATGCATTTGATGCAGCAACCCAGGGTATTTCTCGTATACGAGACATGCTGAGAAATACTTTCCATGGATAGTGGAAGCAACGGTTACCGTATCGTGTGAAAGGTCCCAAAGAAAGTCAAGCCGTGTCTGTGCGTGATGCCGTCTAGGGTTTCGTCCAGAAAGTCAAGACGCATCCGAATGTTATGTTGTTCAAGTATACCGCCGACAAAGTTAAGCTGCGTCTGTGTGCTATCTCACCAAGGCCATCATCCAATGTCAAGCCACTCGTATGTGGGTGTCTAAGTTGCTGGCTTTCAAACCGTGTGTCTGTTGCTTTTAGTGTCATGTTTATGGCCCATCAATTGTAGTCTACGAAGTCATGGTTGAAGATTATTTAATATTACACGGTGGTCATGTTTGGAGTTTATGATCAAAGAAAGGATGGAAAGAGGATTTCGGAGTTCGGCACTCGGTACTCGGTATTCGGTTCTTATTTTGTTTGTATTTACATTCTTATCTACACTTAGCTTTATCTTATTATCTTTTATTTGATTCTGCTTTCTGTCTTCTAGCTACCATGATTCCTTTATCAAGAGTGTAGGTGTACACTTTAGGGCTGAAGTTGGTCCTGCAGTCTCGAGATGCGAAATTGACGGTATATCCGCATAGTCTGGCTATCTTAAAAATTCAGCTTCTTACAAACCCAGGGCATCAGATTTTCATGCTGTTTTTCCAAAAATTTGGTTCGTGTCTATAAATAACAAGGTACAGTGGCGTTCTGTTAGTCCGTAACCCCCCCTTTACCGCTTTTTTCCACCGCTTTCCATATTAGGCTAGCTTATATAGACACGCGCTTTAACACGCTAATCTAAATAAATATCATATATTCTAACACGTATTCTTCTTTATATCCATATCCATATCCATATCTAATATGCCTCCTATCCGGACTAGTGGCTACGTTGCACCTCCAATTCACCGTGTTCACGTAGCTGCCCGTCGTCCTGGCTACCAGCTTGCTCCATATGAGCGTATTAAGCTTATAGAGCTTAAATCGATTGGATGGTCTTATAGATAAATCCATGATCGATATCCTTCAATTCCACTCTCTACAATTAAGTCAACATGCCTTAAAGCCGACCAGAGAGGCCCTACACAAGAGACACTTCCTCGTTCTGGCCAACTAAAGAAGCTTAACGACGAGGATAAAGAGAAGATCCATAAAGCGATTGACGACAACCCACGCGTGAAATATGATGATCTTCTCGCATCCGTTAATTATAAGGTTCGACGACAAGCGATTTGGAGGCTTCTTCGCGAGGAAAATCGACGAAAATGGCTCGTTCTTCGACGCCCAGTACTCATAGAAGAGCAAGCTCAAAAACGCCTCGAGTGGGCCTTCCGAGTTCGCGATTGGGACTCTGCTAAATGGAGAACGGTCTTTTTGTCAGATGAGTCAACGATTGAACGAGGTAAAGGTGCTCGTCGAGAGTTTACCTTCAATCGACCCGCTACTCAAATCTCACTTAGAGATATCGAAGCAGTCGATTGCCATAAGGGTGTTTCACAGATGTTTTGGGCCGCTTTTTCGGGTGGTGGTCGACGGACAGGTCTTATACCACTCTTTGGAGATGAAAATTCACCTCGTGGAGGTATTACTCGATGGGTTATCCTTAAGCTTTATCAACGTGTACTACCAACTTTAATGAATGGTGTTAATGGCGCTATTTTTCAACAAGATAACGCGCCAGTGCATACAGCGCACATTATACGTGACTGGCTAGCAGACCAAGACTTTGAAGTTATGGTCTGGCCCCTATATTCACCTGATTTAAATCCGATTGAGAACCTTTGGTCCCTTTTAAAGGCTAAAATCTATGAAATGCACCCTGAAATTAAGGGTATGCCAGACAACGAAGAAACGCTAGAATTCGTTATTTCTGTTGCTCAAGAGGCTTTGTCGGAGATAGATACGGATATGCTAGATAACCTTGCTATAACCATGCCTAACCGGGTAAAGCAGGTGCTTGAGAATGAGGGTTGGTATACTAGTTATTAGATAGTAAATTTAGGGGTTTTTATTCGGCAGAAAACGTGGCAGAATAATAGGCGGTAAATAAGGGGGGTCACGGACTATTCGAACGGAACTGTAGGTAAAACGTGATATTCGTACATTTCTTGGCCAGACTATCTTATCGGCCCCACAACCGCGCATCTTACATCTTCAATAACACCAATTCCTCAGCGCCCACTTCCTCGGTCATTGTACTCTAATCAAAGACAAGTCATGCTTCAAGGCTGAACCCCGCAGATTCTCGTTTCCACGGGTCCGCTATCGCGTTGACTACGCATCCCCAAACCCGCGTCGCATCCTTCGACATCAACCCACCAAAGCTACCAAAGACGGACGCCCAATCGCGACATCCAGATCTGTCAGAAGTCCATTTCAAAATGTCATCACCGCCCATAATCACGACAAAGAGTGTTCTTCCACCTCCGCCACCACCACAGCCGTGGATACATTACTTCACCCTAGACGCTCTCCTCAAAGTCCTCCACCGCACTCTATTCAATCCTTTCCTCGCCTGGATCCTTGTGCTCTGTCTCCGTGCGCAAGTAACACCACCCACGCACCCGGCTTGGATCATTAGCGTTTGCTATGCTGTTTTCCTGTCTCTGCTTTTCATCCTGGGTACGGTAAACCACCGCATTGCGCATGGCCTTCCGAGGACGGTAAATCCAGAGCACGAGGTTGTACTCGTTACCGGTGGAGCTAGTGGGTTGGGGCTTCTCATTGCGCAGCTTTATACAATGAGGGGTGTTCGTGTGGCGGTTTTGGATATTAGGGAGGTTGGGGAGAAGGAGACTGAGGAGATCTTTGGGGAGGGCGTTGATGTTAGGTGCTATGCGGTTAATGTTGGAGAGAGGAAGGCATTGGAGGATGTTCGAGGGAAAATCTTGAAAGATGTAAGTCTACTGGGCTTATTCTTTACGATCGTGGCTCAGGTGTTGCTTGAAATATTTGCTTTTTTTTTGGAAAAGGGAATTCTGCTAATGCATGCATGCTATGGTACAGCTTGGGACTCCAACTATCATTATCAACTGTGCGGCGGCGAGGATTAATGGCTACTCGCTGCTGAACTTGTCTGCAGATGCTTTTGTGCAAACAGTGCAGACAAATCTCATTGCGGCTTTCCACTTGTACCAGGTTTTTATGCCGGGGATCATGGATGCAGAAAACGGCGGCACACTGGTGACGGTTGGCTCAGTACTGGGCCAGTTATCTCCGGCAGGGTTGTCAGATTACTCGGCCAGTAAGTCTGGGCTAAGTGCACTGCACCGAACAATGGAAGCAGAATTGCGTGGTCATGAGCAGATCAAAACGCTTTTGGTGGAGACAGGCCAGATGTCAACACCGTTGTTCAGCTGGGTCCGCACTCCGAGCCGCTTCTTTGCGCCGGTATTGGAGCCGGTGGAAGTGGCTCGGGAGATTGTGGCTGCAGTCGATAGTGGCCACGGTGGTGTGCTCAGGTTACCGGCGTTTGCGAAGTTGGTCAATTGGTATGCCGTGTTGCCGGGTGCAGTGCAGGTCGTAGCACGATACCTGAGTGGCATTGACGAGGCAGTGTCTTCCGGCCTCCAAGGTCGCGACACGCCCAACGGTGGTGGACGGGTTCTCAGGAGCTCGAAGAAACGGACTGATTGACAAAGGAATTTCCCATGTATATAAACCCAACAAACCTGTGGATTCCTGTACATATCCCAATCCATCATACAGCTGGTCTGAGATATGGCCGAGACTGGTGCAGTCCCACTTATTGCTCGCGGGTCAGAATCATCTTCTCACGCTCGGGCATTCTGGGCTTCAGATCCTTCTTGCTGGTATGCTTGCGCACATTCTCCTCGCGCCTCTTGATGGCAGCCAGCTCCTCACGCTTAATCTCACCAGCCTTCTTAATAGGCTTGGGCACATGGCGCTGGCGCTGGATGCGGCGGATTTCGGGCATGTGCGAGTAGCGCTTGATGAGGGCTTTGTCGTACTCAAGCTTGCTGCGTTGACGTGCGCTCACGATTCCACTGCGATCAGATGCGTTGGCACGCCACAGACGGACGTTTCCGTCGTCTGAACCGGACAGCACGTACTTGCTATCAGGAGTGAATGTGGCAGAGAAAACACGTTGCATACGCTTCGTGTGGTAGATATCCTTGGATCTACCGCTCTGTCTGGACCAAAGGCGAACCGTTCGGTCATATGACGCAGTGACCAAGTCCTCACCAGTGGGACTGAACTCGACATCCATAACAGCAGCCACATGGTCCTTCAGCACATTCAGAGCCCGATCCGTCTTTCTCATATCAAAAATGTAAGCGTTGTGATCTTCATTGGCCACAGCGAAGTTGAAGGTCTCCTGGGGGTTGAATGTGATCTTATTAGAGGCCAACTTGAGAACCAACTTGTGCACTGGCGACGAGGTTCGCAAATCGTATAGAACGACGGACCGGTCAAGGGCTGTGGAACCCAGAATGGAGGTTTCAGATTGGTTGAATGCAACGGAGGTGATGGTGTCAACGCTGGTCGGCCAGTGCAGAGTCTGCGAAGGAGAGGAGGAAGGCCGCGAGAGATCGTAGATTGAAATGACAGATGAGGCGGCGGCAAATGCAGGCATCGAACGGTGATGCGAGAGACTAGTGAAGGCACTCGTGCCCAGGTAACTTGTCATGGGGGGAGACTCGGAGGTCGAATTGTACGGGTCCCACAGCTTGATGGTTTTGTCGCTTGCGCAAGACAAAAGCTTTCTTTCCGCGGGCAAGAATGTAAGTCCCTTCACCATGCCTTCGTGCGCTTGTGTTTGGAAGATCTCCTCCCGAGTTGTGAGATCCCACACCTTTACCACACCGTCACCACTGCCACTCGCAAAGCGTTCAAGCGAAAGAGGATCTCTGGCCATAGAGTAGACACCATCAATGTGGCCGTCACCCATTTGACCCAAGAAGGGAGCAGCGAACATGCGCTCCATTTTGATAGCATTCAGAGCCCGAGTGTATTCCCTAGCCCGCTCGAAAGGATGCTGTGCCGGGTCCAGATTCCGTGATTGACGAACGGTAGCAGACCCGGGGGCCTGCTGCGACGCCACTGGGCGAGACAGTGCTTTGATTTTCTGCAGGTCATTAGCATCTCGTTTAAACTAGCAAAAAATTCGAACAGAAAACTCACCATGGTGGACTGGCAAAACGAACGTAAAAGAAGAAAAGTGTAAAGCGGAATGAACTTTTTTTTTTCTGTTGACGGGATGATTTGCTAAGCGGGCGGTGAGCCTGCAGCTGCCAGCTTCAAGCTCCCCGACTCACGCTCGACCTATCTATCAACCTTCCATCCTATCCCACTTGCTGTTCCTTTTCATTGTCTGAAACCCCTCATTCCCGGCCACATCTCGCTTCTCCAAGACCGAAATTTTTCACAATGGCCCCTCCCTCCCAGGTCTCGCCTCGCATACAGGAAGCCCGGGACCTGGCGAAGCAAGACCCCTCGAAAGCCGGCAGCAGTTATCAGAAGATCCTCTCCGAGGGCCCAGGATCTACAGAGGCTTCATCGCGAGACTATGAGCATGCATTGATCGGATTGGGAGAGCTGTATCGGGACGCCAAGAAGCCGCAGGACATCGCAGAGCTCATCAACACCAGCCGAGACACCTTTTCGTCATTTGCCAAAGCGAAGACTGCCAAATTGGGTAAGCAGTATCATTGGGTATGAAATAATGCATTACTAACTGCCTGTGCTAGTTCGTCAACTCCTCGACTTGATCAGCGAAATCCCCAACACCCTCGACCTCCAAACCACCGTCATCAAGTCATGCATAGAGTGGGCTATCACCGAGAGACGGTCGTTCCTCCGACAGAACCTCCAAGCACGATTGGTCGCCATTTATATGCAGAAGCAAGCGTACTACGATGGTCTTACTCTCATCAACTCTCTTCTCAGCGAACTGAAGCGTCTGGATGACAAACTTATGCTGGTGGAGGTGCAACTTCTCGAGTCTCGTGTGTACCATGCCTTGGGCAACCAATCCAAGGCGCGCGCTGCGCTGACTGCGGCACGGACATCGGCCGCATCCGTTTACACTCCTCCCAATCTGCAAGCTGGGCTTGACATGCAAAGTGGTATGCTGCACGCTGAGGACAAGGACTTCAACACCGCATTCTCGTATTTCATTGAGGCTCTGGAGGGATACAGCTCGCTCGACTCGGGAGAGTTGGCCACTGCCGCTTTGCAGTACATGCTACTGTGTAAGATTATGTTGAACCTGGTGGATGATGTCACACAGCTTTTGGGGTCTAAGCAAGCCCAAAAGTATGCTAGCCCACGCCTGGAGGCCATGAAAGCTGTGGCCCGGGCCCATTCTAACCGGTCTCTGGAAGAATATGAAAAGGCACTTTCCGACTACCGTTACGAACTCGGCAGTGACACCTTCATCCGAAATCACCTTCGCCGTTTGTATGATGCCATGTTGGAACAGAACTTAATCAAGGTGATTGAGCCTTTCAGCCGAGTGGAGTTGGACCACATTGCCAAGATGGTTGGCCTTGACACCCAGCAAGTGGAGCGCAAGCTCTCACAGATGATCCTGGACAAGGTAATCATTGGTGTGTTGGACCAAGGTTCAGGATGTTTGATTGTGTTCGACGAGACCGAACGCGACCAGGCCTATGACTCTGCACTTAGCACCATTGAGAAAATGAGCAATGTGGTGGAGGGTCTGTACACTAACCAGGCGTCGCTTCTGGAGTAGAGCAATGTTTCATGGCAATACATTTACGTTGGTTTTTGGGAGATAATCTATGTATGCATGAATAACTGCATTAAATATTTTTGCTTTGAATTTAGATCATCTTAATTCGTAGTATAATTCTATGTAAAGCTAGGTTCGTAGTATGCAGTTTTGGTGGTCGCGACATTCCGAATCGGGTAAAGCGTGACGGCAAAAGAATCGCGACTTCGCTCATCTTCATCCTCCACCCACTCCATCCCGACTGGAGCCCCTACTTTCCACTGGATCCGCAATGAACGCTCCAATGCAGCCCAATTTTGCCCGCGGCTTCCCCCCGACCGCCCAGCGGTCTCCAGCCACTCCCCGTCGCGTACCAGGACCAGGTTTGTCTCCTTTCCCTTTCTAAGCTCGCGCCCAATCTAACTCCACCAGGCCAAATGCCCGTCCCGATGCCTCAGCACGCTATTCCTGCACAGTATATGCCCACTCAACGTGTGATGCAGGCAGCCCCAGAACCCCCTCGCCGCGCCCATAAGCCCACCGACAAGAATATCCCCGATGGCGTTGAAGATGTAGTTATCGGCGGCAGCGTTGAGCAATACAAGAACCTCCGCGATTTGGAGAAGCGACTCGACGCTTCCGTTGTGCGGAAAAGACTGGACATTCAAGATTCTATCAGCAAGACAGTGAAGAAATATCGGACCATGCGCATCTGGATCACCAACACCGTTGAAAACCAGCCGTGGCAGGGTGCCGGCAACAACCCAGGCTCAGGTCGGTATAAGGTGCGCATTGAAGGACGACTGCTGGATGATCACAACAGTTCTTCTGAGGATGACGAAGGTCAGCGCGATGCAGCTGGTGATGATGTGATGGATCAAGACAAGAGCGAGGATGATAAGAGCAAGGAATCCGACTCCAAGAAGTCGTCTCAGCGTTTCTCACACTTCTTCAAGACCATCTCAGTCGATTTCGACAAGCCAGCTAATGCCATCCCGGATGAAGTCAAGCCGGTCAATTGGTCTAAACCACAGCTGCCTCCGAATGCGACATCAGCACCCCCAAACGCAGAGTTCGATAGCATCCAGTTCGCGCGGGCGTCTCAGGACAACCTGAATATCACTATTGGTTTGGTTCGGGACGAGACCCCTGAACGATTCAAGCTGAGCAAGGAGCTGGCTGAGGTGCTTGATGTTGAAGAAGAGACTCGGAGCGGAATTGTGCTTGGAATCTGGGATTACATTCGTGCTATGGAGCTGCAAGAAGACGAGGAAAAGCGCACAGTACGCTGCGACCACCGCCTGTATTCGGTATGTAACGTTTTTTCCTTGTCCAATGTTCACACGTACTAATACTTCCCAGATCTTCGGCCGTGAGCAGATGTTCTTCCCGCAAATTCCTGACAGCATCGCGCCCCACACCAGCCCTATTGACCCCATTAAGCTTCCGTACACCATCCGTGTTGATGAAGAGTTCCACAAAGACCCCACCCCAACCATCTACGATATCCAGGTCGCTGTTGAAGATCCTCTCCGCGCAAAGATGATGGCCCTCATCCAAAACCCGCAGTACACCGCTGGTTTGCGCCAGATTGCCTCATTGGACGACCAGGTTGCCCTCATCATCCAGGCACTTACCCACTCCCGTGCCCGGCACGCCTTCTTTACTGCTCTGAGCAAGGACCCAGTCACCTTCGTGAAGCGTTGGGTCAACTCCCAGCGCCGTGATCTCGAGAACATCATGGGTGATATCAACTCTGGCGGTGATGCCAGTGGACCTGAGTTCCGTCGGGGTGGTGCCAATAGTGTTTGGAATTCTGCCGTTGCCAATGAAGCCGTGCGTTACATGCTAGCCAAGCCTGATGCTGCAGCTGCGCGGTAGGCATTGGATTCATGATGATATTGAAGAGCCGCGGCTTTTACTGGTCTTTTTGGTTTCTTGTTGCGGGGCGCTTATGTGGTGTTTGGTTCGGTGTAGCTAGGACAGGGCTAATTTTCAAAATTTCGATGTTCAATATCATATACTTCCTATGATTTCCTACACCTCGCGTCAGGTAGTAAATGCCAAATTATCGGACATGATATTGATAGACTGTCCGATTCGATTATACCTATACAGATATAGGACAATGTCTGGCAAGTCTTGGTTTCCCTCTCCATTTTAGTGCTCATCTATCGCCGCTTTTTGCTCACTGAGCGACTATCGTATTTCACCACCGAATCGGCCACCCAAAAACACTTTAGTAAAACCTTACGATGATTTTCAATTTGCTATATTGGCAATCATGTATTATATACTTTTCTCTCGGTGTCTAATGATTTTCTGATGGGATCAAGTCTGTTTCAAAACGACTGAAACCTTCGTAACCTAATGATATTGATATATATAATTCCACGCTTTTACGATCTCCCGGCAACGTAGTTTTGGATACCTGTACAATTTCGCTTTTGGATTTCATCGAAGTTGACACATGACGAATATGACTAAGTTTTATAAAGTGCTATTTAGAAGCAGATCATACAGAAAATACATGGTTGCTTGAGATATCATAGTGCAAATCATTCCATTTTACTATGGTGTTTTGGGGAGCATATGTGATCACCTGAGCATTATATAAGCCATATGGCTTGCCCAGAGCGTGACCTAGGAAGGCGGATACCGTGCTAGCCCTATCTAGATTCTAAATGCAGCTGTAGACCAACACTCTTGACTGTTGTCCCCTTAATAGAGAGATAATTGGCGGTCTAATCTGGCAAATTCGCCTGTGATGGTACAGTTGTGCCACATTCATTGGCAGTATATCTGGCGGCCATGTCATTATCTAAATCGTCGAGTTTCGCATCCACGTTATCATCTCTCCATAGTTGCGGGGAATATAACCTCAATGTTTGGTTTCAGAAAATTTAAGAATATCTCAGGAACTCCCAAATGAATTATCTGTAAATTTAGTCTGTGGATCTATTCTCGTTCTTTTCTCGCCTAGACTTTGATAATGCTTGCCCGCTTGCTCCTAGGATTACGACTTCTACTCTTGTCTCTGGCGATCTGGACATTTTATTCTTACTGGCATTCATAAACTATCTTATACTAAGTAGATGAAGCCTGATAGGTATTGCTAGAAATCCTTAGGCCTTTCTCACTATCATAATGTGATTGGCGAGATGGAAATAGTCACCAGGAGCGAGATACCTGGTCTCCTTGTGCGAGAAAGATGAATTGTTTGAAATAGGGATGATCTGTAGCATAGCCCAATTAAGCCTTGGCGGTGGGGACTTGTCTCTGATAAATCTGTGTAAAATACGGAAGCAAACTTCGGTTATTGCTGTAGAAAAGTCTCTATCTACATTCAATGGCGCCAGAGAGTAGTGTGAGTACCGGTCCGGAAATTCATATTCATTCGCTGCCACTTATCTCAGACATGGTCTCTCTCCTTTCGCTACATGTACTCTGACATACAGGTCCATCGCCTGGTACTTCCTAAGTCCTCTTTAAGGCTCCATTGCAACAACAATTTCTCTTCATCATTTCAGAGTGAGCAAACCCGGCTGATACGGAAGAGCATTGTAATCGCCACCGGCATTCGGGTCTCGGCCCTGGTAGAGGAATTGGAGGTTGCATGGGTCGATAGTCATTGTTTGGTCAGGGTTGGTGCGGACCAAGTCACCGTGACTGATGTCGTTGGTCCAGGTTGCACCACTGTTAGCCTTTCCGGCAAACGGGTTGCTCTCGCTTGTTGCCTGCGGGGTCCACGAGCCGCCGAGACTGCTCGCGGTGAACGAACGGAAGTACCGCCCTTGTGATCCTATTGCCTCGACGATCATAAGGTACTTGTTCTGGCCTTCCACGGTGTAGACTTGTACTGCCTCAAACAGGCTGTATTGAGAGTCGCTGAGCACCACCTCCGAGCTTGTTCCGAAATTTCCTGGGAAACTATCGATCGACATGCTAGAGCGGTAGATCTTGCCGTTGTCTCCTGCAAAGAAAAGGTACATGTTGGTCGAGTCGCCGATAAGGGTCTGATCGATAGCACCAGTGCCTGAATCGGTGATCTTCCCGGAGAACAGGGCTTGCTCCGATGACCATTGATTGGTGGTAGGATCACTTGCTGTTCGATAGGTAAAGGTGCTCGAGCCCCATTGGTAAGCCAGGACCCAGATATTCTTTGGCTGGAAGTAGAATAACGTGGGCGCAACAGCATTGAAGCTCATTGCGTTTTGGCTCGCAGATGCCATATCAGACCAGTCGGAAAAGGGGCTGAAGCTCATGGAGCCGTAGCTCCCAGCTGCGGTGGCAGTTGATCCATAGACGACATGCTTGTTGTTGAAGACCACATTGGTGAAGTCCTTCAGTGCCACCCATCCAGACTTGGGACTGGCGAGAGGGCCAGTGGATGTCCAACTGTACGTCGACGGAAGTGCGCAGTCAGCGACGACAGCAGGTGCTGATGCGAGCAAAAACAAGACCGATGACACCGGGCCAGCTTTCGCGTTGAAGAATATCATTGTGATGAAGGTTCCCGTCAGTGACGGTAATTGAAAGATGAATGAAGAAACATCTGGGTGGGAGGTCGACGGTGTTTAAATCATCCCAAGTGCAGCTTGAATATTGTTTTGCTCAGCCGGAGCATATGAGATCCATCATTTTCATGTGCAAGTAAACTCCACCCTGTTTCAAGTGGAGAAGGAATGATTCAGGATAAAGTACATTAGCCAGAAATACTCGTCCACCGGATTTTTACCTTTCTGGAGAGAGAAGCTGACATGCACCCCGCACAGCGATCATCATTCTGTTCTCTTCAGGCTATTTTTGAGTTTGTACATGTCTAGTTGCTTGAATACCTTGCGAGAATGAGTGAAATGGACGATGAACATAGATGTGGGTGCCGACGGCAACGCTCAATGAAGATAGATTACTCTGAGACACCAAAGTCTTAATACTGTTTCACTATAAGTCACTATTATCTCCAAATACCTCCAAACAACTCCAAACGTCTCCATTTGATGGCTTAGTTGTAGGTGGAGGTTGCTCATTATGCCGTCCTGAAGAATGTCGGAATGAACCTCGGAGGTTCCTCGGGAGATTTGACAGAATTAGCATGTAGTAGTTGAAAGCAGGGCAAGCCTCCCTTGGCGAAGTTGAAGATGATTGGTTTTGATGGCCGCCAAAGTATCATCGATCCCTGTCGTCTCCACACTCGCGGACCCTTTTTTTCGGCTCCACTATCCGCCAAGTTTCCCCCTTGAACACAAGCCAAGACTTGACGGTCCTTCCATCATTACATGTAGAGGCTAGACTTTCCAGTGGACCTACCGGCCCAAGGGGAGCTTCATGATTTGGTCGTGTCTAGACAGCAGCGTTCTAGGCTAAAGTCATGCCACCATTCAGGCAAAAAAATGATTGAGCTCGATGCTTGGACATTGGATGAAATAGGCAACGTCCGTTCCGCATCAGTGGTAGAGACGGATGATACACATCAGGTCGGGGAAACGACTCCATTGAGCCACTTGATACTCAACTATGACTGCCTTGCTCTATGACGAGCTGGCTTTTGCCCTATATAAACAGTCTCCTCGACCCTTCCAGATGGTCTTCATCGATCATTATCATTTCCAATCCTTCAGTTGAAACCCCCAACCCGTTTCCCAAGATGGTTCAAATCAAGACAGCAGCGCTGGCTCTTCTTTTTGCTGGTCAAGCGCTTTCCGGACCTGTTGAAGCCCGACAGGCCTCTGTGAGCATTGATTCCAAGTTCAAGGCCCACGGGAAGAAGTATCTCGGAAACATTGGTGACCAGTACACCTTCAACAAGAATGCAAAGACCCCGGCAATCATCAAGGCCGATTTTGGTCAACTGACTCCGGAGAACAGCATGAAGTGGGATGCTACTGAGCGTAAGTATTGTCATCTACGGAACAAGTAGAGTACGAGAAGCTGAGTCGGAAATTAGCAAGCCGTGGGCAATTCTCCTTCACTGGATCGGACTATCTGGTATGCATCCAGCCTTTCGGCTCCTCTGCATGGTTCTAATAAAGAGTCTAGGTCGACTTTGCTCAAACCAATGGAAAGCTGGTCCGTGGTCATACTCTCGGTAAGTGCTGAAGTCCCTAGGTGTCAAGTTTGCCAGGAGAGAAGCTAAACTCGTCAAGTGTGGCACTCCCAGCTCCCGTCTTGGGTCTCTTCCATCACCGACAAGACAACTCTGACCAGTGTCCTGAAGAACCACATTACCACGGTGATGAACCGTTACAAGGGCAAGATCTACGCCTGGGTACGTAAGCTCAATAGCCTCAGTCCTACAAAGGAACATCGCTAACTTTTCCAAGGACGTTGTGAACGAGATTTTCAACGAGGATGGCTCTCTTCGTAACAGCGTCTTCTACAATGTGATTGGAGAAGATTATGTACGGATTGCTTTCGAGACAGCCCGTGCTACAGACCCAAATGCGAAGCTCTACATCAATGACTACAAGTGAGTCATTTCCCTCGGCTCTTTTCGTGGTGCATAGCTCTGACGTTCTGATGTTCCAAAGCCTGGATTCCGCCTCCTACTCTAAGACGACCGGTATGGTCAATTATGTCAAGAAATGGATCGCTGCCGGTATCCCGATCGATGGAATTGGTAAGATACCTGCTATAAAAATTCACCGAATAAGACCACTGACTCTTTTCTAGGCTCTCAGACTCATTTAAGTGCCGGTGCCGGTGCAGCAGTTGCTGGATAAGTACCCCTTACCTCCTATTGAAAGAACCTTAGCTCACGGCCTTATACAGCTCTGAACGCTCTTGCCGGTGCAGGAACGACGGAGGTCGCTATCACTGAGCTTGATATTGCCGGTGCCAGCTCCACTGACTATGTCAATGTTCGTTTCCATCATTCCAAGGCTAGTTCAATTGAGTTCAGAACTAACCACTCTCTCCATAGGTTGTCAACGCCTGTCTCAATCAGCCAAAGTGTGTCGGAATCACTGTTTGGGGAGTCGCTGACCCGGTAAACGCCCAATTCATAAAAATCAAAAAAACTCATATACTGACACTAGATTCTTTCAGGATTCGTGGCGCTCTAGCTCCACTCCTTTGCTCTTTGACGCAAACTATAACCCCAAGTCTGCATACAACGCAATCGCAAATGCCCTTTAAGTGCGATGCTCTTGATCTCTATTTGATAATGCAAAGTCTGCTACTGAGTAGGCTACACTTCAGGATGAAGTGTCCAATCTATATAGAGACTTCGGGTCGTATGGGAAAGACTAGGGGATTTAGGGAACCGCTTGTTACTAGCGGAGGAACACAATGCCATTTTCTTAAACTGTCGCAACACCTTCTCCTAATGGTAATAATATTGCTAGCCAACGAGTTCGGGCATTGCATCTAGAACCCGCTACCAAACTAGAACACCAGGCTGAGCTAGATCATATCGTAATCTATGTGAAGCACCCGATGCACGTGCTGGACCTTGTTTCAAGACAGCTCGATTTGACTACGACCTCCCTCGGACGATCTTCCTGATCTGGCAAGCCTCACGGTAGTTGAAGAAGTGACAACTCCCGGACGGGGCACATAGTTTCTCCACTTCTCTACGCGACAAACTCAAAATCCTTAGCTCCCGTCGACCAACGTATCAAACTGAGCCAAGCGTGGTTTCCAGGTCACAACCCCGTGTTAGAAGAAGCTCTGATTGACACAGGGTCTTTGCCCGGTGAGCTCATTTCATGCAGTTGGCCACGGCTGTCAATTCTGTCAGGTATTGTCTCGCAGGATATCCACCCATGGCCGGTAGAATTCAATGTGATGCCATTCCTTTACCAGGATGTGATCATCGCCAATTTATCATTCATCCTGGAGTGGCTTTCGATCTACTAATCAAGAGAGGTAGATAGAATTTGGGAATAGGCCCAAGCACCACACCCAATCCATTCTGCCGGGGCAATGGTCCAGTATTACCCAGGCATGAACATGGAACCTCGAGAATTATTGCCTGTGACAGATGCGCCCCCTCTCGTGGCGGTCATACGGTAAAGCCAAGCTGCCATTGCGTAGGTCACGGGTTATATCATCGCAAATGAGACGTATAACGGAGAAGTTGGAAGCTATTACCATGTAGTTACTGCGTCCGAACATATGAAAATCGTGACTTGATCTAAACAGCACAAACACACGCATTCGACGTTGCTCAACTGGCTTACATTTCATGCCTTCCCCTTTAATCCCAGCGCAATCTGCATCGTGAGCACAGTTCATTCTACATCTACTTTTGTGACTCTCTGGGCTGTGTCATCACCAGGTAAATATCAACATGAGCACAGGCGGCCCGTCCCGACCTGAGGTCCGGCTCGTGGAGCTTTGGGGTGGGATGCAGGCCAATTCAAAATGACCCTCCAGAAAGGAGAAGCTAATGCAGGATGAGCTCGCCATGATTCAGCGTTCGGTGTCATTCCGAATTTTGAATGCCTGAGGCTTGCCAGTCTTGTCTGAACTGTATAGAAAAACTCAATGGCATCCGAAATCTCCTTTGACTACCCCTAGCAAAGAACTCATATGAGTCTAGTGAGTGAAGCTTCTAGATTTATTTTTAGTCTCTTGGAAGGTGCTTGTGATCCTATCTGAATAGGTTTCTTCTGTCCTTTGTACAAATTCTAAACCTCACCTGTGTTCCGTGACCTTTGATCCATAAGTTCGACCTTTTTTGTGCCTCCATTTGAAGAAGCACGCAATGTACGACAATATGTGTTAACACCGCGATAGCAAAGCTAGCATTGTCCGCCTTCCCCAGGCACTTCGATCAACCACCATGGAAGAAAAGAAGGACTTTTCTGGCCATACGCATGATAAAGAGGAGGAAGGATTCGCTTACCCACCAGACTGACCAGACATTATTAAGTAAATAAACGCATAAGTATAGGGAATTGCGTTTTGTGAAGGGCAGTTGGGATGGTATCTCACTACCACGGCAGGGTTAGACCGAATCAGTCACTTAGAGAGCCCGCGGCTCTGCTCGAAGAGCTGGTTATATCGTCATATGCATATAAAACTTTGTATTGAATTGATTAGATTATCTAGTGCTGCGCTTTGGAGGCTGGATGTTAAAAGCATAGTGTTAGGCTGGTGTGATTTCGTTGTCATTGTATCAGGATCTGAGGACGAAGTGTATTCCTAGATAGTATGTCTTTGATGCATGATGCTAGCTAATCCTGGTCCTTATACTTGGCAAAGTCTTTCATACCTCGAAGATCGAGGGGAATCCGTTAGGTCAGGGTGAAAATGATGCCATTCACTATATTACGCCAACCGAAGACAAGAACCGGCCAGATACCACAGAAAATGAACTCGATAGTTAAGCCCTTATAGTTTCAAAATCGCTTCAATGAAGCTTGTAGGACAACGAAACCAAATGGGAAGCCATACAGCATGAAAAACACCAAAGACGCAGACTATGTAAAGGTCAAAGTATAGAAACTGGAAAGTAAAACACCAACAGACCAAAAATGTGCAACGCTGCCACCAATCAGCAACTAGAAGTAGATATTTTCACAGAGAATAGTCCACCATGCAACCCCAATATGCGTTCAATCTTGCCAAGAGACGCCAAACAGCGAAAATAGACCCTCTCACCTGTCTACTGTATGTCTCTACCAAATCGGAGAAATATCCGTTATGACCCAGGCAGAGGAACCTTCGAAGCAAGATCCACCCTCCGCTTTCTCAATTCCTCATTCGCACCAAGACTCACATCTCCAGAGGCATGCTCGGGCAAGGTAGTACCCTCCGTCTCCAATCCGGCGGCTGCCTCGAGGATGATATCCTGAGCAGGGCCATCCGATTTCGCGGACTCACCCTTCTTCTCGGGTACACCGGCCTTCGCTCCTGAAGCTTCGGGTGTGCGGAAGCGCTTGAGAACAGTCTCGACCATCTTGAAGAACCAAAAGTAGTTCAGGAAGTTAAGGACCATGTTCGACAAGACGTACGTCAGGACCAGCCAGGTCGGGACACCGGCGGCAGTGTACTCCTTGAACTGGGAGATCTCAGCATTGGCACGAGCACAGGTCTCGTCGATACACATGCTACTGCGAGTTAGCTGGAACACGTTGGCGTTGATATTAACGGGTTCTGTTAGCGGGCCGGACGAGGCATTCCAGGTCTGTTGAAGAGCGGTCCACATGTCACTGTAGACGATGATGGATTGCCAAGTTCCCCAGATGAGGCGGCAAGAAAAGAATACGGACAGCAGGGCCATGCCGTTGTACCATTGAGCCTTGCTACCGGTCATGTTGACTTTGTCAAGGAACCAGTGGATGTTGAGGAAGGGTGTCGAGAGCTCATAAAGGATGAATGTCGAGGCATAGTAGTTAAGGAATGGTTTCTGTACAGAAGCGATATCGGTATTAGATTTGGGGGCTGTTTTCACCACGGAGAGTATGCCGACTTACGAATCCAAGACTAAATACCCAAAGAGCACTGATGGCATGGAACAGTGTTCCGATACCAAACATCTTCACGTAAATCGTGCTGACAATCAGGTCGTAGATGAAGTATCCGACAGCCAATGCCTGGATCAACCCGCAGGCACCCGTGTAACCGAAGACACGCTCAAGGGGAGACATGGAGTTACGCTCGTCATCAACGAACATAACCCACAGTGCGAGAGCGTTGATCACAATACTCTGCACAAGAGAGACGACATGGATATCCCAATTCAACTTGGTGCGGGCAGACAACTTGTTGTAGGACTGCGGGAAGAGGATCGGCGATAGAACCGGCGAGACTACCGAGTGGATGAACTGGTAGAAAGCGAAGGCCAGGAAAATCTCATGGACGTGCACGGTGAGTGTCGGGCTATCTAGCGATAACGCATAAGGTTTGATGAACTCTCGCAGCCATGCTGGAGGGGGCCCGAGAGGGTCCAGCATAGTTGATGAGCCGGTAGCTTATCAACTGATGTGGGGAGCTTCACGGTCTTCCAAGGAGGTTTGCTAGGACGGGGGAGGTGGATTCTATGAGGGGGAGAGTAGATTCCTCAGAAATCTACCATCGGCTCAGGGACAAGGACAGCGCTCCTTCTTTACAGTTGAGCGCCATGCATAGACTCATAGCAAGGAAAAGCAGGTTGGGATTCCAACCGTCGGACCAGACGGCCTCGGCTTTGCCTCAGGCAGGATGACCTGTCACATGACTACTTGCCCTATCGGGCAGCTGACCGAACTATAGCAGAATGACCAGGTCATGCATGTCTACAGCCTCCAAATCATATTTTACGATTGGAAAATTGCTTCTTACTAAACGAGAAACCATGGTTGGTCATGAAAAAGTGGTAAAGATGATCATTAATACAAACATAGGGAATTCATACAGGCCCATAATAATAGAATCAACACAGAGGTGGTATATGAAAGCACAAAGGAAAGACCAAAAGAAACCCAAACTCCAAAGGGAACAAACAATTCAACCCGAAACAAGAACAAAGTAAGCTGTCATATTATTCATGAGACAGTCATCTCACTTCCCAATCCACTGTCAGGAGGGGGCTCCAGCAGCTTCAGAACTTCAGCCTCCATTGCTGAGGCAGTGTCAGAAAGTCTGTCATCCACATCATCCTGGTGACCTTCTGACTCTTCATTTTCTTCATCTGAATTAACATCATCGTCGTCGTCTTCACGGGCAGTCTGAGCATCATCTTCATCATCATCTGATGCTAGCTCGGACTCCTCGTGCTCCCCGGTGGCACTGCTCATGCCACTAGTGCGTCGATCTTCTGAGATAACACTATCGGTAACTCCGGTGACCATGCTGTCAGTGCAAGTTTCGGCATAGCTAAGTTTTCGATCAGTTCCTGTGTAGCTAGATTGCCGGTTGGTTCCTGCGTAGCTAGACTGCCGGTTGGTACCTGCGTAGCTACTCTTGCGCTCCGTGCCGGCATCGGTCTCGGGTTCACTCTCGGGCTCCTCTTCCTCTGGGAATGCTTCGTTCTCTTTGTTTGCAGTGGGGCCGGCCCAAGAGGTCTTGCGGGCCGAGAAGTTGGATTTGACCGAGTGGCTACGCTTCAGGCTAGTGATGCCGCCGTTTGGACCCGATTGACGACCAGCATCGCGGTTTCCTGTAACATGACTCAAACTGAGAATTCGTCGCTCTTTTCCAATGTTGGGTTGAACCGCGGCTGGCCCAGGTTGGAGGCTGTTGCCTGTACGGCGCTTGAGAGCCATACCGACACCATTACCGAGAAGGCTGCGTGCGTCCTTTGGCTCTCGGGCAGTGCTTGTAGTAGTAATGCTAGCCATGCTAGGGCTGCGAGCACCAGCGCGAGACGAACGCGTGCTTTGGTTGCGCTTGAGGTTCATGCTGTTGAGGCTACCAGACCGACTCAACAAAATACTGCGGGCATGGTCGAGAACACCTTCAAGGATGCGCTTCTCCAGCCCATCAGCACGCTCCTCCATCTGCTGCATCTCTTCATGGCGGATCTCTAGGGCGGTCTCAAGGCCGGAAAGCTCCTTGCTCATCTTGGATGTCTGCTTGGCAAGTTCATCCTTCTCTGCCTTTAGGGTTTGGAACATCTTCAATAGAGATTCCTTCTCCTCTTGCAAACCGACAATGTCGGCCTCGACTTGCTCGCGCTGGGCAATCCTGCGCTCCAAGGCAATTGCAGCTTCCTCCGCTTCACGACGCTTGCGCTCAGTCTCCTCAGCGACGAGCGTGGACTGCACAGCAAACATCTCGTTCATCTTACGAGTGTTCTCCATTATGTCCTTGTGCATCTCATCCAGCTTCATCATCTGGGTGACTGACTGTTCAGGATCAACAGTAGTGACGGGACGGCTGAGCAGAGCATCAAGCTTCTCGTGAATAGAACCGGTACCATTGGTGGTATGATCAAGGATCTGATTCAGCTTCTCATAAATATCGCTGTTCGACGCAGCGCCATGCTCCAGAGCACGGTCGAGCTTTTCATGCAGTTGAGTGCTCTTCGAGTGTTCCAGCAGAGTGTTCAAAACATCCTGAACAGGGCTGTTCTTGGCGTGCGCCAAAAGATCGTTAAGCTTGTTGTGAACAGGATCGTCTTCGATCTCCCGAGAAGATTCCGGGGGTGGCAAAGCAGGAAGCATGCTTGGAATGGCAGTCGGAAGGGACATAAGTTCTGACTTGACCTCCTCCGCCGACTTTTGCGAGTGGTCAAAGTGCTGGCTGACAACAGTCAGGATCTGCTGCACAGTCTCCAGAATTTGAGGGTTGAACTCGAGCAATTTGCTCTCCACACGCTCGGTGGCCGCAACCACTCTCTCGTTCTCGCCTCGCGACTGCTCCTGGTGCGATTTGGCTTCGTTGTGCATCTCTTCCATCCGGTTGTATGATTCATCAACCTTCACAGCAAGAGCCTTGGTCTCCTCGGTCGTGCGCTCACAAGCCTCGGTGACAGTAGTGCCCATAGCGCCAATGACAAGCCTGATGTCCTCAGCGAGGGATTTGGTGCTTGTGACCGCTTCAGCATGAGCCAGATCACGCTCCTCGGTCTCCGAGAATTTGGAGTGCAACGAGGTATGTGCTTCTTCATATTTAGCGATCACTTCTCCGATCTTCTCGTCGATTTTGGCTCCCAGCTCAACAATAACTGCAGCCCGAGTCTCGTCGTGCTTGACTAAAGCAGCAGCATCTCTCTCTTCTTTTTCCAGCCTGCCAGCATCTTCCTCGCCGCGGGCGCGCTCGAACTCGCGGTTGATGAGATCAGTGAGCTCTTTGACGTTTTCGACAGTGGTAAAGTTCTCGGCAGAGATAGCCAGGCCCTCGAGCAATTGTTTGAGCTCCATGAGTCCTTCGCTGCTGCCATCAAGTTTACTCTTAAGCTCGTCTCCAAGCTCACCAACGACAAATTTGGCCTCATCAATCTTCTCGTCGATCTTGATGGCAAGACCACCGTGCTCAGTTTTCCGGGCCTCAAAGCCTTGGGCAGTGAGGTCGTTGGCATTCTCCATCTTGTCCCGGAAATCGGTAACGAGAGCCGAGAGCTCTTGGATCTCCTCCTTCGTGGGAAGAGTTTCCACATCAGGCAACTTGAGCTCGTCAATTTGAGATTTGACCTCGAAGATCATAGCCTCCACGGTTTGAAGATCAGACTTGAGCAGCTTGCCGTTTTCCTCACCTTCATCTCCTTCTGTCTCCTCCTCTCCTTTAGTCTTGCCCTTCAACTCTTCAAGGGCAACCCAAACATCCTTGATCAGGCCTTCCAGAGTGCCAATATCAGACTTTGTAGAGCCCTCCGCCTCCAGGCGAGTAGATAAGTCGGCAATAGCATCCTTCGACTCGCGGATCATAGCCTCAAGAGTCCCAATATGCTCAGAAGTGGCAACTTCATCGAGAGATGGGAACTGGATCTCCTCAATCTGAGCCTTGGTTCCCATGAGAAGGCCTTCGATGGTGTCGGTATCTTCCTTCCGCGCACCTCCCTCGGGGATCTCCCGACTAGCACTCATCTCACCAAGGGCGAGTTGCACTTCTTGGAGAGCCACCATGACCTCATCGAGATGGGCACGGTTCAAGGGAGGTTCGGCAGGCTCGGTAGGCTTCAACTCACCGATAGCCAACTGAACTTCTTGAAGAGTCATCAATACCTCATCCAGATGGCTGCGGTTGAGAGCTGGCTCGGTAGGCTCTGCGGTAGGGTCCTCAACAGGCTCCGCAGCACGAGTGGTTTCGATTGATTCCATCTTGTCTGTCAGCTGGGTGATGAGAGTCTTCAAGCCTTCGATGTCGGTACCCAGGGCAGATGGCTCGTTGGCAAGCACGACCTCTCCGCCACGAGTTGTCTCCACAACATCGGTCTCGGTCTCCTCCTTTTGGGACTGGCGAAGGGAGTCAATCTCTAATCGCAGCTCCGCCATGCCATCCTTGATAGTGTCAAGGATCTCAGAGCTGTCAAAATCAGCAGGCTTATCTAGAACTTTCTGTACGTCATCGCGGATCAAAAGGATACCATCATTGAAGGCATCAAGCAGTTCACTGGTGGCAGACCCCGAATTCTCGCCGCCATCCTTGTGTTGCATGGTTTCTTCACGAAGGGCATCAAAATGCTCCCGAAGAGCGGCGATGATGTCCTCCTTTTCGGATGGAGGGGGCTCAGAGCGAACGACACTCAGCGCTGTGGACTCGCGGAATTTCTCAAATTCTTCCTTGATGGAATTAAGAATTTGCTCATCGGCCGACTTAGTGTTCTGCTGCATGTTTTCCTCGCGGAGAGCATCGAAATGTTCCCGAAGAGCGGCAATGATGTCCTCTTTCTCAGTTGAAGCCTCAGAAGGAACAACACTCATTGCCGTAGACTCGCGGAGTTTCTCAAACTCTTCCTTGATGGAGCGGAGAATCTCTTCATCGGCTGACCTAGTGTTTGTTTCTTCACGAAGGGCATCGAAATGCTCCCGAAGAGCGGCAATGATGTCTTCCTTCTCAGATGGGGGAGGCTCAGAACGAACAACGCTCATCGCCGTGGACTCGCGCATCTTCTCAAACTCTTCTTTGATGGAATTCAGGATCTGCTCATCGGTCGACTTGTTCTTATGTTGCTCGCTGGCATCACGAATCGCATCAAGGATTTCATCCTTGTCACTGGCTCGATGGCTGTCTAAGAGGAGATTGCTGATTGAACCACGAAGGTGCTCGAACTCCTTCTCCATAGCATCGAGCAGCTCCGTTGTATCGGGGCTGCTAGGGGTGGCATTGGAAACAGCGGTGTCGGTGATTGTTTTTTCCATATCAGCCTGCAGAAGGCGAAATCCTTCCTTGACAGTGTCGATGATCTCATGCTTGCCAGAAACCTCCTGGGCGGTGGCCACATAAGACTCAATTTCTTGTCGCACAACAGCAAGGCCGTCCTTCACGGCATCCAAGACTTGCTCGGTATCCTTGCCATTGGCCGCGGAGTATTGTTTGAATTCTTCCTTCATGCCATCGACCACATCCTGAAGTCGTTCCAGAACTTGGTCGCCAACGTTGATGTTGGCAGAATTGGTCGCTTCATGAAGGCCGGTTGTGATCGCTTCCATTAGGTCGTCTTTGTTCAGTTCAATCTCACGAGTCATGGTATTGGCATTTTCAAAGCCATCCACAATAGCGGTGAAAACCTCCTCCCGGGTGATACTCGGCTGTTGGACCTCAGTACTCAAAGACGACTTCTGAGACTCGTATGTCTTCTCCAGACCTTCGGAAATAGCCTCCAGGATCTCCTCACGGGAAATGGACGAAGACGGCTGGACATTCGTACTGATTGCTGTCTCCTTGGCTTGGTTTGCGATCTCAATACCATCCACGATGGCATCCATGATCTCTTCACGGGAGATAGCAGGCTGAGGGCTGGTTGCCAGGGCGGACTGTTGGGCATTGAAGGCATCATTAATGGCATTGACCACATCTTCCCGCGAAACGCGCGGTTCATCCATTTCCTTGGCCGAGGTGAAGTGGGCTTCAAGACCATCGGAGATTGCGCTCACAATGTCATCTCGACCAAGACCAGAGTCAAAAGATTCCTTGCTAACCATGCTCTGAGTAGTCATGGATCTGGTCACTGCGTCTAGGATCTCATCACGAAGGGAGTTGAGGTGCTCAAACTGCTCTTCATTTACAGACCTGGGAGCGGTAGACTCGACAGATTGAAGAGACTTCTCGGCCATGGCATGCAGAATGTCATCACGAATCGAATTCAAATAATGAATCTGCTCGTCATCCAGGGATCGGGTAGCAGATTCGGGTCTCTCGGCGATTGCCTGCAGCAACTCATCGCGCATCGAATTCAAGTAATGAATGTGCTCATCATCCAGAGATCTGCTGGATTCTGTTCTTTCAGAGATTGCGTGAAGAATCTCATCGCGAATCGCGTCGGTAGATTCTGATCTTTCGGCGATTGCCTGCAGTAACTCATCGCGCATCGAGTTCAAGTAATGAATATGTTCATCATCCAGTGACCGAGTTGTGGATTCTGGTCGTTGGGACATTGCTTGGAGAATCTCATCGCGAATGGATCCCAGGTGGTGGAGATGTTCCTCATCCAGACCCCTGCTTGTAGACTCTGGCCTTTCAGCCACGGCATGCAGCAACTCATCGCGAATGCTGTTGAAATAATTCACATGCTCATCTTGCAGGCCCCGCGAATGCGGCTCGAGTTTCTGTGAGACCGCCTGGAGGATGTCGTCTCGCATGGAAACCAGGCTGCTCGCATGAGTGTCTTCCAGGGCACGAGAGGTGTCTTCTGGCTTCTCAAGACACTCACGGATAGTCAGAATGATCTCGTCTCGGGTAATAGCGGGCGGTTGTTCCACTGGGGGAGGAGTGAAATTCTGCATGCCGGTCTGAACCGCAGCCACAACTTGCTCATAAGTGATAGCTTGCTCGTGCTGCGGTTGGTATGATTTGAGACCTTCAGCCAGGCACTCAAGGATCTCATCTCGCTCCAGCCCAATTGTCTGCAATTCGATCTCGGGCTTGTAGGTCTCCCAGGCATCGCGTACAGTGTCGAGGATGTCATCTTTCTCCATTCGAGGGCCATCGGGCTCCTTTTGAGGCTGAGGAAACTCCAGCTCATCCAGTGCTTTCTTCACAATGGAGTATATTTCAGCACTGTTCATGGTCGACTGGAACTGGGAAAAAGCAGAAGCCTGGCTTCGACTTTCGTTCACGGTAGCAGCCAGCTGCTCCTGCAGGTCACCAAGACTTTCGTGAATGATTGCGGATATCTGATCTGCGTTTGGAGCTTCAATTTGTGGCTGTTGCTGTGCTCCCTCGGCAATGTTTGACTCCAGTGCCTCTAGCTTGCGAGCGAGATCACGACCCATACCGAGCACTTCGCCACGTAGTTCACGCACTAGGGCTTTCACGTTGTTGGTCATGCCGCCTCCTTCGACGACACTGCTCTTAACCGTGCGTAGAATTGCCAAAACTTCATCGTTATTTGGCGCACTGCGCTGAAGCTTGTCGTCCTTGGGTACATCCAGCGCACGGACAGTGGCCGTTTCATCAATAGACCCGAGCGAGGTAGATCGAAGACCTCCGTTATTGGAGTCGGTCGGCGGACGAAGATTCTCTGTAGTCATCGAACGAACAAGAGCTCTGCTTGACGGGTCTTCCTTGACAAGGTTGAGAATCTCTTCCAGCATATTGGTGATCTTCTTATCGGCATCCTTGTCAGAGGGGGTAGTTGCCGGCCGTGATTTGATTTCATCCACAAGTTCCAAAAGCCTTTCCTCACCTTCCTTTGTGGCCATCTCGCGCAAAACCTTTTCGAGTAAAGCGATACTAGCGGATCCATCGGAGATTGGGGCTGGCGAGCCACATATGTCTCGATCAAAGGCGAAAGGATTAGGGCTGGGCATGCGTGGTACAGAGTAGCTTCTTTTGGAATTGGGAGAACTATCCGATTCAGTGGGGTTAGGGCCGCTCTCCGGCTTCAGGAATGCACTGAGATCCAACCTTGATAGATCACCATCGAAATACTTCGATGTGAGATTAGAGGACAAGTCCTTCAAGCTCTTCCGAATATCTTCATCGCGAGCATTTGTTGCAGCCTTAAGGCTAATCAGGTCAGTAGCGTTATCTTTGCTCCGGCGGCTGAGATTCGACATCTCGCGCTGCAAGTTGCTAGCAATATCGGTTAGGCTGCAGATTTGCGACGCTAGTGTATCCATGGTGTGTTTGGGTTCTTCAAACTTCGCCGCCGTTATCATCTTAGGAGGTTTTGAGGGGGATGGCGGGTCATTATCAGAAGGGAGTTGCATGTTTTGCAAAGCAAGCATGGTGGCGGATGGGGGAGTACTTTCTCCAAGAATAGGTTTTGACAAGTAACGACCTGACACGTAACTAGGCATTTCCCGCTCAGCAGGACGTGGTGGGGATCCAAAAACTTTGCCTGCATCCAGCGGCATGTTCGTGGGATCGATTATTGTAGCCCTAAGAGGCCGCTCGGGGGATCGATTTTCGAGATAGTTCAGGAAATCCGAACGAGCATCGCCCTTGGTGTCGTTGGGCTGTAAGGACTGCAGACGCTTATGGTGGTGGCCCTTGACCAAGGACCTTTCTGGTGATCCAGCCTTATTGGGCATTGGGTTTGTTGTGTAAGAGCTGGGAGCGTTCTCGCTCGGCTTGTCTGTGAACTTGGCTGCCACGGCCTGAATGTTCGGCGAAACGCCGTGTCTAGTCGCTGGGCTCATGGAACGAGGGTTCAAGGGCAATGGAGGAGGCGCGCGCTCTGGGTCGGAGCTGTCCCACCTGCGTTATTGAAGGTTTAGTAACCGGTTGTCGGCTGAATTGGGATCGAACAAAACTTACATAGGAACCAAGGACCGACTGGAATCGCTGTGGGTCGGTCTATGACGGACCAGTTCCCGATCATTGTTGGGAGCGTCCCGATCTTGGGACGGCATGATGTTTTTTGTGTAGAGAGGATATTCAGGATGGCTTAGAAAGATATTGACAAGAGCAAGGGTATTGGAATGTAGGATTTTGCGTTGTAAAGTTCAAAACAAGGGTCGTCAATGCATATCAAAACCACAGATCGCTAGAAAACAAAGCAGTGGAAAAGGACGGTGTAACAAGCATCAAACTCCGGGAGATCAGCTTGATAAGAGGAAAGCCCAAAAGTGGAGGTGGACGACAGGAACTACTACGCGGCCTACACATCACACTTCGGCGACCATAGCAACGGACTAGTTACGTCGTCATGTAAACAAACGTCAGGGCGGTGAGGCCCAGCCAAGACAAACCCCGATTGTAAGGCTAGAATCTTGGAATCCGGGCAGGATTAGGTAAGCTAGTTTATCCGGATCTGGACAAATGGGGAAATACCCCTGATCAAGACTAGTCCATCGCAGTCGGTAAGTCAGCCAATCAGGCCATCGCACACAAATCTCACTTGCCCTGAACCCTCTCTTACCCAAGCGAAAACTTGAGCACTTCGATCTTAGACTGTTCCGTACTCCGACAACCAAACCCGCCAACCTTGCCGCTTACCGGGACTCCAGAATGAAGTGTGCGTATTCGATGCCTCTACGACCCCGTCCTTCAATTCCATGCTGACGAGAATTTCGCGATAGTCATGAAAGTGGGCCGTGTGGCCATTATCACCCGTGGCCGTTTCGCCGGTAAGAAGGTACGACAATCGACGCTCCCCCCGGATACAAGAGAAAGAGGAGAAGGAAAGAGAACGACAGCATTAGCAAGAGGAGGATTCTATGTGTTTTGTGGCCGCCAAAAGAAAGGATGTTCGAAGAAAATCTGGAGAAATCGTTAAAATGGGGAAAATGCTGTGCGATGGAATGCAGATAACTGACAGCGCAATTCGACAGGTCGTCATTGTCCAGCCTAGCGACACTGGCTCCAAGGCTCACCCCTTCCCCTTCGCCATCGTTGCCGGTATCGAGCGTTACCCCTCGAAGGTCACCAAGCGCATGGGCAAGAAGCTCGTCGACCGCCGCTCCAAGGTCAAGCCTTTCATCAAGGTCGTCAACTACAACCACTTGATGCCCACTCGTTACACTCTCGAGCTCGAGGGTCTTAAGGGTGTTGTCTCCTCCGAGACCTTCAAGGAGGTTTCCCAGCGCGAGGACGCCAAGAAGACCATCAAGAAGGCTCTTGAGGACCGCTACACCAGCGGCAAGAACCGCTGGTTCTTCACTCCTCTCCGTATGCTCCGCCAGCGAATATCTCCATCGAAGTTTTTGCTAATCTGGAATTTAGGTTTCTAAACGGTTTACCCCGGCGTTTTTTTCGAGCGAGCACGGTTCTAGGTGAAGGCGGGGACGAAAAAACCATCGAGCACATTCAGTCCCTGCGATGGGATGGAAAGACATATACCAGAGCTGGAAACAGAAGAGGGAATGTATCGATGTCCAGTTAAAAGAGGTTGCCATACAAGACCTGGTGCCTCTGAATGAAATGGAAAATATGAACAACTATTCTTTTCTTGTTTGAATCTTTCCGCTATTACTCCCTTGGTTTGACGTGTACACGTGTACGACACTTGACGTCCAGTACCGTTCCGTTAAAAATTCCCATGCGACTACGACGTTACCAAAATTTTCCCAGTGTGACTTCTAGGCTTTTGCGCACCCCCAAGTGTGCATTTCGTACTCCGTACACATCGGGGACCATGTGGCGCCTTAACTTCGCCGACGCTCAATTCCCCGGGTCACATGTAGCTTCACGTGTAGCTTCACGTCACCTGGATTCACGTTACCTGAAATAAGAGTAAATAAGAATGGTGGCTTCGAGTCCATGTGATCGAGTTTCAATCTTATCTCAACTACATCGAGAAGTTGACCTCGTCGCATACAACTCATCCACGTCCTCGACCCTCGACATCCCCATTGCATGTGAAACGCCACATTAATCATAAGAAGTCATAGGCATCCGCGGTTCCCAACGAAAACTTCAGCTGAATTCGATCGAGAACAAAAAGGCAATTTCAGGATCCGCCGCCGAAAGCACTTCCCCGATCCAATAGGGTCTTTGAGCTCCCTGTCGACTATGATCTACTCCCTCGATATACAATTCAAGCAGGTGGTATTGTATGCTTCTAACCGCAGGCAGAAACTATTAAGTTACCAACTGGCAGTTTGCTAACGCCTTCGACAACTGACGCAACTCGCCCCAACCTAAAGCAGAAATGATAATCCGGGACATGGGTTTGCGATGCATACACGACCCGGGGGCGGTCGGGGGCAGGGGCTACATATCTCGGGGAATATTGGCGATTACGTCTCAAACGGCGTACTTTTGATCTCTCGGCTACATGAATGACAGACATATGCGGCCCCAGCCCGGGGTAAACGGTATCCCCATCACTTCACAGGCCATACCGTTCTATCTCCGCGGCCCAATCCACGCTGATCTACTCCCGTACATCATATAGTACATCGGGCCTGGATCCGTGATTGCCACCGAGATCGACAATTAGATTGCCTTTTCTCTCATCAGTCTGTGACAGTCACAAAGAATCCACAGGAGAACAAGGGGCAGAGAGCAAGGGTTTCATTTGCCGCCTCAACCTTGCGACAGATCATACAGTATCATAACTTAGCACAAGCTTGCACCCGTTTCCGAGATTTTTTCCTGTGTTTCCGAGGTTCACGTTGACCGTAGTACTGCATGTAAGTATATCCCAAGTCATTGTTAGGTACAACCTAAAGGACATTGAGAAATTAATCCTCAACCAACCGCTCCAGTCAAGGTCCGCGCGTAGAAATGAAAAGAAAGGAAGTTATCCCAAAAAAAGATTCATCATTTCATACTATCCAAGCCGCATATCCCGATCGCCGAGAACCGGAAGATTTTCTGAACGAATCGCCCATCGATTCAGTAGCACGACGCCCGGGGCACATAGACCCGGTAAGCGGCGATCGCGAACGCGGCCAGAACGCCCTTGTGCGCCATGAAGGACGACACACCTTGCTAGCCTAGCTTCGCACCCGGTCAATGCCAAACATGCTCGACAGGGCGTTACGTAGTGGGATCGCTGAGCCGACCATGACATCTGTGCCTTCATGTTTGCTCAATGGGGTACGTGGATTGGCGAGATGGAGGTGGGGGGGGGGCTATAGTGCCATGCATAGCTAGGTTCGGGCGGCGGCGCTCAGGCCAGGGTGGTGGATCCCAGATGCAAACGGGCGAGGCTGGACTTGCGGGATATGAACGCAAGTCAACCCCGGCCTGCAGGTGTCACGGTCTGGCTAGATTCAGGTGCTTGGAATACACTAGAGCATGCAAGGACTGAGTGGCTGATAAGGTGTGGTTTTTCTCAAGCCCAATTTCGGGACACGAGAGGTGGGGGGTGCATATGGGGGATTCGAGCGGGGCGAATTGAAGTTCATGTATTTCGTGTTTGATATCGGTAAGACTCACTCTCCCGAGTTGAACCAGATAAGGAGATGAGCCATAAACCTGTATAAAAATGGATTGAAGCGGTAGGTGTAAAATGCAACTACAAGGTGGATCCGAATGCGTCGACGTTGGGACCCGCTATCACATGTGAAACCAGGCCTTATCAAAGTCGCAATTGATGCAAATTGTGTACCAACGCACCACTTCTTAGGTTATATGAGTTCAATGTGTAGATTCGAGACGATGTCTTCCAAGGCGCCGGATCGAGATCACAAGTTGCCGTCGAAAGTCAAATCACGATGGCGTCAGGGCCAGCTGCACGAGGAGAACGTAATGAACACGAATATGAACCATGGCCAAGAAGAATTGAAAAACTCGATATCAAACCGTAAAATACCCAGGAAATAATGCAAAGCTAAAACAGAAGCACCAGTGCACAGATGGTGCGATTGCGCTCTGACCTCGAGCCAATTGCATAGGTCGCAATCACATGTGAATCTGGGCTATATACAACCCACTTCTGTTTTCTGGGTTTTCACCTTTTCTTTTTCTTTCTCCCTTCACTCTGTCCTACCTGTCTTCTAGCTCATCCTCTTTCCCTTGATTCTGTTTCCCATTCCATATGCCCCACGCCAACTCAGACACCATGGGTGAACCGATCGTGAACGGCGAGAAGGTCCATTCTCAGTTCTTCAACGTATGTTCCGCCACCACATCACCCCATTTACCTATCTAACCTGATCATAGCACCTGACCTCCTACCCTGTTGTCTCTGACACCATCACCTTCTTCAAGGGTAACCCTTATGGTGCCAAGTCTCTCGAATTTGCCGACCAAAGCTACAACCGCTTTGCCAAACCCGTCCTGCCCTACTTCTCGACACCTTATAGCTACATTGCGCCCTACGTCACTCGCGCCGACTCGCTGGGAGACCAGGGCTTGAGCCAGATCGATACTCGTTTCCCTATCATCCGTGAAGATACCCAGAAGATCCGTGGCAGTATCTATAACAACGCTTCCTACCCGGTGCGTCTTGCAGGCGATGTCAAGGCCCACGTCTTCGACACCTATGGCTCGGAGTACAAGAAGGCAGGTGGCAGTGGTCTGGTGAACTCTGGAAAAGCGGCGTTCACCACCAGCTTGTTGCTGTCGCAGGAGTCACTTGGCTGGGTCTATGGACTGGTCCAGAAGACCAAGGAGGAGGTGAAGGAAGCCGTCAACGAGAAGACCAACCAGTGATCTAGACCCTTTGTTTCCTTCTTTTTTGCTGTTTCTTTTTGTGGGTTTCCAGCGTTGTTTTATCAGTTATTGTTTAGAGAAAATAATACCTCCCATCGCTATTGATGTTCAGTTTTTTGAGATGACATGCCATGTTTCGTGAATATAGTTACCAGAAAACCAAAATGCATCGATCAACCAAATTTATCTCTCACGAAACTTAGAATTTCGAGAGTTCCTAAAATCAATTTTAGAATGTGTATCTCTTTGTTTTCGAAGTTCTCGAATAAAGAACTGCAAGCGCGAAAGGAAAAAAAAGATAAAGCTGAGCACAGACCAGCCCCGATATGGTAAAATCAGCGCAACTCTTTGATCATCGCGTCGCGCGTCCATCACTCAAAGAACACCCTCCACTTCATCACCCTCAACCCCTCGCCATTCCAAAATTTACACACCCGTGGCAACACTTTGCACGAAAAGCGATCAATAGATAGTAATCATGCTTTCAGCACGCAAACGCAGAGCGGTACGTGCTCTACCCTAGCAAACAGCAAACCAATGCAACTCTAATAATACCACAGGCTGACTCCGAGGACTCCGACGCTTCTCAACCTCGACAAAATACACGCCGTCGCCAACGAAGCACATCTGATTCTGAAGACGAAGAGATGTCCGATGCCAGCCACAACGGCGCACGCGCGCCGACCAGTCTCGACGCACTGGTAAAGAAGATGGTGCGCTTTGCGCTCGCGTGCGAATACGCCCGTTTACCCATTCGGCGCGCAGATATCAGTACCAAGGTGCTCGGTGAGCAAGGGACACGCATGTTCAAGACGGTTTTCGAACAAGCGCAAAGGCATTTGAGAGAGAAGTTTGGGATGGAGATGGTGGAGTTGCCAGCGAAAGAGAAAATATCTATTGCGCAGCGGATAGGTGAGATCTTTTTGTCCCCTCTCTCCATTGAGATGAAGAGAGATGAGGGTATTCTCATTTCAGGATGGGGATTACTCTACCCCTTTAAGAAAGTATGAAACTGACAGAATCTTAATCAGCTGCTCAAAAGACTGAAAGACCATCCGCTTCTAATAAATCTTGGATTCTAACAACTACCCTCCCGCTCGCATATCGCAATCCATCTATCCTGGTACCAGCCAAAGCCCCCTCAACCAGCACAGAAAGTACATACACGGCGCTGTACAGCTTCATTATTGCCGTGATCATGTTGAACGGTGGCACACTCGCAGAACAGAAACTCGACCGATACCTTGCGCGCACGAACTTGGACCAGTACACCCCCATTGAAAAGACGGAGAAGCTACTACAAAGACTTTGTAAAGAAGGGTATATCGTTCGCTCGAAAAATACGGAAGGAGGCGAAGAGCATATCGAGTACATCGTTGGGCCGAGGGGAAAGGTCGAGATTGGATCCAGCGGTGTGGCCGGGTTAGTGAGGGAGGTTTATGGACATGGGCCTGTAGCGCCCGGTACAAATGGAGGAGAAGAAGGGAGTGATAATGAGGGAGCTGAACAGATGTCACGGGAGGTGAAGAGGGACTTTGAGGTGCGATTGAGGCGAACACTTGGGATGCCTGCGGTTCGAGAGCGGACTGAGCAGACAGAGGAGCCGCAGGAGGGGCCTCGGGGGAATGGACATCGAGAAGAAGAGCAGGGGCCGAGAAGGTCTTCGAGGAGGCCTGTTTATGAGGAGTCGGAAGAGGAAGAGGAAGAGGGTGAGGATAGTGATTAGTTTTTCTGTTTGGTTCCGTTTGTATGCAGACTACTTGTTGATAGATACCCAGAGAAGCAATAAGGAATTGGACAGTTGCACATGCAGTCTATACCAGGTACACCCACGTGCCTAATATTCGATGTTTCCCACCTTTCCACGTGTCAACATATACTATACCGAAGTCCAGGCACATATAGGTACTAAATTTTTGAAGATCGGCGGCCATGGATTTATAGAGGAACCCAGTCTTAACAATAGAGAAAGAATGCGCATGCATGGACAACGCAATTGGTACACACACATGCAAGTATATATACCAAATTCAACTTCAAATCGCAGTCCACGGCGTTCTGGACATTTAAATGTCAGAAAGTCCGAGGCCCTTCCCAAGTACTCGAGCATTACCGGAACCATGATAAGCTTACCTATAACCTCAAAAATATATCACCCCACACCCCAACTTCCAACTTAAAAAGTCAACAGAGTTCCCAATTCGAATTATAATCCAAACCAAAGCAGTCCAATCCGAGAACCTTGGTAAACTCAATCCATGGACCAATAAGACTCCTTCTTCTTATCAGGCTTTAAGTTTGAAATCCGCTTCAAAGGATCATGGATGCGGAGAGGACGTCAGACATTTATATTTAGACAATGCAACCGAGTGATAAGCGCTATGCTGGATCATAGGATGGGTTTTCTGAAACAGTGCTGTGAGGATCTGGTTTTGGAAGGTCGTCAACTGGAGCGGAGAGGGGGGGGGGAGGTGGGGGGTTTTACTTTGAGTCTAAGACCAAGGTAGATACCATCAGCAGTCATCGAGCCCCAAGGAACGCACATTAAAATTTGTGCTCAACTTAGGCTTCATGTACAGCCAAAGTAGAGACAAGGCTACATCTACATCTAGAATTACAATTACTTGGTCAAGGCACGTATGAAAAGAATTGACATGAGTCACGAATCTGTAGGTAGTCATTTTTTAAAACTACTCAGCAAAATCTAGCTCCACATAAAAGCATTTTGAAGAAATAAAAATCATCACGGCATCTCTTTGGTCATCCGCAAATCACTTATTTCTTGCCAGCCTTGGCAGCGGCCTTGGTGACCTTACCGGCACCACCAGCGGACTTCTCGACGGACTTGATGACACCGACAGCAACGGTCTGACGCATGTCACGGACGGCGAAACGACCGAGGGGAGGGTACTCAGTGAAGGGCTCGACACACATGGGCTTGGAGGGAACCATCTTGACGATAGCGGCATCACCGGACTTGATGAACTTGGGCTGGTCCTCAACGGACTTACCGGTACGGCGATCGATCTTCTCGAGGAGCTCAGAGAACTTGCAAGCAATGTGAGCGGTGTGGCAGTCGAGAACGGGTGCGTAACCAGCGCCGACCTGACCGGGGTGGTTCAGGACAATGACCTGGGCGTTGAAGGAAGCACAGCCCATGGGGGGTCGTTCTTGGAGTCACCGGCAACGTTACCACGGCGAACCTCCTTGACGGAAACGTTCTTGACGTTGAAGCCGACGTTGTCACCGGGGACACCCTCCTTGAGCTGCTGGTGGTGCATCTCAACGGACTTGACCTCAGTGGTGACGTTGGCGGGAGCGAAGGTGACGATCATACCGGGGACGATCTTACCGGTCTCGACACGACCGACGGGAACCGTGCCAATACCGGAGATCTTGTAAACATCCTGGAGGGGCAGACGGAGGGGCTTGCCGACGGGACGGGTAGGGGGCTCAATGGCGTCAATGGCCTCGAGCAAGGTCTTACCAGTGACCTTGCCGGACTTGCCCTCCTTCTCCCAACCCTTGTACCAGGGGCAGTTCTCGGAAACCTCAAGCATGTTGTCACCGTTGAAACCGGAGATGGGGACGAAGGGGACGTTCTTGGGGTTGTATCCGACCTTCTTGATGAAGCCGGAGGTCTCCTTGACAATCTCGTTGTAACGGTCCTGGGACCACTTGCAGGTGTCCATCTTGTTGAGGGCAACAATGAGCTGGCGGACACCGAGGGTGAAAGCAAGCAGAGCGTGCTCACGGGTCTGGCCATCCTTGGAGATACCAGCCTCGAACTCACCGGTACCGGAGGCAATGATGAGAATGGCGCAATCAGCCTGGGAGGTACCAGTGATCATGTTCTTGATGAAATCACGGTGACCGGGGGCATCTGAGAGGGGATGTTAATGGAAAGTCCACGATGGAAGAAGGGTAGTGCAGCTTACCAATGACGGTGACCTCGAACTTCTGGGTCTGGAACTTCCAGAGAGCGATATCGATGGTGATACCACGCTCACGCTCAGCCTTGAGTTTGTCAAGAACCCAGGCATACTTGAAGGAACCCTTTCCGAGCTCAGCAGCCTCCTTCTCGAACTTCTCGATGGTACGCTGGTCAATACCACCACACTTGTAGATCAAGTGACCTATGATGAATCAGTATCATGTTCGAAAGAGGAAGGAGGGGTAGGAGGGGGGTAAAGCTTACCGGTGGTGGTGGACTTGCCGGAATCGACGTGGCCGATAACGACGATGTTAAGGTGGGAACGCTCTTCCTTACTGTGAGGTGGGTTAGAATTGATCAATGGATGGCAAGGCGCGATGGATAGAAACATACCCCATGGTGACGGTTGAGAATAAAGACTTTTAAAAGGTTTGAGATTGCACAGATTTTACGGCGTGCGTAAAGGTACTGTGAAGATGTTAGAGGATGAAGGAGGAAAGAAGAGAAAGAGGTAGGGGAGGGCAAGTTATACGTACTGATGCGGACGAGGGGAAGGAAGAAAAATTTCAGTGGGAGGGGGAGGGGGAAATCCTTATATGGAGGGGCAAGCGAGAGAGGCGAGTCGTGGGCGGGTTCAAGCCCTTTCCAATCGGGAGACGTGATTGGCTGAGCCGTGGGTCATGTACCCCACTTTGGCGGGACCAACGCAGAATCTTCCTGGTGGGCTGTTTGGGTACTCAGTACCTCTTTACACGCACACTGCGCACCTGGGAACAAGTACCCTCTACTTAATTTACTCTCACTTTTTCGCCGTTTCCCTGGTTCCCTCTCCCATAGGGATCCACTCTGTGTGAATTTTTTTCTCAATCGTGCCCTCCTCCCAGTCCACTCTTTCTTAGACTGGGCCGACTGGGCAGCAACGCAGTCCGGTTGGGTAGGTTTGTATTGTTTTGACCTTTTGTTATGGTGGGTTTTTCCTAGCTTCCCCTAGGGCAGAAATCTCTGCTTCTGTGCTGTAACACATCCCACCTGCCCCTCAGCCGCGGGGCAGTCGCCGTCACCGCCAAAGCTTCAGGACCCACTATGATTCCGACAATGTTATGCAGCGAAAGATTTTGATTTTTTTTTTTTTGCCACACAGACATGGAAATCATAACTCGGAGGCTGAAACAGGACATGGCCATGCAGTCGGGGTCTATAACAGGTATAGCCAAAACAATGACTCCCATCTGAGCTTCCCCTACAAGGTCTGACCAATATCAAAAGTCAAACTTTTTTCCTTTCCTTTCTGGTTAGTATGGAATCGACGGGGACCCATGGGTTGGTTTCTATGTATAAACCCAATTTTTTTTCTTTACTTTTTACACCTTTCCTATCCGGGCCAGATAGTAATCTGTGCGACTGACGTAGATCAAATTTGGGTATCTATCTCACTTTATGATCCTAACGCCAATCCCTAGCCTCGTAAATGCGCCATTTACAATGCGAAACAAAAACCCAGCCTCTTTGAATGCAGGGACAGTAAATAAAAAAAAGCCAAAAGACACGGTAGTAGGCATTGATAGGCCCAGCAGAAGTTGGAAAGGAATTCCCGAGCTCTTCGGGCATTAGTTTTCTCTCCACTGGGTCGCACATTTCACACACTAGCCACAGCTGTCAGTTTCTCGAGCTTCGGCCCCATGCAAGGAGGGGAAAGTAAGAAAAAAACATACCCGCAGGAATGTAGTCATCGGCTCATCTGCACTGCGAATCTGCAGTTGGTAGAAGTATGCTCGCTCGCCATTGCAGCCTTCCTTGGGGCATTGTGCTACATCCCGTTAGTTTATCATCCAGATCAACGAATCCAGAACCTTGATGAAACTTACTGGCCACACTGTCCGCATTCTTCCACTCATCCTTGCCACCAAGCGCTTCTTCAACTTCCTTCTGCTTCATGTCGGTGCGGTCGTACCACTTCTTTTCTAGCGCCCATTCGTAGGGACAGGTTCGGCATTCGAAGCGGTTCACGCCCATGGGATGTTGATTGGTGGAGTCAGCGCGAGCTATAGTCAGCGCATTGCTGCAGTTGGGGCAGACTATATGGGACGAAAAAGTCAGTCACTGTCGCTGTAGCTGTCGCAGTCGGATGAAGCTTTTTTTTTCTCGCATGGAAAAGGATGACGGACAAACCAGTGGCATCTTGCCAGATCCAGTCTAGTAGTATAGAAAATGTCTTGTAGGTCGCACAATCGTCGTAAAACAAAGCGTAGGCCAGATCCTTTGCGCTCAAGTCGCAGCCTTCATGAATCGTTAAATCGTGAATCAGTAATTCGGGCAGATCTAGGCGCGCGGCTAAACTGCGGCGGGGAATCCGGAAAATCACATGATCCGGCGTGGGATGTCCCTGGGGAAAGCAGCGGTCCAAATAACAACACCCTCGAAAACAGTTTGAAATCACCTAATCTTTGCAAATTGCCTAAGACCTGGTTGTGGATTGTACATAATCCCTTGATACGGCGCCACCGGACAAATCGCAGCTCCACCCACTTCGAATCCCACCGCTGCGCCACTCTAGGCTCAAACGTTTCAAACCAGCTTCCGCGGTTACCGCATCCGCGCACCGAGAATACCTGCTACTTTTCCCAAATCACACGATTAGATTGACGATTGATCACCATGGCTGATGACGAAGTGAGTTGACTGGACGGTTTGGTGTATCATGGCTCCCGCTGACCGCTATTTACTTCAGGGTGCTTCCCCCGCGAACTGGTCGTCGAGGCTTGTCGCCGAGACCAGACAGACCTGATCGAGCAAATTCTCAACGGCATGAGCGAGAAGACAAATGAGGAGGTAGCGGAATTCTTCAACAGTGTAACGGATGCCTTGGGAAACCACGCATTGCACATTTGTGCTCTCTACGGAAGCTGTACGTTGATGATAACTTGCATTGATCGCTCACGATCTTCCCTGGAACTTGGCTAACAGGAGATATACTTGCAGATGAAGTTATGGACGCCTTGTTCGATATTCAGTACTTCGAGTGCGACCCTCTGACCCGCATGGACAAGGACACACCGCTACACATTGCCGTACGCTACGCCAATGACAAGAACGCTGAATTGGGCGAGGAGATGATCAATATGATGTGTGAGGCCGGTTGTGATCCCCGGGTGCGGAATAAGCATGGCCAAAAACCTGCTGATCTGCTCTTCAACAAGCCGGAAATTAAGCAGACCTTGCAAAAGGCCGAGTATATTCTGGCGGAGGGTATTCAGGATGAGACCATGGGCTCTGATAATGATGTTGCTAGTGATAGTGACTAGATGAGGAGCTGTAGGTGTTTATTTATGTGTCTTATCTGTCCCTGCTAGGCGCCCTGGTGGATTTGAAGATGTCTTTGAGCGAGGGCCTATTTCTACTGCTTTGCATGTGAACTTAGACTAGGCCATGTCTTTATATTGCGCACGACCACGAATATAACGAATAAAGTACAGTATTTGCAATTTCAGAATGCCTACGTATCCAGGGGAAGGGAGAACTTGAGAACCCGCAGTGCATGAGCATCCACGGATGTATATCTTTTCGAACGTGGTTCTAGATATCATCCGATAAAAAACACATGAAAGGACTTACGTCAAGGTTCCAAAGGCCCAGAGTTAGTCAATTTACAATCGTAGTATAATTTTAAGAGCTAGTAAACCTTTAACATTCTAACATTTAATGTCCCAGAGGTCTATTCCCACCCTTCATCCAAACGCTGCCTATACTCCGCAATCATCTCCGCCGTAATATTACTTCCACCACAAACAACAACCACAACCCGACTATCCGGATTCAAATCAGGCATAACCTCCTTCAACCGCCCAGCAACAGCAACCTCCAAGCTAATACCACAAGCCAACTCAACCTGCAATCGCATCTCATCCGCCAACCGCAGAATTCCCCTCGCAGCCTCCGCATCCGACCCGACA
Organism: Penicillium longicatenatum; assembly: GCF_028827895.1. Taxonomy (NCBI): domain Eukaryota; kingdom Fungi; phylum Ascomycota; class Eurotiomycetes; order Eurotiales; family Aspergillaceae; genus Penicillium; species Penicillium longicatenatum. Next base: position 3,634,711 of record NW_026643120.1, on the reverse strand, counting down.
AGACTACTAACCTGCACACCCGGCGGCGGATACTTAGCATTAGCCAAAGTCTTCTTAGCCACACAAAGCGCACCAAGTGAAGTAGCAAGCGAGGTAATAGCATCCAAAGAACTAAGCCGACCGTTCCGTAAAGAATGCGCCAACGAATCAGCTCCGCTAGTCTCCACGGCAAGAACATGCACCTTCTTCACTCCAGGAATATCAGTCCCACTCCCGAACTCATCCATATGCTTTTCCAACCCCGCAACAACACCATTGAAAAGTCCCCCACCACCAACACTGCACACGATCGCATCAGCCGGGAATGCACCAGCAACCTGACGACCACCCTTTTCACGGGCAGGTAATTGCGCTGCGATCTCATCCACCATACTTCCAGCGCCTTCCCAGATATCGGGATGATCGAATGGAGGCACGTAGACGTTTACTGCGTTTTCTTCGGGCGATGGCTGCTTTTCGATAAAGTTCTCACGGAGGTATGTGTCTGCTTCGAACCAGCTTGCACCGTGCTGGACGACGTCTGTTGCACCTGCGGCGCGGAGCTTGTTTATCATCATTGGTTTTGTGCTGTGGGGTACGACGACGGTGCAGGCGCAATTTAGGTCGCGGGCTGCGTGGACGGCTGCTAGACCTGCGTTTCCGCCTGAGGAGCTGTAGAGGTGAACGGCTTTGGATTTGTTGGCTGGGTTTTTGAGGGCTGAGAGAATTAGGTTGCCGACTCCTCTATGGATTGTTAGTTCTGTCAAGTAGTCGAGGTTTGGAGTACATGATAGTATCCCTCAGATGGATTTGACGAACCGTGATTTGAAAGATCCGGATGGCTGCAGTAGCTCGAGTTTGAGGAATATTTTACTGTAAGCATGTTAGCTGAGCAATTGGGGTTTTGTTTTGCTTGCGGTCCTTGTGTTTGGGTAGGGATGAGGGGGTGAGGTAGGGAACCTACCATCCTGCGAGCTTGGATAGCGTTGCCGACTCAATGAGTGGTGTTTCGATCCAGGGCTTTTTAATTATGCGGGTTGGCTGCTCCATTGTGACTGAACTGAGGGCGTGATGTACTTGAAGCCTGAGTCAACTGTAGGGCGGGCAAACTCATTTTATAGTGGCAAAATTTCCCCGCACGTATCTTATCAGCCGCGCGGGCCAACCGCGCCCTGTGCCTGACATGCCTCCACAAAGTCGAAGGATGTACAGCGTTTAGTGATGAAGTGTCCAGATCGCGCTCTTGGTGTAGTGGCCTTTTGTCCAGGGACCTATGTCGTATTATACATTCGGTACCTGTCCTGTGACACGCGCCCCAGGGACCTCGACCAGGGATCCTTATCGCACTCCAAGAGAAGTCTAGCGTTTTTGGCGGGGAATGAATGCTCGATGTCACTTGATTCAATCGCGTCTCCAAGTAAACGCTCGACGGACCTCGCCTCATCGATGTAGGGAATCGCCATGAGGTGACTTGTTACTGGATCTCGGTAGGATTTGCCCCAACTCATGGTACATCATGGCTTAGCCAGTAGGATCTTGCAATTATGTCCTACAAATTAAACCAAATATAGGTCAGGGTAGTCTTCGCTAAAATTTGATTGGATGTATCTTTTCAAGCTAAACGAAGGTAATGCTAACGTGATCACGTTCTGTCAGTTCATGATACTCGCTGGTTGGGGGCACAGCTTGAAAGATGATCAAATTACATTGCTTGTGGTATAGGTTTTGCTCAAATTGATGAGAAGATAAGTTGTCAGAATATGTTCAATTGTTTCAATACAACATTGGCTAACATTGGTTGTTGACCTGAGTAATGTTCAAGATGGAGCTATTGTGAGGAACGACTCCCGACAAATCTTCTTGGTGCGGAATCCGAACTCCGGAAGCTTTTTGATCTCACGCAAAAGGTTGTATAGAGCATGCAATATCTCTTTGTTTGGCTTAACTACATCATTCAATTCTCTCGTGCAAGGTCTATATTACCCCGTTCTCGTGATGTTAATACTACAAATGTCGAAGTACTTAAATGATAAATAAAACATAGAATACAGATCACATTGGATATCATCTAGCTCGCAAAACCGAAAAAAAATACAGAAATCCAAGTTCTCCAAAGATACAAAAGTGAATTGGCTATATATGCATCCCGCAGCCCAGCCCGGATCATCAACTCCTGATCGCAACCGACTTTTCTTGTTTCATTTAAGAAACGTAAACTTCACTTTTCTTTATGATTGCTGAGCCTGCTTGGCGAGCAGGTTCAGGGCACTACCGGCAAGAATGAATCCAGACTGGTCCTTGCTGAGAGTGTGGTTGGTGGGAACGAGGAAGGTCTCGCCAGTCTTACGCTTGGTGACGCGCAGCTGAATCTCACCCTGGCCACCGGCCTTCAGAGTGTCGTACAGGCCGACGGTGTCGACAGTGTCACAGGCCTCGATACGGTCGTAGTCCTCACGGTTGGCAAAGGTGAGAGGAACAACACCCTGTTTCTTCAGGTTGGTCTCGTGGATACGGGCAAAGCTCTTGGAGACGATGACACGGCCACCGAGGAAACGAGGCTGCAGGGCGGCGTGCTCACGGGCAGAACCCTCACCGTAGTTGTCTTCGGCAACGACGAGCCACTCAATGCCCTTGTTCTTCCACTGCTCGGCGAGCTCGGGGATACCGGACTTGTTACCGTTCTCGTCGTAGGCGACGTTGGTCTCGCCGGTGGCGGCGTTGACGGCACCGATGAGAGTGTTGGCAGAGATGTTGGGCAAGTGACCCTTGTACTTGAGCCAAGGTCCGGCGGCAGAGATGGTGTCAGTTGTGCACTGGCCCTTGACCTTGTACAGAACCTGCAGACCGGAAAGATCACCCTCGGGGAAGGGGGCGAAAGGCTCCAGCAAGGCCAGACGTTCAGAGGTGGGAGAGACCTCGACCTCGACGCTAGCATCGGGAATGGCAGCGGTAGGCTGGAACTTGGGGTTACCAGCCTCGAAACCAGCGCTAGGCAAGTCAAAGCCTGAAGGGGCCTGGAACTTGAAGGCCTCGCCGCCGGGGGTGGTCAGGGAGTCGGTCATGGGGTTGAAGGTAGTGGTACCGGAGTAGGCGAGGGCAGTGACCAGCTCGGGGGAAGCCAGGAAGTTCATGGTGCGACGGTTGCCATCGTTACGACCAGGGAAGTTACGGTTGTAAGAAGTGAAGATGGCGTTGTCCTCGTTCTTGGGCGTTTCATCAGTACGGTTCCACTGACCAATGCAAGGACCACAGGCGTTAGCGAGAACAATGCCACCAGCCTCGGAGAAGGTGGACAGAGTCTGGTCACGCTCGAGGGTGGCACGGATCTGCTCACTACCAGGGGTGATGAAGAAGTCAGCCTTAGGCTTCAAGCCAGCGGCGGTGGCCTGCTTCACCAGGTCCTCGGCACGGGTCATGTCCTCGTACGAGGAGTTGGTGCAGCTACCGATAAGACCAGCACCGAAAGTCTCGGGCCAGTTCTTTTCACGAACGGTCTCCGCAAACTTAGACAGAGGAACCGACAGATCGGGAGTGAATGGGCCGTTGATGTGGGGCTCGAGCTCGGACAGGTTGATAGTGATCACCTGGTCGTACTCAGCCTCGCTATCAGCGCGCAGCAGGTTCTTAGGGCCAGAGGCAGCAATCTCAGCAGCAGCCTTGGCGACGTGACCACGGTGGGTAGCCTCAAGGTAGGGCACCATGCTAGGCGAGAAGGGGAAGAGCGAGGTGGTAGCGCCGACCTCAGCGCCCATGTTACAGCAAGTAGCCATACCAGTGCAGCTAAGAGTCTCGACACCAGGTCCGTGGTATTCAACAATGAAGCCAGTGCCACCACGCACGGTGAGCTTGCCCGCGAGGTGCATGATGATATCCTTGGGAGAGGCCCAGCCGCTCAGCTTGCCTTCAAGGCGCACACCGAGAATCTTAGGCGCCTTCAACTCCCATGGAGCATCGACCAATGCATCGACGGCATCAGCACCGCCGACACCAATGGCAATGGCACCCAAACCACCTCCGTTGGGAGTGTGGCTGTCGGTACCAAGCATCATCAGACCAGGGGCAGCATAGTTCTCCAGCACACTCTGGTGAATGATACCGGCACCCGGAGGCCAGAACTCAATACCGTATCGCTTGGCAGCACTCTCCAGGAAGTCGAAGACCTCACTGTTACCCTTAATTGAGGCTGGAAGATCAGTGTCGGCACCACGCTCTCCAACAATCATGTGGTCGCAGTGAATACTAGCAGGAACGGCAGTTGAAGGCAGACCGCAGGACATGAACTGGAGCAGGGCCATCTGGGCGGAGGCATCCTGCATTGCCACACGATCGGGCTTCAACTTCAAGTTGGCCTTGCCGCGAATATCGCGGCCATTGTTGGTACCGGAGAGTAATGACTCCTCGGGGTTGGCCAAATGAGCGTACAAGATCTTCTCAGCAAGAGTCAGGGCACGGTCGGAGCCGAGAACCTTGCGAACCTGCTCGAGGTTTCGGACAATCTTGGGGTAGGGCGGCATCCGGGAGGAGGAGGCTTCGGTGGCCAGGCCACGGGTAACTCGTTGTGGGGACAGGCGCGCGGCCAGCTGCTATAAGGTCAGTAAAGGTTCAATTCCTGCCATTCAGCCTTTTGGAGTATCGAGAACTCACCCTGCGAGAGGCATTAGCCCGCTGCCATACTAGCTGGCTCACCATCTTCAACTATGGAGGTATGAGAACTGGAGAATGAGTCAGGGCTGAGGTTTCGAGGGCTTTTTTTCGCCGCCGGAGTCTGGGTTATTTGTCTTGGTCCTGATTGGCTGGAGGTTGCGCCGATACCGGTTGTTTAAAATAATTGTGGGGAAACCAGAGTATAAGTCGCGATCTACGGGATTAGTTACGTAGGGTTCTTATGTTAACTAATCAGTCATAATATGATACAAATAGATATTATTCTTTTGTAGAGAAGTTTGAAGTTTGAAATAAATTGTCCCAAGATTTGATACTCAGATAACGATCCTCCCTTCACAAATAGTGCCAGTACCAAATCGGGTTCGAAAATTGCCACAGATCAACGCCTGGTGAAAACAAGAAAAGGAAAAAGTCATTAGGGCGAGCCCAAAAAGTACAATGGCAAAGCATCCGGGGCGTTTCATAGATGGCCAATCCATCATACAGATGGGTAGGAACAACACATATTGGAAATAAAAATAAGCAGGGCGGTCGAAACAGTCACTAGGACTGGTTTTCCTCGTCTGCTACGGCGGCTCGCAGTTCCCAGACGTAATCATAGCATTCTGCGAGCAAGGCGTTTACGCTTCCTTGGCCTTCAGGAATGTCGGGGCCAACGTAGAATTTTCCGTCAACGCGCATGTTGTCAATTGAATTGAGCTGCTTCAGTTAGTCAACCATAACAGAAATGTGCTGTTAGGATCAATTTTATACCTTCATGCTGTAGGGGTACAATTCTCTCGAGTTTGACACACCGCCAGACTCCTTGACCTCGATTAGACAGCGACGAAGCGTCTGCAGTTGGTTGTAGACCGGTAGCAAAGCCTCGGACACGGGCTCGGACGAGATCAAAAGGGCGTAGATGTATGCGTAGCTTCGTCGAATAAGGTACAGCAGGGTCTAATTCTCAATTAGCAAAGTAGTTTTGTCATGAATGCAGCGACATATTTTACCCTCTGCGCGTGAAGATCAGCAGGTTGTCCTTCGGCGTCAACAAAGTTGCCATTGACACGGGCCTCGTCAATTCGATCGAGTTTGCGCTGGTATCCAAAGAGATCTGTCTCTCGAAGCGACCAGGCCTGTGTGACTGACAGTCGGTCTAGCTGGTTGCGAATTTCAAGCAGGCGCTCATATTGCTCCTGGAAGCGCTCCAGGATTTTGCCTTGGCTGCGTTGAAGTTAATAATTAAACACATTCGTTATTTGGGGCGAGAAACATACCGCTCAAGAACAGTTTCCGTCCAACGCCAGCATCGCTCCATCAGAGATTTGATGTCGTCCTGGCCAGGGAGAATATTACCCTCGGAATCCACAAAATTTCCATCCTTCATCTGGCTCTCGATCTTTTTCAATTGATCCCGAAGGCTGTTGACTTCCGAAGCCGAGAACTGATTCCAAGAAAAAAAATTCAGCATATCTCAAACAGCAAAGGGATCAATAATGGCTACCTTTGAGCGGGTGTTGACTGCGGAGGTGGAACGCAAGATAGAAACTAGTGTCTCGTGGGTCTGGGCCATGGGTGGAGCCAAGGCCGCTAGTCCTTTCTGTAATTTGTCCAGAGAAATCTGGCATTGTTCTAATCGACTTTCAAGTAGAGTAAGAAGAGCTGGTGAGTATGTATTGCGACCGCGCTCTAGGGTCTCCCGCATGGATTCGAGGGTCTTTGTGATTGAATTCAAATCTTTCGAGCTGTAAAATCCAGCTTCTTCAAGGTGGTCGAGCAGACGCTAGAGATGAAAAAGGTTAGAGAAATTCCAAAGACAAATGGGAGCTTAGTCTCAAAGATATACCTGGATGGTTGTTGCCAGCGAGTACCTAGACAAAGTTATCAGCACTGATAAGGGAGCCGCGGGGTAGGTGATTATCCGCTTACACTGCCGGAGCCTCATTATTCTTGCCTACTGTTAGGAAGAGCAAAGAAATCAACTGGAAACAATCATCCAACACATAATCCACTGTCGAGCGACGATGGTTAGTCACGGTGTACACCGGCTACGCACGGCCCATCAGCCTATTCGGTACTCACATCGGTTATGGGTCAAGCGGCGGTCCTGCTCTTTACGAGCCGCATTGAGCTTCTCTACTTCTCCGATAACCTCCTCGTACAGAGGTAGGACATCTCGAGACTTTATGTAGGATGACTTGTCTTGTTTGAGGAGAAGGAGGGAGTCGCGGGTTCGAAGCAGGCGTTCGAGGATGGGCTGCTCCCGCGGATCCAGCGGGACCGGGATGGCGGGGGACTCCATTATTAGAAAGTCGGGGGAGGTCAGGCAGTGACAAAATCAGAACAAGATGAGAAGGAGATCTTGAAGAAGATCTGAGATCTGGAATAATATCACACGTGAAACAGAATGATAAAGTCGTGGAAACCCCACAGTCTGTGATGTCAGTTCGGGACCGACTGATATGGTCTTGCGATACGCTGATTACTACGGGATTATGTCATCCGGACCAGATTGGGATTAGCGTGGACTCTCAAAGTCACGGGAAAGAGGGACGCACTAGACCCGATTTAGCCAAGCCCTAAGCGAGGGCTTTTCCCACACACGCCAAGAAGCAGTTGCCATGTTCGGATAGGCTTTTGATACCCTTCACTCTTCTCTTCTCTTCCCATCTCTAACTTCAATTCGGTCAACCCCAGTCGACAAAATGTCCACCTCCGAGCTCGCCTGCTCTTACGCCGCTCTGATCCTTGCCGATGATGGCATTGAGATCTCTGTACGTATTTCCTGAAATCGAAGGAAGTCGAAGATGCGAAGTGGAAAGGCCCCCGCCAGGATTTGTTCTCTCGCGAATCTTGAATCGCATAGGAAGAGATAAATGGCGGCCGCTGGATTCGCTACGTTACAACAAGGTTGAATCTCTGGCTAACCTGGATTCCGTTTTTGCAGGCCGACAAGATCCAGACTCTCCTGACTGCCGCCAAGGTCCAGGAGGTTGAGCCCATCTGGGCCACCATTTTCGCCAAGGTAAATTTCTGAACCCGCCTTTTCAACAATCAATCGCATTCTCCGCTTTGTCCACGAATACTTTTGAGGGGAATTCACCGATGCACAACAAATTCAAGATCACGGACTTACGCGATTTTTTTCTACCAGGCTCTTGAGGGCAAGGACATCAAGGACTTGCTGACCAACGTTGGCTCCGCTGGCCCTGCTCCCGCCGCTGGTGCCGCCGCTGCCGGTGGTGCTGCTGCCCCCGCCGAGGCCGCCGCTGAGGAGAAGGTTGAGGGTAAGTTTTGGCTCGATTGGTCTACATGTTAGGATGGGTTACTAACTCCCACACAGAGAAGGAGGAGTCCGATGACGACATGGGATTCGGACTTTTCGACTAAGCGGTTTAACCGTTCCGAAGTTGAAGTCGTTTCCTTTTTGCCGTTTCCCTTACCTTTTATCCCGCTGCCGCCTTGCGGCTCCCTCGACGATTCTCTCTTGTACTCGATACTCCACGACCCCTGCTACGAAGACCTAAATCACGGGGAAGAAAAAAAGAAAATAGCAAAATTCAAACGGACAAGGACATTCAATGGAGACTGGGTGCTCGGTCTGCCTCCGCCTCGAGTGCCGGAGGTTAAATCGATCGGATGCCTATGTGATTCCGAAACTATTGTTGCTTCCAAGATATTAGGGGAATTCAAATGACGTTTGGCACAATTTCTTTCTCATTTGACGATGGTTTATGCCCAGGCCTGGCAGGTAGATGTAGGTTGTGTTTCGATTACCCATAGATGAGTCTTGACTCGTTCATGGTCTTACGATATGCGCCACGACGTATGAAATGCTTTTTCCCAACTCTTGGTCTGGGGTGATTCCGTAGTTCTGCGATCACGTTCTTGTTATCTGAGAACTGGTGTCGTATGACGTAGAGCACACTACTGGTTCATCAATTTGTATACTTTCATGCCGTGCGGCCTTGGGTGCCTGTGGAATAAAGTGTAATGATTGATTTGCTTTTTGCTTAAGCACTCCGCAACTATATGAAAAAAAAACGCCATGTTCGCTCCAAAGAACAAAGTCCTCGCGCCAGTCAATCGCATTCAAACCGTCCATAACAGAATAGTACTAGAGACAGTGGTTGCATATAGATCAGCACGACATATGCGAGTACCGACACAATGAAAGATTCAACAGAAGAAAAATCAAGATACCGCCAACAGAGGCTCCTGTGCAGCATAGATGCGGAATTGGCAAAAGATAACCACATCTTCGGCCATGGTTCCCAAAGATCCGATCAACCAGGGCAGGTTGGTTATAACATATTCTCGCTCCATGGAGTGAGCCAGAATCTGCACATTTGTTAGTAACGGATTAATATTCTTACAGACAGAGGCTCAAGTATCACATACCCCAGCGCCGTAGGTCAGGTTACCCAGTAGAGAAAGGATGAAAAATAGAAGTGACAAGCCTATATAGCTATGTTAGCCGTGGTCTGCACGAGACCCAACGATTGAATAAACGCACCTTCACAAGACTTGTCGCTGTAGTTCTTGTAGATCTGAGGCAATCTCGCTCTATTGCAAAGTCAGCATCGACCCAGTGTCCACCACCAGATGCAAAACTTACCCCAGATAACAAACAGAACTAAAATATCCCAACACTTGCCCACCAACAGCCATGTCCGCCGCATCCGCATGCGCTTGCGGCGCCGGCGCCGGCGTCCACATTCCAGTTTGCCAAGCAATCGTCCAACCAGCCATACCGACGACGAAAATGCCCAAAACACTAACACAATTCTTGAGCCAGGCTTTCCGCCCATACTCACTCTCTTCCACGATCTTCGCCAACGGATCCTCAACCTGGCTCTCCCGGCGCCCAGCACCCTGATAATCACGGCAAGAACCCGACGATCGCCGCCGCCTATGGGGATTCTCCAGCGAATCGCTAAATCGGCGACCAAGGAGCGGTGTCGTGGGATCAAGCGTTTCAGTTGAGGAGCGCCGGCGCCGGTGCACGGACTCGAGGCGGGAGTTCCGCGCTTTATAGTATAGGCATTGTGAAATCAGAACACCGTCTGCGATGCAGAAGTACACGGCAATTGCGATGATGACGGGTACTAGACCTGCTAGTAAGCCGCCGAGGAGGTTTGCGATATCGCCGATGAACCAGACTAGGACGAAAAGAAAGGAAATTGCTTCCGCGTTGCCATTGCGGTAGTTTTCAATTAGTTGAGGAACCTATTGTGTGGAATTGTTAAATTCTTTTTTGGTTCTTCTTTTTTGTCGCGCGCTTGGGATTGTCCAACTCCGTTGGGTTAGTGACGTACCAACAAGAAAATCCAACAAGTCATAGATATCGAGCCTAGAAGCCCGGACGCCGCCTCGGAGGGCGTAAGAGGTATGGCGTTCTCTAGCATCATGTTGTTCATGATATACGCTAGAGTGAAAGATTTGTGCGGTCGCAAGTCCCGAGATTACTTTCAAGGTTTTCGCGGGGGGCCGTAGCTGAGAAAATAGCGGGTGCGGTTGGGCCGTGCTATGACACAATCGACCTTGGGTCACGTCCGGGGCAACTTGGAGACGCGTAGATTTCAGAGCTCATGGGCTGAACCGGGTATCATCGACCTAATGAGAACTCTTCCAGATAGAAGAAGGTTTTATAGTCTTAAGTCTGCTGAGTTTTATAGATAAGGAGGAAAAAATTAGTCCTGCACCTGCATGATAAGGTGAAACGTGAGTCAGCCAATCAGCGATGCGGCTCTCCTTGATTACTTGCATATGCTATGCCGATTCTGACTGCAGAGGCGATTTATCCATAAGAAATGGGATTATATGTGAGGCTCGAGTCATTCGACTTGCGCACGGTCATGTAAATATTTAGAGGTTGCTTTCGTCGCGTGATGTACAGCGATTGCCCAATTGTATATATTCCCGCTGGCTCCAAACACATGCAGTACGACATCTAGCCCTAGGGATCTAATGCAACTACCCGGACACAACCTTCCCAGCAGGTCATCTGTAGACTTTATAGCCCGGAGATAAAACCTTGATATAGTGCTCATACAACAGTGGAAGATTTTTAGGCTGGAAAGTTTTTTTTACATTTCACTACAGCCCTCCAGGGCTGGAGAGCTGGCGTGTTGGAATCTATAGAAATGAAAATCATTTAATACCCCAGTCTTAGTCCAAATCGCTGGGATTGGAGATTTCCTCCTGCATCATTTCGAGTTCGTCCTCAAGCATGGTCACCGCGAAATCTCCAATGATCTCCTGAATCTGGCCATGCAGCAACCGCTGTCGAGATGCCTCTGGCTGGATTTCCGAGAGAGCCTCCAAATAATCAGTCAACGGAGCATAATCCACCACATCGCCCCAGTTGCCCCGGTCCACGCCGTGCTCAGTCAGGAACATCTGTAGAGATTCTAAACCGTCCTGCAAGAGCCATTGCTCGAGAACCTGTCCATCTCCTTCCAATCCACGCGGCCGACCGCCTGCATGGTGATCGGCGCCATCCTCGACGAGATCGTCTTCTCCGTTCGCGCCTTCTTGAAGGCCCACTTGGTCCAGAAGATTACGGAGCCACTGGGGACGTCCGGCCTCGGGGATCCGTGAAATGTAGGAGGGAGTAGGGTCGGACTGTTGGCGGTAGGCTTCTGATTCATACGGAGGTAAAGGATCCGAGGCAGAGAGTCGACCGGTCACAAAGCGGTTGGGAAGATGGGTGGTGACACTTGGAGTGTCCGACAAGATTACATGACGAGCAATGTCCAAGGTGATCTCAGGTGGCTCGATGGGCTCTGGTTCTCCAGAGAGAGTATCGGCAACTTCCATAATCAGGGACACTGCTTCGGGAGTATTCCAAAGATCCTTAGAGCGGACAATGTAGAGTTCTGTGAGAAGCTCATGCGATCCAGTTGGAGGCATCTTGCCCCAGATTTGCTTGGGGATATGTTGGAGGTCCAGTTCTTGAGCCAACCGGTTAAAGATCCACGGAAAGCGAGACATGGCGCGGTGAAGCTGATGACGACATTCCTGAGGCTTCTTTAACCGAATATACGCCATCACCAATGAGCACTGAATGTTAGGGAGGTCAGCCCAATCGCGGCTGGAGCGAGTCTGAGTGCACAGATCCACAAATTGTGCATACTCTCGACCGCGTAATGCGAGAGAATCGATCATCAACTTCATGCAGTAGGGGTCGGAATCATTCAAGCTGAGAAGTAGCTTAGCCCATTCGTAGGCTGTTCGCCATGTTCCCTTCATTCCTAGATTTGCAATATACCTCCATCCCACAAGCCACAACTCTCGGTTCTCCGCATGCAAAAAGTCAAGTCTGGCTTCACCGTCCTTGAGTCGGCTACCAAAGGATGAGTGAGCTGAGCGACCGATGTTGAACAGTGCTCTTTCCAAAAGATCGGCGGACACAGCATGGTCACTTTGGTGCTTGGCAATCTCAGACACCTGGAGAAGAGTGGAGATGTGATAAGGGTTGTATTGAAGATGGTGGATCAGTCTCTGAGGATCCATCGACTCAACACAAAGCTCGAATTGATGTTGCACGTCCGTGTATGCCGCATTGTGTAGGATCTTGTAGAGTATGCCACCCGAAGGGAGTCTTTCTCCCATCTCCATGCCCAGTCCTCCGCTTGGAGCCCGAGGCCATTCGTCCTTTCCTTGCATGAGGACATTTCGCCGTAAGGTGACACCTCCCAGACTCTGGCCTCTGCTGGCTGGACTGTATCGACCCGTCAAAGCGCGACCCAGATCAACAGTTTCTTCCCGATTGCGATCTCGACGGCGGCCCGCTCCTGCGTCCGAATCGAAGTTTTCTAAAGCCACATTTCCAAATAGCCTGCGCATCTCATTTGTCGGGTTAAGGAACTTGGACTCGATCGACAGCAGCTCATCGGTGGTTTTTGGGAAGGTGGCATCTTGGTTGCTAGTCAGAATAGCTGACGGATTAGTCCCAGTCGACTGTCCTTTGACAGCTAGATCCTTCAAAGCTTGGTCAATCTCATCTAGCTCAGCTTCATCATTGGCTTGCTCTTTTGTCGGCTCTGTCGGGGCCTTCTTGACCTTCTTCTTCTTCTTTTTCTTGCTTGCGCTCTTGGGTTTTGTTGGCTCGGACACGGGCTCTGGGGCTTGAACCACAGGCTCTTCCAATTCACCTTCTGGCTCATCCTCCTCCTTATCGTCATCATCATCGGCATTCAGGAGATCGAACGCGTTGAACTTGGGCTTCGTGGGGCGCGGGGTATCGTCGTCGCTTGACTCATCATGCTGATCGGCTTGCTGCAGCTCCTGCTCGCGCAGGAGCTTTCGAATTGCGCGAGAGGACATTTTGAAAATGACAAAAGCAAAAAGGCAAAATGCCAACAAGAATCGAAGGGCTGCGACAAAGGGACTTGAAATGCGATTAAATTCCGCGGGGAATGACGACACTTCTTTATTCGGCCTAGTGTGGTACCTATGACACGTGACGCCTCTTATCATTTATCGCTCTCTCTTGTTGTCCTCCATAATAACCTGGAGCGTCAGTTCGTGGACACTTTACTGGACATCTTCAAAACCGCAGTCCAGAATCGCCGCTGGCTATACGAACTCCTGAATACCGCTAGAACCAATGCGTCGTGCGGCTCTGCAAGCTTTCCGTACTGCTAGGCGTGCCCCAGTATGGAAAGTTGCCGGTAAACGGCCAAGTCCGCTCTCTTTTACCCACAACCAGGTACGAGGCCTACGGCCATACTCCGGCGGTCGACGTCCATCCTACACCCCAGCGGCTCTGCAGTCCTCCATGCAACTCCGCAACTTTTCCCTCGCCGTGGTTTCGGGAGTGGTCGCCTCCGGGGCGTGGTATGCGTATCAGGGTGACGGCGCTCAGTCATTAGCAACACAGGTTCGAGGATTTGCTTCCAGCGCGATCACATCTGCCCACGCCGAGGGCCCTTCAGATCCGGCACGCCGTGCTCTTCTGGTCAGCAACGATCAATTCTACACCGCGACGATCCCCGGAGACGAACCGCTTTCGAAAACGACCGACGATTCGGAGCGGCGCATGTTGAACATGTTGACACCGGAACAGGCTACCGAGCAGCTGCGGAAGCATGAGGAATCTTACTTGGTCAACCGTGGCAAGGGTGTTGTTCGATACGATATTGCTCAGGTTCCCAGCAACTCGCCGATCGAGGATGACCATGCCGAACTGATTGTCGAAGTGCCGTCGACAGTGGCAGCTAGTAAGAATGGAGAACCAAGCAGTGACTGGTCTTTCTGGGCGGTATTTGATGGCCATTCGTGAGGCTTACTGAATGTACAATCGGTGGGAAAATGCTGACAACATGCTAGGGGCTGGACCACATCTGCCAAGCTCCGCAACGTACTTATCTCCTATGTTGCGCGGGAGCTCAATGCCACATACAAAGCTGCAGCCACTGACCCCTCAGTGTTGACACCCTCATCAGAAGCTATCAATACCGCTATTAAACAAGGATTTGTTCGTCTTGACAACGATATTGTGAACGAGAGTGTCGATAAGGTCCTCAAGTCCAAGTCGAAGCGCATGGCCGCGGAGCTTCTCGCACCCGCCCTCTCGGGATCCTGTGCCTTGCTTAGCTTCTATAACTCTCAGACCAACGACCTCAAGGTTGCAGTCGCAGGCGACTCTCGCGCTGTTCTCGGACGTCGTGGCCCCAGCGGAAAGTGGACTGCCACAGCACTATCTGAGGATTTGACTGGTGGGACCCCCTCTGAGATCAAGCGTCTGCAAGAAGAGCACCCCGGTGAGCCATATGTAACTCGCAATGGCCGTATCTTGGGCCAATTGGAACCTAGCCGTGCCTTTGGTGATGCCGTCTACAAATGGAGCAAAGAAATCCAGGACAAGATCAAGGGCCAGTTCTTTGGCCGTACTCCTTCCCCACTTCTCAAGACGCCCCCATATGTCACTGCCGAACCTGTTATTACTACCACCAAGATTGATCCCTCCAAGGGTGACTTCGTCGTCATGGCCACCGATGGCCTGTGGGAGATGCTGAGCAACGAGGAGGTTGTTGGTTTGGTCGGCCAATGGATTGAGCAGCAGCAATCTAGCGCTGGATCTAACAAGGCCTGGCTTCAGGGCTGGTTCTCTTTCGGCGGCCAGAAGCACCTGCCTGTCGAGGCAGCTGGTGACGTCTCCACCGCCGGCCAGCGCCGCCCAATTCGCCAGCAGCAGTACGATATCTCTGGCGCTGAGAGCCGATTTGTAGTTGAGGACAAGAACGCAGCTACTCATCTTGTGCGCAATGCCATGGGAGGCAAAGACAAGGACATGCTGTGCGCCTTATTAACTCTTCCTAGTCCTTATTCTCGCCGATACCGGTATGCTCCGTTCTTTCATGACAATTCAGGGCCTGAGGTGAACCAAAACTAACATGTCTCTAGTGACGATGTCACCGTTGAGGTCATCTTCTTCGGTCAGGGTCCTGACTCTCGCACCGTTGAGCTGAACAAAGAAGCCAGCGCTGCCGAACAGCCCCCTAAGGCTAAGCTTTAGGTCTTTTATACCTGGATCTTATATGTTTCATACGTCCCTTCCTCTGCATGGCTCGTTTTCATGGTGAAGTATGGCAGAATTTGAGAAATTACCTATTTCAAGATTCTTTCAAGCATTGTCTATCTATCCTCCGCGCTACTGGAGTTTAACAAGGAAGATGACTGGGACGGAGGCTTTCTCTTAATTGCTTATTTCCGATATCCTCTGCACAGACAGTTTTTATTATAGTTGAATGAAAGTACTGAAATTGAGTAGTTCGTGACAGTGAAATCTTGGGAACGGCAAGATCAATAGTTCAATGTCGATTTTTATTCGAACATTGAGAACGTCAAATAATATACAGTCAAGAATGGTATTATACAAGCAATTATACAAGTCCTTCTTCCTTCAGCTGCTCACCAATGCCACAATGATAGAGGTCTGGGACAGTCGTTCTTTCCCCTGGTTAGCTCCAAAGAATTGTGGCTTTAACTTCTGTCCCTAGCATGTCTCACGGAGTTGTCTATCCAAGTGAAACAGAGTGATGGGGCGGCCTTCGTATGCTGGGTGATTCAAGATGACGTGCAAGCCATAGCAAGCCATGTCTGAGGACAAGAAAGCGTTTCGTGATATCAACAAATAGCCTTTCAAGGAAGAATCGTAGCTTATGACACTGTACATTCAAGATATGCGCAACAGTGATGGCCATGATCTCAACGAGTCTTCAGATTCAGTCTGAAAGGATCTCCGACATTCTGGTACTTCAAGTACTGAGCCTTGTAGGCTGGAATGGGCGGTCTCGAAAACATGTACTTTTCCAGCAACCAAGTCTGCAGCGTCGCAACATTGGTACTGGTAATCCAGTAAATCATGAGCGCCGTAGGCATCTCATAGAACCATCCCGAAAATCCTACATTGACAGCAAGAACCTGGATAAACACTCGCAGACCCGAGAAAAAGACTGTTTGATACATCTGGAGCTTCGGCATCTCAGATATCTCCAGTCTAGAAGCGGATTTCCACCCCAGGTTCACATTCAGCAAGATGGATGCTGTGAGCAGGACAGGCAATGCTCCTGTCGGGTCACCGGCCAGCAGATCAGGGAACCAGAGTGCGCCTTCGTTGGCGAGTGATGGTTCCACTGTTAGATGGAGGGACTGGACAGTTTCTTCTGTTGTCTCCTTGGTTGGTTCAATCAACGAGAGTAACCAGGGTACTAGGCCGTTTGTATTGCCGCACATTCCACGAAGACTTTCCATGAGCGATATCCAGACGGGCACCTGGGCAAAATTTAAGAGCTTATACCAGGAGTTTACTCCCCATCTTTCTCGTATGTGTTCAAAGTCCCTCTGCGCTATCTGCTTATATTTAATTGGGTTCTCGCCTCGGCGTTTCCTGACCTTTTCCCACATCACTCGGCTGGAATGTAGCAAGGGCGATATATCTCGTTCGCGGCGTGCGTTGATCCGTGTGTAGAATTGTAGTGGTAATCCGACAGCGGTTCGGACAATTACGGCTGTAAGGGGAATAGAGACGACCCATGGAAGGTAGGTGACATTGTGTACACCATGAATCAGGCCAGCGGAGGCATCCAATGCGGCATTGATGAGGTTGGGAGTTGGTTTGGTCGGGTGGAAGTGTCGGACATGCAACGGGATTACCGGCGTCCAGGCATTTCGACAAGCCCTCAAGACCGGTAGAGAGGTGCGAAGAGAGTTCATGGCCGACAGGGGAACCGAAATCCCAGTTGACTGGAATTCAATTCGCGGAGTTGAATCGGAGAAGGAAAAACAGTCTCCACATCATGTGACGCGTATTGGTAAGTTACGCATTCTAGCAACACGTCAACTTCTTCGAGTTGATCCAAACCAGTTTGATCTTCCCATCTTACTACTTCCGAGTAGTATGCGCGGATCTTGACCATACTGCGACCATGGCCTTTTTGTCAACCGCCATTCTCGCCCTTGTGGTCCTCGTTACCACCGCCTTCTTTCTTCCAACACTTGCGGGGACACTGCTTGGCCTAGTATTTCGCGGTGCGGGCTGGCTGATCCGCCGCCGGACACGATCTCGTCGGGACTATGTGATTGCGCGGGCGCGATCCGATGAGGAGGAATACCGAGCAGCAAAACCTAAGGCTTCTACAAATTCTTTAGCTCGGAATCAGGCCGAAGATGAGGATTGGGAGAAGGTTGATAGCTCCGGTGGGGCGAAGACTGCCACCAGCAGTGATAGCGGAGATGATGTAAAAAATGAGGGAGCTAGCTCTGACGAATGGGCTGGTGTCATTGGATTCTTCCACCCGTTTTGGTACGATATACACTACTGGTGTAGACGTGGCCTGATTTACTAACTGTTGATAGTAACGCCGGCGGAGGTGGAGAACGTGTACTTTGGGAAGCAGTTCGCGCAACACAGAAGCGCTGGCCGAAAGCTGTTTGTGCTATCTACACTGGTGATCACGAAGCCACCAAGGCTACTATGCTGGAGCGGGTGGAGAACAGATTCAACATTCAGTTGCATGCCCCGACAGTGGTCCTGCTTTACTTGACGACACGTAAATACGTGGTCAGCAGCTCATACCCTTATATGACTCTGCTAGGCCAATCCCTAGGATCGTTGGTGGTCGCCTACGATGCTTTCACGCTTCTTGTCCCTGATGTCTTCGTCGATACCATGGGATACGCCTTTACGTTGGCGCTGTGCAAGTGGCTTTTCCCGACAGTCCCCACTGGCGCATACGTCCATTACCCAACTATCTCCACTGACATGCTCGCCTCTCTTGACGACCAAACTGGCGTGCAGGGCATCAACTCCGGCGCCGGAAAGGGCCTGAAGGGAGCCGTCAAGCGTCGCTACTGGCAGCTATTCGCCCAGCTCTACGGCTGGGTCGGCCGCCACGTGGACGTGGTCATGTGCAACTCATCCTGGACAGCGGCACACATCCGTACTATCTGGGGCACCGGAAAGACAAACGCCGGCAACGACGAAGGAACCCCTTCATCACCAGCAGTCGTGTTCCCACCGACAGCAGTGGCAGAGCTCCAATCAACCATCACCGTCGACGCGGAAAGCGAAAGAACCCGCCAACCCGTTCTGCTCTACATCGCACAATTCAGGCCAGAGAAGAACCACCCTCTCGTCCTGCGTTCATTCGCCCGCTTCCTTCAAGAACGCTCGCGAAACCCTGTTTTTGCTGATAACCCACCTCCGCGACTCGTGTTGATCGGCTCAGTCCGCCACGCCAGCCCTGACGAAACCCACATCTACAACCTGCGTCTACTGGCTCACGAGCTGAAAATCCGTGATCAAACCACCTTCCTCTGCGACGCTAGCTGGCCCGCTGTGCTTTCCCACCTTGGCTCGTCTTCCATTGGCGTGAACGGCATGTGGAATGAGCATTTCGGTATCTGCGTCGTCGAGTACCAGGCCGCGGGTTTGATCTGCGTAACCCATGACTCGGGCGGGCCCCGGGAGGATATCGTGATTGACCTGGGTGATGGAGCGACAGGGTTCCGTGCCGAGACGGAGGAACAGTTCGCTGCAGCGTTTGAAGCGGCACTCGCCCTTCCTGTTGAAGAGAAGATTGCAATGCGACAGCGGGCGAGACGGTCTGCGTTAAGATTTACGGAAGAAGAGTTCGCTAAGAAGTGGTTGCGTCAGGTGCAGAAGTTGGTTCAGGCGTCGCAATAGATGTCTTGTATATTTCCTGCTCTTTTCTTTTTTCGCCATAGATCAATTCTTAATCTCTTGTTTGGTCGTCTTTGTAAATATCTGATCTGGTGCCTTTTGATTGCTTAATATACCCTTGCCCTACCTAGAGTAGGTATGAATCTGCTGTTTGTTCCTGTATAACTCAAAGTCGCTTACATAGCTTCTCAGCAGTTCTTGAGATTGTTTTTCCTTCTTTCTTCATGCCCTTCACACTGATACTTGTCAACACTTAATCATATCTTGAAAACCCCTTTATCTACTGGTTCCGACCCTACTTGATTCAACCTGCAAATTGTTGACGAGATTGAGGAGTGCCGAACCTTGGAATCATGTTTGATATACGAGTTAGATAACACAGGATGTACTCATCTACACATCCATTGCAATTTAATCATATTGTGGTTTAATACTCCATGGAGGTATATCAAAAGACAAGAATTCCAAAAAGCCATAGGTAGACGGGTATGATAAGGGAAGTCATCAAATGCATCAAAGAAAACCTTTGTGGAAGCAATGAGATGATAAGCTACAAAGTAGCTGAACGGGTGAATGAATGGCCTAAGCCAAAAATTGAAAATGAAGATCGAAAAAAGAAAAAGACAATCGCATGCGACAGATGCCGGTGTATCAGATGAAAGCCAAACCCCCTCATTGCCAGCCGAAGCTGGAAAATAAATAAATCAAAATCCCTGAAATCTCCAAACCTATATCTCAACGCCAAACCTTCTCTATTCGGGCATAAAGAGAGAATCATAAAAGGGCACAATTCAAATGATGCAAGAATACCCACGAGAGTGGTGCTTTCCTCATGAGTGGTGTAAAGGGTGATAGTAGTTCAAGTTCCTGCCATCATCCACTCCATTTTCGCTCCTAGTAGCCAGGATCGACTCCGTACATGCCAGGTTGATTATTGGCATAGCCACCGCTCATGCCAGATACGTTACTGATGCCGGAGTCGTCCTCGTCGAAGCCAAACTCGCCTCCCGAGCTGGCATCGTAGCTACTATGGCCGCCGATGTCACTGGGATCATCACCCGCGGCAGGTATCTGATCCCACTGGAGATTTTGAAGAGCTGGATACTGCGCTAGCAACGCTGCTGGCAAGACGAAGTTGCCTGAAGACTGTGCGTCCATCCCGGGAACACTAGGCATCACCAATGGTTGCGGAACGGGTTGTAGATGACCAGATGGCTGCTGTTGTTGCTGTTGCTGCTGATGTTCCAGGAGAACTCTTTCACGTTCCAGGGATTCTTCATCAAGCAAGGGCTTGATACAGACTCGTCCAGCCTCGGATCGGAAATGACGTCCTAGAGCATCTGCACGCGCGAACCGCCGACCACAGCCCCAATTGCCGCCTCTTGAAAGGTCACCCCGACAGACAAACTTCTTCTCACCTGAGTGGAGTCCTTCGTGGCGTTTTCGATCATGCTGTCGAGCAAAAGCCTTACCACAGACAGTGCAAACGAAAGGTCGCTCATCTGTGTGCGTTCGGAGATGAGAACGTAGGTTGTAGGCGCGGGTGAACCGCTTGGGACAGAGAGTGCACTGGAAAGTAGCGGGATGCTTCTGAACGCGCTTGGAGTCTCCAGATACTGCACCCGGGCGTTGGGGGTCTGCTAGATCCAAAATGTAATTGCGGCTTTCGATTGAGGAAGTTGAAAGGCGACGATTCGATCGTGATGGAGACGCATCGCGAGAACCAGGATTGCTTCGTGAATGAGGTGATAACGACCGTGGCGAGGTAGCGGCCTGAGCCTCTAGACTAGTTGCTGAGGCAGCCGGAGATCGTGAACGAGAGGCGGGGTGTGCGTAGGGGTCGGATTTACTGCGCACTCGAGATCCTGGGGTGGATTTAGCATTTGAAGACAAAGGATTAATGGTATATGAAGCTTACGCATTGCAGGAGGGCTCAATGAGTCAAAGTCCGCGGCTGGCTTAGAGGGGCCGAAGCTTGGATTTCGTGATGGTGGAGCGAATTCCACATTGATTGAAGGCGGTGCCATTTGGGATGCTTGTCCAATGTCGGAGCCGCTATTGATGGCATTCATCATGTCATCTGCGGGCATCCCGTATGGCGCAGAGGGGAATTGGTTATTGAGATTGGGAGACAGATAGGGCGCATGTGGAACCATTTCACCTCCCTGCTGCGGAATGAGTTGCGGTGAAATATACGGGCTATGGAGTGGACTGAATCCTTGCTGCTGTTGCTGTTGTTCAGACAGTGTGAATGAATCGATATTCAGCGCATTGTCATATAAAGAAGGGTCATTCTGCGGTGCCAATGAGGGAGAAGCATTATTCTCAATGCCCTCATACTCATGTTGAGACAAATATGGGGAGTGGTTGGCCGAAGACACCTCTGACACCTCAGATGGCGCTCGACGATGGCCTTGGAAAGAGGAATGGTTCATCACCGACTGCCAGTCTTGATTGGACTGCGCGCTCAGGTAAGCAGCAGTGGCAGGGTCTAACGAGGTATGTCGCGAATGCTGAGGGGTGTAAAACGTGCCTGGTGTGGATCCCGGAGGAGACATGGGACCGGGTGAAGATTGCTGCTGATCTTGCGACGACGCCGAGGGATTGGAGATGGGGCTGACCAGATCGGCGGGGTTGACTGCTTGATGAATCGATTGTGGCCGTTGGTTCATTTGAGGGTCCATTAAGAGCGACGAGTCATACTCCGCAGAGACGCTATTAGGACTGTGATTGTGGTAGGCGGAGAAGTCCATGTCGGGGTTGTTGAGAAGATTGTAGTTTCCCTCCGGCTGCGAGCGAAAGCCTCCGGAAGTATGATCCAACTGATTGACAAGGGTCGCCTCGAAGGACTGCGAACTGGGAATGTTGCCGGTGTTGATGTTCGGAGGGAAGGGTTGATCGACAGGTGGAACAAGGCTCTGTGCTGGTGGGGGAGCAGAAAGATATTGAGGATAGCCGTACGCGTCGGTGCCAGCCATGTTCGCATTATGATTCGGATTTTGGAAAGCAGAGTTGGTCGCGAATGCCATGGAGGGGTCCAGGCCGAGCCCCGTTGGATCGAGATACTGCTGCGAGTGGGGTGATGGGCTCACACTACGATGTTTAGAGCCTCCAGGCGATGCGCCGCCCTGACTCTGGTCATGAGACGCCATACTGAACAGAGTAATATGGTGCCCAACCTTGCGATTAGGCGCCAGATGGGAATGAGGAAGCGATTCGCGGGAGGAGGTGCGAAGTCGGTGTGATCCGTCAGAGCGGGCGGCGGACAGGAAGCGTAGGGAGGAGCGGGGATGGAGATGGCGGGCGGCACATTCGCAAAGAGGAACAACAACACACGCGCACCGTCAGCAGCGAGAGCGCATCCTTAAAGCATCAGGGAAACGAGGTGATGGATTAAATGATGATTTCACGTGCACAAGGCGGTCTGGGTTCTCACGAAACCGTATTTCCTTTCCAAGTTGGTGCCCTAAAGTGTGTTTGGCTTTGGCCCACTTTCCTAGGAAACTGGGGAATTGTGTTTCACCGAGGGGATAAATTCTTACAGAGTACGTATTGGAGGTGAGAAACTGGATCATCTATATCTCGAGAGACCATGGGGAGATTCCCCACTCTGATAACAGATAGGGCACCTATTTTTAAATCGCGCCTCCAAAAGGCTTAACCACCAAAGATGTACATCTCTAGGCATCCCAGATTCACGACTTGACCAGAAGACTCACCCTGGAGGGTGTTCTTCCGATAAATCCCAAGTGGAGATGTGGGCTACGGCTAATGCGTAGAAGTCCTAGTTCTCGTTTGCACAGCCACGCAGCTGAAAGGTATCCATGGTTGGTAGTGATTGGACCAGATCTATCCCTAATCAGGTCTAGCCGCGGAGGGGTCAAATGGAGACACACCCAAGGCAGACTGACAGAAATCTGCCTTGTTTCATGTGTGCCTGGAGCCAAAAATATCATGGAGACTGAGAAACATCATGCAAACATGTCGATCGCTCCATTGCCTGGATTCGGCATCTGTAAGGGTTAGTTTCGTTGTTCCGTCCCTTGCTGAGGTGAGCCCTTTGCGGAGTTGGAGGAGCTTCCCCTAGTTTGAAATATGGGGAGTTTCAGTGTCAGTTTCAGCTTTGACAGTTGCTTATTCTTAATCTTGCGACATAGGGGTACCCGACCATATCAAGGTAGCCCATAGATTGGGCCCAAGTCAGGGATCATTCCACGGTGAAGTCTGAGTCAATTGGCTCACCTATCTGCAGCAACACGTGGGTTTGCGGTATTTGCATCTACGGTGTGTCCGGCTCCTAAATACACTTCGGGGCCGGGGGAATCCTCGGGCTTTTATACGTGGTTCCAAGGTTCGAGCTACAGAAATCTGATATTCGTACTTGTACTGGAAGAAGATTAGAAGCACTTTTAATGAGTAAAATTAGAAGTCATTCACACATACAATGATGCTTGTTGTTCAAATACCCAGGCAGGCAATCGTCATGACGATCCTCGGACGGGCGTGCGGTTCCACTGGACCTATTACGTAGCACTCCATCTCGGGCGTGTCTTGCCGCCGTCAGTGCGACCAGTCTTGCCTCGTCTCTAGATATCTTAATTTTGAGTCAACAGACATAGCCAATTTCCGCATGTATTTCCTCACTAAATATTCCAGAAATATGTCTCTCTTCACGCTCAGACACCTGACAGCTACAAACAAGCTCGCTCCCATTCAGGCTCCGAATCCGCCTCTTCAGCCTCTCTCTCCGCCTGTCTCTGCTCTTCTCTCTCGATATCATATTCGGCCTGAACCCGAGCAATATCGCTCTCCGGAAGATTGGCAATGAGCTCTAACACATCGGCATGCCCGTCGGCAGGACTAGATTTTGCATAGAGCAACAAAGCCTTGGCATATTCCTCTGGGTCACCAACTCTATAGCCCAATGCATCTTCCTTGATAACTTCAAGCACAGTCATATTGTCTGAGCCGCCGACGATTCCATTCACCACCCCTCCGGAAATATGATAGCGTGCCCAGATAGCGTCTCCGAATCTTTCCTCGCGTATGGCGTTGACGCATAGGCTACCCCAGGGCTCGACGATTTGAAATCTTTTATTCCTGCTGTGAACATCTTGGATTGAATACTCCAGGAATAGTTGCTCCACCGGTCTATTTTCTGGGAGATTCGGCATGGCTTCAATCGTACGTTAGTCCGGCCTTTCCAAGTAAAGGGACCAGAAGTCGAGTTGAAATCAACATTACCTTTGGCTTTCCTTATGGAATTGGATAGGATAGGTGGATGGGATCCAAAGAAGGTCATAAAGATCAGAAACTCATATGAAGTGGGGCAAGCTTATCTGTCGTAGCTGCCTAGAGTATCAGTCTGTCTTCCTTAAATACGCACATTAGTACTAGTCCTTTGCACTAACACCTATTCTTTTATGCATACCTGGTGAGGTGTCAAGTGATGCATGTGTAGATAGTAAAACCTGCCTTGTTCTCAGATTCCTTGACAGACAAACTGACACCATCTTCGTTTTTCCTCCTTCCCCTGATGAAAATGCTCATTAATACTGCGCGTTGACTTATTTAAGGCTGTAGCCAGCAGCACTGCATGTTTGAACTAAAAAGTCGAAATGGGGATCTGTTCTAGTTCATTATCCTTACCTGATCTGTCGATTTCGAGTGTCAGACATTTATTGAAGCAAATCCTGGACCATTTGATCATTTTTTACGAGTACCTGACAGCATGAAAAATATCCACCCAGTGTGCACATCTATTATTCGAACTTGCTCATTAAAACACTTCAAGGCTATAAATGGGGAAATTGCAAAAAAAAAAAAAAAAAAAAAAAAAAAGCAGAATGCAAGGTCACAGACTATCCTATAGAACGATCAGCGACAAGCCTCACTACCTAATGAAGTGACAAGGGTACAACATTGGCACAAGGTACAACAAATTTATGTACTTTCTACTAGTTGGCGTATCGCCGGAGCTTCTCGAACCTAAATAGAGTAACTTCTTTTTTCCAATAAAAGAAACCCGATGTTAGAGTTGTAAATGGTGTAGAAAGTACAAGACTGTTTTGAACATCTGTATAGTTAGATGTCTATACTCATGCCTTTTTGCTCTTTCTCTTAGGCATGATATTACCTAATGTCGACATGAGGGGAAGAGGGGACATGAACCATCAGCTGCAATAGAAGATGTCGTAATGCCATGCTTGTACTCTGTACATGTTCATCCTCGTGGAATCTCTAGGTACACTGCATCTCATGACCCATATTTACCCCACATTATCTCCGAAATTGCCTGATTTGCCGAAAAACAAGGTTTCTTCAAGTGATCTTCACTGTGCCTGCTCCACCACCTGATTACCTCATTTTCAGGTTGCATCGACTTCATTTAACCGACATCGGACTATTGATCGGAGACTATTCTCCCGAGCTGCATTTCAAGCTTGATTTCCTGGGATTTCTTATCCGTGATGCATGTTAAATACCAACGGCCAGGCGGGCCTGATGTGACAAGAGCCACAGACTGCAACATACATCTTCATTATATGATACATCATGCCCGGTGTCTTCTCCCGTCTGGTTGCTCCCACAGCTTTCTTGTGGGCGCTCACTCTGTCCCTCGTTAATGCAGACCAGTCAACAACCATCACGACTGACCTTTACCCCGAGACCTGGAATGGCTGGGGCGTATCTTTAGCTTGGTGGGCTAAAATCTTCGGAGACCGAGAGGATCTGGCAGATGTTGTCTTTTCTCTAGATTCGACTTATTGGAGTCCTGGTAGCCAGACATTGCCTGGTTTGGGATTGAATATTTTACGATACAATGCTGGTGCGTGTTCATGGAATACCATCAATGGCACCGTGAAGATGGCCGCATCTGCAAATATTCCTGCATCCAAACAGATAGAAGGGTACTGGCTGGATGGCTTGAGTACCGATCCTAGTTCCTCTAGCTGGAACTGGACGGTGGATGCAAACCAGCGCACGATGATGTTAAATGCCCAGGCTCGAGGGGCAGATACCTTTGAGCTCTTCTCCAACTCGCCTATGTGGTGGCAGCTGAGCAACCTCAATCCCAGTGGCGCCTCTGGCGGTGGAGACAACCTGCCTGCATCCCAGTATCAAAACCATGCTATTTATCTCTCTACGATTGCCCAGTATGCCCAGGAGAACTGGGGAATTACTTTCACGTCCATCGAGGCGTTCAATGAGCCAGCGTCTAGCTGGTGGGTATCCACTGGCACACAAGAGGGATGTCATTTCAGTGCCACTTCCCAAGCATCCTTGATCCCGATTCTCTCAAAGGAAATGAAAGCCCGTGGCTTAGATAACACCATCATCGCTGCTTCTGATGAGAACAGTTTTGAGTTAGCCCTTGACGGCTGGGACACTATTACCAAAGCAACGGAAATATCATACGTTGGACGTGTCAACACACATGGATACCAAGCGCTGAGCGGACCACGCTCTGACCTCCGCGCAGCAGCTACCAGCGCCGGACAAGAGCTTTGGGACAGCGAATACGGAGATAGTGACGGCACCGGTGCAACCCTCGTTCAAGTAATCATGATGGATATCAAATCACTGCAGCCCAATGCTTGGGTACACTGGCAGGTCGTTGATGGCTCGGACTGGGGACTCATTGATGGCGATATCGCGTCTGATACACTCAGTGGTGCTACGACCAAGTACTATATGCTGGCGCAATTCAGTCGGCATATTCGCTCTGGAATGCAGATTCTCAACACTACTTCGAGCAATGTTATTCCAGCTATTGATGAGAGCAACGATACGCTCGTCATTGTTGCGGCGAACTGGGATGATGATCAAACTTTTACCTTTGATCTTTCGGCCTTTTCTGAGATTCCAGATGATGGTACGGCGGTCAGTAGCTGGCTGACTGATACTGCTGGTGATAATCTGTATGCCACCAGTGATGGGGTGGTCATCGAGAATAAAAAGATCTCGGTGTCGATTCCGAGCGATACTGTGCAGACGTTTGAGATTTATGGTGTGAAAATCTAGGAGATGGATGAGAGAATCCATAGATTCAAGCTAGGAGTCAAATCTACCGGATCAATTAAGAGATTCAGTCCACAAATATTCATTTCTGCTTGATCTTGATCTAGGGCCAATCTTAAATGTCTATTCTAATCGACGTGCTGCTTTCCCTCGTCCTTATCATGTGAATTATAAAGGCCTCTTGAGGTCTTAAGAGTCGGACTGCCTGAAGCTCATGGCAAGGATGCCGCCCTCATCATTACAGACAAATCCTCGAAATGAATCAGTATCATTCCTGGTGCTGCAACGTACACGACCGCGGATTGGGCAAATCAACTACTCGATTATTTGCTGCATGGAGCGTGGGGCGTTCCGAGAGTCATCATATCTGACCGCGACCCAAAATTTCTTGCAGCTCTATGGCGAGGTATCTGGCAAAGGTTGGGTACTAAACTAGCATTCACAACTGCCTGGCACCCGCAATTGGTTGGCCAGTCGGAAAGATCAAACCAAACAGAGGAAATTGCCATCAGATTCGATATCAGCAGAGACTCCCAATCTCGCAGATCATATGCACTCACCGCGGTCTGCTTGGGCTCAATAATTAGATTCTTCGCCTCTGAAATAAGTGTCCGTTCACCGCTAACACCAGGCAAAGTCTCCATCCATCACGTCACTTCGCTAAACGCAAGATGTAGCAGGTGATAGAGACTCGTCGACCCATCCGGCTGTATCTCTGCGAGTTTACAGCGGTGGTGATCACGATGGAGGTAATCGTCTTTCCAACTGCGAGGTCGGCTTTGGTCATCCATGGCTGCCTTGATATCTGTGGCCATTGGGTCTCGGCCCCCTTCTAGAAGCCAGTCCAAGGCTGCAAGTAATACCTTAGTCAGTCGTTCCTCCTCGTCCCTACCCGAACACCCGTATTGTTCAATCCGAGCCTGAGCAACACGTTTATCCTCCTCCCAAGTGTATTGAGTCGCTGGCTCCACTGATGACACACTTTGAGGCGTTGGAGATCCAGGAGCTTGTTATAATTTACGGCGCCAATATCGATTGGGCGACGTGGGGTCATTTGCGATAGATGGGGTAGCGGGAAGCGGCACACCTGTGGGGCTGTGCGGTCTTTTTAGCCTGCATGATTGATAAAGTAAATGAAAATGTTTATGGACTGATGAGAGACGAGGCAGCCACTCATGTGAGAAAGGTAGTGGTGGGTGTTGATGATTGAGAAAAGGGCATCCATATGTATTAGCACGTCGCGTGCTGGTCGAAGCGGTCAGAGGAGACAAGAAGAAGCGTACGAGTACGAAGTTCGAATACGCAGAAAGGACAAGACAGACGAATCAAGATGTTGTATTGTGAGGGGAATTGGCGGCGGGAGAAGAAGGAAGAAGGGAAGAAAGGAAGAAGAAGAGAGAGAAGCGCTGATCTACCTGGAGGGGTCACTCCACTCGCAACAATATGCGCAAGTGCCACATCATGTACTCTAAGCACCTATGACTAGTACGGTGACCCGGACCAGGACTTTAACTCTGTTAAATAAAGCAATTAGTTCAGATGTTAGCTAACTAACGTAACTGGTAAGCGAGTCGGCTACTCCAAATCACGTAGTAAATGTGTATGAATGACTTAATCAGATATGAAGATCATCTGAATTTCAGGAGTACACTTAGATAGAAAGAGAATATCGTTCTATAAGGATAAGTCAGCCAAAGCTCTGGTTGTCGGGATATAAGGCTGTGATTTATCACAATAACTAGGTATTTTGGGTTGGCCGGGCCGCGTACGTGGCCGACTCGCTTACCGGTTACGTTACGCATAAGCTACCGTAGGTCTAACTGTAGGGCTAACATTGGAGTTTGGTCTTCGTCCATATTTATGGGAAAGCACTGCTAGCTACAAGTGAAGGAAGTTTGGCTAGGCGTCAGGCTCTCAAGTCAGTGGCGAAGAGCGTACCGTTCTACATAATCGATATCAACCATACTTATGAAATCCTAATCAAACCCAAGCTCAAGATTATGAAAATAGAATAACAGTAATTCTTTCTCAAAGTCTGCCAATAAAACCAAACCCCAACCCGCAAAAGAGCTACTAAAGCTCTCCCAACGTGGCAAAGCTAGCATAAACTTCATCATTGGAAGTACTAACCAACAGATTATTCGCACAGCTACTGCCCAAAGCCGCATTGCCAATCCAAGCAGGCTCCCAATAATAAATACCCAGGCCACCAGTAACAGCCTCAACAACAGCAGCCAACTCCTGCAAGAAAGTCTCCTGGCCCGCAACGGAGAACGGGATAGACTTCAAATCACTCGGGAACGAATACGCGGGCGAAGGACACGAAACAGGCCAGTTAGTCTCAACGATCACGATGTCCTTTCCGTACGCCGCGTACATATTCGTCATACTGGTCTTCAGCGAGGAGAGAGTAGCCGATGAGCTATAGAAGGGGTAGTAGGAGATACCCATGTAATCGAAATCGGAAGAAACCAGATCCGTGCTGGATGCGAGGACCTCGTTGTAGAAGTACTCTTGTTCGCTCCAGCTCCAACCGTTGTCGAGATGAATCATGATCTTGGGGGTTGTCTCGAGGTCGGAGTCTTTGACGCCCCAGGCTCCGGAGTGGAGGAGGCTGGCGATGTTATCATAGTTGGGTGTTTCGCCCAGGGGCCAGAGGAGACCAGCTGTGATCTCGTTGCCGATTGAGACGATGTCGACGGTGAGGCCAGCCTCGTAGAAAGTATTGCATACTTCTTTGGTGTAGTTGTATAGTTGCCAGGTTAGGGTGTCGATGGAGGTTGTGGACCATCCGGTGGGGGTTGTCTATTTATGTTAGGGATCTTCAGTAAGGTGGATGGGTGGGTGCGTACCTGGTCACCTGGATCCGCCCATGTATCACTCAAATGCAGATCGAGGTATGTTCCCATACCCTGAGCCTGCACTCTAGTCGCAAGCTCGATGTTGTAATCGAGATCGTAACTGCCATCACTGGGATTCACCCAGATACGCTGACGGACGGAATTAATTCCCAGATCCGCCATGATCACCTCCAACTTCTCTGTCTTTCCAGCGGAATTCTTGTACGAGATACCGGCGTCCTCCTCGACGAGGAGGGAGGAGATGTCCGCTCCGCGAAGGGACAGCTCCGCGGACACAGCAGGAACGAGGAGCTGGGAGGCAAGAAGAATCAATGGAAGCATGATGGGCAATTGCACTCAGCCTGTGAGTCTTCTCTGGATAGATAATGGGATGCGATCGAAGGAAACGAAATGTCTAACTGGAGACATCTTCGCCTTTCTATACTTTCTATCCTCTGGCCTAGTTCCAGCTGAGACGGGGAAATTCCCCCATTGCACTTTCGGCTATTTTCCAGATGTCAGAATACTTGTCCGGAGAACATCCTGCTTGGGACTAGCATGCGCGGGTGAAACGCCCGTCTGATGGTGCGGCGGGTGGGGAGATTGGGGTATCAGGTTACCGTTGTGAAAGTCTTTTCTGGGAGAGGTGGCTTACCCCCTGTCTAGTCTATCATTTATATGACGCACGTGGCTCTTCTCTTTCTTCAGGGAAATGCTAGCTCCGGGGAGTGCGTGTCACTTGGACATGATTCCTTTTCGGAGGATTTAAAGCCATGCTTGTTCCCGCTTGGACGCCTTTGCCGATCCCGGTTCACCATGGCCAACTCTATTCTCCACTCTCTCTTGCGTGAATATTGGACCGTGAGATTTATTGGTGGAATTCAAAGATACAGGCTTTGGTGGGTTCTATAAGCGAGGCTTGGGACTGACGTACACTTAGGGGTCAATATGCCAAAGCGTTATGGTCACCCCGCCGGGATAAACGAATAGAGTACGGGAGGTATACCCCTGGCCAATGAGAGACAATGGTTTAGATGACTCCGTATTACAATGTATACTGCGCTCTTGTTCCATTAATCATTTCCATCAATTGTCATTGCAACAGGCGTCCCCACACCGCTCAGCTTCATATATCATGCAGGCATCTTTAGCTGAAATCCAAAGAGATCGCGGAACCCCACTCAACGTCAACATTACATACAAGTAGAGTGTTCAAAAAGATCCGGGCGCTTCCATACAACAGCAAACGGATCGGTAGAGATAGAAAAAATAACGGGGTGACGCCGTGCCAGTCCGGGGTTGACTGGCACCGACCGTCCCAGACAGCCAGAAGCATGAAACCTCGCATCATGACGGGTGGGTTATGCCACCGATGCGATATGTATATATGTACAAGACATGTAGCATGTATGTCAACAAGCTCTAGGATGCTAGGTCCAGAGGTGACTCGGGAAAAGCAATCACATTGTACAACGACTTCGCCGTATAAAGGAAGTGTCGAACCAGAGGGGAAGGGAGGGGATGGATTTTGAGGTATGCCTGGGTATTAGGCGCTGGCTTTCTTGCCGGTGGGAATGGGGGCTTTGGTGGATGGCTTCTTCTTTCCAATCACAAGAATTTCCTCTTCAGACTCTTCGTCCTCGTCCTCGTCGTCACAGTAGTATCTGGACTCGTCTTCCTCTGATGGGCGAGGGGAGCATTGGTGGGCTTTGATTGTCTCCCCCGTCCGGAGGATAGAAGGCACTGTGGTCGTGTCGTCGGAGTCTTTCTCTTTAAATTGGTAAAAACCATCACCAGATAGAGACGAAGCGCCGGAGATGACAGACGGGATGCTAGGGTGAGAAGCACTCTGAGACATGCCGCTCGTGAAATCATCCGCAGAAGAGGAAGAAATAGTGGCGGCAGAAGGGGTGGAGGCAGCGAGGCCATTGCGAGGGGGATCGGCAGAAGGTCGAGAATCCAAGGGAGGAGCCAATAATGGCAAGTGGAGGGAGTCAGTTGAGACCATCGCGCTTTCAATGTGCGGAGCCAGTGCATTATCTGCGCTGGGCTCGATGTCGCTCTTTCTGCGGCGCAAAAGCGCTTCCTTGGTGAGGTGGAATGATTCTGCAGAAGAATTACCTGGGAGCTGTTGGGAACGATTGCGTCGGTGTGCTGATGCCGTAGCCGGGATACGAGAAGGTGCAGGGCTTGCAGCATGCCACAAGCCTGTCGTTCGCAAATGACCCATTGCTGAAGCATTGCTCACAGCGGTGCTGGGTTCGGACCGATGGTCTCCATCCAACGAGATTGCCTCTCCAGACGGGGAAGTACGACGACTGCGGCTACCGTAAGAACCTCGGGAACCGCGTCGATGGGCACCACTGAAAAGACTGCCAAATCCGGTGGTTCCCAAAGCTTCGATGATCGAGGGAGTGCCGGTTCGCGGTCTGTTCGTCGGTGTAGCGTCGAAGTTGGACTGCTTGACAGTCTTTGTAGACTCTGCAGTAGACATCGAGGACTTGGCGCGCCGGGGAGGGCCGGGTCGAGGCGTTACACTTGAGACAGCCGCCATCTTATTGATCTCGGGTATGATCGCATCATCAAAATAATTGCCCCAGGAGGATTCTTCCTCCACGGGGCTTGCTGTGACGCTCTGGGCGAGTGGATGTTCTGCTGGGATGAACTTGGACCCCCGAATGTCCTCATCTCCTTTCAAGCTTGATCGGCGACTGCCAGACGGAGTCTTGCTGAATGTACCTATGCTCGAGGCCGAGGACAATGTGTCTGAGGAATTATTTGATCGCTTGCGGCTCTCCTTGTCCTTGGAGGACCGACCGCCAAACCATTTTGCGACATTGGACCGAACGCGCTGGATGAATGGTACCTTGCTGACAGCACTCGTGACTTCTTCGTTAGAGACCTCGATTCTCTTGCCCTTGCTTTGATAGCCGGGGTCACTCTCTTCCACCCAAGCCCGTGGGTTGGGAAGACCCTTCAGAGTCCATGGATGATGTTTGATCTCCTTCAAGGTAATGCGCTTGAAGGGGTCTTTGGTCAACAGACGGCGCAGCAGGTCGTATAGCTCGTCGTCAATGTCCTCGTAAACAAGTTCGTCGCTATTGCGATATGCTCCCTGGCCGACGTCCAATGCGTCGTCCACGACAGGAACGAGACGTTTGCGCGGAATGAAAACTTCCTTCTTCACGATGGTCTGGAACATGCTGTACTCATCATCTGACACAAAAGGCAGACGTCCAAAGATCATGCCGTACAGAGTGACACCTAGAGACCAGACATCGATGGCACCTGTGATCTTGGGCACCGACCCGATGGTTTCAAGAAAGTCATCACCAGTATAACACAGCTCCGGAGCGTAGAACGCAGGTGTACCAACGGTCTTGGACAGCTCACGGGCATCATCCAGTTCGGTAGCATCAGTTTCTCCTTCGCCTAGTTGCTCCTCTTCCTCATCATGCAATGGTCGTCCCAAATAAGACACGCCGAAATCGGAGATCTTAACGCGATAATTACTGGTGACCAGGAGATTGGCTGGCTTGATATCACGGTGAATAATACCCTGGAAATGGAGATATTCTAGTCCGAGAACGGAGTCACGGAAGGCGTTTCGAGTCTCAGCAATTGTCAAGCAAGGGACATAAGACAGATCATCCGCATCGGCAGACCACTCCGGCTCAGATGGTGCATAGCCGAAACTGCTAGATGCTGTGCTGAACCGTCTTTCAAATGGATAGTCTGAGTAGGCGCCGTACATAGTGCCTTCGACTGCAGCCAGTGCTGAGTCCTGGGCGGAGGATTGACTAGGAGATGAATCTGTCACAGCAACCGACCGGGTGGATGACCGCCTGATTGCTAGTCCAAGCCCTTCGTCATCTTCTTCATCCGAGGTGTCTGCACCATGCTCCAGACTCCAAGCGGGAATGGGCCCTTGTTGTGCATCTGCGGCCTGCGCTTCAACCCGTTCCCTAGCCCTTTGTCGTTGGCGGCGTAAGTGTTGCGCCGTCCGAATGAATTGCTGACTCTCTTCTATGAATGCTGGGGTATCAGGTATTCCAGCCATCTCCCGTTCCAGACGTAGTTTGTCGACATGAACAATCTCTCGCAAGCCCCTTTTCCGCCAAACTATCTCCCCGTTCTCAACATACTCCAACACAATATAGACTTTTTGCCGATTGGGATCATCGATCACCTCGAGTAAACTGACAACATTGGGATGCCGAGCCTTCTTCAAGATCGCAACCTCCTTTTTCACCTTGTCCTCTGGATTGCCCAGCTTCCCAAGTCGACGTCGCTTGGAGTATCGTTGAACAATCTTGATGGCAACCTGCTGCTTGGTGGTGATATGCCGACCCAGCTTCACTTTGCCATGTTCTCCGCGTCCTAGTTCCTCAAGAATCTCATACTGATTGATGACTTTGTTCCCAGTCACCAAATCTCGATCAACTTCGACGGTGTGGGTTTCCTTGGGCGGTTGTAGATGCGTTGGGTGAAGAAACGGGCTGCCAATTGCACTTCCATCATCCGAGCCCATAGATGGAGTGTGTCGATGACTCCTTATTGAAAAGAGACCCGGACTCGACAACGGGGTGTTCCCGGCAGTGCGAGATACCCGAGGGAAGCGGGGAGTCGGCTCTGCCTGTGACGGGTAGGAACTGCGCGATCCGAGATGCGGCAACTGGTAGGTCGGATGAATCTGGGACTGGAGGGAGGCATAGGACTGGTCGGGGTAAACAGGGTATTCGGGGGTGTTTTCGGAGTGTCGAGATGTCCTACGAGGGCTGCGGCCCACGCCGCCCTGTTCCGACCGAACATCGACCACGATATCCTCATTAAGTGCTTGTAAAGAGCTCGTCGAAGAGCGGGTGGAGGGTGCTCGCCCGGATGCGTAGACATGAGGGAAAGCTTGTCGAAGGGTCGCTTGTGCCTCGGAAATCTCCGCAACCGCGCTTTTAGGAGCCTGTTTGGTGGTAGTTTGTGCAGTCTGTCGAGGCTCTGGCTTGTCTTTTAATAATGACAGGGCCTGTAATGTATCCTCAGACCTGTGCGTCGGTGGTCTGGGGTCCAAGCCATGGCCATTTCGAGTCACCTGTTCCGGCTCCTCTAGACCAGGGACCGAGGACCCTCGTTCCGTCATTTTTTTATTCTTCCGTTGCGTTTATATGTATGGGAAGGTGAGGAAAGATTTAGGCGTGCGGGCAAACGGCGCCAAGTTTCCAGTTGAGCATCCTTTTCACAATCTGCCTTTGATGGAATCCAAATTTCTTCACAAGCTGGTGAGCTCGAATGGCACGCACGAATAAAGCGGCATTACTCTGCGACTCAAGGCAGATTGGGGCGAGAAACCGTGTACCGGACAGCGGGCCGCCAAAGGGGGGAACGTAGACCTGCTACTGCACGAGGGAATTTGGCCGATCCTACACACGTGGAGGAAAGGGGTCGGATATGGGCCGGAAGACAAATTAAGGCGAGCGATTCGAGGTATAAATAGGCGGTGTCGGAATCGTTTTCGAAGGGCCACGCTTTCGAAGAGGGGGAGGGAAGGTGAAGGGAGAACCTGCGAACAATTCGAGAAGGAGTGTCCAAATGAACGGCAAGAAAAAAAGAAAAAGAAAAGGAAGGAAGAAATAGTCCTCGAAGACAATAAAGCCGAAAGGGAGTTGAGGAGCTCTAAGGGAGAAAGGAAAGGGAGGTTGGGTTAGGAAGTGGGTAATAGGGCAGAGCGAAGATCGGATGCCAAGGGAAAGTGAGAATCAAATACCAATGACGATGCGCCCCACGAGAAAAAAAAAAAAAGAAAAGAAAAGTCGGCGTTACAAAAACAGAAGTAAAGTTTAAGGACTAGGCTTCAAAAGGATGTCGAGTAAATTTACAATGAATTCCGATACAGAAAAAGACCTCAGCACCAGAACTTGACTGGTGGGGCTTGTCAGACTCACTAAATCAGGCCGGACTGCTTCGGCCGATTCTCCGGTGTGGCGATCTTGATATCTATACCCTTGCTGTACATTACGTCGAGGACTTTACCTTGGCGCACTGCCACACCCGAGGTCGAACACGAATCAGAACCTATTTTCCTTCGTGGTTAGTATAGAGATGCCATGGATCTGTCTTCTTTAAATCTGGTTTGTTTTGATGTTCTCTCGCGGATTCAGGTTTGACTGTCTGCTAGCGGGAAGACCCTGTGAAGTCTTGAGAGCGCCTCTACAACCGCCAAGTACCATTGGCGGTAACTTTTGATTATTTTTCCATGACCCTGGTTTTGTTATTTTATTACTCAGAATGGGCATTGGATGACCCTACCATCTTCCCCTTTCGTCTACCAGCAGCACTAAAAGGCTGACCATTACCCCGTACCCGTCATCCTTGGTGAACGAGCCTGCCATCTCAACCGCCAATCGCACATCTTCCCCGCAGCTCACGGTCCAACTCGGTACAATGAAAACTAGCTTCAACCCGGGCGCCTGGTGTCAAGGATTCCGTCCCATTTGCTTGCCCGTCGGGTCCGTGGATAGTGGGTACGATTGCCAATGGATGCCGCTCCCTTCTGATGGGTTGGGACCAACCACGCTCACGTCCCGGAGATTGTTGCGAGCCAGGGGATGTAAGAACAAGGATGTTCCCGCATGTGCATATCTTTGGCACACTAATCATTAGTTCGTGGGGATGGGCGCCAGGGATGCGGAGTGGAATAGCTACCCGCTTCGATAGGTAATTGAACATGGGGTCCATCTTCATTATAACATATAGATAAGCTGCATCTGATATAGAAGACCGCAATGAATCCAACACAAAACACCCGAGAGGCGTGCTGCAAGTGCCTCCTTTGGAATCGTCCGTGCGCGGTCGAAACCGGACAACGATTACATCATACAAGGGTCTGGGCCCGCTAATTAACCACCGTTAACCTTGATACACAGTCGATTACGACTTGCAGAACGCACTGATCACCTAGAGACTCCTGTCTCTTTGACTCTGTGGCGCGCAAATCCTGTGTCAAATTCGAAAACTGAAATGCCCCCCAAATTGATGCCAGGTATTCGGAGTGGATCCAAGGGGATGAATACTAGTATACTGTACAACGCATGTTCTGGGTCGCAGAAACGAGTGGTGTCCAGAGCCCAGAGCCCAATACTCAAAAAACAGTGCCCGATACCGATGGTCTGAGACCCCCGGGAGAGCACCGAGACCAAGGGCTGAAATTTTCCCGCTCGGAAAAGGGGATGGAAAAGGAGCTGCTATTTTCACCAGATTTTGCCCTCGCGACCCCTTAGCGTTTTGACTTGGCTCGCAGTCTAAACTGGGATGAGTTAGCTTCAACTTCCCTCAACCCCGCATCGAGACTCCGGGTGGTTTACCGACACCGGACGACCCCCAGAATCCAGAATCCAGAATCCAGATACATGGCGAAATGTTCATTGGGTGCTCCGTGCGAATACGGATCAACATCCTCCGCGCCTTCCTTCCTGGGATCATCGGACCTCAATAGGACGCTAAACTAAGTCCTGTAAATAGCAGAAACTAGCCCCTGTATTCCCTGTACAGTACCCCGAGCGCAAGCAAAGTTGGAAAAGAAATCCCCGAAAACTTGTATTTGATAATTTTATTTAATCTTCCGTAACTATACGAAATCTCAAGCCTCTATGTATACCATTCGCCATACTTTCTCCCACTCCAGCGTCCTACAGGCTACTCTTGAGGTCTTACCCTCTACGCCTCATGCGTAAAAGTCGATCCATGCACATGTGAAATCGCCTGCTCTTCGCGGATCGGCCACCGGGATCTGCGATTTCGGGCTCAATCCTCGTTGGTCCGTCTGTCTGTGTGACACAAGCGGCGCACGCCCTCGCCTTAATCCAGTTGCCTGGGGCGTGCAACCACCTCCCTTAATACTCTGTATTAACGTCCTTTGAGACCGATTTCCAATCTGACAGGGTACACCGTGCCTGCGGCAGGGTATTACTAGTAGTGAATAGTTAATCGAGAGGGGTAAGAGGTACGCTTTGGTCTATGGTAGAACATGGATATATGTACTCTGGTACTTCAATAACCCTGGCCTTATACGGGATGTAGGTATTGGCTTATGCGCCACGCACATGCTTTTACATTTGCATTCGGTGTGCATTTGAGTATTAGCTGCGCTGATATTCTGCCTTTTGATATGTGATCTCCGGTTTCTTCCTTACTTATAAACGTCTGCTTTATTGGTTTCGGGTTACACTAGAGAAAACCCCGGGATTCTGATATGACATCTGTATCAGATTACGAATATGGAACTATCTGCATGGCCGAATGATTCGACAGGCCACTTCTTCTTGCTATTCCTATCGGACTCGGAGTCGTTGAGGTTGGGATTGGGGTGTAGTTGCTGAAGATAAGTCGAGAGGACCATACCTGATGAGGAACGGATACTCAAACTGTCGCGGAATGAGCCCGTTTGCCTCTGAGATGTTTCATTTGAACTGTGGGAGTGTTGCTGCTGGTGGCAAATTAGCACTACTCTTTGGCGTTGAGACGCATTAGGGCTCGTGCTTCCCGTCGCTTGTTATAGCTGTATACCGTCCTGGTGGCAATATAGTGATGTGCAACTAGGTGCTGATGGCCATCAAATTGGTCAAATCTGCTACCTTCACCAATGTCTCCGAATTTATTATCATCAAGATGCCGTTGATTTAATGAGCCATAGACTAATATGACGGGGATTTCTTGGGTATACATTTCAGGCCATCATATAGCTAATATTTGAGCGAATAGCAATACAGAATACTGTTTTCAACCGAATAATTCAGCCGTCTCACCTCACCTTGAAACCATAACAGTATTATAAAAAAGGGTCTATGGGCAGAGATTACAGTCGATGCCATTGAGGCAAATTCCTCTGGTTGGTGCATTGTGTCAATAAACTTCAAAGGTCAATGAGTCTAGCCAAGCAGTGGCAAGTGATACAGTGAGAAAACGCCCAGTCTGCCGAGCTAGAGAACGGCCCGAGCACCCGCAGCAAGTCAGTCCAAACCAACCTCAGAGACCGTTTGGTATAGATGCATCTAACCCTGGCCCCTCCCCCAATAACAGAGTACAATATTCGGCACGCCCTACCCAGGCTGCGGTGGCTGTGTACGGACCCCCAATATCCAAGGCGAGGTATATGATTTCTTCTCCTCAGCTCACCGAATAAAGTTTGACATGAACTCCTGTTGGAGGCTCTGATTAGTCTCGAGTTGAGAAAAAGCAAAAACCGCCAGTGCATGAACATGCAAGGCCCCTGACAGGCTACTTTACGCACAGAGCCTTGTCAGCACAATGGGTTGCTGCTACCCGTTGCCAGCCGTCCACCAGGATCAATGCGGCTAGTAGGCTCGCATTTGGTGATTTGCCATGCATGGCCGGTTAGATTATCCTAACGATGGACAGGTACCTCGAAGATGCTACGTGCATAACGCCAAAGTGTCTAATTTGCACTTTCCAAAATGATTGGTCCGGTCGAGACCAATGAATCGCGGGCAATTCCTTAAGTTCCCATTGGAACTGACCCTGACCTTGCATCCCGAAATCGGCCTTGTGTCGTGTGCATGAGGGTGCATTTTTTTGCCCTTTTTCCCCCTCTTCGCTTCCCAGTTTCAGGTGTGCTGGTAATGTACAGAGTCAATGGTTATACGGGGGTTCTCCTAGACAAGCTTACGGTGATGCGCCCTATGCAGAGAGCGCATTGATCCGCCAATTTTGGTTCAGATGGGAATCGATCTGTTAAGCGCTGGTATCATTGGGATTTCTTCTGATTTCTGCGAACTGGCTACACAAATTCAACACGAGCCTGGCTCTAGTGGCTTTGCCTCAATAGCAGGGGATATTTGAGGCTAGACCTTCCCGTGGCGGGGGTTGGCGTGACAACCCACTGCTCCGGGGGACGTGATCCATGGTTTGATGTCAGCCATGGGCCCACTCTTAGGGGCCACCTTTGGAGCGATAAATC
Source organism: Penicillium longicatenatum (assembly GCF_028827895.1). Lineage (NCBI taxonomy): Eukaryota > Fungi > Ascomycota > Eurotiomycetes > Eurotiales > Aspergillaceae > Penicillium > Penicillium longicatenatum. The sequence goes on along the minus strand of NW_026643120.1, from coordinate 3,595,062 downwards.
GATGACCTGAAGAGTGCTCAAAGAATTGAATGATGATGCTGGAGGCAATAACATGAGCGGGGTGAGACTTCTGAAGGCCAAGATGAGACTTGGCAGTGTTGAGGGCGCGCGGTATGGTGTTGGGTAATTTAGTCTTTCCGCTTTTCGGGTTCAGTGCGAGTCTGGGTTGTCTAGAGTAACATTGGAAAGCAACATAGGGTTCTTTTGGGCGTTCGTATATTGAATAGCATCATGCCGTACTATACTTCAGCAAAAATTCTTTAGTCGAATTGTTGATGTTGTGCAACCACTGTGCTAGATATGGCTCTGATTATCTCCACATTTCAGACTAAGAGGGGCGTGGATCGAAAGTCGATCTCAGAACCAATTTTTAAAGTACGTAGCTTCAGCTAAAATCTCTGCTCAAAGTTTAAGCGAAAAGTTGCCCTTGCTTGGGTGAAATACTAGTCGTCGCCCTGGAGGCCTCAGGCAATCATTAGTATCCATGGAGACCTTCGCACCTTCCAACTTGTATACTCTCCGGCCAGAAAACAAGGATTTCTGCTACCGAGCTCCGGTTTATATTAACTTATATTAAAATACGACATCAACAAGCCATAATGAAGAGGAAGCGAGGTAAATTCATACCGGCACTTTATGGCCCCGCTTGGCGGCATTGTTGATGCTAGGCACCTAGCAAAGAACCGGGAAGTCTATGGTGTTCTGCAAGACATCTTATAGTCCACAAGATCCACTGCATGAGTTTCTATTGATCACATTTGCTGAGCACAGCATAAGTGGCGGTGGTTGGGCACAATCCACGCAATCGCGCTGGTCCCAGCACCATAATGAGTCCCGTTGCCGGCGCAACCATGTTGATCTCACGCCGATCTAAGCTCCCGACAATTTATTTGGCTTCCGCAATTCTTTATTGCGGGCCTCTCAATTGTAAGGAAAAATATGCAAATGGACCTACAATTATTCTGATTGGTGACCCATACTCCGTAATGAGCTACCCAGACTTTCTCGGCCCCGATCGGCCGTGTTTACTCGTACATAGATGTAAGATTCGGCATATGGATGCATCTAAACATCACGGGGCCACATCTCCGTATTTTCTCTCTTCTAGCAACGCTTTCTGACCGTTGAACTACTCAACTTTGGATCTGTGTCTCAGAATCTTGATCGCGCTAGACATGTCTATCGCGATGCAATAAACTGCTTTTACCTGTCAACCGCGTGGCGCCATGCTCAGCGATCCTGGAATGCATCCCTTCCCTTGAACCTTGTGTCTCAGATTGCGCTGCACCATGGAGCCCCGCCTCCGCTCTAAGCTACGTCGACTCGGCTTCACATCCCTGAGCCTAGTTGCTCTCACTTCCTCCGCCTCTGCGATTCCATACACGCCTTCCGCTATATTCCTCGCTCCGCAATACAATGATTCGCTGGCGTACCTCCTCCAGCCGGACAGCTCGAGCGCGGGCCGAACGCAGTTCCTTTCTCTCAATATTTCTTCCAGTATTAACAGCAGCGACACATCATTCACGCAGCTTCTCGAAGAGACTCCTTTTCAAAATGCCGACCAGACTTCGACCTTCCTTCCCGTTATCGATGACCGAGGAGTGATCACCGTCTACACAGGGAATTGCCATAACTCATCCGATACGCAAGAAGTATGGCAATTTCACTCCGACAAGAACAGTACCGTTGGCAATGGAACATGGACTCAGGTTTCAGTAAAGTCCGATGGGGAGAAGACAAAGCCAAGCTACCTAGCCGCGGGGTTTACGTTTGCATCCTCCAACAAGAGCAATACCTCCATGTACATGTTCGGTGGAATGTGTCCCTTTGCGAATAGCACGACTCAGACCTGGCTGTCCGACGCCAACTACTCACAGTCCATGGTTGCCTTGAGCCCTAGTTCCGACACGACCTATGTTGCGACAACTACAGGGAATCGGGCGCCTCCGGTCCCCGAGGCTGGAATGGCTATTGTATCGCTTCCTGAGACTTTTTCGAAGACAGAAACGCAGCAAGACTTCCTGTTGGTTGGTGGACATACGCGACATGCTTTTTTGAATATGTCCCAGTTAGCCATATTCTCATTGCCGCAGGAAAGTTGGAGCTTTGTCACCGTCAACTCACGAGAAAAGCCACGAACGGAGCTAGCTATCCGAGATGAGGTTTTGGTGACACCTCGATCAGGTCATGCTGCTGTTCTGTCTGAGGATGGTACGAAGGTCTTTGTCATTGGGGGATGGGTCGGTGATACTTCGACGCCTGCTGATCCCCAAATCGCCGTCTTGGAAGTCGGTGAAAGCTACGGAGGTTCTGGAGACTGGACATGGACTGTTCCATCATCGACCACCGGTGATGCTGGTATCACTGAGGGGACTGGAATCTATGGACACTCGGCTGCAATGCTCCCTGGGGGTGTGCTGATGATTGCTGGAGGGTACACCATTCCCAAACAGTCCACAAAGCGGTCATCCACAGAACAAAATTCCAAGGTCTACTTCTACAACTCGACATCTGGTGGCTGGGTCAAGTCCTACACCAATCCTTCAGCTCAAGTCTCCACATCCGCATCTTCGTCACACAAGCATGGCCTCTCATCAGAACAGAAGATTGGTCTTGGAACTGGGTTGGGTCTTGGAATTCCTCTCGCCATATTGCTCGCCATATGGGCGTGGAGATACTTCCAAAAGCGCCGAGTGCGGAACCATCGCGATTCGCAGCTCCGTGAACTCGCGCTGGGGGCTGAGCGTGCTCATTTCTGGGGTCGGGGTGATCCACAGCAGGCCAGCAGCATCCGCAGCTCTGGGATGAGCGAGAAGATAGATCCATCTTCTATGTATCCCTGGTCTGGAAATCTCAGTGCGACCTCGCGGCCTGCTTGGCAGGACAATAATGATAGCCAAAGCGAAAACCATGGTTTGCTTATGGAGGTACCCAGTCCGGACAAAAAGCCTCGCCCAGATAGTCGTCAATTTAGTGGTGCAAAGCCTTACAGGATGTCTGGATATTGTGACTGGCGTCGAAGCGAAGCCACAAGCGAAATCCATCCCATTGATGAACGTGAGGAGGACGAGGAGATCCTCCGAGAACGTCTCATGTCCACTATTCCCAAAGAGGAGCAAAGGCCTAAGATCCAAGACCCTGATGATCCATTCTCAGATACTCCCTTTTCTACACCCCGAAGCACAATCTTCGGTGTCGGTCTTGGTCCTTTCTATACCCGAAAAAGTGCTATAGACGGTGACGGCCAAGTTTCGCCAACGAAGAGTGATCGAACATCCACCAATCTCTCCGAGTCCTCCGCCTTCTCCTTCTCATCCGCTAAACAAGGTGGCCTTGTTTCACAAGCGCGGTCTGTTTACGTCGATAGGCCCCTGAGTTGGGCCAGCAGTGGCGGACAATCCGTCGATGGCATGGCTGCCATCTCAACACATAGCAGGGATACAGCACATAGCGATGTGGATGCTATAACTGCTCCATCAGAGAACTCATACTCAGCAGACTCCTACTCAACGGCGCGTACCACCATCGCAGAACGCCACGCAGAAAATCTCTCCCTCCTCGATGCAGATGCAATCGACACCTCACCTTCTAAACTCCCCTCCTCGAAACCTAAAACATCAGACTGGATGCTCCAAACCGTTCGTCGGGCTCTCACGCTCACCCGACGCAGTCCAACCACCCAACTTGAATCCGAAACCGAATCCGCTCCCCTAGCTTCTGGCATTGACCGTCGCAGCACCGTTATCGGACCAGGCTCATACCCATCTTACGGCGGTGCTACTACCCCCCGCCGTGCTGTGTCTGCTTCAGCGGAACTCTTCCGACGCAAACAAGGCGCCAAAGACTGGAATGCTAAGAAGCGTATGTCGGAGAACTTCACGATGGCCCGCTCTACGCGCGATGATCTCTTCATCGGTGCACCGGGTTACCTGGGTGATGATGACACTATGGACGAGGAAGAAGAGGAGGACTGGGACGTCGAGGGTGCGGCTGAAGGACGCAGTGTGCAGGTTACATACACCGTCCCTCGAGAAAAACTTCGAGTCGTCAATGCCTCTGCGGCTGATAATATCTCCGAGCGCAGTCTCAGTCGCACGCTTAGTGGTCGTCGTCATGTGAGCGGCTAAGATGTACAGCTCGGCCTTGATCTCGGATTTTTATTACTTCTTTCATGTACTTATGACAAGTTATCTTTTCTGGAAGATTGTACACAAGATGCGGCTTATGTTTCCATGATTATGCACGATCGCTGTTTTAGGCGTGGGGTTTTGGTTTTTTTTTCGTTCTTTCATTCGTTTGATATCCATGAGGTTGATATGATGCCCACCTGTTTCAGGTGTTTGGGCTTTGAGCGCTGGCTTGATGTGTGAAATTAGCGCTTGGCGGATACTTTGCTACTCTACAAATTACTTTACAAATGGATCCAATTTCAAATGTCGCAAGATAATCCAAGGTCCATGGATGTAGAAGGTGCTATCTATCTTCAATGCTGATACCATTGAATTAGGAAATGGTCAGTATGCACATGCGAGTAATATCTGTGTGGTACATGATTATTGTGGAGGTAGTTCATGGAATCATAGCTCATGCATCTCATTCAACAATCTTGTATCTAACACTTAAATAGCGAGGATATATAACAGGCCGAAAGAGGATTTTCATGCAAAGGATCCAAGTTCAAGATAGGAACAAACTTAAAAACAAATGATATCTATAGAAATTTTCATGGCCCCGTGATATTTTTCTTCTTATATCCAACTTACGCACCATTAGGAGCAGTAGCCGGCTTGGTGGGAATAGTAGAAGGCAGCGGCGGGAGCAGGTTCTTAGCGCTCTCACGGGCGTACTGAGCCATGAGGGCATCCATAATGACAAGGGAAGACATGGCCTCAACGATAGGAACAGCGCGGGGCACGACGCAAGGGTCGTGACGACCCTTAGCCTCGAGGATACCCTCCTCGAAAGCGTAAGTAGCAGTGTTCTGAGCCTGGCCAATAGTAGCAGCAGGCTTGAAAGCGACGCGGAAGTAGATGTTGGCGCCGTTGGAGATACCTCCCTGGATACCACCGGAGTTGTTGGTCTTGGTGGTAAGACGCTGGGTACCGTCCTCATTGGTGGTCACGATGAAGGGGTCGTTGTGGATGGAACCGGCAACCTCGCAGCCGCCGAAGCCGGAGCCGATCTCGAAGCCCTTGGTGGCGGGGATGCTGAGCATGGCGTGCGCGAGCTTAGCCTCGAGCTTGTCGAAGCAGGGCTCGCCCAGGCCGACGGGGACGTTACGGATCACACATGTGACGGTTCCACCAATGCTGTCGTGGCTGTCACGGAACTTCTCGATGACCTTGGTCATGCGTGCGCCGGCCTCGGTTTGCGGGCAGCGGATCGGGGCGAACTTGTCGACAGTTTCGCGATCGATGGTCTGCAGCAGCTTAAGGTATTCGGGGTCGGTAGAGGCGGTGGGGTGTTCGGCGGTAGGGGGGAAGAGGTGCTCGTTGCCCACGGAGGAGACGAAGGAGACGATCTCGACACCATGCGACAGGCGGAGGTACTTTTCGGCAATGGCACCGGCAGCGACGCGGCCTAATGGAGTGATATTAGTTAGGCGTCCCAATATATCTGACTGTGTTTAGAATCGCTTACCAATGGTCTCACGGGCACTGCTGCGACCACCACCACTGCTGGCCTTAACGCCGTATTTCTCGAGATAGGTGAAGTCGGCATGGCTGGGGCGGGGGTACATGTCCATAGTGCTGCCACCGTAGTCCTTGGGCCGCTGGTCCTCATTGCGAACCATCATTCCAATTGGAGTACCCAGAGTCACACCAAACTCGGTACCTGACTGGATCTCAACGCGGTCCTTCTCATCACGCGGGGTAGTCAAGGCGCTCTGTCCGGGACGGCGGCGGGTCATCTGGGGCTGGATGTCGCTCTCGGTGAGCTGCATGCCTGGAGGGCAGCCGTCGACGATACAGCCGACAGAGCGGCAGTGCGACTCGCCATAGCTGAGAAATGGGTAAGAAATGGCAGTTGTGGTTGTGGTATTGCCTCTCAACTTACGTAGTGACACGGAAATGTTCACCCCACGTCGACATGATGATCAGTTTTTTTTTCGCGCGGGTTTTAGTCGGAAAGATGAGGGAATTGAAGATAAAATAGACTGATGAGAGCACCTCAAATAATCAATGGCTATGAAACCAACTAGAAGAAAAGAGAAGCAATTATTGGAGAATGAAGAGTCATAGAAAAGCAAAAAAACCGAAACACAAGAAATTCGACTCATCAGGGCTGCCTATCTGGGACTAGCGCAACCGACTATCGGCCTAAAAGCGATGCGCGCATCGATAATCAATCAATCAAAATCGCCCTTACTCCCAAATGATTCGGGGATGCTTTTCATCGACAAGGTGCGGTAGCACAAGGCAATGGGCCCGTCATAATTCTTCCTTTCCTGTCCATCAATTCGCCGAGCTAGCCCGTCGTCCGGCATCCCGGCACCAGATCTACCAGTCAGTATCGACAGACCCTTACGTCAATCTCTCGATTGAGCATTTCCTGCTGGAAAATGCGCCGGCCGACTCGAGCATCCTCTTCCTTTATATCAACAAACCATGCGTGGTAATTGGTCGCAACCAAAACCCATGGCTAGAAACCGGTCTTCACGCGTTATACAATGACCGCCGGGCGGATTTCCCCGAAAATGATGATGCGGTGTTTGTCCGAAGGAGATCTGGTGGTGGCGCGGTCTTCCATGATGAGGGAAACCTCAACTATAGCGTGATATCTCCTCGGACCTCTTTTACGCGCGACAAACATGCGGAGATGGTGGTTCGCGCGCTGCACCGCATTGGGGCGGTCAACACGAGTGTCAATGACCGACATGATATCGTTATCACGCCCCCGGAGGACCTGGCGCAGCGTGACGATGAACCGCCATTCCGAAAAATCTCTGGCTCTGCATTCAAGCTGACTCGCCATCGAGCCCTCCATCACGGCACGTGCCTGCTAGATTCGCCGAACATTCATGACCTCGGCAAGTTTTTGCGGTCTCCGGCGCGAGGGTATATCAAGGCGAAGGGCGTGGACAGTGTGCGATCACCCGTGGGGAACGTCTCGAGTGTGCTGGCAGACTCGTTCTTCTCCATGCAAGCAGTGATGGACAATGTGGTGGAGGAATTCGCCGGGTTGTATAATGTCAATTCAGATGCTGTTCGTCGCGCGCGCCGAGCCCGTGCAATGGAGCCCGAAATATTTGCCGGTGACAGCTGGGTCTCGGGAACGGTGGGAGATGTGCAAGGTGACCAGGAGCCGGATATTGGAAAAGGCATTGCGGAGCTACGGGTGAGTAATTTGACAATGGTGTGGACCTGAGCTTGACTGACATTGAATGATAGTCTCTCGAGTGGAAATACACACAAACTCCGCAGTTCACCTTTTCAACATACCCTACTGAAGACGATCCCCGGGAGCGCCCAGCATTGCCTTCCTCGCTGCCTCCTTCTGTAAGTTATATTCTAATCTTATTTGTTAGCGGCTGCTGATACTACGTCAAGACTCGTGCATTTCTGCGCCTCAAGTATGGAGCAATCATTGAAAGCAATATTTCCGTCTCTTCAGATGCATACGTAGCTTCTGACCAAGCTACTCGTGTGCATGAAGTCTTGAATGGACAAAAGTTGCATGAGATGTCTGTCGAACGCTGGGCAGATCTATTACGGCAGGGTCTTGGTCCGAGTGGAGTGGATGTTGCACAAAGGCTGGCAAACTACCTTGGTGACTTGCTTGGAGGACATTGATGCCATATAGCAACCTGTATTATAATGAAGCTGTAAAATTCCTGCGACATGCCTGTTCCGGCTAGTTTCCCCTCGCCACCACGTAATCTTCCTCTCCGATATAAAGACCCGCGCCTCGCACCGGTGGACTTTAGGATTCTGCCCTTCTGCCTCCCATCTATGCGCTCATTGCTGCGCTGTGATCCCGATCACCCAATTGGCCCTTCGGCCCACTTTCCTTTTCTTCTCGGTCGCGTGCAGCGGTTGCGCCGAACGTTGCCTCCGTCCACTTGGGATCGACAGAATCTCGTCTTTTCTGGGTAAAACTTGAGGATGCTCACACGCCAAGACTGCAAGCTTTAGCTGGGGTACGGGACGAGCTCTTTAGACGATAATGTTCGCCATGCAATGCTTCGTATCGTCCAAAATGAGCACTTTTCCTCGTTTCCAACGCGAACAATTATGCCGAATATCGCAAGATATTTCTCCAGGTCATGAGCTGGTTTAAGGATCAGGTGTACTATGAAGTATCTAGAACGGCTTCTGCAAGAATATTCATTCCGCTTGGGTGCTCGCCTGTAGGCTCTCCGCCAGGCACCAAGGACGGAGTAGCAGGTGCCTATTCCGAACTCGAACCAAGGTTTGGCTATTTAATCGCCCCAGTCTTCCAATGTCTCACTCATCTGCCTCCTTTCCTCGCTTCGCAAAGAACATAATAACAAAAAAAAAGAAAATTCAAGAGAAAAAGAAAAAAGAAAAAGGAAGCATAAAAAAGACGACAGACAATGACGGAAGCAGAGAGCACGAAGCTGTCTACGACACCAATGGCAGGATTAGCCTCAGCCCCAGCTTCGGGCACAGACACAAACGCAGACGAAACAATGCGCTTTGCCATCGCCCGCTTTCGTAGCAGAATGGCCGCCGCAAACCAAAAGTTTCTCCAAGACCGCATCAATGAGATCGAGGCGAGAGGTTTAGCATCCGAAGAAGAGAAGCGCCACTATTTGCGCCAGTACAAATATATGGACGATCTCGTGTGGGACGAAGAAGGCCCCGAAAGGCGCAGCAGCAGTACGATCCGGATCCCACAGCAGACGTCACTCAGTGACCTCGATATTCCTGCTATTCTCAACGCCCTGCCATCCTATGCTGGACCGGCTGACGGCGTCATCCCGCCTCTGTTGCGCACAGAGCAGTGGCGGCAGATGTACCTCGACACAGTTCAGCGTGTGTGCCAGCAACAGGCAGACGCGATCATCGAAAACGAAGAGGAGAGTGATGACGGGTGCTGGTGCCACAAAGACCACGAGCCGATGACTATCCCGCGGTGTGATGAGCTTGCCCTATTCTTAAAGTATGCGCAGGGGGTGGTGGACATTGACTTCCGGCACTTGGGCATTGCGCCGTTCGAACCGGCTTCATCGTTCGGGGTACGGGACAAGGAACTGGACGGACTTGACGAGGGACAGAGACGCGACAAGCTTGCGGATCTGGACCTACTCAAGCGCGAGCAAGAGAGCTTGCAGCAGGAGTTAGAAAGCGAAGAGTCGAATAGGGCGATGGGGCCATTTATCCACGATGACCTGGAGGTGAAAGCTGGCTTTCTCACTGGCACTGGATATGATCAGTTGTCTGAATGCGAATCGTGGCGAAGTGCGTATGTGTACTGCCGGCTGTGGACGAATGACAAGGACGATGGCAAGCACAAGGATGGAGACGTTCAAGATGCTGCCAACATCCGGGACTGGGGGTGGCGGGTAGTTGTTTTCCAGGACGAGGCTTTCGACTCTAGCGTTTTGTACGGCCGGAAGGCGCGCTTTGATTCTATTCCAGAATTCTTAGATTGGTACGCCAGCTGGCTGGACCGTCTAGATGCACGGGGGTTGCTCTCTCTGCGGCGCCACGCTTTAGGCTGTGAGACGGACTGCGAGTCAGAATGTGAGGATCATTGATATATACCCGGGCTATAGGAGATAGTAGCTTACCAGCTTGCTCCTTTGTAAAATTTACTTGCTCAGTGAGCTTTATGATATACCATTCCGAAGTGACCACATCCTCATCTATCTAGCTTTAGCTGCGGCAGCCGAAAGACTGCAGCATCATGACAATTCCACAGGTCTTCATATTCTAGGTATATTTACAACCTTGGGAGCAAAAGTGATGGTCGTCACACCTTTTCTCCCCAACCTCGTTGTATGTATCATATAGCTGAGTTGTAGCAGTAACCACGAACATGTGAATCATATTACGTGCATAGGCCCGCACATCAACCTAAAACACCAAGATAGCATACCCCAGTTTATCATTCTCGCTGCCAAGACAAACTGCAGCTTCCCCGCAACAGCCCGAGTCAGCAAAGATCGACTCTTCCCCGGATAAAGTGACTTTCTCCATTTGATCCAACGTCGTATTGAGCCCGTCCTCATGGGGAATCAGCCTATGTTATTCTGAACCGAAAGGTCAAACCCCCACACCCCCGCTCGTAAAGCTCGAGCTAGACCACACATCTGTATAAAGGCAAAGACCTATCAATACCCAATGAAGCTGGCCTTTTGCCATCTGATACTCTCCTTGGATTCGTGGAAGTTCTATTCCGTCTTTCCTCGTCTTATTTGACTTCTCGTATCGTTTCTGATAGGTGGGGATATAGGGCCAAGAAAAGGCTGGGCTTGGAGGTTGATGCATGACCTCGGGTTGACGGTAGCAGTTTGTAGTTGGCACTGAGCTCTCTTGCTATATAACCTACCGTTCTGGGCTTCTATTTGATTTAGGTAAATTCTTCTTTCTGCACTGCCGTACATTGTGACTCGAGGTGCTTCGTATTCGATTCCGCTCAAGATGTCGGCATTATTGCAGAGGATTGTCCACAATGAGGCGATGAAAACGGATCCAAAGGAGATCTATGGGTGGAGGGTCTACTTGCTTGCTTGTTCGGTAAGTAGCTTATTGCCATTGTTTCAATCTCTATACATACTGAGAGCTCTACAGGCATGCTGCGGAGGAATGTTATTCGGTATGGACTCAGGAATCATCGGTGGTGTCCTGACTATGCCGCCCTTCAAACAGTGAGTGTTCGTTCAACTGGGTGATTACTGATATTCTAATGCTTTCTGGGGACCAGAACGTATGGTCTGCAAGACCTCGACTCTGTAGCCCAGGCAAACTTATCTGCCAACATCGTCTCCACCCTCCAAGCGGGATGCTTCTTCGGGGCTCTCCTAGCATCCCCCGCAGCTGAGAAATGGGGCAGAAGAGGCGCCTTGATAGGATCTGCGCTGATTGGAATTGTCGGTGTCATCATGCAGGCCTCGGCAAGTGGTCATCTAGAGGCCATGTACATTGGACGGTATTTATCAACCCATCTCGGGCTGATTTGGAGGGACTCAAGCTAACATGGTTTTTCTCTCAGTCTCATCACCGGCTTCGGAGTCGGCGGCGCCTCAATGATCAATCCTCTCTACGTCTCTGAAAACGCTCCACGCGCAATTCGCGGAGGACTGACGGGTCTCTATCAGTTCTTCATCACAATGGGAATCATGTTGGCCTTCTGGATCAACTACGGCTCACTGCTTCATCTGACCGGGTCAGCAATGTACCTTGTTCCACTGGCAATGCAGGGTCTGCCCGCTGTGCTTTTGTTCGTGGGTATGCTGCTCTGCAACGAGTCTCCACGTTGGCTGGCGAAACAGGATCGATGGGAGGAGGCACGCGCGACTTTGAGTAAAGTGCGTGCCCTGCCGGTTGATCATCCATACTTGGAAGAGGAGTTCCAGGCTATCGCGCTGCAGCTGGAACAGGAGCGTGCTTTGATCGGTGGCTCTGGTTTCTGGGATCTTATGAAGGAGATGTGGCTTATTCCTGGGAACCGGAAGCGGGCTATGATCTCGGTGTTCTTGATGATATGCCAGCAGATGACGGGGACAAATGCTATTAATTATTACAGTCCGCAGATTTGTGAGTTCCCCCAATATCCCTCGAGTGGAACGTGAGCTGATTGATTGCAGTTAAAAATGTGAGCCTTCGTGGATCCGATTCCTAACATGATCACCGTAAACTCCCTTCTTAATTTGGGAGTACTGACAGATTCTTACAGCTAGGGGTGACTGGTAATGCAACCAATCTCTTCGCAACGGGCATCTACGGCATCGTCAAGATGGTCAGTTGTGGTGTCTTCCTCATTTTCGTCGCCGATTCCCTCGGCCGCCGACGCTCCCTCCTCTGGACATCAATCGCGCAAGGACTGGCCATGCTTTACATTGGGCTATACATCCGAATTGCTCCTCCGGTCGAAGGTGCCCCCGTGATCCCGGCCGGCTACGTGGCTCTCGTCTGCATCTTCCTCTTCGCAGCTTTCTTCCAATTTGGCTGGGGACCCGTCTGCTGGATTTACGTCTCCGAAATCCCAACTGCACGACTACGGTCCCTGAATGTCGCGTTCGGTGCTGCGACTCAGTGGTTATTCAACTTTGTGGTTGCGCGGGCGGTTCCGAATATGCTGGCCACGGTTGGTGCTAATGGTTACGGGTGGGTTTTTTTCCTTTTGGTGGTGTGATTCTGGCACTGACGTAGTTGCATATGCAGGACTTATATCATTTTCGCCTGCTTTTGCTTTTCTATGTGTGTCTTCGTGTGGTTCTTTATTCCAGAGACAAAGGGTGAGTCGGAACTTGCACAATCCTTTATCGCACATCGCGCTTGCTAACCCAGTCTATCCAGGGTTGTCTCTCGAGAAGATGGATGATCTATTTGGTGTTACCGAATTGCTTCAGCAGAAGGAAGATCCTGAGCACAGCTCGACTCCAGCTCAAGCGGACAAAGCTACGGAATCTCACGTTGAGCGAGTGGCATGAATATCTTGTTTTGGGCTTGGCTGGGTAGTAGATGTTTACTTTTTTGGTGTTCTTTTTGTTGTGACACGCATGTCAGCTTAGTACTCAACTCCAGATCAAGGACCTACAGTAATGAATACCTTGTAATCATGCATCATTACATGTGTCCATTACATGAGTTGTAAAGTGGTAGATGCATGTACAATGTTATCTTGATTAGATATGTATAAAGATCCATTACTATCACGGATACAAGAAGGGTATAAGTTTCAGAACATGTGTCATTTCTATGTAAGAAGTTCAATATTTCAATAGGTGTATATTGCAGTTGTTGGTTGGTGTTTTGTTCTTGCTTTCTGGTCTTTCTTTTGTTTCATGTTTCAAATATATGGATGGTCACATGGTGTTCATGAAAAAGTCACGGAAGCACGAAGATGAATGTGTTGATGGGTCATGGTCCAAGCATCAATTGAATTTGACCTGACACTCAGCTTAGTGAATTGTTTGGTGTGGCAGCTGAGTGGCGCCCTTCAAATGAGACTTGGACCAAGACAGAGTCGAGAAAAGGGTCGAAACCGGAGGGGGGGGGGGGGGGGGCAATGTGGTCGCTGTGGTCGTTGTGGTCAAGTCTTAACTGAATTTGTCCTGACACTCAGCTTAATGATTTGTTTGATGCGGCAGCTGAGTGACGCCCTTCAGAAAAGACTTGAACCCAAGACGAGAGGTTGAAGAGGGTTCGAGAGTTAAACGGATGTTGTTGATGTGTCATGGCCAAGTCCTGACTGAATTTGTCCTGACACTCAGCTTAATGATTTGTTTGATGTGGCAGCTGAGTGACGCCCTTCAGAAAAGACTTGAACCCAAGACGAAAGTTGAGGAAGTTTTGGAAAGGTAAACGGGTGTGATTGATTGTCATGGCCAAGTCTTCATTGAATTTGTCCTGACACTCAGCTTGGTTATTTGAGATTTGAAAGTGGCTTGGAGCTGAGTGACGCCCTTCAGAGAAGACTTGAACCCAAGACGAGAGGTTGGAGATGTTTCGAAAGTCAAACGGATGTTGTTGATTGTCATAGCCAAGTCCTAATTGAATTTGTCCTGACACTCAGCTTGATGATTTGTTTGATGTGGCAGCTGAGTGATGCCCTTCAAATAAGACTTGGACTAAGACAGAGTCGAAGATAGGGTCAACCGGGGGTGGGGGGGTAGGTCAATGTGGTCGTTGTGGTCAAGTCTTCATTAAATTTGTCCTGACACCCAGCTTGTTGATTTGATTTGTGATTTGAAAGTGGCTTGCAGCTGAGTGACGCCCTTCAAAGAAGACTTGGACCTGAAAAGAACGGAGTTTCAGTTTTGTGGGCGAAAGGATAAAGGGGAGAAGAAGGACAACAAGATGTGCTGATGTTGTGCTGTGAGATGAAATCATCAAGGTTGGATGAGACAAGGATAAGTCATCAAAGGTTGCGTATGGTCATGAAAATATGATGGGTCAACAACAAGTCATAAAGGTCATGAAGTTTGGATAGAGCAATAAGAAGTCATCAAAGTGAAGTCATAAAGGACCGATAGAGGGACGACACAAATGCACACAAGGTTGTTGTGTTGATGAATGAAGCGGCCAAGGATGGATCAAGTCATCAAGGATGGAACGACATGATGAAGAATGATAGACACCACAAGATGTTGGAAGGAACATGATCAAGGAAGTGGAGGAGATCAAAGTGGAGGAGATCAAAGTTGAGTGGAGAGTTGGGGAAGAAGAAAGTTGAGCGGGAGAAACACGGGGGGTATTTACACCCACACAGAAAACTCGCTTCTTTTTTCAGAGAAATTTCAGCCAATGGGAGAGCAGAAAAAGGAGCTTGTACCTTGGAGCCGTTTGCTAACCCCCTCGTGGACGTTTTGTTGAAGAGCCCCCGGCAATTAGGTCCCAAATAAAACCACCCTCAGGCTCAAGGGTACATCCTCCCAAACAGACATGAATTTGATGAAAAATCGACACTTAAAACCATTTCTGACTACTATTCCAAGCTGCCTACTAAGAAATCGCACCTTTATCTTAATAATAAGGTATGTATTCAGCTAGCTGTCGTCCATGCCTTGAGAAGCCCTAAGAGTTCAAGATCCTGACTCAGCAATCCACGACCCTGTGATTGGTCTATATTACGAGTTTCGAGTATGTATTGTCGAAGGGCTGCATGTTTCTCTGCGTAGAATTCGAAAAAAAAAAAAATTAAAATTTTTTTAATAATAATAATAAAGACTTACGCAGCACCTCGTTTGATTTGGATTGGTGTGTTATTGCAAGAAAACTTTTTTTCGAACCGGGATAAAGATTTGGAACTGTGCTGGCTCAGTGAGCATCACTCCTCGATCACCATCACATTCCAGATCGTCTAGTGTGACCGAGTCGATAGCTGAGGTATGTGTGCGGTAATAATCCCATCCAGAATCTCAAATGCTGCGCATCCAATACAGTTATAGGGGCCTTTGATTATAGCGCTCTAAAGTGTCAGGCTAGCTCAAAAGTAAAAAATAATTCAGGTAATATTAGATTGTACCTGCTGCATCTCTATGGATACATATGTTCATCAGTCATTTTGTACGTCATCAAACACTGGCAATGATAAGGACCTATCCTGGTCGCCAATAATAAAATAAATCGCTGTCGCTATGTGCAATGTAACAAAGACAAGATAAAAAAAAGATAAAGATATGCTGAACTTGACCGCTGAAAACAAAGACGAGACGATGGCAGAAACTACCATCGAGTAGCGCGAGAAGAGAGTCCCCGTCCGTTCAGACCCTGCTGGGTCTGACTCCGGGTCATCCGCCGAGAATTTGGTCGGTCTTCGAGGCTCAACCCACCGAGACCAGGAGTGAGTTGATTTCGCCGGGGAGAAAAGAAGTTGTCATTACTTTGGGCTGTGGAAGGCCGATGTCCATACCGGATGTTCCGGTTGGTAGTATTCGTCCAACCCGTCGTATTGGTAGCAACGGTTTCACTGTCCGAGTCCTGCTCGTAATCTGAAGGTTCACTTTCCTTGAGAGATTGCATAGTGAAGCTGTGGGGGTTGCGGTGTTGTGGATGGTGTGGGTGGTAGGAGTGGAGGCTCTGAGATGAAAATGATGAAGGCAGTGCAGACGATAAGTTTGACGACCCGGTAGAAGTTTCAAATGACGAAGGGGCATATTTGAAAGAGTTGTAAGTGGGGGAAAGAGTGGTTGCAGAACTTGTCGGGGAGTAGACAGTAGCCTCGAGTTGAGGTCTTTCATACTGCGGTGATCCAACCGGAGAAGTAGGCCCCGATTGCGCTCCTGCTGCTGGTTTGACAGGAATTGTCGGGGTGCGAAATATTGCTAGTAATGCCATAACCTCTTGCACAGCCATGAAAATGAGAAGTAATTTGCCATATCGATCAAAGTACTCTCGGTCGGTAAACTGTTTTGGCAAATGTGCCCCAAGGTGAACAGCCACAATGAGTTCGGTGATGTTGACAAGCAGTTCTAAGCCCCTCCACTCGGATATGGGTTTCTTAACAGCCTCAAGAAAGGTAAGCCCTGCTATGAGGCTTGCACTACCCAGGGCAAACGTTTCAATGTAGTTCCCATGTATCGGGAGCATACGATTCTGGGAGAAGGCCCATGCGCCGATAGAGAGCAGCAGGAGGAGGAATCTGAATAATGGTAACAGAGCGCGGCGTTGAATGCGGGAAGAACGGGAGGTGCGGGGGTGGCAGTGACGTGACTGCTGTTGCTCACTTCTTCGAGGCGTATTATTGGGGTCAATGCTGAAAGTCCTGTCAAAGAGAGTCTCCAAGCCGGTAAAAGAATTATGATCACTGCTTGGAAAGAATGTCGGAGGTTTGAACACCGGCGCGGGACTGGCTGATTTGTGTTGCCATGAGGTAGGCGAGTTGGTTGGGCTGCGGTGAAATGGATTTCGCTCCACGACTTGTTCAATGGGCTTGTTCGAGGGCTGTGTGCGAAGTTGCCATGCAGGAGGCTTTGGTACGGCAGGAATGCTGCCATAGAATGGATTTGGGCCTTCAAAAACCGATGGCTTATCCCGCTGATGAATACTGACCGTTGGCCGGATTTCATGTGTGCGGGAAGGAGTCCAGTCCATGTCATCAGATTCAGGAGGGGGAGTAGGAAAGGCAGAGGTCCTGGTCACGGCAGACTGGGGAGACAACAGAGCAATCGGAAACGGCTCACGAGTTCCACCATTGGTTGCTTTTGGCGTCATATCAGGATTCGATGTTCGATGCCTAGCAGATGGGGAAGAAGTAGGGCTACGCATTGGTACATTTTCCCAGGAATGGTCCGACCAGTCCACTAGAGTTCGACGATCGTACTTGACAACATGACGGGAAGCCAAGATACACTTCCTTGCATTAGCTTTGTCAAAGGAGAAGTGATTTTTTGAGACTCACGAGAATTGTAATGCCGGCCATAACAGTATGACCGACGAAAGACCCCTTAGGATCAATTCCGCTTGCAGATGGGTCTTTGAACAGGGACCAGAACACGCATCGCAACACTAATGAGAATAGCTGTAGCTGGTAGTATTCTCCAAGGCCAGAGAATCTGCCAGGTCTTCCATAGACCTTCATGCGTAGTTTCGGGTTCCACCAAAGCGAAAGGCAGCCCGCAACAAGGGCTTTGCCTGCGATAGAAGCTAAGTCGAAAGAGTATTCATGGGGAATACCTCGTAGCGCAATCATTTGCCTTACACGAAGCAACAAAGACATGGGAGTATCGATGGACATATCGGCATCGTTCTGGACAGGATAAAGAGTCAAGACACCAATAGTGTCCCAAGCAAGTTGACCAAGGATGCTAATCCAGAATCCAAGGGCGCCAAGATAGACAAGAAAGCTCTGCCAGCTGTGCTGTCGGGCGCGCTGCACCGCCTTGGAAGCACGAGTTTGATCCATCATACGTCTGAGGTTATCTGCTTTCGCCTCATACCCGGCCTCTCGGATTCGTTGCTTCACGCGAGGCTCACAGCTTTCACAGACTTGAGGATACAGTGTTTCGAGTTCTTGGCGGTAGCTTGCGTAGCTCGAGTCAAATTGGCGATCGATTCTCTCATCGTCCTCGGGAACAAAGGCGGCAAGGGAGCTGGTAAGCAAATGCTGGTTGCGAAGACATTGGGAGCAAAATAATTCGGACTCGGGGAATTGCTCAATGCGCTCGTTCGATGCGCCGACGTTCTGGACAGGATTGGTAATCTCATTAGGGGGATCGGTGATTTCGCCATTCTAGAGCCTTTGTTAGTGTTTACGGGATCGCCTGGCTTCAAGGGGCGCACCTGGTCAAGGAAGTTGTCGGCATCGCAGTGGTCACAATGAAACTTGTTGTTCGAGTCGAGAATGGATTTGGCGGGACGAGCCCCGCAATAAAAGCAGGTCAAGCGCTTTGAAAACATCGTCATGGTGGCATAATACCATATGAAGCAAAGAATGAAGGTGGTGGTTGTTATTGTTGACAATGGAGTGTGAATGCGATGGGGAAACAAGGAAAATAATGAAGGCGGACACCAACGGCACGTGTTGTGGGCGACGCGACAGTCTCACCCAAAGAAACCAAATTGATGTTTAGACATTTCTACTAATTCGTCCCTACAAATTATGTTCTCTCCTTCGTTATTGTTTTGATTCAATCATGAAACATTGTCATCAGCTGCGGAATCTTTGAACCATCTTTGTCCGCCCTCCGCAGCAAGTGACATCATGGCCTTTTACCAGCTCCTAATGAGGATTATCCTCCCCGCAGCAGCCATTGTGATCCTTGCAGGGATTGTGAGTATCTACAGCCAGCTTCGATTGTCAGGTATGAGCAAAACTAACATCCAATTCTGGTAGATCATTCTTTTTGCGCTCGCCTTCTCCCAAAATGCTGTGATTCCCAAGGTCCGTCGTCGGGGTACGCCAGTCCACCTGCTCATCGTCCTTGGCAGTGGTGGCCATACTACTGAGATGTTCTTCATGCTGGAAAAAGTCCTCGACTTATCTGTTTACTCCTATCGCACCTATGTCGTGACCTCGGGGGATCAGTTCAGCGCCGGAAAAGCCACAGAATTCGAGGCCAAACAAGTCGCGCGCCAGATGGAACAAAACAAGAATCTCACCGATACAGGCTCCTTTGATGTTGTCACCATTCCACGAGCGCGAAGGGTACACCAATCATACTGGACGGCTCCTTTCACCACAATCCAGTCGTTTTGGGCCTGTCTCCTGGTTCTATGCGGAAAATATCCTGATCAACAGGGATTGCCCTTGAAGTACACCTCGGCATGTCCAGATATCATTATCACCAATGGCCCTGCGGTCTCTGTTTGCATGATCGTCGCTGCTAAAACCCTCCGTTTCTTTATTTTCATCTCCCGTATACTCTCCGGAAAGAATTTTAAGCCAGAGATCTCCAGGCTTCGGACAATTTTCGTGGAATCATGGGCGCGGATCAGCACTTTGAGCACCTCAGGAGTTTTGTTGCTTCCCCTTGCCGACCGATTTCTCGTTCAATGGCCTGGTCTAGCGGGCCGCCGGGCCTGGTGGGGGATGAAGAAGACCTCCTATGTCGGCTGGGCCGTGTTGTGAGTCTTGTGTAATCAGTTCTGAAAATTTTAGATTCAATATCAACTTTTTACTACATCCAATCCGTTGTCCTCAAACCCGTATGTCTTGGGACAAGCTATATTCGATTCCGGGTCGTATCAGCTCATTCCATCATCATTTTGGTTTGTTTGCGCTTCAGGCTCTAGAGCCGCACACAGGTATCACCCCTGTAGTATTCAAGCTCCAAAGCTTTCTGTCTAGCTTCAGACAATCTGTTCGTGAAGTCAAGCTTGGAGGGGGCACGAAATATGAGAGATGATCAGTACATGAGTACTCGGTTTATATCAGAAGAGTCACTAGCTTGGTATTTGCTATATTCACAATGAGACTGTATACTAAATCCCGTGCAGCAGCGGGCGCCTGCAGGTTTATTGAAGAGTTGAAGGCGAAGCCTTAAAAGCGGTGGGCTCAATTGAAAGGATGATCTTCAACACCCGTGGACGACGTCTATACTGAAATTCTTGAAGCATAATTGAATATACCCGTGTACTGACGAGACCACTGGCCATTAATACCCTTCGAGTCAACCTGTAGTTGCTTTGGAATCAGCGAATCGGTCGTCGGAATGATCCAAAGCGTATTGGCTGCCCAAGGATGCACAGGCGCGACCTTCACAGCTTCAATGGTGTTTTCTCCCCACATGCCGATGTGGGGACTCGTATCGCGCGCAGCTACCGCAGTCTTTATCGCTTTATCGCTTTTGCTTCGGACAGTCCGACCGTATTAAAAATGAAAGGCGCAGAGCTTCTTTGCGACTGAGGATCTTTTCAATTGTGATTGAATGGCAGTGTTGGTTGAAAAAACATTGAAACAATATATTTAAATATAGACGCTTCCGTACGAGCATATTCGAGCCTTTCGAACTTGCCCAATGCTTAAAGTCAAGACAACTTTCAAATGTTATAAGATCATCGAAATCCCTATCTCAGATAATCTGAGTTATTTCGTCCACTATACCTAGAATCACCTTGTCAACAGGACACAGCATCCGGAGTGGAGGCGTATCGGAATAGTCCCGCCATAGGTACCCGGCACCGCCCCGCATCGCTATCGGACCGCCCTGTTGCGGGGAATAGAATTAAGTTCACAATTTCTCATCTTTCCAACATTGTTTTGTTCAAATCGAATAACACCTATTCTATTCATTCAAAATGCCCTACTCCCTTCTGGGCCGAAACGTCTTGGTCATCGGTGGATCCCGGTAGGACTCTCCCGCGGCACACGGTTCAACTACTTCAATGAAGGGATGTATAGCTAACACTGAATAAAAGAGGTCTAGGTGCCATTGTTGCCGCCAAGTTTGCTGCCGAGGGCAGCAATGTCGCCATCAACTACATGTCGAGCAAGGAAGCGGCCGAGAAAATTGCTGGGGATCTTGCGAGCAAATACAACGTTAAGACGGTCGTGATTCAGGGTGTACGGTCTTTCTATTCCCGATTGAGTGTTGACTTAAATTATACTGATATTGTCTTTGGGGTCGACTTAGAACGCTGGAAAGCAGTCTGAAGCTACCAATACGGTTAGAACGGCCATTGAACAACTGGGAGGTCTGGATGTTGTGATTTCGAACGCCGTAGGTCAAGCAGAACACTCTGCTTTGCTTTTCATTCTTGGAATTCGCTGATAATTCTTCAAGGGTTGGACAAAGATGACCAACTTCGGGGATTTGGATGCTATGGATGATGATGATTGGGACAAGGTGATTCGATTTTCCCATTCTCATATTCATTGTTGCAAGCTAACCGTAGCAGTGCTGGAATATCAATGTCAAGAGTGGCCTTTATCTGTTCAAGGCTGCCAAACCGACTTTAGATGCTAATCCTGAGGGTGGAGCATTTATTATGACTGCCTCGGTCGCGGTTAGTCGTGTGGATCGTATGTTTTGTTCATGGCTGTGCTAATATTTCTCTCAGGGTCTTATCCCTAGTGGCAGCAGCATACCATACGCTGTCACCAAGGCGGCTTTGATCCACCTGATGAAGTGCCTTGCGCAAACCCAGGGCTCCAAAATCCGCGTGAACGCCGTGTGCCCCGGGCTCATGCTCACTGAATGGGTTTGCTTCATGATTATCAAAATTGTTCGGATCAGATAGCTGACTATATCACAGGGTCAGCAGTTCACTCAGGAGAAGATTGATGCCATGTCAGACAAAACGACACTGAAGAAGCTGGTATGTTTTTCAAGTCCTTAAGTATATCTCGTGTCTGACTGTGTTCCCTAGCCCGAGGTGGAGGACGCTGCGGATACATATCTGTCGATTGCAAAGAACTCATCTATGACTGGGGCAACAGTCCAAATTGGTATGGACCTTGATTCCAAGTGCTTCGGATATAACTGACTCTGTAGATTCCGGATTCGCGATCCGGTAGACTAAGGCCTCGGGAAGCGATTGTGAGGGGTCGTATCGTGAGTGGGATATTGGGCCAAGTATAAAGGGTATTATGTTGATAGATCGAATATAAGTACAGTATTCTACAAGTCCATCCCACTTATGACAGAGGATTACGGAATGGGGTAAAGACCATGCCCTCCGACTGGAAAGACTGATCACCAAACATGCGAGCCTTGATCGCAGCACGAAGCCCCTCGGCATCTGCCTCTGCCTGGACTTTCATCCTGTTGATGCGCAGAGCCTTGCCATCCTTAGTAAAGACGTAGAGTTCTCTTCCCTTTTTTGGCCCAACAGGATGGGCAGCATTTGCAAATGGCAGCCCTGGAACAACCGCAAAACATTCACTTCCTTTGGGCGGTTCAACTTCTTCAATATCCGTGAAAATCACACGCTTGTACTGGAAAGATGTAGATCCATCTGCATCATTGACCGGGACAAGTACATTGCTCCACAGAGACTCAAGAACCGTGTTGCGCCGTTTGATGTCAAGCAATGACCAGTTAGCCCAGTCAATGTATCGGTCTTCTGGCTTGATTTTACCGGCGTGGATAAGGTCATCAGTGCCCTCGGCAGCACGCCATCCGGCATCCTTGAGTGGTGGCACAAAAAGGCCGTCATCAATACCGTTCACCAGTATTTGAGCTCCCCTGGGTGCAACAAGATCCACCAATTCGGGAACAGTGCAAGAGTCAGGGCTGGGAATTTCAAACCCAGGGCATGGCGTTTGGGAAAGAATTGTCCCATGATCAAAGCTCTTGTGATGTAGTGTCTGTAATGTCACGCCAGTAGTGGTTCGACCAGCCAAAAGAGTATGGTGCAACGGGGCTGGGCCACGGAAGCTAGAGTCATGTCAGCTTTTCTATAGCACAAACTTTCAAAAACAGTTCATCTGGATACATACTCTGGAAGTAATGAGGGGTGCACATTCAAACCTCCGTAGCTAGCGGCATTCAAGATACGTGGAGGCACAAAAAGTCCAAATGAAACGGCAATAATCAAGTTGACAGGTCCATTCGACGTGACTGGTGGCTAGCACCCGAGTTAGCGAAATTGCCAATTGACATATTGAAGTAGAGAATCTTACTGTCCATCCTGTGAAAGTATCGATTTCATGAATTGGCAGCGAAAGAGAGGATGCTACCTCCTTGATAGGGACTGGTGAAAGCTCATATTTAGCTCGCGAAAGCCTCATTTAAACCCATATATTGGACAAACCTTCTCGAATCGTCTTCCGGCCTCTGCCAACTCGTTTGCCTGGTCGGCATACAACATCAATTGAGGCAATTCGACTAGGTTGCTTTAAGTGGTAGGCATGGAGGGCTTTCAGGGAGGCAATACTAAATTCGTCGGAGCCACAGAAGAGAATACGGAGAGGCTCATAAGATCGGGTTGCAAAGAACCGATAGCTTGGTCGATGAGAAGCATAGATATGCCTGCATGATGCAAGAACATCTGGTCCCCGCAGTAACCACATCTTTGAATTGAAATCTGGGGATCATGAAGTTTAACATGCCCAAAACTCCGAGACCTGCGACTTATCGATAAGCGCCACGTGATATAAACATCATCGGTCCCACTGTTCTTGCGCCAACGACTCTCTCTCTCTCTCTCACACACTCTAGGTTGGAATTGCTAAGTGTTATTTGCAAATCCTAGCGATGCCATGCCGGAAAGTGACGCTGGCTCGGTGATCCCCGCGCAACTCTCCTTTCTCGCTATCTATAATCCAACTCTCGGACCCACCGACGAGACGCTCGAAGACCAGATCGTGTTCTACACCTCGCGGTCGGACTACCTACAACGGACAGAAGGCTCGCCTACAGAAGAAGAAGGTAGCAAGCCTCCTCAAGATGGCAAAAACGAGAGGCTGCGCCAGATAGGTCTGGCGCAGGGGATGGTGAACTTCGCTAGGTCGGAGCCTCTTGCTCAAATTGCTCAGATGAACACCGGGCTCATACCCATTTTACAGTGATTTTTCGTCAGGCAAGGCATTGGACTATGTTGAAACAGCAAAGACAAGAGTGGTGCTTCTCGAGCTGGAGAAAGACTGGTGGGTGGTTGCTGTAAGTGTGACCGAAGCCTTGATAGCCCGAACATTCCACTAAGACCAAAGCTAGTCTATCGACCTGACGCGATTACCAACTGAACCAACACAAGCTTCCTCAAACGACACAGTTAGTAATACGAAGTTTCATTATTCAGCAAGGGAGATGGGACACCCACAGCTCCATATTCAACAACTGCGCCGCGCCCACTCGATATTCCTTCTTCTCCATGACTATTCTCTGAGCGATCTTTACGGGCGTGTGAGTCGGGCCTCATTCTGTCTCTATCTTGAACGGTTCTGGGAGAAATTTGCATGGAACTGGGAGCTTCTTTTAACCGGAAACCCAATCGTTGATATCTATAACGGAATCAAACTTGCTGCGGGCGGCGAGTTAGGAATCGGCGTCGGAGAAGAAGAATGGGGCAGCGGGGAGAGAGAGGTTCTTGAGGATTTTGTGGGGAGAACAGACGGCTTGATTGATCTGGTTGTATCGAGATTCGGCGACTCATCCGCCCACTCCGGGGACTCCTCATCTCAATTTAATGGTGAAATGCCATGGCTAGGGCAGGACACTGATCCCCGACCGGCTGACGGTGTGATATTTTCGGGTGTCGATACCATATCGCGGCGCTCTGTCGCTCATGTTTCACACTGGATGGAGTCGATTTACCGATATGGCGATGCGACATATGGTATCGGGCGAGACCCAAATTCTCTACGCCGAAGAAAACTCCAAAGTCATAGAGGAAGGAGCTCCGCTAGTCGCCAAGATGGCAAAAATCCGTCAACTCCAGAGCGGGTTCATACGCCCGGCATACCCCGTCCGCTTGTATTGGCTGCACCGCAGACTATTCCAGAAGCTCATTGCGAGAACACGCCTGAGCGAGAAGAGATTCCTCCATTAGGAAGTGATCCAAAGAGCGAGAAATCAGCCTTTGGGACCGAAGCAGTCATGAAGTATCTGACTCTGGGGTATGGATCATCTTGGAGTCTCTCTAGCATGTCCACACCGTCACTCTCAGGCTCTCCTGTTCCGGAGGTTGGCAAGCCAACAACTGGAATCATAGAGCGAACTCAGCCATCCACCAATCCAGTTCAGACTCCACCGCCAAATGCGCCAAGCAGATCTCGCCAGGAATCTAACAAGGATGCTGGTCGTTTCATTCTTGGGCCTCGCGACGATCTGGACACACTGGACGACCTGGAAGAAGGTAGTCCGGTATCTGAGTCAGATGTGAACAAATCCAAGACTCGCATCGTGCATCGAACGCTCCATGTTCGTTTGGGAGATGGCTCAGGTGGAGACGGGCATGCACGAAAGCTTGAGGCCGTGATTTATGTGGTAAGGGTTCACGTGCCCGATATCAAATTCGACTAGCTAACACCAATACAGCACCAACCTTTCATGTTCACCTTCCTGTTTGATGCGAATACTACAAATTTATCATCTCCGTCTCTCTACACTAGCATCCATCACCAGTTAGGCCCCCTCCAGAAATCACTGCTCTCATCCACCTCCCCGGCAGCAGCTGCCTCACGCATTTCGACATCTGAAGGCACCGCCGATCCTAAAAAGCGCTTTTCCGCCCGAACTCAACCAGTTCACGACCTAGTCTACGACCCGTCTAATTTAACAATCCGATCCTCCATCCCCAACATCCCCAGTCTAGGTACACCCCCCCAATCACCAAAAATACCTCAATCACCTCGCACGCCATCTCCCTCATCCATTCAACTACCAACCGCACCAAAATGGTCCCGCGTAGAGAGTCTTGCCATCCACCACCGCCTCTTATCCACATACATCGATACCCGCTCCCGTCCACAGGAACTCGAGCGCACCTGCAAGACTAGTCGTGGCTGGTGGATCCTCTGGGTCCGCATCCCACCAACGGGCCCATCACCACCACAGGCCCTCTCCTCTGTATCCTCGTCTGTGGCTCTGTCATCCATGGCTGAAGCGGAAACCGATGATATTCACTCCTTGTCTCCTGGTGTCCCAGAACCGCAAGAAGCTTTCCTTGTCCGCAAGGCGAGTGACTATGTCTCCCCTGTGAACCAGGATCGAATGAGTAGCGGTGCGCGCTTCTTCCGCGATTTAGGTGGATCGTCTTCTAAGGGTCCTCGTGGTGCTGATACTACTACTCCTTCGAAGCTGGTAGAGGGGCTTGGACTGGATGCTCGAAGATATGTTGAGGGGTTACTGCGATTTAACAGGTGATTCTTCTTTTTGCACTCCTGCATCGATCTATCGGGGCTACTCTACGGATACTATACCTTATAAATATCACATAAATTTGCTGGAGATCGATTACGACGTTCAACTTACAACCCCCTGATATTCTGTGACTAGGGTACCTAGAAGTATTATACTACGATATATTGCGAATTTCCCCCCAAACTCACGCAAGACGAGTTCTAAAATAAGAATAAACTGGAGCACAAGTCCAAGACCAGATGTTCCATGCATTAGCTTTAACAGAAATCAAATAGTTAGATTAGACAAAAATAAGAGTCAAGCTCTTCGCTGGGGGGAGATATCCGAAGGGAGAAACGGGAATCATCTATCATCACACAGGGCGACAACCATGAGCCATGGCTCGTCAAGGCGATGTCCAAATTCACAACCGGCGCTACTGTCCAAGGCTTTCTCCCACTTTTTTTGGTTGGTTTTCTTAATGTTTTATACTGCCCACGAAAAGGGCAAATTTGTCATTGTGATCCACGAAGTTGAATGGGAAAGAGATGGGGGAGAAAAAAGAGAAAAGCCCACAGGGTTATGATGAAGACAACGCCTCCCTAGACAAATTCTGCAAAATAAAGGCAAAAAAGGAGAAACACAAGGTCGACCAACTGCAGGGGGGAAGAAGAGAGGATTTCCGCATCTCAGGCACTCGGGCTCGATATTATTCACGAATCTCGCAAAAGAAACAAGCCCCAGTAGCACCTCCCCCCTTTTCGAGAACCAAACCTGCCCGAGTCCCGACGGTGTGTTCGGGGCGGACTACCTCAACGGTGGGGCGTAGTTTACAGGATCAAGCACGACTTCTTGGACTTACCCCCGCGGCCGCCCTTGGTGATCTTCAGCAGAGCTGCGCGAGTGGCGGCCTCGAAGACCTCCTTAACACCTTCGCTTGTACGGGCAGAGCACTCCAAGTACTTGTAGGCACCGATCTTCTTGCGGACCTCCTCACCCTGTATACATGAATTAGTGGGTCATCCCAAATCTGTAATGGTATCGGGATCTCAGCTTACCTGGCTCTCACTGACGGGGCTCTGGGAGGTCTTGTTGAGCTCCTCAATGGTCTTAGGGTCGTGACGCAAATCCTTCTTACAGCCAACCAGGATAATTGGGAGACCCTGGCAGAAGTGGAGGACCTCAGAAATCCACTACAAAAGATGTCAGCTTAGGCTCTGGTTCGCCCCAGTGGATCATGGGAATCCACTTCGGAGCATTGGGGCTTATCGGGACGAGGTACGCACCTTCTCCTGGACGTTGTCAAGCGAATCGGGGGAGTCGACGGCGAAACAGATCAGAATGACGTGCGAGTCGGGGTATGACAAAGGACGGAGACGGTCGTAATCTTCTTGGCCAGCCGTATCCCAAAGAGCAAGCTCGACGTGCTTGCCGTCAACCTCAACATCGGCGACATAGTTCTCGAAGACAGTGGGGACGTAGACCTGTAATCATAAAAGAAATGTATCAGAAAAAGTTCGGCGGAGGTACATGGGGCTGAGCCGGGAGTCCTGTGATAGGACATGTGATCAGGATCGGGGTCAGATAGGAGCTCACCTCAGGGAAGGTGCCCTTCGAGAAGACACTGCGAGATACGTGATTAGTTTCAGGCACAAAATCAAGGGGTGATTGTGGAGGGGGAGTCAGTTCTGATGTCAGGGTACTTACATGAGAAGACAGGTCTTACCGCAGGCACCATCGCCTACGATGACGAGCTTGCGACGGATCTCGGCCATCTTCAGGGAGACCAAGTCAGCGATTACGGATCACGATAAATGATCATAGAATACAAGCTTGTGCTTGCGGAGACGTGTATCCAGAAGATGGAGCACGCGGGGAGTGGGGGAGAGGGGGTAGAAGGGGGAGAGGTGAGGGATGGGAAAGGGACCAGGTCAGGTTGTCCCGGGGGGTTGACTTTGAGAAAAGGAGGGTGATCGTACTGTGAAATCTCAACAACTGGAATACTGCGGTTGAAAGAGGTTAATTCAAATAGAAGATAGCCCACGTCGTAGCAAGAGAACGAACCAGGGATGGAGGAAATAGGATTTGGGATGGAGGAGAAGAATATTTGATGACTTGGAGGTGGAGGAAGATAGAGGCCAGACTTGCCCGGCGGTGGCCGTATTCTCGGGGTATCGTATTTGTTGTGGTACCGCCCGTTCAGGTATTGTGTCGGAGAACTGGGCTTCCTCCTTTTTCCTACCACCTGGGCGTTTCCCCTTAAATTCAAAAGTACCTGGTCATTTGCAAGGTGCTTAAAGCCTTGGTACTTCACCTAAGTAGGTGCAACATGTCACCTACACCTTGTACCTGATCTACGATCCCTACAACCTATCACGGTCCGCATGTTCTCCTACCCGTTGCCTTGCTGTGGCCAGGCCTCTGATCAAAAGACGGTAATACAATTACCATGCCAGCCCTAGCAGATTATGTGTGGCTGAGCAAAGTTATCATCCGCGTCACAAAAAGATCCACCTCTGATCCTGGGGACACAGCCACCGTGGCTGTATAGAAAGGTATGTGAGGATGTGATATCATAGAAAAGGAAAGGAGGGTTTCAGAGTTGGTGCTGAACTCTATCACGGCCTTATTTGGTACCCATGGACATTGTAGAGCCGAAACTCCGATCTTATGAATGCACTCTCGAAAGAAAGCAGCAGATAGGGAGAGCCGACGGGCATTGCCCGTGAAACAGTGTTCAATATGTTACCAAGGTTCGATAGTTTGACTGAATAGAGCTGAATATTTCAGATCCGAATATGTGGTATTAATGCTGTATATGTACCGTTCTGACTTAAAGAGTGGACATGCAGAGGTAGCAAATCATAGCTTGAAACGGGTAAATGCGGTCAACTGTATAACATAAAAGATCATTTGGGATCCATCCAAAAATGCTTGACTTCCAGTGACGATCGCTTCAATAATTCCCAGGTCTCCTGCATCTTGATTACCGTCTGCAGCCTTGCTCCTCAGAATGGACCAAAAGCCAAGGATGAAATACGATATCCAAGAAATTTTTTTCTAACGTGATCATGATCCAGGGGCCAGTCCACGTTGAGCCATTCCTTACCAAGCCAATCAAAATTGACTTCTGTAATGCCTCCGAGCCCAATCCACTTTGCAACGTGCATCCCTTATCCAAATGGTGGAGACAATAGGGGGCATGTCCGGGCAGTTACAGAAAGGAATAATTATAATAATAGAAAAAAATAAAATTGAAACCCCCAATTTACCTTGCGCGGCCGGGATCAGAAATTGTAAAGCGACTAAAAATAGTGGAAGCGGAAGCGGCTGAGATGCTCGAATGCTGGTGCCTTTGTTCTCACGGGAAGTCGAGGGCTTTTACGCTAGAGGTGAAGGCTAGGAGCGAAATCGTTTAGCGTAGTTTCCGCTCCACGTACTCTTAGCTCGTTATCGCTCCACACAATTTTTAGACGATGCATAGAAAGCCAGTCATTATTCGAGCTTGCCCCGGTTTTTCCTACACGAGAGTTACTGGATTTCCACTTTCGCGACACTAGCGAAAAGCCACCGAGCCCGATCGACAAGCATGGCTAGCGGCTCCCTACTCCAGGACCCATCACTCCAGGCACGGCTTCATCAATCCATCTCCCTCGTCGACGGCCGTACTCTCGGCTTCGCGGAATTTGGCTCAACCAGTGACGATGCCACTCCACTTTTCGCTTTCCATGGCCTTCCTGGGTCGAGATTCGAGTCTGCGTCATTTCATCATGCCGCGCGTGAAGTGAACGTGCGGGTCATCGGCATCGATCGCCCGGGACTCGGCCTTTCGTCCCCACAGCCGAATCGTAAGCTTATGGACTGGCCCGCCGATACACGTGAGCTGGCCAAACACCTAAATCTGGCGCAATACTATGTTCTCGGAGTTTCTGCAGGCGGGCCGTATGCCCTTGCCTGTGCTCATGGCTTGCCGGAATCGGAGCTGCTGGGGGTTGGCGTTGTGTCGGGCATGGGTCCTTGGCACTTGGGCACTGGGGGTGCAACTTGGGACCTGCGACTTTTACTCAATTGCCTTGCGTATGCACCCTGGCTGGCTCGCATCATGCTGAACACCATCTTTGGCGAGATGGTCAAGGGCTCGAATCCGGTCAAAATGAGGGAGGTGGTGATTGGTGCCACGAAGCGCATGAAGCCTGCTGATCGAGACTTCTGTGAAAAACCTGAAAGCTTGGATCTCTTGCAGGCTTCCCTCAAAGAGAGCTTTAGACATGGTGTAGATGCCACAGTGGATGAAGGGCGAGTCTTGACATCGGACTGGGGCTTTGAGCTGGACCAAATCCACCTGAAAAATGTCCGCTTGTGGTATGGTACGGAGGACTATAACACTCCTGTAACATTGGGGCGCTACATGGCTGGATGTATTCCTCATGCTATCTTGAAAGAATACACGGGAGACTCGCATTTTACTATACATAAACACGCCACTGAGATTCTCAGGGACTTGGTGGCGCCTGAATGAGTGGATCATCCATACCGGTGCGTGGTGTATATAAAGAGATGTGTATCATATTAAGAGGCTTGCATACATCAGCATCTTGTGGAACTTTCAACGCCTCGGGGCTCAAATGTCCATGGATCTCGAATTTGAATCGAGGACTTGAAATATTTGAACAGCCTTTCCAACCAACACCAGTATAATCGCTTGTACCCGGAGCTCAACATGTACAGTTCCCGGTCACGGACTGCCTTGCTTACTTATGTTTTAAATGGACAGCCCTCAACCGACTTCCTATGATTTATTTGTCCTTGTTTCGTGTGGCTCAAAAAACCAAAGGAACAACCTGGTATCTAAACTGATACTAAGTAAGCCTTTTCTGCTGCCGTGACCAAGCCCCATTGTATGGCCCTGGCCGAGAAGATTACATGTTTTGATTCGCACCCTCGCGGTCAGTCAATACCCAGACATCAACCTTCAATTAAGTATTGGGGGCCGAGGCCATAATATGCAAAAGAGATCAAACAATTGAGTTCCACTGTGTCACGCATGATTGCATTCCAAAACCTGGAACCAAAAGACCTTAGTTAGAGTTGTCATCTGCCCACCTGGTGTGGAGTGAGATATACCTACATGGATATGTGTCGAATTCCAAGCACCTGTCAAACCTGAGAACCAAGAGAGCGGAAACACCACGATCGAGGATTGAAGACCTCGTTTTACACACAAATAAATCTACCTCTGTATTATTCCTGGACTCGACTGCGAAGGGCAGACCGCTTACCTAATACAACTGGTTAAACGTCACGTGTTGTGAATTTGGCCGCAATTTTCCGTCCGCGCGTTGCTAATTATTGACAAGCAGCAACGTTCGGCCATTGCTGAACCCCCAACTCGTCAAAATGCAGAAGGTCATTCAGAGGGCTACGACAGCCCGGAAGCAAGCGCAAAAGAAGATTTACCGGGCCCAACAAGCCCTTAAAGTTGCGGACCGCCAGCAGGTCCTCCGGCAACGGAAGGATTACAACAGAGCTTTGGTCACCGGTCTTAAGGAATCGCGGAATGCCCGCTGGGAGGACTGGGAGAAGGGAGCTTTGGCGCCCATGCGACATGTTGGACCCGATGCGACCAAGTACGGTGCGGTAGATGTCTCCTTGTTGCATCCCCCGGCCATCCCCAAGCACCTACGCCGGAAAGAGATCCTATTTGCTGAAGGAGACCGGGTCTGCGTTATTCGGGGTAGGGATAAGGGCAAGATCAACGAAATCACTCAGATCAATGTGGAGAGTGAGACTGTCATCATCAAGGATGTCAACATGGTGCGTTCTAGACCTGCTTGTATACGCAATTGGCTCTGAGGAGTATCATTGACAATTTGTACCTATTCAGGCTGAAGTCACCGTCCCTGAGTTTGCTAAAATTTCCATGGGAATCACCTCCGATACCGTCGCCCAGGGCATGCCAGTGTCCATGAACGATATTCGACATGTCGTTGCCCTCGAGATGGAAGACGGAACTAAAGATCACATCGTACAGCATGCCTACGGCGGTCCTCCCTACCTGGAGCGATCCTCAGACAGCAAACTCCCGCGCTTTTCTCGCTACATCGCTGGATTGGATATTGAGATTCCGTGGCCCGCAGAGGAGCCACCGCATACCGAGGTCGCCGAGTGTGACACAAGAGGAAACGAAGTGGCAGATATGTCTTGGGTTCCCTCTATGGACGAGCCGCCTTTCCCGTCCAGCGTTATCGATGAATTGCGCAACAAATACTCCAGATTCCGCACACGGCACGACCCCGAGTATGTGAAGGAGAAGGTGATGGAGGAATACCGACAGGAATACCTGAGGAGCCAGTCTTTACTGACCCCCAAAGGCGAGAAGAAGGTGCAGACGGCCAATGCCAGTGTGGCATCCAAGCTGGCGAAGATGGATGCCAATGGCAATGTGCTCATGGACAAGGAGACCAACGACTTCATCAGCCGCTTCATGGGGATGAACGCGACAAAGTCCAGCAAGCCTGCAAATGCCCAGGCTTCTGCTTAAACCCAGTAACCGTGGCAGCGAAAGCTGGACTTGTCTTATATTTGCAAGAAAGCGATTTGTATAAACCTCAATGTATTCTAGTAGCATGGAAATTTGCGCCTATATCTATTTTTCTGAGTTCATCCACAAGGTTCTATTCAATGTGCATACAAAACACCATCTATCAAAGGTTTGTTCACAGGAATATGCCGTGGGAAGGCTGTGCTTGATGTAGGGTTTTCATATGACGATCCGCGGGTCCGACAGGGGAGATCGAAAGTTCAGCGCCTGGGGCAATCATTCTTGATCCAACTTCCTCCCGGCCATTCCCTTTCACACAGCTTTCACCTCCGGGCAGCTGTACAAAAACATGGCGTTTGCAGCAGTCAATTCGGCCGGGGCTCCGATCACCGAGATCGAGGAGGCTTTTGCGACCGAACCCTCTCTAAAGCAAAGAGTCTACGATGCGATCGGTGCGTAGTCAACGGCGCATCTACGCCCACCCGATGGCGAAGACCACAACCCTGTCGCCCACCCACTGACCGTCATCGATCTCGATCATTTAGGCTCTACACCTTACCACGAACCTTTATTTAAGGACCTCGCGCGATACACCTCTTCCCTGCTGGCCAGGGCTGCCAATACTACATCCCTCCCGTTCGTTCCGCCGCCCAGCAATGGCCCTGCCGCGAAGAAGCGCAAAATAGAGAATGGACAGCCGCCAGTGACTGTACAATCATCTGCAGACTTGAAAGACCCCAGCGCACCAGTTCAATTCTATGTTCAGGATGTGTCGTTCGCTATACCTCAACGCAAGAAGCTCATGCTCGAGATAACCGCGAGTGGCGGCCTTCGTGCAAGGAACCAGGCTACGAAACAGATTGAATTTGGTGTCCCCATGGACCGAATCCGTGAGTATTGAAATTCGTCTAAATTTTTTTTTTTTTTTTTGGTCTTTATTGGACGAGACAAGAGACTAATGTGTGGTTTCGCTTGCAATGTAGGTCATGCCTTGTGCCTCCCTGTGCCAGAGAAGACTCAAAAACAGTTCAACTTTTGTATCATTCCTGAGTACGCCGATGGAATCACACCACCACCCGAGGGCGTGCCTGGCTTAGATTGTATGGTTTTCACAGTGGCTGATGGCCCAGCCAAGGCTGCGTTTACTGGATTGGGACAGCAGATCGGTCACAACGAGGGCGAGACTGCGGAAGCTCTGATCCGGAAGCTGCTGAATGATACCATGCCAAACACGAATGTCGTGCGGCCCGATGAGAGACAGTTTGTGAGCGCTATGCCCGAGGCCCACCGCAAGGGTGAGAAGGCCTATCATGTCAAAGCCTTCCGGGGCAGTAAAGAAGGTATGTATCCCTTGGGAAAGGCGTCTGGGGTCTTTACACTTGTTTTGGTCTACAATAATACTGACGTGCCTTTTTGTCGCTAGGTTACCTTTTTTTCCTGTCAACCGGAATTCTGTTTGCTTTCAAGAAGCCCCTTTTGTTCTTCTCCTTTGACACCATCGAATCCGTTTCATATACATCTGTTCTTCAACGGACATTCAACCTCAACTTTTTAGCCCGTCCGCGCAACGGCTCTGAAGAAGATCAGATGGAAATCGAATTCCAGATGATTGACCAGGCTGACTTTAGTGGGATCGATACCTACATCAAACGACATGGTCTACAAGACGCAAGTTTAGCTGAGGCCCGGCGTGCGAAGGTATATAATGTTAATACTGGCAAGAACCAGGATGGAGCTGCCGAGGCTGGCGGTGAAGAAGAGGAAAGCGAGCTTCAAAAAGCCCAACGAGAGCTTGAAGACGAGGAGGAAGAGGACGAGGAAGATTATGACCCGGGAACTGATGGTGACAGTGAAGGAAGTGGCTCCAGCGATGATGATGATGATGATGACAGCGATGATGACGATGAGGATGAGGAAGACGCGGAGGAAGAGGAAGATGCCGCCGATCAAGATGGAGATGGCGATGAGGATCTCATTAACCAGAAACTTGGCAATGAGGCCTAACGCATTTTTGATGACGAATATGTGCCGCTGAGCACCTCTGATGTGAGCATGTGCTTCAAGGGGACGTCACGATTGTTCTATTCGAGCTCTCAGGGCAATTGGATCCGGCCATTGGATCGGCTTGCTGTTGAAACCACTAGCATTCACACCGTATCTTGGGCCCCGTCGAACGATCACCCCCAGTGGGTCGCAGACGTGTCAAAATGCACCTGTAGGGTTAATCTATCAGCCTGAATCTGTACCCTTTGCAGCTGTCAGTTCAAGGTGTTACATATATTAGCTTGGCAACAAAAGAGTCATTTGTATTGTAAAAGAATTGATCGCCTTAGCTAAAAATTATGTCAGTCCTGTTTATCTAGCTTCTAACTATAAACCGATGAAGCTCCGGATGCCAAGACCGCAATCTTACCGCTTGATTAAGCGCATTCCAGACCGAGTCCAGACAACCTCCCCTGAGAGCGGTAAAGCAGGAAAGAAAAACAAAAATCCCAAACTAAAAAAATGGGGGGGTTCACACACAGGTAATACAGTAGTAACGATCGCTAAAACAAGTCCCTTTCTTCCGTTACCGCCCGATCTAAATATTCGAATCTTGTGAGCCTTTCCCGGCTTTCCCAGTGCCTGCAGGATCTGTGACGCAGGGAAGCGCCAGCACTACACTCAGGCACCTTAGTCTTTCAATTGGGTGTTTCGCGAAGGCCTAGGTGAAGCAACTGTTTTTTTTTTTTTTTTTTTACTACCTTGATCGAATTATGATTGTCCACATATTTGACAGTAAAGAAGTATTTCTCACTCTTGACTGGAGACATTCGTTCTCTAAAAAGGGTTACTCTGATAGAGTCCTTACGGCTAGTAGTTTAGTGTGAGACCGGTCCTTTTCCCCCCAACGCTCCAGTTTGTTACGGTGTTACGGGTAATTACCACTCGTGATCGCCAACTTCGGGCGCTTCTACCCGCAACCTTCGTTGTCTCCTCGTACCAAATACACTCCCAATACCCTCCGCTCCCTTTCTTCTAACTTCTCCCTCTCTTCTCTTCTTCCTCATCCACAACCCCCTTCCACACCCTCCCCCTCCCCTGCTCCTCCAACCAGTGCGGCTCGTACTCGTTGTCGAGTACCGTGGGTGCTCACTTCCTCTTGGTTCGCTTCATTTAGCGTTGTGCCCCTTTCGTGTTCGCCACCGTCCGCATCTGCGCTTGGCCCCGACTGGATTCGCCCCCAGACATTGCCCCGTTCGATTCTCCAACCACCAGGTCTCCAATTTCCGACCGACTCGCCCAATTCAATTCCTGTCTCAATTGGAAAGCTCCCAACGCACCCCTTCGTCTCGTCACGTTCGGACAACGTCCCTCGGTTCAACGATCCTGCGCGAACCAGGAACATCGTCGGAGCTGTGCATCCATTGAAGTGACCGGGATAATATCGGTTGACGATCGGATATCTTTGCAGTGTATGTTTACTAACCCTATCCCTTTGGTGGCCCCTTATGTTCCCTACTTCAACCTCGTGCTGACTGCGGTCCAGGCTGTGCCCCGTCACGTGTCTGCGTCCTTGAGATCACCCCGTGATTGAAGTTCAAGTTTCTGATCGCAACCCTTGCACCCGCATCCATGGCGTCGTCTTCATCAAATGTAGTGGGTGTCCACTACCGCGTGGGCAAGAAAATCGGAGAGGGATCATTTGGTGTCATCTTTGAGGGTACCAACCTGCTCAACAACCAGCAGGTTGCTATCAAATTCGTGCGTCTCATCCCTGTAAACAAGACGCAAATTGCCGAACTGATTGAAAACAGGAACCCCGCAAGAGCGATGCTCCTCAGCTCCGCGATGAGTACCGGACATACAAGATCTTGGTTGGATGCCGTAAGTTTCGAGTGCTGACTTCTTGTTCCTCCACTGGACTAATTTTTTTCTGCAGCCGGTATTCCTAACGTCTATTACTTCGGACAAGAGGGTTTGCACAACATTCTTGTGATCGACCTGCTTGGCCCTAGTCTGGAGGATCTCTTCGACCACTGCAACCGTAGATTCTCTACCAAGACCGTTGTCATGGTTGCTAAACAGATGGTACGTTTATGATCAGTCCTTCTGATAGACATAATGGCTAACGACTTTCAGCTTTCCCGTGTGCAAACAATCCACGAGAAGAATCTGATTTACCGGGATATCAAGCCTGACAACTTCCTCATTGGACGCCCTGGCACAAAGGCTGCCAACGTCATACATGTTGTTGACTTTGGCATGGCCAAGCAATACCGTGACCCCAAGACTAAGCAGCACATCCCCTACCGTGAGCGCAAGTCATTGTCTGGTACCGCCCGATATATGTCTATCAACACACATCTCGGTCGCGAGCAGTCCCGACGTGATGACTTGGAGGCCCTGGGACACGTCTTCATGTACTTCCTTCGTGGAGGTCTCCCCTGGCAGGGACTGAAGGCTGCTACCAACAAGCAAAAGTACGAGAAGATTGGTGAGAAGAAGCAGACCACCGCCATCAAGGATCTCTGTGATGGCTACCCCGAGGAATTCAACAAGTACCTGAGCTACGTGCGCAACCTTGGTTTCGAGGACACCCCCGATTATGACTACCTCCGTGATATTTTGACTCAGGCCCTCAAGAACGGCGGAGATGTGGAAGATGGAGAGTATGATTGGATGAAGCTGAACAATGGCCGCGGATGGGACTATAAGTCGTATTCGTCACAGGCTCATCTCCAAAACCAGCACCAGACCTCGTCGGGGCGCGATCTCCACGCGAGCCAGATGCGCCACAGCCAACAACGGCCCGGAGTGACTGCCGACCGTTTAAACGCGGCGCAGCCCCCTCCTCCTTCTCCAGCAAAGGGACCAGGCAAGACACCTCGAGACCGCCCAAGCGGCAGCGGTATGCCACCGAAACGCGCGAGCGGGGGCTTTGAGACCGGGACTCCGGCAGCATCAACGACAGCGCAGTTCCAGAACTCCAACGCGCACCTGCCTCGCCACAGTAGCCCCGGAAACCAAGGACTGAACAGCCAGCAGCTTGGTGGCGCGCAAGGAAACAGTGACACGCAGCCCACTTTCGTTCAGAAAGTCATGAAGGCCCTCTGCTGCGGTAGGTGATTTGGCTGTGGTTTCCAGCTGTTTGCGGCTCGCTCATTTCGAGATCCAGGTTGAACTCGAATCAAATGACATGACGCCGCGGCATCCTGGATTGGACTCGGCCTACCTTTCTCTGCTCTGCCCACAATATTCGAATTCGGCCGAAGAATAACAACAAAGTCGGCATGGGACTGTCTGTCTGGTTTCTTTTGTTTCGGCCATCTTGACTAGGTAACTCGTCGTCACCGGGCCATGTCCAGGTGATGACCAGTTCCATACATGGCCACCCCCTTTTGACACTCTTTCTTCCCATTCGACGCTTCAGCCTACAACTCGCATGTGGCTAGAACGACCTTTCTCTCATTGATGCTTACGTCTTCATCCCCTTTTTTCTTTTCACGGTGCTACGGTTGGGAACGGCGAACTTTGAGAGATTTTTTTTTCGTTGCCTTGTTGCCCATTTTGCATCTCCATCACCATATCTGGCGTTAACCGTCTAATCCCAAAATTTCATGGCAACGAGCGGATTCGGAGGTCGACATTCAACTGGCTCTTCACATCTGCATTCTGCTATTTCGGAGGGTTGTTTTAGACTGGGGATCTTGCAAGGCCATTCCTACCCTCGGTTAGAACATCATTTGCTTCACTGGCTTTGTTCTAACTAGGCAATGGGTGGTCCCCTGTACAAAGGACGACGAATGAAGACCGTCGACCAGGTTTCGGAATTTCCGTCATGGCCCATGGGAGCAGTTTGGTCCCATCTCATCCTGCCGCTCGGCAAGATGGGCACCTGCATGTCCATGTTTCGTTTGGATGCTCCCTTTTTTTCTTCTCGGCATATCGCCTCATGACCTCCTGTCGTTCCTCCTCCCCCCGGGCCTGCTATGTCTTGCACCTACATGGCGATGTCAACCCGTCTTACCGAACCGGGCGGAAGGACGCATGCATATATTCTCCCGGTCCTATTTCCCCTTACCTCTTGTTGGATTGTCTTTTGATCGTTTCACCCTGTCAAATCTATTGCCCGTGTCTATAATTGTCTATTGTTTGTCTCTTGCTCCGTTTGAGAAGCGAGTCTTTCCTGTTTGTTTTCTGGTAGTGTTTGGCATAAGATAGCATTGTTCTTTGTGTTTTCTTTGTTCTGATGCCTCGGCCTGGAGCTTAACGCGTCCGAGCGGCGTACATAATTCCTGCTTTTTTCGGAGTAGGCGACTAATACATTTGCGTGCTTATCTGCGAGTGGTTTGAAACGTAGTCTCCAATAATTGCCAGGGAAACCATAGAGCACTCTAGACCTGTCTCAGAATAGACATTCTTCACGTCCTCCCCAGCGCAACCCAATGGCTTGAAACGATGTTACGGTAGAATCATGAGTGGTCAAAAGAACATGGTGCCATGATATCATATCAGCCACACGAGACACGCCCAAAACATGTCTCTGCATCACACCATCCAAGCCTAAACCTCTCAAAGCAGCAACGGGCACTCCCCGAGCCAACTACTGCACTATCTAGGGCAGGTAACAACCGTTGACGTCGATAGCTTAATTGAGTGGCAATCGATCAACAGTATCACAATTCATCACAATCACTTGCAAGGACATAACTCAATTCGAGTGCCACACCAATGTCCAGAAGTAAAGGCAACCAATCACTCTCCACCCCAAGACACATGCGACATTCGAGTAGAGCGATGTTACTCAGGAGAGGTGCGCCACCCGGCTTAGCATATGTACATGTCTGTTTGGATTTTCTAGTGCTACGTTTGTTATAGTGTTCATATCACACTTCGCCACATTGGCAATAGTAAATAAAGATTACATTCTGCAGGGGACTAGGACACGATCTGCGTCAACATACGACACTGTACATGTCGTACAACTAATTGAAAAACTTAAAACGAGAGACCCCCCGGTACAGAAAGAATGGAAAGCCCCTAGTAAACCTGGAGATCCAATGAAAGACTCAGCCAGACGTATAATGTATAAACCCCCCGGGGAGAAACAGGGTTTATGGATATTTCTTCCTGATGCGGTACACACCTTTACGACTAAGCTTGGCTAGGCTACAATGTGGCTCCATTTACCCCCATCTTTTAGTCACTCCAAAAGTACGGCCCTAAGTTTGGAGTCTTGGATGTCATCTCGGGCCTCGGTCGTGGATTTGCTTCAGCTGTGATTGACTTTGCTGGTTGACCACTCAGGTCGTCCTACCCCCGCATCTGGGATGTTGTGGTCACTCTTGGCACTGCATGTTGATGTGTCTTGACTAATTAGCCCCAGGCAACCATGTCTTTGCTTTTGGGGGTTTCCTTTCTTTTTTATTGGCGGGAGGGGCTGGGTGTGGGCTGATGGGTCTTCGTGGCTGTGTCGTGTGTCGTGTGGCCTGCTTTGTGTTGTGTTGTGTCGGTTGTTGGTTGTTGATTGCGTTGTTGTGGGGTCGGATTTGGCTTTGTTTCTGCAGCGATCGGGCTCTGTACATGGCTCGGTACTTGACAAGACAGAACTGAGGGGGGTGTGCGTGTGTGACGGTCTTTGGAGCGTGGAAGGTTAGGTATCTGGGGTTTGGGATTATCCTTGACAGTTGCTGATAACATTGTACCGGATGCTCGGACCTCTCGAGATGCCGTAGATCCATGAGGACTATTGGAGTATCAAACTGTCGATCTAATGGCTTATCTGGGGAAGCTGATTGAAGGCACGAAGGGTCCGAGGCCTCCTGTAGAGCTTGAAACGGCATAGTGCAGTTGAGTTGTTGGTTTTAGCCATGGAGTATGCGTTGAGCTTACAGAGCTATGCTATGCTTGGGCAGCAGTGGGGGCGGGAATACGATGCAAGCTACAGCCACAAGGGAAATCATCGGGGAAAGCAATTGATCAAAGTACAGATGACGATGCACGTAGCTATGGACGATGCAGTCTGGATCAACTATATCGGATACCCCGCAGAATGGAATGATGGCTCGATCCCGATGATTCAAGGCTGACGTCTTTACCTGAAACTCCTAGCATAAGATAAGCCATTCAGTTAACGCCGTCCTACCAAAGGAGCATAGCACCCGTCCACATCTAGAGCATGAGAATCAGAACTAGAACATGAAACCCGAATCACCGAGTCAGTCGGAAGCTATTAACTTTGAAATACGTCCTTCAAAGAGATAGACTTCACCCGAAGACTGCAGGCCACTACAATTGATCCAGGCTATAACCAATCAAACAACACCAACATGCCGCTTTGCAGTCCATGTGACCGCGTTCCAGCGGGGAACGGTTGGACCTTTCCATTCGAACCAATCACGTCCCCCTGCACACTACACCTAGCGGAAATGGCTTGACTCGATTCCGCCCCTGGGATGTCTACCGGGGTCCATGCTTCATCTTCACTATATCCCGTTCATTAATCTATCTACTCCCGTCTGAGGACAGCCATGGCTAGCTTATCCAATAGTGCCGCAGCCGAAACGCCGGCCCAGCCATGGCATGCAGCCTATCCAGCCCCCAAATGCACTGCACCGGTACTATCTCGGCTGGAAGTCCTGAAGTGGTTGAGAGAGGGTAGGAAGGACTTTGTGCTTGTTGATTTGCGACGCGCAGATTTCGAGGTATAAAAACCAATATACATGCCCAATCAAACCTAAAAGCCGGGAGTGGACTGGATTAGCCAGTTAGCTGACCAGATTAGGGTGGCACCATCTGCGGATCATTGAATCTACCGGCTCAGACTCTATATCCGTCCCTGCCAACTCTGTATTCCGTGCTTTCGGGTGCCAATGTCAAACGAGTGATTTGGTACTGTGGTGAGTATTCCTTTATCTTCGCTTGTGTCCTTTCTACAACGGGTGGCGTTCTGATGGGCCCTATCTTACGATTTTTGATTAGGTTCATGCGGAGGACGCGGGACCCGGGCGGCCGCGTGGTTTGCAGATTACATCGAGAGTCAACAGGATACGGCATTGAAAAGCTTTGCTCTTGAGGGTGGTATCAAGGGTTGGGTGGCTTCTGGCAGTGAGTATACTGAGTGGATGGATGGGTATGATGCCAGTTCTTGGGCGAGCACGTAGGTGCATACTTCACGTCCCGAGTCCTACTGTCGTACAGTTAGGTATCAGAAATTAGCTCCTGAGGATGAAGTAAACATTGGGTATAGAAGTACGGGGGTCAGTCCGGTTTAGGATGTACTCTAAATCAAATGTTCGGGATGTAGGTCGATCTTCGATAAGAGCTTATGCACTGCAGATATTTTCATCAAGGTACGTAAACGTAGTAACATTGGGCAACAGTTACATCATATCACTTTACCAGACAGACGACATGCAATCTCTCATGCAATCCCTTTACATAAACAGAACAACCCGCAGACTCCACATTAGGCGTAAATTTCAGCCTCCGTTAGTACCAGGTAAATCAAATAAGGCCTAGATCGTAGATCGTGGATACTGCCAAACTCATCAACCTGAAACAGGTATTAGCCCAGCGGCTATGGGATGGGGGCCAAGAATAGGTTGGCGTTAATAACATCAACAAACTAGCGTAGGTACAGGATTCGAAGGATTCAGAAGTCGCCGTTGAAACACAAAGGAATTCGGAATGGAGTTCTGGTGGAGTTCCTGGACCTATGAGCGTGCAACCGCGCTTGAAATCATAATACGTTCAGATTGGTGTGGACGCAAATCTGCCGTAGCGCAGATCTTCGTCCAGTTTTTAACAGGGAAGGCTCTTCTCCACCGTGTGACTTTGCTAGATTATACTGTGCTTTTCCAAGATATAGTTGGATGGGATGAGCTAGTTTTGACTAGGCTGGGATGTTAACCTTGGGTTGGTATTTGGACTGAGGTTGCAATAGTGTGGATCTGCGGAGCAAAACATAGTTCAGCATTAGGGCACGAGATGTTTTTGTTTTGATTTTTTTTTTTTTGTGGTTCTGGAATTCAACACATGTTCTTTGTTGTGGCTCTAGCATGGTTTCACGTAGCGCCCGAGTCTTTCTCGCCTTCGCTTGAATCCTGTACAGCCCC
The DNA here is from genome assembly GCF_028827895.1 of Penicillium longicatenatum. NCBI lineage: Eukaryota > Fungi > Ascomycota > Eurotiomycetes > Eurotiales > Aspergillaceae > Penicillium > Penicillium longicatenatum. The sequence continues at coordinate 3,552,563 of NW_026643120.1, read as the reverse complement.
CCGGGCGTACGAATTGACTCGAGCGTAAAGACAAGACCGAAGATCCCGTCGTGGAACCATGGATTTCAGATTAGGCTTATCATGTTTTTTTCTTTCATACTCCATAGAAGTAATTTTTCCTTCTCTAGTCCCATCGAAAATCAAGATTTTGGCTGACTGCGTGGGGCCATGAGGTCATCCGCGCGGCTTCTGCCGTGCACTCCGTTTGATCGACTGGACGCGGGAGAAGATGTGTTGTGTGGAGGAAATGAGCAAAGTCTGGAACTTTTCAGTGGAGATGATCTGATGGAGGGTTGTTCTCTTGTTTTTATTTTTTTGTTCACCTTGTTTTTAATTATGCTTGCACAGTACAGTGCGGCCCCAGTCGATCTGATCGATCGGCAAAGATTATTACCGCTGCACGTCATTTGGGGGCAGCCACTTGGGGGTTATGATATTGATGTATGGAGTCTTCATGATAAAATTGTTGGGAATGACGTTCGTTGTTCCTTCTTTTTTTTTTGTGCTGGGTCGTAGTGACTGTACAAAGAAGCACATGTAGATGTTGAGGTATTTACTCCCTTTAGGCGGATGATTCTCCGCTGGAAAAGGAAACCTAAACATTGAGAGATGGAACCGAGGAAATGATGTGTAACCAGACAAATTCGAAATGAACGAGCCATTTCTGCTGTGCAATTGTCCAATCAGTACCCCTTGACCTCCACGCTTGTACTGTAGTGCATGGGCTGGACACGAGACCTAACAAAGTCCACTGTGGCTCCCCCGTAATGACTGCTAAGGTACCCCATACGCCTCTGTGGGCACCGGTCGCTTCCAGCCGACATGGCGCAATTCTAGAAGGGTGAGAGGACGGTACAGATCACAAACCTGACCAGCAAGGAAAAGCGTCGTGAACCCGTGCGCGCCAATGTGGGGAATCCTTGCTGATTACCGAGGTCTTAGAGTCGGGGAAATTGTGGATCTGGAGAAGGCTCAGGAAGTAAGAGATCCTGTATGGTAGGTGGATTCCGGACTAAGGTAGGAGGCTGCTTAGGTGCATGATGAACGGGGTTGGATTGGTAGAAAAGGGGATGTAAAATTGGGCGATTACCGGTGGCCGACGCAACTCGACGTACAGTTCTCTCGTACCGGTCTGTGCCATACGTACGACGTACAGGAGCTCAACGCAAGGGAGAGCTCGACCGTTTTCTTCTTTTTTTGTTCTACATGTGGACATGGTATCGAGGACGTGGGATTGGCTGCATCCCTGCAGCCAAACTGCACGGCGGAAATAGTTTCTGCACACAGGTTCATGGTCGCATGTCACGCTACCAGACCTGCAAACTGGTCCAACCCTTATCCTTCGACGTCCTTATCATATCCATGATTCAAGGATTGTATCTTATCGAGCGCCCAAACTCTCCGCTGTCGGCCGGCTTATCAGTGAGTCAGGGTGGATCGTCATTCCCAAGGTCCCTGAGCCCCATTTGTATGGGCCCCGTATTGTCTTGGCTCTCGGTTTCTCTCGGCCTTGAATCAGGCCCGAAAATTTGTGAAGTCCGTCGGGAAACTAAGATCTGGATTGACCGGGATCGGGGTAAATAGGGAAAATCGAAAGCTTTTCATGTTGTATTGGCTTGGCAATGCATGTCGGAGTCTAACAAACGGAAACTAGACAAATGAGGGCAAAGGAAAGGGAATACAGTGGCGACTATAAACGCGATCCCTGCACGAAGAAAAAAAAAAAAAAAAAAAAGAGAAAACCGCTAGGCAGGATCCAGGCACCATCAGATGTCACTAAAAGAAAAATTGTCTCGGGGGACCGGGTGTGGCGATCGTGGGCTTCGGCGGGGATTCTAGAATTCTAGAAGATCGGTTGGATTTTCATTGGGGCTGATCATACAAAGAAACTGAAAAGGATTCTCTACAAACTACGGCGTTGCCCCTGGGTAGGAATAGGAGATAGGTGTCTGAAAACTCAAAGCTTAGAATCCATTCCAAGGGAGATCGGCAGGGCAGGAAATGTACATTCTGTTCCTAATGGACATGACGTGCAAAAAGGATCATTTTTTGAAACGCAAGGGGATGTGCGTGTCACTAAAAAACCAGCCGCTCCACCGGTCGCGGGCTGATTGGCCGCGTGGGTTTGACTGAACCGTGGGTCGCAGATGATTGACATTCCGAGACCGGATAATGGCGTGCTTAGCGTCGTTGCGTTGGACATCGTGGGGCCATCGGGCCTGAAGATTGGCTGATTAGCCTCAGCGCTCGTCTGTGATAGGAGAATGGGGTTCAGAGAATTCTCTGGGTGAGATAGGAATCACCATGGCTCCCCAATGGGACATCCGGTACCAGACTGCCCACGAGGTGAATCGCCACGCGTTCAACTAGAGGCACACGCACCGAAATGACGTTCTGGAAGCGCTCTTTTCTCCCCCTGCATTGCCAATCCCTTGCGTTACTGGTCACGGTATTACCGATCGCCACACATTCTCCACTGTAAATTACCAGCGTATCGTCATGATCGACTGAGAATGATTCCAGAAGTGCGGGTGGAGACTCGGGGTCTTTTCCCTAACTTATCTAGAACTTGTTCGCCCATTCCTCCCGCTCCCGTGTAATTCATTTTGCCTTATACTACGCTCAACCTACACACGCTTCCCCTCTATGCTTCCACCGCTCCCTATACCCCAATAACATTCTTCTCTCCGGTCCCAAGCTGGAGTCCCGTCCATCACATAGGGGAGGGCCGGTGAGAAAACGACGGTTTCAGGGACCCCGCCGAACGCTGTCCGCAATGCTGAAGAAGAAGACGTTGGCGCCTGCCTTCTTCTGGAATTTCTCCCCGTCTACCACCCCCGAATTATCGCCTACCTCGTCGGATAGTGATTCCGACGAGGATATGGATTCGTCCGGCTCCCGACCGGTTAGTTTGGCCGTTTCGTCGGGAGCCTTTTGTCCCATGCGACCAACCCTCGACGATGTCTTGGCCAACACCGCGCCCCCGCCATACACTCTCAGCGCGTTCATGGCCTACCTCTCCCAAAACCATTGCCTCGAGACCCTCGAATTCACCCTCGAAGCCAAACGCTATCGGGAAACATACCACGCTCTGGTCGACCGGTTAGGGGACGTCGCCGTCACAACGGACACCCCCGAGGCTCAGCACTTGCAGATGCTCTGGCAGCGGTTATTGGTGGCTTATGTCTACCCAGGCGCCCCTCGTGAGATCAACCTGTCCAGCGAAGTCCGGGATACCCTCCTTGACCACCGAAATGCTCCCTTCCCGCCTGTGCCCGAAACCCTCGACTTTGCCGTGAAGAACATCCACGAGTTGATGGAGGAATCGATCTTCCTGCCATTCCTCAACAGTCACACAACTTCCCCATCCGTGTTTCCCTCCGAGCCTCCATTCGCCGCCGACGATTCCGTCAATCTGTCTAGCACGAGTTTGGATGAAAACCCGATGAAAAAGGTTCGCTCAAGGGTAAAACGTATCTCGCCACAGTCATCTATCAGGGACTTGCCGGGTTCGCTGAGCCGTGGGAATCACTCCTTAGGAGCCGTCCATGCTATCGGGAAACGGACTTCTGGTGCCCTCCTGAGTACAAGTGGTGACTCTATCGGCATGGCTCTGACCGATGATTCGAGCCCCCAGTCGAGTCCTACTGCTGAGGAGCCTATGACACCGCCTACCACCCCGCCCGCAAGCGAGCCTCATCTTCCCATGCACAGCCCCAAGCTGCGTACCGAGAACCCGTGGAAGAAGATGGGCATGAAGCTCGGCTTCAAGAAGCGTTCCACCGGGAGTGCTGCTTCTCGCGATCCTAGGATCCTCGGTGTGGACGAATAAATCTCACCTCCGTCTCTCCTCACCTGTTTACTACCTCCCACCCCGACCTGACGATACCTCTCCATTTCTTTGTCTCAAAATTACCCGAACTCTCAACTCACGACCCCCAAACCTCCCTGGGGTCGCCTTGCATGACCTCAGCCTGAACATTATATCACATGACCTGCTTCGATTCCGTTTTGCTAGCGTTTTTATTGGCGGTGTATGAGAATCACGATGCATCAAGCATACGAACACGGCGTTTTTCTTCCATTTACATTTTGGTTTGGTTTGGATCCATGTTCGAACCGTTCAACGAGCATATGTCCTTTTCATTGTTCATGTTTGGCCCAGGAAAAATATCCCATTCATATAGACTGGATGAGCGAGGGCGTTTTACTTATTTTTTGAATCATTTCTGGCACTGGTGGATCTGTGTCGATAGCTTGCTACGATAGGATGGTGCAGCATTTCTTTGGAATTGATAGACTTGATACCCCTCTCACTTGATTCAAATCTGTATATTGTAAACCTAAACCGAAGAATCAAACGTAACATGATTCTCAATTCGTAGTTTCACATCTACAAGATACGACCACAACAAATAAACACGGAATAATATTAGTCGAAGAATGGGACTGTGTTCGCATCTCAGCCCATTAGACCAGTCCCATGTCTACAAGACTAAACCGCACAAAGAATGAACATGGAAGTGTGTCCCATTGCAGCCAATTTGCATTCCACGTTTACTATTCACTATTTACTCAAAACAACCCTCCGTCCACCCCGTGTCTCCAATGCCCCAATATCAAGTACCCACCCCTTCCCAGCCAACGCACTCAAATACCTCTCAACCCTCTCCCCATCATTCAAAACCCCAAGCGTACTCTCCACAGCCTCGTAAATAAATTGTTTGCTCTCGGAGGTGGTATCAGCCTCGGACAAAACACGTGCGGCTAAAAGCGCATGCATCCACGCTTTCAGCTGTGATTGGACGGCACATTCTTTCTTAAGGAGGATGGAAGCGTGCCAACTCGTGCCACGTGGGAAAAGGAAGAGGATATACTGCTCTTCGACAAAGAGGTCGTGTAATTTGGTCATGGGGATTGATGTTTGGAACGACGGGCCTGAAGCCGCGAAGAATTTAGGTAGTGATATGCCTATTTCGGCCGTGCCGAGGTATTGCCTTGGTTGGTTCGAGGTTGTCCATTCGAGGACGCCATCGCGGGGGAAGATGCGTTCTTGCTTGGATACTTGGGCAGGGGTGAGGACTGTCCAGTTTTCCTGGTTGATGGATTTGCTTTTGGTATGTTTGTCTTGGATGTCGAGTGAGGCTGAATCGGACGAGAGTAAAGCCGAGAAGGCTATGTTTGCTCGTTGTCGATTGAGACTGGTCATCTGCACTGATCGTACGGCTGCGTAGTTTAGGCTTAGATGGGCTGCTAGGAGGATAAGTAGAGCGATCCAGGTGGTTTTAAAGCCGGTGATGTGTGAGACGACGACTGAGCCAACCTGGTGTTGTTAGTTTTTAGCAACTACTGTATGAGATGGGTTCTTACAAGCATGCCTAGGAGGGAGATGACAGTCTCCTGAGAGGAATCTTTCTGTAGTACTGATTAGTCTAATTCAAGATGTGGTACCGGGACAGTGAACTTACAGCATTGAGCTCTGCCAAATTGCCCCATTTTGAAAAATGAGCACTTAGGCTTGCTTTTGAACTTCCTCCTGCAACACCGCATAGAGCTCGCAAGACTCCCGCTGTACTGAGGATGGTCACTCGCATGACACCAGCAGGGACCATTGGCGAAAGACAGTCAAGGATCATGGCGATATCGTTGAACACGTCGGCTGCTAGCCGGTATGTCTTGCATTCTGGTTCGAGGGCTGTCCCGGCTCTGTGTGCGAATAAAATTGTTGCAACACGACCGGACGAGTCCTGCAGGATGTGTAGAAGAAGGGCAGATGTTGGGGATGCACTAGCATTACCCACACCGACTCCTGAGGATAATGAGTTTATGGTTGAGGGGACTTTGTATTTCAGTGCACTGGAGTATGCGACAGACCTTGTAACACTGCCCTCGAGGAGAGAAGACCGGCGATAGAGCTGCAGAATGCTTGCAGGGAATCCTATGTCAGCGCAGATTGGATCAGCGTTGCTCCATAACGAGTGCCTGGGTTTCTTCATTGAAGTGATTTATTTCACTCACGAATATTTGATATCTGCCGATAATAGGTTAGTATCATTGAAGATATACAGAATGCGAGCAGACATGGGTCTTCCAATACTCACGGTAGATAGTCATCGCTCACACTCTGTGGGTATCCTGACGGCAGAAAGATCTCACTCAGAGTAGCTACTAGGGGTTTGGTAGACCATGATGAGGTCGAAGGTGCATCCTAGTCAATGTGCAATGATCAGTCTATAATTTCACTGGCGAAAATATGCATGTTCGACGATCGGCAGAACAGAGTTGACAATGACATCCATGAAGTGAGGACATGTGGCCACACGGAGACTCATCCAGAGAGCAACCGCCATGCTTTCCACGAAGAGCATGATTTGCAAGATCAAGAATCGCAATTGAGCCAATCGGATATCAACGGGGTTAAGATTAATGGAATTGAGGCCTACCATCACGTCCACCCGCCCTAGGGATCCTTTCGATCCATCTTGGTTTGAGAAGACATAAGTAGCAGTAGGAGTATCTGCCTCGTCTGTCTCATGAAAGGTCAATCTGTCCTTGGCTTGAGACGCCATCATGTAGTTGTTGAATATCAAAGGAAGATGAGGAGCCACGAATCAGTAATCAAAGGGGCACGTGCGGGGAAACACGCGTTCCCCAACCTATAGCATAATGCAATATACGATATAAGAGGAGATCTATGCATAGATAAATAATAATTTTATTGAAGATGAAGCAATGCTCCAAATCAATGCTCCCAGAGCTGAATATGTCACAGTGAAACCAGAATCCAACATCTATACTCGCTTTTCCAATGGCAAGACGAGAAGCTTTGTTGCGCTGCCCAAAGATAAAAAAAATAACCCCAGAACCACCAGCGCCAGGTTCAGAAAAACAAGAACCGCAGGGGAAAAAGAAAAAAGAAAGTCGCAAGTAACGTCCAACTATGGAAAGTTAAACTTGCAGAAAAGACCATTGAGTGAATGAATCTCGAGGTGAGCACAATTCCCGCGGTTGAATGCGGACTCAAGTCCCCAAGTCACTCGCCAATAGTCACGGTGGTGACACCCAGTCGCCAGCAGGTATCAGAAATTCCACCGCACAACTTCCAGAAGGGTCATACCCCATCGCATCATGGTATAATATGTAAACAAAACAAGAATCTCCGCCGGCAGAAATAAGACCAGACTGATCCTATTTACGCGTACATGCTCGCGCCACCGGTCTCGACAGCCTCAATCTCAGCTTGGCTCCAGGGCAGACGACCGAAGCGAGTGGGGAGCTCAGCGCGGTCGAAGAACTCGCCAGCACTGGGACGGACGGGACCGAGAGAGGCACCGGCTGAGCCACCAATGCCACCGGTGAACTGAGCGCGACCGAGAGGACCGTGCTGCTGGGCCTTTGCGCGGTAGGTAGCGAAAGAATCAGGCAGGGCACCCACGGGGGAAGCAGGGTGAACGCGAGGAGTGTGGTCCACGGAGCCTGGAAGCGAGATGTTAGCACGAATTCAGAGGAGCTTCTTCGGGGGGAGCTTTCGGGAAGCGCTTCCAGGGTGTCACGTACTGGGGACTGCACGCTTGCCAACGAAGCGGATCAAGGGGGGTGCGGAAGGCGTTGCTGAGAGCGATGGTGGCACGCATTTTGATGGTGGAGGTGGCGTTGGAGGTGGAGGAGGTGGTGGTATGTGATGTGGTGTAGTGAAGGAAGGTCGATTTCACAGTGTGCGAGAAATCAATGGGGTCCGGTAGTATCCGAACCGACCCGACGCGAAGTAGCGGACTGGCGAGTTTTGCAAGTGGGATGTGTAAGATGATGCGTTGGACCTCGTAGATGGTATGCAGAGTATTTGAGAAGGATTGAGAAGAAGGTAGAGGGGTAAAGAGAGAAGGAAGAGGCAAGATAAGAAATCTGTTCTGGCATGGATTTACCGCATTTGGTCGAACCGCTCGGAGCCGATATGGACCCGAGTTTGAGTTGGAAGTCTCTTAACTAGAGTCACGCAATTCAGCGGATCTATTGGCTACACTATTGGCAGACGGCGCCGCACTTGCTCCTCATATGATGGTGTTCTGTTCCCCCGCACGGCATTTTGCATTGAACTGCTGCTTACTTTCTCCGATCCCTTTCCTAATCCGACTCGCCGGTGAAGTTTCCCCGTCCTTGCACTCTAAGGATCTACCTGCCTGGATGGGTGACTAGCCAAGCATCCAATCATTTTCCGCTTCGTTCTCCGTGAGACGTTCTACCGCGTTCTTACTCCTCATAGGGTTTGTGCGAACGTTTGGATCTTCTGCACTCCGGTGGTCCCCCCCACAGTGTTGACCTTTCTACAATTCTATACCTTTTGTTTCTTCCTTTTGATTGATTTATTCAATTGAATATTTTGATGCATGTGGATGAGGATTTGGACTAAATCGAGAGAGAATAAGATAAAAAAGGTCGAGTAGAAGTGAAAAAATCGAAATTGATTTTATCTGCAGGGGCGAATCCCATTACCAATTGCTGGCACAATTTTATGTGATCTGAATTGATAAGCTCGAATCGCGCCACTGGAAGCTTGGACCCTGACTAACCACATCCCGACTTCGCCCGTTCCACCAATCTTCATCAAAATGCATGAGCTTTTGTTGTTCGCCTCGGTCCCGGTTCATCAGCATCATGAGCTTCTACAGCAGCTTACCGGGCTGACGGCTATGCAGCCTCGCCACGCTCTCGAGCGTCGGCTGATTTTCAAGGCCTATCGGAAACCAGGTCTCGCCACGGTTCGCACTGGGGGCAGCCAAGACCTGCAGTCGGGGGACCTGCAACGCGTCAACAAGATGCTCAATGGTGGCATGTTCTACACCCAGGTCGTCGGCCCCGTGTCGGACTCGGCTTTCGGGGCTACCTCGGTCCCTGATTTCGACACCCAGATGGCTGGCATGGATGAGTCCAAGTCCGAGCCCCATGTGCCATATGACTTTGAGCAACAACCCTGGAAACTGGAGTTTCGTGATATTCCCGAGGCAGGGACCCGATCCGCTGTCACGGCCCGTGTCATGGCTAGTGCCTCGCTGCCGCGGGGCGATATCGTCCCCGCCATGAATGCGTGGGGCTACAGGTACGTGGGTGGTGTGATCCCTTTAAAGTTTATAACTGCGGATCTTATGACTGTCAGATGCTAATCGGGTCCTCCAGCTTTGTGACCGAGTATGTGGTCGAGGGCGATGTCTTTATCCATAACGATATCACTATTTTCTTACATCGGGTGCTGCATTATCCCGTTTCCGAGCATGAGGGCCGTGTGCCTCGGCAGCAACTTCCGGCATTCTCTGACATGGCGCCACTGGAGAAGACTGGGAGCTATGTGTTGCAGGCCTCTATCAACGTCCTGGATGGCAGCAACCAGGAGACCATGAAGACAGCCTCCCAGCATTTGTTCGGGCTGCGGGAACAGCTCAAATCTGCAGTGAAGCTGGAGCAGGCGGATCGTCTGTCTCTGGATACTAGGGCGAAGTAAAGGATTTCATTTGGTGTTGCATTTACGTCCGGCTGTCATTAATACCCGGAGAGGCAGCCTCCAATCGAGTCGGTCACATTTCATCGAATTCTGTCCACAAAATTAGTTCAACTAAAGCAAGAATAATATTTTCCCACAAATGATACCTATGTGAAGTGTGTAGTCTGTAATGGATGTAAGGTCGTGGGGTCATCAATTTTGCCAATTTGAGGAATCGGCCATGTGACTTCGTGAAAGTTCGCGTCCAACTACGCGTCCGCTCCTGACATCATCCTCCGAATCCGCCATCGCTACGAACGACATCAGCCTCTGCTCGCGCCCTGGTCCCGGGCTACCTTCACCACGTCCCTTACACGAGCTCTCAAGATGGCCGAAGGGGGAGTTAAGCGAACCGCCTCCCCCACTCGGAGCGTCTCCCCACCTCCGCTTCGCCGAAAAGTCGGATCAAGTATTAACAGTGAGCGCATCTGGATCAATCCGACAGGCCGTTACGATATTGATACACCTATCTTTGTACAGAGGCATCTGCTGCTTCTTTTTTCACTCCAGTCTCACAAAAGAAGCCAAAGCCGGTCACATGGCGGGTCATTGGAACGAGTCTCGTTGTAGGCAAATACACACCCGAAGAATGCCCTAGCACGCTGCCGGAGAAGAACCGCAAGATTGCAGCATTTGATCTTGTTAGTCAAAACCCTCTTGAACTAGAATGGTTTATGTCGGACATAAGGCAGGAAGCAACTTTGCTAATGTCATTGACAGGACTCAACCTTGATCAAGACACGTTCAGGAAATGTTTTCCCTCGATCAGCAGACGACTGGAAATGGTTCGAGGGTAATGTCGAAGTCACATTGGAACAGTTGCACAAGAAAGGGTATGCATTTCTCCTCAATCTTGAAAGGCCATTCTTAACCTTGTCTAGATATCAACTGGTAATCTTTTCCAACCAGAAAAAGATCAGTATCCAAAAGGAACTGAAAGCTGGGAAAGCCGACTCAAAGAGCTTGGCGATATTCAAAGAGAAACTTACAACTATCATGAGCGCGTTGAGGTTGCCCATCAGCGTTTACGCCGCTACCGAAGATGACAACTATCGAAAGCCTCGAACCGACATGTGGAAAGAATTTGTGGACGACTACGACCTTGACGTGGTGGGTATAGATAAAACGAACTCCATCTTTGTGGGCGATGCCGCCGGACGCCCAAAAGATCACTCGTCTTCAGACCTGTAAGATACTACTACTTATCATGATGACGGGACAACTCTGATTTCTGATCTAGCGGCTTCGCGGCGAATATTGGTCTTCCTTTCAAGACACCAGAGGCATATTTCGGCTCATGCGTTGAGGAATCTGTTACAATCTTTGATCCTACTGCATACACGAAAGCAGAGACCAGCGAACCTCGTATGTGATACTGCAGCTTTGAGCTGTTGTGTTGCCTTACTGACAGCTCTTGCTACCTAGTGCCCACCTTCGCTCGCAAACACCCCCTCGAACTAGTAATCTTCTGTGGCAGCCCAGCATCAGGAAAATCAACCTATTTCCGGAACAATCTAGAGCCCTTGGGCTACGAACGTGTCAATCAAGACATCCTGAAGACGGTGAGTACCTAATCTTCATCAGTCATCAGTGTAAGCTGAAGCAACCAATCATCTAAACCATCACATTAGCGCCCAAAATGCCTCAAAGTAGCCCGTGAATATCTCGAAGCAAAGAAATCCGTCGCTATCGGTGAGTCATACTTCCTCGGTCTATGTGCCGTCAAGCTCGGGACCTGAGTTTGTTTCCGGACCCGATTCGTTTGGGGCATGTTCGTTGGGCACCAACTTGCTCATACCCGCCAAGCCAACAAGCTCATCTAGAACACCACTAATATTCCTCCAACGCAGACAACACCAACGCAGACCCGGAGACAAGACTCGTGTGGATCACGCTAGCGAAGGAACTGAACGTTCCGATTCGCTGTGTGCACCTTCTTTCCCCGCCTGACCTATGCAGGCACAACAATGCCGTTCGCGCTGGTAACAAAGAAATGGTTCGTTTGTCATAGGCCAATTTGGCCTGTTTGTGGTTTGGTTATTCTTTTTTTACTGATATTGGGTAGAATCCCGAGGCGCGCACTTCGTTGCCTGGTATTGCGTTTGGCGACTTTGGGCGCCGATTTAAGGCACCACGACTTGATGAGGGATTTGATGATATCATCTCCGTAGAGTTTCGGTTTAAAGGTACCGAGGATGAGCGTAAGATTTGGGGTCAGTTTTGGGTTTAGGTTTTACCATGCCTGGGTACATAGCTATAGAGCTGTATTCTATTACACAAACTCCGCAATCTACTTCACATATTCAGATACATAAGAGATTATACCAAGTGTAATATAAGATAAGATGTATTGTGTACAAGATGCATCCTATCTCAACGAGATAAGGAAATCTATAGATATATACAAACGATTGAAAACAAGACACGCTTTTGTCTCGCAAAAGGTCTAATCTATGGTATACACGAAATGCAAATGCAGCTGGGTATATCGTAAAACAAGGAACGGACGGGCTGTCAGCCCTGAGTCGGAAACAGTGCCCAGGTGGATATCCACCAGGTCCACAGATCCACATGAACAACGAAACGAAGCCACGACTCATAAAAAAGACAAAGGAAAGGCATGATTCGGCGCGAGAAAGTAGTCGCTTTTTCCGGAATCGTGAGTCGTGAGTCATAAATCAATCCAAAAATCAGAAAAACATAGGATGAGACATTATGTCATGATGGGCGGACATGATCGTCCAGATCATCCAATGCAGTTGATCCGGACGCCGCGCTGGTAAGTCTATAGGTCATTATCGTAGGCGATTCGCTCGAAAGCAGAATAAGGAAAAGATGAAGCGAGAGATGGAGAGGCTATCAAGGCCGCGAGACAAGATCCTGGAAAAACTTGAAGAAATTCCGTTTCTTTACGGACTTTGTACGACAGAATCCGCTGATCTCCGCGGCGGGCGCGACGGTCATTGGTCCGACGATATCCTCGTCTCCCATTTCGGGAAATTTGTCATTATCGTGCAGGCGCGGAATACGAACTTCCTGCTCGCAGCGGTGAAGGTTTGATTGGGTGAGTGTCAGGGCGACACCGTCGATCATTTCCAGCTGGTTGAGCAGGGCATCATGTTGCTGGCGCCATTGGCGGTTGAGGAACTCCCATTTCTCGCCCGTGAGCTTGTAGATATTGGATGTAGTACCGTAGTGTTCGCCTGTGCGCACCAGATGCTTGGCGAAGTTGCAGCGGGCGAGATCCCAATCTGCCCGGAACAGGTGGAAGCTGTCTAGATCGCAGGTTGGCGGTTCGTAGGGCTCTGGCTGGATGGTGAAATTGGCATGGCCTAGCTTGTTGGCCCATTCGTCGTTGGGATCTGAGAGCATGAATGGGGCTGCTTCACCGGAGACCGTTCGGGAGGTGGTGCTGGCTCGGGGACGGCTCATTGAGGCGATGGAGGGTCTTGATGATAGTGGCGGTGAAGGGATACCTGCGAACCGAGACTCGGAGCACACCACGTATTTGGGTGAGTCACTCACGCTCACGTCGGCGACGGAGGGAGATTGGAGTGGGGATTGAACTCGGCAGGCGATTGCGCTGGTAGGATCTTCACCCATGAATGGGGGGAGGAGCGGTGTGGTCGCTTGGTTGTCGTTGTCATCCTGGCTCATGCTGTTCGCGTGAGTGATGTCAATGGGGCGGGCTCCGGAATCGCTCATGCGCTCTTCGAAGATGGTGCGGGCTGGAGAGGGAGGAATCGAATCAGTGCGATTGATCGGGCACAAAGCTGGGCTCGCCAAGGCGGAGGATGCTGTCGAGTTGGCACGCGAGCGCAGATCATCGGGAAAGTCTCGTTCGGGGCTTCCTGAGGTTCGCTTGGACATCCATCTTGTTGACATGGTGGAGATGTGTGAGCTGATACGCGAGACACCCTTCATCGATAGACTATCGGACCGACGCTTCTTCGGCGAGGGCGCAAAGTCCATACCCGTGTCACTCAGGTCGTAGCTATCGGTGGGATCCATGATGAACGAGGGCTCTTCGGACATGCCACGATCAAAATGTTCTAGTGAAATGTTAGCGGGAGAGTGTTCTGGGTTCGCCACATCGCGTGCGCAACTCCATGACGTACGGAAATATTGATCCTCCAATGAATCACGGGCGAGATCCTCCTCTTTGACCCCGGAGAGGGGATTGCGGCTAGGACTATCCATGGCGTTGCCTACTGATGGCACCAAGGATGACACAGAACTAGAGACACGATTGTGACTAGAGAAGAAAGACAAGGCCGGCGAGGCCGGGGCAGAAGTATTGGCGCTCAAGGGCGAGGGGAGGCGGGAATCTAGCGCGTCGAACGAGTCTCGCGTGTCGATGAAGTGAGACAGTTTCCGCATTGCGAGTCCGCACGTAGCGTCGAGTAGATGTTGTAGAAGTCGATGTATCGGAGCATCAGGGAACCCGGCGTAATTAAGGCAAAGGCGAGCGGTGTGATGAGTTTCGGGGGAACCGGATCGACTTCAAGTGAGTTGGCTGGGCAGGAATGTCGGCAAACGGGCGGGTGATAATGCGCCTGACAGGGAACTCCCCAGATCCTGGTGTGACCTAGAATCCAGTGGGTATTTTTGGATTTTTGATGCTGGCGGGTTGGGGCCTTGGGTGTGAAATAGATTAAAAGGCTTTGGGGGCGAGGGCTCGAAGATAGAGGAGCCCCATTTAGTTAAGAAAGCACGCTAAGGCGGAGTTTATCCATGGAATCTTTTCTTAGTAAACTCCGTCACTGCGAAATTCTCACTTTGCCAGAAGTCCGCTGCGTTCCGGTGGTTGACAGGCGAGCTGAACCATGGAACCTGAGTCTTTGAATTCTTCCGGAATGTTTCTATGGATGTTGTTTCTTCTTTCTAATTGTCCTTACGGTACAGAGGGCAGAGTCTGCAATCCGTGTGACTCAACCTCCGAACCCTTTACCCCATTTTTCCTGTTTTCGATAGTATTCTAGGGTTTCGACGGAGCGTTAGTCAAGGTTTCCGAGTGTGCGAGATCGGCAGTGTCTAGATCGTCCGTTGAGAGGCCGGTGGAGTGGCCGGGTGGGGTTCCCAATGCTCTTATGATGCCATATCGATCCATCCCATTCTTTCGCTTCCCGTGTGATTCGTCGTGGTCCTGTTGACCTGTAGACCTGTTTACCCTAACGTTTCGCTTTGTTTTTGAGACTAATGATGGTCGCCAACCAGCCTGGAAGCACCTTCCCGTCCATGTCGTACAGGGGACTGAGCAACGGTTACCCCATCAGAACCTTAGAGTGCACGGTGCTCCGCTCTAGATCGGACTTTGTACTCTAGTAGATTATATGGGCATCCTGGTACAGGTAACATCACAGAATCGCAGTAACATGGTCACTCTTGCCGACGTCAGATCCACATGGAGAACCACAAACGGTTTTTTTTTTCCTTCGGGAAACTCGGGGGGAAGAAGGTGGTGCCTTCTGATTGGCAGGCTCTTGCATCCTTTTGTTGGGTCCTGCGGGAGGCGAAGGGGCAAAGGACATGGCGCCGTGGATTCGTCCGGTCTGACTCCGATCGGGAAGGATTCTCGGTTATCAACAGAAAAAAAAAATTGAACAGGTCAAGTTTGCCGCTCACTGAGTAAGATGGACCTACCTATCATTACGACGATCCTCTGATAGATCCTTTTTACACTACAGTAGTCTCGATCACGGTACAGTAGTCACGATGATGCCCGTGGAAAGGTCGGATTCTGAGGAATCGCTTCCGCGACCAATCAGAAGGCCAGAACCAAAGGGTAAACCTAATCTAGTGGGTCAAGAACACAATGCTACAATAACATCTACCAATGTATGCCATTTGATTCACTGTCAGTTGTGATCACAATAAGAGCTACCTAGTGTCATACCCAGATACACCCGTCAGTCTTTGAGAATACTTCCCGGTGCCGCCGGCATCACTGCACCTTCGGGTGGCTGATTCTTGCTCTTAAACTCATCGCACATCTGTTCAAATGTCACCCACTCCACTCCTTCGTGCTGGTTGATATATTCAATAATCCTGTACTGCATCAGCTCATGTTGCCTCGGCTTTCTACCCCTCGTCTTACCTTTCGTGCATAAGTAACACATGCGGCCGGCCAGAGACATCCGGATGGATCGTCATCGGGAAGACGAACTCATCGTACTCGCGGTAGAAATAATCAAAATGATCCTAAACAAGTCAGTCCATCCATGCCGTGACAAATCAAGTAAGCCCTGGGGTCCTAAGTTACCTTCCAAATATCCTCCACGTCCCTCGGATTCACCCACCCATGACTATTCGCCGAATTCTTAATAAACATCATCGGCGGCAAATCATCAATGTACCAACTCCCAGGGATCTCAACCAGTCCCGTCGTCTTTCCCCGCTCCAGCGGTTTCATCCATGTCTCCGCCTTTTGACTGTAATCGATCTTCGTCCAGGTATCCCCCGTGCGCAACCAATACATCTGGCAATCCTCATGCGACATCGAGTGGTCATACTCGATTCCATATGCTAGTAACTGATCGACCATCTCCGAGCTGGCTTCCCACCATGGCGCGACAATCCCTCGGGGTGGCTTTCCGCAGAAATCGGTAAGTAGTTTATAGGTCTTATCTAGGATGTCACGCTGCTGTTCCTCGGTCATGCAGGTTGGGTTCTCGTGCGTATACCCGTGGAGTCCAATCTCGTGCCCTTGGTCGCGCACTTGCGCGCATTCTTCCGGGAACGTCTCCAATGAGTGGCCCGGGATAAACCAGGTGGCTTTGATGTTGTATTTGGAGAAGAGCTTGAGGAGTCGGGTTGTGCCGATGTGGCCGGCCCAGAGTCCTATGCCGGGTTAGTTTTAAGTTTGGTGTTGGAGGTTGGCTATGTACCTCGACTGATATCATTGACGCTGTCTTCGCCGCCGTATGAGCCTAGCCATCCGGCTACTGCGTCGATGTCGACGCCGTATCCGACCAGAACGCGCTTTTTGCCCATTTTGACCGTTCTACAGCCGTGATCGCGGGTGAGAGATTGGAGATAAGAGAAATAGGGGTTTATAGGTAATTGTAACAGCAATTGGGTTAAATAGTAGAATTCGGGGGCATTTCAGATAACCTTGAAAGAGGGGATGAGGGGTTGCGTGTCGGCTATCGAGCTTCCCCCATTATTGAGATCGCTATATCAAGGGTGGGGGTTGGTGCAGCACGCATGCATATCCCGCTGTTTTGGCAGATCTGCTCGGCAATCAGGAGTATTGCTGCTCAAAATGAATTACTCGCACGCGAATTGCGCTTGGTTCGGATGTGATTCTACGTTATCATACGTACCGTTGACATCAACGACCACAAATATGTCATCTCGAATAAGCTTCCCGCGATGTCAGAATGCTCCGTGGTTGAGTTGCGGTTCAACCATGCACGCGAAGGTTCAAACTTTGGAACTTTAATTCTCATGTATACCTTCTGAATCCCAAATAGTTCCAGGCTCAGTAGAGACAAGCATGCCAAGGAGCTGCATGTTACCATTATATATCGTTGGCCCACAAAACCCAGAGTTACATAGTGTCTTTTGATAGCGCACATGTTTTCTCCTGGTGCCTAGAAAATGTAGAATAAATAATTAAAAAATTGAAAGTCCACCCAATGAGGACGTTTCGCTGAACTGTACATCCTGCCCGGGTAGATCAATCACGTTCATCCCGAAAGGCCATTGATGCATGTGATGACCCGACTAAGGGCTAGAGCATAGCCTTCTACGGCAAGGTAAAACGTGAATATGTTAATGGAAAGTTTGAATGGCAAAGTAAAACAAAAGAGTGGAAATGGTCTTGAGGGTGCGAGGAGTAGGTGCGTATGGGTGAAAGGGGAAGTGGAAAGGTAGATGGCAATAGCACCAAGGCTAGAATGGAAGAGAAGCAAACATGCAGAGGGAAGGGTGTTAATAGCATTACGGAGAAGAGAAATAGGGATCACCCCAGAAAACATAAAGAGAAGCAAGACGTAGGTCAAGTCAATGTACAGAGATCGGGCCTGGAGCTTGAACCAGTATCCATAGTAAATCATACTCTTTCTTTCCCCCTATTTTCTGCCTTGTCAATCATTCTCTTTGAGCCCTTTTATTTTTTTCTACTTGAACAGATTTCTTCTTCCAGGCTGTTTGATGCAAAATTTGAAGCTGTTGAAATCCACCTGAGCATGACCACCCAAAACGTTTACTCCTTAATGATTTCCCAAAAAGTCGTGAAAAGACATTTACCATTCCCTAAGCTTGTAGACAGAGACTTAGACCAAAACCATCATTATGTTTAAAACTCCATAGCAAATCTTTGTTGCTTTATTCCTTGAATTACTGGGATTGTGCTGTGGACCATAACAATACATTATCTAGATGCCTACACTCTTGCAGTTCATCCCAAAAATAACATACAATTCCATATTTCTGCAATACAACTTGTCTAGTAACAGTACACTCAAACTCCAGATACAGTAAGTCAAATACATACTCTTAGCACAGAACCTACAAGGCATCATGTCCATGTGTCTCATACGGTATACCAAGACAATAAACACCAACAAGAACCCACAGAGCAGCACTAGCATAAATGGGTGCACTGGTGAATCCCGTCTGTGACGAGATCAAACTAGCCACAAGACCTCCGAACCGCAGCAACGCAGCAGCAGTGCCTACTCCAGTTCCACGGTGAGGAGCGGGGAATGACTCGGGCGTAAATGCATACATGATCGCATATTCTGTCGATACTTGTGAGTTCCTACCGAGATAAACTATCTGTTGAGGACTCACCGAAATTGGCTAGAAGAACGGTGATACAAGAGAACGCCAAGCTGGAGGTCGGGTTGCTGACGCCTACATAGGCAAATAGGAAAACGGCCGTGACTACTGCCGATATACCCATCATCCAGCGTCGACCTAAACGGGTATTCACCGATATAGCAGCGGATAGGGGACCGACGATTCCAACGGCTGATTCGATGCAGTAATTGCGGTACGTGAGGTAGAGGGAGGAATCCGAAGTGAACTTTGTAGCAAGGTACGACGGCAGAAAATTGAAGTATAGTGGATACGCAATGCCTGGAACAAATGTTATTATTGTGCTAGGCCCATTGAAGGTGGAGTGACTTACCAACAGTTAGCCACACAGCCCAAATCACAATAGTTTGCCGTGCGAGTTTCCGTGTTGCGAAAAGGCCACGGTAGTGCTTGCCTGTGAAGGCTTCCATGTTCTCGGAAACGATCTCTTTGACGGAAAGTTTTGTGCGCACTTCCTCTTCGTTGACTATTAGGCCTAATCGGGCATCGATCTCGCGGAGCATGCCTATTGTGAGTGGCTCGGGTTTACCGTTTTGTTTTGCGACGTAGTTCACGGCATCGACGGCATCCTGATCTCGTCCCTGGGATAGGAGGTATCTGGGGGTCTCGGGTAGCTTGAAGAGGAACATGCGAATAAAGGTGAAAGCGAGGGAGAGGCCTCCAAGTGTAATCATCGTGTACCTCCTGAATGAAGTATTAGAAGATTGAGCACGTGAAAAGGGTGAAGGAGTTGTACATACCAACCCATATTCTCGCTTCGAGAGCATGTTGCTGGAGTTGCATCTGTCGGACAGCTGAAATTGGCCAGAAATACCCATGCAAGTAGGGAGACGATCAATTGACCCAGATTCCACCACGCAGAAAGAGCAGTGAGCAGGTATTGATGACTGTGAACAATCAGTACTGCGAAATGCACGTAGCAATGCAATCTCACCTTCCAGGGACAAACTCCAAGAATATCATCGAATCTACAGGTACATTCCCTCCGGCTGCAGTACCGATGACAGCCCAGAAAGCACTGAATGCGACAAAGTTCGTCGCTCCGGCCGTTGCACAGAGGAATATACCTGCAATAAGGAGTGTGCAGTTGAATGCGGGTTTACGACCGATCAAGTCGCTAGAGAGACCCCAGAACGAGGCGCCAATGATAAGACCGACGTAATAAGCAACAGAACTGTAGCTGATTTTGGTGATATCGGAGAATTCTTGCTCGATGGGAGGTTGCACGCTGCCGATGCCTTGTGAGGCGAACTAGATGGCAAGAAAGTTCAGTCGCTGTAAAGACTCAAAAAGGGGAGGTGAAGCACATACGTTGTCCACGATCCAGCCAAATCCGGTAATCACGAAGAGTTTCCATTGGAACCTGACATCGTCAAGATCGATTTACCAGGAATGTAGTTATAAGCTTACCTTCCCATACCAATCTCTTCCATGCATTTACCCACCAGTTCCGATTTGAGCCGGTACGACTGCGTGGTTGAAGAGCCGTAGAACTGCTCAACTTCGCTGTCATCAAGGGGAATGACCTTTCCCGTTCCTTCATCGCTCTGATCCTCCGGCCTTGGAGAGCTCTTCTTTTCAGAATGTATTTTGTCCATTGTGGATTTGATGGAGGACTTCTTCTGTACTTTCTCTAGAACAGGTCGATTCATATACTCCGTCCCCAGTACGGGGTAGGGCTGGAAGCTATGCTGACATTTCGTATCGACCAATCGAGTAGAGCAATACAGCTGCTTAGATCGATAACAAGGGTGGGCGAATGCGATATGATGGCCTGACCCCCCACTTTTGGTGTATTGGGAGAGCTAGGGGTAGAGCATTCTGGAGCTTGGACCAGGACTGGAGCTATTCGTGTACATGTTGACATGTTGGAGGTTGGGGATTATTATAGTCTACATTGAGCAAAAGTTCCTCTGATGATATATGAAATAGCGCTAGAGAAAGAAGAGTCGGTTAATTGGTATCATACTTAGCGCACAGTATATACGTAGAAAGTCGATACATCGAAAGTAGATATATCGAAAAGCTTCACTATACAATACCCGTCTACGCACCAACCGCAGCAACAGCAGGCAAATCCATCTTCTTCGCTTCCATTTCTTTCTTGTAATTCTCCGCCCGACCATAGCTCTCCTTATACGAAGCAGTAACCATATCCTGAACAGTGATAGCCGGATATTTTGCATCCTCGCCCGCCTCGCGACAATTCGGCAAGCACTCGCACAGGTAATCCGGATTCCCGCTGAAGAAAAACGGAATCGAGTACCTCTCCTTGCCAGACTTATTGATCACTCGATGAGTATTGGATTTGTATTTATCATTGGCCATGCGCATGAAGAGGTTTCCCAAATTCACCACATAAGCTCCGGGGACGGGTTTCACCTGGATCCGTCAGTATTGGGCATCTGAAATATGCAGGAATCAAATTGACTTACATCAAGCCATTCTCCGGTAGGAGCGTCCAAAACCTGGAGACCATCCACCTCGTCTTGTAGCAGTAAAGTGACGCAGCCAAAGTCCGTGTGCGCTCCAATCCCCCGGTTCAATCTCTCGTCCTCGTCTTTGGGTTGCGCGGGATAGTGTAGGAATCGCATTGTCGCGACGGCTCCGGCGGTAAGGGGGTCGAAGTAGCTGGATTCAACACCGAGAGTCAATGCCAAAACGGCAAGGACGTCTTTTGCCAGTTCGAATACCGCGTGGTAGTATTCCATTGTTGTTTTCTGGAATTCTTCGGTATCCGGGACCGACTGCGGCCACTGGTTCGGACCGCTGTTCAATTTCTTCTGCAGGAAGTAGGGATGGTCCTCGGGGATTTCTTCGCCAATGTAGAGTCCTTCTTTTAGCTCGGGACCGGTGCCCACTTCCAACATTTGTGATCGGAGGAGTTCGTAACCGCGATTGAAAGAGTTAAGGTCTGCGATGTTAGTTATACGAAGACTAAGATAATGAAGTATCTGCTCACTTTTGTCGATCTTTAGCTTCTCTTCCAGAGGCAGGTCGAAGAATCTCTTCGAGCAGTTCATGACGCGTCGTTGTAGTTCGATTGGTACGCGATGGCCAGTAATTTGGAAGAAGCCGTTATAGTGACAGCACTTGCGAACTTCCTCTACCAATCTGGTCTTTGCTTCGCCATCTTCTCCGTAGATTGGGGAGAAGTCCAGAATTGGGGGAGCGGATGCGATCGACATGTTGGGGATATTCGATAGTGTCGTGTTGTGTTATTCGCGTCTTAACTTGTTGAACACGTTTGATTTGAATATATCCTCAAAGAGTCCCAATGACCCCTCATAGAAGCCACTAGATCGGACAGAATGCCGAATTACTGCCATTGAATCGCAAATCTGTGAACCTCGAGACCAGAAACTGAAGGTGGGGGTTTGTCAAAGATGGGGGATAATCACCAACTCCACGCGATAAGATGATCTGCGGGGAAGCGGGAAAGTTGGTCAAAAGGGCCGGCTTTGTTATCTCGGGAGCAGCTGATTGGTTGCTTGCTTTCATGTGTTGAGCTCCCTATAGCTCTGCTGTACGGAGGGTACATGGAGGTACAACTTGAACCGTCGAGAATATTGCTGAGGTATGCAAGGGGTATATAAAGCGCGTAAAACCAGCCCGCGCGACTTTGAACCCAAATAATGAATTTATATCAACATGGCTGGCCATATAAAAGCGGAGATCATGGGTGAATCTGAGACTAAAGTCGATCTGGGGGAGAGCGCTGTCGATGTTGACACCGAGGCTGAAAAGATGTATCGTAAGAAAGTCGATTTCTGGGTGTTACCCCTGCTTTGCTTGGTGAGGAAATTTGACTACTTCTAAGAATGACAACAACTGACGGCTGTAGATGTACTTTTTTGACTGCATGGACCGAGTAAGTACTGAGATACCTTGTCGATTCTAGTACTAACAGAATCAGAGCAATTTAGCCAATGCCAAAACAGACGGGCTCGACGAGGATCTACATTTCCAAGGGAATGATTATTCACTCCTCATCTTACTCTTCTATATTCCCTTTGGCTTGTTTGACCTACCATGGAATCTCCTGATCAAACGCTATTCTGGCCGAATAATGCTTTCATCAAGTTAGTCCACTATATCAAAACACAGTAAAAATGCTAACCACACATTTTCATAAAGTGTCAGTCGTCTGGGGAATCCTAGCTCTCTGCCAATGTGCAGCCAAGAACTTTGGATCCCTTCTCTCGATTCGAATAATCCTGGGTGTCTTTGAGGCCGGATTCTTCGCAGGCGCCACATTTTACATGACACTATTCTATACCCGCGGGGAGATGGGATTCCGGCTGGCGATCATGCAATCTTTTGCTGTATTAGCCTCTGCTTTCAGTGGACTCATCTCGTTCGGGGTGTTTCAAATCAACAACTCGGCGGTGAAGGGATGGCAGTGGTTATTCATAATTGAAGGCAGCATGACCTTGATTGCTGGCATTCTGGGGTTCCTTTTGCTACCGGATACTCCACAGAAAGCCTGGTTCTTGGATGACCGAGAGAGAAAAGCAGCAACGGCTCGAATGCTTCGTGATTCATCCTCGGAGGTGTCTACGAGTTTCAACTGGAAGGCTTGTCGGCAGACGTGGAATAACTGGCAATTTCCTGTGTGGTGTGTCATTACATTCACCTACCCTGTTGCCTACGCAACTGCAATGAACTTTTCCCCTTTGGTGAGTAGCCCATTATCTTCTTTAGAGGCACATCTAAATGGTGCAGATCGTTGAGCGCCTGGGTTTCTCCACCGTCAAGACCAACTTGTGGACAGTAGCACCAAACCTTGTCGGAGCAGTGGTGTTACTGTGTGTTGCAAAATCGTCTGATTCTTTTCGCGAAAGAACATTTCATATTGTGTTCTCCTTGACCATTTCGCTAGTTGGAATGGTAATCTTGGCTGCCATTGACGTTTTAAACAACAAGGGAATAGCCTATTTTGCCTGCTTTTTGATGGCAGCGGGCTCTTATATCCCATCATGTCTTGTGCATGCTTGGCATAATAACAACAATGTTAACGAGAACTCTCGAGCAGCCAACACAGGTTTCTTCGTCGGGTTAGGTAACTTGGCGGGTGTTTTGAGTGCAGCCACCTTTCGGACAGAATATGCGCCTAAGTAGGTTTCGTAGATTCAAGAGATCTTTGTAGTTGCTAACTTTTGCTAGATACATACCTACCCTAGTAGCTACTTGCTGCTGTAATGGTGTATGTATTCTATTTGTGACGGGATTGGGGCTATGGATGCGATCTGAGAATCACCGTCGCGACCGAGAACAGGGTCATAGATTACGAGAAGACGAGATTGATACTAGTCATCTTAGAGACGGGGTTCATAGTCTAGAATGGCGGTATTTTCTTTAATTTTGTATTGATATTATGCGACATATCATTTTACCTTTACCTTCATGTACCTTCAAGGCTATAGTGGCGGCAATTATTGAATTCCATGTTATGAAAGAGAGGCACTCTTTCAAATCCTTATTACATGAGGTTTTCTTGTGGCGTTACTCTGCGGGAATTGCAATTGACTCGATTCGATGACACGTGACATATGCAGCAGCATAGCCTTATTCCTTTTTTTAGATAGCCACGTAGGCGCGAGTGGGCGCTTGCGCCCGACTGGCGTAAAGCGCTGAACCTCGTATTCAAGCTGACGAGGACCTATCGCACCTGATGCCAGTCGTTATACTCGAGCCTACCGCGAGCTCATGACCTGTTAAGCTAATATCTAAGCAAGATGGCGCGCCGCCTCAGTCGTGACGAGTACACAGTCGGGTGGGTGTGCGCCTTGTCAGACGAGTTCACCGCAGCACAGGAGATGCTTGACGAAGAACATCAAGATATCCCTCCTAATAGCAACGATTCAAATATATACACGCTGGGGAGCATAGGGACCCATAATGTCGTCCTGGCGTGTTTGCCCGCCGGCCAGATGGGTACAAACTCTGCTGTGGCAGTCGCTATCCAGATGAAGACCACGTTCCCAGCCATTCGCTTTGGGCTGATGGTAGGAATCGGAGGCGGTGTTCCAAGTAAGGGGGCAGATGTTCGGCTCGGCGACATCGTTGTCAGCCAGCCAGTCAACGGTCATGGCGGGGTAGTACAGTACGACTTTGGAAAGTCAACGCCAAACGGGTTCAAGCGGACGGGATTTCTCAACGCCCCACCCCCAATCCTCCTCGCCGCTATTACGAAGCTTCGATCCAACCTAGACCGTGGGAGAAGTAGTTTGGTGCCGCACCTGTCGAGGCTTAGTCACCTCCCCAAGTTCAACCGCGATCAAGCTGGAATCGACGTGCTGTTCGAAGCAGAGTACAATCATGTTGGAGAGCATAGCTGTGCGTCATGCGCGGCCGCGAGAAGAATGCGTAGGAACGAGCGGGCGAACAATGCACCCATGATTCACTATGGTACCATCGCTTCGGGAAATCAGGTGATGAGGGATGGTATAGAGCGGGACAAGATCAGCTCTGAATTTGGAGGAATTCTCTGCTTTGAAATGGAGGCGGCTGGCCTAATGAATGATTTCCCCTGCTTGGTGATCCGCGGAATTTGTGACTACGCTGATTCCCACAAAAACAAGACATGGCAGCCTTACGCGGCAGGAACAGCAGCGGCGTACACCAGAGAGCTGCTAGGAGTGATACCAGCGGCGGATGCAACTAACACAAAAAGGGTCGATGAAGCACTACGTGGTAAGTAGAGCTACCACAGCCGAAATTCAGAAAAAAGACTCACGCGTTGTAGAGCCGATGCGTAGCTTCTACCTCCCCTTGCTCCGTAACCGCCAGTTTATTGGTCGAAGTACAGAGCTCAATACGCTGGAACAAAAGCTCCTTGTCAATAAAGATTGCCAAAAGGTGGCGCTCAGCGGCCTTGGTGGCATCGGCAAGACACAAATCGCACTACAGTTCGCATATCATGTCAGGGAAAAATATCCAGAGTTCTCTATCTTTTGGGTACAATCGTTGAGTGTGGAGACTTTTGAGCAGGGCTGCTTGGAAATAGCAAGAGCATTGAGGATAAATCAGGAACAGCAGAGCAAAGAAGACGTGAAAATTCTTGTACGGCAATGGCTATGCGGAAAGACAGCTGGAAAATGGTTATTAATTATCGACAATGCTGATGACCTTGAATTGCTTCTTGGAAACCACCAGACAGACGGCTTGCTGGCCTTTCTACCAGACGGCGATGATGGCTTGACCATATTCACAACGCGACATGGAAGCGTAGCGCAGCACCTGGCAGGCAGCGATGTGGTTGAGATAGAAAGGATGTCAAAGGAGGAGACGATTGACTTGTTGGAGAAGTCGTTGGTTCGAAAGAGTCCTCACAGCCCCGAGACTGTAATGAGTCTTCTCACAGAGCTGGAATATCTTCCGTTGGCTATTACTCAGGCCGCAGCATATATCAACGTGAACAAGAGCTCCATCTCCGAGTATTTGCGGCTTTTTAAGAACACAGAGCATGATGCTCTTGCTATCATGAGCACGGATTTTGGCGATAAGACACGATATCAGAACTTAGGAAATGCGATCGCTAAAACGTGGACGATAACGTTTAATAAGATTCTCGAACAAGACACATTAGCAGCAGATACCCTCGCATTTATATCTTGCATCGAATGGAGAGCTATCCCTTACTCCATTTTACCACCAGCTGATCCCGAAGCACGGTTGGTAGGGGCTATTGGCACACTCTGCTCCTACTCGTTCCTCCAGAGACGAGATGGTGGCACTAAGCTCGATATGCATAGATTAGTGCATTTGGCGACCAGGATGTGGGTTAATCAGAGCGGCCATGAAGTAGAAACGAGAATGGCGGCATTGACACACCTCTCGGAAGTCTTCCCTTCTGACGACTACACAAACCGCGAGACATGGCGGGATTACCTGCCACATGTGGCACTTTTGGAGAAAGATGAGCAATATCAAGACACCGAAGAGATGAGCGAGCTCCGTCTGAAGGTGGGACGGTGCTTATACGTGGATGGGCGGATGAAAGAAGCGGTTTTATGGGCACGGGAATCTTGCGAGTGGAGGGATACGAATCTTGCTCAAGATGACGGGGATCGCCTATTATCACAGCACGTGCTCGCTGTGGCATACCAAGGAAACGGACAAGTCAAGGAGGCGGTCAAACTGCTAGAGCATATTGTCAAAATAGAAGCAGAAGTGCTCGCAGAGGACCATCCCGATCGACTAGCGTCGGAACACGTGCTCGCTGTGGCATACCAAGGAAACGGACAAGTCAAGGAGGCGGTCAAACTGCTAGAGCATATTGTCAAAATAGAAGCAGAAGTGCTCGCAGAGGACCATCCCTCACGACTAGCGTCAGAGCACGCGCTCGCTAGAGCATACCACACAAACGGTCAGGTCAAGGAGGCGGTCAAACTGCTAGAGCGTATTGTCAAAATAAAAGCAGAAGTGCTCGCAGAGGACCATCCCTCACGACTAGCGTCGGAACACGAGCTTGCTCGAGCATACCACGCAAATGGCCAGGTCAAGCAGGCGGTCAAACTGCTAGAGCATATTGTCAAAATAGAAGCAGAAGTGCTCGCAGAGGACCATCCCTCACGACTAGCGTCAGAGCACGCGCTCGCTGAAGCATACCACGCAAACGGACAAGTCAAGGAGGCGGTCAAACTGCTAGAGCATATTATCAAAATAGAAGCAGAAGTGCTCGCAGAGGACCATCCCGATCGACTAGCGTCAGAGCACGCGCTCGCTGGAGCATACCGCACAAACGGTCAGGTCAAGGAGGCGGTTAAGCTGCTAGAGCGTGTTGTCAGAATAGAAGCAGAAGTGCTCGCAGAGGACCATCCCGATCGACTAGCGTCAGAGCACGCGCTCGCTAGAGCATACCACACAAACGATCAGGTCAAGCAGGCGGTTAAGCTGCTAGAGCGTGTTGTCAGAATAGAAGCAGAAGTGCTCGCAGAGGACCATCCCGATCGACTAGCGTCAGAGCACGCGCTCGCTAGAGCATACCACACAAACGATCAGGTCAAGCAGGCGGTTAAGCTGCTAGAGCGTGTTGTCAATATACAAGCAGAAGCGCTCGCAGAGGACCACCCCGACAGAACGCTTTCGGAGATGTTACTTGCTGATTTCTACGAGGATCTGTCCAAGATATCTGAAACAGAGCAGGCGTATGTATATTCTGATGAAGATCCCGTCGCTGACGGTGAAGAGCGAAGTCACTTCGAGCAAGAGATCAAGACTTCGCAGGTGATCTCTGATAACGGAAACGCATTTACGGCGACGATAAATCAATCATCACCAGATCAAGAGTCAAAATCGAGCGGCAAATCAACAAGAAGATTTCTCGTGACGCGGCTAAAAGGTATTCTGAAGAAGGTCAAATAGTATCAGTATTCGGGAATCTTGTGTCGTTCACCCAGACTCTGACCAGCCACAAACACTGGCTTGGCAAAGATTAGGTACAATGGATTACCTGGAACCTTAGGAAATCCGGAAGTCCTAGGCTTCTAATCTAGTTTCATATATTCTCATACTTGTATTATCAAATGCCTGGTATCATTACCTGATAATGTAGACTCAGTATAAGTTGTTTACCCTTACTCATTTTAATTTAGAGAAGCGCGTCTATAATTGAGCACCTCAGCTTGTTGCACACCTCATTAGCCGTATTAAGCAGGGCGCAGTATCCGAGATTCAGAATAGTAAAATTATCGAGGACATAACCCTGTGCCTACTTCCTCACACTAGAATACCCAGGGATGTGAAGGCTTGAGTGACGCTTGGTAGTCAACCTCCTTTCTTGCCTATGAAATGTTAGTGTGATATGTATGTCCCGGCTCGAACGAAGCGTTCTCTCTATCTTGGCTCAAAGAAAGCGAGGCCATTTGCTCTTTGATACTTCAGATAGGCTTTTTCTTGAATAGAACTCACCGTGCTACGCTTAATATGCCCAGGTCAATCTAAATTTTGTAGTGTTCAATCATTACACTTTTTAGAGAATCATGTGATTAGGGCTTGAAACAGCAACTCTATTCATTCAAATATGGAAGGCTATAGTAGCAGTGTACACGACGTGACTATATTGCGGGATACTTAGCACGATAAAGGTACTTGTTAACTTGATTAAATGGATCATCTCATTGGTCAATCATTGTACGACAAGATAGCAAGCATGCATGAAGCTACACCAATCATCAGCTGTCCCCCGCATTCTTATCAGTCACTCGGGCTTTACTCCGACGCTATTACCCCCACCCCAGAGCTGCAACGACTGAACTTCATTTTCGTCATGCATTTGTTTTCAAAATGAAGAATCACGCTTGTCAGCATCCCAGTTGCACCAAAAGTTTCACCCGCGCCGAGCATCTGCGTCGACATGCGCTTAATCACGAACAGCCGCGACATGGATTCACCTGTGAGCGCTGCTCTGTGCATTTTCAGCGACCAGATTTGCTAGGTAAAAAAGCATTGATTGATTTCATGTGTGAAAAAGCACTAATTTTCCAGAACGGCATATGGAACGGCATAATAAACGAGACGCGGAGGCAGGTGGACCGGGACTCGGTGTATTGAAGACACGCAAACGAACCCGGAGAGCTGGCGACGGAACCATTGTTGTGCGTCCATCGCAACGAGAGATTCGATCGGCCGTAAGATCTTCAATCTCAATTGCTAGTTCAGATCGGGGGTGGACGGAGGGAGAAGAGGACTTCACCAATCATGCTCCTCTATCACCTCCTGGTTCTGGGACAGATCTTACCACGCTCTCAATCGACGAGAATGATCCTTTCCTGGCTCCCATGATGCCTGGAGGGCCTTTTGAGCCGTATGTTGAGCCTGTTCCTGGACAATTTGATGCAGCCGACGGTTCATTTAATGTTGGCGATGGCATGGGTGATTTGTTTGGTATGGACACAGGTATGAGCTTTGGTCCCTACAGTCTTGGTCGCAACTGATCAGTATAGCGACCGATTTCAATCTACCATTTGCTGCAACTTGCAATTATAATTGGCTATTCGACGTCGCCTCTCTAGATGACGCCTTTCACCATTTTGACTTTCCATTGGGATTCGAAACGGGTCCATTTGCGGATAGCATGGAACAAGTCCAGGCGCAAAATTTGGGCAAAAACGATGGTCCATCTGCTTTATTGGAGGTAGCTTCGATGATGGACAGGATTCAAACGTTACAAGAAACGCTGCCTTCGGTTGGACCAGATTTGGTAGAGATGGACTGGATGACTGGATCGTCTTATCTGGGGTCGAATCCGCCTCAACACTTACCACGGCTTTCAGAAGATGCCAGAACGGGTATTTTGTCTATAGTAGCTCAAACGCACCCCATGGGTATTGATGGGCAGCCGATGGCTCTGAATTCGCCATTACTTACATTGAGCGCGTTGCAAAACTATTGCGATCTATTCTTCACCCGCTTCAATGTTACATACCCCCTGGTTCATCAGCAAACCTTCAACCCAAGCACCTCCGATCCAATTTTGCTTGCAGCCATTCTGTTCATGGGTGCCACTTACGGCTCACGCGAAGCACACCAGCTGGCAGTAGGAGTTCATGACAACCTCCGAATCCAACTTCTGGGGCATCCAGGCTTTTCGCCCCAGCCTGATCTCTGGGTCTTGCAAACCATGCTCCTTATTGACTGTTTTGGAAAAATGAGAGCGGGTCCAAAGCAGCGGGAGAATGCTCAACTCTTCCACTGCGTCCTCATCAAACTTATCCGTCGCAGCACTTGCTGTAGCATTCAAGACTCACCCCTAGCTCAGTCGGATGATCTGGAGCATGCATGGAGACAAACCATGAACCTCGAGCAGAGGAAGCGTCTGGCCATGCATTGCTTTATGTGGGATACTCAGCACGCAGTTCTATTCTCGCAGTCCTTGTGTATGTCCGCTTTCGAGATCAGATCATCATTGCCATGCAGTAGTGCCGCATGGGAGGCATCATCAGCTCGGGAGTGGGCCAATATAGCCGCTCGTGAAACAAATCGGCCTTTTCTCACGGTCCTCAAGGGTTATATCACTCCGGGAGCTCTACCGCGTCCTCGCGACCTGAATGTGTTTGCTCGCTCGGTGATTTTGCACGGCTTAATGTCCGTATCAGCCGATCTGAAACGCCGGGATCAGACCACGCTTCGATCAGAGACCCCAGAAAAAGTCGGAGCCTGGATCCCTCGCATGAGCCGGTCATATGATCTCTGGAAAGTAGACTTTGACGCGGATTGTTTGTCCATGAAATTAGCTCAGACAGCCGATCAACGCCGCTTCACCGGACTGAAAGTGGCGTCACATGCTCTTTACCATGCGGCGTGTCTTGCTTTGAATGTCGAGATTTTAGATTTGCAGATCGTTGCTGGTGCAACCAATATTCTCGGGCGGACTGTGACCGCAGCGGATCAGTCGCGATCTCAGCGCAATATTCTTCGCTGGCTACACGAAGATTCGGGTGCATCTTGGGCTGCAGCGCGGCATTCCTCGAGCCTACTTCAGGATGCTGTACTTAGTCTTCATGACTGGGACCAGACGGATGCTTTTCATTTCCCTTGGTGTTTGTACCTGACCACGTTGACTTGCTGGGTATTCCATCGTGGAATGGATCTTTCTTGCTCAGAACCTCGGATTACTACGGATTTGTCTTCATTGATTGTGATGATGACCAATTGTCCGAGCGAGACGGAGTTGGCTGCGTTATCCGGGAAGTATGATCCTAAGCCATTGGCAGCAGCCATGGCACAACAGTTGGCAACGGTTCGGTGGGCAGTAGTGCACGATGCAATGAAGGTTCTTCTAAGCTTGTCATAAAATTGATTTGTATTGCTTGACTTGATAGTCTTGAATCTGAAATGTATACTTGTTTGCTTACAAAGTTCTCCCACACTCTATTTACTGTAGAAAGGGTAGTCGGTATACCCCTTCTCAGCAGGATCAGCCCCGTAGAAGGTACTGCGATCATACGGATTCAATGGCAGTCCCTCCTTCAGTCGTTTAGGCAGGTCGGGATTGGAGATAAAATAACGACCAAAGACCACCGCATCCGCACCATCATTGAGAATCTTCGGGCCCGCATTCTCTGTATTGAAGTTTCCGGCCGCCAGGAGTGCGACACTACCCTTCTTCAGAGTCGGTCGGAATACATCCAAGGATGGTTTCTCCACGCATAAAGAGTCAATCTTGGCGCTCTCATCTAGCACTTCGTCGAATCTGGGCTCGACCATGTGTACGTACGCTGGCCTCGACTCAGTGGGTAGGCTGGCGATCATGGAGCATAAAGTGAGCCAGTTTGAGTTCGGACTGGAATCACGAGTATCTTGGAAGTAGTTGTAAGGTGACAACCGTATTCCGACACGATCGGCACCGACGGCGGCGCTGACTTCCTTAATGGTTTCAATAATGAGGCGGGATCGCTTTTCAATAGAGCCTCCGTAGTCATCGGTGCGGGTGTTGACGTTATCATGGAGAAATTGGTCGAGGAGATATCCATTCGCGGCTGGACCCAATTAGTACTCCATACTCACTAGTCAAGTCTTCCTTTGATGCATACCATGAATCTCCACACCATCAAATCCTGCCTCCATCGCCCTTTTCGCCGCTGCACCATGTTCCTTCACAACGTCCTGAATCTCCTCCACCGTCATCGGTCGCGGAGGCGAGGCGGCGTATGCAGTCCCATCCATCGCGTTACCACTAATTGGAATATCGCTTGGACCAATAGGTTGCTCCCCACCAAGAAAAGAGGGACAAGTAGCTCGACCGACGTGCCACAGTTGGCACAGAATCAAGCCACCTTTAGCGTGCACGGCATCGGTGACCTTCTTCCAGCCGGCAATCTGAGAAGCTGTAAAAATACCAGGGACACCTGGATACCCCGCGGCCTGAACATTGTTCTTAGTACAGCTCCCACTGAAAGAAAGATTGGATACTTACCAGCCGACTAATTGGAGTTCCCTCTGTGATCATCAATCCACCGGCGGAAGCACGCTGAGAATAGTATTCGGCATTGAGATCGGTTGGAACAAACACGCCATCAGACTCCTTGGTAGCTCGCATACGAGTACATGGTGCCTGAACAACGCGGTGTTGGAGCGAAAATGCTCCCAATTGGAGAGGTTGGAAAAGAGGCCCGATAGTGTCGACTGATCCCATTTTGTATGATGGTAATTTAATTGAAATTTATGCAGTTCTACGGTAGATGTTCTCGCTGCTATTAAATACCTAGACAATTGGAGAAAGGGGTGTGTGGTCTCCCATTGTTGAC
The DNA here is from genome assembly GCF_028827895.1 of Penicillium longicatenatum. Taxonomy (NCBI): domain Eukaryota; kingdom Fungi; phylum Ascomycota; class Eurotiomycetes; order Eurotiales; family Aspergillaceae; genus Penicillium; species Penicillium longicatenatum. The sequence continues at coordinate 3,519,953 of NW_026643120.1, read as the reverse complement.
GATCTACGAAAGTGGGATAATAGTGGGATGTGGTGCTCTGTTGTGAGGTTGAGCTGTAGCTTGACCCCCACCATTCACTATGGCGGATGTTAGTCCGTGGATCTAAGCCCCCCACTCTAGCTGGCTAAGGCTTACTAGCCTGGGTCTATGGAAACCAGATCTTCTGTCAGGGGCGTTGGGCTTCCAAGTGGCGAACTCTTTGCGGCAGTTCTTTAATGTACATAGACCCGAGGCAGCAGGGATGCCCAATGTTCATGATCAGTGCTTCAATTTTAAAGACGCAAATATGTTTAGTAGAATCGTGTATAATATTCAGAGAAATCATAAATTTCCGTCTATTTACCACTGCATAAACTCAAAGTATTCTTCTATCCATCTTCTGGTCTGATCTGCCTCTTCCAGTCCCCATGTGCCAATGCTTCCACAATATCCATCTGGACGCACAATCGCGACTCCAACCTGTTCCTTCTTCAGCTTTCCAAACCACCTTTCTGTCGCATTTGTATCAAGATACAATGTCCACCGACTGTCCTGCAATAACTTGGGCAAATCTGCAATCTCGAAGTCTGATCTGGCAGACTGAGTCACCATCGCGTAGGTAAAAACATTTGACACAGTAGTATATCTTTGCGGCGAGATGAACTCATCTGCCGGAGACAGTCCCAGGGGCTTCTTAATATAAGACTGCTTTGCTCCAGTAGATCGCTTTCCAAGCCCATTCAGATTGGCCAAGTCTTCAGAAAGAGTGGCCAAGAACTTCAACGAGGATGGAACATCCGGAACAAAAAGATAGATGCGGAATTGACACAGGAGAGGAATATCAAGTTGAATATCCACTGGATTCGCATCAACGTATCTTGTTACTTTGCCGGGAAGCTGTAGTTCACCTGGCTGGAGAGGTGTAGATAGCCCATTGCTAGCCCGATTTAACATGCCAGTAGAGTACTCAGCTCCTACGCCAGAGATGAATCGGATGTTGTCGTTAAAATTAGTTGCTAACGCTGCTTCCCCTTGTTCAAAAGCTTTGCAATGCTCCACGTCGAAATTGATCAAATCATTGGCAATCTTGCGTCGCTCTTCCTCATAGGTGGATAGTAAAGATGGCTTGGCTAGTCCTCGAATCACGAGATTGAGCTTCCATGCCAGATTGAAACTATCGTGCATGCTTGTGTTGGCGCCTTGAGCTGCCAAAGCTGAGTGACAATGACCGGCCTGGGTTCAACATTAGAATTGTACAACTAGAATGATTTGGATAGACTTACGTCACCGGCGATGAAGATTCGGGCATCAGGATCCATAAAATGCTTCGCGACTCGTTGACCGACCACGTAGTTTCCGAACCATTCCACTGTCTTCCATTCAAGCTTGAATGGGTGCATTGCCTCCTTTGCGCGCTGCATGACATATTCGGTTGTGGCCTTCGCTTTGTCCACTCGCTCTCCATCGGTCGCGCTGAGTTCGACATACAATCGTGTCATGTTGCGTTCTCGAGGGATCCAGAGTATCGACCCAGCAGTATGGGTGCGAACCGCTACCTTGCTCCACAGGTCAGGGAAGTCGGTATCAATCACACCGTCTAGAACACCCCATGACGCGTTGGTCATCTCACCCTCGAGCTCAGCATCCGGGATGAACGTTCGCACTTTTGATCGTGCACCATCACATCCGACTAGATATTCAGCTCGGATGGTTTTGATCGTATTGGTTGATAAGTCTTCATATGCCACCTCTAGCTGACCTGGTCCAGTCGTTGAACAGGACGAGAAGCGGGCATTTCGGGTTACGAATACACCTCGCGACTCCATATCATCAATCAGAATCTCTTCAATCATTCCCTGGTGAGCTAAGAGGATATAGGGGTCGGATGCTCCAACGAGATGCTCGGGATAATGTGTTTGACGACCTGTTCGCCGGAGGGGCTCGTCTGCTGTGGATTGCTACATTTGTTAGTGTCATCCAAACACTAATTGAAAAAGACTCACCCAAAATGAAATATCATATACACGAGCTGCATTCTTCAGCAACGGCTCTGCCAGTCGCATTTGCTTGAATGTTTCGATGGTCTTGGGCTGCATGCCATCTGCCTTCCCAGTGGAGGTTTTATCAGGGCGATCGTCAAGAATAACGACATCAATGCCAAAACGAGCGAGATTGCATCTTTGGAAAAAGAAAAGTCAACAACAGCTTGAAAGCTAGCTCGGAAGTGACTTACGCGAGCATCAAACCAGACGGCCCTGCACCGACAACAACGACTGTCGTCGCATTGACAGGCTCGCCGAAGCTGTATCCTTCATGGTCTATACCAGGAGCCATCTTTTCGAGTTTATTGGTATAAAATTGATTGTAAATCGAGCTCTTCATTGTTATGTGGCCATGAGTTATAAATCAGCTTGGCAGATGCGGAGAAGATACAACCCCCACTCTTGATATGTATCTGCTACCAGCGGGTCACTCCCCCGTCCACAATGATATCCTGCCCCGTCATGTATGCGCTCGCGTCACTAGCTAGAAACACGCATGCCCCCATTATATCTTCCGGCTCGGCAATCCGTCCATTCATCGCTTCCGACTTCCAGCCCTCGAGAAGATGGGGGAACTATCCAAAGCAATTCCATTAGCGGTGTTCACATATTCAGGATGGGGTTCTCCGTACAGATGCGGTCATTTCGGTCCGTACATAGCCTGGAGAAATGGAATTTACTCGGATATTCTGTATCAATCAGTATGCGACCTTCGATTGGCATTATGGCACTCACGTATGCTGCTAGCTCTTTTGCGATCGCTGGACACATGGATCGAACAGCGCCCTTTGTCCCACAGTATGCGCTGCACAACTGACTGCGCACGGCTATATGGCTTGCCATACTGGCTACCAGAACAATGCTGCCATGTTGCGTCCCATTGGCGATCATTTGCTTCGCTGCCAACTGAGCCGTAAAATATAGTCCGAGCACGTTAATCGAGAGCAAGTCTTGGTGGTCTTTATAGGTGAACTCTAGAAACGGGAGATGGCGATTGATCCCAGCGCAGGGAACGCATATGTCAAGGGCGTTATCGAATTCTTTTTGAAATTGTTCAAAGCCGGTTCGGAGGGATTCTTCGGAGGAAACGTCCACTCTTCTTGAATTAGCTATTGGGTAGATTTTGGTAGAGTATTGAGCTACTCACTTGTAGTAAGCGGTCTTGACGGAACAGTCTTTTTCAATTGATGTGAATGCTTCATCGGGTGGTATAATGTCGAAGATTGCGACATTCGCGCCTGCTTCTGCCAGTCCACGCGCAAAGGCCAGGCCGCATCCTCGGGCGCCTCCCGTTACTAGTGCGGTGCGTCCTTGGAGAGAAAACTGGACGATTAGTTGGGATATCGGCATTTAGGAATTGACATACCTTCGACATGATTGAATTGTTTAAGCTGGCACAACAGTAAATCAAAAGAACAGATGTTATGCAATCCTCTTTTGACCCCTCACACCTTATTTGTAGATATCGGTATCGGCAGTAAGTACACCGACTAACCCCCATCTTTGCCAGAAGCTCCGCATCAAGCACTTTGATCTTAAATACTCCATTAATACATTCAAGTTGTAGATACCGCAAGAAAGTCAAGATAGAAATCCGTCTACATCTTCACTATGGCACCTCGAATCCACATCAAGCAACAGCAGACCCGTTCGAAGTCCTGCCAGCTACATATTCTCGTAGTCGGTGCAGGCCTCGCAGGACTGGGTTCAGCCATTAGCTGCGCTTTAGCTGGACACAAAGTCCACATCCTTGAAGCAACCTCCGAGATCAAAGAAGTTGGTGCAGGCATCCAGGTTCTACCCAATAGTTCACGGGTCCTTCAACACTGGGGTCTGGAGGAGGCGCTCACACCGCATATGACATTCCCACGCGTGTGCAACTTTATCGGGTGGAAAGGAAATCCAATTTCTTCTTTGGATTTTCACGAATCGGAAAAGGGTTATCCTGGGACTTGGTACCGGGATTTTCATCGTGCGGATCTGCAGCGGTGTCTTGTCAATAGAGCGTTGGAATTGGGTGTGCAGATGACATGTAGTGCAAGGATCACAAATGTTCGTGTGAGAGAGGATGGAGCAATTGCGACGGCTGTTGCTGCGGATGGAAGGGAGTGGGAGGGAGATCTGGTGCTTGGGGCCGATGGAGTATTTGGAAAGTTGACGCAGGAATTGCTTGGGCGTGAGGATCCGCCGGTTAAGACAGGTGATCTGGCATATCGATTGCTTTTGTCTACAGAGGAGATGCGCAAAGATCCTGAGTTGGCTCCGTTTGTGAACGACCCCCAGGTGAATTATTGGCTTGGCCCTGATGCTCATGCAGGTATGTTTCTCTGACACTACCTTTAATTCTCATTCTGACTGTATAGTGAATTACGTGCTTCGTGGGGGAGATCTATTCAATATGGTTCTTCTCGTGCCCGATGATATCCCTGAAGAATCTCTTGCCACTACCATCAAAGGAAATGTGGAAGAGATGTGCTCATTATTCCAAGGGTGGGACCCAAGGTTGGTTCTGCTTTTGATGACCATTTGGGAAGATTCAATATTAACGGTGGCAGGATTCAAAAACTACTCAAGCTATGCCAGTCTGTACAAAAATGGCGCCTATGTATCCGATTCGGAGACTTCAATTGGGCCCATCCATCCGGAGCATGGGTGATGCTGGGTGACGCAGTCCATGCAACTCTGCCGTATCTAGCTTCAGGGTATGTTTACCTAGTCATTTCATGAGGCCTTTCTAATAGTAACAGAGCTGGCATGGCCTTCGAAGATGGCGCTGTTCTGGGCGAATGTCTCTCTCGGCTCCCAGATAATCCCCATATCAGCAAAACGTCGCCTGAATTCCTGCATGCCAAGAGACATGCTTTGGCAGTCTTCCAAGAATGTCGGAAACAGCGAACAAAAATGGTAGTCGAGCGAGGTAACATCCAGCAATATCTATACCACCTTCACGACGGACCGGAACAACAAGAGAGAGATTCCAAGATGCAGATGACGCCGACACCAGAAGGAGAAGCTTTGGCTTGGAGAGACCCTGGCCTGGCACCAAAGCTTTTAGGATATGATCATATTGCAGATGTACGTCTTCCAATCACACTGTTGAAATGATGCTAACCCAAAGAACCAGGTGGATCGCTGTTGGAAATCTTTACAAGGTGGTGATATCGTAGAGTCTCGACTTTAGACAAAGATTAGTCATTATTGATTAGAGATCAAAGCTTCGTCGTTTAACAATATTATATGAGGGTGGTGATGAGCCCCCACTTCCCCCATTCTTGATAGAAACGTGTGCAAAGAACCCGGAAAGGTCACGGAAGCTTATCAGTATCTTCAGTTCCCCACTCGCGATAGTAAATTGTTTACTAGCTTCCCCGCACCTGTCAGTATCTATATATCAGGCCATAAAAAATGCATGGAAGATGGGGGTTTGAAAAGCAATTGAGCTCATTGACCCGTGTTTTAGTTCGAAATGTGGCGACTGTTCGGTTGGTCCTCAAACGCCCCAGAGAAACAACCCCCAAGGGGTCTTCCAGCATCATGGTATCGCTCCGAAGCAATGTACCAGCTGGAAAGGCGCGCCATTTTCTCCAAAAGATGGCTCCTTTTGACCCATTCTAGCCGGTTCACCAAAGCAGGTGATTTTCTCTCATTCACACTCGCCAACTTGTCATTCTTCCTGATCCAAGACCGCGACGGGAACATCAATGGATTCCATAATGTATGCCGACACCGCGCATTCCCAGTCATCCAAGCTCAATCCGGCTCCACTTCAATCCTGAGCTGCAAATACCACGGATGGTCCTACGGCCTCAAAGGAAACCTCGCAAAAGCACCTCGTTTCGAGACGGTCCCGGAATTCGACAAAAGTCAACAGGGTCTACTCCCCATACACGTCCACATCGACAAAGCCGGCTTCGTCTGGGTGAACCTTCAAGCTGGAAATCCTGACGTGAAATGGGAAGACGAGTACCAGCGCATCGATGAGCAACCAAGAATGCAGGATTTCGATTTCGCTGGAGAATATACTTTCGACCATTATTGGGAGATGGATGTCGATGCCAATTGGAAGGGCTTGATTGAGAATTACAATGAGTGCTATCATTGCGCGACTTCTCATCCACTTATTAGTGGCGTGTCGGATCTACCTCGGTACCGGGTTGAACCTAAGGCTGGCTATATGGAGCATCATATTTTCAATAAGGAGAAGATTGACACGCAGTTTAAAAGGGCTATCACTTACTTTTTTCCTACTACGTCTATCACGGTTACGTGGGTACATTACTTCCGGTTATTGGTTCAGAGCTGACGATTGGATAGGGATAAGTTCTTTTATATCCAACGAATGGTTCCTCTAACTGCCACTACGAGCAAAGTGGAGAACGAAGTCTATCGACACCGAGATGCTACTGACGAAGAGTTCGAGAATATCAATGCTTTCTATAGGCAGGTTCTGGATGAGGATAAGGAGCTTTGCGTTGGGACACAAGAGAATTTGAACAGTGGGGTGTTCACCAACGGTGAACTTCATCCGAGCAAGGAGAAGGTATGTAGCTCCTTTGGCCACCATGTCAATTCTCCTGACTAAAGAGTGTATTACAGGGACCAATTCACTTTCAAAACAATGTACGGGACATGGTTATGAAGCATCGGAAGAAGGAAGAGCAACAAGGAGGTCAAGAGATATGGCCGGCTGTCCCTAAATTCCCTGGTGGAATGACTGCGAAGCTGGAAGAAGAAGAGCAATTTTGTTCGAAGCTAGAGGCGGCCACTTGTATGAGCAGGCCAGAACTTGCTTGGTAAACAGGGCTATACTCAATTATTGATCTTCTTGTCATGTAGTTGTTATGATATAAGCTAGTGAACTAGAGGTACGTTAATGTGATATGTGAAAGAATAGGAATTAGTACGGCCAAGCACTATCAGAGTTGATCCCGAATATGCAATATTTGTTGAATAAGCGCTGAACTAATCTATTTAATGTTCAACATCTTCCCAGTTTTGCCATCCCCGACCTTTCACCTGCGCAAGTTCCTCATCAGTGTACTTCTTGCCGGTGGTGAAATAACCAGCATTAATCTTAGCATCGATCTCAACCCGAGAATCGGAGGGAATCATATCTATGGTCAAAATCAGCAAATTGAAAATTTTCCGGCTCAGTATATCTTGACTTACGATCCGGAATAGGAATTCTCTCCAAGATGGGAATTCCTGAGTCAACAATTGCATCGTGCTTCATATTGGACATGGAAAGCATGCGGTCGATCTTCTTGATGCCCAGCCAGTGAAGAATATCGGGCATCAGAGCTTGGAAGCGCATCTTGAGGTCATTAGTTCTGGATCACTACTTGTCCAAGCAAGGGACCAACTCACATCTCTTACACCCGCAATATTCTCAGTACGGGCAAAGTACTTGTCGGCCGTATCGCCGCCACGTTTGCGTGCGTTGTAAACCAAATACTTGACGACTTCGCCAAGAGCACGTCCTTCCTTCCGGAAATAGATGGCAACACCAGATCCGCCATTCTGAGCCTCCTTGATGGCTTCTTCAATACCAAAGGCGAGGTAAGGCCGACATGTGCAAATATCGGATTGGAAAACATCTGATCCGTTACACTCATCGTGGATACGAAGAGCGAGCTTCACATTTGGATCTGAGACCTTCTCAGGAGCACCGAAGATATAAACAGTAAGACCACCAATCGGAGGTAGAAAGACTTTGATGTCCGGTCGAGTGATCAATTCAGGGAAACTTCCTCCGCACTGCTCGAAGAGTGTGCGACGGAGGGTGCCTTCGTCGATTCCGAATCTCTCAGCTACTCCGGGAAGATACCACACAGGCTCCACTGCTGCTTTCGTTACGCGAACATCGCCTTCCTTGCTGATGACAATGTCGCCATCAACCTGCAATCGGCCTTCTCGGATAGAGTCAGTGATCTCGGCTAGACGCATTGTGGCTCGCGTCACGGCGATAGTTGGGCGCACGTCTAGACCATCATCGAGGTGCTTCTTGAAATGCTTCACTGTGTCGTGACCATAGGGGTCCATGGCGACAATCTTCGTCTTATCTCCCCAGGCGGCCTGCGGTGGAAAGTTAAAGATAGGCTGGGTGTTCTCGAAGCTAGGCTTGAAATCTGGAGGAAGATCGCCTGCGGCAATGGCCAATGCATTATAGATTGAGTAGCTTCCACCATGCGCTCCGATGGCGTTTCGGTGGGTGATAGTCTTCTTATTCCGCGAAACCAAAACAGGCCCTCGCTCCTCGGGGTTCATCTTGCCCCATTCTAAAGGTACCGGGTTGACAACACTTTGGCCGGGGTATGTTGTTAACTGCCATCCCAGTCAGTGTCAAAATTCAATTTGATCAAATTCAAAGAAGCCAACTGACAATGATGCGCTCTCCATCTCGGGAAGAGTCTCTAGTCATTGTGACTGTGATGGACGATGTCACAAAATATGGACAACGACGAAAGAATAGTTGACGGACGAGACGAAATTACTTTCTGCTGTCTTCCCAAATGATTCCCAGAGCACTTTATAAGCTGGGTTATTTGAGAACATCCTATTGAAGATCGGTCTAATCATCGCGGAATGCTTGTTCAACATCTTAGCGATAGCGCGATAATGCGATAGCAGGCACCGATAAGATAAAAGGCCCTTATCCTAATCAAATCCAATCTTATCGCCTTATCGAGATTGTGGGGATCAGGTATCGAGATTGGGCTATCGCTGTGTAAGGCAAGGAGTGGTTCTCCACAGGACTTGGCCTCGGAGAAGCTATCGTTCGCTTGACCTGTGATTCCCCGCTTCTCGGAAAGAGCTTCCTTAAGAGATGGTCAGCTGATCATTGTTTAACCACCACCCCGCCAGTTAGGATTGGAACATCTTGAGATAACATCACATTAACAAAACTCCAAAACTACAGAGTGAAGCGATGGCTCAAACCCCCCTAAAGGAAGGTGTGCTAGGCACATCTGCCAGTGTGTTCCCCAATTCCCACGAGAAAATTACCGACCCCAAAGACACACCCTACTTCGTTGACAATGAGTTCCGGTTCTCAGCCACGAAGGATTTCATCGATGTCCACGACCCCGCGACCAATAACTTGGTGTCGCGAGTGCCAAAGATGGTGAAAACTGAGCTAGAGGAGGCCGTGGCATCTGCAGAGAATGCTTTCCCAGTCTGGCAAAACATGTCTATAATTGCCAGACAGCAGATCATGTTCCGCTACGTTGCTCTGATTCGGGAACACTGGGATCGACTCGCAGCTGTGATTACACTTGAGCAAGGAAAGACTGTTTCTGACGCGAAAGGCGATGTTTTGCGCGGCTTGCAGGTGGCAGAGGCGGCTTGTGCAGGGCCAGAATATATGAAGGGAGAGGTTCTCGAAGTCGCCAAAGACATGGAAACCAGGACATACCGTGAACCACTTGGTGTCGTCGCTGTGATCTGTCCATTCAGTAAGTCTGTGGTTACTCCTGATGCTGAATCATTCTAAGTGTTTGAAAGATTTCCCCGCTATGATTCCACTGTGGTGCATACCTATCGCCACGATCACCGGAAACACTGTCGTCTTGAAGCCTTCCGAGCGAGCACCGGGAGCGGCGATGATTCTCATGGAATTGGCGGAAAAGGCAGGATTCCCGAAGGGCGTGATCAATGTGGTGCATGGTGCACATGATACTGTGAACTTCCTACTTGATGCACCTGCTGTCAAGGCGATCAGCTTCGTCGGAAGTAACAAGGCTGGCGAATACATTTTCACCAAGGGATCAGCCAATGGCAAGCGAGTGCAGGCAAACCTTGGCGCAAAGAATCATGCAGTGGTACTGCCTGATTCGGACAAATATTCGACACTGGATGCAATTATTGCTGCGGCATTCGGGGCAGCTGGTCAGCGGTGTATGGCTTTATCTGCTGTAGTCTTTGTTGGAGAGACGCAAAATTGGCTACCCGAACTCGTTGAGCGAGCTAAGGCTCTCTCCATGAATGGTGGTTTTGAGGCTGAGGCAGACCTTGGTCCCGTCGTGACACCGGAGAGTAAGACTAGGATCGAAGGTCTGGTTGCAAGTGCAGAGACCGAGGGTGCGAAACTGCTCCTTGATGGTCGTGGAGTCAAACCTTCTAAATACCCCAACGGTAACTGGGTGGCTCCAACCATCATCAGCGAGGTCACTCCATCTATGCAATGTTACACGGAAGAGGTCTTTGGCCCTGTGCTGGTTTGCCTTCAGACGGATTCCCTTGACCAAGCTATTAAGCTCGTCAATGAGAACCCCTATGGCAATGGCACAGCTATCTTCACCTCCTCTGGTATTTCAGCGGAGCGATTCCGGAAGAACATTCAAGCTGGGCAGGTTGGAGTCAATGTACCAATCCCTGTGCCACTCCCCATGTTTTCGTTCACTGGAAATAAGAAGAGCGTTGCTGGAGGGGGGGCCAATACCTTCTATGGGCGGCCCGGTGTTAATTTCTATACACAGTTGAAGACTGTGACTTCGAAATGGGCTGGTCGGGATAGCCAACCTGCAAAGACAACACTTTCTATGCCTACTCATAGTTAAGAGAGGACTAGTCCAGGGTATCTACTATCTAGATATGATGCTCGAAATTTCTACTTATTTACTCCAAATAAAATTCCTAAGCACACAGTCTACCGCTATAATACAAACATAAGAACTATAATCCAAACTTAAAATCAATATAAATCCAAATATATGTGACATAAAACCTCGAATCAACATTACTTAGACGAAACCTCAGTGGAATGAGCACTAATACCATAACTTCTAGGTGTCGATTCGCTTGATCAGGGAGCAACGGGGACTGTCTCAACAGCCCTCTTCCTCTACCTATTTTCCATACTATTTCTCACCAGCGTGGGCGAGTACGGCCAGATCGCCCGCCCGTCTCCACCTGTTATAATCTCGGCTTATCATCCACAATTGGGGACACTTATCGGCTATCTTATCGTGTATCGGAATAAAGTCAACTCTATCATCTGCTGATTAGATTTGCTGCATGAGATCTACTTGCAGAGCCCCACATTTAGGACAGGCTCGAGAATCGAGACTGAGGGGCAAGTGAGTTGGACGCCACAAGGTTGGGTCGCGTGATGCTTTATAGAGACGCTTGTCATTCTCTATTCCATTTGACTCAGTTTGCCTCTCAGCTGGATCTTCTGCCCCTCTTACTATTCAAAATCATACGTCAACATAGATCGACAGAGCCATCATGAGTATCACTGAGACTTGCAAATCGGGATCTCTTAGCCCTCGAATTTCTCTTCTGCCCCAAGGCAATCATTTACTGAGTCTGATGACTATCCTTCGAGACTCAAATACGACCGTTGCGACTTTTGCGGACGTAACCGAAAGGGTTGGTGATCAACTTATTAGTGCTGGTATGTGATCTATAGCGGTCATTCTGAGATGGACTCATTTCTAATAGTATGTCCATTTAGCACTCGATCTACTTTCATCTGAAGCGACGAAAGTTATTAGTCCCACTGGAGCTGAATATCAAGGAATAAAAGAGACTCGAGAAGTTTGTGGCGTAAGTATTCTTCGAGCGGGTGCAAGTCTTGAGAACGCCCTGAGACGTGGATATACGTAAGTTTCTTGCAATTTTGATGAGATAGTAAGACTGATTTGGTTTCAGTGGCCCATTAAGTTTTGGAAAATTGTTGATTCAGCGTGACGAATCGACAAGTCTTCCGACGTTATATTACTCGAAGTTTCCCACGGGAATTGCTTCTAAGAGTATGATGCCCGGGGATAATCTGGATTTCATGAGATTTTACTAATCCCTCATAGCTATTTTCATTCTTGAGCCAATGCTAGCCACCGGGGGCTCGGCATGTGCAGCCATCGACGCGATAAAAGAAGCTGGAGTCATCGAGGAGAATATCATATTTGTTAACGTTCTAGCAGCGCAACATGGAATAAAGGTATTATTTGATCGGTTTCCTTCTATTCGATTGGTTACTGCTGCCATAGACGATAGGCTCACGCCCTCAAAGTAAGTCAAAGATGTCCACGATGATTCATGAATCACACGTTGACTTTTACTAGCCATATCAGCCCGGGATTGGGGGATTTTGGGGATCGGTTTTACGGAACGCATCATTGAATTCGCTTGAACGCCATAATTTTCTGTCATCTCCTATTTCAAGCTTAATCGTTTCTATCCTGCACCAGGCTGGATGATTATTTCATATCTCAATACCTTTTTCATACATTCATCGTCTATATTACGCCTGAATTTGGGACCGAGAATTATATGAATCACAATCTCTTCAGACCTGTCCAACATCAGCCAAGGTCAAATTATTCTCAATCCCATGGGCGACGAGGCCTCCGAGGCCGGCTCTGGGCCTCAAGGGCTCGGGATTGTGATTAAGATATATCAATGTCTCCCGATGGTTACACACGATATAAGTCTATGTTGAACATCCTAAGCATCAACAGTCAATTTAACGGCCTCATCTTGATGGATTGACAAGTTTTGGTAGTTTATTATGTTTAGCTAAGCTAGACCACATTACAAAGCCCGACCCTCTTCCTCGGGTCTTCAATGTAGCTGCTTAGAATAGAGTTCCATCTCCTTGGATTACGATGGGACTGGATTTAGTCGAAGGGCGATATTTCGCTGCAAGTTCTCGGCCTCCCTTCCAAGTACCAGCCTCAAGCATCTGTGCCATATTTAACTGGACGCCTTGCTTGGCAAAGCTATCTCGGATAGTCTCGTAGAGCGCATCAAGCAAAGCCACAGTCATAGCTCGCCACTCAACAATCACATCACTAGTAGCTTCAAAGCTTGGTGTCTCCTGCTGGGAATTTGCTCGCCCTTGCTGCAAGACAGTCTCCTTCAACTGAAGGACTCCCATATCAACAAATAAGCCGCCATTGCGATATTCTGGAAGCCCCGTTCCCAAGCTGAGATTCTTCCACTCGAAGCCTAGCACTCGGATAAAAGGAACCGACAAGGAATATGCAAGCCATTGTGTCAACTTGTGGAAGGGCTGGATATTTGCGGTTCTGCTTTCGCTTTCTCCTTTGTTCACTTTTGCTAGAACCTCCAGGGGCCAAGAATCTCCGATGGGAACGCCATCCACCTGAGTTCGATTCTTGGGCCATGCCGGCAGAAGAGTTTTTTGAAGGACATTCCACAATGTCTCATATTCTAACTCATTCCCACTCTTTTGAGCCAGTATGTAGTCTGTATCTGGTTAGCAATGGACATGGTAACACTAGAAGGGAATATCAGCTTACCAACAAGGTTTCCAGGTCGACCAGCTTCCCCGAAAATCTCTGGTAGACTCAAAAATGACTTTCCTACACTGTTCAGAAGACTGACACGTGAGACGTCTCCGATAATCTCATTTTCAGCTGTGATCTGGAAGTGTTTTCGGAACGTATCGATATTGAGGGATGCAAGACCCTGACCTGTAAAGTATACCAACGTCAGTTCATGATCGGAATATGTCGTCACTCTCGTTACTTACCATCAACCAACTCGCTATCAGCTCCTGACTTGCTTGTGAAAGAACCTGCCTTGAACATGTATAATGCAGCGACGGCGATTCCTTCACTCCGCCCATACGCATCACCGGTTCCGGGCTCGGTAAATTTCCAAAAGTCACCAGCACCAGCATCCAGCAGCACAGCGACGAAGAAGAGATCAATTAGTCGCCGAGTGACCTCAATCTTATCATATCCCTCCTCTTGCCAGGACTTGATGAGCTGATCCACTCGAGGAACACCACCAATCTCGAAGTGTTGCCACCGACCGTGAGGGGGGATCTTGTCAAATTTATCGGGTCCAAAGTCTCGCTAGAGAGGCCTCCGTCAGATAGCTGTTATCTAATGAGGGTTGGCGTTGGAGAACATACATTGATAATGCCAGTCACATATTCCGCCACTTCCCCCATCTTATTCGGGTGATAGGAGAAGTGCGTCAATTCATCGTTTTCGGCGGCTTTCAGGACCAGATTTGCGCGCTCGCGCACAGCCTGTAGGCTCTTCAGGTACTCGATCTCGGCCATTATGACCTTTGCCAACAAGATTAGATAGAGAATGGAGGTTAAGTCAATCCGACGTGTCTCTCTCGTTTGGCAACGATATGTTGTTGCCAGATAAATGAAAAAGAATGAAATAAATAAATGGGCACTTCACCGTCTCATTCTCGCAGCCGAGTTTGTGTTACGTACATGCAGGTCTGATCAGTTCTACAACCAGGAAATTGGCTTCAATCCCCGCATCCGATAAGCAGGAAAGTAGGGCGCGATAAGGATTCCGATAATAAAACGATAAGATAGAGTCCGATTGCGGCTTATCCTAATCTTATCTTGTTTGATGGCGATAGTCTCCGATTGTGCCTGAGCTACTGAGCTCGTGGATATAATAATATAACCATGGGAGCTCTGAATCCTCAATTATCCGTTTGAGTTCTCTCCTCTCCCACCTTTTTCAAAATGGCGTCAAATATCACTCTCATCGAAAACGCCGAAGCGTCCAAAACCCTCTCCCAACTCCGCGATCAATCCATAAGTTCTGCAGCTGTCCGTCGGCTCGTGAGTGAATTAACAGCAAACTTGACAAAAAGTGTCATCACACCTCCGAGCCCCGATGAGAAAATTGCCGTGATTGTGATTTTGCGTTCGGGCCTCGCTATGGCGGATTCCTTCCTGGCTGCTTTCCCCGAAGACGCGGATACGGTTACATACCATCTTGGTCTGTTTCGCGAGAAGGTGTCGCTACGTCCGATTGAATACTATAATAAGCTTCCTGCGAAGAGTCCCAAGATTAAGCGGGCTTATATTCTTGACCCGCTTGTCGCGACCGGTGGCACTGCGAAGGCTGCAATTGATATCTTGAGGTAAGTCAGAGCATGCAGAATATTTCGATCATGCTAACTCTGTTTCAGGGACTGGGGTGTTGATCATATCACCCTGTTTGCGTTACTTGGGAGCGAGATCGGTTTGCAGAAGGTCGCAAATGTGTGGCCAGAATGTACAGATGTGTTTGTCGGTGCTATTGATAAGGAGCTTGATGATAAGGGATATGTGAAGCCTGGACTTGGAGATATTGGAGATCGTCTTTTTGGAACTAGTCTAGGCTAGAAAAACTGACCAAAGAATAAATAGATCGCTAGACATTAGTCACATGGTTTTGCTTTGACTGCGTGCAAATATTAAAACACATTCTTCATTCGACCGGAAACTTCCTCTCTGAAAAGGCCTTGGGGATATCATTGCCCTCATGTCCATAGAATCTGCCCGAGGAAATGGCAGCACCCGTAATCTCCTCATCTTTTGTAATAGCAGCGTCGTAATAATCATCTTCAGGGGCCAGCTGTTCGCGTGTCAAATTCCTCTCCTTCACTTCACGGATGCTGGATGTTGGCCAGAACGTGCAAATCACGTAATAAGACACGAATGATACCGCAAATGCGGTCAGCCACGCAATATCCATGATGTGTGCCGCTGAACTGGAGACTTTGGCGCCGAGCTCACCGCAAAATCCTGGAAAGGGGAGTGCGATTCCAATCAGGTAGGCTATCACGGCTTGGATATTTACTCCGCCGTGGTACCAATAGTTTTTATTCGCTTTTGTGGGGACGAATAGTGAAGCAGTGGTTATGTTGCCACCCGTTAGACAGAAATCTGTTTATGTTAGTGATTATCCTTTCGATGCAAATGGTTGGAGAAACTCACAGTCGCAGACCATAATGGCAACAACACTCGCCTGTAGATTTTTGTGAGTACTTGCATTGTGAAACATGTTTTGAAGCACGAACCATAAAGAGACCGTATCCACCGAGGAAAGTCTGGAACTTGGCTGCGGATGTCATGATCTTCCAGGGGCAGGCCGCCCAAGCAAGAAACTGGACAATGAACTGTCCACGACGGATGTTTAGGAAAGAGGGGAACAACATGGCTGAGTCGGCGCCGAAGGACATCATATTTGCCGCGATGTTGGTTCCGAGGATCTGGACGAACCATGCGAAAGCACAGAGGAAAACGGCAAATCTCGTCTTTGAGGACCAGTACTCGTCCAGGATCAGGCTCATCATATCCCATTGATTCCTGGTACCGTTAGCCTTTGTCTATATAATTATCCGGTGGAAGTCCATACCAAATATCAGTGCCATACTTAGCATTGACGGCGCTGGTGGAAAGAATTCCCAGCGTAGCTGAGACTGTGACTGTCAAGGGGTTAACAATCTAAGAAGTATCAGCAACATGATATTCGACTCTCATTAAGGTCGAGCTCACAAGCTGCGTCCAGATAGGTGCACCACGCGATTTGGCCCAGCGAGCATAATCCGGTTGATTGGTGATCAAGGTTGCAGTGTTTCTGAGTTTCAATCAGTATGACAGCCAAGTCAAGGGGAGTAATGAGAACCGTACCCCATGCCACTGTTAATTCCAGCAAGAATCAGCCAAGCAGTAGCACTCGACGATCGCGAGGAAACGCTATACAAGCTCCCAATTTTGCCATTCGTATTAACCATGGCCCAAATGAACAAACCAAACATAGATGGCAATGAAACGATTGTCTTGAACCAGAAGAACTTTCGCAATTGATATGGCCGGAAATAACAAAATGGAAGATGAACAAGCCAGCTTAGGAAAAATGCCAGCATGAGAGAAGTGGTGATCCCCGCACTGGCCGGAAGTGCATTGGGTATGTTGGTGAAATTGTGTCCAAAGATCGCTCGTAGCATATTGTGCATGTACTCAGCGCCATAATACACTGGGAAACTAATTAGTATCTGTAAAGATAAGATAATTGCTTGTCAACTTACTTTGCACTGAATACCAAATTACAGCTAGAACTGCTCGCGCACCGACAAAGTAGTAACTTCCCCACATTCCGAAGACGCTTCGAGCGACGCAAGGGAATCCGATGTGATACACGCTCGCGGCGCGGGAATTGAAGGCCATGGCGATCGAGGAAATCATTTGCGATACGAAAATGACGACGATGGATTGCCACCAATTAAGGCCAATTCCAATCATTGTCTTCGGAGACGTTAATTAATACGTAGTGTGGGCGAGGGTTTGAGCAGCCTACCGATCCCAATGTCCAATTTGTGAAGGAAATCGACCAATAGAAGGTCACATAATTCCACCATCGCCAGGCTAGTCATTATCGTTTAGCCTTATCACACTGGCGGCGCAGGGGTAACGCTTACTTCTTTTTTCTGGTGGTGTCGGCAAGAGATCTGGGGAAGGTCAAGTCAGCCACGGGCGATGAAGGTCAGATTTCACCCTCATTACCTTCATTGACCCATCGCGTATGTTCCAATGTCCCATCGACTTCCTTCAGTCTCAAGCTCTCCTGGGCCCATTTCAAATATCCCGACATCTTGACGAGCACTAGATGGAAGGGAGCTCAAGAATCAAGGACACAAGATTGAACAAGGGTTTGAGAAATACTCAGAAGGGACTGCAGACTGAATAATTATCGCCACGGAGAGTGAGACCGCTTATCTCCGGATATTGGGCCATTTAGGTTGAATGGGGTAAAAGTGGCTGATAGCGCGAGTGGAGTTCGAGGACCTAAAGCAGGATTCCTTAGCCCCCATAGGTGATAAGGGCTGGTTTGGTGGCAAGTCACAGGGGTCAACCCAATCATGATCACGCATTTGTTGGGGAGAGTTTGACGGTGTATGCGGAAAGGCACACGACCCAAGTGAGCGGAAGAGTGGAAATAATGGCATGAGATTCGCGGCTCCCGTTCTTTGCGCGGGACGCTATACTCGTTGAGTCCATCCCCGAGTTACTGGCGACTCCACTCATCGGCTTCCGTTGCCAGATTGGCTCATTTTGCCTCCACTTCGGTCCATCTCCACTTTACTTATCAGCAAGCTTTTATGGTTTAGAGTAGCCAGATCCTTCTTTATTCTGTGGTTTTGGTTTTGAGGTTTTTCTCTTCCGTTGTGTTTATTTTAGTGTCTCGGGAGGTTTCCGTGAGGCTCCGGTCGTTTTACACTGGTTTTCTTATTACGGCTCAACAAACAACCTTGATCATATTATATTTATGCCATGCCATAGCGACCAACTCCTAGATTCTCAATTGAGTACAGTACACCGCTCATTTCCATAGTTTTGAACTGGGATACCATTTCTTTGTTGTAGCCTAATCATTGATCCCACCGAGCCGAAACAGTCTTCGTGGAGGTAAAAAAAGGCCAATAAGTTTTCCCCGGGCAGTGCCTGTCTGTTGCAGAGGTGTCAGCCGGCTTTACTCCATATGGTATTTTCATCTCGGTGTGGGAGACTCATTGCTCTCCAATTCTTACCTCCCATAAAGCTTCCCTTGTTGCTGGTCCGCACGGCAGTACCGTAGGGCGCTGAGCAATCAGTAGCAGGCCTTAAAAGGAGTGGACTCGTAACATACCAATCAAAGGGATGTTGATGCCAATCTGACCCACATTGACCTGACGCTGAAATGTCTTCGCATGCTTTCCGCTCGTAGTGAAAATCGAACAGCCATTACCGTCTAGATTCGAAAGTCAACCTCAGATATTAACATGCTTGTCCGAAAGAAACTCACATTTGTTTTGGTTGATAAGCTCAATCCCCTCTTCCATTGTATTGACTTGCATACATATGAGGACTGGACCAAAAATTTCTGTTTGGTAGCATTCCATGTATGTTTCGACGCCAGATAGAATTGTAGGTCCAAGGAAATTCCCATTGGGATATCTTGGAACGCTCACGTCTCTTCCATCGCATAGTAGAACTGCACCCTCTTCTGTGGAACGCTCGATGAGAGCTGCAATTTTTGATTTCGCCTCTTTGTCTATCAAAGGTCCGATCTTGGTTTCCTCGTCACTGCCGTTTCCCACAGTCATCGACTTGGCAACCTCGACAAGTTTGGGTATCCATCGTGCAGTGTTGCCAACAAATATCGCGACACTTAGCGACATACACCGTTGTCCTGCGGCCCCGAAGGCACTGCCTGCAATGGCGAAGAGGGTAGGCATCATTTCAGCATCTTCCAAAATGACACCGTGATTTTTGCCGCCACATTCTGCCTGAACTCGCTTCCCGGCTTTGCGTGCAAGGTCGTGCACTTGTTTTGCAGCGGACTCTGATCCCACAAAGCTAATTGCTCTCACTAAGGGTTGCAAGATGAGCATCTGGGAAACTGAATGACCGCCATGCACAAGATTGAAAACGCCGGGTGGAAACTCGGCCTTGACTACGGCTTCGGCGAGAAGTGCTGGCACTGAAACAGCTCTTTCAGATGGCTTCAGAACAACAGTATTTCCTGTTATGAGGGCATATGGAATAGACCACAGAGGGGTCATGAAAGGGAAGCTAAATGGTGTAATAGTTGTGCAGACGCCCTTGCAAATGTCAGCTTATCTTGAAACCGTGAAGTCGGTTTTTCCCCTCGCTTACCACTGGCTCGTAGAATGTCTGTAGCATTGTGGGGTCATTCCCGAGAAACATGCCCGCCATTTCAGGACCAACAGAACATGCGGCGTGGATACAATCCAGGCCTCGGTGGAATTCTGACTCTGCATCTTCTATTGTCTTACCCACCTCCCGGCACAAGCTCGTGACCTAGATCCGATTAGCTCATATTACATTAAGGAACGTCTCTCGTTACATAAAACTCACAATGAGCGAGGATAAGTCCTTGAGAGTATCTATGAGTCGTAACAAGTACTCCCGACGGGCCTGGAATCCTATACCCTCCCAGTCCTCTTGGGCATCATTTGCAGCATTTACTGCATTTTGCACTTCTTGGTGTGTACAGCATGGAACTCTGCATAGAAGGGCTTGGGTGGTCTTTGCAAAAGTTAGCTAGGAAAGCAAGATACACATCGCCATCTCCTTTGTACTTTGTGATATCCTTACTGGATCCAGAATGCTAGTCCATTCCTTAGATCTGGACATAACTGTCTTGTTATTGATGAAGAGATGCGCCACCGCAGCGCGCGGCTGCGATGAAGTCGAGCTTGGACTTTCGTCATAAGTTTGACTTGAGACAAAATCTAGAAAGGCGTTGGAGCCTGCGCCCAGCTCGGCAAGCTCCGACAAACTAGCCAATACCATCGATTGATCGTCCTGAACGAATGTGGAGTCACCCTTGAAATGAGTCAATTAGAGCCCTTGAGTGTCTTGACTCTTCAAAAAAGTCGCCCAGTTTTAATTTATGGATTGACATACCTCAACTAAATATGCGGGGAAATTGTCAAATGACGGGAGCATGGTGTCTTCATTAGCGATGACAGGGGTTCGTGGGGTTCGTGAGAAAGGTGTGAAACGGGCGCCTCGTCGGGCTGCCATGGCTTTCGGCATGGCTGTGATCCCTTTATTCAATTGGTTAAATCATTCAGGGGGAATGATTGAGATAAGCTATCTCGCGAGAATACTTGGAGGTTCATGTTACGTGGCTCGGGACAACCCCTCACGAAACTGCGGGGAAGACGCTAAATATGCACAGCCGATCCGGTGCATTGGACCTGTGGACCACGTGATTGGTAGAGAGTCGACACCATTCAGTTGCTTTCGTTTCCAATGTCAAGTTACAGTTTCATATTTCATCGGCGACAACTGGAATAGCCCGGTGTCGAACTCTCTCGTCGACAGAGTATGTCACATTGCTTACTCGTGAACTGCGGTCAAGGTTGAGAGTGAAAATGAATAAGTATAGGGAATAATCTATTATATCTTCTATATTGTATCTCATACTTTCGTAAATAGCACCTTCGTCTCGAATCCTATGAAAATATTGACAACAGTCATAGCTTAGAAGTTCCACTGCTTCAGCCAGTTTGACATCAACGATGCAGAGATAGGTTGAAGCGAGTTCATCGTCTTGCTGGCTTCCTTCGTTTTCTGAACATCCAAAGCCACCGACATAGCGGCTTTGGTTTCATCAACAAGGCCGCGGTAGAAACTGAGCAACTTGAGTGCAGGCTTCTCAGCCACCTCTGCAGTAGACGGGTTCTGAATGCTTTCAAGCTCCGCTACCCAGGCCGAGAACTCGACCGGCTCGACGTTGTATTTCTGTTGAATAGCCGGAATGAATGATGACCAAGTGGCTGTCTTGTAATTTGTGAGGTGAAAGACTGCATGGGGGAGTTCAGATTGGTCGCCGTGTCGTGCGTCGATGATATCTGTCATGATTGAGGCGAGAGTATCCTGTATCTGGTTAGCAACGCCAAAAGAACAAAGGTCAAGGTATAGCTTACGACTGGAACCCAATCCACGGGCATAGCTCCAAGACGGCTAGGGATTTTGCCCATGGCCTTTGACGTGGCGATAATTGTTGGAAGCCATTCGTGCGAGTTCCATTGTCCGCGAACGGTCGTCGGTCCTGCAATTTGTCCAACTCGGTAGACCGAGGTGGGAATTTGAGAGCGACGAGAAGCTTCCAGACAGATTCTCTCTGCAACGTGTTTCGATTCACCGTATCCCTGAGGAAGGACGACGGAGCTGTTTTCCATGGGGGTCTCTGGTACTACAGATCCCATCTCTGGTGTGAAGGCACCGACTGTGCTGATGGAGGAGACGAAGTGGATATGAGCCTTGTACTTGCTGTTCAGGCTGAAGTCAACGAAGTTTCGTACTCCCTTGATGTGAGTTTCTTCGAATGACTCCAGGGAATGGTTGAAGTCGACCTTCCAGGCATTGTGAATGACAGTATCGACAGATCCGAGAAGCTCTTCATACTTGTCTTCGCTCAGACCGAAGTGAGCTTCTCCAAACGATGCTTGCAAAAATTCGACTTTGGAAACCCAGTCATTGGCATTCACAAGAAGGCCCTTGTCTTCGAGGCCCTTTTTCTGTCTTTCTTCGGCGCCTGAGCGATTCAGGCAATACACCTTGGAAATTGCCGGGTTCTCAAGCAAGTTGTGCAGCAGGTAAGTTCCCAGTGAACCAGTAGATCCAGTCAAAATGACTGTTGAAGGCGAAGCTGACAGCGTCGGGACTTTGTGATCAGCTTCGGGGAGATCATTGGTGTACTTCTCTACCATCTTTTGGATTCTCTCATCGCGGGGAACAGTTTCCTGGGATCTGCCCTCAACAATGTTGGAGATCACACCCGCTAGAAGCTCCACAGTAGGGTTAGAGTAGATTGTTTGCGGGTTGATACTTCCCGGTTTCACCTTTTTCTGGAGATGTTCGACACCTCGCTGCAGCACCTTGGCCACCTGCATGGTCATCAGAGAGTCAAGTCCAAGGCTGTAGAGATCTTGGTTGATGGAGACATCTGGCTTCTCCAAGATCTGTGAAATAATCTCACGGGTGTAGTTCAAAACGCTGGCCCTATCCAGACTCTCTGGGAGCAGGCTGTCAAGATCTTCCTCGAGGCCAGACTGGTAGATTTGATTGATCTCATTCTCGAAGTTCCGTAGAACAGATCGTCGCTGAACACTGCCTTTCGGAGTTCTTTCGAAGGACTTCCCCCTTGGGGCAATACCAATCCGGCTCTTCATCACTCGACCATGAGCCGCAATTGTTTGGTTTGCGGCTTGAACTGTAGGCCAGATCTCTTGAACAAAAGTCTTGGTGTCCATCTCCGGGACTCCAGCATTTGGCTCCACCAGCAAGCCAGCCTGGAATCGGGACTGACCAACAACAATCGCTTTGGCAATTAGGGCGTGTCCCTCGATGATCGTCTCCATGGTTGTCGGATTAAACTTCTCGCCGTTGCTGAGAACGATGACATCGTCAATGCGACCATTGAACTTCCAGAGATACGGCTTGGTGGGATGTTGATTATAAGCATCCTTGGTGCGGTATAGTTCGAGGTCTGGGAAAGTGTGGAAGATGCCTTGTAAAGCCCGAGACTTGGGGTTCCGCCGAATGACCATCTCATAGAGCCCCTCACCCACATTTTGCATCTCGACACCATAACTGTCGTTGAATTCGAAATAGCTCCAATCTTCCCTGTCTTGGGGTACCATCGCGGCGATCCAGCCGATCTCACTAGTTCCAATGACCGGGATTAATTGGGTGCACTGGCGTATCCTGTCGCCAGTTTCGGGAGCGAGTGGAGCCCCGCCAAACCCAATGGATTTGAGGCCTTTGAAGCACTCCAGTGCTTCCTTGGAGTGGCTCATATCCTCCAGAAGCGATGGCGGGAACAGCCCCGTTGTGGGACGAGTCATTTGCAACAATTTGGTGAGATGTTCCACTGATAGGGGCTTGTCTGGTCCGAACAGAGCAGGAACCTCATGGAGAATTGAAAGTACAGGGGATAACAATCCCATCAAGTGGAAAAATGGTGTTGTTGCCAAGGCAAGGTCTTGTCGACCCAGGTTGAAGTAAAGGGATGGCTGACGACCTTCCGGCCAGGTCAGGCAATCTAGATTGTCAAAAGCGCTCCAAAATCCATTGGTCAGGGGCACCGGCTTTGGCATTCCTGGAGGGTGAAAAGATAAGATCAGTCTGGTGAGCATTGAGTGGTATGACTAAACTTACCAGTGGTTCCCGAACTGTGGATGATGCACATTGTCGTATCTTCAACTTCCTCGTACGTCTTCTCATAGCGGTAAGGTGTCAATCCACTCTCGTCGGCTAGCATCATTTTTACTGACGGGACTTGGAAAATCTCGAGATCCGGATAGAGTTCCTTTATTTCCAAAACACGTGTGATTCGTTCTTCGGGAAAGAGGAACTTTGTGCATTTTGTTGCCTTCAAGAGGTGGATATGGGCTTCATCTGCATTTCTTGTCGAGGGCAAGAAGGCCTAATGATCTCGTCAGCTAAATGGCAAATCTTGCAGCTAGTGGTATGCATACCCGATGTCCAGTCTTCTGGCAAGCGAGAATAAAGATACAATACCGCACGTCGTTACTTCCCATATATGCCAGCGTCTGTTCGGGGATATCTGTTCCGATGGTGTTTTCAATCCATCGACATAGAAAGTTCACAGCTTGGGACAATCCCTTCATTGTCAGATTTTGGAACCCATCGGATAGCTCCGATCCTTTGGGGATGACGGCGAACAGTCTCTCTGGATCCGTCTCAGCGGCATGATCCACAACGCCTGCCAATAATCTTCTTCGCAGTGCCATGGTTACAGTTTCTTTCAGTAAGATCTTGGGTACAGCTCAGTATTTAAAGTTGAGAGGAAAACCAGATTGTCTATGGTTCAAGTTTGGTTCATCAGGGGCCACCTTTGATTTATACTGCATCAAAAGCATCATAGTACATAGTATTAGTTATGCCGATCATCCGACTAGTACAAGGACCAGGATTTAGGAATCTTCTACATGTGGGTAATTCGGCATGACTGTGGTACCAAGCTTAGCAAGGTTTGATTGTCAAACGGTCCCCACTTTCCATACACCGTCAGTGAACATTATTCCTATGCTTAATTTTGGTGTCATAAGGATCTAATGCACTGTCCATAACTTCGGAACTGTACCCGATGTCGGGCATTATCCTCCCGCATAAGTTATGAGGGATATAGAAACTGCAGTTCCACACTGATTCGGGTAGGTCTTGGTTCCACGGTCAGGATTCTTAATAAATTTATCCGGAGATCATCATCAGGGAAACAATTGCAAAGGATTTATGTCATAACTCATGATTTTGACATACCCAATCCCTTAGAAAGTGTACATCGTATCGCAGTTTGACCAGGGGATCTTGGTGACTGCCTGCTGTTTCCACGGTTGCTCCCGTACAAGGGCGGTCTTGTCCCGTGTCTGATCACGCTTGGTGGCTTTTCTGACCCCGCTCTCCGCTGGGCTCCCAAACTCTGTGGTGTTTATTGCCCCTTTGGTGCCGTGATAATTGGAATTGAGGAAGAGAAAGTCAAATCCTGGCCAATGGACGATGTGACATAACGGAAATTCGGCATTCTGACCTGAGTTGCCGAAACCCCGGGACACGTCAGACCCAATGATTCAAAGCAGCCACAGGTTACAGGGATATCTGTACTGTATCTGGTTTCATAATGCTTCTATTGACGCCACCTATGATATCCCATGAGCATAATTTTTCCCGCTCTATAATGTTCCCAAATCTGTCATATCCATGCCATCCAGACCTTGAGGCAAATTTTTCTACCAAGTGACATTGGTGATTTGCTAACGAAAACACCTAGATTATGATTCCCTTATCTATGAATCGACATCGTAAGTGGAAACAGTGATAGCGACTGACGCTAGCATCGCCATGTAGCCGATCGGGTTGTGATGATTAGTCACGGGAATCGCTCGTACTCACTTAACTACTCCACTGCAACATCAACATCAACAAGGGTCTCCAAAAGAGCCATATTTTTGCTCACGCGACATAGGAGCTAAAGCTGTAGGAGCACTCCTTTATATTGAAGCACACATTATTCCCTGTTCCGTACCCCAATGCAGCTCACCTGGTATCTGGCGGCCGCCACGGCCGTCACCGTCGCCCAAGCTTCTCCGCACCCCCCACACTGGCAACAGCCGCTGCAGGAGACATCCCTCTCGCCCGCGCAACAGGTCAGCCCCAGCCATGAGCCGTCAAACATTGAGGATGTCATCAGCAACTCTCCTCTGCTCTCATTCCATCGGGACATAATTGAAATTGAGTCCATTTCCGGAAACGAGCACGATGTCGGCCTCTTCGTCGCCGAGTTCCTCGAGTCCAAGAATTTCACTGTTGTCAAGCAGGAAGTCGCCCCTGTGAAGAAGAAGCAGTCCGGCAATGATACCACGATTCCCAAGCAACGCTATAATATCTATGCCTACCCCTCTTCTCTTGGAGAGCTGCCCTCCATCCTCCTCACCAGCCACATCGACACCGTCCCGCCATTCATCCCGTACTCCACCAGTGAGCCCAAATCGCAGTCTTCTGGATCTAGTTTTGAGGATATCATCATTGCTGGTCGTGGAAGTGTCGATGCAAAGGCCAGCGTCGCCGCCCAGATCTTCGCTACCCTCGAAACCCTCCACGAGAGCCCGGACGCGAAACTCGGCCTCCTCTTCGTTGTCGGCGAAGAAATCGGTGGAGACGGCATGCAGGCCTTCTCTACTTCCGACTTGAACAAGAACAGCGCCTACCATACTGTCATCTTTGGTGAGCCTACCGAGCTCGCCCTCGTCTCCGGCCACAAGGGCATGCTGGGCTTTGAGATTCTCGCTCACGGCAAGGCCGCCCACTCCGGATACCCCTGGTTAGGTCACAGTGCCATCTCTGCTATCATTCCAGCGCTCGCAATTGTCGACAAACTCGGAGATATTCCCGCCAGTGAGGGCGGACTTCCATCCTCCGAGAAGTACGGTCACACTACGCTGAATATCGGTACCGTGAACGCGGGTGTCGCGACCAATGTTGTTCCAGCTGAGGCCAGAGCGAATGTTGCTGTGCGTCTTGCGGCTGGTACGCCGGAGGAAGCGCGTGGAATTATCACTCGTGCTGTTGCCAATGCAACGCGGGATGTTGAGGCTGAGGTTGTCGTTGACTTCAGCTCACACAGGGAATCTTACCCGCCTCAAAATATCGATACTGATGTTCCTGGCTTCAAGATTATCCCTGTCAACTATGGTACTGATCTGCCCAACCTGAAGGTTAAGAGGGGTGTGAAGCGGTACTTGTATGGACCGGGTAGCATTTTCGTGGCGCATGGCGATAATGAGGCTCTTACTGTGCGCGATATGCACGACGCGGTTAATGGATACAAAAAGCTGATTAATGCTGCCCTGGAGAGGGAGTAAAGGCAAGCTCTTATCTAACGAGAGTTGAGGACCTTTTCGGGGTATCTAAAACGAGTACATAGAGTAATATCCTGCGCTATGCAGATTTGAATGCACCTACATGAGCACGCGATCCTAGCCATTCGGTTCTTTATCAACAAGAGCTCTGTTATAAGCATGAAGAAAAAAGTGACCAATATAGTTGCTCTAAATTCCATCTGACAAAGACAACCCAGCAAATTTATCATAGTCAGGAGGCGCCATAGGAACCTCCTCGTATCTAGGCGGATGTCTTTCCAAGACCGCTGATCCTATACCCTTGCCATTGCATCCATCAATAAACAACGGGAATGACGCATTCAAAGCTATGCGTACAGGTTTGCGATCGACAAGGTTCATGGTGCCCCGTTCGAAGGTGTCTTCCCCCATTAACAAGTCAAGCTTCAATTGATGCTCAATGGTCATCACCAGTCTTTCCTTTGTAGTAGATATGTAATATCCCCGAAGCTCCGTGGGCAAAATCTTAGGATCCAAGTGCCCTGGGTCAAAGGCATAGCAAGACAAGTCAGTCCTCTGTGCGGGATTGGCATTTTTTGGAATCGTGAACCCGAACAGAATATCCACTGAGCCGCTTCGAGAAGTGTCGTCTTGTTGCATGTCAAGGGAATTATCAACTATATCCCAATGCGTTTTCTGTCTTCCATTGCATAGTTCGCGTATAGATACACGCTCAACTTCCTGGGTACTTCCATCGGATTTGGTAAACAGTTTCGTGACTTCTTCCACCCGGCACCGAATTCCTCTTACTGTGGAGCATTTGAACTCCGATGCACGATCTCCACTGGCTATTGGTCTTCGGAGTATGATGTTCATGGAGAAGTAGAGTTCTGACTTCGAGCTCGTATGGAGGTGTTGCGAGAGACTGATTTGAGTGATCATCGTGGAATTCGGGTAGGATCGTGCATATTCGATGGTTGGCTCATCTGAGATACCTTGACGGGACAAGTGAATAAGTTGTCTTATGCTGGCAAGGGTATTATTCTCGGTGATCACGGAAGCAATGAGGTCGTAGGAGATTTCCCCCAGGTTTGTAGTCACGGACCCAGGAATGTCGACTGGTATAGGAAGTGTGAATGGGATTTGAATGGTTTGGTCTCCCATGGATGGACCATTGGTATGTCTATTCGGGGGAAGAAGAACATCTTGTGTGACCTCTTCTACAATAGAGCATGCTCTTTTGATCTCTGTGGGCTCTGTCTTTGTAAAGCGGCGGCGCATACATTCCAATAGTCCTTGACTATGGCATGTGGAGGATGGGCTCGCATTAGACGTGATGGTGCGAACCAGTTGGACTTTAAGTTGCATAGAAGCCGTAATCTCAACGCCTTGGGGTGGTTTGAAAGCGACAATTCCAAAAATTGGTCGAGCGTAGCTGTCACCTTGTAGATTGAAGTATATATTTTGCGATTTAGGAGACACAATGGATAGAATCGAGTCCATAGTTATAAGTGTGGTTCTTGATTGACAAAGACTGTTCACTTTACAGTTGGAGGATAGACCGATTCACTTAAATGTACAGAGCCCAGGGCAGCTTCACTGGCGCATTTAGCGATACTGAACTCACTGCTTCATAATCACCACAGATGACCATCATGTACGCTAGTCCCAAGAAGGAAATAAAAGTGCGGAATTAAGGTTTATTGTGGGGCGAAGGAAGCGAAGACTGCAATGAACGGACTCATGGGCCTTCAACAAGGTCAAATACAAAACCTCTTCCCACAATTCTTATCGTATGAGAAGCTATTGATACAGTCGACGTGGATGTCACGGCGACCGGGTCATGTGACTTTAATAGTCCCTTGGGATTCCGAGAAAAGACAGACTTCTCGTCCTCCATCTCGTTACAATACTATTGAACGTCATCAACCCCACCTTTGGACATCCAACATTGTGGCGGCTCTTCCTTGATGCTGATTGATCACATTTCAACGCATGTTTCCCGCAAAGAGAGTCCTTGCACACCTCAAGACTTCGATATCTTTGCAGAAAGCCCAGCTTCTACTGGTTTGATGGATACATACGCTACCACTATTTTGGGAAACTCAAATGTCCACAGGTCCTCGTGGTAGCACAAGTGCAGAGAAAGGTACTTATATGTATACCCATTTGATATTGACTCGATCTAACTAAGCACGAGACTGCCCAAAGTGCAGGACAAGACGCATCAGCTGTGATCGGACTTTGCCAGAATGTAGGAAATGCATTGCGCGGGGCTTTGAATGTCCCGGCTATGGTTTTATTTTGAGATGGAACCAGGGTGTAGCCAGCAGAGGTAAATCAGCGGGCAAGCAGCTACCGATACAGAAATCGATCGTGAGCGGCACCGGCGGCACCGGCGGCATCGTCACCCACGACACTGGGCCAAAAGATCCACTCCGAACCGTGAGATTGGGACAGAGTCCCATATCTATTCCCCGCAGACCAAGTTTTCACATTGACCATGTGACGTTGGAATTGATGGACCATTTCCATCGAAACGTTTCTGGGAAACTTGCTTGGGTTGATCTCCCAACTAATCCTTGGAAGCAAGTCATTATCCCTCTTGCCTGGGCATCGAAAACAGTACTTCATGCTGTGCTGGCACTTTCATCAGAAGATCTGGCATCGAAATTCGAGCAGAATCACCCTCGTTGTCAGTATTTACAACGCGTCTCCTTGTACCTGCGGAATCAGGCTTTAGCTTCGTTGGCGGAGCAGATTGGTCGAATGAGACAAGAGGATCCTCCTTCGGGGCTTGATCCAATCCAAACACAATTTGCTCTAGCGTCAACATTGATATTGTATAATGTGGAATTGCTCGGCGCCGAGTCACTCAAATGGCGAATGCATCTTCAGGCCGCAAGAGCGATCCTCCAGTGGAAAGAACAAGCCTTTCCCCATCCTGTCCTCTCGGATGAGATTGATTCATTTCTTCTCTACGAGCAATACTATGCGAGCGTCTTTGCGGGCTTGACAACTTTTGATTCGCCATCAGACTCCGAGAAGGTCATCCAATATGCAGACAGTACTGCTATCTTCAGCGATTTCGTGAATATCATCAACCGAGTCACTCGGACCGAACGACTACATTATGGGCGCAAATACACACGTGACCCAGCTTTGCTTGAGACCATGGTTCAGGAGCTGAATGAGGCAAGGTGTCGGATGGCCCAATTTGGTCACATACTCCCATTCCAGACTGAAGATGCTCGCATCAGCTTTTTGCATCTTGTCTGTATCTTTCACCATGCAAGTCTGATATACATATATCAAGTGTTGACGAAGGGCTGTTCAATCTCCAAATTGCAAGGCTTGCGCGATTCGATTATAGATCATTCTTTGTGTCTACCTGACAAAAGGGCTTTTGCTTGTGATTTGGTGTGGCCTCTCTTTATTGCAGGAACGGAATGCCAAGGATCGCTGGAGAAACAGGAGATTGTAGCTCATGAGATCGAAGTTGTGATGGCAATAAGTGGTACCTTGGATCGACGCAAAGTGTTGTCGTTCTTGCGGCATTTTTGGTCTTTGGGGCAAGATAGGAACAATACATGGATCCAACACATGAGGGAGCAAGGTTCAGATTGTCAGATGCTAATTCTATGACATATCATCGAATATAACTTCTTATATGATATTTGCTCTGGATTATGTTCAAATCGTGTCAAGGGGGCATTGAAAGAGTTAATATTTGGCCTATCAGCTTCTGTCGAGCACTTTGCTCCTAGGAACACTCGGCTCTGCTCATTTATTCTCGTTACCCTTTAAGGAATATTTGCATGGTCCTGACGAATGCGTCTAAGAAAGAGTTCGCTAAAGGGTGGTTGGTAATCTTTAGAAGGTCCTGGGAAGCAAGAATCGACCACAGCTTACCACGCATTAGTCCCAGGAGCCCAGCATGTGTTATACCAAACGATAATATAGTACCTAAGAATATAGTTCAACAATACCGTTAAGTATGTTATCAGCGATAACGCCGCGGAGTATATCCCGCTTACTAAATATTTCGAGTTTTAGGGCGTCCTATAGCAGTCAATACCACCATACCATAACCATAGCTACGTGCCTGACAATATAACAAAGTCTGTGAAGTCCTCGTGGAGCAAATATTTAAGCTTTGTGTAACATCTTCCGCCCTTTGTGGGACTTCCAGCTTCCAGCCCTCAGGTATCCCCCTGCATATTACAGAACCACATGTCAATGAATGCAAGTGAGTAGATCTTTGAATCTATTGGTATGTGCATATCAATAATCTATGTATGTTGAGGTTCTCATGACGACACCTGTTTTTCCAACGCGAGGTCTCTTCAGGATTAACGAGAAGATGAATATGAAGAAATTGCCACACCAGTCTCCAAGATTTCAAAACTTCTCATTTGGCCATGCTTTAGTATTTACCAAACCCTCCCAAGGTCGACTCTTGAAACCCTCTTCTCCTTGGACTTCCGAACCTACCTCATATCGAAATGAAGGGACTTTTTGCGCTTAGTGCCCTTACAGCCATCGTCCAGTCGGTATACGCGTTCGATAGTTTCCATGGCCTAATCAAAGGTACCGAGCTCGACAAATTTTTGGTCCTGACAGACCTGACTGGTGTCGGCAACGCACTTTCTTTTTTTGAAGAACATAGCCATAATCCAACGATTCGTCGCCTTCAGCTCTGGGCCCTCTCTCCGGACGAGGACACACACTTCACAATCCAAACCAAGGCCGGTAAATACCTCAAATGCGACACCGAGGTGGGCTCGATTTGCTCTACGGGCGATGAACCTCAATCCTTTTGTCTCACAAGTGGTGGGTAGCAATGTGTGGAACATTGGGACTGTTTCGCCATATCGGCGATAGCGTATCACAGAGCAAGCGCAGCTACAGGTTGAGCTCTGGAAACCCAGCCTGAGCGGGCAGTTTGAATTCGAAACAGTTGTAAGTTACTAAAGATGCCGCCATTTCTCAATCTCGGGTAATTTTAGGGCACCCAATTACTATGAAATGAATCAGCCTCAATTACCATTATTTCTTCATTAGACCCACCTAACACGACTCTAGTGCTTCGGCATATATTCGGAAAAATGCGTCAATCAATCTTTCACGGCGGCTAGATGGAAATCGATCTTTTCCTCTAGTAAAATCGTTCGTAGATAAGACAATGTTAATTAATCGCATACCAAAGCCAACAGGAAAGAAAGAGCAAAGTGACGAGAGCTCGATGCTCTATTATAGGGAGTGGATCATAGATAGTCGCGATGAGTCTGATCCGCTCACTAAACCTACTTCTACGCGAAAGGCCTATTCAAGACAAGTGTTCACTTAGCACTCACTGAGCGCCGCTAATCTATCACTAGACCTATGTCATCTTAGGAATTCTTAAGGTTTGAAGATTTTCCTTGCTATCAGGAAGCCAAAATTGGAGCAAAAAAGGGCAAGAAACAGACTTGAACAGTTTACAAATGCTACAGTGAACAAAACATAGTCAGATCCACCTGGGCAGAACGCTCGTTAATTGTGACTAAAAAGTCCGGCACAAAATTGAGAACAGCAATTAAATGAAACGCTTTGGATGCTTTATGGTCGATATTTCCGCGTCCACCCAGTCTTCAGCTCTCCACTGGGCTTGAATCGTGGCATCGGATGCGCTTCTGTGTTAAAGACATGCTCCTCAAGCGAGATGAAATCACGATCTGAGAATAAGAGATAGAAATATTTCAAGGTCTCTGATAGCCAGAAGCTCTCCATCCTGTCGCGATTCTCAGCAGGAATTTTTTCGACATTTCCCACTGACGTGAAGCTCTTGATACGCTCATGAGGTGGATCACCTAATCCGGGGATCGTCGAACCCACGGTTTCAGTCACCGCTGTATGGCGGACGAAAGCCTTGAACATGTTCCATCCCCATTGGCGATAAATCTCGTCGCCTGTGATACGGTACATGTAGAAGAGGGACTCGACTGTTTCAGGGCGCTGAATGTTATGGCGGTCCATAGGATGGATACCAATATCTTGTTTCCATGGTTCATTGCCGTCTGCCTGCCGGGTTAGTGGAAGAGAGATGCCTTGCAATTCGTATGGTGCCGAGGCGGTGGATTGGGCAGGGTCGGCATATTTGTCTGCCATCATGACTGGAGTTTCGTCCATGAGGAAGTGGGAAATCTCAGGAGCAAGGCCAGTAGCAGTGCTTGCATATGTGGCCCAGCAGGTCTTCATGAGCTCTCGGGAGATCAAAATCTCTTCCTCGCGCTGTTGGGACCACTCAGGGGACTGTCTAGCTTTGGATAGAGGCTGCCCCCCCGTGGCACCCAGCGCAATTGTCCCTGGCATGAAACACACAAGGTGGTCCATCTTAGCGAGAAGACCCTTGTCCAGACCCCGAGGTCGTTCACCCAAGATCATCAATCTAGCATTTCTCGTGAATGCAAGAAGGTGCTTGCGAATACCCCGTAATGACTGATCCCACATCTCCTTGTAGATAGGCTCCTGTTCGGATGTTTGAAGATATTGCTTGATGAGATATTCTGGAAATTGTATTAGCGTGGATCCGTACAGACAAGTCAGTGGGCGGAAAGACAAACCGTAATAGGAGTCACCTCGACTTCCAAGGCGAATATTCTTTGTTATGAATTCCCCGGAGTCGGGATGGATGTAGATGGGGACCAGACCATCTTCCGGGTGTTGTCCGTCAACAGCTTCCATGACTTTCTCCACAGCCCTCCAATACTCGGCTTCTCCGGTCAATTTCGCCAAATATTTGAATTCGAGTTGCACAGTGGTTGCCTCTGCTACTGACGCGGCACCGTTATCGGAGTGCGACCGTATGCCCATAGACCTATTCAAATTGACGCTGGAAAATGGAATTCCAGAATTAGATTCGAACGCTCCAAGCAGCCGATCTGCCAGGTCGGTGGCTTTTTCAATGTACAAGTCTTCCCCAGCAGCACCGACATCGTCTTCCGCAATTGGGGCAAGGTCAGGAAAGTGAGTAGATAAATAGTGGGCAGACAGCAAGCCACCTAACATGCGAATAGTTGTTTCAAACGTATTCACATCATGGTCCTGATCGTACCGCAGCGAAGTGGAGATCCATTGGCGGGCATGCCGAACCTGAGATGACAGGTTCATGATCATGAGGGTGTCCAAAGAATCGACAATCATCCAACCCATACCACCATCCACCATATTTTTGTGGTTCTCAGAAGATGGGCTGTATTGGTCGTAGCCTAATGCGATATTATGTTAGCCACGTAATGTGGAGACTGCTCTCGTCAGGTCTTCCTACCCCATGCCTCTCTTTCGTAGGCATCGAAACTAACGATGAAAGTGTCCCGCACTCTCTCGCGACGCGCATTCCAATCGATCTTCTCTGGTGGGACTTCATCTTCCAGGGATTGCGCCCACTTCCAGAGCTGCGCGCCTCTTTCTGACGCGCTCGCGCTCTTCAATGATGGAAGGGACGATTTATTATACCAGAAGAAAAACAAAGTACATAAGGCTAGCAGACCGCCAATGCGTCTCCATCGTCGCCGTGGAGCCGTGCGCTTCGGTGTGAAGTAGGGCTTGTCTTTATACATCGGAAGGGTACGTTCGTTGTCAAAAAACCCGCCGACTTGGTTTGAGAAGCCGAGGCTAGGAAAGCCCTGGGAAGTTTGCTGGTTGTGGGGGGAACGGGAATGCGAGGGGAGCGGTGCCTGGAAGGACATGGTGTCCGCAGATGTATCGGTACCGCCACCTAGTACAGACGCATGGGAGCGAGGTTCGAAAGCGGCTGGTTGGCCCTTTTGGAAAACTTATTTGCTATCGCGAGACTTTCGGGTGCGGTCGTAAGTGGTTCGTCACTAGTGCTGCTGTGCAGCATTAATGCCAGGTGTCAATTCTTGGTATGCGTGACCAACGCGAGCCTGGAATGAAACCTTTGAGCACTGGGGACAGCATACCTTGAGCAATGGGAGCACCAACGTGAGTACAAGTTCCCTAGTAATCCCTGTCTGTGAACAATACGGTTGATAGTTTCAGGGCGGGACCGCCAGATTCCGTCTTTCTGCGCTTGGACGGACTGGCCGTATGAGGTAGTGTGGCACGAGCCAGCGGCTTATGCAGTTGAAGGCGAAAAGGCAAGCTCAAGGTCCCCGATCCTTGAGATTTTGTCACGGCAATGGCTGAAGGATGAATTGAAGGCGCCGGGGAAAGTGGAGACCGGTGATCCCCTCCCCATTCTATCAGTCGGATCCTCATGAAAGTGGCAACAACTTTGAGTATACGAGCTCCAGCTTCCAAGCTTCAAGGTTCGAGGCAGTTTTAATGGTAATGATTTCTTTTTACAGAACGTGATCTTTGAAAAATTGTCATGAGTTCCTGGATGTATGGTATTCCGCAAAGCAGAGTTCTAATAGGCATACATCGCCTAAATGATCTGCTCAGAACTAGGTACAATTACAGCTTCTGGTATTCCAGCTTGCCCTCCAGCTTCTTGGCCTCGGCCACCTTTCGAACGGCCTTGTTGAAATCGTCCTGATTGATGGCATCACGGTAATCCTTGATGGTGAACAGACCCCTAAATGATGTTAATTAGCTGAAAAGCGAAGAGATAGACTGGAGATCACTTACGCCTCAGTGACCACATTACGTAGATCGGCACCGTTGAGACCGTCACTCATCTTGACAACGCTCTCGAAGTCAATATCTCCCTCCATTTGAACTGTGCTGGAATGGATCTTCAAGATCTCAAGACGGCCAACCTCGTTGGGAAGAGGAATTTCAATCTTGCGATCCAGACGACCGGCACGTAGCAGGGCGGGATCGAGGGTATCCGGTCGGTTGGTAGCCATGATGATCTTTGTCTTTCCCAAGTAATCGAATCCATCTAGCTGATTCAACAACTCCATCAATGTTCGTTGAATTTCACGATCTGCTGATGTACCCTCCGAGAATCGTCGACCACCAATGGCGTCAATTTCGTCCATGAAAATGATACATGGCTCATGTTCCTTGGCGTAACCGAACATCTCTCGAATCAGGCGAGCGGATTCACCGATATATTTATCAACGATGGCAGAGGAGACCACTATAGCGAGACTGGTGGTTAGAGAGAATGCGTTGAGGGGAAGAAAGAAGACGCACCTTTCAAAAAGTTGGTTTCGATCGAGCTAGCCACTGCTCGGGCAAGCAGTGTCTTACCGGTACCCGGAGGACCATAGAGCAGAACACCCTTAGGAGGCTTGATTCCCACGCGGAGGAAGAGCTCAGGGTTCTTCAATGGCAATTCGATGACCTCTCGAAGCTCTCTGATCTGGTCATTGAGACCACCGATTCCAGCAAAGTTCACCTGACCAGGGTCTTCCAGGGACATGTTGTAAACCATGGGATCGACCTCACGAGGTAACATTCGCATGATGGTGAGTGTTGTCATATCCAGGGCCACGCGGGTGCCCTGCTTCATCTTCGCCTTGTCGACCTTCGACCGACAGCCGACCACGTATCGCGGTCCCGATGACGCCTTGACGATGACTAGAACCGGTCAGATTCTTGCACTGCAAAAGATTGGGGTTAAATAGACTTCAGGAGACATACATCGCTCTTCATCCAACTGTTTCAACACCTCACCGATGATCTGACCAACACTTTGTAGTGCCTTGATGTTCTCTTCAGAGATGTCAAACTCTCGTTGCAGATCCTTGATACCCATGCGCAAGGTCTTCAACTTGGCCTCCCATTCTCGAAGCTCGAGCAAGCTCTTTTTATAGTCTTCGAGCGCCTGG
This sequence comes from Penicillium longicatenatum, assembly GCF_028827895.1. Lineage (NCBI taxonomy): Eukaryota > Fungi > Ascomycota > Eurotiomycetes > Eurotiales > Aspergillaceae > Penicillium > Penicillium longicatenatum. The sequence goes on along the minus strand of NW_026643120.1, from coordinate 3,483,496 downwards.
TCCCGCTCAGGGTCGCCGGCGTCCATTTTGGCCGGAGGGTCGAGATGCACACGGGGGATGGGCGGTGGATAATCAGAATTCCGGTGAAACGGTATTCGAGAGCAAGATGGAATCAAGATTCCAGCGGTTTGGTGATGGAAAAGGGTAAATCAGTGAGTAGCGAAACGGATGCAATCTTGGGGGAGCTTCCTCAGCATCTCATCACCGGGCGAGGGAGCTGCCAGCATGGTCACATGACAGCGCGTTCTCGATTCACGTGATTTGCATCATTGCTTTGCTTATCTAATGAGTTCAAGCCCCAGGCGATAAGGCATTACATGGCTATCAGGCAGCAAGGCATCAGGGCAGCAAAGCAAACACTCGACACCCTAAGAATCAGGAATTTATGTTTCGTCATCAATGGATTCATCCAAACCCGGACTTTTCCATTTCTGAATGCAACATGCAACGTGCCTTTGACCAATGAATGGGTTTCCCCTGGCTGGAATTCCAGAGAACAACGCTCTGCAGAGTTTTTTTTTTTTTTGGACCTTTTCCAGACACATCTACCATTACCTAGATCAAGCTCAAGACTATAGCCGTTCGGAGTTCTAAATGAGAGGCAGAGGGGTTAAAACTAGGGATGTACATTCGACCGGATGCCGTCATTCTCATAGGAGCTTCCGAGAGCTAACGATAACATCATAAATGCAAATTCCCGAGGGACGGAAGATCTCGCAAGCTGGAGCACCCGCAGACGGTCGGGATCAGCCAGCAAGCGCTGGAGAAAGACGTGGAGCCCCACCGCCGCATTGGAAAGAATCGGAGGTCCAGCTTGACCTTTCCCGGGGATGAGAATGGACCAAAGGTATTTAAGATATCGGGTGTTTCCGTATTTTAGCAAGTTGATTTTGGTTCTGTTTCTAGACCTGTTTACTTCCCCCAAGGTAAGTGGTGTCATAAACATATACCCCGCCATCTTTGCCCCTCATCCCCTCCTACTTTTCCCCCCTACACACCGAGACACCAAACCAACCATAGCAAGAGGTAAAGCATCCAACCAGAGACTGGTGTCCATTAGCGTGGCCAATCGCACTTTTGGTTGAGCTCAAGCAAACCAAACCCCTTCCCAATCCTCTCTCCGTGCCCGCCCTTTCTTTTTGGGTCATCGGTGAACTCCCACCCCCGCCGTTAGTCACACGCTGGCTCTGTCATAAACTCCCAATATCCTTCCGTTTTTCCTTTTCTCCTGCATAACTGATTTCCCATTTCCCTAATCAGAATATCTTTCAAAATGCCTATTGCTAAGGTTCACGCCCGTTCTGTGTACGACTCTCGCGGTAACCCTACCGTTGAGGTCGACATTGTCACCGAGACTGGCCTCCACCGTGCCATTGTCCCCTCCGGTGCCTCCACTGGTATGTTTTGTGAACTACCCATTGAACAAGCAATTAATTGGGAGCATTGGGAAATATACTAACACCAATATCTTAGGCCAGCACGAGGCTGTTGAGCTCCGTGATGGTGACAAGACCCACTGGGGTGGCAAGGGTATGTAATTACGTCTCTCTTCAATTCAAGTGAAGTCTCCAAGCTAATGCTTATTGATAACTAGGTGTCCTCAAGGCCGTGAAGAACGTCAACGAGGTCATTGGCCCCGCTCTCATCAAGGAGAACATTGATGTCAAGGACCAGGCTAAGGTTGATGAGTTCCTGAACAAGCTTGACGGCACTCCCAACAAGGCCACCCTTGGTGCCAACGCTATCCTCGGTGTGAGTCTGGCTGTTGCCAAGGCTGCTGCCGCCGAGAAGGGCGTCCCTCTCTACGCTCACGTCTCCGACCTTGCCGGAACCAAGAAGCCCTACGTCCTTCCCGTCCCCTTCCAGAACGTTCTGAACGGTGGCTCCCACGCCGGTGGCCGTCTGGCTTTCCAGGAGTTCATGATTGTCCCTGAGTATGTAATCCCGTCAAGGTCTGAAGCTATGACATGATCAATTCCTAACAAGCTGCCTTGTAGCTCCGCTCCTTCCTTCACCGAGGCTCTTCGCCAGGGTGCCGAAGTCTACCAGAAGCTCAAGGCTCTCGCCAAGAAGAAGTACGGCCAGTCTGCTGGCAACGTCGGTGACGAGGGTGGTGTTGCTCCCGATATTCAGACAGCCGAGGAGGCTCTTGACCTGATCACCGAGGCTATCGAGCAGGCCGGCTACACCGGCAAGATGAACATCGCCATGGATGTTGCCTCCAGCGAGTTCTACAAGATCGACGCCAAGAAGTACGACCTTGACTTCAAGAACCCCGACAGCGACCCCACCAAGTGGCTCACCTACGAGCAGCTGGCCGACCTTTACAAGTCCCTGGCTACCAAGTACCCCATTGTCAGCATTGAGGACCCCTTCGCTGAGGATGACTGGGAGGCCTGGAGCTACTTCTACAAGACCTCCGACTTCCAGATTGTCGGTGATGATCTGACTGTCACCAACCCCCAGCGCATCAAGAAGGCCATCGAGCTCAAGTCTTGCAACGCTCTCCTCCTTAAGGTCAACCAGATTGGTACCCTGACCGAGTCTATCCAGGCCGCCAAGGATTCTTACGCCGACGGCTGGGGTGTCATGGTCTCTCACCGCTCCGGTGAGACCGAGGATGTCACCATCGCTGACATTGCTGTCGGTCTCCGCGCCGGCCAGATCAAGACCGGTGCCCCTGCCCGTTCCGAGCGTCTTGCTAAGCTTAACCAGATCCTCCGTATTGAGGAGGAGCTTGGTGCCAACGCCATCTACGCTGGCAGCAACTTCCGCACTTCCGTCAACCTGTAAATGCAGTCTTATTTGTGACAGCAATTGAATTGGGGAAAAACGACTGGCAAAAAAATGTGATGGCCTAGTACCCCATGGCGAACTGCCATCTATTATGATTATGAATTTAATAAGATCTTCTGAATGAAAGATACCTTTTAATGGTTTCTCTTGTAATATTTTTAACTCATAATCACATAGAAACTTTGGATCCATGAAGGATCACACCCGTCGGGCACCAAGGAACCCGGGGTCACGTGGACATCCCACCCTGCGATGCCCTTGGAAGTTGTCCCACATAAAATTTGTTCCCCTCCACTCTTTGTTGATAGGTTTCGATCGCGGGCTCGTTCTCGTTCTTTATATTGTCCAGTGTATTCACTGTGATCGCATTTCACTCTCGATCAAGCAATTTCTTTTTTTTTCTTGCCTAAAATGCCGCCTTCAAAGTGGGGTATGTTCTTATCCATTTGCGACTATCTAGATCACCCCTCGATCATTTGATATGCGGAGCATATACAACCTGTTTTCAACCCTTTCAGGACTGGCGCTAACTTCTTGTCTTTTCATCAGATGAGGAGGAGGAGGAGGAGACCTTTGCGCCTCCCGTCGCCCCTCGTCGCAGATTCGACGACGAGGAAGAGGAGGATGTAAGACCCCGAATGCTGAACTGCCTGTCCAAGACACAAATCACCACATTCTCCAAATCGACGATTTACTAACGATCTTGCTTGGATACTAGGTGCTCGACTCGTGGGACGCGGCCGAGGACTCCGAGGTAGAGCGCGAGAAGGCGAAGAAGGCCGAAGAAGCTGAGGCTGCCGCCAAGGCCAAGGCTCTTGCTAACAAGAAGACTAAGGCTCAGCGGGTGGAGGAGCACCGTGAGCAGCGGAAGAAGAATGCCGATGATGAAAGCGATATCGAGGACGAGACCGAGGCCGAGAAGCGTGAGCGCCTGCGCCGCCAGGAGATCGACTCCGATCTTGCCCACGCCAGTGACCTCTTCGGAGAGGTTGACATGAAGCGCAACCGTGGTGCTCCTAAGGCCATCGTCATCAGCGATAACGTTGATCCCACCAAGTCTATCGACCTGTCCGCCATGCCCCTGTTCAAGCCTACCACCAAAGACCAGTTCACTCGTCTGTCCGATGCCCTCATTCCTCTGCTCACACCTCACTCCAAGAAGCCCCAGTACTCCATCTGGGCGCAGGACTTCACTCGTCGCCTTGTGAAGGAGCTCCCCAGTTCAGAGATCAAGAAGATTGCCAGTGCCTTGACCACTGCCAGCAATGAGAAGATGCGCGAGGAGCGTGCTTCGGACAAGGGTAACAAGAAGACCAAGGCTGCCAAGACCAAGGTCTCTCTTGTTGCGCAGCGCGATAGCCAGGTTGACAACAACCCCTACGACGACGATGGCCTCGGTGACGATGATTTCATGTAAAGAGACGACTTATCATTTACAATTTTCTTGAACCTTGGCGGCTGTCTTCATTTCCTGGGGCTGACTCGTCAAAAATACGCAACAAGGAACCTTCTGATGGATTAGTATTTCTATCCATGGTCGGCCTCTACATCCTTACCCCCATTTCTTTCAAATACCAGCACAATGTACATCCCCTACACTTTGGCTACGCTGCATGAACAACAATAGAACGAACTCATTTTGGACTTGACCTACAATTGTCAGTCTTCCTATTTCCACCTGTTTAGTGCAGTGGATATACTGTCTACACAGGTTATTTTACTTGTTAACTTCAACCAATTCCCTGGAATCATTCATCACATTAGACATTATCACGACATGCACATCTTACTCCGAACCACCTTGCGCTCATGCTTGCTCTTGCACATCATTGCAAGGTACCTAGCTTCCTCCTCAATCATCGCCGGGCCTTTGCCCAAATTAACATATCCCTCGTCATCTATTACAAATAACGCCTCTTTCAGCCACACCCGGCAGTTCAGTTGTTCGCTGAATCGCGACGAAAATGGAGTCAATGGGACCAGGGCAAGTCGATCCGATAGGGCATTGTGTAGTACTGGCTCCACCGATCCGATGTTGAGTGCCAGAAGCAGTCGGCGTTGTTGGGGCATCTGGTTTGTCTGTGCTCGGTCGTACTCCCACTTCGCCTGGCCAGCCTCGTTGGTGATGTGAAAAACGATCCCCTCTGTGGCTGTCTTCGCGAGGTATAGTTCCCATTGGAAAGAATACGTCTCTCCCCGATCCAGAATGGCAATGTACAAGGCATTAGGCTCGAAGACCAATGAAGTGGTAGAAAAAGCCATTTGGATATTAAATGAAGCCCTTTTAGATTGAGCGAGAGGAATGGTATCTTGATATTAGAGGTTAAGGCAAGGGGGTGTCTGTTCTTTAACCTTGGAAGGGCAATCTGAAACACTAGGAACGACGGTAAAAGTGAAAAGAGTTGAGTGTGATGTTCGACTCAGCTCCGCGGGGTTCCCTGTTGATTTATACACCAGCACCTCAGGTCAACTACTTGAGATCTATCCATTGGTCACGGAACCAATGAAGTACATGCGAAACCCGGCAGCATGGCTCCGGTAGGAGAAAATGGATCAGTGACGTGAGTTTGTCTCTTACTTTCTTTTTTTTGAAGTCTTCTCCGGGTGGGATCCCAATATTCAATGCAACTGCGTGTATCTGCCCAATTCGATGCCGCGTAGCCTTCTCGGCTTTAGGCACGCTATATTTGCCGGACTAAGATCATTTGCATATGTTAGATGTGGCTGTCAATAATTATCTTGACGATGCAATGCACCACGGCCTGCTAGAAAAACGCTGGGAATACTTTAGTCTTTTAATTCTGGCGTAGGGTTTACTATGCTGGATACTCTCCGGGGCTTGTTTTCGGTTAATTGGCTCTATTCACTCTCTAGCATCCTGCAACAAGGCAATGATAGGTCGCTAATGTAGTATCGTGGCTTAAAACCACTTGGAACAGGATGGTAGCTTAGTAGCTCAATTTCGAAATGTTTTTCCCGCATACATAAGTATAGTGTCTTTGCTGTCCATGTGGTCATTTCAGACCAAACCTTGGGACATCATCTGTTTTCCTGGGCAGGTGTCAGCAGACCTCGGAACCAGCTCGGGAGTCTACAACACCCAAATGAGGCTCTTCAAAGCAAGACAGTCAAACTGCGCATAGTCCCCGACCCCCGTATCCCGGATACGGGACCCTTGATGGCCAGGATCTTTTCATGAATATACCACAAGTCATAAGCATGTAAAAGCATGCACAAGCCACGCCACTTGTCAAAAGCCCTCGGGGCCCGTGCCATCCATATACCCCTTTGCAAAAAGCTATATTTGACGCGCGGCAATTCTCTGGGCTCCAAGTCGGCCCTTTGGTAACAGCTTACCCCAGTCAGCCTCCATACCATCAACAAAATGTTGTTTTCCGCTGCTGGATTTGTCTGTCTCTTCGTCGGCCGTGACGGGTTTCGCGGAATGGGGAAGTTTCTGAGTCAGATGAGCTCGGGAGGGTCGATCCTTGCTTTTTGGTGTTAGAGATGTACAGACGAGTCGTTGGTGGACTTTTGATTGGAAGCGTGAGACCGGGGTTGGGTGCCAGCGTATGAGGACGACTGGGCGTAGCTCACGAGGCTTTCACAAGGCCCGGGAAGATGGGATCCCGTACTCTTGGTGGGTTTTATATCGTGTCTTCTTTTAGCTAGACTTGACTTGATAGTTGATACCAAGACCATGTGAGATTCCAGCATTTGTAGGTATCAAAATATGATCATATCTGACAAGCCTAGTAAAACTCTCTACTTGGACAGCAAAGTATATACTCGCTATAGTGCCAGGACCCACATAGATCACGTCAAATTTTAAGCATAATCATGCGTCTTGATGAGAGCGTCAGTGCATCTGAATTTGAATATTAACATGGATAATATCTATAGGATAGCCCGTTACCAACGGGTCATCTGGCATGCATGCGGCTCCGTGAGTCCATCGCAAGGAACATTCCGAGTCTGTGTTACCACGAGCCCACTTGTGTCTTGGACTTGAAAGCTCGTAAGGTGCATCCTGGCTTTTCCTCTTCTGCTTTCAAGATTCCCATCCTTTCTAGCAATAGAAATATCATAGTCCTTGTTTGACAACACTACAGGACATGTCGTCGTTGAAGTGTGATAGATTTCATGATCATTATGCCGATATAGGATCTTGGAAGAATAGAGAACAAAAAGAGCTTGTTATTCTTAGAGACTCCTGTCTACGATTTGGAGAGTAAAAGACGGCGAAGGGAGCAGGGAGAGTCAAATCAGGGAGCGGTTATGATCGGGAATCGCGCCTTGCTCAAAAGAATTATCACTACAGCCCACGAAATGTACAAGCGCATTTTGGTAGTCACATGGGATACAGATACCTAGGTAAGCTTTACTTAATCCCATTTACTGAATCAAGCAATGTGAACCTCAGAATCTTGCAAGCCACCACGCATTTGCAAGATAAGATGGAGCAGGCTTGCACTAAAGCCAGACTAGGCCACGTGCAGGCCCATGGGGGCCATTGGATCTCAACGGGCCATCAGACAATAAGTCTCAAGCCGTTGTACGCTCACATTTGACCATCATGTCCCCAATGACAGTCACAACATTTAACTCAACAAATGCAACCCGAACAGTCTCCTATGTCCACCTGAACCAAGGCGCTCCACACACCCTAGTCTACTGCTATGGTGCAGGTGGTGGCTCACTTCTAATCGGCCTATTCGAACCATTTCTAGAATCCCACCCAGACCTATCCCTCATCTGCATTGATCGGTGGGTCCAAGGCAAAGATGCCGCCCGTACGGGTCCGGCGCTCCTCACCGATCTAAGCACCATCACTCTAGAACTCCTGAATACGCTCGGCATCGACCATTTCAGCATTGCGGCGCACTCGGCGGGTGCTTATCAGATGCTTGATCTGGCTCGGTATGCCCCACAGAGAGTGGATCACGTCTTTCCGATTTGTACCCATATTCCCGCTGCTTATACCGATTCAAGGATCATGAAGTCTATGTGTACGATGCCTGTCTTTCTGTTCAAGGCTATCACGAAGCTGGACTCGGGATCGGCTCCGAAATGGTTGGCGGATATGGTTCTGAGTTTGATGACGAAGAATGCGGATGGTCAAGACGGGGATTTTGTGATCTCGGGTGAAAGAAAGAAGTCGGCGCTTGAGCAGAAGGATGTTGAACGTGAACGTATTCGAGAAGAGAGGGTAGACCTTGATTACAGTCTGGGATATGAGCGTATTGAAGGGATTACGAGGGAAGTCTTGACGGACTTGTACCGAGATTGTCCGATTGGTATGACGTGGTTCACCACGGATAACGATGTCTTTTTTGGACTGGAAAGTGCGCGGAGGGTGTCGGAAGAGATGAAGGTGAAGACTGAGATTGTAGATGTCCCTGGCGCAACCCATGCGGATGTAATGCTGCGGACACAGGTTTGGGACGCCATGCATCTCAAGATCGTCCATAGAACAGAGGTATAGAGAAGCCTGCATTTATTGATGACACTTTCTTGTGTACTGAGCATGATTTTACAATGGCCCAGGATCCAGGCGCTTGTCTACGGCGTACGCCAGTACAGTAGAAGGGGGAGTTGGAAATTCAAAGAGGATGAATTGGAAAATAAACACATTGAATCGTGCTGGAGTGGGAATAGAGACAGTAAAAGAGAGAGAAATTCCACTCAGCCCCTTTTCTTCGCTCGCGTCAAACCGAATATCAACTCCGCCGGCCGACCCACACGGTCACGAACACGTGCAAGGGGGTTAAGTGCCGGTCCCAACCCAGCCACGCTGCGGTGAAAACAAAAGCAACTTGCTAACCACGTTCCAGGAAGAAATGCGAACGCCTCCCTTGACAATATCGGCTGCAACCCTTTACTCTTCAGTCTCGGCAGGCTTAGCCTCCTCGGCCTGCTCCTCGGCGGCAGGAGCCTCCTCAGGCTTGTCCTCCTCCTTAGGGGCCTCACTCTCAATGTTATCAGAAGAAGTCCAGAGGGTCAAATTGTCGCGCAGAAGTTGCATGATCAAAGTGCTGTCGCGGTAGCTCTCCTCGGAGAGAGAGTCGAGCTCGGCAATAGCATCGTCGAAGGCCTGCTTGGCGAGGTGGCATGCACGATCAGGGGAGTTAAGGATCTCGTAGTAGAATACAGAGAAATTCAAGGCGAGACCAAGGCGGATGGGGTGGGTGGGGGTGAGGTCGGTCTGGGCAACATCGGTCGCGTTCTATTGAGGAGTCAGCCGGTGAAACATCACAACGCAGACCAAATTGACATACCTTGTAGGCCTCGTGGGCAGCAGTGGCAGCAACCTTGCGCTTCTCCCCAGAGGCGAACTCAGCGAGATAGCGGTGGTAGTCACCCTTCCTGTTATCAGAAATTAGCTATCTGCACCTCTCCACACCGCAGTTTACAGGCGACACGCACATCTTGTAGTAGAAGACTTTGGACTCGCCAGTCTCAGCCTTGGGGATCAGGGCCTCATCAAGGACATTGAGGACGTCTTCGCAGACCTTCTCCAACTCAAGCTCAATCTTGGCGCGGTACTCATGGATGGTGTTAACGTGGTCATTGGATTCAGAACGCTTGGACTCCTCCTTCTGCTCGATAGAGGAAATAATGCGCCACGAGGCACGGCGAGTGCCAACAACGTTCTTGTAGGCGACTGAGAGAAGGTTACGCTCATCGACAGTAAGCTCACCGCCGATCTAAGATATGGTCAGTGTCTACCACCCAAATGCGACCTGGGGGGCTTGTCATACGTTGGCAACTTCCTGTAAGAGACGGTTAGCCTAGACCATAACAAAGATTTAAAGAGACGTGACAAACCTTCATGTAGGTGACCATTTCTGCATGTGATCGATATCTGTCAGCCCCAAGACTCCATGTTTTACACGGGGGCAATCTTACCATCGTAGCGCTCGGCCTGCTCGCAGAGCCGCGCGAGGAATGTCTTGCTGATGAGGGGGTGAGTATCAGGCAGATAGGGAGAGTGGTGTTTCGGATGTTGCCATGCTTACTTCTCACGCTGCATGATGGAAAAACGCGTGTTAGCCGATATTCCACAAAATCAACAATCACAGGAAAGTGGTCGTGCGTGGGATTGCGATGGCGGTGACAACTCATGGAGGGGTTAAGTTGTGGGGAGGTGGACAGAATGGAACATACCTCAGAACCCATGGTTAAATGTGGATAGAGTTGACTTGGGGGAATATTTGAGGATCAAGGCAAAAAAAAAAAAAAACTGGAGAGGATGGAAGCGGAGATGCAGAAGGAGAAGGTGAGGAGGACCAAGTGGGGGTGGGAAGAGTGAGAGGGAGAGATGGGAGTTGGGGGAGAATCATAACAATACACAATTACACTGTATCGGGTACCTGGTCTCCCGCTGTGTGATCCCTATTGCCGCCATGTACCCGGGTACTCTGGTTACTACCCAGTATTCGCATTACTAAATATACTGGCCTTTGCCATGATTTGCCCTGGGGAGTCCATAGATTTTTGTTTTTATTTTTCGGAGATTTTAAGATCTTGCTAGATCCACAATATCTGCAATTAGTACCTCAGGGAACTAATTTAAGGTGTGTGTTGCACATCATCAACGCTGTATCGATGGTACCAGGAACTTGCGTACTGTCACACGGAAGATCAGTTGAAAGCGCTGTGGACCCTTTAGATTCTTCTGGCCATAGTAACTATTAGTGTGTCTCCTTTTTTCTCCCTTACTCCTTTTTTTGTTTTTCGGCCTAGGAGAGGCCTTCATGATGTTGAGGCGAAAACAGTTTGTGGGATGATTGTGTAGGTCTACATATGACGATGATGCAACGCATAGAATCTTCCAGCATTAAGAAACCAACTATGATGTAGTGATCCCAAGGCGACATCCAGATCTGTCTGCTCGGAAGGCTCCACATAATGTCACAGATGGTTGTCAATGAATCTTATTCCATATATCCTATTTAGTATCTTGATTTGGGTTGTGTTAATTATATTTTTCATGGATCCCATTGGCTCTTCTGTATAGTTGCTACCTGGGTCTCTAACAATCACCGTACCGGCTATGCCACATCTATCACCCAGTCGGCCGTCGAAACATCTGGACTAATTGATTGTTTTGGGTCCATGGATCAGGAGCTATTTTGTGTTTCAGAAAGCCGATCATAATTAGAGAAGTGCTGCACATGTATCGACTTTTGTTGCCTCAGAGTTGGGGCTGCTCTTTTCCTATCTAGGGCTTTGAGCCCAAGGGTGATCAATGGCGGTGTCCACTGTTTACTGGACTGCATTGCACCGACTCATCAATGATCAATGGGAAATATGCTTACGCCTATCCCATTACACAGACCGACTTCTATAGCATTTTCACTCGTCGCTGTATATTGACCAAGTGGCCGGGTCCAAATCGTCGCTAGTACAGGCCCAATAGCAAATGAAATCGCTTCCAAGGTTCGGCCCATGATGCAACTGTGGATGAGCTAGATTCAGCCCTACAAGTAAGGAACAAATCGTATGTGTATATGGGTTACCACCTGACAGAAGATTCACCCCTTGTAGGCTGATTATCCGCAGGACCCCTGCCAAATTAGCGCCATGACGCAGTGGTGACCATGCTAATTGCGGACACCGTATGGGCCGGAAGATGGGCTGAGCGTCAGGATAGGAGCCAAGATGACTTGCGTAAGGCAATGGCCAAAGCACCACCGTCAGGGTCGGAGGGCCAGTCAAGAAGCATATCGGTTTCCCAGTCTCCGGACGAATCCACTAGGTTCATAGGGCTAGGTCCACTGCCTTTTGCAGGATTCGGTGTCTGGTAGGGTCAATCTGCTACTAAAAGGGAAGCAGGAGCTCCACCAGCGATATCCGATAGGTATGGGAACGATGCAGCCTAGCAAACGCCCCATAATTCTACGCAGCTCTCGGAAGCCATACCGGAGGTCCCTGATCAGGGAGGATGAGGTAGAATCGTAAAATCGAGTCGGAATAACGTACGGAGCTAAATAGATAGGGAAGAGATGAACCTGTCAGACCAAATGATCTGGTTTGAAGTATCAACCGAGCGATAGTGGAGAACAAAGACCGGAAGGTACGGAGGTAGCGGAGTATCAGGTTCAGCCCTGTTGCTGATTCAGCACCCCGATTCGGAAATGGAATCAACTGGATGAGAACACGTTGTTGCTCCGCCGCCTCCACTTTTACGTCGCGCTTTTGAGAACACGGCCCCAGTGCGGATTACTTATTTCCCTGCATATCCTGGGCGTCTGCCAATTCTTCGACTTTGACTGGCTACCCGACATCCATGTATTGCGTTTAACACCTTCCTTTCCTTTTTCCTTATTTGTGTCGTTCCCCAGAATCTCCGCATTTCTGCCCCAGTGCTCCCTGGATCCCATCTGTGATTCAGAACGAGTCGCTCGTAATGGAGAACTCCTTTCTGAACACCCCAGCAGAGGCGCTGGACCACTTCAATGTCTCGGAAAACTCAGGCCTGTCGCAAGATGCCGTGCTGAAGTCTAGAATGAAGTATGGTCCTAATGGTCAGTGACTCGCTTTCTTGACTTTACGTTGTGAGAAACTAACAAGCCTCTAGCCCTAGCTGAAGACCCCCCAACCCCTCTTTGGGAATTGATTTTAGAACAATTCAAGGACCAGTTGGTCCTCATTCTCCTGGGATCCGCTGCCGTTTCCTTTGTTTTGGCCCTGTTTGAAGAAAGCGACGACTGGACTGCCTTTGTTGACCCGGCTGTGGTGCGTACCTTCACTCTTAACGGACTCCTTCCTCGATAGTTGGTCCATTGACTGTTCATTTGCTGATTGGTTCCTTGTCCTGACAGATTCTTACTATTCTGATCCTTAATGCGGTGGTGGGTGTAACCCAGGAAAGCAGCGCCGAGAAGGCAATTGCGGCCCTCCAGGAATATTCGGCCAACGAGGCCAAGGTCGTGCGTGGTGGAAAAACCCAGCGTGTCAAGGCTGAGGATCTGGTCCCCGGTGATGTGATCCACATTGCCGTTGGTGATCGTGTCCCCGCCGACTGCCGCCTGCTCTCTATTCACAGCAACAGCTTCCGGGTTGATCAGGCTATCTTGACCGGCGAGAGTGAGAGTGTCGCCAAGGAGACCGATGCAGTCAAGGATCGTCAGGCTGTTAAACAGGAACAGGTCAACATGCTTTTCTCGGGTACTACTGTCGTCAATGGCCACGCTACTGCTCTGGTTGTCTTGACCGGCGGATCAACTGCCATCGGTGACATCCACGATAGCATTACTTCCCAGATCTCAGAGCCAACACCGTTGAAGCAGAAGCTGAATGACTTTGGTGACATGCTTGCTAAGGTGATTACGGTCATTTGCGTCCTGGTTTGGCTCATCAACATTGAACACTTCAACGACCCCTCCTTCGGTGGATCTTGGACCAAAGGTGCAATCTACTACCTGAAGATTGCGGTCTCTCTCGGTGTGGCAGCTATTCCTGAAGGGCTCGCTGTGGTCATCACCACTTGCTTGGCTCTCGGAACTCGCAAGATGGCCCAGAAGAACGCAGTTGTCCGGTCTCTGCCCTCGGTGGAAACCCTGGGTAGTTGCAGCGTGATTTGCTCTGATAAGACAGGAACTTTGACCACTAACCAGATGAGCGTGGAGAAGATTGTTTACCTGGCTAGCTCCGGCAATGGCGTCGAGGAGATTGATGTGGAAGGTACCACTTTTGCACCGGAGGGCAAGCTGTCCTGCAATGGTAAGGTCGCTGAGAACCTGGCCGTGACCTCGTCTACTATTCGGCAGCTCACCGAGGTTACCGCTCTTTGTAACGCCGCTACATTGTCCTATGATCCTAAGACCCGTGCCTTCTCAAACATTGGTGAACCGACTGAGGCAGCCCTCCGCGCCTTGACTGAGAAGATCGGTACCAGCGACGCCGCCACGAACCAGGACCTTTTCCGCCTTCCAGCTTCTGAGAGACTGCATCTCGCAAGCTCGCACTACGAATCCCGTCTTCCCCTCCAGGCCACTTACGAGTTCTCCCGTGACCGTAAGAGCATGTCGGTTCTTGTTGGCAAAGGCAAGGAGCAGAAGCTTCTGGTCAAGGGTGCCCCTGAGTCAATTCTGGAACGCTGCTCTCATATTTTGCAAGGCTCTGAAGGATCCCAGGTCCCTCTTTCCAAGAAGCACGCCCAGCTGCTTTCTGAGCAGGTGGTTGAATACGGTAACCAAGGTCTCCGCGTTATGGCTGTCGCGAGTGTGAGCGATGTGTCAGGCAACAAACTCTTGAAGAATGCAACCTCTACCGAGGACTACGCCAAGCTTGAGCAGAACATGACTCTTATTGGTCTTATTGGCATGTTGGACCCCCCGCGCCCCGAAGTTGCGGCGTCCATCAAGAAATGCAAGGATGCTGGTATTCGTGTCATTGTCATCACCGGTGATAGCCCCAACACCGCCGAGTCCATCTGTCGCCAAATTGGCATTTTCGGAGCCAACGAGGATCTCACCGGCAAGAGCTTCACGGGCCGCGAATTCGATAACCTCAGCGAGAGTGAGAAGATGAAGGCGGTTGAGACCGCATCCCTGTTCTCCCGCACCGAGCCCACTCACAAGTCCAAGTTGGTTGATCTGCTTCAGTCCATGAACCATGTGGTTGCCATGACTGGTGACGGTGTCAACGACGCTCCCGCTCTCAAGAAGTCCGATATTGGTGTCGCCATGGGTACTGGTACTGATGTGGCCAAGCTTGCTGCCGACATGGTTCTCGCCGACGACAACTTCGCCACGATCACCGTCGCCGTTGAGGAAGGTCGATCAATCTACAGCAACACCCAGCAGTTCATTCGGTACCTCATCTCATCTAACATCGGTGAGGTCGTCTCTATTTTCCTTACTGCCGCCCTGGGTATGCCCGAGGCCCTGGTACCCGTCCAGCTCCTATGGGTCAATCTTGTCACCGACGGTCTCCCTGCTACTGCTCTCTCCTTCAACCCCCCCCGACCACGATGTCATGAAACGCCGTCCCCGTCGCCGTGATGAGCCGCTTGTTGGTGGCTGGCTCTTGTTCCGCTACATGGTTATTGGTACCTACGTGGGCGCTGCTACAGTGTTCGGTTATGTTTGGTGGTTCATGTACAACCCCGAAGGCCCTCAGATCACATACTTCCAGCTGGTAAGTCTTCTTTGTGATTTGTCTGGGTCTTGATCGTGTACTAACGGATATCTAGTCTCACTTCCACCGTTGCTCTTCGCAGTTCCCCGAGATTGGCTGTGAGATGTTCAGTAATGATATGGCCAAATCCGCGTCAACCGTGTCCCTTTCCATCCTTGTGGTCATTGAGATGCTGAACGCGATGAATGCCCTGTCATCCAGCGAATCTCTCTTCACCTTCTTCCTGCACAACAACCCGATGCTGGTGTACGCCATCACCCTCTCGATGACCCTTCACTTTGCTATTCTCTACATTCCCTTCCTCCAGACCTTGTTCGCTATCATCCCTCTGAACTGGACTGAATGGCAGGCCGTCTTGGTGATCAGTGCTCCTGTGATGTAAGTTTGTTCCGTCATTCTCCTTGGTGTTCAATTCCTAACCTGTGGCCAGTGCGATCGACGAGATCCTTAAGTTCGTGGAGCGCCGCCTTGACACATCACATGTCACCGATGCCGCAATTACCCAGAATGGCACTGCTGGCAAGCCTAAGCGCGCATAAGCAATAGATAAATGACGAGACGATCCGATGATGTGGCGTATAGAAAGACACAGAGGCTAGTTTTTGCTTTGAATAGAGAGACAGATGCGCTCTGGGACAGATGCAAGTTCCGGCCGCCTAGACCTCATATATCATGCCATTTATAGATAGATGAAAGGGCCAATGAAATCGTTGATCGTAATTTGACAATCCTCTCTCCACCTGCCTCGCAAATAGCCTAAACTCCCCATGCAACATGATGTACTCCGCACGCCTTACCCCATGTTTAGTGCACGCGGCCCCAGAAAGAGTTCGCCGGACCCTTGGCATGGAGTCGCGAGCGGGATAGAGCACCATACGGGTAGAGATCGACGATGTACCCCAGATCAACGATGCGGAGTTTCCAAGGTCCTGGGGGTGACATTCTGGTGCGACCCTGCAATTGATTGCGCGAATTATTCGGTGGTTCGAGGGTTGGAATACCTGCATTCTTCCTATTTTTTTCTTTCTTCCTTCCAGGCGTCTTTTTCCGCCTCCAAGATTGCTTTCCCCTACACTTTGGATTGGATCTCTATACCCCGTTCCGCATATGAATAGCAAAAATGGGGTTCAAGGAGTTCATTAAGAAACGGTCTGGTCTTCGCGTCGATAATCGGCAACAAACTTCCGCTGCAACGTTGACTCTGCGCCAGAGTCTCTGGCCTCTGAGTCTCGTTACTATCCTATTCTTTCTATGGGTATGTCTCAGCTGGTAATATACTTCACGGGAGATGAAGCTGAATGGTACTAGGGCTTTGCATACGGACTCCTGGACACATTGAACAAACATTTCCAAAACACTCTACATATCGACCGAGGTCGCTCGGCTGGTCTTCAAGCCGCTTATTTCGGGTTCGTTTCGCCCTGTTATGTGACTCGTATACCATCAGTCGGCTGATCTAGTCTAGTGCCTATCCACTCGCCTCCCTTGGGTACGCAAATTGGATTCTGCGTCACTTCGGCTATAAGACCGTTTTCATCTTTGGTTTGGTACTTTATGGCATTGGAGCACTGTGTATGTGGCCTGCAGGTCTTCATCAATCATTTGGTGGATTCTGTGGTGCGACTTTTGTGATTGGGTCTGGGTTGGGATCGCTCGAAACCGCTGCAAATCCGTATCTGACGGGTAGGTCTTCAAGTCCCTATCTACGTAGCTATACACGTCCTTTCTCTCTTTTGAATGTATGGACCAAGAACTATGTATTCCTCGACTAATTCTTGGGTTCCTTCTAGTATGCGGTCCACCCCGTTACTCCGAAATCCGAATCAATTTCGCACAAGCTTTCAATGCAATCGGAACCGTTGTCGGTCCTGTACTGGGCTCTTATGCATTTTTCACGGAGACAGCCGATGACGTTGCTGCCTTGCAGCGTGTGCAGTGGGTCTACCTCGCTATCGGTATCTTCGTCTTCTGTCTTGCGGGTGTTTTCTTCCTTTCTGATATCCCGGAGGTGACGGATGAGGATATGGCATTCCAGGTGTCGACGACGCATATTGATGAACAGGACAAGCCCTTCTGGAAGCAGTGGAAGTTGTTTCATGCTACATTGGCGCAATTCACTTATACCGGTGCTCAGGGTATGTTCTCTTGTCTCTATGGTCTGTTCTTTTTGACGAGATTCTGTTTTGTACTAATAGCTCTATCTAGTCGCCATTGCGGGCTACTTTATTAACTACGCTGTCGATACATGGCCTGGCACCGATAGTGCTAAGGGAGCAAAATTACTCGCGGGTGCACAGGGAGCTTTCGCTGTAGGCCGTTTTCTAGGTTCCGGGTTGATGAAGTATACCAAGGCTCGCTATATCTTTTTGGTTTATCTTTCTTGTTGTGTAGCGTTCCTTGCTGCCTCTGTGACGCAGAGAGATCAACGTGGTATTGGTATGCTCTTCCCTGTTGGTTGTATGGCTTGGGTGAGAGTTTGAAACTGACGTGACCGATATTAGCGATGCTTTTTATGACACTCTTCTTTGAATCCGTTTGCTTCCCTACTATCGTCGCTCTGGGGATCCGCGGCCTTGGGCGTCACTATAAACGCGGTTCCGGGTTTATTGTGGGTGGTGTCTGCGGTGGTGCCGTCATTCCTCCTATCCTGGGACATGTTGCTGATATGCGCAATGACACGGGATTCGCGATGATCGTTCCTACAATGGTATGCTGTGGATGATTTTGCAATTCCCTTCTCGATGGATGTATTGCTAATGATGGAAACAGTTTATGGTAGTTGCTTGGACCTATGCCGTTACCGTCAACTTTGCTCCTTCTTACCGGGATACAGTTGATAAGGTTGGAGAAAGCACCGTTGGACTTCAGGTTGAGAATAGCAAGGATGAAGAAACAGCTGTCGGAACGGAGACTCAGAAAGTGGAAAAGACGGCTGCTTATTCTTGATTTACAGCATAGTGGCTTATGAGTAAATTCGTAGCTGTTGAGTTACATGTATACACTGACGACAAGATAATGTTTTTGCGAGAGATCAATAAAAAATGAATATAATCCGCTTTTGATTTTGCAATTCTGCGATGCTGGGACAGGATTTTGTCATTATGCAGGCGCCTGTGTCGAAATTCGAACCAATAGTCTATGGGGGAAAGAAGGAAGATGAAAGGTATCTCGGGACAGAGAGTCAGAGTAGGGGAATGAAAATCATAGGAAATTCTTTAAAGAGTAAGGCGCTTCGTAAAGCAGAGTATCAGACCAAGACGAAGGAAATGAGAAGGAGAGACACAGCGAGAGAGAGAGAGAGGGGGTAAATGGGTTTAACATCAAGGATGCAACTAACACGCTGACCAATGGTGAGATGCCCGAATCAGATAGAAATTAGGAAATGCAAGCAAAGTGAAGACATGTGATGTATGAGATGGCAAACATGAGGGGTATAAAAGGAATCACAAAACAAGTCTATGGTCTAACAGGAGGTAAAGCAACGAGGTCGTAGGGATGAACATGGAAACACCATCCAGAAGATGAAAGTGTCATTGAGGTGAAACGACGTGCGTAGAAGTCGCGTCACCAGCGGCACCGGCATTCTCGATGATCGCAGCATTATCTTGCGGGAGATCAATACTGGCAGTCTCTGCAGCAATGGCCGTGGCAGTTTCGGGCGGTGGTGAGCGCAAAGAAGATGAGCGTGGAGGTCGGATTGGACTGGACTCCAATTCTGCGGCAGGTTCAAGAGCCGGCTTGCGGGTTGATGCAGGAGATCCAGTCCCCTCGGCCCGCTCATCAGAATCCTTGACGGTTTCCGTCTCTGGCCCGTCCTCATCAACTACACCAGCTGGCTCAACAGTCTCCTCTTCGGGGCCATCAAACTCGTCAACTTCTTCAATGTCTTCGTCGTCTTCCTCTTCTTCAATGATCTGGCTCTTGCGAGCAGCCGGCCGTCCAGTGGGAACTATTGGCTCTATGGAGTCTTCAGGCTGACCAGGAACTGGAGAGTGGACCATACTACCAGGCGCCATCATATTTGATGTGTGAAGCATAGGACCTTTGAAAGCAGACCTCTTTCGCCGAGCAAACACCAGGCTTGATGAGGGGGAATATAGTAACGGTGCAGGCGCCGCTTCATTGAAATTTGACGGTCCTGGGACTAGATGCTCGCCGAAATCCCGAGGGGCATTGCTAGAGCCGCGCACATATCGAATATTGCTAGGGAAACGAGCCGAAGCTCCCGGTGTGGTAGGCAGAACTTTGAGCGATGAGTGAGGAGACTTGGAGATCCGGGCCGTAGGTGTGGCAACCGTGTCAACGCTATTGGATGAAATTGACGAAGCCTTGGAATGGGCGCGGGTGTGGTGAATACTGCGAATGGAGGAGACGGACGACGATGTTGATTTGCGACCTCTTAGTCCCGCCGATGACCGTCGATATGATCCGCGGGGAGTGATTGGTGATGGCGAAAGTGAGTTCCGATTACTCGAATGACCGGTGTTCAAGGCTCGTGGCTGACGAGGGTAGGAATGACGATTTTGACGGTAAGAAGCACTGCTCGGGGCGAGGCTGCTAGCATTGGATATCCGTTTGATCTGAGTAGGGGTGACCACTTCTTCAGCCGGCTCAACTGAAGCAGGTAATGAAGTGGCCTTTTTGCCGGTATCTTGATTTTTGGCTGGGCTAAATTTGTCGGTAAACTTGCGCGAGCCAGCTGATTTGGCACTCGGCGACTTTGCTCGCTTGGCTGATTCCACAAACCAGTGCTTCAGCGAAGCTAGCTGGCTGATTATTGGATTGTGGCGTCGATTTGCGGAGGTTCGACGACGGAATAGGCCATGATGCTGGGCTAGCTCCGGTTGTGAGGCACTGACATGCAACATACTGGGGCGGGATCGCCTCTTATCTTTTGGTGGTGGAACCGGCCGTCGTCGCGACGATGTAGTTGAATGGATGGAATCCTTATCAAGGGGCGTAGGAGGAGCACTTTTCAGCTCAGGTGTCTGTACAGGTACTGGCTCAGGCAATGCAGGAAGCTCAGGCACTGCCAGCTGAGATGGCAGGCTCCGCCTGTCACGACGCCCACGGTCTGATAGCTGGCTGCCTGCATGGCCCTGGCCTTCCTCGTCTACCTCCACCAAGGCCGATGAGAGCTTCTCAAACCGGCTACTAGCAGCGCTCAGACGACGAAGGTTCTTGGCCTCTGCTTCTCGCTCGCGACGCTTGCGCTCTCGTTTTTGTTCCTTTCGCTGTTCCTTCTCGATCAGCAACGCCCACCATCCGGCCAAAGGATCGCATCGTTGTGCCAAGACGTTCTCAATGATCTCGTCAATGTTGACTCCCGCACTTTTCATCCGTTGTAATGTCGTCTTCTCGAGCGGTGTCGTAAATGGCGAGGGTTGCGGGATTTTGAGGATGGCAAGTTGCTCAGGAGCATGCTCCGCGAGAAAAGGATGGGCAAGAATCTCTTCGAGGCTGGGTCGAATCAATGGGCGTTTCGACAAAAGAAGGTTAATGAGCGCCTTGGCATCTTCCGGGAACTTGGCATTGTAGATGGGTTCCTCCGAGAGAATACGGTTCTTGGTGACCTGATCATCGTCGTCGTCATATGGTAGCTCGCCGGCAAGTAGCGCATAGAGGATAATCCCCAAGCTCCACACGTCCACCTTTTCACCTGCGTATTTCTCTCCCTTCAGCATTTCGGGGGCACTGTAGCATATTGTCCCGCAGAAGGTCTGCAGATAACTTGACTTGCCCTCATATTCGCGTGTGAACCCGAAATCGCAGAGCTTAACGTTTTCTTGTTTGTCCAGAAGAATATTCTCCAATTTAAGATCCCGATGCACGCAAGACTTGCTATGGACGTAGGCCACTGCTCCCACCAACTGGGTGAATATCCGTTTTACTTTGTCGACTGGCAATGGGCCGTGGCGCAGGAGGTAGTTGTAAAGTTCGTCACCTAGACAGTAAATATGCGTCAGCCTATTGACTCGCGCTCAAAGCCACTCCGATCCAACTATACCTTGACAGTATTCCAGAACCAGCCACACCAGATTTTCCGTCACGACGACCTCATAGAGACGTGCGATATGGGGATGAAGAAATTGACGATGGTGATGGATCTCGCGGGCCAAATTTGTGTCCTCCTTACTAGAAGACTTGAGAACCACCTGCCTTACGCGTCAGCACTGAGGTACGCCTCGATTCCTAGTCCACATGTATTCCGTACCTTGGAGCCATTGGTGAGCTTGTGCGACGCGAGGTAGACCTTTCCAAAGGAACCCTTTCCAATCAACCTCCCTAATGTGTAATTTCCCACGCTCCGAAGATCCTTGGACGAGAACTCTCTGCACAGGCCGCGCATCAGTCATCATGGATTGCTGATTCGATCGAGAGGAGAACGTACTCAAGTAATTCATTGTAAGAGTTCGCAAGCTGCTATGATGCGCGACCAGAATAAACGGTCTCGAGGTTAGCCATTTGTTCTTGCGCAGCGGACACCCACGAGACCGCGGCGGTTGAGCCGTGAGACCGAATCCCGCAGGTCGAACGTACCTTTTCCTTCTGCTTCTGGCTTTGAACCCCCGCTCTCGTCCTGGGCGGCATGTGTTATAATCGATCTCCGAGGTTGCCGTCGGCCGCGGAGATCTGCGTCGCGTATGGGTGGTAGGGGGCGAAGTGGGTTGCGCAATATTGCCATCCAAAAGGGCGGAACGGTACTGATTCCGGCGGGGGGAGTTTCAGGCGGAAGGATGTAGAGAAAGGTGAAAGTTGCATACAAGGTTTCCTTCGAAACGGGGAAACGTGGTGTGGAGTATTCGGCTGTGGACTCGACTCCAAATAAAACGTTCATTCCATCATACCGCGGGATCTCAAGCCCCTGAACCGGGAAAAAAAAGTGGAAATTGTTCCCGTTTCATTTTCATTGTTCTGTTCAACTTTCTCTACTTTATATACTTTCTCGTTTGTATTATGTGCGCTGTCAATGTACTGATGCTGACTTCCAAGGTTGGTATCCGGTGACGACACCGAATGTTTTCTCATTACCCCTTGATCCCAGACCCTTGATGGTAAGTATAGAAAACATACATAGACATCTCGAATCTATATGCGAGACGCTTATTGGCCCATGTCACCATTGGGCCATGCAATTGCCCCCCTTTGATCATACGTTCGGGCCTATGACCGCCACGAAAGGGACTCAAGGTGCTGCACGACTCGTTCTGTTGTAACCAGTGCAGGGTCGATACGCGCCAATCCCTCTTCGCCCTGGAAAGCTAATGATACCATGCCAAAATAGGAGTGGAGGAGATCTAGGAGAAATTTGGTCAGCAACGGTAATTTGCCACTTGCGATGTCATGGGCGTTTTCTGTCTTACCGGGATGGTCTCCAACTGATTTTCCAAACCCGCCCACCAGGTGCTGGACCTTTTCAAGAAGATACCGTCGGTTACGCACATCGTCTATAACGCAGTATCGATCTAGCATCTATGATATGGTAAGAAAGGGGGTATTCACGCTGACCTCGATGCGACACATACCATTAGTGTCGCCCCGTTCCAAAACGAATAGCAGGTGTCTGCAAACTTGTTACACCGTCCATTGAATCCGGCGCATGGTATTGAGTCGGCGGTCAATGCAGTGAGACCGGGCAGTGCGATGATTTTCTCTTCCAGCGACCTTGTCAAGTCTTCGGTCGGTTGGGTATCTGGTACAATTGCTTCGGTTTCGTCATCCTCGTCATCTTCCTCTTCCTCCTCCTCGCCGAGTTCACCCGTCTGTCGCGAGGCCAGCCATGCAAGCAACATCTCAAACCTCTCCGAGCCCGGCGACAACAAGGGAACCGCTTGGATGTCTGTGCCTGCCCGACGCAGAAAGTCTAGTGATCCAACTGCACAATATGTATGACCACCTAGGCGCCATTGTCAGAAAGATCAGGGAGAGAAAACACACTGGGGATACCGACTGTGGGGTTCACGGAAAGGGGATTCGGCCATCCCGCCATCGTAAGCCTAGTTCAGAAAACATGAGTTAGTAAAAAATGAAAACGACCTATTCAGAATCAAAAACATCATGAATTGAGGTTACCTGGCACGCTTGGATGAATGACATGAAGCCGGGCACATCGATATCATTTACATCTTCAACGCCCTTGCTCATACTTCCCCGCAACATATACCGTATACCAGCTGCGCACATACAATACCGCAGGTCGCGATCGCCCTCAATTCTGGCATTGGGGCCGAGAACCTCTCCAAAGCTTCCATCGGCACGTTGTAGCTGAGGAAGCCACTGTAGGCATTCCCTTCGCCTCACTCGGGATAGATCATCGCCCAGAATAAGTAGGTTCACAAGAGCAAAGAATGTGGCTGGTACGTTGGCCGGATCCCACCCTGCATTGTCCGCTGTCCGTCTTTCTTCTCCAAAATCTGTGCCTGGGAAACCGCGAAAGCCGCCAGAGGGAACCTGGCAATGGTAAAGCCAGTTGATGTATGCTTGTCTCTCCTCCGGGGTTGTTTTGGCCTGTAGAACACCCAACACGTCTAATCCAGAGAGACTGAAGTAGGCGAGGAGCATGCGATTTGAGTCATTGGAGGTATAGGCAGACGGCAGGAAGGTCTTAAGACAGCGCAGGTAATATTTCACATGGCGTTCAGTGGTAAAGAGTGCCGCCATCGTGGTTCTAGCAGAGGCCACGACTTGACGACAGCTTTGGAGATCGTTTTTTCTTCGTTCTGTCGTCCTACTTCACGATGTTCGTCCCATGTAACAGTCCCCGAGGGCTGTTCTCAATCGTGAAAGCACTGCGATTTGTCTGTTGGTGGGGGAGAATTGAATGGCGGAGCTGCCTTTCCCCACATGCTTTCTTAGAGTCCGAGACGGAGCAACTTGCTTCCCGCAGAAAGACCACTTTGTAACTTCTCCAACACCCCTAGGACCACCACCCAACCGTCAAGATGGTGTTGCTTTCTTCGAAGACCCTCATCCAGGCACATGCTGTGCTTATGATAGTTATTGCTGGGTACCTCATCAAAAGCCCAGAGGCGATCACTGATTCTAATATCGTGTTTATGATGGGAGAAACCTTGAAAGTTGTAGGGAATCCCCCCAGCTCTGGCATGCGATTGCGTTTAAAAATCAATTGGCTAATGAAGCAATTGAATTACAGGACTTCCCTCCGGCCACAAGTCCCCTAACCTCTCCCTTCGTGTTTTGTGCCATTTTCCTCTTCGCCGAAGCCTTGGTCGACATCTTCCTTCTGGCCAGCCTTCCCTTCCACGATGCATTGGATGAAGCCATGCCTTATATCCGACCCTTCCGCAACCCCAACCTCGCCTCCGAGGATCTCCGTGCTCTCGAGAAGCTGCCTCATTACATCGCCAAGTCCCTGACCGTGTATTGGAATGTCTGGGTCAACGTGGCCATGGCTCGTGTTGCCGTCTACGCTAGCATTGCCTTGTTCATCTACTCGAACAAAGGCTCGTTCGTGGCATCCTCTTATACCGCTGCATCAACCGCCGCCGGCCTTGATCGGTTGAAGAACCGTGCTGTCTTTACTTTTGGTTTCATGGAGATGATGGCCTGGTTCTGGGTGAGATAAACTCTGTCGAACGGTATTTCGACCTCTGCTAACATGATGACACAGATCTTCGTCACCCTCCGTGAGGAGCGACAGGAGCGAATGACCAAGTTGTTGGAAGACGCGAAGGAAAGCTAAAAATTCTCAACCAGAAAGTGTATTATTAGAGTAACTATGCTCGGTTCGATTCGATTTCGCCCTTAAAATGTCCTGTTTGGTACATAATTCCGTCTGAACAGATAATGTCATAGACAGGTTGTTCTCGCCGATCCACACAAATAAGCTTTTCCTCGATTTTTGATCACTGGATTGCGTGGTGCCGCTATCTGACAACGTTCATTGTCTAGATGAGGATGGCGAAGGCCGCAGCAGCTCCGGCAGCGGCCATGAAGGAAGCATCCTTGTTTTGTCCGAGCACAGCACCACCATTGGTAGCGGCTGCCGAAGTGGAAGATGCAGTAGCCGAGCCAGAGGTGGAAGTGTTTTCGGTGCCCGACGTGGTCGTAGACGAAGACTTCGTGGTGGTAGTCTCAGCGGTGCCACTGATGGTGGTCTCGGAACCACTTGCAGTCGTGGTGCCGCTGGTGGAAGTGGTAGAGGCACTGTCCGAGCTGGTGGTCGAGGTACCTGAAGCAGTGGTGCTGGATGCCCCAGTGGTGCAGGCGACCGTACTAGGCAGGTCGGTGACACCGCCTGCAGAGCAGATTCCCTTGGCTGCCTTGAGAGTCTCTGTAGAAAGCGGGGGTGCCAAGGTTAGTTTATCCATACTTTGTGCGCCATTGATGTAGAAACGTACCTTCTTGCTCAGCTTCAGTGCACTTGCCAGCGATGCAGCAGGCGATATCGCCTAGGAAGCTCTTGTTGTCACAAATACAAGCGACATCGACGCCACAGCTAGCGGGGATCGCGTTGGTAGCACAGCTTTGCTGTATTCGACTGTCAGCAAGAGTCATTTTATCTTGTTTACTTATAAGGGCGTTGGGGAGTAAATACATACCGCGCATTTGGGCAGAGAGCTCAGCTGGGCATTAGCCACCGATGCAATGGCCAGAGCCAGGATAGTTTGAGTGAGCTTCATAGTGAATTGAAGATTTGGACCGTTTCAGATGCAGGGTTTGGGAGGAGGAAGGATGGTTGCAGGAGGAGAAGTGAGCTGGTTGCTTCGTTTTAAAAGAAAGTCCTGAGCTCTTGGAAATTTGAGTTGTCCAGGGGACCTACAGCAACCTCGTACGCAGTACGACAAGGGTATACACTCTCTGCCAATGGCTAATGGCGCTAGCATAGTTCAAGCTCTCTTTACGGTTTACGGGAACGCCCAGCGCTTGCGGTATGTGTATTACGAGCTGAAGTGGGTGGTCGTAATGTGCCGATCCTGGTGGCATTAACCAACTCCCGATATACATTGGGGCCCAGAAGACTCACTCGAGCTGTTTATTGAGACCGAAAGCGGTTTCTCCCGTTTTAACTTGAAATTCATGGTTGAATCCTCCCTGATGATCCTGTTAAGCTAGGTGGGGCGGCAGCTTGTCCCTCATGGTACTTGCGATCCACCAAGGTCCCTACTTGAGGAGGTACTTCTCGAGGGCAACTTCCCTTCTGACCTGAGAAACAACTTTCTCCTTTATTCAAATATGACGGGAATCATGCTGCCAGATGAGCTACTTGCCAGTATCTTAGATTGGGCCACGCTCAGCGATAGCACTGCCCAAATAAGACCCAGAAAACGAGATTATGGCACTATTCGGTCCTTGGCTCTGGTGAGCCATCGTTTTCACCGAGTTGTATCACCTTTTCTATATGAAGAGATCAGATTTATTCATCCGCATCTGTGTGAGCGTTGTACTGTGCCACCGATGGAGAAAGTAAGAAAGCTTCATCGATTGCTTCTGCGTAACCCATCTTTACGATCCCTGTGCCTTTCACTATATATCGATATCGACGATGATTCTGGGGAGGTCAATGAAGAGGATTTCCAAGTTGTAAATGACTTGATCTCCTGGTTCACAAGACTTCGATCTCTGGTGCTCACGGGTGGCTTTTACTCCAAAGCTCCGGACGAGGTCCGAGAACACACATTATCTTTGATCCAAAGCACTCAGAATCTGGGACAGCTGCGAAACTTGCAGATCGAAGGAGATATGTGGGATGAAACTGGAGGTATCTCCTTGGCAGAAACGGTGAAATATATCAATTGCTCCTCCCTCGAGACATTGGAGGTATCTGCGGCGGGCCTTTCGGATACATCTTCCCTCTCTGAGATGCTTCTTCCACAGGTAAGTGCAGAGACGTTTCCCTGAAATATTCCATGCTAATAATCATTCAGAAAGCTCGATCTGCATCATTCAAGTCCGTGAAGCTAAGGGGCTGCAAAGATTACCCTGAGGCCATAGCGGCGTTTATTCACTGGCCCAAGGAGCTTGTTCATTTTACCATCAACACCTCGGGAAGCTTTGTCTCCGACATGAACCTTCATGATATTGGGATGTGTCTCTCCATTCACAAAGAGACGCTTAAGACTATTTACATTGATCTCTTGGGATTCCCCCACGGGCTCTCATTCAATGCATCCAACTTTCCCTTACTGGAAGTTCTTCGACTATCGCGGACCCAGATATGTGCAGACCCGTGGAACCGAGAATTTGAATGGGATCCAGTCTATGCCGATCTGATACTCGGTCCAAGTCTCCATACGTTTGGACTTGTGTTTGGAGTCATGGGCCACAGCTTAATCAACAATTGGGGGCACATGGAAGAAGAATGGATTCGACAGCTTGCAATAGCTGCTTGGAAGCGCAAGGCACCATTGAAAAAGATCGAAATCACGTTCTCTCCTGTCAGTCCATACCCTAATCTCAAACAGGGGACCTATTCAGACTGGGAATATGTGTACCCCTGGGACCGCATGGATAAACTTGGGGTCCAAATCCAGCGGTATGGACTGGCATTGGAATACACCGCTCCGCCTTGGACGAAAGAAGAATGGCTGTCGGAGGTCCGTACATGCAGCTGTCAGCATAGTATCATCGCCTTTGAACGGGAGGAATAGATCAAATAGCATATGCACACATCCTGCTAGTTGTATAGACACGACGTGACGGAGCTCCAATACCAGAAAACACACAGATGGCATTACCCCAAATCGAGTCTAGTGTCAAGACCCGCTGTACGCTCAGGACCACTGGCCTCTCCACTGTGGATCCAGCCCTGGGATTTTCCCGTTTCCCCGTATCTGTAGCTCTTCCGTAGCTCTGTTTGGAGAGTCAGGGTAGGGTTCGAGTTCGTTTCTTGCTGAATGATTCATGGATCATGTTTCACCAAGATTATGAGGCGCAGAAAATGGGGAATGGATTCGAAAATCATCCAATGACCCATCATGTGGGGGGAACACAAAGGAAAATGCCAGGCTTTGAGAAAAGTAAAACAGCCATCATCACTAGCAACTGTGATGCCTCGGCCCCACCACCAATCATCGACCATCGTTCTTACCCTGGTTCAGTGGAGCCTGTAAAAGTACATTACAGCCTCGCAGATCTGTGTCACCAATCCCAATCACACCTGGACTCGCGGGGATGCCGCAGGGGCCAAACTTTGAAACCGGCAAAGGTGGCGGCTTCATTCCGTTGAGTCTCGGACTGGGATTTTCTACGATCGGCCTGGTGGTCGGAGAAGAACGGTTGGAATTTCTCAAGTCCTGAATCTTACAGAATCATCTATATCTTGCGTCTGGTCGCGGGTCTGGCATGTCGATTGAAAGTTGTTGGTCACATTTTTGCTTGTGCTGGACCTTTGCCGGTCGTATTCGCCGAATGAGATTGGAAAAGGCTAGAAGTAGGTTAGCTTGACCCCCTCTTGACTTTCTTTCTTTTTGGGTTCGATTCACGTCATATTCGTCTCCTACTGCAATCATGGGGCTCGGCGTGCTGGAGGATCACAAGCTGGCTCAGGTTCCAGGTGAGAAGCGACTCTCTAACATGTACTGGTCCGGCGACTGATGTCGTTGTAATAGGCACCTCCAACATCTATGGGGTGGACGAGATTCCAAGCGACCGTATCCCGGGCGCCACAAGTCTGAAATACGACCGGTCCACTGCAGAACCAACGCTTCTTGTACCCCAGCCAAGCGATGACCCCAACGACCCATTGGTATGCTCAGATACCTCCGTTATGGATGGCTCACGATGTTTGACTTGCGAGTGCTAATGATTAACTACATAGAATTGGCCATTATGGAGACGCGACCTCATTCTTGCGATCCTGTCCTTTGTCACGGTGTTATGTACGACCCTGAGCTCGATCATGGCTGCGAATACAGTGACAATTGCGGAATATGAGACGATCACCTTCGTCCAGGCCGCCCTTCTGACGGGTTACCACCTCTGTGGTGTTGGAGTAGCAGGGATTTTGATTGTCCCAACTGCACGAGTCTGGGGCAAGCGCCATCTGTTTATCATTGGGCACGTCTTGATGATTGTCAGCTGCATCTGGGCTGGTGCGAGTGGGCGCAACCACAAGAGTCTCCTATGGGCCCGAATCTTCCAAGGCGTGGCGTTGGCTCCATTTGAAGCGCTGGTGAATGCTTGTGTTGGTGATCTTTACTTTGTCCACGTGAGTGCAATATCCAGCAAGTCGATAGCCCGAGACTAACGTCACAAAGGAACGAGGAAAGCGAATGGCCGTATCCAATGTGGCTCTTTTTGGTGCGGCTTTCTTGACTCCAGTATTTGTCGGCAAAATCACCAAGTCCCTTGGTTGGCAATGGTCGTTTTACTTTGTTGCCATTTTCCTTGGTGCAGCACTGCCTTTCATGATTCTTTTTGTGCCTGAGACTGCGTTTCGAAGACCCGACTATCTGAACACCGATTTCAGACACAAGAATAGTCAGGCGGAATCCCCTGAGCCAAATTGGCCGCTTAGTGATCCTTCCCATAAGGATACTCAAGAGTTCATATCAGGAACCATGGCCGGCAACGGTACACGAACAGAGGTCTCCGCCACGGTGACACCAGAGAAAGATTCACTTTGGACATCAATGAGACTATTCAACGGACGAAAAACAGACGAAAACTTCTTCAAGCTACTTCTCCGTCCCTTTCCATTATTTTTTCACCCTGGAATCTTCTGGGTATGTGTTCCCGTTTTTTTCTCTGATACACTTTCCACGAGGTACTAACCTGTCTGAAGGCTTGTTTGACTCAAGGTATCGTCATTGGGTGGGCCGTGTTCATCGGTGTAATTTTAGCAATCGTGTTTCTGGGCCCTCCATTATGGTTCGCAGAAGACAAAACAGGCTACCTATACACTGGTGCCTTCATCGGAGCTATTATAGGCCTGCTCTTCGCTGGTCTGCTTACCGATTCCATAAACAAAGCGATGATCCGACTCAATCGAGGCAAATATGAGCCCGAGTTCCGAATCCTTCTGGTGGCTTTCCAGTTAGTTTTTAGTGCCATGGGCCTGTACGGGTTTGGGTGGACAGCTTCCGATGTGGAAAAATACCACTGGCTCTTACCGGATGTATTCTTCGCATTTCTGATCATTGGCATGGTCATGGGCGCAGTGGCCGCTTCACTTTACATTGTCGATGCACACCGTGAGTAGGAAGATGCTTTTGTCATTGACGAACATTGGCTAATTATCATAGGGGAAATTGCTGTGGAAGCATTCACCTGCTTGTTGGTCTTCAAGAATATGTTCAGCTTTGTGCTGACCTTCTTTGCCTACAATTGGTTTGCTCATGGAGGGGTCAAGCACACTATGATTATCATCGGCAGTATCCAGGTGGGCATTTGCCTCCTCAGTATTCCTATGTGTATGTTCACGCCTCCAGACAATCAACTATTAGTGACTGACCCCTTTTACAGATGTGTTTGGCAAGCGGAACCGCTCATTTTTTGCCCGTCATGATATCCTTGAGATGCTGCATCTCTGGTAGTTCGATTTCGAAGTCTGCTGGTTGGGTTTAGGGGTTCAACTGCGTCGGGCATTGTATGTCTATGGGTATCGATTATAGAGTAATAATAGTATCGTATGTACAAGAGAATCAATTATCAGATTTCTCCGAGAGTCGTTTCTTTTCCACAGGGTACTTTTGAAGGCTTTCATACCACTGTATTGTGGACCCGATCATAAACGCCCATGATCCCCAGAATGTCGCAAGGGTGGCCTGGTACTCCACCTTTGAGGAATTGGTTCCTGGCCCTAAAGCACCGCAAAGGGTGAAACCGATCCCGCCGATGAAATTCCAGGCTCCGATATGCCAGCCCAGAACCTTGGGGGCGGGTATATACCATTTCGGCTGGGTTTCAAGGGTAAACAGTAGGCCGCTCACGATAAAGCCAAGACCGCCGACGATCTGCGGCACCCAGTAGATTCCATCAGTAAGACCTTGGCTCATATGGTTGATAATACCGGGCAGACCAGTCAGTCCCGCAATCCAGAAAATACTTGCTGCCAAAAACTGGATCACTGATGCCAGAAATCCCAGTTCGTGGAGATAGTGACTCCGAAGCTCTGACAGCGATGGAATCCAGCGGAATGATCTACCATCCGGAGATGACGTGGAATACCCCTCCACGGCATCCTGAGAGAGACGATGGGTAAGTCTGCCAGCCCCTACCAGATTCCGTTTGTTCGCATGATGGTGCTGACAGTCCTCCGTAACCGGCTTTACCCTGACAGTCCGAACTGCATCGCCCTCCGCCTTTTTTAATTCCGTCTCAAGCGCCCAGCCAAAACACCCCGTTTGATGTGCATTGACGGCTTCCAGAAGTAGCAGGACGCTTCCAACCTCGAAGATGGTAGCACCGATGAACCCGGTAACTCCACCACCCACGTAAGACTCGCCAGAGAACTCAGTCTGCGGATCCACAAGCGGCTGCCAAACGAAAAAGGCATTGATGATCCAGACAGCCGAACCAAGAGTGAACGTCACAGCAACAAGATACGAAACATCCCAATAGGGCACATATGTAGCCATCCGTATAAACCCCTTCCCCGCCTCCCGGATCGTAGATGTAGGTTCCGGCGGCGCATTTGCGGTATCTTGTCGCGCGGCCTCATAGTCCACTTGTAGCGCATGTCTTCCTTTGCGATTGTCGCGCGATCGCCAGAGGTGCTCCACAAATTCAGGGGTGGGTTTGGTGGGTCTTTGCGTGGGCTGGTCCGCTGAGGCATTCCCTGGCGCGGGTGCGTACCGCGCCCGCGTTGGGTTCAAGAACGGCATTGGGCCGGAGACATGGTTTCGGCGGAGTTCGAGGCTGGGATGATCTCGAAGGGGTTCCCTGTCTGGGTGAAATTGGGTATTTCGAGGCATTTTCATTGTTACGCAGTGTTTGGCCAGGATGGTGGCCAAGCTTCGGGTGTTCCACCTTTATCCGTGATGCACGGACTTTATCATGGTTTGTACAGTAAGCGTCAACGCTGTTTTTATTCACGATAAGATTTATCAAAATAATTTACAGATGTACAGTATCGGAGAGATCAAAGTAACAGTTGGGTTGGAAAGCCGTAAATTCATTGAGAATGTGGCACGATAACTTTAGGTATCGCGATCGGCATTGCCTGAGCAGTTACAGTGTCAGAATCAATATACGTGTTTCAGGAAGATTTTATATCATCGCCTTAGACCCATATCAACCGGACTGTGCGTAAATTTTCTCTGGAAAAAAATATGGCTAGAGGTCATTTCCTCCTCCTGAAGGCGATGTTCATGGAGGATCCCGAGGCAAAGCTAGGATCTTAATCAGAGCCGTGCATATATGTACGTCAAAGATGCAGGGGTCATGCATGTCCTGTGCTATTTTCTGCCATTGAAACAAAGAGAAAAGTCTGTGTCTATATTTCCATTCCTCTACACAGATATCATTCCCTCGGCTACCAATATTGCCTATAGATGAATATGCAGGCTATTTCGGTAGGAAGAAATCATCTGCTCTTGGGGGAGAGTATAGAGAGTGTATATGTCATAGTCATGCATAACTATCAACCTCTTCCGGACTCAGCACAAGCTTTGCGATGCTCCACTGGGCCGGATACATCTCTCATGAAGTTCTTTTGCTCATTCTATAAAAATGATTCGTATACTGACTTCCTGAAGCATACATATTTGATTGTTTCCGTTTGTGAATAATGTCGTGTTGGAAGATAAAGTCTGGGTACCAAGTATTTCTTGTAGTTTTGGATTTCCCGTTCTATGTTCGTATTTACAGATATGCACTTGGTTCATTATTGATACATGCCCATTGTCTCTTCTAGTGGGGCTTAGTTGTGCTTTTGTAGAAACCTAACGATGGCTTATGCGATATGTGAGCAAGACTAACAGCATTAAAGAGGTCAATATAGGCGAGTCATACCTTGCCTGAGTTCCTCCGGCTTTTCCTGTACTACCCAATGTCCACAATCAATGTTGACAATCTCAGAGCGCGGAAAGATGGAGGACATCAAGGGAAATGCAGTCTCGGGGACATAGTGACTCTGCAGACCCCGAACAAAAAGAACCGGGTTTGAGAATTTTCCAGATCCTGTGGCGTAAGGAAACTCCCCCAATGGGCCAAGTGCGTCTTTCAGGATATCCACTGACAGTCTCAGCTTTAGGTGAGAGGCATCTTTCTCCTTGATGAAATTGCTCAAGAGCCATAATCTGACTGAGGGAGACTATACCAGATCAGTTTCTAGTTTCTACCCGGGCAGGCATGGGAAAGTCACCGTTACAGAGTCTTGCAGAATCTTGTCAGCTTCGCGGTGGGTAGTGACACGCATACTCTGAACCTTGGCCATGGATTCAAGGTATACTTTAAAGTCTGGAGAAAGAGGGAGTTCAATAGGGCCATTATCGACGGCGACAACCTTAGATACAAGGTCTGGTGAGCCCAGAGCAAGTGTCATGGCAGTCTTGGCGCCCCTTAAAGACATTAGCACCCAGCGTTCTCAACTTCCAGTGTTCACTCTTACATTGAGTGGCCAATCACCGTGGGGCGTTGTAATTGATGAGTTTCAATGAAGGACTTGACATCCAAAGCCATCTCACTGTAGGTGTGCTTGGGGTGATGACCAGAGTCCCCGTGGTTTCGAAGGTCCTGTCTTTGATCAATATTCCACTTTCCACGTATGCATCAAACCTCGGGAATAACTACCAGGGTATAGACATCCCGCGTTAAGTCCTTAGCAAGTAGCCTTAGTAGGGACAGGGCTGTCAGTATCGGGACTGCAGCATATCTAACTTGAAGCCTTTCTCCTTACCTGCTCACATGCCTGTTTTCTCGTTTTGATCCCAGAAATCCATGGAGGAAGAGAATAGGTGATTTCTTATTCGGTTTTGCGTGTTTACCCGCGCTTAGCAATTCGTATGCCAGTGGCACTCTTGCAGCCAGCCCAGCTACAGGGAGGGGCATATTTCAAAATTGAAGTCCTTGATTTGAATTGGTATTCTCAATGTCAACTTGCGGTGTGAGCAAAGACATCGCCTTTAAGGGGTTATTCGGCCAAAAATCGTGCACGGCTCCACTTCCGTCGGCAAAACATATCGATGCCGAGATCTTATCGTCGCCTGGGCAAATACAGGTCAGGGACAGGCTCATGAACCCGGGAGCAATCCATCCTGTGATTTGAACAGTCTTTATATTCTGAGCTTTGATTGATCTTTACGTCCCTTGGTATCCAAATATCTCATGGCGTGCCAGGTCTTCCACTCGAGCTCTTAAAGGGTCTCATAACGCTAATCTAGGGATGTTCAGCGTGCGAAGGCTATGCGCATTTCGAGTGCTTGGATTCATAAATCACCCAGAGTAGGCAGAAAGATTGAAAATTGTTCTTTCCAAATACTCCAGAGTTAAATGCGCCACAGGGTGAATTGCCAAGCCAGCAGTCCGACTGAATTATAAGGCTGTAAGAAGGTGGAGTGGGGCGATCTATAAACCCACCATGAGTTAAGTGGCTTGAATTGCAAAATCAGTTCGATCTGAGCTACATACTTTGTAGTGCCCTGGTGATAATCGAGCAAATCCCTCGTCATTATTATTTCCACATGATCACATCGTGGGAACTTCTCAGGTTTACCGGGTACCATCTCCGGGGACCACGATGGTTACCCATCAAGGGACAGATCCCGATTGATCGTATGAATCATGGAAAGTCGAAGCCAATGCAACAAGGAAAAGACGAAAAAGGTATAGTCAGGAAGGTTCCAGGAGGAAAAAAGCTCGAAGCAAGAGCTGGGAAGCTGAAAGCGGAAAGCCGCCTTTCCCCACGTTGATCGTTGATTCATTGAGTTCGCTATGATGCAATCATCGATTCGCGACGTCACGGGGTCCAGAAAGCTTCCGGCCTTTCCACTCAAATTCAGTTTCTTCCCATCTTCTGCTCCAAATCCATGCTGTTTAATTCTCGATCGCACGTTCCTCCCTCATGGCGACTGCGCAAATGACCGCCGGTCCCAGGTCGGCCCGACTGGCTGATGATGGTAGGTGATGATCGTCACTGAACTCCACCGGTTCCGCTCTGGTCGCGACCGCTGACTTTGTACCTGAAACAGCCGCTACTGCTGCACTCTATGCAGTGCAGCCGCGACGCAAGGCGTCTGTTCGCGAGAAACCTGCCTCGGATATCAATAGTAAGCGACCCCCCTTCGACCATGCGATATGATAATCTGACCCAGAATGCTTGTCGCGATAGATCCACAAGTAAAGGGCGCATCAAGTCTGAGCGCCGCTTCGGCTGGGGCTGCAATTGCTCATGCGAATCGGAAACCGGTGGAAATATGGCGTCCAGGACGATTCACCGAGGCTGAGACGGCCGCCTATTGTGTGAGGGACTTTAAAGCCCCCGAGATCCCCAAACCCAGCACCCAATATAGCTCTGAAGGATTGGGCGCCGCGATTCTTGCCGTTCGGGAACAAAGGAATTCGAACCTGTCCCCGACCCGAGAGACACAGAGATATGAATACTCCCGCAATAATCAGGACAAGGCGCTCCGAGCCGCCACGGGAGCTTATGCGACAGGGCGGAGGCGTGCTGACTCGGCCCCCAGTGAGCCGGTCATTACCTCCGACTCTCCCTATGCGTTGTCCGCCGCGGGCGTGTCGCATAGAAATAAAACAGATGAGGAGGAGCCTCTCGATCATTTGGATAGCGCGATGGAAGCGAGTCGAATCCGCCACCTTGCCAACACCAATGCCAAAATGTATACATCATCGCCTCCCATTCAAAGTGAAGCACAGGAGCGCAACCGGAAGAATTCCTTGCATGCTGCAGCGATTTCCATGGCCAAGGAGATGTATGACCCAAACAACCCCAAAGTTCCAGTTCGGTCGAAGACCGTCGGCGGAACTGAAGGGTCCACGGCCCAACGCGCAATGACTCTTCAGGAAGCGGCCCAAAAAAGGGCGGCAGAGAAACTGGCTCTCATGCACAATGAGCAGGCTGAGCTCCAGAGCTACTACGGCACTACTCCTCAACCTGCACGATCTCGGCTGACTGCTCGTCGAAAGAGAACTGCCAGCGATGCAGATTCAGTCCAGGTGGATGCCGAGCAGTCCAGGTATATCCGCAACCAAATGAAAAGCCTGCGGACCAAGGTCAATGACGTGGACGAAAAGAGAACCAGGGACCGGGCGTTGCTCATGGAAGCCGCTCGACGCAATGTTGATGCGACTCTGATGAGTATGGAGATGAAAATGTATGCCGACAAAGGCCGGGCGCCACCGTCTCTTCAGAAAGAATGGGATGAGGCTGCTCACGAGCGTGTACGTCGGGAGGCCGAAGCGGCGGAGGCGAATTCTGCTGCTCGTGGAAACCGCGTTAACATCGGAACGCATCAATATATGGACATGGCTGATGTTGAAGCCGTTGCACGCTCCCGCCTACAGCCAACACTCGACGAGATTACCGAGAGTGCGGAACAAAAGAGGGCCGATGAGGTCGAGGCACGTCTGGATGCTGAGGAGAAAGAAAGGCATGCCGCAATAGAAAGGGAGCGCGAGGCTAGCATGACTAGAGTCGCAGACTCGCGTGACAAGGGTTAGTGTCCCAAGTGCAATTCGATCTCCGATTATAAGCTAACTCTTCAGCAATAGGATCTAACAAGGACAAACGGAACAGCAAAGTAATGAGCTTCCTTTGGCGAATGAAGAGTAAGCGAGCACGTCCATCCGAGGAGGCTGCGGCCCAGGAATCCGCGGACCATGAAGCAACAAACGAAGAGGCAGTAGCTCAGGACGAGGGCGCGCAAGAGGCCACCGCTACGGCTGCCGGTATCGCACCGGAAGAGACTAAGGAAGCGCCTAAGGAAGAAACTGAACCTGAAACTGAACCTGAAGCCACTAAGGAACCCGAGCAAGAGCTCGTGCAAGAACCTGAGCGAGAAGCCATGCAAGAACCCAAGCAAGAAGCCGCCGTTGTTCAAGATCCCGAAGCGCCTGAAGCAGCAGGTGCGGCAACTCTTACCACTGCTGCCCACGTTGGAGCCCCGGTCTCCATCACTGAACCTACCGAGCATGACGGACGTCCCGCCATGATGGGTCGCTCCCATACTTCCCCGCGGGATGCCGCCGCGGTTGGTACTGGTCCAGCACCGATGCATGACATCCGGCCGATCACGAGCCCTCGAGCAGATTCGAAGCTGAGGACCTGGTTCCGAGACCAATTGGTCCGTCGTTCAAGTGGTCCTGTGCATGTGTATCCTCATCAGCCTGGCCCGGATTTCAATAGCGAAAGTGAGATTGGATTCTCTGGAGGTGCTGCTCTGGCTGCTAGGCCTGAGTCTCGACCCGAGTCCCGAGGCGCGGCTCTTGGCTCTCACCCTGTCAGCGGAAATGACCTTGATCAGGGTGAACCCGCTCGCAATGGTAGTCTCGACGTTGGCAAGACAAATACATTCAGCGATAGCTCGGCTGGAAGTGTCGAACCTGCAACCAACGGCCATGCTAAAAGTAGGAGGGAGCGCTTCAAGAAGACATTCTTAAAGAGTGTTTCTCGCACTGATGACACAAAGATCAATGGCTCCGGGACGGTTCCTGAAACGAAGGTTCAGGGCACCAATATCCGAGGCCTCAGAGACAGTGCCGTTGACCAGGGCCTTCCTGTTCCGCCCGTTCTTGGAGAGTCTGCCAGCGCCGGCCGGGAGTCGAGGTTCTCTGAAGATTTGTCATGATATCAACGTCGCTAATTACTTTCTTGTGATCTATGGAATTGTCGCCGGTCGATTTAGGTCTTATGTACGATGAGCTTATGGCGTCTTTGGGGTTTCTGAATTATGACTGGTGTTTTGTCGTTTTGGTGCTCGGTATATGATTATGGCACGATGCTTGACATTGAACGATCCAAATTGCCCTTGGGCTCTACCAAGTAGTATTCGGTTGTGTATATTAATATTATGCTTTATTTGATCATTCACAGTACGCCCCGCATTGCAGTCTACATATTGCGCTGTAACGTATGTAACCGAAGCAACGGTCTAATAATTTCCTGCAGATGCATATCCCCGCAATTGCTGGAGAATTGCCCAAAGCGTCACGGTAGATCGCGAAAACATCCACCAATCCCGGGGTCCAAGCTCCCAGTCGGGGTAATACTACCGCGATCGCCGAGGCATCAGGAACTATGCTATATTATGGCGACCAATTCCAAGGAACTCGTCGTGGAGCTCACACTCCAGGATATCACGAACTATGCGCGCTCTCCGGATTTTGTGGCTCTTTCTCTGGGCCATCTCGAGTCATCTTGTTTATGCCACTAGCAACGGCAACACAACCGAGGTAACATGGGATAAATACAGCCTCTCAGTGAAAGGCGAGAGGGTGTTTGTCTTTGCTGGCGAATTCCATTACATGCGGCTGCCGGTTCCTGAGATGTGGCTGGACGTCTTCCAGAAGCTCCGAGCTAGCGGATTTAATGCGGTTTCTAGTGAGTATACCAGCTTCCAGCGTCTATGGCAGCTTTTGACTAATTTTGTAATAAGTTTACTTCTTCTGGAGCTACCATTCAGCTTCAGAGGACACCTTTGACTTTGAATCGGGAGCTCACGATATCCAGCGTGTCTTCGACTACGCTAAGCAGGCCGGTCTGTACGTCATTACCCGTCCAGGGCCCTACATCAACGGCGAAACTTCTGCTGGAGGCTTCGCACTGTGGGCATCTAACGGACAAATGGGGAAGACGCGCACCAGTGCCACTTCCTACTATGATTGCTGGTATCCATGGATTGAGAAGGTCGGCGCCATCATTGCGGATAATCAGATCACGAATGGTGGGCCGGTGATTCTAAATCAGCATGAGAATGAGCTCCAGGAGACTACTCACTCGGCCACCAACACCCTTGTTCTATACATGGAGCAAATTGCGGCAGCCTTCAACACCGCTGGCATTGTTGTTCCCAGCACCCATAATGAAAAGGGTATGCGTTCGGAGAGTTGGTCGACTGACTATGAAGATGTCGGCGGTGCCGTTAATGTGTACGGATTGGATTCCTATCCCGGTGGTCTCTCTTGTACCAATCCGAACTCGGGATTCAATCTCGTTCGCACTTATTACCAGTGGTTTCAGAACTATTCGTACACACAGCCCGAATTCTTTCCAGAGTTCGAGGGTGGATGGTTCCAGCCCTGGGGTGGATATTTCTATGATCAATGTACCGAGGAACAGTCTCCGGAATTTGTTGATGTCTACTACAAGAACAACATCGGCTCGAGAGTGACACTGCAAAGCTTGTACATGGCTTTTGGTGGTACCAATTGGGGTCACAGTGCGGCACCGGTGGTGTATACGTCTTACGATTATGCGGCGCCTCTGCGAGAGACTCGTGAGCTTCGTGACAAGATCAAACAGACTAAGCTGTTGGGCTTATTCACCCGTGTTTCATCTGGTCTGTTGAAAGCCGACATGGAAGGGAATGGAACTGGATATACGAGTGATGATAGCATCTTCACTTGGGCTCTACGCAACCCGGATACTCAAGCGGGTTTCTATGTCGTCGCACACGATACCAGCTCATCTCGAGATGTAACCACCTTCTCTCTGAATGTCAACACTTCCGCTGGTATGATAAATCCTTGCTGAACCCCAATTACATTTCTAACTTCATACAGGTGCTATTTCTATCCCGGATATCGAACTTGATGGTCGGCAAAGCAAAATCATTGTTACAGACTACGCTGTTGGTAGCGCATCGAGTCTGCTCTTCTCATCAGCGGAGGTTCTCACTTACGCTACTCTGGAGGAAGATGTGATTGTGTTCTACATGAATTCTGGACAGAAGGGAATCTTCGCCTTCGTGGATCCACCGGCACATCTGACATTTAAAACCTATGGCACTTCCAATGTGACCTCTACGACCGTGGACAACCGGACAGAGTATACATATACTCAAGGAGATGGCTCGACAGTTATTCAATTCTCCAATGGGGTTCTCATCTATCTCCTCGAGAAGGAAACCGCGTGGAATTTCTTTGCCGTCCCCACCACGACCAACCCCAATGTCTCCCCGAGCGAGCATATCTTCGCCCTGGGCCCGTATCTGGTCCGTGAAGCAACTATTTCTGGGAAAACTGTCAGTCTGGTTGGTGATAACGCAAATACCACTTCTATCGAGTAAGTCTTCTTTTGGAAGGGCAAACTTCATTTACTGACCATGCGGCAGAGTATATACTGGCGACTCAAAGGTCACTAAAATCAAATGGAATGGAAAATCAATCTCGACGAAGAAGACCGCCTATGGCAGTCTCATTGGCTCCGCGCCTGGAGTTGGGTCTACAAAGATATCCTTGCCAGCCCTGAAGTCTTGGAAATCCCAGGACACGATTCCCGAGATACAGGCCGACTACGACGACTCACGCTGGGTGATTTGCAACAAGACGACGACTGTTAATCCGGTAGTCCCACTCACGCTGCCTGTGCTATACTCCGGCGACTATGGTTATCATGCCGGAACAAAGATCTACCGGGGTCGATTCAATGGACTCAACGCCACCAGTGCTAGTGTGACCGTGCAAAACGGCGCCGGGTCTGGCTGGGCCGCTTGGATGAACGGGGCCTACGTTGGTGGGGCTCTGGGCGATCCAGACCTCGCCTCGACCACCGCGA
The DNA here is from genome assembly GCF_028827895.1 of Penicillium longicatenatum. NCBI lineage: Eukaryota > Fungi > Ascomycota > Eurotiomycetes > Eurotiales > Aspergillaceae > Penicillium > Penicillium longicatenatum. Next base: position 3,442,917 of record NW_026643120.1, on the reverse strand, counting down.
CCCTCACCTTCAACCAATCCCTCCTTCGCGAGACCGATAATGTCTTGACGGTTGTGATGGATTATACCGGCCACGACGAGGCCAGCGTATCCCCAGATGGACCTCAGAACCCCCGTGGTATCCTCGGGGCCACGCTAACAGGCGCCAACTTCACCTCCTGGCGTATCCAAGGCAACGCCGGCGGTGAAGCCAATATTGATCCAGTTCGGGGCCCCATGAACGAAGGTGGGCTGCATGGAGAGCGTCTTGGGTGGCATCTCCCAGGTTACACACCGCCTAAATCTGCGGGCACGGAGAGCCCCCTGGATGGAGTTTCTGGTGCTCAAGGTCGCTGGTACACCACGACCTTTGATCTGAAGCTGGATTCAGACTTGGATGTCCCGATTGGCCTGCAGCTTGGCGCGCCCGACAATACCACGGCCGTCGTTCAAATCTTCATGAACGGGTACCAATTTGGCCATTACCTGCCTTATCTGGGCCCACAAACCTTGTTCCCATTCCCACCTGGTATCATCAATAATCGGGGGGAAAATACCTTGGCAATCAGTCTGTGGGCGTTGACGGAGGAGGGCGCGCAACTCGATCAGGTGGAGTTGAGCGCGTATGGCGCATACCGCACGGGGTTCAACTTTAATGAGGATTGGTCGTATTTGCAGCCGCAGTGGAAGAATGATCGAAGCCAATATGCCTAAGGGCCCAGGGGGCTTGCATGTAGATAGAAAAGTCAAATGACGATCACACGAGCTCTGGTGGATCCCGGGGAAACAAGGAGCTCAGGCCAGAAACAGGGCGAGTGGGTTTCCTGCCCAACGTGACGTCCACCGCCATTTACCAGCGCGTCTCCACCGCGTCTTTCATCTTCGATCATGAACTCCTTTTCTCTACTGTAAATGATTCCGTCGTATCCATGGCCCGCTCTTCTAGTATCGACTTAGACTCGCCAGATCGGCCGTTTGACAACATCATCAATTTCCGTGATGTCGGCCGAACAATCAACCAGTTCTGTGGTGCACAGTCCGTGTCTTCCTGTATTGTCTTTGATCCCCCTGATCTGGCTACTGACGTCGGAAATAGGATTTTGAAAGAGGGCGTACTCTTTCGCAGTGCCAGGGTAAATTCAAATCCTCCATGTGAAGCGCCGGCGACTTGGCATCGAAGGAACTATGAAAACTGACTGAGATTCCCTTATAGCCCGATGATGCGTCAGAACGAGATACGCGCCGGATGGCGGAAGAGTTTCACATTGCCACCGTGATTGACTTACGATCAACGTAAGCCCGTTTTTTATTTTCTTGTTTTTCTGTACCAGACTAGTGCAGTGCTTACTAACGATACAGAACGGAGCATCAGATGGCAACTCGAAAACGTCGGGCAGAGAATGTGAATGCAGGAGAAAATGCCGAGATTGATTTAACTCGAACACCGGTACCAGTCAATGCAGACGAGCATTTGCTGCAGATTCCAGAGTCTCGGCGGTGCTTGATCAGTTTGACGGGCAAGGGACTAGAGCGCACATTATTATGGAAGCTAGACTGGATGAATTATATGTATGCTCCGTTGCACGTCCTATAGACATCCCAGGCTGATCAAAGAAAACAGAAAAGTACTCACCATGGCAGCGACGGGCTATCGCAACGACGCCGTCCGTCTGGTGGGAGAGCAAGTCATGCAACCGCGAGGATTAACAGGACTCGCGCAAGACACGCTCGACGCTAGTAAAGCGGAGATACGAGCTATTTTTGAACTTCTTGGTCAAGACGAGGCGTATCCAGTTCTGGTGCACTGCACCCAGGGCAAGGATCGTACCGGTCTGATCATTTTAATGATGATGCTGTTGGCAGGCGAGACTGTGTCTCCTGCTGCGATTACTGATGACTATACGCGGTCTGAGCTGGAACTCGTGCCGGAATTTGAAGAGCGCATGCGTGAAATCCGTGCGCTGGGTCTTGGTGAGGAATACACACGCTGTCCACCGGACTTTGTGGAGGCGACGACTGGGTATTTCCAAAAGCATGGGGGCGTCCAGGGTTATTTGAATGGAATTGGCATTGATGCACAGATGCAGGAACACATACGACAGAAGATACTCGCTTAATACTGGGCTCTGGGAGGTTACGGGCGCATCCTGCGGATATATTCTTTCTTTTGTATTGATATGGCACTTATATTATGTAGATATGGATACGATAATGATGAACCCGCTGATACTGATTGAATGCTCCTCTTATGTAGACTGAAGCCGTGATTATTATATACAGTTAAAACATGGCAAAGCAGGTATTTCGTATCCAAGACAAACATGAAAAGAGAACCAAGTGCACGCATAGACAGGTATCAATCCAGAAAATGACCCCAAAAAATCATGACAAACGTGAGAGAATCAGATATCACCCTTATATATGTTATATATTCTAGACGCGCTGACCGCGGTAATAGTGGGCTGAGTCAACGGTCAAAGGCTCTTCCAAAGAGGCCTGCGGCACATCATCATCGGTGTGAGACTGCGACATGGTAGACCGCTTCTCACCCTGAGGCAGGTGTCTCCGAGTGCGGACCGAGGGCAGCAGATCAATGACGAACGAAAGAATATAACCAGTGAAGACGAAGGCAATCACCCATTCAATGATGGCACCGGGGTTCTTCTTCGCACGATCGCTACTCTTCATACAAATACCGAATGCGATGGCAAGGGCAATCTCAATAATCACAAAGCTCAGCTTGATTACAAAGCTGACCATGAGAATGCGGTGCTGGGACCGGTAGAAGAGTCCCATATGTAAATACTCGGCACAGATCAGGATTGCACTGATCAGATATCCCACACTGTATCCTGCGTTAGTCACAACCTCGAATGGCAGCGGACGTCAACTCACATGAACATGACTAGGAATCCATCGTGCAAGTTCGGGTAATCAGCCGTGTCGAAAATAGACAAGAGGATGAGACCAAGAGCACCAGCCACGGCAAAGAAGATAGAGAGGATTGAACAGATCTTGTCAAACCATCCCTTGTTTGGAACCAGTTGGCCTGAGTGTCGCAGCCAGCGCTCCGCCAATAAGGCCAGATCTAGGAAGACGACGGTGATCACACTACCAGTGATGAACAGGGGCTGTGCACCATAGGCACCCACGTCGGAGATGTATCTATCGCAATCATTAGTCCTGAGACATCACATCCATCGAGGGAAATCCATACGCAACGGTCTGACCATCCGTGGAGCCATCGGCATTACGCATACATGGGTAGATGGGTTTGCCATCTCTGACCCATGTCACGAGCATGGCAATCAACATCGCTGGAATGGATATCTGATTAGATCTTGGACGCCACTGTAAAAATAGAAACAACCAACGTACCAACCCACATGCAGGCCGAGATGACCGGAAACACCCAGAATGAGATAATCCACATTTTGGCGGATTTCAATCTGCTCTCCTGATTCCAATACGTCGGAAGAAAAGGCAGGGAGGATATAGGATTTTATTATTCAATGCCGAGGCTCTCGACGCGACAGCAGATGCGGGCCTGCTAGAGCGTATGTGAACTCAAATCTGTGCTGGGTGCCGGAGGTTAGCAGTGATCTCATACATGCCCAAGGTCAGTCGGGGCACTATTTGCGAAGCTGCGCAGAGATATGGGCACCCTTACTCTGATTTATTTTCCAGATCAATGATACTGATACAAGGTGTCTCCAATCTCTCGCATGCCACACGCTCTATGATGATCGACGAGCTTTTTAAGATTTTCGGGACAAGGTGTGGATGTGGCGCACGGGTGCGGAATCCAGGAACGCGAGGAAGAACCTTGATCAGAATGATCGGAAGAGTCCCGGCGAGAAGCTCGGAGAGGAAGAGGAGAAGGGGAGGATTAGGATGGAGTGATTTTCGGCGCCGTTCACAGCAAGGTGCGCGGACTTAAGGAATTAACTTGCATCGACGTCATCGTCTGCCAAGGCATCATCCACTACGTCTTTCACGGATCCATGAATCCGCGCGTAATAGGCCCCACTCGGAGGAAGATCATTATAACTAGTATCTCCATCGAGGCATTGTTCCAGATTGTGGCTGTGGCATCTACATGCACGAAATTCGGTTGACTAGCAGCCTGACGCGATCTACACTGTACAGCATGAAGAATATGGACATGGATCTATTCATTCGGACCCGTTTTCGATCTACCAAACGCCGATAATATAAAACCCTAACCCACAAAAAGAAAAAAAAGAACAGGAACGGAAAAGCGCATTACGAGAGATACTCGGTGTAAGGAGACACAGATTCCTCCACTCAACTGCTTCGACGACCTCGGCCAGCTCTCGCAACAGGACGCCTTTGGAGACCAGGCGGACGCTCCACAACTTTCACGATCTGGACATCGGAATCTTCATCACTTCCTGTTTCTTCCTCGCTGGATTCCTCTGACTCACTCTCCGGAGGAGGAGTATGTTGTGGTTGCGATGGACCTGATTGGCGCCCGTCGACCGACTGTCGATGTTGGGCTTGAATCGGGGACATCCCCGCCACATAGCTCATACGGCTTTGAGGCCCCACACGAAGGTCTGTAGGCAGCTGAGGCTGGAAGGGAGGCTGTTCCACCGCATACGGACTCATTTGCATGGGATTGTAATACGGTGGCGCCCAGTTGGGGTCGTCTGGCAATGGTCGGGCATACATGGAAGGTGGATGCATCGACTGGGGACGGTTGTTGGGAGGTACACGTTCAGTGAACGGAGAGTAGGGCGGTCGGAGCGGGGAGTTGGACTGTTGCGGGCGCAAAGATTGCATCGTCGGGGTGCGTGGACGATTGGTCGAGGATGAACTGGTTGGCCGACCATGGGGACCGGCATTTCGATTCCATCCCGCATCAGGGGCAAAGGGTGGGTAGGCCCCTGGTTGCTCGGGGGGTACAGCGTGACCGTTTCGTCGGGACGATGGCCGTGAATTGCTCACACTCCCTTGTCGACTGCGCGCTGACCTAGTACCACTTGCGCCAGCACTTGCGTTGTCCGTCTGTTGACGCTTGCGCTCCAATGCCGCTAGCTCCCGTTTTGAAAGCCGGACGTTCTTTTTGCCCAGAATTTGGGCCCGGCGAATTCGCTCCAGCGCCGTGTCCACCAGCTGATCCTCTTTGTCTCGCATGGCCAGCTGAACTGCATAAGCCACCGTACTGTCCCCATGTTCATACAGATCGTAGTCCCCTCCATCCAGCACCGACTCTGCCTCGTCAGTCAGATCCTCATACTCCAACCGCCGCCGCGGCACTCGCCCCCCGTATTCCTGCTGCCACGGGTAGCGACCATTTCGTACCAGCTCCCGCCCAAACACATCGTCATCCTCGCTGATAATCTCCTTCACTCGAGTATCTTCCTCCCACTGCGCTCGTCCCCCATTGTGTCTCCCCATTCGTGCCCCCGGTGGTCTTCCCCATCGGGGCATATCGTAAGGAGCTCGCGGCCGACCACCTAGACCGCCTCCTCGGAAAAAGCATTCTCGATCGGTTTGTCCAAGAATGCGGCGTGACCAAAGACAGTCACACCAGTTGCGCCAATGAGCCACAGGACCGTGGAAAAGGGTGAGGCCCAGAGACCCAGGGGCACAGCCACGCACAGAAGCGCAGTGTAGAGCTGGGAAGTGTTGAAGCGACGGAAGCCCAGATCCAGATCGCGGCCACCGAGCTTGCCAATGCCGTAGAGACTGCAGGTGACGAGGATGATGACGAACAGCAGCACGGGGTTGGTCAGCAAGCTGTAGATGCTGAGCATGACGAAGACGACGGCATAATTGCTGGAGAAGTAGGAGAGGTTGTAATTGACACGGCTCTGGACCTCACCGAAGTTGGCAGGCTTGGACAAGCGCTTGACATCTAGGAATTCGGAGATGGGGCGCAAGTTCGCAAAGCGGGTGGTCAGGGACTGGCTGCGGATGTTGTTGAACCGGTCACCAAAGCGCGAAGTGATCGCATCGATAGGGATTTGGATGGCCATTGTGCAGAAAGATTGACGCGAAAACGAGAAGAAGAATGAGGAAAAGTAGGTAAGATAAAGTGACCAGAGTTGAGGAAAGTTGATAAATTTGCGAAGATGCCAAGTCGCACAGGAAGGGGTCAGCAGTGCAGGCAGTTACTTTTCTGCCTTAAAGCCCCCTTTTGATTTGTCCGCTTTGGCTAAGAATAGTATAGGGGCCTTAAGAGAGCCGCAAGTGCAACAGAGAGTGCAACACAGAAAGCGAGAGAGAGAGAAAGAGAGAGAGAGAGTTTTTCTTGATATTTGGGCTGAATTTTGTGCCAAGTCTGTTTTCTGTTTCTGTTTTATTATGACTGTTCGCGGAAACCAGACCAGAATTCACCGCATTGGATCCATCATGGATTGACGCGTATCGAGCCCATCGATCACTTTCTCTCCCTTGACGAGAGTGAAAAGAACGAGAAAAAACATCTGTCAGATCCAGGACGAGGGGAATTATAAATAGACGAGTAGACTTTCCCCTCACTTTGAGTCACTCAAAGTCTCTCTCTCTCTCTTATGCAGTCGATTGGGCCACGTCCAACGTACAGCTGCATTTCCCCACCAGACAGTAGTTCTGGACCTGATTATGATAGATTCATTTGCAGAATAATAATGAGTTCAAATTGAGGGGAAAAAACAAAATTTCAAAAATATTACACATAACTAGCTCCTACAGACAAAATCTCTCTAGTGAAGGGACTGCGTAGTGTACTTGACACGAGCCACCTTTCCCTATTTCAGTGTTTTTGGGGCCACGCAGGGTTGACCGCTCCATCACCTCTCAACCATGAAGCCCGTCATTCTTTCCCTGTTTCTGGTCTTCGTGGGCCTGGTGGCTGCCTTTACCAAGGAAGGTAAATGATCCTACGCTTTGTTCCCCCCGATCGAGTGCTTACCTGGAATTGTTTTGTTAAAACACAGACTATGAGATCTTCCGTCTTCGTGATGAAGTCGCCACGGCCGAAGGGGCCAACGTGACCTTTTACGGTAAGTGATCCTTATTCTTGCCTATAGGCCAATGCTGGCAGCACAAGAAGAATTCCTCTCCTAATGGCGATGGCTTGATTCAGACTTCCTCGGCATTCGTCCAAATGCCAATCACGAACAAATCACCAAGGCTCACCGCCAGAAATCGCGTACTCTCCACCCTGACAAGGTCAAGCGCGCCTTTGTGGCCAATTATGCCACCGACAAGTCCAAGTCCAAGGCCACCCAGCCAGGCGTTCATGTCAACTCCGGCCCCTCCAAGCGCGAGATCGACGCCGCCGTCAAAAATGCCAATGCCCGTTCCGCTCGTTTGAACACCGTGGCCAATATTCTGCGTGGTCCGGGCCGTCAGCGCTATGATCACTTCTTGAAGAATGGCTTCCCTCTGTGGAGAGGTACCGGATACTACTACACTCGCTTCCGTCCCGGTCTTGGTTCCGTGCTGGCTGGTCTGTTCCTGGTGTTTGGTGGTGCCGGCCACTACGGAGCCCTGATCCTGGCCTGGAAACGGCAGCGGGAGTTCGTGGACCGGTACATTCGCCAGGCGCGCCGGGCCGCTTACGGGGATGAGATGGGCATTCGAGGTATCCCTGGTATCGACTCGATTGGTTCGTCTGCCCCGGCTCCTTCTTCTGAGGGCGAGCCGACTGCCATGTCGGTGAACCGTCGCCAGAAGCGAATGATGGATAAGGAGAACCGCAAGGAGAAGAAGAGTGGCCGGGCACCAGCTCGTAGCTCGGGAACCTCCACCCCTACCGAGCAGACTGTGGTCTCGACTGGGGAGCGTAAGCGGGTCCAGGCCGAGAATGGCAAGGTCTTGATTGTGGAGGCGACTGGAAATGTTTTCTTGGAAGAGGTCAATGACGACGGTGAGCGGCAGGAATTCTTGCTGGATGTCGATGAGATCCAGAAGCCTTCCTTCCGAGACACTGCTGTCTGCAAGCTCCCACTGTGGTGCTTCCGTAAGACCGTTGGCCGAGTTATGGGTTCTTCTACTGAGGAGATCATTGAGGAAGCTGATGAGACTGAGGAGGTCGAGGCCAGTGAGACCACGGCGACTACGAATGGCCGGTCCACCCGCCGACGTGGGAAGCGGTCTCAGCGATCATAACTGAGATTCGTTGCGAATATTGTTACTCAGGGCATGATTTGAAGCTCGGCTCATTCTTTATTGGTGTCACAGCTGGCTACCCTCTACTTTAAAAAAAAAGTTGAATAGATGGAGTGTGAATTAATAGAAACTACGCTACGCCGACTTCCTGTAGGAACTTCGTAATTGCTGGGCCTGTTCATGATCCCAGCGATCCAATCTCCACAGTGCAATTTATGCAGGGCTGCCAGTCAGAGTCGACCACAAAGCCCCCCTAGTCCAATGTAAGGAAGTCCAACGGGGCCATTATCCACCGTCGGGTACCGATACTTCACCGACTCCAGCACTTAAAGGGAGAACATGCCCCTCCTAGATTTTTACTCGCATTTTCTCAATCTCAATCCTCAAGTCTTCAATTGTCTTTTCAAGACCTCGATTGCCTTTACAAACAGGAACAATACTGTTCAATGAATTCCAGCGAGCCTCCCAAATACATACAGAATCATCAGAAGGTCAAGTCACAGAGAAAAGGAGATGGAGGCACATAATCGAAAACAAGATGGTAGGAGTATATCATCATAGTCGTTAGAGGGTTCGAGGTCCGTCATGGAAGCGCCCATGCCGCCTAGGCGAACATTTTGGCCAGGCTCATCAGCGAATTGACGCTTTCCGACAATCCCTTGCTCTCCATTCCCCCCATTCCACGGGCCCCAGAGGATCCTCCGAGAGCTCCCATGACTCCATGTGGCAATCGGATGCCAATCATCGCTAACAATTTTGGCAAGACACCGCTCGTGAGAAGGGGGAGGACGACGAGCATGAGCACTTTCATAGGATGCTCGCGGGCGTAGCGGTAGATATCACGGAACAATTTCTTGATCGCGCGGATCATGCGCTGCACAAATCCCTCACGAGGCCGGGCCCGACGTGATGAGGACGAAAAGGTCGAAAAAACCGATGGACTGGAGCGACCTCCTCCACGGCCTAGGCTGAAGATTGACGGCGCCGAGTGTCCTTTATGGTAGGTTGAGTAGCCTGATCTGCGAGACGGTGAGCCCGTGCGTGAGCGTGAGCTTGCGCGTGAGCTCGTGTGTCGGCGTGTGAAGCCATTCGACGAGGCTGAGACTTTAGACGAAGGTCCATCAAACCAACCCATTTCTATGTATTCAGGGGACTGGTGCCACTGATCTTTGGCTCGTGGGCGGAGACCACAGATATCTCTTTATCGGATGGATTGTGGGGAAGTGTAAACAGATCGTTCCACGGTAGGATGAACCCCTCAGGATGAAAGCAATGACGACTTTCTAACGGTTGTTTTTTTTTAAGACGCTTTTGCCTCTTGTGTGGCAATGAGAGTTTTAAGAAAAATTGAGAGAGATGCAGCTCAGCCGCTAGGAGCTGCAGGAGGCGCAATCTGTTCGTCTTGACCCGAGATCGTTGCGTATATCTACTCCACTCACGATCTGCTGTGCAGGTTGAAGAAGGGGAATGTCAATTCAATTGACCAAGCTAGAATGTACGAGATTCAGGGGAGCAAATAACAATCCACAAAAAGTAATGCTAAATCTTCCCCCTGGGAGAAATCCAGGTGGCTGGGAACACACAGCGAATCAACTGTTTAGTCCCTTTTAGTGTGTCAGACACCTCAGGTGTCAGCCGTCGTGTCCATTTCACATGTTGTTGCCTCAGGCCTTGACTACGTCACTGGCGTTTGGCTCTTCGTTCCAACGGATTTAGAATGACAAGTTGGTCTCACATAACCCAGTTTGATCATTTGTATCACTCACATCATCATGTCAAGTAGGTGGCTCTTATTTCTGCTGGAGTTCCCATCAAACTAACTGAACTATCTGCGCTACAGAAAGCCCTGATTACTGTAAGATCGTCTGCCTCTCACAACTTAATATGACTACTTACTTTCCTGACAGACAAGATCCTCGGCGTCTCGCAAGATGCCACACAGCAACAGATCCGTACTGCATACAAAAGGTTCGTGCAAATGCCAACTTGCATAATCCCATCTTCGTCATTCTCTCCAGACCATGCTGACCGAGAAACAGAGAATCACTGAAATGCCACCCCGATCGAGTTCCTGCAGATTCACCCGAACGGCCCGCTCGGACGCGCAAGTTCCAGGAGGTCAACGACGCCTACTTTACGTTGTCAGACCCAGGGCGACGACGGGAATATGACGCTACCCGCGCATACGAGGCCGAGGAGGTTGACGAAGAAGTACCCCAGGGTGGCACCGGTGGATTCCCATGGTCTAGCTTTGGCTTTGGGAATCGCGAGGAGCGTGAAGAGCGTGACTCCAATCAGTTTGGTTCAGTATTTGAAGAGATGCTGCGCGAAGAGGGACTGGCCGAAGACGGAGAGGGTGGTCAAAGGTCGCGTCCTACGTCACGGTTTTGGGCCGTGGTCGGTGGTGTGAGTGGTGGTGCTCTCGGGTTCATCGTGGGCAACTTCGCTGGGGGGCTGGCTGGTGCTGTCGCGGGTAACCGCTTGGGCGCAGTCCGCGACGCCAAGGGCAAAAGTGTCTATGAGGTTTTCCTGGACCTTCCACAGCCAAACCGTACGCAACTCTTGAGCGAACTCGCTGCGAAAATGTTCCAATCTGCCATGGGACATTGAAAGGAATCATGACTTCTGGAACTTGGTTTCGTCTGTGATTGGGATTTGGCGTTGTTATTCAAGGTCTCCTGTTAGGGGCCAGGTGGGAAATAGGTGGGACATTGAGGTGCTCAGAAATCCGTTATGCGACATGAATAATTTTAGCATCTAGGAGCTAGATGAAGTACATAGATGTTTAATACAAGATATAATCCAAGGACGTGATCTGCTGACTTGCAGTAGTTCCAAGCTTGCCGCATAATCTCTTATCGAATATGCAGATCCCCTGCCAAGTCATAGTGACACTATCTATAGATCCACAAGTGTTGTACTGTACCAAACCATGCCATCTCGACAGAATGCCGATATCAGAATATTGAAAATATTGAAAATCACAATAGTCCCATATTTTCGGTTTGGACCGGCTTTGGAAATCGTCAATCCCCGTGCTCACCGCTTGCGGTCAAGGAAGAGCCGCTTCGTCGACGGTACATTATCGCCACGGTCTCGTGTTTCTTTTTCTTACTCCAATCTCATCAGATTTCTGTCTGAGTATTTCTGTGCAAGGATGACTACCGCCGCCAGTGTTTTTCCTCCGTTGGAGGCCCGTCCGCTCAAAGACACCATTGTTTTGTTTGATGTCGACGAGACTCTAACAAAGGCCAGACGAGTACCGAAAAACCCTCCTTGTTAGATTAGATTGTATTATGTGCTAACATGCTGTCCTTCTTAGACTGTCACTCCAGAAATGCTTGAGCTGCTCTCGCGCCTCCGACACAAGTGCGCAATTGGTTACGTCTGTACTTTCTTCCTTCAATTCCTACCCTCACCATCCTAACATCGTCTAGGTTGGCGGTTCAAATTTCATTAAACAGCAGGAACAGCTAGGCTCGTCCACTGTCGATGTTACTACTCTTTTTGATTTCTGTTTCCCCGAGAACGGGCTAGTTGCCTACCGCTTGGGCAAGCCGCTCTCCAGCAACAGCTTTATTCAATGGCTCGGGGAGGAGAAATACCAGGCGCTGGCAGACTTCTGCCTGGGCTACATTTCTAGGGTGAAGCTTCCCAAGAAGCGTGGTACTTTTATTGAGTTCCGAAATGGTATGATCAATGTCAGCCCTATTGGACGTAATGCCAGCGTCGAGGAACGAGACGAGTTTGAGGCGTGAGTTTATGCCTTCCTTGAGAGCCCTCACTCCACCAGGCGCTTGTGAATTATCTGACTGGACAATTGGAGTAGGTATGACAAGATTCACAACATTCGGAAGGATTTGGTGGAAGCCCTGAAGAAGCAGTTCCCGGACTATGGCCTCACGTAAGTCTCCAACACTTGGAAACCAATAACTACCCATCGTGAATTGCTTAACCAATCTGTGCGAAACACAGCTTCTCCATTGGTGGCCAGATCTCTTTCGATGTTTTCCCTACTGGCTGGGATAAGACTTACTGCCTGCAGCATGTTGCAGCTGAGAAGGATATCACTGGAACCGATTACAAGAACATTCACTTCTTCGGCGACAAGTGCTTTGTGGGAGGCAATGACTATGAGATTTACTCTGATCCCCGGACCATTGGTCACTCAGTCGAGGGCCCTGATGATACCATGAAGCAACTGAAGGAGATCTTTGATCTTTAAACTGACCCGCTGGGGAGGGAACCGATCTTTGCAATAGCGTATGCATATGGACTTGATGTTATCTTTAATGGATTTGGTGCTCTGGAGTCTCATTCGAATAATATCTAATTGAAGAAACCATGGATGTTCTGATTTGTATTGATCTAGAGTTTCCCGAGAATATGCGGGGCCCAATTCGGGGAAGCCGTCGATCTTTCCGGAACCCTTTTTAGTCATCCCGTTCAATTCTCTTCCCTGCGTCATTTCCACAACCAACTATTCTATACCTGCAACTCATCTGCGCTATGCCACCTCAAAAACATGTCGCAGAGGTGCCTCGGAGCATCCTGCCTCGTCTCACATGGAACAGCTCGTCGTCCAGACCAACCGTAACATCCTATCACCACCCCGCGCTCGCGACCAGGCAGCGCCAGAGACATCTTCAGGGCTGGAGTCCCCTCAACCAACAAATCCATTGTATAACTTCGTCCCAGGCTTCAAGGGCCTATTCGACATCTATTCGAGACTCTCGCTTTGCTTCTACCGTTGTGCGGCAAACTTCTGCTCCAGTTGCAACACGCCCGTCACCAGAATCACTCGGCAGTCCCATTCGTCATAATGGAGTCTACGTCGCAGCATTCAAGCCTGCTCAGCGCGCCTTCCATGCGACACCCATCCGCCCCCGTGATCACCATTTCGATACCTTGAAGTTTGTGAAGCGGCTACAGGCCGAGGGATTCAGTGAGGAGCAGGCTGTGGCCATGATGCGCGTTTTGAACGATATCATTCAGGAGTCCATCCAAAACCTGACAAGAACTATGGTGCTTCGAGAAGGTTAGTGACTCTTGACGTTCTCTTATGGCTTTCCCATTTTAATACTAGCTTGGTAGATTCGGAGAGATCGACCTACACTCAAAAGGTCGACTTCGCCAAATTGCGCTCTGAACTGGTGAACGCGGATTCCACAGAGGCCCAGCTCACCCGCTCATCTCACGAGAAAATCTCCGCCGATCTGGCCAAGCTGAATTCGCGCCTGCGGGATGAAATTGGTCGAACACAAGCATCCGTCCGTCTAGATCTGAATCTCGAGAAGGGCCGGATTCGCGAGGAGGCCAACGGCCAGGAGATGCGGATCAAGGAGACCGAAACACGTATTGAGCAAGAGGTGGCGGGTTTACGGGAACGTGTTGAAGCTGTCAAGTTCTCCACTCTGCAGTGGCTTATGTATGAACCCCGAACGCCTTTATCTGCGCATGGATTAATGCTAACTTCTACAGGGGTGTCTGCACCGGTACTGCTGCTCTGATTCTTGGTGCATGGCGTCTATTTATGTAAAATCTTCTCATTTTGAATGTGCATGGCTGCGGAGCGTTTCTTTTTGCTGGCTTATAACTAAACGAGACCATGTCTCCGGCATCCGGTTTTTTTTTTTTGTCTTGTACAGATCTCTCACCTCGTCAGGCTATCTATAAGTCAGCGACCCTCTTTTTATTCCTTGGTTAGATATGGACTGTAATGTGGTTATTAAACCCGAGAATAAAACTCGAATCAACACAAAGTTTGTAACTGTTCATGGTGATAAAACCGTCTAACCCGGTACTTTGTGCAAAATCATTAAGCCGCCTTGCTTGGTTAAATTACATGTTTGAAGTGTATCAAGTGACTTGCCCTTCTATCTTATTTTTTAAAATTATTCCTTGGTCCAGTCAAAAGAAATCAACTCAAGGTACTTGATCTAATGTTGGACCCAAGACCGTTTGATTTGACTGCTTCCAAGGTTGTTTTTATCCATGAAACAATGCAATTGTGCCCGGGACCTTAAGACTATCCGGTTACTCAGGAGCCAACTATACAGTCTAGTCCATGTTTCCTTCCCGGTGCCACCGGGATAATCATAATAAAGCGATCCTGAGTCGTCATGGCTTTGGATATGATACGATCTTGTTAAGCTACAGTCTTAAATAAAGATAATGCCGAAAAGGCTGCCCGGAACTCCGATGGAGCCCCCTTATCTTCAGGGGTAAACGCGGCCTCTGCATGATCTACTAGTGCTGCATGTTGCAGAACTCCGGCTTCAGTCTCCACTTCCCAGGAAACAGTGCATTTGTCTCCTCAATGTAATAAACCGGGCTAGACTAGTGTGCCTGCCCCTCATTCTCAAGAGTTCCCCCCATTGTCGGAACCTACTTATGCGTGGCTTGCGGTGTATTTTCTTTTTTTTATTCAAATCAAAATTTTCCGCTCTTGAAAGCAGAGCTTGCATTGTCTTCTTATCAGCTTATTAGATATTGGTAGAGCTCAAGGATCTACGAGCATCGTCGGTATAGTCACCAAACAAACGGCCCCGGAACCTTCAAAAGAGAGCAAGCAGTAAATGAAGTTTGCAATGACAATGTGGACGTTGCTTTCATCTTCACTGCTTCTGCTGGGACAGATTCCACGGGTAGCATCTTCTCCCAGTCTGGTTCGAGTTGCGCAACGCTCTTCCCTAGACACTTCTAATGCCACGAGCTTGCAAGAAGTGTTTCAGGTATACCAACCGGTGTCATTCACCTCTCACGGCGCCAGTGGCTGCGATATTGATGTGTTATTGATGGATTATGAGTTTGGCGAAAGCTACGGCGTACCATATGTTGGTAAGATCAACATCACAACTGTTATCTCTCATGACTTGAGTCTAATTTTCGAATTCTCAGGAAGCTATACACCTCCAAGCTGTAAATTTGACACTGTCCGCATAAACATGACTGTCACTTCTCGTGGCACGCAATACGACCGGTTGGCTCTCATGTACCTGGGAGACGCAGAGGTGTTTCGGACCTCAACCGCTGAACCAACTTCCACTGGAATTGTGTGGACCTACATTAAGGAAATGTCTCAGTACAATGCTTTGTGGCAAGAGCCTCAAAAACTGATTTTTGACCTTGGAAACATCATTACTGATGTTTACACTGGTCCATACAATGTGACTCTGACGGCGCATTTCTCGGACGAGAACAATGCTAGAACCGCCGACATAATTCTTCCACTTTCGGCCAAGAAGTCGTCCTCCAATTCATCCAGCTCCTTCACAGTGCCAACTGATAATACGACTGTCTCTTACAAAATCCCTGCAGCAGCATCTCGGGCCGTTGTCTCAATTTCTGCGTGTGGGCAGTCTGAGGAAGAATTCTGGTGGTCCAATGTCTTCACCGAGGATTCAGAGGATTTTGAGGATACCGCAGGTGAATTTTACGGATACTCGCCATTCCGAGAAATCCAGCTCTACATTGATGGAACCCTTGCGGGGGTTGTTTGGCCTTTTCCCATTATTTTCACCGGAGGTGTAGCACCGGGATTCTGGCATCCCATTGTTGGCATCGATGCTTTTGACCTTCGGCAACCAGAAATTGACATTTCCCCGTTTTTGCCTCTGGTTCAAGATGGCCAAGAGCATGCATTTGAGATCAGGGTCACCGGTCTCAATGTCTCCAGTGAGGGCATTGCCACGCTTGCAAATACCGTGAACTCATACTGGGTGGTTACCGGGAACATTTTTCTCTATACCGAGCACAGAAACGCTTCAGCTCTGGCCACTAGAGACACCATCACCCCCTACGTGGAAGCGCCCGAGCCGAAGTTCACGATAACCCGAAGCCTTACGCAAAATAATAGTTTATCCTACTCGGTGGTTGCAGAGAGAACATTCAAGTCCACGTCCTCCAAGTATGCTTGGTCACAGACCCTCTCTTATTATAACTACGGATACGTCAACCAAGCTGGGTTTGGTCAGGTCAACAGACAACTCACTTCAGGCAAAAACACTATCGCTGAACTTGGTGAGAATTCGAGCTCTAACGAAACCACCTTCAACTATCCTCTTCTGGTCAACGCAACCTATAGTCTCACATCCACCTCAGAGACCATTGATTCCTGGATGAAGCGTGGCCTAGAGATCGTGTCTACTGGTGGCCCAGGTATATCTACGTATACTATGGTGTCTGGGCCCTCACGGCTTTATACAACTCAGTCTGGGAAAGCATACTACGGGGCATTCTCGGGAGAAGGCACAACCTCTACCGGCAGTACACTAGATGAGTTCCAGAGCACGGTAAATGGGGTGGATTATTCAAGAACTGTTCGGGCCAGTGGAGGCAGTGTCGTTTATGACAGTCAGCCTATTAGTGGAGAGAAATCCTCATCTCACCATGCGGGTACTCTAGGAAGAGGCAGCGTGAGGAGCATGCTAGGTAGGGGGCCGGGCAGCCTCGCGGCTTAATTTCTTGCGAAATATAATAGCTTATGTCATTTTCTTCTATCTTCAATGCTAGAGGACGTTTGAGTTCTTCATCATGGACTGTGCACTCCTAGTCATTCTTGTGGTACTACAATGGACCTAACTATAAGAGTGGGCCAATGACGTTGTCAAGTGGAGATGATCTATCTTATCTCCACGTGACTATATACGATAAGCTGATATGATGGTTCGCGCATTCGATGGCGCGCTTTTTTCCAATCCTCTCTCTTGCGCAAACAGCAAACTTCGAGCTTAGGCAGAAGTATACGATGGTTGTGGCTGTAGAAGATGTTTTCATTTCTGGTATGATTGATCAGGCATTTTGGATTCCGTAACAAAGTCGTTTCATTAACATGTTCTCGATCTAGATCCCGTCCCCAGGTCACTGCTCGCCGCTCTTGAGCAAACCGATATCCTCGATGATGACCAGCCCCTCGCCAAGCGTCGTAAGGTCGCCAAGTCTAATTTCTCCAGCTTAACTCAGACATTGAGTGTTTCTTCGACTGGAATACCATTGGGCTATATCCCATTAGCTCGGTTAGCACTGCGCATGGTGAGTGTTGAGTGGCACCCGTACCTAACCAGAAAGTGGCCAACAGCTTACCACTCCTCTTCAGTCATTCATCGGCGACTCCAAATCAAACAATGATGGCTTTCAAGGCTCACTAGAATATCCTCGCCGTCTCCCTGTTCTCCTCGGAGTTGTACCTATTCATCCGATTGATAGCAATCCAGTCTCGACCTCGGACCAAGCCTCGCTCAATCATGACTCCTACACCCTTGAACTGAAAAAGGTCGGCGCAGAAAAAACAGAAGGGGAAAACATTCTACAACACACTTTCGACGATTCACGACTACGTGACTTGTTCCAACAGCTCGACCTTGCAAGTAGACTATCTTCCGCGGATAAATACTCCAATGGTCCTCCAACTGCTTGCTACCAAGCCATCTTATCTCGACCCGAAAATAATTGCTTTTCTTTGGAAGTGACTGTACTCTGGAAAGATTCCCTGGACATCCCGGATTTAACACATCTTCGCGACCCAGTCTTGCATGTCTTTGGAAAATATGCCTTGCAAGAAGTTTTCGACCCTCCAGTGGGACTCTACGCAAAACGACTACTTCGTGAAAGGTTACTTGGCTCTTCTCAGACCTGGTCCCCTCGACAATTTTATGACAGTGTTCATGTTCCGCAAAACACTGAAAGAACATCAGCAGACATTAAATGTCCAGATCTAGTTTGTGAGCTGTTTCCCTTCCAGAGAAGAGCTGTCCGATGGCTTCTGCGGAGAGAAGGTATGAAGCTCCAGTCTGATGGAAGTCCAACTCCCATCAGCAGGACCTCCGCGGGTGCACTCCCAGCATCGTTTCAGCAGATGAAAGACGCGGATGGACGGGTCTGCTATTTTAGCCATCTATTTATGATAATAACTACGGATCTCTCAAGATGGGGAGACGATGCAGCAGATCACATAAAAGGTGGAATCCTCGCAGAGGAGATGGGGCTAGGCAAAACTGTCGAGATCATTGCGCTCATTAGCTTGAATCGACGCCCTATACAGCTAAAGCTTGATCCTGATGGTTTGAGAGCATCTGGAGCCACATTGATCATCACTCCGCCTGCAATTCTCGAGCAATGGAAACAAGAGTTTCAAAGGCATGCTCCAGAGCTACGAGTGCATCACTATACAGGGATAAAGCGTGGTCAGGAAAGATCAGATGATTTGATCATCGAAGAACTTGCCGAATTTGATGTTGTTCTAACCACGTATAACGTGATTTCTCGGGAAGTGCATTACACCAATACGGCCCCGAAGCGAAGCCTACGCCACGAGAAGCGATTTGAAGCTCGTAAAACACCGTTGGTACGGATCTCATGGTGGCGGGTTTGCCTTGACGAAGCCCAGATGATCGAGAGTGGAGTCAGTAATGCAGCCAAGGTGGCACGCTTGATACCTAGAGTCAATGCGTGGGCTGTCACGGGCACGCCGCTTCGACGTAACATCGATGATCTTTTCGGACTCCTGTTGTTCCTTCGATATTACCCATTCTGTCACTCGAATCCATTGTGGACTCGGTTGTATTCCAAGTTTGGGTCCGTATTAGTGCACATCATTCAGAAGATCGCCCTTCGGCACACCAAAGATTGTGTTCGGGATGAACTTCGCTTGCCGCAACAGAAGAGAATTGTCATCACCACCCCATTCACGGCTATCGAAGAGCAACATTATGGTCAGCTCTTCGAGGAAATGTGTGAACAATGCGGTCTCGACGCGACAGGCGCACCGCTCCGCAGTGACTGGAATCCCGAAGACCCCAGCATTATTGAACGAATGCGTTCTTGGCTCACTCGACTCCGCCAGACATGCCTTCATCCTGAAGTTAGTGGCAGCAACCGTAGGGCTTTGGGTGCGGGAAGTGGGCCACTGCGCACCGTTGATGAGGTTCTTGAGGTCATGATTGAGAATACTGACACATCAATCCGCGCTGAAGAGCGAGCCCTCCTCCTGTCGCAGCTCCGCAGGGGGCAGTTTTTGGAGAATGCTAAGCGTCGGAAAGAGGCTCTGTCTCTTTGGCAGGCAGCTTTGGAGCATTCTACCACACTGGTTGAGGATAGCAGATCACAATTGCGTCTGCAGAAAGAACTTTTAAGAGAAGCTCTGGAGGATGGCTCGAAGGATCCGTCAAAGGAGATGAGCGATGATGAAAACGAAGAAGCAGACAAAAATAGTCGTATTGGTCAATGTCGACTGAAGTTGCGCGCTGCTCTCGAGGTGCAGCATATTGCTGTCTTTTTCACTGCAAATGCGTACTTCCAGATCAAAAGTGACCCTGGTCTTACCCAGCCCGAGTCTGAGGAATTCAAGGCGCTTGAGAAGAAAGAAGAGGAAGCGTACGAGGCTGCCAAAATCATTCGCAAGGAGATGTTAACCGATATCTCGCAAAAGGTTGAGCGATACATGCGAATGATCAAGGAGAAAACACACAAGAGGCAGTTTGTTCAAATTCCAAAGATGAAACCTCATCTGTACAACAGGGGGCTTGAGTCTTACCGACTACTCAACAATTTTGAAGACCTGTGCACCGCTTTGAATAAGCATGCGGAGCAATACATTGAATGGCGAGAGGTTATGATCAAACTTGTTTCGCAGTCACTCATTGACCAAGAAGAAGATGCAGAGCTTGAAGGCAACGAGTATGAGCGGTCGACCAAACATCAAGATGAGATGTACGTTTATATGGAAGCTCTACGAACAGCCTACGCAGATCGCCATGATGCTCTCACCGGTCAAAAGAACATCCTCATCTCCCACGAGGTGAAGGCTGGCATCATTCAAGCACAAAAGGATGAAGGGCCCTCTCCGAAACTGTTTCTTTCTATCATGAATACTCGCAGCGAAATCATGCCGGACTCCCACCTGGGATCACTTCGTGGCATTATCAGTGAACTACGCAGCCTAGTGACCTCGCTTGATTGGCAGGCGACTGGAGGAAGCTCGCGGGCTCGTGCTGAGCTTGAGGTGGTTGTCGAGGTTCTGAAAAATGCCGGGCAGATGATTGCCGAGCAACTTAAAGTGTCGGCCAACTTAGAGCGGGAAGTTGAAATGTTTCGTGATACTATGAACAACAGGCTGGAGTACTATCGACACTTGCAGCAGATTTCGGATACGGTTGCACCCTACGATGAAGAAAACGCCGGAAAGCCCATGAACGAGGATCTTTTTGCTTCTAAGTTAAAGCAAGAAGAAAATCTGGAAAGTAAAATATCTTCCCTGAGGTCCAAGAGGCGATATCTCATCCATCTTCGAGATGAGTCCGGCTCAGAAGACTCTAGTAGAATTTGCATCATCTGTCAATCGAGCTTTGAAGTTGGTACGTCTCGTTCTTTATCAGCTTATGAAATCTTTTCCGTCTATCGAGGCTGACTCTCCTAGGCGTTTTAACCGTTTGTGGCCACAAATACTGCACGGATTGTCTGCGACTATGGTGGCGTCAGCATCGAACCTGCCCTATGTGCAAAAGGCCATTGAAATACAATGACTTTCATCAGATTACCTACAAGCCACAGGAACTGGTTGCCCAAGAGGAAGAGTCAGCCATCAAATTCGATCATGAGCGACATTCAAAAAATGCGATCTACAGTGATATCAATTCTGGTCTTTTAAATGAGATTAAAAACATCGACCTCAATGGTTCATTCGGTACCAAAATCGACACTCTTGCACGCCATCTCATATGGCTACGGGAGTATGACCCTGGAGCCAAATCGATTATCTTTTCTCAGTACAAGAACTTCTTGGAGGTTTTACAAAGAGCTCTTCATCGCTTCAAGATCGTCAGCAGCAGCGTCGATTATCCGG
This sequence comes from Penicillium longicatenatum, assembly GCF_028827895.1. Classification (NCBI taxonomy): domain Eukaryota; kingdom Fungi; phylum Ascomycota; class Eurotiomycetes; order Eurotiales; family Aspergillaceae; genus Penicillium; species Penicillium longicatenatum. Next base: position 3,421,974 of record NW_026643120.1, on the reverse strand, counting down.
GTGGTATCGAGAGCTTCAAAAAGGATCCTGCTGTATTTTTACCCTGCTTTAAACGCCATTTTTCGCCATTCATGCTGACAATTTCTCGCAGGTCGAATGCTTCCTGTTGCATGGGAAAGCTCAGTCATCAGGGTTGACATTGATTAATGCTACCCATGTGTTCTTGTGCGAACCGCTAATCAACACTGCGATTGAACTTCAGGCCATTGCTCGAGTACATCGAATCGGTCAACACCGGCCCACTACCGTTTGGATGTATCTTGTTTCCGGTACTGTGGAGGAGTCTATATATGAATTATCTGTTGCGCGTCGACTAGCCCATATCATCGAGAAGGAGAAACAGGAGAAGAACGCTCGCTCGACAATTGCTGAAGATTTTGATGAATCATTGATCAATGATCTGACGGAAACGGCCATTGACTCTGCTAATTCCATGGAAATCCAAGATGCAGGTCTAACAAACTTGATGACCAGTGGTGCATCAGGTGGAGAGATGGTCAAAAAAGATGATCTGTGGCAGTGTCTCTTTGGAAACGCTGTATCGAAAGCAGATGATAATGGTCATTCGGCTGAGGCTGAGAGGGAAGTTGGCAGATTTTTGCGAGGTGAAGCTGCGGATCAAAGAAGAGACGACGCTCATCTATGACCAAGAACGAAGTTTCATTATGAAATCTTTGCGCTGAACATACGTGGCGTTTCTCTTTGGTCATGAATAAATGAGGGTCGAAGGATGACTACTGGCGGTGTTATGAGGTAGATGATTCAAACTCGCCGAACATGTATAGTTCCAGGTCCCAATATGTAGTACATAGTCCCTAGCCCGCTTATCTCATTTATACTCTCTATCTGCTAGTAATCCAAGTCTTGACGGACTCGGCAGATAGCAATAATGCCACATTATCTAGGACGTGGTGTTTTTCCACGAGCTTCGTGACCGGAACTTCGGAAATTATGTATGAACACGTCAACAGTGCTGTCACCAATGCCACCCCTGCAAATTGCTCCATAGGTCAAAAGCAATATACAAACATACACTCTTTATGCCTGTTCATAAGTACTACCCCTCTTTCCCACAAAGAAATATAACCATGGCCTTTTTCCGTTTCCACGCGGAGAATGCAATATATCAGTCATATTGTCCCATAAAATCAACCAAATGGCGCGCAAAAAGTCCAAAAGGTCCGAAGTTGAGAAGAAAAGCTGGTCTCTCAACCCCGATCTACACCACGACGTTTGCGAAATCCTCTCGGAGGCGAACCTGCGCCATTTCAAGTTCCACCCAAAAGATGACCCCGATGCCTGCGAAAGAGAATACGACACAAATATCATGGGCCGGTTTGCGTGTAAATCAAGCACATGTCCTTCAAATGGCTGGTCGAGCAAAAAGATAGCAATCACCATCCGACTCTACCCCGGGTCACGATACAACGCTAGGGTTTATCATCAGCGTTGCAAGCGCTGTGAGGCTCTCAGCCGTCCAAAGGTGGATGGCTCCTACGCAGAACGAGTTGCCTATCGGATCAAGGTTTGGAGTGGAATAAAGGTGCAGGCGCCTTTTTACTTGAAGAAAGAGAGCAAGGTTCCACATAACAGCAGATTATGTGAGGGTTGTAAAGATGGGCATTGCAGAGAACTCGATGGCTAGTTCCTTTTATCAAGACTGACGTATGCAGGTGTCTGAGCTTATCAATACACTCTGAGGTTTAAAGGCTTACCGATATCATAATATTCAGGTATTTTGGAGTCATTTCATAGTAAAGCCTGATGATACGACCTCCAGGGCTACTCCCCCGTCCGGGGCGACAATGTAGACTGACGGCCATAGTGGAGGTTGGGTGATGAAAAGAATAACTAAAGTTGACTATTGAAAGTACGAAGACTGTTTGCTATATTTTGAAATCGATATTGACACTACAAGAGGCTGATTGACAAGCTGGGTGATGGTGCCTGGAATATCGGGCCATCAGGGGCATTATTCATCACCCTGACTAATCCTCACCCCCCACGCGTAAGTATCCCCAGAGCAAGGTCAACTGACGTGCGTATGGTTGCCTGTGGAAAGTTCCGGAAAAGCAGTATTAGTGGGATTCATATGTTCACTTGCCCGTCAATGCCAACTTCTCCCATATCATAATATTCATTTCCTCACCATGACTGACGCTCAGAGCCCCGAGGCTCGCGAGTTGAGTCTGATAGGCAAAGTGGAATTCCGAATCGCCATGGCAGATACTGATGAGAAGCTTCAATCACTACTTCATACATATCTGCCTCCATTGCTGTTGAAGTTATCATCGGACAGCGTGGCGGTTCGCAACAAGGTCATTTCCGTCTGCCAGCATGTCAACACTCGAGTGAAAGCCCCCACTATTCAACTTCCGGTCGCAGCACTGTTGAAACAATTTAAAGAGCAAAAGTCTCAACTGGTTCGGCATTTTGATCTGATCTATGCGCAGCAAGGAATCGACCGACTGGTTTCTGATGCGAGAGTCGAGATCCTCCTGCCCTTGCTACAAGGGATTGCGGAGATCGGAACATCAGTCACCCAGGGCGCCATTGTGTTCAACCTTGTCCTGCGGTTATTGCCTCTTTTCAAATTACCAGCCAAGGGATCCGATGAGGACCAAAAACTGAAACAGCGCCTGAATCTTTCCGACAAAGACTCCCAATTCCTGTCCTTCTGGCTGGGGAAGCTCCTTATTCTCTCTCCTGCGGTCCCAGAGGCTCCGACATGCCCTGGGTTGTCTCCAGAGGAGTATACCTTTCTGAATAAGGGCGTCCCTGCTGAAGAAACATGGAATCCTGCTGCTCCCGGAGGTTTGAATCTGACCGAGACTAAAGTTATCGCTCTTCGGTTCCTTGGAAGCGGAGTATTTGCCAATTCCCAACGATTTTTACCCTCATTGATCGCTTCTGCGGACGCAAACTCCCGCCTCGCTGACCTGGGCGACGAGACTCTGAAGCGATTCGCTATCGATCTTGAAGATCCATCAATTGTTCAGCAATTATATGACCTGTATTTTGGTGCACAGGGAGCCCCCCCCGCACGCCCTCCACTCCAGGCGAAAGCGTTGGTTTTCCTAGGGAAGTCGATCAAGGCGACCGAGAATACCCAAAGGATTTACAAGCTTATCGAGGATGGACTCCTTTCGGACGCCGCAAGGTCCGCTCAGGGACTTCAGGCGTCGAAGTTAAGAACTCAGATCTTCACATTTACCACATGGGTTGTCCGCATGGGCTCCCCAACGGATCTCAAACAGATAGCACCCAAACTAATCGCCGGTTTAAGGGATTTCATTCAATCCCAGAATTGGCCAAGCCCGGGTGCGAGTGGACAGAAGTTACCTGCTACGGATTTGAGCCTCCGAGGCCTTGCCTATGAAAGCATCGGCATTCTGGTTCCCAAGGTTGACTTTCAAATTCAAAGTGAAACGGCTGAGAACTTCGAATTCGATTTGGTCCGATGGCTTTTTACTTCGCTCAGTGCCGACGATTCGAGTCCACAAATATTCGTTAGCATTGACCAGGCACTAGGGAGCATTCTGAATTCCTCCTTGAACAGCCATGATCACGACTTTCAGAATCAACTGCGCCCGTTTCTGGTCCAGCAGATGAGTTTGCATCCAGGGGATGTTCACCCGGAATCCGGGTTCACCGTTGTTCGAGGCGTTCAGTATGCCGCTGTACGGTTTGCGAATCGGTTCTTGCCCTTTAACGATGTGGTGGCCCGTTGGGTTGATCTTATGGCCATTGCAAGAGGCCCCGAAAGACAACAGGAGATCGTGGAGGAGGGCAAGAAAGGTCTTCATCCGTACTGGTTCCGACTACTCAATCCAACTAAGGATGAAAAATGGAGCGCCACTGCCGCTACTCCAAAACGAGACGAGTCCTGGTTCAAGTTTCCAACCTTTTCTGAGGCCACTCGCTTCCTGCTCAACTCAGAAGATCAGGACGACACCTTGGCCTTCCAGGCTTTGTCCACGTCGCAACTGCTAACGGGGCCCTACAAAAATGCATTTGTGCCTGCTATTTCATTCATGCGCAATGCTTTGCTTTGGGAGGCTTTCTCAGCAGCTGGCATTACGACTGATTTGGACGAAGATTGGGACTATAAGCTTGAGGTACAACTCTCCACTAGCGAGGACGCGCGATCTGCTGTTCGAAAGTATATTCGTAACAATGCGAAAGAACCTGTCTTTGCATTTTTGTCTGCTATGCTTGAGGGGCTAGTTAGAGAAGATCTGCCAGGTCTACGTCAATGTGGCGTCCATTTCGTGGAGATTTGCTCTCTGACAAGCAACGATGTTGTTGCAAAGTTGGTTTCCCAGGCGAAATCTTTGACTAAGCCCATCTTTAGCAATAACCAAGATATACAGGAATTGGCAGCCCGCTCGTTCGGCATTCTTGCATCTCATCCTTCCCTTCCTGATGATGAGCTGAAAGGCTTTGTGGCACAACTGGCCAGTACAATCCAGTCGTGGAATACGGCCGTCGGTGAAGCTGCGCTCCGTGTCCGAGGAGCAGTTATAGCATTGTCCTACCTGTTCAGCAGACTTGCCTACCGTGGTCTCCTCAATAAGATCCCCGAGATGCAGGTCAAACAATTTATTGACACAGTATTGGACATTGTCGACGTTTCCCGTGATTCCCTTCTTCAGCGGACTGCAGAGACGTCTCTTGGGCTACTCGGCTTGTCGGGTATTCTGTCGCTGCAATTGCTGCCAGAGGATGGCTGGAAGAAAGTCCAACAGAAGCTCTTCAAGGATGCGAAGTCGGAAAATGATACGCCTATAAGTTCCCTGGGTCTCATTACATTGACTTTCGCTCGTAAATCCCCGGCTTCTCCCCTTCTCGGTGATTATTTAGATTCACTGTACAGTTTGCACGAAATAAAGAGCCCGGAGGTTCAATTTACTGTGGGCGAGGCGCTAAGTAATGTTGCAATTGGGTGGGCTTCCCGGGCCCTGATTCAGGAATTCGATGTGGATGCAGAATTTCCCCAGTCTGATGTACCGCGAACAGTGTTTGCCGATATCTGTGACAAGATAATCACCGACTGTGTGGCGCCCAAGCCATCTCTTCGGAAGGCGTCCGCCATCTGGCTCTTATCGCTCGTCAAAAATTGCGGGCACCTGTCAGAGATGCAGGAGCGCCTACGCAAGTGTCAAGCCACATTTACAAGCCTTCTTGGAAATCGAGATGAGGTTGTACAAGAGACTGGAGCACATGGTCTCAGTCTGGTATACGAGATTGGTGACCAGGCTTTGAAGGATGATCTGGTTTGTGACCTGGTAGACTCATTTACGGCGACAGGCCCCAACCTTCGGGGTGGTAATGTTACCTCAGATACCCAGTTATTTGAGCCCGGTGCTCTGCCAACGGGCGAAGGCTCATCTGTCAACACCTATAAAGACATTATGAACCTGGCCGCCGAGGCGGGCGATCCGACCCTTGTCTATCGATTCATGTCAATGGCCTCAAACAATGCCCTCTGGACAAATCGGGCAGCATTCGGTCGATTCGGGATCAGTACCATCTTCTCTGACTCCAGTGTCAATGGCTACTTGGCACAAAATCCCAAGATTTATCCCAAGCTTTTCCGATACCGCTTTGACCCCAACCCGAATGTACAGCGGTCTATGAACACCATCTGGCAAGCCCTCGTCAAGGATCCTACCGTTGTGATCGACACACACTTTAAACCAATCATGGAGGATCTCCTGAAAAGCATGCTTCAGGGGCGCGAGTGGCGCGTTCGACAAGCAAGCTGTGCCGCCGTGGCTGATCTAATTCAAGGCCGCCGTCCGGAAGTATACGCTGAATATCTCGATGACATCTATAGTAAAGCGTTCAGACTTCTAGATGATATTAAGGAGTCTGTACGAGTTGCTGCCCTAAAGCTTTGCCAGACCATCACTAATTCCGTGATCCGCACGCTTGAGACAAGCGGCACGGAGAAGCGAGCGGGGGCACTACTCAACAGTGCCATCCCTTTCCTCCTTAGTGACAAGGGTCTTGACTCCAGTGTGGAGGACGTGCGAGGATATGCGATTGGTGCACTTGTGCAAATTATCAAGAAAAGCTCTGGCACGCATCTTCACCCCTTTGTCCCTGGCATTCTTGAAAAATTCTTGAGCTCCCTCAGCTCTCTTGAGCCCCAAGCCGTCAACTACGTTCATCTCAATGCCGATAAATATGGGCTTACGGGCCAGGAAATTGACAAGATGCGGCTCTCAAGTATTCGGACATCGCCGATGATGGAAGTCATTGAGCGGTACTTGATTGACCACTTGGATGAAACGAATTTGCAAGAATTGGCTCCTAAACTAGAAGAGGTTCTTCGCTCCGCCGTGGGTCTACCATCTAAAGTGGGCTGCAGCCGGGTTCTGGTCCTGCTGAGCATGAAGGCTCTCCTCTTCCGTCCTTACGCGGATCGATTCATTCAGGTGCTTTGCAAATACGTGGTGGACCGTAACGAGACCGTCAGTGCGTCATACTGTACCTCCCTCGGGTATCTTATGCGACTGGCGTCCGATGAGCGGGTCCTCAAAACCATTGACTACGCCAAGACTCTCTATCTCGAGGCCGAAGATGCCACTACTCGGGCGGTGGCGGCGGAGATTCTTTATTCGTCGTCAAAACTCTCCAACGATCGTTTCATGGCGTTCGCTACGGCTGCACTCCCATTTGTGTTTGTCTGCAAACATGACGCGGACGAGCATGTGAAGGAAGAGTTTGAAAAGACGTGGCAAGACAATGTGGGTGGCTCTCGCGCAGTAGCTTTGTACCTCCGGGAGATCGTCAGCCTCGTATCCGACAACTTGGACTCGGCACGGTGGGCCATCAAGCACACTGCAGCACGTGCCATGGCACAGGCAGTGCTTGCTTTAGAGGTGGAGATTGATCTCCCAACGGCACAATTGGTTTGGCCTGTACTGGAAAAGGCCTTGGCGGGGAAGACTTGGGAGGGGAAAGAAGTGGTTCTGACAGCACTGGTTAAATTTGCCCGTCAAGGCAAAGCGTTATGGATGGACCGGCCGGACCAAGCCGAGCTGATGAAGGTGGGTGAATTAGGCTTTTTTTTTTTTTTTAAAAGTATTATTATCTATGGTTGTCAGACAGGAGGAGAAAAAAGGAAAAAGAAAAGAAAAGAAAAGAAGCTAACGAAAGTTGGGGAGTCAGACCATCGCCATCCGCGAAGCGAAGCGAGCCAACGCCGCATATCGGCCGCATGGATTACGGGCTCTGGGTGAGATTGCCCAAGTCCGCGACGTCGATTTCATGCCCCAGGCCCTTGAGATAGTTATCCCCGTGATTGAGGAATTCAAGGACGGGATGGAGATAGACTCCGGGAATGGGCCAGACTCCAATGACACCCTTGCGGCGTGTGTGCAGTGCCTCCTGCAATGTCTGAACCCCGCTACGGCCGGTTCGGGCGAAGGTCAGTTGCCCTATGGGAACCCCCTAGCGTCGGCCCAGCTAAGCCTAACCACAGTGCTGGGAGGATACATACAACAGGTGATCGGTCCGCTGGACCAGGCCCTGACCCACGGGGGACGACAGGTCGTCAGCACGGTTTACCATGAGCTCCAAGCGTTCTTTCTCCGACTGGATGGGTGGACGGCGCCCGGTGAACAGGTTCTGGCGGGGCCGATGAACGATTTGGCAATTCTGCTCACGCAGGACCGGAACGCAGTTGAAGTGGTCCGCAAGGGTCGTGCAGAAGCCATTCTAGTGTACCTGAAACTGCGACCTGTAGTACGCGATGTGCCGGATTCCTTCGGTGACATGCTCCGGGGGTGGAGGGCCAGCGAACGATCGAATACGGTCCAACGCATCCTCGATGAGGCCCAGGCGCTGGTGTAGATTCCCAACTACACCATTTTTAGGGTGCCATGGGAACTAGGGAACCACTAGCTTAGTTTCCTAGCGATTTGAGATGAGGTGATCAGTTTATTCCATTGGGGAATATGATTTATTTTTGATTATTCCACCTTCCACCCAACCGAAAGATAAAAACCACGTGGATGGTGGATCGACCGTGGATCATACTATTTCTTGGTTCTCTGTAAATTTGTTTTCTTTTTTTTTTTTTTTTTTTCCATCATTTGGACGTCTCATGGTTGGTGTTCGACATCCGAGACCTAAGGATTCGTCCGATGAGCGAGAAAAGTGGGGAACAGCCCGACGGATTCGATCTTTTGCTCCGATAGCATCGCGGGGCCCAGTCAAAAAAGAGAAGGCGAGTGCGAATCATGTTTCTGCACCTCAGAAGCTAGTCGAAACGCCACTCGCTTAACCTTCGGGCATGTCCGTGGCGAGATCAGGAAGCTTTAAATCTGCAGATGATTACCGCTAGACTGGAATCGGAACAAGGGAAAAAAAAAAACCGCCAGAACGTTGGAAAATCCTATGAACCGCCGATCTTCTCAGGGACCACTTTTCTATATATATGTTCCCCATGTTTGCATCTTATCTCAAGATCTTCCCTAGGCAGTTATTGTAGTGACCGAGGGATGGCTCAAGTGATCCAGGGAGGTGTTGGGCATGGTGATCTAGATTCAGTTCCTTCGTATCTTATACCATATCGGATCTATACCAATCAGTTCAGATCGTGATTGGCGGAAGACCGCGTTGTCTGTGAACATTCCTCCGTGAATACCTTCCAATACGACCAATACCACAGTGAAACGGGGAGTTCCCTGATTGCGAGGGGGTCCTCCATCCAGCCTTGAAAGCCTAGACCCGGTAGACCCGCCTAGCCCCATCCACCTCCGTCTTGCTCTGTTTTTTTTCCTCGTTTTTCCTGACTTTCGGGTCTGTTTGGGTGTTTTTCTTTTTCTAATTTGTTTTTAGCCTCATTTTCACTGTTGTTTTTTTCCCCGCGAATCTGTCCCTAGCCCTTGGTCCTCGGATCCGGTATCGTATCTCTTCAGCCAGCCCGTCCAAGATTTCAAATACTTCCTTTGTACCCAAACCTCCACATCCGGAACCACTAGCTTGGTTGTAAGAATAGCTATATAGTTTTTTCTTTATTTTTTGTTCGTTTTTTTCTTCCCACATGGTTGGCACCTGCATGCCATCTTGACTATTTTGGGGATTTTTCTTCCTTTTTCTCTTAATACTTTTTTTTCTGGTTTGTCTCCCCCGGACGAACCGGATCGTGTTTCCCTGGACGCCTTCTTTCCGATCTGTGACCTCTACACCTAGTTCCATTCCCTTCTCTCCCAACCCATTCCCCCTTTCCTTTTCGGTACTTGCAGAGGAGATTCCACAGGTTCCCGCCACCCGTCAAGCCAGATAGGAACAGGGCTGCGCCATACTCCGTGATGCACCAACCCACCCGTTCCTCGTGATGTGAGAACCTACATAACCCTTCGTCCCTCCCCCGGTTCTTTCCCTTTCCCCAGCTTCACTTCATAGCATCTTATTGTTTTCTCCTTCCCTCTTTTACTTTCTCTCTCTTTCTCTCTCTCTTTCTCTTTCTCTCTCTCTTTCTCTTTCTCTCTTATTATTCAATTCTTCAGCGCTGTGAAGCTTCTCCTCAATTGGTTTTCCTTCCCCGCAATTGACGATCATCTCGATTCGTCCAACGTTCCACTCATCTACCACTACCCGTAGGTGTTGCAATCCCGTCTGCTTGTACATTTAAACTTATTGATTCATTGGACTAGGGCACTCAGTCAGCCTTATGACGGTCACCAGCCTGGTGATGCAAAACCGTCGAGGCCATGCCTCCAGCAGACCCCTGCGACTCCCCATAATTGCCCCGAAGGAAGAGATACTTGGGAAACCGGAAAAGAGTTTGGTCGCTCCCCCGCGCATACGTTTACCCCCGCGATCAAGAACTGGTTGTTGGTATGTTTCTACCGCGCTTGGCAAAACAGTACAGCGGCTAACCAATCTGTAGGACATGTCGGGTGAGTCAAATTTGGAATTTCCTCTCCCCCCCCCCCCAAAGTAAAGGAACCATTTTAATTGAGACAATTTGGTCAATCCTACAGAGTCGAAAAGGTAAGGGCGTTTTCTCCAATCTCCGTCAAGAATTATGGCTAACATTCCTTGGCAGTCAAATGTGATGAGGGACATCCACAATGCAATGTAGGCATTCCTCGGCTCGAGCTGCCAAATCCACTAAACTCATGATTCTCCCAGCAATGTACTCGACTCGGCCATATTTGTGACTACCGGCCGCGCCTGGCTTTTCGGGATGACACTCCCCGCATCATGGGCCGAATGGCCGATGTGAAGACAGAAGGGAACCACATCTGGGATCGTAAGTTACCCGCAGCCTGACTCGGCGATCTCCACTAACATGAAACCTAGTTTCCTCCCCAACCCCCAGCGAGGACAATCGATCGGATTACTTTTCCCCGAGGGATTCCCTTCCGCCCTTTGCTCTACTTACCTCCGATGAAGACCGGGAGAGAAAAGCTGAAGCTTCCAGCCCGGGCACGTACCATGTGGTCGTGATTCCAGACAGCTTCTCCACACTGCCGGAATACGCAGATGATCTAATGGAGAAGCCGATAGTCACGAGCACTGAAATCGGTAGCTCCGTGGCGAGTAGTCCCACAGGACACATGTCGAACAACAATACCCATGATCCCAACGTGGTCATCCTGAAGACATTCGAGGATGTGGCCCGGCGTTCTCCCTCGGCCGGCAGAACATCAAGAGTCTCACCAACCTCGGAGATCTCTGATCCTTTTTGTGCTCTCTCCTTATCCCCCATTATTGACTCTCTTCCTTCCCCGGCCATCCTGGAAGACGAGAAATTATCCTTCTTTGATGCATACCTCGACCAAGAAAGTCAGGATAATGTGCTCTTTTCTCATTTTCGTCATGTTGTCTGGAAACAATTGTTCCCACATAATCGTGAACAGGACGACTCATTTGGGCTTGAGAGTAGTGGTATGACACTAAGCGTGGATTTCCTTGAGCGCGAAGCTGCTCTCTTCCCTCCGGTTAGTCCGACTTCTAGTCAATGATCTTTTGGCATACTGATCATCGTTTCCAGCTTTCCCATGCCATCATGGCTGTCTCGGCACTCAGTCTCTCGCACAGTGGCACTGGCCAGAGTGTCGACGCGTTGCAGTACTACCAACAAGCATTTCCTTCGCTCCAGACCAGCCTGCGCAACAGCGAGGATCTCGTTTCCGATGGCCTCTTTCTGACTCACTTTTTACTCTTGATCTACGAGGTAAATAAATCATTTTAGATATTCTATTGCTCGAATGTCATAAATTGACTTTCTTCACAGGTGTCCGCCGCCGAACCCCATGGCTCAAATCTCTGGTCTCATCACATCTCTCGTTTACTTCACATTTCTTTCCTGCGTCGAAATCACTTTGGCCGCGAGCCCCACCCATTCATCATTTGGTGGATCTGCCATATTGACCTGTACGCTCTACTGAGTGGGGCAGGAGATGGCGAATTTGTGCGGGCTATCATTGATCACCAGATACTCCCGGGATCCGAATGTCTCCTCTACCCTTCCGTCGCAGAAGGCTTCAGCGTCATTTATCCCGAAGAACATGACAGCTTGCCTGTCATGATGCGCCTCTATGCCGATACGTTTAGACTGGCCACCCAGCTAGGTTTCCTCGGAGCACAGCTCCGCCGGGAGAAGCAAACCTTGCCCATCGCAGATTTCGACCAGCGCACAAAGGAAGTGCGCGACTTGCGCCAAGCCTTCGGGCGCTTGTGGGAAGCCCCCGACGTCGCTTGGTACCACCAGCATCAAGAAAGCCTTCCTCGGCGATCTCAGGAGATTCTCCAACAGTCTGCCACCCTGTTTCATGTCTGCCATTTGTTCTCCTACAGTAGCATGTGGTCCGGTCAACGGTTAGAGTCGGAGTTCAGCCCCGATGGAGAAATTGACCATCACGCCTCGGAGATTTTGCGGATTGCGGAACAGACGACAAATACTCGCCGTGCTGACCGGCACTTCCTTGTTTTTCCACTCTTCCTTGCCGGTGCCACTGCATCGGCTAGTGGTCTCAAGATGATGGCCATGGAATTGATGACAAGTATGGAGGATGAGGAGGATGGCATGGGTCGGAACGCAGCCACAACCCGCGCTATCTTGCAGACGGTCTACGAGCGACAATTGGAGCGTCTGATGCGCGTTGGGCACACTCTGGATTTGGACTGGGCGGACCTGATGGCCCAGGAAGGGCTACAAATGGTCAATTTTGGTTTTTAGGGCTGGGAACGGGATGTGGGTGAAAGGTTCTTTTGTTTCTGTTTGGGGGTTTTCTTTCTTTGGAACTGGCGCATATCTTGTGGGCATACCTGGTGGGCACTGTACTTGTTGATTCGTATTATTTGCGCTGTATTCTGTCTCTCTATGCATGATTGATGATCGATGTATGTTTATGTATCTAATGTCACTATACGTTTTGGTTTACCCAGTCTTGTTGCGGTTTCGGTTTCTTTACACTTGGATTTCAAAACCTTACATCTTGAAGTTAACATCAATCACACCAGATTAAAGCGTTGTAACTATCACGTTTCCGTCACTTGCATCGGCGTCTCGCCCAACTAGGCGCCTGAAGATTGGGGCCCTTGAACATTCTTTTCTATTATTATCCCTTTGGGGTCGAGACCGAGACCGAGACCGAGACCGATTACGAGGACATTTGGTGATTATTCAACATTGCTTATATCCCAGCCAGCCACAGACACAGGCTCATGCCCAACGCCACCAAATTGGAAGGACAGGGGAACGAGCCAGTGATGATGAATCCCCTTGCTAATATGTGGCAGAGTCCATTTCAAAAGTACGAACCTTGGAGGTAAGCCACGTCATTGTGTATATCATTAAAGTAGATCAGAGTAAGTCATCAAACCAAGATGAGGAATATACATGTTCAGATATTACCTCATTCTACCCGGTCGGGTCTCCCCCAGGGACACATAAACCAATGCGCCAGAAGTAGTCCCGATGTGCGTAGAAGAGCTCCCAGAGACGATATCGGGCTGGTATAAGAGACCAGTCCCAACGAAGAGGATAGAGTGGAGCTGTCGCATCATGGGAGGCACAGTCTGCTGTTCCGACTCGATCTTCCTGCGTTCCTAGGAGAACTTGGTGCCCTGGATCTGTGCCTGACGGTCCCATATGTAAAGGACACGGATCCAAGCGGGTACTAAGAACATCGAGAGGGATGTTGACATCCTGGTACATATCCGATAGAAGGGCAGAGGTGCCTGAGCCAGCAATACATCTGGGATCTTGGTTCCCTTCGCATATTTGAAGATCCTCAATGAAAGGTGGCAGATCTGGTTTTGAAATGAAGATTTCACCGGCATGAGCAGCATAGCCCCATTCTTGGAGCGGGAGAAGGGGAACGGGGTCATTGACGTGTGTCACTCGACGGAATGGTCGGGTCACCCGGTCACTACCCGGAACGTGATGACTTCCTATTTGGAACTGCTTGTCAAGGAAATCCACAAACTCTTGGTTACCAACCATCGGCTCCCCAAATGTCGTAACAGATGGGCTCCACCCAATCAGGTTCATCTCCAACCCTGCCAAAGCGGCCACAGCTCCTCCAAGGGAATGCCCGACTAGGGTTATCTCGTAGTCCGGATACTGCTCACGAGCAGCTCGTAGCTGTGGAAACACTGCAGAGCGGGTGTTCAACCACGATGTCATGAATCCGGCATGTACAGTGCAGTTCTCGCACTTCGGACCCCGGAGCGCGGCACCGGATCCATTTCCGGGTTCGTCGCCCATATCGCCACCTGTATAAGGTACATAGGCCTGAGGGTATACCGAGAGATCGATGATTGTGTTGGTGATCGAGTAGGTTCCCCGGAAGGCCAGGATTATGCGTTTCGCACCGGGTGTGTGGGAGACTGCCATGTACCCACATGAGTCGGATAAGAGAATGCCAGTGTTCCAAGTCTATGGGATGTGAGGATTTCTTTATTCTGGGTTCACACTTTTACTTCTCCCCAAGAAGACTCACAGTAAGTAGCTGTAGGTCTGGGAATTCAGCACAGTGGCTGAGGCACTGGAATGGCTCTTGGACGCCAGTGGTCCCCACACAGTATGCGATGTCTACTAGTCTCGACGACTCCTCGAGGGAGTTGAACAACTCATTTAGGGCAGGTTGTGGTTCATCTGGGGACGATGCAATGCAAACGACCACCCATAGGCAATGTATTAGCGCAAGAACTCTATGGTAGAGCATGTTCTTTGAGTTGAAGAACTCAGGTCTTGTGAACAAATCAAGGTTCGGGTTGGAGAATCCGGGGAGCTGCATGCTTAGGTAAACGATCTGCAGACCCAGGTACCTGATTACGCAATGATCTGGTAGGAGCTAACTAGTTGACTAATAAGAGGCATGGCAAAGTGCTGATTGAGAGGGATAGGTATGTACATGCTTTAAACGGGGGGCATATTATGGTGTTTTTATCTCTTTATTTCTAGGTAGACTGGGGGATCTAGCTATATGAAGCCTAGGTGGACCAAATCACAACGCGGCCATCAACTCCACTCGCTAAAGGTGTGGCGTTAGAATGGGATCTGACAAAGACGTATTAGGGGAGGGAATTCCTTACTACTGAAAGAGCGCACCTGTCCGTTAGCCTCATCATAGGCACGGAGGGTGTTCACAGTGTTTTGGTGGGTCGATTTCAGCTTGGTGTCCACCTGAGACTGGCCTTTGAGATCCATTTGGCGGAACATGTTCAGCGCAGACTCCTCACGAGGACCCGCCCCAGCCCCAGTCGACTTCTCTAGAGAACCAGCAAGCTGCCATCCATTCTCATCGCCTTGGAAGCGGAATGGTTCACAATCCTATATCAAAGATGTTAGTACTCAAATCATCCGCATACATACGGAAAAACTTACGTGACCAGCAGCAAGGATTTCATTCTCGCCATTCCAAATGAGACTGTTCAATGGCAAAAGGCGGGTAGAGATGTTCAGCATAGCTCGAGGTGGCTGTTCCGGTGCGCTGGGGTACACGACCGTGACACTGCTGTCATGTCCAGTGAAAGCAAGAGCGTTTCCACTCGGGGAAAAAGCGACACCCTGGATCCAGCCAGCGGAGTCGTTCAGGTATTCACCACAGATGGTGTTGAAAGGCAGACGCTCACCCCAGGCGCT
Organism: Penicillium longicatenatum; assembly: GCF_028827895.1. NCBI lineage: Eukaryota > Fungi > Ascomycota > Eurotiomycetes > Eurotiales > Aspergillaceae > Penicillium > Penicillium longicatenatum. The sequence continues at coordinate 3,406,856 of NW_026643120.1, read as the reverse complement.
GGGCTCGGGGCGCTCATCGATACCCTTGATGAAGCTGGAGAAGACTCGAGCATGCGAGTCAGTGGACCCAGCAGCGAGCAAAACCGAGTTTGGGTGCCAGGCCAGGGTGGTAATAGTACTGCGAATGGGCTTCTTTAGGTGCTTCGAAATCCACCAGTCGTTCTCCTCCTCGAAGTAGCAAACAGCGATGACACGGGCTCCGGAACCGACGGCAAATTTTTGTTCGGAGGGAGACCACCTGACGAATGTTGCAGCTCGGTTGATCCGAAGGAGGACCAAAGTAGGCTTCCAGCCAGAAGGAGTCTTCTCCCAAACATAGGCATTGCGATCTACAATACAGGTCAGCTCTCATTACAAGTCCAGTCTACAGATGTGTACAGACCTTGAGAGCAAGTCACAATACGACCACTATTGGGAGCAATGTCCACACTGGTGACAGTCTTCTCATGGCCTTTCAGTTCATCGCTCAATTCAAACTTGTTGCCTGATGTCTGGTACAGCTCCACATTGTTTTCGCGGGCGACGGCAAGGGTTTGGCGGTCGGACGAGAAGGAGTGGTCTGCAATGGGAGCATGAAAAAGGTGGTGAACCTGAGGAGAGGCCATTGTTCAAGAGGTACGACAGGAGGAGCTCTCTACCGTCGATGGGGCAGAAATAGGATACGGATAGATGCGGAGGTAATCAACAGCTGGCGATGACGCCGCGGGGGGGTCCACGGGGGGATTATGTCAAACATCACATGACTGCGTTCGTTTTCTCGCAGTTAGAGATCCACTCTTACAGGCACGTTATTCTCCCATTGAGCTTCATTGTCCCTTAGGCGCAGTCTTCGCCCCTCTCTTTCTTTTTCATGCCAGTATAACATTAGTCAGAAATCATCGTCTACCACTTTACACAAAATGGCTTCGAAGGCGGCTCCTCGAGGTCTGGACGCCAAGACTGTTGGACCTCCCAACCAAACGTGAGCTTGCCCTGTGATCGCGATTGTCATGGCATTTGAAGCTAAAGATTCATAGACTCTACTGCACCAATTTGCCAGACAGGCTCCGCAAATACGATCTGCGATTGTCGCTCTATACCCTATTTTCCACCTACGGTACCATCCTCGACGTCGTAGCCATGAAGACCAGCAAAATGCGTGGTCAGGCTCATATTGTGTTTAAGGATGTTCAAGCCAGCACACAGGCGATGCGCGCTCTCCAGGGATTTGAATTTTTCGGCAAGGAGATGGTGGGTTGCAAGTGCCATGAAATCGCGACGTTTTGTCATGCTAATGGCGAATAGAAAATTGTTTATGGCAAGGGAACTTCGCACGTCATTGGCCGACTGCGTGGCACATACGTTGCGCCCGCCGCAGGAGCCGGACCTAGCGGAGTTTCGACTGACCTTCAAAAGTCTATCTTCAGTGGTCCACCGGGCGCAGTCCCTGCACGACCGACCGAGGTCAATGGAGAGTCGCACGGAACCAAGCGAGCCCGCGAGGAGGAAAGTGATGAAGAGGAAGCTCCAATGGACGAAGACAGCGATGTGCCCATGGAAGCTTCATCTGATGAAGAAGATTAAAGAGTATTCCAGGGGGAAGAGCCCAACTGGGCCCCGGGGGAGCGACCAAAGCTCCCGATGTTCACCATGTTCTTGTTTTTTTTTTTTTTGCCCTTTTACCTGCAATCCCTGAATCGAGCCTCAGGATAGTCCGGCACTATCAGAGGTCACCAGCTCGCGTGAGATGTGCAGGTTCACACAATGACCTACGAGGCCGAGCCAGATGAGAAGATACGTCCCAGCAGTAGCGCTCCGAGCGTCTGTCACCTGCGCCATGGCGTCGGCTGTGTTGCACGGGTGAACAAAGAAGGCCGGAGAGCCCGACTCTGGATGATACTACGAAGACATGAGCTCCTGGTCGGTGTTCACAAGAAAGAGCACCCTTACACCAAAGCTGATCCCACCCATGATTCCCACACTCTTCAATTCTCTTTGGTATTGCTCCGGGACCACATAACGATAGACGGCATCCAACCCCACCGGGCCATCATAATGGTGCCATCGCAGTGCAAAATACAACACAGGGACCTGATATGTGGGGGAAAGCACAATATCATAATCTACCTGTAATTTTGGGTTGAGACCGGTACGAACCAGCGCCTCCTGTGTAGAGCATTAGACCTGTAAACGTAGATCATTCCTAAATAAGAGGGGAAGCATTGCCGACCGGATCCTCTTCCTCCATCCGTATCATGTAAGCCTCATGTGGATCTACATGGATGGGGTCGGTCTGGACATCCATGTATCTTGTTATGCGAAGGCTAGGACTCTAGAAAAGACCAATCTCTACGTCAGATGTCGGATTCCATCATACTTCCAGAAAAGCCATTGGCAATATATTTGCCATATGCACTAGGCAAGGAGAGGGGGAGTTAGAGCTTCCATACCTGTGTGACAAGTCGAATGAACCAACCCCCGGCACTTTGGGCTGAAGTGCAGCGATCGGCCAGATCTCGACACGCGCTCTCAAACTCGGCCGGCAACAGGAATGGAAAGACGGACAGTACCATCCTGAACCCCCTGTCAACGTCCGGTTGCAGGTTTAGAGGGGGACGAAGTGGGGTGGAAAAGAGGGGGAAGTCAAGTGGGGTGCTTTATAGAGTAGTACAGTAGAGTGATTCCGTGGCTTCTTAACGAAGACGGGAGACAATGGAGTTGTATCAGGTTTTCTGGGATGAAGGCGGGTAAGTTGTTGGGTCCAGGTGCGAGGTACAAGGCTTAGCATAGTGAACCGCTAGTAAAGGCAAGTACCCATGACTCCCGCTTGCGGCTAAGGCCGAACCAATCATCTGACCTGATCGATAGTATACAGTTTGTTCCGCTTGCAGGTCTTTCCTTGTTTCCTTATAGTTAGTACTTTCTGCATCACTTCCCTCCTTCTTTTAGTTTCACCCTAATCTATAATTTGGGCGCAATTTGGGGTTCACCCTTGAAGTCTACGCAGGAAGTAGCAACCAGAAGGGGGAACGAGAAGAACATAAAAAAAGACACGAGCAATACGAGAAACCCCAACAACAACCTGGTCACGACAACCTACAAAAGGGAATCTAGAGTTTCCCTTTTTTTTTTTTTTTTTTTGACGTAACCTCCTTCTCTTTGTCCCTCCCGGGCCAACCGATCCTGAGCTCATCCAATCTGAAACATCATCCTTCTCCCATCATTTCCGTGCGGAGATCCTCCAGCCGCCAATCGCACGCTCAATTCTCAACTCAACGGGGCGTACGAGCTGGGGCTCGGATTGATCTCTGGACAATCGTTGGCTTGACGTCACTTTGATCCTTGGGATCTATAGGACCCTCACGCGTGGATCTTTCCCCGCTCGGATCGATCTGTATATTATTCCGGTTGTCACCCTCATGCAGTGCTGGGCCCTGTAAAGCCAAAGTCCGGGGAAAGAAAAAGAAAGCATTGAAGAGCCATGGGCAATCTCCAATCCACTTCGACTAAGAACGACAACCGCCGTTCCAATCGCCTTTCCAAGCCTTTGACCAAGAAGTTCACATTCAGCTCCCCACACTTATCCCGCTCAGAATATGAATCTGCAGAGCTAGCTTCCGGCTTGATTGGATGGCAGAATCCATGGGTGGGCTCAACAATCTCGGAGGTGAAGAACGCCCCTGGTTTACAAACGAGTGAGGCTCCCTCTCCGACCGAGCCAGAACCAGCTTCCCTGGAGCCAGGGACACCAAAGGAATCAGTTTCGCCTCGTGATGCTCTACCACCACGCTCCAGCTCCCTCTCGGCCGGCTCTGGTGGTAAAAGAGCCAGCCAGCCAGTGATGTCACCGAATTCCTCACCATCAATCGCTGCGGAGCAGCCAAGGCGGGCGAATTCGGTTCAAATTAGTCTCCAAAGACAACGGAGCGCCATCTATGACAATGCTATGGAAGATGCAGCATCCTCGAACACCCATTTCTTGGTGGGCAATCAACGCTTCTCATTGACCCGTCGACGGTCTTTACTGACCCGCCCTGGGGTGGCAACTCGACGGACCACAGGCGCAATTCGACGCATGCCATCACCAATTGGGGAGCCAGAGATGGACGATTCAGAGTCAACTCTTTCACATTGGTGTCTACCCCCGCGGCAGCGACCCCCACTTGCGTCTGCACTACCGGCACGGCCCACAAGCCCCGCGGATGCTCGATACACTCAACTTGGAGCGCTGAAACTTGGTTCTCTGCGCGTAGTCAATGGTTCTGCATCCCCGTGCCCAAGCGAACGTATTCCACTCAGCCGGACTCCAGGGCTTGGTCTCGAGGCTATTCAGACGACGTGTCCAGCGACGCTGGAGCCATGCTCGGTGTCTGACATGAAAAGGCCTGATGATGCTCCAGGGAGCCCATTCTCCTTCGAGAAGTCTCCTACAATCACCGTACCTCCGCGGGGAAAGACTTTGCTCAGAGAGCTGGACGATGAGGGAATTGCCATGTGTGATGAGAGCCAGCTTGAGAAGTGTCCCATGGGAATTGGATTGGACCGAAGCACATCTCGATCACTCAACAAGTCTGATAGTGGCTATAGCTCCGCCACTTCGCTTCGCTCAATCCAAGGCAGCCGAACAAGGGCGTCTTTTGACTCTCAGACGTCGGTGTCGTGTACTAGGGATGAGAAGATCCAGCTCCGCTTCCAAGAGAAATCCGTTGGAAATTACTCTCGGCCACATCCTACTTCGAGTCGCTGGTATGATAAGAATGGCGCCAATGCGCAGATGCGACCTGGAACGAGGACACGTCGATCTACGCTGTGCGCACCTCGATACACAGAATACCCCACCCAGAAGGATCTCGCGATCGAGTCAAGCAATTCTCCATATCCGTTTGCTTTCCAGGAGGGGCAGGCGAATTACAACAGAAGCAATTTCTACATGGATCATTTCTGCGCCACAGCGCTTGATAATTCATGTAGCTCAAGCTCATCGGCCACGTTGGAGACAACAAGCAGCTCTCAACGAAAGGCCAGCACAGAGATTCAATCCCGGATATACCGATCTGCATCCGAGCATCGCCTCCACGGAAACGAGGAGTACGACACAGGGGCCTCGCACTCCCGAGCTCGAAACCAACGAAGCGGTCGGGTGTGGTGCCAAAGACCTGGCATCGAGGTGCCACCTCTGCCGACGATCTTGTCTCCTGATCATCTTCAAGTTGGAGAAGATAATGACGGGGAATTTCCTCTCATTGAGTCCCGAGGCCGGCCCCGCAGCCGTAGCCAGGACCAACGGCCTCGCAAGCTGACGAAAGCGCGTCCACGGCCTGATGTTCATATGTCGACTTCTTTTGCACTTGGCTAATACCGGAATGCCGGTGTGGCTTTTCTTTCTTTTTTATTCTTCATGTCTCTTTGGAATTCTACTTCTTGGTGGTTTGGTTTTATGCTATTGGAAGGGTTCTACAAAAGTTGGTGTCAAACGTTAGATTCGGATTTTCAAGGTGCTTTGGATGGAGTCTGCTGAATTGGAATGGATATACCCTCGTTTGATTTGCCATTCCAGGCTTGATATACGGGCGTTCTGAATAGTTCTCATTGAGACATTTTCTCAATCTGGTTTAATGATGATTTTAATGATATTCCAATTATGCTTCTGATCCTGCACTGCATCTGCAATTTAAAGTTGCCAGCTCGCAACCTCTTCACCGCGTGGCCTAGCCTTGCAGTAAGGGAGAACCAGAGTGCAGGACTTACAAGCTATGGATATATCACATATTGAAACACGTAAGATGGAAAGCTTCACACGTTAAGCCAATATGATCCGATCCATACACGATAAGATATTGTATGACGCAAGAAATACTTTACTTCCAAGCCTACTTAAAAGCATCCTCACGTAGATCAGCACCAGGAGTTAGCAATGCTGTAAGTACTATGATATAAAACGACATCCCTTGTGAGGCGCAGGTACCTGTCGACGCCAAACTGTACGCGGATCCACCCCATTGACCGCTTGAACGCCCTCACTTTGGTCTGGGCCATGGCTGAAGGACAAATCTTGTATGAATTTTTATTTTTTTGTATCTGCATTCTCAAGTGGGTTTGTTCCGTCACAATACGGCTTTGTTCTGCAATTTATGTGGCCCTTGATACGAGGCGTGTTCTCACGCACATGCCTCGAAGAGTTCTAAAAACAAAGTGTACGAGTGTGGGCTATACAAGGGCCAATCCCTATAGGTAGACCTATATGTCTTGAGAAAACCCCTCACCATCTAGAGATCTACCATTCTGGCTCATCCTGGTCGAGTTGTACCAGAAACACACTTTGCAATTGTTCAACATCCATGGAATTATTCCTGTAGGTAACTATCACCGGGGAAAACCAAATCGAAATGATATTAGTTTGTCTGGCGGCCATATCCCCTAATTCTTTCCGCGAATGCCCAGCTTTGTCCTTCGATCTGCTCGTCCTCCTTGAGGTCAATGCCCTCCTTGGTAATGACCGCTATCGAATATTTGTCGATACTGCGGGCATCACGGTAGAAAAGGACCTTCAAGCAGTCCTTCAAGGCTGACACGGCCTCCTCCCGGGTGATATCTTCAATGGGCATCTCTTCAGGGAACCGTCGTCGCAGAATGGGAACGGCAAGATGAGCACCAAACCCAGTGGCTAGATGAGGAGCGGAGAAGGTTGTGCCCAGGAGATCCGCTGAACTGAGGAACGGCTTGCCATCCACGTCGAAGCCTGCAACGAGGACATGGTTCCACAATGGGTTGAACTCGGAGCGTCGCTTATAGAAAACCTTGGAGAGGTAAGTGTGCAGATTCTTGGCGTTTAGCATGTTGCCGTGGGTTGAGTAGTTCTCTCTGATATCGATGGATTCGAGCAATCGGTCGATGTATTGCATGTCAGACACATCTCCACCGAAGCCGACAACGGCGTTGTCGCCGAAGACTCGCAGGCGCTTAACATCAGTAAAGCGTGCCAGGGATCCGTAGGAGGCTAGAAGTTGGCAATAAAAAAAAAAGAAAGTCAGGAGTTTGATCTCGCAATCCGAGCCGGATGCTTGAAGGTTGCGTACCTAGATTGTCGGTGGCCAGAACGACACCACCGTTAAACTTCACACCTATGACGGACGTTCCAGTCACTGCCGGCGAAGAGGTGTGTGTCTTAGGGCCCGTGGTCTGAAGATATGCGGGGTTGTAGGCGCCGTAAACATCGTTCCTGGGCTGTAATGTGCTGTTAGCGACGAAGTGGACGGGTTCATGGCTGGGAGTCCATACTCGACCCCAAGTTCCCGGGAAATGGTCCATTATCAATCAAGAAGGTCTCAGAAATTTTTGAAAAGAAGAAGTTCAAATACAGGGCAGAATCAAGCAGTGAAGATGAAGGGAGTGCAGCGTAGGGATTGAACGATGACGATGCACGGAGCTTAGGCAGGCGAAGCTGACGGAGCTCTGAATGACTAAGCAATGGATTCCACCAACTAACTGGTGAAATACACGCAGTAAAGAACCAAGTCTCTGATGAAAAGCGAATAGTATGTGGGCTTTATTTCGTGTTTTATAATTGGTTTCCCTGTGAAATTTATGCTACGGAACTACGATATAGACGTAGACGCTCGCGATATCTGTCCCAATCAAGTTCGTCGTATTCGCTTGGTGCCCGAGCCCCGAGGCAGCCAAGTCCATACCGGTCTTCTTATTGGCAGAACCATGGTAATAGTATGCTCAGCCTCTGAAAGGCTTCGTATCCGCACGGCATACCGGTCAATCAAGGGACTTTAGTAGACATAAATATGATCCCCCGGTTACCCTGCACCCATCTACGCTAAATTTCCTTCTTCACGAACCGCACATACTATATACCATGGCCTCTGACTTGACTCCATCCGAATCGATTCAATCTATCCACCCAGAACTGGATGAACAGGATTCATCTCGTCTTTACATCATCTATCGAAAGCGGTGGAGACGGCGCTATGAAGTCAAATCTGCAGCAGACCAACTCATATACTTCGGGGAGGTATCCAATTTCAAGTACGCTAAGCCCGACCTCACCTTGCATCGAGGAACAAGCGTCGATGCACCCGTGGTGGCAGCCAGCAAACTCCTCAAGTTCTCCGGTGATTTGAAATTGGCATTGGGGGACCCCGACGATGTGACCAATGTCCAATGGGAGGATATGACCAGGGAATCTTCTTGGATGCACCAAACGTATCGCTTTGAAGTGAACATGTCTAGCCGGTCTGAGGGCATCCACGGGCAAAGACGAGCCTTGCTCTGGAAGCGAACACGCTCAGTAGGAGTCGATGATACAACACCATCGTGGAATCCTCGGAACTTCAAGCTGATTGATGAGAGAAGCGGTGACCTGGTGGCGGTATTCACGAGCAAACGGTCTATTGGCCAATGTGGGAGATTGCAGATCAAGGAGGATCACGGGGAGTGGTTTGATACGATGGTCTTGCTTTCATATATAAGCCTGTATGAAAGGTTCGAGCGTCGTAACAGGCAAGCTGCTGCCGCAGCTGGAGGGTCGTGAGAGGGTCGTCAAGCCGCACTATGTACAATAGCCATTCATCTGTTTTTTTGTCCCATTTTTGCAATTTTGGCCTTCTCTCTGCATTTAGAAGTCTGCCAATAGATCCTCACAGTTCTATACTATGTGCCTGGGGCTTGGAACTCCGGCAAGCCTCGACTGTCGGGAAATAATCCCTATTGTATGGGGTGATAGAAAAGGAGTATTCGTAGTCACGAGGCTAGAGCAGCTCATCCCTAGCCTGCAGGTCTATCCAGATGTAAGGAAGTCCGAGTTTTGCGGAGGATACTGTTCCTGGAGCTAACGTCAATCCGTTCGTTCACGGATTGCCTTTTCTTTTGATCTCCATGCTAGAAGTTGATCCGTGCGTAGGAGAACTGGAGACAAACTCAATGGAGGATCTCTGTCCAGATGCCTTCTTATCGTCCATCCTTTGCCGAGCTTCCTGCTGAGCCCGGAGGAGCTCTTCCTTGAATGCCCAGGGCGGTAGGGTGGAGGTATTCCAGAGTTCCACTGGTAAGGAGGTATCATACTGTGCTTGCTCATCAATCCCAGCATGTTCCATCATTTTGATCAATAAGCTCGGGTTCTTCAAGGACGATGAGCTTGCCAGCTTTGCATTGAAATGTACGCCATTTTTCTTGAGGGAAAGGAAATGCTCGAACTTGGCATTTGCGGCAGGGTCGGGGGATCCTGACGGGGATGGGGGGATATCCAAATTAGGAACTGGAGGCAGTGTCAAGTCCTGAATCAAAGCCCGGGATGCTGAAAAGGGAGAAGTGTAGCCGCCTGCTGGGCGCTCTTCCGGGTAGGGAGTTGTGTTCATAACTGCCGGGCCTAGCACAGGACCGTTCGGAGCTACATTGCTGGTGCTTGGGCCAAGTTGACTTGGAGAATCATCGGCTTCATTCTGGTCTAATTGAAATTAAGGGCGCAAGTCAGTGTGGGGATTATCAATTGGTTTTGAATGCATGCTAGAATCACCTTTGACCTGATTGGCTTGCAAAGCCTCGAGATGTTGCTGTGTGTGCTATGCGAGAGAGTTCTTAGTCTAATAACCCAATACATGGCAATATCGAAGCTCGAACCTGAGGCGCAGGGGTCTTCGTTTCAACTTCTTCCTCACTGCTGCTGTCATAAGCACCTAGACCGAGCATGATGCGGCCTGTAGCTTAATCTTCCCTAAAAAGGGTACTCTCCCTAGAATGAAGGCGTGCAGGCAGAACAAGAAGCGAATAGTTGTGCAATGTCGCAATGCTCCCACAAAATTGTGCTGAGCGTGTTCCAGTACTGTACAGAGTTTAGAATACTTTCGAGGTTGACAAGTTAACGAAGGACCGCCTGAGGCTAAATGTTACATAAGCGAAAGGCAGCTAAGTTGGTTACGGCATCGCGTCAGACATCTTAGAACATTGACCAGCTTTCTCCTCTCCCCAAATCCAACTTTCAACCGATTCTTGACTACTTGGTCACCATTTACCACCTCTAAATACTCTTTTGTAGCAAACCTTTATCCGGCTACATCTTATTCTTCACAATGACGTCGCTTCTGGGTCACCCAGCTGGTGGTGAGGGTATCGGCTACTCCTTCTCTGAACCCACAGCTGCCCCTGTCAAGCAACATGGTTTTTACCCGTAGGAGATCCATCATTTTGATTGCCTTTGAATGTTTGAAGCTTATGATATCATTAGGTACACCGACAATGGTGGCTCGACCCTGGGCATCACTGGATCCGATTTCGCGATCCTTGCTGGCGACACCCGCTCTACATCAGGCTACAATATCAACTCTCGCATGGTTCCAAAGGTTTTCAAGATCGGTGGTGATGATGAGACTGGGGAGGGAGCTCACATTGTCTTATCCGTGGTCGGTTTCGCCGCGGATGGCAACGCCCTAAAGGAACGACTGGACGCCGTGGTGAAGATGTACAAGTACCAACATGGGAAACCCATGTCTGTTTCCGCGTGTGCACAGCGTCTGTCTACAATCCTATACCAGAAGCGATTCTTTCCCTACTACGTTACCGCCATCCTGAGTGGTCTGGACGAGGAAGGCAAAGGCGCTCTGTACAGCTATGATCCCGTGGGATCATACGAACGGGAGCAATGCCGGGCGGCCGGTGCGGCAGCAAGCTTGATCATGCCCTTCCTGGACAACCAGGTCAACTTCAAGAATCAATACATTCCCGGCAGCGGAGAAGGACATGCACTGGAGCAAAAGAAACCCGAGCCTCTGCCCCAATCGACAGTGGAGCAATTGGTGCGGGATGCATTCACAAGTGCGGTGGAGCGGCATATCGAGGTTGGTGATCACTTGCAAATGATGATCATCACCCGGGATGGAATCCAGGAAGTCTTCCACCCTTTGAAGAAGGATTAGAAATATCTTATCCCTTGTCTAAGACAGCCTTCTAACATGAGAATATGGAATCGATTTTGAAATCCCTTTGTAGTTCATTTGTACTCAAGGTAACATAAACATAAGTAACTTTCCGTAAATGGAGCTCTTAAACATCGTCACTCGGATATAGTATCTTTTTAGAAAGCCCGCACTTGAAATGCACCAGAACGCCCATACCATGCCAAGGAGAATTTGAAAGAGAGTATGAAATCAGAAACGCTCCTTCATGCGCGAAGCCACCGTTCGAAGGTTGCCATAAACCTTGCCCTATTTGTGGGTTAAAAATTTGCTCCATGATGCCTGTGTATGTGGTACAAACTTACCGGAGGGCTACCCAAAATCAGGCTAACGATGGCCTCTCGTGCTATGTGAATGTTCTTAAAACCACCGAGAATGTGAATTTTGGCATCGGCCAGGACAACTCGGGTCCGACTGGCATTTTCGATAGCAAACTTGGTCTTTCCATCCTTGCCAGCAATTCGGCCAATAGCACGACCCAGATGCTCTCCATTCAGGGTCTTCACATCCTTGATCTCAAAGGTCTCGATATAAAGATCATCCAGTCGTAAGAGGGCGATCGCATCATCAATATCAAATCCGAGGGTGAACGCCTTGACAAAGTCTGCACCCTTCTGCAGCGCACCGACGTCGGTGGTAAATTTGGAGGTCCGCAACTCCACTGCGCGGCTCTTCACATTCATCCGCACCTGTAACTTCAAGTGTTCGACAATCGGAGGGCAGATCTTGGTCCAGTTTGCTTTGAGGGGTGTCATGCGGTGAGGTGGAACGGGTACCTTTCGAGTTTCGACCCGATAGGCGGCGCTGGTCTCCTTTGCAGGTGTGAAAACGGGGCGGCCCTCTTCGTCGATGCGCATCTCATTGTCTTCGGGCGAATTTTCCACAGGCTTGGATACGTCCAGGTCCGCCTGGGCATCAATCAGAACCTCATCGTCCTGGTCTTATCAATGGAGTTAGCGCATCTCAGAAGATCTCGATCTATGCGATCTAGGCAGTAACTTACCAGGAAATTGAGCTGCGGGAATTCCTGCAGGTTCTACCGGTTGAAGAATAGCAGTAGGGGCAGGCATTGTGCGTGAATGTGTTTGTGTGTAAGACCAGAAGGGGAAAAAAAGATGAGTCTGTTATCGCAAAATTTATCGCCCCTCTACCAGAAGAACTTGTGGGCGGCCCGATTTTTCCCTGTGCAAACAGCACAAACAGCGGATGATTTCATCTCTCCCAATCCCAGTTTCTCAAGTTCTCCAAGTGACGGAAGCTCTAGCTATTCTTTTCTACTTTCTACAATCCCCCGCAGGATGTGAAGATAGAGATGTCCGCCAACCTCGGACGCCGGCTTTACACCCAACTTTGGGAATCGGCCCATCCATTCTTCGGCCGCATACCAAATCGCATCTCCGCCGCCGACGCCTCGTCAAGGAAGCTTCTCGACTCGTTCGTGGCTGGTCCGCGGCGCTTGTCCACTCCAGCTGGGAAAACAACCCATCTGACTAGAAGATTTGCTTCGGGCGGCTTTCTCGTTTTCGTATCTCCCAGCTCCACTGCGGCAGAAACAAATGCAGCGTGCATCATAACCTCCAAAACTACATCACCATACTATCTCTGGAAACGAGCTTTTCACACACCAAGAAGTGACCAACATAATGGAGGGTCCTCCGGCGGTCACCAGGCCTCAAAGGCCGATGATTCTTCTCCAGTAATCCAAGACACTGCTAATACCACTCAAAATCCGCCTTCGAAGCTGCAACCGCATGATGCACATCCCGCACGTCCCTCCAATCGCCATTTAATGAACCGATTACCACATATACCACATTTACACCGACCAACAAAAGAAGAGCTTCTGGCAGCAGCAACTGGTTTTTGGTCGCGTCTCAAGGTGCGATTCAAGTGGTTCTCGATACGAAGTGTACGGCCCTTCAACCTTGATGAAATAGCAGCACTCTTCTCCTGGGTCCTCCTAGGTCATGTCGTATGGGTCGTAGTAGGAACAACTACATTTTTCTCCCTTCTAATCTTGGCCATCAACACCGTCTTCGCACAAGGTACGTGGATTATTTTTCTTTCTACTGATCGGGGGCCCAAATGTTAACCAGGTCTCAGAAACGTTGGCCGGATGGGTGGGCAATTACTTGACCAAGTCCTCTGGCGTCCAGGTTGTCTTTGAGTCTGCCATTGTACCCAAGTGGAAAAATGGCGTGATTACTTTCAAGAACGTTTTTGTTTCGAGGCGGCCAGGGCAAGGTACGGGCCATGTCAGCAAAGGTTCTTCAAAGACCGCCGCCGCTGCTGCCGCTGCCGCTGCCCGAGGTGACCCCGGGCTCGAGGATCCACTCGTGTTCGAAGAAGAGGATACCAATTACACACAATTTGACGTGTCTCTTGAAACCGTCAACGTGACGCTGTCATTCACTAAGTGGTTGAATGGAAAGGGACCGTTGCGGGATGTGGAAGTCAAGGGAATCCGAGGTGTTATCGACCGCCGGCATGTTTTCTGGCCGGAGGATGACCTCGATCCCAAGTCTTACCGACACGAGCATCACCCCGGCGATTTCGAAATTGATTCATTTAAGATGCATGATGTATTGGTGACCGTCTATCAACCGGATAACTTCCGACCATTCTCAATCAGCATCTTCTCTTGTGACCTTCCTCAGCTGCGGAAGCAATGGTTATTCTACGACTTTCTGTCGGCAAATATGATGTCGGGTTCCTTTGATAATTCCCTGTTCACTATCCACCCGCGTCAGACAAATGGCTTCACAGGGGGCCAATGGGATGAAGGTACAGAGGAAGATGGTCAAGCCAGCCCATGGAAAAAACACAGCAGAATTCGTGTCGACGGGCTCAATGTTGATCATCTGAACCGCGGCGTCCAGGGTCCATTCTCTTGGATCCATGAAGGTACTGTGGACATTGTGGCCGACATCATGTTCCCTGCCGAGAACGATGAGAGCCTAGCAAAGGTAATGGCAGATTTTTATGATCGACTGGAAGCCACCGTTACCTCCAATCAGGACTCAGGCTCCCTGCGTCAGCAAAACGATGTCGATCTCGAACCCGTTTCCGACGCGGACAAGCGATTCCTTATGATGGACTTGCGAGTTCAAATGAACAACGTTCGTGCCGCTGTCCCCATATTTACCCGGGACCTTTCCTATATCAACAACGCCCTCATTCGCCCAATTGTCGCGTACATCAACTCAAAGCGTACCTTCATTCCCATCAACTGCCGTCTCGTCAAGCGCGCTGGTGATTTCGATGGCAGCTGGACCATCTTTGACAGTGGATTGATGGACGATCTGTCAGCCGCTGTAAGTTTGATTGTTTTTACCCCCCTATCTCTCTCTCTTTTCTTGCGGTGGTGCTAAGCTAACCTATCTCTCTCAGACCTACGATGCCTTTGCTCGAGACGTCGTTGATGACCAAGCCCGCAAACGGCGATTCAAAAAAGTTGGATTCTGGTCTCTTCAGCTGGCTGCGCAAGCCATCTTCATGGGAATGGCGGGCAATATCGCATGATTTTATGTACATTCCAATGGCCACACATCCTAGACCGATACTATTTGGCGTTATGGGGAGTCTTGATCTTTTTTTTACCCCATGTATCATAGCCACTACGACAGGGTTGCATTATGTGGAGTCTGGTGTATTCCCACGGTTTTCGTTATTGCTGTTGTTTTCCCTTCTCGTACTTTGGTTATGGAGGTTGATTTTGATTACTCCATTTGCTCTACCTGTATTATATTGGACAATATTCGACTGGCTTGATCTAAATATTCCTTTATTGCATGTGTGGAGATCCCGGGGTACCGTATATCTCTGTTCAGGGTAGCGTACGTTTGGGGGCATTCATATGCAGGGTTTATCTATAGATCTCTGCTGGGTCAGCCACATGAAAGACTGTGGATAACCCGTGACTCGGAAACCACCACGTTCATTGTCTCCACGGGGACCACAGTATATATCTAGATCTTCTCCCGGTACTTGACTTTACATACTGCACTATATATACCTCCCCGGCAATTTTTAAAGATATATATACATTACCGAAGTTCCTCGAGCCAAATACTTCCAGTGAACGGATCACCCTACAGTCCTTATGGATTCCTAGCTGTCATCAGGGATCGTCGTGGGCTCCACCTAACACCATTACAAGCAATTGAGCCCTTCTCCCCCTTTTTCTCTATTAATTTCCGCATTTCTTCTCCTCCCCACCTTCAATATATTAACATTTTCCTATTAAGATTTTATATCCTCTTGGTCTTCTCATTATATTCTATTGCTTTCCAAGGGGCCCCTTTATCTAAGACATCTGAATATCTTGACCCCCTTTCTTGCTTTTTCACTAAGCTTCCAAGCTTCCGGGGACCCGCCCTCTCTTCTCCCGGGTCTTTGCCTCCAACCCACCAACCCCTCTGATGCTGATCCCTGTGTGAAACGATGTCCCAGTGGCGAGGCAGTGAGGACGACGCGCCAGGTTCCAAGAACCAACCTGCCCATAACCCGCCTCTCAACGGCCTTATTCCCCGAGACTACCTAGGCGCGCGATCCGAAGTGGCTTCGCGCCCCGGCGCTCCTGGCTCTCGGCATATTTCACCATCACCACTGCACACCACT
The DNA here is from genome assembly GCF_028827895.1 of Penicillium longicatenatum. Taxonomy (NCBI): domain Eukaryota; kingdom Fungi; phylum Ascomycota; class Eurotiomycetes; order Eurotiales; family Aspergillaceae; genus Penicillium; species Penicillium longicatenatum. Next base: position 3,391,302 of record NW_026643120.1, on the reverse strand, counting down.
TCTCTCCCGAACTCACGCTTGCAAGATTCTCCCTCGTCACAGAGTCCGCTGTCCCCCCGGTCGAGCGCCAACCCGTCCCCGTCCCAGAATCGGTCGCCCATTTCCCGCATAGCCAATGCACCGTTCCCGGCGCCTCCCTCGAATTCTGTTCAGAATCTCTCCCCATCACCAGATATAATAGGTATGGAGTCGGGCAACGTTCCAAGACCCGGCGACGGCAGTATTCCCAAACCGCCTGGTGCGGCTGACCCTGATCGTTCCGCTTCCTCGTCCGTGAGCTCTATACTGTCAGCACCCGGCGATCGTCCACACCACCGCATCATGCCGCGCACGTCGTCCATTGACTCTGCCATTTCCTCCTTATCCTCTGCTTCTCAAAAATCTACATTTGATGCCAATGCGTTGAGTCCAGCGGACATTAATAACCTAATCAATGCGGCCGGTTCGGCGGAGGCTGTTATTGTACACCTCCTGAGAGAGAAGCACCAAGCAGCCTCCCAGAACTCGCAACTCTGGAAACTAGTGGACAAGCAAAGGACGCTTATACTAGGTCTTAATAAGGACCTCGAACGCGCCTTCAATGAAAAAGAAAAGTACAAAAAGAAATTGAAAGAGCTCCAAGACACCGCGCCGCCACTGCCAACCGCCGCCACTGCAAGTTCACTGCCTGGATCAAATGAAGCGGCGCATCCTCAGCAAGCTACACCTGGACCGATTGGCGAGCAACAGTGCGACAGGCGGCAAGTCCCACAACCGACTATTATACCCGCCCAAGCCGCATCCAGAATGCCCCTTGGAAGCACGGATCTGAGTCCTACTAACAATTTGTCGTCTCCGGTTGGAAGCGATGGACAGAAACTCCCACACCCGAGTCGCAAGCCCCCACCGGCGCCTCTAGATTTACGCCTGCCAATGGATAATGTTCGCAAAGTGCAAGGGGACCCAGATTCGGAATCCGATTATGGCGATTCCCAGGAGGAAAGATCAAGCCTAGATCGTGGAAGGAGAAAGACCCGAGAGGAAGATGATCGAGATCGGGAAGCCACCATCAAAAAGGAGATAGATCCTCAGGGATCGGTGAGCACGGTCAAATACGGATCATCTCATTCCTCCCAGGGCACGGCCACATCTGCTAGCCCGGCAACTGGTCCCCGTGAGCTTGCCACGAGATCGCCACCGAATGTAGGGGCCTCTGGCTCTCTGGGTTTCATGCTCAACTCTCGCACAAATCCTTCCCTTCCAAATGGACGACCGAGCTTCCCTAACCCAAAGAGCCCCGGTTTACCATTAAGCCCGAGGCCAGAGGACCGACCTCTCGGTTCGCCTTTGCCCCGCATGCCTCGAGACCTCAATTCGATGGCGAGCCAGTCCATGACTGCAGGTACGAACCTACCTGGTTTGCCTCTGTCCCCCAGAGCTGGTAATTACCCAGCTCAGTTTGCCCCGATACCAACAATCGATACTGCCGCGAAGATAGACAGCCCCGGATCCCTGCGGTCTCTTAGATCAACTATATATCAGGGATTGGTGTCAGATGAGTACCCTGGCTTATTGTTACCACCAAACGCTCTTCCTGTGATTCAAGTCCAAGTCTCTTCGTCCCGACTTCGACCATCCAGGAATAGTTATATGGCTCCAAAGCCCTTGGAGGAGGAGCCTGTTTTTACTCTCAGTGTAATATCTCGGGCTGAGATGTCAGAACTCTGGCGAGTTGAAAAAGTCATTGCATCTTTGCCTCAGTTAGATCACCAAATCCGCCATTTGGTCGAATTCCCAGGAAGATTACCAGATCGCAGCATTTTCAGTGGACACTCCCCTGCTAAGGTAGATGCCCGGCGTGCTGCGTTGAATGCATACTTTGACAGTCTGTTGGATACACCCATGGATGAAAAGGCGGCCTTGGTCATTTGTCAATTTCTCACTAACGACGCTATCGAGCCACGAGATGATGAGACTAGCCTGCTTCAAGGCAATAGCTCGACGCAGCCTGACATGCCTCGAGGATCTGATGGCAGGCCTCGAAAAGAAGGCTACCTGACGAAAAGAGGCAAGAACTTTGGCGGTTGGAAAGCGCGCTACTTTGTCCTTCATGGACCCGAGTTGAAATACTTTGAGTCGCCAGGCGGTCCTCACATGGGGACTATCAAGCTGCACCATGCTCAAATTGGCAAGCAGTCACAGAATCCTAGTAATCAGAGCAATCTTCCTCCTGGGCCAGATGAGGAAGCTGACAATCAATACCGCCATGCCTTCCTTGTTTTGGAACCCAAAAGGAAAGACTCCTCGGCCCTTGTCCGACATGTGCTCTGTGCCGAGAGTGACGATGAGCGCGATAGATGGGTAGAGGCTCTGATGGAGTACGTCGAGAGCCCCTCTTCAGACAATGATAGTCGGGGCAGTGCATCCATCAAAAGCCAGCAGCAAACCCAGACGAGACACCAACAACCGTCAAGCAATGGCAGCAAACCTCAGTCGTTACCCAACAGCGGTAGCAGGAAGCCAACTAGGAGTATTGAAAGTCCTGACCAGGAAGTTAAGGCCCCAGTTCAAGGATTCAGCTTTGACGACACCATTGCGGCAGAGCCTCCGATCCTTGGTTCTTCCCTTGAACAGGCCCCTCGTTCGCCACGCATACCGGCTGCGCTCTCAACAGACTTCAGAGATCTTAGTCAATCTCCCGTCGAGCAATCCTTGCAATCACCCAAGACTATCTCTGGTCCTACCAATGGAGCTGTGATCCAGGATGTTGGAGCCTGGGGCAATAAAACCACGATGTCCACCAAAGAAAAGAAACGCAGCATCTGGGGCTTCCGCACCCGGTCTTCCTTTGATCTGTCGTCGCAGGCCCCGGCTGTTAGTGAGTCGGGCGCATCAAATACCATCATTCAAGCAGAACGCAAAGATCCCATCAGGCCTGTATTCGGAATACCCTTGGCAGAAGCCGTTCAATACTGTGCGCCAGTTGGAGTAGATGTGGAATTGCCGGCTGTTGTATATCGTTGTATCGAATATCTGCATTCCAAGGAGGCGGCTTTAGAAGAAGGAATTTTCCGTTTGAGCGGTTCCAATGTTGTGATCAAGGCCTTGAAGGAACGCTTCAACACCGAGGGTGATGTGGATTTCATTGGTGGTGATCAGTATTATGACGTTCATGCTGTCGCCTCTCTCTTCAAGCAATATCTTCGGGAACTCCCAACAACGGTGCTCACCCGAGAGCTTCACTTGGACTTTCTCCGGGTTCTTGGTATGTCTCCTTCACTCATCTTTTCACAGCCTTAATGGGGAGAGTAGGCTAACACTCATCCCTCTTCTGTTCGAACAGAGCTTGATGACCGCCAAAAGAAAATTACAGCCTTCAATGCTCTGGTTAGCCGGCTACCAAGACCGAATCTGGTGCTACTGCGGGCCTTGTCGCTGTTCCTAATCGAGATTGTCAACAATTCTGACGTGAACAAAATGACTGTTCGGAATGTTGGCATTGTTTTTGCTCCGACTCTAAACATCCCCGCACCGGTGTTTTCAATGTTCCTTACCGATTTCGATAGCATCTTTGGTGATATCGGTTCCGGTCCAGGACCAACCATTGAATTAACTGTGGACAACAGTTTATCCCCTGATGACGTTCGTTCCCCTCGTCACCAGATGTTCTCAGATATCCCGACCCCATCGTACAACCAGACGTCATTCCGAGGTCCAGGGGACGCCTCCAGTGGTCCCTCAGATAACCCTCGAGCCGCCCATGATACGGGCTTTGCTCATATGCAGCCCAGCTATGACCAGCCAGCTTACAGGAGCGACGCATATAACCAACACTCAGGTGCTTCGGCTTCTTATGGTTCGTTGAACGGCATGTTGTCTCCCGGCTCAGACGATACTCGTTCAGCCAAGACAAAGCGGCGGGAGAGCTCAATGCTCTTTATGGAACACAGTACGTAAAATCGGCTCAAGCTTCGGGTTCGCATTCTTTAACCCTTCATTTTCATCCAGACCCAGGAGATCTTGCATTCAACCCGGACAAATAATCAAACCACAAGCAGTCATTGTGAACGTGCTGTTATGTTGATCTTCCCGGCATCTTTCTAATCTTCTATTGTCGATGAAACCACCCTTTCTATTTCTTTACCGATCACGATTTGCACGCAGAATGACGACTTTACCCACTTGGCACCAGCAGAATCGCACGGGAATGTTTAATGATAATGGTAATTAGGACGAGGTTGCAGTAATGAGGCACGAGCCCCGTGTCCTGGAGATCTTTTATTTCTTGATCTATCGTTATACCCATTCTTCTTCTTCTTCTTCTCCTTTCTCTTCTTCTTCTTCTTCTTTCATTTTGTCGTTCTGTCTACTCTTGGTTCCTGTTGCCCGCCGGCTTTTTTTCTACTTTCCATGTCTAATTGCTCTTCACGCACTCGAGATCCCTTGTATCTACAGCGGTACGATTGTGCATTATAGCTTGATAGAGTCCAATGTCTCCATCCCTATTCTTGGGCTCTTTGATCAGAAGTAACGTTGACATGAGTTCATTATATATCAAAACTGTTTATGGTGAATCACTGGAGATCAGAACCGCCCAGTTCGCTCGCCCCGCCATAAGCCCATGAGTTCACCATTTTCACGAGCCCAATCTCGCACACTGTCCACCAGGGCCTTGGCCATTCCTTTATTTTTGGACTTGCCGTCCGAGGTGCCCCGGTTGTGGCCTAACCCACTGGCGGCACGGTCTCCCGTTGCGTATTCCGATCCCATACTTGGCAGCACATTCTCACCAGCACTCAGGCTGACGAATAGGGCAAAGGGGACCAGCCACACACATAGCCCAAAATAAGAGGCAACCTCGGAGAACGAAGGCATATCCTCGTAATTCATTTGGTACGGCTGACGCCAGTTGTTATCGGCCCGGCGGGATGGAGAGGGTGGCATCGAAAAGTGACGGAACCATAACCAATGGTTCAACAGCACCAGAATGCATGAGAGGATAAAAAGTGGATCGGATAGCTTGACGATAGGGAAGCGGCGCAAATTGCTTGCGTAAACCAGGTGGGAGAGGATGCTGAGTAGGGAGAGCCAGATGGGGAATCGGTCAAAGATCACTAAAAGGACCTGAATGACGATAATGCTGTAAATAAGGCGATTCAATAGCTTGCGCGCTAGAACAGTATGCTCTTCGACCAACTCAGACAGATAGTAAAGTCCCGAAGCTATAGTTTGCGTGTCAATGGAGTCGTTGATAAGTTCGGAGAAGCTTAGGCTTACCGATGGCGAGAGTGAGAAAAGCGAACCCAACAATCACCCCTAAATATCCGACGAGAGAGAGAATCCACATGGTGAAGCATAGAAATAGGAATTGAATTTGGGAATGGGATCGGGGTAACTCGAAGGAAGAGTAGAAGATGAACGCGATTGATTGAAAACGAACGTGATCGACGAATGCCTCAGGCCGCCACCCCACTCCGGATTAAAAATAAATTGCAAACTAAAATTTATACCATGACATAGACATAACTCTGGCATCTCCACCCTCGCCATCATGTCGCGCCCCGAGGATATTCTGTAGGTCTCACTTGCCTTTTCTCTAGTCCCTTCCTTGCATGAAACTCACCATTGAGCTCTTGTACCGCAATAGGCCACCCGACCTCTTCTACAACGACAATGAGTCCCGCAAGTATACAACGTCTTCACGTATTCGGAATATCCAAGCCGATATGACAAACCGAGCCCTGGAGCTTCTAGACCTTAAGTCTCCTTCCATGATCCTTGATGTTGGATGTGGTTCGGGGTTGTCAGGTGAGATTCTGTCGCAAGAGTCCCCCGAAGATGGCGGACCGCATACATGGGTAGGCATGGATATTTCCCCAAGCATGCTGGATGTGGCTCTGCAACGTGAGGTTGAAGGCGATCTCTTTCTTGCCGATATTGGCCAGGGAATACCCTTCCGCCCCGGCTCTTTCGATGCGGCAATCAGTATCAGTGCGATCCAGTGGTTATGCAATGCCGAAACCAGCGACGTCAGTCCTGAAGGTCGCTTGAAGCGATTTTTCGAGGGCCTTTATGCCAGTCTTCGTCGTGGTGGACGAGCAGTCTGCCAATTCTATCCCAAGAATGATATTCAGCGTGGCATGATCAGTGGCGCTGCCATTAAGGCCGGCTTCGGAGCTGGTATGCTTGAAGATGATCCGGGCACCAAGAATGGCAAGCTATACTTGGTCCTTACTGTGGGTGGTGGTGGTCTCCAAGGGGATATTCGAGGCGTTGTGAACGGCATGGATGATGTCGATGTGTTGGATGCTAGGAAAAAAGCCATGGAAGTCAACAAGGCTCGCCCGGCCCGGAAAGGTGACCGGGCCTGGATTATGAAGAAAAAAGAACAGATGGAGAAGAAAGGAAAGGTGGTGAAGCACAACTCGAAGTACACCGGCCGCAAACGACGTACGGCCTTTTAACTGTCATTTGGGTGCACTCCTTCCCAGTTCCCCATTCCAGATGCACCGGCGTGCTTTAAAAAGTTCTTCGCTTCATGTTTTTTTCCCCTTTTGATACCCCTTTCCCACTGAACACCAGTCCACACTTCCGGCACCAATGGCGCTCTGGAGCATCCTTCTGGGGGGTAATTTTGTCTCACGACTTTTTGTTTTGACGTTTTTGATGAATAGAGCTTTACTGCCTTTGACCATTGACCGGAAAGGCACCATATCTGCAGACTCATTTGGCTGGTACAGCCAAAATATGTATCTACATTTCCTGCCAAGAGTAGAAGTATTCTGAGGAATCCAAAAAAGTGTCTATTGCTATAACTTGCGAGGACATGGCGAGCTAAATAGAATGAAAGATAATACATAATGGAGGATCACCCCAGCTGGCCCGGGTTTCCGAGCCAGTCAAGAAGTCATCCCCGGTCGTAGCGTAGCGGGGGATCATGGAAGGCAGGAGGGGTTTCCAAGAAGACAAAAGAAATTTACAGAGCCGCCTCCATCTTGTCCAGAACAGCCCGGGTGAACTCGTGAGTGGTAGCCTGACCACCCATATCGCGGGTTCGGGTCTGACCCTCACCGATCACATCGTAGACAGCCTTGGAGATGCGATTGGCGTGGTCATCAAGACCAAGGTGACGAAGGAGCATGGAGCCAGACAGGATCATGGCGCTGGGGTTGGCCTGGTCCTTGCCCTTGATGTCAAGACCAACGTGACGGCAACCAGGCTCGAACACGGCGACATCACGGCCCATGTTGCAACCGGGAACAACGCCGGGGCCACCAACGAGGGCAGCACCGACGTTGGAGAGGATACCACCGTATAGGTTAGGCATGACCATGACGTCGAACTGCTGGGGACGGGAAACCGCCTGCATGGAGGCGTTATCGACAATCATGTCGTTAACCTCCAGGGTGGGGTAGTTCTCAGCGACCTTGTGGAAAGTGCTGCGGAAGAGACCGTCGGCAAGCTTCATAATGTTGGCCTTGTGGATGCAGGTCACCTTCTTGCGGTTGTTGGCAAGAGCGAAGCTGAAGGCAAACTTGGCGATGCGCTCGGACTTGGCGCGAGTAATAATCTTAAGAGACTCAACCACGCCCTGGACGGACTGGTGCTCCAGGCCGGAGTACTCACCCTCGGTGTTCTCACGAATGATACAGAGATCAACATCCTTGTGGCGAGTCTGGTATCCAGGAATGTTCTTGATCAAGGAGATCGAGGCGTAGATGTCAAGCTCCTGGCGGAGAGCGACATTGAAGGACTGGTGACCGGAGCGCTCCACCGGGGTGTGGAGAATACCCTTCAGACCCAGCTTGTTGCGCTTGAGGGAGGCCAGGGATTCCTTGAACAGCTCCTCCGAGTGCTTGTTGCCGGTGTCCACACCGCTCACATCGACCTGCTCCCACTCAATGGGCACATTATCGGCCTTGAAGATGGTCTTGACCGACTCAGCAACCTCAGCACCAATTCCGTCACCTAGTGATCCATTAGCGACCAATCTGCCGGTGCAAACCGCAAGACAAACTAAATGCGAGCAAGCATACCGGGAATAAGAGTGACAGTGTACTTTCCGCCGTACTTGGTGGGCTTGAAGATGTCGGACTGAACGCTGGCGAAGGCTGGTAGGAGTTAGCTGCACAATCCATCAATGATATTTGGAGAGGGCGCAATGCAAAGTTCTTTCTTCTCCATTCATAGAAGTGGGGTAGAGGGTCTGGGATCATAGCGTACATCGAGAAGGGATTGAGCGAGCGACAGACGGGGCCACGGAGGCGCTGCGAAGCAGGGTCTGCGTTTGGAGGTTAGCTTGGTTTTTGCGCGCAGGGGGTCAGAAGGGCGCTGAAAACGAACCCGGGCAGGTTGAGCCGATCGAGAGAACATATTGTATTAGGCGATTTCCTTTGGGGAGAGGAATTGGAATTTTTCACCCTTTTCAAAAATGTCTCGGTGAACAAGTATGGAGTGGGGAAAGGGAATTTGGAGGTTGGAAAAGAAAGAAAGGGACGGAAAAACGGGCCCCGGATGGGCTCGGCATCTGGTATCGCGCGACACTGAGCGACCCCGGCCCGATCTTATCTCAGTACATCCCACTGTCATAGTATTAGTATGAGGGAGCGATGTATCTGTGTTTCAGGGATGTTTTCGATGTTTGTATTTCCATGTTTCGTACTCTCTATTGATCACCCAATCCGGCCATCCCATCATCCACTCTCCTTTTGTCTTCTTATTGAACTACACTTGCGGTCACTCTTGTCCCTCGCAAGCTTCCTTTTCTTTTTTTTTTTTTTTTTTTTGGGGACTTGATTCTTTAATGTCGCACTCCACACGATAGGCCTGATTGGGCATGCCGAATCCCTTCAAGAAAGACGAAACTCCACTTCGCCCCCTCCCCCAAAATAAGCCTACACGGGACATCTTCTAACTTCAAAGTGAATGAAAGAAAATCATAATCTTAGACTCGAGAAGAGTCCTTAGGCTACCTATCCAAGCCTCCCCTGGGCAACTAAGAAAAGCCGATTCAATGCACTCCAAATCCCAACTTGGGTCTCAATAGACGCCATCTCCACTCGGTGCTCCCCATTCTTTGAAGAGCCTCATGCAGAATGGAAAACATTCAATACCCTTGGGCGAAGTGGGAGCCTCGAACCTTCAGGTATAAATTCGGGGTGCTCACGTCGTCTGGTTGATTCTTGTTCACACTCATCGTCTCATTCTCTCAACGTCTTACTACTATTTCAATTGATTCCAATTCCAATTCGCTTTTGTGACTACATACTTTCTCCGTCATGAAGCTTCTTGCCGTTACCCTCGCTCTGCTCGCCGCTTCGGCTGCTCCGTCCGCGGCCATGTCGCGCTGGTGTTCTCACCCTGGCCAGCCCTGCTATAAGATGAAGCGTACAACTGACATCTCCTCCGAGGTCAAGCGCTCTGCCGAGGCCCTTGCCGAGGCCATGGCTGAGGCTCAGCCTGAGGCCATGTCCCGTTGGTGCTCTCACCCTGGCCAGCCCTGCTTCAAGGTCAAGCGTGCCACCGATGCCGTCGATGAGGTCAAGCGCTCTGCTGATGCCCTCGCTGAGGCTATGGCTGCCCTTGAGGAGGATGAGGAGTAAAGGTAATAGGCTGGCGTCCCCTCTTACTAAGTCTGGCGATGCCTCCTTACTGATAAAACTATAGTCCTGTGGAGCCTCACACGCCTTGAAATGCTCCCCAATGTCCGGTCTACATGACTACAATTCCAACATGATATGTGCTACATTCGACTACATTCTGGAATCAAACCGGCCACGGTTCTCGGAGTAACTCAACTGATGTGGAGGACACGACATTCATGGCGAACACTCATTTTATCCTGGCCATGGATTGTGCTTTTTCGTTGCTGAAGCTTGAAAGGAACTGAGAAACCTGAAAAAATAAATGAAAAAAAAAAAACTATTTATGTATGACACTGCTTAGATAGCAATACAATAGCCCTGGAAGACGTTCTCATCTATTCCTTTTTCATCGTGTATGTTCCTAACTCTGTTTTTGATGAATCAGTTATTATTCTGATCTATAGGAAGTAGACTGGGGTTCTGGTCTGGTTCTAATGAAACAAAGACCGCTGAGCAAAATCACTGCCTGTCTCATATTGCTTCCTCGCTTGAAATTCCCCGTACTGTGACTCCATGGGCTCGGTTTGAGCCATTTCCCACCAGTGCTGAGTCTTATATACTGGATCGGTTGCCGATGTATACGGCTGTCCCGTGGTAGGTTCCGCGGACTGCGAGTGTGTCTGATAGCCCGAAACCATGTAAGGTTCTGCCTGTGCTTTGGGATCATCCATCTGAAGACCTTCCATAGTAAGTGTTGCATCCGAATTTGCCGATTCACCGGGGGATCTGGCGTAGAGCTGCCACGTCTGGATCAAGCGTTGTCTCTGTTCGGCATCTGCGTTTTGGAATAAGTCCAGTTGGCGGGGTAGCATATCCGAAGGATCGAGGCCATGATGCTGTAGGATCTCTATTGGGGTCGGATCTGTGTGGGCTTGGGGTGGAGGTTTCGGGGAAGGAGCTACGTGGGTGGAATGGTGATAGTGCTGTGAGATGCTGTAGGAAAGGTGTTGAGGCTGAGGCGATGAGTCTATGGCCATTTGTCGATCAAACAAAGCCGCTAGCTCGTCTTGCAGCTTTCCGTTGCTTTCAGAGACTGATAGGCCGCACTAAGAACAAGGGAATCCCCCGCTTGTCAGGGTGTGACACGACAGTAGTAGAACTAGCGTAGATTAAAGTATATACCTGAATACAGTGTGGGTTCTCAATGAATGCAGCCAAGGAAAGAGAAATATCAGAGACATGACCACAGAATGGACACTGATGGAGAATGGAGGATGACATAATCTGAAGTCGAATCGTATGTATGCTTGGAGGGTGGGGAAGGGTTATATGAGGTTTTGTATATAGTCACAAGAGTGCGACCAATCAAGGAGGATAGAATAGGGGTATAAAAGACCAAGGATCAGGTCAAATGGAAAACCAAGAGCCAACAACTTAGAGATGAGAATATCAAGAGTCAAAAGAGGACAGAAGCGCCGCACCAGTATAATATATCAGGGAGATCCTGTGATGCCCAAACCCTGGACTACGCGAGTCAAGTTTGGGCTGCAAAAGCCCCGTAATATATACCGGATATTTCAAAATTACATCCAAGTCGATGGTCACGTGATCCAGGCAACTCCCGTGACGCAGCTCTCTGGACCTTCCCCGAACGAGGTCACCAAGGCCAGGCAAGCTCGTCCTCTCCATCCAACCTCTTGTTTCCCTGGAATTTTCTCACCTTGAAAAATAGCTGCAATCTCACACATCAATCATGGTGAGTTTGTTATCTTATTCTTCAAAATGAATGATCTGTCGTCTACAGAGAGCTAACATTTGATTAGACGTCAATCGGTACGGGTTACGATCTCTCCAACTCGGTCTTCTCACCAGATGGCCGCAATTTCCAGGTACGACCGAGAAACTCGAACCGAATCCAAGGATCGATCATCTGGAGGGACCTATCACCACTGACCAACCCCCACAGGTGGAATATGCTGTCAAGGCTGTGGAGAATGGAGGAACAGCTATCGGCATCAGATGCAAAGATGGTGTGGTGCTAGCTGTGGAGAAAATCATCACCAGCAAGCTCCTAAAACCCGGATCGAATAAGAGGATCGCGACGGTGGATCGCCACGTTGGCATTGTAAGCTGAACCTCACCCTTCTCAGCCCCCCATTATCCCAACATCTTGGAATTTGGCCGTCACCGGCTCAGATCATGAATTATCTTTATCGATGTCTAACCAACGGTCTCTTGACAATCTAGGTGTCCGCCGGACTTGTACCAGACGGTCGTCACTTTGTTTCCAGAGCTCGAGACGAAGCATCCTCTTGGAGAGGTACATACAAAGCCCCCATCCCTACCTCAGCACTCGCAAACCGTCTGGGTGGTTATGTACAAGCGTACACTCTCTACTCCAGTGTACGGCCGTTCGGCGTGACTTCTATCGTCGGTGGATGGGACTGTGAAGCGGAGCTGGCGGTCGATGGCGAAGTGGGCAACGGTCCCAAGTCAGGTTCCGGTGGAAAGGTCGAGGGTGCCCCAGCTGGTGGGCCTGGTCTGTACATGATTGAACCCAGTGGGCTCTATTGGGTATGTTTGAACCCGATCTTTGTCTTTCATTCTTTTCTTTTCTATTCCAGGGGGGCTAACAACAATAGGGCTACTATGGCGCCGCCACTGGCAAAGGCCGACAGGCCGCGAAGGCCGAGCTGGAGAAATTAGATCTAACCTCTGGCAAGCTGTCTCTACTGGAAGGTGTGAAAGAAGCTGCCCGTATCATTTACGTTGCCCATGAAGATAGCAAGGACAAGGAGTTTGAACTGGAGATGTCGTGGATTAGCTCACTCGATGGTCCCACCAAGGGTCGCCACGAGGAAGTGCCTAAGGAAGTCCGTGAAGAAGCAGAGCGATTTGCGCACCGGGCACTCGAGGGCGAGGATGAAGAGGAGCAAATGGAGGAATGAAACAGCAATAGATCTGGCAGTGCATATTTAATTTGATGCTTCTCCGCGATTTTGACCTCATAATTTGCAATCACAGAACCCACATAAGAACTCAGGGTGTTTTTGTTTATGTCCGGGTTGTTTTTTCATTTCTTTACAAAATCTTGCCCTCCGACCAATCGCGTCTCTTCACACCCAGCTCAACAGCGGCACTACCCCAATCTTCGCCGTGGTTGTGCATCCCACTGTTGCCAAGTCCTGCTCGCTCCAAGCCCTGCTCCTCGGTCAGAACGGTCAATAAACCAAAGATGACCGGAATGCCGGAATCCAGTTGAACTCGCATCAGACCGTGGCTCACGGCGTCCGCAATGTATTCAAAGTGCATGGTAGCACCCTTAATGAGAACGCCAATTGCAATGATGGCATCAAAGGGCTTCTTGGATGAAACGGTGGTCGATTTGTTCAGATCAGAGGTGGAGGCTGACAAGAGATCGGTGGCACTGATGCCCTCGCCGGAGGAGCTCGCCTGGACCTGGGAGGCAGCATATAGGCTGTGCAAGCAAAAACAAAGAGGCAAGTATGAGCGGAATCTCGAAAGAACAGGACAAGGGGATTGGGAGGGGGGGGCTAATCTTACCGTTGCACACCAAGAGGCAATTCGTAACTGCCAGGAACAGTCTGGACGGTAATGTTATCCTCGGTCACGCCGCCAGCCAGCAAGCTCTTCTTGGCCCCAGCCACCAGCTGGTCAATAATGGTTGCATTCCACCGCGCGTGGATAATTGCAACACGCAGTCCGGAGCCTAACTCGGGAATCAGGGAGGGGTCTCTTCCGTGTGTCACTGAAGGTGGGGGTGAATTGCATACCGTCATGGCTCTGCGCAGCCCCAGGGCCCTTAATGGGAGACATTTGTAGAGAAAAGAGATTGTACGAAATGGACAAGACAAAGGGGAAGCGAACTGTATGAACCAGTGAGGGTTTCGAGAGCTCGAGAGTTTTAAAGTTCGAGGTTTCAATTCGCGACGCAACCATCGGTCCCGCATTTGCCCCATTTCTGGCGGGAAAGGCGGAATGTGCTACCGAAGACAGGACTACGTACAACACAGGAATTACAGATAAGATGTTGTAATTGATTCCATTCTCCTGAAACTTAAAAAGAACACCCCTTAAAAATTGGAGAGCAAGAGACAGGCAAAACACCCTAAAAGAAAATATCATGATCGTTGTCCTACTCCAAACCCTCTGTAAAAGGAAACACCCCCACCCATTCCCATCTCAATGTCTTTTACTCAACAGTGACCGATTTGGCCAGGTTGCGGGGGAAGTCCACGTTCAATCCCTCACCAACAGCCAGCCAGTAAGAGATGAGCTGCAAAGGAATCACGTTCAAGAGACCCTGGAGGCAATCCACAGTCTTAGGGACAACAATCTTCTCGGTCAATGCAGATGAGAACTCAGGGTCATCCTGGTTGCAGATCACAATGGGACGGCCACCGCGGGCAATGACTAGACGTTCATTCGTTAGGGTCTGGGATCAAAATAGAAATTAATAGAGTCATCACTCACCTTGTTGATAGGCGTTCAGAGACTTGGTGAACAGGTTGTCACGAGTAAGGATCATAATGATAGGCAGGTTCTCGTCGACCAAGGCCAAGACGCCGTGCTTCAATTCACCAGACATAACAGCCTCACAATGAAGGTAAGATATCTCCTTGATCTTAAGCGCACCTATATAACATTTGTTAGCATCGCTTTGGAATCCACCAAAAAAAAAAAAAAAAAAAAAAAAAAAAAAAAGAAGTGAGGAAAAGGAAACACTCACCCTCGAGGGCAGTAGGGAACTGGGCACCACGGCCCAACAGAAGCAGACTTTTCTGGTCCTTGAAGAACTTGGCGCACATCTCCTTGATGGGCTCGTTGAGCTTCAAGATCTCCCGGAACTGCTCCGAAACCTTGCCGAGACCCTCGACAATCTCCTCCCGTCTCTTTTGCTTGGAGGCACGGTCCTCACTGAGGGACAAGGCAAACATGACCATGGCAACGAACTGAGAAGTGTAGGCCTTGGTAGAAGCCACACCAATCTCAGGACCAGCGTTAATGTGAACACCACAGTGAGTGAGAAGAGAGATCGAGGATCCAACAACGTTCACGATACCCACAGTCAGGGCACCACGCTCCAGACAGTAGCGCAGGGCCATCAGCGAGTCTGCAGTCTCACCGGACTGGGAAACAAACACACAGGTATCATCACGGAAGACCGGCGCCTGGCGATCAAGGAAGTCGGAGGCCAGCTCGACGGCAATGGGAATCTCTGTCAGTTCCTCAAACACTCCACGCACGGCCATACATGAATGGTAGCTGGTACCGCACGCAATGAAAATGATGCGACGGCAGCGACGAATTGTGGAAATGTATTGACGGAGACCACCCAGCGTGACCTTCTTGTTGACGGCATCCAAGCGGCCACGCATGGTGTTGACCACTGACTCTGGCTGCTCGAAGATCTCCTTCTGCATGAAGTGGTCAAACTTGCCCTTCATGATCTCCTGCAGCTCCAACTCAATGGTCTGAATGGCGCGGACATTGGAAGTACCATCATCCTTGCTTAGGCGGTGGATGTTCAGTTGGCCTTCATGGATATGGGCAATGTCATCATCTTCCAGATATAGCACCTTCTTGGTGTGCTCCACGATAGCGGAAGGGTCTGAGGAGAGGAAGAATTCGGCGGGCTGGGGGATACCGTCATCGGAGAGGAAAGCCCGCGACTGGGAGCGGTGCAGGAGGGACTTGTCTGGGGGAGCTAGGAGGCTGGTGGCAGACTTCTTGATTGCGGCATTCTGGGAGGCCTGCTCCGCAGGAAGAGCACCCTCTTCCGAAAATTCCACATCGACAAAGTCCACCTTCATCTTCTTCGAGGTTCTCACACCAATGACCAATGGTGAACCCTTGCGGGCAGCAATGACCTCATGGGGGTAGTGGACGGACTTGAGCAACAGACCGAAAGCACCTTCGAGCTCCTTGATGACGGCCTTGGCCAAAACAGTGAAGTCAATATCGGGGTGTTGGTCATAGAGGTATTTAGCGAGCTTGGCGATACATTCAGTATCCGTCTCAGTCTCGAAGCGGAAGCCCTTGGACTCTAGCAGGGCCTTTAATTCCTTGTAGTTGGTAATAATTCCATTGTGAACCACGGCGAATTCCCAGGTCTGATCGGATCTGCCCGGTAAGAAAAAAGAAGGGGGGGTTAGTCAATTTCATCAGGAAGAGAGGTTTGACTTTTCTTAGGGGGGACGTGGTTAAAACATCAGATTCAACTTACCGGTGGGGGTGGCAGTTCTGGCGGGAGGGGGTGCCGTGGGTGGCCCAACGGGTGTGAGAAATACCGGCATGCGATTCAAAGGTCTTGGTCATGTCGGGCTTGCTCTCGGCAATGAGCTCCCGCAACTTGGCGACCTTTCCTACCTCCTTGAAGGCGCAAACCTCGTTCTTCTTGTCACCATCCACGGCCATACCGGCCGAATCGTAACCCCGGTACTCCAGGCGGGACAACCCTGGAGAGATTTGTTAGCTAAGTAAAGGAGGTGGGGTTGACATAGAATTGGTGCCACTTACCATTGAGAAGAGTATTGATAATGAACTCACGATCCCGCTCGACGAGGTAGTTAATGTAGCCAAAGATTCCACTAGAAGTTGTGAGCAATGATTTCTCGAGAGGGGGAAGGCCACATACCACATGATGGGCAAAGTAGTACAGAGAGGAAGAAATAAGATTAAGAAGCTGTAAGGTAAGGTGGGTGTAGATGTGTGTGTATGTGTGTGTGTGTAGAGAGAGGTAGGAGTAGAGGAGAATTGGGAATTAGAAAGTTGGCAGGGAAGCTGGAAATTCGTATTTATAGAGGGGGACAAGGGAGGGGCGGTATGATTATTATTAGCTTATTTATTATTTTGCACTCCACCGTAGGGAAGCTACTGGGCCAATGCGCTCGATGTCTCACTCCAGGCTTTTCCATGGAATGGCTTGGCTCCACTCTTGTTTACCATATATCAGGGGAGGAAATGGACAGAAAAAGAAAGACAAACAGACATATGGAAAATCAGTGATTACTCGGCCAAATGAAAATAATAATTATTAAGAAAAAACCAATTCATGATCAGTTCATTCTCCAGCTGTTATTGTTCGGAGTGGGGAAACAGATCGAAGTTCATTTTTGTGGTGTTTCGGCTTCCGTCTCCTCCCCCCCCCCGGCAACACACCTTGATGGCGGTCGGTACCTGAAAGTGAATACATACATGTCAGGCTTAGGGTACCAAAAGATTTTAGATGATCAATTAAAACAATAATGCCCCTATATTCTTTCTGAGCACCAGTTGTACGATTCTTCATGGATCGGTGGATCATATGCACTAAAAAAAACATAACATAAGTAGCTCGGGACCCATCCCAGGTCTCAGAGCTACCCGTAACGATACTATTTTTACCATGCTGAGCCCCATCGCCACACTTGGCCGTGGCGTATGGTACCTGGAGTTAAATTTCTTATTGCTCCCTTTTTTATTTTTGGTTCTGCTTGTCAACTTAATCATTCATTATCGAAATGATGGTTTATGGGTCAAATATCCGGGTACGTATGATATGTCTATTATCAAAAATTTACCCCCTCAAGAACTAGGAAGGAGGAACTTGCCCCAAACAGATGATATTTCTCCCGTATTGTTTGAAGACGCATACATACAGTTAGGTACATGATATATGCACTGGGATGAGGCGTATGAAATGTACTATCTTGTACGAATACGTGTGAAATACTAGGTTCAGTACTGGATCTGAGATCACGCTTGTTGTCATTCCACGTGACCTTTTCTTTTTGTCCCTGCATTTCTCACCGCCTAACAATCATCTTCAATTACATCCCCACTCGTTGACCGCTTCCCCATTCGGTCGCGTTTCGCTCCTTGCAAAACTCTCGGGCTCGCGCGAGACCACTTCAGACGTTGTCCGTTGCTCCACCAGAGTCGCTCCCGGGTCTTGTTTTCTCCTTGTTGCTCCACAGCTGTTTCCTTTGCGACTCTCTAGCTCTTCCATCGTCAAGGATGCTGCTTGGTGATCGCGCGGTCGTCTTAGGCGTGTAGCCACCTCTCATCATGTCACGCGCCTCGGCCGGTTTTGCGGACTTCTTTCCCACGGCTCCGTCGGTCCTGCAGCAGAAGCGCTTCAGGTCAGGGGACCGCCGAGGGAAAGGTCCAGATGTTCCGGAGGCGACTGCTACTCTTACAGTCTCCTCCGCTTCTCCCGGTGGGGCATCTGATATGCCGGCTGCGGAGCGATACACGACCCAACCAGCCTCTGACATCCAAGGAAGTGAATGTACTGCACCAGGAGAAGCGAATGCAATATTGCCCCCGCCAATTGCCACCGTCTGTCCACCTATCGATACCTTGACGCCTCTCACCAACGTGGAATCATCTCCACCTTGCAAAGCGACGAGCCCGCAGCCGAAGATAGCGGAGGGGAAGACCTCAGAAAGCAGTGACAAGCCCAGCGAGGACCCGATTAAAGCCTCCCTGACTCCCATCCATACACCTCCAACCGGCCAACCTCAAATTCGCCCGGAAAACGTGGTCAAGGGTCATCGGGTGGTCTACGATCCTGAACTCGAAAAACGTTCGTCAAAAGACAAACGACGGAAACTTGAGTATATGGAGATTCTTGCCAATAACCAAGCCACTCCGGCTGATCCCCGTCTGGCCATCTCTAACTACCCCCGGGGATCCTGTGGGCCAAAGCGCAAATGTCGAATTGCCCCGTACATCTTGAAGCCATGGCCGTACGACGCCGCAACCAACGTCGGCCCTGGTCCTCCCATACAGGTGGTGGTCTGGAACTTCGATCCCCTGACCCCGGTCGCTCCCATCAGTGCTCTCTTCTCAAGCTTTGGTGAGATTGCGGAGATAAACAACCGCACCAACCCCATTACAGGTCGATTTCTTGGCATCTGCTCTGTCAAATACAAAGACAGCCCAGCGTTTCGTGGTGGTAAACCCGTCTCGGCATCTAGTGCGGCAAGGCGCGCGTACTATGAATGCAAGAAGGAACAACGCATTGGGACTCGAAGGATTCGGGTTGATATGGATCGCGAGGGAGTCAATTCTGAGCGCATGGCCGCAAAAGAGATAGAGTCACAGCGCTTGGCTTCCCAACCCATCGTCACGCTCGAAACAAAGGTGGACTCCAAGAAGAATGAACCCCCTCCGACAGCGCCGAAAGGTCCCTCTGGGAGGTCCGCCCTTCGTCCCGGGGTCGCTATTCCCCGGGGGCCGAACATTCCTTCGGGGCCCAGCGGGCCACAATCTCTGGTCGAAGAGACACCCGTGTTGAATCAGATCAAACGTGATCCTTACATATTCATAGCGCATTGTTATGTTCCAGTCCTCAGTTCTACTCTCCCACATTTGAGTAAACGACTCAAGTTGTTTGGCTACAAAACCATTCGCTGTGACAAGACCGGCTACTACATCATCTTTGAGAACTCCCGGCGCGGCGAGGAGGAAACAGAGCGTTGCTTTCGATTATGCCACATGCAGCCTTTGTTCACCTACATCATGAACATGGAAAGTCAGCCTTACGGGAACCCCAATCACGTTCGCAGCCCAAGTCCGGAACGCCTCCGAGCCGAAGAACAAGAGAAGGCCCAGAAGGCTAGACTCAAGAAAGAGGCTGAGCTGGACATCGAAGAGGAAAAGAAATATCGGGCTGCCAACTTGGATCCCTGCCGGGAAGTGTTGTCTATCATCATTCGAGATCTTAGAGACAAACTTCTCGAGGATGTCAAGTCGCGCGTTGCTGCTCCGGCCCTGTATGATTATCTCGATCCCAGTAAGCATGCTGCCAGGAGGGAAAGATTGGGGATTCCTGGTCCAGAGGGCACGAAGCAGCTGGCTTTCCGAATCGGCGCGGATAGTACTCTAGGGACTCCAGACTCACGGTCTGAGTTGTCCCATGGACAAGACCCATTCCGGACCACCAACCTCAGTGTGCTGGCCCTACCACGCATTCGCAAAGCCCATCGGTCCGACCGGGCTGGAGCTGCATTTGTGGATGAGCGGCGCCGACAGCCTCTTCGAAAAAGAGAAATTCGACCTTTGTATCATCGCCTGCAGGAATTGCATGACGACGAGGATTCAGACGACGAGCAACGCACACCGCTCACTCGAGATACTGACGAGAGAAGCAGCCGTCCAGCGAGTCGAGCAAGCTCTGTATCGGCATCTGAACCAGACGAGCAATACCAATCGGATGCAGTGGGGTCGTTTGCCGAGAGTAGCGCCCAAGTAGCTGATGAAACGGACGAAACAGAAAAAACCAGCGACGGATTCGTCCATGACTTGGAAGCGCTGTCTTCTTCCACGCTGAAAAGAAAGCGAATCCCCAGAGAGACCGATGCACGCAAGCGTCAACGACAAGATGATGAGCTTTCCAGCATTGAGCCGGAGCGGGCGATTGCAGGCGACACTACTGGGTCTTCTACTGCAATCAAGACTGATTCTCATATTGCATTACCGATGCATGATGAACCCATCAAGGAACAAGACGCCGACCTTGTTCCAGAAGAAACCGTCCCTGACGATACTTCAGATGAAGATGATACCTGGGAACCCAAGGCCATTGACAAACCTGGGGCTGAGATTCAATGGGGAGTATCTAAACATGAACCACGCGCGACAGTGGAAGATGATGAAGCAATCATCTTGGACTTGGATGGTTGGCAGCGCTTGGTCAAGGATGAGGAAGATATGCGGTTCCTGCAGGAAATGTTGCTCGATCAGGTTGCATCCAATGTCGGGAATCTTGCAGCATGGGCTTGGCGACAAAAGGAGATCAAGGCTCTCAATCAGCGAGAGCCCAGAGGACCAACTCGCGATGCGATTGGCATCACTGGCTACTATGTCTTCAACCCGACAGGCGCTGCCCGGACCGAAGGTCGAAAGAAAATTCTGGAGTCGGAGAAATCAAAATATCTGCCTCATAGGATTAAGGTCCAGAAAGCCCGCGAGGAACGCGAGGCGAAAGCCAAGGCTGATCCTCAAGCTGCTGCTGCTGAAGCTGCGAGAATTGCCGCTGCAAAGACCATCTCCAAATCAACTTCACGATCAACTCGCGTCAACAATCGCCGACTCATCGCGGACATCAATGCACAGAAGCAAGCTCTTCCCACTTCCAGTGGTGAGGGCGACGTTCTTCGATTCAATCAACTGAAGAAACGCAAGAAGCCAGTTCGCTTTGCTCGATCTGCCATTCACAACTGGGGCTTGTATGCAGAGGAGGATATTTCAGCGAATGACATGATCATTGAATACGTGGGTGAGAAAGTCCGGCAGCAGGTCGCCGACATGAGAGAAAGACGATATCTCAAGAGTGGAATCGGCAGCAGTTATCTCTTCCGAATTGATGAGAACACGGTCATTGATGCCACCAAACGAGGTGGTATCGCACGTTTTATCAATCATAGCTGCACTCCCAATTGCACCGCTAAAATCATCAAAGTCGATGGGAGTAAGCGGATCGTGATCTATGCACTTCGGGATATTGAACGAGGTACGCACTACGTAGATGTCATTCCCCGGTCTTTTTTATCTCTTCTTGCTCTCTAGTGTTGGAATACACTGCTAATTACTTGACTAGATGAGGAGCTCACGTACGACTACAAATTTGAACGAGAATGGGGCAGTGACGACCGTATTCCTTGTCTTTGCGGCTCAACTGGCTGCAAAGGATTCCTCAATTAGGAGATCTTACAACCACAGGACCAGGTTCTTTTCTTATCTTTACGGCGTTGGTTTGGTTGGTGTTTGAAACGGGGGCACCCGGGCAGTTTTTTTTTCTCTTCAAAAAACCAACCCAGTCGTGATTCGAAGCGTGATTCGAAGCGTGACTCAAAACCCTTTTGTACAATACTTTAGATTTTAGGAACTTCTTATGGCATTTATCTTCCACAATTCAAAATGCTCTTATGGTTCTCATACTCATCAGATCCTGCGACTCTCATTATTGAAGCCGGTGCTGATTAACTCATGACTCCTGGTTATGACCTCGGGAGACAGCGAACTCTTTCGGGGTATCGATGTAGTTCATAATAAATGAAAGCGGTTTTGGGCGAGGGCCTTTCGCTTTTCTATTTTTTGCTTCTGAGTGGGGTATCAAAGGATTGGCTGGTAGATTGGCCATGTCGTATCAAGACTCAGACTGCATATCACCATGAGTATTTACAATGAAGTCAAGGAAAGATAGGGTCCTACCTAGGTGGCTTGGGAGAAGGAAATTGGCGATTCCCTCCTTTATCACGTACTCATGCCCACAGTTCCCACAGATCAGTTTGCCCTCCATGACTTGGGTTTCTAACAGCAGTCGGTGCAGGTCTTTCAAGGTCTGTTCGTCACCGAGTGCCTGGCCTTCTGGTTTAGACTCTGGTAGACTAGGAAATCCGAGCTACAATCAAGATGTCAGCGAGCTTCCCTCTAGAGCATCCTTTCTTGGAGCAGAATACCTCATTCGCTGTCACTCGAAGTCCCTCCCAATCAATGCGGGGAATCACATTTCGAATGAACTCTGGCTGGAATTCGAGCTCCTGCATCTCCAGCTCGGCATCGTGAAAGTGCAAAGGAAAAGAACTCAGGGATGTCTTGCATTCCTTGACTGCACAGGTCACGAAATTCGCGGTGATGACCTTCATATTTCCGTTGTCTGATCGGCGTGCTTCCCGGAGGTTGTTTGACGGTGCTTGAGATTGGGTTTTATACCGACGGTTGATGACGACCAGCCAAGGGAGTGTTTCCAGTCTTTCTGTAAGAAGTCTATACGATCAAATAACTGGAGCTTGCTACAATGGCAGTCGGATAGGATATTGACGTATAAGTTGATCAAGCGCAGACAGAAAAAAAAAACCCCACCGCCCCCACTTAGGTCAGGTGATCTTATCGTTAACATATCTACAGACTCACAAGTGTAGAGCTTCAAGCAGGTAGATGTGAATTCAGGGATCAAGAAGTTATCAAAGAGCATTTGGTGGGTTGTGAAATTCTGAGGGATCCTGAATGCATACTGCAAATATATAGAAAGAAAAGGCTGAGAGAAGCTTCGAAAAGGGGGAAGGGAAGAGGCAAGACCGTGAACGCAAGCCGACCATGTCCAAAGTGCTTCAAGCGCTATTTCCTGCCAAATTGATCGGTGCTCGGGGGCCTTGCCCTTGTCAAGTGTTCTCCGTTAAGGATTTCTGGACCTACTTTTTCTCGAACCAGGCGCCTAGCCCCGATGACTAGATTCATGATTTGATCTGCACGTCCACCAAATCAAGATCTGCAATATCGTAGTCGCCAAGACAAGTACTGGGGTCTAAAAGATCTCCGTCAAATACAAGAGATACCTCTTGATCCGCTGAGAGTTGCTGATTATCTCGAAATACGGATATAAGTTTAGACACCCGTGTCTTGGGTCTTGCCTTGATCTTCAAGTCGCTCAGCCCGGGGCTGCGGAAAGTCAATTTCATCGGTTCATTTTCCTGATTTGGTTGATTGCTGGGGCTCAATGGAGATGGAGATGGTTGGCCCACCTCCGAAGAAGAGCGAGACCGGCTGAGCAGAAGAGGGTCGTCTGTCACGGCCTTTATATGAATTCGCAATTCTTTTGGGCCTGTAAGAAGATCATCATGCATTTGCAAAGACGTCTGGCTGTCAATTTCTGTTTTGATTCCCAAGGTCCTGCATGTTGTCACATCAAATAGCCGTCGATCTCGCCAGGTTAGATAAACAGGTGAATTTGCCCCCGTTGTGAGTCCTTGCCGTTTGCACCATTCTAAACGCACTTCCCGAAGCCCCTGCGACATTTTTCGGTGGACGAGCAGCGGTTTGGTGTTTGGGATTTCAGAAGTGATGAGAATCTGCACGACTGGATCTTCCGCTGGGCGTTCGGATGGCTTGAGGAGCTGGGGGGACTTGCGGAGCGAAGATAAAGCTGAACAAGTGTTGCCATTACCTCCGGCAGCTGAGTGAGCTGCGGAATTGGCCGGTGCAGGCTGGTCTGCATAGTTCATTGGCAGGGTGTATGTAGAGCAACGATCCGATATATTTGAAGTAAGTACTCTGGAGTATCCATGCTCTTCATGGTGCGGTGTCACTGGCGCATTGGGTAACTCTTCGGGGCAAGCCGAAAGTGAGAGATCTTCTTTTAGATTGTCCTGTTCGTCAAGTGGCACAGAAGAAGCAGTAACTGCATCCTTGTTTTGTTCGCGCGATAGGCGAGGGCGCTTGACGCGCTCAGTTACTTCATTGTGGATAATGCTGCTGTTTTCATCTGCTTCCGGGGGATTCTTAGGTTTTTTGTGTGCCTCTCGATTCGCCGCGATAATATCGGAGTAGGTTTGTTCAGACCGTCGATAGAATTCATTGGTAGTGCCGCCTCCTTTGGCTGCCCATGAGGGCTTGTTAAAGAAGGATCGCATCTTTACCGAGAACCAACGTCATCCAAGGCTTTGCAAAGTGAGAAGGGCATGAAGACGAGCGTGATCAGACTTGCAAAAGTTCCAAGGCTCAGGCGGGGAGCTTGAGACGATCCCTCTCACCGCTTTCGTGGGGCTTTTCCGGTGCGACTAGAAGGTGACGATGTAATAATACCTTGTCTCTTGAACACTCCGCTTCGCTGTATGTCAATCCTGAGCTCACTCTCCTAGCTTCCCAACTGATACCTTGAATGATAGTTTACCCACAGTCGTCATGGAGAACGGTTCAACCTCCGAGGGGAAGGATCCATCAGCCTTCCTCGGCGAGATTATCGGCGCTCCGGTCATCGTGAAACTCAACTCCGGCGTGGTTTACAAGGGTATTTACCTTTCCGCTCCCCTCTGCCTCCATCTTTAAAGGCCGGATTTTCCTAACTTTTTTTCCAGGGGAGCTTCAGTCTGTGGATGGCTATATGAACATTGCGCTTGAAAAGACCGAGGAGTTTGTAAACGGAAAGCTGCGCCGCAACTATGGCGATGCTTTCGTACGAGGAAACAATGGTTCGAGATCATCATCCCCAGTCCTTTCATGTTGCAAATCTCACTGAAAGAAATAGTGCTCTACATCTCTGCGAGTTAAATGGGGTTGGATCAATTACCTCTTCGGGTCCACGGAAGAGGCTGGTTGTCCAAGAAATATCAGCATCACGTCACGCTCCGGTAACGCTATATCTGTTGCTTCCAGCTCATTGCATATCTGTTATGAGGCCTATCTCCATAACTGGATGTCAAAATCATCTATGCCTTTCCTCTTAATAATGAAACTCCTCTGACTGTCCCTAATCTATCCATTTTTCTGCGACTCCCTTCCCACCGCTTGAATGTGAAAAGTCTCCCGCAGTGTGTTAATGACTTTCCTGCGACATACAATGAGAATCTCGAGGCCCTGATGACATGAGGCCCACAGAAAATGATATGCTCGGCTTTGTGATCTATGGGATGTCAAATATTGGCCCCCTCATTTTGCGCGGGGAGAGATAGTATTCATATGGACTCAAAATATATGACTAGAGTCTTAGGGCCGCAATTGGATTTTGGCTTTCCGCTTTGCCCCTTGATTCAAATATCCTAAACTTTGGACCATGTATGGTGTATCCTGGAAGAAGTCGAGAGTAGAGAACTCCGTCAGTGGACTGGTTAGGTAAGCCTCAGACAAGCCTTCCGACAGAGATCTGAGCAAGACAAAAAAACCCCTCAACAACCCCCGCACCATCCAGAAAAAAAGTCATCATGCTCCAGGCAATTAAATACAACCAGGGTAACCTGGAAATCCTCGATCAGCTACAGCTACCATTTGTGGAAAAATATATCTCCATTCAGTCTGCAGAGGATGGTTGGAATGCCATTAAGGAGATGAAGGTGCGAGGCGCCCCCGCCATTGCTATCGTGGCGATGCTCGCTCTGTCTTCGGAACTCTATTTGCTTCGCACAGCGGGTAAAATTGCCGAGTCACCAGAGGAGACACGAAGCTTAATCGTGGCGAAGTTGGATTATCTGGTGACGAGCCGGCCTACCGCCGTCAACCTGAGCGACGCTGCTCACAAATTGGAAACTCTTGTGACAACCCAGGCAATGCAACCGGGGGCCACTGGTCCCACAGTAGTCGCTTCATTCATTCGAGCCGCCGAGGACATGCTGGGAAAGGATCTGGAGGATAACCAACGCATTGGACATCACGGGGCGGAATGGATCATGGCCAATGCCACCAAGACCGACACTGTCTCAGTTCTCACCCACTGCAACACCGGGTAGGTATGACTGTTGCTATATGCATTCTTCTGACTAACGACGATAAAATTAGGTCCCTGGCCACCTCTGGATATGGCACTGCGTTAGGGGTGATCCGCTCGCTGTCGTCCAGGAATGTGCTACGACATGCCTACTGTACAGAGACAAGACCTTACAATCAAGGATCTCGTTTAACGGCATTTGAATTGGTTCATGATCGTATTCCTGCCACGTTGATCACGGACTCTATGGCGGCCGCATTGCTGGCTGATGCAAGCGCAGGGGTGGGTGCTATTGTGGTCGGAGCAGACCGAGTTGCAGCCAACGGAGATACGGCCAATAAGATTGGCACATATGGGTTGGCTGTTTTGGCCAAGCATCATGGTGTCAAGTTCCTGGTGGCCGCACCCCTTACAACCATCGACATGGCAACAAGGTCCGGGAGTGATATTATCATCGAACAACGCCCAGAGACTGAGGTAACAAGTATCAAGGGCCCTAGAGACGGGGCTGAGGCTGCAGGTAGTATGGTCTTAGATACCGTCCGTATCGCTGCACCAGGTATTGGCGTCTGGAATCCTGCATTTGATATAACTCCTGCGGCTTTGATAGATGGGATCATCACAGAAGTTGGCGTGGTCGAGAAAGGCCCTGCTGGCCAGTTCAATATGGCCATCCTGTTCAACGATTCAACCTCTCGGGTTTGAGATGACCATCTTCGCCGTTCGTAGTCCCATGTTCTTTTGTGGCAAGATCCTGTGGCGTTTCTTTTCCTTCGAAAGCGGCCAGGAGCTCATCCATTTTGCATTCAAGGGCATCGAGGTGGTTTTCCAATGCCGTTGCTGTCATTTCACCTCTAGTGTCGAAACGTTAGGCAATCTTTCATCATGGCCATAATAATAACGTGTTGATATACTTAGAGATTTCTGCAAGTGCCTACCGAAGGTCAGTATATTGCAGCACTGGAGGCGTTATAGTTAAGATCAGAGGCTATGTCATGATAAAACCTCAAGTATAGTAAAATAATATATATGTGGGAAAATCAGTTCCTACCTTAGCAAGTTCTAGATCGGGCGTATTAATTGCAGACATGGTCGGTGTCGGTGGTCATATCAAGTGGTAATAAGGCCTTAGGGGTTAGCTTAGCCATGCGCGGGGTTTTGACCTACAAAGCGGTGGCCGGTTATTCTATTTCGGAATATCACGTGTAGTCTTAGCCTGCCGCCTGCGGATGGTGGTAATAGATAACGTAAGCGATCTAGGTGACCATGACTAGTTGCCAACTAATATAATTCATAGGCGAGCGGGACACCCTAACATTCATAGTAAATTTTCTATAATTGGGGTCCTAGAGAGGTCTGAGAGGATAAAGATAAGAGTGATGATGGAGAAGCAGCGTATTAGGTACGCCACAGGGGAATTGGTAATTTGGTACTAATATAGTGATTATATTTATAAACGCTAAAAAAAATTGATACATCTCTGGGGCTTTTATGCCCTTATAATCTTACTACTAGGCTTCTATATTCGTGCTGTAAGCAAATATGGTTTGTATATTAGTAAGAACGTATATAGATAGTATCATAGTAACAAGGCTTGATAAGAACTAAATACTCAATTCTTGAGGATAATGATTGGTTGTAGCTTAAGATATATAAGCTTTAATCATATTTTGTATTATTTCTCAACCGAACTACCTAGTATTTACTAGTGGATCCTATAATAACTAAAATACTAACTATAGAATGATGTTATGTCCCACATAAGAAGAAGGACTCCCGCAGCACAACAGCAGTGCTGCCATAAGCGGAAATGAAGATAAGCGCCAAGAGACTAAGGCAAAGACGCAGCATGAACAGAACAACTGCATAAAGCCTACACAAGGCCTACAGCATAAGATAGATCTAGACTAGCATATTTACTTATGGATATTATCTAAGACTCGCACTTAAATAGAAGCGCGGGGCAGAACTCAGGAGTTCCCCAGCGATTATATTACAATCAATCCAGACCTCCAGTTCCACATATTACCTCCGCAGTATATTTGCACTATCACTCTTATCCATAACACCCCTAGAACAGCACCACTGTTCTAATAAATGACTAAAGAAGAATTATAAGAAATATTATAATAATATTACCTCGTACTACTCTAAAGAATAGAGTATTAAAACTTCTAGTTAGTTTATTATAGAGATAGAAATATATAGAATATAAAAAAGAAAGAAAAAGAATAGAGAATATTTCTAAATATTCTAGTAAGCTAATAATAAAAATAGATTATATAAGGGAGATGGAGATATAATATCATAGAGAAGATTTAATTTATCATTTACTTTACTATAAGTCTAAAAAAATATATATAAATCAAGGGGGAATTAAGGCTATCATAATTCTGAGTTACTATATCAAGATTATATAGCTCTAATATTAAGCTTTTATCTATACGATATATCCAAAAATATAAAATCATCTTCTTTTCATAGGACTCTTTAATAAGATTGAAAATATATTAATAAAGTAAAGTTCTAAATATTATATCCTTTCTAAGATAAAAAAAGCTAAAAAGTTTATTTCAACTAATTATTTTATAACTTTGGTAAATATATAGATAATTCATATAAATATTAATATAATCTAATAATACTTTAATAATAAGTAAAATTTACTATTAAGATATACAAAATAGAATTGAATTATATAGAACTCATAGTCTAATATGATTTAACTATTATTTATTTTAGGGAAATTTCAAGAGTAAAATATTATGAAATTTATGAAATATAGTTCTAAAGACTTACTATATTATGTAAAAATATATGAATATTAAGGCAGGAAATTTACTAAATAAAGGAAATTACTATGATTAAAAGATATTCTTTAGGATAAAAATTAGATAACAATAGACTTTAAACCTAGTCTTAAATAATGATTTATATTTAATAACTCTATGATTTAGTTATAATCAAGTAAATATATTTATCTTTCTTTTATATTAGGCCTTAAGAGATGTAAGACTTTAATATATATCTTAATTCCTCTAAAATTAAGATATCAATTATTAATCAAGAGATTATTAAGTTTTCTTTAATAATTAATACAAAATTCAAAATTGTTACTTTTTAACTCTTAGAAGACATAAATTAGAAGAGTTAGAAGTATTATTAGTAAGTAATAAGATACTTATAGATCTATCTAATTTAAATTTGAAAATTATTACAAATCTATTGATAAAGAACTAAAAGCTACTATTTAAATAAATAATAAGTTATGATAATAGATATTACAATATCCAGGTTATAGTTAATCATATAATCGATCTTCTATCAAAATGATCAAGAATTCAAGTTTAAGAGTTTATCTATATAATTAACTTTTGTCTTCTTATTTATAATAAGTAGAAAAGAACTAGAAACCTATTAAAGAATAGAGTCTTTATATTTTCTCCTAGGTACTTACTTTTATCCTTTATTTTTCCTAGAATTCTTCACTTATATATAATGATATTATATAATATTCTCTCCTTGATTTATGTATTTCATTTAATACTTATAGGTATCTTATATTTCATATATATATTTCTTAATTAGTTAGATTTAATCTAAAATTAGTAGGGTAATATATTACTAGTTCTATTGAGAATAAAATAAGATAACTAAGGCTATATAGTTATTTTAAGCTAAATTAGGCCTTTTAGAAAAGAACTAAGATAAAAGAAATAATATAAGGATGAGATTATCCTACTTAAGAGTCACACTAAATTTATAAGATTTATCTTTATCTATATTTATCTTAATAATATACTATGTTCTAATTATTTATCATATTATTATAAGTTTCTTCCTACTCTAATAGCTAAGCTATAAAAGAAGGCTTAATCTTTTACTTATAGTAATTTTCTTAGCCTTAAGAATCTTGAGGGAAAATTAATAGATAAAGATATATATAATTTTATAATATACCTTTCGTTAACTACTTAAGCTCTTTATATAACTAATATATATCTTATATAATAAATATAATTCAAAATCTAAATACTCCAGAAACGTATAATATTTAAGAATTTACTATTAAATTCTTTGTAAAGATAAGTAATGTATATAAACTTATTTTTGATTTTTATTAAGAATATAAAAGGGTAAATATATTATAGTCTTATATTTTAAGTTTCATTATATAGTTAAATTTTTATAGATAATCTAAAAATTAATACTTAAAAATAAATTTACTATTTATTCTATTTATTTTTAAATCTTATAAAGAGAGTTGAATTATAATAGGGACTATAAGTATTTCCCCAGGAGCAGGTCCAGTAGGGTCAACCCAATAAGGAACTTTTAGGAAGGCATGTACCACTTAGTATTAAGCGGGCTCGCTTCAAAAAAGTTTTACTTTAATCCGTGACTATAGAGAAGTATTTTAAGAAGATAAATTGATGATCCATATAGCTTTTTAGTGACGATAGAGGGGTTTAAAAGTTTATATATAAATCTAGAGGACCCACCGAGGTATTCACTAAGCTTTTTGACCCCTTTAATAACCTTTATATATTATTAAAATAATGACTTCTTAGGCTATATCTATAGCTTATTTAAAGAGGAAGATATATTAGTATTTTATAGTACCTTTTGGGGTATATACTAGAATTATAGTGAGTAATACTATACCTAAAAATTTAAATTTTAGTATAAATTTCTAGTAAGATATAGTGGTATAGTGAACTATTTAGTGAATATATATAATTAATAAGGTAGGTAGGCCTAGAAATTAATCTAGAGAAAAACTTTTAACTAGATAGTGTATTCTATTTAGATTTAAGACCTTTTTCCTTTTTCGTTTTTCCTATTTTCTCTATTCTTAAGACTATAAATTATTTAATTTAATAATGAATTTATTCGTTATAGTTATTATATAGATATATAATTATAGTCTAGCTTAATAAGATAATATCAGTATAAGGATTTCTTAAAAAATGTTAGGGTTTACGAGATCTAGTAAAGAGATATAATAGTAAAGTCTAAATAAATAGAAAATGTAATAGTAAGATAGATTCTAAGATCATAAAATCTTTATTATTATATATCTCTTTAATAATAATAAAACTACTAAGGAACTCCTAAGCTCTACCTTATAATTCAATCTAAACTTTATAAATTAGTTAATTCTCTTTAGTAAGATAATAAACTAGTCGATTATCTACCATACTAAATATTAGGTTAGGAGTAGAATAACCTCTATGCTATAAAAGCCTTACTTTTTAGCTCTTTATAGGAGTTATTAAAAAAGCTCTTAGTAAGACTACTATATTAAATCTACTCCTAATTTAGATATTTTGATTTAGATTATAGTATTACTATATATATAAGATTATACTTCTACCCGTTCTTCATACTTAGAATTTAAGAAAAATAGATAAGGAGTATAAAAGATAATATAAAACTTTCATTCAATACAGAAGAAAAAGATATAATATCTTATAAGTTTAAAAAACGTCTAAAGTTATACTTTAATTATCTAAGCTTTTTAGTCTATAATTTAAAATTAGTTTTAAGTTAATTTTTAATTATCTAATAAATTAGATATCAAGAATTAGATTCTTATTATATTACTTTATCTATCTTTAATAAGATATCTAATCTACAATAATTAAAAGTTTTATTTTTAGCTATTCTATCTATTATCAATTTATTACCTAAACTATATGTCCTTTTATTAAGAGATTATTATATTATTCTCTATTCTATAATTTATCTAAAATAATTCTCTTACTCTAAATATCTAATTAATAAAATAAAATATCCCTAGGAGCCTATAGTAACTTTACTAGATTAACATACTATAATAGGCTAGGAGATAATACTAGATTCGCTTGTATATTAATTTATAGATAAGAAGAAAAATAAAAGCTTATATATATCTTTTAAAAAATCACTCTATTTTATTATTAGATAGACTAATCTAAGAAAGGTAATTATTTTCAGGTTTCCATTATTTAAATATAATTAATAACCCACATTAGTTAATCTATATAGATATATATATATAAACATAGTATAATAATACCTAAAATGGTGATATTTATCTTAGCTATTCTAGATAAAAAAAAATTAAATAGATTAGGAAATTAACTAGAAATAAGATAGGTAGTTAAAAGTAAATAGGACAAATATATAGAAGTATAAAAATTAGTATAGTATTTAATAATAATGTTTAGATATATCTCTATAGAGTAGGAAGGAAAGACTAAATTATATAAAAGATTAGCTAGGGTTACTTTATTAAGGTTTATAGAAGATAAAGTAATTAAAAATATTTAGTTATACTATATAAATAAGACTAAAAAATATATCTTATCTATATTAAAAGATATGATTATAAATAATATAATCACTTATTTTTTCTAGTTATTTTATTAAAAAATACTTTCTTATATTTCTATAACGATTTACTTACATAGGAATTCTAGATTAGTTCTTTAATATATAGATAACTTTAATAGATTTAAAATAACTATAGAAAATATTGTAGTAGCTAAGATCCTAGTAATTAGTAATATAGATAAAATCCTTTTATATAAGTTTTCTTTTATCTTAGTATCTTTTTGATATTTAAATATAGATGGATCCTTCTTTTAAATAAAAGATCTACCTTTCTATTATATAAAAGCTTAGATTAATTATTCCTTAAAAAACCTAAAGATAAATATAAATATAGAAGATCTAATAGTAAAAGTAAAATCTCATAGTTATAATGATTCTCCCTATTGTTAATAATCAAGAAAATTATTTAGGTAATATTTTTATCTTTTTCGTTAGCTAGTAATTCTACCAAAAATTAGACTAAAGTTTTCTATAATATCTATAGATATAAATTTCAAATAGTAAGAGTATTATAAAGTAAATTAAAATTACCTTATTATTTAAGAAAGTCAAATTAGCTATTTACGTTAGTTTTTATCAATAAAAGAGAGGAAAGAGAAAATAAAAACTTAATAATTAAGTATAAAAGAACTGAATTAAAAGTTTTAAGAAAAGAAGAGGAAGAGTCTATAAAAGTAAAGGTTAAGTAATTATAAAAAGGTACTAGTTCGAGAATAGATATTAATACCCTCTATATCTAATATACTAGGTAGCTAGTAGTCTCCTCCTATCCTTAAAAGAAGAATATTATATATAAATGACTCAGTAAATAAGTGTGAAAACCTAAGTTTTAGGAGAATAAGGTAAATATAACTAGATATTTATTTAAGTATAGACTACGCTATAATCTATAAATAGGTTATAATCTTAAACCTAACCCTACCTTATCAGGATGAAAATTATAATTTAAACCCCTATTCAAAACCTATCTTAATCTATTTCTATATATAATTTAGGTCTAAGTATATATAACCTAGCTAAATTAATCTTAATTAGATACTACTATTTATATTAATTTAGATATTACTATTATTATTACTCTATTTTATTACTTATATACAAGAAATACTAAGGAATATACTTATATATAGACTTTTCAGTATTAGTAATCATAATTTTATATATATATAAGACGTATAATTATCATATAATTTAAATAGTAGTAGTATACTTACTAAGCCTCCTATCTTAACGTATTTCCTAAGCAACCTAGACGCCCGGTCGGCCTGGATGCCCCATCAACTTCAATTAATTCAAACCAGCATAATTCACCCGAAAAAACGTAATATTGAATATCTAAGCTATTTAATCAAATTTAGACAATGCGTTCTCTTATGACCCTAGATATTACACTTAGAGCATCTTAGTGGCGCCCTAGGTCGTCGTTTTTGTGCTTCTACTTAACTAGTTAGCTAGTTGAATGAAGCTTTAATTTAACTATTTCGATTATTTTAAGCTAGTTCTCGAAGCTCAGCGATAGATAGGCCTTCTAGAGCTAATATCTAGAGCTTAGAACGTGCTTTTTTTAGCTCTTCTTTTTCCGCGCCAGCGCGTAAGAGCTAGTTCTCATGAGCTAGAAAAGCTATCTTTTATATTATAATTTAGCACGCTTTAAATACCTAATCTATAGTAGAATTAACTAGGCTTAGTGGGCTCTTAGAGCGCTTTTATAAGAGCTCCTTAATTAAAGAAGCTTACTTTTAAAGCTACTTATAATTTAATGGTGTCTTAGGCTCCCACGCGCTACTTTAGCTTCCTTAAGATAGTGGTAGTATAGGCGTCTAGAGCTAGATATTAAGCTTTAAAATAACTCGATTTAGGTTATATAGAACTAAACTAGTTACTAAGAAACTATTCTTAATTATTTCTACTTTAAAAGCTTTAATTTAAGTATCTAGAAAGGCGTTTAAAAAGTCTAATTTATTAATATAGTTCTAACCTTACCGCATCATATCCTTAACACACTTTCTATATATACGCTTTAAGATAGTAAAATAACCTATATTAAGAGGCTATAAAAGATATAATAAGTATAGTGGTATATAGATTAGAATTATATGATTTTAAGAGTAAATTTCGTTAAATTTTAGAGTTAGATAGCTTCTATAACTATTAAAAGAACTAGAAGTTAATATATCCCCTTTAACCTTAAGGAAGTTAATAGAATAAAGATCTTTTTAAGCTAGTGAAGTCTAATCTTATCTAAGGTCTATCTATTTAGACTAATCTAGAACTACTAGTCGCCTAGAAGCTTTATCTCTTTAGCCTAGCCTCTAATATAAAGTTTTCTCTTAAAGATAACTATTAAAGGAAGGCTATATCTAGATGCGCCTATATACTTAATCGTGGTGACCTATTTACGATTTCTAGGCTATAAAAGAGAGCGTTAACTATAATATTCTACTCTTATAATAACTTTTATAGTCACTATTAAGCCTATCGCGAACCCTATCTTATTAAAGTTATAGATATTATCTTTATAGATCCTATACTTTAAGGTCGTCTTTTAAACTAGGTTAAACTATTCTATAATGATCTTTAGGTCCTTATACTTTACCTACTTATAATTATAGCGTCTTAAGAACCTTATTTTAAGCTCTAGGTATCGTTTAATATAGTTAGAAACCTAGTTTTTACTAACGGTTTAAATCGGGGTAGTTCTACGTATGGCGAGTAAGAGATTAGCCATTTCTTAGACCATAGAAGGACGTAGTACTACTCTATATATATCTATAGAGATTATCTATTCTTTAAGCGAATTCTCCTTAATTTTAGTTAATTTAAACGATTTTTGACGTAATTTAACGCGGTTATAGACTCTATATATCTAGTTGTGGAGCGTTAATTTAGGTATATTGTATATATATACTACTTCACTAATCGACAATTTTTCCTGCTTTTTCTAAGCCTAGATAGTAAGTAAGATATAACCCTCTTATTCTATCAAGTTTTAACGCTTTTAAGAGCGATCTAGTGGCATAGTGGTTAGTTAAAGAAGATAGGTCTAATTAATTAACGCGTTTTGGTTAGGACGTCTAGGCCAACCAGGCGTCTAGGTTGCTTAGGAAATACGTTAGTTAGCCATACTAAACTATTAAACTATACTAAATTATCATTTTTTATATTCTTTTAGCTTTTCTAGCGTTATACCTTCTATATTTATTATATTAAGTTATTTAATATATTATTTTATTCATGCTCTCTCTATATTTTAAATTTTCTATATTATCTACTAAGACTTTTATAGGGTTATAGTTAATTTAAACTAGCTATCTATAAGATCTTATATAATCTTAAAAGAGCTTATTTATAATAATCTAGTGACCTTTTTATATATATTAAGGAAGCGACTAAGCTATATCTTTACTATATAATAAGGGTTACTTAAAGTACACTAAACCTAAGTTTTTATAATACTTATTATCTTATTCTATATAAAATATATGTAAACGATTATTTAGATTATAATATTTTTTAAGTATCCTATCCTAGACTAGATTTAGCGCTTATTAACTAAGTACTTTAATATTATATTTTCTATAATTATAGAATTAGTAAAGTAAGGCTAAATATAAGTAGATAATAAACTATACTATCTACTTTATTTTAGAATTTTTAAAGTATTATAATATAGCTAGAATATATTAAAATTAGATTTAATACTAAAAGGTATTTTAAAGATAAGTTAGTAACTATGTAATTTAATCTATATAGAAAGTAGATAGTATAGCTTAATATAGCTAATTAAAATAGGAGGCTTAATTAGTATATTACTAGTAGTTAAGATATATAATAATTTGTCAGAGAATGGAGTCCTTACGTGTTCTCTGAGTTCGCACTTTTTTACCGGAATTCTCCGCTATTTCATTTATGTTATATCATGTGATATTTTACTTGATTTGTTTGTTCTGTTTGATTTCTTCTCTAAATCTCAGGTATTTAGTTCTCGTATTTTCGGCAGAATAGTTTGAATCTCATGCTAATTTCTTCTCTATTTTCTATCCTAAGAATTTCCTGAGAAGACCCTGAATTAGCTTAGCTTGACCATATTACCTTATTCATCTGATTTAATTCCCTAAGATTGGTAACTAGTTGCCCTGCTAATCTTAGATAGTTATAAGCCTGGTGTGCCCTCTCTAAGTATAATAATATCCTTATATATTTTGACGCTATTCGTGTCGTTTTTTCCTGAGATTGGTAACTAATTACCCTGCTAACCTTAGATAGACATGATTTAGGTCGTTTTGACCACACGTAGCTATACGTGTGGGTTATTCCGAGATAGTCTCTGGTCTAGAGATATCTTATATTCTATTCTATTAAGCCTGCTAGTTAGCTAGAGCCTTATAGAATTACCTCTGAATTATGATATTTTCATATTTCACCATTTTTGACGCAATTCTAAGTCAGAATTTGTGTTCTCTATCCACACATGTGACGTGTGTGTTACCTACATGTATCTATACGTGTTTGTGTGTTTATGTTATATAAATATATAATTTATGTGTTTGTTGTTTATGTTTGTTATTTATGGGTGAAAATTCTGCAAGTTTGCTAGAAAATTCCAGTAATATCCTACTATATATACCCCATTTTCGTGTGGAGAATTCTTCCTTCTTTATATATTTTTTCTATTCTATATTCCATAGAGAATTCAACGTTAAATTCTAATATCCTACCTAGTAGAGCTTAGGTAGAGCTTGGACTGATCTTGTGGGCCTACCCTATAATATTATCTATCATATTCTTCTACCTCATCTCTATATTCGCCAAAATTAAGCTCGTTAAGCTTAGAATTCGA
Organism: Penicillium longicatenatum; assembly: GCF_028827895.1. Taxonomy (NCBI): domain Eukaryota; kingdom Fungi; phylum Ascomycota; class Eurotiomycetes; order Eurotiales; family Aspergillaceae; genus Penicillium; species Penicillium longicatenatum. The sequence goes on along the minus strand of NW_026643120.1, from coordinate 3,354,314 downwards.
TAATTTACATATCCTTAAACGTTCCAGAACGTCCAGAATCCTCAGAATCCTCTATATGAATCTCTAAGTCCCCAAAAATCACGTCCTATTCTTTAAGCCTCAATTATCTCTCATATATCTCTCACTTTGACCTCATTTTGACCTTACTTCTACCATATCTACATCTATAGATATGATTCTAACAGGTCCTACTACCTAGTAACTCTAGTATACCCAAATTAAGCGTCTTACTAAGTAGTAAACTATATAGGATTATATTAACCTAGAACAGAATACACCTTAAGTAGCTTTACCTAGGGTACTAGATATTATAGATATTAACGTGGATAATGCATTATATAATAGATAAGTTAAACGTCGCCTAGAGGTTAAAGATATGTTAGAGAGAATTCGTAAAGTAGAAATTGCCCTATAATCTACGATTAATAAGTTAATAAAGGAGTTTTTAATTAATAAAATAACTAGATTTAAGATGCTACGAGCATTATATCTCCTATATAATTAGCGAGACGTCTTATACCAGAGAATAGTCAAAAAACAGTAGAGGAAGACGATCTAGGGCCTATCTTAGGGTTAGAAAATTAAGGATTAGGTCATCTAGGTATAGATAATATATCATGAAGGTATTATAGAGGGAATTACTATTATATAGATGACGGATTATATACCTCTAGACTTTATAGACACTATGTATAATATTACCCTATTATAGCATAACCGAACCTATAACGAGGTCATATCAAAGATTAAGAAAAATATTTAAGTGGATTTTAACGAACTTTATCTAAGTTTTAGCTAGAATCTCGATATTAAAAAACCTAAGACGACCTTATTCTACTAGTTATATACCACGTTCTAGGATATTCTAGACTAAGTAGAATAGTCTAAATTAGGTAAATCAACTAAATAGATACCTCGCTATCCCTATTAGAATATACTAAATAATAGAAATCACTAATTCTAGGACTATACCTACCTTAATCTATTAAAGAGACTAGTGAATTATATATAGGATAAAGATATGGATTTACGCTTTAAGAGAGTAACTAGTAAGAGCTTACCATTCAAGATAGCCTTAGATAAGTTTAAAAAGGATAATATAGGTGCTAACGCGGTCAGTATACTAACTATATTTAACTAGATTAGGTTAAATCAACCATAAAAGACCCTAATTTAGATATTATACCACATTTTAGCACCATAGAATTATCTAGATTAGGCCTTTGATATAGGGTTAAATATATATATATATAATAATAGATCGCTATTCTCTAATTTCATAGAACGGAGTATATATATTAAAGTTAGAGATACTAGAACGCTAGTTCTAGGTATTAGATTAGTCTCGTTCTAGCTAACTAAGGGAAATAGCTACTTTGACCTCTATAACGTCGCATATTCCCTATTATTCCATATTAACCTTATTTCCACCTCGCGTGCATATATAGTAGGTATGTATCTTAATGACTAGACTAGCTATCTTAAAGGTAAAGCTAGTAACTAGTTATATAAGGTAGATTATTAAACTAGTATATTACTAGTTAAATAGGATAAAGAGAACGTATTTTAGAACGCATTTCTCACGTTAAACTACTATATTAATAGCCTCTATAAGCCTAATATAACTACCATATATATATAATTAAACGTCTTACTAATTTAACTAGTTACCTATAGGACGTCGTCTAGTCCCTATATAACTAAGGTAACTATAGAGCTTGTCTATAAGCGTCTAGGTTATATAAGTAAGGAAGTAGTATAGCACATCTAGGATTCGATAACTAGCATCAAGATCGATAAGATGTTAATATTTCTATATATTTACGAGACGTATTAGCTTAGTAAGGCAAAACGTTAGATATCAAGGTATCCTATAACAACCAGAACGTCCCTATTTAAGGCTATCCACTAGGATCTTACCTATATATAGTGTACTCATAATTAGGTATAATATATTAGTCATGTATCTTATCCCATAACTAGTTACCATATTTTAACTAATCTATTAAGTAAGATAGATATTATAGATGACTTAAGAGCCAAGATTGCCTTTCTAAAGCGTTAATTTGGAATTTAGGTTAAGGTACTCTATATAGATGGTAATATGAATTTATCATAATTTACCTAGATTAACTATATATAACTCAGAATTTAATACCATTATACGCTACCTGGTTAGCTAGAGCAGAATAGATATTCTAAGCGTGCTAGAGCACGAATTACTAAATTATGCCACTCTATGTTGATTGAAGTAGGTCTTCTAAGCTCGCTATGGCCTAAAGTAGCGAATTCTATGGTCTATTTACTAAATCGGACCCCTATAAGACGACTAAATTAGGTAACGCCCTACTAAGCTTTATATAACGCGCTTATGGAGACTAGGATTAATCTACCTAGATATATAGACCTAAAGCTATCTCTTTCTAATCTCTAAGTCTATGGGTATAAGGCATATATACGCATTCTATTAACTATATAATCATAGAAAGTTAGTCTAAGAGCCTAAATTAGCTATCTAGTTAGATATATAGCTTTAAATATCTAGAGAATTTAGATCCCATCCCGTAATAAGGTTATTTATGTAAGAGACTATATTTTCGACGAGACTAGTTTTTTTAAGCTAACTAACTAGATTAAGCGCTAGAAATATAAGGTTTTTAACGATTCAGGATCTATTATTAGCTACCTTAATAAGGTAGAATTTAACTCTCTAATTATAGATCTCGATATACTAGATAATAAGTAGAGAGTAGAAAATATAGAAAATATAACGTTAGAATAAGTAGAAATATAGGATATATATTCTAAGGGGGATAAGGAGGATAAGGTCTTAGGCGATATTCCATATACACCAGAGACCATAAAGGGATTACCTAATTAGTCCCTAGAGCCATCTTCTTTAGCTAAAATTAACTAGCTCCTAGAACCGTCTTTTTTGGCTAAAATAAACTAGGTAGATAGACCCGCTATATTAGTAATAAGACCTATGATCCTAGTTAATAATTCACGATTTAATGTATTAGAATATCTAATATTTAATAATAATCCTACCTATGATTCAGACGACTTAGAGTCTATAGAAGACATAGTAAATAACCGCCTAAAACGTGCCTTTAATAGCATATATAACGTAGATTTTAAGGATTATAACGTAAAACATTTTAAGTTAAATCTTACCCTATTTCCATTTATCTAGGCGTTCTCTGCCGCGCTAATAAGCTAGCTAAAGAAGGCTTATATTAAGGATATTCCACTACCTCTAGAAGGTTATTATAACCTTAAAACACACGAATTTCGAGTCTAATTTAGAGAAGTAATAGAGATAGAATTTAGGAAGCTAGAATAAATAAAAGCATAGATTCTAGTTAAGAAAGACCTTATTTCTTAGGCTTATATTAAGTATAGACCCATTCCATAGAAATCATATCTAATATACTAAATCCTACCTATTAGGTAGGTATTCGCCTATAAAACGGACTAAAATAGGTATATTATAAGGTATAAAGCGCGCTTATATACATATAGAGACTAGTAGATCATAGAGGATCGTGATACGCGCGCTACCACGCTCGCCGTTACTATATTATATATTCTATTAGCTATTATAGCCGCATTTAACCTTAAAACTATATAATTAGACGCTATTAATACGTTCTTAAATAGTTAGCTAATAGACGATATTTTCTATTATTATCCACTAGGATTTAGATAGAAAGGATATATTTTAAAGCTTCTTTAAGCCCTATATAGTCTCTAAATTACCCCATTTCTATGATAATAAGAACTCCGCGAAGCATTAAGAGTATATAGTCTTAACCTAATTTTAGAAGACCTATATCTATATATAGGATAGAACGTGATTATTATAGTCTTTATAGATGATATACTAATAATATATTATTAGAAATACGCTAAATTAGCGTAGAAAATTAGGTCATTCCTTTATAACCGCTTTAAGATAAAAGATTATAGAGAATTATCTTATTTTATCGGGATATGAATTATCTAAGAACGTGTAACTTATCGATTATGGATCTTATAGGACATATATATTAATAAAATTACTTACTATTTTAACCTTACTAGATATACCATACCTAAGACCCTATTACTATCTAAAAGACTAACGGAATTTAAGACTAAACCACCTCTATTACATACCACTCTAAATAGATATTAATAGCGTATTAGAAGCCTTCTTTTTAACGTTATATCTATATAACTAGATATATACTTCTTATTATAAGCTCTATCTATATTCTTAACTAAGGCACGTGCGTTATATATTACTATAGTAGATTATGTTATTAAATATCTATATAGGACGAAATACCTTACTATTAAATTTAATAGGCGTAAGCTAGCTACTTAGCTATTCTAGGCTACCTTAGACGCTAGCTTTATGGATAATCCTGATTAAAAGAGCTTAGAAGGGTATATTTTCTCGTTATATAGTAGAGCTATTAACTAGAAATCGCGTAAGTAGCGTACTATTACTACGTTAATAACTAAAGCTAAGCTTCTATCTATAATAGTAGCCACTAAATAGTTATATTAGATTAAATAGTTATTTCGATTAATTAAGTTCGATCTTAAAGAGCCCTTTATCCTATAATATAATAACTAATAAACAGTTAATCTCCTTATTAAGTAGGACTTAATATTTAAGACTAAGCTAAAATATATAGATATTTAATAGAACTAGCTACGTTAAGAAGTCTAGAATAGAAACTTACTAATTAAGTAGGTTCTAACCTTAGAGATACCTACTAATAGACTAATTAAGTATCTTTTATCCTAATAATAATAACGCTTTATAGAATAGCTTAGTATAGTTAATATATAGTATCTTATATCTAACTAGTCTAGTTAATTTTAATAGTTTAACCCGTTATATTTCCTTAGTTATATTCTAGAATTTAATAAATTTTATGGGATTTACTTACTAAATATATAGATTTAATATGCTATTAAATCTAGGGGGGTATATTAGAGAATAGAGTCCTTACGTATTCTCTAAGTTCGCACTTTTTTACTGGAATTCTCCGCTATTTCATTTATGTTATATTATATGATATTTTACTTGATTTATTTATTCTATTTAATTTCTTCTCTAAATCTTAGGTATTTAGTTCTCGTATTTTCGGTAGAATAGTTTAAATCTCATGCCAATTTCTTCTCCATTTTCTATCCTAAGAATTTCCTAAGAAGACCCTGAATTAGCTTAGCTTGACCACATCGCCTTGTTCATCTGATTTAATTCCCTAAGATTAGTAACCAGTTACCCTACCAATCTCAGACATAATTATATAGTATTAAGGTAAAAAGGTAAATTAATCAAAAAGGCTTAAAATAATATAAATATATAAACTTTAAGTATATAAAGATACAGTATATTCCTTAAAGGATATTTAAGATTTTCATATATTAAATAATTTACTATAGCTTTTTTTTTATTTAATTCTAATTCGTTAAGTTTATAGATACTAGACTCACTCGTAAATAAAATTATAGTTCTTAGGGGGTAATTATTCTAAAATATATTAGTTCTTAGAAGTAGAAGAAGATAAATTAGATATAGATTATAAATAGTTTTTAGATAAGTTCGTCTTATATTAATAGAATAAAATAAAATATAATAGATTATTAGAAGATTATTAATAGAATTTATTTTAATAAGCTATAAGTAAGTTCCTATTGATTCTTTTAAGTTATTGATATATTTTAATAAATTAGATCTATTGAAGACTCTATTTATCAATTAGAAAGCTCTTAATAGAGATATTATAAAAAGAAGGGATTACTTAGATAATTATTGATTTATCTTTAGCTTAGGACTTTTTTTCTATTTTATAAAGGGCTAGAAAACTCTTATTATAGATTAATCTTACTCTTTATCTTCTCCTATCTTATATTATATATTATAGCTTATTATTAATACTTAGACATATTTTATCCTTAATTTATGATAATATTGAGTATATATGATATCTAACTATAAGGTATTTATAGCTTTTTACTATTAACTTATCTAGTAGCTAGAAAATCTTAGATCCTCTTAATTCTAACTTTCTTTAATTATATTTATCTTAATATATTTTCTTATTATTTTAATATATGTCTTTACTATTTAGATATATTAGTCTTACTAAAAGAGAACGTTATATATTTTCTATAATGATATTATTACTCTTAAATTAGTATATTAATAACTTCAGGGTAGGTTTAAAAGGATAAGTCAGATCTAATAATATATGACTTATTAGTCTAAGCACTAAAAGTAATTTAATTGGATATAAGATATTATTATTAGTTAAATAAAGAGTATATATGTATATTATAATATAATTCTTAAATATTTTATAAAAGCTACTTAAGTATATAAAGATATTAATTACCCTTAATTATTAGATATTTTCTATTTCTTAAGTTTTTATAGCAATTAATAGCTATTTTATTAATAAGGATTAATAATATACTCTTTATAAAAAAGTCTATAGAATTTTAGTTTTTAATCCTATACTTAACAAATATATACGTATATAGAATAATATACTATCCTACTAAATTTTATTTAAAATATATGTAATCATATATCCTTATTAAAAACAAAATTTTCTTGATATTTTATATCATATCCTTGAGCTATATATATTATACCTAAATATCTTAGTATGCTTAATATTAAGCTATTTATAATATCTTAATCTAATTATCTCTAGGCTTTTACTATAGATTCCTTAAAGTACTATTAATCGTCTTTAGATATTCCTATAAATACTAGATAAAGATATAGCTACTATAATTTAAGCTTAGATATCTACTAGACTAATTTAATAGAATTTTAATTAATTAAGTATAAGGGCTAATCTTTAATATAATTTTTATAATTTTTAAACTACTCTTATACTTAAAGATATATGAATTCTTATATTATCTTAATAGAATAAAAACCTAGGTTTATAATAATAAAAGAAACCTTCTTTAAATATATTAAAATAGAAATTAGTAGATATTCTCTTTTTATATATGAATTTAAGTCCCTTTTTATAGTTATTAACTTTACTTATTTACTAAGATAGATATCTATATACTCTTTTACATATATCTAAGGATCGATAAAATCCCTTTAAAAATTCTTAGATTTAAATTAACTTCTATCAAACTAAGTAATTATCTATAAAGATTTATCTTTGCTAATCTAAAATTTGATCCTCTAATTATTATTCTTAAATAAATAAAGACTTAATAAGGACCTTTATCCTTTTTATAATTCTTATAACTCTAGATCCTTTATTCCAATAAAATAAATTAAATATATTATAATATAGATTATTAATTATAAATATTATAAGCTATCTATAAATATCTTTAGGGTTTTGATAAGTTAATAATCAAATATATTAATAAGCTTAGTTATCTTTTGAAAGTAAACACTTCTCTTATAAAAATTAGTAATTCTTAAATAATCAAAATGATTTATAATATTAGTAATTATTAATAGAATATATCTATAAAATTAACTACTATTTATTAAGAGCTTAGTGTTTAATACTAGTCTTATTTTTCTAATGATTTTAGCGTCTATAGATACTATAATTTACAGATAAGAGAAGAAGAAAACAGTAATTCTTAAGTGTAATCTAAAAGTAGATTAGAAAATAATATTAAATTAGTAAAGTAGTATATATATATAATATACCTAAATTAACACTCTATAACTAGATATATAAAGTCTATAATCGCGTTAAGTTATATTAAAAATCGTTTAAATTAACTAAAATTAAGGAGAATTTACTTAAAGAATAGGTAATCTCTATAGATATATATAGAGTAGTACTATATCCTTTTATAGTCTAAGAAATAGCTAATCTCTTACTTTCTATATATAGGATAACCCTAATTTAAACTATTAGTAAAAACTAGGTTTCTAACTATATTAAATAATACCTAGAGCCTAAAATAAGGTTCTTAAGATTAGACCTCTATAAACGGGCCTGGCTCGCTAAAGCTCGCGAGCTTTTTTAGGGCACCTAGCCCGGCCCGTCTAGAAAATATGAATATCCATGGATATCCATGGATTTTTCCTTAGTAGCATAACTCCTTGCGCTAAACCTATTTAGTCTATATAATTTTGATGACTAATTTTATATTCTTAATAACTACCTCTATTTTAATATATATTAAGACCCCTATCTATAATGATATATATATTTCTACTATAAACCTCAAACCCACCTAAAATACTAAAAAATTCCCCCCAAAATTAGTATGCATTAGACATAATATCTATATTTAGTAATAAATTAAAGTTTAGATATCCATAAGCTTCAGGCTAGGCTCGTGGACTGGCTCGCAAAAGCTCGCGAGCCTAAAATCAAGGCTTAAGCCCGCCTCTTAGTATAGATATCTATAGATATCTATATAGATAAGTGCTATTTATAGAGGTCTACTTAAGATATTATAGTTATAAATAGGTAAAGTATAAGGACCTAAAGATTATTATAGAATAGTTTAACCTAGTTTAAAAGATAACCTTAAAGTATAGGATCTATAAAGATAATATCTATAACTTTAATAAGATAGGGTTTATAATAGACTTAATAGTAACTATAAAAGTTATTATAAGAGTAGAATATTATAGTCAACGCTCTCTTTTATAGCCTAGAAATCGTAAATAGGTCACCGCGATTAAGTATATAGATATATTTAGATATAGCCTTCCTTTAATAGTTATCTTTAAGGGAAAACTTTATATTAAAGGCTAGGCTAAAGAGATAAAGCTTCTAGGTAATTAGTAATTCTAGGTTAGTCTAAATAAATAGACCTTTAGATAAGATTAGACTTTACTAACTTAAAAATATCTTTATTTTATTAACTTCCTTAAGGTTAAAGGGGATATATTAACTTCTAGTTCTTAATAGTTATAGAAGCTATCTAACTCTAAAATTTAATAAAATTTACTTTAAAAATTATATTATTCTAATCTATATACTACTATACTTATTATATCTTTTATAATCTCTAGATATAGGTTATTTTACTATCTTAAAGTATATATATAGAAAGTATATTAAGGATATAATATAGTAAGGTTAGAACTATATTAATAAGTTAGACTTTTTAGATACCTTTCTAGACGCTTAAATTAAAGCTTTTAAAGTAGAAATAATTAAGAATAGCTTCTTAGTAACTAGTCTAGTTCTATATAACCTAAATTAAGTTATTTTAAAGCTTAATATCTAGCTCTAGACGCCTATATTATTACTATCTTAAGGAAGCTAAAGTAGTATATAGGAGCCTAAGATACTATTAAATTATAAATAGCTTTAAAAGTAAGCTTCTTTAATTAAGGAGCTCTTATAAAAGCGCTTTAAGAGCCTACTAAGCCTAGTTAATTCTACTATAGATTAGGTATTTAAAGCGTACTAAATTATAATATAAAAGATAGCTTTTCTAACTTATAAGAACTAGCTCTTACGCGCTAGTGTAGAGAAAGAAGAGTAGAAAAAAGCACGTTCTAAGCTCTAGATATTAGCTCTAGAAGGCCTATCTATCACTAAGCTTTAAGAACTAGCTTAAAATAATTAAAATAGTTAAATTAAAGCTTTATTTAACTAGCTAACTAGTTAAGTAGAAGCATAAAAACGATAACCTAGGGCGCCACTAAGATACTCTAAGTATAATATCTAGGGTTATAAGAGAACGTATTATCTAAATTTAATTAAATAGCTTAGATATTTAATATTACGTTATCTTAGGTGAATTATACTAGTTTAAATTAATTAAAGTTAATAGGGCGTCTAGGCCGACTAGCCATCTAGGTTACTTAGGAAATATATTACTATTATTACTATCTTTATAATACTCTATCTAGAGCTATTAGGTATATCTCTATATTATATAATTAATATAGATTAATAAGAATTTTAAGAGCCTAATCTATTATATATTAATAAGATAGATAGATCTCTTTAAGTATTCATCTTACCTTCTTAAAATTAAGATATATTAGGGTATTATTCTTTTTTTAGAGAAATATAATAGAGATTTTAAATTTCTATTATGATTTTCTTCAATACCTAGTGTAAAATTAAGCTCTTGTAGAGGATAGATTAAGTTTAATAATTCTCTTATTATAAGAAAGACTTTAAGATAAGAACTACGACTCTCTTTTATCTTAGATAGTTAACTATATCTTCTAAATTTTTATATAACTAATAAATAGCTATATATACCTAAGAAAGGACTTGACTAATATAAGGCGAAGCTTTAGGATTATATCTTAGACTATTATATATTAATTTAAAAAAGCTTTACTTATAAAGATATTTTGAATATTATTAAGTGATAAATCTATAACAAAGACCTTCTATAAGGCTTTTATCTTATTATAAAGGTAATAAGCTATAAATAACTCTAAAATAAAATAATATCTATTCTCTAAGCAATTAAGAATTATATTTTTTTTAAGAGAATTTACAACTTATCTTTTTTTAAGCTTAAGAAATTTATAATACCAAAACACTATATCTATATATAATGTTATGACTATATTTATATTAGTAATTAAGAATACCTAAAGAAATAAAAATTAAGACTATAAGAATTATAGCTAAGAAGCTTATATGTTAGAAAAATATTTTATAAGAGATTGAATATAGTTATTAGATATTAATAGGTAAGTTTTATATAATTATATATTAGTATAACTTAGTCTAATAATATATAAGCTCTATTCGTATATGTATAAATAAGATGATAGGTTATTAAATAATGTTAAGACTAGATCTCTAGTCTATTTTTAATATATTAACTTGAATAAGAATATACTAAAGGAATCTTCTAAAATTAGATGAGATCTTATTATTATAGACTAACAGCTAAGATATAATAGAATATGAATTAAATCCTAATTATTATATTTTACTTGAGTTCATTAAGAACTCTTATCCTCTTTTTAATAAAATCCCTCAATATAGCTTGGTTATTATACTTAACCTAATTACATTTATTAACCTTTTTAATATATTACTAAAGTAGCTTATAAAGAGGAATTAAAAGAAACAAGAAAGAATAAAGGAGATTAAAATGAAGGAAAGATTTTAGTTAATATTAAGGGTACTGTTATAAAGATATGAGATGATATAGAGGAAGTTAAGGATATTATTAATATATTAAATTAGATAAAGTGATGTTTCATTAATTAACTAAAACTACTATATTAGACTTAGAATTCTATACTCCTTTAATTAATATATTAATAGTATAAATTTAAATTTTTATAATAGAATTTAATAACTATATCTATAATAATATATCTTAATAATCTTATATAAAGTTTACTTTTATTGGAATAGATATTTAAGATAAAATTAAATAAGATATATAGAATTTATTTAATAAGTAAAGGCTTTTACTAATATATTATTAAATTCAGTAATGTTTACATCCTAATTACTAAATCTATAATATTCAAGATATCAATGATAGTGATTATTTATTATAGATAATATCTTTATCATATTAATATTATTATAATATTCTTATATATCTTATCAAAAGAGAGATTATATATAGGACTTTTGAAGCTATTTGACTAAGATCATCTTAATATATATAATCTCCTTTGCAGGATTTTATATAAACCTAAATAAGTATTTTAAGTGTAATTTAATTTTATTAGAGATATTTATTTATCAAAGACTTCTTATAAGACATCTCTAATTAATACTTAATTTTTCATAATAGGCTATTTTTGTTATTATATATAGATAACTTACTAATTCTATTACTATTACTTAATATTGTTAAGATCTTTAAAGATAAATTATTACATTACTTTAATATCATAAATAAAAGATAATCTACAAAATTCCTTGATATATATATTTAGTATCTATTCTTAATACTTTAGCTATAAGACGATTAAATTAATTATTAAGCTATATAATAAAAAGATTATTCTTATGTTTTATAAGCTTTAAGCTATATTATATCAGATTAAAGTATATTAATAATATATTATCAACTTTATATGATTATTGATTAATACTGAAATAGCTAGATTTAGCCTTTTTTAACAATTATTTATAAAAGGAAGTATTTCATTCTAACTAAATAAAAGTTCTAAAAGATATTGTAATACTTTAAAGTTTAGTTGAATAAGTAGAAATTTACTTAGATTGAACTTTATTAATCAATAGAAATCTTCTTCCTTTTAATCTCTTCAAAAAAGGGAAATATTAGCTCCTTGTCTTTGATAATTTAGAAAGTTATATAACTCTGAAATTTAATCAACTTTATAATTTACATAATATTATTCTCATTTATATATCTATATACTTAATTTATCTTTTATAATCTTTCAATATAATTATTTTGTAGTTTCCAAATATATATATAGTTAATTTATTCAAACTGTGATATAATTTAGTTTTAAATATATTAATAAGCTTAAGTTCCTTGATTTATTTTTAATTACTTTGATCAATACATTTAAATTAGATATTATTAAAAATAGCTTTATATTTATTAATTTAATGTTTATAATCCTAATTAAGTTGTTTCAGATTAGATATCGATAGATATTTAAATAGCTTATAAAATAGATTGGAATATACTTTAAATCAGTCTATTAAAGATTATAATATTATAATATAAGATATAGTTCCTCTAATATAATAAATCTATAATTTATATATTAAAGGAAAGGGAAAAACTTGTTATTTAAGATAGTAAACTATTTAATTCAAAGATTCCAAGTACTAATGAGCTATTATAAATAGCTTAATTGATTATAATTCCTTAAAGTTGATTTTAAGGTAGTAAGCTAATTAACTGACATTAAAATAAAGAACCATAACAGTCTGCTTTACTAAAATACACTAATTGTAGTATTTAGAGATATAAAAAGATATATTATCTAAATTAAGTTAAATAGCTTAAGATATCTAATATTATATTGTGATAGTTAAATTATTTTACTTTTAATTCTAAGAATTTACTTAAGTAGCTAACCTACTTATTAGTTATAATAGTAAAATTTATTTAGAAAGTTTTATTATCTAGCTTTAATTATCTTATTCTTTTAATATTTAGTTTTATATCTTTTAAAGTCCTTTATATATAAATTTCTTCTTATAGAGAAGGAAGGAGACTACTAGATAGCTAGTAGTTAGATATAAGACATAATAATCTCTATTCTAGGACTAGTACCTTCCTCTAACTATTTAAGCTTTACTTTCATATACTGCTATCCTTTCTTCCTTAATACTCTTAATTAGGTTACTTATAAATAGTATAAATCTAATATAAGTCTAGTAAAAATTTACTCTTTTTAGATATATGTTAATTGTCTAGGTTTTCCTATTTCTTTTTAAAGTAATCTATATATATATTAGAATCACTATAATCATTAGAATTATATTAGGACTACTATATATAAATACTACGACTATTTTTTAAATAACTTTCTTTAGTTAGAAATTCATAGAGATTAATTCTTAAACTATTTAAATTAAGTATATTAAAAGGTAACCTAATGGTCTTTACCCTACCGCCTATCTCTCAAGGTAAGGTTTTAAGTTTAATTCTGGACCTATTATATACTTGAATAGCCAAAATTACTGATATTTTACTACGCTTATATTAGTGAATTACATAGAACTTTTATATAAGATAACGTAATTTTACGATTCCTATAAGACGCTATAGGTAAACCTAGGCTTAGTAGTAGTTAAAGAGAACGCTATAGGACTTGGGCATAGTGTTTAAACCCTTTTAGTCCTATGTAATATAACTTAAGCTCCTATAGGTATAAGACTAGATTTCAGTAACTTCTATAGGTTTTATCTAGGTCTGTATAGAAGTTTCCCCTGATATATAGGGCGTAATATCATATTAGTAAACCTTTTAATTATTATTATTATAGTTAAATAATTTATTAGTATCTAGGAAAACCTTATTAATAATATTTATCAATATTAGTTTCGTATTAGTTAAAATCATCTATAATATGAAGATATGATTATTTATTATAATTTCTTAAAGATATTAAAAAGTAAAATAATATAACTTCTTTCTTTTATTCTAAAGAAATATCTATCTTATGAAAAATATAAAATTTATAATAGATAAGTTAATAATATTTAGTAATAATATCTTAAAGTAATTAGTTTTACATATATAGTCTATCTAAAGGATTAATAAGCTAGTTTAAAGTATTATAGACTAATTTTATATATTATAAATTAGAGAAATAGGAAGTTATCTATTTTTATAGTATATTAAATATATTAATTTTTATTAAATAAGTTAATATCTAAATTAATATCTATTTATTTAGAGTATTATCATAGAGATATATATCTAAATATTTTAATTATCTTAAAATTTAATCTTAATTTAAGTATATCTAGCTTACTATAATAATAGAAATATATATTAAGACTTAATATCATCATTAAGCTTAGTCTTATTATCTTTTTTATATTATTAAAGAGTCATATATTATCATATAAGATAAAGGGAGATATACATTATTTACTTATGAATTTATATAAGATTAAGTATAAAAAGTTTCTATTATATATTATTTATTACCTAACTTAAGAAGACCTTAAAAAGAAAATGTATATTATATGATTAGCTTTAATATTATAAAAATAATTTTAGGGTATCTAAATTAGTAAATTATAATTAAATTTAAGAAAAAAGAAATCTATATTATTAGACTAAAAGATATTTATTATATCTATATTTTACTATAAGTTAATTAATAATATTAAAGATAGATTTCTTTATATTAAATATACCTTTATTAAAGTTAAACTCCTCTAACTTAGTCTCTAATTTACTTTTAACTTATAAGAAAGCAAAATAAAGATTATAATTAATATTACTTTAGAGAGAATTCTGAATACTATCTATAGATCTAGCTTTAGTTATTATAAGATTTCTAAAATAAGAGGAATATATAAGATTAGATTATAAAGATTAATAAGTAGGATCAAGATTAAATCCCTTATCACTTAGTATGTAAGAATATCTAAATAATTTAATTAAAATTTGTAAAAGAGACTACTAGCCTTAATTATAAGACTTATTATTAGATAAGAGACTAGATTACTTATTAATTCATATAAGCGAGAAGCCTAGATAGTAATTATATTTATAGAGTTTGTAATTAATAATATACCCTATAGATCTACATTCAATCTTATTAGGCTTATTAATATTGCTAGGACTATAAGGATAACTTAGATAGTCAAGTTTAACTATGGGGTTATTATAGCTTAATAACTTAAGATTCCTTTTCTATTCTACTTCTTCCTTAATTAGTTTCTAGACTTAGGTTCTATCTAGGTTAAAACTAATAAGGTTAAAGCAATCCTAGATAGAGAAACTAAGATTATCCTTAATAGGGAGGGACTAGCGAGGTATCTAAAGAGAATAGATATATAGGTAGAAAAGGTAGATAGGTAGATATATAGGAAGAAGATTATAATAAAAACCTAAAAAATCTAGTGATATATTAGCGTTATTGGTAGAGGGAAGATAAGGCCATAACTATCTTATATGTAGTGTTAGAATAGGGGTGCTATCCTAGGGGTGTTATAGATAAGAGTGATAGTGTAAATGTATTGCGGAAGTAATGTATGAAGCTGGAGGTCTGGATTGATTGTAGTATAATCGCTGGGGAACTCCTGGGTTCTGCCCCGCGCTTCTATTTAAGTGCGAGTCTTAGATAATCTCCATAAGCGAATGTGCTAGTCTTGATCTGTCTTATGCTATAGGTCTTATGTAGGCCTTGTGTAGTTATTCTATTTATGCTACGCCTTTGCCCTAGTCTCTTAGCGCTTATTCTCATATCCGCTTATGGCAGTACTACTATTATACTGCGGGAGCCCTCATTCTTGTTTGGGATATAGCATATAGCTATGATTTAGGTAGAAGGGCATATCTATCTTTTAGTGTGTATAAATAGTAAAACTAGTATATAATTATTGATTCTCTTATTATATTAATTAGTAAATTAAGAAATAAGATATATTCAAGCTCTATTCTATTTTAGATCTTAAGAATATAAATATAATATTATAAACCCTAGAATATAAGTTATCTTAACTAAAATATTAGCTTAATAATAACTATACGTATATTAGATAATTATTTATCAAGTTAAAAGATATCATGCTCTACTTATAAAACCTCAATAAGATTAGATTACTGATCTTATTAATCTTATAGCGAAACTATAATTTTTAGGATCTTAGATTTAATAGATCTTTTTATATATATATATAATATTTATCTTTACGGTAATGCCTATTTATGATGAGTTTATAATCTAAACTTTTAAAAATAAAATATTAGCCTATAGTAAAGATGATTTCTATATATATTCTATTTCTATAAATATCTCTATTTTAATTTTCTTTATTAATTAAAGATATATCATTAATCCTAAAATATCTTAAAATTCATTTAATTCTAGTTAAACATTATAATTATAATTCTTATCATTTTTATCGTTAAAATTAAGACTAGTTTTATTTAATTAACGAATTTAATTAAGTATTTTATGAATATCATTATAATACTATTGATATTTTAAGTATTAGAAGTTTATTAGAGTTAATGTAATATCTAATTAGAATTGATAATTCCTTAGTTGATTTTTATAACTCATTTACGATCTCTTAATGAAGAAGAATTATTTATCTTTTATTATAAATTCGAGACTATTTTAATATCTTAAATTTTATAATTCTCTTAAGACCCTTAAAAATCTTTATACCTATTCTTAATTCTCTTATCTAAATAAAATAAAAGAAAATATAGACTTCTTATCTAAACAACCAAAAAGTGTAATTAGCCTAAAAAAAACCAACAAGAAAGTTAGTTAGACTTAATTATAATATAATATTAGAATAGATTAAAGGAAGATATAAATAGTAGTAATAGTAATAGTATCATTTATTTACCTAATCTAGCTTATCTCTAGTATAAGCTACTATATAGGAGTTTTTCTAGGCCTTCCTAGTAATACAATAATATATTATACTTAGGTATATATAGTTATAGGGTAGAATTTAGGGCTTCCTAAAAGTTAGTATATCTCTATAAGTAGTAAACCCATTCTATCTATATTTACCTATCGCTAAGAAAATAAGATATAGATAAAAGGTAGTATAGAATAGAAATACCTTATCTTATCTCTATATCTTATTATTTCCTCATCCCCTACTCCCTTATACTACTATATCCTTTATTCTATTATATCATATCTTACTTCTTTTATAATATAAGTAGAATGATACCTATAGATAAGTAGATAGGCTATATATATTATAATTTTAACTACTAGTAGTATACTAACTAAGCCTTCTATCTTAGTTAGCTATACTAAACTATTAAACTATACTAAATTATCACTTTCTATATAGATTAAACTACCTAATCACTAACTTATCTTTAAAATACCTTTTAATATCGAAATCTAATACTAATATATTCTAGCTATACTATTATACTTTAAATATTTTAATATAAAGGAGATAGTATAGTTTATTAACCTCTTATATTTAGCCTTACTTTATTAATTCTATAACTATAGAAAATATAATATTAAAAGACTTAGTTAATAAGTACTAAATTTAGTCTAGGATTAGATACTTATAAAATATTATTATCTCAATAATAATTTATATATATTTCATATAGAATAAGATAATAAGTATTATGGAAACTTAAATTTAGTATATTTTAAGCGACCCTTATTATATAGTAAAGATATAGATAGGTCGCTTCCTTAATATATTTAAAAAGCCTACTAGATTATTATAAGAAAGCTCCTTTAAGGTTATATAAGCTTATTAATATCTAAAATATAATATAGAGTAAAAGTTTAGCTATTAGTCTCTTTATTAATAGAAACTAAATATTAAAGTTTAATTTATTTAGAAGTATAAGTTTATAAAGAAGTAGAGGGAGACTTATAAGATTCTAAAGATAGCTAATTTAAATTAACTATAACCCTATAAAAGTCTTAGTAGATAATAAAGAAAATTTAAAAATATAGAGAGAGAAGTAATAAAATAATATATTAAAGTACTTAGTATAATAGATATAGAAGGTATAACGCTGGAAAGGCTTAAAGAATATAAAAAAGGATAATTTAGTATAGTTTAATAGTTTAGTATAGCTAAGTAAGATAAGAGGCTTAGTTAGTATATTCTTAATAGTTAAAACATATAATAGTTACCTATAGATATTATATAAGTAGGTAATATCTATTATAGGCCTATCTATAAATAAGCCTAAAGAGTAGGGCCTAATACCTAATACCTAGTATATCTATTAATAGGCCTATCTTAATCACGAAAGGAAAACCTTATGACTTATAATTTTTATTTTTTATTCTTCTATATTTTCAAGTATTATATTTATATAATTTATCATAAAAATAGATATAATAAAAACTTTATAAGTTAGCTATAACTATTTATTATTTATATAAATAGTATATCTATTAATTTTACATCGTTTAGCTTACTTCTTTATATCTTTATATACTACTATTGCCTATATAGAAAAGACGGTAGGGACTAAACTTATAATTAGAATTAGCTAGAATACTATATTACTATTATCTATTTATATAAGCTAATATACAAGGAATGACTCTAATAGATAAAGAAGAAAGATAGATAATCTATTAGCTTTTTATTATATACTTATCTTTAATAGCTATTCTAAGATAAATAATATCCCTATTACTAGGAAAGTCCTTATGTTTTCATGAATAAGTATCTCAGACTAATAAGATGGTTAAGTCCAAATCTTAGGAAACTAGAATTAGGGTCATCTAAATAACTCTAGGATATAGAAAATAGAGAAGAAATAGATATAAAATTAGAACCATTCTACTAAACTTTAAGAACTAAATATATAGAATTTAGAGGAGAACCTTAGATAGAATAAATAAAATAGGAAGAATGCTATATTATAAATATAAAATAGTAGAGAGTAGAACTAAATATAAAAGATAAATCATAAACTAAGAGAGTTTAGAAGGATATAATTATATAATATAATATATATTATATAGAAAGTTATAGATACTTAGCCTTTATATTAATTATAAGAATTCTTAAATATCTTAAAGATAATAATTAAAAAGATAGATGGTTCTTATTTATAGTCTTTATAGAAGAGTAAAAGACTATTTTATTTTATTATAAAAGTATTTCATATAGTTTCATTTTAAAAAATACTCTTTAATATAAATTATTAAACCAACTCCTTAAAATAGATTAAAAGTATAATATATATCAAGAAAGTATTATATATAACTATATCTTTTACTTTAAAAGAAGATCATATAAAATCAATCAAAAGGCTTAATAAAGACTGACTATAAGCTAATAAGAAATAAAATAATTAAATAAGAATAAAAATAATTACTAATTAATTTAGATAGATTAAAAGGTTTAATAATTATCATTAATATATAACGTAATTCACCACTAAGCGAGCCGTCCTGGTTAGGCGAGCTAACCTAACTAAAACACGTTAATTAATTAGACCTATCTTCTTTAACTAACCACTATACTACTAATTCGCTCTTAAAATTATTAGAAGTTGATAGAATAGGAAGGTTATATCTTACTTACTATCTAAGCTATGTAGAAGTAGGAAAAAAAGCTATTAATTACTAAAGTAGTATATATATATAATATCCCTAGAATAACGCTCTAGCACTAGCTTAGTGGATAAGAAACCCGCTTTAAATTTCGCGTAACCTCCTTTAAATTAACTAAATTTGAGTAGAATTTACTTAAAGAATAGGTAATCTCTATAGATATATATTAAGTAGCTCTATAACCTTCTATAGTCTAAGAAATAGCTAATCTCTTACTCACTATATATAGAACTACCCTAATCTAAACTATTAGTAAAAACTAGGTTATAAAATATATTAAATAATACCTAGAACTTGATATAAGGTTCTTAAGACACTATAATTATAAGTAGATAAAGTATAAGGACCTAAAAATTATTATAGAATAGTTTAACCTAGTTTAAAAGACGACCCTAAAGTATAGGATCTATAAAGATAATATCTATAACTTTAATAAGATAGGGTCCGCGATAGGCTTAATAGCGACTATAAAAGTTATTTTAAGAGTAGAATATTATAGTTAACGCTGTCTTTTATAGCCTAGAAATTATAAATAGGTTATTATAATTAAGTATATAGGCGCGTCTAGATATAGCCTTTCTCTAATAGTTATCATTAAGGTAAAATTATTTATAAAAGGCTAGGCTTAAGAGTTAAAGCTTCTAGGCGACTAGTAATTCTAGGTTAGTCTAAATAGATAGATCTTAGATAAGATTAGACTTTACTAGCTTAAAAAGGTCTTTATCCTATTAACTTCCTTAAGGTTAAAGGGGATATATTAACTCCTAGTTCTAGATAGTTATAGAAGCTATCTAACTCTAAAATTTAATAAAATTTACTTTAAAAATTATATTATTCTAATCTATATACTACTATACTTATTATATCTTTTATAATCTCTAGATATAGGTTATTTTACTATCTTAAAGTATATATATAGAAAGTGTATTAAAAATATAATATAATTACGTCAGAACTATATTAATAAGTTAGACTTTTTAGACGCCTTTCTAGACGCTTAAATTAAAGCTTATAAAGTAGAAATAATTAAAGATAGCTTCTTAATAATTAGTTTAATTCTATATAATCTAAATTAGGTTATTTTAAAGCTTAATATTTAGCTCTAGACGCCTATACTATTACTATCTTAAGGTAGCTAAAGTAGTATATATTAGATACTATTAAATTATAAGTAGCTCTAGAAGTATAAAATTTTAACTAAAAAGCTCTTAAAAGCACGCTCTAAGAGCCTACTAAGCCCGCTACTTTCTTATATAGATTAGGTACTTAAATTATATTTAACCTATATATATAATTATACTCTTCTAACTTAAGATATTAAGCTTTTATAGGCTAGAGTAGAGATATTAGAGTTTAAAAAAAGCACGTTCTAAGCTCTAGATATTGGCTCTAGAGGGTATATCTATCGCTAAGCTTTAAGAACTAGCTTAAAATAATAGAAATGGTTAAATTAAAGCTCTATCTAACTAGCTAGCTGGTTAACTAGAAGCATAAGAACGATAACCTAGGGCGCCACTAAGATACTTAGAGTATAATATTTAGGGTTATAAGAGAATATATTATCTAAATTTGATTAAATAGCTTAGATATCTAATATTACGTTATTTCGGGTGAATTATACTAGTTTAAATTAATTAAAGTTAATAGGGCGGCTCGCCCGACTAGGACGGCTCGCTTAGTGGTGAAATACGTTACTTTAAAGATAAGATCTAATTACTAAATATAATAAAAGGTTTTATATTTAGGGAAAAGATAAAGAAGATTTAATAATATTCTTCTTAGATTAAATTTATAATTAATAATAAATACCTTATAAATATACTAAAGAAAGATTAGATAATGATATTTTTTAGATTATTTTTATTAAAGGTAAAAGCTATATCTATATAGGACTATAGAAAAGAAAATTAAAAATAATAATAAATTTCATCTAGTCTTCTTCTTATTTATCTATATTAGATCATTTTTGAGATAATAAATTAAGAGCCTAATATATATAGATATTAGTAAAAGCTAAGAGAAGTAAATATATTCTTATTATTATATAATTCATTAAATTACTTAGCTATTAGCTCTTATTAAAAAGGATTTTATAGAAGTATAGAATTTTATCATATCAGTATATAATATAAATAGGATAGTTTTATTTTATATAACTTATATATAAGTATTATTTTAGTTTATTAACTCCTTTATATATATTATGTCTTAAAAGAAAAAAATAGGACATAGTCCTTCTTCTTTTAATCTATACAGAAATATGTAAGAAATTAGATCTTGTCTATAAATATTAGAGAACATTAAAAGATTTTCTATCTTTATATAAACTAATTAAATAGAGGGATTTATATTGATCTACCTTAGTAAATACTTCTTATATAGCTCTCTATTTATCCTTTAAGAATAGATATTCTAAGAGTATATACTTAGGTTATTAATAACTAAGACTATATTTATATCTAGATTAATATATAATCTTAATACACTAAAGATACTAATTCAACCTAATGATATTAAATTATATTAAGAGTATAATAGATATAAATACTTGTTTTAAATCTCTTTTAGTACTCTATACTTACTAATTCAAACAGTTTCCCTAAACTAATGTTAGGCCTTATATTATTAAATGTTTATATCTGTAATCTAGTATATTATACTACTATACTTTATTAATATTATATATAATTTGATTTACTTATCAAGAAATTGATGCTATATATAAAAATTACTTAATAATTTATATAATATCTATATATCTTATATTATTCTAAAATATCAGCTTATACCTAGAACTAAACTATTGACTATACTTAATCTAGAGCCCTCTATATCTTTCTAATATATATTTTAAGATTTATCTATTTACTCTTAGATCTTCTTATTTAGAAATTAAAATAAACCTAAAAAGGTTTTAGTTTTAATCACCCTTAGATAGATTTAATAAGATCTAAATTAAGTAAGTATATAAGTTAATCTTTAATGTAAATCTTATACTTTTTAAATAAGTCTCTTATCATATATATAATATAAATCTTTATATAATGCTATTAAAAGACTCTTCTAGGCTTATAGATTTAAAGAAGTTCCTATTTAAATCTAGATATATATTACTATATATCTTCCTTAAGAATTCTCTTTTATATCTTATTCTATAATAATTAACTCTGAATATCCTTTAGGCTAGATTATATCAAAACCTATTTATAAAAGATCTTTTTAATAGACTTAAATATCTACGAAGCTTTTTATATAATTTTAAAGATAAATATTTCATATTATTCTAATTTAATATTTAAAGTTTATCTATATAAAAATACCTATTTTTAAACTATAGTTTCTTCTTAAATCTAAAGTCATTTTTAGAGAAAATAGTAATATTAGTTAATAAAAGATCTCTGAATTTGAATCTTTTATTTTAATAATTACTTTAGAAAATTATATATCTTTAAAAGTTATCAAATTATTAAGACAGATAACTAGTTATATAAATATTAGGGTTAATTATCTATAAGTCTAAAGTGAATTCATATAAATTTATATAGATTGAACTATAAGATTTATTATTAAAGATCTTTAGTCTTCCTCTTTAAAGTATTTTAATATATAAAAACCTATTAGTTTATGATCATAACTAAAATTCTAAACTAATTAAATTTAGGATATATTTTATACATATATGTATATACATATATAATAGTATATTAGTTATAGGTAACTTAGTTGATAGTCTTTTCTTTTAAATCAATCTAATTTCTATTCAATATAAAATAATAGAGATAATATAAGAGGAAAGAGAAATTATATTAATTCTTAGAATAGCCTAATTAGATCTACATATAGAAAAATTCTCATAGATTATATTATGATATCTTCTTTATTAAAATTAAAAAAAGCTGCTTCATTATATTCCTTACCTATTTCTCTCTTTCTTATACCTTTTTAAAAAGCCCTTTATCTATGATTAGATATCTTACTTTACTATAATAATAAGTTTAATATATTGATTATAGAAGCCTAAAACCTCTATATCTATATATTTATATATCTATTAATAAGCTTATTTTCAAAAGTACCTTAATAAGCTAATATTTACTAATGAATCTATCTAATATTAATATCCTCATTATTAAGATTTTAGATATTCTAGATACACCTATAGAGATATACATTTGACAAGATAATATATATATATATATATATAAAAAAGAGCGCATAGAGAGTAGTATAGCTATTAAAAGATTAAAATCCCTTACTATTAATACTTATTATTATGTAGCTTATGAATAAGCTTAAGCACTACTTTAATCATCTAACGCTATATAGAGTAGACTGCTAAGTCCTATTCTATATCTATCTAATAGTAGTAATACTTAGATATAGTATTAATATAATAATTACTTATAATTTTAATCCTTCTTTTAGTTCTACTTCTATCTATATAAAATAAGATTTTAACCTCTCTCGCTAATTTTAGAGTACTTATTAATATACCTTATCACACTCTAAAGTATAGATAGCTAATACTATATACTTTAGAGATTATATATATACTTACTAGCTCTCCTATTATCTTAGTAGAGTACCTAGAGGGGCTATTAAGTATCTATTCCTATATTAATAGGGGGAAGATAGAGCTTAATATTAAGTACTTCTACTATGTGAATTAAAAATAAGAGATATGAAGTATCCTATAAAAGATAATAATAGAAATCTAGATAGTATATATCTCTACCCCTCAATCTAGTATAACTAATTTTATATTTTAATGTAATTCCCTACTAAGCGAGCCACACCCCTAGCTAGGCCACCCTAACTATATTTAAATTATTTAAACTAGCATAAATTAACCAAAACAATAATAATATTATATATCTAAACTATTTAGCTAAATTTAGATAATGCGTTATCTTATGCCCCTAGACACCGCATTTAGAGCATCTTAGTAGCGCCCTAGTTCGTTATTCTTAAGCTCCTAATTAACTAGTTAGCTTACCATTTTAAGGTTTAAATCGAGCTTATCTAGTAATTTAAGTTAGTTCTTTAAGCTCACTAATAGATAGACCCTCTAGATAAGCTATCTAGAGCTTAGACCTTGATTTCTTTTACTTAATTTTCTTATTATTAGCCTATAAAAGCTCGTTTTCTTAAGCTAGAAAAGTAGTTAATTATATTATATTTTAGCACGCTTTAAGTACCTAGTTTATAGTAGAATTTAATAGGCTTAGTAGGCTCTTAGAGCGTTAGTTTAAGAGCTTCTTAATTAAAGAAGCTTACTTTTAAAGTTACTCGTAATTTAATAGTGTCTTAGGCTCCTATACGCTACTTTAACTACCTTAAGATAGTAGTAGTATAGGTATCTAGAGTTAAATATTAAGCTTTAAAAGCACTTGATTTAGGTTATATAGGACTAAGCTAGTTACTAAAAAGCTATTCTTAATTATTTTTACTTTAAAGGCTTTAGTTCGAGCTAGTAGGAAAGCCTTAAGAAAGTTAAACTTATCGATATAGTTTAATCTAATATATATAAGATCTTTAACCTTTCTCTTATACGCGCGCTTTAAAATAGTAAAATAACCTATATTAAGAGGTTATAAAAGATATAAAGAGTGCGGTAGTATATAGATTAGAATTATATTATTTTAATAGTAAACTTCGTTAGATTTTAGTATTAAATAGCTTCTATAACTATTAAGAATAAGAAGTTAATATTTCCCCTTTATTCTCGAGAAAGTTAATAGAAGGAAGGCCTCTTAAAGCTAATATAGTCTAATTTTATTAGAAGTCTATCTATTTAGACTAATCTTAAATCGCTAAGTCTTAGGAAGTCTATTAACCTAGCCTTTAATAAAGACTTTATATTTAAAGATTACTATTAGAGGAAGGCTAAATCTAGATATACCTATATACTTAATTAAGGTTACCTATTTACGATTTCTAGGTTATAAATAAGCTTATTAACTATAATATTTAGCTCTTATAATAATAACTTTTATAGTTATAGTTAGGCCTATCGCGAAGCCTATCTTATTAAAGTTATAAATATTATTAAGATTAATGCTATTTAGACCTAGACAAAACCCGCGGGAGGTCCTAAATTCTTATCCCGTGCCCGCGGGTCCTTAGTCATACAGGCCGGGATAATATGGTTTTGACCACCACGCCCCACTCCCATGGGATTTTTTTTGACCGATTTCCCGTCCTGGGTATACCCACAGGTTTCCCATGGGAGTCGTAAAATTACCCATATCTACATAAAGTCCCTATATCATCTGCTGACTAAGAACGCTAAAAGATTGGTAATTTAAGCTATTTTAGTATATAATATAGAGCTAGAATCGAACTTGAAACCTTTAAAAAAAGGGTAGTTCTAGTGGAATTTAGTAGTTCTAGTGGAGTTATATAGTCACGTGCGTATATAGATTACTACTAAAAATACAGAAAAAATTAGATAATTAATGCATGTCTAAAAAGGGCAAGTTTGCACTATTTACAATACCCGTGGGAATACCCATATCCCATCGCGGGCGGGACATACCCCCCTAGTCCCGCCTATGGGACGGGATAAACCATTTTTGACCACCGCGCCCCACTCCCATGGGACTAGTTTTTATGAAATTACCCGTGCCATGGTCTATCCCATGGTGGGAATCCCGCGGGTTTTGTCCAGGTCTAATGCTATTCTTATAAATTATCTTTTAAACTATATTAAACTATTCTTTAATGATTTTTAGGTCCTTATACCTAGCACGCTTATAATTATAGTATCTTAGGAACCTTATAACGAGCTCTAGGTAATATTTAACGAACTTTATAATCTAATTCTTACTAATAGTTTAAATTAAGGTTATTCTATATATCGCTAGTAAGAGATTAGCCATTTCTTATATAGTTTTAGGTCTTAGTACCGCTCCTTATATATCTATAGAGATTACCTATTTCTTAAGCGAATTCTCCTTAATTTAAGTTAATTTAAACGATTTAACGCGTGATTTAATATGATTTTCACGACCGTTAAGACGTGCTTAGAGCGTTATATAAGGGATCTTATATATGAGCGCTACTCGAAGAATTGATAATTTTACCTACTTTTTAATAGCTTAGATAGTATATAAGATGCGTCCCTCTCTTTCTATCGATTTTTAACGATTTTAAGAGCGAATTAGTGGCATAGTAGGTAGTTAAAGAAGAATAGTCTAATTAATTAACGCGTTTTGGTTAGGGTGGCCTGGCTAGGGGTATGGCTCGCTTAGTGGGGAATTATGTTAAGAGAACCTTAGGTATTTATTAATAAGCTAATTAAGGGGTTTTATTAGCTTTTTAATAATTTTTTAGGATTTTTTTACTAAAGATATTAATATTATTAAAGTAACATAAAATACTTTAATTAATCTCTTTCCTTTAATAAAAGGAAAGAGACTTAGAAAAGGGCTTTATATAATCAATTTTTCAAATTCTTGTTAATTCTTATAATTTTGAATACATAATTTATTAGTAAAACATAAATTTAAGTACGTTATTTTAGAAGTAGCCTTTTACCTATAACGACTAATATCTTGATCCCTGACTTTTTAACTGTTTTTAAAATAGATTATTTAAAGTTAAAAGTTGATCTTCTTTCTTAGAAATCCTAAGAGGTCTTAAACCATTAAAAAATAAGAGAGTATTATAATTCTTTGAAATTAGATATTAATTCTATAATTATGATAAAAGTATAATATTATATACTAATTTAAATTACTAATAATAAAAGAAATTTTATGTATTTAAAGAAGATATTAATAATTTATCTTATTTTATCATATCCTTATAGCTTATACTAATACCTTTATTAAATTAAATATATCTCTATACTTTCCTAGTGAATACCTTCTAAATTCCTTTTTAAATTACCATTAAAGAAGTTTAACAATATCCTGTATCTAATTATTGACTTCGTTTGATTATGAATATATAAATACTTAGAAAAAAAAGTTTATACAATAAAAGTTTATATAACTCCTTTAAGAATTAAAGTATTATACTGAAATTAAGTTAAAAGTAATTTATATTCAATACTATCTAAAAGGATATAAGGATATATATATATATAATTAAATCTTTTATTACTAAAAAGATTATACTCAATAATTAGGTTAAAAAAGATAAAAAAAAGTACTGTATCTAAGATACTTTTCAAAAATACTATAAACATGAGATCGCTTTTCACGTTTTTTTTAATGATTATTTAAGCTACTAAAGATACTATAATGTTACTTTCTTTTATTTATTAAGCTTAATAATTATACTTAATAAAGAAGAACAAATATAAATTCTCTTATCTAAGATTTAAGTATATTAAGATTTTAAGAATCTAACCTTTAAAATCAAGAGATAGTATTAAAAACCTTATAAAAAGATTAAATTAATATTAATAAGTAATATAAAGCCCTTAATTTTATCTTTCCATCAAATATAATTACTTATATATAAAGAAGTCCTTATATAAAATCATAAACCTTTTTAATTATCTTCATTATTACAGTTATAGAATATATTTTTATTTAAGTATAATAATGTTTAAGAGTTTTATAAAAATCACACTATTATGTTAATATTAACTTCTCTGAATTAATAATTTTACATTAGATTAAAAAGAATCTTTAATAAATCATTTATTCTCACAAATCAATATAAAATTGAATCATAATTGTAGATTATATAATTTTTTATAATTTTCTAGATTTTAATTATCATTAACTCCCGCTTATAGTATACCCCACTATCTAAGGAAAATCATGTATAATAAGTAAGAGGTAAAATAGGTGAGAGGATAATATGATACCCTATTACCTATTTAGGTTTATACTCTATATCTTCACAAGGTTAACTAACGCTTCTAATTAATCTATATATCACTAAATAAGCTCTTAACCTGATAAATATAGTCTTATTATATATACTCTTTTATTACTCTTAATCTATATCAATATATCTTATAGATAACTAAGTATATCTGAATTAGACCATATCTTAGCTAGGCGCCTTTTCCACTGAAAACCTAGAAAGGAGGTCCATCTAAGCGGATGGTATACTATAACTGGGAGTGTTCTATAACCTGCTATATTATAAGCGGCAGTTGACTATATGTATTAGATTTAAAATGAAGATATTCTGAATTATTTTAAATATAAAGTTTCTAATCTTAATATTTCTTTATAACACTTTTTCTTGATAACCATTTTAGCTTTTTTAATTAAAAAGAATAATCATTAAGATCCTAGTAAATCTATAACTTTATTACTTATATGAATATGATTCTTAAATAAACTAAACTAAAGCTAATTTTAGTCTAAAGTTTTTAAATTCTAGAAAGCTTATTATATTTTATACTATATAAAGAAAAAGAAACTTTATATTTATGTCTTATAAATATTCCACTGAACTTTTCTACTTTTAAATTTTGTTCGATATTAATATTGAAAGGTCATAAAAATGAATGATTATTTTAAATACTAAATCATTCTATTGAAGAAAAAAAGAATTCTAATTTATAGTATTCTAAAGCTTTTAATCTGTTCCTTTAGATCCATTAAGTAATTCATTTACTAGTTTAATTTATCTTTATCTTACTATTTTATTAAATTTCTTTTAAATTTAGGTAATTTTAAGATTGATCTTCTTTCTTAAATAATAAATTACGTAAAATCTCAAAATATATTAGGAACTATAAGAATTTTAATTTATAATCTCTAATTTTTATCTAGCTAACATGATGTTCTTTTTTGATTTTTTAATCAAAGTTAATAAAAAAGCATCTCATTTTTATCTAAGATCTATATACTACTTATATAGTCATCTTTTATTGAAAATACCTCGAATATATATTATTATAATACATTCTATTCTAGCCCTTGAAAGTAAATATATTATATAAAGACTTACTAAATTAGAAAAAAGGATAGCTTTTCTTAGCTTTAATTATGTTAATCTATTGAATAAGAATATTTATAAGAAAGAGAAACTATCTATTTATAGTACTTATAATAAGTGAATTTCTTTATATATTATTCATTACTAAAATCTTTTTCTTATTAAAATGACTCATATATTTAATTTTAAATTATTTTATTCAAGGTCTAATTTATTAAAATTATCTAAATAGTAAGAACTCACTTTTATATTTATAGTCTTATAAATATTTCTTTTTCTTCATATAGGTATAATAAATTCTTTTCATCTAATCTATAGAATATTATCTTTATACTGCTCTTTTCTTCCTATTACTATTAAGTTATCTAGTTATTTAGCTTTACTAATCAATCAAAGGATATAAATCCTTTTTAGTCACCTTGATTAAAGTATATTAGACTAGCGATCTTAATTAATACTATAAAACTACTTAAATAATTAAATACTTAGTAATAATAGTATTATATTATTTAGCAAATTCTTAGGTTTTATCTAAGGAAAATATTATACCTTAAGGCCTATAGATAAGATTTCAATAGAAATAGGCCCCTATCTAAGATATACTATAATACTAATATACTAGGTTATCTATGAGATATATTATCTAAGGTTGGTAAGGCGATTAATTAGTAATATATAGGGAAATAGATTAGATAATTAAGGCTTCATATTTAAGCTTAACTAACCTAGGGTCTTCTTAGGAAATTCTGTACTAAAGAAATAAAGTAGAAAATAGGTATAGGATTTAAACTATTCTACTAAAGAATAAGGGCTAAATGTATAAGCTTTAGATATGCAATAGAATGAATAGGATAAGGGTAATATCATATAATATTACATAAGTAAAGATAGTAGAGAATTATACTAAAAAGAAAGGTCAAAGTATAAACTTAGCTAATATATAAGGAGTCTAGCCTATACTATGTATTACTATAGATTAGGAATAAAAAGAGTATATAATATTATGACTTTTGGGTAAAGACCATTATAGTACTTAGGTATGTGGTTTAAATAAGTTAAATATAATAATATAATAATATTAAGTCATAATGGGATAGGTACTAAGAAGTAAATTAATTAACTATATATATAATTATAATACTATCTCCTATTTTAAATAGATACTAATTCCTAAGGAATTAATCTAACTATAATTTAGTAGTTCATTAATATTGGATTACTATCCTATCAAGTTATTAATTTTACCCTTTATAAGCTTAAATAAAATAATTAAAGATATTAAGCTATATTGAAAATAATTAGGTTCTAAACCTAAATAGATAATAAGGTATATTAAATAGAAGTTAGCTATATTATATAAATATTACTAGAACAGATATAAAGTATTATTATAAATTATTAAGCTTAGTCCTACTATACCTCTAATCCTTCCTACTATACCCTAAATTACCTCTTTAGGCCTAGTAGGTGAAAATTTATACTAAATTTCTTACCACTTTTGTTCAATATACATAGAAGCTCTACTAAGCTTACCTTCCTAAGGCTATAGATAAGCTACTTATCCTAGTAAGGTATATATATAATTTAAAGTAGACCTCTAGATACCCTTTATAAGCGCTGTTTTTAGTTATTAAATCTTTATAATAATCTTCCTCTTTTAAAGACCCCCTTATAGTATTTAACTAGACTATATAGTAAGAGCCTTTTATATCTAGATATATAACTTAAGGGCTATAGGGAGGGCTTAGTTAGCTAAGGAGGTTAATATTATATCTATAGGATGATAAATTATCTATTAAGTAGTAGTACTAGTGTGATTTTAGTAGAACTATATATATTTTTTAAGGGGGATTAGGGGCGTCTTAAGTATATGCCCTCCAATCGGGCCCGCTTATTTACGAGTTAGGGTTTCGCCCTCTGGCTCTACCTGATAGCTCCCTGGCTTTACCTAATAGTATTCTGCCATAGATGGTAAGGGGACTTCTATTATTCCACTAGGAAGGGTTATATAGAAAATAGATAGTTATACTTATAATAATTAAAATCCCATAATTAAGAGTATCATAATAGTGTTAAAATTAACTATTAAGTATAGAAGCTAAATTATTAAGCGAGATAATAGAAAATAGTAAGTAGAAAGATTTTCTACTCAGGTAGTATAGAAATACTAATAGAATATTAATCTAGGGTATAGTGGGAAGGATTAGGGATATAGTAGGACTAAACTTATAGATTATAAAGGATATAGGATACATAATAACTTTAATATTCTTTTATATCAATAATAGGAGTTTATATATTATATTTTAAGTATAAAATTAAATATTATTAATTTTATTTATAATAAAAGATTTTTACTATATAGCTTTAAATAAAGACAGATATAAAAAATATTTAAGATTTTCCCTTTATAAAGATCTAGTTATGTTACCTTATAACTAATATATTTTTTCCTTCTTATATTATCCTTATTAGTTTAAGAAAGATTACATATATTAAAAATGATAAAAATTAAATAACCCCTAATTAATATACTATAGTTATATATATATTATTAGAGAATAGAGTCCTTATATATTCTCTAAGTTCGCACTTTATCCTTTATTTTTACTAGAATTCTCCGCTATTTCGCTTATATTATATTATATGATATTTTCCTTATTTTATTTATTCTATTTAATTTCTTCTCTAAATCTTATATCTATTTTCTTCTCTACTTTCTATCCTAAGAATTTCCTAAGAAGACCTAGATTAGGTTAGCTTAACTATATTATCTTATTTATCTAATCTAATTCCCTATGATTATTCATTAGTTACCCTACTTACCTTAGATATATATATAATATATCCCAGATATAAGTAACTAAAGATTTTAGTTCTAATAATATATTAATTTATATTATTTTTATACCTTAATATTTATACCTTAATATAAAGAGTAACGATCTTTAATATTAGATCTTATAGTATAATCTATTATAACCTATATAGAAAGCAGAACTCCTAAAGCATAATAGAGGTACTACTATGGGTGGGTATTCTTATATCCACTATATACTAGAGTAAGGATATAATAGTAATGTAGTATCTTTATAGAACGCTATTAGCATATAATAGCATATAATAGCTCTAGTGTAGTATAGTGGCACAAGGTGGACTTAGAGTAGTATACCTAGATTACTAGTACTATAATATGGATTACCAATATAGCATACTCGCCTTATAAGGCTCGTACTTAAATAGAAGCGCGAGGTAGAACTTAGGAAGTTCTCCAGCAATTATATTATAATTAATATAGACCTATAGTATTAGACACTATCACTATAGTACCTTTGCACTACTACTCTTATTTATATCGTCCCTAGACCAGCACTCCTATTCTGATAAACTACTAGACTTCTCTGATTATACTATAATTTTATCAATCTATTATTTTAAATTAATAATCCTATATATATATATATAAAAGGCTATACTAGATTAGTTAGGATTCTATAGAAATCAATCCTAAATTATTCAAAGAATGGATTTAATTGAATAAAATTACTAATATCTTTCTTTAATCATAAGGAAAAAGGAGATTTCTATTAACCTTTTACAATAAATTAACTGTAATATATTTATTAGTAAATAAAAAGAAATATCAAAGTATAAATTACCATTAAATTTTCAATTAGTAATATAAGATATTAGCTTAATAGTATAATAGTTTCTATGCTATCTCTCTATTTTTAGAATTCTAAGTTTATTCCTAGATCTATATTATATACTAGAATAACTTAGATTACTAATATCTTTAGTATATTAATATTAATGAATTTATATTTTATAAGTATAAGATTTTACTAGGCTTATAGAAATATATAAGATATATTACGCGGTGCTAACTAGTCATGGTAAGTATCGCTTATATAGTCCGTTATATATATATCGAGGCTCGTCCTTAAGTCTTAATCGTGACCGTACTATTACCTCTAGGCCTTATATAGGCTTAG
The DNA here is from genome assembly GCF_028827895.1 of Penicillium longicatenatum. NCBI lineage: Eukaryota > Fungi > Ascomycota > Eurotiomycetes > Eurotiales > Aspergillaceae > Penicillium > Penicillium longicatenatum. The sequence continues at coordinate 3,320,699 of NW_026643120.1, read as the reverse complement.
GTCTATAGATTAGACTCTTATTAGCCTACGCTAGGTAGTGCGCCTAGTTAAGCTATACTTAGGATCTATATTAAGTGATAAGAGACTAAGTATACCTCTCCTAGTAGGGTAGTTATCTTAAGTATAAAATAAGTATAAAGCTAGAACTTATAGGTTCTAAGTAATAATATATAATTAAACGCGAAGAACTAAATATATCTATAGTAATGACTATCCTTATATATCTAATCCTATTATATTACTAATAAGTCTAGGACTTATTACTAATCTATTCTAGTCTTATCGCTAACGTAACTAGTAAGCGAGCTATGTATATAAGCGAGCTACGCACCCTATTAAAAACGCGTGGATTAAACTAGAATAATTTAACCATAACTATATAATATTAAATATCTAAGCTATTTAATTAATTTTAGATAATATATTTATTTATAACCCTAGATATTATACTCTAAGTACCTTAGTAGAGCTCGCTATTATAGTTCTTAACCTTAATTCTAACTAGTTAGCTAGCTATCTTAAGGTTAATTTTAAGGAATTATAGTAAGTTAAGCTATTTAAGAGAGCTTATTAGCGCATAGATCTTTAGACTAGATAATCTACTACCTTAAATAATGTTTTTTCCCCTTCTATTTCTCGTGCGTAGTATATAAATTATAATTTTCTTAAACTAGAATAGTTATATTTTATATAGTAATTTTATAACCTTTAATAAGCTATTTTAGAGTATAATTTAATAGAGTTTATAGGCTATTTAAACACTTTATAAGCTTAGCTTATTAATAGAGCTATTTAAGTATTTTTAGTGTTTTTAGTATATAATTTTAACTTAAATCGCTTCTATAGCTTATAGGTAGTATAGGAGTTTAAAGTTAAATATTTAGCTTATAAATAACTTAATTTAGATTATATAGTACTAAACTAGTAGCTATAAAGCTATTTTTAATAATATCTAGTTTAAATACCTTATTTTAAGTAGTTAGAAATATATTAAGGAAGTTAAGCTTATTAATATAGTTAAAACTAAGTTATATCTATATTTTAATAAGTTAACTATATATATATTTTAAAATAGTAGAATAACTAATATTAAGAGGTCATAAAAGATATAATAAGTATATAGGTATATAAATTAGAATTATATTATTTTAATTATAAAGTTAATTAAATTTTAGAGTTAAATAACTTCTATAACTATTAAGAATAAGAAGTTAATATTTCCCTTTCTTCCTTAAAAAGGTAAAAGGAAGAAAGACTTTCGCTAGCTAATAAAGTCCGATTTCGTTAGATATCTATCTATTTAGGCTAACTTTAAAGTACTAATCTTTTAGAACTCTATCTACTTAACTAGCGATAAAATACTTCCCCTTAAAAATAACTATTAAAGGAAGGCTAAATCTAGACACACCTATATACTTAATTAAGATTATCTACTCGCGATTTCTAGGCTATAAAAGAGCGCGCTAACTATAATATTCTACTCTTATTATAACCTTTATAGTTATAATTAACCCTATCGCGGAACTAGTCTTATTAAAGTTATATATATTATCTAGGTTAATCCTATTCTTATTAACTATTTTTTAAACTAAATTAAACTACTCTTAAACTATTTTTAGATCCTTATATTTTATATACTTATAATTATAATATCTTAAGAATTAGGTAGAGAGGTTAGGGTATTAATCTATATAATTATATACCTATTTTTCGCTAATAGTAATAGATAGTATTATATCTTAAGTAGTAAGGAGAAGGTTCGCGGTCTCTTAGATAGTAGTAGGTCTTAGAGCTACTCTATATATATTAAGAGATATAATCTAATTTTTAAGTGTCTCTTCTTCTAATTTAGTTAATTTAAATAAATATGTGTATTTCTACTTAATATATAATACCATAGAGACGTGTATAAATCGTGGACTTAGGCACGTTAAATATATATACTACCTCGCGATTTAATAGATTTTCCTACTAAATAGCCTAGATAGTGAGTAAGAGCTAACCTTCTTATTCCGTTGATTTTTAATGATTTTAAGAGTGAATTAGGGGTATAGTAGGTGGTTAGAGATAGATAGTCTAATTAATCCACGCGTTTTTAATAGGGTACGTAGCTCGCTTATATATATAGCTTACTTACTAGTTACGTTAATAAGCTATGCTTTTACTAATAAGTTATTAAATAATCCTCTCCTAGGATCCTTAGTTTCTTAGGACCCTAAGCTTCTTAGGTTCCTCTATTTTATAGGATACTTATAGTTATTAGTAACTATAGTCTATTATAGGTATTAATAATCCTAGGATATAGAATATCCTAGGGATCTCCCTTTTAGTTCTAAACTATAGCTTATTATAGGATATCTTTAATTATAGGGCGGAACCTATTATAGGATCTTCCCTATTAGCGATAAGTATAGTATATTATAGGATTCTCCTTATCCTATAATCTTACTTATCGTGCGATTAGCCTTTTCCTAGGATAGTACTAAACCGTGGTCTTTCTATAGTGACCCTCTATTATTCTATATTATATATCCTATTATAGAGAGGCTATGGTTCTTTAAACCATACCTTACACGTAATCTATACATCGTTCTATTTATCTAGGATAATTAGGTATAAGTAGCCCGCGGGTAATATAGCCCACTATAGGTCTGTAATAAGATAATCTTAGTTAAGTAATAAAGAAAATACTAAGGAATAAGGTATAATAACTTAAGCCCCTTTAGTTATACCCTATATAACTATGCTTCTATAGATATAGGATTAGGATTAAGTTACTCTAATAGGTTTTATCTAGGTCTTTTCTATCTTATATCTTCATTTAAGAATATATCTTATATATTATTCTTAAATAAGTATACTAGTCTAGATATTAATTCTTATGTGATACTATAGGTGTTATATAGTTATATTATATTTATACTATAGCCCTCTTTTAGGTTTTTAGTAGTTACTCTTATATAAACTTATTATTATATTATAAAAATTCTTCTTTATAGAATATAATCATAGAGAAGTTAATATGAACTCTTAGTATCTATAGATTTCTAAATTCTATATTATATACTAAAAGGATTTAAGAATTATTTAGGATTTTTTTTAAGAAATATAAAGATCTAATATAAGTAGCTAATATAGATACTTTTCTTGAATATAACTATTTCTCTGAGCTTAAAATTATATAAAGTATAAAGTTATAAGGAATTATAGAGATAATCATAAAATTATCTTAGTCTAAAATAATTAATATAATTATAGTTAATAGAAGGAACATAGAATGATTCAGTTAAAGGGAAGATTAAATATTTCATTAATTTTATAACTGTTAAGAAAAGATTTGGCTTTAGCCTAGATATTTTTTCCTAAGTTCTCTGATATAGTAGGGACTATAATAAGTATTTCCTAAGGTCTAGGTCTAGTTAGGTTACCTTGATAATGTGCCTTAAGAAAAGTATATATGATTTAATATCAATAGGCTTAATTTAAAAAAAGTCTATCTAAATTTATAACTATAGGGAAGTATTTTTAGGAGATAATTTCAAGATTAATATAGCTATAGTGATAATAGAGCGATTTAAAAGTTTACATATAAATATAGAGGACCTACTAAAGTACTTACTAAAGTTTTAGAACGCTTTAATACTATTCATAGATAGCTAAACTAGGATTTTTAAGGCTTTTTCTAGAGCCTATCAATAGAGAAAAATCTAATAGTATTTTATAGCATCTTAAGAGGTATGTAATATAAATTAATCTAGAAATATTTAATACATTATCTTAATTAACCTTATCTTTTTACTGTCTATAATAATAGAGAAATAATTAATATTAAAAATATAATAGTCTTTAAATTAGATAATATAGAGTTAGCCTAAATATATTATTTCCTTCTATCTTCTTAAAAGGTCTATTTAAAAGAAGAATCTATTTAAATAATATAGTAATTAAATTATTAGTAATAATATATTAGAATAATTAGTAATAATATATTAGAATAATTAGTAATAATATATTAGAATAATTAACTTTATAACTATTATTAATTGAGGAAATCTTTGAATAGTACTAGATTCTTTTAGTATCCGATTTTATATTATAAATCTTATAATAATCTAATAACTTATAGATAACTAGTAGAAAGCTATTTAGATAGAATATCTTATAAGTAGTTTTATCTAAGGAATTTTGATTTATTTTGATAGTAAGGTAAAAATTTAAGTAATTTAGTTAAAGAATAAAAGAGATTTATTAAGAAATAAAATGTTTTCTTTAATAAGAATGATTTATTAAAGAACTAGAAAAGAGACTAAAGACTTAAAGTATCTTTTTAAAAAATCTTAGATATTCTTTATCTTATCCTTTCTTAAGCTAATTATTTAAATGACTTAAGTGAATAGGTAAAATTTTAGGATATTTATCTTATTTTAAATAATAATATGTATTCCTAAGTAAAGGTCTATAGAACTTTCTAATTTACTTTGCTATTGTCTCTGATAACTATTATTCTTTTTCTCTTTTCTAATAACAATAGATACTAAAATTTTTAGAGAATAAGACTATAGATATAAATTATCTAAAAGAATTGCTAATTATACCCCCTTATACAATAGCTATCTAATTTCTAACTATAGCTATCTACGAAACTATTATAACCTTAGTCTTCCCTCTACTAATATTCCTACTTAACCCCTCTAGCTCTATGGCTTTTATTTTATTTTTATTATAACCTTATTACCTTATACTTAATATCTATACTATTTTGATTTAATATTTCTCACTATTTATATATCTATAATATAACTATTTTTATTATACCTCCCCCTTATAACCTTAGTTCTCTCTTAATAGAGGATAATCCTAGATTCTCTATCTAGAATTACTACTTTCACCTTATTAACTTTAACGTAGATAGGACCTAAATTTAGAAATTAATCTAAGAAGAGGTAGAAGAAACGAGGTATTATAAACTATTTAGCTACGATAACCTAATAGTAGAGCTTAACTATCTAAGTAATCCTAATGATATTAATAAGTCTAAACTAGGATTTATAGGGAGTATCCTTAATCTTGAACTTTATGAGTTTAATTATTATAAGAACCTCTTATCTATATAAATTAATAGAGAATTTACTTTCCTTACTAATGATAAGTCTTATTATAAAGACTAATACTTTTCTTCGCTAATTCTAGTTAAGTTATTTAACTATCCTTATATAGTAACTAATAGGGTAACTAGTCTATAATCTTATTACCTATCTTCTCTAGAGAATAAGTTTAATTATAAGCTTTACTTTACTACCTTATAAATTAATAGCGATTAAGAGAGTAAGCTAAATAAATCTAAGTTTAATAAGGATAAGGACTTGTAGTCTTTTACTTTAATATAGGATAAGTCTAACTCTAAATCTAATAAGATATTACATTCCCCCTAAAGATATATTTAACTTAAAAGAATTAGTAATTAAGAGTATGAATTAATTCTTAGTATAATATAGTTATATAGTTAATATTCTCTAGTTTAATAAGTTAGGGGTCTATTTAAAATATAACTATAGTAGTCTAGCCTAGATATCTAAGGAAATGCTTATATAATATTAAGGTTAAACCTAGAATTATAGTTATCTAGTCTAAGCTATTCTTTAATTTATACCTAATGTAACTTATAAACTTAAAGTATTAAAATCTATCTATAATTATAAGTATTCTAGCTATAGATCTATTTATCTAAAATATCGATAGATAACTTTAGTAAAGTATATAGATAATATTAAAAATTAACTTAATTTAGGACTTATACCCTATTATACTATTATATTACTAGATATATCTATATTAAGTCTAAGGATATCTATAATATCTAATAGGAAACTTACTAAGATACTATTTTTCTATCTAGATACTCCTTATTAATTTTATTAATAATAATTAATATATCTAATATACCCTTAGGGAAGAAAATTCTCTATTTATATTATTTATAATATACAGAATTAGCCTTATAATACTTTAGGATAATCTATTTATCCTCTAGATAGACTATACTTATAAAACTAACTATCATAAGATACTACTCCTAAATATCGTTAGCTTAAATATAATATATAAAAGTTTTTATATAGATTAGGTATTTTTCTAAAATAAAAGAGAGGAGTTATACTATTTTACTCTTAAATATCTATATAATATTTACACTAATAAGTCACTTTAAATATCTCAGATAATATTTACTAATACTAAACCTATATTAATAAATATTATTAATAAGGTTTTCCCTAATACTAATAGAATAATCTACTTATAATATATTACTAAGAATATTTAGCTTAAGACCTATCTATCTTTTATTAATATAGTTAAGACCTACCTAATATTGAGTAGAAATAAAACTAAAGAAGTAATAAAAGAGGATTAGATTATAATAAAATAGCTCTTTATAAAGATTATCTTTACTACTATAATTTCTACTATAACATAGTATTAAAGAGAATTTAAGGTTTTATATTAAGATAATCTATTTTAGGACTTACTTATTAAGGATAGATCTCCTAGTATAGTAAGAACTTTCTCTATTATTATATAATATACTTTCTTCATCTTAAAGAGATATCTATATTATAGGTAGAAAGCGCTTATTAAAAATTAAGATATAATCTTTAATTAATTAAGAATAACCTTTTTTATTACTTAAAATCCTTCAAAATAATAGTAATATAATAATTTATAAAGTATTAAAGTAAGTATTACTAATATTATAAGATACTCTAGAAGCATTGACTAGACATAGATTATCGCGGTTTAAGATTATTACCTTATAATAAGATATGATCCTTAAGCAATCGTAATAATAGAGTCTAGGAATTTAGGGTTAATATAGGAGAAAGAGGGGTAGAAATTAGGCTTAAAAGTAGATTAGATATATTATGCTTGTATATTATGCTTATATATTATTCTTATATATTATTAGAATACCAATAAAAGTTATATAAGCTATATTTAAACATTTAAAATAAAAGCCACGGAGCTAGAGGGGCGGAGTAGGAATGTTAGTGGAGGGAAGACTAAGGTCATGATGGTTTCGTAGATAGCCATGGTCAGAAATTGGATGGCTATTTTATAAGGGGGTACATGTAGCATAATCGAGGTACATTTAGCAAAATCGAGGTTAATTAGCAATACTCTTATCTAATTCTACTTAAATAGTAATCTTATATAAGGTTAATATCAAGAAGTAACCTCTTAAAAATAGCAGTTATTTTAAGTTATATACTATTGAAATTATTAACATTATAAACTACTTTAATGAGTTTATAATTATGTATATTAATAAGCTTAGTCATTTTACTTTTAGAGATAACTATATCTTTTATTAAATCTAATAATTCTTAACTAATTAAAACCCTAAAGATAATTATAAGTGGCTTATAGTATCTATAATTAATAATCTACATTATGACATATTCTATTAATATAAAGGATCTAAAGGTATAGGGAAAAAAAAGAAGATATTCATTAAGCTTCTACTTTAAGATTAATAAAAATAAATGTTTTCAAATACTAAGTTTAATAGATCTCAATTCTAGTATTTATTAGATCTTTTATTGTAAATCAAAGAGTTACTAGAGGAATTTTAGTAATCCTAAGATATATATAAAAGATGTTTTATAGATAGTTTAGATTAAAATCTAACCTAGTAGATAAATATATTTAGTAACTATAAGAAAGCATTTAATTTATATTTTAGGAAAGATTATATTATTAATTCCTATCTTAGTATACTTAAGAAATGATTTTCTTTATATATAGAGGAGTAATTTAAAGATTAAGATATTTAAATTAAAGACTAACCTCTTATATTTATTTGATTGAAGTCTACTACTTAAGGTAGTTAAGTAAATTCTTAAGATTAAATTGTATTTACTATATCTATATTTACTATTAATAAGAAGATTTTAGAATAATTAGTAATATTTCTAAGAAGTATATAGTAAGAAGGATTTCTTTAATTAACTTAAATTAGTTTTGTTAATATCTATTTTTATAAAATCTCTATTCTATAACACTAAAGTCCATTTTCTATTAATCCATTAGAATAAGAGTAGATCAATTTTATTATTATTTCTAATTTTCTTTTTTAAAATCACATATAAAAATAGTTCATATCTTTTACTAATATAATTTGAATAATCCTATTTAGATCTCTTTCATCTTATTTATGAATTATAATCCTTTTAATCTTATCTTAAATATAAAGCTTTTAAGCATTTTTGAATATTAGATTTTGTTCATTATATCTATCTTTATAATGTTATTAGTCATTTTATCATTTGAAATTAAAATCACTATTAAACTTTACTTAATTTCAAATTATATGATAAATTATATTAAAGATCTAATATATATAACATCTTTATCAAGCTATTTAAATAATATAGTTCTCCCGCGATCTAGATCATGTTATAGGGCTTAGCTAATCACTCCTCTAAGAGTTTAGGATAACCTTTATCTAGTTACATACCTCTAGGTATGGGTGTTCTCTAATACACCTTTAGGGCTTTTAGGCCCTTACTACTAGACTTCTCTATTCATGCCGTAATGTTTCTAATAAAAATATAAGAAAGTAAATTAGTCAAAGAACCTTGAGCTTTCCTCCCATTCTTATATGTTTATAAGTTTAGAAAATAAATTAAATATAAGTGAAAATAAAATTATAATCACATTTTTGATTTCATTATCTTATATACTTTCATCTACTTTAATTCTATGTCCCTTAGTCAATATTATCGTCATTAAGACATATATTCATATACGAAAGTTGATAGTGATTATAAAATACTAGAACATATTTTACTAAGATATAGAATTGAATAACCATATAAGCCCTATAGCTTATTACAAAACTACCTACATACTCCAGACCAACATAAGGAAAAAGATAACAACACTATTTGCATGACAACACACGGAGCCAGAGTAATGATTCTATAACCGTGTAAAGAAATACATATAAGCCGTTTCCTTCATCTGATCAAGGTCCTCAAATCTCACGACCTTTTCATCATTAAACATAACCCAGGAGAGACCAGACTGACCTGGCAAAACCTTACGAATAATAGCCACGTAGTGACTTCGGCAGTCAGCAATGCACTATATCTCACACACAAGATTCCGAAGACAAGGAACTCACTCACCCTGCATGAACTGATGTGCCCTTGTGACACACGATAGATTTTAGTTGATAGTTAGCGGGCAAGCCATCATAGCCAGCTGAACCTTGCTGAGGTTGCATGTCTTGGTTATCGGACTGGCCTTCCTCCTCCAAACCCTCGTCGGGGTGGGTAAAAACCCAGTCTAGCGCTCGATTGACATCACCATCGGTGGCAGATAAGGCCCGACGAGCTCTGGCAGGATCGATACCCATCTCACCCAGCTGTGCAATCTTCGTCTCATCCTGCTCAGCATTCCCCGACCCACCAGTAGATTTCTTCAAAACGACTGGTTCGTCAATGTCCGGGTCTTCCATATGAGCAAACAGCCAGTTCATGGCAACTTCTGGGTCGGAGTTTCCAGTAGCATAAAGTGCCTTCTCACACCTGACAGTTGGGAAACCCATGCCCAAGAGCTGGTCCATGGCAACGGGATTGGGCTTAAAGGCCACATCTTCCTCGACCTCCGGCAATATCTCCTCGTTGACATCGCGTTCGCCAGCCAAGTAGGGCCCAAAATCGACGGGCCCATCATCGACAACCACTGGAATGTCCAATTTGGTAGGAACCCAGTTGACAAGCCCGAAGCGGCGAGCATTGATAGCCAGTTCCTGTGGCAAAGTCTTGAAGTATGAACGTTTTGAGAAACCGTCACGACTATTACACTCAGGACAGCTGAGCTCAACGACTTCCTCTGAGGTGAATATTTCCAAGCACTCTGACAGAGTCACGGCTTCAAAGCGATTCATTTCACCCGAGATGCGACGGGCAGGCACAGCAACAGAAATATTGTCTTGCTCATCCACCTTGTAACGGACCTTCTTACAACCTAGGCACTGGAGGCGTTGCTCCACCTCGAATCGAAAGTCTTTGACAGGGTTGAGCTGTCCATCAGAATGCTTTGAAAGGCTCACACACTTGAACACGTGCAAAAGGAATTCAAATGCATCCTGTTGCCTCATTGTTGCAAATTCCTCATGACCTTGGCCAATGAGATATTTGAACATGGCTGGAGCCAATCCCATCTGGTGAGAAACCTCGTGTGCACTCTGAGCTGTAGTAAAGCGTGTGGCCGGTCGAGAATAACGGCCCGACAGTAAGCCATCTGCCAGCTTTCTCAATTGGGTCTCAAGGTCCTGTGCAGGTGACTGACACAGCGGTGGCTCCTCAGATGGGCGATAATAACGAGATTGAAAACTAGACGTAGAGAAGATGCATTGCATGATACTGGAAAGGTAGCAGCTGTTTCCGAGATTAGTGAGGCCGGTGAAGCCAGGTCCGAAGACTGGAGTTAGTTCACGGCCATCTCCAGTAGTCATAGAGAACTCCCATTGGAGGTTGTGCTCAACCTGCATCTCCATCAAGCTTTTCTCCGTCTTTTCACGCCCAGCTAGAAAAATCCCCCAATGCGCAAGGTGGTTTGCAAGTTCTGGGTCTGTCCGCTCCTCATTGCATGCATAACAATAGACATCTGCCGAGCCCTCAGCAGTGATGGAGCCTAGTTTGACTGCCACAGCATGTGCTGATGTGTCTGCATGGGCGAGAGCGTGGGAGTTTCCTTGTGTACCGCCAAATTGGCTTCGTCCACACCCTATGTTTCCACATTCTAAGCAAATCCATAAATTCTCCTTCAAATCACATGAGGAGCATTGGCTAGAATCTATGGTGTAGTTAGCATCGTAGCCGAGCTTGGATGTCGCAAAGTAGATAAGTACCCTTGGATTCTACGTTCTGAATGTGTTGTTGAGTGAGGCACAGTGTGTGCTCACAAGGGACAAATTCCTGCTCCCATGCTTTTACCTCCTCTCTTTTCGAAAAAGTCATTGCGGTCATGACTCCGTTGATCACAGCAGGCAGATTCCCAATCGTTTTATCGATATCTTGCTTCGCGCACAGATAGCATGTCACCGATGTCGAAATATCGTATCGATCATCATCTGTCTCGGCAGTAATCGCGAGCTTTGAAATCTTGGGCGGAGGCTCATCTCTCTATAGCCTGTGAGAAGGAATGTTGACGTCATTTTTGGATAGCTTAAGCCTTACCTGAACTTGTTTCGGAGTTCTGCGAATATTCAAAGCCAGCGTGTGACCAAAACGTTGGTGGTGCAGCAATGCATGATCTCTATCCCCGGTACACCCACCGTTAAAACAGTGGAGACATACATTGAGACCTGAGTCATTGTCCTTTAGAGAAAAACAGTTAGACTCATCACCCAGAGACAAGATCGAAGCAAAGCAATAAGAAAGCATACAATGGAATCAAAGCATTGCGTACAGTCCTCTCTATACACAGCTTGAGAGGTTCCTGGTGGTTGGAGGTCTAATATGATCAGCCTATCACTTCTCTTCATGGTGAACAATTCTCTCACTAACCTAGAGCTTCTGAATGAAGACAGGCCATTTTATCGGAAGTCAAAAGTAGTTTTCAGGTATAGGAAGGCAAGAGCGTAGAGAGAAGTCCAAAGACTAGAGAAGGGCACAGTGACCGGACGGAAAGGAAAAAAAGTCATCACAATAACGCACCTCAAGGCGGGACAAGACAGGAGCTCCGACGTGGGGCAGTTGCTTATCTAACAAGTGAGCTGTGTAGAGGGATTATCTAAAAGTGGCCTGAGGCAGCCAACAGAATCACCTGAGTGGCCACTTTACGCGTTATTTCCGAGTTCCCGCTTCACGCGTCGCGGGCACCACAATCTTCATCTTCACACCCCTACCCTATCATCTTCCTGTTACCTCTTGCTGTTTGACAGCACCCTATAAAGGTAACAACTATGGCTGATGCAGCTTCTATGATTACTGTCGGTGCTCTCAGGTAAGTTGTCGACGTGGAGCTGTGTGATGCACGAATGTAGCAAGATTCTAATATTACGAGGAAGTGCGATTTTTGATGACACCAAGGATCAAGTCCGGGAACCGATTGTTCAGTGTGTTCAGGTGAAGCCACTGCCGCCTCAACCAAACCACCAAGAGCGTTACAGAGCCGTATTCAGCGACGTTGCGAACTATGTTCAGACTATGCTTGCCACCCGTATGTTTTCATTTATTCTCCCCCTCTCTCTTCCGCAGCACGCCAAATTCAAGCCTCGATTGACCCAAATAGCAGAAGCCAACCATGTCGTGACAAATGGATCCCTGCGGAAAGGGTGCTTTGTCAGACTCAAATCATTCCAGGCCAATTCAGTGAAGGGCAAAAAGTGAGTGCCCTCACCATAGTGAACGAAAATTTCATCTTCATCATGTATTGACTACTTTCCAGGATTTTGATCGTCTTGGATCTTGAAGTCCTGCAAGAGTTGGGTGAGGCGGAGAAGATCGGCGAGCCGAAGCCTTTGGAAGTCAAGGGTGATGAGGAAGAGGAGAAGACTCAACCAACTACCATTTCCAGCAATGGGTTCTATGGCTCCAAGCTTCAAGGGGGCCCACCGAAACAACCTCCCCAGGTACCCTCTATGCGAGCGCCCTCCGCGTCTGCCCACGCCACCATCTACCCCATAGAAGCCATCTCGCCGTACTCGAACAAATGGACCATTAAAGCCCGCTGCACAAGCAAGTCGAACATCAAAACATGGCACAACAAGAATGGCGAAGGTAAACTTTTCAGTGTGAACCTGCTGGATGATAGCGGTGAAATCCGTGCAACAGGTTTCCAGGAACAGTGTGAAATGCTTTATGATCTTTTCCAAGAAGGCAGTGTTTATTATATCTCCAGCCCATGCCGTGTCCAGATTGCCAAGAAACAGTTCAGTAACCTCAACAACGACTATGAGCTGACATTTGAACGTGACACCTTGGTTGAGAAGGTAAGAAACCCCTGCTTCTTCCCTAAGATCAATGACTCACGATGTATCATAGGCTGATGACCAAAACGACGTGCCTCAAATTCGCTTCAACTTTACCACCATTGGAGATCTCCAATCTGTGGAAAAGGACACAACTACAGATGTGATTGGCATTCTCAAAGAAGTTGCCGAAACATCTCAGATTGTCTCGAAGGGTACAGGCAAGCCCTACGATAAAAGGGAACTCACCCTAGTCGACAACACTGGCTTCTCGGTTCGCCTGACTATCTGGGGTGCTACTGCTGTCAATTTCAATGTAACACCCGAGTCTGTTGTAGCCTTCAAAGGGGTAAAAGTCTCTGACTTTGGGGGACGCAGCCTCAGTTTGTTGAGCTCGGGCTCGATGGCAGTCGATCCTGACATTGGGGAAGCTCACCGGCTGAAGGGTTGGTATGATGCGCAGGGCCGAACCGAGGCGTTCACATCTCATGCATCTGTCTCCAACGCAACAAACTCCAACATGAAGCCTGATCAATTCAAGACTGTTGCACAAATTCGCGAGGAACAACTGGGCATGGGGGATCAGGTGGCCTACTTTTCGTTGAAGGCCACTGTGGTCTACATCAGACAGGACTCCACCTGGTGCTACCCAGCCTGTCTTTCCGAAGGATGTAACAAGAAGGTGACTGAGTTGGACCCTGGCCAGTGGCGCTGTGAAATGTGCGACAAGACCCATCCCAAGGCGGAGTATCGCTACATCATGCCCGTCAGCGTGAGCGACCATACGGGCCAGCTTTGGCTCAGTTGCTTTGACGATACGGGCCGTCTGCTCATGGGAACATCAGCTGATAACCTGATGCAACTTCATGAAGATGATCCCACGGCGTGTAGCGAGGTTTTCCAAGCAGCCAATTGCCAGACCTGGAATTTCCGATGTCGAGCTAAGATTGACACCTTTGGTGACCAGCAACGGTTAGTAGATTCTATTGTGTTTCCCCTATATCCCAAGATCGTTCTGACTAACGAGTTGTTACAGGGTACGATACCAAGTGTCATCCGCCAAGGCTATCAACTATTCGGAAGAAGCTTCTCGTCTGGCTGAAATAATCAGCTCTTACAATATCAATTAGGCTATCAAGCTAGATGCAATCAGGAATGGTACCCATGATGTGCCTTCGAATTTCGATGCCAAACCTTCTTGTTAAACTGCATCTTGGGTTCTATGATTATGAATGACTAATACATTTTCGCACTTCCTTGAGAAACAGCTCCAGGCTTCTGTAAGTGTAAGGATGACCAACCACAAAATTTCTATTGTCATTCCATATATTCCTCTCAATACTCCCGCAAATAATGATATCTTACTACATGTACTTCCGTACATGGCACATAGTAGAGCGGTATGTATATATTCCTGTGCTGTAATGTACATAGCAGATCTGATTCGGCGGAAACTTTATCAGCAAGAAATCTGGGTTGAGCGGTGAGTACTTTTTTTCCCGGGCCGTGGCAGAAATTCTGTCCGCCTGCCCAATTTTTTTTCTTCGTGAATTCTCAGAGGACTTCAGTTACATTTCAACTGTCAATTTAATCCTTTTACATTGTCTTGTGAAAGACGTTAGTGTCCCAGTTAATTGACTCCAAGCAAAGATACGCGCAATGGGGAAACGCAGCCATCATGTCGAGCCAACGGAGCTGCAGCCGAAGAAGAAATCCAAGGCCGATAAGCAATCCAAAGACAAAAAGTCTCAGGAGGAGACTGGGGCCTCAGATTCCGACAAGGTTACCTACACTCAGGCCTCTGCTCTCAGTGACCTTCCGCAGTCTCAGATTGATCAGTACCTCCAGGAAAAGACCATCAAGGTCACTGATGCCTCGACCGACGGCCTCAGCCTCCGCCCCATCCTTCAATTCGACTATTTACCTCCCTGTGACGGTGGGCTGTACGATGCATTGAAGTCATTCCCTGCTCCAACCCCCATTCAAGCCGCCACCTGGCCACTGCTCTTCGCCAACCGTGATGTGATTGGCATTGCAGAAACCGGCAGCGGTAAAACCTTGGCATTTGGCTTGCCCTGCCTTAAAAAAATGATAGATTCAAAACGCAGCAAGAAGCCGTGCCATCCTACTGCAGTGATCATTTCCCCTACGCGTGAGCTTGCAATGCAAATTCATGACCAGCTCATCAAATTTGCCCATGTCGCGAATGTCGGTGTTACGTGTATCTTTGGTGGTGTGAAAAAGGACGAGCAACGTGAAGCCCTCAAGACGGCTGCAATCGTGGTCGCCACTCCCGGTCGGTTGAAGGATCTCCAGAACGATGGATCCGTCAATCTCGGGAAAGTGAAGTATCTTGTCTTGGACGAGGCTGATCGTATGCTGGATAAAGGGTTTGAGCAAGATATCAAGGAAATCATCCAACCCATGCCAGTCTCCAGAAGACAAACCGTTATGTTCACTGCAACCTGGCCTCGATCGGTCCGGGACCTGGCTGCAAGCTTCATGAGTTCCCCTGTGACCGTGACCATCGGCGGGGATCCTTCTGCGGACCCCCGGGCGAACACGAGAATCAAGCAAGTTGTCGAGGTGGTGGACGGGCGGGACAAAGAAAACCGGCTGATTCAGCTTCTAAATCGCTCCCAACGAGGATCTCCGAACCCCGAAAAGGTCCTGGTGTTTTGCTTATACAAGAAAGAAGCAATGAGGGTGGAAAGACTCATCAACTCCAAGGGATTCAGGGTTGCCGGTATCCACGGTGATCTGAACCAATCTGACCGGTTCCGGAACCTTGAAGCGTTCAAAACTGGCGCTGCTACTGTTTTGGTTGCAACCGATGTCGCAGCCCGAGGTCTGGATATTCCTGCCGTGAAGCTGGTCATCAATGTCACCTTCCCTCTCACAGTAGAAGACTACGTGCACCGCATCGGGCGAACTGGTCGAGCCGGCGCTGATGGTCACGCCATCACCTTGTTTACTGAGCAAGATAAGGCTCTCTCGGGCGGGTAGGTGATGATGCTTTTAATCTTCAGAATAGTCCCAGACCATGCTAACAATGTGGACCAGGTTGATCAATGTGCTTAAAGCCGCCAAGCAAGAAGTTCCAGAGTCTCTGTTGAAATTTGGCACCACCGTCAAGAAGAAGCAGCACGGCGCATATGGCGCATTTTTCAAGGACGTTGACACGGATAAGAAGGCCACGAAGATCACATTCGACGACTGATTTGTAATTGTATTCTTGCTTTTTGCTTTTTGCTCTCGCATACACCACACTATTCAGATTTGGGACCCTTTTTGCCAGAGGACCCGATCTGACGCAGCTTCATCACTTGTGCTATCAAGAATTGTCTCTCCACATAGAGACTTGGTTTTCATTAGATATTGACCTAAAATAAACATTCAATCGGGGCGACTTACATCAACAACGCATAGAAACAGCTGAAGACAAGGGCTGGAATCAAATGTTGATCCGGACCCGATGGTCTGTGTGTGACCATGATGCCCGTGGCGAGTATGCCCAAAAGATAACTGACGGGTTTGATGCTCACCTCCACGACACTCAGACCTTCTCCATGTCGACGAAGATAAGATCGAATGAATGTGTAGCTCCATAGAGTTCGAACCACCATGTTCACGATGTTGGCGAGCACCAGCCCATAGCCCCCCATCGACCAGACTTCCAAAAATGTATAAGCTGCGAGAGCGTAGCTGGCAGAAAAGGCACCCATCCAAACCGTCTGCCTTCGGATTTCCCCTGGGTTGGCTGCAGACGATACAAACGCCTCGGTGATCCCATTGAAGGCCAGGAATGGGATATAGTAGCAATATAGTGATAGCAGGTCACCAACCAAAGGCGATGTCCATTGGCGACCCCCCAGGATACGAAGAGCCTGTGGCACCATAACCGGGCCCAGTGGGAAGATAAGCGTCGAAAGAAGTTGGTAAGCTCGAAGAAGATCCGTCAGATGACTCTTTGCTAAGCTGATTTGGGCCGCATTTCGGTTTCCACTTTCATTGGGGCTCAGAAGGGTCGAAAATAGGTTTCGGCTGCTTTCTTCGAGGGGCTGAAATATAATCCGTGCAATCAGGCCGCCGTAGTTTGAAGCCAGAGAGTAGATTCCTTGATCCTCCAAGCTTGACATGGCAGCGAGCATCATGGAATCTCCTTGAGTGAGAAGATGTTTCACAAGAGACTGGAGAAAGACACTCGCAGCAAGTGATGTCAAGCGCCAGGAGAATCGACCAAAGATATACGTACTATCATCATTGTGCTGTCTAATGACGGTAGGGAGATAGGAAAATGGTCGCTCACTTGCACGAGGGAGCAAGGATAAGCAGTATCCGCCGATGAGAGTCACGGAGTAAGCCAAGTGACCAATTGCAAATGGTAAGATTCCAGCTTGTCGGCCAGTTTGGGAGGCATAGAAAAAGGCCGAACAGGTCGCAAAGCTCTTCATGAATGCTGCCGGCATTTCGACTGCGGCTCGTTTCTCGTACCACATACGTTGCTGGACTATCGCGAAGAATGGTTCAACGCTCAATTCTAGAAGCGCTGCGATTCCTGTGATAATCACACTGACCTCAAAAAAAGGGACCATAAGTGCTTGCTCTGGGGCAAATTGTTGATAGAACATCGTCAGCAGGATCGTAGAGGGTACTCCAAGGAAAAGGCTCAAATAGGACACATTCACGACCGACTGAGATGCCGTCGATTGAAATTGCGGGGAACGCTTCCCTATTTTTGATTCCGAAGAATCTGTGATGAAAGGCTGTCTTTGAATGGCTATTCGTATACTTTCCCTAGAAAAGTACAGAATTGTGACTTGATAAAGCTCGAGTTGGGCGGCGATCCCGAGTACCATAGGGGATAGTGTGCGTAAGATCAGCTGATTTGAGCCAAATGTGAAGATTCGAGACGTCAATTGAATGAGGATCAAGAAAGTTGTGCCTGTGGCAGAAGATGCTAGCATATTGCCTACTTGGGCTTCGCTGGGTTCCTGCATTTTGCATACACGGAAGGAACTGGCCAACGTGTCTTCGAGGATACGAACCGGAACGTGAAGAGCACCTGGATTAGATAGATAGATAGATGGGATAAGGACCCAGCTAAGTAATAATGTACTTCCTCATCGATGTCCAGCGAAGACTGATTGAAGAGCGACAGGTCGATATATGAATCGGATAGATACTACACATCTGTACGACGAAGCCCTACAGGGCTTGGAGGAACCATCGCTTACATAATCACCTTCAAAACCTTGGGTTAATTATGTCTTCATACCAGAAGGACGTTGCAACACAATTGATAGAATAAAGTCAATTGGTGATCCAGACAGATAAGATTGTAAAGAAGGATTGAGAAAAAAAAACAATACGCTGCTCCATTGATCTACGAGTGTACAGTGGAATACAATGTGTCGCCGGCGACAATACGCTTGGGAAACAAGAATGGCCAAATTCATCCCATACGACCGAACACCACATGCGCTCATTTGGCTTATGTCGATGTGTAAATCCAAGATGGGAGATCACCTGAGGGACGACAAGAAGCGGAACCCCAGAAGTGGGGAGAGTTTGGACCTAGAATGGAGGAAGATAGAATGGGTAGCCTCCGTTCTTGGTCTTGAACACACTGAGGAGCAGACTGTAGGTCCCAAAGAGAATGCCTCCCCAGATCAACACCGCCAGTTGCTGTCCCTTGACATCTTCCATGCGAGGCACCTTTAACGCAAGCGCAATGGTGGCAAATGACAGAATAGCATCTGCACAGGGTGTTAGTTTGAGGATCAATGACACTGAGATGAATATCCAACGAATCACTTACAAATAGCAGCTACAATCTGGGTCTCCATGCCGAATTGATTCTGAAAACCGCCCGCAAAGTAGCTAATCCCACCACGACCGTCACCTGCGACATAGGGTACTTTTCGAATGTGATTAAACATCTGGCCACTGGTGAACAGGAGAATGGCAATCAGACTGACAGCAGCCCAGAGATTCCGGTTCTGAATAATTGGCAGAACATAGGGATAGAGCACCGTAAATAAAGTTACAGCGCCCATAATAATGGTGATCACAGAGACAATACGCATATAGTTGACGGGTCGAACCAAGGCGGGCTTAGGTCCGCCGGGCAAGTGACGACCAATCCATGAGTAAAGTTGATCGGCGGAGATTGGACTATATTTTGGCATTAATGTCAGAGGAAGGTGTCCCACAAATCAAGCATTGGGCTAGTAGCCTTCAACTTACCCTGTGAAATCAAATCTCACTGGCTCCGCTTCCACTTTGGCAAACGGCCCCACGGTTGGGGGAAACAGGAGGAGGACAGGTGCAGTTTGCAGCATATACTATTTCCATGAGCATCAGCTACACGACCATAGGACAATTGAAATAGCTGGGGGTCATGTCACACCTTTTGGAAAACTGTTTTCCCCTTGTCGAAATCCAGCGTACCGAAGACCACTTTCAAGCCATCAAGCTTGGAACCTTTGTTCCAACTCCGAGAGATCAAGTCCCACTCGGCATCAAATTCCCGACACATTAAACAGCCATAGCGAGCATCCATAGCCGTTAGAATGATTGCAGCATAGTAATCGCGGGGAGCAGTTGTGAGATCCTCGAATGAGGCGTTGTCCAGATCAACGGGCCCGGAACGAGAGAGCGAATGGTATTTTTGGAACTTATCGGGAGTGGGCTTCGCGGCAAACACGCCAGATAAGACCGAAAGGAACAAAAAGAGGGCGGTCCAGGGCTTCATTTTGGCATTGATGCTGGGTTGCAAATGAGCTCTGCAAGCAGAAGGAAGTATGGTGTACTTATTCAACAGCTCCGGGGTGAAAGGTGGCCCCATTACGTAAGGTCACCGCCCGAAATCACCAACTAGTCACTACGCGTTCGGTGGATCGCGACAACATTTACACTGACCTAGCAACATTAATTCTCATTTTCACTCCCAACATCTTCTTGAAAATTTTGCCAGTCATGGCGGTAGCTGTGGAGGCCTCGCTTTTGGATGTACGTGCAGCCGATTTGCCTTTGGATTCCAAACTAAATGGTTTCAGTGTGAAATGTCCATGAAAACAGTCCGCCTCGAGAAGGAATATGAACGGGCTCTTGCAGACTCGGCACATCTTCTCAACGTTGAAAAAGACCGCGTCAGGCGGATGGATCACTTGCTTCTTCAATTTGAGAGCGAAAATCTGCGGTCGCAGTTAGATCAAGCCAATGCGCAGTTACGTGGACTTTCACACGCCGAGTCGAACACACTTCTCCAATTAGATGAAGCCTGTCAGGAAATTGATCGCCTAGATCGCTATGTACAGGCTTCGTCAAGTGAAATCAAGAAATTGAAGGTATGAGCCAATTTCCTCGACGATTTGATCTGTCCACGGATTGGAGGGCTTTGATCTAATGAATCCAGGACGAACTTTCAGCGATGAACAATACTTCCACAAGCTATAATACCCTTCTTTCCGAAAAGTTGCATCTCAGCCGAGACCTGTCAAATTTGAAATCAGAGCTGGACCGATTAAGGGCCCAGAATTCTTCTCACCAGGCATTCGTAGCCGGGCAACAGGAAATGGAGCGGCAGCTGAATTCATTAGAGGTTCAGCTTGAGAATGAAAAAAATTCCCACGAGCGCACTCGAGCCAAGAACTTGCAGCAAAGGGCGGAGATAAGTACGCTTGTAGCGAAGGTCGAGGAACTACAGGGCGAACTCACGAGAGAGATGCGAGTGAAGCAACAATATGAACGAGACAACCGTCAACAAACAATGGAATGGGAAAACCAGCGTGGTTTACTCGAGAGCAAGATTGAGACTTTAAGAAAGCAGCTTCGGTCGACAAAGGACAAACTGCAGGAGACTCAGCACGATTTGCAGCAGAAACGCATCTCTACCCGGAACCACGACAGTGAGAGCACTGACCCACGATCTCGAATGATCCCTCTGCAACGTCCTGGTCCCAGTGCTGATTACCAAAATGGCGTCACCATCGCCACGCCTGGAGCTGTTCGCGTGCAAGAAAAAGTTAATCGACAGTCGGCATTGCCTGGCGACAAATCGGCATTTTCGATCACTCCGTTCTTGAACCGAAATGGTGGTCATCATGTTTCTCCGTCCAGCTCAGACCTAGACAACGAATTCAGTCAGACAATGACAGATATCCAGTCACCCCTCAGAGCCCGCACCACTCATGAGCCAAGTGGCCTAGACTTATCCCCCATGGAACAGCCAGATTTAATACGACGCATTGAAAATGGGGGGAAAGCAAAACTGAAAGCTCGACAGGGGAAGGTCACGAGCCAGCCAAAATTATCCCTCAATCGGCCCGATGAAAAAGTGCCACTTAAGGAGGTGGATGAACCAGATCTCTCAACGGATCAAGGACAGACAAAGACCAAAAAACGAAAGCTTGGGACTCAGCGGGACCGAAATTTCTTCGGAGATGATGAAGAGGAGATTCTCGAACGCAGAAAGCCAGGGCGCAAGGTGGGACTGGGAGCAGGTCGGACTTCAGTGCTTGCAACTACACAGATTTCTAGTGCACCAGTCAGTGATAGGCCGAGAGCTTTGGGATTCGGTGGATTTTCACCTCTAAAGCGAGACCGTAAACGATAAGATAGATTCAAGGCAGACCATTGAATTCAACTCTTCCAATCTTGTAAATCCAGGGAATCTTATATGTACTACGAATCAGATTTCCGGCCAACTTGGATCACGAAGCATAGTAACTACTAGCAATACCGTCACACGTCACATGTACAATAGGCGGCGCCTTGGATACTTTTCTGCCGGCAGAAACTCACTTCATTCGCGACGGGATTGAGACTCGACAACATCCATTGTACAGTAATTTACCTCCCCATACGCAGCAGTATGTTAGTTATTTCTTTGATACGGCCTTCCCGAGCTGTCCTGAACATCGGAGTGCTTCGTCAAATCCGGCTCTCGTCGTCAAAGCGCTGGCAAGCTCGGCAGCATAAGGATCAATTCACCCGAGAGGCAGCGGTTCAAGGCTTGAAAAGCCGAGCTGCTTTCAAGCTCTTACAGGTATGATAAGTCCCACTCGCTAGATAAAATTTCCCTGGTTGAGATTCTGACTCTTCTTAATATCCAAAACATAGATTGATGAGAAATACCGGATCTTCAAACGTGGCCAAACGGTTGTGGATTTGGTATGACTACCATGGAAACAGAGCCTCGAAGAGCAACTTATAGGGAACTAACTTTCACATTTCCACTAGGGATATGCACCCGGGTCATGGTCACAGGTGGTCCCCCCTACCCCCTCCAAAGAAGGTCTACCACTTCAGGGCCTCGCTGACGGTGCTCTAGGTAGCTGTAAGCCGAACCCAGCCAAACGGGCGGGTTCTGGGGGTTGATATCATCCCGGCACAGCCTCCGAAAGGAGTTTCTACCATTCAAGGGAATTTCCTTGCACCTGAGATTCAAGCATACATCCAGGACTTTCTTCACAGCCCCAATAGAGGCAGGCCTCGTGAACTGAGTGACGTAGGCGGGAGTTTGTTGGAGCCTGAGGTGCCCATGCGGATGAATGATGCAGATACCCCTGCAATTCAAGATAACAAGATCCTTCAGAGAACGGTGGATGTGGTCCTCAGCGATATGTGCGAACCCTGGCTGCAGACATCCGGTTTCTGGAAACGAAGTCTAAGTAATCCTTATAACAGGATGATGAATACCAGCGGAAATAACTTTAGAGACCATGCTGGCAGTATGGTATGTCTCCCTATCATCGTGCTAATCCATAACGGATTTTTCGCTAATCTGTCATCAAGGACCTTTGCCATGCTGCTTTGAAGTTCAGCGCCGATGTTCTTAAGACTGGGGGGCATTTCGTTTGCAAATTTTATCCCGGGACAGAGGATAAAGAACTGGAAAAACAGCTGAAGGACTTGTTTCAAAAGGTCCACCGGCTGAAGCCTGAATCGTCCCGCAGTGTAGGTTGTCCCCCTCTTATGGCTGCCCTTTGGTTGTATTGACTAAATCCACTGGCAGGAATCTAAAGAAACATTCTTCGTTGGCCTGGATCGCAGATCATGAGGCGACTCATGGTGTCACGAGATGGCATGTTGCTCTATAAAATCTCATTCTCCTCGTTCTCTTCCGCCTCATCCCAGTCAATATCGGCCAATGCTGCCTCGGCCCTTTCTTGAACCTGATTTGATATTAGAGCTACGTTAACGCGGGCGATGAGTTTGGACTCCCTTACCTCTTTCAAGCCGCTAAGCTCCTCTACATACCCTGGCTGGTCCAAAGCTTTTCGCACAAAATCCCAACCTTTTTCCTTGTACTCATTTATCACTTTTCCTGAGCAGGCACTGCAACAGGGGTAGCTCTTGCCAGTGACCGTGATATTTTCAAATGTTGCGAGGAACCCACGTATCTGATGGGGTACAAGACCTAGAGGATGATCTCCACGCTCGTCACTTCGGCTTAAGGGAGCAGGCGCAAAGACACCCTCTGGGTGTTGCAATACCGATACCAGAAGTTCAACCAGGAGTGCTGAGGCGATAGCGGCAACGCCGGGGCGGGTGACCGTACACTGTTGGTCAAGGGTTTGATCCTTGATGGACTATTGAGCGGTCAGCCATGCATTCAATAAGTTTTGCCGGCGATCTCACGTTCGCTGGTGCCACAACATCATTGCAGAAATAGCACCCAAGGTCCGTCGATTTATCTCCTACTCCGGTAGTGCCATGGCGCATTGCCACAAAGGAATCAAACCCAAGAGCTGCATTCATCACAATTTTTCCCCCTGCCTTTCCCATGACGGTGGGCAACCAACGTGACTCTCGGGTATCCATGAGTAGAAAAATGGCATCATGCTCATCAATAAGAGCCTTTAGGGTCTCAAAATCCCCCCTTGTCGTACTTTCGTCAACGATTGGATGACCGGCCATAGGCACAGTGATTTCATGCCCAATGGTTTCCACTCCTGGATAGATCTCGGTCAGAGCCTGGGAGGCTCGAGTGGCTTTGGCTGCCCCGCCATTCAGACAGTCCGTAAAAGTAAACAATGGCTGTCGAACGGGATTAGAAAATGAGACAGTACCTTTGTCGACGAAGGTGATTTTTTTAACTCCCCAACCCTGTTATGATGTTAGCGCCCTTAGCTTATCACTGTCAAATTTGTCAACATTTATGCCTTACCAATAAATTTCGAGCAACATAGCTCCCTAGAGTACCCGCCCCAAGCAGAAGACATTTTGTATGCTTGATCTTCTCTAGATTCAACGTCGGGCTAATTCGCCATTTCATGAGTTTCAGATTGAGGTCGACGGATTGGTCTGCCAGTCTGCAAGCGACTTTAGTCTCCAAGAGGGGGCTATTGTCTTATTTAGGGGGAGAGCAGTTCATTCGTACCTTATTGGGTCCATATACTCTGTGAGACTAACAATCCGCCCTGCCAGCTTCCCTGCTGGATTGCGCTCCCAGCCAGTTATTTTGGGCACTTGGCTCTGGGCATGCGGCAGTTTTACTGCGCCTGGAGTCGACCCCGGTTTAAGTTCCAGTCGGATTACTGTACTCCTGCCTTGATCACGTTTCGAATGCACATCACGATATCGTAGAATTTGTACCTGATCAAGCCCCCACCGTTGCTTGACTAAAACCAGCAGGTTTCGCAACATCCAGCCTGGAGCAGATTCATAGTTGGATGGGTCCGCAAAACATACGTAGCGATCCTTGAGAGCTGCACCAGTGAAAAACCCATTCTCAAATTCGGATAAGGATGCGACCTGCCAAACGTTTTGTGTCAAGGAACCCGAGGCCCTTCGTTGCTTCCGAGCCAAGAAAAAACCCCTTTGGCGGTCATCTGTACCATAGCTCCAGGTTTGGACTGCCTCCACAAGGGCCATGCTTTCATCGGGCGGTAAATTTTCTCCCTGGGGTGCCGAGGTCGCTTCATCTGGGGAGGGCCTGGCCTGAGGTTCCGTAGATATCACCCACGACGGATCAGAGTGAAGGGCGGGGAAGGCAAACCAATAGTAGAACTTGTATTTTTTCAAGTCGGCAAACGATAGAATTATAAATGACGACAGCAAGGAAGGGCAAGAGTATATGGTCCCGTCATTAATAGCGTCCCAGATCTAATGAGTGATTAATAAGTCGCATCGAATTGGTCTTGCAGAAAAAAGCCCGGATAGCGAACTCATACCGTTGTCCCTGCTTGGAGTATCATCTTGGACTTATCCACGTTGCGATATTCTTCGATCGTATTGACATTCTTGATCATGCCTTCTGCGCGGTACAGCCCTGCCGGTGCTCTGTTCAAATCATCAACTACCTATCTCTTGGCAGGGAGAAGGGTTCTTACTCCGCACTCGTGAGCGCATTCCCATGGATTTGAATTCGACAAGAAGAATTTGCAGAGTCTGTGGAGCGGATCTCATAGAGCCCCAGCACCTGGCGTGCGGAGTCGTCCAGCTTATCATGATTGATTTTGTGTGAGGCAAGAGCCGTGTAGAATGGCAGCTCAATATCAGAGACAAACGGAGTATATTGCATTTTGGTCACAGATCATTTCCTAAGCGACTGTATCAAGTATTTCTCGTTGTGGTCTTCGAAGGGTATTGGGCTCAAGGTTGTGTTGATAAGGGAGTATATATCAGAGGGGAAAAAGTGGGGTTATATTTTCTGGGTGACGTAATCGAAGCAACACGCGAACCGTCAAATCCTATTTGGGTTGTCCCGCGTGCCTAAGACGCGTGATCGCCCACTTCTCTTGATATTCACTTGAATTTTTTTTTTTTTCATTCCCTTGAAGCCTGGAAGGTACACAAAACGAAAGAAGAAAGGAAAAAGGGGGAAAGGCAGTAAAAGGGACCAAAGAGAAGGGTCTGATGGAACGGAAAAAGGCATAACTGATACAAAAGTTCCTTCCTTTTCTCTCATTTGCAGAAATGCTTATCGGCTTATGTGGAGGTCAGCACAATTCAACTTAGCCTCGTCTAACGAGAGACTGACCATGATCAAGGGATCTGTGCGGGCAAGCATGCCATTGCCGAGTACTTGATTCAACACCAAGGATTTCAGCTCTTGGAGCTAGTTAATCGACCGCATCATCGCATCACTGACGAGCCAGATGACGATCTGCGGCTCCAAGCCTCGGAGATCAAAAAGAGTGGAGAACAGGCGAAGTTTGTGTTTAACACTGTCGAAGCTTTCGTAGACTTTGTGACCAAAAGGTGGCAGGAACGCTGGGTGACTACGGACATCGCGGACGGTCCGACCCTGGATCGCTTTCTGCTGCGGCCCTTTTTCCTCCTCGTGAGCGTGGATGCTCCAGTCAGCCTTCGCTGGAAACGATTCTCCGACAGGTTCGTTGCCCCAGTACATCAGCATGGCCTCGCTCATTCCCCATGTGCTATATAGATGCTGGCGAAGACAACTAGACCCGCCAGACCTCGAGAAATTTGTCCTATGGAATGATCGCCACCTTTACCAAAAGGATATTGGGCGTGTCTACCTCACAGATCGGGCCCAAGTGCGCCTTTTCAATTCCTCTTCATCTGTAGACGAGCTTCACCAATCACTCCAGAGACTGAATCTAGCGGATGAGCAACGACTGCGACCAAATTGGGACCAATATTTCATGCAGCTGGCATCTCTTGCTGCACAGAGAAGCAATTGTATGAAGCGACGAGTGGGATGCGTTGTTGTTCGAGAGCGGCGGGTCATCAGCACAGGCTATAACGGGACTCCTCGACATCTCCCCAACTGTAATGAAGGTGGATGTACGGAAAACCCAATGATGCTCATGGAATGCCCTCGCTAAGCTAGACCCCAGGTCCCAGGTGCAATCGTGGCGATGGCGGTGGAGTTGGTTTATCCGCCTGTCTATGCCTCCATGCCGAAGAGAATGCACTGCTAGAAGCCGGTCGAGAGCGTATTCGAGAAGGCGCAATCCTCTATTGTGATACGTAAGTTAGACTGTGATTCGGTATCTCGGATCGGATTGGATTCTGACTATGTTTAATCTAAGGTGCCCGTGCTTGACTTGTACCGTCAAAATTACTCAGGTCGGCATTTCAGAAGTAGTCTACTCTCAAAGCTACAACATGGACAAAGAGGTATAATGCATTCTCTCAAGCTCTACAGGGGTTTCACTGACACTTGTCACACAGAGTGCTGCCATTCTTGAGGCTGCAGGTGTACGCTTACGACAATTTAGCCCGGTAAGTATTACTACCTTCATCTGCTGCTTAGAACTTTCCATGCTAATGTGGACCAATCGGAATGACTAGCCGTCTAATGGGCTTATATATTTGCAACAATCTAATGAGCCAGCCGCTTCTTCATGACGAAAATTTACTCGGCTTGAGAAGAATGCATAGCTCCATATTCGCAATGACTAATGCATGGAGCTTGATGCGCCCTATCTCGGTAGAATACATGATTCTAGTACGTGCTGGCATGACCCTGTACAACTCGAGCATATTCTATTCCCTGCATTCCAAAAAATACAGCCAAGATAATTGAAAGAAAAAGTGATTGGGGATGGTGATGAAACCAAAGAATAATATAACAAAGCTATGTGTTCCGATCATCTTCAGCATTTGAAAGTGTATGTACTCTTCCCCACATGGGGTTAATGATTCTGCCTGGCAGAAAAAAAAGAATGTATGACTCAGCAGGCTAGGTTTGGAGGGGCTCTCGATGACTCCGTCTCGATGACTCCGTTTCTCTGCTGCCAAGATTACCAGCTTTTGCTTTCTGGCAGAATTATTCATCATGCCCACTGTTCACCTCTTGGACTACGTTGCGGGTAACATCCGCTCTCTGGTCAATGCGATCAATCAAGTCGGATACGAGGTGGAATGGATCAAGTCCCCCGAGGATGTGAAGAATGCGGATGTGCGTCAATTGTTGAGCCTCTCTGGGCGTCAATCTGCTTATAGCTTGCTAACTATATTCTATATGGCAGAAATTGATTCTCCCTGGCGTCGGCCACTTTGGACATTGCCTCTCACAACTCGACAAAGGCGGCTTCCTAGGCCCAATCCGGGAACACATTGACGCGGGCAAGCCATTTATGGGCATTTGCGTCGGTCTGCAGGCACTCTTTCAGGGTTCTGAAGAAGACCCCAATGTCCCAGGATTGGGTTTGATTCCCATTCGCATTCAAAAATTCGATGATTCGACCAAGAGCGTACCGCACATCGGCTGGAACTCGGCTTTGAACACCGGAGCCGCGTCGAAGGAGCAAAGCTTTTACGGACTGAGGCCATCAAGCAAGTACTATTATGTACACTCATATGCAGCACTTTACGAGGCTGGTGTTCTTGAGAAAGATGGTTGGTCTGTCGCCACGGCCACCTATGGCGAGCAGGAGTTCATCGGTGCAATCAGTCGAGACAATATTTTTGGCGCCCAGTTCCACCCTGAAAAGAGCGGCGTGGCGGGATTACGGGCGATCCGGGCTTTCCTGACAGGGGACCAATTCCAGTCACTCCCCCGAGAGTTGGTTGCTGGCAAAGCAGATGGACTGACTCGGCGCGTTATTGCCTGCCTTGATGTGAGGACCAACGATTCCGGTGATCTTGTCGTTACAAAAGGAGATCAATATGACGTGCGTGAAAAGAGCGGAGCAGACGCTGGTGGCCAGGTCCGAAATCTGGGCAAACCCGTTGATATGGCCAAGAAGTATTATGAACAGGGGGCAGATGAGGTGACATTTTTGAACATCACTTCCTTCCGAAACTGCCCGCTTGTGGACACACCTATGCTTGAGATCTTACGCCGAACTTCTGAAACAGTGTTTGTGCCTTTAACCATCGGTGGTGGTATCAAAGACACGGTCGACACTGACGGCACCCGCGTCCCTGCGCTGGATGTGGCAACAATGTATTTCAAGTCTGGAGCAGACAAAGTCAGCATTGGTTCTGATGCTGTCTTTGCCGCGGAAGATTATTATCTAGCTGGTAAGAAGCTGAGCGGTCTCACTGCGATTGAGACCATCTCCCAGGCCTATGGAAAGCAAGCTGTGGTGGTGAGTGTAGACCCCAAGCGTGTCTATGTGGACCGACCTGAGGACACTAACCACCACACGATCAAAACCGCATCTCCCAATGCTGCGGGACAAAGCTATTGCTGGTACCAGTGTACTGTCAAAGGCGGCCGGGAAACTCGCGACATGGATGTGCGACAACTGGTGCAGGCGGTGGAGGCCATGGGAGCAGGAGAAATCCTGCTCAACTGCATTGACAAGGATGGAAGCAACAGTGGATTTGACTTGGAGCTGATCAACGATGTTAAAGCAGCCATCAAAATCCCAGTCATTGCTTCCAGTGGCGCAGGAAACCCTGGTCATTTTGCCGAGGTCTTCAGCAAGACGACTACGGATGCCGCATTGGGGGCCGGTATGGTAAGTTAAAAAATTATCCTGAATCCAAATACAGGAACGTGAATGCTAACGTTCATAAAGTTCCACCGTGGGGAATATACCGTGAGTCAGGTCAAGAACTATCTGCAGGACGACGGATTCTTGGTACGGCAGTTCGAATCTGAGCTCTGAACGCCGCGAAGCTTTATTTTGTAAATGAATTGCGATCGCCTGAATATAGAGTCTTGTATTGAATTCAGTTGAGGCTTAATACCTCTAGGAGTAGAAAGACCTCAAAGATCTGCTTATGTAACCAAACCGAAAAGAAACTCTAGTCAACTATTCAACTCACTAATGCGGCAAGTGCCCCGCAATGGTTGACATAAGCCTCAAGGCGGTGGACTGGGCGGTCTTCTCTGACTTTTCCGCCGTTTGCCACCAACTCAACTTCCACCTTTCCCTCATCTCCCCCTCTTTCGGCCACGTCTCTTCTCCGCCCACGGACACGCGAACCCACATCATTGTATTGCTATAGACTGACACAGATCATATCTGGCATGGCCTGATCCTGGATTTGGAAACACGACGGATTTCACGTGGTTCAGACACATTGGTCTGACTTGAAGTGACTGCGGAGGTGGCTCTGTGAGGCAGCAGCGACAGTTCTTTTTCGACAATTGTATTCATCAGTGTTCTTCATTTGTATGCAGTGTGGCTGCTTGTTCATCCACATTCAAGAAGAAAAATCTTACCCAATCCATCAGTTCTCCCCCGATCGATAGGCCCAGTATTGATCGTGAAATTCACCGCGCTAAATATCCTTGCATCCTGGTTTTCGTTCTTTCTTCTCCTATCATTCTCCTGCTGAGCCCAATCTGGTGCCAGTTAACCTCAGGTTTCCTTGATCTGTTTTGTTACCTTTCCATTTTGTATCCCTGTGGTTGTGCTGCTGCCCTTTAAGCTTGAGGTCTCACTTGCCTGAGGATCATATTCTCTCCTTTTCTGGTTGCACGCACACAGAGAATTCAATACAATGTCATCGTCTGTTCATTTCAAATTCAAGTCCCAGAAAGAACCATCGCGGGTCACCTTCGATGGCACTGGTATTTCTGTCTTTGAGCTCAAGCGAGAAATCATCAGCCAGAGTAGATTGGGCGATGGGACTGACTTCGAGTTGTCCATTTACAATGAGGACACAAAAGAAGGTAGGTTACACGACCTAGGTTCATTTTGCAATCATATCTCTAACCGTCCTCAGAATATGATGACGATACCACCATCATTCCTCGATCTACGTCGGTCATCGCCCGTCGCTTGCCCGCAGCTCGTCCCGGGAAAGGCGGCGCAGCTCGCTATGTCTCCGGGAAAATGCCCGTGAATGCCCGGAATGCCTCTCGAACCGAACCATCCATCAGTCGATCCACGCCGGGGACTGCCCAGTCTGTCAACAACAACGTCCTGGAGCTCACCAATGCGCAAACCGAGGAGGAGAAAATCAATGCGCTCTTCAATCTGCAGGCGAGTCAGTGGAAAGAACAGCAGCAGGAGATGGCCAAGTAAGCTTATAGTTCTCCGATGATGAACGCCTGGATACCTAGAATACTAACTCCTCTCTTCTAGCGCAACCCCGGTCCCATTTGGCCGTGGCCGAGGAAAGCCAGTGAATGTTCCCGACCATCCGCCACCCCCTGGTTATCTGTGCTATCGGTGTAGAGAGAAAGGTAGGTCTTCCACTGCTAATTCATATAGTATGAGTCATTGCTGACGTTCGATATCAGGTCACTGGATTCAAGCCTGCCCAACAAACAATGACCCCAAGTTCGACGGCAAGTACCGCGTGAAACGATCTACCGGTATTCCGCGATCCCTTCAGACAAAGGTTGAAAAACCGGAGTCCTTGGCACCCGATGGTTCCAGCGATGAATCGAGGAATACGGGAGTCATGGTAAATGCGGATGGTGATTTCGTCATTGCAAAGCCGGATAAGGCAGCCTGGGAACTGTACCAAGAAAAGCTGAAGGCCTCTGCCGCTGCAGCGGCGGAGGCGGCAGCGGCGGAGGAGAGTAGGGCGCTGCAGGCTCGGGGTCTGGAATGCCCAATTGACAAGAGAATGTTCTTAGAACCAACAAAGACACCATGTTGTCACAGGACTTATTGCAATGACTGTATCTCAAATGCCTTGATTGAAAGTGACTTTGTCTGCCCTGGCTGTGCTACCGAGGGGGTCTTGCTTGATAATCTCATCCCGGATGACGAGGCTATTTCCAAAAGCAAAGCTTATGAGGCAGAAAAGGCGGAGGCTAGAAAGGAGAAGGAGAAGCAATCGACGATCCCGGATGACCCTGCAGCAAATGAGGCCCCCGAGCACGACTCTATTAAGGATACTATGGCTAAAGAGCAATCCCCGGTCCACCAAGAGACAGATCCCACGTCCACTGAGTCGAAGAAGCGACCAGCCGAAGGTGATCTAGTTGAGGGTTCAGAGAGCCCCCACCTTGTTGTCAATGTGGCAAAGAAACAAAAAGGAGAAGACCAATCTGATCAGCCAAAGCCCAACTCCAATCCCTACACTAATGCTCAAGGGCCTTTGAAAGAGGCTCTGAGTGGAGCTCAGATGCCCATGAACCCACAGATGCCATTTAATGGATTCGGTACAATGCCTCCCTTCCCAGATCCCAGTTATAGCAATGACGGGATGGGTTTCATAAATCCAATGGCCATGCCGAATGCCTTCCCTACCGCCATGGGCCCTGGTTGGAATCCGATGAACATGCCCTTCAACCCCCTACAGGCTGGTATGTTTGGTGATCAGTCAAATGGATTTCCTAACATGTTCAATGGTGATCCATCTATGTCAATGTTTCCAATGGCTCAACTCACTGCATCCATGCAGAATCCCGGGTTCCAAGGTCCAGGGATGAACGGGTTTTCAAACCAACAGCGGACTGCATTCAGTGGTCCTTACTCGCGCGAGGAGGACTCACCATACTTTCGGCAGCCTGTGAACCCCCAACGTCATCAGGCAAGAAATCGTCGAGTGCGGCCGAGTGACTACCGGGAACTGTGATGACCTCAATTTCAAGGCGTTTAGGGTGAGGTGCACTATGTATAGTCACTTGGAGCGGCTTTTTTGCCTTTTTACTTCTCTTTTGATTTCATTGGGAGCGAGTCTTGTGGTGATATTTGAATCTTTTTACTGGGAGGTGCACTTTTCTTTTCCTTCCACCGCCCTCCTGTTTTTCTTTTTTCTTTTTCCCTCTTCCTACTTTCCTCGTCAGCCCAAGTGTAAATATAGCCAAGTTCTTAATCCAAAACGAGAATTTCCTATGCTCAATGGCTACACCCTTGCAACTCCTTGGTGGTGGCTACGATCACCAGAACAGTGTAGTGAAATAATGTTACTTTGTCTAGGTTCATCCATTAGGCTAGATATACTGGCCGTTGTAATAAGTCGGGGCTACATCCCCGTTGATCTGCGTAGAATGATAACGCCCATATTAAAAGAATGCAACTGCAGCTTTTACTTTCTGACCAGGCTGACTGACCTGTACGAAAGCACTCTCCCTCTTCAGAACACCGGTTCATGTAATTAATGCGTCAAGTGAAACTACATGGTTCAGCCCATGTCAGGTGACCACTCTCCAGAAAATCCCGCCCCAGATTTCCACACCGCAAGCATCATCATCTTAGCTCCCCTATGTTCCACTCCCCATCCTATTCATCGCAGTTTTATCGAAACCATCGAGACAAGAATCTATCATGGCGAATTTCATGAATAATCACAGTAGTAATAACGGCCAGCTGACCGGGCTTCTTCATCAAGACTCCACTGTCCTGGCCAGCTGCTACTCAGTTGAATCATCCACCAAGGTTCATGGCTTCCACTATTGCAGTACCCTGGGTGCCGGTATGTCTCCCTCATGACCCTCTACCCCCATACATTCTCACACCCCCAAAAGGAGCACAGTGGTATCCCTGAGGTCCCCTCAGGGTCTAAATCATCCATGCGAAGTCCTCCCCTCGACCTTCCCACCAGCATAGAACGAACCTGGCCTGGGAATAATTGGCCCGAGTACAACGGGGAGGCAACGCACACCATTCCGGAAGAGTGTGAGAGACTTTTCTGTGACAAACTGTTCATGACATTCCTTGGTGAGGGGACTGGCATGACACAGGAGTCGCTAGGAATGGGTGTGTTCCAAAATATCCAGGCAAATCACATGGGGCCCATGCATGATCGAATCTGCCGATGGATTGAAGTGTGGGACTACACCAGCGACGCCATTTACCGCGGATTTGTGGCAGACGTAGACGGAGAGCAGACTCTTTTTGTCTTCCTCGAGGACGGTGCACTTGGTCATGGCTTGAAGTCTGGGTAAGGACTCTCCGACGGTGCCGTACTTGCCAACTTCATGGAATAACCTGCTAATCTCACCTTTGTTTGATGCAGACTGATAGCCCTCTTTGAACTGGCGGGGACCGATGCCTTTGACTGTTCTCAAATTGTCGCCTGTGTCAGGCGCTCGCAACAGACAAATGAAATGGAGCTAGTTCGAAGCCTGGGATGGTGCGGATTCAGTCTGACCACCCTAGGGCCATGGGCCACGGGTGGTGATTCGGGTCCATTCCTCAGCACTAAATGGCTCTTCCTAGTCGCGGAGATCTAGTCGCATCCCTCTGACTTGTTTTCAACGGTGTTTGGAGCTTTTGGGGTCTTAAATCGGGAATTCTGCCCTTTTCTTCCTCTACCGCACTCGCTTTCTACTTGTGATAGCTACGCAGTCCCTACGCTATCACTTTCTCTCTCATTTTCTTCCGCTTAATGAACCAGCAGTTGTTGTTTCTAGGAGTTTCTAGCTCTTCTATGTTATCCGACGAACAAAGATCATTTAATATTCTCCAAGGTCGGGTCCTTTTCATTGCAACAGTATAGATCAAAATGCATTTCCATGGTATGATAAGAGATCCACGTGACGGGGTCATGCGGAGCTGTCATAGCACCTTTGATGCCTAGTCTTTATTGTCACGCAAATTTCCTAGAATTGCCTATCACCGAACGGTGTCTCTTTTCCCAAGTAACCATGCCAAAGGAGAAATCCAAGCCTTTCACCTTCCCTCGTTTCCTCCTCCCTTCATTTCCTAACAAACAAGATGTGGGGTTATCCCGGAGCCCCTCCAACCCCACTGCCAAGCACCTAAATGGTCATGTCTCTTACCTTCAGTGTACCGGATGTGCCGCACAGCTGTGTTTGACATTGCAAATCATCAGTAAAGGCTTTACAGGTCGCCATGGCCGTGCCTATCTTGTCTCTGCCGAGTCAGCTGCTGCTGTATCAGTCAGTGCATCCTCATCACCGACTGCGTCCCTTCCAAACACCATTTTGCACCATCCGGTTCCACGACAACTAGTGACAGGAGCGCACACAGTCAGCGATGTCAGCTGTGCATTCTGTGGAAATGTGCTGGGCTGGAAGTATGTTGCTGCAGAGGAGGAATCCCAGCGCTATAAAGTGGGCAAGTTCATTCTGGAGACCAAGCGTATTACCACGTCGTCATGTTGGGAGTCCCCGCCAAATGTGAATCTGCCGGTCTCTGAGAAATGTCAGGGGAATAGAAATGACCCACGACCCTTGGAGCCCGAGTTTGATAGCCAAGATGAGGATGAATGTGAAGATCTTTTTACAGGCATCTGGAGTCCAGGCTTAGCTACTCGTCGCAGAACCCGTAAAATTGATCGGCAGCCCGCGATGTTTGGACTGTGAGATGCGAGACAAAGTCGTTCTTTGGAGTGTAGGATGTCCCTCCCATTTGTTGCATGATACCCTTGAATAGCCCATTTACTAGTACCATTTATTTGTTTTCTACATCCTATCAAACACGAGTCACGATCATTACTGAACGAATTTATACTTAGAGTTACATAAATGGTAGATTAAAGCTTTAGACAGTTAAAAGAAATGCTCCAACATTGCCAGGGGTTTTAAAAGAAGCTAGTCCAAAATTCATTCATCAAGCCGAGGAGGCATCATCCACGCGTGTACGTTTGGAGTCACTCTCAGAAGGAACATCCTCAGCGGGACGTTTAGATGCTGTAGGTTGCAAAGCAGGCTGAGTTGCAGGCTTTCGGCGAACCAGCGAGGAAAGATCGGTAGCTCCCTTACTGGCAGAATCCAGTCGAGCCTTCTGGTCATTAACAGGCTGGCCCACAATTTGGCCAAGAATACCCTTGAGGAAGGCTTCATTCTCCTGATTACCCTGGTCAACCGACACAGGAGGGCGTCGTAGATCGATCAGCTGCGAGGTGTTAGCAGAATCCAGACAATAGCGTCGACATGGGGGCTTGACTTACCCGTTGCTCCATATCCGCGATGATTTCTTTGACATTTGCAATCTTCCTCTTTGAGGCGGCCACTTTGTCTTCATCCATGTCCTTAACAGCCTCTAGTCTCTCCTCCTCGTGGGCCATTCTGACCCTACAGCTCTCAATAGCACGCTCCATTTGAACTGCAGCTTCATTTCGCATTTCCTCGTCCACCGTTTTCTCCTTCCCCCCGTCTTCGTCCTCTTTTGGAACCGATGCAAACTCGAGAGCAAGGGAAAGTTTGTAGTGGCACTCGGCAATCGAAGAATCTTCGAACGGGAACAAGGAATACCTTAAACTCAGCGCGGTTCGTAGGTCGCTCACCGCGTCACTGAATCTCTCGGCTTCCAGGGAAATTTCAGCCTGAAGATCGTATGTATCGGCCAGTCGTTCTTTGATGTGCTTCACTTCTGCCGATAGCTCAGTTGATTTACCTTTGGCCTTGTCGCTTTCTTCTGCGACCTCGAGGTTTTTCAGGTAGAGAATACGCGCCAAATCCAGAACCTCAAAAGCGTTGGCGAAATCATCCTCATCCTCTTCTTCCCCGGCCTCGGCATCCTCGTCCTCTTCCTCGTCCGAGTCAACAAAGTTTTCGTCGCCAGTAAATTGAAAGAAGGGCTTTGACTGCGCGCTTTCGGCTTGTATGTTATCCTCTTGAACAGACGAAGGCTTTTTGGTCATGGCACTGGAAATAGCATCCTTGACCGGGTTACTCCCGGCGCCAGATGGCCCAGAACCAACAGGCGCTGAAGGGGTTGTGTTGGGTTGAGCTTGAGGCTCTCCGGCGACCTTAGATCCAAGCACGTCACTCTTGCTCACGGCGACATTATAAAGAGATTTTCCGTAGGAATAGAGTAGACTCGCATTTTCCGGTGAGAGCTCGCCATTCAATTCAGCCTGCAGTTCGGTGGCTTGGGAATAAAGTTCTGAAGCGGTGTTGTAATCTTTCGTCGCATCCTTAGCGGCAGCTCGCGTGATCAGATCTTCCAGCTGGGCTCGCTTGTCTTGAGCAGCCTCAGCGTGAACGGGAGAATTCGATTGCTTGTCAGTCATTGCGTTGATGGAGTGAAGTTGGGGAAAGGGCGAAAAGAAGAGAAAAGCAAAGGCGATAAGCGATAACGGATATTGGATCGCGGTCGCGACGTGTCACGCGTCTACGTTCATTTCATGTGAGATTTCTCAACCTCCAACAGAGCTTCTCTTCCCAGAGATATTGACAGGCCACTCCGATATATCCGTCTATTCACTTTACTGTTTCATGATCCTTCCCCCTTCCCCCTTCCCCCTTCCCCTCTCTTCCAAGGAAAAACAATCTCCTCTCAAACACAATTCATCATGGATCCGACATCCACCCCGCGGCATCCAGATCGCTTCAAAATGGCGGCAACGGACACAATCCCTTCCTCCTCACCTGCATTTGGGACACCAGCACGACCATTTCGAATGCAAAAGACACATGGTCTGCCAACCAAGACGTCTGTCTTACCCATTCTGCTACCCCCGTCTACGCTTCGACCAGTAGCGTTCCGAACATTTACCCGCAAACATAATCTCACCATCTCATCATCAGCCTTGCAGACCTTGGCAGTGTTTGTGGGAAAGAATTGTGGCTCAGGGTGGCGAGAAGAGGGACTTGCAGAGAGGGTTCTCGATGAGGTGGCCAAAATCTGGAAAAGAGCTGGTGGAAGCGTCATCGTGGAAGAAGGGAAAGGTGCATCCCTGAAAACGATACTGCAGACACTTGAGGGGAGTATGAGTGGTGGGAGAGTGGTGACTGGAAAAGTTCACCCCCAGGACGGATCTTCAAGATCATTGAGTGGTGGCTTGGATGCTGGTCGCACTGAATCCAACATCCAAGGGACCAGACCAGGGGATCCAGATGAGGATGACTCCAAGCTGTCGCTCCACCCACGGCACTGGGTCAAGGCGATTGATGCTTTTGACCTTCCTCGCTTGACATATAACGTCGACAAGAAATATTTTGAGGCGATAAAGTCCAAGCCTACGCTATTCCCATGCCCTTCACATAAGACTGCCCTATTCAGGGATCGCTATAACTTAGTCTACCAGCGCTTGCTCCGGAATGAGACTTTCCAAAGTTCCTTGGGAGTGATACGCGTCCCTTCTCTGCAGCGATCAGCGTCGAACTTGGCCACTCAACAATCATACAAGTTAACACCAATCGCGAACCTCCTAGGCCGAAGTGGCAGCTCTCATCTATTGCTGGGACTTCTGTCTACTTCCCCCACCGGTGATTTGAGTTTGATAGACCTCACAGGAAGTGTAGCCTTGGATCTTAGCCATGCACGCATGATCCCAGAGGATGGTGCCTGGTTTGCACCGGGCATGATTGTCCTTGTGGATGGGATATACGAAGAAGAAGAGATGGTGCAGGGATCCGTACTGGGAGGAAATTCTGGGGTTGGAGGTACTATTGGAGGTCACTTCGTTGGTGTGTCGATCTGTGGTCCTCCCTGCGAACGAAGAGATATCTCACTTTGCACAAATAGCCGCCAAGGCAGTGGTGAGCTGAGCTCCAGTGGTGGATTTGGGTGGGTCGATTTCTTAGGAATTGGGAGCGAGCGCGCACAAGGAGCACGGATGAGAAAGATCCAGGAAAAATGTCTGCGAGGGGAACCAGAGGCAATGGAAGCACCGCCTCGGCTCAAAATGGCGGTAATGAGCGAGATCAATCTTGACAACATGAGAGCTCTGGATGCTCTGCGGAGGGTTTTCAGTACCTACAATGATCTTGCTCTCGCGGATCGTCCGCAGACCTTTGTCTTGATTGGCAATTTTGTGCAGAAAGCGATCATCAACGGAGGTGGCCGAGCTGGAAGTATCGAATACAAAGAGCATTTTGACTCTCTTGCGGTGGTTTTATCCGAGTTTCCTGCACTCTTGCAACATTCGACATTTGTCTTTGTTCCCGGTGACAATGATCCATGGGCATCCGCATTCTCTGCCGGAGCTGCGTCGACCATTCCACGTCAGCCCATCCCCGAGCTGTTTACCTCTCGGATCAAGCGTGCCTTTGCGAATGCGAATTCAGAACTCGATCGCTCTCAAACTTCTGAGCCGATGGGGGAGGCGCTATGGACTTCAAACCCCGCACGCCTCTCCTGGTTTGGGCCAGTGCATGACATTGCTGTCTTTCGTGACGATATCTCGAGCAGATTGAGGCGCACAGCGATCAATATGCAGACAGACAATGACCAGAGTGATGCTACAATGCAGGAGGTGCCGGAAGACGCAATAGATGTCTCTCTAGCGCCAGACATAGCCAACCAAGCCACTGGAGTCAAACCTGACGCTAAAGCGCCCGCCACATCGGCAGCCCGTAAACTTGTGAAGACCATTCTCGATCAAGGGACGGTTTCACCATTCCCACTACCCATTCGACCCGTTCTGTGGGATCATGCTTCTGCTGTGCAGCTATATCCACTGCCCACTGCCCTCATCCTGGCAGACTCGGATGCCGCCCCTTTCTGCATGACCTACGAAGGTTGTCATGTGATGAATCCCGGACGATTCCTACCCGATAGTGCTGTGCCAACAGTGAGATGGATAGAATATGATGTATTACGGAGCCGAGGAAAAGTGAAGGAGGAAAGGTACTGATCTTGATTAATTAATGGGTGCTCCGTTCCAGAAGAAGGAAGGCTCCTATTTGATTTGGTGGACATACATGTTACATACTTTATGTGGCGAAATACTCACTAGGCGATATCTCTAACAAGTGAAGCAATCCTTAGACCACTTTCTAGAAGAGTTTGCATATATGTTTTTATATATGTACGAGTGCATAGGCAAAGCATAGATAGACATGTAACATTGAAGGTCTATGAATACATTTCAGGAGGACATGGGTCCTGCTAGCGGATCAAGGCTCTCAACAGATTAGTCAATCGTAATGACATCGGCATTGCCCCGGATATCTGTTTTTTGAGGTGACGCAATTTCTAGGTTGGCATTAATCACAGCGTGTCCTTGTGAATGTTGCTCAGCTGTGCTAGCCTGCTCGCCTTGCCTTTCGATTGTTTGCATGGGCTCAGGGGGGCATGCGCTCAAAGATGAATGCAACTCGCAAAGGAGATTGCCAATTTTTTCAAGGGAAGAAACAGCGCCATCGCCCATTCCCTGCCAGCCATCGCCTTTCGAGTTGTAGATTTTGTCTTTAACCGTACTTGCGGAATGGCTGTCTTCAGGCGAGTTAGACCGATTAGAATCTTCAAGTAGCCACACCCTACGGCCTTGCCTGGGGCGTGCAGATAACCGAAATCGATAGTTCAGTCGAGGGTAATGGAATTGGAAGACCATCGGACTGCGTGCAATGACATGTACGGTTGAGGATTCCGTCGGAAGGGCTCTAGTGAGTTGATCCAGACACTGTAAGAGTGGAAAAGTGTCGGTCATGAACCCAAGAATTGAGTCCACGCCCGTCTCCGAGAAACGATGGTTTAAAGCCACGGTAAGTGGTTCCTGAATGCGACGATGAGGACTGGGGCTGTCGAAATTGACCTTCAGATGTCGGCGGAATATTGGATCGGTATTGAACACAGCGTGAGGTGCGTCAACGCAATCGGAAAGTGAAGGTGAAGAAACATCAATGTCAAACCGAGCAGCAAACTTCTGGTCGGGTCCGTACAAGAATGCAACCTGGGAGAGAGATAATGACCGGGGTTCCATTCCCTGCTGTATCAAAGACTGGAGGATTGAAAGAACGCAGTCAAACCGTTGCAGGCGTTCAAACAGGCTAACCATGATGGAAGTCCCAGCCGGGACGAGCAAGCGGAGGGCAAATCCGGAACCTTTGTTTTGCATGAGAATTGAGGGATTCGCCTTGGATATCAGTGAAAGAAGGGAGTTGACACGATATCGGAGACCACCATAGGCCACAAGAACAGCTGACTGGTTCTGACGGTCAACTCCATGGAACGAGAGACGTACAGTATCCTGCAAATAGGAACCCTGGTCTATCCCAGCAGGCAATGCTATTCGAAAAGAGGAAGGAAGTGCGGCTGGCTTGTAGCGAAAAATCATGTCCGGTACTTGAAGATCTGAACCCAGCTGCAATCCCTTCAGAGAAGGATAAAAGTGCGAGTCGGGGATTTCTGCCAAGAACCGGGCATTAGCATAGATTGCCAACATGCCTGTCAGAGCATGCAGTAATTCTGCGCATGCCAGGTAGTCGAACTGTCGTTGTGTGGACATTAGAGTGGTACTGACTGGGTGGGCAGGCGACGTGTTATTCGACTCCGCAGAACGAAGTTGAACCAACCACCAGCTATCGCCATCCATACTACTCGTGGCCGCAACAACCCAACGACGGTCCCAAAGGGGGTGGGTGAAAAAGGCAGAACGCATAGTGTTTAAAGGAAACAGGCGACGAATGTCAAGCCCCAAGCCTCTTTGATCAACATTCTCTAAGCCGAGAGCTTTAGTGCCACATTCGATTTCCTCAATCGCAGTGGCACATCGCAGACGGGCAACACGCGTTAGAAGTTCGTCAATTGCCGACTTATTGGAATGTCGCTCGGGCTCAAGGCGATCTAATGCCATTGGCGCACCAGACAGTGTGATCGTCCCCGACAAAGGTTCGACAGAAACCCGAAGAGAACGAGATGATGTTAGTTGTACATCAAGGTGGCATTCGCCAGGTTCTGTAGAGGATAATTGGGCACGTAATGAAAGCACGTGATTGGAGAAAAGTAGGCTTTTATTCAGGGCGGCATACGCGGTGGAGAGCAAATGTGAGGTGTGCAAGGCGATGACGCTTCGCAGAAGGCGCTCCATGGAAAGCTCATTGGAATCGAAATGGACAGCATTGCTGTTTGCCTGCTGACCATCCCGCATCCAACGAAGCCCTATTCGAGGAACTTTGTTGCTCGGACTATCCATCACATTGTTTCGCAGGCCTCTTTGAACACCGATCTCTAGCCAGCTCTTTGGCCCGGCCCTTGCTGGCCAGTACTGAACAACCAGTGTCCGACGAAGAAGCTCAATGCGCAATGCATCTAACCATAGACCCCGAGCAAGGTCTGCAGCCTGTTTAAAAAGCGTGTTGATTTTGTTGGTCAATACCAAACCATGAAGAAAATCAAAGCATCCCATCAAGCCATCAGTATGTAATATTTCGTTGATTTTAGCATCAAGCTGGTCGAAGATTCTCCCTTTCGGAATAGGAGAAGATGGTGAAAAAAGGAAACGGATGTCCACGAAGAAGAATTGGGATGTGTTTGCCTCTTCTGCAACCGAAAGATCAAGTTCAAATTCTCCAGGTACGGTGAATGTTACGCGACCGTCATGGACACGATAGTTCCGCAATGGAGGCGGTACTTGATCATATAATGCCAACCGCACGCTGATGATACGATTGATTTTGTGTAGTTTTTTCAAAGTCGCCCTTGCGGTTAAAGGTTTGGGAGGCTTGTAGCCAAGCTAGAGCAAGCAATGTTAGAAATACTCTATCAGCTCAAAACAATGTCCCTGGACTCACATCTGGAAGAGTCACTACCCGGCCCTTGGAGAGAACCTCTAAAGCAGTTTTGAGATCTGGATTGGCTACCTGCGCTCGAACGAGATCTCGCTTCATCTCACCAACATATTGAACCGCGGAGAGATACGCTTGATGTCGAGCGCGAATGAAGCCTTGAATATCAATGAGCCGACTAACCTCCGTGGCCTGGCGACTCCATTGTGAGAGAACCAGGAGCTTGATGAATTCGGCCCTCTTAGCGTGTGCAAAGTCTAAGATTCGTACTTTCTTGTTCACATTTTCCACAGACTGATTCCCCAGAGGCTTCCCATTCGCAGCTGGAAGAGAGGATGTTTCAGAGGAGACTGATACTGAAGCCAACTCCGTCACCAACTCTGAGAGATCAATCCAACATTGTTGCGCTGCTCGGTTCACAAGTGTACCGAATGGGAAGAAACCTTGAGTGATATGTGGTAGCTCAAATGCCGTTGCGGGGCGATCCATGCTTTGGGCTGCCGTTTTTGAAGTTTGACTCAAAGCCGTGACATCCTTACTCATGCCATTCACATGGACCGGCCCGTTTATGGGAGCAGGGAGCTGATGGGATTTGTCGTGGCTCGGTGCGCCATTTGTCGTGTCATTAAGACCAGACTGTCGCAAAGATCCATCAACACCGGCATTCTCCATAATGACACCGGGCATATCTGAGCGAATCACGTTATCGGAATAGTGTTATTACTCGATGGTGCCTTCCCCTCCTGGGCCCTCTGCACAGTACCAACGAGTGAGCTAGTTCAGCCGGTAGCCTGGGCGCAACCCAGCGAGTACTGAGGTAGGAAGGGAAGCTGAGAGTGAGGACCAGTTGAGAGAAATTTTCTCAGCCCAGTGCCATGCGTATCACTGGCCGTGCAAAACAATGATCTCGATCATAATCAAGGGAGCTGGTACACGACCGAAGCTCTAATTGGAGTTGTAGAATAAGGAATCCAATCCTCGCTAGATGTCAAAGTGAGTTATCGGTTCCAGAAAAATGCTGAGATATTGTTTTTTTTCAATTGCGCCGAGTTCCTGCACGATATGATCGGGGACGATGGGGGGGGGGGGTCGGTGTTTGATCGTTTTGTAGGATTTGCGGCGAACGGAGCGATTTAACACGTTGAATGTTATAGCAGCTATGAGCGCAGAGAGATGGACCTTAAGGGAGAAAACGGAGATCCTAGAACGAGGACAGTTGAAGATAGGCAAAGAGGCTCTGATGCCGAAAGGATGAAAGGCAGAGAAGGAAAGCGCGCGATGCGCATGCACCGCCTTTGGCCCATTTATGCCTTACTGCCTTATTTTCTTTGTAAGTTTCCAGGTATGATTCGGTCAGGGATGGATGTGCACGGGTACTGTATTGTCACTACTATAGTGAGGAGCGTGTGTAATTACTGGTACCGTACGGATTACTCCAAGGGGCCCCATTGCCCCATGTGCCCCGACAAGCATGACCTCACCATCTCTCATCCTGATCTAGGTCATGATTTAGGTCCTTTCACAACAATGACTCGCCATGAAGCTGAGGCGGAGGCAGAGGAGGAGGCCAGCGGTCGGGCTCCTCTATACCCCGGCGATGATCCTCGACCGACGAGTAAAAAAGAGCTGGCAGGTTGGTATTGCTATGGCTGGGCTGCAGAGGTGTTTACCGTGTGTGCTATGGGTATGTAGTCGGACCCCCTTCGATTTCCCCGATGGTGACGCCTTTTGAACATTGCCACTATAGCTTCCTTTCTCCCTATTACCCTCGAGCAGATGGCCCGGGATCGTGGGTTTCTTCTGTCCGACAAGACAACCCCGTGTAGCCCAACGTGGAATCCTTCTCACCAGGTTAACCATCAATCCAATTACGAAGCTCAAAAATCAAGCTCGAGCCAATGCATCATCTTCTTCCTGGGCGCAGAGATTAATACTGCAAGCTTTGCACTATATACATTTTCCCTAAGTGTTTTAGTACAGGCGGTCCTTATCATCTCCATGTCAGGGGCCGCAGATCATGGAAGCTATCGCAAGACACTTCTGGTAATGTTTGCTTTTATTGGAGCTGTTGCAACCATGTTGTTCCTTGCCGTTGTGCCCCAGATTTACCTCCTAGGTGGGTTACTGGCGATTGTGGCCAATACCTGCTTCGGTGCGTCATTTGTTCTATTGAATTCTTTCCTACCGGTTCTAGTCCGCCATCATCCTTTGATCATTGAACAAGGCCCGGAAGCACTACCGGGGGAGGATGCCCAACGAGGGCTGGATGCCTCTACCCCATTACTTCAAT
The DNA here is from genome assembly GCF_028827895.1 of Penicillium longicatenatum. Lineage (NCBI taxonomy): Eukaryota > Fungi > Ascomycota > Eurotiomycetes > Eurotiales > Aspergillaceae > Penicillium > Penicillium longicatenatum. The sequence continues at coordinate 3,276,224 of NW_026643120.1, read as the reverse complement.
CCCTCGAGAATGACGGGGACATGGCCACCGGTATGACATCTATGCAGCTCGATCTCTCTACCAAGATATCGTCTTTTGGAATTGGAATCGGTTATATCGGTGCTGTTGTCTTGCAGGTCATATCAATTGCCATCGTGGTTATAACCCGGCAGACGACTTTTTCACTCCGCCTAGTCCTATTCTGCATTGGGCTGTGGTGGTTCATATTCACCATTCCAGCAACCTTATGGTTGCGCACTCGGCCTGGCCCACCCCTGTTAAGTAACGGGAAGCCTCTTCATACATGGACGGCGTATATGATTTATTCCTGGATGTCTCTTGGGAAGACTATTATGCGGGCGAGGCGGTTGAAGGATCTACTCCTCTTTCTTGCCGCCTGGTTCCTCCTTAGCGACGGCATTGCCACCGTCAGTGGAACAGCGGTGCTGTTTGCCAAAACAGAACTTAATATGAAGCCCGCAGCTCTGGGACTCATTAACGTGATTGTCATGCTAGCCGGCGTGTGTGGCGCCTTTTCCTGGAGCTATGTGTCGAGCCTATTGCGTCTTCGCGCGTCGCACACCATCATAGCCTGTATTATTCTGTTTGAACTGATCCCACTCTATGGAATCCTTGGGTTCGTTCCATCTGTTCAGCGTTTAGGTCTTGGCCTCCGACAACCATGGGAAATGTATCCCCTCGGAGCCGTTTATGGCCTAGTAATGGGTGGGCTCTCCTCCTACTGCCGAAGTTTCTTCGCCGAATTAATCCCACCCGGCCATGAAGCGGCTTTTTATGCTCTTTATGCCATCACCGACAAGGGATCTAGCATATTTGGCCCCACAATTGTCGGGGTCATTACTGATCGGTATGGTGAGATTCGGCCCGCCTTCGTGTTTCTAGTCATTCTGATCTTTCTCCCCTTACCACTCATGCTACTTGTGGATGTTGAACGGGGGAAACGAGATGCTCTCGAACTCGGTGTCGACCTCAATGGTTTGTCAGCGGCGGGATATGGCACGACCTCGACAAGCACGCCAGAGGAATAGAATGTAGTCCGTTCAACGTAGAGTAACTAATATTGGGGTTTCTTTTCTCATCTCATCTCTGATGGATTTCGGATCACGTCTTTGTCAGCAATGCCCTTTTCTCACTCCCTGTCTCTCCATATTACCATATGTCCATGCCTGGATCAAGCCACGTACACATGCACCTCATCTCCAATATACTGTATGGAGGACTTCACAAATTATCCGAAATCCTGGTGTACGTATCACATTCTACTTTTTTCGGGTAATCAAATTATCTTAATTTGCTTTTTTTTGCTTCCCATCTCCTATTCTTCTAAGGTTCTGATTGAACAACATTCTGCCAAGCTAAGAAGACTATGGGGTCAGTTTTGTTGGATCGTGTAACGCACAGAAGTTCAGGCAAGCGTGGCCTGAAGGAATTACATTACTAGCGCCCCCAAAGCACTAGGCCCCATGTCAGGTCCCATGTATAGGAGAGGTATTCATGTACACCCGTGGGGAGCTGAAAGCCCAGGAAAGCTGTAAGCTGTGCAGATCATTTGCATAGGTGGGACCAAACCCTGTGTACAGGTACTAGGTTGATACCTAAGGGCGTGCGTTCCCCTTGCGTGGGGGCCCGCCCTGCATACTGTACCAAAGTAAGAAGCTCCACTCCCGTAGCTAAAAGCCAAGAGAACAAACTGTCCTCAACTTCGGCCCCAATTGTTTAAATATCATAACCTTCCCCGAAACTCTTCATACCCCTAAACTTAGGTTGGTAAGTTTAAGGGACCCCCCCCCCCCCCCTCTCCCCTTCCCAACATCTTCTTTTGGTTTTCCTTAAGAACCCCTCAAGACTAATAGAACTGTCTTTAGCTTGTGTTGCACCAGACCCTTTTAATTGATCCATCATGCGGTCGTTCACCCCTCTCATTCTGAGCCTTCTGGGTGTCACTGCGGCAGCGACCTCTGCTGCCGATACCGATTCGGCAACGTCCAACGTAATCTCCTTGACCACGGATACATTTGATGACTTCGTCAAGGAGCATGAGTTGGTACTGGCAGAGTTCTTTGCTCCGTGGTGTGGCCACTGCAAAGCATTGGCCCCCAAGTATGAAGATGCTGCCACAGAGCTGAAGGATAAGAATATCCCTCTGGTCAAGGTGGATTGCACTGTCGAGGAGGAACTGTGCCGCACCTACGAGGTCGATGGTTACCCAACTCTAAAGGTTTTCCGGGGTCCAGACTCACACACGCCGTACGGTGGTGCCCGTCAAACCGACTCGTACGTTCCTTCAAAACTAACTACATCCCGTTCGCTGCCTGGACACTTACACCTTGTCTCACTAGAATTGTCTCGTACATGACCAAGCAGTCCATGCCCGCCGTTTCCAGTGTCTCGGAGGAGACTCTGGAGGAATTCAAAACCCTTGATAAGATTGTTATTGTCGGCTATGTCGGCTCTGATGACAAGACCTCGAACAAGAGTTTCACCTCCTTCGCCGAGGCTAACCGTGACAACTTCATGTTTGCCGCTTCCAATGACGCCGCCCTTGCCAAAGCTGAGGGTGCCAAACAACCCTCTATTGTACTCTACAAGGATTTCGATGAGAAGAAGGATGTTTACGATGGCAAATTCGATGAGGAGTCCATCATGCAGTGGGTGAAGACTGCGAGCACTCCTCTTGTTGGCGAGCTTGGTCCTGAGACCTACGCCAAGTACATGTCGGTACGTGGAGATTAGGGTATCCTCCTTGTAACCATTAGATTACTGACCATTATTTCTCATATTAGGCCGGTATTCCTTTGGCCTATATTTTCGCGGAAACCAAAGAGGAGCGCGATCAGTTCACTGAGGAATTCCGCCCGATCGCTGCCAAGCACCGCGGAGAGATCAACATTGTTACCCTCGACGCCAAGCTCTTTGGTGCTCACACCAGCAACCTCAACCTGGAGCCTGAGATTTTCCCCGCTTTCGCTATCCAGGATACCACCAAGAACGCCAAGTACCCCTACGATCAGTCCAAGAAGATTGACGCTAAGGAAGTTGGCAAATTCATCAAGGACGTCATTGATGGCAAGGTTGAGCCCAGCATCAAGTCTGAGCCTGTTCCCGAGACCCAGGAGGGTCCAGTCACTGTGGTTGTAGGCCGTAGCTACCAGGAGCTTGTCATTGATAACGACAAGGATGTCTTGCTCGAGTTCTACGCTCCTTGGTGCGGTCACTGCAAGTCGTAAGTCCCTGTCCTATCCCGCCATTTATTTTCAACCTCCCTGTTAACTCTAGCCTAGTCTTGCCCCCAAGTACGATGAGCTTGCCGCTCTATACGCCGATGTTCCCGAGTTCAAGGAGAAGGTCGTCGTCGCTAAGATTGATGCCACCGCCAATGACGTGCCTGACTCCATCACTGGCTTCCCGACCATCAAGCTGTACCCGGCTGGCAAGAAAGACGAGCCGATTGAGTACGAGGGATCTCGCACTGTCGAGGACCTGATTACCTTCATCAAGGAGAATGGCAAGTACCAGATTGATGGAATGGCTGAGGGTGCTAAGCCCGAGCAGGGCGGTGACGTGACTGCCCCTGCCTCGGCCTCTGAAAAGGCCGCTGAGACCCCAGCTCCGTCTGAGGAGAGCCACGACGAGCTGTAAACCTACCCTCCCTCTAGTGACCGGCTTTCTTTTTGCAATGCAGTGTCTTGTATTACCCAATTTGACGTGTCAATTCCGATTTATCTATTCCCAATACTCGTAGGCTTTCTTCCTGTGTTACCTTGTAATTAAGAGCTCCGGAGATTAGTGAGAAAAATGTTTAGATGTTGTGATCACGATCGGTTATGTGTGGTGTTCAATTAACAATTTCCGGTGTAGATTCGATGGGGTCGATCTTGTCAATCTCCCGTGTGATTTAGTCAGCTTTCTCTGACGCGTCTCATGCGCAACGCGTCGAACCACCATAGCTCTTGGAAAATTGTCGATCAGACCCTGCGAGTTCTTACAAGACCCCTTAGGCCGAAAGACAGCTCTCAACTATTTAACTGACGTTTCCCCATTCAGCTCAACTGTTCAAAATGGTCAGTCCAGCCCTCAAACGAAACGCGGATCACCTTTCCACCTCGGCTGCAGACATCAAGAAGCCAAAGGGAGGGAGCATTACATCTTTCTTTGGTGTGCCCAAGCCCAAGGTGCTCAGCACACAAACAACCGGAGTCGCACCAGTTTCCCGGCCAAGCTCTTTCAGCAAAGAGAAATGGGTATCGTCTCTCACTGAGGAGCAGAAAGACCTATTGCAACTGGAGATTGATACATTGGATGACAGCTGGCTTGCCCACCTAAAGGACGATGTCACCACGCCCGAGTTTCTGAACTTGAAGCGATTTCTGAAGAAGGAGCAGGACTCCAAGGCCAAAGTCTTCCCTCCCAATGAAGATGTCTATTCTTGGTAAGGACATTTCAAAAGCCATATATATTGCAAGACAATATACTAACCAAACAACTAGGTCCCGACTTACCCCATTGCACACCGTTAAAGTGGTAATTTTGGGTCAGGATCCATATCACAACGAAAACCAAGCTCATGGGCTGGCATTCTCCGTGCGACCTCCCACTAGGGCTCCACCATCACTGGTCAACATTTATAAAGGGCTCAAGAAGAACTACCCAGACTTTGTTCCACCACCAAACAATGGTGGTCTGCTTACGCCTTGGGCTGAACGGGGTGTACTGATGCTCAACACCTGTCTCACCGTTCGTGCACACCAAGCCCATAGCCACGCTAATAAGGGGTGGGAGACTTTCACCCAAAAGGTCATTGACTTGGTTGCCCGAGTTCGAACTCATGGGGTTGTGTTTTTGGCCTGGGGAAAGCCCGCCGGGTTGCGGGTGGCCAAGGTCGACCGCAAGAAACATTCTGTGCTCCAATCAGTACACCCAAGTCCCTTGAGTGCGCATGGAGGATTTGTAAGTTCCATCGGCCAGCTTCCTATGGTCTAGCTGGTAACATCTACATTTTGACAATTGGAAACTTACTTGAACATTATCAGTTTGACAATGGTCATTTCCGGAAATGTAACGACTGGCTTGCTTTGCGGTATGGTGATGATGAGGTGATTGATTGGAGCCTTGTGCCAACAAAGGTTAAGCCAACTGCCCCTTCGAACAAAGAAAATTCAGCAACTTTGGGCAATGTTGCATCAGTGACCACTAAGGTGTCAAATCCCTCATGTCCTGGTGAGGAGCCAACAGTTGATGCTTGCCCTGCCGACGAATTCGACGATGCAGAGGCTCTTGCAGCCTTGGCAGCAATTGAGGATGAGATTGAATGAAAGAGAGAACATGTTCTGGTCTCTCGGTGGGGATTGAAAGTATCTTGTACTAATCATCTAGCAAGGTGTGAGAATGGGAATGGGTACCAAAAAGTGGAGTAAGGTGAATTTATCATTTTAGGGGTTTTTCAAATGATTCTGTTGAAGATCATATAGTCTGTAATCAAGTTTGCTTGTTATCTTGATATCTGAAAATAAAAAGGTCTGAAGAAATGTATACAAGGCGGTGTGCGGCTCTTATCGATAAGCTTTCTGTCTCTCTTTTCTCCCCGCACGGATGTAACTATCCTTGCTATCCTCTCGATGGAATTTACATGGCAGGCCAATACTCCCCAATGGCGGACTAGAAATCGGGCTGCACGAGCTTGTCCGACCTGCCAGCGACGAAAGGTGCGTGGATAGAACTCGAAAAATTAGACCGAGCACTGAATATCCCACAGAAGCGATGCCGGCACCTCGCTCCTAGTTCAGTGGAGTCTCAGCTCCTACCGACACATACCAAAAAGCTTGACACAAATCGCAATGTTACCAGTCGACCGGATTTTCGAAATCCTCATACTCATGGTCTTGCGACTTGGGAGAGAACGTCGTCAGCAGATCCAGTCTTGCAATCAATCCCCAACACGGAGCGATTCGTAGGAGACTTGAACCCGGAAGCGTTTATACGAGAGAAGCTGGATGAATCCACTAGTAATCGTTTCCGGGACCGGGTTGGGCTCTGGATAAGCTCCCCATCTACACAGAATTGTAGTCAAGATGTGCACGAGGCGCGACACACTGGTAATAAAGACCCCTCTACATTGTCATCACCACCACCAGCTCTGGACCGACTTGCAATAGAGAATTTATTAAACCAGCGACACTCCTCAGCAATACAGGCATGTGGTCACCTTCCTAAAACGACTTGGGAGCCTCTAACGGCTATCTACTTTGCCAAGATCAATCACATAATACCTCTATTAGAGATGGACTCCTTCGTCAACGCCCAAACTCAAAGCTCCGTGTCTGCTTTTCTCGAGCGGGCTATTTGCCTAGTTGCAGCGAAAGACCCCGAAGCAATCCCACATCTACGCCTAGTAGAAGAAGGGCCGGTTTTACCAATCCGTCAATTTTGCTCTAGCATTTACAATGGGCTCAAGGTCGCCATGGATATGGAACTAGAGTCTGATCGCTTGACCCGTATCCGCGTCCTTGCACTGATGTCTTTGCATTTTGATGGCAATGAGGGGGAGAGAGGCCGCATCCTTACATCTTTGCCAGGCCATTCACCAGGCCCAAACGATAGGTTTACACCTTGATCGACCGGATCGGACATCTGGAGATCCCTTAGTCAAATTTTTCTGGGGTCTCTGGACTCTGGACAAAATGCATGCAAGCATCGGCGGTCGCCCTGTTCTTTTGGCTGATCGCGACATTGGAATACCAAGGCCAATCTCCCACACCCGAGGGGCTTTCGGCGTGTGGCTTGCCATATCAGACTTGCTTGCAACGGTCATATCATATTATAGACCCTGTGCTGTAATTACCAGTGGATGGGAGGACGGATTTCCGGCCTTTGAGGACATTGTAGGAGATGACGCACATGGGGATTTGGACTTTTCAACACTTGGTGCGTGGGACGACATTGAAGGTCTTAGTGGAAGCTGAATTAACCAGAAACTAATTGATCGACAGGGATTCTGGAGTTATACTATCACTGTGTTGCTATCTTGTCCTGTCGGTACAAATTGACGGATAGCCTCGACGGCACCAAGGTTTCTTCCATTCGGCAGGGCCTTGCGGCAGTTCGGATTCACTCTATTGTTGCCTCAGAATGTGCAGGCAGGTTACCGCCCCTTCCCATAGTCCCTTACGCGATATCCCTGTCAATGGGTGTCTCCTACCGGCAGCTTCGCTCGAGCAAGCTGATTACCCATTTCAATCGAGCCAAGGCCAGCTTGGAGGCATGCTGCTATTTGCTCGAGGATCTCAGTCCTGGCTGGTCTTCTGCCGAAGCAATGGCACGCCTTGGCCGGAAAGCTTTAAAACATATTGACCGCGAGCACCTGCAATATGCTCAACCGAAGACGGTCTCACTATCCCAGCCTCACGTACATACAGGTCCGCCGGAGCCTATCGATCTCTCCAATAACAATGAAGCCGTGTCAGAGCTGGGCGATCATGGAGATGATTCCGGTATGTCAGTCGTGGATCTTGCTCCTGATATATCTATGGAAAGCCCTCTTCCACCCATGAATGATATTGATGCTTCAATGCATGGGTTTGCCGACATTGATAATTTGTTTGGGGAATTTTTGGACCTGTCTCTCCCAACGAACTTTTGGGATCCCATATTTGTAGAGACTGAACCAAGCGATCAAAGGCCGTGATTCCTAACATAAGCGGTAGCACATGTTGGGTCAAATCCTGATCTGGTCACAAAAAGCCTTCGGCCTATGAAATTAGCCATTGGTATTGTTTGCCTCGCAAATACCCTATTCGAGCGAAGGCAAATTTCTGTGGATTGCTCTTAAAATTCCTCAGACATATCCATCAGATGCGTTAGATCGTGACGGTTGTTCGACGTTTGTTCCACCTAATCGTCAGTCTACAATTGGTCAAGGCCACGAGAAAGCGTTTTACCATGCCCTAGTAATTTCTGCTGGCAGAACAATCAAGAATCATAGATCTTTCCAGGGCATTTCCCTATATCATCCTCGTATATATGCAATCCGTCTCAATATCTGAACCTGAAGTAGTGAACCTGATCAATGGCAAAAGCGGTAAGTAGCTCAAAGGCGGTAATTGAAGCGGTGACCTAAACTGGGTTATTGCCAACCTGGCCCCATTAGCCTGCCACCGCATCATAGGTAACACACAACCATCTCCCCGCTCCCCAGCCTCCTCCACAGCCTCTTTTTCTTCTTTTTTTCGGGCCCTCCTATCCTCCTTTTACATTTACTCCATTACTCCCTGCTCTCTTTGCTGCAGGAACTAAACTCCAGTCTTTCTCCTCGCCCCCCTCCCCATCTCCCTTAACCGCATCCGGCGCTCGGCTTCAAAGAGTTCCACCTCAATGGCTCCTCCTCCACCCGCAACCCTGCCTCTGGCCGAGCGACTGAAGGCCCTTGCTCAGACCCTTCAGTAAGTACTCTTGTGGCTGTATAGAGCTTCCATGATGGTTGATCAGTTACTAATCCGAATTCTCACTGCAGATTCGCCTGGTTCGTCGGGTATGTCGTACCTCGGGAAATCATCCCCGAACGCTTTTCCTAGGAAGAATCGCTAACCACACACAGCCACCTAACGCTTTTGCTTTCCGTCTTCCGCTATTCTCTGTCATTCATCTTTTTCAACTACTATTCTTCTACGGCACGGATCTCTTATCGCCTGGCATTTGTCTCGGCCGCTGTGACCTATGGAATCGTTGTGTACAAAGGCCACTTCGCCCGGGGCGTCCAAGGAAATGTGCCAACAATCGTGACGAAGCTCATTTCTGACGAGAATGTGCAATACCTTGGTGTGTGCTCGGCGATTACATGTAACATGTGACAGGATGCTAATGTGCCGTAGGAATGGCTCTCGTCTGGTTATACTCGCGCCAGCTTATTTTGGCCCTTCTCCCCTTCAGCGTATACTCGGTCTTCCACGTTGCAACCTATAGCCGCATGTACCTCATTCCCACCCTGCAGCCCCCAGTCCATGGCGCGGGTGCAAACTCGCCTGGCTCGCCGAGCTCCAAGCCCGCAGCCAAGCAGAACGCTCTCGCTGAGACCATTGGCCGCTTCATCAAACAATACTATGACGCTAGCATGGGTGTCGTCGCCACCCTTGAGATCCTGCTTCTCTTCCGTCTGATTCTTTCCGCCATCGCCTTCTCCAAGGGTAGCTGGGTCCTGCTGCTTGTTTACCTGTCTTTCTTCCGTGCTCGCTACGCCCAGAGCTCCTTCGTCCAGCAGGCCGTTCGCCAGCTTACCGCTCGTGCTGACGCCTCCATCTCTCACCAGAGCACTCCTCCTCAGGTCCGCCAGGGCTGGGAGGCATTTAAGGGCGTTGTTCGTCAAGCCTACGAGACTACCAATATCAGTCGCTACGTCTCTGGCCCTGCTTCCGCCAACAAAAAGCCGCAGTAAGCAAATGTTACATCGCGCTTCAAGCGCGTCCGCCGGCTCGAAAGCTTCAAAAGAAGCTTTCGTTCACTAGACGAGGTCTTCGGACTGCAAGTCTTGGTGAAGAATTTCGGCGGTGTAAGGAACGAGGTGATATGATTTCCCTATTTTTCGATTTGGTGTTTTCATATTGAAAGTGGTGGAATCGTGAGTAAGGACCAGTTAAGTGTGTTCCTTTGTAGAAAAGAGGCGGACGTGGAGGATTTCTGCCCTGATGATGCTATACGCAACGCAATGTCATGTTTTTTATCATTTTCTGTTTTCATCTTCTAGATGCAATGATATATCCATTGCCTTGGTTTTCGGATAGCCGTGTTTATGAAGTCCAATTCACACCTAGAATCTGAGGGCTGTTCCTCCATCTGACTAGAAAGACTACAGCTACGATTTGGTATCAGATCTTTCGTGGCCCCGTTCGTCAAGGACCGATATAACGGATATATACTACGTCTCCAAAATGCTTGCGACTATAGGACTTTGGTCTCTCTCAGCTGGAGTCGTCTCTGTCAGAATTTGCTACAACTCAATTGTTTAATTCTGGTTTCTTCGAGAAATGCAGTGTGTGATGGCATTGACGCGCCTACCACTAACATGAAGGCGACTTGCCAGGGAGGTTGTATTGCGGACGAGGCCTCATTTCCGCTGCTGTCAAGGATCTGTTCCCGTCGGCTCAAGTCTCAGCCTATATCCAGCCTGATGCGAGCCATAGGCTTTCACTGCATCATAATGCACCGCCGGTAATGAGCAGAATTGCGAACCTCTTCCAAAAGCAAAACTTTGGGATGAAGTCAAAACAACATCTGTAAAGCGTATGGCCATTGACTCATTGGAGACGTCCATGGTGTAGAGTAGCCCGTTGTGTATAGATGTGACTTTTAAAATAGACTATGACGTAGTAAGATTCAGAGTTTCCCTGCCTGATAACCGGGGCATTCACGGAGGCGGAGAAAAAACATGACCAGATTTTTGATCTCGGCCCCGAGACCCCCGGCCATATCTCACTACTCAACGCCCTCTTGTCGCTCTTTATATCCGTTTTTACCGGGGGTGATACCTTCTCTTTCTCTATCGCCAAATCTCTCCAATCACCCCCCGGTTTCCTTTCATCCCGGGATCAGACTCGGCGCATTATTGCCATGAGCCTGACCTCGCGAGTCTTTGGTCTGTTTTCGACAACGGCGACCTCTGACCCTGCGACCAGCGATTCTCCTACTTCTATCCCTCACACAAAACTCTCGGCGCATAATGAAGTAGACGTCAGTGCCATCCGCCATGCGCCGGATAGACACATGCTGGACGAGGAGGAGGAGCCCCGTCCGCCTTACTTACATGTGAGAATTTGCATCACCCATACCATACTGGCCATTCGGATTCTAACAGTTGATAGGCAATGTTGGCCGGTGGAACTGGAGGTACATGTGGTGATATGTTGATGCACTCATTGGATACCGTCAAGACTCGACAACAAGGCGACCCGAACTTCCCACCAAAATACACATCCATGACCTCGTCATATGCAACCATCTATCGCCAGGAAGGATTCTTACGGGGCTTATACGGTGGCGTGATTCCGGCTTTTTGGGGTTCCTTCCCAGGAACAGTCACCTTCTTCGGCGTATACGAGTTCACCAAACGCGCGATGCTGGATCGAGGAATTAATCCCAACATCGCCTATCTCTCTGGTGGTTTTTTTGCCGACTTGGCTGCATCGATCGTCTATGTACCATCGGAGGTGCTCAAGACCCGGCTTCAGTTGCAGGGCCGATACAACAACCCTTACTTCCACTCTGGATATAACTATCGCAGCACCACCGATGCATTTCGAACCATCGTGCGCCAAGAAGGGGTCTCAGCCCTGTTCCACGGCTATAAGGCTACAATCTTCCGGGATTTGCCATTTTCCGCTCTGCAGTTTGCTTTCTATGAGCAAGAACAAAAACTAGCCAAAGAATGGGTTGGTCAGCGAGACATTGGGCTGGGTCTGGAAATTCTCACTGCAGCCACAGCGGGTGGCATGGCTGGTGTGATTACCTGTCCGCTAGATGTGGTCAAGACGCGGATTCAGACTCAACAAAACCCCCCGCAGAACCCCAGTGGATCGTCTGGAGCCAAGCACACCGGTGATCATGCCCCTAAGGAAAGTCCTCGACCATATGTCCCTGGAGCATCGCATTCCGCGAAAGCACACTCACGACCAATCTCCACCTCCTCGCCATCTACATCGGTTGCGCCCCCAGGTGCACCGCGGTTGGATACATCATCCGTATTCACGGGGTTGAAGATGATCTACCGCAGAGAGGGGCTTGCGGGGTGGTTCCGCGGCGTGGGCCCCCGCGGTGTGTGGACCAGCATTCAATCTGGAACGATGTTGGTCATGTACCAGTACCTCCTGAAACAAATCGAGGCTTACCAGAGCCTGGAGGGCTCATCCCTGTGACGTCTGATTTCATCTGCATACGGAAGGACCTTATTCATGGGCATGGCGTTTATAGGGGAGTTTTCCTTCTTTCATTCCCTTCAAGTGTATATGTACTTTAAACCCTCCGATAGAACTACATAGACTGACCTCAGGGTCGAATTGTATTATAGATATCTCCTAGGATAAGATTTCCAATCAATCTGCCAAAGCAATCGTAGTTCAACGTCGAGAATTCCCCGAATAAAAGGGAACGCGCTAGCGTGGTTTGTTTTGGCGATCCCGCGGGTGTAAACAATTCCCCCAATTCCCCTCCTTGCATCTTACCTTCCCCTCTTAACCATCTTGATAGATCCTGTGCACTTCACTGATCACCTAATACTCCATCATGTCAAACGGTCTTCCTTTTTTGAATAAGCTGCGCAAGCCGGAGCTGGCTGAAATTGCGGAGAGAACCGACTTGCAAGAGTATGTTTATCTTTTGTCGCGCGCAGTCGCATTCACTGCCAAGCAAAAAAGGAAGATAAAGAACTAATTTTATTTTGAAGTTATGATGACTACAACAAGGTTGAACTGATTGCCGCGCTGGATAAGCACCTCGTCGATAATCGCACGATCTTCTCCGGCGACAAGAAACTCGCCGAGTTCTACACACGCTTGTCAAGCACTGCGCGTAGAGGATCACCCGTCAAGCGCGAACTTCGGGCAGACGTTTCTCCTGTGATTGAGAAGAAGACACCTGGTCGCCGATCCACGAAGCCAAAAGAGGAGGAATCTGCGTAAGCCAATCACGCCAGGATGTCGCATGCGAACGTGCTGTGGTGACATCATTGCTTCAAAGTACTAATCCGTTGCGACAGTGAGTCTGACGATGCTGCTTTCAAAACCCCCGCCGCGAAGACTCCCTCTGCAACGCGCGCAACTCCGCGATCAGTGCGATCCGTCGTTGAGTCGGCAAGTGCGCAATTTCCGCCATCTCCGGCCGTAGTAACCGACGCCATTGATCGGCAGACTGCGAAGATGCGCGAGGGCTTGGAGCACGCCTGGACTGAGTCTGGTTTCATTGAGCGCTCGCATGCGCTGCGCGCGACTCTGAGCAGCCTCAAGGCCATTGAGACCATTTTCGTGCTTGTAGAGGCTAGCTATGTCCTCTACGAGCTTGTACCTCTCCGCTATCTCACCACTACTCCTGCTGTGCCCGCCGCCCATCTTCCCTCGTTCTCGATCAAGGTTCCCGACCTGTTTGTCCTGCTGACTGGCGCCTTTTGGGCTCCCTTCAGCCTGTGGTTTCTCACCAATCTGGGGCTGCCGTTACTCGCTGCTTACTTTTTCAATCTGAGCTGGCAGGCTGCTACTGGTGGCTCCCAGGGTCCTGCACGCCGTACTCGCTCGACTTCATCTCTCGCCAGCTTTGATCCCCTGTCCTTCAATATTGCCAAGGCTCTGCTGGTGTACAAGGTCTATGTCGACCACTTTCACTATGTCGATCTGTTCAGCAAATATGCCATCCAAAAGGTCAACTTCTCTATTCCTGGCCAGTATAGTGGTATGCTGACCGGGACCGCCATTGGTGTTATCGGAACCCTTTACGAGGCCATTCTGCGGCGCTCGTAGATCTTATCTCCAGATATCCCTGCGTCTGCCTCGGGCTGTATAGTTGGTCTAGTATGTGGCATTGCAAGGATATCACGCTTTGGAAGCTGGGAAGACATGAATCTGTTTTTAGCTTAGTCTTTGATATTAACCTTTCCTCCCCCTGTGCGATTCTGGTACGTAGTCCGGGCTCGTCTTGCCTGGATGATGTGGATTCATCCGATGTGATTGTTTTGTGATTTGCTATTCTCCACGTGGGTTATAGGTCCAGTCTAGTGGGATGCGACGATACGATATGCGATGCTGTTTATTTTCTTTGGTTTCTCTCTTTCAGCCAAAGGTGGCGCCTGGGTTTGGGTTCTGGTCTTTCTTTCTAGGAGGTTCTTTTTTGACCTTTAATGACGTTTGTTTTGTTGTTGACTCCATACCGGATCGATGATAGTCAACTTTGGAATTATTTGTCGTGAATTGAGTGGAATACAGTCTTCACCTCTTTAGTCTGTGCGCCAATTCTACCGTAAACAGCACGGGGACTGAGGTCTCCACTTCAACCCTTTCTGCTCGAATATGATTACTGGTCGATATTTGACCCCCGATCTCAGTGGGCCAGTCCTGCACATCCCACTCAAAGCCCTGGGTGGTAATAGTCGCCGGAGCAGACAGAGGAATGATGCCAACGTTTTCTTCAAAGAAGTATTCTGTTCCCTGTTCCACAAGCTTGCCACTCCGAGGCGATTCGGAGGTTCCAGGCTGTGGTCCATTGGCTGGAGCAGCTTGGACAAGATCTGCACGTCTCGTGGCGGGCGTGTAAATGATATTCCGGCCTTTATGTAGAACAAAAGTGATGCTTTCCTCGGAAACTAGATAGAGACTGCCACCGGTAGCCAATCTGGGGGTTTTGTCACCACCAAGAGGGACATTTGTGCCACTAGTACTGTGCTGGATTTCACGAAGCTCTCGTTGTGTTTCAGTCATCATGTACAGGTGATGGATTTGTGAGAAGGCTTGATCAACACGACCACCTAGGCCGCCAAGAATAACAACTTCAAGTAGATCTGAGCTTAATTGAGACGCAGAGTCTCGAGGTCGACGAGGCGATGCGATGATCTCGGACGCATGGGTATTGAGATGTTTCAAGCATTTGGTGAAATCCGTTGAATATTGATCTGGATCTTCCAAAATAGTGACTCCCAGCTGTCTATAATGCTCTCGTACCGCCGGATGAAGAGAGTCCAAATCACCAACAATGACATTGGGAAGCTATAGCCTCGACATTAGTTTGATAGACTCGGATGCAAACGATTCCACCAAGAAATAACTTCATGTCAATACTCCATGTTGAGTACAATACTTGGCTGACCAAGTGTCAAATGACCATGTAAAGGCTGCACTTACTTCCGTTAACTCTTGCCCTTGATTTTTCGTTAAATCGTAGAGCCGATTCGCACCACCATCGGCACATATAACGTAGCAAGCTGCACAGACAGATAAGAAGCTGCTTGGATACCCTGAGACAGGCTTAGGGAGATAGAAACGTGTGCATCTCAAAGCTCACCATGTTCACTCAATACTTCATACGCCCTCTCATTGATTGGCTGGTTCAATATTAACAGGGCGTACGGTACCGAACTCCCCTCAGAGTGGAAAAAACGGCTTGGGTGCCACTCCATATAGCTCATTATGGTAGAGTCGCAAGAGATCCAGAATCAAGCTTGTCGGGTGAGAATCTGGAGAAAGCGTTCAGAGCGTCGCGTGTGGGTGCGGCCCGCGCAAACGTGACTTGACCATCGAACCTCAGGCCGGAATCCACCTTCTCTTTCCACCAACTTCTCTATCCGCCGGCGACCTCTCCCTCCCCTCTCCACGCCCCTCGGAGGTTTCCCGCGGTGTCAATTCCATTCAGACACAATTCCTCACATCATGTTCCGTCCCGCTGTTCGAGCGCTTGCCCGCGCGCCTACTGTCGCGGCCCGTAGCCCAGCGAACTCCCGATTGATAAGCACTGGTCCGGCACCGAAATCCAGAAGCTGGAAGAATACTGCTCTTCGCTTGGGATTGGCCGGTGGTGCCATCTACTACTACAACACCAGCAGTGCCTTTTCTGAGGAGCCTTCCTGTACGTGAAGTCGTTTCGCCTTCTCTATCATGATTCTCGCCTGGTGTACCCGAGGCCCTCGCATCTCGGACTTCATCGCATTCTAGGCCAATGGCTTGCTGGATCTTTGCTAACGGCTCATCATGTGTCTAGTCTCTATCCTCGCTCATCTGCAAAAAGAAGATGCCCCAGCATCCTCCGAAACTCTCAACTCCATTACCCCCAAGATCCGGGAAGAGCGGGCAGCCGCCCAGTCTCTGGAAGGTGGTGTAAACCCTCAAGAACTTGAGGAGGAGGCCGGACAGCAGGCCGCGTTCAACCCGGAGACCGGTGAGATCAACTGGGACTGCCCGTGCCTGGGTGGTATGGCCCACGGCCCATGTGGGGAAGATTTCAAGGCTGCATTCAGCTGTTTCGTTTACTCCGAGGAGGAGCCCAAGGGCATGGACTGCATTGACAAGTTCAAGTACGCCCATCCCATCTGGCTTATCAAGGTCATACACCCGTGCTAACACATTTCCAGGGCCATGCAAGATTGCTTCCGTCAACACCCCGATGTTTACGGCGCCGAGTTGGAAGATGATGAGGTCGAGGGCGGCGCATCCGCAGAGGCGCCTTCCACTGGTGAGCAGGAGGCCCCCTCCACTCCAGAGGAGAATGCGCAACCCCAGGAAGTCACCAGTGAGGTGAAGGCAATTTCGGATGTCGAGGCCGACTCGTTGGTTCCCAAGGCCTCACATGACGCTGAGAAGACTCAGGTTCATTCGGAGAAATAAGCTCACGTTGAACAGCTAGTATCTTCTCGTGACACCTTTCTAGAGGCAGGGCTTGTCTCCTGCCTCCAGTTGTCCCGCCCCATCTCCGGGGACTAGGATCGGGGTGTGTACTATATTAAAAATCTCTCAGTCTCTCTCGATTCGATTGCTGCGCTTCTCCATGAAATCCCCAGCATAACCATTCCCCCATTGCCTATTGCTTGATCTTACCCTTTGTAACTTAGTGTATTGATGTGCCCCGACTGATGTGGACAAGGAAGATAGAATAGACTTGTTGCATCATTAAATTCTTATTTTCATTTGCGGCACTGAGTCCATTTTGAAAACTGAATATGTAAATTTTCTCCAAGAACGAACACCACCCGTGAACTGACAAGATTCGCCGCGCCACCTGGGCAACAGATTTCCGTTTCCTCCCACCATACATGATGTGCGGAAGGCGACGACAAACAGATGGTATACACGCCAGTTGTACAATTCCTGAGCGTGGGCCGATCCTTTACATAAGAGGGAATACTCATATGCGTCACCAAGTCTGATGAGTGATTGGTAAAGCTTAGTAGAACAGAGAGTCAATAACCTCGGCGAGAATCGGGGGTTGGGAGAAGGGGAACTAGCAGCTCACGTCTGGAATAGTCACCGAGTCACCGATCAACCACCAAAGGGTTTGTATATGGAGGGTTCAGCGTTGGGGAGAAGTGCCTCCTCACTTCCGAGATACATACAAAGCTGCTTCATACGTACTGTATGCTATCTGTACATCAAAATGCTCACTATGGAGCTCTGACCATACATTGTAAGCTCCAAGACACGAATGGCTTGTGGGAAGAAATATCTTTGGAGAATTAGGCCCGCTATACGATAAAAGGATTAGAACCAGCAAATGCGGGAATGACATCCCGTTGCCCTGGTCGGATAATTGCCGGTGGACTTGTCATGATGAAGTGGGAAACCTGAGATCTCGGAGAAATCATGTACGAGAATGGGAAAACCTAGGAATAAAACTCCGGTCCTGCTTTGGCTATATCTTGGCTGAGTTCCAACGGTCAAGTGTGTCCGTCCCCCAAGCTCCTAGACATATCTCGGTCATGAATCGAAACTGCCTCTAGTATCGGGGACATTGGTATACAACATCCTTCCGGGAAATAGATGTGCCATTCAACTTGAAAAAATGACGAATCCTATGTGTATGTACTGGAGCAATGGTCGAGAATCAATGAATTCATAAGAGTATTGATAATCATGGGCGATGGTGCCGTTGAGTCTAGGTTAGAAGGAGACCTGGTCTAGCCCCACAGAATATTCATCTTCGCCCAGATGGTCTCTTTCTTGATTGGCACATTCTCGGGGTCGTTTTCAGCTTCGTCCAGTGCTTGACGTAGAGGCACCATCTGCAAAGGTATTATCTTGGTGCGCCGTATCAATTTATAGCCTCCGTAGGCAAATAAGACAAGAGGGATATCTCTGGTCAAGGGATTAGCCATTGTCGATTACTGGGAAGGCAATTAGGGCTCTTACAAATAAGATGATACGAAGGTAGCGGGGTCCCAGCTTCCACTCGTGAAAACCGTGAACCCTCCAGTCAACAAGAGAATAATGCACGAGATCAAGGCAAACCAGCTAGTATATCCTGAATGAAGTTAGTGAGAAACGACAAATCAAGTCATGAAGACCCACGTACTAGTGATACTGTTGTGCCAAGGCAGGGTATGTGGTGAAATGCCCTGTTCCTTGAATGCTTGGAGCAAGCGAACATGGTTCGAGGCAATGGTGATCCACGAGACCAAAGTACCGGCGGCAGTCAGGTCCACGAACCAATAGAAGACCGTGGTGGCGCTGTTCGATACGCACATGTAGGCCAAGAAGGAGAAAGCAACCTGCATTGCAACACACATGTATGGCACCCCCCATTTATTAGTCCGGAGGAAAATCTTAGGAGCGTGACCTTTGACTGCAAGGCCGTACAATGTTCGTGTACCCGCCAAAATACTCTGGTTTGAGGCAGACCATGCAGATGTCAGACATACGGCATTCACGATAGATGGAATGGCCTTGATGCCCGCATCACTAGCGGCAATGACAAAGGGGCTCGTTGCAGCAGTTCCAGAGTCGTCTTCCAAGCGAGGATCTGTGCTCGGCACTAACATGCCCACAATCAAGACCGCAGCGAGGTAGAAGAGAGTGACTCGTGCAAACACCCGCTTGCAGGCCTTGGGAATGTTTTGGCGTGGATTCCTGGTTTCCGCAGCTGCCATGGCCAAAGACTCTACACCTGCAAAGGAGTAAACGGCATTGGTCATCACAGCCCAAAAGCCCAGGAAACGACCCCAGGATCCCGAAGCGATATACTCAACGAATGGACCAGGGTCCTTCCAGTAGTGAAAGCCCAATCGCGGCTTTCCTGGGATGCCGCCGAGGTCGATGACCAAGCCCAAGATGACGACAAAGATGACCAGCAGGATTTTGAGAATTGCGAAGATAAATTCGATCTCACCATACACGCCGATGAATGAAACGGCAACAGCAACCGACACCACGATGAGGATGGTCACCCACACCGCGGCATTGATGTCTGTCCAATATTGAATCAAAACCACGCTGGCGGAGATTTCGCTCGGCACACTGATGAAACATCCATACACGACATTCCAGCCAATTGCAAATGCCAGGGCCGGGTCAACCAGAACTTCAGCATGACGAACAAATGAGCCCGTTACCGGAAGCAAGGCTGAGACCTCGCCAAGGGCGAATTGGATAGCGCAGACCACCAGACCAATAAAAGCGTAACCTAGCAGGGCGCCCAGTGGACCACCGGTAGCGATTGAACTACCGAGGCCGAGAAAAAGACCCGTACCCTACTCCCGGAAGTGTCAGTACGCATCTTACATCTAGAACTTCAGATCTCCACCTACAATTGCACCTGCAATAGCAATCATCTGAACATGCCGTTGCGATAATCCCCGCATCAGACCCAGCCGTTCATGCTGAGTGACAATGAGTCCATCGTCAGGCGTGATCTCTCCGGCATCAGAGTGTGGGGGTTGGTCTTCAACATCATGTACGACGTATGGAGCCCCCTTATTTGAGACTGGGTCCTCAGCAATCCCGGCCATGGTTGTCCGCGAAGATTTACAGAAAAAATCCCCAGGGATTTTGACGCAGAAAAGGGCTGCGCGCTAAAGGATTGAAGACGCCAATCACACCATCTAAGTGGTGGATGAGGGAAGTTATCTTTTTGCTTATCTGGCTTGGACTTGCCAAAGTGGGCTTGGTAACTATGGTGGCGCCCATGCATCGGGACACAGGTAATCTATCACATTGGCTATCTGCAATGCATTCCATCCTTGGATTGCCAAACATACGGGAAATGAACAGAGATAGAAAGCTGTGCAGAGCTCCACATTTATTGCGTATACTCGGAGATCTCCATGCTTTTCTCCACTTGAGGATATCAATTTCCCTGTCCCCTAATTGGCTAGTCGCATGCTAGTCCCAAGCCTTCATGAGTGGCTATAGAGAGTCAAAAGACACCAGAACGGATTTCTCAGTCATGCAAGGTCAATGTCAACATATCGGCGTTGCTTCATAGAAAAATAATAAAGGTTGAAGATGCTCAGCGCAATAACGATGAGGCTTTGTGTATTCACCCTTTTCCGCTCTCTGCTCCCCCACCCCGAGCTTGTGGTCCGGGATATTGCCCTAGGCGCGAAAGTGACCCAGATGTATCCATTTCAATAAGGGACCTGTGGGAATTGTGTATGCGCATGTAGCAGGGAGGGTGAATAGATACAAGGATATCCCGGAAGCATCAAGAGTACAGCCTCTGCGGTCGAAAAGTAAGATGTGGTCGGAAATACCGGCGACAATATTTTAGGCTCTGGTGAGAGTCACCTGTGAGGCCGAAGCTCGGTCCATGAAACCAAGAGTCGCATTGTAGCAAATTTTTCCCGGGGGAGCTCTTCCCACGATACTTTGGGGGAAGGTACAGCGGGTATGGAAAAGGGGAGGCTTTGTCCCAGTCCACAACATTCATTTACCAGTTCACGTCACTAAGCTGAAGTTTGCGTGATCGGAAGGCGGATCGGTTGGCACCTGGCTTTTCCAGTCGTTGACTAGCTGGAATTCGCTTCTCGAAGGCTATATTGATCGACTTAGCCAAAACTGGGCATTCGAGGACGCTGTTGGACTTACTCTCGGTCGGCTCAGGTTCATTCGCAGCCTCATAATTCAAAACGAGACTCTTGATGCGTTGTTGCTCTTCACGATCCGCTTGCTGTTGAGTCCGCATGGCGACAGCAAAGCTTGAATCGGAGGGCATATCGATGGTACGAGTCTATAATAGGTCAATATCATAGCCAGTAGCGGATTCTCGGGGTTTTGAGTTCGAACCTGTTGCTTATTGCCCTTCTTCGTCATCAAGGAGAAAGCCATGGTCTTGGGAGCCACAGGTAGAGCCGGAATGGGCTCGGGGGATTCAGGGGATTCATTGGCTGTCGCCTCTCGAGCAGGGCGCTTCATGGGCAAGGGAATATCAAAGATCGCCTTGCGTTCAAATCGTCTAGAATCCATGCTCTCAGCCATCATTTTCTCGAACTCTCGGTCAAAGTCGGCCTCGACTTCTGGATCCCGTTCCTCTTCCTGTCGCGTGACGACAATCTGTTCATCCTCGGAGTCAGATTCGTGATCCATCTCCGGCTCCGGGTTCGGACCAGATGCCTGTGGGTTAGTTAGCTACCATTGTTTTTCGGATATGGGATCGATAGAACAACTCACCTCGGCTTCATCGCTCGACTCTCCCTCATCCTCAATATCGTGAATTGCATCCTCCTCAAGACCCATTTCAGAAGAGCTGCTCTCCGCATCGTCCTCATCAGCGTCAATGGGTCTCTCCGAATCCGGAACGTTGTAGTTTAGAGCGACAGCTTCGCTGAAAATCCGAGTAGCCTCTTCGAGATCGGTGGCTAGCTTCCATTGGGGTCGGAGAGAAGAGTAGGTATCCTGAACAAGAAAGTCGACATCCATGGGAAGTGGGTCTTTGGTGAAGAGATAGTATTGGAAGAAAGTCATGAAGAAGTCGAGCTTCTTCTTGGCAGATCCGCGGTCAAAGCAGTGACCACATGTATCCAGTAGCGTGCAAGCAAGACGAACTCGGAAATAGTCGTCAGGTTGATCCAGCGCAATGATTCGTCCAGGCATGGGGGTCCCGCCTTCGTGGCCAAAGGTGACAATGCGATAGAGTGTATCAAAAATGACGGGGGAGTCAATCATCTTGTAGTTGTAAAGTTCACCCAAGTACTTGACTTCGGCAATGCGCTTCTGGTTGAACTTGAAGTCATTCTGCTCCAATCCAAGGGTAATTTGCTCCAGAATGTTGTCAACAACGCCGATGACAAAGTCTTGGTGATAACGGTACAGAGCGCTGACAAGGATTGCCAGAAGATGAATGCTCCCATATTTAACTTTGACTGGTTTACTAAAGACACGCTCCAAAATATCAACAACCTCTTGCTCCTCCCAGTGAAGCTTGCGGATAGACTTCAAGATCTTAGTGTAGTTGCGCTTGTTCATATCGAGGTAGATCAACCGACGGATGTACTGTTCCATTGGCGTGCGCTCCTTTTGCTGAATGGCAGGTCGTGGGGGTGGATCCACATAATAGATGGCATTCTCAATTATCATGCGTTCGTTTTGAGCCAAGTGCTGGACAGTCTTCTTCCGGCTCAGGGTCTCCAGAAACGAGGCCATCCTAGGCGCTGTCTCTGGATTGCGCAACAGATAGCGACCACAGTTCTCCAAAAGATTGCCAATGATCTCTATGTTCATTCGCGAGAAGTCATCGAGTGAGACCTTGAAACAGTGGAAAATGATATGCTCCGGCACAACGCCAAACTTGGTCAATTCAGCAAGGTATCGCACATTGCCCATGCGCACTTGGCCGAGGAATTCCTTCGACTTTCGTCGCTGCAGACTTCGAAACTCCTCATCAAGGTAGGTTGTCAGTCCTTGTGGAATATCAGGCAAATATTGACCTAGAGTAGCAACCAAACGAGAGTACAACGGCAGCAAATCAATTCGGCCTTTAGGGATATCTGAGACAGCCCGCACGAGCCTGTTCCGAGATGCCTTTGAGTTGACGAAGCAGAAGTCTAGGGCGAACTGATCGACCTGATCTTTGCTCTGCAATTCCGGAAGCTTGCCGAGCAGAGTATCGACTTGCGCACCTACAGTTTTGCTGGCAATAGCCATTGATTGGTCTTCAAGCTCTGCCGCAGACTTGTCCTTGTCTTCTGAAGATTCGGTCTTCTCTGGGGCGGTTTCAGTGCCAGAGTCTCCGTCCTTCTTTTTGCCAGTTTCCTCGGCATCGGTCTTCTTCTTCTTGCCGTCCTCGAGCAAGACTGCTGGAACCTTTCCTTTCAGATCGACCAAGTTCTCGTAGAACCGTCTCTCCTCCTCATCTTCCCAGATACCGGCACCTTCCCCCTGTCCACGAAGATAATCTGTAGTTTTCACAAGACCAATGCCGCCACTAGATGCAGAATCATTGGCCTCTTTCTCGGCCAAATCAGGCATTTCGGCCCCGAGAGCCTCACACAATACCTGCGTATTGGCGACAAGCTTCTCGAGGGACTTTGACTGTTTCTCAAAGTTGGACTGACGATCTTCGAAGATCTCACCACTCTTGACATATGCCTCGGCGTTTCGACGGCTTTGCAGGGCCAGCGCCCTTTGGTCACGAACAACATGCGCCTTGACATCATCCAAATAACGGTTCATGATATTCTTGAACCGTTGTTGGACCTTCTCCGAGATAAGCGGTGGATCAGCTTCAGCAGCAGTCTCACTGCTATCCTCTGTCGTCTCCTGCTTTGAGCCGGCCGCCGTGGTTGTAACACCATCCGCTTCCACATTCTTTCGGCCTTCGTCCGTGAGTGTCGTGCCTAGTATGTCCCAGCTGAAGCTCTTCACAAAGAGAACGGCGAGTGGTAGATTGGTATGGTCACGGTCATGGCCTAGGAGCTCCTTCAAAACCTCCAGGGGGAATGGTTCCGCCTGCTTGTCCTGGTCCTTCACTGCGGCCGGTATCTTCGACTTGAGCGGGGTATCTTGCTTGCCTCCGATCCCGACCACTCCATCTTTGCTTTTCGTGCCCAGGTCTTCCGGACGCTCGACGTCATCCAATGTTTTCAGAACAGAAACAAGCCATAATTCTGTGACGACGCGCAGGAGGACTCGGTGCCGCGATAGCCGTTCCTTTTCCTCCCGCTCACGATATTCCTGGGGAAGAGCCTTGAGGGATGCCTTATCGGGGGAACTTAAGCCACGGCCAAACAGCCACCCGATCTGCCGGGTGAATTCTGCAGGGCCAAATCGCTGATGTAGAGCGCAGACGATCTCAACGCCAACGGCAATCTCCCCGGGCGACTTGAGCTTGCACACACCTTCATAGCAGGCGGTGATGATCTCAGACAAGTATTTGTGGAGAGACAAGGTGCGAATATCGGACAGGAAGGTTGATAGCGAGGAGGCGCTGATGCCGGTGCGGAGACGTTTGATAAAGGCAGTGTTCTTTTTGAGGGCCGAGTCGAGGGACTTGCTGACTGGGAATACATCTATGGGAAGATCGTCAGAAACCAAACGCTCCAATGGAATAAGTGCGCCGGGGGGTCAGTACCATTTTCGCCAGCCCATGCCCTCTCATTCAGATCGCGAAGCTCCCCTATAAGATCGACGTCAGTACCGGTCGGGGCATTAGAGATCCAGACATACTTTTCTTCTGACGCTCCATAGCCATGGGGGGTGTTGGTGGGAGGATTTCAGACGTAGGGTCCTCTCAGACTGTCTGAAAGGGAAGAGAAGTGACCTGAGCGCCACATTGGGGGAGTCAGGGGAGTATTGAGCGTGGAGATTCAAGAGTGAGGTGAAGCTCCTTGTGCGGGAGAAGCGGGCTCCCAAGGCGGTGCGGAGGTGCGACTTTTTGCGGATCGCAAAAGTGCGGGCACTGTATGTTTCAATATCCACATGTCAGCGGCAGTTTCTCTTACTTCTAGTTAACACCTTGCTCGAGTACACTCAGCATTAAACAAAATCCATCGGTCGTGCAACTTTTCTTCGTTTCATTCCTCTTAGTACAATACAATTTGATATGGTCCCAACCCATCCATCTTATTCCACGCCAACTACCGAATCCCGGGCAAGTCGACGTATACACGAAATGCTTTCCGAACAACCCATTTACCCCTTCACATATATCTTATTATTCATGGCCCTCAGAAAAGCCCATCTCTCTTCCCTCCTGCGCGCCTAGCAATCTCTCCTGCAACTCATGTTTACGATCTTGGTGGCTCCAACTCTGTCGACGGTCAAGTTTCGGTTCCCATGGTTGATCAGACACAGGATCCTGGCTGGCATGAGAGAGCTCAGGTTCATTGCTAGAGATCTTGGGTGTGGAAGGAAACCCTTCTCTAGTTCGATCAGGATATGAAGTTTGATGCGGGGTAGATTGCATTGTGGCTCTGTTGTAAAGGTGGAAGTTTTTGAAAGAAAAGGGTAAACTCTCAAAAGGACTGAGAAATTGGCTGAGTTGACAGCAAAAGAGCCATCAGTGAGGTTATAAATGCGGGGTCTGACGTCTGGTGGCGACTACCGTCCATCACGGATACTACCATGGTCCTTGACCATGAAACATACATCACATTTGACGTGCAGGAACCTAGTGGATTATTCTAAACCTCGACTGTTCTTGTGTCACCAATCAAATACCCTACAGGTTGGATGACAGCGTCAACTCATACTTTTTTTTGGTTAAATTCAGCAAGCTAAAACGTACAAGTCATAACAGCTTGACAGGCAGAAATCACAATAATCAAAAACAATAGGGTACAAGGACGACTGCAGATGATGATGTGATCAGCACACCAGCAAGTCATCAGGAGGCAAACAAACAGCCGTTGAGATCAGGGATACATCACACATAACACTCGCCCGCTAAGACGCACAAGGAACCACACATGGTGATATGACCTTCGTGCTAGAACACCAAGAATAAACAAACAAGAGATAAAAACTAGACTAAATCAGGGTATGCCTCACGCCACGCTATGCAAGTCACCTAACATCTAAGGGACCAAGAACACTTCAAATATGTACTGAGAAAGCCATTCCAGCGATGGAAGGGCCAAGGGAGACGGTTGGAAATCTATTTGGGCTTGCGCCAGAAGTATTGCTGTGCAACGTCAGTCGACAAGTCCGTGGACAAAGGAAAGAGTGACACAAACCTTGTGTTGCTTACGGCAGTTGCGAAGACCAGGTTTCCGCAAGTTATTCACCACCGTCTCGCGGCGCATGTCATCGTCGTCGTCGTCTGGCACATAGTAGAACTCGCTTTCAAGAGGCTTGCCAGCGGCATCCTTGCCTTCACGGGCAACTTTACCAATACATTTGGTAGTTTCGAGGATGAATCGAATCTCCGCGCGGGACGGACCCGAACCACTTGCACTAGATCTCCAGAACGAAGGAGGCAGGTTATTCAAGATGGTCGAGAAGGGTGTTGAGGAGAGGCGTGAGAAGGCCAATTGATTTACGGCGTGGTTGCGAACTCGCTCAAAACCCTCCTCCTCTTGCTGAGACCTTTCCTTGGTGGGTGTGGTCTCGCGGTTCTCACGGTTCTCCGGGACCTTGGCGGGTTGTCGAGGAGAGAGAGTGGGCTGGAGGGGTTGGGCCGGCAGCAAGCTGCGTGGCGGCCTTGCAGAGCGAATAGGCGACTCGTCGGCGCGGAATGCAGCCAAACGCGGAAGCAAATTATCGCCAAAGGGTCCAAAGGAGTGCACGATAGGGTCATTTTCCTCATCATTGTCCGATTCCTCATCAGGTCTACTCAAGTCGCTCTGGAGAATAGCACTGGCACGTCGAGCACTTTGAGAAGTGAGACCCATAACAGTGTTGTGACGTTTCAGAGGAGACGGTCCATCTTCATAAACCACCACGGCAGCACGTGAACGCGAGGGTGTGAAGATAGGGGACGATGGGGGTAGAGTGCGTTGCACTATGGGCGACGGGGAGACGGGAGAAGCCAATCGTTGATTCTGGGGTAAAGGACTATCTTGCAATATCCTTCGAGAATGTGTCTTCTGGGTCGGCGTGCCTTCTTCGTCCCAGGTCTGTTCCGAGTCAGTGGATGGGCAGTCTTTTCTATCAGCTTCATTACGAGGCCATTGCACCAAGACCCGAGCCTCATGCACATCAATCATGATGTCCGCATCCTTGATGTCCGAGGTGAATGTCTTGCCCTTGGCCAAATCATATTTTTTTCCTTGGCAGTGGATTTTGATCCCATTCCAGCCAATGCACATAATCTCGACTCTATCCCGGTCGAAGGGGTTTGGTGCGGGTTTATAAGTTGCCTTGACATGAACACGAGAGATCATTCGGCTGGCAGCAAGCTGGTGGTGGCACGAGGCACTTGATCGACCCATGAGGATAGGCTCGCCATTTTCAGGCAGCATGAGGGTGGGCACGGCGGACAAGGGAGCACGTTCGGAGGCGGCAGAGAAGGTACGACGCGTCGAGTGATGGGCAGCAGCAATTCCTGGTGGAGAAGACGACATTATATGGGTTGACGAGGTCGGAACCGGCGTGGGATAGGTGACAGCTGGTTCGCGTGCCACACGCTTCTGGGGCCGGGGGAGAGAGGGGGATGAGCTCAAGGGTTCGAAGGCAGGCAACAAAGACGCTGGACGCTTCACGCCAGCGGCCGGACCCATAGACATCCTTGACGGTGAGGAATCCATGATGCTCCAGGAAGTGACCAAGCCACACGAGCTCCCTTTTTTTTCAAGACGAGAGGCGAGTCAAGTTTAAGGACTCGCGTTACCGCGTATCCTAGAACAGTGCGTAAAGTAAAATCAGAAGGAATTTGGAGAGAAGCAAGAGAGCTCTCCTCAAGAGGAAGATTGGGGACGTGAGATTGGGAGGGGAAAGAGGAGAAGGGGCTTGGGAGGAAAAGGTGAAGAAAGGTGGTGGAATGCACTGGGGCCGGAGGGTCTTCGCCCTGCGCGGAAATGCACGCTTACAGCCCCGAGACGCGTTCGATAGGCGCCGATGAGGCTTCACAGCTCCACTATGCCTTCGCGATCACAATCAGAAAGTACCACACCTGAATTTGTATGATACTGTATTGATCTGAATTGTCAATTGAGAAGGCGTGTGGCATGAAAACCCCTCAATTCCTTTTGGTTGTGATCGTTGATCTATACATTGAAATCTGACAAAGCGCGTCCGCGTCTGAAGTCACGTGTGGGTGGAGCGTGACACGCGAGATGGTATTTACCACAGAATGAAGTCAAGGTTCTGGAGTCAACACGATTCAATCATGCCCTAACTCTCCACATCATCCCCCTTTCACTGTCACAATAGAGACTATCGTAAGGATTACATAGACAAAATTGATTCAATAAGTAAAATAAACTCAACAACTAGATTAAAGGCCTTCAATACGGGTTTGGTCTGGTTTTGAGGGCTGGGCAAGTATTGACGCGCTAACTCTTTTTTTCTCTTCGCGGGGCATACACCGTTCTTGTAAGATTACACCATTATCGAAGGCCTCGTACGGCCTTTGAAAGACAGAAAAAGGATATCGGGAATTTGCAGTCCCCAGTCAGAATAGTATTGATTATGTGTTAGGCCGTAGTTTCACTAGGTTGCACCGCTACTGTGGACTTTTCACGACACTAATAAAGACCGTCAAGATACGAAGGCCACTAAAATGCATCTTAGATTCCCACTTGGACTGCATTTGACAATCTTTGAGGTACACATATTGTCAAAAAAAAAAAAAAAATATTGCCCGTCGACTGGATACCCTAGCATATACGACTCAGGCTCCAGCTTCAACATCATCAATGCTTGGTTTTTTTTTTTTTTTTTTTTTTCTATTTTTCTATCTCTACTCTAAAGATGAATGACTATTTTGATCAATTTTTGAAATGTACACCTGACAAATTTCTCAGATGAACCAACTAATGATTCCAAGGGGAAGAGAATGCTATAGACGCCACTTTTCATCCGTGCACCTACTATTCTGCACATATGTACGGATACTCTGTAGGGCGCGTGAACGAACATGGTTGTGCGAGGCTGACCCCTAAGAAACGAAGAATGAAGTGGTCCGGTCTTTGCCTCGACGTCGATCAAAACTGGGTCTGATTTCTCTGTAAGTAAATCGGAGGCTGGCAACTAATGATAGTGAGCGTGACCGAGCAACGATGAAGAATGATGTAATACCGTAGATGGCTAGTTAATTATGACGCCAAGGATGATCGCATCAATCACATTCCACAACGGATCAAAATCAAGAATATGTGTTACCTTGGAGACATCAAGAATATGATCTATTGCCAGGGTGAAGACAACGCATGTGGTGGGACATGTAGCTGAAAGGCTAGAGTTGATATTTACCCTTCTCATCATGGCACATGCCCCGCAAAATCCGAAACACGGCTGGATATAGGAGTCAAGATAGCATTCGTAGAATCGTGGAGCAGAAAGATAATAAAATTCAAGGGTAACAGCTCGTAGTACATTTGGGATGTCTAGGTACATCCAAGGGCATTGATAGGTCGCTCATCACTCGATGTCGTCGTCATATTTTCGCTATAGCTTTGCAGCCCGCTGCAATATGAACCCACAGACGTCACAGTAAGCCCCAGCTTCGTCATTTAGAGTGAAAATTCGAAAGAAAATGGTCAGAGAAAAGAGCAGAACACACATTGCAGGTCAAACAATGTCAAGACAAGGACTTTGGGATCAAGATTGGTTGCACTTGAAGTACAGAAGTAAACCTAACCGGGAACTTTGAACGAGCTGGCTCGTCGAAGATCGGTCTGAGTGAAGAAGAAAAAAGTAACAAAGATTGAATTTCCCCCCAAGATAACACACATCAAGGCACAGGTTTAAAAATGTAAGATACACAGAAGAAAGCAACCCTTCAAGTGACAAACCATGATATGGACAGAAGCACCGGAAAAGGTGAGCCAAGGGAAACCCTTGGACACACCTCCGCAGCGCGGTTTGATTCAAGAAGAGAAAAGACTCGTCCAAAGCGGTAAAACTTTGCTAAAGATGCAAGCGTGGATAGAGCGCTTACTCATACAGAACGTAAAAGGCGCTGCCGGAGGAGAAGCCGACCTAAAGAGGGTGATCAGTAGACAGTCTTAAGTGAATAAATGGTCCAAGGATTACTTACAGTGCAACCGTTGGTGGAGCTATCGATCAGACCGTCGCTGTTGTAAAAGTTTCCAGCACCGTCGTAGCGGCACTCGTCGCTCAGGTTGTCACCAACAATCTTGACCTTGAAGTTAAGGTCAGCATCAGTGGTGGGCTCGTTCTTGAACATGGACAGGTAGGTGGTGCCATCAGTGTAGCCGACACCGAAGTTCATGGGGGCCCAGTTGCCCATGGTCTTAGCACTGGAGCCCCACTGGCAACCGTCCTCAGTGGAAACACCCTTGTTGTTCACGTAGTACTGCGCAGAGGTGGACTTGCCCTCCCACTTGAAGTAGGTGGCACTGTTGGGACAGGTCAGGTCGTGAGTACCACCGGAGGTGGCAGCGAGAGGAATAGTCTCGGATTCAGTACCGGGGTAGTCGGTACGGCAAATAGCAACATCCTCACCCAGCTCGTTGCGAACCTGAACACCACCAGTACCCTGGATGCAAAGTGTCTTGCCCAGCTCAGTGTTGGTGAGGTACAACTTGCCATTCTTACACTGAAGACCACCAATGGACTGGCCAGTAGAGCCCTGGGTGGATGGCCACTGGTTCTTCTGGTAACCTGCAGGGCAGGCGTAGGAGCACACGGCTCCGCTAGTGCAGCTGTCGCCGCTAACAGCAGTGACAATGTCACTGATAATCTCGTCAACGAGAGTGAGGTACTGGATACCGGACCAACCACCGATGCCGAGGTAGTCGAGGGCAACGGCACCATACTCGGAGGGGAACTCGGAGCAGTCGATCTCTCCATCGGGGAATTCAGCGTCGAGTCCAGTGGCACCAGAGCTGGCGCTAGAGGTGGAAGCAGCAACGGCGGAGGAGCTGGAAGAGCTGGGAGTCACAATGCTGCTGGTGCTGGAGCTGGAGGACGAGCTGGAGATGACCGCGGAGGTCTGGACAAGCACCTCAGGAGTGTAGGTCGAGGTGGGAGTCGGGGTCGAGGTCGAAGTAGGAGTGGGAGTGGAGGTGGAGGTACTGACGGAGGTGCTGGTCGCGCAGGCGGCGGAAACAGCATCGCCGAGCCATTCCAGCTCGTGGTCCGCGAGACCCTCGCAGGCATCCGCGAGGCTGATCTTCTCGGTCTTGCCGGAGTTATCGCTGTCCAGGACGACGAATTCGTAAGCGGTAGGGCCCGCGACAACAGCAGTGTCAATTTCGGTCTCAACAACACGCTTGTGGAAGTGGGCGTGGCCGTGGTGACCGTGGGCGGCCACCAGGGAACCCGCCGAGGCCAGGGTCAGCGCAACAGAGTTGAACTTCATTGCGATTCGAAAGGCGTTTCAGATTGTGGATCTGCGAATACCAGTTAGCTATTACGATCATTCCCATGCCGTTTTTCAATGGTTTTCGCTAGTTGTGTGAATGCGCAGGCGAACACGATATCCGTCGCATGTCCCACATCTATCCCAGAGGTCCATCGCATCGAAGCATTCGAACCTTCGCCACCGGTACGTCCACTCAGATCAACCCGTGAGCTGTCTCCCCCATCTCTTTCCGAATCTATGCAATGCGACGTTCCTCTCGGAGAGGGGGGGGGGGATGGCATCTAGATCAAAGAATTGCACGTACATAAAATCACTGCAAATCGCGCGCTGTAGGGAATATTAGACTGAAGTCGTTGAAGGCGAAAAAGAGCGACGGGAGGTTCCTGGTAACAAATGAATGTGGTAGAGAGAACGAATCCCTCTGGTCGGACAGGAATACACAGGGTGAGGCTGGAGGGAAGTAAGAGAAGGGGGGGGGGAACGAGGGTAGTAAAACCCCAGGGGGACCACGGGTTTACAATACACACGCCTAGCTCCACTCGGTCCATGCACTGTAAAAAGGGGCTTTGCTTTTTTGTATACTCCGTACGGTATACTCTGCCAAGTGTTCTTTGTTCTTGGTCTTCTTTTTTTTTTTTTTTTTTGGCCCTATAATACTGTTCTATTTCTCCCAGGAAGTCTCGAGTCTGGTCTTTCTGCTTGGCATTGATTTTTTTTTTCATCGCCCAGAGTCAGTCCTATGTCCCCAAAATCCACGTTCAGTGGGGCAGAGGTTAAGATAATTTCGTTGTTTACTTATTCTGCACCCGAAATTGCCCACTTTCAGGGGTCGACCAATCACAGTCACGAACCACAATCTACCCAGGGAAATGATGCTCAGGTACACCAATCAGCGTCGACCGTGGCGAACCAAAATACCTCGCGTATCCATGGGTACCAGGCATTTTCTCCTTCACGTTCTGCCTATAGGAAATTAAATATCTACGTAGTCCGCTCCTTGGCTATTGAACTTTGACTTGCTTCCGGACTCCAGTCTCCGATCCTCGAGCCAAGACACCGTTGACGACTCTAACCCATGCGCCGCAAGTTTAATTTTGTACTGATGATCCCACGCCAGGGGTATTCTCCCTAACCTTCGGGTCTCAGCAGGGGGGGAATCAAACCAACTCGATTTCAATTCGATTTGGATCTGGTCTCCAGCTAATCCCTAGTTG
The DNA here is from genome assembly GCF_028827895.1 of Penicillium longicatenatum. Taxonomy (NCBI): domain Eukaryota; kingdom Fungi; phylum Ascomycota; class Eurotiomycetes; order Eurotiales; family Aspergillaceae; genus Penicillium; species Penicillium longicatenatum. The sequence continues at coordinate 3,244,140 of NW_026643120.1, read as the reverse complement.
CCCCGTTCGTCATTCTAGGCCAAGGCGACGGCGCGAACAATTTAATTAAATGCCCAGCCTTCTCCAAGCTCCTGACCGCTCAAACTGGGCACCAAGCATGTTCATAGCCATAGCTTTCAATCCGTTCAGACCCGTACTGGTAAATGGCGATAAGCGTCCTGCAATAATTTTCAACGTCGATCTGCAGCAATCATAATTGACCGCGTCATAGTCTCCTTGGAGGCAGGTGGGAAAAACGCTAAAGTGGTAAATACACTGTAACACACCCCGTTATCATACCGGCTTTCCTGCTCTCTGGGGTCGTGACTTTGTGCTTGGCGCAACCGGTCAAATCACCATGCTTCTCCGGGAAATCCATGCAGTGTGACCCATGCAGTAATTTCTCTCCTTTATATATGGTCACATCAAGAAAAAGCGAATCTATTGTCCGTGAATTACGTTCTCTACAGACAGTGTCAGACAGTAGTCCCGTATATTCTCCCTCTACTTTTCATATCAGCTGCACCCGCGACCCTTGTCCCCCTGAGTCTACCGAACTCCTCGGGGGTCTGATCTGGGGCCGTGTGGACTAGATGCTTGCGTGGCACGCTGTACTAGCGCTCTTTAGCACCTTTTGTTCTCCATGGATCAGGGCCTGCGGGCCCAAAAGAGCGGAGATCGGACTTTAAAGGAGCCACAATTAATATCGACTGACCGGTTCTGACTTGACTGCCCCGGATGGGTTTTAATCCTGATGGGTCAGATATTTGTTCCATTTGAGCTCAGACGTCTATCAACGACTATGCAATTTACCGGTACATAGTAAGCGTGTCTGTTCGGCAGCTTTACGTCTGCTGGGCTCCAATCTCGCTCGCTCTGGGGCAGTATTGTCAAAAGGAGTATGAAAAACTTGGCTTATCTGATGTCTACTGACCAAGATATACGAGGGGACACTATTAATAGTAATCTAAGCCGCAGCGCCTATTTTGGCCGTGGCTGTCAACCGATTTGGATGGTAGAGTAACCGAGCTTTCCAGGGTCTGAGACAACTTCAAACAGTAGCGTCTGGTACCAGTTATAGAAGGTGTTCTAGAGGTTAAAAACGCCTTCAGCTGGACTTGAATGTGGCAGATGGGAATTTGAATCACCTGGGCATCTACGCTATGGATTTGGGGGCACTGTTGGCGCTATCTGCTGTGACTTTGGAATATCGACCATACGTGTTGCCTAGTGGTATCATTATTTGACCAAGATTGAATATACTGTAGAAGGTTGTTGGATTTTGCAACCCTGGAATCGATGGTGAATAATCCCAGTTGCTCCAGGTCAGGTGCTACTAGCTGTTGTTGGATGGTTGCTGAGGTCCGTGGTCGTGTTGGGACATCCTGTCAATATATATTGAATCATGAAGTACCAAGGTCACAAGAGGGGAAAACATTATTTAGTCAACTATGTACCTTGTTCGGAAACCCTTGCAGTACTAAAGTGAAAGCACGGTGTGAGCTACCTAGTTTCGAAGTCGCCAGCACTGGACCCAATGCTCAATATTCCAGGGTTGTCCATAGATTCAAGATTTATTTGTCCAGTCGCGAACCGTAATCGATTATTGGTCATCAACATTGCATCGCGGCCTTAAAATTTAGGGCAATACACGTGATCTATGGCCTCAGGCTTGGGACCTCGGGGTCTGGACTGCCAAGGCGAAACTGCCACCGCCTTCCCGAGGAAAAAAAAAAAATCTTGATAACATCGCCGAAAAAACGGATCCATTGGAGTTGAGTCTATAACCCGCCAAGATGCCATCCTCTACTGCCCTTACAACGAAGGTGGCTTCAGGGTCACCGTATCAGCTGGATAAGCCCCAGGTTTGTACTATTCACGAAATAAAAAACTCGCGCCCATGCTAACTCTATCAGGTCGCCAAAGCTTCCTCCGCACTGCTGCGCCATATCAAGTCAAACCAGGAAGAGAAGGAAAAGTCCGCAACCAAGAAGACTCTGATTGGCGATAATGACTCCGATGATGAGGAGACACCCATCAACAATGAAGCCGTTTGGCTCATCCTCACCACCAAGAAGCACGTGGTAGACAAGAACCGCCTGAAGCCTGGAAAGATCAGCCTCCCGCACTCCCTCAATTCGTCGCCGTCGCTCAGTGTCTGTCTCATCACTGCTGACCCACAGCGTGGTGTCAAGGACATCGTCGCCGATCCCTCCTTCCCCAAAGAACTTTCTTCGCGCATCGAAAAGGTTATCGGTTTCAGCAAGCTGAAGGCTCGCTACCAGAGTTTCGAGAGCCGCCGCCAACTGCTTGCTGAGCACGATGTTTTCCTTGCCGACGATCGCATCATCACCCGCCTGGTCAACACCCTTGGAAAGGTCTTCTACAAGTCGAGCAAGCGACCAATTCCCATTCGCATTGCAGAGATCGAGAAGGTTGACGGAAAGCGGGTCAAGAAGGACCCGAAGAACAAGCCCACTAAGGAAGACAAGAGCGCCGCATTTGCCGCTCCTCTGATCGTCGCAAAGGAGATCGAGCGCACCTTGAGCTGCGCCTCCGTGCAGCTTGCGCCCTCCACTACTGCCGCCATCCGCGTTGGTTCTTCCAAGTTCACTGCCGACCAATTGTCCGAAAACATTGCCGCCGTTGTCAAGGGTATGACCGAGAAGTTCGTCGCAAAGGGCTGGAAAAACATGAAGGCCATTCACGTCAAGGGCGCCAACACCATGGCAATGCCTATCTGGCTGGCCAGTGAGCTGTGGGTGGAGGATGCTGATGTGGTGGAGGAGACCCCCGAACTCGAGGGCGCCAAGAACAGCAAGAAGCGCAAGTCCATTGGCGAGGAGAAGACCATTGAGGCTAAGAAGACTAAGAAATCCAAGTCTGCGGAAGACGAGGAGGAGGCTTCGTCGGGAGCGGCGCGGAAAGAGAAGCTCCAGCAGCTCAAGGCCAAGGCCCTTGAGGATGGAGAGCCCGTTGCCACACCCAAGGCGGACAAGAAGAAGAGAAAGTCAACCTCATGATTGGGAATCTTTGTTCTACCTAGATAATGTTCTGCATGTAAAAGGTATCCTCGGCGTACAAAATATCACGTGTTTCATTTCTTTCCAGAAAAAAGTCTAGAATTTGGCATGGATAGACCTGCCATTAGGATCAGACAGGCGCACATCCCAAGTCGTAATTTCTTTTAATTTTTAGAAATGTAGCTCTGCGGTATGCCACGTCATTGCCTCGTGCTTTGATCATGCTATATGAAGCCTGCATTAGCCGAGTCCGACCTCGGGAGGGCGAGTCTTGGCACTCCGGCGATAGCCACATTCCTCACATCGCCGCAGTTCGCCGAGACCTCAAGACTCGACCTCCTAAGAGCAACGACCACTTTTCCACCAAGCCGCCATCATGCTACCAATCGCCAGACACTCCGTCTTGCGGGCAGCCCGCTCGCATATTTATCCCACCCGTGCGCTGAACCAGTCGGCGTTGGCCCGCCTTCTCTCGACCCTCGCCGTCCTCGAACAGCGCGATGGCAAGCTGCAGAACTCCTCCCTGTCTGCAATTGCTGCGGCACAGAAGCTAGGTGGACCAGTGACAGCTTTCTTGGCCGGCGCTGGCGTCAAGGGCACTTCCGCCGCCGAGGCTGCTAAAATCAAGGGTCTTGACAAGATTGTTGCTGTGGAGAATGACGCATATGAGAAGGTGAGTTTCTTCTTTCTGGTACAAGCCACTGCCATTTGTTTCTGAACACCCGTTATTTTTATTGCAGGGCCTTCCTGAGAACTTTGCCCCTCTTCTTGTCGAAAACATCAAGAAGGGCGAATACACCCACATCGTTGCTGGACACTCGGCCTTCGGCAAGAACGTGCTACCCCGCGTGGCCGCTCTTTTGGACGTCCAGCAAGTCTCGGATATCACTGGAATCGAGAGTGAAGACAGTGCGTAAAATTACAAGAATGTGGATTGACATGTGATCATGCAGACTGATTATTGCAAATGTAGCCTTCGTCCGTCCCATCTACGCTGGAAACGCCATCCTGACCGTACAGTCGAGCGATAACATCAAGGTGATTACCGTCCGAGGTACCGCTTTCCAGGGCGTTGAGACTGAAGGCGGCTCTGCCGAGATTGTGGATGGAGTGGACTCCAACGCCCCTGGGCTGACTGAGTGGGTGTCCGAGGAGCTGGCCAAGTCTGAGCGTCCCGATCTCTCCACCGCATCACGTGTTGTATCCGGTGGCCGTGGTCTCAAGTCGAAAGAGGAGTTTGATCGTATCATGCTTCCGTTAGCCGACTCTCTAGGTGCCGCTATCGGTGCTTCCCGTGCTGCCGTGGACAGCGGCTTCGCTGATAACAGTCTGCAGGTTGGCCAGACCGGTAAGAATGTTGCTCCTCAGCTTTACCTCTGCGCCGGTATCTCCGGTGCCATCCAACACTTGGCTGGTATGAAGGACAGCAAGGTTATTGCAGCCATCAATAAAGACCCCGAGGCCCCCATCTTCCAGGTTGCTGATGTTGGTCTGGTGGGTGACCTCTTCGATAAGGTGCCTGAGTTGACCGAGAAGTTGAAGAACGCTTAGAGTGGAAATATGGGGAGCTTTCTTTTGATATTTATGCCAGGACCATTGAGCAGGTTACGAGCTATCTTTTTTTTTCCGTTCTATGAATCGTACAGTATACCACTGATTAGAGGACTTGAGTCGCATTTCGACCTAGTCACTTTGCAATACCACATCTATGACTTCAAAATCACCCCTAGACCAGGAGGGACAGTGAACATGAATATCCCATTGTATGGAAACCCTAGTTGATATATATCATGAGCGCAAATCTTATAGAGTGGAAACCAGACCGCCTAAAAGGGTTTAGCGTGGGTGATCCAGCGCGCGTCGGCGCGTCTCCCTATCAGAGGGGAATCATCGCCAATTAATCCCAGTCTCGACCCACGATTGAAATGACCACGAGACGCTTGGATGCTTCCCTCTTCCCCTAATTTCCTTTCGTCATTTGATCCCGCTCTTCATCTTCATTCTGAAGACCCCGGCGTCGCAATCAATCCACCCTCCGAGTCGTTCTCCGACGATATCGAAGCAATCCACCACCACCGTGTGGGACAGACCCGCAATCAAGTCGTGATCCAACACCGTTCCTGGAATCTATCGGATGTGTTTCGCAGCGACGACGATATAAGACCAGGTTTGAACAACTTAACCTGCTGGATTCGAGTGTCAACCCTAATTTGCCCGAGTTTAGATACTCCGACCAAAGCCTCTCTCGCAACTCCCCGAGCGAGTAATTCTACGCCGAGTCGGGGCCTTCTATTGCCAATTTTTCCGTCCTCTCCTCCAGCCACAAGAATGCCGTTCATATCATCGCCCGGTACCGCAGTGGCTGACGAGGCGCAAAAAGAAAAGCTTCAGAAGGCGAAAGTCCACGGGCTGGTGAGCCTAAGCGACAAAGAATCCTAGGAGGTTTCGTCGACGACGATGATGAGGAGGATTATGACGATCTTGCCGCTTTTAGAGATGAGCAACTGAAGAGCCAGTTTGAGCTGCAAGAGCACACCGCAACAGAGCCATACTTGAATCCTACGCTCCCAGAGCAACCGCGGCCTTCCACTAGTCTATTAGAGCCGACAGACTTCAACCCTACGAATGTAATTCCTCAATTGGAAATGACATCTCGACCTGCACCAAAGAAATTTCAGATCAAAACATGCAATGGGAAGACATACAGCATTCCTCTGAAGAAGGCTCAGGCACCTGTTTCGTATGAGCAGATGATCGCTAGTCGGTCTGCAACAGAGCCCGGAAAAGCGAAGAAGAGCTACTATGGAATTGACATCCACAAGTTGATGGATGACGCAGCGAAAGATACAAAGACACCAAAGCCTCCTCCGCTTCCTCCAGTCAAGGCTTCCATTGAAAGGAACGAGGGGGATTCAAAACAGAAGAAGCTCGACTCCATGATGTGGACTGAGAAATATCGCGCTCGTAAATTCACAGATCTTATTGGAGATGAACGTACTCATCGCCAGGTACTTCGTTGGCTGAAAGCCTGGGAACCGATTGTGTTTCCTGGCTTAGCTCGGTCCCGCACGAAGAAAACGGACCGAGAGGACGATGAAGAACGCACACACCGGAAAGTGCTCCTGCTAAGTGGGCCTCCAGGCCTGGGAAAGACTACCTTAGCTCATGTGTGTGCCAAACAGGCTGGCTACGAAGTACTTGAGATCAACGCAAGTGATGAACGTAGTAGGGATGTGGTCAAGGGACGAATCCGAGATGCATTGGGAACAGAGAATGTCAAGGGTTCAAATGTTGAGGTTGGCGAGAACAAGGTCCGCCGAGCTGCCAAACCTGTCTGTGTTGTGGTGGATGAGGTTGATGGCGTCGTTGGCGGAGCTGGCAGTGGCGGCGAAGGTGGTTTCATGAAAGCTCTCATCGACCTGGTAATGCTTGACCAGCGCAACTCCAAAAAATCTCCCGAAAATGGTGGACAGCACGGCAAGAAACGAAAGGGTGACAATTTTCGCTTCCTTCGACCGTTGATTTTAGTTTGCAACGATCTATACCACCCCAGTCTCCGGCCCTTGAGGGCCTCATCCGTCGCTGAAATGGTCCATGTTCGCCAAGCACCATTGGAGAATGTTGTCCAGCGGATCAAGAGTATTTTTATCCGAGAAGGCATCTCCTGTGACGGTGATGCAGCCCGAAGGCTCTGCGAGGCCGCCTGGGGATTGTCAGCCAGAAGACAGCGCAACTCTAAGAATTCAGGGTCTGCCGAGGGCGACATTCGCAGCGTCCTTGTTGCTGCCGAGGGAGTGGCGCACAAGCTTCGCAACGAACGTCTGGACTCTTTGAGGTTGACTCGGAACTGGCTGGAGCAGCGGGTCCTGAGCGCGTCAACAGAAGGTGGTTCATTCTCCAAAGAAATGAGCCGCGGAGGTGTTCGTGAAATCGTGAATCGTGTCTTTACCGAGGCTGCAGGATTCACAGATGCTCCTGTCGGCAGAGACTCTTTCCAGGACCGATTCAATAGCCCTGATAGCCGGATCCCAGTGGGTGTAGCCGACTTGCGAAAGCGGCATGGTATCAACCGCCTACGAGAGATGGTTGATTCTAGCGGCGAGCATGATCGCTGTGTCAACGACTGCTTTGCCTCGTATCCCATTCAACAATACCAAGACGATACCTACCTTTCCAAGCCGAATGCTGCCTACGATTGGCTCCATTTCCATGACTCAATCTCCTCGAAGGTACATTCCTCTCAAGAGTGGGAGTTACATCCGTATTTAAGCCAATCGGTACTTGCGTTCCATCACCTTTTTGCAACCGCGGGTGGCAAGACTGAAGCTACTGAGAATGACGAGGACGATGATGACGCCGAAGAGGCGCACCCCTTCTCCGGTCCCAAGGCTGATTTCGCTGCTTTTGAGGCGCAAAAGCAGAACCGGGCCATCTTGACTGGATTTCATTCTTCCTTCTCAGCGCCGCTTGTTCGCTTGTTCCGGTCCCCTGATAATGTGACCATTGAATTGGTTCCATATCTGGTCCGTATGCTATCCCCAGACATCAAGCCAGTCATTATCCGAGGCACTGGTGAGTCAAGGAGCACGGCTAGTGTCCGTAAAGAATCAGAGCGTGTCCTTGTTCAGTCTGCCGTGCGAGTGATGGGTGGTATGGGCGTGACATTCGAGCAAATTCGAGTGGAGAACGAAGGCGGAAGCCATGGTGGATGGGCTTACCGAATGGAACCGTAAGTGAATATCCAGACCATGTATTCACAAGACAGATAGAACTAACCCCCCTTAACAGACCAATTGATTCGCTCGTCGCATTCTCAAAAACCCAAGGTACCTCCATGGCAACCTCCAGTGGCAATGCACCCGTCCGCTATGCGGTTCGTCAAGCCTTGGACCAGGAATATCGCAAAGAGGCCGTACGAAAGCAATCCGACGTCCTGAATGCATCGGCGAAGGGGGCAAGAGCAGCACTTGGTAAATCCGCGACTGAACAACAAGACGACGCAGCCCAGAGGATCAGAGAAGGACTCATCAAACGCGACTTTTTCGGCCGGGTTATCCAGGAAACTCCGCAACCCAAGGACTTGGGGGATCAAAAATATAACGATGAAAGCTCAAAAGCTGGCAGGAAAGTCTGGGTTACGTTTCATGAAGGTTTTTCAAATGCAGTGCGGAAGCCGATATCCATGGGGGAGCTGTTGACTGGGCTGTGAAATGACTTACGTATTTGCGGTGCCTCTTGGGATGCGGTTCAGTGGCGTGTATACCGGGTATATAGCTTCATGAAGAAGCTTGTTTCTATTTCTGTTGCATATGTAATATCTCATCCAAATACACTTAACGACCAGACAGAAATTTTCGAATGATGTTCCATGACTCAAAAATCAAATTGTCAGATCTATTTCAATTTGAATACATAAACAACAGTACGGAAGTCTAGGAAATTCCAACGCCAGATAATTTTTGGTAACAATAAAACACATAACGTGAAAGCATCTGATTCCCATAACACCCACCTCAAACAAGCAAAAAAAAAAAAACAGCAATCAACTGTCGTAGATAATTATATGGAGTATTCACGTAGGGGTCGTCGTCAAAGCGTCAAGGCTCGTGCAATAAAAGCAGCAGAAAATAAGATAGAGCGTCGAAATGGATCGAAATCGACGGTGTGTGACAGCCAAATAGGAGTGGCCAAGGTCGTAGAGAAGCTTAGCGCATGCTGAAGTAGCTGGCAACGGCTTCATTGTGTACGGCCTTGCGGGCGGCCTCCCGATCAGAGTCTTTGATGTACTTGGGCTCCGATGGGAAGTCTTTGCTGGATTTGGAGCTCAGAGAGTACCACTTCTTCTTGTTGCCGTCCGCATTTCCCTTGAGAGTTGTTGCAGTGGAAACGGTAGAATGTGTGGAGGCATTATCAGCCATTGTCTTGGTAGAGCTCTTGATTGAGGAAGCACTGGATCGGTTGTGGAATTTTTCTTTAATGTGGTCCTTGAGTGCGGTGGTCCAGAGTTCAGGCTCTTCGGGGAGAGCTAGGTTCTTGCCAGAGGGAGTGTGGGCAACTTGAGGGAATAGAAGGTTCATGATGATGGTGGTGGTGGTGTTTATGTGTTTGAGTTGAATAGATGTGTTGATTTGAAGTATAATTGTTCAAAACAGTCAAGATAAGTGAAGATTGATGTGCTTGATTTACTGAAAGATATGTTCTCTACAGGGAGAATAGATGGTCTTATATAGATGTAGTGACATGCATTGTCCGTGGTAAACTCCGAAGTTGGAAAATAGAAAAAAAAAAAGACTTAAAAGCCTAAGACCCACAGTCAAAGCCCATCATCATGAGTCGAAGCTCGAATGGCCTCCTTGAAGCGTGGAAAAGACGTCAGAGTAAGCAAAAGGTGGAGCCACTCTGTTGTCGGACTAGTCGGAGTAAATCTCGGAGCTCAAAACAAAGAGCCCCCTCCACTTGAGCCAAACCGAATTAGTAGAGTTCTATTGAACTAAACTGAATAATAATGTAAATTCTCTGATTTTCTTCGAGTCATAAGCACATGGGAGAGTCGTGTCCCACAGTTAGGCATATGACAAATGCCGGGGTAAATCTAAAGGGCGTCCAGTGAGCATTACTCTAGCGTCGACTTAGCCCAATTGGTGAGCCCGATGCCGCGGGCTCCTATTTTGGAAGTCAAGTTTGGGCGCTAATCTTTTCCTTGTCGTTTCTTCCTACCGGTTCTGGACCTTCGGCGATCAATACAATAGGGCGTGACCCTTTCCACAGCTTGCGTGGCACCCTCATTGACTGCAGCCTGAGGCTGCTAAACCTGAATGGGTCCAGAAACGAAGCCCTACAAAAGCACTGCCCAAGCCTTTTGATGAAGCCTATGGCGTAGGCATTTCTGCCTGGGCTGTTGTCGACATGATTCGCAGTCTGGTTGCGCACGCGTATATCTTGATGCCTAGGCCTCAATGATGAGCCCACGCATTGATGCTTCGTATTCACTAGGAACGAATGAACGAGCCCCGTGATTCGTAAATCTCCAACTGTCTGAAACCCTGAATATGGAGATCAAAGCGACTCCACTTCCCGCTCAAACCAAATGCGCTAAAGAAATTTTCACTTCAGCCTCCAGAGATCGAGTTGGAATAGGTTGACGGAGAAATATGGGTCGCTGCCGAGTTGGCGAGACTTGGTCGCGGCTACCAGCGGCCAGAACTTCCCCATTATACACACTACGACAGATGTATGTCAATTGAGATCTGTCATTATTTCGATTTCTAGACGAGGCTAAAACATGGAATCCTACAAAATTCGGTGTGAGTCAACAGTGCGGGGGACTCGACGCGGGATAATCCCGAGTAAAAACCAAATTTCAGTCTGGATATAGTAAATTGAAAGTATAAGATCTGCGGGATCTAGAATCTTACTGTAGAGAAGTGGCGTGACGAAAGACGTGGTGCTCCTACAGTAGTCCGAGGCTTGGTCCGAGAACTAGTCCGATGGTAGATTTTTTACTCCGATGCCACGCCTACACAACGTAAGAAGGAGAACTCCAATGCAACCTGATTGAGGCAATATTGGCATGGGTTGATTCTAAATCAGTCTTGTGGTTAGTGGTGATACCAGACTTCCTCGTAGTGATTTGCATGGTATTTTCTGTTCGTTCAGACTTTTTTTTCTGATTGGTCGGTTCAATGTGAGTCAATATGCATCAGCTCAAGTTCGGCCTGCGAATGAATGCCAAGATCTGGCGCTCTCTTGCTCCTCAAGTCCACGCCCTGTGAGGCTTGGAAATGACCTGGACGTTTCTGTTTAAATAGAGTCCCACTTTCACAACGAGAATGACTCTTTCCAAGGGCGTGACCCGAGATGCAAGAAAGTATGCCCCCCCTCTCAAAGACAGGTCGCCCATTCCCAGCATACTCATATCCTTTATGCACCTAACCTCAAGCATTCATTTCATATGTTGTAGCCCCGGATGTCTTCGCCAGTCCAGGTCAAGCTTGCAAGGATGACATGGAGCTCTTTATACCAGACGTTAAAATTGACAGCTATGCCTGCGCTATATTTCTTCGCCCAAACTGCAATTATAACCTCGCCGCATCCTGGAGGTTCAGCATCGTTTCTAATCGTTTCTAATCGTTTCTAATCATTTCTAATCATTGACAATCCGTTCAAGCCTGATTAGGCAACCCCTTGTACGCGTGGGCATCAACCTCAGTTTTTAGCCCCATCTACCCAAAAATTGCACGCGGAGAAACACAGATCTCGCAGCTAGGACCATTATGCAATCCGACGCTTGCTAATTCCCCCAGATTCACCAGGAACAAGAGTTGCCAAGACGGGGTTAAAGACAGCTCACCAATCAGGCATTTGTCAGCAATCCCGAATGCCGAGTGCCATGATGTAATCAGGGCATGAAGTACTAACTGGGTGGGAAGCAATGTCTGTAGAATCTAGTAGATAGAATCTACAGGACATCGGATTGGAGCCTTTAAAACCAGAGCTCCAAGTTCGCTTTTCTTCATCATTCACACAGTCTCTCATCAATTATCTTCCAGCTTGCAAAGTCAATACCATCACAATGTCTCTCAAGCCGATCATTCTGTATGACCACGGACCCGGTCCCAACCCCTGGAAGGTGATCATGGCCTTCAAAGAGCTTGGAATCCCTTACGTCAGTAAGACGGTCGAATGGTCCGAGATAAAAAAGGAGCCGTATGTGTCGATCAACCCCAACGGCCGCGTGCCAGCCATTGAAGATCCCAACACCGGTATCACTCTGTGGGAATCCGGTGCCATTCTGGAGTACCTGGTGGAAACGTACGACAAGGACCACAAGATCAGCTTCGCTGCTGGCTCGCAGGACTCTTTCCTAGCCAAACAATGGCTACACTTCCAGATGTCTGGTCAGGGTCCCTACTTCGGCCAAGCCGTCTGGTTCACCCGCTATCACCCTGAGAAGATTCAGAGTGCCCAGGATCGTTACATCAACGAGATTCGCCGCGTCAGTGGTGTCCTCGACCGTGAGTTAGCCGATAAGGAATACTTGGTGGGCGGAAGGTTCAGCTATGTCGACCTTGCTTTTATTCCATGGTACCGGGTTGCTGCCATGTTCAATATTGATATGGAGAAGGACTTCCCGAACGTGGATGCTTGGTTGAAGCGCCAAAAGGCTCGTTCTGCTATTGCAGAGTCCATGAAGGAACTGGATGAGATCGCTGCAGCTGCTCATGGGTCCAAGTGATTGGACATTGCCTACGGCTGGATACGAAAATTCCGCAAGAAATAAGGAATAGACAATTATGCAGAATAACAATAAGAATTCATCATTTCAATAAGAATAAAGAGTTTGCTAGGATCGGAGTAGAAGATATCCAGAGCAGAAGATAGTTTGATGTTCTGAGTGGAACGCTAGCCTTGAAACAGACTAGGCGGTCAAAGCCGGTCTTGGCGAAACCGCGAGTTTTCCGTGTCGCGACATCCACCTCTCCTCCCCATTGATCCAGCACCCGGTCCAATCATCCCCTTTCGCCTGATTTCACATCGGATCGGGCCCTTTGCTATCCCCTTCAATCCCTTCGGCCCGTCATTTGTCATTATATCGCGTCACTTGCATTGTGCACCTAACTGCGCTTGACAAGGAGTCGATCTTCTGTCGTCTGCGACAGCTGCTTTGCTTAACCCATCATGGATGATATTTCGGTCAACCCTGCCGCGTCGGAGAATTTCCAGTCTGTGACTGGATCAGAGGCTCCCGCAGAGGCATTCCACGCCGCCAGTGGCTCTGGTAATTCGCCCCCAGCCCTCCCCTAAATCGATGTTGGTGGCTCACTAGATAACAGAAGCGCAATCGCGCCAAGAGTCGCCCGTGAAGAAGGCTGAGAACCTCGCCGGATCCGATAATCCTCTCGATGCCCCGGCCTCCCCTAAACCCCAGAATGGCGATGCTGAGCCAGAAGATGAGGAGATGGGTGGGACCGAGACGGACGCCAAGCGCGATACCGAGGGCTTGGAGGATGCTGCAGGAGAGTCGCAGCCCCCCGCTGATGCTACCGAGGGTCTTGAAGATGCAGTGGGCGAGGAACAGCCCGTACCGACCAAGTCGTCCTTAGAAGCTTCGGCCCGTGACCACCTTGTCGTACAGACCCACGCTATCATTCTTCCCAGCTATGCTAGCTGGTTTGACATGAATACCATCAACAACATCGAGAAGAAGGCCCTCGCAGAGTTCTTCAATGGCCGCAACCGCAGCAAGACTCCGGCTACATACAAGGACTACCGTGATTTCATGATCAACACCTACCGATTGAACCCCATTGAATACTTGACCGTGACTGCTTGCCGTCGCAACCTTGCCGGTGACGTATGTGCAATTATGCGTATTCACTCTTTCCTGGAGCAGTGGGGCTTGATCAATTACCAGGTAAGAAATTATAAATCGCGATTTCCCCTCATATTGGGCCCACTAACAAAACCTTCAAGGTTGACCCTCAAACTCGACCATCCAACATTGGCCCGCCATTCACCGGCCACTTCCGCGTTATTGCAGACACCCCGCGTGGATTGCAGCCCTTCCAGCCCGGCCCGCAGCCCTCCGTCACTTCTGGCAAGCCTCTTGCGGCAACTGAGCGCGCTGCGTCTGCTACCCCCGCAATTAAGGCCGATCTGAGTCTTGATCTGCGCCGTAATGTCTACGATACTAAGGGCAAGGAAGCCACCCCACTCTCAGAGAAGCAAACCAATGGCGACATGAATGGAGCTGAGACACAAGAGCCCCGGAAGAAGGCTCACTGCTTTTCCTGCGGCATTGACTGCACGCGGCTTCGGTTCCATTACGCCAAGGCGGCCCCGACCTCAGCCAATGCAAACACCCCGAACGCAAAATATGATATGTGCCCTAACTGCTTCCTTGAAGGCCGCATGCCTTCTAGCCATAACGCCTCAGATTTTGTTAAGCTGGAGGATAAAGCACACTCCCACGTGCCTGACAAGGATGCGCCCTGGACGGACTCTGAGCTGCTCTTGCTTCTGGAGGGCCTAGAGAGCTTTGATGATAATTGGGAGCAGATCGCCAACCACGTTGGTACTCGGACCTCAGAGGAGTGTGTGATGAAGTTCTTGCAGCTGGACATCGAGGACAAGTACCTTGAAGACTTGCCTGAGCTTCGCTCCGGTCCCGGCCGGGAGCCAATCAACGCCACAGAGAACCCTGTGCTTTCCGTTGTTGCATTCCTGGCTCAGATGGCGGAGCCCACAGTGGCTGCTGCTGCCGCCGGCCGTACCGTTGAGGAGATCCGCAAGGAGCTGCGCAATCAGCTTGAGAAGGGGAGATGGCAAGGGCAAGGAATCAGTAAAGGCCGAGGACTCCATGGATGTAGATCCCGTTCGCCAAGTCGAGCAGGCCGAGAAGCCCAAGGAGTCGCTCGCCACCGTTGCTCTAGCCGCCTCTGCTGCTCGCGCTAGCGCCCTTGCCTCACACGAAGAGCGTGAAATGACTCGGTTGGTTGGAGCCGCGGTCAATGTGACTTTGCAGAAATTCGAGATTAAGTTGCAACAGTTCAACGAGATGGAGGAGATCATTGAGGTTGAGCGTCGGGAGCTAGAACAGGCACGTCAACAGCTCTTCCTGGACCGCATGGCTTTCAAAAAGCGTGTCAAGGAGGCCCAGGATGCTTTGCAGGCCGTCAGTCTGCAGGGTCCTAACGAGCACACCAACACTATGCTTGCAAGCGCCGCCACTGCTGGTATTGGCAATCACTACAGCTTCCAGCCTGTTGGTGGAGACGCTCGGGCTGGAGCTCAGCCCTTGAGCGCCGAGACTGGTGCCGATTTCAAAACCCTCGACCTGTAACTTCCTCAATGCATGTACGATATCCCGTGTGCGGAGAAGAGAGACAGAGAGGACACTTTGGTGTTTATGAATATTTGAGTTTTTGGCTAGGAAAAGGCGCAGTTTCTATTATCTGCTGGAGTTTGAGTTGATTTGCCCTGCAAGACCTGATTGATGAGTTTAGGTTTTATTATTTTTGATTCTCAAGGAGATGGATCCATAGGGCTAAGGGTCTTTTAACTTATTTTCTTGAATGTTTATTATTTTTTTTTTTTCACTCTAATCAAATGTGATGGAAATGCTTGTGTCTATTTACGTAGGATTGCTTATAAAAGGGTCTTCAATTGGGGTATATACATTAGGATACATTAGGTCCATCTCTTTAAGGGCTTCAATGCTAGATCATCAAGATGGTTATTCTGCACTTCCATAGCGTGGTTTCACAACACTTGGAATATGACTGCGTTCATCCACATCCATACGGTCCTCACTCATTTCGTCCAGACTTTCATCAACCACTGTGCCGACTCCAGCATCTTCCTTGGCCGAATCGTCAATAGTGATGACATCGGGGGCGGTCTTTTTTCTTGGGCTTTCCACTTCTTCTGATGTTTTTTCCTCATACATAGTCCAGCATCTTTTCCGTCGGTTCTCATTCAAGTCGTCCTCGAGCTCCTGAGTACCATCCGCATACACTTCCCAATCACTGCAGTAGAGAGTTCGGTCGCGCCAGTCGCGGTCTGTCGGGTTGTAGTCTTCTGGTGACGTACACTCCCTTGGAGGTCTATGGACGAGTATGTCTTTTTCATTTTTATTTTCTGGGATGAGTTGAACTCTGAGTCGAGATGGCACGGGCTGTTCTAGTAAACGCCATAATTTGGTTTCTTCGCGGCGACTTATTTCGAGATCGAGAAGATTGGCATCTTCTTCTTCGGGGTCCAGAGGTATTTCGTAAGATTCGGTCCTGGGCAATGAAGACGAGTCTGAAGTGAATTCCGACAACACAGAATCCGATTCAGATTGACCGTCGTCCCGTTCCAGTTCACTTGAGATGTCGTCTTGATCAGATTCGGATTCGGATTCGGAGTTTTCTTCTGTCTGGAGAATTTCATGGGCCTTGTCGTAGCTGATAACACGAGGCTGCTCCTCGCCATCCACTTTGTCAGTGATGGCCAGACAGTTTCGACGCGCGACATCGACAAAGAAGCCAGCTCGACCGTGTTTCATGTTCAGCACGTCAAGGGCAGCTCTCACATCTCTCGTTCGAACGAATTTTCCTCGTTCTCTGCCCATTGCGCGCAGACCATGTAGCCGTGTCATAGCAAAGAAGATTGCGGACTGAACCAAGCGGCGCGTGATGCTCATTGTCAAAGCATAGAAATCCATGAGAGCTTCACCGTGCAGAGAGGGAGACTCGCTTTTTGATTGAACGATGTTACTCCAACAATCCTCCGATCTTGACCCGCCGAAATTCATGAAGAACATTGTAGAGAGATTGACCCAGCCTGGAACGTGCAACACATTTGCAGCGAGATCAATACGGCCACGCAAAGGAGGATTGACCTCTTCTGCAACAAGTTTCCAGGCCTGGTCGTGGGCAATGAGCGCATTCGCATCATAAGTTGCTCGATGCGCTAGCTCCAGATCGAGATCCTCTCTCATGACCAGTGCTCGCGCATATTTATCGAGCTCAGCACAGCATTCCTTGCTGACTTCCACGGCAGCGGGGACGTCACCCAAAACTATGGTGTCTGGGGATCTTTTCTCTTTAAGGCGTTCCAATCCACGGTGAATTAATTCGAGATAATCCACCACCTCCAATTCTGATTTGCTCCCAAGCATAGAGGCGATCTGTTGGATCCCAGCCTTGCCATTCTTGTCGAGCAGTCTAAAGAGTAGTGTCTTTTCTGCCGAGGTCCAGACCACCGAACCATTTTGAGTAATCGTATATGTGTTGTCATCTTCGATCAATTTGGTCGCTGGGATATCGCTCTCTGTTTGCTTTAAAAGTGTGACATATTGAGCTAAGGAATTCTGCTTCAAATCGGCGAGAAGTGCATCGCGTTGTTCCCACCGGTTTTGGGAGGATTTTGGTTCATCTTCGGTCCCCCCTTCCGGCTCAGTTTCATAGCTCGCATGATCTTGTGAGAGATTGCGCTCTTCTGAATGTGGAAATCTAAGATCAAGGGATTCTAACCGGGAAGTAGAGCGCCGCTGCTGCCGCCCGCGATTGGACTCGATGGAGAAATCAGAGTCGTCGGAGTTGTCGGGTTCGAAGGAAGAGACACTGCTCATCGTGGGAGACGCGCAAACTCGCAGCGCAGAGTAAACCGGAGGCGGAACATTACAGCCACGTCTGCGAGATCACTTAAGTCGTCCAGTCTTGGACGAAGAGAATAGGGAAAATAGACAAAAAGTTGTCGGTTGAAGCTCCACCAGTACGTTATCGATAAGAAGTTTGCACTGTTTGTGAGACCTGGGACAAGCTTCAACTTCACCACTTTCTTCCCTTCTGTATGGAGTTCATTCGCAGATTTAGGTTGCTTTCGATATCGAGGTGTAAACCCCTGCCAAAGAGACATGCTGTACAGGGTGGCTGGCGCAATGTGCGATTCAACGCTACTGTTCCCCAGCCGTCCGGCTCAAGTATCGTTCTCCGTGACTACCAAGAAGAAAGTATCCAGTCAGTGCTTAAGTACCTAGGCGATGGCCACCGACGTCTTGGAATATCGCTAGCTACTGGCGCAGGGAAAACGGTTGGTTGGGATACTTTGCCCTGTCTTTTCTCCCTGAAAGAAGCACACTAATTATTCTCCAAAGGTCATATTCACGCAACTCATCAACCGAATTCCGCCACGCGATGCGAAAGCAACGAAGACTATGATCATTGTCCACCGACGCGAACTAGTCGAACAAGCAGCAAAGCATTGTAGACTTGCGTATCCAGACAAAATTGTGGAAATTGAAATGGCACAGAATGTAGCTACTGGACATGGCGACATCATCATCGCATCTGTACAAACTCTCTCCCGAGGGCGCATCAACAAATTCAATCCTAGCGACTTTAAACTCGTTCTTGTGGACGAAGCACATCATATTGTTGCGCGATCATATCGCGAAGTTCTGGGTTATTTTGGACTGAATGAACCTAACTCCGATGCCCCGGTGCTTGTTGGAGTCTCTGCAACCTTTGCGCGATTTGACGGGCTCAAGCTCGGTGCTGCCATTGATCATATTGTCTATCACAAAGACTATGTCGACATGATCGGAGATAATTGGTTGTCAAATGCCATTTTCACGACAGTCAAGTCACAAGCGAATCTTTCAAACGTCAAGAAAGACAAGTTTGGTGACTTTGCTCTCGGCTCGCTCTCACAGGCTGTCAATACCGCAAACACCAACAATATTACGGTCCGGGCATGGATGGCTAACTCCCAGGACCGGAAATCCACTCTGGTCTTCTGTGTGGATGTCGAACATGCCCGACAGCTTACTGCGACATTCCGCGAGCACGGCGTTGATGCTCGCTACATCACAGCCACTACACACAAAAATGTCCGATCAGAGCAACTCGAAGCCTTTAGGAATCAAGAATATCCAATTCTGTTAAATTGCGGTTTATTTACAGAGGGCACTGACATTCCTAACATTGATTGTGTGCTCCTGGCACGACCGACCAGATCGAGAAATCTGCTCATTCAAATGATTGGGCGTGGGTTGCGTCTGTATCCTGGAAAGAAGGATTGCCATATTATTGACATGGTTGCGTCTCTAGAAACAGGGGTCCTTTCAACCCCAACACTCTTTGGTCTTCACCCCGATGAGGTCCTGGAAAAGTCCAGTGTGAAGGATTTCCAAAAAGGCAACCAAGAGGAAAGCAATGCGGAACTATCTATAGCTCCTGAAAGTGAATCGGATGGAAACATCAACCTGAAGTTCACCAAATACGATAGTGTCTACGATCTTTTAGAAGACACGCAGTCCGAGCGACATATCAGGTCTCTGAGCCAAAACTCTTGGGTCCGGGTGGATCACACAAAATATTTACTATCGGAATCTTCGGGGTGGCTAACCATCGAGCACGAGAAAGAAATGTTCGTGGTACGCCACGTCATGAAATTCAACGACCCAACGACCGAGGTCCTTCAATTCACTCGGCCGCGGGTGATTGCATCTGGGCCGGACTTGGAAACCGCCGTCCGTGCAGCAGACACATACGCCAGCAACAAGTTTGAAAAGCGATACATTTCATCCCGGCAACCCTGGCGACAGAGCCCAGCCACATCAGCTCAAATCGCAATGTTGAACAAAGCCCGCATCCGAGATGGGAATTTGAAAGTTGGGGATCTGACACGTGGCCAAGCCACTGACATTATTACCAAGCTAAAGTTCGGGGGCAAGAAACGATTCAAAGAAATTGCGGTTAAGCAACGCAAGCTGCAACGGAAGGAAAACGAGTTGGACGAGTTGCGACGGAGAACCAATGTCAAGGTCGGGCCATTAGAAGGCTAAGCATGGCATCTACAGTTTGAACGGCGGACCTCCTGGCTTTCTACCTTTCCTTCCACATTTTAATGTCTACTTTTAGGGGTTTACTGCAGGAACAAACCCTATTTTAGCCCGCGAGAAGTGTGTCATTTGTGACGGTCACGAACAAAATAGATACATCTATGCCACGTATTTATAGAGTCCAATAGATACAGGTACAATCATGCACATGTGGGTGATAGCAATAAAATTTCGAACATGCCTAGACTGCACCTAGTACACAGGTATCTTGAAAGCAGGGAAATCGTAAGTCCAGGTCTTTATCGACTTCTCATCATAGACACAATCGAAGGTGGCATTGTTACGCCATAGCGGACGGGAAGGCCACTGGCACAGCATCTGGGTCTCCCCCTCGTAGTCTCCAGAAGAGACAGTGGCATTGAGGCGCGTGGGTGTAACGCCATTCTCAACCCAATCTATCATAATCTCCATATTGTCTTCCGGGTACGGACCGGGCTGCAGGGTGTTGGTTCCACAATGCGCGGCACCGGGGATCAGATAAAACTGATACCAGTCTCGGAGCGCTTTCAGACTCGCCTCGCTGGACACATCGGGGTACATAACCGAGCGAACTGATTGCCAGTAGTGCACCGAGGAAGCGGAGGGAATGCTAGGATCGGATTCACCATGGTAGTGCAGGAGTTTCCCGCCAGAGGATTGAAACTTGGTCAAGTCAGGGACGGTGGTCTGCAGACTGTCCGAAAAGCGAACGAAACCAGTCTCCATCCAGCTCACTAGAGTATCATAGGTGACCCCATCGAGGGTTGATAGGTTATCCAGGTCCAGAAGCTCGACAAATTTTGTGACCCATTCACCACCGGTAGATGTAATTGATAGTTCCCAGGCATCGGTGCTGTTATTCCATTCGGTGCCAGCGTCGCCGAACTGGGAGCCAATCTGCCACGAGAGGTAGGCACGCTGACCTTTGCTGTTGTGAAGACTGGCATAGATAGCCTTTGCAACAGCAACGCCTTCCTTCGAGACTTTGCCGCTCTGAACGGGCTGGTAGCTACTAGAAGAAGAGCCACCAGGGGATCCGGAAGAGGTAGTCGAGGCAGCACAGTAGTACTCCTCACTGATTATAGACGATAGATCAAAATCTAACATACACAAATCGGTACGAGAGATCACACCATCGGTACGATCATCGAGAGGGTCGCAGGCTTTGATAGTGGCGTTTACGATCTTAGCCAGCTCACAGGGAGGAGGGTAGTAACCCAGGACTTTCTCAACCTCGGCAGAGAACACATGATTGACCTGTTGCTGGGCCATTCAGAAAGCAGGAGCACCTGTGATCGCACCATCGTACTCATCACCATATCTCTGAACCTGGCTCATACCCTCCCGTCCGCCATCGGAGCATCCTTCGTAGTAGGTATATAGCTTAGAGCTGGTTGAAAGACCATAGAGACCCTTGGTGACATACTTACCAATTTGGGTCATCTCGCCAAGGGCTTGATAAGCGAACATATAGGTCGCATCCCAGTTGATAGAGCCATTGCCAAGGAGCACAGCGTCATCATAGCCAACGCCATTCAGGGCGTCGTAGCCTGCAGACGTGGCTCCAGCAGCAGCACCATAAGGAAGGCCACCGGTCGAATCAGTGTTCAGCGAATATCCTCCACCACCAGCAACGTAGAAGCGGTTTTTGAAGTCTGCAGGCTCAGGGAAGGCGTATTTGACAATAATGTTAGTGTCAGGATTGCCGGGATGAATATAAGTGAGCGTGGCATTGCAGTAGTCGTAGGTTTGGCTGGAGCCACTGCTGCTCATTCCACCACCAACGGTAGCATTATAGACCACAGCGGTTGTAGAAGCGGATGTGATCAGATTGATACCCAGCAGAGTACCGTTGGAAGGCAGGACAGACTTGACATTGGACAGTGTGCAGACATCGGCCAGAGACTCCGCATTCGCAGCCACGGCACAGGCCGCAACAAAAGTCCCGACAGACGCGTTGGACAGAAGACGCATGGCGTGTGAACTGAAATGAAATTGAGTGTGGCAATGATCTGGATAATACTGATCAAGAAAACAGTTGTTCGCTACAACAATGGACTCGGGGGTGCGGAACTGGTATTTATAGGGGAAACCCCCTGGAACAGGCGAATGGCTGCATCAACAGTGATAGAAAGTAGCATATTCATAGATTATCTGCCGGTCTGTCAGACAGTGTCCCCATGAAATTAATTGCCGATGAAATCTTCAATCCGGTCTAGAGTTAGCTCAGAGTGTGTCGTCATCCTGCAGCAGGACGCGTCTCGAAAGTGCCACTAAATGTCTAGCCAATTCAACGAAACATGACCGTCATTGAATAGGCAAAGATTCTCTGTATGTGGCCGCGTCAGTGTTTGACCTTCCATTGGACCAAGGTATGTATCATCAAGGTGGTGGCTTGAATAAAATGAGCGGGTGAAAGGAAGGTTAGGGCTCACAGGGGTATGAGGGAAATTAAAGTTAGAGCAAGTTGTGGGGAGACCCCAAGAGCCCCACCGAAGAGCCCGGGATAGTGTGGGAACATTGTGAAGAAAAGGTCATATCTCCAGCATGTTATTTGTGCTGTTAGCCTGTACCATAGATTCCCTAAAAGAGATGCGTATGAACAGCTCTGGAAAGGGAATGAATAAACGGTATACATCCAACAATCAATCATATTGCACCCGAGCTTTGAATTAGGCAATCAGTGTCGTTGCTCATTCAGGTGGGGGAGCCCTCATTTACGGTTTAAAATCTCGCCCGGAGAGGTCCCAGCACAAGATCGACTCACCTGAGGGAAAGAGCCAATGACTATAGGTCCAGGCATGGCACGTTGTGGAGGTTGAAGTTAGACGGCAAATCCGGGGAAGGGGAGTCACATGCTAGCTGCGCTAATGACGCAGCTCGGCAATCACATCTCTCGCTGCATCTTTTTGGGAGGGGGTGCTTGCTCAGTCGCTCTTTTTGGCGGAGGGGAACTATCGAGTATAGAAAAAGGAGAAGAGAAGAATTGGAATGGAAAAAAGGAAGAGGAAAAGAGAGGGCGGTCATGTTCGACAATGGCGCCTTCCTAAAACAACAAATCAATGCATCGTGCCTTCCTTGTCTTTCTTTGCTCCTGATTCTGCTTATCTGCCTATATTGGCCATTCGTCAATTTCACAGATTTGTTATGGAAGGTGAATGTACTATTTTATACGAGCAAAAGCCTAAAAGAATAAGAAAAAAAAAATTGAAAAGCACCTAGAACCAACTCCAACGCCCCAAGACATTTCAAGGTCACCGAGTTTTCACCAAAGTCACCGCTAAGATCAAAGAGAATGGAGCCTCCTATAATCGGAATGGCCCAGGAGAACCATTATTTCAAGGGCTTCCTTCCGTAGACAACGACTCTGAAATTCTATTAGTAGATGCCTACCACAATATCAATATAACGACTCACTCCTTGCAATACGCGTGCATGCTCTTGTCACGCATCTGCTGCCTCACTGCCGCATTTAAGATTTGGGATGGTTCAGTTCCCCACCCAAGGACCGAAGTGAACAATCTCAGACCATAAGATTCGACGGCCTTCGCGGTCATGGCAAGCATGTACCTCCCCAAATCTTTCAGATAAGGGTCTTGTGGCCAAGGAGCGTAGGGTAAGAAGTAGGTGAACTGCTGCACGTCTTCAAAGCCAGCGGTAATAAGCCAATCGCGAAGCTTAAAGTAGACGTTCAAATCTCTGCCAGCCTTGTGCGAGGCGACCTCCAAGGCTTGCAGGTACTGGATAAAAGGGGAGTCTAGCTTGACCGTACCGTCGTCGCTCCAGGCCCACAAAGCACTCTCCTGGATCTCAAAGTAGGCTCCTGGCTTGAGATGATCGTAGACCCGTTGGAGTAACTTGGGCCAGTCTGCAACGCATCTGAACAAGGTTGTCAGCATGGACCTCCGGGTAGAACGAAGCAGAGAGCATACCCAGATATCATTCGTGTATGGATAAAGTCGAAACTGTTCTCCTTGTAGAGCCATTCTGCCTCGAAATCCTCCACGAGGAACTCCAAGTTGGGTGTGACCCAGCTGGGCTGGATGGCACTGATGTCAGTTCCAATTACCTGAGCTTCGGGGAATTTCCTTGAGGTTGATTAGCCACGGATCTAGACGAAGGTGGACGGAAACATACTCCGCGATATCGATGGCCCAAATGCCAGTACCAGTGCCAAGATCCAAGATTTTCTGGGGATTTTTGACGGGCGCTTTGTAGAGCTCTCCCTTTAACAACACCAACCAGCTGGAACAAGGTCAGCATCCATCAAAACTGGCTGAACTGGGATCTGCTGACATATGGTGGGCCTAGGCGTATTAGCGGAGGACTCCAGAAGGTGATCAGGAGAACTATACCAAGTCCATGCGGTCTTGTTCCTCTTCATCATTTGGCATCCTAGGTTTCGATCAGTGGCAGTTCGTTCCTGGTTCGTAGTAGAGATATTCGCATTACATGTAAAGGCCCTGTAATCAAATTAACGCAGGTTTTATTAGAAATCACAGTTGGTCCTACTGCTCGATTACTATGATAGCGGCGACCATTTTCGTATTCGTAGTCAAGAATACTAGAGGATAGCGATGTGATATCCGAGTCATCGCTATCGAATTGACTGCTTCCATCCTGTGTGATGTTTAGCTAGAATCCCCAGTCGGAAACGCTCGGTTCATACACTTCCAAAATCATCAACCACGACTGGACCTTGAATATTAAGCGTGGTCTCGCCGGCGTTTAGTAGCGCCTCGGGGCGTCTAGGATCATCCGGAGCCGAGGCGGGCTCCAAAGTCAACGGATCAGCCATAATGGTTTTCAACTCAGGATTGAAAATGTCGAGGTGACGACATCCGGACTTATAGTCCGAAGTTAAGAGAATTTCGGGCAGAAATGTGACCTGTCGATGAGTCTGCAGATTCCAGTTCGGTGAGGGGCCTGCACGAAGCCCAATTGATTCTCCATCTCGAACCATAGGATCATCCAATGATCGATGCAGATCCCACGGTACTTTGTCGCACAAGGACTCTGGGACTTGGAACCTTCCCGGATCTTGCATGCATTGCCGAGCCCGCGGCAAATCATCTTTTCTATGTTTTCCAAACAACGCTCTAGTTGCAGATTCAAATCAACGCAACCGCATTGACCTGAAAAGACAGATAACCAGCTCACACAGGATCTTCCTTCTCCACTGAGCGCTAATAAATCCCGACAGTTTGGATCTTCCCTCCACCTCCACCTACCATTCTTATCCTCCGAGAGGGTGAATAGACACGTCCAGGATACGAGACACCTCGCTCCAACAGACCGGTCCGGCCGTGAGACTTACACATAAGAAAGGCCAACGCAATTGGTTCCGGACTGTCGGGTCGGATTCCTGTCAGGCAACTGGAGCGGGAGATGCATTCAACCGTGTCATTCAGACCGATCAGAACTTGATTGACGAAACACACTAGCGAAAGATGCCCGACTCTCTGGCTCAAAATTTCATAACTTCCTGACTCCGCGACACGCGGCATGAGCAGATTTTCTCCAGTGGCAAACCCTTTTACGGGATCCCGGAGACTTGAGACCTCTGATATGCAGTGAGAAAGTCGAAGTGTCCGATGTGATGTATGGATTATTCGAGATAATTCGACCTAATATCTTCAGTCTTCGCAAACGATAAGAAAATTTCGATCGAAATCGAATAAACTGGCCATTTTTCTCACATTAGGACCCCGCCTGGACTGCTAGCAGCACCGCAATACGTACCAACTGATTCAATATCGAAGAGACGGCGCCCACGCGAGCCATAACGCGCAATGCCGGCCCCGTCTCATAATCGAACACCACCTAACCGACCATGGCTGTGCTAGATATCTCACCTGCACCCATCTCGAACCCAGGGCCCTTGTCCTCCAGACTCGTGAACAGAGAAACCGAGAAACCGCATGAATACATCACTGAGATTGCAGTATGAATGACACGACCCCAGTGAGAGCTGTATTTGGCATAGCTGGATAGCAAATATCAGAGTTCGATGTCGCAAAAGCTCTTCAAGTCACTTTGTGGTTTGGAGGGCCTCTAACATTGAGAATCACAGCTCCTCGCGATGAAATACTCACACTTTCAAAATTGTAATCCGAAAGCGAAGAGTTGAATACACAGTCTCATATCAAAAAATCAGTCCATATCTCGGTTTCTTTGAGATATCTGAGATCTATGAGTTCATGGTATTCTTGAAGACCTGTCTCCACTTGTCAGCATATGTTACAGTACCGTTGATTTGTAATGCCCATCTCAGTCTAACTAGTTAACTCTATCTTGACTTCCCTAAACTTCATCCACATAACACATGCAATGTTGTCGACCGATCCACAGCGCTCCGTCTGTGTGAATTGCAAATCGCGCAAGAAGAAATGTGATAAAGTGTGGCCAAGGTGTGGCTATTGCACACAGTGAGTTCCCTCCTGCCCCACTTCGACACATTGAATTAATGAGATGAAAGAAAAAAATTAGACTGTTCATATCAGTCAGTTGATACTAAACACTTGTTTGCCCATCCAAAGCCCTTCTTGGCGACTCTTAGTCCCATTATTCGTTCCTCTTTGCTTCTATCAACTACCTTCTCAGATGTTTTATCATCAGAGTCGACAACCGTCGACTCCACTGTATACCGGCAGACTCTACATATCATACGAGCGATGGGCCAATTTGTGGATGATATCACCGCCAGATATTTTCGCGGCATCCATTCGTTTATCCCGATCATCTCGCGTCCCCGTTTCCATGAGCAGCTTGTCAAATGTGGAGCACCGCCTCTGGCCGGTTTCTCAATTTTATTGTTGAGTATGGGCCTGATCACCTATCACCCAGAGCTGGTTCAACAGGTATCCGAACCTCTTGACATGACAACACTTTACGTAACTACAAAAACACTCTTTGCTCAGGTACAGGCATCTTCTCCACCATCATTGCATCTCATTCAAGCGAGTACAATCATTGCTGCGTACGAGTATGCAATTGGCAAATTCCATGATGCGTTTACAACTATTGGCATCTGCGCAAGAATGGGTTATACATCCCGTCTCCATCTAGCGAACCCAAACGCAGGAATGGACCGCAATACCTATCTACAAGCCGAAGAGGAAAGTAACACATGGTGGGGAATTGTCGCCTGTGAAAGGTATGATGGCAGTCCAGTCTAGTTGAATTTACCCATCCAAAGCTCATTGCCATAGGATATTTTACTGTGAGATAGCGGAATCTCAACAGCCTTTTGCAATGCGGGTGCCTCCCCGAGAAGCTCGGCTTCCAACGGAGCCAACGTTAGCGTCTTTTGCAGTATCTAAGTCCAGATCTCCTCTAAACGAACCCATTGCAACTGAAACCACAGGTGGCTTTGCATGTATGGCACAGGCAACCTGGCTCCTGGATGAGGTTTTTAAAGCAATGGAGGTAACAGATCTAGATGCAAGATTAACTCAACTTGACGGGCTTGATCATACTCTTCGCACCGTCCTGACTGTGGTCATGAATAGAGACCAAGGGGCCTGGGGTTCATTTTGCGCTGCCAATGCGATGATTATTAGGTACGACCTGAATCCCTTGACCCTAAACCATCTGGCGAACTAAGAAACAGTAGGGCTCTTTTCATTCTTCATGGGGAGATTTTGCACCAAGTAGCACACATGGGGGCCTGTAAGCGCAAATCCCCAGAGCAATGGCTGAACAGCTCCCGTGCTGCCCTGGACTCGATTACGAAGATGGTACAGGATATTGCAATAATTCACAGCGAGGTTTCAGCTCTCTCCAATCTGGATACGTTGCCTCCAAGCTGTGCATTTATTACTCGTGCCGCACTTCGGCATATAGATGGCACTGGACTCAATGGCGATCAGTGGGATGGTGCTAGGACTAGGGAGAAGCTTCAGATGTCCTGGGAGAAATTTAATCATCGTTGGAATGCTGTACCTAAGTATAATGGCTAGTTAGTACTTATATGTGTGGCCGAATGATTGGAACATGGACTCGAGTTAGGGTAATCGTTCTTTAACGAACTAATTGAGACCAAGAAGTTGAAAAGAAGAACCTTTACTCCTGAAAGCTAGCATAAAAACGTCGATAGTATAAGAAAAACGCCTCAAAAAACATCCGTCCAACCCATAGAGGAGACAGAGATAACAACACCCCGACACCTTAACTTCCGCTTGATGATATATGAGTCTCCAATGTATCCGGAGAAAAGACTGAACAGTAACAATAATGCATAACCGCTGGTACCTGACATAGCTTAGTAATACCACACGTGACATACATAACGTAGCGGGGTAGACCTTATGAGCAAACCTTTCGAGCAAACCCCCGCTATCCAAGTCTCAACAATCTCACCCGATTTCACCCATCACTACCACCATCATGTCCGCCCTCAAGGATCAGTTCGACCAGGCTGCCAAGGATGTCAACAACCTCAAGCAGAAGCCAAGCAACGATGAGCTGTTGAAGGTAAACGGATCCCGCGACGCGCCGTATCCTCGATAGTGTATTGACGAGTTTCCCTAGCTTTACGCACTCTACAAGCAAGCTACAGTGGGTGACTGCAACACAGAACGGCCTTCCGCCTTTAATATCAAGGTAATACTCTCATCTCCCACGTTCATATGACTTTCCACTAACGCCAACATTCGCACTGTAGGAGAAGTACAAGTGGGATGCATGGAACGCTCTGAAGGGGGAGACAAATGAGCAAGCGATGGAGCAATATGTCAAGTTCGTGGATGAGCTGAAGGCCAGCCATGGATTCTAAGCGTAATCCTAGCTTATAGATATTGCTTGACTTGACATGAGACTAGTCCATCGGTAGTATTAGTACAAGGACCCTTACTACAGAATTACATGATCATTCCAAATTTAGAGTACATATCAACGTAGAATGGTAGAAGATTGGTTGAGAAATTTGAACAGCATGAAATGTATTTTTGTCCTCATCAACTAACTATGAAATTCATTAAACAAAGTCATAAACTCCATAAAAAGACAGTATAATTCCGTCTTAAATGACTTAGATGTCATCCTCGTCAGAGAAGACCTCCTCACCACGCTTGCGGCGGGCGGCACGCTCCTTCTTCTTCTTGCGGAGCTCAGAGCCTGGGAAATATATGTTAGCAATCTTGTCTTGAATGTACTCCAAATTAGGATAGGATGATATAAAAACTCACCAGTAAGCTTCTTCTTCTTCTCAGTAACAATCTTGTTACCCATAGCATCGAACTTGTCCTCCTCGTCATCACCCTTGGCGTCGAGACGGGGGCCGGAACCCTGACCCTGGACCCAGTTGTGGCCGGAGGGCTGCATGAGACCGTCGTTGACGGCCCAGACTTCCTCAGTCAAGTTCTCAGTGAACTCACGGGAGTGAGTAATGATGATAACACCACCCTCGAAAGACTTGATGGCCTTGGACAGAGCACCCAGGGAGTCACGGTCCAGGTAGTTAGTAGGCTCATCAAGGACGATGACGTGGGGACGCTGCCAAGAGCAAGCGGCCAGGACGACCTTAACACGCTGTCCACCGGACAGACCGCGCATCTGGGAGTGAGAGACCAGCTCGTTGTCGAGACCGAAGTTGGCGCAGTGCTGCTCAATCTCCTTGCGGACAAGGGGACGGAACTGACCGGAGGCGAGGGCCTCCTTCTGATCAACCTCAGCGACCTGCTTGGAGTGAGACTCCATGATCTCGGAACGGGGCAACCAGGTGTTGTCAGCGGACATCATGGGAGTCCACTTCTCGGACTTCATGCCGATGTTGTCACCCAGAGACCAAGAGATCTCGTACTCGTAGGTGTTCTTGAACTTGCGACGAGAGTGGATACCAATGACACGACGGAAGGTACCCTCGACCTTGTAGATCTTGTCCATGGCCTTCTCGTCCTGCTCGGTGACGATCTTGTTGGCGCGGTCCATGGTCTCACGGTCCTCACCGGTCTGGAAACGCCACTGGATGTACTCCGAGGGGGTGGAGCCGAGGTGGTTATCGATGTGAGCGAAAGCGTGCTGCTTAATGTAGGCAATACGGATGTTCTCGTGCTGGTAAACATCACCGGAGGTGGGGATAAGCTCACCGGTCAGGACGTTGACCAGGGTGGACTTTCCAGCACCGTTGGGACCGATGACGGCAATACGGGAACCCAGGGAGACCTGGAAAGTGACGTCCCGAATCTGGGGCTTGGGGGTGTTGGGGTACTGGAAGGACATGTTGGAGACACGGACAATGGCCTTGGACTTGGTCTTGACACCCTCAAGGAAACCGGGCTCGGGGAACTTGAACTCCATGTCGGAGGCGGACAGCTCGTAGTAGGAGCGAGCGGCGGGAACGCGCTTGACGAACTCGCTCAGAGTACCGCGGTAACGCTTAAGCTTGAAGCGCTCGTAGTGAATGACGTGTTGGATAACGTGGTCCAAGAAGCGAGAGTCGTGAGACACCATGATGGAAGTGCAAGGGGAGCTCTTGAGGTAGTTCTCGAGCCACTCGACGTTCTTGACATCCAAGTGGTTGGTAGGCTCATCGAGCAGCAGAATATCGGGGTTCTCGAAAACGGCACGGCACAGAGCGAGCTTCATCTTCCAACCACCGGACAGGGCAGTGATGAGACCATCGAGCTGGGACTCCTGGAAGCCGAACTCGTTGACAAGCTTGTCCTTGACCTCAGCCTCGTTGGGCTGCAGGCCAACCTCGATAAGCTTCTTGAGGGTCCAGCCAAGGACGGTCTGCTCGGTATCGGCGGAATCCAAGTCGTGCTCGACGTAGACGGTCTTGACCTCGGACTTCTTGGGGAAACCCTCGAGCTGCTCGTTGTTGATAGCACGCATGAGGGTGGTCTTTCCGGAACCGTTGGGACCGAGGAGACCGTAACGCTGACCACGCTTGAGACGCAGGTGAGTCTGGTTCAGCAGAATCTTGGCACCGTAGGCCAGGGAGAAAGTGCAGTTGCAGAGATCGACACCCTCCTCCTCATCGGAGGGGACCTCGTCAGCGGCAGCGGCATCGGGAGAAGCACGCTTGCGCAGGGCCTCGGCAACGGACTGGGCCTCCTCCTCACCGGTGATGGCAACGATGTAAGGAAGGGCGTTCTGGGTCCAGATGGTGGCATCGGAGTCCTTCTCGTCAACGAGCTGACCAGCGATGGCAGCAACGTAGTTGATGATGGTCTCGCAAGCAGGAATGCGGGCAGCGAACTTGGGCTCAAGGATCTCCTTGAGAATGGCAGAGACGGTGGAGATGTCACCAGCGGTGGAGATCTCGGGGATCTTGCCATCCTTGATCTCACCAACGCGGGACAGGGTGTCCAGAGCCTGGCGGGTCTTCTCACGAGCCTCGGGGTCGGCGAGGGTCTCGAAGTTCTTGTTCAAGCCGGGCAACATCTTGGGCAAGAAGGGAGCGACAATCTGGGGGTCCTCGACAAGCTTACACATGTTGTCGACAATGACGGCAGACTTACGCTTGATGGCAGTCTCACGCTCGACAAGACCACGGTCAAGCAGGGGAACCATGATAGCGAGGGTGGGGCCAGTGACATCGGAAACGAAAGTGGTGGCACCGAGCAAGTGAACGGTCTCGGGGACGTTCTCGGGCTTGGAGATACACTTGATGAGCTCAGGAATGAAGCGCTCAATATCCTTGTTGACAATGAGACCGCAGACCTTCTCCATGGTGGTGTAGGCGGCCTTCTTGATTTCACTCTTGGTGTCCCACATGGCCTCGGAGATGACGGGGATCAGGCGGGGGACCTGGTAGGAGAGCTGAGCGGGGGAAGACTCAACGAGGAGCTCCAGGCAGGTAAGGGCACACATCTTCTCCTGCCACTTCTGGGCGTTCTGGATGGACTCCATGAGAGCGGGGACAATGGCCTTGACGGCGTTACCGTTGATGGCCTGAACGATAGCAGCGGCGGTGCTCTGGGCAGCCTCACGGACGGGAGCCATCTTGTCACCAACGGCGGCAAGGACGGGGCCGAGGAGAGCCGCAAGGTGGGGCTCGACACCGGGAGCGATGGTGGCGTGGGAGGCAATGGCGCGGATGCCCTCAAGGGCACGCTCACGGGCAGTGGCATCCTTCTTGTTGGCAAGCTGCTTCACGAAGGTCTCGGCGGCCTTGGCGGGCAGAGTCTGCTCGGGAATGGGACCGCTGAAGAGAGTGGCGAGGTTGCCGGCGGCGGCGTTGACCTCCTCGGCGGAGGAGGAGATGTTGAGGTTCTTGATCAAGTCCTCGAGGACGGCCACGGACTGGGCGACCTCCTTGCCGGAGGCGGCAGGGACCTTGGAAACGTCGACGGCAGGCATTTTGGAGGAAATTTTGGCGGTGGAGAAAGAAAAAAAGGCGAGATTAAGATAACGAAAAGAAAGACTTTTCTATGGGTATCACGATATCGATGGCCCAAGCCGTGTCAACTGTTCAAGACACAGCAACGCTCTGTTCAGATTGAGCGGGGTGAGGGTTTTCTATCTGTCTATGCAGAGAGAAAAAAAAAAGAAAACAAAGAGAGGGCAGACCTCAAAAAAAACAGATGAGGAGGGAGTGGGAAGAAGGAGGGGCGGGTTGAAGGGGGGGCAAGATTATTTATCGTGTGGCCCTTCGCCGCCCAAGGTGTGAATCGAAAATTTTTTTTTGTTCCCAGCGAAACTAACCCTGTTTCGGGCTTAGTTCGGCGGTGACGGGCTCCCGATTGGCCACGGGCTGGTGTGTGCCCGAATCCCTCTCTTGTGATTGGTTGCGTAGCGGTTGGGAAATGAAAAAATCGGTTTGAGGAAGGAGGGGTGTTGCTCTTAGATAGCCCTATCTCCTCTGTAACTATAGTAACGTATCAACGGAGTTTCTCTCATATGGGGATTCATATTTTCATTCTATAATTACAAAGCTGATTTCTTTTTACCGGACTCTTATTTTAGTTATTGAATTTTAATTTTTTCCCGCGGCTATCAGAGGCTCGAGGCCTGCACATGCACCATAGCCTAGTCCACTCTAGGAGGTCAATCCGGGGCATGAAACACCCTGTACAGAATCAGCCCTCCTATGTTCTATGCATGGAATCTGGACTTGTGGGTAGCGCAGGGCTGCCGCTGCCAAAACTCTGCTGTTCGCCACTTTCATGACTCGGTGGCGTAGGCTATGTTCGGTATATCCAATCAAGGGTTCCGACCTCGAAAACGATTAGACCAACGTGTACTCTAATTGTGCTTCTGATCCGTCTTTTATTCGAAGATTTTCCATCGCTACGAACCAGATCTCCCGTTTTGGCCCGTTCAAATCAGAATCTGAGGTGTTCTGGAATCTGACGGTCTAGTGGCTGTGGGTTAACATAGACATGCAAAGGTATCGTAAGCGTGAAACAAAGCAAAAATCCCTAATATTCTAAGAATAATTGATTTTACGTTGACCTGGTAGGATCAATCTGAACATCTCAGGGACTTTTGATTTCGAGATTCCCCTCCCTTCTCATGAGACCGAGTATGAAAGATGAGGAAGTCATTCTCGATGCCTATACATGCTCGGTGTTCACTCACCGCTTCAAATATTTCTTATCGCTTATCGCCGTGTAACCTTAAATGATCCGTGTCCCAAATTCTTATTTCTTAATTCTGATTTCTGAGTTTCAAGGCTGCACGTATTCCTGGGAACGAAAATTCTTTCATGCTAAGCCACCTTGGTTCCTCTCTGATCCCCCGCGACAACCGGCGAAAACCGATCGGGTCACTCGGCAGTGGGTCCTGAGGAGTTTTTCTCTGAACGGCTTTGTAGATTTTCAATGCTTATTGTTGAATCCCGAATTTTGTTTGACTTCTAGCTTCCGACTCTGCCGCCATTTTCCCTCTATCCTTGGACCCGAATCCAGGCATGCGATCCAAAAAAAAAAAAAAATTTAAACCAAATTAAAAATAAGATAAAAAAAAAAAAGTTCGCGCTATGATTTGTCAACATTTTTATTTTTATTTTCGATGCTATTATTGCCCTGTTGCATGACTCTCGGCGTTTGCCTTCCGCCACCAAGGGCCTACTGTAGGTACTTACGTCGCAACAAAGTTATTTATTCAGGTGTGTTCTATAGTTGGATCTGGGGGTGGATCCCAGCCATGCCGCCCCTTCTCTGTATATCTCTCGG
This sequence comes from Penicillium longicatenatum, assembly GCF_028827895.1. Lineage (NCBI taxonomy): Eukaryota > Fungi > Ascomycota > Eurotiomycetes > Eurotiales > Aspergillaceae > Penicillium > Penicillium longicatenatum. Next base: position 3,210,646 of record NW_026643120.1, on the reverse strand, counting down.
CCCCTTTTCACCTGGGGTAAAGTGGATGGGGCCGAGTCCCCACCCCTTTCTAGACATTGCATGGGATGTGTCGAATCTGGGGTAGATCCACGGGAGACAAGAATGTATCTCCTACATGCAAGACGCGCGCATCTTTGTTGATCAGGGCCCCTTTCTTGATTAATTTACAGCCCCTATCAAACCCTCGTACTTGCACCCCCTTTCCCCTTGCCCTGACGCTCAGGCCTATCACCTCTAGATTCAACAAAAAGGGGCAGGACTTAGGGGGGAGCCTATCACATTTTCATCTCCGAGGAGGCTGTTCAGCCGTGTCTGACCGCAGTTGTCTTAAGCAATGATACCGCGGTACGTAGCATACCGTTTCAAGTTTCAGCTGACCAAGAATAAACAAAGCTTGTGCTTTCCATGGTTTTCTTTGTACGAGGTCAAATATCCAATTTGACTGCAGCCCCCATCAGGCACCACTTTAAACTGGAAAGGTATTCAATATTGACTATTGCCCATAAAACGAGGGGCCTTGGTTTAGAAGTGCGGGGAACATTCATCAGTATAATTCATGATCTATGCGTTTCTAGTACAGAGTACAGTCCAACAGAACAGTGCAAAAACGAGACTATTAGTATGAGGGATGCTCGACCGGATCTATCAACCGCCACCCAAACGCATACAAGAAAGTCTAAAAGTCAACAGCATCTGTTCAACCAACACCCCAGAATTCTATGTCCAGACCAGGAAGACAAAGACGAAAGAAAAAGACAATCAAGGTATATACACGAGATCACCGCCTCGGTTCTTGGAGATCGAAGTCCAAGCCACGGCAACTGATCGAGTGGGAACATGGCTCCCTGAACCAAGGAACATGCACACGGAGGGAATGGGATGTCATCCTTAAGATTAGGGGGAAACAAATGGGCCCAGTTTGTGATATAGCAGCAAATACTCCCCCGCGCACAGGACACAGGCAGGGCCCGTGGCAAGGGTTGCTAGTATGGTCATTCCTGGGAAGTAGGGGGAAGAGGGAATGAGACAATGAGGATGTTCATCCCGGTGCTGTACAAAAAAAATAATAATCAAAACGCTCAAAACTCCAATCCCAGATGCGCAACGCCGAAGCAGAATCGGCAAGGTTAAAAGATGATTAAAACTGGGTGTTTCTTTTTCTCATGGCTTCTTCTTGACGTGGCGGCTTCCTGACTCGGAGGGAAGCTCGTCACCGTCAATGATGCGCCACAGACGACGCGGGGAAAAATTATTGCCGAATAAGTAAATACCGACAAACCAGGCTGCGAGGAGGTTTGCAAGATGGTGAAGGAGGTATGCATAGGTGACTCCGTAGACCGCCGAATACATGGCAATCGCAAAGAAGATGATCGAGGTGACGTGTTTGAACCTGGAGAATGTTAGTTTACAACAGAACAAGAAGACAGGGTAAGAATGAACATACCGAGTAGTGATCCGTGGTATCATAGCGCCACTGGTCATGGTCTCAACCAGGAGGAGGAATGGCATGATAGACAGAACGTTGTGGTGGGAGGAGAAGGGCATGAACCAGTGCACCACAAGATTGTGGGCCCAGACCAGGAGTACCAAGACATTGATAGGCAGAATCCACAACATGAGAATGAGAATGGAGTGGGCGTAATTGCCGAAGTTGAGGTGAGAAGCGGATCTCTGTTGCAAAAGTTAGGATGTCTTACGTTGGCAATGGTATTAGGGGGGAAAAGCATACTGTTTCCTTGACATGCCACTGGGCACGCACACACGTCGCAAGCTGTACAATACAGGCCACCATGTAGGCAAACTGATAGGGAATGACCGTGGAGACAAGAATCAACAACACTATAGTATGGATTACACGTCGTCGAGGTGTAGGGGTGCTGAAAATAGGGAGGGTGCTATGGATCATTAGCAAAAGTTACCAGTAAATATAGCGCGGAAAGGACTCACCCTCGGTCTTCGCGTCGGATATAGCCCGACTTGCTGTTCACAGCCCCATACGCCAAAGAGAAGACGTTGACCAGGAAGAGAGCCACATAATTGACCAATAGACAGGCGCCAACACTGATGACCCCAAATATCGGTACAAGGAACCAGAAGAAGGCATCTTGCGACCCCAGAAGTAGATCATTTTTGGTGAAATCGGCCGGAGTTTCCGTAGAGTTGGTCCGCCAATGGAATGGGTCATCGGACTGGGGAAGTGCCTTCGATGTAGCGAGGGAAGATGCCAAAAGCGACATCGCTACTAATAAGAGGGGAAGAGACGACCGCAAAGCTCGATCGAGCCCATCGTTGAAGGGAATGAAATATCCTGTCTCATCATAGACCTGGAATTGCTTGCGGAGCACAAGGGCTACGACCAGCAATGGGAATGCTGCGAAGATGGTGCGGTATCGCATCACGAGCTCGCCTAGACTGCTCTTGATGTCAACCTGGAGCGAGAAGTCGACAGTGGATCCAGAGCTTGGATCAGTCCACAGTTGGAATGACACGCCGGCCTGGGCTGCCTGATCGCGGAGCGGAGGTGGCATAAATGGAGCAGCACCGTGGAGATTAACATTCACTTGGTCGACATTCACGAAGAATTTAGATTCGTGCGGATCCGCAATGGACTGCCTCAGGAGTGGGGCAAAAAGCTCGTCTTGTTGAGGATGCCGTGTGATCTTGAGACGGTAGTCCAGCAGACTGGAGTACAAAGCTGGGATCTTGATCTCTGTGACCATAGGCCGATTAGCGGGGAGGCGCATCTTGATTCCTGCACCCAATAGGCTACCCAATCCCACCTTGGCGCGAATCATGGAGTCTGAGCTATCCGAAAACTCTGCGACCAGGAACCCTTGGGTAGGCACGGTGGCCTTGTCCACAACAGCCACAAACTGATGTTCTGCGAGAGCCTCCAGATCATACTGGAGATAGGAGAATGGCGGAACACGGTCATAAGCGTGCTTTGACGAAGGAGTAGAAGCAGGCAAATGAATAACATCAGCTTGTGCACTCTTGCAAGCCAACCTGGTAGATCCCGCAGTCCCACCGGAGTATTCCATGTTCATAGAAAAGACGTTCGAACGACCATTATTTAAAGGAAACACACTGCAAAAGAGGACTTCGATATTGCCCTGAGCACCAATGACCTGGTCAGTGAGAAGGGTAAACTTCTTGCCTGCAACACCCTGCGGAGGAATGGGAAGAAGGCGAACATCGGGGCCATGTCTCTGGCCCACTTCATGTAAGATAAGCCGTTGACCTAGGGCAAGAATGGTGTTTGCATTGTCTTCAAGAGTCAAAAGGGTATTAGGTTCTTTTTGGGCGAGCGTTCTCTCAGAAACGTCTTCCAAGCCTGTCAAGTACCACCGTTTAAGCTCTCGCATGCGCTCTGCTCGGGGTTTTGTTTGAGTCGGACGTCGGGCATCAATGATCTCAAAGAGCGACTTGATAATCGCTTTGCGGAATTGGTCACACCAAGTGATAGACAGATGGTCATTGCCAATCCACACATCAGGAATCGAGGATGTGAACACGGTGAAGCCGTGCGTTTCTGGAACAAGAGACGAAATACTGGTGTAATCAGACGGGACAACGGTATCGCGCGAGCCACCCGCGATGGAAACCAGAGTGACATGCCATAGCGGATTATTGTTGGCCCATGTTTGCGAGTAAGCCTCGCGCCAGTAGTCGTTGATCTGCTTGTAGGTATGAACGATATCAGAGTCGAACGAGACTGGGGGTCTTGCATGCGGTGCAGACATAGTGATGATCGTATTGATTGAGTTGGCCTGGTAGTTGGCCATCGTCAAAACAGTACGTGCTACAATGCCACCCATGGAATGTCCGATCAAGATCACCGCACTGGGGTCCGGTAATCCGGGGTCCCGCCGAGTCCGTTGCGGGTCATGATATAGCGAGAGAATATATGCAATCGCCTCATTCACGTATTCCGCCTGGTCCAATAAGGTCTGTCCGTGAAATGCGGCCATATCCTCATTGAAATCCACCATGAAAAAATCCAGGCTCCGTGTACCGGCCGCATGTCGCTCCTCATCGTGCCGTACCACGTCGTAGTAATGTCGCGACGCCTCTGCGGCCAATGATCGGACCTGTCGGTAACTGCCCGCGTTTCCGGGAAGAAAGAGAACCGGGACTCCGTTTAACTAGAAAGCAACAAATATTAGCTTGGGCCCCTCTACCCTGTTGATAGCCAAAAATCATTCTTACCCCGATGTTATCCTGGGTATATGGATCTACACCCTCCTCCCGATAGAGGAACAGATTATACTTGCTCGCAAATCGTGTATGTTCCGTATCGAATTCCACCATGCGAATAAATGTCGGACTCATCATCGGTACTCCACAGCCATCCCCTCCAGTATGCCGACCGACAAACGAGCGAAGGATTGACAGCAAGAACGCGACAGCGACAAAGGCGGTGCAGACCGTAAGGATAGAGGACGACCAAGGACTGCGCTGTCGGGATTGGCGCGCGCGACGGCCCTCGGGGGAGGGGGCTTCCATCGGAAGCCGCGGAGAGCCCAATGGCATAGGTTTTGTGTCGTTGGAAGGTTGAGACGAAGGCGTGCGCCACAGGCTCGAATTCCGCGAGCGCGGAGTCGAGCTACCGTTATCTCGGCGAAGATCAAAGCTGGTGCCGTGACGAGCTATCTGCGACCGTGATTTATCGTTGGGAGCATCGATGGCATTGGAGCCATGATCGTCTGACCGAGCCGAGGAATCTTCAGTGTCGTCCGCGACAGGGGAGCCAGACGAACGTCTGTGCATTGGAGGAGGCGGAGTCGGAACTCATCCAGCACAGGGGGATTCGATCTTGGCACTCTGGAGCGCGACCACTGGTCGAACAGATTCAAGGAGGGGGAGGAGGGAAGGGGCGCTGGAATGCGGACGAGAGTAGGAGAGGTTCGAGTGTTTCCCGAGAACGGGTTTCGGGGGTTAGAGCGAAGAAGTTGGGGTTCCCGGCTTAGACTTGGCGTTTTAGCCCTGACATACAAGATAAAAAAAAAAGTACAGAATCTCTGAAAAGTCTGTAACAGATCCCCTTGTCGCCCTTTATTGCCCTTTTCTCTTTCTTCTTCTTCCCTTTCTCAACAGGATCGTCGGGGGATGTGGAGAAGAAAAAAAGGGTACCAGTGGGACAGGCACAAGGAACCGGTTGACAGCGGAAAGAATCCTGTATCTATGTCTTTCTCAGTGAAGGAATAGATTTTCCAAGGTAGATAGGGTAGTTTTAGTGAATGCTTTTTTTCTACTATTTTTCCCCACTGAACCCTAAGGTACTACATACTACGTCCTCCATGCACTAAACTGTCTTTTAGTGACGGAAACGGTATCGCCAGTCTTGGCAGTGGGTAAAATCTGGAGGTAAGACCCTCTCTACCGAGACATTTGGATTAGAATTGATATAGAAGATACTATATCTTGACTATACGCAAATATCGTGGGTGCTGATGCCCAGAAATCCAAAATGCCGGTTTAGTGCCATTCAACAGGTCAAAATTTCTGTACTCAGTAGGCAGCCATATAAAATGGGCTAGGGCTTGACCACGAACCTGCAGGACGCGTAGGTCACACCATAACTAGAATATCATTGATAATGTCATTCAGCCACGTCCAAATTCCAGAGCAAAAAGCTACTGGGCAAATTTTTTATAGCCAATAGCTGGGGCGGATGGCGTGACGTGTAGATTGGCGCTAGTTCAAAATCGCTTTTCTCAAAAGCCGAGGTGCTGACCAGCTCAAGGCATATCTGCGCTTCCTACTGGTCAGTTTGAATCCTGACAGTGCGGGGTTTGAGAGGCCAATGGCCTTATAAGGATGCTGCCCCCTCTTCGCAGGGTGAAAGCATGGCTGAGATAATGAGACTGTGACCTAGGGTAATCATGTGGGTCCCCGGCACCTGGAAATGATCCCAATGTTGAGAAATGACAGTCTGTAAGCGTGAGTACTTTTCCTTCTTTCCCTGGAGCGCAGCGCGAAATGAAGAAATCCTTCAAACTTTGGACCGACAAGCCTGTCGGGATGACCCGTTATAATTAAGCAGATTCAGATCGTGAGATCCGTGCTCTGAAGTAAATCGTACTCCTAGACTAAGTCTCCAGCTAACAAGATCTTTATATCTAGGTTGAACGCCTCGAAGGGCCAGATGAAAGCGAATATGGTTATTGCAAAGTAGCTATTCATAAAATTTGGGGAATCATCGAATCATGTAACTTCAATTCCATCAGTCATTACCGGTCAAACGTGCAAAATTATCCTCTTCTTCTACTCCTTGCGCAATGTCGCTGCCTTCTCCGGGTCACTTTCATCGATCCTGTCTATACCCCGGTGGGCCGCAACAACCGCCAAATCGGCATCGTGTTCGGCATCAAAGTTCCGGCCCAGGCGCTCTGGACCGACCAGGGTGATAAGGATAGTATAGGCAAAGACACATCCCATAAAGATACAGATCACCTTGCCATATTCGTAGCGCTTGGTGCCTGTAGAAGATGGTGGGAGTGGGAACCGTTCACCAATGGTTGATTCAATAGTCGAACTCGCGGATGAAACCAAATTGCCAAGCTGATAGGCTGTGCCAACGGCAAAGGTCCGGATGGGTCCCGGTGATAATTCCATCAGATGCACAGGAATGACTCCCCACGCTCCCTGCACCATGAACTGTTCGAAGAATGCAGCGGCTATGACGGAGTGAGTAGTGGTGAAGGTGTATGGGTAGAGCAGCGCGCCGCCTACGATGCTGATGACGATAATGGAGAATCGACGGCCGAAGATCTGACTGGCCCATCCACAGATTGTGCCTCCTGACAATGCGCCCAAGTTCGCAACAACCTGGGTGACGGTGACTGCATTCTCAGAGAAGTTGAATTGACTCTTCAGCATCGTTGGATAGAGATCCTGGGAGCCATGTGACTAGAGCCTTTGTGAGCAAATACATCAATTCGTCTTTCGTCAAAGTCAAATCACATACCATAAAGTTGAACCCGGCCATCAGGAGAACCAGGTAAATCAATAACAGCCAGTGGCGCTTGAGGGCCACTTTGCCTTCGGCGAGGAACGACTGCGCTACACCACCACTGACTGCCTCCCGTGTCTCCTGTCGACGACGGAAAGTTTCTGTCTCAGGCAGGCACAAACGGAAGGCAATAATGAGGACGGGTGGGCATGCACCAAACCAATACAGCGGCCGCCACCCATGTGAGGTAGTACCAACTAAGCCACGGGCAAAGGCGGTTGCCAAAAGATAGCCAAAAGCATAGCCCTGCTGAAGCAAGCCAGAAACAATACCACGCGCCTCTGCTGGGCAATCCTCTAGCGCAGTCGCAGCGGCGTTACCGTAAAGACCACCCATGGCAATTCCAAACAAAGAGCGACACGCCAGAAACTGCTTGTACGTCTGACAGAACCCGGTGCCCAGCTCAAGGACAACAAAGAGAAGCTGATTGACCACAAACGGCCACTTACGGCCCCATCGATCGGCGGCAATGCCAAATGTAATTGCGCCCACCGATCGAAGCATCAACACCAATGTGATTCCCCATGTGATATCGGTGACCGATTTGTCAAACTGTTCAGCAAGCTCGGTAGTGGTCAAAGAAACGGTGAAAAAGTCGAAAGCATCCCAGCTCCATCCCAGAAATGCGACCTAAATTGCTTTCATTAGCATACACCTAGAGCTACTTGGATCCCTTGCAACGGCCATACCCAGAAAAATAGCCACTGCTGGCAGTTGAGAAGCATGAGAGCTTGGAAGGGGTTTGGAGCCTTATTCATCGGAGGAACTAAGGTCGGGATACGCGTAGCAAAATACCGGCCAATGCTCATATCCTCCTCGACATCTGGCGAAGGCTCCGCTCTCGGAGAGTGGGCTTCGTCCTGGATTACTGCCATGGCTGCTAGACCCTCGGAGGTAGGTTGATTCCGAGGGAATGGGAGTGGGTGCCGTTGCAGCGAACGAAAGGGGCGAGTGAGCTGAGGGCGCGTCGGAGCAGGGGTGAATCCGAAGGAGGGAAAAAAAAAAAAAAAGAAAAAGAAAGAAAAATACTGGGAATGAGGGGGGTGTTAAATACAACTCTGCGTCAGTTTTTTCGGGCCTGCTGGATGCCATGTACCCGTGGACTTTAATCCCCGCGCCCTAAGGGGCAGGGATGTCCAATCTACTTGCTTGAAGTGTATGGGTCACCATCCAGGACTTAGGTAGGAGCACGAATGATGAGCGTCAACCACGGTTGACTGCCGATCCTTATACATTCTGGGGAATTAGTGGGGGCCTGGAGTAAGCCCCCAGACTGGGGAAATGGGCTCTGTGCACCAAGTCGGCAACTTTTTAGTTCTCGGGAACAATGGCACGGGCAGAGGTTTCCTTGGACAATGCTCCGGTATAGGATGCTATCCGCCGAGCCCCGCATAAGTCAACTTCATCTCGGATGTTGAGATTGGTCAGATTGGTCAGATTCTCAGATTGTCAATTTGGAATCCTCTGCACACATAGTTCTTTCTTTCGGTTCTCTGAATATACAATACAACCTTGGAGCCTCGAAGTCTACGATACTACAGCCAAGACCTTTCCCCGCAAGGTTCTTTCTCTCCAGTCTTTGAGTTTGGATGACACATTCTCACGGACAACCTCCGTTCATGCCCTTGCAGCGCCTTCTAGAATACGAGGACTACATGCCTGTATGACCCCCGCAGATACCCGGGATAGAATTTGTCCGGTTGATCTGCCCAGACCGGGAGTGTGGAGCTTTCTGGAGAAAACAAATCCCTTGGACCCCGCGACCCACTAGCCCCCCAAGACCGGCTTTCCAATGCCACCAACAGTGCCTTCAACCTCGGCATATTGGGAGTTGCTGGTTTAGCCTATTTGCCGTGCTCACTGGGAAACTCACGACCCCATAGAGTCACACACTGATCAATCCATTCTTCAGAAAAGGTTGAGTGCAATTTATCTCCACCGCGAGGCTCTTTCAGAGCAATACGGCAATTAGATTCCCCTCCGAGACTCGGCGCGCCGGCGGTAAGACTTGGCATATGGCTTAAGAGAAGTCGGAATTCAAATAAGCCTTCGGAGGTTGGCCGACGCGGTCCGCAACGTTGGTGTTCGGGGATCAGCTGGACAACAATAGCGAGGGGAAGATACGACTAGTGGTGTAATCCTACAGTCATTCGTGAACTGGACCCGGCCGAGAGTCTGAACGAGGAAACATAAGTCATATGTTGGCGGTGGTTGTGCTGATGATAGTATTTATTATTAGCAAAATGTCCAAGTGTTTAATTACCCTGAGTCTCTACACCTACGACCAGATCCGAGATCGATGGTTTGATTTCCTTGGCACCAGGTACCAGAAGTACATAATTACCGAGAATATGCCAAGAAATTACCGAGTTGCCGTGAAAGCTTCTCCCCGGGACAAGACAGCCAATAAACTCTATGGCGTTTCCCCATTGTGATTCGTTCTTGAGTGAACGGTGAGCTAAACGAGGTATCGTCGGGATGCCAAGAGCTCATAGACAAGATGATATAGTGAAACCTGGATCTATTTCTTTTTTTAAATAGCAGATCCACAGAGCTCTAGCAAATGGACCGAGTTACCAATATGACAGTAATTCAGTCACACCCTCCTTCATCCATCCTTCCGAAATGGTGACCTTATCATCAGTATCAAATCCATGCTCCCCATCCTTTAAATCAAGCCTGACATGGACATCAGGCTTATGCTTCTGAACTTCAGAAACAAATTTCTCACTTCCTGAGCATGGTACTGCAGAATCCTGACGTCCATGAAACAACCAAACAAAGGGAGGAACTCTTTCCGCACGAGGCAAGTTTTCGAAAGGGAAAAGCTCCGTATCGCGCCCGAAAAAGTCGAGATATTTTCCATGTTGGACGATAGCGATTGCCAGTGGCGGTCTCAATAGTTCCACCTTTTTCTCGATATCCCCATCCGTAGTGAATACTGCATTCGCAGGTAAACTTTTCAAGTGGCTCTCCACGATTTCATAAGGGAGCTGTAGGTATCAGAGTCAGCTAAAAGAAACCAAGGCCACCATACAGCAGGCATGCTTACAGTCGGCAAGCCAAATATTGGCTTTTCATATTTCTCTGCCCAGAATCTATCCCGAAGATTGATCATGGGATAGGCCATGATAGCCGCCCTGATATTGATCTCCGGGTGCAAGAACATGCTCTGGGAGACCATCCATCCTCCTGCGCTGCTCCCCGTAGCTAGTATCCGATCAAAATCCGGTTCGATGTGGACTTGAGGATAAAAGCTAGCGAGCTTGGACTTCATGTTTTTGGGCAGCCAGTCCCAAAAACTGGCCAGGTCTGCGAGGACATCGTGACCATTTGCCTCGGGGAGGAGGCGGTAATCCGGGGTTACAATAATCGCACGCCTGGACAAAGCTAACTCAATGAGCCTGTGAAATAGAATTAACATGCCTGCAATTGGGGTTAAAGCCTTTCCCAGAGATCAAACTGACCAGTCCGAGAACCAAGGAGAAAAGATACGGTTTCCCCCGACAAGAAAGCCTCCATGGAATTCGGTGATCAAGGGAGTCTTCTCTGACAACTCGCCGTTCTCAACTAGACGCTTTGGAACAAGAATTGACAAGTCAATCGGATGCCCAGAGACGACTTTGTATGTCACATGGTGGACGTGAAAGTCATCAAACTTCGAGGGGTCGTGGATCTCGGGTGGTCCAACCATGATGTTGGTTCAAGGGCGTAGTAGTTAAAGCTTACAGCTTACAGCACCAGAGAGGGAAATAAGCATGTTAAATACTTTGAGAATAGGCTTAATCTATTTTTGAACTGTGACTCCGTAGTTTCATGCATGTTCAATGCAAACATATCCCCCGACACTTTGCATCGGTCTCCGGTGTTATAAGTCCGTGGCCATGGTGGTTTGCTTGGTTTGCATGTGTTGCATCGTCGTGACTATGATAAGGGGCCAATCAGTTGGCATGCAGCTCCCCATCTGGTGATCTTCGCCCTGCTTTGGGCCATTTGCTTGGTTTGTTCTATGTGTTATGATTTCATCGTTTTGGAGCGGGGCTGTTCTTTGTTTGAACGAAACGCCACGGAAAGTTTGGCCTTATGATAGCCTGGACTTTCGTTCAAATCACGACGCCACTGAAAAGGCATGCCGATCATGGCTCGGCTCGCCGTGTTTCAGAACAGAGCGAGTGAAAATTGCGTGTGCGGGAGTTAAGATAATTGTGCATGCCAGAATCAAGATAATCCATCCATGAAACAACTTCTACAAAGACTCTTAAATGATCATATGTATTCACCTTGATTCCCAATCTTCCAGGCGCCCAAGTTTATCATGTAATCCGCAAGCCACACCTGTGAACCCTATAGCAAAGATAGCCAATATCCTCTCCAGGGGTATCACCTCGAGGTGAGCGTATCTCCATTACCGGGTTGCTGAAAAAAACTGTACTGTGGCTCGATGCTAACTTCTAAATTGATAGCAGCAGGATGGTTGCCCCAGGCCTCCCCAGACTGTCGGCGAGAATGCGTTATACTATGGGGCCGCAGCACCATCCTCAACGCAGCAGGAACATCCCGGCCCTGAAAGTGAATGCGAGCGGGGTCTGGGATCCACCCTTGTCGGCGGGGCTGGTGGAGCCTACATTGGCTACCAGATGAGTGGTGGCATGGCAACTGCTGGAGCTGCACTTATTGGAGCTCTGGGTGCAAATGCAGTCACCCAAGCCTGTAAGTCCATGAGACTCGTAGAGACTCGAAATGAGGTTCTTAACCAAAATATCCATAGAGAAAACCATCAACAGCAACAGCATTACCAGCAATACCCGCAACCTCAACAATGTCAGCCTCAACGCTATCAGTAAGTCCCGTACCAACCTGAGGGCTATCAGCAGCTTCTGCCCGGTACCACAATGACCACGACAACTACAACCACAGACCACAGCGCCGGCTATTGATGCTTGGGTCACCGTAGCTCAATGCTTGGGCGCCGTGCTGAGCTGCGCAGTCAATTGCTTCGTCGTTGTTGAGCAGTGTCACTCCTAAGGGCGTCCAAATTGGACCCCGACAAATAACCTCCTAATATACTCAATGCTTAATTGGTGTTGCGGTATTGATGCTTTTATAGACGCAGTTATATATGACTAAGAACAGAATCTGCTTGTTATTCGTTATATTTTCAAGCGGAAATCTCAGGATTTGAGATCTACACTTCATGTTTAAATTCGGGCTATTTGCTTCTTTCGCCTGAGAACAACTGTTGAGGCATTGCATTGCATCCACCATGTCTCAATTTGAGATATGTATTTGATGGAGACTATAGATATATACATTAGGTCTCGAGTATGATACATTTTAATATCACCTTATATTTTATTGGGTAGGTGGTGTTTGAGTTTTTGTTGAGCTCTCGGGTGTGCTCTTGGCCTCGGATGATTCTCCGAAAATTTCATTGACATCTGCATCCTGGTCCACATCAAAGGCCAATGTTGGCATTTTCTTGGGGTCATCCCAGTGGAAAATCCACTTCATCGGCTTGGCTGACTTTTCGTTCCAGAATTTCCGCGGCACAAGAGCAGAGATACGCCGCCACTGGCGGGCCATGAACCTGGGGGTGATCTGATGCGGCCGACCAAGAAGATATGGCCGGAAAGTGGGACCCTTCTGAGGACCATCCGCCAGTAGATCCAATAAGAGGTTATCCTGGGGGGGTTGAGCTTCTTCTACTTGCTTGCGTTTCCGAGGCTTCCATAGCACCGTCCCGGCTATCAAACCGTCCAGAACTTTGAGTTCTTTATCCGGTAGCGGTGGTAGAAGACAAAACAACGTGTCAAAGTACCACTTATGCCGGATATTGGCTTTGCGAGATTCTCCCAAAGGTCGACCCCAGCTGTTCTTCTCAGGTACGGGTGGTTCGACACCTTTGAGCTGAGGTCGAATACGAGATGATGTGACCACCCCGTTGTTCATCTGAGACTTGATAAGAGACAAAATGATTTGCGGGGGCTCCCACCCATCCGTAAAGTTTGGAGCTTTAGTGACCAATTCCCTGAGTGCGTTTGTATCTGTCGGCACATCAGGGTTCATCAATTCAGCTAGTAACTCGTGTCTTCGTTTTCCAATGCGACCATAGGACATCATCATGACTCGGTCCAATGGGCGGGGGTAGCCTTGATTTGCTCTTTGGAGTCGAGATAATTCCTTCTTTGCTGTGTGAATCAACTTCGCTTCCGGCTGCTTAGATTGGAAAGCCCGGCGATATCGGTCCAGAATATAGCCATGCATATAGGTTCGAGCAATCGGGTCGGGAAGATAAGTACATTCCCGCAGCGTAGCCCGGAGTAAATGTTGCCATTGCGGCGAATTTTGGTTCAAGTGAGTGGAAGATATTCGAGGAGTCGCCATCATTATCTTATTTTTGGCGTTTAAGTTGAAGTTGTTCTCACCCTAAAACAGTGAAAACGCGAAAAACCTTGGCGGATGGCACGGTCACGGGATTGACGCGCCCTTTTCGCTCTTCCTTCCCCCAACCCCGCGACTTGACCTTGCCTTGCATTTACTTCCGATCTTCGATCCCGTTCTTGACACATTCTTGTGCATTTGGTCGTTGGGGAAGTGCATGGTTCTAACTTTACACTTGGTGTGCTTTCCCTTTTTGGGCTGGTAAGCCACGCGACTCCTTTTCGCGTCCCGTAATTCTCCACTTACCATACCCTGGTCACTTTTTGTTCGCTGACCAAGACCTTGAGACCAGTAGGCCTGGGAATGTCCCTTTCGCAAAGCAGCGTTGGGTCAATGAATGGACCGACTTATAATATTCTGAACAAATCCCAATCTCTCTCTTCCACCCCTCGAGCAACGCCTCCGCCTCCCAGAGGTTCTCAAATGTCCTCTTTCAATATGTCCAACGGTGCTTCACGAGGAAGCTATGGAGGGTATGACGGGAAAAATGATAATGGGTCTATGATGTCGTACCAGGAGGAGTATGCACCACAGATCTATCGCGTTCGTTCACCTACCTCAACCCTCGATCAGGGCTTGCACACTTACGATATCAAACTAGGCCGTTTACTCGAATGTACCTGTGTACGAGGTGGAAGTCAATGGGGTTGCCGTCATGAAACGCCGAGCTGATTCATGGTTGAATGCGACTCAGATACTGAAAGTTGCCGGTGTCGTCAAGGCTCGCCGAACCAAAACCCTGGAGAAGGAAATTGCTGCCGGTGAACATGAGAAAGTGCAGGGTGGTTATGGAAAGTACCAAGGAACCTGGGTTAATTACAAAAGAGGTGTGGAATTGTGCCGGGAGTATCATGTAGAGGAACTACTGCGGCCTCTGCTGGAGTACGATATGAGCCCTGATGGTTCCGGAGGCCCTTCGCAGGGAACGCTCGATACACCGACGAAAGAACAAGCCATGGCAGCACAGCGCAAGCGATTGTACAATGGTGCAGACAACCGCAGCTCATCACAACCCCAGCAGGGTACCTTCTTTCAGAATATATCACGCACTGCCGCCACAGCTGTGAATGCCATCAGCAAAGCCCGATTCGATTCTCCCGGCGCCAACAACCGACGCCCCAGTGTGATTCGCAAGCCATCGCAACAGATGAGCAGTCAGGAGTCTCAGATGGCCTTTAGCAGCCAACAGAGCATGTATGGCATGTCTGATAGCGGTTTCAGTAGCTTGCAGAATCGCTACCTAGCGCAAGATGATACTGATGATCTTGCCGAGCCTCCCCGCAAACGGCTTCGCTCAACCTCACACCACGGGCCGTCATTTGGATTGCCTCGAGAACCATCCAATTTATCTATGCATGAACCTACGCCTACAGAACCCAACGACTCCTTCTATCAAGACATTGATCTCCCACCTCCGCCTGTCGAAGATGGCCAGAAACGTGGTATGGAAGCGCTGGGTCCGGCCACAACGCCAGAGAAATTCCAAAAAATGAAGTTGCTCATGACTCTGTTCCTCGACAAGCGGGCGAAGGATTTCACCAACCATCCAGCTCTCACGCAGTTGTCGGGTGAAGACCTTGAGATTCCGCTTGATGAATACAGAAACACCGCTCTTCACTGGGCTGCCATGCTTGCACGCATACCCCTTGTCCACGCGCTAGTGGCTAGAGGAGTGAACATCGGCCGTGTCAATTATGTGGGTGAAACTGCCCTGCAAAAGTCTGTGGGAACACGAAACAACCTTGATTACCGAAGCTTTCCCCGTCTTCTCCAAGTGCTTGCCCCAACTATTGACATGGTGGATTATACGGGCCGGACAATTCTACATCACATTGCCGTTATGGCTGCAACAGGTGGCGGGGGACATGTCTCCGCGAAGCACTATTTGGAATCGCTCTTAGAATTCATTGTTCGACACGGAGGTATAACCTCAAGTACCAATGGCGAAACTACACAGAACGGATCACAAGGGAGTAATGTTATCTCATTGGGTCGATTCATTTCAGAAATTGTCAACCTACGTGATGATCAGGGCGATACCGCCTTAAACCTTGCTGGGCGTGCACGCTCCGTTCTGGTTCCGCAGCTTTTAGAAGTCGGTGCCGATCCTCATATTCCCAATCATACTGGCCTTAGGCCTGCTGATTACGGAGTGGGTGTTGATATGGTTGATGGTCATGCGCAGTCGCAGCAAGCCGGAGGTCGAGGTGATACCTTTATTGACCAGCTGGCGAAATCCAAAAAGGAAATCGTTGATGGTAAATCCTCCTTCCCCTCCCCCTTCCCGGGCCATCTTTGTTTCTTGCTAATCCTTTCCGTAGCGACAATGAGTCAAATTAGCACAATAGTCGAAGACGCTCTGGGTGGAATCGACCGAGAATTAGCCTCGGGCTTAACGCAAAAACAAGAGAAATTCGATCACTGGCATGGGAAAATCCGTGAGTCAGCCAAAGCTCGCCAGATCGAACAGAAGGAGCTAGATGAATTGAAGCGGAATAGCACTGAGCGGGTCGAACTTGAACGACGCATCAAGAACCTGCATCGGTCCTCCGATGTCTTGCTGGCTACATTAAAGGAAACAGAGAGCAACGACCTCCCTCAAATCACCATTGTCGGCGATGCTGATAAGGATACGGGCGTGGACATTGCAGCATTTGATGCTTTATTCACAGAGACATTTGATCCATCGTCCGGATTTTCCGAGCAGCAACTGGCCTTTCTGGCCACATTGCCTGCACCGGATATTCTGAAGCGCCGATTGGATCTCTACCGGGAGTTTCTTTCTGAGTTAACAGATGAGGTTGAAAATCTCAAAGCCAAGAATGCAATCCTCGGTCAAAATTATCGACGCATGGTGATGGCATGTACGAGCTGGACTGCTGAGCAAGTGGATGACGCAGCCGATGGATTGACCCAATGTGTCAAGGAGCTGAACGATAATCCTGTCCCAGAGGATGAGGCTATTGAGATTCTGATGAGGGATCGCGGCCAGGACTGGTAGGAGATTCCTACGTTGGTTTTTGGAATGTTTTATTGGGATGGCGTTGATTGCGAGGCATTTGATTGCGATACAAATACCCGGGTGGCCTGCATGATTGATCATGTGCTCAATTTATTTTAATGTTTTCAATGAAGATACTCATTAAATAATATCTTTGTTCGCGTGGGGGTTCCCATAAACAGCCTAAATACGAGTCCGGGGGGAGATTAACCGGTGGTACAAAGGGCCCAGATTCAGTCATTGGAAAGTGGACTAGTCTTCCCCGCGTCTGGAGAGCTGCGTATGGATGTCTCGCGGATAAATCTCGGGGACATTCAGTATTTATACCCCCCTGTTCACTCTTCTGGGTTTTTCCTCGCATACAATTCTATATGATCCAACCTAGTCCAAGATGGCTTCGGGGATTTTGAAGGTCAAAGACAATCTGGTCGTCGACGAGAACGGCAGGAGTGTGGTTCTTCGAGGAGCAGCACTTGGAGGATGGATGAAGTAGGTGGAACTTGATTCTCCAAGTCGAGCTGAAGAGAAGACTTGACCATAAAACGACACTGACTGGCACTAGCATGGAGAATTTTATCACTGGGTTTCCCGGCCATGAATCCCAACATCGAGCCGCCATGCTCAAAGTCCTTGGGCCTCGGAAATACGAGTTCTTCTTTGATAAGTGGTTGGAATATTTCTTCACCGATGCAGATGCCAAATTCTTTTCCGAAGTAGGCCTGAACTGTCTTCGTTTGCCATTCAACTACCGCCACTTTGAGGACGATATGAACCCCCGGGTGCTGAAAGAAACAGGCTTCAAGCATCTGGACCGAGTGGTTAATCTGGTCAGTTTAATAAATCATCAATCGATCTCCACCGGAAACTGATAGCAGAATCAACAGTGTGCGGCGTATGGTATATACACAATTCTGGACATGCACGCCGTACCTGGAGGTCAGAACCCAGATTGGCATTCCGATAACCCCACCAGCTATGCTGCTTTCTGGGACTACAAAGATCATCAAGATCGCACTGTGTGGTTGTGGGAGCAGATTGTCTCCCGATATAAGACGAACCCCTGGGTCGCCGGGTACAATCCACTCAATGAGCCTTGTGACCCAGAACATGTCCGACTCCCTGCTTTCTATGCGCGCGTGGAGAAGGCCATTCGCGCCATTGATCCGGATCATATCCTGTGGCTGGATGGGAACACATTTGCCATGGAGTGGAAGGGATTCGATACCGTGCTGCCTAACTGCGTGTATGCCATGCATGACTACGCGGTAAGTTTTCAGCAAATACAAAGTGACTCTTGGCAATTGTTGAACCGCTTTCTAGTCTATGGGATTCCCCACTGGTGATCGGTACCAGGGCACACCAGAGCAAAAGCAGCATCTCGAACGATCATATCTTCGCAAGGCAGAATTCATGACTAAATATGGCACTCCTGTCTGGAATGGAGAGTTTGGTCCCGTTTACTCCAATCCTGCATTGGACGTTGATGCAGCAACAATCAACCAGGAGCGATACAACCTGCTGGGAGAACAGCTTCGCATCTATGACAAATACTCGATCCACTGGTCTATCTGGCTATACAAAGACATTGGCCTACAGGGCATGATCTACACAGACCCACAGGGTAAATGGAACAAGACGATCGGGCCGTTCCTCGAAAAGAAGCGAGCCATCTGGATCGATAAATGGGGTCATCAGCATGTCCCTGAGGCTGAAGCAGCGCTGAAGCCACTTCTTGATTGGATCGATCGAGTCAGTCCAACAGCCAAGGAGACCTATCCAACCTCGTGGAACACGGAACTGCATGTCACGCGCAACGTGCTGTATACCTTTTTGGCTGCTTCGTTTACAGATGAGTTTGCCGCTTTGTTCCAGGGGATGGAGGAAAAGGAGCTCGAGGAATTGGCGAGGAGTTTCCACTTCGACGAGTGTGTGCAACGAGAGGGGTTGAATCATATTTTGAAAGAGCATTCTCGTCAGTAAGAGAATGTTCGAAGATGATAGACATGTAGAGAAGTGAATTAGGTAAGGGGAAAAGAGGGGCACCGAATAGTGCGTGGCAATTTGACCTATACACAATTGGATTTATTATGGAAGCCCTTTAATTCCACACGGAAACACGTTATCCACACGCTATCGATAAGAAAAAATCAAAAAGATCGCGGGGTTTCGCACTTTCATCATTTGACCTGTAGAAGCGGCAGTCTCTTTGATCCATTGGATTAAACAAATTGGCCATCGTCAGAATGGCTGATTGCTCTCTTCCTGCGACGCTGAAAAGCGCATTTACAGCACCCCTTAAAGACCGATACGACCCGGTTCGCTTGGTATCAAACAACATCCTTCCTGTTCTCGGGTTGCCCCTGGCAAAGAAAGTTTTGGGTCACGATGCTTCCGACAGCGAATCCCTAGCCAAGGTTGCTCAAGCAGAGATCTCCTTTACGACCTTTGTCGCCGACCAAGCCCGTGCCGCCCTCCAGAACCCCCACGATGACTCAACTCTTGAGCAAACACAGTCACAGCTCCTGCACATTGGTCTCGCAGCTCTTTTCAGCTTCTTACAGTCTAACGTTACCGGCCCACCCCTGGACTTCAACTCGGCTGAGAAAACCCTACCCGCTACTCTGAGAGGCGATGTACCAACCCTCCGAGCTGTTCGCGCCAAGATCATCCGGGATCTTTCTGTCGATGGAGAAGCGGCTTATAAGTTGACTCCCAATGCGGAGCTGTTCTCGGTTGCCAAGGCACTGCTCGTGGATGCACAAGACGAGGTCCCAGTGGCTGCAAAGACCGCACGGATGCGTGTCAATTTCCTCCACCAGAAGATGCTTTCAGAGGTGACCAGCACCTTGCAAGACGTGATATACAAAGACCTCGAGGAATTGGCCAAGGCGGATCTCAACTCGAACGAGCAGGGCGGATTCCTGCTAGAGCGGGCAATTATCAACACGCATCATGGCTTCGATGCCAAAGCCCGTGCCGATCTTGACCAGGCAGCCCAGGTACGGAACTTCGAGTTTGCCCTGACAGGACAGTTGGGAAAGCGGACAAAGTGGCAGGACCGGGATATCACTCAGCTTGTGGTTCTCGCAAAGAGCGCAGATGAGGATTCTAAGACAACACACACGCCCGCTTCAGGTCCTAAAAACCTTGATTTGAATGATGATACCCTCCTCGAAGCCATCGCTTTTGCCGATAAGAAATCCTCAACTGTATCTGAGCAGCTTTCTCCAGCTCTGCAGTCTATTGATGCTAATGATCAACCCATTCTGAACCCGGTGGACTCGGCTATTTTGCTCGCTTTGGCATCCGCCATCACCAACACCGCTCCAGAGAACGGACTTACCCGTGAGGAGACACAACCATACGCCACTCGTGTTTTGGAAGGCGGCAGTTCCAACTGGCAGATTTATACCCAAGCACTGCTGGTTCGCAGTCGCGTTGAGGGCTTCCGCTCACGTACAGTTGAGCGGTCTGTGTTGCAGATGCAAGCTCTTGTTGATCAGGTCATTGCCGACACGGCAACCGATGACTCGGCAGCCCAACAGCCTTCGTCGGAGCCCACAACCTTCTTGCCACGGCCAGAGAAAGACGAGTCCGCTTCTGCTTCGGATCGCTTGGAATACATCTGGATCATGAACTTTTCCACTCGTTGGGACCTTGAGGCCGAGCTGGCTAAGCGCTGGGTCGACTTAGGTGGTCTCCGGACTGCGTTGGAAATCTATGAGAGACTTCACATGTGGGCCGAGGCAGCACTCTGTTACGCCGCCACCGATCGTGAGGCTAAGGCCAGGAGCATGGTGCGACGCGAACTTTACGAGCCCCAGGGAGATGATGAGGATGACGAAAATGAGCTCTTTGAAGGCCCAGAGCGCGCAATTCTGCCTGCAGATGCACCGCGCCTGTTCTGCATTCTGGGAGACATTGATAAAGACGAGACGATGTACGAGCGTGCTTGGGAGGTCTCGGGTCAGCGATACGCTCGTGCTCAACGATCTCTGGCACGTCATTACTTGGGTCTTACACCACCAGAGTTGGAGAAGGCCGAGGCTGCTTACCGGAAGAGTTTGCACATCAACCGTCTCAACGGCAGCGCGTGGTTTGCACTTGGATGTGTTCAGCTGGAGCTTGAACGCTGGGACGATGCCACCGAATCATTTACCCGTACCGTGCAGCTAGACGATACCGACGGAGAGGCATGGAGTAACCTGGGAGCCTCCATTTTGCGATCATCAGCACCAGAGGAAGGACCCGATGCCGCGGCCAGTGGCAGTGCTGAAGAACAGGCTGCAATCGAAAAAGACCCCTACAAACGCAAACGCGAAGCCTTATCTGCTCTGCTACGTTCCGCTTCTCTGAAGCACACCGATGCCCGGGTTTGGGACAACGTGCTGACCGTAGCTGCATCTATCCCTGCTCCCGCCACACCATTCCGCGAGGTCGTTACAGCCCAAAAACGAATCATTGAGCTGCTCGGCACGAAGAAGGGCGAGAAGTGCATCGACATCCCAATCCTTGCCATGCTTATCGAGTTCCTCACCACAGCCTTTGAATACAAGGACTTCCTTATCGAATCGGACTCCGGTCCAGTTTTCCGTTCCGGCACAATCCCGGGCCAGATCCTCTCTCTCGTCGATGATCACGTCGTCCCGCTTATTACCCACTCTTCTACATTATGGCTGATCGTTGCCCGAGTTGAAATGTTCCGCAGCCGCCCCAGCCGTGCCTTGGAAGCCCACGAGAAAGCATGGCGCGCTACAATTGCTGCTTCTGCCCAAGGTGCTTTCCAGATGGGCGACGAAAAGCCTTGGCTCCAGGTTGTCCGTGCTACGGAGAAACTTGTCCATGAGGGGTATGCCAAGTACGGACCCATGGAACGTGAGGACCAAAAGGTCGAAGGAGATGCAGAACCGGAGATGGTTGCCAGTGACTGGCGTTTCAAGGCCCGAAGTGCTGTGCGCGGTATCTTGGGCAAGGGCAAAGACTTCTGGGAGGATTCGGAGGGCTGGACTCGTTTGAAGGAGCTGCAAAGCGAGGTTACTGGCAACTAAGTACATAGTATATACAAAGAAAGCGCTGACTCGGTGTCTAAAGTCAATCCCAAGGCACTTTTACAATGATCATGAATTATTTCCTGCACTGAGATGCATAGTTGAATATAAACTCGAATTGAAATTCGGTATCCGAGCTAAATAGATACCACATAAATGACATATACAAAAAAGTAGTCACAAATAATCGCCCAAATGTAAAGTATTCAGAAGTCAAGACCGCAAATGTATGTACCCTTTCAACGCCAAAAACCCAAGTCATCAATCATCAAGGGCCCACTTCTATCCGCCCCTCTTTTGGTCCATGGCACCCTGTTGAAGGTGATCCAATACGCTTTTCAAATACAACACTTTTTCCATCTCGAGCTGACAAACTTAAGCTCCCTGGATCGCCTCGGCGGCCTTTGCCTTGAGACGCTCATTGCGCTTCATACGCCACCCAGCACCCCACCTCATCTCAACCATCAATAACGGAACCATGGCCAAAGTAAGACCAGCCAGCAAAACAAAACAGAACAGCGAGCCAATGGCATCAATGATCGGCGTGACGAGAGCGACACCACCCGCACCGATCAAGCACCGCATCAGATTATTGACCGCAGTAGCACTAGCACTGGCTCCCGGGTAGAGATCAATGATCAGAGCACTGTTGATAGTAAAGATAGCAGTAGCGCAATAGGCGATAATATACTGCAGAATAATCGGGACAGCGAGGTGTGTACGGAGCGAGACACCATAGACAGCCGTACACACAACAAACAAGGCCGTGATCCACCAGGTGTTCCGCATACGAGCATACTCGATGGGAAAGTCGGCGTGTGTCTTGGTGGTAATCCGGGTATCGAGAGGCAGATTGTTCTGTCGGCAGTAATCACGCTCCGTGCGCTTGTGGTTGTAATCCATTAGGTAGCCGATAGTGTAAGAGCCAGACATGCAGCCAAAGCCGTTGCCCAGGAAGGTCAAGCCAACCTCCAAGGTGTTCAGACCGTAGGTTTCTTCGAAGAGTTGCGAGGTAGAGGATGTGACCATTGACCAGACGGTGTACACGATCGCACCGAAGAAGAGGGTGATGAAGACGTCCTTCTCACCGAGGAAAGTAAGGGGAGCCAAGACGGTCTTCCAGGTAACCTTTTTCTTCTCCCCAATAGGCTTTGCGTTTTCATTAACGTCGGGCTGGCCGGTGAGGTAGTAAATGTAGGGCTTATGAAGGCCGTGAAGAGGGACAGTGCCATTGCCAGCAATGGAACGGAGAGTCTCGGGCAGGAAGCACATGATCGAGAACAAGCTGATAGCGGCCAGGATAGTAAGGAACCAGAAGATAGATCTATAGCCCAGGTACTGAGACAACACTCCACCGAAAACAGGGCCAACACCTTGGCCCAGCATTCGTACTGATGAGATCTAGTCAGATACCAAGTTTGATGGGAAGATAATTGGAATGACTAACCTCCTCCAAAGATTCCTACAAGACTTCCTCTCTCGGCTGATGTGGTGATGTCCCCGATTACACCTGCACCGATTGAGATGGTCGCTGCACTGCCTGCAGCTTGTAGTGCTCGGAAAGCCATCAACTCTCCATAGTTTGTAGACACTGCCAACGCAATGTTCGCAATCATATAGACAATGAATGTTCCAATGAAGATGCCTCGTCGACCAATGGCATCGGAGAAGGAACCCCAGAAGCTGGGGGCGAGTCCTTGCACAATCATGTATACGGTAACAGTCAAGGTAGTTAAAGACATTGAGACATCCAGTTCCTAACTGACGTAAGCATTGGTTGTCGTGAATATCCAGAGCCCGAGAACTGACCTTTGATATAGTTCCAAGAGCGGGAAAGTAAATGTTGGACGAGAGCGGGGAGAAGATCGCAGCTAATGAGACGATGCAGACCATCTGTAATTTGCGGGAGCGAGTGAAGACATGGTATGGCGGTGGCGGAGGGTCTTGTTTCTCAAGATTGAAGGAGTTTGAAGAGGTGGAGGAGGTAGGCGATGGAAGGTTCTTATCATCTTGGGCGTATAGATTAGGGGACAAAGTAGGGCTGCTGGAACTGCTGCTGGAGTGAATAGAACGCTCAGTGACGACGGCGTTCTTTTTGAACTCCTCTGAGTTCAAAGACATTATGTATAGTGGAAGTGAACACGTCTGATCTTAGAGTGCATAAGTCAAATAATATAGTAAATATAGACAGGGAGAAACAGGAGAATCAGGATTTCAACTCTAGACTACTCCCTCCAGACCGGTAGGGCACGGAGCCTTATGTATCTGGATGTCAGGACCAAGCCCCCCTAAAGCCAAAAATCGAAAATATCAGGTCTATGCGCTTGAGGGAACTCAAGACCATGTGCTCCACTGTGGGTATGGCCCAGGAGACTTTTGTCCCCCCGTCACCCTTGGCAGTTCAGTGGCGTTGAGCCGACGAAAAGAGCAGGACGGGTGTTGCTCAATTCGTGATAGATGGATCATGATCAGCGGTAGCTGTGGATATCTTTGTTTGTTGCACCAAATGGACCCTGGCCAATATTGAAGACTAGTTTCTGGAATGCATACTATCTCCAGTCTAAGCCCCGATCGCTGGCGTGGCCCCGTTAAAGACCAATGTTTGCACGACGTACAGTATGTGGATTTAGAACTCGTGAGACAAATTCAAGACCCTTACGAAGTTCGTCATGGGGAATTCCTCCAGGCTTTCCACGCGTCCTGTAGAAATTGGCATGATCGGCATGGCAAATGACAGCACGTAATGAAATCAATTTGATTGTCTAAAAATTACCCCAATTCTGCTCTGATTAATCACCATTGACTTTTTCAAGGTCCCGCGGTTCTGCAGCTTGAGGATGCATGATAAGGAAGCGAATCCTATAGGCCAACGAGCAGGTAAAAAGCGCAGTCTTGGCAAGCCTGGAAGTCCGACATCTTCCATATGGGCTTCCGAACACCTTGGTTGGTGGTCCAGGTTTCCATTCCCATGACGATCGTAAGGCACCGAGGCAGGTTAATGCCGAGCATCACCACTACCAGCGTCATGAGAGTCAGGGGAGAACTATTTGATTTACACGCCAGCTGAATACGTATTTCTCCTGAACTTGGTCTGTGGTGTCTAGTATAAGGGATAGAACGGCTCCTTGCTGGGTTACCAGATGAAGATCCAATCGGCGTTGGGAAAGGGGACCACATCTATGACACCATTACAGATAAGCGAGAGAGAATCAGTAAGCTAATGCGACCAATGCAGCTGCAATTCATCAAGCCCAAACATCATCAGAGTGGAGCGTCAAGGGACAAGAATGCGCCTTCATCCTCTCAGGGACAAGGTTCACGCTAGACGGGTATGATCGACAATCGAACGGCCTTTAGGACGCCAGTGCGCAATGGTCCCAATCCTCAGCCGTCGATCGGACCCACTTATCCTCATCCCCCCTTGGCACTGCTGACGACAGGGGGGCTTTTGTGACCGCCGCTGCATTAGGTCTCTATTTTCTTTGTTTATGCATGACTCTATGACATCCGGGCCCTCGAAATGTGGGTGGAAGCCAGGGCCGGAGACTAGAGATTCAGGTTCCGCGCCCAGGACGCCGAGCGGAGCAGCCAAGAATTGGCATGCTTTTCTGTGCCAAGTCGGAGTTTTCCATCTGGTCAATGTGGTCGGAAAGTTTTCTCGCATTTCGGGTTGAACCTAAGGACAGGGCTGATGCGAGAATTATGTTTGCAAGGCTGCAGTTTCTCTTATCAGCAACGATACTCCAACCGGATTGCGTTCGGAGCCAAGAAATGACAAGGATCAGATCTTACTCACACCATCGCACTTCAATCAGTCCCGAGCGCGGCCCCGATGAAATCCCGACTCGGCTAGCCGACTGCATGATAGTGCAGAGTTGGCCCATGAGTACCCGATACTCTTCGTTCTGGACTCTTGGGTTGCAACAATATTAAGTTTGGTGTAGATCATCGCCCAATCGTTGATTTCCCGTGGCTCCATCATAGACAGAAGTCTGGGTCTTCTCGAATCGTCTCCACTATGTTCTCGTCCTTTGGTCTTTCCGGCGTCATCCTCGGCACATCTGACGGATGAATATCTATGCACGTTGCTACCCAAAATTCCTTGGCATGGATTAGTGATCAAGTTAGACTTCAAATCATGGTTTTTTCACACAATTGTCTCGGGGCCGAGTTCCTAGATTAGTTCCGGAGTGTTCCTTGGTCATTCTACACGCTCTGCAGAGTCTACCTAGTAAGCTGCATAAGATATCCATGTCCGTAGCTATTAGTGGAGTGGTTAATCCTTCGCCATCAAAGCGCTGCAATACGAAACAATAGTGTGCAGTTGGTCCACTATCTACTTAGCACAGCCCCAGGCCTCCTTATTCCCTTATCCATCCCAATGACGCCATTGGACCACTAGGAAATTGAAAAAGGTAATCAGTGGCTTCGGATTTGTGACCAGTACCCGGTCGGCGTCAGAATTAGTGTTGCCTAGAAAACACGAAGAAGCAATGGCTGATACAGAGTGGCTGGTTTCATCCCGACGCATAGACCAGCAGTTGCGAAGATCTTGGAGCCCCTGGACTTTGTGGGTACCTGAGGTCCCGAGCTCCCCCCCCTTATAAGGACACTAGAGGATGTGTATTCAATAAAATGGCCAAAATGCCCTAAAATGCCGTAGGTTGACACGCAATCCCCATAATCAACCAACGATTCACCTGGGCCCACTCCAGATATCCGGTCCCCAGTCTCTAGGTCATCGAAGACAGCGGTGTGCAGCATACGTGGAGTATGGACGGATGGTACTCCGTATGTATGAATTCCCAGGGTTCTCTTATCAGGACCATTTTTTAGAATGGGCTCTTGGGGCTCTTGGCAGAGGAAACGGGTCTCTCCGAACGGTGGAGCGCTGATTTTCATCCCGCACATGGGTCAAGACCCTACAAGGCTTCGCTGATCGTCAACTGCGGATTCCACAGTGGATCTTACCATTACCACAGGTCATGTTGCTATATTTTGATATCGATTGCAAGCTTGGAGGAGCTCTGAAAGATGATACAATGCCAAGCCCTTGGTCTCGAACTTGCGTCGTTAGCTCCGTGCGGGAATTTGCGATGTGTCGTGCTTGGCATTTTCTCCTCCTGATTGATTGTTACTTAGGGGGACTTTTGATTTGCCGCTCTTGGCAACAGAATCCTGATGATCAGATGCTATCAGAGTCGCATGGGTATTCGATTGGCCGTCTTGGCTGGGCGGAGCCTTGGCCTGAGGAGAGTTCACCAGAACATCGTCGTGATCGAGATGCAAATCCATTGCATCATATTGAACATTCCACAAGAACGGGTCGGATATGTTCCTGTGACCTCCACAGGAAAACAAGATACAAGGCAAAAAGAAACAGGATGAACACAATACATACACAGTCGCCTCGATTGCAAAATAGGACCGCATTCCATGAGGACGATGTTAATGGGTAAACGTTTACCGCCAGACACACAAGGCATTCGACAATGCAGCTTCAATTGGTCCCATGCGCTGACATACTTTCCGCCAATACCAAGACTCTTCATATGCAGTGCAACCCTGGAAAAGAGAAAGATGAGACGACATCAACCTTGGAAGTGAACTTCCGGGAGTTGCCTGCATGTTGAGCCGCTTGGCAACGTAGTAGATCGTCTGCAGTTTACATTTTTCCTTCTTCCAAGGTCCTGGAAATGATGCCGTCCATGCGAACGGTTGGATCCAGACTCGCTCGGGATGAAGGGAGATTGATGTTGTGGCCCACGCCTGCTAAGGCCCCAGATGGGTATCAATTTGCGAACGATGCAAAGGGGTCTATGTACTTTTAAATCATAATGCACACGGGCTCTAAGCGAGCTTCTGTTCTCATTTCCGTCCGCGGCCTCCTCCCCTTCCTCTTCCTCGCCCACCTCGTCCGCCTCTACCTCCTCGGCCTCCTCTGTCGTTTCGGCTCCTAATACTTTGCACAGTATGCAAATCTTGCTTGCTTAGGTTCAAGGTACCACCGGAAAACTTTCCGATAGAAGACCCTCCAATGCCCCGTTCTCTTCGTGCTGAACTCGACTTGGTAACCTTGGAAGGCTTCTCGAGGATAATTCCGTTCTCCTTGGCCTCCAGTCGTCGCTTAGCGTCCTTCGAAGCGGCTTTAGATTTGATACCCCTGCGATGCGCATCGGGCATTTTTTGGTCGTAAAGAGACGTCTTTGCACCAAGAGATTGCATGCGCAAATCGAGAGCCTTTAATCGGTTCTTGCCGGTGGGTGCGAGATCCGACGCATCCTCAAGGAGATGAGATTCCCGGAGGAGACGTTGTAATGCAAGATCGTGCTTGAAATTGTCCTTGTCCTCTTCTTCCTCTTCCTTCGTAACTGGTTCTGCTGTCTTCGTTGGCGCATCTGCCAATGTCGGTGGTCTCGAATTCTACCATGGTGTTAACGATGCCGCAAAAACGCGATTATGCTGTAGCACGTACCATAAACGCTTTGCGAGCTTTCTTATCCATCAGATCATCTGTCCTTTTGGCATCCTTGTGTTCAACAATCTCCACTTCGTAACTCTCCTCGTCGCTGTCCTCCTCTTCTCCAGATAGGCCATCCCAGTCAGAGCCTTCTGCATCTGATAACTCCTCATCATCATCTTCGCCCTCGTCTTCCTCGGGATCGGTGTCTGGCTTGGAAGGTTCAATAGGCTCGAATTGCGCCTCGAAATATTTGCGGAAGATGTCTTGCGCGTTATCTGCCGGTGGAGGGCTAACCTCCTTGATTTTTGTGGATCGCGACACAACAGCGGTGTCTCGCTTGCGTTTTCCGGCCGTTGGGGGCATGATTATAAATTGTAATAGGGTGAATGGAAGGTTGCCAGTTTCTCCAATGTCGAAGTTTTTTTTTGACGGACCAAGCTCTGGATCACGTGCGATAACCCGATATCGACAAGCCCCTCACGATCCAACTGACGGATGATAAATTCGTCTGTTTTTCTTTTTTTTTTTTTTTTTTTTTGGTTTTTTGGGGTTTTTTTCCTCTTTATGGCAGTTGTTGATTGCTTCAAATCCTGTGTTAAGTGTATTTGAGCAAGATTGGGCATATTGAGAGTAGGTATCTTAAAGCCTTTGTGTTGCTAAAACTAACTACCTAATACAGTACATATATATATTCAACCTATGGACAGGCTATCCATGCTAAGGTGCCTACGAGAAGCACAACCCTGGCGACTATTAAACGCTAAAAAGGAAAATCAACAAATAATACTATTTCGATGTGAGCTTAACGTTTTGTGGTATTATCCGACCAAAACCCGGAATATATTGTACCCTAGGAACCTTATTGTTTCAAGGTTCCGAATGCTTGATCCACGCTGACGTAGACGGACGTTCATATTTTTGGGAAGGTGACTTCGAGACCGGCGAAGTAGTTAGCTAGGTGGACAACTCGGCAATTATTTTCTAGGCAGGCGCTCCTGATCAAGGATGTAGCAAATGACAAATTAGTGGCAAGGGAATGGTTGATTCCAGATATTTTGGCGCAGTGCGACGTTGACTGGAACAAGACCTATTGACAGCAGTAGACAAATTGATTCCGAATATTGACTTAGACATTAGCTAAGAGGTTTCATTTCTGTCTCTTCCCAGAGGAAAGGAATAAATGAGATGTATAGTTGACATTCTGTAGAAACGTGCAGTACCCTTTCCGGAAGCGGCTTAGGGGCTCAGGCAGCTCCGCCCGCCAACCTCCGTGATCTTCGACTCTTCATCCCCCATCCACTCCCTTCGATATCCCCGCTGTTCACCAATCCTGCGCCTACGTATTGGACGCATTTAGCGCCCTTTCACCACTTTCTCCAAACATAATTCTACTCAACTCAAGATGAAGCCCGTCGTGTCGGCGTTGAACGCCTGGTCGTGGTAAGGTCTTCCATCTTTGAACATGGCTCTTAGCCTCGGCCTCTGCCCAGACTCTAACAATGCTTTGCTCAATAGTGTTGTGATCTCCGTTTTTGCTATTGTTATTCTCTCTGTTCTGGGATCTCTATACGGCGTACGTTCGACTTGACCCTCCCCATTGCCAGCCAGACTTTGCGTCATCGTGCGGCCTGTTGGCTCATCGATACCAAACCACATACTCTAATTGACTGGAACGAGGTTGCTGACATGATCAATACTACTATAGAGCAACAACCACGCATTCACCGGATCCGAGGGAGAGCCTGAAGATGGCCCTGCAGTCGCTGCTTCTATTTACGTCGCTGTGCTAGTCTACGCCGTACGTCACCCTTCTGGAGCAAATATTCCCGAAAAACATCAGACTATGAACTTCGGAACTAACACGTTGGTGTTTCACAGGGATTCTTTGTTTTCTGTGGCTTCCAGGCCTACCTTCATATGCGCGTAAGCCGCGGCGGCGCCATATCACTTTAAATCACAAAATATCTCCACAATATCTCTTACTTGGTGTCTCTGATTGGTATGCATTTGGGTTTCATATTTCGGTCTTTCTTGGGAATACACGCTTAGGTTGGAGGGGCGGGAAAGATCTGAAACAGATCAGCGGACTCCATCTGTCTGGGCCATCACCGGTTGGGCCGACGGAGTCCGCACGCACATCTGTGCTAGAAAGCGAATTGCAATCGAGCTTTTTTCAAGGAGTCTATTTGCTGGGCTGGTCTCCCGGACTCCTTTGAGATGGTATACGGATGGCTTTTTGGTGCGAGGCGTGTTTGTACATAGATCATTCGGAATTACCTGTTTCTTGACCCCATTGACTCTCGCGCATTTGGCGATCATAGACATTTCAATCATTGCTCATAATTATTGACAAGAACCACCTTTGGAGTAAAACCCCGACGCCAGTTATATGCAAACGTAAACCCCATCACCAATCAGGGGCTGATTTACTCATCCTCCCAAGGGTCCAACATCTTGGACATGTAAGGACCATCCAGAGTGTAGCCAAGGCGGGCGTAGTAGCTGCGAACACCAACGCCAGAGATAACACTAATCTTGCGGCTGCCATGTTCCTCCCGCGCAATGCGCTCCGCCTCTTCCATGAGCAGTGTACCGAAACCGCGGTGCTGGAATTTGCGGGCATCACGCCCGTGAAGTGGCACCGCAGATCCGTAAACGTGGAGTTCCCGGACAATGCTAGTCTGCTGGCCAGTGAACTCCGGGCGGAAAGTATGGGTATCGCTGCACTTGCGCAAACGAAGGAGACCAATAAGAATATCTTGCTTCGGATCCTCATAAGCCAAGAAAGTTTCCCAGCCACCGTTGGCAGCGTAATCACGACGAATCAACTCGATCTGTGAGGGGCGGATCTTGTTCTTAACTTCATTGATACCGACCTCACGAGTTCGAACATCACGGCAAGTCGTTCCGAAATCCTTCATTCGTGCCAGCGCTAGTTCGCGCAGGTTACCGTTCTCGACACCGGAAGTGACGAGCGGCATGGGGATATCACGCTGGACACGGTAGATACGAGTCCACGGGGGTACCAACGCCATAATGCGAGCCACCAGGTCAATCAGGGCATTGGGCGTGTAGTTCTTATAACGACCCGTTCGCCACAGCTCATAAAGACCGGTACCCCGAATGACGAGGGTGGGGTAGATTTTCAGGCCATCGGTACGGAAGTCAGGGTTTTCAAAGTATTCCTGGAACTGGAACAGATCGCGCTCCATACCCACGTTAGGCAAGTCAGGCATCATGTGGCTGACAACCTTGAAGCCGGCATCCTTAGAAAGCTTAAACGTCTCAGCGACGGCCGCAACCGTGTGGCCACGGTTGGTATCGCGCGCAACATCCTCATACAGACTCTGCACACCAATCTCTAGACGTGTGCATCCGTACTGAAGCATGCTGCTCAAGTGGGTATCGAGGCAGTAATCGGGCCGAGTCTCGATTGTGATACCCACACACTTGATGTTGCTCATTTCGCCCGCCTGCACGGCCTCATCAACATTGTCGGTTTGGTATCCACTCAGTGCATTGTGAAGTTGAGAAATGAATGAATCGCGATAATCGACGGGCAAGGACATGAATGTTCCACCCATAATGATGTATTCCACCTTGTCCACGCTGTGTCCCAGAGCCTTGATCTGATCGACTCGTCCTCGGGCCTGCTCAAAGGGATCGTATCGAGCGCGAATCGCGCGCATGGATGTCGGCTCATATCCAGTGTAAGATTGTGTAGAGTATTCAAAATCGGAATCGGGACCACCGGGACAGTAAACACAGATGTTACCGGTATAAGCGATATGGGGGCATCGGTGGGGCTTGCACATCACGGCAACGACGGCGATACCAGACGAAGTACCTGGAGAGGAGTCAGTTCAAGGTCCACCCTTCCCAGCAGCGATCCACGTACGAATTGGCTTCGCAATCAGCTTCGGCAAAATGTATTTTTTGTAATGTTCTGGCACGGCCGCAATGATGGCCGTAAGTGGCGGCTGGGTCGCCAGGTGATGTTTCTTCGAGACCTGGCCCCGCAGCTTGTTCAGGTTGATATCTTTCTTGGGGATCGAAGAGTCTCTCTGCGACTCATACTCCTGGATGAGCGCATTGGCAATATCAGAGCACGCTCGCATGTATCGCTCATTCTCTGGAACCAGCTTAGCGTTCTTTCTTGCCGTGTTTTTCGACGCCTGCGGCATCGTCACCGTCATGGTGGCCATGGTAAAAGATCTTCACCGGCAGCGATGATGATTATCTTTGTTAATGACACGAGCCCACAGAAGTGGAAACCAAGGTAGTTTGGTGGTGGTGGGGGTGACGATTAGATAGAAAAAAAGTTGATGGCCGAGGCAGCGCTCCGAAACTGACCAGCCGGGTCCGCTTAAGTAAAGGTTTGTCCCGAACGAAAACTCCCGGGCGCGCATCCCGATTCCTTGCTCTAACTCACCTCCCGAGTCAACCTCTGTTTTCCCCCTTTAACCCTCTCCTCTCCTATCCCTCTCCTCCATCACATTGCAGTCATGCAGGCCTTCTGCCGTAACACCTTCTCGGCTGCTCGTAGCGTCGCTGGCCAGCAGCGCCGGTCCTACGCCAACGCCAGCTCTGCGTATGCCAGCACCGTGAACAACCTGAAGATCAACAAGGACACCCGAGTCCTCTTCCAGGGTTTCACCGGAAAGCAGGGAACGTGAGTTTTCCTTTCTGATATGCCTCTGACTTCGCGATACTAACGTATGCTTTGTTGAACAGCTTCCACGCCGAGCAGGCCATCGCCTACGGTATTTCTCCCTCGCGTCGCGATCGCAAAAAAAGGACACGAGCTCACTCCACATAGGCACCAACGTCGTCGGTGGTACCAACCCCAAGAAGGCTGGCTCTCTTCACCTTGACCTCCCCGTCTTCGCCAATGTCTCCGAGGCTGTGAAGGAGACCGGTGCTACCGCTACCGCCATTTTCGTCCCGTATGAATCCATCATTGAACCCAAGACCGACAGAACAATGAACTGACTACCTCTAGCCCTCCTCTGGCCGCCGCTGGTATCGAGGAGGCCATCGCTGCCGAGGTCCCCTTGGCTGTCTGGTACGTGTCTGGAATTTTTGGAGCTCCTGAACTTTTTTTTTCTTTTTTTACTGACCGTTTACTCCTGATAGCATTACTGAGGGTATTCCCCAGCATGGTACGAGCTACTCCGATATCTACTCATTTCAAGTTCACTGACTTATTGCTATACTAGACATGGTCCGCATCACCGATATCCTGAAGACCCAGAACAAGACCCGTCTGGTCGGCCCGAACTGCCCCGGTATCATCGCTCCCGTAAGTGTGACCTTCCGCTCCTTCCGACGTCATATGCGATATTTATATTAGTTATAGGGACAATGCAAGATCGGTATCATGCCCGGCTTCATCCACAAGCGCGGCCGTGTCGGTATTGTCTCCCGTTCCGGTACCCTCACCTACGAGGCTGTCAACCAGACCACCCAGGCCGGCCTTGGTCAGTCTCTCGTTGTCGGTATCGGCGGTGACCCCTTCTCCGGCACCAACTTCATCGACTGCTTGAAGATCTTCCTTGAGGACCCCGAGACCGACGGTATCATCATGATCGGTGAGATTGGTGGTTCCGCCGAGGAGGACGCCGCCGAGTTCTTCAAGGCCAACAACATCCACAACAAGCCCGCTGTTTCCTTCATCG
The DNA here is from genome assembly GCF_028827895.1 of Penicillium longicatenatum. Taxonomy (NCBI): domain Eukaryota; kingdom Fungi; phylum Ascomycota; class Eurotiomycetes; order Eurotiales; family Aspergillaceae; genus Penicillium; species Penicillium longicatenatum. The sequence goes on along the minus strand of NW_026643120.1, from coordinate 3,177,000 downwards.
CCGGTATCTCCGCTCCTCCCGGCCGTCGCATGGGTCACGCCGGTGCCATCGTCAGCGGTGGTAAGGGTGGTGCTGACTCCAAGATCTCCGCTCTCGAGGATGCCGGTGTCATTGTCGAGCGCAGCCCTGCCTCCCTTGGCAAGGCCCTGCTTGCTGAGTTCGTCAAGCGCGACCTCGTCTAAATTGGTCAATGCTTGTGACGTGTAATGCTCTTTGGTGTCCTGGTGAGAAGGCTGGGAATCCGAGGTATATCCATCTATGGTGGTATTTGGCGGTTCATACCATGCCGTGACTGTATTCTTTTCTCCTTTGTGTGTTAGAGACCCTTGAAGAGTAATTAGTTTCTTGTACTTTTTACTTATGATTGTGCATTTGTAATTGGTATTTAACTGCATTTTCCCTCTTGATCAATCCAGCCATCCAGATGGGTTCCGAACTTGGCCAACTCAGTGGCTATAAGCCCACCCATTGTATATCTAGATGGGTTGGCACTCGTACAGAGCTTACCAGATCACTGTGTACATGCCAAGTGGTCTCCCGGTGAAGTGCTGCCCTGAAGACTGCCGAATTGATTGTAGTTAATTGCTCGTAACCTGCTCGGACAAGAAGTTGATATCGTGGAATCATCATCGCAAAGAAAAAAGCTTTACTATGATAGCCTTAGGACAAGTACGAGTCAAGATTCACCCCAAGCGACCCGATTTATTGAAATCTCCTTAAAGCGTCAACGATATCTTCTGTTCCAATAACGTCACAGAACTCCCCATCAAGACTGGCCACAGAAACCTTGTGAATAATATCAGAATCAAATCCACCCTTGCCAAAGGTAGCAGTTGCATCAGACACAAGAACAATCCGTCCCTTATCCACAGGTACATCCTTGACATGGGTACCATCAGACTTGATCTTTACAGGTTCCCCACCATGTAAGCGATCCACAACACCCAGATTAGCCGCCATGCGAACAGTGGTAGAGACGCAGTGATCAGTTGTCAACCCAGCGATAATAAGCTGCCGGAATCCCTTCTCACGCAGATGCGCTTCAAGATTGGTTCCAATGAAAGAAGAGTTAACCGATTTCCAAAAAATAGGCTCCGAGCCGTCAGAGGCTGGGGTAGCAAAGTCCAGCGGACGAATTCCGTCTGTAGACGGGTGTAGCGGACTTCCAGGCGTCACGGAAGAATGGAAGATATGAATCACTTCCAGCAGAGTAGATGACGAAGATCGTGCGGTTCGGAATGCAGATAGGAGAGCCTGGAGATTGACCTCATAACGTGGATTGGAGCGGGTGGTTCCCCAGTGAGAAATTGTTTCTGGAGCGCAGAAGCCGACTTGGTTGTCGATAAGGATGAGAGCCGTTGGAAGGCTCAGTTTGAGAGGTTGTGACATTTTGGAGATATTTTCCTTTGAATGTAGATGAACAGAAGGTCGGGGAATTCTCAGTGGTTTTATACACACGGGATTGGATGAGTCACGCAGTGGGTTTAATCAACTAACTAGCTATGTTAGCTATCAATTAACTCAATTGGTTAGGAATTGATAAGCCTCGATGCTTTTCCGTTGTCATGCACACTTTCCAATTAATTAAAGGTTTGATAATTTCTTCTAATAAGATAATCTTTGTCTAATGCAGAGTCAGTTCTCTACTTCATTCCCTGCAGCGTTGCTTTTATGTGACATCTTGGCGACAGTTGACCACTCATGTTTGAAAATAGATGTATGATAGAACATGGCACCAGTCAGAGAGCCATTAATGGCAACGTACTTATTCCCAGATCCACCACTTCGCGCGATGAGTGCAATCATCTCGGTAGTCACCAAAGCAAATCGATGAAGTTCGAGATCTCATACTAAATTGGAACATCTCGTTTGTCTCTATGCTTTTTCATATTCTACATTATATAGCTGTGAGTCCTCCAGGGCTTGCTGCCATGTCACCTGACCATGTATCCGGGTGGTTTGTATGGATATTTCCCAGACTGTAGGCTACAGACACAAAGCTAGACTAAGGAATGATAGTATAAGTACTCTACTAAAGCGCGAGAACTATTGTCGGATTTGTAGATCGATGTTTAATCAAAATCCCGATATCCATGTGCCTCTCCAGTTCCCGCGCCACACTATTCGTCCTTCACATTTGATGTAACCGTTTGGCCATAATTATCCGGGGCAGCATGGTTGCAAGGGATCCCAGAGTCATTCACGTCGAGGATATTTGTACACTGATAGACTTCATGTGGAAGATCGGTGTCATAAAGCGGCAATCCCAACGTACTGTTCACAGACTGAAGATCGATGTCCTCAAACTTAATTCCCGGACAAGGGTGTACATCAGAGCAATAGATCGATGCCGCAATATTATACCGAGACGTTCCCTTGATATTGGACCATGTGATATCTTCAATAGCCATCTTGGACGTATTGCAGCTCTGCCCACTTTCAGAGTAAATGCACTGAGAGATTTGAATCGGCAAAGCAACGTTGGTCAACTCAAATTTCCGGTAGGTGATGTTCTTGATGAGACCACTGCCACCGCCTCCACTGTCGCCGTTGGAGCTGCTATCATCGGATTCGCCCTGCCATGTCTTGATAAAGGCTCCCTCCATGCAATTCAAACATCGGATGTCTTCAAAGGTGACATTCTCGACATAATCGGGCATTGTAGGGTATTGTCCAACAGATCCAATCGTCATACCATAATTCCCATGACAAGTCACATTCCGGACTAATAAATTCGTAGTATTACCCTTGGCTGCCACACAGTCATCCTGATTGGTGATGTCGGCATTTTCGACGAGTAAAGCGTCACTATTCCACGAATCGTAGCCATCGGTGTTAACGGTGCCCCATTCATCGTTACTCGTAGCATTCACATAGAGATTCGTGATGGATACGTTCTTGCTGTACGACACGAATGTCGCCCAAAACTGTGGCTGAATGACGCGTAGACCATCTACAAGCAGATTTTGAGAGTTGATGAATGTAATGCTGATAGGCCGACCTGGCTGATTGCTTTGATTGCGGTTCTCTGTGTACCATGCCTGGCCATTTCCATTGTACCAGCCACCCTCGCCTCGAAAGGTGACGTTGGTTCCGCCGAACAGCCAAGCCGTGGACTGGTTCTGGAATACCACGGAATAAGAGTGATTAAGCCAGTATGAAATATTGTCAGAAAAGAGCAGCTCGCCTTGTAGTGACACGTCGCAATTCGCCAAATTGGTTGTGTTTAGAACCGAGTTGATGTTGAAGGTATGGTTGGAAAAGACAACTTGACCATCAGATCCACAAGTCTCGAAGGCTTTGTGAATGGAGGGAGCATCGTCAACCGGTAAACCATGGTGCTTGAGCGACTCAGGATAAAGACGACAGATATTTCCTTCTTCATGTACAACGTATGCAGTTCCCAGAGTAGCCAGTGTGACCGAGCCGAGAAAGGACCAAAGTCGCATGATGAAGTAAAAGCTGCGTCGAAAGCGTTCTTGTTCGGTCAACTCTTCTCACCTCGGATCTGGTCCAGTGAAGGGAGACCATCCGTCAAATATTCGATCTTTGAGCAGTGATGAAACCCCCACAATATACCCCACAACATTGGAAAGGTTACATTCCCCAGGTACATGCCCACCTTTCGTTTCTGTACATCGTTTCTCCCACCAATGAGGAACACCCATTGATTTGTCAGGAATTGGCTCGGGGCACAAGGTCTAAGCGTGGAAAGCAATAAGATGAGGGGGAGCGACGATCTTGACTTTCAATATCGGTTCGGTCTTTCTTGAACCGAATGCTCCGCGTACTGAGTTCCTCCTGGGCTGTCCCTCGGTCCATTGAAGGTGGAAGTCCCGTGAGAGAAGACCGCCTAGTCCTAAAAGAGTATCTAGCTCGTCCACTTGGTGCCAAGCATTTTTCATTGGATCTTGATTTAGATCGCGGCAACAAAAGGGGCTCTTGTCCGCTGATTTTGGCGAACGTAGGCTATTCTCCACAATTAATCCTGGTATATTTTGAGAGCTGCCTGGATCCCGAGAGTCATGAAATTGAACACGGGGGGCTAACATAGCGGCACTAACGCAGTCCCTACCTCTTTGGGAGATGTGGGTAAGTCAACTGCTGGAAACTGGGTATATAAGGCCCAAAGGAGAGACTCAATTCTGGAATTCCTTCCATAACTATCCTTCTCTGACATTGACTCGCAGTGATGTTGGCTCTCAAAGGTGTCTTTACCTTGATCTTGGTCCTCGCTTCGTCTCATCGAGCGTATTCGTCCTGTGAGCCAGAGATATCTTATCCAGCTCCAGTATATAATTCAAATACTCTGAAGAGCACTTTCAAAGTGATTGAAAATAGCCTCAATAGGCTGATCAAAGCTGGTGATTACGATGGAAGTTCCTTTTCATTGGAGATCTCCTCCCCGAACCAGACTCTATACACCAAATACCACTACGACAAGTCTCTGGGGGGAAGCCCAATCAACAGTTCCTCGACATATCGGATTGCCAGCAATACGAAGCTTTTTACTGCGCTGGGAGTCTTGAAGCAAGAGGCTGCAGGAAAACTTGGGCTTGACGACGAGGTGATCAAGTATATCCCGGAGCTTCTCAATGGAACAAGCAAGATAACCTGGAAGGGTATCACAATTCGATCTTTGTTGGCTCACCTGAGTGGCCTCCCGGACAACTATGGTGATGAAGATCTGCTCCTTATGCTCTCCGATCCATCTGCAATTGGACTCCCTCCATTAGATACAGAAGAGGAAAATAAGCTGCCAAAATGCGGTGCTTACAGCGGGTGGACAGTGGCCTGTACAGACGCAGGTATGCAAACACCTTTATCCCGTTGCTGATTCATAAGCTAATAGGCTATTTTAAGATCTCGACGAGAATCTTCACAACGTGAACTCGGTGTTCCCGTCCCAAAAAGAAACCTCCTATAGCAATATTGGATTTGACCTTCTTGGCCAAGTTTTGGCGAAGGTAACCAATATGAAGTATGAAGACTACATCAAGGAGGCGATTTTCAGACCTCTTGGCATGCACGAGACATCCTTCACTGTTCCTGCAACTTCAGTTGCTGCTAGCGCTGGTTCAGATTCTGACTGGGGCGTGGACGAAGGAACCGATAACCCGTGAGTCCGCTTCATTCCCTATGGCTATCTCAAGTCCTAATGAGTTGTATAGGAGTGCTGGAATCTACAGCTCCTCTTCGGATATGATAAAATTCCTTCGCTGGGTCCTCAAGAACCATGAGAAAATTACTCCATCACTCAACTGGTTCCAGCCTGCAGCTTGGAATTCTGGATCCCACTCGCTTTTTGGGTATCCGTGGGAGATTTTCCGAACTACTTCAATCTTGCCAAACACGAAACGCCCCGTCACATTCTACACAAAGGGCGGAGGTCTCACGGACTACTATACCTACAGCTTTATCATCCCACAGTACGACCTTGTGGTTTTCATGGGCGTGGCCGGAGACTTGTCTGCATTGAACACAGTATTCACCGACGTTCTGAACCCGCTCGTCATCGCAGCCGAGTATGAAGCGCAATCTCAGTTGAAAAATTCATACGGAGGAGTTTATACTTCGACTGAATCGACCTTGAACTCTTCGATTACTCTCACTCAGACCCAGTCACGGTCTCTGTATATTTCCTCATGGATCTCCAACTCCACGGATGTCCTGGCAAATCTGATCCCCTTTGTGTCCTCAACAGCTGGCACGAGTGGAGACATGTATTTCCAACTCCTTCCTACCTTTCAAACACGGCGCACGCATGACGGTCAAATTGGCGAAGTGTGGCGGCTCATCAATGTAATTGATGATTCCGAAGACCCTACAAATTCTACAACCGTCTGGAATGACTATTGCGTGGCAAACATTGATCCGTTTTCCTACGGGTCAATTCCTCTGAACGAGCTCGTGTTCTGGAGAAATTCCAGTGATAACAGGTCCACGGTGGAATCTGTGACGCTTTCGGCATTTAAGGTTAATTTGCTTCGAAACTGATATTCTCTCCAAAGTGTATAGACGGAAGGAGATGAAGAGCTGAGTCATATGTAAGATAGAAGCTCTTAGCTAGGGTAGGAGTGGGCGCCTAGGCGAGGAATTTGTGTACAAGTATGTAGAAATACAATTATAGACAAATATGTGGAAAATTAGCACATGAAGATCAAATGCATCCTGTTGATTATTGTTCAGTTAGCATTTAAGAGAATAAGTAAGATAGCTGTAACACTCACCAGTTTTTGTCGTTGTCTGGCGAAAGAGGTGCTTGGCGCATGGCATTCATTCCAGTGATAGTCCTCAAGACACTAATCTGCCTGTCAATATAGATTTGCAAGTCCTCCGAGCCATGTGGAGATGCACTGGCTAGGCTCAGTGGCCATATAAGCGAGCGAGCCCACGCAGAAAACTGCAAGGAGTTGCTTGAGTTATTGACCCAAGTATCTGGTCTCAAAAACTCCGGCACACTGGCGCAGATCTCAACTGCCGTTTGCCGAGAAACTTGAGATGTCTCATTAAGGGACCTACATAGCATCTCCTCGATACCTCTTGCTACCGCAAGGTTATGAGATAGATAAGCAAAGATGCTCGTATTCAGTAGGTTGACAAGAAAAAGCCGTGTCATTCGCAGCGTGTTCCAAGTCTGAGCAACTCGAAAACTGCTGAAGCTGTGGACTGGAGGGCGATATTCACTTTGACTGAAACCAATATTTTGGCTGTCCGTGATATCACAAAAAGCAAATTGGTCGGGGCTCGACTGGGGCATTAGTTCCAATAAAGACTGTACATCCTTCTCCAGTTCTTGTAATTTCGTAATGTAGAGTAGTGAGATTGCAGATTCGTTAAATTGCGTATTCAGCAGAGCAAGTCGATCAAGAACTTCCCAAAAGTCTGCCGCTTGGGAGCTCTGATATATCCATGAGGCTGAATACAACAATTGAAGCTGAGGAGGCAAAGACAGACGGCGTTGTAAACAATCTATCTGTACAACCGAAATGATATGGTGGAGAAGTCCCTGACCGGCAGGATCCTGAAATATTGTAGAAGGCGAGCATGATTCTAATATTGCCAAAATCCCGTGGATGTGCTTGGACCAGATGTTTTGTGCGTCACGGTACGACTCCGAGGAAATGACGGCAAATAAAGCCAATAATAAGACCGACGCCACCGTCTCCGGAGTAGCGGACTGTGACCTTTGTAGGGCTGTCATCGTGTGCTGCAAACCCAACCCATATCTCTCCTGGGCTAAAATTCGCAAATCCCCTCGGCGCTGCTCGTTGGCCATATACCCAAGAGCAACGGCTTCGAAACTCGCCTCCAGTGAAGCAGGTCGCCCATGAGGCAAATACAGAGTGGGTAACCACTCAAGGTAGGTACCGCCGGCATAAGCGGTTGTGAACAGGTTAATCGCACGCACAGAAGGAGGATCCACCAGTAATTGCATGTGTGGTGAGGGTGTTGATTGCCGGGGAGTGCTGACCCCTGAGGATGATTTCAAGTCGCGTGACTTGGCTTTTCGTGTTACAGTGACAGTCTCATCGTAGAACATGAGGTCGATCTCCTTGCGGTAGCCAGTACATACTGCACTCACATTGATACACTGTGAACATGCTGGGTGACGACGATCGCACTGATCTTGGATTAGGAGACCCGCCGAACCAAACATTTGTGGCCGAGGCTTACTTTGATTCTCCTTTCGCGACAGAGTGAGCAAGCCGTGCTTCGTTTCCCTCGGAACACCATGATGAAACACGGACCTCAATTCCGATGTCCCTCAATGTTGACAAGCTGCTCATTGACTGGGAAGTCAACATGTGGCTCGGGAAGGCATAAGGCAAAAAGTGGGGGCCAAGGAATCGCGAGTTTCTGATATCTGGATGCCTTAATTGTAGACCGAATCAGACCCACCTGCGAGCGTTCACTTCACGTTTCAGTGAGAGATGGATTTTCAAGCCTGTGATGTGTACGCAAAGTACGTCATCATCGGCACTGTGAAAATTTGGTTATACTCCCGCAACCTTCAATCAGTAGTGATCGACATCTCGCGGCACTTGCGGCAGTTTACGCCTGATAAACCATGAGCCTAATGTCGGGTCGTTCTTAACTGGGAAGACACAGTCCCCGAATGCTCCACTGCCGCGTAACTCGTCCCCTGATGCTCATTTCTCGGCTTTTCCGGATCGTCTCTTCACCAAGTCATATTGACTGAAATTATCGCATGCGACAATTGGCCTCAGAATCCCTATTCATAATGAATATCGACCTGCGCTTGGCTAGAATATCTCACACAAAACGATAGAGAGACCAGAGAAAACCCGAGGTTTACCCGTGTTCTTCTATCCAGCTCCGATGTATGTAAGTGTATGTCGATGCATCATATATACCTCTGTGGAGCATGGCCGCATAAGCAATCTTGGCATATCCCACTTGCCAGGGTTTGAGGGTTTCAATCTCCCTAGAGAGGCTTAGTCTAGGCTGCTCAGATAGATCCATGACGATCAGGTCTATTGCCATTATTTATTGGAAAGACTGCGTGTTTTCCGCTTGTTATTTCCTTGTCTTCATCATTTTCATTCCTTTCCTTCATACTTTGAAAACAATCTTTGAAGCATGAAGATCCATTCACTTTCCTTTCTTTCGCTTTGTATAAGCTCTGCAGTTGCCCTTCGTGATAACGCGAGCACTGGCCTTCTATCCACGGGCGATGGTGTGTTTCTACAATCATTCATTGGGGATACATCCTACTAACATTATTCTAGTCTCCCTTGGTGACTGGCAACCGGCTTACAAAAAGGCTGTTGCATTTGTGTCTAAGTTGAACACCACCGAGAAAATCAAACTTATCACCGGAAATGATGCCGAAGCCACGGATGGCTCGCACTTCACTGCCCTCGAATTCATGGACGGAGATATGGGTCTGCAAGACTATTTCTACGTCTCTGCCTTTAGCCTGGCGTCTGCAATTAGTATGACATGGGATAAAGATGCCATCTATGAACAGGCTAAAGCTGTTGGGACTGAGTTCTACAACAAGGGTATCCAAGTCATCGACGGTCCAACATCTCAGCCCTTGGGCCGCACCGTTTGGGGTGGGCGCTTGGTCGAGACTATGGGGTCTGACCCGTACTTGAACGGTATTGCAACAGGCCTGACTGCCAAAGGATATAAAGATGTTGGAATCATTAGTGGTATTAAGGTATGTACTCGCCACGACAGTCAATGGTGACACCGATACACTTGGCATATACTAATGCTACGCAGCATTTCATCTTGAACGAGCAAGAGACAAACCGTACCGCTTCAATGGGCCAGATGGGCCAAGGAAGCTCTGGGGCTCCTTATTCGTCCAATGTAGACTCCAAGACCTTCCATGAGACATACCTCTGGTCGTTCTACGACGGTGTTCACTCGGGCCTTGGTGGTGTCATGTGCGCAATGACCAAGGTCAACGGAACTCTGTCGTGCGAGTCCTCCTCGCTTCTTCTTGACACTCTCAAAACGGAGCTCGGTTTCCCAGGCCTTGTCTTTCCAGATACCAATGGCCAGGAGCATGCTCTCGCTTCCGCAGTCAGTGGACTTGACTACAGTTCATCTACAATTTGGTCTAGCTCCAACATCAACGGCTTCCTTGAGAACAACACGATGTCTGAAGCTCGTCTGAACGACATGGCAGTTCGCAACCTTATGGGATACTACCACGTTGGCCTCGACAACGGAAAACAGCGCTCCACTGCAGATGAAGACGCCTACCTTGATGTTCGTGCCAACCACTCTAAGCTCATTCGCGCCCACGGCGCCAAGTCCATGGTTCTCCTTAAGAACACAGACAACGCCTTACCGCTCAAGAAACCTCATAAGATGGCCATCTTTGGAGCTCATGCACGAGCCCCGATTGCCGGTCCTAACATGGCATTCAGTGTTATGGGATCTGGGCCAACCTACGACGGACATCTTGCATCAGGCTCCGGATCTGGCCAGGGATCTTTGCCATACTTGATCACCCCTGAGGTTGCATTGACACTCAAGGCTAGCCAGGACGGAACCATGCTTCGCTGGGTTGCAAATGACACATATTCTTCTTCGGGTGGTTCTACGCTGGTCATGCAGGGATCCGACAGTACTTCCGTCACCCCTTCGATTAGCAACTACGCCGAGAACATGGACGTCTGTCTCGTTTTCCTCAACGCACTGGCTGGTGAAGGTGCTGACCGCACTGAGCTTACCAACGCCGACCAAGACAGTCTTGTGAAGGAGGTCGCTGAGAACTGCGCGAACACTGTAGTCGTCATCAACACCGTCGGAGCCCGCCTTGTTGATGAGTGGATCGAGAACGAAAACGTCACTGCAGTGCTGTACGGCAGCCTTCTTGGAGAAGAGTCCGGCTACTCGATCGTTGATGTTCTGTATGGAGATGTTAATCCCAGCGGACGATTGATCTACACAATCGCCAAGAACGCCTCGGACTACAACGTGGATATTTGCTACACCGCGAACTGCAACTTCACCGAAGGCAACTACATCGACTACCGCTACTTCGATGCCTACAATGTGACACCCCGCTACGAGTTTGGCTACGGTCTCTCTTACACCAACTTCACCTACTCATCTCTGAACATTGACTCACCGTCATCGCTCTCGCGCTATCCCACCGGCAAGCTTGCCGTCGGTGGCTACGAGGATCTCTGGGACAATGTCGCAAACGTGAGTGCTGTGATTACGAACTCTGGTACTATTCGCGGTGCAGATGTGCCTCAACTGTATATCAAGTACCCCGCATCCGCAAAGCAGCCTCTTCGCCAGCTCCGTGGGTTCGAGAATGTGAACATTGCTGCAGGCAAACAGACGCAGGTAGAATTCGGCTTGCGCCGCCGCGATATCTCTCACTGGGATGTGGCGGCTCAGAAATGGGCTGTTGCCCCTGGCACATACACGGTGTATGTCGGAGCCAGCTCGCGGGATCTGCGATTGCATGGAAGCTTCCGCGTTGAGACAAAAGCTTGAGTCTAGATGACTTTTGCATCACGGGGTTGTCAACTGAGACGACAGCCTACTTCGCATTTAGATATTTCTTATGATTTACAATATAGACCAATCATATCCGCAGCGCGCGGCCTTGATGATTTCTTTGGAACAATTCCTTTCCCAATTAATCCGCCAATCCAGTCCCTTATATTTTCGATCTATGAGCTTCATCTAGTTCCTGTCTCGGGTAATGAGTTCGAGTTTCTTGTTCTCAACGCTCAGTTTCCTTTTCTTTGTTTACTCTTTCCTTTCTAAACTAGTTCCGTCTGACCTCATCCCGACCGTTGTTGTCTCAGCCATACTCTTTGGCCGCCTAATCTCTATCCCGAACACCTATTTCCAACGATAAAAGAGTCATGTGAAGGAACACAAGGATCAAGGCCATGAGAGCTTAGGCTGCACGATTGGGGCGTCCAGCGAAATTGTCTCACATCCCCACTTGGGTTGCCGAACTCGATCACATCAGAGTACATCCCTTGGCCAAGTGGGGTACAAGTGGGATGATCAGCGTAAATGCGGAGACATGAGTGGTTCGCATGAGCATCCTCATCTGCAAGAAGCATTGCTTATGTCAATCATTGTCTTAGGGATTGCCCTGATTTCCGGGATTCCATGAGGTATTTTGCCTTTCCACCACACGTCCCGTGCAGCTACCTGATCTAAAAATCGCATCCACGGTCGCCGGCGAACTAGTGTACCCAAGCATTGGACGGCCTAAGCAAAGCAACATCCGATTCACCCGTGGAGAGGAAAATCCTGTGGTCAACTCCATCGCCAAGAAGTTTGTTTTGAACAAAACGTCACTGGGTTCTTGGCTCCCCTATAAAGCGGGCGCTTTTCTGCTCCATCAACAAAAGTTTCATTCCTTACACACTATCAAATTACCTAGCAAAGCTCTTTCCAACTCATTAACAGAACACCAATTTACTATAATATGAAGCTCCTCGCCTCTCTCGCTCTGTTGGCGGCTACTGCCCTAGCCAGCCCCTTGAGTTCTCGTCAATCAAAGGAGTTCAAGCTCAAGACTACTGGCTCGACAAAGCCGGAGTTCAATGACCTTTACCTCTACTCCTACCACACTGGCGCCGGTCTGAGTGACGGAGTTTTGGACAGTAATGCTACCGTGGCACCCAAATTTTCGCTGAATGGCACCAATGCCTATGCTGATCTGGGAACTGATTACCCTTGGGGCATGACGGTCGCTGGTGACACCAACTATGCTGGTAGGTGTTGATCCGAATATTCCTCATCGTCAACCGCTGTTCTAATTGTCTCTATAGCATGGGAGCCAGTCACCATCAATGCAGGAGGCGGCGAAACAGGATTCGCGATCAGCAATGGCAACTTTGTTTGGTCCACAGATGAGGGCTTTGCCGGTTGGCTCGGTGAGTTCCATTTTTATTGGTACACAGTACTACCTTGGGTTCAAACTAACCCTGTTCCAGTCTGCCCCTGGTACCATAATGCGCCGCAGCTGTTCGGCCTCATCTCATATTACGACCCTGTTATCCCTTCAAGCTGCAGCAAGGTCACCCTGAAGCCTGTTTATTGAAGGGAAAAGAAGAAGACTGAGGGGATACTACGGTACAAGTAACGCTAATAGATAAAGACCCGGTTTAAAACCACGTGTGAAAGTTATGTGACACCAGTTCGTGAATTTAATCATTGTATCATTGCTTTTATCATCTATCATGAAAATGGGAGAATTCTTATGAAGCCGCAACAACATTCGGCATCTCCTCGTAGTATCGTTTATCCATGCCGGCCTCCAAGCGGGCTTCTTCGTTAAATGGTCCACGGAGGGGTCCACGGAAATGTTTTCTGACGTTGGAGCGGAAGACCTGCACCGGGTCTGTTCCTTCTTGATTACAGATCCAGGTCAGCCATCGGTGGCCCGTAGTCACATGTGTGATTTCGTCATGGTGAATGACCTCGAGCGCTTCAACGCTCTCGCTGTCGCCAGAGAGACGGAACTTCTGGATAGTCATTGGGTTGACGTCCAAACCTCTAGCCTCGTGGACCAGAGCGATGATGCTTATACGGGCGCGAAGATCATATGCTGTTTCCTGAGCGGACAACCATAGACTGTGATGAACGGGGAGGGCGCCGAAGTGAGAGCCCATTTCTTCAAGACGGGTGCGCAGGAGGGAGAAGTGTTTCGCCTCATCGCTCGCAACCTTGAGCCAGTCATGGAAATAGGCCCGTGGTAATTGCTCTGAGGTTTTCTCGGCCTGGAATGTAGCGAAGCGCACGCAAATATCAATCGCCAGATCAATCGCCCATAGCTCAATATTGGCTAGCGCATGGAGCATGGCAATCCGGCTCTTCAATGTACCTCCTCGCCCTGTCCTCGGCATGGCGCCGGGGTTGACGGTGAGCATCTTCTCGCGGGGCGGCTGGTCGGGTGCAGCCACGGTGCCTCTTCCAAGTTCCATGGGTGAGGAAGAGGCCTCTCTCTCAGTGAAGATAGTGAAAAGGTGCGTGGTCAATTCAATCTTGTGCTCAGGGTGAGCGGTATTCAGAATATGAACCGCCCAGTCGCATAATGTCGCATTGTCATCCAAGTAGCGAGCCATTCCGGAATTCTCCTGCTTAGCTGCTGGTGTCTCTGATGGTCGCGCATTTTTCAATTTGACTTTCTCGCTAACGGGCTCGATCTTGGCGAGTTCCACACGTAAACCATCTTCAACGGGGAAATCTAACATGACATTTTCCCCGCGCACGTCAATCGGGTATGTGCATGCTTTGATACCCACACTCGACTCTCCAGTCTCCACGTTAAAATCATATGCGTGCCAAGGACAACTGGCCACATATGCTGAATCCTCAATATCAATCAGAGAGTCTGCCATCGGCCCACCCGCATGAGGGCATTCCGCCTCCATGGCGTAATAGGACCATCCTTCCTTCTCGTTGGGTTTTGAGCTGTTCGGGTCGATCGACGGCAGGCGAAACAGCACCAGCCGTTTTCCCGTGGACATATGAATTACATATCTTGCCTGGACGAAGCCTGTCAGAGGCCCACAGTTGATTATCATTTTGAAGATGGATAGTTGCGCTGGGCTCTGAGAGAAGAGGTTCGCCTGATGCCAATTTTTTGAAGGATCACGTGGAATGCGGGACCAATAAACTTTTCAAGCGGGAATAAGTGGGGCCATTGTTTCCCCTTAGCATCATACCATATGGGGATTAATCGCCACTGCATATGGAGTCATCGGTCTGGAATACCTCGTTGGACATGTTAAACATTTTAGCAAAAATTAGAGCATGATAGAATACAAATTAATATTATAGCTACCCAACTTACAGACAATCATCAATGATTTCAATCCTGGCTTCGGGGTAGCACCAACCACTAGGCATTTGAAATCCATTCGGGTTGTCTATTTTACTTCAATCCAGCATTTCACTTCAACCGAACTTTCTGCCGAGAAAAAGACCAACTGATCCCTTAGTGAACCTTGCCCCTTTCTCCATCTAAACGACCTCATGGTTCCGTAGATTATCTATCGTGGCTTCCTCAGACCACCAAATGTTCTCGATTCAATTTATCAGCATTATCTTAAATGCCTCTCCAAATGTTATGAGGCCTCGTTCAATTTGTCGATTCAAACAGAGTCTGTTCCGGCTTTGCGGTGGAAGTTTGATGTGTTTAGAATGGAGGAAGAAGAAGTTGTTGCTAGGTGAAGACCAAGTAAGAAAGATCAGGAAAGAACCTCAGCAATCAGTCTCATAGATGATCGTAATGCATTTTGGTGTATCTTCGGATTCCCGAGTTACGGCCAGGTTCAGATGCATGCTCCGTGAGGACATCCATTGAGGCTGAGTTGGAAGAGCGTCAGGTGATATATTACAGAAAGAGACAAATACAAAAGGATAGCGCATATAGTCGACATCAAATAGGAGCCTTGGATATCGAGCCTGATCGGTGGTGAGCAGGAATATGTATTTCAATAGACTTGCTTCCGAAAATCAATTGCCAGAAACTGGAAGGCACAAGTCCCAAGAGAGACACAGGTTTCAAGAAGCAAAAGTGACGAAAAACAACGGAAAAGGCTAGTAGAAGATGCTCAAATCGTGAGGAATATGCCATCAAAGATGTTCAGGCTGCCACTGGTGTGCAAATGATTAAGGTTATGGGTCTAAGTCAAAGGAGGCAATGGTGACTAATCGAACACTAAGCCTATATCAGTTAGTGGATATAGTTTTCCCTGATCTGGTAAACCGACACCACGAAAATGCCGCCCATTTCAAAGGACAAGATTTTACTATCCGTGTTATGTATGCAGATATGCGCTTGAAGGCTGGACAAGTGATTTCGAAGTATTATGAGGCGCTATTCCCAATTGGGCACTGTTACGCTCTTTTTATTTGTTGCAAGTGGACTCCGGAGACTTTTAGAAGCTGAACAATGTGGACTTTGAGTGACTGATTATTCAGTGGAAGGAAAGTCACCAGAACAGCGACAGTACTAATTCGGGAACCAATCCCTGGCGGTACTCTTGCAACGACCCGTGTCAGAGGTAAGAGTGTTGATGCTGGTGGATTCGAAGGGAACAATTCTCCCATTACTCACACACCCCAGTCAGACAGATAGCCATGGAAATGTTATTGCATTTTGAATTTGCCATGACCAAGTATCAGCTTAGGTAACTCACTACGTTTCTGGCTACGGCTGAGACCGAGCAATTTGAGAGATTGAAAATCATTACCTAACTCTGCAACACAAACGAAATAGGCTAGTTGATGACATGTAGCTTTCGTGGCTCAGGACTACTGTACAGTAAGCTAACCAAAGAAGCCGAGCGGCTCGCTTATATATGCAACGAATGGCGTAATCTCCGCTGACTCCGAATGCAGAGCTAAACAGCGGTGAAGAATGTACAATATCTAACACACCAAAAGTCTTGACCATTCCCGGTAATCTTCAACAAAATTATGCCAAGAGAACGGTGATGCTTGGTCTCCCGCCATTGCGGCATGAGGGGATAAAACCTTATCTCAAGGCGACCAGCTCACGGACCACCCGAGGTGCACACAACACCATGGTCATGATTGGTGTGTTCACCGGGAAGAGCAAGGTGGAGCAAGCTGCAAAGGGGCCGGACCAAGTGGAGAAAGATCGTCTGTTATTGAAAAATGAGTCTCGTATGAATTCAGAGTCCATGGGACACACGATGGACCATAAATTCAGATTCGAGTTGATGATAGACGGAAATAGCGGGAAGGCGGAAAGCTTGCGGACTAATCATTTGAACCCCTTATTTTTAAGGATTTGCGGGGTGGACCGCAAGTGGAAAATCAATTCAACGCGACCTTATGCCACGTTCTTACGTGTCGCATAACGATGTGAGACAGCATTACTGCAGATAAGCACAACAAGTGAAATTTTGCTACACCGGCCACGGGAGTCGCCTAAGTTCAGCTTGCGCAGGCCGAGATCGGGCCCAGCTATGACCATAGTGGATCCCTGCGATGGGCGGAAATCCTGGGGCTATTGGCTACGATGACTCAAGTTACATTATTTTCGCCTGGAGCTCTTGGCTATTTCTTCTTGCGTTTTTCCGTTTCCCCCTTTTTCCATTTTCTCATCGCTTGCATAACTTTCTTTTGGTATTGTCCCAGCTGTGCATCCTGGTTGCATTAGTTGTGCGCGGCCAAGAAGCTCGGACATTATTGCTTTGTCCCTTGAGCCGAGGATCAGCACCTGGGTGATCGGCATCTGAGGAGTCAACTTCTCTTTTCCCCCTCACATTCTTGTCCGCGAACCCATTGGTAAACAAGCGAGCTGCGTGGGTGGTCGTTTCCCAACCATGACTGTGACAGGTAAGTCTCATATCCACCAAATTCGTCTCTGGCGCATGAGTACTCGATTTATTTCAGTGCGGAGATCGGTGCTGACAGGTTATTTGGGGGTAGATTTCAAATCGGAAACTGGCGACGGCCAGGTCTTTCCAGAACAAGTCGACAGTCCGTCCATCGACCATGAGCTTCCTCCGCTTCGATCAACCACAGAGCGGAAGCTAATGGCCAAGATTGACTGGCACATTTTGCCATGTCTCTGCGTGCTCTACCTTTTGGCTTTCCTGGATCGGTATGGTTTCCCGCTTGCGATCCGGATTTTAAGACACGAGCGCTGATATTGATCATCGGGTGTATAGGGTCAATATCAGTAATGCGGCTACTTTGGGCCTCACGGACGACCTGAACATTGCGACTGGCATGAAATACAATATTGCGCTGACGATCTTCTTCGTACCCTACATCATCTTTGAAATTCCGTCCAATATCCTTCTGAAGAAATTCAAGCCTCATGTCTGGTGTATGTCGTTCGGTTTGATTGTTGTCTTCGTGGAGAGAAAACTAACGCTATCTAGTACCACTTTGCATGTTTGGCTTTGGTCTCGTCATGGTCTGCCAGGGCCTGGTCTCTAACTGGGGAGGATTGATGACCACCCGTTGGTTCTTGGGAGTGTTTGAGACCGGCATGTTTCCCGGATGTAAGTAACGAACCAAAGGTCTTTATACGGTTCGGTGGTTCTGATAACTTGGTAGGCTTCTACCTCTTGGGTATGTGGTACAAGCGAAGTGAAGCCCAGAAGCGTTTCAGCTTCTTCTTCAGTTCCACCACACTTGCTGGCGCATTCGGTGGTGCGCTAGCGTATGGTATCTCACAGATGAACGGAGCTCGTGGCTACAGCGGTTGGCGGTGGGTCTTCATCATTGAAGGTTGTATCACCTGCGTGGCTGCTTTTATCCTGTTCTTCTGCATGCCCGATTTCCCAGAGGACGTTAAGTGGTTGACCGATGAGGAGCGCGAATTTGTTCGTGCAAAGCTGGCTAAGGACGTCGGAAAGTCTGCACACCATGTCAGTATGGGCTGGCGTGAGGTTGTGGCTGTCTTCAAGGACTGTAAGTTTCCTCTAGGGCTTGACTATAAGTACAATTTGGATACTGATTGGTACAATAGACAAGGTCATTCTTGGAGGCTTGATGTACTTCGGTCTCATCGTTCCAGCATATGGTTAGTTACTCTCGATGGCTTTTGATCGACATAAATAACTCAAGTGATCTAGGATATGCATACTTTGCGCCCTCTATTATTAAAAGCTACGGATACAGCTGTATGTCCTATCTTCCTGTGTCTTCAGACCTTGGCTAACTTGATATGCAGCGGTGAAAACGCAATTGTACTCCATTCCACCGTGGGCAGCCGCCTTTGGCTTCTCTATGGTGATTGCGTTCTTCTCTGATCGTATGAAGCACCGCTATGTGTTCACATTAATTCCCATCCTGGTTTCTATTGCTGGGTTTGCCATGCTGCTAAGCATCCACGGCAAAGAGCACAAGTCGGCCGAATACGGTGCACTCTTCCTGGTGACAAGTGGTGCCTACAGTGCGATGCCCGTCATTGTGTGTTGGTTCGCTATGAATTTGGGTGGTCACCACCGCCGCAGCATTGGCACTGCGTGGCAGGTTGGGTTCGGCAACATTGGTGGTATCATCGCTACCTTCAGTTTCCTGAGCACGGATGCCCCGAAGTACACCAAGGGATACAGCATTTGCATTGCGTTCGCTTGTCTGTCTATAATCTCTTGCACAGTATACCTCGTAGCAGTGTGGTTTGAGAACCGCAAGCGTGACAATGCTGCTGTTGATCCCAATGCCATTACGGAGGAGGAAGAGGAGTTCCTTGGTGACCTCGCACCCAGTTATCGGTATAATTACTGATAACATGACGTTGCCATTTAGGGTTGAGGATTCCGTGGTTCGCCCTTAGGAATGACGGATTTCCGAGATATCTATGATGCACATGAGTTGGAGCTTTAGAGCTCTGAAAATACATAATGGTTGAAGTTCTGGTCTTTGATTTTCGGGTTCTGTGTGATTAGGGTAGAATATTCAATACATGGAAATTGTCGATTTTACGAAAAGAATTGAACCCACATTAATCATTGATTCATTCATATTCTTATTGTTTCGATGGAAAGCAATCTATGATGTGCGGAAACCCTATTTCCACTGTGTGATGCAATTCATGGGTCACGTGCCCCATATTGGCGATGTCAATATGTCCTAAAGAGGTTAGTGCCTCGCTTAGCTGAGTAAGCTGCCCACTACACAAATGCGCCGCGGGCCGCCTTTGCATTTGTCTTTCTTCACTATCTCTCCTCATTTTCGCAGAACTGTTAGTCGCCACCCAAATCCCCGTTTCGGACTGAGTTTAGCTAACCAGGTTACAGTAACATCTACGAAGATGAGAGCTAAGTGGAGAAAGAAGCGCGTTCGCCGTCTCAAGCGCAAGAGAAGAAAGATGCGTGCCAGATCGTGAGTTTCTCAAAGCGATCGTTCTATGCAGCTCAGTTCTGACCAAACACAGCAAATAAACAACTCGCCCCCTCCTCCTCAGCTCCTCTTGTCGAAGCTCAAGTTTGAACACTGAACACACCAATTGATGACCCGATGGACAACATCGTTCCTTATCGTGTCACGCCTTTCAACAAACAAGTTACCTGTCCGGATTCGGTTTCCGCCATTTGAAGAATCCGCAGTCGCTCGACGGAATCCACGTTCAAACAATATTCGGTTTCCCACAATTATCCAATTCTCTCGGATTCCTACAACGTCGTTTGTTCTGTTGCCGGACATGGGTTGAGTGGACACCCACTTGATGTCAAACTTGGAGAGGCGATTGTGTTTAGTTGAGGGTTGGAGATTGATTCTTTTGGGTCAATCTGAGCTCGGTACTGGGGTTCTGTTCAACTACTATGCTCATTTTTAAAATTTAACGATCCCTGAATTCGTTCGAGGACCGGAGCTATGGAGCGGTTTTTACCGAGAGTTTACAATCAAAAACTGGAATTAGCTCGGAGGTCCTTGGTTTCGATAGCTATGCTTGCCGATGAATCGATGACACTTTAAGAGTATTTTGCTCTATGATTTCTTGTAGCTGTAGCCTGGCGATCTCGTCTTCCTGAATCTCGTAAATACTGGGTATGCACTTGATATGCTCAAAATGTTTTGTGCGGATCCCCACTCACCGCCTTTGAGATCGTCTCCGCAACGGATTTTTTTCTGCCCGTGCCATTCGACATTTATTTCGACCGAGATACGACGATCAACTATTAAGGCTACACGCTCGGAACTCCTTTGTGGTTTTAGCCGTAGTTCCTGCGATCGAAATGCCGTCCGATAAAACAGAGAAAAAGCGCAAGCGCGTCTCGGAACGCCATGAGCGTCCCAGCAAAAAGGCCGTTCTGGAACTGCAGGCCCTCCCGCCGTTGGCAGCTAGCGTTGTCGAGGATCAGAGCGAGCTGGCTCCAGTGATCGGTATGAACAACTGGAAAATATGTGATATAAATCTGGGTACTGATTCTTGAACAGCTACGACGCCCGGTGTGCTGAACTCGAAGCCCATTCAATTCGACCCATACCTCAAAGCCCGCGATGGCAAACGAGCGACTCTTGCTCGGAACCCAGGAATTACCTCCTCGGAGATGCTGCTGCAGTCATCTGAGCATGAGAAGATGGATTTTGTTGGCCGTGAGGGAACAGGAGACGATACAGACTCGCAGCTCAAGCACTACGTTGCTATCGCGGACCCAGAGAACAAGACATGGCAGATTGTGGAAGCGCGGCGAGTGACTCTTCGCGGCGGTGTCCGCACTGTTAAGAACGATGAGGAGGACGAATCTGAGGAGGAAAATGTATGTTTTGAGACACTGTTGGGTTCTGTTTTGGGGTATCTAATGCTGACTGATGCAGAACACTATGCGCGCTCAACGCACGGCCTTGACCAACACATTCGGTACGAAGCAGTCTCGCAAGGCTGTACAGTCCATGGCCGAGAACGCTCAACTATCCAACGCCCCGGCTGGATCTGTCACCGAAGCCGGTGCTGCGCTTATCTCCTCTTTGCCCGCGGATGTTGCTTCTGGGAAGATCAAGGCACTCAATGTGCAGGCCGAGGTGCAAGCAGCCAAGCCCTTGCCCACCCCCAACCTTACCGCAGCTCACCCGCTGGATTTCTACCCTATCGAGACTTTGGTTCCAGGCGGAAGCTCGACTCTGCGCCAATTGACCGGCATCGAGGAATGGAAGCAACAAGTGGAAGCTGGTCTGGCTATCACTACTGGTTCCAGATATGTCGCCAATCGCGTCGAGGCAGTCGTCCTCTCCGGAAACCAGGAGAAGCTACAGGTTCTCCGATTCATCCAGCTGCTGCTGGAATTCGCTCGTTCCCTCAAGTCGGGCCGTTCCGCTGGTGCTGGCCCTGGCAGCAAGAAGTTGCCACCTCGTGACGAGCTTCGCAAGATTCTTTCCAGCACATCCGGAGTCAAGGCTGACGACTCTGACGAGTCCTCTGTAGAGCTTCTCCCGGACTCTGTTCTCGACGCCCTCCGTCGCCGCTTCGCCCCAAGCGGTGGCTCCGTCAGCAAGCACGACCTGACCCTCCTCCACACCTCTATCTGTGCTCTCTCCCTGCACATCCCCCCGCAACCCGCCAAGGACGGTGGATCCAGCTCTATGGGCGGTAACGCTCCCAATGAGCTGGCAACCGACCCCGCAGATCTCCGTGACGACCTGCGTCTCGACTCAAATACTGTGCAGCAATACTTCCGTGAACTGGGTTGTCGCATCGACCGGCCCCGCGAGTCAGAGTACGCCAAATGGAACATCAAGGGTGGACGTGCTGAGGCAAATGCTCGTCGCGTCGCTCGTCTGCGTATTCCCGTCGAGTTCCCCAAGGTCAGCCGTGGAGGCAAGAACTAAGCTTGTCGAGTTTGATAGATGCGAGCGGTTAGACTGTTGGGCGGTCTAAAATTTTATGCCATTGTGATATATCCGGCGTTCCACCTTGAACTCAATTCAAAATGTTATTATATGAATAAAACGATTTGCATACGCATACAACTTTATCCCAGTCTTTGTACACCTAAACGATTGCTAAGCATACTAGCTGGACCTTCTGGTCCCAGTTCCTGGTTCTCTCGGCGCAGGCACTTGCAGGGCTATCTACTTCTCTAGGTCCTTTTAAAACGTCCTATCATGGGACCCACCACAACAGATACGGTGTATCTGGATGCATAGAGTCCTACACATATACCGACAGCGATGGTGGACTCTACCACAGTTGAGACCAAGTTCGACATCACCCTTGCTCAAATCTACCAGTGGAATCCCAGTGTTGGCTCTACATGTACCAGTCTATGGATGGGAGAAGCATACTGTGTTAAGGGCCCGTCGTCAACCATCAGGGCCACCCGCACGACAACGAGTGCTCCCACCCAGACGGGAATTGCGTCCAGCTGCAATGAGGATTATACCAAGGTGGCTGATGATTCGTGCGCCAAGTTCGAAACCACCTATGATATCGAAAATGCAGAGCTATGATATCTTGCTATTGGATCTGACTTTGAATATCTAGAGGTTGGGTACTCAGTATGCGTGGGAGTTTCTTCATAACATGATGGCCGTTTCGTAGTTGAACCTGTAAACATAAAGCTATAGCGTTTGAGAGAAGAATTGTATCACCACTTTCAAACCCTGCAACTCTGGAACCTGGTCACCCCTGGGCTATGCCCAACTCCCTAACTGACCGAGCTGTCCATGTGCCCTCCTCCCCCTCTCCCGTCACTTCATCATAAGAACCTGGGGCCCTTGATACCCATGATGACCAGAAGAGTTCTTCGGACTACACACTTCCCTCGCATTTATAGCCAATATGCACTTTGCTCCCGCCCGAGTATTCTTGGCTTCCCTACTCCCATCAACAACCCTTCATGTCTCGTAAAGTCCGCGTATACACCACCGCATCTCAACAATACTACTGCATCTTCAAGAACAATGTCTACTCCCTCGAAACGCGATCCCAAGATGGATGCCGGTCTGAACGAGGCTGATCGACTCGAGGCGCTCCTTGAAAAAGACAGCTTCAAAATATGGGGCTTTGTGATCTACCGCTGCACGTACCAAGATAATGCCGAGTGGGAGAAATTCATGGCTCGCTTCCTAAGTGCAGTCCCAGAGTTCCTACAGTACTACAGTGGTCTTGATCTCCTCGATACATTCACCCCAACGGTCTTCGAAGACCCCCCTCTTTCGAGGGTGCGACGGTAGTCACTCTCCGCGAGCACTTCAATCAGTGGGCGAAGACTGCAAGGCAAGAGGAACAGGGCGTTAGTGAAGACTATCGTGCCCGTACAGGGCGCTATCGGTTTTTCATCACGGTGAACCAGGAAGCTTTGGAATCTGTTCTGAACGCCCCCGAGGATTTTGATGAGGAGGTGGCGTTTGTTCGCATGGTCCATGCTGAATGGGAGCCGCGGGAATATGACGAAGAGGATATTGCGAATGGCGATGTCGATCCTCCTGAGGAACCGCTTGAGGGTTGCACGGAACATGATGTTGGTTGGATGAAGATGTATTAGCGGATTACGGAGTTGCCGGGTTTCGGGCACTTGCGTGATATCGAGGACTGGCAGACGCATTATGTTCGGTCGCCTAAAGTTGGAGATATTCTTTGATATCTAGTCTAGTTGCCTTGGTGGAGATGAAAATTAGTCTTCATCTTCAAGGCCTCGTAGTCCCTTACATATTTTCGACATATCTCATTCACCTGAATGAACATTACACTTCACAAAAAGCGCTACCGGCCCCGAGGTACATATTTTAGAAAGAATTGAATATTAGACAAACAGCCGAGACTATCCAGAGAAGAACATAGGGCTTGATAGTGCCCTGGGAAAGTTTTTGGATTCCGTTGAGCCAGGATCTATCAGACGGGTGCAGAGCTATACCCTACTGTATTAGGCATTAGTCACGGATCGCACAGCTAAATAGCATTCAATCCTGCTTGTATTCGATCTTCGCTAAGTTCCCTCGCAGACAATGTATTGTCGAGTGCTCACTGTAACAAGATCGAGAACTCGAATCATATATATAACCTCGACAATTCTGCCCTCTCTTTTGTCTCTAGTCATTCGTTATTCTACGTGGAGTTACTGGAGTACGGACGTCTTTCCTTCAATCGAAAGAAGCGCCTACATCACTACCGCGATGACTAGCTAGGGAGCGTTAGGTTAATAAGATATCATCATCATTATCATTATAATATACAACCTCAGGGGTATCCTAAACAACGATCGATGCAACTTAGATTCAAGGGAAATATTCCTGGGCAGCCTCATGGTCATGTGCCGCAGGTGTCGCTCCAGGAGTTGCACGACTCGCTCGTCGGTCGGCATGTTTCTCGCGATCAGCAGCGAGCTCCTGAGCGAACTTGCTCTTCTTGCGGATCTCGGGACCCTTCCAATAGAATACATAGATAGGAATCAATACCAAGAAACCAACACATCCAAGCAATGTGCTAGCCCATTGGAGATGATACTTTCCTCCCATATTCTCATACATAGGCGTCGCATACATCGTAGCGACACCAGCGAGGAAGTCTCTGGCAAAGCCATTGCCACCCGTAGCGGAGGCAGAGTACGGACCGTAAGCTGCAACCATGTAATCGATGGTCGCCATGTAGATGGCGTAGTTAGCCATAGCGATAAGACAGGAGAAGATCAAGGGTGCGATCCATGGGATTGGGGGACCCATGGATGTCCAGGCGAAACCGAGGAGACCGATCGGTTCGAGGGGAGCGATGAAGAGGAGGAGTAGGAGTCTACGCTCGGCGTATCTTGATGCAACACCGTGCTTGCGGCGTGTCTGGATTTGACGATACACGTCTGGCAGGAATATCACGTAGGCGATGATGTATCCGAGTAGAATCGAACCGAAGGTCATACCAATGGCGAGGGTGCTCATGTTCCACTGTTTGAAAACTAGAGTAAAGGACTCGGTGAAAACGAAGATGAGGGCATCGGAGAAACCAGAGAGAAGGGAAAGGAACAAGACGATAGGTTCACGGAGGAACATCTCAAAAGGTCGCATCCAAATTTTGAGGACCTCCTTCGCATCTAGACGAGGGGATTTCAATTCGTTCGGGCCATAGACTTCTTCTTCGCCGCTCTTCCTGCGACGTTTCGCTTCATTATCCACCATAATTGTGGAGCGCGTCTCTGGGACCAGGAAAAAGTGTAGAGCCTGGGTGGCACCACCGAAGATCAGCTGGACCCAGAAGATCCAAGGCCATGAGAGGTATTGCCCGATGATACCACCGAAGAATGGACCGATTGTCGAGCCACCCACGGACGAAAGCACCACGTAGGCAACGGCGTAACCCTGATCATCGGCTTCCCACATATCAGCAGTCATACCCAGTGTCACTGAGCCACCAGCCGAACTCAGACCGCCCAAGATACGACAAACGACAATTGTGCCGTAGTTCGGTGCGAGCGCACAGGGGATTTGCCAGATGTTCACGAAGAAGAGTGAGAGCTGCATGATGGGCCAGCGACCGAACTCTTCGGACCAGGGAGCCCAAAGCTCACACCCAAAGGCATAAGCTATGAGGAAGACAGCTTGGCCGACACGGGCCGCTTGCTCACTAATCTCGAACTCCTTGGTCAAACCCGTCACGGCATTGGCGTAGACGCCAGAGTTGAAATTCATGGACATCTGCACCACGAAGATCACGGTAAGAATGGTCCATTTCTTCCATGTGGGAAAACAGAAACCCAATTTCTCGTAACAGTCATCTTCTGTGAGCTCGCGCTTTCCGGACTTCTCAATCTTCGGGGTATATTCTCGGCTGGTCTCGTCTGATTCGGAAGCGTTTTCGGCGTGGGCATCGTCGCCTCGTTCGGTCTTTTTCGCGGCCTCGGATGGTTTCTGGATTTGGTCCTGGTCCTCCTTCTCCGCCTCCCGCTTCTCGAAAAGCGACGAGTTCGCTGGGGAAGCCATGTGGCAAGTGAGTTGGGCCTGGTCTGTCCAGGGGCAAAGGGTCGGGATATGCTTGTATAGAAATAAAAGTGGAGGCAGGAATGTGGGTATGGGGTATAAAGTATAAAAGTGGATTCAGTCCTGTGGGAGAGTAAGGAGACAATTCGAACCAAACACCAAATAGCAGATCCAGACTATCGCAGGCTCTTGGTGATTTATATGTATGACCAGCAGATCCATAACAAACCGGTGTCGCCATCTTGGATTGCTTGATCACGTTCCTAAACAGGAAACCCGAATGCAACGACAGTGCCTCCCCATATTATCAGACCCAACGGGACGATTCCTGTACATGATTCGTCCAAGCACCACGACCCCACCATCATCCAATGACATTGCAGCCTGAATGGTTCAATGATGTAGGAAATGGATTCGTGGGGAACGGGAAAACCTGTTACGGCTGGCGCGCCTCACGGGCCGTGGGGCCCGGATCGTCGGCAACCCGACGTCGACGTCATTTGCGCCCGTCCTACGTCAATTCATGGGGAAGTCGCCTCCATTCCATCCGGACTGCATGGAGGGCTTCGCATTCGTTTTGCATTTGCCAATAGATTCTTTCGACTTGTGGGGCATGAGGAGGGGTGAGCAGGGGGGCTAAGCGTGGTATGTTGTCATAGTTTAATCATTGATCTAACAAACACCAATGAAGAGCTGTGATTTTTGAAATAGCTCTACATCTCCAGATTCCAGTTCCACTTGTTATACCTTGCAGTGTGCGTGGAGGACCACGAGGCTATCCGCTTTTTATTCTCCGGATCCTGGAAAGAAATGCCTGGGGAACCCACCAGGTACTTGGGGATACTACTGAGTGGAAAGGGAACAGAAGGCATGCATACGAGGACCATGCAGGGATCAGCAGAAAGGATGAGGTTCGTAAAAATTATGAAACAAACTTAGTCCGACGCCCAGGGGCGTCAAGGATTTGGGCCTTGATCAACAAGGATGCTACTTGCAACTCGTCTGCGCCCGCAAAGTCACTCAGAACCGGCCGAAAAGAAACCTCCCCACTCACGTCCATATCCTTGTGGAAATGCAACGGAAAATGACCGAGGAGCTGATTCGAGACTCGCATCGACCACTAAGTGCTTCTATGGTGGAATCCCAATTTACTGTTACAGTATCTGTCGGTCAACTCCGACGGCAAAAAAAGTTACGCGACAGGCGGCTAAACCATTCACCCTCCCCAGCAACGAAAGTCTATTCCGACACCACAGTGAACATGAATGAATCTCGCAAATCAAAGCGCCATAAGACGTCAGAGGGGTCTTGGCTCCTACATAATCTGATGCTCGTGCCATCTATGTGATATGCAACCAATCCTGACCGCAAACCTCCCAAAACCGGATTCAAGCCCCAGTTCCTGAGTTTCGGGTCTAATCGGATTACAGCCCCAATGCATGATCCGCACACGTGGATGAAGAAACACGTGCCCCTGGTCTGTTTTGAATCTACAACGCAAAAGGATTCGAGGCTTTCTCGCACAATTTGTTAATTGGCCGCAGATAAGACTTTCTCCGAAAGAATATTCATTCCATATGTACAAATCTCCACTAGTTTCCTGCGATTTGCGAAACGACGTATATGCAGCATACTTATATCTCTTCCACCAAGTGTATACAAGTACAAAAGACGTTTTAACAAGTCTTCTTGATACTAAAGGGGTGACACTCTGTGTTGAACACATACTTATCCAAGCTTACAACATCCGGCTCAGCGAAAGAGAGGTAAAGATACTTCAAGACCTCGGCGAAGTAAAAGCTAAAGCGACCCGAAATTAGCAAAGCTAGGGAGGATTTCACGGAACAGAGGAACTCACCTGGACACATAGTTAACCAGCGTACCGCCATAGGGTTCATTGACATCGGTAATCTCCGCATAAGGCACAGACTTCGAGCGAGTGGTATTCAGCGCATTGAAGATCTCCCAGTTATAATCCTGCCAGCGCTCATCACCAGTCACGCGGTATGCGTAGAAGATGCTCTCCAGGGGCTCAGGATAAGAGCGGTAAGAGGGGTCTTCAATGAAGTACCCATACTTGGAGGCTTCCGTGCGGTATGTGGCGTCGTTGTATGATGAGTCGTAGGGTTGATTGCTAGCATTGTACCATCCGATCGCTGAGGATTGTTAGTGAAGTGATAAGATCGACTAGAAGCTAAGGATGCGTACAGGAAGGTCCCAGTCCCGTAAGAGTCTGATTGTACCACAAGTGGCAGCTGTCGGCTACCTTCACGCCAAGATCAGTGATGTCGGGACGGTCGAGGTATTTACCTCCGAGCAGTAGGTTACCGCCAGCAAAGCAGGCCTAGGATAAGATTAGTATATGAATCGGTTGGAGTTGATCAATTGGTCACTCACGTAATCATCCATGCTCCACATAATGTTACCGTTTACATCCAGTTGAGACAGGAAGGTGATATGTGGCTGGTTATAAGGGTGCAGAGCAATATTCTTTATGCTGGATTCGGCAGTGGTGATCCAAAAGTCTTTCATATCGGAAGCGAGCGAATCGTCACGGTCGTAGACGTAGGTTTTGATAAGGTACTAAGAGATTTCAATATTGGCGCATGTTAGAAACCACCCACTGCGTCTACTTACCTCGATAAAACTGTCGACACCCGCTTGCCATCCACCATCAAGAGTGATGAATTTGCCAGTGTCGGTGTCTAACTCCGTACCCACAAGGCCAGGGAAGGCCGGGGCAGGGTTGGGGTTGACGAGATAATTTTGAGCTTTCTGGGCCTGTTTTACCATGTTAGCTGACTCGCCTTCCATGTGAGCTAAGAAGTATATTGAACATACATGCTCACGAAAAGACTCATCGCCAGTGAGATCTGAAAGACGGTAGTATTCCAAGATCATAGTACCCGCCTGGGCCGTATTGGTACTGTTGTACTGCGTACCATTCACCGTAGTTGTGCTTTGCACAAGCTCCCCGGAAGTGAAGTTCAGATTTGCAACGGGCAGACCGGTGATCGTGTCGAAAACAGGGCTAATAGCCGTAGCCAGAGACTTGGCCTGAGACAAGAGCGCTTCGACAAGATCCTCATCATACGGATTCGGAAAATCACCGCTCTTGATGAGGTCGTATGCACTCAGAAGTCTATATAATGAGTAAGCAATGATACATGACGCAAAAAGAGGAAATAATTACCCGCCAAGATAGCGAATATTCACATCGAAAAAGTCGACGAGATAAGCGGATTTCCTACCAAGTATTAGCTTCATCATCATGGAGACCGGATTGGTACATACGTAAAATCTACAGAAGCAATATGCTTCAATTGCTGCTCCACAATGTCGGTTAGACCCATCACAACGGCTGTATCGATAGCATCCACGACGGTAGCACCCCAACCAAACAAATCATTGGTATAGCTTTGCGTGATGGGCAAGAGGTCATCATTAGGGAAAGCATATTTCGAATACTCGTTCCACTCGCGCACATAGGCCTCTTTCACGGCTTGAGCCCGAGGATCATTCTTGTTTGTTCCAGCAGGAAAATCAAACTGCACCGTGCCGCATGTCGCGGACGAGCGTGGGTGCGAGGGTGCGGCACTGGCCTGGCCGAGCACGGCCAGAGCTAGTAAGGCTTGGGAGAGATCTGGAACCATGCTGATCTTTCAGGCTTAACTAAGCTTACAGTGTCTGGAGGAGTGATGATCCAAGGCTAGAATAGAAGGGAGGACATGGTGATCGGACCTAGGGATATATACTAATTGTTGTAGTGGTCTGGACCCCTGCAGATTAACAGGGGAATGGTTACATTGCTTGACCGTTGCAGTTTCCAGAATTATTGATCTCTCTTTATGTTTAAGCGATCTGTTGACTTTGACTTCGTTAGCTTATCTCCCCTTACTCTAATCTTGTGTTGCTTTTTTCAGATATTTCTCCCCTTTTTGTGTCTACACGAGAAGATAGAAGGGAATCGCGAAAATCGAATCTACAAAGTTCGCCCATTTCTGAACGGAGGATGGCAGATCAGGATCGTGACTTTTCAAAAAGAACCAGGTGATGTAGACCATTGCCATAGTCAGACTCAACGCCGTGCATTGACCATGACCCCTGACCAAGCTTTCTAGCGGAAGCATCCGCCTTCGGTGGAATGAATGCCGATTTATGCGGAGATGCTCAAGTCAGATCAGATCGAGGGGAAAGTAACACGTCAAACGATACTACCATGTCTTTCACCCATGCTATGGATTGTGGAAGAACGGTGTCAAACATTGAGAACCCCGCCACATACCCCTGCAGAACTCAGCATCATGTGGCGTTATTATTCCCCCTTTACCCATAACAATAACACCAGATCCAATAAAAGCATATTTGAACCTTTCAACCCCGTATCGCAACGCTCCACATCTCTCCCGCTCGTATCCTTCAGGAAGTGATCGACCGGCTACTGATAACCCCGAATCGAGACGGGCTTAGCCATATCAGCTGGGTCTAGCACTAACAGATTAAATGCTACCCCAGAGTCAGTGCGAGGTCAACAGGTCCACTTTGAGATGAATGGAAGGGCATTTTGATGAATAGAGCAGTAGGCTCTTAATTTCCCTAAATGCCGACACACTGGTCTACACTGGGAATTTATCCGGAATACCCCTGTCACTGCCACCAGTCTGTATATCTGTGGATCCAGTTGTGGAGGTAACTGGCTTTCCAGGGCTGGAGACCCGATTCAAGAAGGCAGATGCTGCTATAAAGAATGGGCCGGTGTTTGATGCAGATGCCAGGGCTAAAATCACACGTGAGGGCTTCGTCACTCACGCCCTACTATACTCATCTCTTCTCTGGCTTTGGAATTTGAACAAGTCTTTTAGAAAAGATCAGTTATTTCTGGGTAGGGTATAAAAATAATTTTTTGCTTTTTCTATTATCTCTTCTTTCCATCATGTACTCACCACATACGATCTGCCCAAGCACCCAGACGGGTTCCAGATAACACGAACCCCAGTCAAGACAGACTTGAAACCGAGGCAAAAAGAAGTACCAAGTATGCACTGTTTTGGCATTGGGAACATCTTCTGGGTCTAGTATGAGAGGTTTTGCGTCTTGAGATAACCCACAACAGTTCCATGGAAGCGCCATCAGTCTATTAGAGCGTGGTCATCTCGCAGCTCAGAACTGTTCTTCGAGCCATCACTATGGCAGGCTCCCTTCAGCTTCAGAAGCCCTCGAAGAATCACGAGCGATATCGATACGTTGATTCAGTCAAAATGTCGAATATCGGTACCAAAGAAGGAAAACCCCCCTTACAAGCGAATTTTTTGACCCCTTCTGTGGGCCTTTCTACGAACAGTTCAAGAGCTAACACACCCTCAAAGCTGTATGTGCCGTTTTGCCTCCCTGTATCTTGTTTCTGTATGAAGCCGGCACTTGACTACGACGAAAGACAACTGAAACACTTTTCAACGACGGTCACCGATTCGTTCCCCCTTTATTCTCACGGGGTTGTGGATGGGCTATAGAGAGGTCCGCTATTGGCTCAATAGACTGATATCATTCTCATTTTTCGTTGAAAGGAACACAGCAAAGCTATGTATGAGAAAGAAGCGAATCAGGTTTCGAGCAGAAGTAGTGGCACCGTCAAATAAGGCTCCCGCTGAACCAGAGTGGAACGTTCTCCTTTCCGATGTATTCAAATCGCGGGCTACAAAAAGGCTTTGGCTGAATGACCGTGTTCCAAGAACAGTTATGGCTCTGGAACAATTACCATTTATTACGGACTCTCCTTATATCAATGCAAGGATTTGCAAAGAAGGCAACAACTTAGGGTTCACGTACTCGAATCGTATTGAAGTAAGCCATAGTGGACGAGCGTTGTTCCAGCCTAGATCAAATCGACTACAACAAATCAGTATGGTTCTTTCGACCGGCTACAGCTACAAGAAGTTTCAAAATTCTCCCCATCAACCAATTCATTTCACTTGCTCATCTCAACTATCATAGGTCACGGGATCATGTACACCTATGTATATCCGCATGAATATCTAACTAAATGCACCGGTACGGATATGTATGAGATGGAAATTGCAACAGCAATGATATCATCCGCAAATGCACAAGCAGTAGAAACGAGGAGGCAGAGTAAACCTCATATTAAAAACGGTGATGGGGGAAACAAAAAAAAAAAAAATAGAAAAAAAAATATTAACGGTAGATACCGAGAGCGCGTACGCATCAACGTGATTCGTGGGGAGAAAGAATGGACGGACAGTAGCCAGGAATATTATCCCATGTCCCCAGAGAGATATCTGGAAATTAGGCGACCACACCAACGGGGGTGGAAGCGATGGTCGAGGAGGCACGGGTACCCTGGGGAATGCCAGTCTTCATAAGTGGGACAGCGGTAGCCTGGGAAGCCTGAGCTCCGGCCTCGAGCTCACGAGAGATAGCACCCTCAAGAGACTCAGCTGGGGTCAGACCCAACTGGGCATCTTCCCAGATGGGCTGGTTGGCGTCTTCAGCGCCGGCAACACCGACACCGACGAAACCGCCGAGCTTCTCCCAGTCACTGGTACGCTTGATGCCCAAGTCGTTCCAAACGGCCTGCACGGCCTGAACCAGGTGGTCACGCAGCTCCTTAGTGTGGCCGGGAGTGGGGGTGATACGCAGACGCTCCTCGCCACGGGGAACAGTGGGATAGTTGATGGCCTGAACATAGATACCGTGCTCCTCGAGCAACTTATCCGAGGCGCGCTTGGCGACCTCGGCATCGCCGACAAGGAGGGGCACAATGTGCGAGGGATTGGGAATAACGGGAATGTCCAGATCCTTCAGGGCAGACTTCACTGCACGAGTGTGCAGCTGCTGAAGCACACGGTCACGGGGTTGCTCAGCCTGGTACTGAATGGCGGTGTCGGCACCGGCCATGGTAGCAGGAGGGAGAGACGTAGTGAAAATGAAGCCCGGTGCGAGAGAACGGATAGTGTCGACCAAGTTTGCAGAGGCCGCAATGTAACCACCAACACATCCGTAGGCCTTGCCCAGGGTACCAGTAATGATATCAATACGATCCATCACAGTTCCCTTGGTGCTCTTTGGAGAAGCAGTGTCCTGCGAAGCATAAACCTCGTAATCCAGGTGCTCGGCAACACCGGCGCCGTGGGGTCCGTACATGCCAACGGCATGCACCTCATCCAGGAAAGTGATAGCACCGTATTTCTCAGCCAAATCACAGATCTTCTCAATGGGGGCGATCGATCCACACATGCTGTACACGGACTCGAAAGCAATGATCTTGGGCACATGGAGCGGTAGCGAAGCCAACTTCGTTTCCAGGTCCACCAGGTCGTTATGCTTGAAGACCATTTTCTTTGCCTGAGAGTGACGGATACCCTGAATCATCGAAGCATGGTTGAGGCTGTCGGAAAGAATCACGCAATCGGGCAACTTGCTGCCAAGAGTAGCAAGAGTGGCGTCGTTGGCAACAAAGCACGAGCTGAAGACGAGCGAGGCCTCCTTTCCGTGCAACTTGGCCAGGGTGTCTTCCAGCTGCACTGCGTGTTGGTTGTGACCCGAGATGTTACGGGTACCACCAGCACCGGCACCGTAAGTATCAAGTGTGCGGTGCATGGATTCGAGCACTTGGCGGTTGCGTCCCATACCGAGATAATCATTGGAGCACCAGACCGTCACGCGCTCTTCGGTAGAGGCGGTATGGGCCCGGGGGAACTCCTGGGCGAGGCGATTGATGTTGTTGAAGTAGCGGTACGACTTGTCTTTGTGCTTCTTCTCCAATTCTCCGTTGTAGAATGCATTGTAGTCGAATTGGGCGGTGGGAGCAGTGGCTGATTGTTGGGCGTGAATTGCGGCTTCAGCGGCGGGGGCGGCACGAAGCGGGCGAGCAAGGTTAGGGTGAACTAAGCAGCCAATTAGCATCATTGGAGAGCGGAAAACATTCTATCACTCATTCTTACCCTGCTCATTCTTCTCGAAGGAGCCCGGAGCAACGCTGGCAGGGTGACCACCCGTGGTGTGCAGCGACCGCTTCTCAGTCGGAGCGCGGAGGGGCTTCATGGTGGGCACACCGGCCGCGGAAGAGGTGAAGCGCTTAGTCCCACTCATCCGGGCACTCTGGACAGCCAGAGCTTTGCTCATGACAGGGCAGCGGCGAGCGAGAACCTGCAAATTGGACATGGTTCCACCCCCGTGCTTGGGCGGGTGGCGGTCGACAGAGTCCGCAAGGTCGAGGGAGCGGTGCGCTTCAGGAAGGGGCACATAGCACGAGACTGCTGAAGCATTGCCTCCATGATTGCGGCGGTAGGATAGAAAATCGATTGAACCAACACGGGTGTGCTTTGAGAAGAATGGATTCAGGGCAAAGAATTGTACGGGATTTGAAAATCGGTCTGGGCGGGGGACAGCCTGACTCAGCCATTACAATCCAGGATTGCTGATTGGCGTACACGGGGACATTGCCGGAAGATCTTGCCCATCCCGGCTACATTAGTCATGCCGAGGGTCTCATGCAAATCGATAGTGGCGGCACTCTATACTGCCGTGGTCCGTCGAAAAGAGGAGAATGTCCGGTTCCGCTGCGGGGAAACTTGCTGATCTCGTGAATTGTCTCTTTGGTGCAACATTCCACGAAGGTCACACTGTATAGGGCTGACAATATTGGTGGTCGAGATTGGGTTTGAACATAGCTGATGGCATCTGCGCATGGATGGTCAAAGAGATTGTAGATTATTATTCCGTAGATATTTACTGTACACGTCCCGAGGAGTCTTAGCTTAAAACCTTGAAAGTACACCGACATCTAAAAGAAGGTACTTTTTGATCAGGCCATAAATGATCTCCGGAGTTCGGACTCGCTAATGGGACAGTTTTGGCATGAAGCATAAATCAGAATCAAAATCAAAATGAATCAATAATTGAACGTCTATCACAACGCATCTTTTTTCTGCCCCGTCATGCATCCACCTAGCCACTGCATCTTGCAAAGATAAAAGAGAAAGGAGGAATATCCGATATTTGAGGCCACGCTGATTCCTCCCAAAGAATCCGTTGATCAAGGTTGTATGGTAATACATAGCAGATCAAATAACCTGCCAAGAGAGAAGAAAGAGAAAAAAAAAAAAAAAAGACATAAGAATAATAGTATAAAGAGAGCACCACAGATCACATAACGCCGTCGCCCAGTTGCAGTTGCAGTAATTGAAACACCCACTTGATTAATCTAGACCACCGTCACCGTCAATTAGGCGAAGACGTTCGTTGGTGGTTTTAGCACGCTTGGACGTGCCTTTGCCAGGGCCTCGACCACGACCTCGCTTAGCCGCTGGCGCTGACGAGGACTCGACCGGTTCGGAAAGAGGAGTGGCAGCCCCGGATGGTTTGGCACTGTTATCATCAAAGTTTCCTTCGCCTGTAGGAGGATGAATTAGTGAGCTGTTTACAAAATGATTAGAGAGCTGAAGAATCTTACCTTCATGATACATGTCATCTAGCGTAAGATTACGTTTCCGTTTTGCCGCGGCCTTCTTTCCACCCTTGGCACCTCCCATGGCCTCACCACGTTCAATTGCCTCCTTCTCTCTTTGCTCGATAAGTTCGGCTTCATCGTCATCAGCAAGCCACAAGGCAATGTCCTTGGTACGGTTGTCGCGGGCCCGAGTGTTGAAATCGACTCCACCGGAAGCGCCACCAGTGATAACAACGCGTTGCACCTCTTCCTTTTGGAGAGCACGTTTGCGGATCCGCTCTTCGATGGTTCCGCGGGTAATCAGTCGGTACACAGTGACCTGGCGTGTCTGACCCAGACGATGCGCTCGGTCCATGGCTTGTGAATCAATGGTAGGGTTCCAATCGGAATCATAGAAGATGACGGTATCGGCGGCCGTCAGGTTGATACCCAAACCACCAGCACGGGTAGAAAGCAAGAAGACGAAGATCTCGGGGTTGCTCTGGAAGTCCGCGACAGTGTCACGACGATCCTCCAGCTTCGTGCTTCCGTCAAGTCGACAATACTTGTAGTTTCTGTATGTCAGATACTCTTCCATCAAGTCGATCATACGGGTCATCTGGAAGTACAGCAGTACTCGGTGACCGCCCGGCTTGAGTTCTCGTAGCAACTGGTCCAGTTTCGCCAGTTTTCCAGAGTCCGTCACGAAGCGACGCATCGAGGGGACTTCGATGTGAGTGTAGCGTGACTTGAGCGAGAGTGGCTGTGGCAGCATTGCGGGCAGCGAGTAGGGTGTGGGATCAAGGTTTTTCGTGAGGATCTGCTCTTCAACTTGTCTGTTGGGAATGCTATATAGTGCCTGGCGAATTGGCTCATTGAACATTGTCGTGTGGTTTGCCCGTGGGGCCTCTTGACCAGAGGCGGAAAGACTGATCGGCGGCGCTGAAGCCGCAGGAACGGCGCATGGCTCGATACGGTTGAGTCCTTCGTTTTCGAATACAGAGCGGGAAACAGTCATCAGATCACGCATACGGCCCTCGGGCGTAATATCGTGAACAGCCCGAGCATCATTGCGTTCGACAATATTGAGCATAGAATGCGACAAAACAGAATTGCAGAGCGACTTGTCTTCATCATAGACAACATTCAGACGGGACAACCGGTTGGACTGGCCACGCCGGCGAGCTGCACGTTCATAAACACCAAGATGGGACAATTCGCTGGCTTCTCCAGCGGAACTGTCCACAAATCGGAGGAAAGAGAATGCGCCATTCTCACGTGCACTCTCTTGAATGTTCTCTGGGGCCCAGACATTCATCATGTGCGAGAGATACTTGTTCCGGAAACCAGCAGTGGGGTTGTCAGGACCTGGCATGTCAACACGTGCCGCCGAGCTGAGCAGCATGCGCGGTAACTCATACTCGATATGATTCTTGGTCGAGTAGCGAACATCAACAAAGGATCCCTCACGAACGAAAGAAGCACACTCCGCGAAAGTAGCCGCCGAGAATGGAGACTTGGTTTCGGCACGTTCAAACAGATCAGGGTGATTGCAAACCTTACGGAACTGCATGACGAGGTTCATCAGTGTACTACTATCGGTATCGTCACCGCTAGCCGCCTTCTCGATCAGATCAATGATGCTAACGCGATTGCGCAGCTTGGTGTACAGAGCACGTTGGCGGTAGGTCAGGTCACAGAAAATATCCTTCTCCACCTTATCACCAAGCTCTTGTTGTACATTCTTCTTCACACGACGAAGCATGAAAGGCTTCAAAATCATATGTAGACGGCGTAGTTGATCCTCGTTCAGCTTGGTGTTACTTTGGGCATGAGACTCAATGTCCTTCGAGAACCATTCGCTGAACTCGTCGTGAGAGTCGAACAAGGTAGGCATGATGAAATGCAGCAAAGCCCACAGTTCTTGCATGTTATTTTGAATAGGAGTACCGGTCAGCAACAAACGGTTTCGGCACGAAAAGCCCAATAGGTTCTTCCATCGAGAACTCTGCGATGACTTGATAGCCTGAGCCTCATCAAGAATCATGTACTGCCACTTCACCTTCTGGAAGTACTGTGCGTCGAGCACCACAAGCTGGTAGGAAGTTACCAGAACGTGGAATTCAGACTCACGATTGTAGGTAATGTGCTTGCGATCCCAGAACTTGCGGAGAACCTTGCGGTCCCGTGCGTTACCCCAGTAGGGCAAGACCTTCAGATTGGGAACAAACTTGGCGATTTCCTGCTGCCAGTTGTGCAGGGTGGATGCAGGAGCAATGACCAGGAATGGTCCCCAAATGTTGTGGAACTCGGCGAGATAGGCCATGACGGAGATAGATTGAATGGTTTTTCCGAGACCCATCTCGTCTGCCAGGATACCATTAATACCCTGCTCGTACAGATTGACCAACCAGTTGAGACCCTTCAATTGATACTCCTTCAGCTGCGCGTTCAACATGGTAGGCTGAGAGATTTCAATGTCACCCAGACTCGTAGGATTCTGGAAGTTCAATTCTCCCTCATCGAAAGCGGCCATCTGGTCGCCACCCTTCTCCTGGTTGAAGGCGCGGGCGCGATCTTGGGCTTGTTGCACAGCGTTTTGGGCATTGGCCATGGCCGCCTGCTGCAGGGCAGATTCATCTTCAGCATCAAAGTCCAAGTCTTCGAAATTGGTGACCTTGCTGCTCAAATCAGCCACGCTACTGGGAAGGTTAACGGAGTGTGCGCCAGGTTTGCCAGCCTTGACGGTCTCGCCCGTAGCAGCAACCGACCCATCGCCAGCAGCTTCAACCTCGTCAGTCTTGATTTTCCGGCCGATAAAGTGAGAGTACAGTTCAGTTTGGGAGATGAGGAAGTTAAGCTTGCGCTTCTGTCGGTTGGCTTCACGCTCTGCCTCGGCCTTCTTGGCAGACTCAAGCTCCTGCTTCTCTGCCACACGACGCAGATCACGCTCTTCTCGTTCATTACGTTTCCAGAAGGACATCATCTCCCTCATGGTACGCTTAGCACGGGCTTGCGTGTCCTTAGTGCTCTTGTTGGTGCGCTCTTGCCACTTGCGGGACTGCTTGCTAGCCAGCTGAGCAGTCTTGCGCAAGTTCTCTTGGCGCGTCGACAACGACACAGTCTTGATGCGATAAACCTTGGGGATATCTTTGCGAGCGATGTCACGCCAAATTTGTTCATAGATTTGGTTGTATCCTTTGCTGTCGTACTGCAATGGAAGGCTGGGCGTGCCCTCCTTGGAGAGGGCACCCTTCTTGGAATCGCGCGGCATGTAATAATCGTCATCCAGACCGGCAAGGTAAGCAGCCTCTGCAGCATCCTTTTCAGCTTGCTTTTGCTCCTTGGACTTCTTCGGGCGAGTGGAAGGACCGGCACGTCCAGAGCGACGGCGTGAGGGAGATGAACGACCGATATGGAAGGAGCTGGTAGTCCCACCCTCAAGGTTGGGCGCAAGCGGAGTGATTTCACCCATATCGTCCTGGGCACTTCCACCCTCGAGGGCCCGCTTAGTAGATTTAATTTTCTTCTGGGCACGTTCGGCCTCACGAAGGAATTTGGCCTTCTCCGCCGAATCCTGCGCGCTGTCCGCCTTGCGTTCGGCCTCAAGCTTCTTTTGCATCTCCAGGCGCACAGTGTTTTCCCGGCGGCGCTTGCGTTGCATATCCTTCTTCCGTTCCTTCTCATCGTGGACTTCTTTCTGTTGAACCTCTGCGATGACAGCACCTTCGTGAAGGGCGCGGAACCGGTCTGTTCCAAGAATGTAGCTTTTCTCAAGGTTCTTTGCCAGATCGATTAAGAAGTCGTGGCGACGGCGCTTGCGTCGAAGACCCTCCATATGATCGCCCTCGTGAGCTCGTCTACGAGACTTCTCCAGGTATTGGTTCTTATCCGCGTCGAATTCGGGGCTCTCCACGTCGCTCTTGTCACCATTGTCGATCTCCATCACAGCACGGTGAACCTGCTCGGCATCGACCCCGGGAGGAAATGGTTTCCGCTGTGGCACCCGGACAATAGTCTCCATTGGGTCTTCTGCTTTGAAGCCGTTGGAAACATGTGGCCCCAAGGAATCCGGATAATGGTTCTCTTGACCAGCGCCCTTTGTCTTGTGGTAAAACGTTCCGGCAACAGGGGTCAGCTCAGGCCGTCGGTGGTCGTAAACGGATGGTGTGTGAACTGCGGGTGTGGAGGGATGGGATGGTTGGGGAGAGGGCTTCCGTGCGGGTTGGTCTTCTGTTGGCCCAGACAGGATACTGGCAAATGACATGGGATCCGCAGCTCTGGCAGGTTTCTAGACGTGGGCACCATCGTTAGATAAGGTCTTTCTTTATAGTAAGTCAATGTGATTCAGGATCGCTGATACGTACCGATTCCCGTGGAGGAGATGCAGGTCTAGATTCCCGCATCATAGATGTCGCATATCCCGCTCCGTTCCCTCTTGCTCGGAATGGCGATTCTGACTCACGGGTTGGGGATTGTGAGTGGGCGTCCGGATGGTTCGAGGGATGCCCGTGAGGTGCCGCAGCACTGTAGGGAGAGGTGCCGTTGCCCGGCAGCACGGAGCTCGGAAAGGGTCGCGGAAGAGGAATTTGCGAGGCAGCACCCGGGGCGTGTGCCTGGTATTGTGACTGATCCGCATGTGGCGGCGCAGCCCCATTCAAGGGCGGTGGTAGAGAAGCCGGCATGGGTGACGACGCGTGGGCGAAGCGAGGGCTTCGGGACACGGACGATGGGCCGAAAGCCGGGGGTGTCTGTGGGGGATGCTGCGAGTATGGCTGCTGTTGAGGGGGTGGCTGCTCGCCGTTGGGATAAAATGGGCGGTTCTTGCTGGGAGATTCGTAGGTAGGGAACCGATGCTGTTGAGTCGGCGACTGAGCGTTATATGGTGGAGCGCCGGTCATGTTGGCCGTGTCCCCGGCGCCGGACAAGCGCGGCAGGGGCTATTCAAGCGAAAAGAAATAGAAGGCGATGAATTGAGACGAACAGAGATCAGACGGCAGAGGTGACACCCATGGACAGGTTGTCAAGGGGGGGTGGGACTCTCGGAGATTCTAGCGCGAACGCGACGTCAGCGTGTATGGTCGGAGTTGTAAAATGGCGAAAGGGCGGGTGGAGAGATGCGAAAGGACGGGGGCACGGTTGATAATGAAGCAGAGATGATAATACCTGATGGGATGATGGATCCGTTTGTGGTGGGAAGATGCAGGAAGAAGGGATCTTTGTAGCCGCGGAGACCCAAGCAGAGAATGCGCGGCTGAGCTAGCGAGGATGCAGGTTGAGGTGATTCCCAACTTTTTTTGATTTAATATATTTTGGATAAAGGGTTGGATTGTAGTGTATGAGGGGGTTGGGGAAGAAGGAAGGAAATGGGACGAAGGGGAAGAACCGTAGGATTTGGTCTGCCCTTGTCCAGCATCTCTTGTCTCCGATGGCTTTCGTCCATCCGGCACTCGCGCTTCCTTATTATTTCTATTTCTGGAACGACCTAGATTCACTTGATTGAGAACGTCAACGATGTAGAAGTATTCAATGTCTCTATCGCTCAAAGGTCTCCTTCCTTCCTTTTTTTCTTTCATGAAACCAATTCCCCCATGGCCTGCAGGTGAAGCGGGAAGCTTTCCATACAAAAACACTGGGGAAACCGACGCCGTAACCATTTGATTAGGTCGATCGGACACATCGTTCCCACAATCTGAGAATACTTTTCTCTTCCATTTATGTCTTGGGTATGGCACCTCCTCCAGGCCATCACTTTCATTTCTTCCCCGATTAGCGTTCCTGTCCATCCCGACAGACTCTATTTCATCTTGGCCGATCCCGGTCCACCACCATTTCCACTGGGAATACGGGAACAGAAGAAATTCCCTTTTTCCAGGGAAAAAAAAAACCAATCAAAATGTCTACGGGAATTACCAAATCATTCTAGCGCACCACGATCTTCCGTGCGACCTGGTCATGCTGATAATCCCAGCTGACGCCCAGGGGAGAAGAAAATCCAATCTGGGAAACCAAATGTGGAACCAAGAGACCAGTTAGGTTGGATACTTCGCCTCGAGAGCCCCTACGGTCGTGGAGGATGATCGCTCATTTGTCTCGGCTAGTTTTGATCCACTTGATGCATCTCGATCGAATATT
Organism: Penicillium longicatenatum; assembly: GCF_028827895.1. NCBI lineage: Eukaryota > Fungi > Ascomycota > Eurotiomycetes > Eurotiales > Aspergillaceae > Penicillium > Penicillium longicatenatum. The sequence goes on along the minus strand of NW_026643120.1, from coordinate 3,135,551 downwards.
ATCCAGCATTGGGGATGTCTTATATGGCTCAAATTCGATCGTGGTCTTTTCCACTCCAGGAACCGCATGATAGTGAATGATCCCGTCTTCTTGGTGGTGAAATACCGCATGTAGGCAAAATTATCCGATGATCCATCTCAATATATATCAAGGTCCGGCACTGGCGTTGACAACCTTAAAATGTACCTATGTTGCTAGGGGGTCCGTTCGAGATCTAAACTCCTGGTCAATGGCCTGAGGTTCTTGGAAAGTTGGTCTGCGCAATCACTTCGGTCCAAACGTCTACTAGTACTATTCACTGGCTAAACGGCACAAAGTCAAAGACCAACACAAATCCCAATTCCGGAGAAAAAACGTGCTTGCCACTGCACTACATCAACATTCCCGTTCCGGCAGGGTAGCGGTTATACATAGCTGCGGGGTTGAATGTGTGGACGAAGGGGGGCGATTCCCCCAAGGTCCACAACATGGGAAATACCAAACTAACCCAATCAATCATTATGCCCTTAACAACTACTAGAAGCCCAAAGAACAGAAATCTTGCTTCTAGTCCATATCCCTGGTAAATCATCGCATGATTCTCGGAGATACCATGAGTTCCTCCGTGGGGAGATCCGATGGTGACGTGCTCCACTCCACATCGTTCATTGCGACACTCCTACTATGATAGTGGAGGGATCTATGCAAGTCAACTCGCCACAATGTCACAAGAGTACCAGCTACATCATCCTATGTTCGAATTGGGAGCCTTGCTTTCGTGCTCGGTGAGCTTCCGGGCTCTGTGGTCTCGTTTCATGGACTGGGGCTGCAGGTATCGGGATCTGGGGTTGAGGGGTAACCGGGGTTTAGGGTATCAAAATCCTGCTCAAGGAACAAAAGTACTAACTCAGGATGATTCAGGATCAATGTTCTGTTATGTAGAAGGTAAGGGGTTACCGGATACTATCATTGCGAGGGGAGAGAAGAGCAAGGTCCAGTTTGAAGGATTCATCCATGGATCAGGAAACAGGAAACTACGCATTGGGTGACAGAGTAACAGAAGCTGTCATGCTTGGAGGCAGACGGTGGGTACCTGCTCGATCTGGCCGGCAATCGGTGGCACCACATGTATGACATCTTGTGTACATGGGTTTAAATTGAGAGCATTTCCCTTATTTCGTTCCACACTCGCACGTCTTCTTTTACTTTACACACATCCTACAGACTCTTTTCCTCTACATATTTCTTCCATCATTCCACTCACCACCAATTTGACCATCACAAATCACAACTAAAATGACAATCCACGCCGTTCCAGACACTCAATGGGCCCAAGTAGTCGAAGAAAAAGGCAGACCCCCAATCTATAAACAAATTCCCGTCCCAACACCCGGCCCTGATGAAGTCCTCATCAAAATCAAATACTCAGGCGTCTGCCACACCGACCTGCACGCCATGAACGGCGACTGGCCCCTCCCTCTCAAGCTCCCCTTGGTAGGAGGCCACGAAGGAGCAGGAGTCGTGGTAGCAAAGGGTCAACTCGCTCAAGGAATCGAGATCGGCGACCACGCAGGCATCAAGTGGCTCAATGGATCGTGTCTTGCCTGTGAGTTCTGCAAGACGGCTGATGAACCGCTCTGTGCGGAGGCACAGCTTTCGGGTTACACGGTTGATGGCACATTCCAGCAGTATGCCATCGGGAAGGCAGCCCATGTCACTAAGTTGCCCAAAGACATTGCCATGGATGCTGTGGCACCCATCCTTTGCGCAGGTATCACTGTTTACAAGGGGTTGAAGGAGTCTGGGGCTCGACCTGGTCAGACGGTTGCGATTGTTGGGGCTGGAGGTGGGCTCGGCTCGTTGGCTTTGCAGTATGCTAAGGCTATGGGATTGCGAGTTATTGCTATTGATGCTGGTGATGAGAAGCGTGACATGTGTGAGCAGCTTGGTTCGGAGGTGTGTTTTCTTCCCCCCTTCTGGAATGGTGTTGGCCAGGAACTAATGACATAGTAGACGTATGTCGATTTCACCAAGTCCAAGGATCTGGTTGCGGATGTGAAGGCGGCTACCCCAGAAGGTCTGGGTGCTCACGCGGTGCTTTTACTCGCCGTCTCTGAGAAGCCTTTCCAACAGGCTGTTGCATACGCTCGTCCACGAGGTGCAGTTGTTGCCATCGGTCTACCTGCCCACGCATTTCTGAAAGCACCCGTATTTGAAAGCGTTGTCCGGATGATCAACATCAAGGGCAGCTACGTGGGCAATCGCCAGGATGGTGTCGAGGCTATTGACTTCTTTGCTCGAGGATTAATCAAGGCGCCATTCAAGACTGTTCCTCTCGAGGAACTGCCTAAGGTGTTCGAGCTCATGGGTAGGTGCTAAACCCAATACGTGAAGATGATGTGCTAATACAATGCAGAGCAAGGCAAGATTGCTGGTCGTTATGTGCTAGAGATGCCTGAGTAATCAACCTGCGATTGAGACCACGCCATGAACTACGCATCTTTTCAAGAACCCCTTGGACTCGACCGCAGATATTTGCTTAATAGCAAATGACGTGAGCGACGAAGCCACGGCTCCTGATGAAGGATACCACGAGAAACGAGACACCTTAGCAATGAAATTAGGTACACGACGCAAGAGATTTAGTTCACAATAGGAATTTAGCAATATAAATTATCTACAGCACCCTTAATCCGGACACTAGTGTTCCGATACTACTTTCGCTGCAGCCATCTTACCCTCATCCTCCGGCCCTACCGTAGTTTGAGGTCCAGTGAAAGTTTTTCTCGCATAGAGAACATAATATAGAGCAGAGCCAAGCCAAAGAGCCCCGTTTATAACAATAGTATAGTTCATATCCTCAGCTATTCCGACAGTCAGTAAGATGGTCACTGCAAAAATATATATTCAGGAACTCACGAGTCGGGTTGGGCCCTTCAGTCGGGAACATGCAGAGTATGATAGCAAATATCATGTAAATAACTGCAACCCATGCAATGGGCTTACTCAGATATTTTCCCGTATAGAACTCCCCAGGCACAAAGCGGTCTTTACCCCAAACGAGACGTGCCAAGATAGGGGTTAGCCATGAGAGGTCATTAGCGGCGACAGCGAGCGAGAACAGGGCATTGGCAGCGGCAGCGTCGATTAGGGATAGGAGACCGATCAAGACCGAGATAAGGACCACGCCGCAGATCATGTTGACGGGTTGGTAGCGCATAAATTTATGTTGGCTGACTTTGCGGAAGAATGATGAGAAGGGGAGGGCGCCATCACGAGAGAATGCCCAGCTTTGTCGAGAGGCGGCGAGGACCTATAATAAATTGAATATTAGACGGTATCTTCAATGTCTGGTTAAAGAGACTTACAATACTTAATCCCATGAAGAACTGGACGGATGCTACCACAGCCATAAAGCCAAGGGCACCTTGCTTTCCAAGAGCATCGTAATAGATCTAGCAAGAAGTTAGTACATGCATACTTAAAGCGATTTTCAGAAAGAAACACACCTGAGCCATAGGCTGGCCAAACTTCGAGCTAAGAATTGCCTCAATGTCCGTATCCATGCTCGCTGCAATAACAGCCAAGCACAAAAACCCGAGGATCCCACACAGCCCAGAGGAAGCAATAATACCCAGCGGCACAGCCCTCGCTGCATGAGTCGCCTCCTCACTCATATGGACGCAAGAATCAAACGCACCAATAGTCCAGATAGGTGACAACCACGCCAACATAAACGCCCACCCAGTAGGCCAAGTAGTAAGATTCTCAACCTGACCAAAAACATAACTGCCCGAGTTGACCGGCGGCGCGTTCTCATGTTTACCAATAGGCAGCGCAATGACCGTCGCAACGACCAGTCCAATATTCAGAAAGATACACATGGACTGAATCTTTGGCATGACCCGTCCAAAGAATGTAGCGATAAATCCATGCGCGCACACAGTCGCGACATAAGTCCCGTAGATAACGGGACGAGAAGCGGTCCAGTTCCCATCCCGCGCGATGGAGATCATGGAGAGAAGCATATTTGCGAATCCGTAGTCAATTGAGCAGATACCGCCGATCAACCCAATGGTATTACTATACCCTACCACGAAACTGAGAGGGTTCTTCCATTTCTCAGCAGAGTAGTAATGTGTCCAGAAATATAGACCACCGGCTGTGGGCATGGCGGAGGCCATATCGGCCATTGCGAGACTGACGATGAAGATGAAACAACTTGCTATCAGCCAGCCCCAGACCATACCGACGGGACCGGCGGGCATCGAGAAGGAGAGGGTGGATGCGATAGAAGGGAGGAGACCCATGATGCTGAAAGCGACGGCGAAGATTTGGACAGTAGAGTAGTGGCGGCGGAGTTCTTGCTTGTAACCCAGAGTCGCTGTCACAAATCATACATTAGCATCGCTATCACAAGGCTGTGGTGCAGAAACGGTGACAATGAATTAATTACCCAGTAACTCTGTATCTCCAGCCGGAGCATCTGGAGCCTCAACAATAGCTCCATGCTCAACAGGCGTTATTGGCCTCAGATCAATAGGTTTTTTGACATCCGCCATGATGTACCTGGGTATAGACAACGGGGTCGGAAACAAAAATCAAATTACAGAATACGACATCCGAGGTTGATATAACAATTGGGAGACCGAAAGTTCAAAGCATAAAGGCAGAAAGGAAACTTGCACAGCAGATGCTCGGAAGATAAAGTATCAATCCGAGAGCAGGGGGCCTAAGCAGCCCATATCGATACCAATGCCACTATCTAATCAAAGCATGGAACAAGCTTCCAGGATTCCGAAGCCTATCAGTGACATGCATCGGGGCCAAGAAAAGTCATGCAATTTGCAGGTACGAAGTAAGTACAAACCGTGCCGCCCACAGCCAAAGCGCATGTGGTATAAACAACGATCCCCTCGTCTAGTGCGGAGTTGGAGCCATGAGCCGAGCGCCAAGGAATAGGCCTGCAAGGTGGAGGCCGGGGCAAGACATGGAGGATCTAAGTGGCTGCAAAATCTAATCCTGACTGGGTCGGGATTGGAGGCGCGGTCATTCCGCGATAGCTGCTGTCAGATAGATAGGCGTGGTTGATCTGGTTGGTGTGTGATAAGGGGTGTTGGGGTTATTTGGAGTAGAATTCAGGAGCTGACGAGTGCGCTTATCTCAAAGAGCTGTAGGCATAGTTGATTTCGGGCTCGATCTATCTCTTTTAAACTGCTAACTTGGGGACTTTCAAGGTTTGGATGTGTATAGCGGGTTTGGTTGGAGCGGGTCGAAGCTAAACCCCGGAATCTCTATTATGGAGTCGGTTAGTCGGCTATGTACATTAAACGCTTGCTAGCATTAGGCGGGCAGCACTTGACAATCAAGGATCCATTACTTTCCTTCACCAATCCAACACATCATCGGTTTGCTTGAATATTCGTGACATGATACTAGTACAGGTAGACCAGAATCCGTGAATCCATCCGAAACCCGGAAATCGTACACAAAGCCACCAGGGCCTGAAAGCTTCACCAGAAGTGACCACATCAGCCTTGGAATACGGGACAACTCGAAACAAAGTCGAAACAAAGACAAAGAACGAATACTGATGTTCCAATGTTACGATAATGCAAACCCAAAACAGCAAAGGCTAAATATACATTTCATATTGAAGAAACATAAACATGCAGGAAGGAGTAGCCTTCTAAAAAGGTATCATCAAATCAGACCGCGCCGGGTCCTTTATGGTTGGATTGATCAAGCAACAATTTCGGCTTGATGTAATCCTCGTCAATCTGGCGGAACCATGCCGCATGATCACCGTTCGCACCGCCAGAGAACAGATCCCGGAGAGCGTCGCGAGCGGTTAGACCAGTCTGCTGCTCTCGTCGGGCAGGGGAGGCGCTGGCGGAGCCCTCGGCGGGTATTGGGGTATGTGGTCCCGAGGGAGGGTTGGATGGAGATCGTCGCATACGAGACGCGGCGGCTTTTGCGGCGGGTGGAAGGTCGTCATCGGAGACGCCATCGAGATCGAGGTCAAACTCGTCGGGGTGGGCGACTGGGCTCGCACGAGCCTTCCCACTGGGCGGCAGACCGAACTCGTCGTCGCTGCCCGCGGTGCCGGTGTTCAGTAGGGTTGCTGTTGACGAGCGATCACGCCGCGTTTGGGTATCTTTAGTGCTGTACGCGGCCGAGTACATTCGGGTGTGGCCGTGGGGTGGACTGGGACGCCGGCTGTTCCCAGTAGAGTAACTGCCTCCTCGTTCACCGAGCCCGTTGCGTTGGGGGTTAGGGGTGACTCCATCCAGAGGGATAGTCGAGTCGCTGCGTCGCGGAGTATATCCGAAAGCAGTATCGGAGCGTTTGTAGTAGGTACCACCGTGGGCCACCTCAATATCAAACTCATCATCCGAGTCAATCTCCTCGACGACGCCGGTCCGAATGCCCATGATTTCCAGCATGCGTGCCGTTGTTCCACCAAAAATAATGACGGTCAACACGACTACCACCAAAACGGTAGCTCGCAGCGTCGGTGCGTTAGCACCCGAGAGGCCTGCCGCCAATGCGACTCCGACAGCACCACGCAAGCCAGCCCAGAAGAGCATAGCCTGGTATGCGAAGGGCAACTCATCTGCGACTTCGATACCCCGACGACGAGCTCTGTACCGAATGAACCAGTTGATCGCCTTCGAAAGGGGGAAAACAGCAAGATAGCGGGCAAGGCAGATTCCGACAACGGATATCATAATGAAAAGCGGGTTGAATTGCAAGTTGGACTCGACAAACAGGTCCAAACCGAGGTAAATGAAAATAAAGTTCTCCGAAAGCTGCGCCATGACCTGGAAGAGGTACTTGGTAGTCAGCTGCGTACGGCGGGACATGTTGTAGTATGCGTAATGCTTCAAAGTGATTCCGCAGAACAGAAGTGACACAATTCCTGTAGATCGGGACATTAGTATTCATTGTAATCCCCGACTGCCGAAAGGACCGCAGAGGTGACACATACCAGACAAGTGCACGCCGTTCGAGAAGAAATAGCTGGCATAAGAGATAAGAATAATAAGGCAGCTTTCGATCTTCGGCATACGGCGGACCAAAGTATACTTGAGCCCCAGGGCTGTGGCGATGCCAACAATGATACCAACAAGCATGCTACCAAAGAAAACCAGCAAGAAGAGACCAATAGCTTCGAAGAAATTCAAGAAGCTCAGCGAGCCAGCATCAGTCTCCGCATATTTCTGCGCAGTTTCGAACAACACGATAGCAATGGCATCGTTGAGAATCGATTCTCCAAAAATGATCGTGTAGAGCTTCGGCTCGACCTTGTAGAGGTTAAAAATGGCCAAGATAGTGACCGGGTCTGTAGCGGAGAGTGTCGCGCCAACAGAGATCGCTTCGACGAAAGAGATGTTCAACCCGTCCAGCGGGATACGCGTCCAGAGGTAGAGAACGAGGCCAAGGACCATGGCGGAGATGAAAGTACCGGCGAACGCGAAGGTGAGAATGGTGCCGATATGGCGGAAAAAGTTCGCTTGATGGAGTTCATATCCGGAGGCGAGGATGATAGGTGGTAGGAGGAGGTTGAAGAAGAACTGGTAGTCGAATGCGACGCTATCTTGGAGGGTAGATTGGGAGGTTAAACGGATGATCAGACCAACGAACATGCCTGGTAAGATAACAAGTCAGCATCGAGCCCAATTGAGAATTGTCCATCATTCTTTTGGTGAAACATACCCGCGAAAATTGATAAAACCGTTTCGTGGACGGCTTGGATCTTCTTCTGCTGGAGGATGTAGCTCGTGAATAAGGCGAACATCAACAGCATGATCATAATAAACAACGCCCAGGAGCTGGTAATCTCCTTGGATCCCGCCTCGGGGGCATCTGTAAAAGGCCAAAAAATAACATCGGTCAGATTATCATCTCATCACCGCATCGCGCAGGGAACACGTTGTCGTCATCGACGGAAAGAGGGAGGGGGAAGCTCTCAGCATGCGTACCATCGGGGTCAGTGTCCTCCGACGCTCGCCCTATAAGATATGAAGCAACGTTAGCTGGCGTTCCATGCAGATGAAATTCAGATCAAGACCGATGGCCGTAGACGTACGCAGCAGAGCGTGGAGGGTTTCGCCCATGAGCTGACTAGCCATTGCGACTCTGTTAGGAACGTTCGGCCGCGGATGAGACCTGACAGTTAACTCCAGCGAGTTTGAGATGCCAGAAACAGGCGCGCATAATCCACTGGGTAGAGCGCAAGGTGTGTAAAGAGGCGGCGCAATCAGGTACAAACAAAGTTAGAGGTGGCCAGCTTGAGGTGAGGTGAGTTGCATTCGAGCGGAGGGACGATCGAGCGTAAGGGGCGGGTATTTCGGTGACAAAACCCGATTACAGGCGGGAAGTCTGATCACCGATGAACGTGTAATCAAGTAAAATACAGTACGTGAATTTGGAAAACACTATTTGTGACACGTGGGCCACTTTAAGAATGCCGCGCAACCCGCCAAGACTTGAGCGGGCTGCACTGGCGAACCTTGGTTGTAGATGTTGATAACCGTTGAAACTGTATTCTTTGGGAACATCCGAAAGAGGGGCGAAATCCAAAATAAGGGGCATAGGGATCATGCACATAATAACTTGCAGCAGGTATATCATATCCCTCGTCACCTCCCTACATTCAAGCTCTGATTGATGACGGCATAACCCCTGACCCACACTTTGCTGTACATGTACGAACATCATTGGCATGTTTTGCAGAGAAAGATGAGGATCAACCTCGCGTGAAATCCCAGTCCACTCAGTGATTCTACAGTACACAGTCCTTGGCGATGGAATATACAGTCTAAAAGCCGATCGATACATGGTCCAGCTGTGTTAAAGTCTCCAAGATCATATACGGTAAATGAATTTCCATCCGGATTACTCATTTTCGACCGATGGGATGTACCGAAATGATATGATACTGAACGTGAAACACGATGTTCGTGGATTTCCAAGCCTCTGTATCTTCCCCAAACCTTGGAATCACCGTGTACCCTCCGCTAATCGCTTAGTTAATACCGCCGCTACCAATGCTGCACATCCGCCAAACCGTAGCACCCAGCCCACGCTATCATCCCAGGGCTCCCCACGCGGTTTCTGGGCGGCCTTGAAGATAGCACTGCAAATAAGACTAGAAAAGATCTGGGGGAAGGAAATGGCCACATTATGTAAACCGAGGACGATGCCAGCTTGGATCAAGTTGTCTGAATCAGCATCGGCGTGAGTTTTAGAGCGACCTTCCTCGAGATCGTCAGCGCTGGCACCGTCTGAAGTGTGATGATGATCTTCATCCTCGACGGAGACAGGTGCATAAGAGTTGGATGTCATGTGGGGACCCGGAGCAGAGGCCGGATGTCCGTCGGTGCTGGCCGCGTGCCGTCGCAACCGACGTTCTAGATCTATGCGCGAAACCTCCGCCGAGATCAAGGCAAATGGCGCCCATAGAGTTACTGCCCATGAAATTCCAATGAAACCTATAGCAATGGAACCGGCCTGGTAGGATGAGATGAAAAATGTACTAAACGTGCATATCGCAAATAGGATGTGCGACAGAAGCCACGTGCGGCGAAGTGTAAGACCGGGAATCTGCAGGCGTGAAAGCCATGTAGTGTTTTCTTCGTCTATGTTCTTACCTGAGCGTGCATCAAGCAGAGGCTCTGATGTCACTCCAGTCGGCATCGCAGATATTGATATCCGGCGGGTATGCTCCTCTTCATCATCGAAAGAAGCATCTCGATCGTCTTGGTGCGCAACAACTTCGACAGTAGGTTGGTAGGTGGGAACGACAAAAATTGGGAGTACAGTGTTGGCGGTGAATGAAATAACAGCGTAAATGAGGAGCGCAAATGTTCCGATGCGTGTGGCATCTTCCCACGCCTTATCAATCTGATCCTCGGGGAGGTGCGGGTTTTCTTGGAAGATTGGATTGACGTAGAGCTGCCCAATGTATGTAGTAGCGTAAAACAGGAAGGGGAACCAGCCCACCCAAGCTGCAATCTGTACCTCACACACTCGTGCAATCTGCGGTGGCAGAGTGCGAATGGACTTAAAGGTCTGTTTGAAGAATGCGATGACTCCAAGTCCATCTGAGGGTGGTGGACCATCAAGTCTGGGGTCTCGTTCTTGAATAAAGGAGCAGCTGGCAACCAACGTCACACCAAGTGCGATGGATGCAAAAGCACAAAGAACTTTGAACTGGGTATTCCCAAGGAAGGGAAAGTATTTGGGCAAATGCATGTAGCCAAAAACATAGCCGATGATGTTGCCTACTCCCGTCCACCGACTTGCCCATGCATTGGCCAGTTCCTGCTGGTGAGCCGGGCAGTTGTCGAGAATGAAAGCTCTAATTCCCGCTTGCACTTTATATATTGCCGATCAGTTCACATAACGACAGAAACCCATGTTTTTGGACCCACCGGTGTTGATAGCAAAGTCAAGACAGAACATCAAAAGTGTCGCAACGATCATAATTGTCGTCTTAGTGCCGCTTGAAAGCGGATCCACACCAAATATCGACAGAAACCCACCAACAATCTCTTTCACCCAGGCGAGTAGAAGTAAAGACACAATGGTAGCTGCACCCCCAGCCACCATGAACGGCTTTCTCTTGCCCCATGGTATCCGGCAATTATCGCTTCGAATGCCGACGTAAGGTTGAACTAATGTACCCGTCAAGGGCCCAGCAATCCAAACGCAAGCAAGTAGGGCCTTGCTCATGCCAAGAGACAGGAGGAATGGCTATCGCAAGGATAAAAGGTTAGCACTGCCGTGATGCCCTGAGCAGCCACGTCTGGGCAAGGCGGGAAATCTTAAATCAGAGTAACGATTATGGCAACGCTTACCGATCCATTGGACAATTCCACAGACCAGACTACCTGAAGACTAGTACGAGAATGATGTAAGTAATAGTCATCGTCCAACAAGCGATCTAGGGCCGCTGTTCATGAAACCGGACTTGAGGAGAGCTTACCCCCCAATCGAGACGGTGAGCAAAAACAAATACCAGCTGCTCTTCGACTCATCACGAGCCATGGAGTTTCCTGGAGGAAGCAGGTTTTCACCCTCCACCTCCTGCCGCCCAGGCATCAAGGGCGACGTTTCGTGAACAACTGAAAATATGTTGGTTTCCCCCATGGGGTACGGTTAAAGTGCGATAAGAAGGCAGACCCACAGCGATTGTCAAAAGTTCAACCGTGACAAAGGATAGTCCACACGGAGCTTGGGCTCGACGCTAGAAAAGTAGTGTGTATGGTCGAGGGGAAAAATCGGGCCGCAATGAATGTAGACAAGCTTGGAGGCCGGGGTTAGGTGGGTTCCGACAAATCATTCGCTGGGGAGGTAATGAGGCGTTCGATCATGGGGTCCACAGTCGGGAAGCCGGATTTGCTCTGGTCATAGGTCACACCACTATAAGATGCAGTCCTATCGTCCTCATGATCTGGTTAATGGACACGGTGTAGACGGCTTTCAGCTGAATCGATGCGTCTCAGGGATCGACGTCAGCACGCACGTGATGACCACCCGATTTGGATAGTAGCTTTGAGGCTGTACCAAGAAGTGGACTCAGGCACCGTTTCGTAAATATTGCATAGTACTATTATTGGATGGAGCTATGATCAAAGGTAAAGTGTCTTTTCGAAGTCGCTTGGAAGCAAATCGAAGGGGTCGAACACAAAGCTTAGGTGCCTTGTCGTATTACGTTGGGTCGTATATCGCCCCACCTCGTCCCTGGCCGTCGTTCCTGGTAGAGATCCGTTACTAAAAAAGGAAAACAGAAAAAGTACTGTCTAAGGGTCGTGGAAGATTATTGGACAGGGAGGTCAGGTCAGGCGGGCTAGAAGAGAAAGAAGATACAAAAGTTAAGAAGGGTCAGAAAAGTTGGACATATTTATACATAGTCTGAAGAACATTCATTCACCACAATACGTCCCTAGTAGATACTTCCTCCAGTCACGCGAGTCAAGTTCTTGCTATGTCCCTTGTGTTAACTACTTTGCAAATGCCATATTGTTAGGTAGTTTTATAGTCAAGTCAATTCGTTAAGAGTTCTATAATATAACCATGCCGCATGAGCAGCTTCCAATCCCTGCTCTTCTCTCGAAGAGTCCCAATGTTCCAAAAAAAAATAAGCGCAGACCAAATGTGCCCCCGGACCCTTGACATTGTACGCCACACGTGCCCGTACCCGCCAGGCAGGTTCGTTGTTGGGGGTCGGAGTAAGCACCGATTGCGGCGAGACGATAATACAAGGTTGTACCATAACCAAAACAAAGCCGTAAATCCCAACAGATAAATGACAAAGAAATAAAAAATGTAAGAGAGATGCCATGCAGGATGTGCAAGAATAGCAAAGTTTGGACAAGAGGAACGTCGTGGTGCGAAGAAAAGCGGAGGTGAACCCATTAGACACCTGGACCAAGGTCGCTTACAGTGCGCCTGTAGATCCAAAAGAAAGAGACGAGGCCACGCCAAAAAAACACAAAAAACAAAAAAAGGTACCCGTTCAGCAGGTTTTACATCTGCTGTTGGAGAAGCTGAGGAGCAATCATGTGAGCCCCAACCATGTTCTGGTGGACGGCAGAGGGCATGCTCATGGGTGCAGCCATGGATGTCATGGCAGGCATGTTGACCATGTGGGGAGCGTGAATAGGCTCCGGTGCTGGTGGAGATGACTCTTCACCAGCGGAGTCGAAATCGTTCCCATCATTCTCCAGCTCCTCCTCGGAGACCAAGGGCTGACCATCTTGTTGGGCCTCATGAATACGACGGTGCCTAATATAAAGTTAGGATCGGCAATCATAGGACCCGATATGGAAAACAAAAACTTACTGGGCAAGATTATCGGAGCGCGAGAAGGCCTTGCTGCAGTATGGACAGGGGTATGGGCGTTCTTGTGTGTGAGTTCTCACGTGCCTAGGCGCCCAGGTTAGTCGGCGGCTAAAACCATCACAATGCATTGTGCATCGTGCAGATCGGCGCCCCACAAGGGAAACGCCAGGGTTTCAAAAATAGATCCATGCTTACCTCTTTAGATGTTCTAAACGCTTGAAGAGTCTGCCACATGACGGAATCGGGCATGAGTGGGATTTATGAGGGTACGGACCCAACTCCATCATCGTGGCACTGCGGGCCCGACGAGCGGGACCAGGGGCTGAGCGGTCTCCTCGGCTGGTACTAGTATTCTGAACGGTCGTCTCAATGGCGGCACTGGTGGGCAGCGCTGCCAAGTCGTCATGCGGATTTGACAGGGGTACCGATTGTGGCTCCACGCTACCATCTAGATGCTGCAGTGGAGTGCCGTGACGCGAGATCTCGTGCAGCAAATCCTTTTGAGGAAGCATGGCACTCGGGTATGCGCGTGCTAGGTCATGTGCAGACTCCTCCCCTTCGAGACCCGGAGCCACAGAGCTCGAAACTGAGCGACGGAGATCACTCGGCTTGTGGGCTGCGTAAGTGGGTGGGTGCGAAATGGATTGAGGTGGAGCAGAGCCATTCATCGCACCGGGAGTCCCTTGAGAAGGCCCCGGAGTGATAGATGGTCGTCGCCGCCGCTGTTTGTAAGTCGGTGACCCTTCGATCACCGAGTAGGGGTTGGAAGAATAGGGCCGAGGCGCGGCTTGATAAGGACCATTGGCGAAATTGGATGGAGGAAGTTGCATCATAGGGTTGTACGGGGCCGCATGGGAGAGATCCGGAATCGCGGTATACAAGCCGGTATCTTCGTTGGCGATGTACGCAGGCTCCGCGCCGAGTCCGACCGAGTGCTGAGGCGGGGTAACTGGCTCAAATGACAGGCCGCGATTGCTGTAATCCTCATACTGCGAGGACACAAAGGACGGCGCAGGCGAGTACTCGTAGAAGGTCGGCATAGACGAATGGCGCTGGTGGATGCGGGCGACAGGCATCCCGTTGCGGTCGTACTGAATGGTTCCGTAGTCCTGCTCTCGCTTAATGATGCTTTGGACCAGGTTGTTCGAAAGGGGCATCGGCTGGTTGCTGTACATCGGGTGGGCCGACTCGTCCTGGAGAAGAGGGATCGCTGGGGGAGCCATCTGGGGAGGAGGCATTGCGTCAACGGTCCGAACCACGGGGGAGTTGGGCTGGCCATATGTCGTACTTGCGTGGGCACTTGCGTGAGCAGCAAAAGAGGACGAGTTCGCTTGTTGTGCTTTCGTCAATTGCTCGTAGAGGGACTGAGACGAGTCGAATTCAAAGGACATGGCCGGTTCACTGACAGCGACCGTAGTCGCTTCCTGATTCATCTTCTCGCGCTTCAAATCGCGCTCCAGCGCATCCAAAAACAATCGGTCGTGCGGCACGCTGTACCAGTAGAACACCTTCTGTTTCTTTTGAGTCCGGATGCAGTTGTTTTTGTACAGGAAATCCAAGAACGCGCTCTTCGGTTCCTCCAAAGTCGCGTCGGTGCCGGCTTTGAGGTTTCGCAGATCGGAGAAGATACCTTCTTCGAACTTCTTCGAGTTCTTCACCGGACGACCGAACGCTTGGAATCGAAATGCGAGGCATCGGACGATATCCGTACCGGAGATGTGAAAGAGGTTACTCCTGTAAAGAAACAATCAGTCAGACTTCTCTGGCTAGACCTGTCATTGGTGGCACTGACCATAGAATGCAAGAGACATAGTCACCGGTCGGAAGCAGGAAACGTCGAATCAGCTGGTCAGGTTGCCAGTCGACAGGCGCCGACAAAAGGAAGTATTTCACTATTTCTCGTCAACACCACTGGTTTCGTCAGGGAGATCTTTGCGCCATACGATTGTCCACTTGCTGCAGGGCGACTTGCGCGTCATGAGGAAGGTTGTGTTGCGCTTCCGTTGAGAGCATGAACGTCTCGGGTTTCTGGGGCGGTGCCATAGGGGGACCATGTTGGGGATACATTTTTCTCACGCGCTCTAATGTAAGAAGCCGTCAGCGCCGATCGGCGAAAGATGACAAGCTAGATAAGCAGGGGAGGGGAAACAAAGGGTATCTCATCCGACACCACAAGGGCGCTAGTTTCGACACTCTCTGAAACCATGTGCCACATCCAAACGTCTCCAACTTACCTGTGGAGAAAGGATTCTATCACCGTCGGATCAGAAGCGCGGATCTTAGATCTAGTCGGAAATATCGAAGCGATCAACCTGTGGTTGATTGGCAGGGATGATCAAATGCTTTTTTGGGGGAGGATCCAGCCTCCAAGGGAACAAAGGGAAAGACAGAAAGGTCAGAGAAAGGAACTGGACCAGCCGGTATAGTCTCTGAAGGGGAGAGGATTTTCTCGCGCAGCGGGAATAGAAACGAAAGTGGGAGAGATGTGTGTGATTCGAGACAGGGAGGAGGAGGAAAGAAGTAGGGGGGAGGAAATGCACAACGTCAGTTTGGTACTAATAATAATCGAAGGGAAGCGCCAGGACCCTGCTATAATGACCAGTCATAACACGATGAGGATTCTAACCAGCATTACATAAATAACATCAATTATGGGTCGAGTAGAGTTGTCATTTATGACATAACAGGTATTCACACCGTTCCTGGATTTGGTGAACGTGGTTGGCTCCGAGTCTCCACCAGGGAAGATGGGGCCGGAATGTTATGATTCGCTTCTTCTCAGGAAGTAGGAAAAATCAAAAAAACCCAGATCTTCTTTTTGTGTCCCCTCTCGGCCAACAGAGTTTCCAAGACTTGCTTTCTGCATGAGTTTGATGCATCACCGAGGGTGATCAGACTGCAGATTATCTATGAGGATCACTTGCTTCTTTCGTCTCGGTACTTAAGTACAACGGTTTACTGGTCAACTCGACAAAAGGCCCTCGACTTCCGGTGGGGTTCTACCACCTGGACCGTGTATACTCCAGTATTCGGTCAAAAACCCCCAACTCAACAATAATCAGACGAAAAACAGAAAATAAAAAATATCAAAACGTAGTGAAAAAAAAAAAAAAAAATAAAATAAAATGAAAATAAAAACAAACAAATTAGATAAATTAATAAAAACCAAAGCTCCACCAAGGGCCTCGCTCACTCATCAAACCGGGGGGTACCTGAAGCACCCGCCCTTGTTTCAGAATCCCGGGCGCTTACATGCATTGAAACGGGTTCTCCTCCCCACCTCCTCGATGCTATCCTTCTCTTGCCCTAGTCCAAGGAATTTCTCCGACTCTTGAGCCCGTGCTCGGTCAACACGGTTGTGGCTGGAGGAGCTATAGCTGATCTGATTTGTCTGCCGACTTTCCGTGTGATCCCGAGACCAAGGATCCCCAAAGTGGTCTAATGCGGTGGATTAGACTGTTGATGTCTACAATGGCGAGGTCTATACCTCCCCTGGTTGGTCCGAGGTTCTTCCGCCCAGTGCTTCGTACCTGACTGGGCTATTTGCCCCCTTTTTCCTGTACTGTAGGGTTGGACTCGTCGCATTCCCTACCAATTGGCCCATCACCGTTTTTTGTGACGAGTTATGTCATATATGAAGATCAACATGCTGGCCAATTCCAGACCAACGCCTCCCGACCGTCCGTGGTCCAAAAGCGAAATGACCAGTGAAAATCAAAAGCTTGGCACCAAAACTGGAAATGAGGATTAATAACCTGCGCCAAGGTCCAGAACCCCGTGCCCCATCTCTCGGCGAAAATTTCTTGCGATATCAGATACAATCCGAATTGCCGGGTCTTTGCCCAACAATTGAGTCGTGACAAAATCTACTCAAGAGAGTCTGCCAAAGATCGATGATCGTGGAGCACGGCTGGTAAAGTGTGGTTTTGGGTATCAAATTGTGTTTCATCCTCGATCAAGATTCACCGGGTAGGTTCCGTGCAGTCATTATCTTTTGCGTATCCGGGTACGGGGTACAAAGTGATGGACAGTAAACAAAGCTCCCCGGATGTCTTACTCTCTCTCAAAAGTCATCGGCTTGACTATCCCTGACCCGCATGGTATTGTCCTATTTCAGGGTGGAGGAGGGTCACGAGCGCATAGAGTTGAAACGGCGGGCATGAGTCTATCGCGAGAAGTTGCCATTAGGATAGGAAAACCTTCGAGCCCCTGGATGCGCGAGTAGGGGAGGTGGTCTGCACGGAGCGTAGAATGGCTCGTGCCTGTTTGATCGTCCCATCTGAAACGATCTAGAAATTCTAGTCTAGATCCTTGTCGAGGCCGTGGGGTCTTTTCGGTTTTTAGTGTCGGCTTAAGTGGCTGGGAAACCACTTGTAATCAATGCAGCAACCCCAAACAGGAAAGTCGATATAGAAGTGGACTACCCAGCAGAACTGGTCGTTGCCATCCCTGTTCAGTGACTTACAATCCCTGTTCGAATGACGATCTTCTCCCCTCTTGCAAAGTGATTAAATCTGAGCGGGAAGTGCGGGTTGTCAAGTTTTATTGTTAGGGCACAAGCATTGGCCGTTAATGATCAGGGCAGAATCTCGGGATCTTCCAGATCGACAACGGGAGAGTATTCTGGAAACCCCAAGTTCATGAATTTAAGGCATGTTGACTGTTAACCTGCAGGTCTTTCCACAAAATGTGGCGCGGATAGTTCGGGCTAGTGGACACAGAGCAACGTTCTAAACCTCATTCTGGAAAACCTCCGTTCAACTCCTGAATTATTGCCTTTTAGTCCCAAAGTATATTGCGCCCTATGGGGTGTTCCATGGTTTTCTGTCATTTAACCCGACAATAGCTTTTGTTTGACCCATAGGCTCCGCCACTCCACCAGGAGATCTAGGTTCAATGGGTTTCTTCAGTTCACCCTTGAACATGGCGCACTAATGCAACAGCATGTCTCAGATCCACTCCAGAAAACTCAACGCGAAAGATCTTTTCCGAGCCTCATGATGGTATCAATCGATCGTTGGGATCGAATCAGAACCGATCCAGTGAATTCTTGACATCACCGGAGGTATATTCACATGCGTCGAACGACCGATTGGGTGCCCGGTGGAACGTATGGATTTGGAAGAGATTTCACCACGAGGCGTGTATAGAGTTCAATCGTGCGGCATTTTCTTTATTTTCGGCTCTGCACATGGCCAGATAGATTATGTACATTCTAAAACAAGGAACTCAGACCGAGTCTATGCTCTTCCTCCGCTTTTCCAACATAGCCTCTTTCATGAACGGACTCCGAGCTCGGATCCCCTTACCATACACCACAAACAGGATCGGAGCGAGAGATAGGGCTAGTGAGATGAATGCCAATAAGGTGCTGGCCCACTGGAATCCAAGGTGCGAGTACATGCTCATTGCCGCCAGTGGTAGGAAGGCAGAGAAGATATTCTCTCCGGTAACGATAATCCCCACCGCACTACCCGCATATTTGGCGTAGGAATCGACAACGTAATCTGAAATCCCAGTCACCACAATAACGCTCCCTGCTCCCACCATGGCGAGGCCGACAGCCGGTGCAATCCACGGAAGAAAAGGGTAAGAAGTCCAGGCATAGACGAACATCCCACCGGAAAGGCCAACAATACCAGAGACAATAGCGAGGTACAGCCGTGCCTCGGGGATAGGCTCACCAGGCACTTCAGTGTTTCTGGAAGCCGAGTTGAAATACAGTCTCCCCGAGAAGAGAGTCCCTATCCAACCAATACACTCTCCAATAACGATCGCAGCTTGCACATACCCAGCCTGTGAGGGAGTCCATCCATAAAGCCCGGAAAAGACCTGCTCGACTGACTGTGTGAATAAATAAAGCGTGCCAACCGTGAAAGCAGACCACATTCCCGAGAAAAAGACAACAGACTCCGTGAAATACATAATCAGCGGCCGTGTCGCACTCTTTGCCACGATCCTCAGCAGAGATGTGCCTGCACTATCAATCTCATGCTGGGTGTATGCCACTCGACCCTCCCGACGCAACGCCTTTGCACGCTGACCCAGAATGGCAATCCCGCGACACTCCTTGAACATAAAGAAGTATACCGGGAACAAGGCTCCATACCAGATCAGCTGGAGATAACCAATCCATCTCCAGGAGAGGAACTGGAAGATCGGAGCTCCGATGACAGGACCGATACTAGCCCCGACAAGGTACGTCACAATATACAGACTGACGGGAATATTTCGTGACCTCTCAGTATCCCAGAGGTTCCCGATAACAGTCGCTGATGTATTCGCCAGGATAGCAACACAGCCACCAGCGAAGAACCTCGTCACGATCAACGTTGCAAAGTTCTGAGCCACTGCTTGGGGAATAACGAAGCAGATGAAAGTTGCCCATGTGGATAGGAATACCCATCTCACGCCGAAGTCCTCCATGAGCGGGAGGACAAGAAGGGAAAAGCATCCTCCGCCGACGGCCCACGAGGTGACAGGCCAGTATGAATTGGGGAATGAGGCGTCTGAGATCCCAAATTCCTCGTTGATAGCTGCATGGGCAACGGTGATGATTGTACCGTTCATCATCGTGATAAATGTTGTGAAGCTTGCCAGGTACGTCAACGTCCATTTCTGACGGGGAGACCAGTTATACGGGTTCCCAGGATCCTCGGGGCCATCCCAGGTAACCACCTCGATATTGGTGGCAGGCTCGTTATGATCTAAGATGCACAGGTTAGTTTCCCGAACACTTGATGCCAGAAAAATAAAGCCAAGACAAAGGTGAACAATACCTATCGTCTGCTCCAACTCGCCAGAAACATCTCCACGAGTGAAGACCATATCAATCGGACAAGGATTAGGGTCACTCCCTACTACCTTGTCTTCATAAAAAACCCCCTGCTGCCTCAATAATATGGTGTATATTATTTCGCCACGGGTCCCCGTTCCGGTGGTTCGGAGATGACTTCACTTTCCCGTTCCGAAAAGCACAATAACTTCGCCGAGATATAGATCACCAAACACGACGGAGACACGTCACAAGGATACGTGCAACATTCAGCGGAGCAGTTATTCAAATATGAAAAAGGACGAGGCAAAAGAAAAATTTTCGTTCAGCTTGCACCAGGAAGACATCGTGTTTCCTGGATGCGAATCCACTCTCTCCAGACAATAACCATTTTGGGATTAGTGCGGATGGGTCTGAATGGCACTTTACCCAAAGTCTGGTTCGTTCTGGTTCGTCAATGCACCTGACGGCTCATTCTCATTAGACGAATGCATTTGCTAACCTGATATGTACCCCGCAACTGGGCATCTGCAATTGTGCACGAACTCTTGATCGTTGACATTCTGTCCAATCTTTGGCGTGGAATTTGCATTTTGGCCTTTTCTAGTGCATTGGAGGTTCTATATCCATAAAAAGAATTTATCTATTGTGTTTTCAAGAAAGTTTCGAATTGACTGTTGGATCTAGAGCTTATCTACTGTTTTGTTTTCTATTGTTCCGTTCGACGCATGCTGTTCGGCTTCTCTGCCGAGGGTCATTTTGCAAGGCCTTGGCGCTTGTTGCGTAGGAAGAGAACCTCATTCTGTTTTAGGAAAAATAATCCGAGTAGATTATTGCATCAATCTCCCAGCAGGAAGACTTTAGATGTCGGATGCAACTTCCACACGTAGCGCACACCGCTATTTTTGTCATCTGTGTCACATGGATCCCCTTCGTATCTTCACACTGTATATCGTTAAGATATGGATATAACATACGTAATATTGCGATATACTATATACATCTCCGGGGCCCAATGTTCTACATAAATCTTTCAAGGTTGGACCTTGAACCATTCTAGCTGGACAAGGTTGCACACGTGTTTAATTCATTGCGAACATGATCGCAATATATAGTCTAGGCCCACTGTGCTAGTTACTTTGATGCGACGCGACGATTGCGTTCTCAACCTGCATCGATCTCAGCTAATGACAATAGTGGCGTTTGGGATTTTATTTTTGCCCTCATACCCTGCTGCAAAATAATAATAATGAGATGAGCCCTGCTAGAGAAGTTGGCTGTACTCTATCGGCCGCGAACAATAGTCATCGAACTCAAATGCGGGTACTTCCAAGTACCGATGCCTGCAGGTACATGATCAACCTTAGAATATCCCCGCTCCAGGGTTATGTCATCTACGTTAGAGCCGGAATAATTCTCGTCAGCTGAATCATCACGCCATGCAGGTGGAGATTGTTTAACCTGGGAGCTGAGCCAACAAGGTTCCAGCCTATCATTGGTCTTCTACGCACGCAGATGGCGATTCCAGTCAGAATCAAATGCGGAAAAGCTGAAAACTAAGCGAGAAAGCGCGGTAAATCAGATGACAAGAAAATACTAGTTATTGGATTGCTGTGTTTTCATTCCCTTGATAGAACCTAAAATACTGCCATTCATTTGGAGCTCGCTATTAACCAAGCGGAAAGTGTTGCCGCACGCCACATTTCGTGCGTTGAATGTTGTTTCTATTATGAGTTTACCTCTCACCTGAAATTACGCACTTACTCGTTGGAAAAAGTGGAATGATCTCGAGTGCAATCAATATCTCTTCTGAGGTTTTCCACTGCCTCTTCGGACTGAAACGTACACTATACGGCTACAACCTCAGCATGATTTAGACCTACTATGTATTGGAGCTTCGGACCAAGTTTAAAACATGACTTTTATGACTAGTCTATACCTTCAATTGGCCTGGAGTTTGATTTCATCATTCAACTCTGATGTAAAATTGAAAACAGAACTAACGCCATCGATGGCAAGTCACATAGCCACCACGAAGAAATTATGAGAGAAGGTCAAATCAATAGCTTGATATCATTTCAACTTTGAATTTACGCCTAGTCAGCGTGAATGATGGTAGATATAATTCCACGCGTCTTAGAATAGCCAATAACTGTTCCGGTGCGTCTGATAGCATCGATAGTGTTTATATCATAGTCGCCACCTACGAGCCGAACGTTCCACAAAGCTTGTCTCCCCGCACTGAATCCTGGTATTAATATCTGTCACTTCTTTATGAAACTTTTTTTCTTCAAACACCTTGTGAGAATCGAAGTCAATCAATCAAAGTTGAATTCATCAAATCCACCAACTGGAAGTTCTTCAAAACAACTACAATATGGTCACCTCATCTATCGACGCCAACCCTCTTGATCCAGAAACTAAGTTTAAATATGGAGAGAACGGTCAAAAAGCTTCCCACCAGAGTGACCTTGACGTGATCATGGATCGAAATGTCGCACCGTATGGAGACAAGCTGTACTGAGAATTGCAACCTCTTCTAACATTTCCTAACAGCTCCCCCCGAGAAGTGTGCGCTGATCTCGCTCAGCAACACGCTCTTGAAGATCTTCATGATGTGACAGAGCATAGCTCCGAACAGCATGCGTCAATGAACTGCGGTATGAGTTCCATTCTTTCCCGTAATTACCTGTGTCTCGCCTCAAATCAAGTGCATGAAAAGTAACTGAACCGAGATGACAGATCTGAGCTCTTCCCGTCGCTCTTCGGATCGGGGCACTCAGTATGATGAGCCTCGCAAACCGGAGGAATAATGATGTTTGTATGAACTAGCAGTAGACCAACCAATTTAGCGTGATGGTGACTATGTGACTTTATTGGGCCACTCTGAATTACAATGTGAATAATTCAAAATGTACTTGAGAATATTCTGTACAGTCTAATGTCCAAACAATTGTATTCAGTAGGTGATGATGGTGATGTCATGGTAATGGCCACCCCGCGTTTGCATTTGGGCTGACTTCATATGTGGCCTGGAGAATGAGGCATACATGCAGTCAAAGTATAATCACTAGCTGGCGAAGAAGAGGGGTAAATGTGACGGAGTAGATCTTAGAATGAATACTGCGTGTTTCCGTGCATTAGTTTTAGGCTGGCAGAGAGCACATATTTTCTCTATAATTATTGATTGAGTTTTGAGATAACGGCATTGCAGGTATTATGAGAGGTTGAACCACTGTAGTATTTGGATCTACATTCTTTCTTAATATAAAGACCAACCTATTTTCTGTTTATACCTTCGCATCCAGCTTCGAATCATAAATCTTCTTACCCAAATACCAAGTCTGTGACACCTTCGCCTCAAGAAGTGTCTCAGGATTCCACTGCATATCAACCACAAGGAAATCCGCTTTCATTCCCTCCTTCAGACTCCCAGTCCAAGAGTCTGCAAAGCGCGCATAAGCCGCACCGGTCGTAGCAGCGGTAGCCGCCTGAGCCAAAGTGATACCAAAATGCGGATTGACGGTATCAGTAGACTCCGGCTCAAGCGCTGACCGTCTAGTGGTGGCATTATAAAGATTGGGAAAAGGCAAGTGTCGAGCGGTAGGAGCATCAGTCCCAATAGCAATAGGAGCACCACCATCTAGAAAATCCTTATAGGCAAACGCTCGCTTGCATCGATGCGGACCGACAAGACTGGGCCAGGCCTTGAAGAGGGTTGGATCGGAGTGGACCGGTTGGATAGATGCAGTGATACCCAATTGACCAAGTCGCTTCGCGTCCTCGGATGTGCTTAGCTCGAGATGTTCGATTCTGTGTCTCCGACCTGGAGTGCCAACTTCCGATAGGACATTGATTGCTTGGCGGATGGCCTTGTCACCAATTGCGTGGATGGCGCATTGGAGACCAGCAGAATCGGCACGTTGAACGACACCTTGAAGCATATCCGCTGGCCAGATTGGGTCCACTGGATCTGACTTGCCGGTGTACGGCTGCAGGAGGGCAGCGGTGCACCCGTCAACGACGCCGTCGCAGATCAGCTTGATTCCGAGGACAGTAAAGGAGGGATCGGAGAACTGCTTGCGCAATTCAATCGCCCGGTCCACAAAGGTAAAATTGATTTCCTGATCATCGGTGAAAGGAACGAGCCAATGAGCGCCGATGTGAAATGGAATAGTTTTATCGCGTCGATATTCTTGCAAGAGCTCCCATGTAGCATCGTCCATAGCCATATCAACAATACCCGTATATCCAGCAGCAGTGTATGTGGAAATGGCCAAGTCCAGCGCGCTCAACTTGTCCTCCTTCGAATAAAGGCTTTCCAAATGTGGCCAGGCCAGATTTATCACGGCAGACTCATCCAGTAGGCCTGAAGCCTTTCCATTCTCATCGCGATGGATAGTTCCACCTGGAAGGTCCGGAGCGGTATGAGCATTCATCTCCTCGAGTCCAGCAGAATTACACCACATAGAATGAAGGTCGAAGGCGTCGATATAGATAGGCCGAGGATCCAAATCATCCAGCATACTAGCTAACGCAACTCCGTTGGTCGAAGATTGGATCCATCCACGGCAAAGAATCCGGGGAATAGATGGGTTAGACTCGGCGTATGACTTGATGGCATTCCGGATCTGGTCCAGTGAAGTGCAGGCAATGAGATCCACTTTACGCAAGGATTGACCATACTGCAGAATGTGCACGTGGCTGTCGATAAAGCTGGGAACCACAACGCGGTCCTCTAGATCAATCACCGTTGCGTCCGCGGGTACTTGGGCGTTCTCTAGAGAACCGACGTAGGAAATACGGTCGTTCTCGATGATCAATGTATTAGCGAATTCATTGTCTGTGCTAGATGAGGGCACGAAAATACGGCCATTGCGAAAGACGGACGTCATGATGTGAATTTGTCGAAGCTGGTGTGATTTAGGGACGAACTGATAATCATTCGGTGCCCTCGACGGTATTTAAAGAAAGGCGTGGAGTAGGATCGGAAACAACCGAAATGCCGAGTCTCCAGAAGTTTCCTATTGCGAGTTTTGAGGACGGGAGAGGAATTCATTCAGAAGGCAGCACTTCTCGACTGCGAGGTCAGAAGATTGGACCGGCGGTTTTGCAAGAGGACGATTGGCGACGCCGCCGATAGGTGGTGTCTCATGATCTTGGCAGCGCAATTTGACGCCATTGGTCAGGTCTGGGTGGAAGTCTCCGGGGAAGTGGAGCCCAGAGATAACTGCGATCCGAATACTTTTACGCGCAATGAATGTTATCAGTGACCCAAATCAATTGCGTGATGATGCAGTGAAGCTGAGTACTTCCTTTGGGCTGTCTTGAGAGACTGGGTGAGTTGCTGTTGTTTTTGATTGATCAACGCGTGAACTCTGAGTCTCTGACAGCCGCATTCCGATCTACACTGGATCACTTCGGTACATGACAAACTGCTCAGTACCGCCAATCAAGCGCATGATACGCGAAAAACATCATCGTCCCGACTTCGCTTATCAAAAGTCAATTTCCCCGCATATCGGGTCTTTCAAAGCCTGATAAGCTTAGATGTGGGCTGTTGCTTCATTGGCTATTGCTTCAAACTTCCCTTTTGAGTCAAGCCGGCTTCCCCTTTACATCCTCAGTATCATTGTGAATGGCTGCTATCTACGTACATCATCCGCAGCCGATGATAAGATGCACACTCACCGACCTCCTGGGCTGATATCGACCGAGTGCCAGTGAATGGCATAAAATAAAGGTGCCCCCCCCCCAGCTCAGGCGCACTGACTTTCACCTCCTCATCTTATGACCCC
This sequence comes from Penicillium longicatenatum, assembly GCF_028827895.1. Taxonomy (NCBI): domain Eukaryota; kingdom Fungi; phylum Ascomycota; class Eurotiomycetes; order Eurotiales; family Aspergillaceae; genus Penicillium; species Penicillium longicatenatum. The sequence goes on along the minus strand of NW_026643120.1, from coordinate 3,110,147 downwards.
CGATTGCTGCAATAAGCTGTAGTCTTTCACAGCACAAATCAATGTCTCCCGACCATCAAACAATAGACCCTGAATGGCCACCAGGAACTGTGCGGATAGAAGGTAAGTAGAAATACCTCATGTTCATAACACGAGCCCCAGAAGCTGACAGCCGCCAATCTATAACAGACTTCTCGCAATCGAGCCAACCTTCAGGTGTCGTCTTGGAGCCAAAGCCCAGCAACGATCCCAATGACCCTCTGGTTGGTGCTCCAAATTTGACTATTGTTCAACCAGCATAACTGATACCACGTGGAAGAATTGGTCGCAATGGAGGAAGTATCTAAATTTTGGTTTGGTCTCCTACTATGTGATGATGGTCCTCGCACTGTGAGTTCTATTGGAAACCATAGCTCGACAATCTACTGAAGTATACAGAATCGATGTGGCAACGGTGACGTGGGGACCAGTCAACCTAGAACTTGGTTTCAGCTTTGCCTTGCTGAATGACAGCTATGCTGCCGGATGTGGAGCATTGTGTATAGGTGGAGTGATCCTTATCCCATTTGCTCTGAAATTTGGGCGACGACCAGTCTATGTCTTTAGTACTGCCATCCAGTGCGGAATCAGTGTTTGGTCTGCGAAGATGCAGACTGTGGCAGACTTGATGCTGGTCAACGTTCTGAGCTGTATAGTCGGGGCTTTGGCAGAGGTCTTGGTGCAGATGACTGTGGCCGACGTTTTCTTCGTCCACGAAAGAGGTCTCATGAATACAATTTACTACTGGTTTATGACGGTCGGAACTACATTGGCGCCGCTTGCCGGTGGATTCATCACTCTCTCACAAGGTTGGCGCTGGGTTTGGTGGTGGATGGCTATTCTCCTTGGTGCTGGACTCGTCGGCTTTCTTTTCTTCTACGAGGAAACGATGTTTGGCGATCTACCTATCAACGGTGTGCCCGTTTCCGACATACAGCCCCCCGAAGCAATGGTGGACAAAAAGGAAAGTATCGAGGCAGCCGCAATCGAAGGAAACTATGCTCCACAGGCCGTCGCAGTTCAGGCTGAAGCCTTTGAGATCGACCACTCGATACCAGAAAAGACTTACCTGCAAAAACTGGCATTGTGGTCCCAGTCGCCAATACCCTTTGGTCAATTACTAAAGCACAGCTACCAACCTTTCTTAATTCTGTTTAGCATCCCAGCGGTATTCTTCATGTCCGTCCAATATGGAATCATGACTGCCTGCACGACAGTTCCGGTCACCACTCTTTCATCCGTTATGACCCTCCCACCTTACAATTTTGGCTCCGCCCAGATTGGGCTAATGGGCATTCCACCGTTTCTCGGTACCAGTATCGGGACGCTGGTCTGCGGACCACTGAGCGACTATATCGCTCTATACCTGGCCAGAAGAAACAACGGAATCTTCGAGCCAGAGATGCGTCTTTGGCTCTCATTGGTCTTCACCCCCTTCGTCCCGGCGGGCCTTTTCATGTTTGGAATCGGGTTAAACAATGGATCGCATTGGCTGTTACCAGCCTTTGGGCTTGGAATCTGTGGATTTGGTGTTGTGCCGGCCAGCAGTGCCGCGTTGACATACCTGACTGATGCATACACCGACGTAAGACCCCCTCTCTTTTGTTTAAATGGTCTGTCGCTGAACATGATGTTAGATAATTGCGGATTCAATTGTTGGCGTGACCTTTATTCGCAACCTTATCTCTACCCTGTTCGTTTTTGCACTTTCTCCCTGGGTCGACCAAGTCGGGTTGACGTGGTTCTACGTCACCTTTGGGCTTATTTCTACGGTGATACTTCTTGGAAACTTTATATTCATCTACTTCGGCAAGAAATTCCGAGTGATGACGGCGGGGAGATACCGCGAATTTAGTCAAGAGAAATTTGTATTGAGTGAGCATTGACTGGGGACAGAGATGTCTGCATCCATCATTATAGACCTCGGGAGAGACCGGACACATTCCGAAACTCCACGTTCTGAGCTATAACCGAACTTATGTCTTTCCATACCTGATTGTTGAAACTAAGATTTCATCAATGTCCATTTTGTAGCGCTTTGAATTGATCTGCATCCTGGTCACACGCAGTCTCGTGATAGCATAATTTTATTATGGTACGCAATCTAGACCGACGGATGCGAGTATCTCACTGGAGGTTTGATTAGCACATGACCTAATCATGCAGAGTACCCTGCACCCCAAACATTCTCGTTGCTCCGCATATCGCATAGACTGCTGCCTAGGGTGGCCACTTTCAAGAAGACCCAGCGAGCTTACGCAAGCTACGTGGAAGATTTGGTGCTGGATGCTAGCTATTGGCGGAGTGGTGTGTTGTAAAGTCAATTTTGGCAATTTGCATTTTTCAGGAACTCTTTCAAAAGGGTAACATTGGACAACACAGAAAACCTACCAAGTGCATACGCGTCATAATGGGAAATTCCTGAATAGCAAACCAACAGGAAAAGGCAAGAGTATCATTTACCTAATGAAATATTGGCCGATTCGACGAGGGTTAAACTTGCCTTCGCCCGGCAAAATCCATTACGGTCTGCAGGGAAACCTATTGCAACGTAATCAGGATCGCAAGGCTGTGCACTCAGCAAATGATAAGAGAGTATCTACGCAACAATCAACAGCGCTAGCGTGGGGGACAATTTTCCTGTCTCTACCCCAGGAAATGATGTCATTAAAAATCATGCAGGGTCCTCGCCAATAGCAGTGATCTCTTTAAGACACATGAAAAAAAAAGCGTAATTCGAGGCTTAGGGCTTTTGTAGGTTTACCGGCAAAGTCGACAATTCCGCTTCGGGTCGAAGTCCAAACCAGTTTGTAAATGGGAGCAAAGCATATGTTTGGGACGAAATTATTTTTGGATCTAATTTATGGAGCAAAGGATGGTGGAGAAAACTAGGTAATTTGCCAGAGGCCAGGATCAGGCTAGCACAGGGACAATAAGCACCAAAGCTACAAATGGTTTGGTTTGGCCTTGGCCTTGCCCTGCGCCTATCCCCTTTCAGCCCTGGTAGTGGGTCAACTAGTTCAGAGTGCGCCCTTCATTGGCCACGCTGGTCCGCGTGGGCGATGAGCCCTTTTTCTTTCTGGTCATGTTCAGCCTGATGCCCCACTGTGATGATCTTGGATTGGGGCCGAGCCTCAAGCAAGATTATGATTTATGTTCAGGCGGTAACATAGCCCTCGCAAGCCTGCTAAAGAGGCGTATATAAACTCTCCCACCCTACCCTGTCACTGATTTTCCCTTTATTATCAACCAGGAAAAAAAAATCTATCTTCATACCACTGTTCACCATGCAGTACAAGACTCTTGCTACCCTTCTTTTCGCTACCGCGGCTATTGCTGCTCCCAAGCCGGAAGACCCTACCGTTACCGAACTCGATTCCGACCAGATCCCCTCTGCAATTGAATCACTCCTCATGACTGCCGTTCCCTCAACCTGGATCAACGAGTTCTACACCAATGCGGATTTCCGAATGTCCGAGATCAGCGCAATGCAAAAAGGCGACTATCCTGAATGGGTTACCAGCCTCCCCTCGTCTGCGGAGGCATATGTCACCTCTGAAATCCAAGTAGAGATCTCCGAGTACACCAGCATGACGGCTGCTATGTCCACCGATAATATCTTCACTTTCTCCGGTAGCTCTTCCGGGTCCTCTACTCCCGTCACCATGACCACCAGCGGTACACAGACTACAAGCGGTGCAAGCTCCACCGGATCCTCCTCGGATACCACTTCATCTGGAGCCTCTTCCACGGATGCTGCCTCGTCTGGAGCCTCGTCCTCGGGTGCGTCTTCCTCGGGCGCCGCGACCAGTACCTCCACCGCCGGTGCTGCCGCGGCTACTGGTAATCTGGCCATGAGCTTTGCCGGCGCGGCAGGCATTCTGGGTGTTGCCCTTGCTCTGTGAGATGGATGCGTGGTACGATTTAATGTAAACACTTCGTATTCCCTCTTTCATCTGGTTGAATGACGGATTTTGTTCCGATGTTACGATGTTAATCAATACCTACTACCCACATAACGACTATCGTTGATGCGTGGAAATAATGGCCTGAAATGTATCTCACATATATTTTGGAAAATATCTTCAATCCCTGTAATTAAAGTGCTGCCCATATTCCGTTTTGGCTTAGTGGCTTGAGTGTAAGCCTGCGGGGCCTAGGCCCGTGTCTGTCTCAGCTTATACCAACGTAAATAACCTGAGACCGGAGCAATTTCCTCCGCTTCCATGCTCATTTTTCGGACTGTTCTATCGAAGCAACGACATTTTGCCAATTTCTATGACTTATCTTGGAGGGTTGATCAATGCTGCTAGACGTTGGATTGCTCTAACGCTTTCTGGATTTTTTTCGGGACTAATGTGATAGCACATGCAGCTATCCGGGTGTGGCGTTTTTGCTACTTCTCCCGTACTGTTTGCCTGCAGCATTTTGTATACCCTTAGGTATGTACTATATCGTCCGCATCAAACCCCTGATGGGGTGGCCACCAGCTCGGTCTACTACCTTATTGGACATCTCCAATTTTTTCACTAGAAACGATTCCTCCAATGAATCGAATCCAAAAACACATAAAGTCGTTGGGCTATCTAGTACAGACGTGTGAATAATCCGGTTCAAGCTTGATCCGCCCACAAAGTTAGTAGTCTTGAAAACGATGTTCTCCACCTGGGCATCGCATTTCATATAGGCAGTGTTCATTTTCAAAAGAGAAGCTCACTAGTTGCTGTTTTATCTAGTGAGAGATGAATGAATGTCTGAGATCGTCATCACTATCACTGTTCTGCCAATAAGTTTGCATAATCACTATCTGAGAGAGATGAGGAAAGATGATGAGTATGATACCAGGAAGGACTGGCTATATACACTGAAGGAATCATCCGAGAGCTCACCTGCATCACATTTAAACGGAATCGTGGTCAGCAGGAGGTCTGGGGAATGCAGACGGCAAGCTTATGTCTGTCTTCGACACGTGGATAAACGCTTAAGCAATCACTAATGCTGCTATTTATAGTGTAGATACAAATGCTAGTCAGCCATTTCATTGTATACAGCCATTATGAACGTTAAAGATGGTATTAATATTCTTCTTAGTTGGATCTTGTGAAGCTGGCTAGGTTTCCATAGCTTGATTATAATAATGATGGGGTGCCAGATGACACCGATGCCAACGATTATGATTACCTACAGCAGTCTCAACGGAAGAGGAATAAATCATGCACTACTTGAAAATGTGGCCCATAAAGTTCCCTTGAGGAGAAATACCTCTCACGGACGCTGCAACGACCAGTGACTCAACAACGGCCAGTAAAGCGGAGTTCCCGAACATGGGGTTGGACATTTATTCATTCCGTCGCGTAACCGAGACAAGGATTAGCCGATAAGGTCGGGTGATGAAGTTTTCCGGCGCAAACTCAAAACGAAAGCCGAGAACAAAGCCTCTCCAAGACCGGGAAACACAAAGCACTAGGAGCGAAAAGGACAAAGGGACAGGGGACTAGGAAAATCCAGTACGTAAAAATGACGCTGATTGGTCCAAGACCTTAATCTGCGGGCCGCAAGTGGAGCCCGGGTTGTATGGTGACATGCGCTAGGATAGCTATCATCTCAAGCGTGCAAGCACGCCATTTCTCAAGAGCCTGAGGAACGGCAAGAAGAGGTTAAGATTTTCAGGTGTAGAAAAGTTTAAAGTCCGGCAGACCCTGCCGGACTGACCTCAAGACCTCAACATCCTTTTCGACTTCATCCGAGTCGGCACGTTTGGATTCCTCGCAATGGCGGAACCGATCTCGGTCTCGGCATCCTCCGATGAAGCTCCGGTCCAACATGAGAAACGAGTATGGTACCGGACGACTCTTTTCAATGCGTTTGTTATTGGAGGTGTAGGATTTTTGGCGCCGGGGTTATGGAATGCCATGAATTCACTCGGTGCAGGTGGTGCCGAATCACCATTTCTGATTAATGCAGCCAATGCACTGGTTTTCGGTCTTAGTACGTGCAGTTTTGAACATGGAACTTTTGACAAATATTAATGATTGCGTTCTAGTGGGCATTCTCTGTGTCTTTGGTGGGCCAATTGCGAATCGCATTGGAATGAACTGGACTTTGCTCCTTGGTGCAGTTGGATATCCTATTTATTCGTACGTGACTATCAAAGATGACTTACCAGAGAAACGATCTGACTTCTCCAACAGGGCTGCGCTGTATACAAATAACCGTTATGTGAATACATTTTTGCTCTTTTTATGGTTATAGACAGGCACTAACGATATATCACAGGGCAATGTTTGGTTTGTGTTGGTTGGTGCAGTCGCCTGCGGCTTATCGTAAGTTCCAAGGTTGTTCGATTGAGAAGGAAAAGCCGTTACTGACAGTTATAGAGCGGGTTTGTTTTGGGCTTCTGAGGGTGCGGTTGCACTTGGATATCCGGAGCCTTCCAAGAGAGGCCAATATATGAAGTCAGTTCGATGCTCCGGAAAAAAATGAGCAGCCCGAGGAAAGTAACATCTAACGTCGAATAGCATTTGGCTTTGGTTCCGAACTGGTGGCCCCCTAGTTGGCAGTGCAATTGTTCTTGGACTTAATCAGTAGGTCAAATAGGGCAAGATGGCATCCGTGACAGTCATTGATGAGATTTTAGTTCTGCTGATGCAAAGAGCAAGGGAAAAGTCGGATCTGGTAAGTTGCTCCAGTCGTTGATGTTCAGGATTATTCCTAACAGTGAATGCAGAAACGTACCTCATCTTTGTCGCCTTGCAATGTCTTGCGGTCCCTTTTGCTATTTTTCTCACTCGTCCTGAAAAGGTCCAGCGCAGCGATGGAAGTGTCGTGAAAGTCGTTAAGCAGGAGTCGTGGCGTGCTGAAATGGTTGAGCTCTGGAAAGTTACTCGCCGGAAGGATGTGAGTTCTTGATCGACTCAACTAGTTATAGTAAGCTAACCTTCTATTTAGATTCTGCTCTTGTTGCCAGTATTCTGGGCTGCTTATTTCAACCAGTACACCGGCAGTGAGTTTTTGCAATTCCATTTAATCTGTGATTGAAGCTCATTCAAACAACTAGATTTTGAGACTTACTACTTTGGAGTCCGAGCCCGCGCTCTGATTGGACTAGTCAGTATGTGCTACAGTATCCATGCCAACAAGATATTGCAGAACGGGGACTAATATTTTATCCAGCTTACCTTGCAGGTCTTCTCTCATCCTGGATCATCAGTCGATTCTTGGATTACCAGAAGCTACCTGTCAAGAGCAGAATCATCTACAGGTAAAGCAAACGTTGGATCATGCAAAAAATCAAATGCTGACGATATTCAAGTTTTTATTATGTTATTGTGCTTCACATCACGGCCTGGATTTATGGCTGGGTCGTGCAAGAGCAGTATACCGCCAATGCACCTTCCCTCGACTGGTCCGACAAAGGCTACACGAAAGGAATGTTCGTGATCCTTCTTTGGCGTGAGTTCTTCCTTGTTTTTCACTTTTGATCCACTGCCCCTGACATTGTGAATTCAGAATTCTCTCAGCAGGCTTTGCAGAACTGGCTCTACTACCTGCTCTCAACAATGACCGATAACATCTCGGAACTCTGTAAGTAACATCCCGAAGTATTCGACAGCATGTATCAACTAACGAAATTCAGCTCGTCTATCTGGTATCCTTCGTGGCCAGGAGAGTTTTGCCCAAGCAGTGTCGTACGGAATCAATACTCGCGATTGGTATGGTGGCCGGGTTCCTCTCGCAGTGAACACAATTCTTCTAGGTTCGTAAATCTCCTTGAATTCCCATGCATCTACTTCCAAGCTGACTTTGTTATAGGCATTGCGGTTGTTCCAACTTGGATGGTTATCAAGAGCCATTCCCCAATTGAAAACAGCAAAAACGTGGAAGTGAACAATGAAAGCAAGGATGAAGAAAAGGGTACGCCCAATAACGGCAGTTTGAAGAGCAAGGAAGTCATTGTGACTGGAGAAGAGGTGAAGGCTGAATGAATATTCAGTTCGTAAATAATCTAGAAGGGCTACTATCCGTGAACCGTTCATGGGTACGCATAGCCAAGAATATCTTTTTACTGAAGCCAAACTTATTAGATAAGAGAATTGAATGTAGAAGATTGATATAATATAATGAATACTTCAGGTTTTTAAGAGGAAGATCATGCCACACCTTTGACAAAGCTCAACCAAAAATAATGTTTGATCTGCACCCACCAAATAAAGCTACATATGACATAGCAAAAGGCACAAGTAGGAATAAGGAAGAAGGCCATATCTAGTGGCACCACCTCATTCTCTCATCCATTCCGTCACTTCGCTAAACGCAAGGTGTAGCAGATGAGACAGATTCATCGACCCATCCGGCTGTATCTCCGCGAGTTTGTCGTGTTTCATGACATCCCAGCGTTGGATTGGGATCAGGCGTTCTTCAGCTCTGGCCGGCGCATGCCAGATCTCACATAGTCTGTAATGAACATCCAGAAAACTTGGAGAAGGGCGGGCTTTGTTTTCATGCCCAGGTGCTTTAACAAGCTTGATTATAGTGCCGTTAGGCATATGTAGCGCAAAAACCTTGTCAAACCCTTCGTAAAACTTCACGCGATATTCGTTTGCTTTTTCCTTGATGAACTTCAGTCAGCGTATCAATTACACCGATAAGATACTAAAAGACTCACTGTTGGCGCCAAAGCCACCCGGAAATCGTCGTGAAGGAGGTTATGCAAAGTAATCACATTGTGGAGGTAATTAATCGCCTCAACCTGTACTTTTGCCCGAATTGCAGGGAACATCGTGTAGATCGTTGCGCATTTTGCTGCAGCATCGTGGTAATCCTGGCAAACTTAGTGTGTTATCATGTACAGTCAACTCCCGCTTATAGTATACCCCACCATCCAAAGAAAATTGTGTACAACGAGTGAGAGGTACAATAACTATGTGAGAGGATGACATAATACTCAGAGGTTTCATCTTTGGATATAATATCTTCCTCGAATATAGTCTAAAGATTGATCAAATTATATAATATTATCATTACGAACGTTGTCAATTAGGTACTTCATTATATAGAGCTTTGGTGGCGGTGCTTGGGTGGCCGGCTTGATGCACTTTGGCAGGGGAGTTGTAGAGTATTCAGGCATTGTGATTGGTTGATAGAGCTGACTAGGCGGATGACACAACAAAAATGGGAGTGTACAAAGGTGAGTGTTCTATAAGTGAGTGTTCTATAAGTGAGTGTTCTATAAGTGAGTGTTCTATAAGTGAGTGTTCTATAAGTGAGTGTTCTATAAGTGAGTGTTCTATAAGTGAGTGTTCTATAAGTGAGTGTTCTATAAGTGAGTGTTCTATAAGTGAGTGTTCTATAAGTGAGTGTTCTATAAGCGAGAGTTCTATAACCCGTCGTACCATAAGTGGGAGTTGACTGTAGTAGGATCAAGGTGTATTACATTTGTACCAAGCCCAGCGAGGGAGAATGGATTAATGTGCTGTATTTCAAGGTCTCCATTGAGCCTATCAAATACTCTGAAAGGCTTTGCTGGCGCTGGCGAGCGCGAGAGATCCAACCGTAGCTTGATCCTGAAACCTTTGCAAGACTCCAGCTTGCTGCTGATGCTTTGTGGATTAAAGAAGGCTAGGAAATCCTTGACCGAGCTAGATCTGCGCAAGGCTCTACTACTGCGAAACCTTTAGCAGGCCACGAGTCTTCTTTTTTGTTTTTTGTTTTCAATGTTGAAAGTCAAGGATTGAGTAATAAATGTAAATGAGTATCAATTATAAGTTAATAGAAACTAACATTCATCCACTGATCAAACTCGGTCGTGTTCGTGAGTAATGGATCTGCCGAAGTAACAACAGCCGTATTTGAAAATGACTGGAGACCACCCGGGTACCTTAGATCCGAGCTATTGGAAAATTCGGACATAGACGAAAGGTTCAAAATGGAACCTATACAGGAGAAACGGTCAGCTTCAATGTAAGCCAATGTGGAAGAGAGAAGGAAAGAAACCGGGATTCTATTGGCATTCTTATTACTATTTACCTTCGCACGGTTCCCACGCGGGCTGATCCAAGGAAAACATATCCTCAACGACGGGAATAAATGGATAGACCGAGTTAGGCGTAGCGATTGGAGTCTGATCATTTCCTTGTTCGCCCATCTCCAGAAGCGAGTGCAAGAGCTGAACCACTCGTTGTGCCTCAGGAGACATAGCACTCAAGCGTAGCCAAAGAGGAAAAACGTTCTGTAGCAGGTCATGTATGCTTTTGTCCGTCTTACCACCCAAGGAAACTTCTGGATGGGATTTTATCAACTGAAAATAGTAGCAGAGAATACTGACTCCCAATAGAAAGACAGCCTTTAGACGTGATGACGTGAACATCCAGCGCACTGGGTATAAAAGTCCGTCTCTCTGAGTCTCCTCATCAACTATCTGTTGGAATTCAAGTATTCTAAATGCGGCGTTAATGCATGTCTTTCGTGAATACTCGAATTGTGCTGGGTTGTAACAAGGTGTAAGATACTTCCGATGAAGCCAAATGGTCACACGCTGAATTGCAAGCTGAAGTAGCACTCGATGCATGACAATCTGTGGCAAAAGCATAAATGATTGACTAAGTGGCTGCCAACAGAAAACTGGCGACAGAGAAGCTTCGGCCTCCTTCAATTTCGAGTCGAGGTCTAGGATCTCCGCATAAGGGTGCTCTCGTGTGTCGTTGACAAGATCACTGACAAGCCCGTTCATCTGGTCTATCCTGGTTCTTGCTAGACTGTACAAGACAGGTGTGACCTCAGTTTCGGGGCGCGATTCAGGCAGCTCAGCGGTATTCTCATCGAAATCAGTATCGAATAGATTTCGAGGCTCGGTGGTATCATATTGCTGCAGCTTGAGAAGACGTGGCAGTGCCATCTGGCTAGACAATCGCAAGTCCATCTGCACTATCACTGCCCATACCCGTCGTCGCATCTCTCCAGCAAATGGAGAGATACTGGAGAAGTTTTGTGGATCTCGATGATACCCGAGACTTAGAGCAAGCTGTACAAGTATCCCGTGTACCAACCACAGACCAATCTCTGACTCCCTGGAAAGAAACAGCTCACTAGTTAGATAGTTGATCAATGTTTCTAGCACATAATCTCCACCCCTAGTCCACTGACAGAGCACAAGGGAATGAATGACATTCTCTCGAAACATGTACACGCGCACCCGTGTCTCCGGATCCTCGGAGCCCTCTATTGATTGTTGATACTTCATCGAGAGGGACATGACGCTGAATAAGAGGCCTATCCAAGCTATTGACACTGTGTTTGGCTCCTGCCAAAACTTTTCATACTGGAGAAAAGGGCAAATCAACCATCACATTAGCAAATAAACATAAGGGGCAATTAAACGGGAAAGTTACTGTGGGTGTGAAGTAATTCTCGACATCAATGTCAAAAAGATTGGGGTTGTATGATCCGCACCTCTTTGAGAAAATGCCCGCTATGAATAATTTCCGGAACAACACCTTGGGCGTTGAAGTATCGAGCAACCATACGATCCACTGCAGGCCGAGGGGGTATAGCAGCCATGAGATCGGCCCTTGTTGTCTGAACAGGCTCATAAAGAAGCCGGGGGCCAGGACTCTCCTGTAGCACATAATCATCCGTAGCCAGCAGTCTGGCCTCCTCCTCTTCGTAATGATCCCTCAGCTCTGAGATGCTGTCAAGAACGGCAGCCCAGTGAAAGCTTCCAACATAGTTTGCGCCATGTGAATGGAGACGCATGCTACCATGCTCTGAGGGTGCAGGGGACGTAGCATAGTCTCTATTAGACGCCAAGGAAGCATGTCGTATAGCTGGTACGATATTATCTTCATCGACCGAGGTTAATGGTTTTGTTATCGATACACCTTGTAGCGATGTGTCTGGTGTACCCTGGAAGGAATATGCCAGATCACCTTCTGGGCCATTTGAGCATGTAATCTGTGCTGGTGGGTTGTGCTGTTGTTGTGGGCTCTGCTGTTGCTGTTGCTGCTGAGCTAGAGAGCGCACCAATGACTCGAGCTGCTGGATGCGGTCGCCGACGCTTACTTGGCTCTTATCACGGGGCGCGCCGGAGCGATAAGTGCATGTTGAGCCTATTCCTCGTCCAAGACAGGTCCTGCATGGTAGTTGACGATCACATCGAACTCTGTAAGATGAACAGATGGACTTTGATGAGTTTCAATTTTCTCGGTGATAACTTGGAAAAGCGGCAACTTTAACACGGGGAGTGGACAAGAAAAACCAAGTACTTACTTGCGACTCCGGCAGAAAGTACATGATAGAAGCGGCTTTTCTCGACGGCGATCCCGTAATTGGGGTAGAGAATCTGGTATAGAGGTCCCATTAGGAGGCGTTGAAGATTTGGGGGCTTGAGGATCCATCAACGTCAAGTCGGGCCTTTATTTTCGATCTTGATGATTCAAGAGTGCACAAGTTGAGCTTGGAGAGAAAGAAAGTAAAATGGTTAATCCCCGTGCAAGGGGAAAGCGACGGGGCAATGTCTAACAGAGGTTGCGGAGGAATCGACGGGGCAATGGACGGAGCTAAGCTTCGGGTGGAGATGAGATTCTATGCCAAAGTGGAGCCCGCACCACAAACCACAAACGGAGCAAACCCGGGGCAATATACGATTTTGTTGAAGGTTCGGAATGCCACAATGCTGTTCTTTCTTTTGATATATCCCGAGAAGCCGCACAGCAATTGGAAAATGAAAACAATTGAATCAGCTCGCAAAATACACTACAGTTGAGCCTGCTCGCCTCCCTATTGCAACGACTAGACCACATTGAGATCGCCTGATTATATCAGGCCAGAATCTTGAAACCCTACCAAGAAATTCCTTTAAGCTCGGCTGAGACTGATCGAACCGTCTGCAGTGACGGAATTAATATGGCGGCCACCCAGCCTGGTGCTATCGAAGGGTACCCGGGGCAAAAGGCCCTGACTACTACCAGCAGTAGCTCCGAAAACGATCAAATGTCAGATTCTGCAAAAGATATTGAGAAATGGAACCCAGCAAGCATTTATGCCTCTACTGTGGATCCAAACCTCGTCGACTGGGATGGACCGGATGACCCTGCTAATCCACGAAACTGGTCTCGGGCATTCAAAATGGCCAATATTGTGCTTGTCAGTCTGTCCGTGCTATATTGCAATCTTGCAACCACGATGTTCTCTCCGGCCGCCAAACTCATGCAGAGCGAGTTTGGCTTCAAGAGCGACACAGTTGAAATTCTGACAATCACCATCGCCTCACTTGGCTTTGCGGTGGGTCAGTTCTTTGTGCCACCCCTCTCTGAGGTTTTTGGACGTGTGCCTGTTTATCGCGTGAGCTCAGTGTTGTATCTTGGGTTTACTGCTGGCTGTGCACGGAGTACTCATGTCGCAGAGTTTCTTGTCTTCCGTCTGTGCACTGGCCTCTCTGCTGCGTCGTACATGTCAACAGGAGGCGGTACCGTCGCAGACTTGCTGTCAAAGGAGGAGAGAGGAGGAGCAATGGCTCTATTCACCGCGGGGCCGCTCCTTGGGCCGGTATGTTCTTCATCCAAGACGGTCAAAAAGCACCTTTGATTCAATAGACTAAAACAGCTACTAGGTTCTTGGTCCTATTGTTGGAGGATTTGTGACTGAGAATCTGAGCTGGAGATGGACATTTTATCTCATTCTGATGCTTGTAAGTCATGGAATGCCTCGTCCAGCTTTCCTGTACAAAGGGTAACGATTGGTTCCAGGGCGGTACCGTCACGGTTGCCTCTTTCATATTAATGCGTGAGACAAGCGCCGTCGCCATTCTCAAGGAAAAAGCTACTCGCTTGCACAAAGAGACAAAGAATCCAAAATTGCGTGCAAAGGGCAACAAGCAGATCCCAATCAGCCAACTTATTGCTCACGCCGTGACTCGTCCAGCCACTTTCCTTGTCTTCTCTCCTGTTCTCTTTCTGATCTCTCTTTACATCGCGTTCAATTTCGGTGTGACCATGTTATTGTTTGCGACCTTTCCAACCGTCTTTGAAACCTACTATGGCTGGAGCGTTGGTGTCTCCGGCTTGGCATATGTTGGTGTCGGCATCGGCTGTGCCGTTGGTATATTGATCTTCGCCAATCTCAGTGATCGCTTGCTGCATGCTGAAGGTGGTAATTTCCACGCTGAGCGACGTCTGATCTTGATGATGTGGGTCTCTCCTCTTTTCCCCATCGGCTTATTTCTCTATGGGTGGACAGTCCAGTACCGAGTGCACTGGGTTGTTCCCATCATTGGAACGGCCATTTGTGGACCTGGCGCCGTGGTCATCAATTCCTCCGCGCAAACATATATCATTGATATATTTGGGCCCCAGACGGCCGCATCGGCCATGGGCGCCCTCACGATTCTTCGTAACCTGACGGGAGCATTCCTTCCTCTTGCCGCTCCATCGCTCTATGCCCATCTAGATATGGGTTGGGGAAACAGCGTGCTCGCATTCATTACGATTTGTTTCATCCCAATCCCATTCTTGTTTTACTGGAAGGGAGAGTTTCTGCGTGAGAGGTTTCCAGTCAAGGTCTAAAGAGGAAACGTACTCCAGGGACATGGACCATCTACCAACGTTGGACGTTTTTTTTTTACCTCATCGTACGAGCGTTCATACAGTAGGTATATCGCGGAGTACATCTTCAAGGCCATCCTGTAGCAAGAACCAATACCATTAGCCGATAGCACGAAGATCTAATATAAAATCCCTGACCCTTTTTTATATGCCTATCTGCTCAGTTCGGGCGGTGGCCGGGGCGTAGTGACCAGAGGGAAGGGCAACGTCTGAGCGTGGTATGCTTCCAAACTGGCTGGATGTCTACGATATGTTATCTAAACATGAAACAACGTAGCAGTGCAAAAGGTGAATTAGTGCTTCTTGACCGCTAATCTAGTTGATCTTGAGGAGCTCAACCTCGCTAGCGAATTGTTAATTTCCAAAAACCATCTTTACATCTGAAAAACTTACAAGATGAGGGTGGATCCGGCGGGAATCTTGCCAGCAGCCCTGTAGGAAGAAATATTAGAACGTCATCGTTGATGGACCTCATATGCTTTAGCTCACTTGTCGCCGTATCCATAGTCGCTAATGAGCATGTCAGTAATGGTCCATCTTCAATTTGTCGTTGTTTAATAGGAGTACTCACGGAGTAATAGTCAAGGTGGACTTCTCGCCCACGCTCATCTCCATAACGCCTTCGTCCCAGCCTATGTAAAAAAGGTTAGTGGAGAATTTCTACATACAGGAAGCTCACACAATTTGACCAGTCTACGAGGGTAGACAGGGTTCTACCCCACACCAAACAAAGAGAAAAGCTTACCCTTGATAACCTGTCCGACACCAATCTGAACATTGAGGGGACCACGGCCAGGAGTTCTGGAGCTATCAAACCTATTGGCAATCTTAGCAATCAAACGACTTTACCATAAGCTAAATGACAGTGAGGGTGGCAGCTTACTGCTTGCCCTGGAAACCCTTGCCGGCCTTCTTAGCATCATAGAGCCAGCCGGTGTAGTGGATGGAAACCTTGTCGCCTGAAGCAGGCGAGGGGCCGCTACCGCGGGTGATGATCTTTCTCTGGACACCCATTATGGCTTATAGGTAATAAAAGAACTGAAGGATGGAGGGGTGAAGTTCGGAAGATCAGAATCAACGCTGATTCGTATTTTTTCTCAAAGTGGGGCGGGATCGGGAGGCGACCCACCACTTTTAGGCCCGCCATCAAGTAGAGTACAGTGGGAGATGTTTGGGGGCGCATTGCTCACTGGTCCCGCGCTAAATGGGTTCTTGAGGTCATAGCTGAGCTTTCGACGTGTATAAGGCATCTCGATTGACCCCAACGCTGTTTTTATCTTTCTCTTCGTCAATCCCCCGCATAATTCCTAAGCACATCTCCGTATAACCAACTCTAGCTCATTATGCGGGCGTTTACCTTCGCTGCCACAGCAATTGCTGTTGTCGGCGCACTCTCATCTGCCAGCACTCTCCCCTCAGAGATCGCTGTCATTGGTGAGCCTTCACAAATTCTGAATGTGACCTTCAAAACCTCCTCCCAGCTCGTCGAGGTACAACCCGGTCTTCTGTTGACCGCAAATCGTAACACGCATCTTTTGTCGCACTCTGGCAAGAACACTACTTACATAAAGGATAGAAACCACGAACCCACCTCAGCCAAATTTGAAAAAGTCAGGCTCGGTGATCAAGAAAGGCCAGAAATATGTATTTATGATGGTCGATCCAGACACAAACACCACCGACCCCACCTCCGTCGCCCTCCACACCATTGTGACAAACCTCACTGTTGCCAACGCATCATCTGGAAATATTCTGGCCAAGTACGTTGCGCCCGAGCCCTCCGGCACCGCACCGCACAACTACACGTTCCTCCTCTTCAAACAACCAAGCAACTTCACGGTTGCATCAATCTACGATCCCTACTTTCCCCTAAATTTGTCGGATGTTTGGAACCGCGTCAACTTTCCCCTCCCCCAGTTTCTTAATACCACCGGGCTGGATAAGCCCGTGGCTGCGAACTGGTTTCGAGAGAAATCAGAGAACACCTCTGTAACTACTACGGCCTCTGGTACCGCGACAGCTACTAGTACTAGTGCACAGACTGCTACAAGCAGCTCCGCAGCCAGCGCAGAGCTCTCAAACTGGCAGATTCTGGCACTAGGTACTGTGTTGGGTGGTATTTGGATAGGAATATAATTGCGAACTGAACACTGTTGGCCACGGTGTCAGCTTAACTATTGCTCCCCTGGCAGAGTCGCTTTTTATAGTTGTGAATAACGGGAGACCGAGCGTGCACTCCGGCAATCTCGCTACGGGGGAAGTTAGTTGTTGCCCCCTGTATACAGGTCTGCCCTAGGAACATATGATTGAATTCTAGGCCCCATTTGAACCAAGTTTTCTGTCTTCGTATATGCACGGGCTAAGCTTGTGCCTATGTAGAAGCTCACGCAGCTCATTCATACCAAATGAGCTAGCCAAAGTGCAATTGGATGTCTATATACCCAGAGGTCAGAGACTCTTGTTTCCTGCAAGGTCGTACTGAGAACACACACGTTAATATTCGTTTATAATGCGTGGTTGTGATCTGGATCATGACTTAGCATCCGAGCTGGTGGCGGCCATCGATCGTCGGAGCTGCGCGCTAGCAACATTGAGATTGTAAATTTGTGCCGTTCGTAAGTATCCAAGGGTCTGAGTAGGATAGAACATATCTCGAGGGATTTTTAGGGTTCCGTACTCTTGATTGCATATTTTCACTAGAACAGTATTTCTACCATGCTACCTAAGAATTATGGCTTTGTAGGAAGATATTGCGTCAGAACAGCTCTGAAGGTGCAAGAAGGAACACAACAGATTAGTCACTTCCAAATCTATACTAGGACAAGAAATAGGTAGTTTTAACAGTTAGTTGAAATCCATTGACATCACAAAGAACCCAATCAAGAAAGCAAGCAGGGTCCACGAGTCATCTGGAATTTGTGTTGCAGGCCCTACTGTCTCTATATCATAATTGGAGTATATGATAATAACTGCTATTCTCAATGAATGTTGGAAGGATACAAACCCGGTGCTCGCTATGCGGATGGAAAGATGCCAGGGGGTTAGATGCAATACACACAACCACCGCGTGATTTACAATTACAAGCAACGCAACCCTTTGCCAATATACTTGAGGCCATTATCACTGAGGACTCTTAAAATTGTGACTCTCTGTCTGGATGGTTAGGCAGTAAATTCGAATCATTCGTTTAGTTGAGCCCCGGTAGAAGAAGCACGGAAACACGGAATCTTTCCGACATAAAACTTCGCTAACCTCCTTTAGGTGAAAAAAAGCGACAAACATGCAACCGATTGCCTCCATTTCTATAAAACTTGCGAGCTATTTCTGGTTTGCAATTTCCATCACAATTTTATGATGTGTATAAGATAAATGAGGGATCCATGCCTTCACATCCCAAGTTTAAGAAGCTATCAATTTATCCACCATGCCCCAATCAAAGGAAGGCTTTCTATGGTCCCCGCACAAGACTGTAGATGGCTTAGAAACAGATGCCGTCACTCAAAGCTCCCCGAATATCAAATCTGTCTACGACGCTATAGTAATCGGAACCGGGTTCGCAGGTCTAATCGCAGCCCGCAATCTCTCCCAAGACCCTCATACCAGTGTCCTGCTAGTCGAAGCACGAGACCGAATCGGTGGTCGAACATGGACAGCAAAGGCATTCGGTGAAGAGTTCGAAATGGGTGGAACCTGGGTACACTGGAGCCAGCCCCATCTCTACCATGAGCTACACCGATACGGTCTGCACCATTATCTAAAGACATCGGCCGGAAGCTCGGCGGCGGAGAAACAGTATTTCAATTCTGGTGTTGAAGGGATCAGAGAGATCAATCCAGAGGAAGGTGCTGCGATTTTGGAGAGAGTTGCAGCAGAGTTCTTCAATATCGATGGACTGAGTAGTCGAGAACTTATGCCATTTCCGCATGAGCCTTTTCGGAAACCGGGGCTTTGGTCGAACTATGATTATTTGACTGTTAAGCAGCGGCTGGATCAGTTGACTGAATTCTCGTCATTTGAGAAGGACTTGTTCGAGTCCAATGTGAGTACTTTTGGCAGTGCGCCCGGTGCTGAGACAGGATTCACTGAGGCTCTTCGATGGTATGCGCTTGGCGGTCACAGTATGGCTGGCGTGTATGAGCGAGCGGGGATATATAAGATTGGGCATGGGGGTATGACGTCTTTTGCTCGAGCTGTTTTGGACGAGTTTAAGGGCGACATAGTCATGAATACCGTTGTGGAGCAGGTTGATGAAGGGCGGAATGGGGTGACGCTTCATGTAAGCGGTGGCAGGAAACTCCATGGAAAAGCTATCATATCGACTATTCCACTGTAAGTAGCAAGATTTTGCTATTGAGTGGGCGAATGCTGATGGTACATAGGAATTGTTTGAAAAATATCACGTTCAATCCACCTCTTAGTCCCCTTCGACGTGAGGCCATTGCCTCCGGACATATCAACAAAGGTGCTAAGATTCATTTTCGACTTGGTGCGACAGAATCGGGCTGGTTTGCAACAAGTCATGCCTCTGGAGGGTCACCTTTTCTTTTCGCTTTTTCGGATCACAATGGGAACCAGCCCTCTGGCCCTGAAGGGACATGGTGTATTGGCTTTGGGTACAATGGCCACCTGACAGATAAAAGAGAAAGCAGCCATATCATCAAAGAGTTCCAGGAAAATATCAAACCACAAGCGACGATTCAGGCATACCTCACTCATGATTGGATGAATGATCCTTTTGCGAAGGGTACATGGTGTTGCTGGGGCCCGAATCATTTCAGCAAGTATGTGCAGGAATTGCAGAAGCCGCATGGAAAGGTCGTCTTTGCGAGTGCAGATTGGGCAGATGGGTGGAGGGGATTTGTGGATGGTGCAATTGAGAGTGGGCAGAAGTCTGCAAATGATGTCAAGGCACTGATTGCTAGTGCCAGTCCCATAATTAAACTTTAAACTTTCGAAATCACATCAATCACTTGTCAAGTTTTATCAGATTTAAATAAAGAAATCGAAACCGAGGTTGATTGCATAAGCATGTATTCATCAGCACCACCGAGTCTACTTGAGTACTAAAACAGTTACGGCCATGGCAAGGTAGATGCAAAAGAAGGGTATTGACAAGAAATATATGAAAGATAGGCCGCATAAATCACGTGGACTAGTCCAAAGCCTAAGAAGTTTCTTGAACTTCAGGCCCCGACGCGGTATTTCCCTCATCCACGGCCTTGCCCCAGGCCCTGTCGAAGGCAGATTCAGACGTAGGCTCTTTAGATGGTACTGGTGTCGTCTCCTCGGCCACTGGGGCTTCATTAGTCTCCTCAGCGATCTCAATAACCCGCTCTTCCTGATCAATCAGAACGGGAGCGCTCTGGGCCAGATCGACAGATCCAGCCTCGGTCTCATCCACTACCACTTCTGAGAACATGGCAGAAGAATTCGGGTCCATAGAATCCATACCCTTAGAAGCCCCTGGTTGCCGACTAGCACCGGGAAGCTCGAGGTCGAAATTCGAGCTATATATGACAGCGGAAAAGGCCTCGAGCTCTCGAACGTTCTTGTCCATTACGTCGAGATAATCGTTAGGGCCCATGGGTCCCTGACCAATCACATGAGCTTGACGGGCCATCACGGCGAGCAAGTTGGCAAGTTTGGTCTTGCGCTCGGAAACGACGGGGGGGATGACGGTGGCCATGGAGTCAAAGGATTGTGGCGCAGTCTCTGGTGCCGGAGTCGAAGCCTTGAAAGCCTCGTTGGCACATTTCACGTCAACTAGGGTGGAGAATCCTTCATTCAGAAGGAGAGTCAGGACAAAGGAGAAGGACGGAGAGTCGATGAGGTCGGCTGTCTCATCCAAAAGAAGGCGCAGCTTTGAAGCAGTCTCCGAGGAGGATGGGTCAGCCACTCCCTCGACACCGGATTCACGAAGTACGTAATCTTCGTCCTCCGTTGGCGGCAGCAAGCAGGATAACCATTTCTTGGATCTAAGTTTGGCATGTCAGTAACGCAATCATAATTGAGACAATGAGGAAATATCCATTACCGACGGTCTTCCTCCGTATTCCCTTCAATCTTTCTCCGGATCTGCAGAGTCAATTCTGACAGTTTGGACAAACTGATATCCTCACGCGGGTTCAGAGGACCGAATGCCTCCTCCACAGCGGGCTGGACCCGCTCCATAAGCGTCTTCCATCCACGGTGGAGCAGCCACCAACTGAACGCAAGATAGCGTCGGTTGGTCGCAATATCATCTCCAAGGGTTTGTGTGAGATCATAGTCATGGTCTTCAAGGCTGATCGTCGAGTCGGCAGGGGGGTTGGCCAGAGAAATGACGCTTGAGAGATAGTTGCGGCGGCCGAGGAGATTGAGCTGGATGCGAGTGAAGATGTTGAGAAGGGAGAGGATATAGATCATTGTAAAGGATCGAGTCACAGCTGCAGTAAAAGAAGAGTTAGCCAGATGAATACCATTGTATAGGGCCCTGGGTCGAAAATACATGTGATCTTGACCTCATTCCATAGCTGTGTCTTGTTCCGTTTCACGCGGGGTTGTCCATCCGAGTCGGCCGGCTCTCCGAGCTGACTCGTATGCACATAGCCCTCGCTCTGGAAACTCGAAAGACTCTTTGTATCATCTCCTGGCAGGCTTGGTGAAACCGAGCTCATGTCCGAGCCCGTAGCTTCCCCCGCATTGAGTCGTGCTAGCCTCTCCGCCCGCTTCTTCTGTAGCTCCTTGGTCAGTTCCTCCACAGGCAATGCATCGACAATATTCTCTGTAGCTGTTGGCAGCAATGCAATGACGGTATAGGCGCAATCGGTTTGATTCTGTTCAAATCGCCGGCGTAGGCTAAAGTGGAGACTGTTAGCCAGCGGGCATCGGGAACAGGATGGATCCAGTCACAAGCTCGCGTGTCCGGGCGACAGGGCAAGCAGAATTGGGAACCTAGACCAGGACTCACTTTTCTTTGGCAATCCTATCACTGCTCATACGCTCTCGCGCCTCTGAGATCTTGGAAATAACATATTGGCCGGCCAGGTAACCAGCACCCAGCACTCCAGCCCCGATCGCGAGACCTTTGCGATTGCGCTTTAACCAGCGCCTCGCGCCACCGATCATGTTGTAGATGTTCGGAGATACTCTCTCTTTTCCGTCTGTCGTGGATTTTGTGGATTTTGAGATGATCTCTGTTGTGTAGAAGTTGAGGTTGGGCAGATCCAAGTGGGAGGTTGACCTTCGGGCGCTGATCGCGGTGGCCGGGGACCATCCCCAGCCGGCCTCGGCTAGTGTGCCAGGTTCTGTGGGGAGACCCCAACTATGATACTAGAGCACATCAAGTTATGATGATGACACGATACTCCTTTTCATCTGGAATCAACTGAAGAGAATAAATTCATCCTCCAAATCATCTTCAACGTAATATGTTTGGAGGATGACTTTAGCTTCCCCGGATTCGGTATGGCCGCACCATAACATGTGTTCCTCCTTCATTTCTGCCAAGACATCTAAGCCGTTGCTAACTTGCATGGCTAGATCTTGTGTTTACCTTCACGTGTCATATCCTACAATATCACAAAAACCTCAGGAACAACAATTGGATCATTTCCGAGTTTAAATAATGGGGGTCATGAACATATCAGAGCCCCAGCACTGCAGGCATCTACTTCTCACACTTTTCCAAAATCCACTGCCGGGCTTCATGTCAACCTCTTTAATACGTACATAATTGTAGACCGGGATGCAGAAGAACCATGAGCGTTATGTCTATCAATCTTGAAGGCCGCATCGAAAACGAAGAGGGCATGGTACGACCTCGGGAGTAGAGAGTATCAAGCTTTAGTCTCAGAAACATCTCCGAGGACAACAACCGCAAACTTTGGTCGGTCCAAAAACAGCTCTTCATCCGCCTTAATCTGAGACGCAGCCTCAGGCTCACGAACCTTCTGAGCAAAGACACGGAAAGCATCCTCATTAGTGAACGTCAGCTCCGCATACGCATCAAAGTCGAATTCCGATTGCTGGCCAACGAGTACAACAGCCGGGGTGGTGGCATTGGAAGAGGTAGCGCCCTCAGGTGCCACTTCGACAGTTTGGCGAAACGTATAGGTGCGTTTATGGGAGAGCGGGAAGTCATCGCCAGTAAGGCGCTTGAGAAGGTCGACATGGGCCTCGTAGTGCTTCTTGAAGTCCTCGGTAGACATACCGGGCTTGCGGTAGGCGTGAGCTAGTATCCTGAAGGGCATTGTGAAGGGTTTAGGCAGAGAGTGGCTATTGAGTCTTCGCTTTTAATGGTCTTGGGGATGTGACGGGATCAACAAGGCGCTGCTTACGTTCCCCTCACTTTATATAGTGAGCTAGTTGACTACTTGGGTTAGTAAACTACTTCAATGGCGTTATGTAATCCAGGTTTTGGGGGCTAAAGCGTTGCCTAAAGAAAAGGCGAGATTGATAATATGAGAGGCTGGTACACTAGAACAGCCTTGTGGCATATTTCACAACTTTTATTGGCTTTGTAGCTGTTGTCACTTGAAGCAGGGATATGTTCAAAGCTGCCCAATTCGAGCTGTCACAGTCAACCAGTAGGAAAAGCTGCCGTTAATAATAGTTGATCAAGGTAGTGGTTCAAGGGGAGCGGTGCTTCCATACGGAAATACAAGCTTCCATCATCCATTCTTCTGAGCGGCAAAAACCGCGCTTGTAGAGACTACACTTCGGATCATCTGAGCTAGGGACTCGGGAGACTTAAGTGTTAGTATTTATGATGCCGAAGACGAAACTGTTGGTTTGGTGAAGGAGGCCCTGTATTGGGAATAAGAAAGATTGGGAACGTGAGGGATTGGGATGAGGGCTTCTTTAGCACGGGGGTAGGAATGTTATTCTTGGAGACGATAACGGGAATCAGGAACAAAAATCGGAAGGGCTCCACTCGAAACGCCTTCCTGATTCGGAGATATCGTGCCATCCACATTATTGTTGTGAAATAAATCTGGTTGATGTGTAGCCAGTGAACATGGTGCCATTTGCCTCTAAATGGCACATATGGGAGAACTCAACATCTTGGTGAATGAAGCGACTTACAAATTTGTACCATTCGGTGTCAAAGTATTCTCTTGTTATCAGTGAATGGTAAGCAAGATCCATCTCAAGGATTGCTGACT
Source organism: Penicillium longicatenatum (assembly GCF_028827895.1). NCBI lineage: Eukaryota > Fungi > Ascomycota > Eurotiomycetes > Eurotiales > Aspergillaceae > Penicillium > Penicillium longicatenatum. Next base: position 3,086,385 of record NW_026643120.1, on the reverse strand, counting down.
GGTATATAACAACTACTGCTCGTTTACTCTTTTGGGGAAGTATCTTCAGTATACTGAGGGAGGACGCCGAAGAATTAAATAACGAAACAACTTGGATCATGAGGATGTGAAGAATAATGAGAACATTTCTAACTATAGAGCTCACTTGCACTTTTCTACGAACAGTTCCTATCAGTGATGATGAAGGTGCGTGGTACGCACGATCTGGATGGGGTACTGGATAGTCCATACGATGCCCACAGTACTGCGATTAAAGACCTGCTAGGCTTCAAGTACCATGTAGTCAGCAATATAACCAGTGAGGTGATTCAACACAGGAGATATTTTTAGAACCTTATAGGGGATCTTGGATCCAGGCAAGTTGATGTGTTTGGCATCTAGTGGAATTCAAAACTCCATACGAAGAGCGCCAAGACGGGAAGAATGGTTCCAAAGATACCTTGAAACCATCATATTCAAGAAATATCCAGTACAAAGGAAATAAACGTGGAGCACAACACAGTCGCAAGCAGCGAATGACCCACTTTCCTGATGAACCATCGTTATTACGCAACCGACAAAGGGCCGCCCGCCCAGGGACCAATGATAAGCTTGATAAGCGTCATTCGGCCCAGTCCGATGGAAACCGCCCCGATCCTCACTGTCACCAGCATCACCCCAAACCAAGACCTAAACCCCTCCATGACACTCACCAAATCCTCAAAGGCTCCCAAAGCAGTACAATAAATCGTGCGCCCACGTACTCCACCCAAATCACCTCGCGTTCCGGCACAAAACCCCAAACAGCAGCTCTGGGTCCGTTCCACCGCGGGCGGGGATGGAGCCCCGCAAAACCCCTCCAGAGTACTTCCTGGAGATATTCGCCGACACCACAACAGTGCGCGATGTGCTAAAAGGTATGTGGCTACACAGTTATCCACGGGAATCCCCAATGGCTATTGCGGAAATTTCCTGCTCGTTCTCAAGGTCGCCACTGACTTTTGCCCCTCGCTCAGGCGTCCTGAACCTCATCTTCTTCCACCGCTACTTCCCGTCTATTCGACCCGTGACCTTCGATGTACTGGACTTTACACTACCTGCGATCAATGATGCGGACTTGGAGACGTTGATTGAATCTCGCGTTAGTGCCCTTGTGCGGCAGCACCTGTCCTCCGCTGCAGGCGGAGAAGATGGGAAAGTAGGCGCCGGAGGGGGTGTACGTGGTCGGATAGCGGTGGAATTTTATGAGAAGAAGAGGCGCCGGTCAGGGCTTTGGTTTGGTGGGTTAGCTGGGAAGGGAGAGGAGGAGGTATGTTGGGAGATTTGGACGTTGGATGTGACGATTGCAACGCCGCGGACGGATTCCGGTGAGTTTTTTACCAGTAGCAGAGAGTGTTTAGAGTTGCTGCGATGGCATTTGGATGCGCGGGCTCTGTCGGAACGCAGTTGGGGATGATCGCTTGCTAATCTGTTCTTTTTTGGGGGGCATTTAGAACGAGCCAAGGTCCGGAAGGCCATGGGCAATATGCTTCAGAAAGCTGCGTTGAAGATCCTTGCTGTTGTGAATCGGGACAAGGACCATATTCCGCCCATCACGACTAGTGATTCCAATCCCTTCCCTTATCGCATTGTTGTTAACCCGCGGACCGATGGTTGGGGTAACCGCATTGGGTTGTATTAACATGGCCGAACTGGGAGGGAGATTAGCGACGCCATCGGAGCTGCACACTTGTGTTTGGTCCAGGGCGATATGATTTCACGTTAGAAGAGGTGTTCGGCGTTTGGCGGGCAAGTCCCTTGCGGGAAGTCACTTTTTGGACTGGCGTCTTGGAATTTTGTGTTTCTTTCCAGTGGAATTATTCGATCAGAGCAAGGCAATTGAAAGCCCGCTCCATATGGAAAATGTAGAGGTGGAAAAAATCAGTGTAAGAAATGCATATCATGCTGTTTCCGTATACCTGGAAGCGAGCGGGGCGACAGAGTCAAAACGCTACAGACAAGCTCTACCATTCAAGATATGTAATTCAAATCAACACAAAACCAACACAGTATCCCAATTCCCCGCTAGCCCCCAATACATCCCCGGGCTCGGCTCCTTCCCTCCTTTCACCTTGACTCTATTGTCATCAGGACTCAAATTGCAATTCATTCGCATCGAGACTTCATCCTCGAGCATCACGTCGTTAACAATACCCGACCGGTCAGGGAGAATCGACAAACCCGCGGCCTATATCCAAGCTACAGCCTCGGGTGTACATGATATCGAGACGATTCTCAGCATGGATTCGTTATGGAATCTTTTAGGACGAGTGGGTCTTGGAAGCAGCCTCGGCCTGGGCACGGAGGTTGGCGGAGGTGCCATTGCTGGAGAAGAAGCGGCCAACCAGAGGCTGAAGGACAGAGTGGAAGACAACTTGGGCACCGCTGTAGAATTGGTTAGTTCACTTGAATTTGAAGTTTAGTATGTGATTTTCATTTCGAAGACTTACTTGGTCTGGGGAAGAGCCATCCACAGCACAAGGACGAACTTGAAGATGTAGTAGAAGGCTAGTTCGAAATCAGTATAGCTCAACTTGTGCGATAACTTGTTTGCACGTACGGAACCAGTAAGCGGCGCTAATAGCACTCTCGAGGGTGGTCAGGAAAGCAAAGACGACCCAGTACTATCGAGGGACATGTTAGATTATTGGTCTTGCGGAATATCACGTGGCACTCGACAAGGACAGAAGATGCTGTCTCGTGCCAGGAACACTATGGCAATATGATAGCGAGTTGGGGTCATGGGAACATACAGTCAACCACTATAGAAAATCGAAAGTTAGCGAGACAATTCATAGGAAAATAGGCAGGAGATGAGAGGAAAGCTTACCTGAGTGTCATCCGCGGTACCCGAGGTGAACAGGGCCTGGAGGGAGTAGTAACCAGGCAGGACGAAACCAGCAACGTTGACGAGGAACTCGCCAGCGATGTTGAAGAACACAAGGAAGAAGTAGACACCGACCAGACCCAGGATGGCATAGACCTTAGGGACGGAAGTCTGTCTCTCCAGGTTGTTCAGGACAGGGTACTTGGACAGCTATCAAAGACGTCAGCCAAGGGGACATAGCTCCAGAAAAAAAAAATAAGACAATGATGGAAGGTAGCACAAGTAGATGTGTGCTGTGCTGTTAGATCCCGTTGCCCTCCCGATCGCACTATCGTGAGGGCACAGAAATCATGCAGCCAAAAATGGGGCTAGAGCTGGCGAGGCACCAACGAAACACACAATGAGCTAGAAACGCACCTCCTTGTCGAGCTGGGCGATAGCGTGCTGGGCACGGTCTTGGAAGGAAGCCATTTTGTGAGATGAGCTTAAAATTTCAGAATATGTTTTTCGAGAAGCAGAGAGATTGCAATGGGAGCGAGGGATGAGTGAGAATGCATTTGGTCGAGCTGGCGCTTCCCGCTGCTGTGACCGTGCGGTAATCACGTGATTTCATGACGTACTCGGTCCGCGATCAGATGCGAGCGCCATGTGAATCAACTGCAGTGGAGTGATCCGTCCTGTGGGTATTTACCCCTCGCATGATAGAATGCCATCGATAGGAACAAAAGTCCCGACTTGTCTAATTTGGTAGGATTTCATGCGAGCTATCTGTAGAGCACTGTATTCACAAAACCCCCTAGAATAACCCTATCATCAAACGATAAGCCCTCTTGCATGTTAGGTCATTCAGACTAAATCAAGTACGGTTACTAAAGATACAGGTTTTTTTTTCCCGGTCTCTAAGAGCACAAAATCATTACCCGTTATCGTAAACCTAGCACGATGACGACGGTTTGATGATATGATCTTGTGCGTCCTTACTAGAAATGTGAAACCAACCCCGGACAGCCAAGCTCCGGGAAATTATTCTTATCCACATCCATAGATACATCCGTGAACCTATTCCACCCAGTCCATTACTCATCGATGGATCAATCTAGCCCAAGCTAATACAGAGTATAATTTGGCTATAGCATGAATCTAACGGTTCTTTATCCGTCATACAGTCTTTGGAGCTCGCAAAATAATTCGAGCCTATCATGTTCAAGGAATCTCATGCCAATGGCACAAAGTACATCATCACGTAATCCATGTATAGGGCACGTTGATACATAACTACGGATAAATGCTCGCTAATGCGCACCCTATATATCGCCTTAGCCTCACAATAGCCTAATAACCAGGAATCGACCAGGAGTGATATCTATAGATTGAATTCATTGGATCTACCTCCTGTAGGGGCTCAGGTATTCAAGTCGCCCCAAATTCCACTGTCTGGAGCCCAGCCACCCCCCAATTAGGCTATTTGCTATTCTGCTGTCCTTAGTGTAGTCCAATTTTGAAGAATTCGTAGTATATAAGTCGCCATAAAATTAGGTGAAGAGCATTGTGGAGTTGACGGTCTGGACTCACCGCCAGGAACAGATGATGTGATTCGAGACAAACCAGGGGGTTCAACAAGCACCGATTGGACTCGACATGCATATTCATGTTCATACCACATTGCTTTTTTAAGTCCTTACTAACATCTGTGAAGAATTAGATATCATTTTCCGGTTCCTTATTTGGCTTGCAGAACGGTAAGAGAGAAAAAAAGCCCCTAAACTCCGCGGCCCGCACACAACACCCACTTTCCCAAACAACCTCGTCCCCCCATTTTTGAACCGCTCAGCCTCAATCAATCCTCCACCACACTGACCTCTGGTGGAAAGAACCGATACCGAATCCCATCGAACGGCCCGTGCGTCAATACCACTCCTTGATCCATTGGGACTCCGATGTAACCGATTCCCTCTGCTCTTCCCTATCGGCCCCCAAGGGAGCTGGACACCATCGTGCCATATTTAAGGGGTACCACGGCTTTTGGCGGTTACAGAGGGGGATAACATACACGGAACATTCTCCCCGACACCGCGACGAAAGAAACTAGGATCTCGATCCATCCCCCCGCGTGGTACAAGCAACGCAGCACGAGATCAACTGTGATCACAAATTAGTCTCTTGCCATTGGCCTCCATTCTCGCTCCTTTTTCCTTCCTCACAATACATTATTATACCAGGTGATCCTGGGATCTCTATCAATGCGGCCGCAGTAAGTTGTGGGATCTCGCCCTCGCCAATGCCGGTGGCTAATTGCAATGACGTGTCACAACAGGCGGGAATACCATATTGTTGTTCTGGGAGCTGGAGGTGTCGGGAAAAGTTGCTTGACTGGTACATATCTCCCTGATTGCCCACCGTCGTTTGCAGTGCCATTGCGCCCGTCACAAAGCAGTAGCTCATGAATTCGCAGCTCAATTCGTTCAAAATGTCTGGATTGAAAGCTATGACCCGACCATTGAGGACTCATACCGTAAGCAAATTGAGGTAGATGTAAGTGGATCTTATTCACCTTGATAAGAGATGCTCGTTATTGACGTATCAATGCTAGGGTCGACAATGCATTCTCGAAATGTAGGTACCTCGGTGCGGATACAATGAGTGAGAAGCCGAATGCTGACAAGAGGTTGTGTTATACAGTCTTGATACCGCAGGGACAGAACAATTCAGTGAGTGCAGCCAGCCTTGTGCATGTGATTGATTTTACTAACCGGGCGTATAGCTGCCATGAGGTACAATACAACTCGATACCTATCTCCGCGTTCCAGCGCATGCTAACCTGTGTTCCATTTTAGAGAACTCTATATGAAACAGGGTCAAGGTTTCTTACTGGTGTTCTCCATCACTAGCATGTCATCTTTGAATGAACTTTCCGAGCTCCGCGAACAGATCATCCGAATCAAAGACGACGAAAAGGTCCCGCTCGTCATTGTTGGCAACAAATCAGATCTCGAAGATGACCGAGCTGTGCCCCGAGCACGCGCTTTCGGCCTTTCCCAGAGTTGGGGAAATGCTCCATACTACGAAACCTCTGCCCGCCGCCGCGCAAACGTGAACGAGGTTTTCGTTGACCTCTGCCGCCAAATCATTCGCAAGGACCTGCAAGGTTCAGGCTCCAGCAGCGATTCATCTCGCAAGCGCGAAAACTCAAACCGCAACGACCGCAAACGAGATAATAGATCAACGCGCCGCAAGTCTCCATGTGTTATCCTGTAAATTGGATGAATCACATCTTATGACACTTTGGACTCTGTTGCACCGCTTATGCTCAGCAAGAGATCCATGGGCTTTTGCAAGTCACGCCTGTCTCCGCTTCCACGTATGCTTTTTGACGTGCCACATGATGTTTTCTACGCTTTTATGCATCTGCGCCCCCTGATAGACTGACGCTTCGCCGCCATTTCTTCCTTTCTCATCTATTATACCATCTATTCTTCGATTCTGAGATACACTTCTGAGTACCGAACTCTGTTTTTCTTTTCCTTCCGCAATTTTATACATTGAGAGGTTTGGTTGTTGGACCCCCTAAAAGTCGATTTTGGTGAATAGCCATATCTGTGATATCTAAAGGCAATTGTTTCAGTTCGCATATTTCTCTTCGACCTCGTTTATGCTTCGAGTATTTTGCCAATTTTATTGAAAGAAAAATATCATGTTTGATTGGATGACTTCGTCGTGTCTACATTATATTGACGATTCTTTCGACATCTGTTTACATCCGGAATACTCCAAATCTGGTCTGAACATCTGGCTCTGGGTTTCCACTGACGGCAGCTGCCAATCCCAGACCCAACATCCTCCTTGTCTGTGCTGGTGGAATGACGCCGTCGTCCCATAGACGGGCGGAAGCAAAGATAGCTTCAGACTCGTGATCAATCCGATTTTTGAGATCTGGATCCACAGTCTTCCCAACAGCTTCCATGACAGCAGAAAGTTGTTCAGAACCCATGACGCCGATCTTCGAATTCGGCCACATGAACATTAACCGAGGGGAGTAGGCACGGCCACTAGCAACATACGTGAGACAGTATACTTGGTGATCAGACTGGGAATATAACTTACCACATGCCGTAGTTTCCAGCACCAGCACTTGAACCAAAGACAACTGTAAACTTCGGAACATCTGCACATGCAACGGCGGTTACAAGCTTGGCACCGTTCTTCGCAATGCCGCCCTTCTCGGCATCTGCACCCACCATAAAACCGGATATGTTTTGCAAGAACACGAGGGGAATTCGTCGCTGAGCACACAGCTCAATGAAGTGAGCGCCCTTGAGAGACGATTCGGAGAACAAGATGCCATTATTGGCGACGATACCGACTCGGTGGCCATGAATCCGTGCGAAGCCCGTCACGAGCGTTGTACCATAGTCGCGCTTGAACTCAGAGAACTCGCTTCCATCGACAATTCGGGCAATAACTTCATGGGCGGGAATTTGCCGTCTAAGGTTGACGCCGACAATCCCGTTCAACTCATTGGGGTCATAGATTGGCTCCTTCACCACATCCCCAAGCTCGAGGGGCGCTTTGGTCTTAGGGTAGTTGAGGTTGGAAACCGAACGTCTAGCCAGAATGAGCGCATGGGCATCGTCAACAGCCAGATAATCTGTCACGCCCGAGATGGTAGAATGCAGTAGACCACCACCCAAATCCTCGGCCGAAACAACCTCGCCCGTAGCAGCCTTGACAAGTGGTGGACCAGCCAGAAAGATAGTACCTTGGTTTTCGACGATAATTGTCTCGTCACTCATAGCAGGGACATAAGCACCACCGGCCGTGCAAGGGCCCATAACAACCGAAAGCTGTGGAATGCCGAGAGAGCTCATTCGAGCCTGGTTATAGAAAATGCGACCGAAGTGGTCCCGGTCAGGGAACACATCCGCCTGATGCGGAAGGTTCGCACCACCAGAGTCAACTAGATAAATACAAGGCAATCTGTTCTCTTGGGCGATTGCCTGTGCGCGAAGGTGTTTTTTCACCGTGATAGGATAGTAGGTGCCGCCCTTGACGGTACTGTCATTCGCAACAATCATGCAGTTGACTCCCTCAACCGTACCTATACCAGTGATGATTCCGCCAGCGGGTACATCCTCACCCTCGTATACCCCGTGTCCTGCAAGTGGGGAGAGCTCCAGAAACGATGTTCCAGGGTCAATCAGTGCTGAGACACGGTCTCGGGGGAGCATTTTACCGCGTGCGACATGCTTGTCTCGTGATTTCTGAGGACCGCCTTTGGAGATATCTGTGTGCAGGCGATTCATCCGGGACAGGAGCTCTTGCATCTGTTGGCTGTTCTCTTTGAATTCAGCCGACGAGGTATCGACTGCTGTCGGGATAACAGAGAGTGCTGAGGCATGGTGAGGGTGTGTGTAGTTAGCGATTGAGCGTGATGTAGTTCGAGTCGCGGTGTTAGATCTGAAGTGTGTTGGGCGACAGGTGCGCAGACCGGCTCGTGAGCCCAGGCTCCGCAGGACGAGCGGGGATGGGGCACGCATTGCGGGGACGTGGTAAGACTAATCAGACGCCGTGTCCAAGGGAAAATCCAGATTTAGATAAAAGGTGTTTCTAAAGTTGAGAATGAGAAGAGCATATCATGTCATCCCGAGGCATGAAATATGTAGTTGAAGGGAAAGGGAGAAAGGCACAGCTCCAATTCCCCAGATTGTGCGGAGTTGCGATGATTGCCGCGTCTACCCGAGACTCAGCATCAACGCCAGTGATGGAACAACAATGGCAACTACTAACCACATACAATGTGGGAATAGACAGGGAGGTATGAGTATATGAAGAGTACGTAGTATAAAATCTCAATCAATAGTTGAATCCGCAGCCAAAGCTCAGCAACAATTGTCAAGTAAAAATGATTTAACCCCATATTTGTATACACCGTCACAAGGCGGTTTCTCCGCGCCGAGGACTGCCGCTCCTTGCTCTCTATTCCTCTTCTCAATCTTAAAAGGCTTTTCATTCTCACATATCCCTCAGAGGCATTACCGAGCTCATACTCATTGCTCTCAACCCTCACAATGGCTTCGCTCACCCTCCCATCCCTATTGCGCACATCTACCCGCTCGTTGCGGCGAACTGCCATCCCCGCACTTGCCCAGGGATTCGCCCGCAGCGTGTCGACTAAACACCCAGCGGGCTTTACACCTCCGACTGAAGATGAGCTGGTAGAGCTCCGGGAGCGAGTCCAAGACTTCACACGTGAGCCTTTTCGCTCCCATGCTCGTATTTCTTTTTGTTTGAAGTAAACTGACACCGACGCAGGGCGAGAGATTCCAGCCGAGGTTGCGGCGCGGACGGATGAACAGAATAATTTCCCCGCCGAGATGTGGAAGAAACTTGGTGATGCTGGGTAATTTTGCTCCTTGTTCCAGGATTAAGTATCGAGCATACTAATGAAGGGCATTAGGTTCTTGGGTATTACAGCTGATGAAGCGTATGGTGGATTGGGAATGGGCTACCAAGCGCATTGTGTAGTGATGGAAGAGATTAGTAGGGCATCTGGTGAGTGATATATCAATCTCATGAACAACTTGTTCTCTAAGACTGGTCTAACTTATGTTTCATGCAGGAAGTATTGGTCTCTCCTATGCCGCTCACTCTCAGCTGTGCGTCAACCAACTGTCGCTTAATGGAAATGAAAAACAAAAAGAACGATTCTTGCCTGGGTTACTCGCTGGTGAGAAAGTCGGTGCATTGGCTATGTCGGAACACTCTGCTGGCTCCGATGTTGTCAGCATGAAGACCAATGCGAAGGAGGTGGACGGTGGCTGGGTGTTGAATGGAACGAAAATGTGGATCACCAATGTAAGCCCGGGAATATCCCACCCAAGCTATGAGTGCCGCAACTGATAATTCCGCTTCCAGGGTCCTGAGGCCGACTTCGTGGTTGTGTACGCAAAGACACAGCCTGATAAGGGCTCCAAGGGAATCACCGCCTTTGTTGTTGAGAAGGGCTTCGAGGGCTTCTCCTGTGCCCAGAAGCTGGACAAGCTCGGCATGCGTGGCTCCAACACTGGTGAACTTGTCTTCGACAATGTCTTTGTTCCCCGTGAGAATGTATTGGGAGAGCTAAACCGCGGTGTCCGAGTTCTGATGGAAGGCCTCGATTTGGAGAGACTCGTCCTAAGCGCAGGACCCCTTGGGTATGACATTCTGAAATATCATGGCGTATTTTATACTGACTTTGCTTAGAATCATGCAAGCTGCTTTGGACCTCGTCCTTCCTTACACACACACCCGAAAGCAGTTTGGTACTCCGATTGCTCACAATCAGCTGATTCAGGGCAAGCTTGCTGATATGTACACCAAGCTTGCCGCTTCAAGGGCATACACCTACACCACGGCACGCCAAGTAGACAATGGTGCCGCTGCGTCTGATCCACTGGTCATTCGTACCCAGGACTGTGCGGGCGCGATCCTGTATGCTGCTGAACGCGCAACTGAATGCGCCTTAGATGCCATCCAGCTAATGGGCGGAAATGGATATATCAACGAGATCTCTGCTGGACGGTTACTTCGTGATGCAAAGTTGTACGAGATTGGAGCTGGCACAAGCGAGATCCGAAGAATGGTCATCGGCCGTGCGTTCAACAAAGAGTATGCTTAGAATAGTGGCGCATGAACAAGAATACATAGATATTTGTATTAAGCTCCATTGGACTCCTTCGAACTCTGTTGAGTTGAGATGCATTCCTTCGTTCGTATCATTCATTACATGTCGTGAGTCAGGATGTTTCACAGATACAAGAAACCAAGAAAATCCACATCCTATCAACACTATTTCTTCTGTCTGGCAGAACGGCGAACCGGACCAGACGAACTCGCCTCCTCTTCACTCTTGTCCAAAGCAACCCGTTTTGATCGACTCCTCGTCGAGTTATCATTCGGATTACTCTTCGTTTCCTTCACCGGAGTCGGAGCCTCAGCCTTACGCTTCCGGCCCCGTTTGACTGGAATCTCAACCGCAATTCGAGGATTCTCCTTCGGCGACTGACCAGGCTCAGGCGTCGTATTCGAACCCTCCCCGAGTTCCACGCTTCCATCCTGATCCAGCGACTCAACATCAGACATGGGATCCTCGTCACTGTACTCCTCATCTGCATCATTCAGAATTTCGTCATCCCCAGACGTATCCGACGCTTGAGGCTCAGGCGCGCGTCTTTTCCTCAACCGCGACTTATCCAGCGCAGGCTGCGCAGACTTGAAGACCTCTCTCCAGTCCTGCAGGAACGCGACCTTGTCCAGCTGCCCCGGTTCGTAGATCTGCACCGAAACATCCTTATCCCGCTCCAAGCTGTCCGTTTTCCACACGACGCCCTGGAAGGAGGCGATGTCGAGTTTCAAGGGATGGTGTGGTCGGGCGGCGGCATGGGTGCGACCCTTCTTCGTCTTGGTTACTGCAGGCTCGATTTTCGTAGGTGGCCTGCTCTGCGCTACGGTCGGATCGTCGTCGTGGTAGTCATCTGAGTAGTAGTCCCAGTCGCTGAAGTAGTCTTCGACTTCAATGCCTGGGTCTTCGTACAGAGCCGCTTCGTACCAGGAGGATGCGGCAAGTTCGTCCTACAGGGGAAGAAGAGGGTTGTCAGTCGCTGATCCTCTTCATGGGACGAAGATGCATTGGTGTGATGCATAGTGTATAAACAAGGGGCTGAAATTCACTCACGACAAGGTCAGGCACTGCGTCCTCGTAGATATATTCCTCTTCAAAGTCATAATAATCCTCGTCGTCGGACATGTTTGTCGATGAAGCCGGTGTGGCGATTAAATGATAAAGCGAAGGAGATGCAGGAGCGAAGATAGGTAGTGAAGACAGAGAGATTGGAAAAATTGCTTATATAGCACTGGCCATGCAACAGTCGAAACGAAGGTGCAGCTGAGAATGGAAGTTCGGGGCTGATCTTTTACAGGAAAGAGGAGCCTGGCTAATGTAAGCCTTGGCATTTTTTCTGCGCTGGTTCCACATTTCCACATTTCTCTATCTGGACCCCATCACTATGGCCCCTACGTTTCAGGGGGGCTAGACTGGAATGAGATTACGTCTGGTATCTGTTGCCAAAGAGGACATGATGTGCTATTTATATAGTCATTGCAAAGGGCTGAAAATGGGGGAATATTATGTTTGGCGTAGGATTGGATAAGGGATTATCTGACCACGGGATTTGATTGGCTCACAGAACTATACGAACTACCAGACTGGGTTTCATCGGTTGATTGCAAGTGTCATATGCCTCGCTAGTGTTTCTGAATGTATATGAAGCCAATGTGAAAACACCAAGATGCATACTTAAAAATGATTTTTTAGTTAACTAATGGAGTGGTCAATTTACGTAAGCATGTTGTCCATCTCCAACGCTTTCTTCGACTTTGATCATAACTTAGCCTTTGCTGAAACCTTCCCCCTTCGGTGCCTGTATACCGGAAGGACCCCCCTTTGAAGGAATTGAGTGAAGAGCAGCTCATAATGAAGCGAAATATGGGACTGAAGTAGCGTAATGTTTGTTTTAGTAATTAAAAATATGATGCTATCCATAGAAGAGAGGGGGGGAAGGATGGTAAAGGATATCAACTGCGTGAGTACTGGTCCCAAACCTACGTCCCTTCCTCTATATCCATAGAAAGAATTAATAGAATTGATACCGGTATTTGTTCCAAGGTTGTAGATATCAAAGGATATCAAACTTGCCGTAGAGAGAATTGGATGACCAGAATAGCAACATCTTCGATATATCGCGGGGGAAAAAAAGGACCAAAGACGCGATCAAAGACCGGGTCCAAGATCGAAGATGAATTGTAAGCACAGAGTCATGGAGAATGACGGACCTCGTTCGAGGAAATAGTAGAAGAATATCTTTCTCGTAACAGTGTTGGTGGTAGGCACAGCTTGACCCTACAAAGCTTGAGAGTGATGTGATTGTGTAATACTCGGTACATATGAGATGCTATAACACCCATACGTATATGCATCCCATCTGTAGCTACGGCGTCGACAGCAAATACACGTTTTGATCTACATGCTGTATGTGTGTGACATGATAAGCAAGGAGCAATCGATCCAAAAAAAAAGCAAATAAAGGTACATTTCAGCTGGGGCTTAGCGAAGATAATATTTCCGCCCGTGCTTTAGAAGAGATAAAAGCTTCATTACGGACAGAACCTTGAAGTCGTGGACTCGGACCATATACATAGGGATTTAAACAGATGATGTGGATTAATCCCTCCGCTCAATGAGCTCTTATGTTGGATTTCACCGCCCCTTTGCAAACGATTGAACCTTATAGGAAGACCTGGAGGCGATCCTAGGGTAGCTGCAGCAGGAGATACAGTATATAGTGCATGGCCACAAAATTTGGCAAAGATAATCACGAATTCTTCCCGTCGTAGTCAGAGACGTAGGCACCGAGGCTACGACTGGTATATCATAGTACATAGTTAGACTTCCGTACCTTGAATCTCTCATCTTTCATTAGTCTAATCATCGTAAGCAGCACCAGAGTGGAGCCACTGATCTTGTGGAACACAAATATGTGATTCATAAATTTCGTGGCCATTCGCTGTACAAAGCTTATTCGTGGCGGCTGTATACGACTCGTGGGGTACTCGGGTTACACGTAAAGAAAAAGCCTATATGGATGCATATTCCCAGCATGTGGGATGCTGGGACCCCAGCCCTTCTACTCATGATTTGGCGATCTGATCTCTTTACGTGTCAATCCCATAATCTATTCACAGAATAGTTTTTTGGTGGCTTCATCAATCTGGTTTTGTCCTGTGTGTAAGCTGTCGAGCGTAATGGGAGATAATGGGAGCGAGGCTTTGAAAAGATATAGTCTCTTTTGCTTGTAGGAACAAGGACTAATGATAGGCATCAGATTATGGAGTGGCTTAGCGCCAGTCGTAGCTGTCAATCAGTATGCCTTGATGCGCTGCCGAATGAGAATTAGACCCTAAAGTGAGCATCAAGCGTGAATTATGAGATACGGATTCTTAAGACGAGCCATATAATGTGGTATCTATCACTTCTCCACAGATACAAACGCAATTATTGCAAACAGCAAACCTAGTCAAGGCCAAGTTGGTGCAGTAAGCATAAACTAGCTCCAATCCGGAAGTTGCCGCGCAGATGCGCCATATAGCTAGCACAACAGCGTCTCTAGACGAGATTTGAAGCCTGAGAGCATAAAATTGCGTTAGCTCAGGTTGTACAGCTCCACACTAGGTCACACTGGATCTACGGTGTAGGAGATAGCTTTCAGGTGCACCTAGTATATTCGAGCTCAGGCACCTGGTATGTCAATTGCGGCAGGACTTTGTGGAGAATCTACCAACCACGCGAGAGCCGCTACGAGGTACAACATCACGCACCCAGTGATAATGCTGTGGGATAATCAAATGTAACACTAGCTCTCGTGTAGAAGGACAAGCCTCTCCGATGAGCACTTTTTCTCGTCAATTACTTCCTTTTTGGTTCATAGCACCGTTCAAGCTCAGCGGTCATTCAGAGACAGAAAAGCTATAAATAAGAGGTGCTAGCCCAGAGAAAAAAGGGCAACCAACCTTCAGAGCGATTAACAGATCACTCGCCATCTTCCTACCTCCAGCCCACCATCTTGCTTATAGAACTTTATCGATACACCTTAATTGAATATATTCGAGATGCCTTACGTCGCTAGGGGAGCAGAGCTTCCCGAGGCGGCCGTCCGAGGCGGCCTCGTTGACCCTCGGGCTGATCACCAACATTCGTTCAACAAGCGGATCTCCTGCCGTGATGTGACCGACTTCATTTCCAACACTGCCGAGGTCTCACCCTTGGAATTGCGTGACAAAAAGGCTGCTGCCAAGCACACCAGTGACTCCCGGGCCCGGCTTTACAAGATCCTTGCCCGTACCAACGAGCTTAGCCGCCCTTTGGCAGTTAAGTGCTCGGATCAGCCCATTTCCGACCTCCTCCCAGGTCTGGTCGTCAGCGGTGGCCTGAGTCGCTCACCTGCTTTTGATTGCCTGCCTGTCGTGTCCCACTGGGGTGATCGTACCGATGACTTTTCGGCAGAGGACCCTAGTGCCACCGTTCGTCTTACTTCGACCTGGTCCACCGTCCATGTTCGCGGAGAAGGTGCCACAAGAGACTCCCCCCATGGAGCTCCATGCTGGTCCCTGAAGACTCACGGTCTTGGACCAGTCGAGGCTGGATCGGGTAAATTCTCCCAGCAGTACGATTCCGAATCCGACACTTTGACTACGACGGTCAACCTGCCACGTCGTTCTGACACTGTTCACACCAAGGGCGTCCTCGGCGCTGCTACAAGCATTGCCTGGATGCGTAATGCACGTGTTGCAGACGCAGTCGACTGTGCTGTTGGTCTGTTGGCGGATGCCTCCGTGCTATTAGAGGCTCGTGATAAGGTGATCACGGGTGGAAAGTCGGAGATCCTCGAATTTGCAGAGGTGCGCGAAGCTGTGCTCCCTACTTGGTGCAATGCCCGCAAGCCCCTACCCCCAAAGCTGAGCGGCGTGGCCGACTCGCCAGACGAGTATACCGACGCTCTGTTCGCAGCAGAGATGTGTGAAGGCCCTCTGATCAACACTAGTATCTTCTCTATGTCAATTGGCTACAACCGTGGTGTTTACGGTGGCTCGATCTCTGGTCTGTGGGCTGTTATGGACTCAGCCTTTGTCCTAGATTACTCCATCGGAACTGATAGCTCTGCCATGGCGGACCGACTGTCTTTCGCTTTCGCTGAAGTTACTGCTTCTGCTGAAGCATCAGCCTTCGCCGGCCCTCACATCGACGACATCCGTATCGTCAAGGGCTGCAACTACGGATGCTTGCGCCAGAAGACCATCCTCGAGGATAATGATCCTGTCGAATCCAGCCCGTGCATGGTTGTCTGGAATGACCTCGATCGTCTTGCTCGTTACAAGCTTGCCGACGCTGTCTTCTGCCATGTCTACTATGACTCTGGTGGTGGTGAGCAAATGGCCGCTATTGCCGGTCTTGGGTGCGTTGCGCACGATTGGATCGATCTCGGAGCTGATGTGTTGTGCGGCGAGGTCTCCAATATCATCCCATCTCTGACTCGGGGATCTTTGGAAGAGGAGCCTTTAGCCGAGGTCTACTCGCGCTTGATTGGTGCTATGATCTGGTACCGCAACAATGACCCCTACAACCCGGCTGCTCTGTGCCTTCTGTTCACCCACTGGTGGCAGCTTTCCAATTGCCGACACAGACCCGTCAGCCTCCTCGGCCGAACTGACATCGGTGTTGAGGCAGCTATCGCCCCCACAATGCCAGATGGACGGCCTGAGCTTGAGCACTTCCGTGCCAACGGCACCCGAGTCGAGCGCGGTCAGGGTCCCCTCTCCAGCGCCGAGGCACGTCTTGCAGCTCTCGTCTCTGGTGATATTCTCCCAGAAACTCGTGCCGTTATTGAACACCTGATTAACCCCGTTATGGCTTACGTGAAGGGTGGTGATTCTCTCCCCGCTGAGAGCGAATTCGTGGGAACTGTCCTCGCTGCTGAGGTGGCTTACCCCCACGGACAGAAGATCATGGAGCTGTGGGATCTTGCCATCGTTATGTGGGAGTGTGGAGCTATGTGGGCAGCTGGTGTTGCTGGTCTTTGCTACACTCACACTGGAAAGGCCAACTGTGATCGGGCTCGTCACGATTTGGCCGATCACACCTGGACTTAAACGTTGCAAATGAGTCTTATGGAAGCAATCACCCAACAATGGTGGAGTAAGAGAATTTAGCTTCAGCATTGGCATTGATTGGGCTGGTCTTCCAACAGCTACGCTTAAGCCAATATAGGCGGGGAACCTTTTAGAGTAGTTCCCGGTGCTTGCTAGATATTGTGAGGGCCAACACTACTTATTAGCACTGTCGTTATTCAATTCAAACTCACGATTATGATTACGATTAATTACGAATTGAATGTGTGCTTCCAGCATTCTAAAGTTGATGCATTTCATGTCCTCGTTAAGGTATCCTGTCCCTATATAAGTCTGGTGCAATTCTTCGTTGTGGTGCTTTTTCCACATCTGTTTAGGCTGGGATTTTGAATTTTCTTACTAATTAAAACTAGGGAGTTGAAATCATCCACATGTCCCCTAGATCCATGACTAAGTGGAACAACCACCGGGGGTTTGACGTACGTAGGATGGCAGTGGTGTTTCACTCTCATCAACCACACGATTCTCGCTTGTTGACCAGGGTGGAACATCACCCCTCTCACTCATGGATCTCATCATACGTCTCCCTCTGCGGAACTCACCTGGCCTAACATAACCGACAAAAGACCATTTAGGCGGGGTCAGTCTCATAACTGTTTCCCATTCATGCTCCACTACCGCATGGTCCAGGTTTTCTAGTTCGGGCGCCGTTAATTCCGCAACCCTTATTCTCGCACCCTTGTCAGCAAGAAGGGTAGCCGAACAAAAGTCCTGGTCCCGCAGTGCCCCATGCAGAGCCGAACCCCCTCCGGCTCGCCTCGGGTCAGCTCCGTACTCGAAAAGTAGTTGAAACAGTTCCATGCGTCGGTCCCTCTGCTCTTGGGATGAAATTTGGGATCTGTTAAGGATATCATAGTTGTCCACCACACAAGCCAAGGGGCCCCATTTATCATCCTGGTCAATATTCGGGTCGGCTCCTGCTTCTAGAAGAAGCCTGACCGATCCTGGATGATTTAAACAGCATAATGGTCGCCACATTGCCTCTCCATTAGTGCCCAGCCTTGCACGACTGGCATCTATACCATTCACGTTTATGCCCGCCGCGAGCAACAGCCTCATAATGTGTTCTCTATTCTTTCCGCAAACCAGCGCCGAATAAGCATCATCCCACTCTGCAATAGGAGGCAAAGTGCTACGCTGCGTGAAATCCGAGAGTATTAGTTCAAAAATCTCGGGGTTTTTTGCTTGAGCGGCCGTGCTCAGAAGCTTATTGACACTAGCTCCATCGCACCACGGATCAACACCCCTTGAGAGGAGCATTCGGACAACGCGTGTTTTGTTTTTGGATACGGCTTCCGCAACAAGCCGGGCGTAATCTGACTCCCTCAGCTGGGAACCATTACCCTCAATTGCTGACATGACCTCTTCTAGCAGCAACTCGAATCGGGTGGGGCGGAAGTGGCCCAGTTCTGCACCAAAGGCTTTTGTTGAAGAAATCCAAATCCGCACCCGCGTCGAGAAGCCTGTGTAAGAGACCTGGGTCATCATGCTTGACTGCCCAACTCAAGGCCGGAATATCGATCCCGGCCCTAAGATGATGGGGTGGACGTATAATGTGATACCAGTAAAGAAAAGGGTTGAATTGGACGAAGAAAGCGCGGCTGGTGCGTGCTAGCGCGTTGATGGAACTTTCGGAGTCAATAAATTCGACTATTATTTGTAGTAATTCGTTTGGCAGCTGACAAAGCGCCATGGTTGAAGTTGAACAGACAAGGTGGGACTTTCCTTGTGGCGGGAAAGCATGCATCACCCTTGAGGCGCTATATTTAGCGATCACCAAGCACTACGGCACTGGTGGACTAGTCCTTCAAGTGTCAACGCCGGTTCTCTGCACGGTTCCAAGGTTCAAGGCGGTAGAGAGATCTGGGCGGACATCAAGGCGACCAATCATATTTGTATTTTTATTCATACTCTGTTACTAACTGTCCTTAGGCCTAAAAGTTATTTCATATCTCTAAATCAATATTATAAAAACAATGCTCGTTCTCAAGCATGTCTTCACCACCAGGGCTGGGTTTTGAGTACCCTTCTCTAAGAGAATATTGCCGCTATTTACGGCGCAGCCTTGCGAACTATTTCCGAAGGAACACTAATCTCGATAAAATCTAGACTGTAAGCAGGGCCAGTTATATCAAACCACAGACACTCCGGAGTCTGCAGTCGCGGTTAACATTCCTGAGCTTGATTTGAGTGCAATACGGCGCCCTCTTGCAAGCTAGTTTCGACGTTGTTGAAACTAAGATTACTCAGTGAACCTGACTCCGTAAAAGCGGCGGCAGCTTGGAAAGGCCTCATTTTGGAGAAATTGCACTATGCAGACTTCGCTAGGTAGGTAAGAATACTTGGAATTGATACAGAGAAACGCTGAATTTAACACACTTTGCATAGTATATCTAGGCTATAAAATCTATTTTCAAAGAAGGGACCAAAAGTACAAGATGGGCTTGCCACCTAAATTGGAACCTGCATATTCTGACCTGTCAAGTTCAGATAGTTCTCCGTGTTGCCAGCGGCATTGCCCTGAGTGGGAATACCAGCAGCCTTGCATACATCATACTGCTGCTGGGGAATAGAAACCCGCTCCTGAATTTGCAGAGGAGCTTCGACGAAAGCCATTGCCAGTCCCTGCATCAAGTGCCAATCAATGTGGCAATGGAAGAACCACACACCCGGGTTATCGGCGACAAACCGAACAACGAAATAACCCTGTGGTGGAACCACGAAGGTATCTCTGCGTGCAGGGACCTTGGGGAAGGCAGTATGATTCAATGGGTCGTAGGTAACACGGTAGTCGGTGTCTGCGTATTCAAAGAAGTTTTTGCCGTAGGTCGGATAGCGGTCAATGAGCTGGAAGTTGTGGCCATGCAAGTGGAAGGGATGAGCGCCGGTGTCGTTGTTATTGAGAATAACCTCCACTACCTGGTTGTGACCAAGGACATAGGGATGTGTGTCTGTTCCGTAAACCTCGGGATTGGTTGCAAGATCACCCGATGACAAGACCGAGTATAGGATGGGAACCTTGGGCTTCGTGTAGGAGATGTTGTTGAAGTAGGCATAGCCTTCACCATTGCTGGCTTCCTGCATAACTACATTGACAGTAATACTGATATCGGGCTCAGGGAGAAGCTCCACCTTGTCATATGCGTAGAGCTTCATATCATCAAATGGATAGAGGTCGGCTGAAGAGCTGACATTAAGCACAGCTTGAGGGTGAGGAGCTTTCGCGTTATACTGCAGCCAGTTGGTCTGGTTCAACTTTAGAGTGTCGGGGATAGAGTCAAGCAACTGTGCGTCGGCGACTGTGACGATAGGAAAGTTCTTGTCCGTGGTGCTCTTAGTGGTAACCAAAATGGAGTACCGCTGGGCGACGGCAATGTATAGCAGATTCGCCTCCGTAGGCTCGGTATACACACCATCAATTTCCACAATGCGGAAAGAGTGGCCTTCAATATAGAAATATTGGCTCATAAAGGCACCGGTATTGATAAGACGAATCATGTATGTCTTTCTAGGCTCAACAGGTATGCTTGTGCTAAGCGTGTCGTTGAATAGAAATGAGTTGGGAACAGGCTCGTCACCATCGGGATTCGTAGGCGATAGGAATGAATGGGAAAGTTCTTCTGTCATATTATGGTACCAGTCGCTCATAGTCACCACCATTTCATCATCAATATCATTTGCGAAGTATGCATCCTTGTCATGGACAATAAGCGCCTGGCGCTCTCCATCGGGATAGCACCAGTCGGTGTGGCAATGATACCAGTACGTGCCGACCTGGTTCACTGTGAAGTTGTATGAAAAGGAAGAACCAGGCAGAACAGGGCATTGAGTGACCATATAAGGCCCATCCATGTTGTTTGTCCCATTCTGGTACATGCCATGGAAGTGGATAGATGAGTTCTTATCCCCGAGGCCATTGTGCATGTTGACCACAAGCTGGTCACCCTTCTCAACTTCAATAACAGGCAACGGCCATTGCCCATTGACACCAAGCACTTTGCGCTCATGAAGACCGTCCGGATTGGCCGTCACCCAAGTAAGATTAAAATCATACGTGACAGTTTTGGCCTGGCTGAGCTGAAAGCAGAGCGCCACAGCAGCGATATCCAGAAGTCTCATGGTAAAAGCCATTACAAGGATTAACATACGAAATCCAGGGTGAAAAAGAACAACTTCGCCCAAATTTTAGAGAAGCAAGGAGCCAGGGGCTTTTTAAAGATCTCCCCGAGATAAATTTCGACGAAGCTCCACAATGTGGCCGACGTATTCCTGCCGTGGGTTATCTGATCGAGGAACTGCTTATGACTTGCCGATGGGAAATTATGGTCCCACAACTAATGGTATTCGATCAACCGTGTTTTTCAAGCAAATGGCAAGAAGGCAGAGAGATCGGCACTGAATTCCACCATTATAGGTATTCGGCATGCCGATCGGCGGAGCCGTGTGCCGTCGCAAAGACTTGAAACAAGTTCGAAGCTTTCCAGTACCGATACCATGTGGAGTACACACAATGCTTGACAACGCCACCAAGTTCTCGCTTCAATACTAGAAACCCTTGGAAAAGAATAGTTGTTGGCCCTAGAGCCCTTGTGATTTCACTATGTATGTCTATCCGAGGTCCTGCATTGTGCTGAAGTACGCAACCTTAAATCACCATGATGCTGCTTCTATATAATTCCCCTTGATCTTGATATTTTTGAATGAAATTTTAGATGAATAAAGCTTAGTTGAATTTCAAAAGTCAAGACATCTGACCACTTTCCTCTTCGGTATGTTCAACAGAGGAATTGAATTGCGGAGCGCGAATCGCGCACAGAGCGGATATTAGTGTCGTCGGGTAACTCGGTACTTCACCGGCTTTTGTGATACGATAATCCCAATGGATCAAGGATTTACATGGAATTGGCTTTGATTTCCAGAATTTAGATGGTTAACATAATAGGCTAATCTGAAAGTCTTGTCGGGAGTTTTCACCGCATGAAATAGATCAAGGTGGGGCCATGTCGTCACGGCTTGTACCTGCATTTACAATATGTGATGGAATTACCTTGTATGATTCACTAATCAAGGGAAGTGAAAGGAAGGAGGGGTCAAATGCGAGGAAATCCTAAGTGCATACTTCACTTAAATTCATTGATACCTAATTATGCCGACCGAACTCGGCCGCTATTCTTTGAAATAGCTGGGCCAGTAGGATATCCGTGAGCGAGGAGTTCCTCCAGGGACATAGGCTTAGGATTATGTCCTAGTACATCAGTGAGCTGAGGGCTACCTTCCAGATCGCTGCCGATTGAGAGGGGACAGAGGAAGTCAAAACAGCAGTGTGGGGGTGTCTTTTGGCCCATTCAACCGCAATCTGGCCCATCCGATCTCTGGTTTGAGGAGACTTCCCATATTGAGTCAGTTGCTTAATAAAGTCTTATAACCATCTTTCTGGTGCATACTAAAGGAGGATGCCTATGATCGCATATGGAAGTAATATTGATGGCTGCAATCTTGATGCATGGCATATTCGATCGCTAAGATACTGAAGAATTGCTAGACTGTCAGCCAGCCAGTGTAACACCGCACAATTCATTACTTGACCATGATCAGGGGACGTTTATTCATGGAATGAGTATATTCGTAGCAGCTTGATCCGACGGTTTATAGACCTTTATTATGTAAGCCTCGGCTTTCCCCGCATCTCGCTTTGCGTCGGCTCAAACGGACCTGTGCATCCCAAGACAAAAAGACCGGCCTTCTTCCCCGGCTCTTTCACTTTCTCTCTGAGTTCGATCACGATTATGTGCTGAGTCTCAGGAAACTAGCGGGTGACTTTCTTTAGCAGCGACACCAGCCGTTGCACCAAACAACCAACATGACCATCTCATCCCTTCTCCGCATTACTCCCCGCCTCGCCCCGACCGCGGCCCGCAGGACCGTCAGAGCTGTGTCTTCGGTATCTGGCACAAATGCCTCTCAGCAGAAGTCTTTGGACTCGATTTTAATTGCCAACAGAGGAGAAATTGCACTGTATGTATAGTCCACAATCTATTTACCCCCATTGGCACAGTCCAATCTACGAAGCTCTGAGACTTACTTCATACCAGACGCGTTGGGCGGACTGCTGCGGAACATGGAATTCGCGTGACCACTCTCTACACAGATCCGGATAGTCGATCACAGCACGCTTTAAGCTCGCCATTTGCATTCAATTTAGGTTCCGTTTCCGCTTATTTGGATGGGGACCGAATTATTGAGATTGCGAAAAAGGAAGGGTGTCGGGGGATACATCCTGGATATGGATTCGTGAGTAGTCCTCGTATCTAAATTGGGTCTGCAGCGACTCAGTGAACACTGACAATTCCTAGCTGAGTGAGAACTCTGCTTTTGCCAAAAAATGCACTGAAGCTGGACTTGTGTTTATCGGCCCCCCATGGAAAGCAATCGAGGAGATGGGCGACAAAAGGTATGTGGGCGCTTGCATGGATTGCTACACATCACTAACAGATGATGATTTGAAGTCGCTCTAAGGAGATCATGCTTGCTGCAGGTGTGCCCTGCGTCCCCGGGTACCACGGACACAACCAGGACCCCCAGTTCCTCGAAGCCGAAGCTGATAAGATCAAATACCCGGTCCTCATCAAAGCTATCAAAGGAGGCGGTGGAAAGGGAATGCGTATCGCCAGTTCCAAGGCAGAGTTTCAGGCGCAGCTTGAGTCAGCGAAATCAGAATCCATGAACTCTTTTGGAGATGACAACGTGTTGGTGGAGAAATACATTACCACTCCTCGGCATATTGAGGTCCAGGTATTTGCAGACAAGCATGGTAATAGCGTTGCATTGGGCGAAAGAGATTGCAGTATTCAGCGCAGACACCAAAAGATCTTGGAGGAGTCTCCTGCGCCGCATCTACCAGATGCAACTCGCAAAGATATCTGGGCTAAGGCTCGATCTGCCGCCCTAGCAGTCGGGTATGAAGGTGCAGGTACTGTGGAGTTCATCTTCGACAATGATACCGGCGAATTCTACTTTATGGAGATGAATACCCGACTCCAGGTCGAGCATCCTGTGACGGAGATGGTCACAGGACAGGACCTCGTACACTGGCAAATCATGGTAGCGGAGGGTGCTCCCCTTCCGCTCACACAGGAGCAAGTAGAAGAGCGGATTGCTCGCAGTGGCCACGGTATTGAAGCCCGTATCTACGCTGAGAACCCAGACCAGGGATTTGTCCCCGATTCTGGGCGCTTGGTTCATGTGCGAACACCTACTACGACAGATGATGTTCGCATTGATGCTGGTTTCGTTGAAGGAGACGACGTCTCTGCACACTACGACCCCATGATCTCCAAGCTGATCGTTCGCGGCGAAACGCGCGAGGAGGCCATTCGCAAACTGAGCGCTGCACTAGATCAGTACGAGGTTGCCGGACCCATCACCAATATCGAGTTCCTCAAGACTATCTGTCGCAGTCCAGATTTCATCGCTGGGAATGTTGAGACTGGCTATATTGAGAAGCACCGAGAGGAGCTATTCGCTCCAAAGCAGATTAAGGATGAGGTTCTTGCTCAAGTTGCGCTTGCATGCCTACACCGTGACGCCCATTCGACCATCAGGCCCTCTGACGGACTCGCCGGGTCGGCAGTCGGGTTTGCCCCAAGTTTCATGCAGCGACAACTATCATTCATCGAATCAACGGGAACTACTAGTGAAGGCACAACCCTCCATGTCCGCGTTCAGCAGACAGCCGATCACACATTTAACATCGAATCCGGAGATACAGTCTTCGAGCAAGTCGAGAGCCGCATGGATCCTGAAACACACGTTGTGACATCTTTCTTCCCACATACTCGACTTGACACCACGGTGGTACAGGACGAGGACACCATCATCGCGTTCCAGCGAGGTGTGCAATATCGCCTAGTCGTACCGAGAGCTAAGTGGATGGAGAAGGCGCTGGGCATGAAGGATGTCGCCAACAGCGTATTAGCCCCGATGCCGTGCAAGGTTCTTCGAGTGGAGGTTCAGGCTGGCGACGTGGTGGAGAAAGATCAGCCTTTGGTGGTCATTGAGAGTATGAAAATGGAAACAGTAATCCGCAGTCCACACCGAGGAACTATTTCACGCGTCGTCCACAAACAAGGAGTAAGTAATGTACCCTGTTCAAGGCCATGGGGGTCAATTACTGGATTCCAGCAGACCTATCGCTTGTCTTCAAATGATCAAGCAGCGCTAATTGTGCTTACAGGATCAATGCAAGAGCGGCACGCCCCTGGTCGAATTTGCCGAAGAGCAGGAATGAATGGGCGAGACGCGCAAGAGCGATTCTTCTTTGGGGGTTAATAGCACGTTACTTTATAGATACATTATTAGGTTATGACAGTGAGGCTGGGGGATGGAGTTTTCACAATTCATTTGTCTTTGCATAAATAGCCGTGGCCTCAATCCAAGCTTAAGCCTAGCAGAGATTCTTGACCTGAAGCCACCTGGACAAGGGCTCATTTGAAGTATTGTCTAGTGTGCTTATTTTAAGTAACCCTTAGTATACAGTATGTTTTACTATAGTATGTTCCAGCATGATCTACAGGCATGTCCTTGAACATATACCTGAGGAATCAGACATCATTTACCTGATTCTCATTTGCAACGATGTGCCCAATGAAGTTGGTGTGGCGTCGAACTAATAATCTCCAACCTTTCAATCGCGGCAAGCGAAACAAGTAGCCAGCGCTCAGATATTGATACTTGTAGCGTGGCGAAGCGTGCGGAGTACATGACGCTAAATGCGGTCAGCGTCATTCTTTCTCCGCGTAAAATAATATGTCCAGCATTAGAAGGACACAGCTTGGGCTGAAATGCCGATTCAGCATAACCTCAAACCTTCAAATACTCTGTACTTAGTAGCCTAGTATTCTATACAAGTTATAGTTTCCCGTAAACAAAGACAAAGACCAGACTCCATTGCTGGCCCCGCAGTGTAATTGCGGGAGCTTGGACGCAGCTGACATCATTACTCGCTCTATTTATTTTGCTTTATCATTTTATCTCGTGTTCATCCAATAAATAAATGGCCATCAATTTTTAACCTTTGGATACATCCATTTTCACCGTAATTCCTACGTGTCGTGCATTTCGTAGTTGCTTGACTCCAAGGTCCCTTTCCTCTTGGCCACACAACTTGCAGGGATCATATCAGCTGGTCTTTCCTCTTGTAGCACCCCCTCTCCAAGTTGTTTTTCTCATCTGAAGTACAATGGTCTAGCTTCCAATTTTCTTCTCCCAGGCATATTGCACGGATATATACTTTGTCGACGCCTCAACTTCAATTTTCATTCCTGGAAATTGTCCACCATGTTCAATCATATAGTTTTCCGCACCGTCAGGGACGTCAACACCTCTACCCCGCGAATTTTTGCAGCTGCGTCGAGGCCTGCAACGCGATGTCTTGTCCGACCACTATCCTTGACCGCAATGCGGCCCCAAAACAAAACTTACGATGATGATGATCCTAACACCGCGGCCACCACCGAGGCTCCCCAAGGCGCATCGGGAGAGCAAGAGGGCCAGTTTGCCCGCACAGATGAAAGGGTGCAGATTGAATACCCGCCGGATAGCGAGATGCCCGAACAGCCAATTGTGCAAGGTCGTGGAGGAATGCACTTCAAGCGTACCCTAGCCTCATTTTCGCTCGAGAATAAAGTTAGCATGGTGACGGGTGGGGCTCGCGGATTGGGACTAGTTATGGGGCAGGGCCTGGTTGCTTCAGGCTCAGACTTGGCCATAGTTGACTTGAACAGTAGGCTTTGATTCCTGGGCGTCTCGATTATATACACTAACTCCCAGGTAGAGGCAGAAGCTGAAGAGCAAGCAAGCAAGCTGATTGAGCAGTTCCGAAAGGAAAATCCCGGGATTGAACGGTATGTGCATACTTTTCTCGTTTGTAATCGATCCCATGCAGCTAAGGAGGGCAAATTCTATCCATGAGGGTGCAAGGCTAAATTTGGTCATTTAACAGAATGCCCAACATTACCGCACACTACGCCGACGTTGCAAATCCCGATTCCGTGAACGAAGCGCTAGCCGAGGTTTTAGCTAAACACCACCAGATTGACAACCTCGTCACCTCTGCAGGGTTTACCGAGAACTTCGATGCCATTAGCTACCCATTCGACCGCATGAAGAAACTCTGGGGTGTTAATGTGGATGGTACATATTTGTTTGCTATAGGAGTGGCCAAACATCTGATGGAGCGCAAGTCACCCGGTAGCATTGTCATGATTGGCTCCATGTCTGGCGCCATCGTGAATGTGCCCCAGCCTCAAGCCCCATATAATGCTGCCAAAGCAGCTGTGCGCCACTTGGCGGCTTCACTGGCTGTTGAATGGGCTGTCCATGGCATTCGGGTGAACTGCATTAGCCCTGGCTATATGCTGACCGCTCTGTAAGTTGTCTGCTTCGCAGTCTACAATGCTGTGTGTGGGAGTCCAGACATCTGATCTTTTTCTGCAGCACTCGTAAGATCCTTGATGAGAACCCCCAACTTCGCGATCAGTGGACCTCCCTCATTCCCGTCGGCAAGATGGGAGTGCCAGAAGACCTAATGGGTGCCGTGACCTTTTTGCTCAGTGATGCATCGAAGTATGTCACCGGCGCCGAGCTTCGTGTAGACGGTGGCTACACGGTGACCTGATTCTTTGTGATTTTCATTTCCATGGATCTATCTCCTATGATTCGATAACTCTTATGCAAGTACCGATACTCATTTTTCACTAATGAACATACAACGACTCCATTTTGGCTCTGTTCCACTCATTTACTACTTTCATTTTCTGTGGACATGATATCAAAAGTGTGTTTACAATGAATTACTGATTGATACAAACCTGATTCAACTCAAAACATCCCATATGTTGATTTTCCTTTCTCTTTCTTTCGGCCTATCCCACCAATGCCGACCAAAAGGTGGGCATGCGTAAGATCTCCACCATCGTCCCGCAGGCCAAGGCCAAATATCTCCGACAATATTGTATTGGCAATTGATTCTTGTCTAGACATTTATTAAGCCGCTCACTAATTACCGATTATTATGGAGTTGGAGCCTTCAAATGTTAATTACATATTTAAGCAATTACGCACCCCGTAGAAGAGCCCGAAAATGACCACTTCCTATTGCATGAAGCTGGTGTAGATCATCTCGTCCCTTGCAGCCTCCAGAGCTATGGGCCAAACGTACAGCACCAGCCACAGATGTCGGGTAATTGTGATGAATTTAGTACAGCCAGTACTCTCTTGGCATGAGACTCGACTAAAAAAAGGCCTCGAAAAGACGGATATTATGCCAAGCATCCAAGACATTAGCTTCCATTCACCTCCACATGCGTATGTTGATAGTTAAATTCAATTGGCATATCATGGTAACCGAACCGGGCGAGCATTGAGCAGGTATCACGCCACTCGAATAGAAAGGGTCAACATCGGTCCTCATTGCCCGTTTTCACCATGTTGATGATGATCCTCCGACCCGATGCCGATCCTTCTTTATCTCCGACAATCAGGAACAATCCTTTTGATGAACCACCCCACGGCTAAATTATTACGACAGAGACCAATCCCGCATGAAGCAATTAATAAGAAGCTTTCCCCCTCATTCCCGTTGTGTTCCTGATTGACGTGACGAATTCTTTAACCATGCGCTCTCCGTTCCTATTGGCCCTGGCGGCTACATCCGCCCTTGCAGTACACTCGAACACATTGTTCAATTTTACCAGTGGCATCGATATCGAGAACAGTGAGCTACGGCCCAATGGCCACCTACTTCTCACCACCTTTGAGAAAGGCCGTCTCTACAACCTGAATCCATACGCAAATAACCCCAAAGCGGAGCTCATCGCCTCGCTCCCGGGTGCTACTGCCCTTTGCGGGATCACAACAATCGCCTACGACAAGTATGCCGTTATAGGTGGTGTCCGCGGTAGCTATCACTATGACAACGAGACCATCTACGCAGTCGACCTCAGTCAAGGTGCCTCCCAGCCTATCATTCAGAAAGTCGCTCATCTCCCTGATGCAATCATGCTCAACGGCATGGCCGCACTACCCAAGCAGCCTCATGTCGTTCTTGTCGGCGACGCAGTCCTGGGAGTCTTGTTCCGCGTGGATACAACAACTGGAGCGTACAAGGTCGCATTTAACAATACTGCACTAGTCTCCCCATCGACATCATCACTGCCCATTGGGGTTAATGGACTAAAGATCGTCGAGAACGATGTTTATTTCACGAATAGCGCAGGCGGTACTTTTGCTAAGGTTCCTGTGAGCGATGATGGACAGACATTCGGTGCTGTGAAGGTCATTGCTACTATGGATACCAGCATTGGAGACTGGGATGACTTTATCGTGGATTCTAATGGCGTTGGCTATCTTGCTCAGCCTACCCTCGGTGTTGCACAGGTGTTCCCAAATGGTACTCACAGCATCTATGCTAGTGGTATCTCATCGGCTACTTCGGTCCAGATCTCGAAAGATGGATATGCGTATGTGACGCAGAGTACTGGGTTGGTTGATAGATTCAAGCTTCCATTGAACACCACCGTGGCAGAAGGCGAGGTCTGAGTGTGTTATATGAAGCATTGAACCTT
Organism: Penicillium longicatenatum; assembly: GCF_028827895.1. Taxonomy (NCBI): domain Eukaryota; kingdom Fungi; phylum Ascomycota; class Eurotiomycetes; order Eurotiales; family Aspergillaceae; genus Penicillium; species Penicillium longicatenatum. Next base: position 3,057,141 of record NW_026643120.1, on the reverse strand, counting down.
GTGATTGATAATTCATCATATGTTAGATTGGTGTGAGTCGAATGTGATCTATTGCTATGAGATGAGATTTATTGAACAGGACTTTAGATGATATGAGAAAACACAGGAAGAATCTTCGAAATCTGATATATCATTTCTACATTTGCAACGGCTGAGCCCTATTCTAGTACAGATGTGTGGAATTTGCCCGATTTGACTTGCTTTAGACACTCGGTCCGCGACTACAAAGTTCACTACTGGAAGTTAGTGCCTGGAATATCTGGCAACAGACTCTCCAAGTGGGTCCTGGCGGAGGCCAAATCGGGGATATCAAGGGGCAAATCTCTCCTTTCCCGCAAACAAACAGCTTACGTTGACATTCCGCTCATGCACTACCTCGTCGAATGACTCGTCCATCTACCTGCGGTTAGATGCATTAGTCGTTTTCGCAAAGGGGAGTGAAACATGTTAGTCTCACATTTCGAACTCGCCCTGAACGCTTTTGCAATCTCTCCTCCAATCGACATTTTTCTAGATCGCTCTAGAATTTGTGACCACTTCTCTCAACCGTAAATCTCTACTTCAGTAAGCTGGGATCCGGTAAGACTGTGGGGCTACCCCAAGGTTGCAAAGGGGAGTGGAATGTGGGCTTGAAGGTGTGGAGGTGTGGAGGTCAGTGGAGATATCCAGGCATGCAGGCAATCAGGCGTTCTCAGTGTGAATGATTTGTCACAACTGCCAGCCTCTTTAAGGGTTCGTCGCTCAGGATCTAAGTGCTTAAGACCGGCCCAATCCCGGCCCGTCCCGACTGCCCCGAGCATCTATCGTCTCGTATTCAGCATGAGCTTGAAGTAAACATCATGAGAAATTTCCATGGATTATAGGTGGAGTGTGAACATCACCGTCAGCTTGGCCCATGGTTTGATCGCCGATCCCACCTTGGAGGTACGTTGATCTGGAGAATTTCTCCGGATTTGAATGTCTGAGCTTCACCCTTCCAATCCCTGTCCATATCTGGGGTTGAGATCCAGATCCTTGCAAACTTCCTAGCGCTGGGAATTTTCCACCGCTATCTTAGGTCTTTGTACCTATGACGCAGAGCTAACGCGTCTCAGCTCTGTCCTCCTTGCACTGCAGCTCATGCAACTCATGGTCTTTGACAGTATCTACCCCGCGTATAGCCTATCTTTGTCTGATTCTAAATGATTGTTACCCCACGACCAATATCGCCTATTCCTCACAAGTCATACCCTGGAACCTTTCTTGATCCACTGCTCTGATCCCATCGACGCCCGTTCAATCATCTATTTTTCAGACCCGCCTTACACCCTCCAGCCCATCTCGGATCATGCGTTAGCCCTCATCGGCAGCTTCGAACTTCATTCCGCCATTCTGGCAAGTGGACAACGCGTCCAAAACTTGACTTTTATCGGACTCACACCCTCTGCACTCCGCTATGTCACACAAGATTCCAGATAGCCTGGTGACGATTTCCCAGGTGCCTTGCCCTAGTGAGATTCATGGTGGAGAGAAGCTGGACAGAACACAGATCAAGGCGTTCTGGCAAGGTACTGGAACTGAGAATCTACCTGACTGTTGTTTCAAACCTTTTACTAATCGGAGCAATCACAAAAGCGTTCTCCACATCAAGCCAAGCCAGTGATCGCGAGATGGATCGCAGATTGGAGTACCTGTTCTGGCGGATCTGGAGCAGTAAAAATCTCCTGATTCACATGGATATCAAGTATCTGGATGATTTAGTGTCCCGCATCATGATTTCTGAACCCCTCGCTTCGTCAGCGCGGACATCAGAGCAAGTAGGTGTCTCCCACGTTTCATCTGTTTACACTTCTTCTCTTCCCTTGCCATCACACACACACTAACCACTAGTCACCTCTAGGCTAGACTTTCACTTCCGGATTCTAGAGTTTTTCCCCAAGCTGTTCCCGAGCCTGAATCCAAATCTATGCCTCAAAATGGAAGACCCAAGCCTCAGTGTGAGGTACCGGGTTCCACAGCTCTACACCCGATTCTCAAAAAGCCCAATACTCCCCACGGTGAATTATCGAAAATGACTCGCCTTGTCATCGATCAGCCCGATGGTGGAAGTATCACCCGCAGCCCATCTAACCCACCTACTCCAGGCGTGGTAGAGCCAAAAGAAATCTTTTCTGACCAACAGGGGCCTAGAAGATCATCACTAGCGGCCCCGTCACGTATCCAACGAGGTGGAAAACGTCGACCTTTGATGGTTGGACGTCGCAAGTCGTCGCAACCAGCCATCCCCAAGACTGCTTTAACCAACAAAAAACAAAACGCAGGTACCAAAGCCTCGGGGGCCATGGAGGAGATCTTCGATGCCGACGATGATATAACTCCAGAGCCAGCAACTCCAAAGAGCACCGCGCGTAAGACTCGTGATGCGACCTGGGCTGATCTAGACCATGATCAACCCTTCATAGATTTTCCAGTCACCCTTACCCCGGCAGCAGCCAGTATTTTGACCGACGGAAAACACCCAGCTAGTACCCCCTCCATCACCATCACTCCTGCCGGAGTACTCCCGATGTCCGAATCCCAGGACACTATGAAACCCCAAAGAATTCAGACAGTTAGTGATGAAACTCAATCCAACCAGATCAAAGACAGTCAAACTGAACCCATGGACAACAGTTCATCTGAAAACAGATCCGATTTTCGTCCCAAACCTGTACAAAGCACCCCCGTCCCCGGAAACAAAGACGCGTACACAGTTCCCATGGCCCACAAAACGATGGACGAACTCTTGGAGATAATCACCAATACCACGCCTCTGGATGTGCATAACTGTGCTCCAGATCTCCCACTGCATCTCTTCGACCATGCATGGCACCCGCTCCCGCGCCTCAATTACCCCTTCGACCACATGATCGAGGGCTCCCATGTTCTAAGCCGCGGCCGCCATTAGTGCCATTGGTTTCCAAGAACTTCCGCAAGGAGTGGATTGAAGTTATCAAGGAGGAGAATCGACTTATTGCTGAGCAAAAAGCGATGGAGGTAGAGGGGCAGGAATCTTTGACTTCTATCAAGCAGGGTCGTGAGCACCAGGGGACTGGAGAAGAATTTGATGACTCGGAGATTTCTTGGGGGCAACGGTCTCAGGAGCTCCATTCTCAGGAAACAGCGGAGCAGTCGGGGTATCGCTCGGATGATGAGCAAATTCTCCAGGAGCTACGGACTGAGCCTTCGGCCTTTTTAAGTTTCGATCCATGTTACGAACCAGCCAACGTTGGAAATTGAAGTCTTGCCCATGGTGTTGTTTTCGACGTTGCCTATGACCCCGATCATATAATTGGCCTATTTTTATCGAGTTGTTCAGCAATATCATCAAGTTCTTTAGTGCAAAAATACCTATGTCAGGAATTAACGGAGCTGACGAAGCAAAAGATAAGACCCTAAACAACCAAACCAATCAAACGGCAATCTGCCGAGCGTCGGTATTTTCCGAGTAAAGTTTCAGGGAATCTGGAATACCCTTTAATACTCAATGCCCACTCGGAAGCTATGTTCTTCGCACGTTGCCAGTCTCCATTTCCAATGTTGACTTAGACTTACCACCCACCTGCCGTTCAGCCCTCCGTTGAGCATTCGCATTGTCAAGAAGGATCTTCGCCGTCTGCCAAGATACTTCGTTTTTCTTGTGCAACGGTAGTTCTTTCAGATTCACGCAGATGCTTAAAAGAACACCATGTTCTTTGAGTACCAGAAAACGGGAACGGGCCGCGAGATGGCGTTTTTGTCTGCGGGGCTTTTGGATTCTGTTAATCAGGAGTGGGCTGAGTATTTCGGATACGAGGCAGAGTAAGCCTGGTGAGTTAACCCTGGATGTGGACCTTGATTTTGGCGTATGGATCGGTGTAACTGCCTCCGCGCCTGGAGAAGCAATATTATCGTTATGTATTTTGGTTTCCATCAAATGGAAATTGGGGATTGAGGTACTGTAGATGAACTCCAATGGAGGCAGTGTGAAAGGATACAAAACAGTAAAGCTGCAGGGGTATTTTCGAGGTATAGCTAGGTAGGCCATGGATGTTATGCATAAATCCATTGTTGGATTCCTTGAGGTTTGCAAGCAAAGAAGCGGGGACTGTCCAGCGAAGGACATAACGCTAAGCTCGACCAGGGAATGATCGCCCTACGTGAATCATGCTGTTCTGCAGAGATAATATGAGTAATATTGCGAATTAGACATCATATGTTCATATTTGCCCTTTTGAGAATATTTGTCTCTATCGTATAATACCGTGGGCTAGTTTAATGCGCCCTCGTGGTTGACAAGTCAAATGTCACCATTTCTGATCCTGGTACTCGACACTTCCTTCATTTTTACTGTGCAAATCGTGTACGGTGACCCAGTTCAGATATTCCGGAGTCGGTGAGAACCATACTTAGTGAAATCGTGACTCGGAAAGTATAAAAGGGGCATCCAGCTTAATGATGCTTCATTGTTGAGCGTTACCCACAGATTACCCTAAGGGGAGAGATATTGTTTTGAGACACAAGAGATTTGTTCATAATATTCTGACTATTCAGGTGGTTCATCCGAGTCAAGCAATATAATCTACCTTATTGATTGGTTCCAAGTGGGGCAAGACGTGATTGAGAGGGATATCTAATTCCAACGTACTATGTCTAGATAATATCAATGATTCCCACCTGGCCAGACAAAAGATTAAACACATGCGATTCTCAAATCCCGGCCCTTAATATACCACAACCGGCACCATGTCAAAGCCCAAACGTTCACCTCTTACTATATTAGAAACCTTATTCTCCGAGGATTAAGCGTGGACCGGACCCACTCTGGACTAGTCGAACCATGGAAATAACCAGGGGCACACGTTTCTACTCCCTCCCCACCTGTTTCGTTTCACACCTCACTGGTGGAAGATCGTGCCCCCTCACCAACAAGCCTCGCCGAGAAACCAGAATGTGCCGGATGATTACGCCCAGTAGGGCTTGTTCTGTGTCTTCTCCGAAGCTAAACCTGATTAATCAAAGTTTAATAAATCCCGGCGCTGGACGCGTCCGCACGGATCCAACAGATTACGGAGCCTTGCTGCAGAACGTTAAAACAACATGGCTGATTGTGTCTAGTCACTAGTCTGCAAGGCGCCATAGGTGGATAAAGGCTTGTGGCACCGGAGCTACTATCCGAATGAGGTCCGCTTTGTCGCGATCAGTTCGGACGCCTTCACTTCCGGCTTCAGGGGAGATTGTGGGAGGTATAAAAGAACGAGGGCAGGATCACCATTGATTCATCCAACCTACGTTCTTTTCTACTTTTTTTTTGGTCATTAATTTTCCAATTTTTCTATTCTTCCCTTCTTACTGTTGATCAGTAACCATGAAGTTCTGCATCGTCGCCTGTTTCGCGGCCTCCGTGCTGGCTGCCAGCCGCACCACCGCCCCCTCCGGATCAATCGTCGTGGCCAAGTCGGGTGGTGACTACAGTACCATCAGCGACGCCATTTCGGCCCTGGACACTGACTCCTCGGAGACCCAGACTATCTTCATCGAGGAAGGTACCTACGAGGAGCAGGTTTACATCCCCAAGCTTTCCGGAAAGCTCGTCATCTACGGCCAGACCGAGGAGTAAGTCCAATCCCATACGAAATCACGATACTCCATCTAATCAATCCTAGTGACACCACCTACTCCTCCAACACCGTCACCATCACCTCGGGGCTGGGCCTCGTGGATGTGAGCGACGACGACGAGACCGCCACCCTCCGTAACTATGCCGCGAAGTCTGCCGTCTACAACATTAACGTGGCAAACACCTACGGCGAGGGCTCCCAGGCTCTGGCGCTGAGCGCCTACAACACTGAACAGGGCTACTACGGCTGCCAGTTCACTGGATTCCAGGACACCGTCCTTGCTGAGACGGGCTACCAGGTCTACGGTACCTGCTACATCGAGGGTGCCATCGATTTCATCTTCGGCCAGACCGGTAACGCCTGGTTCGACAGCTGCAAGATCGGTGTCGTGAAGTACGGAGATGGTACCATCACCGCTCAGGGCCGTGACTCTAGCTCCGAGGAGGGATACTTCGTCATCAACGAGAGTACCATTGAGGCTGCGGATGGTGAGGATGTTGAAGAGGGTACTTACTACCTTGGTCGTCCATGGGAAGAGTATGCTCGCGTTGTCTTCCAGAAGACTGTTATGAGTGATGTGATTAACTCTGCTGGTTGGGTCGAGTGGTCTACCAGCGAGCCTAACACTGAGCACATCCTCTTCGGCGAGTATGATAACTCTGGTGACGGTGCTGAGGGTACTCGTGCTAGCTTTGCTGAGAAACTCTCTTCTGCTGTTGACATCACTACTATTTTGGGCAGTGACTACGCCGACTGGGTTGACACCAGCTACCTTGCTTAAGCGGGTCACCTAAGCTGTTGCTGCATTTTTGCTCTTTTCTTCTCTTTCCGGCAAGACAGTGCAAAGGAAATGTAAACTGAACTAGTTTATATACCGAAGTTCAAAGCCACAATCTGTCGAGGTCCGGAAGTCGGTGTTGCAATTCACTGAATTGATTCTCGAACTCTAGGAATTTATATCCAAAGACTTGCATAATTTAATTATCTGAACCCCATTTTTGGCTCAATTGACAGTTGGTAGCTTTGATAAAAGGTAAAGTAAAAAGCAGTAAACTCCACTTGAAAATCGGCAAACGCCTAACAGCATAGATACATGGCAACCTATTAGGAAATCAACCATACAACCAGCGCATGATTCATTCTAACCCTTTGACCTAGCCATAGAATACATGCAAATATTGCAAGACTCAACAGCATCACCCTGTCGAACTTAAATTTGAGATCCCTTCTCGGCATCAAGATCATCAGCCATAGCAGCCCGTCGACCCTTAAGCCAACGAAGCAACACCCAAGACGCAGTAAAAACCCACATCAACAAGTTCACAAGATCAATCCAAACAGCATGCCGCATGCGATTAATCTTCGACGCATCTCCCAGCACCGAAGTAGAACTGTCACTAGAGCTGGAGCTAGAGCTAGAGCTAGGGCTGGATGTCGAATCCCTCTTGCTGCTGCTGCTATCGGTAGGATAAACCCCAATATACATCTTCCCGAAGATGCCGAAAACCGTCAACCAGATAATACAAAGCACAGCCTCCCACACAAACTGCGGCAGATGCAACTTCGGATTGCTCGAGTTATTCACTCGCTTCTTGATGAACGGCAAAATCATATGGAAAGCCGCAGTGCTCGTCGCGAGGAATCCTACGACAAGCGCAAACACCCACTTCGAGTGGTACGTATCGTGATATTTGTGGTCATGGTGCACACATCTCCCGTAGAGGCCGATAACAGTGAGACCAAAGACAAATTGCAGGAAGCGTAGGATGGAGATCATCATCGAGACGAACTTTGCTCCTTTGCTCATAGGTGGTGCTGGTGGTTCGGGGGCGATGTATTGAGTGTTTGTGCCTGGCGTTACGCCAGGTGGGTATTCAGACATTGGGTAGGGGTTTGGATAGGTGTAATTTGGATGAGGCTGTTGGAACTGGGCCTCTTTGTTGGCCTTGCGCTTTTTTGCGTGGTCATAGCCCACTTTGAGGAGTTTTGCTGCGACGAACATGGTGGTTGTTGACCTCGGAAGGGTGTTGGTGGTATTAAATATCGACTTGTTTCTCGACTGTAAGGGCTATGCTCAAGGAGAGAAGCACGAAGGATATATGTCGTCAAGACGGTATATCACAGTAGTGAATGGTGATAGTGAATGAGGATGAATAGCAGCGTGTTGTCAATAAGAATAGAGAGCTCTAGAGGAGTCGGGTCATCAACCAGGATGATGCGACAAGTAAAGAGAATGACAGAGACCCAATTGTTTCAAAAGAGACGACACGGATAAAAGAGAAGAAAGAAATGGAGCTGAAGGAAAGAAACAAATGAAAGGCGTTGCTGTTGCTGGTTTCATAGGCATCCCGGGGAAGCTGTATGCTTTATAGATTCTAAAATAGGCCCAAATCCACCATACCGTCGGTCTCTTTTTGGAGAACACAAAGAGGAAGTGTTACAGGTAGCCATTGTTACTATTTTTTGGCTTGTCTAGTCTAGTATGAAACCATTCCCGCCTACATGATGAATGCCGAGCGGCTCCAGCTAAAAGCCCCACCACGTCGGTTGTCGCCTTGAATTCTCCGCCATTGAAGCTAAAGCCAAGTAAGATGATGAAACAAAGCAGTTCTTCAGGACAGAAATAGACTTGACCTGCAGGAAGGTAGCTAGAAGTGTATCCCGGTATTAGCACAGAGAGAAGGGTCTGGTGGGTCGGCGCTTCACTTCGCGCGCGCCAACAAGGATTGCCGTTTCAGCGCAAATGCGATCATCAACTATGAGCCAATCAATATGGCAACCCTAATCATTTAGAAGCCGCAGTTCATTGTTTCAGCCTTATGCCAATCCAGGCCACTGAAAATAGCCCGGTCATCGAACAAAGAACTGACCAACGTAACATGCCTGGGTCTACACCTACTCCTACGGCATCACCTCAACCTCAACCAAATGATTATGCACATTGCCCTTCATGGTTTGTCATTACAATTACAGACTGCTTGAGAATTATAATGATGATAATATCCTGCTCAAACCCAATGCTCGCCGTCCTAAAAATGCTTGAGGGGGAATTCCAATGCAAAACTCGTAACAGCTCGTTCCCAGACACCAAGAACCTTCCAAGAATCTCCTTACATGTAACACCTACACCGTACTTCAAGGTGGCCGCATGGTTCCGGCGTCTGCAGGACCCTTGGCAGCCCCCGCTGTTGCTAACTTGGGGTGATTGCCAGGCGGCAGAGGGGGTTTCAATTCGGTGGGTGATTCAGGATTAGGTGTCGGGAGCTCTGGTTCCTCGTCATACTCATGACCCAGGTAATCGTCATCATGAAGCCCCGATCCAGTCGCAGAGGAGTGATCGACCGAGGCGCGGTCGTAGCTTTGGTGGCCTGAGGCATTCTTTGCCGCATTCTTTGATGCCTTCTTTGTCTTGCGGCCCTTCATCTTGGCCTTCTCCAAAAGACGCTTCTTCTCAGCAAGTCGCTTTCGCTCCTTCCGGTCCTTGATCTCATATTGTCGTATCAGTGCCTCAGGCGGGCGGCCAAAGATGCTCTCATATTCACAAAATTCGCAAATCCAAATGTCTTCCAAGCTTGGAGGATGATGAATGTTGGTGTATTGCTGCTGAATTTTTCGCTGTCGTGCAGCCATAGCGTAGACGCTACCGGGAGATCGCTTCTTTTTGCGAGTGACAGGAGACTGATCTGACACGGGTGCATGCGATCCGGGTGGTATTTGTTGATTGATATTAGGGCTTGTCTGTGTACCTTGTGTGGAGAACCCTCGAGAGTTTCCAGTGGTAGCAGCAAGAGGGGAAGTGGGCGAACGATGAGGGACCGAATATGAACTTCGCTGCATAGCCATGCCTTTGGACGAATCAGACTCGCATGTGAAGGTGAATTGTGTCTTGGTCGGCGTAGTATTTTCCTGCTCCAGCAAGCTAACATTGCTAGGACCTCGGGTGGGTGAGGTGAGGGTAGCGGCATTTGCGATGGCCGTGGAAATAATTCCTTGATCGGATGAGTCACCTGAGAAGCAAGTCAGCTATATCGCATACTTTATTCGTTATTCAGGCACAGGCTGAGATACGAACCAGATGGCCCAGGGGATGACATCAGCCCATCCCGCCGACTCGGGGTCCGAGTGTTCATCCATGCGTTCTGAGCATTCGCAGACAGCGGGTTCCGTCCGCTGCTATTGCGGGGAGAACTGCGCCCAAGACGTCCTCTGCCCGAGCCAGAGATCCCACTGGCCAATGGAGAAGCTGGGTTCCCATTCCCATAGTACGTTCCAGGACCCATCCCATCACCGGCCACTGTTGGAGCGGGGTTGGCCAACCCCATGTTGGCAAACTCCGGTGATAAGGCCGAATGGTGACCAGGCATGTTGCCAGGCGTGGGGATTTTTCGCTTCTTCTTATTATTCGTGTTTTCGAATGCGTCATAACCGTCAGGACCCGCCGATGATTTTGAGACACCGCCTTTCCCAGATCCTGGGTGTAGGCTAGAAACCGGCGACAAGGAACCCCGAAATCCTGCACTGCGACGTACTACGACTGGCGCGTCTTCATCTCCACTTTCTAGCTCAACGGTTGTCTCAAAGCCGTGGTGGGAATCAGCCTCGGGGGTTAGCTCGTGTCGATCCGACTCGATAGTCTGCTGAACGTAGACCTTGGAGTCGTTCACCGCCTCTTCTGAGTCCCCAGACACTCCGTAAAAGATCTGTGATGCTGGGGGAGTTGGCGGGTAGAGAATCGTGTCGGCAGCGTCGGTAGACAGGCGGGAGCGCAGGGTCCGTTTAGGGAGAGGACGAATCAGACGATCGGGATAGACGGAGGAAGGTGTGTCAGGGGCCGAGTTGAACGTCCCGTCTACACGAGTGCAACACCACGTCAGTAACTGAGTAACCGGCAGATAGTTTGACTCGAGAAGGTTAGGGCCCTGCCGGATCACCTTACAAGGTGGCCAGACCGGGATGTCCCCTTACAAGCAAGACATACTCAGAGTCGCAGTCATCATGCAAGTTTCTCAACACTGGGCCTCCCCCACAACGGTTCATACGTGTGGAATGAGGTATGCCAGCCCGTTTCCTCTTTCCTTTTGTTTCCCCCTCCACCGAAGTTGTTTTAGGTAAGCCAGTTGGACCAAAGTTCGATTTCGTGATATTTCGGAGGGAATGATTTGGTTCGGCAGAAACGCTATTGATCCGACAAGTTAGTTACATCAAGAGACACATGTCAGTGGTAACATAGTCGTCCATGGACACCATAGATATAGGCAAGATATGTCTAGGAGGTCTCCGGTGGCCTCGGCGTTCCACAACCACGGAAGAGGAATATCATGAACATACCCACAAAGCGTGCTCTAAATCCTCAAAGTCCAAACTCTGATCAAGAAATACAAGAATTGGGCACGACAGAAAACCCGATCCGTTGGCTCTCGCAGGAAGGCGCTGTTCGAGCTTCAGGTATGATCTCGGAGAATAGCACGGAGGGGTTAGAGATGTGAAGCGAAATGAACAGCGAGTCACGGGAATTCGGAACACTGGGCGCTAACCGTATATGGTAACCCTGGGCACCCAACCGGGTCCTCTGGGGTAGATTGCATTACGCATCTTGTACTCAACTGGATTCCCTCTCATCTAAACTGGAAGCCCAGGTTTCCAAAGACTATCCCGCTGGATGTCTCGGTCTCACATCACATATCCATCCTCTACTCATGAATTCGCTGGGATTGGTATATTTATGCTGCACGGCTGCGTTCTCCGCACTGAACCAGCTGAGTACTAACAGGAAATGGAAACTTCACGGTGTGGTAAACGTTATCGACAGACTAATATACCTAGGTAGCATGTCAACAGGGGATGAGCAAGCTTGCTGCCCTTTGTACCTGCATGGTTGGCAGCGCGAGAAAAAATAAAATAAAAAATCAACCCCTCGAAGTGCCTTGCGTGCGGCTCGGACACCCCACCAGAAGCTTGAGATCGAGACTGAACAACCTTGCTCCGATTGAATATCCAATCCATTTCCTCTCAACGGATTCGACAAGCTTTGGCTTTCCACATCGCTACTCGTGACCTCGGTCACCAGGCATCGCGGACATGAGCGCTACGACATGGTCCTTGATGTTCTATACAATTGCAGAATAGCGCCGAGTATTCAACATGCACTGCATACCTTAGCGAAGATCCGCATTGATTTCACCGCATCAAGAGTCATGCAGCTCATCTCAACTCGCTTCCTGCTTGTAGACCCGGGTCCGTTCCTGTTGCGTTCACGTCCAATTCTCGCGTCTCGGAAGGATCAGAAAGGTTTACCATGGCCGTAAAGATGCAGGGGCCAATGTCTTTTCCGAGACCGAGCTAGACAATCACCTTGCCAGTAGTGGAAGGGGGACCGAAGAAAGGGTTTGCAGATTGAAGCGGGTGGGAGGGGGGCGGATTTCTGCCGAGCGCGTCATGGTTAATTTTCAACTCAGCACACACTTAGGGAGACAACAATAAAACAAAGAAATAGAAACAAGTCTGATGTAAGAAGTAAGAGGAAGCAAAGAAAAATGAACACGCACAGAAGAAAGTGGTTAAAGAGGTCGCGCGTCGAAAGAGGCGTCGAGAGCGGGGAAGGACGGGCGAAAGTGCTTTTGGAGTCCCGTTCCGGCGCTTTTCCTCCTTCTCTTTCTCTCTCTCTGCAACCCCCGCCAATCCTGCACCTCCTCAGACTATGTAGTCATCGGGCTCTCTTGTGAGCCTTGTGACGCCGTGCTTCAGATCCATCTACAATTCTCAATTGTCTCGCCCTCCTTTCGCTCAGAAGGAGCTTGCAATCGCGCGCAAGAGCTCCCTCGCAATCCGGTGCTGCTGGACGCAGTGGTCAACAACCTCGACACCGTTGCGAGAACTTGTTTTATCTTTTTAACCCACCTTGAAAACATTATATCTAAAAGCACTCGATCTCTACAAGCCATTTCGCCATCATGACACCTCGTCGCTCCTCTCGGGCTCGCACCACACAACCCTCCCCAGCCCTCCTTCAACACACCAACTCCTCTGGCTCCTCAGTTTCTACTACTCGCGAGAGGAGCACTCGATCAAACCATAAAAATAACTCTCCTCAAGGCTCCTCGGGCCATCGATCCCAATCCATCGATGATGGCGAAAATGGCTCGAGGACCGACCTCCCACAAACGCGCCAGCGTCAGCGCGCCCACGACGATGACGAGGATCCTCCCCGCGAGGAAGATGAAGATGATATAGAAGAGGAGGAAGAGGAGGAAATCACAAGGTGTCTGTGTGGGCAGCAGGATTATCCAGGCTTGCCCCCCTCTCGTCGCGAAGCTCTCGGTCGCAGCATCGTCAAGCCAGAATCGGCCCACCCACCTACTGATTCGTCCGATATGTTGCCCGATGATATTGGGAGTATGTTCATTCAGTGCGACACCTGCAAAGTTTGGCAACATGGTGGCTGTGTGGGAATCATGGACGAGGAAATGAGCCCCGATGAATATTTTTGCGAGGAGTGCCGGAAGGACTTGCACAGAATCCGAGGCGAAGCCAATGGGTATGTTCACAAAATAAGCTTTTCTATATCGTTTTTGGTTTCCATTTTATTGTCCCTGATGGTTGCGTTTCGAATATGCTCGTGGCTCGAACAGTCGTTCCAAGTCGTGGGCGGCTAGAGAGGCGAGTTGCCTTCCAAAGAGAACGCGACTAGAATTCCAACTTTTGAGGCCATTGCATCTACCCGTCCCCTTGTTTAGATATCTGGTTCATCATGGAGGGGTGTTTTTCTTTTGACGTCCACCATGCTAACGATTTCGCAGCCAGCGCTCCTCCACATACCTGCCTGTCGTACCGGTGTCATCGCCTGCACCTTCCTCTCGACCCGTCTCTCGGGCCTCCTCCCGAGAAACCACCTCTCGACGTTCCAGGGATCCCAAGTCAAGAACTAGCGAGGGTGACATGAACCCGAAGCGGCGGTCCACTATGAACAGCCGGGATGCCGCTTACGACGAGGAGGAACTGATTCGGCGAGCCATTGAGGAAAGTAAGGAAGATACGAAGAGCCTTCCCGACGACACATCTCTTCGGCGGGGCAAACGAAGTCGAAGTGCCAGTGAAGTGTGCGTGCTTTCTGTTCTTAATTCCAAATCTTTGGTTCAAACGTATAGCTGACGGCTTATTTCCAGAAACAGACCGGGTGCAAAGCGTCAACGAACCGCTTCGCCCTCTCCAGCTGCTGTCTCGAGCCACATAGCATCTCAACCTCCATCCGATGACGAGTCTAAGACCAAAGTCCTAGCCCTGAATGGCACTCGGAGACAGAGAGCTACTTCTCGGAGTCAACGTGACAAAGAGCCAAGCAAGGGTGCCGATGAGGGAGAACTGGAGGCTCCGGAGGCTCCGGAGAATTTGGCCCGTCGAAAAGAAAGAACAAACCGTCGCAAAGGTGAAGGTAAGTCTCCTGGGAACAAGCAGGCTTAATTGATTGCTGACAATAGAACCATAGAATCTGAGCATGAACCCGCATCTCCAACCAAGGCAGCCCCACCAGCTGAACCGGAGCCGGTCCAGGCAAGCCCTAATACACCTACTCCTCAAGAGCCGACGCCCGCTCGGCCATCCACTCGAAAATCAGGCCGCCCACCGGCTCGCCGAGGTCGTGTCGGGCGTAACCAATATACCAAGGATCGCGATACAAATGGCACTGGTACTGAATCACCCCGTCGTGGGCACTCTCTTGATATTGGAGGAGAATCGCCCAGAGTCGGGTACGGTGCCAATGGAGTACATATAAATGGAGGGGACACCGGGCGGCCAAGCAAACCCCGTCACATGCATCCACAACGCACGACTATGAACGAGATGAAAAGACGTGTGGCGGCCATCCTTGAGTTTATTTCACGAATGCAGGTGGAGATGGCCGTGGCCAGCGAGAACTCTTCCTCTCCCATTGGCAACGGTGACCAAACTCAAGGCCTCCTTTTGAAGAGCATGGTCGATCAGATCGACAGCATCATGCCCTCGACGACCAGTGATGGCGGCGGATCCGCGCCCACTGACGGCGGTGACATGGAGAAGCCCTTCAAGGACCTGAGCAGCGTGGAGATGATGGACGTTCTCACGCGTCACCTTCTCAAATGGCAACAAGAGTACGGCAAGTTCGGTGAGCGGTAGTCCTGCCGTGTCACCTGCACTTATGTCTCTGTCTGGCCTTTATCTGTTGGTGCTTCTCAATACGATACCCCTGTTTCAGCTGTTCCTGTCGGCGGTTGTAAAGTAGAACGTCTACTGGCGTTTAGTTTTTTTATTTTCATTTTCTCTGTTTTCTACTCATATCGGACTGGCGTCATGATCATCATTGGAAAATGAGGCTGGTAATGGTTACTTATTTTGCTACCTCCAAGCTGCTGTGTTTGTGGACTACCATCTCAATTCATGGTTTATTTATGTCCGTGTTCCTATACTTCTGTTTCTGGTCTTGGGCTGGTGTTCTGGAAAATCTACGTCATATATGGGTTCTCTTGTTTCTATCCAAATCACTGCTCTGCATTCTACTTTTACAATGTACTATTCTTGATCGTGGCCATTCCTTCAATCTGTTCGATTTTTACTTCCATGTTACTACACCTGGGCCCTCTTCAGTAGCCTCAATTGCCGTTAACTAGTCCTGGTTCCAATCAATGCCTACAATTACCTACATAGGTATATACACTTCAGATGCAAGGTCTTGGGCTACCTCTACCCCAAATCATGAGACTAAAGCTACTCCAATGTCAGATATTACATCTTGATACATCGACAAGATTGCGAGATCGCCTGTGCCGGTACAGGTATATCATTAGCAGCAAAAATAGATAATCCTCAAATGGTGTCTCGATGGGGTTCTTGCCCACGGGACCTAGGAAGCCCTTAGCCCTGCACCGTCCCATTCTTGATTGATGTGATTCCAACTATAAATCCATTCACATCTAACACGAGGGGCATTCTAGCACATCAAAGCCAATCTACGTGTTGGACTTTTGGTCATAGGTGAGATGTCTTCACTGAGCCTTATTGTGACGACTTGGCGGCATTCCCTTTTCCGAAAAGCCAAAAATTGCAAGTTGTTCGCCATACGAGTTCCATATATATGCCTTCCGGGTTGAAGCTATATAATTCTCCTGATATACTAGATGAATCAACAGAGTCTATTTATTTGAGAGGCCAAGGAAGCATATAGATCCAATTGTTTGCGTCATCTTGGCTGAGATGTATTTATTTACTATATTAGCAGGAACACAATTGATGACTAGAAGATCGGGAGATCCATGGATCCAGACAGGACTTGAGATCCGGTGGGTTCTATTCATCGATGGTGGACCCCACAAGGGTTCCAAGGTTCAAGTTGCGCCCTGTCTGGGGAACTATAGACAAATAGGTAAGGCGGGGACAAGGGTCATGTAGAACGCCACCACTTTTGATTGTCACCTGGAACTGCCGCATTCTGGAACTCTAGCTAATGTGATGATAATATCTCTTCTATTGGTATTGTACGTTTATTCGGGCTTAGAAGTGGCAGTTCCCGTATTCCTGGCAGTCGCCCAAATTGGAGATTCCATGATTATATATTCCGGCAGCCATAAGATATATTTTGCGGCAGTATTCAGCGAAATTCCCAAATGATAAGCCAAGTTAAAGAATCCAAGCTTTTTGATTGTAATGTACAAAATGTACAAGTCTCTTTCGCAAATACACGAGGTAGTAGTATAGGCATGACGCTGCTACTCGGTAGGGACTCAAAGTGGAGAGGGCGGGAAGAGGCATTAAAAGCAATGCTAGTTGTGAGACATTAATTCTCAGGGTCGATCAGGGTCCAGGTCAAAATTACAATCAATAAGGACCTCGGCATATCTGACTCATTTTAGCAGTTCTCGTGCATCGTTTCCTGAACAACCATACTCTCATCACATCCACTGCCAAGGCGCCTACGATAATAAACAAACAAGCTGGTAAACAGGGAATATTCTGCCGATCCCAAGACACGTCTCGTACGAACTTAGCTTACGGGGAAAACAATGATTAGAGAGCCCTGATTTATTTGTATTAAGATCGCTTAGATACATGGAAAACCAGCGTGAGCCAGCAGATACAAAAGTGAATCCCATCACATTTTCAGCAAGGCAATAGATAGTAACCGTCATTGAAACAGATCATCAGACAAAGGAAAGAGAAAATAAAATCACAAAAAGAAAAGTTCATCACAAGACACCATAAGCTTCAATCAACTCCCAGGAGATTAATATCTAGAGAGTAAGAATTTACAGGCGGGAGCCGTGGATGACCTTGAAGTCAACAACGAGCTCACGGCCACCGTCGTTGATGACAAGGGCACGGACGGAGCCACGGCCGTTGGCAAAGGCATCGCCGATGCGCTTGGACAGACCACCCTGGGTGATAACGGGGAGGGCCTGCTTGATGTCACCGGACTCGGTCATGGCGGTGAGGGTACCGTCACCGTTGACGTCGAGGATACGGTAGGTCTTGAAGACGGGGCCGAGCATGGTCTGGACAACCACGGAAGGCGAGGGGTTGGAGACGAAGCTCGACTCCTCCTGCAGCTGGCGGGTGAAGAGGTCAACACCGAGGTAACGGTGCTGGCCAGTCTGGGAAGAGACCGAGATGCGGATCACCTGGCAAGGACGGCCCTGGAGGATCAGGATGTCGCCGATGCGAACGAAGTGGCAGGGGATGGAGACAGTCTCGCCGGGAGTGCCACGGTTGCGGGGCTCAATGACACGGACAGTCTCACGGGGAGCATCGTAACGGGGACCGGCCTCAACGACCTCATCGCGACCTTCAAAGGGGTGAGCGAGGTGGTGGGCAACACGCTCCACGCCGCGGCGGAAGGAGTGGTACTGACCCTCGTCGTCGTAGTAACCCATCTTGCGAGCTTGCTTGGGAGCGGGAGCGGGAATGGGAGCAGGAGCAGGGGCTTGAGAGCGAGCAGGAATGTCTCGGACGGTAGTCTGAGAGTACTGAACGTCGACAGGGGCGTAACGAGAAGGCTTCTCAACCTCGATCTCGCGACGAGTATAGTCTTCGCCTTGGTAAACGCCGGTGGGGTAACCCTGGTTGGCGCGGTCGTACGAGTAATCGGAAACAGGGCCCGACTGCTGGTACTGGAAAGGTTCTACGGGGTAACGACTCTGGTAAGAGGCGTTGACGTCGTAGTTGGGAGAGGTACGCTGACGGTAGTCTCTCTCAGTGATGTCGAGTTGGGTATCGACGACGGGCTGATCGTAGATCTGGGGACGTTCCTCGAAACGAACAGAAGATTGTTGGCTGGGGTAGCTAAAGAGAAGAAATGGAAAAGGAAATTAGCTTGGGGGGAACTCCAGTAAAAAAAAAGCATGCACATATATAAACAAATAACACGAGCCGTGGTCACCGCTCATTGGAGCCGGACTCCACCTCAGCGAGTGGAGTCGTTTTTGTGTGACACGTAATTTAGTCTGGGGCTAAACCCGTAATCATTCTAGACCGGGATAGGGTATCCGACAATAAATAGTCGGTCTCCACACGCAAGAGAGGGGGCAAAAAGTGGGCAATTGTGATGTAAGTGGGTTTTTGGGGTGCAATTGGGCTCCAAAATCAAAACAATCAACAGATCAACAATTGACAAACGTACCGTTCACGAGTTAACTCAACGTTAGCAGCGTAGCGAGAAGGGGCTGGACGCTCTTCCTGAACTCGAAAGTCGACTTCTTCCTTTCCGTAGACACGAGGGTCGGGGAGAGGGGCCTGTCGAGTATCTTCCCGTTCGACGTGCGAAGTGCGATCGAGTTGAACTTCTCCCTCTACTCTCGTCTGAGTAGTTTCAGAGACAGCGTCACTCCGGTACGACGACGGGAAGACACTGAAGGGGATTGGGACGCGGGCGTCAAAGTCCAGATTGACGGACTTGAATCGTCTTTTCTCGAATGCCTTTCGAACTGAAAGAACGAAAGACTAGACAAGAAAAGACTTGAGGGGAAGAAGTCTTTCTCGAAAGAATTGAAAGAAAAGAGTCTGGGGTAATCAGATCTTTGAAGATTGGAAGAATGTGGGAAGGATGCTAGAGGCCAAAGGGATGAAAGAGGAAGAGGAAGAGGGGGAGTGGATGGTCTTGCACTGCGGTTTATTTATGAAGCGCGCACTGCTGTTTGTTTACGACGCTTGACCCGATTGGTGCTCGATCGGCTCCCGAGGTTCAGATGAACGCGAATGGGTTTTACATTCTAGGCTTCTAATTACACCCTCTTGACACATTCCTAGCATCGGAATGTGACACCCACATGGGGAGATCTTTCCTGCTCCTTGATTAGTTGGACCTAAAGTCCCATTGATACTATACAGTGTATCTGTATACGTGGTATAGCGACTCTGTATTGCATCACATCACATGGAGGCTGGCCAGCCCCCGTCTCCATAGCAACCACCGGGTCCAATCGGGGTTTGCCGATCACTGGATCACGTCGATTCAGAGCTTGGGACGCGATCGATGCACCCGGATACCAGTCCCTTTATATCGTCCACGTTGCAGTGATGGTATAAAAATGATTACCCGGTTTCACCAATTGCGGATCTCTGGCTCTGCATGAGGAGACCACGCAATACAGACGCACACCAATTGGCAGAATATGATACATCCAAGTCTCCCTGGCGTGTTCCACTTGGTGTCGCCCAATCCCAACCCAATCAATTAATAGGTGGTTGGGTGCTGCTCCAGCTCATCCTGCAGGTGTCTAGACTCTCTGGGCGCGTACAGTTGTTGTTTTTCCTTACGAGGACCCTCCGTAAAGACCTGTAATTGACCTGTATTACCGAGGCTGGGGGGAGTCACACAGGCCAGCTGAAGTGGCCGGGACACGCTAGGATCCACTTGGTTACAGCAGATGCCCGCCCCCTCTCCGCCATCTGATGGCTGGTGTGATTTCCAACGGAATTAGCCTTTCGCGCTTGTGATGAGCACCTAGGGATACGCAATTGATCTTACGAAGCTACGACAATAAGAAATTCTGCTTGGTCCACCCCAATGATCTTATGATTTGCAAAATACATCTATCAAAAAAACAATTGTCTAGAGAAGAAAAGAAAAAGGGGGTCAAAAACGACGCGGCATCCATGCATGGGCTCGCCTGGCCACTGCAAATCAAGAACATCAGGGAAACAGTCGTATACAAGGTGTGAGAAGTAACGAGGGTATCAAAGTGTATATAGTACGACAAACCCACACCGCAATGAGAGAATGAAGTGAAAGATGAGACAAACGCCGATTGAGGATCCAGTAGGGCCTCCAGGACAAGAAAGAGTGTATGCTCGGACAGGGATACAAGACACAGGGGTGGATATGGCGCATTAAAGATTAGATCCACGCGGAAAATATCAAAGCCGTCCCCAAGATGACCGTAGGCCATGACAAAAGGGTGCTTCCCCTTTGAAAAATAAATCACAGAGAAAGAAAAGGTCGGTCATTAAACGTGTAGAGCAGAAAGATGCCAATCTTTATGCGGGGGAAAATGATAGTAAAAAAACAACTTTCAGATAATCAGACACTGGTATCAAGCTCGTAGACCAAAGGCCTTACGGAGCATGGGGAATCGCTTCTTTCGTCCCGAGCCGACAATCATCACATCTCGCGCCATGGGTCCATTTTCATCAGTGCTCATGGTGATGTCCGAGGCAGCATCGTCGTTCACAGGACCGGCACGAGAGGCTTGGGGTGATTCGGGCGCTTTGGTAGTTCCTACTCCCCCTCCATTTGTTGTAGCAGTTCCATTGGGCCCCGCGTCCTCAAGGGCTGGCTTTTGTGTCCTCAATGGAGAGGAGGGAGCGCTGGCACTTTGTTCAGGGATTGATTGAGGCCTAGCGTCAGAGCGGAACGACCAAGGCTCTCCACCCATGGTATAACGTTTGGCGTCCTTCTTCGTAAGTTTTTGAGGGGACGAAGGCGACTGCGACTGATTGGCAGTCACAGTAGTCACAGTGGTAGGAGCGCCATTCAAGGCCGCACCACGGACCTGCTCACGTTCCAGCTGCGATCGCTCTAAATGAGTATCTCTCCGAGAAGGGCTCTCCGCATCCGCTTTGCGAATGCGGTTCTGCGGATTCTTCGACTTCTTGAGACCAAGGCGGGTGAGGAGTCCTTGCTTGCGAGGTTGCATGATGAATTCTTCTAGTTCCTGCTGCGTCATGCCTCGCTGCCGAGCCACGGCGGCTAGGCCAGACATGTTCGGAGCATTTTTGTCGCGAGAAGCGGGCGGAGTGGGATTAACCCGAGGATCAACCGCTACAGGCCGAGATTGCTGCCGACGCTCCCCTTCAGAGCTATCTTCCAGATCGGTGGAATCCCCATCGTGGGCACCATGGCGACGGGGAATACCACGGACAGGCCGCATAGAGTTGGAACCCTGCTCTTCATCGCTAGAATCCACAAAACGGCTATGGAAAAACTGTTGCTGACCCTCGTCTTCCCCGTCCGAGTCTATGAATCGAGAGCTTGTAGACTTGGGAGGCTTTGAAGATCGGGCTCGAGGGGCGGGGGCAGCTTTTTTGTTGGTCGAAAAGAATGAATATCGCTCGTTTCCACCGCTTTGCGGGCCTCGAAGTGTTTTGCGCATGGTCCCTGGTCCCTGTGAGGAACCCGAAGACATTGGCCGCCGGTCAGTGGGAGAGTCTGTTCGGTCTGAGGGAGGTCCCCGAATGCTTGCACCGGCTCTCATTGTGCGACGCATGGCGCGGGATCCATCATTCCGAGGCGAATGACTGGCTCGCTTAAAGCTGCTGGAGGAGTCGCTGCCACTGGACCGGGTTCGACGAAGGGAACTAGGGAATCCTGCCCCTCCTGGTCCTCCCGTTCGCTGGAAGGCTGGCCCTAGTGACAAAGTTCGTGTTTTGCCATTACCAGTACCTGCAGAGGGGGCGGCACTGGAGTATCGGGGGTCGTTCAAGCTTGAGGTACCATAAGCGTCCACGGAAATAGGCCGCTTCTGCTGATTTGGCCTTGACTGTATACTCCCATTTGGAATCTCTTGAGCTTGAGATTTGAGAGGCAAAGTAGGACTTGGTGGCTCAGCCTCTTCTTGCACCTCACGATTGACAGAATCTTGAGTGGGGGTCACACGACCGTCATCTGCAGCCTGCTCTGTGATATCTTGGGATGCATCATCAATAACTGAAGTTCGACCCACCGGTCTGGGAGTTGGATCGCGATCTTCGCTGACTGTCTCTAGAGGGGCCGAAGACCTAGGAATTGAACGGCTATCGACGATGGCATTAATAGATCCAAAGCCATCCCCATCAAAGCCTTCTTCAGCATCACTGTAGATACTGTCACCAGATTCTCCTTCGGTATCCACGTCATCCACGTGCTTTGGAACGGCACTGGCCACAGGCTGGGGCTTCGTGGATTCAGCTGTAGATCTGAGGTTGCGGTCTGAGGCCGAGGGTGGGAAGCCACCCGGGATATGGTAGTTCTCAAGACTTGACCGACTCAAGCGCTGTAGCTCACGGCTAGGTCGGTCGCTATCGATTGGAGGTGTAGCGGGCTCCACTGCAATCGAAGGTGGGGGTACGTTTAAAGTCCCATGGTTAAAGGGCGGTTGTTTAGTGATACCACCAACGGCCACGCCATCCAGTCTCTTGTCAGTTGCAGCCTGTGGCTGAGATAGACTACTCTCTCCACTGACTGACAATTGCTCCACAGAGTTCACATTGCGGGTGTCCTGAGATCGGACCTTGGGAAGGACTCCTCCAATGGCATGGTCATTCGATAAGGAAACCGGGGTGGCCACCACCTCATCATCAGACGAACTGCTGGAATCATTATCACTGTATTCAGGAATTGCAGGCTCTTGGGAACCACCATCCCGAGTCCCTCGTACGCTGCCAAAGGAAGGGAGCATTGGCCGGGGCTTCAAGACTGCACCGAAATCATCATCACCTGTGGTCAAGTCCGATGCTCCTTGCTTCTTCTTACCAACACCAAGCCAACTCATGCGAGACTTGGTTTTGGGTGGTGAACCCGGGGTATATTCTTCGGGAGAGGTGGGAGGGCTTGCAGCAACACCGACAATCTCAGCCTCGTCTTCGAAGCTCACCCTAGGGGCCCGTTTCTTGGCGACATTGAGCCGGAATCCATCATCGGATGCTACTGACGTGCCATCGGATATCTCACCAGGTGGGTGAACAGGCACCCCGGTGAGTGACATCTTTCTATCCGGAGACAGAGAGCTTCCACGAGGATGCTTCAAGGCCGACTTGACAGGTGACACAGATCTCGCCGGGGGTTGGTGAATCTGATCTCCTGAACTGCTCACAGAAAGCCATTTGGAAAAACGGGCTGACCGGCCAGGGCTGTTTGACTGGTGAGGAAGTACTTCTTGATCTCTTAATCCCTTCGCAGCGGAAGGAGATGACTGGGGAGTCACTATCGAGTCAGCGCGGTCGGATGATGGAGATGCAGCTGCTAGTCGATTTCCAGGATCCTGACGTCGAGGGGCTTCAATTTCCGCATTTTCCTCCGGTTCGATTTCGCGGACAACCGCGGGCCATCTCTCAGGACCAGTTCGTGAGGGCGGATGTTCGTTGTCTGGACTGCTAGTAGATGGAGGGTCGCGCTCTAGGCTTTCAACCCTTGCGGCGTGAGAGGGGTCCGCGCGAGGACTGCTTTTTTGCGTGCTAATTGCTTGAGCAGCCGCAGCCGCAGCAGTACCCACAGAAGGTCCCGCAGACTTGCTCGCGTGGCTCCCATCTGCAACCTGCACTTTAGGCCTCGTGGCGGTTGGTTTCTCAGGTGTAGATTGCTGAGTATCGGTCCCTTGTGCTCCATCACTATCTACAACTGCCCCTAAGCTGATGGACTGATTCTCGGGAATCGAGGGAGTTAAGGGCGGCGAATTTGGCCGGCTGCCCCTTGGATACGAAAAATTGACCGAATTTCGGCTTCCTGGTCGCTCTATCTCAGGCACCGTGCTCAAGCTGCTGACCCGGTTATGCAAAGGAGAGCTCGCGCCCCCTCGATCAGAACTCACTCCTCGTGTAGAGATCCGTGGCGGAGATGCCGGAGGCGATCGCATCGATGGTTCAAGGCTCACCGCGCGACGGGAAGCTTCTTTTCGCTGGGCATATTGTGCAGGCAAGCTTGGCAACGGGGGTTCAACGGGTCGTTGTACAGGAACGGGGCCAGAGCTTGTCGATGGGCGATGAGGCGATGGCTCCCGAAATGTTCTTGCCGTCATCGAGCTCGAGCTATTCGATCGACGCAGAGGCCCGCTGACACTGGCTGAGCGACGGGACGTCATTGTGTTGCGCGGCGAATGAGTCGAGGCCGCTCGTTGGACCATGCGCTTGGTCTGGACATTTTCCACGGACGTTGGAGTTGGCGTGCGATTTCGCAGCGCGGCCGCGGCGGCCGCGGACGACAGGCTACTTGTGGAAGGTTGGGACTTTAGGAAAGCATGGCTGGCGGCAGACTGCGCTGATTGGGACGCAGATGTGGGGAGTGGCTAGAGCAGATATGAATGTTAGCGCCATATTTTAAACAATTACAAGCTCCCTATATCGCAATCGATAGAGCAGGGTTGTTCCGAAGTCGATGGTCGAAGCGGAGCCTACCTGATGGTGAGAAGAGCTTCTCTTGCGGCGGCCGAACATGATTGCTCAAGCTCCTGGAGCTCAGCGCGATGGCTAACGGGTAGCCGACCGGACACTGCACAGAGCAGCGCCGGGGTTGATCCGAAATATTGAGACGGAAGACTCGGATGTTGTGTGTAATGATTCGATGTAGAAAGAAAACCCAAAATGCAGATGCGATGATAGAGAACGTGACGAGCGATCCGTGCGGGGGGAAAACGCGCAATGGGAAAGAAATTGACGGATCAAAGAACGAAAACCAGTGAGAATTGAAGGAAATGGTGCCGAATGGATTTTTTGAAACCCCCGAGTTTCAGTGATGAGAGAGATGTTACATAGGGAATCGAGAAGTCGAGAGGGAAACTTGCGTCATGACTTCCAAGGAACGGGTCAGGCACCTAGCAAACCTTAAGAAACAGGATGTTTCCCCCCAGGCAAGGTAATTGGTATAAATGCATAGCGGCTGTCATTCCAAAGAAATAAAGGAGCAATATATACAAAGTCAAGTCTTTTAATAATGTCTCTAGCTATACCTCCCTCGTTGCCCCTCCCCAGGGGTGTCTCTAGTCGTTATGTCGTAACCCCCGAGCTTACCTTCCACACTCTTGAGGCCGGAGCTACTCCTGGTCGGGATCGCCCCTTAATTGTCTTACTGCATGGATTTCCTGAGATCGCCTACTCCTGGCGACGGATTCTGCCCCAAATAGCAGACGCAGGCTTCTATGCCATCGCTCCGGATCAGCGCGGGTTCGGCCGCACCACAGGATGGGACACCCGACCCTTTGACGAGGTCGATCTAGCTAGTTTTTCATTGACTAACCTAGTCCGCGATGTGGTGATCCTGGTCCATGCACTAGGATATCGATCGGTCCACTGCGTTGTCGGCCACGATTGCGGTGCCATCACCGCCTCCATGTGCGCGCTCATGCGGCCAGACTTCTTTCACAGCGTGGTGCTGATGAGCCACCCCTTCAACGGGAGTCCAACGCTGCCTTTCAACACTGCCAATGAAAGCAAAGATGAAAACGCGACGGCGGCTGATCGGGGTGGCGGTGGTGGAGCTGAGGGTTCTGCTGCTGCTTTAGGAATCCATCAGGCACTGGCACAAGCTGGTCGCAAGCACTATAAACGGTACTATTCAACGGCCCGAGCAAATGGGGATATGTCTCTGGCTCCACATGATCTACACCGCTTCCTGCGTGGTTATTTCCACCTTAAGAGTGGATCGTGGCCGGGCAACCAGCCACGTCGGCTGAATGGATGGACGGCCGAAGAAGTTGTACAGATGCCGTTTTATTACATCATGCCGTTGAATGCCACGATGCCCGAGGCAGTGGAAGCGCATATGGTTGACGAACCGTCGGGTGGACAGACTTCCCATTCGTGGCTTCCGGATGACGAGCTTGCGGTCTATGTAGCGGAGTATGCTCGCACCGGTTTCCAAGGGGGATTGAACTGGTACCGTGTTCGCACAGCTGGTGGTGGTCAGTACACGAAGGACTATGACCTTTTTGCGGGGAAGAAAATTGAGCCGCCCTGTTCTTTCATTTCAGGAGAGAAAGATTGGGGGACATACCAGGAGCCCGGTGCTCTGGAAAAGATGACCAGTGGTGCCGTATGCTCTGATTTCAGATCGCTCAAAGTCCTTAAAGGGGTAGGACATTGGATCCCTCAGGAGGCTCCAGATGAGGTGGTGCAGACCATCATGGAGTTGACCAAGGGCCTGAGTGTCTAAGCTATATGTCTTCCGGACTGGCGACGCTATGTGGTCTTAGTTGGGCTTGCAAACATAACGATCGTGAAAGAATTCCGATAATATAATGAAAAATTCAAGCCAAAGTGGCTCTTTCCAATTTAGAGCGCATATGTAAGTCTTTGATATAGGTATGCTCTATGCTCAAAATTTGCTGAACGCCTTGCAAGGTCCCAAAATTCCATAGTACCTATACCCCTTTATAAGGAGTATCAAACGTCTAAAAAAAAGTCAGCCCCAGCCCCAACTAAGCACCCATAAACAACCCGGAACATACCTTAGCCAACCTTGGTTCTATGAAAAGTGCATTTGCCTCCACCAACAATCCGGCTCCATCCTCTTCTCCCGGAGACAATTTCTCGATTTTCGCCTCAACCCAAGCCTTCCGCCCCTCGACCTTCGTAGTCTTTGCCCTCAGCACAACGTACGAATTGGCCATAGCCGGCGCTCTATAATTGATATTCAGATTCGCCGTGACGCCCACTTTATTTGGCAACAAGCGGAAACAGCATCGTGCAAGGCCCTCATCCATTAGCGTTGCGAGGATTCCGCCGTGAACGATTCCCGGGTGTCCGCAGATACCGCTACCCAGATACATGAACATGACGATGCTGTTTTCGGATTCGTTTCTGAGTAGAAAAGGTGCCATGACTAGTTTTTTGGGACCAGCGAGGGCACCTGTGATTAGGTTGTTGCTGCGGAGGTTTTCCGAGATTGTGTCATTGTCAAAGGCTGTTTCTTCAAAGTCGGGATCATTGAAAAGGCTTATTGTTGTTGGATGGTTGCGGATGAAGTCCACGATATGTTTGTCTTGGTTATCATCTTGTAGGTCGTGGAGGTTGACTGTGATGGAGCCCATCTTTAGGTTATTTAGGATGGTTGAATGGTCCAGGTAAGGGTATGTGTAAGATATGGAAGAGGCCAATTGATGAAGAATGTTGGACCGAAAGTAATCAGAACAGTGCAAATCGATTGTCATCCGAAGTGATACCCTAAGTAGCCCCACTGGCCCCCATAACCTCAAATAATGGCAATATTTAGCACCAGCGCAAGATGGGGGTCTCCGGTGCAGATAAAACCGTGAAAATTAACTTCCGGTAAAATTCGGCAATCAACACTTCCGCTTACCCGGCCACGATCTACGGTGAGATCTATTGAATTCATCTACACAAGATCCAAATCAGCCATCAAGGTTGTTCATTGATATAGATAGGTGGATATATTCAACACCACATCATTGAAAAGAAACCCAAAACACCAAGGAACACCAGAGACAGGTGAGAGAATGTTGACATAGCGCTGCAAAACACAGGGCAAGCAAGCCATGGTCATCGAGATCAATAATTTTAGACATATCGCAGATTAAAAGGAAAGGGTATGATTGTCATAAACATAGACGCGCGCAAATGCAGTTTGAACAAGCAAAAAAAAAAAAAAAAGGGTCAAAAACTCTACACGAAGCTGCCCAAGACGGCCGCCAACAGGAGCGGTCCGAGGGCAAGCAGTGTATGAGGCTTCAGACTCGGGGCCGCGTTGATTCCACCTGTTGTGTACATGTACTGGAATGTAAGGTCGGTAGAGTTGAAACAGTTGTCCCGAGTGACACTTTCAATCTCGGGGTCATGAACATCGGCGAAGGTAATGTCGACACACTGCAAAGAAATTAGTTGAAGAAGTATTGTCGGGGCTAGGACGAACATACGTTGTATAGTGCGGCACCGTGCTTTGCAGTCTCAACCACTTGGATAGTGGCATTGTCACCAACCTTGACGCTGACGTTCGCAGGCAAGGGAACCTGTGGCAGACAGAAGGTACCCGGGTAGGGATTGTTGGTCGGGCCGGTGATCTGGAAGGGAGAGACGACCGGGTGGCTCATGTTCTCAGGGATCGTGCCGAGACCAATGTTGACATAGATCAGGGCAGTCGAATGGCCGGGGAACCAACCAGGCTGGACCGCAACGGCACCTCCCAGGACGGGCCATTTAGTACGGTTGGTTGATCGGGGCATACCACCGCCTATAGCAGTTCGTTAGTTCAGACTTATTGCAGGTCGGAGCATCAACGGTTTTCCTTACAGGGATAAATCCACTCCATGCCATACGGGTAGATGTATGAGCCATTTTCGTAAGCAACACCCAGACCCTCAGATTCAGCGACGGTACCATTGGTGTGAAGGTTGTTTCCTCGGTATCCGGGGTATGTGATGACAGTGTGGGCATTCGCCAGGCCCACGCACAGCAGGACCAGAAGGGAAGCCCATCGAGATGTCGAGAACTGAGCCATGATGATAATTATGTGAGATGAGCGTTAAAGAAGGCTCAAGATGAAACAAAAGTCTAAAAGCGACACGACAGGTGGGAAGCGAAGGCAATGGAACCGGTCCAGTTATTCGCAATATGAAACCTGAAGTAGGCTGGTAAATGCAAAGATGAACGTCAATCCAGCAGACAAATTCTCACAAAGCCAAGGAAGATTTTCGAGGGCTGATCGGTCTCTTTTTGAGGGGCATTGCTCCTAGTGCAGACATGGCTGCCGCCGACGAGTGAGGATGCAGGATCCAGGTGTGACTGCTACTGCAGCTTGCACGACCCGTGAATGGTTCTAACTGGTCCAGTGGAGCAGGGCTGCTGAGGATCATCACGGGCCTGCTGCAAGTGCCATCACTTGAAGGGTATTGGAGCGCTCTGATTGGCGGAGAGGCTACAGCTCGAAGCGCCGAGGGGAGACGCTAACGGGTTTCCTGAGGGGTTGGCCTGTGGATGCTCGGCGCTTACAGGGCACATATGTGATGGAATTGTTGGGGGTTTATTATCACAGACAAGCACTTTTAGCACTTTTATTCTTGCGGATGCAGCTCGGTTCGGTTCATGGGATCCGCAATGATCAGTGTCGACCAACCCCAAGTTTGCTAAAAGTGGGTTGCGGGCAGACTAAATGCGACCGATGCATATTAAACGTCTGTTCCCAGGGGCAATTTTGGGATATTTAGGCCAGTCACAATCACAAACCTCAGATGTCGCAGGAAGTTCAAAGCGGAGTAATTGGGAAACTGCATAAGGGCAATTATCTTAGCCCTAGGATTCAACCGGAGGTCGATTTCCAAGATTCCAAGGTGATGAGACGCATTAGTGCTTGAGAGAACACCAGAGCTCAGAACTTGGGTTATCACACAATATCGGAATCACTTAGGCCCCTACTCAATCGTCTCCAGCCAGGTCTTAAGGTTTCAAGTCATCAGAGACAAGGAAAGCATACCACCCCGCCTTTCCTCCCGCTTAACCTTCAAATGTGACCTGATGCTCAAGCTTTGGATCAGCAGCTATATTTGGATTCTAAGTATTCCTCTGGTGGGGCTTCCTATCCGAGTCTATGGTCACTGTTATTAGAGTTCTATGGTTCTCGTTTTCGACCTATACTTTTTGAACAGCTTGCTCCAGTCTAATATATTGAACGGAGCCATTGCATTGAGGACTGACCTCCAAGATTAAAACCAAGCAATGGTAGAGAAAACCCTGGGCTTGATATCTAGATGTTCATACGCAGCACCCGCTGGAGGCAGTGGAGAACACCTAAACTCATTGTCGATTCAGTTCAAGGCAAGGGCATGAGATTTCTGCATGTAGTAAGAATAAGCTCTTCGTGAGTATTAGAATACTCTCGACGTTTACCCACATGCACGATGGAAGTGAGTCATCTTGTAGTTCAATTCGTGCATCATCCCAACCTTGGAAATTATCCCCGCTTAGTCATCCACTTTTCGGTCAATCTTCAATTCGGATCGAATAATCGTAAATCACCATGTACCTAAATGAGATACGATCAAACCTCGTCAAATTCCAAATCTTACTAGAGCCGACTCCTCAAAACCCCTACTTCCTATCTCGGACCCAAACCGCCCACAATGCCGCATTCCACGCGCACAAAACGTCAGAACCCACTTACACAAAAACGTCTGCAAGTCACCGACGACGATGGCTGGACCCACGTTACGACGGGAGGCAACGCACGGCGCACAATGCGCGGGACAAAAGGGCCGAAGAAAGGTACTTCAAGCTCAGATCGCACCGGCGCCACAACGGCAGCACAAGATATCGAGTCGGGGCCTGTACTGAGCCCCGCCGAAGCTCCTGGTCGACTAACCTTGGAGGCCTTGCAGGCGCAATACGCTACGCATCGAGATACGTGGACTGGATCGGAGACCTGGAACAAATTGGAGAAATTCTTGGATGAACGCGTCCAATCAGCGCAGGATGAATTTTCTGGTCTTGGTGCCGTGGATAGAATTGTATGCATTGGACTTGGGAGTCCGAGTGGGTTCCTCCGGGATGGGTGGGTGGATCGACGAAGTGTGTCGATGTACCAGCTTGCTGCGCTGGAGAGGATTAAGAAGAGACTTGGCTGTGAGTGTTTGATTCCTTTCAGTCTACTTCTGACGTTCATCCGAGCTGACTGAAATCCCAGCTTCTGTTCCGGTCTATGCGCAAGACCCCGTTTTCAATAAATTGGACTGCGCTCTTTTGGATTACATGGGGATCACTGTTGTTGAGCACCCCGTTGGCTTTGAAAATGTCACGCGTAACACGCTGCTCTTCTGTCCTGGCGCAGAGAGAAAGCATCTTGAGTTGGTTCTCCCGTCTAATCCAGGGTTCGTATTTGGTGGACCTCTGGAGAATACGGAGTCAGAAATTATTCAAACTTTTGTTGGAAAGATGAGCTCGAGGGCTTTGGAGCCCTTCGCCAGCAATGAGCATGCTTTTTGGATGACGAGGTTTTATTTCCGAGAGGAAGAGGAGAATGATGAGGTGGAGTCATGATGTTTGTTTGTGGCTCCAGTTGGGTGATTGCACATGGCATTTCATTGGGTATGCATTGTATGGGAGTTTTTGGAGGGATTGTTTGGCTTATTGCATCGCACCACATTGACGGGTGGAGGTACGGTTATAACTGCATCGTTGGCATTCAAAAGCATTGATTGAGCATGGAATGAGTCTTGGCATTTATGAATGTTTATGAGTCTCGAGGGTATTAAAATACTACATGAATTACTTTTACAGTTTAGGAATTTGCGTATTCGAACTCAAATCAATCGAATTCGAAAGACAAGTGTCAAGATTAATCGCAGTATGTACATTGACCCTGCCCAAGCGTCACAAACCCATTAACGAAACCCAAACACGACATAATTGAATATTGACTATTGATATTCCATGAAGATTCCTCCGAAAAGACAACAAGTCAACCTCATACGATAGCATGGAATGCAAGAACGCCGGGCATCAAATATGAAATGGCGCAAAAAAAGGTGAGAATGCAGCAAGTAGAAATAACATTTCCCCCCAAAGAACAAGAACTCGCCAGGAAAGGCGGAGTCAATAGAAGTTGCATGACTGCTGAACACCGACGCAAATGATAAGAAGAGGCGTATATGCATGCAAGTGTTTCATTAACATCAGAGAATAACACACGAGGTGTAGGCATTAAGAAGCGGTCTTGCCTCCGCAATCGGGGATCTTAAGACCAGGTTTGATCTTGCGCGCCGAGTCCATGAGACCCCATTTGTCTTCCCACTCTTTACCAGGGGTGTTAAACTGGATCTTCCACGGCTCGTCAAAGGCCTCAAACCAAAAGTAGTTGGTGCCGTTGTCCAAAGCCTGGCAGACCCAGTCAGACATGAATGTGTTCATGTTATCAATGCTCGCGACAGATCCCGGGGTGTCGGAATTGCAGGTCGGGCTTTCTCCGCAATCTTTGCCTCCATCACTGGGCCAGCCTACTTCCGAGATAATTTGTTTCTTCTTTGTGCCCTTGGTGAGTGATACATCGTGAGTCTGCCAGAAACTCCAGGTCCAAGCAGCGGCAACGTCGACATTGACACCCGCGAAGAAAGGATGCACATTGGACATGACAACATCAACGGCGCTCACCAGCTGGGCATTCCAGTTGTCACCAAGGTCGGAAGTGGCGATTAGCATATCGGTGCTGCGTTTCTTAACCTCGTCTCGCACATCAGTGATATAGCTGATGAGGTTCTTTTCAGCCGATGTCTTATCTGTACCGGCGCGGTACAGCGCCTCATTGCCAACAATCACGCCGTTGAATATAGAGGTATCCTTGGTGTCATCCAAGATGTCATACAACTGATTGAGCTGGCGCTTAGTTGTCGTGGTATTTGAGTCGATCCACACTCCAAGCCAAACTTTCATGTCAGTCAACCCAAGTTTGTCAATTGCCGCCAGAGTCATCTCCGTCTGATTGCAGTCCGTGCCGTACAAGCGGACGTTGTTGGTCAACTGAGACAGCACCGCGAGGTCGCGGGTGACGTTGTTCTGAGAAGGCGGATATTTCAGACAAAGTGGATATTGTACACCCCAAGGCGTGTAGTCCATGCCAGGGAAAACCTTGTGCAGATTCTTGTTTTTCAAAAGCGCCTTGATCTCAGCTGAGTCCTTGGTCAGATCTCCATTGTCTTTCTCATCGTCGGATGCTGACTCCCCGCTCGAAGACTTCTCGGCATGTCGACTTCCAAGCGTGCCACCAACAGCACCACCTATAATAGCGGCGAGAATAATCAAACCAAGCACCGCACCAACAATCAACCCCCGCTTTTTCCGTCCTTCCATACCAAGCGTCTTTTTCCCACTCCGTCCAGCCTCCAATCCACCCCCAGGTACAGCATCATAAGAAACACCTGCACCCTTCTCCATCCCAAAGAACCCCCCAAAGAAGCCGCCATGTCCTCCAGCGCTAGCCCCAGCACCACCGGCTCCGGTTGCCATAGCCCTAGGCCCAGATACAAACTCATCATCCCCATCATCGGCAATTTCATCGGGATTAATGTCAACTGGCAGACTCATCGCCCCAGCGCTGTACTGCGATGACCTCTGATAAGGTCCATCACCAACAATCCCCCCAGGCCCCCCATAAGGCGCTGGTACACTCGCACTCGTTCCTTTAATAGACCCTTCATAAAAGCTGCGCCGCGCCTCACTCAAATGCACACTGGACTGTTGCGGCGTCTGCATAGCTGGCGGTGCACCGGCATTGCCAAGTCCCAACCCCGACCCAAACGGATACTGCTGCAATTCCGTGCGAAACGATTCAGCACTTCCATACCCCGCTCCGGAGGTAGGCGATACAGGTACATAGGGATTATCCGAGCCGGTAGTGTGAAAGCCTCGTTCTGCAGGACCGGTGTATCCATCGTGCTGGTAATCCATACCCACACCGCGGACCGCGTCGATACCGCTCTGGCGATCGTGCGTATTTGCGATTCCGAGTGCTATACCGCTGATTCCGCCGCCTATGGAGTTAGGACCGAGGTTATCGACGCCTGGTGTTACGGAGGAGTCCTGTCGGTCTGGTTGGGAATACCTGCGAGGAGGCTCAGGGATGTCTGAGTTGGAGCGATCCATTTTGGGTTTGTTGTGACAGGTTGTGGATTTTGGTGGATGTAAGCTGCAAGGGATTTGAGGCTGAGGCTGAGTTCGATATGATGTGGGTGTAAATGCCGATGGTTTGTGTGATTATGATCGTAGAAAGAACCTTTGTACGCGAGACCTCGAATCGTCTAGTGGTCAGGGAGAGGTTGGTGAGCGGGATTGTTCCGGGACAGAAAGAGACGATTAGACAGGCATCGCCTGCTGAAGGCAGGATCCACGGTTCACCGAATGAGGGCAGTGCGGTGTTAGGCCCGACTGGTAGGCTGTGGTGTGACAGGTAAGACTTTAGAAGGCCGGATCGTAGAAAGAAAAACAAAGGTTCAGGAATCCAAGATTCTCCAAGTGTCCAAGTGGGGAGAAAGGGTCTACAGAAATAAAGTTGTCAACAAGCGCGTGGTGACCCGGACAACGGATACAACGCCCCGCTATCACTTGAAGCGTAGCACAGCGATGATGGCACTGGAGAATCGGAAATGAATAGAAAGAGAAGAGAAATTGACGAAGGTTACGGAGAATTCATTTTACAATAATTCCACGATTCTATGCCAAACTAGGGACTCAGGGTCCTGCATTCATAAGGGTCCTGTCAATGTGGAACTGCGGGTCAGTGGGTCCGAGTCCCTTTTCCTATTTTTGGTGCACACTGCTTATGTCTAAGCTTAGTCGAATTGGTATATCTGGAATAATCCTCGGGTGAGAATCCCCTAACGATCGTGGCAAGGAAAATAAGACAGGAGGAAAGAAAGACATAAAATTGCCGTGATCTCGTTAATCCATGACCGTGGACCCAATCCCTGCGCCGTGCAAATCCATTCCAGTCCCAACCCTTGTTTTCGTGTTTTGCACCCTTCATAACTGGGACACATCAAGTCATAAAGAACAGTCGCCAAAGAGATTAGACAATAAAGAATAATGAATAAAAAATAGAGAATAATAAATCCCAAGAGCTAACCCTCCACTTCCTCTGCACTGCACTGTGCAGCGGACGGCGCATCACTTTCCGTCTGACGGGCCCGTTCTAAGAACCGACGTTTTCCTCGACGAGTATCGAAATGCCTGGGAATCTCCGAAGGCTCTTGGCCAGCGGCAATCATACTCGTGCGCATTTTATTGCGATAGGCATCCACTTTCAAAAATCGTTAGTCTTGAGAACGATCGAGTCCAAGTGGACATTGTTTCCGGGGTTCCAGTGAGACAGTGTTTTAGCCACCGGCACGTGGGCGAACCCGCACCAGCAAAAGAATGTACACATCTGGTCTTTCGTATTCCGTAAAACGAACAAACTAAAAAAAGGGGAAGAACTTACACGATCGCTGCAAGAATAGCATTCGCCCCGCAAAAACACGGCTCTGGCTCCAACTCAACCGGTACGCGAGGTCATTCAGCATGACCTCTTTCCGGTGGCGCCGGCGAGACAGTCTGGGTACTTCGATA
Organism: Penicillium longicatenatum; assembly: GCF_028827895.1. Taxonomy (NCBI): domain Eukaryota; kingdom Fungi; phylum Ascomycota; class Eurotiomycetes; order Eurotiales; family Aspergillaceae; genus Penicillium; species Penicillium longicatenatum. The sequence continues at coordinate 3,022,270 of NW_026643120.1, read as the reverse complement.
CCTCTCTCGCCATCCAGTGAAGGTGCGGGGACGGTCGTGCGGCCGATAGTTGAGTCTTCCGAGTCACCCGTGTGCTCGATATCGTCGGCAAAGAAGCGTTTGCTTGGATCGACGAGCAGAGGCGCATCTTTCATTTGAGTTGGGAAGTACGTGCGCGGGTAGACGGCGTTATTCTTGCGGTAAGAATCTGGAATTTCATCCATCTTGACTTTATCCAAGCCGACCTTGACGCGCACGCGAGAGCCGCGCTGTGGATCCTCGACTAGGATGAAGGTGCGGCGCTTGCCGTCTGGTAGCTGGCCGAAAAGGTCCTCGTTCGTGGGACTTTGATCATCGAGGTCCTGGGCTGTGGCCATCCGGCTCGAAGTCGCTATGGTTGGATGACGGCTGAGAGAGCCGAGGCCACTGTCGCGCAGAAGAGGCGCCATGGAGGGGCTGGCGCTGGTGGCTGATGGGATGGTGTGAGCATCATGAAAGACCTGAGCTGGTCGAATATCGGTGGCACCTAGTGGTGCGGGCAGGCGGCCTGTATCAATGGAGCGCTGGGATCCGATGTAGTCTGTGGTGCCTATAGAACGGGGGGAAAGAACAAGTGGAGATATTAGCCTACGCTGTACTGCATGCAGGGAAGGGTTTCTCAAGTCCCAAAGAAAGAAGACAAAGCAAGCGGCGCGGCGGCATCAAATGATAAGCAAAAAGACACAAGGGTATGGAATAACAAGAAAAGGAAAGAAAAGAGAAACCAATCAAAGCAGATCCAGATCCTGACCAAACTGGTACAACAATCCCAGAACAACTCTCGTACAGCAACCAGTATGCAAATTCAACACATGACTCCCAAATAGACACACATACAATCATATTTCAATAGGCAGGCTCCGTCAAGCTCCGTCAAGCTCCAAGAAGTGAAGAAGAAAGGGGGAAAAAGAAAAGAAAATACAAGTAAAACCCAAAACCTCGCCGCGCGTGCTGCAAAAGAAACATCGACAACGGAACAATTCGCATCAGATCTGGTGAAACATACCGCTGACTTCCTCCATCTTTGGGCTGTCGTCCGGTTGAGCATGATGATGTGTCATAGGCGGACCCATCAAAGGTCCAATACTAGCGCGCTGGCCGGAGTTGGCACCCGACATTCCATGGCCAACAGGCCCAGCAGGAGGCATATGGGGAGTAGCAGGCTGCACCGACTGCCGACGATGCTGCTTATGCTGACGGCGCACTCGTCTGCTGCGCAACCGAGGATCTTGGTTGCTATTCCGCCAACTATCCACGGCCCGCTGGATAAGGCCTCGTTTTCCTCTCAATGCGGGGTTCAACTCGGCTAATGCCCAACCAACGGCATTGCATTCGGTCTCGTAGACCAGTCGATTCCCACGGTATTGGTCTTTGCTGCAGCATGCGCGGGGGTAGACACAGTTCTCAGTTTTGAAGTCTTGGCTGAGGTCATCCACGATCACGGATTCCACGTCACAGCGGATCGTGTATTCCATCTTGACCCGGTCTCGGCTGTACTCGAATGCTATCCACTGGACTCCGTTGCTGTCCTGTCGTACAACAAGCGGGGTGGTGGCGGGAATGGGGCCTGGTGCTGCGGTCGAGCTTGTTCCGAGGGCCGGTGCCTGATGAGTTCCTGCTGAAACGCCTGTACTGGTGGCGTTAGGGTTTATCATTGTTCGTTGGGAAGGTGCTGGCTGTGGAGCCGAATCCATCTTCATGACCGGGCTGCTGGATAAAGCTGTATTGGGAGTATGTGATGGTTGATGAGGAGACATCTGTGCGGTACTCGTCTGAGGAGGCATCATCATAGACCCTGATGTGATCGTGTGTGACTGCGGTGATGGGTGAGTCGCATACGACGGTTGGACGGGGTTCATTGGAGAGTATTGCTGATATCCGTACATCTGTGGCGGCATTTGAGGCGACTGTGTGTAGATGTTGCGGCCATGCTGATCATGCGGCTGTGACGCTACAGAAGCTGGGGAGTTGGATTGAGGAGTGTGATACATTGGAGGGTAAGGAGGTCTCTGCATTTGAGCGGTGGTTGCCATGAGGTCAGATGGCCCTATATCTCACAGATCAGCCGGGAGTCCGTAGTAATCCAGGCGGCAGCTAGCCCGAGGACGCTCCGGCCACGCGTGAGATCGACCAGCACTCAGACACAACCTAGAAAACACTCGTTGCTTACCACTGGAAGAATACTGCGCGGGAGCAGTTGCTGTTGTATATAAAGACGGGTGGGTGGTATAATACGGCGATTCCTGGGTTGGGGGCCCGTAGGAGCTGTGAGAGTGCAGGATGCCGTTTCCCAGAGAGTGAGGCGGAGGATATGTGCTTGTGGGCAGAGAAATAGTCGTCTGTGCAGGCGAGACTGGGTCTTGTTTCAGTGACAATGGCGCTAGATCTGACCTGGATGCTTGCACCGGATGGTGCTGAGATAGATGCGCCTGGTTGCTGTGTCGAAACTGTAAAGGGCGATATCAGTGACTGGGTAGGCATGAATATCCCAAAGCTGCGAGAAGTGTTCGAGCAAGCGGGTTGTACAACGACCTAAGAACGTGGAAGAACAGAAGGAAGTCTTGAGAACACAGCCAGATCGTCCGGACAAAGTGACGACATATGCGCGGGGATTTGAATCACTCCAAAGGGTCAGAGGCTCCTTGGTCATAGAAGAGAGGGAGGGGAAAGTTGCCACGGATGAACGATGCCTGGAGCAGGGATGGGCTCAGGTGCGTAACAAATGGCCAGGGTTGAACCAGGATGAGCTCGTCCAGGGCCAAAGAAAACCACGGTTCTGTGTAGCGCTGGGGCTGGCTTGACACTGCCAGTGGTTCATTTCTTCCGAGGATCAATGCACTCCAGCCTCGTTGTTTTTCCATGTAAATGGTGCTTTGCCGCTACACGGACTCGGCGATGTGGCTTTCATAGTGCTGAGAAGAGGCGTTTCGATTTATTTTTCTTGTTCCACGAGCTTCGCCCCCTTCTGCAGAAAAATCCCGTGGCATCAGATTCTCTGATGGGCTGCCTCATACAGCTACCAAGATAGTCAAATCTCTCGGCTTTCTCTCACAAGACTCAATTCAGCCGTATTGGTCATATTAATGTCATCGCGTCAGATGGCAGCCTCGAGTCTGATCATCGGAAACTTCTTTGACGATTTCTGAGCCCCATCAAGGCAAGCTCTTGACCCGGGTGAATTGTTGAATATGCGGTCTGTCATGGTGGGAGGCCCTTCCCCGTGTCCAGGTGTGAAGTTCGCAGCATGACGGCAATATCAAAAGAAAGAAAAGAAAAGTGCCAGAAAAGATCGGAATGATATTGAAGTAAAAAGGAAAGCCAGCAAAAGAAGGTGTAGCTCCAATGCACTCTACAACCGGGGTTGCGACAAGAAAGAAAGTTAACCAGTCGAGTACTTACAGGATCATCAACCGGCTCTTCCTTGTATTTTGACACCGGGGGACCTCGGTCAGTCTGTACCATGCCGGTCACGAAAAGACCTCTCTGATGGTCTGGGATATGAAGCCAATGCAGCGAGACAATAAGCGGGAGGAGGACTGTCAGACAAGCGGAAAAGAAAAGAGCTAGGATGTGAGGGTTTGGCGCGCGAGGGAAGAAACGCGCGGAGAGATGTCAATTGAGAAAAGGCGGGATATGGTAGATCCCGAGGGCCTGAGGCTAAAACGGTCTGCGCGACACACGGCTAGTAGCCTCTTGACTGGGGTGGGGTTCAGGGCACGATGTTGAACGATGCTGGGTTTGGAGTGGTAACGAGGGTCCAGGGTCGTTTATTTAGCTGTACCCATAAGGCCCCATCCTTGGGGATCAGGTAGCGTCTTCTAAATTAAACCCACGAAGAGATAAATCGAAAATGGATAATAAATGGAAAATAATACTGTAAAACAAAACTAGAAAAAAGGGAAAAAGAAAAAAGAAAAAAAGATATAGAAAAGAAGAAAAAAAAAAACAAAAAACAAAAAAAATCAGATCGTTTTACCTGTGGAGATAGAGAGCAACCATGGACCAGAAGGTATCAGAATGGGCTTGTCACTAGCGGGAACGTGGTGTAATAATGACTAGGGTGGTTGCAGGAGGGAGATTAAGAGACTCGAGAGACTCCGGTAAACATCCGAGCCTCAGTTGAAATTAAATATCATTAGACTAGCCGAGATGAGAAGCAGATTTAAACGCCATAAAGAAAAAAATCAAAAAGAATAATGGGAAGGGGGAATGATATGCAGTATGCAGTATACCGTAGAGGGTAGGGAGTGCGTGGAGACAGTGTTTTCTCTCTGTTCTATCAATTAATTTTGATTTTAATTTTCATTTTCGATATTTTGGGGGCTACAAAAGGTATTATTACCCAATTATGTATGTTTGAACAACATCCTAATGTCACCTAGTGCGTGGGCAGTGGGCTTGGTGGGGACAGGAAGAAGCAGAATGACTGCATATCTCTTTCATGATGGATCCACGGCATTTCTTTGATCTAATGTATCGCCTGGATTTTCCAACGGTCAAGATATCGCCCCTCTTGCTATTTTCATCAATCTATGATTTCCTGGTCAAGAACGGTTCCTCGGAAGGGGAGGAGACATCATGATACGTCCATGAATTAAAACAAAGAACCGCATCTTGATTGTCACACAGTCATGATTGGCTGTCATGGGGAGGGGCTAACATGATGAGAGCAACGCTGAACAAAGACCGAGTGACGTTATTCCCTCGAGTTCTGATTATTCCTCGGAGAGAGGGGAAGAGATTGCGAACTGGATTTTCCGGCACAGGATTCGCCTAGCTGCTCCGTTCCGCGGTTTTACTGGTTTTGGTGCAATACCGATGGAGAAAGCAAATAAGGAAACAAGTGGAAATAACAAAAAGAACTTTACTTAGGCATTACATGAGAAAACTAACAGATCTTCCAGAATTTAAACTCCACTATAGCAAAATTGACCAAGGGGAAGGCAAATAGTTTACATACATGTAACAAGGTGGATGTACAGTAGGGCCTGTTTGTGGGTATGACGTTAGGAAGGGAGGGGCAGATCGAACGGCCAACGGGCTTAAAAAAAAAAAAAAAAGGGAAAAAAAAAAAAAAAAAAAAAGAAAAGAAGGAAAAGGAAAAAAAAACCGCGGTCTAGAAGATGAAGATTAGGTGGAGACAGAGAGAAGCCTGACGTTGCCCGGATCGTGCAGAGACCAGTTTCAGGTACTGGGCTGAGCGATTTACTCGGGGGGCTCGGAGTATATCGAAGGGAGATCGACGGGGAGATTGCTAAATTGGAACTAACAGAGGTTACACACACGATCTGACTGGAGAAGCGCATCAGCCTTTGTTTCCACGGCCCAATCTTGCCTTGTCTCCCCCCCACTTCCCCTTCAAATGAGATCCAGATTCCCGACTCCCTCGGCGGACCCGTCTAAATAAACTCGAAACACCCTAACGGCCGCCCATCACCCTTTGCGTTCGTGGAGGTGTAACGAAGACCTTCGTTTCTTTGTCTTTTGATGACGATTGCCATTATTTTTTTTTTTCCACATTTTTTTCCATTTCCTTTTTTCAGCCTAACCAACAACAGCCGCTGATCATCCGGCGAACCAACATTTGGTTCATCACGGGCAGTTGCATGGCCCCCATATGCTAACGCGCGCATTTCTGGGCTAAGCGAATTTCCCGCACCACAGGGGCAAAAATCAGAAGTAAGACTAAAAGAAAAGAAAAAGAAAAAAAATAAAGAAAACCAAAAAGGCCATCAGTCCAAGTCAAAGCTGCACCAATGAAACCTTACGGCCTCCACGCTTCCCCCGATGCGGGCCTCCACCCGGGTTCGCCCCTAAACCTATACTGTATTAGCCTTCCCTCGTAGTGGCTCTTGGCACTTGGTCAAGTAGTTCGAGGGGAGGGAGAAAAAAAAAAAAAACGATGAAGCAATTTGTAAAGCCATTCTCCAGCCCCGACGGTCTATAATCGGCACGTTGACGCACGACACCTGAGAACCTTCACCATGGTGACATCTGGACCATGCGACAGACTGGAAGAACTAAGACCTAACCAAACCACATGCAGACACAACGAAAAGCTTCCCTGGTGGACGGGAGGTGTGGAGCCCATGATGGCTCGCCATTTCAGGATTCACATTTAATTTTTCTTCTTAATTACATATTACGATCATTATCATCAAATGATGCTCAGATATACGGCCGTACCTGTCGGATTAGTTCACCAAGTTCTATCAGCCCGATGGGGGGGGGGACAAGTAGCAAATCTTTAATCTTACTAGTCCCGGTCCATTCTCTAGTGGCTAGTCTGGCCAGGCCTCTAAGCGGATAATCGGCTTCTGAGGCTCAAGGTGGACCGAACAGGAAGTCCAGCATGCCGATGATCTCTCTGGTCGCGCATTGCGCAGCCACTGTGCATTGCATTCGAAAAGTGACGGAGCACATCGGCCGAGGAGGGGCTTGGTTTCATTTGTTTCGAGGTGGTAGCTAAGGGCTTCCAGAACCAGGTTAGCTTTCGGATGTGTCGTAATCGCAGCCATTCAAAGCTAAGGGTAGTTAGTGGGTTTCTACACTTCGTCCAATGATGGTCACTCAATCGCGGCCTAGTAATGTGCTCGCGGGGACTTGACTCGTGCTGTTTAGTCTGGAGAGCTATGGCCAGGAACTCAAGGGCTGAAGGTTGGGGCTAAACTAGCCCGGGTGCATGACCCAGCCTCCCTTTTTTTCTGTTCGTTTCTTTTTACTTTTTCTTATTTTTTTTTCGTTCTGTTTTTCTTTTCCCATTGAATTTTCTTCTTCTTCCCCTGTAGCCGTGGGCCGGAGGGAGACGGTGCCATTTGAAGTCGGTGTCGTCATTGGTATTCACCTGTGATCGATGCAGGGCGCTGGAGTCCGCGACTGTCCGCGGTAAGTTTGTACCCGCTTCGGTCCCACTCAGTACACAGCTCTAGAATTTCATGGCCTTGAAAATGAGATCATTACGGGAGTGTATTTTCTATTTAATTATTTATTTTTGCGAATCTCCCCTGGAGACGATCTTGTTATACTAGTGGAATGATCATCCTAGCCTCGGGTGGAGGGAAATTGTGATAGAAAACCGCCCCACCACGCGTCCTTCAACGGGTTACCCGATAAAGTATACGGTGGAACAAAACGATGCCATTAATGAGAAACAGTGCGAAAAGCCAGTCGCAGAGATGCCCGCGCAAGGGAAAGATACCCGTCCGAGTCTTACTGTAGCACATGCTCACTCTTGTCGTACGGTTCCAGAAAACGTCGTACGGGAACATCGGCGAACTATGATAGACGAGCGGGGGGGGGGGGGGGGGGGGGGGAAAGACTCCCGTACCACCAAAGCACCCCTGAGCTGATCAACCGAGATCCAGCTCCTCGATTCGCACTGCTAAGGGTGCCACTACCGGTCCCCGGATCGACTGGTAAGAGACGTTGGTCCATCGTAAGCAGAGAGTGGACTAAGCCAGGGTCGGCATTAGCTCAGCCTGCTTGACAATACGTCGCCCCTACTTCCCTCGCTTTCAACCATGTGCCGATGAAAGAAAAACTCAAACTAAAAAGTTAAAGCTAAAACCAAAGCCAAAGCCAAAGCGAAAAGCCAATTTCCAAAGTGAAAAGTGAAACTCAAGTCTAGAAACCTTGGAAACATCCATGGATGTCCCGAACGGAGCAGGTTGTACCGGATCCTCCGTATAAAGATAAAACATCACAAAACGATCGGCATTCTCTCACGACGACCCATAAATACTAATACGTCATGTAACAAACCAAAACAGCCACCAAAGACCACAAATGGCCTGTGCGCACCGTAGCACCGTTTGAATATGGGTCTTTCTATCGGGGCCACTTTGGCGCAAGCCAGTATCAGCTCTAGTCCTGTACGGACCTGCACCCCCCATAAAGCAGCAACGCTAGATTCCACAATGTACAAGATGAGTACTAAAAAAACGCGCAGTCAACAGCCAACAGCCAACAATAAAAGCCACTAGCGGGGACCGGGGCGTCCGCGACGCCACCGTTTCTTCATTTAAGGATCGACTCTTTCCTAGAAGGGGAACCGTCGGAGAAAGCAAAAGCAAACAGAAAAAAGAAAAAAAAAATAGAGAAAAAGCAGTGCAGTGTCGAACGGTCTCGCAAGCTTTGGTGATAACGGGGATGTACTCCGCGATCTTTTGGTATTGGCCCCCGTTATGGGCTCCCGGGCCCTTAGCTTCTACGATGTGATTTCTTGAATCTCCTCTGCCCTGCATCTCCACTTGGCAAATCATTTTACTCCGTTTGATGTTTGATTGACTCTGGGTTTTTGATTCAGACTCGGACTCAGATTCAGATTTTGACTTTTGACTTTTCGATGCACATCCAGTTCCCACAGCGGAAACACGGGCCACGTTGAACTAGGGGGCCCGGGACCCGCCCTTGCTGCGTGCAGATCGTGGCTTTGGAGCTGTACCGTATGGACGACTTGACAGAGCATTTTTATTAGATGTTCTGCTTGAACCCACTTCATTTCGGCTAGAATACGTTTACGTACTCCCCGTCAAATGATGTAAAACAATATAAAAATAAAGTTGAATTAAAGACAAATTGAGACACAGGAGCCCCGAGGTCTGTGGGGGCCACGTTAGCTGCCATCTGCACAGTGGACGGATCTAAATGTCGACACTCGAGAGCACTTTGTGCTTCGCTTGGCGCCAACGGTGGCTCGCATGAGGAAATTGCTTGAGCCACAACGTCGTAATCCCGCAGTCGCGCGTCCCCGAGCGCCGACGATAGTGATATGGTATAGTACACGGTCTTAAGCCCCCGAAAGCCAGCATTCGAATCTATCTGCCATTGGCGCCGGCGGAGTAAGTACTTGGAAAGTACCACTTTCGGCGAGGCGAGTAAAACCTCGGCGAAGATAGGGTTGTCTAGGTCTGTATGTGCCCAGACCATGGATGCAGTCAACGCCATTCGGGAGTAGTTCAGTTTATCCTCACAAAGGGAGTTAGAATGAGGGGGGCAAAAATTTAAAAATTCACATTAAGAATTGGAAGCTTCCACTATAGTCTCGCTACCTACTTTTTGTCCTCCATAAATGCGACGCTTCGAAACTAGTTCGTAGATCTATATCTCCGACCACGGTGTGTGGGATTAAAGTTGTCATACCCTGGTCTGTTTGAACGCTTGAACACACGGAAATACCGACCACCCTGTCTAGTAGGTAGGGATCTGCCTCGGGAGGCGCCAACGGTTTTTTTGCGGGATTGAGTTTTTTTTTCCTTTTATTGAGGGAAGGCTCGGAGTTCGGAGGTGGGGTAAAGGGGTGGAAAAAGAGGCGATGGGCCGAACAAGGGGCGAGAATGACCAACTCAAGTTCGATTGGTGGCCTCGACAGATTGTCTTGCGGATCGTCTAGGCAGACAGAGTTCCCGGCTAAACTAGTCCTTACTGTTATGGAGTTGTGCTAGTGATGGTGATGGAACGGGGGGCAAGTCCACTTTTCCGCGATCGATGTGGATTCTCTTTTCTTTGTCTCGTGGTTCTCATTTCGTTCCTGCTGTAGGCGGCTCTGCCCGAGTGGACGCGCAAGCCGGCCTTGTTTTTGGGGCCCAGATTTGATCTTTGCCCTATCTTGTTTGTGTAATCTCTTTCTTTTTATTTTTTTTTTTTAGTAATGCACCCCCAGCTACAGTCCATCTTGTACGGAGCTTGCACTTAGCCAACGGGAAGACAAAGAGAATCAGAACTCGGGGCTTCGGCCCCACCATCCGTCTCCGGGGCTCCACGGGCAGCTCCATGGATCTCTCCACTACGTACCGAAGCAAACAAATCTACGACATCAATAATTCTTGCGTTTCTCCGGCTCTGAAAGTTGCGGGAACAGAGTGCTCCGGAGTTAATGTGCACCGACCCAGGAGGGAAGTGATAATCAGACGTGTCTACGGGAAGGAAGTGCGTGTACTTAACCAAGACCGCATCGCATGGCATACTGTACACCGTTATCGGCGAATTTCTATTGTTCATTTTCGGGAAGGCAACACACCGATACTCTTTTCCTCATCACGATTGCATCAGAGCGCTGTCAGCGAGGAGTCAGTTCGTATGCAAACCGTACTTGTGAGCTATCGACTAGCGGGAGGCGTTAAACCTGCAGTGGCGGTCGCGTGGCCCGGAGCTAGCAAGTTGTTTCAGAATCTCTGCACCTGTGAGGGGAGTTGATGAGTAGAAATTCAGCCTTAGACAAGAAATGGTAATCCGAGGGCTGATCCCTGCAGGCTGGATTGGCGAGATGCGCTAAACGCTCACCGTTCTTGCCTATTACACTATATGTACTTGGTCGATCAATATCTAAGCGAACGAACGTATAAGCCAACTAATCAGAGAGACTGAAACCTTGGAAAAATTAACCGTCACTATCATAATCCCAACTGGATTTGTATTTGGAATTCTCAACACCTAAGCGCCATTTGCTACCCACGGAATGTAACACAGTAGCGCCGGATGACAGGACTGATCCGGATTTACTTGGTAGATGTAGTCGTAACTAACCCATTCCCTATACATGCACCAACCAGTAGCGTGTCTTCCTCCACCGCTCCCGTGAATGACATCAAGAACACATTAAAAGGCGGACGCAGGGGGTAACCCAGCATCGAACCACATGTGCTCGTGTCGATCATTTTCCGATTCCGCCTTGCCACAGAACGAAAAGAACCGGATTTTGGCTGGCATCTCACTTGGGCGCTTTTTCTTGCAAGTATACCTGTCAATAGTACGGGCCCATTATACTTCGTGAGAATCCTTCAGTATCCTTCACAAGAACAACCATGACACACCGACCCGATAGATAAATCAAGGGGCATATCCACGAATCGCGATCCGGTTGAGGTACCAAGATACTGCTCGATGATACAATTTTAATATAAGTTGTGTCAAAGAGAAGGCCCCGAAGAGAACGCCTCTGATCTCAGGAATACGCAACGCCAGCACACCAAATCATTTTGAGACTCGCTAAGCTGCAGAGGTTCCAGTTGCGTCTCTCGCAACCCAGAAATAGATAAACAAACTTGAAATCGGAATTTCTCCAATCTATTCTATATCCACACGATCAAAATGAGACATTCAGGCAGTAATGCCCTCTTCGTTTTTTTTTTATTTTCCGTCTGAATGACTGTATTGTACAAATGCTGGGGCCGGCAAAATTGCGCTTCCAATCACATTAGTGTATAACAGTATTGTACTGTACGCTTGTACCAACTTCGTATAGTCCCGAGCCCTATTATCGTACACATAATCAGAAAGCAGTATCAACAGCCGAGATACAAAATTGCCTAGGAAACCTTATCCAATGAGGTTCATTATATGGGCGTTGGAGTGGGATTTGGGGGCCTCCAAGCCCTCCAAGGCTGAGTCGTTCAAATTGATTGCAACGCGAGGGCAGAGTCACAATCACAATCACACATGAATCACAGAACATAGCTTCATTACAATGGATAGACTACAGTACGTTGCGTCGCATGTCACACGCTACTGGAAAACGTCCTGGTCTATCCTTGTCTCAACAGCCGACGTTTTAATTTGCCGAGTAGTAATGACGAATGAGGCAGGGATAGCGACGGACACTCTGTGCCAATCATTTGTTTCATGAAGGCCTTGGTACATATATGTGTTTAGCTGTTAGAGGGGTCAAGATAGACAGGAGTCAAAGAAAGAGACCAAGGAAACGAAAGACGAATCATAATCGCTGAAGCATTACTATTACTCAGACAATACAAACAAGTCACGCACAGTGCTGCAACTGCAAGCTCAAGGCAGAAAGAATCGAGCATGCGCCATTTACTTTGATCTCCGTCAAGATCGTCCGGCACCGCAGCCACAACGGACGGATACCAGGTCTGGCTATTCCCGGGGAGATATTCCGGTCTCTCCCCGCTGCACATAGCATATACCAGAATAGGACTGGGGGATTGGATTGAACCGAGCTGGTGATCATTGTGGCCAAGTAATTACCCCGTCCCACATTCCGTTAGTGTCATCCAATGGGTTGGTTGTTGGGATAGGTGGGATATTTGTGGAGGGTTGCAATTACGGGTACAGAGAACGTATCATTAATTTCAATTAGAAAAAGGGAAACTAAAACTTGAACATCCAGATACTTCCTATGGTCTGATTATTCAAAATCTCTTTTAGGCGTTCTATTCATCTCAGATAGGCAAGGAGGGCGGAGAATAACAGGATACAGCTCTTCCCCAGGCCCGTATAACGCGCAGCTAATGTGAACAAGGATTATTAGATTAGAAACCACGCACATGGCATGCAAATCACCCAGGTGAAAGAGATACATAAAGTTTGGAGCCAACTAAGATTGGACATGGATTTCCGGACATGGATTTCCAGCCCTGCGTGCCTCGATGTAACGCCATCCAGCCAACAATGGATCCTTCCATACTGGAAAAGTCAAGTAGATGATCAGATGAAAATCAGAAATACCATTCAATCTCGATAAATTACAGAGTACAAAGCCTCCCTCGTCTGAGGAGGAATTGACATACGCTGCTACAATTCTAGCTGAACAAGAACAACCCAACTATTTCCTAATATCGAAGGTCATGCCTGTAAGCGGAACAAGCTCCTCCGTACATGCACATTCCACTCCGTATGATGATCGCCCTCGGCGCGATGCAGCTTTTTGTTTGCTGTTTCTGTGGCGCCTGTCGAGGATCTAGAACCTGCAGTCCTCGCGCAATGCGATGTACCCCCGGTTCCAAAATGCAATTTACTTTTGCGTTTCAATTTCCCTTTCTAATTTTGCGCGTTCTGTATGCGTGTCCTTTGAAAAGAAGTTTCTTGGTAATGTATCTTGTGTTTACTTCTATTTCTGACGTATGTGCCCCGGGGGCTCTCGCCCCCTTTTGGGACAATTTCCTATCGTTAACGCCGATCAGGCGTGGATTGTGATGGGAGAGTGAAGAAGAGTGCTGCGGTCTCGTTAAACGCTGTGCTAATTTCCACTCCGGGAGGATGTGGAAGGTAGCGGAGTCTCCGGCTTTTCTTGAGGGCTCGATTCGATTCTATTCAGCTGCGCAGTATGGTGTTTGCGGGATTTTCTGTCGACTCATGTGGTTTACATTCTGTGGCAGGAGTCACCTGTGTAGATGGGGATAGAAATCCAGTCATCTTCTGCAGCTGAAACAGCAAATTGCTGCTGATGGTTGTACAGAGCTGAAGTGGCAGCTGCTCGCCTCGAATACTTGTCTAAGCATGCCGTGGATGCGTCAGGCTAGAGAGTACTGCAGTCTCGTTTCTAAGATGACTTCTGTGTCAAGCAGAGCAGTCTCAGGATCGTGAGGAAAGGCAAAGAAAATCGTAACTTCTATTTCGCTGAGCATGTCAATGGCAAAGACTGGCTCGGCGGAGTCCCTTCTATGCGTAGTGTCTCTGGATTTGAAAACCCATGCGCTCTAATCGTACAGGAGCGCAAGTAACCGGCGTACAGGAGGGAGGACACAGGATATTTCGTAACAACTGCAGGGGTTTCAACCCGGTGGACTAGGCTAGGCGCTTGACTAGGGTTGAGGACTAGTTCGCTGCGACGTCTCGCGCGGCGCGAAAAACCTCCTAGCCGCACAACGCACACATTCATTCACATTTCGACTTTAACTTGCTTTTTTATCTGGGGCATCGTCATGATAGGCCCTTCTCTACGCCGGCGCAGCAGAAGGGCTCATCCTCATTTTCGCGTTTTCATGAGCGGAGTGGCTCGAGGATCGAGGACGCTCAGGCAATGACAAGTGCTGGCGCTGGGGCTCAGTCCCCGGGGCTGCCTCGATCTTCAAAGGCTCGTCGTCCTCATCCTCATCATCACTCGAGGTTGAATCGTTGTAGTGGCCATCACGCTGGTATTCATCTCTGTGCTGACGCTTGTCACGCACGTGCTCCTTGTGGCGGGCATCTATATTCACAGTGAGTAACTATCGTTCACAATTTCGATGAAAGAAAAGAGCTGTGAGCTTTTTCATTCAGGAGTTGCTTACCTCGAATTAGTTGAGTCGCCAACGCGAGCTTCTGAATATCTTCTTTCGACAAGACCTTTAGTACAATGACATAATCCGGCCGCTCCTCGAACCGTATGCCTTCCAGTCTCAATGCCGTCGGATTGACTAGCCGCCGATCGATTTTGGTCCAACGAGCTCCAGGTGGAATTCCGTGCTTGTCTGCGTCCTTGGACAGAGGAGCCACGCCTTCTCGCACCGGATTGGGTTCCTCAGGGAAGGCTGGACGAGGTTTCTTCAGAATTCCCTTTGGCATGGTATCAGGCTCTTTTTGTGCAGGCGGGTCAACTGCGACAACCTTCTTTCCTCCTTCCTTGCTGTCATTTGAAATTGATCGACTGCGTGACCGCACGTGTGAGCGCTCCCGTGGACGACGATGTCCCCTGGTTGCCTGATTGTCCTCGCTGCTATCCTCGCTGCTGTGCTTCCGATGCGGAGCTGCGGACGGTTCACGCTGATATTTGCGAAGATCTTCATCATCCGTGAGCCAATCCGACTCCTCCCCATTGCGCCGTCGGGAATGGGAGCTTCTGCGAGATCGACTGCGGCGAGAGCGATGATGGTCACCTGGTTCGAGGAAAAGCTGCTTTCTTTCAGGGCTCGGTGTTTCATCGACTAATTCCCGAGATGTTGACTGTGGCGGCTGAAGGTCGCGCTCTGGCTCGCGTGGGCGTCTGTGCTGTCGCGATGGCCGGTGGTCGTAATCAGACATGTCTGCATAGCCGTTGCCCAGGGCAGCTGTTCCCAGTCCTACCAATGCCTGCTCACTTTCGCCATTATGGTGGGAACGAGGAGACCTGTCATCATGGCGGTGCCGGTCACTCTCATGATGAGATCTACGGTGCCGGCGACGACGACGGTGGCCATCACTATAGGAATCATGATCATCGTCTGACAGGTGTGGGACTGCGACCAGCGAACGGTCATGGCCCCTGGACCTAGAGCCATCCCGGTAATGGTCGTCAGCCCGACCAGTGCGGGGTCGTCCTTCCCAGTCTAGCTTATCCATTCCCCAGGATGTTGGCGGGGGACCATGCAGTCTATCCCTACGAGACACCCGCTGGGAATGCTCGTCGTCCATGATCATACTCACAGGCCGATCTATCAAGCTTCTACCCCCAGGATGGCGTGGCTGAACTGGGTAGTCACGGTCAAACTGCTCTCGAGGTGTCGTGTAGGAATAAGCATGGTAGTTGTCAATGTCCTCGCCCTTCTTGATACCGTCGTAGGCGGGGTATCGCCGCCGTCCGCTGGGTGGAGGACCATGGTGTGACCCATGGCGACTCGATCGGTGTTTAATTCGATCATGCGAATCCAGACGACCAGTGTCACTTGCGTAGTCAGTGCTATGCAAGCGACGATGTCCACCATGATGAGCAGGCATCACGTAGTGGCCCGAATCAGTGGGCAGGGGACTTAGATCACGGCCAGGAACAGAGTGGACTGAATGATGATGTGAGGGCACCGACAAATGAGCAGAATTGTGGTAGATATCAACAGCAGATGCTGTATTGCTCCTGCTCCGGTGTCGAGACTGAGGTTCGATGGTATATTCCGTTCGCTTGGTCGAATGACCAGAATCCCGGACTTTCTGCGTCGAAACTGGCCGGGCCTCTACTGGCGATCGGCGAATCGGGTAATGTCTGTAGGCACTCCCGTAGCCTGCATCAGAGGGATATTCATCATGCTCATAATGGCGTCTGGTTGGTTCGTAGGGGTCGACGGAGGAGCCAAGCTGAACCATGCCAGTGGACGCTCGTGGGCCAGCCACATGGTATCGTCCACCGCTGGGGGAAAGGTTGCGGTGCTGGGTTGAGAAGCTCATGACCCTTTCGATAAATTTGTAGACGCAATTCCCAAAACGATAGGAATGCTATGAAAGGCCGAGGCCTTGGCTCGGTGTTTTCCAATAGCTGTGATCGCGGGCAGTGTCAGAAAAACATTTGCTATGATCAGACATTAGGAAGCTCAAAGGAAATACCTACCAGTAGGTGAGACCGAAGGATTTTTATATTTTCTTTGGGGTGTTTGTTCTCTGAACCTCGGAAGCTTTCAAAATTTGATAGAAATAACAAAAGGCGACAAGGCAAGCTGAAGCGGGACACTCGGCTTGAAAAAGCAACGACGAGACGTTGTACGTCACAAACGTGATGGGGAGCTGATCAATTCGGAACTGAAGGATGTGGATAAGTTGAGTCTATTCAAGCACAGGTGAAGAGTTGAAACGAGGAAAAGGAGAAGGAAAAGAGGGCAATGACGCAAAAGTGGGCGACGCGATGACAAAGACCCCACTTTCTTCGCAGCCCAACTGCACAACGCTAACTCAACTTTCTCCGAACAAAAGTACTCATGAAACAGTCTTCATATTAACGGGTAGATCATTGATTCACGGTACAGGAATGAGTGGAACTCTGGAGACCCGTACTGAAACCATGGATCCAGCGCGTTACATGGGGATTTCTTCTCTCCGATTTTCCCCCGAATGCCGAAAGCTCCCTCTCTCAAAGTCAATCCTGCGGCTCTGTCTATTGATCCACTAATTCGCCCGGGCAAACGTCACCTGGGGGGAGTTGCCATTTCACAGTGTCATCCGGGATTCCATGACATAATGAAGCTGGAGGGCTTTCAACCGCACCTAGGACCTGAGATAAGCATAAACTCCCATGAAACGAAGAGTTGGTCAAAGTTCAAATCCTAGAATCTATCACAATTAAATTACTTCAACATTCAGGGTCAAGCTGTAGAATCCACATAACCCAGTCTCCAACGGCACTAGTCCGCGGAAACCTTGGAAGCATCTCCGGAACCCTAATAGAAAACAAGTCACCGACCATTCGCATCCTGCGTTAATTTCCGGGTCAATAACAATAGGGTTATACTCCGTCCGGCTCCATAAGATCCCCATAATTCCTAGACCAGATCCGATCGGCTTTGGCGAAGCTCTCATGATTGGTCACAAGTCCATAAACCCGAGCACCATGATTGGCCCGCTCTCACCCCTTGAGGAAATCCGTTTTCTGGAAGTTTGAGATGAGGAAAACGGCGATCTCCTCGAATGGTATACACCTTTTCCACCTCCACTTTATCCCCCTCTAACCCCTCCTTCCTCTTTCGAACATATGATGTGCTCCAATCTTGCCATGGGTCATGATTCGCCCGGACCAGGGCAAATACACTAATCTATTTGCCTGTAACCCAAGGGGGAGGTAGGCCTTGCCTGGACACGTCAAGGCGAGCCTAGGGCCTAAGGGAGCCAACCAGAAAGCTTACAGCACATCGATGTAACCAGACATCATCGAGAACAATTTCAAGCCCCTAGCCCCAGCTCGTTACCTTGACCCCTGGCCCGGCGCCGCTCGGGAGCGCCGAATTATGCACGGTTGCCAAGCTGTTTACCCGGGACTATGACAGTGGGACAAGCGGTCATTGGTGGATGTCATCCAAAGCGAAGACCCTTGGAAAGGCGTTTACTCACAGCTATAGTCTCTCACGGCAAATCTTGAAACATCACGTTTGAGAGGCAGTAACCTGAGTTGCCAAGTATGTACCTGTAGTAGGTAGGCAGGCTGCAATTTTGTGCACCCGTGCGAGGCAAAATACTTGGTATCTTGCTCTGGGTGTTTTGTATGAGATTCACTAATATCCACCCTTGTGATGTCCAGCGCATCAGTGCGGCGGTGCCTGATTATCTAACTGTGTTGCTACGCACGCAACCTGGGCGTGGGCGGCAGTGTAACTCTTCGCTCCTCCAGGCTACTAAGAATGCACGATCAGCATATACTGCAAGCGCGCCCCCATAGCTCTGCCCGCTGGATGGCTGCTTCACTGATCCCGCTGCTTGCCCTCGCCCCGATGAAGTTTGCCCGGCCTCGTTGCCGGGAGATTCCCAGGCAACAAATAGCTGCAGGCGCTGTGGCTATTCAAAGTGGCTCCCTCGATGTGTTACTAGCAAAAGGGTGCGGGTGAGGGTGATCTTCAGGTCCATCATGAACCTCATTTTCAATAATATTTAAAGTCCTCTAGATCCATCAGTCAAATATGATCGTCCAGCCAGCAACTTCGCTCGATCTCAACATTTGAGGAGCTTTATCGCATCGCCTGTACATTGATACATTTTGGATAATCCCTTACCATATACTATTGATTCAACGAAATTGACATATACGACACATAATGTCTTCTCTTGCATATCCTTTCGAAGTCACCAGCATTAATTACAACGGCATGGCAACCTCCGTCGAGCAATTAACCAGCTACGCCGCTCAAGCTCGCAGTCTAGCCAATGCCGACTTGTCACATCTCTCAATTGATCGCACTCGCTCCCCTTACAATGCCCTCGGGATCCGTCAACTTACCTCTGGAACTCCGGTAAGCCATCTCGGCTTTTGGTCCTGCTGTGCCTGTGGCCAGATGAACAGTGAAGCTCTGTCCCCTGAACGATGCTCCTGCTGCAACCATGGACGGTGCCACACCTGCGGACCTGCCTAAGCAGGTCTTGCCATCCGCTTTTGCATTGACAAGCTTGGCGCTTTGGGATTGGATCTGTTAATCATGCACGGGGATTGTTCCCGTGACGGCTACTTCTTCATGGTTCATGTCTTGGTTGACTGGAGTTAGGCATCATGGTTTCGCCTTTGGAAGTCTATGCTTGGTTTTTCTCCCTGTGGTATTCGTATTCGATATTTGCTGGGTTCTGTCTTTATCCCTTAATGGCTAGAGCTGTGTTTCTTTTCACCCTATCATTCTCGCTTTCATATTTGGTGTTCACTTTATATCGGCTGCTCAGGTCTGCTATTTTGTCTGTCTCTTACTGCATGGTTGGTGTCATCTGTTGGATTGGAGGTGTTTGGAACAAAGTTGGAGTTAACCATTTGATCTACAATCCTTCAATTTCCGTCCAATCTATCCATTTCAAAGCAAGTATTGCTTCTCGGTCACTAAGAGCTCTACACGTACCGATGGAAGAATTTGTGATCCAAGAAAGCCAGTCAGACTTTCAGTAGTGCTTGCCAGGGCTCTACACCTGACAAGGCAGAATCAAACAGACTTAGCCCTGATTAATGATTCAATCTTGGTTTTCCACTCAATTTCCCCGCTATAACCCGCTAAATCCATGACTTAACCATCTCAGTCCACGCCCGGGAGGCCGCGCGATCCACTCGGGCAAATTCCCCACGTGAACTATACAAACGCCACCAAAGTCCCAGTTCACGAGATCCTCAGACAAAAGGACGAAATGACAAAAAGACCCGCGGCGAGAGTAAAATCCGAATAACCTCAGGCAGTTATTTTTGGATCAAAAACTCACATGATTTTCGGAGCATGGCGGCATGTGGACTGTGCGAAGGCTAGCGTGGGGTCCAATCTTGGCTCTGCATTCATTCCCAGCGCCCCATCTTCGCATTCACAGAGTTTGGCCTCGTTCAGGCCATCCAAGGCAGGACTGCAATGCGATGAGTCAGTTGATCATCGATGATTCTAAGGATAGATATGTTCGGGCTGATGACCATTAATGAGATCTGGTCTGATGTCAACATTCAAGGTGGCCGTTCTTCTTCTATTCTTGTTGAATCCTATTTTTGTCGGAAAGTCAGCAGAAAAACAGAGTATCCACTAGTTGAGCGGATCCCTGTAATTCTTGAGATGCATTACGCCTTCAGCCCTACAATATGCATGGGGCGAGAACATCTTCAAGAAATAACGTGAATCTGCAGGGGAAAGGTACCAGTTGTTTCATTGTTGATTTGCTTGGGTGGAGTCAGAGTCACGCATGGGTATAGCGCTTGTTCTTTTTTTAACCCTCCCCAGAATATAACCTATACTGGGGATGTGAAGACAGAGAAACGGGGGCCAAAGTAAAAATGAGCACAGATCAGTTTCTATGTTTACATCCTCTAGAGCTATGTTCCTGATTTCTTGATTTGGGGCCAAAAATTCGCTAGTGTGGCGGTACTAAGCCCGCTTCCTGCTTTAGTCGAGTCACTACGGGACCAACAGCGAAGGCGCTTTCCTGGCTGGTGTGGTCGGCACAAGGGCTCGGTTTCAGAGGAAGAAGCCAGTCTGTGAGGCTGTAACCCATGACCTGTTGGAGGTTTTTCCAAATGCCGAGATCGAAAGGGTTCTCGCCTGGGCTAGTGTGCAGGATGGCGAAGACGTGGCGTGCTGTTGTAGAGATATCGCTGGGTTGGGGCTGTGATGGTGATATACTTCCTTCTGGTGGGTATGAGACCATGCGGAAGGTAGGAGCCCATGCGGATTCGCTGACCCAGAGTCGGTCAAGAAGAGGCTCGGGGACTCGGATGGCGAGTGTCCAGACGCGCGATCGACGGCTCAGGTTTTCGATTGTGGTAACATTCACCATGGCCATTTGGAGAGAGCTGAGGGTCATGACACCGGTAAAGAAGCCAAAGAATGCGCCGCTGAAGAAGTATTTAGTGCGTAGTTCGAGTATGTATGGACACTATAACTTACAGTCCAAGGCAAACACACCAATGCGGGTTCACGGCTCCCGTCTGGCCAAAGAAAGTCAGTAATTGATACGAGAATAGGAGGGCATGAGGACGTACGTTGCGGCGTAATTCTGCTGTAAAGTATGCAGATACAATAAGAGCAAATATACAGAAAATCGCCGTATAGCCCACGAACTGAATGAAGAACTTGAAGGTTGTCTCCGAAACAACGCCGCCGACCCTATGTTCAATGAGCAATTGAAATTTAGAAGCTGAACGTCAACTTACCAAGGACAGAAGTGATCCATTTTTGCCACGCAGCGATTGATTTCTCGGCAATGGTGTGCTCGATCAGTCTTGAATTGGCAGCACGTGGAGCAATATTGAGGTCGCCCATCGTCCTGACACACAAAGACGTCTTTCATATAGAAGCTCTCCAGACTGAGTGCATCTCCCTGGGACCCTTGGCCACCATGATAGTTCTTCCCTCCGTGCTCCAAATCCGAAGCCTCGTCCACCTTTTCTGTCTGTTGAGACTTTGATCTCCACCACCCGGGTCGTTTGTTCGAGGGCTTCGAGTCTTGCTCGGCCGCGTCTGCCTGCAAGCATTCGGGCCCGAGAGGCAAATATCCAGGATTCCGTACAACGGTATAAAGAAGTCGAATATAGGTTCCAAACATGGGTATTAAGAGAAGGTAGTAAATGACGAGAATTGCGGCGCCAGCGCCAACCCGAGAGCTTCGATTATAGGAAGGTAAAGGGTGGATAAGATAGTCAACTGTCGCAGAGAGTTTCTGATTAGTTTCCAAGGTTCTCAAAGGGTCCAGGCTAGGCGCTCCACCACTCACTGCATAATGGTTTCGTGACCGCGTAGGAGGCATAAACCATAAAGCCGACCAACACGGGTGGAACGATCTTGGAAACCGCGAGGTTCACGCGCTTCTGTGCGCGGGTCGCCATCGAAGAACCAAAATGCGTCTGCCTCCACAACACTAAGAGATATGCATAGGAAAGAAAGGTTGAAGCGATGAAGCGTTGAAGCCTTGGAGTGAGGTTCCGGCCCCTGACGTAATCATTTGAGACAACCGAAACTGGGAATCCAACCACCCGTGGTTGCGGTCTTTGGGTCTGAGAAGAACGGTGGACCGAACATCGTTCCAGTAAATATTGAAATATTAATGCTGCCTGCGACCGGGGAAATGAAGGCATGCATGATCATAGTGAGGCTCAAATATGATCATAGCGGACTGTAATATCGTAATGTTGTGGTATTTTTTGGAGTATCTTTGTACCCTGGTCAAAATCGCGGTACCTGAAAATCCACAAGTTTGTAGAGGGGGCCAAAGACTTGTATAGGAACAAAAGAAAAAAAAGGTAAGAAATGAGAGCAGAAAATGGGGTATTCGAGAGATCCCGATGTTTGGCACGGACAGAGGGTGAGAAAAAAAAGGAAATTCAAATCAGAATGCCAATCTCAGCAAAAGAACACGAACTCCTCGAGCTGGAATCTATGACAAAAAATTAACATTCAAGATGTTATTGGTGACTGATTTCTTAGGCAACAGGGCTAGCCGCCTGCACCTGAGTATGACTCTTTAAAGATCGAGTCACCGATGCCTGGATTGCTGGTATTCTGCCTGTTAATAGTGGAGACCAATAGTTCGAGGCCATTGACATTCCGTGGAGAGATGATCTCCATTAACCGTGACCGTCTCTTTGGCACTGCCGAGCCACAATCGACGCACCAAAAGTCTACTTTTCCCCTGGGTAAATTGCCCTGCGGGACGGTGTGAAATGCAGCCTTGCTAGTGGGGAATCCACCCTGAGTCAACCTCAACCCCATGGATCACAGTTCCTCACGGCATCCAGGCACAAAAAAGTGGGCTTTCTCACCCTGGCAAAACACCTAGGCTACAAGCCACAATGTCGGGACCCTCATTCGGGGCCTTCTCCCCGGGATGGTGTGCAAATTAGGACCCCGTTACTCATGGCCCCAGATCGTGCCCGGGTGAATGTTCCATGTCCCAATACGGGTGCCCTAGGCAGACTACCGGGGCTGGCTAGGAATAGCCACAGTGCTCCGACGCTGCCTGACGTCCTTGTCTTGTTCTTTCGTGTTCTTTAATTCCCTATATAGATCACACATGCCTTCTTGATTTTTCTGTTTCATCCATCTCAAGTCAATTCATCCTGATCGAATCCTACCGGCCTCGATCCACACACTTGATTATATACAGTCTCGCTCTTGCTTCTTGTTCTTGTACCGATACCTCACTACCGAACAAAACTTCTACAATCTTACGATCCATCAATCTTCACAATAATGCCTTCGCTTTGGTACTGCTGCCATTGCTCCTTCGGCCCTCACAACGCGGCCCTTTACGTCTCCTGCATCAGCTGTAACAGACAACGCTGCGGAGGCTGCAAAGAAGAAAAGGTCGAGGACTCTCTCCACGCCCACTCTAGCTCCCATAGCTGCCACGAGACTTCGCCTTACCCAACGGCCGTCAGCTTGAACATCCCTCACATGCCTTCTCTCGACACACGGCCAATGTTGCCCGCTGGTATCGATTTACCTCAGATTCGATCATTGCGGCCGGGCCTTGCTGCACCTCCGCCATATTTCGCACTCGGCGGATTGCAAGCAACAACATACTCCCAAACCTACATGTACATCTGCTGCAACTGCAATGATGGACCAAAAGTCTACAACGTCCAACCACGATGCACCGAATGCCAACATGTGGCCTGCAGCAACTGTGTTTCTGTCAAGTGAGCTACCATTTTTGGGGTTTATGATTGACGACTACGAATGAAATGTAAGGGTTTTTCTTCTCCTGCTTGCTCAGCTCCGAGGCCAAGTCGCTGACCTAATCTCAGTCAAAGATATACCTATGTGATTTTACCGTTTGGACCCTTTGTCTTCCTTACTTTTCCTACTGTATGCGTTGTCCAGCATTTTACGATACTCAGCATGGCCCGGTGCATGTGTTTTTCCTTTTTTTATTTCCCCCTTTTCATTTTGATTTTTTGCATTGCCATTTTCCGTTTATCGCTTTAGGTGACGATTAGATGAGCTAGAAAGACGCTGTATACTCCTGTGCTTAATTTAGTTTAGGGGCGATGAGGTAAGCAGGCGGGCCTGTCTGCCTTGTTGGCCCTAATTTTTCGGTTCTTTCTGTTCAAAGAATGAAATTGCATTCCAATTCCAATTCTCAATCTATTCAAAATCTTACAATAATGGCGCAGTGCAGCAAATGGTCGAGTCATACTATGACTCCTAGTGGATCTGCAACCAGGGTGTTCTCTTTCCTAGAGAAACCTAGCAACAACCTTGTAACGCGACTGAGCCGCAAAGCCCCAGCCAATCCCATTCAGCCGCTCGCCTGAGGCTCGGGCGGAAACAAAGGCCTGTCTGCATCACCCAATCCCAGACCAATCCTCTATCCGGATGTGCTCCACGCCAATGCGCCCGGGACTAGTCTGTTGCTCCTGGCCCCAAGGAAATAATAATAAAATTCAGCTATGGCCAAAGCCAAAGCTGAAGAAATGCGAAAGAAAAGTAAATTAATCCACCGCCCTTTACTCCTGCATGTACAGCTCGGCAGCCCTACAACCCTTACCAAAGTAGCGGTCCGTCACATTTACCCTTGGAATCTAGCCCCAAGCCCACATTGACGCCTACATCCACGCCCTTCAAGGTCATGTTCAAGGTCAAGTTCGACATCTCAACACTCTTGGCCCCAAACGACTCTTTGTCAAACTCACATAAACCCGCTCCCGCGCGTCTCAGCCCCGCCAAAGCATCATAGAACGGACCGGTCCATGAAGGAGGGAAAAGGAAAAGGGCCCACATGGGCGATTTTTTATGCGCGAAATCGAGGCAGTGCTAACGGGGAATTTCATACAGATCCCGCGTGCCCCCGTTGACGCTTTTTACTATCGAGCTCGGTTTTCCCTTTGTCTGCGCCCGCCTTCCTGCTCCGCGGAGCTTACTTTTTCGTTCTTAGTTTCCCTATTAGTTTCCCCCCACCACGTCGCTTGACCTCAGCCGCGGTGACGTCGTTGAATGGCTTGATCAGTGTGATCTCTAATATGATTTTGGTTGTTATGTCCAAATTAGTTATTAGACATGAGAAAATTCGAATCAAGACTGAACCCATGTACAGTTGTGATACATCTCATCTATGAGTATTTCAAATAATTATATAACTGAAGCTCATATATGAAAAAAAAAGCCTGAACATAAAGAGTAGGCACAGGTAGACAATGACATAAGACCACCAAGTGGGTCTTGACCGCAAGAATCCACCCAGGCACAGGCGCGGACTGGCGCCCCCGGGCACCAGCACGGGATCTTCTGTTCACCCAAAATTGCCCGCGCCCACGGGGTTCAATTAAATTCCTTATGGTTGACAGGTTGCCGAGATGCCGCTCTTGCCAAATACACTTTGCAAGGTGAGGCGTGACCTTTATGCCCCGCCTGGAGCCAATGGCAGCCCAGATCGCGATTGAACTATACCAGCCAGTCTTCCCCGATCCCCGTATGTCTCAGTCTTGCTGCATGGTGAACTATGAAATCTGCCTTGAGGCACTTAATGTAATACAATATCTAATCATAAAACCGTTACTCGATTTGATTCCCCTTCGGCATCTCTAGTGTTCCTGGCTTAGTTTATCTCGTGCTCCACTTATCAGCTTATCAGTATCAGCCCTGGCGGCCAGACGTCATACATAAGCCTAAGCCTCCGAGGCCTTAGGCTTGATTTCTACTAGTTTGAGACGTGTTCAGCTGAGCATACTTGCCTAGTGCCTTAGGTTCAGCTGTTATCATCAATTTAAAATGTGTCGTGTTGAATTCCTACTTAGAGCATCTACACGTGTCCACATCCCCTGCATCCCGGAGCGCGACGCGAATATTCTAGAATAAAATCACGTTATTGGAGGCTTATTTTCCTGAAATTTTGTTGTTTATTCTTTATGTCAAAGTTCTGCATGTTGCATTCCAGTTCCAAGTGCAAACGTTTTTAGCCCCGACCGGTTCCAAGGTTGAGACTATACTTAGCACCAAGCTATTCTTGACCCGTTACTACGGTCGGGTCAGCGACAGTGATTAGATATGTTTCATAAATATATTATATCGTGCACGCCTGAGTGGGAATGATGCAAAGCCGGGCTCATGTGTTGCATGTACCTACATGTTTATCTAATATACAAGGTGGGGTAAACACGTTTTGCACGAATGTTTATTTTTGATGCACTGACGTTAAAATTGGCCCCCTGCCCCCGGCGCCTATATGTGAAATATCATTTCAATGTCAGACATCTTGAGATCCAACCATACGGATTGCAGGAATAAAAATAGTATTTGGAGATTTATCATCAATCGATGGTATTCTAAGGTTGCATGACTTGTGGTTGCAGTGGATCTCCTGGGAGCGTTGCAAAGGGTCATCGAGAACATTCTTGGAAGATGTATTCATGAGTCAAAAGAATTTCATGATCCTGCAGGTGGTCGCAATATTGAACCTGAACGCTGGGAACGTATCAGATCGATGGAAATTGAGTCATAAACCCCATGCAGGATAATCCTTGGATCGCGGTGGCTGTGAGATCATCTACATCTTGGGACAACCTATATTTCTAACCCAGGTAAACACAACGTGGCGCCTTAGGGGTGATGCGATCAGGTGCCTTACCAGAAATTAGCCAGGCAACCTTGGAACTGCCCAGGTGTTTTATGTCAATAATAAATGTAGGTACATACCTAGATGGCTAGCTACCTACAACTAGGTACACCCTGAGGTGAGTGTAGCTTATCTACATTTGTAAGACAGAAACAGTACTGAAATGGAGAACATTTAAAATACGTAATATTCACATTCAAATCGCTATATGCTTCAATAACTGCCATCCGGCGCATCATAATGGCGCGTCATAATCATACACCCTTCCATTCCATTATCAAAAGCCCGAGCATGAAATCAGAGCCCAAGAGAATTGACCGGGGTTTAGAATGTCATTATCAGAAGCTGAACAGCGTAAATAAAACCATCAGCTGCGATGGAGGCACCCTAGCACCATACTGTCGTGTACTGGAATATTCACAGCACCAAGATCGATTAAGATCATAGTCCGATTGACTGCAGAGCAGAAACACCTGCTTTATGTCGATGAATTTTCAATGCAGGCAGAACGCCGCGCTGGCTAATGATGCAGGAAACAAGGGAAGAAGTTAAAGAGACGAAAAATACCTCAACGTCCAATGGGACGGGGATGGGGGTATCGTAAGGAAAGGGGGAGAGGCTCGGGAAAGGGAGTATCAAGGATATCCCGTTAGATGGCAGCGACCAAGCCAAATAGGCTGTGTCAGCTCGTTTTGGGGACATCCTTAGTTTCAAGGATATGCTTGAATGTTACAGGGACAAGACACGCGAGGGGTCTTGGAGAAAGCGCCTACGGTATGCGGCTATCTCAGCAGCCACGGTGCTGAAGTCTTTCACCTTGTCACGTCGCATCTCGTTGATGATCTCCTTCAGTCCAGCAAGATACGTTTCTTTTTCTTCTTCGGTTTCGCCCTCTCGAACGGAGCCCATCTCGATGAGGATCTTATCATCTGCCGAGGTTAATAACACTGTGGTCAGCACGCGAACAGGGTAGAAAGATGGAAAGTGGACGGCGACGATGATATATCAATGAAGCAGCGAAAACATAATGTGCTGACAAGAAGGGGACGAGAAGGTCTCGTAGGACCCATGAAGGATGTTGGGGTAACAAGGAAATACAAAAGGGAAGTGAAAACCATTTTGAAATGTTGAACGGCTGTTAAGTCGTCGACGCACCGCTAAGAGTCATGTCCCGGAAATGTTGGAATTGACAAGACCGATCATTGCACACGCCACCAGCCAATTCATAAGGGCAAAAGTAATTCATTGAGTCAATGTCATGGCTGTAGGTTAGCGAACGGTAACCGTCCGAGACATCCTCAGTATAGCCAGGGTGGTATCGATAAGCCTTAAAAGAACGCAGAGGGCTGACGTAAGGAGTGAATTTTGAGTCCGAGGTGGCCGGTGTCGAAGACGTTTGGTTCTGCGGGGGTCAGTACTTTATTCCCACAAGTATCCTCTGGAAAGATGTTTTTCATACACCAAGTATTCCGACCTGAGAATCAGGCTGAGCTTCCAAGGTCGGCACCTGAGATGCAACCGTTAGTGGTTTATCAGCTGGATGGTCGTCCAGCATAGCCACATCTTGCTCCGGATCCTCTAGAGGAGCGGGGCTGAAAGGTGGACTGTAGGGTGAATTTGGCTCTGCTGAAGTCTCTGGCTCCGGAGGTTCATATGCTTCCGATTCTTCCGATGCTGCAGATGATTCACGCATGGACTGCTGTTCAGCGTCGACATCCTGGTTGCTAAGATTATCCATGATGGTATTGCTTTCGGTCATGTCGGGTAATGGACCCTCGGAAAGGGGACGACTAGAAGCAAGATCTGCATCTTGCCCCGAAGGTGAAGAGGTGGGCATAGAGTCTACGACCGGAGGCTCGGTAGGAGATGCTTGACCGCTCGAGCCTTGTTCAATGCTCAGTGACTCAGCAGAAACGTTTTTGATAGGCACGACGGGGTTTGGTTCCGAGATAGAGGCCTCGGTCTGGGGTTGTGTCGAGCTGGTCATGGAATCCAATGTTTGTGGTTCACCAAGCGTAGCAGGCTCTTCATCACTAGGTGAGCCTCCGCGGGCGCTAGAGATATCCTCAGACTCATCCATTGCAGACCCAGAAGACTCAGACTGTGAGGGACTTGAAGGCGATGCAGCGAGATCCTTAACTTGGTTGACAGAAGGGTTAACTTCGGATTTTTGAACAACCAAAGGGGCCGTTGAGATGGAAGGTGGGATGGAGGCGTGTGTATCACCAATGCCATAATTTCCCCTGTCTGCAGATGCAGTTACCTGAGAGTTTGGGGTCACTGCGAAAAGGTTATTAGATATTCGACGCGACAATGTGATGGGGTCGATTCGAAGAGCATACATTCAGTTTGGGCAGTGAATTGTTTCTTGGCTTCGGCTTGTCGTCGCAAGTCATCCAAAATCTCCAATGATAGACCACCAATCTCATACGCAAGGTTCTTCAGCTCCCCAATAAGCGGGACTTGACCCTCTCTTACTTCCTTGGCTTTTGTGATATCGAATAACAGCTTATCCGCCTCATCTTTGCAGGCAGCAAAGCGGGAGTCGCGGCTCAAAGTTTCAGGGTCTGACTCAATATCCTTCATCTGGAGAACTTTGGACCTGATATTGTCTAGTTGTGCCAAATCCAGGGAAGCAAGAATACGCACTGAAGACTCACTGAAGGAATCAATAAGGTTTTGCTGGTCAGCAAAACTGGTCATCGTGGTGCTCGTGCCGGCCGCTGCTTTTGCAGTGGAGGCTGAGATGGATGTTTCTGCTTCATAAACATCCATGGGACTCAAGTGCCCTGCGGAGGACGAAGATGTAGCAGAATCATCAACGGTACGAGGTGACTCCGTTCGATTGGCAGCTTCTTTCGCCTTTCGTGCCTTTCGCTGCTGCTCAAGCAGTGCTATCTTACGATGCATTGCTTGAATCTCCAGGTCCTTCTGTCGCATATTTTCGTTGTCACTTTGCCAGGAAAGGCCCTGTGGAGTTGAAGTAGATGAAGGATATTTTTGAAGAGCCGGCCGAGAATTCTCGAGGACCACTGTAGGGTGGGCCTCGGTTTCGTGATTCGAGTCCACGTCCATGGAGTCAGGATCATCCCCATACAGTGATTCGTCCTCATCATCGTCACTGAACTCAATGACGACTCGATCTGCAGGACGTAATTGACCCGCTCCATAGCCCAATTGCTTCTTATAAGCCGAATCAGGCTCGTCAAAGTCCGATGCGCGAGGTCGTTTGCGCTGGCCTGTTCGGGAAACAGGAGCCGAATCGACAGCGATTCCCTGAGAGATTTCTGTAGAGGGCTTTGAGCCTGCATCTTGCTTCGACCCAGTCATGAATAATCCTGGAATGGTGGCGGATTCCGATGGTTGAGCTACAGGGGGGCGGACAGGTAGTGGATGCTGGGCCACTGGCGCTGCGGAACTCGTATCGTCGGCAGGTTGACTAACCCGGGAGACATTGCTAGGTTCATTGAGCTGAGCCTTTTGTTGGCTTTTCAACAGTGCTTGCCGTTTGAGCTCTTCGATTCGCTGTCTTGCTAACTCAGTCTGGGCTTTATTTTTCCCCCTCATAGGAACCACAGTTGATTTGACCGGGGTGTCACTGGATGGATTAGATGGAGTGGGTGTCGCTGCAACGCTTCGAGGCTCGTTTGGAACCGCCTTAGTTGCTGCCTCGGACGATTTCGCGGCCTTGGCAGCAAGCATTCTGGCAATCACTTCTTTCCTCTCCATTGGCTTCCCCGAGTCGGACTGAGCAGCGGAAGATGGGGCAGATGCAGGAACTGGAGGTGCAGCTGTCGATTTCGGTCCAACATCATCGACCTTTTTTGGCGTGGCTGATTGTGCTGGCTTGGTCGACACGGGGACTTGAGCGGTTGCGCTCTGGTCAAGTTTCTCAACCTCAGTGGTTATTTTGATTCCAACCTGCTTGTAAAGTTCTCTCAAAATCGCTGGGTTCAAGCCTTCAGCTACCAGTTCATTGTACTGGATGTTGTGAGGCACTAGGCTGAGAAGGGCACCTTGGGCCTGTACACGAAGCTGTATTGCTGACCTGGACAACGAAGAGTCTTTCAATGCAGTAGTCATGCGTTCCCGCTTCTGCATTTCGATCGCACGATCAAGCACTTCAGGGTCCGCAGCAACCGAGAGAGGAGGATTATAAGCTACTTAGGGTTAGTATGGAAAGTTAAATCGGGACGGCTGAACTCCATACGTGTGCTGCTTCTACTTGAAGCGCGTGACCTTGATGACATTGTTTCACCCTCTTCCATTTCAGAATGATGACTTGGTGGATGATTACTCCTGGCCAAGTTGGAGGCCCTGGCATCTTTCTTCAGACCCGACCGTTCATTTTCTTCGTCGCTAATCTCGCCCTCCTCGCGATTGTGATCAATCAGCCCAGCTACCGTCTTCGGTTGCTGCTGGAATTCGGGTTGTGGTCGCTGGTTTCCGTTCGCTGCTAGTACGTTTCCAGACACTGGTTTTGGAATGGGGGACCCTGCGGGCGCCTGCATTGATGTGTAATCTAGAGGCGGCATCTGCATAGAAGTGAAAGGCTGAGGAGGGATTTGTGAAGGGTCAAACGGAGCTACGAATGGCAAAGGAGGTGGGAAATATGGGTGAGCATGGGTGGCAGGTCCGGTGAGCTGCGCATTGGCGTAAAAGGCCGCCATGTTGGGATCAAAAGGCACATGCGGGTTGAACGGAGGCATTTGATGACCTGCCGCCAAGTATTCCGGATTTGTTTGAAAATCAGGAGGCATTATCGAGGGATATGGGGGAGGCCACTGCGAGTAGTTCGGGTGGCCACCGAACGCAGGGGGTGGTTGGCTGGACATGTCAAGATCGCGCTTCTTTGGGGACACGGTCGCGAAATTTGAGATGAGGTGATTTAAGAGAAGAAAAGTGAGATCAAACACCAGATGTCATGGTGAAGAGGTGGTGTGGTCGCAGATACCTTGGGGAAAAACTTTGAAGTTGAACGATGATGAGATCAACGCGCGCCACTTGAATACCTTCGCCTTGGACAGTATCGGCAGATAGATACACGTATCTCAGCCGAATAAATGATGATGATAAACTGGTTGTGGAGGGTTCGAGGATGGTTCAAACGGGAAGCGCCAGGATTCCCGAGGTGAGTCTCATGTCTTAGTGATGTGATAGAAATTAAGCGCGCAAAAAAGTGATCTGGTCATGTGACTAGACACGGGCCACCGATCGGCGGGAACCCGAGGAACGCAGTGTAAACAAACAGCGTCAGTAGTGTCTCCGCCTTCGTCACATCACGTCTCCAAACTCCACCTCCACCTCGGGACTTGTTCCTTGCATTTCCTTGTATTCTACTACATTTTCTCATCGCTTTGCTGCTCAATATCCCAGAGCTGGCCTCTCATCAAGATTCAATTTGCTATGGGAAACGCTCAAAAGCGCAAATAATGATCTATTGACCACTGTTTCGATATGCTTCCGTCTCAGCTGAACAATTCGCCAAAGCGGGCGAGTGCGTTCGTGCGATCCTCTCCCTCACCAGCACCCCAGTCGCAAACGCGCCCTAAATCAGCTATCATTGCACCATCTCATGGGTTAGAGATGACCAAAGGACATCTTCGCAACTCGTCAGTCTCACAGCTATCGCCGACACTATCTCCCGCCTCCATGAACCGGGAACGGTCAAATTCGCGCAATAATGTAGCATCCGGGACTTTTGCCCCGAGCTTTATTAAATCCGAGGAGATGCGACGGGGCGCGGATGAAATCCGAGGAATTGAGGGAGAGAACGACTTTTCCGGCAACAAATATGTTTGGTTACGCGACCCACAAAAGGCATTTGTCCGCGGATTGGTGCTAGAGGAATTGGAGGGAAACCGCCTGTTGGTGCAAAGTGACGATGGCGAGGTAGGAATATTCACCCCAGCGATGACGAAGTGGGGTAGTTAACAGCCCGAGCAGCAACGCGAAGTCGACGCGGACCAAGTGGACAAGGTCAATCCCGCCAAATTCGACAAGGCAGATGATATGGCAGAATTGACGCACCTGAACGAGGCCTCAGTGGTCCACAACCTTTACACGAGATACCAGTCGGATCTGATCTACGTCAGTCTATTCATATCTTGCGTCACTACACATACTGATCTTGTGGTGAACAGACATACTCAGGACTTTTCTTGGTCACAATAAATCCTTATTGCCCGTTGTCTATCTACACAAATGAATACGTCAAGATGTACAAAGGGCGGGGAAGAGAGGAAACACGCCCCCATATATTTGCAATGGCGGATGAGGCGTTCAGAAACCTGGTGGAAGAGGGCGAGAACCAAAGTATTCTCGTCACGTAAGTGTTTTGTTGATCTGTTACCAGAATTGGGCTGACTGTCGTTGATAGTGGTGAATCCGGAGCTGGTAAAACTGAAAATACAAAGAAAGTCATTCAGTATCTTGCAGCAGTCGCAACTTCCGATACCCCATACGCGCGGTCTGGGACCAAGCAAATATCGAACCTTTCACAACAAATTTTACGAGCCAATCCTATTCTTGAAGCCTTCGGTAACGGGCAGACTGTCCGCAACAACAATTCCTCACGTTTCGGCAAATTCATTCGAATCGAATTCTCGAGATCTGGTCAGATTTGTGGCGCATGGATCGATTGGTATCTATTGGAGAAATCTCGAGTGGTCAAGCCAAATCCCAACGAACGCAATTATCACATCTTTTACCAGCTGTTGCAGGGTGCGGACCGCAGCACCCGAGAAAAGCTACTGCTGACCGGCCTTCAAATCGAGGACTTTGCTTATACACGTGATGGTAATGATTCCATTGTTGGCGTTTCCGACAAAGATGAGTGGAATTCCTTGATTGAAGCTTTCCATGTCATGAACTTCTCGGAAGACGACCAACTCTGCATCTTGCGAACAATTGCTGCTGTTCTGCACCTAGGCAATGTCACTATTGCGAAGGAAAGTGTCCGGGCCGATCAAGCCGCCCTTGGCACCAATGGATACGCAAGTGTCGAGAAGGCCTGTCAACTGTTGGGAATTCCCGCGGAACCGTTCGTCAAAGGCCTATTGCACCCGAGGGTCAAGGCTGGTCGTGAATGGGTAGAGAAAGTGCAAACGCCCGAGCAGGTTCGCCTGTCGCTAGATGCTCTGTCCAAGGGCATCTATGAACGTGGCTTTGGCGACTTGGTGGCCCGTATCAACAAGCAATTGGGCCGCTCGATGACCGAGGATAACTACTTCATTGGCGTGCTTGATATTGCTGGATTCGAAATTTTTGAGAACAACAGTTTTGAACAGCTCTGTATCAACTACACAAACGAAAAACTCCAGCAATTCTTCAACCACCACATGTTCGTTCTTGAGCAGGAGGAGTATGCTCGGGAGCAGATTGAGTGGCAGTTTATCGATTTCGGCAAAGATTTACAACCTACAATTGACCTGATTGAGTTGACGAACCCAATCGGCATCTTTTCATGCCTCGATGAAGACTGCGTGATGCCCAAAGCCACGGATAAGTCTTTCACAGAGAAGCTGCATTCTTTGTGGGATCGAAAGACCCCTAAATACCGATCTTCTCGCCTTAGCCAAGGGTTTGTCCTTACCCACTACGCTGCTGAGGTAGAATACAGCACACAGGATTGGCTTGAAAAGAACAAAGATCCAATGAACGATAACATCACCCGGCTCCTTGCCAGTTCAGACGATGCACATGTTGCCAATCTCTTTGTGGACTGCGCAGACCCCGAAGAAGGGAGCGAGAATCCGCGAAGCCGGGTAAAAAAGGGCTTGTTCCGAACCGTGGCCCAAAGGCACAAGGAGCAGCTGTCCAGCTTGATGGCCCAACTTCACTCCACTCACCCTCATTTCGTTCGTTGTATCTTGCCAAACCATAAGAAGCGCCCAAAGATGCTTCATGCTCCATTGGTCCTGGACCAGCTTCGGTGCAATGGTGTTCTCGAAGGAATTAGAATCGCTCGAACAGGATTCCCCAACCGCTTGCCCTTCGCCGAATTCCGTCAGCGTTATGAAGTTCTTTGCCAGAACATGCCGAAGGGATACCTAGAAGGACAAAGTGCTGCGCAAATCATGCTAGAAAAGCTTGGAATGGACCGAACCTGGTATCGCGTGGGCCGAACAAAGGTTTTCTTCAGGGCCGGTGTTTTGGCTGACTTGGAAGAAAAGCGTGATAAGCTCATTCGCAGTATTATGTCGCGCTTCCAATCTGTCGCGCGAGGTTTCATCCAACGGAGGATTTCCAACAAGCGTCTTTACCGAGCCGAGGCTACGCGTATCATTCAGCAGAACTTCCATTCATACTTGGACTTGAAAGAAAGCCCTTGGTGGCAACTGTTCTCCACAATGAAGCCTCTTCTTGGTGACACCCGAAACGCGAAGGAAGTCAAAAAGAGAGATGACAAGATCAAGGAGCTCGAAGCAAAAATGGCTCAAGAAAACTCTGACCGACAAAAGATCGAAGAAGATAGACGACGCACTGAGATGGAGATTCATAAAATCCAGCAGACTTTAGAGGGCGAGCGTGCACTCGCACTCGACAAGGAGGAAATCTTCAAGCGCCTACAACTTCGCGAGGGAGAACTTTCCGAGAAGCTCGCAGGAGCGATCGCAGACCAGGAGAGCCTCGAGGAACAATTAGATGAGTTGGTCGATGCAAAGAAGAGGACCGATGACGAACTAGATCTCCGAATTACCCAGCTTGAACAAGCTGGTCAAATCATCCAACAACTTGAGTCAGAGAAAAATGAACTGCAAACTCGATTGGAAGAGGTTAATGCCAAACTCTCTGAAGCCGACTCTCAGTTCTCCGCTAAGGACGGTGAAATTCAAGGGTTGGGCCAGGAAATCAAAATGCTTCAAAGTCATCTGAGTTTGAAGGATCGCAAATTGCAGGAGCTCGAAGCCAAATTGCTAAAGACAGACCAAGACCTTGATATCAAGCTCGCAAACACTTCAAAAGAGCTCGACAAGTCAAAGAAAGAGGTTCGGGAGTTAGTCGAAGTGAATCGGTCCATCCGCCAGCAAATATCCGAACTGTCTACGACGTCCACAGGCTACGAGGACCTTCTTAGGCGCAAGGAGAGTGAGATGGCCATCCTACGCAACGATGCCAAGAAGCACGATGAGGATAGATGCATCATTGAAGCGGAGAAGAAATCACTTAACACTCGTCACGATAACATGCAAACCCGCCTTCGAGAGGTCCAGGCAGAGAGGGATGCTATGCGCTCGGAGAAGGTCCAGCTCGAGCGAGAAGCTGCAGATGTCAAGAAGTTACTCGAGACAAAAAGATCCGAGGATGCAGAGGCTGGCGAGAGCAGGAAACTCTTGGAACAGCAAGTCCAAGACCTGAAGGAGCAACTTTTCAAGACCGAAGCTGACCTCAGCCGTGAGCGCCAGTCAAGAGATGATGTTCAGATGCTCGCTGAGCATAACCTCAAGGACCTGTCTACTAAGTACGAAGCGCTCAATGAGTCGAAGATCACGATCGAGAAAGAGATGTACATTCAACAAGACAGTCTTCGTCGGGCCACTGAGGCTCGTGTCGCTGCTGAAACATCGCGAAAAGAGCTGCAATCTGAATTAATTAAGCTTCGCGACCGATTCACGGATGCCGAAACCGCACGCTTGAATGCAGACGCGGAAGCTGAACGCAAGATCAAAAAGCAAGCTGAGGAGCATATCATGGGGTTGCGCAATGCTCTTGATGAGAAAGCTCGCCAACTCGAAGAAGTGGATGCAGAGCGCTCCCAGCTTTCCAGTCGGATACAACAACTTATGCATACCATTTCAGAGTCTGACAACTTCCGTATTCGCCACGACCAGCATAAGGAGCGCTTGGAGCGTGAGCTTGTGACGTTACGGGGACGACTCACGGCCTCTGAGAATGATAATCGGTCCCTTCTTACCAAAATCCAGCAAAAGAACCTTGACATCGCTCGATCCACATCCAAGGCTAGCGACAACAATCGATTGCGCCTGCAAACCCTCCAGAAGGAGAAGACAAAGTTGGAAGATGAGAACAAGAACATTGGTCGCCAAATCGGGGATCTTCAAATGACGATCACGTCTCTTGAGAAGCAGAGGGAGAAGCTGACCTTGAATGTTGAGGATCTCAACCATGAAGTCAACCGTGAACACAAGACCAGCCGAAATGCCGAAAAGGCTGCCTCCACGGCCAACCTTCAGTTAGCGGAAGTAAACCGCAACCTCGAGAATGAACGGCAGATGCGCAGTCAAGCTCAAGCGAATACTCGGCAGACCCAGGCTACCCTGGACAGAGCTAACAAGGAAATTGAGGATTTGCATCGCCAACTCATTCTTTTGCACCGAGTCTTTGAGCCAGAAGCAACCGAGCCAGCTCAGTCTTGGGAGGCTGTTCAGCCGCATTTGTCCAAGCAAGTTGATATTGCACAAGTTCTTGACACAGTGCAACATAGGCTACGGGTCACAGAAGAGAAGTATGCCAGGGCTGAAAGTCAACTTGCTGAGATGCGTCGTCGCCACGGAGACGAAATGAAGGAACTGGATGCCAAATATTCGTCCTCGAAGCGCGCTTTACTCGAAGAGATCGACCAGAATGAGGTAGCCAACACTCGCTCACCAGCCCACTTCCGCAAGAATTCCGAAAATGCTCTGAAGCGAATTTCTAACCCGTCAACGCCCAATCGTCGTTACCCTGCATACGAAGGAGCCAATGATTCTGCCAGATCTGACAAGACAGTTGATACCCAAGGCTACCAGCGTCGCATGGACACAGCCGCTGAAATCGAGGAGCTTCAGAACAAGCTTCAAATGACTGAGATGCAGAATAAGCATCTCCAGAGCCAGCTTGAACGGTCCACCCCGTCTCGTGACATCTGGCAGGACGAAAGCCCTTCAATCCGTCGCATGCACCTTCTGGAACGTGAGAACGGACGTCTTCATGACCAACTTGATGATTCTGCCAAGAAGGTATCGACATTGGAGCGTAGCATCCGATCTGGCGAACTCTCTCTTCGAGACGTCCAGGCCAAATCCCACGAAGAGCTGTACGACCTCATTAACTCGCAGGAGCAATCCCGTCGATCTTTGCTCAAGGTTCACAACGACACCATGGCCGAGTTTGCCGATGCTAAGAGCCACTACGAAAAATTGAAACGCAGCAAGGCGACATTGGAGGTTGAGCTGCGTGATGCTCGATCCGAGACTCAAGAGATGCAGTTCATTCGGGACCAAGATCTTCAAAGCCGGAATCAACTCCTACAAGAATTCTCAGACTTGCAAATCCGCCTCGACGCCGAGACATCGAGGACTGCCGATCTTGAATCAAGTCTTACTCTGTACAAGAGTCGGGCTGACGAGTATTTCAGCAAGCTTGAACAGGCGGAAATCACTGTTCTCAAGGCTAACCGCGCCGAACAGTTTGCCAAGTCACAGGGTCGAGAGGCTGAAGAGACATATGCTCAAATTATGTCTGAGCGGAAGCAGATGGATGATCTTGTGGAGGATCTGCAGCGACAGACCCAGGCCTTGGAAGCTCGAATGGAGGACAATGCCGCTGAGCTCCAAGGCGCTTTACAAGCCAAGCAACGTCTTCAGAATGAGCTTGAAGATTACCGAAACCAGCGAGCTATTGATCTTGAAGACAAGGAAACTTCCATGGAACAGACCAGACAAAAATACCAGCGGGAATTCTCGACAATCAATGGAGAACTCGAGATTGAACGCGAGCGTCTACTTAACGTCCGTGGGGAAAATGCCCGACTCCGTGAGGAACTGGAGGATTTGCGAAGCAAGTGGGACAATGAGGTTCTCAACAGCTCTACTTGGTCGAAAGAGAAGTCTCGTTTGGAGTTGGTTGTGCAGGACATCACTACCTCCCGGGATGAGGCCAGCGCGGCCCATAACGAAGCTCAGCAGAAGGTCGTGTCACTCCTATCCCAGGTGCGGAACCTTCGTACCTCCATTGAGGACACCACCGCAGAACGTGATCTGCTTCTGAAGGACAAGAAGATGCTTGAAGGACGCTTGGCTGAAGCCGGTGAGCGTCTCGAGGACCTTGCCAAGGGCGAAAGCCCCTCTATGCGTAATGCAGCCAGCATGGATCGTGAGCTTTTGGAGCTCAAATCCAAGCTTGCACAGCAAGAGGATGTCTCATCTGCCGCTGTTGGCAAGATGCGTCGCGCGGATGCTTTGGCCACTGAAATGCAGAAGGAACTCACTGCAGAACGTGAAACCAACAGCCAGCTTTTCAAGGACAAGGCGGGCTTGGAGAAGCAGCTGAAGGAGATTCAACTTCGATGCGTCGACCTTGAGACCAAGAGCTACTCTTCGGGCAGCCAAGATGTGCGATTCCTTCACAAGCGAATCAAGGAGGTAAGCTACTGCCACAATTCTAATATTGATGTATTCATGCTAATCTATCTTCCTACAGCTGGAGACCCACCTCGAAGAGCAAGAGAATAAGAATAGCGCCGAGCAGCGCTCTCTTCGTAATGTTGACCGCACAGTCAAAGATCTTCAAGCTCAGATTGACCGACGGGAGAAGATGAACGCCCAGCTGAATGAGGAACTCAACAAGGGCCGCGACAAGATCGAGCGACTTCTTCGCAACATCGATGAGCTTCAGCAAGTCGATACAGAGACACAGATGCAGGCGCGCCGTGCGGAGCGGGAGCTTCGCGAAGAACGGGAAAAGGCCTTGCGCCTGGAAAGGGAATTGGAAGGGTGGAAATCGTTACGAGTTGAACGAACCAGCACTATCGGTCGCTTGCCCATGGCTGCAATGAGTGACGTGGGTAGCAGACGAGGCAGTGCTGCTTATGGGTCTAATGATATGCCCCAACGAAAGCCTAGTAATACGAAGGGATTTCTGTGAATAAAGGGTTGAGATTTGTATCATGTGGTGAATGGAGTTGCAGTTGTGGCTTTTTGGTTTTTTGTTAGCTTTCTTTTGGTCGCCGGCGTACATGTGCATTCGGAGACCTTGGGAGGTATGCTTCGGTCATTTCGCAGTACTCTTCGCAGATCATCTACTTAGCTTGTGTTTATATTATGAGGAGGCTTACAAGACTGAATCAATACCTGAACATTGGATTTTGATACATCTGTGTTCACTTCACAATCCCTTCTGCTTTATGCCTTCACACTAGCCCTAATGTCAACCACCTGATGCTCATATCACATCACACGATGAGCTACCTCAATGCACATATCGGAAAGTAATAACCCCATCTGACCTTTGCCCATATCGTGACGTAGCAATTACTGAACCAGCCAGTACCTCCTCCTCCAACTCAGTCTTTTCAAGCTCTGCATTCTGTCTTTTCAAATATCGCTTTATACCCAGTGCCATCATAGCACACAACACGCATGCTCCACTCATGACACTCCCACCTGCATAGTATCTCGGCTTCTGGGAATCAGGAAACATATAGGATGTGTAAAAGTGCGCGACACCCGCTCCCATCAAGTTGACGACTGCCAATGCACTTGCACGTTTTGCCTTAGGGCGGGGAAGAGATGAGCTGAGCCACGACACACAAAGATTATACGGTGAGTAAGCACCAGCTGTCATAAGGAACATACTGAAGTACCTAGCCCCTGTTGTCGGAACAAACATTGCCTTGAAAGTATTAGATATGGGGTAAACTTCAAAATCCAGGATTCTTACCACCAAATTACCAAGTAGCGCGAATACCAACGGAATAGCTATATGGTATCCCCGTTCTTGTTTTTGGGCAGCATGGAATGATATCCCCAAGGAACAGAAGAACGCAAAAGCATACGGCGGTGCCGTGAGCAGGAGGGTAACTGTGTCGTTGTATCCCAGGGTTCCGACGATAGAAGGGAAGAGATTGCTGAATGACTGGGCAGTGATGAGGGCCATTTGGAGCACGATGAACATGTACAGCTTTGGGTCGATGAAGGCTTGCTTGACACCCCAAAGGATAGAGTCGGCATCATCGTCAGCAAGGCTTGCGTTTTCGTTCCGTAATCGCCAGTCCTATATTTTACCAACATGATTAGAGCAGGTACAAGGCCAGAGGGATTAAGAGTGCGACATAGAAAAAAGTACTTACTGCTAGCAACTGGTGCTCACGCGGCAACCACCATCTCTTGGTAAACCCTGGATAATCTGGAATAAAGGGAATGACCAACAGTGCGATTGCAACTGTCATGGAGCCTTCAATGATGAATAACCATTCCTTTCCGGGAAAATTAAATCATTGCAAGTATTTGGCAGAAGTTGGAATCCAACTCACCCAAGCTGGTCTGCCCATCTTATCCTGCATGCGGGCGACAATGCCCGCGGCGATTAGACCACCAAATGCAGAAGCAAGCATGTTCGCACCATACACAAGAGCGATTCGGGGCGGCAGTTCGGACCTCTTATACCAGCATGACATTAAGAAGAACACGCCCGGCAGAAAGGGTCCTTCTACCAGCCCAAGAACGAAACGACACATGAATAGTCCAGCGAAGTTGTGCGTAAAGGCTTGACACATGGAGATAATCCCCCAAGCGGTAGTGGTGGCACCGATATAGGCAGATGGCTTGACTTTAGTGATTATCAAGTTGGAAGGGAGTTGGGTGAGGATATCTTCGTTTGGTTAGCTGATACAGTCAATAGAGAAAATCAGGAACAGACATCCAACGTAAAAGATCATTAGGCAAATATTGTACTGTGTGTTCGATAGTCCTAGTGTCTCGGGTAGTCCGACAATTTTTGCATTGGCAATGTTGTTTCTTGAACAGGTATTAGCTCCGCTCGAAACGGATGCTGTTTGGAAGAACAGACTGACCGATCGAGAATATTCATCAAAAAAAGGACAATGACAGCAGGAAGTAGACAGCAATCTAGCTTCCTCACTAAGCCTTTCTCCAACTTTTCGAGATCATAACTGTCCCACGATGCTAATTCTTGTGGCAGAGGAAGCTGTTGTAGCGTAATGGGCTTCACAAACTCGACAGAGTCTATGTCGTGCTTGACCTCGTTTATATTGTCCATACCTGGAATTTCAAAAGCGCACACGGAACTTGTAACTGTGGGTATGGTTCAAAGCAGCGTGTTTCACAGCCACTGCGAGCGAGAGGAGCAACATGGAGCGAGCATTTTGGTACAATACTCAATAGATATACCGGCTTGCTGTCCGTAATCTGGGGTAAACGCGGGGGAAGGATGCGATATATAATAGCCATCGACTTACCGAAGAACGGCCATCGGTGAGAAAGCCGCAAGGGCCAACCTTAGCCTTGGCGAGCAACTTTCTAACTGTGTTACCTGGGCTAGCAAGGCTCACCTTTGTTTTGGCTTTTGCGTGGATATATATATGGTAGAATTTGTGCGCTTTCCTCGTATCTTTAAGCAGAGTTACTATGCAAGGAGTTGAGAACGCCAGCCTGACAGCGCCTTCGTTACCTCCACGACGCCATCTAAGTTTGGACGAGAGGGGTTGACCTTCCATCTTAGCAACGTAAAGCTATGTTTCTGGAACTTGAAGCTTCCCGATCCATCCCATTCAGACTCCTTGATAGCCACCTTCTCAGAACCCCACGAATTGATGTCCCGAATATCGTTCTCATCCCCACCTACCTTGAAGACTTGGACTGGCCCCTCTAGTAGCGGAAGAGACGTTTCCATTGCCTGAGAGTCGGAGACATTAACCACAGCTAAGTTCATATAGTCATCCTCACTCAAGGCAGCAGAGACATCCAAGATGGGGATATCCATCGTGCTAGAATGTCACCCAGGAGAGGTCCTTCCAGTATAGGTAGGTGAGCGAACATGCACAGCAAGACTTTGACCCCTCATGTACTTCGAAAATAGAAGAAGTGGCCAATATGTGATCTGTTTGATAATACCATGCTCGATGGTCAAGAGGGGCGCAATAAAATTGACACTTTGGGCTATTGTAGCCATTCCGATGTGCCTCGCCTGTCGGACAAAAACGTTAAGCCACAAAGCGACTGCAGTCATATCAGAGACATCATAGCATTCTTCTGCACCCTTGTCACCTGGAGCACGGATGGGATTCCAAATATTCCACTCGTCAAAGGAGATCTTGGGCCTGTGGACGGTCTTCGGTTTCGTCGAAAAATGTGGGAAGGTTTCGTCATTTCGCTACGAGCCAGGTTGATCAATGCTGCTGTGATCTCAATTGCTCTCTCTGCAGCTTTTGGGCTGGTAGCATTTGGATAATGTCTGTTTTGAGTTAGACGTCTTTTTCCTTTTTCACAGTGGATCCTAGAACTCCTACTGCATATCAAACCTGTACATGTGAATGCTATGCAGGTCTGTGATTTTGAGGCCTTCTTGCAGTACATATCGATCCCAGGCACTGTGTCCGTCTTAACCACAGAGAACAAGCTTGATCATTGGGTCGAGTAGTTTCAAAGCTGAAAAGCAATAAAGTCAGTCTTAATTTCTTAATTTTGAGGAGACTAGATTTTCTAACCTTTGCCCCACTGGTAGGCCTTTTTGGCATAATCCTCCTTCGATGATTGCTCAACCTGCCTAAATCTAAAGTCAAAAAGTTAAGAGGAACCGGGGAAGTCTTTTCACATTACCATGGACCCCAGACTTCGTTTCCTAGTGCCCAGTATTTCACTCCGTACGGCTTCTGACGTCCATTTTGCCTTCGAAGATTGGCATAATGGGTATCAGTATCAAGATTACAGTATTCCAACCAGCCCAATGCTATCCAGAAGATGTCAGAAGGTGATAAGGATCGCCTTTATCGATACGAAGCATCCTTACCTTCTTCAAGCGTGCCCGTGCCCATATTCAAGGCCAAGTAAGGCTCTGCCCCGATAATACCGCACCACTTCATGAATTCGTCTGTTCCAAAATGATTGGTCTCAACGCCTTTCCATGCGATCTCCACCCGCTTCGGGTGCATCTCTTTAGGCCCAACCCCATCTAGTCATTTGTAGGTGGCTGTGAAATTTCCTCCAGGGTACCGCACTGCTCACAAGAGATTAAATACTGCGGTCCTAAGATTGAACCTAAGCTTAAAAGAGAAAAGCCCTTTGCACATACCAATAGGGACTTGAAGTTCTTTCATCGACTCAATCACGTCGGTACGGAACCCATTTTCGTCGACAAGACCATTGTTGTTATCGGAGTCAAAGATTCCGCCGTAAACACAGCGGCCCATGTGGCTGCTCAGGACTAATTCATACCGTTGCCGACCAATTAATCAATCGGGACTTACTCTGCAAACCCTCCATAAAGAAAAGGGTCGATGTCGAAATTGTTTGGTCAGCTGATGTTAAGATGGAAGGTGTATCTCCTTCTCCAATCCGCGTGAATGTCGTCATCTCAAAAATCAAACCAAGTCGAGCGAAAAAAGGCTTGAAGTGGTAGCGGATTGCTGGCTTTA
Organism: Penicillium longicatenatum; assembly: GCF_028827895.1. Taxonomy (NCBI): domain Eukaryota; kingdom Fungi; phylum Ascomycota; class Eurotiomycetes; order Eurotiales; family Aspergillaceae; genus Penicillium; species Penicillium longicatenatum. The sequence goes on along the minus strand of NW_026643120.1, from coordinate 2,978,715 downwards.
GCCACCTTAAAACGACCGCTATTGCCTAACCTATGGTATTTCCGAGTCGGGATTCCCGATGCACAGACAGAATGTGGGGAATACCCCAGCGGGGTACCAAAGCTCAGTATTTGTGGATCGTGAGATTGTAGGGGTGGACGTTAACTCTCATATCGAGCCGAGGCCTTTTGTCACTAGAGCCTCCAGCTGTCCAACCTTAAAGAAGTGGTGGCGACATACATACTTTCTTTTATGGGGTTTTGTGGGATAAGCATCCAGACAAGCCTGGTTACTGGATAGTAATACTGCTTGTATATTGGCAAAACTGCAGCTATACTGATGATGCACAGCTGACTGTAGATGTAGCATCTTCCTTCCTATATTTGCTGTGACATACCTAGGGATGTTGCAAGTTTCAAGCTACATTATTCGGAATAAGCACTCTGGAAGTTGGTTTTGGTGGCAGCCAGGCTATCGTGTAACGGGGACCGCGTAATTACAGGCGTTCAAAAAACAGCTAGAGCCATTGCTATGGCGTTGAAACGTGATAAATAACTGTAGATATATAGTTGTATTGAAGAGACCTGATTCACAGGCTTCGTGACAATTGTAATCAACTCTCAAGACACGGAAAAGTCTTCAAATTCTATAGTACAGACCCTCTCCTCAGTGCTTGCTGAAGCTGCAAAAATGCCAAGTATCGTCCCGTTGAAATCGCAAGCGGTCATCTCCAATGCGTCAATTGATCCGAGCAAAGTCCAGTCCGTCTCAGCATCGATACTGATAGAAAATTCGTATGCCAAGGTAGACGCACATATCTGCATCTGGACTTTGCGTGCCGTGATAGCAGTTTCTGCGATGATTTGTGGTTCTCCCTTCAGTTTGAAACAAGCCTCTAGTGTCACTTGTCTAGTATTGCTATCATAGCAGATGTCAACATGACGGAAATTCTCCTTATAAAGTGTCAATCCGGCCTTAAATCCAGGGTCACTGGGAATATGAAAAGTTGCTGTTGCGGTGCTAGTGGAAGATCTTGCCGTTTGCCGACAAAGGTTGTTGTACCATGAGTTGCTGATAGCCCATTAGCCCTTGAAATGAGTGCGATCATGCTGCTGTCTGCTGAAAACATGTAATTATTGAGTTGAGCATCACGAATGTAGACATCATCGACCAGCTCCGTTTGACTGGGCAATAAATCCCTCTCAGAGCCAATGGGAAGAGCAATTCGTTCAAATTGCATTTTAGCCCGACCGAATACTTGCCACTCCCCTGCAGGCCATTGCACAGGAATCAAAAATGTTTCCCGTCCAATTGGGCACCTGCCTCCAATCTCGTTTCTCACGCCCAAGGCCACAGCCCACCAGGCTCCAGACCCATCCTGGAACAAATCAGCATGTTCAACATTTTGGACATACTCATCTGTGCTAGCCGCTGTAAGCACTGGGTTCTTATCGTAGGCCTCGTAAGGACCCCATATGTCTCTAGATCGCGCCATTATGGCCTTGTGGCCCTCAAAGGTGCTGCCATCCGCAGCGATCATGTAATAAAATCCATCCTTTTGATAATATGAGGTCCTTCGATGTCGGTTTTGCCGTCATTTCCAGGGTCTCCCTTCCAAATGACCTGGATATCAGAGAGTCTCTCTCCAGACGCTATATCGATCTCGAATTGCCGGATTGAACAATTTCTATCCGCCAACGTTCTCTCCCGCCATGACCCTTGGACGTACACTTTGCCAGTTTTGTCATCGAAAAGCAGGCTTGGGTCGATTCCATCGTATTCAAACCAGATGGGATTGCTCCATTCGTTGGCCCAGATGTTCACTGATTTAATGTAAAAGTTGTTAATGCAGACTTCTTCCCCGTTCTTGCGAGCGGCGTTAGTGCAAATGATATAAAACGTTCCATTGTGCCACCGGATAGTAGGCGCAAAGAGACCCAACACGGCGACAAGATTATTGTTTGGGCCAATCGGAAATGCGTCCGTTGTCGCGTTGGAGAGGTTAATTTGATTTGTTGCGTTGATGACATTTCCTTTCAACACGTCAGAGAATTTGAAAGGGTGTACTAGTATAAAGGTACTTGTTCTCTAACGTACGTACCAATTTGTGTCCAAGATGCCAGGTCCCTTGATGCATAGATCGGGAGTCCAGCGAAATGTGAAAAGACGAATTCACAAGAAAAAAATGGCCTTCCACAAAGACCACAGATTGATCTGGCGCAAACCCGGGAACGATCGGGTTATTGTATGTTTTTGCCATGGCGTTATTCATTTCAGGGTCAAGATGGGAAGAAGCACTTGGTGGAATACATCTCATATGGGAAACCACGCTGAATATATATCCCAGGCCCTAACGCTGGTAGTGTGTGGCGAGTAAATTGATTGACATGGACATCTGGACCAGGATGCTGAGAGGCTCGATTTAGGTTGCGGGGAGATTCTGTCGGATATTCCGTTCGAAGAGATCCGGGGTGGCTAGAGCCTAATTATTGCAGAGAGCCAGCCAACTATGTACTTGAAAGATGTAGCATCATAGGGACACCACATGCAGACATGAGTGGAGTCAGCGTGTGGACAGAGTGTGGAGTCCGTGGACAGTGGACATACAGTGGAGTGCCTGTGAAATCGATGATATAAATCGGTGAACTGACCGCTGATAGAGAAAGAGCAATGATGGAAGCTAAGAGCCTTGGAATGGGTCGATAGATTAAATTGTCTATAAGAGAGACCGATATATGTAATAACAAGTTTGGAATGGTACTTATTATGAAGCCCTGATTTGTTGAAGACCTCGAACTGCCCAGTTGACCGCTCTAGCAAGGAAGGCAATGTTAAACTATCACGTGACACACGAGGCTTACGTTTAGATGAATTAGTAAGCGGTGACAACAGCTCCGGTCAAGTTGCACGTGACCTTTTCCAAAAGAAAAGAGCAACTTGATGGGAGTTCCTTACGCCCCACATGTTACGTATTGTATCCCCCTTTGCCTAGTCACTAGTATAATACCGTAAGTTTGTATTAATATAACGCCTAATGATTCTAAAGCCAGTTACAGTAAGCACTGAAATCTCGAGTAACGTATTTCACCACTGAGCGAGCCGTCCCGGTCGGGCGAGCCGACCCAACCAAAATGCGTTAATTAGTTAGACCTGTCTTCTTCAACTAACCACCATGCCACCAATTCGCTCTCAAAATCGTCAGAATTTGATAGAACAAGAAGGTCGTATCTTGCTTGCTATCCAAGCTATCCAGAAGCAGGAAAAAAAGCTGTCAATTACCGAAGTAGCACGCATATACAATATCCCTAGAACAACGCTCCAGCACCGGCTCAGCGGACGAGAAAACCGCGTCGAATTTCGCGCAACCTCCTTTAAATTGACTGAAATTGAGGAGAATTCGCTTAAAGAATAGGTGATCTCTATGGATATACGCGGAGTAGCTCCACGACCTTCTATGGTCTAAGAAATGGCTAATCTCTTACTCGCCACACGTGGAACCACCCCGATCCAAACCGTTGGCAAAAATTAGGTCATAAAATACATTAAACGACACCTAGAACTCGATATAAGGTTCTTAAGACGCTATAATTATAAGCGGGCAAAGTGCGAGGACCCAAAAATCATTATGGAGTGGTTCGACCTAGTTTAAAAGACGACCCTAAAGTATGGGATCCACGAAGACGATATCTATAACTTTGATGAGACGGGGTTCGCGATGGGCTTAATAGCGACCGTAAAAGTCGTTATAAGAGTAGAATATTATAGTCGACGCTCTCTTTTATAGCCTAGAAATCGTGAATGGGTTACCGCGATTAAGTGTATAGGCGCGTCTGGATATAGCCTTCCTCCGATGGTTATCTTTAAGGTAAAATTATTCACGAAAGGCTGGGCTTAAGAGTTGAAGCTTCTAGGCGACTGATAATTCTAGGTTAGTCCGAATGGATGGACCTTGGACGAGATTGGACTTTGCTAGCTTAAAAAGGTCTTTATCCCATCGACCTCCTCGAGGTTAAAGGGGATATATTGACTTCTGGTTCTAGATGGTTATAGAAGCCATCTAACTCCAAAATTCGACGAAATTTGCTCTAAAAATCGAATCATTCTAATCTATATGCCACTGCACTTATCATATCTTTTATAACCTCTAGATGTAGGTTGTTTTACCGTCTTAAAGCGTGCGTATAGAAAGTGCGTCGAGAACGTGATGCGGTTAGGTTAGAACCATATCGATAAGTTAGACTTTTTAGACGCCTTTCTAGACGCTCAAAACGAAGCTTATAAAGCAGAAACGATCAAAAATAGCTTCTCGGTAACTGGTTTAGTTCTATATAATCCAAATCGGGTTATTTCAAAGCTTAATATTTAGCTCTAGACGCCTACACCACCACCATCTCGAGGTAGCCAAAGCAGCACATATCAGACACCATCAAATTATAAGTAGCTCCAGAAGCATGAAATTTCGATTAAAAAGCTCTTAAAAGCACGCTCTAAGAGCCCACTAAGCCCGCTACTTTCTTATATAGATCGGGTGCTTAAATCATGTCAAACCCATATGCATAATTATGCTCTTCTGACTCAAGATATCAAGCTTTTACGGGCTAGAGCGGAGAAATCAGAGTCAAAAAAAGCACGTTCTAAGCTCCGGATATCAGCTCCAGAGGGCCTATCTGTCGCTAAGCTTCGAGAAATAGCTCAAAATGATGGAAATGGTCAAATTGAAGCTCCATCCAACCAGCCAACCGGTCAACCAGAAGCACAAGAACGACGACCTAGGGCGCCACCAAGATGCTCAGAGTATAATATTCAGGGTCACAAGAGAACACATTATCCAAATTTGATTAAATAGCTTAGATATTCAATATTACGTTATTTCGGGTGAATTATGCTGGTTTGAATTAATTGAAGTTGATGGGGCGGCTCGCCCGACCGGGACGGCTCGCTCCGTGGTGAAATACGTTATACCACCCCAACCCTCTACCCGAATTTACCATTCCTGCCACACCTAACCTAACTACCCTAACCCCCGAACCAATCCCCCTAATCCCTAAACTGACCCCTTAAATATAGTCAAGTACTCGTTTCTCTTTGATAATTATAATTTATCTTGGTAATATTAATCTAGAATTATAACTGATTACTAACTAGTTATCATAAAACAAGTCAGTGGGTAGTCACTAACTAGTTTAAGTTCGTATAGTAAGTCAACTTATCTAAGATACTACTTAAAGGGAGTTAATAACTAGTTCTTACTTCCTACAGAAGTTGAGTTCGTTCAGGCTTAAAACTAGAAAGATGTATCGAGCGCGTGTTTTTTTACGTGAGTATTAACGCTGCTTGAAATTTGAAAACTACGGCCTCAGGCTCCCATCAGGTTGCCCCACCTCAAAAGTCACGTGCAACTTGATCGGAGGTAAAGTGCAACTTGACCCGAGCTACATCCTGTAGTAAGCGTCCGTTCCCTGCAACGAGACATCATTGATAGAGGTAACAATGGATCCGATGCATCTCATCCATACTAGATTGCTTCTCCATAATTATCTACCAACATCCCACAATTGACAAAAACATGTCCGAGTCCGAACCTTGAGTCAACTCCGATGCCGTCGGAGGTGCGCATTATGCTGGACTTTCGAGGTCGGATTCGGAGTCGATGAGAGAACAGTAATACAGCACCACTTTAGGGATCACATATATCCCGGAGCAAGGTCGCCATTTGGAAATGCTCATGTGTTATTAATACTTCCTATTATAGCTGTCCCAACAACTTCTTTGTCACAGATGTGATCCATGTCTAATGGATAGCCGCTGCTGTTATGTTGAAAGGTTGGCCTTCTAAGAATATTATGGGCTACGTGAGTGATGTTACAACCGCGTAAGAAGAATGACTCCACTTTACTCTAGGCAGCCTGGTCTCAGTTGTCAGCTTGATACAGGTGTTTTGTTGGAAATGTGCTTTGGCCCCTTCACCTAGACCCCGTAAACTGGTAACCAGCTGCTTGGCGTAAATGGCAACAGGACGGAAGACGTGGGTACCATGGAGCTTCTAGGCACTGAAGATCACGGTTCATTATGGAAGTAATACGAACAAGGGCTTAGAAAGCACGTGGTTTGGATGTGGGATCCGGAAGATCGTTCCCGGTGGGATGCCACGTGGGAAAAATCCCCTGATACGGGGAAGCAATGATGACCGGCGAGGAATTAGCTAAGATTAGCGCTATTACTAGTGGTAAATGCCATCTTCATCCTTGTCTCTTTACTTCGTCGGCGAAGAACTAGATCTCTCCTTCCTTTCTATTCATTTTCTTTGTACCATACTGGGTGCTTGTCTTCATTTCAGCCGTATCATTATGAAGCAAGCGTTGCCCGTGTCACAGTTTCGGCGCAAGAATGGACAGCAATCATCCTGCGAGAACTGTCGAAAATCTAAACTTGCCTGCGACCATGCAATCCCACATTGTGGTCGCTGTGTGCGACTTAAGCGGACAGAAACTTGCGTATACCTGCTATCGCCTCTCGCAAAATCATCCTCTCCAAGTAACCCAAAGACCGCCGCCGTTACAAAAAAACCCACAAAAGCACGGCCTCGACCTTCAACAGCTGCAATATCGGCTGCATACTCTCTATTATCGCCTTCTCCACTGTCGGACATTGACACTATTGGAGACCGCCCCCGAGAGATGGGGCTTGAACTCTCGTCTGGCAGCCGACTAGACGCTCTTAGAAAAACGACGAACTGGGGATCAATATTTAGTGATTATAATATTGAAGTTGAGCCAGAGCTGTCGGTGTCCAGCCTCATGCCAGGCATGGTGTTGCATTGGAAAGACCCGGAAATATTGCAACATGCAGCCACGGCTTTGGCCCAGATCCCGTCATGGGCTATGTGTGAAGGACTCATTGATCATATTATCAAGTTCCCCGACTTCGGGTGTCATGAGCCTTATCTACGTCTGTTGCACGAAGGTTGGTGGGAATGCTTCGAAGGCTGCTTTAAGGAGCCTTCAGGCAATTTGGATTTGAAAAAGTTAGAGCCGGTGATTGAGCGGCTGTGGATCAATACAACAAACCGGAGGGTTGAAGACCTTTTGTGTGGCTCGGTAGAATGGTTACAGTCATGGACAGGGCATAACACAACCTGGGACTCACTGGCATATTTACTCTCTGCATATGGCTCAGCGTGCGCCAGCCTGTCACCTTCTCACCCTTTACTGACAGACTGTCACAAGGGCCAGGCTTGCAGGGATATGGGAAAAGGGATAAAAGCGTGTCTTTCCATCTGTGAAGCTCAGGAGATTGTTAGTGTTAACGTCATCAATGCCCATGCAAGCATGACACTAATTCAGAATTCCTATGATGGTGACGATTGTATGTATATGCCGGAACCAAGCTTCTTATTCACATCTTACTTCGGAAATTGTATCTGTGCATGGTGATGTTTGCTAATGAAGGACTGCACAGCAAACCATAATTACACGAACGTTTCAAATCTAGCGCGGCTTGCGAACAATCTGTGTCTTTCTCTCAGATCACCTCACGGGTGCTTCATCCAAACGCAGTTGGAGCAAAAAGCTTTCCATCGAGCTTTTACCATAGACAAATCCATTGCAACCTCTAGTGGGCGTCCCCCTCAACTAACTTGGCGGTTCAATCAGTGTCCACTTCCGCTGGACTTGAGTGATGAACAACTAATATTGAGAGGAAATGACCTGGACCTTGCTCTCAGTTTGCTAGATTCCGATGGCTGGAGTACTGGGGAGATGTCTTATCCAGTCAGCTATCTGCGGGCACTCTCCATGCTTGGTCGCCACCGAGAAGAGATTTTGGAGCTCACGATGGGGCCCACAGCAGAGATATTGAACAATATGGAAGGGTAAGTCATGATGATACTTCAAAGGCGCGTGCATTGAAAGCTGAAAGTTGGACTAGGGACATCATACAACGGTTACAAGCAACTTACACGGGGTTACCTTCGCGGTTGCAGTACAATCCCGACGACAATGCACACCTAGCACCATTTGACTTTCTCAACACCGTATTCCTGCACCTGGAATATCACAAAAGCATCTTTCTATTGTATCGACTATCACAAGCTGTACCGTTGAGCCAGAACAAGCCATTGCTGTCTTCCGCCAAAGCGATTATCAATGTGATGACCATGATATACACCCATCGGGACCGCCTTGGAGAGATGTTCCTCTTCTTTCCTTGGGCTGTCATGTCTTATGGCACCCCTGCTGCAGCCATTCTTGCCATAGAATTGTTGGTCCGACCCCAGTGTCTTGCCCTTATAGCCAACGTGACGGAGATTCACCCCCGATCGGAGATCATCCAGGAACTCAGTGTTTTTATCAGCTGTTTGAAGAGTATTCCAACGACCGAAGGAAACCATGCCCCCTGCCGTCGAGTGGCACGTACCCTTCGCAAAATCCTCGATCAAGTGCTTGAATCCCCAGCTAGGACAATGTCAACCGCTAGCACAGTTTCAACAGCATCACCGGCGACGGACGCTGATTCTGCTATTGGGCTGGATATTGACTGGCAAGTATTTTCCTCGGGTCCTTGTGACCCCGACTACACCCAATGGTTGGACTCCAGCACCTGGATGCAAATGGCCGATCCTCTCGATTTTCGCATGGAGGATCTTGGGCTAGAAATCCCGAGCGGGGCCTACTTCAGCGAGCTTACGGATCCAGATATGGCTTTTGACAGTGGTATCATTTGATTACTAAAATTTAAAATGAATTCAGCAGACGATACTGGATACACCATGATGCAGTTCTGAAACACCTTTACAATGCATGGCATTGTCGACGGAGGTCCTCCACGGTGGTCGATTGATCACCCTCGACCAGTGCGCGCAACAAGAAACCCATACGCGCACAGAGAGTGTTGATCACTGGCAGTGGGAGAAGGCTTTCATCCCATCGCAGATCCACTGTCACTCCAAAATGGCTGATAGTACATTGCACAATCAGCCCGAGATACCCATCCAAATTCATGGACTCTTCTGTCTTATGAATTGGACTATCTGGATCCTCCGAATTTTGCTCTCCTCCGCAATCGCTGTGGATGACCAACATATGATGAAAATCAAAGAGCCGTACTTTCTCAGGCCTCATCGAAATAATTGTATCCATTCCAACACCTTCAAAAGATATTCTTTCTGTTGATTGGGCTTGAATCTCTGCCAAGAATCCTCGAACTGTGGCGCACAATCGCTCTTCTACCTTGATGCGCACAGGCACCAAATTAATTGTTGGCCCAGCGAATCGATCAATATTGTCGACAGCAGCGGTGCGCCCACTTACGAGATGCTGGTAGGTCGCATCGCTCGTGCCAGTAAGTGAGGCGAGAACCATTCCCCATGCAGCATGGATTACTGTCGCCATAGTGATCGACAGGTCACCCGATCGCTTAAGACCCAGTACCAACCGATGTGTCTCATGAGGTCGGACCACATATTCTGGAGTCGGGTAATGTGGGAACGCGATTGCATCTGCCCCCTTGAGATATCGGGTCCAATATCGCTCTGACGCGACTGGATCTTGGCTCTGGAGAAAGCCGACATAGTCTTGGAGCGGGGAGGACTTCTGAGAGATCGCTCCTTGATATCTTTCCACTAGAGCCTTACGAACTTTTTGCAAGGTACACCCGTCAAAGACAGCGTGGTGAATGGACCAGATCAGGTACCGCTCTTGGCCTTCTCCTTCTCCTACAACGGCAAAGATTCCTCGGTTTAATGAAGCACCGAAACATGTCATGTTCAGCAAAACCTTCGGCATGTGGCTCTGAAGATGATGGATGGTTTCAAACTGCATCATTTGGAGCTCTTCAACCTCCGAAACCACAGCCTGCAAAATGCCCCAGCCATCTGCACGTACTAGTCTTGTCCGCAAACATGGGAACTCCATACAAACGTCTCTCCATGCGCTTCGCATTCTCGGGAACTGCACGTTGTTATCGAGTTGATATCTAGTTTGCAGCACACAAGTCCCTGGAGTACGTAAGGAGTCCAAGAATGTCGACTTCTGGTATCCTGTCACGGGGAAAATGTCGTCCAAATCTTCCATGCAATGACCAATTTGCTGTTCAATCTCATCACTGATATGACTCAGTGATTCTTTGCCTCCCACAAGTGACCAAGCCTGAACTCCTTGAAGAGCCTGCGACTCAATAACCTCTACACCCGCAACCATCTGTCGGAAAACAGGATTCTGCATGGCAAAGGCGACAGACAGCCGCAAATTCGCAGCTCGTGCTGCAGAGACGAGCCGCATAACTTTGATTGAATCACCGCCAAGGAAGAGAAAGCTATCGTTGATTGTGATGTCGGTCCGACCGAGGACATCTGTCCAACACTTCATCAAGCTTTCTTCCACAGCCGTGAGACCAGTGAGAAGAGGAGTAGATAGCAAAGCGGCAGCAGACTTTGAACTATGATTCCAAGCAGATTTCTCTAGATAATCACTACCCAAACTCAAGCTTTCAAGTGCAGAGATAGGAACATAGAGGCTGGGGATCATGTAATTCGGAAAATGTTGCCCCAGTTGCAACTGTAAATTTGCGGTCTGGTATTTAAATTTTTCGAGTCTCTCCATGAAAATGAATGCCGCGAGGACTCGATAGTTTGATCTTTCATTGGGTCGAATCATTTCAAGGCGGCAACTATGCCGAGGGATGCCAACAACAGCCGCCATTTGTTTTTCAACACGGCTTGCATCGATGTTTTGTCCAAGATATTCGATAATTCTGGTGTGGGGTTGAAGCGAGGTAGAAAGATGCAGATCGTGGTTCTTAGTGCGAATCTGAGAGATGGTTTGGTTTTCTTCCATAGCTAGAACCTGTGAAAGAATTGCCAGAAAGCGACTCATAAGATTCTGCATTGACTCTGTGCCCAAGACACGATTGTCGTAGTTCATCCAAACATTTATCTCAGACGACTCAACAAGGCAGTTGACAACTAAACCATGTGCTGAGACTGTGTCCAAGCGTGTAGGATGCATCCAGTCCAAGGAAATATCACCAATAACCTGTTCCCGGGGCAATTGAACAACCAATGAGCTTTGGAACTTGCAGTAGGCCTGAAGACTTCTGTTATCAATGTTGGCAATGCGTTGCATACCGGTCTGCTCAAATGGCATCGTGCGTACTGACTGATCTCGCAGCTGGTTCAGAAACTCCTCGATCGTAAGCGACCCACTCGCGGTCGTCCGCAGCGGAACAGTCGTGACTGTTGGACCGACCACATCTGGAAATTCGTGACGACCACTCAAGTTGACACCGAATAAGACATCTTCTCTTTGAGTCATCTCACTAATGGTGATTGCCCAGGCGGCTCTAACCATCAAGGGCACGGTGTATGTAGAGGTGCTGGACCGGTGAGCGATAGAAAGCTGACCTGCTTGCCGTGAATTCGTCTCAGGTCGGAAATTAGCGTATGGTAAGATGGGGTATTCCATCACAGGGCCGTGGTCAAGCTGACTCTTCCAAAACATATCCATATCCTTTGGCGCCTCCATGAATGCCTGCACAAAACTGGTATAAGGAGTCGTAGGGGGCACAGCAATACCGCGGGCATAGACTGAATAGATCTCGCTGAACAGGCGAGAGCTTGTCCATCCATCAGTTAAGGCATGGCTGACAGTCCAAATCAAGGTCTGCGTACCGATCTCTTTATCGGTAAGCAGGTGAAGCTGGCTCAAGGGCTGACAGGGCATCAGAAGGCTCGACTTAATCCGCTTGCGCAGCTCCGTGGAGTCTGGTTCACATCGTTCCTCCCAGTGAAACTCGTCTACTAACACTACTTGGAAAAGCCCAGATGCAGTATTGTAAAATCGAGTCCGGAGAATTGGATGTGCCTGTATGACTCGCTTCCAAGATTCTTGGACTCGTTGGACATCGACTCCATGAGGGATAGTGAACGTGTACTGCATGATATATGCGCCTTGATTTGCTGTAGCAAGAGCGAGGAAAGTCTCCTGCATTGTAGTAGCGGGATAAATATCTTGGACAATGCTTCCATCAATCTTCCAATCTATCGCTATCTCAGACTTGAGCTGAGAGGGAATCTTGAATGAAGAGCACTTGACCGCTAATCCGAGATCTGTGGAGCTAAGCGGGGAGACAAATTTCACCATTTCACCTAGGACAGGATGAGCAAAGATATTCTTCACAGTCAGATTCCAACACTGCTTGCGAGCGAGGGCAGCCAAGCGCATGGCCAACAGCGAGCTACCACCTAAGTGGAAGAAATCTGACTGAGAGTGTATTGTCTCAGTGGACAGGTGTAGAGTCTCCACCCACATCTCCCGAAGTCTCTTCTCCTTCTCCTCTGAGACTGCCGGGCCAGTGTTTTCATTTTTGGCATAATTCACAGATTTTTGTTGCTGAAGAAGGCCAGAAATCATATTGTTTGCGATATTGCGCAGAGCCTTTCGGTCTGTCTTTCCAGTGGCCCCGAGTGGAATTTCTTTCACTTGCACGATTTGCGAGGGAACAAATGCCGGGGGAAGAGCCTGTCCTAGACCTTCTCTGATCTGACTTTTCAATGTCTCAAAGGCCAAGGACTGGGTTAAAGACTCGTCTACTTGGACAAGAGCGATCAGAATATTGTTCCTCCCGGACGGCTTGATCGCGTCTACCACGCCACGAGAATTCCCAGGTAGCACCAACTGGAGGTGGGTTTCAACCTCACCCAGTTCTATACGCTGTCCATTAATCTTGACTTGGTCATCGCTTCGACCCTTGCAAGTCAACAGCCCATGGGAATCCACATATCCTAGGTCACCCGTCTGATAGAAGCGTCCTGATGAAGCCCAGGAGAGGCCTTCAATAAAAGCACGGCTTGTCTGAGCTGGGTTGTTGAGGTAACCACGGCTCACATTCGGCCCTTCAACCAAAATCTCTCCAATAAAGCCTCTGGGAACCCGACGTTGGGGATTTGTGGGGTCTACCACAAAGCATCGACTGGCTCCTGCGTGGCCAATTACCCCAGTGGCCCAGTTAGGATCACTGCAGCAGATAACAGTGGACTGTACGGTGCATTCGGCAGGGCCATAATTGTTCCAGACCTCAACTCTTGGCTGCCATCGATCAATGCAAGCAGTAGTCAAGGGTTCTCCACCGAGGAACAGTTTCTGGACGGTTGGGAAATCTTCAGGTGATAACTGATCCACAATGGATGGAGTGAACTTTGCATGTGTGACCCCCATGCGTGTCATGGCCCCAGAAATATCGTTCATACGCTCGTCTTCTGACAAAACACAAAGACAACCTCCATTAGCCAATGTGTAAAAGATCTCATGGATAGAGCCGTCAAATGCATATGATAAAAATTGAGATTGTCGAACTCCTGGAAGACCCAGTGCCATTTGATCTCCGCCAAAGTAATGGCAAGAGCTACAAATATTGCGATGTTCCACAATCACTCCCTTTGGAACTCCAGTAGTCCCCGAAGTAAAGATGACATAGGCTGGATCTTCTGTCTTGACATCTGGCGGATTTGCTATTGAGCTCTCAACGATTTCGTTGATGTATGTCTCATCCACAGGAATTATGTGGGACACCAATGGCTCCAATGTGGCGATCAAAGAAGGAGAGCAAAGCCCAACAGCTGGCATTCCCGAAGACCCCTGCGAGGCTAACTGGGTAACAATGGCGTTGACACGAGCGAGTGGCATATCGTATGGGAGAGTTGTAAAGGCGCCGCCAGCTTTGAGAACTGCAATCTGGGCCACGTGTGTATAGGCGGACTTTTCGAACAGAAGAGGAACCAGAGCCCCTGGGCGAACCCCAGCGTAAATGAGCTTACTGGCCAGTTTTGTAGATAGCTCATCAAGCTCCTGGTAAGTGAAATCACCATCCCAGGCGCAGATGGCAGGTGCATTTGGTCTGGACTTAGCGAACGAGGCAATCACTTCATGTAGAAGACTTGAAATCGCTGGCTTGAGATTTGGATCGTTTCTTTCTGCGTCCAGCTGATCTTCTGGGCTGAAATAATCCAGATCACCAATTCGTAGTGGGCTAGAAGATAGTTGCACCAGTTGCTGCGCAATATATTCCAACTGAGAAAGCAATCTGCGAGGTAGGCTGATATCCACCAGCCTAGGATCAACCCAAAGAGAAATTTTGTCGGGATTGCATCGGACAATAATATGACAAGAAGAAATATGTGCCAATAATTTTGAATCAATTGCTGATATATCATGAGGAGCTGTAACAATGGCTGTTCGAAAAATATCATCGAATTTGGCCGCATAGCGCTCTGCCAGAGGAAAGGAATGCACAGTGCTTTCCGTTACACACACTTCGGCCTCTGAAAGTGTGCTAGCTTGGTTTACCACACTTTTGAGGCGAGTATGCGTGCCAAGTGAATATATTGAGAAGGTAGATTGTAGGTCGAGCTGATTGATTCTGAGACTTTGTATATCCAGTGAGTCTGCCTGTGCATATCGAGCGAGTAACAAAAACCAAGCCGCGGTAACAATCTCCTGTACAAGTAATTGAGGCTGAAACCTAGCCTCTACTGATTCTTTGGTGAGGAGGGCCTGGAAAATGGATAGGTCAAGCTCCTGTCGAGAGGTGAGAGAGGTGTTCTGGCGAAAGATATCGAAGAATTGCATTTTGGCCCCGGAAGCTTCCATTGCTTCAAGCTTATCGATTGGTATATTGTTTGGTCTATATTTTGTGTATTTGATTTGCCTTCTTTCCCAGATTCAAGGTTTTTAGCCATCATGATTTATAAGACTCTTTAATGCAACTATTCGCATCTAACTACGGCTTTCCCCAAGAAATGACATCAACACCGTCGGCGCTACGTAGTATACGCAAGGCTTTCAATATATCCGCATTTAAGGTCGAAGCGCATATACAACCCCGACTCCATATCCGTATGAATACTAGATCTGCATATTGACCCATCAGCACGCTGGTATAGCCGTTTCATGTAGTGCCAGACGAGTGCTTGATGGTCGTATGATTTTATAAATTTTCCATCAAAATATAATGTAGTGATAGTTCTTGGATACCATTCAATGGTCACACTAAGGAAGTCATCTCGATCTAGACTACTTCAGCTATAGTTGTTATGATTGGCTGTGATACTGTACCTGAGAATTAAGGTGTCCACTGGAATACCAAAGATGACGTGCATTAGTGGACTACTCTCTGTACCTTTCCCCCCTTTTGTTCCCCTCACCCCTCCCTTTTCTCCTCTATCCCGATCCTCCTGATACCAGCAAGATGCTGCAGGTTGCTCTCTTCTTCCTTCGTCTCTTGCTACGTCATTGCGTAGCATTCTCATGCCAGCAACTGGTTATGTGTTGCTGACACTAGCGAAAAGGGTCGGGATCGGAATCGGAGTAAATGTTCTACCCCGCCTCCATATGTGAACCCAATATCCGAATTCATCCTCATTTAGATAGAAACTCTTTCATCGTAGGAATCATTTTGTAGGTTTGGTTGTATACGAATAGGCCAAGAAATCTTAACTCAGGTCCTTGTCGAGCCAAACAGTCTCTGGTGCATTTTCGGAGGTCCTTACTTTGAAAGCGATTCTCACATCCCCTCACTGGTCACAATATCCCAACCTATTCGTATACGATAGCTTACTGCTCCAGTCTGCGCAATGACGGAGAAAATGAGTCCAAGGGAAGATGATCTCCCAAAAGCTATCTCCACTATAGTCTCCACACCCGTTGAGGCCAAGCCCCAAGCCCCACAAACAGGCGTGCCAATCGGTCTGGTTGCGGCCTTGGCAGGCATATCACTTACGATATTTATTGGAGCGTTGGATATGAACATAACCGCAACGGCGGTGCCGTCTATCACTGATGAATTTCACTCATCTGCTGATTCTGGCTGGTATGGGTCCGCATAGTAAGTCAGACCTACTTGTACCTAGGTCTTCGCCTTGATTCAGATGGTACCCATGTTTAACTTTTTATTCAGTCTCTTGAGTGTCTCTAGTCTACAGCTTTCATGGGGCCGCCTCTACAAGATCTTTCCCGCCAAGTGGACTTTCTTGTCCGCTTTGACTGTCTTCGAAGTCGGGTCCCTTCTATGCGGCACTGCCCCGAGCTCCACAGCTTTCATTGTCGGCCGAGCAATTGCAGGTATGGGAATAGCTGGGGTATTTTCCGGGGCTATGATGTACGTTATTATGGATCCTATCACACTGCATGCCAAGTTTGACTCACTATTACCGGCGAGATGAAATAGTATTGCATCTTACACAATTCCCTTGCGATTCCGTCCCTTGGTGAATAGCGGCCTTGCTGTCTTGATGGGATCAACTCGGGCTTTAGCCCCGATTGTTGGTGGCGCATTGACTTCCACGGTTGGCTGGCGCTGGTGTTTCTACCTGAATCTTCCTTGTGGTGGATTATGCGGTGTTCTCGTTGCTCTGGGTACTGGTATTCAAGAAGCTAAAGAAGAGTCCCCAGAAACATGGATTATTAGACTGCGCTCCTTCGATTGGATAGGTCTTGTTTGTTGGGCACCATTCACCATTTGCCTGCTTCTCATCATACAATTTGGCGGCGCTCAATACCCCTGGAGCAGCCCACAACTCATTGTCCTCTACATTCTTGCAATTTTTACACTTCTCCTCTTCACATACAGCCAGATTTACCTTGGAGAAGGGGCAACTGTTCCACCACGAATAATTACACAGCGCAGCATGATCTGGGGCTCCATATTTGAGTTTCTTATTGGTGGTGCGAGCCAAATGCTACAGTACTTCGTGAGTCAATAAGCTTCACAATCATATGTTGACTACCTGGAGTCCAAATTGTCGCTAACCAAAGGTGCAGCTACCCATATTCTTCCAGGTTGTACAGGGAAAGTCTGCCCTTGGCTCCGGCACAGCCATTTTGCCACTGCTAGTTTCTTACACCCTGTCTCTGACCCTGACCGGGGTGGCTATCTCCGTGGTTGGAAAATATGCACCTTTCATGCACATTGGGAGTGCAATTGCTGCAGTTGGGATGGGACTTCTGAGCACCATGACAGTGCACTCCTCTCTTGGTCAATCCATCGGATTTCAGATTCTATGCGGTGTAGGAGTTGGCTTAGCCTTGGACGGCCCGCAGCTTGCTGCACAGACTGTCTTCGACCAAACCGATGTACCCGTGGCCCTGACCGTCGTGACAACACTGATGAACCTGGGAGGGGCAGTATTTGTTTCCGTGGGAAGCAGTATTTTCAACAACCGTGCAGCAACCTTGTTGAAGTCGAGCGCACCTGGATTGAGTGAAGCTCTGGCTGCAGGAACTGGTCTAACGGAATTGGTAAAATCGTTACCTGTTGAAAAACAAGATGAGGTAATCAAAAGCCTTCAAATCATCCTATCCAATATATTTCAATGCGGGATAGCGATTGTGGTGCTTTCATTTTTTGTTTCGTTAGGCGTCGAATGGCGATCAGTGAGAAGCAAGAGCCCTTTGGATGTCAGTGACAAGGAGCACTCCGTGATAGCAGAATCTGGTGACAGTGAGACCAAATAAAGGAACAACTATGTTAGATCTATTTTCCAACATCATATGTACCATATTCGGTCAAGACCAAGTCTCCACTTTAATTTCAGTCCTGGGATACAGCATATCCTGAAGTCCTAGCTATATCCAACTGAACCTTTCAACGTGGCAAAAACTTGGCAATACAGCTGCATCTCACAAGGTAAACTGCACACAGCACTGGTCTACTTGGATAAAGATAAGAGGAATGATTCATAAATACCTATATTATCCAACTTCCTAGATTCAAAACGTGACGATCACATTCGGCCCGCATTGTATAAATATACAAAATGAACAGCGCAACGGGCAATTATTCAAAAGGTCTTTATGTATGTACTTCGATGAAGTACAGAATTGTGGATATTCTTGCATCAGATAAAAATACATATAATAATCTAATCTCCATAATATCAGCTCCGATTCAAGCTTGAAAAAGGACATAAGCTCCATAATAGATTCCTTTGCAGGGCCGTCTATCTAAATTGAATCATATGTGCTGCAATGAAGCCCCGTGTTGAAACTCAGCACCAACCGTGTTGCTGAATCATCTTTCAATTTGGTTGAACAACCGAGTACCCTCACATACTAAGGCTCTGCACTGCTTAGCTTCACTTTCACTTGTTGTTGTGAGGTGAGAACGATGTCCATTATCTGGCTCAATATTAGGGGATGTACCCCTTCCAGATTCAGGTTATACGTGTGTGCTTCCCCTTGCATAATAGAACTTGGTAAAGTATGCATGTTATACTCACTGGAATCTGACGGGGATGGATTCATTGGCGGATCGACATGCATTTGAGAGCAGGGATCAAGCCAAAAATTATCAGATGGAGAATATAATGAGGAAAATGAAGCTTGCTCAGGCACATGTGTCATAACTTGGCCACTGGGCTCTGCCATTCCACACAAGGGCGGCGAGCAATCTTTTCCTGTCATGCCAGTGGGAAATTGGGCACCGAGAGGGTCGAATAGCCCTGGGCAAGTATCAATGATGTCTGGAAGTAGGGACATGTCGACGCACATTTCCTCAGTTGGAAAATGGCCAGAAGAAGGAAAATCGTAAACATTATCCATGCCATCAAAGGCCTGAAAGTCCGCGGGTGAGGTGTTTTGCGATAAGCCACCACTATCTGAATCCGAATCGGACCCATACGTCATGCCTGAGCTTAAAGCGGTGCTTGGGCCAGAAGGTGGCGATTCAATGTTTGTTGAATGTGAGGGAGATGTTGACGAGACAGGTGACTTCCCACGTGCATTTAAGCGTCTTCGTTGTAAAATGATATATCTGTGCATGATATGTGAGCGCAGCTCCTCCTTTTCGTGACAAATACCGCATACCGATTTTTCAGATCAGTCGAAGACCTTCGTGGGAATTCCTTCTCACTTATTTCTCGCCAAGCCCGGCCACGAGTTTGAACAGCCTCCAATAGGCGCACATCCTCTTCCTCGTTCCAATCGTCACGGATAAGATTCGGATCTAAGAAATGATACCATCTTTTTGCGCATTCTGTAGACCCGTGTTAGAAAAAAGTCAGACCACTGAAGCAAAGTTGAACTTACGATCTGCATGTCGAGTTTGAACATCCTGTGCCACAAGTGTCCAACTGTAGTTATATGCGTGTTAGCAATATCCAATGTAGACAACGATTACCCATAGGGTGCTATCATACGAGAGTCCACGTTTTTCTACTGCCTTGCGGAGCCGATGATCCTCCTCTGAGCTCCAAATACCCTTGTTCACGTTTGTTTGTAATTTGCTCCATCTTTTGCGGCAATCTTTGTTGGTTCTTGATTTCAGCTTTGTGGCAATGATGCTCCAGTTCTTCACGTTGCCAGTGCTATTAACTAATGGGAAAATTTTTCCTATGGTCAGCCTTACAAGACATAGCAAGGAGTATGAAACAAGGCTCACCTTGTAAAGTTGCCTCCTCTTTCAAGATTTGATCTTCCTCGGCCGTCCAATAGTTGCGTGCTCGGGAGATAGGTTGCATCATGATCAGCTATGGTCAACATATATTATTCTCTTATGCAATAGGTACTCTTAGAACGGATTTCCATACATATTCATATACAAGAAGTCACAACGGTCATTTCCAATTCCAGTCATTACATAATCTGCGTAGGGGTCGGAGTCGGAAGTCTAAAAGGCACCACAAAACGGACCCTAGCCCGACCCCGTCTTACCTCAGCCACGCAATTCAGAGCAGCTAAGCTCTCAGAAAATTCGGACCAACCTCATGTATTGATGGGTTCGTAGTAGAATCACCGACTCAGATCCTCGGACTGGTGAACAACGAAAAGACTCGGGAATGGGGGATCCTTTTCTCGTTTGCTGAGATTGTGGAAGAACAAGCCCGAGGATTTAAATTCGCAACACCCCCTACTTAAATCCAATTGTCGAGAATCATTTACCATCAGTACAATCAGTGATTGTATCACCGATTTTTCCTTGGAAAAAACAGAGTATATGATACGTCTTCATGGCATGCCTCTGATACGGTGAAGTCGCGCCTCGGTCCCTGACAAAATCAGGATGGCAAAGACCAAAGCATCTACTTCTGAATTACTATGCTCATAATAACGGCAAGACTTTTTTCATGGCTTTATGTAATATATGACGTATCTATGGGAAGGGACACCATAAAAGGTTGGAGGTGGTGTGCAGACAAAGGTGTAGCGTGGCCAAGAACTCAATTTAGAACTCGCAAAAGAACCGTGCAGAGTACCACATGGCGTAGAACTGTGATCTCTCCATGCCAGTATTTGAGATGTTAGGAGCTTTCCGCTGTGCGCCTTTGACAAAGCTAGCATATTTTACGAATATTTTTACCAAGTTCCAACCAAGGGTCAGACACTAGGGTACTATCTGCCTTTCTATTTCGTTCTATCCCGTTATGGCGAGGCATTTTGTTTTAAATAAATTTACGTGAAGGCTAAAATGCGACATGTTGCAATGAAACCGAGATACATTCTGTTGACTCCCAATCTAATATATAAAAGTTGTGAAAATTATAACGTTGATGAAAAAGCTCGCAAAGCATGCAAAACCCGTAGACCATGAGAAAAACCCAATTTTCCTAACTTATACCTTCTAGTAGAGATGGAGCATTCCTGCCCGACATATCAGCCCTTTGTCCCAGGTGTGCTGATCAGTGAGTTTATTGATAGCTGTGTCCCTACCCTTGGACAGCTCATTTCATCAATATTTTCCCGATTACTCGTTTCTTCCCATCTTTAAGATGCCCTTGCCCTGTAGTGAAATAGTGGAGGTCTCAAATCCGCTTCCAGATCCAACCAACCTGCACCACACGAGCCACGAGGAAGAAAGTAGCGCCCAGGAACATTGTGAGTCCACAAAAGATTTGCAGGTACAGGTAGCCACCCCCGTCGTGTGAGACCAGAGCTCCAGCAATTGGATTTCCGGTCAGGGCTGCAATGCTAATGATGAAGAAGTTCGAGCCGTTGCGGACACCGATGGTACGGATATCTTTTGTCACCTGTGCCACAATAGCCGGAATCATGCTCACAAAGGTGCCACTGGTGAATCCAAACAAAGCCGAGAAGACTATAATGGGGCTATTGCCGTGTCCAGGAATCCAGAGTGCTAGAACAATGATGCTGGTGAGATAGGTGGTGACAATCATCACATTGAACCTGCCGAGCCGATCTCCGAGCCAGCCAGGGAGAATACGACCGATGACGCTATGAGAAAAGTCAGTATACACCGAGAATGCAATATGAATATGCGAGGCTAGAGATGACGTACCTGCCAGCATTCAAGATAGCAAGGAGATAGCCAGAGAGATTTAATGACATGCCATCATGCTGCGCTTGCAGGATAATGAAATTAGTCGGCAAAAAAACTCCCCAAAAGAAGAAGAAGCTCCCAAGCGCAACAAAAAGAAATGGCGGCTCCTTGAATGGAACCAGGAATTGGCTCGCGGCAATTGGGGTAGGCTTGGGAGGTAGACGAGATCTAATGGTCAAGTTCCCAATAATAAGCAAACCCAAGAACATGAATGCCACTGCTCGCATGGACCAGGCAAATCCAACAGTCGGAATCAGTCGATCAATCATAATCCTAGAAAGATGTTAATTGGGTACATGCGTGGAAAAGATGAAGTAAGGCTACTTACGGAAGAATGACACCCGCAAGAGAGGCTCCTGCAGAGATGATGCCAAAAGCAAACGCGCGGTTCTTCATGAACCAAGTTCCAATAGGGTTGAGGCATCCGTAGAAGATAGCACTGGCACCCAAGGCACTGAGAATAGACTGGGCCAAGAAGAATTGATAGTACTCAGAGGACAGACTGGTCATCATCAGACCCAGGACGTGGCAGATTGTGCCACCTAAGAGCATGTATCGAGGGCCAAAGTTGTCGAAAACCTTGCCAAAAATAGGGGCGCCGAGGAACATCATGAATGTTTCCGTGGAGCTGATCCAGGCGACCGAGGAAGCAGAGTACGACGAGAGCTGGTCACGCTCATAGTAGTCTTGGAAGACTCCAATGCAGTTAATCCAGCCCATCGACGCAAACATGCAGCACCAGGACCCTGCCACAACTGTCCAAGCTCGCAGACCGCCATCAGGAAAGTCTGCTGGGTTGGGGCCAGCGGGTTTTGGAGCCGGGATGTCTTCCTTGCTGTCAACATCGGAAGACGAGTTCTCAGGAGGGTTCAGCTTCTCCAAATCGGCGGTGGAGGAAGGCGAGCTATCGCTGCCCTGGGAAAGGCTCATTTTGCTGTTTCGTCGAGATTCGTAGCTCAACAGAAGCGGATTGAGGGTATTGTATGGCTTGAAATAAGCCTCTCGCTCCCAGAAGATGGTACTATGGATACTGTATTAGAAGCTTAAACAAGAGATCGCCCGGAATTTCTTGGCTGGAGAAGTAGTCTCCTGAATTATAGTCCGCTGAGCGGACTGGCATACGGCCTCGGCCTTAAGAGACGGAGCCCGAAGTAGGCCGACCCTGCGAGGGTATCCTTGTCTTTTAGCGGACCTGAGTACGGCTCCAGCTTTCCAAATTGACAGAGTGACCCTTATTTAGAGCATCTGATCTCTCAATAGACCCAATATCCAATCAGAACGGATAGACTAGCGGGAACGCTAGACCGAATTTGAAAACGCAATATCCCACCGGAAACTAGACCGCATTATCACCTTTTGATCCACTCTGGCGACACCGTGATTGGTGGGCTGTCGGGATCCCGCCGGGCCAACGCCGACTCCGAATCTCGACATATAACTATCACGCGAAGGGGATCTTGCTGACATAAAAGAACAAAACAAAAGAGTCAAGGACGTCACGACAAAGCTTGCGACATGTTACCACTATCTTTGCAAAGATTGGTCTCTTGACTCGTTCATGTCCCCGATATCTGCTTCCAAACGCGCCGTTCTTGATCGACCATTCCTCCTTGCTTGGCCTGCCATTGTTATCTTCGTTTCGTACCTTTGGCTATCGCCACAGCCACATTATCAAACCACGGCTACCACAACTTCCATCTCTGACACGATCTCATCTCCTACAGCTGTCGAAATTATGTCTTTTGACACGATGCGCGCTATTGTGATGCACGAGATTGGTGGCCCTGGTGTCTTGAAGCTCCAGACGGTGCCCAAACCAACCCCCACAGCGGGTCAGGTGCGGATACGGGTCAAGTCATTCGGGCTTAATCGCTCGGAAGTGTTCACTCGACAGGGCCATTCACCCGGTGTGACATTTCCGCGTGTTCTGGGTATCGAGGCTGCTGGACTCATCGACGAGGCAGACCCAGACTCAGGCTTCAAAGCTGGCGAAGTAGTTGTTACTGCCATGGGCGGCATGGGCCGTGTCTTTGATGGCGGATACGCCGAATACACAGTAGTACCGGCCACTCAAGTGCGACGCGTCAACGCCACCGATGCCTTTGGGCCCGATCGGCCCGTTGCTTGGGACATCTTGGGCGCTCTCCCCGAACTTATGCAGACTGCTTGGGGATCCTTGTTCACCAGTCTCGAGCTTGTTCCCAGTGACCGGTTGCTGATTCGTGGTGGAACTACAAGCGTGGGGTTGGCAGCTGCGGCACTTGCTCGATCGCATGGGGCCTCCGTCACTGCGACGACCCGGAACCCAGCACGCGTAGAGATCTTACGCAGGCTCGGTATTGACGACGTCATTATTGATGATGGATCAATACTGGCCGAAGTCCAAAAACGTGCCCCGTTCAGCAAAATCCTTGAGCTGGTTGGGGTAACCACACTAGAGGATTCTCTCCGATGTGTGGCACCCGGTGGTACTGTCTGCATGACGGGCATAGCTGGTAACAAATGGACCTTCGACCAGTTCACGCCCATGGCATCAATACCAACGTCCGTTAAGTTGACCACCTATGCGAGTACCACCGAGGCCGTGCTCAAAACGCCTATTGAGGACATCGCTCGGGATCTGGCGACGAGAAAGATTCATTTGCCAATCAAGACCTTCCCACTGGAGCAAATTGTAGAGGCCCATCGATTGATGGAGGAAGAGGGGGCATTGGCCAAAATTGTGATGATGATCTAAGATTCTTGCGCTCAGCTTCTGCGTGGGTTGCAGTATCATTTGTGGAGCTCAGTAGACATCCAGAATGTATCCGCAGTCTGTCTGCCTCTTTATCAGAGCTGCGACTTTTATCTCGGAATTCTTCGACTTTGTGAGATATATCCGATCTGTTGCGTCCGAGCTAAAGCCATCAATACAATAGTTGATATTAATGTAGCAAACGCCCTAGACCATAGAGAAAAAAAAGTCTCTATGCGTCGCAATGCAATCATTCCTACCAGCAGCCTCCATCCTTTTATAAGTTGTCGGCTTATTTTCAACGGGATCCAAGCCCCACCATTCTTCAACGGCAGCCACACCGCAAGCACGGACCACAAGCAGAGTACGTGTATATGTAGGGTCCGCGCCCACATACTCCACGAGGCTCACTGATCACAATACAGTCCAATCAGACCTTCTTTCTCCTCATGATCTGCTTGTCAAACATCCTGAAGATTCATCTTGTTGAATTCCGCCTGCCATTTTCTGTCAATAATTTTACACCTTTTCTTATCTTTTTCTTTAACTTGTGCGTATTCTACATTGTCATCAAATACAAGATCGATAACTGCCAGATCTTTATTCCTGATAGCATTTTTAGACTAGTTAATTCAAGAAAAAGGAAATCTCAGAAGAGGTACTAACGTTAGTCTTGCGTAGTCAGCTAAATTCATGGAATGTATATCACCCCCGAGGTTTGCAATTCCATACCAACTCCATTCTGCCTTCGAGCCCGTCTCCAATCCACGTTCCAGGGCTCACGTCTCTCTAATTCTAATTCCAAAGTATCAAAAAGCATTCGAAGCGTCGAAAATTCTCAAGAAATGAGCCTGCCGAAAAGTCTTGTAGATGTCAAAGAAGATAAAAACATCAATCACCCATGGTCGCGCGCAAAGTTTCGGTCGCCACTCGGCAACTCACCATCTGAAGATGCAAACTTTGAGCCTTAATATCAAATTCTGGGAACCAATTTGTCATATATTATAGCTCTGGATGGTATGAGTGATTCTATTTTCTTTATCTGACTCCGCATTCAATAACTCCAAGAAGCATCTGCTCCTGACCGAGCGGGATAACGACCCCGAGCCGAGATGAGGCGACTGATTGAAGCCACTCGCGGTACCGAGATAAGCCATGACTGGTTCCAAGACTTGAAATCGTCTCACCTGCATGAGAAATAAGCGCCAAATCCAAAACAAATCAAAGTTTTGGCAGAAGAAATAGACCACGGGTAAAGCCGCTGCCAGCCCCGCTCATCAGGATCAATGATCCTGTCGGGCTTCGTCCGAAGAGAACTTGCCTCGTATATCCCACCGGCAGTAAAAGATGACATACCAGCTTGAATCCTTCGAGAACCTTCATGATTAATGATGTTTTTGCTAACAAGATACACTCAATGGGGCGGTGCCTCCCGAGCCGTCTTACTTGTTCGGGAATGTTTTGGCTTACACTGGTGTTTTTCGGATACAATGTCAATGTTTACGGGGTAGACTCTAACTCTGACCATGTACAATGTCCACCATCATTGATATAATAGACCCGAGCTTGTGAGGAAAAGGAATGGATTTCTGTAGACCCCTGCAAAATTCAACTTTGCGAACATGTCTTTCACAAACCTATCCATGTTGGTCTTTGGACCTCAGGCATCAACTCCGTCCTCGGAAACATTATCTCAACTTCAATCCTTACTGAAATCCGACTCTCAAGCGCCATTAAAGCCCATTAGGAATGCTGTCAGGGATATCGCCACTGTTTGGCCAGCTCTGGCGGCATCTGACCTACAACTTAATGGTCTCTCGGGAGCCCAATACACTCAGCAACTTCTTAGTCTCATTACCTCCCAAGAAGCAGAGACAGAAGTCCAGATCGACAAGCTGCCAAGCACCGTGATGACGCCTTTGACGGTACTGTTGCATTTAACCCAGTACCTCTTGTATGTCGATGCAAGATCCTCGAATGGCATATCGTCTCACGCTCAAATCCTCGACCAGGTACGACCAAAGGGAGGTATTCAAGGTTTTTGTACCGGCCTTTTAAGTGCTGTTGCAGTTGGCGCCAGCCGCGATGAAGAAGCTCTGGCCCAATGGATTGGAACAGCTTTGAAGTTGGCTGTAGCCATTGGTGTCTGTGTTGATGCAGACGCCCTTACTCAATCTTCTGCTGAGACTGGATGCATGGTTGCGAAGTGGTCAAGTGAGGAGGAAAGAACGCAGCTTCTTGAGACTATTGAGCAGACTCCAGGCGTAAGTGATGCTTTTCCTACAATTTCCTTATTCTGTTGCTTGATCTAATTTTCCCCCCTTGTGACTTGCAGGCCTACATCTCAGTGTACCCTGACGGCAATGCCGCCACCATCACAGCACCTCTTGCTTCGATGGCTACCTTAAGGCAGGCCGTTCAAGCTCAGAAGCTTGTGAGCATTTCAGTCGATATGCGAGGTCGATTCCATACCACGGATCACCAGAATATTGCAGAGAAACTAAAGGAATTTTGCGCGACAGTTCCTGGACTGCAGTTCCCACGTGTGCAGGAACTCTTAGTGCCAATTCTCGGAAATGACGGACGGACATTTTCACCAACATCATTTCTCCACGACGTCGTCATCGATGCAATGCTGGTCCAGACAAGCAATTGGCATATGACTATCTCCACTGCTGCCGCCAATTCCAGTATGGCATCAAGCCGTCAACCACCTCTTTTTATTCAATTTGGCAACGTTGATTGTATTCCTTCTTCTGTGCTGCGGGCCTTTCCTAATACCACTCTACTGAGGATGCCAAAGTCTCTGGCAGAGATCCGAGACGTAACCCTGGGAGCAAGAATTAATGGTCAGCCTTCGCTGCCACACAATGGCGTGGCCATTGTGGGTATGGGTGGTCGGTTCCCTGGTGCAGACGACTTGGACGATTTTTGGAAGCTCCTTTGTGATGGATCATCTCAGTGCAAACAAATGCCAGAGGAGCGCTTCCTTCGAAACAATCTTCGACGCTCGCCGGATAACAAGCTTCCATTTTGGGGAAACTTTGTCGAAGATATTGACTGTTTTGATCATCGTTTCTTCAAGAAATCTTCCCGTGAGGCAGCTACCATGGATCCTCAGCAACGTTTACTCCTCGAAGTGGCCTACGAGGCGCTTGAATCTGCAGAATATTTTTCACAGTCCCGCGATGTGCCGCAGGATATCGGCTGCTATGTCGGAGTATGTGCATCTGACTACAATGACAATGTAGCGGCCCACGCCCCGAATGCCTTCTCCAGCTTGGGAACTCTGCGTGCCTTTCTGACGGGTAAAATCAGCCACTTCTTTGGATGGACAGGGCCCTCAATCACATATGATACTGCTTGCTCTTCGTCCGCTGTAGCTATCCACGCTGCTTGCAAGGCTATTCAAACAGGCGAGTGTTCGATGGCACTGGCGGGTGGTGCTAGTCTCTACACCAGCCCTTTCTTCTATCAAAACCTGGCAGGGGCCTCATTCCTGAGCCCCACTGGTCCTACAAAGCCTTTCGATGCGAAGGGGGATGGCTACTGTCGTGGCGAAGGCGTGGCACTGGTGATGTTGAAGTCTCTTGCAGCTGCACAGGCCGATGGAGACCGTATCCTGGGAGTCATTGGCGCTACCGCTGTCAACCAAAACATCAATACCACTTCCATCACAGTGCCCCATGCCGAGTCTCAGGTCAGCCTCTATGAGAAAGTTGCATTTGACGCTGGAATTCATCCCCACGATGTCTCTTATGTGGAAGCGCATGGAACGGGCACACCCGTTGGAGACCCCATCGAGCTGTCCAGTATTCGCAAGGTCTTTGGTGGAGCCATGCGGAAAACCCCGGTGCATGTGGCTTCCATAAAGGGTAATATTGGACATTTGGAGGGTGCATCTGGCGCGGCATCACTGATCAAGACCGTGTTGATGATGCGCCACCAGACGATTCCTGTGCAAGCCAATCATTCTCAACTGAACCCCAAGATTCCAGCACTAGAACCAGACAATCTCACCATTCCCAGATCAACAAAGCTATGGAAGGCACCCGTGCGCATTGCCTGTATCAACAACTACGGAGCCGCCGGAAGTAACGCAGCCATGATTGTGCACGCGCCGAGTCCGATCAAAACCGCCGATACAGTATGCGCGCTACCAAAATACCCCATCCGCCTTGCAGCCAACTCTGCGACTAGTATGACAGCGTACTGTCAATCTTTGCTGAAATATATCCAGAAATGGCGCCGTGAGTACAGCGACAGTGAAATCTTGGCCAGCGTTTCCTTCCACTTGTCACATCAACAAAATAAATCGTTGCCGTTCAAAACTACCACAACCGTGGGTTCTATGTCAGAATTGACAGGGCTATTGGGTAGTCCGCCATTGCAGCAGTTGTCTGCTGTTTCGCGAAACCCTATCCTGGTTTTCGGTGGTCAGACCAGCACGCAAGTTGGACTGAGTCGATCACTCTTTGACGCCTCTCTGCCATTGCGACGACACTTGGATGCATGTGATGAAATACTCAAATCGATGAGTCTTGCTAGTATATACCCCGCCATATTCCAGACTGAGCCTGTTGAGGATTTGGTTTTGCTTCACTCAATGTTCTTTGCGATCCAGTATGCCAGCGCCAAGGCCTGGATGGGTAGCAACGTTATCCCTGCTGCTGTTATTGGACACAGTTTTGGCCAATTAACTGCGTTGTGTATTAGTGAGGTTCTGTCTTTGAAAGATGCTCTTCGACTTGTCACCGGGCGTGCTTTTTTGATGAAGAGCCACTGGGGATCGGAGGGAGGATCCATGATCTCTCTACAGGCATCTCTTGATCAGGTTACTACGATCATCGCAACTGTCGACTCTCAACTTGAGATTGCATGCTATAACGGGCCCCAAAGTCATGTCCTTGTTGGGTCTGCAGCTGCAATTGATAAGGTGGAGCAGCTCCTTCAACGAAGTGAAACCCAATGGGCTAGTATTAAATATAAGCGTCTAACAGTCACCCATGGGTTCCACTCACGCTTCACCGAGCCACTCTTGTCCGAGTTGGTTGCACTTTCCGAGGATCTGATTTTCAATGCTCCCAGAATTCCGATTGAAACATGCTCGGAGGGCAGCAGCTGGTCCACCATCACTGCAGCTCGAATTGCAGAGCATACGCGAACCCCGGTCTACTTTTCGCACGCAGTACAAAGGTTAGCAGGGCGAATGGGACCGTCCGTCTGGCTCGAGGCAGGCTCTGGCTCTGGGGTTCTCGGCATGGTGCGCGGCGCACTGCTCGACAACTCGGAGCAGACTTTCCAGTCTGTTGACCTTCGTGACCCTGTTGGACTTTCAGGCCTAGCAGAAATCTCCGTCAAATTATGGAACCAAGGAGTTGAAATCACGTTCTGGCCTTTTGACCGTCGCAATCGTGCCCAGTACTTGGACATCCTGCTGCCATCATATCAGTTTGAAAAGAATCGACACTGGCTGGAGTGGAAAGACACTGTTGTTCAGGAAGTCGCAGTACCAGCTCCAGTGACCGCGACTGAAACTCCTCAATCTGAGCCGGTGCTTCTCTGCCTAAACAGGTACCTTGACACCGACGGAAACGACGCCGAGTTTGCGATCGATCCCCGTAGCGAGCAATATCGCTTCTTTGTTGAGGGACATGCTGTTCTTGCACAGCCATTATGTCCAGCACCCTTGTACATTGACCTGGCTGCACAAGCTGCTTCTGATCTTGCGGGAGAAGGGTGCGGAGTGCCAAGCATTGAGGACCTGGAAATTCGGGCGCCACTGGGAGCGGGAGATCGGCGCATCCAGCTCGAACTGCGACGCGTTGACCCCACTACGCCAGTCTGGAAATTCAGTGTCTCCAGTCATCGGGCCGCGACACCGAACAACAGTGATAACCATGCAACTGGAACGGTTCGCTTCTATAATGATGCGACTCGGCTGGCGGATGACTATGCTCGTGTCGAGAGCCTTTTGGGTCCAGAACGATACGAGCGTATCCCACAGGAGCCGCATGCTGAGGCACTTCAAGGATCTCAAGTATACAAAGCATTTGGGAAGGTTGTGACTTACCGTCCTTATTACAAGGGTGTGCGAAGTGTACACGCCTTGGGACGTGAAGTTGTCGGTCGGGTCAAACTTCCTGAACTTCCACCCTCAACATCTCCCGGTGACGCGGTCAAGAAAAAGGCCGCAATGAACCCACGCGCAGTTGACAACTTCATCCAAGTATCTGGCCTCCATGTCAATTGCCTCACCGAGCTGCAAGAAAACGAAGTATATGTCTGCACTAAGGTGGACCGTGTTCAAGCACGGGCCCCAATTGAGGATAATGGCTCTTGGCTTGTCTACTCCAGTTACCGGCCCCTGAGCAACAAGGAACTTGTTAACGACATCTATGTCTGCGATGCGGTTTCCAAGTCCCTTGTGTTGTTTGTATTTGGTGCAAGATTTACCAAAGTTCAAATTTCCAGCTTGACACGAGTTCTTGCTAGGGCCAATGACCGGTGCCCATCGACGCTAATGTCTTCACCACCCAGATCCATCGCTCCATCACCTCCACCGACGGTTGCGAAGGGTCTTCAAAGAGCCTTCAAAGCCAAATCATCATCTAGAGTTTCTAAAGCCACTAGCCGCGATCTTGGAGCAGAGCTTCGATCTCTCCTCGAGAAGGTCGCTGAGGTCCCGTCGGCAGACATCCTGGATGATGCCAGTTTTGATGACCTCGGCATCGATTCTCTGATGGTAACTGAAGTGCTGAGCGACATAAATGCTGCTTTCTCCGTTTCTATCACCATGGATGAGTTTGCCACCATGACAGACATCAAGGCTATTGTTGTCGCCCTCCAGCGGCTGCTTGGAGTTGGGCCCATATCTACCTCAGGATCCATTACGCCGTCCGATACTGAGTCTGAGGATAATGTATTTGATGACTCACGGCTAGCAACTCCTGAAACCAGCTCTGGAGCCAGCACACCACCTGAAGTAGAAGAGTCCACTGCGGGTCCGAAGGTAGTCATGCAGTTGAGCAAGCTGTTAGCTACTCACCTGGAATGCCCTGAACCCATTGCCTTGGAAGCCAATCTGGCCAACTTGGGTCTGGATTCTCTGCTCTGCATGGAGTTGGCTGCTGATATCAAACAGGACCTGGGGGCAGATGTGGACATGGCTCGTCTCGATCAGGATTCCTCATTCCAGGACCTCATCCAGCTAGTCAGTGAGATCTTGCCTGCGGCTTCAAATGTTTCGTTATCTCCCAGAACTCAGCCCCCTCGGGATGTTGTAGATCTTGCCCGTCAGACTAGCGCGAAGATGTCTGACTCTTCTAGCGCCAGGGGCGTTCCCCTCATTGGAGCCCAAGCCGCTTTTGAAGCGATTCGTTTTGATTACGATAAACACACGCAGAAGACTGGATTTGCTGATTTTTGGACCCGAGTCTATCCCACACAAGCGAGGCTGGTCTTGGCTTATACGGTCGAAGCTTTTACCCGCTTAGGTTGCGACCTAGCTCGCCTGTCAGCTGGCGAGACTCTCCCATCTATATCTTACCTGCCCAAGCATGAGCCTTTAGTTCAACAACTTTACAACATTCTTCGAGATGGCCAACTAGTTGCCACTGATGGAAGCAAGCTGGTGCGAACTGACCGGCCGGTCGATAGCACCCATTCAACAGTAATTCTTGAACAAATCCAGGCCCGCGCACCTCAACATGTGATGGAACATCAGCTTCTTCATATGACTGGATCGAAATTGGCTGAATGCCTGATTGGTACGGCAGACCCATTGGATATTCTCTTCCGTTCAAGGGAGAACCGCACTATTCTCGAGTCGGTGTACGCCAAAGGGCCGATGTACGAGGCTATCTCGGAGCAACTATGCAGCTTCATTGACAAGGCATTCTCGTCCTCGCCATCATCCTCGGAGCCTTTTGAGATCCTAGAGCTCGGGGCTGGTACAGGCGGTACAACCAGATATGTAGTTGAGCTCCTCGAAAGGCGGGGAATACGTTTCAACTACACATTTAGTGATCTTTCTGGGTCCCTTGTTGCCGCCGCGCGGCGCAAGTTCGGATCCAAGCACCCATCTATGCGCTTCCAGGTTGTTGACATTGAGAAGCAACCTTTGGAGGAAGTTCAGGGCAAGTACCATGCTATTATCTCCACCAACTGCATTCATGCAACGAAAGACCTGGAGCTTTCTACTCGGCATATGCGCCAGATGCTGCGACCGGACGGATTTATATCGCTAGTCGAATTCACGCGCAACATGTACTGGTTTGATCTTGTGTTTGGCTTGCTCGATGGCTGGTGGCTATTCTCTGATGGACGGCCCCATGTCCTTGCGTCAGAGTGGTTCTGGGATGCTAGCATGCGTCGTGCCGGGTACCAGCACGTTTCTTGGACTGATGGTCCATCGCTTGAATCTCGCACTCTGCGCATCATCACTGGCTTCAATGCACCACCTGAGGATGCGTCTTTCATTCCCAAACGAGTACCTAAAGATGTGGAAACGACAGTGGAGATTGTTCGCTACAAACAGCAGGGTGATGTCTCCCTGTTTGCTGACATCTTCTACCCCGCCTCATGGGAGCCTTCGGAGGCAAGACCTATTGGTAAGGTGAAACTTCTTGATCTCTAACTTGAACTTTACTAACATACTGCATCTAGCTCTCATGATCCACGGTGGTGGGCATGTCATGTTGTCCCGTCGGGATATTCGTCCTAAGCAGACGCCAACCCTGCATTCCATGGGTTTCCTGCCAATCTCCATCGACTACCGCCTGTGCCCAGAAACAACATTGGTTGATGGACCGATGTCTGATGTCTGCGACGCCCTTAGCTGGGCCCGGTCTACTCTTCCCAATCTGCCACTACTAGCGCAAGGACTGAAGGTTGATGCGTCCCGCATTGCCATCGTTGGTTGGTCCACTGGCGGACATTTGGCCATGACTACTGCGTTCACGTCAATTCAGCGCGGTCTTGCGCCTCCTACGGCTATCTTAGCTTTTTACTGCCCTACCGATTATGAAGATCCTTGCTGGCAAAGTCCAAACTATCCAGAGAGCAGCCGAGAGCTAGCTCAGTCGACAGACTATGATCTTCTCGCGGGTGTACAAGACCGGCCTATCACCGGATACCAGGTCTCAGCAAAGATGCGAGCTGTAGGTGGCTGGATGGCGCCCCAGGATCCGCGCTCACGGATTGTCCTGCACATGAACTGGAAGGGTCAGTGCTTGCCAGTTCTTCTTCGTGGACTGCCTGGTTCTGGCCGCGTCTCTGCTGAGCATGCACGGTCACTTCTCGAGCAAGCTCAGCCTTCGAAGCAGGAAATTCAAGCGGTTAGCCCATATGCGCAGATTTCGCAGGGCAAATATACTACGCCTACCGCTGTGGTTCATGGAACCGAAGATGATCTGATTCCCTGGGTCCAGAGCCAGCGCACGGTGGAGGCACTCAAACAGCGAGGAGTACGCTCAGAGCTGATTATTGTTGAGAATAAGGTTCACCTCTTTGATTTGTATCCTGACTCTGATGGCAAGGGGGGTGAAGCCCTACGCAAGGCATATGACTTTTTAGCTCGAGAAGTCTTTGGCAACTCAAGCTAGTCGCTGCACTATTCTTTGTGATCTTGATTCTTTATGCGATTGCGAAGCTTTTGATGCTGTAGACGTTTATTATATTCTTTGATCTTGTTATATTATTCATACTGAAATTAGACTGTTCATATCATGCCATTCGCCTTCAAAAATTCCTTACAACCATATCCATACAGAGATTTCACATCTAGAAAGGCTTTTATCTTTGTTGGTCAAAGCAATCGGACAGTCGAAGTTGAGCGTCGGATCCTAGTTGTTCCTCAGGTGACTCAATGCACGCTTCTCTGTTATCACAATCTCTCACAGAACTATTCAATCTTTCAGGCTAGTATGTATTATTTAGCAGCTGATAGGAAAGTTCGTAAAGTCTCTGCGGCGTTCCTGATCTAATCTAGATTTTCACAGGTCATGCACTCCTAGTGTGACTAGCCAACATGTGGCATTTGAAGGTATCAAGTAGCTCCCAACCACCCGGGGGAAAATGCTTTGATTAAGAATGTTCTGGCATTTCAGCCAGTTTATCTCTTATTATCCCGCTTTTCGGGGTGGGGGCCGGAGACCTGAGTAAATACGGGCTCGCAGACCCAAGCCCGAACTCCACGCCGTCTTACTCTCGAGTCCATCGGATTCGGGCAATAGAATATTTTCGATAATGTTAGAGCCGAGAGTTGATAGTGCCGATATGCTAGCCTGCTGTGTGTGGTATGGCTGCACCGGTCTATACTATAAAATCAGGACAAGTATCGACATTCAGACTACTTTTTTCTCCAGAACAATTCAGTTTCACAGTTCTGTCATCAATCCCACTATCTCCACACAATAGCCTTTGTCGCAAAGAAAAATGGACTCGAATTATCAATCTTCCGCCCCCCGTCTAAAGATGACGGAGGGGAATAACCCCATTGTCCTTATTCCCCAGCCATCCGATGACCCCAAGGATCCATTGGTACGTTGCTTTCCCTTGCACATTAACAGCTGTTCTCACTAATGCTGCTTCAACCACTGCAGAACTGGAGTACTCGCAAAAAGAACTTTATGCTTTTTGTTCTCTGTTACGCAGGCTTTGCTGCTATGAATCTTCCCTCCAGCCAGCAGCTCACCTACTACGTCCAGACGTCAGCTTATCCAGGACGCACAGAGGTGGATCTTTCATACTCTGTCACCGCCTGTGTGATTGGCCTCGTCTTTGGTCCCCTTATGTTTTGGCCTCTGGCGCGCAAGGTTGGCCGGAGCTCGCTTATGCTCTGGAGTCTGGTGGTGGGTTTTGTCTGCCAGATTTGGGCGGCGCTCATGACAGGGCCGGATGATTATATTCCCTTCATTCTATCCCGTGTTGTTTCAGGCATGGCCTCCTCTATCCCAACTGTTCTGGGGCCTTCATATGCTGTAAGTTGCATATTTATGCATTCTTTGCTATTCAAGATCTCGATGTTAATATTTTCCGCTCCTTTAGGTTGACATCTTCTTCCTCCACCAACGTGGGCGCGTCTTTTCCATCTTCGAGCTTAGCTTCCTTCTTGGAGTCAATGTCGGCCCTACTATCAGTGGCTTCATTGTCAATTACACTTCCTGGACTTGGGCATTTTGGTGGACCCTGATACCTTGTGGTCTGGCAATTTTGCTCGTCTTGCTCTGTTTGGAGGAGACAGGCGGATGGTCAACTTCACCCGGAGCTGCTAAATACCCACCTCAACCCACGTCATACTGGGCCAATCGAGTGGCCACTTTTCTTCCCGGACACAAGATCATTCCCCATGAACCCTGGGGTCAAACTGTAAGGCTCCCAGATAAAACATGTACGAATATGCCACTGACTTTACTTCTTCCTAGGCCCGGGCCGCGAAAAAGCCCTTCATCATTATGGGAGCACCAATCACTCTCATTGCTGGTGGATATATCTTCATCTGCTTCGCCTTTGTCATCTTAACCAATGTCCTGTTGACGATGTTCTTGGAGGCACCAGTATCTGAAGGTGGATACGGATTTAGCCCCATGCGGAATGCATTCTGTGAGTCAAAATGCCACCTCTATACTATCAGCACATTCTAATAATTAAACAAGTCACTCTGGATGCTTGGTTCTCAATCCTTGTCACCCAATTCGTTGGTTGGTGCGTGGGAGACCGCATCCCTCTTTGGGTCTCACGCCGGTTTGGTAAGGGTGTCTGGCACCCTGAATACCGACTTTACAACATCTTGCTTCCAGGCCTGGTAGCACCTATCGGCCTCGGTATCTTTGGAGCGGCTATCCAATATCACCTCCACTACATGGTGCTGGCCCTAGGATTCTTCTTGATCGTGTTCAGTTCGATGCTTGCTGTTCCTATCTGCCTCAATTACATTGTTGAATGCTACAGGGACGATGCGAACGAAGCGGCTATCGCAATGAATGCGTATAGACTTGGCTTTGCCATTGCCACTGGCTTCATTTTCTCTCCCTGGATGGACGCCGTTGGCGTGGGATGGATGTTCGGCATGGCAGCATTCTTCTCGCTTTTCGCCCTTCTAATGGTCGGAGTGCTAGTTTGGAAAGGACCTCAGCTCAGAGCTATCTCTCCAATGCTATCTTGCGAGGAGGGCGAGGTCATTGGACAACACAAGAGCAGCAGCGCTTCATCAATCTCCGATGTAGAAAGTGCGCAGACTGACTCTACTCTAGAGGTCACCTCAGAGCTGAAGGCTTAGGAGGCGGAGGCGGTGTAATTCAAACGGATTGAAGAACATCGATGCTGAGTAACGACGGATTGTTCAAATATTTTAAAGCGGCAGAGGTGTGTCTGTCATATGAATCATGACTTAACATCATGATAACTCGATACATACAATATACTTAGAGTTATTCTATATTCTAAACAGTTTCTCACGAATGATATCACAATTTTCAATTTTCTACAATTTGAGAGCCCGATCTTTAGTCATAAACACATTTTCGCATTATACAGATGGTTGTCATTGTGAGCAGTAGTATATATCATTGGAGATAGGCCACCAACTCTCTTTGTCACTTTCACTTCAATCCTGGAAGCTCCCTCAAGGGTCCAAGGCAGTATTCGATGCAGCAGTAAAATCTTCATCGCCCGTTCGTCTCACCATGTAAATCATTCTTATCTCTACTGTCGCATTCATGGACGCCTACTTGAAATCATAGCGGCTGGCACAATCCGTTCGTTCCACGTCAGGACCGCGATCTCATAGGTGGGTAGTATTTGGTCATTGAACACAGTAGGAAAGAGTTTGAAAAAGACTTCGATTGGTTGTTACAGCACACTCCGCTAAGAAAATGGTACCTCACCAATATTGCACATACATTGATCACACTTAGAATACTGATCCACGAGTTATCGATGACCCGTGAGTTGACAACCAAAGGTCCGAAGGCGTATTCAACCCCTGGGGCCGCGAGCTCCTCTCCCAATATCCATGGACTCCAAGGCTATGACTGGATATAGAGCAGGGGGATATCGCGCTTGGACGCATTCAGGTGTGCGTAGTGCTTAATCGTTGCTAGCTACATCTTTACCGCAGCACGATGGGGCCAAAACATAATGACTAAGCACCCGTTGCGCTTTGAATCCGGACCAATCAACTCTTGAAGGCACACTGGGCCATTGTTGTTTTACTCCGAGTCCGAATCCGAATCCGCATCGATTAGCAGACCTTTCCACCACATCCCTCTTGCTTCCGGAATGAATGAGCTCCGTGCTGTCGTCATACCTGGCGTTTGATTGACCAGATTTGGAGATGGATCCTTCCGCTGCTTGATCGTATGGGCCCATTCAGCTTTTCTCACCCGATGGATCGGTTCGTGATTGGGTATGCTTCCAATCCGATGATTTTGAACACTGAAGGAATCCCTATACTCGGGGTCGTTCTCCCCGTAACGACACTGATGGGATTATCTCACGCAGTCAGAGTAGCCAAGGCGTGGGTATATATACGAGTACAATTTCGAAAGAGAACACCCATTGTTATTCAGAAGCCAGGAATCAAGACCTACAAAGTCAACCAAACTATCAAAGTCTGAGATTTCGAAGCACAAAACGCCATATTTGCAATAGTACACACTAAGATGGCTCCTGGACTTGTTGATCCTCCGAATATCAATGCCTCCAAGCTTGAGACTCCCATGACCAAGCTTGGGCAAGTTATTCCTAAACTTGAGATACCGACGGTCGATATCTCAGCCTTTCTCGCAAATCCAGACTCCGAAGAGGCACTGAAGATTATACCCATCGTCAGAGAAGCCTGCCGCTCCACTGGATTCTTCCAGATCACTGGCCACGGGGTCTCCACATACCTGCAGAAATCCGTCTTTGATGGGGGCAAAAAGTTCTTCTCCCTGCCGTTTGAGACCAAAAAGGCCCTCGACTCCAAGACCGTCCGCGGTCATCGTGGGTATGATGTGCTAGCTTCACAGGCCTATGAGGCTGGTATCATGCCCGATCTTAAGGAGGGCTGGTATGTCGGCGAAGATCTTCCAGACGACGACCCTCGTGTTCAGGCGGGCAGGTTCTTCATGGGCCGCAACGTCTGGCCGACCGAGGCCGAGCTACCGTATGCGGATTTCCGCTCGCCTTGTGAGAGATACCATCAGGCGCTTAGCACCCTCAGCAAGCAGCTGTTGAAGATAATTGAGCGAACCCTGCCCTATGGCCCAGGAATCTTCGATGACTTTGTCTCCAACAACCCAATTACTCCGATGCGTATCCTGCACTACCCGCCCGCCACTTCGACTGAGCAGCCCCAGTACGGAGCTAGTGCGCATACTGACTTCGGAGCCATCACTTTGCTGTTGCAAGATGAGAGTCCTGGTTTGGAGGTCATGGACTCCCGCACTGGGGCTTGGGTGGCTGTTCCGCCGAATCCCTCGGCATATGTGGTCAACGTTGGTGACATGCTTAGTCGTTGGACGCGCGACGAGTATGTCAGTAGTGTTCACCGTGTGATCAACCGCAACCCCTGGGATCGGTATAGCATTGTGTTCTTCTTCGACGGCAACGCGGATACTGAGCTTCGGGCTCTGGATGGCAGCGAGGCAAATGACCCGAACCCATTGACACCGGAGAAACACATGCTGCACCGCATGACCGAAAGCTACGGCAAGAAGTGAATATCCTCTGATGAATGTTGCGTTCTCTTAATCGACGTGCAGAGTTATATAAGATCAAATTTTCCTTTACTGTTTCCATGTGTGTGTCTTAGAACTACTCCAGAATTCCTCATATCGATCTCATCTCATATCTAGCAATCGTTTCCAATACTATCTATTGACTTTATCGAACCTTCTATAATTGGTCGAATTAATCGATGGAAGAGTGAATCATTCTTCAA
Source organism: Penicillium longicatenatum (assembly GCF_028827895.1). NCBI lineage: Eukaryota > Fungi > Ascomycota > Eurotiomycetes > Eurotiales > Aspergillaceae > Penicillium > Penicillium longicatenatum. The sequence continues at coordinate 2,939,752 of NW_026643120.1, read as the reverse complement.
ATTCCTAAATAGTTTCCCATCTTGTTAGCTTTCGCTAGACTGACTCTGAGTCAAGTGCTGCTTTCTGATGAGAGAAAAAATATAGTTCAATATCACTTTTCACGCTAAATGGTCGAGCTTAGCTAAATAAGATGTCGATGAAATAATTTTCAGTAGGTTGGCTATGATCAGACAACTCTGCATGTTTAGGTATGCTAGAAGAATCACTTATCCTCAGCGCACCGGGAAGGCATATTGAGATAACTATCAATCTCATCTTTAAGTCCACTTGAGATACCTCGCACTAGAAAATAGCACTATCTTCAAATTTTGAATATCAGAGCTGGTGATATGTTACTATGTTTCCAAAAGATGATGAGCATGATCAAATATGAAGTGAGAGAATTTTCAATTGAAATTTACGAGCGGAAGTTCAAAAAAGAAAGAAAGAATCATATGTGACAAAAGAAAAAGTCAATGTAGAACGGTAGCCATTTCCAAGATCCGAGCAAAACAACCAAGAACGCCGAGTCTCTAGCTCATCAAAATTATAAGACAATCAAAACGCTAAAAGAAAGAATAGAAGCCTAGACAGAGCGACTGTATTTCCACACAGCTGCTCCTAATGCTCCGGCGGCGGCTTCCAAAACATCTCGGGGGCTAGATGCCTCGAGAAGATTGATGGCTTTGCTAAGCATCCAAAATACTGTGGCACGATCGGCAACAAAGTTGAACAGGTTCGTCATAGCCCATGGCGAAGCCGGGAACTCGGCAGCCGTAGAGAAGTTCAATGGTGCTGGGTCAAGTCCCATGCCCTGGTTGATGACGACACCTGCACCGGTGGGGAAGTTGGTTGGTAGACAAAACCAAAGGCACACCCAAAGCTTACCAAGAGCCTTGAGAACAGCTAAAAACAAGAATTGATCACTGTTAGATGTGCTGACCAATCTCACCAAGTATGGAGTACTCACGACTGCTCTTGATGCCATGTTTCTTGCCATAGTAGATGACCACATCCTCGAACATGATTACTGTTGCCTGGCCCAACCAGAGAGAATACATGCCACCAGTGTTGCGGCCAACAAGGTAAGCACCAGCATGGTGTGTGAGGGCGGAGATGAAGAAGGAAATATAAAGCTGTGCGTATTTACGGACGTTGGATCCCTTTGGAAGTCGTAGGAAATCGACCACAATGCGAGATGGCTCAACAACGGCACGGCGAAGGTGTCCGTGCCAGCATTTCCTATTGATGTGTCAGTAAGGATCGGAGTGTCTCGCCTTGAATGGTATACTCACCCCCAGAATTGTCGCACGCTCCACATATCGTTACTGAATGATCCCATGAGATTAGGCCATTGCTCCGGTCGGCAGAGTCCTACTGCTGTTGTGATAGTCGCAAACAGATAGAAGGGCAATTGGAGAGCGTTGTATGTTTCCAAGGCACCAAACCAACCCAGCGCAGTGCGTACCAGAGGACCCTCAGAGAAGATGTTGGGCATGGAGCCCCCCTTGCTCAATGTATACCAGCGGGTGCAAGAATGAACAAAGTCCAGACCAAGATAAGCCAAGAGGAACCGATGAAGAGTGTGGCGCAAGAACTTGCTGTAAAAGGCTCAGTAAAACTGCACGTATGCTATGAGTCACTTGAATGTCATGCAACTTACACTCGAGAATAACCAGGTTCGACCGGCTCAGGGACATTAGAGACCTTCCAGTTCCAGCCAATGCCTCGAGTCGAACACCATAAGCTCACACTCCATTGCAATCGCTCAAGCAAAGAGCCGTTGGCACTTGGACCGGTGGGTTCATCGGGCAGGGTGACGGTATCTTTCGTGACCATAACAGGGACAGACGGGTGTTCACCTTCCTTCACCTTCACCAGGAACAAAGGAGCAGCAGCAGAGGCAGACAAAACCTTGGCATCTCCATTGACATGTTCTCCGATAGCCTGGGTCTTGGTCTTGATGGGGGTCTGAGCTTCCAAGTCTCTCTTGTTGGATCTCACACGAGGCCGAATACTGGGCACTCGCCAGAAAGATTTACCGGGGTCATGGAAAACCGCAAAGTCAAGCCATTTGATGACGGCACCAGTCATGAAGACCCCGGTAACAAAATCAAGAGCGACTTCGCCGGTGGTGAAGCTGGGTGCGTGGAGAAGAAGACCAACAAAGATTGGGGCGCCGACGGCAAGCCGAACCCATCGGCTTTTCGTGGGGATAAAGCAAGTGACGGTACCAGTAGCGAGGAATGAGGGAAGGAACCAGGCTGGCATTGGCCGCCGGCAGTCTAGTGGAGTGACCAGAGGTGAGAACAGCTGGCCTAGCATAGTGATGAATGAGATTGATCTGTGAGGTGATTGGTTGGAGTCCGAGTCCGATGCCGTTGGTGAATGATTGAGTAAAGTGAACGCCGATGCCGATGTTATATACCATTAGGAGTCGCACTTTCAGAATGCTGGAGCCGACTCCGCTGTGCCATCATCGTTGGACCAAAGCGTAGGAGGCCACCCAACCCCGAGTTGACAAGGCAGTGTCAAAGCCGTGAAAACCATGTTGGCATAGAGAGAGAGATACTAGGGTCTCCAGAACTCAGGTCTTGGATTATACGCAACTAGCTGGTAAAGTTTGGTAGTAATGATTTGATTGGTCTGTGTGTTGTCCAGAGCAAGAGAAAGAACAAGTTGGGGACGCGAAGGAACGAGGCTCCACGGTCGGCTTCGGGGTTGCGCAACTCAGGTCCTCGGACCTTGGGCCTCTATACGCAACTCCCGCCAGTATGCAATTACAACGAAGTCATTGCACAGTGGCATTTATAGACTCATTATCGACGACCGTGATATTACAAAAAAATTCCCAGATAACCCAGTTGCAATCGTGATTCGCAATCCGGAGCCCCCAGTCCACCGAATTATATAAGGGCTCTCTTCGTTCTCACGCTCCTCAGCTCTTCGGGTCGAAGGGAAACAACCAATTTGCATCATCTACAATGATTTTCTCATTATCGGTACTACTGCCTCTAGGGGTAGTTTTCTTGGCTGCGTTACTCCTTCGTGGATATTTACGACTTCGACACATACCCGGTCCTCTGCTTTCTGCCTTCACGAATGTGCCTCGAGCATACTGGGTCTGGACCAATAAGTCTCATGAGATTCATAGTGGCTTGCATAAGAAATACGGGCGACTGGTGCGCTTCGGACCCAACATGATCTCTGTGACTGATCCGCGAGAGATCCAAAACATCTACAATTTTGCTGGCAGTTTTGGCAAGGTATGAAAGCCATGAGAGTCAGAGGAAAATTCTTACTTATTCATTGGACAGTCTGATTTCTACCGGGCGCTAGCCTTCTATGTGAAAGGAAAGCCTGTCCAAACCATTTTCGCGACGCAAAATGAAAACATCCATCGACAGCTGCGAAGGCCTATCGCCGGGATGTACTCAATGACCAACTTGGTCTCTTTTGAGCCATACGTCGACTCCACTATGCGATATTTGTTCGAGCGGCTTGATGAAGAATTTGTTAAACCCGGGCGTATCTGCAACCTGGAAAGCTGGCTTCAGTACTTCGCGTTTGATGTGATTGGCGAATTAACCTTTTCGAAGCGCCTCGGCTTTCTGAAAAGCGGCGAAGATGTAGATGGCATCATCCATGCCATTGATACATTCTTTAATACTGCCTCAGTTGTTACACAGATTCCCTGGGTTGACTGGCTGTGGGCTAAAAACCCTCTTCTCGAGCGCTTTCGTTCAAAGAAGGTCAACCCGGTCGTTGCTTTTGCCTTAGCTCGAGCTGCCGAGAGACAAAACCAGAGCAAAGAGGTTGCGACAGGGGAGGAACTCAATTCGAGAGACTTTCTCTCACGGTTCCTTGAGGCGATTGAGAAAGACCCGAGCATTCCACCATGGTAAACATTGTATACTAGTCCTATTCATCTTTTCATGGCTAACAGATGGCAGGGCATTAACTGCGTGGACCACGTCAAACATCGGCGCAGGAAGCGATACAACAGCTATCCTGCTTCGTACTATCATTTACCAGCTCCTCAAGCACCCTGAGTGTCTGGCAAGGCTCCTCGAGGAACTGAAGGTCGCTCGTCAGGAGGGCCGACTTTCACCAGTCGTCACCTGGAAGGAGAGCCGTGAGCTTCCGTACCTCGATGCAGTCATTAAAGAATCGGGTCGCTTGCACCCTCCTTTTGGGTTGCCTTTCGAGCGCGTAGTGCCGCCTGAGGGGGCTGTTATCTGTGGACAGTCTATTCCTGGTGGATCCATAGTGGGCATCAGTGCCTGGGCTATTCATCGAGACCCAGAAACATTTGGTGAAGACTGTGAGGAGTGGAATCCAGACCGATGGTTTTGTGATGATGAGACAAGAAAGAAGATGGACAGTGCGCTTATGACGGTGAGCTCTGATTATCATAATCTTTTCTTTACCTGTTCAAGCTAACGAATATCCAGTTTGGTGCGGGTCGTCGTGTGTGTCTTGGGAAGCACATCTCATATCTCGAGATCTATAAACTGATCCCGACACTCTTCCAGCGTTATGAGGTACGTTGCTATCTTCATATTTTGCCTAAAACATTGCTCATTAATATGAATGTAGCTCGAACTCACCAATGGTGACGGATGGGATGTCAAGAATCGTTGGTTTGTTCACCAAACAGGGTTGAGCGTAGGAATTAAGTATAGAGAAGAGGACCTGGTATGACGCAGGCAACGTTTGTTGCATATTGATTATATTTGCAGATAGATTTTCCCAGATCACATTGGTCGAGTTTCTAGATTAATGGCTTATTTCTTTTTTTTTTTTCGTTTTTTTTTTCTTCTGATAAATCTACTGTAGCTGAGTGGTCTCGTTTTACGAAATCCTGAGGCTCACAGTGGCCCCAAGCCTGCATTGCATGCTTAACCATGCTTTGAGTCGTGTTTAAAAGCTGAATCTAACATGTATGTTCTTTTCAAATTTTGGGATAGAATTAACGTAGTGGGAAAATGTAGATTTATTTGAAAGATTCAAAGAGACATGTACGTGTCTTATACTCTAGAACCGCACAACATGGACAACATGTACATTTCCAACCACCGCATTCTATCTAAGCCATACCGCCATTCACGCGCAAAATCTGTCCAGAGACCCAGCCACTAGCCGGGGAGCTGAAAAACGCCATGGCCTCCGCAATCTCCTCCGGTGTACCCAAACGACCTCGGGGGCTGAGATTCTTGATGGCGTTCAGCACGGGTTCTGGCTTGCCACGGGTGAACAGAACGGTGTCGGTGGGACCCGGGGCGACCGCGTTGATGGTGATTTCCTTGGGACCCAGATCCTTAGCGAGAACACGAACCATCTGCTCAATGGCGCCCTTTGTGGTTAAATAAAGAAGGTAGGGAGGGCTGATTGTGGAGGCGTGGCACAGGGTTGTGGAAACCAGGATGATGCGGGCGCCGGGGCGGAGATGAGGGACCGCTTTCTACAATCATCGTATCAGCAATGTCCCCTTCTCCTAAATACTATTGACCCAGACTCTAATTTCTGATCTTAATGCTCTGGAGCTCGTACCTTAACCAAAAAGTATGGTCCCTTGACATTCAGATCCATGCAATCATCAAAGTCTTGCTCGGAGGTGTTCGCTAAGTCTCGGACGGGCAACGAGCCAGCGTTGGCAATGAGAATATCAACCTGACCGAATTTATCCACCGTACGGCGGATCAACTCGTCACTGTCGGCCACGTTGCCGGCATTGCCCTTGACGGCTAGGGCGTTCTCCTCTCCAATTGTGTTGACCACCTCCTGGGCGCCTTGGTCATCGGAGAGGTACTGGATAGCTACCTTTGCGCCATCACGCGCGAGACGAAGAGCTGTGGCCTTGCCGATGCCCTTAGAGCCACCGGTAATGATAGCAACTTTGCCAGCGAGAGCAGCCATAACTTCGGCTGTTGAACGGATAAGACGAAACTAACGTCACGGGAAATGTGAACAGAGATAATAGATCAACTAATCGTTTGTCGTAGGATGAAAATAAAATATTTCCTCAGATTCCCCCATCGTGCCGACACTCTTCAAATATGGAAGGTTGAGCTCTAGACACTCAAGTTGCCCGCCCGCGCCAACGGCTTCATCCCACCGGAACCGCAAACAAAGAACAAGTCACTCCGCTATGAGCAACCAATGAGATGATGAATCTAGCCCCACACTCTGTACAGGGGTGATGAGACATTTTTTACGTCGAGACTCACCTGTACATGAGCAAGTGATATGCTTTACACATGAGCAATGCAACGATGCACCGCAGAGGTGCAAAAGAATCGGCAAGCCAGCCGAAGTAAACAGGGATACATGAATCCCTCCACTCGACTCGGAAATATTTCCCATTCATCCTCCAGTCTCGTCGACCAGAGATAACTACACTTTTGAATCATCGAATCATGTCCGAGCACAAGGGGATGACAAGTATGGTGACAGTGATTGAGATTAATGCAGCTTTATTTGATTGACTAAAAGACTCTAAGAACGCAAGGATATGATCTAATGAATCAACAAACTCAAATCAGCGACCATCTTATCATGACAGGTATCCCGATGTACGCCAGTATTGAACATAAGAAGCAACGACATCGTCTGGCACGGCATCAACCAAGCGCAGAGTCTCCGATCGCTTTCTGGCTTCATCGGTCGCCATGATGACTGAACCGCAGGCCATGCGCCTGAAGTCCTCGCGAAAGAACTCCTCTAGTTGAAGAACGGGATTCTGTCCAGGTCCGCCCTTGGACTCCGCCTTCCCTACCCGATTCAACCAATCCTCGAATGGCAGGAACTGGCAAATATCTAGCTGGGAACCCAGTGTGATCAGGACATCACTCCATGATTGCCGGACAGGGTTTTCGAGATGGTAAGCCACCGAAGGCTGTTGCTCGCTGAATGTCAGGTCGATCAGCACATTGGCTGCGTCATCAACTGGAATCCAGGATAAGGTCTGTTATGAGCTTTGGTTAGCTTGATTCGCAAGAGACCGAAACAATCGAGAATACACTCACCCCTCGCAATTGCGGCAATGCGCGCGCAAGTACGGAAGACTTGATCAGCGCCGGAAAATGCTCAGTAGTGTTCCAAAATCCAGTGCTCCTTGCTCCAGCAATTTGTCCAAGTCGCACGTAGCAGGCCTCAACTTCATCTGGATGCTCCCGTATGGCCTGCTCAACAATCCACTCACAAGCGAGCTTCGCTTCTGCGTACCCAATGGTATTTGCGCAGTCCATGCTCTCCATCGGTACCTCTGGGATTATTCGCTCTCCACTGATTGTGGCATACTCTCCAACAGTCGCGATGGACGACACGAAGAGCAAGCGGGGCTTGATAGATGGCCGGACCTGGTGCCCATCTTGAGCTAGCTGGAGAAGATTGTGAAGGGTCTGCAGATGGGGTCGGAAAGAAGACAGTTGCCACTTAAAATCCATGCCCCACGCAGTGTGAATGATATGGGTTACCGCAGATCGAACCATCGCATATTCCGACAGTGGCAGACCCAGATTGTCTGCAGCAAGGTTTGTCTCATATGTCTGCACTTTAGACCACATCCCTTCATCCAGGTGTATGCTCTTATCAATCAAGGTACGGGCCAAACGGGTGGACGCGTCCCCATCTCCCCCGGTTCTTGATCGGTTGAGACAAATCACGCGGGCGACATTGGGCAACTTGACCAGTTCCGCTAGGCAGTGAGAACCCAAGCTTCCCGTGGATCCGGTGAGGACCACAATTGCCCCAGGATCCGGGAACGATGCTTCGTGGAGTCCATGAGCTTCCACAAGTTGAGGTAGCAGCTCCCTCGCCGCATCATGAGCTGAACGTGGCTTGTTTGGTCCTTGTGATTCGCGCAAAGCCTTCGCCATTTGACCAACGGATGGGTTTGCATAAATGAAATCGCGACCAATGCGATCAGCAGATGAGGAGCCGTTGATTGTTGTCGGGACGGCACAAAGGAGGTATCTTCGCAGCCGCATGGCCTGCAAAGAATCCATGCCACGCTCGAACAAATCATCATCTTGGCCCAAGTCAGTCAATGGAACACTCCAGTGAATTCGTGTCTGGATCAAATCTATCAACCCCTGCTCCAAATTCTCAGTATCTAGAGATTTCACCGAAGGATCGATCGGGCGGGTTTCGAGGGTTTGGTAGACCTGAGATATCTGGTCCTCGAAAAGCTTGTATACCTCCCTGCGTGCAATTGATCCCTTATCTGTGCGAGGAATGACAGTGCCTGCAGGTACTACAATGATGGCATCTGATGACGAGACCTTGGCATGGTCATCCATCTTGTTTCCAGCCTGCACAACGAGTGGCCAAACCGCTTCCCTCACAATTTGCTCGTCCTCGGGGGTGCTAACGGGAGCGATAGGCTCGACAATAACACCAATCTCAAACTGGCGATCACCAAAGGCAATGGCCGATTTCACCAGACCGCTCTCCACCAAAGATGTTTCGAGGATTTGCGGCAGTACCTTTTCACCGGTAGCGAGCACAATAAGGTCATCCGTTCGGCCCACGGAATTGAAATCAGTCTCCGGGTGCTCAGGATTACAAATAAGCTGATCTTGAATCTCGAAAGGCTGATCCACTCCAAATGGGAAGGTAGTAAGTCGGAAGCGTCGCTGACCCTCACAGGGCTCGATCTCTTTCATAGACATTCGCATGTCACGTCTGAGACGGAAGAAATGCCAGTTATAGCTAGCAGTGGGAACGAAGAATGGTGACAAAGGCCCACTTTCGGTTGTTCCATAGTGATTCAATAGCTTCACCCCAGCTGCTGCTAGCCGATCACCAACTTTGGGGGTCAGAAGCCCTCCACCAAAGGTAACAAAGTCTAGAGTGGCTAAAGTACGAACCCCTTCATCCGTTGGCGATATCATGATTTCCTCCAGGATTGATGGTACAGACATCAAAGAAGCGCCTTGGTTGCTCTTAATGAGGTTGATGACGCCATGAGCGTTAGGAACCGTACCAGGAGGCGGGAAGCAAACCGTCTTGCCAACGCCCATGGCAAGGGATGGAGCCATCAAGCCATACCCATGATAAAGAGGCAGGGTTGAAACGTTGACTCCCTGCGCTTCCTGCTCCGTCTTGAAGTCGTGGCAAGTGGTGAAACATACCAAGTGCCGGTGCGAGATATAGATTGGCTTAGGCAGGCCCGTGGTGCCGGAGGAATGAAGAATCAGGACATTCCGATCTTTCTCACTGAAGTAGTGGAAAGGATGACAGATTGAGTCAACAGACACGGCAGTGGCCAGGTGAGTGCTATATGGCTCTGGCTTGTGCAATTCAATCGTCTTTCCATCTTCGTCTTTCATGAGAGCCACGGCTTGGGCTGCATTTGGCTGGTGTCGAGGCGCGGCCAAAAGAGCGACTGCATTCGTCTTCTTGAGCAGATGGTGGATTGCCGTAACGCTGAGACGAGCAGACAGCAAAAGCACCTAGCATAGTTAGAATTTCCCCGTAAATTTGGGGCCACGGCTCTTCATTGTTTAACTTACTGGAACTCCCAGGCCAATAAGAGCCATCTGGTGAAAGAACAAGCCAACATCGCTGTCCATCAACAGAGCCACTGGAGCGCCCTTTTGCGCTTTCTCATCCCCTTCGACTGGCGCTGGAAGCTGCAGTGCAGTGACGTTGTCTTGCAACCATTTACCGCAACTGGCCACAGCATCGCGCAGCTGCCGGTTCGAGATTGGGACAGATTCCGCACCTTTCAATGCTTGAATGCAGAAAAGATGATCAGGATTGGCCTTCGAGTTGAATTCGATAAGATCTGGCAGCGAGCGCATGTATTCAGCTTCCTTTCCTTCCTCGGGATACAAATTGATCGGTGCCCGGCGAAAGGGAATCAATGCTTGAGCCTGAACGGTGATGGACCCGCTGGTGCTCGTGGTGGTGGAAGTCATCGTCGAAGTGGCAGCCATTATTCTGGTTGTTCAGTAGATACTTGCTTTGATCGTGACTGTGTCTTTGCAATGACTTGCTTAATTCTGATCTCTCATGAACGACAGAGAGTAACATCTCCCTTATATTTTGAATTGGATGTAGGAAAGCCATGTTAGCATGGACCCGAGTACGATTCAACGGTCGGGGTAGGGATAGGAACAATTTTCATGTTGCAAATACGGCCCAAATGATGATGTATAGGGCTATTGTGGTGGTTAGCTCCGTCTATTTCGGCTTCGGACTCGGCTTCGGGAACGGTTCTTACGAAAGGTGCACATGAGCCTCGCTGCTATCTGACCTCCTTATTTCTCACCTGTCCTAATATTGAACGGATAGTCTTGATTGAGCAAGAACAAAATGTCACGATTCAGGTTCTTCCACTGAAATTTGCCGCGAACTAGCGATTGCTTGAGCCCTTCCTTTAGCCCTCCCGTTCGGCCTATAAAGTCCATGGCGCAATACAAAATACCAACATTGATTGAAAAGCTACCTAATCTAACAATCTGGGCTTGGTTTTATGTCTCACTCTCTTAATCCGATTAGTTTGTACCAAAACGCACTGTTTATCTCTTCCTAGGCGCTCAGTTTAGTATTTACAAGTGTGAAACGATGCAATAGAGAACGTCGAAATAAGCGATCGAAGTGTAACGGAAAAGTTCTGAATTATTTATCCCAGATATATTATTCGTTGTGAAATATTGAGGTTCGCCAAGTCTACATTCTGAAATCAACCAAGGTTATTGTCCCAAGGTCGCTGCGTTTGGCATTGCGGATAGCTTCAGAAAAATCGACGAACGCTAGATTATTCCGCGAATGAATACAGTCGAAAAATTAGTGAGACAATCTAGTGGGTCCGTAGCGCCTAGTTGCCACGGGAACTCATGTAAGGTGCAAAGAGATTGGATGGAATTTGTCCAAGAAATAATTATCAACCCTTTATGGGTATTCTGTGCGACGGTAATTTGTTTTAGATATATCGACGCCATAGCTAGCTATTCGTGGTTTAAGTCGATACTTCTGCAGGGTACTTCGCGTGGCCGCTCGGACCGGACACGTGTCGCGCTACCTGCATTAGGGTGAAGAAGATAATATGCTTTGCTTTGTGGATTTGCCCGTTTAGCCCGATGGGCCGAATAGACTGCGTATCGGAGGTTGACTTCACAGCGACGGTCCGCAAGATAGATAGCAGTTAGCCCCCACATTCTAGGCATATAGAAGCAACAAATGACAGGTCGATCCGATCCTCAAGGACACTGCCGTAAACCTTCGTTAATTGGCACATGCAAGTCATCATTGATGCAATGATTGCTCAACTGGCGTTGAAGACACTTGGCGAAGGGTCAATCTCACGTGTTACTGCAGGACACAAAAGACACATATGCTTCATTGTCCGAGGCTAACATGGGGTTGAAGAGGAAGAAAAATATGAGCGCCTAGGTTGGTGAGAATTCCATATTGCAAATAAAATCTGCAGGCGGAACTGTGGCGCCGCTTACTTCACTATGCACGCTAGCGTGAAGACAGAGCATAGCCACAACCCGGTGAGTATGCAGTCAGCAGCGAGGTAACCGTCCGTGATTCTCTCAAAGGATTGGAATCCTTGGGTCCGACAGCACATTAACAAATAATTCTTTGACGTCTAGTAGCCTGGCGCTAACATGTATCTTGATGACGCGAGGTTTTAGATAAGGCCCCCGGTGAGAGATAAGTAGGCGGACAGGCGGAAAGGCGAGGAGCAACAAAACAAACCTCGAGGTACCGTCCCAAGTTACCAGAATTGAAAGAAACAGCCTATGGAGGACAGAACACGGGTGAGTCCTGGAGGCGTTCGATTGACCGCCACATGGCTATAATATACATAGCCAGAAAAGCTTCTGAGGTCTTTAAATGTGAAAGTGAGGCTCGCTTGGCTAAAAATCCTGAAAGCATAGTGATCGGGTAATATGGTCGCTTGGCGTGCGATGTTTACCCTTTTCGTACCGTAAGCTTTTAGGGGAGCGCCTTCTTGTTAGCGCTGACGGGCGCGGATGAGTTGAAACGAGCACTGGATCAAACTACCACCCTTTCTTCCATGAACTTAGACCTCTGGGAGCTGAGGTGACGACATCTCTACCATCGAACACTGAGCTGCAAGGTCGTTGAGTAATCCATCGATGGCTTGCATCCGAAATGAACTCTACAGTCGCCAGTCACGATGTTTATGAATGTGGATCCATGCATATGTATTGTGATTTACACAGATTTGCAATACTTGGCGTCCAATATTAAGGTTTCCTAGTTTGTGATTGGTGGATTCTATGTAAATAACAGTAAAGTGGGTATTAAATACCTCACGCTACTGCACGTGCCACGTGATTTTTGGTCCAGGCGACTGTAGATTTATCGACGGCCCCATTGGACATGGGCGCGGGGTGGCTCCAGTAGGATTGGGGCGTTCCCAAAGTCTGCAGCTCGTACCTTTGAACAGCTCTAAATCTGCTAAATTCTGCCACAGCAGGGTTGTTGTAGTGGCTCTTAAGACCCTAGATCTCCCCCTGGTTGCCAGGTTTGTTCGTTTCCCGGGGTTTTCTTTTTCCTCCACCCCTCCACACGCGGGAAGCTTCTTTGATCCACCCATGATCGTCTTGATCGACTTTGTCCCGAAAGAATATGGACTTCTCACCACCCCGCCGGGCCCCCGCTGTTTCTTCAGGTCCATTTGTCTGTACGAATCCTGACTGTGGTAAATCTTTTTTGCGCAAAGAGCATCTTAATCGCCATCTCGTCATACATACAAACTCGCGCCGGCATAAATGCTTCATCTGTGGGCGAAGCTTTGCCAGAAGGTAAGATCCACTGGTCGCTTGGCGTCTTGGCCGTAGAGAACGACTCGCTGATCAGCCGAACAGTGATATTTTGAACCGCCATGTGCTCCAGCATAATGTGCCCCCCGATGGCGCAAAAAGAATCCCATTAGCATGCCAAACGTGCCGCCGTCGTAAAACAAAGTGCGATTCCAACTACCCCTGTTCCACATGTGCGGATAGTGGGGAGCCATGTGTGCGTGAGCCATCTAGTATGCAGGCATTCATTCCAGCAACGCGATCGCTCCGCCAGGGCTCCCTGGGGGAGGAAAAGAGGCCAACTGAAACTACAGAAGAAATAGACCCCGAGGGGCCTGGAAATTTAGCCATTTCCAGTGCAGAGGATACCTCACCCTTGCGACTGGATTGGATCCCACCAATGAACCGCAGTGGGAGTAACAGTGTTGCCAATACTCGGCCTGCTTCGAGAAATGTCGGTACGGAGCAAGATCCTCTGCGACCCTTATCTGATCCATTGATTGCTATGATGTCTGGAATAAACACAACAACATCCACACCGAATAAAACCCCGCCTTTGTACTTTGGAGAGCCACCTGACATGATGAGTTTTCCTTTTGACACACCAATGCGACAAGTTTCAGAAACGAGAGATCACTTCACCACTACAGACCAATCATCTGAAATCCACATGAACGATGTACCAGCTTTTACCCCCGCCCGTAGTGTTTCGAGTGAGTGGATGAATGGCACAAATGATATGATATCGACTCTGATCTAACTTGGCAACGCAGCTACCTCAATACTTAGAATGACAGGCCCTGAGATATCCACCCCAGCATCATCCAGCGGGTGGCTGCAGTTGCACGAGGCCATTACGAGCCAAGTCCAGTTCATCACAGCACAGGTCAAATCTATAGATTTTGAACATTTCCACCAAGCGTGGCCCTTTTTACACATTCCAACATTTGCCCCAGAAAAGCAAACCAATCTGTTGACAAGTGGACTGGCCAACCTATCGATGTGGATGCAAAATGCCAACCGTCATCATCTGGTTCCGTACGCAATCAATCAGGAGCTGCAACGGACACTAATGCCTAGAATAGTGAGTGTCGATTCCATGGTGGAATAAGCTGTGCAATGCCGAAATATTGACTGATATCGAAATAGACGGAAGAGACCTTGACAGAAAGACCGGCGGCTGAAATACCACTGCCGACGCTACAAGCACTTGTCATTACGTTGGTATATGCAATTCTCGGAGATGTACGGTTTCTTCTTCGATTTAAAATTGAGCTAAGTGAACTAATAGTCCCAGGCACCAGCTTCCACATTGAATTGGGCAGCACAATGGACCGACATTGCAATATCCACTTTGCGTCGACTTGGCGTCTTGGATGATAGGTGGTCCCCGGACGAACAGCTACAATCCGCTGACGACCGATGGGTCCAAACCGAGGAGATGAAACGGTACAGCAACCAGTCTTCTCCCGTCGTATCTACACCGTCCATTTTCTAATGTGTCATTAGACTAGTATATGCGGTCCTTCGCATCGATACCTATTTGTGCATAATACTTGATCGCCCCCCTACAATGCGGTATCAAGAGTTCGGACCACCACTCCCCGTGTCAGAGGCCTTGTGGCGAGCAGAGACAAGGGCGGATAGAACTAACTTCCATTGGTACGAACCGGCTGGCCGGACCAAAAGTGCATTTTCTACAATGGTTCGTGACGGACTGGAGTCACAGGGGTTTATGACTGGGTATCTTAGAATGCCTCACCTGTCCCTTGAGGATAACCATTTCAGTCTCTGTGCCTTCTTGTCCGAGCTATGGGGAGTTTCCAAAGAGGCCCATGAGGAACATCATCGAAACTATCGCTCACCCGAATTGAACCGCACGGCAGACCGAGTCAAGCTTTGGAAAGGCTATCTCCACGATTGGCGAGTTCACATCGAAAAAACCGACAAACTGGAAGACACGTTTTTTGGAGAATGTATAAGTGACTCCAACCATTTTCTCGGTCTCAACCTTACTCTCTATCACCTTCTTTGCCTCAAGCTCTATGCCAACATGCGCTTACTCGAGCACAAGAAATGCTGCTCGGTTTGCCAAGAAGCCAATATCGAAAATGTCATCAGTATCTGGGCCCGATCTCCTGATGGTCGCCAGGCGGTCTATCATGCCGCTCAATTGAAGCGCATTTACGAGCGGGAGAGCAATCTTTACAAACTCAATGACCAACGCCTATGCAACGTGCTTGGACCTGCTGGCTTGTTGGCTAGCGCCATTGTCCTCTGCACCTACAGCGCCAAGGGATTGGGGGCCAATACGCCCGAGGGCGATACCATTATGACAGCGCCGACCGAGGCAATCGAGCTAGGTCAGTCTGATCTAGTGGGCACGCCTGAATTCGAGAATTGGGTCTCTCAGGGTGGCCCCGCTACCGTTGATGGAATCCCTCTACATGCTTTCTCAGTTCCCCGCTTCTCATCCTGGCACCGTGATCGTTTAGCAACCTGTCCAGTCTATTCGACGCGGTTGGTCACCTTCCTCCTCACATTAAAGTTTTGATGATAAATTAAATGTATCTGATTGGTTATATGGATGTATTGGATCATTAATAAAGATCTTCTAATTAGCTTTGCTTACCACTTAACCGACACCTTAATCTTGCTTCAATCTGCAGGGTCCTTTTCCCGTTGTGTCACGGAGATTACAGTGCAGCACGGTCCTCCGCGAACACGAGTACGATCGAAGGCAGGATCGGATTTAGACTCTCAGATTGATTATACGAGCGCCTCGTAAGATTATTCGCAAGTGCCTATCTCAGAATAGCCCCCACGTGGTAGCTGCAGGACGTGCACGAGCCCACAGCGTAGCAATATCCCTGGAGCCGTTGATCTCGCTCCTTGGTTTAGTGCGCGCTTTGACACTAAAGCCAGTAGTTGAAAGCACCAAAAAAAGGCCAACGGATTCAGTTTCCATTCCTTGCTACTTAGCAGTTCCGATTTCGGTATCTTCAGAAAATCCATTGGGAGATCGACGAACTTTTGGCGGAAAATCACCGCGTACTTACAAGCCACAGTAATCCCACAGCTCCCGACACCTGTGCTTCATGCTTATGCATCCCATCCCACCGAGCCCTTCCGGCCCGGGATCGCTTCTACCACCGAGTCCCGCCCGTGCGGCTCCATGAGGCTAAATATCACTCCTCGCGCTGCCAGCAATGCGCGGATGGAGTGGGGGCTGGCGGGATGTCACTCTTTGCCTAAGACGCCGAAGAAAAAGCATGTATCTACCTATATAAGACTTCATCGATCACTCTAAGGCAGAACAAAATTAACGAACACTCTCATTTGTGACCCATATTTAAAATTTCCTATCACCATGATATCCAAGGCCTCTCCCATCGCTGGTCCCATCACCCGATTCCCGGCTGACGATCTCCGCCATGCAAAGCGCTTGATCACCACGCATAACTCCAAGGGACAAGGCGTCTTCCTTCCCGATGACGATGGAGATCATCACAAGATCATGCTGAACGGCCAAGCGGCTGCCAACATCATCTATAGCACCCAGGGCGCCCAGGTTGATCTTAATGACGAGAAAGATATCAAATTCGCCAAAGAGAATGAAGTAAGTCCGATCATTCATTCGACGGGAAATCCGAACCACATTCTGACCTAGAGTACTAGCCCCCTATTCACGTCCGCAATGGCTCTGTCGCGCGTCTCATCGATTTTGCTCCCGGCATGGAGTCGCCTATTCATCGTGCCATGTCCATTGACTACGGTGTAGTGGTCGAGGGTGAGTTCAAACTCACTCTCGATAGTGGGGAAAGCCGAATCATGTTACCAGGAGACTGCTCAGTAAATCGGGGGTGCAATCACATGTGGAAGAATCTCTCTGAGACGAAAAGTGGTCGCATGCTGTTTATCCTCTTGGACGTTCAGCCGCTGACTGTCAATGGTCATCTAATTGAAGAGGACTTGGGTGAATTGGCTGATGAATATCCCCCACACCCGGAGCACTGAGACTTTTTGGTACATTCTGTGTGATTGGACAAGGCCAGCATGCAGTCACAGTTGCGCTGAACTTACGAACCACTACTATATGTACATTTGCACAACTTATCATCTTATGAGTATCGCTGAGACAACCAATGGAAAATCACAGCCCCAGAAAATATAACACCATTAATGCAGGTCGAGTGTAATCAAAGGCACTCGTATTGGCTGAACACATCTTTCTCAGCTGTCGCAAATTCTCGAAGAATAGTCTCTCGACGGCTTTCGGACCGCACTCGAATAGTCACCTTGAAGTCTTTGGGACAGCTTAAAAAGCCTTCCATGTACCCTGTCTCCGCATCAACATCGACAGGTGTTGATAAGCCGGTCTGTGGATCGACTGGCTCCGACATTTCAAATGCCCATAGCATCTTAGCGAAAGCGATGAACATTCCACGCTCCGCTAGATGGATACCAGGGCAGATTCTTCGCCCGGCACCGTAAGCATAATGATCACGGTTCTCGTAATCAGAACTAGCTGCATATGTAGGTGCCAACGAGGTATGATTCTTATACCGCCAAGGATTGAAAGTATCCGGATCAGGATAGCGGTCGGGATCATTATGGAGACCCCATGCATTCAAAATAACGGTGGATCCTTTGGGGATTAGCAGCCCGTCAATTTCGCCATCCTCTTTCGCAGCGTGAGGGAATGCGGTGGGTGCTACTGGACGCCAACGCAAGCATTCCTTGACAACCATATTCACCAGAGGTAAGCTAGCAAAGTCCTCCCAAGTAGGAGACCGAGATTCACCAATTGTCTCATCGATCTGGGCCTGTACTTGTTTCTGAATGTGTGGATATTTGACCATAGCCTGAATAAACACTAGGAGCATGCTGGCCGTAGTGTCCGATCCACCCTCAACCAGGTTACCCACCATTAGAAGAATATCTCGCTCTGAAAGACCAAGCTTGCTCTGCTTGTCGAGCAAATTGTCCAGGAAGGACCCTTTACTGTCGCCTTTCTGTCGTCGATAAACCACAAGTCGCACCAAGGGCTCGTAGAGGTTTGTAAGGATATCTCCGACTGCTCGTGATCTAGATTTCCAGTTTTGAAACCACGCCTCGGGAAGGTATTTGAAAATAGAGAATACGTCCACAGGAGGCGTGGCACCAATCTCCAATATCTCGGACAGCCCTTCCATAAAACGGTACAGCCCGTTCATGTGTGGCGTCCCGCATGTTGGAGTCCGGATTCCGAGTACTGTGGTAGTTATATTCGTTAATTGTCAAGGTTTCTCATTAATAAAAATCGAATGGAAAAACCAACCGATGCTCATGATTATACTGTTACTATATCTCTTAGGATGATCCATGACTCCGTCTGGGTTGAGGCAAAAATCATGAAGCATTTGTTTTGCCTCTGCGTCTTGGAGAGCAACATGTTGTTTCTCACACATGATCTCGTTTAATTGTTGATGATAGAGTCGCCGACCGCGACGCCAGGTCTCCCCTGCATTCAGAAACATGAGATGATCACCACGGAAAATGAGCTCATTGGCAATGTATATGTTGGGGCGATCACTGTATTTTACGGATTGTTTGTCCAGAATCTGCTTGACGAGGTAGGGAGAGTTGATGACGACCGTGGTGGACGACCCAATCTTGAGAGAGAAAATGGGCCCGTATTTTTTGGCCCATTCGGTGAACCTGTTGGGGAATTAAAAACAGGTCCCAAAGGTTCATTGTGCATGAAATCAAACTCTGGCAGGTTGGAAGCTTACTTAAGATGAATCCCTGTCTTTGGCACTTGCAGGGCATTTCCCAATATGGGCACACACGGTGGGCCCGGAGGTAAACCACGTCCTCGACTCCCGGGAAATGTTCCGCTTAGCCATGAAACAATCCCCGAAACAATCAATATAACGAATAGAATTATCTGAAGCATTTTGGGTGGTGAATTGAACTTTTGGTGAACAACCTTACTCTAGCAGCTCATTGTTGCTTCCGATAGACGAACTTCATCTGCTCCGGACTGTGGTATTTATTCTCTTTATTATGGATTTCTATCTAGAGAAACTACGTTGCATTTCGGAGCCAACTCTTCGATGTACGGTGCTCGGCTGTTTGTTTACTATTTACGCCGTGTCCCTATCCGTTGCGGTGACATCGGATTCGACGTTCTATGCCGATTCCGACCCCGTTTCTACATGTTATATGAGGAGCGTGCGCACCAAAAAGGGGATATTCTCAATGTGTTAAAGTTAATAACAAGCCAAAGCTTCCCATACGAAGAAGTAGATCATATTTTTCTACTGGGGGTGAATATACAGGCTAGTTTGGGTTGATCTAGGAAAGCGCCAGAGATACAGTTGAGGCTCTATGGTGGAGCCCGGCACACCAAACTGAAAACCCATATTTCCATAAATAGTAATACATATATATACCCTACATAGAACCCTCTTAGTCTAGACTGGCCTGAGTAATGCAATCTATATTTTTCAAAATATATGGTACCTGAGCTTTCTATTTGTCTTGGATTCAGGGGACCAACCTAACATTTATCGGACGTCTTGGATTTCGCTTCCGCAAATGAGATGAGAAAGTGTATTTATGAGATAGATGATATACAGTATCAACCCACTGAGGATTGGAAAGGCCTAAGGTTTACGCCCACAATCGAAAATTTCTAGCAGCTCCTTCCTTTTACATCTTTTCCTGGGCTTAGGGCCATCTTTGGATGTACTGTAAGTAGTCCACTCTTACATTTTAACCATGACAGGAAAACGGGAGCAACTCGTAATGATGAGCCGCGGCCCAAGTTTGATGCTTAGGTGGGCATAGTCATCAGGAGAGTAGGTAAGTATATTTTAAGGTGATACATATTTCACCCTTATTTTTTCGTTTTGAGTATGGAAATCTGGGATGAAGTCTGAAGAAAGAAAGAGATAAAAGCGCTGCCTATGTATACAGAGAAGATCAACGTCGTGCGTCAACTCGATTAGTAGAAATACACATTTACCATCTTAGTGACAAGTGTTTCATGAGTTGGATACTCGGAACAGGTACCTAGTGGGGTAACTAGCTGTTAATAAATGAGATCAATATGAGTTTATAGACTGAGTTCCTCCAAGGCTGGACTTGGTGGAAAGGGTATTCAAAAGACGAAGTTCCAGTGCAATACCGGAGCAGAAGAGATTCCACAGGTTTTCTTCCATATTTTATGATTGGTTCTTATAGGACAAAAAAACAAAAATAGAGAGCGTGAGATAATTGTGGCATGAGGGTGGCACGTTGGTAGTGCCTCGGGAATCCGGCTCTGGGAGGTAGACGGAGTCGCCCGATCTCTCCGTGTTGTTATATTACTGCGAAACGAGAAATATTTTCGCCTGTAGCGCTAGGTGAGAGCATTCAAATTTTGGTGTTGACAACAATGAATCAATATGGATTCCAATATGGGGGAGCGCATATCCATCCCATCGGGTCAGATTCATCATCCCTGTGGGCGATGTCCAGAACTTACTTTCCTCCCAAGGTGCCCCGATAAGATTCGTCGCCCCCCTGACCCCAGAAATCATTTATGAATCCCGGTGCTCGGGATTCTATGGCTTGATGAATGCAGCATTTGTGGCAAAGCCTTTGCGTATTCATCATGACAACACCGCGATATGCATTAGTTACTGGGTGAGTGCCCATTACCTAAGGCCAATATTGTTGACAGTCTAATCAAAGCTTTAGATGTGGTGAAGGTGGTATTGGCCACGCACTTGCTATGCGGTTTCGGGAAGAAGGTGAGATGTCGTGCCAAGGAGTATCCAGTGCTTGTTTCCTTGATGCCAATACTTTGATGTCTAGGTTTCATTGTCTTCACGACCTTGCTCCCTCATGAGAAACAGGAACATCTGAAATACCAAGGATTCCATGTCTTCAACTCCGACGTGACCAGTGACAAAGACACCGAAGTCCTCCTAGAACACATTCAGAATCTTTCTGGCGGTCGACTAGATGTGTTGGTCAATAATGCGTACGTAAATAAAACTCCTGCCAAGACTTTATCATTGATGAATCTGACTAACCAATCCGCAGAGGCATTTGTATGATTCATTTGACGTACTAAGCTTTGGAAGTGTGCTGATAGCTGTGCCAGGTTATACCATGCCCGCGACTGATACCAAGGTTCACGAAGTGGAGAAGATGTTCGCGGTGAATGTCTTTGGCCCAATGCGGATGGTCCATTTCTTCCATCCTCTGCTCGTGCGGTCAAAGGGCGTTGTGGTCAACATTGGGTCAATAGGCGGCATTGTACCCTACATTTATGGAGGTAAGATCTCATGGTATCTATGAAGAATACGGCGTTGGCTAATATCTCTCTGCGGTCTTTTGATTAGCGAGCTACAACGCCAGCAAAGCCGCTCTTCATCACTATGGTAATACATTGCGTGCAGAACTAAAACCTTTTGGGTATGTCCATTTCGTAGATGGATATCTATCTCAAGCTGCAATCAGATTAGGTATTGACGATCGTACAGAGTCCGAGTAATCAATGTGATCTCTGGTGAGGTTGGGACCAATATTCTCCGTCGCGATGCAAAGCGGTCCCTTCCATCTGGTTCGTTCATTATAGGTCCTCTCAGCCCTATTCATAAACTAATTCGGACAGACTCACTTTACCTGCCTCTGGCTGACGAATTTCTGAGCCACGTCCAGCGAACACCTAGTAAGCTACATGTTTTCATCTTTCCAAGTCTAATGATAAGCCAAGCGCTAAAAAATGTTGATCAATACAGATACAATTACTCCAGCTCAGTACGCCGCCGCTGTTGTGCGAGAAGCCCAGAAGTCCCGGCCAGCAGCTTGGTTCTGGTACGGGGCACGGACTGGAATGTGCCGATGGGGCGACATGTTCCTACCCCGCACGCATTGGGTAAGTCTTACGCGTTTAACTTAACTAGATATAATGATTTCTAATCATTCATGCAGGACGGACTATTTGCCAAGTGGTTCCACTTTGAGAAGTTGAAACGTATCCAAACAGACAAGCCAACCGCGTGACGAATACAAAGGGAACGTTCGAAAGAGCCCATTCCTATGAACCAATTCTCTTCGTCACTTGCTTGATCGACAATTTTTAAACGTCAGGACACTAGACAAAATACGATTGCATGACATGACAGAATGGTCTCCTGAGCGGGTACCACTTCCCTGAATCCTTCCGGAGGGATGCAATTTGATCGGCCCGGGGTGGGATGGAGATGAAGATCAGATGAGGATTCTACTTTATGATGTATGACAAGGGACAAATTCTCATTCACCTACTTGAAAATCAAAGAATTCGTTTCCTACCCTTCGCAACTTTGCTCGATTTGTGCAATTTCATCATTGAGCCATGTCATTTGGAATATCGGGCGTTGCTCTTGTCACTGGGGCCGGTATGTTATTACAGCTCCGAGATTTTTGTCCATTAGCTCTTGGAGTTTATTTCTGACAAAATAGTTTACTAGGAAGCGGTATTGGACGAGACGCTGCCATTGCCTTTGCCGCCGAGGGAGCCATCGCGGTAGCCTTTGCCGATATCAATCTCGAAGCTGCCCAGCAAAGTGCGGATCAGAGCGTCGAATTTGCGACAAATCCAGCCTATTACCCCCTTGCAATCGAAGTTGATGTAACAGACCTGGAAAGCGTGGAGCATATGGTAGCTCAAGTGGTGGAAACCTTCAAACGAATCGACTACAGCGTGAACAGTGCTGGAGTATGATGCCTGTTGCTTCTTCATGTGCACTGTCTTACCTGAGCCTCTTAGATCGGAGTACGCGAGCCCAAAAACGTTATTGATGCGTCCATGGAGGAATTCGAACGATTCTACCGCATCAACGTACTGGGCACGATGAACTGCGTGAAAGCAATTGGGGGTGCGATGCGGCAACAAGACCCATTGAGAATTCAGGGTCGCAACGGAGAGCGCAATACGGGCCGTGGTGCCATTGTGAACCTGGGATCTGCAAATTCTTACATGGCCACTCGCGATATTGTGCAATACACTACTTCGAAACACGCTGTGCTCGGCATTACCAGGAACGCAGGTCTGCCTTCCTCCCCTACACTCATTTCAAAATTCATCCAATAGCTACTGATATCCATTCAGCTCTTGATCTAGCCAGCGATGGAGTGCGAGTGAATACTGTTTGTCCCTCCTGGGTAGATACCCCGATGGTTGCCGCGGCTATGAACGGAAACCCTGCCTTGAGTCCGCTGATGGAAAGTGTGCTACCATTTAAACGAATTGCACAAACTGAGGAGATTTCCGATGTTATCATATTTCTATGTAGTCCTCGAGCTAGCTATGTTACTGGCAGCGATTGGGTGGTGGACGGTGGGATGACGTTGACTTTAAAGACCTAATTTGGTGTGTAACGGATTCTTATTGAACTATATGGCCTTAGAACTGAAGTCTTTGAGAACAAGAGCTGGGACAACAATTTAAGCTAGACTGCATATCTACCTCCTCTATCAGTAATGAACCTGTAGTTACCGATGCCGACTTTATGGTCTGTAGATTCAAAACTTCACTATACAACTATGTGATACGGGAACGAAGTATCAGCCAGCGACCGCTAGCAGACGAAAGAATGCGAAGCCAGAATTAACAATCAAGAGCCAAAATAGAGTTGACATTTCTTACTGTGGCCAATGAAAATTCAGGATCTAAGTTCCGGGATCGATATTTACCGGGCCGTTGCCTCCGGGCCACTTCGGCTTGTTCCGCGCCCCGCTTATTTTGATCCAGGGATCTCGGCCCCCGCCGCCTCGGGCCTTGACTGCTGCAATGCTGCTGGCTTCTCTTAGCACCATGTGAGGCCAAACTATCCATGTATGCCGTCTGAAATGATGGATTTCAATTTAACAAGAATTCGATCTTTCGTTCTTTCCCGTTCACTGATCCGTGATTCGCCCGAGATGAGGGGTAGAAAGATGATGAGATTTCGTGGTCGCTATTTGCTAAGCTCGCAAAAGCTTACAGTCAGCCTCAGCACTAGGCACAATTACTTGCGACGTGATACGCGCTTCCTCAGAGCGGGGAAGGATAGAGGAATTGACCTCCATTTACCCGCCGGAAGGATGGACAGGGATTGATCAACGGCGCGCCACTGCCCGTGGATACGAGATCTGGTATGCAACACTGGTGAGGAAACCGAGAAAGCAATCTAGATTGATTCCAGACTGATCACTATATAAGAATGAGAGAGAATGGCGTATACACTTCTCTAGATCTTCGTTTTCCACAGTTCACTGACGATATCATTTGTGTCCTAGTATTCCACAATGGCACCACACATGAACGACCATGAGTTCATAGGAGCAAGATGTCCTGCAACCACTACATTGACATCTCCCGTCTCAGAGGATGATATTGCTATTGTAGGAATGGGTTTGTAAACAATCTATAACCCCAAACGATGGACATGAAAGCTGAATTCTCAACAGCGTGCCGCCTTCCTGGAGGTGCCACCTCGCCATCCAAATTATGGGACTTACTTGTCAACGAGCGTTCCGCCCAAGGAGATATTCCTAATTCTCGGTTTAATATAGACGCTTTCTACCACCCAGATGGGTCTAAGCGGCCAGGAGCTATGCACATGAAAGGCGGCTACTTTCTGCAGGGCGAAGATATTCGAAATTTCGAGAATGAATTCTTTGGAATCAACAATATGGAGGCCAAATACATGGATCCTCAGCAGCGAAAGCTCCTAGAGGTGGTCTTTGAATGCTTTGAGAGTGCCGGCCTACCTCTGGAAACAGTATCTGGTGCCAACATTGGATGCTATGTTGGAAATTTCACCGTCGACTTCCAGCTCATGCAACTGCGTGATGCCGAATACATGCACCGTTATACAGCAACAGGGATGGGAACGACCATTCTAGGGAACCGGATAAGCCACACATTCAATCTCAAAGGCCCAAGGTGCGCCTCCCTCAATTCATCGCACGTTCCAAATTCCCTTCAGTATTTTCTTACATTTTGTATTACAGCTTGGTCATTGATACCGCCTGCTCTTCATCATTATATTGTCTTCACATGGCGTGTGCCGCTCTGGAAGCCGGTGAATGTGAGGCGGCGATTGTGGCTGGTGCTAATCTAATTCAAACCCCGGAGCAACATTTAGCAACAATGAAGGCTGGTGTTCTATCCCCAACATCAACTTGCCACACATTCGCCGATACCGCCGACGGTTATGGTCGGGCAGATGGGGTTGGGGCTCTGTACGTTAAAAAACTTGGGGCTGCCTTGCGAGACGGAGACCCCATCAGGTCAATCATCCGAGCGAGTGCTATAAATGCGTAAGAGTCACTTCGACCCCCGCAAGAAATGTTTTTGGTGTTTACTTTCTTGTTGCTAACTGCCATATCATGCTTAGAAACGGGAGGACAGCGGGTATCACGCTTCCAAGCAGCATCGGGCAAGAAGAGGTCATCCGGAAGGCATATTCTAAAGCCAGATTGTCTCCAAATGACACGGCCTATGTGGAATGTCATGGTACTGGAACCGCAGTAGGTGATCCAATTGAGGTGGAAGCCGTGTCCCGGGCTTTCAAGCGTTCTCCAGGGTCGGTGGCTACTTTGATCGGGTCAGTGAAAACCAACCTCGGACACAGCGAAGCTGCTAGCGGTATATCCAGCATTATCAAGGGTACTCTAGCCCTCGAGAATGGGTTCATTCCCGCAACCATTGGTGTTCAGCGTCTCAACCCCAAAATCAAATCGGACTTGTGGAATGTGCAGGTGGTCACAAAAGGGCGTGCATGGCCGGTCGAAGAATACAGAAATATCCGCCGAATGGGTGTGAATTCATTCGGATACGGAGGCGCCAACGCCCATGTTATCCTTGAAGCTGCTTCATCGCTGCCAATACGGGTTTCATCCCCAGTCGGAACGACCCGCTCTCTCCAAAAACGTACCACGTTCCTGTTTCCCTTGTCCGCAAGGACACCCACGTCTTTGCAAGCCCGGTGCCAAGACCTGGCAGACTACGATATTTCTGGCAAGTCACTAGTTAACCTCGCGTATACTCTTGGAGAGCGCCGATCTCAGCTCAATACCCGTGGATATTTGGTCGCCAACCTGGATAACATTCAAGAAAAATTAAGGAACGGAGACCTTATAACACCAAAGGGAGACTCTAGCCAACCTCCCCTGCAATATGCATTTGTGTTTACTGGGCAGGGTGCTCAATGGCCACAGATGGGTGCGGAGCTTCTCGATGAGTTTCCTGTTTTCCGTGCTGCTCTGCTGGACCAAGATGCAGTGCTGCAATCTCTACCTAATCCACCCTCGTGGACTTTACGCGACGCCATTCTTGAGCCCGGGATAACCAGCCTGATCCATGATGTTACTCGGTCACAGCCGGTTTGTACTGCTATACAAATGGCCCTGGTTGATCTGCTACGGTCATGGACAATTTCTCCAGTTAGCGTACTTGGTCATTCATCCGGCGAGATCGCAGCGGCATATGCGGCGGGTCATCTTTCACGCGCGCAAGCCATTATCGCTGCGTATTATCGAGGACTGACTGTCAAGTCTCTTCAATCTTTGGGTGCTATGGCAGCTGTTGGATTATCAAGAGATTCAGCTGATGTGGAGATTAGGAAAGCTGGACTGCAGGATCAAGTCCGCGTGGCCTGCATCAATTCTCCGGAAAGTGTCACACTTTCTGGCGATGAATCAGCTGTGAACCTTATGATTGCCGCGTTGGAAGCGCGAAAAATCTTTGCAAGGAAGCTCAAAACGGATGGCCGTGCATACCACTCACACCATATGCTTGCCATAGGCAATGAGTACGAGAGCCTGGTAAGCTCTGCATTTGATGACCATCGTAAGGGCTTCTTCAAATATGCTCAAGAGGCATCATTCTTTTCTTCA
The DNA here is from genome assembly GCF_028827895.1 of Penicillium longicatenatum. NCBI lineage: Eukaryota > Fungi > Ascomycota > Eurotiomycetes > Eurotiales > Aspergillaceae > Penicillium > Penicillium longicatenatum. The sequence continues at coordinate 2,913,079 of NW_026643120.1, read as the reverse complement.
GTGACAGGAAAGCTCAAAATTGATTCGTTCACTCCAGCATACTGGCGTGAGAACCTTGAGAAGCCGGTGCGCTTTGTGGACGCGGTCAGCCAAATGGCAGGGTCTGGCGCTCATCAAATCATCGAGCTGGGTCCTCACTCCGCGCTTGAACTGCCGATCAAGCAGATTCGCGATCATTTGAAGCTACTTCCTAATCAGCTACCATATGCCAGTGCCCTCACGAGGGGGAAGAATTCGACTGAAAGCGTGCTCTCGCTGGTAGGCCATCTCTGGATAAACAACCACCCCATCCAAATGTCACTAGTGAATCACCCAGTCTATGAAGGCAAAGCTCGTGGACCGCATCCGCACGTACTTCATGATCTGCCGCCGTATCGCTGGGAGTACGACGCTATTCTTTGGAATGAATGCCGCCAGAGCTCTGAGTTCCGCTACCGCAAGTATTCCCGACATGAACTTCTCGGATCCAAGCTGGCAGCAGGCAGCGAGGCAGAGTATGTCTGGCGCAATATGCTTCATGGTGATGACGTCCCATGGTTGTTGGATCACTGCCTAGAGGAAACTGCCGTGTTTCCAGGATCAGCATACATGGCCATGGCTGCGGAGGCAGTAGGCCAAGCTCTTGATCAGCCCCGCTTGGCTGCCCATAGGATTCAATTCAAGAATGTTCACTTCCTCTCCGCCATGAAGATTCCGACCTCACAGGATCAGCCTGTGGAACTGTTCACTTCTTTACGTCGAACCCCTAATACTAAGACAACGGAGTCAAAGATCTGGTGGGACTTCAACATTTCAACACACGAGAGTGCAGCCAGCACCATCCGTGCCACAGGTTCCATCAGTTTGTCATATGCCCGAGAGCCTATGCTCCCAGTCTCTGACATGAGCGTTTCAGAGCTTGAGCCCTCCGCAGTCCGTATCTGGTACGAGCGATTTTCGAATGAGGGACTTAAGTACGGTCAGAATTTCAGCGCTATCACCCATATATCTGTCCCTCGTGCTCGCACCCAGAGAGTATGCACCGCCCAGGCTCCATTTATTCAGAGATCTCCTGGAAGTGAAGACCTCGAGGCAGAGTATGCCTTCCATCCAATTCTAGTGGACGTCATGGTTCAGGCAGGAATCATTGCTACCGCTGCTGGGCGCACGCGAGAGATGAAAGCATTCGTACCTACCACTATCAGGTCAGCAACATTCCATAATCCAAGCGGGATGGTTTCGGAGACAGATTGTTACATAAATGCCACTGCCTCCGTACGTGGGCTTGGGGCTGCTAGCTTCCAGGCAGATCTCGTCACTGCTCAAAATCAGGTGATTGCCCAGATTGAATTCGGTCGCCTACGCCAGTATGAGCCAAACCGTGCATCGGACAACGCTTTGATTGCTCGCCATCCCATGCTTCGTGTTCTATGGAAGCCCCAGATATACGGCACGGAGTTCATGCAAGCGCAGGCCTTTACCCGCTACCTTGACAATTTCGTAGAGGAAGCGCGGTCTCCCGTTAAGGACGAGGGACTGCTCAAGCTAGGTGCCACGATAAATTTGCTGTCACATCGAAACCCGCGGCTGCGTATTCTGGAGCTGGAATCTAGCAACCGAGATTTCACCATCGCGGTGCTGGCCCTTCTGTACGCCGACAATGACTACCGCCGCCTTGCCTCCTACAGTACGGGATATCTGGATGACAAGGGCAGTCTGCGTGCAGTGGACTGGGACTTGACTTCGAACAAAATGACAAAGGTACTTGATCCTTCTCTTGCTCCTGTCATCGAGAAGGAGTGGGACTTGATTCTGCTCTCGGATACCATATCAGCCAGCCAGTATTTACGTGACGAGCTGGACCGTCTGACTGGGTTCCTGTCACCTGATGGTGTTGTACTTGCCAAACCAAGACTTCACTGCTGTCTCAATGGACAAGCCGGTCACTCCTTTGATACACTGCGCTCAACGCTTCACGAGGACTTCGCAGAAATAATGCTAGTCCGCCCCGGTCAAAGCTTTTCACTACAGACGGCGATCGGGGAGAAGTCTATAATCGTCATTGAGAGGGAGCCGAGTGCATTAGGTAGCGCCATGGTTGCAAAGGTGAATGGTATTCACTTGAACTTTGACAAGATCAATGCTGGCTCCGCTCACCTTCTAGCTGGGGCCACGATCATCTCGCTGGTTGAAGCAAGTAATTCTCTCCTTGCTAAAATCAGCAGCGAGGAAATGGACGTGCTGAAACTACTCACTGATAATGCTTCTACTATTTTATGGGTCACTAATGGTGACATGTTGAGCGGGGCGCGCCCAGACTTCGCCCTAGTTGCCGGCTTATCCCGTGCACTGATGTTAGAACAGCCTGCACTCCAATTCCTCACTTACGATATCGACGATCCCAACAATGACCCGAGCCGTACTGCCCACAATATCTTTGGTGTTATCTTAGGTCTTGACGAGGCGCTGGCTGACTATGAATACGTGGAAAAGAATGGAGTGGTGCACATCAGTCGCTTTACTCCAGACAACGATCTCAATAGCGCGTTTCGACAGAAGCAAGGGTCAGAGAAAGTTGATTTGTCTTTGCAGCAAGCTCGACCAGTGCAAATTGCACTCGATCAACCAGGTCAGTTTGACGATATATACTTCAAGCAAATCGAGCTTCCAGGGACCCTGGCACCGAAGGAGGTTCAGATTCAAGTCAAAGCAGTGGGCTTGAATGCAAAGGATCTGTACGCTCTAGCAGGGAAAGTCGATACTCCCAATGCCACTTGCACATTGGAGTACAGCGGCATTGTTGAGCGAGTTGGGGCTGAGGTCAAGGACCTACACGTTGGCGACCGTGTGGTGGTCATGGCTCCCGGGCATTTCAAGTCTTCGGAAATTGTTCCCGAGTGGGCGTGCAAGAAATTGAAGAGTGATGAAGATTTTGCAACCATGTGCACTCTCCCACTTGTTTACTCCACTGCCATCTACGCACTGACTATGCGAGCTCGGCTACAGCCAGGAGAATCAGTCCTCATTCATTCCGGTGCTGGAGGAGTCGGTATTGCAGCTATTCAGATTGCCCAAATGATGGGTGCAGAGGTATTTCTTTTCTTCTTTCTAATCCGTGAAGTAATCATAAGGTTCAATGCTAATAAGTAATTAGGTCTTCACTACCGTTTCAACTGACGAGAAGAAGAATTTCTTGGTCAACACTTTTGGCCTTGACCCAAGCCACATTTTCACCTCCCGCGATGATTCATTCGCATGCGGCGTGCTGAATGCAACTTCGAGTAAGGGAGTGGACGTTGTCCTCAATTCCTTGACCGGCGATTTACTCCACGCGAGCTGGCGATGCTGTGCAGCATTTGGTCGCTTTATCGAGATTGGCAAGCGAGACATACTTGACGATGGGCGGTTAGAAATGAACGGCTTCCTGAACAACTCAACATTTTCCGCATTCGATCTTGCGGACCTCTACAATCATCCCAGCGAACAGTACCGCGAAATATGGTCCGGTCTTCTCAATCAAGTCATAGAGCTCTATCGCTCGAATCGAATCCAGAAGATTGAGCCAATCCGCGTATTCGACGTGTCGGAGATCGGCAGCAGTCTGCGGTACTTCTCGTCTCGCGCTCGCATCGGAAAGGTTGCCATTAGCCTTGAGAAAGATTCCACCGTCATACCTGTGCAGGTCTCTAAGTATTGTACAACGTTCTCACCCCAAAAGACCTACCTCATGATCGGGTGCCTGGGTGGGCTTGGCCGTAGTATGGCAAAATGGATGATGTCGCGAGGGGCTCGAAAATTTGTTTTTCTGGGTCGATCCGGTACGGACAAGCCCAGTGCGCGGCGTCTTGTGGAAGACCTTACCCTGAGTGGCGCAAAGTGCAAAGTCGTTCGCGGTGACATCTGCAACAGAGCTGACGCTGATGCTGCTGTTGCGGCTGTGGATGGATTAATCGGGGGTGTCATACAAGCCGCGATGGGTCTAAATGCAAGTTTTTTTTGTCTATACTAAAAGCTTGTTGAAACCAGCTAACCGCTGATACAGGAAGCTATTTTCACTGCCATGTCGCACAATCACTGGCACACCGGTATTGATCCCAAGGTTCAAGGATCTTGGAATTTGCACCATGCTATCAAGGGCAAGGATTCAGAGCTAGAATTCTTCTTGATGACAAGTTCTGTATCTGGTAGCGTTGGTACGGCCACAGAGTCAAATTACTGTGCCGGCAACTACTTCCTAGACATGTTTGCACGCTATCGTCAGGCTCAAGGCCTCCCTGCGCAAGCAATTGGCCTTGGTATGATAAGCGAAGTCGGCTATCTCCATGACAATCCCGAAATCGAGGCTTTACTTGTCCGGAAAGGTATTCAGGCAATCAATGAAGACGAGCTTCTTCAGATCGTGGACATTGCGCTATCTAAGGATCAACTCACTATTCCGCACCCAGTCGATCATCTCGCCAAATCACATGTGCTCACGGGTCTCGAGCCCTTTGGGCTCATGGATCTGCGCAGGAAAGGCTTTGAGGTTACAAACATTACTTTCCGGGACCCTCGAGCCGCTATACTGGCGCGCGTCATGGATGGTGACGATGATGAATCACAAACTATGCGGAAGGGTGATTTGTTAGCAGATGTGCTGGAAGAAGGTATTCCCTTTGAAGAGGCCATTCAGAAGAGTGTTGCCGGTCGGCTAGGTAATTTGGTACTCTTGCCGCTAAAAAAGGTGCAAGTCAACAAGCCTTTGGTGCAATTCGGCATGGACAGCATGATTGCATCTGAGTTCCGAGCATGGATCTTCCGGGTATTCCAGGTGGATATTCCATTCCTGGAGTTCTTGAGCAAAACTGTCACAGTGTCTTCGCTATCGACCAGTATCACCCAGGCTCTCAGTAGCCTTCAGTCATAGATTGATTTAACTTGGGTTCCTTCTTCTGGTGGCAATGCATATTCAATTTTTCTTCCTACACACGTTTTCATACAGGTTTATTTCCATACGAGGCATTTTGTTGCCAATACATCTCTCTCGAAATCAATGACACGCCCAGCTGGCAGTGAAGTACTCAAGAAGACTTTACTATACCAGCAAGAATTATCCGTATTCTACGTTTCTTTTCCTCGTCAATTATCTGGGACTAGGTATGGACGCTTTGCATTTGACTTGGGCCTTTGAATTTATTTCGCAACGACAATTCTTTCCTCTTTCTACCACATATGAGGACGTAATTTTCTCGGTATTTATTGAATAAATAATTCTAACTCAAACTCTAGCCTTGATACAGTTTCCACTTCTAACATTTGAAAAAAAAGATACATGATCCACGCATTTCCCAGGATAACATCCCATGGGCGGATACTCAATCGATGGATCAATTGCCCTTGATAATATCATCAGCAATCTTCTCTCCCAGGGCATCTATCGAGTTCCTGTTAGTCTGTAGTTCAAATATTTGGCTGCTGCCAGGGGCAGGCAAAGGTTGTACATACAAATGGTGGACATTGGGTGACCTGGCACCAGGAGGGGGAAGGAAGACGCATCCACGACGCGAAGGTTTGAGACTCCATAGACGCGTGCTTTCGAGTCCAGCACAGCCATGGTGTCATTGGCCTTGCCCATGGCGCAAGTGCACGAAGCATGAAACACGGTACCGGTAGCTTCACGAAGCCACGCGATGATCTCTTCATCTGTCTGGACTGACTTTCCGGGGAAGTATTCTTCGCCAATTACAATCTGAGAAATAGCCTTTGTTGCCATCAACGCACGTGCACGTTTGAAACCTGCCACAGCGACTTCCACATCCGTTGGGTGAGTGAGCCAGTTGGGATTGATAACTGGTAGGTCAGAAGTATCGGCAGAAGCAATCTCAACGGTACCGCGGGACAGAGGAGCAATCAAGGCTGTCGCAATACTGACATAGTTGTATTCATCATCAGGTGCTCCAGCTACGAAGTTTTGCTGCAGACCGAAGTAGCCTCCGATGTGGATGTATTCAAGCTCAGGCCAGTCCGCTGGATATTTGGCCAGGTCAGACTTAGCCTGCGCACTGAAGTTAGCGCGCAGGGAGTGGGGTACTTTCTCCCATGCTACCAAAATGTCAATCAACAATTCTCTAATCAAGCCTTACTCAGGGAGGAAAGAAAAGAAACATCTGGAGATAACATACCAATGACATCATTTCCGGGGTTGGTGAGGATTCCAGTTGGTGGCTGGCTATCATATCCCTTGACAGCGGCGGCAAGATAGTCGGGGAACTTCACTGATGAACCTGTAACGACATTGACACGGTATGCAGGTGCAGCAAGAACGTGATCCTTGTATCATTCAGTTAGCTTTCTTTTCTCTTTTCTTCCTCTCCTCGAATGAATGCAACTAACCTGCATTCCCTGGCCGACACCAGGAAGATCCGAGATGACTGGAATGTCGTACTTCTTCAACTGCTCAGACGGGCCAATACCGGAGACCATCAGCAATTGAGGCGATTGGAAAGCACCAGCTGAGACAATGACTTCGCGGCTTGCAGTCAAGACATACTCCTGGCCAGAAGACGAGACTTGAACGCCGGTGGCATTCTTGGCATCATTGAATAGGACTTTCTTTGCCAGAGTGGATGTGTAGATAACGAGGTTGAGCTCCTCGGAAATAGCAGCTTGCAGATAGGCAGTCTCGGAGGTCTCGCGGTTTTGATTATCAGCCTGGATCGTTGCGATACTCCAGGAGTATCCAATCAGGCGACCACTTGTGAAGCCATCAATGGCTTTGAGTCCGAGCTCTTTCCAGCCCTTGACTACCCAGCTAGCAAAAGCACCGGCATAGTTGGGGAATCCAACCGACACGGGACCCTTGGTTCCCATCGTGGACAAATCATAAGAGACACCGCTGGCATTGGCAAAGCGCGTAGTCTCGTCGGGTGGAGTAAATCCCTGATGCTTTGTGAAGTAAGGCAGGAACTTTTCAAACTTGTAGCTACTATCTCCGACTTTGTCGGCCCACATTTCATATGAGGCCTTGGTTGCAACTTGATAGGTCATGTAGTTTCGCGCTGTATTTCCTCCAAGTGTCTTGCCACGGGCATAGTGGACAGACGCATTGTTAAGTCCCTGGGTTTTGTTAGATGCTTCAATTTCAGAATGCTTATGTCCGACACGGGTAAGGGGATGAAAAGGCACATAAAACGTACCTGTTGAGGAGCGGTGACGAAATTCCAATCCACCAGACTATTCGTGTCAGAAGGACTTTTGCCACACCAGAAAACATCGTCTCCCGGAATCTGAGTCAAGTTCCCATTGGTATACTCACTGTGTAGATGATTAGCTTATTAATGGCTATTCTATGACTCAAGTCACAGGGGTGGAAAGGCATGCAATACGTACTAGAAGCTTCCAGCCTCCACAAGGGCAACAGAATAACCAGCCTCAGCTAGTCGATAAGACAGACCCGCTCCAGCATTGCCGGCTCCAACCACAACATAATCATAAGTAGCATTGCTGGGATATCCAAAGGACGATCCTACTGGACGCGCAGTAGTTAGGAGGGCTTGGCAAAGCAAGATCCCTGCAAGACGGAGTGAAAGATTCACAATCATGCTGATTGATACCTGCAAGCTTAATAACCCGTTTTTGTCTGGTTCCCTTGTCTGAACAACTGGGGCCAGCACGGTATAAATACTTCGATCTCTTCTAGGTATGAATACCTATGGGCCCGTGGTGGAAACCTTTGGAAGCGAACCTTGGACTCTGTTGGGGCTGAAGCCATATGGGGGCGAAGCCATCGGCACAGGTCCAACTTCAGATCCGCCTTGAGCCTTGAAAATTCATGTTGGCTTTCTCATCCTGAGTATCCTGAGTATACTGGCTTACGTGTGGCGGCGAATTGTCATTATCATCATTTCGATATGATTGGCCAGGGAGCCTGAAGGATGACATATGTCATGCGATTGGACATGCAGGTACGATCCTTCAATCTCATCGGCATATCGCCGCGTGGCTTCGCATGGTTCTCGTATACTTCGGGGTAAACTAAAGGCAGCCATCCCACCGGCTTTCCGGCGGGGGTGGGGCGTGCCCACGTGCGGACCACATGGCTGCCACGTGTGGCTTGCAGAACATCCAATCGGAACTTCGATATCTACACAGATTATCATCAGGGCAAGACATACCAATGTATTTATCGACAAGTTCGACACGGATACATGACGCAGTTGGTAGCCAACAGCGCTGTGTCAGTGTTGAATAGAGATCCATTGGCGATTTGTGGTAAAAATAACTCAACTGGACTGTTCCGGTGGGCGACGGAGTCGGTAGGCATTCCAAAACGGGATACGGAGTAGCTATAGCCATTGACAGATCTATCATTGATACTTTGCAGGCTAGCCAGTACTATGTACTTCATAGGGCTCGAGACCATTTCCTCCCGCTGGTAAACCTTCAAATTATATTGGAATGTTCGAGTGTTTCCATCCCTACACAACGAAAACGGTTAGCTCCCTCTTTCGGTTTTTTACCTCGCATATCCGGGCACTTACATTTATGTACAGGGTTTGATTCCAGTTCCACGTGGCATGGTCACAAGCAGTAATAGCAAGTGGAACATTTTGAACTCTAGGAGTGAAACAATGGGCCCCGGTGTAACTTTGGAATTGCGTGAGAAAATCTTCCACCTGGGCAAGGCGGCATCGCCGAGGTCGCACTTACTAGCTCATGATTAGTTATGAGTACGTATTTATGATAAGCAGGAGATTTAGAAAGAGCGGTCAGGGGTGGATATATCAGGTTGCAAATATCAATTAGCTAAAGCGCCACCTTAACCATATCAACACAATAGTAGAGCAAGGACTTCGGGAAGGTAGAAGAGTAAAGGTACATCATAGGTATAGGGCTAGAAGAAACATTAGAGGTTCGAACTAATTGACGCATTCATGGACATGGGAACCTTCCAAAGAAGAAAACAAGCCAGCACCTCTGAGGCTCTAAGCGTTCATGCAGGTTGGAGGCCGGGGCACATCATGTGACTCCAATCACCATAGCTTGATTTCTCCCGAAGTTATGTAGCGGGATCTGCGCTCAAGAAGAGCTACCATTTGAAAGAAGCCCGTGGTTGCAGGGTATAAGGTCCATTTAATCACAGTAAATTTACATATCGAATACCTAGCAAATCATCAGACAACATCAAGGCTTAGTTGATTTTCACAACATATTGTGTGGAGTGCCGGATAATGTTTCGTTGATAAATGTTCATTTGCTTACTTAGCTGCAGATATATATTCAAGCAACGGATGATATCATGCATGACAGGGGGATACTTCTTTATTAGAAAATCACAAGGTCAAAAGAACTTCTGAGCACATCCATGATCATACAGATTTACAAATAGGTATATAAAACCATTAAAAGACAAGATTCTATGGCACGCTGACTCACGGCGCCAATAAATCACGTGACATGAAACCGCGCGGCAGACGCGGCAATTGAAATTAGCGCTGAACCTCATGCGCAGCTGTCAAGCTTCACTTTCCACCTCCGGATTCCTCCCACTGCCTCAATTTACCACAACCCCGGTCGCTGACCCGGCCAATCCTTCAAAATGGTAATTCAACCACCCCTCATCAGCCACACCAAGCCCTCAGAATTCAAACCCACCCAATAATGGGATTTTTGCTAACGATCACCCCTCACCATGAAAATAGGCTCGCAACAGCGAAAAAGCGCAGTCCATGCTGTTCCGCTTCCGAGCGCAACAAGCAGCGGACATGGGAATTATTGATCTCGGCCGAACCCGTCGCCCCAAAGCCATTACAAGCATCGACTCCGTCCCAACCTGCGAGCGCTGGCGTGGCCAGGTTCTCAAAGAAGTTTCCCGCAAAGTATCGCGCATTCAAGAACAGAGTTTGAGCGATTTCCAGATTCGTGATCTAAACGATGAGATCAATAAGCTTATGCGGGAGAAGTGGGCTTGGGAGATGCAGATCCGGAACTTGGGTGGCCCAAACTACATGCGCGGATCGGGTCGCGTGTATGACGATGAAGGAAGGGAAATTCCTGGCGGTGGAAAGGGATATCGATATTTCGGTCGGGCCAGGGAGCTGCCTGGTGTTAAGGAGATGTTTGAGAATGCTGCACGCCGGTCGAAGGGGCCTGCTGAGGAGGAGGGTGCGGGTGCTGGTCGGGGTGGGGATATTGCTACCCGAAAGGTTGATGCCAATTACTTTGGTTATGGACTTGACGAGGAGGATGGGACACTGCTTGCTTATGAGAAGCAGAAGGAGAAGGAGGCCATCGAGCATCTGCGTGGTCAAGGCGATGATGATGCTGAAGATGGTTGGGAGCCGTTACCTGGTGATGCTGGCGACGGGGTCGAGTGGCGACTACCGACACTTGATGAAGTACAAGAGGAGCTAGTTGACCGTCGGCGGAGACGGCTCCTGGACAAGATTTCCTGATCAATCGTGCATGTGTCAAGGGGTTTTTGATTTTTTTGCCTTTTATGTCGGCGTTACGGATCCTTTTACGAAATATTCACATCTCAAGCATTGTCTAGTTTTGCTTTATCTATGCCGACTCGGCGTTGAAAAAATACACATCGTATTCAAATGTCATCTTCAAAGTCTTCTTTCATTATATAGTTACAATAAATTAATCGGATGGGGTATCAGCATTCGACTTGTTTTTTCGATTTACCCTTTCGAATTTCAACGCCTGGGACATGCTCATGTGCTTGGTCTCCTCAGGGTTGCTCAAACGCAATTTTTCTGCGTCTAGATCGTCGAGGATAAATTTCCCGACATCCCCCGATCGCCATTTCGATATGAAATGGAGAGCAGCAGCATCCACATTGGGTATCCCACCCTTCATGAGTAATCCAGTCTGGCGCGCGAATCCCTCAAGTAAAGGAATGACCTCATTTGTGGGCTCAGACCAACGCCGATACGCCTGCGGATCATGCAGGTTGATCTTATACAATAGGTAGTCCACGAGAGTTACGGGCGATATCACAGAATCCTTGACACACCCAACAAGAGCCAACTTAAGCATATTCTCCGCGTCAGGCACGTAGGGCATGAACACACCAGGTGTATCAAGGACATAGGTATGCGACCCACTCTCTCGCTCAATGATCTTGACAGGGCTTGCGATCTTGCGTGTAATTCCAGGCTGGCCACCGGTTTTTAGGGCCTTCGCTTTCCCCACACCATGGTTTCGCAAATGATTGATTAATGTTGATTTACCCACATTGGGCATTCCAACAACCATTATACGGCATCCGGTCAGTTTATCAGGCGCCGAAGCATCTTCGCGAAGATGTCGTATAATGCGGTTGAGATCTGCACGGGAGGATGAGTCGGTGAAGAAAACGGTGCTGGTCGGGTCGAAGCTTCGAACTTTTCTTTCTAACTGTATTGGAGTCAGTTAGCTTGGGACTCTTACGCCTCTGGTTTCTTGGTTTGTGACTCACCGACTGCTGCTCTGCTGAGTGCAGCTTGCCTCCAAGATCTCTCTTTGTGTAGACAATCAGTCGCCGAATCTTGCCCAGAGCTTCTTCAAACATGGGATTGATTGAAGTGACAGGCGCCCGATAATCACGACACTCGACGACGTAGTCAATCAACGAGAGCATGCTCTTCATTTTGGTCAATCCAGCTCGGTGATGTCCCAGGAAATAAGACCTTGGGATGGCCCCATAATGAGGAAAGACCTGGCGTGGTATAAATTGCGACATTGTTTCAAAGGCGAGCAGTGATCAAAATGTAAAAAGGGCCGTCATTTCGACTTGCAACAGCAAGTTCCACGATCACAATCGAGTTGATAATCGCAGCAGGGACAGAAAATTGCCGTTGCATCGGGGCGGAGTACAGGGCGGTGGGCATGCTGGGCGGTAAGTAGGAACTATAACCAAGCTTGATTATGCCGGACCAGCAAGGTTTCATGATAAGATGTTAGAGGTTGGTAGATATTCCATAAGCCAAAAAGGTAGATTGATAGGTTTTAATCGTTCCAGCTGGGTATCCTGTTCTGTATATACATAGCCTCAACTCCAGCAAGTTCCAACGCTCTAAAGTAAACAAAAATTCGGTGACGTGAGGATCATGCCCTCCAGCCTTGCACAAATTCATGCAAACGATCAATCACCACGCCGAATATAGCGTTTACGCTGTCCCCAATCAACTGCTCAAAGTGGCGAATTGCTTCCTCTTCAGACATCTCCAGATGGAAGCGCTCTTTTACCTTGAAGACAGCCTTATCAGGCTCCACGCGAATGTCCGGGATATTAGCATCGACCATCAGACTAAACAGGTTGAGAATGAGATTGGCTGATTTGCGTAAGGTGGTGTACGCAGTAAAGCAGTACTGCTTGAACTGCAAATAATGTGGCGAGGTTGTACCGCCCATGCCCTCTACCATCTCTTTACAGAGTTTCATCATAGGAGCAAAAGGCTTGGGGTCACGACCGAGAATGAAACCAAAGTCAGCGTGGAAGAAGTGGCCGTCTGGGGCGAGAAGCAAGTTCTCCAAGTGCCGGTCACCCACACCAAGAAGATAAGTGATCACACAGTAACCCGCACAGGACTTAATGTATGTGTCCATCGTCTCCTTGCGAACTCCAAGAGGCTCGTTATCATCAGGGTTGTGCTCTTTCAAGTAGGCGAGAATGGACTTGTACTTGGCCGAGGCGGCAGAGAGGGAAGTGGATGGAATAAATTGAACAGCGCCCGCCGTAGAGCTTGTGGCGAGGATCCGGTAAGGCGTAAGCTTTAGATCCAGGTTTTCCTTTTGAAGGAGCCGATCCATCAAAATGATAATCTGAATGACCAATTGGTCTTGACGAAGATCGTCACCCACTTTGAAGAGGAGCGGATACCGGCGACCATCGGTGGTCTTGAATGTGATGAGTAGGGGCGACAATGTCGATTTGAAAACATTGGACTCATCAGGATAACAGCCCACCACAGAAACATCTGGGTCTAGTGGGAGTGGCAATGGGGGGTCGATATTGATAATGTCGTTCTTAGGATCCCGAAGCAGCTTTTTCAGCTTTTCAATCTTTGCAGGACGGGTTTCCCGAGAAAAGCGAATGTCTTTGGCGATTTTCGAGAGCACGGCAACAAGTTCACCTTGTCGCAGGAGAATTTTTCGGTGCTCTGCATTGGATTTCTCGAGTTCACTCATGAAGTAGTATTCAACTCGCGCAAAAAGGCGGCGTTGTGTAGAGAGCGTACCTGGCCCTGCATCATCACACTCAACCATCAAGTACCAATGCAGGTAATTGCCTAGCTTGAAGTTGTTGGCGGCGCGCGTGATCAGGAAATTTGCAAGTGAAGAATCGTGGGCAGCTTCATCAACGTCATTTTCAGAGTTTTCCTCGTATTTCAAGGCTTGCACCAGTTGTAAAAGATAAAGAAGAAGCTCCTCATCATCCGCCTTATGCAACCTCGCGACAGCATAAGAACGCACTGCTGGGTTATCGAATGTAGGTCCCAGAAGTTCCAAAGCATCGTCAACATCGATATCAGTCCACTTGGGAAGGATCTCCACTGCCTGTCGAGCCTCACCGTCGTCACGCCAGTTGACCGATTTTACAAACTTTGTCAACGCTATCTTCTCCCGAGTCAAATAGTATCTGAATTTCCACACAAGATCTTTCTCTTCAGCAGTCAGGTCCTGTGTCGGTTCGTATGAAAGAATAATGTTTAGTTCATCCCGGTTCTTGGGGTTGGGCTTCAGTTCCCGATCCATGAAACCAGTCCGATGGCTACGGATCAAGCGTCGGTGCTTATCCTCACACGGGTTTCCTGTCTGTCCAACTTCAGGGTCATAAATCCTGACTACTCCCGCACCATCTCCACCTTCAATCCCAGGGCCGAATCGGACTTCTGGGACGGGCTTTAGGGCGGAGTTCGGGTGAGCAGGTACAGTTTGAGGGTAGGAAGAAATCGGGGCAGAGGGGTATTGATGATCGGCCCAGACAATCGTATGATCAAATCGGGGAAAGTCCACATAAAGGACAAAGTTTTCGTCATCCAAGTCTTCCTCATCAGAGCTATCATCTTCAGCATCTTGGCTCCTTGGTTTTGTATTCTTGAAGTGGATAGCGCGCTTGCGCGCAGCCTCTTCCGCCTGGAGCTTGAGCTTTTCCAGCTGACGGAAGACCATCTGATCCATCCAGTCGATTCGAGTGATTTCGCCCATTTCATGCTTCTTGATTAGAACTTCGATCCTCTCCAGCTCTGCTTCTTCTGGAGATGGAGCTAGGACACCACGAGCGTTGGGCTTTCGCCGCTTAGGAAGGGGAGCAGATGGCGTCATTGTTGATGAGAAGCCATCTGCAGCTTTGTGACGATACACCTTGCACTTTTGCCGTCCCATCTTCAGTTTGCCCTCGTGATCGAATAATGAGATCGTGGTCCCACCAAAGGGAACGTCGTGGTCTTGAGGCCCATCGCCCGCCAGCGGGGATAAATCCCATACTGTGATTGCCAGTTGAGAGTTGAGCGGGGCATCCTTGATGGACATAGGCATCTGTAGCCATTCGTTCCACGAACGAGTGGTCTTGAAAGCCTTGTACGAAGTCTGGAGTGGTACACCAAGTGGTTTAGAGTCCGACCATAATTGCACGGTAACAAAAAGATCGGAACAAGGGTTCTGGGCGGAACCGAGATACCGCAATTCGGGGTTCTGGAGCAGACGAGAGAACGGGATCTGCTTCTGTTTGCCCTCAAGTGAACCACTGTAGATTGTCAGCTGAGTTATGATCTTGCATGCTGTTTGCTTTCAACCCCTACATTTTGATGCATACTGGCAAGCCCACCTGGGTGGACAGCGCAAAGGTGAATGCCTCCATCTTCGTGGGGCACTCTATAAGGCAATGCAGCTGGGGGTGGACGTAATGGAGCTCTTGCGGGGACTGACTCAGCAATGCTTATCGTCACGTGGGAATATGGAGCTTCACAGGCGGTGCACTGATGTGGAAATATTTGACATCCCTTACGATATGAATCGCCATTTTTGATGAAGATACTTGCAACATTTCATGAGGCATGCAACCCACACAGAGAGTACTACAAGAAGATAGCCTTTTGTTTTTTTTTCTAAAGTGAGAATTGAATCGAAATTAAAAAAGAAAAAAAAACGAATTGCAAGCAGTGAGGTTCGAACTCACGCCTCTCTCGAGACCTGGGATTTTACTCTCGCAAGAGAGTCTTAAATCAGGCGCCTTAGACCACTCGGCCATACTTGCAAAATAACACTAATAGGGCAACAAGGACGGTATATAGAGCTATCATGATTCTCACTTTTTGAGAGTGCCCCACATTACCGCTCAAAATGACTATCCTGTCGCTCTTGCATCGTGAACAATGCGGTCTTTTCGCATGTATTTTCAACAGGATAAAACAGAGGACACGAAGATATAAATAAGAGCATGAATCTACAGGTTGGATTTCCTGGCCATGAGACCAGGCTCGCTGATCACATCAAGTAGTAAATTAGTACACCAAGATATCACAATCACATATCCTATAGAGTCGATCGGAATCCCCACCATCACGGTCACGTGTAGCACGCGACGCGCTCTCGAAAACGGGAAAATCGATGCATCAACTTTACAACAGTTACGGTTGTGTTCGCAACCCAAATCAATCACGACTCGTCTTAATTATAGCACTCCTTCCACAAAGGATAGGGAGTTTGCGTTTTTGGGACCCACTTATTCATTTGCCTTTGAGGCCCTTTGTTCGCGCGCGCATCTATCTTTCACAGAAACCTTTCGAATCATGGCCCACGTTTCTTACTCTCAGCTGGAGGAACCAATTGCCCACAGCCCCAGCCATCCATCACCTACATCCTCCTCAGACAAGGAAAACCCACGACATTCAAACAAAAAAAGCACCGCCCAGATGCCGTCAGCTAGCACATCCAAACGTCGCCGTCTTACAGATCGCACCTCCAATACTCAGTCGCAAATGGACTCGTCACGGCGCAATAATAGCACGAAATACTATGATCCTGATCAAGATCCCGAGGAGCGAAGACGTAATCGAAAGGGGTTTAGAGATTTGCAACACGATGTCCACAGTAGGAACACTCTGTCACTGGTTCATACGAAATGAGGCTATTTTCTAACAAAGCGTCTCAATACAGCTTCACGAGCCGAGTTTATGCGGACAGGCAATGACGGAATCAAGAAGACCCTTGAGAAGGCCAACGAACTGTATGCTGGTGTAAAGCAGACGTCAGACGCCACTCTCGACTCACGCCTGCTCGTTAATGTAGCGGATCTCTCTCACAAAAAGACCGCACAAATTGCGCTCGGGGACAACACTGCCGGTATAGATGTCGACGAATTCGTCTCCAAGTGTATTTCCTATATGCGCCGGGGACCTGAACTCTCGACTCTCACGCCTAACGCGGGAACACGCCGACGTCGCCATGCTGCGACCCAGAGAGACCCGGATGATAGCGACGAGGCGGATGAGGGTGACGCGATGAACTGGGATTGGCTAGGTCGAACCGCCTGTCTTCCTTGCAATTCCCGGCCTACCGTATCTGGATGGCTGCTGGGACCACTCTCCGTTCAAAAAAAGACGCGCCAACTGACGCAGCGCACTCAGACCGAGCGATTCGACCCTACACAGCTCACTAAGCCCAATGAATTGGTGCAAGATGACCTTAGTGGACAAGAGAACGCGAACTTAACAACCATTTGCCAAAATATCAACACTTTGCTAGGCAAAATCCAAATTGAGGGCCAAGAGGCTGTGGACACAAAGCTCAGTGAGATGGAAGACGAACCAAAGGAAGAGACGAAGCAGAAGATGATGGCCGACCATAATGTTGCGGATGATGGCGGAGTTCCTCTTTTCCGCTTCTGTATCAACCCGCATTCATTTGGCCAAAGCGTCGAGAATCTTTTTTATGTCAGCTTCCTGGTCCGAGACGGCAGTGTCGGTGTTAGCTCAGATAGCCGTGAGCTACCAACTCTCCGTGAGTAATTTGTCCTTGTCTATTTCACGTGAGAGAACTGACCATTGAACAGATACTTCCCGCCCGTATCAACCAAGTGACGCCCAAGCTCGGGGCATACAGAAGCGCCAGGCCATTTTCAGCCTCGATTTTGAGACCTGGGAGCAGTTGGTGGATGTATTTAACATCACAGAGTCGATCATTCCCCACCGCAATGAGAGTGCGGATGAGGCTGCGACAACTTGGTACGGTGGCCGCTGATGAGGCTTTGGTGTGACCGTTTTTCTGCGCGACGTTCAATATGATACCCTAGGCTAGTTGGCGTTTTCTTGGAGCTTGATTCTTATTTTGCGAATACATTCCATTTGCCTCGGTGCCTCTTATTTTTTCCAATGAAATCTTTTATGCGAGTTATGCGTAAATCTGGTCGGAGATTAAGGCAGCTTATTGATCGTACGGTGGATTGTGGGGCCTGGACCGGGAGAGCTAGGTAAGCAAGTGATTTCCAATGATCTAACGGTCCTGCGGGGTCTAGGCACGTCATCAAGCTCTTTCCTCGATTGCGCTCTTGCCAGGAAAAGCGTTGTCCCAGTCGTGCCTGCTTAAATTAATTGTGATTTCCTCTCCTTCCAAGATTTCTGTTACTTGACTTCCCAGCTCTCACTATCCTCCCCGAACTCGCTGCCTTATCTTCAGGTACGGGCAACTGAGACATTCAACGCCAGGAGCAGCCCCAGATATACAAATACATAACCCTGCGTGACTCAACGCAATACCACCAAAATGCCGCAGCTTTTCCCGACCGACCCGTCTTCGTCGATGGTCATCCGTGCGGTGACGCCAGAAATCATCACGTTCAGTCTGCCATTCGCGCGGTTCGGAATCGTACGGTTCGGAGCTCGAGGAACTTTAAGTGAGTACCGTCATCTCCCACCCTTGCAGGAAAAAGGAGGGTGCCAGTCCAGGAGATCGTGAGTGGGTCGTGGAAGTTAAAGCTAACCCTCCTTGCGTTCAGTCAAGCTCGCAACTGGCTCCCTCGCCATCTTCTCGCCCGTTAGCCTCACACCCGAAGTCCGTGACACAGTCCAGTCGCAGGGCGGCAACGTCAGGTACATCATCGCGCCGGATCTTGAGCACCACTTGCACCTCACAGCATGGAAGAACGCCTTCCCGGAGGCTCATATCCTTGCACCGCATGGTCTGTGGGAAAAGCGACAGAAAGTCCCTGAGTTTAAGGATACACCTTTCGAGCATGTGTACAAGGACGGATCAGACAAGAAAATTTCGGAGGAATTCAACGCGGAGTTTGACGTTGAATACGTGCAAGGGCATGGATCACGCGAGATTGTTCTGCTCCACAGACCCTCGCGTACTGTCATCGAGGGCGATCTCATTTTCAACTTGCCCGCGACCGAGCAGTACTCGAAGACCAAGGAGGGTGCTAGCGCCAACTTCTTGACCCGGCTGGTTCTTCCCCTCTTGAGTCTACACGAGCCTTCGACAGGACACCGGCGTTTTGCTTGGTATATCTTAGCTAACAACAGAGCTTCGTTCACAGCATCCATGCAGCGGATTGCTCGGTGGGACTTTGACCGGCTCATTCCATGCCATGGGGACGTGGTCGAGAAAGGTGCCAAGGGGGTGTTTCAGGATGTCATGGCTTGGTTCCTGAAGGATGATCGCAAGCATGTCTAAGACGACTGCGTGAATGATGTAACATTACTTCCTTTTTGTCTTGTTCCTCTATATTGTTTGAGTTGGAGCGTCTGGTGTGGCGGGGCGTCGGATGTCCCT
Source organism: Penicillium longicatenatum (assembly GCF_028827895.1). Taxonomy (NCBI): domain Eukaryota; kingdom Fungi; phylum Ascomycota; class Eurotiomycetes; order Eurotiales; family Aspergillaceae; genus Penicillium; species Penicillium longicatenatum. Next base: position 2,894,356 of record NW_026643120.1, on the reverse strand, counting down.
TGAGGTTGCCTCTTCTTCATATATCATTAATGCTACCTCGGAACCCCAAGAGAGATAGTAATCAAGAACCATATCATTGAAAGAATTGTGTCGATAAGGGAGAAGCGTTCAGGTACGGGCAACAATTTTTCTATTCCCCGGTAAATGGGGACCGCCTGGCCCAAGGACATGTGACTGTTCTATCTATGGATCACATCTGTAGAGCCGATCGGGGCTCCACTTGCAGGTGGAGGAGCTGCATGTGTCAGAGTTGGGTATTTGGCAGACTCGCCTGGAACTTTCTGGGCATACGAAGAGTTGTCACCTGGCCATGTACGTCCAAGGGCACTTCATCTTCCCCACGTCATAGGGCTGAGAACAAATAGCGTCATGTGTGTAGCTCAAAGCAAGGCAAGGGTTGTACGACCTTACAGGTACTCTCATAAACATACGATTGCTCAGTATCTCTTTTCGGTCATGATGAAGCAATACAGAGTGGAAGGTACCTGGACATCACTCCACGAGCATGCGTCATCCGGTAGGAGTTTGTTTTGCAGGCCCACGGACAATGATCGCCATTGTGGAACCACGCAACCCAAAATGACGAAAAGCAAAGCCCGCTACTATTGGCAAATAGTCAAACGATCGACAGTCACGACCACGGAACAATGATACGAGACATGCACCTATGCACCTATCGGTTCCGTCGATACGAGAACATGCCTGATATTTGAGCTGCAAACGTGAAGGGCGTTGTGGATGGCAGTGGACGAGGGAGAGATTTGGTGCGTTAGTACTTTGTCCACATGCGCAGGGGAGTCTGCAACAAATACCGCGGAAAGCCAACACATCGAAACGCGAAACTAGAATAGCGAGACTCAAAATAGAGAAAAAACAGGGATGGACCTTATTGCCCATCAACATGACAACTATGCCCTACGTAGCTTTTTGTTTTCTCGCCCCAGAACCTGAGCTAGGCACCAGTTACATGCGACCGGGGTCCCTAGCTCCAGGGATCCTGACAGGGTGGAGCGCCCACTAGACTCCTTACTCCGATCGGGGAAGAGGATAGGTCACAGACTGCATCAGCGGCGGTCGGAGTGCAAACGCCGTGGACATAGGTTGGGCCACGAAGGACTTCGAAAAGTCAGTCCAATCAAGACAAAACAACGAGTCTGCAGCCAACCTGGGAAATGATCGGATGTTTTTGACTCTTGCATGGTCTGTGGGTCTCAGCTGTATACAGATGAAGCTATGATGTGAGCGACTTTTGTTCTTTTTGTTTCTATTTTCCAATTTTATGATCAATAATGTTTTTCCCGGTTGATCGACCCTTGCTTTCTGATGTTGTTACTCGGAATTAGCTTTCGTGTGACTCTGTCCCCCCATACCTTATATACCTCGTCGATCCCCAGCATCGTGAATTCCTCAACCAGCCCCGGCTCAGCCAAGCTTTCCAAACTTTGATCAACTTCTTCAGCCTTCTCAACTCGATACAAATCACGTAGATCACAGCCCACCATGCCTGTCATCTCGCGCCTGTTCTCTATCCCACTTCGCATTGCGGAAATCGCCTTTGCAGCGGTTGTGGTGGGTATTATTGGGCATTATCTTGCCTCTTTTGACTCGATTGATCCTTGGCCTCAGGCGCGATGGATCTATACTGAAGTCATCGGTGGGCTGTCTCTACTACTGGCGTTGATTTGGCTGATCCCATTCTCTTCGGGATTCTTCTCTTGGCCTCGTACGTTTTTCTAGCTGTGCTCTTGATCATCCATACATGTGCTGACGATTCTGACAGTCGACGTTCTCATTTCCTTTGCCTGGTTCGCCGCTTTCGGTATCTTGGTTGACGCAATTCACCACTTGCCCTGTGGCAGCATCTGGTCATGGCACTTCCGCGGTGATTCTGTTTGCGCTCGTTGGAAGGCTGCTGAGGCTTTCAGCTTCTTGTCTGCAATTGTTTGGCTTGTCTCTGCTCTTGTGGTAAGTGAAGGCCTGAAGGTGCTTTACTCTATACGATTCTAACATACTTGGCAGGGCATCTGGTTCACCTTCCGTAAGCGCGACACTGCTGCCGAAGCCACCACGTACGTGATTCCCTACCATCGCCGACAATTCCGAGCGCCAGCAAGCGTGTACCGAAAATCGTGGATGTTATGCTAATTTGCCATAGTACCCGTCGTCGCTGGGGCCGCTCGCGCAAAGTTGAAGCAGCCGGCACAGCATAGAGGGCTTCCTACCGCGGAGGAGTCCCACGAGCTTGTGAATCCAACCCAACCATTCTTCCTGGGTGGAATAATTGCTGGATGTGCCTTGTGACTCATGACTCCGCGCCTGCCTCAAAACAGTGGTGAATCTCGGTCGTTTCATGATTATCTATTGCTTTCTTGTCGCATTCTCCCGCTCCTCATGACAACGGGGCAAACGAATTACGACTTATTGATACCCTTGGTGGACTCATGACATTGTGCTTTTGGTGTTTAGTGACAGTCACTCGTTTAATGAATTTAATTGATGCAGAACACTTTTCGCTGCATTGTGCATTTCCAATCTCCCAGCTCTGATTCTGCCCCTGCCGAGCCGCAAACCTTAAGTATGGTCCTCGAACCCTGCAGATGTTCGTATCGACAACGAAAGGTCGCAATTTTGGCGTGGCCCTTGAGCTATACCCCAAATTTCTAGCGATTGAGTGACCCTTAGTTCCCCTCATTTCAACCTGATACACCAACCCTGTAGATCCCGGTAATTGCACTAATTTATCGCATCATGAAACGATTACTAAGGCCCCGTCCGAGCTTGGCATGCCATCCCAACGCCACGCTGGCAACCGGAAAAAAGAGCAGGAAAAAAACCAGGACACCATCCACACCAAATCGGTGTGTCCGCCAAAAGAAAAATGAGCACTCCTCCATGGAAGGCCGGCGAAAACGCAGCATCGGCCGCCTCCCGAGCGCCCGAGAAGCCCCCAAACCCCCAGTCCCCACCACCATATCAAGATGCCGAGCCCGACTTTGATGCGCGCGATAGCGGCAAAGGAGCCGGGGGTAGCTTCGATCTTGTAAATGGGGACATAGAACTAGGAAGTGTGCCTCTGCTACTAGCAGACCACTATGATTTCGAGGACACCGACTCGGAGTTCCATTTTTCGGACGAGTCCAATTCCCCGGACCAATTTAGACACGATCCGCCGTTTTCCTGCACGTTGTCTGGGTTCTCCGCTTGGCTGCGTGGCCCTACGCCGCCACATGTTTATCATATCAATCCGTGGTTTCCGCGGTGGCAGGCTGCGCCGACTCGGTTGATTGATCGTTTTGTTCCACGCATGGGAGCGAAAATCGCTTTGCTGTTGCTGGGCTTAGTGTTTTGGATTGCTGTCTTCTTCTCATCCCTCAAGGCTTCTGTGGCTGATCAGGAAGTCTTAGGGTATGGACAGCCGGTCAAGTTATCATGTCACAGTCGCTTATGGTATGATTTCAGACAAGTATTTCAGTATCGGATTGAATTGTGTGCTGATAAACCTTAGGAGTAATGCTACTGACTGCGGAATCAATGGTGATCTCTGTCAACCCTTTGATGATCAAGCATTTGCTTTTCGCTGTCCAGCAGGCTGTGCGCAGGCCATACTACTAGAGCCCTACTATGTCGGCGGCGAGGAGTATAATTATCGTCCGCTAGTGGTTGGCGGTAAACCGTTTCGACTAGACGGTCGCAATAGTGGGATTTATCGTGGTGATTCGTCGATTTGTGCCTCGGCGCTGCATGCAGGAATGATTAGCGACGCGAAGGGAGGGTGTGGTATTCTGCGTCGCCGGGGTGCGCGGGATAAGTTTGAATCCGTGGTGCAGAATGGCATTGAGAGCATCGAGTACCTGTCGTATTTCCCGATGTCATTTCTTCTCAGCAAGGAGGCTTCCTCGTCAGGATTTAGCGCTGCGAAGCCGGTCGAGTGCTCCGATATTCGCTGGCCACTGTTCACCTTCACGGTTTTGACAACGATGGTTTTTTCCATGACCGTCACCTCCGCGCCGGTCTTCTACAGCGTCATCTATTTTATAGTCTGGTTCCAGGTCGCGATGGCTTCCGACCCCCCAACGTCAGGGTACTATAATCTCGTCTCCATCGGTTTGGGCCGCTTCCTCCCTGGTGCATTCGTCGGTTTCACCCTCTACTACTTCTGCGTGCGAAACACTCTTCAAAATCTCGATGCCCATATCGACAAGACCATCCTCTGGCTAGGTGGGTGTTGGGTCGGCGCTCTGAACACTGATACCTTTGACCGGATCCCTATCTCGCGTTTAACGCCACACGACATCCAACAACAACCCGGCGCCGTGACGGCGCTCATAATCATCGTCGGATTCCTCATCATAGTCTTTTTCCTTCAAGCCCATGCCTTCCGTCGTGAAGGACGTCTCTTGTCCAGACTGGGATTATACGGTTTCTTCGTCCTCCTCATCCTCATTCTCGTCGCCGTCCCGCATATGAACCTTCGCATCCATCATTACATTCTCGCTCTCTTCTTCCTCCCAGGAACAACCCCGCAAACTCGCCCAAGTCTCCTCTTCCAGGGCATTCTAATTGGCCTTTTTATCAACGGCATCGCCCGCTGGGGCTTTGATTCTATTCTCCAAACGCCTGCGGCCCTCCTTGATGGTGGTAAACTCGGCACAGCACCCCCGGTCATCAACGCGCCTACCATGGTGGATACGAATAACCTCGTCTTCTCGTTCCCCAAAATCCCGGCACACGTTGACGGGATCAGCGTTCTCGTGAACGATGTCCAAAGGTTCAACGAGATGAAACCAAAGGATAATGCTGGAGTGCCTAATTTCGCGTGGACGAGAGCTCGACCGAATTTAGTCGAGTATTTCCGGTTCGGATATGTCCATATTAATGCACTTGGAGGTGTCTGGTATGAAGATTTTTCAGACCCTGCGAGTTGGATGCCCGATGGGAACTATTCCCTCCCCGCAATAGAGACAGAATTATAAGGAATCTGCTTGGGAAATTGGATAATGATTTGTGTATAGATAGACAGCGTTGACTTATAAATTTTTTTTATTGCCTATACACTGTATATATGAGCAGATAGGCCTATTTTTTCCACTTCAGTTATATACCTTTCTAGAATCATTCATTATTTGCACGGTAAATGGCCAAGAAGGAAGATTTTTCGGGTGGTCTAATGAGTCGAATCCCATGAGCCTTCCTTGTCCTGTGATCTAAAAGCGTTGCAAGAGCATCCTTTGAACTCGGCTTTGATTCAATCAAACGTTCCAAGGTTCTCCAACACTTGTGTATTTGCACTCGTCCATAGTGGAGGTGCATATACCCGAATTCCCTGCTTAAAGCCGATGGGTTTGCAAGACATGTTGATAACAGAACTCCACTTGGATTGTTGAATGCGTCATGTCTATCGGGTGTAGGGAAGGTGGAGAAATCCATCCTTTGCGGGATGGGGTGGTCAGTATTCCTTCTAAGACTGTCTTCTCATAATAGGCAGGTAAAGCAACATCTAATCAGCTATGTAATGAAACCGGATTTCCATTTTCATTAGGATATTGATCATCTGGCCCTACTAAAATTAGAGCTATGTCTGATGAAGAGTTCCTGCTCGGCAACTTAAGGCCCAATACCCAGGCAGATTACCCAGGCAGCTGGATCTGATATCATCGCAGCTCAAAAGGGGAAATGTAAGAATGGTCGATCAAATCCTCGTCCACCCCGGTAGATCCTGATCCGCCTCACAGATCCTGCAATGGCCGATAGAAAAGTGGGCCTCGCGTGGTACTGGAGAATGGACCCCAACATCTGATTGTAGTAGCACCTACCCTTTGCCATATGCTGAGTACTTTTCGGAGGTAGTTAGTCGGTATTCTCCGGATTGAACAATGCGACTTGGCTATAAATACCCCCCTCAACTCCCCAGAAAATGGAAGACATCAACCTTGGATCACCCCAGAAACAAACCAAACCTCAATTGAGTCAGTCTATTCGCATTTGCGCTTTCCGTGCTCTACATTAAATCAACTTGTCGAGTACACTATAGTATATTCTCAGCTTGACATTCAAAATGCTGGCCAAGTCTCTCTTCTTCATCTGCGCGGCGGCCACAACAGCCCTTGCAGACAACAACCTCCAATTCATCTACGACACTTCTTCTTTCTCTGCCATCCAAGGCTCTGGCAGTGGCGCCACCGCCGGCTTCGCCATTGGCGATAACGACGGAAACGTTTTCTACAGCAGTTCCGATCCTGGTGGCTACTCTCCCTGTATGTCAAACAGTGAGAAGATCGAAGTCACTTCCGACTGTTGGGACGGCACCTGGACTTTTGGATGTACTTCCAAATTCGATGGCAACCCCAAGGAGTGTTCTGCCTTTGCCCCCGATAGCACGTACTACTCTGGAACTGCCAAGTCCAGTCTGTCATTCATTGGAATTGCCGCTGGGTCTGATGGCTCCTGCAGTGGAGGTTTCTATGCCGCTGATCAGAGCTGCTCTTCTGACAGCACTTTCACGGTCACTAACCGTTATCGTGGTGACTACTCCGGCTAAGGGAATGCATCAAGTGTCACCGGGTGTATCAAATTGTCTCAAGAGCTCCTGATACTTGAGCGAATAACATTTTGTGTATTCCTGCTAGTTACGTCCGTCTCTGTTTCAATATATGATATCGTATATGTTTTACTGTGCTTGTTGATACTTGTTACCTCTATTACTATTAAAAATGGATTTGGAATATTGTATATTAGAGTTCATCGATCCGGGTATGAGGTTCTTCATTTCCTACAAGGATAAATACATGTCATGCGTCAAGAACTTGGCCCTAAATAATCACCCAGTCTTAGGATAGACAATATCCCCTCCTGTTTGTAACCCTTGAATCTCAAGGATCCCCTAAACGCGGCTTCGTCACCCTGGATCGTGTAATCTAGGCTCTATAGAAATTGATATCTGCGTCATTTTACTCAAACAGGAACGGCGAACCCGGAGCTGTGGATTTAAATCTCTTTAGTTCCGCTGGGAGCTAAAGTACAACTAGGTAAATCAGTAGGGGCAGGTTATTAATGAAGCAAAGGAGTAGCACGTATACTATCATTTTCACATAGACTGAAGGCTACGAAAGGGACCCGATAGGACTAAGAAATTGACTTCCATAAAACCTATACATGCATGAACCAAATGACCAAGCAGATAATAGAAAATGATGAATAACAAGATTAGTAACACCAATGAGACAGCCAGGAAAACAAATGCACACGGAAAACTCTACAATAGCAGTTCTGATGATCGCGATGAAATTGAACCCCAGTATAAAATCTATCGCTTCCTCCTTTCTGCCCTTCTCCCTTTTGTTCCCACCACATTGAGGATTGTTCCATGAATCTTTTTCATCTCCCCTTCCACAGAGGCTCCACTCATCCCCTTCCCAACAGAGCCCCTGCTTCATAATACATCTTGTTTGTTTAGTACAGCCTGGTTAATTTGACCTGAGATCAAAACGGAATTGCATACCACCGGTACAAGTCCAGATATGAATACCCGTGATCCGCCTTGTACCCCGGGGAAAAGCAGCCAGCACAATTGACCCCACCATTCTTCCAATCCGGGTACCTAGAATCTCCTGATAAGCAGGTGTGCCCCGCGCAAAATAGTCTGGTTTCGGGAAATCAGCTTCTCTATTAGGTGCTCCTTGTTGGTACTCCGGAATACTCTCATATCCATCCGGATATAAGACATTGTCAATATAATCTCTGGTCTGCAGGTTCACAACAGTCGACACAAATATATACCGGAGCATCTCAGTTGTTTCAAAAGTCGTATTGAACATGGTAATGACGCTTTCGGATATATGCGGATAATTAGGTTCGTCCTCTGGTGGATCACGGAAAACATTTTCAATGATGATTATATACTTGGACATAACCGTGTTACATTTGATATTCCTGCCTTCCGCATTCAAGGTTTTATAGTCTCCATCCTGCCGGGGCAATACCTCTACCGGTGGTAGGTACAGGGAGTATTCAATCTGCCCGAAAGGTCTGTAGACCGGAGATTCATACACAACACCACCCGTAGCTTGAATGAGATCTTGTCTGCTCATGTTGCACTGAGTGGTAGGACAATTGGCCGCTCCAGGGTCCTCGATCCATCGAGTCATTTCAGTCCCTCGTTCCTGGAGTTCCTCGCGAGTTTTGCTTGAATCCTTTTCAAACCAATCTTCGATAGTGCTTGATGCCCTCTTGGGCTCCCAAGTGGAGCTCGAGGAACCCTCGGATTCTGGCGCTTCAGGTCCTGATGGCTCAGGCTCTAGCACCGGTAAGGACTGGCCAAGACCGCGCCTGGTTTGGGCTGGGCGAAATTCGGTATACCGACCCTCAAAATAACCAGATAAACTGACCTCTCCCCTGAAACGATTTGAAACAGCCGATTCAAAGGAATCTGTGCTTGCTTTACTTGCCGGCTTCTTCCCTTTACCCTCGCATGTCGACGATTTCTCGCTTGATAAAGACTTTGATTTAGATGATTTCTTGGAGGCTGGTTTCTTGACACCTGCGTTAGATTTCGATGAACGAGATCCAGAACCGTTTGATTTCTTTTTTTTAAGAGATCCACTGCCTGATCGAGAACCTCCCTCCGGTTTTTTTCCCGAATCTTCGCGTTCTTTTACCGGTGCAGGTTTTGGTGCAGGTTTCGGTTTGGGTGCAGGCTCAGGTTCAGGGAACTCTAAGCCCAGGCCTGGATCTTGTATAGCTCCTGTAATCTGTGGTGTCGCTCCTCGAGCTCGAGCTCCTCCCCGACCTTGCGTTGCCCCGGCCGCTTCTTCGCGGCGCTCACGACGCCTTTCCCTTATGTTACGGATTGGGCTCGTTAATGTCTCCAACAACCTTCTCCCCATTCTGAGATTTCGATGGCTTCTAGTACCAGAAAAGTTAAACAAGAGCTGGTGATATAAGATATTTGCGGTGAAATAAAAGTAGACGAGTATTTAGAACATGCATTGAGATTCAGTGGCAGGATAGAAAAGGGTTTTATACTTCTGTCTGAAGTGCGAACAGAATGTTAATCAAAGAAGAAGTAATTAAGAATCCTATTCACAGTAATGAACTATACCAATATAGGATACCATTGTTAATGAAAGAAGGACTTACAAAGCCAAGGTCGAGAAAACACAATGAGTGTCTCGGACATGATCAACATACTTTGCTACAATGACTCAAATGAGAATTTCGAATACAAAGCCCGGGTAGAATGAGAATCTTTCATGCGAACATTGGGAAGTGTTTGGGTCAAAGTGATATACTTGGAAACCATCGAGACTAGAAGTCAATTTTACATTGATAAAGAAGAAATAGATCTGATGTACATAGATGTATTCAACCCTGACGCCACTTGCATCGCAGACATTTTTGAAGAAAGATCGCATGTTGCCAAATTTGGGTCTTCTTTAATTCGCAACAATCCAAGGACTGCGGCTATATTTGATCATTTCCGCAAAGGCGGGGCTATCTTCACCTCATGTCGAGATCATCCCACCAATTTTACCATGTGCATCAAAGAGAACCTTCCCCTGATTCATTTAGCGACAAAGCTCAGTCCCTCTACCATTTCCAATGTACAAGCGAGTCTACAACGTTTTGGAGCCTTTCGGCTCGCGGCCCCACAACTGACTGGAGACCTCTCACAAAGAGTGTTCCAAAATGCAAGAACACCCTCGTATCAACGTAAAGTACTCGTTCTGACCTTTGACCACAGGCTCCCGGGTTTTTTCAACTTCCATTCGAAATAAAAAATGAGACGAAAGGCTACTCCGCCTTCGACACAGAACTGATCCTTGGGAGAACCGCCATCCCTAAGGAAAGCATTTATTTTCTTCGAAAGGGTGGAGATGACTACATCGCTCCCCCTCTTGACCTAGAAAATTCTATCAAAGCATTTCACGATGTGAGCTACCTTTAACAAAGCTGGTATCCTATGCTAATTCTCACAAAGGAATGGACCAGTTTGCGAAAGGAATTATTCAGCACAGTATCTATGGTCCTAGACTCTACGGAGCCCCTGATAGGCACACCGACTCTTGACTACGAGTCTGTCGGCTTGAACTTCTACGACTCTGATAGACTAAGCCCTGATAGAGTCCACTTCAACCCAGCTCATAAAGACAGTGGGACATTGACAATTTTAGTACGGTCCAACGAATCATGCGATGGACTAGAAATCGCCGATTTGCAATCAACTGAAAAGCTTGACAGTGAGAGCATAGGGCAGGAAGCATCTTTCATCTCCGTCCCTGCAGTAGCAGGTGAAGTCATCGTGCTTGCCGGGACTCGTTTACAGCGTCTTCTGGGCAAAAGTAAAGTTCGTGCATGCGTGCATCGAGTGTGCCGTCCTCTGCAGGCAAGTGACAAGCAGCAGAGATTGAGCCTTGCTATATTCTGTGGACCTACCATGAAATGAATGACAGTCTTGGATATTGCTGGTAGATACCGGTCATTCGTGAATATGATTACTCATGTGGTAATTATGATGGCCATCTTCATCTGTTTCCCACGAGAATGATTTCTAATCCGATTGGTCTCACCGCTCCCCAATTTCAAAGCAGAATGATGGTAAACATGTAGTGAGTCATCACAAATGATTGGACTAAGTTTGCCCAATCCTAACTTGTTGGGGGCCACCATATGCTTAGTCATGTCAGCCTAGATTCAATGTAACTAAGCCTCACTCTACTTCAAGTCTTCCTCGTAAACCACTTCTATCACGTATAGTCGATAAAATGGCTGTCGGCGGCTGTTTCTGCGGGAATATTCGAGTTGAATACAATGGCCAGCCTATAACTTCGGCTAGTTTACCCAATAAGATCCAATCATGCGTTAACCCAACCTAACATTATTTGTCAGCAGGGACTGTGCCATTGTCTCGATTGTCGCAAGCTTACTGGGTCACACTATTCATACAGTTTTGTCATCAACACCGCAGAATTGAAAGTCTCTGGAAGCCCAAAAGAAGTCCCAAAAATATCGGATAGTGGGAATGCGGTCAAGAATTATTTCTGTCCTGACTGTGGTCTGTATCATAACATTGAGTTTGGGTTTGACAGCATCTGACAAAGTTGATAGGCACTCCCCTTTATGGACAGAAGACTAAACCTGACGGAGAGCCTAATGACGTTACAATCATTCGAGCAGGAATTTTTGATGACATCCGCATTCTGGATGAAAGGAAGCCCGAGGCGGAGTTATTCTGCGGCAGCCGACTGAAGTGGATGAACCCCATCGAGGGGGCTGCTCAATTTAGTGGCATGCCGCCATTCCTATAACCTAGTGGTAGAGCTTGAGATGGTAAAGCGGGGAGAGTTGGTCTGTACCATTCATCACTGATGAGAAAAGCTACCAACCAGGAGGTTTTGGAGGCATCCTATGTAGATCTTCATTACGTCGAAAAACGCATATGTGCAGTTTTTAAGGGGAAGATGTTTGCTGCTTTGAGTTGAGGTGAGGGCCTATGAGAAAGCCGGTGTATCACGAGTATGGCGGTCTAACTGAAATCAAAAACTCCCATTGCAAATAAACGTTATTGGTCTTAGACTGTGCATGAGCTTTGAATATACAATTTCATTTGGACGTACTTGATTGAGTCGTTGAGAGAGAGTCAAAAGAGATAGTCAATGTTCCGATTCTTTTCTCTTTACAATATTGAAAAGCTTCATCGAACGTAGTTTTGATCTCTACGAATAGATTCTCTCCCAAGGATACATATGAGTTTCCTGGACGCTGCATAAATACTGTCGCGCAGAACTGGAGAGTAAAACAGGCTGTTACCGACACGCGGAGCTGGAAAATGTCGAGTTATGAGAATAATTTAATGCAACATCAACGAATGACCCGCTCATAATCTAGCTTTGATCCACGCTAGAGTGGAAGCCCCCGCGGTCATCGCAACGCCTCCTAATTGTGCAACTCCATTGACAACAGCCAAGCCACTTCCTCCTGCACCGGCACTTTGCGCTATAGCCATCATACTCCCAGCTCCAATGTTTCCGATCGTGCTATGGGCGGCTGCGGCTAGAGAACCTATATACGTTCAATTAATTTCATTATACAGCAATAACGCGTAATTTTCAAAGTTCTGCAGTATTATCCATACCTGCTTGTATACCGTTTCCGAAACCTATAATAGACAGTACTGGGGCTGTTGCAAGGCCAGGCGCAGCTACCATAATCGCCCCAGTAGTACCGACAACTGCGCACGCAGCTAGAGCTGGATTTTGAGCGCTCCATGTGGCTGCCTATCAGATTTTAGTGCTTGAACCCAGGATTCTTCCCTTGAAAGATACCGACCTTTGCTGTCAGATTTACGGATTTGTCAAGCACAGGCTTGCTGTACGCTGCAGCGGTTTTCGCGCTCTCCAATCCCGCTTGCATGATTCTAATCCCTTCAGACAGGACCTCTTCGGAAGGCAGGCTTACAAAAGGCATAATTTGATTGATCTGTTTGATAAATAATCGATATGGGCTTAGAATTATATATAGCCAAGCGTTATCAAAAGGAAAGGGTACGTAGAGAGGAATGCTGAGAGGGGGTGGTGCCTAAGGTGCAAGACGCCTGTCACCTCGGCCCTATAGATACTCCGGGTGATACAAAGTAATCAACTAGCGTACTATGTATGCTGGGTCACATTCCATTCAAAACTAGTGACCACCATAATACTAAGTTGCTGAAGGGCAAGGGTACAAGAGTGAGCCCAAAATTCGAACACAACTTTTCCAGAGCGAGTATGTATGTGGGTTCTAGACCTTCGTCATATATTCGGTGGGCCTACGTAGTACTGGATTCCCTTAAACTAGTGATAATTAGTTCCTTGGCATGTTTGATTCGCCCACTTACGAGTAACTATTGCATAAAGGCTCACCTGCTACTGTGGGTACCAGCCAATAACTAGTATGATCTCAAGAACTTTGAATTGCATCACCCCTCTTAATAATAACAATGTCAAACAATTGTGGATCCCTGGACTACAATAAATACTCGACCTCTTCCTTTTCATGCCCTTTCGCCCTACAAAGATTCTCAATATTCATGAATTTCCCAGTCGAGCCGAAGATGGATCCTTTCGCAAAATTGCCAACCGAAATCATTTGGCAAATTCTTGAATCTTGCTGCGACTTCACCAGCTTGGACGGTCTTCAACAAATATCTCCCCGAGCGAAGGAAGTTTACAACAGCTCGTTCAAAAGGATCACCGAACACGTCCTGAGAAACTGCTCCCTCACCTCGCACGGGCTTCACTACTATTTCACACGCCTCGCCTCCATTTTATCGACTTCATTCACTCCACAAGCCCTGCTAGAAGAGCTCGCTGGCTCACCAGGGGATGTTATGCGACCTATTCCCCTTTCCACCACCCACTCACTAGCGGCGGTGCATCAGACTGTAAACGCAGCAGCGAAAATACATCTCACTGCCTGTGCTTGTCTTCAGCGTTTCATTAATCGTCTTGAGTCCGCAGAGCCCCGCCGTCCCATGGCTCCCGTTACTACTGTAGTGGATTGGATGCATGGAAGAATTCCACCACCCAAAGGTGGCGAGCTCATCCAATTCGATGTTGATCCACCAACATGGATCGAGGTTTATCGGACGCATCGAGGCCTCTGGAAACTTGAGCTCTTCCACCAGATCCACAATGCTGCAACAAACTACTGGCTATGGTCTACGCATGATCTGGACTACTTCGTTGAACAATATCTGGAATGGTGTCAGTATCCGGGGGGAACAGAAGAGCTCCAGACGATATCGGAGTGCGTTGTTGATTTATGTTCCTCCAAACCGACAACTCTTAGCCATCGGGCTTCATATTTAGTTTCCATTCCGTCACCAACCGATTTGACGGTACAGACAAGCTGGCCTCTGCCAAATATTCAAGATACACAAGTGGATTCGACATGGGGTCGGAGTCCGAGATTTACGATGGGCAGAAACCGCGTGCTTGGTTCTTTCAATGCCCTTCGTGGCAGTGAAAAGACCCGTAGTTATCACGCCCTCTGGAAAGTGGATTTCAGAGCATTTCGACGACTTGGTATACCTCTTTGGGACATGTGGCGATTATACCAAATGAGACTCATGCACCAACCTCGCAGTGTGCTTTCACCACGGGGCAACTTGGTTGGCGGAGAGTTAGATCAAATTAATTGGCCCCCTCCGATTGAAGCCTACGTATGGTTTAGTCTAGCAGAGGAGGGTGACGTGACTGTACAGCTTAAAAAATAAGCCCAGGAGTCCTCAAGTCTGAGTGAGCCTAGGTCGGCCTACAGAGGGGAGCCATGTTCGGCGTCGTTTTGGTCGCAAGTGGAACCTAATGGAATGACTGTTGAACGAGCGCCAAACATCAGAGCCTGTTGATGATGACTGATGGCGCTAGGTTGGTGCAAATTCTGCTGGACAGGGACGATGAAGCGCCGGCTCCACTCCATAAGTTACGGGTGGAAAGGCGGCCGTTTCTGGCCTCGAAAGCTCATTTTCGGCGTTCACAGGAATCAACTAGAGTACTATTATACTAGGTCCCCTTTCATTCAAAACTAGTGACAAGCATATTACTAAGTTTCCGAAGGGCAAGGGTGCAAGAGTGAGCCCAAAATTCGAATACAAGTTTTCCAGAGCGAGTATGTATATGGGTTCCAGGCCTTCGTCATATATTCGATGGGCCTATAGCCACACCCCGGCTCACCGAACGTCTCACCATTGCTTCTCAGAATGCTGATACTTGTATCTTGTATCACCAGGCCAGATCTTCAAGCATATTCAGAAGAATATTCTCTAACGCAAGTCCATGTTCAAAGGTTCAAGTATAGCTAATCATTCAATTGATACAAGTTTTTCTCACATATATCCCAGCCAAGCATGCGATCAACTGTTTAAGATTGTTGGCGGCTCGATGCTTCTGAAAGAGTTTAGGATTCAAGAAGAAAGGACTTGCGACACTAAGGTTCAGGCATGGCGAAGCCGTTTATCACCAGTGGAAATAGAATCCGCGAACCGCAATGATGCGTTATTCATGGACTTTCGACATGGGCAAGAAATTGCTCATGGCTAACCTTTGGCCAGGAAAGCTTCGCAAAATTTTCATTATCGGTTTCTCTTGTGCACTCGGCCAATAGTCGGCGTCTGCTTGCCGCTGTTGGTTCCAGGCAGGGGTACAACGGAAAACCACCGATAAACTCGACCGTGAGATACCGGGCACTTCAAGTCGCTGTACACGTTGACTTTGATTAGGTGTACCTAGCTCAACTGCCCTACAATTGTCGTTTCTCATTGTGTTCGAGATACGAAAACAATTTAGAAGGGGGGTTTGAAGAACATTACTTTGTCTCGGGAAGTCACCCTGGGCCTTTACCATCGGGGGTAATTTGTTTTACCCCGCAAAAGCGAGTATTGATGGCCTATCTTAGTGCGGTATTAAATGTGATAGAATGTGACCAACATGTCAACTGGATCCCAATTGGCCATCAATGATATCTCCCAACCTACTCACGAAGAGTGTAACAACTTATAAGGGGGGCTTACCACTGCTTCTCAACCGAGAGCTTTCATATCACAGACAGCAGGCTTCTAAGATCACACATTTTGATCTGACCAAGGTATAGACGAAGACGTGACTTATTCAAAGCAAAATGGGAGACACAGCCAGTCCGAAGCTCACAGAGCTAAGAACCCTGTATTCGGATCTCGACCTACTTGCTTCCATACTGTGTTCAACCACAATCCCAGCGGACTTCGATCTGGACGAACAGGTCTATCTGGATCACATTCACGATGTGCTGCAATTCTGCGAAACTATGATCTGCCGTCTACGAGTATCTACGGGCCCTAGGCCGGATCTATTGGACATCTTGATGCAGTGGGAAAGTAAGTTTCTATTGCGTGCTCACAATATTCAATTTAAGTTCGTGGCGCGCTGATATAGGCTCTAGGGGGCGATTTATCGAATGAAATGGTCGAAATCGTGGAACGAGGCACTGGTATTCAATCTACAGAGTTCAAAGAGGCCAAAGATATCTTTGAATCAATTGAAGATATCAAAAATAATACCTGGAGAGTGTTCAGGGTGTGTCAATGGAAATACGCGGTGATCTTGATTTTGGCGCAATGGAGGCAGACTTTACCATAGTATTGATTGGGGTCCTCTAAGATAGTGACTGTACTATGAAACAAGGAATGGCTGTCTTCAAATTTCTGTATCTCGCTATTGCCTTTGAGGACCAGAACCCTCAGACTTTGCTTAAAGAAATCATTTGCTTTGCCTATGGCCTTCACGAATCTGCATCCTTGCCAATGACCGCTTTGTTTCCCACAAAATCTCTTCATCATACATTGTGGATGATGGGTATTTCCATAGATATGTGCAGATCTATTGTCCTCTCAAGTGAGGTCTGTAGTCTACAGTGTAATTAAACAATCCAAGCCCTGAGGCTCACTCACATATAAGTTATGTACACTTTTCCATGACGTCAAATAGGTATGTAGCCTTGAAAGACCAACCACATCCATTCGGACATTCTCTTATCACTGACAAGTAATATTTGTGCTCTTCATACCCTAGTAGAATCATTTACAGGAGAAACTGCGGAGCAAATTCCCGGGAGTGACAACATACTAGAGTTAGGGCCTTCTCTGTGGAGCTTAGCGAATCACAACCCTTAGAGCAAGCCTAAGCACGAGATTACATAATGCTCAATCCTTTGTACGGAAGCGGCGAGGGGCAAGCGGAAAGGGAAGCCAGGAACCAGGGGAGAACTGGTGCACAAGAGATGCTACATGAATGTACCATTGCCCATTCGGAATCCCACCAGCCTCTATCTATAGTCTATCTGATAGCAATATATACACGGATGAAATGTCCAACGCCATACAGCAACAGTAACCGATATGGACATGCAAGCTGTCAACGACCAGCAATAAGTATACTTAAAAAAAACAGTCATTCCTCAGAAGGAGACTGAAACAAAAACTCCGCCAGATGCAATGTGCAAAGTAAATGGCCCAATTAAACAATGAAAGAAAAGAGAAGAAGAATCACTCGTCCTTTGAGTAATTGGTGTGGCACTTAACTTGAACAAGCTCTTGCTTGCCACCACCTTCGATGACCAGTGCAGTCAATTTACCGCCCTTATAACATCCAGTATCAAGACCCTTGGTATAAGTGCGGATGTTGAGAGACCTCTTGGCATCGTGTCCGTATATAACCGTAGTGGTTTGAGAATGAGGATCCGCATTGGATTGCTTGAGACTCGTATGTAGAATGGACTGGTGCTTGTCGAACATCTAGCATGAAATAAGCATATGCACCCGGAATTAGAGACGAAGTAGCTCTTACCTTGGCCCAATTCAAGCCATCATGCGATGGACTTGGCACATGGGTATCCAAATCAATAGTACGCATAGTCATCACACTGGATGGATCTTGTTTTTCGTAGTCCACACCGGGAACAAGACCACCATGGACGACGACCAACTGACCAATGCCCTGAACAAATCCTACGTCCAGAATAACCGGACAATCTTCCAGCCATTGCGCTTGCTCATCGGTCAATGCGCGAGCAAGTGCGCGCTCCTTGAGCTCCCTACTCGAATAAATCTGGCTCTGTACTTCCTCCGCCTCCGTCATAGCGCCGGATGACATGATATCATGGCGGAGAAGAAGAACCCGATCCTCATGATTCCCGCGCACACACGAGGCGGAGTGTTGGCGTGCCAAATCAACGACACCAGCGCTATCAGGCCCTTTGTTGATCAGATCGCCCGTAAAGATCAAATGATCGCCGTCCTCCTCGGAAAACGAAACTTTATCGAGAAGTTGAACCACTAATAAATAATAATGTGAACAATTAGCGAAACAAGTTCTCTCAATGGGGTTTTTTCCAAAGTAGTGTAGGAAAGGAAGAGACACCTACATTCCTCTTTACACCCATGCACATCACCCACTACAACCAACCGCTTCTGCTCCCACTCAGTTGAATCCACCCCCTCCAACGGAGCCATAGGGATTAAATCCGGATCTAAGGTGCGGACCTGAATCAAATCATCAAACTGTGGCAAGGAGTTTGACCCGAACCAACCCCCAGACTCCGTCTTTGAAGCAGGATCCAACGAATGTAGCAAATCACTGCGCTCCTGAAGACGCGGGTATAGAAAGAAAATCCATCCGCACCAGCTCAGGATGAAGAGGGCCACGTAAACGACGGCATAGCGGCGGAATCTCGGGGCGGCGATGACGGATTGGGCCATCTGTAACCAGCGGGGGTTTTTGTCATTTTCGGGAGAGAGGGAGTGATAGGGGATGTTGGAGTGGGATTGCCAGCCATTCCGGGCGGATTCGACTAAGGGTCGAGAGGTCCGGGAAAACCGGGTGCTTGAAGAGGAGGGATTGTAGTAGTTGTCGGAGTCGAGTTCGTGGTCTGACTCGTAGGTTGCCATGTTTCCGGGTGTTGCGGAGGAGGTTTATTGGGTATATAACATGGAGGAGAATGAACTATGAGGTAGGAGGTAGATGCGATGGTATTTAGAGACCGAGTAGCCTAGAATAGAGGTTAAAACCACCCTCTGAAGAAAAGTTGCTGGGTCTAAGAAGCTAGCCCTTGGCAGTTGAAGCGGCCGCGCGCCGAATAAATTGGTCGGACCCACTTTTAACTTTTTCCCCACTCAGCGATCTACGTCGATCAAGGTTAGGTTGTTCCTGAACATTAACCGTAGGGACAAAAAAGTTTCTTGATTGTATATTTGCTTTTGTACAGGTATATAGAGATAGCGGGGTTTATCCCCGGTACTTTTCATATTCTTCGGCTTCCTTTCGGCGCAGGTTCACCCGTTGCAACACTAGCTCGTCGTACACTTCCTCCACCTTCTTGCCACCACGCAGAACCTCACGCTCATGGTAGGCAGCCTCTTCCTTGGTCATACACACTAGATTTGTCAGCTCAAGTGGCAGGAGCTTTTGGCCATCTTGTTGCCAGGTCGTAACGATTCCCCATCCACGAGCGGGAGTCTCCCAGGGAACAAACACCAGCCGGTTCTGCAGGCCGGAGATGCCACTCTTGCCGCGCCAGACCTCCTCCGTCAGGAATGCAATGTCATCCTTACTGACAGGAATACGCAGACTAATGGGGTCTTCACCAGCAATTTGCTTATTCAGCCTCTCTGAGCAGGCCTGGAGATTACCCAGAGCAGTGTCGTACATCTTATCGCGGCCCTTGTTCGACATGCTATAATCCATTGGGTAGTTTGTCACACTGCAGATGACATGATTGGCCACTGTGTATCCGAAAACAGCAGGCATCGTGCCGAGGACCGGTAAAATGCGGACTCGGAAGTCCGCAAGAACTCCCAGCTCACCCACTTGGCCCTTGGCAAATTCTTCCTCGGGGAGCGGCAGTAGAGTCGCTTTGCCAGGCCCAGGCTTCTCAGTCGAAAATACAGTAGCAATACCCGTACTCACACCCTTCGCCTTAAGTCGACGACGGGTACTCCGAGAAAGCGGGTCATCAGTGCTTTGGGAGATGTCGCCCACAACAACACGAGTCGGATCAGACTTGCAGCCAGCACCCATGGACGAAATGACGGGCAGCGAGTTTGAGTGGCAGTAGTGTAGCAAATCCACCTTGGATGTAATGTTATCAATACAATCCAGCACGTAGTCAGGCCGACGACCCTCGCCCTCGTGTGTCAAACTCCACGGACCGAGAAGATTGTCGGCGGAGTCCTTGCCGAACAGCTCGTTCCGGCAGTCAAACCTCACCCAGGGAGCGATCTGCTCCAATCGCCGCCGAATACAGTGCACCTTGGGTGTTCCGACATCAGCTAGTGTGGCAAGCGCGTGTCGGTTGAGGGAGGAGAGAGTGACTTGGTCGAAATCGATAAGCCGGATCTTCGCAACGCCGGAGCGAGCGAGCGCCGCCGCAGCATGAGATCCAACACCACCACAGCCGACAACAACAATGAATGAGGATCGAAGTTTTGCGAGGCCGTCATCGGTGAGGAAGACCCGGTTTCGGGCTAGTTGTTCGAGAATCAGATCTAGTCGCAAACCCGGTTAGCTAGCTCACTCAGAGTATTTTTGATAGCAGTTATTCGCACCATCATCATAATCTCCCCTTTGCGCTCTACGAGCTAGAGCAGCACTGCGCTCATCCTCTTTGCTCAGCGGAATGTCATTTTCCGCGGCACCAAAGTCAGTGAGCTTTAATCCAGTTAGCTATGGACAGCCTCGCAAAATGGGATAGGCAATTCCCAAAACTCCTCACCTTCCCCGACGGATGCTGCTCATCAGCAGCTGGGATTGAAGCCTTCAGGTCATAAACGGCCTCTTTCCTTTTATAAGCCTGGTAGCCAAAAATCGCAGTCGCAACCGCAGCACCAGACAAGACAGCGGTAGTGGTGAGCTGCGAGTTAGGCGACCCAGCCTGACGATGAAGCCAGGAAGACATGTTTCCAAATACACCCCTGTCCTGAATCTCTTGTTCTTGTTCTTGTTCTCGTGCCCGTGTATCGTTCGTTGCGTTCGTGGGTGGCCGAGGGCGGTGGAGATTCCGCTCAGATTCGAATCTAGCATCCAAGTCGTCAGAATCGAATCCGTAGTCTAGATCGGCCTCGTCGGGCGCTTGCCACCATTTGGATTTGTTCGGTGCCATCGATCTCGTCAAGGCTTGGTGAGATAATGATTACTTACCGAGTCAAAGGGCTGGGCACCCTCTTATAATTCGAGTATGCAAAGCTGCAAGCCCGATGCGCTCATCAGTGGGACCTGAGGGCCCGAGGCCGATTAGCTCAGCATATTTGCACATGTTGATTGCCTGAGGCACCAACAGGGCATATAGTTCGAGCATTACGGATTTAAAGGCTCAGATTTACGCGATTTGGCATCAGGAAACCTCGTGCTCCTCCCTGTATGCATAAGAGTAGGAAAAAGGTTGCATAACTTTGATTCTCAAGGCTTCATATACGAGTAGGCGTTACTGCTCAAGCTGAGACAGTCACATAGCCAGCTTTATTCGAACATCCAACGGTCGCTTCTCCACGAGTAGAAAAGTCCGTAGATCTTCCCATCTCAAACGCTTATTTTCGACAGCCTCAAAATCAAAAGACACCAATAGCTTCGCAAGAATCAGCTGCATCTCAGCCCACGCAAGATGCTGACCCAAGCATGCGCGAGGACCCATGCTGAACGGCTGGACAGCACGACGATCATCGTTGAAGAACACAGACTTAGGACTCGAGGCGTCGGGCAGCCATCGCTCGGGATGAAATGATGTCGCATCGAAAAATGCGTTGGGGTCCCGATTCAAAGCATATGCTTGAAGTGAAACTGGGGTCTGGAAGGATGTCCGTCAGCATAACATCAGAAATAAGTAGTACTAGTCTCGACAGTTGGATTGCTTACACCTCCTGGTATCCATTTCCCGCAGATAACTTCTCCGCCCTCGGGAACAAGTCGAGGTAGCATCCAGGGAACGGGTGGACAGAGTCGAAGGCCTTCGTGAATCACAGCCTTGAGGTAGTGAAGGTTCTGGACTGAGATCAGAGTCACATCTGCGCTGTTGGAAAACGCCTGGCGTGCTTCGTTTGTAACGAGTGCAAGTTTATCGGGCTCGTTTACTAAGTAGCATAAAATGCCTGTCAGGACTGTAGCAGTCGTTTCGCTTCCTGCCGTAGTGAGCATTGCAAAGGTAGCATTCAGCTCCCCTCGATCCCATGCTACTTGACCTTTATCATCAATAAGGTATGACATGATATCTGGTCGTTGAAGTTCCCAGCTGAGACGCCGATCTATCTTTTCAACGATCTGCTGCTGATGCTTCGCGGCTTTCTCGCTTAAAGAAGCCGGTACGCATTTCTTCAACAAGAACTCGACCAGAGGATAGTATCGTGCTGCAGCGAGGAAGGACGCAGCTTTAACACTATTGAATAGCAGCTCTATCCATGAATGATACCGTGAGTTTTGTAGACAGTCAAAAGACTCCCCGAATCCTAGATCGCCAAATATATCGAAAGTTGTGTAATTCATCCATGGCGCTATATCAATCTCCACGCTGGCGTTACTCGCTACCTCGGTGTTGTTCTCCACCTTTTCCCTTAGTCGTTCAATAAGGAGACTTGTGAACTTTTGAAGCATGGGCTCTTGGGCACGGAGCGCTCGAGGGGTAAAACTTGGAGACAGCATCTTCCGCATACGCGCATGCTTAGCAGGACTGATCGCACTGAGCAGCGAATCAGGCTTTCCAGGTGGTTTTCTCCACCAAAGAGGATCTTTGAGAAATTGTCGGTTATCCGAGCGATTTGTATTAGCATATATGGCAGTCCAGGCATCACCGCTGGCGAAGCTGACCTCGTCAGGGGCGGTTCTTACGACTGTCCCATATTGCCGATGCAGTTCCTCAAAGTCATGAACGATGGTACCTCGCAGAAGTGCCCAGATAAATGGTAAGCGGGTCGCGGCCCAGCTGCGAGGGCCTGGTAGATGAGCCAGCGGGTGGAAGTAAATATTGTAGAATATTCTACCAAGAGGATACTACACAGCATCAGTCTTGTACTCTGGGGGTATGTTAGATATTTACCGCTAGTAGCACCAAGACTGCAACCCCCAATGAAGGCAACGCCATCCTGCGATTTTTTACCTGGCCTGGGTTCTGCTGGACTTCGAAACTAGATATGCGAGAGCAGGAGATTGACCACAGAAATCCTGACCACAGAAATCCAGGCCACAAAAGCCAATACTTTTTAAAGTGAGGAGCTTCTTTTGGCCCCCAAGGCTTGTTTTGGACCCCAAGGCTTTAGTAGATGCCTAGCGTCAGTTTCGTCATTTAAACCAACAAATAGGCAAAGAAGGGAATCTGTCAACTTGAAGAAACAAAATAACTATTTGGGAGAGCACAACGACTGTATTCCTTGGCAGGAAAAGATTAGAAATATCATTCTTTCGATCTCTATAAAGGTACTAGGAATGTTGTCGGGCTGGACTATGATGATAGTGGGGCATGTTCCACTGCTGACATGAAGCTAGCTTCATTGGAGACCAAGATAGTCACGTGTCAGCGCGCTAGAGCGCCAAAATCTCACGACACGTCGATGATCCTCGTACGCAACGCGTGTTTCACGCAATAGGTACGTGCATCTTTCCCCCAATACAGACCCAGGCTAATCATGTGCCGGACAGCCCAGAGAAATATGTTGTAACCAATCAATTCTCCTGTCTCGATGATGATAACCCACACATTCAAGAGCTTCTCATGACACCCTGCCCAGAAATCTGGGGCAGCGGATTCCATCCCTCGATCAGCTTGTCTGAAACGCCAGTGGAAGGAAACGTTTGCTTGGGGTAAATGACTGAGTAATGAACAGAGATCTTAGAGACCACCCCCTTCTATCCTCTCAATCACCAGCCAGTACCTCCTGGCAGGCTTGGGATTTCACCTGCTAACCATTTTTAACACAAAATGTACATACCAAAGAATCAAAAAGTATGCTACATATATAGGTAATCGAAATATTCTCATTGCCCTTGATACAATCCACTGTTCATCAATACTAATCGTCTTCGTGTTCCCAACTGTGGTGTTCCGGACTACGTTATTGCCAGCTGTGAGCACTCCATTCTATCGTCACAAGCCTCCAGTTTTGGAAGAATTTCTCCGAAGGATTCTCCACTGCCACTCAATGACGACAATGTCCGTCGCACACTCCGAGGCTATGTATATCATGCTCCGTCTGTATACCTGTGAAGGCAACGGCGTTGAGCATGCCGATGACGAGTGACAACCAAAGGTAGTTTTCAATCTGAGAGTGTGCTACAATACTGGAGGCTTGAATCCCCTAGGTTCCACATCTGCCAATCTAAAATTTACTTTGTGGAAGAATCTAAACAACATCAAATACAATTCGTGTGCACAGCATACGGCAAAAGTGTGAAGGGAGCCACAAAACCTAGCAATGGTCTTCACAAAAGGGTATAAGGATTATTTACTCACCTCGTTAGATTCCTTATGGACATGATTTAGGGAATGAACAGCACTTTTTACATGACTATGATTACCTCCAACTTTTCTTCTTCATTTCCTTTTTTTGTTCCTCTTCTGACCCCCCTGGATACACAACTACCCGGAAATACTCTCCCATGGACACTGTTTTCTGCATAATACTCCCACTTGGCAGACAAGTCTTTCTTGGCAATACTAGGTAAGAAACGCCAATCCAGGGATTTGGAGGACGTGGAGTTGAGGGAACAGCAAGTGAGGGACGTGGAGGGACGATCGAAATGAGCGAGCGAACAACCGAAAACACGACAAGGCACGCATCCATGAAATGCGCATGCTTCGATTTGCTTCCGAGGGAGTTTGATAATGTTTTGCTTGCCTATCATGTTCATTTTTTAAATTCTAATTATCCCATGGCATAGCTGCCATCTCTTCTTCGTGGGTGAACTTTTTGTTTTCGTTGCTTATGTTTTTTGCCCTGTGATGAGTCTGTCTTATTGAATGACGGACACAAAGCCAATTCTGTAGGCATCGCAGTCTGAGGATTTTCTGATTCTCGGATTATGATGGATGCCGTTGACGCGACGAGAGCTTTCTGAGGGTTTTTGACTTTCTGTGCTGCGCTTCCCTGGTTTTTTATCTGTTCTTCGTGGTGTATTTCACTGTTGCATTTCTTCGATACTTATGGAATCTTAATCTGATCTTTTTGACTTCATATTTTCATTTCTTCGTTGAAGTTGTTGATAAACAGACCTCGACTTGACCGCGGGTACGGATCAGCATGTCAAGCTTTTAGACACCCACCTGGTCCATTCTACAAGACATAGCCAAGACCTGGAGTTTTACAAGAGTACTATTGGATCGAAAAAGAGGGGTGTATTATTCCACAGTAAAGAACGCCCGCTAATGCAGTATTTTGGTCGTCGCACGCTGCGAGACAATGTACAGATGATTCGTAACAGGGGCGATATTGTTCGACTCGGACCGCAACCCAACTCAACTCTCGAAAATACGAATATAACAAAACTTATTTCAGGAACCGTCCAAGAGCACCACCGATGTTCTTCAGATCAAGCAAGAAGGTATCGTGACCGAACAGGGAGAGATCTTCACCAAGCTCAATGTGCTCAACGTTCTTGTTACCACCGGCCCGGAGAGTTTCGGCGATCTCACGCTGTTGCCATGCCGGGAACAGTATATCACTGGCGACACCCATGACGAGAACCGGGTGGTTCTTCAGCGGCGAAAGACCGGCAATCAGGTCTGCCGGGGGTCCTTCGGTTTCCTGAGGGGAGACAGATTGGTCGGCGGGCGGCACGGAGGCAGTAGCCTGGGGCTGCTCCTCGTATGGCTGCTCAGGCAATGTCAGGCTGCAGGATGAATCTGTGATACTGGAGGACATATCACCCTGAGCGATGCGAGCCTCGGCCTCAGCGCGACGAAGGCGAGTTTCGCTTTGGTGAGTATGACCCAGGTCGAACAGGTCCATGGCCTTGGAGACATACAGGAGACTATTAGGATCGTATTCGAGACAGAACTTCTCGCCAGCATGGTCGAGATAAGTCTCAATGAGGAAGTCAGGGCACAGCGCAGGCTGTTTGCTGGGATCAGCACGGCGACGACCGAATCGTTGCTCCCATTCGGGACCGCTGCGATAGGTGACAGTGGCAATCTCACGCGCAAGCTTCATACCCGAGTGCGGAGGGATAGCATCGTAGTAGAAGCCACGGGCCCAATTCGGGTCCATCATCAACACCTGTCGCTGTGTGTGTCGCATGGCAATGCTGTACGGGTGACTGCGAGCACAGCCACTGATACTGACGATCTTGCCCACACGTTCAGGGAACAGTACACCAGCTGCCAAACTCTGCATTCCTCCCATGCTGGATCCGACGGAAGCAGCCAGCTTCTGGATACCCAGACCGTCAAGAACACGGAACTGAGCCCGTACCATGTCGTCCAGGGTGAGAATTGGGAACCGCGTTGCGTATCGCTCGCCGTCTGAGGGGTCCTTCGAGGAAGGGCCTGTGCTGCCATAACAACCACCTAGCACATTGGTACAGATCACATAGTACTTATTGGTATCCAGAGGCAGTCCGGGTCCAATGAACTTCTCCCACCAGCCCGGCTTCGGGTTAGACGCAGTGCTGTGAGCATGACTTGAGGCTGACAAGCCGGTGTGTAAAAGGATAGCGTTGCTTTTATCAGCATTCAGCTGACCCCATGTCTCATAAGCAATGTCGAATTCTGGCAGCACGCCGCCCCAGTCAAGAAGTAGCGGCTGGTCACAGTGAAATCGTTCATGCTGACCGGTAGTATAGGAGGGCTCAGGACCAGATTCGAGCGACCTAGCGTTGAGCATAGCCGATTTAGCCTCTTGGGCATCGAGACAAGGAAAAGACATAGCAGGGTTGGACGAGTCTTTCGCAGTAGCTGACAGTCCCTTTCGCGGTGGTGCGGCGTGTAGCAGTCGGGAATGCGCCGATAACGGCCGACTGGCGCCGGTGAGCAGTGATGTGGGCTCGCTGGGTCGCCATTGAGAGGAGCGGAGGGTCCGTGAGGCCGAGCGGGCGGCGCTCTGAAGCGAACGCATTGCGACGATTTCGAGAATTCGGTTTGAACGAGAACCAGTTCGCCGCGGGCAGCTCTTTAAGGGCATATTATATTGCCCGATCGCGCAGGCGGAGAGACAATCTTATCGCCTCAGGCACGCACGCCTGGCATGGCGTCATCTTCCTTACCGTTGATTGGTTAGAATCCGGCATTTTCCCCGGTCCCGCATCTATAAGCTACAGTGGATTACATATCATCTTTCCAAGATTCCCGGTGAAGGATTATTCATGTAATTGGATTTAAAGTCGTTTCTGTGGTGTGATATTCATTTTGTTCCCAAGGTCTGCCAGAACGCCTCGCTCACTTTTAATTCTAATGCTAACAATGCGGGTATTCGATCACTCGATACAAGGAAAGAAAGACAAGAAAACGCCGAATACGGTACCAGTGCAACAAGACCGGTAAAAAATATATCATGACTGAATCAGCTTCTTCAGCTTGTTTAGGAGCTTCCAGTAGATCTCGTAGAGTTCGTCGACCCAGAACTCTCTAATGTCAGCGAAGACAGGACAATGGTGTCATTGTTGGGCCGAATATCAATGGCTGCAGCGTACATGCACCGCCAACCATCACAGTTTGCATGAAATACCATTTTATCCCCACTGGGAGATATAGTTGCACCGCCAGGAGCCTCGAGGCCGAAGTCTTCTGTCTGAAGGAGCGGCCTATCTGCTCTCTTGTAGGGTCCCTTGATCGACTTCGAATGGGCATATTTGACGTTGTAGCCCAGCGAGGTAAAACAGTGAGACGAGAAAAAAAGGTAGTATGTGCCGTTTTCAGTGCGTATGATGTCCGGCGCTTCGACTAGCGGGCCATCAATCTTGTTGATGTCGAGGATGATCACTGGTTCGCCGACTTTGGTGATACCATCACTTTTTAACTCCTGTAGGAAGATCGGTACAGATTTGCGGGGTGAATTGCTATTACCGCAGGCGCCCCCGGATCCAACGCTGTTGCCGTCACCCTTGTAGACCAAATAGAGCTTGCCGTCCGTGTCTCTGAATGGAGATGGATCAATGGCACCCCCGTATTCGTGTGGGCAAGCCAGTGATTCATTGAGAGGAATATATGGCCCCATTGGGTCTATTCCATTCGATACTGCTGCTCCAATGCAGTGGTGTGGGGAGAAATCCTTCGTCTCTCCTGCGTAATAAAGGACGAATTTCCCATCATCCTGCACAAAATGTAAGAGACTTTTCTTTGAAATAAAGATAAATCCTGTTGACTTACCCGTTGTATCAGATCCGGAGCCCAAGTGTTGACCTTCTTCTGCCACTGACCGACTGTCGGCATCGCATCATAGCCCTCGTGCAAGGTCCAATAGATAAAGTTGGTTGATGTCGCGACGGGCACATGAATCGTATCCGGGTCACCCTTCCTCGGGTTTGTAGCAAACGCATACCATGTACCGTTGTGCTGGATGAGGCCCGGGTCGGGGAAGTCATGGAGAGCCCAAATGGGAGCGTTTTCCTTGACAGTATAGGTCAGGTCATCGATATTTGACCCAGTTGGCTTCCACATATCTGGGTAGTCATGATGTCTGGTGAGCACGATTGAAAGGGTGATCATGAGAACAATAATGGCTAGCACCAAGGACCCAATGACACTGAAAAAAGCAATACGCCGCATTGTCCAAGGCTGCGCAAAGAATTCTCTCTTTTCAACAATCTCAAGATTTGGTGACTGCTTTGATTCCGAGGCTGTGTTGCTTGATATACTGCCATTTTCTCCACCTCCTTCAAATACCTGGACAGATGGCAACGGTTTGGGGGATAAATCATCCCTGTGTCGCGCGAATAAAAGGTCCATCATTTTCACGGTCAGTCAAGTATTGTTGATTGGCAAAAATAGAGTCGCAAAAAGTATATCTCGGTGTGAAGTCGTGAAACAAGCTTTGACGGAGAGGGCCTGACAAAATATGGGCCAACTATGAAGATGGGGCTGTGGATAGACAAGGCTCTGCACGAGTCAAACAAGGTGAACCTATGGTCAATAAGGCTGTCTATCCACCTCTCCGCCTATGAGGCCAGTTTCGATCATTGGGGTCTGATTAAAGTCGTAGGGAGATAAGAAAAAGAAAAAGTAAAAAAAAACAAAGGGACGCCTAGTGAGCGGCGACTTTACTTATACCACGTCTACAGTGTACACAGACACGGTTGATGGCGGCTAACGTTAGCGAGGGCTAGTGCTGCGAAATGGGGGCATCAGGGCCGAGGCGCCACCTATTGGGCGCGACTGGGGTGACTCGTAGATGCTCTGGGGCCTAAAGTTTGGGAAAAGAGCGCAGACCCGTATAACAACCGTGGAGATGGGGGTCCTTTGGTTGTGCGGTCGCATCTGGACTAAACAGTCCTAATCATACAACCAGAAAAGAGGATTTCACCATCAAGTCTGAATTAAGGAACGGCCCCGTCTTCTCTGCGTGTCTTGGTGTAGTATTATGAGAACCCTAGGCAGCACCCGATACGACATAGACCCATGGACCCTAGATCTGCCCCATTATCTGAGACGGAGGCCTAAGTCGCGGTGAAACGGTGTTCTTCTCCATGCCAAGCTTTTGAATATTTCATGGAAGGTTCAGCAGGGCCAATGAGTGCACTCTTACTATCACTATCTGTCAGCTTATCTGATTCTATTTCCGGCATAGTGTGGCCCCGTCTCCTGTTGATCCATTGGGGGCGGCGAAGTTACTATGGCCCTCGGGCTTTTCGCTCTTGTACAGAGTACATTTGGGCCCGTGACTCCCGGATCTTTGCCCAAAATATCTGCAAGTGAGAATTGCCCAGAGATTAGTCTCTGTCGCGTGGTCGGCTCCCATGGAACAATCTTTGTTCTCTGGAGGGTTTCGCGGTTTCACTAAACTGTGGGGAAACACGAGGGTTCCACCAAGTGTAAAATCGGGCCCAGGCAGCACGATTCAATTTATTTTTTCGATGCGTCCATGGATTAAACCATACAGACACTCATTTTTTCAATAATACGGCGTCAATGAATTGCACCATAAAGTACATGCCAAGATCAAACCAGGTGAGAGCAGAGAATTCAGAAAGTTCCGGGCCACACAGACCAGGCTCCCCGCCCACGTGGGACTCATAAATACCAGCACTTCCACGTTTCGCCAAACCCCTGACTCGCACGTTTAGGACTCCAATTTAAAATTACCAGCGTGTCTGGATATGTAATCTAAGTTTGCCGTATACAGGGTAGCCTTAGTTGATACAATAGAAGCCATAGGAAGGTGTTCATGTATTCATCAGAAGATGCTCCACATAAATTCATGTCGCCCAGGTGCTGAACAGAAGCTTCAAGCCGTAGTGAAAGTCGATAAGACGTGCATCGGAAAGCTCCTAACAGAATCCATATCAGCATGATTATCTTGTCCGATAGAAGTGGTTTGAAGTTGACTCTATTGATCCATCCTTGATATCCAACCCGTAGATTCATTCACGAATATGCTCAGGTGATAGATTTTCTGAATTCGATTTGACTCTCTCAGTCAAAAATTCAGAGGGACTGGTGTGATAAGCCCTATTCAATCAATTTACCCATCGCCAGAAGAATACCGTGGCTTAGGTATCTCCATTGAGTGTTTTGATGCTTGAGATCCGACTAAATGAACCGATGATCAAAATAATGTCGTCCAGGAGGATCAAGTAATGTATTCCGGACTTATTGTAATTTGTGTAAGATCTAAATATACTCTATTAGGTCTATTGAAGGCCCTTGTAGTGAGCAAGTCCGACCATTTGTTATGTAATGCAGGTGTCAACAGACCTCGTCTGTCAACGAAGAGATGGTTTACTTTTTACATTTAATCACTTTCAAGAATCAATAATGTTCCACTCAGGCAAAGTTATGTTCCCTTGTATGATGGTCATCTGGTAAACTGAGTTTCGTTTCATATGCAACGAATTGAGGATATTCGATCGCGGAGCTGAAACCTCGAGGATAAAGGCTTCTCCCAAAACACACACTGGGAGCTCAGATTTGTCGGATATCATAACATCAAATGAACAACAATCCGGCCTTGCGAGACTTTATTTAGCTACAATTCCTATCTTGCTTGAAAGGGGGCTAATATCGAACTTGGGTCACAACAATTTGCCTCATCCAAGGGTGCCAGGTACCTACTCAGCGGGATGTTATGAATAACCTCACTCTCATCATTCCGGCTCAATCCAATCCTCGCCATCATTCTCTCTATCACACGACATGTTCGACTAGGACTAAGATCAACTAAATTTCCAGTTCTGCGTCAATAATTTGAGAATTTCAAAGATCTCGTCCAGAGAGATCTTTGTCGCTTGAGCCCTGGAGGCGCTACAGTGAAGTAGGATTGTCTGTCTTGTAGAACACCAATTTCATTCCTATGATGGAATTGCTGAATGCCAATTTTGTGTCGGCCCATTCTACTCGTCAACCGGCTAATCCGGTGCATGTGTAGGCCGAGCTTAGCTAGCTTGGCATGCAGAATCCGTTTCAGATTTACTGCTAATTTGAAACCTTCGCATGGTCGGTCAAGCATGAAGGAACTAGGAACATCCATTGGTCACACTGCGTACCTAGCTTCGCATCTGGCCTAAATATGCAGAGCCTAGTACAGGTGCATTGATACTCTGACTATACTAAGCGACCCAGGCCACTTTAAACAAAAGAGTTCTTGAGAAAGGTGGCCTGTTACTCAAGTACTCGAGGCGCGCGCAGGGATAGTTGGGCATTCTAGGATGGTTGATCCCTTCTGATTGAGGCAGGCATCCGGAAAAAAAGATAAGATGGTAATATTTAGTATGACGCCGGACCGGCACAAACTGCCGTTCATAATGGAGGAAGAATCTCCACCAGAAAAATGGGGTTAAGATCAATATCCGGGTATTAAGTTTCGGGTGGCTCGAGGGGGGTTCAGGGCGATCATTCACACCATTATCGGAACGACTGGAAATGCGGGGGTTATAGCAATTAGCTTGAGTATATGTGAAACAGACCACGCAGATGCAAAAAAATTATCCGGGAAATGAAGATATACATACTTCCTACCAAACAAAAAGGGGGACGCCAAGCCACGTGAGCGAGCTCCACTCCCAAAGTACGTAGATACGCTTCGTTGGGCATGCGCATACGCAATCCTTTTGACAGGGCTCATGAAGAAAAGGGCCGGTGCCAGCGCTTATTTTATAATCTTCAGCTTCTTTTCTTTCGATTTCGACCTGGCTGGAGGCCTAATCTATTTGGCGCCCCCTTTTCTGTTTGCGGCATCCCGGCATCGGGGAGTTGCATTGCCATAGACGACGGATCGAGCATCCACATGAGTTCTAGAAATACTGACATGCCAATTCTCCGATCCTGCGAAGCTTAAATTCCGACGCGACCACGCGATTTTTTGCTCGGGAATCTCCAACTCGCCGATCAAGCCCGAGCTTCCAGATACGAGGCCAAGTCCCGCACCGAGAAAGCCAAGCCACGCACTTGGAACGTGGGAATCTGCCCTGTCGCACCGAGTGCGCGTGGCTATCGCAATTTTTGCCAGGGGCGCAATCCAACCGGAGAAAAACCGTCCATCATGCCAACCTTCCGGAGGGCAATATTCGCCATTATCTGCCTAATCGCCCTCGTCGTTTTCCTCCGTCATTCGAGCCGAGACGCCGATGTCCCCGGCGCGCCGGGCTACAGACCTGTTCAGGGGATTTTTGAGGAAGAACAGGACGCAAACGCGCGATCGGAACTTAAGAAGACCAGCAGTCGTGGTCAGTTACCCCTCGGCGCGACACCGACCGCGCCGCTACGCGAACGCCTCCGTTTCCAATTCCCCTACGATATAAGCAAAAGCTTCCCCGCATACATTTGGCAAACGTGGAAATACGATCCTTCGTCTGAGTACTTTGGTGATGAATTCCGGGGCACAGAGGCTAGTTGGACGAATCTGCACCCCGGATTCCAGCACGAGGTCGTCCCCGATGACACGCAGCGACATCTGATTTTATATCTCTACGGATCCGTCCCGGATGTCTTCGAGGCATACGACTCTCTGCCCCTACCTGTCATGAAGGCGGATTTCTTCCGATACCTGGTTCTTCTCGCTCGCGGCGGGATCTACAGCGACATCGACACCTTGGCGCTGAAGCCGGCGGGATACTGGCTCCCGGAGGAACTCGATCGGTCAACCGTGGGATTCATTGCTGGTATTGAGGCGGATCCCAACCGCCCAGATTGGCACGAGTGGTACTCCCGTCGCATTCAATTCTGCCAATGGACTATCGTTTCGAAGCCCGGTCATCCCATTCTGCGTGACATGGTTGCTTACGTTACTGAGGAGACTCTGCGGATGAAGAAGGCCGGAATCCTCAAGGTGGGCAAAATGGACAAGACCATTATGGAGTTTACGGGTCCTGGAGCTTGGACAGATGCTGTCTTCCGCTACTTCAACAATCCGGAGTACTTCAATATCCAGCCCGGGGATAAGAACATCACATATGAAGACTTCACCGAACAAACAACGGAAAGGAAGGTCGGCGATGTGGTTATCTTGCCAATTACGAGCTTCAGTCCTGGCGTTGGACAAATGGGAGCAGGTGAAACCGATGACCCTATGGCTTTTGTGAAGCATAACTTTGATGGTATGTCCAATCCAACCTAAACGTCATGTAGTCATAAAACCGGGACCAAATGCTGACCCTCTACTTTCCAGGCTCATGGAAAACTGATCCATCTCTGTAAAACATCCCGGCTACTTCATTGATTTTTTACAACATCATTTCCCGAATGGGGCCATGACATTTCACGTTACTCTTTGGACGCTGCATTGCGCAGATTGTCTCACCTTGGCAGGCTCATTCCAAGCCTTATACCCTTCTGCCAGACTCGACATTCTAGTCATACCTGTGCCTGCAGAATTTGCTGTTACGTTATGATCATCCACCTTCCACCTCCGTTATCCACCCCCAATTTCTCCAAACGCCCAATTGCCTCTTGTCACTCCCTTTCTATCGCGGATGCCCATAGGCACCGATAGGTTTTCTCCTTGTGACACGGACGGCTGATGTTTCATGATCCCTCGCACATATGATTCCCATAATTGTTATTGCTTTTTTTTATTCTGTTTCTTGTTCTATATACTATTCCGACATATTAGCTAGATGGACTGTGGATCCTCTCGGTGAAATTTATGATAGACGGGCTTTTTTTTATCTTTGGTATTTACTTGTGCAATGTCTCGATTCACAGGTAGCATTTAAACCACTGGAACAGGAAGTGGAAGTGGCGACGCCTTAAGAAATTCCAGCAACCTTCAGTGTTGGAAATCCAATAAAAGCGAGTAGTGAGATCCCGAGATGCTCCATTCGGCATATATGTACTTATCTGTCGATCAAGCAAAGTATAAAATATAAACAAGAAAACAAAAAAAGCCGCCATTCATCGAAGAAAATCATCGTAGAGTTGCGCTAGGTATTCAGCCAGGTGCATTGCAAATTGCAAGTTCATTGGACCATATGGAGGAAATATTGCAATTCAACCCATGTCCTCCGAAACAAAGATGTGTTCAGAGCGATAAACAAGTTAGAGAGAAGCCAGAAACCAAGGTTGAAGAAACTTGTAGGGTATCAGAGTGGGGGAAGGTGGTGTAGAAGGGTCCAAGCCCTGACGTCAGACTACAAGGTCATGGAGACATGAGCTGTGTCCCTGCATAGGATGAAACAATCATCCAAGCAAGATGGAGATCATCACCGTCCCCCACGTCTAAGGCGTGGGGGTAGGGAGCAGAGAGTGGGAGAGCTAAGGGTGTTGATATGGCCTACTTCAAGGGCCAGAGCTAGGCGAGAATATTCTCCAGCCATATGTGGGATTCATACTCAAGGGCTGGCAGGACCCAAGCAATTAATGCCAATGAGGAAGATGAAATCCAGCACGGTTGTAGATGATATGGCGAGCCAATTTGGTTCGGTCCGAAGGAATGTCAGAGGGAAGGAGCCATAATCCCTTTCTATCTGAGACCCGCGTCGAAGAGGTTGTTGAAACAAAGCATGCTCAATTAAATGAGGTCTCTGCGCGACGAACCATCAAAAGTCACTGAACAAAGGCTCAAATTTCTTCTTCAGGTCATCGGTGTACAGGTTTTGGTTTTTTGTATCAATGTCTGGATAATCTTCGAAATTACCGGCATCGGCGGGGTGGGATACTCGGGGGATAATCGGACCCTTGACACGTTTGTAGTAGAGATCATCCCAAGCAACACCCGTAAAAAACGGGTGCGATTTCACGCGAGTCGAGCCACCAGAGATATGGCCTAGCCGTTCCGAGGGGTTTGTTTTGCAAAGCAGAGTGACGATATTCTGAGCTGCCGGGGGCATATTTGGTGGAAAACGCAGCCGGCCTTCCACAATCTGTTCGTAAATGCGCATGGGATTTTGATCCCAAAATGGAGGCTGTCCAACCAAGAATTCGTAAATGAGGATTCCCAGAGCCCACCAGTCCACTGCGAGTCCGTGTCCGCTATTATGAATGACCTCCGGAGCCAAATATTCGGGGGTTCCACATAGAGTATAGGTTTCACGGTTATCCACTTGCTTCGCAAAACCAAAGTCCACGAGCTTGATATGTCCGTCCGCATCGAGGAGAATGTTCTCCGGCTTCAAGTCACGGTAGGCGACACCGTGGATATCATGCAGGAACTCAATCGTCATGGCAATTTCTGCCGCGTAGATCCTCGAGGTTTCTTCGTTAAACCGGCGCGAACGTCGAAGGTATGTGAAAATCTCGCCTCCAGGGCAAAAGTCCAGCTGCGGCTTGGATTAGCACCCTGCAAGCACCAAGGTAAGAAACGGCGGGCCCATACCAGCATGTACAAGTTTTGCTCATCTGAGAATGATGCCACGAGGGTTGTGATAAAAGGATGACCGACGACTGCCGCAAGACTCTTGCGCTCGTTGCGCACATGTTCAACTTGCTTCAACTTGATCACTGTTGCCAGCCAGGTTAGGGCCAGATTCGTACGGTTGAGAGACGAAAGCGTACTCACCATCGGCCTTGCGAAGTATCTTCAATGCGTAGACTTTGGACTTATCCTTCTGGTCTTTTAATCTTGCAAGCCACACTCGGGCGAAAGTACCTAGAAGCACCCGAAGAAAAGATTGTCAGATCGCAAAATATGAATAGCGATAAGCTCACAGAGCGAAGGGAGGGTCCTAACCAGTGCCCAGGGTCTTCAAAAGAGCAAAATCATTCACATGCAAGTTTCTCGAGGAAATACACAGTTGTTTTTCGTCCTGGCGCTCGGTGATGAGGAACGGGTTCAAGGCTCGAGCCGGAGCGCGGAAGGCCTGGACCAGCTTCTTCTCCGTCTGGTGGAGATCGTGGGTCCGCATAATGTTGGTAATGGGAGGAAAGTTGTTGGCTTTCCCTTCAGAAGGTGCAGTATGCTCGATTGACCCGGTTGCCATTGGAATGACCGAGCATCTCCGTTTCGTCGCGGTCGAGAGGGACGGGGGAAAAAAAGTATAGAGTCCACCCCGTTAGCGCGCCACACCAGATCGCGTCAGTAACGCAGCCTTGGATTTGGAGGCTCCTAGAGCAAACAAAGCAACATTTGCCAGTTTGAATACCCAGATGGAAATGGGGAGACGGGGGTTCGAGCACAAGGCGCGGGGCAGAATAGTTGTGAAAGGAAGTTCTGCCAGCTCTGACGTATCCCACGGGGGCGGGGCTGGACGGGGAAGTACGGTGATAAATCGGAACCTTTTTGTGCTGACATTTGCTTTTTTTGTTCTTTTGACCCCGAATTGATAACATCGTGAGATATATTTAGTATTCAAAGTAGACACATGGTGTAAGCTGAGCATGGACTATGTCTATACTGGAAGTCTCTATATACGTGGGCGCTATCACCTACATATACACCAAGGTATCACAAAGCATATTGAACCAGGCACAGACTGAGCTAGCAAAGAGTAAAGGATTTCATTTACCAGGTTCCGATCTATATGCGAACAAGGCTCTTCAATGTTTATAATACATCCCGAAAATAAAATAGATAGGAATAGAGTCCATGCGATTCCGAAGTCAGCTGGTCCGGATCTCGATCCTGGAGATTCGGGGCGCGCGGACCCCCCAGAAGAGCCATCGCATACATTTTTGGGTTGGAACAAAAGATGGTAGAAAATGATGCGATCATTTAACGCTGAGAAGCGAAGGCGCATGGGGTGGTTGCAAAGCAACAAAGCAAGACACTCAAGATTTGGAGTTCAGAATCAAACCAACAATCAAACTGGTAGTCGCGTTAGCAGAGTCACTGGTGCAATGTTCAAGGTTTCGTCTAATTCCAAAACATACCCGTACAGACCGAGAACTTCGCCGAAAATAAGAATCAGGATCATGCCTACGTAGACACGAGACTGTTGCATGTATGCCCGAACACCCTGAGACGGCCATTAGCATCAGGCATACCCCATATGTGACGTAGCATCCTTACCGCATCACCAACGATACCAATTGTATACCCGGCGGCCAGACCCGAGAGACCGACTGATAATCCAGCAGACAAATGCAAGATCGACCTGTGTCCACATCAGCTTCCGTCCGAGAACACCATCTTCATCCAACCTACGCGTATAAGCTTGTGTTCGCCTCTGGTTGACATGCTCCTGCGATAAGGACCGCAATGACGAGGCCATAGACTGCGATAATACCGGACATGACGACGGGGATGAGGGACTGGAGAATACGAGTTAGTAGGTTTGCTGCACATTCCCAGGAGACCACATTACTTGCCTTCATAATCAAGTCCGGTCGGTACGAACCGACACCGGCAATACCGATGCCAGACTTTGCTGTGCCATATGCTGCTCCTGCGCCTGTTCGGGGTCAGCTGTGAGTCTCCGATCATATCAGGTCATGTGTCCAGCCACGTACATCCGAAGATCATCTTGAAGGGGAGTTATTAGCGAATTAGGACATTTCGGTTATCTGATAAGACTCACTGCAGAAGCAATTCCGGCCTAATAAGCAATATTGTTAGTGTGTCATTCCTCTAGCTCAAAGCTCAAAGTCCGGAGCTTGAAGCTCCTGTAGGTTGGGCGACTCACGAAGGAGAGGAACGGGGCAAACTTGGGCGCAAGCTCGCTTTCAACCATGATGGGTAGATTTGGCGGAAGGACCAGGGAGAAAGAAAAAAAAAAAGGATGAAGCCTCGTCGAAGGGAGACTAGAATGAGGGGTTAGAGGGAAAGGAAGCAAGAGGTAGTACTTGCGGTTGCTGTTTGGTGTTGGTTTGTCACTTTTGGTCCGCCGTAGCCACTCTCGCGCTTCCCCCTCGGTGTGACCAACCGTGACATTACCTTACCGCCTGATGAGGATCAGCACCTCCTTAACTCCGCCTATCTCCCGTGCAATCCCCCATGAACGGGTACGAGACGTAATTTCATTACACAATACCGGCCGTCCACCTTCAACCTCGATCCTCTCTCTCCTGGTCCCTCCAAAACCCCCCAGTTCTATCGCCAGTGTCAACACTCCTCTGTTCCCCCCTCTACTCTCCTCTTCTCTCCGGCTCTTGGTGGCTTGTAACTGGAGGATGCTGAGGGTATGATATTCCAAGGAGCCCTGACTTAGTTGCGCTCACGGCTCCTGGCGCTCTCCGGCTATTGAATCTCGCCATTCTCAAACCAAACCCAATCTCTAGAGAACAACTGAAGGTTAGCGATGGCATATTGAAGATCCTACTTTTGCACAGACATCACGACTCTTATCACTTCGGATCAAAACCATTGCTCTCTGGGGAATTGCCATTTTCGTTCCACTTGTCCTTCCGTTGTCTACGATCTTGAATCAGCCACTCTTGCGACGTCCTGAACGCTCTCCACGATCGACTCGGATACCACCCCTCCTCCCCTAATTCGAAAACTCCCCACCCTCATCCTTTTTGCCATTTTGGCATCGACATCTTATCCCCTAGATCGGAACCATCGACTCAGTTTCATACTCGGGGGAACATGGCGGATTTGGGGGCCCAGCGTAACCGGAACTACCGGCCTTATGGCGCGGCCTCATCCACACAGCGAGATGCTGCATATTCCGACATATTTGGCGGTGCGCCACCACCAGGCCGTTCCCAGACGATGACCTCGCAGACTCCCCAGCTCCCTCAGGGTCGTGCTCACACTATGTCGTCGCAAGTGCCGCAGCCCCAATTTCATCGGCCGCCGCCCCCGCCAACACGACAAATGCCCAACGGATATGGACCGCCACAATCTGCCCCGGTGAATGGGTACACCCCTGCGCCGCCTTCCGGAGGAGGTTATCAGGCATACAATCCAACTAGTGCGACAATGAGTTCACAGCAGCCGCCGCGACCGTATCCGGGACGTCCCCCCGTGTACCCTCGACCTCATCGCGTGGACTCTAGACAAGGACCGGCCCCCCAATACGCGGATCCCCGTGATTTCAGTCGCCCTATGCCTCCACCTGCCTTAAATTCCGATGCAGGAAGATCACGCTCGATGGCCAAATTGAGTGGACCGTTTCAACAAGCCCCGCCCACGCCGAGCAATTTCAATCACACATCGGCGATCGCTTCTCGCCGAGAACCATACCATGCTGGAGCTCCAACAATGACTCAACTAGGCCGACCAGTCCCAGAAAGACATGGCAATGAGCGAGCCATGTCGATGACCAGCTACGCGTCAGCGCCGGATCACACCCACATCATGGGCAGTGGTCGACAAATTCCCCATCGACGACCACCATCCGGCCATGAACAATCGACTCCTACTAGGTTCGATTCCATGCCTGCGAAAGTCGGCGAAGCATATGCCAATGCTCGCCCGCCCAGTGATGCTTCAACACGATCTCGTACTATGTCGATGGCGTCGACCATTATCCCTGATCGCACGATGAGCGTCCAAAGCCAGTCAACGCAACAATCCGGGCCATTGCTTGTCACAAGTGGCTCGCAGCGCAGAGTCCCCGTGGTTTACCCCGCTTTGCTTTCCCGAGTCGCTGATGTGTTCAGAGAAAAGATCTCGCTCGGTGAGCGTCATAAGAACGGCCTGTCGTATCAGAATGCTTTCTCGGGTACTGATGCGGTTGACTTGATTGGTTCGATTGTCAGAACAAATGATCGAAACCTTGCTCTTCTCTTGGGTCGAGCACTGGATGCTCAGAAGTTCTTCCATGATGTCACTTATGATCATCGTCTTCGAGATGCTCCCGGTGAAGTATATCAATTCAAGGAGACTATGGGAGAGGACACTCTTAGCTCGGAGGTTAATGGCGTTTTCACACTCCTTACTGAATGCTACTCTCCAACTTGTAACCGAGACAGTCTTTGCTATTCCATTGCATGCCCACGACGACTGGAACAGCAGGCTAGGTTGAACCTGAAGCCTCAGCCGGTACTGAGAACCTCGGGCTCCAAGGGCAGCCTGCACATCGACGATGACGATGATAATGATAATCAAAAGCTCTGGATCAACATGGTTCCGAAGGAGGTTTCTGATACGTTGGATGACCGTGAGAAGAAACGTCAAGAGATTATTTTTGAGATTATGTATACGGAACGCGATTTCGTCAAGGATTTGGAATATTTACGAGATTTCTGGATGCGTCCCCTGCGTGCCGCAGGTCCGAACCAGACTTCCCCCATTCCCGAGCACCGGCGAGAAAAGTTCATTCGAACTGTATTTGGAAATTGCTTGGAAGTGCTCAAGGTCAACGGTGGCCTGTGTGAAGCTTTGAACACACGACAGAAGGAAAGCCAAATTGTTCAGACTGTTGGTGATATTTTCCTTCAGCACGTGCCTCGATTCGACCCATTCATTAAGTATGGT
Source organism: Penicillium longicatenatum (assembly GCF_028827895.1). Taxonomy (NCBI): domain Eukaryota; kingdom Fungi; phylum Ascomycota; class Eurotiomycetes; order Eurotiales; family Aspergillaceae; genus Penicillium; species Penicillium longicatenatum. The sequence goes on along the minus strand of NW_026643120.1, from coordinate 2,853,927 downwards.
GCCAACCAGCTCTACGGAAAATATGAATTTGAGAAGGAGAAGGCATCGAATCAGCCATTCTCCAAATTCGTTGACGATACTGAGCGCCTGAAGGAGTCTCGAAAGCTGGAGTTGAATGGTTACCTCACCAAGCCCACAACCCGTCTGGCTCGATACCCCCTTCTTCTTGAGTCGGTCTTGAAGCATACTGCGGATGACAACCCGGACAAGAAAGACATTCCTGAGGCCGTGAAGATGATCAAGAGCTTCCTATCTCGCGTCAACACTGAGAGCGGCAAGGCTGAAAATCACTTTAATTTAGTGCAGTTAAACGCTGCCCTTAAGTTTGGACCAGGTGACTATGTGGATCTGAAACTTACCGAGGAAAATCGACAAATGCTCTCGAAGATGGCGTTCAAGAAGACCACTGCCGAGAGCTCAGAAGTAACCGCCTATCTCTTCGACCATGCGGTCCTTCTTGTTCGCATCAAGATTGTGAACAAGCGTGAAGAATACCGGGTTTACAAGAAACCCATTCCCCTTGAGTTGTTGGTGATTGCTCAAATGGATGAGGTCGTTCCACGCCTGGGAATTGCAAAGAGACCCTCATCCAGCCTTTTGCCCAATAAAGCTGCGCCAAATCCCCCTCCCGCCAAAGATGGTGGCTTGCCAATTACATTCAGACATCTTGGTAAAGGAGGGTATGAACAGACCCTGTATGCCACATCTCCGACTCAGCGACGGAAATTTATCGAAATGGTGGAAGAGCAACAGAGAAAGCTCTGGGAGCGAAACAGCAACTTCTACAACAAGACAGTCCTTTGCGAGAATTTCTTCTCTGCTATCAACCGTGTCAATTGTCTTGTTCCAGTTGGTAAGTCTCTTCTTGAAATGAGTAAATATCGTGCTATGCTAATGATCCTATAGATGGAGGTCGGAAATTAGTATATGGTACTGACAGTGGTATCTACCTATCTGATCGCTGGCCCAAAGACAAGTCAGCCAAACCTCGTCGGGTGCTAGAGGCCAGCCAGGTTACGCAAATTGATATTTTGGAAGAGTATCAGCTGCTCCTGGTACTGGCGAACAAGACTCTCTCATCTTACCCTATGGAAGCTCTTGAGTTGACAGAGGGTCAGAATGCGATGGCCAAGCGTCCGAAGAAGATCCAAGGTCATGCAAACTTCTTCAAGGCGGGCATTGGTCTTGGGCGGCATCTTGTTTGCTCAGTGAAAACCTCGGCATTGTCTAGTACTATCAAGGTCTACGAGCCAATGGACAACTTGGCAAAGGGAAAGAAGAAGTCTGCGGTGAGCAAAATGTTCCAGAGTGGGCAGGATACATTGAAGCCATTCAAGGAATATTATATCCCAGCTGAATCGTCTTCAATCCACTTCCTGCGTTCAACACTGTGTGTTGGCTGTGCTCGAGGCTTTGAGGTTGTCAGTCTCGAAACCACAGAGACACAGTCTCTATTGGACCAGGCCGATACCTCTCTTGACTTTGTTGCACGTAAGGAAAATGTGAAGCCCATTCACATTGAACGCATGAATGGAGAGTTCCTTCTGAACTACAGTGATTTCTCGTTCTTTGTCAACCGCAATGGATGGCGAGCTCGTCCAGACTGGAGGATCTCATGGGAGGGTAACCCGAACGCATTCGCCCTGTCTTACCCATACATTCTGGCATTTGAGCCCAACTTCGTTGAGATTCGACATGTTGAAACTAGCGAACTGATTCACATCATGACTGGGAGAAATATCCGCATGCTGCATTCTTCCACCCGAGAGGTACGTTGTCTTCAATTATTGCTGATGGTGTCGCTTACTAATGTTCTAATCTAGATCATCTATGCATATGAAGACGAGAAGGGTGAGGATGTGGTTGCTAGTCTGGACTTCTGGAGCAAACCCCAACAAGTTTAATTCTAGCGGCTCGCGCAACCACCTCCAAAAAACGGTTTCAAACGTCCTTCCCTCCCTAGCCCAGCCCTCTTTCATTAGAGAGTTGGCATTCCAGGAATCTCGGTGCCTGGGTTATTCGCTTATGATAATTACCTTTGGACTATGGCAACCAAGCAGCATGCAAGCAGCTGTCCTACTCTCAATCCTGCAGGGCCCTCGACGTCTCCATGCGCTACCTTTCGGGCCTACCCACCATGCCTTTGTATCTCGTGTTTTCTCTGAATCCGGACAATCATTCCCTGTCAGTGTCCTCTGTGATGTATACTAGGTCTTGACAAGTGTCTGGTCCACGCCATTTCACCTTTCATCAACACCACTTCCTCTCAATCCCGTTTCCTCAAAAGAACCTCAATAAGAGTGTTCCTCTCTTGTCTCGTTTCTGTGTGTACAATGGAGCGCAAATACCACTTCTTGCGTGTCTGCTTTTCTCTTTTCGCCTCGCCTTTTCTTTCTCCTACATTTCTGCATTTTTCTCTTTCTTCTTCGTCTTTCTTAAAATTTTATTCATCTCTTTCACCCCTTTTTATCTCCGTGTTTCTTGTTTTCTATGTTCCGCATGTCCTGCGTGATGACCAGGTTTATTTCTCATCCAAATCTTTCAATTAGCCTGTTCTGTTCCATCCATTACCTTTGTTTTGTAATGTTGATGGTAGCACTGCAGTGGGGGTGTTTAATATTGAAGCACAGAGTTGATCTCCCTGAGCTGGTCGCTGATTACTGGGTTCTGAAGTAAGGACCATCGGAGGTCCAGCCAAGCGGTTGAAGCAAGTACCTAGGTAAAATGTATCTAGGTAGACACCTATGTATATAGAATGCCCACTAGATTTATGAGTGACTTTTGTTTTCATGTTAGCCCTGGAGCTAGGGAGTACGCTCTCCATAGCCAAAGGAGCAGTTAGAGCCATGTCGTTTGTTTCGTGGAATAATTAATATGATGCATATCTTATTTCAATAACTGCCTAATATGTACTCGATGTTCTTCTTTTTTTTTTTTTCCCTACTTCTTTATGATCACATAACAGCTTCACAGTTTGACAGTCTGTCTCCATACATTACTTCTAACGCATCACCCACCGCTCGAGTTCAGTGAACCCAATTTGGCTTTTTCCCTGCCAGCACTATATTCCTTAGGTAACCCTCAGTTCGACTTCTTCTAGGATCAGATGTCCAGAACATCACAACAAGCTGCTATCCACGAGGGATGAGGTCAAATCTATGTGATTTGAAACAGGTATCAGGCATTGACATTCTGAAAGTTCTTCAATGAATGGATCCTCACTACCCAGACTATCACAAGTCAGAAACCTTTGGCTTTAAAGAATGTCACCCGCAAATCCATAGGTGTCTAGGTAATTTGACCACAGTGCATTGGGCAGGATTCCCCAAATGAGCGTGACATATAGGTATGTTCATGACCTCGGGAATGGATCAATGCCAAGACTAGCTTTTGGGCAAGGTTGGGACCTCGTCTGACCCGGTCATCTGCCTAGGTTATGGAAGATTATGAAGTGAGTCAAACATTGTTCAGAGGTCAGTCATCTTGAAGACATTTAGAGATAGAAGGTCTACCGCAGTATTCGCGAGATCTGATATAATCTCTATCATATCGAGTTGCTACAGTATGTGGACATCGACTCCACTTTCTACAGTGGATAAGCTCTTAAAACCGATCCGTGGTTCGCTGTCGGCCCTTATCAGAGCCACTAATTGGCTGCCCAATGCCCCGGATCCCCACACCTGGTCTAGAGGAATGCGTAAAGTATTCGTGTGCAGTGCGACATGATTACCTATCCTTCACTATCTAATAGCGGTTGAATCGATGAGTGATGCTTTGATATACTGTGAAGTCTGGCAAGCTCAAGGACCTTTCTTATTTCAAAAGCTGTAGCTACCATTTAGAATTGAGACATCAATAAGACCAGAATACTTTTCTCATTTACTACCAAGCTAGGACAGACATAAAGGGAGACAACGGCTCAAGAGATACGAAACACGAAAGGAAGAAGGAATCTGCGCTGCGGACTTTAGACAAGGTGCTAGGGGCGATGGTAATTTGAAACAGGAAGAGATGAACCCCCCAGGGGCAAGTAGAAAAACTGGGGGCATTAGTAAAGAGGGAGGGGAAGATGACAGGATTCGGACCTCATAGGCAATGAAGTGACGAAAGGTAGCAAGAAACAGGATAAGGAGGGATGTTTTACTTTCTTCGGACAACAGTGAGATAGAAACTTGGGGCTGGGTATAATCAAAGGAATCATTGATGAGTTGATTTTCAGGGACTGAAAGTGCCCATCCTCGAAAGCTGGAGTTGCACACTATGTTGGGGTTTTGCCCGGGAAGAGAGAAAATAAGTAGAAGAAAACAAGAAAAAAAGCTATTAACGTGAATAAACAGTCAATATTATCCCCATAAACAAAAACCAACTTCGTGCCACGAAGTTCATGATTTTGGCACAAACGGTATCACTTTGCGAACCGGCGCCCCGCTGAAAAAAGCCGCATCGTCGACAGGGTATATCTAGGCCTCTCCGTTGGCTTCGCTGACATTGCTCTGGCTGGCCTCACGCGCCATGCGAGCCTCGATCTCCCGCAGCTGGCTCTCGCGAGCCAGCAGCTCCTGCCGCTTCTCGGCAATCTCGCGCTGCACCTTGATCTCGATTTCACGCAGCTTCTCCTCCTCGCGGCGGAGCTGCTCCTCCTTGAGACGGACGGACTGGGAGGCAAGGTCCTCGGGGTTCATAGAGGAATCTTGGAGGCTGTGAAGGAGTTAGCATTATTGAAGAAACGATGAAAGGAATAAACGTACCCAGAAGCACTGTCCACACTCTTGCTGAGCTTCTCCGTACGGTAGTTCTCGTAGAGGAAGTCATGGGTAATCTCCTTCAAATCGGCCAAATGGCTGTGAAGAAGAGCACTGCGGATAGCGAGGAAGTCCGAGTGCCGAGGGTTCTCAACCTCAACCACACCCCACGGGTACTGACGGGCGCGGACCTTGCGGTTGTCAATCTCAACGAAATCCTCCGAGCCGACGATAGCGAAAGGCATCAGGCCACGGAGCTCAGCGTTCTCCTCAACGGTGTCCTCATCATCCTCCTCAACATCGTAAGGGAAGTTGTAGACGGGAATGCGGTAGTGTTCGATATCCTCCATGATCAACTTCTTCGACTCGGCCAATTCTGCGGGGGTGAGGGAGTCGGCCTTTCCAATGACCGGAATGACATTAACACGGGGAGACAAGCGCTTCATCAATTCGATGTCGAGCTCACGGAGACCGTGTCCAGTGGGAGTAATGAAGTACAGAAGGACGTGCACACGGTTGTCTCTGAAGCGGGGGTTACGCTTAATTCGGGACTCCTCCGCAAGAATATCATCGTATTGACGCTCGAGGTAACCAACAATCTCGCCGAAGCTGCAGAAATCGGTTAGCGGAGCCTGGGTCCCTGGAAGGTGTTTGGGAGACATGCCTGGCCTCGTTGTCAATCTGGTCACCGAAACCGGGGGTATCAACAATGGTCAGAGAGATACGGGTACCCTCCTCATCCAATTCAAGCTCTGTTTGTTGGAAAAAAAGATTAGATTATCCTATCCCACAGCCATTCCAGTATGACGAAGAGTCGGGGTACTCACCGACAGTGACGGGCTTGATGCGGACGCCCTCCTCCAAATGAGCGTTCTCCGCATCGTCGGCATCCTTGCCCTCTAGAACTTGCTTGCCGCAAAGAGTGTTGACAAAGGTTGTGCGACCTTAAAAGGAACCATGGTCAGTGGACAATTTGGCGAATTCGAATTCGGGGGAAGGATTGCAAGCATACCAGTTCCGCTAGCACCGCACACCATCAAACAGAACTGAATTCCCTTCTTGACATTCTTCTTGCGACGGATCTTCATCTGCCCACGGCGGGGACTCGAGTCAGCTTGGGATATGCAATTGTTTTTTTTTTCCCATCGGGGGTGGAGAGATATGGAGACTTCCCCATTGGAGTCGGGATCATGAGAAATAAAAGGGGAAGCACATACCGCGTTGAGAGCCGACGACATTGTGGACTAAGAAGGAACTGAAAAAGAACGAGAGAAGCAGAAGAATTGGGGGGTATCCAAAGCAAGGAAGAAGAGAAAGGGAAAGGGTGAAACTCTCCTGAAGGTCTGGGTAGTTTAAGTCGTAGGGGGGGAAGGAAAGACAGTTCGTGTTTCCCCCTTTCCCTTTGGGTGCGGGCCAATCACGGGACGCCCTCTTTCTCCAGCTTGTACTTCAACCTACCTGTCACATACTATATCCACTTTAGTTATAGCTGTTTTTCTTAAATGGAGTAGTATATATAGCTCAATTAGCCTATTTCACACTCTTCTAAATTTGATCAATACGCATTTGTGCTCACAATCATTGAATATCAATACTCAGGGGTTGCTAGTCATGGTGGGTCGCTCCTGGCCGCCGGAGCATTACCTAAGCCTTCCGCCTGAGGCAACCGTGGATCTCTTTTTTGGGTTTTCTTTGCTATCGCGACGATAAGTATGGAGCTGCCCGCATCTTGGTCTTATCGCTGATCCGCACTTGAGCTTCCCCCATCTTCAACCCCAGTTTCTCCCTCATTAACCCAAATCACGACAAAGGGCTTGAGAGGGCTTGAATTACGTCATGCTGTTGCGACCATGAATACCCGCCAAGTTATCGATGAGTCCGTTGGACCCTACTCACTATCCGCCACATTCAACCATGACAGCAGTTGCTTCTCGGTGGGCTTGGATACTGGTTTCTGCGGTAAGGAATAGAAAGCAGGGAAAGCTGGGGTGAAGAGCTTTCTCGAAATATACTGAGCTACGAGAAGCCTGGGAGGAAAGATCTCGAGACTAACATTCATCCTATAGTGTTCAATGCCAATCCGTGTGAGCTAAAGGTCTCCCGAGGTAAGGTTGTCCAGTGCCTCACTTGAAGCTATTGCCACTGACATAGAATCATCTATCCTTAGACTTTAATGCTGGTATCGGCGTAGTTGAGATGCTCGGCCAGTCCAACTATCTTGCCATCGTCGGTGGCGGACGAAACCCCAAGTTCCCCCAGAACAAGGTAAGCTCTGCCAATTTATAACGGCGCTTAGTTTCCACACTGACTCCTTCGGCTGTCATAGCTCATAATTTGGGACGATGCGAAACAGAAAGCCGCCATAACCCTTGAATTTCGCACTTCCGTCCTTGGTGTCCGCCTATCCAAGTCCCGGATCGTCGTCGCATTATTAAACAGCATCCATGTGTTTGCTTTCTCGACTCCCCCACAGAAGCTATCTGTATTTGAAACCTCCGACAACCCACTGGGTCTGGCTTGCCTGGGCCAGAAAGTGCTTGCTTTTCCTGGTCGATCCCCAGGACAAGTACAGTTAATAGAGCTGGAAACGGGAAATATCAGCATCATACCGGCACACAGCTCTGCATTACGGGCATTGGCTCTAAGTCCAGATGGAGAGGTACTGGCGACGGCGAGTGAAACCGTGAGATACTAACTATAGCTCCAGTCATTGTTTGGTTGCTGACGTTCTACTAGGGCACTTTGATTCGAGTATTTTCAGCAGCAAACTGTACGAAGTTGGCCGAGCTCCGCCGGGGTGTAGATCACGCAGTGATATTCTCTCTATCATTTTCACCATCTAATGTTCTTCTTGCTGTAACGTCCGACAAATCTACACTGCACGTATTCGATGTACCCCATCCAACCCACGTTGGGCGTCCTAGCCAGTCTCCGGCATCTTCAACGGAGGAGGGCTCGAACCAAAAGTGGGGAATCCTGAGCAAATTACCCCTCATGCCACGAGTATTTTCAGATGTGTACTCATTTTCCAGTGCGCATTTCGAGATGGGCGATGAAGCAATTCCGGGATCCCCGTCCGCGCCAGGACTAGGTTCATCGTTGGGCCGACCACCTAAAGGTGTCATAGGTTGGCAGGATGATCAGACCATTCTGGTGATTGGCTCGGGCAAAGAAGGCCGGTGGGAAAAGTTCATCCTTCGAGATGGTGACGATGGTAGGCGATATTGTCTGAGAGATGGGTGGAAACGTTATCTTGGCGGTTGATAATAAGAAGGAATGGTGATTTCAGATCTCTTGCGGAATTTGTGGACTGTAAATAATTGATTCCCCGTGAAGCGCATCAATTCCCCCAGATTTGAGCTGAAATGGGCCCAATGTGGTTTTCATTTTATTGCTTGGCTTGTTGTTTCGAGCCATGGGATAATGCGACGAGAGCCAATTTAGATATTCCTTTGACGATGCTTTGGCTGAGACTTAACAGAGGATCACAGGAATTCGATTTGGTCGCATTCAGCGGCGATCGTCCCGATCTCGGTCACTTCGGTGTCTACGTGACTCGGGCGAGCGTGATCGCTTTGGTGTCCGATCTCTTCTAGACCTTTCCTCCGATTTTCGCCGTGGCCTTCTCTCACGAGTTGGCGAACGATCATCGCGATTGCGATCCGAGCGAGACATGACCGGTGTTCGATCTCTTTGGGATCCTCTCTCGCGATCTGACGATCGGTGCCGGGTCCTTTCTCGACCGGGAGAGCGATCATCCCGGTCTCTGCGCTCGCGCTCGCGAGATCGATGCCGCCGACTGTGTCGGCTTGACCGTTCCCTACTATCCCCTCGGCGCCGGGAGGACCTCTTCTCACTGCTTCTGTATTTCTCGACTGCACGCGCGATCTCTTCCTTCTTTTCCTCGATGAGAAATTCCTTCATTGGATCTTCATCATCGTGGTTCTGAATCAAATCTTGTAGTTCCCTCTCTTCCTTCAACATTGGCCTCCTTTCTTCGCGATCTGTATCGCCAGATCCTTGGTGTCGGTCGCTAGGATTCTCTCCTTTGTTCTCGGCCGTCGCATCGCCCATCAGCTTTGCGACATTATCTCCTTCTTCTTCATCATCGCGTCGCTTATAACGGGTATGGTCCACTCGCAGCATGCGGCCTAGGACTGTCGCACCGCCTAGGTTATCCACTGCAAGGTCAGTGCTGCGCTGGTCCTCATATTTGAGAAACGCGAAGCCTTTGCTCTTGCCCGTTTCCTTGTCGCGGATCAGGTTGACATAGACCGGTTCTCCGTACTGAGAGCAGATTGTGACAACATCGCCCTCGGTCAAATCAAATGGAAGTCCGCCGATGTAGATATACGCGGTGTCACGGTAGTCCGCGTGCCATGATGCCTCTGGCGGCCTAGACAGGAACCGAATTAGCTTCCAGGAGGGAAAAAAGATGGCAAATTGTGAGCTCTAGCCTAACTTACACAGCATGTTCTAGCTCGCGCTTATTGAGCTGCTGCACCTGGCGGATAGAATTCATGTTGAGTGGTTGAGGTAGCCAAAGAGGGACCTTGAGCTTTGCGAGGAAGAAAAGGGTTCCACACGGAGCATCTGCGGAACCGTAAAATCGCCAATTGTTTACTCACGCACTCCCTTTCCCCATCCACGGTGACGTCTTTGTTTCGATGATCTCGTTTTGGTCTTCAGTTATTATCTGAAATACTTCCCGTAAACGCGGCAATCGTCTCCCGTGGCCTAGAGTCAATATCGGTCCCATCCCCACTTCCATATTCCCCTGACCGCGTTCTGCTTCGACCTTCCCTCCGCCCCCGACTCCGACTCTTTTTGTACGCGCCCCGCTACACTTACGTACACTACTTTCCACTGGTTGGAATGGTATTTCTGTGAGGCATGGTGGGACTAGACCAGAGGATGTCCTCAAGTCCAAATCGTGGGTCCAAGGCACCCGGCACCAATAGTCGGCCAACCAGCAAGGATGGCTCGAAGAAAAACATTTGGTCCTCGCTACTCGATAGCGTCGCCAATGGGAAGCGCCTACCCGAAAAAAACTTGTTAATTCTCGGTACGTTGTTCTACGTGGCCTGCGGTCTTGGGTGGAGGATTGTTTAAAGCTCTGGCCCCGCGAGATTCGACCATGGAAGCTGACTATAACATGTAAAGGAGGAACACCTGAAAGCCAGATAGAATTTCTGGAGACTTTCTCAGCAGACACGTCGGCCGACCCGAACTTGGTGAATGGAAAGCGGAAGGGGAAGACGCCGCCTATCGCCAATCAGTTCGCACTTGGATATACATATCGAGATGTCCTCGACGCTGATCAAGAAGGTATGTGCTCCGATAATGGAGCCTAATTGGAATTCCGGGCTTGAAGGAGCTGACATCTGTTAAGATACGCTGGCGCGCGTCTCAGCTTACCTCCTATCCGAACCCTGTCCCTCATTTGCACCGCTTCTCAAACCTCTCCTGACCCCTCAATCTGTGCCGGAAACATTGGTCGTCATTCTGATGGACTGGTCGGATCCGTGGACATGGATCCGGCGACTAAGAGAATGGGTTCGCCTGCTCCGCTCTGTCCTAGTTTCCCTCGATGACGAAACAAAGATTGTGATGGAGGAGACCATGACGGAGTGGCGCGATCGTAAAAGAGGAATGGATGCCAGCGCGGGAGCCACAGGAAACTTGCCGAATTCCGGAGGCCCAGTCACAATACCATTGGGACCTGGTGAATGGGATGAAGGGCTGGGAATCCCAATGTGTGTGGTTTGCCAAGGTGTATGTGGACCAGGTATTGGGTTTTTGATATTCCAGGATATTTGCTAACCGAAATCCATCTATTCAGGCGAATAATATCGAGAAACTGGAGAAGGATCATGGCTGGCACGAAGAACAATTTGATTTCATCCTCCAATTCCTGAGAACCATCTTGTTGAAGCGTGAGGACCTCCAAAAACTCCAATTATTTTCCAATGAATCTAATCCTAGACAGATGGGGCGTCCCTCATTTACACAACACCTTTCCATGCGAATTCTTTGCAAAGCCTGATCCACTCATCCTTGGGTATACACTCACTCTTGAAACGACAGTCATTAAAACATAATGTGATCGACCGCGACAAGATTCTCGTCCCCGCCAACTGGGACTCGTGGGGCAAGATTAGGATTATCCGCGAAGGTTTCGACATGGAGGGAGCCTCAACTGCATGGTCAATTGAGATCCAAGATCCTCCTGAGCCTCTAGGCCAGCATACCGATGCGCACCAAGAAAACGAGGAAGAGGACGGTACAAGTGCAGTTACAGTGTTCGAGCAGACCATCAAAGATCCCAAGCGTGACACAACAATCGCCCATCCGAGCGCCTCAAACAATGGGACTAAGATCGAAGTCGAGACATCTGATATGCAAGGATTCCTTACACAACAGCTTGACATGCTCGAACAACTCAAGGCCAAGGATGAGAAGGACCGTGCGAATGAGCCAGCACCGACACTGGAGATGTCACCAATGGATGACCAGGGCCGAGTCAATGAGCACATCGGCCCGGTCCAATTTAACATGGGTGGCATCCAGGTGGACGCGGATGATATGCTGAAGAAGCTGCGGGTAAGTCGTCAATAACTACCTCATTCCCATCAAAACGCACAACGCCGTACTAATCTAATCACAGGATCGCGAAGCCAGTCGCGCGCAACGGAAAGAGAGCGTTCCAAACCCAGGCGACGAGAAGGCCCATAACCAAGCCCTGGCGAACTTCTTCGCCGGCCTCGTCAAGAAACCTGGCAGCAGTCCTCGTGGCAGCCCATCCCAGTAGATCTCTCCCTTCGTCTCGAATATTTCCTGGGTTGTATTCTAGTTCTCCAGGCGTACATATTATGTGTGTGTTTATGCGGTGGAGTGGGTTAGGCGCGTCGGCCTTGGTGATGGCACAATTTTTTCGATATAAGCAGAGGATCCGGGTCTTGGAAAGGCCTGTTCATAGTTTTCTTTTCCTGAGATTCCAATGGCTTTCTGCGGGGTGTTAGATAATGATACCAATATGAAATCGTGTTAATTTTCCGTTGAATCTACTCAATAATGATACACCAATACTCTTGCTTACGATGCACTCACTAGGTTCCTATGCCCATATCTATTAGGTTCTTGTACACTCACTCGTGTACCTACTGTGTTCTTGCATCCCTACTAGTCGATCACACTATGATCGGTATTCTACGTACGGGAGGAACATCTTCGATAATTAACAAGTAGACATCGAATGCCGGAAAATACGTAGATGATAACGCCTCGAAGGCAAGAAAGAGATAAAAGGATTACTTAAGCCCTGCCTATGGGCTACAAATATCAGAAACTCACAGGTCAACTTGCTCCTACAAGGCATTTGCAACCTCCTCATCGGTGCTTCATGCATGAGGTATAAAACACCCCGCTGGTGTCTTGTTTAATATACTGAGCCGTGGCTTAAGAGGAGCATGGTAAAGTAAGAGCTTGACCAGAGGCTAAGGGCTGATTGAAGCATTGGATTGTATATTGACTTTAATTGAGTAAGGCCTATATAGTGTTCTTGAACACACACCCGAAAAGGCGGGCATCATTTTGTGTGAATATCTTAATCAAGATTTGCTGAACATGGCTACAATGGCGTCGAAATAATAATCTCCCACAAACTATACATTTTGGTGCGTAGGCCAACCTTGCTAGATCTGCAGACTACTGAAACCCCCATCCCTCCATCTTTCCCCTCATACTTCATCTGGGGTGATAGACCTCATATGGCTTCAGTGGATTGATGATGATATATTTGTATAAATAAAGTGGGAAAAATATTTTTCTAAATACACAGGATGTACCAGAAAGTATGTAGCAATAGTACATCCAAGCACAAAGTTTTTGGCTTTGGCTAAAGGCTTCAGAGCCCTAAAGTTTACCAGTTCTCCCATACAGCAGCAGGAATCACCTTCCTCATAATCTCCCAGTGCTCCAGCGCAGCTCGGTCCTGGAACTTGTACAGTCTGTTAACCTCCTTGTTTACAAGGAACCGTCTGCCGCTTGTGGGAACAGTGTCGAACAAAGAGAAATCAATCTCATGTCTCGGGAGGAGATAGCTTTCCCGCGACTTGCTGCCCAGGAAATCAGCCGAGGTTGGCTCACGGAACCGCACCTGCGAGTCCTTGCTCTTCTTACAGAAGAGAACCATGTTAGTGAAGTCAGAGGTCGCGTCATCTTGGTTCGCCTCTGATTCGCGGAAGATGCGGCAAGATGGGAAGACAGCTTTGATTGTGCGGACAACTAGGCCCGTGGGGTAGATGGTGATGTCGCTGGCGTAGTTCTAGAATTGGTCAAGTTAGAAAAGTCAAGGTGTGAGGAGACGGTAATGGGAATCAAGTGACGTACAATAGCAATGACACCATCATCCTTGAGCAGTGCGGCCAGATCCTTCAAGAACTCCCAGGTGAAAAGTTCAGCTGGTTCGGCACCGCCGGTGAAGACATCGTGGACAATATAATCATATTGCTTGGAGGCCTTCTGTGCTTTCTTGACGAACGTGGTGGCATCCTCGATGGCTGCGACATGGTTGGGGGCCAGATTGAAATATTCGGTAGCGAACTTGTGCACAACGGGATCGATTTCAACAATGGTAGTATCAATTCCGTGCTTCATCAAAGCTGACGGAGTGGTACCAATTCCAAGACCACTATTATTGGTTAGCCATCGGTAATTAAAGCGTGGCTGGGGAACTTACATCACCAATGCTTTGCTGTCAGCATCAACACGGGGAACACCGTTATCGGGTTCGACTAGCCGAACGGCCTCAAGCATAGCGAAGACTGCATAGATTGGATCCTCCACCTGGGGGTGGTATCCAGCAATAGACTTTGTCCACTGACCACCGAGAAGACTGTGATCACAACGCATCACACGGAAACCTTCATCCTGGTTTTCAAGGACCGAGAGATATCCCGTGTAGGATTCCTGTCGTGCCAACAGAGTGTATCCTTCATGCTGAAGGGCAGAGTTGACAGCACTGATACCACCAAAGTGAACATCGAACATGATGGTAAAGATCAAAGATGGAAGAGCCAAAAGCAGCAGCTTGGATCGAGGAACAATCACGGCGTAGAGGATAGCAATGACAAACTGCATACCGGCCCGGGAGAAGAGGAAGGTAAAGCCAATGGCACGGGCCAGGATTGCCCGGCCAATGTGCTCACCAACGGAGTAGATGAGATACGTTCCCAAGAGAGGAATATGCTCTGCCGCAACCTCTCCATACGACTCAAGATTTAAAGCAGCCTGGACCTGCTTGCCGGCGATGGCCACAGTCAACAGCACCAGGGGCAAGTAGCCAAACAGCTCAGTGATCATGGGACCGGCCGGATTTCCCAGCTTGGAGCTCTGCTGCATCACAAAGTACTGCAGCGTGGGGGTCCAGAATGCCAGGACAGGAAGCAGATAAGCAGCGAGCCGGCCAAGACGTCTCTGTATCTGGTCTTTTAGGAACCATCCGGCTGCACCGAAAACAGCCACAGCATAACTGTGGAAGATATGGACGGGATGAGAACCAAAGACAGGGGATAGCACCAGGCCCATGACAGGGGAGTAAAAGGCAGCAAGGAACAGTAATGCCACTCCGGTACCGAGCCTATAGGCATCGATCTGCCGAACAAACTGCGCGACTGACATGATGCTTTGCTGATGCTGTTGGCACGTGGAAATTGGTCCAGATGTACTAAGGGAATATCAGTCAGCGGTCCATTCCGTGAAACCCGAAATACAAGACAAAAACAGACTTGAAACCGTTCAAAGCGAAATATTGACATCACCCATTCTGCCTACCCACACCGCACACCCTTTCTGTCAAATTTACATATGCTTCGAATTTTCGTTCAATGGCAGCAATCTCATTTTCCAACCAGAATTACTGGAAAATATCGTCAGGAAGGATACCTGAGACATTGAATGAAAAGTTAGGCATTGGGTTTAGGATCCGTGAGGTGAGTCAACTCGCGGGTAACGCTGATGATCTCTTGGCCTTGTGGTGGATCGGTAGCCTTCCGAACAATGAAAATGATTAGCGCATCCCCAAAGAAGTTGGTCGGTGATGTATTCACTGGCTACCTTCATTAGTAATTTTTCATGGGTGTTAATAGAGCTGACTGAAAATGCCTCACCGAGTTCAAGTCTTGAAGAACGCCGTTAGGTGATTCAGGATGGTTATGGAACGAGGCCCGACTGGCAATGGCGGTCTTAGATAGAGGAAACCCGAGGTATTTGTTATGGTAGAGAGGGAAAGAGGGCAAGGACAACATAGAGATTATTGAGAAAGATGAGGATCAAAGTAGGCTTCATAGACTAACCACATGTAGTGTCATGCAAATCAGAGTCCTTGACTGTCCCGATATACTGATTCAAGCTGGGATAAAGATGATAAAAATACCGATGTAAGGGACAACCACTCTTTCAAGGATAATAAATCACCTTCACATTCCAGGATAGCCTGCAAATAAGTGCGTGCGTAACTCTACATTCGATGTACTAGTATCTACGTATAACATTGCCACTGTGGTGTCCGACTAACACTGTGTCTCAATGAATGGTTCCCTGAAGTAGTCTGCAGGTCTAGTCTAGCCTTTGCACCAAATATGTGACATTTGTACATTTCGTGACAAGCATCGTTTAGAGGGAGAGGGATGAGAATCGTACTCGCTAAGCTCCTACTTGTTTACGCTTCTTATAAGTGAATTGAACACGTAATGATAAGTGAGCTAACCGCTTTTTTCCAAGTCAATCCATCGTCATAAGGTCTTCTGTACAAAATTAAGGTAAACCACGCTAATAAGTTGAATGAATTGAAGGTGTTCATTTGTCGCTTCTTAATTATAGTTCGGGTTATTTTCGGGCGCTAGGCCTAAATAGGACCACCAACCATATGTAAGGAGCCGCTACAACTTTCGCCGCCCACTTCCCGCGACCTCATTCTAACCCCAAACAACAGCTGGAACGGCCAAAATGCCCCATTTCCCCATGGATTCAGGATTTGAGCCAACCGAGGATGCATCTACTGACGCGAAACATCGCTCGATCCAAATCAAGAACCGTCGAAAGCGGTACCTGGACATGCATCCAGAATACTACTCGGCGGAGCTCGAGCTAGCCGGTCCGCCTGCTCTTTCCTAGCTGCGAACAGCCAGTGGCTTCGAGGACCACTGCAGCGATGCAATCTATGACAAGCTAACTGAGATGGATTCGCTCTTCTAGATCCGTTACTGTACGATCGTCTTATTCGCCGATTTCAGACACCACAAGAACGGGAAGCGCAGGGGCGCGAGAAAGGATTCTCTGGTGTCCTGCAGGCGGATCTGCTGCGCTCCGAGGCGAAGATGGATGCGCTGGCGCATCCTGATCCCCGTGCGATGATGAGCTACACCCGCGGACCTCATGGCGAGATTCTAGCTGAGGACCGGGACGACATCCCTGCTAGCAAGGAGGAGGGTGAGAAACAGTGGCAGTGGGAGATGGGCTTGCGCTTCATCAGAGGTGATGATGAGGACTTTGATTATGTAACTGTCGATGAGAATGAGGAGTATGATGATTTGTCTGAGCTGCAAGATGAATACTTTGAGGATGAGGAGCCGAAGTGGGTGGTTGATGATTCTCAAGGCGAGAATGCGGAGGCGCAGCTTCAGGGTGAGACTGGCATTCAGGATTTCTAAGCCAACTGAGTATCATAATTTTCGACTTTCAACTTTTGAACGGGGGGATATGCGAGGCTCCTACCCTGCCGGATGTCATCCTCAAGCTCTTGTGATGCTTCGCTCCTCTCCTCCAGGTCGCCAATATGTTGACGGCGGTGGGAATTCACGGTAGCCCCTGCCGGATACTCATCTCGTGACAGCGCGGCACCCGTTTCTGTTTCTCCATCGATGAGAACTTGGTGGCAACTACGAGCAGTACATCACTTGGTAGTCAAGATACCTCTCAAAGAACAATGCCCTCAGCCGCTCCGTTCTGGTACACTGGAGCACTAGCCGAGAATATCATCTCGGTTTCAGCAATTGGTTCATGTCAAATTATTAAGGGAACATACCATACGTGTTCACTGCCAGCCAAAAGATTTGTTGCCTTAACCCATATAGGGTTGACAAACCTTAGCTAGATAGATCCTACATCTACCTTCAATATTCATATCAAGGGCCATGCAAAGCTAATAAATATATTTACCCGAAAGTTGGTCGGCTACTAGGATATTTATTCTAACCAGTACCCCAAGCTCTCTCCATCTGTGTATAAGTTGGAAGGCTGGATTTACTCAAGCACCCAATAAAACTTATGCTCCATCGGCCAAAAGCTTGATCGCTTGTTCTTTAAGCTTAAACTTCTGGACTTTCCCACTTGCTGTTTTGGCGGAAGCGTCCGATGCCTTGAGGAAAAATACATATTTTGGAACTATAAAGGTTATGTTAGTATCAGTAGAAATTAGTCGTTGGTTAGCTTTCTTCATGGACTGACCAAGATGACTACTCAATTTCCCTCGCACCCATTGCTGAATATCCTCTGGAGTAAGGGAACCCGGCTGTCGAGCAACCACAAACGCGGCAACCACCTCACCATATCGTTCGTCTGGCACACCAACGATGGACACTTCGCTGACACCCGGGTGTGCTAGAAGGCAATTCTCTATCTCCAATGGATGGATATTCTCGCCACCACGGATGATCAAGTCCTTAATGCGGCCAGTAATAGTGACGTATCCGTCTGGTGACATTGATGCTTCATCACCAGTCTTAGAACAATGGTCAGCCTCAGCCCAAGCCGTATGCTGCTTAGCAAACTTACATGCATCCAAAGTTTGCCGTCATCATCCGCAAACATCTCCTTTGCCGTTCGCTCGGGATCTCCCCAATATCCTTTCATCAAAAGATACCCACTAACAGCTAATTCGCCCCGCGCCTCAATAGGAAGAATCTCTTTCCTGTTCGCCGGATTTACGACTTTTGCCTCGACATGTGGCATAAGTCGACCAACGGTATTCAAGCGCTTATCAATAGGGTCATCTGTGTGGGTCATTGCGGAGACAGGACTGGTCTCGGTCATTCCATAACAAATGGTTAGCTCCGTCAGATTGAGTACTCGGTGCAATTTCTTCATCAGCTCTGAAGGAATACTACTTCCAGCTGCAATGCCCGTTCGTAGATACTGGAAGCCATCGCTCGAGACCTCCCCGGATTCAATGAGACCGAGTTCCTCTAGGAACATGGTTGGAACACCGTAGAGCGCTGTGCATTTTTCTTCCTGCACTGCTTTGAGTACTGCACGGGCGTTAAATGATTCTGTTGGGAATACGATGGCTGAGCCGTGGGTTGCTGTCGCCATGTACCCTAGTGTGCATCCGAAACAGTGAAAGAGTGGAGGTGGACAGCAGACGATGTCCTCGGGGGTAAGGAGCATGCGGTCGCCGACCTGGGAACCATTATTGAGAATGGATCGGTGGGTGAGGCATGCTGCTTTGGGCATGGCTGTTGTCCCAGATGTGAATTGGATGTTGACGATGTCATTCGGGTTAAGGTTTTGCTCTGCCAAGGGTCGCCCGTCCGCTGATAATTCGGATACGATAGATGAAAATGGGGTTAAGCTCTTGTACGAAGATACATCGACGCGACCGGCAGAGTTGTCGAGGAGGATGATCTGTTTCAGAGTGGGGACTAGACTCGAGCTCAGCTTTGAGCTGCAGAGGTCCCCCACAAGATGTTGGAGTAGTGGAATATTGCTGCGAGGGTCTTTGCGGGGAAGGTTGGATTCTGTGTTGATTATAAGGTGGCTGGACTCCAGGTGCCCCAATGCTGCAGCGATTTGCATGGCATTGAACGAGGGATTCAATGGGACCTTGTCACAGAATGTTAGACACTGCCTTGGGACTTGACCTCGGAAATGAATGAGACTTACCAGGATGGCTCCAAGTTTGAATAACGCATATGTTATCTGAAACAATGAGTATTAATTGCAAAGCTCAAGGTAGTCCGACGTACCACTGCATATTCCATGGAGTTTCCGAGCATCACGCCAACCCGATCTCCCTTGTTAATCCCCACCGACTCGAGTCCCCGAGCAAGGGAATTGCTTCGAGTATCGAGGGATGCATAGGTGACACGATCATTCTGATGCTTTGAGATCACACTGCTAGAGTTTAGTATCCAAATTTAGCTTTCATTATGCCCAGAAACCTCTTACGCTGTCCGGTCTCCATGCTCTGCCACGACTTTTGCGAAGTGATCTCCTACTGTCGACTCGATCAAAGGTGGCTACATAATATCGCAATATTAGCCATTATTCAAATCCCGTCAATTAGAGAAAGACAAATAAAGCCAGACGACTGGACTCACTTGCGATGGACCCCGGGCATAGCTTTGAGTTAGCAGTCCTCGACTGAACAAGGGGGCACCTCCGAGTCTCCTTCCAAGGCGGAGACTCAGAGCTTGACTTCGAATGCGCATATTGACCGATCGCCTGCTCAATCAGCTCAATAAAGTGGAACGGGATTGTTGAATATTTCAGGTTATGCAAATATGTTAAAGCTGGGTGGGTAGTGGAAAAAGGGACAGACTTATTGCTCAAGATATCATCTCAGAGTCAACTTTCACTGCCCTTTTACAAAGTCTCTTTTACAAAGCTCCATGTATCTTCATCCGAGGTCACACAGAGGTTTAAACCAAAAAGGGGTGCATGGGATCTCAGTTGTGCCGGAGATGTCTACGAAGTTGTAACGGTCCCCCAGGCTTCCCCGCACCAATGACGGCTAGCTGCGGGGTTGCGCGGGCCCGAGGTTCTTGCAGAACTTCCTATACAATACTTAGGATGTATTTTCATTGAACTTCAAGTAACTCTATCACCATATTGAATGATGATTGGTTTCATGCTAAGAACAGCATACTATGAAGCCCCGGGTATACCAATATCTCAACAAAGACTAGATTTGGCAGAAGTTTAGCTAGATCTCACAATTGGTGAACACGAAATCACAAATAAGCAAAGAACTCAAACCGAGCCAATAGGTATCAACTGTGCCCAGCTGGAGGGGGCCTGATGCAGGATGCAGACCCACAGAGACAATAGTATGGCGAGTCTTTCCAGTAATTCTCACCATAGTCGACGGTGATCTCCTCGAAGATAGAGATATCCCGTGCTGCTCGGATGGTCGTGATCACCTTGTCGCCCACCAATCCCCAGATAAAATGGGCTGCTGGACTGCAGGAATGGTTCAGAAAGCGTGTCCAGTTACCGTGTTTCCTCGGAAAGATGTCACAAACATCTTCCGGTTTTCCAGTGGCTGGGTCAAAAGCACAAGTAGTCATCTTGTAAATCGGGTCTACCAGCCCAGAGTTCAAAGGAGCTATAACACCGACATATTCACCTAAGATATCATGGCACTTGAAGTTAGCAAGCGCTCGAACTCCCGTACCTCGGCCACTAAACTCAACCAGTTCTACCAAGTCACCTGCCATAGATGTGAGTCGGCACTCACAGTGCTCACGAGATCGGCATATCAAGCAAACACCGTTCTCTGGCTTGCGAAGGGCCGGGTTGTCGCGTGGAAACTTGGGGAATTTGTCAGGGTTCCAGCTAGACGAACTCATATTCACTTGGGCCCTCCCATTGCAGATTGGTCGCTTGAGGTGGTCATCAAGTTCTCGTACAATGTGGTGGGGGTGTTCCCCAGCGATATTGATCTCAGAAGACAAAGCGTTCTCAAGGCCCGGTAGATTGTACTGCGTGTATGTCAAGAGAGGCCCTCGCCATGCCACCTTGCGAGACCGAGCGAAGATTTCTATACTGCGACTGTTGTCAGAAATCAGTTTCTGGAATTGGAGCCAATCTGCTGCACCTATTTTCATGGAGGCTACCTGGAAGCATTCTGATTGTGCACAAATACCAAACAGCTTCCATCCTAGCTCGTTGATGAAACTTACACATCGAGTGGGCGGTGCACCATCATGGTGTGTTGCAGAAACTTCCCTCATGACGACATTGATGAACAATGTCGTAGCCTGCTTCATACTGTCATAGTTAGCATTGTCCTCGGGAGAGGGTTCACCCCCAGTATTGATTTGTCGAAACACAAAGAGACAGTTCAGATCCCAGTACAGGGCTGCGATTTTTTCCATGGCTTTCTCTTCCGCGGTGGACGAACGCTGCTTTGAACTCATTTTTTCAAGGATGGTGATGATTCGTAGGATACAAGAGGATTGTAGTATAATCGCTTTGTTAGGCGCTGTGATGATTGTTGATGTGGATGGAAATTGCTGTGGAAATGCCGAGCTTTTATGTTCGAGTCTCCGACTGCTGTGATTCCATCAAAAAATATAACAATGACGATTGTCGCCAATATTTATTCTTCAAACAGTCTTTTCAGGTAATAACATGACTTAACAAGTCTTTTGTGTTCTTTTTGTCGAGTTTCGAAATTTCGAAGTACAATGTGGCTATACTTGAAAACTAAAAATAGACTTGAAGGACAATGTGCTTTATCAAATCTTTGTATTTGACCCTTTTCTGCTTCAACAAAGCTCTTTATCACATTACAGTGACCGAGTTTGCGAAGTAATCGAGCCTTCAACTAAAATTTCGTTACGAAAATTCGCATTGCTGTAACCAAGCAAAAGGACATTAGCGGGCGAAGGAACAATGCCAAAGTATGCCCTTCGGAATTATTTATTCCGCAACTCCCGATAGTTTTGGCTTAGGTATAGTAGGGTTAAAGGAAGATAATATTCAAGGTCGAATCCATCTTTCTGAGGTACAAGGTTGGCAAATGCGTGTCCATGATCGGAGCCGTTGCATGTTCATATGAGTTTGATCAGGGGATACATGCATGATCATGATATAGATATTTATGTCGTAGATTTGAATTTTGCGAGCTGCCTGAATGATTTCCCTTCAAATATTTGTAGTTATGTAGTACATACTTATAAATACGCTGAGCCTTCAAATGTTTCGAGTATGTCCCCGGCTACTAGACTGGAAACTAGCATATAGCCCTCAAATGCCGGAGGGAGTAACTATAGCACGCTAATTTTGGAAGGTCGGATCCATACGAAAACCTTAGAAGTCAAAGACCCACTGTATCTCCGGGCTCTGGACAACTAACACCGCGCTATTAGTCCAGATTCCAAGATTGCACGCGAGAATTAAACAGGTACGGATAGTGGGAAAGAAATGCTTCGTGTACCCAAGGCTTAAGAGTGTCAATTAGGTGCATGCATCAAAGGCGTTCGTCACCTAAATATCGACCCGCCCCTCCTTCGCGTTCCTCACTTCTTTTCACCCTCACAACTGCCACCACACCATTCAAACATGTCCCTCAAAAGATCGTATAGCCAGTGGCCTGAAGGTATCCCCTCATTTATTCGCCGACACGAAGAACCTATCGAATGGGAAGATATCGGTGCCGCCACTCGTGCATGGAGGTATTTTGTTCGTGAGCGGTGGGTCGGCGGCGACACCGCAGATCAACAGAAACGAGATCTGATCGAAGAATGGGCGACAGCAGACCAAGAATTTCGAGATGTATGACTCAATTAAATAAAGATATTCTTTGGTTTCCTACTGACACCGCAGTAGGGCTATCAATCTCGAGGACCAGAGGACGAGCCTAGTTTTTTCGAAGGCCCCGAACTTAAAGTAGGAAAGAAACATCCCCCTACTTTTCCGATTCTGATTTTAATCCGAAAATAGGACGAGTCATTCATTAAAAGTGACGTTGAAGGTTCGTGCATGGTCTACATCTGTATCACCGAATTGAACGAAGAGAAACAAGCCCTACTGGCTAAGGCTATCCTAGGTTTATTTCCATGGGAGGAAGGCGAGGAATTTCTAGCGGACGAAATTGTGATGTTTTTGCCCGTGAAAGATAATCAAGATATTCTCGAAACTTTTAAGCTCCAGCAAAGCGTCACCCGGCCCGATTTTCTCGATATGCATATGGCGCTTGATGGAACGGTGCTTTTCAGGGATTGTTATCCCAAGCTGATTATTGATGACCGAACCCTGGAGACAGGACTGGGGCTTTGGGTTCAGTTCGAAACGAACGGTATCTATGAAACGGCCTACCGGGCACAAATTATGTCGGCGGAACATGCCGAATGTTATCGTGACATTGGTCCTGGCAATCAGAGGTCGATACCGCTCGCGTTGCAGTATATCGAGAAAAGATATCCTGATCTTGATGAGAATAGGAATCCGAAGTTTATCTTAGAAGATGAGCCGTGAGTCTTCTTGCTCTTGGTTTTGGGGTTTAATATACTAATCGGTGCTTAGAGTCGATATGCGGAAGCCGATTGTGAATATCTACCAGGGTGAGGAAGTCGATCTAGTGGATGACTATGCTCCTGGCTTTCGTGAGGCAGAGGAGGAGGGCAATGGCCTAGCGATCGGATTTGATTTGCGACAGATACTTGCGAACGATGGAAATCCTTTGACGATCACAGATCATGGAAGATTTTAGATGTCGTGATTAGATCATCACTAGCTACTAGGCCTTAGTATATGTGCTCCCTAGCCGTATTTTATACATAGTACCTCCAGGGCTACTATGTACTAGTAATAGAATATGACATTTGAGCTCGAAATACATGCAGCTGCCATTCCCTATAAATTATCCATCACTAAAGATTCACTTTTATATAGAAATTCCCCCTAGCAATTGTTTTCTCTAGCCATTTAAATCATAGAATAGGAACTTGCAGGCCATCCCCTCTAAGAACTTCCGCTCCGACACTCCCACCACACTGTTGCAGGCTGCATTGGCCTAGAAAAATCAGACTACAGAGCAAGTTAGTCCTGCAAATACATACAGGGTGAGATGAAATGGGAAAGAAACATACCGAATAATCTGTTTCGGGAACTCCAACTCGGTCTTCGGGGTTGTAGAAGCGAAACTCCCTTACGAGCGTCGCAACAATAACAGCAAAGTTCAAATAGGCAAACTCTCACCAATACACCGGTGCCGCCCCGCTCCAAAAGGCAAGTATGGACTCTTTGTTTCTTTCGACACATTGCCGTATCCATTTCAAGATGATGTGGCGAGCTTTTAGCGGGTTCTCGCAAACGCGACGTTTGCGGGGTCGCGAGCTGCAGGAGGGACTGCCGGCGGTGCAGTAGTTGCAGCTGCCAACCTGTCATCGAAGACTGGAAGCCCCGGATCGACAATCGCCTCATCGCTCAATCCACCGAAATCCGAAAAGCGCTAGACCGGCACCAGGAACATCAGCACCTGAAAGACCCGGCTTTCAGCGCGGGATCATTTCTGCATCTTCGAGAGGGCTTAGTAGATTGCTGATATAGTAGGACTATAGAGGTAAGGTGTGATTTTATACTATGTCAACAAAAGCATCACCTTAGGTCCCCCTTAGGTCCGTAGGTATAAAGTAGAGAGAGATGGAGGTAAGGTGGAGAGCGGACCATGTTTGACTCTTAAGTGAATCAATTTGGTCGTCTGGCAATAAATTAAATAAATGGCTACCTGTCTCATCCGACACCGCTCAAGTATCCAGCATTATTCATTGTGGTAGGAGGTGCCATGGTAGATGTAGAAAAGTGCCCAGGTGGGTGACAAAGAGTGGAGCGCGATGCTTGGCGTCATGTGGTGGGGAAGCTTCCGCGGGCCATCATCAATGCACCTTCCGCGCTGCGATGTTTGAACCTTGAACTGATCCTCCTGGCTCGTCAGCCTCCATAATCATGGCCTCCGAACCGTCCGAAGAAGCCATCGCTGAGTTTATCAGCTTTACCAGCACCACGCGCCCACAGGCGGTCAACTTTTTGAAGGTCGCACCCCGTCCCCGCATTCGCGCCTTTCTCTCTTAATACTCCAGCTGACTTCCAAGGTGTGTTTGAACTACAGGCCCACAACGGTGACTCGCAAAAAGCTATCAATGCATACTACGAAGATCCATCCGGACCTCACCCGGCAGGTGTTAGTCAACCATCACATTACCTGGGGCGATCTACTCGAAGAGGCTGACCAGCTCTCCAGACTTCAAGCTGGCCAAATGAAAGCAACCTGACTCGTAAGAAATATCATTTCCTTTTACTTCTGATGCTATAATCAGTGACTGGACTGACAGCCTATTCTGCAGCGTTTGGATTCGGCGACCAAGAACACGGGCCGCGATTGCCTGCCACGGCTCCTCCCTCCCGTCCACCGTCTAGAGTGAACATGCATGATGCAACCAAGGGTGATAGGAATGATGGAGGAGCTGCGAACAATACTTCGGGGAACTCAGGTCGGTGGTCCTTCTACAGATCGCGATACGATTCTAACGCAGGATTAGCCACGACCGGGACCGGACAAGGACTGAGCTTAGCAGAGCGCGAGGAACAAGAATTGCAGCAGGCAGTGGCTATGTCCCTGGATCCAGGCATGGGAACGCAGGAGACTGGAGTGACGGCAGCGGCCTCGGATAGCTCGGCTCACTTTGGAAAAGCCACGCGTGATCACTATGAAGAAAATGCATGGGCTATGACTCTGTTCAATGAGACATCTCAAGAAGTCATCACCACTCCGGACCCCGACGATCGCAAAAAATTAGATGACGAGCCAGCATTCATACGTCCAAGCCAAGACAATCTTTACATTGGAGGGTTTCTCACCATCCTCCACGAAATTCCTCTGGCGCGAGAGGCATTGCTTTTGAGGAACAAGCTTCTCTTCGACTATGGGCATGACCCGCAATGGTGGAATGGGCAGCCAATCAACCTACCAAAGATCGTGACCGTCCATGAAGGCAGAGAGGACAGTGATTGGGAAGACCCAATTCATGAGACCCAGCGGTTGATGGCTTTCCTAGATTCTACAGAGCGCGCTTTCGGGAGTAGTGATGCCCTTGCTGGTCTCAAACAAATGAACTGGTTCTCTTCCGACTCCGAAGAGATAGTCGCACGATTTCTCGAGACATGGCATGCTGCCGCAGTTCGAGCAGACCCTGATAACCCATTAGTCACATCTTTCATGTCACAGGCCTATAAGAAATCCCCCTTTGATGACGCTGACGAACCGATCTCCAAGGAGCTTTTTGTCTTTGAGCCTGTCGTTGAGCAGGACCACGGACAAACGCTCTACGATGTCTTGGACACGGCTATTTGGAGTGACAAGCCCGGGGAAGATCTCGATGATGTTTGGCTTGAGCATGTTGGTGATATTCTAGTCATGAAGCTTGATTCATTCGAGCAGGCGAAATCAGTTAACGTGACGGTTCCTGCCGTGTTCTACCCCGATCGTTATCTGAGCACCTGCCAAGGCCTCGCGCGTGACATGCGCACCAAAAAGCTCGAGGCCCAGGAAGCTGTTTCGAGAATCGAACAACAAATCCAGCATTACACTACCCCTCCGAACCCTTTTGTCAATCTCACGAGAAAGGAGATCCTTGAAAAGGCTGCTACTGCGGTACCTGTAGCCCTAAAGACAGCCATGGATGGAAAATCGGACAAGTTGACACCCGAGGTGGCAAGGAAGAGGGCAGAGCAGATCCCGCAACAATTGCAAGCGCTCGCCGCGAAGATAGAGGAGAAGCTGAGGGGTATGTTATCTGATGTGTTTCATGCTAGGTTGTTTTGCTGACCAATCACACAGGGCTCGAGGCTCAAAAGCAGAAGGCATTAGAAACCATGCATAGCTATTCCAGGATGCTTACAGAACCATCGGAGTCTGCAGAAGAGCCTCCTTCGCACAGATACTCACTACGAGGCGTCTGCACTGAACCACACGTCACTTATGTTTTGAAACGTCGTGAGGCTAAAGGCCAGGTAGATGCCATGGATGTTGATGGCGAGAAAGATGGCTTCCAATGGTGGCGAATCAGCTTTTCTACCGAAGATGGCAAGATTCGACAAGATGAGAAGAAAAAAGCTCAGGGTGACAAGGCAGCCACGCCAAATGGCGACGTCATGGGCTACACTGCTCGTAAAGTGCCGGAAACTGAAGTCCTTCGGGCAGCTCGCGAAGATTCTAGATCAGTCCTGCTGGTCTATGCCAGTGCCGCTGCTCTGGATGCCAAAGTAGAACCTGCACCTTCCCAACTTCAGGTATGTCCTGAGAATTTCCCCCTGGCTTCATCATTTACTCACCCGAACAGGCTTTCGTGAATAAAGACAACAATGTATTTGCGGACGAATGTAGCCAAACTATCACCAATGCAGACAAAAAGAACGGGGAGCAGCAGACGCAGGCACCATCCACCTCGCAGCAGGACCAGACCGTCAACGTCTTTGATTACGAAGTGCGAGACTTTGATGGCGAGAAACGCGCTGGGCAGGAAATGAAAGAGAAATCAGGATCAAGTCCTTTAGCGGGTTCAGGAAATGCGACCGAGCCAATATCTCATGCCCTTGATAATGAACTGTGGAGGGCGGAGAGTGACGAAGATATGGCGGACCATGTCGAGCATGCAACTGCCAATTGAACAAGGATCCCTGTATGAATGATGACCACACGAGATCGAGCGGAGTACTCGGAACATGACCTACTATAGCTCTATGAGCAATGGAATGTATTTTATGTATCTATTTTTGCTCTTGTAGCCTCCAAGGTTCGTGTGTAGATTTGATAAGGAGTCCCCACATTTGCCATGTTTGCAAACACCCGAAGCTTGTCGCGGAGAACCTCTGCAACCCCGACCTTCCACGCAACATCGGTCGCTTTCTATTACCAAAATGACAGTTGAAAGTGATTCGGTGGCTGGTGCCACAATTGAGCTCCTAGAGGCACGTCTGCGGCGCCTCACCTACCTCCTAGGGGGCGCAACCGACTGGACGGGGATCCCAACAACTCCCGAGAAGCCAGCTTCACTCGAAGAAACCGTATCGCGCCGACTTGCCAGTTTGGAGAGAGAGCTAGAGAAGCTCGGTCGCAAAGTTCCCGTCGTAAGGGACGTGATCCAACTTCGTACGTTCTGCCCCGAAGCATTGGCATTGTTTACAAGCATCACCTCCTTGTCCCACCATTGGATCACACCACCCCAAAACAAACAACTGCATTCCTGCATTATGGCCTTTCATTCTTTGCATACTAACCCAATTACGATCAGACGACCGTTTTCCCGATTTGTTTCAGTCTCCGCCTTCCCACGAAATCCCAGAAGGTCTCTCCACGCGCGCCCTTACCTCAATTGTCCTTTCCTACGCAACGGCTTTCCCTGAAACCGCATCCCGCCTCACATCTCTCAATGATCTCCCCATCCCGGATGCCCAGAGCTCCGCTACCCTGATCGATCTCCAACCGCGTATGGACCGCGTCGCTCAGACACAGGCGCAGCAAGCGGCAGAGATCTCAGAGTTGCGCATTCGCACAGCAAAGGTGTTACAGCGATGGTACGAGGTTGGCCTAGTAGGGAGCGGAGAATGCTGGGCCGAATGGGAGGGACGATTGGAAGGCGTGGAGAGGGAAGTTAGAAGAAGAGAGGCAGTCAAAGAAAGGAGGGAGAATGAGATTTGATTTGACTCTTCCACCTGTTTTGAAAACTCTTTTCTATTGATGCATTTACATTGATTTTTGCGGTGATATCCTGCTTGGGTTTCTTGGGCTGTGGGCGCATAGGAAATGCTGGGGTTTTCTCTTTTTGTTTACATAGATGAAGAATGTCCTGCGACTTCATTGCTGCGCAATGTAATACCACACGGACTGTCGAAGAATGGGGTTGCCTTTGTTTCTATGAATGGGCAAGAAGTACATTTAAAGGTCGCAATGTCTTTCTCAGGTTCTTTATTGTTGAACCACTGGCTTTGAGCCGTGTGGCGAGCCTCGATATCTTTCAGTTCTTTATATCATATATTTATACATGAAACCCTTCCTTTGGTATCTCTATAAGCAACGCAAATTAAATTAGCTGTATAAGACAGCACAACTTCCAAGCTCAAAACAATCCTATTCAGCGAAATATTTCGAACATTCTCGAGTACTTAAGATCCGCAACAACCCACTAAACCAGTATCTACATATTTAAACTACAAAACTGATATCAAACTAGACGTCACAATGTCATCTTTTAGTACATACCAGCAAAGTGGCGTAGAGCGCGCATATTACCTTGATGGAGTATGGAGCCCTAATCCCCCTACTGCTATGTCAAGACTAACACTCCAACACCTACAACACCAAGGTTGGAGCGTGAGCCGTGAGGCAATCCGCCTCCCACGCCGCTACCACTCCCGAGTCGACCGAGTCAGGATTCCGCTGAACGGCCCCTTCTATAGCACCGAGATTGTTCGGACAGACGTCTACGGCGAGTGGAAGGGAGTCATCGGACCAGGTATGGTAATTATTGAGACGGTTTATCGAACCGGGCGCACAAATCTCCCATATTCTTCGCAACTGACCAAAGCTGCTTATGAGGCGTGCAGCCCTCTTGCGGGCCTGAGGTATGTTTTTATGGAGAATGTTGTTAATGACGACACGTTGGAATTTGTGCGCAATTTCATCTACACCGAGCCGGAGTACATTACGCTTGAGACTATCAGCGAAGCCAAGCGGAAATCCTTTCAAATGGGTACACCCCAATATTATGGGCTTTTGGGTACTGAGATGGGTCGGATTGTTACTTATTTATTGTTGGATTCTTTTCGACCAGGTTATCGGCGTATTGGGAAGATTACGACTTGGTTTGAGCGATATAATCTTCAGTTGCGTTTTGATGTTGTTTAGGTCTGATTTGGTTTTAGGGTGTAGAATGGCAGATGGAATTCACATACTGATTTTTCCTTTATATCGTCATTGAGGGGTTCAATCTCATTCGTGACGGCATGCTGACCTTGAGGAATGCACACTGATACGAAACAAGCGCGACCCCAGATTCCTGGGCTTCCAGAACCATGGATATTGGGGCCGAGGCGTATAGATACTCTTAGTTCCAAGACTTTTATTTTAGATCACAAATCCCATTACGTGAGGCTGACTTCGCAATAAACCCCATTAAATGAGTCTACGTCTCTCATTCGTGTATGGGTTGGTGTTCACGGCCACAGCACGGAGGACCGAGCATAGCCCGTTGTCGATCGCATTCGGACACGTGTGCACGCCCACGAATTGATGACTAGTGGCATGGGAAAAAGTACGAGATCCGATCGAGTGGGGCGTGGAGTGTCAACGTCGTTCTCCAGACTATGAGATGTGCTGTGTACACCGTAGGGCTACCCTGGAGTGTAGAGATTCATCTGGAGTCTGGAGATTACAGCAGAGATTACAGTAAGGGCCAATGTCGATCAGGGCCCTACGGTATCAGATCGTGATCCTTGTGGGAAATGATCAGAACATGTAGGGGCCAAGGATGCCTGCGTCAGCCTGAACAGAAAGCGGAGCCGGATGACTAAGGAATCTCGATATTTATAGATTACGGAAGACCAGGAACGCTGTCTGTCGTGTGGGTGATCTAGAAGGATATCAATCCCTGGATCAGTCTGAAGATGGGAAGAAGATATGAGAATTGGGATAGCATATCCATGGAATAAGAAATGAGAACCGTAAAGTAATACTCTGCAATGCACTTGTGTAAAATGAGGTGGAGCAAGCACACTTCATTTCCCGGATTCCACTGTGGTCTCGATTCCAGGGGCGCGTCTGTCTGTGTGTTTTGGGGCGGGATCCACCGCCCATTTTCATTTCTCCTTTTCCCCTTCACTCATTGAACTTCATTCGCTCATTCGCTCATTGTTCTATTCTTCAGCCTGGTGCTGTCTCTCGAATTCTAGCCTTTCTTTTTACCTTCTTTTTTGGTTTTGTTTTTTTCCCCCCTCCTCATCACTCCCTATCCGTTCCCCGCGGTTCGTCAATTCGCTACAAACCCACTTTGTCTCAGAAAAAAAGGTACGATCACACACAGGCGCCAGGTACCGATCCTAGTTGAACGCGGTTTTCGTGAACTTGTGGAGGATTCTTCTCGTCATAAGCGCGAGGGAGCGCCACACCGAAAACCAGCGAACAACTTGGTGGCCTTGGACCCCACGCGCGAGACTTCGAATCGGGGACTAATCGGGCGCATCCCAGTAGTTTCACCTCCTCACATTGGAGCGACTGACTTTCTCGACCGACAAGGACCTTCCTCTCACCCTGATACGGGAAAGATTCGATTCGACTCGCCTTCCTGGGGGAAAAGCACCACACGCCCCGATAGAAAGACCCCCTCCTTTGGCATCAGCATTCATTCATCCCATCTTTAATCGCTATCCATTCCACCATCTCTTGCCGACATTCATTGAGCAACTTCGAACCTGCATACACGAATCCGCATACACAAAATGCCGAGCTTCCGCGCTAGTAACATCCTAGGTGACCCGTTCGCCTTGGCGACACTGTCCATTTCCATCCTGGCATGGCTCATCGCTTTCGTCTCGTCTATTGTGTCGGAAACCCAGCCCGACAATAATTATCCCAACTATGATTGGTGGGCAATTTCCTACATGTTCTGTGTGATCCTTGGCCTGATTGTCACATTTGGCACGGACACGTGTAATGTTTACGGCGTCGCGGTACGATTCGCATTTATCCGATCTTTTCCCAAGCGAAGACAATGATACTGATTGATGAGTAGATCGTTGGCTACCTTGCCTGTGGTCTGGTTCTTACTTCAACCAGCGCAAACAATTTGATCTACAGCCACATGGGAGCCCAGCAAGCCGCTGGTGCAGGCTTCATCCTGATTTCCATGGTCATTGTAAGTCGCAATCCCTCATTCGATACCTAGATCTTTACTCATATCCATACAGGTGATTTGGATCTTCTACTTCGGCTCTTCACCCCAGGCCACCCACCGCGGATTCATCGATTCGTTCGCCCTGAACAAGGAGCAGCCCGATCCCTCCTCCTATCGCGGCAGCCGCCCCATGTCCAGCGCATTCGGCGCTCGCCCAGAAACCATGGCCACCAGCAACACCCCACAGATGTACACCTCCGCCCAACTGAGCGGTTTCGAGACCTCTTCTCCCGTCTCCGGATTCCCCGGTGGAGCCCCCGGTGCCGAGCGCAACTCCTCCCTAGCCCGCTTCGGAGCTACTAGCACCAGTCCGGTCCCTGGTCCCACCACTGGAAACCAGGAGCCCAGCGAGGTGCCCCAGCCTACTGAATACCCTTACCGCGCAAAGGCGATCTACTCGTACGATGCCAATCCCGAAGACGCCAACGAGATCAGCTTCGCCAAGCACGAGATTCTTGAAGTATCCGACGTCAGCGGCCGATGGTGGCAGGCCCGGAAATCAAATGGAGATACCGGCATTGCGCCGTCCAACTACCTCATCCTCTTGTGATTGCCACATTCATGATGACTAGTTCTTTCTCCATGTTTTGATATTCTGCCCCTTTTCGCAAAATCTGTACTTTGATACCCTTCGGAATCTTCACTTGACGTGTGTATTTCTGGTTCCTCTTAACGTGATGTCTTGATGGCCTCCTCTTTTTTTTTATTTCGAATTGTTTGCATGCCCCCACTATACTCTGCCCTTTTCCCTTGGAACGCTTTTTCTCAACCCGGTTTGGTTACCGTGTCTGGCGGTCGTCTGTCCCGCATTTATTTTCCTTTTCAGTTATACTGCGCGTTTTATGGTTCAGGTGCTATTTGATTGTCATGCCTGGAGAACCAAGGCCTACTGCTAGAAGTATGGCCTTGAGTGTGAAAAGTCACAGATAGTTGGGTGCATGGGCTTATCCGTGTTATATAAACGCATTGCGATGCTGCCTTAAATGCAATCTGATATTCTGCCATTCTCTTAATGATGACCCTAGAATACAAAGGCTATTGAGTCCAAACTGAAGTGTGAGGCCTGCAATGTTTGTGGCTGCAGGTAAGATTTAATCCTATCGCCGAGATTGATATTTGATTATCAGAACAAGCTGTAGACGGATATTGCATCATCAAATATTCCGGTCTCGATACCACGTGCTGGACATGTAACGACCCGGTATAAACTATCTTGGTATATACTGTATACAATTCCATTGTACCAGCCCGCTATTTCAAGGAAACGAAGTACATATCCTTAAATAACATTACATATCCATAATATTTATACAACTCGTAATTTATCTTTGATGTCGACAAATTCTCCGAGCCTGAAAGGAGGAATATAGACGATGTTGCCACCACGAGGTCCCCACCCAACGGTTTAACCCACCATTGATCAACGAGCGTTATCGGGAAAGCAAGAATACACGGTGAAGACCAAAGCCAATCAAACACAGTCTCCCTACGATACTTGCGGACCATGCCCATTTCATTCTCGACTTTGCAGCGCATCGTGCATCGTGCATCATCCTAAAGCTCCCTCTCCATCGTTTTACCCTTCTCGTCCTAGTCTGTCGGCCCTGGAACGAACTTGGCAAGAGGGGCCCGATCAATGAGATCTGCGGTGGATTTTACTACTCCGAAAATGAGCTTGTGATTGTCCTTCTGAGTGCTTCTGGGCTTGCTTGTTGGTCTTTGCATTTACATGCATGTATGCATGTATGCTGCTTGGAAATTGGGTTTGCGCTTTGGGTCGGATGATGCGTTGACGCTTACGCTTGTAGCGGAGGATAGAGCGAGCGGTTCATCGTCGGGTGGATTCCCCGCTGGTCTATGCTGCTCTTGAATTTATTTGGCTTTTCTCCGCTTCTTTCTCTCTCTCATTCTCGACTTTTCTTCCATCGTTTCTGGGAATTGAACTGCTCGTCTCCGGTAAGAACTGGAGTGAAAAGACTATAACGGACTTCCCGTTTTAGTCTTGTTGTGCTCTTCTCTTATCTCACAGCTGTGTTCATACGAGCTAGAAGCAAACCGGCTTGTTCTACATTCGTCGTTTCTAATAACTATTCTTATGTTATCGCTTATAATCCCATTGTAAACATCATGTCAGATGGCGATGTCACACTGGCTTCTAATGTGCTCGGCACTATTGGCACAGTACTCTGGTGTATCCAGTTGATTCCCCAGATCTGGTATAACTGGCGGAGAAAAAACACAGATGGCTTCCCAGCTGCTATGATGTTCCTCTGGGCGATGTGTAAGTTACTCGGTTGACAAATGTTATTGACATCAGATAACTTATTAAGTGGCTTGATCTATAGGCTCGGTCCCGATGGGTGCATACCTTATTCTACAGCAAGTGAATATCCCATTACAGATTCAGCCACAGATCTTTGGGTTCTTTGCTTTGATCAGTTGGTGTCAGGTTTTATATTATAGTCAGTAAGTTCAATCTCTGCCTCCTTCTTATACGCCGCAATGATTGTTGATTTGGAATTGACAATCCAAAAAGTAACTATAGCCGACTAAAAGCAACGCTGGTTTGCTTGGGTTGCATAGTCCTATTCGGCGGGCTCGAAGCTCTTCTCATTCTCACATTGAGGGTATGATGCCCCACGTATCTTGATACCAAGGTATGAATATTTTCCGGAATACATCTCTAATTGACTTATAGATCCCTTACAATAACGGTGTCACCTGGCCAGATATTGTGGTTGGTGTCGTTGCTACCATTTTCTTGACTGCGGGGTTGTTGCCTCCATACTTTGAATTATGGAAGAGAGATGGCCGTGTCATAGGATTTAGTATGCTTGCATTCCTGTCATCACCTGGAACCAGATTCTAAACTATCCACGCAGACTGGTTATTTTTATCGATTGACACTCTGGGTGGACTGTTTTCTCTGCTTGCCTTAGGTATGATCTCAACAATTCGACTGGTGAACTGCATTGCTCTAACAAGATTCAAGCGGCTCAAGGACGCTTCGATATTCTCGGTGGGGTAATGTATATCCTTGTGTAAGTCATTTACTTGCCTCTTCCCTTTTGAAGCATACGGCCAACTCGGTCATTCCAGTGTTGTCCTCGAGGGAGGAATCTACGTCAGCCACATTGTCTGGCGGATTCGCTACCGCAAGCTTCGTAAAGAGGCAAAGATGAGTGGAGTGAGTATCGATGATCTACTCGACTTGAGGAATGATAGAGAAGACATTCGAGACACACGAATAGGTGTGCTAGATCCGGGCGACATCGAGAAGCAACAACTATCGTTACCCAAACCTGAAAGGGAATCGAGGGCGGATGCAAAATGTTAGTTGATTGTCAAGTTTGTTCCTCGAGCAGGTATATATCTCGATTTGTAGGATTTATATACGTGGTGTGCTAGAAAAAGCAATATGTGTATGGAGTGACCCAATGTTGTGGTCCGGAATATCACCCAAAATTTTGATTTTGAGTTGTACGACCAATAGCAAGGGCAATTCAGAGTCGAAAAACAAACTCCAAGCAGGGATAGGCCTGTCTGTTCGATGCCGATACCCGTGCCAGATCAGTGTTTCGTTTCGGCCTTAGCGTGAGAACTCCAAAGCTCTTGCCCAACTTCCCGGGAGATCAGCACAGTCTGCTGAGGAACTCTGTGTGACTTCCCCTCAATCAACCTTGAACCCAAATTTCCTACGGAGTAAAATCACTGTTGTGTTCTGGTCGTTGCAAGCCCTAGGGTGCCTCCCAGGTTAGACCCTTTCTTACAGCTAGATCGCGATTGGGGGCTAAAGAGGCACTCCCCCCAGTCGCCTGTTCAGGACCAAAGTGCACGTTTATCCATCCATCTTCTCTTCTCTTGGCCATTCAACAAGCTTTCAAGCTATGAATTGAGCTTGTCGTGCCCATTGGCAGCAGCCACGATGCCAGAGAGACGATTCTCACGTCTCCTCAAGTCGAAACTGCTGCGGCGATCGTCAATACCCGCGGTACCAAATCCGGGCAACGGGGCGGACCCGCGTGTCCACCCAAATTCAACCTCTGGTATCTCTGGAACTCCTCATCTCTTTGACTCCGCGAGCGAAAAATCCCCATACAGCGTCGTATCGTCCGCGGCCCAATCCTCCGACGACACCGCCTCGGGCTCAGACGCGCACGAGCATCACGGTCACAAGTCACGCCGCCGGACCAAGCCTAGTCATTCATCCCCGCTACTGTCGGAACAGCAGCTCCATCGCTATCCCTCATCGGATCTTCCAGCTAGCATTCCTCCGCCGACCGAGCCAAAATCCTCACTACCGCCTACCCCTCTCTCCGAAGAGCTCTCCTCCCCCTCGATAGCCCGATTGCCACTCCACAGCATTCTGACGACGCCTCCCTTCCCACTGCGCAAGTGAAATTCCGCACGTCAACTCTAGCCGAGTATCAATTGGACCCGACTCTCGACACCGTCGTCGAGACTCCCCCAGAAGACCACCGGCCATCTTCTTCTTTCTTCCCTGCCCCTGCCAGCAAGCGACCCAGTCTTGCCGTCCGCAGGCAGTCTCTTCTCCCGGCGTCACACCAGCACTTGATAAGTGGACTGCTGGAGCAGAGCCTCTTCTTTCCTTCACAAGGTGACCCGGGCAGCAGTCGCACACCCATAGCTGCTGCCAATATGGTCCATCGTCGAATTTGGGTGAAGCGGCCGGGTGGCTCGGCCACGCTGGTGCCTTGTTTGGAAGATGCAGTGGTGGATGAACTGCGTGACCAAGTCATCACAAAATACGGCAACTCGTTAGGCAGGACATTTGATTCCCCGGACATTGTGATAAGGATCGTGGCACGCGAAAATGCGAATCGACTCACAACACCAGAACGACTTCTGAGCCCAGAGGAGGTCTTGTCGAATGTCCTCGACACGTATTACCCCGGAGGTCAAACAATCCAAGAGGCGTTGCTTATCGAAGCACCCACGCGCCGGACCCCAAAGCCATCTCCACGACATACTGGCTATCATCATCACCAGCCTTCTGAGCCTGGCGAGCATGGCGAATATTTTCCCCTCATGCCCGCCAATGCAAAGGTCCCGACCCCGCCTACGCATTCGTCGAGTTCAGGAGGAAATAATGCGCCTTCAATATCAATACTCACATCTGGCGCGCCCCCGCCACTTGGATCCCCGGGCTCTCGGGCTCGTCAACACCGCCGACCGGTGCTTCAACGCCATACGACCAATTCACCGACTATGCTTGGTCAAGCGCCCACAGTGACTGGTATGGATACACTTCAACTATTCAGAGAGCGACGAATACTAATACACTAGAAGAATCGGGCGTTTCTCCCCATTCCCAAACCCCTGCAAACATCCCGACACAGAACGTACCCACACCCCCGGCCACGGTTGTCGAATCCCCGCAAGTCAAATCACATACCCCCCAGCGCCTGTTGCATCTCCGCGATCCCTACGAAAATCCACAGGTGCTGCATCCCCGGGGGCAGTGTTTGGTGGATTAATCGATGGCACCGTTCCGCCCATCAACGTGCTCATTGTTGAGGACAATATCATCAATCAAAAGCTGTTAGAAGCTTTTATGAAACGCCTTAGTGTGCGATGGAAGTGCGCAGCCAACGGCGAGGAGGCTGTACGGAAATGGCGCCAGGGAGGATTCCACTTGGTCCTTATGGACATTCAGCTGCCTGTCATGAACGGCCTGGATGCCACCAAGGAGATCCGTCGACTGGAACGACTGAATGGAATTGGTGTTTTCTCTAAAACGGCGTCTGGTCGTTCTAGCGCATCAAGCGCCAACGCTTCCGAAAAACGACCTGGACTCTATCGCTCCGTTAGCGAAGAAGATACCTTGACTGATCTGTCGCTGTTCCGGAGTCCTGTTATTATCGTCGCATTGACAGCTAGCAGTTTGCAAAGTGATCGACATG
Organism: Penicillium longicatenatum; assembly: GCF_028827895.1. Lineage (NCBI taxonomy): Eukaryota > Fungi > Ascomycota > Eurotiomycetes > Eurotiales > Aspergillaceae > Penicillium > Penicillium longicatenatum. The sequence goes on along the minus strand of NW_026643120.1, from coordinate 2,816,529 downwards.
AGGCATTGGCTGCTGGCTGCAATGACTTCTTGACTAAGGTATGTCAATTCTGAGGAATTTGTAGTTTATCTCCCATACTGACTGGTACAATAGCCTGTCGGTTTCCCGTGGCTCTCACAAAAAGTGACCGAGTGGGGCTGCATGCAGGCCCTGATCGACTTTGAAGGTTGGCGCAAGTGGCGCGGCTTCCTGGACTCTTCCCGGTCCATGTCTCCCAGCTTTGATAGTGCAGCCAGTCCCATGCAAACTGGCACCTCCCCTAACCAAACAGAAGCGCCATCGCCATCCATAACCCGCACCAAGTCCAAAGTCAAGGGCATAAAGCGGCCTTCTCTGCCTGAAGCCGCCGAAGTTTTAAGGGAGGATTCATGGGGGAGTGGCAGTGGTGATACCGGCGACTCGAGCGCCGAAGCAACACCGGCAGAATCGGACAAGCCTTCTGAAACCTCTGCTCCGCCACCAAAGCAATGACTACCTATCACTCATACGCCTCCAGTGCTGAGAAGCCAGAGAAATCTTTCCATATGTCTCGACTATTGTCTTCTCCATTTGGATACCCCTATAGCAACAGCTATCTTATTCACGTTTTGTTGCCTTTTTTTATCTGATCTTTTGACTTTTTGGTAGCATGGGCGCTGTGAGGTCTCTGCTTCGAGATGATTTGCCCGCTTTGTTTGTTATTCACATATCGACCAGTGAATCTGGTGCCATTTACTCGAACGTGCATTTCTTTGATTATTTTTTTTATGACGCGCATACATACAGGCATTGGACATACTCTCGCACACGAATGAGATGTTTTCACGTCTCGATCCATCCTTTCAGGTTTTCTTGGTCTACACTATCTTCACTATTGCTCCGTCTCTGGGTCATATTTATTGGTGTGCGTATACCTTTTGGCTTTTTATGTGCCTTGAACGAACGGATTTCTGGTATCTAAATGCCGCTTATCAATCAATCAATGAATTAATTGGTGAGGCCTATCAATAAGACTTGGGGCCAGAAGATAATTTCAGTCACCCTGACTTCCGAATTTGCTTGCTTGTCCTACAAGCCATATGATGTACTTGTATGATGAACGCGCCGATGTACCATAATGACTTTACCCTATTGCCTGTGTAAACCACATCCAAGATTGTTTTGGCCTATCGTCAGGGGTGGAGCAGAAGGGCATGTTGTATGTAAATTAGAGGAGAAACCCCCAGACCAAAGATCAAGTTGAACGGACCCACCAAAAAGCTTCGTTGCATTGTCCTCTTTGCCATTTCACGCCATTTTGACGGATTCTTGATCAACAGGGAGTGAAGCTGGATTGGGAAGCATGTTGCGCTGACAATGTCTTGATAGGCCAACGTCCTGCATGATGCCCCACTCCGGCCTCCTAAGATGGCTAGGTGGTCTCAGAGTTTGAAGAGTTACCAACCTAATGAGGGTAGATCGTTGTATGTCAGCTCTCCTGGAGGCGTGAAAGAATGATTATTAGGGGTGGATTCTTCAGGTAGCCCCTCCTATTTTATATGAAAGATAGGAGCTTGGGTTATTTCTATCCTATCAGATCGGATTGGGATACTCATCATACTCCACAACCATCTCGTACTGGGCATGCAGCGGTCAGCCTCAGCCGCCTTGGCTGATCCTTAGCCTTGGAACCTGTCTGACCGTCATCTTAGGTTTGGTGTAGCCCGAAACGTTATCTTCTCAAACTTCCCCTGTTCGAACTATCCACTTACAATTAATTTCGACACCTCGACACCTCGACGCGCATGAGGGCCGCTCTACCTCTTCTACAATTTTAACTCTTGTCTCTCTAAAACACAATCTACCTGCCATGAGTACAGACGATCGCACATGCTATTACCCAGAAGGGAACATTGCATCGGGCACCTACCCATGCACATCAGATGATATCACTCATTGTTGTGGGAGTGGCGGAATTTGCCTAACAAATGGATTCTGTCTTGATGTCTCTCAGCCCTATGTTCTTTCCAGAGGAGGCTGCACGAGCAAGACGTGGGGAGATGGATGTCCAACTCAATGTCGTGAGCATCAACTACTCCTGTATCTTTTCATGACTTGAACTAACAACCCCCCGACCCGCTTAGAGGACGTCACGAAGTCAGAGGGTGCGTCAATCATAAACCTCTCGCTTATTAACGGCACTTCATTATATTGTTGCGGCACACCCATTTACAATGGGTCAGAGATTGTTTGTCCATATGGAGACAGCTTCCGCTTAGACGACGCCGATATCATCCTCGAACGCGCCGCACTTGTTAATGTTACGGATATCACTTCCGATTCGACAAACTCGACAACAACTGTGACTGCCAATTCAACCACCTCTTCCCCGTCCTCATCAGCAGTAGCATCCAGCAGCTCGCACGACGTGGCGATCGGCGCGGGAGTAGGTGTCCCACTTGGAATCATAGCAATCGGAACGCTGGTCTGGGCCCTTTGGGAAAGAAGGCGTGCGAACAAACTAAGCCGATCCCTTGGCTCCATGGCGGCTGGTCAGGGGGGTTATTCAAGTAGCCCTTCTGCGACTCTGACCAAAAGTTCTGCGCCAACGGAGTTGGAAACTCATCAGGTCGTGCCTGAACTGATGACAAGAGAGTGATACCCTGCAGACCGGTGATTGTATCATATGAATACCCGATATTATGTTGATAAGCCTATTTTGTTTTGCCTTCGGTTTCTGGGTTGCAATAATGTATAATATTTCGAGACCTGCTATTTCAGCCCAGATGATTTTCTACCGCTTTGTTTTTTTTTATCTCAAGATCGCTGCTTCCCGGGCATCATATCCTAGCCTATCAAGTTTTGACTTCTCTCTGAGTATCGCACTGATAACGAAGACAGGGATTAAACAAGTGGATCTTGATCTCATGTCTCCTTCGGGCCTAGCCGCAACGTGGGGTTGAGGATCCCCAGAATTTCCGACGATCATCAAACCACACACCTTGAATACATTGTCTTTATCACAATATCAGCCTTAATACAGAGCTAATGAAGAATCCATACTCCCCAAAATGATTCGTGAACCGGCATTGAGCGGAAGAGACTTTCGGTTCGCTCCGGCCCAGAGAATCCACTTGTGGCTTGACTAGATCATTCTAGGTGAACGCCTCTCATCGTAACGCACAAACACGGGGCATCTTCACCCCCTTTCTGTGGGTTTCCTTTCTTTTCCCGGCAGCTCTTTCAAATTTACTTATATATATTTCTAATCCCAGTGGAACTTTTCAATTCCTGAGACGCCCCTGTGGGATTGAGAGCCTAGGTAGGCAGATTAGAGCGTTGGTTCAGATAACATATGTTCACCGCCACAACTGCTATCATCCAAAAATGACTTCCAATGGGACGTATAAGATCTGCGAGCTGCCACCGGATCAGCAATCCCTCTCCGGTCATCGATACAGAAAACATCTCTACTACATAGCGCAGGCCGCAATTTGGATTGGTTATCTGTACCTCGCGGTCCGCTTGTGGGCAATCTTATCCAGTCCATCGCAAACATGGCAAATGTGGACAATGCTAGCGGTGGAGTTGATATTTGCTCGTAAGTGATCTCACCACCATCAGCAGTCCTGAGTCTAACTGGATGGCTAGATCTGGCTCGGAAAGAACAACTTCGTTCTGTTAGCGCTGGCAAGGTGCCGCAAAGTGGCCCGCGGAAGAGGATGCGCCTTCAAGGCAACGATGGTCTTCCTCGAGTGGATGTCCTGTTACCCTGCTGCGGTGAGCCAGTGGAAGTTATTATGCAAACCGTGCGAGCGGCATGCACAATGGACTACCCCGTCTCTCAGTTTCGAGTCTTGCTTCTAGACGACGGGGGCTCGGCTCTGCTGAAAAAGACTATTATGGGATTGCAGGCCCAATGGCCGCACCTCTCATATCATTCTAGAGGCAGACAATCTGGCCAGGTTTTCGCCAAATCGGGCAACTTGAACTATGCCCTGAGCACCTTGCAGAACGAGAATCCGCCTCAATTCTGTGCAGTCTTAGATGCGGACTCCATCCCATCGCCAGAGTTCCTTCGTGCAATTCTTCCTCATCTACTGCAAAACCCTGCTTCGGCATTGGTTTCAACCCGCCAGTACTTCTCTAATCTTCCCACTGGAGATCCTTTATCTCAGGCCCGCTGTCACTTCTACACCTGCCAGAATGCGGAACTGGACATTCTGGGCCGTGCTATAGACGCAGGGTCTGGTGCAGTATTCCGACGCCAGTCTATCATCGACGTTGGCCTCTATCCGACCTTCTCATTTTCTGAAGATTGGCAACTATCGTTGGTGTTGCAAGGGTTCGGACATCCTACCATGCAGGTACAGGAACCCCTACAGTATGGTCTTGTTCCAACATCCATTACCGGGCATATTGCTCAAAGAAACCGATGGAACATTGGCCATGCCCAACAAGTGATTTCCATGCTTTCTTCAAATCCCCCGAATCTTCCCAAGGATCTTCGGAAGAGTATTGCTTGGAATGGAGCAGGGATTGTAGGAGGCGAGCTTGGCTGCCTGCTCGGCTTTGCTGCAGTCCCAGTTCTCCTCCTCGCCGGAAAAACAATCCCGACTTCATCCACAGTTACGACTACATTCCAATTGACCTTGGCAGCAGTCTATCTGCTCTTAACCTGGACATATGAGTTCCTCCAAGCTGCACAGACAGGCTTTCAAAGCGCTCCATTTGCCCACTTGGAGAACAAGTGGCAAGCTGCTGGTGAGTTTCCGGTTTTACAGACTGTCAATTCATGAGATCAAACTAATAAAACTTACAGGAAACATTTATTATATCCTACGGTTCTATCTATTGACCAGCAAGCCGAAAGGTTCATTTGTGACAGGTAGCACTGCCAACTCCTGGAATCGTCTTACGGCAATGTCTTCATACATGAGGCTGTACAAAGACCTTTGGCAGAACGGCCTCTTTTGCAACGTGATCATGCTGATCTCGACTTTCGGTGCTATCTTTTACTCGACAGCTGTTGTCCTGTCACCCGACGAACAAAATCTGACCACAAAGCTGCTGACTTCGGTTGCCTGGCCGCCATTGCTCCATGTTTGCTACCTCACCATTGCAAACAACTGGGTACCCGTTGCGTATCTGTTGGATCCTCCGACTTATCCTGATCGGAACTCTCAATCTATCGAGAATGGAACTCACGAAACTGCTGCATCGCTGAACAAATGGTACAGTATGGGCAAAGCCAGCAAGGCGAGCAGGGACATACTACAACTGGGAAGTAGATTGGAGATTGCCGAAGACACTGAATTATGAAATTTTTCTATGGAGATATGGAATTACCCTGGACGGGCTCATGCATTTAAAATAAGTCTCATGAATATCATTGACATTATATGTGTCCATTGATCTTTCCAAAGGTCTTGTCTAATTTTTAACGTAACGATATTCCACACTTGCACCCACAACCCGAGAACCACTTTCTGGCTTGTCTAATGACCACAGATAAAGCTTATCAGTACCAAACTCTACTTCCTTCACAATCTCGAAGCCGCATTTCCTCAACACCGCGCAGCTCCCAAGGTTATCCCTCTCACAAATCGCATAAATTTTCTCCACAAATCCAGAAGAACGATCGAGATCATCAAGTTCCATCCTCGGAAGGTCCCACCACATCTTCAACATCATTCGCAATGACTCCGTGGCGAATCCTTTACCCCAAGACTCCGGAAGAAGCGAGTATCCAATTTCCGGGCACGGGTCGACGGCATTGATACCCATATAACCAATGACTTGCTCTTCAGTATCTGGAATCGATTTATCCACAATCGAATACACAAACGAACGACCAATGACACTAGCGGGTGCCTTGAAGATCTTGCTCGATAGCCATTCTTTTGTCTGCTCAATGGACTGGAATGGTGTTTTAGGGTAACTGTCAAGGTTAGCTGGGTTTTTAGATGGCTAGTGTGAGATGTCTTACTTGGTCTTTGCTACTTCTGGCCGGGCACGCACGGCAAATAATGCTGTAGTGTCACGGTCTTTGACGGGGCGAAGGAGCAGTCGGTTGCTTTCAATTGATGGTCCGGACGATGGAACCAGTGCATAAACAGGCTGACGGGGCAGAAGTTCATCCTCCATTTTTCAAAGATACCGATTGAGACCCTTGGAACTAACTATTTACTTGGAAAGGAGGTGAGACGGTGGAAGATGATGTCTTATGTCTTGAAGTCTTGGGCCTTGAAGCCACAGCACGGAACAAAATTTGATTGGGTCTATTTTATGCCACTAATCCAGTCTCGGAGCCCGCCGATCGAATGCCATGATGGAACGACGCCAACCAGAGAAGCTTGAATTCAAGAGACTTGAAGCACCTGAAGTCAAAATACCAGAGTGTAAAACAAATTCCACGTGGCGGCCTTATCTCTCGAATTATCAGAAGCGCACGATAATTGCTTTTTTGACAATGCATAACATATATTCACACGCTCTCATTGGTCGCCCTTATCGCTGGAGAAGTCACGGGACTAACCCCACACTTTGCGTATGGGGTCTAGTACTTCCTTAGATTCGCGACTTCTCTTTGGAAAGTAAGCGACTGAGACGCAGAGTCATGGATCACCGGAAACGTGCGGCTCGAGCGTGAGTCTCAAGAGCTTCGAATATTGTGAAAGTTCAGCATCTGACTGTTTACAGTTGCGACGAATGTCGGCGGCTGAAAGAGAAGTGTGAAGGTGGAGCCCCCCTGCAGGCGATGCTCTCATTATCAGCGACAATGTGAATTCAAGGGCTTGATGTCGAGGACACGGGAGTTTCGCCCTTATGTGCCAAGGTAAGCTGTTTAATTCGATATCACCTTGAAATACATACTGAGAGCATCAGGGAGCGGATTGGGAGGTCTGATTTCCAAGAGCAAATTGAGCGCTCGAGATATATGGAACGGATATTGAAGCGAACTATTGAGGGCATTAGACTTGATACAAAAAGTCTGGCCAAAATGGCTGATGCACTTGATGCTGATGCATCAGATGCCAAAGAAGTAGAAGGGCTTGTGATAGATGACGAGGCTTGCACAATGGAGCCTGTTGGAGATACGGTTACGCGTCAGTCATAAACTCTGGCTTCAGTGGCCGATGCTAACTCCAAGCAGATTTCTCCGGTGAATTTTCATATTGGAATTTCTCCATGCGAGTCAAGGATCACATTGAGAAACGAATGCAAGGTTTAGGAAGTAGGGTAAGTATGATGGCTTTATTTCGCCATTGCACGCGCTTTTATTCTCGGGCTTAAACTGATAATTCTAGGACCTTCATGACTCGGATCAGGAAGAGGAGCCGCCACGCGTTCGTCACCTGCGACCAGGACGAGCTCATTTATCCGCCGCTATATCCTGTTGTCCTCCACGGCAGATTGCAGATTTCTTGGCGAGAACTTTCTTCAAATACGCAGAATCACATTACTTCTTTGTTGACCAGACTTGGCTCTCTGAAAGGATGAATATGTTCTATAACGATCAAGGGGGCTTCGCCAAGAAAGGCTGTGAAGTTACTATCAGCATTCTCCTCATGGTATTCGCTATTGGCACACAATATGCCCATTTAGAATCCTCTGCTCATAATCCTTCGAGCTCCACCGAATCTAACTTTGCCGAGGAGGACATCGGCACGGCATTCTATCAACAAGCCATTCGCCTTTTACCGGAGATTATCGAACATTCATCCGTTGAAAGTGTACAAGCCTGTTTGCTTTTTGGTTGCTACGCGCTTGCATTTGATGCCTCGGGGCTGGGATATATTTACATCAACATCGCCATTAGACTCGCCACGCAGAATGGCATGCACCGAAAGTGCAAGAGTGATGCATTCAGTCCAACGATGATCGAGACAAGAAATCGTGTATGGTGGACTGCATATCTGCTCGAAAGGTAGGATCCCGTGGCTTGAAACAAGACCTTTGCTAACAAAATTAGAAAAATATCCATCTTTCATGGTCGACCACTGTCAATGCTCAGAGCGGATGTGGATGCCAATATTCCTCTTCATCAACCAGCATTGAAAATGGGCGACTCTCGAGCTAGTGTCGCACGCGCAGAAGCGTCTATTCAGCTGATCTATTTTCTAGAAGATATATACAACGAAATGTAAGATTCTTTCATGTTGCAGAAAAGACACAATTGAACTAACACATTTGAAGTACCGTGCTTCGGAGCTGCCAAAAACAGCAAGTATCGAAGATCATCAAGAGCTTGCTGACTCGCAAAATGTCTTTGCAAACTTGGTGGAATTCTCTTCCCGAGGAGGTTTTGAAAGAAAGAACTCGATCCCCAATGCATGTTCGCTCAATAATGCATCTACGGTTGGAGTACTGCCTGGTCCGAATGTTCATGGGGCGTCCATTTCTGCTCAAAAAAGAAACATCAAGCACGATGGGTAACTCACCCCACTCAGAGACCAGTCCCTCTGAAACCCATACAGCGATCGAACCCGGAAGCCAGAAACTCTCTCTCACTCGCAGAGACTTAATCGAAGACTGCATTGAGGCAGCAACCGAAGCATTGGGAATTTGCCAAAATATCAGAGATAATGGCGCTGGTCTGGCGCGAGCCTCTTATATCGAGTATAGCTCATGTCGAGCATCATTGCTCGTGCTGATTGCTTACTCCATACAAAACTTTTCAGAGCAATTCCGGAAACTACTGTACACTGGCTTGGATATGATTCGAAAATTGTCTGTGGCTGGAGAGTCAGCTCGTTACGAGGTCGCCTTGATTGAGACACTCGAGCGGGCCCTGGCCCGCTTGCATACTGGACCTCAGCAGTCTCAACATAGCGAGGGTATGACACAACCTGAGGTAGCTGTATCAGATTATGAGGTATTCAAGCACTGGGGTGCGAGATTACGAAACGAAGCTATAATCGAGGCGCCTGGACTAACAAATGCCCCAGCTCCTCACGTCGGGGCATCTCCGACTTCTAGTCAACTTTGCGACAATGATAAGATTGGGGGAATTGACTGCGCGGAAGCATCATTTGACAAAGATTTCGACACAGGAATGTTTGGAGCTTTGGACTCCGTTATAGGAATGACCATCTTTGGCACCGAAAATTCCTCTCCATCAGCAGCATGGCCAACTTGGACAGAGACCCAGGTCCTGGAGCAATTCCTAACTAATCCGGAGTTTGGAGGAAACCAGGGAATGATGAACAGATAATGTATAACAGCAGAACCAGTCTCATGTAATCTAATGAAACGATATATTCATGTTTCCATACAAAACTCTTCCTTTTTGAAATATAAAACATTTTATCCTAGTTCGCATCCCTCACAACGAAGCAGCCACAATTTTCTGTGCCATCTCCACCAAAGTATCCTCCATAACATCCAACTTAGCATCAAAAATCTCAGCACAAGACTCCTTCTCATAAACAGTACAATAAGCCCCCCTAAACCCAACCTTAACAGCAGCAGTAACATCCCACATATGCGCAGCCGCAAACCATTTAATATCATCTTCCCCAAACTTCTTCAGCGCAGGCCGATAAGCATCAAGCGCCGGCTTCGCCACACCAGCGGTATCACACGTAATAAAGTTCTCCAACGGCATATCCAAACCCGCCCGCTCAAAGTATCCGCGAACCCGGACCGCATCGCCAGTAGTAAGACACCAGACGGTGAACCCGGCCTCTCGGAGCGTAGCAAAGCACTCTTTTGTGCCAGGGCGCAGTTCCAATTCTGAGTATGCCTGTGCGCACTCTTCGCGCTCGGTCTCTGTCGCGAAGGATCGGGGATCCTCAATGCCCATCATGTATAGTGTGCGGAAGAACAGGGCGCGAATGATTTCTTTGTAGGGTCTGCAGCGCTCGGAGATGGAGAGGAAGGTGAATTCTAACTCTGCGGCTGTCATCCAGGTGAAACCGAAGGAACGGGCAGTTATATTGTTTGCGAGGAGCTTGGGGCCGATTACGCGGTCGATTCCGGCGTAGAAGGCGTCGAAGGAGACGCAGGTTCCAACTACGTCAAAGACGACGTGCTTCTTGGGGGACATGGTAGGGGTAGTAGGTAGTAAGTAGGTTGGTGTTTGGTGAATGTCGCAGGCAAGCTAGATTGGAATTGAGATGTTGGTTTAGATTATGGGTGGCAGTGTGGTTTTAACAGAGGTCAATGGTCAATTCAGAGGGGCAATGTAAATGTTTAGAAGCTAAAAGAAGCATATATCCCACTAGAAACGGTGCGATTCACGATAGCGCCGATAGTTCCCCCGCACCGGAACCACAATCTAATCAGTTCGGATCCCGGTATTTTGGCTTTTCCTGATCGGGAAGGTCCGGGCCGGTCCGATGTGATTGGCTCAAGTTTTATCATGTCCGGAGAACTTCCGTACAATTTCCTTAATAGATTGGGATTCGCCTCCTATCCTGATAACCAGCGAGAATCCAGCGATACCGATACGGATATCGGTATGGCCGTGTTCTGGATTCATGGAGGCGTTCCAAGGTTAAGGCCGGGGCAGGACAAGATAAGCCAATTTAGTAACTACTAAGACTATCATGTAATGGAAATGACTAGGCAGCTAGACAGCTCCACAGTTATGTAGGATGATGGTCTCAGACCTGTATTACTAAAGATATGATGTCAATGAATTCAATATGTGATATTGTTGAGGTATATCTAGATAAATTTCAAGTGCGCTAATTGACATGGATTATGTATTCATTTCCCTCCCTATGACCACAGAACATTGAGTCTCCAAAGTCCTTTCTTCGGTTCCGGCTCAGGCTCAGGGTTATTCTGATACTGCTCAATGAAAGGCCGGATAGGGATCTCCGCCAATGGGATAATTTTAGTCTTCATCCAGAACTTATAGCCAAAGTATACGATCAAAATGAAAGGCAAATTGAAGTAGCAAGAGATAAAAGTCTCAGTACTCCAGTGCCCCTTAATAAAAGTGCTGTAGCCTCCGGTAAAGAACAGGAGAGTAAAAACGACTAAAGAGACCCAAGTGGTGTACGGCTGTAAGGGGGCAGCCCACGGAAGCTCCTTGTGACGATCGATGCCCTGCTTCTTGCAACCGTAGAGGAAGCGCAAGTAAACAATGAGAATGCAAAGCCAGTTCACAATTGTCGAGATGGAGACGAGATCCTGCAGCCAGGTGAACACAGTGCTGGCAGAGTCTGATAGTGTCATGTATCCCAGTGCCATGAAAACACCGTAAAGACCCACGGCGACGTAGGGGATCGTAAAGCGGTTCAGGCGCTTGAAGATTGCGGGTGCGTGACCTTGCTTTGCCATGCCATAAAGGATTCGGGAGCCGCCAAGCATGTTGGAGTTACCAGAGGACCAAGCGGAGGTGAGAACGACGGCATTGATGATAGAGGGGACGACTTTGATTCCAGCATCACGAGCGGCGATGACGAAGGGCGACTGCGACGCCGTTCCGGTGGAGGCGAGGAGGCTTGGGTCAGCGGAAGACACGACCAAGCCGACCATGAAGATCGAGAGCACATAAAAGAGAAGGATTCGGACGAAGATACGCCGGGCCGCCATAGGAATTGCCTGTCGAGGGTTTCGAGTCTCCGCCGCAGCGACAGTGATGTTCTCAATCCCAGAGTAGGCGTAGAGAGCGTTGTTGAACACCGTCCAAAAACCCAAGAATCGACCCAGAGATCCATCAATGCCGAGGTATTGAACAAAGGGACCATATGGGCTTTTCCAGTACTCGAACCCGATAGATTTATGATCAGGTCCCCCTCCACATGTAATCACCAACGCCATGATGTTGATTCCAATGACCAGCATGATTTTGAGAATAGAGAAACCGAACTCCAGCTCGCCATACACTCGCACGAAGAGGACGGCCGTGAAGATCATTAACACGCCGAAGATGGTGACCCAGATCGCAGGGCTGATGGTGATCCAGAATTCGACGATAACGGCACAGGCGACAAGTTCGGAGGGAATTGAGACGATGTAAGAGTAGACTTGGTTCCAGCCATTGGCGAAGGCCAGAGCAGGGTCGCAAAAGATCTCGGCGTAACGAATCACACCACCATTGAGGGGCGCAAGAGCACCCATTTCACCGACTCCAAAGACGACACTTGACACCAATAATCCGACAATTGAATATCCAAGAAACGCTCCCAAAGGTCCAGCCTCTGCAATCGCTCTTCCAGAACTGAGAAACAGACCGGTCCCAACAGTACCGGCGAGGGCAATCATCTGGATATGCCGCTGGTGCAGGCCCTGTTTGAATTCAATAATCTCTTCCAGTTGGCCAGCGGCATTCTCCACATCCCCCTCTTTTTGCATTTCGGTGTCGTAGGTGGAATATTTCTTCTCATTTGTGGTGATGTCCATTCTGTCCGGTGAATAGTTGATGGACATCTTCAAAGACGCCGTAAGAGAGGAAGAATGAAATTTTCAAATGCAGAATCCATTTTAAACCTTCTCATCTCGTTTTTTTGTACTTTTTCCACTTTTCCTGCATGTCGTCCCTTAGACTCTGTCGGGCACCAATCATCGTGGAGCCGCGCCAGGCTATCGCGGCTAATTGGCAATTGGCAGAGTCTCGTTGGTGGATACGACCGGATCTAAGACCGGCATCGCGATAACAAAGTGTATAAACGTCAAAAGCACCAGATAGACGCACTGACCCCGAATGGCCTCCCCTACCCCTGTCCATTATGCGGGGGAGGTTAATCAGTGGGGCTTGGGAAAGTCGGTATCGATGGCTGTATCGGGCTATGCCGGTCCGGCGGTGACTATAGATAAGTGGCCAGATACTGCTCCGATAGCAACCCGGCAACCGGGGGATCTGATAAAGTCGGTCAACCTTAAGCTTATAAAAAAAGAAGCTCTGCAATCCTGTATTTGCTTTTTTTGTCTTTCAACCCCTTCTGTATTGCTTGATACTCCTGCCACAATTATGACCCAAACAAACGGCATCGCCAACGGCTTCACCGCTATTGCTGGGACCGAGAAATGTCTCCCAACCGTCACCCCCGGAGAAACATTCTGGCAAACCGAGAAAGATGAGCTTCATGATCATCGATCGACGGAGCAGATACCTGAGCACAGCGATATCGTTATCATTGGTGCTGGGTATGCTGGCGTGGGTACTGCCTATCATCTTGTGAAGGACTATAATGCAAAGTCCGTCACCATCTTAGAGGCACGGGGCGCTTGCTCTGGTGCAACCGGCAGAAATGGCGGACACTGCAGACCTGATCTCTATGGCCATATTCCTACCTACATGGATCGAGCAGGAGCTCAAGCTGGTGCTGAGGTTGCTCAATTCGAAATTGCCAATCTACGAGCACTGAAGAAAGTCATCGAGCAGGAGAAAATTGATTGTGATTTTACTTTGACTCGGTCAACCGATGTTTGGTGTAATGAGGAGTCCGCAAAGAAAGCAAAGGCTGTTTATGACCGGATGGTCGCCGAGAACCTCGATTACATGGATGACGTCGTTTTCTATACTGGTGACAGAAGTGAAGGGGTAAGTCATATATTTTCGTTCAAAAGACCCTCAGATTGCTCCAGAGTTGCCACTGACATACAATAGATCTCCGGTGTCAAGGGTGCAAAGGCATGTGCAAGCTTTACAGCTGGCACAATGTGGCCTTATAAATTCATCATGCATCTTGTCCGATTAGTTGTCACAGCTGGCGTCAACCTCCAAACACATACCCCCGTCACTTCCGTGGAACCATGCCCGCAAGAACAAGGCGGCTTTACCATTACCACACCCCGAGGAAAGATGCACGCAGGAAAGGTTGTTTACGCCAACAACGCCTACGTGTCCGGCATTCTCCCCCAATATAAGAAGAACATTATTCCCTGCAAAGGAATTTGTTGTCGAATCACCCTTCCTGAATCCAAGGAAGCGGCACCCTTACTCACTAATTCATACATCAACCGAACCGATGAAAACGTCCTCTCATACCTGATTCCCCGTTCAGACGGCAGTATCATTGTTGGCGGTGCCGCGGCTGTCTTCCGGAATGCCGAGCATCAGTGGTATGACAATGTGGATGATAGTGTTCTGATCGACGCTGCAAAGGACTATTACATCGACTACATGCAGCGAACATACCATGGCTGGGAAGGCGCTAAGATTGATAAGCTCTGGTCCGGCGTTATGGGATACTCATATGACTCTAACCCGCATATTGGTTCGGTTCCTGGGGAATCTGATCAGTACATTCTTGCTGGGTTCAACGGCCACGGCATGCCTGTTATTTGGTTGTCATCGAAGGAGGTGGCCAAGATGGTTATGGAAAATATCTCATTTGAGGATACTAGTCTTCCTCGGCTGTTCCAAAGTACGCAGTTCCGTATTGATCGGGCATTGAATGGGAAGGAGGAGGATGGTGATATCCTTGGAACTGGAAAGTCTGCTGCTACGAAGCCATAAATTGCAGAGTGTATGTTAGAATGTACAAATCGAATATCAATTATGATTACTGGAAGAACTAGAAAGGCGAGATGCGGACTTTGGCCTATATTCCGGGTCTCATCTTGGTGCGTCCCGACTTTACCAAGCTTTACGAGAGGACTCCCACATCAAAGCGAATTGGTCAGTTCTCTATAGATAAATGTCCAATCCCCACTTTTTTAGGCAGAGATAACATATGGCAAAGTCTGGAAGATTTGATTGGCTTCTGTATATCCGCATATTAATTGCCCCCGCAGTGTCGTGTCGGCGGCATTAGCCGCAATGCTTGGTCGGATTTCGGGTTTCGGGTTTATGCCGTGCGCTGGGACATACATAATCCCTCACTTTTCGAGATTCTGTCACTTGCCCTTCAAGCCAATAGACACATAATACAGTTTGACCATTGGTCAAGGATAACATTCAGTCTACTTCCATACGAACTTTGGAAGAATTATCTTCATAATCTGACAACCCGGTAATAGAACAAGACAGTGACTCATCATGTCAGGCAACACGTCTACAACTCCTGTCACAACGGAGAAGACATTCAGCAACTACAATCAAGAGCAAGGAAAAGCCTACGCACAGGGCCGCTCTGACTACCATCCGAAGCTATACCAGTATGTCATCGACATCCACACCTCAACCGGTGGTCAATCCGACAGTCTTCTCGATGTTGGGTGTGGTCCGGGAAATGCCGCTCGAGCTCTGTGCCCACACTTCTCCCATGCTATTGGACTCGACCCGTCCGAAGGAATGGTAGCCACCGCCCGCTCCATAGGGGGCGTCACATCAACCTCCGAACCGATTCGCTATGAGGTTTCCACGGCCGAACATCTCGGAACCAGTCTATCTCAGCAGCCCATCCAAGATGGAAGCGTCGATCTGATCACAGCTGCTAACTCAGCACACTGGTTCGATATGTCCCAATTCTGGCCCACAGCCGCCCGCGTTCTCAAGCCCGGCGGTAGTGTCATACTATGGACGACTGGCAAGACAGACATCCATCATTCTGTTCCCAATGCAGCTGCCATCAACTCTGCCATGGATCAACTAGAAGAAACGCAACTGAAGCCTTTTATGGCTCGGGGTAATCTCATGACCCGGAACCGCTATCTTGACCTCCCCATGCCGTGGGATTTGGAAAACCCTGTGCCGGGATTCGAGGAAGCCGAGTTCGTTCGGAAGGACTGGGATCCTTCCGAGAACTTCCTCGCTCATCAACCGGAGATGAATTTGGATCTTGTGGAGAAGATGTTTGGGACTATGAGTCCTGTTGTTCGATGGCGGGAGGCACATCCGGATGCGGTCGGTACTGAGGATGATATTACGAAGATCTATCGGAGAACAATTGAGCGGCTGCTTCATGAGGCTGGGGTTGAGAAGGGGAAGGAGACCATCAAGGTAGCCATGCAGGCTGTGGTATTGGTTGTCAAGAAGAAATCCCAGTAGCCTCTAAATTTCCTGTCATAGTGTTAGTCTCATAGATTTGAAAACGCCCAGTGAAGATGGGAAATCAGGAGGTCTTTGCCTCCAATCTAGGCGCCAGGCCATAATGCTTACTCCAAAGGATCCGCTTACTGCCCCTTTAATATCATAAATTCCGAGTCCATTTGGGTTCACATCAAATTTACATGTCTACAAATGAAACGAATTTCTCACCATTTCAACCAATCAAAGTCCATACTTCCGCTAGCGCATCTTGAAGATGGGTTGCTTTGACCCCGAAGCACCAGTTGATTGGCCGGCTCGGGTTATTGACGTCATTTTTACTTTTTTTAGACTAACAGAATCGGCGTGCATACATCGCCAAGGTGATTTTAAAGACTAGGCCAAATGGAAGCAGTCAAACCACATAACATTGAGACAAAATACGCGTAGTGGGATAAATCATGTCCTGATCAAGTTGTTTAAAGAGGGGGGTGTCTCTTGGTCAGTTGGGCGTTGGGCTGATTCTGGTAACGCATACAAACAATAAGCAGATAATCCACCAATACTGGATCAAGTGCCACACCACATTATTTGCAAGTGAGAGACTCCATTATCAAGCTGTACTGCCCACTCTGACGCCTCAATCCAAGAGATGACATCATATAGCCTTTACGTCTTTGTAATCATTGTTGGTTGTGTCGTCGCTACATTCATCGGCTACTCACTACATTATATCTCAACCAACGGATTTGCAGACGATAACTGCGAGCCAGAGATGTCTGAAGAGCAGAAGCATTATATGCGGGACGTACGATGGCGAAATGTGCTTGATCTTCAAGAAGCATGCCGTGCACAGGCTCCTGGCCGGCCTCGAAATGGTGGAATGAGACAATGATGCCAGTTCATGATATGAGGAACCTTAGGTACGTCGAGCGCAGATTTCTGACCAATAGCATTATTATGTTTGACTTGTAAGGTCCAGCTAATGATCGAGCGCGCTAGATGAGTGACGTTTTTTTGATTCGACGGATATACATTTTGAACGTTTGTATGATCAGAGATTTATGCATGTTTTTAGTTATACTTGGCTTGTTTTGGATTTATTGAATGATCCAGAACATTTTATTGGATATGGGGTTAAAGGCGATTCAAGGCTTGAGGATCAGATACATACCCTTCTATGCTACTGCACCTATAGATTGCAAACTAAGCACCTCTGCTCAAAATTCAGTCCATGCTCTGGATAAAGAATCCTGGAGTCTTTTTTGGCTTGAATATCGGGCCCAGTTCATGTGATATTAGCAAATGTATCCTCAATTATACCATTGTAGTCGAAAGTGCAGTGTTCCTTAGAGATACATATTAAATCTTTTATTCGATCATTAAGTCGTAAATCTCTGATCCTATATGTACATTCGTAGGTTTTATAAATGTTATACATGTTCTTTCACACTAGCATCTCTATGAGATGCCTCGGGGAAATCACCATGTGTAACCTCAAACGTGTGCTGAATACCGACTTCGATCTTTGGTCCCGGAGGAAGACGAGGCGAGTGATTAATGGTCAAACCTTCCTCACTGCTGTTATTGCTAGACGTTCTCGTCCAGGTGGTTCCAAGACCCCCCTGACTCTCAATATTCGTCACCATCACTGCCAGTTTATCGGGTCGCAGTTCGCCTCTGTTGCTTGTGTCCATCGATCCGAGTGGCATCGCTTTCTGTTGACTACCACCGACGCGTCGGGAGCCTGATGCACGGGGGAATCCGGATGAAGGGTAGTTATCAGAGCGGGAGCCGAGCCAGTGGCGGAGGAGGGGACGAAGAGTTGCTAGACTGCCTGCTGTGATTCCGAGGCCAGCTTCGGCGATGGACCAGATGGCGATTTGGTAGGTAGCGTCTGAAAGGATTAGGTTGGTTCAAAAAGAAAAATAAAGCGAGCGGCTGGAGCTTACAGAGGAAATCAGGATTCTCGAATGTTTTAACGAAGGGCAGCCGGACGATAACTGCTGATGAGGCACTTGTTTTTGTTAGTGATTGGGTCAGATTTGTGGAATACGGGCGGTAACTTACACGCAGGCCATGCTAAGAATTCCGATGACGGCCACCTTGGCGTTTCTCTTCATGTGCAGGTCTTTCACGAGGAAAATTGGAAGGATTCCCACGGTAAAATCACAAATTGCCGCGAACACACTGTAAATGTATGTCATGATAACGATGATGTGGATATCGATGCAATAGCCCTCAATAGAGGGATCCTCTTTTGTTCGATTCCAGAAGTAGGACACTGGCTTGCACTGCAGAAGCATGAGGAAGAAGAACACCAATCCCGCAAGAACGGTGAGAATCATGACCATGTATAGAATCCAAATATGAGTCCGCTTGACAGTGATCCGCATCAGGAAAATGCACACTGACACCTTGCATCCAATCGAAGCAAAGCAGTAAGCAACCTCGCACAGCCACCAATAATTCATGGCGATCGCACGATGATCCGGTTCTAGGTGTTCAAATTGATACCCAGTACCATATCGAGTCCCTCCAATCACACATGAACAGAACATCATGAAAAATACCTGCACACATTAGCCTTTCCTCATGGGAAATGTAGAGGGAAGGGGGCACCTACCGCTGCAAATACCATCGCCCCATCGTCAAGACCAAAAGCTCTCACCACCCGGGCGCGGACGTAACAGCGCAGCATGACCGCGATGGTCGCCACGGGCATGAAGCAGGCCGCAACGGTCTGCACGCCCACTTTCCTGGCATGTTCGTCCGTGTGTGCCTGTCCGTCCGTCATGTTTGTGAAAAGTGACAGGAAGACATTGGAGAATTTTGTGGGGCAGCGGGATCATTTAAACAAGATCCTCACGGTGCGAATAGCCGCGAATTCTAGAATAAGAAAACGGGCATTAGATGGCCCGCAGCTTCAGGGGCGGGTTTAGCATCGAAGGGGCTTGACTAGACCGGTCCACCGGGCCAAAGGTAGAACGGATCAGCGTGGTAGCGTGGCCTTGGAAATGGTCGGAAATGATTAGTCGTTTACAGTAGTCAGTACACGGGAGGCTCTGAGAGGCCTATGACAGGCAGTGACAGAAGCCAATTGGGGATCCATTCCATGTTTCTGGGAACGGTCACTACCGAGAAATTGTTTCCTGATAAAGGAACATTAAGCTACTGAAGTCTACGCCTTCGGGTTGACGACCGGGTGCAGATCCACTTCAGGCCAATCGCCCCGAATCTGGAGCGATGTCCGCGGTCAGAAACTTGCCGGCGAACGGAATCTGATTGGTCGATTCAGAACTGGACAATGCCCATAGTGGGGTTTTGCTTGTCAAAGGAAATTACATGTCTTACATTGACCATGCCGCTCATATTCCACGATCGTCAGTGAAGACGTTGACGAACAAAATTCTTCCTTGTCGAATAAAGTTTTTTCAATCCCATAGTCTGATCTACCGACCAAACACTGCATGCACAAATTTGCATTTAGGTGAAACACAATAGTGGGAGATGTGGCGTGCCCTAGCCCTATGCTGCACTGGACTAGACCAAGTACGGTCTCCACCATCAAACGGAGACGCTAAGGGTCTGCGGAGCCAAGTTACCTATTCGAGTATTTCCTATGCCTTCACAAGCGGCAGTGAAAACATGTTCTCCGCATTCAAATGACACACCTGTACAAACTCCCTGACGGGGCATAAGTCCCGCGGATCTCCGGGTGTCAAAAATATCTGAAGCTATGAGTGGTACTCGTTTGATGCAGCGCGCGTCGATAAAAGCCACGTTTCAAGGTTTTCACCCCTGCTTACGCCCTGCCAAACCTTAACGAAAGTGTAATCAGATGGCTATTTTCATCAGATTCTTAACCTCGGTAGCCTTCCGGTCCCAGCGGAAGGGAAGTCGAAGGGCTCGTTTACTCGTATAACCTTATTGTAGTCTTGAAGCTCTCCTGCAGTGCGTCCCACATTAGGTCAAAAGGAGCGGCTCTCAGACCCATGGCATTCATCCATCACCCCACTTGTGCCACATGTTGAAGTGGAGTTGCTTCAACGTATACAGACGTGAATAAATTTTACGACCGAATTAGGCCTAGGCTTCCGTCGGCTCCTGAGCCTTGTTTTTGGGACCTTTTTTACTTTGGTAGATAAAGGAATTGCAAACAAACTAAGGGTTTCAGTACGATGGACCTGGTCACAATGGACAGAATATGAGAGAAGTCCGTCAAACAATTAGGCCGGTAGATTACTAACACTGCCGAGTGATGGTCTATGCGCTTAACTTCAGTGGAGTTCTTAAGATAAAAGGGTGGGTATTAAGATAACTCAAGGGCCTGGAACCTGTATGGATAGGGGCGCCCAGCCTCGCTGCTGCGCTGAAATTGTGGGTTTGAGGATATCTTCGCCGTAAACTGTGCAAGGCTCTCCATAGTCCCAAGCGATTGAACAGAGCCTTCTGCAACGCTAGGTTCGGTGTAGCGAGGACACGAAACGTTGAGGAGGCCATGAATCGTCTCGACAACCTCACTAAGTGACTATTAGAGATGCTGTCAGGTATGAGTTTTGCAGCTGAGAATCCTGTAGAGAGAAACGTTGAAACTCATGTCAAATAAATCGGGTTGGCAAGTGAGCAACGTCCCTAGTCAGCAACGCTCCCTATCTGTCCTCTCCCTTTCTCGTCTCTCCTTAAGCACCCCACCATTTTCCAATAGCGGGCTACAGGATTTTTGCTTTTTCGCATCCCCTGACTCGCAATGCTTCATCGGTCATTGTCGAAATAGGTTAATTGAGACGACGTTTACGCGGAGGCTGATCTACATAGGCTAACTTTCAGCGTTCCTTGGCAGCCACCCCCTGGTATCTAGAAGCCTTGTAATTTTGGCTATATGCCTGGAACGTAAAGCGTGAGACCCAGGCCTCAACTTGTCTGGTATGCAGATAGCTCCCACACTCACGCTCGTCACTTCTCTCTTTCTCTTCCGCTTGTCCTCTCGCTCTCCCATCGACCATCCACACATCTTCCCTGCTTCAAATTGGCCGAAAACAAGCGCCATGGCCCTCAACTTTGCAAACGACCCTTCTCCGAGATTAAGTTTCAGCCTAATGTTATTGGACAGGCGTGCTATTACCAATGATTGGTTATTTTGTCATTGACAAAGACAACAACTATCTTTAACTGAGAAATTGCCCTCTTTCAAATGACATCCAACGTCTCAAGAAACATCCACATTCACAGATTTGCACCCAGACAATATTCTTGTTGACGATATGGTGTCTGTTGCCTCGTCGGTCCTTTTTCAAGTGGTATGCTCTCGTCCAATCGAGTTGCTCCGCACATCTTCCTGGCTTTCCACCCAACCTCATTATGAGATTGCTGAAGAAACAGCCGATTGTGGTGCGGTCAGAATAGAGCATATTGATATCATGGTAACTGAAGAAAAGACGTCAGGATTAAGAGAATCCAGATTGTCCGAAGTAATGGAGTAGTCGAGCAGGGTTTGGCCCTCCCCTGCTCTTGCTAATCCGACCAGCCATCACGATTCTCTACAAGCAGATCTAGCCTTGCTCCATTGAAAATTGACCAAATCATGCCAGGTGAGGTTTTTCGAGAGGTGGTGTCCACCGGGGCAAGATACATCGGTACTAACATTAGCAGGAGGTAAGGGTCATTGTGAGTTGGACATCTCAGACTACATGGCTTTCAATAGCATAGTTGATCCATGTCAATGGCCCAAACTCTAAATAAACAGCATGTCCGTACACTATCCGGGCTTGATTTTACCATCAATAACTAGGCTTCACTTACCAGTCGTCCATGACCTAGGAAAGAAAAACGGAATGTATAGGACGGACCAACGGAGACGAAAGAAACTTGTCCTATCCGACGTAAGACTACAGAAGTATAGTACCTTTGGAATGCTACAGTACCAAGCCGCTTTCTCCAAGAAGGCACGTTGACCCGGAGAAAACGGAGAGTCCGGAGAAATCCAATGTCTGTGCCGTACCTGCATGAATGGTCCGAGGTCGGACATTGGGAAACTCGGCCGAGGCTTCTTAAAACGGAAGATGAAGCCGACCACCACCAAAACTTTGAGCCCTGCTTTTGTTCACCCCCTCACATCATGTCTTCATTAGACACGCGGCTTCCCTTGTACCTGGCAACCTCGGTCCTAATTTGTTCATGATCGTCATAATTTCCCCACTTATCTGCAGGCCTGGCATCTGAGGTCTTCAGATTCTGTCGCTAGATGCAGGTTTCATCAATTGAAGCGGCATCGTTTTGCCGAGTATACACAGCAACTCTTCTCAATATGGATGAGAGGGAATGCACAAACGGCGATTTACCTAACAAGTAGTAACTAAGCTAACTTCTCCGACATTTCCTGTACATGCCTACAGATGCAAGAAGCAGTATAACCAATAGATCACTGTCGTCCACCGAACCAACTTTGGAAGCTCGGCCCTGGCCCGAATCTGCTCCCACATTCGGGGTTTATTCAAGCCTCACCCGAGATGATCGTCATTAACTCTTTGCATGAGAACGGAGACGTCTTCCCGTCTTGGCAAGTATCAGCTATGGGTGATGCAATACGTCTCCGGGGGATTCCTGGTTGACTGCATGGGGTACATATATAAACCGCGATCTCGTCGATCAATTGACTTCATTCCATCCTTTTCAACATCTCCCCCCGCCTTCCGATTCCTGTCTTAGGATCAATCCAGCGGGATGACGTCTTTCATTAACAGGGGCCTTGCAGCCCTGGCCCTTGGCGCTGCTGTCGCCGATGCCCAGCTCTGGGACAAGGTAATTGAGACCTCCCTGGGCCCTGTCAAGGGTTACAAGTACTTCAACGAGTCGACTCTCGAGAAATACTTCAACCGCTCCGAGTCCAATGTTACGGCCTACCTTGGTATCCCCTTTGCCGCCGACACTGCCTACCAGAACCGTTGGAAGCCCCCGCAGCCCCGTGAGCCATGGAACGAGACTTTCGATGCCACTACATGGGGATATGCTTGCCCTAGCAATATGGCCAGCAACATCAGCGAGGACTGCCTCAACCTCAACATCTGGACCAATGCTGGAAGTGCAGATGCCAAGCTCCCTGTTATGCTCTGGAATCAGGGCTCCGATGAGACTAGCAATGATGCTTGGTGGTACGGTGGTGGTATGGCCCTGAAGGATGTCATCCTGATCACCTTCA
Source organism: Penicillium longicatenatum (assembly GCF_028827895.1). NCBI lineage: Eukaryota > Fungi > Ascomycota > Eurotiomycetes > Eurotiales > Aspergillaceae > Penicillium > Penicillium longicatenatum. The sequence goes on along the minus strand of NW_026643120.1, from coordinate 2,793,502 downwards.
ACCGCCGTGACGATGCTTTCGGCTACCTGGCCCACCCCGAACTCAATGCTGAGGGTCTGAAGGCCACTGGCCACAACACTTCCGGTAATTACGGTGTCCTCGACCAGCTGGAGGTTCTCAAGTGGATTCAGAAGAACATTGCCAACTTTGGTGGTGATCCCGACCGCGTCACCGTTGCTGGTCAGTCTTTTGGTTCTTCACAGGTCTACCACGCCGTCAACAGCCCTCTCTTCAAGGGTTACTTCCACGGTGGTATCTCGGAGTCCGGCATCCGCTGGCCCCGCGACCCCATGCTGGCGGGTCTTGCCACTTCTTACACTAACATGTCCGCTGCCCTCTTCCACGGAACGAATTATACCACTTTCCACAATGCCTCCAGCATCGCCGAGCTGCGTGAGAAGTCGATGGAGGACCTCTTGATCGGCTCCCAGGACCGTGTCAACAGCACCTGGATCTGGTGGGTGACTGCTCTCTCCGCCGACTACCCATTGATCTTCAAGCCGGTGCTGGACAACTACGTCCTCCCTGAAAAGTACATCGAGTCATTGATGAACGGCCCCGCCAACGACGTCCCCGTCATCACTGGTAACACCAAGGATGAGTCTGGCGCCTCCCTCTCCACCGACTACACTCTTGAGGAATACAAGTACTACTGCACCCTCAAGTACGGCAGCCTTGCCAAGCGCTACTTCGAGCTCTACAGCGCCCAGGACAACCAGACCCTCGCCGACCACGCCTGGAACGCCGCTGCCCGTGATATGGGCGTGGTCGGTTCTTGGGCCTACGGAACTGAGTGGTACAAGGCTGCCACCTCGGATTTCTACACCTACTACTGGACCCACGCTCCCCCGGGCCAGAACCAGGGCGCTTTCCACCAATCCGAGATCATGTATGCGCTGAACGCCCTGTATGCCAATGCGGACACCTACCCTTTCACCGCTATCGACTACGAGATTCAGGAGCAGATGTCCTCCTACTGGGCTAACTTCGCCAAGACCCTTAACCCTAACAATGGTGGTTCTTACCAGGGCAAGGGCAAGCTGGCTCATTGGGCGCCCAACAGCGCCAACGGCACCCAGGTCGTCATGGAGCTGGGTAACCACTTTGGCAATGTTCCCATCGCGCGTTCCTCGAAATACGTCGATTTCATTATGGACTACTACTCCCAGCAGATCGCTTACTAAAGGAGGTCCAGTCACGTTTCTGGTAGATAAAGCCTGGAGCTTTCAACCGAACCAGAGTACATGTACCTCTCTGTGAAATACATAAGACATGATTCTATCTGTCCTGTCTACTTTTCTCCATTCATGTATCTACATTCAAACATTTATACACGATATCAACTCGAACTCGAACTCGAACTCAGACCCTGCTAATCAATCTACGATCCATATCATCTATTTCCATATCTGCAAATGCAGAGGCTATACATGTGCAACCCGAGTTTCACCGACATGTGACCCCATGCAACCCCTCGGGCAGCAGAGCAAACATGGCAAAAAATGCCACATCCAGTAACGTAGTCCAGACAATCTGATCCCGCCGATCTTATCAAGTTCAAGATCTACAGATCACCATTCGAGCCAACGCAGTGCCGATCCGGGTCTAGTCTGGTCGCACACAGACCCTAGTGGGTTCATAGCGCGTGGATCCTCCAGCAGAATGACTAGACTGGATTTGATGTGAGGGAGATCCGTATGCACATGTCGTAGTCGTACAGATTGGCTTGGACATACATCTTCTGTCATGTGCCCCCTCGTCCTTTGTGACTTTTTTTCTTTTCTTATTCCTAGCAACTTTCGATTCAATAAGTTGTGGGACCGATATTTAGTATTTCATTCGCGTTGATCTAGGTGAGTACGAAACATATCGTGAATCTAGTGCCTGCCAGTCCTATCTGTGATTTCTATTGTGAAATTCCAATTACTGGTTTACCCTGCTTACTGTGGATGTCTACGTCTGTTTTCGTTTCAACGTGCCATGCTGACACGACCAACCACATTAGGAAACCATCAAGGTGAAACGGCCCTAAAATTCATTCATATCCATGCCTATGTTATTCGCGGAACCATCTCCAGATACGACGATCACGATGCAGCCGCCCTCGTCCTCTCCCGACCACAAAACTGCCAAGAATGCTACCGGTGGTGACGCAAATTGGACTCGAAATATACTATCCTCGATTTGGGGCTTTTTCTCCAGTGGGCCTGGGGAAGATACCGAGGCTGATGCTGTTGAGGCATGGGTTGGGGTGCGGAGGGGGCGGGGTCGATGTCGGTCTGTTGGGGAAGTCCGGTGATCAATGAGTTTGAGAGAATAAATTGGGAAGGTCTTGGGTTTCGGGCATTCATGGATTGGATTGGGCTGGTTATTTGTTACCTCGGGGTTGGATTCAGTGCAATTTTATTCATTATACCAATACAAGTTACTATATTTGAACGGTTCAAAATGTAATCAAGACAAAGCAGTTAGATGCTCAGTAATAAATCGAATCCATAGGTGGTATAGATACATGGGTAACTAGAAACATCGCCATACACCAAGTATAGTACAAGTACAGCTCTTCCCGGAGAGACTCAATCACCAGCTGGGAGTCACAAACGCTTAAAGACACAAAGGGTTATACAAATCGAGCGGAAGCTTAAGCTTCCACACGAGTAGGAATCTTGACCGTACCACGAGTGCGATCATTCGTAGGCACACCGTAGCGACGACCAGGAGCCCAGGGAGCCCGGCCATCAACGCCGACGGTCTCCTTGGTAAAGACGGCATCCTGGATGCGGTAATCAAAGCGCCCACCGACGGGCTCAACATGGCTCACGCTCTTCTCGCGACGTTCCTGAGCACGCTCCCGACGCTTCTTCTCAGCCTCCTCCTGGCGCTTGAGGCGCTGGCTGTGACGTTCGGTGACCAAACGGCGCTCGTCAGGATAAGCCATGCGATCACGCTCCAGCTGAACCAGTTGCGGGTGCGGGATGCGCACGTCCGCAGGCTGGAGGACCTGGCGGGCGTTGGCGCCCTTGCCGACCCACTCGATCGAGCCAGGTTTTTGCATCACCTCCTCGGCAAGGTCGGAGGGATGAGAAATCTTTTCCTTTTGTTCATTCTCCATAGCCGGGGCTCCGGAGAATACTCGACCGGCATCAACTCGGGTAAACGAGCGCGATTCAGGGACGGGGTAAAAGATTTGTGAGCCAGTGGAAGGGTGGACGGGGAGGTCGTTAATAGGCTCGTGGTAGGTCTGGCGCTCGCCCTGCTGAGAAAGCGGAGTGACCGGAATCATTTCATGGACTGCACGAGCATATGGCAACGCCATAGGCTTACCCTGTTGCAAATGATATTAGCAACCACCGACAAACAAAAATGTGTAAGGTGTAATTTGAGTGAAAATGACAGCAATTCAGTTTAAAGGAAATTTCTAACCAGTCAAGCAAAGCTTGTGTCTTCAAGACTAATCGATTTTTTTCTTGACTCATCATATGCGTCGGGGATGGGACTTCGGAATGAAGCTAAGAAAAAGAGAGGGAGAGAGAGAAAGGAGGCTAGCTTACCTGTGACTTTTGTCTTCGCTCCAGCTCCACCAAACGCACCACCGCTGCGATCCGCTTCATATCGATACCAAGCTCGACACTGACGGCGCGCAGACTCTTCTTCTTCTCGACAACCCGTACATAGACCTCGTTGCGCAGGTCCTCACTGAGGACACTCTCGCTAATGAAATTCCGGTTGTTCGGGAACGGCCGTGTTGTATCAGTGAGATCCATATCCCGTGCATCCTTCAAATAATTGGTTTCGCCAGGAATATGGTGTTTGTAGGCAGCTCCCTGGGTGTTAAGCCACTCAAACATTTGTCGACGAAGCTTGGTCTGGGGGGCGGCCGTAGCCGAGAATTGGCGGGAAAGGGATTGTGATGAAGAGCATGAGGGAAGTGAGGAGGATGAGGATGAGGAAGTGAGATAGGGGAGAAGTGCGTTGGACACGCGGGTCTGTATCCGAGGCGCCATTTGGGGAGGGGGCTGTTGCCCTGTGAATTATCAAGGAAGACCAATGCTATAAGAGGGTATGGAAAATATTATTCACAAAAGCAGCGGCCAACAACAAGCCTGCTGCAATTGGTGGGTTGGGGGTTGCGGATGTTGGGGGGTTGTGTTTGTGGCAGGGAAAGAAACTTTTTCGGCGAGGAAGTTGGCGTGGTGTGTCACGTGCCTAGCTTCCCCGGCATCCACCAGTTCACCAGTTCGTTTCTTCAATGCTGGATTGAGACCAGAGACGAGTCCAGACTCTAGAGTACACGTATTCAAGTCTGTTGTGTCAGAAAAGAAACCAGTGCAGCTTTGTCACAATTCATCAAAGTGGAAGGTACGAGATCTACAAACCAGGAAGCCGCGATTTTCGAGTATATACCTCCGCCTCTTTTCCGGATTCTAACCCTTGTCTTCTTTTTTTATTCCTTCTTCCCCTCATTCTATGAATATTCCAAATAGAGCAGAAAAAAGCTGTACTCCAGATTTGTTGGGAATCGGCACGTTTCCGCTCTCAAGATATCTCAATTGTCTGTCACTTTTCTGTCGTGATTCTCGAATCCAGACAAACATCTCACTTGGAGTGATCTGGATTTTTTTAGGAGCTTTCGAACATTTTTAGTCCACAGCTGATGACTCGAATGGGTCTTTATCCAAGAAACTCATGTGCCACCCGTTTCGTTTGATATCTCAAACTTTTCTAAATCTCTTGCACTCACGCTGAATCCGGAGAAGCACCTGAAAGGCACCTGTTAGCCAGGAACTCGCATGACCAAATCTGGGTTGTTCTGGCAGTATCCACAGCGTAGACAGTGAACAGATGGGCAATGCTAAATCAGGTATGGACATGGACTGCGGGAAAGCCGCGAGCAAGAGCAAGCCACTCGGCTACCTAGAAACACCGTGTCTTCCTTAAGACTATAAACCTTTATCTGACAGTCAATTGAATTGAAGGTTGAAAAATCCATGGGAGCGGTTCAAAGGCATTGATCTCAGTGAACTTTGGAGTAAACGTACCACTGGAGCAGTATTCCTGGACATCCGTCTCTTCATACCTGAACCTATTGGAGGGATATTCGTTCCAGGCCACTGTGCCTTTGCATGCGCCAGTTCGGCAATAATACAGGGTCCTCTTAGTCTCCCATCTTTTCCTGAACATAGGAGCAAGGCCATAGCAAGGTTGTTCCATATCTCGCAGCTCACAACGATGAAGAGCCAATTCTTTTTTATCATATTCATCGAGTTCACGTACTCCCAGTTGCACTCCCGGGCGGCGAAATTCATGATCGTACCCGGCTTTCAACTTTTTATGTATACGATACACTTGTTCTGCTCAGATTGTCGAACAAGCCTTCGCGATTTAGTCACGGTGGACTCTGGTTTGACTTAAATGCGGCATGCTCCTTTGCGTTCTGATGCATACTCGTCAAGATGTGAGACCTGTGGGTCATGCTCTTATATAGAACTTCCTGTAAGATGGTAAACGGATCATGATATGTCTCAATGACAGGCTGGATCAACGAGAGAGCCGCAAATGCCTAGGTGCTCTGAGCTCCAGTCAAAATTTGCACAAACATTTGGATCCCCAGTCTTATATCGAAAGACGAAGTAGGCGAGTAATTTGATGAGAGCCTAATTTTTAAGCGTATCCACCTGGCAGGTGTGAGGCACCAGGGGTTGTGGAGTACACCCAGAGGGTGAAGTAGAGAGCGTGACGGCAAGGGCATGAAGAACGGACCTTGAGGGGAAATGATATGATAGAGGCGACGATTTGCGGTAGGTATACCTAAGTGAGTATATATAACCGTGGAACTATCTGAGTAGATAGCCTTCCAAGGAAGATGCCTACAAAGTGCACAAATTGGCCCCGATATCTCAATGGATGGATGGATTATCAAAATCAAATAATCTCCTTCCAAGGTTGGTCAATTGATATTTCAAAATTGATGCGCATATTATCACCCACCTATTTAATGTATAGAAGGACATCTGGATGTTCATGCATAGGTAGGCCCATAGCACTTCCAAGGTTTGAAGGCCACTTTTACAGGGCACATGAGGTACATAGGGCCGATCTTGTCACGTGTATTGCACATGTATTCCGTGGTCTAGCGCCAGAAACAGCTCCAGAGACAACAAAAGTTTACTAGAATCACCCGATTTTTGACAATAACAACACTTGCACGCCTGAAATAGGTATGTACTGTATTCATTGTTTTGATTCTCGGGCGAGGTCATTGAAAATATTAGATGTACTATACCAAAGTGAGTAATGAGAGGTTTACGAGACGACGTACCACCTACGAGGAAGCATCAGAGCTACTTAGCAGAAACTACATGTATACGTAGCTTTTTATACGTGGGGCCTGGGATTGCAGTATAGGATTTGGTTGCAAAGATCCAATGTATCAAGTACAGATTGAAGCAAATATATCAGTATCAGGTCCACCAAGCAAGGCAGAAAGAGTGTGAGTAGATAGAGACACAAAGAACACCTTCAATAGACGATAAAAGACAGGCCGCATTTCCTCGTCTTATCCCAGACATAACAATCATAAGAGAGAGAGCTAGCAGACTCTCTATGCGGAGGCAGAATGCCCCAATTCAAGTAGAGTCCACTTGAAAGACGTAGAGAGGAAAGCATGAGAACATGAGTGGTCATGCAAGCAAGTTAAGACAAGCATGAGCGAAATGCGCTATGAATCGAAAACAAAACCAACATGAGCCGGACGCCTTGTTTTTCTCCTTCGCTCCAGGAGATAATGTATGGAAACAGCCGAGGGAAACGCCGTCGTTAATGCGTAGTTGACCGAAGTCAAGCAGCATTGCGTAGCCCATGCCATGGAGTAGAGGATATTAGGTCAAAGAAAGCAAAGAAAAGCCACATAAGACACCTTCTTTGGTACTTGCAAAAAGAACAAGGTCGCAGCGACAAAATAGCAGAATCCATTCCGTTGCCCACGTGAAGATGCTCTGATAAAAGGACAAAAAATATCAATCAGCTGGTAAAAGTAGGGGAATCACGGTCAAATAAAGCTGTGCAGCTCGTGAGGGAGGTCAATACGCCTTATAAGGGGAAAATGGCCGGAACCCAAGGCTGCACAGGCGAAGAGGAAAATAGTAATAATAGTAGCAGACCCAACTAAAACAAGCAAAACAAGGGTATGAGGGTGGAGATGAAGAACGCGAATGGTCGACGAAAACAAATGCGCTGTGTGGGCGCCACGCCGACCAGAATAAGAGTACAAGCTCAACAATGACCTAAAATGCAATCCTCCCAAGGGGAAAAATAAAGAATGTGAAAAAGAGCGCCCGAGTCCCCATGCAATACAAATAAATAAAGACAGCCAACGCATATGAGAAAAGCGATTATAAAGCAGAGGAGAAGAAACATAAGAGCAGTGTCGAATCAAGACTCCCGAGAGGTATGCAGCCGCCGAATGCTGGTCTAGCTCGCGAAACGAAAGCAACCCCAATGCGCCAATACCCCAGTTCATTCATGAAACATGCCGGACATCATCTCAAAAAGCAAGACATTGGAGCCTTAACGACCCATCATGTAATCAGGGTAGAAGGAATTGAAGCCATTCATGTTCGGCCCCGCATTGTTGCCGGCAGCGCCTTGAGGAGGAGGCGGCGACATCATCATTGAGTTGCCTCCGTTGGCTCGAATTCCAAGGCCGGAGTTGTGATTGAACTGGGAGTTGTTCATCATTGGATGGGGACTCCCCTGCGCGTGGACGTTGTTGCCGTTGCGCATTGGCATGGCAAGACCCGGAGGTGCTGCGAGACCTGGAGGTGGTCCACTTACTGATGAGAACATATGGTTGGGTACACCGCTAAGATTGCTCCCACCTGGAACACCACCCGGTCCAGAGAGCGGGTTGGCAGGGTTCATGCTGCCAGGTTGACCAGAACGCACCCCAAGAGGGTTTTTTGAGAAACTGAGACGAATGCCAGTCTTGACACTGTTGGACAATTTATAGCCGTACAATTCATTTAGAGCTTTGCTTGCCATCGCCACCTCGTCGAACTCCACAAAACACATGGGACCGTTCTGTTTGTTCCGGAAGCAGAGTCGTTTATACCCGCGCTGCTTTGAGAAGAGCGCCTTAAGCTCTTCTTCAGAGGTGTCGGGAGGCAGATTGCCCACGTAAAGTGTGTTGCAAGGTGGGTTGAGATCGTTGGGATTGGCAGCTGGCAGGCTATGCCGAGGAGTGTGTTGACTACCATAGGGGTAGCCTTGACCTTGGCCATGGTTGCTTGGATAGGCAGACGACGGGCCGCTTCCACTCATACGAGGGCCGGGACCACCAGATGCATAATTCGGTAAAGGAGGCGAAGACATAGTCGTCGAAAGAGAGAGACTACCAAAGCGACCAGTTGGGATCTGAGGGTTGGTTGACCGACGCCCAACATTGACTGAAGCCGAGTGTCCGTTTTCCGCGTAGCCCACGGGGTCCTTGAGAAGCTCTCCAGTCTCCTCGTCGGGATCCTCATCGATCATGGACTTTCCAGTTACACGTGGCAGATCGCCAACCCCATTCCCGATCGGAGATTGTGGGGAGAAAAGGCTATGGAGACGCGATCCCGACTCGGATGCAGAGGGCAATCCTTCGCCGATCGCTTGCCCAGATGGGTTTGAAGCAGAGAGTCGCTCTAGGCTCTGGAAAGTACCATTGAACCGAGATGACTGGCGCGAGAGGTGGCCATTGGGGACACCGCCCAGTAAGCCACGCGTCGCGGTATGATCAATCGTGTTGCGACGCGCATTCGAGAGGTTGGATCCGACCGGACCAGGGTACATCTCAACCACCATGTTTGCGTCGTTCTTAGAGTTCGGTTTGCCGTCCAGAAGGGCACGGGCCTCTTCAGCCGCAGGCAAAGTGTTGAAGCGCGCGATCGCGCTCAGGAACCCGTCGTCCTCCGGGTAGTCGGAAGTCACAAAATCAGCATCAACGAAGTCCTTGGCGAAAAGAAGCATACTGCGAAGGGCTTCGCGGCTTGTGTTCCGAGGCAGTTTGCGCATGAAAATCGCACCTCCATTGTTCGCGCGCCCCAGGCCGTTCAGGCCCTGGAGGTTGCGATCGGCATCACCGAGGCGCATTCCGTTGTCGAAGCTGGAGGAGCCGAGAGGCGAAAAAGGGTATGTGAAGGTCGGTGCTAGAGATGTGGGCGCTTGCGAGACAGTTGGGCTATACACGTCGGTCGACATCGCATGCTGAGTCGTCGCGGGCACCTTGTGAAGTGGCTGCTGCGTTGGCGACGAACCAGAAGATACAGACTCTGTGCGCTGAGTTGTTCCGAAAGAGCCGGGACTCGTTCGAGTTGACTGATTCGAGCTGCCGCTCATCCCTCACGAAAATTGAAATTTAAAGGATCGAGATTCGCGACACGGGGTTGAGGTACCCGCGAAAAGGAGTCGCTGAGATATAAGGGCGCAGCGCGCGTAATGATACGACGAAGGCGTGAATGCGCGTATGAAAGGAGCGGGCGAGACGAGTAAGTCAATCGATTGTATGGCAGGGACGTTCGCTCCTCATCGGATCTGCGACAGTGGCGCGCGCGGGACTCGGGGGAGAGGGAGGGGTCTCTATAAGTGTCGAACTATCGGATCTCGAACTCGATCTCACCAGAATCTGATGACAGGTTGAAAAGAGAAAGAACGATGGATGCAAGATGGGAAGGGGGGTAGAGATGGAGGGGGGCAAAAGAAAGGTGGAAGGGGGAAGGGGGGAAAGAAAAGAGTCCGGAACGGTCGAGTGCAAGAGCCAGGTGCCAGATCCATGGATCTGCCTTCACGACGCGACTTAACGGGGGGGAAACATGTATAATACAGGGGGAAGGAACCTAAACATAGTATGTGCCCCACTTACTATGTGGAAGTACTCCTCCCATAAATGACAGTACGTCGTCATATGGTTACGTTGCGCCGCCCTGGAACCTGGCCGCTTGCAGAACGTGGGTGTGGGTAAAGTGCGTGCCCCGAGCTGCAGCGGAATGCCCCAGTTTTCTGCATTTCTTTTTTCTCGTTTCCCTTCTTCTTTTCTATTTTCAGATATGAAACTGGGGTTGTTCTAGAAACACGCAGGTTCATGGAGTCATGCGGGTTGCCGTTCAATCCCCCCCGGGCCTCGGTATTTGAATACTATAATAGAACTTATATATACAACGCAACCTGAGTAACTGTAGCTAGTGCTTAGACAGGAGCCTAGTCCTGACTAACAGGTAAAGGGAGCAAATCGGAATGGTGTAAGGCTAACATGAACCCCCTGGTCCAAAGGCGTCAGTCAGCACGGCAGTCAACGGACTTGCAGCTCCGCCCAAAATGAAATGATCCGATTAACTCTCATAGATCGACCTCAAAGATCCAGATGTCCCGGATTCTAGCAAATCAAACGAGGTGGGTTCTTTGGAGAGGGCTTATAAACCAGATCTAGAATCCACAATGGTAATTAAATCATAATGAAAATTAAATCCAAAAAAAAAAACAAAGCACAAACGAAACAAAGCAGAGTTCAAGCTAAAAGCCGTGCGCATTCCTCGAGTCTGGAGTAATGGGGAAACAAAAGTCAGTGCTTCACCCATTTTGACCGCCTCGAGCAAGACTCCTCACACCATGAATACGGAGCACAAAGAGAACCAACCCAGACTGTCAGCCCAAATCCATGGAATTCGCAAACTCAAAAGCCGGCGATCCTCCAGGGCGGCTGACCAATTGCCACGGGCTTGACCCGGATCTGCGATCGGATTGGCTGGCTCAAGAAAATGGCTTGGTCTTATCGAGCGCGGATGGTTCGTATGGTTGGGCCGTGGAGAGAAGCACCGCCCTCGGGGAACAGAGGCTGGCCTCGATGTGGTCTAGTACCTCCCCTGCGTGCCTGGTGGGAGTGTTTTGTGTGGATGCGTGTGAAGGACCGGTCATAAGCGCGTCACTTACCTGACTTTTAGGTAGAAATTGTATGATGGCCTGATCGCGCGTCTATCGGGGTACATTTTGTGTTTGGCTAATGTATGCGCCTTCGAATCGGGTCTTTGTTTCGGCCATGTGAAGATCGGATCGACAAAGAGAATCCAGCCATAGAGTGAGATGTGCATCTCGCCAAATGCTTATTTGCGTGTGCGCGGATGTTTTTCACATAGTATACATAAGTACAATGAATATTTGGAGGTTCTATACCCCTCTCAATGGGCTTCCCAGAATGGCCCAACTCGCAAGAAACGCCTCAAATGCCAAATTCAAAAACTAAAGGGTACATGGGAGAGTCGACGTCCCAACTAATCTACCTAGGGTCTCTTGGTAGATCTCTGGGTATGGTCAAGTGCCTATCTGCCAGATAAACTGCCTGACGGAAGCAGGAGTCTTCTCTGGAACAGATGGTTTCAATCGGGATAACGGCATTCATGCTTTGTTGTAGGTGGATGGCTTCTCTTCAACAAGGCCGGCCTGTAGAAACACCATTAGCGAAGTCCTGGCTTAGCCATCAAACTGTCTCGCTTGGAGTTGACCACGGAAAACATTTCAACCAGCACACTGATCCTAGTAAATCCAGCATGCGCTATGTATTCCGTCTCTCGTGGCCAACTTCAAAAGCGAAGCTCACGTACCATGCTCATCAGCTTCCACACCGGATCACTTGGCTGCGCACCAACACCGAGCCAGTACTTCGCACGTGCCCGGTCGAGCGCGATCTCCTTATAGGGGCGCGCATTGGGGTTCTCGTTGTACAAGTTCGTCGGAATTTTCGGGATGGGGTTGTAGGTACCGATGACCTCAAGAGGCTTGGAGCCGCGGGCGGACCTGGATCATCAATTAGCATCAACTGATAACACCTTTTGGTTCAAATGTTATATATGCAAGTTTCATTTCCGAGACTTGAAGAGGATAGACGTGGATGTGATTGGCAAAGATATTGGGTTTAAGAAAAGGCAGAGGATCTGGTACGCACCGGGCCTGCGCTACGACAATGTTGAAGAAGGGGCTGTGCTTGTTGCCAAAGCGCGCCAGTCGAATTCGGACAACCATGGCGTCGGTTGTGAGAGGGGTTTGCGATGAATGTGATCTGGAATTAGCTCGGAGGAGGTGAAATGGACTCTCCGCAAAAGTTCAAGGAGAAGCGGAAAATTCGATGATCCGGGGCATCCAAATCAGGATTAGCGTCGGTGGGAGATGATGTAATGCATGTATGAGGTCCCCCGTCGCCGTATGTATTTCCCAACCTCAATTTATTTCTACTGCAATCCACACAAGGGGAATATTCTTCATATTCAAAATACTTGTATACGATTGCGCAGGCAGTGTACAATAAATAGTGACAACGGGTTTGTCACTTACATGTTGGGTTCACTCACAAAGCGTTTCCCATTGCCCACCGTTCGACGCTACAGCAAATCAATTACCATGTCTCTCAAGGTATGATCACGAGAAAGCTTTCGTGGAATCTAGCTAATTGAGAGGATGACCAGGCAATTTCGGCAAAAGATGCCGCCTCGCTCGACAAAGATCTCATGGACATGGGCGGCTGGTCCCTCGACCAGTTAATGGAGCTGGCGGGTCTTTCTGTGTCGCAAGCTGGTCAGTTCTACCTGCCCGAAACCGAAGCTACAGATGATTCTAATAATTGGTTATAGTTTGGAAAGTCCACCCCCTGAGTGCAGGTTCTAATGTTCTCGTGGTGTGTGGACCCGGTAACAACGGTATGCCAAACCTACATAAGTCCCGGTCACCTTCAACGAAAAGTACCATGACCTAATAGCATCGTATAGGCGGAGATGGACTCGTAGCGGCCCGACACCTCGCACAATACGGATACAAACCATCAGTCTACTACCCCAAAGAGGGCAAAAACGAGCTGTACCAGCGTCTAAAAACCCAACTCCACAACCTTTCCGTCCCCTTTATAACAGATTTCGATGCCGCTCTAAAAGAAGCCGACTTCCTCGTCGATGCCATCTTTGGCTTCTCGTTCGGTGGACCACTCCGTGATCCATTCGGTGCTATCGTCTCAAAAATCGAATCTTCCAATGTTCCAGTGCTAAGCGTCGATGCGCCTAGTTCATGGGATATCCAGAGCGGTCCACCGAAGGAGGGGCCCGGTGCAAAGTTCATGCCAAAGGCGCTGATTAGTTTGACCGCGCCGAAGCCTTGTGTGAAGTTTTACTCAGGACGGCATTTCATTGGAGGTAGATTTTTGTCTAAAGACATTACAGATAAGTATGGGTTGGATATGCCCCCGTACCCGGGAATCGAGCAGGTCTTAGAGGTAAAGGTGGATGTAGAAGGAAGACTTTAGCAGACTCGCCGAGGCGGCACCTATTATCGAGAGGTTTATGATACTTTGAAAGAGGACTATAAATCAAAGGCATTATGAAAAAAAAAAAGGTGGATTGAAGAATTGCATCACAGTCGTTATGAAAGCGACAAGGGAATCTAGTTATGCGCTTAAACAAAGGATACTGGATGGATCATTAAAGAGCCAAGTCGCGAATCTCCCCGATAATGCCCTTCACCCGCGGTTCTTTTCCTGCAGCCAAACCAGAAACCCGGGCGAGGATATTGTTAAGTTCGTAGATCTCCTTGGCGGCACTCTGAACTTCAGTGCCCAAAGCTTTCACCAAAGTACCCAAAGCGACGAGTGCTCGGTAGATAGCCTCAGAATCCTTTTCTTTGGCAATAATCTTGGTGAGCTCCTCGAGAAGCACTAAACCCCGCTCTGCGGAGTCAGGATCCTGTTCCCTGCCTTCGGAAGTGATGTATACGGCAAAGTTGATGTACAATGTCGCAGTGGCAACGGTGAGGTTGCGGTTTGGCGATTCTCCACTGTTTGCCAAAACAGATTTGACCGCAGTGACAATTTGGTCGAATGTGCTCATGGCCAAGTTACGACCAGAATCGGTCTCGAAGAGGTTTGCAAGCATTCGAATGGTGAGCATCGCGTTGTTAACGTTGATAGGCGAGTCGAAGACCCCACTGGAGATAATTCCAGACACAAGGTTGTTGCCGTTGTATTCCGCGGACGCGGTGAATGGTGCAGCAGCAGCGAGCAGACGGAGGAGATCCAGTCCAGGAAGTCTGGTGGATTCGGGCCAGGCAGTTGCGATTCTGAAAATCAATGGAATTCCAGACACCACAACAGGTGAATCCGGAAGCTGTGCAGAAGACTCTAACTGGGTACATAGAGCAACTACAGCTTCAATCTCCGTCGGATCCAAGGCAATATCCTTCCCAGCTTCGGCCAAGACCTTCTCATTCAGTTCCTGCAACTTCTTTGCGATGACCTTCAAATTGGCAGAACGGATTGAGAGATAAGTCTTTTGGGGTAGAACTTGAGGGCGTGGTTGCGGAGCAGGTGGCGCTTGGGTTTGGGCGGCTGAAGCGTCCCCGTCTCCGGGGCGGTATCGTCGATCTGAGCCCCAAGGGTCTGCGCCTTCAGTTACGGGCTCTTGGGACTGCCCAAGGGTGGCGCCTTGGGTATTCTGTGTAATGAAATTCGCAACCTGATCCAGATATGAGATGGGTAGCTCATTGTCACCAATGAACTTGTTTGCTGCTTCGTAGGGGTTTTGTGAAACATTATAAGGGAGCTTGAGCGGAGGCTTGCCGTCTTCAATATCAACATCAAAGACGTAGTCGTACTCTTGTCCTAGATACTCTGTCTTGCGACCACTGCTTCCTGCTGAATCAACCACTGTACCAACAGCGATCCATTCCTGGGTCGCAGAGGACCAAGTATGGGCAGTGATACTGCCATCTCCTTGATGGATCATCTGTACCTGACCCTCCTTCGTTCCTGACTTTTGCTGTAGAAATTCTGGACCGGGGAGCTGTTCTTTGTTAACTTTCCCAACCTGTTCAGCCGGAATTGCTGACTCTCTAACTGCTTGATCAAACTGTTGGATGACATCCGGCGCCGCCTGTCGTTCTGGGTTTCTGCTAAAAACGCGAGTAATGCGGTCACTAGCACCAGTGACGATATCGCCGGTTTCTTTACACGCTGCGACACTCCATACCGAGATGGCAGGATGTGTAATGGTTTGCACGCACTGCGTTCCGTTCCAGACACGAACGGTCCGATCTTCTCCCGCACTGACAAGCTCGCCTGAAGGCAATGCAGCAAGGGAGTAGACGAAGCTCTCGTGACCGTGAAGCGAAGCGAGTAGGTCACCCTTCAAAGTGTAAAGTCGAATAATTCCATCATTACTAGCAGATGCAAAATGAGCTCCACTTGGGTTTGACGCGGGAACTTTGCACAGAGCTCGAACGACATCATTGGAGTTCTTGATGCTTCCGAGGAGCGTTCCTGATGTGTTGAATACACGGATCATTTGGTCGGCACAGCCTGCAATACCGAAATGTTAGTCTCTTCATTGCATGGTCTCGGCAAGATATCGTACCGGTGATAATGGTGTCTTTATCATAAGCCAAGACAGCCCAAACACTGCCTTCATGTCCTTCAAGCACCACTTCGGTTTCCCACTTGCCAACCTTCCAGAGACGAGCTGTTGAATCCCAGCTACCACTCACAACCCACTGGCCATCTGGAGAGACATCCAACGCGCAGATATTGTGTCCATGGCCGAGTAACATAGCATCTGCATTATCATCCGCATTCTTGCCAGGTTGCCGAGCTTCGATAATTGTATCTTGACCACCTGAAAGTATGAGACCCTCGGGATATTCGGATGATGGTGGAAGGTAGGTTAAGGCGTTGATAAATGCTTGGCCATGGGCTGTGATGTTGTAATCGTAGGTGGGGGGTGGAGTCGAGACAAGCTTCCAGAGGCGGACTGTGGCATCACGAGAGGCTGAAAATACCGCATTGGGGTTGGGGAAGGTCACGGCGCGAACCTGGGATCAGAAAACAGAAAGAATCAGTAAATTTGCCAACAAGGTACGGTGCAAGAGCATGGGAGTTCTGTGAGGCTTACATCATCGCCATGACCCTCAAGAGAAGCGGAGATCTTGAAGTCAGGCATACATACAACCGGAAGAAGAGAACGGTAAAGAAATAACCACAGAGACGCGAAAAGCACCAGGGGTATCACTGATAGATAGGTGCTGCTGTGAGGAGAGGTTGTTGTCCTTTAGTCGTTCTGGGGTCCCCGCCTGCGCATCATATCACGTGGGCGGTGGAGATTACTATGACGAACCTGCTAGAACTGTCTCACATTACTAACGGTTTTACTTGGTCTGAAGTCTATGAATCCGGCCAAATTGAGAGTAAGCAATAATATGGCGCAACTGCTTCGACTTTACTATACATACTTTATTCATTATTCTTTGATGCATCTGCAATGGGGATAAGTATGTGACACTACACACTGTAGTGGGGCATGTGATGACTTGGTCTTCACTCAATGAAAGGCCTCCACTTATCTTGGGAGGAGATCTACAACACTATAATCCAAGTGCCTGTGAGAATTAAGCAAGGTCGGTGCCTGGGTGGGATTGCAATTAGCGGTGAAAGAAGCCCCCTTAATGACATCCTCTCAAGAAGCCAGGATGTGATTTGACAGCGTCTTTAAAGACAATGGGAAGAATTTCGGAGCAAACAAGGCTCACCTCGAAACCGCATGTTCCACTTGGCTATGAAA
Organism: Penicillium longicatenatum; assembly: GCF_028827895.1. NCBI lineage: Eukaryota > Fungi > Ascomycota > Eurotiomycetes > Eurotiales > Aspergillaceae > Penicillium > Penicillium longicatenatum. The sequence goes on along the minus strand of NW_026643120.1, from coordinate 2,776,886 downwards.
TGCGTCGAACAACGACATTGTCAAACTATAGGATTTGATGCTCATTCTATAGAACAGCACGTGTCAAAGCGGGCCCGCTTACCTCATCAAAGTGGGCTGCAGGTGACCCGATTTACCTAAATCATTTGAATATCGAATCCTCAATTTATCCCAAACTGCGTGGGCAGTCACCCATTTCGGTCCTTCTGTCCTGTACTCTCACCTTCACGACGTGACGACCCTGACGAATCTCTTTGTGTCCTTCCTTTGAGCTCGAAAGTCCAGACCAGCTCGGGTCTTACGTTGGAACAAGGCACTGTCACGCGCTTCTCGAGTGTCTACGACATCTAGCATTTCTCTTTACTCTCCCTACATAGTCGGAGAACATACCTCTTCTCACATTAAACAATGGCTGCAGGTGAGTTTTGCGCAAGTGGGGGTATCCTCCTAAGACGACTAATAATCTTTCCCGTTTCAGATATTCCCAAGGTCGTCCCGTTGACGTGCCACGGGCACTCTCGTCCTGTTACGCATTTGAGCTTTTCTTCGAACCTCGAGGATGAGCAGTATTATCTAATCTCTGCATGCAAAGGTATATCTCACAGCTTCGTGTGCAATGCCAATGTCAGCTTACCATAAGCTAACCAATCATAGATAACAATCCTATGCTCCGTGATGGAATCACTGGTGACTGGTACGTCTGACATTGAACCTGAATATAGCCTGCCCTTCAGTTCACTCCTAACTAACACATTATCTAGGATCGGTACATTTCTCGGCCACAAAGGAGCAGTCTGGCAAGCCCGGCTATCTGCGGACGCAGCGATATCCGCAACCGCCGCGGCCGACTTTTCAGCGAAAGTCTGGGATACACACACAGGAGAATGCCTGCACACTTTGCAACATGCACACATCGTCCGAGCAATCGCCTTCCCTATCCAAACAAACCCCCAAGTCCTCGCAACAGGAGGCGCGGAGAAGAAGCTCCGCATCTTCGACTTGACTCGCGGCGGCTCCGCTACTCCCGGTGGAGACGGCAGCAATGGGTCATCACCAGCCCTCCCGACACCCAGCAGCGGCGGAAGTGGAGAAGCCAATACGGATACAGTGACGAGCTATGAAATCGGACCCGGTGTACACGGTGGCACGATTAAGTCTATCGTCTGGAACCAGGACTACAATATCGTCACTACGGCGGCTGAGGACCGGAAGATTCGGTGGTGGGATTTGCGGTCTCGGCATCCTGTGCTGGAGTATGCGGTTGAGGGTGCTATTGGGTCTTGTGAGCTGAATAGTCTTGCTACTCGGCCTAATGACTCTGGAATCTTGACTGTGGCCGCGGGCAAGTCTGTGTATCTGTTTGACGGGCTGCAGCCTGGTCGTCTTTTGAAAAAGGTCGATTTTGGGTACGAGGTTGCTAGTGCCGCGGTCAACAGTGAGTCAGGGCGTTTGGTCACGGGTAGTGCGAACGACACCTGGGCGCGGGTTTATGATTTGAACACAAACGAGGAGCTAGGTATGTTTCTATCCTTCCATGCTCTGTTTCAGAGATATCGTTTTTTTGGAAAACAAAGCTAATGATCTATTTCCAGAGGTACAAAAAGGTCACCATGGACCTATTTGGTCCATCAGCTTCTCTCCTGATGGCAAGCTCTACGGCACTGGTAGTGAAGATGGAACCATCAAGTTGTGGAAGGCCTGCCGTGAACCATACGGCCTATGGCGGTGAAGTGAGCTCCAAATTAGACATGAGAATTTCGCCATGTACAGCAAAAGGTTCAAATGGGGTTTCCGTCTGCCATGCAGCGTATCTTATAATGTAACCCTGAGATATTCCAATTATTCTGATCCCACGAAAGGAGATTGTAGAGAAGTAGAGGCTTTGATAGGGTTATGGCCTTGGCCTATATATCGTTGATGTGCTACCTAAGTAGCTGGTGCGATAATGGAGGACAGTTTGTAAGTTGAGAAGTATTGATTTGGACTAGACACGGCTAGCTAGATCTTGTGTGGCGTACAAGGAGACAGATCGGAGCAAAAGGCCAAGGCACCAGATGACAATTTCATATCGGCGGTAAAATTACAATTCCTCGCGAGCCTTCGGTTTGTGATTGAGCAAGCTCGACGCGAGATCTTAATGGACCTTTCGAAGAGGTGAAAAGCGACAGCGGTGCAAAGTAGTAGGACGAAGGAGGGAAGTAAAAGAGGAGAGGTTAAAAATGCGACCCCACAGGATCCTCGAGTTGGCATGTTCACTCAATCATATCGATGTCGTCGTCGTTCACAGGCGCGGCGGGGGCGGCTGGGGTGGCGGTGGCAGCAGCAGCAGGAGCGGCAGCCTGTTGCTGTTCTTGTTCGGCGGGCTTCTCAGCATTGTCTGTACCAGCATTTCCGCCCCAGTAATCCTCCATCTCTTGATCCAACTCCTCCTGCGTCTTCCGAGGACGACCATTCGCTGTGCGACGACCTCCGTTCTCATTGCGAGGTTCGTTGCGACGGGTATCGCGGCCACCTCGTCGACCACCGTTGCGGCGAGGAGAACGATCACCGCGCTCTCCGGGGATGTAGCGGTCAATATTCTCGGGGGCGGGCTTCGAAACATCGCTGCGGCGGACGCGACCACCACGGCGTCGGCCATCTGATTGCTCACCACGAGCACCTCCGGGGCTCAAACTGCGGGCATCACGACCTGGGCGCTCCACACGGTCAAAGAGGCTCTTATGTTGTTCCCGTCGGCCAGGGACGAGGGTCAGGCGAATGGGATGGCCCTTTGCGTTGGCGCCGTCGAATTCCTTGACAGACTCGTGTGCGTCTTTAAGGTGCTTGTATGTAACGTAGGCCACGCCTTCGGAGCGTCCAGCGCGGTCGTAGACGAGGGTAAGGTCGGTAACGGGGCCGATTTTGCCAAAGAGATCCTGTTATGTGCCATGATTGTTAGAAAACAGACATTCAGAATGATTCCAGTTTGAATATCGTAAGTACCTCCAGGTCACTCTCGTTGATATCGTAGTGAAGGTTTTCGACGCGGACCTTGGTCAACATAGGGCCGCTATGTGCAATTAGTATTCCAGTCATTGCGAGCGCTGAAGCATAATCGCATACCGATCAGGCGAGGTTGAGCGACGGGACCGACGTCCACCTCGGGAAGGACGGGCTGTGAAAAGTCAGATTTAGGACTCTCAAGTGGATCAAAAGCAAAACATACTATCTCTGTCATCATCGTACTTGTCGTGGACCCAGTCACTATTAAATCCTGATTAGCGTAAACTCTGACCAGCGTAACCAAGAGATATTCACAGGTCCAAGTTAACACGATCTTGGGAATAAGGCTGTTGCGTTCAAAAAAAGATATAGAGGTTAGCTGGAAGTCAGAGCATGGAGCGTAAACTAGCTTGGTTTCCCAAGGTCGCCGCGGCTTTTTTCCTCGATGGCTAGTCTCCGGCCATCCAGAGGACCACCAGCCACGATTGTTTATCACGGCGCAAAAAAACTCGGTACAGGAAGAGGAGGGCGGACCTGTGAGCAGTTGAAAGTAAGTTAGCGCAAGGGTCTATTTCTTGTGCGACGCCGTCATCGAGGGTTTGGGAGATTGGAACGGAGCAGGCAGTACCTTTCTAACGCCATCGCGGTCGCCACGACGGCGGCCTGGGCCTTGGTTGCGGCGTCCACCACCGGAGGAACGATTCTGATTGCGCTATAAGCGTGTCAGTTAGTCAGACCTTCGGAGGAAGTGATTCACAATTGAGACTAGATGGTGCCTTACTGTGTCCTCGCCAATGATCTCATCCAAGCTGCGATCCATGTTGGATGGTGTTGAATGGAGCACGGAGATGGATGTCAAGAAGAGGAGATTAAAATGTGGAGGTGTAACTTTCAGACAGCAAGCCGGCTCAGTTAAGAATGGAAGAATTGGATGATGTGAAAGGGGTTGATCTGACCGGTCGGTGTCAATTGAATATTGAACTGTTGGCGTGTCGACGAGACACATCACGTGAGGACCACGGCGATCCATGGGTCCAATCTATATTTGTAAAGAGTGGGCTATCTACAACATTGAATGTCCACAACACACCTGGGCATTGGAATGTAAATTATATGTTATTGGTGGTATCCTAAGTTCAGTAAAGAAACAAAACATATGAGCACATAGAATACGATGGAAACCGAGGGAGATCCGCCGAACCCCAGGATGCATGCTGGATATTGGGCAAAAATAAAGCAAGCCAAAGACTTTATAAAAACCTTTGACGAAAAGACAGGAACACCACCCCATAAAACAACCACGGCAACACCCTATCAAAGCAGACCTTCATTTATAACCGGCGACGCTGTGCAAGGAACAACTGGAATTATCTTCCTCCTTCAGTCTTTTCCATTCTTTTTCTGATCTTCAATCATCTTTTCCATGAAGCTGATGTAGTCGAATTTGGTAAGATCACGGTCCTCAAGCAGGTCTGGACCTTCATGCTGTGGCATGGTCTTTATCAGATGCTCAATGACTTCGTCGGGGATGAGTGAATGTTGGAGATCGAGCTCCGTGACATAGGGCTGAAAAAGATGTTAGAATTCAGGGATAAAAAACAATGCCTTCGAAGTTGAATATACGAACCTTGCCATCAGCAACCTCTCTGAAACTTTGAAATACCTGCTCGGCAGTATTTTGATCCTCGGTCACGCTAACCATGAAGCGAATAAACTGCTCAAAACTAACACCGGCATTCTGGGACAATCGGTTTGCCCCACAAACCTCTACATAGACCTGGTGCATCTCGTCCTCATCATAAACCAGTCCCAGACTGGCAAGTGCAGCGGAGAATTCCAGTTCGTGCAGGGTGTTGGATGCGTCTCGATCAAAGTGGCGGAATACTGACTCAAACTCTTCCAGCTGGATTGGGGTCAAGTTGGTCATATTGCGAGCCACCATTTGGTTCTCGAGGAAGGCCAGCTTCTTCGAGATACTGGATTTCACCAGGCTGAGCTCATATGACAACTCGTCCAGGGTGTAGGTGGTGAAATCATTCTCTTCAATATTGGCCTCGGCACATTGTTCATCTAATTCGGCGATGGTATCGAGGAAGGCGTCGAGTGGAGGCAGATTATCGTTCAACTTCTGGACATGGTCCAGCTGGTCTTCAACATCTCCGTCCAAACCGGAGATAGCTAGAGACAATGTTTTTAAAGTCAACGCAAAGTCGTTCGCTTTATCTGCAAATGATCGGCGGAGAGCGTTCTTGATATCTCGAATGGTGGTGTTGATCAACTGGCTGCGCTGGTGTTCATCTCGGGTCAGACATTCCCACTCTTGATCACAGGTCTCCAAGCTCAACTCCTTGGGTGGCTCGTAGGCTCGCAATCGATACGTTCCCAGCTTTGTTTTGATATTGCCTAACAAAGCAGCCAGGTCGGACTTTTCTGCCACCCACTGACGCTTCTCATTACGCTTGTAAAGCGAGAAATTGGCAGCTTGTTCCTTGACATCCTTGTAGGTTCCCTCGAAGGAAGAGTTCTGCCATTGGTCGCGCTGCGCCCGAATCAACCGGAGCAGCTCCTTCATCCGGCGCTCATAGCCTGACTGCATATCCCACGCCCCGTGCATGTTGTTGACGAACTTCTCGACTCGACGACCGGCATTCTCTACTCTTTCCAGTTGCGAGAAGGCGTGGAACCAGTAGGCAATGTAGGTCATCAAGGACCGCTCGTCGGGCTGTGGCACATCACACACATCATCCACATCGAGCAGGTCAGGAATACCGATTTCGTTCGTAGCAATGTCGAATGCGAGCTTCATATTGCCGCGGTGGTCATTCTTGTCCAGCGAATCGAAGTCGATGAGGTCGGGTCGATGAATATCGAGTAGGGCGCAGAATGCCAGGCCATCGTTCCAACTGGAGGAAAAGTTCCGAATCTCCACGTCGTCGTAGCATGCCGTCTTTCGTTGACACCACAATAGTAGACCTTCCTTGGCGGTCATACCCTCCTCATTGATGTCGCTGATGGTGAACCGGAGAATAAGTGTCCAGATTAGACCTAAAATGATCTTGCGATTGCCATCGACGATATCCTCCGCTCCGATATTGGTCATTTGAATCCTCCTCCCCTTGATAAAATCCAGACCTTTGTTGACATTTTCGAATCGCTGCACCCGCAGCTTGGGCTTCGACGCATATCGACCGAGCGATTCTCCGCCTAGGATCTCGAGGAGATGGATGAGAATGACCTGACAGGCCACATCAGATCAGCAAAAGTCATATTGGGAGGGTTATTTGGGTACAGGTCACGACCGTGGGTGGACCGGGGACATTCCAAGGGTGGGACACTTACACCATCTGAGAGATCGGTAACCAGATCCTCGATGGCCAAACTCCTGGCCTTCAGCTTATCGTTCAACCTGTGGAGGTTCCTCAATCAGTTCCATGGTTTGGCATAGATGGGCGCTCACGACCAATCCAGGGAGAGTGAACACACCATTTCGTGAAGGTCTTCTGCTGCACGTTAATCCACTGCTTCTCAACCGTCAACATCGTCGATCAGGAAGGCATCCAGGGCCGATTGGCAAGTATTGGAAATCGAGTAATAGGAGAAGGATCTCGTTGGGAAATAAAAAACACGAAAATTGCCGATTTGGACTAGGCTCGGAGAAGGAGATAATCCTGGATGCAGAGCTGTCAAGAGATCGAGTCTCGAGTCGATAGGGGCGGGGTGTTTCTGTTTCTCCCGCTACTCCGCAAGTCACCCTAGCAACCACGCTTTTTCTTTTCTGTGATGTTATACCGAGCTGGTTACAGGATTGATGTTAATGAGAGATCGGAGAACAAAATATGGTCTATTTTTGCATATTGAACGGTCACAGAGCGAGGGGTACGGGGATGTGCAGGTGCAACCATGTAAGCGCTTTATGGCGATCACTCCATGTCTTTTAAATCCAACCAATCAACACACAAGGCGCTTTGTCCAACAAGATGCTACTATTTCAGGCCTCACCAAACCCGTTCTGGTAACTTCTTCTGCGAGAATTCTTCCCTGGTAGTCAAGGTGTATGTTCACAGTCTCACACTTGTGTATGCACAACATGATGACACACGTAAAAAGAAACCAAGCACATGATTTCCAATGGTGCAATAAACTTGACAAATAAAATACAATCTAGACTCTCGCGGTACTCAGATGGTGTGCTCAGTGAGTAATCATCCAAGATGATATCATTCGATCCGGTTCCGTAGAGCGGGGCGAGGAATGCTTTTACAACACCGAAATTCCTCTGTCGCAAATTTCCTCCCTCAAAAAGCTCCTCAATTGTCTTCCATTCCTATTCTCAAGCTGGAAAAGAGAGAAAATATCATCATGGCCTACAAGATTACCGACCTTCTCCCCCTCCCAAACTCTACCGAGCGCATCCCGCGCTTTGGTTTTGGTGTCTACCGCTCCCCGACACACCAATGCGTCAAATCGGTGCACAGAGCGCTCGAGGTGGGATACCGTCACATCGACACAGCTCAATTCTACGGCAATGAGACTGAGGTTGGTGAGGCGCTGCGCTCCTCTAACCTGTCGCGCGAGGAGGTCTTTGTCACAAGCAAGATTCTAAGCCCCGCGGGATCACCTGAGGCTACATACGAAAAGCTCCTTGAGAGCGTGGAAAAGATCGGCGGACCGGGAGGATACGTTGATCTGTTTCTGATTCACAGCTCCAAGTCTGGTTCTGCGGGTCGCAAGCATCTGTGGCAGGCATTGGAGAAGCTGCAAGCGGAGGGCAAGGCCAAAAGTATTGGTGTGAGCAACTTTGGTGTGCATCAAATTGAGGAGATGAAGTCCTACGCGAAAGTGTGGCCGCCACAGGTCAATCAGATTGAGGTATGTTTTGCTCATTCTTTCTAACTTGCGATTTAAGTTGTTTTTACATCTATTTGGTTTCAGTGTGCTGACTCGTGCTTGTTCTATAGCTTCACCCTTGGTGCCAGCAACGCACAATCGATGCATACTGCAAGAAGAATGGAATCATCGTCGAGGCCTACTCGCCAATCGTGCGAAACTATAAAGCGAATGACCCCACGCTGGTCGAGGTGGCGCAGAAATATAACAAGTCAACTCAACAGGTCTTGATCCGTTATGCGCTGCAGAAGCAATGGGTGCCGCTACCCAAGACAGATAACCCAGAACGTATCGCTGCGAATGCTGAGGTCTTCGACTTTAACCTGAAGGATGAGGATATGGAGATCCTGGATTCGCTTGATCAGGGCGACGCCGGAGCTATCGTTGAGGCCGTGGCCAACGAGTGAGCACCTGCATGATACATTCTGCGAGCTAAGACCGCTTCGCAGGGCAGGATGATAACCTCGGGCATCAATAATCCGGAGGCTGCATCAAGAAGGCATTCACCGACTGCAATGTCGAGCGAGACGGGTTCACGTCATGTTTCGATGACACAATCCATGCAAGACGCTGTCGGATGAAAGTTTTGCTGATCGAGCGCTTGCTTAGCGACGCATCAAATTCCCCTGCGTTTGACTTTAGTTTTGTTTCTTTTATTTTGATTCCCAACGCCGTTCTCATCTAGCGCCTTTAAATACCACCTCAAGCATTCATGAGACATACCGTTATCATTGTAAAATTGGCACACAATCGCCAATAGTGTTCCAGCCGACAGGTCTTTGCCTGTGTCACAAGTTACCAACATTGACTGCGAAGGATTTGATCCAAGTTGTGTATTGACGAAATCTCGCACTTTATCCAATGATTTTCGTAAATCCCGGCTCCCCAACTTGGCCGACGCGCAACCTAGGTTAAGACGCTTCGAGTTCTCTCCCACGGCAGCTGGATCCCCATTGCAGTCAATGACAAGGTCATACTTACCACCACTCACACTAGGATTCGTCGGGTTGATGTAGAGATTCGTAGTCGGAGAGATGAGCGTCGCTTCCTGTTCACCACGCTGCTGCCGATACTCAGCGATCAATTTCGCAATCAGGTCTGGCAGATCCTCCTCGGAGGTTTGCTTCAGCGCAACCTGGTTCGCCCAGAACACGGGAGGCGTCAGCCCATGCGCCCAGCCCTCGCTGTCATCGCCCGCGCCTTGGATGTATCCCCCCTCGGACATCTCAGCTCCATGAACACGCTTTGAGGCGGAGCACAGAACGAAAAGACACGAGGCGTCATCTCTTTGCAGATCCGTCGGATAGAAGTACTCCGGGTTAGCCCAAGCCACTTGAATAGGCTTTCCGAGTTGCTGCCGCAGCTGATCTAGATCCAGCTTAAGGGACTATGCACAGTATATAATGTTAGACTATTCGTTCCAACGCAGCCTCTGTCACCCGGGTGAAGAGGGGCTAGTGATTGCTAATTTCCCCGGTAGCCTAGATGCATGGGATCGACGCACCTTGAGAGAATGGACGAAGCCATCGATACGGTTCTCGATCTGCGATTCCTCTGATTTACCGAGGTAGTTGGGCGGCAATTGGACAGCATGGTATGCGGTTTCCGTGGGGAATAAGGCGCGGTTCAGCACGGCACTCCAGATAGGGATAGTCTTGGATAAGGCGTCGGGCATCACTGGGATCGTCAGCGGGCTTTCACCGTAAGGCAGGATAAAGGCACCCGAATGCCTTTTTCCAGTTTCACAGGGGTATTGACGTACATTTCCCTCGACGGGTTGAATCCACAATTACACATCTGTATGGTGAATATGAAAGACAGCGTCAGTTTGGAGACAAACAACTCCCAAGGTGGATCCACCAATGGGACGAAACAATGCCGGGATATCCAGTGAAGACATATCAGAGGTGGGACGAAAGGAGGAAACGGGTGAGTGAATTGATAGAAGCACCAATCAATACAACGTAGGATCCGGCAAAAAACGGGTGAAATATGTAACTTACCCTCCATACTCGTTTGCCAACGGAAGAAGTTGCAGGTTCAGCCTACGAAAGCTAAAATCCCATTGCCCCGTATGGCCATCCGTGCTCTTGAAATAGGCACTCCCCTTCTTGGCATCAGGGGATATATACCAACTTCCACAACGTTCATTTGCGATTAGCGGGAGGTTGTATTGCTCAGCTACCTCCTGTACAAATGCAGCATCCGCCTCAATGGACTGGAGCCGGTTGGTAATGGATAGAGCGGATCGCCGCAGAGATGATAGGGTCTGCGAGATGGATGTTTGTGCTGATGGGAAATGCAGGTCCTCCAGGGCTGGATATGAGCCTGTTGACCCCATTTTGACAGGGTATACTTGGTAAAACCCTGTGGTATTTGGGGAGGCACTGTCACTCGATTGGGCCCAATGCCTGGATCTGTGGAGGAAAGTCACCAAATGCACTGGAATGACAAAAAAGCCTTAGTACCAAATACCAATTCAAAGGTAAATATCTCCAGCATATACCCCACTAGGACTGTGTCGAGAATCTTGCCCAATTGCGAAAATAGCAGATGCGTTTGTGAACCGCCGTTGGGAGACTGGCCAATCATAGTCGGGCCTGTAGAAGGGTGGAGACGCATCCCGGAGTATTTCAGACAACATTGAAATATGACTTAAAGATGGAGTCGCAAACACTTGGTTTCAGCTTCATCATGAGAGGGCGACAAATCTGGAAGATATTCTCATAACGATCTTCTCTATGGAGGTCGCAGGATAGGAATACATTCTAGAACCAGAACGCCAACAGACACGCTAACGTCGCTGGAGATACATATCCACCTGGTGGAAATGGATGGAACCCAACGTCCCGAAGAAGCCTGCCAGATTGCGTTATAAATTACAAACTTGAATTGGTGCTCTTCAGGTCTCGATGGCACTGTTCAAAAAGACCAATCTGGGGATTACAGGATCCAACGCTTTGGCCTGCACAAGTTCTCAGCAATTCGCCGGTAGATATAGATATATACAACGTGGAAATTCATGAAAACACAGACAAATACTAACAGCCGAGGCAGAGGCATATACCTAATGATTCCATGCAACCTGGTAAATACCTATTTCTGGGTTGCCCTGCGGTTGTATCCCAGGTCATATGTAACATAGAAGAATCCATGATCCAAATGAAGTAACAGTACAACCGACTTATCCCGACCCTGGACCTATATGGCCGAATGATCCAATGAAACAATTAAACACAAGCACGATGCGGGGAGGCATCCGTCTCTGTAGGTTTTACTGAGAGGGGAAATCCTCTCTTGAGATCAAGATTAACAATGATCCCTCTCTTCCAGTACATTGATCCGCAGAAGACAGATGTTGACCTAAAATCTTAAACAGTGAAACAACCCGATATTCTGCGACTTTCCATGAGTACAAATAGCAATTCCTAAAGAGGTTTAGAGGGGGAACCTGGTGTGCTGACTCATCAACAGCTGTGATATCATTGGTGGAGACTGGCACCCGTGGCCTTGGCCGTTGGGATGCGCTGAGTACCGAGTACTTGGTTTCCCTTGTGTAGCTGTATGTAAACAAAAGTACCCTGTACTTTTGTCCTATATGACCTCAGCCCCGCCATCCCGCTGGGGCCCGGTTTACTGGACTATGCCGGCGTCATGCTTTCCCGTAGTGGTCGTGCCCCTTGAATTTAAACACTTGGGTCGCGACTTCCCCTCTGGCGCTTGAATTGTTTTTTATTTTCCTTTCCCCCAAACCTGCCTGACCTCTCCATCCTTTAGCTCTAGTAGATTACCTTTGAGCACCAGTTCGTTCTTCTATACAACTCTGACGTTTCACTCTTCCCCGCAACAAACCTCAACTTCTCCGCTACTACCAGAACAGAACCGGCTTACCCCTCTTCACCATGCCACAGGTGCGGAATTCCCATTGTTTTATGACATTTGGGATCTACCCCGCTAACCGCTAATTTGCAGATCACGGAAATCTTCCTGGACTGCGACAACACCTTAGTCCTCTCGGAAGAGCTGGCCTTCGAGGCCTGTGCGGATCTTGCCAATGAGATCCTCGAGAAGAAGGGAATTTCCGATCGCTACACGGGCGAGCAACTCATCAAAGACTTTGTCGGTCAGAACTTCCGCGGCATGATGAGCTCCCTACAGAGCAAATATAACTTTGAGTTGGAGCACGATGAGTTCGAGGGCTATGTCAAGAAGGAGGAAGACAAGGTGATCGCCAAGCTGGAAGCTAAGGCCAAGCCTTGCGTCGGTGCCACCGAGGAATTGGTCAAGCTCTACGAGTCGAAGAAGTACGGACTCGCTGTGGTCTCATCGTCCGCTCTGCGTCGAGTACAAGCCTCTATCAAGAAGGTCGGCCAGGATAAATACTTTGATGCCGACAAGGTATTCAGCGCAGCTAGCTCCCTCGACAAGCCCACCTCCAAGCCTGACCCTGCCATCTACTTGCATGCCCTTGACTATGTGAAGAAGACTGCTGGTGAGACTGTTGCAGTTGAAGACAGCAAGTCGGGTGCACTTGCCGCTATCCGTGCCGGTATCTGGACCATTGGGTATGTGGGTAGCTATAACGGCAAGGAGATGCAGGAAGAGATGAGCGCTCGCCTGATGGATCTTGGAGTGCACATCATCATGAATGACTGGTCCGAATTTGAGAGATGCATGACATTCGTCGAGAACTTGCCTCCCAAGACAGACCCTCAGTCCAGCCTGTGATCGTTTCTTTGCAGCATTCTACGCCTACATGATGTTATGATAGCAAGCATATGGTAGTTTTGGAGCTTTGGGTTTTCGCGTGCTCACCTGGTATCGGTCCTATATGATTTATACGACCCTTCGCAGAACTTGTCAATGCAAAGTGCCTAAGGGGCTCGCCCACTTGGAGTCACAAAGCATTCATCTTGTTTTAGTGCTTGTTCATCTATTCTGCATTACTATGTGGTATTCTTCAATATCCGCTATAGATAAGCCTTATGGAATGATACCTTGGCTCGAGCTCAATTGATAAAACGATTCATTAGACTCTGTAATAAGTTCCTGACGATCATTTTCCACGTTAGAACACCCTTGAATCATGATGCATCAAACAAATGCCTGCAGCTATTGATAAATAGCTCCGATAAGATACACGATAAGCGAGCCCCGCCGCAGCCACTGTTTCTTCCCTCACCCTCCACTCTCCTCCATCTTTCCATCCAACATTGGGGTTAGTCTCGGGTTAAGCTCGGAACACGATATTTCTACTCCATACCTGGAACTATCAACTTTGCAACTTTCTCGTATCAACGTTGTTCCTTCATACCACCATGGTTTCGCCTCCTAGCCTTACAAAGTCCAAGCAAGTCTCACAAGGACCTTTGGTACGTTTTGCTTGTTTTGCTTTCTTTCTGCCCGTCCATAACTTGCATCCTTACAGCGAAGGCAACGAACCACAAAAAAAGCAACAGAAAGTTTAATTGCGACCTCACCTATAAACACATGATCTGACCAGACATCAATAACAGGATCCTGCTGAAGCCAAATGGACTCGATTGGTCAAAACAACTTATACTGACCCGCTGGGCGTTGAGCGAACCTGGGAGTCTGCAGAGCGACAGGTAAGATTTACCCAGCCTCACTTTTCGGGTCCCACTACACCACACCTTGATCCCCTACCCTGACCGTGGATATCCAACCCACGGGCCATGTCCGAGTCCATAATAAGGCCTCCTCTCCAGTGTTCACGAGACCACACCTGAGCAACGGCCGCGTGATTGCGAGCTCAAAATTGCGACATCGGTGGATACCCCTCAGCATAAGCTTACCTTGCGGATCGGACCCGTATTGGGTGGATATGTTTGCCGTGTCTAGCCATAATCGGTTGCCTGCCAGCGAAATCGTTACTGTTTCTAGACGTATCACTCACCCGATTTCCCAAAATGGACCACGACATCGTCGCCAACCCTGGCTCGCTGCGTGACCTGAAATTCATCATAATCGTGACTGACGCGGCTTTACCAGACTCGTCCTGCTACGGCTGAGATCGACGGCGTGGGGATCGTTGCTATCTTGAACTTGTCGAGTGGGCCGGAATTGCTTCTTCAAAAGCAATATCGGCCTCCGATTGACAAAGTTGTTATCGAGGTTCCGGCTGGCCTTATCGATGCCGGTGAGACACCCGAGCAATGCGCCGTACGCGAACTCAAAGAGGAGACTGGCTATGTCGGTGTAGCGGAGCAGACGAGCCCGATTATGTACAACGGTGTGTTCCAAATTTTTATTATCTTGCTCCTTTTAGCTGTGCATGGTGCATTGACTCACATCCTATTTTGTCTTAGACCCGGGTTTCTGCAACACTAATCTCAACATGGTTCATGTGAGCGTGGATATGAGTCTTCCTGAGAACCAGAACCCGAAGCCAGAACTCGAGGAAAATGAATTTATTGAGTGTTTCTCCGTTCCCCTGCCTTCTTTGTTTGAGGAATCCAAGAAACTTGAACAACAGGGTTATGCGATCGATGCGCGGATCGGCACCCTGGCTGAGGGAATTGAATTGGCGAAGAAATGGAAGTTCTGATCACCGTTCAAAAACTAGACAGACATACACCAGGATATACGAGACTAGACCTCACTAGTCAATGGCTCTTATAGCAATACATAGGTTTTCACCGGCCGATTTTGTTTTACTTCGCACATATAGCCTAGTTCAATCAAGCTCGGAGATATAATGCAACATTCATATTTTGATACTTTAATGATGAATCTCTCTTCAAATCTTCCCTTCCTGCAATAAGCCTGAATAAATAGCCCAAGCAGCCAAAGTTTTCCCATCTCTCAAACCCTCCTTCCACAAATTCTCCAACGGAACAACCTTTAGCGTAATCTTCTCTCCATGATCACGCTCGCCAGTCAATTTTCCTTGCAACTCCTCAATATCCTTCCGAGGCATACGCTTTTGACACAAGAACAAGGGGATAAACTCATCACTTCCCCCAGGGGAAGGATAAACCGCCTTCTGGAGAATCCCATCTCCCTCATCTAGTTGAGGCATCGACTGTAATGCCAGCGCGGTCATATCAATCAACTCATTCTCGTGCACACGTAACCCTGTCTCCTCTTGGATCTCTTTCGCAGCACCACCAGCAAAAGTCCCGTGATCATCTAGCATTCCAGCTGGAATTTCTGCAAATGCCAGGGAACCCGCTGGGATACGGGGTTGGATGGTGAGTATAGCCCATTTCCCCTTTACTTGTGATGCAGGGATATCATCTGGTTGTAGGATGAGCTGGCAGAGAGTTAGAAAGTAGTCCGCAAACAATCTCAGAATTCATCTATTCCGCAAAAAGGAACTTCATCCTGGGCACGGTATAGAAGCATCGAATCAAGATAACTTACCAACATCCCCACACTCCCACCTCGTAAAAACACGCTCCCAGGCAAACTCTCACCCTGGCCATTAGACACATCAGCCTTCAACTTGACGAATCCCAGTCTATTGCCCCCAAACCGATCAACAGCCTGGATGTCAATCGTGCGTAGGATATACGGATCTCCATGGAACTCATGTCCGGGGTTCGCCTGCCTTGCCAACGAACGCTGAAGCGTCGAGATCCAGACCTTGAACGCCGGAAAGGCAAGTAGATCGTCCTCGGACAGCTCCGCCGTGCTGTTGACACGTGTATGGGAGTCCGGGAGCGTGAAAGTAGACATGGCTGCAGATCGTGAAATGCCAAGACCGACTGCTGTGCCAGCAACGGGTCTGAGGGCAAGTGTCAGTATGGAATACCGGTGTTTCAAATGCCGCGCGGTACCCAGCCGGGGGAGCATGGGTTCGATCTGTCCAGTGTTGTTTGTGATCGGAGGCGGTGAAGTGAAGAGAAATCGGGGAATTTCCGATTTGAAATGATTGCTGCGCCTCAATTGCCTTTTTCCATTTGGTTTGCGTTAGTTTGCGCAGTTGGGTGAGTTTGGATGCTCGGACTTCCGAGGTTGGATGACGTATTTCTAGGGAGCAGGGGGGATCCACTGGGTGCTCCGTACTCCGTACAGGTTGCATGATATGTGCATTGTATGTACTTCCAGTCTTTACAACTTTGAACTCTGCCTCCCTTCGGCATTAATTATTTTCCGCATTATGCACGTTATTTGAGCTGTTTTCTTCCTGCATATGTATACTGAATGGGATCTGTGGACATTGTGATACATCCCATTGTACCATGCGAGGCTTGGAGTACTGTTCGATGATTGGCTAGTGAGAGACTCCTTGATACATATTGGTCGCCTCCAAGAAGCATCTGGATTGATTGGTGGTTTGGTCCTCATTCTGTCACACCGGGAGACCACATTCTCTCGAGGACTATTGATTGAACAGTAGGCAGTGACGAGCCCAGACTATCTCAAAGGACCAGCCCCAATCTACATCCCGGTAAGCACACCACCTAACGCAGGTCACGTATTAGCTTCACATGTTGCTAAGTTAGCCATCCGAGCGTTAATCGAAACATCCACAACGTAGACTGGAAGACCCAATAGAATCTCTTCCTGCAGGAGACTAACCATGAAAGTATGTGCTAGCCCATGCATAAGCGCATCTAGAATGTAATAGAACACTGAGCTAATTCACCCGGGTGAAATTCACCATCACAAACTTCAATCTCGTCCATATGCCCCCTTTCGGCCCCGGTGCCTCATATTAATGTAACAGGTTCAATTCAGCCCCCAAAATCCATCGGTCCGAATGAACGTTCTAATCCATAACCTTGGAACCTGGAACTTGGGAATTCAGGGGTCGGGGAACAGGATGCATATCCCGGTTCTGATATGCTTTTCACCCGGGCGCAGCAGATCGGGTCCCCAGTCCTGTTACCCCGCTGTGGAATGTTCCTTTACCCCTGTTCTCCTTACATCATTTCCAGGTATTTCTTTGTAAAGGGGGCAGATCAAACTAGATAAGAAGCGGGTTCCCGGGTTGCCTGATAACTCAGACATGCGACCCAGTTTCTAGGTGCCAGGGTTCCAGGATGCTGGAAATCCATGTGGGACATGCACAGTACGCTTTGACAATCTGATATTCACTTTCCTGATATGTTTATGTATGCTTGCAGATCAGGATCTCAAGTATACTTTGGGCCTAAAGTATATGAGCATGTCGATTTGTATCAAGGGGCTCTAGCATAAAACTCAGAAGTGAACTATTGATATGGTTCCCTCTTCCATTGGAAAATCACAATAGCTATTGAAATTTGTTTGCATCTTGCGCTAAGGCTTAATCCCTGGGCCTGGGTCAGCGACGTGGCTTATTGCCTGGGTGGTTTGCCTAGAGAGCGCTAGCACAAACAACTGAATGAAAAAAAGGAAGCAAAAGCACTCGTACATACGTACAGCTCCTGCTGAGCAGAATTCTTTGTGCAAACTTGACGCCCCCGCTGCAAGCTAAGGCTGCACGTATCGCGTCCCGCGTGGGCTTTCACCCGGGGGTTATGACATGGGGGATACATTAGCTCTGCCGTGTCGAGCATGGCGTGTGGAGTATCTAGGGCTTGCTTAGAGATTGCAGGGGTCTTAAACGGTTGTTTGGATTCCAATGTTCGGCTAAATATTCGACAGTAATGTTTATCTAACAAACACAGAAGATCCTGATCATCCGAGCCGCTAAGCTCAGCTGAGATCTATATTTTTATCTTTGTCTTCATGATCACAAGAGCGCCTAGAAGGATGGCGTGTCGCCGGAGGCTGAAGTCATGTTGTGGAGTCGGTGCCTAGTTGCTTGAGTCAGATTCCGGTCAGACCCACTATGAGTACAACGTGAATACGATCCGCCAAAAGTATAGTGCCAATCTATGCCTTGAATGATCTGATTGCGATTCTCATGAAGCGGGCAGCTTCTCACTTGATCAAAAGTACCAACGACGTGTTCATGCATCGTAAAATGTCCGAAGTAAATTACCACCTGACGGGCATAGTATGCCGCCTAATGCCAGGCCATCAACGGATTTCATAATAATTAACGCACTATAACACAGATGCTGAGGGGCCAGGCAGAGCACCTAGCTAGTGGTGAGCCCAGGATGGTATGTGTACGCAGCTAATAACGACCCAAGGCTCCCATTTGGATGCAGAGCAGCCCGATAAAACGGGGAAAAGCCCGAAGCCCCGATTTGAACAGCATAGTGAGTGATCTGAGGGCAATCACGTCACCGGTGAATGCTTGAGGAGGACATGGAGGAGAATATGGCCAAAGATGGCCGATACCGGTTAGCATGCCCGTATCAGGTCGGATTCAGGCTCTGAAGACATGGTCAGTGCTGGAAATATCGGTGTGTAGAATGGAAGCGGTGACAGGATCCAAAGTCAACTGAATGCAAGGGCCCAGGGAAAAAAAGAAATCCAAAATTCAAAACCTCAAATGCCTCACAAAGGTTGCCATCAACCAAAGTTCGGAATATTGAATGGTTACCTTGAACCAGGTTGAGCATGTAGAGCGAAGGGGGTTATAGGTTATGATGGCTTCCAGCCACCCCCCAGGTTGAACTTGTCTCCAATTTCCAGTAATGGCATAGCGCTATTAATTTCTCTTCCCGCTATAGATGACGAGACATTCAGGCCAGCCATTATACTCGAGCAGTCAGCGAGTCCTTCATCTCATCCTCGTGGAGCGCGCTTAGAGCATCGTTTCCGAAATCCTGACATCATGTTTCAAGCCCATAGAATGACAAATAGTGGACCTGTAATTCGATACCCCACATTTCATCGCAAGAAAAAACGAATATGTAGGGGTCCCTGGGTGTTTAAGGGAGAAGAGAATTCGATGTCAAAGGTACCGTGCATATTACTACAGACGAATACTTACGTATAGGTTGCAAGGCAGCCACTAGCGGGTACTTGTCGAACTCCATCCCTCGACCCCACTGCACTTAGTTTTACCCAAGGCAAAAACATCAGCCAATCTAGGGACGCTTTGGTTGCCTTTGTAAAATCGACTACAAAAGCATCCTCCCATGCCCGGGTTTCCCACACGAACGTCACCTTTCTCTCCCTTTTACCCGCTTTACCTTTTCCTCAACACATGCATAAAACCCTCCGCGCCACCGCCCTTTGGGAGCTCCACCTCTGATGATCCCGATCTAGAATAACCAATGATCGGTCAGATCATGTGCAGAAACTGAATCAGACCATGGGTGAGAATCCATTATTTCTTCGCACGCGCTACAATTACGGTGTACAATCGGGCATCCGATTGGAACCCAAGGCTTGGAAAGCTATCTACAGCCAGACCCGCACCGCAAGGTAAAGCCCAATTCCCGAAGCTATGGGCGTGGGTCGCACTAAATCCTGCATTTCTAGAAAACATATTGGGCACTCTGAAGGCTTTATTTCCGCATCAATGGCGAACCGCATACCTGCATCGGTTAGCCCGCCATTATCCAGTGGCCGGTCGACTTCTATCATGGTCGATGATAGAACCCTCGACACGCATAGTAGCAACGGTGTGAGGAGAGTGAAATCACCTCGCGCTACTGCCACGCGTGCCGAGAAAATCCGGCGCAGAGCGAGTTATAGTGTTGCTAAGAATCGACTATCGGCAGACTCTGGTCAGATTCTCAATTCTCGTCGCCATGTGGCTGGGATGGTACCCCAGAGAGCGCTTGATGCAGGAGTGCCGGAGCGGCCAGATCACATGCATGCTTCGCGCCCAGACTTACACAGATTCTACTCAAGCCCGACGCTTATGACGAGTCCATCTGCAAATGGCATGAGTGGACGGGGCAGCATGCAGTTTCAAGATGTGTCGGGACAATCGTCAAATGATTTAGAAATGTCTGACCAGATGTCAGATCTTAAGGATATTTCGCCAACCCCAGGGGAGATAGATAGGCGAGGATATCAGGGAATGTTTAGGCAGCCGGAAACCAATCCTATCACTCAAGATCAATTGATCAATGAAGTCCGACACATCTATCACGGATTGGCGATGGTTGAAACTAAGTGTATCGACATCGACAAACAACAATCAGAGTCGAAAGCGGATTTATCGGAATCGCAGTGGCAAGCTTTGATGTCCGTGCATCGGTCCTTACTATATGAACATCACGATTTTTTCCTTGCCTCACAACACCCTACGGCTGGACCTGTGTTAAGGCGACTCGCTGAAAAGTATGCTATGCCGGCACGAATGTGGCGTTATGGAATTCACTCATTCCTCGAGCTCTTACGACATAAGCTCCCGAAATCATTGGATTATATGTTGAATTTCATCTACCTCGCCTATTCAATGATCACACTGCTATTGGAGAGTGTCTCAGCTTTCAGGGAAACATGGCTCGAGTGCTTGGGTGATTTAGCACGGTATCGGATGGCCATTGAAGAATCTGACATGAGAGACCGTGAAGTTTGGGCAGGAGTATCTCGTTACTGGTACAATCTAGATGCAGATCAAAACCCCAACGTGGGCCGAATTCAGCATCATCTTGCGGTATTGGCTCGACCCGACAGTCTTCAACAACTCTTCTACTATACCAAAGCTCTGGTTAGCGTGAACCCTTTCCCAAATGCCCGAGAGAGTATCGTTCTTCTCTTCAATCCCTATAGAGGGGAGGCAGCTACTCAGCACACGGTGATTAATGCTTTTATTGCGACACACGGGACTTTATTCTGTCAAGACTCAGCTGAGGAGTTCATCGCCTCGGCTAATGTTTTCTTATCGCTACTGCGAAGGGAACCCCGTTGGCTGGATCGACAAGGAATAAAAGGAGTTTATATAATGTCTTGCAACTTTGCCTCAATATTGCAATATGGCGAAGCTGAAGGAATGATGGCACTAGAATTTGCAGCCAAGCAAGACGAAACTTCAGCTGAGGCACATAAATTTGCACTGGAGTGGACTTCTAGCTCAGAATCGAGTTTAACATCAGAATCCGAATTTAACTCCATGTCGAATACAGGCTCGCGTCCAATGTCCTCGATAACCCCTCAAGGAAGCTGTCTTGCCTTCCATACTCTTACCGTCTTTCTTGATCAGATGGACGATCCTGGAATATACCCCAGTGTCCATGCTTCCTTAGCGTTTCTCTGGTGTTTATCCCTTCGACCTAGCGCCATGCAGCAACTCGAAACAATAATCCCATGGCTACCTATCACCCGATTCCTCAATTCACTACTTCAGCCCGAGACCAACTTCGCCAAGATCGAAGACGAAGCATTCCCCAACTTTGAAGATGGCACAACACAACAGCTCTCAGAAGACTTCCTCATTCGCGGTCAGCTTTGGAGTCAACTCTACTATCCAGAAAACTTTTTTCAAGATGCCCCTTCAGAAGACAACAGACCAAGTATCGAAGAACCAACGACAATCATACCAAGACGACACAGATGCCTCTGGTTAGGCGTACGCATAGCAACGGTTTGTATTCGTTTGAACAGTTCTACAATCATGGGCAGCTAATTTTCTCAACTAGTTTAATCGATGGATTTCATACAGCCGTGATCAAAAATTTATACCAACACAGCTCGCATATGATTATGCGCCCATTGCGGAGTCTTGCGGTCATCTCAACAGTAGGGCACTTCCAGGACCAGCTGACTACGACATGAACGGAGCTTGATCAGTACTTCAGAAACACGGCTTTGGATATAAACGATGGAGTCAACAGTTTGAGCAGTTTCGGCCTGTATCAACTTCGGGCTTGGATCGATTACGGCACATCGGGTGTTTTGCTTTTTTTGATATTTTCTTGTTTTGTTTTTTCTTTTAGCCACTCTGGATACTTTCTTTGCATACATGAGTCTCTGGAATGAAATAAGTCGACCTCGACTACGGCAGATTATGTTTCAGAAAAGCCGTGGACTGAGCCAACCCTGGATGGATGCCCTGACCTGGCTCTCCGAGGATCATCATTCACATGGAAGCCCATCATTACCTGGGGGCTCATTCCAAGCCATAAAGGTCTGGCTTCCTTTCCAGTGGACCACGGATTTTTCTGGCGCGCAAAGAGCTTCGACTTGAACCAGGAACCCATTTTAACGAGATATGACATATCGAATCGAGATGAACTTCAGCGAATCCTTTCACTTTTGGATGATTGCCATACCGGAGTTTATTGTTCAATACCCCTTTGGATTGCTTTTTGAGCCTTTGGAAACCTGTGGATTATGCTGGAAGCCTGGAAATAGAGCGGAGATGTTTGGGACTGAGATGTGGAAAGTGGATGTGCTAGCGCCCAGGTGGTGAATAGAAGTAGCATGATTGGTTCTCCGTTGAACAGAATGATCTGTATTCTAACCTGTATGACCAGAAAGCCTAGAGTTGAGTAATTGTGACATCTTGAGATTTTCGAACTTTGAAAGGCATATGTGTCTTAGCCTCTAGGACCGGAGCTGACGTCTGCAGATTCATTGCGTAAACAGACAAATATCGGAGTTAAATGCCATTGTTGGAAGATCAATGTAAATGGACGAATCAGAAGCTGCAGAAAATCCTTTGCTTTTCTGGGAAACGTGGGGACTCCATAGTTTATCTCGGAGCTTGCGCGTTGCCGAAAGGCCAAGCTGGCGATTACTGTATCAACACTTCAGTCTTGAACCTTCCCTCTCCACTCCTCCCGATGGGGATTTCCTGCAAGTTTTCCATGAGTTTAATTTGATTTCGCATTGCATGGGGTGATTGCCTTTTTATTCCTAGGCCACTCTCGAGTTCTCGCGATTCAATTCGCATCCCTCCCCAGCTCCCAGCTCCGCTCCGCAGTCTGTAATCGCCGCCATGGACGGATCTTGGGCTGACATTTGTCGCCAATGCGTCACGCTTGTGGTTGACGTGCCACCTGTCATTCTGCTGGCTGCTTTTTCTGCTACTGCCCTCGGCTTGTTTGTTCTGGTGAGATCGTGCCCCCGCCTGTTCCCGCAACGCGCCTTGATGCGCGCATTACCAATTGCTCCGCGCTGCTTGCCCCCAATTGAATTCGAACCACCAGACTAACACCAACCATTTATTTACAGTTCTATATCCTGTTATCTCTCATCGCCCCAATTCCCCGCGCTCCTCTACCAGAAGAAAAGAAGTATAGAACTCTGGCGAAAGATGGAACGATTACCAACCCCGAAGCTCTACCCTGCTGGGGCGACGCCCTGGCCCACAAAAAGCGAACCCAGTCCTCGGAGAAGAACCACATCGAACAAGCAGAGCTATTCATGTCGGTCGTAGTCCCCGCTTACAACGAAGAAGATCGACTCTCAGGCATGCTCGAAGAAGCAGTCAACTACCTAGAACACATGTACGGCACACTAGCCAGCGAGCAGGGAACAGAGGCCGTGGAAACCCGGTCCATGCGAAAGCGGAAGCCGAACGGAGCTTCAAACGGTCACGCCACAGGCTCGGCATCGGACCAAGGCTGGGAAATCATCATTGTCTCGGACGGCTCAACGGATCGTACCGAGGAGGTGGCGTTCCGCTTTGCGAAAGACCACCAGCTCTCTTTGCATCCGAAGGGCTCTGCTGGGCCGTGGACACCCCAGGCACAAGAGGGCGTACATATCCCGCCTGGTACGATCCGCGTGGTCAACTTGACACATAACCGCGGGAAGGGTGGTGCAGTCACACATGGTATGCGTCATGTTCGTGGAAAGTACGTTGTATTCGCCGATGCCGATGGGGCGAGCAAGTTTGGTGATCTCGGGAAGCTTGTAACGGCGTGTTCGGAGATCGAAGATGCCGATGGGCGCGGCGTGGCTGTTGGATCACGCGCGCATATGGTTGGAAGTGAGGCTGTGGTGCAGGTACGTTGAACTCAATCCTTTCGGCATCTCGACCACCTTTTTGGTGAGATGCCGAAATGCGGAAAATGATTTCATATTACTCAGAAGCCCCGTGCTAACATTGGTGGATACTAGCGGTCTAAGTTGCGCAACTTTCTTATGCACTCGTTCCACTTGATCCTGTGGCTTATGACGCCGCCCCGAACGGCTACTGTCAAGGATACGCAGTGTGGATTCAAGCTCTTCTCTCGCGCCGCACTGCCCTATATCGTGCCGTATATGCACTCCGAGGGCTGGATCTTCGATGTGGAGATGCTCATGTTAGCCGAGTTTGCTAACATCCCTGTTGCCGAGGTGCCAATTGGATGGAGAGAGGTCAAGGGAAGCAAACTGAATGTTCTGCGGGATAGTATCGGCATGGCCTGGGGCCTGGCGCTTCTACGAGCCGCCTGGTCCTTGGGCATCTATAAACAAAAGTGATTTGAGCCGGCAAATAACGATTACCTAGCCCAAATTGACACAAACACATCCCATAGTTCACTGGCTGATAATTTGGGCGTTGCGGTGTTTTTAAACATGGGGAGGCCCCAGGATGGAGATTATCCATCCCAACGGAACATAGCTATACCTGTGAACATGAAGGAATTTTAAACCCTTTCGAAGGATTCCAGAAACGAAGAATACCTCATAATCTTTCCATATAGGTCTTAGTGTCGGAGCCCGAATCTATAAAGTGGAACCACTATCGGTTTCCCGGTTTCCCACGTTCCGGGTTTTCAGCATCTCCTGACATGTCTAGTCAGCCCGGAAAACGTGTCATTCCGATCTTAAGTTCTCGGTCTCCATTGTATCCCGAATTGTCGTCATTGCGCGCCCTTGGGCCCTTCATCCGTGGCAAACTACAAAATTCAAGCAAGTTTCCCGGAAAGGAAGTACAGAGTCAGCCCGTGAATGGACCGGACTCAGGATCGTGGGTTCTGTATTATCCACGCCGATCTTCTCGACATTTTAGGGATGAACCCCTGGATCAGTATGACAACCAAAGGGACTGTGATTAATAATCCTCCGAATTATTTTCCATTTCTGCTATCCAGTCCAACTTGCATAAAACATTTCAAAACACCGTTTTTCTCGTGATTGCCGGTGATTGCCAGTGATTGACAATAGTCGGAGTATCTGTATGGATGGGTAGGTGAACGGATATACTTCCCATACACACAGTATGTGTATATGCCAAAGATCATCTGGGAAAGTAGAAATCTGAATCATCGTCCATACTGTTCATCCGAGGGTGTCGTTGTCCAGTGCAGGTGCCCTGTGGGGGCCAGGATGCCACTCCTAAACAAGATCGGTTCCCATATACAAAGACCCGCATGCCTAAATAATCCGTTGATCAGTAGGCTCCATGGTGTGGACCGATGAATGGGCCCCTATTACGATGGTGGACATGTCGATCGGGTACTTGCTCTTTGTAAATATCGCATGATATTTATAACCGGGAGATCCTCCCTTCTTTAACTTACCACCTGCATTTGAGTTTCAACTTTCATTTTTCCGCGAATCCACCATTGATCTTAGATTGAAATGCTTTTGAGTTGTTCAATATATTGAACCTATAAACTCGATCTGAACCAACATCGAAATTGGACACTAATATCCATCGGTATACATGACAACATCCATCAGTGTAGCAGACAACAACACTTCGTTCCACCCCAAAAGTCTCAACGACCTCAACACGAGCATATAATAAACATGACACCAAGTCAACCATGCAATCGACGAAACTTCATGCACCTCCCCCCAGAACTCCGGCTCAAAATCTACGAATACGCCCTCGCGGTCCCAAACACCTACATCAACAAACCGCTAATAGTAATTCACGACCGAGGCAGCGTCTTCACATCCCGAAGCCGCTATAGAGCTCTATCAATGTGTCCAATCTGGCAAGGCGAAGACGGCACAGCCAGGGCTCTACTATCCGTGAACCGCCAAATCCACGCGGAAGCAGAAAACTACCTCTACAAAACGCACACACTATTCTTCCGCAACTCCTTTGACTTGGACAGAATAGGTGCGTTCCTCAATACCCTCAGTCCCACAGCCCGAGCTAGCATCCGCAGCGTGGGCTTCGAGGTATTTTTCTTCGTGCACACCGATGACTGCGTACCGAAGCGTACATTGAAACAGTATGAGCATGCACGAGATGCTCTGCTGGAGAGACTACCCAACTGGAAGAATGTACTGTGTTATCTGGATCCGAGGTTCTATTACCCTGCTGCCTGTGTGGGTGGTCGTGAACTCGCGGCGAGGGGAGTACTTGATATGGCGAAGCGGTTTGGATCGCGTGAGTTGGGGCTGGATGTTACTTTTAATCCGTTGCCTGATTCTCAGCATCGGCTTGTTGAAGAGGCGAAGCAGGTTATTTGGAGGAGTAGTTCGCCCGAGAGACGCGTGGCTGGAAAGAGGGTGTTTGGAGGGAAAATGGCAGAGGGCAATGCGGGCAATTACGCGATTGCGTTGGTAGGATAAGGATTTCTGAAAGAGGTTGATTGGTTGATCATGTATTTGTTTCCTCTTGTACTGTACATTCTTTGGGCAATCCGGGTGTGGCGGATTGTGTGATGATGTGTGAGGGCTGCAGCGTGACGTCGGTGCTGACTGCATCGATCCTGTTGGTCTTGCTAAGCTGGCATTTGAAGAAGTGTGACACCTAATGATTTGATTGCATTTTGGGGTGAACTACAGCGATGCGGTGTTATCAGGAGTGTATATGCTGTATCTTGTCGTTGGGTTCTGTATTTACACGGGCTTGATTCATGAGGGCTGAGGAAAATGCAGTGTTTAGACTGGTTTAATTGATTATACTACGTAGGTGGTAGATTCCTACATACGACTCGAATGTTACATCCTCTACGTGTATATCATTGGTGCAAAGTCTCGAAGCATCGCATACAAAATTGTAACATCAAGTCTTGTTTGGGCTTCAGCATCCTGTATAACCAGCATTCTACATAGGACGGACTTGACAATGGTTAACTGTGAACATCAAGTGGTATTTGAAGCAAGCTAGCATTTTAAGCCTTGTATCACAGTCTTTAGCCCTAGATAGATATAATCGACCTCCCAGAGACAGTCCAAGCTTTCTCGGAGATAGACTTGAACTTTCCTTGTCCCTTGGAGAGCCCAGCTCGGAGTCGTATGCTTCACAAATATCATCCCAAGTTCCGCTTGTGGCAGGCAGGTCAGGATGCTCATGATTGGCTGGACTGGTCCGTATCTTTGACGGCGCCTGCGTTGTCCAGCTCCCAATAAACAGTTGGCGCGAATTAATTGTTCACCATTCGACGCTCTCTGTATTAACCCGTTTTCATCGTATGCGCGATTGACAGTCAGAGTAAGGGAAAAGAGATAAGGGAAAGGAGGACATGGTCATGACGTTTGCCCATTCAATCCATGGACAGAAGGGGCTTGTGAAGACAATACCAAGTCCCCAACTGAGATACCTGCACGTCATCGGCAAGACAAACAACCCTAGCTCGTAAGAGACAACTGTGAACAGCATATGCCCGTTCCCAAGGCCTATTTGTCTGGCAGTACTAGACCTATGCCCGTCTCAGATTTTATTTTATTTGAGGAGTTTAAATGCAGAGCTGCCCGCAGGAGTTGCTGTTCGGGGCATCAAGTCAGATGGGAAGTGGAGACGGGCCTCAGTGGTTGAGGAACATGGTTTCCAGAACTGCATTGAGGGGGAATGAGGTCTATTAAGCAGCTCCGAATGTACAATGATCAAGACACGTAACTTGGTTAGATTTTTGATTGATAAAATATGGTTACAGTCCCTAAACAGGGCGCTTCCGACTGTTGGCGGCAGATTCCACAAGCCTGGTATCTTCTTTGGCCTCGTATACAAGCTAGATGCTCGTATCCAGAGTCCAATGCATATTGGACGATATCCGCCACCGGGTATCCCAGTCTGGCCTTGCCCAAGGGAAGGCTACCAGCCTCATACTGCCAATTCATCTCTCCAAAGTATAAAAAACATGACGATTAAAAAGACGACAGAAAATGATCAGAAATCCGAAAGACTGCAAGTGCAGCCTTTAATCAATACTGTTCATAAAGGAGAAGAAATCCAGCAATTTGTTAATTTAGCTGCCGGGGACGAGGCCCTTCAGGCCAGCGCCAATGTCACCCTCGCGGGCAGCAATCTCGAAGTAACCGTAAATGATGCTAAGAAATCGCATGTTAGTTATGATCCAAATCAACGTAAGGTAGGTGTTAACTTACGTCACAGCCAGGAGGATACCAGTTCCGCTGCCAAGGGCACCGAGAAGGTCGGAGGCAACGGAAAGGGCACCAATGCAAGCACCACCGAAGGCGGCGGCAGTGGGGATCACACGCTTGAGTTCCTTGTACATGGACTGCTCACGGTGACCGGACATGACAAGACCCTGGTCCTTGAGCTGCTTAGCAACGTCACGAGGAGCGGAGCCAGAAACCTCAATCCAGGTCTTGGAGAAGAGGGCACAGGCAACCAGCATAAAGGTAATGTAGACAGCGGTGTGGATGGGGTCGAGGAGAGCCTCTGTGAAGTTCAGAGGGGGCGACATGTAGTAGGCAATACCCGAGGAAGCGTAGAGCTGGGCAGAGCCCTCACGGGGCTCCCAGACACCGAGAAGCTGAACGAGCAGGTTGTCCGAGAAGCGAGAGTACAGCATCTGACTGATCAGGAAGATGTTGGAACACAGAGCAGACTGGAGCATGATGGGCATGTTCGAGGTGTAGAAGAGGCGGACGGGGTAAGAGCCGCGCATGCCACGCTGGCGGGAGGACTTGACGGGAATCTCAACACGGAAGCCCTGCAGGTAGATGACAGCGGCGAAGACCAGGAGGGTGGCCAGCAGGTTCATCACGTTGGGCAGGTTCTGGCGGTAGAAAGCCTCGTACAGGGCGCGCTGCTTGTCGGGCCAGGTCAGGAGGAGGTGGAACAGGGCGATGATGGCACCTTCGAACTCAGGGCCACGGCCGGTGTTAATGGTAGTGGGGGAGAAGGCCTTCCAGACGATGGACTCGCAGATGTTGGTGGCAATGAAAAGGGAGATACCACTGCCGAGACCGTAGCCCTTCTGGAGGAGCTCGTCCAGCAGAATGACAACCAGACCAGCAACAACCAGCTGGACAATCAGGAGAACACAGATACCAGCACCGAGGTCACTGGGCTGGCCGTAAAGACCAGTCAGAACGTACACACAGGCCTGGCCGAAGGAAAGGATGATAGCGAAGAGCTTCTGGGCGGTCTGGTAAAGCTCGCGGTCGGTCTTGAGGTCAAGGTTGACGTCAATGAGGTGGGTACCAGCAAGGAGCTAGAAGAGCGGAGTTGGTTAGCTCGGTCGTCGCATCAAGTCAATCAATTTCTTCATCGCATACCTGGAAGACCATGCCGGAGGAGATGATGGGAGTGATTCCCAGCTCCATTAGAGTACCACGGTTACTGGCCAGCATCATACGCAGCCAGTACAGGGGGTCTGAGGTGTCGGAGGACACGATACCGTAAAGGGGCATCTGGCTCATGACCAAGAAGATCAGGAGGGTCAACTAGAGCCACATTGTCATTAGAATTGAGTTCGTTTCGTCGCAACCAAGAGCGATTGGGAGGCCACATACACCTGTCCACATCAACTTCTGGTTGAAGGGCACCTTGGTCTCAGGAGCTGCCACCTCCGGGAGGAGGGGCGTAAAGGGCTTGATCAAGTCAAGGAAGCGAACTGTTATCCATAATCAGTAACCGTGAGGCCATTGGAGATGATCCGAGGAGGTGGATGGCGATCGCGTGGGTATGGGGCAAACTCACGGCCGCTCATTGTGACTGTCTTCCTCCCAATCCGTCTAAAATGAAATAGAAGAAGCTGGGAATTTCAACCAGCAGAAGGAATGGAAAGGAAGTTGATTAAAAAGAAAAGGAAAAGGGGATGGGGAAAGGAGGGAAGGTCGGGGAGGGAGATGGGGGAAGAAGAGGAGGGAAGTCGTTCGCTGGCCACTTTTTCGCTTCGCGCTAATTAAGGCCACTTGGTCTCGCCGCAATCACCGCACCAAACACTATCAGAGCTATGACTCGACACCAACGGATCCGAATAGCTGACAGATTGCCAATTTAATATGGTCTAGTATGTTCTACATGTTCTAATTGTTTATTTGTTCATTTCCCTCTCTACGATGAGAGAATCCGTGTGGTATGTGTCCACCCCGGTGTTGAGGGCCCGGAGCTTATCCCCACACTATACCGCATCGGTGCAGGGTCTGTCCAGCATCCTCTACCTTAACACCAGTGGTTCTTCCTTATCTGAACCATGGATCCAGCTGCTACGTATACGATCACCGAGTCAAGATCATATTATGTGATAGCCTTGAATATATCATCTCTTTCTATAATTGGTATCTCAACATCATAGATTGGACAAAAAAACAAAATACGCCCCGCTGCTCTATATAGACGCCAGGTCCTGAGAGTGTCGAGAGCTGCCCAAGTATACTCATGAACTTCCGTATGAAATGTTCTTTCGTTTCAAATTTAGGGTCCAACAAGACCAAGGCAATCATCGATCACCACCTCCAACTCGCCAACTCGAGTCTTGAGACCGCGGTTTTCATCTTTCAGCACACCCATCACGCTCCAGGCTTCATGGGAAGGGATTCCAAAACAGATATCGCATTGGTTCTGATTGGAGTTACCTACGAACGAGCTTCCCAGGCGCGTGGAGGCGAAGCCCTTCAGAACTCGATCATATGCGGATGAAGCCTTTGGTGTGGGCGTATTCGTAGCTGCAACGAGATTCTTTTGGATGGTTGGCATCGGTGTCGGTGTAGACAAGGCAACCTGAGATATATTGGGTGACGGTGCGGTGAGTGTGGATGTTGGTGACTCAACTCCCTCCCGATGAGAGAAGACACTGTCCGCGACGCTCTCATCTCCAGACTCGAAGCCGGAGTCGCTAGCAAAGGTCCCATGGCTGGTACGTTTGCCACCGCGGTGGGGAGTCTGTAGTACCAGCGACGGGATGTCCTCATCGGGAGCAATCGCGCGCACAGTATGGCTGCGGGTACGGTTCTCCTCTTGTTGTCGCAGATGCCTCTCCTGCTCGAGCTCTTCAGCCATGGCCTGCATGGCTTTCTCTTGGCTTGACACTTTAGCGGCCATGCCATCCAGCTGAACTTTTAGATGATCCACCCGCGCCCGAGTCTCTTCCAATTCCTCCTGTTTCTCGCTCCTGTCTACCATGGCTTGATGCATAACAAATGTTCTTTGTTTATATGCATCCTGCATGCGTTGCAGTACATCTGTGGCCTGTGCACGGAGGGAATCGAGGGCTTCATCGTCGCTGGCATCGGAATTAGGCAAGGAAAGGGCTGCGGCAATATCGAGATTGAGGAACTCGTCATCTGCTGGCTCTGGGGGGTTGGGCTTTTGCTCTTCCTGTCGACGGAGCCCAAAGAAGTTGAATCGACCCGTCGCTGGGGCTGAACCCTTTCGAGTATGTGTCATAGCCGTCAGACGCGGGGACCCCATAGCAGGCCTGTCCATCTCGCCTTCAGGACGCATTTTAATTCCCAAATCGACCGGTTCTGACTTGCCTTGGAACCAATCTGACAGAACACGGGCTCTTGCTTCGAACTTCTTTTTGGGGAATGTACCAGTCCACAAGGGGGTTGTCCGACTTGTCTCTTCGTTGGATGAATCGAAGTCCTCTTCGAAAATAGGGGGACGAGCAATATATTCTGTGTTTGCCCGACGATGTGACGGCAAGCTGTGAAACCGGTTCTTGGGAGGAATCACAGGGATTGCGGGTGAGGAGGCAACGATCTCGTGCCCCTGTGAGGCATCGGAATGTAGGGCAGCCGTGGGGAGGGAGAGATCGGAGGACATGATGACGAGGGGATCAAGGCCGGCGAGATTCGAATCAGGGTCGACAGGGTCGAATCAGGGTGTGTGGCGCGGCTGGTGTGTGACCTCCTAGGGGTGGGGATTAATGCAGATGTGTTGTTTAGGTTGTTTTTTAGCGGAGGACGGGGAAATGGGGAATTCACGAAACAAAGACTAGACGAAAATAATTTGGGTCTGGACTATAGAGAAGCACAGATGTTTCACAGCATAAGATTTGATCAGAAAAAGTACCAAGCGAGATTTGTTTTGGCTTTGAAACCAAATAATTGAGAGGCTGGGAACTATGAAATAGCGGTGGCTGAAAGCTTTCCACCCGAGGATCTAGCGGATCCACAGCAATCTTCCTCTATTATTCTGGACTTGAGCTGAATGTCTGATCCACAGTGACGGAATGCAATAAAGAGAAAAGAAGACGCAAAACTCTTCTGTACATACGTTTCTCAACTTGATACGGCAGAAACCTTATTCCTGCACATTTCCGTCGCTCCCCACGTTCCCCCATTTCCCGGTCTCCGATCCTTGCAAATCTGCGACATGGCAGCCGGTCTTAAGCAGCTCTCTAATGCTCTCGCCACCGTCGATCAGCTTTCGAATTCATCCTCGTCAATCGATGGCGTACCCTCCGATCTTGAAACATCGATCCGCTGTGCTGGAGCGCAGCTCACGCAGGCCGCTGGCGTGCTACTTGGTTTATCGCAAGACATCATCGCCCAGGCGATTGTAATTTTCACACGGTTCTGGCTGGGAGCAGATGGAGGAAGCTTACGAATCTACTCGGCCAAGGTACGCAAGCTGCAAACCACCACTCGGTCTGGCATTGTTCCTTTAACGCTGATTTCTTCTCAAATTAGGATGTTTCAGCAGCTTCACTCTACCTGACAGCCAAGCTATCTTTTCTTCCGACCTCCCCGCGCTCCGTTCTAAACGTATATACCCTCCTTCTCTCGCAAGATGCCTCACCACTGTGGTTTGTGAACCCGCGTGGGGCACCCGCACAGCCTCCTGCTCCAGAGACCTACGTCCTCTCGGAGGGTGGATACCAGTCCGCCAGGCTGACACTTTTACGCATCGAGTCGATCATCCTACGAGCTCTTGGTTTCGATACACATGTCGCTCTGCCCCACGCTATCGCCCTCACCTATCTGCAAACATTGGGTGCGACAAGACCTGCCGTCGCTCACCGCGTCGTGGAGCACCTCAACGCCGCCCTCCTGTCTCCCCAACTACTTTATGTAACACACCAACCGAATGCGCTCGCAGTTGCAGCGATCTATCTCGCAGCTCGTGAGGAGGGATTTAAGCTGGTAGATGCTAATTGGTGGGAGGTTTTCGACGTTGATCGTGAAGAGCTCGGGTTTCTAGTTGTGGCCATGAGAAGCTTAGAAAGTTTCGTGCGGAAAGAAACAGAGAAGTGGAAGAACAGGAAGATTCCTCTGGTGGTGGATGATCTGGAGTCAGAGATCGAGCGGCGGCGAATGATGGATGAAGGCGAGTGAACTGGAAGGAAGCACAGAGTCGTACAATTTTCGGGACAAATGAGTTCCAAAAAGATCTTGCTTATACTTTCGATCAAGGTGACTAGACTTCCATATACATCCCCGATGAGGCTCTTCATAGAAAGAGGCCCATCAAGTCTGGCTCAGCGAAGCCAGACACCTTCAAGACATCTGACATCTTTGATATGGTCACCTGAGTGAACAGTCAGAACATAGGACACTGAAATGAGGGTGATTATCAGTTGCCTAGATACAAATCAGGTGAAAACAGGGAGAGATCTTATTTGAGATTGGGATTATGTGATAGCGATGAGCTCACGCGGGGCCGATCATGTGCTCCACCGCTTATCAGAGTTGTCGTTCCCCACCTCATAAACTCCCCCTCTACAACTCTTAGCATAGACCACCAAATACAATGAATATCCTACATTCAACACTATCAACCTGGCGGGATCGTTTGGCTCCAGTCTCCCGGACGTCAACATTCCGTGCCACCGGCCAAATAACTCCAGAGGAGTTCGTTCTTGCGGGCGAC
Organism: Penicillium longicatenatum; assembly: GCF_028827895.1. Lineage (NCBI taxonomy): Eukaryota > Fungi > Ascomycota > Eurotiomycetes > Eurotiales > Aspergillaceae > Penicillium > Penicillium longicatenatum. The sequence goes on along the minus strand of NW_026643120.1, from coordinate 2,743,327 downwards.
TACCTTGTCTACAAGTTCCCCACATGGTCTTGGGGTGACGCTTCGAGCCCAGCAAAACGCGTGTCCTACCTCCCTGCTGGTAAGCAGTTCCTCGTTACACGGGGAGTGCCATGTCAGCGTCGGCTCAACGATAATTTCGCCGGTGACGCAAACCACGAGGATGAGATCGTGAGGGATATGCTCTCTGGTGAAGGCGAGGAGGGCCCAGCTGGCGATGACGGCGACGACGGTTGGCTGCGAACTGGCGGAGGTCCCGACCGGGATCAACAAGAAGCTCGTATCCGAGATGTGCGAACAGTTGACGAGTCTGGAAACTTGGGAGAGCAAGAGGAGGATGAAGAAATTCCCGATATGGAGGATGACGATGACGACGAGGAGGCGATCATTCGTGAGCCGGTGGGACAGTCTGGAGCATCGCAGTAAGTTTTGCATCATTGCCTCTATAGAACCTATGCTCACCTTTGGTTTAGATCCATGCGCACATACACCTTATACATCACCTACTCTAACTTCTATCGCACACCCCGCCTCTACCTATCTGGATACTTGTCGCCCTCAGAACCACTTCCACCCCACTTGATGATGGAGGATATCGTCGGCGACTACAAGGATAAAACAGTGACTCTGGAGGACTTCCCTTGGTTCGATGGCAGTGTGAAGATGGCCACTGTGCACCCATGTCGTCATGCCTCAGTGATGAAGACACTGCTTGACCGCGCCGATGCAGCACTCAAGCGCCGACGCGACAAGCTGAAGCAAACACAGTCCCCCGAAGAGGCAAAGCGCATTATACACGGAAGTGGAGACGGTCTGGAAGGCTTGGTTGATGATACAAAGGGCATGTCTCTCGGCGAGAACCAACAACAGGCTGGTGGTGATGAGTGGGAAGTCCTTCAGCACGATGAAGAAGAGCAAGTTGCTATCCGGGTGGATCAGTACTTGGTCGTGTTCCTCAAATTCATTGCTAGCGTTACACCGGGTATTGAGCATGACTTTACAATGGGGGTATAATAATTCCTAGCTAGATAAGCTGAGGAGGACGGACCTGCTCTCCTTTCGCGCTCAGGCCTTGTCCCCGCAAAGTGGTTGACTTATGGTCTGCAACGGCTGGGGGTTCGACTCCGTCCTGGCTCAATAGGTGATATACATGACACGACATGATATTTGGCGTTCATTTTGCTGCAGGTACCACGAACTATCTTGATTTGACTTCCAATTTCCTTTTTGCTTCGTATCATATCACTAGTGTGATGAGTTACCTACCAAAGATATCACGGTCAGACTTTTTCCAAGATATTTACTTTTCTTCTTCTCAATTATTGTGTTACAATTTCCATGGTACTGCCCTCTTGTGATACCTTGGAGTTTCTTTTGAGAGTGACAAATCATGTCCAATAACCCTACATCCCTAGCGTCGAATCCAGACCGGGAGATCGCCATCTCCACAAGTTAGATTAATCTGCAAGCCACCAGGGCACGAAAAAGGCTACTTCTAAGACACACTACATTACCAGAGTAGAGAAGAAAAATCAAAGTTTGTTTTGAAAAGGCATCGTATTCGTGCATAGTATTACCAACGAAATCCACCAAAAGTAGTAAACAGTGCGGAATGTGCAAAGCACGCCCGGACTCCTGACATCCCAACCGATTCGACATAAATGCAACAACATCAGATAAAAAGGCAAAAGTCACAAGGCCCTCATGGGTAGTAGATACAGGTATCTGGAGGGTTTCACCAATAGAAACAGCAAACCAAGAAGTAAATGAGCAAGAGTAGACATGGAATAGAAGAGTCACAGACACAAAAAAGATTACATCCGTCGAGAAGTCACAGGACGGATACAGGTACAGGTCATCCGGCACGGCGGGCTGTCCAAACAAGAAAGTTACACCTTTTTGATCACAATTCACACTTCTAGTAGAAGAGACCAGCAATGATGGGGAGAGCCAGGGCCAAGAGGGATGTCGGGGCCATGGTGGAGCCGGCATTGTAGACTGGCATGGATGAGGGTGTGGCAGAAGGAGCAGGGCGCTGGATAAGAGGAGTAGAGCGAACGGGAGCCATGGGAGGAGGCGTGTAGGCTGGGACAGTAGTGATGGTGGGAATGTCGATGGGAGTGGTGTAGGTCGGGGGAATGTACACCGGGACATAGGTGGAGGTGGAAGTAGTAGGCTCAGGGACGGGAACAACAACAGGCTCGGGGGTGGGCTCAACAACAGGCTCGGGAGTGGGCTCGACGATAGGCTCTGGAGTGGGCTCGACGATAGGCTCAGTAGTAGGCTCAGGGACAGGCACAACTACGGGCTCGGGGCAAGGATAAGCGTCGTGCTGCTCGTGGGCGCCAGCACCGTAGACCGCATTGGGGCCGCCGGGGATGCCAACGTCGTAGCCAGCAGCGGCATCCTTCTCGGAGCTCACTCCTGGGCCGCAGGGACCGTGTGTCTCGCTGTGAACACCAGCTCCGAAGGCAACGTTAGGTCCGCCGGGGATGCCGACATCGTAGCCGGCGCCAGCATCTTTCTCGGTGTTGCCAGTAGCGGGGGTGTCATCAGAGCCGCCAAGAAGGGGGAGACCGTTCTATCATGGCATTGTTAGCTCGCGTACATTGTTGGGTATACAAGACCAAGCCATGTGGTTCGGAAACTTACCGGCTGAGGAGCGGAGAGAACGGTAGCGGGGCCAACGGCCAGGAAGAGGCACAGGGCGGCAGAGAAGGTGAAAGTAGAGGAAGGCATTGTTGCAGCGTATTAGAAAATAAGTATAAAACTTAAGGAATGAGTTTGTAGGTTTGTAGGATTAGAAAAGATTGATCTTGAAGATGAAAAGAGTGATTGAGGAGCTGGCTCCGAGAACTGTAAGAGAAGCGAAAGAGTGGCTGTCCGAGGAACTGTTGTTGTGAATGATGGAAAAAGTTATTTGGGACTGAAGTCCATGGCCGTTATATAGTTTCTGAAGACAGTATCCGAGGGGTATCACAGGGTAAGCCAAGGGCTAGTCAGGTACCAGGCTGCAGCAAGGCCATGGACTAGCCCTTGGTGGAAAGCCACAAGGACTGATCGGCAAGGAACCAAATGAGAAAGAGAGACATGAGTTGCCAAAGATAGAGACATGCTGTGTGAGAGTTGTCATGTTGGGTCCGGGGGTTCATGCACGCAGGACTAATGTGATTTGTGTTCATGCCCTCGTCAGGGGCATTGACCATCATGCAGTTCGCATTCTGCTCTCGCTGATGAAGCTTATGCACCAGCCCGGGCCCGTTTATCCGAGAGCTGTCGTTATCTCAGCCTGGATGCGCGAGTTGGGGGATCCCTCGGGGCAACACGTGGGGCTTGGGGTGGAAGGTAGCAAATTCCACGCAAGGGACAGATCCAGGGGCACAATTTCGAATCTCCTGCATTAAGAACTTGTTCATGAACAGCGTCGATTGGTCAGTGGGCTGCTCCAGGTTGACACATCAGACGCAAGGAAAATCCAATATCAAAAGGGCTCAGGAGACATCCTGTGGGTTTCAAGTCTAACCGGGAGAAGTCTGGACATCTCAGCCAGAAAGAGCCGGACATGGCGCAGGCAACATGAGAAACAAAATAATACAAGGTCGAATCAAAACAAGCTCTGCATTGTAACATATGCGGGATATAAGGATATCTCATGAAGTCGTGAAGCATCTCCGCTGACAGAACCAAGTCTGTCGCAATATCATAACATATGTGGGAATATGACAATGCAAGAAAAGTCAAAAAAGGATGAAAAAGTAAATAGCAAAGTAAATAATTCAGACCACGCCAACATGAACCTCGACAGATCATAAACCATCAATCACTAGTGACAAATTCAACTCCTTAAAATTTACCGCAATTCGATTTACCAAAGGCTGTGCCGAAGTTAGTGGAATTTTTGAACTTGAATTCTGGTTCCTGTTCACCCTGAGTAGGCTGCTCATGTTCGGTCTCATTGGGCTCCTCCGGTTCCTCTGAGTTACCTAGGATCCGCCTAGCTTGATCCAGGAGTTTCTGGTCAAGCTCATTCAGGAAGCTACTGTCGTGTTCTTCATCGTTGGTGAGACCAAGCGGCCCCTTCAGGGCAGGATCTTCAGGCAGATCGGGGAAATACGACTCCGCATTCTCTGTCGGCAGACCGACCTCCGTATGCACAGGTGCCAGTGGGGCCTCCTCCTGAGATTGAGCCTCGGGAGCTGGAGTAGCGTCCTGGGTGGATCGGCGGCTCCCGTCGGCCTCGATGACCACCATCGGGGTGTGTCCAGCGTCCCGAACGAGGTTTTCATTGGGTGGGCCGAGTTCTGACAGCTTCAACTTGAGACTGTTTCGGTGATCCATGTCAGGCCTTGCAGGGTCGGAAGGGGCAGGAGGGGATGTGGTCAGGGGCGACGGCGATGGTGGAGTGATCACCCGGGCTACGACCCCAGGTGGTAAGCCAGTTGACTTGAGGGTAATTCCATCTAGTCTGCTATCAAGCTTCTCGATCGGCACCGGGACGCTAACGGTCACTCCAGGTGCGTCTGCAGCCCGTGTCTGTGGAGAAAGGGCTGCGTCTAGGGACGGGGGGTTGTTGTCACTCCCCTCGTTGATTGTCGACAGGTGGAGACTGTCTGGGGTCTCTTCGTTGAGGAAGACTCTTGTTGGTCGCCCTCCTGGGCTTGTTCCTTCCCACACCTGAGCCGAGTGCAATAACGAATCGCGGGCCCCATTAAATTGCGGGCCCCCAAAAAGCACTCCGGCAGAACGAGGTACTGTGGTGTTGGAGTTTGCTCTTGGAGACTTGACCAATTCTAATTCAGCAATCCTAGCCTTCAATAGCGACCGCTCTGTCTCCCAGAGTCGTCGTTCTTGCGCAAAAAGCTCCCTTTCCGCCTGAAAATTCGCCCGTTGCTTCTCAAGAAGGTCGCGTGACTGGTCGATATATGAAGTATCCAGGACTGGGAAGTTTCGTCCGTACACCGGTGTTTGGACATATTTGGAGTTCGCCGAGGGGTTACTGCCTGAGACCGATTGAGCTCGGCGGAGCGGTGTTGCCGTTGGCGAGAACCGGACTTCTTTGTACACAGAGCCGTGGCCTTCGGGCAGATTGGCCATGGAGGGTTTCATATTGATGGAGGGACACATCTCTCACCCGCGACACTTGAGTCTTACTTCGGGTTCAAATGATTCCAATGAGCGGTCGGAGGTGTGAATGTGAAGGAGGGGGCGAATCCAGTTTGTAGAATACAGTCGCACGCAGGTTAAAGGAAGGAATACCAGCGCATGTACAGCTTTCTGTAAGCGAGTAATTTGCTATCTGTAAAGAAAGGGTCCAGACCACGGTCAGTGGACTTCGGGTTATGCGCAGCTCTCTTGAAGCTGTGGGGTGGGTATACGGGGAGGGCGGTCAATAAGCACCTGTCTTATCCACCATTTAAACGTTGCCAGGTGAGCTCATGCGGGCTTCCTGAAGCAGAGCTGGTGAGCACAGCAGGATCCCATGGACGGGACTGTGCAGGTGATACTCCCGACCACTCGTTCTTCAACAACTGGCAGTGACAGTGGTCATGCAGGTGCAGGAGGTTGGGCAGTATTCCTCAGTACTGATATGGGCGAAGAACGTTCTGACACGGCACCAAAATAAGGGCCCCGTGAAACCGATGATATCCGATCGTAACATCAACCCGTTTTACGTTTGCGGGATATAGGATGAGTACAGGGTCAAAATCCAAGTTTCAAGGCTCTTCATCTGACTGCGGATGACGTCAAAGGGGTTGATGAATGTGACCCCGTAAACCCCCGCGTTCTGGGTCAGGTACCCTCGGTCACGTACCCCGACTTCCAAGTAGGCAAATGATATAACCCTATTCTTATCGGTGCAATGATCCAATCAAATCAAATCAGCTTGTACGTTTGAAACTGGAGATTTCATCTGTCAAGAGTCCACGGGTATGTTAGCCAAGATATATATATATTTTGCTGTACCCCGCCAAGCTCCAACGCTTGAAAGTTCCTGGAAGCACTCAAAGCAACCTTGCATTGGACTCGTACCACCTGGGCACCTGGGCACACGGCATACATAGATTAGCCTAGGTAGATGTATGGAACCACAGTTTCCAAGATTTGTTTTGGCAGAAAGCCTATGTACTATTCGATTTTTTTTAAACAATGCCGTTGGACCCCACACTACTCCGTACACCACTAGTTAATTCCGTGAAAGACAGCCCTGGGTGATTATCCTCTCTATTGGCCGTCAACATTCAAGTTCCGTCACCGCATATGCTCTCTCTCTCTCTTTCCTGCCCTCGACGAGAGACTACATTGTCTGATATTACTGGACTTTCCCAGTATTAAACATGCCTCTCCAATCACTTCCAGACGAAACTATCCTACGAATCCTATCTTACCTACCATCTCATACGGATACAGCAGCGCTGTCTCTACAATGCCGCCGTTGGCATCAGCTTTGTGATATGTCCAATCGGCGCAAATACCGCCGCGTCAAACTCCGAGAGACCCTGGATTTGGCAGTGGCTTTTAAAATGCTCCGATCGATCCTCAAAACCCCTCGGTATGGGCGGTATGTTCGCTACATAGAGCTGAACCGATCCCCATCGCTAGATTATGGATTTGTGCAGTCGTACAAAGCCAAACCGCCGCAACGTTCTCTCCGACTAAAGGATCAGGTCCGCCTGACTATGGCGATCAAGCAGGCCGGCTTTGATTGCCCGGAAGAACAGGAGAAGCTGTTCAATATCTTACTACAGAGTCCGGCTACCATGGAGTAAGCTTGTCTTTCCCTCCCCCTTTCCCCCCTTTCTCTGTTCGATTCTGACTTTGAATAGCCATAATGATCCACGAGCCCCGTTCCTCGCCCAGGCGTTGGCAGCATTACTGGTCAGCGTTTCGCCACTATTAGAAACATTGAGTTTCTGCCCTGTCGGCCAGGAACTACCGAAACTCTCAAAATTAACCGCCCAAGCCAAGGGAACTCCATTTCGGGAAAGTGATTATTTCTTTAAGCATATCCTAGACCGAGTGAACAGTAGCCCTAGGTCGCAGGAGACCCTGCCATTCCTACATCATCTTCGCCAGGTCCAATTTCTTGTCGATCCCGATACAAAAATCGATCGCTGGTGCTATTACCAGCCCTATGATCTATACGGCAGCCTCAACCTGGTACGCCGGCTACCCGCAGTAGAATCCATCCGAGTCGACGCGATTATGAGCACGCAGAGGCCGAGTATTGAGCCCCCACCCCGATCCGCAAATTATACCAAGATTACTATCCGGAACTCCAATATAGATTACCACCATCTGGTGCGGGTCATTGAGTCGGCCAAACGGCTGGAAGAGTTTACGTATGCAGTCGGTGGCCGAGGGTCGACAGATGGCATGTTAAGCATGTTCAGCCCGGATCACGTCTTCCGGGCGCTCCTCTTGCACGCCAATTCGTTAGTACATCTAGATTTGGATGTCGAGGCCGAAACCCCACTAGCGGAGACATTCGACCCGACTCTTGGACAACACTTCTTTGGCAATATCGATAATCGATCGTCGAGATCCCAGCCCGCCTATCAGCAGGAGTGGGCAGATGAACTCCAAGAGCTCCAGCAAGAGCAGGGTAGTCAAGCATCGCCTTGCTCTCTTCGTGGGCTTACGAACGTGAAGAATCTGAGTCTCGGAATCCATACCCTCTACTACCTGGCGCGAGGAATCGGTACCGATAAAGTCGACGATGCATCATTTGCTATTGTGGATCATCTCCCACCAAACTTGGAAGCGCTTTGTATCTATGGGTACGAAAAGGGCATGAAACCGCAGGTTAAGGGTCTTCCGGACGATGTGTTTGATAGACAATTAGAGAAATTACTCGCTGAGAAGGATACCAAATTGCCGCGATTGTCATATATCGAGGGAATTGATGAATTCATCGAAAACGCGACCACCATCATGAAGCCAGCGACCAACGATGAGGATCTATGGGAGAGAGAGACAGATGATGAATGGACTGATCATGAATATAATTAGGTAGTCTTGACTTGGTCTTTCCTTCGATGGAACAGCTACTCAACAGGATTCAGATCAGCTGACCGAAGCGAACTTATTTTTGCTGTAAATGGATGGACTGCAGTAGCAATGATGCTGGTCAATTGTCACATAAATATACCATGAATAGATTCAACTTTTGGAGCTGCATATTATCTAGCTACAAAAAGATATAGGAACCAAAGACTATCATCTAAGCCAGCGGGGCTGTGACGAAGTTTTTGAGGTAGTCCGGCTTCTCTAGCGGTACTCCCTCCTTTCTCATGATACCGTAGGCGGTAGTGAGATGGAAGTAAACATTGGGCAAAAGAACAGAAGTGGCGTGGTAAGCAGCAGTGTGCTCGCCGAGGTCTTGCGGACCTATCTTCACGGGACCCACGACGTCACCGTTCTTGTTAACAACATCCTTATCGGCCTCGGAGAGAGCCTTGTGCAAAGCTCCAAGGCGCTCCTTTGCCTCGGCGTATGTGGTGATGTTGTTCTCGACAGAGGCAGCCTCCCGACCGGTCAATTTGGCCAGCATCGTCTCGGAGAGCCAGAGGACAACGAAAATCTGGAAGGTGAAGCCCTTCATGGTGGGGTGAAGGGAGGCAGTGAGGATGGCATCGGCGTTGGGTTGTTTTTCGGCCAGCTCGACGAGGTGGATCAGGGAGGCGACGGCACCCTTGGCCTGGACGATGGATCCGTCATAGAGAGTGTAGGGCATGGTGGCGGTAAATGAATTGAATTTGAGGGAACTGGTTTGGAAGAAACGAACAGGTGGTCAAAGGTAGTTTATATAACCAATTTATGCAATCTCCAAATAAGCGATATGCCCGAGCGGCTACCTGTGCCGCAGCCATTGGATGTATCACCCGTTCATAGTGGGGAATGTCTATCCGTAGAAAGCCGTCGAAGTTAGCATTATTAATCCTGAAGAACCTTGGAGGGCATTGAACGTTTATGTCCACCTCGGCGATTAGGCATATTAACTTCGGCGAAAGGTGGGGCCAACAGGGGTCAATCTAGTGCAGAAGCTAATCAAGGATAATAAGAGCTTGTTTTGTTTATGCTGACGTGAGAGTATCAATTCGCATTGAACTGCTGACACGGAAATTGCGCCCTTACGGACATATCGTAAGGCCCTTTAGAGATCAGAGATGAATTGGCAAATCGAAAAGAACCTGAGAGGTATTGTAAAAATATGATGTGTAACACCTGCCATAATGAAAGCAATCTGTTGGTGGAATTCGGAAGGAGGAGAGCCCGTCATCGGTTATCGGGTTGGACGGGTCTACTTCTACATACATCATCTGCACGATGACCCCAGCCACAGAGCCACGCGTTGAAGTACCGGAAGCAGAAACAACCCCCTTGATCACAAATGGATATCAAGATCATCAATCAAATATCCTCCCCCGCAATAAACTTATTCTTGTCTTCTCCGCCTTGGCTCTAGTCCATTTCATCTCTTTCCTCGATCAGACAGCTATTTCAACGAGTCTACCGTCCATCGCACTCGCGCTTAATACAGGATCTTCAATTTCATGGGTCGGCACAAGCTTCCTGGCAACAAGCACTAGCATCCAACTGATCAATGGCCGCCTGTCGGACATCTTCGGTCGAAAAACATGTCTCATTGTCGCACTTGCCCTGATGGGTCTGGGAAACCTCTTGTCAGGCTTCTCTCAGAAAGCTGGACAACTCTATGTAACACGAGGGCTTAGTGGTTTCGGAGCTGGGGCATTGAATGCCCTAGTACAGATTACCATATCAGATACCACTCGACTTGACCAGCGCGGCTACTATTTCGGAATCCTGGGGATTGCCGTGGCATTGGGGAATGGCCTCGGGCCGGTCTTGGGGGGTCTTTTGACGGAGCGTGCATCGTGGAGATGGGCGTTTTGGTTCATCTGCCCTTTGACAGTCGTGGCCGCCGGCTTACTCGCATTGGTCTTACCGGGCAGATCAACTGCAGATGGTATCGTAAAAAAACTCAAGATGATTGATTGGTATGGAGTGTTGACGAGCATGGTGGGTGTTGTACTTGTTTTGGTCAGTAGCCTCGCGAAAGAAATGTATATTGTGGGAGGGACTGACAATAAGACAATCTTAGATTCCCATCTCTCAAGGAGGAGCGACTTTATCATGGGACTCGCCAATCATAATCGGCATGCTAGTGTCTGGCATTCTTTTTTTTGCTACATTTGTATTCATCGAATGGCGTCTGGTTCAATTGCCCATTCTGCCGAGTATGTAAAACATGGTGTGTGAAAATTCGAGTGCTAATGTTGTTACAGTGCGCCTATTCAGGTACAACCGGTCTACAAACATCCTGCTTGCTATGAACATCCTCATTGGCTGGGTATTTTGGGGCAATTTGTTCTATCTGCCTTTGTATTTTCAGAAAGTGCGTGGTTTGAGCCCAGCAACAGCTGGATCTTTCATCCTGCCGATGGTGATTGCTCATGGCATAACGTCAGGGCTGAGCGGTGTGATCATGTCACTGACTGGATTTTACAAGCCTGTGATAAGTACTGGGGCAGCCCTTTGGGCAGTTGGAGCCATTCTCAAATCAACATACGGAATTGCAACCCCCACCTCCCTCTTCTTTGCAACGGGAATCCTGGAAGGCATCGGAGTGGGATGTCAATTACAACCTGGTACGAACCTACCTCCAATGTGTGGACATTATACTAACATGAATAGTTCTTGTCGGCCTGCTCGCCGGATCGGACAATGCTGATCGCGCCGTAATCACTGGGTTGCGTAACTTCATCCGGGATATGGGTGGCTCTATTGGGATCACAGGTAGGTGGTGGCTGTGTACTAGTTGTCAATTCCTTATGGCTCTTTACTAATTCAAGTCTAGTCTCTGGTGCTATCTTGAACAATGTGCTACATACTGGGCTCAAGGCACGGTTTAGCACCAAGATGATCGCACATCTAACTTCCTCTGCCTTGAGATTGTCAGACCTCGGCCTTTTGGACGAGGACAAGAAATTGATCCTGGCATTGTATGTTCGAGGTCTAAACATCATATTTATGTCCTTTGCTGCTTTGACAAGTGTTATGCTGCTTGCGTCTTTGTGTCTGCATGACTATGGACTTACCCAGGGGAGACAACCAGAAGTGAACATTGATGCGGATTCACACGAGGAGTGACTTGCCTATGGCCCAGTGGCGCCAGCTATGTAATATCCCTGATTAATACTTATACCCACTCTACATGACCTCTAGCCTTGGAATGTACTTAGCCAAGAATGGAGATGCTAAGCAAGGTCAGATCGTCCATTTTGGTTATCCATGACTTGATGTAAGCCATAAAAATTATATGCAAAGTCAAATATGTATTTATACAGACATTTTCTATGTCATGTCAGCATCTCCATATCGCTGAAATCTCGCTGATTCGGAGAATATGGAACCAACTCCGAAGGATGAATCCAATTGAATATGACACCGGTAATCAAAATCATAACAGCATCAAACACATATGACATCCACTCATACCTCCAAATTGCACCACGAATGATATGATATCTCCGCAGACAAATATCTTTGTGAGCCATGTTAGTCGGATGATAGTGTATTTTTCGCCGTTCGTGACGAGAATTACACGGCCAAATTCCATATAGATGCTGGCAGCGCGGGGGCCACCAAGATGAGAATATATTGGACCAATGCTGGTGCTATCGTATAGTCGGGATAATGGGTAGATGAATATGCTCTCTATGAGTCAAAGCTTGTTAGTTTGGACCCGGTGACACTTAGGATTGACATCTTGGATTGTGTAGAGCTAGTAGACTTACTGCTATGTAACCGGAGAACTCAAGTAGAAGACAAATTCAATCAGTATCTGGAACTTACTTGTCAACAAGTCAGACTTACATGTGAGTCCTATCAGGAATGGAATGAGAAACCAGGTTTTTGTGCGGAATAGTTGAAACGCATGCATAACCATAGGAGCAAAGAAGAGAACGGCGAAAGCAATGGCAGCTCCCTCGGAGGGCACAAAGTCATATAGACCGAGATACTTTACTGTGACCATCATAATGACCATTCACCAATGTGGATGAATTGAATGAAGTGATTGATGCAGCCATAGTCATTATATAGTCATAGAGCTCACTCGAGAGCGGAAAAGCTTCGACTTTTTCTCCTGAGATCAACACAGCCCAGTCGAATCTAGATGAATCCGACTTCAGCCTCGAATTATAGAAAAGGTTGATCTATAGCGCAAAGACCGGCAGCCAATCACAGCCGCCCGTATAGCGTATAAAAAAGACGGGCTATACAAAGATTACGTGTTCTCCACAATCCCAGTCTTTTCGCGATAACTGCATCAAAAGCGGTTAGCAACTCAGTGGATCCCGGGGTTCTCGGATTGTAATGTCCGTGAGTGGATCTCGAGTTTTTAAAGTACGTATTTGCCGTTTATCTTCGTATGTTATTCTTTCTCATTCGTCAATTTGCTTTTATTCATCTTCATAAATGTCATTGTCTTGATCGAGCTGTCGCGATGGTGACTGTGACTCGTCGGAGCCATAGAAAGTCGCGGAATGGCTGCATAAAATGCAAGGAGCGACACTTCAAGGTACCATCCTCACTAGTCAATTTCTCACTGTCAGCACCTCTGATATTCTAGATAGTGTGATGAAGGTCTTCCCAAATGCAGTTCATGTGCAGCGCGCGGTCTCTACTGCCAGTACGTTACTATCAGAGCCGAGGGCGGGCAGCGCAATGAGCCCTCGGCGGGCCTAAGCCCGGAAACCACCTCTCTTGCACCCAGTGATTCAGATGGAAATGGCATTTCCCTCAATAAACGACTGGTGGAAACGAAATTGCTGCATCATTACTACACTAGCACATGCTTCTCAATGGGAAAAAATAAGCACAGCCTAGCAACCTGGCAGGTCAGCCTACCCCAACTGGCCACCAGCAATGAACATGTCTTGGACAGTATATTGGCATTTACGGCCCTGCATCTTGCATATTTAGTACGAACAGACGACAATCCTGGGTACGACTTGCCTTGGAGTACAGCAAGGAGGCGTATTCGGGGTTTGCAAAAATCATCAGTCGTCTTTCGCCTTCGACAGCACCATCGGCATTTGTATGCTCGGTTCTTATTGCCCTGTCCGCTATGGCCCAGCATGGTGCACTTGGAATTACTACAGGCCCAACGTACCTCTCGGAGACCTTGCGGCTGAAAAAACTTATCCAGGGTTGTGCTATATTCCACAATGCTGTCCATCATTTCGGAGTTGAAGGCCAAATCTTCAATCGCACCCCCGAGGATCAAAAGGACAAAAGTCAATATCGAGATGCAGTACTCACAATCAAACGGTACGATCAGAAGTAATTTCCAAATGAACCCCGCATCCCGATTGCTAATCGCATCATCGCGGAGCAGGGTGTCCTCTCTCATCTTGACCCGCTTGTCGGAGATGGATGACGGGCTTCATGGACCGCATGACAAGATCTATACAGAAACTCTTTAATCTCTCGTTGACCATGTTCATGAGATACATCATGTAGGGGATATATTCTTCTGGTTGTTGAAGTTACCGGAGTCCATTGTCGAACTCTTGAACATGGGGGATTTCACTGCTCGACTGATCTTTCTTCCATATGCAATAGGGTTGAAATTTTGACTTGGTTCGTTGGCAATACCGGGAAACTTTTGAGTCGAGAACTCATTGATCCTAGAGAACCTGTTCCTTCGCAATGGATAGATATAGTCGAGTCCATAAGAAACGAATTTATGAAATGAGATGCTGGTATTTGACCAGAAAATTATCTTGTTACCTGTCTCCCGAGCTTTGACGACCAGTGACTCACAAATCACACTTCTGACTGGGAATCATCCCTGGGATTCTAGTGTCCACATAAAAATTTTAACTCGCTAAACATACAGATGTCTTTACATTTTAGGTTCGGTAATCACCGTTGATGGTGACATACTCGTGGCTGAAATCACAGAACCAGTAGACAGCATCCTCTCCACCGCATCCAGCAGCACCCTTCTCGCCACCACCGAGGTCGATCTCAATCTCCAAGTCCTCATTCTGTAGGATAGCACTAGCACGCTCCTCATCCACAGTCTCAGGCTCACCGTTGACCAGCAACTTAAGAATAGGGCTACCATCCACAGGACGGAAGCTCACAGAGGTACGCTCAGGAACAACTACACCATCAGCCACACCCTGGGTGTAACCCACAGCACAGAGAATGCGACCCCAGTTAGCATCACGGCCGTAAAGCGCAGTCTTAACAAGGGGAGAGCGGGCAATGGTGGAAGCAATCTGGCGCGCAGACTCGTAGTCGGAAGAGTTGCGCACACGGACAGTCACAAACTTGGTGGCGCCCTCACCGTCACGGACGACAAGCTGAGAGAGCTGCTGGGCGAAATCGGTGAACACGGTCTGCAGGGCCTCGTAGTCGGCGCTGGCCTCTGACGATGGTGCGCGCACGGTCTCGCCGCCGGCAGCGCCGTTGGCAAGGACCGCGATGGTGTCGTTGGTGCTGGTGTCACCGTCGATGGAGATCGAGTTGAAGGAGCGGGAGATGGAGTGTTTGAGGATCGACTGCAGAGCTGCGGGCTCAACGGCGGCATCTGTGCAGAGAACACCGAGCAGGGTAGCCATGTTGGGGTGGATCATACCGGCGCCCTTGGTCATTCCGGCGAGGCGGTAGGTGCGGTCTGGGGAGGAGGGCAAAGTGAATTCGCGGGAGATCAGCTTTGGGAAGGTATCGGTGGTGCAAATGGCGCGAGCGGTGCTCAGCCAGGCATCGTGTGACGAGGCGAGGTTGGCATAGGCAGTGGGAATGCGGTCCAGGATCTTGCTGATGGGCAATCTGGTGATTTCATGTTAGTATACAGTCCTGGCGCAATTTGTAGCCCGCTTTAGAAGAGACATACCGCTGGCCGATAACACCAGTGCTCATCACCAAGGAGCTATCTTTCTCAGCTCCACTGCACTCGTCCACCGTGTGACCCATCTTGACCGCATCTTCCAGTCCACCCTTTCCTGTAACAGCATTGGCACACCCAGAGTTGATGACCACAGCCCGGATACCCTCTCCCTTGCGAGTAGTCAAGGTCTGTCGGCTAACCTGCACTGGCGCAGCCTGGAACTTGTTTGTGGTGAATACGGCCGCCGCGGAGCATGGCGTCTCAGACGCAATGAGCGCAAGGTCAGGGAATCGGGTGTTGGATGCCTTGACACCGACGTGGGTACCGGAGACCAAGAATCCCTGAGGGTAAGTGCCCGTGGTAGGGATATAGCGCTGCTTGGAGGCCGGAATGGCCATATCCAATGGTGCGGAGTAGCATCGGACCTGGCCCTTGAGCATGCGGGCGAGGGTGCTAACCGCCATTGTGGTGGGTTGAGGCTTGGGAGTCATGTGTGGAAGCTGTGAAATATGTGTTTACTTCACGACGAAACAGTCAGCTTAAGAAGACTTAAGTATGAGTACGATGAGCCAGAGCTGAATGAGTCAAACAACCTACTGTGGGAACCTCGAAAAGCTACCCGCTCCGAGACCGGGAAGTGATTGAGCGATATGAGCCCACCACTGCTCGATAAGAAAATATCAATTGCAATCGCAACACGACTGCTTAGGGTCAAAGATAGTATAAGAAATCACGGATGATGGACAGTGAAAGATCTACGAAGGATCATCCGCGGCACTCACATGACTTGATGTTTTTTTGGATTTTTTCAAATCCATGGAATTAACTAGATCAATTTGTAGGAAGCTAGAAAGTGTATTTCAAAGCTTAAAAATGATTGACTACTATAAATCACTCTATTAAAGGTGTTTGGAATCAGATTGATTCCCTTAGCACGCGCTTTCAGCGTAGATAAGGCGGAGTCGGAGAAAACCCACTGCGCGGTTACCAACTCTGATCTCCACAGCTCTCGACCCTTTCAAGGTTCGAAAAGAAACCGATTCATCTCAATCGATAAAACACATTCCAGCTGCCGATCATCTACTGCCACTGAAAATTTACATTGGCCATTGAAACAGCCCCTGGGGATTGAAAAAGCCAAGACTCCCCTTGCATCGCGTCCCTGTTGTACATTCTCCGGATCTGATGGTATTGTTGATTCCTTCTCCCCTAGGCCTTTCCATCAAGGACTGCACGCTGACTCGCCCATCATGAAGCGCAAGCTCTCGGATTCTGGTCTGGAAAATGACCAACCCGCAGGCTCAACACCAAAAAGGCCGCGGACCACGCAGGTACAAACCAATGGCGCCTTGAACGATCTCGCGCCGAACCACTCACCTCCGAACGGCGATGCTACCTATGAACTTCCTCCCGGCTTATCTACTCCCAAAAAGGCCAATGGAACTGCGCCAACTCCGTTGAAAGAATCTGGACTGAAGACCCCCACCCATAAATCCAAGGCTCGGAATTTGTTTGCGACTCCGACGAAACCCAAGACTCCCGCCGCTGGGACCCCGGCTCGGCTGAAAATTGCCGATCGATCTGCGAAGAAGAAGAGCGCTCGGGTATTGTTCGAACGAGACGAAGATGCTGAATGGGATGGTTCGGAACAGCTGGCGGAGGAGATTCTCCAGGATGAGGAACCTGAAAAGGCTACCGAGCCGGTGACGGAGAGCATTGAGGAAGGGGATGCAGAGAAACCGAAGGGCAAGGATGCGAAGGCTCCTAAGCGCCGAGCAGGTCGACCCAAGGGCGCAAAGAATAAACGATCACCAACACCGGAAGGAGAACTCCCTGCGCACGAACGCTATTTCTTCCAAAACCGTGCAGGTACTATCAAAACATCCAACACGACTTTGAACAAGGTGCCATTATTGAACCATGAGGAATACTTCGAAAAGTTGGGGCAATCCGTGGATCCTTGCGCAGAGGAGAAGGAATATCTGCTTTCATTGCATCATCGTTCATTCCCGCAATGGAATTTCGAGTTCGAGGAAGGCTTTAACGTCTGTTTGTTTGGCTACGGATCGAAACGAAAACTTGTACAACAATTTGCCGACTGGATCTACCACCACTCGGCGTCTCCAAACCCGCCCATCGTGATCGTCAATGGGTACACCCCGGGTATCTCGATCCGATCCATCTTTGC
This sequence comes from Penicillium longicatenatum, assembly GCF_028827895.1. Classification (NCBI taxonomy): domain Eukaryota; kingdom Fungi; phylum Ascomycota; class Eurotiomycetes; order Eurotiales; family Aspergillaceae; genus Penicillium; species Penicillium longicatenatum. The sequence goes on along the minus strand of NW_026643120.1, from coordinate 2,726,216 downwards.
AATGACTGCATCAGCGCTACTTGGCGACGACCTACCCTCGAAACTGGGTGCGCAGCCAACCGAAGTGTTGGAACTCGTCCAGTCGGCCCTCAAAAACCGACCAGTCAGTGAAGGACCCATTACAGTCCTGATCAACTCAGTCGACGCTCCACCATTGCGGCGAGCAGCTAACCAAGCTCTACTTGCTCGCTTAGCTGCTACGCCACGTGTCCGTCTTCTCTTCACTGCAGATACCCCCAATTTCACCGCGATGTGGGATATCAGTCTGCGTGATCAATTAAACCTTGTCTTCCACGACGGCACTACTTTCACTCCATTTGCCGTCGAATCAGACGTTGTGGAAGAAGTGAATTCTCTACTTGGACGTAAGGGCCAACGTGCCGGCGGCAAAGATGGTGTTGCCTTCGTCCTGAAAAGTCTTCCCGAGAATGCACGCAACCTGTACCGCCTCTTACTCACTGAAGTGATTACTCTGATGGACGATGGCCACCAGTCCGACGACGAAGGTGGTGCGAATTGCGGTGAGAACACGGATGAAAATGGCATCGAATTCCGACTACTATACCAAAAGGCAACAGAGGAATTCATCGCATCCTCTGAGATGATGTTCCGCACTTTGCTGAAGGAGTTCCACGACCATCAAATGATCACATCACGCATGGACCCCAGTGGCATGGAAATCTTGGGCGTGCCACTATCTCGTGATGAAATGGAAGGCGTGTTGGAGGACCTGGTGCTCGGATAGATCCCTACCCGGGAGTGTGGAATAGATCGCAGAAGTCATGATACCCCTATACGAAATATACTATGTACCAACACTTGCATTGGCTGTGTAGTAATATCTAGTGTCTAAAAGCCCCGGTAGCCATTAGACATGATCCGAGATAGCACCCAGGAACCTGTTTATATGTACATAAATAGTCGCACTTTTTTAAAATTGCGCAAACGCCGCTAGCGCCATCATAGTTCCGAAACTCATCTTGAAGGGACGGTGCGAGTTCACAGCCTTCTGCACATCAACCTTCTTCATGATCTTCTGGAGACGCTCTAGAGGAAGAATGTTATACCCCTTGGAAGCAGCCCACTAAGTGACGAAGAAATTAGTCATTATCAACAGTCAAAGAAGCCGACGCATAGAGCTCGCGAACGGAAGCTCTGGAAGAACACAAACATACCTCGATAAACACAATACCCATACCAAGAACGACAACCAGTACCCGCGAGAAAGCCCTTAGTCCAACACCAGCAACAAGACCCAGCACACTCCCCAAACTAACCTGTCGCATATTGTCCGGCGACAGGAAGGCAGCCTTCGCCTGCTCGGCGATACCCGTCCGACCCTGCTTCTGAAGAAGAGGATCCTCGGGCTTGACAGCCCAGCCGGAATCAGCATTAGCCTGTGACTCAGGCCGGTAGTAGGGCGCGCTGTATTGGCATTGGATGGGGGCAGCGCGGAAGGGGGAGAGGGGGTGGAGAGCTGCGGCGGAGAGACCGATGCCGAGGCCTAGACCTAGGCGGACGATTGGAGGGGAAAAGAGCTGGAAGGCCATTGTGGGAGAGCTTGAGATGTGGAGAGGACGATTGAGTTTAATTCGATGTTGTGATGGTATATGTTGAGAAAGGAGAGCTTCTACAGTGTTGTTGCTTGGGGTCGTTTAGATGCCGCGTGATGTCATAGATGGTCACCGGCACCCAGGTGCTTGTGGGGCGCATGGGGATTGGCTACACGATGTTCGCTACATACTGTAGGCGATTCAAATCTTCTCTAGACTTCCGCTTAACAGAAGTCGTGGATCTTGCTCTGCATCTCGACTGTTTTCTTTCAGAGCAAGGTACCCGGGAGCATAGAGCTCTAGGCCAGCTCGAAGATACCTCGGTTCAATTCCGGGGCGCATTTCGAGTTCCGCAACTCAGTATTCAAAAAATTTGGAATTGACGCCTCCGTGTCCATACTTTAACGATCAGGGGGTGGGCTAGTATTGGCTGGTAGCGATATTGAGGCGTGTTAGTGAATTCAGCCCCCAACCCCGGCATTTTACTAATAAATAGAGCGTCGAATGAACGGCTAACCAACGTGATTTAAGATCTATATCGCATTTCGATAAGTCACTTCTAGGAAATAGACAAACTACTATATGTAAATATACGTACACATACTTTATATCGTTAGTGTAGTGTCTATCACTGCATTGTCCGATTCACAATTCCCATAAAGCATTTTGTAGACCCACCTGGGCACCGTAGATGCCTCGCCAGCCACGCTGAAATACAACCAACGCCACTCAAAGCCACACACATACAAGTGTAGTTTGTACGTGCATCAGATTTTGCGCTCTGATTCATCCTATATGTTATCTTGGTGGGTCAAAGCACGGGATCTCGAAGCACTATCTTCAGCGCTGAAACTCATCCCCTGCAGTTCTTTGGGCTATTTTGGTAGATATTTGGCAAGATTCGATACAATTGCCGTCTTTGTTAGACGCACAGCCTCTTAGCGCATATGTGCGACTTAGAAGAAATAGTTTGATAGTCCTTCTTTGAATATCCATTTAGTTCAACATTAAATCTCTACGATCAAAGAAGTGCCTTCCCAGCAATGATTCCCCCGAACGTCAAAGAGATAATCGAATTGTTTGCAATAGAACGAGAACAGTCCTAAAGTACTCTGTCCAATCCTATAATGAAAGGACCGGATGTTATACTATTTGGGTATAGCATCGGTCAGTACGGCATTGGACTAATGCGCTTTAGCTGCGCCTCCATTACAGGGATCAATATGGGGCTAAAATAAGAAGATAACGTACCCAGTCCAGAATATACAACCTGGCTCCCAAAATATGCCATTTCCAAAGTTATTTATATGCGGCCATTGCTAGCTTGCATGGAATATTCTGTTTTCCCTCTACAAAACATTTTCCATTCCAACAGACCGAAAGGAGCACTAGTATCATGTCCTCACCATTTGACGAAGATGCCATGAGCCAGCTTCAGTCTCAACAATCGGAGCTACTAGACAAGATTGACGAGCTGCGCGCTATAGGCGTTGGGGGTCTCGTTGAGCTTCCCCAAATCATTGTCTGCGGTAATCAGTCCAGTGGTAAGAGCTCTGTACTGGAAGCTATCTCCCGGGTGCGCTTCCCTGCCAAGAGCAATGTCTGCACTCGGTTTGCGACCGAAGTTGTTCTTCGTCGAAGTCCACGGGAGACAATCGGTGTATCCATTGAGCCTGGGAGCTCTAGGATAAAAGAGGAGGAACGACAGAAATTGAGGGACTTCACCTCCGGGGCCTTTTCCTCCAGTGGAGATCTTCTCACGTTAATCGACCAAGCAAAGGAGTGTATGGGACTTTCTAGTGTCGATCCACCCAACTCAGGGTTCAGCGATGATGTGCTGAAAGTCGAAATCTCGGGCCCGGAACAGCCAGACCTGACTCTTGTCGACCTTCCAGGGCTCTACTCTTCCCATAGTAAAGAGCAAAGTGAGGAAGGAAGGTTGTTAGTTGAGAGATTGACTGAGAAATACATGAAAAGCTCCCGGAGTATCATTCTGGCTGTGATCAGTGCGAAGGCCGACTACCATATTCAACCAGTTTTGAATGTCGCAGAGCGCTTTGACCCTAAGCACGAGAGAGTCTTGGGGATTATCACGCAGCCCGATATTCTCGAAGCCGGATCGGACGAAGAAGAGGACTATATACAGTACATCAAGAACGAGAAAGTCAAACTGCAACTTGGGTGGCATGTGCTGCGCAACCGGTCTTTTGAGACGCGCAACGTCTCTGATGATGAGCGAGATTCCCAGGAGATGGGATTCTTTGAAAAGGGACGATGGAAATCCCTCTCTCGGGAGCAAGTTGGCATCGAAAGCTTGAGGCGTCGCCTCAGCAACATCTTACTTACTCATGTCCGTCGCAACCTTCCCGGTCTCATTGCAGATATACAAGAGAGGATTTCGCAGAATGAACTGGCCCTAGCAAAGATGGGGACATCGCGTACAACTCTTCATGAGCAACGGCAGTTTCTTATCAACATTAGCAGCAGATTTGCGCGCATCACAAGTGAGGCTTTGAATGGATCATATACCGATGCTTTTTTCGGTGGATTCCAAGATCAGTCTACAAACAACGGTGAATTTGCTTACCGCCGGCTGCGGGCGGTCATTCGGGAGCTCAATGAGAATTTTGCAGAAGCTATGGAGCTTCGTGGAAGTCGAGTGTATATTACAGGCAGTGGATTTGGAGCCAGATTAGATGACTTCCAGCTTCAGCAGGCGAGTAAGAGGCCCTATATGAATGGTTGGAAGCCAGAATACGTTTACCCGGAGGATCTCGAGGAAGAGATCAAGAAGTTGGCTCGCGAAAGTCGAGGACTCGAGTATCCAGGCAGCCCAAATCCGCTGCTTGTGGGAACCATGTTCCGCCATCAGAGTGAACCTTGGGAGGGCATCGCCAAGGATCACATAATGAACTCCTGGGCTTCGGTCGAGTTCTTTATTCAACTGGTGCTGAGAGATATCACAGACGAACTTACCCTGCCTTTACTCATGAGACACCTAATTTCGCCGGAGTTGGAGGGTATGAAGGAATCCTTGCTGAAAAAGCTCGAAGAGTTGACTTCGTACATCAAAAGTGGCCATCCACTACCCGTGGGGAAACCGTTTCTTTCTGAAATCAAGGAGTCCAGAGCAAAGCGACAACTTGCTGTTCTTATGCAGCAACTTGGCTTTTCGAAGCCTTCTTTGGGGCCTGACGTTCTAGGAAAAGAGATTGATGTCCATGATCTAGAACGTGCGGCATCTGTATTGCAGACTTCCAGTGATCAGTATGCGGTGACAGAGATTGTTGCTCAGATGCAGGCATATTATGATGTATGATGGACAAACCTACCCTCAAAAAACAGAGAAGATCCAACTAAATGATCAACAGAATGCAATTTTGACTTTCATCGATAACGTCGCCATCCTAGCAATCGAGAATTGCCTTCTCCGCCCCCTAGAGCACATATTCACCGGCCAAGTTGTACTTGAGCTGGATGATAACGAAATTAGCAAGATTGCAGCTGAGCCATCAACCACTCAGAAAGATCGTGAACGCCTTACCGACGAGCTCGAAAAGCTACGGAAGGGAAAGCAGACATTGAATGCCTTCAGTGCAGATGGGTCATCACTACGCGCGCCTCCTACCTTAGGTATCAGTATTTGAATTACCAATCTAGGCGATATCTAACTGATCTGGATATCATTGTACCAGGAAACGCAACCCACCAAACTTCGATTCCCATCGTTCAACCCAAGACGGACAATGACCGGTCTAAAGGTAAGCTACAAAGATTTTCAAATCCATGATCTCCGGACATCTTTACACAGATCGCTGACCTACCGGAATTTACAGCTGAAGGAGACAATCCGCGCTCTTCTGAATCCACCCAAGACTCGGCGCGAGAAGCACCGGTCCCTTCAGTAAAGACTGGTATGTAAGGTTTTGGGCACCAATGGCACCAATGACGCTTTGGGTCGCTAATTATTCATACCAGCGGACTTTTCAAGTATCTCGCCGGCTGTGGCTTCAAATCAAAATAAGTCATCTAAGCAGTGGTTCTCGCGCTTGCAGGGGATCTTGGCGTTCTCGATGTACTCGATGGTGTAGGCGCAAGGCGGCCTTTCACCCTCCATTTCTTCTCAACCTGGGCAGATCATAGAACTCTCATATACCCATGACAGAACACCCGTTCATAACTCCTTTGGTATTCCCAAGATAGCTGATTCCAGTGGGACACACTCTACATTCGCACTACCCGATAGAACTGGGCATAGTTTCTCTAAACAATCCGCCACATCGACCACTTCATTTGGGTAAAACGCTTCGACCACTCCATTTGGGAGAAACCCAAATAGATCGCTTCGAAACATAAGACAATGTTTTCGAGTACCCAAGGAAATGGAGATAGACAGTGTGTCGGAGAATGCATGGATCGGCTAGCTCTAATACTTGGCCCCTGTAAACAGATTCTATTGGAAAGATATTAATACAGGTGTAAATGGTGATTATCACATCATTTGCATGATACACACCTTCAACAAATATTCCCCTGAGGTTCGCAGCTCCATCCTGCTAATACGGCATCCTTCATGCTATATGCTGTAGCTATTATATATAAGCCCTGGGGGGGCATACTAACAGTGACCTGATTAGGAGCTCCAACTCGGATCGAGACTATGCGCAAGGAAACGATGCATGAGACAAGTGCCGACGTCGGCATTTGGATCAATGACGCTCTATAGCCCAGGACTGTACAACAAGCCCGCAAAAAATGAGATTGATAGTTAGACACCACACTTGCCCGTGTAGAACAGCACATAATTGTGATTCCGATAACACTACCTGATTTCTCAAGAAACAGAGAATAACTAAGGTTTCCGATTATATAACTTCGCTCAGCGATGTAACTTTGAACGCAATACTCTGTGTGGACAACCTTATTATACAAGATAGATAATTTCCCTGAATGCATCTACAAGGTCTCTATACACGTGTGTGCGTTTTAGAGGGTACATGGCTGTTGTAATTCTTGGGCGGTTACAAACACGCCTCATAGTTAATTATAGCCTTATTGACCCGAAGCCAAGTATTGTCTAATATTTCGGCTTTAATTAAACAGAGATACTCAGTGTGTTCCATAGTATGTTCTACAGGTATGTTCTTGAACACATGCTCGAGAAATCAGACCGCTCTAATCAGAAGTACAATGGCAACGTCACGTAAATGCGGCTAGCGTGGTGCCGGATCGATAATACCTACCCAAATAGGTCATGATTGAATTGACCAGTCATTTAAAGGAAATATTTCGAAAGAAAAAAAATTGTAGCAAAATAAGACTATACTTTATGTCAATTAAGATTTGAGACAAACAAGAAAAAAGGTGCAAAAAATTAGTCGCGCCCGGGATCGAACCGGGAACCTTCTGAGTGATTCAAACACTAGGTGATGTGAATCAGAAATCATGACCATTAGACCACGCGACTCATGTATTGAATACCGGGCATCATTGGCTACATAAACTACTTCAAAAAGGAGTGTTGATCATTGATCCTCGGGCCCATAGCCGAAACCATGGATTGATCTAAATAGATCCTACTATACCAAACATGAGAAGTCCAGTTGTTATCTGGATTATCACGAGAACTCAATTGGTACGGGAATATTGGGAGTGAAACTGATGTAATGCATCCAGCATAGCCGCACTGCCACAGAAGGCGGTGCCGGTTAAAAATAACCCTTCGCGACACGATTGACGTGGAGCAGGTGGAGTTATTCAAAGGCACGGGCACATTCCTGCTCCTCACCGCACCGGCATCATGGCCCTGCAGGGCTTTTTCTGGCCTAGCCTGAAATATTTTCTTCCTCCGTAGAATCAATTTCACGACCATCAAAGCGATCAGTTTTCTGAGAACCTATGCCTCAGATTTCCAACACACCGGAATCTTTGCTTCCTCGCTCAGATTCTAGAAATCCAGCAACCACATGTAGAGGCATTACGGCTCAAGGCCGGCCCTGTCGCCGGGCCTTGGCGTCTTCACCATCTCCATCTCCAGCATCCACTCCACGAAAGAGAGGTGCTCAACATGAAATACCAGACTTGGTCTCTCTGTACTGCTGGCAGCATCAGGACCAAGCGGCATCATCGTCACCCACGATAGTGAATGACACCATTGCACCGATCAAGCCAAGAACCAGCATTGACACGCTGATGGACCGACTCGGCGTGCTAGATCTCAAAGATGAGAAAAAGCAAAAGCGGCGAACCCAGAGCGGGTTTGGTGAAAAACGCCGGCCTCGCCCGAAGAAGACATTCTGTTGCTTCGATATTGCGGATGAGAGTGGCGCAGATCACCGTCCGGCTAGACCAGTACAAAAGCCTATGCAGACTCGTCCGTCGCAGGCTACACCTACTTCGCAACATCCGCACCAAAAAGTGTCTGCTGGACGTCCACAAAACGGGCGTGTCCCTTCATCAGGACAGCAGGTATCTTCCGCTTCACAGCCACATTTGCGGCCTTCACAGCCCGAGCCAAGAAAATCCTCATCTGCGTCACAAACTCAGTCTCTATTGTCATGGATTCCCTCAACACTCTCTCCACAGACAACCTCTTCAGTACTCACGGAACTAGCCAAGCCAATCTCCAGTGCTGACGAAGAGGGCTATATCTATATGTTCTGGGTAACGCCGCCGACTACAACAACGCGCAGTGACACAGAAGCCTCAGTACCAAGAGAAATCGCTTCATCACTGCTCCCAGGACCAACAGGAAGCAACAATCTCCGTCCACCAATTCAGCCTCGTAGTGTAAGCGACGCCATAAATGCTGCACGAGACATCAATGCTCTGACCACAAACCCAACATCCACCACGCCAGGTACGATCCGTCTGAAAATTGGACGCACAAGTAACGTGCACCGCCGCATGAATGAATGGACTCGCCAATGCTCCTACGATCTGACCTTGATTCGGTACTATCCTTACACACCATCTTCATCTGCGTCGTCTTCCCCAGCTAGGGTGCCAGTATCTAAGCAAGCAGGCCGCAGTAATGGTTCTGATGCCGTTCTAGTACCGGGTAGAAAGGTCCCGCATGTGCATCGTGTGGAGCGCTTGATTCATCTTGAGTTGGCAGATATTCGGCTGCGTGACCTTGGTCAATGTCCGGAGTGTGGTAGAGAGCATCGGGAGTGGTTTGAGGTAGAAGCTAAGAAGGAAGCGCTGCGGAAGGTAGACGAGTGTGTGCGGCGGTGGATTTCGTGGGCTGAATCTGTGAATTGAGGTGCTTCTATGGAGTGGTGGACGCGGAATGGACTTTTTTGATTAGGTAGTATATACTTGCATTTTGCATTTGCATTGAAAATGGACATGGGCATAAATATATATGGCGGGCAATAAGTCAAAGGCATTGGAACGATGACTTTTCGGATTATGTTGTATCTTTGGGAGGTCGGGTAGAGAGTCCATATTCAATAGTGACAATCTAAAGTGTTCTTTCTTTAATTGCAGCTACCAAGAGCTCTAAGGCTTTAGCAAAATTCAACAAAAGTCATTCAATACTTAGTACTGTAGGCAACACTAGCTAGGTGTACTATAGAGGCAACCCCAATGTAAAGTGACAGATGGAAGGGCGATCATTTCTGGCCTTTAAAAATTGTCATCGCCGTCATTTCCACGGGTCCTAAATTCCATTAAGCGAGGTGGACAACTGACATCACGCGAAGAGACTCCCCGTAGCATTAGTAGACCCAGGCACACAAGCGCCACCATCAAACATTGCATCCGCGGCCGATGCCCAAACAGTTTCTTGATCAAATACATTGTCCAGAGTATAAAATCGGCGACACTCGGCAGCCTCGTAAAGAAACTGCAGAGGAGTGTCACTATCATGAGGACCGTAGTTATTGAGAAGGTTAGTAGAACCCGCGGGAAAAACGAGCGGAAACTCCGCGATAGGACGAGGGACAATCTGATCCCACCGCGCAAGCTGTTCTTTGGTCAAAAGTGGCGTCGAAGTGTTGAGTGACTTTTCCGCCGCTTCTTTGTATCCTGCGAAGAGCTCCCCATTTACACTTAGACCTATCGCTAAGGCTCCTCTGGTGCCTCCAATACCCTGCATCGGCCCGTTCTTGGGACGGCCACCGAAGACGATGGTACGCACGCCTTCCTGCTTCATAAGCGCAGCGAAGATCGAGCAGGCCGATGCACACACGCCATCTGTAATCTATGCCGAGGTAAGTAGAGGCTTAAGGCTTGAAGTGGTAGTAGTCACATACAAGAACAATATCTTCAGCTGCAAATAATGCCTTTGACGGATCTGCAGGAGCATCTCCGTAGCCATTGATGGGATCATTGGGTGTCGAGATGGCAGTTAAATTGGCGGAAGTCAAACTGGACGAATTGACTCCAAGGATCTCGTGAGGGCCGTACAGATCTTTCCAGGATGAGAATCCGTGTACCTGATCAGGCTTCACTTCGCCCTTATATATGAAAGGTCTAATATCATTTGTGGCATTGTTGGGAAGCCTTCTGACGGCTTGGCCAACCAGGTCAATTGCTTCATTAGAACGGAAGCGAGTGGCAGCGTAGACATCTATCTCAGGGAAGAAAATGCGGAACAAGTTCTGACCAGCAAGTGGATTTCCACCACCATTGCCAGAGACATCAATCAAGATCTTCTTCTTCCCCTTTCTACTTGCCTGCTTGACAAATCCACTGGCAATCTTGTTGAATTCAGCGTTTTGTGCGACAGTAATGGAACCCTCAAAGCTGGTAACGGCAAGAACGCCAACATCCTCCAGATGGGAAGTATTTGGGAGGAAGCCCATTATCTGATTGAAGTCATCGCGGATGAACGGTTTCGGATATCCACTGGGGATAGGTGAAGGCGTCTCGCTTTCAGTGGACCCCAAGGAGGATGAGTTGCTTGGAATGCAAAGTCCTGAATACATTTCCTTACTATTGCGGTAAGGAAAGTCTTGAACTGAAGCGACTGTTTCAACTGTCATGGTCGAACCGTTGGCGAAGCGCAATGCATGGAACGCGCCAGGCCACTGATTATTTTCGCTGAATGCCCCGGGCCACTCACCAGCAGCGCCAGAAAGGTCTAAGCTGACTGGGTTGGAAAAGAAATTCAAGTTGTATCTACACGATTCAGTAAGAAAGGGACGCTATCGAAGGAGCCAATAAAGATTGAGCTTACAAGGTGTCCCAATCTTGGCAAGAATGCACTATAGGTAATCCTTGTATGTAGTCGGCAACAGAACGTCCATTGATAGTTTTGATGGGGGACACGGGACCTCTACTAGAGGTCCTCAGGTGAGTAGCATCCTCTAACTCAAAGTCAGCTGGTACTTCAACCGAGGCGCCAGTATAGAACTTACCTTTGGTATAAACCTCGGGTAAAGAGGTTCCATCAGAAGAGATTGACACAAGTGGGACTGAGTTCTCAAAGATGAAAAGTGACATAGAGCATAGAGTCACGGAGAAATGAGTTTGATAAGCTGAGATACTTAGAGCTTTGAGCTCCGCATCAAATTCATATTGGCTATTATACTCTCCAGCAGCAGCGTTTTGCTCAATCTTGTCAAGTTCGCCGAGAAGGTCAGTAGGTGGCATCTGATAGCCGGAAGGTGGGTTTTTCAAGATTTCGATGTCGGATTCAAATTGTACGAGTTTCCGATACTCTTTAATGAATGATGCAGCTCGCTTCGGCTCGAAAGGAAGGTCTTGAAGACATTTGAGCGCCAGAGTACCGGGAATCGTAATGCTTTCAGCTATTTACAATTAGTAACATTTTCAAACGCAGGGTCTTCAATGTTTTGCATACAGTTGTTCCCATGTTGAACAGCAAGTTGATAAATTTGTGCACAATTGTCATTCTGTCGAGTTTGGTTCGGGATAATACTAGCTTGGGCAGCTGTAAAAGTCCCCACTAGGAGCAAAAAGACATGTTCTGTCCGCATAATGCTGATGATAATTCAAGGCGACTATTGTTTTATGAACCATCATCAACAGGACATCACATTTTATATGTACTTTATACCCTCCAGAGCTGTGAGTTCCGAGATTCCCGGCCATATTCACATTATTAGTCCACTCAATTTGTCCACTTGAATCAACGCATCCACAAGTTCACCACTTACATGATGGAGCATTGAATTTGCGGGTAATGTTTTGGAACTTGATGCCGATTTACCCATTAGGTCTTACTATCAACAGCATATGGTAAGGCTTAATGGGTAGATCGGCATGAATTTCTATCGGGCGCTCTGAGGCTGAGGCCAACGCGTCGCCAACGCAGGGCTTCTATTCGTTCTTTATACCTCATGAGCGATTTATTAATATGAGCCATTTGATAATTCCCTTTAGACTATATCTCCGTGGACTGATGCAATCAAGCAATGAGTGCAAAATATGGGTGCAGCGATCATTGTCACCGCGGGTAGTTTAGTTGAGGAAATCGGCGAATCTTAGGAGTATGTGGAATCTATCGTTGCTTTAATTCCGAGGTTGAAACCTAGGCGTCCACTACAAAGGTTTCAGTACTGGGCTGCCAAATATTTATACGTCACAAAAAGCTCGTGAAGCTCGGGCTTTCTTTTTATAAATCCAACAGGACGCCTAAAATCCTTGAGTTCCCTATTCCCCCCCCCCAAAAAAAATCCGAAAGAATGACGTCGTGAAATTGCCGGGCGCAAGATTTACCTCTGATAATGTCATTTCCTAAATAAAGGACTCCAGATTACTATATATATTAATCTTATCTCTACTACAATGCAGACATATTCAAGAATAGCATTCTTTCGAAGAACTGCAACTCAAAATTTAGTAGACCCAATTCTAAGCTACAAAGATATTACAACCTAGCCTAAGTTCTTCTATAGAGAATTATATTAGTCTATTGCTCATACCTGCTAGTTTTTGCTAGGGAAATAGAAGTAAAAATTAGGTTTCAGGGGTAGCTAGGATCTAAATTTATGATTGTCTACGACTGCGGCTCTGAAGAGATAAAGATGGGCAGAGTCTGAGAAGGGGAATTAAGAAGTATCTTATAAGCGCTTAGTCGTGATGTGCGACTTACGATGGAAATGGGTATATTGTACCAGTGGGTCTGTATAGCCTAGTGTTTCTGGCGAAAGCAAGAGAAAAATTTGCTGTGTGAGTAGCCAAGGTCTCCCCAGGCGGACTCCGGGCAATATTCCGGGGTGTGGCTTTAATTGAACACCATAAAATCTACTTGGAGGCCTCACTAATCGCATTCAGCGTAGCGCACTAATTTGAACTCAGACAAAATACTATCTCATGTATTGAAGAACATGTCATCTTGCTTGATTCAACCTTTCTAACACGTATATATCACTCCATGGAGCCGTAATATATATCGGGATAAATAACCTATGTAGTGGAAGGCAAGGAGCTACCTGAGTATGTAATCAATTACAGTATATGACCCCGAAGTTTGAATACCGAGCTCTACCTGGTACCGTTCAATATACCGCTCCTGGGAAATTTATGAGCTGCTGTATCAAAAAAAGACTAGTTGAATATCAATTTAAGCGATTGTTTACGTAGGCAGTGGAGGTGATAATTATCTGAAGCTAAGGATGCAATGAGTGCAAACATCTCCGGCGTTAACCGTCCTATGACCTCGCGACCTCTCACGCTTCAAGCTCGTTATCAACTTATCTTTTACTCCCCGCGCGCAGTTAATTTTTGTGTGCAGGTGACCGTTCCCCCCCCACATCCTTGTCCCGCAGCCTCTCCACCTTCTTAGCCCATGCTCTTCTCGCATCACATTCGCCTTCCTTGGACTTCTTTGCGATCGCTCAGGTCGCCTCTCAAACCGTCAAGGTTCTTCTCCACCTCCCATTCACGTTTCAACATCGAAATGGGGACTGTGGACACTAGCGCCCGCCTTTCGAAGCTGAGGCAGCTGATGAAAGAGCACAAGGTGGATGTGTACAGTATGCCTATGTCTCTTGTTCAGACCCATTCAGCACAAGAACCAGCGTTTTAATCATTGAATAGTTTCACCCTCCGAAGACAGCCACCAGTCCGAGTACATTGCCCCGTGTGATGGTCGCCGAGGTTAGCAAACCACTCTACTTGCTCCTCCGGATACACGCTTACGGTCGACCGTTTTTCAATTATAGAATTCATTTCGGGCTTTTCTGGTTCGGCCGGCACTGCGGTCATCTCCCTGACGCAAGCGTCGCTATCCACCGATGGACGATATTTCAATCAGGCTGCGAAGCAGCTTGATAACAACTGGACACTACTGAAGCGCGGAATCGAGGGTGTCCCGACTTGGCAGGAATGGTATGGCCTATACATGATCCTTGCTGGAATTCTGCTGGACAAGAAAGACTGAGTACACTGCAGGACAACCGAACAAGCCCAGGGCGGAAAGGCCGTCGGCGTGGATCCGTCCTTGATTACTGCCTGTGAGTGCCATGATATCGCGGTATGCAGATATCATAATTGACACAAAGATTTAGCTGCCGCACGGAAACTGGCCGAGACCCTTGAGAAAAACGGATCGACACTTGTGGGAATCCAACAAAATCTGATTGACTTGGTTTGGGGTAAAGACCGCCCCGCGCGTCCGAGTGAAAAGGTGCGGGTGCACCCGGTGAAGTATGCCGGTAGGACCTTCCAAGATAAGATCGCCGATTTGCGCAAGGAACTGGAAGCAAAGAAACACGCAGGCTTTATCATATGTAAGGTGCATTTATTGCCGGCTTCTGATAATCTATCTAACAATTGCTAATAGCGACGCTGGATGAAATTGCCTGGCTGTTCAACCTGCGAGGAAGCGAGTATGTGATCCTTTTTGCCTTCATGCGATGTCATTGAAGCACAAGCGACTGACCGCTAGCAGTATTCCCTATAATCCTGTGTTCTTCTCCTACGCCGTGATCACTCCAACTACTGCAGATCTTTACGTTGATAGCGACAAGCTTACTCCTGAGGTGAAGGCTCAACTTGGTGACGATGTGGTTATCAAGCCATATGACTCCATCTTTGCTGATGCTCAGGCCCTGAGCAACGCTAGCAGCCAATCCAAGGGTGAGGCACCCGCTAAGTTTTTGTTGTCCAACAAGGCTTCTTGGGCACTTAGCCTTAATTTGGGGGGCGAGGACCAGGTTGAGGAGGTCCGTAGCCCGATCGGAGACGCAAAGGCGATCAAGAACGAGGCTGAATTGGAGGGCATGCGCGCCTGCCATATTCGGGACGGTGCTGCCTTGTCAGAGTATTTCGCATGGCTCGAGAATGAGCTCGTTAACAAAAAGACTGTGTTAGATGAAGTCGATGCTGCGGATAAGTTGGAGCTGATTCGTTCCAAGCACGACCTTTTTGCTGGTCTTTCGTTTGACACTATCTCATCTACTGGACCTAACGGTGCGGTGATCCACTACAAGCCGGAGAAGGGAAGCTGCTCGATCATTGATCCCAACGCTATCTATCTCTGTGACTCTGGCTGCCAGTATTTTGATGGAACGACCGATACTACTCGTACTTATCACTTTGGCCAGCCCACTGAGTTTGAAAAGCGGGCGTTCACTCTTGTTCTCAAGGGCTGCATTGGCATCGATACCGCAGTTTTCCCTAAGGGTACCAGCGGCTTTGCTATTGATGTTCTGGCTCGCCAGCATCTGTGGAAGGAGGGATTAGACTTCCTCCACGGGACCGGTCATGGAGTCGGTTCCTACTTGAATGTCCACGAGGGCCCTATTGGCATTGGTACTCGTGTCCAGTACACCGAAGTTCCCATTGCCGCCGGAAACGTTATCTCGGATGGTTCGTCACTTAACTCTTCAGGCATCTGAAAATTCATTCCAGTACTAACTTTTGCTAGAACCCGGATACTATGAGGACGGCAAATTTGGAATTCGTATTGAGAGTTAGTCTCCTCGGGTCTGATTCTGTATCTTGCATGCGCTAACGCTTTCCTTTCAGACATTATCATGGCACGCGAGGTCAACACTCCCAATAAATTTGGCGATAAGCAATGGCTGGGCTTTGAACACGTTACTATGACGCCGATTGGTCGCAACCTGATCGAACCCTCATTGTTGAGCGATTCTGAGATCAAGTGGGTGAATGACTACCACGCAGAGGTTTGGGACAAGACACACCACTACTTCAACTCGGACGAGTTGACCCAGAAGTGGCTGGAGCGGGAGACCAAGCCAATCTCCAAGTAAAAGGGAAGGTGGCATTTGTTCCATACAACCCGACGCCAGGGCACATATTTATGTAGGATTGTGAAAATTAGCATCCCATGAAAAATGCATCTGTGATACAAGATCGTAAATAAATATAAATTGTAAATACAGCAGCACTTTTTGGGTTGAGTTCAGTGGGCGACACACCGGAATGCGGCCGCTGAAGCTCATGTGGAGCCTTCAACTTCGACTTCCCCATCCCGCCTCAGGCACCCACAACTCTGCCATTGATTACCTCCACATCGATTGTCTTTTCCAGCACCCAGAACCCTGTGGCCAAGAATGGTCGCAGTTTCTTTCTGCCTACGAACGCGCGCAAGCTCCAGAACCTAAAGCACGGAGTTTCGACTAACACCAAACACGCCCGTTGCGGTTCCCCGCCTGACCGGCCCCTTGTCGCAGGCGATCACATTATCGCCCACCACATAGGCATCCGGCCATATAGAGCGCAAAACATTGGGAATGAGTGGGAGAAGCGGCTACAGTAACGGCAATGGCTACGGGTACCCTGATACCAGCCGGTACGACGATGGCCGATACGGCAGTAACGACAGCCTCGGAGTGAACGGGTACGGCGGACGAGGAGGAGGCAGCAGTGGCTCGAATGGAGGAAGCCGAGATCACCGACCTGGTGGATACGGTGGGTTTTATGCCGAATCGAGCCAGTCGTCGTCTATTTCACCGGGCCAGTCGCCGGAGCGGAGGCGTGACATGTCGGACCGGGAGAGACAGCAGCCAACTTCTCAATCGACATCGAGGTCCCGGCCGAGAGACGGTGGCTCCGATATGAGATATCAGAGTGCGAGGGAGGATCGATCGACGGAGGAGGCCCGTTATGCAGATAATCGCAGTCATGACAGGCTTGTGCCTGCAATGGGTTCTGCTGTGAGCAATACCGGTGGAAAGCAGTCTGTAGAAGGTTTGTCGGTGCTTAATACTATCCTGCCACAGGCTTGATTTAACAAATTGGCGTTATAGAGGTGTTGCAGGCGATTCAACGCGATTGGGATTTCATGACGGATGATGAATGCATCCCGGTCAATGTCGCTCTGAACTTGATGGACACGAGTACATTGGGTAAAGCTGATAGGGAGCCGGAATTCTTGCAGATGCATGCTCAGATTCAGCGGACCCTAAAATCAATTGTGAACGGTAGGCTTACTTGTAATATTGCCGGCATGAAATGATGCTAATTGGCTCACAGAACATCATCAGGGATTCAACAGTTCTATTGGTACATACCACAAGATTCAATCTAACATCGCCAGCTCACAGGGCCGAGTACGCAACCTCAGAAACTCCTTAGATGAGGCAAAATCTGGGTTGTTGTCAACAAAGCCCGAGCTGAAAGGGTTGGCAACTTCTTCTCAGAACTATGATGACATTCTTCAATTGTTTTCCCAGATTGAAGAAATTCAATCTCTCCCAGAGAAACTTGAGTCTCGAATCTCGGACAAACGATTCCTTGCGGCTGTCGGAGTACTCCACACTGGGCAGCGATTGCTACGGCGGTCTGAGCTCGAGGATATCGGTGCTTTGTCCGACATACGTGCCTACTTTACCAACCAAGAAATTTCGCTTACGGACATCTTGATCGAGGAGTTACATGATCATCTTTACCTCAAGTCTCCCTACTGTGCAGATCGATGGAGGGCGCCTGCTGCAGAGGGAGAAGCGAACCCAACTAACTGGACGAGCAATCGATCCTGGGAACGTCCCGTTTACAGCTTCCTATCTAAGTTTGATGCTTCTACGCCAATGGTCGAAGATGCATCTCGAAACCCGGAAGCTGATACCTTTTCTTATATCCAGCTATTGATTGAGGCTTTGAGTAATATGGGCCATCTTGACACTGCTATTGATCGGATTGAGCAACGCTTACCAGTGGAGCTATTCACTGTGGTCGATAAAACAAATGCCGAAGTCGATGCTCGGTATCCCACCCCGAACCGCAGCTATTCTTCGCACGATAACCAGCTCAAGTCTAATTTGCCCACGGAGAATATTGAGCAACGCGGCCATGTGCTTTCTGAGTTCCTATGGGCACTCTATGCCAAGTTTGAGGCAATTGCTGAAGGTCACAGAGTTGTGCATGATGTGGTCTCGGCAATTATTGGGCGAGAAGGCCCTACGAAGAGCGACACGCTCGGTGCTGGATTCAAAGAACTGTGGAAGCTTTTGCAGAGCGAAGTAAGATATCATTTAACCTCAGTGTATGCATCAGCTTCACTAACAGTCACTAGATCCGGTCCTTATTGCATGACTACCTCGCGACCGATGGTGAGGCATCATTTAGATCTCGAGGGGAGGAGGCGGATGCCCGGCGGAATTTCAACTCGGGCAACCGGGATAAGAACAAGGTATGTACTTTCAATAAAATAGATATGGCCGCTTACATGAATTTTATTACAGAAGATGTTCAAGTTATCCGATATTGACCAGAACTCGGAGATGAAAGCCGAGCAAGATGAGCTGGACGAAATCCTCAAATCATCAGTTCCTGGTTTGGTATCGAAATCTAGACAAAAGGCAGCTGCGGCTGATGCCACACAATCCAAGCAAGGCAACTCAGGGACTGGTCATAAGCTTCTTCTTGAGCCAAGCGTATTCAACATGAGGATTCTCCTCCCGCCATCGCTATCCTTCATTCAGCGCCTCAAAGACATTGTCCCAGTCGACTCGGATATTTCCATGTCCACATTGACTTCATTCTTGGACGATTTCATGGTCAATGTGTTCCTCCCTCAATTAGATGAGACTGTGACAGATCTCTGCACACTCAGCTTCATTGCCGCTGATGCATTCACCGAGGATCCCCAGTGGACCAAAGTTTCACCTCGACCAATTTTCAAAGTAGGTTCACTGCCTTGCATATTGCTTCATGATATCTAACGATTTCGCTTCCAGGGAACGGTCAAGTTCATGACTATTGTGCGCGAGTTTAGCAAAATGCTATCGAGTATTCCGCACGACCAGGCTTTCACACAGCTTTTGATCGACCAAATCGTCACGTACTACGACAAGTGCTGTGGCTGGTATAAGGGTTGGTCAGTCTATATCTAGATATTTGCCTGTTACTAACGTGATACAGCAATGGTTACCAAGGTTTCCGCTCGCAACCATGGAGGCGAAGTACGACTGAAGGCTGCTGCATCATTTGCCGAAGCTGGTGACATCCATGATGTAGTGGATGAACTATGGCAAGGACCCGGCGCCAAAAAGAAGACTCTCATTGATACAGTAAGCGTTAATTGTTTCGTCCAATTATTTTCATTTCGAACCGAAGCTGACGGACGAAGGAAATCGACCTCCTTCTGAAGAGGACAGATAGTTCACCTTTGGAGCCCTACGATATTATATCGGACCCAAAGACAGTCGTTGCTCTTTCACTCCTATACAACAGCATGGTAGGCACTTCATCTTATACACACACCCACCACCCGCTAACCCCTTTCTAGCAATGGTTGGGAAGTCACCTTGCAAAGATTCGACTGGTCGTCGATGCCTCTCAGGAAGTCAACCCATCAAAGGTGACCGCAAATGGCCGCCCATCCCGCAGATGGACCCTTTTCGGAGCCATGAAGCCCAAGCGAGACAGCATCAGCCAACCAGTACATCTCCCCCTCAACCACGAGACAGCCACAGCCTTCGACGAAACAGTGCAATCACTCCACCGACTCGGATCATATGCCCTTCTCACTCTCCACATCGACATCCGCTGCGGCATTATCCACATGTTGACGAGGACAATGTCCGGTCCCAACCCGCCAACTGTCCGAAACTCAGAGCCCATCACCCCCACTCCGAGTCCAACAGAGAATTGGTGGCATATCATCTTGAACCAGCCCACGGCCGCATCCCCGACAATTCTCCAGTTAAACGGTGATCTAATCGCATTCGATACCAATATCTCTACGTACCTCGGTTCCGCTGAGCGGTGGTTCATCACATCCGGCTTGGCACGGGTGATTGACCGTGTATTCGTCGCTTGTACACGCTACATCGGTGCCATGAACGAGAACGGTGCTTTACGACTGCAGCTCGATGTCCTCGTTCTGCAGCAAAACCTGAAGAACATCATTATCGACCCGACCGCTGACCCAGCCATCGAACAAGAAGTTGTCGCTCTACCTCGTAGCGCCAAATTCCTGGATTGGTTCTTGGAAGGCGCGGAGAAAGCATTGGACTACGCGAACGAGGAGAAAGGGGCATTCGCGGCGCAGGGCGATAAAGCTCTGGCTGCTGGAAATGGTGAACCGTTCACGTACGACGAGCTTCGTGTTCTGGTTGATTTGTGCTTTTCGGAGATCCTGCGCGGTCCACGTGGTGCGGAGAATCGGGAGGACTTTATGTCAGCGAAGAAGGCTAGTGCGGATGCTTTGCTGCGTCTTAACGAGGTGATGTGGGATGCGCGATGATGTGTAGTGGATCTAAGCCTGTCTCCCATACCTCATAGCTCGAAATTCATACCATTGTTTGCTCTTCACATTTTTCAATATAGAATTTGACGAATTCAGGTCAATATTACAGGCTTACACTGATTACCTTATGTCTACGTCTTGATCACGTGAAATAATTAAATCAACTTCATTATACCGACAGCTCCATGGCTTCCAGTAAAAAACCCCCATCCGAACCTAAATTTCGCCGACCCGACCGTAGTAATAAAACCAAATAACAGGGCGAAAAATGACCAATAACATGCACAAGTGCAAAGAAGAGGGTGAATAGAACAGTAAAAAAGTTCAAGAGAAACAAGATATACGCCATACGCTAGTAACACTGGCGTAAGAACATCGGCCGCCTTGTATAAAGCAGTGGTGAAAGCATAGCAATATCCACCAGAACAGAAGTGAATAAGCAACAGAAAGGGTAAAGGATAAGGCAGTAATCAAACCCAGAGAGCAGGGTGAGAAACAACAGGCAGAAAGAAGAACGGGGAATGAGGGTATGTTCAATATCTTAACCACCGAAAACAGAGTCGTAGCACATGCGAATGAAAACTATAACAAAGACCTCAGAGCTCAAGTTTACTCCATGTCCAGAGTCTCCAGGTCCTTGGCTTCGTCGTAGTCGTCAAACTCAAGGCCTGCATCACGGCAGCGCTGGAGCCACTTGAGAGCGATGTTGTTGCGTCGGCCGACCTCGGCCTTCAACTTGGAGTTGGATGTGCTGATCTCGGTGATAGCGTGGTTTGTGGTGAGGCTGTGTTGCTCGAATCGCTCGTCGATATTCTTGCGCTCTTCCTGGAGCTGGCAGATATATTCGATTGCCCGCTGTAGTATGGCGCCCTTGTTCTTGTCGCAGTTGGGAACAAGACGAGCGATTTGGTTGATGCCTTCATTTATGGCCTCGCGACGTCGACGCTCAACTGAAACAAAACGTTAGTGCCGGTGCGGACTAGTCCGGGGATATAAAAAGCCGACGTACCCTCTTTGTGGTTGTTCTTGCGAATCTGGTGCCATTCCGGAGAGCCGACAGTGGGCTTCTGGTTCATACTCTGTGCCTCACGTGCAGCATATACCGCGGCAGCAGTAGAGTTGTGGTTGTGTGAAGGGCCCATGGGCGGCTGACCCATATCATCGCCAAAAGTCAAACCCGAGGTCAAGTTGTTGGCATCGAAAGCGGCATCAGGTGGGGGCGGGTACTTGTGCTGGGGAGTGTGAGCAGCGAGAGCAGCCTTCGCGTTCGCAGTAAGAGCGTTATCATCTGACATGCCATTCTGCGGGCCAACGTGTTGAAGAATCTGCTGGTCGATGTTGAGTTCTGAGCCGGTGTTGGGCAGACCGTGCTCGTAGTTGAGAGAGTGACCGAAATTGTGCTGGTTGTCCATACTGCCGTTGCTACCGTGTGACGAACGATTCATACGTTGGGGATCGTGTCCCAAGTCGTCAGATCCCTCGCGCTTGCGCTTATGGACATGCCCGTCGGGACTGTTCATGGATGGATCAGACATCATATGTGAAAGCCTAAGGTGGGAGGGCGGTTAGTCATCGAAAGAGGGGAAAAGCAGGGTAAGTGTAAAGCAGAAAATTGTTTCAGAAAAGGATTCAGGATCAAGGTGTCCGTGAAACGCTTGGATTAGTGAAGTGGCCGGGCCAGCCCGTCCCCGGGAGGATCGATCGTCACTCCCTAGGGTAAACAGAAAGAAAAAACGCGTGAAGTCGACGCGCCCGTTGAGGCGGATGGCCTAACGAACGGTCGGGATCAAGCGGTTTCGTCGCCAGGAAGGCCTTGAGTCATCAACCGCATCGCGACAGTAGCTCTACATAGCTCTGATTCGCCTCAGGGTCACCCTGAGGCTCTGTCGCAAGCCATAGATGCGCGCGAAGACATCAGAGGCGCGTCATGGCTGCGGGCGACCGAGGAAATCAGGCAAGGGGGATCACAGTCCAGGATTGGAGAGGTCGCGGTAGCATCACAGCGCGACATGGGGAGGGGGGAAGGGAAGTGCATTCGGGGGTCCGATGGGGAGATTCGTTACCTTGGATGATCCTCTTTATCACCTGACAAGAAGTCACCTGCCACGGACAATAACAAGACCAGAAGTCACGTTGTTCGCGATATGCGAACTCCAAAAAGAACTCCCCAAATTGCAGGGGAAGAAAGAGAGGTAAAATGGATAGCTGGAGAGGAGATCGGTTTGATAATCCACTCGAAAACGCAGATATTACATGCAAAAGGGATGCTTTTGGAGGGGGGAATCATCGAGTCGAGGTGGACTCACGTGGAAGGTTTGAGGAGAAGCCGATACGGTTGGCGGTAGAGACCAGTCGCGTTGAATATCACCTGATCTGCACCCGACCCAGGCAGGTATCCGGTACCCGTGACACAGCCGCTCGTAGATTGACTGCTGGAATATCAAAGTGTTCTCTACTTGAACGACTTTTTATCTTTCCCTTCATTTTCCGTTTCATTTTCATTTCCATTTTCTCTTGGAAAGATTCACACTTTCGGATCATGTGCAATAGTCCCGTGCCCCTCACACACACTCCGTGATTCGCATCACTGATTGGTTGATCGACCACACCATCACGTGTAGTTAGCGGGCACGGGCCACTATCAGTCCGGATCAGGCAAGTGCGCTATTTCGGGCAGAAGTATAGAGTATAGAAGCAGCGATAAGACACGGTGCGCCCTTCTGTTTCCCAGTTTTGGGGCCGTCGTTATCACTTGGATTCCCTTCGCCGATCATGAACCATCACATGTTTCAGGTCGACTTCTCATCCTGTGGATCCGGGGTTGCACTGGGTCAGTGGGCTAGACTCTCTCAGTATGTGAAGGATCGCCTGGTCATAAGACTCTCGAAATAAAGTGGATGTGTGTTCTGCAGAAATAGTCGATCTCCCATGCGATCATCCTGGCCAAGATTGACATGGCTGATATCACTAGCCACTAGCGCAGAGGGGTAATCACGATTATAGAAAATAAACGATTCCTTCCGAACAATGGAGATCAAATCGTAGCATCTCCAGGGTCCTCTCTATGAATACATGTAACCATATGGATATCTATATGTCATCTATTTGCATACAAACCTGTACATCGCCAACCACTAGTCTTCTACTAGTCGTACTAGTAGGCAACCAGATGCACATCCCCACCTCCACACTCCACACAATCACAAAGTCCCAACTCCACTGACGCGTTTCGTCTCGGAATGTCTCACTCCGAACGACGAAGCCCAAAAACCATTTTCGGGTCTGCCGTGGTATCCGCGAAACAAATACCTTCTTCCTGCGCTCCAAGCTGATCCCAACAGAGGATCTTCACCTCCATCTCTTTCTCCGCCTGTACTCCCTCCCGTGACCCCAACCCGGCCCGTTGCGTCACCGCAACAACGGCACTGGTCCCCGCATACAGCGCCGGTGGCTTGGTATCATCTGCCGCCGGCTCTTCACCGGCTCGATTGGCGAAGACGATCACAACCTGTTTGGGGGTATCCTCATCATCCACATTTCGTGCATGCTGCATCTCTTTCTCCAGGAGCGGCATGAACCGCTGGAGCCAGTAGCTGAAGGTATCCATATCCGGTTCCCGGTTTAATGCATCTAAGATTTCGCGGCTGTGCATACTCAGCCAAGCCATAGAGAGAATCACAAGCTGAGACTGGGAGTCCAAAACACGCGAGGCAAACTCGTAGGCGGCGTAGGGTGCTTCGAATTTGTAAGGATTGATATCCATACAGATACCGAATGATGTTGCCACTTTTTTGCTGGATGGTGCGGACCCTACTACCTCACCGTCGCCTTTATCGCCACCTGCTGCACCTCGGTGGATATCACCCACGAGATCTCCGGATGTACGCTGTGCATCATCCCGCGAGTGGAAGTCAAGCTCGTGGAACCCCCGCTCCACATTCCCTTCGGCCGCCCACGTCTCATCTGTGTAGTACAAGAAGCACTTACGGTAGTTGTGGATAACCTCGCCGTGCTCGTCAACTACCAAAAGGGAGTTGTAGTATTTAGCCGGGTCTGTACCATTTCCAATTTCGATTTCCGGGTACCCGATGCAGACTTTGCATTTTAAGCGCTTGGCTGTGGCGCGCGCCCAGGTGGCGCTGCGGCCTGTGCCTGCGGGCTCAAGATAGGGTTTTATGGCTTCCAATGAGGGGAAGTTGTATCCTATAGTGTTTCTTACTGGTGAGTGGGTTGTACTTTGGTACATTTGGACAACATGGAGAGCGCATGTGCTTTACTCTCGAGATGTGTAATGTTTGACATGAAAAGGGACATCTCTTAATACGTACCCGTCAATGCTAACTCAGGTAAAACCAAAACATCAGGTCTCAGTCTCTCAATCTCAATGGCAGCGGTGAGACCAGCTTTGGGATTCAAGCTCCGGCCAGAACCCAATGAGAGAAGCTTGCCTCGGTTCAAGACTTCATTAGCGCGTTGGATGTTGCTCTCAACATCACCCAGCTTGGGGGCGAACTGTAGTGTCGCAATACGCATCTCCTGGCCCCGCGACGTGGAGAATTTCCGCAGTGACTCGAGATGTTTGTTGCTACGTAAGCGGCTGACTCCCTGTGAAAAGCGATGGAGGTGTAGGGTTGAGATCGGATGTAAAATAGATGTTGCCTTGGGAGTTGTTTTCAAAGCCATGTAGATAACAAAGTTTTATACTTGGGCCCTGTCGTTCGGTCCCAATGGCAGTGCATATCTGCAGAGTGGATCCCTGCCGCGGACGTCTCTATGCTACGTCAGACCATCACGTGAAAAGAGAAACACATGACAACATTGAATGAGCCGCTATAGTGAATCCACAGGGAATCTAGACTTGATACATGGCCTTATGGCAAGTAAATGGTGTTTTGAATACATCGAACGGCTGATAGACTTACAGAGTCACAACTTATTGGGCCACATCAAAACACTCTTAAGCTGCATAAGCAGGTACCCGAGTATGAACAAGCTACTGTAGTTACGCCAAAATTGAAAAGATGACTAATGTTTCATCCATATTGTAAGCTTATTCGGAGTATGCAGCAATAAAAAAACAAGGGTATTTACTGCAAAGGTACCGTCAAACACCATGTGAATATGTGTAAATATAGAACGCCTTTTAGCAATGCAGAAAAATCCATCCACTTAGACATCCATGACTATCATAATAGATGACACACGGAGATATAGTTTAAAGCTTAACCGCTTTTTGAGAACTTGTTCTTGTCGTCTTGGCTTTTACTGTGGACGCGACTGAAGTCTAGAGGAAGGTAGGCTAGACCGTGAGCCCCAGTCCGCCGGATTCTCTGCTCAGTGCGTGACATAGTCCGACCTAAGCCCAGCGGGGTATCAGGAGCGTAAGCCACGTCATACCCGTGATTCGGATACATAGGTGGTGCAGGCGGTGACATACTCTGTGAGTATGGAGTAGACGCCGAAAAGCTCCTTTGAGGGTTGTACGAGTAGCGATGCTCGGTATTTTCAGTAGGATAAGAGTCAAAAATCTTGGGTCCGTTCTTCAACTGCTCAGCCGCAATCCGGGCGGCGGAAAGAAGCAGCTCATCCTGATCGATCTCGCGTTGTCGACGGGCTCTGCCTGCGGCCTCAATCTCGGAATCGGTCGGTCCCTTGCGTTCAGTGGAGTCCTTGAAACGCTCCAAGCAGGGCAGAGTGGGTAGGATTCGGGTCGATGCTTGGAAGAGAGAGTATTCCTTGCTGGGTACTGGGTTGTCGACCAGGTCGGACACCTTGAGAGCTTTCGATTCTCGTCCATTCGGCAATTCATCCGCAGCTTCTTCCACTAATGACCTCTTCTGTTTCTCTTCTTGCTGCTTCCGCTTTTCTTCTTGTTCGAGTTCTCTTTCCCGTTGCTGCTCCAGTTCCAATTTACGCGCCCTCTTGCGGGCTTGCTTCTCCGAGAGTCGCCGAAGAAGGCCGTGCCAGGCATTTTGTTCTTCGTCCTTCGTTGCATAAACTAAAAAAGAGAGTTAAAAGAAGATTCTCGAGAAGTTGAAAGACAGGAAACATTGGACTCACCAGGAGGTCCATCCTCAAACTTCCGCTTGATGGATGGATTAGGGGAATCCTGAGACGAGAGAGAAGAGTCTAACGAGGCGACAGATTTATCAGACCCTGTTGTGTTGTTTTTGGTCGTCGCTGCGGGAGGTACTGGCTTTTGGGCCTGGGAAATATTCCCAACCAATGTGCTGTTGGTTGAGGCCTTGGGAGGAGACATGGATTGTAAATCCGTCGCCTGCGGGAAAAGAGGCTTTGCACTTGCCAGTGTTTCCTTGAGCTTTTGCTCTACCGACTCGGTCGGCTTCGTAGCCGAAAACAATGGGTTTGAAGGTCGCGATAAAGTGGTTGGCGCAGGAGCAAAAGCACTAGAAGCCGATAGAGGATTTTCAGTAGACTGACCAAGGGGGACCGCCTCAGGAGGAACCTCTTGACTCTGTTTTTCTGTGGAGAAAGGCTGCTCTGATAAAGGTTCCTTGGGGAAAGATTGTCCTGGATTTTGAGAACCATTGGTCCCACTGAAAAGATTCTTTGGCTTTTCGGCTGACTCAATCGCAGGAGTCAGCGGCAATGGACTTTGTTGAGATGAAAACTCCGAGTCAGATGAAGGGGGTTCAAAAGGCGATTGCGAGGATAGTGTAATGTTTGCGAGATTGAATGGCGAAGCTGACTTGGGGATGGTAGTTTCCGTAGTACTGGCACCCCCGGTGCCTGCGGAGGGGAAGAAAGGGTTTGGTGCTGAGAAAAACGGTGCAGCTTTAGAAGTAGAGACTTGTGCAGCACTAGTATCTTTGAGGGCTATCGATGGAGAAAAAGGCTTGGCGGTAGAGAACAACGACGTAGGTTGCTGAGGAGTTGACTTGGTGGTAAAAGCAACATCGGGGGTTGAGTTGGATGTTTGAGAAGTTTTAAACGACGACAAAGAGGCAGCAAATGGGTTTGGGGCTGAAGTAGAGGGCTCAGACGTGGGCTTGAAAAGACCACTAGTGGCAAAAGGCGAAGGTGCCTGGACAGGCGTTGACTCCACAGGCTTCTCTTCCTCGGCTGGTTTGCCAAACGAGAAAGGAGATAGTGACGGAGCAGGAGCAGCGGATGTCGATGTCGTTGGCTTCAAAGCAGCAGCAAACGGATTCAAAGCTGGCGATGGTGTTGAAGGAGCATTTTTGGCCGCGGTGCTGCTAGGAAACGGGGACGCGAAAGGATTCAGGGGAGAGGCTTTGAACGGATTCGAAGGCTGCGGGGGAGGTATAGCAGGTTGGGCGCCTGATGATTGATTTGTATCAGGCAAAGAGTTTTGAAAGGGATTGGGCGTGCATGGGGCAGACGACTCTGTCAAGCGATCGCTGTCCAATGTCGAAAAGTTCGATTCTACCAGTGGGGCAGAGAAGGTGTTCTCATCTTCACTGACAAAGAGAGGAGAATTGCTCATCCCGTCACGGTCACCTGGGGATGAGGGTTTCGCATGTTCGTGCAGCTTAGATTTATCAATCAACCCCATTTTTGCTGCCTCTCGGATGTTCATTCCTAGAATGACAGCAACTAGGCTTCTTCCGCCCCGCTTTGATTCTACGGTGAATTCCGAATAAGCATGCTCAGATGATGGTGAGAATCCTAGTACGCAATTAGTAAAACCGGACGGTGGCTGGAATAGTGAACATGTCGACAGTAGTACATACCAACGGAATCAACAGGGCGGTTACCCCAGTCGAGGTAGAGTTCCCCATTGGCGTTCTCTGCCGTTTGTAAATCCTGCTCTTCGAGGAACTTCATGGTCTCTTCATCATCGTCAAAGTGCAATACCCTGGTCAGTTCCTCCACCGTCCATTCTTGATTCTTATGTTGCTGGGACATGGGCGTCTTGCAGTAACCTTTCCAGATCGCACGGATGGCTGTCTGCCGAACATAGCTGAAGTAGATTTCAGCGATGCACGCCATTAGGTAGGACACGCAGGGCGAATTGATGATGTTGAAAAAGCGGGTGTAGAATCCCTGTGCAATGGCATTAGGTCGCCTTGCATCCAGGGTTCCTTGGTACTCCCAGGTATTGCAAGCGGCAGCATATAGCTCCAATGCAACCTGAACGCGAGGTGATGTCAATAAAGACGTTGGCCACTTCGAAACGCGAGCTTCTAGATCGGGTCGCTGATCATGAATGGAGAAGATGATGTAGTATGCGCGGAATTCATCCTCATTCGGAAAATGGATGCGCCCGCGGTGATCATCATAATAGTACATGAGAGATAACATCGTGTTGTTGAGCTGCTCACGTTCCTGGTGACGATCGAAGGGCTCTTCGTTTTCCGGGCTGGAAAGGAGATGCAGTGACACGATGTGAAATCGAGCAATCCTCTCTAGGCAGGTCACGGCGATCTTCACGTCTTTTTCTTGCGTGACCTGTTGGACAGAAAAGTCATTGCGAATGGACCTTGTACGGTCCCAAACAAACTTGTGGATGATGCCCAATGGTTCGTTGCCACCAACAATATGGCGGATCAGATAATTGGTGCTCTGAAGCAAGGCGTTGGGAGTTCGAATATCAGAAGGGAGCTGCTCATCATATCCAGCAGCTGATCGTCGGAACCGCTTCAGCATTTTGGTCTCCATGTTTTGAAGAGTGCCGGTTGATGAATGCAGGTACTAGGAGAATGTCAGTGTATGGCGGGGAAGCAGACATACTGGGAAGGAGCAAAGCATTTTACCTTTTCACTTTTGTCCACCATCTTTTGCACGATACGTTCAACGCGTTCGAATTCAGGACACATGCTAGCACAAGTACCCACGGGCGTAATGGCATTGTTTAGTGAGGTCGGCTGATTTGGATCGGCCATCTGGCCATCCCTAATGGCCCTCTGCCTCTGGTTTGCGCGATCGACTTTGAGCTGCAAGATTGGTCAGATAAGCCTATTCCAGAATTTCAAGCCAATGCGCCAGTAGAAAGGTTTTGCTTACCTGGTCATAGCGCTCGTGATATTGTGACAAAATTGTCGCATTCTCCACGGGAACATGGCCTAATCCACCACCGGTTGGGTTTGCTGCAATCGGTTTCTGTACAAATTGGGGGGCATGGGTAGTCACTTGGGCAGCTGGCGCATTCTGAATGCTAGCAAACGGCGATTTTTGCTGGGGATTTGGCGCTCCAAAAGGGTTCGAGGCGGGCTTTTGCTGACCCATTTGGCTGAACGGAGAGCTGGTCGGCTGTAACTGGGGGGATTGCGTCCCCGAACCCGAATGCGATGTGGCTGGGGATGAAGCGCCAGCGCCACGACCCCGACCACGGCCGCGCGACTGTGAAACACCTCTTCCTCGGTTGATATTGTACTTTGCCCGAGGTGCGCTAGAGCCTCTTGGCGGAAAGTGTCCCCCACGGCCAGCTGGTGTTCCGCGTCCCCGGCTTGCCGTAGCTGTCGGGTTGGCCGCTCCTCTTTGGCCTCGGCCACTGAATGGGTTAAACGGGGTAGCCATCCTGTCCGCTACGAGCGGAGGAGAATGCAACCAGCCACTTCAGCACTCCACACTGTTGGGAACTTCAGTTGGAAATAATCGAAGGTCGGGTCGAGTGCAAATCTAGACGGACGGGCTGGACACGAGCGATGGAACGAAAAGGTCTATATTTTGAAGTTCGGTCGCCAAGGCGAGAACATAAAGTCAGTTCATGTTGGTAATGAACGGCGGAGCCCAATGTATAATTCACTGAGATACGGGGTGGGCAATCGAATGCGGAGGGCTGGGTCGTGAACGATGGGAGGGCGGTATCGGTACCTTTCAGATGCTTGTGATCTATATTATCTCGGAACTGCAAATATCACGTCGCGATCGATATGGGGATTATGGATGTTGAACCAGATGGGTAGGTTCTGGACAAAGCGGTGCGACGGTCGTGAAGTTGCTGCGGAATTGTGAAAGATAGACACGTCAAGAGAGTGGGCGCACTGTCAAAGATAATCAGCTACCCTTGGGTTTAAATATTGCTCGCGTCCTCGACATGGAAATTGAGAACGTACAGGGCCACAGAGCTATTGCGTCGGAGTTGAGGTGATGGAAGCTCTGCTGATTCACGCGACTTCAAGAAAGCGGCACGGTTCCATTATTAGCCGCGCGTCTCCGTAGCGGCAGTAGCGCTTGATTTATACCCGCGTCTGTCAGTAGACCATAGGGCATAATCCCCAATTATTGTGCGAGAAATCTCTACTAGAGTCTGAGAGAAAATATTTTATTCAAAAATGATTCCTGTTCATCATCTACTAAACAATGGCTTATCAACATAGCCCCATGAAGCGTACACATGAGAACCAATCCATCAACCATCAACCATATACATAACAAAGATCAACCAAAAGAGGAGAAAAAGGAACAAAGTATTAGCGAGAGTCAAGAAGGTTAACAATAAAGTTGTAGAAGGTAAAAAATAAAAATAAAAACCGGAAATTGGAAACAAACAACAAGCAACCAAAATCCAAATCCAAAACAATCCAAGATATCTCAAATCAAACAAACCCATATATCTGCGCGGCTCCTGAAGTAGACACCGACCTAATTTTTATTCACAAACGACAACTCCCGTGCAAAAGCCCCCTGTATATGAGTACTTTGTTGTGGTATTCAGAGCCATCAGTCATATAATCGTTACGAAGCCCGAAGCTTCTTCAAGTTCAGTCATTTCACGTCACCAATCAACCGGGTCCAGCCCATCCGTTGATTTAGGCAGGGTGAGATAATGGCAACCCGTGGGGGTTAGGGTGTCCAAGGGAGCCAGTGCGGAAGGGCAAAGCCCGTTGTGACATGGGGTCCATTGGGGACTGTGCATGGGAATGCTGGTGGGACATGTCATGCAAATGTGCCGGGGATGCCATGGGCATGTGGTAAGGCATGGAAACGGGAGTCACAGCTTGACTACTTGTTGGCACGCCGTAGTCGACAGAGCCGAAGACGTTCTGGCGGAATGTTGGTGCACCCCAAGGGTCGTAGTGCCCAGGCGCTTGGTGGCGCTGATGCTCTGGACTGGAGTTGGGGAAGGGGGGTTGAGAGTAGTCGAAGACTGAGACGTCGTGGGGGCTGATCATCTCTGCTGTGACGGGGGTGCTGAGCATGGGTTGTGAGAAGGAGTCTGTGTAGTGGGGTGGGGTGGTGTAGTAGGGTCTATCTTGTCGGGGGCCGTCGAAGGTAAGCTCGGGCATGGAGAAGCTACCGGGTAGACTGCGGCCTCCGATGGGGAGAGTATCGATTGGAGTGGTCAATGGGGCGAGATGCTCGACGGATGATGTGGGTGTCATGAGACCATCTTCGATGAGTTCTGGTGCTTCAAGTGGGGCAGGCTCGTTGGAATCATCGTCCTCGTCGCCATCACCCTTGGGACTAGGTCCCCGGTTTTGAATAAAGACAACCATGTTGCCATCTAGACTAGTGTTAGTGAATGAGGGCTAATGGTTTGAGAGTAGTGGGTACGTACCAACTTCACCGCGCTCGAATCGCTCTTCCATCTTTCTCACTCGGAGGATCTCGTAGATGATCTCAACGTGGGAGGGGTGCTTCAGACTGCGCTTAGTGTCGCCAGCGACTTCCTTAAGCTTATCGGCGGTGATACCATAACCACCAAGTTTGCGAATAATGTGCAGCAGTAACTCAATGCGGTCTATTAATAGATCAGTATATAGCTCATGGCAGTGGAAGTAGGTTATACATACACTCCTTTCTAAGGTGGTCGGGCTCCTTGTGCATAACACCCGGGGGCCACCACTCAGGCTTAGTTTTTTCTGGGTCCCCGGTGGCACCGGGAGCGGATCCTGGTGGAGGCTTTCCTCCATTGTAAGGGTGTCTTACTTGCTTGCGCGGTTCAATGAACTTGATAAACGCCTTTGCGACCATACGGCAGTTGAGCTGTTGGAAATGCTTCAGAGCACCCTCGTAATAGCTCATGACCTTTTGAACATCTCCCACGCGAATGGGAACCATGTCAGAGGATGCATTAGGAGAGAAGTCATCGCTATCAGAGACATCATCATAACGGGAATCAATGGTGGAAGCGCCAGGCGCATTTCCACGACGGCGACGAACTCGGCGAGGGGATGCCTCCATAGTACGGCGGGCACCAGGCTGAAGGCTCACGCTCTCACCAAGGATCTCGAGGAAGTTCTGGCGGACTTCAGAAGTGAAAAGGGTGGAGTTCTTTTCTTGAATAGAGGCAGACTCGTCAACCTTGATCTTGCCCTCATTGTCGAGGTAAATCATAGCGTAGTGTGCATAAGGCAGGCGGGCAGATGATCGAGATGGAGTCATCATAGGCTGAAACTTTGTTAGCTCAAAGTCAGGTGCGAATACACTATGCATCAACGTACTGGAGCCACATCCCAACCCGGGGGGCCCTCATGAAGGGCAGAAGCGGACCGTTTCATAGCCCCAGTCGAAGAATTGGGCTTGGCGTAAACCATATTGTCGAGTGGGACAAAGTGTCCTGAATTGTATTATACCCGGTGATATCAACAATCACAATCTGAAGCTCGTTAAAAAAAAAAAATTGTCGAATGTATCAGATAATTCCAGATGGAATGGTCCTTCTTATAGAAGAGGACGGGCGTTTTCAACGGGGGCTGAAGATCTGGATTTTTACACCTAGTGGAGTTGGCACTAGGCCATATAGTTAGCTTGATGGTCTCAATTCTCTAGTCCAATGCACCCAGCATGAAGCCGTTTTAGGAAACCCTCGACAGCCAGTAGATGGCGATGCCTAACGGGCGGCTATCATCCCCGTGCCCCGCCGGGTAGAGGGATGTGAAGAAAGGCATCCCGCGAACGGTTTTGCAAGCCAAGCTATTTGGAATAGAACCATCTATTTGGGGACTGTTGCAGATAGACTCACGGATTGACGAGGACAGTTGGGAAACTTGGTCCAATGGATTGACAAGTGGTGCGAGGGAAGACTGCAGAGCCAGAGCCAAGTTGACGTTGGCAGCCGACGGCTAGAATGCAGGAACGAAGATGGAATAGAGCTCCACTCGTATGTTCCCGGGGGTTTCCAAGTAGTGGATGGGTGGTACAAACGGGGTTGACCTGGTTGTATACACAATATCTTGTTGGGGGCCACAGGATGAAGCACTGTTGGAAGTGGGTCGAAGGAATGTAGATGGAATGTAGAAAGAAAAAGTATTGACCTGGGAGGGAAGAGCAGGGTGTTTAAATTAACCCAACCAAGATCAACTGGAGTCCAGGGCTATTTCAGTTTGGTAGTTGGCAGCGATGGGGGGTCAGATCTGTAGGCCAAAGTACTTTTCTTTTTCTTTTTCTTTTTTGGATTTAACTGGATTATTCGATTGGATTTTTTTCTTCTTTGGATTTTTCACAAAATAAAATCCTTTTTTTTAAAATTGTTAAAACCCCATCAAACACTGTGCCACATCGAGCATGGATGATCCCTGTGGGCATCAGAAAGCCGGGGGATCCCCGGCAGCTTTTTGGGATTTAATTTAATTTCTCTGATCGCGCTACGGAGTATGCATGCTGCGTATTGGAGCGCAACATGCAGTAGTCATCTGTTAGTACGCAATTAGTGTCCATTGGGTGTCCCGATCTACACAGTAATCCCTGTCCGACTAGTTGTAGATCGCTGACATTTTTGGGATTTTAAAATGATTTTAATTCCATGACAAGAGGTCTCCACTTCCTCCCGGCTCGGAGTAGTACCTAATGGAGACTGGTGCTGTCGATTATCGATCGCCTAGCCCCTCTCTTCCCAGTCCCCACAAGACTCCCGGGGTGTCATGGCTGTCAAATGTACGTCGTGATGTACCCAACAACTGAGCGAGAGCGAGGCAACCGGTTCTATCGACCGTTTCCACCCTTAATCACAAACGGTGACTCTATTCTCTGGTACCCGGCGGGACTAAGCGCCCCGGGGATCCACGTTGAACCAGGGATCCGTTCTTTGTTTACTGCTAATCCGTTGGAGAAGCTCATTTCACTCTGGTCGCACTATCCTCGATGTCACCTGCTCGTACCTTTCGTGTTCAGTAAAAAGTCCGCACAGGCCCAGCCTTGCGTCGGGGCCCACGCGAAATAGTATAATGTGGCTATTCATAAGGTACAATGCAGATCACACTTCAGCTGTCGGAGGTTCCGCGCAGTGGGAATACTGCAGAGTCAGGAACCTCCAGTCCCCCTAATTAATTCCGATTTTATTTTTCTCGTGTTACAGCGGTTACGGGGAGAATCAGCCTGACAAATCATAGGGGACGAACTGCAGGTGCTAAGCGTAAGTTTCCACGTAAAAACCACACTACTGCTTGGTGCTCGAACAGACCTCGGATCTCTGTCTGATGTGCCCCGGCGCTAGTCGCAGGGCCCGTCTGGTCCAATGGCCGAGCTCAGCCGGCGTGTGGCCCTCCACGCCATCTCCAGTCCATGAACCTATCAAGATGAAGGCTTGTGCGTGGCCCAACACCCTGGATCCTGGGATGTTCTCCCGAATGACTCGCTGATAGGGTCTCGATCCATTTTTAAAAGACATCATTTCTGTCGATCTTCCTTCAATCCCAGGGCCTTGGATATGACAGGAGCTCGCCGGGTTTCCAGCTACCAGGATATGGCCATCAACGTTTTTCTTCAGCTGGGAAACGGCGAACCCCTGAGATCGGACCCTTCAAATCTCGCCAAATGAGATATGAATCTCGGAGGATGAATACATAAGCGAAATGCATCAAAGCACCGGAATGGCGGGTCAGGACCACTGGTCTGTTCTAGACGCGTACATTTGGTGAGGCGGTCGTCCTAGCACAAATCGAGACAGCTTGACGACATTTAAATTTACAGTGTCGGGGGACTTCAATGATCTCTCCGGGAGGTTAAGCGCTGTACTTTTGAATCGAGTTTCTTTATTTCGGCAACAATCGCTTCTCCAAACCCCACTTTCCACCCTAAAGTTCCTGATCCTTCCTGATCCGGTTAAGGTGGTCGGGATCGGGTCAAAATCCCAGAAAAAATTAGGGAAATAAAATTCAACCCCTCGGGAAGGAACACCCTTGGTAGGAACCCAAGGGAAAGGGAACGGCCACCCAAGCATCTGTCACTTTGTCCATCTCCCGCACGTGGACTCGGTGGGATTCCCCAAGGCAAACGACACTATATTTATGACGCCAGATCGGGCAAACACAAATCAGAACCAAATGAGTTGCAGCAGCTCGGTGGACCTGCACACAACATCGTACCTGCGTGTTTGATCGTATACACTTCTCAAATTGATTAGGTTTTGATTTTTGAGTAATCCCCCGATCCGTGATCATATTCCGCCACACAAAGGCATATACAAAAGAACGATCATCGTTGCATTCGCCTTAGCATTAGGTTGCCATAGGTCCTTTATTTCCCCAAGCTTGTCGCAACCCCCTGTACTTTTGGCCGCTATTTGTCATTACACCCTGGTCACTCCTAGTTCCGTATATAAAGAAAATCCACGCCGTCAACACTAACAACGGCGTGAAAGGCCGCGCGAGCTACCCCCACTATCAATCGCAAGGGGATTTTGCGCGGGAAGTCTTTGTTTGTTACCGCCCCTCTATGGAGCCCTCTCATCTGTCAACTCATTTGTATTTGCTTTTTCGGATTATGGTTTCTTTCCTTTTTCCTGGTTTTACCCCCACTACACCATCTCTCCTGTACAATGCAGAATCGGGATGACCGTTAGAACGGCTAGTCAGTGAACAAGAGACGGAAAACGCCGCTGATAGGGCCTAGGCTCCCGTTCAGAGATGTGACAGGCTCGTCCGAGTTCCAAAATTCGCTAAAATACCAATTCCGTGTCTCTAATTGGTAGGATGGAATGCAGCTCTGCCGGTCTCATCCCTGCTCCAGTCAACGTTGAGCCACAACGTGGCTCGGTCACAGCTATTTTCAGCCTTTTTCTACTGTATGTAAACAGTGTTAATGTTCATGTAAGGCGCACCGCCACATGTCCACTGCGGTCCCATCTCTCCCTCCGATAGGTCCATCTGCGGTCATCTAATTAATAATAGTGGAAGCCATTAAGCCCACAAAACGCCAAATCCAGATTGAGGTGCAGATAAAGGCTACAGGGGAACACCCTGTCCGCTTATAGCAAACCACCCACAATTAATTCTTAGAGTCAAGATTTACCAACCGTTTGAACAAAAAGAAAGAAAACTCGAACTCTTTTCGCAAGAGAAAAACAAAAGAAAAGAAAATAGTGCCTCTTCGAAAGCTAGCCAACGCATGTTGACAGGACTTGGCGACCGAAGAAGTGGAGATTAGATTTCCTTTTTCAAGGAATTAAATGCTATCTAGGTAGCAAACAAAAGGAATTTCTTACAGAAACTACTGTAGCAGATTCACATAGTCTGGCGTTTGACGCATATTTCATCTAATTACCCTGTGACCGCTATTACCGCCACGCTTATATTCATGCCCGATGACCGATGTACGATCGAGATGCCATACAAAAGCTGGGCGGAGCTGTTCGGTGGCTTACTGGGCGGTTGTCTGATGCAATCACCCTGAAACCTTGGGTTGAGGCACTGCCTTGGCTAGTGACAGCGGGAAGGCGCACTGACAGTCCCCCGAAAAGGGGTGGGGTTAGAGAAAGTCTTTTTTTGGGGATGGTGGGGGCTTTCTTCGAGTCAAGATCATGACTGCATAGAGAACTATGGGGTGATTGCACTTGGTCTGCATCTTCATGCCTTTACCCGGGCGCTTCATGTTGGAATGGTCTATGGTTACATGGGTTGCTTGTCTGGCTCACCGCCACGGAGTACTACTCCTAGAAGAGTCCGTACTTTTTTTTCCCTCTCGTACGCACCTTGTCTGGTTTCTCCGTGGCTTCCTACATCATCTTCCCAAAGGTCCAGGAGTGCAGTTCGTATCGATCGCGAGAAAAGGGGCGATTCGAGATGTGACAATGTAATAAGGGAATATTGAACTGAAAGTCTGAAAGTCTGTTCTGGAGACCTCGATCGAGACCGTCGTTTCTAGTTCTGCATTCCAGTTGAAAATGAAAAAGTACGCTGTACTCTCCTGATCGATCAGAAGCCATCCTTGTCGCGATAGGAGGCAAGGTCAGGCAAGGTCAGGCAAGGCCAATCGAAGCGAAAGGGGACAGTCGTCTCGTATCCAGAATCCTGAATACTGAGGATTGTCGTTGCCGTCTACTCTATTTGATTTCCCGGGACGAAGCATACGGGTTGAAGGAAGGCACACGACTAACGCACCGGAGAGTAGGTAACCGAACAGCCGCCCGCCCGATCGTGCAATGGCCTGCATCGATCGAGCACCCATCGGACTCTTACCAGAGGGTATGTCGTCATCGATGGCTTGGGGGCTGGCGTCGGGCCCTCCAGGGGTTGACTATGCTGACAGAATAGTTCATGGTCATCTGGTCTGGGAAAGTAGTACTTTTGTAGAGATCGATCTGGTTGGTGCAAGAGATCCAAATCTGGGACTTCGCTTGAGGCCCAGACTTCAAGACCCCGCCAACCTCATCAGTGGCTGGGGGCGGCCCGGGGACTGCGGTCCGGCCGCGCTAATGCTGTCACCCCTGATGGGGTTTAGGGGATCCACAATCCCAGCAATAGGGTCAAAGTTGGCAATCATGGCCCAGGCACAAATCGCCCGAAACCAGGATTCTGGGATTTCGGCTCGATTTCTATATGATCTCAGATCGAGCGTCGATTTAGGCAATTTGATATTGGGGTTGTTTCAAGAAACGATTCCTTGTCAGATTTGGCCTATTTTTGGGAAACTTCTGGAAATCCTTCTCCCGACATTGAATGTGGAGAATCATTGGTGCAAACAATTGTCACATACATGGAGACGTCAATTTTGTATACGCCATCGATGCCGATTCATGGGCTTCAGACTTGCAGCCAATACCTGCAAGAAGCGACCCTCCTTCGTTAATACAATGATTGCTATGACAAACATCAAACGCTGCTCTGCAGAACTGGCTTCTTCCTAAAAGAGGTGCAAGTCAAAAAGCAAAGTGAAACTGCAGGTAATTATTCCTAATTTCCCCATGACCCCGTAACGCTATGTCCAATTTACGGCCATAGCGCAGGGCAGCCCTACTACGTAAAAGAAAAGCCACCACAGGTCGTCCGTCTTATTTCCCTCGTATTTCCCAAGGATTGCATAATGGGTACTCCCGGACGGAGAACCTGCTCCGGTTTGACCTTTTGTCGCGTTGACGCAACACATGCAACAGTCCAAACTCTGCATAGTCGATGGCTTTGCCCCTGGTTCACAAGTGCTATGCACACCGATGAGCCAATCAGCATCGATGCCCAGAGACTCGGCATCGGTGACACCTGTCGTTGCGAACTGGACTGTTATCTGAAGATTTACCTGAGCGGATGCTGCGGGAGAAAACAATTCGGGTGCACAGAGCACCAAGCACCAAGCACCAAGCATCTATCGCGTGGACATGACACCTGGTCCTTGCGTCTGGTGTTTTTTTTAAAAAAAACAAAATTACCAAAAAGCGGGAGACGGCGAACTGAATTTGCCGGTTCTCGTACTTTGTTTTGTGATCGACCTACTACGTATTCTCAGGTTGCATGAAGGTCCCACATGGGTGGTTACTAGTGGAGTCAAGTGGGGGGATCGACCCAGCTTCACTTTGGTCAGCAGATAGTGTCAAAATCAAAAGATGAGCCCTTGCTTTCGGATATTGAAGGCTCATTTCCCCCTTTCTTTTTCCAACTTAACGTGGCTATTGTCTGCAGCGGGTAGCCATGTGTTTAGGGTATGCATGAAGTAGAGTGTACGCGGTACGGTATATAGCAGTGTACGTCACTCGCTGCAACGTGAAAATTTCGAATGTGAGATCTAAATGAGCCCCTACAGGGAATCTGGGCCTGCCGCGAGCATAAGTCACATATCCATCTGAATCCCGGATACCTGGATACTCGACTGGAGGCCCGGGTTCCAGGTCCCGTCATTTCCGCGGGCCTCAAGCGAACTTTTAACCATAGCCAATCAACCTACATTAGCGCGGCAGGCGCTTCATCGACTAAGTCCAAATAAGTGAATGGCTCAAATTTTTCTCCCGCGCTAAGCAAAAAAGTTCTCCCAGGCTTCAAAACTGGAATCCCGCCAGACCGGAAACTTGATTCTTCATGGCGTGCATTGGTTCGTTCCATTGGGCCGCCCTATTTCGGGTTTTGCCTTTAGGAAAACCGGTCCGCAACTTCCATCCCGTTCTTTGAAGCTATTTCCCGAATTCCTGGGCCTTTTCATGTTCTCCTTGCTGCTCTGTGAGTGGCCCATCATCTTACTGTATGAGAGTCTTATGCAATGCAATCCAGCCTCGAGGGATGCAGGGACGGACAAATTTCCCGAACTGGCGTTTTTTGAGATCGTCCCTGGACATGCGCGCCCGGACCCAATCATGTGTGAAGTGAACATTGTGTGGCTGAAACAATGTCATTGTGCGTGATCGACTGAGTTTTTCTTAAAAAAAATCTGGTAAGGTCAAAGAGTACTGAATTTCCCTAGAGGCCAATGAGCTTTCTTCATCCTTTAGGGCCCCAGTGGTAAAGAAGCCTTTCCCGAAATCTTGACCCATGTCCATGTCTAGGGTCACCATTCCCACGGGACTGGCCCACCCTACCCGGGCCCACGCGAATTGATCGGGATTTGGGCATGACAAATACTTCATAAGTACTATTTACATCGGTCCACAGAGCACAGCTTAGAATTGGTAACGTCTCTACTCCTACTTGTACCCACCATGTCCACATGGACATGACGAACAGCTCCAGAATCTTACATGAAAAAGACTAATGAGGAAGTAAATTGCCGCACGCGAATAGCTTCAGATCCACATTGAAGTGTGCACGCCCCCGCCCCCCTCACATCTCCACTCCAAGAGTCGCCGAAAGGGCGAAAAAGAAAAGGTATCCACCAGCCTTCACCCGGAACTGTTCTCCGTTGCACCATCCGAGATTTCTTTACTCTTCCATGGCTTGAGGCCTAAGCGCCGCAATGCAGCCAGATCTCAAAATCCCGCGATCCTGGTTCTCGATGATGATCATCTGCAACCCGCACCAGTCCACAAGGATCGGGAACTGGAGGGTCTCCATATCATCGGGATTGCTGTGGAGTTGGGTATGGATAGAACAGGGTACTGAAGAGGGAAAGGAGTAGGTACCTCTCCATAAGGCGTAAGGCAATCCCGAACTGTCACCCATGGCACCGGTACCGAGGAAGCCTACTCTAGTTGCCCTGTGTCCCAAGGTTTGGAGATGCTTCTTTATCTCGCTATTCGCGGTAACTGCCTTGACAACAGGTGCTTTTCCCAATCATCTGTCATTGTGGAACGCTACACTGCTACCTTAGTGTGTGGTGGCCATGGTCGATCTGAAGGATTGAAAATCGAGGCTGGCTGAGATATCTGCAAGAATGCTGTAGGGCCAGATAACCCCGAGAATCAGTCCCACTCGTGTCACTTGAACGGGACGGCTCTGGCCGAAAATGGTGTACATGGACATGTGGTACATGTGCAAGCACTAACGATGGGAATGCTGCATCGACGTCACACAGTCCTGACAACGCCTTCTCACCTTCCTATCTGAAGGTTCAGGTTTTCCTTTTTTCCTTGATTTGAGTTCTCGTAGTTAGTCGGATATGTTCGGGGCTAACCAGGAAACGTTACTCCGGGGTCAATGGACCCTCTCACCAAACAAAGAAAAGAAAAAGGGCTGGGCAAGCTCTAGCCAGTCAGATGGAGTGGAATATCCGAGATTTCTCGGTTAGCGATGATCAGGTCAAATGACCCTCTTTTTCTCTTTCTCCCCCTCTTACCTCGTCGAATAACTTGCAGACGCCCAATACAGATTCCCGATGCAAGATAGATCTTCTATCAGATTATGAATATGATCTTGACCGGGATTTGAGCCATGAGCTTCATGATTGGATCATCGGGGTTCTGTGGCCCATTGAACAAGATTACTGGAACCATATTATGTTTCCCCGGAAGGTTAATCTTGTCCATCTAGAATCCGGGAAAATTACTTGTGCACTGACCGCTGTCAAAAAGCCCACCCCTTGCCTGGGCCAGTGATAGCTGAAACGAAGGGAAAAGGCACTGGCCATGTCCAATCAGAGAGAAAAACAAAAAAAAAGATGGGGTAGACCAAGGTCCTACAGGACACTTCTGCCCTTCTGTCACGTAAACCGGAGCAGATAATCATGACATGCAAT
This sequence comes from Penicillium longicatenatum, assembly GCF_028827895.1. Classification (NCBI taxonomy): domain Eukaryota; kingdom Fungi; phylum Ascomycota; class Eurotiomycetes; order Eurotiales; family Aspergillaceae; genus Penicillium; species Penicillium longicatenatum. The sequence continues at coordinate 2,684,792 of NW_026643120.1, read as the reverse complement.
GTCTGCGGTGCCACATTTCGAATCTGATAGATTGACTTCCGATTCCCCTCTTTGCCCCTCTTGCCCCTCCATACTCAGGTACAATGCATACGAAGAGATCGGGTTACTCGAATCTTCGACGAACCTCGGGCTTCATCCTTGAATCCGATACTGTCCTACCGTACCCACCCTTCGACCTGCATATCCCACACATCCTGTAGAGCACAAGCTGAACAAACCTAATCGCCTTCACGAATGAACTTGCCATCCCGCCTATTCCCCTAAACCATGCATTTCTCCTCGACGCATGCACTATGCGACTGTACTCCAGACGTACTCGGGCCCGATTTTAACGATGTCCCGCACACACCAGCAAGGGGGTCCAGGTATACTCGTATACGTTGCCACTATTGAGGGGATGCGTGGAGAACCAATGCAAAAAGCATCCTTTAATCTCGCTTCAGTTTTCTAGTACATTGACAAGGATCTATTTGCATTTCCCGGCTTCTATTCTTGGTCAATGTGAGCCTCGGACGAGAGCCGATGTGGGATGTGGCGTAGAAGTTCAAGTCGATCTATGCTGATGTGCATGACCATGTGATTCGGTAAATTATTCCAAATGATAATGCATTGTCTTTATCTCGAGGACTAAGCGCTCGAGAGGGGAAGCGGTGGGTGCTTGGTTCTGCTGTTCTTATGCGCATTGAAGTGGGTGATGCCAGGTGTCCCGCTTCACCGCTACAACACCGTGTGCCAATCCTTTGATATAAGATGTCACCGCCACGTTGGGTGCGCGGCGCTACTGCAAATAATCATGGCGAAACTGGGCTGGAGAAGTGTCAATGTCCGAGTATTGGGGGTTAGGTCATTGGAGATACGCAAAGGCCGTGTTCTTTTTTATTTTCGTGCATGGGCCTAGATCCATGGATCTTTGAATACGGTGGTTTATTTTTTGTGGCTGTTGGTGCGCTTTCTGCAACCAGGATGTACATGTATGTGCGTATGTATTTTTCAATGCTATGAACAATCGAATTATCCTGTACAGACACGCAATCTGGGTTTACAGATGGCCAAGAAAGCAATATGGGGAGAAAAGAAAATGAAGAAAGAACAAAACAAAGCACTTTTCGAAGTATCCAAGGACCAATCAGCGATGATCAATTGCGTTGCATCGACCAGAGAAAACCACAGTCGATGTTTGTTTTGCAAAGGAATGGGGGGGAAACTTCTTCTTCTCCTGCCAGGGGCTCCTTGTTCAAAACCAAGTTCCTGACCAGGGATGTATGCCAATTCTGCACAGACACCCGCACCCACTGTGGCGGGGATCAAACCCGCGGCTTTACCCAGACCAAATGGAAATTGAACAATCAGCATCCAGGCTCCAACGATCGGCCCGATGGCTCCCAAGACCCGGACTCCCCGAGCCACTCAGAATCATGGAGCTGGTCGCCTCTAAAGTGCAGGCTGAGCACTCCACCGCGTCATGCGGGAACGGCTCGCTAATTACGACCGATGGCTTTCTTACGCTATTTGCGAGTTGGCGGGACTGTCGCCTTCTAACAGGCCAGCCTCTTTGGCGAGCTCGTAGAATTTGCCGCCTTGCTTGATCAGCTCTGCCGGGGTGTCAAACTCCGCCACCTCGCCCTTGTCCAGGACAACGATTCGATCGGAATCAATGATGGTGTTGATGCGGTGCGCAATCGTAATGATAGTACGGTTTGAGAAGATGTCGCTGCGCAGGGTGCGCTGGAGCAGCGCGTCAGTCTCCACATCAACCGCGGCCTGTTATAGTGGTTAGCCGATGTTGCTTATTCAGTAGGAACGATTGCACTCACAGTAGCCTCGTCCAGAACAAGGATGTTGCTAGGGGTCAAGAGAGCCCGAGCGAGCGAGACCAGCTGGCGCTGGCCTTGACTAAGGTTGGATCCTGAAACCAGGTTAGCGGTGATCAAACGTGGAATTGACTGAGGTTGTTCTTACCTCCTTCCTGAATCGGAGTATCAAGCTGGCCTTCCATTTGGGAGACGTGGTCCTTCAACCGGGCGTGGTCTTAATGTTATTAGCTTCCCGTCCGTTCTCTTAAATGCTGGTTGTGGAGATTTTCATCTTACCTAGTACACTCCATAGTGCAGTATCATCATGAACATGCCGAGGATCCAAGTTGTCACGCAGGGTACCTTCAAACATGGCAGGGTCCTGGGGAATAATAGCCAGGCGACCACGGAGGTCAAACAAGCCAATCGTGGATACATCGAGACCATCGATACTATAAAGACGTCAGAAGGATCAAGTAGATACAATTGAAAGCATTCTTACCTGATGTTACCACCGGTAGGCTCAATGAGTCGGAATAGAGCCAATGTGAGAGAGCTCTTTCCGGCACCAGTGCGACCAACAACACCGATTTTCTCGTGTGGCTTGATATCGAGATTGATGTTCTTGAGAACCAAGTCCAGGCCCTCGCGGTAGCGGGTGCTGTAGTTCTTGAAGGACACGGCACCTTGAGCAGGCCATCCAATGGCAGGTCGGTGCTTGAAGATCACCTCCGGTGCCTCACTGGGCAGGTTGGCATACTCAAGAACACGCTCGACAGAGACAATGTTGGTTTCAACTTCAACGGTCTGACGAACAATCCAGTTCAGAGACTGGGTGATCTGAAGAGCGTAAGACATGGCCAAACCGACCATACCTGGCGAGACACGGCTGCCAGTGGCAACTGAAAGGATCGCGAGACCAGCGGAAGACAGAATAATGATTGAACCAATAAACTCGAGTCGAACGGCAAGCCAGCGGTTGGCACTGATAGACGGGAAGAAAGCACGCAGGTTGGCGTCCATTCGCCACTCGTTCTCAAGAGCAAAGCGGTTCTCCTGTCGGTAGGCACGGATAGTCGAGATGCCACCCAGGGACTCTTGGAAATGGGCAAAGATTGGACTACGGGTCACGCTGTCGAGACGCTTCAACTCGCGAGATGTTCTTAGGTAGTACTTCTGGTAGCTGAGGTAGACGTAGCTCAGTGGGATGACCAGCAACAAGAAGGCAGGTGTGGAGCTCGCGATGACGACCATCGTGAACATTGCGCGAGCGGTGTTGGCGAAAAGCATGTTGAAGGTACGAGCAAGTACCTCATCGACACGGTAGATGTCGCTGGAGAATCTGTTGAGAATCCGACCAGATGGGGTAGTCTCGAAGAATTGCATGGGCGAGCGGAAGATCGCAAACGCCATCCGCTCGTGCAGCTTGCGAGAGGCTTCAATAGAGCAGAAAATCCACAAAATCAAGTTCTGCACAATGACCAGGAGCGAGGCACCTAGACCAAAGGCTAGGTAGACGCCAATAAACATACCCGTGCTGTCGTTGCCGCCTTTCCGTTCGTTGGCTTCAGTCCAGCTCTTCAACCAGTAGTTGCCAAGCACCTGAGACGTTTGAGCAGCCAGCATAGCGATCAAGTAGAGGGTGACCGCAGCAATATTGCTGTTCTTGGCGTACTCGCCATATACGCTCCACTTGACCTTGCCTTGTTGAGAGGTTTCCTGGGTTTGCTTGCTCTTAAGGATATTCTCCTCGTCGCCCAGTTTGCGTCTGGGGCCTTGCCAGGTGGCAGTGCTAGCGCGGCGTAGAGTGGCAAGGCTGGACTTGCGCCCAGGTCCACTCGACCGTTTGATGGGGACGAGAGAGCCGGGCTGTTCCAATCCTTCGCTGTCGTCTTCCTCGTCATTGTCGAGGATAGCGGTCTCCTCGGAGTCTCCGTGGCTCGCAAGGTCATCGTCGTCGGAGCCGATAGGAGAGGCTTCGTCATCGGATTCCACCAAGTTGTTGCTCACAAGACTGGCAATTTCACCCTTCATGGCCATGAGTTGCTGGTATGTGCCCGATTCAATGATAGTCTTGTCGCGAAGCAAGCCAATGTAGTCTGCTTCCTTGAGCACTGTGATAGCATTCGTGGCAAGAATTCTGGTTTTGCCGCTCAAAACTCCAGAAGGTCCAAGAACCTTGTTGATGATATGGCGGCCAACGTGTTGATCAACAGCCGAGAGAACGTCATCCAGAAGATAGATATCTGCACGAGCATAGACTGCCCGGGCAAGGGTCAACCGAGCCTTTTGTCCTCCGGAAAGAGAAATTCCACGCTCGCCAACTTCAGTCTGGTCCCCATCGGGCATGATCTTGAAGTCATCGAGCAAAGCACAAGCCTCCACGGTGAGATCGTAGAAAGCAGGATCCCATCGGTGACCGAAAACAATATTCTCCCGAACGCTTGCGTTCATCACCCAAGGTGCCTGTGCGACGTAGGCAACGCGACCTCTCACAACCACTTCACCCTTATTTTTCCACAATTCACCCAGGATTGACTGGAGCAGGGAGGATTTTCCTGCACCAACGCGGCCGACAATACAGCTAAGCTCGCCCTTGCGTGCACTCAAATCAATGTTTTCCAATACAGTAGTACCGGAATAGCGGTTCCAGGTGAACGAGGCGTCGCGAACACGAACCGATTCGTCACCTACATGTTCAACGGGGTCTTGGAAGACGACAGCCTCCGTTTGCAGTTCGTCGGCAAGGAAGTAATCAGTCAGTCTCCTCACTGCGACAGATGATTCAATGATCGAGGTGATGACCATTGGCAAAATCGAGAGCGGGAAAGTCAGCAGGTTGAAGAGAGTCAAGGCAGGGAAGACAATTTCGGTGGTCAAGGGGCGATCACTGGTCAACACGAAGACGGTGAATGTCGAGCAAGATACGAGAAAAGGAGTTGACTGCCAGGTGAAATTCGCCACGGACTGCGTGGCACCGATTTTGCGGAGAGTGTTGAGTTCCAGATCATTTCGGATGTGGCTGAGCTTGTTCATAAAGGCCGTATTCCAGGCATAGAGTTTGATACTCTTGATGTTGTTCAAAATCTCAGTCATCAAGCGGGTTCTCGAATCCTTGTTCTTCATCTGCGTGATCTGCAACTTCTTCATCAACCGGGCAATGAATCCATTGAGCGGAATCATAAGAATCATGACACCCACACCAGCAAACATGCTTAGTCCGACCAACTGGTAAAGGGAAAGCATGCACAGGGTGATTTGGAAAGGAGCAGAAAAGAGTTGAGTACCGAATTGAGTCAAATCCGAAAGACGCTGTTGGTCAACAGCCATGTGGTTGACAATATCACCAGTAGTCTTAGATGAGCGGCCCTCGCTCGACAGTCGCAGAGATTTAGCATAGATAAGAGCAGTCAAAGCTGACTTTACCCGCATGCCACAGTCGAAGGCTCGCTGGAAGTACTGGTGGAGACAACTTGTCTGGCAAACCGAGACAATGAACATGGCCAAGGCAATGGCCACGCCGCGAATGACTGGCTGTGGATCAGGGGTTCGGTATGAATCAATGAAATTGATAAGGTACCGCAACAGCTGTGGCTGCACAAAGGCAAGCATATCACTGCCCGACTTGATGATGGCACCACGGAGATAAGGACCGCCAAATGCTTTGAATAGTGCGATCCAAAGAGATGGCTTTTTCTTTTCGAGCTCTACCTCCCAAGCGCTACTAAGGTCGTCAAGGGTGGCACGGGTGGTATCCCGACGACGAAGGTTCCACAGGTCATCTTGAGTCAGATAGTTGTTGTACCCAAACTTCATCAAGGGGGTCATCCAACCGAAGGTCAGTACCGAAAAGATATCGGCATAATTGTAGGGGCATTCATCCTCATCGCCCAACGCATCATAAGCGCTCTGCTTCTTCGGAACAAAATACTCGAGCACGAATTCCAGTAGCGCCAATCCCAGGCTGATATTGATGCAGACAAAATATGGTAGGTTGGTCAAGTATTTCTGTCGAGAAACAAGAGATTGCAGTTTGACGGCATAAGCGATAATGAAGAAGAGCCAGTAAAACAGGACCACCCCGTTTGGCTGGCGACTCCGCCAATGTTCAAAGTACTGCACTGCATAGATCACACCTAGCGAGGCAAAGGTTAGGACCGAAGACCAGAAACGGAAGTCGGTCCAGAAGCTATTTGGTTGGGTTTCGGCTTGGATGGCTGCTTGGAGAGCAGTGACGAATAATAGATGAGCGAGAACGACCTTTACCGAGATGGTATATGTTAGTATGACTAGATCTGCATGCGAAGTGAGAGAGCGATAAGGAATCCACGAACCAACTTGGCGTAGAAATGCCAATTTTTCGAGACTGGCGCAGGAATCCGCTTGTTCAGCAACAGCCAGAGCGCACCAGCACCGCCGAGTAAGCCCCAGGCGGCGACAACGGCGACGGTGACGTCCACAAAGCACGGGGTAAGGTGGAAGCCCGTGGAGCTCATCGGACCCCATCCTTCCGAATCGCCGCAGAAAGAATGCCGTTGACGATCAAAGACGGATACGAGATGCGATTGCGAGACTCCCGGTTGGGAGTCCCCCAGAAACACCTGGGAAGAGCCGTCCAACATTTTCGAGTCAAGCAACAAGGCCCCAGTGTTCCATCCGGTTTGCGCAAGAAGAAAGTGAAGTGAGTCGGGAAACTCGAGCCTTAGGAGTTGCTTAGTAAAAGGCCGAGCTTCTGACGCCGTAAATTCCGGCCGGCCTTGCTTACCGCAACGAGCCCCAGTCTCAAAGTGGAGACCCCCACTGTATGACAAAAGCAAGGATTCCAGTACACAGGTACAGAGTACACGGGGTACAGAATGCCCTGAGATCTACTAGGTACTTTTACACTTGAACATAGCTCCAAGTTGGTGTGTTGTACGCATATTCCCCTCTTCCAAATTCAGTCACGTGTATGTGGATTGATGATAAGCAGCAGCTAGGCCCAATGCGGGCTTAGATCCCAGTGCTATCAAGGAATGTTATCCCCTTTGATTGGGCCTTCATGGTCTATCAATGCTGGAGCAAAATTTAATTGCCTATTAGCGACCTTCCTTCAGGTTCAAATTACTCAGCATTCAACGGTGTCAAATTTGTTCGGGTCCTTGCATGACGTTGATCTGAACCTGGTTGGAACATCCCATGGACAGCTTAGATATATATCTGACTTCCGTCATCGGTATCCTTGCCTAGCAATGTCTGTCCAAAGGCTTGTGCAACTTCAGAATAGAGAGATCAAAGGAAATCCTCACAATCCCACAATCAGATACTTTCAATACATTATGAAGGTGCGTGGTCTCCGATTGACATGGCAGAAATAGGTGCAGTCTGCGTACATACGTAATAGCTAGGGTTCACCATTTACTTCTGCGTATGACGTAACTATCAGTCCACAGGTAGTCAGTTCCCTCAAGTACAGGCCGTAGCACCATGTAAGCAGAGAAAGAAATCGCATTAGAATAATAAAACCACAGAAGTATAGGGCCAAGCCTTGGAAGTGGCAACTGATTTGAGACACGTTTAAATGCGCTTATTAAACGCATTTCGACTCATACATCGAATTTCCAAAGCTGCTCCGGGTCTGTCCCCACCGTGAGTCACATCGGACAACGATTGTGGCATAGCTTGTCTTGTATAGCCACAATCCAGAAATTTCCCTGCTTTTCACTGGCTAGTAATGGAAGCTGTGTCGCAACCTCAAAAAATCTTAACCTAACAGAGACGTGATCCGGCGCATACAAAAGCCCGCTCCTGCCATCTGTGCTAGGCGGTCAGCACCTAACCGGCGACAGAAGACGATCACCACTTTGTTTGACGCATTCCATTGAAGACTTATTCACTATGGTCGACTCGTCACATATTGAGGAGCTGCTGAAGAAGCCTCTATATGGTAGGTGCTCTCTAAATGAGAAGTGACATTCTTGCTGACTCGTCAACAGTCTATGACCTTCCGCCGGAACTTCTTGCGACCTTAACAACGAAAACTGAGCATCAACCCCTCCACGACCCCACCCCCGACGTCTCTGCGAAAGTTACCGAAGCGGCGCAGGACCTTGCAATCGCAACTTCTTCATCATGTGCTCTGTGCAATGTTTCCTTCGCCAGTGTGCAGGAACAGCGTAGCCACGTGCGTTCCGACCACCACCGGTTCAACATCAAAGCCCAACTGCGCGGCAATGAACCACTTGACGAGATTCAGTTTGCAAAGGCAGTCGGTGAGCTCGATGAATCGATTTCGGGATCAGAGTCATCAGAATCGGACGACGAAGAAGCCGATGGTAGCGCCGACACAACACTTACGGCTTTACTCAAGAAGCAAGCAAAGCTGTCCGGGGGCAATGACGAGGATGAGACAGAGGTGAAAAATAAAGTGGCGAAGAGCCCCTTGTTCTGGCTGTCCAGCTCTGCTTTGCCATCAAATAAGTCACTAGGCGTCTATCGGGCCATTTTCTCGACCACCGAGCAGAACGAGCCGGGACACTTGGTAGAGACCATACGAAAAAAGCAACTGGCACCTGTGAAGGCGCGTACCAATAATGCGCAAGGCCAGGATCCCGCTGCGTCAGGTCCCCATATTTTCATGTGCATGATCGGAGGTGGTCATTTCGCTGCTATGTTGGTGTCCCTGGCGCCTGAGATCCACCGCAAGCAGGGCGGCGTCGAGGAGCGACAGGCGGGAGTCATTGCGCACAAGACGTTCCACCGGTATACCACACGAAGAAAGCAAGGTGGCTCTCAATCTGCAAGCGACAACTCACGAGGTGCAGCACACTCGGCTGGTTCTACCCTTCGCCGTTATAACGAAGCTGCACTGGAGAAAGATATCCGGGATCTGCTTATTGACTGGCGAAAGATGATTGATACTGCCGAGGTGTTGTTCATTCGTGCAACTGGAAATACAAACCGAAAGATTCTCTTCGACAAGCATGAGGGTCAGGTCCTAAGACAGAATGACCCCCGCATCAGAGGATTTCCTTTCAATACGCGCCGGGCGACTCAGGCGGAGCTCATGCGAAGTTTCAAAGAATTAACTAGGGTCAAGGTTAGCGAGATCGACGAAGCTGCATTGGCAGCGGCAGCAGCGGCCGCCAAGCAGAAAGAGGAGGCCAAGCAACCCACACCACGCCCGCAGCCCAAGAAGCCGAAGTTATCGAAGGAAGAAGAAGCCACACTGTTGCATACATCGCAGATACAGGCTCTCATTAGACGGTCAAAGGTTCCTGCTTTGATGTCATACATCTCAAACAACTCCATTCCTTCGTCGTTCGTGTTTCAACCTGCCGATTCACCACAAAACTTTCGTTGTCCTATGCCTATTCATCTTGCCGCGAATCTAAATTCTCCTGCCGTTGTGAGTGCGCTTCTCACCAGGGCGCAGGCAGACCCCACTGTCGTGAACAATGAGGGTAGGACACCGTTTGAGCTTGCGGGTGACCGGGCCACACGTGATGCCTTCCGTATTGCACGTCACGAGCTAGGAGAATCGAAGTGGGACTGGGTGGCCGCTAAAGTCCCGTCCGCCGTGTCAAAGGCAGATGCTGAAAGCCGAGCTGATCGGGAGCGAATTGCTGCTGAAGAAGAGGAGAGTAATCGTCGCAAGGCTGGGTTGGAGCGCTTGCAAAAGGAGGATGCTGAAAGAGCAGCCAAGCAGGTCAATAGACCAGGCGGACGCACCCTTGGCGCTGTTGAAAAGACAGCTGCCGAGAAAAGGGACGAGGAGACACGAGGGATGACTCCTGAAATGAAGATGCGATTGGAGCGTGAACGACGGGCGAGAGCCGCAGAGGAACGTTTCCGACGAATGCAGGGCAAATGAGTGCGAGCAGACTGCGTACTGCAAATCATCTATCTGTTCTTCATTTTTTTTTATTGGGGGGTAATCGTCCAGCGTTGACATGCATGACTCAATCTGCGATTTTGCCAATCGTGTGGTTTAGTGACGAAATCTTTTGCGATGAATGTATGAAGTATCAGCGGCGCACCCTCAACAGTGTCAGTCGCATTCGGTCCTGATTTCCTCCTCCCTCACAACATACCAACTCCAAGTCTCAATTCTTCCTCAATTACACCAATTCTATCACTTACCCCATCATTATATCATCTTCATCTACTTCAACGTTGATTTCTCATCATCGCCATCATGAAGCATCCTTGCACGGACTCGTCGGATGACAAAACGTACCTAGTAGGCAGGTTGATGCCATTTTAACCTTTGGGGGATGCACTGAAACCAGTGGAATATCTGGCATGGTAAAGATATTTTCACCGGTCAGGATTCGGAATAGTATCTTCATTCCGACCTACGTGGTGATGGTTCTCCCGGAGAACCCGCTGCTCATTATTTGCGCAAATGGGTTGCCCAAGCTTCTAGTGCACAAGGCCTGGTACATTTTTCGAGACGCCTGGACTACAAAGACTGTGAGATATTTTCTGAAGCAAATCGCAGGTGTGGATAGAGATGTGTATGATTATGTGAATTACGAGAGAGGCTTGTTCCCTGAACTTCGAACAATTGATGCAGAGTCAAGAAACCACCTTCAAGTGCAAGATTGTAAGAGACTTTCGAGATTTCTTAAGTGCTTACGTAGAAAACAAGCCATCAATTGATAAACTCCAATACCTAGCTGGACCGCCGAGGCAACATTTATTGAAAACAATCATTGTAAAGATGGTCTAGAAATTGCCTGTCAAAAGTAGCGCCTTGGTTACAAGAGCCCCCCGATTTGCCTGCTACATGAAGTGAATGCTGATATAATAGACTCATTTTCTAGCAGTACTCCAAAGTCCAGGGCTCTAAATCAAAAGGCAGTGTGAAACACCATTCTATCAGCTGGGGCCCGGAAAGGCACAGCAATCACAAAGGGATTAATCATTGCATGGCTTTTGGACAGGAGTTGATCACAAAATCAATAGTTCCACGAGGAATTACCTAGTGGTAAAAAGAGGGGAAGAGGGAATAAAAAGCCCTTGATTGTGGATCAGATAGGAGTAGGAGGGGGGGAAGCTCACCTTATTGGCTGTAATGGACAGCATCAACCATCTCGGCCCCTTAAATTGATGACTGAAGGCTCTTCAACCCCTAGATGAAGTCAGAAATGGAATAGGTCCATAGCCACTGTGAAGGAGATAAGGAGGGTAGGTGGGCTCATGGGTGACCAAGGGCCGAAAAGCCTGGATATGGTAGCCCGAGGCTAGTGGGTCTGGGTAGAAGGGGGAGATTTGCCCAAACGAAGACTCCAAAGTGGCGATTCAATCTGAATCAGGGGGATCTGCTGAGGTGTGTTCGCCAATGAAAGGGAAAAGCCTGTCACAGAGAAGCCCCGTGACTAGAGACAGCACCATGAGCTTCTGGTGCAATGAGCCTGGAGATCATATCCATACTCCGAGTCAAAGCGCTCCAAGGTTATAACATAAAGTCAAAGATTAGAGTATTCAGCACACAGACGAAGTCTGATCACCGAGTTTCTGTACATATCAGCACCAAGTTCAATTTCTTTGGGAGACAGAGCCACAGACCACAGAAACGGATCAGCACTGTCCAAGTGGGTCACATCACTCATAAAATGCAGCTATTGGCCCTTCTCTCCACCATTCCAACACAATGATTCAGACATGGAGTCAGCGATTGATCAGTAGAGATCGGCGACCACCTGTCAACCACAGCGAAGAATGCTACGATCCTCCAATCGGTCATAAATATAAGACAAAAGGACGACAGACCCGCTGCCAAGAGACAAAAAGCAGACCAAAAAGGTGAAGTTGTGAAACCTGATGAATGTAGAGTACAGATTTCCATGAAGGAGCCAGTAGCCCTAGCGGGTCCTGGTTGGAGGGGCAACAGGAGTACCCAGCCACCGCACGAAGGCAGTGGGGATGATCGCCCCTTAGCGCCCGTTGTGGACAAGATGTCTTGCATGAGCTTGGAAGGTCATGCAGGGACGATTGGCAATCTGTGCTCGAGGTTTTTAGAATTCCTTGGCCAAGAGTATATTCTGTTGCCATTAGTAAACAAGCTCGTCTGCAAGAGCTAGATGTTGTGCGTCCCCGTGCCCGATGCTTTCGAGGTTAACCTTGTATGGGCCTATAAGGATCATGGGTCGAAGGGTAATCTTTTCACTCCTTGCATTAGATTGAAGCCACTTTCGGAGGGGCTGGAGTTAGGACTGACGGTGGGTAGCAGTGGGTAAGTGACTCTTCCTGCCCAGCCACACCTGTGATAGGGAATGAATCCCTTTGTTTGAGGCAACTGAAAGCGAGAAAGGAGCTCTCGGTCGAAGGGAAGTTCCCTGGTCAGTGCAGGGGAGAGAGGAGAAGTCTTTGTCTGGATGGGATAAGTGGATTATAAACGTAGGCTAAGGGTGTAGTCTTTATTTAGATTGGATATGAAAGCAGTGGGGTTTGAGTGCATGATGGAGTAGACACATTGAATTATCTGCACCCCGCAAGTAATAACCAAACTCGAAAATAGCGTTGCAGACGGCTCTGCAAGATTATGCGAACCTGAATTCAATCTTGCAAGCTGGATCCTGCCGGGGCACCTGAGTCTGCAGGAAGCAAGGATGATGCGGGGTATTGGAGTTTAATCCACAGTTGTACTGTCCTCGCCAGGCAGTACATTGTCATGATATTTTGAATGTAAGCATTGATTTTTCAGGCATCCGAATAGAATCCGGACCACAGCTCTACACTGTTAGACGAATGGGCTTCGGCAAACTGGAAAGTGTGGAGAGATCCATTATGCTCTCTTCTCCAAAGAACCAGTTGAGGGTTTCCGCTCGACCCTCTACCCTTCTCTTTGTCCGGGTGCACTGGTCGCTGGCATTGACCTGTCACCCTTTTATCTGAATTCGGCCCTTGAAGTGCCTTGAAGTTCTCTTAGAATCTATACTTAGTACCTCGTTGTGGAGATCGTCAGGTACTGTTGTAATCAACCAATCATAGTACTAATTCAGAGTGGAGCTCGTAATCTATGATTGGTCAATGCGTAACGCGCTTCGTCGCGTGGCTCAAGGTTTTCACGCGACTAACGCGTGCTGATACGGAACGGTTTTCTTACAATACAACTCGTCAATTTCATCTCTAGACAAGTGTAGAGAGCTCCTCTACAACCTTGAAAGGCAAAAAGGATAGAAGGATTAGAAGGATGAGAATGCTTCCAGTGGTACTCCAGGGAATGGTATGGTAGGGGAGTAACTCCTGGTCCACTGAAGGAGGAAACCCTACGGAGTATCTTAGAAGTAAGAAGTATTAAAACGCGTCGGCCCGCACCAATTGGGGCCAGTGGCAAAGCCCCCAACGGATTCGTTGCTCATTCGCTTTGCACCTGATGCACGGTCTCAACTGCACGTCATGACATATGATTTTTAATTGAGTCATGAGGTCGATGATCGCTCCAGACTGGGAGTCTTTGTCAATGATCTATGGAGACAGAGCGGGCCTGCGACCGTATTAGGAAATGTAATGAGGACGCTAGATCAATATGCACGGTGCAGGTCGTTTCAGGGGCAGCTCGTGCCTCTCTCAGATTCCCCTCTCGAGATAACGAGGGTGGTTAAACTCCTTGCATGGTGGCCGGTCTCCTTTGAGCCCTACCCTCCTTTGTTTCACTGGGAGTCCACGAGTAGAGTGGGATGAGTGCGAGGGGTAGTCATAAAGCAATTGTAGAGTATATTAGAAAAAGCAGAGCGCGCTCTCTCTCTGAGTAGTTCGTACAGTGTGTAATCAACACCGGCAATCATAATCGTCATCGGTTAAGTCATTCGTTGCTTGAACCGGATTCCTCTCGCTTTGGACCTTGAATTACTTCACTCTTTTACATTATCATTACTGTCTTTGAAACTTCTATCATTTTTATTTCACTATCTCTCTATATTGGGCATCAAGACACTCTTCGTTGAGGAAAGTGGATCCTTTGTTGACATTTTTCGGGAGATGTTCGCTTGACCGTTTGCGTCCGAATTTCTTTTATCCTTTTATCGCCCCCTTCGCCCCCGCCAACTCTTTCCCTAACAACCACACTGAAAACAACAACCGTTTCCCAACCACGTCGCCAGTTCTTCGGAACAGGTGGATCTTGAAGCGCATCTCGACAACACTATCTTGCATTCATTCTTTACTCTCCAACACCGTCGTCGCGCCTATCAACCACCTCCGGCGCAATCGCCTGTCGCAAATCGCGCACAAATCCACGCGCAAAACAGTCGCAACTCTCGATTCTACACCCACATCCCTATATACATCTCTCTACATTCACTCAATCCTCTCTTTTCGCACCCAAAAAATAAAATCTTGCGCAAAAATGCTGCTCCCATCCGCTATCCCTTGCGATGTGCGCCGGTCGTCTCGCTTCACTCCAAGCCGTCTCTTCTCGACGCCTCCTCCCTCAGACAGAGGATATTCATCCGGTAATGGCCTTCTCGGTACCTGCCGCGCACTCCAATCTTTGTTACATGGATCTCCAAGCCCGTCACCGTGCCGATCCAAGCCGCAACGTCTCCAAAGTCCTCTTCCCATCAACGCTCCGCGCCGCTCACCGCGGACGCGCAACAAGGTCGCACGACCTGCATCACCACGACAAACCCCTCCTCCAATCACACTCGCTTCCACACCACCACCGCCTCCATCTGCGCCCGCGCGCGGCGCCAACAAGCGCCGACGCTCTTGCGAGGATGACGACAGCGACTCAGACATGGGCAGACGCAACCGTCTCTCCACACCCAAACGCCGTCGGCAAGCCCCCTACAATTTGCCGCTCGGCCTCTCTTCAACGGACTTTTATTCCCTACACTCTCCTCCCGTCACACAATCCCCTCCTTCTCCTGCTCAGCGCCTGATTGATGCGCGCATTCAAGAACCCGCGCCCATCAACCCAGATGCGCCTCTTCCTTCAATCGAATTGGAAGAATTTGCCCCGGCATCTTCTGATTGGACTGCTGAAGAAGACCAACATCTCATGGACCTAGTCCTTGAGAAATTCCGACTCTCCCAACAAGAATGGGATGAGTGTGCGCGCCGAATGGGCCGCAGCAACCAGGCTGATCTGGGCAAACGATGGAACTCTCTCGTTGGAGAGGGTCGCGTTGGTCTCCGTCCGGCCCGCCGATAAACCTTTGCTTCGTTTCAACCTGTGACCTATGTACTATACGACTTCCTCCGATGCCCTGATTTTCCTACAATATCCTGTATCACCACCCCTGTACTATCATCGCTGTACCATCACCTTTTGAGAACCCGACTTTTTTTTGACTTCTTTATTCGGGCTTTTGTTATTGGGCATTATCTGTTTTTGAGTCGCATCTGGCTATGTGAATACTGACCATCCGCCCGCAACGGGCTGCACTGACATTCTGGTTTGGGTGGTTTCCTGCACATTGATTTCTGCTCCAACTTGAGCAATGTATTCCTACGAAACTGTATTTTACTTATCGAGATACCACTGGACTTCAATCGCACTGTTTCAAGACTACCTCTTCCCTTGATATGCTATCTGTATGAACTCATCTAGATCACAAAGTCACCCTGTAGTCACATGCATCTGCATACAATCACCATTTCCTTGTACAAATTGCCAAGTGTTGTTATGCATGCATTATATACTCGGTTCCATTCCCCACGTCTACTAACCCCCTCTCGGATGCCCCACGGATCCCTCTTATCCGATTAGACTGCAGCCCCATACGCTTCGTGTAACGCCACTACGGGGGGTGCCGCTTGTATAGAGTAATCCTGGGTGAAAAGTACTTGATCTCTGGGGTTTCGAGCCGGGCCGGAGAGGGGGGAGGCAAGTGAGATTTCCGAGGACTAATGATGTCCCGACCAAGTGCCAGTATAAAATTCAACCTGAGAGTGAACTTCTTACCGATAACCATGCTCCTAGCCTAACAAACCATCCACTCTTAATTCACCTTTTGTGATAAACATGGCACCCAAACTTATGAAAGCCGCTCTCTGCAAAGAGGTAAGCCACTTATAGAGTCACACAAAGCCCAAACATCAACATAAATACAACATAGCCTGGCAAACCAATCGTTATCGAACATATCCCAACCCCAACCCCAACAGGCCGTGACCTCCTCGTCCGCGTCGAAGTAGCAACCCTCTGCAACAGCGACATAGGCATAACCCAATCAGGCGGCTTCGGCCTCTCAACCTATCCCCTGGTAATAGGTCATGAAGCCGTCTGCATAGTCGAAGAACTTGGCCCCGATGCATTGGTCTACGATTTCAAACCCGGTGACCGAATCGGCTCACCTCTATGGCGCGACATGTGTCTAACATGCTACGAGTGCACCAACATCGGACCCCAATTCTGCCCCAGTAAGAAACTGATGGGCCTCACTGCCCCAGGCTACTTCTGTGAATACACGCTTGTCGATGCTGCTTGCGCAGTCAAGGTCCCCGAGAAAGAGGGAATCCAGGCTGCGCAACTGTCACCGCTTTTCTGTGCAGGCATTACTGTCTGGGATGCTCTTCGTCGTGCCGAGCTGAAAGATGGCGAGACGGTCGCTGTTGTTGGCGTCGGGGGTTTAGGTGAGATGGGGGTGAAGTATGCGCATGCGATGGGATGTAAGGTTCTCGGGCTGGATATTAACGAGGAGCAGCTGAGGGGCGTTCTGGAGTCTGGGGTTGTGGATGGGATCGTGAATACGCGCACCACGGAGCCGGGTGATGTTCTAGGAGTTGTTAGGGAGTTGAATGGGGGAAGAGGTGTTGATGTTGTGGTTGTTACTTCTGGGGCGTTGAAGGCGTATGAGACTGCTATTGGGATTCTTAGACCTGAGGGCCGATTGATTGCTGTTGGGGTTCCGTTGGAGAGTGTTCCCCTGTCGATGTCGTTGATGGCGAGTTATGCTTTCAAGTGAGTTTGACCCTTTCTGTGGGAACCTCGGATGGGTGCTAATGCTTGGTAGGATCATTGGGGCGAAGGTTCATGGGCAGATTGGGTGTTCTGAGTGTGTGGCATTTTCGCATGAGAAGGGAATTTATCCTAGGATTAACCCGAGGGAATTTCAGTTGGAAGATATCAATGAGATGATAGCCTTGTTGAAGGCTGGCAATGTGCAAGATGGAAGGATGGCTATTCGGTTCTGAGACTTATATCATATGGACACATATTCTTTCGACATCCATTGACACAACTTTTCTTTATGGCCTGTCTTCTTCGTATTTACGAATATCTGTCAGCTTGAGTCTCTCGATGAAAAGCAATTCGAGTCAAAGTTGTACCTGTTATCAATATTCATAAAAGAGTATGGTCTCCGCCAGGTCAATCAGCCTGGACTTAAACAACCGCCAAGGCAAAGAATAAGTTTTTCTACACACGACGTAGGCATGTATAGAAAACCACACTAAACTGTAACATCATAAGCTATAAACAACCGAGTCTGAAATCTGCTTGACTGTTTTCATTAAACGACTAGGTGACGTTAAACGCTGCTGTACGAACAGAGAAAAGGGGCAACAAGAGAGATAAAATAGTACATAAGCAAAATAAGGGGAGCGAAGAAGAGGATCTACATGGTATGAGGCTGAAATGGTCTGAGTACCGGTCAGAGGATGGCGCTAGTCCTAATATAAACTCAAACAGCTGCCTGTTGCCAGAAACGCAGATCCCTACACGCTTGCCTCTCCCGAAGCCCCTCATGGCTGTCAACTTCCACTCTTCAACATCAAGCCCACAGAAATAATGGCAAGTCGTGACAGAAAGTACCTGCATTATGGAACCGCAATAAAAAAATGCCGAGATACTCCGGAAATCTTGGAGATGATCCTGGCTCAGATGGATATGCGCACGCTTCTCACCTCAGCTCAGCGAGTCTCTCGGAGCTGGTTCAACTTGATCAGCACGTCACCATCAATCCAAAAAGCACTTTTCTTCACTCCGATCAAAGACTCCGAATGGGGAATAGGAGCAAAGATACTCAATCCCCTATTGACTGAGACTTTTGTGTCTCTCTTTCCCGCTAAAGGCAAATCATATAGCTGTTGTTTCGATATTTGTGACTTGCCTATGGCCAAAGACGCCTTAATAATGACTCGATTCGCACGAAAAGACGCAAGCTGGCGCAAGATGCTAGTCCAACAGCCTCCCGTCTCGGGTATTGGGCTTTTCCCACTTCTCAGCTCACGCGGCCACCACGGCGTCAACTGCTATAGTATCCCGGTCGGTTTCGAACTTGCACAATGATCGGGCTTCAAAGCATCGAGTAGCTGATACATGAATTTTAGGCAGATCAAAAGATGCAGGAATCCGGACACAATGGTCTTCGGATGGAACGGCTCTTTGAGGTTTTGCTCTTGACTCGCTTCACCTCCCCGCACGTATATTGGTCTCCTGGAAAATCAATCGAGTTTGACAGGAGTAACTCCCAGGTAATCAAAGACGCATTTGATCTGCAGTTGAGCAAGTCTGGCTTAGTTCTTTGTACTGAAACGGCAATGCCGTGCGATGTGGTGCCAAGCCCCAGACGTCCTCCAAGCGCTGCGCAAATCATCAGGGAGAAGATTATCGCAGCGTTTAGAGAACAGGGCTTGGATGCTGATCTTAAGAGAAAGTGTATAAGGGAATCACAGGTGGGGGGCGATTTTGTCGGGTCCATCGACGTGTTAGTCGAATATGGCGCTTGTACGCCACCCCCACCGCGGAGGACAGTCAGGTAGCTTATCTTCTCTTTTGGTCATCTGCGATTATTACAGGAAGTTCCGGAACCTGCGTCATAATTGAGGCTCTTTGATTGTTCCGCAAACCCCAGATGCTATAATACTATGCCCTCTGCTAGGAGTTTTCCCGGGGTATTCCCAATTGAGCCAGATTATTTCTCGGGCTGATCCGCCACGTTGTATGTAGTACATATCTGACTACTTCCAAATGACCTAAAGAATTATTAGTCGGGCCCGCGCTAGCTTCATTGGTACTAGCTTTGTAATTGTAATTCAGAGGAATTCTACCTGGTAATTTACATATCAGCAATTACACTAGCATACGTTACGTTCGGAACCACCTGCTCGATTACATAATATTTTGCCAAAAGTTTACATCTACTTGAACTTCGCATAGTCTTATAAATGTTTGGTAAAAAGGCACTAGTCTATGATTCATGATAGTAGCATATTACCTATCTCTTTATTCTAGAATTTAATAAGACTTATGTTAATTATAAGCGTATTCAAAAGCGGTTACCTAAGATAAGTAGGCGTACCAAATGGCGGTCCATATAATGCTTTTAACCTATAACGTACCCTATTACGTACGGCATTACATTCAATTTAGTACTATGAGCGACTTCTCTATTAAGATAACTTCTATAAGTCCTTAGTGCCTACGCCTATGGGACATAATTAGAGCCTAGGTATTTCTTTCATATCATTTGTTGAGTTAAAACAACCTAGAAGAGAGATACATGTTCTTCAATACCGAAGAAAGCGGATAAGTTTCGTCTGAATTACATTTACTACGCTAGGACTAATGCGACTAGCCCGGGTCCAACTAGTAATTCTTTGGGTGCTTTTAACAATCTCCGTCTTATTGTGTATCAAACTGCATTGAGTAAAAGGTAGTCTATCTGGGGCTTGACCTCAATTGACCCTGTACAAATATTTGCAGCCCTTGTAAATTATCTCAGGATTACAAAGTACGCACTTGATTAATGAAAAGACTGAGGAAACAAAAAAAAAAAAAAAAAAAAAAACAACAGTTATTCTATGCCGGTGGTCACCTAGCGCCCACGATGCGTTGCGTGGGCGACTCGTCGCTTTATTCAGTCCTCTTCAGGGCAATCCGGGCACCTCTTTACCCACCTGAATATTCTTCACCTGAACATTTAGCCCGTGCAGGAAAAGGCGCCGTTGCAAAATTTGAGAGGATTTACTGTAGGTGTCTTTTTTTCTCTCTCCTTTCTTCACTAACGCTTAGCTTATACCGTGAATATAGAATGCGTACCTAGCATGATCTAATGTCGAATTACTCTAGAAGTATTATGGACTTCTCAAGTCACTAGAATATCGAAATTCTACGATAGGTCTCACTAAAAATATAATTAAATTATACTGATATCTGAGTTCTATTTAATAAGTAGGTAATAGGTAAAACTTACTGGCCTGGATCGACCCGCACATCTTTGAGTGTGCTGCCTTCGAGCGTTTCCCTCTTCAGTACTTGTTTTTTGGCCTATAGTTAAGGAACTCTAGTAACACCAAGTGATGGTCACTCAGCCGCCTCCCATC
The DNA here is from genome assembly GCF_028827895.1 of Penicillium longicatenatum. Classification (NCBI taxonomy): domain Eukaryota; kingdom Fungi; phylum Ascomycota; class Eurotiomycetes; order Eurotiales; family Aspergillaceae; genus Penicillium; species Penicillium longicatenatum. The sequence continues at coordinate 2,664,741 of NW_026643120.1, read as the reverse complement.
TGTCAGGCCCAGCGCTATAGTCTGTGAAGAACCGACCACGACAGGCATTGCATCTAGAATAATGGTCATAGCCAAATCAACACCGAATCGGATTTCAGGCCGCGTGCTCACTCTTCTACTATCTCGAGAGGGCCCCCATCATTGATCAATAGCCTTTGCAAATCATAACCCACTGCCAGGCCATTGCCTTCCTGCTCCGCTTCCCGATATCCGGGCGCATACCGATCGAGTTGTTTGCACACCCACTCTCGGCTGCGTACAGTATGTTCAACATACACCTCCGCGAATGGACGGTTAAAGTCAACACTTTACATGGAAGATCAGCACCTAGAGCATCATACTCGGGTAATATGTAGAGAGAGGATTACTCACGGCTCATTTTCCAATATTCCCTCCGGGGCCTGACATTTCTCGTCGTCTTCCATGTATAGCATAACGTCATATAATGGATCCGAATTCCTTCGAATCTGCCGGAAATGCTCGGGAAACTCCTCCATAACCATTTGAGCACGGTAAACTCGCTCTGGGGCGCCATTATTAGCAAACTCGACCCAGAGGGCTAATCCGGTCGTAAGTGTACGGTCGTCAATAATTAGCTTTGGAAAAGAATCCTCAAATAGCACAGTCCCATCTTGTGCCATATGCATATCGAAGAAGTTGGGTCGGGCGACACTTGCACGGAGTTTAAAGTTCTCTAAGACCCCGGAACCGGACGTGGTATCATCACGATCAGTAGGCATTAGAGCCGTTATAGATTCGGTCAGATATTCGTGGGATCCCTCCCAGTTAAATATTGAAAGAAGGCATTTGGAAAGGAGAGCATGAGTCATGGGGGTCCATTCGGAGATGCAAATACAGACATCTCCAATCATATGACCAGAAAATATCTATGATAAAGACAAAAATCAAAATGAAGGTTCTATTGAATACACTGGTATATTTCTTACACTCGGATTTTTATCAGGCGGTGGCTCATTCTCTGGCGCTCGGGATTGATAGCTCTGTCGTCATGTTAGGAATCATTCAAAAGCATAGCTTAGAGGAACGTACGTCGCGAAAATCCTGATTGGCAGTTGCCCACCTCCCAACAAGAGTTCGTCTTCTTTAATCTTCATCGTCACCGGTAGTCCATTGTTTCGTACAAAGTGCCGCCAGCCGCGAGTAGCGAGTTCAAAATCATCCACTGGCTCTTCGCTACGGCGAATGTAAGAGGGAAGGCCTCCTGGCTAGTGATTGTGAAGTTTTACCAATAACATGATGGATTCTTCATATAAGAAAATACGTGGAATTAAGACTTACGAGGGGTTGCAGGATATTCAGGTGCAAAATAGTGATGCCCAGGGCATTCAGGTGAAGAGGCTGAAAGAGCTGAGAGTAAGGCGGCAAGAGAGATTTCCCCGAACCAATAAAAAACATACAACAGTTAGGATTCGCATGTGGTCACCCACCATACTACTAACTAACCGGCGTGTGGCTTAAGTACGGCTGAGCGGACGGGAAGCCCTGTTCTCCACACCCTATGGTCGTATGTATTTGGGATTCCAGTAAAGGGGAATATAGAGTATAATTTTTAATATTGGTGAAAGAGCGGGCAGGAGTGAGAAGGGTGAGCGTGCAATAGATAGGGTGAGAACCAGGGTGAGAGCGGGTGAGAATCCTACGGGCCGGCTTGATTACCGCACAGGCCGCCCCGCCAGGGATCTGGAGACATTATCGGGAAAGAGCGTAGGCTTTTGAATCACTGGTCACTTTGTATCTGCACACAGCCACGCCTAAGCTTTGTTTATTGGTTACTAAGGATACGAAAAAGTACAAGGTGTGGCATAAATATGTTGTTACCTTGATTTTGGGTTGAGACGGAATGGCTGATCACCAAAGGGTAAATAAAGGGGGGTGTTTCGGCGCAGCACGCACGGAAAATTCTCGAGCAGGAAGCTCGAAAAATGACCATACTTATGGACAAGACTGCTCGAAATGATCTAACATCGCAAGCCTGTGCAAAAGCTCCATGCCTTTCTCAACGGGATGTTAGCGAGTGTAGGAATGTCTATATTAAATCATCAGTTGATCGTTTGTTCTGACTGCGCTAGGCGCCAAATATATATCGAAAGTCATCCGCCTAGAGCCTGTCCTAGACCATCCTAGAATTATGGATATTCAATCCGTGTGGCTTTGCCCCATATATTTGCCCCATATAGTTGCCCCTGTAAGTCCGTGGACATCCGTCACAGACAGTGATGACCCAGTCTCGCATCTAGTGTCATTATACCTCACTTGGGGTTATCCTTTCTACGCTTTTTTTTTTTGCCGTGAAACCTTTATTGAACATATGCGATCTAGTCAGCTGAACTCGGACTTCTGTAGTCCCTTCTTAGTGAATATTCTTCTCGCCAATGCGTGTGTAGGAGTCTGTATCTGAACTTTCAGCGATAAGAAGCTAAGACCCTGCTAACTTTATATAGTTCTACTCAGATTATTCGGAGGCTTATATTTTATGCGGAGATGTGAAAAGCAAAGATAGCCATTTTCTGGCTGAGGCAGAAAGACATTTAAAATCGCATCAATTTGAGAGCAGAAGCGATATACGTGTTTCTTCCTTGAAGGCGAAAAATTTTGTATGAGAAGTAATATACCCTAGATGCTGTGGCGCGCTATTGGATTATTTACTCTGGATTTGTCGTTCCGCAGGTACTCTATGGATGGTCCCGATAATGCACCATCTCAGCCTTGGACATGCGGGCGTCTCCGAGTCTCTATGCGCCATACTCGCAACACATACGAGCACGATATCGCACCGCATCCTTGTTGGCCCGTGGATACTACAATCTCCCAGGGTCTCCGATCAAACTGACTATGTCGCCTCCATGGCCCACTGCGCTCAACCCGCCCGAACAACATGCTATCCCCTTCATCGTTGCGAGCCATCAACGACGCTCACAAAGGCCCCTTGCTACGTGCCGTTACCTCAAAAGATCGACCGAAATGCTGCTCGCTGCGGTATACTCCCTCGCCGTTGCCCACTGCGGATGTATGAGCGATCCTCTGAACCCAGCGCCCAATCTCTGCATAGCCCACCGCTCGCCGCTACAAATATTTTTCTATACAAGAGTGCTCCAACACTCTTATAATTGGAGTCTTCTTGCGAAAAAATGCATGACGTCTAGACATGCTGCAATCAGCGTCCTGGAGGCACCCCGGTGGTCTCCAGGAACGGTGAATAGCTTCTGGGACAAAAGCCTTTCTAAATTTAGACCCTTGTCTGCATTTGCGGGTCAAAATTCCAGCAGCGCTGTACATAGGTGGATATGTGATAGGGTCTTCCACTGATTGGTCTCCCATCCACTGAATATACTCACGGTGTGAAAATGGAAATTCCGGAAATAACATCTGAGGTGGTGATCTAGTTGAACTTTTCACCCTGGGTCATACTGCACTCTCTGAGCTTTGGTATGATCTACATTGGCCGAACACTATTACATTCCCCTAGAGACACGCGCTTTGCCAGATTTCCGTGCGTTTCTGAAGGAGAAACACGCCGATTCAACCTTGAAATTTCTTTGTGGGCCGATGAGAATAGAGATGTCTGTGTCAATTGGTGAAATATTTCTAAATGCTACTGTGGTACGATTTCTGACCACAAGGCTAAATGGCAGACTGTATCTTCATGCATGACTGACATACCAAAACCTACTTACTGGTATCAGAAACTATACTGGTATTGTATGGTTCATTGCGCGTATTACAGCATGTGTAATATGCGTAATATTTCCTCACCTCCCTTGGGGTATCTGACGTAACAAGGCGTATGCATCGTTAAGCGAGAGATCTTTGTCCACCATTTTCTTTTCCAATGACGCCCATAAAGTTACTGTGTTACTTCCAACCTTTAGATCAACCGCCTGGTTCTCCCACTCTTCTTCGAATAGAATCAAGTTTATCATCATCTACTCAATTGAACGATATCGTCTTTTGACTGCTTGTTCTTCACTATGTTATCAATGACTTCGAAGGTAATTGCCATCACAGGCGGGGCGTCTGGTATTGGTGCTGCCACAGCTCGCCTCATTGCCGAGCGTGGAGCTTCAGCAATTTGTGTGGGTGATCTCTCATCGCACCTCTTTGACGACTTGAAAGAATCTATTCAAGAAATCAATCCGTCGACTCGAGTGCACTGCACCGTTTTGGATGTGACACAATCCGTCGAGGTTGAAAAATGGATTCAAGAAATTGTGGATTTGTTCGGAGATATCCATGGTGCAGCCAACATCGCCGGTATTGCCCAAGGAGAGGGTATCCGGAAATCGCAACCCAATATTCTCCATGAGACAGATGAGGAATGGGCAAAAATCTTTCGAACAAATCTTGACGGGGTATTTTATTCGACAAGGGCCCAAGTGAGAGCCATGAAAACTCTGGAAAAGGCCGATCGAAGTATCGTCAATGTTGGAAGCATCGCCGGCATGTTTCATGTCCCCGACGTCTATGCCTACGGGACATCAAAAGGTGCATGTGCTTATTTCACCAAATGTGTCGCGAAAGACGTGATTGACTTTGGAGTGCGCGTGAACAATGTCTCTCCAGGTAATTACTTCCATCTTTTTCTTCCTCGGCGTAGCTTAGATAGTAGGTGTGAAGGGACGAGAACTAACTTGACCCAGGAATTACGAGAACTCCACTGCTGCCTCAATTTAACCCCTCCGCAAAATCCATAGATGAGATTGAAAGGATGTATAAAAAGGACGGATTCATGCTTTTGCAGCCGGAAGATATTGCCCGGACTATTGCCTGGCTACTGAGTGACGACTCTAAACCGGTGTATGGTGCAGACCTCAATGTTGGAGCTCCCCCACCATGAGGTCAACTTCATGCTCAACACTTGGCTCTGGCAATAGATACACGTACGAGAGGACAGAACAACCCACATGAATGGAACCTTACTTTTTCCCCCCAAATTTGTCCATAACGATGCATCTACAAGGTAGATAGCAATTGAAACTCCCTCTGGAAATCTCTTTCATACGGGTGGAGTTTCATGTGCTCCGCATCATCGGAATTTCAAGCACAAATAGACTGAGATACCTCCAAGGAAGACTAGGGTATGTAGGGAGTAGGTAGCCTTAAAATTTCGATGTGTTATCGTTTCCAGCGTAGGCTCCGACAGTTAGGTATTTGCTAAACCCATATCGACATGCCAAGACTAGAGTATTGAAACTCATGAAAAGTTACTAGCTGTAATTAGCTGTAATTTCTTTTTTTTTCGTTTCGTGCTTCGGTCTTTGCTAAACCGATCATCTCGGGCTAGTTGAAATACATAAGCTAGCGCTGCCTTCCCAGAATTAGGTTCTCACTTTTTTTTCCCCCTAGATCTGTCCTTGAGTTCACTCTCACCTAGGCATTTTCCCAACGAATATGGACTTTGTCAGAGTATCTCCGCAAAACAGGCCATGGCTTGTCCAATTCAGATCCTCGGAATCATTTACGGTTTTTGTTGTGACGATTGCAATTTTAACGGTGAGGCCCGCATATTTGGTTCTTATTCTATAAGCGAAGTTTAAGACTAATGAATCACATGCACAGGATAGTTTGATGTATAACTTGGTAAGTGAAAACCCACTATTATACAATTGTGAATCTGGCGGAAGCAGTCCTGAAAGAGCATCGCTTAATGGAAACTTAGATTGTGCCCGTGATGCCGAAAGCCTTGGTTGTTGACATTGGAGTGAAAGAGCAACATGTACAGAAATGGGTGTCGCTCATGCAGGGAGCGTATGGTGGCGCCCTACTCTCAGCCGCTCGTGAGGTTTCACGGATTCTCGAGTCTGAGGAGAGATGATTAGCTAACTAATCATCTCAGTTCCTTTGGGATTTTTTGCCGACAGATACCACTCTCGAAAGCTTCCATTCATCCTCGGACTGCTCGGCCTGGCTCTTTCGACTGGTCTTTTCATGATTGCGAAGTCACCAATCGTGCTGGTAGTTGCCAGAGGACTCCAAGGCCTGTCAGCTGCAACGCCGTTCGTTGTAGGTCTTGCTCTCATTGCGAACACGGTAGGACCCAACCGTCTTGGGGAGGCCATGGGCCATGCTACAGCTGGTATGACATTGGGATCTCTGATTGGACCAATCATTGGTGGTCTTTCGTAAGTCCAATAACTAGTCATTATTTGGAGCGGACCTCCCAGAATACTGATCTTCTGCCAGATATGACAATTTTGGCTACAAGGGCACATTTTATATTCCAATTGGACTTATTTGTCTGGACATGCTGCTCCGACTCGCTATCTTAGAACATTCCGGTATGAAGTTTCTAATGCCCGCTATAATGTTGTCTTTACCGTGGTCTGATAAAAGACTGGCTGATTAGATGCCACTCACTCAAGCCCGGAACCAACCTCCAGCTCCCTAGACCCCGAAAGCCAGGCCTATAATACCTTTCCGGCCTCTTCATCACATGCAAACCCAGAAGAAAACACGAGGGCTCCTTTGCTTGCCCAATCTTTGCCTCATAAAAGTCTGAACGACGTGTCCAACTTGAGTCCACTGCTGTTTCTCCTCGGTTTGCCTCGTCTCCAGTGTGGAATATTTGGATGCATTGTTATTTGCTCAATCCTGTCAGCTTTGGAAGCGGTATGATCCCCGTGTTTTCTCACAGAAAGCAAGCCACATTCTGACATTGACTACAGACTCTTCCTTTGTATGTGATGGAGATATTCCACTGGACAGCCACTCGAAGCGGCCTCATTTTTCTGCCCATGACATTGCCGAGTCTCGGAGGATCTCTTGTCGGAAAGATAATGGACAAGTTCGGTGCCCGGATTCCTACTGCGATTGCTTTCTTGACCTCAGCAGTGGCTCTGGGTTGCCTCCGCTTCGTCACGGTGGATAATTCTTCGAACCATTGGTTACTTGTTGGGCTTCTGATCGTGTTCGGATTCACTTGCTTGGGTGTCCAAATAGGTTTGATGACCGAAATCTTCCGAGTAATTTCAGAAACAGAAGAGAGCCATCCTCAAGTTTTCGGGGGCTCGAGTGCTATATCTCAAGGATACGGTCTCTATACCATGGCTAGTGCCGCGGGATTGCTCATCGGGCCGCTCCTTGGAGGATCCCTGAAGAACGCTATCGGCTGGGGCGGATTGACCTTGTCTCTAACAAGTGTTTGCACTCTGGCTGCAGTTCTGATCCTTCGCCTTAACGGTCAGACCAGCCACCGTGAATGAGTTTATATAAGAGATTGAAGGCCTTTCGAGCAACCCGATTCAAGTTTAATTCTCTAGTGTTGGTTCAAATGGTGCCTTGCACGCTCTGATTTATGTTTGGCAATCGAGTCATGCCCATGGTTAAAAATACATTCGTTTACCCAGAAATCAGAACTGCTTAATATCTCAGCCAGTCAAGAGGCAAAAGCGAATTCACGCGATGAATCGATCCACGGTTCAGCTTGCACATCCCCTCAACATCCCAATTCTCACTTCCCACACCCAAACGCGTGATAAAAATCTCTTCTGGATCCCAGATTTGCTTCAATTTTAGTAAATAATCGTAGCTTTTGCCCCAAAATATTCTTGGTGCACCTGGCTGGTTGGGATCCGGCAGATTCACGTAAGAAACATTGAAGTTAGGTTCAAGAGAGTAAAGATGTGGCATTTGCACATTGGTTAACTCAAACAACGCGGATTCCTTCCTTTCCACGGATAGACCACCGACATATCGAACGTAAGTGAGCAGCTGAGAAGATGACCTCCAACCAGGATGCATTGAAGTCTCACTATCGGCTCTTTCTGGAATCTCTGATACACGCCCTCCAAGATTGCTGGTAAAAAGTAAATCACCCGGATGCAAGGAGAAGCGGGAAAAATTCTCTGAAATTTCTCGCGGGCCTTTGGAAGAGTTGAACATGGAGGTGGAGATCAAGATGGATCCAAAAAGGACTCCGTAGTCCGGTGGATAAATATCTGGTGCGTGTCGGAGAGCAGAGTTCAAATTGGGAAGACATCTTGACTGAACAGAATGGTGGATTGAATTTCCACCCTCACTTGAGCTCAGTTTGTCTTTTAATTGGCGAATGTCATCGTCGGGGACATAGTCCTTTTTCCTTTCCAGAAAGAACACCTCAAGGCTAGTCTGGGCCAATTCTTCACTCGGTCGCGTCAATTCAAACTGACCTACAATCCCCTTTCTATTAAGAGACTGCAGAGTTTCCAGTAGAGGCTGTACTCCATGTTTCCAGAAAGTTGGTTCATGATACGGGCCCTGCAGAACGAATTTCTCGGTGCATATGGGAACATCGGGAAATGCTCTTACAGTGACTCGTGTGGTAATGCCAAATGTGGCACCGCCGCCGCCGCGTAGAGCCCAGAAAAGATCCTTGTTCTGGTGTGCATTTGCAATGACAAGGTCGCCCTGAGCAAAGAAAGAATCAACGTGTGTAAACAAAAAGAAAATGAACATTTCTTCAAGAAGCCACTTACACTTGCAGTCACAATTTCGTATTCCAGTACATTGTCAACTGCCAATCCTCTTGTATGGCTGAGAATGCTCGACACTCCTCCTCCAAGAACAAACCCGCCTGTGGCTCCAACTGTTGGACACTCTCCTCCAACAACGGTGTAGCCGTGATGAGCACCCTGTGCATAAAGATCTCCCAGCATGACACCTGCTCCAACTGTCACAGCGGGCCCTTCACCTGATACGACAGATCCGATGGGCGTGAAATCATGATGATAGGTGATTTCTTTCATACGGTGAGTATCGATCTGGAGTGAGTCAGGGCCACTTGATCGTCCTGCTCCGTCGTGACCAGTGTTTCGAATAACAAGACGCAGATTGTGCTTCCGAGTAAAGGAAATAGAGCTTTTTATGTGGGCGACAGACTCGACTGCTACTGAATATAAAGGAATTCTACCCTGGTGACATAACGCTCCTTGGACCTTAGGACCAAGTACGTCGCATGTCTCGTTGGTACTGGAGCCGCTTTCCCAAAGCCAATCTTGTAGAGCTCCTGAATGAGAATAGTGAGCACGATTCGACCCCAGCACAATGACAGAAACATGAGCTTCATGGCGCGGCTATTTACCTGGCTGCGACGCTCTCCAACCACTGTTTCGGTTCGAGTGTAAGAATTCACGACAGGACTCTTCATCAAATGTAGACTCATGGCAGACGTTTCCAACCGGCGCCAGCTTGATTAGGTTCCCGTCAACGGTGTTATTCAAGGCTTGCCATTGTTCCTCTGATGGCCAACATGGTTGTTCTGGTCCACATCTACAGGCTTCAAATGGGGTTGACCAAGCTAGAAACAACCAGCCTAATAACAGCCCGATGAGAATTTTCATTAGATCACGATTTTTCTTTCGGATGACGGCTCGCTACCCGAATGAAACTAATGGAAGGATTGGTGGTGGGTAGGTCAAATTAATGGCGTGTCCAAAAATTCTATTCCGATAACGTAGTTATATTACGTTCTGGTAATGGTAACTGATATTCGATCTGCTCAGCAGATCCTGTACAAGGGGGACACCAAAGTCTCCGTAATGGCCCAACTTTCAAACAGATACAATACAAGTCGCAATGTACACGTATCCGTAATTGTATTTGGTTATGTAAAATACATGTCATGATACACAGCGGTAATGATCGCTCTAAGCTTGACGAGCAGCGATGAATTCTGAACTGAACGGGTAATCCAAATAACCTTCCTTTGACAACGACGTGTAAAACGCAGCGCGGTCGTATGGAGCAAGTTCAATGCCTTTCTTTACACGGAACGGCAGATCAGGAGTGGAAATGAAAAAGCGGCCGAAGGCAACAGCCACATTGTCATAGGATCCGTAAACAACATCCACCAGATACTTGGCAGAATCAGCATTGTATCCACCTGCCAGCAAGATGGGTTTGTCAGATCCCCATGCATGCATGAACGCCTCATGGTGTGGGTCAGGGTGAGTGGTGTCCTCGTCCAGCCACCGCGAGTTAGCAAGGTGGAGATAGGCAATGTCCAGATCCCGCAATCGCCGAATCAGGTAATGGAACTGGTCCACCAGGCCCGACATGGTGCCCATTCCCTGATACTGACTCCAAGGCGACAGCTTGACACCCACGCGGTTAGCCCCGACAGCTTGCACCACTGCTTTCGTGACTTCGAGGGCAAAGCGGGCGCGATTTTCTATAGTACCTCCCCATTGGTCTTTGCGCTGGTTGCTCGACTCCTGCAAAAACTGGTCGATCAGGTACCCATTGGCTCCGTGGATTTCCACACCATCGAAACCAACTTCGATGGCACGCCGGGCCGCGTTCGCGTACTCCTGGATATACCATTTTGTCTCGGTCTCAGTAAGGGCCCGTGGCTTCGGGCCCCCCTCTAGCGGAATCTCACTGCAGGAGACATATTCACGATCATTGGCGGCCAGGATCTCAGGCTCCGCACCGCGACCGGTCGCCCAAATTTGCAAAAATGCGATCGAGTCGCGTGAGTGGATCCGCTCCACAATTTCTCGCCACGCTTGCATCTGGGCATCTGTCCAAATGCCCGGGATATTGGCAAAGCCGCCTGCCTCGGGGGAGATATCAGTTGCCTCGGTTATGATCAGAGTTCCTGGAACAGAAGCTCGCTGCTCATAGTAGTCCTTAACAAATGGCAGCGGGACGCCAGCTGCATTAGCACGGAATCTCGTCGTCGGAGCCATAGCCATGCGATGTTGGAGGTGATTGGTGCCAATTGTAAGAGGCGTAAAGAGCTTAGAGTTTTGCATCTTTCTGGAATGACGAATTTTCGATCAGATGGTTTTCAGCGTAATCTCGGCAAGAATATTTCTTTCGAGCTGAGTTATACCAAGACAGAGTGCACAAGAATAACGAAGCAAGGGAAATTAGGAAAGGAAGGTGAAGTGAAAGTGACAGGTAGATCGGAAGATAGGCCGGGCCTTTTCCTTTCTAGCAGTACTCGTATCAGATACGTGATCCTTCAAACCAGTCGTTTATTTTCTAGATCTCCCGATTCTATTGGAGTTATTCTGCAAGATAGACTCGCTGTCATCATCTCAGTCTCCTCCTGTACTTCCCACCACTCCTCAAATGAATTAAAACTAAAACAAAATCATTCGTTACAAAGCCTATATATTCGTAGGGCTAGTGAAGACAGTCAATGCCCTTGATAACTAGTGAAGAGGGGAACGCTCGATGGCAGTGCACTCTAGGTACACGGGTCGATCCAGCAATGCAAACAAACCCCACAGCAAAGCCCAATCCGCGTACGTCCAGGACGAGATCCCACTAATAGGGGCCTGATGAGAGAGGTGTAGGAGTGTAAATTTCTGTAACTAATACTAGTCTATAGTTTTTGTACAGGAGATCCTTTCTCAGCCAAAATTCTCTCAGTTGCCTCCCGAACACGATCTCCAAGCTCTGGAAGCACTAAGTGGAAGGTAGCATATACTCGTTCACGGATCTCCTTCTTAGTTTGCGAGACTGAGACTCCCAGACTCTCTACCAATCGATCCTGGAACTCCTGACCACGGAGCTCGGGAATGATGTTGAAAAATTCCCGGGGGAACTTGTAGTCATCATCATTTGTCTGGGCCCATTCCCGCGATGAAATCTTTCCAAGCCATTGATTATATTTGGGATCTGGCTCTGACGACTCTTGGAAAGCCATAGACGGCTCGCCTGTCATATATCCGGGTAGCGAACCATGGTTTTTGTCAAATGTCCCCGCCCCGTCTCGCAACAGAGGGTTATGAGTGTTATGGGATCGATTGACTGGAATGTTTTGATGATTCACGCCTAGTCGATAGCGCTGAGCATCCGGATAGGCGAACATCCGAGCCTGCAGAAGTGGGTCTTCCGAAGGTTCGACTCCGGGAACGAGGTTTGATGGAGAGAATGCTAGTTGCTCAATCTCGGCAAAATAGTTGTCAGGGTTTCGGAACAGAGTAAGCTTTCCAAACGGCTTTGCAGGGATGGTAGGGAGATCTTTTGGATATGTTCCCAAGTTCCAATGCTTTGTCGGATCAAGAATGTTGAACCCAACGTCCGCGGCGTCCTTGGGATCGATGACCTGAATATTGGCCGTCCAGCTTGGGTTTTCGCCTCGCTCGATTGCCTCGTAGAGATCTTGTGTCGCGGCGTCCGGGTCAAGGTCGCGTGGATTAGGAGCTCTATTTCCTTCGAAAAAGGTTGGGCCTGTGTCGGATGAAAGGAACATGTGAACGTATTTGAAGCTTCCATCTGGCATGACCCACTTGTATGCGTGGTTTACATATCCACTCATGCCTCGCCAATTGAACATGGTCCCAAAATCACTAAATTGGACGAGGATCATGTGAAGAGACTCATGATTACAAGTCACCCAGTCCCAGAACATGTCCGGATTCATTCGATTTGTTCGCGGGTCTCGTCTCTGAGCATGCATCAAGCTAGGGAACTTGATAGGATCTCGGATGAAGAATAGAGGGAAATTCAGGCACACCCAGTCCCAGTTTCCCTGTTCCGTATAAAATTTGGTAGCCATGCCTTTGAAATCCCTCACCATATCTGCCGATCCCTTTTCAAGAGCGGTCGTGGAAAAACGGGTCACACAGGGTGTTTTCTTGCCAACGCCGAGGAGCATATCGATATTGCAAATGTCGGAAACATCTTCAGTTACCTGAACCACCAGACGACATTCCTCGTTAGATAATGCTATAGTATGGTATGCTGACCGTGGCACCTACCTCGAATTCTCCGTATGCACCGGCCCCGTTAGCATGGACGATGCGCTCCGGAATTTTCTCTCTGTTGAAATGTGACAACATCTCAATCATATGGCGATCTGTCATCAAAACATCCTGTCCGATGGCGGCATTGCTTTGAGGCGGTCTCATAGGACATCCATTCGCAGCTGTGTAGGTAGGTGCCTTTGCTGACTCCACTTGGGGTTTATTGAAGTCATTTCCAGGCATTCTGGCGATCGGATTTTGAGGGATACTGTTTCAATGTGGGAAGTCGAAGGATAGTAAAGAGGGACATACATGACGAGCTCCAATAGTGCGTATTCACACCGCCAAATCTAATCCTGCCCACTCCCACCAGTACGTAATGCCTGATTACTACTCACTTCGATCTTTTACGCAATTTGCTGTGTAACCGTGCGTTTGTCTGGACTTTGGAACGTCCTCCAACAAAGCTCAGGCTTCATAATCTCTAGGTAAAATAACATAACGCGAACGTCCATGGTCATGCTCTCCACACATACTCGGTACTGCCACTCCATATGATAGAACAGATTTTCGTATTGCTCCACTTCGTCAATATGGCTATCTACCGGATCACGGAATGCCACGAATCTCCCCCCTCGAATTTGCTGGCGCGTTGAGCCTTTTCTATGGCATCAAGGGTGTGGGTCATCGTTACCGGAGGTGCAGTACTTAACAAGGCTATTTTTCTATGATATCGCTCATGTGGTTGGTGCCAAGCGTCCCGCATAGGTCCACTCGGGTAACAGGCTACATTGTCCGCCCGATCGGAGAATGATCGAACTCCGACAAAGCGGATATTGTTGCATTTCAACTGGACGCGCTAGTTTCAGGGGACCAAACCCGATCGTTTCCCGATTGTCGAATTGGATCGAGCGGGATCGCCATGTCGATCGGGAAAACACGTTCTCAGCTGGCAAGCCACAAAAGTATGTAAAACACTGCTGTCTTGGAACCGCGCGGGAAGAGTGGATACTGTAAGATAGACTAATGTGGAGTGTACGTACAGTACCACTTGTCACATCAAAAGGGTGCTCGTTTCACAACCGCTTTGTGTATTTTCTCATCAGTGGTAATCTGCCCTCGATGAACACCAGATCCCCGGTATCATTGAGACCAAACATGGTTCTTAGGTATATGCTCTCGAAGCTTATAGGGGGTTTGAGACAGATGTATGCAATTTGTATACGATCGTGGACAGACAGAAATGAACGAAATTAGGAAGCGGAAAGCTCTAACTCAATACGCAAATTATTCAACGCATTCAAAGGTTTGATGCCAGTAGGTGTCGAAAAGACATCCAGGGGATCGACTGATGTTTTTATCAGCTGTAACCTTGCGTGGTTTTCCTCCCCGTAATATTGTCGAGGGTGAATTCCAAATACAGGAGTGCCCGCGTATGAGAGATACTTGTCTGGCCCCCCATCTCCCCCTTGTAAGAGCCGAGTGGCGTTCCGGCTGAACTCATAGGCAGCCTTGGGTGTTGGGGAAGGAGTTTGAATGAATGTTGAGAAAAAGTACAAGGTGTCCCGATGTGGGTACGCTGTCGCACCTACAGGCACAGAGTTGGCGACTCCACCTTGCACATCAACGAGGGCCATCCACCGATCCGTTCCAGCATCGGCAGTCGAGAGGTGATCGAAAAGAGCATTCAGGTCAACCGCTGACGGAATCTTGCAGTATGGAATGACGACATCTTCGGAGTGAAAATAGGAGGGCTGGTCATTGAATCCACCCTCGCCAAAGGAGTCGAATACCTCCGACATGTATTCTATCCACGTCTTTGATGGACCCACAGTGTGAGAATCAAGGTTCGGGATCCAGTCCTGGATTTGAAGAGCTGAAAACTCAGCTTCTGGACCCATGAAGATTCCTCCGATCATCAAGTTGCTCTTGGCGATCATTGCACGGATGCTGAGTTTCGGGTGGAGATGTGGATCCTGAATGAAGCTATGAAATGCTTTGAAAGTTTCGAGCTGATATGTATTCCCAGATTTGGTCATGTAAGAGAACGGAAGGATTGACTGTGGCTCAGGTATTGTCTGGAACCTGAATTCAGTGACGATACCAAAACTCGCTGCAGCACCCCGTACGGCCCAGAACAGGTCCAAATGAGCATTTTGGGACGCAGAAACGATTTCACCGCTAGCGAGAACAACCTGTGCTTGGACCATGGCATCGAGCATGACTCCGTGGACACGTCCCAGAGCACCCAGTCCGCCAACGGTGGCATGACCACCAACCCCTACACTGGGACAAGAACCATGAGGCAGACATCGTCTTCCATTATCGTGAAGACCCTGCACCAGGACACGAAGTTGTAGTCCTGGTCCGACTGTCGCTATTCCGGCCTCATCAACGGATAGCTGTTGAAATGCTGTCATATCTACCACGATCGCACCATCCGCAGCCCCGATCCCTATGCGTAATGTTGTTACTACAAGCACCCAGAAATGGTCGAGGTGGTATACCTTTGTTTATATAGTCATGGCCGCCACTCCTGGCCTGTAGAGCGACTCCGTGTTTAGAGGCCCATCTCACAATCGCAGATACGCCCTCGGCTTCTTCGGGGTAGATAACTGCAAATGGCCGATAAGGATAGTTAAGATTCCGCGGACGAACACTCTCATGAAAGTCATGATCATCATTGAAGATGATTCGAGTTGAAACTGGGAGAACACCCCTGAGAGATGATCTCAGTGTTCCCTCCGCTTGTTGACTCGGAATTTGCATAGTGTAATTGTTCGAAGATGTTGTTGGTGACGGGTACTGAGAACAGGTAGGAGAAAGTGGTGGCTTATGCGAGAACTCATAAAATACTCCAGGTTGAAAAGATGTATTGGGAATTGGGATGAAAGGTCACTAAGACAATACATGGTCAAAAAGAAGATTTCCCTATTGGAATTTCTGTTACGCAACTATTATAACTTTATCTTCGTACAGTACGGCGTTTCAGATTGGAAGCTACCATGGTAACTCAGCCGTAAAAATGAAGCAATAAAATGCTTCTCAGCTAGATAAATCTCGCGCATGTTTGACGGTCGCTAGGAGCAAATGGTAAACAATTGTGCTTGGAGGAGGCAGTATCAGCCCTCCCTTGTAGTCAGGGCCGGGCTGTTCACCCAGGTCACTTATCCCAATCTGAAGACCTTCCTCAACCTCAACAATATCAAACCACCGAGCATCTTCAAGCTCAGGATCATGGTCAAGAGAAATAGTCTCTGACTCTTTGTCTCGCGCGTACCCAATAGCGCCGATCATCAGGCTAGCAGGGTATGGCCATGGTTGACTGGAATGAATTACAACTTGCGAAATGACGACTCCCGCCTCCTCCCATATCTCTCTGCGAACTGCGTCCTCCACTGATTCGGCTGGCTCAACGAATCCTGCGAGTGGTGAATACCATTTGGGCGGTAATCTTTTAGACCTGCCCATCAGGATTCGCTTGAAGTCGGCGGACAGGACCGCCGCAATAATGGTTGGGTCGGTGCGAGGAAATGATAAATTGGAGATTGTCGTACGCGTAGCACATCCCAGGCGTTCAACAAAGCCGGATATACCTCTGTCAATTTCAGGACAGACTCGCTTTGCTCCTGCATGGACAGACATAGTTTGGCTTCCACAGCTGCCACAGAAAGCATTTCTAGTGTTCCAGTCTACCAGAGTACGAGCCTGAGCGTATATTGCAGCTTCAAAAAAACTCAGCCTTCAAAACATACGAAGTTTTCCAGAAAACGTACCTTCATCTGGTGTGAAAGACATGATGATCTTCCCTTGGAGAAAGCTTAATCCCTGGCTCTCGAAAGCCTCAATAGTCTTCTTCCGCACACTCTGTAGCTCTTTGCCTTCTACTGGTGTCAAATCAAGCGCAAAGACCGGGGTTCCCTGGTACTTGCCCCAGAAAAACCCATCCGAGCGACTCTCATCTATACCTAGAAAGATCAAAAGTGGAGGCACATTGCTGGAGTCAAAGCATTTGATCGCGTCTTTCTCGCACATGGAGAAATCAGTGCTGGGAATAAGACTTTTTATGTCCTGATAACTTGCGTAGTGCAACTTGGAGGGTATCTTCACTAGAGGTGCCAGATTCAGAAGAAGCACGAATTGGCTAGACGGGTGTGTCAAAGCTGCAGAAATGAACGAGGGATCATCTCGTAGAAATGAAAGCCGATTAAGAGGTGATCCTGTTGAAGTCAGCTCTATTCGGAGGTAGCAAGTGATGGGTGTTGACTACGGGAGAAATAGTTCACTGTCTCCATAGTCGGGGGTCTGTGATTGATCTCTCCTCAGAGAGAACTGCAGAAAGATGGATGGCTAAGTTGAGTTTGCAAAAACAAAACAGAGCACAGAAATATGGACCGAGATTATACTTGATTAAACTATTCTTCCTGGTCTCCCGATGCCTGTATACATTACCACGAACCGCCTTTCCTTCCAATTTTGAAATACTATCGTATCGTATTTGGACGCGATTTTAAAAATACTGCGAGTGCAATACGCACGGTCAGCTCGTAAGTGTACACGTACATCCATTCAACTGTATTCACAAAGAAAGGGGTGGAGGAAGAAAGGAGAAAAGGTGGAGAACGCTGAATAAGACTGGAAACTCAGTAGCGAGAACCTGGTATGGAAAGGTGGGAGGGTCTGCAGTGGGTATAGAATACGTCATGTACTGTGTGTATTTTGTCAATGCATGTACCTCATTGATGGGAGTCTCAACCCAGAATTTGCAACCTCCAAAAGTGGAAGATGTGAAAGTGGGGCTATGGTAGTTTCCACAGCTGAAAACTTGCCGATCCTTCTCTTGAAATCATGTTGGGATTGTTCTATAAGATGTCATCGGGGAGTTCGTGGAATATGCGATTCCCCACCCATAAGTTCGATTCAGGGCCAATTAAAAGCGGGTCTGACCGTAGAAGCATTCGATGCTCAAATCGTAAATTTCCTGGTCTTCGTAAAGCCAAAACAAGTGTATTATCGCATGTAATTTATTACTGAAGCAGTCTTGATTCGGAGATCACAGTTTGAACCATCAATCTTTCCAAGCTGTCGCACTAGACGCTTTATATTTTCACACTTCACCCTGGTAAGTCAGAATATAAACCGAGCTTAAATAAATCGACTTATTGCTAAAAAGAACTTCAGCCGAACCTCCAGCACTATGAAGCCTTTCCTCGAGACACAAACCCCTACGGTATCGAATGCCTCCGATGCCGAAGTCTATCGGATTCTCAGTGCCATTTTTGATTTCCCAAACGAAGACCAGAAGCTGTGGTGGCATAGCACGGCCCCAATGTTTGCGCAGATGCTGAAGCTTTCCGGCCTTTACGACCTTCACACCCAATACAAATTCTTGGGTCTATACAAGAAATCAATCGTGCCATTTCTTGGTGTTTATCCACTCGACAATGATCGGGACCGATGGATGAGCATCCTCACAAGATATGGAACACCTTTTGAGTTGAGTCTCAACTGTTCTGACTCCATTGTGAGATTCACCTACGAGCCCATCAACAATCTCACCGGAACCTCGCAAGACCCATTTAACACACATGCTATCTGGGATGCTCTTTCGCAATTGCTGCGCCTTCAGAATATTGACCTCCAATGGTTAAAGCATTTGAAGGAGCGGTTGACTGTAAATGATGAAGAGTCGCAGATGCTCAAGGAAAGGCTGGCAGGAGACCCGATCCGAACACAGAATAAGCTGGCATTGGACCTCAAGCCAGACGGCACCTTTGTTCCCAAGACCTATATTTATCCAAGTTTGAAGTCACTCGCTACAGGAAAATCAATTCACGATCTGATCTTTGACTCTGTTCGCGAGTTAGCAGCATCCTATCCATCTATCGGGCGTCCATTATCTGTGCTTGAGGAATATATTCAGTCACGAGGATTGGAAAGTACAGCGTCACCACGTTTGATATCATGCGACCTGGCAAAGCCAACAAAATCTCGCATTAAGATTTATTTGCTCGAGCAAGTGGTATCGTTTGATGCTGTGCTGGATCTCTGGACTCTTGGAGGACGTCGTCAAGATTCCTCTTCTCTAGCAGGGCTAGAGCTGCTACGTGAGCTTTGGGATCTCATCCAGTTGCCAACTGGCCATATTCCTTACCCTGCTGGGTTCTTGCCATTAGGAGCTGAGGTAAACGAGCAGCTGCCGTTGATGGTGAACTATACTCTTCACCACAATGACCCGATTCCAGAACCCCAGGTATATTTGACCACCTTTGGCATGAATGATATGGCCGTGATGAGTGCACTCTGCACCTTCTTTGCCAACAAGGGCTGGAACCAGATGGCCCAGTCATACAGAGAAGAGGTTTGCTCATACTAGTAAGTTATCTGAGACGAACACCCAACCTTCAGAGTGCCAAGGTCATTGATCACTTCGTGTTTTCTCAAACAGCCCACATGCCGACCACAACTCTATGAACTACATACACGCCTACATATCGTTCTCCTACCGCAAAGAAAAGCCTTACTTGAGCGTCTATCTCCAATCTCTTGAGACGGGCAATTGGTCAATTTGTAAGTACATCATCTCTCGAAATACTACTTCTATTACTCAAAAGTTCCTCTAGCAAGCTTCACCGATCAAGGAAAAGCCCAGAGCGACGACATTCCCGAACAAATTCTTCCAAGTCTCTCGACTCACTCAAAAGGAGCTATGGGCTACAGCGAATTCGTGGCTCCCGGGGTATATTGCTAATCAAATCCGAGTGGAAGAATCTCAGCCGGTGTTGGTAAACGTGAGATAGAATGCTTTCAAAGAGAACCACATAAATTGCATATTGCATACAAAAATGACGTGAAGAAGATTGGTTTGGACCCCTTTTCTTCTTCCTTCTTATCTATGTTATGTCACTACATCAATGTAATCACATCGATCTCCTTCTCTGTAACTATGAGAATGAACACATTCAGAACAACATCATACCCGAGTCTACAGGAACAGTAGCTCCAGTGACATAAGAGGAAGA
Source organism: Penicillium longicatenatum (assembly GCF_028827895.1). Classification (NCBI taxonomy): domain Eukaryota; kingdom Fungi; phylum Ascomycota; class Eurotiomycetes; order Eurotiales; family Aspergillaceae; genus Penicillium; species Penicillium longicatenatum. Next base: position 2,645,024 of record NW_026643120.1, on the reverse strand, counting down.
GTCTGAAGCCAGCCACAAAACAGCGTGCGCAATCTCCACGGGCTGGGCGAGACGGCCAAGGAAGCTGACCTTCTTAGCCTCGGCCTCTTCGGTGGTCCCCATGGCCTTCAAAGTCGCAACAGTCAAGTCGGTGGCAGTCGGCCCGGCGGCTAAGGCGTTGACACGAATATTGTGCTTGCCATTTTCGCGAGCGGCTGTGTGAGTAAGGCCCACAATACCATGTTTGGCGGCGATATGCGCAGACATATCCTCCTGGGGCTTGGAGATAGTGGCGGATGAAAGGTTGATGATAGAGCCACCAGCTCCTTGCTCGATCATCTGACGCACCTCCCACTTCAGCGACCAGGCAACACCACATAGGTTGGTAGAAATCAGCCGTTGCCAGTAGGCTTCATCCATCTCCGCAATAGGTGCTGAATCTGGCAGGAGACCTGCATTGTTGACAGCAACATCCAGACGTCCAAATATTGTCACGGCTGTCTGTACGGCAGACTGGAGAGATGTTGACTGGCTGACATCTGTCTTGACGAAGATGGCTTCTCCCTTGAGCTCATCACGAATCTCCCGCGCAGTCTGCTCGCCAGTCTCTGGGTTAATCTCTGCAATAACCAACTTGGCTCCAGCTTGAGCAAGGAGCAAGGCCGTTGCCTTTCCAATACCCTGACCCGCACCAGTCACCAGAGCGACCTTGCCAGTGATGTAGGGACCGGAGAAATTTTCGAAGGCCATGATGTTGGAAATGGATATAGAATCGCGGAATAAAATTTTGAATAGGTAGTTGTTGCTTGACAGAATCCAGGATGCTGCTTTGCCAAAAGTTGGAACTACTTGTACCTCTCTACATATTTATTGCACTTTCTGGGATTTATTTCGACCCATAAATTTTCTGGCCAGCTTACTGGATCTGAGCTCCTCGATCCTCGCGTGGGACCGTTCGTACAGCAGACCGACATGAACCGAGCGATCAACAATGGTGGAGGCGCAGAACTTGACGTAAACTTCGGCCTGCATAATGTCGATTTCAGGGATCGGCAGCTCTCTGCCCTGAGCGATACGTATGAATAAATTCAGGCTCCACATTACCCCTCTGAGCTAGAATGTTTACATAGTGTGTGGATACTTTTCCTGACGAGTGTTTCAAAATTACGGTACTTTATTTCATGAACGTTACTGTATTATTTTTTGAAGCTCATTCTTCGTTTTTGTGTATCACAGTGACCAATATCGACGGCACGATGGATACAGACCCTGTTACCTATGGTTGACTATGTAACCTCCATCCTAGTGAAATTTTACTTACGTACCACTGCTGACCATTATATATATATTTGTGAAGCACCTCTAGCCGTAAAAAGATCATATATGGTTCTACCAATAAATGATGGCTGACCTGTCAACACTTGATGATAAGTTTAAATTGTAACGACATCCCCAAATTTCTGACAAGACTATACATCATATCTAAACCTTAGAAGACTTATGAGCTCTAAGCCGCCTTCCATTTTTAGCGAGAGTTTATTTTATACCCCAGAGGTGACGACTTGAAGTGATAACCCACAATTCCAGACTATGGCTGCTTGTCAGCCATCCGTGGATTTACAAAACGATGCGCATAACTGCTTTTATAAAGCATTCATGACACTATGGCTTTCTGTTGGGAGCGGGTGGTAGGTCAATAGCTAAATGTGGGAAAACGTCAAATATTTCGACGATGCCTTTGGCTCAATATAAGAAAAGCGTACGGATAATTGGCGGAGCCTCTTCTAAGAGAAGATAGACACCTTGGAACTTGTTAATTTTGTATGGTGCAGGTCTTGAACATTGTATCGGCAGAGGTCCATAAAGTGCTTGATTATTCGCCTGATTGGTCTACGACCTGGAGCCAGATGGTCGGGTTTTGCTCAATAATCAGACTTTGCATCCATACAATCTCGGATTCCTTCCCAATATAGCCCGTTGGTCTCATTTCTTTGTTACGGTTGGGGTCCTCTATTGACTTATCAACCTCGTTAAGAGATCTAACGAACACAGAGGATGTGGACGAGTCAACAGAGTGCAATCGCCTAGAACGATTTCGGGAAAAGTTTTCGAGGGTGTTGATGTGTTCAAACAGATGTTGGAATTGCTTTTCAGAAATTTCTGGTCAATAAGGATAGGGGGCAATGGGGTTTAGCCAATTTGTATAACTTGGAGTCGCCTGAAAGACACTGTTTGAGACCTCCTTCGCAATCAACGCTTCTATGGCCGCCATACGAAGATATTTCGATGTCGTGCTGCATGAAATAGGTATTGGTTTCTTACAATCCATGAAACCCGAGCTGACAAGTCGCTGGAAATGGTTGTACTGTTCCAATATGAACATGACACCTCTTCATTACTCAAAAGGTCTCACCTATCTGGTTTACCGCGAGGGTAAAATTCTCGGAGTCATTCACGACTGTTGACTCTGCGAAAGCATGTATTCCGAGAGCAAGCTGTTCAAACCTGGCTGGGCTTTCGGAAAGGTAAGTGAATTGGCCTCAGGTACGTCGCTGCAGACTCACAATGAATTATCTAACTCGGCTAGACCAAGGACCGTGAGAAGCTTGTCATGTTTTTTTGCTCTTACTGAGAGCTGGCTATTCCGCGATGCAAGCTCGCCCTCCAAGTCAAGACATTTCTGGCTTAATTCCTCAAGCTTTTTGCGATTGACGCGCGACATATCTTCAGCTCCCTCGAGCTTTGTTTTGACCTCACGCAGACGCAATTCGTGGTCTTTCTGAAGAGCAACAATTTGCTGCCCAAATTTCCCAGTCATTTCCGCGACGACACAATTGAGCCTTTCAACCTCCTTATCGGACCGTTCTACCCCAGCTTTCGAGTAAGTATCTTGCTCCAAGATGTCCTCATCCTGACTTATCATTCTTGCGCAAGATCCCATTTCCATGACCGCGACACGGAGCTTCTTCTGGATGCGCTGCAGCTGTAATCATCCCGGCGATGTAGAAAGCCATCAGTATGAGTTTCTAGAAGAGATAGTTCTGGGATAGCTGCTTGGTGAGAATGTCCCCTGTGATGACCATGTGCGAAACGAGCATGAGTGCAGGGAGATAAAGACAGAAGCCATACGATATGGTTGAACAGCTTCATTTCAAACCCCTATTAAGGTTCAGTCCCATGTAGTGGATGATTCGCTTTTGATAAAGGAGAATCTTGGGATTGAGCAAAACCAAGAGGAGACCGGATTCCCTTAGACGCAGTGTATCGTGCTTCTCTTGCACGGGAGATCCGTATGCATGGTGGAAATTTGCAGTTCCGTGTACGTGATTGCATGTTGAAAACACACTATATTTTCACGCTAGAGTGCATCCTGGTAAAGCACCGACGCCGCTGCCGATAGGCATCTGGAAGAATCATGTATGTGGAGCGAACTAGGGTAGGAAGCGAGTGATCTTGAATCTAGTGGTTCGTGATATGGCGCAGCGATTGGCTCAACGATAGTGTCGGGAGATTGATGTGGCAACTTGGGATAAACGAACGAACCTCGAGGGCTTTCTGCATATCTTTCTCTGTTGATATAGCTTGTATAGGTAGGAAGAATTATAGTGGACCAATTGGGAGGCCCTAGGCTACTGATTTATATTATTTTTATTTGGAAAAAAACGAAGGGGTAGGCTAGAAAGCCCTACGCTAGGCCCCATCACCCGCCTAGGTGAGAAATCTCACCCCGTTCTCACCTATATCACCCACACTCACCTAGTATCAGTTTCATCGCCGCTATAGAGTGCTAAGGATATGTAAAGAACTGGCCGTGCGGATGTATGTGGCTTAAGTACGGCTGAGCGGACGGGAAGCCCTGTTCTCCACACCCTATGGTCGTATGTGCTTGACTTCACGTTGAAGTAAACTAAATAGTACAAGCGCACGAGGGATGAACCTATGTGTGGCCGCAATGCGGCCAGTAGTCCCGTGGGTGTCGCCAGGGCGAGGAATGGGTGAGAGCCACTTGAGCGTCACGAGGCCGGGGGTGGTCAGGGTGAGTGCGCAATAGACAGGGTGAGAACTGGGTGGGAATCTTGTGGGCCGGCGTGATCGGCCATCTGGTCGGGGATTGCCGACAGTTTTTGGCTATGAGCGTAGGCTTCGAAATACGCACTGGAGTAGAATGGCCCTTTTCCCCCTCCAGGGTGGGAATTCTAGGATTTCGGGACTTGGTCAACCTGACTTTCTTGTCTGTCAATGGTAGTCCACTGTGCCAACAAGTCTTCCAGATTGTCTGGCAGCGAGATTTCTTCAGAAATTGTTTGTTTCTGATCATCGTCACCACGTGGCTGAGGCATCGCGCTCTCCTGCTGGGCAGGCTCACGGGGTAGGAAGGGCTCGACGGGTGTGAATTCGCGTGGCGGGCCTCTCCGCAGATGAGTCCTCGCGAGTACACGCTCTAAGCGCTCAATCTCCATTTGTTGCTTCCAGACTTCCGGGTCCTTGAAAGAGTCACTCCTCTCGAGCATTCGCTGGTCCATGGAAAGCTCGTAGTCGTGGTGGGAAGGGGAGGCCGCACGGGAGATTCTGCTGGTGGTATGACGCTCTGAAAACCGCATTTCCTGCTCATCCGAGCTATCTAACACTATATGGTGCGCCTTTCGTGGTGCAATAGGTGTGGGGAAGCGCGGTTGGGAGCTCTTCCGATGGGCCTTCGCAAGCTCACGCTCTAGATGATCAATTTCCTGTTGATGCCTCCAAACATCTTTGTCCTTGTGGAAACCCTTTCTCTCGTACTCACGCTCCAGACGCTCAATCTCCTGTTGATGCCTCCAAACATCTTTGTCTTTGTGAAACTCATTTCTCTCATACTCACGCTCTAGACGTTCAATATCCTGTCGATGCTGCCAGATCTCCATGTCCCTGCGCAAATCACCCTTTCCGAGCATTCCCCGGCTCCTAAAGGGCTCGCGATCGCGGTGGTGAAGAAAGGTCTCACGCGAGACACCGCTAGTGAAGCTCTGCTGTGAAGGCCGCTTTTCTCCCGCAATGGATTTATCGTACACATTCGGCCGTACCTGTCGTGGCTTTTGGCCTCTGCCTTTGTTGTTGGTCTCTTTGGTTTCTGGACGACGGTGAGAGGAGGTACGGTCTTTCCTGTTGCGGATGAATATGTCGGTTTCGGAAAGCTCTGAATCATCCGAGCCAATCCAGCTGTCCACATGCATTTCCGTGGATTGCGATGACTGGTGTAGACCTTTTTGGGGTAGAGGAGGACTAGTACTTTCCCCATTGGATTTGTTTTCGGGCCGTTTCTCGCTACTAATGTTAATAAAATATAATGATGGAGAAGAAATAACATGCACATACTCAAAAAGCGAGTGATCAATGCGGATCGAGCGTCCGTATTCCATTTGGAATTGCATGATTTCTCTGGAGTGTATATTCAAGACACCACTCTTGATTCGTGACTGTCTGTTACTCTCAAGCTTGTTTTTGCACAATTCAATCTCATTTAGCATCCTTTGGATTAGTCTATTGTATTCCTCAAGCTCAATGGACTCATTGTTTTCGGAGGCTATATGGGCTTCGGTTCGTGCTTCACTGCTGCTTGAGTATTCAATTGAACCCTGAGACGATTTGTCCTTCAATGTCGACAAGTCGGCTTTTGAATCGGACTTCTGACCAGCGGTTTCATGAATCTTAGTGTGAGCTGGTCTGTTGCTTGTTGTCTCTGCCAAATCTCGAGAAGATTCCGCGGCCATATCTGACTGCTGGGGCCTTTGGATGTCATTGCGTGTGTCCTCTAGCAGACTTTGTAGGAAGTCACGCTGCTCTTGGACTAACGTTGGGACATTGTTGCTAATCGAACCCATACACATGTCAATGCTGAAGGCAGCAAGAGATATAGTGCCATAAATACCTTCGAATTTGGCCCGCGTATGTAATCACATTTAGCAGAAGTAGCATCGTCGACTTCAGCCTTTCTAGGTTAAGTTGAAGCTGATTAAGGCTTGGCTCAAGTATTACTATGCGAAACTTTCCAGTAATCTGCTGAAAGCGACCCTTTCCAGACCGGTCGTTGTCATCAACCACTTTCTGGATCTGTCCAAGTACGTCCCGACACTGATTTAGAACCAGGCCTAGAGTGCGAAATGCCTCATCTGAACAGAGTTTAGATGACTCCTCTTCTTTCAAGTTTTCACCTAGCTCACGCAAAATAGCACTGACAAGTGCTACCTCATTAGATAAGAGCTGGATGGAGTCGTTGGCGCTCTTAACCCGCCGGTAGAGGGAGAAAAGCTGGACCGATAGCTTTGTGCCTAGGTCTGCGACCTGTATGATACTGGCAGCGACACCGAGGGCCTCGAGGCCAGACATTATGGTCAAATGCTAGCAGAGCGACAATTTATGGGCGTGAAGTCCGTATATTGCAAAGGGGCTGAGTGAGCATTTCGCTGCACCGGGCGGGGTTGGAGCTTTGACATGTAGATCCCCACATCGGCAACCTACTTATCAACATGCTTAGTCTGTCAGCCAGAATTCTCATATTTGACGCTTGGATCTCAACGAAGTGCCCTTGTCGCTCTTCAATCGCAGTCTATTCGCATTTTTCGGTTTAGTAGCTTAGTCTTGTGCTCTTGTACTCGATCAGCCCAGCCTATGCTAGCTCCAAGGGTTTTAATACTTTGACTTTCGGCAGCCTGAAAGTAGAGGATCATTAGTACAATATGCGTACAGGCAGGCCCCCGAAATTGGTTGTCTATGCTGTCTGGCACCGAATATCTTTTTAGATTGTCACTTGCGGCATGTCTGCTTGGCATGTGTCTTGTAAGCAAGTCTCCACATGAATGTTATGGCGTAATTGGACAACTATACGACTTGCAGAATATCTATTAACTATTGTAGTGGGGAACAGCTGTCCGTCGCACAGTGTCTGCTGTCAAGCTATTCAGGGAATATCATACGTGCATGTGCACAGTGCACCTCACCACCGAGCTGGAAAGAACCCAGGTGCCTCAGAAGGCTTTGCGTGATTGTTGCCGTTTAAAATATTCTTCACTTTGACTATACTTGATATGCTGAAGGCATATATTGCCTTCAAGATTGTGTCGCTGAGCGAAGTCATTTGACCAAAATTCGTGTTCTTTGATATCTGAGAATCTCATTAGCTATCCTAGATTTTGTCCGAATTAAGTTTGCTATACAACACCAAATAGGGGTTTCAACGAGCTTGAGAATGAGTGCTTTTTGTCACACGCCAATCTGCTGACTTCAAACAGCGGTGAAGCCCATTCTCGTAACCACTACTGCAGAGAGATGTATCACGAAAGTCAAATTTGACCAGCGCGTCGAGCAGCCAATCCAAAAGCACAGATAATTATAATGGAAGATACCAGCGCATACTCCTAAGAGTATCATCCCTTGCTAAAGATTGACACAGACTTAAATTAAGCTCCATCTTCCTGAGGTCTACACTGAGAGTTACGTTTATCTTTTACTCGCAGAAGAAGTATGGAAACCCCACGGGAAAGCCTGGTCCGAAGATTGAGAGGCTAGGAATATATCATTCTAGATTTTACTTTGGTGTTCCCTGCTTGGTCTCCCCGGGGGAATCCAAATTACGAGGCCGCGAAGTACTATTGTGACAAATGGGTCTTGCAGTGCGTCTGTCAGATCTTCTCAATTATAACCATACTGATTATAGAACATAGATCTATAACCGATCAAAAACTAGCACGACAGGTTATTGCTGGAAATTATTCCTTCATGGCTGCGGCGTTTTATCCAGATGCGGACAGTGAGAGGATACTGACAGCAGCTGAGTTCATCGCATGGGTAATACTACAGTAGCCGAGATAGATAATATCCAGCTAACAGGTTTGAAGGTCATTGCTTATGACGATGGTATGTTCCATCTGTTTTGAATGTATATCCACTAGAAATTAATATGCTTCTAACAAAATCATAGAACTTGATCAAGGCTCGCTTCTGAACGACTACTCTGGAAGTACTAAGTATGTGGATAACATGATTGCTTACGTAGAAGCTTGTCTGGGGAGAAGTTCTCCCGCATCTCTTCCCGCTCCTGATTTTGGATGGAGCACTATCTACTGCTTCTACAGTACGGGAAAAAAGGTCAATGAATGCTCTAGCAAAGGTAAGTCGCAGCCTCTGTCAAATTGTCTTGGGAACAATTGATAGTCAACGTCTGCCTACCTAGACTCTACGGCACGATTTCAAAAGGCGCTTGTAAGTGATCTGAAGTGCCTCTTGCCTATGCGGGAATATCATGAGCGAGGTGAGATCCCAAGCCAAGAGATGTATTGTAAATATCGTCAAGGGACATCAGGGGCTCGATTGTCCATTGCATTCATAGAGTAGGTATCCAGTCTAGGTTGGAGCCCAGGCAAGACTAGAATCGACAGATATGCAAATGATTTTGAACTTCCTTTAACGATTGCGAAGCACAAGGATTTAGGTTCCTTGGTCCAGTGCACAAATCTGATGCTTTACCTGTGAGTCTCATGGGCTCACTTTCGGGACCGGTCTGCTGAGGAAATTTAAATGCCAGCATTAACGATGTCTTTTCTCTCCGCAACGAGTTGGTACTGCTACCAACGCACACCTGATATTCTCTGAGGAATTGCCTCACATTGCTAGCGTAACGAATACATTGACAATATCGTGGCCCTTGCTGTTCACAGTCAAGATCTGAGTCTACAAGATGCTGTGGACTATACTATCGAACTTGCGAAGGACCAGTACGCAGCCTTTCAGGAACATGAGAAATCACCTTTTGCTCTCTCAAGCAACTCACAAGAAAGGGGCGCCATCGAGAAGTTTGTACAGGGCTGCAAAGATATTTGCGCAGGGAATGTACACTAAAGGTTGGCTTTGATCCCATTTAGCAAAGAATCCTGACGTTTGGCTGATATCGACATAGCTACGCACTGAGAAGATATACCAGCCCAAAGGAGAGGCTTGAAGGAAACGTGCACAAGTTTATATTGTGAACGTCCAATGTCAGGAATCTCTCGGGTATATACTGGGGCAGACATACTACATTCTTGTTCCATTCGGATTCGGAGCCAGGGTAGCGAAAGTCAAGTGGCATTGTTAGGCTCTACCGACATCAGCCAGTTTCTATCAACTAGTTACTGAGTTAAGATGGAAGGTAGGTGTGGCTGTTGCAGATTTTTATATCCATTTTTCTTTCTTTCACTCCGATCCTTATGTTTATTTTGGTCACATTCGCATGTTGCTAGCTGATTACCCCATAGAAAGGACCGTCGGTCATTTGATACTCGTCGTTCATATTTCAAAATTGATTAGCGTAAGCCTTAGATTGGCTAGTAGAGATTAAATTTACTCTCAGAGAAACTGGTAGTATACCAATCACAGGTAAGAATAAGAAAGCAGGCCGGATATGTCCCGTATGAGCCGAAAGCATAGAATTGAATTAATGGAGTTGGTTATAGAGTACGCCCTCGGTCATGTGATCTCAAACAGCCAAGAGTCCACTGTGGGGTATCGATTCCCCAATGACAGCTTCCCATACAAGATCGAGGTATGGGTCGAGGCTGAGCTTCAAGTGTGGGTCGCGGCCATTAATGACACTTTCAATAGCAGCAAACATGGGATAAGTATTCTCCCACTAGTTTTTCTTCAATATTACCAAGCTGGCCCAGATCCTACAGCTTCATTCCAATCCAACGTAACCGCCCGTGAGCACCAACACCGACATCAGATCGACAAGATCTGCGTGCATCTACCCATTTACCAAGCATGACCGGCCAGCTCGTCTGGTTCGTCACCGGCTGCTCCTCAGGCCTTGGCGAGAGCCTGGTGCGAGCTATTCTAGCGAAAGTATTTATACTCACACTCCAATGGTCTATCCCTAGATAGCTAACTAACAAAAAACAGGGTGACAAAGTCATAGCTACCGCCCGAGCAAGCAAAGGCATTAGCGGAGTAAACCGTCTCTCTGCACTCCAGCAAGCAGGCGCCTCAGTCCTCGAACTCGACATCAACTCCTCCGAACACAGGCTCGCCGAAATAGCAACCGAGGCATGGCAGATATACGGGCATATAGACGTACTTGTCAATAATGCAGGCTACATGGATGTCGGAATCACAGAACAATATGAGTACGCAAGCACATGCTTTCCAACTGTTGAAATCCTCTCGTCACCCAATGAATACTGATATCTGACAGCACACAACACTTGACAAATATCCTCCGCACAAACGTCTTCGGGCCTTTAAGTCTATCCCGTGCCTTTCTTCCTCTGATGCGCGCCCGCAAAACAGGCACGCTCCTCTTCGTGGGCTCAGCCTCGCTCTACACGGCCGTACCTGGTGCATCAAGCTATACGGGCTCGAAGGGACTATTAGAAGGCATAGTCAAAAAGATGGCGGGTGAAATTGCACCATTTGGAATCCGAACCTCTACGTTGATATTTGGACATTTCCGGACAGAGATCTTCTCGCCGGAGAATCTCAAATACAGTATGCCGCATCAGTTACCTGACTATACGGAATTGGAAGGACTTATTGGGGATATCTGTAATGCGTCGCACGGGACGCAGGCGGGCGATCCAAAGAGGGCGTGTGAGCTAGTTGTTGAGGCTGTTAGGGGGAGGGGAGGTGTGCTGGGATGGAGTTGCCGTTGGTATTGCCTATTGGTCGGGATGCATTTGAGGTTTTGAGGGAGGACTGTTTGGCTAGGTTGAAGATTTGTGAGGAGTGGGAGGGAATTACTACTGAGACTAATATTATTGAGTAATTGCCGATGAATAGGCTCGTGCGATATTAGATTTGATTCTCATGTAGTATGGAATCGCATTGAAATGCGATTTAGAATGCATTGGAGCATAAATATGAATGTACAAAACACCTTCCGACGCCAGACACCTAGACTGATGGTCATAGCCTACTGCGACAACAGACTATTCGAAGCACACACTCGCTTCAATAGTTTCAATCGACTAGAATCTGAGAGGTGCGTTAGCGTGGTACCAAAACAGATTAGAACAGTAGACATACCGGATTTCGTAGCTACCAGCGCGGGTCATGTAGCGCACCCACTTGACAGAGCTGTAATTGCTCTTCTCGAACACCTTCAGATAGCGCACCAGCAGACCAGACGAGGTAAACATGAGAAGACTAAAGGAAAGGCTAAGCGGCGGCCGACTCCAGGCCTTTTGGTGTGTCATGGAAGTAAGCGTAGCTTCCGCATTGAGCACGAACTCAGCCTGACCTGAGAACCGAGGAATCTTCCAAACAATATTGTTGTGTTCAGGCTCATACTTCGCACGTCCCTGACTAGTACGTTCCGTAGTCTTTGCTGTGTTAAGCGGAGTGGGAATACGAATGATGACATTCGTGGCGAACAGCTTCGCGCTATAATTCGCCTTAATAGCCACACTGTACTCAACCTTAGTCGTACCGATTTCCCGCACAATAGGATGAACCTTAAACGGAAGGTTCACGTTTTCTGTAGCCCGGTACCGCATCAACTCGAACTCGCCGTCCGGCGGCACGAACGAGATGATCCGATCTGCGTCGAATCGGCCCAGCTTAACGCATTGATGAAATTGACAGTCCTCCAGTGTGACAGAGCCCGCCGCAGCTCGGGTCGCCTTTCCAGCACCTGATGTTCCGCCGCCACCGCGGCTCTTTGCCGCACCCGTGGAGTCGCCGGTGTCGAGGAGCAATCGGTCATTGAGTCCGAATTTGCACTCCGGCGTGCCGGTGAGGTATGCTCGCATGACGATTTGGCCGTTTACGTCGGCGCGCAGGACGGTGCCGGTCGCTGACATCAGAAGATTGACGTCTTCGATCACGTCCACGAAGGCTTCGTTCTTGCGGTACTTGATATCTGCACGACGCCATGATTGCGCACCCGTTGCTTGCATAGTGATTCGGCTAGAGTCTGTTGGATTGTTCGCGATGGCTGACTTGACACCTTCGGTGGTGATGTACATTTTCAACGTATCGGGGTCGGTGTTTTGTGGGTATCCAAAGTCGAGGATTTCTGGTAATCCAGTTCATTATTAGACGTCTAGATTTATGGCCAAAGAATCCTACAGAAGAATAACTCACCATCAAGCAATTCATAGATCAACACAAAATTGTTCTTCACGGCCTCCTCGTCCAGCTTGCCAAAATAGCTCTTACCCAGCATGATGAGCCGGTAGAGGAACTCAAATACCAGAGCGGCATTGGCATTGCTCTTGGTCACAGCGACCAGGTAGATATTCTCGTGCTTGACATGGCTGAAGGTGGTCGATCCCAGTGTCAGGATCGGGGAGCGGACCTGCGGGTTGGAGATGACTTGGATGCGGAAGATATCAGCCAGGCGCGGGCGACAGTCGCTGCGGAAAGAGCGGAAGATAAGGTTCTCGCCCTTCTGATTAAAGATCAGGATCCCCGAGAGCATGGTGGATATCCAGGGCTCATCCCGTTGAAGTTCGGAGTGAAGGAGCTCTCGGGGGGAAGGTGTGGGGGTCTGGATCAACGTTATCGACACCGCCTGAGTTCAGGGTTCAACGAACCACAATGAAAGAGGGCAAAATTTATGGATAAGCAAGAATGAAATTCTAAGAAATTATCAAGAGGTGAGTTGGTGCAATTGTGTTTCGCGTTTGTCGCCGCTCTAGGCTGTCATGAGAGAAATACCCCTGAGAAGCTCACTGGGGCTCAACCATCTGCATTGTCAAAAAATTATATTTATAGGATAAGAACATGTTATGTGCTAAATGTAGACCATACGGTCTTGGTATTTGCTTTGCAGGTTCTTGGGAGGTTAACAAGTAGAACCATGTAGAGAGTATGAACAAATAGGACAAAAGCGATGGTAGAAGCTGAAGTAACAAGAGATCCCCAACGTCATGCAGGATTGAAATCAAGCTTTTGGGGGAGAAAGAGATTAGGGAAGTAGAAGAGAAGAAAAAAATCGCCGCTGGGGAAGGGATATCATGCAAAAGCCGAAAGATCACAAGATTACAAGGGAATATACAGCCAAAAAGAAGCACCGCATGCAATGTCCATCAGTTGGCCGGACCAACGCCCGTACTCGGCCTAGTATTTGGCAAAGAAGGTGCCTCGCTGGGAACGATGCCAACCTTTGGATCGGGGATCTGGATGTCAAGGGACATATACGCCGTGCGTCGCAAACTCCAGATGTGAACACCGTCCTTGGAACCGACTTCACGGTTCCATTTCTCCAACCACGACTCCACGTATTGCAACGAGCCCTTGACGGCTGGTGCGTTCAAGTCATCCCAGACCCAGCCAGTCAACAAGCCAAGCGCGCCATCAACCCAATTGCGCAGACTGAACGGGTCAAATGCCTTGATTAGACCATTATTCACAGTAGCGATGACTTTGCGGAACTCCTGCTCCGACAGTAACGGGTCCAAAATTTCAGGGTAGAGGTTGGAAAATGTAGGCGCCAAATCTGCCTTGATCATCCAATCGCGTCGAACCCGGATGACTCGCGTAGTAAGGTATTCCGGTGAATTGATAGGGACGTGTGGGTTGAGGTGAGGGTAGCAGGGGTGCGCGGGGCCCCATGCCAGCTCTTCGGCGACATCGGGGGCCTGGCCTGTGTTTGAAGGGACGGAAGCAATCTGCGATTGAGAACGGAGAGATGTTTGGGATTGTGCGTGACGCGGTCGGCCGTCTTCTCGGAATCGAGTGCCATCCTGGGCGAAATGGACTTCCTCGGGTGGTCGCAGATTCTCGACTTCCCGCGCCGCACTTCCGGCAAAAGCTGCGGCCATTTCTGCTGTGGGAGACAACGGTTCGCTGCGCCGGTGACCTAGAGGTAGAGCGATACTGGTGCGCCCGCTTTCTGATTCCCCCTGACTATGTTCGACGATAAGGCTGGTCGGGGAGGGGGTTAAGCGACTGCGACGACGTTCGGGGACACTGAGGAGAGGATGGGCGTCGCGCTGATGACTGAGGGGGAGACTTTCGTCTGATCTCGTAGGTGGAATAGTAATAGGAGTAATGCGGGGGACGTGGTTGACGGGGTTAGCGAGTCGCACCGCTGGAGGACGGAGAATTGCAGGGAACGACGACGGGCCCGAGATGGGGACGCACTGTCGCCGCTGTGCTCGAGCGAATGGCGGCGCCTCCACGGGTGCTGTCCGAAAGCCAAATGAATGTTGGCCACGCGCAGGTAGATCGGAATTCGGTTCAGTCTCCCTCGATCGAGGGGTAGCTGTGAAGGACGCCGTTTTGACAAATTGAAGAAAAGGAAAAAAAGAGCTTAAGGGAGAGGTCGAGATCGAGATCGGCAAAGTCTCATGGGTGGACCATGCATCAAATGAGGGACGAGAACATGAGAAACGAAAGCAAAAGATACAGAGAGAAGAGAATGAAATGATCAAGCCAACACTTTGTAGATCCGATCTGGATCCTCAGGCTAGAAAATGAGGCAACGGAGCCTTCTAGGCCGCGTATTTAGTAAACTTCGTACTATAGATAGATCGCGTATCCCGCTGTGGAGTGGTATGATGCAATCAATGGCCCAACAAAGAAATGAAATCAATAATTTCAATTCAGTGGTCATCTGGGGGCAATTGGTGTGCCTTATATGGGGAAACTCTCATGGCTCCTTTATTGGATGAGTCGTTTGTATTTGTTTCACTTGTATTGATTCCCCTCCTCCCTTGTTTCATCCCATAAACTATTGGGCATACACTTTGTAGATGCATTGAATGCAGATCTGAATACGCACAGTCCACCTGGGCACCGTGACTCACAGATAAGATTGACATCTCAATCGACTGGTCCTCTCCGATCTATCCAGATCCATGGACAAACCGCAATCCTCCATACCCCACAAGCGTAAACGGGGCCCAGTAGAACGGACTTGACCAGTCCAGCTGGCTGAGAATCATCTTCAACGTGAGCAAAAGAAATTCTGCGTTGGGAACAAAGTCTGTGGGACGTTGACCTGTTACATTGGAGGAGGTCCAATTATCCAACATTTGGTCAAGGAGTATATCGGCCTTCTCCGTGTCTAGCTGTAGGACATCCAACTGCGCCGCTCGCATGGCTTGCGCCACAGCCCACTGCGGATGTTCTTTCAAATGTCGGTAGAAGAGTGTCATAATTAGCATCGAGCCGAAATCACTGACTTTCCAAAGAGATCCAATATAGGCCTGGCATCCAGTGCTCAGAACCACATGAGAAAATCCCAGGACTTCGCTACCGATCGTAGCCTTTCCAAACCCACTCAGACAAGCCGCAAAAACCAGAAGATTCACATTGCTTTGGATAGCCGACATGTCGACCACGCGGAATTCCTGGCCCTGACCAATGGAAATGGATGAGAGGAGGGGGTTGCGAGGATTGATGTCACCGTGCGTTCCAATATGCATGATCAATGACCCCCCTTCGACGTAATGCTGAAATTCCTTCCGAGACAATTGGGATGCCTCGATGGGCCATGTTGCAAACATGCGGGCGATGTTGACAGCTTCCATGCCTGCCATGTGTAGATTGACTTCTTCGCCACCTCGGGTAGTATTATATGGCTCTTCTGTGGGCGCCTTTGCCAGGACTGATACTGTCGGCGAGGCAGACGCTGACTTGCGTTGGGAGAGATAGTAAAGTATTGCCAGGCTCGGGACTTGAGACACAATGGCTTGCATGACCAAAGGCTTGTTGTCAAATGGAAGGACAGAGAAGGGGAACGCCGTCAACGGGTCAGACACAGAGAATATGACATGCGACTTGGTCCTGATGATGTCTGCGAATGGTACTAGCAGCGCCTCGGAAACCTCGTTACAAAGTTGATTCAGAGTTTTCTTGTGGTTTTCTTCCTGATCGCCGACGTAGCCATTCATCTCTCTCATTATTTGCATAGCCCTCATCACGGGCTTTCGAATGTCCACGTGCCGTGTCGATGATTGATAGATATTCTGGATACCGTCGCTGGTTACTGCAAACGCAACGAGCCCCCGATTTGCGAATGTCGCCTCAATGACCACAGCATCATGATCAATGCTCTGGTATAAAAGCTTCGGGTCAATGGTGGAATTTACGGTTTCAATGAAAGTGGTCGCAGAGGAGAGTGTCCCATCTTCCTCTAACACCTTGATTTCGTCCTGTAATTGAGAAATTTCTTTCTCTTGATGTGGAGTTAACGTCTTGAGAGACCGTAATGATCTTAAAAGACGACGTTTATGAACAGCCTCAGAAAGATTTGCGGCTTTGGGGGCACCAGCTAGGTCTGAAGCTTGGGTCGAATGTGTCTGCAAAGACTCCAGTACCGCACGTGCTCTGCTCATCTCAACAAACAGCAGTGCATGATCCTTCCAGGACATTCCCTCAAAGTGGTCGAGCTCATACCCTGACAGCACGCTCACTGGAAGGGGTGAGCTCTCGGCAGTCAGACAGATGCGTGCAAGATCAAGATAAACCTCGGTACTATAGCTAGAAATCGAACTCCACACGCGCGCATCCAAATCTGAGGTCTGTCTTCTCTGGGCTTCGATATTTTCTCGAGCACGAAGAAGCATGGTGAAAGATACCTCGGGTTGCAAATCCTTCATCAATGCTGCGTAGTGACCAATACGAATCGAATAATCCTGGGCATTGTCCAGCACCGAATCAAAGAACGTTGGATTCATCTCAATGATCATTTGAATAACTCTCCGGCCTCTGTCCATGTCACATCCAAATATGGAAAATGTTAGTGCATTCTGCGCTCTTAGTGGAAGAGATGACCGAATAGCTATTCCTTGCCGATAGGCCTCCAGATGACCTTCAAACAACTCTTCATCCGTGACAGAGTCTAATACCTCTTTTGCTTTGACTCGGTCTCCGATATTATGACAAGCCAAAATCCGATAAAGGTCTCTCATGTGATATTTCCCAAGGTGCTCCGTCTCATCCAAGTATCGACGGAACAGTGCTTCTGCTCCCAGAATATCGCCCTCGTCCAACAATCGTCGAAAGTCAATTTCTGCCGACCGGTATCGCTTATTTGCTTCATTGTCCATCAATGCCTTTTGCCATATATTCTTGAAATTGCCTTTCACAAGTGCGAGCTCAGCCTTAACCTCGTGGTGCCTATCCTCGGCACTCTCAATGCTTTCTCTCCAAGCCCGGAGGTCATCGTCGGTCTCAAGCCATTCATTGTATCTAGCTTGCCACTCCTGGTAAGGATTCAAATCTTCGTCCCGGAAATACACCCTACCGACATATTGTGTGAATGTCCAAAAGAGTGTTCCTTTGATCGTGACCAAGAATCTCCAATCCAGCTTGCCCTGTTGGGTCTCTGGGACAGAAGAGATCTTCACGCGGAAATATTCGCGAACGTCCTCGACCATGGATAAAGCTTCCTCGATGAGCAATCGAGCTGCAGCGGTATTGAACCAGCTTTGCTGAATAGATGTGCGAGATACCACGGATTGGAATAGGGGAAGAGTGTCGTTTATTGTCTTAGAGATCTCGTAAGCACATTCCCATGCTTGCATCGCCGTGTCCATGTTAGAATATTTGAACCATTCTTGGTTGCCGAATCGAAGAAGGAATCTTCCAATAAAATGGGCGAGAAACTCGTTCTTTGCGCCGGCGCACCAAGTTCCAATCTCACGAGCAGCCAACTTCATACGTTGGGTGCTTCCTTTGGAAATGCTAAGCATGATCTGATGCACTTTCACCAGTTGTGCATTAGCTTCGTCTCTACCAAAGAGCTCGAGCGCTTTTTGAATTTTGATCTCCGCTTCTTCCAAGATATCAAGATATTGCTTGTTAATGGATCGGTTGAACCGCGCAAGATAATGCAGACAACATCCCTGTCGAAGCAAGACCATCGCCTGTCCCCTCGGGCAGCTGCCTTGGCCAAACAGCTTGAGCGCGGACTCATAGCATTGCTTGACTTCAGCAGAGTAATCATACTCAAGGTCATGCTCAATAGTATCCCATAGCTCGTCGTCTCCAATGGCTGTGGAAGTATCGACGACAACCAAGTTCATGACAAGAGGGCTTGTGAACGGAGCACAGAGGATACTATCTCCCTCCATCAACTTCGCATTCGCCATGCCCGCATAATCATCAATCTTCTCACACCGCTGATATAAATCATCCAGCATAATCCCCGTCTCCTCACTCTGACACGCAATGTGCATCTCAACCACCAGCCGAGTCAAATACACCGCAATACTCGCGGCGCCGTTCGCCTCCGCCACAGCACGAAACTTCAACAAAGCATCCACTCTCTGAGCAATATTAGAGGCAGGATTGGATCCCGGTTTATGTCGCTGATGGCTAGGCGATAGCGGGTGGAATTGAGCTGTCAGGTCACGGATATGAACTGACACCCACTGCGTCGCATTCAATATTTGACTGAGACCTTGATCGCGAGGGACACCAGTCGGCATGTACTTTTGGATATTTGTCATGAAATTCACGGATATATTACTCGGTCCGATGATATCGCTGACCATCACGGCATTCAGCGGCCACCCTCGCTCATGATAGAAGCGGAGCGCCGGCGGAAAGCGGCGCGTGTAGTCGGCAAGGACTTTGTAATTTGTATATCGCAGACCCCATTCCTGCGGTAATTGGGGGAGTAGCTCATGGAGTGATTCGAGATGCTCGTATGCATTGGTGAAATTACCGACTAGGATCGCGTATATAGAAGAGGATCGCAAATATTCTGCGTGATCGTTCACCTCCAGTGTTTCATATTGTATCGACTCTAGATAGTCCCCGGCAGCATCAAGATCACCTTTGTGTTCCTCGGCGAAAAGCGATCGTCCACATAAATCAATGAAATGCTCAAAGTCCATCTTGGCAGTGCGCATGGGTATGAAGCAATATCCAACAGGTAGTCATGCGAAATGCCCAAATAAATGGTCCCATTTGAGCCCTCGGGGTCTAGTAAAATGGAGATCAGTACCCCGCCCTATCGATTGGTTCACAACACTCAAATCAGATCGAATGGGTCTCGCCAAAAATTGCCCGTTTGGCGTCAGAATAGGCCGTCAGCACGGGCTGGAACCCCACGGAGACTCAGAAAGAACAGTAAATAGTGGCTGAAATGCCGCCTTGACTCTCACTTTCTTCAACCCTGGACATTGAGTTCACAGGCCTTGGCGACCCAATAGATCCGATCAAAGCAAAGCAAAGCTAATCCGATATACAGTCAGACAAGCATTATGGCCGATGACTCGTTCTTCCTTTATGGGATGGGGGAACGGCCCGAGGCCTTAACGTTGGGTTCGTTGGTTCTAGAGAAGTATTGGCAGCCAATGAGTGCTCGGCATTACACTCACGAGTTATTAAGGTATTATTTGGTAGATTTGGCTTTGACTGCTATTGTCAGCCCCGAGCAGCCGATTGGAATCTGACAGTTTTCCCAGCGATGACGCTCTACGTGAACATGCTTACATTACCGAGATCACCAACGCCGTCTTCCACGGCTCTTCCCGTCTTACGCCTGGTATCGGCCTCGAAGCTGGCGATATCGTGAACCTTCATCTCGCTTATAACAAGGACCTTGAACGAATCGTTACAGCCGAGAGGGGTACTCGAGTCCTACTCAAAGAGCACGTGCCACTTCGATCCTTCTCGGTTTCAACTCCATGTGACTAACAGATTCCAGTCCGGAAACCTTTCTCATCAATCATGTCTTGAGCAATCAAACGGCCCAGCAAAAACTCAAAATTTGGCTGTCGGCCGCCTACAGCGACTTTGTTATGAAATTCAAATTCGCCCGGAGGCCAAAAGTTTGGATGTTGTCCGGTTTGTATCTCCTAGAGGATACGCGCACCGTCGTATCGCGGGGCCAATCGTCCAAGATATCCGCAGGCGTTTCCTCCGCGATTATCGGTGCTGTCTCTGGTGTTCCGGTCGGCGGATCTGTGAGCTTGGGCGTTGGGTCGGAATGGGAAATGGCGATGCAGGTTGCCGAGCCGCATGTCTGGGCTGCTCAGTTTCGTTTGTTGGATGCAAAATTCATTAAAATTAGGAAAGGGGGGATGGGGGAGGTTAGCCTTCCGGCGTCGATGGGGCTTTATCGGGATATCATGTCTGTGAATACGGCTAGGGATGGGACGGGAAGGGGTGTGGAGTTGGGACTCGAGGACGGCCTTGAGCAGGAATTGGAGGGGGAGCTGCATGATGGGGACGTGGAAGAGAAGGATGAACAGGAGGGCCTGGAGATTGAGGAGTATGAGAAGCAGTTGGAGGCTGCGATTAAGCATTTTGAGAAAGCCCCGAAACACTTTTTGCAGTGAGCTTTGCGACTGGGAAGCATAATAGGAAGTGGTATTATTCGATCAAGTGATTATGGTATACTAGGGTATTCTTTTTCGTGTATTAATTATGTGCAGTGGTAGCAAGATGTCAGATCAAGCTATATCAGTATCTATTCAACGCCGATATCATGCCCGAGAGAGATGTATAACATCGAGCATATAACATTAAACAATAAGAATCATCGTATAAATGAACAGTAACGAAAAGGACAGGGCAATGGGGTATCAATCAAATCAAAGCATCGAAACCTAAAGTTGTTTTGCAGAAGCTTGCATCCGCCGCATAGCCTGACGGTGGAGCTCTGTCATGTTTCCCTTTTGCATCCCTTCGGCAATGGTATTGCCAATATGGGTTGCTGAGGCATCGCGCATCTGCTGCACAGATCCCCAGGTATTCCGGGGTCGGTCAGGGCTAGCAGGGCTAGTAGTTCCAAGAGGTGTGTATTTCATAGCCAGAGGATCACGTCGCTGTGAGAGATCCTCTCGTACAGATTGTCGCCATGCCGACATCATAGCTTCTGATCTGCCTGGATCAACAGGGGCAGCAGGAGATACAGGTGATCGAATCTGTTCAAGGCTTTGTGAGCTAGCCCCAGATGGTGATCGCATGGTTTGGCGCTGCAGCAAGGCGCGTCGTTTGGAAAGAGGGATATCGTCTTCAATGTGGGGTGAGGTCTCGGCAATTTCCTCTGCTTCGGGGATAATTGTTGGCGATACAATTCGGGTGGGCTCAGCCAGAGACTGGCGAGATTGGCTTCGGGGTCCCCATGGGTCGTAACGGAGAGATGTGGATGACATTCGATTTTTCATCATGTTTTCTCGCACAGCTAAAAGGGGTGCAGGCCCACTCCATCGAGGTGAGTCTGCTACCTCTTCGGAGGCGTTTGCAGTGGTGACAGTCAGATATGGAGTTGAAGCGCTATTACGCATCACAGGAATGTCATTGTGATCTTGCGGATTCGAAGAGCTCGAAGATACGTTTCGAGAGAGTGGGGGAGATCTTGCATTGGCAAGATTCTGCGTGTTTTCCCTTGTCTTGGGTTGAGAAATATCTGGAGATGCTAGCGATGTTTGAGATTGATAGTAAATCTGCTCTGGACTTGAAGAAGCCGGGCTCATGACAGCTGGTGGTAGCTGGGCAGTATGGGGGGTCTGTAGCAGGCCGTGAACGTCGACCGGAGCTGCTGTTTCTTCAGATGCAGCAGGATCTTCTTGCTCCTCACTCTCAAACTGAATAGGCTCACAATCCGGAGCATCTGCATTTGCAAGGTGCTTTGCCCATTCTCTGGTGCGGAATGAATTCACGACTCTTGAAGTCTGCTCGGGAATATTCTGCACAGTTGACACATCCAATTTAGGCTTCTTAGCTGGCTTTCGTTGTACGACCAATGGTTGAGCAAGAACAGTCTCATCAGGTCGCTTTGCAGTTTCCTTCTCTGCCTTCTCTTCATTTTGAGTTTCAGTGACCGACTTGCTTTCTGCGATAGTACCTTCAGCCTTAGTGTCCTCATTCTTCACCGAATCGGCCTGTCGTTCAGGTTTCGCCTCAGCTGGTGCTGAAAATTCAGGGCTCGGTTGCTGATCTTCAATAGCTTCTGACCTGCCGGTCTCGACTTCGGTGCCACTCTTGGCTTTAGTAGTTGCCGTTTGCTCGGGAGCTCCCGTTACATCGATCTCACGAGGAGCGTCATCCGTTGATATGGCTTGGTGTTGAGTTCCAATATCCGAAGCATTCGTATCATGAACAGCTGTTATGACGGAAGCGGCGCTAGCATCTAGGGCCTTGCTTTCACCAGGATTGGAGTTGTGTATAGTCTCATAAGCAACAGTATTGGGGCGGACTTCTTCACCAGGTTTATTTTCTGGCATCTCGTTGGCCGCAACGTCAATTTCCGCCAGACTTGGCTTATCAGAAGTAATGCTTTCAATATCATCGACCATTCCTGCGACGGAAGAAGATGCATCCGCATCTATCAAGGCCTCTTCTGACTGATTATATGGGAGTGGCTTCATGGTATGTCCGCTTCGCCATGACATCCGGTTGATTAAAGATCGGCTTGAGAAGCGTTTCGAGCGTGGTGTGCCAATTTCCGATCCCAGAACGGCACCATGCTCAGAGCTATTGTCGGGATCTATATTGGTCTCAATGCGCAGATCCTTTGGAGCAGGGGTTGTCGGTCTTAATTTTTCTTGATCTCCATGTTCACCTTGGTGCTGGGATGGCTCATGTCCGTCTGTCGTATGACCATCCGTTTCGTCGGCTCCAGTCTCCGCCACAACCTCTTCCACTGCCTCAAGGTGATTGCCACTGTCAGATACTCGTGCTGAGTGAGGATCTGGACTAGCCATCTCTGTCATTTCGATTGAGTTTCCCTTCTCACGGACTGAAGATCCATAAGCATCCGAGCTGCGTCGCGAGTCGTCGGCAACGGCCGTTTCAGACAGAGATGGCTCTTTGGCCCCCTCACTGCCATTGCCGTACATCTGTTCCCACTCCGCTCGCTCTCTTAGGTTCTTCTCTTTGAGTCGGCGACCATTTTCTGCTTCAGCCTCCTCCTTGGCTCTCTCGGCTTCCTGGCGAGCGCTCTCTTCTCTCGCGCGACGCTCTTTGATCACTTTCCACAATCTTAGCTGGAATATCACACCAAAAACGGTGACTATGATTATGATAGCCAGCTCAACGCGGATATTGCGTGTTATGGGATAGGTATAGGTGTTCAACGGGAACAAGTCGTCATTCAGCCCTAAATCGATAGTTAAACCTTTTTTTTTGCTTTTTTTTCTCCCGCTATGCATGATGCGCAACTTACCCCAGAGATAAAGCCAGAACTCCTTCAGCCCGGCTCGGCTGTAGCAATCGATACCGAGAACGAGCGCAGTTGCACCGCTAAAAGCAGTGCACAGCATCGACCCATACGAACGGGTATAGTGGCTGAATGAGAGACAGTAAAAGCCTCCAGTGAACGCAAGGATGAATCCCACTTTGGCTCCGTCGCCTGTGACCAGACCGCCAGCCTTCACGGTCAAGAACCACATGCCGATACAGAAACCACCAAGCAAACAACACAGACCTTCAGTGATTTCTTTGAAAACGAGAGACAGACCACCGAATATAGCCCCCGTGAAGAATATTGCGACTAGATATCCTCCTTGGACTCCATTGCTTACTGGAGGGTTCATCACATATTCAATTAGAACCTGGAAGACACTGTTAGATGATTCATTTGCGTGGGACAGATTCAGCTTACGGTAACACCAAGGGCGGCCAGCAGTCCCGTAGATAAAAAGATGGAAATTCTATCCAAGAATTAGTATCAATAGACGCGAGTATAGTAGTCGACCGATTTACCGTGGCTTTCGGATACCGACGAAAGTTAACACTGCGCCAGCTGCGAGAAGTATAAATCCTCCCACACCCAGCGCTGGGGTAATTGACGGCTGAATCGGCAATCCCCCGGTATACGTCTGTCCCGTTGAATTCGTGCTCGATTGGTCACTTGAGCCTGAAGTCGATGTAACTAGCGACGGAACAGATGTGGTAAGAATCGATTGACTCGTTTGGCTAGAGGGGGAATGTGATGTTGAGTGCGTTGTGGAGGTTATTGAAGTAGTTGTGGATGCTGTATCAGTAGTGGTCATGGCCGTGGTCGCAGTCGTTTGACTGGATGTATTATCGGACGCGGTCGTTGTCGCGTCTGTCTCATCTCTGGCGGCAAGAAGTGCAACATCTTGTGCCTCCTGATGCCTATAGTCTGCTGGAGCTGCGAATGTCTGCCTCCAGTGAAGGCAGAGGAGCAATAGTCCCAACAGGTACCACCGCATCTTGACTGGCGCGAGGCAATGGAACTGCAATTTATGGCCGTAGTTGACGCGCCTGATCCGGGGAAATGAGAGCTAGAGTCCACAGTTGGTTTTGGATTCGTCTTCGATCACTGGACCATGCACATGACTTGCATATAATACTCGCAAGATACCGTATAGGATGATCAATGGGGACAATGACAGACTAATAAAAGGCAACCCCGTCTATGAAAAAGAAATTCGGCGTCGAAGGCCTTAGGCGGATGCACAGTCAGATCGCAAGGATGGCTCCAGCCTCGAACGCCCCTACATATAACGCAAAGGCCGAAAAAAAAATTACATTAGAATTGAGAACGCGGGGCTTGAAATTGTACCATCTGAGTTTTTTAGGGGGTTAGACCTACCGACATACATTAGACACCACGCGAGTTGGATGGGTCAATCCTATAGCATCTCAGTGGTGCGTTATCAGGTATGACCCACCGATCGAGGACGATCGAACGAGACCCAGCAGGGTTCAGCTCCCTAACCGTGCATTGACTGGCTAGAATCCTTCCACGGGTTATAATTAGCGGCGTTTGTCTGAATATTCATTTAATTTCCCCCTTAACACCTCACTAGCGTCCTGGCTCTGCTCGTCGCCTTACAAGCCTTTTCCGATTCGGATCTGGCGGCCAGCCACTGACTAGGGCGGGACGGCGTTATAATCACCGCTAAGACGAACTAGTCAAGAGAAGAATCAAATGAAAAATGACGCTGATCAGCTTTCAGCAAAACCGGATTCCAAGATTTCCCCTGATCTGTCACATCCGCCATCATCCAGCCTCTTTCATAGCGTCGCTTCGTATGCGAGCCTCACCGTACTTCAATGTACGCCTCCAAAGTCTTTTTGTCGCTGCATCCGAAAAACCAAACAAAAGCTGGGCTCGATAGCTCGCCAGGAGTTCGGAGGTATCAACGCCATCCGCGAACTAGGGGTTTAGTCAAGTGGGGCTGGAGACCCGATCTGTCAACTATCGCCGTACATGTGTGGTCCCTTGTTCTGCGATGCACGCTCATTGGCCTATCACAACGTTATCCGGGGACCACTGCGCCGTACGTGCATTGTTCCTGGCCAAGTGGTTGGGCACGAAATTGACTTTCGGCGGGCCGGGTTTTTTCGTGTTTAGCAGGTAAGGAGACTCGGTACATCTGAGACAATGCCCGCTCTTCATTTAAGAGTTTGTGGCCGAGCACGTAACAATCCTGCATTGTTTAATTGGTGGGGCTTCGCGAGATGCAGCTTTTACATTAGCCAACACGGTCGCGTCGTGGTCTATGTGTTGTTCGGTAATTAGGTACGTACACGTGTTTACCTGCGCAGCGTTATAACTCCAGGCAGAGTTTGGGTGCACTCCGTGTGAAGTTCCAGGGGTCAGAGTCAATTATTGTGGATTCATTGAATTCCAATTTGGAATAGAAATTGAACCAAAAAAAAAAACAATTGTGCAAGAGTGGGCCTAGTCGATGTTCTTAGAGCTTTGCGCGACGGGAAATTGACTCCAATCCCTGCAAGCCTAAAACACCGAGTCACATTTCGTGCGCCAATGATCCTTTCTCACAATGCTTTGTGAGTGCATAGTCATCTCAGCGAAGACGTTTTCCATGGCCAGGTCTCCATTATTTGAGTTTGGACTGGGTTGCATGAGCTGCCATTCTCGGGATTCTGGAGTATCGAGGCAGCGAGATTTGGAAATTTGGACCTTGTCTGACTGGACTTAGTAAACCATAGCATGACCCAGTTCACCTAGCTTTCAATGGATGATCTTCTGCAGCGACCTTGATTGGTGAAACTTCCATCGTGACAGGCGGGTGAAAAGTAAGTACGATGTTATGATCTGGGAGAACTTTCTTGTCAAAGCATTCCCTCAGGATTCCCCTGGACGTTACAGCATCCCATCATCTCCACCTGTACATGTAGCGGGCAACATCCGAAATTGAGGTCCCTAAGAGCGGAAAAACATCTTCTAATGCATCTTCTCTTGGGTACGCTGACGTGTGCATTGGCTGCCCTTCTGGAGGGAGATGCATATCCGCTAGGCATAGCCGAGCTGGGATCGAGTATGGTTTGTACAAAATTTTGTTTTGGTTCATGGAATGGTTCATGAGAGTTGGCTGTCCCTAATCTCAAAGTGACGAATGGAAGAAAAAACAGACTAAAAGTTTGGAATGATCAAGTCTTGAGCAGGCTGTCAAACTCTCGGAAATTTTATCGTTTCTCCCAAAAATTTAATTGATCAAAGATGGAACGGGATATGGGGATGGTGAAGATCATAGATCAATCTAAATTGAGGATATGGAAAGCTAGAAAGAAAAGTTTAGCGAAGTATAAGTAAGGGAACTTATTTGTTTACTTTCAAGAAAAGCCAACCTAGATGCTTGAGAGGAATCCAGATATGAAAGTAAATTGTTGACGGCGTGTTAAATGATATACATTTGTGGCAACGTCACTTAGAGAGATTCAGTTGCAGCCCCGACAGGTTCGTCGACCAAAATGTGATACAGCATGTTTATAATGGAGTATGACGGAGTAGGAGTGGGGAACTAGACAATAGACAATGCTAACTTCAGATGTGACGCTTTGGTATAGAGAAGAATAAGATGTTTGAACAGAAAGCAAGAGGTCTAAACAGAAGTGAGAAGGTGGGCTAAGACGTAATCGAGGAGTAAGGACTTACTATGAGGTGAGTCAAGGAAAGAGTTCTATCCCTTATCCTATTCATCTAAGTAACCTTGGAACGCTTGGTATATTGTCCACCGCTAAGGCCTGGCTCGTAGGATCCTACAATAACTAGCAAGACTTGAATGTTCAGTGGTATGCGGATATATAAGTTGACTCTGTTCCAACAATGTTGAGCAGTGTGCTAGTTGGGAAGCCATCTGGGCAGTGGATACTTGAGGGAATTAGACTGGGAAAATACTTCAGGTAGGCATAGTTGCGGAGGATAGGTAGCCACCCCCAGCGAGATATATTGAAGTGCAGATCAACCTTGAAATAAGATGAGGCTCTGCTTCTAACCAATCTTATATATACATGTATTTCGTCTGGACGTAGTGTATGATGGGGGTGGTACTGCATCATTGGGTCGGAATAACCTTCATCTCTCAGGGTCGATCCCCTTAACGGTGTGTCAATGGTGCCCAACGGCTGCTATTTACTACTCGGATGATCCATTACGTCAAATATGGTTGTCGGAAAGTACACAGTATAATATTCTAAATGGGGGTGCTCTCCAAAAGAGGATAGCTTCGATGTCGATCTCGGCAGGATATAGCATGTACAAAAGTAAAACGTTCACCATGGCCGCAGCCCTTGGTAATTGAATCTTACATATAAAATAAGGCAAAGGAAATCAAACATATCCTTCAATTGAGGATTTGCGACATAAGTAAGTCAAAATTGAAGAGAGAGAGAGAGCGAGATAGGCACCAATGATGAAACATCACGTGCCGTCACTCCCCACATGTACAGGGGGGCTGTGGTCGACGATGCAATGAAGCTTGTCTAGACCAAACATTCAATTCTCTGTGGTATGCCAAGTCCTTTCTTCATACGCCTCCCACCAAAATTATTAACCTCAAAAATTTCATAGACCTTTTTACATCCCTTATCTCCGGCCCCGGGCAATAACTTGCCCGCCATGGATGACCTCAACGGGCTGAGCTGGACCTCCAACTCAAATGCCCCGGCCAACAAACCCCCTCCGATGTCCTCAGGGATAATGTTTCCTAATGTACGACAGACCAGCGCTTCCGGCAGGTCAACCCCCCTGTCCGCAGCATCAAATCATTCCAATTCGTCATCGAAACCCGCCCCCTCCACCGGAGACAGCTTCGCGAACTTGGTGTCGTTCGGTTCCTCCGCCGCAAACAAGAACCTCTCCCTATTGGAGCAGCAGAAGCGACTAGAAGCAGAGAAGGCAAAGAAGGAGGCTGAAAAGAGAAGCCATTTTGAGTCGCAATATGGGGGTCAGAACTCGCAGTTTTGGGATAGCCTCGAGCAAGGACGTACCCAGAGCCCTGCAGGTGTAAGCCTGTCACAACCCGTCGCGTCGCCCGCTGACGAGGACGACTTACTGGCTGCTTTCAATGCGAAAGCGCCGGTCGATGCTTCGACGAATTTCCCTGTGCCCAGCGCCTCTCCATCACCTCGAATCGGCACGAACACTCCACAAGGATCGAATGGTGGGGGTATTACGATGCAGGACAACACGAGTGGTATGGATGCCTTCGATGAGGATGATGATCCATTTGGTCTGCGCGAATTGAAAGCCAAGTCAGCCTCTCGTCCTGCGGTGCCAGCGCAAGATGACGACGATGATTTTCTTGGACTATTAGGAAAGCCAGTGTCGGAAATACCACGTCAACAGGTGACACGGGAAACAAGAGCATCCCCCAGCCATGACCGAGAGGAGAGTGATGCATCACCTATGCCATCAAACGAGGTGGACCGCGCAATTGCAGAGTTGGTTGATATGGGATTCCCAGCAGACAAGGCTCGCCAGGCCCTCAAAACAACCCCGTCGGGTACTGATGTACAAGCTGCAGTTGGTTGGCTTTTGACCACGGCGCACGCCGAGGCTCGACAGAAGTCGCAGGGACAATCCCCGGCCAACGGTCCTCGCAATGACCGGTCGGAACGAAGCCAGAGCCGTAATCGGGACGCACCATCCTGGATGAGCGAAGGAAGATCACAGACGCCCCAGTCACGTAATGACAGTCGGAGTCCCGCCGCCGGCGAG
Source organism: Penicillium longicatenatum (assembly GCF_028827895.1). Lineage (NCBI taxonomy): Eukaryota > Fungi > Ascomycota > Eurotiomycetes > Eurotiales > Aspergillaceae > Penicillium > Penicillium longicatenatum. Next base: position 2,616,193 of record NW_026643120.1, on the reverse strand, counting down.
AGAGACCCGGCCCAAATGGCACAACAATTCGGCACTAACTTTTTGAAAACTGCAAACTCTTTGTGGAAAACAGGAAGCAAGAAATTCCAACAAGCTGTGAATGAATTCAACGCCGATAATGACCCCAGCCAACCCAAGTGGATGAGGGATGCGTCTGTTCCTCGTGAGGAGTCATTTCCTCAGCCACAACCTACCCGACGAAGTGATGGAACAGGTCAAACGCAAGGGCAAAACGCCCCAGGGTTTACCGATGAAGCGCTCCTGCTTGATTCAGGAGAATCGCGTCCTCGTAAACCGCCGCGGCCATCTCAACCCGCCCAAGGAGGTCGTGATATCCACGCCCAGCCATCTCCCCCGGCTGGTCAGCCTATGCAGCCACCCAATTTTCTTCAACGACCATCACGACCCAGTTCCCAAGAACCCAAATCTCGGCTTTCCCGGTTTGCTGCCGAAGAGCAATCTGCTCAAAACTATGTTAGCCCGGCGAGACGCAAGCGGCCCCAGCCACCGGCGCCAGCGGTGCCAGAGCCTGATGTTGATCTTTTTAATTCTCCTGTACCGTCATCAAAACCAACACCCCAACCTAAAGCTGTACCCCCTGCACGGTCTGCATCTATTCCTGTACGACCTAAGGCCCCAACGCGCGCTGTTCCTCCTGTCTCCCCGGAGGCTCTGCAGTCTACTCACCGCCACCGTGAGAAAGCAGCAGAGGCATACAAGCGGGGCGACTATGCAGCTGCTCACCAAAGCTTCTCTACCGCTCTTGACATGCTCCCTGAGAAGCATCCAATCACCATCATGATTCGCAGCAACCGTGCAATGACGGCTCTGAAGACCGGTGAGCCCAAGACCGCGATCGACGACGCAGACATTATCTTGAATGTGATCGGTCCATCGAAGGGCGAAGAAGAAGTGATTGAACTAGGAAACGGAGAGCCTGCCAAGCCAATGAAAGATTTCTTTGGCAAAGCTTTGATGCGCAAGGCCGAGGCCCTGGAACAGCTTGAACGCTGGGCTGATGCCGCACAGGCGTGGAAGCTAGCGGTAGAGTCTGGCCACGGTGGAAGCACCAGCATACAGGGTCGAAATAGGTGCGAGAAAGCTGCTGGGATCAGCAAGCCGCCTTCGAAAGCGCCAGCCCCCGCCAAGAAAAGAGTACCACCGGCACCTAAGAAGGCCTCTGCGTTGTCTGACCTATCTGGTGGTTCGAGCTCTGGGCAGGACTCGGAAGCTGTTAGCCGTCTGCGCGAGGCTAATCAAGCTGCCGAGCGCGCTGATCAGGAAAAGTTTGCTCTCACAGATAGTGTCGAAGCAAGAATCACTGTCTGGAAGAGTGGGAAGCAGGACAATCTGCGTGCGCTTCTGGGCAGCTTGGATTCAGTGCTATGGTCCGAGGCTGGCTGGAAGAAGGTCGGCTTGTCAGAACTGGTCTTGCCGAACAAGGTGAAGATCCAATATATGAAGGGCATTGCCAAGGTGCACCCTGATAAGGTATGTTGCTCCAACTTTATAATCATTGAACGTCGAATGAAATGCTCACTTTTGTTCTCTAGATCTCTACCACCGCCACTACGGAGCAGCGCATGATTGCCGGCGCAGTATTTGGAACCTTGAATGAAGCTTGGGATAAGTTCAGGGTGGAGAACAATCTTTGAGTTTTATACTGCCTGTTGATGCTTTGTTTACTAGCATTGTGTTTCGTTGTCCGTTACATACCACCATCACCACCCGATTCCCCTCATATTTGCTTTGAAAATACTTAGAACATTTTCCATAACAGCATGCATTGGCTGCAAATGTGACCCATGAGACTATGATCGCAAAATCACATATATTACACTCCACTTCCATATCTGCTGTAGAAGAATGACGGTGAGGCTATATCAGAAACATGCTTATCATCACTTCACGTCGTATAATTTGTCTTGACAATTAGGTGGACCTTTGAATTCAAGGGAAAGTACAGAAATCTGATCATGTTCAAGACAACCCGCTTAATAGTACATGCATTATTTTGGTATAACCGTCCTCATCACGCCTCAGTCTTCTCTTCCGATGCTGGTTGTTCGGTCGCCTTCTTTTCCTCCTCCTCCTTAATCCGCTGTGCCTTGAATTCCTTCTTCATTTGCTTCCTGCTCTTCTCATTCGGCTTGTTTTGCGCTGCATCCACCTTAGATGAAGGCCACTGCTGGCGACACTTCTGCTCCTCCTCCTCTGACCAATCTCTGGGAAGGATGGCAAACACCAAGTATGAAGTGTGAGTCTTCAGCTCTGGCTCGGGGCGGTGCACCAGGCGACCCAACTTGTATGCTGGTCCTGTTGATTTCTCGACTAAGTACTTTGCCGGGGCCTTGAGATCCTCTTTCTGGGCTTCCGCATCTTCTGGATCGACAGTCTTGTCGGGTATGTTGAGGCGAATGCGCTTAGCCCGCTCCTCATCCGCCCAGAGCTTGTGAGCTGCCTCTTCCACAGTTGTGGGGTAAACGGTTGCTCCGCGCACGCCCTCGGCATCAAGTCCGACACGATCGCGCTTCACGTCAATGCGGTTGTGCTGCACCTCGACCATGGAGATATTCAACCAGGATAACTTGCGCATCATACGGATGGTGCGCTCCGCTTGCTCGAGACACGGCGAAAATGTGCAGATGAATGCGGTCGAAGAGGGGTCGAGTGGAGACTCAGCGCCAGAAGCTGGCTTGCGCACAAGATGGGGAAGTGCGAGCCATGGGGCTGGTAAGTCAAGGAAGATAGCATTGGCCTTGGGCGATTTCCCTGTCTTCGGATCTCCCAATAGGAATCCATCTTCGTAAACGTCGCGGTGGGTCACCTCGACCAGCCCGTCCAGTCCATGCTCCGTGATCTCCTCTCGTACCTTTCCAGCGCGCTGCTCGTGGAACTCGAAGCTGCACACCTTTCCGAGCCTCCGCTTCTTAGTCGTGGGTTGCTGCTCTTCGCTGGGATACCCATTGAACACGGCACGGACTGACGCGTGGGTGAATGAGCCACTACCAGCGCCAGCCTCGATGATTGTACTTCCTGGGCGCACGCGGAGCCGGTGCAGGATATAGCTGTAGTCGGGGGTATATACGACCTGTGTACGGTGGGGAAGAGAATATGTCCAGGATTCGGGCGTTGGGTACATCATGTGCAAGAAACCACTTGATGCGGTAACCGGTGTCTTGACGGGGGGAGCGTCGTCGTCGCCGGTGGTTGTCCCCGAAGCATCCAGCTCCTCGGCCTTGCGCTTGGCTGGGTTCTGAGGTTTGCGGCCGCGTGAACCGGTGTCGACTTTCGAAGCTGCAATTTGAGAGCCCCAGGGTTGGCCGAGCAAAGTGGTATGCGGGAATGACCCGAAGCGAGTATTGGCCACTTTTCCTTCCTTGTAACCTAGGTTCTCGTCATCGTGGGTGCGGAGGATTGTCGGGATAGTCTGGTCGCGACGGATATGGAGCATCGCAAGACTATCGGGCGCCGAGCAGGCGCCAGGAGTGAGAAATGGAGACGGCATGCTGATAAGGGAGCTCGAGTCAGCTCGAGGTACTCAGCGGCTGCAACACGAACAGTCCCTGTAGGCGTGAAGGGTATATCTTGAAGAGCTAAAGAAGCTTTGATTTACTTGGAGAAAAAGCAGATTGACATTTCCTATCTTGGTTGTTAGGGCTCAGGGCTTGCGGGACAACGTTGAGCATGGACCAATCACAGAGCATACCAACTGTTGCGATGACTCGATCTGCGTGTTTCCATGCTAAGTTGCCCCTCTTGTCTTGTCTTGGTCTGCCTTTTCTCATTCCTTTATGCCCCTCTTTCCCCGGTCCCCTCTCCTTCCCAAGCAGCAGTTTCGCTTCCTGTCTGTATCGATTTCTGGCGCGTCTAGATCCATGTCGTCTCGACAACAGCCGCCATGGCGGCAACCTGCCTCCCACCCCGAAGCGCAGCAACTCCCAGCTTTAAAAGTTTGGAACTCCTTGACTAAGTCTAAGACGCCCTTTGTTCCAATCGACCCTGCCGGCAAGAAGGTCTCCTGGTACGCGTGTGGACCGACCGTGTATGACGATTCGCATTTGGGGCACGCCCGGAACTATGTGACCACCGATATCATCCGGCGCATTATGCGCGACTACTTCAAGTTCGACGTTCACTTCGTGATGAACATTACAGATGTTGATGACAAGGTACGACCACCGGAGTTGGTGATTTGGACCCCAGGTTGCGCGCAATGACGACTTACATAGCCCCCACCTATAGATCATCCTGCGCGCGAGACAGCAACACCTCTTCAACGAATTCGTCGCAATCAACCCCACAGTCACACCGGAGGTGCTCGACACTGCCAAGAAGGCCTATTCTGCATACATTAAGAAGAATCTTCCTCTCTTGAGCCCCGACCTCACCCCCTCAGAATACCAAAATGCAGTGGAGAAGGCTTACGCAACGGTGCTGAGCGGTGGAGCTCTGGCTGGCAACGAGAAGGCGGGCGATGACGAAGCCAAGGTCAAAATGCACATCAAGACAGTGGCATCGGCTGCAAATGTTCTTGCGCAAGCAGAGGCCAGCAAGCCTGCCGATCCGGCGCTGTTTGCCGAGTCCTTCTACTCCAGTGCTCAGGATGTTCTCCTCCCCTACCTGGATGCTTTGAAGGGCGCATCAATTGACGCCAATGACCATGGAATCTTCACAAAGCTTACTCGCAAGTATGAGGATCGGTTTATGACAGACATGCGGGATCTTAACGTCCTCGACCCCGACGAGTTGACTCGTGTCACTGAATACGGCCCTGAGATCGCGGATTTCGTCGAGCGCATTGTGAAAAACAACTTTGGATATGTCACTGAGGATGGATCGGTGTATTTCGATATCAACGCTTTCGAAGGTGCCGGGCACAAATATGCCCGCCTTGAACCCTGGAGTCGCTCTGATAACAAGTTGGCCGCCGAGGGCGAGGGAGCTCTTACTAGCAAGACCACTGAGAAGCGCGGTGCTTCCGATTTTGCTCTCTGGAAATCTTCCAAGCCCGGAGAGCCAAGCTGGGACAGCTCTTGGGGTAAGGGTCGCCCTGGCTGGCACATTGAGTGCTCGGCCATGGCGTCTGCCCGACTTGGCAAGCAGATGGACATCCACTCGGGCGGTATCGATCTTGCTTTCCCCCACCACGATAATGAGTTGGCTCAGAGTGAGGCATACTTCCACAACCACGAACAGTGGGTCAACTACTTCTTGCACATGGGTCACTTGTCTATCCAAGGATCCAAGATGTCCAAGTCCTTGAAGAATTTCACCACCATTCGGGAAGCACTAGAGAGGGAGCAGTGGACATCAAGAAGTCTGCGCATTACATTCCTTCTTGGTGGTTGGAAGGATGGCGTGGAGATTACTGATGAGCTTGTCTCTGCTTGCAGCTCCTGGGAGGACAAGGTCAATAACTTCTTCATCAAGGTGAAGGACCCTGCCGCTCTCCAGGGCTCTGCCTCCCCTGATAACACTTTCGGTGCCGATCTTGAAGCGGCCAAGACTGCCGTAGACGGTTACCTTTGTGATTCTTTCAATACCGTGGGGGCTATGAACGCCATCTCAGAGCTCATCACCAAATACAACACTGCCGACAAGGCCACTATCAACCCTAATGATGTCAAGGCTGCCGCTCAATTCGTTACTCGATTGGTCAACATTTTTGGTCTCAATGGATCCGCTCCCGCCGACACCACAGAGATCGGTTGGTCGGGTATCGATATCCCCGAGGAGGCCAAGCCTTTCATCTTGCCCCTTTCTACCATGCGCGATACTCTCCGCCAAGCGGCCCGCTCAAAAGAGGGAATTTCCGCCCAGGTGATCGAACAGGCTACCAAGGAGTCTACATCCCAGGACGTTTCTGACACTGCCAAGCCTTACGCTGAGGTCCTTTCCAACTTCCGTGCCTCGGCCTCTGCTTTGCAGTCATCTGAGACTGCCGGAAAGGAGATTCTGGCTCTCTGTGATCGCGTCCGAGACATCGACCTCTTCGATCTCGGCCTCTACCTTGAGGACCGCGATAACCTCCCTGCTCTCATCCGCCCTGTGACCCGTGAAATGATCCAGGCTCGCGAGGAGAAGGCCGAGCGCGCCCGTCAAAAGGTCCAAGCCCAGAAGGCAAAGGAAGAAGAGGCTCTCAAGAAACTCGAGAAGGGCAAGCTCAGCCATCTGGAGATGTTCCGCACTAGCGAGTACAGCGCCTGGGATGACGACGGTCTTCCCACCCGTGACACCGCTGGAGAGGAGATCACCAAGAGTCGGGCAAAGAAGCTTCGCAAGGACTGGGAGCGCCAGAAGAAGGCCCACGAGGCCTGGTTGGCTAGTCAGGCCAAATAGATGCACCTACCTTCAGTGGAAGAAAAAAAACTCAAGCATTTTCATATTTCTATCTATGTTTCGGGGGTATTTTAGGTGGTTTTACATGTATGCATCGCAGGGCGTTTTCTGGACAAAATCATCTTGAGTGGAATATCTCAACTATCCTACGTATACAGTTACAACCATAGCACGAAGGCCCTATTAATATGCCGGCTATTTCTTATCTAGTCTCCTAACGTTTTTCAACACTCATCTCATTCCAGAGCTGTTATCATATAATAATGGACCTAAGCCACCTAGGCATGGTTTCCTGATCACTTCTGTACAATGTGCATATGCACAGGAAACTCATAATGCCTCTTGCACCGAGCCTGCAACAAAATTCTGGGTAAAGATTATAAAAGGTTTGAGCTCATACCCCACTCAATGAGGCTGCATGAGCCCAAGTTTCATATCCACGACATGGACGGAGTAACACGTGACTCGACGTCATCCACATTAGTCCCGCGGATTTCTCTAGCTTTTTCCTTTTCACGTCAATTGACTTGGTAAACGTGTGCAAGGGTGCGATTTTCGATTGAATCAACTTGCAAATTGTGATCGCCGTGCCCTGCAACTCCAGATATACCTCTGCAGCGTCCTTCGTTGCCCGGCAGAGATTGAAATCAGCATTCTACGCACGCGATGTTCCCCCCACAGTTGGGCAACCTAAACATTGAGGCACTGAGTGGCATTTGTGGGTAAGTTAAATTCATCACAATATCCGAATCAATTGTTCCATGGTTTGCGGTACTTCCAGTATGCGGATATCTGTACCACCTGCATTGATTTCACGTTGATCGACTTGATCTGTCACGACTCCACACCTGAAAAGTGCCTCCATACTTTACTGATATTTCCTAGCTCAATCTCTCTTGTCTGCTGGGTGGTAGTTTTCTCTCCACAGATCATTGAAAACTTCCGACGTGGCTCTGCAGATGGCCTCTCACTTCTTTTCCTCATAGTTTGGCTGGCTGGCGATGTCTTCAACATTCTTGGAGCTGTCATGCAGGGCGTCCTGCCAACTATGATTATCTTGGCAGTCTACTACACATTGGCAGATATTGTTCTGCTTGGGCAGTGCTTCTACTACCGAGGATTTAACCTCAAAGAAGAGTTCTCGCCTTCGCCCACCCCAGATGCTCCCGCTGGGGCCTCAGGCGAAAGTGCTGATTTCGGACCGGCACCAACCGAGCAATCAGCTCTGCTTCCAAAGTCCAACGGACATGCCCATATCCACGGCCCGCACACAACTAGCAATGGCGCTCAGCACCATGGGGAAGTACCGTCATTAGCTCAGGGACGTCGTCATTCTGCAACCTCATTTCGGGAAATCTTGCATTCCGTCGATGGAACCCATCTATCTCCCGCGACACCTCTCATTGATGCAAATGTGACTGCCGCTGCTCTTGCGCGTCGTCGTCAGCGTAGAATCTCTAGCATCCAAGCTTTCCTGTTCAATACCACTGCCATTGCCCTCGTCTGCACTGCAGGTGTCCTCGGCTGGTACTTCAGCCCCGCTTCGAAGAAGAGCTCAGAGCCCGAGCCTCTCACTATGGATACAATGGGTCAGGTCTTCGGGTATCTATGCGCGGCTTTGTACCTCGGCTCTCGGCTTCCACAGATTCTTTTGAACTTCCGGCGGAAATCTACCGATGGTGTCTCTTTCTTGTTCTTCCTGTTTGCTTGCATTGGCAATCTGACTTATGTGCTGTCTATTCTGGCATACTCTCCCGTTTGCCGGGGTGTGAAAAGCGTGGATATCACTTCCCACCACCATCAACCGAAATGCGCCCCGGGCGAGGCCACGGCTATTTATGGACGGTATATCCTGGTCAATCTGTCGTGGCTGATTGGCAGTTTTGGAACACTCTTGCTCGACGGAGCGATTTTCGTGCAGTTTTTCTTGTACCGCGATGCCAAAGATATTGATGAGCACGATGGGTAGATTACTGAATGTACATTTGTATATATGATTGATCAGACGAAATTAAAAGCTTCATTTATATTTATATAAGGACTCGCGAACATCCTAGCGTTCGTGATGTCAGATCGTGCCGTTCTCCAGGTGATACATCAAGTCTTCACGAATAAACCGTTTCATATCATCGAAGTTCTCTCCCAACCATTCAAGGTAACCGTATGCTCGAGTATGATCCCCCGCAAAGGCAGAAAGACCCGTCTTGCCTTCTGGTCCAAAGCGCATAAACTGACCACCTGTCGAGTAGGCCTCCCACGGCTGCTGACCATGAGCGAAAGCCGCCCAAAGGCGAGCAGCTTCCAATGAGACATCACGGGTGGCCTGAGGACAAGAGTCTAGCTCGTTCAGATGCATGAGAAGGGCACAGAGTCCATGATAAGACATTCCTTGCGTAGCACCAGGGAAAGGGGACGGTTCCTCCCAGTGGTACAAGAAGACATTATTCTTCCATGAGTCGGATTTGCGAGATGCCTCAGCAATGCCGATGTTGGGGTACTGGAACAAAACAGAGCCCAGAAGAAGGCGGAAGGCATCACGGAATGCCTCGGCAGACTGTCCTTGCGAAAAGCCAAAGTGATGACACAATTCTTTCGCCTTGTTATCAGGGAAGTTTCGTGAGATGGCCTCATGCAATTTCTCTTGAGTCAATCTTCTAAGCATACCATCGAAGATGAGTGCTTCGACATTAGTATCGCCAAGGATAATAGACTTGCAGCGAGCATTGGACACATTATCATCGAACGACCAGGTCTTGGGAATCAGTTTCCCATCACCAGCCGGTCCCATCACGGCCTGGCCTGCATATTTGAGAATGTCATTGACATCTAGACTGCGAAGGTGCTCTAGTCGAGCACTAGGAGTGGAGCCAACAGCGCCCGCCCGTTCACACAGGCCATTCCACTGCTCCTCAAATAGCTCTGAGCGAACTGGGAACAAGGTTGGGGCTGCACCGGACATCATGATCGCACGATCAAACAGCTCATGACCCGCGAGCAGATGAGCATGAATACTAGCGCTACCAGCACTAACACCAAAGACAGTGATGTTATTTGGGTCACCGCCGAAGTCGGCAATGTGTTGGTTAACCCACTCCAAGGCATTCCGCTGGTCAACGATACCGTAATTTCCGACCGGCTCTATGCTGCCATCGACTTCTGTCGCCAAATCTGTGGAAGCAGAAAAGCCGAGAGCGCCAAGTCGGTAGTTCATTTGAACTAAGATGACAGGGGTATTTGAATTCCGGGCGTGAGCCAAGAAGCTCTGAGGACGGTAACGGGCGACAGAGTTAGCGCCATAGGCGAAGCCTCCACTGCAGACGATTAGTGAGGATAATGTATAAGTGTGTGTTCACATACCCATGAATCCAAACCATGACAGGCAAAGACCCGGCTTTTCCGAGGGCTTCATTGGGAACAGCAATATTGAGGTTCAGACATTTGAACTCGTCGTCGCCTGGAGTGGGATCATTGGTTCCTCCTGTAACTAGAACCATGCCATTTCCCTGATTACAACGAGGACCGAACTGCGTCGCATTGTATGTCCCCTTCAATGAGTGTCGAGTCACACTGTGAGTCCAGCGCTTGGAGACATTTGCATATGGGATTCCGCGGAAAAGCGCAATATTACTGTCATTGTCGAGGGCACCGAGAACCTCGGCACCCAGTGAAGGGGCGTTGATACAGATTGTAGGAGTTTCGACCATTTTGATAACAATTGTCGAAAAGAGACAGAATCGTTAGGTGGACATGAGGGGCATCTTTATAACCGGCAAAACGTAAAACAATCACTCGGAATATCCTCGGAAGGATATTAGCTTAGCCCGAGCTAACAGAACTAAAACCTCAGCGTTCAGAGTCAAACGAGTCAAAAGACTACTCAACTCACATGAACTTGTCTGGATGAAGCTTAGAGCCAAGCCACACGGTAGTTAAGCGAAGCTAGGGAGATTCGTCGGCAATGCAGTCCTAGTGTCTGGGCATTTCCCCGCAGGATCAATACTTCCCCGGTTCAAAGGTCGGTGCTTCCCCACAACTGATCGCTTATCCGGGGAAGTTGTGGAGACGAAAGGACGTGGTCAGAAATTTGGAAAATGTGCTATAAAATCCCCCACATTCGGGGGTTGGGAAAGGGCACTTTTCTTTCAAATTATCTTTCATCATGAAGGCAGATGGCAGGGACGCTCCTTCCGTTGATCAGCTCGAGAATGCTCAGCCTGCTCCTATAATTATACCGGCAGAAGTCGTGGACAAAATTCATAATGGTGATGATGCACTGCAATTCCTTCAGCAGGGTCATGAACCCTACTCAAAGGAGGAAGAGAGACGCGTTCTACGCAAGGTTGACATTCGAATGCTCACTCTGATGCTCATTGTTAACGGATTTCAATTCGTGGATAAGAATGCGAGTTATCTTTGTCTCCCCACCCTTGGGTCCTATAGCTAATAAGAAACAACACAGACCATGTCATATGCTGGAACCTATGGTTTGACCACCGAAGCTCATTTGGTGGGACAGCAATACAGCTTGCTCACCACAATCTTCTATATTGGATATTTGGCTGCCCAATGGCCGGCCAACTGGCTGATGCAGAGACTACCAATTGCGAAGGTTTTGACCGTCACATTTGTGCTTTGGGGTACGTAGCAGTATGTCAAGCATCGCATAGCTAGTCACTAACGTTTGTTACTTTATTCTAGGTGCTACTTTGACAGCCACGGGAGCATGTACAACATTTCGCTCCCTAGCAGCCCTCCGACTTCTCCTCGGCATATTTGAGTCGGCCCTGAATCCTGGCTTTGTCCTAATCACATCCTCTTGGTGGAAGCGTGAGGAACAGCCCTTCCGTGTTGGATTATGGTACAGTGCCAATGGCTTCATCGGGGCGCCTTCAGGCGCAATTTTCTATGCCATTGCACATCTCCATGTGAGTCATACTAATAACCGTACCTACCTCAAGTCTCGCTAATCATATATCCAACAGGCGCGTAACCTCTTTGCGTATCAATGGATGTTCATAATCTTCGGAGCTGTGACATTCTGCTTTGGCATCTCCCTCTGGTGGTTCCTACCCGACTCCCCAATGACAGCGCGCTTCCTGACGGAGCGGGAACGATTCATTGTAGTGGACCGTCTTAAGAGCAACAAGACTGGTGTGAAAAACAGCAATGTAAAGACGGCGCAGTTCAAAGAGACCTTATTCGATATCCGTATCTGGATGCTCATCATTGCAATCTTCTGCCACAACATGACCAACAGTCTTCAGACCACGTTCATGGGAATCATCATTAAAGGCTTCGGATACAGTACCTATGAGGCTGTGCTGTTGAACATTCCTCCTGGTATTATTATGGCCGTCAGCATGGTTATCGTCAGTTCATTCCTATCCACAAGATGGGGCAAGGATAAGAGAATCTTCTGCATTATTCTCTGCTACATGCCTGGTATCATCTCCTCGGTCATTCTCTACGTCAGTCCAATTAAGGATTCGACAAAGCACTTGCATCTCTTTGCTATCTTCATTGTGCCCATTGTCGCCGTTGCATCGGGTATCATGTACTCGCTGCTTGCGAGTAACGTGGCTGGTTATTCGAAGAAGGTTCTGGCTGGTGCCATGTTCTTCTCTTCTAACTGTATTGCCAATATTATCTCACCACAGACGTTTATCACTGCCGAGGCGCCCAAATATACCACTGGAATAGTCACTTCACTGTGCATGTTCGCAATAAATATTGTGCTTTTCTCCATTCTATACCTCATCTACACTCGTGAAAATAAAAAGCGAGAATCTCAAGATGAGGGCGAGATGACTGAAGAGATGGAGCTGGCCAATGCTTTTGCGGATTTGACGGACCGACAGAACATCTCGTTCAGGTATACTCTTTAGCGAGTTTAAAACTGATGAATGAAGCAACGCATGTTCGGATCCTATGTTCAGCTACATTATAATAGTTCATATGTAAGAATTGGAAATACACTTTTATATATTTAATAAATGTTGCCACATACTCAAGTCATTCAAGATCAGCCAAGAAGCAAACAACAGCGGACGCAAAAGCCTTAGCATCGTCCTGACGATCCACCAAATCAGGTCCAACCTGCTCCAGAAACAGCGCCAACTTCGACTCCTTCCACCCCATCACCGGAGCAGCCTCAATGCACATCTTCGTCAATCCAAATGCATCCATCTCATAATGTCCCTGGACAGAAAGAACTCGCCCAGGGTTGTAAAGTCCCTGAATGGGGCAAATAGGTGTACTTCCAATATTAATCCACGGCGCCGGAAGAGACACAGGCGGTGACTCGCTCAGCGAAACAGCAACACCCTTCTCAACAGCCATGACACGATCGCCATGGAACATCTGAATCCGCAACTGACCCTCGGGCAAGTGACCAAGCGCAGTCGGGAACGAGCGCACGAAATTCTCGTTCAACTGGACAGTATAGATACCAACTTCCCTTCCGAGAGGGCACTTCTCAACATACACATCGCGAACCGAGTCATCCGGCACACGGACAAGAGCATGAGAAATAAGCTGGTGGCCGAAACAGGTACCCATAATGCGTACTTCGGGGTAGTCGTCGTAGACCTTTTTGACGAATTTCTCCAGAACCTGCATCCAGGGTGAATGGGCCATTTCATACACGCCAGGTGAGCCGCCCGTGATCAAAATCGCGTCGACAGGGTTGAGGACGGGCCATTGTTGCTGGCTTTGGGCGGGACTTCCGCGCAACCATTCAAATTCAGGATAATGGCCTCCGCGGATATCGAATGCCGTAACGGTGATGTTGATGGGGTTTGTGTTGTCCGGGTGTGTTTTATTAAGGTGGGCTGCTGTTTCGCGTAGGATGTCGCGGAAGTGGGCGCTGCAGAGGCCTCTTGCTTCGTATAGAGGACGAGCCGGGATGTCGACGTCCAAGACAGCGATGTGGATGTTGCGGACCATGGCTGCTTGCGATGGTAATTTCTGATTTGAATATGTGTGTTTGTGCTTTTGATGAATTTTTCTCTAACTGTGTTGTTGGTTTACTTGACTACTTCCTGCCACTGGAGGACGAGCTCGAAATAAGACAGCAAGCGACCCCAAGACGCCATCGGGAATGTTGGCCAAAAAAGTTAGACTGTATATTGCCTTTGAATAACTCATGTGTAATAAAAACATCGCCGCGTAAGAGATGGTGCCAAGTTTACTCCAACGGACTCCAATTTGATCGGGAGAATTAGGTAAAAGTTAGGTTTCGCGGAGCATGAGCTTAATTTTAAGCCCCACTCCCGGTGAGAACCTTGGTTTACACGGCTACATTCTGACCCAGCTCAAGAGTTTTATTGGAGATTTCGTCTTTGATGATGCGGGTGGTCTTGTTACTGCATGCAACTATGGAGCATTTGACGTTTAGTATTCAGGAAACCCCCGCTCTGTAGAACCTTAGTGAGTGATCGTCGACCTAACATTCTCCTTTATATGGACGGTAATTTTCTTTGCAGCCAATCAATATGACCGCGATTTCGGATGTCAATGCTAAATTTTAGTCTATATCCACAGTGAACCACCTCGGATAAATAAGCCTTAGGAATAAATCGGAACCAAGAAAGTAGCTCCGGAAGTAGAGCTTCCAATATCCGTGGCAATGTTAGTCATGAATACATTCAGCTTCACCAGTTGAGGGACCATCAGAGCCTTTAAAGTTTAGAAGGATGGTATTATCAAATAGTATTGAATATCTATGCTTCTTTGGCATGTCCATATTACACATAATTATGCACTCGGCGTTAGGTGAACTTTATTACTGATGAGAAACAAGGTAAGCCTTGGGTGCTTTTTTTTTGATTCGGTTCTTCATCCATTTCAAGTTATTCGTAAACTCCATTAAGATATTTAGCAATGCACCGTTCGCTTAATGCGATAGAAAACAAAACAACAACAAACAAACAAAAGATAGGTAGAAATCAGTCAAGCAAGCGTGAACCATGTTCCTTTACCTAGGAGGGTGGGTGGGGTTCCATCGTCTTGGTTCCGACCTCGCTCCAATTTGTGCTCAGCGAAGTGCCCTTACTCTCGATGTAGCTCTTCATCATAGCACGTTGAGTGTCAGGGTCAGCACCGGCATAAAGCTTCTTGAAGAATCCGTCCACGGCATCACCACCAAAGTCCGAGTCTACGGATTCAGCGTCGGAATCGTCCCCATCGTCCTTGGACTTGGTGTTCTTGGACTTTTTGGCCGTAAGGGTAGACGCAACTTTGTCCCAGTCCTTCGCGCCATGGCGGGATGAGGTCGGGTATGCAGGCCCGGCGGTAGCGGAGGCCGGTGCAGCTGGCGCGGACGGTCGGTCTGCGAGCTTCGTGGTACCGGCGGACGCCTCAAGAGCATTCCACTTCTGGCCCGGTGTCTGCTTCTGCAAGACGATTTCAATTTTCGTGCCCATGACGGTGACCTTGGAGGTCGAGGCATTGATGGGAGCATAGAGGGGGTCAAGGGTGAAATCATATTCGGAACCAGATGGTAGAGGGAACTGAAGAGATATCTGCAACGTAATGATTAGCTCCTCTGGTCCACCATTTGTACAAAGATGAAATCAACTTACCGAGTCGTCCTTCAGCTCCGTTTCAACTTTGTCCTTTGGGACATTCTTCACATACAGTGTCACAACAACTGAATCCTGAGATTGGTACCATTCATGACGGACCTTCTCCGGAACAGCTGCAGCGGAAACATTGCTAGCAGGCTTTTGCTCAGCGGCGTCCACATTTGACTCCGCAGACGGAGCCGCAGCCCTGGAAGTAGGTTGGGCAGCTGGTGAATCCTCAGCGCCTGACTTTCCAGACTTGAGTCTCTCCCATTCAGCCTTCAACTCCTTCTCAGTAGGCACACGGACATCGGTAGGGTACTCGGAAACAGTAACGATGGTTTTCTCGTCACCTTCAAGCTCACTCAGCTTCCGACGGACCTTCGCCATCCAGATCGGCAACTCTGCACTGTATCCGTCCTTTTTCGTCCACCCGCCAGCCAAGGCGTTCTTGAATCCCTCAGACTTGTCAACAGGTTGGCTCGGTCCACCTGCCTTGACCTCAATCTTCTCAAAAATATAATGGGCATCGCCATATCGCTCTAGCTGGAATAGGACGATACCGCGCCGCATCTGGGCGGAAAGGATAAGCTCTCGCTTGCCACGCTCGCGGGCAAGGTAAACTGCAATTTCGGCATCGCGTAGCGCAGCAGTCCGGTTCGGACCACCATCGGCAGGCTTCAGGCGTGAATAGGCAGTTGAGCGGTTTATATAGTATGCTGGGGCGCGGGGCAACTCGCATAGGGCACGGGTGAAGTGTTGAATGGCGAGGGGGGCGTTTGACTCGGCAAGAGCCTTCTCGCCCTGCGATGCGGAGTTCATGCTGACGACAGTGTAATGTTGACCGGTAGGGTAGCTTCCGGAGAAGAGAAAGAGGTGGTGGACGGAGTTGATTGTGGTGGGCAGAGAGGGCGTGTTATGCTTGGTGAAAGCCGGTGCTGCTCGCAGGTGTCAAAGCAACAAAAAATCTCGTCGCGTTTTTGGGCGTAGGGCAATCAAATTACTTGGGAAGATCAGATGTATGGTAAACCTGTGCCCAAAATAATCGGAGATGCGAGCGATTCTACAGCTTTCTCCGCTAGAGCTTCTATTACGTAATGTGGGGATGCGGCTCCCCAGCCAGCTACCTCACACGATAAGGATAAGTAATGCCCGAGTGTATGTTCATGGTATGTACTGAGCTTAAGGCTCTAATTATTAGTTAATCGAATGGTACAGGATAGACCACTTTGGTGCTGTTCACTGTAATGGCTCGTTGCCGAACTTCTTGGCGTACAGGCCAAGAGCACGGATTGGCCAGTAGAACTTATAGTTGGGGTAGGAGATCATGCTAATTAGGTCAGTTTCATACAACTTCCAAAGTAAGAATTTCAAACATACCATGACTGGTTGAAGACACCTTCAATAGACTCTTGTAACCACTCGCCATTGGCTTGTTGCCGGGACATCAGCAGCTTCATCGCCTTTTCAAGAGGCTCCTTGTGGGGATATTGGGCTTCTAGCAGCGCCAGACAGGCCCATGCAGTTTGACACACTTGTGACTTCTCATGCTGGACGTAGACATGCTTCTCACTGCTGAGATAGGATTCACCCCAGCCACCGTCCTCCTTCTGCTTGGACAGCAGGAACTCGCAGCCGCGGCGAGAGTTCTCACTGGTCTCAAATGTCTCACCAATACTAGCCAAACTTTCGAGGGCAAACATCGCGGCGTAAGTGAAACAGATTCCCCAAGATCCGTACCAGCTTCCATCGGTCCGCTGGACTCGCTTGATGTAGGTGACAGCCTTGTCCTTGGCAGCCTTGATCTCGGCCGCGCGGTAGTCAGGGTAGAACTTGCTAAAGAGAGATAGCGCTGTCACCGATGCTGTAGTGCACTCTGGGTAGTCGTACCCAATCATGATTCCACCAAAAACCTCGGCAGCGTTCAGCCACTCAACCTTGGCAGATGCACGTGTAGTCTCATATTCAGTGAAGCCACCAGTGGGGTTCTGCATCAACAACAGACAGTCGACGCTATCCTTCAAGCGGTCCAGAGAAATAAGCTTGGGGAAGTCGTACATTTCCTGGAGTTGGATTGTCGATCGAAGACCCTCAGCGGTGCAATCACTGACGGTGTATCCCTGTGTCTTGGTACTGAAAGGCCAAGCACCTTTGCGATGCTGGCGGTAGCACTTCTCTTGATCAGGCACGTTCTCCCTCAGCTGGTGATCTTCGATGAACTCGAGAGCCTTCGTCAGCATGGGCCGCCACTTGGGGTCATCAGCAAGTCCAGCGACCACGACCGCTTGAGTGACGAATGTTGTATCCCACACCTGGACACCGTTGGTACCGTTTGCCAACATGCCCTCGCCCTTGAGCCACATATAGTCGTTGAGTCGCTCCCGGTGTCGACGCACGGAGTAGCTATCAGGACCATCATGGATATAGCAGGCAACCATGTTCATAGGGTTGTTGACAGGTCCTAGACCTGCGTAGTCAGTGTTTTCGTCTTCCATGCGGATCAGCTCCCAGGTCCAGTCTTCGGCTCGTTTGGTGATAGCTTTGACTCGGAGGAACGGATTCCACACCCGGACTAGAAGTTCATTGATACCGTTTAAGAGCCAAGTCTTCGGGTAATAATTATCAGCGGCATGGATAGAGTTGCGGTGGTTGGCAAAGTTGATAGATTCGTAGGGCTGAGGGTAAAGTTCCTGTCGGAGCTGCCTGGTAAAATCATTAAGCGGGAGAGACCACTTCTTGGACCAGATGTAAGACATAGGCAAGAACACCTGGCGCATATGGATCCACCAGCGCCAAGGGGCAAATGGAACCCAGTCGGGAAGAAGCCTGAAATATCAATCAGCAAAGTCTCAACGACTCGATCAATGCACGACATACCAAATCTCAGGGGGAACGGGATTGACACCCTCCCAATCCATCACACCCAGGACACTCAGCCAAAACTTCGCCCAGTGGGGCCCGTAGATAGCGCCGCCAAACTGGTGAAGCAGGCCACGAGCTTTGATCATGCGAGGATCATCCTCGTGAGCACCGACCAGGCGCAGAGCAACGTAGTTCATAGAAGTACCAAAGCAAGAACTGTGAGCTTCGATGTGCAAACCCCAACCACCATCATCGGGATTTTGGCGGGCGAACAGATAACGCTTGATCTCTGCAGCGTACTCCGGGGGGATGGGAGTGTTGGTCACATAATAGGTGATCAAAATGCCTGGCAAAAGAAACATTGGACCTCCATACTCACAAGCCCAGTTTCCAGGCTCTAGCTGGAGCTTTGAGAAGAAAGACAGGCCGTTCTCAGCTGATTGAAGAGGTGTCTTAGCCTCTGGCAAAATAGGAAGGCCCTGGCAAGCGACATGTTAGAGATGAGGGATTGGATGTAAATTTTGACTACATACCGTTGGAAGTCCCATATGGTACTTCTCGGCGACTGTTTGCAGCCAGGCAGAGTTCTCTGTGTCGGATTCAAGATAGCGCCAAGTCTGGCGGCCTTCTTCGTTGACCAGGCGCCAGCGAGTGTAGTCGGTCTTTGGGTCGCCATTCTCATCTGGTTTAAGGTGACCCTGAGCATCTGTCCTCCAAGGACCAATTGGAGAAGTCATTATTGTGGTTTGGTCAACTTCTCCGAGTACAATTGGAGAAGTTCAGCTGTAGTCTGGGAGCAGTTAGAATTGATAACCTTGGATCACCTTCAAAGCGGGTCGAGGCCCCTGGGGAAGCTGAGTCAGCAGTCTCAGAGTTTCACGGTACAATGAAGTACACGGATTCCTATGTGATGCAGCGCATTTGAAGATCTATTGATTTTGCTTTGTTCGGAAAATGAAAGATCCACTGAATACATGAAGTTGTGAGGACATTGGCCGGTGTGGTGGTTGGTAGGATCCCACAGTCAAAAGGGGCTATCCGGAACACAGGCATTCTCGAAGCACAAGTCACGGAAGTAAACAATCAACAATTATTTCCAAATTTTTTCTATCAATTGATACTAAACGATTCAGACGCTCAATCTATTTTGAAAACGCTTACTCAATGAAAATCAATTGATATGAAAATGGACCTTGTAATTCAAGTTGAAAACGTAAGCGGTCACGTTAGTCTCATCCGCATGGACATGTGTAGCATTACGGTATCAGAACTACCGTCCTCTCAATCCATAAGTTCATCCAATGGCACAGCCATCAATAGCTCCGAGCTTCTCTGTGCCCGAGAACACTGAAGAAACCTTGGTCCGCGCCTATATCGACAATACCCTCGCGGCTTTACTCCACGAACTTTCGCTACCACGGTCAGAAGGACAACCATCGGTCACGCTGCGACGGAGAACAAGCTCAGCAAGATACACAATTAACCAGCAAAATGGAGCACTGGAAGTAGTGCAGCCGGTGGTGTCATACCGGACCTATTCCTGGCCAGGGAACTCAGCGTTTGAAGCGTGGAGGTTCAGTATGAGCTTCTATTCTTGACATGCTTTTCTTCATTCTATCGTATGGCATGCTAAATTGAACAACTACGAGTAGCGGTTACCATTCGAATCCTTTCAGTGATTGACGAGGCCATACGGGTGGGACGATTAATTTCGAAGAGGTTGGTTCTTCTAGTCGATGGCAACCGATTGGTTCATGCTGAGTGTTTTTGTCCAGAGATATATACTATATCGATCCCGCATACTTTAGGTCGCAGCATGTCGTGGATAGCATAGTAGATGACCTTGCATACACAATTGGAGTGGATCGAACGGCTTTGAATGTTGTGAGTTCCTTCAGGCCCTCAAAACGCAGGAAAATACTCACAATCAGTAGGAGGCAGCAGGGAAAGGACTAGTCACTGGGTCATTTATTTTGAGGCGGGATTCACAGATCGTGCTAGACGCAAGGTCTTCCTCTCAGGTGAGATGAGCTCCGGCACTATGGGCATTGAGCTGTGAATGTGACGGTGGCTGGACCAGGATACTTTGATTCCCCGAATCCAGGAAAACGACGAACTTGATATCTCTGGCACTCGCTGGGTGCTCATTATTGAGAAAGAAGTATGCTTCCCCTCAGAAAGGCTCCATCCAGTTGCCCGAATGACAAGTTTCAGGCAGTGTTCCACCGACTTGCAAGAGATAATTATCACATCACAGCTCTTGCTGGTCAAGGCATTCTCATCACTGTAGGCCTGTATTTTCTATATAATGCAGACAATCGCAACTAATTGATCGAAACCAGGGAAAAGGATACCCGGATATTTGCACGCGTGCATTCATTCGACAGATCTTCGATTTCGCATCCAACGGCAATAGGCGACCCCTACCCATTTATGCACTTGTTGATGGAGATCCAGATGGTATAGCGATCATGTCGACGTACAAGTACGGGTCCATGGCGCACCTTCATGAGAATGCACGACTTACTGTGCCCGGATTGAAGTATCTTGGAATTCGGCTATCAGACGCAGTCCTTGACTCAGATGTTTCAGACAGCGTCCTTCTTTCTTTGACGGCCAGGGACCGCAGGAAGATCAACTCCATGCTTCGCAATAGTCCAGTCTGGGCTGATGACGGGCCAGAACCGGAATGGCGGCTTGAGTTGCAGCGAATGTTGATGTTGAATGTGAAAGTGGAGATCGAGACGATCTATGAGCATGACGGTGGTCTAGAAGGATGGATTAATCGAAAGATGTTCCGGCAGGCATAGTTGATAGGTATTCGAGGGACTGCTGCTGCTGGAATGCTGTAGCAAGTATATCATGAATTGTATAACCTACGCAGATCAATGGTTATAATGGAAATGCCCCACGCTCTCATTTTCAATGGTTAGATATACAAACTGTGCATCGAGAAGCCATTCCCAAGCCATGCAAGAAATTCAAAAACCACCAACTGACGCCAAATCATCAACGCATGTCCATTTCGTTATCAAATTGTCCAAAATCACTTAAAGTCCCAGTCCCTTCCGCACCTCATCCCGGACCTTTTCTTCATATTCGGGTCTTCTCTCACGCCACATCTTGGCCGCCTCAACATTGGCGGGACTCTCATCATTGGGCTCAGCAAGCATGCTCATGACAGAGATGAGAATCTTCTCCACACTCTGGATAGGCGACCAGCGCTCCGAGGCGTGTTCGTAGTGGTTCGGGTCGTCGCCGGGTGGGTGAAGGATGGAAATGCAGACTGTGCCATTGGGGTAGACTGAGAGATTGCAAATCAAATTAACATTTGCTCATGATTAAGGTATCTAGTAGAGGGCGGGACAAAACAAAAGGTTCTATTGCCTGGGAAGAATTTACCGTTTGGATGCCACACTCCACCGCCGACAAACTTCATTGTTGGTGGGCTGAGAGGGTAGTCTTTCGGGAACTTGAGCTCGGCTGCGAATACTCCACCCTCAAAGGGGGTGCCTCCAGGGCCCTCGATCAAGGCTTCCCAGTAGAACATGTCATCTTCCGACACGGGGCCCGCGGTGATGCCCTCTGGTGGGTTGGTGGAGAGGTTCTTGTATTCGTGAAACAGGCGCTTCTGGGCAACCGTGGAAGCCATGTTGTGGAGTTGGGAGGTGAGAGTCCAAGAATTGAGTGATTAAGGAATTGGGAAGAAGTGGGTTGGGGTTGGGTTCCGAGGGGTGGCAAAAGGTGGAGTCCCGTTGAGAGTGCGGAGACAGATCAAGAGGTCCAGTTGAACGAAGTGTGAAGTTGGTGGAGTAGGCTTTGAAAAGCAGTTATTAGTAAATAATAGAGGGTCCTGACTCTCGGAGGAGAAGAAGAAGTGAAAGTGTGTAACACTGAAACCTAAATGATTGGAATGTTGAGTTTCGCGGGGACACCGTCATTGGTCTGCCCCACGTCGATCCTCATGTGCAAATGTTCAGGTTCAGGCTTCGAAGATCAAAACACACAATATAGTAGAGATAATTTGTCTATAGCCGACCTCAGGATATATTCTAATATACAAAATCACAGTCTTTAACTGTCGAACCAATCAAAGATGCTCCCTCCGTCTCCAGAGCCTCCAGAGTCTCCGGAATCATCCCAAGGGTCATCTTTCCAGACGTCTTCTTGGTGGTTTTCAGCCCATGGATCTTGAGAACCATCGGGCGGTTGTTGTGCCTGCTGTTCATATGGAGGAAAATCGGATTGTTCATTCGGTGACGCCTGGCTGCTTTGTTCGCCCGACATGCCACGTTGCATGGCTTCATATCCAGCCATTGCACCAGCGCCGGTTGCGCCTGTGGCCATACCTTCAGCTAATCCACCTGCAGCACCGACTCGGCCCACAGCGCCTGTTGCGGCCTCGCCAATGGCTCCAGCTGCTCCAGCTGCTCCGGCTTCACCGGCCGCGGCGCCACCAACTGCACCACCAGCGGCAGCTTCCCCTCCCATGCCAGGGAACCACAAGGGCATGAAACCGAAGCCGCCACTATGGCTGTGACGGCTGAAATAATCGAAATCGATCGTCACGGCAGTGGCTAGCACAACCGCACGCTGGTCAAGTGTCATGCCTGTGGGGTTTGCCACATCAATAGGCGATCCTCCGGTAGGTAACGCCTCAGTTCCAGCCCCAGCAGAATCCATGCGCAAGGCATAGACACCCGTATCTGTAAAAATCTCTCGGGCAAAACCACCAAAGTTACGGTTCACAGACCCAACTAATCGATTTTCCGCAGACAGTAGATCGAAGTCCAAAGATAGGAATGGCGCATCGACATATGCAAACTGGTTGAATTCGCCCTGTCCTAACCCAGGCTTTTGTGCTAGTTGCATTTGTTGGGATTTTGACAGATCTGACCCAGAAAGCGAAAATTTCTGGGCACCCATGTCTACCGCTGGATTCGGAGACTGGTGATAAGTGAAGAGATTATATTTCCGGCGTAGCGGCGCCCACTCTTGTTGAGATTCACCAATGATCCGCATCTCATCCAAGCTGAGTGGTGAGATGCGCGGGTTCAAGGTCTCGTTGGCTGAGACAAGAGATCCTGGTGTGGTGTTCTGAAGGGCAGTGGAGGAGGTATTGGCGCTTGTGGTGACATCAAGAGGATCATAGATTTTAATTCGAGAGTTAATCCAGGAGAACGGACGATGGAACTGCGCTGATTAGTGGATATCCTTCAATCAAAACGTGGTCTAATGACTTACTCGCAAGACTTCATTCTCATGTCGGTCGAAAACATGCGTCACAAAGCTTCGGTGGGTGCGAAACATTTGACGTGAAATCGTATTGGTCATGCCCTTCTCTTGTTCTGCCATGTATCCCACATGGTTGCCTTGTGCATCCATTATAACGTATTTATTTGCTTGTTCGAAACCACTACCAAGACATGAGTGTTAGCAATTTAGCCATGCACTGGGTTCTATCCTGCACTCACACCATCAGGTTCATCATCTCCAGTTGACGCTGAACTACTAATCCAGAGTTTGCCAATATGCGTGCCGCGGGGTGATTTTCTTTGAGCACCCCATTTGGATCCTCTGGCATATGCACAGGGGAGAGAAGAGTGTTTTTTGACGGATCATAATTGGGATTGGGACCATCCTGAGGTTGGGGACTTGTTTGTTCGCTTTCATCTGGTACTTCAGGCCTTTTGGGTGTTTCGGGGATGTTTTTGGCGGGTTGAATTCGCTGTGATTTGAGCATGCGAGAACTCCTAGGGGAAGTTCTGCTTCTTAAGGATGATAAAGCGCGTTGAGAGGGAGCATTTCGTAGCGATGCTAGACGGAGTCTGCTGCCCCACATTTCGATGGGAGCTGCCAGTCTGTAGGCTGTAAGTAGGGGTTGAGTGGTGGGGGGAGGGTACAGAGGAAGGCGAGCTGGGCGGCAAGAAGTTCTCAAATGACGGAAGCTCACTGCGGCGTTAAGCGGAGATAGCGCCAGGTGTAGATCGCTTTCTACATGAATGCCTCGATAAGATTCTGGCTTTGAACGGCACGACATTTGGGATTTCCAGGTCTTTCTACAGTAATTTGATAGCCTTAAAACCCCAGAAACATCCCCCCCCCTCCTTTAATGTTTGCTGACACCCAGTACTAGGGCGTATTTACGTTGCCCAGCGTCAGAATGAACAAACACCCAATGCTCCAGATTACAAGTCCCGAGACCCGAGTTGAGATCTAATGGCGAACCCCGAAGGCGAGTAAGATTCTGACCAAAGACTTATTGTACTTATATATCCTTAAAATCAATTGACTCCTCTAATATCCCAAAGAGAAGTAATGAAAAAGGTGAAGATGCTAAATGTGTAGTATTTGCGGACGATGATCCGGACCTGCGGCGAACAGTCCATTGCAAGATAAACCTTTCCGATCCTATGTGGAGGTAACATGAGCCAATAAATTCCTAGACCGATTCGACATGCTCCAATAGACTGTCAATTGCTCACAGCAGTCCCTTGCGAGCCAGTTCAATCTTCCGTGCAGCCTCCCCCGCTTTGAATCCTCCTTTGGAAACGCAAATCGCACTGCCTTCTCCGAGCTCAACCTTTTCTTCGACATCGGGGTGTGGGCATGGACAATGATGCGGGACGCTAACGCAGGCGAGGGTACCAGGGCAAAGATATTTGCTGCATTGAGCTGTAGGAGAGTTTTTTGTCAGTAAAACTGGAACATGAGTAGGTTTAATCATGGCATCACGAGTGCTTTTATCATACCTTGGCTCCATGAGTTCTGGTACCGACCGCTGTCACTGGGGACGTCCTGAGCGCCCTGGTGGTGGCCTTGCTGTTGTTGGTTGCCCCCAAACATCTGTTCGAAGAAGTTGAACTGGGCCTGAGCAACGGCGACCAGCATAAGAATAGCCCACACAGACTGAAAAATAGAACGCATCATGGCGAATCGGGCAACAACTGAATGAGTCCAAGATGAGTGTGACCTGACCGATTAAACGGAAAGTCAAGTATAGATGAAGCCAGCTCACGGCCCGCACACGTGACGCCAAGCCTCCAAGAAAAAGTTCCCCTTTGGAGCTTCAACTTCCGCAACCCCAGACTATCCTCGAATTGTCCAACAATGCTGCAACCTAGGTTCCTGACGCCCCTCCGGGCGCTGGAGCGAGCCTTCACTCCATCTGTTCGATCGGCTTCAAGCCTCTACCAGCCGCAATCGCTCATTACACGAACCCTTTCCGCCAACCTCACCATCCCGAAAACCACACCCACACCCTCTCTCCTCTCATTCTCCCAAGTGCGTTACGCCTCTCACGCCTCTCAAGGAACAGCCAACCGACACTCGCGCGACCCCGCTGGAAAGCGTCTGGGTGCGAAGCGTTCCGGCGGCGAGTACGTCGTTCCCGGTTGCATTATCTTCAAACAGCGCGGCTCTAAATGGTTCCCCGGCGACAACTGCGCCATGGGTCGCGACCACACCATTTACGCTACTCAAGCCGGTTATGTCCGGTACTACTTGGATCCTCTCCAGCACCCCGACCGCAAGTACATTGGAGTTGTCTTCGACAAGGAGGATAAGCTTCCTTACCCGCGTAATGCGCCGAGCCGGCGCAGGCTGAACATGGTGTCTGTTCCGCGATTGGAACCCGTCGCTGAGCAGTCTGATCTGGTGGCTGAGATTAACGAGAACGGCACTCAGGTTGGATCCGTGGCGGCTGCCGATGCCGCTACCGGCCCGCAACTTCGTCCTGGATACATGTACCGTGAGGCCAATTGGGTTATTGGTCGTGCTGCTGAGATGGCCGGTGTCTTCGCTAAGCCCTATGATAGCCGGAACCGGTGGCTTGCGTGGAGGAAGCGCCAGGCTCGTGCTGAGCGGGCTGCTGAGATGAAGAGTTTGAGGGGCAATAAGAAGGCCGCCAAGAAGGCCGCCAAATAAGTGTGCATGATGTGATCCAGTTTGGATTTCTGTAGCGATATGAGGCTTTGTCTCCGGTGTTTCTCTGTATTATAGAAAGAATTTCCTTCAATGATATCTCCGCCTGTATCATGACAAGTTCCACAGCCCTAGAGTTCAACAGGTGGGTTTGAAGATCACATGTGTTTTTCGTATATCTGAAGTTGCCTGGGAACCTTGAAACACAAGGTTTGGACCAGAGGTTTCAGCAATGCGAACCCGAATAAGAGCCCGCAATAAGCGTGACTTCTAAGGTTTGCCTCGGGTTCTTATTCGGGTTCGGGTTTACTCCACTGATCGCCATCTGCATTTCACAGCATGTGTTCCATGAGTTTGTTAACGGTCTCCCATACAAGGCAACAATGGATCATGCTTAATTTTAAACGTGCGCAGCCAAAAGCTCTCCACGGTTCCGAAACGTGGGACCCTCACCCCCAACCAGATATCCAATGATCGTACGAAGCATAGCCAAAATTTAGGCATCCTGGATTCATATTGATGCTGCGATCGTCGCGGGTCCGAGACCTTCGCATTGATAGACGATCAGCAGAAGCACCCAAAGTTATACCATGGTTTGTCCAGTTAATAGAAAAATCATTATAAAACGCTCCAATGCCACCCTGATATCACCTGCTCCAAGTCTCATTGACATTGGCGGACGGGCGACATAACATGAAAGCCTTTGAACTATCACTCTTTGCATTGGCCTCTACTGGCGTTAGTGCCGCGGTTTCAGTTGGATCCTCAGTTACAACTGACCTCGGCACTTTCACCCTTACCAAAGGTGTAGCTTGCGCTTGTGCAAAACTTTCCCACTCATTCGGGGGAGTTATCTCTCCTCATGGCGCCAATTATACCACCCAAGCAGCAGACCGCTACTGGGATGTCCGAGCTGACTTGTCTCCGGCATGCATTTTCCTTCCTTCGACTCCGAAACAGGTTGCTGAAGCAGTCTCGATCTTCGAATCTTGCAATGCACAGTTCGCTGTTCGCGGCGGAGGGCATATGAACGTAAGAGAGAGCTTTCGAATCCATGTAGATCAAAGTCCAAACTAATGTAACCAGTACCCCGGTTCAAACAACATCAACGGCGGCGTCCTAATGCCTCTCGAGAAACTCAACAAAGTCAAAGTCAACGCCGACACCGTCGAAGTCGGCCCAGGCCTTACATGGTGGGACGTCGTGGAAGCCCTCGATCCACATGGCCGTGTCGCAATCGGCGGCCGAATGAAAACAATTGGTGTCCCGGGCCTAACCCTAATCGGCGGCTTCCACTACTTCAACAATAAATACGGATACGCAATGGACAATGCAGTCAGCTACGATGTTGTCCTTGGTAACGGGACGCAAGTCACCGCTAACCAAACTTCTCACCCAGATCTCTTCTGGGCGTTGAAGGGTGGTGCAAACAATTATGGTATCGTAACAAAGTTTACCTTGAAGACATACGATATGCCCAAGATTAGCACAACCATTCAGGTATTTAATGAGAGTGGCATTCCCAAGTTCCTCGACGCTGTCTGTGAGGCTGCCAAGCTCGATGACGAGAATTCTATTGCGGCTGGGATGGTTGCTACCGTTCAATATAACGCTACTACAAAGGTTGTGGATGCTTCCCTGCTGGGTGCTCAAGAGGGTGTTAGCAACCCTCCTTCGCAATTTGCGAACTTCTCAGCTATTCCGGCTACTACTCGGATCAATGAGGTTACTACTATGAAGAAATGGGAATCTGTTTTAGATACCCCCAAGCAGATGTTTCGGTAAGATCCACTGTGTTTATCTGTTCCATAAAAGACTGTTCCATTGAGCTGACATATTTTAGGGTAATGTTTTCCATGAAAGCAGTGAAGCCAGATGCAGAGGTGCTATACTCGATTTATAAGGCGTGGAAAGACGGCGTGGATACAATTGCCGATGTTCAGGGACTGTACCCAACATTTGTGACTAATGTCGCATCTGCACCTGCTGCGCGGGTCGCGAAGACCAATGGCATTGGCAATGTCTGGGGTCTTGAAGATGAGCCTCTTATCTGTTCGTATGCCTCTGAATATTTTGAGTGGATCTTAGCTAATAAGCAAATAGTATGGCAGTTCAGTACTGGATGGGACCTTGCCCAGGATGATCTCCGCGTTGAAGCTTGGTCTCGACAGCTTACGGAGCATTTGCATAGTATCAACGTTGAGAAGGGAATTGCGTCGGAATTCGTCTACATGGGCGATGCGGGTGAGTGGCAGGATCCTTTCGCGGGATTCCCCACTGAGAATGTTGCTCGGATGCGTAGTATTCGGGCGGATTATGACCCGTTGGGAGTTTTCTCGCGTTTAAACTGGGGAGGATTCAAGCTGGGACTGTGAGATTAAAACTATCTTGGTTATTTGCTGAGTCTGTGCCAAAACAGTGAGGTTGAATATGAAGATTAGTTTGACTACACATGTCTACACATTTATTTCAGCCTTTCCCAGCAATCAAATTAATTGTGTGCCAAGTGATTAATCTCGAGGAACTATGCCAGCAGCTCAGGTAACACATACTCGCTGGTGTAATTCCAAAGCATGGATGAATCGTGCGTATGGAAAGCAGCCCCAGTATACCACGTGCTGCGATAACCCTGCAAAGAGTACAGGTCTCCATAGAACCCATTTTTAATCTCATCTGCAGAAACAGTCAACTCAAACGGAGCATGACTATTATACGCCACGAATTGCGGGTCATCTGGTAATTTTTCGGCAATTCCGTTCGCCTGGAGTTTTCTGACGTATGAGAGAATCTCGCGTTTGACATCATTGTCTGATAGAGGTGACGGACTTCCATATTTGATATCGAAGACTCCCTCGATTGCCGTTCCGGTGACGACGTAGACGCCGGGTAACTTGGGGATATTTTGCTGTGTATCTGGGCTGGCGGAATAGGAGGTGTAGTTTGGTGGTAAGCCAGTGTTGTTCACTAAGCTGGTGTAGTAGCCCGTGTTGACGAATTTACCAAAGATGTTTGATTCGTGGTGGTCCAGGCTGAAGGCATGCAGATTATCAACCTTAGGAGGGATGGTAATCAGGAGCTTTTTTGCTGTCACTTTTTGATATCCTCCTGGTGTTTGGACGATCAATTCCACTCCTTTGTTATCTCTTTGCGTTGTGTTGACCACGGAACTACTTAGAAGAACATCACGTCCCAGGAGCTGCGTCACATGGTCGTAAATCTCATAATTATTCCGATTTGTCGTAATCAAGAATCCAGTGGCAATGTCACGAATAATATCCGTCCCAAAATTCTTGAAGACATATAATGTCGGCTGCTTGAGTTCATCGCCGAGGCCTTCACCGAAACTGCATATCGTAAATGTGGCATTTGCGATATCGGGGTATTTCTGAATGAATTCTCCAAATGGCAGTAACAAGTCTTCGGGCACAGGATCCGGAAGGAAGAAGCCCAGTTCCACGTCCGGATATTGAGCAAGTTGCTGCGCATACGCCTGTAGACCGGCCGTGGGATCCGGGCTGGTATAATTGACAGGCTTGGCAGTCTCTGGATCCAGGAACTGCGGCGTAACAGATGAAACGAAGCTTGGGTCCGCGATCTCCCAGGATACGTTCAGACGGTCGAAGAAATCTTTGACGAGTTGTTGGTTGTGGTATACTTGGACACCGTAGTCCACAGTCTGTTTAGTGTCTGGATCCTGATATGTATTGGTGTGGCCACCCAGGATGGCTTCCTTTTCGATCAAAACAATGGATTTGCCTTGATCACGGAGTTTCACTGCGGCGAATGCCCCAGAGGCTCCGCCGCCTATAATGGCGACATCGCGGACGATATTGTCATCCTCACATAAGCCCAATGAGGCAAGGAAGGCAAGCCCCCAGGCAAGAGCGCGTGCTTGTCGAACCATGGATGTTTGGATATCCGGTTACTGGAGTTGAAGGGTTGAAGTACGGATCGTGTGAGACTCGCATTCTCTTCAGCTTTATATCTTGCACGAATCCTGTAAACACAAGCAGCCATTCCTGTGTCACGGAACGAGTAGTCAGGCGGGTTTTCGATTCGTTATCTGATCAGGCAGGATCCACCACCTTAAAATTGTAGGCCCCTGCCCAGCATTCTTGTGCAGGGCTGATTGGAATATTTGGGTTGTGTTGAACCCATGATTTTTTTCTCTTAAATCATTGCAAGGATTTAGGTCAATATTCGACGCGTCGCTGGTCAATTTCATGTGGAATATGTCGGCCCTTTCTTTCTCGGTGAGTGGCGATTTTCATCGAAATCTACGAGGTTGGCAATCCCGAGATACACAAAATAAGCCACACTTTGGCATTTGCAACATCATGAGGGATTTGACAGCGCAAGATTCAAGCCGTTACCTGATGATAGATATCTACCTGAGTAGAGGGTTGCAAAGGTTGCATGATCTTAAGAATTACCTTTGCCGAGAGAATCTTGTTCTTATACCTTCCGTCGTTGCGAATGGCGACATATGCAAACTCGCCGAACAACGGAATGTTGCGAGAAATTAGAGCTTTGAATGTAACAAAGTACACTTTCACTTGATGCACCATTGGAATGTTCATCGGACCATATTCCCTTCCTTCCGGTGGTCATATTCCCGTCATTTTTGACATCCAAACGGCGATATCCGTCCCGTTGATTCCAAGGTTCATGTCAAAGCCCACTGAAAGCCATAGATGATAACCCGTGGAGACCTTTGGAACGAGTCACCTGAGGCGTAGCTGAAGTGGGTACTAGAATTAAATCTGCCATGGCTGCAGACGCCATAGATCTGAAACTCGGACCCATTGTTCGGTCCTTTATCTTCTAGAAGGGGGATTGCCGAGGTTCGTGCCGGTAAATGTCAACAGTGGGGATAGATACGAGTCAGAGCCATCTAGGAAGAAGAAAGATCGTCATGGCAATGATTCAGTGCCGCAAAAATGAGATCAACTCCCGAAGTCCAGATCAATCGACTGGTATTTGCTACTTTCATCCTTTATCTTACCGATCGACCTCATTACCTTTCCACCGCCATGAGTTTTGATTTCTCAACAAGACCCGGAGTACCCGAGCCCAGTGACGGAAAGCTGGAAATTCCATGAATTGACGTAGATTTCAGGGCCCAGATCGGGTTAGTGCCTCGGGCCAAATTGCTGGACCAGACAAAGTGGAGCCCGAAAACGTACGTACCTGAACGGCCCGTGAGTGTCAGGTGGCCTGTTCCTGACAGGAATCAGAGCCTCACTGGATTGCAGTCGGCTTGATCATACCTCAGCTGACCTGCATCCCGAACAACTTCATTGTTGTACTCACAAAGAGCCGAGAAGAAGCGGAGACGCAATCGAGCCTCGTGTGCTCGTGCAGCAGGACCGAGCCGGTGACCATAGCGCCCTAATGTGGCTTGCAACTTAGGGGGAACATTCATCCCGTCCCCAGCTGATTGGCGCAGCGTCCCACTCTTGGCTTCGAAAGGTTTGCTCTGACAGAGTCATCGCGATACGCCTCCTATTCAGTTCCACCTCTCTTAGCGACGAATTCCGCGTATCTTACGCTGTTTTCGACCTAGCGCAACTCAGTGCGTGGGCTGGGTCTAATTTCCGACATGAATGGATTGGATCACGCTCGGCAATGGAACTTAATCAATCGATCTGGTTCCAATAGATCTCGGTAAGATTCGACTAGAAACCCTTTGTTCCCCACATGGGAGATTCGAGACATGGAGGGTTCTTGGCTAGTACCGAACTTTCGTAGATTGCATACATTAGTCTAGCTACGCGATAGGTCTGACCGCGTGGAAAAACCCTGGCGATGGAGCTTGTCTCCTGACTTGCGAGGCCCCATTTATATCCATGGATGTTCGCTTCGTCTGGGGCTGGATTTTTTTGTCGACTTTTGTTGACCTCATGGCACCGTGCCGACTGGTCCTTGGTTAAGGGCACGCTTTTTTTCGCTGACGCGAAACTGAGACCGCAGCGATGAATACACCAATGCCCTTGGTCGGGCGTAGTCTCGCGATGTTTACGCTGTCGGTCGTAATGATGGGTCTGGCTGTTATCGCGGTTTCTGTAAGATGTTTTGTTCGTTGGTATCTTGTCCGGGCATTTGGATGGGATGATACACTGATGGTCGGGGCACTGGTATGACTTTTATCTCTTGGCATCTGTCCTTTTAAATTCAAAGGCTGACATTATTTCTTTTGTTTTAGGCCATTTTCATAGCTCTAACCGTCTGCTGCATCAACGGCGCCTCGGATGGCGTCGGCCACCAAATGGTAGACTTCGGGACGAACCTCGCCCTTTACGAGGCTGCTCTTCGTGTAAGTCATACAATCCAACATGTCATAACCACACCTGGGTCTCATTCTAATTCACTATATAGTGGTGGTGGCTCAGCCAAATCCTCTACATCTGGGCCTCGGCCGTAACCAAAATCTCCATCGCCGTCGCGCTCCTCCGCTTAACAGTACGGAAACAACACAGAATTATCCTCTACTGTCTGATCGGACTTACAATCGCCAATGCGCTCTATTTCTTTTTTATTCTCCTTCTCGACTGTCATCCCGTTTCTTATTTCTGGCACCAAGCAAATCCCATGGCAAAGGGATCTTGTTTGTCCACTACGCTTCTACTGGATATCGCATACCTATATAGCGCGCTCACCATTGTGGTCGACTTTTCACTGGGGCTTTTGCCGATCGTGCTTGTTTGGAATCTTCAAATGAATCGTCGGACAAAGTTTGCGGTTGGCGGTATTCTAAGTCTAGGTGCCATGTATGTGGATTCACGCAACACTGTTGATGCGAATGCTAACGATTGCCAGTGCGAGTGTTGCAGTGGTTATTCGACTTCCGTTCCTTCACTACTATACCGATCGAGATTTCCTCTGTAAGTTATTTCTGTTCATCTCCGTGCATATGGAGTATGCTAATCTGGATGATCTAGACTCAACTTACCAAATCGCCATATGGTCCATTCTCGAAACGGGCCTCGGCATTATCGCTGGTAGTCTTGTCACCCTCCGCCCGTTATTCCGCTGGTTCTTGGATGGAAGTCTTTATGGCAAACATAAGCGTTATGAAAGAAGTACTTCCGTACCATATCCATTGGCCAGTTTGAAGGGCGATGGGAATGGGACAGGGACGAAACTTTCCAGTGACCCCCGATACTGGCGTCCAGATATCGATGACACCAAGGTTGTTACGAGTGTTTCTTCGCCTAGGGACCTGGGTTTTCCTCCTTCCAATAGTAGTGAAGAGCATTTGTATCCGAGTCTCGGGGGAACTCGAAATCCGTATCATGTCAGTGTTCATGAAACTATCACGGTTGAGGAGGTGACGCGCACCACTTCTTCAACTAGCTAAATTACAAGCGAAAAATAATTAAATATATAGAAAAAAAAAACGTTATAATGAAATTGGTATCAAGATATGTAAATCACAAGCCACAAATAAATGATTCATTCCTCAAACAACCTGCCCAAGATTAAACTCTGACAAACAAACTCATTTCCAACCACTTGAACAGTGGGCAATGAATCGTCAGCGGGATTCGTCAAGGTGAATACAGCCGAGTGCTTGCGCTTCTTCCCATGGACCAGAGAGATTTTCTGTGTCTTCGGTCTCGGAGTTAACATAGACTTCGCGGAAGATTGGTCTGCGTCATCGACATAGACCAAGTCCCAGCTACAAGGTAGTGAGGCCTCGGACTGGGATTGCATCAATGCGCGTGCAGTTTCGAGATCGGGTACGCGCTCTACACGGGAAGCACCAAGCGCAAATGTGAGGAAGATATAGGCTCGGCGCTTTTTCTCTGCTTTGCCTCGACCAGTCACAATAAGCACAGACTTCCCGCCAAGTAATTTCGGTCTTGCAGCAATGGTATCGGATAGCCGGGTGTCACAAGGTGGCGTCGGTACCATCATTCGAGATTTTGTGGCCCCATTTAGATAAGTGGAGTCACCGGCTGGTAAAAGATACACATCCCAGTCGATAACGCGGCCCTTTGCAACACAGTCCTCTACCCAGCGGCCCGAGAGACAGGGTAGACCCAGTGCCAGGGCTTGCATGTACTTTTCACGGCGGGAATGTGTGTCTGCAATGAGGCATGCAAAGCCCACATTTTCAGCCAGAGATGTTAAGCGTAGACCTAGGCTACCAGACTGGGTCTTGTCACCTTTCATTGGTGAATCAAATGGAACGATTGACGAGGTTTCAAACAGTTCTGTAAATCCATCAAGCAAGATCGAGCCACCATTATCCGTGATGAGTTTGGAAACACGATCTTTAGATCCGTCGTCTTCCGTAAAAGACACCGCAAAGGCCATATTCGCAAAGATGCCGCTGGCAGATTGGATAGAGCGAGAGAAACGAGTGCTGGGGGTTGCTGGTAGGGATGACTTTTCCGGTGTATGAGAGACAGTTGCCCGAGGCACGGGCTCGGGCTGATGATAGGTAAAGGCTCGATCTTTGAATTGATTCCACAGAGTCATATCAAGGTAAATTCGACCAATGGGTACCTTGATCACATTCTCACTGTTGTTGAGGCCGCTATTAGGGAGACTTTTGCGTTGCTTGGGTCCGAGGATAACCGAAGTATGGCCGTAGATGTCGGTTTGGGGGTAGAACCCTTTATCAGCATGCTGAAAAAGCTCTTCCTTTGTGATTTTATCCTCCAGGCTGCGAACAATGTGTGTGACCTTTGGGACACCATGCATGTCGACCTTGACAGCATCACCGACACGGAGCTCCAACCTCTTGACAAGGCCTTTTATCACGTCAACGGGGAGACTGTCTTCGAATTTCACAGAGTATTTTGTTTGCGGGACCCCAAGTGGTGTTCCGTAGCAGGTCGCGGGGTAGTATGCTTGTTTTTGGCCCATCCACACAGCGATTACTTGATGAGGAGCAATTATGGTATTATCAGAAGATTCCCGGGCAGGTCGAGGTGTAGTAGGAGGGCTGTTGGCGGCGTTGCTGTCTGATGGAGGCCGGTCGGAGTCGATATCAGCATCAGTAAGCTCAGTGAGTTCAGAAGATGCAACTGATTCAGGCTTCTGGGCGACAACGGGTTGATCAGGCTCTTGAACCTCTGGCTTCTGTGCTTGCATAGGCCGCTTTCTCATATCCCGAGGAGCAGTCACTCTACTGTGCCTTGATCTTCGTCGCACGATCGGTTGCTGAGGAGAGTCTCCGATTTCCCATACATTTTCGTCTCTAGCAGCGGGTCTGGACTGTCTGCGGGCAGGCGCAGGTTCATGAACTACTGTGGAAGTAATCTGTTGAGCGGGGCTCTCGCGGATGGGCGCTGTAGTCTTGGGGGGCTGTGCGCGAGGTGTTGCAGGAGCTGCAGTGTCAGATGTATTGAGGCTCTGGCCAAAGCTCTGGCCGAGGTTGCCTCGCCTTCTTTTTTTAGGGCGAGTCGGAGATCCATCAATGACCAAGGAGTTGTACTGATCATCGTCGGCAGTGAAGAAATCCAGACCAATGTCCCCGATCTTGAAATCAACTTGAGGAGAACAGTCCGAGGCAATCTCAGTCAATGCACGGCGTTGTCTTCCACTGGGGCTGGACAGAATCTGGGAATGTGCCTGGGACACAAGGGTCTTGATTGGGGAAGAAAGGGCACGGGATTGCGAGTGCCGCAACTGACCAACACGATGAACACTTTCAGTAGGGTGCATAGGAGGAAGGTCATCATCTTCATTGTTCATTTGATCATCATTTGACTCGGCTTCCCATTCATGAGCTTGATTGTGGCTAGGACTTGTCTCTGGGATACTTGTTAACCTAGCCATATCGCCAAGATCTGGGCGTAGGTGAACAGGTGTTTCGGTAACACGCGAGGGCATCGACGAAGATTTATTCCCGGAGCCACCTTGGGAACTGTTAGAAAACGGCCCGGGCCTTGGCAATGCATGTGGATTGCTAGAGCTAAGGCGTGAATTCTCGTTTGACGACGTATTCTGGACCATTTCGACCTGATGGCTCTGCGTTGGAGAGTTGGCATCCGAGCAGCGCCGATCTTCGGGTCGGGAAGGAGGGGGCGAAGACTGAATGCGTCGTCGGATAGATGAGACATTGACATTATCAATGTTGTTAAGTTTTGAATCAAGCTGCAGTGGAAATGGTTGCTGCTCGGCTTGGGCCTCATGGTTGTTAGGCCTGGGTGTTGGTTGCGGTGATTGTTGAGAGTCTTTTACCATAATTTGGGAAGACCGATTAGAATGCGGATCCCTATCATTGGGGTCAAGCTGAGCAATTCCAATATCATGCTCCGGTCTTGCATCGGCTAGAGCTAATGGTCCATGTTCTATTCCAAGGACTTGTGAGAGCCGATCGTGTGCACTGTCAATCTCAATTACCATACTGGGGTAGTTTTCTTTGTCCTCTTCTGAAGAATGAGGAAGTTCCTGTGACTGGGGGACTTGAGGACCCATGTCATCCTCTTGTTCCGTTTCTTCTTCACTTCCAGCAGCTCCCGTTTCAACAACATGCATATCTGGATACTCTGGGGAAGTAGCACGGTCCTCAGACTGGGCAGGGGCATTTAGAGCCGCAAATTGAGCGGCAGTTTCTTCATCAAAAACTCGCTTTCGCCTTGCATTTTCGACGAAGCTTGATTCCTTGTTGAACTCCTGGTCGAGCGGGTCATCCGAATGCATATCATCCGCGGACCGAGTCAACCGCTCTCCTAGAGATTTGTCACGCCTTGATTGCGATTCCTTCATAGATATGTAGTTGAGATTCGGTTCCGATGACTCTCTCGCAAAATGAACCAGCGGCGAGGAAATATTGTTGGCGATCTGGGGACGCTGAATAGGTATATTTGGAGATGGACGGTCTGACACAAATTCCGGTTGTTGGCCATGAACCAGAGGAGATGATGGCGCCTGGGTTGCCTTGAAGAGCTGGCTCAAGCCCATGAGTCCCCCGCTCGATTCTATGTCTCCGGCAAGAGGATTCCTTGAGAGTGTGGGCGTCTCCATCGATGTGCCTGGCGTATGGGGTTTTTTAATCGTAGTGCCAGGGGTCGTTGCCATAAAACGCTGGGATTCGGGAAAAAGCTCGGGCTGGTATGCCATGGGCGAAGATTCGGTCGGGTCATAGTTACTTTCTTCATCTGGAATTGGAGAAAGGTCGGCTTCGTGGCGGGCAGTATCAAATTCAGCGAGAAGATCGATATGGCCACTGTCGCCCTCATGCAGCGTCATAAGAGTAGCGTTATCTGCACCGGTTTGAGAAACTCCTCCATACATAGACTCTCCATTTCGTTGAATGATGCTATCGTAAATTGATTGTGAGACAACTTGGGTGTCGCTCGGGGTGACATCCGTGGGGTCCATTGCTGGAGGTTGTGACCCAGAAACTGGTCTGGACTGATTCGGCTGACTAGGAGGCTTCATGAGGTTTGTTTCATAGTGTCGGTGGAGCGAAGGAGGGTTTCGCTTCTGAGAGGAGCTCGTAGGGTCCGAAGGCGTTGGGGATAATTGCCGGGGGGCCGTCGGGGAACCTTCGAGATTGGAGCGATTTATAATTTTATTTGAATGGATCAACTGAGTTTGCGAGGGGCTACCAATTTTCGTTTGTCCGGCGATATCTGGCTGAAGTTGTTCGTGCTCCTGAAGACGTCGGGATTAGCCCAATAAGAATCTGGAACGCTGCAGGTCATTACACATACAAGTCCCAACGCGACGCGTTGCAGATGGGCAATATCGATACTGTCCTGGGTCTCCATCCCTTATACCGTAGCTCCAATAAACTAGACAGAAGTTGTCATACTCTATGCGCCATTGTACGATATAGTTAATAGATATGGACAATTATTACGTCGTGAACTCTGCTTCGACCGAGAATTGAGGCGGACGCGAAACGCGTGACCCACGTGACTTAAAACCTCAGTAATATTACCTAGCTTGGTCTAGCGTAACTTTTGATACGACAAACCGCGGCTGAAGAGCATTTCTATACATCAAAGAGACTATGCAATGCCATTATGTAGATATGTACTTAATTGTACATGAATATCGAGTTTATTGGGTATCTGAAGCCCTCATAATTATATACAAGAAATGGAAGCCGACTATTCCTAATCTCGGCTCCGATTGGGAATCCATCGTCGGAGCAGGAACTCTCGTACTCGGTAGCGACCAAGAACAGCCCCGATATCGTCAAAGGAAGCTGTGGGTGGCGGCACTTGAACATAAACAATTACCAAGCTCTTTTTCACTTGGGCCTGGACCCGGTTCACACAATGTAACCACCACCAACTTCGATCTTGCTTCCGCGCCACATAGTCCCTGCGTTCTTGTGTCTCCGTCCAGTAGGGATCCTCATATGAAGGGACGATAATGACGGCAAATTCGGCGTGAGAGAAGACGGGTCCTCGGTTGTAGAGCAGATAGTCCGTACCAAACTTAACACCAGAGCGAACAACCCATCCGAGGGATCGGAAGTGGTGGTATACAACATATGAAATCAAGAAGGGATCGTCGGGCTGCAAATTTTCGGAGGAGAGGCGCGGCGGATAGTGGGAGTGGTGACACAAGAGGGAGAAGAGGGAGGAGGTCGGTATAACGGCATTGGTCTCGCGGTCGACGACCCGCAACGCACCTAGGCAATACACCAGGAAGAATGTCTCTTCATTCGAAATCTGGAGATGCTCCTCATTTGCGAACTCCATGTCGAGATCAGCATCATCATCAAGCAGGGGAGACGCTTCCTTTTCCTGAACGACCGGTGAAAACCGCACGGATTTTCCATTGGGTGAGTTGGTCACATCAGTAGTTGGCACAGCATTGCCGTTTTGCATCGCTTGCTGCCGGTTTCTTTGGTATTTAGCTTCCATGGCTTTCTTCACGGAGAATTTTTCTATCGATATGGGGGTAGCAGGTGAGCCGTCGGTGGGCACTGGAGACGAAATGCCGGACTGTCTGGCTGCAGCTTCAGCCTTGAGTCTTTCTTCAACCATCAGCCTTTCCACCCTCGCACGCTCGAGCTTCAATTCACGGCGTTCTGTTCTTCGTTTCCGTGTAGCCTCCTCACTAGTGTTCCCACCCAATAGACCTCTTCTCTTCTTTTCACGCTCCAGCCAGCTGGGCTCACTTCGACTCAGATTACCCTTGCCGAAAAATCCCATCTGCCACAAGGCTTTGATTGTTCGCTCATCGGTAACATGTACGGAAGAGGTGGCCAGGTCAAAGTATGCAGTGTAAACTTCTTGGCGAGGAGGGGAGATCAAGAAAGATAGATACGAGAGGGCAACACTAATGAGAGAAAGAGGATTATGAGGAATTACAGGAGGAACAGGGTGGATAGTGACGGGAAGAGGGAAGCGATGAATCTCCCTGTAGTTGGGCCTAGAGGACCGAGTCCGTGTGCGGCCTTTCCCTTTGGCAGGGCTAGCTGGGGCTGCTGGGCTTGGAACTTCGGCCATGTTGAAGAATTACTGGAGAAATTGAAGACTGAAAAATTCCTTTGAAGAGGTAGGGTTAGCTTGACTCTTCCAATACGTATGCGAAAGTGAAGGTTGCATAGTGGTGATCTTCTCAGATACCGTTGTAGTCAAAAATAACATCATCGGCAACGGCTGAAATCAAAGTAGTGCCGATGCCTGAGTTTAAATTTTTGGTCATCATAAAAGAGGGGTATTGGTGCAGAAAAAAAAAAAGTAGCTCATAGAGCTATTGTAAGACTCACCTGCAATCTCTGCGGCCCAAAGAATGTCGAGATTGGGCCAAGTAAAGGATAATGGTAGATGTTGAGGAGAAATGGTTCAGCTGCCTTCCAAGGCTAATAGCTGAGCGATTGCATTAGTGCATCATAAACACTGTTGAGGATCCAAAGCAAATTCCTCTAGAGATCAGAAGTGGGAAGAAGTCAAAATTGGAGAGCTTCGGGTTTTTAAGCGTATGGCATGACTAAGCGGACCGGTCCGAGTGCGTCGGCGTCAAAAAAAATTCCTCCGACTCCAGCATCCACGACTCCAGCAATTCTTATCGTCAAACCGCACGACAATACCGCCAAGTAAGTATTTGAGCCTTGAGCGCAAAATTCTGTGCTTGTGATTATAGGAATTTACTGACTTTTTACCCATTAGCATGCATCTTATGGTATGTTCGAACCTCTTACGACCACTGAAACGAACCCTACAATCAATTCGGACTTCGCCAGGAACAACCTCGCTAATCAATGAATCAGTACACTCTCGGTCCCGATGGAAAGCGTGTCTACACCTTGAAGAAGGTAAGCCACTTTTCAAGATCTACCATTGAAATCATCGTGCTAACTGTTTTATCTTAGGTCGTTGACGGCAAGGTCTCCAAGTCCGCGTATGATTCCAAAGCCCCAATCAATCATCATTTGCAGTTACTTACATATAGAAGTCACCCCGCCCGCTTCTCCCCCGATGACAAGTACTCTCGGTATGTGGATATGACACCAAGACAGGTAGAAGACCTCGACTGACATTTCATTCCTAGTCACCGTGTTACCCTGAAGAAGCGCTATGGCCTCCTGCTCACCCAGCAGACCGGTACGAATCAACCTCGCTATTCTAAATTCACGATAGAAGACTGACTTCCAGCTTCAGAGGACGCTCCTGCTGTTTAAA
This sequence comes from Penicillium longicatenatum, assembly GCF_028827895.1. Classification (NCBI taxonomy): domain Eukaryota; kingdom Fungi; phylum Ascomycota; class Eurotiomycetes; order Eurotiales; family Aspergillaceae; genus Penicillium; species Penicillium longicatenatum. Next base: position 2,575,896 of record NW_026643120.1, on the reverse strand, counting down.
CAAGAAACTCGGATGGAAAAATTGGGTTTGAGGGATCACAAGGTGCTTTGACCTGTGTTTCGGCGCATGGTGTTAGTTTGTACAGTCGATGGACGGCTGCTGTTTGCATGGCTTCGGATATTCGCCGAGTGTTAGGGGCGTGTAATATTCAGGGAACCTTGGTTCCTGATGTTGGCTACCAATAACATGTCTTTTATAAACGTTCAAGGTATTTGATTCCGTACTATCTATGTGCAAAGGTTTTGTAGCCATTAGACAAAGACTTGGTCATTGCTCATCAACAGGCGGGCCATCTCCTTTGGATGGAGATAACCTAAGGACTTTTTGTGCGTATAACCCAAACTCCAGCCCATGTAATCCATAATGCAAAGGTCGTTTAGGCTCAACGCTTCTTAGAGTTGACGTTACGACCGGCGCCAACCTTCACACGGCCGCCCATCTTGTTCCGCTCACCGGTCAAGATACCGGGGAGGTAATCCTCGTCCATGAGGTCACGCTCCCGTCGCTGCCGGCGCTCCTCCTCGGCAGTGGATCGAGTGTATTCCTTCTGGTCTTCGGCCAGAATGAGTTCTCTGCCCCAGCCGTTCTTGCCACCGCCTCCCTTCCACTTTCCGTTGGAACTACCGTGTGTGGGCTTGGGGACGCTGAAGACGTTACCCCGGTTATTCCATTGCATGTTCTTCTTCAAATGCATGGTGAACTGGCCATTGGCAGTAGTAGTGCACGAAACACGGGTGAGTGTGTCTTTACCGCAACGAGGGCAGAACTGCTTGTTCATCTCCTTGGTGGTGGAGAAGCAAGCGTGACAGCGCTTGATGAAGGTCTTCAGGTGCTGGACTCTTTGCAAGGTTGTCGTTGACAACAGGTTGAGGTTCATCTGCAGAAGAACGTTTTGGCACTGCGGAGCAGATTAGCATTTATTCGTTTATATTTTGGGGATCTGATTTACTAACCGCAAAATCAGTGGTCATAGTAGCGATCTGCATTGTCTTCGTCTCTGGTGCAGAGTCGGCACCAGCGTCGTCGCGGGCCAGCCGCTTCTTATAGTTGGAGGGTGTGATCCATTCTCCGCCGTCCGAATCAGCAGCGTCATCTTCATTCTGGTCCTCCTCTGGTGTATCCTCTTCAGCTGCGGGCTCAGCGACATCCTCACTTGTGGGCACATCCTCTTGCGGAGGGGCGGACTCCTCGTTCTTGGGTTCCTCCACATTTTCTGTAGCGGGAGCCTCCGGGGCACTCTCGGTAGCGGCATCGACGCCGTTAGCCTCAGCACCCTCCACCTTCTCTTCCTCCTTCACAGGTGGCTTTCCGTTGACACGCTTCTGTCCAGGAACACTGCGCAATCTCCAATCGCCTCCATTGCGCTCACACTCAATTTCATAGGCAAGCGCCAGCACCTCGATATCGGTTCGACTCAGGACACTGCGATCACCAGTCTTCCGGGCGAATTCACTGACCACATTGAAGCTTTTGGGGGTGGGCGATCGCTGCTTCAAGAACGGAAGATACAGGGTCTCGACACGGAGACGGGCATCGGGGTCGCGAATCTCAGCAACCACAGAGGGTGTGGTGATAAGTTCTTCACATTGGCCGAGTAGGGTAGAAAGCGGCGGGGTATTTTTGAGGATAGGACCGGCGTCCAACACAATTGTGTGGACGGACTTGGGCGGTGATGACACTGAGTCCGTCATTTTCGTATCGTATTTTCCCAGATCCTATAAAAACAAGGAAAGAGAAACTCGATCTAGTTGTGGAGGGGAAGTAGTGGGCGCTTGTAATGTGGAAAAGGAAATTTCTCGGCCAGTTGGTCTGTGCGCGCTTATCGGCCTATCTTATCGCTTCCAAGGTTCTTTCCCAGATGTAGCCTACCAAACACTTTGCTTTAAGAGGTCCAGGAATTGATTCAAATTGTCAATCTTGAGGGAATTACTTCCAAGGTTTCAAGTGTTTTTCTAATTGTACCTATACCTACCTAACAAATAATTTTCTCAAGTCCAACATTGCATAAGACTTCAGGACTGAGGTCTATGCCGCAAAAGAGAACAAGTACTTCATACTGTACCTACCTAGCAGTGAAATATATATCCTGTTGAACATTTGAATTGACATCTAGGTCATGCTATTTGAGTTTTCCATCACTCGAAACATGAAAGATTCCTCTAGTTGTCCTCAGGGATAGTACCCACCTGATGAAGCTTTCCAGATTCCAAAAGTATTCTTGACCCCGGAAGTGTCATACATAGTACTGGAGGGCGTCTCAGACAATTAGTTTACAACTATGAAAGTTGACAAGTGAAAAGTACAGAAGTTACAGTTCATGCAAGCAAAGGTCCTAATCATCTACATTGGGCTCGGAAATTTTCTAGCTCAGTAGGTAGTTCGAAATAGAGAACTGCATTTGTATGCATTTGAGCCGTAAGACTGATGAGCCTTGTGGGCAGTCCCCCTCGCCAAGAAGAATGCAATCATATTATTTACGTACTATTCTCATTACCATTTTTACTTCAGTCAAACATTTGTGCATAGAACTACTTGCCGAACTTCGCATCTACCACCTGCAGGTACAAAGGGAAAAATACCAAAATGGCGGTCAAGCACGTGGAAGACACCGAAGCCTGCAACTTATACGTCGTGATAGATTTGGTCTCCTTCCTCTCGGGGTAAGGCATGAGTTGGATCTTTAGAATTCGAAATTTTGGAAATAGCGGTAAAATGTGCCCAAGTCTCACAGTTGCAGATTGAACCGTGAAGGGTCTACACAGGATCAACCTCCTGAAGTATTGAAAATTGTGCATTTAAAGCTGTGCGTCTGGGCATGGGATTCTACTCTTGACTAGGTACTTACCCGTCACAGCGGCTATCTCAACGGATTATACGGCAGGCGAGTTCGTTCGCCTCTAGGCAGGAAACTAAACAAGTAGGATTAGAATACTAAGATTCGTCGATGAGTCTGTGACCCAATGTTGAAGGCTTGGTGCCGGGTCATTCATTTACAAGGAAAATGCTCGTTGCCTCTCGTGTACAAAATTTCAACTTGGGCCATGCTTAATCAACCCTGTCCCACGAGGTCAAGTCACATTGTGACAGGGCTAACAAGAACACAAAGGAGTTACACAGCTTATTACAGAAACGTGGAAAGATCCGGGCACAGCCATATTACTGGTTCCCAACAAGACGGCGTGTACGAGGATTTGATAGTTGAGAAATTTCAAGTATGATAGATCATCTGACCGCAGTGGGGTGCCGCCAAACCCTAGCGGAGATTTCTTTGAAAGGGAGATAGACACACCGCAATTGGCCAACTCAAAGATTTTCCTTTCCTTTGTTTTTCTCTTTCTCTTAATCTCCACCATGTAGCTCTTGTGTGAGGTCGAGTTCGCGTTATTGGATGTTACGCAGGATGTGTGACGTGAGTTTACGATCCAAGACCGTGCTTCGTGCTCGAGCTCAAGATGCAAGTCCTACTATGTGGAAAGAATCCGATGATGACAAAAGCAAAACCATTTTTTTCTGGGCGACAAACTCTGAATGCGAGTCTGGAGCACACAATTTCCTCCTTGCTAAATTTCGAATAGCCGAGGCGCCCCTCGGAAAATGAACCTAAATAATGATGATCTCTGAGATCTATTTGACAGCGAAAATACCCCAGATCAAGAGAGAAATAGCAATAATATTACGCCTTGAAAGGATCATTATTGGTAGAAAGCCCTTGCACTTTGGCGATCCGAGCGATAAGCTTAACGAAGCCATGACGTAAAGTCCAATGAAACTTGGTCTGTATAGTAGCCACCAAGAGCATGGAATTGACCGTTCACGTAATTTTCCAAATCTTCCCCGTGGTCTATGCATCAGTGGCTTCGACCGTACTCAGAAACTGGGAGACGAGGCAAGCTGAAAAGCGTCAATCATTGATCCCTACTGTGATCTGCAGGTCCTGCTGTTGATAGATCGCACGCCTCCTGCATCTTGAATTTCGCCCCAGTCTAGTGTCCGCTGTCTGCCCTGCTGCAGATGTATCATGTGCATTACCTCACACTAATCACAGAATCAACCAATCACACCGCACAAAATATTTCCTTCATCTCTTGTGGCCAATAGAATCCGGGGTTACAGCTATTCCACGCATTTGCGGGCCAACCCAGGAGATCGTTCGACCTTGAAAAATGGAAATGCGGAAGAAGAAAGAAAGGAAAGAATCAAGGAACGGACCGCTTCAAATTCCAAATGATAAGCATGAGTACTTCGGTGCTTCTTCTGGTACCACTTCACCATCAAATGATATTGGGTAGCCTGAAGCCACAGATGTGATCATATTAAATTTCCGCACTGAAGCCTTGACCTAGTAGATCATTACCACCATAAGATGATGCCGACCTTGATCTCAGATGTAGTACTACGAAATACGCATGCGAAGATCCGAATGAAAGCGAGATCTGATTTACAGGTAACCCCTCCACAATGCGTAATCGACTCGATGATCTAGAACCCACTCAGGAAGTATAGTTTCATGACTAAGAGACCAATACAGGGGACGACAATCGCTGAACCTCTATGGGCAAGAAAATCCTGATATGAATACCAAAAAGTGTTCAAATTATCCACAACCTTAGTAAACCCCTGTTTCATCCATCACCAGACATAGAAAAGTTAAGGGTTCGCTAAGTGCCAATGGAAGACGAGTAGTCTGTAGAGTTTAACAATAGGGATGTATTTATTGCGCATATCAAGGTCCCGATTCGTCGATTTAACCCCTTGCGCGGCACACTGCACCTTATGCTCTCCTAGACCGGGATCGTGTCTTGCACTGCCAATCCGGGGAGCGAGGAGCCCTCACGCAGGGAGATCCGCTCTCACCTAGGGTGACCGGACTAGTGGATTTCCGCTCCAACCGTTTGCCATTGAAGCCCGGACGTGTTGTTTTTTTTAGACTAAGCCCTAGGGCTTTTCTAGGCATTAAAGTCAGCGCATGGTAGTGTTATATTCCTCTTGTCCTTCCCCTCTCGTGTCGATCTGGGGGAGTAATTAATTTCCTATCGCTCGTTTGATTCCCTGGTTTGCTTGACAGTTGGTGGTCTGACTATCGCTGCGATTGATTCGTCTTTCATTTGTCTGATTCTATCTTCTATCTTCTATACTTCTTTCCATTTTCTGGCTTTCGTGTCTTGGCTCTTCCCAATCATTCATGGCCAAGAAGTGACTCAGAGAGGGATAATTTTGCTATACTAGGCTCACCACTGCCAAGTGATTACCAGTTCGCATCATTGGTCAAGATGGATTTATTCAAACGGGACGATGGCGACATTTACCTCTCCCCTCGCGGCGTACAGGGCTTGACTTGCAGTGTTGTCTTCACAGCACTGGCAACAATCTTTGTAAGTCTGCGTCTGTACACACGCGTCAAGATCATGAGGAAGATGGAGTCGAATGACTGGATGGTTGTCATCGCACTAGTAAGTCACTTTGAAATGAGTTATTCTACATTCAATGGAAACCAAAACCTTACTTAACTTTAATAGGTCAACTCGTATATTTTCATGGCCCTGGATATGGTTGAGGCTACCAGTGGAATGGGAATGCATCTCAAAGACATCCCACCAGCGATCCTCGAAAGACAGATGAAGGTATGATCTAGATCCGTCTTAAGAGGTATGTGCACTCTAATTATGGCTTTCCATCAGGCCTTCTGGCTCACAATCCCCTTCTACAATGCCGCCGTCCTGTGCGCAAAGGCATCCATCCTCATGCAATACTTTCGTGTCTTCCCTACACAACGCATGCGACTCGTCTGTTGGATTATGATCACAATCCTCGCGATATACGGTACATGGGCAGTACTCAGCGCATTCTTGAACTGCATCCCCGTCGCTAAATTCTGGGACGACTCGATTCCCGGATTCTGTCTAAGTAAACCTGGACTCTGGTTCTCAAATGCCAGTATGCATATTACCACCGACCTAGTGATCCTCGTTATCCCCATTCCGGCTTTAATCGCCATCGAGATACCCCGCAGGCAGAAAGTGGCACTGATGATCCTGTTTGCATTGGGTGGATTCGTTTGTGTAACCAGTATTGTCCGCCTGGTCAGTCTGAAGACGATTTCCGACTCGACAGATCCAACATGGGATAATGTGGGTGCCGCGTCGTGGTCCGCCATAGAGTGCAATACGGGCATCATTTGTGCTTGTCTCCCCACTCTCAAACCACTTATTTCCAAGCTAGTACCCGGTCTTTTGTCTACACTGAATGGAAGTCGCCGACAAGGGAGTGGAATTGCGTCTATGACTCGGCGAACTACAACATGGAATGATGAGTCTACACTTGGTGCACCATCTGAAGACCCTGAGTTTGGAGCTGGAGATCCTGAGCGGATCCTGGAGCTTGTTCCTAGTGGTGCTGCCAAATATGGAAGACGTTGGTCTAAAGATGACAAGTTTAAGAGGCTGGGTGTACCTGATATCTCGGAGATTACTGGTCTTTGGGACCCGGAGTACACTGGTCATCATCAGCATACCGTCTCTGAGACGTCTGTCTATTCGCGGAATTGATTGATCGCAACTGATCCATGCCGTCATGTCAGGTGTATCGATACAGGATATCTTCTTGGGAGTCAATTGGGGTGTCATTTATTTAGTCAGTGATGATTTGAGGTTTATATGATACCTACGAAGGTTGCACGCTCGTTTTGGGGGTGGAATTGGGCTCCCTTATTCTGGCAGCAGAGGGTCTTCTTTCTTTATAATTTTTCTTTCCTGGTCATAATTTTCACTGTTAATGAGCTTGAAGTCGGATATGTAATTACGAATATGGACCAAAATATTAATGATTCTTTCATGTTCTAGCAAAAGATTACCGAAAATATGAATCACCCGCCATGAGGCTGGCACAAATCAAATCTGCGCCGGAAACATTCCAGCGAATGCTTTAAAAGTCGGCAAATTCCTTATCAACTTCTTCAAAGTAATCAAAGACGCCCTTGAAAAGCTTCACACCAAGTCCAGGATCTTGTCTACCGGTCGTGGCCCGAATGCTGTGCATGCTAAGCTGTACAATACCACAGTCGATGGCTCGCATTCCAATCTGAGCACTAGTCATAGGACCAATGGTACCACCGCTGCGAGAGTCGTTCCTGATCTGGAAAAGTTGCAGCTTTGAGCCACATCGAGATGCGATTTCCTTCATCATACCAGAGCTGACGCTATCGGTGGTCATATGGCCATTGCTATCAGTGGAGACTGCCACACCGACGTTGAGACGCGGCGAGTGGTTCTCCAAGTAGGCGTTGAGGAAGTTGGGGTTAACGGCATGGCTCACGTCTGAGGAGACCAGATAACTATTCGCAACAGTCTGAGAAAGGATGTTGGGACCGTAGGTCTGCCCCGCAAAGGCCTCGACGATTCTTTCCATAACGCTGCCCATGAAATTTGACTTTGCACCTTGGCGCAGAAGACTGCCAATTTCTTCATCGTCGAACATGCCGACCATCTTCACGATGCCGGGCGACTTGTTGTCATCGGAAGCCAAGAGACCCTCCTGGGCAGCATAGCAGCAGAGCTTATCGTCGATCCGACCAGCAAAGATCATGTCTTTCTCCAATCCACCAAATTGAGCGGGTTGGATATCAAACAGTTCCAGCTCCCACTCAAGAATTGAGCTGTAATCAGTCACGCCAATCTCATTGCAGATAACCTTTACCAATTTCTCGGGCTGGGTTGCAGCGAAGGTTCCCGCTTTGATGTTGATCGACGGGGTGGAAGTTGTCTCAAACAGATCCGAGTTGTCAACGCCGATAATTGGCACCATCTGTGTCTCTTGGTTGAATGGGCCATTGGCAGGCGTTCCGAAATGGGGAGCCAGAGTGGGAATACGGGCGATGGGCCAGTCAAGCTTCACCAGCTTAGTCTCGATCTTTCCGGTATCTGGATTCTTGACCAAAACTCGACCGCCGATACCGAGGTCACGATCCCACCAGGTGTTCCCCAGTGCACCGGCATACGGAGCAACAGCAAGCTGCTCGTAGCCCGCCTTGACTGGGAGCTTCGAGACAGGCTTCAGCTTGGCCGCGAGGGCATCCACGTGACCGGCAACAATTGCCATTCCATTGCCACTCTCATATTCCTTGCCAATGTTGAAAGCAAGCAGTGAGCTGCTGTTCCGTGTAACGTAGAACTTGCCGCCCCGCTTTAGGTCCGAGGTCCACACCGCACGTTCGGAGAGCTTCTTGTAGCCATGCTGCTCGAGCTGCTTGGAGAAGGTATCAACGGCGTGGAAAATAGTGGGGTTGGTAGACATGAACTCGAGGTAGGGCTTTGAGTAGTCATCGGGGTTGATGGTTGCTGTAGTCGTAGCTGGCTTGGATAGTGGAGCTGAAGCTGGAGCTGGCAGGCCGTAAGAGTAGTCAGGCAGCTGGGCGGAGATCTGGGAAGCCCAAGGCTTGTCCAGACCGAATGTGTGTTTCCGGGTCATGGCTGATGTTTCGGTCTGTGTAATATGGGGTAAAGGGTGAGAGGTTGGAGTTGGAGAATGAAGTTGTGACTCGTGAGGGGAGTTGGGGAAGAGGCTGGGGCCCCTTGCTTATCGCCGAGGTTCCGGCTTCGATTGGGCCGATAAGGTCAGGAACGCCGCTGCTTTCGGTAATTGCATTAGGTGTTAACATCACTTCTAGCTTACATGTCGTAAACTTGAATTGAATTCAGCTTCCCTTAAATTCAAGTACTTTACAATGTGGAAAAAACTTCGTATAATTCACACCGTTTTGTTGTGTCCACGTACGTGCACATACCCTGGCCAGGATGATGCGATACCGGATTCAGTATTCCAGGCAACTAATCTAGTATGAGAAATTCTCTCTGTTCAAGATAAGTCCGGAATTTTATCATGATAATAAACAGTACTTAAACATGCATTTATAATTGGAATAGGGCTTGTGGCATTACTAGCGTTTTTGATTTGAATAGAACCAAGCTTCCGAGATTGCAGATAACGATGACAAGAATGCTTTGCTAGGTTTTCAATACTGAAGAAGGTCTTAAGAAGAGCTGGTTAAAGCTACCTTAGGAAATATTACAATAAATTTGGGCCCGAAAGAAGCTAAACGGGCTGATCTTTGTCAAGGTCCGACCTCGGGGCGACTCTGGCAAGCTATCTGATGCTCATGTATTGGTCCAAAAGCCTCTCACATGATTTATACCATTTCAAGCTCCTGATTCTTACCCTACTCGCTTTGAATCAGTTACAGTTAAGTGAAAAAATGTGAGACCTTCTCTAATTTAATAACTATTGGAACTGTAGTATTGTTGAAGTGTACAATTTCTTTTCAGAGGTTACTGATGTTACTTTGCTAAGAACATACACTACCTAGGTATCTAGTCAAAAGTATCCCCCAGATTGGGCAGTTTTCGGGCCTACCCCATCAATTATACATATTCACTAAACAGTTCCAACACCACACCACCATATCTTACGCAAATTCTATATGATTACGCATAGTTATTAATACCCATGTAACGCACAGAACTATTTCTTAATATCTCATAGAAATCTACCCTAAGCTTTCTAACCACTAGTAATTGTCTCGTCATCCTTTATACTAACACATCAATTTTTACGTATAGTATTACTCACCATAATTCTGCTACATATCTCTTCAGGTACTATTAAATACTGTTATAACTTCCTCTATAAATAAGCTTTAGATATAGTTCAAAAAGTCCTTGTTTTCACAGCATGTGAGTAATGTTGAAGGGGTTTAAAAGCTCAGTAAATGCTTCGGCGGCTCCTCTGTATTTACACATAAATTTTCAAACCGCTCTATCGCCACCAAAGCTATATGGTTCTTGAATTATCTTCTCAACATACTTCTCTTTAGCCATGGATTACAGTAAGGCTTTTTTTGAAACGAGCCCTCTTGATACTGAATGGTACATGCCTTCCCAAAGGTTGGTGGTTGGGTTGCCCTACCGGACCCGCACTTCGGAAAATACTTACGGTCCCCATTGTACTTTGGCGCCAATCGCGGGATTATAATTTCATTGGCAAGCGGTAGGATTCTGAGGACGGGATCGGCCATGATCTGTGAATTCATGTCAAAATCCCATGGGCTGCAGGCAAAGTGCAGATCAATCAAAATACTGGTTCGACGGCAATGGCTACATAATACAGGGGAAATGTGCCTCGCTTCTGGCGGAGCGATGGAAATAATCACCCAAAAAGGATAATTAATCCACTTGAACTCGTGACTCATTGACGGACATACGTTGACAAGGAACACTAAGACGAACAGGTGCTCTCGGAGATTTTGGTACCGACCATATGTGCTCCGCATGCAAAGAAACGCTCCTTGGAGAAGTCTCATCTTCCGACAAGTCTCAACGTAATAAACTCATGTTAATTCGATCCGGCTGTCTATGTAAACTGGCTGTGAAAGGCTCCGCGAACCGGCCGATACCTCCCGATCAAAATAAATTCTGACGTGCTAGAATTCAGCAGAAGGTAATGGGCCACACCGGAATAGATCACCGATGGCCCCTCTTTTTCATTTGCCACTCTCCCGTAAACATGCCGCTAGAGGCGGAAAATGGCGGAATACAACGTCCATAGTGGGTTCAATGGTGCTGGGGACTACTGTAGGGGTCTTGAGTCTTCCAGTATGGCACTAAATCTATAGTATGGCACTAAATCCAACGGAACCTCAGAGTAGGATTCAAACTTCCCAAAGGGAGTCGCACTTGCGAAAAAAATCCGTTTTTCGGCCCTTGTTCGGTACGAAGACCTCGAGATGACCACTGATTGATAAGAATTTGCTGTGGGGTGCAACCGCCAAGAATGACCCAAAGACGGGTTGAACGATCAACCAATGATACAAAGGAATTTAGCTGGCAAAGCTCAGTTGGTCCGAGTGCTCCGAAGGAACTCAGAAATCAATTGCGTCGCCGCATCATCGATGGTTTAAACACGTGGATCGAGGGGCGCTCGGATTGCCCAAGGGGGCAGGCGAGCGTGGCTAGCGCCATCAGATAAGATCACCGAGTTGGGGGAGTTAGGGCTCGACCAAAGAATGGAAAGGACGCGGCAGGAGTTCTCGTCGATCCATGCCTCCTCACCGCTGAACAAGAACTAATAGAGACTAGTTTTGTCCCGGGAAAAGGAATTTCGCGCACCATGACACTTGCTATTGGTTGAATCGCCGTTTCTGCTAGGTAATGGCCGGGTTTACACCGAAGGTGGTGGGGGACATGGCCATCCACGTTCCACGGATTTGATACTCCATCGCCTCTTTTATGGGAGAATTTCGTTATCTGATTTCCTCTGCTGTCAAGCTGCTTTTCTTTTCTATTGCTTATTTTTCTTGCTGTTCAATGGTAAGCAGTCGTTTCGTATCCGATTGTCTACCGAATAGCTCAGTGTTGTTCAAGTCTCGGTGGACATTGTAGACGCGGCTAGCGATGAAATCCCTGAACCATAAAATGTAGATAAATACAGTCAGCCCACTCGGTCAAGCTTACCTCCACACGGATCTGATAAAAACTAAATAATATGCAAGGAAACACACGGCGAAAACTCTGTAATAATGGATCCCCCCGCTACAGCCGACTTGGACCATCCGAAACCGGCATCATGTGAGCACAATCTAATCTGATCATCGCCCTTTTCTTCTCCCTCCTTTCCCACTTTCCCCCCGAACTTCTTTTTAGCTTCTTTTTAGCTATCTCCGACTTATCCACCTGCAGGACTCTCAAATTTATTTTCACCTGTCCCTTTGGTCATTAATTTTGATCAAGGGTGGTCCTAGCTCGCTTATCGGGTCGCATGAGCGCACATCCGGTTTTCCGACCGACAGACGGCTAGTGCGTATGCCCCGAACATACCCGACCGCGATCCCCTCCATGTTCCCGCTGACCCCAATCCAGCACTTGAACTGATTAAAGCCACCACAATGGCCACGACAGGCGTGTCTCTCACGCCTGCACCGGCCACGGTCCCTTCACTGGCCATGGCACCCGCATTAGCTGCCAGGCCCTCCGTGGCCCCGTCGCCGGGTCCCGGCACGCCCGGTTCCATCACATCGAAAGAATGGGTGATTCCACCCCGTCCGAAGCCTGGACGCAAGCCAGCCACCGATACGCCCCCTACTAAGCGCAAGGCTCAGAACCGAGCTGCTCAGCGGGCATTCCGGGAGCGGCGGGCCGCCCGAGTCCAGGAGCTGGAGGAGTTGATGAAAGACATGGAAGATAACCATGACAACCGATCTGCAACTTTCGCCGAGCAGATCAGTAACCTTTCGCGGGAGGTCGAGCAGTGCCGCGAGGAGATGGCTTGGTGGCGCGACCGATGCCACACCCTGGAGAAGGAAGTTTCGATCGAACGCAGTGCAAAGGAAGCCCTAGTCAAGGAATTCCGAGCGTCAATGTCCAGCTCGAACACCAAGTCCCCCATGCCGGACTCCGTTCCCTTGCCGCCTCGTACTCGTCCTTCCACCCGCAGCACCCGGATGGAAGGCGTGGTTCCTACCAATGCCGAGCGCAACCGCGAGCCGGAACAGGAGAATATTCCCCTGGGCTGCACCGACTGCTCTTCTGCGCACTGCCAGTGCATTGAGGATGCCTTCGGTATGCCAATTGACACTCATGAGTCTCGTCACAGACATCCTCCTCATGGTGTCGGGAGCCCGGAGCGCGATTTATCTGAGCCCGAGATCAAGCCTGACCCCGAGGAGATGGAGATTGATTTCACTGCTCGCTTTGCTGGTGTACCTGCCCAGTCGAGTTCTCACCATAATAACGACGTTTCTTCGCCTCCAGTTGACCCCTGTGGCTTCTGTCAGGACGGCACTCCGTGCATCTGTGCCGAGATGGCTGCCCAGGAGGAGCAGCGCGGCCGCCGCAACTCCTTCGACAACCCTCGTCTCGCCCCTATCCAATCTATTTCACAGTTCACTCCACCCCCTTCCGAAGGTGATGTGACTCTCCCACCTATCAGTCAAGCCACCAACCCATGTGCGAACGGGCCCGGTACTTGCGCCCAGTGTCTTGCCGATCCCCGAAGCACCCTTTTTTGCAAGACGCTGGCAGCCTCCCGGTCAGCGAGCGGAACTCCAGCGGGAGGAGGCTGCTGCGGCGGCAAGGGAACCGACGGAGGATGCTGCATGTCAAGAAATGCCCCCGCCACCCCGACCACGCGTAAGAACCCCTCCATGCCTCCGCAATCTGCCCCAGCCAAGCCCTCTACGCCCAATGCGCTCACCTTGAGCTGTGCCGATGCTTTCACCACCCTCTCCCGCCACCCCAACTTCTCTCGAGCCAGCGATGAGATCTCTACCTGGTTGCCTAAGCTCCACACCCTCCCGAACCCTCGCGACCAGGCCGCTGCCGTTGCAGCACAAGCCGGTGATCGCGGCGCCTTGGAAGTCGAAGCCGCAAGCGTGATGGGCGTGCTCCGCTACTTTGACAGGCGCTTTGCCTCCAAATAAAGATAAACCGAAGACCATACCCCTTCCCCCTTTCGATTCTGCATCGGGCTTTTTATTTGACCTCAACGAGTCAATTTGATACCCATACCCCGATTGCTCTATGTACCACCATATACGGTCTACATTGTCTTTTGTCTTTCTTCAGTATGCGGCAAAACAACCCGCACTTGTCATGTTCTCTAAAAGCAACGATTCCTATGATTCTTCTCTTCCGTGGCCAGGCTCTGCACAAGTAGTGGTAGCGTCCTAAGGAAGCTATGTTAACGAATACAACACGCTAGTCTTATTACGTGCAGCCTTATTCTTTCTATACTACTTCTGTGTAATTTTCAAAGGTTTAGTATTATTCCAAGGTTGATAAAGCTATTCTTTTATAGAATAAATCCCAGCTATGTGTGTATGTAGTATTACCTTGGCACTACATGAATATGCTTCAATATAAATCCCATCCCTTTGGAGCGTTTCTAGCGTCAAGGTCTACGAGCTAGCCCACGAGTCTTGAGGAGGCCTAATATTACTCATGCTATATCTAAGACGCAGCCTCCTTCTCGCGCGATGTGTTGTTTGCTGATTATCTTAATGGAACCCGTTGAATCTAACAATGGAAGCAGAGTTTGCGGCCTTGCATATCTAAAGAGTAAAGCGAGCGATATTCTGGAAACGTCTCCCTTGGCCGTAACCCCTGGATGACAGTAATATCGTAGGATATAATATAATGAGTTAAACCGGTTGACCTTTCGTAAAAGAGACTCTTTGGTTTGTACGAAGCTCTGCCATGTCGATATCCATGAAGACTGGCCTCGCTTGGAGGATGAGAAGGCGTTGCCGGTCCCAAACAAGCTTTTGCCAAGTCAGAACTATGCAAGCATCATCAAAGTCCATCTTAGGACAGCGTACATACGCTGGTGTATCGAAATGAAAGTTACTAGCGCCATTTACTTCATTCAATCATTTGTTTGAAATAGAGAGACTCAGGTTGAATAAAGCCCAGTATTCCAGAGACTGAGACCAAGGTTGAAAAGTTCTCTGGACTCGACTTGGGGAACGCAAGAGTATTAGGGAAACACGTGGTTCACAGGGAGTACATGATCATAACCGATTTTAGTAAGCTAGTTAAGCCCGACAAAGCGCACTAATCAGGTAACGCCGTTATATGCATTGCTATGACCGCTTATCTATACCCATGCCTGGCTCAGAAATTATCTCCGACATCGTCCATTCTAGGCTCCAGTCAAGCTTTAAACTCTCTACTCAACCCCACGATAAGCCGCCATCAGTCAACAAAAGCACAATTTTGCTTTCGCCATTGTGATCGATTGCCCCGAAACGCTGCATATGGGAAGAAACCAGACGAAATGAACTCTAGGCCTGCTTCTATTTTGATGAGAGAGACAAATGTCTCGAGAAAAGCGAGGAACTTATAGCCCAAAGACAGCAGCAGTCAGAGTAACCCTGCCGTGGATGATGAAGATGAAGTTGAAGTCCAATATATCACCGGAGTCAAATTGGCCCTGATTATACTTGCAGTTATTGGGGCTGCTTTGCTGGTCATGCTTGATATGTCCATCATCGCTACGGTGAGTGAATAAGTATCTCTGTTTAGATCACCTAAGCACTTTATGTGAACTTACTTTTTGAAACAAGGCAATCCCTAAAATCACGAGTGACTTTCACTCTACTACGGGTGTTGGTTGGTATGGAAGTGCATATCTATTAACAAGGTGCGTGATTATCCTCCTACGCCTCCTGCACCAAGCGTGGAAGTTTTCTCACTATCTCCAAGCTGTACTCTCCAGCCTATAACCGGCAAGTTGTATGCTCGATTCAATGTCAAGGTTAGTTGCTATAAGCCTGCTCACTACCTCGGGAACTGATATCATCACAGTATACATACATAGCCTTCATCGTCCTTTTCGAGCTTGGCTCGTTAGTTTGTGGCGTTTCAACCTCTTCCAATATGTTTATAGTAGGGAGGGCAATTGCTGGGATGGGGAGTTCTGGCATTCAAAACGGTGCAATGACAATATTGTCTGCTTCTATACCTCTCGAAAAGAGAGCTCGTACGTGACCGGACCGGAAACACGTGGAATCTTACTAACCATCCTGAAACTTAGTTTACTTTGGCATTGTGGGATCATGTATGTTCTACGCCAGTTTTGAGGTCCTCGTTTGAGCTAATTCTAATCCTCGTAGGTGGTCAGATAGGCGTTGTGATCTCGCCATTGATTGGAGGTGTATTGACGGAATATGCGACCTGGAGATGGTGTGCGTGAGCCTTGAATCCCCGAAGACAGTACATTCCATTGCTAAACCCAGAATAGGCTTCTACATCAATCTTCCCATCGGTGGGCTGGCAGTGCTTGCTCTTCTTTTCATATCAATTCCCGAGCACAGCCTTAGCAGACCTGAGCAGCAACCGGAAACGAAGTTCGCCTCTCTCTTTTCTGATCTCGACATCATAGGTTTTCTCCTCCTTGGTCCGACCCTCGTCATGTTTCTTCTCGCTCTTGAATGGGGCGGAACAACATATCCTTGGAATGATACGATGGTGATCAGTCTCTTCTGCGGATCGGCCGGCAATCTGGCATTATTCTTTGGATGGGAATATAACAAGGGGGACGCAGCGATATTTCCCTGGAAAATCATTAAGCAGCGCGTTATCTCTTCTTCTTCGTTAACTATGTTCTTCCTCTATGCGAATAGCTTGATTAGTTCTTACTACCTGGCTATTTACTTCCAGGGAGTGCGAGGCGAATTCCCGATGTTTAGTGGCGTGTATACGCTACCAGGTGTCATCGCTCAAATGGCCTCAGGTCTTACATCTGGCTTGGCAGGTATGTACAGACGTCCTGTTCTACCTCATGATTGGGTAACTAATGCGTACAAAGTCACCCGGCTTGGTTATTACCTGCCCTCGGCAGTTACGGGCACAGTTTTATCAGCAATCGGATCCGGGCTGATGAGCCTATTCACGCCACATACAAGCACTGCTACGTGGATTGGGTATCAAATAATCGCGGGTGTGGGACGCGGTTGTGCTGTCCAAATGGTATAGTTACTCTGTGACAACACCGATTATTTGACCAATATTACTAACACGTCTGACTCAACCAGCCCCTTATAGCAGTCCAAAACAATATTCCTCCATCCAAAATTGCGGTGAGTATGACCTTTCTCTATTTTTGCCAGACCTTCGGTGGAGCGCTATGGCTTTCATTTACCAGCACAGTCTTCAATACCGGTCTTGCAAACCTTCTCCCCATCTATGCACCAGACGTTCCTGTTGCGGAAGTTACGTCGGCTGGTGTATCCAGAATGAGATCTGTGATCCCGCATTCTAGTTTAGAAGGCGTGGTTCTAGCGTATAACGATGCTGTTCAGCATGTTTTCTACATGGTCGCTGGGACTGCGACGGCGGCTTTTATATTTAGTTGGGGGCTAGGATGGAAGAGCGTTAAAAAGGGGAGAGCCTAGCCTGAGGGCTAAAACTTGGTGATGGTTTTGACAGATGAGATTACTTCGCTCGGCTACTACATGATCCGCAGATTTTATTGAGCCAGGTCATACACAACCTTAGCCATGGTATCGTCTTACTGTGTCATATATCTTGAAGTATGTGGCAAGCAAGGTCAGAGCTTGTACCAAGATTAAGAATTTGCAGTAAAAAAAATTATTTGAAAATCACAGGCGCTCTATTTGCTCCCTCTTACCTAAAGTTGTGCGAGCCCAGCCCTGGAGGTACACAACGATTTAGAGAATCCGCCTGAAATTGACTAATGCAATGCCTTTTCAATAGTTAAACTTCTTGCCATCCATGCAGCTCCCAGTCCAAAATCGCCTCCTACAGCAAGTACATATCTAGCCTGGTTCTCTCCACCTTCAGAAACCCAAAAAACCAACGCAGCAATCAAAGCAGCCATTTCACTTAGTGAAGAACCCACGTCCCAAATCCACTAGCCAGAACAAGTATTTGAAAGATACTTGACGACGGACGAGTGTTTGGTAGTTCTTCCTGCCTCCCATTAATGGAAAGAAGAGGTAAATAATCTTCCTGGCCCTCATCGATGTGGTCAAATATCGACGGGTTTGGGCTAGCAGAAGCCATGGAGCCAATGTGCGAATTGAGCTGTAATTTGAAGCAATATGGGCTTTATGCTTTGGAGATACATGTAGATGTGAAAGAACAAGCTACGAGAAAGATATGAGACAGACTTGAGATATTCGGAGTGTCTCTACGTAAGCCCCAGTGCCTAATTGCAGCATTCATGTGGCCTGACTGCTGCGGGGAAACTTCAGCGCTAAAATAAGAAAGTTGACATTGGTCCTTCTGATTGACTGTCAAGTGCTTTCTTGTCGTCACAGGTTTCTTTGACGCGTCCGAAGAGACTATATACGCTGTAGCTGCTCTTAATTTCTATCGTGGTACTTGAAGAGATCCATCCACCGTTTCATATTTCATTACCGCAACAAACAAGCATTGACTTGTTAGAGTCACAATTTTGTTATCTCATAAGCTTCCTAAAAAGGTGCTTCCAAAAACGTACATATGCCAGTGACCAGTGAAAACTCACTGAGACAAGTTTAACAAGAATCGAAACGCGCACCTTTGAGACTCCGGTGCAGCATCCGCAACGATGGCATAGATAGAGTTCTAGGAAACGGCACTCCCGCCTCCAATCAGAAGAAAAAAATTCCCGGCCCAAATCCACCGGACGTCGATCGTGTCGTTAAGATAAATTTTTGAGTATACGAGTTAGTATGCCCGGTTTTTCTCAGGAAATAATACACTTACAAACAGATTGCACCCAAATCTGTGACAGGGTATATCAAACACGGCCAAAACAGTATCTTTCTCCCATATCGATCTCCTACATACCCATACGGTATAGCAAGAAATATGGCAGGTATACAAGAGAAAGCACTATCCCCACCCTTTATCATTGCTACCTCCGCTTGCACAGGGGCGACCTTGCATTCATTTTCGGGGACAGATCGAGTGACGTGGGGGTCGAATGGAGTGGTGGATTCGTAAAATTTCCAACAAATGATGTCTTCCAGAACCCGCATGGATGGTGCCCCCATCATGTAGTCACCCAATTCGAGCAGAAGATGCCGACAATGATAGTCACTACCACACAGGTCAAATGCGGGTGTGGGGGTAGCACCATTGGCTCTTCGTCTTCACATTATGATGTTCGTTGTAGCAAGGGCATTGCGGCTGTCGCTTGGTGATTCCGAAATTCGGGAACAGTACTATGGCTAGAAGTGGTCCTGGTGACCTTGAAGGTAATTAGTTGCAACGGGTGTCCGAGTCTCGATGCGCGTACAAAGAGCAGAAAATCAAGTAAGGAAGCTTAAGCTGTACGCCATAAGATTACAGATTGGTAACTGTGGTAGTGATACGTTAATTCTCATTCAAACTCCGCACATTATATTAGGCAGTATAATAACAGACGGCAATGGAAAGTCCAGATCAGTTTGACTAGGCTTGATTATGTCATACGCCTCCAGCATCTTCAAGGCCTAACAGCTTCATCGTTCGATTGATCTCTGTTGATAAGCCCTTCCCCACCCAAACAGGCCCGTGCATTTCCCAATACCACCATGATACCCTGGGTCTTCGACCACTGGAAGAAGTAGACAATGAACGCTTTATCACTAATGCCTTTTCTCCACATTTTCTTACACTGTTCGACAAGCTCTGGAGAAGTATCATCTGGAAAACTCTTGTGATCCGCACTCGAGACCCACTCTTTGCCATGAACTATCAAAGAAAGCTTAGCCAGCTACTTCGCATTGTTTCCAGGTTTCGCTGAGTAACATACTAGACAAAAGTAAGCAGCTATTTTGTATCCTTGTGTCCCGTCACTATTCGGCTCTGAATTTCCAAGGTTGTCGCAAAGAAGTTATTGTCTCCTTTATCTGATCTTTGTAGAACGATATTCTACTTTTATTTCATGGAGCCACGGAAAGAGCTTGACATTAAGCTAGTCCCGAATTAGGCAGATATACATATGATTGACGTCTGTTATTAGGCTGTTTTCCAAAGAGTGAATATTATTGGGAGTGCTATGTAGTGTGGAGTTTTATACAAGGCGTAGAATCAAAAGCGCCGTTCGCCTGCCCCCTGGATCCATTCCCTGGGGTATAAGATGCGAACAGAGGGAGGAGGGGAGAGTCGAGATAGAAGACATGAGGAGCGTGAATCGAGATCCATATCTGTAGGTAGGCCAACTCAAGTGCTATCCATTTCGCGGGACACCGGAACCTTTCCAAAAGCTTCTCTCGCTGGAAAAAGCTCGAGAACATGGCGCTTGAGCGAATACCGAATATCCAATTTATCAGTGAAGTAAATTCCTTTGGGAGAACCGGGTTCAACTAGAATCGACCGCCGCTGGAGCGTCCATGACCGCCTCGCATGGTGACTTCATCTTCGTAACCGCCCGCTAATCCACCGAGGACGTTGGCGCCCCACATACCAGCGATGCCCCACATCCCCATCCGCCAGCCACGGTACAGGCCCTGGATACCCTGGCCCTGCTGTCGCTTCTGGACCTCCTTCTGGGACACAGGCTTACCGAGAACAGTACGAGCACGCTCGGCATCAGAAGGAGAGGTGCTGACACCCTCTTCGTGGACGATGTGCCACATCGTACCAATGATACCGCGGTAAGTGCGGGGAGTGGGGACAATAGTCTCGACATCAGCAGCATCGATGGATGCCGCATCGATGCTACCACCGGAGGACTTTTGGCGGAGGCTGATGGAGGTGTAGGTGGCGATCTGAGCGCGGCGGAGAACAGTCTCAAGAGGGAATTTCACCGCAAGCTCAAGGCCGGAACCCAGGAAAGTGAAAAGGCTCCACATAGACGGGTTGAGAAGAGGATCGATGGACAAGTATGATTTGAGAATAAGAGGGGTGGAGGTGGTGATGAAGTTGGGAAGACTGGAGTGGAGAACGGTGATCGGGACGAGGTGAGGTGGGATAGTGGAGTTGGGAGTAGGAAGCTGACGGATGGCCCGGATGAGGGACCGTGGACCATGTGTTGCAGGAGTCAGCATCAAAAGGGTGCGAGCAGTGTCGATGGGAGAAAGGATGAGCGCCGAGAGCGATGAGGAAACGAATGACAGGACGAGGGTAGCAAGAGGCGAGGGTGCCGTTAGGATATCAGCAGTCATGGACGAGGCAATGTCTTCCTCTGGAAAGCCAATGATCGCAGAGAGGAGGCTGCGGATGAAGGTATTCAAAGTGGGAAGGAGCAATGAATAGATGAATGTGGCGTTGGACGACTTCCAGGGGGAGCTCGGTCCATTCGTAGTCCAAAGTTGGGAAAGCACATCCATTAAGGATGTCGGGTTCTTGATAGTCAAGGCATGTTTGGACGTTGGTGATGAACCGTCGGCACGAATATAGCCACTGCGGTCTGTGATGCGGTGCCGGGCCTTTCGGGATCGCGGTGTGCTCGGGCTTGGTGTGGCAGGGGCGGCAGAAGTGAAAAAGGTACTCTCATCGTCCGATGATTCTGACTCCTGTTAACAGTTTTGTTAGCTGTACGTCTCTCTTTGTTTGATGGGCATGGTCTTCATACCGAGTCGTATGTGCTGCTCCCGGGTCCCGGAGTCGACCTCCGGTTCTCCTCTATGTTATCAGATACGACGTACACCTGCAGGATCGTTTTGGCGACATCGAATGGTTGTGCAATCAAGACCTGAGCATAGCGGACAAGAGAACTGTTAATGGCTTCTCGGCACCAATCTGACACTGATGGCGAGGAGTCGAGATAATCTGAGTAGTCGATGTCCGGGATGAGGTTGCGCGCGGAGCTCCCAAACACCTGAGCGGACGAGGGCGGCGGCGCCGGCATCTCTTGAGTCGCATTTGTAGAGGGCGACAGCCCCGACTGGGGGATATAGTACGGCCGCAAGGGATTGATCCCTTCGCGAGAGGCCATGATTGGATGTGGAGGGGTGATCGGGGATAAAAGGGTCGGAGAAAGTAGCAGCGAGAGATGTCCGAGACGCCGCCTTTAGGCTTTGTCAGTCTTTTTTTTCCCTCCGCGGCCATTGGATGATCGTCTCCTCCGCCCCAGTTCTGTTTTCCCTCGCGATTCTTAATTCCCACTTCTTCCTTTCATTTCTATTTTGTCTTAATCTTTCTTATATCACAATGGCCCTCTGGCAAGGATTCAATCAACAATTGCGCCGAGTAGTGCCTAAGGCTACCGGCGAGGCGTGCCTGACTCAATCACGGAGATACGCCAGTTCAACAATCCCGCGGAGAATCGGAAGAAACGTCAACGTGAACCAGTGGGGTTTGGGCGCGAAGAAGGGCCTTCAGTTGCCTTCGCAAGGGTGGAAATCAGCTCAGCGCTCTTTCTCTGCCTCGGCGCAAGCCGCCCACGGTCACGTCACAACTCCGAAGCCCGGCGAGGAGTAAGCTGCCCACGGATTGCGCACGGCCATATATCAGCAGTATTGACCATATTCTAGAATCAACATAACTTTCGTTGAAAAAGATGGCGCCCGGGTTGATCTGCAGGTCGCCGAGGGTGACAACCTGCTGGACATCGCGCAGGCAAATGACCTTGAGATGGAGGGTATGTCAAACCTCTTCAAATATTAATACATTGGCGATCCAAGGTTACTAATCTCTCAACGCTCTTTAGGTGCTTGCGGTGGCTCGTGCGCTTGCTCTACTTGCCATGTAATTGTGGAAGACCCGGACATGTTCGACAAGATGGAGGAGCCCTCAGACGACGAGAACGACATGCTGGACCTGGCATTTGGTCTTACCGAGACCTCTCGGTTAGGTTGCCAGGTATTGGTAACCAAGGATATGGAAGGAATGGTGGTGAAGTTGCCGACGATGACACGGAATCTACAGGCTAGCGATTTCGAATCGAAATAAGGCCGTTAGAAAACAATAATTGGGACGGGTTTAACCTTGAAGTAGATCTTCAAGATTTGGCGAACAAATTAGGGACAGTCCATACCCATATCATGGACCCTGTATTGTATTATTTGCATTTGTGTCGCGTCAAGCTGGACAAGATACTGAATGAAAAATCTCCTGTACTATTTCTAAAACAAGACCATAAGAGGATGGATTTACAATGTCAAGCATAAAATAAAATACAAATCGCCCAACGCCAGAAACATGCCATGGGGAATCATAGGACTTTTCGCGTTCTAAGCCTCCTCGATGTTCAAAGGCTTTCCCTTCTTTCCATTGATGAGCTCAAGGAATCCTTGCTTGCTAACCTCGTTTGTTGCCTTCTCACGCTCTCCCATACCGACTGTTCCCTTCTTGCGTTCCTCCTTAGCGGCATCCTCACCCCGGACTTGTGCAGCTCGGACGGCATTGAAGAGTTTCACGACACCACGTTGCGCCATCTTGCGCAATCGCTTCTCATCCTCGGCTACAGGGCCAGCAAGACCTCTTTCAATGCCCATCACATCACGAACACGGCCACGGTCCAGCTCTTCCTTCTTCTCCGCGCGCATCTTAGCTCGCGCAGCATTGTCGAGCTTCTCGTTGGCGAAATCGTTAGACTTATCGGCGGCAGCCCGGCTTCGAGACAGGACTGGGTCGGCTCGGGCAGCGGAAGTGAGTTTGGTAGCCAGAATTTTGGAGATCGAGGTTGAGAAGGCGGTAGGATCATTGCGCTTGGGGACGGCTCGGCGTCTTCCACCCGCATTTTCACCAGCGTCCGCGGAGGCGTCAGAAAGGTACTCGTCATCTTCAAGTTCAGAGCCGGAGGCATCGTTTTCATCATCGTCGTGTTCCTCGTTGTCTTCGTCGTCACTGGAATCTTTCTTGGAAACTTTCTTGGCGGTGGGTTTGGGCTCCGATGCGGGTGTGGTTTCGGTCTTTGTCTTCTTCATTGCACGTTCAAAAGCCGTGTTGGCCACAGGAACGCCTCCATCGTACTCTTCATCGGAATCGGCAAGGTTGACAGCTGCGAAGTTGGTATCTTCATCCTCGTCGTCTGAGCTGTGATACGAGACTTGCTTGCGGAATTTCTTGGGGCGGGCAGTCTTGCCCTTCATGCCATCCGCAACCTTGCGCTTCTTTGAATAAGAGCCAACCATTTTGATTGGAGAAATAATCACAATTGAAAGTGAAGAGAAGATCAAAAGAGCAGAGTGAGTTTCTCTACCGAGCAACTTTTTTTTGGGCGGTGAAACCCTCCCGAGCCCCGATTGGCTCTCCGCAATGCCTCCTTGGCCTTTCCGCTTCTCGCCCCTCCACAACTTGCTCTTGTGTCCTGTGCTTGTACTTCTCCTTCAAGTTTATTCTGAACATAACCATCCATCATGGTCCTTCAGGATCTAGGACGGCGCATTAACGCCGCTGTCAATGACCTAGCCAGGTCCAACAACCTCGATGAGAAGGTGTGTCTTAGGTTTCACCCACCGCGGACAACCTTATATGCTAATTTACCTAGGCGTTTGATGACATGCTCAAGGAGATTTGCGCAGCCCTCCTATCTGCCGATGTGAATGTGAAACTTGTACAAAACCTCCGCAAGTCGATCAAAAAGACTGTCGACTTCGCTTCCATCCCCGCCGCCACCAACAAGAAGCGCCTAATTCAAAAGACCGTATTCGACGAGCTGGTGGCATTGGTTGACCCTCACTCGGACTCCTTTCGTCCCAAGAAAGGCCGCTCCAATGTTATCATGTTTGTTGGTCTACAGGGTGCGGGTAAAACAACTACCTGTACCAAGCTTGCTCGTCACTACCAGATGCGTGGATTCAAGACCGCGTTGGTTTGCGCGGATACCTTCCGTGCGGGTGCTTTCGACCAGCTGAAGCAGAACGCAACCAAGGCCAAGATTCCATACTATGGTAGCTTGACTCAGACAGACCCGGCTGTTGTGGCGGCAGAGGGTGTAGCTCAATTCAAGAAGGAGAAATTCGATATCATCATTGTTGATACCAGTGGTCGTCACCGACAGGAGGAGGAACTTTTTAACGAAATGATTCAAATCCAGGAGGCCGTCACTCCTGACCAGACTATCATGGTTCTTGACAGCACCATCGGTCAGGCCGCGGAGGCTCAATCATCGGCGTTCAAGGCTTCTGCTAATTTTGGTGCCATCATTATCACCAAGACCGATGGCCACGCAGCGGGTGGTGGTGCCATCTCTGCTGTTGCAGCCACAAACACCCCTATTATTTTCCTTGGAACGGGTGAACACATGATGGATTTGGAGCGATTCGAGCCTCGTTCATTTGTCTCAAAGCTTTTGGGTATGGGTGATATGGCCGGTCTATTTGACCACGTGCAAGCGATCACCAACGATTCCGCTGCTTCCAAAGAGACCTACAAGCATATCGCTGAGGGTATCTACACTATTCGCGATTTCCGTGAGAACATCACGTCTATCATGAAGATGGGACCTCTCTCCAAGTTATCTGGCATGATTCCCGGTCTTTCCAACTTGACCCAGGGACTGGATGATGAGGATGGTTCCCTGAAGCTGCGCCGCATGGTTTACATTTTTGACAGCATGACAGCGGCTGAGATGGACAGCGATGGCAAGATGTTCGTTGAGAAGCCTAGCCGTATGGTCCGAATTGCTCATGGCAGTGGTACCTCCGTCCGTGAAGTCGAGGATCTTCTCTCTCAGCACCGCATGATGGCTGGTATGGCCAAGCGTGTCGGTGGTCAGAAGAAGCAGATGCAGCGTGCACAGAACATGCTCAAGGGTGGAAACAAGGACCAGCAAATGGCTGCTATGCAAAAGCGTATGCAGGCTATGGGTGGTGCCGGTGGCATGGGTGGTATGGGTGGAATGCCCGGTATGGGTGACATTGGAAAGATGATGCAGATGATGGGTGGCGGCCAAGGAGGCGGCGGTATGCCCAATCTTGGAGGCATGGACATGCAAAGTATGATGAGCCAGATGAGTGGGTTGATGGGTGGAATGGGCGGTATGGGCGGTATGGGTGGAATGGGCGGCGGCGGTGGTGGAGGTCGCGGACGTGGAAGAGGTGGACGGTAGTCGGCAAGACTGTTTGGCTCATCTTGCATGTTTTTTATTCACTGTTTCCCCCATTTTCTTAGCATCTGGGCTGGTGTTCGGCGTTCGAATATCCTTAGTACATTCTATATCACCTGCACAATATGACAACTCATGGATATGATTGGAAAATTTCCCGACTAGCTCGATATTTTGCAGTATCTAATTCGATCCTTCTGCCTTTTGCAGCCTTTCCAGGAGTTCTTCATACGCCACACGGGCCTTCTTCAGCACCACACCTCCTATCTCTTCTATTGTTCCAATTGCTGTCTTGAAAACAACATCCCAGCCCTCTCGAGTCAAGTTATCCTCAAGCACACGGCCAGGAAGAAGATTTCGAGTCCCATCACCATGTCGAA
Organism: Penicillium longicatenatum; assembly: GCF_028827895.1. Classification (NCBI taxonomy): domain Eukaryota; kingdom Fungi; phylum Ascomycota; class Eurotiomycetes; order Eurotiales; family Aspergillaceae; genus Penicillium; species Penicillium longicatenatum. The sequence continues at coordinate 2,550,043 of NW_026643120.1, read as the reverse complement.
CAGGAACACTAAGCTGATACTTCCATACAACTTCACCATCCACATAGAGCGAGTAAGTAAGAACCGAGCTGCGCCCCGGGAAATCCACTCCGTCCACCTCTTCAGCAATATCAATAAGCCCAAACTTGCTATTTCCATCCGGTGCGTATTTCACAGCTACATCCTCCGTATCGGTCTGACGATAGGTCCGAATAGGAAGATAGAACATGCTAAGGGGTCCTACGCTAAACTCATGGAGACCCAGTCCAGCAGTATTGGGCTGAAGCTCATCAGATGATAAAGCAAGCTCCGGATCCGGGAATCGAGTAGCACCGAACTCGTGACGATCACCACTTAGAAGAACAATTCTTATACCGAAAGTTCGTTCAGCGCGCCACATCGCTTCGAAAACTATGCGTCGCTCGTCCAGGAAACCACCCCATGTATCTGTGTTGCCGACGTGCCAGTTCTTAGTGAATGGGACGCTGGATGAGATAATCTTCCAATGGACGCCCGCTGGTTCGGGTGTAGAGATATAGTGCAGAAGAGATTGAAGTTGTGCATATCCGAGTATAGTTGAGTTCGGCTGCGATGGCTCGGAACGATACGTGCGAGTATCGAGCATAAAGAATGAGGCAGGACCATTCACGAATGAGAAATAGGTTACATCGTCCGGGTGTGCGAACGATTTTGCAGGGACGGGTGGATTTCCGCTGACATGGTAATGGATGAATGGGTCGGCTGCTGCTGGGTATGGAGCGGTCTTGTTACCCTTTGACCAGTCGTTTTCAATTTCATGGTCGTCCAGAGTGTGGATCCAGGGGAGATCGATTGCAAGAGTCTCTCCTGACTTGTAATCCCACGAGGGAGACGAGTAGATACGTCGGTATTCACTGCGGTAGTGGTCCATTGAGGAGCCGAATCGGAAGGGTACGTCAATGTAGATGAAGTCGCCGAGGAAGAGCATGAAAGCTGGTTTAAGGAGTGATGGTAAATTTGCGATGACATCGGTCATTTGTTCAATTCCTGGGACTCGCAGTGGATGGGACAAAATGTTGTATGGAAAGTTTGGCTTCAGACAGCTTGATGTGATAAAGGACATTCTGTTTGCCTCAAGGGATCCTGGACGGGGGGATGTCACAAAACTGCCCGTCTTGTTGTTCGACAATGAGTATCGATAGTGGGTTCCGGGCTTCAGATTTTTCAATTTCACCATGGATGTGAAATCTGTAGTATTGTCCAACTTATAGACGGTGCCTTCTTGGGTCCATTTTTGAGCATTTTGGGAGGCTTCTTGGTAGGAAATCACCACAGGTAATTGAGCCGTGTCGGGCTCCCGGAAGACCAAATTAGCGGTGGTCGGCGATACATATCCAATGCGTGAAAATGACACATCTTGGGTAGGATACACCAGGAAGCCTCGAACCAAGAAATCAAGTGCTAGCAGGGCCACACCAACGTTGATAAGTGCTGTAGCCCACGTCCAAACGGGCGACCCCTTAGAAGGGAGACCCGTAAGAAGAGTCTTCAGCGCGGAATCGCCGGAACCAGTTGCACCTGATTTATGAACACGCTCTTCTGAGATTCTATTTAGTTCTTCAATCATAACAGAGTTCCAGGGGTGGACTCACTGGTGGAGTTCTTCCCGCCCTTCTCGGGGCGATCCCCAGAGGGTTGATCATCCTTAGCTAATGAGAAGAGCGATGATAAATAAATGACCAAAGATGTGAAAATAATAGGTGCAAAAGGGTATCCGGGGATCTAATGAGATGAGTTAATAGACTGAACATAAATCAAGTGGCGATTGCCCATACCCATCTCAGAAAAACAAAAGCCGTCAGCCGGATCGTAGCTGAGCTGGTGGCTGTAACGACTCGCCTTAGGGAGACCATTGTCACAGTTCAACTGATAGCAGGATCAAAACATGCGATCATAGCACGTTGGAGTTGACGCCGTTCAAAGGGAGAGCTCAAGGGCGTTGCAAGGAGGGTCATGTTTTTATGCATGTTGATTGGTGTTCGTGTTTGGAATGACGTTATACCCAGCCACGGGCCCACCGTGATTTGTATACATCCGAGCAGGAAATACAAACAGCTTCACCTCCTTATTGCTTATATGTATACGTATGTAAGGAGAGGTATACAAAGTATACCGGTATATCATTTTATTCTGAGTATTTGCTAGACCTTTATATTTCTTGGAGGTGGATTTTCCGTGAGATTCCCGCTTGGTTTCCCTAGAGCCATATGTTAATTTCCTTTCGAAAAACAGGAACTTGGAAAACGAGACCATCCTATTTTCCGGACCACAACTCCATGCTCATGATAGCAGATAACGAACAAAGAGCGTCTTTAAGCAAGAATGGCCGAAACGCCGACGAGAATAGCTCAAGGTGCAAGTCGATTCCTGCCTAGGGCATCCCTGCATCAGCCACCACATCTCTCCATTTTACATCCTCAACATCAAATTGCATTAAATCAACCCTAAGAACTGAGTTCCTCAAACTAACTGGACAAATACGGATGCTCTAGCAAAATACCAAATTGATCGTTTCTTCGAAAAGTTCAGTCCATTTTCCCAAGAGGTCTGCAATAACGAAGCTGCTGCCATCGCTGCTGGGGAGGAAGGAGTCTCATCAACACTCGTTCAAGGTACAAAAGAGACTTATTGTCCAGTTCCTCGATTCCAACTTCCCTACCGACCTCGACCATATGACAGCTACGCAAGAGACATACGGACGGCCAATATTAAACTGCTAGCACCTCAAGGGTCAGTCAGGTCTGCTGTTAGTATATGCAATGAATGATGCATCCGGCGAATATTTGCTTCTTACTCGCACCTCTCTTCATAATGTTTGAAACCTTAGTCTTCTGACTCAGACAGTACAAAGCCTTGTCGTGTTTATTCTTCCACCTAGGGTTCTAACAAAGTAAGTTCTTCACAGGGGACAAATTACATTCTCTGCTTCTGTGTGGCACAATTGGCCAGCTTCAATACTCTCTTTAAACGGCTCCTCAATCCAGAGCGACTATTTGGCCCGCTTGGAACATATCTCAAACGAACTACCCGTCAGCTTTCAGCCTCTACTAGACAGGCGAAAGAGCCAATACCCGTTCCTGTTCACAGATTACTATCCCATGGTAATCAATCACTCGGATTCCCTTGAGAATCACCCATGTGGATGTATAGACAAGGCCATCTGACCGGCATCGTTGACTGGCGTGGTGCTGAGATAGGTCCTTTCGCCATTCAGCTTTAGGGGCTGGATAAAATTGTAGGTACATAGACAAAAAGCGGCTCACGATTCCATCCTGAGCACGTCCAGCTTCGTCAGTTGCTCTGACAGAAGCTCTACGAGGAAATTAGGGATGTGTCCGAGGACGTCAAATAAGGGATCAAGACAGCAGGGATGTTAGGTACATTTTGGCCAGCGGCGACTTCGCCAGTCTATGGGCAGATGCTAGAGTGATTGAAGAAGCTGTTCTGGAATCGACTACGTTGAAATTATCTGACGTCAGGTGGAAGTTGCCGGTGATGGCAACATTGCTATTTAGTTCCCATCGCGGGGCGATCTTCGCTTAGTCATGGTGTAGCGGGCAGGTGGACTGGAGGTGTGATGTTGATGTGTGGCATCATTCACCAACCTGAACTTTCAAAGCTGTATCATATGGTGCTTATCTTTGCTTGTTGCTGCATATATCAAAGCGCCCTTGGCTCTTTTATTCTTCCAGTTTGGTTCAGCAAACCAAGCCCCTGAATATTACAAAAGAGCTCTCACTTAACTTTCGGCTCACTTCCAAGGTTCTTATCCAAGAATTGCCGGATAAGAAATTTAGTGTTGTCTCTCCAGTCTCTGACTCTCTGCATTGGAAAACAAGGTTCAAGCCAGTTTCCCACAAAATGCCACCTCTTCCAGACCGATCGCTGGAGCGCCAGCGAGTGGTTTTATATCATCAAACCCTGATACCAGGCGCGGGCCCATATGTCCCCATGATGCCACTTGTGGAACACAACACTGGCATCACGCATATTATCTTGGCAGCCATTCACATAAATGATCAACCGGGTAATATCACACTCAACGATGACCCGCCTGACAACCCCAAGTTCGATCCTCTATGGGCGGAAGTGCCCCAAGTCCAGCAGGCCGGCGTGCAGGTCATGGGTATGTTGGGTGGTGCGGCGCCAGGCTCATTTACACGCCTTGATGGCGACCAAGCTCAATTTGAAAGATTTTATGGTCCTCTTCTGGAAATTCTCCGCCGATACCATCTCAATGGACTCGATCTCGACGTGGAAGAAAACATGTCTCTCCAAGGCGTGATACGCTTGATCGACCGACTCAAGGCCGACATGGGGGACGACTTCATTATCACGCTCGCTCCAGTTGCTGCCGCACTCCTTGGCGTTGGCAATCTCTCTGGCTTCGACTATCGAGAGCTCGAGCAAGCCCGGGCTTCTAAGATCGGCTGGTACAATACACAGTTCTACAACGGATGGGGTCCTGCTGAAGACCCTCGAATGTATGCCGCGATTATTGCGCAGGGCTGGTCTCCGCGCCGAGTTGTGTACGGCCTTTTGACTAACCCAGGCAATGGGTCACAGGGCTATGTGTCTCGCGAGAAGATCGGCCCTGTTCTCGCAGCCTTGGTCGAGCAATTCCCAAATTTCGGTGGTGTTATGGGCTGGGAGTATTTTAATGCATTGCCTGGTGGTGAGGCTGAGCCATGGCAGTGGGCGGCCGAGATGACAGTTAGTATGGGTATGAAGGATATGTTGGCAGCTGCTAAACAGCTTTTGGCGCCTGGAGCTATGGCAACCAGTCTGAATAACTTGCTGCAAGACATGATGAATCAGGGGCGGAGATTTTGATATGAGTTCTGTGAATGAAGCGATCAGCGTACCTAAAGGAGCGTTGGGCAACAAGCATATTAGACCTTGGAAACAACAAGAAATCATATTACTCGCAGAGCTTAGTCATAATTAGGTCAAAGTAGATACATGTGATAATAGAGTTGTCACGTCAGTTTCTTCGGACTGTCTATCCCAAATACCTATACTTGGGAGATAGTTGACCATTGGAATGTGCAGCGATAATCATATTTGTTCAACAGCCTTTCTATATACTGTATCACCTATTTCCATTAACATGGGGTCGCCTAGTCATTAAAGGGAATGACATCAAGTTGGGAAGACCAACGGAGTCAATCCCGAGCAAATTATAATCGTATCCAGATTTGAATTAGTTTGGATACTCATGTTGAAATCTAAATCTTGGTAGAGCTCTGGAGGTGGTGGCGAGGGTGGCTAGGAACTATATAAAGGGGAAAGTAGGCTGCCAAAATTGAATTCCACCTAGATAATGGAGGTCGGTTATTGCTCCAAAGCCTGGAGCTCCTCTTTTTCCATTTTACCCAATGTCGTGGCTCTTACCTCACTGTGCGCTCGCCCGAATTCGACAAGGTGCCGTCAGATTTAGGAGTCAGCGCGCTGTTGCCACCGCATCGCATGGATACCAACCTCATCCTGGGAATACTGCAGAGAGACTTCGAGAGGAACTGGAAAAAATAGCACATGACAGGGTAAAAAGGAGTAAGAAAGGGAAAGGTCTTGGTGGGCTTCACAGTATGGACCCCGAGAAGCAGGTATGGCGGCATAGAAACTTGTTTTTAATCCTGGATCGAGTTAATTGAGAAGCAGCGTTATGTCTCGAAAGGTGGACAAGCTAAAATAAAAGCGATCCAAGAGTACAAAGACGCATTGAGGGAATTTGGACGAGACGGTTCCGCACATGCATGTCATACATGGAAATCACATGAGCCGCCCATAGTGCCGCCAGGGTACGGGGAGTGGAAAACTTAAGATGAAGGTATAACTCATAGGAAACAGCCTTACCTTTGAAACAATTGCAAAAGCATAGAATTAATTGGTTAAGATACCTCACGGGTTATAGTCATTGATGTGAAGTTGATTAAACACAAAAATTACAATCCTAGGTAAGGATAAAAAGGAGGCTCATTTTCTTTCAGGGCCGTGAGTGAATATGTAGTTGTCTGGGTATGTACTCGATAATATCACTATGGATCTTAAGGACGTTGAGATGTTCTCATGATGGATGAGTTTAAACCCAAAACGGCATGAAGTAAATAGACCGCCTGAGGCGACAAGGATCATTTTGTCGCGACCCGCATTTTTTGTTGTTTCAACCTCATCGTTCGCTTCCCCCGCGATTGTTTATTGTTATTTACGATTTATTTCCCGCGGCTTTTGTTTCCAGGGAATGCGATTCTTCAATCATCGTCAGATCGAGATTTGAAGTTCCATTGTTGATCGCGCGCATCGATCGCCGCAAATCCCGGACGCGTCATGGCCAACTCTGGCTACACGTCGCCGTTTCCAACGTCTCACGACACCATCGGACAGTCCACGCTAGCAACACCCCTTTTCATGCCTTCCTCCCCACCTCGCAACCAGTCCAGCCCATCGCCCCCGAGCCCCATCTCCGAGCGCTTCGAGCCGGAACATGAATCTGACGACCACAACGATGATCACGAGCACGACTTAGATAATGAGGATGAGTTACAGCATTACTCGCATCATTCAACTCTACGAAGTCCTACTGCATCCGACTTAGATGCGCGCCTCAATCAATATACTTTGGACTTCAGCCAGTTCGGAGATGGCGAAGACATGCCGCTCCCTGATCTAAACGACGAAGATGAAAGGCTCTCTGATGTGGGTGGCCCGGAAGACTTCACTGCAAACATGGAGAAATATTTGATGGGCGAAGGCATGTCGAGTGCGCGGAAAGCTCGTATCAACGAGGCTAGTGCAGACGGATCTGCATTGCGATCTTCTGTGAGATCAAAACAGCCAGCCGTCGAAGAAGAGCCGGAATTAGCGGAAGATAGCGAATTCGGGCCACCGGTGGATATGTCTACTCCGTCGCATATGTTGCACAGGACAAGCACTCTCGCCAAAGAATCGACTCACCTTGACGGTATTGACGAGGTAGACTCTGACGATGGACTCCCAAGCCCAAGGCCCCCATCATCTCGCAAGATGTCGAATGCCTCAAGAGACGAGGCGTTGGAACGAGAAGAGCGCCTGCAGGAACGCATCGCACAACTTGAAGAAGAGGCACAGGACCGAGATGACCAGCTTCTTAAGAATCGGGGCCGTTTGTTGGAAGCAGCCTCGGCTGGAGAGCAAATTCAGCATCTGCAAGCAGAGCTCCAGCTCAAAAATGATCAGATCCAAGAGCTGGGGGCTAAAGAAGCCGAGTCCGCATTGCTTCGAGAGCGGGTTCTGTCACTCCAAAAACAGGCCGCTGAGCATGAAAAGCTTCAGAAAGCGATCCCGGGATCCCCAGACTTTGGCTCGCTTCAACAAGAAATCAGGGAAATGCACAAACAACTTCAGAACAAAGATTCGCAAAATTCCTTGGATACGGAGCGACTGGAGACAATCGCCCATCTACGGCAGCAACTCAGTCTCACCCAAGAGCAATTGAAGCAACGCGACGCGACTTTGGATGAGACACTTGCAAAACTGAGGGAGGTTACCCACGCCAAGGAAGTACAGCTTCGTGAGAAAAATGCCGAGATCGACCGCTTCAAGGCAGATCTTGACGACCAGGCTCTTGAAAATGAGAGGCTTGAAACCGAATTAGATCGCGCGAACGTCGATTATGAAGCTCTTGAGGATCGCCTAACCAGCCTTGAGATTAAGAACCAGCCTCTGGAAGAAAGAAATCAATCTCTTGAGGCTGATCTCACTCGCGTCCAATCTCAGGTGGAAGCACAAGAAACTGCTTTGAAAGCTGTGGCTGCGGACTTGCCCATGAGTAGTCGCAGTACTTACAGTGAGATACTTGACCTGATCAAAGACCTTGGTCCTCCCGAATCTGAACTCGATCCTGCATCTTCAGTACAGCACAAATTCCCTGTTAACACAGATGTCCAGAATATCGGTGACGAAATTGTCAGATTCCAACAAGAACTTCAGGACGCCACAGGGGCTCAGAAGGCCGCAGAAGTTGAAGCCAACCGCCTTCGAGAACAAGCAATGGAAACGCAAGCTCTCATCAAAACTATCGAATCTGAGAACCTCCGCCTTGCGACTCGCGTAGAAGAGCTGACTACGACTCTCAACAAGACCCAGCACGACCTAACTCGGACACAAGAAGAACATGCCCAATCTCTTGAAACCATCGCTCGTCTACAAGAGGAGGCAATTCGCCAGCCTCCCAGCCCACCTCCCTCTCCACCAAAGCCTGCTATCAGCGAGCAACAAAGCGCTACCGACACGGCTGCCATGGAAGAGTCCCACCAAGCGCAGATCAAAAGCCTTCAGACGGCGCACTCAACCGCTATTTCAACCCTCCGCTCATCGCACGCCGAGTCCATGCGCAAGATCCGCAGCCTTCTCACAGCCGCCGAGGAACGTGAAGCTAATCTTCGTGTCGATCTCACTACCTTGCGTACCTCGGTATCCAATCAAGAATCTCAGTTGCGCAAGTCCTTTAAAACAGAAGTCAAGCGTCTCGAAGCCCTCATTGCGGCCAAGGATGAAACTGCCGTTGCTGTTGACCAACGCATTGCCATGTCGGTTGACAAGCGAGAACGGGAGTGGGAGCGCCGTGTAGACCTCCTCCTAAAGGAGCGTGATCGCATGGGCAAAGCATTGATGATGTACTGGGGTGAGAAAGAGATGGGTCCCGGGCCTGGCGTTTTGGCTGAAGGGAAGGGAAACCGTCGTCGTGATGGAGATAAGGAGACGAAGCAGGGGCAGGCGTACCGGTATAAGTACACGAAGAGCCGGTCCAAGAGTGGGGAGAGGAAGGCTTAGTGTGAAACTTCGTTTGTCTGGGACAAATCGGCTCTTTGGTTTGTCCTGAGTGCGTATTAGCAATTGCATTCTGGGGTTTTAACTGCTGGTTTCGGCGTCTTAGGTTTGGAATGTACAAGGGATTTTCATTAGTCGTGTTTTTTTTCTCATTCTCTAAATCATAACCTAACTTTGGAATACAGCGATGTGAGAAGCATACTTTGGTCTGAATTGATACTTGTTCATTGTTGACGCCAAAACGTTCTGTAGACTAGAATCTTATAGTTGTGAAAGAGTCACGTGGTCTATCTAGTCTGAGGCTGGTGATATCCTTCGCCAGTCATGTGACTTGAAACCCCCCATGGCAACAGGCTACTTTTCATCTGTTTCACGAATTCCTCTCCCACGGTTTGGTGGGCTCTGGTTCACATGGTGCCTCTGGAATCCGCATTTCAAAATGGAACAGTTCACACAAAATACATTTAACACGACTGTGTTTCTTCCGCGGTCCCCGGCTGAGCAAACCTCGAATACCGAGGAAACACAACCTGCATCAATTCAGCTAGCAGAGGTGCCGCAGGAGCATCGTCTCGAGCCACCTGCTGAGGGGGTCTTCCCAAGTAAAGAAAAACTACTTGAGCATATCCGCAAACACGCCCTGTCCAAGGGCTATGCGATAGCGATTCAAAAATCCACCAAACTACAAACACGCCTCTACATCGGTTGTGATCGAGGAGGTACACAGAGGGTAATGGGTCCTGACTCTCCCAGTATCCGAAGGCGACAGAAAAGCTCCAGAAAATGTGGCTGTCCTTTCCGTCTATTTGCAAAAAAGGCAAAAGATATTGATATATGGGACTTGAAGATCAAGCACCCCTTTCATAACCATCCGGCTGATGAGGATATGGCTACTCATCCAGCTGCTCGTCGGCTTACGCCTGAACAGCGAAGGCATGTTAAGCATTTGGATATCATCGGGGTGAAGCCGAAAGATATTGTCACCTTTCTCAGACTGGAGAATCCAAGTGCTTTGTTTTTGCCGAGGGATATTTCTAATGAACTTAGTAAATTGAGAAGAGAGAAGGAGGCATTTGCTTTGAAAGGACAGATTCTGCCGGAACCATCACAGGATTTACCTGAGGATCAGACGAACGTGCTGATGTTTGATCTCTAGTTCAGCATTTTGAGCTCGACTTGTTGTTTTGTCCATTTTGATGCATCTGTGGCATATTCGTAGCTGTTCGAGATAGATGTCTCATCTCTTGCTTTCCCAGTCCATGGTGATTCCAGGGAAGTGATACAATATGCTATTTTTTTCTTGGGGGAAAATTTGTGGAAATCGATGCATTCTGAATTGGCGCTGTTACATTTGCATTTTCTTAGCCTTAGCTGAGATAAAATAAACGATGGAATCTTTGAAACGGGAAATATCCGCTAAGATGCTAGAAAGCCTGAAAGCGTAGCATCGAGTGCTGGAGAATTCTAGTCTCGTTCGTCTTCATAACCCCGGCATGAGTGCCTAATCGTACGGCGATCGCCCGTTGATCTTTCTATCAAAAATTCAAGCACAACACTAGCTTCCCAAATGGCTCCGTTTTCATCTCGATGTATCTGCAGTGTCTGGGAGAACCTGTCAGCATGAGTCGAGCTGTTGAAGGACTGCCAGACTGAACAGCAGTGGTGATCAAAGTTGACCAAAGGATGCTCTCCTCTTGCTCAATCGGTATCAAGCGCCGGATTTCCAAAAAAAATGTCTGCGACATCACCGTTGGCATTTATTGCTTTGAGCATTCAACTTAAGTTTATAGCCCACATAGATATCAAATCAAATTGTTTTTTATTACTAAAGCAAGTCTGGTATATGGTATCTAAGCATCAACATCAAGAACAAGATTACAGGCACGCTATTAACCAAAAGACCACCATCCCCCCATCATAAAGAAACCCCAGTACAACTACATAGTGTCCAACTCAGAAACTCAAGAAGAAAAAGCAACATCAAAAGTCTGACCAGCAGACAACAGCAATCAAGCCTTGGCTCAATCTAGTAAAAGCTCAAACTAGTCCGATTAGCACCCCTATAGGTCATCCCATCAATCACATTCCGTGACTGCTCAGACTTCTTAGCAGCCATCCGCATATCATCAACCGAAACACGTGGCGTAGAACTCGACTCAAGGATACAACTCAATGGCGCACTCGCTCCACCATGTGTACTGCTTCGCGGCCGGCGAGTACTGGGGTAAATAACCTCGACGTCATTCCTGCGCGGGACGGCCATCATGCGATTGGGGTCAAAAGTATGGAGGCTAGCCCAGCGAGCTGGTGGTGCAATAAATTGGGGGTGGTACTGGCTTTGGGTGTGGCGGGGAAGGGGCTGATCGAATTGGTAGGTTGTGCTGCGGACAGGATGGGGATGATGCATGCCATTTGTCTTGCGAGAGCCGCTGCGTCTGACGGGGTCGACATGGAGGGGATGGAAGGCGGAATTTTGTCTGCAGGATTGGGAGTATTTCCGGATATTTGTTTGGGATGGCATTGGTGGTGGGGTATAGTTTGGGTGGTGGGGATGGTGAATGGAGATTTGGTTTGGTGCGAAGCTTGCTGTGGCTGTTTGAGAGCGACGAACTTTGACAGGCTCGGGCTTTTGAACTACCACTTCCGGGGCGTCGGCGGAGTTCATTGTCATTGTTCGAGTGTGGCCTTCTGGTTTTGTGGTTGGTGATTTGCTGATGTCGTTGGCCAACTGTGTGACTTCGCTGGATGGAGGAGCCTCTGGATGATCACTTCTGGTTGACGGTGTCACAACTTGCTTCTCGACATCCGATGCAGCGTCTGGATCTGCCAAGGCTCGGATCTGAGGATCTGATGACAAGGGAATTGAAATCCCGAAGGTCTTTGGGAAGAAGCGCTTCAAGGAGGACAGAGATGATTTTCCCCTTCTATGATTTGTAAACTGCTTTGGGATGTTTGGTACTTTAGGCACATGGAAGTCCAAGAGAAGATTCCGTGATTCGCTGGTAGTCTGGGATGTCATGACTGTGGATGTCCGCGAGATAGGGAAGAAATCACTGTTCAGTGTTTGTGCGCCTGGAGAGGTACGCAAGGTATCATCTGGCGATACAGTCGTACCCGAAGTAATGTCACCATATTCTGAGCCAGGGTCAGTGTTGACTCGGAGCTGTGGCCGCAGACGGACAGGAGCTGCGTGTCGGATACTAGGATGACATCTGACTTTGTTGGCCAGCGGATCCACAGACCATGGCTCTCCCCCGGCTTTTCCATCGTGTTGGCGACAAAGATTCAGAATCTCGTTTCTGAGGGTTTCGTCACTATCCCAGCTATTACCAGAGAGGATGCTGCCGTTTTTAACTGACAGTTGGCGTCGGTAGATTCCAATAATTGAAACGTCGTAGGGTCGATCGCATAGTTCCCTCGCGCAATACATGGTGCACACTGTGACTCTGTGACGTCCTTGTTAGCCCAAAACCCTTGAGAGTAAGATCAGTTTGACTTACAATGATACGACAGAGACAATAACTGTAGCTCGATGAAATGCACAGCTGGCACCTACCCGCCAGAATGTAGCGTGTGTTCCTTCAGGTAGACAGTACACTTGTTGAGCGGCGACTATCAGACCAGAGACACTGGCTGCGAGCCACATCATAAGGTCCAATCTCAGAACGTAGGTGCAAACATTATGTAGAACTGTTTTCTGTTCTCCAAATCCCCCGATGTTGTTGTATTGCCATGCAACCAGGCTCTGGAGCGAGATCAATGGGATCGAAAGAATCGACTGCATTTGAATCAGTAATGGCGGGTATAGAGATAGACCAATCTAACATACCGAGACCAAAGCCAATATCAGGCTTGTAGTCATCTTTGAATCAACCGTTGCATTGCCGTAGAGATAAAGCACCATTACCATCTGAAGAATCGATTCCAGGATCAGGCAGTATATAGCCGCAAAAATAACCAATTTAGTCCATGTTCCCTCTTTGCGCGGTGCCGGCGAGAACCCGGACGCCATAGTGAAGATATCCAAGCTGCTCTGCAGCCTGACCAAGGTTGCCCAGACGGTCAAATACCAGGTCCACTGGATCGAAGATTCGTATCCGAGTTAAAAAGGCGCGAAAGTAGAGACTCGTCGGACAGCCTTGCAATCCAGGCGCGGCTTCACTGGCAGTTCATTAACAGTGAGTGACAGGTGGAGAGACTAGATGGAGGACTAAAAGGGAATTAAATGGAGTAGCATAGGCCCCATGGCGCGTCGACGCGAAAAGAGTGTGGAGGGGTGGAATGTGCCTCCCGAGGGGCCGGCATGGAAAGAATCCCAACCGCGACCACAGACTTCATTTCATTTGGAACAGGTAATCAATCTGCGGATCGACTGGAATGTCAGAGCAGGAGTCCCTCCTGTTGCCCAATCCAGTGGCAGGGTGATTTTGGAGGACACGGTGCGATGACTCCATCCCTGCAGATCGAGATTATTCGACGTCAGTTCTTGTTAAGCCCCCTGTTAAAATCTCCGAGACTTCCCAGATTCCTGTGGGAACTGTCAAATTTCCCATCAAAACTGGGCGGTGATGCTGATCGAGGGAGTTAAGGGCCGTGTACTTGGTATTGTGTACGTGGTAGGGAGCGCACCCATCCCTCGATGACGTGCGGATCAACTACATCAATTTACTCCTTTTTACTACACACCCAACAACATCACACTTTGCGACAATAAATTCGTTCACAATTTCTGTGCAATAGTTTTGCAAGTCTTAGTTGCCGTGATCTTTGTATGATTCAACCACGTGAACGGAGGGGTGCTCCTGTCGACCGCGAGGGACGTAAAGCATCCAGGAGCCTCATACTTGACCACTTCGGCCCGCACATAAACTCACCTACTGTCTCTGATGTGGTATGCCAACTTTTCTTTTTCGCGTTAATGATCTGGTACAACAAAGGTTCATTTGATTAGTCCAGTAGCAATATGGCCTGATTCAAGTGATCCGTACAGGGTGCCCATTGAATATTTTCAACTTAAGTATATATATATCTCCAAGGTTAGGTGTCAAGATGAACGGCCCCTCCACTCGAACTTTTTGCTAAAATAAATCGGGGTCCTTTCTGATTCCCTTCCAAGGATAACTTAGCTATTCTATTGACTCACTTGAACCAATGATCAGGATGACTTTGATTACAACTAAATGGATATAGGGTATGGTAGATGTTGATTTCCTGCGAATGCAAATGCCCGCCAGGTCCACGGATGCACAACCTTAGACCTAAAAGCTTCCACTAAAATATTTTTCAACTTTGGGTTCTAAAGTTCACAATCTTTATTTTCCAATTGCATATTTCCAAAGTTCCCGCCTACATCCATTGGGCATGTATGTCATCAACCGCGAAACTCGTGCTTGACCTGGCCTTGCACCTTACCAACATGAGCCATATACATATGGCCGCCCTCATCATTTGGATCCGGAGTCTCTGTGCGGTCTTTTGCAGTTGTGATATATAGGATATCCTGATTCTTACCTCCCCATGTTGGACACGTTGGATACATCGCCGGCAGTGCTATTTGTTTCAAGAGCTTGCCCTGTGGCGTGAAGACCATGATATGACTGGTTCCATAGACCGCTACCCACAAATTACCCTCCACACTGCCACACGGGTTAGCAAGGCTTGTTTATAATGATTTGTAATGGACACACGAACTCTAGAACCATTCCATCCGGTTCTCCACTCGTCCCTCGGAAGTCAACAAGAGTTCGCGGGTTTGAAATGCTCCCCGAGGCAAGATCAAAGTCAAGCGCCGTGATTTTCATACCGACAGAGTCATTCAGGTACACTACACTAGTCAGCCACTGCTACGCTACTATACGACCAAAATTAGCAGGGCAGGCGGGCCACTTACTTGTCCGATTATCCGGACTCCATTTAACGCCATTTCCACAGATTATTCCACCGGGCATCATCATGTGTAAGGCCCCATCAGGATCATACCTCCACAGACGACCCCTGGGAACCCCATAGTCCGCCGGTAGTTTTCCAGGGGGAAAGCAGTCGCTGCAAGATCATTCTCCGCTAACCAGAACCGTCCAGCTGCATCGACACCGCCATCATTAAACCGGCGTTGACTCCGCTCCGCGGATGGAATGATCTCACACGCCACCTCCAATTTCCCGGTCTCCTCGTCTAAAAAGCACACGCCTTGGTAATAGGCCGCGATGTAGCTGCGCGGTTTGTTCTGACGAAATGCCGCAATGGTCACACTGTCTGACAGTGGTAGAATACGGGCCGGTCCCGTGGCAGATCCTGTCTCGGGATCGACTGGGAGAATGTATAATTCGGCTGGGGAAGAGAGACAGTCAAACCAGTGTAAAGTGGAATCGCTAGCTCGATAAATGACGCCTTCGCCGAGGACCATACGGCCCTTGGGGGTGACATAGAAGGCTGAGCCCGTGCTGAGGGTCTCTACTGGATCACTCATTTTGGTACCTGGATTGGTGGCGCTGAGGCTGACTTTGGTCGCTTGGTGCCGCTGTTGTTTTTCCCCTTGAAAGGGACGTACTGGACGTACTGGAGGTGGAGATGAACTCCCCTCATTTGTGGGGCGACCCCTCAGAGAATGAGGCGCCCTCGGGCATCGTTGACATCCTGAGATCTTGATTCGCCACTGTTGTTGAAATTGGACCGTGGCTTTCAAGCAACTGCGCTTATTGACGTGTATCTAAAAAGGGACTCTCCCCCTGAGAGTCGGTGAAAATGATTCCGATCCGTCGTGATCCCTGAACAGAAACACCGACGACACCTGAGTCAGGATTTACCTTGATATTTGAAATTCGGGATTTCAAATTATCGAGTGTCTCATAAATATTTTGCCCATCAGTTGAATCATTTGGAAGATGTTTGGTTTCTTTGGGAGAAGTTCTAGAAAGTGGTATCCGATGTTGACGGTATTATTCGTACCCAGAACGCATTGCAAGCCACGTTGGCATTCCAAGGTTTCCGTCATCTTAGCTGCAGGTACGGAGTAAATTCCAAGGTACGGTTTGTATTGTTTTTTCTTTTCATTTTTTTAACTTTCTTGTGACCTGTTTTCTCGGCCCCGAAGGCGGACCCTGGTTCCACAAGACATCACGTTTTTTTGTTTTATACGGAGAGTCTAGCATAATTCCGACAAATGCAACTATGGACGAGAAGGGTCCATCGGAAGGATCTGGTTTTCTAATTTGAGTCATTGGCGCAGAAATGATGGCAGGGGCGGCCCGGTGGGCATCGGGAGGGTCCTTTAGTCTAGACTATTGATCCAAGCTCCGTGGCTCGGGGGATAACTAAGTACACTTGCCCAATTTGGGAACCTCGGAGATGGGCACAGGTCGGAGAGCAGGTTCTCGTTCTCAGGAGCCCTATCGGCAGATTAACGTGGAGACTGGATCGGGAAGGGTCCGTACTGTCCGAGTTTGCCTCTTGATAGAAACCCACTCCTGATCTGGAAAAGAAGAGCGAGTCCAGCCAGAACCTTGGACCTTGGGCCAGGTCAAGGCTTATTCCTATATTTCTACCATGGAACAATGGAACTGTGTGAGCTGTACCTTGAGAGGGGGAAAAAAAAACATACCCTCCCCTCGGTGAGATGGCGTGAGATAACCAGTTAGCCCCAAGATGGTAGTAGCGTTCGGTGGTAGTCCAGGACAGGAAATTGGAGCTTTGGGGCTAAAAACGAACGTTTCTAAGCGATGGCGAACGGTGCGATGATCCGGTTGGTGCCGGTTGTTCCGGTTGAAATCCTTTGTTCGACGTTTGCCAGTGATTGGTGTCCCTGGCCAACTAGCGCCCGCACTAAGTATAGCGTGCCTTCGCTTGCATCTATGCCATTTAATTTCCCACTAGCTTCACCATTTCTTTTGTTTTCGATTTGGGGCTTAGCCGATGGAATTTGCTGAAGAAAACCCCCTCCTGGGAGATTCTGGAACTTTTGTCACGGTGGGAAAAGGGTCCCGGAACTGGGAATTGGGAGGCAACTGTTGACGCTAAGAACTAGATCCTGGTGGTGGAGTCTTGCGGAGATGATGATTGGTGCAAAAAAGATCGGTTATCTCCCCCTCCCATCTGGATTGGGTATCGGCTCCCGGACCCTGAGTGTAGGGTCTCTTGGCGAATCCCATGCGGCTCTGAATGTCATGCCCATGGGTGGTTTGTTCGGCTTTTTTGTCCAACCCATTTGGTTCGTCACGCGTTACCCCATGTTGTTCTACACCAAAGCTGGTATCCGCTGTCAGAAGAGTTTTCCATGTGGGAAAAATCACAGGGCATTGGATTTTAGGCCCCTCCGGTCAGGCTACAAGGCTCCAGAGAGCACATAATTTAGCATTTTAGTTTCTTTTAACATGCCAAGCACGACATGTGGAGCCCTAGCAGAGCTAAAGATCAAAATCAGGAACCTCGAATACACCAGTGGCCAGAGGGGACTCCATACGTACATTCATTAGCCGAAACCAGTAAGCTAGCGCAAATTACACTGACCTCGGTGGCTGCAGTACCAGGTACTCCCGTAATGCTGCCTGAAAAGTGAGAGAGAGATGTTTTGCCTTTTAATGCTAGTTCTCCTGTTTCCATCAATCTAGGCTTTCAATTTTCTTTCCCACTCCCTTTCCTTGAGTGATAGCCCGAGCAGACGTTTGTCTGCGTCCTTTCGTTCGTTGAACATTGGCAGATAGCCATTTTCATTCATTTAACACCAGGCTGCTTCTTTAAGCCTTAATATCCTTCATTCGATTTTCAAAATGGTTGGAATGAAGGTTTTCGCCGCTGCATCGGCGGCGTTGTCCACTTTTGCGTCGGCTGCTTTTGCCTTGGATGTGGATCTCAAGTCCAACCTCGCAGTCTACTGGGTACGCCACTTTGTCTTAAGTTCATTGAGCATACTCTAATCATTTCTATACAGGGTCAAGGATACAATCAGGATCGTCTGAGCCATTTCTGCGAGGAGTCCTCGCCGGATGTCATCGTCTTGGGCTTCATCAATGTTTTCCCCACGGCCGTTGGAGTCTGGCCAGGCTCCAATTTTGGCAATCAGTGTGATGGTACAGTCTATGAGGGTACCGAGCTTCTCTCAGGATGCCACCAGATCTGGGAAGATATTCCCGTCTGCAAGGCTATGGGAAAGACTGTTCTGCTTTCCCTTGGTGGAGCTGGTGCCACCACTGGTGTCCTAGACGATGAAACTGCCGAGTGGTTCGCTGATTTCCTGTGGTACTCGTTCGGTCCTTACAATGCCTCTGCTGTCGCAGCCGGTTTCCCTCGTCCTTTCCAAACTGCTACTATCGATGGTTTCGATTTCGATGTCGAGTCGAATGGCGATCACGGTATGTTCATCCTATCTCGGCCCTCACAGCCCTAAGCTAACAACTATAGGATATGCTTCCATGGTAACTCGCTTCCGCGAGCACTACGACAACTACCCTGAGCAGAAATACTACATCGCAGGTGCCCCTCAGTGTGTCATCCCTGATGCGCAGCTCGGCGATGCGATCGAGAATTCCGCCTTCGACCTCATTTGGGTTCAGTTCTACAACACCCCATCCTGCTCTGCCCTGTCCTACTTCGATGCTATTCCGGGCTTCAACTTCGATGCATGGGTTAGTGCTGTTCTGAGCAGTGCCAATCCTTCTGCCAAGCTATACATTGGACTGCCTGCAGATACTGCCAGCGCTTACTACCTGACTGAGGAGGAAGTTTTTGTCCTGGTTCAGAAGTACATGCTCCTGTATCCTGATACCTTCGGTGGTATTATGTTGTGGGAGGCTACCACCGCCGATGAAAACATTGACGCCCGGGGATTGAACTATATGGAGCAGATGAAAGAGGTTCTCTACTACTTTGCTCCTACACCGACGCCTACACCGACGCCGAGTGTTACCCCTATCGCGACATCGACCCCGGTCCCCAGCTCGACCGTGTTGCCTACCTCGGTGACCCCGTCAAGCTCTGCTACTCCCTCCAGCGTTGCTACCCCGTCGAGCTCTGTGACCCCCTCCAGCGTTGCTACCCCGTCGAGCTCTGTTACCCCGTCGAGCTCTGTTACCCCGTCGAGCTCTGTTACCCCGTCGAGCTCTGTTACCCCGTCGAGCTCTGTTACCCCGTCGAGCTCTGTTACCCCGTCGAGCTCTGTTACCCCGTCGAGCTCTGTTACCCCCTCCAGCTCTGTGACCCCCTCCAGCGTCGCTACTCCCTCCAGCTCTGTGGTTCCCTCTAGCGTTGCTACCCCATCGAGCTCTGCTACTCCCACTCCCTCGGGCTCCGTGGCTCCCTCCAGCGTTGCTACTCCCTCGGGCTCTGCTACCCCGTCTAGCTCTGTGACTCCCTCCAGCATTGCTACTCCCTCGGGCTCTGCTACCCCCTCTAGCTCTGTGACTCCCTCCAGCAAGCCGATTTCTAGCCCGACTGCTTCCCCTAGCTCGATTGCTCCATCTCAATCGACCCACGCAAGCTCTCAGTCTAGCCACGCCAGCTCGTCCGTGAAGCCTTCCGGCTCTGGAAGCACATCTCTGTCTTCTTCGACCGCTGTTCCCGTGGGTCCTTCGAGCGTGGTTTCTACCTCGAAGCCCATTCGTACTCCTGTTCCCTCGCGGACTCCAATCGTTCCCACTAAGCAGTCGACATCCGCGAGTGTTTCTAGTTCGAGCGTGAAGCCTTCATCAGCTGCTTCCTCTAGTTCTGGCGTTGTTGCATCCAGTACTGGTGCTTCATCTGCTTCTTCTGGCGCGACCACATCCAGCGCTGCTTCTTCAGCTGCTTCTTCTAGCGTTGTTGCATCCAGCTCTGGTGCCTCTGGTGCCTCGGGCATTGCTACCTCTAGCATTTCTGAGTCGAGTGCCTCTTCTGGTGCTGCTACTTCCAGCACTGTTGGCTCGGGTGGTTCTGGTGCTTCAACTGCCTCCACCGCTGGTGCTTCCTCTTTCACTTCTGGCCAATCGGTCGGCACCGGCGCTCCTGGATCTATTCCTACCGTTAGCGGAACTGGTCTGACGAAGACAGCTACCATCACTGCCTCTCCTTCAGTGACCCCGGCTCCCACTTCATCCCCGGAGACTATCACAACTGTTATTGTCACTTCGTACACAGATATTTGCCCTACTGGTTTCACCACTATCACCACCACCATCACCACATATGTTTGCCCTGAAACTGCAGTCACTGCTACCGCCACTAACCCTCCATCGGGGGCTGTCACCACTACTGCTACCGTTCCTGAGGGCTGGCACACTACTGTGACTGTCTGCACCCACTGTGCTGCTACTCCCACGACTGTGACTCTGACTCTGCCTAACCCCACGACAACCGTCGCGGCTGCCACCGAGACTACCGTCGCGCCCGTTACCGATTCATGGACAGAGACGTGGACTACCACCGTCTCTTTCTGTGAGACATGCGGCGAGACTGGCTCGTCTGTCATCGTGACTGTGCCTTACACTGCCCCTGCTGCTGTTGAGACAGCTACCCCCACATGGGGCTCAGGTGCATCTGCTGGACAGGGCGAGGGATCTAGCCCTAGTGGAGCGTACACTGTCGCTACTTCCGTTGAGACACTCACTTTGACATGGGCCTCTGGTGCCCCCTCCGGTGCCCCGGCTGGACAAGGTGAGGGATCTAGCCCTAGTGGCGTGCCTCAGCCCCCCGCTAGTGGGTCCGCCAGTGTGATCCCCAGTCACCCGGCTTCCACGGCTCTGGTCACTGGAGTTGCCGCCCTTCACACCTCCAGCCAGGCTCCATCATTTGTCTTCCACCCTGCTACCACGAGCATTGTCTCCGGTGGCTCAGCAACCGCCAGTGCCACACCTCAGGGTGCCGCCCCGGCGTACAATGCCGCTGGTTCTCGCTCGGACATGGTTAATTTCTTCGGAGTGGCCTTTGCCGTTCTCCTGTCCGCTCTTCTAATGTAAGATACCATTTGGTCTTCTATGTAAGATCGTAATATCTCTACATGCCATTCCCATGCAGGAGTTTATCTTTTTTCCATGTCACATTACGATTATCCCCTTTTCTTTCTTCATCTGATCTCTGACCTCTGTGGCTATGCCCTTGTTTTGAGTGATTTATTTTACCTCTTCCTACTTTGACCATATAACATCGAGATCTCGGAATTTTCATACCATCCTGTAGCATAGAATCGTTTTACCAAGCAAAATTATCTCTTTCAAGCAAAACTATCTCTTTCAAACATCTCAATCTTTCCAACTTCTGTCGTAAGCTCCAAATGAATTGAGTGACTTGAGTAATGATTAACCCATATCTGACCTTACCATGTAACGAGCGTATTCATGAGTTGTCCACAAGAAATACAGTTCGTAAACTTTTTTGCTGATAAGGCCATAATCACGATAAGCATGAATTCTTATCGATAACGGTTTGTGGCCAGTGTGCTTATGTAAGTCACTGTGGGCGAAGTGGGTCTCTACTATCAGCCAATGGCACGTGAGAACCCAGGGCTCGAGGGCTAACCCAAGCGGAAAATCATGTGACGCACAACCCACATCCACCTCCAATATTCACACTCCTAAAAGAGTCTTTCTTCTCCGACGACCAACGACAACCCGTTCCCTTGAGCCCATTCACGACCATCAAGATGACTGTTCGCAACCAGGGTGCGTACATTCTCGCCATCGCCATTCGATCCTCGCCATCCCCAATTCTAACGAAATGTATACAGGTCTCGCCTCCTCGCGGAGCAAGTCTCGCAAGGCTCACTTCCAAGCCCCCTCCAGCGAGCGCCGCATTCGCATGTCCGCTCCTCTCTCCGCTGAGTTGCGCAAGAAGTACAACGTACGTTCACCCGCCGAATTGAATTTGAGTTGGCCGAGTTGGAGGGCTTCGAAAAAAAAGCACAAATTCGACATTTAAAGGCCCAGCTTGAAATTGAAAGGGTTTCCGAAGAAAACGTCAAATTCTAACAGGGTTATGCTCTACATACAGGTCCGCGCTGTTCCCCTCCGCGTTAACGACACCGTCACCATTGCCCGTGGTTCCCAGAAGGGCCGTGAGGGCCGTATCACCTCCGTCTACCGTCTGAAGTACGTCGTTCACGTTGAGCGTGTTGTCCGCGAGAAGACCAACGGCCAGTCCGTCCCCATCGGTCTGTCCCCCTCCAACCTGGTCGTCACCAACCTGCACATCGACAAGGACCGTGAGGCCCTCCTTGCGCGCATCGCCAAGGGTCGTGAGGCCGTCCAGAACAAGGCTTAAGGGATATCTCTTACGTATGAGGGAGGGTCTAGGTTCATATTGCAATGGTGGTATTAACGGCGCGGGTGTGTTGATATTGAAGGACTCTACATAAAAAAGGGCCCCAATCTACCATTTTTCTGGATCAACGTTTCTGAAACCAGGCGCATTGCGATGAATGCCAAATGAAAAATATTCTTTTTTCTTCCAATCATTACCTGGATTCTTCTCACGGGGCAGTTTGCTCAGTGGAGCAGGTTTCTTTGCAAGCATCGGCATTCTCAGGGTTCGGCGTGTGTGGTATCGAGGCGGCTTGGTACTGCATCACCCGTGGGGTGGTAGGAGACATGAAGGAGGTCTGCGAGAAACGAGGCACTAGAGAATCTTGGAGTATACTGTGACTTGTGTTTGAAACACATTGACAGATTCTTTCTTTGCATGCTTTTCCTGCCTCTCGTGAGACCTTCTCATGCCACCCGTCCTATTGGTCCCTTGAGAATGACCATGCGTAATCGTAGTTGTAGACCGAAATAAGCCTCACAAAACCCAGGTTATTAGCCACGCTAGGTACCACCTGTGTATCGCCTCTATGCTGCTCTGGTGCACAAGTGCCCAGGTGGAGCCTAGATCTTCTGCTGACTTTGACAGGTTTCGTTGGTGCAAGAAACCTAAGCCCGTATTCTTCGCAGTCCCGATCTCAACGACACGGGCCCCTCAGTCATGGTATCTTTAAGGTGTGCACAACAGTACCTGCCAGATACAGTAGGGAATGATGGCCTTGGAACGATCTCAATTTTGGAAGAGCCACGCTGAGGAGAGTTTTGAAATGCATCTTAGAGAGCTGTCCAGGAGAAGGTACTTTGTAATAGAGGGGATTTTGTTCCGGTATATTTGAGCATTACCTAGATCTATGGATGGCCCATTCTTAGTTCTGTCGGGAAAGAGACCTCGGAAGGACCGTGGGCCTGAGTGCGCCCCGGTCCTGGCCTGCAGAGGCCGCTAGACACTAAAATTTATACCTAGAGTTGGCCGTTGAAATTAAGGTGATTACAATAGAAATGTCTGCTCCTAACGGATGTCCAACGATCACCTTGGCGTGCCTAGGTAATGATCTGTGAACGGGCCAGGGTGCTCATGGGCGCAACATAGTTTCTACTCAGTGAGCAAAAAGCGGCAAGCCTACCTACCTTAAGTAAACCCAAGAACCTTGGAAGTTTCAAGGAGAAGGAATGTACGGAGGCCCTGGTTTTCAAGCTTGCCTGGGCAGGCGTGGGTAATAAAATAGTTCATCGGGTCAGATATCTATATTTTAAAGTACTGTACCACGGACTATAGATACCCCCCCGTCTCTCGCAATATATATTTGCCTCTCACTGGAGCTTTGGAGTTTACATTGGAGGTCAATGCCGGAGTTTTATTCAAGATTGACATGGCTCACTATGTCTAAAGCCCTGCTAGCAGAAATATCCAAAGTACCCAAAACATTGGTGTGTATGATATAGGAACT
Organism: Penicillium longicatenatum; assembly: GCF_028827895.1. Taxonomy (NCBI): domain Eukaryota; kingdom Fungi; phylum Ascomycota; class Eurotiomycetes; order Eurotiales; family Aspergillaceae; genus Penicillium; species Penicillium longicatenatum. The sequence goes on along the minus strand of NW_026643120.1, from coordinate 2,526,510 downwards.
TGGATGCTGGGAATACAAATCCGCGCCCCATCTAATCCGCCGCCCCGTAGGCCGTTGATCAACAAGCAGGCTCCCCCTCCATGAAGTACCACTCACTATTAAAGTAAAGAAAAGCAATATCCATGCCTCTCCCCTCAACTTAAGTAGAATCATTGAGAAGACCACATGGACTGTCCTATCCCACATGAATTCTGGAGATCGAGAAGCTAAAAATCGCTGAAGCTAAATTTAGGAGATCCACATTCAGGCCAGGACCCGTTCCCAGCTTTCTTATTGTGTGCCCGAAAAGAAGAAAAGTTTTAAATTTCTAATGTATTCGTTATGGATCAAAGGATGAGAAGATATTTTTTTCTAAGCTGATTGGCTCTGATGAATATGTATCTCAGGCGGCGTTGTGGGCTAAACAACCTAAGGCATGGAAAAATTGAGTTTGGGCGTGTGGCTGGCGAACCAAGTGGTGCTAAACCCGAGGTGGAGCATTTTACCAATGCAACCAATCAGTGATAGTATTGACAGACTAGCGGCGACTTGAAGATCAACAATCACTAGATATTGGATCTCCAGAACTCTGGCAGATCGAGACTGGCCGGCTTAATGGATCATATACATACTATATCGAGAAAGCCTGAGATCGACAAGCGGTGTCAAAAGTGTAATGCGGTCGGGGATTGTTCTGAAGATGGTTTTTGGGGAAAGCAAGGACATTTCCTGAGATCCGTGTGTTAGACATTTGTTCTGCAAACCCTTGACGTGGTCGTTATGGCGATGGCGAGCACTTTTTTTACTGCTACCATTCTTTTTTCTTAGACTACTTCCTTCAATTTAACCAATGCCAAGAATGCTTCCCCGATTTTATATGCACCAGTCTCCTTTTGTAGCGAGAAGTTAGTGCTTCTAATGGTATGATAGTGGAAGCAAAGACGAGACGTGAGGCTTGCAGTGTGCAACCTCAATCGATCAAGAAACAAATCCGAATGGACCGTCTCAACCTCAAGCTGTGGTCTACCGGATAAAGTCATACTCCAGACATTAGGACAGAATTCTCGGGCCAGTCTCGGGGTGACCCCGATCCATGACCACGACTAGACCACGCTGACGTGGATTACAAAGGAGGCTATACCCAAACTAAGCCAGTAAAGAGCCAGCTGAATAAAGCCGAAGCAATCAACTTCGAGTCGGCTTTTTCATTTTCAACCTGTGGCTTACGCTAAAATATGGGGAGCTTTCTACTGGTCACTTCTCCACGCCATCCCCCACAGATCAAACCACCGCTCCCCAGATACATGGAGTGTCTTGCAAGCCAATCTGTTCACGTGGAGGGACGCGTCACCTCCCGATTCCTGCTCGGCCTTTCGCTCCAACCATGGCCTAGTCAGTGTGCCTTATTACTATCATTATAGAATTTCCTTTATTTTCGCGGGGTTCGAGGATTTGTGGGGAGATGTACGGGGCCCGAAGTCCGGATCTCATGTACAGTCCGACATCCCGTGGGCGCAACGGGCTTACGGTTACGGCGTAGCCAAGCTTTACAATGTGCCACTAATTTGCTTAACTGTTTCACAGGAAGCGTAGGGTGGGAGTTTGGTTAACTTTGCGTGTTCTTTGTGATGTTCAAGTCTGTTAAATTTACTTGAGCTGAGGAATGGCGTACGGAGATGGCTTTAGGTATTATGAGTATCCGAGTCCAGAGCTAAGCTTCCCAAGAACTGAGAGTCAAACATGATTGGCGCGTTGATGAGTTCCACTCCATAGTCCTGCCATGCAATTTTTAAGGACACACGATACCGTAGGACAGATCCGGTTAACTCGGCCGGGGGTCAAAGCAAATGCGCCTCGTGGTCTGTTGGGACCACCCGTTTGCCTTCTGTACGCAAGTGAGACTATGAAAGGAGATTTTAACATGGGCGTGCCTCATTTCCATTGCATCTTGCGGTTACTTTCTCATATATCCTACCTAGCCACTGCCTACTTCTATTGTTTGAAACCCTGTATCGGATCTCACGATGGAGGGTGCTGTGGGCCCAGTGGGAGCCATCAAGGCTGTACCGCCCACGACTAACCTGTCAGAGAAGCGTGCTGCCATTGCCGGGCCTTCGGGGTTCAAGGGTCTAATAGGCAACAAGAAGACCTTTTCCATCGGTTTATTTGCTTCTCTTGGGGGCCTCGTTTATGGATGTATGTTTTGAATGGAAGGAATTGACTCAATCTTGTTTCGAGACGCTCACGGATCAACAGACAATCAGGGAATGTTTGCCCAGGTACTGACCATGACATCTTTTATCAACAAGGTAAGCCGCTGAATTTTTCAACCCAGAATTACCTAGCATTGTTGACCAACCATGTTGCTCCATATAGACCCAAGGATACGCTGCCACAACCGGTACCGGACAAGGTCTCTTGACATCGGTCCTAGAACTGGGTGCCTGGGTCGGTACCCTATTCAACGGTTACCTTGCAGATGCGGCTGGTCGTCGAGCCACAGTGTGCATTGCTGTCGCAGTTTTCTGCGTAGGTGTAATCGTACAAGCTTGCGTTGAGAACAAGAACTACATTTTTGGCGGCCGTTTCGTAACCGGACTGGGCATTGGTAGCTTGAGTATGGTGGTACCACTCTACAACGCTGAGCTGGTATGGAAACTCTACCCTCATATTTCCCTGCTAGGTGAAATGTCTTTTAACTTGGTATAGGCACCGCCCGAGATCCGTGGCTCACTGGTCGCCATCCAACAATTGTCCATCACATTCGGAATCATGGTTAGCTTCTGGGTAAGTCTTTCCAATTTCTCTGTAAAAAGTCAATGTATTAATGCTCTTCAAGCTCGGTTACGGTACCAACTTCATCGGTGGCACTGGCGAGGGGCAATCTAATGCTGCCTACCTGATTCCCATCTGCATCCAAATTCTACCCGCTTTGATCTTGGCAGCTGGAATGCTCCTTTTCATGCCCCAGTCTCCGCGTCACTTGATGAATAAAGGTCGTGAAGATGAGTGTCTGACTACCTTGGCTCGTCTCCGCGGTTGTTCACAGGATGATCTCACGGTCCGTGTGGAGTTCTTGGAGATCAAGGCTCTTCACATGTTTGAAAAGGAGACATCGGCTCGGAAGTATCCTCAGTGGCAGGACGGGTCCACTAAGAGCAACTTCATGATTGCGCTTAATGATTATAAGTCCTTGATCACCAACGAATCTCTCTTCAAGAGACTATCTGTTGCTGTGAGAACCATCTGCTCGCGTGATGCATACATGTGCTAACTGACTCAGTGCTTGGTCATGACCTTTCAACAATGGAATGGTATCAATGCGATCAACTATTATGCGTAAGTATGATCCACTTCGTGATGTTAAGACCACCTCACTAAGACCGATATTATAGACCTTTCATTTTCGAAGATATGGGGTTCACTGGCAACTCTGAAGATCTCCTTGCGACTGGAGTCGTCGGCGTCGTTGAATTCCTCGCCACAATCCCTGCAGTGTTATTGGTCGACAAGGTTGGTCGTAAAAAGATTCTTATCACGGGCGCCATTGGAATGGCTGTCTGCCATTTTATCGTTGCAGGTATTATCGCAACTTATACCGGGAGATGGGACGAGAACCGTGCCGCTGGTTGGGCGGCTGTGGTCTTTGTGTGGATCTATGTCATCAACTTCGCCTACTCATGGGGTATGTGCTACTCAGATGTGATTGCGGTATATCAAGGGTTAATCGTATTTTAGGGCCCTGTGCATGGATTGTCGTGTCTGAAGTCTTCCCTCTGAGCATGCGTGCGAAGGGTGTATCCGTTGGTGGTAGTTCCAACTGGGTGGGTTGCTCCTTCTGCAAAAAATTGTATCTATCGCTAATCGATTATCGTTACAGCTTAACAACTTTGCAGTCGCTATTTCGACCTCCAAATTCATTTCCAAGACTTCCTACGGAGCCTTTATCTTCTTTGGGTTGGTGACTACTATTGGTGCTCTGTATGTGTGGTTCCTTGTTCCCGAGACCCGTGGTCGCACGTTGGAAGAGATGGACGAGGTCTTCGGAGCGACAAGCTTTGCCGCAGAGGATGAGAGTTTGAGGCAGCGCATTGAGCAGGAGATTGGACTCTTTACTCTTCTTGGCGAGGAAGAGCCCGTCAAGTCTGAGATGGTGAAGTCTGAGTATGAACACACCGAGCCTGTCTCGGAGCCCATCTCTTGAAAAAAATCAGGAAGAGGTCTCAGGAACGTAATATTGAAGACTGGCTATTCAAACCGCACAGTCTTATATAGGTTGTCAGTTAATTAATTCAATGTGTTGATGTGACTGGCTCTAGTCAAGGGCCTTTGACATGTAATTTGTTATGACAGTCTCAAGCCGACCAAGTGATCCAAATCACATTTCAAGAAGACATGAGCTGCCGAGCATTAGCGCTCCAACTGGAATTAGTAGATAGCCTCTGTACTTACGCATGCTCGGTTCCCCGCAGCGAACCGGCGGACCTCGGCTGCGGGGAACTAATGATCGACAACATCATTTATATGCTTAAAGCCCTGGCTCTTGCCTGCCTCCAAACACCCAGAATGTCTGCTCCACCTCTAAAAGGCATTCGAGTAATTGAGCTAGCGGGACTTGCGCCAGGTATCAATTCCCAGCTTATCCTGTGGACGGCCTCACCGCTAACAACCTTACCACAGGGCCCTTCGCCGGTCTCCTCTTAGCCGACTACGGCGCCTCAGTCCTCCGCATCGACAGACCCAAAGCCGCCAGCAGTGACCAACTCACCCGACACAAATCCTCAATTACCCTCGACTTCCGCGACTCAAAGTCCCGAGATGTTCTCCTCCGGCTCCTCACTTCCACCGACGTGCTAATTGACCCATTCCGCCCCGGCGTCCTCGAACGGCTCGGCCTATCCCCAACCGAAGTTCTTCTGAAACACAACCCGCGTCTCATCGTCGCCCGTATGACCGGGTTCCGACGTGATGGCAAATACAAAGACATGGCCGGCCACGACATAAACTACATCGCCGTATCAGGCGTCCTATCTATGCTAGGACGAGCTGGAGACAAGCCCTTCGCACCGGGCAACATTCTCGGCGACTTCGCCGGCGGCGGCGCAATGTGTTTCCTAGGTATCATTCTCGCCCTAATAGCCCGCACAAGCACGGGCCGTGGGCAAGTCGTCGAAGCAAACATGGTAGATGGATCAGCGTACCTAGCTACCTTCCCACGACTAGCACGTCACACACCAGCGTGGAATGAACCCCGTGGCCAGAATTTGCTTGATGGCGGATGTCCCTACTACGATACATACGAAACAAAGGATGCCGGGAAATATTTCGCCGTTGGGGCATTAGAGCCGCAATTTTATGCCGCATTGCTACGCGGGTTAGAGTTTGATGCAAAGAAGATTCCTGCGCGCGAAGATCGCGATAATTGGCCTGTCTTGCGGGACCTATTCACGCGCCGTTTCAAGGAGAAGACGCGGGCTGAATGGGAGATTGTTTTTGATGGTACGGATGCCTGTGCGACTCCTGTTTTGGAGCAGGGTGAGCTTGAGGCTGCGGGGTATGATCAACGGCCTGCTGTTCATTTGTCTAAAACGCCTGCGGTCCCATTTACGGCGGAGCAGGGCGGTTGGGTTGATGGGGGTCTTGTGCCTGGAGATGGGGGTGAGGAGACACTTCGAGTGTGGATGGGATGGGAGCCGAACAAGGATTTCCTTGTTCGGGAGGACGGCACGATCGTCTCCGTGGACGGCAGGGCCAAGTTGTGAGACATGATCCGCAGGGGAGATCCCGGGGTCTTTGACTGGGGCAATTTTGTGCATATAGTACATTCAAGTTTTAGGCTCATATAACTCTTTTTTTTTTTTAGCTTTTCTTTTTATTCAGATATGTATCGTCGCTCAATGCGGCAATGATCGTCATTCATTGGTTTCATGGCGTACGAGGGCCAATTGTACCTGAGCCCTTCTTACTCAATGCGTCACCAGGAACGTTCCTACTTTGTCTTTTTTTCTTGTTGCAATGGAATTGTGGAAGTGCTGAAACATATTGACGTCACGACTAACAAATTTCCCATTCCGGATCCACCGAGTACCACCCACGCGAGATAATTGTGGCGCAGTTTGTAATTTTCTGTTATGAGTCCTGTAAATTACAGCTCCCAGCCCTACTAGATCCCGTACTTCTGATTTAAGATGTGGAAACTTGAGTCCGAGTGAATCGAATAGTCATTCATATATACACTCGGAAATGGTGATGAACCTTTTACCATGGTGTCTGGCATGAGAAAATCTCCTTAGGCCCGATTTTCCAATAGTGCTAGGGATCCCATAGTCTTGTGGCTCCCCTTACTTCACTTCCATTGCGTCAAATCATCGCCGTTGGAGTTTCCAGTTCAAGCAAAATCCACCTAGTAACGTGTCATCTTAGACTGGATCTCATCCAAACCAAGCAGTCAAGAAGGCAGTCCCTCGAAAAGAAGGAATACCCTTTTCTATGTACAAATAATGGACCATTGGTCAAAAACGTACAGATTGCTCTGTTTTTCACACGTCAACAAATATCAATGGAACCTCATTTGAGAGATTGCGAGGCTACGTGGCCTTCCCGTTTATTGTATTCCTTTTTCCAAGCCACTCGTCAATTAATTTTGCTGCTAATATGTGGATTCTGGAGGAAAATAGTCAAATCAGCGCTCCGCAGGTGTCTGAAACTCTTGCATCATACATATGGCTTATTATCTACTGTACCAGACCTTCCATAACAACGGGGGAACCACCTACCCCAATGCCTACAATGTCATTCAAAATGTGGCGACCAATGGCGGATTGACCTGGTTCAGTGAACAGTATGCCACGATCGGCACGTGTTTTCGCAGCCTTACGGATCAAGTTACTTTAACCACTAAAGCCCCTGTACGTTCCTGGTTGGCAAGCCAAAAATACTCTTGGCCTCAATTTGAGACGTGGGTTCAGTCTGCTGCTAACATGCAGTATTCAGAGGCGGTATCTTTTCAATTCTTAGACACTATAAGGTGACTGTTCCTGACTTGACGCTGTACATCCAGGCAGCAATAACTTGGGAGGCCAATCAAAGGACAGCCCTATAAGATTTATGACTTTCACAATGGATGCAGGGTTCGTGACGCCAAGCAAATTACTACTCTTCATGCGTCAGTACCTGGGGAAACTATACCCCGCGTTATCAACAGGCCGCACTGATCAACCCGCGGACATCGGCCCTCGGCAATTTGGCTGACGTCGGTACTTAGTCCTAATATATAGAAAGCTTTAGTACTCAAGTTGAGCGGGAAATTAAGAAATTTTGACTCCGGTATGGCGCGCTCCGCAGTCCCCACCCAGATGATCATTCTCCCCATCCAGGAAGCAGCTCAGATCGATGACCTCTCCACAAGGGAAGGCCAGGTATGGTCTCAGATCCTAGATGTCCTGGAGAGCTGGGCTGGGTTTCGCCGTCTTTATTGGGGACGCCATGTTGAGGAAGGACTTGTGCACCTCCACATTGGTAGGAATACGACCAAGATAACTGAGCAAGCAACTAAAAAACCAAGATAGCTCGAGATAGTCTACACCAACACTACGCTCTCCTCGCCTCACTTGATTGGCAGCACATTATCAAAAACCTGGTTTCTCTCGGTGTTTGCAGCGCCACAGAATTGACCGTGCGTCATGCCATGTTCTCGGAATTCACGACAGACCCCAAGAGCTTGGGGCACGGGGCTCCGGTGAGCGGGACCGCTGTCTATCTAACCCCTGACCCCGCCGGATGGGACAAAACGTGGGCGCTATGGACGAGTATTGTCTCCACGGTGCCTGGATGCTTAGGGGTAACAGGTGGGTGGATGGTGGAGCCCGTCGAGGGGAACCTTTCCTATATTGTCTACGTGGGATGGGAGAGCATCGACGTCCACGACTCGTACCACCGTACCAAACACTTCCGACAGCGAGCGCCTATCCTTCGTGAGCACAACGTGGGATTTCGTGAGTATGGGCATGTCGCATTTACTCATTCACGGCCTTGTCGTCAAGCAAATCTGTAATTTGATCAGTAATCGGAAATGGGTTGATCCTTGCAACCTTAGCAATTTCCTGAAGGCTGAAAACCGGTTCTTCCGGGAGTTGAGTCAGCTTACGAGGTTGACAGGAACCGCTAGGAGAAATCCGGTTAGTAGGGCCATGCCAGCATGCGATAGCCCGGAGAATGTCATATTGCTTTTTCTCCAACCAGAAGGCCGTCTTGTGAAAGGCAGTGCTTCTGTCAGATATAATTATGGAAATAAGATGGAAGTCACGGTAGCAGTAAGGCCGAAGGTGAATGAAACCTCATTTGAAACTTCGAAAGCTGGAAACGTGTAATTTTCAATTTACCAGCCTCAAGTGGCTGAGCGTATCGTACCTCAGTAGGTACTCCACCCGCCAACTTTGGCTGCGCAAGTACTTCAAGCCCGTCGTGTTCCGTCGTATCGGCCAATCACATTACTTGATGGAACCGACCAAAGTCTCTTTTGCTTGCCCCCCTCCCCCTACTCCTCTCATCTTCCCTTTATACAAAGGTCCAGCAGGAAAGTTCTCTTGCTGCTACCATTTATTTCGTCTCGCCGACGACCGTATCCCCCTCCGGACACCTTTGAAAGACCAGGTGCCAATTGGGTACTAGACGAACTTGGCCGCGTGTGCGCCTCCCAAGCCGATCCACACCCAAACTCTTTCAACTCTCCTGCCATTACAATTTCCATTGTTTCTGGCAATTGAAAGCTTTCCAGCTAGCAAGGACGTTGGAAAGCTTGAAACCGTCAATCACCAGCCTCCGCTTCAAAACACCCCCCGAGGCCGATATTGCTGCACGTACCGCAAGTGGGCGCTGAAACCCGCAGATTGCTTGACCCGTCAGCCGCGCGCATCGGAGGCCTAGAGCACGTTTTCCTGCCTGAAGGTGGCCTGCGCAACTAATCTGTTCACCCTAAACTCCCCCCCCCTCCTCTCAGAACCCCGCCACGGGATTTTCTTACGACCGGGTGAACAGACCGAATTACCTCAAAATCCGATTACAAGTGAAAGGGTCTGCTTCATCAAGCGTCCATCCCAATATGACCGAATTCCGAGTGCCCATGCACCAGGGCCCCCCTCCCCGGAAACCTATACACCCTGCCCAACATGGCTACCCTTACCAGCCCTATGATGCCCCAAGAAATCTTGCGCCTCATTCAGCTGCGCCCTTGACCACCCACAGTCGCACTCGCACCACTTCCTCCCACGTGCTCCCCTACGGATCAGGCTCCCACCAACATCATCAACAAGCGCCCCCGACTATGCCACACCATGCCATGCCTCCTCCCACCGGCTACCCAGCTTCACGGCGGCTTTCCAGCACCACTACGTCGACTACCTCAACCGGAAACCACATGCCTCATGCAGACCCGAATATTCGACGAAGCGCTTCCAACCGCTCGGCAAGTTCGCAACTGGGGTATGTGGCTCTGATGCGGCGGCAGAAAGCGACCGTCTGGTGCGATCGGGCGCAATCAGAAGATGCTCGCATGCGCGAGGCAGCACTGCGGGACAAGAAGAGAGCGTATCTTGAAGTCCATGGCGCAGGCGCCGGTCGTTCAGGCGGCTCTAGCGGAAAGATCCGACACGGAGGCAAAGCGGGACTGGATTTCTCGCCATCGAATTTGGTGGGCGCCAAGGTTCCCGTCCGACTCAGTGCAAACGAGATCGGCGATGCCGACGACGATGCTCATAGCAGCGAGGGCGGGATCATTCACCGCAGGACTGGCAGTGGCCGTAGCTCGCTTGGAAGCAACCGGTACCCCAGCGGCTACCAGCGGCCACAAGGCACCATGGGAAGCAATAGCACCCCGCCTAATGAGAAGAGTGATCTGCCTGATGTCTCCGAGAACACCCCCGCCGAGATTCAAGAGGAGGAGAAGAGCCGATTGTCATCACTTGTCAAGGATGATGCTGCAACCACACATAGCAGCGAACAGGAAGACATGGTTGGTGATATGGAGGCTCCCAGTGCAGCCGTCGCATCAAGCCAGAAGATCCACAAGGCCGATGAGCTACGGCGACGAGGTAGTGTCGACGAGCGGACTACTTCCATGACCAATGTGCGACTCTTCGTGGCAAACCCTGATCTTAGTGATTAGGCTGCCTGTGACCTCTTTATTTGCCAATTACGCAGCGTCTCCATTAATCTGTTTGCTGATCCTTTCCCTTCTCCTCCTTTTTAATGATCTCCGTCCGTCGGAAGTGAGTTTCTATCTTTTTACTACCCTGCAACGCTGCACATAATACCTCCTCTCTTGACACTTCCTGTCAAACTGCACTCAGCAGGCCTTGATGGTTTGCTCAAGTGTTGCAACTTATGTCAATATCCCTGCCTCTCTGTTTTTTGTGGTGCTTGCAATCCCAGCTTCCCCTTGGTGGGAAATCAATGTGGGAATCATGGAAGGACTGGCTGCTTGGGCTGCTTGTCTGCTTGCACCTTTATCTTTGCATCCGGTATCCTCCCGGCTTTCATTACTCCCTATAGCTCCAATCTGATCAGAGATATTAATTGTAACTTTAATTTTCACCATGCAATTACACTTGTCGTATGTTGTGCTATCCTTTAGGGCTTCGATTCTCCAACGTATTCTACACTACAGAATGTATGTTCAAGGGTAAACCCTGGGAGTCAGGTGATTCAGGGAAGTCCAAAAGCCTCGTTTTCCATTTTTTTTTTTTTCCTTTTTCTTGAGAATGAGCATTCGTAGAATTACATACTCTCCCCAGATGGAAGGAATACCTATTATCCATGTTGAAGCACAATGTTTTACATAATATCACACGTGACGTACCTTATCGGACGCGGACGCGAGTTGATCGTAACGCGTTCGTTGTCAACTCCACTTCCCTTTCGAGAGGAGCACCACACCATTCACATTACGATTCACGCTCTTTCAAGTTTTCTTTGTGCAAGATTGTATCAGCGTGCTATTACAGATCCCGCCTAAAAGCCACATTCATTGTCAACGAGAGCATCAACTAGAAACCCAGGGTCACACGATCCGCACATGATCCACAACCCTGATGGACTCCCCGAAAATGAGCCTATCCCCATTACCGCCCCCGTCTTTTGCATCACCTGCCTCAAGTCCCCGCAAGCGATCAATTCATGAAGTGGATGGTGCTACATTTCCATCTGTCGGCCCTAAGCGAGCGTTAACGGCTTTCGGAGAGAATAACCAGGAAAACCATGACCCAACTTCGGGCCCACACAAAGATGCCACACAAATATGCGACAAGGACCTTTCTACTTCACAGTCGTCACCACAGGTGGTGATTCCTATCAAGACCTCCGATCAGTCCCCTGTTGCTCCAACCATTGAAACCACGCTTGTTCCGTCTAAACCTGTTGATGAACCAAATCAAGGGTCACCTGTAAAGTCTGACATGACCGTTGCCAAGAAGCGCAAGTTATCACCAGCTAGCAAGGAGACTAAGGAGAAGCAACGATTAGAAGAAAGAGCCAAGAAGGAAGAGGAGAAGCGCGTTAAGGAAGAGGAGAAGAAGAAGCGAGAGGCCGAGCGAGAAGAAGAAAAACGCCTCAAAGAAGAGGAGAAGAGGAAACGAGAGGCCGAGAGAGAAGAAAAGAAAAAGGCAAAGGAAGAGGAGAAGGCTGCCAAAGAGGTTGCAAAAGAAGATGAAAAGCGCCGAAAGGTAGAGGCCAAGCTTAAGAAGGAGAAGGTATGATATGCTGTAATATTATGATCTTCCTGGCACATGTCGTTAACATGAAAAACTTGGATACCAGGCGCAACCTAAGCTCAATTCATTCTTTGCCAAACCGCAAGTGCCTGCTTCCCCTGCAAAGAACATCTCCTCACCCAGGAAAGCTGCACCCGTCAACGATGCAATCACAACTTCTCAGCCACTGGAGTCTGACTACGCCAAAGCTTTTCCGGATTTCTTCTTACAGTCTCATACCATTGTTGCTCCTTTACATCGCTTCGAGCGTGACACGGACGCCTTGGCTCATGTTCGGCATACAATTGATGCTTCTCTAAATCTCCAGAACGGCACTTCTGAACACCAACCCTTCCGCCCCTCCGAAATCTTCAATCTCATTCCATATCAAAGACGTTGTGGCCGCCAAGCTCACTCCGTCAGAGAAATCTTGCAACGAATGCATACCCTTAGTGATGCGGCTGACCATCCGCATGTCGCATCGGCATCAGTTAAATCTGACTTGAGCCATATTCCCATGAAGTCGCTCAAGTTTGGCGAGGACGTTCGTCCGGCCTATCAGGGCACATTTACTCGTCCCATCCCAGAGCATTTGGCGCACAAGGTCGCTCGCAACCCGTACCGCCGCGGTCTACCGGAAACCAACTACGATTATGACTCGGAAGCCGAATGGGAAGAACCCGAAGAGGGCGAAGACTTGGATTCCGAGGAAGAGGAAGAAGCCAGCGATGAAGGCGAGGATGATATGGACGAATTCCTGGATGACGAGGATGACGCGTTGAAAGAGAACAAGCGGCGTCTGATCGTCGGCGAGCTTGAACCTATCTGCAGCGGAATACGCTGGGCAACGGATGGCGTCGACGAGGAATTCAAGGGATACCAGATGGAAGTAATCTCCGATACCGTCAAGTTCCCTATTGATCCGTTTTCCACCGCATACTGGCAGAAGCCTCGTGGGACCGACCAGGCGCCCAAGGGCCGGGTTACCCAGAAGCCGGGTGGTTCCCTCGACGTGTTCCGGGTGCAACCTGGTACTGATGCAGCCGCGGTTGGCAGTACACTCCCCCGCCGCCACCGGTTTTCAAAGCCAAGCGGCCATTCCCGCCTGAACAAATGTCAGAGTTTAAAGAAGTCGTTGAGGGCAGTGATTTGAGTAAGATCGGAGTGATTGAGATTCTTAAGAAGCGGTGCGTTTTAACCCGATATTCCTCTGATCTGCAGATCCCATACTAATCCGATGCAGGTTTCCCAAGGTCTCTAAAGACACCTTGAAGGCTACGCTGGATCAAGTTGCGGTCCGTGTGGGCCAAAAAGAGGTGGACAAGAAATGGGTCTGTCGGTGACCTCTGCATTGTGCTGTTTAACTTGCATTTACTATGGCTTGGCGTTTGGGTGATGATGTCCTGAAGCATTTCTATCATGTCTTTTTATGAGTAAGCAGAAAGGGAGACTTCCCCTCGGGGTTATTTTTGATTTGCTCCTTCCTCTCGTTTTTTCTTTCCTTCTCTTTCTTTTCTTCCGGAGACTAAATCTGCCTGCATCGGAGGTGGACGTCCCGGAGTTCTACTCTGGTCTGATCACAGATATACTGTGGCTACTTGTATGGCATGGACCAATGAAGAGATAGAATGATCAGTCTTCTTTGTTTTACTGCAGGATCAGAGTCATTCTGCATGTAGGACTTAGACTAGTGGGTATGGTTTACCGGTCTTTTCCAAGGTTCCAAGCGTTGGAGGCAAATGAAAACCCTACTCTCTTTCTCCACGACCCAGCTGAAAAAGAAAACAAAAACACTAATCTTAACACGATCTCAACTTTGTTCAAATCCCAGTTCGCCCGAAAATCCCCACCTTGGTAGAAGAAAGATACTACTGGTCACACTCCGATCCATGCGCGGACAACAGAAGCTGACTCCGCAGAACTGGCAAGGAGGGCGGCGAGCGAATCAAATCGCCAGTTGCGACTGTCCACCTCACTCCTGCATGCAGTGCCAACGCATCGTTGTCCGTGTACTCGGTACTCGTAACCAATGTACTGCACCCCTTACTGTAGTGTACACTTGCTCGTCTAGTACTGGTCTAGTAACTAGTACTCCATACTTGAACTTGAACTCCGAGACAACTCGTTCTGCAACTGACCGTTTCGAGTCGCGCTTCGTCTCGCGTTTGATTCTACACGCTTGTGATTGTATATTCTTTTCTATCTTCTAACCCCTCCTTTTTACTTCCTCCCCTTCTCCCACCTTGGTCGATTCTTATCCATCCTGGACCACTTTTCGTATCCCACCTCCGATCGGGTTCTCTCTGAACACCGCCCGGCTCTTTGCCCCGCGATAGAGCCATGCGATAAGGATCCGCTAACGGTGGCCAGGGGCATCGAGCGACAGTGCACTCCCTCTGGCGCGAGTCTGGACAAGATGGACCAAGAGGATCATTCGCCTTCTTTGCTAGCTTCACAAACCAGTGCGTCCTTTTTTTTCTACCCCCTCGCTCGTTATTCGTTGGGGTAAAGGTTTAGGGTCCTTAGTGGACGATTTACCCAACCCCCCGCTGTTTATTAGCGTTTCGGTGCCTGATTCGGTCCCAATCTAACCCCGACTTGTAGCACTGCGGATTCCCGATCTCCAGACTGATCCACCATGTGATCCGTCGCTTTGCGATGATCCCGCTTCAGTGCCGCTCCCTCCTTCTCCCCCAGCGTCGCCCTCTGCGACCATGTCCCCCTTGTTATCGCCTGTTCCCGAGGCGGAACAAAACGTGGGGCCAGGTGAGTTGGATGGCTCGGCCCGTTCCAGTCCCAGGTTGATGGCCGACATCGAATCTGAATATCCGCGCGATGACTATTATTCACCTGCGCCCGCGATGCCTGAGTCCAAGGAAGATATTCTCCAGGTATCCTTTGAGGATTTTGCCACCCGGTATCGCCAGAGCCAGCGGAAACAAACCCAGAGGAAGCGACTAGAACAGCGTCTGCGCGCGACCAAAGTATCTATCGGGGTTTTCGCGCGTATGCTTCGTATCGGAAATACTGTTCAGCGCGGCCTTGTTGAAGCTCTAAAACATGATGACAAGGCCAATTTCATTGCCTTATATCATATGTTTTATGAAATTCAGGAGTCATGTGTTCCAAACTCCCGTGAGGATCCTAATGACTCCCCGGACGACCGTGAACTACCTCCGGATGCCGATCTGGACCATTCCTCGGATTTCTTTCATCAATTAAGCCCCCAATCCCGGGTGGACTTGCTGGAGATTTTGCGACTGGTTCGCTCTGACTCACAGTTCTTGGTCGATCGTCTACGCAGTCTCACCTCAGCCCAGCTGGCTACATTTACCGCGCCAGCAACCGCATTGGATAGTGGCGACCCAGCCTTTCCTTCTTCCCGCCATCGGGCTCAGTACTCCTATAATCGATCTTCCTTCAAGGACCATGCGTATGCCTTTGAGAGAACGGATCCGCTATCCATCTTGCTTTCTAATGTTTACGCTGCGCCGTTGGAGCCCGAGACACCGGAAGCCCGATTGCGTGTGGATGTCTGGTCGTCCGTCTGTGCTCAACTAATCTCCCATGGAAGCAATAGATTTTATCCCCTGATCAACCAGATTCTTTCTTCCTGGGCCACTGCCAGTAACTGGAAGGCCCGTCCTAAATTTGAGCTTTACCTTATGGATATTTTACAAACCGGAGCCTTTCTCTTGGAACACACTGACACCTCTCCCGAGGCTTTGGATCCCTTACGAACGGATGCCGCCGAGGAGTTCTTTGCTTCTGCCATTAATGACCTATTTCGGGTGCTCGATGACCCAGATGGTGGCTTCCCTCGTGCAGTTCTGCAGTTTGCCAAGGCAGTCCTCAGGAAAATCGATAACCCTGATATTCGCAGCCGCTTCCTGGAGTACCTGTTCCTCCAATGGTTCTTCCCTAAATTCCTCTACGGCGCCTTGACTTACCCTGAGGTATGAGTTGTGATTTCTCTGGCGAGGAAGTGCTAACGATATTTCCGAATCACAGACGCACGGCTTGTTGCTCGATTTTCATATACGGAAGGATGCGCGCGACAAATTACTCAATCAAGTCGGCATGCGAGCATATTCTCAAGTTTTTGCCGTGTTGCGCTCCATGTGAGTCTTGCTTGTTGCACTGGAAATGCATATCGTCAAAATATATCGAAATGGATCTATCATACTGATTTATTTGAAGGCATCATTTCTCTGTATTGCGACCCTCGATCAAGGAGCGTGTGACCAGCATGCTTGGTAAATTCGAAAGCGTGGTCACATCCAAGACTTCGACAATTGAACTACTTCCACTCTCGTCGACCGATCCAAGCCGGCGCAACTCTTCATCGGCTTTCCTCTTGTTGTCCGCTACCGATGTGCTCACACTCTTAGACGCTCTTTTCCCACAAGCATTTTCCTCGTTCCATTCCAGCCCAGCTTCTACCGGCATCCCGTCCTGGTCTGCCAGTCTCTCTCCTACATATAAAACTAGGCTGGAGCCGTTTGCTGAACCTGGATTCTTCCGTCCGAACTGTGATACAAGCCCGCGACCCTCGTCTCAAAGTGGATCCATATTCTCCATGGAATCATCTATAGTCTCTGTCCCTGAAACTGGTCTTGGCCAGACCGCCGCTCGGATCCGCTTTGAGCTGACTGATCTGGATGAACCCAATGAGCGCGCGAGATTGGAACATCCATCTGACGAACACTGGACAAGCTTTTCCGTTTCTAACGATGGCCATAGTCTCACCTGGAGTTTACTTCCTGCCCGTGAGCCCGGATCATTGAGAGCAACTGCAGTTGAGAGTGATGATGATACTCAATCTACAAACCTAGGCCTGGAAGAAAATTATGAGGCGCTACAAACAGCAATCATCCGCCTCGTCAAGGAGAACCATTTTTACGACTCGGACGATTACGATCGGTCGTCAAAATCCACACACCCTGCCCCCATGTCGTTGAAACAACGCTTCAACCAGGCCATGGCTTCTACTACCAATATCTCTGACTTCGTTGGAGCCCACTATTGGTGGAATGCATCACGCCAGCTTCGACAAGGGCGATTGTCCGGCTCCTTGGATATTGCAGATGATTCGTGGATTCTCGGCCCAATGCACAATTCGTGCACTCGCTCCTTGAAAAAATCACGGACTGTCGTCGAGCGTTGCGAAACAGACTTTGTTTCCCTGGATCACAGTTTGCGTCGGCTGCAAACCCAGGTAAAGGATCTCATGACCACCATCTCTAAGGTACGAAACAAGATGTGGTACATGACTGATGTTAAGAATTCAATGAGATATGAGGAAGCCAGGCATGTGGCCATGGCTCTTAAGACAATGTCTGCGCTATCGTTGATTGATGCTCCTGAAGAGTCAAGATCCAGAGGAACGGCTCGATCATTGGGTGGCTCTCTATTCCAGAAACCCGAGCTACAAGTGATGAACATCATGAAAGCCCCAAGCAGCCAGGGTGGCCCCAAGAAACTATCCGATGAGCAAGTCGAACTGACGCGTAAATGGTTGTCTCACCACGGCATTGAAAACTTCTGCAAAGGTGAAGAGAGAATCCATCGATTTTGCTATGAAGTGCAGACTAGTATCAATCGTCTCGTGGGTGAAACTATGGCAGAGACACCTGTGCTGTGGGCCAGTGAACTCTTCCAGAGGGAACGGGCAAAGTACGAAAGCTACGGCACTCGCTCTTTCCCTGGATTGTCTATGCCAACTACACCACGCCCTTCAACGACGACGAGTGAAGATCCAATGCATAATACGCATCTTTATGGATCTAATTTCCCGATTCCTGACCCAGTGTCCAGGCTGCCCCAGGATATTCCATCTCTTGGTCGCAAAACGTCCATCCAAAGCTTAGTCTCAGACAAATGGCGACCACAACGGGACATGCCGTCCACCGATTACAGCTCTATTGGTGGCTCCCCGGGCCGTGCTGCTTCCACCTCGACTGGGGATACATTCAGCACCTTCTGGTCCGGTGCTCAACGCCACCCTGTGTATGCTACCAGTTCCTCGAGCATTTACTCGCGGCCCCCCTCCATGTTCAGCGAGACTGCAACTCGACAGCCTCGTCGTACTGAACGTAAAACCCAAGGGAAAACTGCATTCATGGACAACCTGCGCCAAACACTCACTAGTCTTCTGCTCAGTGACTTAGGCTCTCCAGTCTGGAGCTGCGGCAGCGAGACCGATGCTTGGTTCACAAATATCCTCGATCAGAGTCGGATTAGGACGCAAATGCGGAGAAGGGCTGCTGTACAGAAGTTTTACGCAGATTATGACGAGCGGTCACAACATCTTCGGGAGCGGCGACGGTCACTTGGGGTTCGACGGAGCAGGTCTCTCGATACCCCCAGTGTGCGCATGTGTGCCACTGCCAACCCCGACCCCTCCGCTATCAACGGGGAGTCTTCTCCGGAGGAGGACAACTCTGCTTTCTCATACAAACTAGTCTTCCACCGACTGATTGAGGTGTTCTCGCGACATGGCAACCCGTTTGTCAAACTTAATGCACTCCGAGACTTGCAGTCATTGGTTGTGGCCTCGCTAATATCATCTCAAGACGGAAATACTTCAACTGCTACCGGCCGGGAATTATCTACCGAATGTGAAAGGGGACGGAATAATGGCCCTGGGCCGCGCCAGAGGACATCGCGCCACAGCATCTCAGAGACTCAATTGCCCAAAGTGGCCCAAATGGACGCCGGACCTTCCGTCTCCTCTCCGCCAGAGTCTGTCACCTGTGGCTCACGACAATCAGCATTCTTCTCTCCGTCTGAAGATAAAATTGTGGCTACCCTCCGCGACCTCATTCTCGAAGTGAAGCCCAAGACACTGTTTCGGGATCTTCAATTCATCTCAGCGTTTGTCCCCGCGGACCAGCTAAGCAAAAGTGACCGAGGCACAGCTTTCCTGCAATTTGGCCTTGCCGCACTCAGTCTCAAGGATGAAGTTTGCCACAGTATGGTTGAAATTGCGGACCGTATCGTCTCTCAGGAGCTCATGCGCCGTCACCCTCTGCCAGGCGCAGACTTCTACCCACGCCCCGGTCATGCTATTGAAGACGCAGCGAGGATGTGGATCATCACCGCTCAAGAGGGCAACCCTGTTGCTCAGCGTGAACTCGCCATTCTCTACCTTACACATCCTGAGCTCTTACCTCGCGTCACGCTACCGCTCACTCGTCCCCGAGACACCTTCAAGGCCGAAATGATGTATATGCGTGGTAAAGACTCCAAATCAGACCCGCAGAGTATGTGTCTGGCACTGCACTGGATGCAGCTGTCTGCTAGTGGAGGTGACGTTCTCGCTCGCAACCGGCTTCGTGAGCGAGAGGAGTTTGAATCTATTGCATGATATGTCTTTCTTTTCTTCTTTCCTTCTTGGCGATCTCTTCCCTTTCTCCTCTTTATCTTATATTTTTTTCTTTCTTTTTTTTCTTCTGATTTTACTCCTATTTTGATTTATCTACACGAGGCGGGCCTTGGCTTTTGCATATGCAGATACCCCCCATTTTGGGCTTTATCTGGTGTTAGAGGAGATTATATTTGATTCTTACCGTCCCTTAAAGAGACCTTATTGGACATCTGGGTGTAGCATGGGCGTGTGATGGCGTTCCTGTATGCATTGAAAGACTGGGCGGTTTGTTGTCTTGGAATTATAGGAAACGTGAACTTTATTGAAGATTTAAGCATATAACGCGTGAATAAACCAAGAATCCGTTTCATTCACCTTACCTCGTAGAATTCCCTTACCCGGGCGTGTCTACTTGTTGATGTCATCTTGGAATTCGTAGGGAACCTGTCTCAGCGCAGCCAGTGCATTCAACGGACCTTGGAACGATACATATCCTGCTGTGCGATGGATCTCGGGGTATTGAGGAGAGATTGTATGCATAATGACGACAGATCAGTTGTTTATCCCCGCAAGTTATCTTCTCCGCAATAAAATGAGGGTGTGTGAGACTGCATGATGCAATTCAGGGTGGTCAGTCAGGGATTCCATTGGGTTAAGATAATTTCTTTATGCTTTGAACTTCTGATCTTGAAGTTAACTGGCTGGATAGATATACAACTCGGTCTATTCCTGCTGGATACTGCGCCTACTGGGTAGAATCTTGGAGATGATCTCTAATCGTCTACAAGCTGGAAACAAGAAAGTCTATTGTCAGTACAGTTATGGTGGTCAATGCAACCTCGGCGTACTGATGGGGGGAGTATATTTGTCATCAACCCAAGATCACAATGAGATGAGGCTATTTGCAACGCCGGATGTATAGGCTTATTCTAAGCCTCACTCCATATTTGATCAGCACAAATGCAAGAGGAGCGATACCTGGGCTAAGTTTCACTCGCCGCAAAGTAAAATTCTCGGTGCCCAACATTGTGACCAGCTTCATCAGTGAAGATGATGCCGAAGACGTCAGGCGCCGACGGGACCCGACGTCATCACGCCCCACGTGCCGCCCTTGCCCAACCTCGCAGCTGACTTGACTCTATTAAGAGGCTGTCGAGGCTTTCTTACCTTTTCTTATAACTCAAGGCTCTGTTTCAGATCCCACCAACCATATAACTCAGTGGCTTCGCGTACCTACATCGCACGACCTCCTTTCAGCTGAACCCTACCCGTCCATCTGACACAACGGCTGACAGCCCACTTCAACCTACCCCTCTAAAAGATCCACGTCCGCTTGAAAATCGGACGGCACTTTCATCCTTACTCCATTCAAAATGACGACCGCGCAACATATGCCTGCCAAGGCTTACAGCGCTGACAATGTGCATCACCGACCGAAAGGTGAGTTTGTTGTTCCAAGGAAGCTTGCCGCGGGGTCGTGTGAAGAAAACTTCTCTAACCACTACCGGCTTTTGCCGCGGTCATAGGAATTCTCAAGAACTCTCGATCATTTCAAAACGTTCCCATCGCTGAAATGGACAGGCCCGCTGTGCCACCGTCCATCGCCGAACCTGCCGACACCAAAGACTTGACCCTTCAGAATACACTGCAAAATGCTGGCCCGAGACGTCGGTCTTCGGCTTCCCAGACTGGCCAGGCGTCCCGCAGACAGTCCGGGGCTAGCATGGCTGATGATGACAATTCTCCCCGCTTGAAGTGGGATGAGGCGAACCTGTATTTGACGGAGCAGGAGCGCACAGCGAAGATGAAGATCGATGAGCCGAAGACACCGTATGCCCCGCACTACGACCCCGCCGAAGACGATGAGGAGATGCAGTTCGAGGATGCCAAGAATGCCTTGCTCGATGCTCAGGATATTGTGGTGGATGAGCTCGACAAGGGTAAGCCTGCGCACAGGAAGGGCGTCTCGGAGGACGAAATTCCGGATTTGGAGCTTGGCGAGCCGGAGGAGGCTCATGAGGTTGATAACTCTACCCAAGATCCGCGTGTTTATCGCCAACGGAGCATGAGCAACGAGTCCCAGAAGAGTGAAAAGCATGTTCACGTAGGTACTGGGGCTAACGGTGATGCCGTGCCCGGGGATGAGGGATCGATCACGACTGAAGAGGCAAAAGAGAAGCATCGTATCTTTGAAAACCAGCGGAAGAGACATTATGAGATGAGGAACATCAAAGATCTGCTTGCGTGAGTCCACCCCACGTACCTTATTCATACACCTCGTTCGATGTATCTGGTTCTAACTAGACATGTCTGATCCAGTCACCCCGAAGATTTGGATGAGATGGAAGAAGACGAGGATGAGGCCGAGCCTGGTCCCCCTCCCTCTGTTCCACAGATTCCCGAGCGCTTTCGCAATGGCCAATAGTCACATTTTACTCTTGAATTCGTGTACATTTATTTAATTGTCTCCCCTCTCGGTGATGCAAATGTCTTTCACGATCTTTGCTTTCTGCGTGTTCCAATCTTGAATATCCCCTAAGCGAATGATTTTTTTCTTTCTTATTTTTTCTTCTGGGTGTGGCCCCCGTCTCGTTCTGTTCAATTGGGCTGTTTCGGCTGCCCAATGATCTTTCCAGTTATTTAGAACTGTGGAGGTTCACTGATCCTATCTCTTCGGATACCCTCATTCTATATGAGGGTGCATCTGCAGTCTTGAATCTTGAACCCGATTTTTCAATTTTATATCTGGTGGTAGCCTAACTAAAGGTTCGTGGAATTAGAATGGTGGTATGAAATTGCAATTGGAGGTTGCGCCAATTGAGATCACTAGACTAATAAATCATAGATTTCTTGATCTAGAAAATATCTCTACAGAGCTAACTTTGAAACCTTCTAGATATTCTGTCCATAATTTCAAAATTACTCTGAGTCAATAATTGGAGCTATGGGGCTCATTAGACCACTCCTGGGCTAAAGATAATGAGTTAGTGGGTGGTAGTAATGAACCCCAGTCGTTGGCTGTTAGAAGTAAGATTAGGTCTATACGTATGCGATCTATAAATAAGTTAGAAGCTGCGAAAATCTACCGTTGATGTTAAGGGTAGTAGTCACGCCCAGATCTACGTACTAGGTGCATGGATCTACAGACACATCATAACTAGACTTCTATGCTATGTGTCAAAGCCCTATGAAACAGAAGTTGTAAACTACACAGAATACGAGATTTGAAAAGAAAGTTCAGGGGAAATGAATGCATGAAACAAACAAAGTTGATACATCGTGTTTAGACTGGGTCTAACAAGGCCTAGACTGGCATCGCTGATCAAATTTAGAATGCATTAAGCTATGTAACTTACTCTACATATTGTGTGCTGGCTTTTCCCTACCCAATTACACCATAAGAGAGATAACGTGGGCCTGTAATATGGCAGTTTATAGGCATCGGACTAAGTCTTGAGAGCCAAGGTGCCAATAATGTAAGTCGTGCAACCAGGATGACAGGTGGGGACATGTGTGGGCCTAAGATTGATAAGTGGTCCCGACTAATTATTGACAAGGCAGCTAAGCTAGCCCCTGCCGCATCTTTTTCTTCCCCCTGAGCTAATATTCGCTCTCCCTTTTCTTCCTCCATCTTTCATCCTTTCTTCCAAAACATCTATCTACCATGTCTGATCCGAAGCCTGCTGAACAAACCCCGGCTGCTGAGCCAGCGAAACTCGAGGAGATCGTGGGAAACACCGATAAGCCCTCGGAGACTCCCGCTGCCTCGGCGACAGAAAACATCAACACCGAGGAAGCTCCTAAGGAGGATGCGCCCGCTACAACTGAAGCCGCCAAGCCTGAAGATGAAGCTGCGCCCGCCGCTGCCACCACCGAGCCCGAGGCTAAGCCCGAGGAAAAGAAACCCGAATACCTGACCAGCATTCCCTCTCTCGGCCAGTTCTTCGAGCACCTCCCCTCTATTCTCAGCAAGACTGGCTACAGCGAGATGTGGGGTGTGCCCCTGAAGGATAGCGACGATATTCCCACGGTCAATGTGCTGATCAAGTTCCTGCGCGCCAACGAGGGCAACCTCTCCGCAGCCGAGGAGCAGCTGCGCAAGGCCCTGGAATGGCGCAAGCAGACCAACCCACTAGAGCTCATCCAGTCGGGCAAGTACAGCGCCAGCAAGTTCGGCGGTCTGGGATACCTGACAACCTACGAGCAAGATGGACGCCCGCTCGTGTTTACATGGAACATCTATGGCGCTGTCAAGGACATGAGCGCTACCTTCTCGGATTCTGACGAGTAAGTTTTACAACAACGCATTCATTCGGGATATATACGCTAACAATGAACAGATTTGTTAAGTGGCGCGCTGCCCTCATGGAGCTCGCCGTCCAGGACCTGAATATGAAGGATGCCACCACTGTCATCGACTACGATGGCGAGAAGGACCCTTACCAGATGATCCAAGTGCACGACTACATGAACGTCAAGTTTCTTCGCATGGACCCTGCTGTGCGCGCTGCGACCAAGAAGACTATCGATGTCTTCTCCACCGCTTACCCCGAGCTGCTGCGCGAGAAGTTCTTTGTCAACGTCCCGGCTATCATGGGTTGGATGTTCTCGGCCATGAAGCTCATTCTGAGCCGTAACACCACTCGCAAGTTCCATCCCATCTCTAACGGTGCCAACTTGGCTCGCGAGTTCCCTGCTTCGATCGCCAACCAGATTCCCACGGTGTATGGTGGAAAGGGCGTTGCATTGAAGGATGGGGCACGGTCGGTTCCGCTGACTGGGGACGAGCAGCCCAAAGAGGAGGCTAAGCCTGCAGAGCCTGCTACTGAGACTGCCGCCCCGGTAGCTGCTGCCCCTGTAGCTGCTGCCCCTGTAGCTGCTGCTCCTGTGGCTGCTGCTCCTGAGGCCGCGGCTCCTGAGACCGCTGCTGTCGAGACCGCTGCCAAGGCGGAGCCTGCGAAGGAAGAAGTCAAGGAGGAGGCTGCAGAGACCAAGGAAGCGTCAAAGACGACCACCGAGGGTAAAGCGGCCTCATAAATTGCCCCTAATATGGACACCAATCGATTGTGATACCCGGAGGAGCAGTGACCGACACTCTCCACTCCTGTTTTAGCCTTAGGAATTTATTATTTCCCTTTCTTCTAGACCAACAAGCCCTTGTGGCTCTAATAATACCATTTTTGTTCAATACTTTCGAAGTAAGAGTGCATAGAGCTGATGCCCACATTGGCGGTGTATCTTGGCAAAATAGAGCCGTGGGGGTACGCACTAAAACCAACCGCGCAACCATTCACTTTGTCATCGTAAGCTTCTCTCCTTCCATGGAATTCAATTGAAGATCGCGTGCCTCGTCGCATCGCATCACTAATATTTTACTTGAAATCATTTTAAGACCTGAAACACCCCAGAATGCGCCTCTTGGTTCATTGAACAAGTTCTAAGATCATTTTCACTTCCTTTACTCGCCCGACCCACTCTCATTCCTGCATCAACGAAACCCCAATCGGTTCATCGCACCAACGCTACGCGTAATATTGACCCATCATGTCTGTCTGGAACCCAGACAACATTAGGGACGTTGCTGAGTCGGCCGGTCTCACCAACCTTAGCCATGATGTGACCGAGAACCTCGCCCGCGACGTGGAATACCGAGTCGCGCAAGTCCTAGAGGAGGCACTCAAGGCCATGCGCCAAGGAAAGCGCACAATCTTGACAACTCAGGATATTTCCCTCGCTCTACGAAACCTGGATGTGGAACCCCTCTATGGATACGAATCCCTCCGTCCGTTGCGCTTCGGAGAAGCATCGCTGGGACCCGGTCAGCCGCTGTTCTATCTCGAAGACGAGGAGGTGGACTTTGAAAAATTGATTAATGCCCCATTGCCCAAAGTTCCCCGGGAGGTGTCATTCACAGGTTGGTCAAATCTAGCATTCCTTGCTCTCCGGCTTCGCTGACTTCTTTCATAGCTCATTGGCTCGCCGTGGAAGGCGTGCAGCCCTCCATCCCCCAGAATCCGACTGCCGCAGACTCTCGGAACCTCGAGCTGGTCTCGAAGGGACCGAATGCCAATTCTACATTAGCGGCGATGAGTGGGACGGGTGACGTGGCTGTGAAACCCTTGGTTAAGCATGTGCTGTCCAAAGAATTGCAGTTGTACTTTGAGAAGGTCTGCAGTGCGTTCTTGGATGAGACAAGTGAGGACTACCGGACCTCCGGATATGCCAGTCTACGGGAGGACCCTGGCCTGCATCAGCTAGTGCCATACTTTGTGCAGTTTATCGCCGAGAAGGTCACACACGGTCTGAAGGATATTTTTGTCCTGACGCAAGTTATGCACATGGCTGAGGCTCTGGTACAGAACCAATCTCTCTACGTTGACCCATATGTATGTATACTTGGACTCCTTTGATCTGATATGTCACTTGACGCTAACTGGATTCAGATTGCATCTCTAGTGCCTTCCATTTTGACTTGCCTGATAGGCCGACAGCTCGGTGGAGCTGCTGACGTGGCCGAGCAATGTGCTCTTCGGGACTTGGCTGCTTCGCTTCTCGGTCTCATTGCTAAGAAGTACTCGCACTCATCACACATGCTTAAGCCCCGCCTTGTCCGCTCGTGCCTGAAGAGCTTCCTGGATCCCTCCAAACCATTCGGTGCCCATTATGGTGCCGTAATTGGCATGCAAGCAGTAGGCGGTGCCGAGGTGATTCGCGTGCTCCTGATTCCCAATCTCAGTGAGTACTCGAAATTGCTTAGTGATGGCCTCGAGGACGCTGCTCGACGGCCCGCGGCTGAGCGGGTACTTAATGCATTGCTTGCAGTCCTGGCTTCTCTGCGGGATAGCCATGCATCTTTAGCAAACGGTCACCCCGATGTTGTCAGTGACGAGCTTCGTTCCCGTCTGATCGGCAAGGTGGGCGACCTCCTTGCAGCAAAAATTGCCGAGGCGAATGAGGTGCAGCTGGCCTATCTGCTTCTTGAATCATAAACCGGGATATCTTGCATTTTCACGTACTCTGACTGATGGGAATGGAGAGGGGCAACCATTTTATGGCGTTATGGAGGAGTTTGGAATAGTGGATTAATTTTCCAGTAGCTTTTCTGAGATGTATATCTTTAAATCAATATGGATAATATTTCCCCCTGAATACGTAATGCCCCATCTCACCATCTAGTTAGTCTACGTAGAGCCCTGTCGATCACGGGAGACCCCCAGCTTACCTAATGCGGGAAAGTCAAATTCTGAATTTAGATTTCTGCCTGAATCTACCGCCCGTGTGCCCAGACTTTGGCAGATTTTGATCATTTTGGTTCATTTCATTTTGAATTTCAGCAACACACTATTCAGGTCTCGTCCTAGACGACCTTGTGCTGCAATTTAAGTCTCATTTACTGGTGTGTAACCCTCTTGTTGTTCCAATTCCGGGACATTTCGGACGTGTTGAATACCAAGGAACTAACAGGGCTCGTTCCCTGATGTCAGACAGATTTTTGCTCCGCGCCCCACGCAGACACGGGCCCACAGACAAAATCGCGCATTTACCAACCAAACCACATCTTTTACACCGAACTTTTTTACCAGCTTGTCCATCCCCCTCCTTCTGAGGTTCGAAGAGTAAACACTTTTCTTGTGTTGACTACTGCTTTCCCCAAAGAGACAAAACTCTCTTCTCACTGTGACATTGACAATCTCCTCTTGGGCACTCGTTGGGCTTCTGAATCTTCGATTTGCCTATTCTGCCCCGCTGATGTTGACGATTGTGGCCTCGCGCGACATCGTGCAATTTTAAGCTGAATTTCCTCTCCTGCCTTCCATGAGCCCAAAGGATCTTCTGCGATTTCTCTCTAAGCCTGCTAAGTGAGTTTTTTTTTTTTTTTTTTTTCCCCCTGCATTTTCCCCTCATTACCGAGACCCAATCATATAATAGTACCTATTATGAACTCGATAAGAAAAAGCAATTGCACTTGAGCATTGGTCTTCGTGTCTTTTATTTTCCCGAGCTTCTTGATTGCATCCTTCTCTATGGAATTGTACAACAATCTCGAAACATCTACTGACTTTCAATTGTTCTCCAGGCCTCGATAACGCGACTCACACCCACAACCCCCTCAATAACTTTACCATAAAGCAGATACACTCGTCTGCTAGACCCGATACTTTGATCGGTATCGGTATCTTCAGTACGAGGGTACTCGACTGACAGTCAACATTCCTTGCACCATCTTCTTTCTCGCCTTCGCCTTCCTGCCCCCTTAGCACCCCTTTGGGTCTATAGGGTTCCTTCACTGCCTGGTCTGACCAGCTAAATTTCGTCCCAAGGGCCTTCTCTTCTCAGACGGGCATTGCCCCCTGTTCGTCTGGGTAAGTAGACAGTGCTTCTATAGCCTTTTTGTCTTCATTCCTCTGTTCGGGTGATTCTACGTCACCCGTTATCTTCTATACCCCATTCTACACAAGTCTACCAGCCTCGGCTGCATCAATTCTCCGGAGATGGTTTACGTCGGCATTCCCCAGAATTACACCCAGTCTCCGTCTTCGTTTGCTGGGACACCCGCTTTGACCATCAATTATGAGGCCACTCAGGATCTCGACTCTTCCAACGCCTTTGAAGGTATGTAAAAGCTGCTACCCCGGTATTATTCTTTGTTTTCAATCATATATTAACCTCTACGGGTAGGCCCTGAGAAACTTCTAGAAGTGTGGTTCGCCCCATCCGCCAATGCGCTCGGTACTGCAGGCCCGGAGGGCCTGAAGAAGGTGCCTGGCGAGATCTGGAAGGATATGCTCGACCTGGTCAATTGTCAGGTTCTTTCTGTGGTGTCGTCCGATGATGTTGATGCCTACCTGCTTTCTGAATCCAGCATGTTTGTCTGGCCACACAAGTTGATTCTCAAGACTTGTGGAACTACCACACTGCTGTCTGGTCTCCCTCGCATTCTTGAGATTGCTGCCTTATTTGCGGGATTCCCACGTGCCACCGCACCACCTTCTCGGGGCATCACAGTCGCTGCGACTCCCTACCGTGTTTTCTACAGCCGTAAAAACTACCTGTTCCCCGATCGTCAGCGTGGCCCTCATCGCAGCTGGCGTGATGAGGTCCGTAACATGGACAAACTGTTCCTCAACGGAAGCGCCTACATGATTGGCAAGATGAACGGCGAGCACTGGTACCTGTACCTGACTGAGCCTCACACCATGCTCACACCCCCGGCTAGCCCTACGGAGGAAAGCTTCAAAGAGACCGAGACCAAGGTTCTCAGATTCCCTCATGAGGCTCCGATCGCCAGTTGCGAGGAGGATGATGAGACTCTGGAGATATTGATGACTGATCTGCAGGAGGACAATGCAAAGCAGTTCTATCTGGACAACGCTGCCGCTGTGGCCGCCAAGAACTACCGCAACTATGACAAGGACGAGGGCATTGAGCACGTTGATGTCTTCAGCAATGGCTCTGATCTTGATGATCCTGAGGTGCAGGGTGACCGCGTTCTGCCAGCCGAGCTGACCACCGAGGGTCACGCACTGGGTGCCGTTGTCTCTGAGTCCTGTGGTCTTTCGGATATCTATCCCAAGAGCAAGTTCCCAGATGCTCGCATTGACGCGTACCTCTTCACACCCTGTGGTTTCTCAGCCAACGGTGTCGTTCCTGCTCCAGACAGCAAGGCCCCGACTCACTATTTCACTGTGCATGTGACACCGGAGCCTCACTGCTCCTATGCATCCTTCGAGGCCAATGTCCCGCACTCGCAAAACGGCAAGACCACCTCCGACATCATTCAGCAGGTTGTGAACATCTTCAAGCCAGGCCGTTTCAGCATCACCTTGTTCGAGACTAAGCCTAGTGTTGATGACATTGAAGCCGATGTCAGTGGCTTCCATGAGGTGCACTCGAAGCAACAGGCTTTGCGCCATAACCCCAAGAACGAGCATGTTGAGGGTTACCGTCGTGTAGACCGCATTGTTCACGACCTGAACGGATACGACCTTGTGTTCCGCTACTACGAGAGCAACGACTGGAAAGGGGGGGCACCCCGGATTGGTGAGAAGATGTAGATCAGCTTATCTTCTCCCGTCCGTTACTTCCCGTCGATCTGCTCTCGTAGCTATGCCATGCATGGGGACGTTGCACCGTCGGGTCTGTTTTCTTTTTTTCTGTTCGATGTTGGTTTGCTTTTTATTTGTCCTCCAATTCATTTCTTAGCTCGCGATGTCTTTTCATAGTACACAGCGTTGCATATATATGCATTAAGCGCCTCGGTCATTTTCTGTGTCTATGTTCTGCAGCGATGCTCTTTTAGTTCCTGTCACTACGCTATCTGTTCCTCACGTGTTTCAATGAATCATTACCTATGGTCCATACCTTATAGTCTCTCCGATAACCGTAAATACGCCCATCCCTGGAGATCTTGTTATGCGTGGTTTTATCTCGGCATTAAAGGCCGACTTAAGTACTATTTGCAATACACAAGTAATCCCAAGCAAGCTAGTCCGGCAGAAATCCAAGCCATTGCACTTCTCACCAGGATAGTCTAGTCTCATCCATCTTCGTAAAGCAAGTTCATCTCAATACGAGAGCTTTGCGAGCAACCCTCGCAGGCATCCAACTTACCTACCTTCGCTTCAACCCAGAGGTTGCTATGAGCCGAAGTTTCCTCATTCCATTTTGCTTGCGCGTCCATCTTGCAAAAACCCTCGCATGATGCAATGCGTCGTTAAATCGCAAAAGCCGTTCCTAACGGGTGGGGACAGCAACCTTTTCTCAATATAACAGAATATATCTCCTAGCAAGCTTCGTCAGCAAGCTTCGTCAGCAAGCTTCGTTAGCAAGCTTCGTTCCAGTCTAGGGTTATCTGCGCTTTTCATTTTGCGATGAAGCCACGCGCTGCTGAAACCCATGAATTCCTCGAGGCACTTCAAGTATTCATAACGGCGGGGTCGGTCCACTGCAGTTCCAGAAGCTGGTCGTAAATGCCTTTGGGAACAGGTTGAAGACTGGCAAGATGTTTTGATGGAGGTGCGAGAATGGGCATGTTAGCCTTGGTGTAGCCTGTGAATAAAAAGGACAAGTCGATGGCATGAATTTGAAATTCTGGAGTCATTGGAATGTTTTCTTTGCTGAGGTTGAAAGGGCGAGAGGAAGAGACTTGTATTGTGGAAGAGAGAATGTAGGGACTAATAATGAGGCCGTTGATTACCTTGGTCTCAACCCCTCTTTCATCCCTCTCATTCTGATTTCACGACTTGCCAAACCCTCACATGGATATCCTAGGTGAGACCCCCACGCTATGACTATAACTTGGTATTTCTAACAGCTTTGAACATCTAGTCGGGGGAGCAATACCCGAGCAGTTTCTCCGTTCATTGCGGGAGAACCCCGCAACCCCAGACTTGCAAATGGCTTGGAAGGCCCACCACATTACCGAGGCGAGATCGCCAACGTTGTTACACTTTTCTGATTTCCTTGGCAACCAGTAGCATCAGCAGAATTCCTCACTCTTTGACTTGGCTCTGGGGCTTTGCCATGGAGGAGTCTCAATCATTGGCGGATTCGAAACTCCGCCGGTAGCTGGCTGGCGATGAAGGTATGGCCTAATGACTCGACCAGCTATAAACGATCGGCAAACTCGGGGTGTTGATCGCCCGTTCTTGAGCATATGCATCTGGTCGTTTATTATGCTTGTCCCCCACGTATAAAAACAACGCAACGACTCATTTGCATGCTTTCTTAAACATCAGAGCTCCGAAGCCTGGTCAGAACCATTAAAGATGAGGGCTTCGTTCCTGCTCGCCCTTTCGGGATGGGCTGCTATTTCATCGGCGGCCCTCCATGTTGCGCAGAATGAGACCTATATCACGCTCGCCAACGACCGCCTTACTGCCGTTCTTCAGAAGAGTGTTGGTCAGATCGTTGATCTCTCTCTAGATGGCCAAGATCTATTGGGCCCCAAATCCGGGTCTACAGGTATCGGCCCATATCTTGATTGCTATTGCATTCCCTCGGGCTTTTACACTGCTGGAGCCACAACCCCAAGCATGGAAGTTGTCCAGGGCACAGATTCAACAGGAACAAAATATGGAGGCATGATTCTGACTGATACCTATACACCAACGGGCCAACAATTCCAACAATACTGGTTTTTGCGGGATGGTGAGACTGGTTTGCACATGTTCAGTCGATTGACCTACCACAACGAGACCACCCCTTATCTGCGCAATCTCCAAGAGTTCCGAACTTTGTTTCGTCCAAACAGTGATCTGTGGACACATCTGACATCTAGCGAGATTCAGACTGCTCCTTTGCCAAGTAAGGATGCGATTGCGAATGAAATTGTGGTCCAAGATGCGACGTGGACATTTAACAACACACCAACCGACGCGTACTACACTCAATTCTCAGACTATTTTACCAAATATACTTTCTCCAACCGTATGAATGGCCCTCTACCTCCTGACATTGAGTCTCATATTGACCAAGTCATTGTAATTAGAATGGAGAAACAACAGTGTTCACGGTATGTATGCTGATGGAAGCACGTCCACCGGGGCAACTTATGGTGCATGGCTGGTGATGAACACCAAGGTCAGTCCGATTGCCCAAAAATTTAAGCTTTAACGTTTCCTGACAAAAGTTCATAGGATACATATTATGGTGTAAGTCTGTTTTTCGTTTATAGCGATGGAATTCAAAGGCTGATATGGTCCATTCTAGGGTCCACTTCATTCCGACTTGACAGTCGATGGTATCGTTTATAACTACATCGTCTCCAATCATCATGGAGAGGGCACGCCGAACATCACGAACGGATTTGATCGAACATTCGGTCCCCAGTATTATCTTTTCAATGGTGGCAAGGACTCTTCAGCATCTCTGGAAGATCTGCGATCCGAAGCAGAGGAATTGGCAAATCCACACTGGAACGCCGCATTCTACGACTCAATCGCCAAGCATGTGGTCGGATATGCCCCTTCCAGCCAACGAGGCAGTGTGAAAGGAACCGTGAAGCTTCCCAAAGGCGCTACCCGCCCAATTGCCATTCTCACAGTTGACGGACAATATTTCCAAGATAACAGCGTAGTGCCAAGCTCCTATCAATACTGGACCGATATTAACAAAGATGGAAGCTTCAGCATTGACCGAGTCAAAGAAGGGAAATACCGGCTCACGATTTACGCGGAAGGTATCTTTGGAGACTTTATTCGGGATGGAATCATCATTCGCGCAGGAAAACAGACATCAGTCCGCGATAAATGGGAGCCAGAGTCCGCAGGAACTGAGATCTGGAGAATTGGAATCCCAGACAAGTCATCTGGAGAGTTCCGACGAGGCAGTGCGAGAGATCCTACCCATCCACTCCACCCACCTGAGTACCTTATCTATTGGGGAGCGTATGACTGGCGTGCCGACTTCCCGAATGGTATCAATTACACCATCGGAACGAGTGATCCGGCCACAGACCTAAGTACTGTGCACTGGTCAGTCTTTGGTCCCACGGCTGGAGATTCATACGTCGAGTACGACACAACCTACGACTGGGACATCCACTTCACACTTACCTCGAAACAGCTAAAAAAGCGCAAGACCGGCACCTTGACACTACAGCTCGCAGCTGTGAAGACCGCGTCGGGTAATACTGACGTGTATAGCTCGACAGAGCCATATACGAATTTATCTTTGGAGAGTTATATTAATGACCAGTCGGATCCTCTTACTATGGTTATTGGATTCAATCAGTCGAGTAGTTGTATTGTACGCTCGGCTGTGAGCTGTTATCAGGTTGGGTCGAAAATGGAGTTCCCTGCGAATTGGCTGCATGTGGGAGATAATGTTCTCCGACTGCATTTGCCTTATAATGCGACTGATACAGAGACTGCCATTCTTCCGGCAAGTGTCTATGTGCAATATGATGCAATCCGGTTGGAGCTACAGTGAAACACTGGGAAGAAATGAAAACCCGATAGTAGGGCCGCTGCCTAGATTAGGTGAAGACAAGAGTCGGCGGGGGAATGATGACTTGAAGTTTTAAAATTGATCCCAAGTTGAAAGAATTGTTTTCCTATTACGTTGAGCGGTTCTTTCTCATGCCATAAGAGATACCTTGAGCGCGACTCTGGAGCAAACATTTCCTATGGACGTATTGTAGTGAAAGAGTGGGCAAGAACGTGAAGAAATGACTCACGACAAAATCACACAGAAGACGCGCGTGTCTGGTATGTGACCCCTTCGATTTGCTTTCGTGCGAGTTTGAGATACTTTTGTTTCCCTATCATTTCTCCCTTAGGTCGATCGACTACATCTTACCTTACGATGAGGAATTTCTTCTTTTACCTTATCTAAGCAAGGCTAGGTCTCCAATCCACCGTCAACTAGCATTGCGGTGTACACGAACTTTTAAGACTGTACAATATATCTACTTGGACAAATCCCACCAGGGACTCTATAATACCACATGCAACTTTTCCCCAAATGCAAAAGATCCCGGAAAATCCCCAAACAACAAATTTCCAAGCAGGACTCAATTCCAGACCCGCCGATCTAAAGAGATTGCTTTCCTCGCGTCTCAATTGGCAAGAAGACCATTGCGATAAAAGCAGCGAGGATAAGCGCCCCAGAGACGTAGATGGGCGTGACAGGGTCAACACTGGCGTAGATGCCAATAATAGGGGCCATCAAACCAGCAATCCGGTTCAAGCAACTAGCAATACCAGTTCCGGTACCACGGTTCGGGGCCGGGAAGATCTCGGGCGTGTAAGCATAGAGAACACCGTACATGGCCATCTGGAAGAAGGATTCCAGTGAAGAACAGACGAGTTGAACATTAGGGTCCTTGGATGCCGTGAAGCAAAAGAGCAGGACACCCGTGATAACGGTCGAGCCTGCCATCGTGCCTTTCCGACCAATGTAAGGGACATCGACCAAATACCACGCAACAAGGGGACCTGGGATTCCACAGACGGCCGTGATGGCGTAGTTACGGTAGGTCGTGTAGGTGGAAGAG
This sequence comes from Penicillium longicatenatum, assembly GCF_028827895.1. Classification (NCBI taxonomy): domain Eukaryota; kingdom Fungi; phylum Ascomycota; class Eurotiomycetes; order Eurotiales; family Aspergillaceae; genus Penicillium; species Penicillium longicatenatum. Next base: position 2,492,420 of record NW_026643120.1, on the reverse strand, counting down.
TTGGCGCTTAGGTATTGCGGCAAGAAGGCGTTGAATAGTGTATAGCCGAGTCCGATGCAAGTCCAACAGAACCAGATTAACACAGCTATTTGAGGTGATTAGTTTGAGACGTGATGAGTAAGTGGAATTTATGTGTCATACTCGAAATGCCAAGTCGCTTGGTTGCGAACAGCGGAGCGACTTGCTGCATGGAGAATCTTTCCAGTGACCGCTTGATGACTTCTCCATAGGGTAAAGACTGCTTCTCATTTTGCTCGGCGTCACCACCAATTTCGTTCAAGATCTCCTCGGTAAGCCAGGTGGTAGTCTTGTTCTTGTAAGCGATTCCCTGGACGGCGGCGACAGCCTCGTCTTGACGGCCACGAGATACCAAGAACTTGGGGGACTCGTAAAGGGTGAAAAGGAGAAACCGGCAAAGGAACATGGCAAAGGTAATAGCACCCAGCGACAGAACCAAGTATCTCCAACCCCAGTTGTCTGCTTTGGTACAAGTGGCAGCAGTTGCGCAAGAGAAGTTGGGGATGAAAGCCCAGGCGAGCATGCTGTGACAAAATCAGTCCTTTTATCAATGGCTATCATATTGGCTGGAACGCACCTGGAAATCAAAGTGCCAACCGACCACCAGGTAGCCAGGCCACTCAGGATGCTGGCCGAGTTTGGTGGTAGACACTCGAGGAAGACTGCAGCGTCAACCGGGAGATTTCCGCCGACACCTAGACCAAGACAGGCATACAACGCACAAACGCTGAAGAGGGTGTCAGTGCGATCATATGCATTCCGGGTTCTGAAGCAACCTACCCAATCCAATTGGGTGCACCGCCTGCAGCCAGACCAAATGCACCACAGATACACAGTGTCATGTTGAAGGCAGGGCGTCGACCAATGGCATCTGACGCAATACCCCAGAAAGAAGCACCGATGATCAGACCAACAAAGAGGGCACATGTTGCAAATCGAGAATGGCTTTCAGAAATACCAAATTCATTGGCAATCGGGGTCAGTGTCAAGGCAACTCCCTATATGAAATTAGCTATTACCTTAAACCTGGTAACTGCCTTTCATACCTGCAACCACAGGCTATATCGAAGGTTAATTAGTAATGCTCATTTTGTACAACTCAAGTAATGTTTGCTTACTTGTCAGCGATCCAGCCGAATCCACACAGGACAAACAGGCCCCATTGATAGCGACCCATGCCAATATCCTGAATCGCTCTGTTGATGACCTTTGCTTTACCTATCGACAGTCCACATATTAACTTGCATGCACGGCCAGGGTTACAGAGAAGAGCAAATTGCTGTTGCATCGACCGTATTTAAGTACTGAGCATCTTGAACTTACGGTCATAGGCGGTATTGTGACCTGATGCAGCCGTCTCTGCGAGAATTTCAGCTCGAAGGACCTCTAGAGTCAGTGTAGTATGTCCATGGCCGGCAGTGGCACCCTTTTCCTGTAAAGATGCCGCATCCTGGGTCGTGTCGGAGTCATTCGCATCGGTTTTGTTTTGCAATGGGGCACTCTCAAGAGGCACAACCACCTCTGGGAATTGTCGCCGGTCTCGGTTAGCCAGGATGTCTCTCCAATTAGTGCTTGGCATGGTGAATGGCTTTTAAGTTGCAGCGGGACAGTGGTCGGTATAGAGTCGCGTGGCAAAAATTACCGGTTGTCGCAAAGGAAATAGGAATGCTTTTCGAATAGTTGACGGGGCTGTATGCTTGCGTAGGGTATGTATATACTTCGCGTGGGCAAATTGGCGCAATGGAAATGGCGGATTTCAGGTGCACTGGATAATCGAATATGTCGCGCAATGGATAATCTGGTGAGTCGCAAGGCAAAACGATAGAATCGAGGTCGCAGATGGAATCAAGATGGCAACTATTCGGCTGCTACTTTCAGTCTCAAAAGCTTGTGTGGTCGTCGGAAGGTAGTAATTTCTTTGCTTTTTCTCGAAGCTATCCAACAGTAGGCGTGAAGAACGATTTCGAGATCTGTCAGAAGTCAAAAATAGAGAGCAATGGAGCGCCAAAAGTCGAGCCGGGTGGAAGTTGCTTTTCCCAGACGAGACCCACGATGAGCGGAATTGGGAAATGGGGTAGTGGTGCGATGGAAACAAGGCACCGGTCTTTTATTTGTATCCCGTCCACGGCCCATGTTAAAGGGCGAAAATATTTCATGCTCCACATCGGAATAGTGACTTCATATTGGTGAGTGGTTGAGGGTTTTAAAAGTGGTACCTTTATATGGTATTGGCCAACCAGGAACGCCCGCAACCGTGCGTCCTTGAGAGCCAAGCCATGGCTTCCCGGCTTTGGCCCATCTCCACCGGATCGGCCCCACCCCAATGCCCCGAGTCGGCAATAGGAAATGCCAACACGGATGCGAACCAGGGAAGTTTTCAAGTCAGACAGATGTAGTCAAGTCTGTTGACTATCAGGGTGCTCCAAAGACGCTGGGGGTAATTGATTTTACAAATGAAATTTCTTTGACGTTACTTAAGAATTTACAGTTAGTGGTTCAGAGAAATGTCTGCTGACACATGCATGAGGTTGGCTCGTTAAACCTTCCGATCTAGGATGTTTACATAATGCATTTCGGCACCTTCCGATCACCGGATAAGTTTCATAAAAACTCCCCAGTTGTAGTCCCAATCTCGCAAGCCATTTCAATAGAGTTCAAGTGGGGCCGGTGACATGTGGAGCTCGGCATGAGGCTTGCAACCGATCCACGGACATTTTCTATCCCGATTTCCAGGCAACATACCAGGAAGTCATACATAAAGCGAGAACCTCCACCATAGAATTGCGAAGCCTTCAAATTAACCACTCAAGCACAATATCCTCATTATTTCACAATATCTACTTAGCTTCTGAATGATGCTTTCCGATGAAACTACCTTGGTGGTATGTTTTTACTTCGTATATTCTTGGAAGACTATTCCTTGTTTATATGGCTGACTATTGTGTTGATTGTTTTGAACGGCGCGGTGTTACTTCTTTGTTACTGATTTGACATAATACATATACTGATCAAGACTGGGCTCGTTAACTGTCTATTCAATTGTCTACGGCAGCTCTTGCATTGCATGTATTGGAAATGACATGAATTCGTATATTTAGAGAGAAGAGAAATTCTAATGAACAATATAATCCAACAACTCCATCCTCTGATCCAACCTCACGCCTGCTCTGCCACTAATTGGTTCTCATCCTTCTCCTTCGCCTCCTTCCCCTTCTTCACACTCCTCCATCCAACTCCCCATGCGAAGACAAACTGCGCACAGGACAGTGCGGTATTCAAATAGAAAACTTGATCTATACTCTTCGAATAAGCCACCAACACTGCCGGCAGATCCTGCGCCGACACCACTTGGCGGAATCCGGTCGCCCCGGCCTGAATGACTGCTTCGGCATTTACAGAGGGGGCGTACTCGGGGATATTCGTCCTAAGGCCCTGGGAGAATATAACTTCCGCCACGGCTAGGAAGATGGAACCACCAAAGGTCTGGGCACAGGTCATCATGGCCATGGCAGTGGAGACATCATCACCTTTGACCGCGTTTTGGATGGCGATCATGGGCTGGATAGGTATTAGTATATTGAAGAAGGAGGGCGAGGAATGCAAAACTCACTACTTGGGATATGGCACCTCGACCGAATCCTACTAGTGACTCGTAGCCGGCCCAGGGGGGCACCGAGGTAGTGGGTGACAGGGTTGAGAGGAGGCCGTTACCCACTGCATCTAGAATAGCCCCGAGAACTCCCCAAGGAAGATAGTAACCTAGCTTTGAGGCTATCGATACTGATTAGCTTTATCAAAGACAAGAAAAAATGGGAGACACTCACTCAACACCCCAGACGCCACGGCCATGACCAACTGGCATAGGATGTTTGGCAACAAGTTGACACCGCTTACCCAGGCGGACTTGCCCCGAACGGACTGGAAGTAGATAGGCAGGTAGTATGAGAGAGTCATCGTAAGCCCAAAGGTCATTATCGATAGTAGACTACTGGATAAGACAATCTGGTCGCAGACTAAATGACCCGGAATCATTGCCTCGATGCCCATATGCCGTTCCCACAAGGCAAAGACCACGAAATTCGCGACTGACCCGCAGAACAGGCCAATGACTGTCGCACTATTCCATGAATAGCCATTCCCACCATACTGTAGCGCTAGAAGAAGCATGATCGAGGCCGGAGCGAACAGCACAAACCCAATTAGGTCGAATTTCTGCAGGAAGACCGAACGCAGGTTCTCGCGGGCGGGTTGTTTTGGCTTTTGGTCCGGGATGCGTGTGAAGAGGAGAAGGGCACCAACCAATGCCCCGATGGGGAGGTTCATATAGAAGCCTAAAACAGGTTCAGTAGTGCCTTTTGAGGGGATAATATCATCATATATTGCGACACTTACACCATCGCCAAGTCGAGTGAGTCGTAAATGCACCACCAACCAGAGGCCCTCCAACCAAGCCCAGTTGGCCAACTGCGAGAAATGTCAGCCCTGCGGAAACATCAATTTTTGGCGAGCACCTTACCCCCCATAATGATCCCAATCATCGCCGGTCTCTTCTTGATCGGCACTGCACCGGCCAGGATATTCAACGCCCCGTTCAGCATGCCCGATGATCCCATTCCTGCAATCGCGCGGCCGACGATGAGCATTTTGGAAGAGTTGGCTACCCCACAAATCAAGGAGCCCACTTCGAATATGCTGAAAAAAGAGAGGAATGTCCACTTCGATGAGAAGTAAGTGTAGAATTTCCCGGTCAGCGGCTGGAGAGCGGCACTAGAGAGTGAGTGATAGCTGTCGTTAGCCATTTTGCATTTTACATTTCTCTAGATTGCATTGCATTCCACCATACCTGGAGATCGTATACGCACTCCCATACCATGCAACATCATTGAGTGAGTTAAATTGATTGGTGATTTTTGGAATGGCCTGGCCACGTCAGTCCAAAATTCCATCTCTCCAGCATTTGAATGGTGGCCATACCGTCGAAACAATCGACATATCCAACAACATCAAAAACACGACAAGCGTGATACCTGCAATCACCATCACCAGTGCCCTTCCCTCCACCCATTGGGGCTCGTACTCGTCGCTTTCATTGGGGTTCTCTGCATCTATCTCATGGTCCCAGGGGGTGGGTTCGGATTTCAGAAGACGTGGCTGCCTGTCTTCGCTCATGTTGGCGGCGTGATGACGCTTGAATGGCCGTTATCCCTCCTCATATATGCTGGAAATCTTACGGGCTGAAAGTCCGTTAGAATTCCAATTGGTATTGAATCGAACGCGGTAGATCAATTGAAGGAAGTGGACTTTGAATTGTTTAAGTATGGGACGGGGAACACGGCGTTGGATGCTGCCATCCCCGAACGCCGCTCCTCCTGTGCCAACTCGCCGGTTGGACAAAGATACCGTTGGCTATAGACTGATTTTTAATTTCATGAAATTCGATTTTGTAAGGATGGTTCGAGGACGTATCTCCCCACTATTACATTTGAATATCAATTGATATAGTCTGACAGAGTATACCACCTTGTGCCAACACTTTAGTAGAATGCCTTAGATAGTACCTTCAAGTTCACAATGAACTAACCAACTATAAAGGAGTTCAAAGATTCAGTGGGAAATCAATGGAATCCTAGCTTAATCCAGAAACAAAAAATAATCATCTCAATAAACATCGACCAGCATTATATGAATCCCCCGGTCCCAACCCCTTCCGTCAACCACGCCATCTCTGACCAGTTCATAAAGCTATCTAGATCACCCATCTCCATGCTTGACAAGAAAGGTTCTCCTGAGCTTTGGTCGGCTACCACCTCCGGGAACTCTGGTAAACGTACTGCCCACTCACTCCGAAGCTTCTGCATCATCATCCCCAATTTACTGAACGGATCGCCATACGCCCCCTCACTGCGCATCCCAACCGCATCGGCCACCTGGCTCATGCGCGTGGCAATTTGCTCTGCAATGACAAGTATGTCCACCACGCCTTTCACCGCGCTCTTGTCCCATCCCGGGTAGTCTAAGGTCGAGAGGCGGAAGAGGGTTACCAAGCAGTGCGACACCTGTGTAAGATAAGGGAGCGCCAGGGACGTGTATCCAGCCGGAGGAATTGTGAAAAATAGATCAAAAAACTGTTTCACCACGTGGAGACAGGTGCAGAGGTGATCAAGTCGCTGGGGGCTGAATTCCTCGTCTGCAAGGGGCTTTACTAGGGCGACCTCATAAAGACTAAGCTCAGTGTCGTATAAATGAAAGAGAATGGGTTCTAAGACCGATCAAGTAAGTAGCTGTAAACGGAATATCTTCAATTGCCAGGGAATCTGCATACTGTTGTCAGCCAGTTGAATGGGAATCTCAGCCTTGATCGTCTCCAACCGTGACTGGAGTGCCTTGAGATGAAAGGCGGCTAGGGTTTGCGCCGCATTGAGGCCATACAAGCCCTCACTCCAGGGACCTTGAAAGATCTGGTCCGCGAGAAGTCGGGTGCGCGTGAACTGGACTAGCACCCCATCACCAGACGATTCTTCACTGTGCACTAAGATATCAAGACATTCCTTCATATGCGGGGTCCATCGCAGTGGATCCATTCGACCCAGGAACTGCGCGATTCTGTACCAGGTCTGTCAATTCGATGCTCAAGCCCTTTGCCAGATATGGCCTCTTACATCGAAGTCAGCACAAAGCAGCTCAATACTGCCCGGCGTTCATTCATCGTACGCAGAGTCGAAATCGATGCTTTCAAACCCGGCATATGGCCTACGGCATTGGAGTTCGAGACTGTCATGCTAAGATCCGGAGGCGCAGGCTTGTTGAGGCCCAGCTCGAAGATTAGCCCGATCGCCATCTGGGAATAGATACAGAGGGATGACTTTTGCGGCTGGCTGTGAAAAGTGACCCTGGTCGATAGTGAGCGAGGAAGGGAGAGAACTTCAGCAAACCCATGTCATTCAACCACCATGGGAGGTGAGAACACCATACCATGCGAGATAGACCAAAACTCCCTGCAATAGATCCAGGGACTTATCGCAGTCAACCAGCAGCCGCTTCCCCGCCAGCTCCCGGATCGTTACGCACAAGGCTGCTTGACGTGCTGTATGCTTACTTTCCACAGCCGTAATACAACGCCACAGAAATGGTGACTGTCGTTTTAGATCACGAACGGTCGTTGTGGCTGGTATGTGGATCAGAGGGAGGAACTGCAGCCGTTGAGTTCGAAAAGTATGCAGAGATTCTTCTTCACTTGCTAATGTTTCTTCGTCTTCACTATCTGATTCGACTTCAGTTTGCCCCATCCCCTGCGCCTCAGCTTGCCCGTGAACCGGCGTTGGCAGGTCCGTCCGACTGCCAGAGGAGGAGGTCAGCAGCAACATCAAGCCATTCATTTTCCGTTCCAGTTGAACCGACCTGGACAAGGTCTGGGGCTGGGTCTTGCGACGTCCCTGAGGAACGCGGCATTCCTTGTCCAAACGATGGCATCTGTGAATGATATCAGACCCGAATGCATTCCCCAACGAGTTCCAATCCCACTGCGTGGATAGTCTTCCTCCGCACGTAGTTGGTCTACTCACCTTTCACAGCGGCCGCCACCACTCCGGGGGACGCAACGACACTTGGCACGAGCACAGGTGGCACAAGCATTTCCATAAGGCAGAGGCGAACGCACGGTCGGTTTCATCCTGACCGATCACCTGCTTAGTGATCTCAGTCGAGTGGAAGAGGAAGACAAAGGGGGGGGAAGGCGTTCGACAAACTCCGCTCGAACTCCGCTCGCCCACTTAACCAATTACCCCCCGATTGCTGAAGAGCTGGTCACCCGGAATGGGGGCGACTATGTGTATGCAGCTGTCTTCAGCAGAGTAGCGTATGCGGTGTCGACCGTGGTGATGATCATACTACTTTTGCGCATTGGAAGATGGGGTCTGACTACCAAGGCATAGCGAGGGGTAAGGCTGCATTACTCTGTCTTAGCAACTGATCAGAAGTGGCCAATTCCAGCTCAATGTACACTAGGAGAGAAGCTATGACATGTGAAGAGTTCAGTAAACTTGACATCGACGATGAAAGTAAAATTCTTGGCCTTGAAGTACACGATGTTGAATGTGTACGACGTGGCTTGAAGCGCCACCCGCACAAATACGAAATTGAATTATCAGAACGAGGACTCAGGATCTAATAAAACAATGGCTCAAACCCAGACGAGCCGCCTTTCACCTAGACCTTTCACCTAGAACTTTCGCCTAGAATCCTAGATCACAATCATAACTAGAATAGTGGATTGATAAACTGAACTGTGATTGGCTGATCAAATGATGTATGAACCTGCTAGAACGGGTAGGCGGTAGACAGGGTCAATTTGACTTTGGCAATCGCAACGCGGAGTATCATCTCAAACACCGTGTGTAAGGTTTCTTAACGTCACTTCATCTCACACCATACCCGAGCGCCTCATTCAAATTTAGTCCCTCGTGCTCGGTCCGGCAGTACTCGCCTCCTTCACTTCATTTCGCAGAATCCCTCAGATCCCCTACCAAGAGCTTCAAAATGTCGTCACCACCGCCCTATCAGACACCAACTACTTCTCTCAAACGCCCCTCCATCTCATCCACCACATCCCAACCCATTGGCAAGAAGCAGCGCATGCATCCGCTCCGTCAGACCTCATTCCCAGCAAACCTCGACCCAACGGATCGTAGCTTCGGCGGCACTAGTGATGCCGGCAGTGTTACGGGAAGCTTCACAGGGAGTCTGGGCGGGACGAGTGCGGATGGAGTATTCGCCGGCGCGGCGCGTGGGAAGAAGCGCGGACGGAAGAGCAAGGCTGATAAGGAGCGGGAACGCGATGATGCGATAAGCACACGAACTGGTGACGCGGGTCGGTTTGGATCTGCGGATGCCGAGGGCTCAGTACGGGGAGGCATGGGTGGTGGGCGTGCAGCCGACGATGGGGACGATTATGATGACGATGATGATGAGGGAGAGCTATTAGGTCGTGAGGAGGGGGCTACAGACACGGAGGCCGAGAAGAAAAATCTTGCGTATGTATCGTTCTCTTCCTGATCCTACTGGATGGTGGTTTATGTGATTACTGACTTTTGCGGTCCCTACACAGTATTTTGGTCGATGCGTTCAATCCCATTCAATCCGAAAGATACGACCTGTTTAAGCGCGCAAAGCTGCGCAAAGAATCTCTTCGTCGAATTGTCAATCATGCACTCTCCCAGTCTGTCCCGGCAAGTGTGGTCACATCAGTCAATGGTTTCACCAAGGTTTTCGCGGGCGAAATGATTGAAAAGGCACGAACTGTTCAGGCCGAATGGGCCGAGGCACACGATCAGGCAGCGCGTGCCGCCTTCGATGCCGAAGAAGCCGCCGCGGAAAAAGCTGCGCAAGCCAAAGCCGAAGCTCAAGCTCAAGAAATGGCTAAGAGAGGGACCCCGACATCATCGGGGACACCTGCTCTGGGCAATGGCATCAAGAAAGAGTCCCCCGACCCATCGCAAGCCCAGGCTTCCCCGAAACCCGGCTCTAATCTCAACTCCACATCCTCGCCTGCACCTTCTCAATCCTCACAGCACCTTGGTCTGAAAACAGCACCTAGTCCGGTACCTTTGCGTCCACGACGCGAATTCCGCCCGCCACCCAACCCACACCGAGGTCAACTTTTACCCTCACACTTGCGGGAAGCACAGCGACGGTGTAAGCGTGATGGTGAAGGCGGCGGTGTCGGCTTCTCGGGAATGAGTATGGATAATCTAGGCGTCAAAGGTGCATTTACGTGGAGTTCCGGCAGCGTTGGCGGACGCAGACTGTTCCGCTAAGAGACATTTTTCACTGCATTCATTGCGCGGCGTATTTGGTGGAAGGGATCTTCATCTTACTCTTCTCTGTTCAATCTTTCAACTTTCATCTCAGCCTATAGAACGAGTCGGGTTCATCTGTCTAGCTGCAGATATTTTCCTATCCTGGGATTTGCTTCATGATTTATGGGCTAGAAAACTCGATACCATGGTGTTCTTCAGCGTTGCTTGATTCCAAGGGTATTACCTCGAATATACAATCTTATTAATTTTTATCTCGTGGCATCGCCGATCTCAATTTAGACCGAGCATTCCGTTATTCATCTGGTCCAGCTGTCGATCTAGGAGGCTAGAGATTCTTGGCGGGATGTACAGACGCCTATTTGATCAATATATGCATGGGTGAACATCTTGACACGTCGAGTTCTCCTGTACCTCATGCTCAGTCTTTCGCGTGCCACACGTGAACTGTTTAGGAACAATATTGAAATAAGCTCGACTTTCATGGATTAAAGTTTAGCAAGTAGTACAAAACAACACTGGAATTCTGCATATCAATACCTCATCGAGGCAGTGTCTTGCCGGCGCAAGGGCACTATACCCGCCACCTTTTCCCTTTCCCTGCATAACGGCCACTCGACTCCTCCATACCAAAGACGTGCTCAGGTGTCTTGACTAACCATGCGGAGTATGTGATCCCGGCTGAGCATATCCGGCTTTGCAAGCCGCGCACCGTGACGCGTGAAGGGATATGTGTGGCGCCATTAGGACTTTGAATAGACTCATCGCGTACATCCCCTCGCTCAAATGATTTGCCACCTCAGGAGTGAGCTGGGGTTCGTTTCATACCCCTTCTTTCTTGGCGGGCTTGTGCTGTACCTTTCATGGGATTTACCTGCCGCTTACCATGACCCCTCAGGGTAGGATATTCTCATCCTTGAACCGTCCTTGAGTCTATTCTTCACCACATTCACTCTTTCAGTCACTCATTCCATTCTTTTGGTCCTCGCTGCTCTGGATATCTAGGGATTCCATCTCCTTCACTGGTGATCGGATGCTAAATTTGATTCTGAGTCTATCTATCCAGCACCCTTTTTGACTCGTGGTCGTTTTTGTCTAATTCAATAAAACTCACTCTTTTATTTCTTTTACCTGGAAATCATGACAATCTTTCGTTCATCACATCTATACACTCGTTTACGGGACAAAATCCCTGCATCACTACAATGGCAACAAGGCGACCCAACAGCAAAAGGCGATCCTCGAAAAAGTGTCAAATGGATTGATGTAAGTGGTGAATACCAACTTGGCTGCTTTTAATGTGGACATAGCTTAACTATTTCCAACCAACAGGGTCTACGAGGTATAGCCTCATTCCTAGTAGTCCTTACCCATCTCGCTCGCGCATGGGATTACGACCTATTTTCCCCAAGCGATACCGAAGACGCAGCTCCCCGAATCCTCCAATGGCCCATCCTGCGCATCCCCTGGCAAGGCCGGATAGGAGTAACGGTATTCGCTTTCCTAACGGGCTACGTATGCGCCTTGAAACCACTGAAGCAATCTCGCAGCGGAGATACAGGCGCCGCATTAACCACTGTCGCTAAAAGCGCATTTCGACGACCCCCGCGCTTGATACTCCCCGCCACCATCGCATTACTGATCTCGTGGGTTGTGGCACAGTTTGGCGGTTTCGTTGTTGCCAATCGATCCGATTGTTGGTGGTGTCGGTATGCGGCGCCAGAGTTGGAAGATTCATTTTGGAAAGAGGTCGTCAGACTCGGAGGGAATTTCTTGTCTACATGGACGACAGGGTATATGGCATATGATGATCATCAATGGGCACTTTTGCCGCTGTTGTTATCGTCAATGCTGGTTTATATCTTGCTGATAGCAACGGTGTTTATGCGGTTTCGGTACCGAATGTTGGTGTATATCGGGATGATGCTTTACTTCCATCAAGATGCGGCTAAAAACACAGGCAAGTACTTATTTCCATGGCTAGGAATCGTGGGAGCCAACTAACATTCAACCTCAGAAACTTTCCAACTGCAAGCCGTCTATGGCATGCTCCTTAGCGACCTCTCGTATAACGCAACACTCAAAACCTGGATCCAAGAACACCGCTACCTCCGCAAAGCAATTACCTTCCCGCTCGCAATTCTTGGACTCCTGATAGCCTCATACCCTGGCGAACACCCGGAATGGGCAACCTGGTCCAATACAATGTTCAAAGCAGCAACATACATCTTCCCACCCGACGTGAATATTGGAAAACGCTACTCAGCCATCGGAGTCGACATGATTATTCTGGCAATTTACCTCTCCCCTACTACGAAAGATTTTCTTGCGAACCGCCTCTTGCTCTGGCTAGGTAAGCAGAGTTTCGCCGTATACCTCATCCACGGCACAATGCTGCGTGTCGTGCTGTGTTGGATGCTGTATGGTATTACTGGGCAGCCTTGGGACGGCCCTGAAGGGGCAACAGATGATATCCGGGATGATTGGTTACCGCTGAGGTCGCCGTGGGTTGTTGCTGTCAGTATACCTGCTTGGATTGGGCTTGTTTATGCGTGCGCAACAGCCTGGACAGCGTACGTGGATACGTTTTGCGCGAGGATAACGGCGAAGTTGGAGAAGGCTGTCTTTGTGGGAGATGAGGGTGAGAAGGAGGGGTTGCCTTTGCCTGCTACTTCTATTCCTATGCAGACTGCTTGAGTCATGGAATACTTCATATGTGTTCCCGACCGGTTCTATACTACCTAAATTGCTGGTTGCCATTGGAGTTCTGGTGTTAGCGTTAATATGCATGAAAGCCTTGTGAATAAGTTCAAGAAAATTGAATCAATTTCGGACCCGGGATTGTCTTTGGGAAATGTGGTATACAGCTTTCAAATACAGCATTGGAGATTTAGCTGTATAGCATCTTAGATTGAGATAAAAAATGAATTCTTAATCTGAGTCCATAATACAGAAGAATGGAAATGCCAAGTACCGCCCATAATTTACAGTTTATACATATTCAAGCAAGATCAGTTCCGTCGTTGAGCAGCCTGCTGATGTCTTCGCATAGAGCTCTTCGCACGCTCTCTCTCGTTCTCAAGCGCCTGCTGATGAGCTAAACGACGTTCTTCATTACGGCGCTGACGCTCCTCCTTTTCCCAAGCACTTTGTTCCTCCTCTTCCTTTGTCGCCCTCTTGCGCTGGTTCTCAGTAAGACGCGGTGCCGCGGCAGGGGAGCCATCAGCGTTTGTCTCCGGACCACCAGAGCCGGCGACGTTCTTGGCACCCTTGGAGATCTGTTCCCGAAGCTCCTTAAAATAATCCTTGCCACCCTTCATCCACCGGTCAATGGCGCTCATCTTGGAGGGATCGACTTCGGCCTCTAGGTACTGGGCCTGGGCCTGGCGGAGCCTTCGCTGCTGATCTTCTTGCAGACGACGAGTCAGCTGTGACAAGCTATCGTCCATTCTCTCGGTTTCACCAACCGATTGAGGGATTTCCATCTTCATCCAGCGGCGGAATGCCGAGTTGTGCACAATGTGGGCTTGGCCAACAGCCCAGATACCGGTAGCAACAAAGTACAGCTGGAGAGCACTTGGCATGAAGGCAGTGAAAGCCAGGGTAAGCATTGGGAGACCGTAGAGAAGACCCTTGCCTGCGGGTCCGCTCATGAGCTCAGTGAGACCAGCCTCACCTCCTTTCTGTTACGGCCATTGTTAAAAGTTGATATAATCGAGACTGGGCGGATGGATTGACAAACCTTGAAAGTCTTGTACAAGCAGAATGAACTGACGATAGGGAGAATCATGTATGGGTCGGCCATAGTCAAGTCAGTCAGCCACAGGACCTGCTCATTTAACAAGGCCGGCACGGGGAGACCGGTCATGCCGCGGATAACTCGGAACATTCCAAAACCCAGTGGAGCTTGGAGCATAGGAATAAAGCTCTTGTATAGGTTGACACCGTTATTGACATTGATCTGCTTGATTTCAGCTCTCGCGCGCTGGACCTCGATCTGATTATTGGCCTTCGCGGCCGCTAACATCTTCTGCCGGAGTGGATTGGTAATGGGCTTGAGGTTATGCAACTTGGCTCCATTGTCGGAGGCATCAAGCATCGGCTTCAATAGCGCCAAACGAATCAAAAGACCACAACTGACAATACTGGCCCACCAAGGCATGCCAGTCCACATGTGAATGTGCTCAAGAGTCCACTCCATCAGTGATGACACACCCCAGCCATAATCTAACCCAAGGTTCTTCAGGTATCCAATGTGCTCGGGAATGCTAGCAATATCGATCGCAGAGAGGTCCTCGACGTTCGGCAGTTCGCCGGGTGCCTGGCCCGAAAGCGCAAGGGAATCGGAAGTAGTAGAGTTGAAACGGACGGCGGGCGGGCCAGCAACAGCCGGTGTTGCCCACCGAGATGCATTAGCGGAGAGGCCTGATGTGAATTGACTCGGTGATCCGGGCAGGCGCACGCGCTGAGTGCGGAAAGTAGACATCTACAACGGCCCAGTCAATCTCTGGTGCGTATTTGTTATATTCTTGGGACGACATACCAATCGCGAAGACCGAGGCAAAGCAGTGAGTCGTTGCCGGGCAATGGCAGTGGCCATACCAGCCCCTTTAAGACCAGTGGCACCCATCATCGTGGCGGAAAACAAGTGAAAGGAGTGATTGAGAGCGGGTACAAGAGAAACCTCCTGCGACTAATGTCGGGGAGACTTTTCTGCCGGGCGGAGAACGATCAGTAAACAGCCGCCGAGTCTCGGTCAGGGCAGTAGACTATTGGCCGATGAAAGCGTAGACAGTGAACAGGCGATCATGAATAAGTTGCATTACCATCTCAAAGATCTAATAATAGGCAATAATGCAGATCCTAGAGCGCCAGACTCCGCTAAACGACATTCTATTTACATGTGCTATATCCAGGCAACGCCGAGATGCAGATATTACTCCGATCAAATATATCCCGATTTTAGGTTCCATATAGATGCAGGCCTTTTGACTCAACAATAGAACGCTCCGCCTTGCCAGTATGAGGGGGGTTTCGAGTGGGAGAGAGCCACGGGACTTTACTCGAGAGAAGCGGTGTCATTCAAACCGGAGTAGGTACGCCTCCGCTCCGAGGGAAGCTCTCGAATTTCGATTCCAGGACCCACGGCATGGGATCTGCGGTACGTTGGGAAGATCTGGAACAATCACACGGATCAGTTTTATCCAGGAAGATCTGGAGGGGTAAACTTTGGATATGTACCTTGGTGTTCGACCATCCAAGGCGGAAGGCCGCCTCATGAGCGAAGAGCTCACCGAATCCAAGCATCAGACCATTGACAAATGGGAGAAAGAGATTGATCGCTGCGCCACGAAGAATACCCCAGATAGATGGAGGCTTATAGAGGACCATAGGAGAACTCGAAGTAGACGAAGATAGTTCGTGGTTGGCCGAGTAGTTTTCCGAGTCAGAGGGGACGGTCATGGTGGAGTCGTACAGCTCGCCTCGCGAGCCTGTTGCATCAGATGCCATGATAGTTGGGGGTAAAGGGGAGATGGGGACAAGAAAGAATAACAATGGGGGGTTTGCGTCGAGATCGGTCGACAGCTCGGCACGGGATGCTCCTCGCTGCGGAGTGTGGATTATGTCAGCCAATCAGTAGATTGAAAGGCTGTCTCTGAGAACATAACCAAATAAGTATTGGCGTTTTAAGGGCGCTTAAGTAGTAAAATGCTAGGTGAACTTAAGGCCTCGCCCTTTTCACCTTTGCATAAGTTAGTGCCCATCTACATTAGGCTGTTTGTATAGATCAATGGGTGTTCAAGGGCGGAAGATCTTGTCCCGCTGACCAATTGCAAAGTGACGTACCTGCCCGCGGTGTTTAGCTGGCTACTCCAACTCAGCTTGTCCTTTGATTTCACGCGTCTCCTAATATCCAACCTACAAACTATTCTACCTCGACCCCCTATCATATTGCTATCCATCGTTCCCACAAAAGTCATTTGAGACTATTTGCCAAGCTCCAAGATGGACCGCTACCCCACAGAGCAAGATGAGATGGTGGCTCAGTTCTGTGCCATGACCGGTGTCCAGGCCTCAGATGTAAATATCAAAGCTCCCACCCTGGACCTGAACCTTTCTACAGTTACTGATCGTTGCGCTTTGATTTGACAGGCCGTAGAATATCTTGGCAACAACAACGGAGACATTGAAGCCGCCGTGGCCGACTTCTTTGCGGAGCAGGACGAGGCTCTACAGGGGATGAACCCTGCTGAAGAATCCGCTGGAACAGCTACAGGAGGGCGATCGCTAGGCGGTGCTGCTGCTCCGTCCTCTTCGGCTGCGCCTGAGCCAGCTGCTAAGCGCTCGGCGCCCAAGAAGAAGTTTGCTACATTGGGAGACTTTGCTTCAACGAGTGGGGGCGATTCTTCAGAAGACGATGGCTCAGAAGACCATGACTTCTTTGCCGGAGGCGAAAAGTCTGGCTTGGCTGTGCAGAACCCAGATGATCTTAAAAAGAAAATTTTGGAAAAGGCTCGGAGGTAAGTCTAGCGGATCTTCTGGTGATGGCGCATAACCGTCAGTGCTGATGTGCAAATGAATAGAGCTGCGCCACTGCCACACTCAGAGGAGCCTGAGTCACGCCCATCCCATTTCACTGGCACCGCCCGTACTCTTGGTGGTGATGAGGCTCCTAGCCGCGTTATCGAAGATCCTACTGCCCCCGTCCCGCAACGAGCTCAGCGTGTCCAACGAACTCTTCACTTCTGGGCCGATGGATTCTCAGTTGATGATGGTGAGCTCTACCGGTCAGATGACCCTCGAAATGCGGAGATCTTGGATGGCATTCGACAAGGCCGTGCCCCGCTGGGTATCATGAATGTGCAAGCCGGACAGGAAGTGGACGTGGAGCTTAAGCAGCATGAAGAGAACTACGTGAAACCCAAGCCCAAGTACAAACCCTTCTCTGGATCTGGTCAGCGCCTCGGCAGCCCGACTCCGGGTATTACAAGCCAATCTTCTACCCCTCCACCCGCTGCAGCTCCCACTTCTGGTGGCCAACCCCCGAAGCAAGATGTGGACGAGTCGCAACCAAGCGTTACTCTACAAATCCGGTTGGGAGATGGGACTCGTATGACTTCCCGCTTCAACACCAGTGCTACCGTTGGTGATGTCTATGCATTCGTCGCTGCCGCCACTCCGAATAGCCGCGATCGCGCATGGGTACTGATGACTACATTCCCCAACAATGAATTAAACGACTGGGAGGTGACTCTTGCCGATCTACCTGAGTTCAAGCGGGGTGGAGTTGTCGTTCAGAAATGGAAATAGAGGGGTACATTAATTTCTTGTCTAGCTTGATCTCAAAAATGAGGGTTGGCGGGGAAATAGATTTCTTCATTTATGATTACCATGGAAAAGACCACTGTCTTCCATGTAAGCCAAAAAGAAACAGAAAAATAAAGAAAATTCCATGATTTACTTAGCTTCCAAAGAGCGTCCACGGCTCTTTTAGTCAGAGCTAGATTGATAAGCATCCGAGCATCGGACCCCCCACTTGTCCTTCCTTTGAAGTCATTCTTGTTTCTATCTTAATTCGTACACAAAATGTCTCTCGACGGAGTCAAGAATATTGTCTTGGTAAGTTCTCTACATTTACCCAATGCGCTCCATCGCAAAGCCGAGCAATCATCTTTGCGCAAAGCAAAAGGAAAAAACCTTGCCCCTCGCGCCTTATCGATAACGCCGCAAGTGTGCACAAGAAGCGAAGAACACTCCAGCAGTCTCCAACGCACCAATCGCTAATGAATCCATATCGCAGGTTCTATCCGGCAAGGGAGGTGTCGGAAAATCCTCTGTGACCCTCCAACTAGCCCTTGCGCTCTCCCTTCAAGGCAAATCCGTCGGCATCCTCGATATAGACCTAACAGGCCCGTCGATCCCCCGCCTAGTCGGCCTTGAAGATGCAAAGATCACCCAATCTCCTCAAGGCTGGCTCCCAGTTCCAGTGCACAATGCGGTCGCCTCCCAAACAGACTCTACAACGCCTTCTCCCTCCCCACGTGGCTCCCTACACTGCATGTCCCTAGGCTTCCTCCTCCGAGACCGTGGCGATGCCGTAATCTGGCGCGGACCTAAGAAAACAGCAATGATTCGCCAATTCCTTTCGGATGTCTCGTGGGGCTCTACAGACTACCTGCTTATCGATACGCCACCGGGTACGAGTGATGAGCATATCGCACTTGCTGAGCAACTGCTTACCCTCTCGACGGCGGATCCGGCGCTCGCGGCACAGAATCGTTTGCCTAGGCTGGCGGGTGCAGTGTTGGTTACTACGCCACAGGCTGTTGCGACCTCAGATGTGCGCAAGGAGGCGAATTTCTGTGTAAAGACTAGCATACCTGTCCTTGGGGTTATTGAGAATATGTCGGGCTATGCGTGTCCATGTTGCGGAGAAGTAAGTAACTTATTTTCGAGTGGTGGTGGAGAGGTCATGGCGCAGCAGCTTGGGATTCCATTTTTGGGAAAAGTGCCTGTTGATGTTAAGTTTGGGGAATTGGTTGAAGGGAAGATGGAGATGAGTGATGATGAGGATGAGGTGGAGGGTGAAGATGAAGCGCGGAAGACACAGCAGGTCGAGACCACTGAGCCGGATCTTAGGCCGCTTGTTGAGAAGTATCAGGAGGGGTGGTCCTATCCTCGGTTTGAGGGATTTGCAAAGACGATAGTTGGGGGCTTGCAGCAGACCGCAGCTTAAGGGTGCAAGTTGCTTGTTGATTTTCGTTTCCAGCGATATCTGGATCTGGATCCAAGGTTATATTGCATTGATTATGGCGTTCTCAAGTTTTCATAAAGAAGGGTATTATATAGTGTCACGAGAAGACCAAAATGAAGCCCGATACAATGAGTAAAATTGGCAAAATTTCAAAGTAATAAAACAGAGAAAATATCGCTAGTAGTTGCTGATCATCGCAACAATCATCATTATCATTCATCATAACTCGTTGATGAATAGTTACAAGTAAAAATGCACTTAAGACAACGAGGAAAGAGTCTCGTCACCGTGCGACTGTTGTAGCATAGCTCTTAAACGGCTCTCAGCTGATTGCAAAGCAGGACGATTCTCTGGACCAACTATTCTTGCAGTCCAGCGTAGCCAGCCAAGTAGAGAGTTTATAAGATCGGGTGCTTGCCACTGGTTTGGGTGAGTGAAAGCAGAAGAAGTCGTAGCAGGGCTATCGAAGCCCCCAAACAGATGTCTCTCATCAGCCCGAGCATCCAAATGTACCTCCGAAACGACAGCATGGGTCGCAATATCTTGGGATCCAGACTCATGTTCAAGAGTGGTGCGCCTAGCTAGTAGGTCTCGACCAGAGTGCTTTGGCCTTGAGATGAATTCTCGAGTATTTGGGTGATTGATGAAGTCCGGGTCCTGTAAGACTGCAGTACGATTATTCGACGCTCCAGGCCGTGCAGGGGCTGGTTGTGCTGATCCTGCTGGACCAGGGTCTCCATTCCGTTCCAATGCCGAGGCAGCTTGTCGGAGGTTCTCAACATAGCGATAGAACGAGAAAGGATGTGTATCGCGACCAGGATCCATGATATTGGGATCATCGTCGAAGATCACAACGGTTTCATCACGCCCTTCATCGCTCATACTGACTTCTTCGACAGGCACCAGGCCACTTGGGGGTGCTCGGATCTCCCCAAGAGGGGCGATGTGGCTGCCATATTCATTAGCAAGACTAAGCTTGCTTCGACCACAGATGTCAGCGATGGAGTCAAGGGTCCCGCGGATATCAGGTTCGATGGCCTGCAGTATACTTTCGATACTGAAATCCTTATCTGAGGGGAGAGGCGGGCCCGGTGAGCGGGAGGGAGCCGAACTCTTTGAACCCGTGAACGGAAATAGTCGGCGTGGAGACATAGTCGATGACCTTGGAGATGCACCCTCTGCATTGCCGGAGTACGCTCTGACAAGAACAGGCTGGGTCGGTACAGGGGGTGATTGTCGATAGGCAACAGGGTTCACCGGCCTGTCTCGTCGAGACAAAGGTCGCGGACCGTGAGCTTGATGCAGGGCAGTTGATCGGTATGATCGATCTGACTCGTCTAATGCAGATTCACAGTGACGCCAATTTGCGTGATGTGAGGGACCCGCATCGCTTGTTGGCGGTGCATAGGATGGAGACAGTCGGGACCATCCTTGTCGCAAGAAAGGAGATGATGACAGCCGAGTGCTGTCCCAGTTGGTGGACAATGTTTCAGAGTCCATATTGCACCAATCTAGAGAACCAAGTCACGCTCTCAATGCAAGGCAGCGTAAACCGAGGGAAACCCCGCTCGGTAGTGGTTGTAGGTGGGGGGAAGTACAGCAAGTACAGGTCTACGATGCACTCACGAGGAGAGGTGCATGTAAGTCGCATTCGCGTTGCATATGTCTTTGCTGCGCTGGCAGTATTTGAGAAGATAGTAAGCTCAGGGAGTGCATGCTCGAAGTTGTAAACGAAAGGCAAATATGTACTTCGTATGACAGGAAGTCGCAACCCAAATAGACGCCAAGACCCGACATGGTTGGACTTCGAGCCTCCACCACTCAACAGCTTCGTCGGGTACCGCTCCCAACCTAAGATCTGCCACATCATGAATCGGTTCAAGGTAGTGTTGATTGGCTTCTTGAATTGATGTATTGTTGTCGACTAATTCTTTGATTCAGTTTGGTGACTCTGATGAGTCTGGCTCGGATTTTGACGAGGATTCGTCTTCCTTGCCCTTCCCCGAACCGTTATCCCGGACTTCATTCCTTGCCCCTGATTTCGACCCGACTACCTTCCTATCATCCTTGACAAATCGGCATCAAAGCCTTGAAGACCTTCGGCAGGAGTTGCGGAGTCTAGAGCAATTGCTCAACAAAGAGCTGTTGGATCTGGTCAACGAGAACTACCAAGACTTTCTATCTTTGGGAACTGCACTGCGCGGAGGCGAAGAGAAGGTTGAGGGAGTAAAAGTGGGCTTGCTATCTTTCCGACGAGATGTGCAGTCAATTCGCGACAAAGTGGAAGAGCGGCGCCGAGAGGTGGAGGGACTATTGAATGAGAAGCGACAGCTCCGGTCCAATGCAGACATCGGCAAGAATCTATTGGATTATGCGGATCGAGTGGAAGAATTAGAACACCGATTGATGATTGAAGACAAGTCATCTCCGCGGGAAGCTTCCCCCAATGACGAATCGGACGCGGAATCTGATCTATACGATGACGGAAGCGAACAAAGTGACGACGAAGAGCTAGAAGATGGAACCGCCCCTGTATCACTCAAGCGACTGGAGAGACACGTCCAGAAGTACGTGTTCTTGACCTCCATCGCCACGACAGTAGGCAAGGATCACCCATTCCTGCTTGCTCAGCAGCCACGTGTGTCAAAGATCAAGTCTACAGTGCTGCTAGATTTGAAGACTGCCTTGGAACAGGCCAGTCATGTCGGTGAGAAGCGGGATGCAAGAACAATGGCTGTCTTACGTCTCTACGATTTGATGGGTGAAGATGTCAGCGCTGTAGCTGCGCTGAAGAATCTCAAACTATAATATACTCATCGCGCCAATGGTTGGTTATAAGCTAGAGTTGCATAGCGTCGGAGTTCAGGTTTTAGTTTGCGAGTCTTCTATTGAACAGAAATGATACCATGATACACCTTGTCCGTTCCTAATAAAACATTGATAATTTGTACACGCCAAGCGAATATAAAACAAATGGTATTTTACACGCCCGTCAAGGCAGATGTTGGAGGAGAGTCGTCGGTTGCGAAGTCACCATTCAGGCTGAAGCCGGGGCCGTGGGTAGAGCTCAAAACCTATTGCAATCATTAGTCGGAGGCTCCACGAACCGGAAAATTGTAAGCGACTTACCACTTCGTAGACCTCCTTGCTGATACGGTCATTCAGCTTAACAGCATCCTTCTTCACCTGATCAATCGTTGTGCGCAGGTTGTCCCGTAACTGCTCAGGCGAGAATCCCAATTGCCCGATAGGAAGACGAATGACGGCGTCACGCTCACGGTAGACGGTACCTCCACGAAGCATCTCAACACGACCAGCAACATCTTCGACCACAGTACCGTTCTTCACGCTGGGCATCAGACCACGAGGACCGAGAATTCGTCCCAGTCCGGCCTTGTTCAACGCCGGCAAACTGTCAGGGTGAGCAAGACAACGTTCAAACTCAATATTGCCTGCCTTGACAGCGTCAAACACCTCAGACTCTCCAACAAGGACAGCACCCGCAGCGAGCGCCTCCGTGGCGGCCTTGGATCCGGGGGGGACAGATGACGCAGATTCGGGATTCGGTTTGGACGGCATGAGGGAATCGGATCATGTTTCGGATGACAGGTCCATCTTTTTTTGTTCGGATACGGATGTGAATCTCGTATTTTGAAAGCGTAGGCTCGCGACCGACTTCTGTTGCCCGAATAAAGCTGTTGCGGAGACAAATGTCAAAAAGCCGAACGGGGATCACGGACGATAGAATCGCGTGTGACCTAAATGTAAACTTACCGCATCGCATCACATAGCGCGAATCGCTCCATATCCTCCAAGTTCTTCTGCTGAAACTCTCGATTTCCCCGACGGTCCGTCTTGGGCTGGCTCTTTCCCTTGCCCTTACTCTTCTTCTGGTCCTTGAAGCCTCGTACCTGCTGAAGACCGAGGGAGGCCGGGGCAATTGCCCTTTGTCGGAGTGGCAGAATGCATGAGGAGAGAATTCCGCGTGCCGCGGAGGGCATGACTGCGCCAAAGGACGACATTGCTGAATGGCTTGGAGTGGGCACGACTATTGGCGCTGCAACTGTTTTCTGTCGGAAAGCTGTCGGCGTCGGATAAATGTGCGGCCGGCCGGTGATCGCTGATAGTGAGTAATGATAGTGCCCCTCCACCCAATTTCCTTTTCACCACCCATTTCTGCTCTATACTGGTGCAAAATGTCTCAATTCGAGCTGAACGTGGCCACTCGTGCCAGCCAGGCTGCCCTGCTGCCTGCAGTTCTCATCGCAACCTCAATCAACGAGGCCCGGCCGTAAGCAATCTATACATGGTCTAATTTTTCTATACTAAAACCAGTACAGAACCCCAGTCATCAACATCACTTATGAGGACTCCGCTCTCCTTAGTGAGGGTGACAAGGCTTTCATTCAATTCAAGGCTGCTGATAAGTCTGTTTTCGGTACTATCCCTGTCATCCAGGAGCTCTGTGCTCAGTTCCCTTTCCTGGTTGGCAAGGATACTAAGCTAGTGAGCTACCCCGCCGTCAATATAATGGAATTGCAGAATGCTAACATGCATACTTCAATTAGGAGAGCGAATGGATCTCTCAGTTGGAGTCCCTTGATAACCTGGATTTCAAGGCCTTGGACCCTCTCCTGCAGCGCCTCGGTATGTAATATGCATTGCGTCCACTGGAAGTTGAATTGCTAATTGAGGTCAAGATACCCACCTTCTGATGCGATCCTTCGTGTCTGGCTACTCTCTGTCTACCCCCGATATTGCCATTTGGGGTGCCCTCCGCGGAAACCGTGTCGCCGCTGCCGCTCTTAAGCGGGGTACTCTCGTCAACCTGACTCGTTGGTACAAATTCTTGGAGGAGCTGTGCCCTTGGGCAACTTCGGCTGTTGAGGCTTTGAATGCCGTCGCCCGCGAGAAGAAGCTTGCCAAGTCTAA
This sequence comes from Penicillium longicatenatum, assembly GCF_028827895.1. Taxonomy (NCBI): domain Eukaryota; kingdom Fungi; phylum Ascomycota; class Eurotiomycetes; order Eurotiales; family Aspergillaceae; genus Penicillium; species Penicillium longicatenatum. The sequence goes on along the minus strand of NW_026643120.1, from coordinate 2,468,903 downwards.
GGAGGGTGCCAACTACGACATTGCTCTGAAGAACACCGAGAATGGTGTCGTTACTCGCTTCCCACCGGAGCCCTCGTGAGTTCATTTTAGCCACTTCCACACCTTGTATACTAATTCATATCACAGAGGATACCTCCACATTGGACACGCAAAGGTTCGAATCCCTTATAGTCTTTCTTTAGATTCCCCCAACGCTAATCAATTTTGCTCTAGGCTGCCTTGTTGAACGACTGTGTGTTTGATATCACCAAGCAATCCTCAATGAAATGTGCTAACAATTACCTGCAGACTTCGCCCATGAGAAGTACAACGGTACTCTTCTGCTCCGGTACAGTCAACACATTTGAAAATAATGTGAAAGGCCGAGAAAGCTTATGAATCCCTTAGATTCGATGACACCAACCCCTCGAATGAGAAGCAAGAGTTCCAGGATGCCATCGTGGAGGATCTTGGTTAGTTGACCCCCATGGTCATCTTATAGTAACAAGGCAAATTGCTGACTATTCACCACCAGCACTTATGGGCATCAAGCCCAACAAGGTCTCTTACACTTCCGACTACTTCGACGAATGTGAGAAAACACCCTTTATCAGTCGATAACTTACCATTTTACTAATTGACCAAAGTGTACGACTACTGTCTTACGATGATCAAGACCGGCAAGGCCTATGCAGACGACACGGACAAGGAGACCATGGCCGCCCAGCGTTGGGACGGCCTGCCTAGCCAGCGTCGTGAGCTCTCCCCCGAGGAGTCTCTAGCTCACTTCGAGGAGATGAAGAAGGGCACACCTGAAGGTCTGCGCTGGTGTATCCGTGCAAAGATTTCCTTCGAGGACAAGAACAAGGCCATGCGTGACCCTGTCATTTACCGCTGCAACCCTGCACCTCACCACCGAACAGGCGCTAAGTGGGGTATTTACCCTACTTACGACTTTGCCTGTCCTATTGTTGATTCTATGGAGGGTGTTACCCACGCTCTGCGAAGTATGTTCACACCTTGTTGCTAACAAGTCGCTAAATTTACTAACTCCATCTTAGCCATCGAGTACCGTGACCGTAACCCGCAGTATCAGTGGATGCTGGATGCTCTGAGCTTGCGTACTGTGCAAGTCTGGGACTTCGCTCGGATGAACTTCATCCGAACTTTGCTTTCCAAGAGAAAGCTCACTAAGCTCGTTGAGAGTGGAGTCGTTTGGGGATGGGACGATCCTCGCTTCCCTACCATTCGGGGAATTCGCCGACGTGGTATGACCATCCCTGCCCTTCGGGAATTCATCCTCAAGCAGGGTCCATCCAAGAACGTGACTCTGTTCGACTGGGCTTTGATCTGGGCTACTAACAAGAAGTACATTGACCCCGTCGCTCCTCGTCACACTGCGATTGAGAAGACGGACATGGTCAAGGCAACCATCACTGGTGGTCCTGCCACCCCTTACACCGAGAAGAGAGCTAAGCACGCCAAGAACCCTGCTGTCGGCGAAAAGACTGTTGCTTTCAGCTCCTCCGTTTTGCTGGAGCAGGTTGACGCCAAGTCGTTCAAACAGGACGAGGAAATCACCCTTATGAACTGGGGCAACGCCATTGTTCGGAAGATCTCCACCGATGCCACTGGCAAGGTCACTGATCTTGAACTCGAGCTTCATATGGCTGGCGATGTCAAGAAGACTGAAAAGAAGGTTACTTGGCTCGCTACTGAGGGCCAGACCCTCGTCGATATTGAGCTGGTTGACTTCGACTACTTGCTCAAGAAGGACTCCCTGGCCGAGGAAGATGTGTTGGAGGATGTTCTCAACTTCAACACTGAGTTCCGCGTGAGTGCTTTCGCCGATGGAAACATGTCTGAGGTCAAGGTTGGCGACATCATCCAATTCGACCGCAAGGGCTTCTACCGTGTTGACCGGGCCCCCGCTCCCGGTGTCCCTGCCGTCTTCTTCAACATCCCTACCGGCAAGCAAAAGTAGATGGTCCACGACGGAGAAGCAGAATGTGCCATGAATACATGAATGCGTAGATAGATATCCTATCTGCCCAAATCAAAATTGTAAATTCTTACATTTGAGTGACATCTTAATTCATCTTCACAGTAGGTATTCCATACCCGTAAGATTTCATGTGTCATCACGTGGGTGGACTTTCTGATCACGGGCACGACTTGTGCAACTTGCCCAGAACCTTGAGCTCCTTCTTTCTTCTATCGCATGGATGCGTTTCAAAGTTGCTTGGGTATTAGCGGGATTTACCATAACATGACGTCGAAGGCTGAGGGTATACCTGATTCGGATCGGCCCTATTCTTCAATAGCTTCCCCCACAAATACCGTCGTGTTTCTCTATTAATCATGTCTAGTGACTAGACCTGTGCATCTTGCTGTGGGGACTCAAATCAAAACCGCCCCGAAGCTCCGGAGTCTGGCCAATGGCGCGGAAGAGACCGGGTACGCGAAAGGGTGATCTACCCGCCATCTCCACTCTGCAACGATGTACAAGCTTCTTGTTTTGTATTTGTTCCGGTCAAATTTTTATACAGTGTTCCATGTCTTGTCAATTAAACCCTCGTGCATTTCCACAGGAGAAAGAGTAGCCAAGATTCCCACTGGCCCATTGTGTCATATTCCCATGGCTATATGAACGGCCCGCTGTTGAGAAGGTTCGTCCGGAGAGCTCTACCTATGGTCTCGTACGTCAAGGCCTGGAAAGGATTTTTGAACGTCGGTATCTACCGTACAGGGAGTACCTCTTCTAGCTTTGGCGACGTCAGCATGATTGACAGAGTAGGGAAAAAAGAAAATCTCTCGTAGCAAACCTGGAAGCTTGCTAGCCAACAAGCTGCTCCTTCTTGCCAGTTTTGAAACAATCCCTATTATTTCCGGTAGTCTGGCTCTGTTGTTTACTTCCGAATCTGTTGATGTGTCGAAGGACCGTTGTTCCCCTCATTTGTATCGTTTGTGTCAACGCTTGTTGCTGCAAAGCAATTTTGCTTCTGCCGGAAGCTGCCATTCTCCAGGTTTACATTCCATAGTACATGGTCGTCTCTCGCTTTCCATCAGGCTTGATTAACCCTTGCCACCACCACCACCACCACCACTTCTTCAGACTACCAGCATGGCAAGTCAAGGCGATGGCGAACGAGCCGATGGTCGTCGTGGCTCTCGCATCTCCAGAGCTTCTCTAAAGGAGGATTATGCTCAGCTGGACGAGTACGGAAAGCTCGTCAAGTACGTGTCGACTTTCCAGAATGCCGATGCCAACCTGGAAGATCAAGGTGATTACGAGGAGAAACGCCTCTGGTATGCCCCATGGAAGAAGCGCAAAGTCCGCGTCAAGTCAGTCGAAGAAAGTGCGGGTATGTATCCTGACGACTGGCTCATCACCGATATTCGCGAGGGTCTATCCAGTGAGGATGTGAATGTTCGCCGTCGCCGCTCTGGCTGGAATGAATTGGTTTCAGAGAAGGAGAATCCTATTGCCAAGGTTCTGTCCTACTTCCGTGGTCCCATTCTTTACGGTTCGTATTTCCCACACCCCATGACGTGAAATCTACTGATCTTGTGGAAGTCATGGAGCTGGCAGTTTTGCTAGCTGCTGGTTTGGATGACTGGGTTGACTTCGGTGTCATCATCGGCATCCTCGCTTTGAATGCTGCTGTCGGTTGGTATCAAGAGAAGCAAGCGGCTGATGTCGTTGCCAGTCTGAAGGGTGACATAGCCATGCGAGCAATCGTGATACGAGACAGCACTCAGCAGGAGATATTGGCTCGTGAACTAGTGCCTGGTGACGTGGTATGTCATTGTTCTTGCAGGAATCACTTTCAAGGCTGTATCTAAGATGCTAATGCATACTTCTCAGATCATCGTGGGTGAAGGTCAAGTCGTTCCAGCTGATGCCAAGGTTATTTGTGACTTCAATGATCCTCACGGCTGGGAGGAGTTCAACCAACTGCAAGAGCAAGGCATGCTCGGTGGCGGATCTGAGTCAGAAGATGATGAACCCAAGGAGGGTGAAGCCGAGGGCAAGGAAGTTGGGGAGGGAAACAGTGAGGGCGCCGCAGGCGAGAGCCACAAGCAGAAAACTCGTCGTCGCGGTTATCCCATTCTCGCCAGCGATCACTCTGCAATTACGGGCGAGTCTCTCGCTGTGGACCGGTACATGGGTGACATGATTTTCTACACAACTGGCTGTAAGCGTGGCAAGGCTTATGCCGTAGTACAGACCGTTGCAAAGACCTCCTTTGTGGGCCGTACGGCGACTATGGTGGCCTCTGCTAAGGGCGCAGGTCACTTTGAAATCGTCATGGACAACATTGGAACATCTCTGTTATTCCTCGTAATGACTTGGATCCTTGCTGCGTGGATTGGTGGATTCTTCCGTCATATCCCGATTGCTTCGCCCGGACAACAGACGCTGCTTCACTACACTCTATCCTTGCTCATTATTGGCGTGCCTGTAGGTCTTCCTGTCGTCACTACCACGACCATGGCTGTAGGTGCTGCCTACTTGGCCAAGAAGAAAGCAATTGTGCAGAAGCTGACCGCTATCGAATCTTTGGCTGTATGTACACCACCAGGATTGAATTGCTGAATGGATGCTAATCAGTATATAGGGTGTGGATATCCTCTGCTCGGACAAGACAGGAACTCTGACAGCCAATAAGCTCAGTATTCGTGACCCTTATGTGGCTGAAGGCGTGGATATAGACTGGATGTTTGCAGTGGCTGTGCTTGCATCTTCGCATAATATTGAATCGTTGGATCCCATCGACAAGGTTACCATTCTGTCACTCCGGCAGTATCCCAAAGCGCGAGAGATCTTACGCCGTGGCTGGACAACCGAAAAGTTCACGCCATTTGACCCGGTCTCTAAGCGCATTGTAACTGTTGCTACATGCGATGGAATTCGATATACTTGCACGAAGGGAGCCCCGAAAGCAGTGCTGGCGCTCACGAACTGCTCGCAAGAGGTTCTGGACCACTATAAGGAAAAAGCCCAGGAGTTTGCCCATCGGGGCTTCCGCTCACTCGGCGTGGCTGTTCAAAAGGAGGGTGAAGAATGGATGCTTCTAGGAATGCTGCCTATGTTCGACCCCCCTCGTGAAGATACTGCTCAGACAATTAGTGAGGCACAGAATCTAGGTATCAGTGTCAAGATGCTCACGGGCGATGCCATCGCTATTGCCAAAGAAACCTGCAAGATGCTGGCTTTGGGCACCAAGGTGTATAACTCGGACAGGTTGATTCACGGTGGTCTGAGCGGCGCTATGGCTAGTGACCTGGTAGAGAAAGCAGATGGATTTGCTGAAGTGTTCCCTGAACACAAATATCAAGTGGTGCAAATGCTCCAAGAACGAGGCCATCTGACCGCAATGACTGGCGACGGCGTGAACGACGCACCTTCACTCAAGAAAGCTGACTGTGGTATCGCTGTCGAAGGTGCGTCGGAAGCAGCACAGTCGGCATCGGATATTGTGTTCCTCGAACCCGGCCTCTCGACGATCATCGACTCTATCAAAGTCGCAAGACAGATCTTCCACCGCATGAAAGCGTATATTCAGTATCGAATTGCGCTTTGCTTGCATCTGGAAATCTACCTAGTGACGTCGATGATTATTCTGAACGAAAGTATTCGCGTGGAGCTTATCGTCTTCCTGGCTCTATTCGCCGATCTTGCGACTGTCGCTGTGGCATACGACCATGCCTCCTTTGAACTACGTCCCGTGGAATGGCAACTCCCAAAGATCTGGTTTATCTCCTCGATCCTTGGTCTGCTTCTTGCACTGGGTACCTGGGTTGTTCGCGGGAGCATGTTCCTCAAATCGGGCGGCATCATCCAAAACTGGGGTTCCGTTCAGGAAGTTCTGTTCCTCCAAGTCGCACTCACAGAAAATTGGCTCATCTTCGTGACACGCGGCATTGACACCTGGCCGTCTCTACAGCTAGTCACCGCTATCCTAGGCGTTGACATCCTCGCAACGATCTTCTGTCTGTTCGGATGGTTCACGAATGAGGACATGAAGACCGACCCTGCCGACTCATTTGTCGAAACCAAAAACGGATGGACTGATATCGTGACGGTCGTCCGCATCTGGTGCTTCTCGCTCGGCGTGGAGATTGTCATTGCACTCGTCTACTTCATCCTCAACAAGATTAAATGGCTCGACAATCTCGGTCGCCAGAAGCGCAGCAAGGGTGAAATCAAGATGGAGAACTTGCTCGGTCATCTGGCTCGCTTGAATATTGAGTACGAAGAACCTGGTAAGCCTCCAGGCCGATACCATTTGGCTACAAGTAAGGAGGAGGAAGGCATGGAGTGAAGGGCCCGGGAAGGGGCAAGGCAGTTGAGTAATGATGGGTATTCCTGGATTCCGATGGGGGTCGCTATGTTAAGGGAGAATAACCGTCCCTTAATTCCCGACTCATCGGCGTCTAGAGTAGATCCATGTGCAGTGGTTTATGTTTTATGGCTGGAAGAGGGGAGAATGGCGGAGTATGGTTTCATTCTGCTTTTTTATTTAGTATGTTGCTATCTATTTTTTACTTTTTATTTATTCTAATCAGGTGCAGAAAAAAAAAACCTTTATTGTTTAACCTTCGGGTTTTCCAATTCCCGTCCAAGTTACTCCGCACATCAAAAGGGAATTATGAACGGGTGGGTTATACTTGGCAGTAGTACATAACAATCTTAGTCGATTGCAAGTTAGGCTCGGCTCCGTGTCCGCCTTCAGTAAATGCTAAAGCACTAAAGCACTGGAGTAGATGGGTGCTGACGAACTGCTTACGCTTAGCAGACGCCACCTTGAACAGACCAGGTACTAGCGACTTTCCAAAACTAAAGGATGAAATTAGATCCCTTTCCACTCCGAACAAGCGGCATAGAGAACGATGAGCTTTGACCCTTTAATCAAACTAAAGGCTTTGTTATATTAATAGTATACCTATATCCAGATTTCACCCGTAGCTTCCATCAATGGAATCTGCAGGTTTAAGGCCCTCTGACATGATAATTTCTGGTTTGGGGTCTGACTCTCACTACCTTCGTTCGTAATGCAGCGCCCTTGAGATAGAACTAGCTAGCCTTGCGCAGACCAAGCCTCCGTCAGCTACCAATAGTTCCAACACTGGGGGCCTGAGTCGGTACCTGAACTAAATTATGAAGGATTTCCTAAACGCGTTCTTGGTCCACTTTCATTTCCAACGTTATCTATAGATCCAATGAGTGTTGACGGGACTCCCGATATTTGCTAGTGGTTGTTGACCTAAACGTGCAGGAGCGGGGTTCAGAGTAGACCAAGCCCAAACAAGGAGATACACACAAATTGAAGGATTCTACATCGTATCAGGTCGACACCTTTGCCCACGCGAAGAGCTTGGCAAAGGATGTGTATGGGAAACTAAGATTTCAATGATTGTCCGGGGTGACGTACGTTCAAATGTACTCATTTTCCGAGCTCATGAGATTGGAATATATAATTGATCAGATTATCCCCCAACCTCCTGTCGATCTTCCCATCTTGAAATATATCCAAGAGCTAGTTTCGGTAGGCGAAGATTCCTCGATGCACGAAAATGATATAATTCAAGGGCTAACGTGGAACAATGGATTTAGGTACACAATGAAGTACTTCACTACTTTGGCCCTCACCCTCGCCTCCGTGGCCACTGCCGACTGGGCCCTCTACTGCGGCGATTCCGTAAGTTCAAACCAAAACCCTCAATTTCTTGCCATGTTATTCAATGCCACTAACTCAACGGGATCAGTGCACTGATGGTACCCTCGTCGCGTCCGGCTCAGAAGCCGAATTATCATGCACAAGCCTGGGTGGTACATACGATTACTGCTACATTCTGGCGGACTCCATCTACTATGTAGATTGGTGGAAGGCAATCTTCACGGAGAACATTGACTGCATCATCTCTGGTGTTGCAGGAGGTCGCGAGAGTAAGGGGCTGTACAATGGCTCATGTACCGAGGCTGGGTCCTGGAAGAGTTACGAAGTGGTCGTTAATGCTTAGCTTTACTGATGTTTATCTTGAGTGAATTGACTTGGCTGGTAGAGCAGCAATGGATAGAATGTCAAAGACGATGAGTAATATTTAAAGACATCCATGTATGGCATCACTGGAGATAATTATGGATTGGGGGTATCAAGGAAGGTTGGGTACATAAGAAAGAGTGAAATCCAGTGGGCAGTGCATGTGATATAAATGAGTGGAAGTAATGCTCATTGTCGTTGATAGAGTTTGACCAATTTCTCTGGCGGTTTGCTTTCCTTCTGTCTTTGGGAACAAATATCCACTTGAGCCAACAAGCTTTGAGGATAGTGGGCTTGGTGTATTCGAAATTCACGCACTGAGGCGTCGGCGTCCAAGAGATGCTTAGTTGTATCCAATACGCTTGGCGCGACGGAGGTTCTTAGTCAAGCCGTGGGTGAGACCTTCAACCACGCCATTGGCCTGTTTCAGGCCATTCAAGAGACCGAAGAGATCTGAGGTGAGAGGTTTATTGCTGTTGCTGTCGTCGTCATCATCGTCATTGTTGTTGTCGTCTGACTGGTCGATAGGTGTAAGGTCGGGATCAGCAAGGTCTTCGGGGTCAATCACAGAGGGCTTGCTAGTAGTGGTCGGCTTAGGAGCAGGCTGAGTAGTAGTTGGCTTGTCGGCAGTCGGCTTGGGCGCGGGCTCAATTGTAGTCGGCTTATCAGCAGTCGGCTTGGGCGCGGGCTCAGTTGTAGTCGGCTTATCAGCAGTCGGCTTGGGCGCGGGCTCAGTCGTTGTCGGCTTAGGAGCAGCTGCGGGCTTGGTCGTGGTAGTCGGCTTGTCAGTCGGCTCTGGCTCTGGCTGCGTAGCGGAATCGGTAGGCTTCGGCTCGGTGGTTGGCTTGGTGGCACTGGTAGTCGAGGCGGTAGTGGGTTTCGGTTGATCATGCCCACTGGATGAGGAGCCAGATCCAGAGGAGGAGGAAGACGAGGACGAGGAGCCGGGTGCATTGGAAGATTGCGAGGTATTCGGTGAGTTAGTGGACGTTGGTGCAGACGCCGTGGCCGACGCCGGGTTGGACGACGACGACGAACCGGAATTCGGACCACCAAGCGCCTTGCGCACGCCATCAATGAACCCTTGGTTCGCATATGCCTGAGTCGTATCCCACATCATTACACCACCAAAGCTTTCGAACTTCTTCGAGTATTCGATCACATCGGCAAGTTTGTCGACAGGCACGTAGCCGGTGCTGGCGGCAGTCGTATCGGCTGGCACGCCCAAAATTACCTTGACGTTCTTGTTCTGCGACACGGTCTTGGCCCAGTTGTCCCATTCTTCGAAGTTATATTTTGAGCTCTTGCTGTCTGCGTTGAAGTTGTTTACGCCGCAGAAGTTGTTGTAGAACTGAACCCAGACTGCATCGATGGAGACGGGGCCGTTCAAGATATCCTTGTCGGCGGCATCGGGGTATGGGCACTGGGGGGCCGCCGTCAGGAAGTACTGTTTGCTCGTCTCCTTGTCCATCAGGGACCGCAGCTCATTGGCAAAGGGAGCCATGTTTGTGACACTGGCTTCAAAATCGAAATCGAAACCATCCATACTGGCGCTACCAAATGGGCGCAAGGCTTTAGAGCCATCTTGCTGGGGTCCAAAGGTCTCCCAAATCAGCTTTGCGCCAGTTTTGGCATCCGACTCCGACTTGAAGCCACCCTCGCTGTACGTTGCGCCACCGATGGACAGGAGAATTGTTTTGCCTTTGTCCTGGCATGTTTGGATATCCTGACTATTGGGTGTTAGTCTGGCCGGGACGCCAGCATCCACAAAATCACTTACGCAATCTTAGGACAGTTTTTCAGTTGTGTTCCGGGAAACACATCACAGTCCTGGCTGGTGACGGAGAAGTCCACCTCGGGGACACCACCGGGTCCGTTGACCATCATGTCGAATGCGATTGGGATGACCTGGTTGCTTCAATTAGTCTGCTCTCCCTTTCAATCCGGCCCTAATCTCCCATACATCAATGTTGTCATCTAAGATCCGGTTAGCCACTGACTCTCGCATCCAACTCCGGAAGATAGACTCACTCTCGCAGTAATGTGCCAACGACTGCTGCACTTCGCCTCCTTGTCCTTGCAGCGAGTTTTGGCCTTTGTACTTTGTTTAGCCAACGCCACTCTCTTTATCACTTCACTTAAACATACCCCAGTAGACGACGATATTGCTGTCCGAGTTCAAGTCAAGCTTTGCCTGCACTGCCCCCAAAGAAGCCAGCAGTACTGACCAAGGCAGATACGCTTGAGACCGACGCATCTTGTCGATTCGAAATCTAAAGAATGAAAATGAAGGAAATTAAGTATTAAGTGTCGAATTACTATGGAAATGAATGGAAGGGATATAAACCCAAAGAAAGCACTCCAGACCAAGATCACACGAGCCGTGGAGCGGCTCAACGCGTGAGCATATCTTAAATAGATATCATTGAGGTATTTTGCTATCCAGTTGCATACCTTAGACAAAAACAAACACCTCGCCCTTGTACGTCATCGGGGCTCTGCGTCCGAAGCATGGTCGGCTCTCCACGCCAGCAACCAGACTGACAAACTTCCGGACTCCACCCCAATGAGGGGCTCTGTATGCAATATTCGTGGAAATAATTGCCTTGTGTTTTTGATTCGCCTTCCAAGCCTCACTCGGAAGATGGGATGCATTCCATCTGTGTTGTCAGGGGGTTTGGTGGGTCTTCCGGAATGCATCCCGGTACAGGGCAACAATAATCGACGCTGAAATGCGATCTCGGCCAAGAAAAGGGAATCAGAAACGTAAGATGCTGGACGTGTCCACCTGGGGGACATTAAAATACTTTCTGTATCTCACATTGTGGACCTTTCGAGTGCCAGTTAATTTCCGACAAGAATCTCGAATCGTCTAGAACTCTAAGTTCTATACACAAGTACCTATCAATTTATCTTGCAAGAGAGCTTGACATATCAACAATAGCGTTATACAGATGACTCAAAGCACAGAAGGCCCAGGAATAGATCATCTATATCGAAGGCTCGCGAACCAGAAAATGGTGCACCATAGGCTCCAACCCTCCATACTGGGAATAATCAGTAGACACTGTCTCTACTAGCTTAAACCCAAGATTAAGATATAGTTTCAATGCGGCCGGCTCCGACATAACATATGTCTTCAATTTATACTGATCGGCAATTTGCAACCCACTTTCAACCAGCATCGTTCCAACACCACGCCGCCAATAAGAAGGGGTCGTGGTCAAATAGTCCAGCGCTAGCGAGGGATGTCAGCCAAGGCATTCACAACCTCCAAACCTTGTTCACCTACTTAGGAATGGACCATCTCGCGTGACCCGCTCATCAGCAGCCTCGAGGGGTGCACTTCTGTAATTCATCTCTGCCCCAGACTTGAGGCCGATGGGACGACCGTTTTTCGTGTATGCTTGAGCCAGCTTTTCAAAAACTGCTCGCTCATCAGATGTGACCTCGGCTACTTGGGCTTCTTGCCAGACATCATTTCTCGCTAGATGAGGAGGGAGTAGCCACCGCCCGTATCCAACGATTTCGCCCGAGCGGACGTCAATCACTTTTTGATGTCGTTTGGTCTCTCGTCCACTGATCAGGTTCCAAGGGACGCGGTCGATGGCTTTGGTAATTATGTCGTTAGGAAGAACATTGTCTTCCCATTGTTTTACCCAATGGGGATCTGTGAGACGGGCGCTCATCATGGCAGTGGCAAGGCCAGGGGCATCTGCCGGGAAACAGGGCTCAATAGCAAATGTCATATTTAATCAGGGTGAACAGAAGAAAGTAGAAACATGCGATGTCTATGGAATTTTGACTTCCTCTCGAGGCTCAACTCAAATCAAATAAAATCCAGGATCGAAGTTGTCAGATAATGACTGGTAAGCAGGACGCCAAGTGTCCTATACTTATCAGCCGCTAGTGGACGATTACGACGGTAGAGGATTCACTGAACATTATTTAGTGCGAAATTCGCGATTTTCTAGGCTGCCATATAACCATATAATAATAGATCGGAAAAATTATATTTGAGATCATGTGTGAGCAGGTGACCAGCAGTCATATCAGCGTATATAAACTATCTAGTCAATATTTTCCCAGATCAGTTTTCGGGCCTACCTCATCGATTGTATATATTCACTAACCAGTTCACCACACCACCATATCTTACTGGAATTCTATACAATTACTCCTAGTAATTAATACCCATCTGACGCACAAAGTAGTCTCTTAATATCTTTGAGAATCTCCTCTAAGCTTTCTAACCACTAGTAATTGTCTCGTCACTCTTTATACTAACACATCAATTTTTACGTATAGTATTATTCACCATAATCTGCTACATTCCCCTGAAGGAACTATCGAATACTGTTATATCGTTCTCTATAAGTAAGCTTTAGATGGAATTTAAGAAGTCTTTGTTTGAACAACATGTAGATAATGTTGAAGGGGTTTAAGGATGACCATAGAACATCCTCAGAGCACATATCGAAATTCCTCGTTCTGCAGATCCGTCAAGTTCTCGTCAATCGAGTGTAAATGCTGTTGACCAGGATCTGATCTAAATCTCTTGTTTCTCTTTGCATTCTCTCTACGCAAGTAGACCCAACTGATAGACGCAGTCACTACTACTCCACAAAGACAGACAAAGCTGCCTATAAATCCAGCACGATATAAGGGTCCCGGAGAGGCACCGAAGATCAGTGGCCCAATGATGTTGCCAATACAATAACCGGCAAAGGTGGATGCACTGGTGGTTGCTTTTTCTGCTGGATGTTAGCTGAACTTTGATCTTCGCAAAATGGGAGAAAGACTTACTGGTATGACCAGCAATATTGGACGCGACCAGTGAGACGGCCAGCCCACCAGAAGCAACTTGGACAGCGATCAAGAAGATTCCAGCAAACAAAAGGCCCTTATTACTGCGAGGTCCCAACCAACAGATTAAAGTCCCGGCGATGGAGATAAGAGCACATATAATTATGCAAAAGTAGCGAGTACCATTGCACTTTCGCGTCACATAGCCAACAAGCAAAATGGACAGTGCAGTGATGGCACCGATCGGACATGTCAATGCCAGTGAGTCAAAGTGACTGAATCCAAATCCATTGATAACAATCGTTCCGAAAGTACCGATTGCCCCAGAAGGTACTCCTGTCAAGAGAATGATGAGGGTGCAGCTGTACGTTTTGAAGTCTCGGAAGGTCTCGAGGAACTGAGCTTTATCGAATTGACGGCTGATTGTGCCTGCTTGGTTTCGCTCAAGTCGGCTAAGAGCAATTTGGCGTTCGCTCTCATTGAGTCCCTTTGTTGTGATGGGACTGTCTGGCAAGCAGAAAAACAAGACCACTGCCCAGGTGGTGGTGATAGCGCCAAGGACTAGGAACATAGGCTTCCATGAGACGAGGGGTCCATGAATCTGCCCAAGTCCATAGTTAATCAAAGGAGCAATAGTAGTGGCCACCCCAACACAGCAATACCAGAGTCCGGTACGCAAGGCCTGCTCATCACGAGTCCACCAGAATGTGACCAAGACCGTGAATGTGGGCGCGACAGCGGATTCGAGAAGGCCCAGCACAAGCCGATTGACCATGATGCCAGAATAGTTGGAGCAACCGGCAGTTGACATGACTACTATTCCCCATAGAAATGTCGCCCCCGAGATGACACGTGAAAGCGGGAAATGCTGCGCCAGATACATCATGGGGTATGTGCCCACCAAATAGCCAATATAGAAGATCATCGAGGCATTCGAGTACCGTCGGTTGTTCGTGATGGCTGTGCCATCTGCTTCATATCCAACGATGGTGGTCAAGCCTAGGTCATCGTTGAAATTGAATTGTGTGGCGGCACTCATGATGCCTTTGTCGTAGCTTTGCAGCATATATGTGAACATCATAAGCGGAACGATCCTGGTAGGTCAGTATAGGTACCAGTGTCGGGAGAGGCACAGTGAAGAAGTACCATAGATCGAGCTTACGGACAAGTCGTCGCTCTTCTTCTGGTGAGAAGGGATCGGCGTTCTTGTCCATTTCGTCCACCTTCTCCACCTCTTCGAGGTTGAGCTTCTCGACGCGTCTGATGGAGTCATCCATGTTCAAAGGTAAATGATTCAAATATCCAACCGGGCTGATATTGCAGAGCTGCAGCAGACAGCTCGGTATTTATATGTAGCATTCCATTATGATACAGCTCGATCACAAAAAGACTTGAGTTTCCCCGGATTTGCAATTCAAGCTAGAGACAATTGCCGAAATTGCCGAAAGGGCCGGTGGGGAGGCCCCACACACTTAAAAGATGTTTTCTCGATTCCCCGCGGCAATTCTCTCCTCTACTCCACCCTCTGTGATCCACAAGATGGACAATTCCGGTAAAAAAGCCGGTCGACGATCTCGTGTCGCATGCAAACCATGTAATCAACGCAAAATACGCTGCGATGTGACGCAGCTCGGTCCACCCTGCACAAACTGCCAGCACGAGGCGGCTGTATGCGAGATTCTTCCGCGCAAAAAGCATCGGTGGGTGGAGCTGTCTATTCATGGTCTATGATCTAATGTGTTGATTTGAGGTAGACCGCGTATGTCAAGGGCAGCAATAACTAGAACAGAAGATACACAAACAACCGTCCACTTAGGCGATAAGACGACGGACGTGGCCACAGACACAGATGGAGTTTTACCTGACGATAGTGCCTGCTCCTATATTGGTCAGTACCTCTTGTCCATACGCTGCAGATGTGGAGACTGATATTTCTCAGGGGATACGCGCGGTCCAAGGCAATCAGTGTATGAATTGTGTCACCCAGGGGTCCCACAGGAAGCCCATCAATCGTCACCCGCAAACCTTGAACCTGGCAAGATCTCAGGGACAGGCACGAATCTTCGACCACATGAGATAGAATATATCAGACACGAAGGAGGGTTTGCGACAATACCAACGGATGTCTGTGATGAGCTCATCAAATGTTATTTTCACCATGTGCATTTCTTCCAGCCGGTGATCGAAGCACCCGCATTCCTCAATGAGTATGTACAGAATGGAACACGGAATATTAGCCCTGTGCTATTTTGGAGTATGCTTCTTGCAGCCACCAATGTGAGAATGCCAAAATAAACTCTCGGAACCAGCACTAATAACCTGTTAGTACGCTGACATTAAGGTTTTGCAACGGGCGGGATTTGAAACTCGGAAATCCATGAAAAGGGCGATGTACAGAAGAGCCAAGGTGTGTCACGCTAGAATATGACAAACCAAGATAACCACTAACCCTTCTTCGAGGCTTTTTACGACGTTGATCGCAGCATAGATAAACTTGTCCTCATTCGATCAGTTCTATTGATGAGCTTCTGGTATACAGACGCTCAGGATCACACAGGGGCGTCACACTGGATTGGGATTGCCATTACGCTGGCCCAAGGAATCGGCATACATCGCTGTGGCAACTCTTCAACACGAAATAATCAACTATCGTCATCTGAGCTTCAGCGTCTCACCCGTCGTCTTTGGTGGACGTGCGTGGTCCGAGATCGGTGGGTATCCCTGGCCAAAGGCCGACCTATGCGAATCCATGATGAAGATTGTGATGCCCTCTTTCCTAGTCCTGATGATGTACTGCATGAATTGCAGCTCGTTTCAGCGGAGGCCCGGCAGAGATTCATCCCTCCAGATCTGGACTGCCTTGCTGCTATGTGGGTAAGGCTGGTCAGGACGAGCTTTGTGCTTGGCCGTATTTTACGTGCTCATTATACACTTCAAGCTCCTAAGGCAAGTGTCGAAGAGATCGATGGGTTGGCTGCAGAACTGCTCGAATGCCACCAAAGTGAGCCAACTGTGATATACGCTGCAAGCGATACTGTCCGCATTCACGAATACCACCTTCAGGTTTTTTACCAGTGTGTACAATCCTGCCGTGTTTTCATTTCCTGTCTAACATATTCCAGGGCGAGTGTGACCGTGCTCTATCGGCCATACGTTCTGAATTCACCTTCTTCATTTCCGGAAAGTTCGTCGACCACCTGGCAGAAAATTGCGCAGAATCGGGCACGAGAGGCTGCCTCGATGACAAATCAGGCCCTTGAAAAGATGATCGAGCTAGATGTTGTCAAATCGATCAAGCCCATGTTGTAAGTATGTCTTTTTGGGCCCGGGACTACATCACTGACATCGGTTATTTGTTAGCATCACATCCTTGATTCCTGCCATGCAAATCCATCTATTCGACTGCAAATCCAACAGTTCACTTCAAGCCAATCTTGCTAAAAACAGACTCAATCTCTGTCTGCTATTTCTAGAGAGTTTGCGCGATACTTATTGGAGCGCTGGTGTTATGTATCGACTCTTCGATCGTGCGCAGGCTATATTGACCAATCACAACAACCATGGAATCCAAGACTCGAATACCCCAAAAAGGACTGCTCTGCCCAATATACCCAATCAAGCTATTGGGCAACAAGATGGTAATGGTACTACGACGGAGATTATGACCGCCAACCTTGCACCGTTTATACCGAGTGGTTCTGGCGCTGGTGTCCTTGGGGCGGAAGACATTACAGGCGGATTCAATACTCATTATTCTGCAGATTTCAATGCTCTTGAGCAGTTACTAAGCCCTGGGTTTGCATTGTCAGACCATCAATCTCAGGGACTATTCACGGATTTCGCTGGGCATGGAATGGAAGGAGAGTTACCGATGAATATGTATAATATGTGAAACAACAAGGTAACCCTTGATCATCACTGTTTTATATCTCAATAAATCAGATAATTCTAGTGGTTCATAACACCAACTCCACATGAGCGCTTTCTTAAAGGCCCCTTGCATAGATATCAGTAGGGGGCATCCAAACATTTAACCGGGAGAAGTACCTCTCAATTCTCATCAAAGATCGCGCGTAGGGGATACTTCCGGCAATTCGGCAACCAGCAGCGTGGCAGCCGCCCTACGATCTGGTACCACATAGCCAGAGTCTATCTTGTATAAAGAATGTTCTGCGGGGGAACTCCGGGGTAGTGCATGTGTAACCGCAGCGCATGGTGCAGCAGGCTCGAGAGCAAGCCACATATAAGTTGGCTTTGGTAGGTCATATTCTCTATCGTTTTTGTTTGCAAGCTAACAAGGTAGTGCTTTCCGTCTCATGGCACCTTCGTACCTCCGTATACTCCTTGTAGGAGTCACAGCTGTAGCGGCTACCCTGTGTGGAGACATACCACTTCCGCTAGGACAGTCCTTAGGAGGCGTCTTCAACATATCAATCATAAGTGATGGCATTGATCGCAGCTTTCTTCTCTCTATTCCACCAAAGTACCATCCACACATTCCAACTCCCGTCATCCTGTCATATCACGGGGGGAGCCGGACAGCCGAAAGTCAGTTGCAGCTGGACCAACTGACTAATCCTGAGTTCAACACCAGGGACATCGTTGTGTATCCCCAGGGAATAGATGTAAGAGCCCAAAGACCTTCGAAATGATTCTCCAACTATCAAACACAGTCTCTCTAACCTTCGTGGCCACAGAACAAATGGCAAGGCGTCCCCGGCGTCACGACCAACGATATCAAATTCACAAGTGACATCTTGGACCAGATAACTTCGCAATATTGTATCGATACCAATCGCATCTGGACGACGGGCAAATCCGACGGTGGTGGCTTTTGCAACCTACTTGCGTGTGACCGCGAGATGTCTAGTCGTTTCGCTGGTTTTGCTCCCGTCTCCGGTGCATATTATGTCGACACATTGCCTTGTCTACCATCGACAGTCCAGATGCCTTGTAACCCATCACGAACGAATATACCACTACTAGCATTTCACGGTGGAAACGACACGACTATTTCGTATTGGGGCGGCGAACGGAAAGATGAGTGCCTGCCAAGTATTCCGCATTTTATTCAGCAATGGGCTGCACGAGATGAGCTAAGCAGTCGACGAAAGAAAACGCTTGCAGTTGCATCTGACACCGTCGTTTACTCCTTTGGTCGGGGATTGGTGGAGTTGGTATATGACTCGGTGATTGGTCATGACTGGCCCAGTACTGTTGCCAATTCCGATAACCAGGAAGCCGGTCACCATGTGGCTAGTTTCAACGCCACCCCCATCATTCTTGACTTCTTTGATCGGCATAGTTTGTGAGGGGACGGCAATACTTCGGTCAATTTGGGTGGGGCGGTTAACTCGGGAATTATCTCGGCTCAAGTAGTGATCGCAGCCAACCCGGTTCTTTTGTCAATGCAACCATTCCAGAAATCAGACATTCTTACTATAAGAGACTTGGAGTTGGATGTGAAGACTTGTATTTGCACAGTGAAAAAAAATGACACCCGCTCCAAATGGGGATGGCCATGAGCCTCGTTTCTCTCTTCCGCCTACCACGCCACTCTCAAGCAAAACCGAAATGGCCATTGGTGGGCTTAGGATCTATGTATATGGATTAGAGGAGGTCAATGCGAGTCAGTCAAGTGAGCAGACCGGGGAGGTTGCAGTTTTGTATATGGCACACAATCGAACCCGAACCTACCGGGTCATGGAGGACATGGCACATGAAATCCTTCATCGGTATCGGACAGACAAGCGACAGGGCGGGTCAGTTGGGCTGATCGCCGTGACCATGAATATGCGAAACCATGGAGATCGCGAGGTAAGTCAATTGGCCCCGTCCATGTATTTCCATATTAAATGTCCACCCAGGTCGATCCTCACGCAAACAAGACCTGGAAGAATGGCAATGAGAATCATGCGTATGTCCCGATCATCATGCTAAAAAATAAGACATGAACACTAACTTTGATAGTATGGATCTGGTATCCATGATCTCTGGATCCGCACAGGATTTCAAACTGGTGCTGGATTACCTTCCAACCTATTTAACCCAATTCACTCGATTTTACAACGTCATGTTCGGGGTTTCCCTCGGCGGACACACAGCGTGGCGCATCGCCTCATTGACCTCACCAGGCCAATTCTACGCGTACTCCATGGTCGTGGGCTGTCCGAGTTTATCAACTCTTCTTCTAGGCCGTCTGGGTATCGATCCGACAATAGGAAATAGCCCGGGGGAGCCATTCAATTATGAGAAACTTCGTCAGGCGATGAACCCGCAGCAACAAAAACGATGGCCTCGAGCTTTGGCAGAGATGGTGGTTCGAGATGATCATCAAGTCACAGATGAATTTCCCCATGTGCCGCTGCTTTTGTGTAACGGGAAGTTTGACAAGTTGGTTCCAGCGAAGTACACAGCCGCTTGGGTGGAAGAACGACAGAGGCGATCAGGTGGCAAGCAAGATATTACCTTTTTCGTACAGGATAACACGGGACATAGTTGCACCAAGGAGATGGTGGCGATGACGGCTGAGTGGTTGCGAGATATTCTCCCTTCTAGCTCTCCGCAGCCGGTCTCATAATGTGAAGCCCTTGCAAGGTTCCAATGCTTCTATTACTGATGGCTTCATGGGATATCATTTACTCTGACATAGAAATATTACACCTTTAGAATTTTCCACTGCTCAGAGGCGCTTGTGGAGCCCTAATTAGCGTCGACTCAGCAATTCATCTAGAGAAGGCACGATTTCTCGAAATCAGGAAGTCGAGTATACGCCGCCCTTCGCTTTGTCAAATCCCAA
Source organism: Penicillium longicatenatum (assembly GCF_028827895.1). Lineage (NCBI taxonomy): Eukaryota > Fungi > Ascomycota > Eurotiomycetes > Eurotiales > Aspergillaceae > Penicillium > Penicillium longicatenatum. Next base: position 2,449,271 of record NW_026643120.1, on the reverse strand, counting down.
TTCCTCTCTTTTTCTAACCTTTAATCCCCCTCATCCAATCTCACTCCCGCAACCTGGCCTTGAGATTCGTCTGTTTGAAATTTTACTTTGAGATGCAATGATAAACTGGAATCTGTCTATGCGGGGCGAGGTCTATGTGTCGACGTGGAGTCCCGTGAACAAATATGAATTTACAAAGTCTTCAGAGAATTTTACCCTGTAGAGTATTCGTTGACCTGTCGATGTCAACGTGGCTTCTAGTATAACACCTCGATCCCTTCATCGTGGGATACCAATGACCCGCTGAATGGCCTCCTCGTTGTCCATGGCCGAGTCAATAACACCAGCCACCTTGAGAACATCCACAACACCTTTGATGACTTCACTGTCCACACCACGAGTGCTACTGGTAAATTTGACATCCTTGAGCCACTCCGTAGCATCCTCCTCAATATAAGTGCAGCCAAGCTCACCAGTGCCCAAAAGCTTCACCACTTGAGCGGTATCGGCCTCGAATTCCTGAATTCCAAGGTCCAGAGCCTGGAACAGCTGTGCAAGACGGTCATCATTTGCAGGGTTGGGGAAAAGCGCTGTCGATGACACCATCATCCATGAGGGCCAGGGAGTAAAGATCTCGCCGATCTTCTTAAGCGGTGGGTTGGGCTTCTCCGCTGTCGGGTGGAAGTAGGGCTTGGTTGTGAAGTGCTCCCACATGAAGAATTCAGCCGTGGGGTTGGGTGCTTGCTCGGGCTTAGTCTCGTCCTGGCAAGTCACTCCGTTCCGTAGGGAACCGAAGGGTCCAAGAGGGACGGATGTCAAGGAGTCAGATTTCCATCCTTGCTGTTGGGCGAGGACGAAGGACATGATGTGAGAGCCACTGGTAATATAATGTTAGGGAGTGATTCTCGTGGCCGTATTCCCATTCTTATAGCGGCTTGCTCACCTTCCAAGACGGCTCACTCCGACTCTTGAATCCTGGAGGTCCGGCACCCCGTTGATCTCGCTGCGGTTGCGACCTGTGACAACTGCCCATCGGAGCGGATTGTCGACCCAGTGTCCGATGACCTTGTATCCACCATCTCCGGCGCTTTGTGCCTGGTGCTTGCCGGCCAACCCGGCAACCCAGCCCTCAGTCAAACCAATGCCAATGTCGATTTCATTGCCGCGCAGCGATGTGATCATATGGCCCGTTCCAGACGGGAATGGAGTAAGGGCGATCTTAAAGGGAAGAGATGCAACGGCCTTGGAGCGCAAGGCAAGGTGGAGAGGGGTCAGATAGTGCTCTGTTCAAAATAGAAGAGATTAGTACATCTGGCTCAGATAGCTATAGGCCGTTTCGGTGAACAAGAAGCTTTAAGCGTTACTCGAGGACGTACCAGGCACATAGCCGATGCGAATGGTAGACACAGTGGCCATTTTTCGAGTTTTATATCAGCAATCAACGTATTAATTGCTGTTGAGCAGGGTGGTCGCGAACAAAGAAAGCCGAACTCAATCGCGGGGCTCGCATTTCATCATTTCCCGAACCGGCGCCTGCGGGGCAGACGTGTGCAACACATCTACACAAGGTCACATCTACTGTAATGCGCTCATTCGAATTGCAAGGATATTTGCATTATAAAAGTCGTTTCATTCAAATTATTACAGATCTATGATCGCTATGGTTGGAGTGGATCCCCACTATCTACAGGAATTATATGCCGCAAAAAACAACAGTAGCAAGTCTTTAGGTCATGCGAATATCTTTCTCGCCGGCGCCCCAGCGCCCTTCTTGCTCCTGGGAGCTGCCTGCAACGCGAACGGAGTTCCGAGTGAACATCCAGTACTGCAAGCCCAGGTAGCAATCACAGACGCACTGGAACATACCGCAGAGCTTGAATGCCCAAGGGATAGTCTCCGTGCTGCAGAAAAAGAAGCTCATCTTCATCGAGTCACCGATCAACCAAGAGGCCAAGACAGAGACACGGAAGCCTTTGCAGGAGCCAGAGCGGTGGTTGGCCAAGATTTGTGGGATGGGGAGAATAGCCTCAACGGCGAGACCGATGTAGCCCAGCAGGTTGATGTAAAAGGGGGAGTCAGAGATCGGGGTGAGATGAAGCACGAACAGAGCGACGACGAAGTAGGAGAGAAACATCCAGTACCTAAAGCACAGTGGGTCAGTATTTCCAGCTAGATATGTCTAGGTTCTTTGTCGCAGGTGCTCAAAACTTACGGTTTTGTGCTCTTCCACTGCCAAAAGTCGTAGGGCCGCGTCAGGCCACCGTTGTTGCCGCTGCTAAATGGGGTGTGTTCAATGCCGTTCTTTGCTCCAGTGGCAGGCCGGTTGTCCAGTGCAACCTTGAGTAATGCCGATTGCACTACGATCATAACCATCGCTTGCGCCAGAAGGGCTTTAGAATAGTACTCTCCGAACCAGTAGAAGACCCTAATACATAGGTCAGTCAGAGTACGCGATATGTGGTGTGGAATCTCACTTCAAGATTGACGCGACTAGCATAATCAGAGGAATGTCCAATGAGAAACCCGCCGAGCTCCTCGAGCGATGGATGCTGAGAATCTGGTCGAGGTATGAGGTAAGAGGAGATGAGATGAGACTATAAGAGAATACGGTTAGCATTGGCATCCCTCTATAGCCAGAATATGAAATTGTTTCAAGCGTACAACACAGGAGCGGCATAGTCAATTGCCAGTTGAATGAGATACATGTTGCCGGTGAAGAAGTTCCGCCGTGCCCGGAAGGTATACAATTCAACTAATTGGCGTGACGGTTCGTTTGTCTCTGGGGATGGGTCGTTTCTGGAGAGGATAGGTGATTTTGTATAAACTCCAGGGGCAAACGATGACCCAAACAAGTCTTGCGACAGGAACGAGGATCGGGAACCAGGAGACCACAGACGTGGCGACGCAAGCGGCTTTTTTTCTCCCCGTTCCAGCTTATGTCAGCACGTCGATCACTGAAGTATAAACATTCATACTCACATTCAACTATCATCTCAAACAGACGATCATGATCATACTATTTTAGACACTTTGCTCGCAAATATCGCAGTGTCTGTTCCCCGTGGGACAAGTGGGTCACTTTACATGGACACGGCAGTTCCATCGTGACGGAGCCGCCAGGTCGTGGCGGAGCCGCCGAGTCGTGATGGAGCCGCCGTGTTGAGCCTGCTGGCCAAATGTATGCATGAGCCCCCTGTCTTTTTGGTGGAGATAGTCGTGAACCTTGGGGCGTGAACTGCCTAATTTAGAACAGACTGGGGTTGGGGATTTCTGCCATTGGCTGTAAAACTGATGGCAAGCCATCTGGTATGGACTAAAGGATAGTCTCGGGTGGTTTTCGATTTTTGGGTTTAAGAGAGCCAGACTTAGGGGGAAATTGAACCCAGGGTCCTTGCTATAAAGGTCAAATGAAGAGACCCGGTATGGACGGATTCATTTTTTGCACGTCATTCTTTGTTGTTGATTTCAAATGACTTGCTGGCTCAATCTGTAATCTTCTTCCTCTTCGGCTTCTAATCTCCTGCGCTATACAAGAACAAAATGAGTCGCACAAATCCTTTTCCAGCCGACTTGATTGATGAAGTCAACAGAGCACATTATGAGGCTTCGCGTGAGGACTTTGCTCGGCAAGCTACACAATCTTATGTCTTTGTCGTTGCCCATGAAAAAGTGACGCGCCTGGACGAATCAGAGTTCATTATCGAGGGTGTCTTCGACGCTCTTGACTCTGCCAATAACAAAACGATGGAAATATTCAGCGAATACTATCCTAATTACGAGCCGGCAAGCTTCTATGCCAAAGGCACCTGGCAACTTATTGGAGAGAACTCGGTGGGCTGGTATCTGTCTAGGAGTGGGACATTGTCCTTAGAAGTCCATGACCTTGAGGGAAACACTTGCCGAATTTATGCAGAAAGGCATGAGATTGAGTAGTATAAGAATAGAATATGATTTGCGTCCGTTAGCTTGTTCGGAAGGAGGCAGAAGTTGATCAACTTATTGTATTTTCACAGGCAGTGTTGCCAGGCATCCCCAGAGAGAGGAAACAGTCAACCGTCATATGCATTAATAGTGATAGACTGAATGGAATCAAATTTCAAGAACGGCTATATCAAATTCCTCGAAAATTTATATCGCATGTATGTCGTATCTAGGAACAACAGCTTATCCCTTAGAATTCAATCCGCCACGCCTTTCCAATCCCAACATTGGGGCTCTTGACAACGGCATAAGGTGCCTTTCCGCCTTGCTGTTCAAAGTACTCTAGTGATGCGGTGGAGGCGGCCTTGGCTCCGTCCTCAATGACGGTAACAGTGCTCTTGTCCTTCCACTCCTTCGGTGGGTCAACAATAATAACACGCTCCACCGTAACGCCAGCCATGCTCTTCAAGTACTCAGTAGTCTTGGGTCCCTTGAAGCCAAGGTCCTCAGACGATAAAGTCGAGTCACGGAACTGGAAGCGACGGTGAATGTGGCCGCCACGCTCATAGTCAAAGGTCTCACCGTCATCAACGTAGAGAGTACCCTCGGCTTCGCCGTTCTTGTTCAGTGTGAGAATGAGAGTATACGGATCCCATTTCATGAGGGCACTGCTGCGGCGAGGGCGGTCCCGGCGGGGAACGATGTGGCCACCCTGGATCAACAAGGGAATCTTGTCCTCGGGGGCGGGGACAGTGTGTCTCTTGCCTGCACCCTGGTAGACGGTAAAGTCGAAGTAATCATAATACTTCTCATCGTCGGCAATGTAAATGTCGGTGGTGAATGTGTTTTCGGTCACCACGGGCTTCGCGAGAAGACCAGTAGCACCTAGGTACAGCTGATCGTCGATGGCAAATCCCTCCTCATCGTCGGGGAACATGTAGTACTGAGGTCGCACGATCGGGGTACCGTTAATCGAAGCCTCGTGGAAAGCAGTGTACCAAGAAGGCAGAAGCTGATATCTCAACCGGATGGCCTGCGAAATGATAGTCCGGTGCGGCTCACTGATCAAGTAGGGCTCACGACGCCGGGTATCAATGTGAGCGTGAGCGCGGAAGAAGGGGTACCAGATTCCAGCTTGGTACCAACGCGACAGCAGCTCCTTGTCCGGGTTATGGAAGAAGCCGCCAACATCAGCACCAGCGAAGGGGAATCCAGCAATGCCGTTGGTCAAAACCATCGGCAAAGAGATGGCCAAGTGATCCCAGGTGGCCTGGTTGTCACCAGTCCACATAGCAGCCATACGCTGAGCTCCGGCGTAGTATGAGCGTGTCAGGATGAATGGTCGGCGCACCTCGCCCTTCTTGCGCTCCAGCAAGGCCTGATAAGTAGCATTGACGAGAGTGATACCGTTCACGTTGTGGATATCACGATGTTCCCAGTTTCCATGGTGAATATTATCCTTGGGCATGGTGGTTTCTGGCCCGTTGAAAACTGAGGGCTCGTTCATATCATTCCAAATGAACAGGTTAGACATTGATCCCTGGAACTTGTCGTACTTGTGGAGACTGTTCCACCACTGCACTGCAGCGGGGTTGAAGCAGTCAACCCAGTGCGAAGAGCCGGGCCAGCACCAACCGTCATACACGTCACCGTCCTTGTTCTGAACAGCAAGACCCTTACTGTTGAGCTCCTGCGAGACATAGTAGTTATCCTTGTTCTTGATGTGCGGGTCGATAAGAACGACAAGCTTTCGCTCAGACTCGTCAAGCTTCTCCTGCATACCCTTCGGGTTGGGGAAAGTAAGCGGGTCCCAGGTAAAGTATTTGCGGTCATCGGTATATTCAAGATCAAGCCAGATCACATCATAGGGGATCTGATATTTGTCGAACTTAGCATCCACTTCCTTTACATCTTCGTCAGTGACATAGTTCCAGCGGCACTGGTGATAGGCAATGGCAAAGTGCTGGGGCAGTTGGGTATAGCCAGTAAGCTCTCCATATGTCTTACTGATCTCCTGAGGCGAGGGGCCAAGGAAAATGAAGAGATCGATACGACCAGATTCGGAGAACCAATGAGTATGCGTGTTGGTCTTCGAGCTGGCGCCCAAAGAGAGCGGGTTCGATGAGGCGGTCTTTTTTACGATGTCGACCCAGGTTTCGGCAGCATTGAGCCAGAAGACACCGACTGTGGAGTTTTTGCGGTGCGCCTGCATGAAAGGAATAGCGCCATACAAGGTCATCGGGCTGTTGAGCTCGTACTCGAAGACGTCGGAGTTGTACATGCGGTATGGGTTCTCATGGTTTCCAGGACCTCCCCTAGATCATTATTAGTTTTACCCAGTCGATATGATAGTGGACATTGAAAGTACCTAGTCTCTTTGAGCGAAAGAGAATCCGCATGCTCAGGAATTCCGAATACATGGTTGTAACCGGGGAAGGTCACATCAATACCAACACTCTCGGGGCCACGAGGTTTGGAATCGGTGTTACCGCCAAAGCTCTCTTCCCACCAAGTGCTTTCATCCTCAGCGGACGGGGACTCAGACTCCCCCTCTTTCTCAACCTTAGGGCGCCAGTGCTCCATGTTCAGAAGACCTTGGTGGTTCAGATGAACATGGGTCTGGCCATCCCTCTGGAATTCCAGCTCAAATGGCGAGTGACGAATTACAGCCTCAAACTTGTCACCTGGCCCATACTGAACTTTGGTGAAACCAGCCTCAGTCTCGGGTTTCAACGCGGCGGACTTGCTTATTTCCAGACCACCAACAACAACCCACTTCTCCGTCTCATCATACCGCTTTTTGTTCACCTTGCTGTTATGTCGGACCTCGATCTCACCCTTCAGGCGCTTCTCTTCGTCGACAATCACGCGCGCGGCACCAGATTCCAGGAAAGACACGATGACAGGCAGGCGGACTTTATCGTTCGTAGTAGTAGTTTTGATCAGGACACCAGTCAATTGACCATCCTTGAACTGTACAGTGGTCGGGTCAAGCTCGTACGGAGAGCTCCATGATGTACCTTGGGCGGAGGCATCGTCGGCGAGAGCTCGGTTGCGCTTACAAAACCCGGATTGGTCGCATGTTTTGAAATTTTCATGCTTCACGGTCACTTTCAAGACAATTGTTAGACTTTACAGCCATTCCACGTAGGTATATAGCTCAAAAGGTGAACTCACCACCGGGGACAACAATGCACCCGATAAGGACCAGTAAAGAGAGGAATAGCGTCCATCGGGACGCGGGCCGGCTCCGGGCCATGCTGTAGACAGATATGCAGTCAGAGACCCTCAATCCCTGGGCAAAAATAATGTTCCGAGGTGGATGATGACCTGCATCCGCAGTGGAGTTTTTGGTGATAGGGAAGCTCCAGGCTGGCCTGACGGTGGAGAGCTGGGGTAAGACACCTAAGGCCACAAGGCAATAAGGTATTCAGGTGTCTAGGCTAACACCCCTCGTGCCCCACCATCGACCAATGGCTGGTCAAAAAAAGACTGGCAGGTATTTATTCTCGCTCTTTCCCTCCTCCTCCTTCTTGCTTCTCATCCCTTGCAGATTTCCCGATCTTCAATTCAATTCTTCAAAATGGCCGACGAGCAGACGTAAGTCATAATCCTCACCCTGAGTACTCCCACACTCTATACTCTCTAGCTTTGGTCTTTGCTTAGCTACCCCTCTTTGCCTGGCGGTGAAGCTAATCAAATTGTTACAGTTTCATTGCCATCAAGCCCGATGGTGTCCAGGTACGAAGAGCTGACTTCCTGCACCGATGAATTCAACGCACGAAGGATTCTACCGGCAATTGAGTCGCATAGACTAACAATATCTACAGCGTGGACTCATTGGCCCCATCATCTCTCGCTTCGAGAACCGTGGCTTCAAGCTCGTTGCCATGAAGCTCACCTCCCCCGGCCAGGAGCTCCTCGAGAAGCACTACGCTGACCTCGCCACCAAGCCCTTCTTCAAGGGTCTCGTTTCCTGTGAGTCGCCGAGTCTTCCGACTCAATCAATTCTAGAATTCCCCCACTAATACCCCACCAGACATGCTGAGCGGTCCCATCTGCGCCATGGTCTGGGAGGGCAAGGACGTCGTTAAGACTGGCCGTGTCATCCTCGGTGCCACCAACCCCCGTGACTCCGCCCCCGGTACCATCCGTGGTGACTACGCCATCGATGTCGGCCGCAACGTCTGCCACGGCTCCGACGCCGTTGAGTCCGCCAAGAAGGAGATTGCCCTCTGGTTCCAGCCTTCCGAGCTCAACATCTACAAGCAGGCCTCCGCCGCTTGGGTCTACGAATAAATCATTCGTCTTCCATGATGTCTAGGGTCTGACGAGTCTGTTCACGACTATCTCTGCAACATAGAATGCGATAATTGAAGACAGGCCTCTGATGGCTTTGAAAACCCAATACAATATACAAGGATCATATGATTCATCATTATATTTCTATATTAGATCACACTTGGTAATTCCTTCTCAAGTTCTCCCAATTAGCCGCTTGGCTGCTCTGGTTGTTGGATTAAGAACGACTCGCGCAAACCAAGGCGTTGCCCAAGCACTCGCCGCGATCCGAACGGGCAATAGAGCCTTTGTAATCGCATAGGCTGTCGCAAATTCGAGGATCAGCCGCACGCCTGCCCTTTCCTTCACGGTGGCCCCAGATGCCGTTGCTTCATGCTCTGTGAAAACACTGACGTCGGATTCATCGACCCAGTCATTCTTCCTTAGCCAACGCCCAAACCGTGCAACCCCTTCATCGAGAGCGTTGTTTTCCCCCGATCCTGATGCTAGGTCTGGCATCCAATTGCCGTAGTGGAATGCCGCGACCAGTCCGAACAGGGGCACGATGGCGGTGATTTCATGCAAGATGAGGAATGATGTGACGTGGGTCACCGGAGCTCCCAGTAGGGGTGTTGTAAAGGTACGAAGGAAACGAGGAAGTCGATCATTGAACTGACGTAATCGGGAGCGAGAGTCTTTCGGTATTGAGGATTTTGGGGGAGTTGAGAGATTCCGTCGCGACGGAAATCTAGCTTGCGCGACATTCCATTGAAAGCGAGAAAACGAACGTGATGCCATTGTTAGCGGCAAGTTGAACGACAATGACTCGGGAGTCTAGGCTTCAACAGGGAAACATGGTTAGCTTGGGCAATGGGGAGCACAGGCTGTATTCCGAATTCCACCATCGATGTGATTAGATCGAAGGCGATCGCGTATCGCGCTGAGTAATCTGGCTCGGGTCGATCCTTGGATTCAAACAATTTTTAACAATTTTACATAGAAAATTGAGGGTAATCTTCTCGTCGAATGGTTGATGCATGGAGGTCCAAGCGGCCATTTCATAATAAGTAACAGAAACGGAGTAACTTCAGGCTTTAAAACAGGTCTACACAATGTAGATCCCAGTTTGTGGGTTGGCCACCGGCAGGCGGAGACATCACCAATTCCCGGCTGCGGCCTGCTGGAGAACCCATGAATGGTCCGGTCCACCTCGGCCCAAGTCTTTTCTTGCTTCCTAAACCTATTCCATTGCATTCAAAACAGCCATCGCGATGGAGAAGAAACTCACAGAGAAGATCGCGGCCTTGCCGCCGGACGCAAATTACTTCTCCCTAGAATTCTTCCCGCCGAAGACTCGAATGGTGGGGTAACCCCGCGCATGAAATATTGCTGAACCAGAAATATGAGCATCTGCTAACGACAATGCTACTTTAGGGTTTGGTCAACCTGTCTGCGCGTTTGGAGCGTATGGCACAGGCCCTTCGTCCGCTATTCGTGACGGTTACTTGGGGTGCAGGCGGAAGCACAGCGGCCCGATCCCTCGAGCTGGCGGAGGTTTGCCAGCGCCAGCTGCAGTTGACTACCGTTCTGCACCTAACATGTACCAACATGAGCCGCGAGTTGGTGGATACGGCGTTGATGGAGGCAAAGGCGCTGGGTATCCGCAATATCCTGGCCCTGCGTGGAGATCCGCCCCGCAGCGAGGAATACAACATGGATGGAGAGGACGACAGCAACAAGGACTTTACATTCGCTGTGGATCTGGTCAAATACATTAAGAAGACACATGGTGACTACTTTTGCATTGGTGTCGCTGCGTACCCGGAGGGTCACCCGGCGGATTCTTTCCAGGATGTGCAAGATCCTATGCGCGATCTGCCTTACTTGATCGAGAAGACTGTTGCCGGTGCAGACTTCATTATGACACAACTGACCTATGATCTGGAAGCGTACCAGAAGTTTGAGAGTACACTTCGGAGCCACGAGTCGGGTGTCTTCAAGACCATCCCGATTATCCCAGGCCTGATGCCTATCCACAGCTACAAGATTCTCACCCGTGTGACAAAGCTCAGCCATGTCAAGGTGCCGGACGCAGTTGCTAAACGCATTGAAGCTGTTAAACATGATGATGATGCTGTCAAGCGAGCCGGTGTGGATATCGTCAGTGAGATTGTGGGAGGTATCAGAGAGCTTCCGTCCCCCGGGCCACGGGGTTTCCATTTCTATACGTTGAACTTAGAGAAGACAGTGTCGTTCATCCTGGAACAGTGTGACATGATCCCACCCTTCTCAGTGAACATGGACGATACTGCGATAGACATTGACACTACCGTGTCTATTGATGACGTCCCAACCCGTACCTTTCAGTCAAGACGCCGGTCATCTATTAACTCGCAGCCATACAACCGTGTCATTGTTGACAAGCTGTCTGGAAAAGACTCTTCCCGGAGCTCCACACATGAGGCTCTAGCTGACGGCTCGGGCATGCCTGCTCTGCCTCCTAACCGCAGCACAACCCTTCTCATCTCTGAGGGTCTCGGCGCTCTTGGTAGAGAGGCCACTTGGGATGACTTCCCCAACGGCCGATGGGGTGATGCCCGCTCGCCCGCCTTCGGTGAGATTGATGGATACGGTCCCTCTCTTCACGTCACTTCTGCCGTCGCCCGCCGTCTGTGGGGCACCCCCGTCGACCGCTCCGACCTCAACAGTCTTTTCCGGCGTCACGTCTCCGGCGAACTTCACATGGTTCCCTGGTCTGAAGGTGGTGCTGAAGAAGGTACTGGTGGCTTGAACCCGGAGACTGACCTTATTCGACCGGAGCTGCTTAAGCTCATCGATGGCCGTGGCTGGTGGACATTGGCTTCGCAGCCCGCTGTCAACGGCGTCCGCAGTGACGACTCCATCTTTGGCTGGGGTCCCCCTCGTGAGGGCTTTGTGTTCCAGAAGCCCTTCGTGGAGTTCTTCTGTTCCACCAACGACTACAAGACGATCCTCCAGCCTATTTTCGCCAAGTCCAACGAAAAGCTAGCCTGGTTCGCCATCAATCACAAGGGTCTCTATGAGTCTTCATACCCGGTCTCGTCCGGTGACGTCGATGCCGACGAGTCAAACCCGGACAGTGCTAACGCTGTCACTTGGGGTGTCTTCCGTGGCAAAGAGATCATCACCCCCACTATCATCGAAGAAGTCAGCTTCCGCGCTTGGGGTGAGGAGGCATTCCGCATTTGGGAGGAATGGCGCCGCGTCTACCCGCGCAACTCGCCTACCGAGCGCTTCCTCGATACTGCGAAGAATGATGCCTGGCTTGTTTGTGTTGTTGGACAGCAGTTTGGTGCTGGCACTCAGCCTGGCTCAAAGGAGGAAGAGGATGAGGTTAAGTGGATGTGGCGCGTGTTGGCGGGTGAGACGCAGTAGTGACCGACCTTTACTTTTACGACTGCTGGATATACCCTGCAACAAATATTTCAATTATTTGTTTTTTTTTTTCTCTTCTCCATTATGTTTCAGCTTTGTTTTATTTTCTTCTTCATTTCAATGAGAATGCACTTCTTTCTAGAAATGGGCAAAGGATTGATGGTATCATGAGATATGGGATCCTGTATAGTATTTGAGCGTGCAATTGATGGGATGACTACCCAAACTCTATGCATTTCGTTTACTTCGTGTAGGATTACTGAGTTAAGCATCTCCATCATATATTCGTTGTCTCTTCATAACTCATATATATGCACTTAGTAAAACCAAAAAGACGCCAAAATGCTTCTGGACGGAACGCGCTGGTTTATGCTGCCAATGGGAATGACGCAGACAGTTATTCTAAGCCTTTCCGGCGAAGCCATGTTTCTCGAGACCCTCTGCATCAGTGTCAGGAGTAGCAACAGAAGACTGAGAATCTTGGAACTTCTGGAGTGCATCGTCAAGACGACCATATACTCGGGGCGCGCGGCTGGGTTGATTAGACCCGGAGGGGTGCTGGTAGGCGCGAAGTCTAAATACTCATTAGCATACAGAAAGTGGCAGTTACGGTTGAAATTCCAATCAGTGCAAGTTCCAACATACCTAGGACCCTGGCCGGTTGATTCAGGTAGTGTCGAGGCGTAAGTGCGATTAAACGCCTCAACATCCTGCTCGAAAGAGCCCCGTTGAATACTTTCACGGACTCCTTGGAAGAACAGATCCATGGTGTGAAGATTGTGCATCTGAAGAAGAGCCCACGCGGCCATTTCTTTGGCAGCTAAAAGATGATTGAAGTATGCACGGTGGTGGCGTCGACAAGCGTAGCACTGGCAGCCCTCACGCAAGGAAGAAGTATCTTTCGCGTACTCGGACGACCACATATCTATACCTAAGGCCAGTGGCTCCCTCTCATCAGCGCCTTTAGGAGGAGCTGGGAAAGTGAAGTCAAGCGCGATGCCTGCATCCGAAGAATCAGCTACGAAGGGTATGGTCAGAAGGTCTGCGCCAAGCATGACCTCACGAAGGATCGCATGGGGCCCCCTGGGGTCACTGATGAGCAATCGAGGCAAATTCCCCAGCGACTCCGGGATGAAGGTAAGACAAGCAGACTCATATAATGCCAGCCCAGAAAGACGGTCACGGAACTCGTCTGCCAAATCATCCAAGTAGAGAGACTGCTGAGCATTATCAAGCGGCAAAATCGGCGCAAAGTACGCCGCCTGACACTTGTCGTTTGCCGCAACGGCGTCTCCGTATAACCGCTCTAGCGCATCCCGCGTGTACGCATGTGTCCGGTCCACCATCTTGGCCTTCCTCTTGATGCCGGGTGGTTTTCCAGTAACCACATCCGCAAGTCCAATGACAAGATCCGGTTTTAGCTTCTGCGTTGCCTCGATATATTGTTGGGCCGACAACTGGTGGAACCCATCTGAGGTGGAGACCGCAATTGAGGTCTGAGTGTTTACCGGCGGGCAGGGGATGGCGGGGAACCGACGCGGGCCTAGAACCAAAGGCAAGTCGCTGGACGCGCACATGAATTTTCGCAATGGCGACTCATTTGCTTCGACAGGGATTTTGAATACCGGGGAACGGTGTTTCTTTTCGATAACTGATTTAGGTGTATACCTCGTTAGTTGGAGGCAGAAAGAGCGCATGCGTGGGAGAGGTTGGAAAGGAGAATCCAGAGTTTGTGGGTGATGGCGCACATACAATCCTCTAGTCCAACGTATAGGCCATTGATCGCGGTCTCTTTGCGCACATTGTCGTGGGATATATGAGGCACCACGCCCCGCGACGTGACGGGCAGATAATGCGGCGTGGACAAGGTCTTACGGCCAGTGATCGCCAATGTGCCGGCGCGTGGTGCCAGGACGGGCGCGGCAGGGCCCAGAACACTGAAGGTCATATTGGATATTCCTGAAGTCTCGAAGTCCATGGCAGCTCGTTGTCATGGACTGACCATTATGGGAGGGTTGGGGTGAGTCTTATCGGCAGAAAAATACTCGCGGGAACCGCTTAGCTTCGTTTCCAGCCGCCTTGATGGAAAGCAGAGCTACGGCTCTACGGGCCTACGGGTATGAAAAATTAGCAATCGACATGTATTCAAGTTTAACAACTTGATAGACATCGCATCAGGCAAATGATAGTCCAGATTGACACAACGTGAAGAATATACTGTAGAGAATAATAATGTCAGTTTGCAGCGTTTGTTCAAATGTTGTCGCCTATCATCGCCTTCCGCTAGTTTTTCCCCAAGTCCTACCTACGCCCTTCATGCCCATCCCCTTGTCTTCAGGTCAATTTTGGAGGAATGTTAACAAATATGACCAATTTTGGAACCAGATTTCCGTGGTGCAAGGATATTCCATATCCGCGAGGCTGGGAATATTACCCACAGATCTATCAGTCCATAGTCTGCTCCACAGTGGTGATCATCAGCGATAGTATTATCAATAGAAACACACTTCAAAGCACCATTTTTCAGCTCCACGTATATCACCAGGTGGATCCTGCAAGATCTGTGCTTTTATTTACCACGAACCCACTAAGCGACCAGCCAGCCACATGAGACAGCGCATCGTGGGAATACTGCAGCTTACATTGTAGTGTCGATCATGCACGATGCCCGCAGGGGAGCCTCATGCCATACCGTACACCGTGAAAGCAGATCGTCTCGTTGCATTGGGGGATTTCCATTCCTTTCTCCGGTTCTCTAGGCAGCGAATGGCCTCAATTGATGGTCTCTGGGGCTGGAGCTGGAGCTGGAGCTGAATCAACCCAGCATGATTATCCTTGGATATTTAGCAGGTATATATAATACCACTTGGACTAATGACGGACCGAAGCGACATGGAAGCTACTGAAAAGAGGCATTGAACATTTTCTATATCGGTGTCGGTGTTAGGAATTACGAATACATTGAGCAATTCTCAAGACTAACTGATCGACAGATCGGCATCGCGCTTTCCCGACACGAAGCCCCCCTGCATAGTATGTGTTATTGTGTAACAGCGGTGAATATCTCGATTTCCACTCATGCACAGGTCAATAGTTCATGCATGGATGGCTCATTCTTTTCAGGATATTCATGATGAATAAGTCAACTTATCCATCCGGGCCAAGTGTTGAAAGATATAAAAGTCCCTACACTTCCGTACACGATGCTACTTCAAGCCTCTCTTCTCTGAAGTCTTTACCTAAACTCATTTATTTCTTCCGATATTCTTGTGGTCACTCTATCTTATCCCACCCACAAAATGAAGTCCTTCCTCGCTCTTACCGCTCTTGCCGCTTTGTGCCACTCGGCATACTGCTTTACAAAGGGAACCTATACGATCGGTTCAGCCAGTCTCGACAAGACCATGGTGTTGACCGAGGTGACTGGTCAAGAGGACCTCGAATTCAGGAAATCCAATGGACATCCAGCCCAAATTTGGGACTTCACAAAGGACAGTAATAACGCCGAATACTTCGTGGTCACAAACAACATCGGCGGATCCATCACTTGCCCCGAGTTGGATAGCCTATGCATTGTTGATGATGGTGAGGCGCCTACATCCTTCCGCCCGGAATATGTTGGGGGCCAGAATTACGAGCTTGTAGCAAGCGGGAGTGGTTATTCCCTGCAGCTCGCAGCTGGCAACAAGCTGAAGCTTGCTGAATATGAAAGTGGTCACGATCAGGAATTTGTCTTGACTCAAACTTAAAGTACGTGACCAATGACATTCAAAAACATCTCAACATTGAACTAAATGTTTAATTATTATTAGATGTCCTGACACCCATTCAGTGCTTAAGGATGGTCTGGCTGCTCAGGTCTAGAGGAAGCTTGCTATTGAGGAGGAATGCTACCGCACTGGAAAATCAAATGATGCCTGGGGTTACGACTGTAATTATGAAGATGTGATGAGTGTGGGCTCCAATAACAGTCTAAATATACTCGATATATCTACCAAATAATGCCTGGTACTCGGAAATTTTCCTTAGCTGCAGGGACAACGGTAGCCGACGTGGTATCTTGGCGGCTTTGATATACTGTATGTGTCAAAAAAAAGTCTCATCTCAGCACCACGTATTCGTAGTCTCCTGCCCGCAATGAACAAAAGAAGCAGCACACCACGCAATAAGTGACTTGGCCACCATTTTCTAGTTCTCTTTCACAACAGTAAAAACAAGCTTAATGCTGACATTCTCGAGGTGGATATGAGTTCCGATGCCAGTGCGCTCATGGTCCAGTTGGAGTTTGCCTTTCTATAACGACGAAGTTTCAGATGAAATTGAAAACATGGCCCAATTATGGTTGTCCATGGCTCCGTCCAAGCCCATATAAACATCATTAGTATACCCTCTTGTCTGAATGAGAAAGGAGACAGTATCCAGTGTGGATGAGCTTTTCATGGGAACCTGAATATCCGGTAAGCATTCATTTCAAAATTTGTTGCCAACCCACGTTGCCATCTCCATCCTTCTTTTCGAGTCCTGTCATCAAACCATAGTCTAGTGACATTGTTCTGTTCTTAGGTATGGAATATACTGAAAGTCACATTGAATCGCTGATAACGCTGTCTATTGGACCTGTTAACAGGTAAGTTCTCCATGCCTTTTTGCTGACGAGGGCGACTTAGACAACCAGTCCTGCAGATGAGCCTTCGCCCTGCTTTTCCATGGCATCGTCGTTCATGAAATCGAGCACTAGATTTTTATCGGACTCATTGTAGACGCGGAAGTCAAATTGCCATTCGAAGTCAACATTGGCTTTTAAAGTTACCGCTACCTTCATTGTCACCCTAGATCAAATATCGATTGGGCAAATATGTTCAAGCCAGCACGTCAAAGAAGGGGAAAAAGTAGCGAAAGTGAACCAGATATTCATCTCTGGTAGGTGTGATCGAGTCTATGTGGTAAGCATCCCACGCGTCAGTCAAACTTTTACCGCCCTTCAGGTCAAGTCTGGTCTTGGAAATAGGTATATTCTCCAGTGCATCTCATCTGAACAAGACGATACTGTTTTGATGTCAATTTCGCACAGCAGAGAGTCGACCACCCACATGCCAGGGCTCCCCTCCTTAAAGGGCTGGTGTTTGATCGAGTCAAATTAACAGCTGAGATTAGCATGATATTGTGTGGCGTAATACAGTGCTCGTAACCATTGATGGGGGAATCAAGCTTTTTGTTACTGGCAGTCTGAAAGTTTCCATTCAGAGTGATTGTGTGGATCCCCCTATATGATTTGTCGGTATGTGTTGTTCCATTGCCTAGCACGCTGACGTCTAGCTGCGCGTCCCAATATGTGATGACAACCTGGCCAAAAAGCATTTGCATCTTAAAATCCATAATCTCTCCTGGTGGACCCTGCCACGTCATGTCGCAATTAATGGCAAAGGTTGTCAGCGCGCTGCCGGCTTGTATGCATTTCGAACGCCAATCCAACAACCATGTGGGGGGGGGGGGGGTGAATTAGTACTACTTAGGTTCCACTTATGCCCGTGTCAATGCACCTTACCCACTTATGCCCGTGTCAATGCACCTTACCCCTAAGCATGAATATTTCAATCTTTCCAATTAATGAATATACATTCAATCTACGTATTCACCTAGATTGAACATGGAAAGATATGAATTGCATTGCACTTATACCCAAAAGTTTGGCGGTCCAGACAATCCTTCTTTTTCAACATTGAGCGAAAATCATGTGTCCCTTCGGACTTTATTTTTCAGTCTTTCTCTATCTACAGACACAATGAAGTTCTTCCTCATACCGGACGCTCTGGTCGCTTTGTGGAAGACGACTATTATACTTTGGATTAAATCATAGGATCTGAATTCGCTCGATCATTTCCCAATATAGCACATAGCTCATTCCCTTGGACCCTATAAAACTTGCCCTCAACACAGCACGTCGCTTTCCAAGATACTCTAACTCGAAGACAATCCTAGCTTCATCTCCCAACTCTAAAGGTCTGATAGATTTTGCGTTGAGATTTTTACTAGCGCCAAACCGGGAAAAGAGCCTGGGTTCCGAAACAGCTCCAAGCAGAACGGTCGTCATATCATCCACAAGTAGAACAGCGTATCCACCATGTAGTACTTGGGCCTCGTTGTATAATTCCTCAATTACCTTAAAGCGAAATGTGACAGATGAATCAGGTGTTTGGGTAAAACTTTCAATGGATAACAGGACTGGTTTCTGTAGTATGAGCAAAGGGCGCACTATTCAAAAATACTGATAGATGATTATCTTGAGATACCTACCGTTTTGTGAGAGAACATGTTAAGCATCCTCAGGTACTTGCGGGGCATTTGCTCAAAGTAGGCAGCCGGGCATGATGTTTGTGCCATACTTGAAGTCTAAATTGCCAACTGTTCAGCATGGCCGAGCTTCGGAAAGAAACAGTTCAATGATGACAATCATATAAACAAAAAATCCAAAAACATGCATACTTACAGGTTACTTCAGTCCACTTCGTTCACGGACCGGGGGACCTGGTCGACTATTTGAAAAGACAATGCCACTATTCTTCTATGACGGTTGCATAACGCTCTCGTGTCACCTATGTCATAATATATTACTTGAGTCTAGCCAGCTTTAGTCGTTAAATGGCAGCATTGGGGAGAGAAGCCAGGCGAGTGGCAAACATTTGAACGGATTTGTTTGCTAAGGAACGCGAGTTTTGGCGCCACTATACAAGCTGACTGAAGTCGATAGGCAATGTCACGCGAGTCAATCCGTATATCGTACTATCCTTCTCAAAGTCCAACACTACGCCCAAATAAAAAGAAAATTTGTGGCTAGCACTTGGGTAGTACCACTGGACCACTCAAGCAAGCTGCATTTGATCGTCAAGGTGTATGCCGACTCTGGAAGCGGGAGGCAGGTAAGGAAATTCCAACGTTGGATGTGCTCAGTCAACTACCGATCATGGCATCCAAGTATTTTCAGAAATATCGTGGGAAAACTGGGTGGTATTTGACACACAAGTACATATAAATTGTCTAGGTCACCAATATTTAGTGTGTTTTGTTCAATTTCAAATCGACGTTTCCATGTGGTGCCCAAGGTGACCATATATTCATACGATTTGGACAGGTCTCCCCGCAGCAATAAGCCCTCATTGGCACGATTCCGCAAGTGATTGAGGTGATTTTCCCTCGTATTGCTCCGCTCATAGATCCATGTGCTGTATATGGGTCATGTGACCGATTTGGCCACCGTGCTGAGACTTACACAGCTAGGCGTGAATGTGGGACGTGCCCCAACGCGACGAGATAGGTTGAAGTGTTTATTATCAGGTGGACAAGAGATAGTGAGTGTACATGAATCTCTGAATGGGCATGAAACTATATTTTAATATATTCTTCACTGCAGAGCTATTTAAAATATCAATTCCTCATTCAGAATGGCCAACCAGTCAGAGCATGCGCCGACGCGACGCGGTGCGCTCATTGTCGTTGAGGGACTCGACCGCGCCGGAAAATCGAGCCAATGTGAAATGCTACAAGAGTACCTCTCAAGTCAAGGAAAGACCGTGAAATACATTCGGTTTCCAGGTATGTGAAATGCCGTCAATCGGCGGTGATATTATTCTAAATTTGCCTAGACAGAACAACACCCATTGGACAGCTCATAAATAGCTATTTGGTGGGCTCTGCCAACCAAGACGACCATTCCATTCATCTTTTATTCTCAGCAAACCGATGGGAGATCGCCAAAAGCATTGAAGAAGAGATCACAAGCGGAACCACAGTTATCGTGGACCGCTACTCCTACTCAGGTGCCGTTTACTCTGCAGCCAAGGCCAATCCCACACTCTCTTTGGAGTGGGCATGGCAGCCCGAGATTGGCCTCCCTCGCCCGGATATTTGCCTTTTCCTCAGTATCTCCGCCGAGGAGGCTGCGAAGCGCGGTGGCTATGGGGCGGAGCGCTATGAGAATCAGACAATGCAGACACGTGTCCGGGAGCTATTCCGTACTTTGTTTGATCGACAGGAGGATATCCGTGTAATCGATGCTGGAAAGTCACTGGAAGAAGTATCACAAGAAGTCCAGAGCGCTGTCTCAGGTTGCATTTCAACCCTTCAGACGACCGGACCTTTAAGGACTCTGGGGCCGCTTGCCAACTAGGATGCCTAAATCAATCATAATAAGCCATGAAATATTCTTCGCCTATCATTCCACAAGTTCCGCATCATCCCAGTCGCTATCTTCAATCACGACTTCCAATCTGGTGGGCCGTGAGGATAATCCAGTGTGTTTCCCACTGCTAAACTCTGTATCTGACTCCAGCTCTACTTTTTCACACCAATCATCGTCCAATAAGGGGTCATTCTCGGTTATAGAGCACGTTGGCTCGATGGAGACGTCTCGCGTGCTGGTTGATTTCTTAGGGCTGGCTTGGCTGCTCGAATTTTTCGCCAATTTCTTCCGCCTGTCTTTCCTGCGCAGAATCGTTCGGGCTTCCTTCTCAGCTCGGTTTCGAAGACTCAGCTCTTGCATCAAGATTGGCCATTCCACAATTTCTTTGCATGCTGGACAATTGCCCTGTGTCGGCACAAGGGCACCCGGGACGTCACCTGCAGTGAGAAAATGGGTAGATAGACACAATAGATGACTGGTGCCTCGGCACAAACTGTGTGGACACATCACGACCTGTTGCGTGCTGGGCTCAACTTGCACTTTGCATATCTGACATTGCAGCTCATCTGAATCATCCAAAATGAACATCGACTTCTCAAGATAATTTTCGAGTGGTGTGTAGTCAATTGAAAGATTTTGAATGTGACCCACTCTTTGATTGTTATTGACGCTACCTTGCATTGAGCAATCTCCATCCAGGATGACCTTGTCCGCGGGAAAAGGCGCATCGACGCGGTCATTCCACACCCTCCAGACGCGATAGACATCTGCGCGGAAGAAACGCACACGTAGAGGCCACGTAGAGAAATAGCCCGATCGCAGTAGGGTATGTAGGTCCTCTAGATGTGCCGTCAAAGACCTCCTAGAGCGACCGGGGCGTGGTTTTGTTTTCCCAGTCTTTGGGTTCACAATGACCTTTGGCTGAGATGGATGATCATCATCATCTGAAATAATATGTCTCGTTCTGTCGGGATGTTGCCAGGCCCATCTAGTCACATGAGAGGATTAGTTTGATGTTGCATAAGAGGATATGAGTAAACTCACTCAAATTGGAGAGCTCCTACGCGGCTCATAAAACCCTCGACGACTAAGACCATCTCCCATGGTCGTAGTTGGTCGCGAGCCGTTCGCTTGGCTCCGCCTTTGGCATCCCCATTGTGCTGAGAAAGTCGCCGAATTGGGTTTGGCGTGGATCCAATGTAGAGTGAGGCGTGTCGGACGGTTGAGCGGAGAAGGTAGCAACAGTAATATCCCGGGATTGGCCGGAGTTCAGCCTGCACCTCCATAGTTGCAGATTGGTCCTTGCTTGTTTTCTTGTTCTGGGAAGAAAGTCGGGAATGTACGGCCACGTCAACTATGAGGATCACATGACAATTTGCGACCTCAAAACTGCCCAACAAGTCTAGTGTCGAGTATGCGGATTTATCATTCTCGCGGTAAGCAATATGGATGAGGCGATTTGGCCCCAATAATGCTTGGCCGATCGCGCTGATCTAGCTTTAGCTTGATGGGACGACGTGCCGCGGTACGGACAAGTCGTAATGTAGATATTGGAATTGAAGGATGTTATGGATCACAATTAGAATTTACAACGCCATTAAAATAACACTGAGAATCAGACGAGGGAAGATGACTGATTTACGCTACCAATTCAATCTATACGATTGATATAAGCAACATGGATCAAGAGGGGAGTGAGTCAATGCATAAAATTCCATGTATCACAAACGAACCCACTCGGTATTGAACTAAAAAAAAAGTGCTCGGACCTGTCGGTAAATACCTGATCCAAGAGATAATCGGACCGTATGATGTGCCCGTTTGCGGCCTCGAACATTAGTGACGGTATAATTACCACATCTTAACTCGAGAATGGCCAGCGCATTACGAGATATGACCGGTATTCTACCAGAGCTTACGCTATATTTCAAAACTTACCGTATATCCCCAATATCAGAGCCAGGAACCACGCCTAAATGGCCGGCCGGAGTCGATCGTGACCATTCTGTGACCATACGGTACTGTATTTGGTCCTATGGAGATCAATCGAGTCACTCACAAGTCCCTTTGCGATGGGTGGCCCACACAGAAGTGACCCCGATGGTACCTCTGAGCATCCGCTGCACATAATCCCATTCCTCCACTATCAAATCTATCTTTCCTTTCCTTTCTTCTCCTTCTGCGGCTTTGGACTGGCGTCCATTTGATTCTCTTACTCCCGTTCTCTTTTCCTCTTTGCCCCTTCACCTCGGCCTAATCTTAATATCGAGGTTCCGAATTCTTCCCATCTTCACACTTCCCAGGAAACTTACCTATCTCGCCCTTGTTCTTCAATCTACCTCGTCACCCTTCCAATGCGCCCATCGCGTTGCCAGTGACCTTTCTTTCGGTACACGAATCGGGCGCGCACAGGCCGGAATCCTCCCCTCATACGCCTCCATAAATTCGACAATCAGAAGAGATGGTGGCTCCGGCCTCGACCGGAGTGAGCCCGATGGCCAACCGGCCCTCGATGGGCCCCCAGCCAACCCGGTCTTCAAGCACCCACCCGTCGCATTCCCACAACGTACCCTTGAGCGCTCGAAGATCAGCACCGCTTGACCTGGCTACCGTAGAACGACGTGGCCAATCCAATGCCCCTCGCGAGCCTTCGAAGCGCATTCGCCCTCATGGCATTCCCGAGGCCCCGACATTTCGCCCAACCGAGGAGGAGTTCAAGGATCCTGTGGCGTACATCCAGAAGATTGCGCCCGAGGGGAAGAAATATGGCATCTGTAGAGTTATCCCACCGGACAACTGGCAGCCATCGTTTGCGATTGATACAGAGGTAAAGCTCTTGCGAGATCCTTGTCATCATTTTTGCTACACTTGCTTGTCTTCGACATGTGTCGAGGCCCACTTCATCTCCTCCCATTTGCTGGTTCAATCCAATTTTCAACTTGGTCGACTGACTCGCAATCCTTTCTGCAGAGATTCCATTTCAAGACCCGTCGACAAGAACTCAACTCGGTCGAAGGAGGTATGGCCCCGCGTTCGGCTGATTTTGCTGCCGGTGGAACCACTCCACAGCGCGGTTCTAACCCAGACTCTAACTCAGGAAACCGCGCCAACATGAACTATATCGATGGGCTCGCCATGTTTCACAAGCAGCACGGGACGAATTACAGCCGGTTACCCAGCGTCGACAAACGCCCTCTGGACCTCTACAAGCTGAAAAAGGCTGTTGAAACCCGGGGTGGATTTGAGCAAGTGTGCAAAACCAAGAAATGGGCGGAAATCGGTCGCGATCTTGGATATAGCGGAAAGATCATGTCTTCCCTGTCGACCTCGCTCAAAAATTCCTACCAGCGTTACCTACAGCCTTACGAGGAGTACCTCGCTCGGGCCAAGCCTGGCGTCCAGCAGCAGCTTGAGATGGAACATGGTGGTCCTTTTACCCCATCCCCCAGGAACTCTCCTATGCTCAAAAAGCCGATATTGGACGAAAATGGCACCCCTTCCAAACCGCGTGAAGAAACACCGTTAATGCGAATGGTGCCGGCTGCGAGTACTCCAATGCACAATCCCGCTGATATGCCCACCCCATCCGTCGAACCCACGCCCCCTCCGCGTCCAGCGCCCTCTGGCTTTACCCCCGTAAATGCTGGTCTAGGTGGCTTTACTGCCGTTAACCACTCTCCTGTGGTTGCCCAATCGCCTGCTGTCCAATCCCCGGGCTTTTCAGTGGTCAACAATGGGCCAGCCATTAAACACGAAGGGGAGAATGGAACAGCAACACCCAAGCATGTTATTGACCACCCCGCTCATTCGACCCCTGTTCCGAATGACCCGGCCGGGCTTCCTGTGAAGCGCGCAATCAGTCATGACAGTGGTTCCCAGGCCGACAATGGAGACGACGGAGGCAGCGGTCGGCGGAGCAAGCGCCTCAAGAAAGGTATTGTATATATTCTATGCGAAGTCTATGGTTAGTAGCTGACAGATTTTATTAGATGGTGCTCCAACCGTGGCAGGCTCACATATGTCCCTTCTCCGACCCGCACTACCCAAGCCACGCAAGGATGGTGCGCCGCGGACCGGCGAGGTAAGTTTCATATTTGAAAATGAATGTTGACTGGTGAAACTAAGCTTTGGTAGAAATGCGAGTCATGCGGGAAGTCTGATGACCGTTCAACAATTCTTATGTGCGATAGCTGCGAACTTGGATACCACACAACCTGCCTCGACCCATCTACAACAGCTCCTTCAGACTATGATTGGCACTGTCCCAAATGTCTAGTAGGAACTGGCGAGTTCGGATTTGAAGATGGAGGTGTTTATTCACTAAAGCAATTTCAAGAAAAGGCGAATGAGTTTAAGAAGCGCTATTTCGCTTCCAAAATGCCATTTGACCCTGTTCTTAACACCCATCGACGGGAAACCGAGGATGACGTGGAAGCCGAGTTCTGGAAGCTAGTGGTGGACTTACACGAGACGGTTGAGGTCGAATACGGCGCTGATATTCACTCTACTACTCACGGCAGTGGATTCCCCACCATTGAACGAAATCCTCTTGATCCTCATTCCTCTGATCCTTGGAATTTGAATGTTCTCCCTTTCTATGGTGATTCGCTCTTCCGTCACATCAAATCCGATGTGTCTGGGATGACGGTGCCTTGGGTCTATGTGGGAATGTGTTTCTCTACTTTCTGCTGGCACAACGAGGATCATTACGCCTATTCGGCCAACTATCAGCATTTTGGTGCGACCAAGACCTGGTACGGAATCCCCGGAGCCGATGCACAGGCATTTGAAGCAGCTATGCGCGAGGCAGTCCCGGAATTATTCGAGGGCCAGCCCGACCTTTTATTCCAACTCGTCACTTTGATGCCGCCGGACAAGTTACGAAAAGCCGGTGTCAACGTCTATGCGGTGGATCAGAGAGCTGGTCAGTTTGTCTTGACATTCCCACAAGCGTACCATGCTGGCTTCAACCACGGCTTCAACTTCAATGAAGCAGTGAACTTCGCTCCTGCCGATTGGGAACCTTGGGGCGCAGCGGGAGTGGAACGCCTGCAAACATTCCGCCGGCATCCGTGTTTTTCTCACGATGAACTTCTTTTCACGGCTGCTGCTCGCGATACGACTATCACAACTGCCAAGTGGCTAGCACCCGCACTGGAGCGAACTTGTCATCGAGAACTCGCCGACAGAGCATCGTTCCTGACCCGCCATCGGGACGCTATGCCTCACAATTGTGGTATTGGCACCAGCACCCCGACAGGTGAATGTCAGCTTAAGTTCGTAGTGGAAGAGGAGGATCTCCCGGAGGATGACTACCAGTGTCAGCACTGTAAGACCTACACTTACCTCACGCAGTTCCGTTGCCACAAGTCAGGCAAGAGTCTTTGCTTGTTACATGTTGAGGTTTACGACTGCTGCGGTGAGTCCCTGCCCCAGAAACTCCTGGGGCCAGGTCACACCCTGCGCTATCGTGTCAGTGATGATGAGCTCAAGGCAGTGGTCCAAAGAGTCCAGGGAAGAGCCAGAATCCCCGAGATATGGGGGGAAAAGCTTGACAAGACCCTGGAGGATGAGCCAAAGCCACAGCTGAAGGCTCTCCACCACTTGCTCAGTGAAGGTGAGAAAATCCCATACCACCTGCCTGGTCTCCAAGATCTTGCGGCCTTCGTCCAGCGTTGCGATAAATGGGTTGAAGAGGCGAACAACTACATCACCCGGAAGCAGCAAAACCGCAGAAAAAACGAAAAAGCATGGCGCAAGGCTGGCTCCAAGGCGGCGCAGCTGGACGATCGTGATCGTGAAGTCCGCAGAGTGGAGAGTATCTACGCCCTTCTGGCAGAGGCTGATAAACTTTCCTTCGACTGTCCACAGATGGCGGCTTTGGAAGAGAAGACCCGCGAGATCGAAAAATTCCGCCAGGATGTTAACGCCGCCCTGATGAACCCGCACACCCGATCGACCCAGGATATTGAGGAACTCGTCGAGTCCGGCCGAAATTTCAATGTGGAGATCCCGGAAGTCGAACATTTGGAGAAGATTTCGCAACAAATGAAATGGACGGAAGATGCCGCTCGTAAGCGGGACCAATATCTCACCCTAAAGGACTGCCAGGAGATTATTGCCACAGGACAACAACTAGGACTTTCTGACACCAACGAGCACCTGCTCCATTTCAAGGAACTCGGACGACATGGGGAAGCTTGGGAAACCAAGGCCAAAGAGTTGATGGCGGTCGAGGCTGTACACTACCAGCAGTTGGAAGCTCTGTCCGCGCAAGCCACCCGCTTCCCAGTTTCCCCTGATATTCTAGCTGCTGTTGACGCTATCTTGACCAAACAGCGCGAGGCACAGAAACGGATCCAGACTCTTTATGAAAAGAGCAAAGATCCTGATCTGAGGAATCGACCTGTTTACAAAGATGTTCGTGAACTTACCGAGTCTCTTGAGCAACTCAACAGTCGACCAAGTGGAGCCATTGACTTGGAACGGGAACAGAAGCGCCACGAGGACTGGATGAGAAAGGGCAAAAAGCTGTTCGGCAAGGCCAATGCTCCCTTACACATTCTGAAATCTCATATGGAGTACGTGGAGAAGCGGAACTCCTACTGTTTCGACTTGGAGGACAGCTATCGCCCTCCTGTGGAGCCTTCTTCCCGAGACAACACTCCGGATGGGTTGCTGGAGAATCCCAATCCCAATGTGTCCAATGTCTGGGGCCCGAAGTCTCGCAAGCGGGATGTCTTTTGCATTTGTAGGCATTCAGAAGCAGGGATGATGATTGAATGTGAAGTTTGTCACGAGTGGTGAGTCGGACTATGATTAAATCAATATTAAACCACATCACTAACATCATCTAGGTACCATGGGAAATGTTTGAAGATTGCGCGAGGCAAAGTCAAAGAGTTTGACAAATACACATGTCCGATCTGTGACTGGCGTCAGAAAATCCCTCGGGATGCAGCTCGTCCGAAATTGGAAGACCTGCTAGACTGGCAAGCCGAAATCGCTACTCTTCCTTTCCAGCCTGACGAGGAAGAAGTCTTGGACAGCATCGTGAACCAGGCTACTGCGTTCCGTGATTTCCTCCAAGGCTTCACCAACGCTGCTTGCACGACTACCGAGGAAGTGCCTACATTGATCTTCTACTTGCGGAAGATTGAAGGTGCTGAGGTTCTTCTGACATACGAGACCAACTTTTTCCGGCAGGAGATTCATAAGTGGGCGCCCGTTGCGCCGGAGCCACCACCAATTCTGGATCAGTCACTCTCGACCCGCAAGCCTCGGCCCACCAAGCAGCAAAAGATCATGGCACAACTTGGCGTTGAACGCCCCGAAGATCTTCCAGAGCATCTGCGGGTGAAGCATATGGCAGCGAAGCGCAAGTCGGTTGATATGCAGTCCCAGCCTCAGACTACTCCCCGACCCACCTCTTTGCAGCCCGCCCCGCCAACCCCAAACAGCAACCAGCCTCCTACCTCTGGGCCGACGTTGACTCCCATGTCAGACTCGGCCAATAACACATCTTATCCTTTCTCTGCCAATTATTCCCTGCCGGCCAGTGATACCACACCGGCATTCGCGCCTACATCTTCCGCATTTTTGCCTCACGTTGCCGAAGCTACTCGATCCCCCTCTTTCCTGCCTCGCTCTCCCACGCCCCAACAAGGCATTGAGCCTCCTCTTTTCAGTCCATCTCGCTTCGATCGTGATCCTCAATTTGTCAGCAGCAGCCCTCGTCCGAATATGGACGATGTGTTTGCAGATCTTACGAATCAAGACGTCGAGCCCGAGGCAGAGGCTATGGAGAACTCCCATGCCAATGAAGCCCTTGAGGCACTCAATGCTAGCAATGGCAGTAGCCGGGCACCCTCTCCCAATGATGAGTCTGCTCAAAACGGCGATGTCCATAGTGCTGGTCTCCAGGATGCCACGGCCCCGGCCAATGCCGAAAAGATTGAGGCGGAGTCTTGATTTGGTAGGGTTGCACTGTATCGCTATTTTCGAATGCGTGTCCAACTTTTCCTTTTTTAAATTTATCTTTCTTGAGTTGTGTTTTTTTTTTCCTTTCCATTCCCACTTGCCTGTCCAATGCGGGATGATTTCGGACAGGGGTGTCTTATAAGGTGAAGGGCCTGGCGTGCCCGTGGAGTTTTTTCTAGCGCTTTTCTCTTTTCTATGTTCTATCATGTTTCTGACGACCGCGGTAGTCCGCCTCTCTTCGATTTCTTTTTGCTTGCTAGTCACCGTGTAATACTAGTTGAATACAGCCATTGTCATTTTTCCCCGGCCTCTTGTTATCTTCAGATTCTATCTGCATATGCTCCCAAAGCAGCCTGACCGCCTGTATGAATGAAAAGCACATTTACGTGTTTCAAGCTATGTTGCTCCGCATAATCCCTAACCTCCTTCTCCTGCACCCAGTGCATCATTGCCCAAGCAACCTTGGCAGTATACACCGGATCCAAGATAACGCCCTCCATCTGCGCCATATTATTCAAAGCAAGGCTACTATGCGTATCCAGGATGCCGTACCCCGTTCCGACAAACCGATCTTCAAGGCACACGTCTTCTTTGCCAATGTCCCTCTCCGCATCCAACCCAATGAATGCCCCTGCGCGCCGCGCAAACGTAAGAACCCTCTCTTCATGATAAGGCCGTGGCTTCGTAGGTGAATTCAAAATTCCCATGAGCTTCCTCGGTACCGAAGATCCCCCCATCTTATCCAGCAACTTAAACCCCGCAATCAATCCTCCATGCGTACTCCCACTCCCACACGCCACAAAGATCACATCAAACCTTCCTGATCCCTTCAACTGAAGTGTCTGTTCTTGCTCTGCAATCTCTATCGCCGCACGCGCATACCCGAGTCCGCCGAGCGGATGCAGGCTCGCCCCTCCAGGAATCCAGTAGGGGATCTCGCCCCGCCGGCGCAGCATTTCCAAGACTGGATTCGCATCATCCGCTATTGGATCCCCTTCTTCAAAGACTTGCACATCGGCGCCTAAGAGCCGATTAACCTGCACATTCCCCGTGCGTAGAAATGATTCCTTGTCTGGGGCGGTGCGTAGTCCACCGCCCGTACCGCGGTGCAGTAGGACCAGAGCTTTGAGTCCTAGCTTGCGTGCTAGGGTGGCAACTTGGACAGTGTGATTACTTTGGATGGCGCCTTCTGTGACGAGAATAGTTGCAGGGCCGCAGCTGGGAACATCTTCTTCCCTCGGTGGATGATGTTCGTGGTAGCCGTATTTTGGGGCGGCGGAAAGAATATCTGGGACAATGTATTCCAGCTTGCGGTATTTGTTCCCTGAACATGCTAGGGGCGATGATTGGTCTTCGCGTTTAGCGAAGATGGATATTTGGGGATGGTTGGGGTGGTGCCCAGTTGCAGGTGTGAGTGATTTTAGCGGGTGGATGGGTGATGCATGAGAGTATAGGAGTTGATAGCGAGGTATCTGGGCGAATTGTTCAGGGAGTGGGAAGGACATTTTGATCATCGTGGCTCTGGAATCGAGAGTGATGTACGTTGAAGGTGGTTTGGTTTGAGTGCGGATAGATGTGGGGACAAGAAAAGTCGCATGCGGAGTGCGGGGAGGATCTGCATGATATTGATCCTATCTTTGTAAATACATTGGATCCTAAATAGAACGGTTTAGGACATTTGTCAAGGCGGCCCAGGATAATAAATGGACCTGCGTTGTATCTGCGAGGCGACGATAGCCATAAGGTAAATCCAGACTTAGGAGTCAGAGCTCCTAATATTTGGCTTAACTCATTTGAATAACAGAAACTTTGAGTTGTATTGCTAAAGGCATCAAAGATAGCAAATTGAGAAGCGCAGAGTACACAGCGAATCAACATCCAACCAATTGATCACTGCCATCGTTCAAATATCTTGTGGTCAACCTCAAACCATGCTCAACCTTAGGCTTTAATAGTAAGCTGCTGCATATTTGGCAAAGTTAAGCCTGCCTCCATAGCAAAGCTCTGGCTCTTCAAGCTCTCACAGGCTGAAATGAGACCATTGAGGTAGGCCTCATACTCCTCGCGTTGATCACCCGCACACTCCGAGTGTTCCAGCCCAGGTCCACGGGTGCCTGCATGGTATCCACTGATGTAGGACTACGTCTCCGAACAATCTATGTCTTGTTCGACAAGATGATACCTCGTTGGGCTGACGTAGCCAATAGACAGGTCACGTCAATGTTCTTCAATTGCTACCTATTTGCCTACTATCAGTCTGGTTGGGAGTATACGCTTGTTCAGTGGTGCAAGTCTTGGGGATGTAATAATTCACCGCAGGCTGTTACATGAAGCCCCTCAGCTCGAAATCATCTGCGTTTGCCTCGACAAACTTGGTGAATTCGTGGAGCTTATTCTTATGAGCCGATCTCAAGTAGTCGGGCTCGCGCCAGGAACCGTTGACTGGATGTAATGCTGGAATTGTCTCAATATAAACCTTGAAAAATGTCCCTAAATGCAATTCACTGAGAATTTAGCTAAATTATTCTGGTGTAGGTATTCAAAAGTTGTGGGCAGCTGTGTCTCATGGGGAAGTTAGTCTTATATATATTTCTCTTTTGATAGTAACGGGTACCCTGGTAGCAGTGGCCTAGTAGAGTAAGTAGACCCAAGTCATTTTTATCACAATGTAGAATGAACTTTTTAAGCGAGGTTATTCGCGAATCCTTCGGAAACAGGGAGGCTTCAATGCAGCTCCCAGGTGTTGATGACTTGACTGGAATCTCAGGCTGGAATGAGATGCAGGGACCAAAATTTACTCATCAGCTCTAGTCGATAATTGAGAGTTTTCGGACATAGAATTTGGTTTTTAAATTACTACTGTAAAAGGATTCTCATCAAAATATTCATAATGAGTGATGGGGGGTTGATCCAGAGTGACGTCGGTCCAGTAGCTTTCACCTTCGGCCAAGAAATCAAACCAAACAACGTCAAACCCAACCACAGCATGACTCTCCTCCAGTTCCTCCGCCAAGCACGTCAAGTGCACCTCCAATTCCTCGCAGGCACTCTCTCCGAGCTCCCAATCTACGTCCTAGGCAACCCCTCCGCCGACCTCGACTCCATTATCTCCGCAATCCTCTACTCCTACTGCGCCAACAACCGCCTCCCAACCACAACCCCACGCCCACACATCCCACTCCTCAATTTACCCAGTATCCCCGCAGGCCCAGAGCTCCACAGGCTCCGACCAGAGTTTGTTACAGCACTATGGCTCTCAACCAATTTCCCCGCCTTGAGATTAGATGAGCGATTCGAGGACTCCTCCGAATCGGCAGGGAATTTACTCCGCGACCATATCGTGACAATGGCGGATTTTGCACAGAGCTTGAAGGACCGATCCATCACGCGTAAGCTAGATGTGGACACGACACTGGTGGACTGGAATGCGCTGCCAGAACGCGTCGATGGAGAGGACGGCAAGGGTTCTTTAGGCGGTGTTCTGTCGGAGGTTATCTTCCACGCTATTGGCTGTATCGATCACCACGTCGATGAGAAGTTTATGCCCACCAAAGAAGCCCTGCCAACAGGACAACCACTGATCATTCAACCTGGACCGGGATCATGTGCTTCGTTGATCACAAACGAGATGAACCAGCGGGGCTTTTGGGCAGCTACAGCTACAGCGAATGCAGAGGAATCTTCTGCAGCGGAAATCGCGCAGGTCGCGAAGCTGGCTCTCGCTCCGATACTGATTGATACCTCGAATCTCACGGCGGAAGGCAAAGTCACCGATGTAGATGTGCAGGCTGTTGAGTTTTTGCGGCCGCAGCCGGGGGATCAATCGTGGAACATGGAGAAATTCTACGAGGAGATTCTCAGTGCGAAGCAGAATAGTCTTGATCGGTTGACGTTGCATGAGGTCTTAGATCGGGACTATAAGGAGTGGACTGAAACGACGAAGTCGTCCGATCAGAGTATCACGCTCGGGTTTTGCTCATCCGTCAAGCCCATCCGATGGGTTATTGAGAAAGCGGGTAGCCCGCAGAAATTCTTGGATGATGTCCGCTCGTTTGCTACTTCGGGAGGGAAGCAGTTGGATGTTGTGGTTGTTATGACGTCTTTCACATCTCGCGAGGGCCAGTTCTCTCGTGAGCTCTTGATCAGTGTGGTGGCTGATCATGAGCTTGTCGTTGCGGGTGTTGAGTCATTTGTTACGCAAGCCGCATCTCAGCTCGGTCTTGTGGAGTGGACGGCGTTGGATGGGGCGGTGGTCGATGTCTCCGAAGAGGAGATTCGATCTACACTAGATGAAGATAAGGGCGCCTGGAAGGCATTATGGGTCCAGAAGGATACAAAGGCGAGTAGGAAGCAGGTCGCTCCTTTACTGCGAGGTGCTATTGCCAAGATATAAACAAGCTAGCTTAGGGTATACAGATACGTTTTATGATCATAGACAGGCTGAAGAATGATGGATATATGTTAAATTGTTACTTTGAAAATAGCCGATTAGTCCGAACACCCGAACACCGTAGATCAGGCAAATATGTCAAAATGAAACAGATGTGGGATGCAATATATGTAATGCTCCAAACCGACCTTATGCAAATGCCAGTAGGAAATCGGAAAAAGGAAACGCAAAAGACAGAACAGACATGCAAAAAAACATAACAAAAACACAAAACCAGAAGTTAAACAATAACAACAAAAACACCACGGAGCACATATCTATCAAACACACTCCCACTCGCAAAATACACACCAGCGTGCCACTCGGTCAGCAAGGACCAAGCCGCGCCAGGTTCCACGTTCACCAATCTTGATCACTGTCTCCCATACACTACCCTCAGCCGCAGCGTCTCTGATAGAGTCAGAGGGATTGTCTGGGGATATCATGTGTTCGGCCTTACGGCTGAGACGCATGATCTTGCCGGATGGGGACTGGATGGCCAGCTTGGCTGGTTTGTCCCGTCCACTAGCAGAGCGGGTGGAGGAGATGGCAGAAGTAGACGCCGAGAATTCATTGGAGTTGCTGGATACGGTCGACGCACCAGCAGTGCTAGACACCATGCTCAATGCACTAGAGGGACGATTAAAGACGGAAGGAGAGGCGCGGCCGTTCATGGGGAATTCATCCTTGGACGGGAGCTGGGGAGAAGCGGGGTGCTGGCGAACGGCAAAAACAAAGGTATTGTTAACTGCTAAACGAGAGCACTGAGGCTGCATGATGTAGAGGTCATGGCGTTGAGCATGCGGTGTAGGATGACGCAGCACAAAGTCGTAGGGCGGGTTCTCGCCAGTGTGGAACATAGGGAGAGCGAGGGCCAACGGGTGAGGGATGTCTTTGCTGGAATGCATAAGGCCCTTCTTGCCAGCATACACTTTGAGCACAGCCTGTCCTTCGTCCCCTGGTAGGACAGCCTTGATAGTGATGCGCTTTTGGCCGCGGATCCAGTCCGGCTGAACAAGGGCACGCTTGCGCACAATATCACCACTCTCAAAGAAGTCACCATCCATGTCACGCGCGAACGCGGGAGCCTCCACCTCAGCAGCGCATTCGACATCCGGGGGGACCACGAGACAAATTTGCATGCATTCCAAGCCCTCAAGTTGGAGCAGACTAGTGTCATAATCCGGAAACTGAGCGCCTAGCTTGAAGTACTGTGGACATACAGTTGGGAGTGCCAAAAGGACATCCGGCGAGACCGGAGGACAAATGTGTTGTTCTTCAGGATAGAGTGGAATGTGGGTATAGCAAAGATCTAGTGGCCGTGCGAGGAAATACCAGCTTTCTGCCACGGAAGAGTTGATGGTGACGAACCGGCTTCTCTGAGGGTTGGTCGGACTCGCCAATGCACAATCCATGAAACGCCACTCTCCATCAACGAGAACTGCGTTCCACCAATGGTTGGGGCGGGAGAGGCTGTCAAGGTCCAGAGCATTGCCAGGGGTCTTCAAAAATCCATGGATAACCTCTGCGTGAAGACCAACAGCGGCACACATATCATTCACCAAAATCGCAATCTCCTGAGGGCTGCCTCGCTTAGCGTGCAAAACTCTTTTCATGTCAACCTCGATGCCATCAACGGGTTCTTCCCACGCAATTTTCTCGCTGACCCAGGTGAAAATTGCGCGGAGACGCTGTACATCACTCTTATAAGGACGACAAATGTAGCCTTGAGCAAGACTCACGGGGTTTGTTGTCGGCGGAACGCTATTAATGAACCGCGCGCTCTTGTCGACCAAGGTCAAGTTCCCAGAGTTGAAATTCGCAGGGTCAGCGATGGGCAAGCCGTCAATACTTTCGTCACCCTCTGCAGTATCATGCAATTCCTCAACAGCGTATATAACGGGATGGTCCATCATCTGACACCGTTCGGCCCGGTCAATTCTCTCATTCCGGCTGGGGGAAGACGCTCGATTGACATCACGGCGAACTTGAACCCAGTCAATGGCGCTTGTGTTAACTTCATTATCACGCGGTGTATCGCGATTTGAGTGAGAGGTGAGGAGTGGCGACACAACATCGACTACCCTGTTTCCTTTTGTGGGAGACGGAGAGCCATGGCCGACTGAAATGCTGCTCCTCGCACTGGCAGCGCCTGTCTTGGCAGACTCAAAAATCTTTTTAAAAAAGCCCTGCTTCTTACTCTTTGGGGTAGAAAGACCACCAAACACTCCACCCGCGTCGCCTACATCATTGTCATTAGACGACCATGGAATGGCCGATGATGCGCCCTGGCGAGATGTGTTGTGACTTGAGTGATAGGATACCCCTGTCATAGGTGATTCTGGTCTATCCATGTGTCCCGCATCACTGAAGCCACGAGAGCGAACTGTATCCATGGCGGTGTTCGGCCTTTGGTAGGTCCCATTCCGTCTTGCGTAGCTCCCGGCGCTAGTCGCACTAAACCCCCCAGCGGAAAACCCACTCATCAAGCTCTGGCCAGTCTTGTCTGTACTCGTCGTTTGATTGGTCCCGATGCTTTGCACTCCACTAGAGCTTGTAGTATTGGACTTGTTCGTGAAGGTTCGATTCAACCTGTCATTTCTCATATCTCTCCCGGACCTACGCTCGCTCAGGTGTGGATACTGGGCAGGGATAGAATTGTGGCGTGTGGCATGCTTTGGGGGTGGCGGAGGAGGTTGATCGTCCCCTCCTGTTTCGTCGTCCTCGGGCGGACGGTTTTGAGATTCCAGCTGTCGAAGACGGCTCTCCATCCGTTGGACATAGTTGTTTAATTGAGGCGGGCCATCCATATGATCGTGGGAATAGACGCTGTTGCGGTGCACCAGCTCACCACGAGCCTGCTGCTTATTGCCATCAAACCCGAGCGAGGTCAATGGTCGACGTCTAGTAGCTGGAGGCGTTTTGTCATTCATATCATCGTACGCATCGCCAGACCAGGGGTTGTTGAATGCCGGTGGGGGAGACGGTGAAGGTGCTTGGCGTGGCGAGGGCGAGGGAGGGTGATCTCGTGGCAAGCCCATGTCCTCCAATGAAGTCATAACATCCTCCATAGCGTCTCTCAATGGAGATGGGGTGTTACCGTTTGCATCTGATTGGGCGGACATCCCGGAACGTGTCGACATGGCTCCAGGTGAAGGAGTACGGGAAAATATCACGTAACGATCGTTCATGTTCAATGGAGTAGGAGAGCGTGAAGGCATTGGAGAATGATTTGGGGGCTTTGGGGAGCGTAGTAAGCGCTGCGGCTGTTGTGACGCGTGCATAGGCGGCTGAGGCGAGTGTGACCGAGGACGATTGACAGCGACTCGGTGTGGTGGGGGAGGGGGGAGGAGGGGGAGACTCCTCACGTTCTTGCATCTGCATCGGAGAGACTTGCTGGGGCATTGGTGAGATTGTGCGATGCGGCATCTGCGAGACCTCGTGATTCATGGGAGAATCGTCATAGTACATTGGAGAGGGTGCCCGTTGTGGCATAGTAGGTGGTGCATGGTAAGGCATTGGCGAAACAGCACGATGGGGCATCGGTGAAACTTGTCGATGCCTAGGAGACTCATCATAGTACATCGGAGAGGGCGCTCGGTGAGGCATGGTGGGTGGCGCATGATAGGGCATTGGCGAAACCTCTCGATGCCTCGGAGAGTCGTCGTAGTACATTGGAGATGCTCCTCGCATGGCAGCTGATGTATTGTACGGTGCCGGCGATACTGCACGATTAGGCATTGGTGAAACAGACCGATGGGCCATTGGGGAAGCCGCGCGAGGTGGCAAAGGAGAGGCTTCTTGACGCGATGGGGGAGCTTGATAATACACCGGAGAGCTTTCGTGGGCCATCGGGGAGACCTCTCGAACCATTGGCGAGACTTCACGGGAAGACGGACGCGAGGAAGATACGCTACCGCGAGGCATAATTGCAGACGGTGACCGTTCAGGTTCCATGGATGCGCGGGGTGAAACGCCGCGGGTGGAAGGACGGGAAGAGACAGACGAAGGACGAGATGACATAGAGCCCTGGTTCTTGACCACAGACGCATGGGTACGCAGAGGTTTGACGCTCCTGGGGACACCCCCATCTCTAGGAGGCGTCTGTGGAATAGAGCTCTTGACTGGGGTGTTTGATCTGCTGCGAGCCAGGTTTGAGGCCGGGGAGAGGGCTTCCTTATGCGCTTGGAATGGTTTCCGGAAGACGGTCTTTGCTTTCTTGGGCGCGGACGTCGGATTGTTAATTGGCGAAGATCCTGCTTGAACCATTGGGCTGGTATCACGGCTGATGGGGACAAAGTCTTCACTCATGAGCTCAACAAAGTTGGAGGGAAAGAGTCCAACCGCGCGCTTATCACGGCGCAAACGACCCATCCACCACTGGCCATCTCCCGCATTCAGACATTCGATCAGATCACCCTCCACGAAGCCCAAGTCCCGCGTGGTCTCTCCTCCCCACGAATACACTGCTCGGCACCAGCATGGAAACCGCGATGGCAACTGGGACGTGCTGGGTGCCATCGCGATCGATGGCGTATGATTCGGGCGGGCGCAAAAGGACAAATCGCTTCATACGTAGGGGCTAGTTTTGAAGAAGACTCCAGCCAGCACGGTTCAACTGGCCGACCAATGGATGGAATGTTGGGGATGTAATTGGACTCAAGCGAAGTCGGAGTTTGGGCGCGGAGGGGGCTGAAAGGTGCGAAAATCACGAGGGTCAAAGTGGATTTAGGCCAAGATCATGGCGCAAGCGATAGAAGAGGCGACTCTAAGGGTTGAGGATAATGTCTCTGAGGCAACAGTAGGGGGTGAAATTGGGGAAGAAGAGAGGGCGAAGCAGTTCAGACGGTGAGACCCGAGCTTGTTGTTTACGCGGGAGATCACCCAATTAGGTCTAGCGGCCAGGAGACTTGTCTTATCGATAAGCTTAATGCACGGTTGTCATCGGTTTCCAGGGTGTTTGCACTCCGGGCCCGTGCGCCATGGGGGTTTTTATCGTTCCTGCCTGTGTGTACTTGCTGTATAGCAATGGATCTGATAGGTTGAGCTTCTGAGGGACGCCCAATTGCATGGGTTCATGTTGCGTCTATAGATCTGAATTCATGGTTGGTACAGCCCCTCCCGACCATGATCCATGGTCGTCACCACGAACCAAAACCCTGGCAACATCCCGCCTCCCCACTCCTCCAAACATCACCCCGCTCTAGCACTAGTGATCCTACAGTTCAGCTTCTCCATTTCTTTCGGCTCGATTTACCCCTGGCCACGGAATTGATTTGGGTTTCATTATACATGAACCTTATCATATTGGTCTTGTTCATCACTTGATATGTCGCCTAGCTACAGTACCATTCAGGAATGTCAATTTGGAAGATCCCCGACAGAAATGGTATTGAAAGGTGAAACTATAATGATAGGACAAAAGGTTGGCAAAGCATCCCCATTTCTATGACGAGCAGATGTCCAGGGAGATCTGCAGATGGCCAATTGGCCCGTATGTCCTTCTGTAAGGCTGTTCACCAGCTTTTGGCGGTTCATAAATTATCGCGATCAGCTTTCCGGGACCATTTCAAGCTAAATCGAGCAGTCGCGACCAGAACATATCGAATGTGTCTCAAACTTTCCATCCAAAATTAATCCTCAAATTCGATCATTCAAGAATATTCGCCAAGTGAATTTGTTGACTGAGGCAATCTTGTGTCTCGCCGAATTAGGTCAGCTTACATTCCGAGACTGAAGGAATGACCGGCCACATCCAAACAATTTACCGAATGCAGCTAGCCGGTAGATGAAGTTGCAATTCATTACCAAATCCCATCTATTTTCAACGCTCATCAGGAGAACGGCCCCTCGTTCGATTCGGAGTTCGAATGGGATCCGCTCTCCCTCAAACTACCGGAAGCGGATACTTGTTTAGACATATTTTCGCCATCGCAACAGCACGATTCGACGAACACATCATTAAATACATACAATGTACGTTCTGAAAAGATTCCAACGTCCGAAACTCAGGGCCGTGGCGTTTATGAGCGATGTAAATATGTTTTCAGACACCAAAGAGCTTGTTTCGGGCCGGTCCATCAGCATACCACAATCTCGAGAGAGCATTCAATGTGATTATGTTAAAAGAACATGTTGCCCGAGTAATAGAAGCATGTAGATCACACTCACCAGTCGATTGAATTGGGCAATTGCTTGCCAATCTCTTGATAGCCTCCACCTTCTATA
Source organism: Penicillium longicatenatum (assembly GCF_028827895.1). NCBI lineage: Eukaryota > Fungi > Ascomycota > Eurotiomycetes > Eurotiales > Aspergillaceae > Penicillium > Penicillium longicatenatum. The sequence goes on along the minus strand of NW_026643120.1, from coordinate 2,410,863 downwards.
CCGTTTCACTCCCTACTGAGACTGGGTGAACATCCCAAGATGGCACCCTTAAAGACCTTGCTGGCCTTGGCTGGCTCAGGGTTGACGCAATTGGCTTTCGCTAAGTTGGTTCAATTTGATCTCGATCTTACTTGGGAAAAAGGCGCTCCGGATGGCAATGTTCGGGAAATGGTTTTCATGAACGGTCAATTTCCCGGTCCTGAATTACGACTAGACCAAGGTGACGATGTTGAGGTATGAGCTCGCGACCTTTTTCATTCTCAGTATCGCATAATGACAGTGAGCAGGTCACCGTTCACAACCACCTACCATTCAATACCTCCCTTCATTTCCATGGAATTGAACAACTCAATACCCCATGGTCAGATGGCGTTCCAGGGTTAACCCAGAAGCCCATTGAGCCGGGTCGCAATTGGACATATCGGTGGAAGGCCACCCAGTATGGAACCTATTGGTACCATTCCCATGCCCTTGGGGAGATGATGAATGGTCTCTATGGCCCGATCTGGATCAAGTAAGCTCCGTCGAGAGTGTATAGCAATGACTCGTGATACTAACTAGTGCCAGTCCGGCACCTGAAACGCCGCAGCCTTTCCATCTCATCTCAAGTAACCCGGCCGACATCGAAGCCATGCAACGGGCAGAGAAGGATCCACAGTTGATCATGTTGTCTGATTGGGATCATTTGACCTTTGACCAATATCAGAAGCTGCAGGTGGATAGTCATATGGAAGTCTTGTAAGTGAGTCTTCGCCCCTCAATACAGCCACCACTAACTGTAATAGTTGTATGGACAGTGTTCTCATCAACGGCCGTGGCGCAGTTTACTGCCCCGGAGGTGAGAACATCTCTAATGTTGAGCTCAGTTATATAAAAACTGCTATGGACCACACGCCTTTGACAGATAAAGGGTTCGTTCCGGATTCTTGGACTGGCATGAATTGAAGATACTAATGCGATTTCTTCAAACTCCAGGTGCTTACCGAACATCTACAAGGTGCAGGGTGATTTCCCCCCGTATGACGAGACGAAGATCCCTCAGGGCGTCAACTGGGGATGCCAACCCACGACCGGAAATCACGAGATTATTGAGGTAGATGGCAATGCTGGTTGGGTGAGCTTGAAATTCATCAGTGCTGCCGCTTTGAAGGCTCTCATTTTCTCTATTGATGAACACCCGATGTACATCTACGAAGTAGACGGCAGCTATGTGGAGCCTATGCTTGTCGAGGCCTCTAGTATCTACACCGGCGAACGATACGCAGCGATGATCAAGCTTGATAAGCCTTGGAAAGACTATACCATTCGAGTCCCAGATACCCAGGGTGACCAGATCATTTCTGGTTTCGCTACCATGCGCTACAAGAGCTCCACGAACCGTGACCCGTCGCGCCCCTATGTCAACTACGGTGGAACTAATACATCTGCTTCCGTTGTGTATATGGACAACAGGGCAATCCACCCATACCCTGCCGTTACTATCCCCGACAAAGCCGATCAGCTTGTTAATCTGACCCTTGGTCGCTCAGGCTCGTCCTACACATTCACTATCTCTGGTGGCCACCTGTGGAACGAGATGGCTAACTTGGATAACCCGATTCTCTACGACCTCGAAGGCAAGAATAACTTGGCACCTGAGCTTATCATCGAAACCAAGAATGGCACCTGGGTCGACATTCTTCTGCAGCTCGGTCATTTCCCTCACACAGCCGACGTAACCGGTGCGCATGTCATACATAAGCATTCTAACAAAGCTTTCATTCTTGGTGTCGGCCCCGGATTCTTCAACTGGGCCAACACCGAGGAAGCAATTGCTGAGCATCCTGAGTATTTTCAGCTGCAGAATCCTTCCATGCGAGACACTTTTGTTACTCAAGGCAACCGCGGCTCAACATGGATGATTATACGTTACCAGGTGATTAATCCAGGGCCCTTCATTTTCCACTGTCACCTTGAGACACACATGGCGAATGGCATGGCCGTCGCTCTGCTCGATGGCGTGGATGCCTGGCCTCAGGTACCCGCGGGTGAGGACCAAAGTCCTAACCCGATTCCGGCCTCCATTCCAGTCTCTGCTCCAAGCAGCAGCCCCAGTTCCCAACCGATTTCTCCTTATTTCGAACCATCTTCTACACCTCTCGTTGAGCCATCCACTTTCAGCTCACAGCCATTTCCATCGAGTATTTGGCCGTTCACACCCTATGCTCAAACCCATACTCCCAACCCTGGGCTGTACACACCCAGCGCTCAGTCGCCTGCACCCTCTTCCCAGACTACCCCTAATTATCAATCCTACACCTCTAGTGCCCAGTCTCCTGCACCCCAGTCTGAGACTTCGGATCCATATCTTGAGCCTCCGTCGGAGACTTCGGATCTATATCTTGAGCTCCCGTCGGAGACTTCGGATCTGTATCTTGAGCCCCCGTCGGCCACTTGGCTTTCAAGACACAAAAAGGATCGCCGTGCTATTGAAAAATTGCGCCAATCTGAAGGCGAGGACGCTGAAAAGAGACGCAAAGCCTATCCTCATGAAGTTACCTTGATTGAGGAAAAGAAAATTCACAAAAAGTTAGCGGGAAAGCCTCAGTGAGCTTGAAGTGGCCGAAGGGGTACGTACTCAAAACGCAACTCGTTTCGGTTTGTGAATTTTGGAGTTAATGCTGTTCTTTAATCAACCTCATGTATTAATTTCGGACACAAAAACATTTGCATGGCTATATCCATCTTAATCTGATAATTCAAAATGTTGATAAACGCAATTCTAGTTCTGATCTTACTGTAAAGGTTCCGGATAGCGAGAAGATTATATTATTTCATTTCAAACAAAGTTCCTTTTTTTAACACAATTAGACAGCCCCGACTCCTATGCGTGCGAGAGACTCGACCGTCCGAGCGTTATACCGGAGTACCAAAACGTGAACATGTCTCTAAATCCCCAAGCTGCCCCCATTTTGGTTATATTTTGTTTGCAACCTCTTTCTGTGGCGTTCTCGGTCCGCGGCACGTGTGACCCACTTGGATCTGCGATCTGTCGATCGATTTCCCATATTGCCATGGTATCATCTGAGCGTTCGTGTCTTTATTGTCATTGTCATGAGATGCAGCTCTCCATACTACATACCAGCGTTCTCGCCAGCCGCTGGAAGGGATATTTTATGAGCAGCTCCGGCGGTTGCGTTCCCTGAATTCGGCACCTCTGAGCCCAGCTTAGCTCCGTCAAAACCTTCCATAAAATGAATTATTGCCTCAGGAATCCTGAAGCCTGCTGTCACCTACAATGATTATTAATTCAGAATTCGATAGCAAATCCTCAACCACGCAGATAGTCATGACGTATTATATATCCCTTGCTCATTGTCATTATACCCACTTACTCGATTCGCATGAGATCTTCAGCCATTTTACTATTTTTGCACAATGTTACATTCCGAGCCCGATCGATCGACGCGCCACGGCTTGCCGAGACATGTTCTAAGACTCATCCAAGCCACGCCCTGGAATGGTAACTTGCAAGACTTTATGCCTAAATTCGTAGTACCTGGAGATGCCCTGAAGCTTGAGATGCCCCTGTTCGGGTGGACTGAATGCCCTGAGACAGCCCAGAGGAAAAGGCAGTTTTACTTGATGTCCCTTTCGCTATTCCAAGGTTTTTCATAAGGTTCAATCCCTTCAACACCGCAATGTGCCTAGGGCAAACTCATCACGTGACCTACATATCCCGAGGCCGGGTGCAACATTCCGAAAACGGCGATTGCAACTATAGGGCCTTTTTGGTCTACATGAGTCTTTTCCAGTGCCTAATCCTGGGATTAGGTCATATGTCATGGGCGAATTACCTAAAGTCCCCCATTTTAGCTTCACACCAGAAAAGAAATTTACAGTCATGTCCGCAAACAGCATGTGGATAGCCTCATCACCGCGAGGTTCCAAGTACTATGGGTTGTTGTGCCGCAAGAAAAAGTTCAGCATCCTATCTTAGAACCAAGGAACTGAGTAATAGACTGTTTTATAACGTCAATGATCATACTCTATAGATAATATGGGAGAATACATCTCGAGGTTCGCACCAACTATCAATATTATTTGGACCACAGCTCTGAAGTGACGTCCCATTCATAGCTTAGCCAGACCCCTTTCCCATTCGACCGGATGCTACCGAGGCAGGCCACGCAGACGGTTTGGTGGGGTCGATCTCCTTGATAGAACACGTCTTGTCCCTTTTGGGATGACATTCCCAAGGAAAAACAGGGAATTAAAAAGAAAATCCAAAATTTATTCGAAGGCAACAAACGCTTCCATGATGAATGATGCCTTCCGATCCAGACCTGCCCCACATAGTAGGTTGCAGCCGTAGTAGATGTATAAAATATCATGTTCATGAATTCGCGCCTGCTTGTAAACTCTTTTCCATCTGTTTCCTTCCCAGTAAAGTTTTGCATTCCCTGGCCAGTGTTGGGGATAGAGTATGCAGGGCCCCAGTCGTGTGTATCTCTTCGGAGATCAAACTGCTGATTTCGACTCGGGTCTTCGTCGCCTTCTGCAAGCCAAGAATGACTCGCTCCTGACTGCCTTCTTCCAGAAATGCTATCATGCATTGCGAATTGAGATAAGCAAGCTGCCGCCATCCGAGCGGCAGATGTTCCCCCGTTTCACGAGCATTGTCGATCTTCTGGCAAGATACCGTGAGCATGGTCCCAATGCTGCATTGGAAAGCACATTGACGACCATCTATCAGCTGGGATGTTTTGTTCAGTAAGGCTCGATAAATCCCCATTGACAGAATCTGATGGCTGACGGTAAAAAATTAGCTACTATGGAGACCTTGGAAATGCTTATCCTTCTGGATCCGAGAGTTTCATTGTCGGTCTTTGCACAGGCGAGCTAGCTTCCGCAGCCGTGAGCTCATCCAAGACTGTTGGAGAGCTCATGGCGGCGGGTGTCCAGACCGTTGTTCTGGCCCTTCGACTTGGAATGTGCGTTTTCAAAGTCAAGGACTTGGTGGAGACGAACAATTCAGCATCGCCAAGTTGGTCTGTGTTGGTATCGGGAATTCGGGAGCAAGAGGCTCTAGAACTAATTGAGAAATTCGGCAACATCAATGTGAGTAATGTAGGAAATAAGAGAAGAGAAAAAAGACTGACCCATAACAGGCTGTTCCCCGGGCTTCCCAGCCATATGTTAGCGCTGTTAGCCTAAACGGCGTGACAATCAGTGGTCCCCCAACTACTTTGGATCGATTCATTGAAAAGTCACTTTCCAAAGCTCAAAAGCCTCTGAGAGCTCCTATTCACGGTCCATATCATGCCGCTCATCTGTATGACGAGAGGGATATCGACCGGATCATGGAATCTTGGCCAAAAGACGAGTTCTCAAGCTACGTCCCGCAAATTCCCATCATCTCAAGCGAGACAGGGCAAGCTATCGAAGCTCAAGATTTTGAAGAGCTGTTAAGATTCTCCCTTGGAGAAATTCTTCTGAAACAGCTATGCTGGGATAAGGTCGTTGATGCATGCTCCTCGACTCTACAAATGACCGATGAAAAATGCACTTTACTACCAGTCTCTACTACCGCAACGCAAAGTCTCCACACCGCGCTGAAGAAATCTGGAATTTTGGATATTGAGCTCGACAATGCCATCGGTGATGTAAAGACGGACTCAAAGGGTGGTAATCATAGTGGTCGCTCAGAGCAATCCAAGATTGCCATCATTGGTCTCTCTGGACGTTTCCCCGAGGCCCCTGACACCGAAGCTTTGTGGGATCTCCTATACAAAGGACTCGATGTTCATCGCGAAGTCCCTGCTGACCGTTGGGACGTCAAAGCTCATGTGGATATGGATGGGAATCGGCGAAACACCAGCAAAGTTCAATACGGATGTTGGATCAACGAGCCGGGTCTTTTTGATCCTCGATTCTTCAACATGTCCCCTCGTGAGGCATTACAGGCAGACCCCGCCCAGCGATTGGCTCTGCTCACTGCGTACGAAGCCTTCGAGATGGCCGGTTTCATCCCGGACAGCACCCCATCTACACAGAAGAACCGAGTTGGTGTGTTCTATGGCATGACCAGTGACGATTACCGCGAGATCAACAGTGGCCAAGACATTGATACTTACTTCATTCCTGGTGGTAACCGTGCCTTTACCCCAGGTCGCATCAACTACTACTTCAAATTCAGCGGTCCTAGTGTCAGTGTCGATACAGCGTGTTCCTCCAGTCTTGCTGCGATTCATGTCGCGTGCAACTCACTCTGGAAGAATGATTGTGACTCTGCCGTGGCAGGTGGTGTCAACGTCCTGACCAACCCTGACAACCACGCTGGACTTGACCGAGGTCATTTCCTCTCGCGAGGCGGAAACTGCAACACCTTCGACGATGGCGCCGATGGCTACTGTCGAGCTGACGGTATAGGTTCTGTTGTTTTAAAGAGACTTGAAGATGCTCAAGCAGACAACGATCCCATCTATGGTATCATCAACGGCGCATACACGAACCACTCCGCCGAGTCTGTTTCCATTACTCGTCCTCTTGCCGGAGCACAGGCTTTCATCTTTGACAAACTTCTCAACGAAGCTAATGTCAGCCCCAAAGACATTAGCTACATTGAGATGCACGGAACCGGCACTCAGGCCGGCGATGCCGTGGAGATGCAATCAGTTCTCGAAGTTTTCGCTCCCGATTATCGTCGTGGTCCATCTCAATCCCTCCACCTTGGCTCCGCAAAGTCGAACATTGGTCATGGAGAATCCGCCTCTGGTGTCTCTGCCCTGATCAAGGTATTGGTCATGATGCAGAAGAACATGATTCCTCCCCACTGTGGAATCAAGACTAAGATCAACCACAACTTTCCCACGGATCTTAAGCAACGGAATGTTCACATTGCTATGGAGCCTACTCCATGGAATCGCCCTGCTGGTGGAAAGCGATCCACCTTTGTCAACAACTTCTCCGCCGCCGGTGGAAACACTGCATTGTTAGTGGAAGATGCTCCTATCCAAGAGCGCACTGGCAGCGACCCGCGATCTGTGCACACAGTGACCATCTCGGCGAGATCACAGTCTGCCCTTAAGAACAACGCCGCTGCTCTGGTTCAATACATTGACACTAACAAGAATCTGTTCAATGTAAATGAGGCCAAGCTTCTTGGCGATCTTGCTTATACCACCACTGCCCGGCGCATTCACCATACATTCCGGGCCAGTGCTACCGGTTCTACCTTGGATGAAATCCGAGCTGGTTTGAACGCAAGTGCAAACCGTGAGAGTATTACCCCTGTCCCTGCTACTGCACCTGGAGCCGGTTTCATTTACACTGGCCAAGGAGCTCAGTACAGCGGTATGGGAAGCCAGCTGTTTGAGAACAACTCTCAATTCCGAACCCATATTGAACATTTGGATCGCATTGTACAGAGTTTCGATTTCCCATCCATCGTGCCTTTGGTGAATGGAAGCGTTCCTGTGGAGGAGCTCAGTCCTATCGTGACTCAACTAGGAACTACTTGCATTCAGATGGCTCTGACTAAGTTCTGGATATCTCTTGGTGTCACGCCGGCATTTGTTCTTGGACATAGCTTGGGCGAGTATGCCGCATTAAACGCTGCTGGTATTCTGAGCACCAGTGATACTATCTACCTCGCTGGTCGACGGGCCCAGCTTCTCACTGAGAAATGTCAAATGGGCACTCACGCCATGTTGGCTGTCAAGTCCTCAGTGGCCCAGGTAAAGCAGTACCTGGAAGGTGATCTCGCTGAAGTTGCTTGCATCAACGCACCCAGTGAGACTGTCATCAGTGGCGCTAGCGAGAAGATTGATCAGTTTGCCGAAAAGCTAGCCAACGAAGGATTTAAGGCTACAAAGCTTAAGGTACCCTTTGCTTTCCACTCGGCTCAGGTTGACCCCATTCTTGAAAGCCTCGAGAGGATTGCTAAGGGAGTTACTTTTAATGAGCCCAAGATTCCTTTTGTGTCTGCTCTTCTTGGGGATGTCATCAAGGAGGCTAACCCTGAGGTCCTTGGCCCCACCTATCTTACTCGCCACTGCCGTGAATCTGTCAACTTCCTTGCTGCTCTGGAGGCTGTCCGCCACGAGAAGTTAATGAGCGACAAGACTCTTTGGGTTGAGATTGGATCTCACCCAGTGTGCTCTGGAATGGTGAAGTCTACCTTTGGTCCCCAGGTCCTCACAGTCGCATCCCTCCGTCGCCAGGAGGATGCATGGAAGGTTCTTTCGACAAGCCTTTCGGCTCTTTACATGGCTGGAGTGGACATTCGCTGGAAGGAATACCACCAGGACTTCAGCTCCATGCATGAGGTCCTCAACCTTCCTGCCTACAAGTGGGATCTGAAGAACTATTGGATTCCATACACCAACAACTTCTGTCTCCTGAAGGGTGCCCCTGCAACCTCCACTGCTGAAACTACCCCTGTTACCACCTTCCTGACAACTTCTGCCCAAAAGATTCTGGAGACCAATGGGGACAGCAACACGGCAACAGTGACCATCGAAAACGATATTGCTTATCCCGAGTTGAACCGTGTCATTCAGGGTCACAAGGTCAATGGTGCTGCTCTCTGTCCATCTTCGCTCTATGCGGATATTGCTCAGACATTGGGCGAGTTTCTGGTTGAAAAGTATAAGCCTGAATGGAAAGAGCGTGGCTTCGATGTATGTGAGGTCGTTGTGCCAAAGCCCCTCATTGCCAAGGGTGGCAAGCAGCTTTTCCGTGTTTCAGCAACAACCAACTGGGCCGAGGAGAAGGCCCAGGTCAAGGTCTGGTCTGTTACTCCTGAGGGTAAGAAGATTCTTGACCACGCTACTTGCACCATCAAGTTCTTCGACACCCATGCGGCTGCAGAAGAATGGAAGCGTCATACCTACCTCATCAAGCGAAGCATTCAACATCTTCAGGAAAGTACCGAGTCTGGTGGGGCTCATCGCATGAAGCGTGGAATGGTTTACAAGCTTTTCAGCGCCCTTGTGGATTACGACGAGAACTATAAGTCGATCCAAGAAGTTATTCTAGATAGTGAGCAGCACGAAGCCACTGCGCTAGTCAAGTTTGCTGCTCCTCCAGGAGACTTCCACCGCAATCCATTCTGGATTGACAGCATCGGTCATCTCTCTGGCTTTATCATGAATGCCAGCGATGGTATCGATTCGAAGAACCAGGTGTTCGTCAACCATGGATGGGACTCCATGCGTTGCTTGAAGAAATTTGACCCCAGCGTCACATACCGTACTTATGTTCGGATGCAGCCTTGGAAAGACTCGATCTACGCTGGTGATGTATACCTCTTTGAGGGAGACAACATTGTTGCCGTCTATGGTGGCGTCAAGTTCCAGGCGCTGTCGCGGAAAATTCTGGACATGGCCCTTCCTCCTGCTGGCTCTAAGCCTGCTCCTGCTGCGGCTAAGACCAGACCCGCACCTATTGACACCAAGAAAGCTCGCGTGCCTCCTGTCAAGAAAGCTTCATCTTCTCCCAAATCTGCTGGTTCTGGTATTGCGGTGAAGGCTCTGAATATCCTGGCAGAGGAAGTTGGTCTTTCTGCTTCTGATATGACAGACGACCTGAACTTTGCAGACTATGGAGTTGACTCTTTGCTCTCCTTAACAGTGACTGGACGTTACCGAGAGGAAATGAGCCTCGACCTGGATTCCAATGTCTTCATCGATCAGCCTACGATCAAGGACTTCAAGCAGCTCTTGGCCTCAATGAACCCCGAGAGCAGCAGTGATGGATCCGGCAGTGATAACGACATGTCATCCGCAGCATCTTCAACTGACCTCTCGACTCCCAACTCCAGCGGTCTTCCCACGCCTGCTAACGAAAAGACCATGGTGCTCGAGACTGAGCAACATGACAGTATGAAGCAAATCTGTGAAATCCTCGCTGAAGAGATTGGTGTCCAACCTGACGAACTGCAAGGAGATGTCAACCTTGCAGAAATGGGTCTGGACTCATTGATGTCGCTCACTGTCTTGGGCAAGATCCGCGAAACTCTGGACCTCGAGCTGTCGGGAGAGTTTTTCATTGAGAACCAAACTATCAATGAGGTTGAAGTGGCTCTTGACTTGAAGCCAAAGGCGGCTCCTGCCCCTGAGCCGATTCAACTTCCCAAGCAGATCCAGGAAGAGGCACCCAAGGCCCTTTCTAGCACTGCAATTCAGCATCCCCCCGCAACCTCCATCCTTCTCCAAGGAAACCCCAAGACAGCCACGCAGAAGCTCTTCCTTTTCCCAGATGGCTCTGGATCCGCTACATCCTACGCCACAATCCCAGGTATCTCTCCAGACGTCGCCGTGTACGGACTTAACTGCCCCTACATGCGGACCCCGGAGAAGCTGAAGTTCAGTCTGGACGAGCTGACATATCCTTACGTTGCCGAAATTCGTCGCCGCCAGCCAAAGGGTCCGTACAATTTCGGTGGTTGGTCCGCAGGTGGTATCTGCGCCTACGACGCAGCCCGCCATCTGATCTTCGACCAAGGCGAGCAAGTCGATCGTCTCCTCCTTCTGGATTCTCCATTCCCCATTGGCCTCGAGAAGCTTCCACGTCGTCTGTACCGCTTCTTCGACACCATCGGCCTTTTCGGCGAGGGCAAAGCTCCCCCGCCTAGCTGGCTACTTCCCCACTTCCTGGCCTTTATTGACTCCCTTGATGCATACAAGGCTGCGCCTTTCCCCTTCAACGACGAGAATCTCGCCAAAAAGATTCCCAAGACTTTCATGGTCTGGGCTAAGGATGGTGTTTGTAACAAGCCTAACGATCCTCGCCCTGCACCTGCCGAGGATGGCAGCCCTGACCCCAGAGAGATGTTATGGCTACTGAACAACCGGACTGATCTTGGTCCCAATGGATGGGATACACTTGTTGGCCCGAAGAATGTCGGTGGTATTACTGTGATGGAGGGCGCCAATCATTTCACCATGACTCGTGGTGAAAAGTCCAAGGAGCTGGCAGCGTTCATCGCTGGAGCTATGCAGTCTTCGACTTAAAGCGATGGCTTTTTACGTTTCTTCCTGTCATTTCCTTCTACTTTTGTCCTTCATTTTTTTCTTCTGTTTCTTATGTATTTTTAATTTTGACAAGATTGCCGGAGTTTTTGCTTCATTCTTTCTTTGATTCTGTGAGCATTTTTCGTGTCTATTACTACCATTGTATACATGATTTGGTGATACAGGCCAATAATATTATAATTTCTTATAATAATTTTTTTTGAAAAAAGTACGATTAAGTTTAGACTTCTGGTAGACCATTTGGGCTCAAGGATGAATTGATCTGCGCTTTACTTGCTTGAAATCTGAGTTGTACTTGGGCGGGACAATTGAAATGTAACGAGACTAAAAATGCTCTGGCCAGGCTGACCAGCAGCGTCATAGGTAGAGCAAGGGAACGTTGCAAATTTGAATGGAAGGATCTAGAACAGTTTGATGGAGTCTTCAAAGCTGTGTGCGTCATAGACTACTTCAATAAGTAGGTAGTTTGATCTGTATGATTTGATTGAAACCTATCATAGATATTGAATCTTAAAAATAACTCTGTTAGTTTCGAGGGAGACCCGTTGTTACGGCAAAACCTCCGAACTGAAACGCAAGCCACTGCCTCGACCAGCGAGGCCACCATTGCCATTGCCGTTTCCATTTCCATTGTTCACCCCAGGGCTCGTTGGGCGACTTGATGCGGCCCATTTTGGACTTCGTGGTTGTGTGCTGGTCGAGCGGGTAGAAGGTCGATTTTTGCGGATCTCTCGCAGCTCTTCCTCCTTCCTGCGCAGGAGGTCATTACGAGAGGCAAGCATAAGCTCAAGTTCTTCAATTCGGGAGATGTGGGTGGCCGAGTCACTCGCATTGACGATTCCGCGTAGTTGAACGGAGTTGTTATCGGCCTTAAGTTTGAGAGACTCATTCTCGGCTTGGAGTTGACGCAATTCATTCCCAGCCTGAGCAGCAGCGTTAGATGCGTTTTGGTATTGCTCTCGAGTGTACTCCGCTTGATTCTTTTCATAGTCGGCCTTGCGTTCCAGGCTTATGGCGTCCTTTTTCAGGAGGCGGATCTCTTCGCGGGCTGCCTCGAGCTCCGCCAGTGAGCCGCCACCATTCTTGAGTTCTTGGCGAGCCTCTTCAAGTTCCTTCTTCAGTTGGCTTCGTTCCTCCTTCAACTTGGTGACGTCTTCTTTTGATTTCTCTGTTCGTTGTTCCATGGACTTCTTGGATGCTTCCAACTTGTCACGTTCTTGCCGGACCTTGTGGAGCTCGTTCTTTCGATTCTCATACCGATATTGGAGACTACTCAATGATCTATCCTTGTCCTGGTATCGGGACTGCCACTGATTCAACTCGTGCTTTAACTGCTCTTTTTCGACGGTGTGGTTACTTTTCATTTGAACAAGATTTGCTTCCAAATGATGAAGTTCGTCTTCCAGGCTTTGACTGGGATCCTTTGTTGACTGAGTGCTAGTACCTGGAAGGTCGACTCTGGCGCGTTTAGAGGTGTTGTCCTCTTTATCATCGTCAGGCTGAATAAGGGTTAGTGTGATATAACAAAGATGGTTTAATGCATTGACTCACTAACGAACGCTTCTGAGCCGCCACTTGGGACTCGTCAGACGATGATGTCTGATCCGATTCTTCGGAAGGCGCAAAGTTAAGGGACTCAACCATTGGCAGTTGCCAAGAAGCGAAACTGTGCAGTAAATAGTTGACGATTTCTTCCGCGTCTTCCTGCACATTGAGGGCATCATGTTGGAGATCACCTGCTTCACCGTGGAGCCGAGCAGTGTATTGCAAAAGCAGTCGCAATCGCTCAGACTCGGTCGTGTCTGGGAGGCACCGCTCAACATGTTCACAAGTGTTAGAAATGAAGAGCCAAATAACGGGAAGAAGACCGCCGTTGCGAGTATATGTTCTACGAATATACTCCACGGCCGGACTGCTGGGATTGAATGCCGTGTCGAAAACAAGGATTGCACATGGGGCTCTGAACATATCTCGCACATTGCCATTGGAGTGAACCCCAAAGCTGAGAGGGCCTTTCGCCAGAGATACCTCCAAATTACCACCCAACTCTTCCCGAGGCCGAGTGTACGTAAAACCCTTGCCTCGAAGATAGCGCTCAATAATGGTTTGCTTCTGATCGTTTTGGACAGCGATGATGATATGAAGCTCATGAGTGCTTGCAAGTTCAATCAAGTACCCGAGTAGAAGGAATTTAGAGCTGGAATACTCTGCCCATTTGGCCTGCGACTCCAGACCGCTATCTCCCGCTGCCAGGTGTTCAGGGATATTCAAGTCAGGATGAGTGGTTACATTGTTCAGTCGAGCTATAATTTCGTAAACTTTTGACTGCAACGAATCTCGCTGCAAACGCGTAAATTAGCCATAATCCGTGATGGATTCAAGCTAAACTTACATCAGAGGATGGAGTCCGAGAATTGTGACGAGAAAGAGTCAGATATTCCTGCATTGTTGAAGCTCCATCTGAAATCACGCGCTCGTAGTCGTCCTTTATTCTTGAATCCATGGGCAGTGTCAAGGCAAATTCGGCCGGACCAAGACGGACAGCGCCCGGCTGGGTCACTTCAACATCGCCCACTGTCAATGCACTAGGCTGAATGGTCTGAATTCCAGTCCCATCATGGGCGAGATGGGTTGAGTGCAGTAAAGAATCCGCATGAGCATGATGGACGGCAGTGTGAGAGTGTGCCATGTTCTCTTCCTCTGCCCGAACGCTCAAAGGAATTGCCGTTTCAGGAAAAGACGGAGGCACTGCAGCTTCTATATCTCCGACAGAAGATGGTGTATCACTTGCAGGAACAGAGGATATGGGATTTCCCAGGTGGAACCTTTTGTCTTCCATACTGGCACGTGGATGCCTCACAGGATATCGGAAACCCTGGAACAGGCGCTTTGAAGAAAAGTACCAGATTGAATAAGGGAATAGTCCCGAAATTTTTTTTCCTGGGGAAAGGAGGCAACAGGAACTGTTTAGAGAAAAAGAAGGCTCGAGAACAGGTCGAGAGCAAAAAAGGGGTGGTGATGGAGATCAAAGAAAGAACAAGAGCAAGTTAATGATCAAAATGCTCTCAACAAGTCAAATATTGACAGGTAACAGTGTTGATCAAATCAAAAAGACAAGTATTGACAGTCTTCGACCTTGATTTGCGTGCAGATCAGTATGCCAGCTCCGAGTTTCAAATTGGCATCTATGCTCTGCTGGCGCAGCTGGTGTTCTTTATTTGAAGAACTTTGAAGAAACCTGGAGCTTTGCACAAGATTGGCACTTCAAATTGAGTGCAGAATTTGACCCAAGACGGTAGGGTTGACTGCCACCTGGGCTTGAAGTTAGGGGATGGTGCGCAAGGTGTTGCGATTGCAATTGATTTCGAGGCACATTGGACGATATGAGGGATAAAGGTTGTCAGAAAAGAAAAGGAACATACTAGTAAATACCGGTCATATATGTATGTATTTTTGGATAGTCACTTTCAGCTGCAGGATTGGCCCAACCGCGGTGAAGCACCCGAACTGGAGGTATAGAGGAGTGAATGGCCCGGCTCGAGGTGGAGATGGCGGACAGTGTCACGTGATGGGGGATTATCGGTTGGTGATCTAGCTTATTCGGGACTAGCGTGTTCTTTGCCTACTCTACACGCTCGTCGGTTCGTTCACTATGGTTCGATTCACTTCAAATGAAAATGCACAGAGAATCGAACTCTCTCAGAAAAGTGAAGCCCACTGGCCATTTTTTGGGAAGGATTCTCATTTTTGATATTAAGCAAATCTCCATTGAATATGCAACATCCGCTTATCGATCTCCCATGTCCACATCCTTGAACCCTGCTATTATTGAAAACCAAATCTCTATCTCTATGAATGACCAAACCCCCCGTTAAACTTCGTTTTGCCTCTCGTCCCGTTTCCAGGCTTCAAAGTCAAATCCGAGCGCCTCAACTGTTTTGATATTACTACACTGCTCTCCTTTCTGAACGAAGGCTCGCCGAATCTCAGGGAACAAGGCCCGCATCCACCGCTCTCGTTCTCCCCAGTATACTCCCAATTTTCCTTTCCCGTTGTCCTCGATCCCCGGACGCGGTTTGGCACTAGCTGCCCAGTTGTATAGATGATTTAGGTAGTCTGCGTCCGCAGGGAAGGGCATGACGTGAAAGGCCTTCCCATCTCCTTTTTGTGCGACTTCGGAGTCTTCCGATGCCTTCATATCTCCCCTTTCTGGAAGCAGAAGCCGCCCCGACCATACACGAGAAAACAAAGATGCTTGATTCTCTGCTATGACAAAGGGGATGACTCGCTGTGAAAGAACAGGAAAGACAAGAGTAGGGTGGTCGATATAAAATAGATGCTGGTAAATATTCCTCGCACGCCATCCATGCGTCACAACAGGCGGCCCAAGCGATGAAAGGAATGGGAAAGAGTAGAAATATCCAGTGCAAAAGACGATAGCATCGACTTGCGTCTCAATATGACCATCTGCGAAACGAATGCTTCGGTCATGTTCGGCAGGGGCCAAGAATTCGACAATCTCGGGACGAATGATTTTATCCGAAGGAGACATAGCAGCCATATACGACTCGGACTTCTGGGAGACAATCACCTTGCCTTTGCTGACTTCATTGATCTGAGCTCCAATATCGAGCCCTGAGGCAGAACTTCCAACTACCACCACCTTCTTCCCTCGAAACGATTCAGGAGAGTCATAGAGCTTGGAGTGAGTAATAGCACCGATATAGGCCTTATCCCAAACTTCAATTCCTGGAACATCTGGAAGGTACGGGACATTGAAGTGACCGCTTGCCACAACCACAGCGTCGTAGGTGGACGTGGTTTCTACGCCAGTTTGAAGATTGGTTGTGGTCAAGGCCCAAGTACTCAACCTTGGGTTCTCAAGCTTCACATCTTTGACTTGAGTCTCAAATTGAATGTAGCTCTTCGTGTCCTTGGCATATTCTTCCAGATATTGCTTAACGGTACGGTGCTTAGGGAAGAGCTGGGCATCCTCGGGAAAAGGCTGGTCCGAGTATCGCATTAATTCCTTTGGGATATTGGTCTCCAGCTTGTCATATATCGGTGACACAAAAATGGGCTCGCTCGACCCCTCAGGTTGATTGATCCATATTGGCTTTTCAACCGGTTCATGCGGATTCAAATGGGGCACAGAGGTGGAAATACCAATTTTGGAAGAAATGGGAGTATAATTCCAGACGCCACCGACGGAGCTTCTTTGCTCAAACACATCAATATGTTCAAAGTACTTCTCTGCCCGAAGGTATCTGTTCTGTCGGTGAGCAACGTGGTCGAACCAATTAGAAAACAAGCATGATGGGGGTTCCTGACTTCACCGCAGCGAGACCAGAGGGCCCTGCCCCTATGACAGCCACCCGTCGAATGGGATGTGGGAATGCCATATCCTTATGATCCAATTTGCTTGTCGGGCGAGGGGTTATGCTGGAGAAGCCGACCGGTTAGCACTCGCGCCATAGTGGAGCGGTGGAGCTTATCGGGGGCATGGGAAGGTCATGATTAGCAGATATAGTTGAAGATTGCCATTGTTCCAAGATTTGATGAGATACCAAGTCAAAGATTCGCCTTGGTTTAGGGCAGTCATTTAAGCTTGAAGCCGAGCTTGAGAAATACTTGAACAGGCAAATATAACTATAGTCTATAGTTTATGCCTATGAAGTAGTTAGTTACGATCTTGATGCCATATTCCTTAGGTATAATACCAGTATTGGCGAAACATTAAAACACATTGAAACACTTATCAATAGCCGTTTCATTACGCTTGTATTACCAAACTGCAACCCGCAATTTCCAGTTCTTTGTTGCACCCGCGTTTTTTAAACGCTCACCTCTCAGCCTTTCGCTCCCTTTGATCTGATCCTCCCCATAGTATGTTGATGGTCGCAGACTGCTGAGGTCAGTCGGGGATTTGTGGACACAATGATGGATATAGCCGACCAGCCTCCGGCACCGAATGCGCCGCAGCTCGCCAAGATCCCGATCGCGCAGCTGTCGCCTACTCTTGAGCAGTCTCAAGAGAAATGCATCGAAGCAACTGTGACCCTCGTCTGGCCGTATTCATCTTCGACTAAGTCCCTTAGCCTCTTACTCGCCGAACCTGATTTCCGCCTACGACGTTTACATGGACAAGTCAAAGTAATATTTCATGGGCGCGTTGCGGAACAGGTTGCCGCGTCCCATATCGGTATTGGTGACAATATTTGTCTTGCATTGAAAGGTTCGAATTTCGTTGCGAATGATACGGCAACTCAAACTGCTGGGAAATATGTAGCGTGGGATGTGCATTTCGACCATGGCCTGTCCCTAGAGGTAATTTTGACCTTCAACCAGATCCAGCTCCGATGCTAATAACGTGAGACATAGATCAACCGACCGTCAGAAGAAGCTTCAAAAATATCCATTGAATACCATGATCCGACACCACACGAACACGAACAAGCTCCGCCCACGACGCCTCGCATCGTTTCAACGGATCCCGTGGTACTAGAGCAAAGATCCTGGGAATCGCCAGCTTTTCTACGATCCGGTTCAAATCCCTTTGGTAGTGTGCCTCGTACCTCTCTCGAGTTATCTGTAGAGGAAGATGGCTTTGTTCCTGGCAAGGGAAGAAAGCGGCCAAGATATAGCTTGAAACGCGACGACTGGCATATTGTGGATGAACCTATGAGCCCTCAGGAGGAATCCGCAGTGGATTGGTGGGAGAAAGATTCCTGGGAGAAAACCTTGGGAGGAAACGCGAATATTGAACAGGAAATGGATGACAATGCAGATGCAGAGCCTCGGAATAAAAGTATCATCCCTGACGAAGACCAAAGCAACGGGGAAAATGCCTCTCGGGAGCAGTCTCCTATCTTTATCAAGCCTTCTCTTGATATTTCTGGTGGCCTTTTCGGCAGGCGGCCACCGCAATCCAGCGAGTCTTCTCATGGACTGACGGAACCTACTTTCCAGCAGCGCCTAATGTCAGCCTCGCAACTCCCTACAGATACGCCACAACTCCGACCGGTACCTTCGCCTGGTCTCCCAATACCATCACCTATTGTCTCAAATCCAAACACTTCACACGGTTACTTTTCAGACTTCCACACCCTCTCCCAAACGCAAAGTGCAAATTCTGTGTCCTTAGAAGCTGATGCCAGTGTTACTGCCTCCGAATCTCTACGCTTCTCTCATATCTCACCGGTCTCTCCTCCAAGAGCAGCGCCGATATCTGCTGAAGATATAGCGAGCACGCACGAAAATGATGGATCTGTTTTCACGCCAGCTGGCCTGGTAACTCATCAGTCCCCATCGGCCTTACTTGTAGAAAACATGCCAATTGGATCGGTATTGGATCAAACAGAATTGTTCAATTCGTCTGAATACATCAATGACTCCGATATTATTGAGTCAAACGTCGACATTGAACACGTTGACGAGCCGCTTCTATCGGTTGTGACAGATCGCGTGGCAACTGAACCAACTGGATACGATCAGATTGACGGCGCAGTGGGAAATCAAGAGGATCATATTATGGAAAACGAGGAAAAGCCTGGATCTGAGGCAAAGTCTGAAGTTGGAGCCATCGAGGACAGCAATGAAAATGTCCAGACTGGCTCAGCATTTTCATCACATGCGCTCGAGGCGACTGCCACCGACACAGCTATACAAGCAGCAGCGTTGAACGAGGCTGAAAGTGACGAGGGCGACAAATTTTCGGACGCATCTCAGATTGGGCAAGATCATCACACGCGCCGTGCTAGTTTTAGCGACCAAGAGAGTCCTCAAGTTGAAGATGAAGCTTTCTCTTATGACGAGGAAGACAAAGAGTCAGAATTTGAAATGGAAGATCAATACGCCGAAGCCCAATCAGAGGCAAGTAGCGACGAGGAGTCCGAAGCAGCGGATCTGCCACAGCATTCTCCTGCCCAGCATGAAGTGATTGTGTTAGATAGCGATAGTGAGGATGACCTCACCTCCGATCAAGCGGCTAATCCGCAGTCTGTGCACCAAGAACGCAGAACGTATCGTGATTCATCACCGCAATCTGAAAATGAAGGGTGGGATATGGTCGAGCAAGAGGAGGAATCCCCGTCAGAAGCCGAATATTCCGAGGATGAAGAGGCAGAGGCTCTGGGTCAGGATGACAGAATTCACGACAGTGATAAAGAAGACGAATCATCTGTGGATGTGTTGGCACGAGACCATTATTCGCAGAAGCATTCAACTCGAGAGTCTTCAATACATGAGGTAGAAGACAAAGGCGACGCTTCTGATATCAGTTCAGAGGGGGCTTCACCAAGGGATTATCATTATGACAATGTTATAAACCCCGACGCAAGAACAGAATCGGTCATCGGACTAGGCTCTGGCGACGATAAACTTAGCGAGGCCGGTGAAAATTCTTTCCCCCGTGAAGACTCAGCACCTGCTAGTCGAATCGAGAAGGTCTGGGCTGGCGCAAAGTCAAGCGCAAAGGCACCACATGGATCAGATGGGGCACATGATGAGCATTCCGATGATTTAGCGCCTCTGGGTACGGAAGTTCAGGTCGGCAATGAAGTAGCAGAAACCACTCCAGTAGAATCTGCCTGGCCACAACTTTTGACCCCGGATCCTACCCAAGAATTTGGCGGTTCACAAGCTATTGTGAACAAGGAGAAGGAGGAAATGGTGCATGTTTCTCCCACATTTGACACTCGGGAATCCCCCTTGGGGCTGAATGTCTCTGCTTCATTGGCACCGGACACTGGCCCGGATACTACGGATCGCCCAGCTGAGAACACTCTGGATGCATCACTTCTAGACCAGGAATTCCCACCTGAAGTTGTATCTGATGAAAAACTCGCAGGCGGTCCACTCATTGTCTTACCAACCACCGAGACTGTTCAGCCTGAAGAACGGCCGGTCGCTACCCAGGAGGACATACTGGAAGCCCCGGCCGTTGTCATCAGTCAACTTCCAGCTCCCGATCGTCATGCCCATGGGCTACGCAGCAAGCTGTCTTACTTCGCCCCTCTTGCAACTCTTATTGACCATTTCAGTGCTTTGGTGGACACCATCTCAATTGTTCATGAAGTATCCCCAATTGCCAAGGCAACCTCTGGTCCAAAAGACTATTTCCTGACCGTCCAACTTACCGATCCGTCTATGGCTGGAACCGTCCTCCAAGCCCAGATATTCCGGCGTTACAAGTCTGCAATGCCGACAATGGCTGAAGGGAACGCCGTTCTGCTCCGAAACCTCAAAGTCCGCAGTTTCGATCACTCGATAATGCTGGTCAGTGTTGAATCCAGCTCATGGGCTGTATTCGATGGTTCCGGACCGGAAGCACAAGTAAATGGCCCTCCCGTTGAATATGGTTCGGAGGAGCGAGCTTATGCATCTGGCTTGCGGAAGTGGTACAGCGAGTTTGGCGCCAGCATGGTTGCCGACCACCAGCTCCAAGCGTCAATCTTCGAAGACAGCGTGGATAGAGAAGGTAGTGCTTTGATTAGCGAGTCCGGAAGTATAGAATCAGTGACTCGCGGAGACCCTACCTCTTCTACTCGAGGCTCAAAGCGCTCGCGTAAGAGCCACCGGCGGGTTACTATTCACGAACTCCGAGATGGTCGACGCTACACCGAGGTTGGGTCTCCCAGCAGCAAAGAAAGCATTCACGAATTGCGTGATGGCACACTTTATGCGAATTTGTAAAACAAAAGCATTGATCTTGTTTTATACCTGGTCAGTCTTGTGAAGATCTGCTGCCTGGATAACTATAAATGCACATATGCTATAGAATATTCGTGTTCATCTCTTCTTAGTACTCTCATCTTCAGTCTATACATAAGTGACATGCCGTATATACAAGAACTAAACTATACAACTCACATCTTGGAAGACTTCTCTTCGTGATGGAAATAGTCCTTGCTAATCGCCGCCTGGATCAACTGATTCGCAATCGCCGTTGGCGGCGGCAGCTTCAAACCACCTTTATACTCCGGTCCAGGGCCGGAACTCAAATCGCTCGTTCCAATTCGCAGCGCCTCCTCTACCTCCTCAACGTCAAACCACTTCGCATCTTCGAGCTCCGGATCATGCTCCAGATTAATCTTCTCGTGAGCCGGATCGGACACTTGCGCAATAGCACCAATCATCAAGTTCGCGGGGTACGGCCACGGCTGTGAAGAATGGATGACAACCCGTGAAAGCGTCACACCAGCCTCCTCCCACACTTCACGGCGCACGGCATCCTCAATGGATTCTGCCGGCTCGATAAATCCCGCCAGAGTTGAATACCAGTTGGGCGGGAAGCGCTTAGATCGACCGAGTAGAACACGCTTGCCATCGGCGGAGACGACGGCCACAATGATGGTCGGGTCTGTGCGGGGAAAGCACAGGTTCGAAAGCGTGGTACGGGTCGTGCAGGCGGGGCGCTCTATGGATTGGCCTGTAGCGGCGCGGGCAGCGTCCGTAGGTGGGCAGGTGCGCTTAGTTCCTGCATTCACGGAGAGAGTGGGGTTGCCACAGGTGCCGCAGAAGGTGTTGCGGTTGTTCCAGTCGGTCAAAGCGCGGGCCTGAGCATAGATAGCGGCTGGTTTATACATTGTTAGTTAGAGAGTAGACCTTTAGCGGGGTTATCAGTAGCCGCGACTTAGCCGACGTACCTTCGTCCGGAGTAAAGGTTGTAACAATTCTAGTCTGGAAGAACGAAAGGCCTTTCGATTCCATTGCACTGATGACATCCTTGGCGGCAGTCTGCTGCGCCTCGGATCCCTTAGGCGTGACATCTAGGGCGAAGCACGGGGATCCGGAGTAGATCTTGTGTGCAAAGGCATTCTCTTCCTTGCGGCTCTCGTCCAGACCAAGGAAGATAAGGCTTGGGTAAGTCTTCCGCGAGTCAAAGGTCTTGATCATGTCTTCTTCGGATTCGTCAAAGAAATCCTGTGGGATAAGCTTGCGCAGTTCCTCATACTTGGCATAGTACAACTCAGCTGGGGAGCGAGTGAGGGGGGCAAGGTTGTTCAGCAGGACGAACTGCGTAGACGGGTGCTTCAGGGCCGATGAGAGGAATGGGTGATCACCGCGCAGAAACGATAGTCTGTTGATTGGGGAGCCTATAAGTGATGTTTAGCATTGCAATGTTCATTCGATATCGTCAATCTTGCGTCTCTCATCCCCTCGGCAATTCCATACTGGAGAAATAGTTTGCGGTTTCCCGGCCGAAGCGTCGCGATAGCATGGATTCCGCAAGCGTGTGGGCTGGGACCGGAATTTGAGAGGGCACGCTCATGTTGAAGATGATCTATATGCAGCAATGTATAGGTACGTTTGTATGTACACGAGAACGAATCGAACAAATGATCGGAGGAATGCGACTGCGATAGCATTAATCAGCGTAGACGTTCTATGGTGTATTGGGATGACTCAGGATTCGTCGGACTTCCACCGATCAGTGAGCGTGAGGGGTGTATTATTTGTAATACATGGTAATAGCAATACTCCGAAGCGGGGAACCGCGGACTCCCCACACACGTGACCCTGATGATGAATTTCCCATTTTCTGCTTCTTTATCTCAAGCAAATTCCGTATTGAAGCAGTCATAGCTGTGTTTATTGCAACTGGACTGCATAATGGGGCACCTTGTCACTCTAGCAACATGGTATGCATTGAACATTGGCTTGGAAGAGCTTCATTTACTGACTTGATAGCTCTCTAAATCAATGGGCCCTGGACTTTGAGGGCAATGCGGCCCGCATTATCGAGAGTATTCGACAGGCAAAGGCAGCTGGTGCGGCTCTACGTGTTGGTCCAGAGCTTGAGATTACCGGTAAATGACCAAATACCTTCGTACTGCAAGATATGAGGGCAGACATTGACACAGCTCCCTAGGGTACGGCGTGCTGGATGGATTCCTTGAAGGGGACACCTTCTTGCATTCTTGGGAAATGTTAGCTCGTATCATCGAACACCCGGACTGTCAGGATATTGTGGTGGATGTGGGTATGCCTGTGCGCCATCGCAATGTGCGCTACAACTGCCGGTGAGATTCTCCGCGGCTCTTTTCATGCTTTGGGACCATTGGCTAATGTATGCATCGTCCCCATGTAGTGTCATCTTCTACAACAAAAAGATTATCCTAATCCGGCCGAAGATGTGGCTCGCCAACGGTTTGTTCGTCCCCGCGCTATCGATCGACCTCCCATACTTATATGTTCTTCTCCGATATAGATGGCAACTACAGAGAGCACAGACACTTCATTCCGTGGCAGCGTCCTCAAGAGGTTGAGGATTATTACCTAGAGCAGATTGTAGGAAATATCACTGGTCAATACAAGGTCCCGTTCGGTGATGCCGTCATCAGCACGAGAGACACTTGTTTTGGCCTGGAGACTTGCGAGGAATTGTTCACTCCTAATGGGTATGCTGAAAATTCCATGTGCTGTCTGATGGTATCGGCTGACATTGCGACTAAGACCTCATATTCCTTATGGACTGGCTGGTATGTTGTCACACTTGATAGGAAAATCAACATACACTTGCTAACAAATCTAGGTGTGGAAATTATCTCCAACTCCTCTGGCAGCCACCATGAATTGAAAAAGCTTGACACTCGCGTGAACCTCATCACACAAGCTACAAAATTGGTACATGAAATGAGATTACATATTCCAAGTCTCCCTACTAACGCATCATAGAGCGGTGGTATCTACCTGTATGCTAATCAACAAGGCTGTGACGGCGATCGCCTATACTACGACGGCTGTGCGATGATTGTCGTAAATGGTGATGTCGTGGCGCAAGGATCCCAATTCTCCTTGAACGACGTGGAAGTTGTCACAGCGACCGTCGACATCGAAGATGTCAGAACCTACCGCTCAACCGTGAGCCGTGGAATGCAGGCGAGCAAGCAGTCACCTTTTGTTCGTCTCGACATTGATGTCCGTCTTTCCCGCCGTACTGAGGATGCGGACCCCAGCCTCACTGTTTCCGCGCCATTCAAGCCTCATTTCCATGTTCCAGAAGAGGAGATCGCTCTCGGCCCAGCTTGTTGGCTTTGGGACTACCTGCGGCGATGCGGCGCCGCGGGATTCTTTATCCCTCTCAGCGGTGGTATCGACAGCTGTGCCACGTCAGTGATTGTCCATTCGATGTGCCGTGAGGTTCTGAAAGCAGTCAGACAAGGCAATGAGCAGGTCATCAAGGATGTCCGTCGACTCTGTGCTAAGCCCACCGACTCCGACTGGCTCCCGACGACCAGCCAAGAAATCTGCCGAGCCATCTTCCACACCAGTTACATGGGGACACAGAACTCGGGTCATGAGACGCGGGACCGGGCTAAACGACTGGCCGCAGATATTGGCTCCTACCATATTGACTTCAACTTTGATACTGTGATAACAGCTCTTATGGCTCTTTTCACCACCGTCACCAACTTCCAGCCACGATTCAAGGTGCATGGAGGTAGTTCGGCCGAAAACGCCGCCTTGCAGAATGTCCAGGCTCGATTAAGAATGGTCCTTTCTTATTTGTTTGCTTCGTTATTGCCGACTGTCCGCCAGCGACCTGGTGGTGGCAGCCTCTTGGTTCTTGCATCATCAAATGTGGACGAGTGCCTGCGGGGCTACTTAACCAAGTACGATGCTAGCTCAGCCGATCTCAACCCTATTGGGTCTATTAGCAAAGTCGACCTCAAGAAGTTTATCGGATGGGCAGGTATTAACTTTGATCTCCCAATTCTTGAAGAGTTCATCCACGCAACGCCTACGGCTGAATTGGAGCCTCGGACAGCGACTTATGTGCAATCTGATGAAGCTGACATGGGTGTGACTTACGCCGAGCTTGGTACTTTTGGTAAGTCATCACAAGGGAACCTATCTGTTGTATTTGACTACTAACAACTCGGTGTAAAGGCTACCTTCGAAAGGTGTCCAAGTTAGGCCCCTGGTCAATGTATGAGAAGCTCTTGGTAAGTCTCGGCTTCTCAGCTTTGCCTTCTAATAGTAGTCCCACTGACCATTCATCTAGCATCTGTGGGGTAATGAATACAGTCCGCGCGAAATCTACGAGAAAACACGCCATTTCTTCTACAACTACTCTATTAACCGACACAAAATGACTGTCTTAACACCTAGCTATCACGCAGAGCAGTACTCTCCCGACGACAACCGGCATGATCTTCGCCAGTTCCTATGTAAGTTTTCCAGCCTTTTGGTAGCATTTCATGGTAGACTAATGGTTTCTTCTCAGATCCTTCCTTCACATGGGCGTACAAAAAGATGGAGGACAGTGTCAAATTCTGGGAATCTAGGGGATGGACTACCGGCAAGACTGCGAAGAAGAACGTCAAAGCGGACTGACGAGATTGGAATTAAATGGGAATTTGTTGTCAATTTTTCTTTTTATGATATCAACGTGCTTACGATCGACTAGAGTTGGTGTACTCAATACGAAAAATGCAGTTCAAACATTAATTTGATCCGAAAAGAAAAGAAATAAATTGAGTGAATGTGCAAGTGATGGCGAACACCAGGCCATGGACAGAGAGAAAGTCACAAGAAATAGATGTAAAAAATCGCTGAAGAGAAGCTTAAAGTATCATGGGTCATATAAGTTGCCATTTGGGCAGAAAGGGGGAGAAAGAAAAGAAATCATTCATCATGCTGGCCAGTGAACAAATCAGTCTTTCCAGAACCAGCCATTTTTGGGTTGCATATTTTGTTCAGGCTGCTCCTCGCCAGCCTCCAACTTCGGGCGCGACATCTCAACAAATGACTCGCTCTCTTCACGGCCATCTTCATAGCGTTTGGTCTGTACCTTTTTGGTCTCGATCGAACCATCAGGGAGACGTTTACGCTCCGTGCGAGTCATGGTGGAAATAACACGGGGCTCCGCAGCCGATTCAACCTGCTTTGTGTCCGCCGCAGGTGTAGATGCCGTATCCTCGGTTTCAGGAACGGACTTACGGTGTCCACCCGAGACAAGATCCAGCCAGCTTTCCGTATCATCGTTACCCTGGTCGGGATCGGGCATCATTCCTCGTTGGAACTTCTCAAATTTATCCTGCTGATGCCGTCGTTCCTCGAGCAGGGCACGGAATAATGGGCTTGCCTGAGAGAACTCGCGTTCGCGATCCTGGATATCCTGCAAGAAACGCTCGTATAATGCCAGTTCACTCTCCGCTTGAGCTTCTTCACGCGCCGCCAAATCATTCTCACGTAATGAACGATCATTCTCACTGTGACCAGTAAACGTAATACCAGACCAGGGATGACCGTCTGTACCTGAAATGTATTTCCACCGATCGCCCAAGCTACCACGCTTGACCAACCCATGTAGCCATTCTGTTCCATTCTCTGGCCTTGTCTTGCTGGGCGCTAGGGAATCGCGCTCAAGCATAGACTTACCATTCTCTAAACGGAGCAAATCCTCGAATGCCTCACGCCATTGCGGTTCCGCGGGATCGCGGTCTGATTCCGAATCCGAATCAGGTCGGAGAGAGGACATGATGGCGGAAAACACACCCTGATCACCTTGCGCGCGGTATTGGGCCTGGCGTTCGAGATGGAGAGGGGAGTAGGGGCTCAGCATTATGTAAGTGAGTGGCCAGGTGGGCAAGTTGCTGTCGTCAAACATGTCGGAAAATGGGAAGTTGATGTGTGGGTGGAATAGGAAGGATGCGAAGGGGAGATAGTGATCTTCGAAGCGCTTGAAGAATGAGTCGAGGCCGAAGAAATCGGAAGGCCCGTCGTTACGGGATGGAAAATGCGCTGATCTGCTGACTTCTTCAGATGAATATGATGATTGTTGGGGAAATCGAGACAGTTGCTGGTTGTTGTTCTTGTAGTTTGGTGGTTTCTCTTCTCCGTCTGGTGTGTTGGGGTCGGGGTTTTGATTTGGGGTAGAGTCGCGCTCCACTGTGTGGTTCACGTTCGAATTCGAGTTCGAGTTCGAGTTCGCGCCGTTCCGGTGGCGATATGCCATGTTTTTGTATGATTTATCATCTGTGAAGATGGTCCAGCTGTCTGATTGGGGAGATCCGACTGAGGACGGAAGGCCAGTGATCGACTGTAACACAGAAGAGACTTGTTCATCGGCGAAGCGCCGAAATGTGACAAACGGATTTGTCTCGGACTCGCCATCCCAGTCCTTATTGTGGGGCATGTTGGACTTGTCCCGTTTGTTGTCTGAATCACGATCCGAAGGCATGATGGAAAGTTGATAAGAGAAGATCTTGTCAAAAGATGTTGATGAAGCTGTTGGGGAGCCCCACCTCGCCACGTGAGTCCCACTTTGTCAGCCTTTCCACCGCGCACTGCATTCTAGTCGTTCTTTGCAACACATGATTCTTCGAGTAGTTTATGCCTCCCAATTATGTAGCATGTCTTTGTCTGGTTATTTTTGATCCAAGGTCACAATCAATCTCCGGTTTCCCTTCTACAAGAGCCTCGCGCGCCCAGACTCAGATTGCTCCATATGACGGAAGAGACCCACTGAACTTAGTGGGTCAAAAGCGCCTCGATTTACCAGAGAGATACTAACTACATTGAGCCATTTGAACGGGCCAGACTAGACTACAGTATCGCCATGTCCTAGAAACGACGAGAGCGTCCACTCTAATGTCTCACAATCAGATCACGTGCTAGATATGTTGCTTCAAACTCAATCTCGATCATGTTTAGCCATAGGCCCTGGGAATGCTCATTCAGGATTAAAGCTAGAAGTCTGAAGAAAATACAAGATGGTTTCTCATATGAATAAACCATTCACATACCATTCCCTCCATTCGCCTTTTTGGCTTATCTTATAAGCGCGCACGTCCCGCAATGTCCTGCCACGCTTCATCAAACCCCGTTGAGCGGATCCACATCGCAGCATTTCCAGCAGTAGAATCAACAGCTGTGAAGATGAAACGATCAGCAAAAGAGTATGTACGACATTGGAACGTCGCGAATATGAACCTACCCATATTCCCAATCTTGAGCCACATATCTCCAGATATCGGCATAGTGCCATTCTTCTGATACGGCTCGCATACGTTCTTTCCGTGCGCTACAGCCCGCACAAGCTTGGATAGATGTCCGTCGTCGGATGGGTGTGCCACACTGTGGGAGATAACGGCCTGCCAGTCTTTCTGTGCTGGGTATTGTGCGACCTCGTCTATGAGGAGGTCCGGAGAGTTGCGAGAGACGTATGTCAAAAGGTCCAAGCGGCCCTTCCACTCAAGTAGACGGCATTTTGATTTCTGGTCGAGGAATGGGAGATTCATGAGCGTGGAGAAGAAGATGGAGGAGTTGAGACAGTGAATGAAGAAAAAGTCGATCTTGACCTCCTTGTCACGGCGTTGCGCGGTGCTCGTATAGTACACTGGCCAGAGTCATTGTTTTAGCGTCGGTACATGACAGCCTTGCTTGGGACTGAACCCGAAAATTAGACCGGTGTAGAAACTCACCAACTGTGTTTATCATATCTGCCAATCCCTCAGGTATCTGCTCCGCCGACACCGTATACTGAGCAGCATACTGCAGCATCTCCTGCGGTGCACGGTGTAAAACCCCGTCCCTAAACTTGTTAGTGTCTGAGAACTGGACAGAGCTTTTCAAAGTTTGATCTTCGCGGATCTCATTGAGCAGCTGCAGGAGTGACTTCTGCCCGGGCTTCCCAACTTCCCCGGCTAGTCTCTCGGCCGGAAGGAAGTAGTCACGGCCCATCCAGTCATCATGGACTGCTGCTTGGGCTAAAGCCTGGGCCACAATGGCAGGCTGATTGAACTCTAGGCCGAAGCCGAGATGAATGAGCGGGTGTACCAGTCCTGGTTTAAGTGAGTTTGTGACTTGTGCGGTTTTTACGAAAGGTGATCATACCTCCGAAAAGTCGGCTCAACATCGTTTCAGCGCGGTCGTCTCCGGCAAATAGGAAGTCCTTCAGGACTTGACTGACTCCCTTGGTGTCAATAGCATTCTGAAAATAAGCCAGGAAATTCGAGTACTGCTGCTCCTTTCCTAGATAGCCTTGGAAGTTGGTGCTATCATGCATAGCTTGGATAGTATCCTTGTTAATGGGAAGTGCTGGTCGTTGATAGCGCTTGTTCCTCTCGTAACTGGCCAGAATCTCCTCGGGGGATGCGCCGAGTGCATAGAGAGTGAGAATTCCATGGACGATATGATCTGTAGTATCCTGTTAGGTATGGAATGCCAACTCTTCAGCCAAGCCTCCATATATTGGAATAAACATACTATGGAATCCTTCGTCATTGAAGAAGACATGATGGCTCTCCATATCTTCTTGTAAGATCTTGCTGGCAACGCGAGCCGCATCTTCGCGAATACCAGAGCTGTAGACACCCACATCCTCGACGGGATTCAGATGAACATTTGTTGCAGTCGCCATGACGAAAGTATTGCTGTTCAAGGCTGGGTGGGAATTAAATGATCTGATGTGTGGAGAGGCTCTCAGGACCGCGGCTAATCGCGGTTGTAGTCTGAAGGATTGAAGAGAAGTGGAGAAAGGCAATAAAGGTCTTGTCAGTGCTCTGCTTTGCTGAGCCCAAAGCTTTGAGGTTATCCCTTTGACGCTGTGAGTTTTCTTGATAATCATGCGGGGCACCATGGCCCTTTTAACTTTAATTTAAACGCGACAACATGACAACCTGGCAATAACTAGCAATTGTAGGGACATTGCCTGGATCTCGTGTACGACGTGGGGAGGAAGCAAAGCCCGGGCGGACCTATCAGGATGAAACTATTAGGAAAGGGAAGTGGAGAGCTCGGCGTTCGGGCGTTCCGGTATGACGAAGCAACGTCATGCTTAGTTGTGGGCGAACTACCATGAGGACTAGACCCGGCTTGCTGACTGAATCTGTGGACTCGTATTGCTTCACATGAACTATCGCAATTGGAAACTCATTTTGATTTGCAATATTTAGGCTAGACGCATACTTCTCACTAGTCATTTACGCAAAAAAAAAAAAAAAAAAAAAAAAAAAAACCTATCTACCCTTTATTGCAGCGCGGTCTCTCGCTCCTTTTTGCGCCGTTGCCGTTCCCGTTCCATCTTCTTGAATAGCGGATGATGTCCAGCCTTGTCCTTCAGCTGCTTATTCTTGCTCTTATTGTATTCGATGTAGGCCATATCATCACCGCCAGCCAAACCGCTAAGGGTCGCAGCGCTACGTTTGGCATTAGCTTTCTTGCCTCCGGCGCGTTTGCCGCCTGTGCGCATGGAGAATAGATCATCATTCACCTGTTCCACGTCGGCTGAAGACTCATTCTGCAGCATGACTTCCTGCAGAAGCTCGCGGCGTTCTGCGGGTGTTGCATAGGAGAGCCCTTCATATTCGTCAATTCCTTGAAGGTGAGTGATGACCTTGAAGGCGTAGCCCTGGTCGACAAGGAAAGCTTGGCGCTTGGCCGAGTAAACCATCTCATTGGTGTCTTTAGAGACAAGCGAGTAGAAGAATGCATTAAAGCCCTCATCGTTACGACGCTTGGCACGAAGAATGCGGCCCAGTCGTTGAGCCTCCTGACGACGTGAGCCGTAGTGGGATGAGATTTGAATCAGGCAGGTGGCCTCGGGTAGATCAAGGGAAGTATCACCAATCTTGGACAAGAAGATGGTGTTGACTTGCTCGTTGTGCTGGAAGTTCTCCAGGATACGCATTCGCTCGTTCTGCGGGGTTCCACCGTAGATGTAAGCCTTGTTCAGCTTGAGTGCATATCGCTCGAGCGCATAAACGTTGTCAGAGAAAACAATGATCTTATCTCCTCGTTTTTCGTGGAAGTCAATCAAAAATTGACACGCTTGGAACTTGCGTGGATTCATGATGTAGAGCAAGGCCTGCTTCCTAGAACTCTCCCGTAGGTACTCTGAATAGAATTCAGTTGTCATGGGACACCAGACTTCGGCACACTGGACCTTTGCGATATGACCTTGTGCAGCAAGTTCCATCCAGTTCGCTTCATAGAGCTTGGGACCAATCAGGAAGTTCAAATCCTTGATCTTGTCATCTTCACGCAACAAGGTCGCAGTAAGACCAAGCTTGCTCTGTGCGGCGATCGCAGATGTAACCTTTCGGAACATTGAGGCAGGCACAACGTGAACCTCGTCCAGAATCATCATACCCCACTCTCGAGATTGGAGCCAGTCCATCATCTTCTGAGCATCATAGGAACGTGCCCGGGTTTGCGATACCATGGAGTAAGTCGAGACGATAATCCCGGTGGACCGTTTGAATTTCTCTTTATGATCAGATGTGAAGATAGCGATATCGCCGGGGTCAATAGTGGTCCATCTTAAGAACTCGTTTCGCCACTGGACCACGGACATGGAACTTGTGCAAAGAACAATGGTGCCTTTTTTGATAGTCGCCGCAGCAGTGATGCCCACCAAGGTCTTGCCCGCGCCACAGGGAAGAACGATGATTCCACTCTTTGCACGTCCGTTACCGAACATCTTACTGAGACTCTTCTCCTGATATGAACGAATTCGAGCGGCAGGTTTCAAATCCATGTCGAGGTTAGGGTTGACAGTATCACCTTGGAAATCATACTCTTCCAAGGCAGGACATCCAATTGCTTGGCAGCGGGCTTTGACCACTTCAACTCCGGCAGGAGGGATTTCGAAACTATATGTGGTAGCCTCATCGACGTCACCAACATCATCGATCCCGTAATCTACTGCCGCCTCTTCATTTTCATCCCGAGGCGGTACAGCAGCGGAGTTCTGCTGAGTACCAGTCTCTCTTACACCAGCCGCATCCTTCGTTCCAGGAATAACGAGACCTCCCATCTTCGGAGCTGCGCGCTCGATGATTCCCTCGGTACTCTCGATTCTTTGTGGACCGATCACCTCGTCTTTCAACAGTCGTTGCAGCATCTCAGGATCAGTTGTTTCCACGTAGTATCGATTGTGTCGCAGAACCATCTTGATTTTGCCGTATGACTTCGTAAACTCAATAATAAAATTTCGGATACTCTCCGGTAGCGGAGTTTTCGAAAGACGATCCAAGAACTCAACAATATCCTGGGGCTTTAGACCGACCGACACGGCTGCATAAAGACTGTGACCCGTCAGGCGGTATTCGTGAAGGTGGGTGGGACGTGAGAGCGGTTCGGCGATGGTGGTAAGGAAGTCCTGTGCCTGGGGCGCCAGCGGGGAGAAACTCTCGAGGGTGATCGTGCCTTTCACCGGCTCAATCCATAGAGGTCGGTTATAGTGGTCAAGCTTAAGGGGAAGATAAGAAAGATCCTTGTAACCAAATCTGGGGTCGGTCTTGTTGAGCGATCTCTTGCTGAACGACTCCAGAGAGAATTTGCTAACAACCTCTTTAACCGCCAAATTTTAGCATCTGAGTCACTATGTGAGCAGATTACCACACTCTACCTTTCAGGTTGTTCCGCTCCGGTACTTCATCATCCCCATCGTCCGAGTATTCATCGCTGCTGGAGAGTTCGGCATCGGGAACGGGCGTAGGTCGCTTGGAGGAACCGCTAGACCGACCATCTGGACTGAAAGTTAGCCATCGGTTTCCTTGTCCGACTTTTGGAACACCTACTGTCAGTCGCTTTTCTCTTGGGAGGCATCGCGTGGATTTGTTATGTATGGACTGGTCGAGGAAGACGCAGCGCAGCTGAGTACGAAGAGGGTAGGTCGGGACTCGATGAGGCGAACAACGCCTTGTAAAAAATGGTTCAAGCCTGCATGCCACGAGCAGATTTGGGTCGCAGGAAACAGGCGGCGTCTGCCGACTGGATAGAGCGACCAAGACCGGGACAAAAGATATGTGTTGCTGTAAATGTAGAGTTGCTTCAGTCAAAGGTCGGGTGAAGAAGTTTAGAAGGAGAACGGTGAATGAAAGGTTGTTAAAGGAAGGTTAGGATTAAAAGTCCAGTTAACTTACACTCACTGCCTTGCGCCTTGAGACGATAAGCCGCTGCTGCCTGAGGCGAAAGTCATTGCTCCGATTGGTCAGCGGGCCGGAGCCGCCTTGAACTGACGTAGCACAATTCACCT
Organism: Penicillium longicatenatum; assembly: GCF_028827895.1. Taxonomy (NCBI): domain Eukaryota; kingdom Fungi; phylum Ascomycota; class Eurotiomycetes; order Eurotiales; family Aspergillaceae; genus Penicillium; species Penicillium longicatenatum. Next base: position 2,377,854 of record NW_026643120.1, on the reverse strand, counting down.
TCACTCTTCCGCAGTTGGTGACTTTTTGCAATCATGAACACGGTGAGTCTATTTTGCTGCTACAATGGCCTATCTTATATTCTAATCAATCTTTCAGATCAGATCCACTTGGTAAGCAGGCATTGCCCCTCCTGGCATGGAAAACACCAGGCATAAGAGATAAGGCTAGCTGGCTGATCCCCGACTATTTATTTCCCAACAGGATTGGCTGGGGCACTCTCTGCGTCGGTCAGTATTCAATTCAGCCCATGGGAATATGATGGATCTACTGTTTCCTGGCCAAGTCAAGCTTCTTTTCGATCCACCGCTAACTGAAATTCCCTCTTCTAGCTGGCGGCGGTGCTTACTACTTTGCTAAACAGTCCATCAACGCCGACCGACAAGCCCGGTTTGAGACCGAAATGAAGCGCAAGGCCCAGAACAAGGCTATGGAAGATGAACACCGACGACAGGCTGCCTTGGCCGGACCAGCCTCCATGCCGACCCCAAGTGACGACGCTAGCTTGAAGCGCGCGAATATGTCTCGATTCCAAAATGCTGCAGACGACGTTGCCTCGCCCAGTGCCGAAGCTTCGCACGATCCGGCTGCGACCCGTCATGAACCCATGACTGAAAATGACCGGGTATTGGAGAAGGGGAAATATGAGGCGGCAGAGCCGTTCCGACCTCCACGTGGCAACCGTTTCAGTTAAGGTCATTCAGCGGTGTCCATTGTATTTTATCTTTGGTCTGTACACTATCGCATATAAAGATTGGCCGATTTGAGATTCTGGCTTAACAAAATACATGGACTGGTTCTATTGATGTGATTTTCAAGACTTATTCTGGGGCCGGGTAACTAGGTTAGCGTGACAGCGGGAAAAATATCCACTACAGAATTCGGCTTAATATTATCGAGTATATATTTACTTGCCTATTTGCACCGGGCTACCCGGGGCCTGGTTTTTCAATTGATGTGCTTAAGGCTATTCAGGTGGGTACCCACCTGAATAGGCGGCTTTTCTTCCCCAGGATCGAAAGTGATGTCAATGTATATCCTGACTCGAATGCGGTGTATGCGTATGCGTTGGGAGAAGCTCTTGCAATTGCTAGTGTGCGTGCCCACGGGCCATAACTAGTGGCTTATTTACCTTGAGCCGAGAGTCGATCGAAGCGTTATCTTGCATGTTGACTGAATTAAGCGAGGGTATACCCCTACATGTGTTCTTGAATTCTATGGTATCAGATACATACATATGTATCTAGGTAGCAAAGTGGAGCCGAGTCGGACACATTTATTCTACATGGACCTCTGAGAAGGATATGAATACTGTAGATATAGTTCATTTCGTTGGATCTATGGTGGTTGGTACCACTAGGCACAAAGCCCTAGTCGCATTCTCATGTCTCCTTTACGAGAGAAAGTTACATGGTCCCACGCTCCTCGGTATCGATAAAAATCATTCAGAAAAGCCCCAACGCCAGGTCCTCAACGCCCTAAAATCATGCTTCGTTTGACAGGTTCCATGTCAGCGCCGGCGCCGAGAGCCAGAACCTATACAGAAAGTGGTAGGAAGATAAAACGAGTGTAGCGACACGTCTCATGCGTGTCGTAGATGAAAGGATTGTTTAGCGAGCGTGGAAGCAGAGAGGCGGGTGTGGTCTGAGGCGTTGTTAGTCCGCCGCTCGTAAACATGATGTCGCGGTACTCACTTGTTGTTGACAGGTGAGCTGGAGTTGCGCTGGCGCGAGCTCTCGAGGGCAGGCGGAACAAAGGGAAGGGCCACACCCGAGATGATGCAGGTCATGGCCACTGCGCGAGCCGCGCGACTATCTGGGCGGGGGCGGTGCGCAGAAAAGTGACGGATAGAAGGACGGACGAGCTGTGAAGCGACGACTGCGGCCATGGTGATTAATGGAGTAGTGGGATGATACGATCAGAAAAATGAATTCAGTGTAAAGAGCCGAGAAGGTCAGAAAGTTTACTTCAAGAGGAAAGGTGTCTTCAATTCAGAGCTATAATATTAAGTACCTTGGGTACACAGCGCGTATTTATAGGAGAGCAGGTCTGCCCATGAGAGCAAGTGACCCGTGTGGGGGGCAGGCTGCGGGGAGTTTTGCGCTAAGGTATGGGCTGATTCTCAATGGAAAGATTGTTCCGTGATCAGACGCAATGACGATCACGTCTTCTCGGCCTGTCGGCAGCCACAACGCAATGATTATTGCCTCACGCCATCGCGGGGTCCAAAAACACCAGCCCAACATCGGCCGAGTATGTGGGGCGACTTGGGTTTGCCCCTCCTTGAAGAGTCATAGAGGGGTTGTGGAGGCTGTTTTAGGCTTCACCGCGTTGGAATGGAATGACGCGGAAAAGAAGGCATCCGAGTAGAAGTTTTGGAACAGACACCCGAGCCTGCGTGCCGGTGGATAAATGTAAATCATGTCAAATCTTATCATTTAGCACGATCTACGGGGCACCCGGATATTGAACCAAGAGGAATTGCCGACACGTAGCACCCCGCAGAATTAACAATGTAGATCTGAAGAAAACGACGAATAAAGCATACAGTACTGTACTAGGAGCAACCAATCACAAATGAATGCGGATCAACTCGTGGAAGTGTCCAAAAAGCGTAATTGTGTACATAATCAATCGAGGTCACGTGTGATACGCTATCCAGCGCCGAAGCTTGAGGAAGCACTTGATTGAAACACCTCAAGGTTCAGACCCGCCAACCTGGATGATCCTGCAATCATGGCATCCCATACTCTCGCTATCGCAAAGGCCTCCTTTACAGCTGGCCTCTTGCGTCCAGATCCCACATCGGTTCCTAAAGATGAGATCGCGACATTTCACTCACTCCTCGACCGCGCCCTGTCGCATTGCTCCCCAGCAAACATCCAGGTCTGAGCTGTTGCAACCTTGTCCCTGTCCCACTCCCCAGAGTTACTAAATCCCTCCGCCCCACACAGACCTGCAAAGCCTGGCTACTCCACTATGTTGCTTCTTCAGCGAACCGCCTAGCGGGGCTGGGCAAGTACCTGGTCGTGCTGGCGGGCTCCTTAGATGTCCCCCAAGGCGCTCGGCCCAAACCGTCTCCGAAGCGTCGACGGCTCCACATACTTTATCTGCTCAATGATCTGTTCCACCACAGCAAGTACCACATGGATACCACGGCAACTTTCTCTACGGTCAGCGGGTCCTTGCAGCCACACATGGTGGATCTTCTCGGCCACACGGCCGCCTACGAAAGGCAGAAGAATCCCCGGCACTATCGACGACTTGAGGATCTGCTGGACATCTGGTCCGAGCACGGATATTTCAGTTCCGACCTTATCCATAGATTGCGGGAGGTCATGAAGCATTCGGCCTCGACCGGAGCAGCCCCGCTATCGAATGGTCTCGAAACTGAGGGTGCCGACCCTGCCAAGAAACTGCCCGGGAAAGAGGCACCGTTTATCATGCCATCGACTCATGGGGATCACTCCACGCCCTACTATGATCTGCCGGCAGGCAACTGGCTTCCTCACATAATCCCCAATTCCACCATTCCTCTTCACCCAGAGAGCATCAAACCATTACAATTCCTGGCTGGTCCTGCGGATGAAGGTCTTGTCAGTGCTCTCAAAGGGTTTTTGAAAGACGTGGATCAGATCTATGGCAAGGACGACCTTGTCCTGGACGACGAAAATGTTGACATAGACGAGTTGGGTCAAAGAGTTACTCGAGATGAGATAACAGGGGATATTCTGGACGGCGAAACCTACTACGGCTGGTCCCGTGAATTTTGCCAGCAAATGAAAAAGAAAAAATCCGACTCTCCCAGCCGTAGCCAAGGACAAGCTCTGCAAGGCCTGAAACGTCGCTATAGCGATAGCTCTATGAGCGACCGGAGCAGACGATCAGAATCCCGACCCCGAAGTCGATCTCGGCCCGGCCAAGAAGGTCGCCAAACCGAGTCTCGGCCACGGTCCAGAAGCCGTTCTCCACGGCGATCACGTAGCCGGGACAGTTCATACTCACCCCGGGAACCATCCCCACCCCGATTCCCTCCTCCCCACCAACCCTCACACGCCCATCCACCTCCCCATAATTCCCTTCCTCCTGCTCCGTCTCACCCCTATGGTCATCAATATGGTTTCTCTGCCCCACCTCCACCTCCACCTCCTTACTCAGGAGGTTGGTCACCTGCCCCACCCCCACAAATGCCGGCCATGCCCTTCCCCCCACCCGGCCCCGGTATGAATCACCCAGCCTTCCCTCCTACTTTTTATCCTCCTCAACAGATGAACATGTCCCCTGGTCAACCCCTTCCTCCAGGGCAATACCATTTTCCTCCTCCCCACTCTGGTGGCCAACAAGGTGACTCTTGGGGACCATCAGCAGGACGAGGCTGGCGGTAGGATTGATCTATGTATTTTTACTCCTCAGAACACGATATCCAACATGTGCTCTTGAATCATTTCCCTGTCACTCCAGTCGGTCGACCTTATTGGACACTGCTGCGTAGTGCCCTCCATTCAAAATCTATGATCGAACATTACTCAAGGTTAGGGCTCGGGATCAAAATTTCGATATTATCATTGCCATTGAATGCAGCCCGTCACTTATTGGTGGATACTAAAGAGGCTTGAGTCTCGTCTAAAAGGATAAAATAATAAAAAGAAGTGCAAAGAATTCACAAAAAATTGACCAATACCGAAAGCAATACGCCAAGGTTATCTCAAATGACATGAAGAGCGCCAATGCCTCCACCTTTCCCCCCAATGCTAAACCGACCCCAATGTACTCCGATACATCCCACCACAATCCCAGGCCAACTTCCTCACGACATGATATCATAGATCAATTCCGACTGAGACTCGTCGGCGACATTGTAACCGAAAGATTGGTAGTACTTCTCTTTGACAGACTTAAAAGGCTTGCATCTGTTGATAGAGGCAGTCTTTATGAACAAGAATATGTTAGTCCTCAGCAAATAGATGGGGAAGAGAGTATGAGCATGATGAAACGTACATCTATTCTGTCTGAGCAACACATAGGCGAGTATCCATGTCCCTGGCAAGTAGCCGGATCGGTGTCCTCGTTCATATTTTTGCCTAGGTTCCAGGTTAATACTCGTTAAATATTGCTTGAATCCATGTATAGAACCTTCATAGATCAAGGAAAGGTGCACAGAAAAGATGAGAATAACGTACATTGGAATGAGACCTTTGAGCTAACTTGAACCCCTCCGATGAATGGAACAAGGTCACCCAATGACCTGAAAATACCCTGTGTCTCCTCTTGGAAGGACTGACAGCATGCCTTGTACTGTTGCTGGGGGCACTGGTACGCGCCCACGGGGGTCCGCACTGGAGACGCCAACGCGGAGTGTGAGTATGAGGCGGATGCTGAGGGCTTAAATGTCGGTGACGGTGTCAAGGCTTCTGCTGGTGTATCTTGTCCGAGTGGGATGGCAGTAGTGATGGAGCACAGGGTTGCGAAAATGGTCAAAAGCGGTGTCAGGTGCATGATGTCGGTGAACTGCGTGGATTCTCTTCTTGGTCGCTATTTATCTTCCGCTTGATCGAGGTAGTTGATAGACAAGGGTAATTAAATGGGCTGTGTTGTCTGGTTGAAGATTCGGAAAAGACAGTTTTCGTTGGATAGACTGGACTGGTGAAATAGTAGGGATTATTTTCGAAAGAGCTGGCGTCGAATCGAATCAAATCAAGGAGTGTGAATAGTTGGGACGGCGCAATCAGTAGTTGAAATGAATGACAGGAGCTGGGCGTAATTAAGTCGAAAAAGGCGTCATCCGGACACAAGTTGAAGGTGGTTGTCGACAAAACCGTGAAGCTGCGGGCCAGTCGAGGGGAGGATGGTAAGGTAAGACTTATTTCCCCTGTGTTGACGTGCCTGGGTTAGTTGGGAGGGCTCGATGTACGTATCCCTCGAGTCATTTGATTTGAGATTACAGGATCGAGCTAATTACTTCTGACTTTTCCCTCTCGTCCCTTTTCTGTTTTATTTTTCTTTCCCTTGGTCTCCCTTGTTTACTATTAGCCTGGTTTTCCATATCCCGGAATGCCAGGGGTTACAGAGTCCCAAATGAGGCCAGCAACGAAAGGAAATTTCGGTACAGATAGCCTGTTTAGATCATTTGGAATGCTTGTGTCTAGTTCTAAGTTTTTATTGGCCTTGGTGAGTGTTCTATTGTCCGGTATGTTGCTATAGTGACTGCCTCAATGGCTGCGGGTCATGTGGGCGCCATCAATTGATATAGCGTACTTAGACAAGCACCAGCAACCGATTCTTTTTGCCTTTTGTGTGACAGTAATAGCGGATCTATAGTACAGAGGTTTTGACCTGCAAAAGGAAAGCAGGTACCTAAATGAGAACACGAGTGTGCTGTGCAGCATCGAAGCTACGCAAGGGATAGCGCCCCTGCAACGAAAGAATGCAAGAACCGTATCGGGACAACTCTGTTATCAAGGGATGGCTTTTTTTCAATGCAATCTCGATCTTGTCGGGCAAAATTGTAGCCTGGATAATTTATGACTCAACATGAAACTTTAGTGATCACGCAGCCCCGAAAGGGTGTCAACAGCCCTCCGAAGTTAGGGCTACAATTAGGTAAGACTAAGAGATTCACGTAACGTAACCGGTAAGCGAGCTGCGCATGTAAGCCAGCTGCGCAGCTGGAACACCATAGTAAATGCGAAAAATTACAACTCAGTATCTCGACAACGAATATATGAAATAATTTTTCCTTGAGATACAATGATTTTCATGCCATGTTAAGCCAATTAAGGGTATTTAAGAATTATCATACCTTATATAGGTAGTAAATACCAAAGATGTATAGATTGCGGATTGTAATTAACGTAATTTTTGAAATCATGATAATGGAGCTTTTGAATTCCCTTGAAATCAATACATTATGTCGAGTTGTCTTCTTGAAGACAGCCTATACATAATCAAATAAAAAAGGCTCGTGGGTGATGAGATATGAAGTTGTAATTTATCGCATTTACTATGGTGTTCCAGCTGCGCAGCTGGCTTACATGCGCAGCTCGCTTACCGGTTACGTTAGACAAGATTGATATTTCCCACGGTTCGGAACACGGAAAATTGAAGCACATATTAATTGATTTACTTGACGATTTAAAAATCAGAAACCTAAGTCCCTCATTCACATTCTGTTTTACCATTTTCCATGCGTCCCTCAAGGGCAGCGTGGAACCTTGATCTCCAGATATATAATGCAACTTTCCCGCTTTTGGATCCCTTACAACACTTACATACCAATAGAACATCGATCACTGCATAGGCAATTGGAATTTTTCCATCAATAGCAATCAATGAAGCCCTGCGATATATTGAACTGATATGTATTGATTAATCGGCCCACCAAGGTAGATTACTTGAAAAATTCTACAAAATATATAATCTATCAAACTATTCAAATTATATGTAAAAACAGCTACGAAACGCGCAGTCCCAAATCACAGAAAAGCAACATCCAGGTATTCAATATCTAATTATACAAATCATCAGACAGAAAAAGAAAAAAAAAACCATCATAGAATACACTGGTCGTAACAACTGATTTTCCCACTCGAGACTGTTGTTGCGCATCTTCGAGGGTTGTGGCGTGGGGTTCATCACACAGCACACACCAAAAAAAAAAAAAAAAGAAAAGAAACCGACAAAACCCAGAACAACCGGGAAACCCAAAATAAGACTCGCTCGCTCGCTGATCAAAGGGACGCATGTTGTACAAGCCACCCCCTCGCAGAAGGGATGGCAGAAGAAAAGCAGACTTAATAACAGGGCGCACAACCCCAGTGGACATGTAATGGTATGTGAAACATCGTTTGTGATCTGCTCTTAGACTTGGATCGTGAGACGAAACGCCCAAACAGTCACCAGTTCAGGATGGATGGGTAGAACGAATGAAGTCGGGGTGGGAGAAGGAGAGTAGAAAGTTGGGAGAAGGGCAGAGGGTGTAGACATATATATCTCACCTGTTTTTGTGGATTTTTGTGATAATATGCGTGGGTAAAAGGGGTCGGAATCGATGGTCTGCAGTAGCCCAGTGTATTCAACACAAGCGTAGCCTTCTAGACTCGCGCTCAGGAAGAATAAGAGTTGTCCCTACGGGGATGGATCGGTAGACACTGGGTAGACTCATCGGAATCCAGAAATGCTGTATCAAACAGGTGAAAAGTGGAAAGGGCAAAGGGAATATAGCGAATGGGTATGTGAAACAGGGAACCATTCTACAGTGGCGCGACTCAGATCGGGAAACACATAAAACTTGCAAGGCTGGAAATGCTGCATCGCTGGGAAAGCACAAAATGCAGGCACTTTGCCGCTTTAAAAACTCCTCGGGAACTCCGTGGAAACTCCGCCTCCAGAAGAACATCGAAGTACGCCGCATCACAGCTTATTCGATGGTTTAGAGACCAGGCCTCTATAAGAAGCGAGAGGCGTCGATTAGTTTGAGTCCATGATATCGAAATGTGACGAGATTTGGAAAACATACTTAGGAGTGAGCTATAGCTCTAATAGCCAGATGTGGCCTGGTCCATCGCATTAGACTTCATCATATCGGCGGAAGAACCAGCGGACGTTGGCGGAGGGCCGTTGGCCTGGCTAGCCAAGACACCGTTGGATGAATTGTCGCTGTTGCCAGAGCTTTGACTACTACGGCTGCTCGTTCCGTTTCCGCGAGAGTTGCCAGGACCGTCGAGATCAACAAAAGTCGACATCTGGCGTTGAGTATAGTGCAGCATAGTACGGTTATAGTCCTCAAGCGAGTTGCGAGGATCCATAGACTGGGCCTCAGGAAAATGGGTAGGAGGGCCAGCTCCAGAGTCCTGGTAAAACTCAGGCTGCTGCATCTGAGATCCTTCAGTCATGGTGGAAAGTGTCTGTCGGTGCGACTGTTAGTAGACAGTCCCGAATGAATGAGTTGTCGCGGGTGTGAGGGAGGTAAATAGACCGCGAGTAGGAGACGTATGCGGTGAGGCGGGAACGGTTGACCATGGATTAAAGGGTTGAGAGGCGGGACAATCAGGGAAGTGGGGGCCGACCAAGCAGCTTACCTTTGTAAAACGGAATCAGGGTTGACTAGACAGATTAAAAGGGTACGGAACCAGAGTTGGAAAATTGTAAAAAATAAAAGTCGTTAAGGTAGAAATCTCGTGGGTAGCGCCGCTCTGACGGGGCCTTGCAGAAAATCAAAAAGTGTCTATGGGGCCGGAGGTATAGGGTTTAGGGTATGTGCGAGAAAGGCTACCCAGAGGAAGGTACTTCGAGGTAAATATAAGGAAAGACCACGAGAAGAGGAGAAAGGGGTGTGTGGGGTAAGGGGATGCAATGAAATCACAATCGACCTCATTACTCGATGGCAAGCCCAGCGCATGGCTGATAGGTCCACCACACGAGCCTATCACCCCAAGAAAAAAAAAAAAAAGCTCGAGGACGTTCCGTCGGCTAGACCGTACAAGTGACATCATTGGCTGAAGAGAGGGGGTGGAAGGTCTTCGCGATGTTGTCTGGGCGACATCATACGAACGGTACCTCTCCACCGGTGGGTGTAGGAAATACATAGCCGCTATCAGCGCGGTCTATGTTTGGCCGAAGGGTCTTTCATTATGAACACACCCGTTTCCACATCGAGACAACGAGTGGTGCACATGGGGAACCAGTGGCATCACTTGATCCACCAGAGAGTGGTCTCCCTATGAGGTCACTGAGGAATGTGCCTATGAATGGACCGATATTGTGAGATCAGAGGAAAGTAGAAGATTGGGCCGGGGCCCTGCAGATCTGCAACTTGACGTTTACCTGACGAATCATACAGGATGTTTGAGCGTTCAGGCTCGTCAGGCCCATTTGGTGTTCTGGTACTACGCCGGGATAGGTGTATGCGCAATGTGGGAACGCGAGGTGGGCATCCCCGGTGGAGCCGTGGCTTCACGCTAATCCGGGGGCTTTATCAACAGTTGCGAGGTTGTATCTGTGAACCATCATGCCGATCCAGCAATACTATGCTCCTTTTCTCCTTCGGGTGTCTACGTTCGTTCTGCCATCCACATTACAGTACCTGCCGAAGCCGTTCGTTTCAATTTCGGCGGGCACCGACCTGAGGCTCGAGAGTGGAGTCAAGCCATGCCGTCATGGCTTGGTCGATCCGACTGTATCGATTCGGCCACCAGAAATTTATGATGCATGCAGGAACAATAAGAGTTTTTGCTTTTCCTTAACAATAGCTTCGGATGATCCATATGAATGCAGACAGAAAGGAGAGCAGATCGGGAAATTAAGATCGAACATGGGAGTGTTCCAGTGGAAAGGATGTGACGACATCAAAGTGGAGAAATTCATTTTTCGGTTTTTCATTCAGTGCCTTAGGCACGCGCACCTGACGTCAACTCATACATACTGTAGGACATGTTGTTCTTGTATATACGGATCAACTACATTGCATTACGGAAAATGTGATCTTCAATACAATGGGGAAATAGGAATTCGAGGAAGCTACTGTACAATCCGTACATCATTAACGATGTTTTGATTTGCTTGATTGCCCGATATGGCCGTGGCGACTGATGGTATATCTGATCCACTGAAGCTTCGATCATGAGCACTCACTAATTTGGAGATTTATGTCGGGGAAGCAATAGACGCGACCAGTGATAGGGGTTGCGTGCAGAAGACCCAGGGTACGGCGCTTCAATAATTCGCCATCCTAGCGGGGGAGGCGAAAGACAGGGCTTGCATGATCGGTACCGACGAGGAGTCCTTTTTCGTCTCTCCACTTTGATCCCTGAGATTCCCGACATGAGGGTTTCATTTCATTGAGACCCGGAAACCATTTCTGGGTGGGCCAGATAAGATGACACCGTAGAATAGCACATGCTCATTATCAGACCTTCAAGGGGCCGTACTGGCTCACGACCTGCTCACGTTGGACATTGGCAGCATATCGACGTCAGCGGTACACTAAAATGAAATATCCATTGGAGACGAGAGTTTGTGAAGCATCTGACGCAAGAGTAAGCTGGCATATTAGCGCATGGATCGGCACTACAGTAGAATGGTCACTTTGGGGGCTGGACTGCTTAGTAGATGCCTGCAGGGTGCCAATGACCTATGAGGCAATGATGCTCAAAGCGCCCAACCACCTACTTACAGTATACCCGTATGCAGACAACACAACGCTTTTGTGAAGCCGATCCCCACCACAGTCAACAAACGGATGTTGTACAGCACACGCTATGCACTGTAGATCGCACGGCATTGTAAGGTAGCTGGCCAAAAAAAAAAAAAAAAAAATTCATGATCATTCATCCTTATGGTCCTGAAACTTGCCCTATACAGGTAATATGGAACAGATATGACTCGAAAAGCGTACATTGCTGTAAATAGGACACTATTGATATCCACATCGCATAGCGCGGTGTACCGCTCGGAGTCGAATGGTTCGATTTCCAGATAAGTAGCCGGGTTTCTGTATGGGGTTGAATGGGTGTTGAGGCTCCCTACTGTAGGACACCTGGAGGCGAAAATGACGAGCCAGAGGGACGCTAATAGGGCCCAAATGATATCACGCCCCGCATCGTCCACTTCGCTGTAAATTTTGACTCGAGGTAAACTCGAGGTTACAGTCCAGTGCAAAACGATATGACCTCACCGCGGTCGATCCCAACGTTGGGACAAAAAAACAAGTCAGCCATGTGGCACGGCGGTTAGGTCATCGCTGCTGACTGCAGACGCCGACTCTCCTCTTGCATCATCGCCTGTCTCACTGAGGTCTCATCATTGGGAAACTCGCGTCGACACAGAATTGATTGCTTTCTTCGGGGTTACCACGCAGCCTCTGTACCTTGCAGAAGGTCTGTCTGGTCCAGAACCATAGAAACCTGTTTTGAACGGTGAACCTGACTACAGCGTTAAGGGTACTGTAAGTGGGCCTCACGAGCACAAAGCGTTGGTCAAGCATTCAGGTAGATTGATCCCTTTCTCTTTCTCATTCTTCCACTGACGACAGATGAGTCGCCGCTGATCGGGACACCATTGACCGAGCAAAGCACAATGACACCAATTTGATGCCAGAAACCGGTCTCCCAGTTCTGTCGTGACGACAACAGCAACGCTTACTCCGCCTCGATTTTACCATGACGATGGTTATGACATGGCCTCGCCGCCCAGGCCTGTCATGGATGGACGCAACAAGAACCGGCTCGAGTGATCAGAGCAGGTGTCCCCGGAACTACACGGAAAATCCTTCGTCTCATTTCTCATCTAGTCACGACCCGGAGTTAGTGAGCGAACACGAACCAGCAGAGGACATTCGTACAAATTCTCCGGCGAAGACCAGCAACCAGATCCCGACCCCAACCATCCGCCCAGAAAGCCCCTTAAACCTGCTGCTTGCTACACACATCCACCGTCACCTGCGCGTCATGAGTAGCCAATGAGAAAGCATCGGGGACAGACCGAATAACATGTGGAGCGATACAGTACTTAAGGAAAAGATCCATTTCACCGGGCGTACATAATATGTTCTGGTCCAAAGGGGAAATGATTTTAGAGGCTATATCAAGGGACATGGGAATAAACTAGGCCAACACGCTGTAATCTCTGAAGCCTGAGTTTGAGGAGAAAAGTCGACCAAACATAATAGTAGTAATGCATCATATTATTCAATTCATGCTCATACTCATCACACGTAACCTATATGAATATAATGTTAGCAAATATTTGACTTGACCGTACAAAACCATATACAATACTGCGCATTGTACAATCCTTCAAAATGAAAGAATTTGACACAGGTAAGAGAAGAAACATACCCTTTCTTGCGCCCTGGAAGAAGAAGCGCACAACAAAGACTTGCAGAGCGGCCATCGACACCATCATCAGCGATTCAATTACGCTGAAATTGAAGATGCGGCGCTCGGTGCTGCGGACGGTGCTGAAGTTCCGGTTCTCACGTGTGCGGAAGTACTTCTGGTTCCGGGAGATTGTGGACAATTGAGCGGAGAGCTTGTAAATGGATTCCTCCAGGCTGGTGGTTTGTTCGGGGCTGGCACCCTGGCGGGAGGGGAGCTGGGCGCGCTGCTCGTTCTCAACCTAGATTAAGAATAGTAGTTCAGTAGATGTTTTGAGATCATTTGTTGATAATGTCGGAGTAAGAGTGAAGTGTTGATTATGTGCGGGTTTCCCTTGAGACAGGGGCAACGTACGGCAATCTCGAAATCAACCATCTTCTCGGCGAATGTTGACATTTCATTGTTAAAGCAGAACTTGTATTCGCCGATGCTCTGCGCCGTGAATACGAAGTCGCCTTGTCGTTGCTTTTCTTCGGCAGCGACGATCTTGTCGCCTGGTGCCAGGATAGAGTAATCGACATCGAACGAGCCACCGGATTGGACCTTTACCGGAATTCAATATTAGTATTCACTTGAAGAGATACCCAGAGAATGCTTTGTCGTAGTGCGTCAGATCTAGGAACGTTGACTGACCGCGAAGTAGAAGGCCACCTTGGCGTTGGCCTGTTCGACCTCAGTGTAGAAGCATGCCTTCTCATTAGCCTCGAGACGGTAAGTCAGAGCAGTGGCAGAGACAGACGAGGCCAAAGAGGCCAGGCCAGCGAGGAGTGCGAGCCGCATGTCGAAAAGCTAGCGATGTGAATTGGGGATGCGCGTCAGGAGGTCAAGGATCTCGAGGTTCAATTGTTCTGGCCAGGTGGTTGTTTGCAGTGTTTGCACACAAACAAATTACTGTTTCCACACAGACTGGAACTATAGAGCGGAACACTATAATCAACGGAAAAGGATAATTCTTCGATTGAATACACATCGCCCAATACCCAACTCGATTGGCAAATCCCCGAAAGGCCCACGTTTGAAGTGGTACTTTTGCAGCCCAGAATCATCGCTTCGTGCCATTTGTATCGTCTCTACTCCAACTATGGGACTATGGAACGGAGCGAACAAGGGAAAGAAAAGAAAAGAAAGTTAGAAAGGAAATGACAAAAAGAAGAAAATCAATGACACTCAGGCTGTTGCTGCTCATGTACCGTATAGCAGCATCTTGCCCTCAAACCCCCCCCCTTAGCGCCCCGTAGAAATTCAATACTTTATCGAATGAAAAAGCTCTCGCTCTTACCCCAGAATCCACGGCTCTTGCTAGCGTGGTCTAGACCGAGAAGATCTTCGGGACCAGCGATGTCCGAGAGAATGTCATCTAAATAGTAAAGGATAGTTCGTCAGCTCCTAAAGGTTCCAATTGATTGCTGCGGATAGACTTACCATCCTCAATGTACTTAGCATTCGGGAAGGAGTTGCGAGGAACAACAGAAAACTTGATCTTTTCGAAGGGTTTTCCCTTAATACCCGTCCGCTTAGAGAGTCGTTCCTTAGTCTGCTTGAAGATCTCGCCCTGTCCGAATGTTAGTACAAAATTCACTTGACACTAAGAATGAATGGCATATCTCACAGGCTTGACGACGAATCTGAAAGGAACCCCGTGAGGGCGATTAGGTTCTCGGTCAAAGTTGTAGGCATTGATAAGTCGGTCGTCGCTTTCCATGCTCAACTCTTCGGCAGGAACCCGCTCTGCGTACAGTGTGGAGTATTCATTGATGGAAGCTACATTGAAGTCCTCGCGAAGCTCCTTGTAAAACTTTCCGCCGTGGGCCTCAAAGATCCTCATGTTCTGGAAAGCTTCGTCATCGAGCTTTGTCTTCTGCTGAAGAGCGGAAAGAAGCTCGGCGACGGTTCCATTGCGAGCCACTAGAATCTCAACGGTCTCTTCCTTGGTGATTCCTTCTGTAAGCATTGTCACCTTGAAGCACTTCTTACTTTCATAGTCGCTGAGACTCATGTCCAGGACCTCGTAGTATAAGGCATCCGACCGGTGCATGGTGTAGCCATATGTACCATATTGACCGTTGAGGATTTGAGCCAGGGTTGAAGTGATGGATCGCTTGAGAAAAGCCTTGGCTTTGCCCGTGCTCGCCATCACTGGCGCAAACCGCAAATGGGTTGGATCTACGTTCAAATGCTCGCCCACCTTCTTCGAAAATTGATCGTAGGTCATCTTCCGGCTGAGAGTCAGGGTAAAGTCTTCAGTCTCGGAGGCCATAATAGGAGCAAAGGTGACATCCATGCGGTTCAGAAGATAATCGTAGAACTGTCTGGCATCGGTGTAAAGCGCCGAGGCTGGGAGCTCCGACTCCTTAACTGCCCGCTGGAAAGTAATGATATCACCGTCCTGGATCTCAGATTGCTGGAATGTCTGCTTGGGTTTCATCACGTCGATCATGTTGTGCTTGATCTCTTCGAAGAGCATGAACTCGGTACCCACGGGCCAATTCATCTTCCCGAGAATTATGGGTCCCAGATCACCAACTTTTTGACTCTTGGAAACATAAACAGGACCAACGCCGCTCAGAGTTTGAGTGACCGCGTCGAAGTTCTTCAAGAAGATCAGAGCCGAGTCATTGCTGTCAGGCCAAGGCTGGCCGTCGGGAGAAACCTCCATCCACAGTCGGAAAGTGTTACCCTTGGTACCATATTTCGAATAGGCGTCCTCAACGGTCATGTCGGGGTCAGTGATAACCTGGTCAGGCCGAGCAGTCTTGTTCTGACGGTTGACAATCACCCAGAAGCGGATGCTATCGACGTTGAGACCACGTTCCTCTGCCATTTCCTTCGCAAATTCGCCCACTTTCTTCGCTCGAAGAACACGGTGCTGGGTGGGTTGCGACGGATCTTCAGCTGGAAGATCGGGACTGAACAAATCAAACCCGTGGTGAGACTGGAAGGATTTCTCAGTCAGAACGCCAATATTCATGTACAGGTGGGCCTCTTCTCTTTCCTTCTTGCGACGAAGAGCCTCTGCACGATCTTCAGCCAGACGGGTCTCTGTGGTCTGGTCAGTATAAAATAATAATGGTTTAGCGCTTGGGAGACATACCAATATGGGATGGAACATCCTCTTTGGTGATCGGACACAGAACGTCGTCCACTCGGGTCTTTCGGATGTAAACCAACATGTAAGCGTTCATAGAGCGCTTGGTTGAAAGTGCTCGGGTGTATGGCTGTCGAACGCCAGTGGCTCCATTCGCCAGTTCATACTCGCCACCATAGTTTTCCTCCAAAACTTCCTTCTCAGTGACCCGATTCACTCGGTCATCGTCAAAGCGGTACCAGTGTCCATCTTTAGTGGGCTTCAGAAACGCGTAGTAGTGTCCGGCGTCCAAGCCACCACTGTGCACCAAGACTCCATGCAGCTCATAGGTCCAAGGCTCGGATTTGTCGGCATTTTCTGAGAGATAGGGAGCAGCATCGAATTCCAAGGGAAAGACGTGTCGGTCGTTCACTTTCATCATAGTAAGAAGATTCAGATCGTACTCGAACCGTTTAAGGTGGAGGTGCAAGACCGGTGGGAAGCTTTCAAAGATCACACCCTTCTTTGCATCTTGCAAGCCGTAAGGAGGGCCTGCATCATACTTGTTCTCACCCTCGAGTGTTTCAACCTGAATGTAGTCACGGAAACTGTCATCCAACGTCTTATTACCTCGAACATTCAACTGAATATCCCAGAAGTCCTCCACACGAGAAGATTCATAGTCGACGTTAATGCACGATATATAGGTCTTCGTCTTACCCACGAACATGTCAGGTAAAGCCTTCTCCGCAACTGTACCCTTCATCTTCTCTTCTAACCGCTCCATGAGCTTTCGTGAGAGTTCCTGGACATCCTGCTGCTCAAAAGCCTGTCTGGAGTCCCAACCAAAAGACACAGTCAGTTCAGTTGTGGAAACTGCGGATTCATTGGTTTGCAAGTTGTAAAAGAGTCTTTGGAGAGTCCATGCGCTGTTTTCGCGAGTGGATTCCTCTTCGGTAGGAATTTGGTACACAGCCTGTTGATGTTAACAATTGATCTCGATTGAACAGGAAAGGATTCATCTGATACCTTGCGGAAAGCATTGGTAAAATACAGCGATTGCAAAAGCGAGTTTAGATAGCAGGTGGCACCCTGGTTTCGGAGTCCAACCATATCAGTCTCTTTCTTGGAATCGTAACTGAGACAAGTTAGTCATTGATATACAATGCGCAGTTTTGGGGAGCTGCAGCGCTTACTTCTGAAAGCTATGCCAGAGAACACCGGTGGGATCCTTGACAACGCGAACATATGCTGTGATGTTGGCCTCATCATCCTGTACCAGTGGCACGCCTTTGCCTTCCCACGCTTCGTTGAATAGAGTTCGGATATCGTAAAATCGGGTGAAACCCCAGTCTCCCTCATCAGCGGTGAATCGATGGGTCGCAACTGTATTCCCGTTAGCTGAATGCTTCGATCTGTAGTTTTGGAAAATATTTACCGTGGGAGACATAGATCGAGGGATCCTTCACGTTTGACAAGACCAGTGCGAATTGCACACAGGCATACCAGTTCTGGGGTGGTTCCCCTTCCCAGGCGTGCTCAAGGTAGAACGAGGCATGTTCGGAGTGATTTCCATACGGGAAAAAGAGGATCCGCCTAATTCTCAAGTCAATGCTTGCGTTTGAAGAGTTTCGTTCCATGATATCGCCTACCAAGGAGACCCGCCGCAGTTAAAGATTGGCCCGTGCAGCTTGCGTTCCGACTTCCTCCAGTCTTTGATATGCCATGTGTGGTGAATCTCGTCTTCGGCCTCAAGGTCAGCGGGTTTAGGCAGGACTCGTGCCATCATAGCCGCATCTAAAAGATTGAATATGCCTCAGTCAGCTAACTTTTCCCGAACGTAACAAAATACTGCAAAGCCGGTTCTTTCATGTTGAAGCTCCGGCTCGTTGGTGACTCTGATCGGTCGCATCCTTGTGAGCCCGTTCCACCTGGTCGGCCGTGCCATGCTTGTTGTGATCGGGTTCCGCGGCGGAAGAGGGGGAAACAGAGCAAAGAAACCTACGGTCAGCGGCAGAAGGCGCAGGCTCAGGCTCATCGGAGCCTGAGCGAGAGACGACGACAACATCAGTCTTCTCATTGGGGTACTGTTCGTAGTCGTCGACGAGCATGTCGTTCTCCGCAAGCTGGGGCCTAACGGTTAGATCTGCAATGACGACACACGCGAGGGGTACGGTCGGATACTCACGTTTTCCATGGCGAAAGCGCCCTCCCGTCCAGCCGGAAGGCACTTGTCGGAATGGAGAGAAAGTTGACTGGAGAGACGAGGGTGGGGGGAAGGAGAGAGGGTGAGAAATGCGGACTCTGGGGAGGAAGTTGTCGGGAGGAATTTCTTGCTGAAGCAGATTGGAGAGAGCTAGCGGTGGCGGAGCCCTCGTAGGCTCGGCAGTGATTAACAGGGACAAGCTAAGGGAAGCAGGTGTTTAGAAGAAGATCAAAAGAATAAAGAAAAGTCAACGAATATTAAGAAAGATCGAAGGGATTATTGTCTTTGATTTATGATTTGATGTTTCTTTCTTCCAAGGATCAGTAACTGCATTATCTTGCTTTGGGTTTCCAGGCCCTAACACGCACTGTCGAGGTCGATATAGAGTGAAAATGATACATTCTTATCGGGTAGAAATTTTGCACATATGGCATGATAGAAGAAATATACAGTTTTTTCTAATCTATTCCTATTGCTTCAAAGTCCCTTCTCACTATCGTGTCCTTCCCCACCATCTGATGACGCTGGTCAATGTTTGTCTTGTTCTTCATATGATGAAATAGTTCGGCTATAGCAACATCGAACAAGACCCTCCGCATAGAAAACAAGACAACCACGCCATAAAACGCAGATTTCCACGCAATTATCTTGAGATTATCAATTAAACAAGGAAAAGATAGAGAAGAAGGAGGAAGAGTGAAACCACTTCACATAGGGAACCAAGGCGGTGGAGATGATCATGTCACCGGCTCACCGCCCGAGCACATGCAAAGACCCCAAGAGCTTCGAAGAGACGTCTGTTTTAGGCTTCGAATAAACTGCCTCGACTGCATGGAGCACAATGCAGTTACGTCTAAGAGGCTGGCAGCCTCTTCGATGTGCTCCCAGACGCCTTCATTCTTCAGCCCAACCGCCACCATGGCGACCTGCCTCCGCAGTGGATGAGTGAGTGACTCCGCACTTGGAAAGTTCTTGCATGATCCACCCCAAAACTGACTGCGACTGTCGTGATATCTAGATGGGTGGAGCGCCCCATCCGCCCCATCAGTCTCCGTCAGTTGACCTTCTTCGGCCGTACCTTAACAGAGCCCCGACTGATCAGCTCGGCAAACTATGTGCGGACTGAGCTACCCACCCGGTACGTTTGGGCCAATTCAACCCTAAGCTCGGGATGACCTGTATACAGCTAACTGACGGCTCCGGAACAGTCTAGCACACCGACTGCGAGACATCCAGCAGCTGCCGTACGTGGTAGTTTCCAACCCCCACCTATCCCTCGTTTACGAGTTATACTACAAGGCCTTTGAACGATTTCGAGTTATTCCTGAGGTTCGCAGCTTGGACGATAATGATCGGTTCTGCGATGTACTCAAAGAGATGCTCAAGGAGCACCTAGTGGTGATCCCCAACTTGGCGACCGGCGTCCTGGAATGTCGCGAGCTATTTCCACCTGATGAGATGGATCGATTTATGAACACCCTGCTGCGAGCGGTATGCAAATGAATTCCAAGTCCAAGTTGATCGACCGGAACGATCAATACTGACGCTTTGTTTTCTGGATCTAGAGGATCTCTCGTCGCGTTATTGCAGAGCAGCACCTGGCTTTGACTGACACATTTAACTCCCCATGGCATTTCCCCGACTCGCACGAACGCACAGATATGAACGCAGACTTTGTAGGCGAAGTCTTTCTAAAATGCAACGCAAAAGAGGTAATTGAGCGTTGCGGGAGGGTGGCACAGGACCTGATGCGACAAACAACTCAGTCTCCTCAGATCCCCACCATCAATGTCCAGGGTCATTTGAACGCCACTTTCCCATACATTCTGAGCCACTTGGAATACATTGTTGGTGAGCTGCTGCGCAACTCGGTGCAGGCTGTGATCGAGAAGTACCACGATTCTTCAGCGCCGCCGCCACCAATTCAGGTACTTATATGCGAAACCCCTCAACACGTCATCATGCGCATCTCAGATCAGGGCGGTGGCATTCCACGTGAGATCCTACCCTATTTGTGGTCTTTCAGCAAGGGACCCCGGACTCAGACGCGGCTAGAGAACCTGGGGCGGGTCCCCGCGATGGCTGCCACAATGCAGGAGTTAAAAGTGGGCGGGCGCAAGACAGAACCAATAGGCTATCATGAGGGCTCCTTGGATTCTCTGACCTCACGACCACCAAACCTACGATTGGGTATGGGCCTGCCGATGAGTCGGGTCTACGCTGAATATTGGGCGGGCAGTTTGGAATTGCATAGTTTGGAAGGCTACGGAGTGGACGCCTTCCTACAGATCTCGAAGCTAGGAAACAAAAACGAGCAAGTGACGACACGTGCAGCTATAGACGCTGTGTGAAGGGAAGAACCCTGTTTTTTTATCATCATTTCCAATACGCTTGTACTATGTGCCTTGTTCTGCTCTCTGGTACAACGTACTGCTACACTTAGTCCACTCAAATGTTTGCGGGTGTACTAGGGACTACACCTTGTCTATTATCCTCCGTGGTAAATAGGCATTGAAGCGGCATCCCACTTGGTATCTCCGGTGTACATGTGTACACCAGGCACGAAGTAAATGGATGACGTCATCCAAGACATCAGCCCTACTGGATAACCTTGTGTGGACCAAGCCGCCATGCTTTTCTGAAACAAGGTTGCAAATCTGACCCCCCTCTGACGTCTGAACTGCCGATCATGAAACGCCTCAATTCGCCCACGGATGACAATGCTCCCATTTATATCTTCGTCCTCCTCTTCATCATCGTCCTACTCAGCTTCCTTGCAACCGCCGATTTCAAAAGTTCTGGCCGATCCGACCCCGAAGAACAGTAAATATCCAATATCCATATACATCCGAAATCATCATGGCAAGCGCCTGTTCAATGCTCTGTGTGATCATTATCACTATTTTTAGTAAGTGAAATTGGTTCCAGATGATTTGGGAAGCTCTGCACTATCGCTGCCTCCGAGTAGTATACTGCGGGGAGCTTACTCCGCACTGTTTGCGGAGGTCAATACCTACAAGATTTCGATACTAACCGACCCCAGTCCCTCCCCTCGGTGTCTTCCTCACCGCAGGTTGTGGTGTTGACTTCTGGATTAATGTCCTCCTTACGATTCTGGGGTGAGTAACAGATCCCGCGCGCTTACAGCCCATCACTGCGAGGCCCTCCATCCCGAACGCACCTTCTAATTCGTGACACAGATACTTCCCTGGTCATATCCACGCCTTCTACCTAGAATACGTCTATTATCATCGTCGCAAGCAAGATCCCATGACCCGCGCGACTCAACGGCCGGCGCCCGGTGTCTATTCGGATCGCGTCCAAAATGGTGGCCACTCGAACCGGAATTATGGCACGGTCTAAGGATTTGAGCCTCATCGATACACCTGGTTGTATTACTTGCGAGCGATTCCGTTATGAGCGATAGTGCGGTTTTCTTCTTGGCTGTGGCATGTGGACTCGAGTCTTCCATGCCGAATATTCTTTGAGCCTATCGAGTACCCTAATAGCGAATTAATCTTATTATTTATATTTTATCCATTAGATTGTTGACTGCGTCGTGATCGTTCTTGTTCTCACAAGGGTAGATATACAGTATTCTGTTCTTTTGATAGCATAGGAACCCGAAGAAATAAGAAAATACGAATATCTAGATATTGCCAGGGACATGTAAAAAACATTATCAAAGAAGACCTAAATAAATGAAAATCCCATAACTCATACTCTTAAACAGCCCCAGCCTGACCCTCAGCCTTCTTTGCCTTTAAAGCCGGGAAATCAAAAACCTCACTCTTCACAACAGTCCCCTCTGTCCGAGGGAAAGCCCCAGATCCAGGGCTCCACCACAAAGCTCCAACCCACGGCTGCACGTTCCATCCAACAGCCAAAGTAACATTCTGGCGCTCAGCCAGCAAGCCCGTAATATCATTGATCTGATATTTAGCCTTCTGCCCTCTGAGTCTCAGAACGCCCGGCGCAGGCTCCTCCTTCGCGTTTGCCTTGGCCTTCTTGCTAGCTGCGGCCTTCGAGCTGCTGCGCTTATTGCTCTTCTTCACGGAACCAGGCGAGATTTTCGCTACGATCGGGGCGGGGAGAGCATCAAGCGCCTTCTCCTTGAGCTTGTCCCAGGTGTATTGGGAGGTTTGGGCAGGGATGATAGCATCCCAGATGACAGCCTCAGAGTCACGGAGGAGAGAGTTGGGGTCGTTGGATGAAGAGTAGGTTGCGTAAACATAGACGAAGACTTGCTTGGTGTTCCAGTTGAAGAGGGGGGTTAGGTCTGCATCGAGGTCGAAGCGGATCTGAGCATATTCGGAGCGTTTGGTCGAATAATAATGTGGGCGACCTTTGACACTGTGTTTTGGGTACAATATTAGCTGGAGGTGATCACGGACCAGAGTCACAATTCCATGCTCGAGCTCAAGTAACAGCCGCCTTTTGATAGTATTTTATGCCCCTTTATCAATCTAGATCTCTGGGTAGAGTAAGTAACTTACACCTGGACATTCTTCAAGTCCACCGACGTCGTCGTGGCGGTCGTGGGGAATAGGAGAGTCGAGAGCGCAGCTACAGCAGCAACTACACAAGCGACGGTGGTGAAGAAGCCGAAGACGGCCTGCGCACGGTTGAGAGAGGAATGCATGGTTGCGACAGAGTCGTGCAAGTAGGAAAGCCGGGGCGCGGATGAAGCCAGCTGGGCGTGTTTGGGGCTTATCGCGATAACCGATAAGCTCCCCAAGTATGTCTCGAGTCACTGAACCCCGACTTTGCTGGTTTTGTCATTCACAACGCCTGCTGACGGTGAAAAGGAATTCCTTGGAAGCTCCCATATACTCTGGCAAGGTTTTTGGAGTTTGATTTGTACCCACAGGAACAATGGGCGACCATGTCCTCTTCTTCTACGGTAATAACCCCGGTCCCAGTAGCTGCATGTCTATTGGCAATCAGAACATATCATGGACTAACAGACAATAGGAACTTTAATGGCTCCTCAGATACTGCACCGTGTAATACATGGCCGCGCAGATCCAGAGCCATGGCAAAAGGCGCTTCTGACCTTTCAACCTGCCGTGTTGCACGGCTACCGGCGCCATCGGGTGCGAGGTGCAGACTACCCGGGCATTATTCGGGCATCTGAATCATCACCATCCACAAAACAAACAAATTTAGAACCAGAAAATGGAGCCGAGGAAAGCCATTGGGCGCGAACATCAGTTCTTGGGACCCTTGTCTCTGGCTTAACAGACGGAGACGTTCATCGTCTAGATATCTACGAGGGAAGCGAGTATGCCCACGAGAAGGTCAAGGTGCGGACGTTGAAAGAGGCGCTGCATCAGGACCATGGCCATGAGCACGGTAATTCAGGTGCTGCGGGGAATCTTCGAGATGTTCTTGATGCTGCTGGGGCGGAGTTTGCGGATGAGAAGGAGGAGGTAGATGCTGTGACTTATGTGTGGACTGATGGTGCGGAGAGGCTGGAGAGTGCGGAGTGGGATTTTGAGACATTCAAGAGGGATAAGATGGCTTGGTGGTTTGATGATGATGATCAGTGGTAGGTTGACTTTGCTTAGAGGATTGTATCTATATTTCATGTTTAGAATGTGACGGGAATAGAATGGTTAGAAACATGGAGTGCATTGTAATTCTGAAGCTGTGCAGGTGCCTCATACCCCATGTCGTTCAAGTCTCGCCCGATTCCATTCAATGCCTATATGTCTTACATCAGATAGGTATGTATGCATCATAGGACTGGAACTCGAAAATGAATATATTATAGATGCAATGTGAAATAATAAGAAGAAACTGACATGCCCGAATGAAATCCTGAGGCAGCATGTATATTCAATTTCAGCCATCCCCGCCTGAGGTGTGTATGCGTGGACTTGTTTCAGTCCACAGCCTTCCAAAGCTGATGGTTAAAGGAGGCAATATGTGGAGCGAGGTGAGGTCAATTGGGAGGAAAAGAACACATTTGGAGAAATATGTATGCTGCCCACTAGATATAGGGTTGAGATCTGATTTTACAGATGATTTTTCCTTTGGTAAAAGTCATATTATGTTCATGGCACAGTGAGCGTTGATCTCGATGGATTTTGTGTTCATAATGTGCGGTCTTGCTAACAATGCTGATGTAAAAATTGAGAATGCAATAGTAAATGCTACCTAAAGATATCAATTAATCCCAATGATAGATATTTGAACCATGACGCCGACAATACATAGGTTCATAGAGTACATATTGTCTCAACCCTTTCGCTTGCCTTGGGGGCTCTTCTTGGGTCGCTCGGGCTCGCCGGGTGGAGGGGTTGCCTTGACCTGGATTTCAACACTGAGATGGTCCTCGCCTGTTCCCTTGACATGGTCTTCCTGGACTGGCTTGAGATTCTCAGACCGGCCAGGAGTTGCTGGCCGTCGCTCTTCTAATCTGTCCTCATCATCTTCCTGGGAAGGAAGGGGAGGTCCTAACAAAAAGGAAACACGTGGCTGATCAGCCATGACCGAGGTGCTCTCATGTTTCTTCTGTTCTTCGTACATGTCATCCAAGAACTTGCGGAGCCGGTGCCGAAGCATACCAGATCCGAGCGGAGGCCAATCAACATGCGCATCCATGTCACGCTGCATCACTCTCGTGATGAAGGTGTCAGGGTCCTGCACGAATTTTTCAATGTATGCAAGCAGATAAAGCCCGCAGTCAGAGAAGTTCGGCTGAAGTGGGATCTGTCGAGCGCGCATGCCCTTGATCTCCTTTGGGTCAATTTCAACGCCACGTTTCGATAAGGCTTCCTGACAAATGTATTCACGTAACAATCTAATGGTAGGTGAACGAGGAAGATCAAGGGAATCGAAAGTGATGATAGTTGTTTGACGCGGGTGCAATTTCAGGTCAGGTCGGCCTTTCTTTTTGCTATTGAGACCAAACTGATTGACAGAAGTAGTGGGATTTGTTTGATCCCACCACCTACCTGGAAGTTCCTTTGGGGGCGGCGAGGTTATGTTCTCTGCACCGTCAGGCCAAGAACCAGGCGAAGAAACGTCTTGTTTTTGTTCCTCGGATCCTTGCGTTGAGCTATCCACCTCTTCAGTGGCTGCTGGTTTTCCCTCCTTCTCTGTGCGAGGTTGATCGAATTGTGCGCCGAAAGTAGTATTTGTTGTTGCCGAGACCAGCTCAGGCTCCGGAGACTCTGAAATCTCATGCACCTCACTTTCAGGCTGAGTCGAGATTTCTTTATCGCTCGCGGGAGCAGAGGACTGGTCCGCAGGGCTAGCGCAAGGAAGATCAAGACTTGGCAAATTGCAAATGATCGCAAAATACCAGTGCAGATCTTGGTTGACGGGGACGATAACATAGTCATAGCTGAAGAGATCGATGTTGCGAGTCCATTTCTCCACGGCACTGTAGTTAATTGAACGCCCGTTTTTGAGTGTCGGGAAAAAATAAGAATTGAAGAGGTAGATCCCTTCCGCGACATCGGGGTTTGTACGTTGGAGGTGATCTTCCAAGAAGCGCAAATAGAAACCGACTAAATTATCATTCAAAAATTCTCCCTCGCGCAGGCGGTCTCGATCCTCAACGTTTACTTCTGCACGCCTTTTTCCAACACGGGGATAGACCATTGGCTTCTTCCACTTCTCTCGATTCTCGTCTTTTGCCCGAATGGGTCTTGAATGGCTAGGATGACTGTCGGCACTGTCATCGGCATCTCGCCGCAACCGTCGTGTTGATCGTGTCTCTCGCTCAAGTGAAGCTTGGGTTTCATGAAAAGTTTTGACGGGAATCTCGACACCAGAGGCCGATTCTGTCTTCCCGTCACCCTCTGGAGCTCGCGTTGCCGTGATACCATTCCCTGTTCTCGCAATGGAAGAGGAAGAAAGATCCTGTTTGACTCGCTTGCTACCAGGCTCATCGACCGAGCCCTGCAGGTTGGACGAAATTTTCTGACGTGCAGGACAATTTGCGGAAGGTTGTGAAGTCGAGTCGTGCTCCGGTAGAGGTCTTTTGGAATGTTGGTGATTTTGAGCTTCGAATTTGTGGGTTTGAAAAGCCTTGTCCATGAAATCCCTGCTTCAACAGTTAGTCGACTTGAGACCAAAAAAGACAATTGTAGTAATACATACGACTCCTTTGCGTGAATTGCGATTTCCTTATCACGCAAGACGTGTAGAAGCTGATGTTTCATTTGGCTGTTCCAAAACTCAATGTCGACCCTTTCACCCAGATGGGGGGAGGCGCCTTTCGACAAGAACAGCCTCACTTTTCGACTAGGGTCCTTTCCATGGAAAATTTTGACCACTTTGCGTAGTTCAATTGAGACCGGCAGCCCCATGCCAGGCATTTTGCCTTCAATTTCAATTCTCTCGTGATTGAGATCAGCTGTCCTCCTCCCGTTGACACCACTTTTTGTGGCATCATGGCCGAACAGTAAATAGATTATGTCAAGTCGTTCTGAGATGTTGTGCTTTCGTTTAGCCTTCTTGTTTGATCCTTCAAACTTGGTAGGCACAATGTCGGTGGGGGAACTTCGGTCAGGAGATACAAAATGTTCTTTGGTTGGGAGTCGAGCGCGAGTCTGTCTCTCATCGATGTCCTTTGGGATAGGCTGGGTTGTGACCTCGCCCTGGAGTTCATCTGAGCTCTCGGAGACAGAGCGTAGTTTGAGCTCATTCCTTTTGGTTGAAAGAGACTGAGTGGGTTTTGTTTGACCAGTAGCAGCGGAATCAAGAGCAGACGGGGCCAGCCCTTTCCTTCCTGATTTCGCCTTGGGAGACTCCATAATGGCTGCTATGGGGCGTCGTTGTTGAATATCATGCGCTGTATATCTCTCGTCGGGAGCTTGTGTGGAAGCTGAAACCTGGCGATTCTGTTGTCGACGAGCGCGGGGACTCTTATTAGAAACCCTAATACTGTTCTCCACTTCGCGGTATTCGCTTTGTCGATAAGGGTGCGCATGATTCTTTGATTTGGTGGAAAATTGGCTGGATTCGGGCGACAGACGAGAAAGTGAATTTGTTGGAGAGACGGGATCACTCACTCCCTCATTTTGAAAATATCCACTAATCCCATCGTGACGTTGCCTCTTGGTTGGCCGGCTAGATGGCTCAAATGCATCTTCCAAGCGGAGAGAGCCCTGATGAGGGACGTGTTTCCTTACCTTCCCCTGTGCACGTACTGGTCCACTCTCGCGTGAGTTGCGAGATATTCCATCCTGCGGTCGAAACGCCACATTTGACTATCATCCCACATAATCAGCCTCGAATAATTTCTCAACCCAAAATCAGCCAAAAGTTGGCGTGACCTACGCCAGGTGTTTTCTTTTTGTTCTGCATAGATGCACCGGGTTTAATCTTGACAGCGTTTTTATCCCTATAACAAGAGTGCGGTTTGATCAGTGCAAGATCTCCAGAAAAAATCGGATACCTAAACGAGTCCGTCTGATAGACATACTTGATTCTTGCACCTGAACCCAACAAGCGAGCCTCGGCCTGTCGATCCTCCTCCTGGGCTCCATTTCGCTTCGAACCCTGATTTAACATCGGCGGTGTGTCGCCCAACCTGCATATGATAAGACATATCAGCACGTGCCTGCCACTGGGACGAGATGTGTGGTTACTGGGCGGTAGAGTCTAGAATAGACTGGAGAGGTGAAGACCGCAATCGTCCACGAGGGGTTGCAGGTCTGTCCGTTGTGATAGAAGCAGTTTTGTCATAACTTTGAGTCGTCTGTCCAAAAAAGATAAGTCCCGTGGTATTTAAAAAGTAGCTGCAAAAAAACATAGAACTGGGACAAAACGCAAGTGGGGAGTGTGTTGGAAGGAAGGATTCAAATTTCTTGAATGCTTAGCCCTGATAGACATGGTGGAACAAAACAACAAGTGAAGAAATACTGAGCGGGGAAACACATAATAAAGCTGGAAGCCACACACCTGCGCACTAGCATCAATATCTTGATCCCGGGCCAAGTGCGGCGAGAAACGGATATGGCGCGGGCCGTGATGATTTTCCTCAAGATCGGAGCCGAGGGAGAACTGGTGCCGGGCAGAGTCTATACGGCGCCGAGGCCCAGCAGGGGTCGGGGAGGGAAAACAGCGCGTGGACGTTGGATTGCTGCAGTGCGAGGGCCGTCGGTGCTGCAGTCGGCGATCAGCGGGCTGCTGGCGACGCGGTGACAAGTTGGCGATGAAGTCGGCAAAGCTCGCGAAGGAAGGCATACAGATACGCAGCACCCTATTGTAGGACCAAGCACGGCATCGGTCCCATTCTCGGTGATCTTTATAGCTTTTTCCTTTCTTTCCGGTCACTTTTTCTACTTGTTA
This sequence comes from Penicillium longicatenatum, assembly GCF_028827895.1. Classification (NCBI taxonomy): domain Eukaryota; kingdom Fungi; phylum Ascomycota; class Eurotiomycetes; order Eurotiales; family Aspergillaceae; genus Penicillium; species Penicillium longicatenatum. The sequence continues at coordinate 2,349,403 of NW_026643120.1, read as the reverse complement.
AAAGATTCGTGCTTGTGGTTATCGTCTATCGCCGGGCGGTCACGGCTACACAACGGTTTGTCAGGCAGAACTTTTAGATCGATTGCGAACTAATCGCCGCTCATGTCCCTAGGCAGCTGGCCACCTGAAACACCAGCACATACTGAGCACCTAAGTAGGCCCTCATCCACGACGAGGTATATGATTGATATCTCAGACTACTGCACCTACGATGTAATAATCGTGGATTTGTAGCCAAACATTGTACATGGCCCCGAGACTGCTTACCGAATACGTTACGTCGTTCACTCAGTAGCTAAATTTCATTGCAATGATGATTGTTGGGTTGATATAGAGATATAAGGTACACGTAGATATATTCATATAGCTCATGTCAGACACCCCAATGGACTGTAGTTGCTTTGAAGCAGCAACTAAATGAACATACTACCTACGGTTAGATAGACTTATAGAACGGACATCCTGGCCACGCCATCTGCAGTTTTCAGCTGCACTTTTCGCATCAGGGAGAAGAAATTGAACCATCACGCATGATCGAAGGCAGATAGAAGAAAAAAAAAAGAAAAAGGGACACAAACAAGACATAAATGAGTTTCACTCAAAGACATAGAAATCAAATCAAACCGCTGAGTTCGCCTCGATGCCCCGCCGTCCCCCAGACCCAAACGCGTCCCAATGAGTAAGTGCATAAAAGATTGTTTTTTGGTTTTTTGGTCGGCTGTACTATACAGGGCTCAAGGCCGCAATCCAGAGGGGCAGTTATGAGGCCTTCTCTGAATCATCATGGCCGGCACGCCGCCGCTCAGAGCCCAAGTGAGTTCCGGGGTTAGCGGAAGTGGCTTTTTCGTGACGAGCTTGATCAATGGCGGAGCGCTGGGCGATGCTATCATCGTGACTCTTCCAGATGATGTTGGTGTCGAGCGGGAAGGCGAGCAGACGCTTGATAGTTTCTCTGTCAAATAATAATTAGTTTCATGGCGACTAATAATATAATTTCCAGACGTACCTGATCTTGATGTTCCGCCCCCCATCAATCCGTGTCCATACACTCAACACATCCTCACCACCTCGCACGCTCAGCACGGCACCGCAGACTTCATCCCCAGCCTCGGCAAACTGGTCACCCACCATCGCCAGCAATAGATCTTCCCAGTACCGGTCTGCCACACCTTTCTTCAGTCGCACAATCCACTTGCCGCCGCGCTTATTCGCCTCATCTTCCCAGACAGGCCGAATGCCCTTCTTGAAGATATGGTAGTCCGATACTGTCGGCAGCAGCGACGGCCGCTTGAGATGCGAGTATACAGCCCAGAAGCTCTCTACCGACGATATCGACGCCAGCGGCACCGTCGACTTCTCATAGTCCGAGTACTTGGGTGTGGGCGGGCGGTACCAAACGATCCAAGTCGACTTGAGCGGGTGCTCCCCAGGCCCGGGCATAGAAGCCTGGGCCAGTGTTTTGGCTCGCATAGCCTCCTCCTGCTCTGCGGAAGCATCGCGCTTCTCGCCGGGGGTCTTCACATCTGACTTGGGAGTGCCAAACGAGGCGAATGCACCCGAGCCTAGGCCGAAGGCGGATGAGGCATTGGTGGAGGGGGAAGAGACCCCTGTCGACATTGGGGATACTGCGTTAAAGGGATTGGAACGGCCGTGGGAGCTGTCTGGGCCGAAACGTTTGGATGAGCGGGGCATCTCGACGCGGGCACCGTCCTTGCCGTCGGTTCCGGACATGGACAAAGACAGTTTGGAGGAGCTAATGATAAAAGACACAAAGGAGGTTAGTTATTGGCGGCTCATGAGCATGGTTCAAGAGATATATTGTCCCGCTTACTTTGCTCGACGAGTCCACAGGTTGGCATTATCCATCGCGGCGGGTAAGACTGCCCGAGACACGAGCGGTCATCCGGGAGAAGAGAAGAGCTCGGAGAAGACGACAGGGCACCACAAGAACACAGTTTCTCACAAGTGCGATTAGTGACGTAGACAATAACAGGGTCCTAGATTGGGCGAGAAAAAAAGCAAAGTGGGTGGGATGGCGGCGGAGGATGCGGAGGGAGGTGGCGGGCGGGCGGAGGGTATCTGAAAGCGCAGGGAACTTGACGGCAAGACAAAGACAAAGAAGTTGAGAAGTGGGATATCGTAGGGGAAGTGGAGGGAGCGTTTCGGGGAAGATTCAGAGATAGAGCGGGATATGGTTGGAATTGGGATTGCAAATGGAAGAGTTGGAGACTCGAACGCAGAAGCTCCATCAGAACCAATCAGAAGTGACTTCGGCTGCCGCCCGCACCGTCTATTTTCCCGAACCACCTTTTTAACGGCCACTTTTTTCCTCTTCCTTCTCTTTTTCTTTTCTTCACGCAAGACCACCAACTCAAATCAATGCCCGGAATCTTCATTCTCTACTGCCCGGTCATTTCCGATGAGTGAGTCAAGAGTAAAATGTCGCATCTAAAACCATCATCACGAGGGCTCTTCGGAGCATCCCAGGATTTGTTGATGACCTGATTGACGAGACATTCTCTTTGAATTAGCCCTAGGGTACGTTTTCCATAGAAATCCAAATGATATATCCCTAAATGAAGAAACTCCTTGAGCTCTCTGGTAATCCGAAGTCCCAACCGCCCTTGATGTCTACCAGGCGATTTCGCCGGGGGCTGGTCGGGCGTGAGGTTATTTGGCAAAGTCTGATCACCCCGGGCTTCTTGTTGTTGACAACGTGATGTTTTTGCTGGTCATACACTGATCCGAATACACTAGAAGCATCCATTGGTCTTAACTTGTATCAAGTTGGTTTTTCTCATATACACACGTAGTATGTTTTGGCAAATGCTCTCTCGACCGCGCGAGACGTGCACATTGGCAGCCCATTCTTCTACGAACACGTCTTATTAAAAAAGGATGTGGATGATAGAAATATTTTAAGGTGGGCAATAAATAACAAAAGCAAGCCCAAAATAGTATTTCCCGAATGAATTCCCTGTAAATGCGTCAGCCCCCCCCACACGCCAGATGCCCGATAGAATAAAAGCAAAATATCATCTGGGAGGTCCCGCTTCGTCAGATGTCGCCCGCGCCCTCTTGGGATCACGATCACTCGACGCCTCCGCCTTCCGCTTCTCCCGATCTTTCTGGCTTTGCGCTTGCGCCTCGACACGGCGAGCTTCCTTGCGAAGCGCCTTGGACTCGAACTCGTGCCAATCCCCTTCCATGAACTCCAACCTAGAAACAAGTTAGTTGGCGAAGACTAAGCATGATTGAATATTTGTTTAGTTTGAACTTACTCAGTGGCCTGCTGAGGAGCTGGTTCCTCGGTCAGGAAGTAGGGATGTTGCAATACCTGCTCCGCACTAGGTCGTTTGGCAGGGTCGTACTGGAACACAGACGAGATCAAATCCATCGCGGCAGGAGTCAATATGTCTCGATATGTGTCCTCGAAAGTCCGCTTCTTACGCTCCTGCGGGCGCATCATCTGGAACCATGGCATTTCCACAAAGTCCGCCCACTCAGCCCGAGTTGGAGTACCTAAATAATTGTAGATCTTGTCAAGTTGGCTGATTTCACCCCCGTCGCCGGGGAAAACAGCCTTCTTGGTGAACATCTCCATGCAGACACATGCAGCACTCCACACATCAACAGCAGGGCCGTACCGTGTCTCACCAAGAAGAAGCTCGGGAGGCCGGTACCAGATCGTAATCACGCGATTGGTATAATCCATTTTGTGGCTCTTCGAAAAGAAGCGGGCCAGGCCAAAGTCAGCAAACTTCAACAAACCAGTGTTGCTGATCAGGATGTTAGCAGCCTTGATGTCTCGATGCAACACACCGCGGTGGTGGAGGAAGTTCAACCCTGCAAACATTTGCTTGGCCAAATCCTTCTTGTGCGCTAGGTTGAGTGAAAATTCCGGGTGATTGATAAGACCTGTCAAATCATGCGAGAGATATTCAAAGACCATGAAGCACTCATTTTTCTCAACCATGACTTCCAAAAGACTGACCACGTTGTGACTTCGAAGGTGCTGAAGAAGCTTGATTTCTCGCACGGCTGTGACGGGGAAACCATCTTTTTCGCCCTCCATTCGGATCTTCTTCAAAGCAACTTCACGTTTAGTAAAAACGTGAATTCCTTTGAAGACTTTGCCGTATGTACCTGCACCAATCACAGATTCGTTGCCTGGTTTCCGGTAGTACACTGAGTCGACAGAGGCATAGTGTTCCGGCAAAGATGGGCGTTCTTTATACCGGGTTAGGGTCACCATCCGCTTGGGTGGCTCTCTTGGAGGCTCAGGCGACGCATCCCTACGGCGATCTGGTCGGAAGTCGGGGCGCCGGTCGCCCCTTCGTCGGTCCCGACGCTGATCGAACCGGCGGTCGTCACGATGGTCTCTTGGGTCACGGAAATCTCGCGAGTCGCGGGTATTCCTACGGTCCCGATCCCGTCCACGATCCCGTTCACGGCGATCACCGCGGGGTTCTGGCTTAAATTTCGGTAAAGGTCCGTTGGTTAAGCGATTACGAGGGGATGGTGCATCGGCAGCAGGCGCTCGAGGAGGTGCCTCACGGACTTGCATTCGATGTGCCAGATCTGGCACCGGTTTCGGAGCAGTAGTAGGAGTGGTTTTCGCCTTGAATGCGAAACTGAACTTTCCACCCTTGTCTGCTGGCGTTGAAGCTTTTTGATCACGGTTTGGGAGTGACATATTCCGGGCATCCACTTGACCATCTCCACTCTCTGACACCGGCGGATCTCGGTAGTCATCACGTTGGATATCCCTATTATTTGCGAGGCGGTGATTTTTATCATTCTCGGGGGCGCTGGGTGATTGAGGATCATTGACCGATGATGGGCGAGTAGGCGTCTGGGGACCATGAGAATGCAGTGGCCGAGGACTCTGGTGCCCACCACGGCCACGCGAGGTCCACTGGAAGTTATTGAAACTACCTCTGCCACCGCGATGACCTGGTCCATTATTGTACTGGTGAGGGCCAGAACCAGAGTACCGGCGATCAGGGCCCTGGTTTGCGTGGTTTCCGCGGTAGCCAGAATGACCTCCGCGATAACTACCATAAGACTGAGAGTGGTTGTTTGGTGGACCATCGAATGATTGGTGCATTTGATTGGACTGCCCTGGAGGAGCATTTTGAGAGTAGTAATTATCTGGTCGATAAGGTGAGGAAGGTCTACTTACGACCAATGCAGATTAGTAAGAGCTTGGCAGGAGAGAAGTGACAAGTGATAAAACATTGAGGTGCAACTCACCTAGGAGCGGGATAAGAAGTTTGGTTATTCCAGCCAGCTCGTCCTCCAGATTGTGGAGAAACGGGCGGGGGAGATCCATGATACGAACTAGCCGAAGTAAACTGAGGCGAGGCTGAATATTGCTGAGACTCAATATGCGGCCGAGACCGATGGCGTTGTTTGTTGGGAACATCTGATTGCCGCATCTCATGCTTTAAAGGCGCGCCACGCTGACTGTCATCGAAGCTCGGAATTGGATGGGGTGATGGAGAGCGTCCCAAGTCATCGCCGGCAGACCTGCTTGGTAAGATTGTACTCATTCCCTCATCACCTGGCACATGTTGTGGATGTGGAGATCTTCTCGAACCGGCGGAATGTCGAGATACAGAGCGAGATAGGTAGCGAGAACCTCTGTCGCTATAACCGTCACCACTTGGCGGCCTAGAGCGACGGTCTGGTGACGGAGGATATCCTCGGCCACGCACAGGTGACCTGGATCGGTCCCGGTCTAATCGTGGAATATCGGATCGGCGGCGGTCTTTTCCACGACGATCACCTCGGCCCCGACGAGGAGATCTTCTAGGGCCACCACGCCCTGGAAACCGCCCTCCTCGATTCTTATAAGAGGGGCTGCGATCACGCCGGTCTCCGGGTTTGGTAAATGAAGAGCGGCGTGGGGGAAATTGACCATGTTGGCCACGGGGAGAAGGGCTGCGGGTTCTTTTGCGTTTGGATGGGGGCCCAGATGGGGAGTCATCACGTCGGAAACCTAGGCCTCCGCCGTTCATTGTTCCTGGTGGGTGATTCTTCCAGTCGCCAGATGAAGAAGGCCGATTCTGGGGCGGTCGTCGAGTATCTTGGAACTTTGGGGAAGGGCCAGGGGAGCCACGCGGTGGGGATCGATCGAAGGCAGAGTCACCTGGGTCGAAAGATGAATCTGGGCCGAAGCGGGACATGCGTGTAGACGTAGGTGGCGAGCGAGCAGGATAGTCAAAATGGCGTTCTTTGGGCCTTGATGAACGACCTCGATCACGATGGCGATTTCTACCCCGATCACGATGAGACCCTCGACCTCTACGAGTGTCCCTAAAGTGTGCGTCGCGATCTGGGTCGGCACTCCACTGGTCTCTCAACACCGGACTCCTACGGGACCCAGCCATGAAAACGTCGCCAGCAGCATCTGGCTTTGGCTCTGAGGGATAAATGTTGCGAACCGATCGATGTTGGGGAAGTTGGCAATGTCCGCAAGAAGTCGAAAGGCGCGAGTGGAGCCGGTTTGTTCGTGACCGCGTCGCTCAGGCGGAAGTTCTGATTTGGGGGGAAGAGGATCCCGGATCATTAGTTTTTCCGGCAACAGTGAGGTTGATGAGCAAGGGGATAAAATCGGGCTTTCGAGGTGATGCAGATTGCATCCCCGACTGAATGCAACGAGAATATTGCATCACATTCCCATGGTATGTCTACTTTGTTCTTGTTCACACTGAACCAAGTCAATGCGAAAAGGCGAATGTTGGTGCGGATGTGTGGCCACCCGTGCGGCTCTACAACTGGATCCGTAGCATGCACCGTGCATTAGTCGGGCTGGTCCAGTCCAGTCTGTGTTTTCTGCAACTTTTCTGTTCCTGTATCCCTGAAATCTGTAACTCGAGAAATATAGCCCTTTTCCTGTGTTGTTTCCAAGTAGAGGGTTCAAGATCGTGGCTATGGTCAGTTCTATCGAAGCTCGGTTCGATTTGACGTGCCTTTTTCACTTCTGACGTGTTTTTGCCTCGAGGCAGGATCACACTGAAAATCAAGCGGATCATTCTATCTACGTTCTGCATAAAGCCACATTGGCCACGAGTCGAGTAGTGCTGAGCAGGCTGGTTCAAGGCCGGTTCAGTCAGCCGTTGGTAAGATTCGTCCTTTTGCTCTTGATCCGGTGTTGCTGTAGAGTCCAATCAAGACAGTAGTCACTCAAAACAGTAGCATATTGCCTGTGATATTGTAGGCTGTTTCACCTCTGGCACCATCACCCCCATTATGAGTCGTTAGATTTGAGCGGCAGTCTGACCAGCCACTGGGACGTCATGTTGTTGGTCTCAAATAAGGACAAGAAATCCAACATACGCTGCAGCGTCGCACCGGTCGTGGTTTACAGCAGATAGACAAAAAAGTATATCTACCCGAAAAACATACCCCATCTGGTTATAGCAGATCGGATGTATTTGACAAGGGAACCCCGTCCCCTAGTCCCATCAACAATTGCTTCCAAACATTCTCAAACATCAAATTCCCGGGAAAGCCAGCTATGTGTGCACCGCAGGGTTGAGTTTCAGGAAGACTAGCAGAGCAACCCTGGGATATGGGGAGCATGGAAATTGGCGGAGGTGAGGAGCACTGGGCACCCCGCACCAGAGTTGCGAGCAAGCGAAGTCAGTCGAGTACTTTTGACAACAACATGAGCAGTCCACCGAGTGGTTGTGAAGAAAGAACATCTAGCAGGCCAGTCCGCGGTCACTCCCTTCCTAACCTCGCTGTGTCTCATATAAGAACGAAAATGAAATCCGACTGTTGGCCTAATATTTTGGAGGGTGGGGGAATTATATGTTATCAAGGCTTCTGATGGTTGACTGTGTTGCTGAATCCATTGCTTTGGTCCTGGTTCTCACCCTGGGACCGTGGGACCGTGCGGGATGAGTTGACATCGTGCGGCTTAATACTCCGATTGCACCAAGTAGATAGAGAAGAGTGTGGAATTAAACGAATATTCATCAGGCCATAAGGACAGTATTCTGAGGTAATTCACTCAGAACTTCAATCAAGGCAAGCCGATGGGGGGAAGTGGGACATGAAAGTGGTGTTGATGTCACGTCAGGCTGAGGTTGCGGGAGGGACTTTGATCATGTGTCATGTGATCTATCACGTGGATTGGATATTGTGTAATGCCACTTAAATGTACATTGTAGGCGCAAGTGTCCACGGGGGATCAGGTATCGCTGAAGCAACAAAAATAAGAAGACAGATAGAGAAAGAGACTCAAAGTCCGTTCATATAACTCACCCAGGCGGAACTGTTATGGGGAAATCAAATTGTTAAAACCCTGATGATCCGCAGTTCATTCTTGTGGCTAAATACACAATGCTAAAAACTATTGAACCCCCCCCCATCTGAGTGATCTTTTCACCTGCATGAATCTTTGTTGTCACTTCCTTGCCGTCCTTCTTGCCAGATGACAAGATTCCTTTGTCCTCCGAGAACATCAGAATCTCATCGTGTCAATTACCATGATCATCATTTGAGATCGTCAATGGGCACTAATCTTCAGTTCTCCTCAGTCTCACCTCCGTCTGTATTTCTTACCTGCCGAACTAGTCGGTTCGATTGACGTCTTCGCCATCCGGTAAGTGCGGAGTAGTACCGTCAGAGTCATTCATAACAACGTCATTGTCAGTTGTTGGCTGGGTCTCATCGGAGGGAGTAGTCTGTGCACCTCGCAAACGAGTTGGATACCCGTTTTGCATGTCAAAAGGTAAGGGGTCAAGGCGACCAATGAAACGCGCGGGCGGTATGTAGGGGATAATAGCTGCACCAGTACCTCGCTGCACTCTGATCAAGACGGGGCCACTGGCTCTCGGAGGGCCTCCATGCAACAGCCGTTGCTGAGTGAGATAGCTATCCATAGGAACTACTTCGTCGGGAGGAATACCAGCGACGAGCTGCTGCCGGATCAGGTATGCCTGAAGACTATCGCTCTCGGTGTAAAGCTGGACTAGTCTGGATGGAAGGCGAGATCCACGGTTATCGAGCCCCGCTACTGCAAGTTGAGTATCCTGATCCTCGATGGCTTGGAGCATAACATCAAAGTCATTGTCAGCTGTCTGGGTCGTTCTATTTAAGCGTGTAGGGCGTTGGGTTGCAGCTTGAGAGTCAGTAAGCCGGGCTAAGGACTGACCCGAAAACGAAGGGCCCGGATGCAAAGGGACCTGAGCAAATGGACTTCGGTGATCCCAATAACCTTGGTGTCTGAAAATAGCAACACCAGCTTGGTCACGGTGCTCAGTCAAAGCTCGTGAGTTAGTCAACTGTTCGCGAATTTCAACACTCACAGGGTCATTCAGGTCGAGGAAAGGACCCTGTGTATGATTCTGCGGGTTTAGAATGCAAGGCTGCGTATTACGAGCTTGAATGACCCGGGTAATCACTGCTCGCAGGGCATCAGCCTGGCGTTGGGCGTCCATTGCTTGACCAGGATTGACGACACGGCTTAGGCCATGGACGGACTCAATATTGGTATCAAAATTGGCATTGGCTTGAGTTCCATGATTTGGATTTACATGGTGCGCAGCAAGCGACTGGTTTCTCGCCGATATCTGATAATAAGCCTGGTAGGCGGCGGCCAGAGTACTCGTGCGAGGATTGGTAGTAGCAACTGAAGCAACACGTTGATCGTTGATTCTCAGACTGGCGGGTGCAGTAGGAAAGGCCGAGCTTGCTACAGTGTTCATCTGAACTGGGTGCAGGTTCTGAACAGCCTGCAAATTTGTATTGGCGTCGGCATTCCCACTGTTTGGACCACTCGTGGAATTTACAATAGTGCTCACATTTGGTACAAAATTATTCACTGCCTGGGAGGCCTGATCAAGGCCTGTACCCAAATTCCCTTGGTTGACTGAATGGTCAGTCTGAGAATTGTGGCTCTGGAAGTTGGCAGTGCGACCATTCGAGATTCCATCCATAGTGGTCCCACTGGGGTCAATTCGACGGCCTGGTAGGATGAACTGATCAGGACTGGTGCTCTGAGTACCAACTCCGGTCATGACGCTTCCATGTTGCAGATTATTTGAGGAGACGGAGGCAGAGGCAGATGAAGATGCCCCTTGCGTAGAAGCGAGGGTGGTGACGTTAGCTTGGGGAATTGCAATTTGAGAAGTTGCAGCAGAAGGATTGGTGGGCTGAACAAGAATATTGTGAGAAGTGGCATTGAAATTTATGGCCGTGGGGAAGACAGAGGCTACAGTCGACGTGTACTGAGTGGCAATAGCCTGGGCATCATTAGCATGGAGAGTTGGAGTCGAGGTGTTGACATTTTGTCCATTGACGACATGAACACTGGGACTCTGAGGAGAAGCATTTGGAACCTCGATGTCCTCAGCCTCTGACGTCTCGAGATGCTCCCTTTCAGCATCGAACGCATCCATGTTAATATTGTGAAACTGTAACTCATATGGCTCGTCAGTACCAAGATCTAAAATGTTATGCTCAAATATCTGCGACCTTCGGTAGAGTTCGCGTTGACACAATAGCCTATGGGGTACAATGTGCTGGAAAAATCGTTGTCTCGGCTTTCAATACGGCTGTGAATGATCTCAAGTATTGATATGTGACTAACCTTTGATCTGGAACTGTTTCAAATGTCTGCGGAAATGGAAACGACGGGATGATTTCTCTAGCTGCCTCTACAGAAGCCACAAATAAACAATGGGATGTCTCTGTTGTATCAACAACAATTCACAGATGGGTTAGAGATAATTTTCCTAGAAGAATTGTGTGTTGGTGGCCACTTTGGGCTGGACCCTTTCAGAAGTAGGGACGAATTTAACGGTTGCTCACAGAAGCGGGTACGAGATCAGCCAGCTTGTGGCAAAGGAAATATCCATTGAACGAGGGTAGAAGTAGAGAGGTCAAGAGGAGAGGATTAGACGCGTCCAAAACATCAATAAGAAGCCCAGTGGATTTGAACGCTAGTCTAGAAGCGGATATCATTCACTACAGGAGGCCATTTACTTGTCCACAGCCACGAGGACAAAACAGTGCATGAAGCGTTCGGCCTCTCCTAGGTCCTTATAATCCATCATTTACATTTTTTTCCTTGCCTGAGTCATAATGATCAACCTGAAGAGCTGACCTGCTTGTGAAAGACACATTCTTACAAGAGTTACCCCGGAAGTCATTACGGACATGTCTCCCGAGCTCGTCCCTTAGTCCTATGTATCAGAAAGAAGATATATAGGTCTAGCATCTACAATACATGACGTTTTCCGAGTAATTGTACTTTGGCAAGTGTAGATCTTAGCTGCAGTTCTAAAATCCATGGGCATCTTCATATATCTCTCCGAATGGTGCACTTACTTCTCAATCTGCTTGTGGGTCTTCCCCGCGTCAAATATTCGAGGGCCCCATGTTTGGATGCATTACCTTGCCACACCCTATTGTAAGGTCGTATCTCTCCGAAAGTTGGTCCATCAAAATGACGGTGTGAAGCCATAATCGCTTAAATCGTGAATTGGACAGAAAAGGTGGGTGGCGTGGTGAGAAGAACTCCTGATGATCTAAGCTGGACCACAAAGAAAAGAGGTTGGTTTAGTGAGGCGAGCCCCAGGCTCCATATTTACTAGACGGCCAATTCATTGCTCTGTCATATCCTCAAATGTAACCAAAGCAGTAGGTGGCGGCCAGTTACTTACTCATAATTCTATATTGCAGTGACGGAAGCCTTTGTTCGGAGAAAAGGCGCCTGGAAATAGCACAGGAATCTTTGCCAAGTAGTGAGTTCACCTTCATCGTCTACAATTGTCTAGTGAGGGCACAAAGTATAAGCATCTGAGTGTCCTCTGGTAATCATCGTGGGTAATGGAGGTTTACTTCAAATTAACATTCCAAGCAGCCTTAGCATCCGACTTGTACGGTTTAGTTCTTAGCTTGATGTGCGCGAAGTTATATACATTATCGATGATGTTAGCCTAGTTTCCCAATGCTTCACCCAAACATACCTACTAGGTACCTTGATATCGCTGTACAGATGTTTACTTCTCGGGATGGTTAATATCTTGGGAAATATCTACCTACACTATGATCTCCATGATGGAAGAATAGATTGAGTCGTACATAGCATTCCATATATGAACAGGGTACACAAATGGATACAAAAAACCTGGCTATACAGCCTGATTATCAAAGATTTTGAGTACATGAATGAAAACGTCAAGTGTTGAAACAGCCTGGCCAACGGCGCCAAAAGGGGTTGAGTCTCCAATAGCAAACCCCCAATAGATGAAAAAACCACAAAGCCCATCATCTGGGCGGGAAAATGTTGAAACATCATGAAGTCGAAGAGAGATTTTCATCCTTGAAGTGGAACGTAAAACCCAGCAACATAAAGTAATCATGATCTTAAACCCTGGAATGGGTCTAGACGAGTGCCAAGTGGGCAAGGTGTTGAAAAGCAGCCTGGATATGTGGGATCCAGTGATGCTGCCGGTGGTATATGCAAGAACCAAAATAACGTGGAGAAGAAGAGGAAAGGAAGAAGAAAAACAGAACCAAATTCCCGCTAGAGCCTCATGCTCAAAATATAAGAAAAGCCAGCATTAAATAAACCTGTTGAAAGGTCACACCCCAAACTCCAAGATCGTAACTAGGAATCCAAACTTTTATAAAGCCGGAAGCATATGGCACAGATAAAGAGTAGGGGAAATTTATCGTCGATTCAGGAGCGTCAAGAACTCCTCTCTGGTTTTAGCACTTGACCGCATGCATCCTAGCATGCAGCTTGTGGTGGTAGTGCTGCCAACCTTCTGCACGCCACGCATAACCATGCAAAGGTGGGAGGATTCCATGACAACACCAACACCACGAGGCTTCAGCACTTCTGAAATAGCCAAAGCCACTTGTTTGGTCAAGCGCTCTTGAACCTGGAGTCTGCGGGAGAACATCTCAGCCAGGCGGGCCAATTTCGAAAGTCCCAGGACACGGCGATCCGGGATGTAGCCGATATGCATCTGCCCCACATCGTCAGCACTACTATTCGCCACGCACATATGCAAGTAATAAGTAATCGTACCTTTCCAGTAAAGGGGACCATGTGGTGTTCACACAGGGAGAACACATCAATGTCCTTGACAATGACTAGTTCATCATGATCTTCGTGGAAAACAGCCCCATTGACTAGGTCCCGCACATTCTCCTCGTATCCTTTGGTAAAGTATAGCATAGCTTTGGCGTAGCGCTCGGGGGTCTCGCGAAGGCCTTCGCGTTCGGGATCTTCCCCAACGCACTCCAAAATTGTCCGTACGGCACCTGCAAGCTTCTTCACACGTTCTTCATTTTCTTCCGGGGTCGACTCCAACCGCTGCCGAGTTCCAGGGCCTATGAAGCAAAGTACATTTAGCAATAAGTAGGGCATTGCAGATTGAAACACTTACAGGGCCAGCTAAGCCCATCGAAATCAATCGGGGGGTTCAATGTGTAGGGGCTGGCGGGGCGGGATGCCGTCGCCGGCGGGGTCAATGGCCCGGCCGCATCCCGGGGATCGCGGGGAGGGTCATTCAAGGTCGGTCTTCCACTGAGTGGCTGTTAGAAGATCCGGAAAATGGATTTGTATTGAAAAGACTGGACTGGACACATACCGGATGGCCAGAGTACCGTGGGTAGCCCCCTCTTCGCGGGCAGTAGCATCATCAGGTGGGGCAGGCTGAACATCCTCAACATCAAACCCCAATCCCGCAGGAACTCGGGGGGCAAAGGAGGAGCGGATAGATGTATTGAGGCTCTCGCGCTCACGGGCATCACGCGTTCGGTTTCCAGACCCAGAGCTTGAGGATGATTGCAAGGGAGAGCTGCCGTTCAACATGTGGGACGGAATAGCAGACGGCTTAGACGGGGGCGATCCTGAACCCATTGTGAATGAAATTGGGTTTTGACAGGGATTGTGTGGTGAGATAGCGATATTGGTAGGTAGTCACTTGGGCCAAAGTCGATTCTTAGGGAAGAAAAAAATTGACTTTGAACATCCCAGTATCAGGTCAGCATCGGCATGGATGACTCTACTTTTTTTTTGGGGCAACAGCCATCCGAGAGCACGCTAAGCCGCTTTCACAGAATAGCCCCTCATTTTCCTGTACACCGCCTTGGGAGCTCACCAATCAACAGCTCCATATGCTTGTCCGCGGAAGACCGTTAAACTAGGCTCGGAGTCCGATAACGATAATGCGACTTAGGACGCCAAATAGAACGATTAAGCACCTATTCTGGGGATGCAAAAAATAGCATGTAATATGTTTACACAACTAGAGCCTGGAGGCACAGAGATAGAAAGCTAAAACCCTATATTTGACTGTGGGCAACTAATATTTTTTTGGCGAGCCGTACCTAGTAGTAACTAGTCTAGGAGGGGTATAGGGTCGGAATTCAAATACGTGATAAAGGATCAGCTGTGATTATCTGCATGACCCCACCCTGTTATACATCAGGAGCGACCTCGGAGAATTATTTTGCGAGAAGCGGAGTTTCCTTATTTTTACATCGGAGATTACAAGCAATTTAGTGTCGGTGTTTTTCAATTGCTCCTTATTACATGATCCTATGTTTCGCCGGTAACAGGGTAAAAGCATTTGGTAAATAACTCAAGAAAGAAGACGAGCGAACCAACTATAATCATGCCTCCAGTTCTTCAGTTGGTACATCTTCCAAGTCCTTGCCCACAATGGCGTCAGCCACCTTCCACACCTGGAGGAGGTTGTCTTCGGCCGCTGAGCACAGCACCCACGGGTCGCTGAGGTTCCAGCTGAAGTCGGAGAGACGGTTGGTATGACCACCATGCATGAACAGACTAAAATGAGAAGAAAAACCATATTAGTTAAGCGGAATCGAATGCGAAAACAATCATATGGAACATACAGCTCGGGAGGACCGTCCTGCGCGTCCTCAGGGGTCTGTTCCTCGCCGGCACGGCTGAGATCCCAGAACATAATCTTACGGTCGTAGCTGGAGCTGGCCAGAACAGACTCCTCAAAGGGATGCCACGAGATCGACTGCACAGAATCCGTGTGACCTTCCAAGGAATGCAGCTTGGTTTTGAGGTTTCGGAGATCCCACAAACCAATGGTCTTGTCTGCAGACCCGGTGGCCAGGATCGTCTCTGCCGCCGGGTTGAAGGAGATGGAATTAATAGCATCGCGGTGCTGGCCCTCCGCCGATGCGGCTGCGCGGGTAGAGTCAGCAGAGCGAATATCAAGGATCTGGAGAGTAATATCATCGGAAACAGTTCCAATGAGAGATGAGTGGAGAGGGTGGTGCTGAACGTCGTTCACAATGGAAGAGTGGTGGGTGTAGGTGCGGGTCGGCCGGACGGCCTTGTTGCCCTTGGTGTAAGTTGTAAGGTCCCTACGTAGTTGTGGTAAGTGCCCCATCCCGACATCCATGAGAGGTTATTGACATACCAGAGCCGGACGGTCTTGTCCTCACTACCAGTAGCAAGGTGGCCGGCTTCATGTGGGTTCCAGCTTAGTCCAAAACCCTCTGCTTCATGTCCCAAGAGCTCCATTTGAGGGTTCACAGTGCCAGTGGGCTGGCTGGGGTGCTTTGAACGGTCCCAGATCATTACTCGACCATCGGTACACATGGTCGCAATAATATTGGGGTTCTGGGGTTGGTACCGAGCCTTGTTAACCTCCCCTTTGTGGTCGATCTTCTGAGCAATGTTGAATTTGATTTCCATCTGGGGCTTCTTGGGCCCACCACCATAGCCACCAATCTCCCCCCGCTCCTCATCATAATCTTCTGGGTTCGGAGCATTGGGATTGGGAAGTTGGATGTGGGCGATTTGAAGGTAGTTCTGCGCATCACCGGCTGTGTGGGTGCCGATGAGCAGGCGATGGGTTGAATAGGGCTTATCGGGAACTCTGGACCACGTATCAGCTTTGAGCCGGACTTGGATTAAAGGGAAGCTTTAGAAGACTCACTCTTGCTTGTCTGGAAGCCACTGGGTTGTGAGGGTGGGCCATTCCAAAGCTGTACTCAAGATCATATCATACAGGAATGGCGCGTTCTTCTTCCATGTCTTGTATTCTGAGTGAATAGTCGAGTTAGCCATGCTTGGATTCCATAGGCGCGAGTTGACAGCAGGATTGGTGTAGACGATTGATAAGTAGAATAGCGCATACCTTCATTGATGATCTTCTCATTGTTGTGCTCGCTTTCCTTCTCCTGTTGCTCCTCCACAGCTTCTGTGCACAGTTAGATTGGATTTGCAGGTAATATCCCAGTCTGACAAACTTACGGTTCTCATCCTCATAGGGGTCCATTGTGGCGAACAATTCTATGCTTCAGAGGGTAATGCGACCAAGCAACTGTTTGGGATGATGAGGTTTCAAAAAAAAAGAAGTTTAAGCAGAGAAGCAGAGAAGGGCGATTGCAAACGCGAACCCGCGTTAATGGGCAGCGGCAGGCGCTAGTCCCAAAGTGGGAGGGGTCTCTTGGCAATGACTCGAGCTTGCTTAACGCCCAACTTCTGCAACTTTCCACTTTTCGTGTCTCCCATTGCTTAAATCTCCACTGTGTTTCGCTTCTGCGGGATCTCTGGCGTTGACCTTGGTTTTTACTTTCTCATTAGTTACGAGATTACGGATTTACATATTGAATGATTCCCCGCTGATCAATACTCCGATTTCTGTGACGCATCCACATCCTTCCACCCCAACTCTTACGGCAACCCACCCCGCGCCGCTTGATTCTCATCAATTCCTTCTCCGTCTTTTTTTCCTTTTTCCCCCTCTACCAGACACCACAAGCCACTATGGGTGTTCCGAAGTTCTTCCGCTGGCTCAGTGAGCGGTATCCCGCCATCTCCATGCTGATCAAGGAGAGCCGTATCCCCGAATTTGACAGCTTATACCTGGACATGAACGGTATTATTCACAACTGTACACACAGCGACAGTGACTCCCCGACATTCCGTATGTCGGAGGAACAAATGTTTATTGCCATCTTCAATTATATCGAGCACCTGTTTGGAAAGATCAAGCCACAGAAGCTGTTCTTCATGGCTGTTGACGGTGTCGCACCTCGAGCTAAAATGAATCAGCAACGTGCGCGCCGCTTCCGAACCGCGCTGGATGCTGAAAATGCGAAGGAGAAGGCACTCGCGCAAGGAATGGAAATGCCGAAAGAAGACCCATTCGACAGTAATTGCATTACACCCGGTACCGGCTTCATGGCAAGGCTGACGCAACAACTGAAATATTTTATCAACAAAAAGATTTCAGAGGATTCAGATTGGCAAGGCGTGGAGATTGTGCTCTCGGGCCATGAGGTCCCTGGAGAAGGTGAGCACAAGATCATGGAATACATTCGTCAAGCGAAAGCGCAGCCGGGCTACCATCCAAACGTGCGGCACTGTCTATATGGCCTGGATGCGGATTTGATCATGTTGGGTCTTCTCAGCCATGACCCCCACTTCTGTCTTCTCCGAGAGGAGGTGACATTTGGCCGCCAGACTCAGAAGAAGCCTAAGGAACTCGAGCATCAGAATTTCTATCTTTTGCATCTTAGCATGGTTCGGGAGTACCTGGAATTGGAGTTTCAAGAATTAGAGAAAGATGGGGCTCTGGACTTCCCATTTGATATGGAGCGAGTTATTGATGATTTCATTCTCATGGCATTTTTCGTTGGAAATGATTTCTTGCCCAATCTGCCAAATCTGCACATCAACGAGGGTGCATTGGCGCTCATGTTCAAGATCTACAAGGAAGTCTTACCCAAGATGGGTGGCTACATCAACGAGGCAGGTACCATCAATGTGGAGCGGCTCGGCAAACTCATCGATGCGATGAGCGTATTCGAGCATCGGTTCTTCGAGGCTGAAAACTCCGATGCGCAATGGATCAAATCAAAAAAGAATGATGGTTCGCTCGAACTGGAGAGGAAGCCCAAGGAATTGACGATCACCTCGTCCCAGAAAGACATTCTCAAGAAGGTAAAGCAGTACGTCTTGAACCGATCTGGCAAGGGAACTGAAGCGAAACCTTTGGATTTCCCATCCACCCTACCGGCCCGCGATCGAAGCTTTATCGAAAAGCTTGCAGACCAACTTCGAGTTCCATGGTCCACCACGGAAAATGAGCACGGTGATCGATTCATGAGACTTCAGCTACCTGAGCCCGAGCACGATGACAGCGATGAGGAGGACAATGAAGATGAGGAGGCCACTCTGGCCATCCAGCGTATCATTCGGAAGTATGAGAAGGCCAAAATCCAAGATATGACCCCTGAGGAGGCGCAAGAGGCGGCAGAGAAGAAGTATGATGAAAAGTTCTATGAGTGGAGAGATAATTATTATCGCTCCAAGTTTGGATGGGGACTTGACAATGAAGAAGAGTTGAAAAAGCTTGCAGAGAACTATGTGCAAGGTCTACAATGGGTTCTGTTCTATTACTATCGGGGTATCGCATCGTGGTCCTGGTTCTTCCGGTATCACTATGCCCCCATGATCTCTGGTTAGTTTTATGGATTCTGCTTTTATTTGGTCCTTTCTTATTGACGGGGAGAACAGATGTGACGAAGGGACTAGGCGTGGATATGAATTTCCGACTGGGTCAGCCCTTCCGGCCTTTCGAGCAGTTGATGGGCGTGCTGCCAGATCGCAGTAAGAAGATCGTGCCCACTGCCTACTGGGAGCTTATGACTTCCTCGGAATCACCTATTATCGATTTTTACCCTCGTGATTTCGATCTTGACATGAATGGGAAAAAGATGGAGTGGGAAGCTGTGGTCAAAATTCCTTTTATTGACGAGAAACGGCTCCTGGACGCAATGAAAACACGAGACCAGCTCCTGAGCCCCGATGAGAAAGCTCGCAACGGCTTCGGAGCTAGTTTGAAATTCACCTTCTCGCCTGATGTCAACTTCATATATCCTTCTTCCATGCCTGGCGTCTTCCCCGATGTTCCCAACTGCCGCTGTATCGAGAATACATTTGAGTTGCCCACTATGGATGGATTGATCCCATACCACGGACTAATGGACGGCGTGCAACTGGGTGATGCTGCCCTAGCCGGTTTCCCAAGCCTGAAGACGCTACCGCGCGTCGGACAATTGGGCTTCCATGGAGTCTGTGTTTTCCAACAAGAAAGTCGCAACGAAAGCCAAGTCATCACCCTTCTCGACCCCTCAAGTCGGACCAACATTGAATTAGCTAAGAAAAAGCTTGGGCAACGAGTCCATGTTGGGTACCCTTTCTTACAAGAAGCCCTGGTCGTTCGTGTATCAGACGAGCTGTTTGACTACATCCTCCCACCGGGTGAGCAGCACGCGGTCCAGATCCCGCACACTCCTCAACAGATTGAGCAGTGGAAGAAGAAAGCCGACAAGATTGAGAGCACCTACAGCAAGCGGCTCGGTATCATTATTGGAGGTGTCGAGTCTTTAGTCCACATTCAACTGTTAAAGGGTATGATCAAGACCGATGATGGTGCCACCATTAAGGAGTTCGCGGATATCCCCGGACAGGAAACCGACTACGCCCTGCAAGTGGTTGTTGACAACGTTGTCAACCCTGACCAGCGTTTCATTGAGCGGAAGGCTCTGCCAATCGAAGAAGAGTTCCCGGCGAACTCTCGTTGCTTTTTCTTAGGTGACTTTAACTACGGCCGACCTGTTCATGTGACTGGCCACTCTGATGGAAAGGTGAATGGTTTGGTTGCAGCAGTGAAAGGCAAAGAGCCAGAATTTGGAAGACAACGTGTTGCGGAGGCTGAGCGATCGTGCCCCTACATGCCTTCCTACGCTATTGCACGAAGCCTCCGTCTCAATCCCCTGGTACTTGCCAAGATCACTTCCTCCTTCTCTGTGGACGTAGAGGGCCAGCGTGTCAATCTGGGTCTCAACCTTAAGTTCGAAGCTCGCAAACAGAAGGTTCTTGGATACTCTCGCCGTGGTCAATCTGGCTGGGAATTTAGCCAGAAAGCAGTCAACCTGCTCCAGCAGTATATGATCACCTTCCCCGAGTTCATCGCTGGAATCCAGCGCAATCCTCAGAACGACCGCTATTCGCCTACCGATTTCTACCCGGAGGAAATTGCCCTTGTGAAGATCAAGGAGATTCGCGATTGGTTGAAAGCGATCGAGGCTAAAGACTTTGCTAGAGTTCCTCTTGAGGCGGAGCAACTTGACTCCGATATTGTCCTTCTCATCCAAAAGGATGCCGACGAACTAACTCAATCGCTCCCTGAGATGCAACCCAAGAAGGTTCGCGGTGTCCCAAGAGGCGCCCTGCTTCGGCCCGAGGACGTCGAGCATCGTCTTGGCAGCCAAACTTTCAAGCTCGGTGATCGGGTCGTGTACGCCCAGAATTCCGGAAAGGTCCCAATTGCCACCCGGGGTACGGTGGTTGGTCTTACCAGGACCCCGCTGACCATTCTCCTTGATGTGGTCTTTGATGTCTCTTTTATGAGCGGCACAGATCTTGGCAAGCGCTGCTCTCCATTCCGTGGCCAGACAGTCCCTGCGTCTTCTGTCCTGAATCTGTCCTACCGGCAATTGGTCACCAGCTCTCGCGCCGCAACAAGTCAGCAAACCCCACAGGAACCCACCCCTCTGACGGTTGCCGGATATGGTGCGCCCTTGGGCCCTAACGGACAGGGGCAACTAAAGAATGCACCCGCTCCTGCGCCCCTGAGGGGTTCCTTTAAGGGTGCTGTTTCTGGAAACAATGCTCCTCGTGGACGTGGTGGTCTCGGCAATGGCCAGCCCACTACGCTGCCCTTCCGGCCTCATGTCAATGGGGGTCCCCCGCGTGGCCCGCGTGGCCGAGGCGCTCCCACCAACGGCAACCGCGGAGGTAGAGGCGGTAGAGCTGGCTATGTCTCCGTTGAAAACGGTGATCCTAGCGAAGGCATCGTCCAAAACAATCCCAATTTCCGGCCGCAGAGCTACAACCAAGTTCCGCCACCCCCGGGAGTGGATCAACGACGCGGTCGTGGACGTGGCCGGGGCAATGGATTCCGCGGCCGTGGCCGTGGAGGAGGCCCTGCTGCTGTGACCGAACAGTAATCTGAGCTACTTTGCTCCCATGTGCGATAATTATGTTACCATATGTATTGTCTATGTATGTACAAAGTTTGGCTGGAAATTTTCTACATTAATGTGGGAATAGAGGCGAACTTTAAGAAGGAATTGAACCTCCGAGTGTAAAGAGTATTATTAACAGTATACTTCCATGATTACAATAATATACAGTACAATTCAGGTGCTTATGCTTATGGATGAAGACATCGTATTTTTCAGTCTATCGCCTCTTAGACAACGAAAGAAGCATTAACCTCGCAATAAAACTAAATTCCAACGTCTCTCTTCCGAAACAGCACTGGCGTACTAGCATTCGGCAAGATATGTTCTCCGACACAGATATTGGGTGGTCTCTGCTGATCCCTTCCGTCCTCGTACTTAAACTCATAATCTATCAGAATCTTACTGAAAATCGCTTTGATCGTACATCCTGCAAAGAACCGACCTGGACAAGCCTGCCGACCAGCCCCAAAGTGCATACTGGAGGCGCCGATACTTACAAAGCTTGTCGAAGTTGATGGAACCAGCGAGAGTGTGTGCCTGCTCTCTTTTGGCTTTTCTGTTTCGCTGGACTCGAAGAATTTCTCGTCTGTGACGGATCCTTTGCCTGTAGAGGTTGAGAGAGCATGCTGATCTTTCGAATCCCGGCACCAGCGAAATCCGTCGAACAAATGTGGCTTGGTGACGAAGGCAGGATCTTTGCTTATTGGCCCTGCGGGGAAACAGATATGAGTTCCTTCGGGGAGGAACAAGCCATCTGATAGGGTTAAAGGCTCTTTCACGATGCGGTGGAAAGATACTAAAAGAAGATTAGATCAACAGTTGAATCTTGACAAGTGAGGAATGGTATGTGAAACCAGCTACTATTAGACAAGACACAACAAGACCAAAGACTTGGATATGTAATACTCACATTCCCCTGGCGGTCCGAACCGTTGTGATTCTCTCAAAAAACTATCCAGCCGCCGTTGATTATCAAACGACATCTTCGTCGCATTCTCCCATCCAGACATCAAGGTCTCCCTAATCTCCTCCCGTAGCGGAGCAAGATATTCCGGCATCAGTATCAGGTCATACAGTGCGTGACACATCGCCATGGAACTCGTATGCACAACTGCGAGACTCATGAGCAAGAGCATATGATGCGCCAACAGCTCCGGATCCAGATCCTGCTCGTCCTCTGCCATGTCCATCATCCACTGCAAAAAGTCATCGGGAGCTACATAGCCCGGATCATTTTCTGCTGTGGCTTTTTCGCGTGTGATGCGCCGCTCAATGATCATGGGGATAAAGAGGTCCTTCACGAAGCGGAGCTGGCGTTTCATTTGGCGAACAGAGGGGAGGAAGGTGGCTACTATGGGTCGGAGGAAATTCGGGAATGGACGTAGGAGGAAGACAGTCACTCCCACATTGACAGAGTATTGGCTTGCTGTGGTGAGCCATTGTTCGTTGCGGCGGAGTGAGTCGCCTGCTAGAACGCGGGATGTGGCGCGGGTGATAAGGTTCACGAATACTTTGTGGGGGTCTATGGGTGTCCAGTGGTCTTTTTGGAAAAGAAAATAATTAGCATGCGGCGCAAGCTTGATAGGCCCTTGGCGATATATCACCGGTTGGTTGGCTTTACCTTGGCATTCTGGGATGGCAGCATCGAAGGCATAGCGAAGTTCATCTATTACCCATGGGACCACTCGTGCTGTATATGTCAGCAACTGGAGAAATCGTATTGGTTACTTTGAAGGGGATACATACCGAGGTTTGGAGTCAACCGTTTTCGAACTGTCATGGAGGGAAGATAACTGTTGATTATGATATTGGTATAGTCTCCCAGGGCGTTCTGAAGTATAACATGTTAGCCCTGAAGTGAAACATCAGGCTCAGCTGGCAGAAGCACATACCTCGTACTGAGCATCCAGAGAGCTGATCACCGCTGGTGGAAGATGTCGAAGCTCAGCCAGGTATTTGACTGGCAAAACGACGAGTTCGCCATCACCCGTGAGTAAACGGAATGGGCCACCTTTGTACTAGCGTTCGCACTTATGTTAGGTATCCCAATGTCATAAGCTGAAGATGTCAGGGACTTACTTCTTTGTACCCCCGATAAATTATCGATGAAGCCCTTGGATAGAAAATGAATCTGTTGAAAATATCAGGTAAGTAGCCACGGTATCGAACCACGGGGATGTGCTTGAGGCGAGGGTCGGTCT
The DNA here is from genome assembly GCF_028827895.1 of Penicillium longicatenatum. Lineage (NCBI taxonomy): Eukaryota > Fungi > Ascomycota > Eurotiomycetes > Eurotiales > Aspergillaceae > Penicillium > Penicillium longicatenatum. The sequence goes on along the minus strand of NW_026643120.1, from coordinate 2,326,142 downwards.
TCCTGCGCAGCAGGAAATACAACAAAAGCCCAAAGAAGGGCCATACAACGTAGCCAGCCATGTGGGTGAGTGAGTTCTAGAATTTTTGAATTTGGAAGTCTTGGGGATGATCCATGGATATGCTGGAAGGAGATTAGGGAAGAGGGATTTGGTGGACGGGAAGGTTACACAGAAGCTAAACGGATAATATAAGCCTGGAAGGTATCAGTCGGAAGATTTGGTGCCTGTCGCTGCCCATTCTACATGCAAATGGTTCTTTATACTGGTTTGATTGCGCCCTTGCCAGCTAGAGAGGGCATCTGCATATTTGACGACAGTCAGTATCTCGGTACTGCTTTCATATGCAATATGAAAGGATAGAATGCAGCCCATTACTAAATCATAGCACGCACTCGGTACCAGAATGCGTTTGCTGTTTCCCCTTGACCAAAAATTATGTTTTCGACGTACGCCACAGCTCGTCAACATGCCCACAAGTTACTTCGATTGCGAGATGACTTAGATTTTACGGCTGAACTATATAGCTTTTGGCGATGTTTGTTAAGCTAAACTTTTCAGCATAAACCTGAATGTAAATACTAGCGCCTGTCAGCACTGCGCTCGCGCTGGACTAGAGGGGAACACCTGGGCAGCTATGTCTTGCACCTAGGTAAAGGACTAGGTAAGTATAATTTCTGAGGACCAGAACTGTGCCATGCAGTATAATGAAGGTGTGAGGGAAGCTTCCCGCCTGCCGAATAGCGCTAGCAGCCTTGGAGATAGGGACGACCATGGAGATATAGCTAACTGTGGTTTCGCAAGAAATTGACCCCACACGCACATGTTATTTATGGATCATTAGAATTTCACCTTACATTGCCCAAGTGGAAACAGATGCACTCACCTGGTGTGCAATTAACCTTGGGGGTTTGGAAAGGCACTGGCAGGAAATTTTGTTACAAGGGGCCCAGGCAAGTGGTGTGGGTTGATTTTTGGTAGTCATGTTCCCGAGGTCTTCAAATATATACTTTCTCCAGCCTCTCGTCTATGGTCTAGGCGGCATTAGGATTTACCCATTAGGCAAAGGTTAAAACCTGGCATCGATTACATAGCTCTCAATCTTCTAATACTGGAAGAATTTAGTATTATTCATCTAAATGATCTTGCACTATTAAAATGTATTGTAACTACTAAGAAGGTTACGCACAGATAAGCCTAAATACTAAGGCAGTTTCAGTGCTTATTACTCACTCCACAGTGGTTTAGCTTCATAGTGTTAAATACGGACATGTATCAACAAGTCAGGTTGTGTAGTGTAATGGCTATCACTCCAGATTCTGATTCTGGCGATCCCGGTTCGATCCCGGGCACGACCTATTTTTGTGTATGATACACAGTTTGTATTTTTGGTGAATGCACATATGTTCCTGAGGTTATTTAGTTAATTAACCCTACCAATGACACGAAGATGTTGAGTATAATTGCTTCTAGCTATAGAATTACTTCCTTTGACTTTGGTCTTGAATGACCACATTTAGAAGACTGATAGGACAAAATGTAGGTAGGGATCCTACTAGGACCAATTATTCCAAGGAACCGAGAGTACTTACGGAGCATATTGCCGTTGAATTCCGCCCAGACTTAGTGTTCCATGCTAACCCTGTGCTTATCTAACACTGAATCGGCCCTAGCCGAGGTGGATATAAAACAGGTGGATCCTCCCACTGCACAAAACATTTTGAAGGAATGAAATGCTATCAAAACCAACAAAAACAAGGTCGTGCCCGGGATCGAACCGGGATCGCCAGAATCAGAATCTGGAGTGATAGCCATTACACTACACAACCTGAATTGCGATAAAATGATTTAAAGTCTATCAAGACCCCATCAGAAACCCCACAAGGGACCATCTGGGCATAAGAGTGATGTCGGCCCGATAGCTCAGTAGCATCAAATTAAGAACTGCACCGCTAGATATAGAAACTTCGGAGTATCTTCTCAATGTTATATATATATGACTTATTTCGCTATAAATATATGCTTGTTATTACGATCTATATGAAAAGAACTCCCGTAGTATGCACATAACATAAATGCATAATGCCTGTAGCATAAGATCAGATCTAGACTAGCATATTCGCTTCAAAAGATTATCTCGGGCACGCACTAAAATAGAATCGCGGGGTAGAACCTACGAGTTCCCCAGCGATTATATTTCAATCAACCCAGACCTATAGTACCACACATTATCTTTGTAGTATTCTTACACCACCACTCTTATCTATATCATAACCCTAGAGTAGCACTCCGGTTCTAATATGCTATGCTTTTACGTCTCCTTTCCAGGTACGTGCTACTGTCCCCTACTAGTACAGGACCAGTTGTCCACGATTTTTCTATCTTAGAAACGGTAATACCTAATGCTGCTGCGGCAAGGAATATTGGGCTCTCTATTTCCTTGGCTGTTCCTGTCTCCACTGACTCTTTCTTTTTGCTGGGTGAAGGCAGTATTTGGCAATGTGGTTCGTGACGGCTCGGCAATTGTAACAAAACACATTACCAGGTCCTTCGTCACGCTTTCTTTTTTCTCCAACCTGCCTGTTGCTGGTAGTGGGGAACCTTGCTGAGCGACTTCTTCCTCTCTGATATTGGGTATCGTGCTTCTGATACTGGTTTTCGCGTTCTGTACTGCTTGACAGGTTACCTCTGCGGTGGTGACTGTTAATACCTGTTCTGTTTCCCCTTGTGTTCTTAGTGATCATGCGCGATTCCAAGCGTTGAAGGTGCTGTACTGCTGCCTCATATGTCTTGCCTTCCACAGGGTACATTCTCAGTTTTTGCTGTAGCTCGAGTGATACTGGATGCGTGAGCTTATTGATCTTCCATATTTCTGAGAGTTCATGCGGGAGTGTTGCATGGATGGCGGATAGGTCTCCGCTATATTCTCTAACAGATTAGCCATCTTTCTGTTCAGTCATGAACCAGGCACCGACTATTTCTTCATGATGTGTCTCGGGGTCCGCGATAAAGTTATGACGCCAGTCGCTAGACTCTTTCCACGTGGGCTCATGATCTTTCTTTTCTTTCTCCATTTGATTTCTTCTGAGAGTGTTTCTTGCTTCTCTTTTTCTTGCTCCAGTTACGAGTCTTTTTTCTGATCTGATGCTGCAGATATTATACAGTAATATAAGACTGATAGTGCAAGAATATTGCAAGATTGATGAGTGGTACTGTAGGTCTGGGTGGTTGTGATATAATCGCTGGAGAACTTCTATTTAAGTGCGTGTCTTAGAAAATCTTCTTAAGCGAGTATGCTACTCTGGATCTGATATTATGCTGCAGGTATTATGCAGTTGTGTTACGTTCATACTACGGCCTTGCTCCGGGTCTTTGGCGGTTGTTCTCATACGAGCTTTTGGTAAAACTGATGTTATACTATAGGAGTTCTTTTTCATGTGGGACGTAATACTTGTAGTATTGAAAACCCCGCTTTTTTAAAACTAGGGTTGATGAAATAACGTGCGTATAGAAATAATAAGGGATATGCTGCTAGTATGATAGCCAAGGAGAACATTAAAGACTCCATCTAAGCTAAAGGGACCAAAGGTAAGATACCATGACTAAGTATTGCTCGATATGGCTTACTCAAGCCTATCTGTGAGCTGCCAATAAGTATACTGAAGCGTATCGAATAGAGTTCTTCTTCAAGAAACGACCATGACAAATATGGCTCTATAAATGGGAAATCACAACAGCCCATCATACTTACATAGTAAGTATAATTTATTGAAAAACTTATGCCAAACTGCATCAGGCTTAAATGTTTGACATGCCACCTTCGTTAGTTGCTCTATAAAAAGTCGTCTCAAATGGAGAAAGTAGCTCTAATCAAACAATCTTCAGTGGGTGAGAGGCTTGAATGAAACACTTTTCGGGAAGCAAAGATGTAATTTTCTCAAAAATTCCGTCAGGGGACTATTCCGTGACACATGCTATATAACACTGTCGGCCCGGGCCATGACATGTAGTATATCAAGCTATCTGAGACTGTATAGCTCTTTGGAGCACTGGACATGGATTCTAGCTAGCGATAATGCAAACGAAAGCGCTCTATTCTGGTAAAAGCCACTTGTAAGTCAAATTTGCCGATAGAACAATAGTCTGCGAATGCATCATCCTTATTTTATGCCGAGCAAAAAGCCTACTACCTAATCGCTTAAATTGATCTCTCCAGCCGCCTGTTAGTCTGAAGGTAATGTGCGGTGGAATAGAAAAGTTGGACTTGTGTGATGGTAAAGAAAATCTCCCAAAAACACTGGGTAAATTTGGAATTTATATATCTAGCGCCAAACAACAGAAATTCCTAATTAAATGATAGGATGCTGTAGATGATAGCCTCATACCAAGTTGTTAGATCGGTGGTCAATGTAGATAGCTTGGTAAGCTTGTTACAAAGCCATGGTGATCTTGTGGAAAGAAATTGACGGGGTGTGAACCGACTTTGGTAACCCATGGAACTTGTGCCTAGAGAATGCGCTAAATTTCAAGGTTAGGCTAAATAAAAAGAAAATCAGAAAAGAAAAGTATTATCAGAGGTAATCATAACCTTGCTATATTATGAATTCAGTCTCAAAATTACCTAATTAGGAAAGGGAGCTCACATATAATCTACTGGTGGTAGCAGGACTGGGCTTCAATCATGGCTGTAGGATAATGGAGATTAACTATTGATTAGTATTTCATACAAGGTTGTGTAGTGTAATGGCTATCACTCCAGATTCTGATTCTGGCGATCCCGGTTCGATCCCGGGCACGACCTTTTTCTTTTGACGGTCTTATTTCTTTTTTGTGATCTTTTATTAGCAACATTGATTGTACTTCCTTGGGAACGTGTCTCTTTAACTAATAACGTTAATGAAAACTTGGAGCACTATATGGTCTCCACTCACCATTAACTGTGTATAATTCCTGAGGACTACTGGGCAGACAGCAATATAATAACAAACCTTCTAAGCCCCGATCCCAAATTCATGCAAAATGTTTTATGAGCTCGTCCGCCTAGGTGCGTATGTAAATTTATCGCCGACTTCTCTCTATATCCCTCACCTATCCGTCGGAAGTCCATACGGCATTTCGTTCCAAGTATTTTCGGTCTTTTCCTCAGGGGGCCAAATCCAGGACGTAAGCGATATCATCGACATAATTATCGCTAGGATATCTTATATGCAACTCTTGATGACCAATTCAGGGCCCAGCCGAGTCAGACGACTAACTACTAGCGTATCACGGAATTTTCAATACTCGAGGCTCCTTATGCAACTAGGAATCTCTGACTGGAGTAATTTTTGCCAGCTCCATCTCTTCGGACTTACTCAAGCGCTTTATTCATTATTGAGACGGCTTGACTGTGTAAACCGTAGTCTATGGTAACTGCTAATACTCCTGATAATATACCAATGAAGACTTAAATTATACCACTAATCTGTCATACCTAGTGGATACACAATACTTGAATGTAGTCTATCTTGAGGCTAGAATGGCGCGTGTAGGCTATGATATGATCCATTAGTAAGTAGTCTTTGTCTGGATTTACGCGAGCCCGCTGCACTCCTAATCTTTCATCTTCCACCCTTGAGCACCAGATTCAAGTACTCCCTCCATGGGAACATAGTATATTTGAATCATGTGAGTGATTGTTTGCTAGACCAGCGCACCAAAATTTTGGTGAAAACCACTGGTTTATGTAGCACCCACGTAGGGGATTTTCTCGCCAGGGTTTAAATAATATATTTGCTGAGAATGGAGTATAATTAGGCCGCCGCTTCTGAATCCCCAAAGGGTTTATTCACTCCTAAAGTAGTTACTACTGGCGCTTGCTATCAATTTTCCAAGTTGGCACTAAACCCAATTAAGGTTGTGTAGTGTAATGGCTATCACTCCAGATTCTGATTCTGGCGATCCCGGTTCGATCCCGGGCACGACCTTCTTTTTGTAGTTTTTGCTGTCTCTTCTTGTCGGTAAGGGAATTTTATTATGTAAATTTTGTGGATAGATTTTTTTTGATAATCTTAAGTTTCTGTTTGGCGTATGTTTTAAAAATACGAAAGTATTTCAACAATTCAGGTTGTGTAGTGTAATGGCTATCACTCCAGATTCTGATTCTGGCGATCCCGGTTCGATCCCGGGCACGACCTTTGTTCTTTTGTTGATTTCTTTTTACATTTTTACATTTTTGCCAACCTATTTAATATTAGGTCAGTCACTCTATTGAATAGCCTTGGAAGTGAAAATTCGAACCTTGGATATTTACGGCATACTTGAAAGATAGTCTAAATCATAGGCCATGCAATGCTTTCGGGATACATCCACGCTTATAGAACTCAACAGCCTTGCAGCTAAGAAAACATATAGATACAATGAACTCAAATCCTGCATTTGAACATAGATAGAAGATAAGGTACATACAATCCGCCGTCACACCTCCATCCGTCTCTGAAACCACTCATGAAAAAGAAACTTAGCCCTGGTGAAGTCTATTTCCTTGCTGAGATTGTAGGCGAAAGCGGTGGCGGTTCATTTGGGATGGTATTTTTTTGTTGTAGCCCTGGAGGTAAAACGATTATCTACATCCAGGAGGAGCGGGCAGAGATTTATGGTATTTGTTTTCATTCAAAAAGCGATATCATCTCTAATATCTAGATACAGCACTTTTGAGGGGGATCATTCCCTTTACCGTCCTATAATATACAAACGCCAAGCGCACATGCAAAGTAGACATACACAGAGGGGGAATTATTAGGAAATGATTCATTCCAATCCAATCCAATCGCCCTCCGTGTCGTCGGCGTCGGCGTCGGCCATTTGGTCGTCATCTTCTTCGGCACCACCTGCAGTCATGGCTAACATTGCGCTCGATGACTTCTTGTCCGCGAGGACAGGCCTAGAGAGAAGATAATTGAGGTCGTAAAGGTTCTTCTCGGTCAAACGCTTGAGGTTTTCACGAATATCATCAACAGCTCGCTGGACAGCGCGAAGTTCAGGGGCAAATGTTCCCGAATTCTCCTTGAAGTATCGGCCGTGGCAACTGAGTAGAGACTCGATCCACATCAAGTTGAATTCAAGATGGGGGGTTTCATCGGCTGCGTGTGCGACAAAGCGCAGCAGACGGGGCAAGTAGACCGTAGGCACGGCACGAACCACGTGTGGAATATCCGAAGGCGGGATCGACTCGTATACAGCACGGATGATCTTAGATTCGTTCAAGCGAAATGCCATGACTAGCGCCTTGAGAAAGGTGTTTTCCTCATCAACAGTGCCAGCCGCTGCAGCGTTCTTAGCAGCATCGACCGTGGCGAGAATACTGGATGGAGTGATTGTGATGTCAAGATCAAAGGGATCAAAGACAAAGTCATCATCCAAGCTGTAGATGAGAAGGCCTTCAGTAGACGCAGCGCAGAAGGCGCGGCCAGTTGGCGCAAAGTCGACCGAGGTCACTCGTACTTCAGGGCGAGTAGTGCGAGCACCAGCATCACCACGCTTCGCACCAGGGAGCGTACTGTCAATACGATCTTCCTTATCCGAGGCTTCTCCTGTTTCATCAATCAGAGCGCGAGGTCCAGCCTCGGTGAGATTACGGCTGTTCAGGAATTCCTGAGTGCCATCCAGAGACAGATTCACCGAGACAGTGTATTTTTTGATCAAAGAGCCTGTGCCAACATCGTACAAGCAAATATACTTGCTGTTACCACCGGCCAAAATGCAACTGCCGTCTGCGCTGTAGGTGATACGGTTGAAGGACTTGGTCCCTGCCGCATTTGCGGCAGTTGTGCGATCGGATACTTTGCGACCACCGGATACATCGCGGCGTCCATCGACTCCACCTTGTTGAACAGCATCCTCCACTGACCAGAATGAAAGCTGACCATCCAGGGTTGAGGCCGCAACCTGTTGTCCATCGGGTCGGAAAGCCACGCTGAGGACATCAGACATGAGGTGAAGAGGCTCGCTAGTCTGTGTTCGGCCAAAGATACTCCAGATCCGCACAGTATGATCCCAGCTGCCACTGACTAAATGGTTACCGTCTGCAGCAAAGCCAAGGGCGGACACAGGACCCTCGTGGCCGGATAGCTGATCCAGCAATTGGCCGGTCTGTACAGACCACACATGGATATCGAAAGAGTCCGGAGACCCGGCACAGATCACCTCTCCACTGGGGTCTACTGCCAGAGAAGAGAATGACAGTCGGGAAGGGGCAGTGAAAGTGCGGAAGTTACGGTATCGAATCAAATCCCATGCTCGAATGGAACCGTCCAGGGACGCTGTAAACAGAACGCTTCCCTTCTTCGCAAATTGGCATGCGGTCACTCCGCTGGTGTGTTCAGTGAAAGTCACGATGCAGAAGCCTGACTTTACATCCCACACCTTGACCTTGCCGTCATCGGAGGTGGTAACAATTTTCTGTCCATCTGGGGAATAAACCAGGGAGTTCATGGAGTCGAGATGGCCCTGCTGCTTCAGGATATAGGATTCAGACTGCCACTCCCAGACCAGCAGCTGGCCGTGTTTGGAGGATCCGAAGGCAAGCCACTCTCCAGACTGATTAATTGTCACAACGTCAATGTTGCTTTGTGAGACACTACACAAAACCATGATAAGTCAACACCGAAGATACCACAAAAGTACTATACTTCCACATACCTCAGCAAATGAATCATGTTGAACTCGGGCAAGTCATACAGCCCGAAGAGACCGTTGGAGAAGCCAACCACCAGCAGGTTTGAGGGCGCGTGGAACGCAGCGCAGTTGACATTCGCATCATTCTGCATAAAAAAATTCTTTTTTGTGATCCTCCACTGGGCCTCCGCAATATCTTCATCAGTCTCTGGGTCTTTCTTGGTCACGTATTCCCAGCGGAAAAGGGCTCCATCTTGGCTAACGGTGTAGATGGACTCCTGGTTTGCATCAAAGTGTGCTGTCACCACACCCTGGCGGTGGCCCGCAAGAGTAGTGGGCTCAAAACCATCCTCCGGATTTAAACTCCAAACTCGCGCAGTAAGATCTCGGGATGCGGTCAGTAAGAATCGAGAGTCACTCGACCACTCGATGTTCTGAACAGAGTCAAAGTGCGCGGCAAGGTCGCGGTGTAAGACAAAAGGAGCAAACTCAATCTCGCCGTTGGTTTCGGTTCCAGGGGTAGATGGGGTCTGCCAGATTTGCAAACGTCTTCCGACGCCTACTGCGAAATGCCGACCCGACGGGGAAAATTTGAGCGAAGTGACGCGCCCCTTGAAGGAGAAATGGTGAATAGCAATGCGCCGTTGGAAATTGGTCAAAATTGCCCGGCCAGTTTCATCGACAGTCAACAGCAGATTCCCTTTCGGGGATAGATCCAGACGATCGATGTTGGTACGGTGCGAAAATGGAAGGGTATAAGAGGTGTTGCTAAGAACAGAAAGTTAGCGACCAAGATTTCCGGATATTCTGAAGTCAATGACCATGTTAAAATCATTGTAAGCGCACTTACTGGACGAGGTCAAAGACAGTGACCCGATTGCCTACAGGCGAAAGTAGACAGGTGCCATCTGGAGTAAAGAGCAAATTGCCCTTACGGTAGACCGTCCCCAAAAGGTTGGAGAACTGGATTCCAATGGTTAGACACACTGCACGCCTGGCATTGATTCGTGCAGAAAGGCAATGCTTACCTTAAAATCGGTCTTCATTTTCCCACTTGCGACAGCTTCACGATGCAAAATTTCAAGCTGATTAGCAGAATCCATGCGATAAGCGTCGCACCCTTAGTTTCTCCGGCCCCGGCCCCGAAGTGGCATAGTGTTAGGCGCTAAACCCAGATAGGCAAGGGCCAGCTCTACTCCAGAAAACGAGAAAGGAGATTCAGGGGGGAAAGAGCACCGCCGGTCGAAAGTCAAGTTCACGCCTTCCCCTTTTTACAATCCAACGCTTTTCTTGGGGGTTTTATTTTTCCACTTTTTCCCTTCAGGTATTCACTTGAGGAGTCTCTGCTTCTTGTCTTCATCCCTCCCCCTTTAAGCCCACCATGTCGACAACCGAGACTGCCACGCCTATTGGCATTGCCAATGTAAGCTATTTCCCGCAATCTCCAAATGAAGTTCAATCGAATTCGCCGCTAATCAATATATGTGCCCCCATGTAGCTCCCCAACCAGCGGTGTGTACTCCATCGAACCCCATCGATAGCTCAAAAATGGCCCAGGATGAACATACTAATTAATAAATCTCCAGACACAAGATTGTCGCGAAGCGGGGTGCGGCGTTCACAATTATGGTTTGTCGGAGCTTACAATACCACAATGGGGTTCATTGACGACTAACCACCGCTATTGACAGGTTGCTGGAGAGTCGGGATTGGGAAAGACTACCTTCATCAACACCCTCTTCTCTACCACTATTAAGAATTACGCCGACCACAAGCGCCGCCACCAGAAGCAGGTCGACCGCACTGTTGAGATTGAGATCACCAAGGCTGAGCTTGAGGAGAAGTTCTTCAAAGGTGGGGTTCCACGGCTGGAGAGATTCCATAACTGACAGTTATTGATTCATTGTCTATTGTATAGTCCGCCTGACCGTTATTGACACCCCCGGCTTCGGAGACTATGTCAACAACCGTGACTCCTGGCAACCTATCATCGAATTCTTGGATGACCAGCACGAGTCTTACATGCTCCAGGAGCAGCAGCCCCGTCGGACAGACAAGATCGACATGCGTGTGCACGCCTGCTTGTACTTCATTCGCCCCACTGGACACACTCTCAAGCCCCTCGACATTGAGGTCATGAAGCGTCTCAGCTCGCGTGTCAACTTGATCCCCGTTGTCGCCAAGGCCGATACCTTGAGCCACGCCGACCTGCTTCGCTACAAGGACAGAGTGAGTGGTGGCCAATAGACGACAAGGGAATCAACAAAAACACAGACTAACGATTCATTTCTAGATTCGCCGTGTCATTGAGGCCCAGGGAATCAAGATTTACACACCGCCTATCGAGGAGGACGATGAGCACGCTGCTACTCACGCCCGCAGCTTGATGGCTGCCATGCCCTTCGCCGTCATTGGTTCCGAGAAAGATGTTAAGGCTAATGATGGCCGTGTTGTCAAGGGCCGTCAATACGCCTGGGGTGTCGCTGAGGTCGAGAACGAGGATCACTGCGACTTCAAGAAGCTCCGATCGATCCTGATCCGCACCCACATGCTTGACCTCATCCACACCACCGAGGAGCAGCACTACGAGGCCTACCGTGCCCAGCAAATGGAGACCCGTAAGTTTGGCGAAGCTCGGCCTCGCAAGCTCGACAATCCCAAGTTCAAAGAGGAGGAAGAGAACCTGCGCAAGCGTTTCACCGAACAGGTCAAGGTCGAGGAGCAGCGCTTCCGCCAGTGGGAGCAGAAGCTCATCTCCGAGCGCGACCGCCTCAACAAGGATTTGGAGGCCACTCACGCAGCGTATGTTTTGTCTACACCTGATTATCGCTTGACATTATTCCATACTAACGTCTTTTAGGATCAAACAACTCGAGGGCGAGATCGAGAACCTGCAAGGCTCCAGCACCCGCAGCCATGGTCGTCGTTAAGATGTTGTGTTGGGCAACAGCCCTGGTCGTTCAAAAAGGGAGTAAGCGGGCTGTGCATGCTCCCTCGTTCTTTTTCTTCTCTTGAGTACCCTGCGTCTTGCCGGTTTATGCGCTTGGGAGGGCGCACCTTCGCCTCAAGAGGCTGGTCCGTTTTGTTCTGTTATATCCATTTACCGCTGGTAGCTAGCGATGGTGTCTACATTCTTGATAATAACCCCCTCCTGTTTTCTGTAGCGCGGGAAAATACAGAGTTAATCATTCATTTTGCACATGAACAAAAATTTTAGTGCCCCAATATAAGGTAGCACAGCATTCATGTAGACTTTCAAGGCTAAACGTTAATTAACATGAAGTATGAGAAAGGACCTCGGGCCCAATTTGGCCGAGCTCCACGCGCATCCGCATTTTCTCCAAGTTTCCCCCCACCACCTAAGCAGCTATTTTCTGGAACTCGCTCGTCATGCCCGCTAGGAAATTCCCATCTCGACATCTGCATACCTTGAAAACACACAATGGTCAGCTCTATGTCGGACCCTGATGGATTGAGCTATTACTAACGCCAATCTTTCTCACCAGCCCCCGTCAACGCGGTGACCTTCTCCAGCTACCCTGGCACATACATTCTCACAGGCTCCTCCGACCGCGCTATCCACTTGTCGCGTGCTGTCCCGAATAATGCTGAAAGTTCCACGCAGCCAGTGGAAACCATATCCCCGATTCAGCGTTACGAGGCACATGGCTACTCCGTCCTCGACGTGGCTGTTGCTGCAGACAATGCGCGATTCGCCAGCGTAGGAGGGGACCGTCAGGTCTTCCTGTGGGATGTCGAACAAGGGAGTACAACCAGACGGTGGACTGGGCATAATAGTCGAGTTGAGGCGGTGCAATTCGCGGGCGAGGGTGATTCGGTGGTTGTCACTGGTATTGTTCTGTCCCCAGTCCTAATCTTGATCGAGATTACTCACATTTTTTTTCGTCATCCTCAGGTAGTGCAGACACTACGGTAAATCTCTGGGACACCCGTTCCAAAGACTACAAGCCGATCCAGTCCCTAACCGAAGCAAGCGACACTGTTTCATGCCTACACGTTCATATGCCGTCATATTCTATTGCCAGCGGTAGCTACGACGGCCATGTGCGAGTATACGATGTCCGTATGGGTAGAACAACCGATGATGTTCTCGCGCACCCAGTAACGAGTATTCGGTGCTCGGCAGATGGGAATGTACTTCTTGCTTCTACTCTGGACAGTTACATCCGGATGCTGGATCGCTCGAATGGAAACCTTCTTGCAGCTTTTGGTGGCCCAGAAAAAGAGCAAGACTCTTTTTCTCATTCTACTAAGCCTCGTCATACTTACCGCAACGCTGAATTGCGAGTCCGCTCTGTTTTTGCGCAGGGCGATGGAGTGGTTCTCAGTGGCAGTGAAGCTCCAAAGAATGAAACTGGCCTCGGTGCCGCGGTCTTTGCCTGGGATATACTCAGTGGAGAGGCCGTTGCAACAATACCAATGGACGAAAAAGTCAAGGTAGTGAGTTGTGTGGCCTGGAATCCAAGTGGCCATTGGGCCGGGGGATGCTCAGACGGTAAGTCACTTGACTCTGTTTGGACTAAAACTGCAAGATAATTTCACTGACTTACTGATCAGGTACTGTTCGCGTCTTTGGGTAGTCTTTTGTTCAACCAACGAATGATCGCCGCCGCCCAACGTGGGCTAATCGGGTCTCCGCATTTAAACCATTTTCGTTGATGATTCTCGACATCATCTCCGATTTCGGGGATCTGAATCGCTCCTAGGCACTTAAATAGTGGGAGCTGGTTCAATGAATTTGTTCACCTGTATGGCTCTAAACCAGAGAATATCCATGCCGGCATCCCGCTACTAGGTTGAAAGGACAATATCCGGTATTTCAATCTACTTTCGAAATGAAGGCTTCCATTATTGTTGCTGTGGCCGCAGTATTGAACTTCAGCCTCGCCACAAATGTGACCATTCTTCGACCTAATGATCCATATCTTCCAGACAACGAACTACCACCATCGCATGCCGTTTCAGATGGCGCATCAATCGTCCAGCTTTTCCCAAACCTCGGCCGCTCCACGACTTGGAAACTTATCTCGAAGACCCAGTTGGAAGGCGACACAGGCGAACCAGAAGGCATGGTCCGTGTCGGTGATGACCGATTCTTCATCTCGGCTGGTCAATGGACTGTCGCGACCCAGAAATATACAAACCCGATCAATGGCACTGACCGCAGCCCAGGCGCAGGCTTTGCACACATGCTCATATACGATGGTCAGGGTAGGCTCATTGCCAATGCTACTTTGACACCTCCAGGGGATATTGAATACCATACAGGCGGTATCGATTACGACGGCCGCTACATTTGGGACACACTATCTCAGTATCGGCCAAATACTACAGCCACGATTGTTCGCATCGACCCACTTACATTGGAAAAAGAGGCCCTGTTTCGCGCTCGTGATCATAATGGTGGAATAGTGCACGATACAGTCACTGATGATATTGTCACGCTGAATTGGGGTGGTCGCAGTGCCACAACCTGGTCGATGAAAAACTATCCCCAAGGATTTGCCCCTCTTTCCGACTTTACCGAGCCAAAGTCGTCTGTGGCAGACCCTTCATTCTTTGTTGACTATCAGGATTGCAAGTTTCTTGGTCATCATGCATTGCCGAATGTTATGTCAGCCAGGTTCGGAGGATGGAATCCCACAAGGGCAATCATGTTCTGTGGGGGTGTAGCTACGATCGAGACGTCTTCGTCGTCATTTAACCTGGGGGGTATCGCTCTGGTTGATATCCAGACCATGTTGCCACTCTGGGAGGTACCTATTTCCTTGACGAGTGATCTCGGCACATCTATGACAGAGAACCCCATCGATATTGCAGTTGTGGATGGCAAATTGAGGATTTATTGTCTCCCTGATCAGCACAATTCCACCTTGTATGTTTATGAGGCGGTATGATATGAACCGCGATTACCTAGTAGGTACTTGCGTGGCAGAACAATATATACTATATACATGGACATGCTTCCAAAGTGCTCCAGATTGCAAATCCGGATATCTACAAGGTAGATGGATCTATTGAGACCTAACCAGGTGGGGAGCACAGGTCAAATGTTCCTACGACCTATCTTGATTTTAGACCTCGCTAGGGGTCGAGACCCGTACCCTTATATATATGCCAAATGGATACAAAAGCTAGCGCAGGGCGGCGTTTGGAGCAATAAATTAAATTACTCACTCCCAACCGAGATTGAGGATCATGTAGTCATATAAGGGAATCCTCGCGTAATAAGAGCAGCCCTTGAGAACCAGTCTGTTGTGGGCTGAATGGGGCATGGGAAATCGTGTTATCATACATACATGGCTTTACAAACAGCATACAAGAAGTGAAAAATCCAAGTCAAAATAACAAATTCACTTTTAACCTCATTCATCACAGACAAGATGAGAGCGAACGACCAATGAAACTCACCAACCTGATGCAACTGACCAAAAAGAAGAAAGGGCGGAGGGAGAGTTGAGAGCACTGTCTTACGCGGTTTCGTCAGGGTTCTCGCCTTCCACTGGTACATTCTCATCCCCTACAACCTCATCATGCATTTTCTCCGCGTCCAAAGCATCAATCGCGCGGCGTAACTCATCCTCTCCGACAATGATCGTACCCGCCCGCGCAGTACTCAAGAAACTAATCTCCACCGCATCCGCCGACAAGTCCAAATCCGGCTTCAGGTGATGTGTAGTCGTAGGGAGTTGGGGTGGCGGGGGCCGTTTATTCTTATCCAGACCACCGAGTGCCAATCGTGTTCCAAATGTATCAAAAAGCTCCGTTACAGATCCAATAACACTGTTAGAGCTGCCGCTGGCAGGACTCGAGTTTTCGTTGTTCGGGGCGCGGGGAGCGTGACTGTCAGTTGCTTCTGCAAGCCGGCCTGCCACGCCGCAAACGATACCAGATGCCTCAAGTGACAGGTCACGCAGGTCGAGCATAATGGGGATAAGACAATCTTCTTTCGAGCCTAGAAGAAGCCCCGAGCCGTCTTCGTAGTTCTGATGTGAGGCTGCCGGGCTCGCGAAGCGGGGCAGTAGCCGCTTCTCTAGGAGGAGGGATGCGGCGGGGTCGAGCGCCGCCAATGTTAAAGAGAGAAATCGTGGTTTGTCGACTAAGAGGGTGGTGGTGAGAGCGTCTCGAAGAATGGACATGGAGCTTTCTTCGCTATTGTATTGATGGTGGGCGGCACACTGGACGAGGCGTAGGGTTTCGTCTACCACTGGGGAGATTTGGCGTTTGCGAAGGTTCTCAAAGGTGCGAGTCTGGAGCTCGGCGAGTGTTGATGGGGGTGGAGTGATGGGTGGGATCAGCTCGCCAAGTTGTTTTTCGGTGCATGGTGATGTTGGACTGAGAGGGTTGTTGATGAAGGCCGCCGTGGCATTTTCGAATTGGAAGCCTCGGTTCTCGAGGGTGGATATAACACTTGCTTTGCTGTGGAAAGGTACGAGGATGTAATCGGAAAAGTAGGTTGAGATAAAGAAGATAGAACTAGGGTGAGTGTTAGTACGGTAGTCTCTTTGACATATGTTCGCGATGTATATAAGCATACATTCCCGCCAGCGCAAGTGGACTAGTTAATTCTAGCACGCGTTTGCCAGCCACAAGGCCCTGGCCCAGGACTTGCATCGCAATGTAGTCTTTGTCACTTACAACCAACCTCGAACGAAGTTGGATGTCTAACTGGTCAAGTTTGGTGAACGTCGGGTCGAAGTACTTCTCGACTAGAGCTCTGGGGCAGATCACTGAGACCTCGACTGGGGTGATAGACACGTTTAAGAATGCCGGTGGTCGATACTCGGGACCTTTCACAGAGCCGTCATCAAAGCCCGCAGAGCCATCGTCGTCCTGATGGTCTTCTTCCAATGGAGCGATTTCATCGTAGATCAATCTTAAGACGGACTTGAAAAAGTAAGGGTACAGCTCCAGTGGGATGTGAACGAGTACCAGTCGCTCTTCCTGTTAGATGTGGTAAATATACGAGCTAGAGAATTGGGCTTGGCTCCACTTACCACAAAGTGGACCTGGGCGTCGATTAGAGTCAAAGATTGATCCATTTCTGGTGGCCAGTGGCGTAAAGAGGTTGATAGTTGTGGGAAAAGAAGGGAAAATCGAGTATCACAGTACGTTGAATTTCCGTGGGCATTTTCTGCACAGTGTCATGGCGTTTCCAGAAATTACGCCATTGATATAGCGACAAAGCTAGTACGGGATACACGCCATCGGCAGTGAGTTTGCGTCAGTGGGGGATTTGAGAAGGATCGACTCGGGCCGTTGCAACCGATTTAAAGAAGAAAATAGCGAATCCAAATGCGTCAATGGAAAGAGGACAAAGATAAAGAAGATAAAAGAGATTGAAAAAGAAGGAGAACCCGTGACTCGAATTTTTCTTTTCGATCCTAATCGCTCAACTTTACCAAATTTCATGCAAAATCCTCTTTATCTCTTCTTATCATCCAACCCCGCGCTAGGCGCCCGGTTGCCCACGGACCTTTTTTGACTATGTCGTGCAGTTGGCTTGGTACCTGACCTGTGGGGAGATGAACCCTAGCTCTGACGACATGGTAGGTACCTGTGATGATGCATGGACCTTTAACCTCTGTCACCCAATAAGACAAGATCAATCTATCAATCTGCAGCCCCGCGCTGTCCACTTGATCGACAGGTAAGGAGCACTGGCCACTGTGGACAAATCTATCTTGATCCTGCAGGTGTCTGCAATTAGGCACTTTTACTCCGTACTATCTCTACACCTGGACAGCCGACGGCAACCGGTCTCTGTCATCCGATTATGGCAAACCTTGGGCATGAGGCCCCCGCTTTGCCCTCTGATACGGTCTCGATTGCGGTTGGCTCCCGGCCGGAACGACGATCTGCGATAAGGACCGTGGGTTATTCGGGGTGGAGCCTATGTGTGAAATGAGTGGCCGCTCATACCCCCGCTGATACGTGGTGGCCATCATAGTGTTCAGCGTTTTTGCTGGCCCGCACCACAGGGCACCTGGCGACCATTGACACTGATAGTTACAAAAAAACATGGGACAAACACAGAGTGGAAGAATATACAACAAGTTCCAAGAGGCAGATTCACTTACCCTAATCAATCAACACCTATGTTGCTAGGTGGATGATGTTATAAATCTCCAGCATATGGAGCGGAATCGCCATTGCAACCCCACGATTCTAACCGCGTTCCAAGAGCCTTATGTGAGCTCAGATTAGTACCAAGAACAATAATATGCGCCTCTACACGTTTTCCAAGACTGTTTACGATTTACCCGAAGTGAATGGCCCGGCATGCGACCCCTTGCTTGCAATTTCAGAGGGAAGGCCGAAATGGGTGATTTCTCAACATACCGCATCGGCCAGCCGAATACTGGAATGTCCTAGGGGTGAAAAAGACAAGCTCGAGGCCTTGTTTGGCGCAGAGCGGTCGTATGTAGGGCTTTATTTTGGTCCTTGAATGACGCCAGAGGAGATTTGGCATTACAACGAGCATGGCCCTGGATTGAGGATCCAAACAACAATTCTCCCTAGTGCAGATCGATCGGAGCATTGTTAAAGGAAGACAAGCCCGTTCAGATTCCCTGAAGTTTTCCGATCAACAACGCCGCCGACATTCGTTTTTAATCTTTAATTTTAATTTTCCGCACCTCAATCGGCTTGCATTGCTTGATCAGAGGATTTAGGTATCTCTCTGATTGCAAGCTCGATAGTCACTCGTTATACAGCTGCGATGGCAAAGCTTAATTTCCTTCTTTTGGCCAGCTGGGCCGCCAAGTTGGCTGCGGCCAAGGATGTTTACCTGGACTGGAACGTCACTTGGGTCAATGCCTCTCCGGATGGCTTTGAGCGTCCTGTGATCGGTATCAACGGTCAATGGCCGTGTCCGCAGATTGATGTGGACGTTGGTGATCGTCTGATTGTGGACGTGCAGAATCATCTAGGAAATCAGTCTACCGGCATTCACTGGCATGGATTCCACCAATATGGTACTGGTGTCATGGATGGAGCCACATCTGTTACCCAGTGCGGAATCGCCCCGGGGGAGCACATGCAGTATCACTTCGATGTTAGTTAACAATTATACTCCCGTGGAAAAAGGCTAAAATCATGCTAACGTGCTTGGTCCAGATCAACCAAACTGGAACATATTGGTACCACTCCCACAACATGGGTCAGTATCCAGATGGCTTCCGTGGGCCATTGATTGTTCACGACCCCAAGCCACCATTCCAATACGACGATGAGTTCACCATCACCTTGAGTGATTGGTATCATGACCAGATGCCGGACCTGCTCGCCAAGTACGAATCGGAAGAAAACGAGGCAGCTTTTCACGGTCGTGAGCCACTTCCCAATTCCGCACTGATCAACGATTCTACCAACACCAAGATCAAAGTCAAGCCAAACAAAACGTACTTGGTGCACATAGTTTGCGTTGGCAACTGGCCAGGCCACACCTGGGTCTTCGATGGTCATGAGATGACCGTGGTTGAAGTAGACGGTATATACACTGAGCCTTATCCCACCGGTGACAAGAAGCTTCGCCTTGCTACTGGACAGCGTATGAGCGTTCTTATCCACACCAAGTCTGATACTAGCAAGAACTTTGCTATTTGGAACAGCATGGATGTCAACATGTTGTTCTTCTTTGAGAACCGTCCCATCCCGGCAAACTACAACCCCAATGTCACTGCATGGCTCGTTTACGATGAGGCAAAGCCTCTTCCCCCGGCACCTGTGATTGCCGAATTGGACTTCGTGGACGATGTTGCTTTCGTTCCCGCCGACCACGAAGCCCTACTTGAGCCGGTGAACCACCAGATTATCTTGGATACGTCCTCTGCCGAGATCGACGGTATCCCTCGCTTCACCGTCAATAATAAGACCTACATCGCGCAGGATGTGCCCACTCTATACACAGCCAATACGGTGGGTGCGGAGTTTGCTTCTAACCCCGCAGTGTATGGTCAGGTCAACCCCTTTATTGTGAAGCACAATGAGGTTGTTGAGATCGTTATCAATAATCACCACAACAACCTGCACCCATGGCATTTGCACGGCCACCAGTTCCAGGTTCTGCAGCGATCCGATGAAGGCCTTTTCACTGGGCAGTACTTCAAGAATGTCTCAAAGACACCCATCCGTCGTGATACAATCATGCTTCAACCTCGTGGACACACTGTGCTGCGATTCCGTGCTGATAACCCTGGTGTCTGGCTGCTGCATTGCCACATCGAATGGCACGTCGAGGCTGGTCTGATGGCAACTATCATCGAGGCTCCCGAGACTTTCCCTCAATCGGAGAGCCCTCCCCCCTAAGAGCCACTACAAGGTGTGCGCCGCGTACCCAAATCCCACTAGCGGGAACGCCGCTGGTAAGAAGGGACTCAATACGTCGGGTTTCAATACAAAAGTTCCCACTGAGGACCACGGTGCTATGTATCCCGAACCAGCTAAGGCCGCACCGCCTTCTTCCCAGACTACCAAGGCTCAGGGATCCGGAGCTCAGAAGCCCGCTCCCCCAGCCCCGGCTCCCCAAGCTCCAGCTCCTCAAGCTCAGGCCCCGGCTCCTCATGCCCAAGCCCCGGCTCCTCATGCCCAAGCCCCGGCTCCTCATGCCCAGGCTCCGGCTCCTCATGCCCATGCTCCTGCTCCTCATGCTCCTGTTCCTCATGCTCCTGCTCCCCATGCTCCTGCTCCCCATGCTCCTGCTCCCCACGTGGCTCATGAATATCCTGCCCCTCGCCCTGTTGAGGTTGTTCCCGTATACCCTCCCTCTCACGACGAACCTATATATGCTCACGAGCATGACTCCGAGGGCCCGTGGCCTGAGCCCCACGTTGACCAGAACCATGGCCAAATTGGTGATGGATCAGATGGTCGCCCACCCACATATGGGCACACTGAGGACACGAAGGGTCCATGGCCTAACCCTCACAATGACGTGTCTCAAGGTCAAGTTCCTGACGGACCCGACGGCAAGCCTATCATCGCTCATACTGATGATACGAAGGGTCTCTGGCCTTATCCTCACAAGAACAACGAATACGTTCAGATTGGCAATCAGATCATTCATCCTGCCCCAGACTCTGGGTAAGTTTCTCATCGTTCTATTTCACATACATCTCTAATCTCTTTACAGTCCCAATGACCTGCCCAAGGACTTCCAGTACTGGGGACAGTATCAGCAATAGAGGACCCCATTGCATGTTAAACAGGCTTGTACATAAGCTGTATGTCGCTAATATTTGGTCGACCAAACTTTGGAGGTAGTTTTTAATTCTCATGTCATCAACGTACGAATCGTTTACATCATTCACATCATCTCTCTTGTAAACGAAACTAGCTTTGCAGCATCCCCGTCCTCTCGCTTTCCCAAATTCGATTCTTAGGACCGGAGAATGCAAAGTGAAGGGGTGCCATCTTGGCAATCTCCCCTTTCCGCATGCAGCAAGCCGTGTGGATACAACATTCCACAACTATGGAGCACAAACACCGCGATCTTTAAACATCGAATGTAGTATGCGCAGAAATTGCGATTCAAATTGAAATATGCCATCAACGAAGCAGTTTTATACTCATAAAATAATGTGTGAACATAGAGCTGATGAAATTCAGAGAAACACAGCGTGTAGACCGTCGCGAGGAACTGTCCTAGAGACGCCGGATGCGGCAGCCCCTTGTTCATCCCCGCCATGCGCAAATATCGAGTCCATTGACCTGCACCCATTGCAATCTTAACCTTCAGACTATGTGGCAATTAATACCGAAGGTCTCGACTGTGTCTTCTGGGTCTTCCCTCGTTCCACACTTACTGTTTTCAGGCATACCCGTCTACATCACGCTTGAGACCCCAATCCGGATACCACT
Source organism: Penicillium longicatenatum (assembly GCF_028827895.1). Lineage (NCBI taxonomy): Eukaryota > Fungi > Ascomycota > Eurotiomycetes > Eurotiales > Aspergillaceae > Penicillium > Penicillium longicatenatum. The sequence continues at coordinate 2,304,608 of NW_026643120.1, read as the reverse complement.
GTTCTCAGGGACTTAGCTAGATGAACATAGAATAAATTAAAGGTACTCTGCTATGTTACCGTCTTTCAAGATTCAATTTTAAGTCTAATTGCTTTTTCCTGGCAAATCCCAATCACAGTTTACCTGATTTGTCTATTTCTCCTTAGATATTCAATATCTTGCTACCTCAGTATTCAATATGTCGAAATGGATGATGGGCGATCGTTTTGATACGGTGTATCCTCACAAAGGTTCCATCAAAGCTCTCTGGGAGACAAAGTGGAAGTTTTGTGTGAGTAGCCACAGCCCTATCTATACAGGCATCGTTAAACAGCGCTAATCTGGCATGGCATATAGTGCTCGAAATCCATCTATCCTTTCCACGACGGAGCATTCGAGGACTTTGAGCCTATCTTCGAGAAACTGATTGCCGTGAGTACAACTCGGTGACATGATAGTACCCCAAACTATACTTGAAAAGAACTAACAAAAGCAGGGCAATATCAACGACCCTTTCACAGACGCCTACACCCAGACTTTCCTACCTATTGTAGACAGCCTCGAAAAAGAAGCTACGCAGGCCCTCCAATACGGCCACCCCGATCGCGCCGCCGACCTCTACCGCCGCGCATCAGTCGTCTGCCGCATTGCCCGCTTCCCCTACGTTAGCCCAACCACGCGCCCAGACAACGCAATCAAGCGCGCAACCTTCGACCGCCAGAAAGATCTCTACTTGAAGGCTGCATCTCTCTGGAACCCGATCATCAAGGAGGTGATTATCCCACATACGGACCGCGCCGCAAACGATGGACCCAGCATCCCGCTGTATATCCGCGTTCCCAACGAAGCGAGCGCCTCAAGCCCCGTCCCTGTCGTCCTGCTTATGACTGGGCTGGACGGGTACCGGCCTGACAATAGCCAGCGGACGCATGAGATCATCAACCGGGGCTGGGCGACGGTTATCTGTGAGATTCCCGGTACGGCTGACTCGCCGGCCGATCCTGCAGACCCGGAGTCGGCGGATCGGCAGTGGACTGCTGTGCTGAAATATATGGCGCAGCAGCCTGAGTTTGATATGAGTCGTGTTGCGGCCTGGGGTCTTAGTGCTGGTGGCTTCTATGCTATTCGGGCGGCTTGTACCCATCGGACTCAGCTTGTGGGCTCTGTGGCTCACGGGCCAGGATCGCATCATTTCCTCAGTCCTGAGTGGTTGGCCAAGGTGAATGACCATGAGTATCCGTTTACGTGAGTAAAGAGCTATTTTCATGGGATGAACGAGATTTTGGAGCTGACTTTTTGGATTTAGAATCACGGATTGCTGGGCTGAGAAGTATGGTTACTCTAGCACGGAGGATTTCATCAAGAACTCCCAGAAGAAGTTCTCGCTTGTCGAGACTGGTGTTGTTGATCAGCCCAACTGCCGATTACTGTTGCTTAATGTATGTCTTCCCTGTGTGTAAGTGGAAAGAAAATTTCAAGCTGACGTTTACTCCAGGGCGTGAACGACGGTGTCGTCCCAATTGAGGATTGCCATGTACTCTTCAATCACGGTGGACCAAAGGAGGGTCGCTTCTTTGAAGGCATGGTGCACATGGGATACCCGAACAGTCTGCCAGTCTCCTACAAGTGGCTGGAGGAGGTGCTCTCTCCCAACAAAAAGGAGGTCAAGAACTAGAGTAGATATTGGGAGGACTTCGATAAATGGTTTTAATAGTCTCTGTTCTTGTTAATGCGAATCTGGATTATATGGTCTTTTCTACGGTTCAGACTCACTGCGTATCGAAGCTGGTTATGAGTAGATTGTCGGAAGGAAAATCAAAACCGAGGCCATCAGAGGTGTATCCATGAGGTATCTCAATTAAGTCGCTTGAATTTTGGGTTGTCTGAACTGGAAAATGGAGTAGATATCGCATCGCCGAACGCCCGTAATGCACGCAAGACTGCCCCTCAGCGTGCCTCACACAGAGGGCACAGAAATAAACTAGAAAGTCGTATAAGGAACAATAATACAAAGATTTAGTCGTCATCAACTCGGGCGCGCTTAGATCCACGATCGTCTGTCTCGGCCTCCTGGATTCCGTAGCGCTTCTGACCTGTGGTCACATCGGCAATCATGCTGTCAATGCCGAATGGGTCAGCGGTGTCCTTTTCGAACTGAACAGGACCCTGGCGCTCCTATTGAAAACCACTCATTAGCTAAAAATTCCCTTCGAAAGATAATAGATTTGCTCACCTCGGCATCAGCAGCACCACGGAAACCTTCCTTGGCCCTTCCCAGAACCTCAAAACGGTTGGTCTTCTGGATCTTACTCATCTCGCCCTCATCACCCTCCTGGTCGTCAGCATCAGCTTGAGCCCGGGGGCGATAAATACTGTTGATGGCGTCCTGCGCAGCGAACAGCGGCTTATCATAAGGATTGTCTTCATTGAAACCAGCATTCATGCCGCTAGTTTGGTTGAACAGACGTGAATCCCACATGGACTCGGAGCTCTGGGTTGGCTTGGCCAATCCGAGAGCCACCTTCTCAGAGATATCACGATTCTGCTCGCGCGCCATGGCCTGAATACGACGCTCCGTACCCATACGGGATTGGCGAAGCTGACGCTCATTCTCCTGCCGACGTTCACGACGCTCCCGCTCCCGCTCCCGGGCCGCACTTTCATCTTCGCTCGGGCTACCAGACCTCGAAGAGTAAGAGGAAACACTGCGACTGGCGCTACGGGAGCGAGATCGGGCTCGAGAGTCACGACGACTGGGCCCAGCACGCTCCTCACGGGCCTTCTGTGCCAATTGTCGGAGATGCTCCTCCTTCTGAGCCTTCTCCTTCTCCGCCAACTTCTGCTGCATCTGAGCGCGAAGTTGCACTTCCTCACGAGCATGGCGATCGGCCGTGAACAGAGCTTCAGCGAACTGGGCGAACTTGTCGTTAATTGAGACATCCTGTAGTCCCCGACCATCCGCAGCCAAACGCTTATCCAAGGGAACAGTGTAACCCTTCGGGTTCTTCCAGTTCGACACAGGCGGAGGAATCTTCCAGGCTTCTTGATCCTCCGCAGTGAGCTTCCTTGTCGGCGAGTGCATCACGGGAGGTGGAGGGGATGGCGGGCCACGAGGAATCTTCTTGTGCTTAAATTTGGGAGGTTCCATGGGATCCTGCTGTCGGTCCACGATCTTCATAATCCGGTCATTCTTGCTGTTATTATCACCCATCTGGTTCGCCGGCGTGTATCGGACAAATGTTGGCTCGGCTCTGCTTCCGCCCTTGACGTTCTTGGGCTTCTGTGCGGACACAGCTCCATCCACCAGGCTGGCCAGTGCATTCTTCGTCCTTTCCATTTGTGCCTGAACATCCTCTTCGGATGGTCTCTCAAGAGAAATTTCTCCCATATCCACCCGCTGCCGTAGCGGGATCAAATCTTTGAACGAGGCATGGACAATGTGATTATCACTATGGCCGCGGCGGGCGATCGCATCGTACTTAACTTTGCCTTCAGCGTCTACCTGAACTGCAAGCGCATTCGATGTCGAGGGCGTTCCCTTCCGACCCATATCGAGGGGGTATTGTGCCACTAGAATTTCTGGGAACGCGCCGCCGTCGCCAAAATCCTCGGGAGCTCGTGGTCGCCATCCTGTGCGGTTTCCGTAGGGCGGAGGGCCAGTTTTCTGTAAAACACAAAATCCAAGTCAGCTTCTATCATGAAATTCACATAGACCCGGTGGGGGCTCACCCGTAGAACGACTTGAGTTTCGTCGAGCTGGTCGGCGCCAACCACACGCGGACCACGGGGTTGCGCATGCTTGGGTAGCTCTTCCTCCTCGCCTGTATACTTGGGCTTGGGGAGGGACTTGAAAAGCCCTGACGCAAGAGAAGCCATTGTGAGACTTGAGAGCAAAGCGAAGCTGTCAAGTCAAGGTGGTTGAGTGAGATGAAGATCTCGAAGTGATGCGCTTGGCTTTGGGGGAGCTGCGCAACAGGTGTATTAAGCCCGCCCTACCGCAATCGCCTCGTACTCGAATTGTCCTTGATATTCAAGGCCTTTTTTCACTTGTTATGTATGAATTCTACAAAGTTTGCGATGGCTCAGATATGTTTTCAAGAAACCATTATGAGTTGTCTTCCTATGTTCACCGAAAGCTCTTGCAGATGACAACATGAGCAGAGAATGTTGTGTGGCAACTATCTAAAGGCAGAAAATGCAATACAAATACAACACAAGCAGACACCTCCAAATGCGAAAGGCTTATATCCGCAGGGTATTAAAATGCTCAGGCCGGTACCAAGTGCGTGCGCATGGGGCAAGAAACGCCCTCTTTATCACCAACATCCACAAAATGATCGCGACCCTGGAACGTGTACCAAACCCGTAGTCGCTTTGGCAACAAAGGTGCAGGGTCGTGGAAACCCATGATATGAAACTAAAGTAATCATATTAGCTTAAAATAAAAAGTCAAATAGATGGGAAAGGCTCACCTTGACGGTATTTTGAGGGATACCTAGTTGGCCCTGATCAACCATCGCAGCCACTGGGATCGTCACATCAATGAGTCGAGACTCTGGGAATTTAGCCCTCAGCTTTTTGTTTGTCGAGGGCACATATCCGTATTCAGCCTTGGTGATAACCAGGCCGTCTTGTTTCGCCTCTCGGGCTTGTCGCCTTTGTACTTGCTCGGTCATAAGCTCGATAGCTTCTAGGCTCTCTGCTCGCTTCTGAGGAATGAGTTTCTTCAACTCATTATGACGACGAGCCGCCGCTTGTCGTCGGTTCTTTCGATCGCGTGGCCTTATATAACCGAATTCGATTGCACAATAAGCTAACCATGGGGCAAGTGTAGCGAGGACAGCAGCATCCTGGTTGGCCTCGTTCGCAGGACAGAGAACGATGGGAATATTGAAGCCTTGCCCAAGGCGGCTCCATGAGACAGTCATGTGCACGCCAGTGTGTGCAATACCAACGCCCAATCCAACAGTGGTATACTCACCAATCCGTCGGGTTCCTTTGACAGTCCAGCTAGGCTTCAGATCGTGAGAAATCACACTGCTAACGTCGAGTCGCACAGCGCGAGCTTCCTCCATCCTCGGCATAGGGAAATATCCCTCTCCGCTCCACTCTGATTTAATAGGGTCATCGGTTGGCTTGCCAGAAAACAAATTTCTCCCATATTTTAAGACGATGGCACCTCCACCCGGTGAAACCTGCAGGAATGTTTGCCACGTCTCTGCAGCACGACTGGCAGCCCGCGTTTTCTGTAAAAGTTGGCGATACTCGTTCTCTTCGTCGTCTTCCTCCTCATCCACATCATCAGGCACCTTCCTACTAGATTCGGGCAGCGAAATAAGGCCGATTTGGAAGTTGCTGTGTTCCCCCTCCGTAGCGAAAAGGGTTTCGGGACTCATCCCCAGAAATGTGAAGCGCTGGAAGAGGAATTCAGCCCATCCCCATGAGCCACTGGACCATGACCAGAAGGCTATCTTTCGCTGGGCAACCTGTTTGCTGACTTGAATATCCAATGAAGGAGGAGTCTCCAACAGGGAGTGTTTGATAGTGCTAGAGGCTGTGACTGAGAACGGCCTAATACCAGAGATTGGCTGGATACTTCTAGAGATCGAAGTTTTCAAGGATGGATCTGGAAGTAGAACACCCTCGATAGAAACTGCCGAGTCTCTGAGAAATGAAAAAGGGCGCCAAGTCAGAATTCCCTTATTACTCGCCAAGTTTCTGAGGTTGGGGACAAAGGTGGCACCAAGGTGTATCTCCTTGGCTACTAACAGGCGGGGACCCGGTACCTAGATGATGGTTAATAAGAGAAGCTTGGGCCCATATTATCGAGAGAAACTGACCTGTATCTCCTGCTCTGTTCCATCTTCGAATTCGACAATGTAGGGCTGTTTTTGACGAGTCATACCACCGGTGACAGATGCATTCAGTGTCACTTCGCCAAAATTCTCCGATTCCATTACATCAGCCTCCGTCGACTGGTCCTTGTCTTGGTTCTCTTCTTTGCCCTCATTACTGTCCTCAGCATTGGCAAGGAATCCAGGCAGAGGCAAGGGAGCCTTGAACTGATATGCGGCACCAAAAGTACTTAGCTTCGGCGATGGCACGTGTATAGATACATCTTCCGTGGCCTTATCCACTCTAATAGTGTCTGATGCATTGATCCCAAGAATAATTGTGCCCTATAGTGCCAGCCAAATCATATTAGCAAAAAGAAAGTTGATCCAGACAATAAGATACCACAAGCATTGTAGACACACCTTAGATGCCACAAGCTTTTCAATAGCCTTCCGTTCACGCTTCTTCATTGTCTTTAGGAACCATTGTCGAAACTCTTCAGGTGCCATGGCCTTTACGCCAACATCCTGTGTCTGCGCCTCTCCCCTAGGACCCATGACACCCTGAGTGCTCCATTCTTGTTTGACACCCTCCGCTCCGAGTAAATCATATACCGTGCGCTTCTGAGGGTCAATAAGGGTATCGTATGCCTCCTGTATCTGCGTAAAATGTCGTTTGGCGGCTTCGCGGAGGTGCGGTGGTTGTTTGTCTGGGTGGAAGCTGAGGGAAAGGTTGCGGTACGCGGAGCGGATTTCGGCCTCGGTCGGAGGTGGTTTTTGAGATAGGCCTAGTAGAGCATAATAGTCGACCTCGTGGGGGTATTCGTCCGCGACCATGCTGTACTCTGCGTCAAGGCCGTCATCCTCCACACTTGCGCCGAAGCCTCGCGCCGCGGCCGCCGCGGTGTTGCTGAAGGGAGACGACATCAAAGATTCTTATGTACCGAAATCGTATATGAGACTTCACATGCGACGAAGCTCCATAATCTCGTTGGTCTTGAGCGAAGGGCAGTGGTACGACAAAGCCAAGCTGAGACCGCGTCGGAGAAACTTTCCGGTCTCCGCAGGCCCCGCAAATTGAAAGGACGATATGGCTTAGAATGAGGTTTGGAGATTATCCAAGTCAATTGAGAGGAAACAAACAACTAATAGCTGTAAATATTAGAGCGGAATCCCTATATGGAGTGTAGTGTATAAAATGCAAGGCTTTGGTGAGAAAATGTCAAAACTGTACGTCGACAACCGAATGAACCAAGACACAGTGGATGCCTGAGGCATACATTGGTCTGTTTCTAGTCTAAACACCAATCAGTTCTGCTTGAATCTGTCAACTTTACATTGGAGACATTCGGCCTTTTAACTCATGCATTCTGTCCTTTGTCACGGTATCACCTTCGTCTCGTGACTCGAATGTAACTTGCTCCATGCAATATGCTACACAGATATTGTTATCGAATTCGCACATTCGACTCACTGTAGCTTGGAAGACCAGCCCGTTTCCTAGCTGGCCTTATGCAGTAGATGCGGGTCTGGGGTGACACGGTGGGGACCAGTAGTAGAGCCTCATCCCCGCAACTCCAGGCAACCTTTCATCCCTAGGTCCTCCAAACCAACCCATCCTTCTTACCTCCAGAACAATGGCGGATGACACGGAGCAGTCAGTAGATCTGACTCAAATGGGCGAGAAGCTACCAGTCTTCAGAATCAACCTTTCACTCCCACCAACAGAACGATATGTCGCATTGGCAATGTTGTACCGCGACAAAATGCGTGCCATGCGAGGCATATTCGACGAGCTGATCAAATCCATCTCTCCGAAGATTCCACTCCAACTAATTCACAAGCTTGCTTGGCTCTGTCTGCGCAAGCTTCACTCCAGGGACGAAACTGAGGAACTGCGAGGAATCAGCCGCACCACCGATATCGACATGTACCTGCTCATCTGCCTGAATACAGTACTTGACCTGCTCATGGGCTGCACGAGTGGCGCAGTACGAGTGCGCAGTACATCTGGGACGAAAATGCTGCATTTCCGGACTTTAGATTGGGGCATGGATCCATTGCGCGATTTGATCGTTCAGCTGGAATTCGTTCAGGATACGGACCCGGAGAAAGTGATTGCAACTAGCATCACTTACGTTGGTTTTGTTGGTGTGCTCACGGGCGTGAGGCAAGATTTGAGTGTCTCGCTCAATTTCAGACCCGTGCATGATACTACCCGGAATTTTGCATTCTATGCAAACCATCTCTTCGTACTTCTCGGATTGCGACAGTCCATCTCTTCGCTTCTGCGACAATGCATATTGCCTCCGACATCTGAAGATCATGGCAAGAAATCATTATTCTCTACTCTGGCTGACATCGTTGCCAATGTTCCTGGCATTCCCACAACAGCCGCTTATTTGGTCTTCAGTGATGGGTCATCAACGGTGACTATGGAGAAAGATCACCAAACAGCAGTTGTGCGCTCCTCATCATCGTTTACTGTCACAACAAATCATGACCAAGAGGACGGTTCGGCATCACCAGAATCGGTGGCCGAGGCAAAAAGAAAGAACCATATCGGTCTAAGCTTATTTTCAGATGAAATGCAGGTTATGGCAGATCTAATCGAGGACAGCAACTTGCGCCGCGACTGTATACAATCAAAATGGAACCATGAGGTCGAAAAACGAAAGGCATTAGCGGATAAACTTTCCTCGAGGAAACGATCCAGGAACCTTGCTGAGCCATCAGGTTCGAGATCATCATTGCGATTGCGAAAAATGAGAGAAGATGAGCAGATTGAGATAGAAGCAGAACAGAAGCGGATCACGGCTTTGAGTAGCGAGGATGACTCCGATATTGCCATTACAAAGAGTTCTGTGGTGGACTGGCTGACGTCGGTGCCTGTCCTGAATGAAACCACGCACTATGCTACTATCTTGGATCCATCAATGGGAACAGTGGCTTGGGCTAGGCGGTACCATACAAGTGAATGGGATTGACCAAAAAAGAGTTTTAAGTAATATTCTTTTTCTTAGCTCTGAAACCGATTTTTATGATGCCGATGCAACATCCTCGAAATACTCGGGATGGTAACGTATGCATAGGAAAGTCAGTCTACTAGAATGTAAAAAAGCAATGGATTGTGAGTTGTTTCTTTGAATTCAAGACATAGTGCCTATTGCCATAACCTTGAGCCTGAGTTGCTGGCTTAGGTAGCGGCTCATTCTTAAGTGGTTCCTGGCTGAGTTCGCTTGGTAGTTAAGGGTTGTCTAGAATGAGCAATCTGGCAACTGGCGTATGTAAAGACTTGATTATTAATCGGCTTTGGTCTTTCTCATCTCATGTTTCACTTTTTGTTTGTTGTTTTGGTTTCACTTTAATTTTTTTATGCTTGGAAAATAAACAGTCATTATATCTATAGGAGCAAAAGAGTTGAGATGTGAATGCGGCGCGATGGAAGCATTTTTACAGCCTGACAGCCACCGTGATGTAGGATTTTACCTCTAGTTGAACGGTCGAGGCATCTCGCCTGACAATATAATATACAAAGCAGGCGCTCATTGGACACCAGAGCACAAGCAAGAGGACAAAGAATATCAAATTGTATTATACATTTCAGAACCAAACAAGACAAGTTCAATCTTGCTCAAATGGTTGCAGAACTTCAAAATGGAAACAAGCTACCATGAAGATAAAAAGGCCATCACGTCGTAAAAAAAAAAAAAAAGGACACTCAAGAAGAAAATGAGTACGACATCCAGTCATTGGTGTCTTGTGTCTCTTATCCAAGTTCCGATTAAGTGAACGATTCCAAGCGGGACTGGGAAAGAAAATGCAGATGAAATGAGGCTTTTCTTTTCTATGCCGCTCACAGAATGAAGTGGTTGCCCATTTTGGTAGACATATCAAATCAGCAAATGGTCCACTTTTGTAACAAACAGAATGTAAATGTAGATAAGTTATTTAGCGGTCTTTGAGCCAGGAGATGCTGTTCTCCGAGATAGCAATATCGTCGATTCGCATGGCATGGAGGAGCATCTCTCTTGGCATTGAGCCATAGAATAAGTCCTCGTCAAGACCGCTTAGTGGTTGAGATGAAGGCGCACCTGTGCGAGCCTTGGTCTCTAAAGATGACCCGTCCACAGCAAACCCGATCTTGTCTTGAGATCGGGTTCGGTCATTTAAGCATTCAATCATTAGTGCCAGACGCCTTTGTATGGTATTGGCCAAGTCCAAAGAACTGTCCCAATGCCGGCAAAAAAGCTGCATCACACTGAGAGCACCTCTGATCAATGGTATGCAGTCTGGTAGCTCTGCTATTAAGCCAGCTGCACTGAGCACATCCACAGCTGATAGAACCCCGTAGCCTATCAATGGGCTGAGAAGAGTCACATTAGGCCCAGATGTGTCGGCGTTGGCACAGGGCATGATTGCCATGGCAATTCTTAGGGCTTCAACTGCGTGGAATCGAGCCCGGTGGATATACTGAACCAGTATCTCAGATCTCAGACTCGAATATCTGGCGTGTCTGTATAGTTTCATCAAGGTGGCGTGGTAAAAAATGTGAATTGATAAGAAGGCGTCTGCTTTCTTTACTTGAGCGGCTCGCTCGAGATTGACTGCGGAGAAAACCATATGCTCAGGAAGCCGTTTTATCCAGTCTTCAGTGCGGCGAGAGATTATCTCGTGGAATTCTTCCGCAAGCTGAGCGTAACCCTCTGATGGAGCGTGTGCCAAGCGAAACACATTCAAAGAAACGTCTCCCCAGATTGACATAATCTGGATTAAGAATGCCATAGGACTGAGAGCTGAAAGGTCATCATTTGTGACAGTGGCCTGGTTGAGAACGGCTTGGAAGTAAGGTGCGGTTGCGTATTGCTGCGCCTCATATATCTCTTCGCGGCATGGAAGTCGGATTAAAGCTGCTTCCGACGAGATGAAGGTGGAAGTTGCGGAAAAGAAGCTTGACATTCGCTATAACCCTGTTAGCTTGTGCTGTCGCTGTAAACTTTCAAGAGTTCCTTACATCCAAAATGAATGCGACCCAGTACGTCCGACGGCGACATTCAATCAATGCCTGTGGGTGAAGTCCATAGTCACAGGCTTGATTCTGGTCCACAATGACTCCCCCGGACTCCACGTTGTATCGCAGGCCACTGGCCGCTCGTCCGGCTGCGCCGATCGAATCCCAAGATCCTACCAATGATCCAGTGGCGTAGTAGAGAAGACTCATAATAAGGTGGCTTTGAACAAGCTGCAAAGACAGGGCATGCTGGCTTTTCTGAATAGCAAAACGTGCGATCCTGGAATATCGTCGTAGTGCTCCGATTCTGTCAGGCCGGTCGGAGAAGATGGATCCCAACGCCATCATTGAGTATAGTAACATCTTGTCTTCGGCCGACTTTGTATGACAAGACTTCAGCCACAAGACAAATCGAGCATGTGGGAATATGTGGTAAAGTTCATTAACCGATGTAAAGTAGGACTCGACGTAGTGTGTTGTCATTTCTGGATCACTGTCGTAGGGATCAACGTTCCAGGAACCAGCAAGGGGATCATCGGCATTGATGTCCTTGAGATCTCCAAAAATATCGGAATATTCTGGCCGAAGCGTCTCCGTGTGTTCAGAAGCCCTTGTGCCGGTATCATCACCCACAGGAATGGGGCGCGGGGTTCTGTATATTCGTGACCGGTATGCTCGCTCTGCATCTGTCATTGTATCGTATGTGCCTTCGGTTGCGGACGGCAAGGGACCTTCGGAGCCTGGTGAATGGCCGCTCGTTCCGGGAAGCGAAGTGGCACTGTTTGAAGCTCGAGGCATATTGTAAAGCGAGGGGGAAACGTCGGAGGCCGCATGAGGGCCTGGTGAAAAGCCTTCCCTCATGTCATATCTACTAGATGGCCCTGTTGAGTTTGATGCTCTCATGGAGCCACGACTCCCACGGGGACTTGAAAGATGGTCAGCGTGAGTTCCATTTGAAAAACTTTCTGGTAGCAAAAATCACGTACGCACTCTCGAACCTGCATTCACGTCCGGATTTCTGACATTGATCACACTTCGGTAGGTTCGGTTGGCATTTGATTTTCTTCTCCCGACAGGTAAGACAGGCCTGTGCTAGTCTTTTCCTCGGTTTCCCAGCCTTCGTGATGCCCCAATTGGCGTTCACCAGGACACCATTAATAAGCTTCGGGACGTGCGACCCATCTGCATAAAAATAGCAGATTCCCTCTCCTTCCACGTATCGTTCGTCAATTACAAGCGGAAGTGTAGACTGGCCTGAAACTCGACTCGCGCTCTCGGGAGATGAAATGTCTCCTGTACTCGAAGGATTTTCGTGATATAGGGTTCCGTGGAAAGGTGATTGACTGTGCTGGAAGGAAACCGCTGACGGCTCACTTCGTGTCGCCGTATGATGTGTCATGTCTCGAGGACTATGCATAGCCACCTGTGACAGTGACGGAAGGGTACCTGTCTGTGGATGTGGGAATGATTCCGAGCGTCCTCTGTCTTGTGTAGAGACTGGGGTGATCTGTGAAGCATGTGCCGGCTCATGCCCACGAAACGGATAAGAGTATTCACGATGGTCGGTCCCAGGCGTCGAAGTCCCGAATGGCTGATGGTAGGCAGGTGGCGAGTTCGGACCGGCAGCAGGGGTTAACAAATGTCGCACAGAAGGTAATTGCTCGGTCCTTGGAGGTTGTGGCTGTGAAGCAGACTCCCCTGGCGGTGGGCCTGTCCCTGGCTCGGCATTTTCTCCTCGTCGTAAAAATGGGTCTGATCCAAATTGCAAGTTTGCTGGTGCACGTGGGGGTGGAAGCTGGTATGGGTTATCCCCAGATTCTGATTCATTAGCTGGGTGCTCCGGATCCTGCTCGGTTGATCGACCGTCGATGGCGGGTAACATACGACCGAAGGGTCCAACGTAGTAACCTGACATGACAGGCGTGTGGATCGAATGATAGAATGTGGAGTGCGCGAGAGATCAAGATCTACTTTACACTCGTATGCACCATGGATGTCGTCGTCTCCAGTCTTCAACAATTGCAGATCGTGACACTGATCTAGAATATGATCTTCCAGGTTTGGGATGGTCTTTGGTCTTTCTCGGAATGGTTGATCGAGATTCCGCGACTCTAAATCGAATGGTCTAAAGAAATGAGTGTCTCAGCAAAGATAATCGTCTTTGCGACTCCAGTATTGGAGTAAGTCTGCTTTACACTTACCTTTTTACTGTCAAGTGATTGAGCAGAAGAATGAAGGTGGCTTTGGAAGTCAATTGAGCGGGCAATCGAGGCAACCCCGGTCCAAAGGCCGGTTCTCTAAGTCAAGACCTTTTAAATGGTTAAAATTGTCGAAATGCCTTCAATTGCGATAGTTCAAAAGGATTGCCAAGGCCGTGGCTAAACAAACTCGAATCCGTGGAGGTCAGAACGCGGTGTTAACTCCGTTGCTTGTAACGCGCGGTGAGATTGGATTAAGAGGTCGAGATTGATTTAGAATAGCATTTCACAAATGGCCATAGCAGTTGCAGTGTTGGGGGGGCATGTTCATGATACCAGGGTGGCTGCGGGATCCCAGTGACTTGCATAGACTGCACAGGATGCGACGAGGAAGCAGGGAGTCGCAAACATCAATTAACCCCAGAAGTCGCGGAAGCCGGGCCGATTAATAAAAATAGAAATAGATCCGCGATCGCTGGAGTGGAATATCACGGAGATTTTTGATCCTAATGCTCACCGAACGCCGTGTTTATGCAAGAATCTGCGGCTTCCGGTCTGAGGCGTCGGGAACCAGGCAGATAAGGAAGTCAACATATGCAGAACAGATTGATCCGGTCCAGCAGACTTGTGTATAGAGGGATCCTCTATGGTATTATCCTCAAGTCGAAGTCCTCAGTGGCCCTCGGCTCGACTATACTGGGAAAGTAACCTGGTTGTGTGTGCTGCTTGCCACTAAGCCGATTGCAGGGAATCCTGGAAAGTATTCAGGCGCTAAAGCAGCGTCCTCCGCGACGAATTTGATCCACTAAAAATTGATACTGGATTGCCCCGCGAGCCAGCACGCTTGCTCTTCTTTGGGAATACCCTTGGCAGCTTTCCCCTCCCCTGGTGAAGACTAAACACACAAATACCGCGGGGTCAAGGGGGCCACAAGCCGAAAGGAAGAAAAGAAAAGAAAAGAAAAGAAAAAAAAACCAAAAAGGAGAGAAAGAAGAGGAAGAAAGGAAGATAAGATCAAAAGGGGAGGGAAGGAGGAGGGGTTCACGATGCTTCAGAAAAGGACTAAACAGACCGTTTGTATTATGGGTACATGATAATTACGGGCCAAAAGTACAGATACTTGATGAATTTTAATTTAGCTACTTACAAGTCACGACAACCATACGATCGACATGGGATCGATCTATACTCTTCTAGGCTGCCCCGTCCGCGCAGGCAAATTCCCAAAAACCCGAAAACTCCCAAACCCAAAACCCAAAACACAAAAAATTCAATACCAGAATGAGACATCTGGACCCCTCGTTTGCTTTCTTCGGATATGGGCTTGCAGGAGGCTCTCCTTGGTGAACGCCACACGCGGTCAACGCCCGAGAATGTGCCAATAGCAGACGAAGGCCCGATTCGATTCTTACCTTACCTCCCTATAGGGCCATCGACTGGATAAAGTAAATTCAAAAATCCCAAATGAGAATGAAATGCATAGGTCATCTACACATTAGTCTCAAGTGGATCTGGTCCACTCTGATCATTATTCGGCATTTCGGTCTTTCGCCATGGACATCAGTCAATTATGGGGGACAGCTGGCGTAATCCTTGACCGGGCCGGCAATTACATGGCACTACCCGTTGGAGAAAGGCACAGAGTGGAGAGGATTATCAAACATCTAGGCAATATGGATACCAGGTGTTATGCTCAAATGGTGGAGAGCGAAGGGAAGTGTAATGGAAAACACCGGAACGCCCCTTGGGTTCATCCGAAATGCCCTAAAGCTAGCTCCAGTCTTTTATATTAATTCCAGGATCAAGGATATACTACAGTAAGCCCAACAAGGACTAGGAATCCATTGCTTGGACTGTCCGTATTACCGTAGATGGAGATGGAGCCATGGATTGACCAGTCTCATGCCCAAAGGACTTGTTCCCTGCTTATGCACCCAAGGCGCGCGTTTCGGGATTTGGTTGTCTCGACCTTTTTTTTTTACCTGTCCAGAGGGAAAACGGAGGATTACATACAGTCCTTTCGTCGGAGCGAAGCGCCAGAACCTTTCGATCGGCTGAAGAAACGCTCGGCGGCTGGCTCTTAGCTCGACGCTCTCTGACTGGAGAGAGCTTGTTTGGGGGGGCCGGAACGACGCGCAAATCCTTGATGGTGGATCATGTCTTCGGCCGACAAGTGGCGCGAAAGACTAGATGCCTAGTCAGGCAAATCCTCCTTGGGTCGGAGCCACAGGGCTTATCGTTTGGAGTTGCGAAGATCGCTGGATCGCGTGGTTGTGCAGGTGGACCGTGTGGACCACCGATTTCCAATTTTTGCGCAGGGCCCTCGGTTGGGTTCGGTTGGTTTCTCTATATATCACAACTGTATAATACGTACGGATGACTTACAGTCCTCTGGGTTGAACGTCCCAATGGAGGGTCAAAGCCGAGATCCTCTCGGTTGATTTGATTGCTGAATATTGGGTCTCATGGCAGTGGGTAATGGTGAACCCACCCTTTTCGCATGCTCGGCGGAAAATACCTAGGTTGGCATGTGCAGATTCTGCGGTCTCGCCATGCTATACATGAAGACACGAAATATCGATTTTTACTTTCTTCGCCAAGGAATATGCAGCCTCTAGAAGTGAATTATTCCCGTACGGTATTATTTTCCTTCTATGTGGCATTCTACGGGAACCCTGGTCGTTCCTACCAATAGGCCTTCATGGACAACTCAACCCCACTATGGATTCCTGGACTTGCTACTCCAACGGTGGTGCACTCCGGAGTTGACCACGTATCGTGTCTCAAAAGCATGGCGATCTGATCTGCACGCCGTCATCCGGGATCGTCGCCTATTCGGTCTCAAGCCCCTGGACTGAAATCACCAAAAATCAAAGTAATTGTGGAAATCATAGGAAAGGAGGGTAGAGCCGGGTATATCTATTACTCCAACTCGGCAATTAATAGAGCCTGTCCTATCTGGCATTTCCACCCGAACTCGCTTTCACCATGGTTAGGGTCTAATCACGCCATTGGCTCATCTAATTTATGGACCCAATTTTCCTCCGAGTAAATACCGACTACGACGCTGATTAGAGGATCTGTAGTATTGTATGGGGAATTATTCAAGCTCAAATAAAAAATAAAAGAAATTTAAAAGGAAAAAGAACAAGAAAAAGAAATAGGAGAAAATTAAAAAGTTGAGATAATCCACTTGCGGTGATGAAATCCTTTTTCGGCATTAAACGTCATAGGATTTGCTCAGTTCTGTGGAGTATACATGTACGTGTTGATTTTTTTTTTACGCCCCGTTCGATGTACAGTAAAAAAATAATCTGATCATGGAAACGGGGACGGTGACACGCGATGCACTCGTCCACTAGGGCCAAATCCTTCTATCAGCCCCAGGTCTTTTTTTAAAAAAAAAAATGAAAAAAAAAATAAAAAAGAGAGAAATTAGAAATTAGACACCGATCCAGATTAATATAAAGTAAAATTCTAACACAACCACTAACCACAAAAGGCTCCCTTGGTTCCTGGACTATCGAAGGCACTACTGTACTGCGACTCTACTCTGCATATGTTTTGCATTCGTGTCGGCTTGATTCCCGTGGAATCAGACCGCCCCTGACCCGGATTCGTGTTAGGTGAGACATGCGTCTTATACATGGCAAATCGTCGGGGATCTGCAAATGGAGACTTAACCTATCTGGGATGGATCCAATTTTCTGTCAACCTTGACCTACTTCACCGCATTGGCTATACAAGGTACAAGTGGCCATTTTAATTAAATCAAGATCGGTTGATCCGGTTGCTCCCACCCGCATTTGTCTCAAAAGTCCTGCTCAAACGGATCGGAAGAGAAAGTATCCCCGACTTGTCTCGAAGGAATGATCTCGCTTAATCAATTCCCGTTACATTCTCGTGGATCTTCTTATTTATTCCGGAAACTTAGGGCCTCGTTTCCGCATATTTTAACTCAATAGTGGGCTCGCTAGCGAATCCCGCCCCGGTGTAACTTTGCATCGGAGGAATCGTTGTATTAATTATTTTTATTAAAAAAATAAAACAAAATTGAGATACAATCTAAATGACCAAACACGAACGCTGTGTCATCATACAGCAAGCCCCAAACTCAATTCCACGGTAGAGCTTTTCGATCCCGAACTCCCGAGGTCGGCTATGGCACTTGAACAAAGAGGACCAACCTTCTTTTCGTGCACGATAGACGGAAAGTCCGCGCCGCCCGAGGACTGACGTACATCTATCCCCACTTTGACTGAGTTCCCCTGCTGGGAGCCATCAGCCGCGGACCCTGACGGTATGTAAGCTTGGCGCCCGTGCGATCTTCATCGCTTGGACCGCTAGTAGACCGTTCGGTCGACTTGCCCGAATCCCAGCGTTCATCCGTGACCTTTCATTTGTCTCGGCTTTTTCTTCTGTTCCGTGAATGCACAGATACGTTGCTAGTAACGCCAAAGCATGATCTAGTAAGATCCCAAAATACCGGCTTTTTTCCTTCCCTTTTCTCTTAGCGTATAATGGGGCGGGTTTTTTTTTCTCCAATCGATCCACGTACTATTATGGGGAAATCGGCACCTACCGACCAAAGTTAAATAAATTGACCTTCTAGAAGAATAACATGTGAATCAAATAAGATTATCATGTCACAGTGTAGTTGTAAAGATTACTTTAAAACATAATCGCACTGCTGTCTTCAGCCTCAACGTTATTATGATCTCCCCCAGATCGCCAACTTTGACAGGTTGCAAATTCAAGTCAGTAGTACCATGCCCGAGTGGATCAAGTCAACGGAGTCCGTTACTGACGTAGCTGAACGTTATTCAAATGCTACATTAATTCTGCACGTTTGCCTTAATCTAAATACGACACAGCCCCCGGGTCAACGTACATTTGAATCTAAAATTGCGGTATAGTTTGAATTTCACGATGCCTAGGTCGCATCTTAGCGCATGTGACACGATACTAACCCCTGCTTAGCCTATCCAGTATGCTCTGCGAGAGTGGCTTTTTGGATTCGCGTAAGCATAATACTATATCCATGTTGACACTAGCGCCTGTCTGGGTAGGTAGACGCCTCCATCCCTAGTCCCCGGTGCTTGATCCTTCTATGCGGGCGAGTTCCCGCCAGTCCCGCTTTCAAACTTGAGCTTGAAGCACTTGGGACTGATTTTTCATGTAAAGTTTATCTTGGCACGTGCAATTCTCGCCGTTATTCTTGAATTAGCATCCTGCATGTCAAGAGTGGAGCCGCAAGGCCCCGATGTTCAACGCCCTGGAGGTTCGGCTAATTTCTTGTATCATAGCTTCAACACCTCACAGGAGCCGAATGAAGATTACGTGGCAGATTTTGCTTTGCCGTCAGGGGTTGTCAAAATTGCCCGAGTGCTTTTATGATACAGTCCATGGGAAATATATAATACATCCAGGAATTGCAAATACACTTGCAACAAAATCCGAATGCTGTTGCCTGCAACGGTGAAAATTAATATCGATGTGATCGGGAGCAAAGAGAGGCATATCCACAACTATGTATGGACCAGCATGAACATTGAACACTGAACGCCGAACACAGAATCATAACTTTACCTAATGCAAACTGTTGCCGGGGCTGTACATGTGAACCTCGCGACTAATCCCGAGGTTAGGCCAAGAATCTACCCGAAGGCGGTACCTAGTATTCAATGGACTAAATTTCAAGTAATGAGGGTTGTCTGTAATGTAGAAATCAAAAAGTAGCAAGCTCATGTAAGCCCGGGCCCGCGGGCGAATGTAGGTTCGAAGGTCTTGACCAAATCATAGCGAAGCTTGAATATGCCATAGTAGAAGACAGCCCTGGAGAAAATTGCTCCGGATTTGATCCTGCTCAGGTGATAGCAGTTAGATACAAGCAATGGAAGACTTCCAAGCATAGTTGAGGATCGTAACGGGCAGAGCCGCATCGCTAGGAATGTTAACAATGACCACTACCTTGTACAATTGATGATATGTCTTCAAAAGATTTCTTTGGTGAAGATAAGAGTGACGAAGTTGATTGCGGCTCTTACATCTACAACTTACCTTCGGAACGCTATGTTACGGCAAGGGATATAATGGGATCATTAACATAACCGTCATATTATACTCCGAATCAGGACCCATGGGTATTGCAAAAAAGCATTAATTCATTTTTGCTCTGACACTACCATTTTTAACCGTGAAAAATCAAGAGAGGCAACGTTTACTCCTCAGACAGAGTGTTGAGGAAAGTCTCGCCAGCGCGAGCGGGCTTGCCACCCTCAACAGCCTGCTGACCGAGCTTCTGCTTGGAGTAAGCAGAGGCGTAGGGGTTGAGGCGGAGCATGACCTGCTTGTTGCGCAGAGGGTTCTTCTTCTGGACGTTGACGCGCTTGGTGCGGGCCTCACCCTTGGGAGCCTTGACAACAGCCTGGATTTCAGAGGAGTTGATAAGACGGGTGATGTCAGAGTTGGCAACAAGGTTGCTGGGCAGGAGGTAGTCCTTCTTGAGAGCCGAGGGGGTGGTGGTGGTACCGTAAACCTGGTCAAGGGCCTCGAAAGCGGAGGAGGTCCAGACGAGGAAACGACCGAGGTGACCACCAGGGGCGAGCTGGAGGAGGTTGAGGGCGAAGACGGAGGAAGTCTCAACACCGGGGATGTTGCGGAAAGCACGGACAAGCTCCTTGCCGTCGGTCTCGGGGTTGTAGATAACGAGAGGACCACGGCGCTGGCGGAAGCGGCGGTTACGCAGCTTACCCTTACCGGCACGGAGCTTGCGGGACTTGGAGACCTTGACGAGCTCCTCACCGGCACCGAGAGCCTGGAGAAGGGCGATAGCAGCCTTGGTCTTGGTCAGGGCAGCACCGGCGAAGGTCTTGGACTCAACGACGAGGGGAACCTCGGGAACCTTGGCGACGCGGTGACCACGGGCGAAGAGGAGGGCAGGGACGGAAGAAGCAGCCAGGGCGGAAGCAGTAGCGAAACGCTTCTGGTTCACGTTGATCTTCTGGTGCCACTTGCGCCAGACCTTGGTGGGAGCGAACATACGACCGGAACGGCACATGTTACCGAAGGCAGCCTGACCGGCACGGTGAGTACCACCACCAGAGACACGGGGAATACGAGCGACAGCACGACCTGTTCAGTTGAAGATTGTCTCGTCAGTGACTTGTTTCCTTCCTTCATTGGGCGTTTCCCAGCGGAAAATTTTTCAATGGCCTCCATCCACCCCCACTTTTCATGATGCCTCCCAGTAAAATCCAAATCGCATATCGAAAACTGAAATTTTAATCACGTACCGGTACCCCAGGACTCAGCAGAGGTCTGCTCACCAGCCTTCTCGCTGACGGCGTAGGGCTGACGCTTGTTCTTGGCCATGCCGGTGTGGACCTGCCTGTAGAGAAATCATCAGCATTTCGCCTCGGATACCGAATTTTCTTCAGAGATGTCGTACTGGACAATATCCGGACGGATAGGAGCAGAGAAGACCGAGGGAAGGGTCTGGGTAGCCCCGGAGGGCTTACCCTCAGCCGTAGCGATCGAGACGGTCGGGCGAGTGGCCATTGTTGTCGTTCGGTGTCGTTGGTGAGGTTGAAGACCAAAAGTTTCCCAGTCGGGCTGTCCTGTGGATTTCTTCGCTTAGTGAGCTTGCGCCAGTCAGTGCGGGAGAAAACCCTAAGCCCTGATTAACCACATTAAGACCAGTGGGGCCACATCGGATTAAGTAATCATCCCCGCTCCACTTCGCTTTCCCTTTTCGATTTGTTGACACCTGATCTACTGATCTCGTGGACCAGGTTCGATCCACTATTTCTTTTCGTATTGTTCTTGTACTACATCAGTGGAAGGATGTCACAGTAAACTGCGACCGCGGCACGACAGGATAGCAGAAGTTTGAATTAACAAACACGACGCTAATCAGCTCCAAGCATGGCTTGATTCAACTGACAACTTACTAAGGTATATATTTCGCTATCTCTAGGTATGAAGCTATTTCAGAGACTTCAATCAGGATGCCAAGTTGAACCAATTATTATGGAGAATATGAAAAATCTTGATAAAACATTGTTTTTTTTTTTGTAACTTTTGGTACTCCAAAAGTTCAATCTCACATATAGGCTACATATCCTGAAATGTACATGATGAGAAGGACAAAAATGATGCATCGAAGGGTAAGAAAAGGGTCCCTCCTAGGGCGCCTATCTAGGAGCGGAAACGAAGAAAAAAAATAAAGGGGGCATAATATGCAACGAAGAGAAAGGAAAGGAGTGAAGTCAGTACCCGAAACCAGCAGGTATTGTTCATATCTAAACATGGTGAGATTCACCGATGCTGCGCTTGCGGAAACGCAGTTCTGAAATGGCACGAGCTCGCTTGGTGGCAACAATCGTTAATTCCGAACTCTGACCTGCAGTGCAAGAGGTTCCAGAAGCCATTTGCTGGGAGACAGTCCACACACCGGAAGCACAACGTTGGAAAGAAGTACCGGAAATGCAGTTCCATTCACCCTCCTCGCTGCATGAGCCACTCAGGGCACCCGAGCTGGAAGAGCTGGAAGAACCGGAGCTGGAGCTGGAGCTGGAGCTGGAGCTGGAAGAGGGAGAAGCCGGACTTGCCGCGGAGGTAGCGGAAGGTGCGGCGGGTTCAGGTGCAGATGGAACCGAGGTAGAGGCCGGAGCAGGCTCAGCGGCTTGGGTTGATACAGGGGTAGTGGCTGCCGAAGTGGAAGTTACCGCTGCTGAGCCAGAACCAGAAGAGCCAGAACCAGAGGAGCTCGAACCAGAGGAGCCCGAACCGGAATTGGTGCCAGTGGCAGAGTCACCTGCGCTGCCAAAAGTGGGAGTGCCAGTGCAAGCTGCGGCGCCCTCCTCGGCCAAGTTAGAAGGCTCGCCGAGGTACTGGACAACGTCACCAGGTTGAGGGAAACGAATATCAACATTCTCCGAGGTAGTGCAGCCATTGATGTTGGCAACAAACATGGGCGGGAAGGTGGAAGAACGCTTCTCGACAGCCTTGACCTCAACTTCCTCGGATCTCTTAGATGAACTCGCACTCTTCACGGTGACTGGGGCGCAATTCATGTACATCTCACGGTTGCCGATACGGTTGAACCAAGTCCAGGCAAGAGTATATTTGCCGGCAGAAATACCCTCTGGAATGGCGAAATCGAAAGAGTATGGATCAACCATAGTAGAACCACCGGACAGGTTGCCATCAACATTGGCCGGGCAGCCACCCTCAAAAGATTTGATGACCTGCCATTCGGTATCCTTGGAGGGCGTCAGATCGGTGGTGAGACTGATCTGGCATGATCCACCACCATGGGTAGCACTGCCCTGAAAGGTCAAGTTGTGGGATTGTCCGATGACCATGACGTTCTCCTCAGTAACCTCGTAGGTGTTCGAGCGCAACTTGCAGGGAAAGTCACTGCCATCCGCTGCCAGAGGAGAGTTGGTAAGCGTGTCCATTCCATAAGGAACAGGGTTGGTCATGATCATGTGAGCACTGGCCATGGAGGCCCCCAGCATGGCAACAAGCATCGATTTGGCGTACATATTGTAGATCAGCTTTATTGTGGGGGGTTTTGGTTCGACAGAAATATTGCAATGAATGACCTGATTCGTACCAGACGAACAGAATCAAGCAGAAAAAAGGATTGAAAGTTGGTAGTCTTGAGGATGTAGAAAAGACTGTGTGGGCTTCCTGCGCCAGAAATTAGACATGGATGGAATGGAAGATATCAAGAAATATTGGGGGTTTTAATAGAAGAGATCAAAAGTAAAGCCAGTGAATGCACCCTCAAGAAAGGTACTGTTGGCAAACGAGTGAATTGTTCATTCAATAGAATGGGACCAAACACCAGTGAAGAATGTGAACAAAGAACAACCTACCCTTACAGCAACAGACTGAACCAAGTGAATAATGTCAATGTCTTTGTTCCAGGCTGTATCCAACCAAAGGAATGTCACAAATTCTGATCCAAGAAAAGGAATGTAGGAGTCTGCCACAGGCAAAGACTTCCAGATCAAGAATTGTAAGAAGGGAAAGAAAGACAGGACTAGCCTGCTAGGTGTCGGAATGTGAAGCAAAGAAGATCGAGATGCACGGAGAAAAAAGAAATCTGCAAAATAGGCGCTGAAGAGTCTTATATATCTCGCTCAGTCTCCTCATACGACAGGACCCTGTGTGTCATGCATCATTGTTTTAGCAGACCCTGAATGGACTCGATGGGTCTCCTAATCAATCGGATACTCCTAGTGTCTGATCTTCTTCATGCCCAGCCGAGGAAATGCTGGAAGATCTCATTTTGCCAGATCCGACGACAGGTCGCAAGTGGGGAGCGGGACTTCGAGAAAGCTGGATTGTTTCACATCTGCTCCTTTCACTCGTAAACGCATAGATCGGACGGTGAGTGGTACTGAAGAAATAGTAGACTCCAGCCAGTCAGAGACGAGAATGGGGTCCCTCTAGTGCTTGCGATCTGCTTGTTCCAACCAGACTGGCCCGCTACTGTAGAAGGAGCCAACCACCGCACAGACCGGCGCAAGGTTAACCCCCCCAGACGCCTCCCCCTTCGAAGAGGGCTCATACCGTGTCGCACCATCTATCTTTGGATCCAGGGATGCCATGTGTTTGGTCCTTCCGACCGGCGGGATTGGCTGCGGGGAGTCACCCCTTGGCGCCTATGGTTTCTTGCCAGCGGGTCGAGCGCCAATCAATTGACGGAAGATGCCGATATGCCACGACGGAATTGAAACTGAAGGTTGCAATGGACATGAACGTTGCCCGCGTTTCAGCATTCTGCCCTGGTATTGACAGCTCCACTAAAGACTCGGCATTGTGCAGGAGTCTTCGTCTTCCGGCGTCCCGCGACCACAATTGGCATGTCCATGCATTTATGGAGTACGGGTCGCACCCTTGCGACTGGCCACAAACATAAAGGCGCCAAACATGACGTAGTTACAGTGTCAAGAACGGTAGACAGCTCAGCTCAGCTTTTGCCCTTCCGAAGCATCCTGCATATCCACATACACTACAAAAAACACACGCCCTTTTTGTGGTTTTGGCATGAGATCAGCGAGATGCCGACCGCAACTATCGGGTTCCCCCCCCAACAGATAATCCTGCTGGACAAACTGACCCACCGATCATGCACAGATTCCAGCAATGACAGGAATATTCATCCGGATGATGCGGCTTAGCGCTATGGAGATCGTTGTGGATATCCCGAAGAAAAGGGACGGTATCAACCGAACTCTGTTTCAGGGTCCTGCCACACGTTTTTAGACGTCATTCAAGGGGTCTTCTCCTGGTCACCGACAGTCTGGAAATTAAACAGATCCACTACAGAGCTACCGTGAATGAAAAGTATATTCGCTTGCATTTTATGATGTTGCGGGTTTTACTTCCCTGCAATATGTTGATGTCGCCTCAATCCATGGTTCTAGTTCTCCGCACCCGAACGCCAATCCCGTCAATCCCATAGGGGTCATGGAAGGCGTTTCGGATTGATGGCTGCCCCATATGATACTTGTCAACCCGGCTGTTCGAATGTGGAGTACAGAACTCCTAATAACCTTCTAATAGACAGACCCTGCAATTTCGTGCGTCTTGGCGCTATCTCGGTTAACTATAAACCAAGAGAAAGTGGATGCGCCCTAATGATCTAGCTTTTCATAGCTTCGATGCGCAAGAAGCCGATCGCGAGGTCGACCGAGAACCATTCCGACTCGTTCATCGAGCTACTCGTACCATGGTACGGCGGTAGCTCGCTCTGGCTTGATATGAAATTTAAGGCACTAACTCTCCATAATCAGGGTCAGCTCATTATTATTATGCTATTCGTCCGCGCATTATCTGACAGTGAAATCTTTTTGGGCTGTTCATCATAATCAAATGTACCGCTAGATGGCTGTCTAGATTAATTGCTTCGCGTGGCCCTGACCTTTTGGTGCAAGAGTCGGAAGTGGATATGCCATCACCAAAATGAGTTGTCAGAAACTGTGGGTATCCAACTACGGAGATGCTCGGTGCTGCTGGAAATAACTCAAGGGATTTGAGCAGCATCCTTTGAGTCCAATGACTTAGCGTCTGATGCGTGCAAGGTTTCAGTTGGCTTTTCTGGGCCCATGGTCACATCAATTGGTAGCACAGAAGGATTGACGCTGTGTCCACACACAGATGATGGTCTTGTTCTGGATTTGACCGCCTACTGGTCAATATGCAGGATCGGTCTCTGCACACATCTCTTCGGATGTGAGTATCAGGACTTCTAGCCTGGTCTATATTTCCTCTAATTCAATGGCTAATATAGATGCTTCGAGAGATTTTTTCTCTTCTGACAAGCGTTCCGAACCCAGTCGCCCTGAGCAATTGGCAGCCTCGCTCGCCTTTGTTCTTGGATGCCGATTAACTATAAGGCCAAACTGGCGATGACCCCATGAGAGGAGTGAATCCCTAACGCGATTAAGTCTCGCTGACATGTGGCTCTTCCGTACCACTATGATGACAGGTCGGATTTTCTTTCGCAAAACCTTAATACCAGTAGCTCTGGTAGGTGTTTCACCAGTCACCATGTTGGAGACCAACGCTTCACAATCGCATCTCATTTCTTGCCCTTCTTCTTCCCCTTTTCAGGACCAGGGTTTTCTTCGCGGACGAAACCACCTTTGACCAAGGCATCGCGGCCAACGTCATTGATAAGTCGAAATCTCGCCGGTCCTAGGTGAATTCCTCCATACCAGCGCGAGACCACAACGAGGACATTCCACACATCCATTAGTTGCATAACATGAAGCAAGCGGCCCCCGGCCGCGGTCTCCCCATCATCATCGTAATCCTGGATTTGCGTTTCGGCTGCATCTGCGCCTGCAGGAACATCCTTCTTCTGCTTTATTCGCCATGCGCTTATATTGTGCGTTGCCACTGCGACTTTTTTATCGGTAGCAGTGAGATGGTCCAGGTAAGATTGTGCCTGTGCAAGGCTCGACACTCGTGCTGCCCGGGCTAGAAACACGGATTTCTTTTCAGTCACAACATCGGAGAGAATCCAATCCGGTGGGCTGTCAAGTCCAAATGCATCTTGCAACGAAAGAGATCCGAAGTTCTCGGTCACCTGTATAGTTGCTGCGCTCGAGTCATCGGCTTTTGTTGTTTGACTGGGAGATGATCCATTGGTAGGTGTTGAATCCGTAGCTCTAGTCTGCTCGCTGTCTTTGCTTCCACCAATACTCAATTCAGGGAACACTTCGACCGCTTCACTAATCACATCAAATAAACACACAGCACCAGGTTGCCAAGTCCGTTGCACGATATCTTCTAATACATCCACGGCGATTTTCCCTTCCCCGCGCGCAGCCGTCGATGCGGTCCCAAGGATCGCAGGTCGAGTCTCCGGGTAGGTCACACCGAACCCAATTATAAAAGCGAGATGAGGTTGGCCAGGAAGCTGAAGTGTTATTGTGGTTCGCACATCCTCATTGGATGGCCCGGCACTCCCCAAGTCAAGAGTGCTGCTCGGGGCGGACGATGCAACCGCCCGATCTAGCGTGATGGTATCGGGCTCGTAAATGGCATTGATGGCTTCGATTTCTTCAGCCAAATCTCGATTTTCTAGATCGTCTAGTTGCGACATTCTTTGGCATAAATTTGAGGGGCAGATTGGTGGGCTGCGGAGAACTTCTGGCCCGCAGATCCTTTCTCAGGCCACAAGGCACCAACAGACCAATCACTACGGCCAGTAGATAAAGTCAATCTAGCTGTCATCTTACGAGGTACAGATATGTCTAGTCTGATCCATACACAAAGTAGTTATACATTTCATTTTCCATTCCTTTCTACACGCAGGATAATAGCATGATGCATGTGACCTATAAATTGTTCTAGATCGAATGGGAGATACAACCAAAAATTTGGCCATTGTATATTCTTACCGTTACCCATGGTGGGATCGAAGGGCTCCTGGAATACAGTGTTGTGAGCCATGAATATCTCAGGTCGCAGATATTCCAAGATCATGGCTTTCCATCAACCGAGTCATATAATTGGCTAAATGCTACTGCAGACAACACTCGTAGCAGTCAATTGTCCCACGACACTTCGCAAATACCGCGACGCTCCCCCATTTAATTATTCAATTGAGCTCTAAACACTAGAACATGTCTGAGTGACCTTTAATATACCCCGAGAATAACGGATAAAGTCAATATTGACGTCAGAAGAGGGCCAGAAGTTTAACCATTGTCTAACCCCAGTAGTTTGAACGGAGTCCTCAAAGCTCAATCTAAGGATTTGTGATACAAAACCTTTGTTTGACCTCGAAAAGCTAGTCTGGTGCGACAGATGCCGCCCATCTTCCGGGAAGTACTCCGTGTCAGCATCGTAAGCTTAACTGCTTATGGCGCTTCCCCACATGTTTGTCATACCTCAAGCCTGGAAAGTCTGTACTGTTGCAAAGTAGAAACACCAAAGATACAGCTCACGAATGCATCAAGCTAACCTTGAAAAGAGAGACATAGCCTTAGAACCTTGAAATGTGTCACCAGTTGTCCCCAGGACCGTCCACGGGTCCAAAGTATACATCCCTCAGATGCCCGTACAATATATCATCAGAGCTAAAGGTTACGACAAGAAGAACAGCTTCATGTGATACACGCAAGACGCGGAGCCAGTAAACAGGACAAGCCCTTGACTAGAATTGAAAGCGGCGATTTCACTCTCATTTTGCCTCTACTGCTGTTACCCAACACAAGCCAGACCGGGACATCCTTCTTGATCACCGTCTTACATGTTCAATCAAGAATAACCAGGAGATCCCCTGCCCAAGCAAAGGAAACATGCTCGAGTGACCTCTTAAACCCATCGAAAAGGCCGCTAGAGATAATTCCCCCAATCGAACAACCTGGTAGACATTCTAGACCAACCTTTCTTTCCCAAAGCCACGCCGAGCCAGTCGGACAAGGAAACCCTTCCAGTGATTTAACTTCAGACGGAAGCGAGGAGACACGGTGACTGGAGTTCATGGTGGCAGCTTCGGGGAATATCAAGATCATAGACCTTGTTCCAGCCTGTAAAACTGGAAACCTGCTTTCTGTAAGGGAGCGCTGGGTCTATATAAAGCACAAAGTGTTCTCTAGAGAAAGGTTGGAAAAGCATGATCTTTGGTCAACTCATCGTTCCTCAAAATATTTTTGTAAGATCTTTTGGAATTACTATATGCATCAAGTCTAATGAGAGTTCAAAGTGTATAATCAAACCAACGAACCAACAACATGCGTTTCACCTGGATTATTGCCTTGCTTGGGCTAACAAGCACCGCCTTAGCGGCTGCTATTCCTGAGCCAGAACCTGGTTTGTATTATCTGTGAATCGATGTGCAAGATATAAAACTAAGATTTTGTAGCACTGGACATAGTGCCACGGGCTGAAGAGGTACAGGCGGTTAATGAAGAAACCGCAGATGAAGGTAGAGGGCGTCCTGGTGGAGGAGGTCGAGGTGGAGGCGGAGGCTGGGGTGGAGGAGGTGGAGGCCGAGGTGGTGGTGGTGGTGGTAGAGGAGGAGGTGGAGGAGGCCATGGAGGCGGAGGCTGGGGCGGCGGCGGTGGTGGTCATGGAGGAGGAGGCCATGGAGGAGGAGGGGGTGGTCATGGAGGAGGAGGGGGTGGTCATGGAGGAGGTGGTGGAGGCCATGGAGGAGGAGGAGGAGGCCATGGAGGAGGATGGTAGTAGTGAAAGAGTGAATTTCCAGGAGCTCAGGATATGGTCGGCCTCTACTGGGAGATAATCTGGTGCTAGTAAAACGAAATTGATTCTAAACACATGACTTCGTATGTTTGAAATGGCATTAAACATGAAGAGCATGTAGATTGGCGAGAAACCCAACACAACCATGCATCCCCACATTCCTGAAGCAAGACATTATTGTCCTCTATCTAAATGACCTCTTTAAGCAAGAAGATATTAAAACAAAGAAAAACATAAAAAGATCCTACCAACTGATCACTGTATCTTGAAACGAATTAGCAGCCAGTGCCCAAGAAGTTGGCCTCAGGGCTCAGCTGTAGCATCCCCATGTCCAAAGTATCAGTATCTTCTAAACCATCAAGATTATTGCGTTGCCAGAAGGACCGGATTCCGTCAACAAGTCTTTGAGTGAAGTGTGCAACATCGTCGGCATTCATTGGGGCGAAAGAAAGTCGAAAGTATCTGTAAGCCAGTTCAATAGATTCTGGGCTTGCGGCAAACATGCTGCCGGGGCCAATTAAGCACAAAGCGGGCTTTTGCGTAAGGTGGATCCAAAATGCGCTGGATAATCGCTGGGGGCTATATTGAGACGCAAGAGGATGTGCCTCAAAGTACACCTCGATCCAGGTGAACATACCGGCTTTGGGCCAGACAAATTCATACATTTGAGTACGATCCACTACCTCCCAGTCTTGAACATGATCTGCAGATCCCGAGAGGAAGAACTTGTTATCCTCCAGAATAGTACACATGGATTGCATACGCTTCTCATAGCCTGCTCGCAGGCCCTCTAGCCAGCGTACCCAGCCATCCATCTGCCAGCCTAAGGAATCTTGCAGTTTGAAGACCCGAGCCTTCGTT
The DNA here is from genome assembly GCF_028827895.1 of Penicillium longicatenatum. Taxonomy (NCBI): domain Eukaryota; kingdom Fungi; phylum Ascomycota; class Eurotiomycetes; order Eurotiales; family Aspergillaceae; genus Penicillium; species Penicillium longicatenatum. The sequence goes on along the minus strand of NW_026643120.1, from coordinate 2,274,987 downwards.
TCCTCGTTTTGCTTGCCCATGAGCATTTCTGCTACTATGGATTGCACGAATCCACTAGGCTGCTGTGTAGAACATTCGGTGATGCGAGTCAGACGTTCGATGATAGCGGGCTGTGCAGTGATCCAGCCAAGTCGACTTCCGGGGGCGATGGACTTGGAAAAGGTGTCTAGTCTGATCACTCGGCCCTCTGTGTCGATGGATAGATATGAGGGGGCCAATGCATCCAAAAACGGATAGCCGGACGACTTTTCCCCCGCATTGTAATTTCGTGGACGTGGAATAGATAAGCCGCGAGCTTGGGCTTCCATCTCGTAAGCAGATGGAAACTGTAAGTTCCAATATGGTTCATCCTCAACAATAATCACGTCATATTTCTGGCAAAGGGCGTATATTTCCCTTTTGCGTTCGATCTGTAACACTCCGCCGGTAGGATTCTGACCCATGCTGTTTTTGTTATCAATTTAAGAGTTTTCAAGCGACCGTGAGAATGTTCAACTCACGTCACAGTGTACATAACATGGGGTCGACGACCACGTCGGAAGTCCCAGTTCTCCAAAACGTCTTCGAGACCGCCCTCACCGAAAGCACACATACCCTGGTCATCCATAGCCACTCCAACCACATTCAATCCCCTTGGTTTAACCGTCTGGATAGCATTCATGTAGGCGAATCGTTCACACAGCACGCCTTCCCGCTGGCGAATCCAATCACGATCGGGATTCCAGATATTGGTCAAAAGTTCAATAGCTTTGGAGAAGCCATCGGTGTTACCACAACTCAAGACGATTTCCGGGCCCCCTTCATATGGGACATTGGGATGAAGGTGATCACGGGTGAATTGTCGTAGAAATGAGACCAGTGCTGGATAACCTTCCGCTGTGCCATACTGCAGAGCGGTGGTCAGGTCGATCCGTCGTTGGACATCGGTGACTGGGGATTGTTTGGGGACGATGAGGCGCTCTGATTTCGAGTCCCCGGCACTAATAGGTTTCAGACGATCTGGTCGCGCGATGTCTGCTTCGAGCGTGTCATAAGGAAAGTATGATTGGTGCGGCAAGCCTGTGTAAATATACAATCAGTCACGGCTGCACTAAAGTGGATTTGGGGGGGCTGTACCCCCGGCAAAATTGGCCAGTCCTGGAATCGTGTAGTATTTGTAATAGCTTTTGACAAAACTTGCAAGACGGTTTTTGGTGGTGTAGGAGTAGTGGTGTGACAAATCCATCGGGTGTGGGGCGGTTACTGCCATGTTGATCGCGGCTCAACGGTCGTGCAGGTGTCACGGAGAATTAATGCACATAAAAACTGGAGGAAAAGCAAAAAAGTAAACAACACCAAAGGACGCTAGACGTCTATTTCTAATCATCCAGGACCCACGGAACTCCCCCTAACCCCCGCACAAGCCGACTCGCGTGCTTGATAAGCAAAGCCGTTGGGTCCCGGCGGTCCACTAGATAATCAAGAAGCAATCCGATAGGTAGATGATGCTGGTCTAAGGGGCCCAGACAAGGAAGATAGACTGGAGTGGAATCCTGCGAGGCGTTTCTTATCTTGGAAGTCATCGAGAGCTTGTAGATTGGTGAGACCGGGCTATTTACTGTACATTGTACCCAAGGGCCAAGGCTTTATTGCCTCCGTCTTGGAAACAAAGATGCCAAAATCTCCCATCACATCTGAATCAACGTTGCACTGAACTATAAAAATCCCCTTGCATTTCGAAGCTGCATGACTGTAGTCAAGCAGGGGTTCAGCTGATTGGCAGCCTTGATGTCCGAGACCCTCACTTACTTAATATGCGGTCTTGCTGATTTACCATTCTCAAATTTCATCTGGACTTCTGTCGTCTTTTCTGATAGAATACGAATCTTTGACCCTAAATTTTCATTTCATCGAGTGCTAAACGCATTCTGCCCCCACTCCCACCCCCTGAGGAGTGCACGTTATCCAATCCTCCTTGCTCCATAACTCTGCTCCAAAAGTGAAGGAACCTTGTCGTCTTCGATAACTTTATTGGAGCCTCATATATTCAGATGCTTACAGGACAACAGGTTGACTATTTTACATGTATGTTAAACTTTGGATCAGGCCCCACGTGATCACTAACGACACTCCAACTTTGCCAGGCAGCACCGCTTTTACCCGATGACATCAATCCCACAAGTTCAACAACTATTATCGACGTATTCCTATCATGGAGCCCGAGGGATCTGACCATGATGAATATGAGGTGCCGAACAATAGCCTATCCCGACGTGCGGTATGTAATGTACTCCACCTCGACATCCAGTACATTAGTGGATCGAGCCGTTGGAGATACATGTCATGACTATCATGGAATTTGCTAATATTCTGGTCCAGTGCGACCAGTGCCGTACCCGGAAAGTGAGTTGGGACGAATTAAAGACATGCATGGTATTGACAGAGGGTTTCGCAGATTCGCTGTGACAAACGTTCGCCATGTTCGAATTGCCGCAGTTCGAACGTTATATGCCGGTCGACCGGCGAGGGTCAGAAGCCACATCAACAGAGAAGGCGAGTGCTGATTTCTAGTCAATAGTATGTAGCTTCCTATCCTTCTGTAACCCTACAGAGCTTTAGCAAGGTGGTAACATATATCGATAGTGAGAGGAAGATAGACCTGATTGAAGACCGATTGGGAGGCATCGAAAAAGCTCTGCAAGAATTGGTTACTCATTCCCGATCAAATGGGCCAGGGCCACCAAAATTCTATGGTTCATCTCAGACCTCGCCTTTGTCGAGTGGTAAAGTCGATTCTCCAGTGGCAAAATCCGATCAGGCGAACCTCAAGGGTCCTGGTTATACATCTAACCCTGCTATTGAGCAACATGATCCAAGTTCCGGGTTCGAGGGGAACTCCTCACTTGCTGCACACTCGGCTTATGCAAGGGAGTTTTTGGAGTCTGCCTTTTCGCATAGTACACCGGAAGTTCTGTCCAGCCCGAAAATCAACGAGGCACTTTCCTCACTACGACATATTGTTGAGATGCAAAACAAGCAGCGAGAGATTGATCCCCAAAGGGCCCAGTTCCCTAATCAAGAGACCAGGGTAGGTGCCCGTTGCGATGTTCGCCAACTAGAACTACCACCTTTGACTGCCGTTTTGACAATTCTTAAATCAATCAAAGGTATGATCCGATCCGTCAATTAGCAGACCATTGCCAATCAATATGCTGTTCAGAAAATCCACCCTCATCATTCAGTGGCTATATTCCCTTCTTCGGAATAGATTACTTTATCGAAAAATGCCGAGACGTCTACATTTCTAGGGATGAATACTCTGATGCAGCTTTTATTGTTGCGAACCTTGGACTTTACAATATTTTTATTGAGTTGTCATTCTCTGAGAAAGAGCCAACCACCCGGAATGAATATCACCGGTATGTGGAGATGTGCAAGGACGCCGTCGAGGCAGCGCTGGCAAACTTGAACATCTTAATGCCTGCAACACATGAATATATTGTGGCGTTAACCCTTGGGGTAATTGATTTTTCCTTCTTCTCTTACCCTATATCGATGAGGGCTAATGAAAATATTAGGCGATGCATGGGATTGAGATCGCAAAGCCCTCTCTAAGCTGGACGCTTGCTTCCACAGCCATCCATATGTGTCAAACATTAGGCTATCATCGCATATCGTCCATGGAGTCCGATCCCCCAGGAGTCCAGAAAGAAAAGCAATGTCTCTTTTGGTCTGTATACACAATATTGAATATGATGTCCTTGCGGCTTGGGCGTGCATCTGTGATACAGGACTTTGACATCAGCCTGCCTTCACCGTTTGAGACCTTCCCATGCGATAATGTTTGGGGTCATGTAAACGCCCTGTGGACCAGACAGGCCATGTTACAGAACAAAGTTTACACGACTTTATACAGCCCTGCAGCTTTGAATCAGCCTGAAAGTGTGAGAGTATCTCATGCCCGCAGCCTAGCTGCCGAGATGAATTCCAACATTATCGAGCCGTTTGAGGTATGTCGAGCTCACAAACTGAATTAAGGTGGCTACTGATTCTTGTACAGCTTATGATGTCCTCCGACCTGGGACTTTGCGAAGTGGATATTTTATACCTTCAGTGTGACAAGGTCAGTCGACTAGCAATGTTAACATTGATATACCGTGCAATCCCTGCCCCAGCAAGAACTGGGTCATCCAGCACATTCATACCTGAATGTGTGGAGACAGCTCGAGCTGCACTTGAACATCATCAAATGTGCTTTGGTGCTATAGGGGAGAACAATAAGATCCTTCAACGTTCTTATATGCATTGGTAAGTGCTTTTTTACATTAGATTTTCCATTAATTCTAACATGGCACAGGGCAATCCTCGTCTCCCCCTTTGTCCCTTTCATTGTCATTTTTTGCCATATAATTGCAACATCGGACAGCGAAGATCTCGCCCTCCTAGAAGATTTCATCGCTTCCCTTCAGGCCCTCTGCTCAATCTCCCAATCTGTCGATCGGCTTCACAACATCTGTTCTGTATTTGGCACGGTCGCACGACTGTACGTCGAAGCCAAAACTCGAAGCAAGGCTGGAGAGAATCCAGGCCTTGCTTCTGTAGGTCAGGAGTTTGACGTTTACCTTAGCGCCCTAGGTCTAGCGCCCGGTAGCGCGATCACGAGTGGCCAAGGTTATTCTCAGCCTGATGCTATGTTAACCTCGCAGGCTGGAGTCCCAGAACCTGCGCCATGTATGGCCGAGCTGGCTGGACCCGCTACGCAGCTCCAGGGTCAGAGTCAAGAGGCCATGTCTGAAGCTGAGATGATGCAAACGGCGCAATTGGGGAACTGGTTTTCTGGGAATCAGTATATGATGGGGCTCTTGGAAGAGGATTTGGTTCAGTTCAATCCGAACATCTGAGAGCGAAATGAAACGTATTATCATGCTGATTCTTATGGCAGCTCAATCTTCATGCTTCAGTCAGCCCAGTATACTGGGCGATATTCCAGACCTCGCCATCACTGACCACATAATGATCTACATGATGCTCTCGGGCCTGCATATCCACGGACATTCTGCGTCGAATCTTCATATATTTAATAAAGAAACGACACAGCAATTGAAACCGCAGTCAATTAGCCATATTCCCAGACGATCTCCGCGATGATGACTCCACTACCCGGCTGCGAAATTGCCATTGTAGAAAGCCTCAAATGCCCAGGGTTTTGATTATATAAGTGGATAGACCAAAATAGCAAGCTTGACATCGAGAATATAGCTTTGGATCCATGAGCAAGGTCTAGAAAATAGCCTTACACAATGATTGGGGTAATCGCGAAAACAGAGTCGCGCTGTTGGTCCCGGCCGGGTGGAGACGGTTTAAAGTTGGAAATCGGTGAAAATCTTTCTCCAATAAGACCGCCGTACGTAATGCATTCGGGGTAATTTTGGGGTTTCCACCAACATTTCGGCCAAATGATTCAATCACGATCTGCCTTGGAGACCCGATACCTTATTCGTGTCTCGGCTTCTAACCGCGTGTCTGGCTACGAAAAAAGGAAGGAAAATTTTCTGCCCTAGCGTCACATCCCCGCGATCCACTGATCCGAACAACTTAGAGGGGTAATTGGGGTTTACAGGATCGTCACATTGAACGTTGGAGCGATACGGATCGACATCTAAGTCACTCGTGTTATCGGTCTCAAGACTCTGATATTGAACCGCTAGGGACTTACTCCAGTTTTGTGAAGTGTCCTTTCTACTTGATGTCTTATCAGGCCTCGGGAATCACAATGGCTCTCAACGATGCGAACCTCCCTACGCTGGCGGATGAGAAGCCAGAGGAAGCCATCTTGGAATCCAGGGTATTGATCATCATGACTGGAGGTACTATTTGCATGCAGCAGTCACCGCATGGCTTTATTCCCGCCCGAGGATTCCAAGAAAAATGCATGGCGCGAGTTCCCTCATTCAACGATGGCTCGTTATCGGTTCCCATGGACGTCATCACCAACTCCAAGGGCGATATTGTAGCTCATCCCAGTCTGAGTACCCCAGTGACAAGATACGGCCGCAAAGTGCGGTACACGGTATATGAATTCGAAGAGCTGCTAGACAGCAGTTCCATTAACGCGAAAGGCTGGGCTGAGATCGCGGAGTCCATCTATCAGAACTACACGCTATTCGACGGTTTCGTGATTTTGCACGGCACAGACAGCTTGGCATACACTTGCTCTGCTTTGAGCTTTATGCTCCAGAATCTCGGAAAGCCCGTTGTGCTCACTGGATCGCAGGCACCGATGCTGGAGCTCCAGAATGACGCGACAGATAATCTGCTTGGGTCGCTTGTCGTAGCGGGCCACTTCATGATCCCCGAAGTGTGCTTGTACTTCAACAATAAGCTGTTCCGGGGTAACCGGACCACCAAGGTTTCTGCCAGTGACTTTGCGGCCTTTGATGCTCCGAATTGTCCCCCGTTGGCTACGACCACGTCCATGCGCACCAATGTGAATTGGAACATGGTGCACCGACCCACGAGCCTGGCGCATTTCCGTATCCAAACAAATTTGGACACGACTCATGTTGCGTGTCTCCGTATCTTCCCTGGTATCAAGCCGGAGATGGTGGATGCTGTTTTGAAGCTGGATGGACTTCGCGGGCTGATTTTGGAGACATTTGGGGCTGGCAATGCGCCGTCTGGGCAGGATAATGCCATGATCAACGTGTTGGCCAGCGCCATTCAGCGTGGAATTGTCATTATTAACGTTACTCAATGTGAGTTGCCCTCTGTCAGCAATGAAAAATTTGGAAGGAGGCTCACGGGGTGGTTGTTGTAGGTCTTACTGGCAGTGTCAGCCCTGTCTATGCCACGGGCATGAGCCTATCACGAGCAGGTGTTGTGGCTGGTCTCGACATGACCACAGAGGCTGCGTTGACCAAGCTCGCTTACTTACTGGCTCTGCCAGATTCTACGCCGGATTCCGTCGCGCAGAACATGTCGCTATCCCTCAGGGGTGAGCTGACCGAATCTTCGGTTCCGATGTTCCGACATCCCGACGGCGCTTTGCCCGAGCGCGTGCAAACGCTCACCGTGCTGGGTTACGCCATTGCACAGGGCGACCTCGAAAAAGTCAAGACAATCATGAAGACGGAACAACACTGGCTACTGAACGACGCCGACTATTCCGGGAATACACCTATTGTAAGTCAACGCAATAATGGCGTTTATGATTCCAACTTCCTTCCCCATTTGGTTCGGTATGTGTTATTTTGTTCTGTCATGCTAATCGATACCAGCACTTGGCGGCCACATCTCCCGCCATCTCTATACTCCACTTCCTTCTTTTACAGGGTGGATCCGTCCATCTACGCAATCGCAACGGTCGCACACCTCTATTCCTGGCCGCGAACGCAGGTCTCTCGGATCATGTGTTGCTCCTCCGGAAATCCGGAGCCCACTTGCATTCGGACGAGCGACCGGCTGCGGAACTCTTAGCTCGTCGCAGACCAGGTGTCTGGGGCTTAGCAGGCATTGACCCTAGAGAAAATAACCAACGCGAACTTGACGAGGAAGACAGTGGCGCTGGGCGGAGTCGGACCATGGCCGGGTCAGCTCCATGAAAAGGGGGCAAGTGACTTTAGGGGTAAAGCTGTGACTTGCTCACACGCCTCTCTTCCAGAAGGCGGGGTGGAGCTAAAGAAGGTTATCTTAGGTAGGTCACATTATTGCAGTAGTACAGGGGTACAAGTGCACAGTCCTATACGCAATGACGCCCGAAAGTTATCGAACCACTCGAAGGTTGGGCTGAGATCTCCGCGGAGAGGGGACATCGGGCCTTGCCGCCGGTCCAAGCCAAGGAATATCACTAATTTCCTGGGGTCACCGCATTGTGTCCCAACCTTACGCCATTCCTCACACCTAGAACTGGGTTTAATTTGCTTTTTTCAAGTGTGTAGAGAATGAAAAGTGATGTTCAGACTCATGAAATGACGCGTTCCACCAGCTACATATTTATGGGTTCCATCTGCGCTGCATGGCTTGTCCCTGTTCCATCCATGATCCCTGCTAGTGGGATAGCTATCTCCTCGGAGTAGGCCGTACCTGTAGAGCCAAATCCCGGAAGCCTTTCCGATTTTCGCAGGCTGCGATTGAATTTGCGGGGTCAGGGGGCCTACTGTATGCACACCGCGGAGTCTATACCTGCATTCTGTATAGCCCAATAGGGAAAGCCTCTCCAGGACAGAGTCATAGGTACGTATACGTACATAGAGCTGCGTTTTTCTGCACGTCGCAAGTGGGGCGTACCTGTGTGAGTTATCGCTGCTTTTGTGAACGCCGCACACTGAAATCTCTACGCGTATATCTCAGTCTGAACCCCCACTTAGTGATCATCGGAGTTCTTTATTGAGCACCCAGTCCGCAGAACAATAAAGTCTAACCTTTAACTGGATTTCATTGTACTGTAGCAAATCACTTATAGACTGAATGTAGGTTTAAATGACAGAGGCTTCATCACTTTAAGAAAGATAAGTACTTGATCCTAGGCCGTGGGTGTTTTAAAGTACATGACTTTGTTGATGCTCTTCTGGGAGTTGATGATCTCTTGATCTTGGAGGGAGTATAGCTTGGGAAGCTGTAACATTTAAGCGCAAACATGATATCAAACTTAAATGAGATAAGTGAGAGCGCCTGTGAGCATCCAACACCCACCCTTTAGGCACAATCAGATAATTCATACAAGCTTGTAAAAACCGTTACACGAAAATACGCAGCGAGCACCGCCACTCACAAATTCTAAAGTTTCAACTCCGTGGTATGGTATTGTAAAGAGCTGTTCAACTACACTATCTAGTCAAAAGTATTTCCCCAAATCAGTCTTCGGGCCTACCCCATCAATTTCGTATATTTACTGAGTAGTTCACCACACCACCATATCTTACTGAAATTCTATATAATTACGCAAAGTTATTAATACTTGTCTAACGCACAAAAACATTGCTTAAGATTCTTATGAAAACCCCCCCTTAGCTTTTCAACCCCTAGTAGTTGTCTCGCCACCCTTTATACTAACACATCAATTTTGAGTATATTATTATTCACCATAATTCTGCTATATACCCCTGAAGGTACTATTAAATAATTTTATATCTTGCTCTATTTTAAGCTCTAGTTAAAATCTAAGAAGCTCTTATTTTAACAACATATAGATAATGTTGAAGGGGTTTAAAAGCCTAGTGAATACCTCGGCGGATCCTCCACATATATACATTAACTTTCAAACCACTCTATCGTCACTAAAGCTTGATGGATCTTCGAATTATCTTCTCAAAATACTTTTCTGTAGTCATGGGTTGAATTAATACTTCTTTGAAGCGAGCCCTCTTAATACTGAGTGGTACATGCCTTCCCAAAAGTTGGTTGTTGGGTTGACCCTACCGGACCCGCGCTTGGGGAAATACTTACGGTCCCCATTGTATATAGTCCATCTAGAACGGCCATGAGGAGCAAACAACGTCATCTTGAGCGTACATGGATAAAGGAAATGAACGAATCCCCTGATAGAATTCAAGTTGGAATATATGATGTATAACACAAAATTCTAGTAGAAAACAATTCTAATACAATGGCACTGGGAAAATCCATACTCAGCCTAAATATATTATCAAGAGAAAGAAAAGAGGCGTACGGCGCATTTTCCAAGACTGTAGCAGCTAAGGCAGATTATAGGGGTTGGGCACCATAGACACCAAAGCTATTCCAGCCGCGTATGCCGCGGATAATGGTAGCGCCTGAGGATGCGTCTTATCAAAATACAGATTAGTCTGTCGTCATCGCGCTATCTGGAACTTCTGCTATGGACCAAATACCCATGGGTAGATTAAAACACAATCAATCGAAAACCCTGAATCTCTATAAGTCGGACTGAAAGTAAGTTCCGTTCTTCAAACGCGCAACTCCTGGAACGGGTGTCTGAACTATTTGCGAAGGCTAGCTCTTTTAAGAGAAATATCCGGAGTCAAACTTGGAAAATAACGCACTATGAATCATGATAGAACGAGAAAAACACTTATTGTGCCGCCTGCTTACCTTGAAGTGTCCTCAGCCGTCTCATGTCTTGCGAATCGCACAGAGCATTGGGGCTCGAACTGCTGCAGAAATAGTCAGCCTTGTGGGTAACGGGACACTAGTGGGCTTTATCGGCCAACGGTAATCTGATTAGATATATGAGATATCTACTTATTTCGCACTTATTTTTTGAAGCGAGGTCACGTGTATCCTAGTTACCCTGCATCTTTTCTTATCTTGCGCGTCAGGCTCCTGGTCCCGTGTTTTCCAATACCGCTATATGTCGTCCTTCTCTCGCTCCATCATCGGGTGTATGCCATTTGTGGAAAGGAAAATTGCTAATCATTATCCTTTCATCAAATGGCGGTTAGCTAAACACATACGGCATAGCTATTTACCTAGTCCAGATCCATTGAACACAAGTTGAGTTAGGCAGAATTAAAATACAGGAAAGACTGTCCAGGTGACTTGACAACGCGTTGATTTTGAAAGTTTGGTGAATTACCACCGCATTGTCTCCCCCCTAAAAAACACTGAAGACGACTGAAGGGGCTTGAATATGAAATGACTCGGCATATTTCACGACATTAACGGAAACTAACTTTAGAAAGCCATGGTCCACTCTATAAACGATATTCTCCTGTAACGGAAGATTCTCCATTGAACTGGTGAGACCTACCTATGTGCCCAAAAGGACATCCTCGGCGTGCATGAAGCACTAGATCACCACTCGACGAGAGTGCTGAACCAATCCATCAGGAAATCAATGACAGCATCGGGGGCGATGCTCCTCATGCCCCAGGTGTTACCAAGGTACGTGATCTTCTTGGCCTCCTGGGTTGAAGGCTCCCACTTGGGCAACCCCTCTCCGTTGGGGTTACCAGACTTGATGAAATTAACCCAGTAATCAGACATACGGTCAGCAATAGCGTAATCCTTTGCCGGCCAGGTAAGGTTGGCGGTGTAGTCCGCGTAAGGAATGTTGTTAAAAGTGTACCACAGCTCTGCACCGTGGTAAGCACCACCAGAGTGATCTTCCTGAGAAGCGCGAGTGAAGAAGTAGGTGTACACATTTGTGCCCGCACCACCGGCAACCCAATCCGTGGCATACTTCAAGGACGTGACACGGGACATGTCGCGCTTCCAGATGTTGAAACTGTCAGTCGCCTGGGTGTCGTTATCAGCAGGATAGAGCTTGAAGAACTCAGTAGAGAAGTTTTGGAACACCTCTCCATAAAGAGACTTGTAGTAGGTGGCATTGTAGTCCGAGATACCCTCGTCCTTGTTAAAGCCAGTCATAATGGGGACATCAGCATGATCATTGTCGCAGAGGAGCTGGCCGTATTTCTGCTTTAGGACCCAGCCATCAATGACGGGGCGCCACTCTGGGGGCTCCATATCCAGATTCACGAACTGAGTTCCGGCGAGCAAGTCCTCGTTCTCAGAGTCCAGGCTGTTGAGAACCTCCGCAGACAAATTCCGTAGTTGGGCCGGGGTGGTGATGTTGAGCTGCTTAGAGAGCTTCAAGCCGAAATCCTCAGCTTCGGTCTTATCGCGGTAGCTAACAGCTATACTGGCGGTGTTTGGGTCGTGTGGGGACAGAGCACCACTCTCTGAAATGGCTCCCGCAACGTAATCGCGTGACAGAGGGCTATAGGCCATGATCAGAGAACTAGCTGACCCAGCAGACTGTCCACCAGTGACAATTTGGTTCGGGTTACCACCGAAGTTGGCAATGTTCTCATGAACCCACTAAAAAAAAAAAAAAAGAGAAGTCAACATGGAAGTCCTGATCAACACAGCAAAAGGGGATATCTACCTTGAGGCCAGCAATTTGATCAAGACTACCATAGTTGCCCGAGCTATTGTGAGCAGACTCGGCCGAAAGCTCAGGATGGGCAAAGTAGCCAAAGGCACCGACACGGTAATTGACGGTGACTACGATGATATCCTTGATCGCAAGACCAGATCCATCATAAGTCTTCACGTCACCAGGGCCCATCTCATAACGGCTACCGTAGATCCAGTAGTAGACTGGCAGGTTTTTAGACTTAAGTTCTTCGCCATTATCGTACGTGGGAGTCCAGATGTTGAGATACAAGCAATCCTCGCTCATCTGTTCACTGCCAGTGTAGAAAATGCCCGCAGAGCCAGAGCTCTCCTGCTTGCATTGGGGTCCATGCTTGGTTGCGTTCAGGACTCCATCGTGGCTTTTTGGTGAGGTAGGGGGCTTAATCGTAATTCTCCGGTGGGCGGGGCGGCGAAGGGGATACCTTTGTATACCGTCACATTCGAGCGATACTCGGAGGCTGTACCTCTCACTTTACCCTGGGCAGTGTCAATGACTGGGTATGTGGCATTAGCGACTGAGGCCAATATAGCCCAGCCAGCTAGGGTTTTAAGGAACATGGTATAAACAATTGTCAGGATGCGTGAATTATCCCCAAGGACTACTGAGTAATTATAGCTTCTTATCTTCACAATTGTATCCCCTGGCTTCCCCAAGTTGGCTCCCTTTCCGCCTCTGACGCAGTCTGGCTTATGATGCAGATCTGACCTGACGAAAATGATCAATTGAATTTGAAGTGGATCCAGGTGGAGAAGCTGCGTAACCTTGGCGGTTTGGCTTGAATTGCTTATTTGTTCGGCAATCGGTGCTCGGTACTTGATTAAGTTTAGCGCGAGCATTGAGCTGTGGTGAATCGTGCAAGTTTCATGATGCACCGCTGCACCCCGGTGGAAGGTATGTGGGGAAAGAAGAGCCCTTTTTTCGATTGGGCGGTTACTTTATCGCGTAGATCATCGGATTCTAAATAAAGTCCGATTGCTGACTGGAAGATCAGTCCAGCCCTATTGACAGAGGACAAAATTGCAGTTCCCCACTTGATCATGACCTTGATCTCCGTGGAGAGTTACAGAATACCTATTCCAAACAGCCGGTGGAACAAAATATATGACATACGCAAAGCAACGCAGAAGGATATTGCGCAGACCGGAACATTGAGCCGGAGATGGAGTCAAAACGAGTAGGATCAATCCACAAATGCCAAAAATGAAGTGATTCGGAAACTCAGAATCCGTGGTCGGATGCGGACTGGGCGCTCGAAATCAAAGATCTGCACCCTAATTTCCAGTTTTCACGTTGAGGCCGGCTTATACGCGTCTGCAGCAAATAGACTGGTATGCGACGAAATGCCATCTACATAGTGGATCTGATGATGTTTCTTGTCAACAGATTTCCAAGGCTGATTAAGTACCCTTAGCATCTACTTCTGATGCTTTGTGGGGTTCCCCATTTTACCCTCGACTCGGCGTCTTCACCTTCAGATGACGCGTCTATCAATGTGACATAAGAATCAAAAGCTTCCCATCACTGGTATTTCTCATTCTCCTCATTCAAGATCTTCTTGGCCACCCTATCATGGAAAAACACTCCATCTCGAAGCTTCTTGCTTCGGCAAGTCTTCTGGTTGGTTTGGCCTCTGCGGCACCTAGCTCCTCGCCGCTATACAACTCTGTGATCGAGACCAAGTATGGCAAGGTTCAGATTTACCCTGCTTTCACCAGTGAGCCCACTGGCAACTTGACCAATTGGAAGGATATCACCGTCTGGAAGGGTATTCCATTTGCCGCCGATACTGGAGGCGAGAACCGCTTCCGTCCTCCTCAGACGGTCAACTCGTGGAACACCACGCTCGATGCGAAATCGTACGGCAACGTTTGTCCTTCCGCCACAAGCGACACCAACCTCACCATCTCCGAAGACTGCCTAAACAGAACATTTGGAGTCCCGCCAAGTCCACTGGTGCCAAGCTTCCCGTAGTGATGTGGAGTTACCCAGCTGAATCCACGGCTGCTGGTGCTTTATTTGACGGTGGTGGCATGGCCGATAAGGGTATTGTTCGTCAACTACAACTACCGAACTGAATCCTTTGGTTGGCTTGGACACCCCGAGCTGAATGAGGAGGTCTACAAGGCCACTGCCATAACAGCTCCGGTTACTGGTGAGTGCTCGACCAGTTTGCCGCGGTAAAGTGGATTCATGAGAACATCGCTGACTTTGGTGGAAACCCTGAGCACATCACTGTCATGGGCCAGTCTGTTGGATCTGCCGCAACCTACCACATCCTCAACAGCCCCCTAATTAAGGGCCTTATCAAGGGTGCTATAATTGAGAGTGGTGTCCGTGACCCCCATGACCCTCTGTGCACTTCCCTTCCCGAGGGATACAAGACCCAGTCATATGTTATGGCACAGGGTCTGAACTACACTGCTGATATGAATGTCAGCACTATCGCTGAGCTGCGCAAGTTGCCTATGTCTGATCTGGAGGACAACGTTCTGGACGGCTGGAGCTTTGGTGCTACCTTGGACTACTACGCTATGCCCGCTAAATACGCCGTGACTCTAAAGGAGGGTGCTGCCAACAACATACCGGTCCTCACAGGTAACACCAAGGATGAGAGTGGCGCCGAGAAAGCCACGAACATCACTGTGGCTGAGTACCTTGCGGATCTGGGTGACACGTACACTACTGGTAACTCACTACTGGTAACTGGTCAAAGAGATCCCTTGAGCTCTACCCCGCCGATAACAATGTCCGTGCCGATGGCGCCTACAATCCAATGTGGACCGACTGATCCAAGGTTGGCACCTGGATGTGGACTCAGCTCTGGGCTACCTCCAGCACCAAGGATGTTTTTACCTACTTCTGGGACCACGCGCCGCCTGGCCAGGACCAGGGTGCCTATCACGAGTCGGAGATCAACTACGTTCTCAACAATCTCTACGGCACCGACAAGCCCTGGACTGCGAAAGATTATGAGATCGCCGCGAAGATGAATGGATACTGGTCCAACTTCATCAAGACAGGCAACCCCAATGGCAAGGGCCTGGCCCACTGGTCTGTCACTGCTGACGATGAGCTTGTGCACCACGTTGGTAACGGCTGGGGTCCTATCCCCGTGGCCTCGAAGGCTAAGGTCCAGCTGTTCAAGGAGTGGTTCGCTACTGTCCGGACCTACTAGATTGCGTTTTTGCTGAGGAGCTCAGAGCACGGCCGAGCATTTTCCGTTTGTGCTCTAGAATATTTAGGGTGATGGATGCCCGATGTATATTTATTACTCTGTAAAAGATTACTGATTGCGAGTGTTGAGAGTTTTCGAACTGCTATACTTGTTCCATTCTTCAGCCTTCTCGTTACCATCCCCTCAATTATCGATCGCATTCCCGAATATATACTATTGTGCCGATGAGAACATAGGAACAACACAGCTAAATGTACGCTAGAAATGAATTGGTTAACGAAAGGGTGATGACAAATGTCGATAGCGGGTCCTTAATTTGGCCCCTTTTGTTGAGATTAACTCCACCAATTGCTCCGTTAGTTGCTCCGTTAGTTGCTCCGTCACTAGCTCCGATGAAAGAACGACATCATACTCTATTCTGTTTCACGCGTCGAACGTGCCATCTAGCACCTTTCTTGAGCTTTCATAGTTCTCAGATTAAGCCCTGTAGCCACTCAACATTTTCGCAACAAGCATCCAAGATTGTGATTTCGTCCACGATGGACCCCTTGTCGGCAGCCTATCAGAAACATGTCGGTCCAGAATCCCTGAACACTCCACCATCACAGACCAGCGCTGCAGTAGACCTGTCACTGCGACTGCGAGACCGTCGGAGGGAGAGATCAGTCTTGTCATGTACCTTTTGTAGGACTCGAAAGTAAAACACCCATGCCCACTTCAGTATTCACCAATATTCATTTCATTCTCGCCCTGACCTGCAAAACAGAATACGATGCGATCGTCAGATGCCATGCAAGACTTGTCTAGGCAAGGGAATTGGCCATTTATGTACTTATGTGCCAAACAATCAGGACAAGACCAAAATGAGCATTGGCGACCGGATCGATCAACTTGATAAGTTGGTGCGTACCTTGGTTCAAAAAAAGGGGCAACAGACCCGACAAATGCCGACTTTGGGCTCAGAAATTGTGGCCATGGAGGGTCAGATTGATAGCTTTTCCCAAATTGGGTCGAGCAAGCCACCACAGAGCGGGACGGCCACCCCACTGTTCTCGGTTGACGATGGCTCTATGCAACTACCGAGTCATGCGTCTCTTTCAAACGATAAGGACCATGAATTGTCGGCCGGCCCATCTACAGCATCTTCGGAATATGGCAGTATGCGTCCCCACTCCCATGGTGCTGAGTACGTTGGGAGCGCCCATTGGGCTGCGGTACTAGACAGCATATCCGAGCTCAAGGATCATTACGAGGAAGAGGAAGAGGCCAGGATGCTGGGGAACAATGACCATATGCCATACCGCAGCCCGGGTCCTCTTCTATTCTACCAGCCTGTCAACGTCACTGAGGCGGGAATTCTTGCGTCAATACCGGCCCGTCCCGTTGTTGATCGCATGATAGCGCGCTACTTTTTTATCCGAGACACTGCACCGCTGCCCGTACTGCATAGTAAACAATTCCTCGCAGAGGTATGATGTGTTATTTTCTTCTTTGTTACATGCGCGACTGACGCCCAGCCCCGTGTATAGTACGAAAGGTTCTGGCAGAGTCCAACCTCAGTCTCATTGTTGTGGATTGGCCTCTTATTCAGCATTATGGCTCTAACAATGCAATATCAACAACTGACAGAAGATCCAGCGGACCCCGAAACCATATCCCGGGTTCAAATGTTCCGTGAAAGGACAATCAATTGTCTTGCCTTAGGCGAGTTCACCAGGGGCAAAGACTATGTGATAGAGACGCTGCTTCACCACATGACTCTCGAAGTGCTCCTATGTAAGGACGCCGACATTGGGGTCTGGCTTTTATTAGGTATAGTTGTACAGCTCGCCCTGAGCTTAGGATATCACCGGGATCCCCGAAAATTTCCCAGAATTCTGCCATTCCAAGCTGAAATGAGGCGTCGCATCTGGGCTGTTGTGGTGCAAACGGACCTGCGACTCTCAAGTCAGATGGGATTTCCGCGACTCTTAAAGCTACAACAATGTGACACAGCTGAGCCCTCAAATCTATTGGACTCTGACTTTGATGAGACGACAACCGAGCTACCCCCATCAAGACCGGAGACCGAACTCACACCCACACTGTCAATTCTCGCCAAAAATAGGATTGACCACATGTCCGAGCTGGTCAGTAATCTTCTCGCTGACACCCGGGAGCATTCCTACTCGGATATCATGGCTCTGGACAGCAAACTACAGAAAGCCGAAGGCTCTTTGCCGCCAATCTTCAAATGGCAGCCTCTCAGCCAGTCGCTGATGGTGCCACCGCACATAATTATGCAGCGTGTGTGGCTCCGACTTGCTATTCCACGCTTGAAAATCTGGCTACATCGGAAATATCTTCTTTCTTCCTACGAGCAGGCAGAATACCAATACTCACGAAATTCTTGTCTACAAGCTGGCATACAGATCCTCGAATGCCAACAATTACTAGACGAGGAAACACGACCGGACGGATTGCTATATCATGTCCGCTGGATGATGACATCACTCAGCCAGTTTGTTTTTCTGCACGGCATGAGCATTCTCAGCTACTATGTGCAAATGTGCAAAACGCTACCCGATATCTCAACGGATCGGGAAACATACTCGAAAATATACACCCTGCTGCGTGACACGTATCCCATTTGGTTGCGCTCAAGTGCTGTATCTCATGAGGCCCGGCAAGCAGTGAAGCACCTTGATATCCTGTTAGGGCTACAAGGAAGATCCGGAGCCCCTGTGCCACAGCTCTTCGATGGAAATGCTGAGCCAGATGCTGCTACCACACAATTTGAATATCCAAGCAATATGACACCTTTTGACCAAATGGTCTGGGGAACTTATCAAGGTGAGAAATTTAATAATATATTTACATAGCACTTTGTCCGCCACAGGCTAATTATGCTAGATTGTCTCATCAATCTCCCTTCCCCGAGGGGGTTTAGTACCGACTTGCTTAGCCAGCCGGGAGCTGGGCTGCCACGAGAATCAGACCTGTCTATGATGGACTTGAGGGCGATGAGGCAAGATGAAATGAGTGAATGGACAAGCCCAGGCTTTGTATAATTAACACCTCTCAACCTGGGTATTACATGAGTGGACCTAAACGAAACCAAAAGTCATCTATGAATTCAGAAGATGATTGTCTAGGCAAAAAATAGTATTAAATCATATATCTTATATGGTCTACTGCCCTTAGGGCTGCAATTAATGCATAATACTCCCAGTAGATATGCAAAAGATGAGCGACAAGCGACATTTTCGAGGAGTCAAAAATTGAGGCATATGTGTCTGGTCTTCAAGCTTTCATAATGTTGTAAACCCACATTGACACCATTCGACCACTCTGTCCCTTGCCACTTTCTAACTAGTGAGCCATGGCTCTCTGGGAGCGACTTATAGGCACCCTGTGGGTCTCCATGTCCGTGGCAGCATCGAGCCGATCGTCCTGTAGCGATACTGGTCGTTCCTAGATAATAAACCCCGCTAGCTGAGGGTTCCAGTAACTCACCGAAAATCCATGGCAGCGGTATATCAGCGTCGAGGAAATCATTTCATGGAATTAATACCTTGAATGGCGGTGCCTATGCCTGAGAAATGCGAGCAACACCACGCAAATACAGAGGGCGACAAGGCATAACATCAGCGATACCCAGATGACCAGAGTGGTGTACGTCACTGATACTGTGCGGGTCTTCAGCAACTTCAGGAAGGCTAGTGGCATCTGATGGGATGTCGATGACAGGGCTGCCAGCATATGAAGTACCGTTGCGGTGATGAAGAAAGCCAGAGCAACGCATGTTGCAAGTGTATAGGGGGTCACCATGGCATATGTTGCTGCAGGTAGGAAGGAGAGAACAAACGATAATGTGAGCTTGGAAAGAGGAGAGGACAGCGTGTGGTAAGTTATGAATCTTGAGCTTGCAGCTCGTCGAACTTCCAAAATTCTCAGTTCCGTGAACTGTAGACTGATTCGATGTGAGCTTTGCCTATGAGTTGGAAGGGTTGAATAAACCATTCAAAGTAGACACCATTTTCAACGACTTGCATTATTTGTGTCTGCAACAAGTTCGACAGCTGCTCTGACAATAGACGCTTTCCCAATTCAATTTGTTGTTTCCATTTCCTCTGTAAGTCGTGGGAACTCTTTCGAAAAAAAGAAAAGTCAGAAGGTTGAAATCGACATTCAGATCCTTGATTAGATTTTTATTCTCCATGTGAGCTTCACTTGCTTGGTTCGGATTATTGAAAATCGTTCTTGAGTGATCAACCAGACCTTCCAGACACGTAATACAACCGACTTTTTGCAGTATGAACATGACCGGAACCTGTTTGAAATGCAAGAATAGTGCAAGTTGCAAAAAAGCAATACATAAGCAGCAAATATAGTAGAAGTGATATATGTGCAAGGAAGTGATATGGAGGGAGAAGAAAGGCTCCCGAAGAGCCGTCTTTATATATGTATGGATGGATGCAAACGCTGCAACACACCTAAGACCCTAGGCATGTATACCACCAGTAGGAGTAACTCTGAAGTCTTTATATATGTATCAAGAGGAAGAGGAAGAGAAAGAGAAAGAGAGAGAGAGAGCGAGAATTTACCTTGCATCGGTATTGTATATTACGACCCCTGTCGAATTGTATCAAGAACTGTGGCGTGCCGTATGAACTGGTGGCTGTGCCAGAATGTCATACGGTACCTTACAGCTACTTCAGTGTTTAGGCATCGCAGAATCTGTGGACTCGTATAGAACTCAGTCTTTATCATGTCCGAATTAACTTCAATTGAATAACAAGCCAAAGTGCAATCCTAGGCTGAGATGCTCATGTTTTTCCTGCTCTTGACATCCGAATTTGGGTCAGGTGATGATGCAGTATATTGGGCTGCTTCAGCAGATGTGCTCAAAATTACCCCGCGGGATCAAAGCAGCGAGGGGTCTGCCCCGAAAGCGGAAAAAGAACCCCCCCCATGAGGTGATGCCCCTTCGTACAGTACTTTCAAGGTTCCATACCGACCTCCAGAGCTCGGCCAGGCCGGGCCAAAAGGGTGCGTTGGCCTTCCGATGTCCAGCTGATCAAACAGAGATTATTCTCAGGCTCCGAATTCCGTCCCCATAATGAAGAGAACTTATTCCTTGTTTAGAAAGATAAAGCCAATTGGAGTGGACAGAAATCGCCCTCAGCACCACGTGAGGGCGCCCCTGACAGGTTGTTGGTGGAACGAACGCCCTATGACATTTGTATTTGCATATACTATGACTGATTGACTCCGTTCTCCATCTAATGCCCCCTTTAGTGACCTCGTCCACCTTCCCCTTCACCATTTGCGCTATTTAATGCCTCTGTCGTCTAGAACATGGGTATCCACGGCTTGGCATTAGCTTAGCCCTTAACCGGACCTGCCCATATTCTCTCCCACGTCCAGGCAACAAGTGCTTTGAATGGATGGGGCCGAAGCCTGGGTCCCGATGCGTGGCCGGTACAGGATCCTCCCGTCCAAGGCGTGGTGCCGACTAGGAGCCGATTTTTACGTAAAGAAAAACCCCAAAAACCAAAAGGTTGTGATGGTGTCATCGTGGAATGCGAGTTTTTCCATATTTTCCATGTATTGTCCTAGGGCCCAAAGGGGAATTGAAAGTTAATAAATTAGAAAAATTCAAATATAGCTCACTCCACTACTGCGAAAGTGCCTTTATATAGGAGTTAGGGCCTTATCTTATCCTGATGCTCTCCGCGTTTTTTCCTTCTCGGAACCAAACCTTGATGGATCGTTGAAATTTCTTTCCTTGGGACACAAAGGGAGAGCCCCCTTTTCGCAACGTCTCTGTTCTATTGCAGATCGCCTGTTTTATGACTGTTTCCATCACCTAATCTACGGAGGAGGTGGATCGTCCCCGCCGTCTGATCGCGATTCTTGTTACATACAACTTTTTGCTCCCCTCCCAAGGTACCCCACTATCGCAAAGCCCTCACCTCCATTTTTTTTTCGCCAAGGCTCTTACTCCGGATTCCCTTTTTATCTCTGCCCTGGCCCTCCAAAATCACTTCAGATCCACTTCTTACACTGATACCCCCTCCCCCTACCTTACTTACCCTATCCCCCGAGCCACCGGTTGGCTTCCCCCGAACCCCGAATGACACAACCGCATAAGACCATTGCCGTCGTCAACGCGACAGGGCGGCAAGCGGCGTCTTTAATCCGAGTCGCGTCAGCTGTCGGATACAGTGTGCGCGCCCAGATCCATTCCCTCAAGGGCCTTATCGCAGATGAGCTTCAGAGCTTGCCCAATGTGACCCTCCTGCAGGGCCCATTGCTCGGCAATGTCCAGCTGATGGATACCCTCTTCCAAGGCGCATCCCTAGCATTCATCAATACCACCTCTCAATCTGGCGACGAGGTGGCCATCGGCCGCGCCCTCGCGGATGCTGCTAAACGCGCCGGTTCCATCACACACTACATCTACAGCAGCATGCCGGACCACTCCGTTCACGGACCTTGGCCCGCAGTTCCACAATGGGCCCCCAAGTTCACCGTCGAGAACTACGTGCGCCAGCTAGGTCTTCCGGCAACTTTTGTCTACGCCGGTATCTACAACAACAACTTCACCAGTCTTCCATATCCGCTCTTCCAAATGGAGGTCCTCGAAGACGGCTCCTTTGAGTGGCACGCTCCGTTTGATTCCGAAACCCCTCTGCCCTGGTTAGACGCCGAGCACGACGTAGGGCCCGCACTTCTCCAGATCTTCAAAGATGGACCAAAGAAGTGGCACGGGCACCGGTAAGTTGGAGCTTCGCCGAGAGTTGAAAATCCAATGGGAAAAAACAAGCTAAACCATTCTCTCTACAGGATCGCGCTCACTTTTGAAACTCTCTCCCCCAATCAAGTGTGCGCCGCGTTCGAGCGAGCACTTGGCCGGCCATGTCGCTACGTGCGTGTGCCTAAGATCGAAATCAAAGTCAACGTGCCTGCCGGATACCGGGAACAGCTCGAAGCCTTAGAGGTCCTGTTCGGCGACTTCAATGCTCCTTACTTCCCGCAGCCTGAGTTCTCACAACCAGCCGCAGGTTCACCCAAGGGTATAGGCCCAGCAGGTGGAAAGGGTGCTGGTGCTGGCATGATGCAGGGACCTGGTGGAGTGGTTTCACAACGCGTAACCGATGAGGCCCGGCATCTATGGCAGGGCTGGCGCGACATGGAGGAGTATGCGCGTGAGGTATTCCCGGTAGAAGAGGAAGCCAATGGACTGGATTGGATGCTTTGAAGCTACAAGTTTCAAATTTTTGTCTTTTCTTTTTCCTATTTCTTTTCTTATCACGACAGGGGAAATCCCGCGCAGGCTGGAATGTGGGTTTGCTCATGACATCGCAACCCCATTCCACATTGGATTGATTTTTGGGGGTTGTCTATCCCGCTCGCCTCTTGGCGACTGTTCAACCCCCGGCAGACGTGCATGGTGATGATGCCTGTGCATGTTGACGTGCCATGCGCTATACGTTGCTTTTTTCTTTGCTCTAATTATTGCATTATTGGCGAATGGGCATGGGAATTACATGGGACATGACTCTTTCTTTTTACCCACCGTTCTTAATCGGATGCCCCCGGGGCAATTGGGATTGATTATCTCCCTTACGAAAAAAAAGTTCTCTTTATTATCTGTTGCTTTTGAAACCGGTGTCTGATCGCCAGGGGAGACATCCAATTTTCGGCACAGCATCCGGCTTCTCTTTTTATATAAAAAAAGACTTGAAATGACATATCAACGACTGTTTCCCAGTTGCCTACCAATGGCGAAAATTCCCAATTCCACAGCCCGTTATATGTACTCGCATTCACCAATTCTCTAGCCTACACTTTTTTCGTGGTCTGTGGTCGGGTTGTAGATAAGATCACCCGAAGTACGCTTTGACATCGCCAACCCTGCAATAACCTCGGTTGTATGCACCATGAAGTATGTTGATGGTAGGGATGCTTATCCCACCAATGACCACCCTGCGCACTTGGGCAGACCGCTCCTTTTCTCGTGCCCACCGGCGCACGAAAGGAACAAAGCTTCGGGATTGTGGCAGTGTTTTTAAAATAGAAATGCATAGAAAGAGCCCCCAAAGTAAGTGTTTTTTTTTAGATAACTATAATATCGTGCCTCCCAGGGCTGCAATTTCAGAATTCTAAGAATTCTATAATGAGATGCCGTTGAATTAAAGTCATCTAATTGCCTTTTACCTTTTGCAGGGCCCGCTTGCTTCAGTGGACTAGAATGAGGGTCGGAAAAAGCAATATGCTGAATACTTTCTCCCAATTGAGCGTAGAGCCTTGCTGCTAAGAGGGGTCTGGTTGGTTGGTGCGATGGGAGGACAAGGATCCCTGATAGATGAAGACGGTGATCCATATATGGGTTCGGTGGTTCAGAATTTCTAGATCAGCCATTGCGCTGCAAATGGGGGGTTTTGGATGTTTTTTCCGGGGAAAGCTATGTACTGTAATGGGGAGAGCTGCATCTAGGAATTGGAGAGAGCTCGTTCCGATCTCGTCATCTACTGTGCTCAATAGCGAATAGCTACAGTACAGCACAAATCGTAAATTTGCAGATTCTTACTGTATCCTGGGTGGCAATAATCGAATCATAGAGAAGCTACTACAAGCTCCTATGCGCACCAATCGATTCCTCACAATTCGTCATATGGTTCCGTCGACCGAGTTTTCACGGATTCCTTACCCCTAAGGCGTTGACAGCTTACCGCCAACGAATCCGTCACCCGTTGCCTGGTGTACCAACCGTGTCTACATATAACTACTTAGGGGTACTTATACCATCACCTAAAGTTCCACCGAAACAAAGGTACTCTTCAGTCACTCGAGGTACATGGAGCTCTCCGCCCAAAGTTTCTGATGCGCGCATCGAGCTTGTGCTGATCTGCCAGACTTTTAGATTTTTTTTTTTTCTTAATTCCCCTCTTCCCTTTTTTTTTTTTTTCATTCTTCTTCATCTGTCTCTCCATATACCCTTACCCTCTTCAAAAACTTTTTGTTTACGTCTTCGGCTTTGTTTATCTCAAGTCGAATCAATCGTTGTTGACTTTGTCTATTTGTTACGACCAATCTATACCCCCACCACACATACATCATGTCTAACGATCAGTCCCTCGAGGAGCGCATTGAGTTCCCTACTATTCCTCTCGAGGCTCAGTCCAAGATTGCCCACCTGCAGGAGCAGTTCGTTCGCGCAGAGGTTGAGCAGCGTAAGTGATTGCATTGTTGTTTCCCTATCTACCGCCCGTGAGGGTGCTTGCTTCATGTGGTTGGATTGGCCTGCAAGAAGTTCTATTTTGCTGTGGCTTTGCCGTATGGAATTGGAATGCCAATCTCTAAGATGCAATGCCCAAGTTCTATTGTTTAATTATGCTAGGAAAGATCATATCATGCTGACTTAACTCTAAACAGTGCGTGCATCAGTCCCTCTTCTGGCCCCGCTCTTCAAGCAGCGCGATGAGATCATCAACCACCCTAAGGTGAAGAATGACTTCTGGATCCGCGTGTTTTCCTCCGCGCCTACCGAGATCGATGAGTACATTCTGCCCTCCGACGCCACCGTGCTCGGTCAGACCCTCAAGAACCTGAAGGTCGAGCGATTCGAGGTGAACGAGAAGGGTCAGGGCGAGCCCCGCAGCTTGCGTTTCACCTTCACCTTCAGCACCGGCGATGAGAACCCCTACTTCGAGAACTCGGAGCTCGTTAAGGAGTTCTACTGGCGTAAGCATATCACCCGGACTGCTAACGGCAAGCGCCGCACCTGGGAGGGCCTGGTGTCCGAGCCTGTCCGTATCAACTGGAAGAAGGACATGGATATCACCAAGGGTCTGCTCGATGCCACTTGTGACCTCTTTGATGCCGAGAAGAAGAAGGGCGGCGAGCGCGCCAAGCTTCCCGAGTTCGAGGCTCTCGTCAACAAGCTGAGCGAGCTGGAGGCTGAGGCCATCAAGGGTCAGCTTGGCGAGGAGGACAATGAGGATGAGGAGGAGGATGATGATGAGTCCTCCAGCCCCGCTGGCATCAGCTTCTTCAACTGGTTCGGTTACCGTGGCCATGATGTTACTGCTGAGCAGTCCAAGGAAGCCAACAAGGAGGACGAAGAGCGTTGGGCCAAAATCTCCAAGGGCGAGAAGGTTGAAGATGAGGATGAGGATGATGATGATGAGGATGACGAGTTCATCGACGAGCTTGAGGAGGCCGAGGCCTTCCGCGATGGTGAGGAGCTTGCCATCTCCATTGCCGAGGACCTCTGGACCGATGCCATGAAATACTACGGTATGTATCACCGAGAGAAACAACTAGGCGTACACCCGCTAACTTGCCACAGTTCAATCGTTTGAAATGGGTGACGACTTTGATGACCTTGACATGGAGGAGCTTGAGGCCGACATGATGGATGAAGATCACGATCACGATCACGATGAGGAGTGTGACCACTCCCACCCCCGCAAGAAGGTTCGCACTTAAATCATTCAACAACGTCATAATACGCCTTAGCTCCGGGTGATGCTGGTTGTTTTTTTTTTTGTCGGCCCCGTTATTGATGATGTACTATCACAGGACAATAAGAAGAATTAATAATAGCACAAGCGCAAAAATGAGCGCCGCTATGCAAAAGGAGGACCATGTATCTAGGGTTTGAAAAAATGTTAGCTTGAAATACGTGATTCCCATACAGCAATATTCCATGTCTATCGCCTGGTAGCAGCAGTAACATCTTACCCTCATTTTGGCGAACAATGTGTCTGATTCGCGACATTCCATTTGTCAATTTCCCACCAACTCGATCGGCCAAGGTGTCAACCTCATCCACCATGATAGCCTGATCCTCCAACTCGCGCCCCATATCATTAGCTTGCTGCCGTAGATTCCCAACTGTTCGAAACACTCCATCCAACTGCTCGTCTTGCTCATGCATGAGCTCCGTCTGCCGCTGCTGCTCCAATGAAGCATAGTAATCATCACCGCCACCCCCACGCTGGCGCTCCTCCTCTTCTAGCGCCGCATCGAATTCCGTTGGATTAGGCAAATCGGTCGCCGCCTCGGCAGTTGCAGAGTGAGACACCGTTTGCTGCAGCTCCTGGCGCATCTGCTCTACTTCCGCTCCGACATCGTCGACGAGCTTGCGCCGTCGCTGCACCTCTTCGAGCTCGAGTCCGAAGCGGTAGGGGTCTTGTTCGATGGCGCGCACGCTCTCAACTAGGTCGTCGAGGTCGGCGCTGAGCTCTGTTAATGTGGTTTCTAGCTCCGAGCGCGATTGCTTCAGCTCCGGATTGTTTGGATTCTTCGCTAGAGAGCGGATGCGAAGGTATGAGGAAAAGAGGGGGCGGCTGGCTTGCAGTGTGGACAGGACGTCCCTGGTAACAAGGTCAGTTTGGAGGTTTCTTCCTCGGCTTCTGGGAGATGTTTTGCAAATCGAGTAGAGGTGACTTACACTTGGACTTGAAGGAAGGGATCGGCGTTCTCCATTGCTGCAATCTAACGAGATTGATGATTGTTGATTGATGGCTGACGGAGTGATAGATGCGGAGCTGGCAGCTTCTCGGGGGATCACGTGTAAAAACCGGGTGGAACTATAACTGGTAGCACAGCAACAATCATGATGCATTGAATAAGAATCCATTCGTAATTATCCTTGACTTTCAACATTATCTCAAATTATTTGATTTTTTGCAGGACCTCGACCTGCACCATATAGCAATTGAAGTGATGCCAGCCAGGTTTAATGCATTTTGTTTCTTCTCTTACTCAGCCGCGTAGCGGATCTCCGATAAAAAAAAAGATAACGCTTCCCCACGATGAAGATTCGACGGATTTTTGTGCGGGACAGTTGGATCAATTCGCTCAATGGATCGCAATCGCCCTCTTCCACTCGCCGATGAGTGGGAAGATCCCGACTCCTTTATAGAGGCGCTCCTCTCCTTTGCAACCTCGAACGAGCTATTCATTAATCTATGTGGTGGCGTCCACATCCTCGACTTCCTGACGCGCGAGCCCGATCTATATACGACGCTACTTCCGGAGGACTGGATAGCATTCTTCGAGCAACATGACACGCATGATATAATCCGCTTGCTTCTAAGAGAGGATATTGGACCTCTGCGAGAACACGCCGATGGCAGTCGCACTTGGAATGGAGGCGCATTCCCTCCCGCGACCCTCTTGGACTACATATACAACGTTCGTCGGTTGAGCCTTCGGCGACAGTTCAAGTCTCCCGACCTGGGAAAGAATACAAAACTGAACAAACATGTTGCAATGGGCATGAAGAAGAAGAAGCTCCACGAGGTGCAGCACTTTTCACGCTATGTGGCTGCCCTGTCGGAAACCGTTGAGCAGCGACGTGGTGAACCTGTATCCCACATTGTGGATTTTGGCTCCGGGCAAAACTATCTTGGACGAGCGTTGGCTAGTTCACCCTACCACAAGCATATTATTGCCATTGAGCGAAAGCACCAGTATATCAGTGGAGCCAAGGACATGGATGTCTATGCTAAATTGGCAGAGAAGGAGAAGAAAGATCAGATGTACGTGATCAACAATAAAAAGAATAAGGCTTGCAATGCGTGCGATGGGACGCCGGATATAGCGTATTCAGAGAGAGCGGACACTCTTCAAGCCGAAGAATCCGATGCCAAATATGGAGACGCTCCGGCACGAGAAGTGGAGGAGAATATCGAAGATGTCACCATCTTCAAATTGTTGGGAGAAATCAGCCTAGAACCCGATGAGCTCCTGGGTTCGACCGTTCCCAATGCGCCTCGAAAAAAGGCCCAGGAACCAATGATTCAGGCTCGGGGCACGCTCAGCTACATTGAACATGAGATTCAAGACGGGTATCTGGAGCCCATAATCGACCATGTGTTGAACCCATCGCCTGCAGAGACTCAAAATGGCGATGAGCCTAAGGAGACCCCGATAACTGAACAACCGACAAAAGAAGACCGAACTGATCCTCGAGTCATGGTTGTCTCTCTGCATTCATGCGGAAACCTGGTTCATCACGGCATTCGCTCTCTCATCTTGAACCCATCAGTCGCCGCTGTCGCCATGATCGGCTGTTGCTACAACTTGATGACTGAGCGCCTCGGTCCCGCTACATACAAACTCCCCATCCTTCGGTCGGTACATCCACGTCTCCACGAGACCGGAACTTCATACGACCCACATGGCTTCCCAATGTCCAAGCTCTACGAAACCTATAAAAGCGCCGGTGCAGAAGGCATGAAGCTGAACATCACTGCCCGCTCAATGGCCGTTCAAGCCCCCTACAATTGGGGTTATGCCGACAGCGAAGGGTTTTTCACCCGTAATTACTACCGTGCCCTCCTCCAGCGCATTCTCGTCGACCGCGGCGTCGTCCCGAAACCCGGGGCAGTCAAGGATCTTTACGAGGAGTCAAATGGAACTACAGCCCTGATTGTCGGTGCACTGGGCAAGACTGCCTTCAAGTCTTTCACCGCGTATATGCGTGCCGCGATAGTCAAATTAGCCCGCGATCCAAACCACGGCGCCAAAGTGACAGAAAGAGTTAGCAGCATGGCCGACGAGGACTTCCAGCGTTATGATACAGAGTATCAGCAAGCGCGAAAGAATCTTAGTGTCGTATGGAGCTTGATGGCTTTCAGCGCACAGATTGTTGAGACTGTTATCGTTGTGGACAGGTGGCAATACCTGCGCGAACATGACTCAGTCAAGGAGTGCTGGGTTGAGCCTGTGTTTGATTATAGCGAGAGTCCGCGAAACCTGGCTGTTATTGGATTGAAGAAGTGATGAGTGGATGTTATGATGTGACATGACTTTTTGAACGATTTGTATATATCAGTGGACCTTTGATCAGTGTTTCGCAATATAAAATTAGATGCGTTTGACCTTGCAATTGGGGAGCGTGTGTTGATGAAAGATGAAAGATCGGCGTCTGGGTCTACACGGTCTTGAGCTGAGTCCGGGGGGAATATTATGGCCTGGGCTGTTGAGAAGGGGATGAAGAAATCTTGGTGATGATACTCAGTCAAGACTCGCATTATGTATCCAGTCATCACGTTCAATACCTGTGTATGATTTCGGATGTCCTGAATGAATACCCCGACCAATGTGTATATTTCTCTTCTCCGTTGTCTAATGTACTTTATGGACCTAAAGATGCAGTATGGAGCGGGATCAAACAACCTGTGCACCAGGTCTCTGACCTCGCTTGGATTTAAGATGCCGGTATAAGAAGGCCTCTACTTAGGTTTCATAAATGATAGAAAAGTGCCTTGTCATTAAATAAAGTAAACGTTATCCATGGTTCAACATTTGCACGGCAAGACATCGCGCGAAATATCAATTGCGGAACCTTCGTTTCTGCTGCCGTCGTGGCTGGTGATAATTCATGAAAACATCAACGTCGTGCGACTTTTAGATTTCGAAAGACGGTCGCTTCAAATATACTTCAATCCACGGAAGTTTCGGAAAATCCTACGGACACCACCAAGTGTTGCAGCCATACCGCCACCAGCGGTAACCCAGGCAGCGCTTTGGAAACGCAGTGAACTTGCTGGTATGCGTCTTTGCTTATTACGGTTATCTGATGCGACTATTTGACATTAGCATATGTATTTATCAGCTCGCCTTCGGGCTTCAGAGGATTACCTACCTGGCATGGGCGGCCACGACGAAGGCTTTTGAAGTGACCCGACCTGTTGGTCAAGGAGAGTTTGAAAGTTATTAAAGGATCCTGAGGACATGTTTCACTGTGAAGTGATTCTGAGGATTATGGGTAGATAGTATTCAGTATTCATTAGTAGGGAAAAATCCGGGTTTCGCACTGCCAAGAATCGCCTTCTTATAAAGCTCGATGATGATCAGATGATGGACGACGTATACGGGAACCTATAACCCAGTTAGACGGCTGGAATAGTTGTCGTTGACAGCTCGCTTTTCGTCCAGTCCCATGGATCCTGGTTTTGTGGCGGTTGATCTGGTTGGTCAACCAGGGCTTCCTTGGTGGCAAGGGAACAAAGCTATTGTGTCGAACTTGATGACCCAATCTTTTCGGGAACCTTTGCATTCTTTCTGTAACGAAATCAATTCGATACAAATGATATTTTGCAGCGGCGTTAGAATCCTAGATTAATGCCCTTATTAGAATGTTCTGAAAATTCTCGTGTACAGAGATGAACTGATATTGTCTGTGCCCAGAGTTGTAGCTCATCAGGAACGGTGATCTACAATTGCATGGGACTTTCACATCATGTATTTCTGGTTGGCAGTCAGCTACTCTGATTAGGAAGCCTTTGACGGAAATCAAGTCAGTCTTTTGACAACACAACGTAACACACTCGGTAGCCCTAAAGAATATGTAAGCCTGGCGAAATTTTGATTTCATTCGGGAAATCTGTCGTCAACTGATGCAGAAAGTCTTTGCAGCTTCGACTCTAGACACTCTCTGCAAGTGACATCTTACCAGAAGCAAGTTTGCGGAGAGAAGCAGAAGTATCTTCTCGCAAGTTTCAGGGTAAGCCCGCCCGGGAAAGCAGATGTCAAGAGGGACCAGACCTTCAGGCATTGAGAACTCCTTCGAGGTAGGTATTACGACATAACCAATCTAAATAATGAACGGGAAACGTGGGTGTTTTTCAGTCATACGACTTGAAAAGATATAACTGCAGTTATGAAGGACAAAATGGCCAGGTCTTTCGGGCAACATTCCAGTGCCACTTTGCAGGAGAGAGACTGAATAGAAAGCAGGTGAACAGAACAACCCTCCACCTGAATGACATATTACGCAAATACTCTTAGAGCCTCAGTCTAGATCCATGGAATATTCTGCAAAGGTCTGTTTCGTGCAAATTATGTTCGACGCATGTATTCGATGTTTCAATCTTCCAAGGCTTGATTATGCCAGGGCAACAGGCAAGTTTTGTTGTTATCAACAATCGAAGCTCGGACCCATATCCCCACATCATGCAACCCCCTCTTTTTGCAATCTCAGAGCATGGGCGATTACGATATTGCCTAACTCCCGTGAGTAAAGTCGCTTAGGCAGCCGAGTTATATGCGTGGGGCCATTCAAAGTTCGGCAGAAGCTTGGAAATGACAAGCTTCGCAGAGTGGCTTCCTTTCAGCCCCGGCGGACTCCGGCTTTTGGTATCTGCTGCAGCGAGTGGAGCCCCTGCCGATCGTTATGATTGCCGAGGAGCAATTGCTGTTCTTTCAGCCAAAATACTCATGGATTGGTCGTGAGACATTTGAGTCAGAGGAAATGAATACGAGCGATTCTACCTATAGAAATTTGCAAACCCCAACAACACGACGTTGTCATGGGGAGTATCGATTACATCGCCGAGGAAACAGTTGTGCCTCCACTTTGCTCTTGTCCCGGGGAAGATAGCAGAGCTCCCGTCACCGATAACAAACCCCACAGGATGTAACCTATAGACAAAGTATCGTTGGTTCCTGACCCGAGCCGTGGATGTCCGCCGGTTGAATCGCGGTGAAGCGAGCTACCCTATTGATGCTTCGATGAGCAAGAGCGGGGCTGGCTGATGAAACAATAATTTGCGCACAAGGACATTGTTCAACTGCATTTCGGGTACTTGCAAGGGGCACGAGGCATAAGTAGTCCCGACGATCCCTGCCATGTCCTGTCTCCATAGTGTTTTTCTTCCCATTCCCAGAGGTTAGGCTATTCATTATGCACTCCACAATCTATACTGGACTGCTTTGTACTCTGGCCGCGCCTGCGATGGGCGTGGTCTGGGAAAGTCTATCTGGAGGTGTTCCTAGCAGTTGGTCGCTTGTCGACACTCCCTCCGACTCGACTATGTCGTTAGCCATTTCATTAAGTCGCAAGAATATCGACCAGCTGCAATCCACTTTGACCAAAGTCTCAACCCCCGGCGAGTCGGAGTATGGACAATGGCTGGAGAAGGCCGATGTAGACTCCCAATTTCCTGTGGTGTCTGAGACTCCCGTTGTGAACTGGTTGAAGAGTGCGAACATTACATCCTACACCCTCGACGGTGCTTTGCTCAAGTTCAGTGGTAGTGTTAAGGCAATGAACAGCCTTCTGAACACTACCTTCGCCAACTATGAGAGTGAAGGGTCGGTGAAGCTTCGCACTACCGAGTATTCAATTCCCAGTGCGCTGAGCGACTACATCGATATCATCTCGCCCACTGTTTACTTTGGAAAGACCCGCAAGGCTCTTCCTATGCCTCGGAAGTCGAACAAATTGCAGGCTCGCAAAACTGTCTCTGCTTCATGCGAGGATTACATCACTCCCGCGTGTCTGAAAGAGATGTACAACGTGGGTGACTACACCCCTAAGGTTTCGGCAGGGAGTGTTGTTGGTTTCGGCAGCTTCTTAAATGAGACGGCCTCAGAATCCGATCTGGCTGAGTATCAGAAGCTCTTCGACATTCCCACCCAAGCGTTTACCGTTGAGCTCCTCAACGGTGGTACGAACGACCAGAATTCTACGACTCGTGGAGAAGCCAACCTGGATGTGCAGCTGATCAGTGCTATTTCTCATCCTCTGCCCATCCACGAATTTATCACCGGTGGTGTTGCGTACGTACCCCTCGATTACTTGACGATTTAAAATTGACCGTATGTAGTCCCTTCATCCCTGACGCAGATGAGCCCACCGAGTCAGATGATGAGAACGAGCCCTACCTCATCTACTACGAGTACCTGCTCTCCAAGAAAAACTCTGAGCTTCCTCAGGTGATCTCACAATCGTACGGTGATGACGAACAGGTAAGAGTCCATTTCAAACCAGATGTGACTAGGTCACTAATCTCTTTTGCCTATAGACCGTTCCTGAGAAGTACGCCAAGTCTGTCTGCAATCTGATCGGCTTGAACACACTCCGTGGCCTGACCATTATCCACTCATCCGGTGATGAGGGTAAGTAGATTACCAGTTTGCCAGATAGTGATTGAGCTAACAACTCTAGGTGTCGGCTCGGCCTGCCAGGCTGTTGATGGAACAACTCCTCAGTTCAACCCCATCTTCCCAGCAACTTGCCCCTACGTTACAGCTGTTGGTGGTACCTCAGCCGTGAGCCCAGAGGTCGCATGGAACGCGTCATCTGGCGGCTTCTCGAACTTCTTTGAACGTGCTTGGTATCAGGAGTCTGCCGTCGAGAAATACCTCACTCATGTCACCAAGGAGGCTAAGGAATACTACTCCAAGTACGCCGACTTTGAGGGCCGTGGATTCCCCGATGTGTCGGCCCACAGCTTGTACCCCTGGTATGTTTCGCTCTGACACGGGTCTAAAAGACTATTTCTGACATCATTATCCTCAGGATCGCGGTTGTTATCGAGGGCGAGGAGTCTCTCTCTGGCGGTACTTCGGCTGCTGCGCCTATTTTCGCTGGCATCATTGGTCTTTTGAATGATGCTCGTCTGCGTGCTGGAAAGCCTGCTCTAGGCTTCCTGAACCCTTTCTTGTACTCGGAGGGCTACAAGGCATTGAACGATATTGTTGACGGTAGCTCATATGGGTGCACTGGCACCGATCCTCAGAGTGATGAGGAAGTCTCAGGTGCACTGGTCATCCCCGGCGCTCACTGGAATGCCACCAAGGGATGGGACCCGGTGACTGGTCTGGGTACTCCTGACTTCGAGAAGTTGAAGAAGTTGGTCCTCTCTTTGTGAGTTATATCCATGCGTACATATATGAGGTGGGTAAGCTGGTCACTGTATCAACACTGCCACCGAGCACGTGTAATATACCTAAATAACAATAAATCAACCACGTATATAACGGAATTTCTATCATCACGATCCTAGTAAATGTAGTTCTGTGTAGCTCCCAAGGTCCGATTCAAGAACATGAGTATATCATAAACATTCGAACGCCACCGATGGCACCTATTGAATATCATGCACCTACAAATACAAATACTACCTACAAACACCACCCATGCCAATATTTTGTTATCCCAGAACCTTCCTAGGAGTCTCAACCAAGCTCGACGCTTCCCTCAGGAACTCCCTGTCTACTCCTCAAACGCCTAGCAAAGAATTGCATAACAGGCAACATCTCATCCCGATTAGATGGCATCCCGTCCCCCTTTCGCGCATACCGACTGACCTCAACAAACTCAAAAACCTGTTTAGTCCTACGCACCGCCTCATCTGAGACAACAATTGAATCCCGCCCGAATACCAACAACACAGGAGTGCGATTCTTGGAACCCGTTCGTGAACCAGAAAGCGGATACGGCGCCCCAATTGAAATCACACCCGCTAGAGGCTCACCATCGACGCCCTCCCCAGCCTTCCCAAGTTCCCGCGCAAGACTCAACCCAGCCATCCCGCCCTGTCCAAATCCAAGCACCAGGATCTCGCGCGGCCGGTAACCACATTTCTGGACTAGAACCCCCCGCACGACGTCCTTGGCGAGTATCGCTGGGCTCCTCGTGAAACCGGCGTCCATATCTAGTCCACCAGTGGAGCTGTCGAATGCGACATCGTCGCCCCAGTGGAAACCGCCCAGGTCGAAGGGGACTGGGGCGGGGGCTTGGACCGTGAGGACTGTTGTTTCGGGGAGGTGGAGGGCTCGGCCGAAGGACGTGAAGCCTGCGGCTGAGTCACCGAGGCCGTGGAGCAGGACAAGGATGTTTGGGGAGGGGCTAGAGGTGGGGTTGGGTGGGAGGGTGATGGTGACGGTAAGGTTGGAGGGAAAATCGGCTTGGGTTGGCGTTTTGGTGGGCATTGTGAATGTGCTTTTTTTTTTTTCTTTTGTGGTCCAGGACTTCAATTGGTGCTCGTGCAGCTGGAAAGCTTGTGGCTTAGCACCTCGTGCTCTGAATTTGTGGATAGGGAGCTCTGCTCTACCTTCTCAAGCTCTAAGAATAGAGCTCAAATTCGGTCTATCCGAACTTATTGTCGGGTGTAGCAGATTGTGGCTGCCTGTGGCTGAGTCTCCGAGTGCCGTCAATTGTGGCTGAAGCCCGGCGATTATGGATAATGCAACCCTTTGCTGATGTCGGCGGCGTTATGCCGAGGATCTTGCCTCGAAGGGATTGTTGAGAACCGATTGTTGCGGGGCTGTATGTACTGTATTGCGGTGTAAATTGAGGTGAAAATAGTGGTATTGTCGTTGCCTAGGGAGTATGTAGATTGATCCCCGCTGCCAAGACTCTCCGAGTGGAGGACCTTCGGTGATTTGGCTACGATCCCAATATGTAGTATCCTGGTATCATTTACATTTTGGGGTCGTTGAATGAGGACATTCGACTAGTTGCTCATAGCTTGCGTAGCCATGATGGTGCATGGTCGCTGATGAGTTATCACCGATCCGTCTTTATACTTGCCATTGAATGAATACGAAGGCTAATACCGAATAGACCATTGACACAATACCAGTCATGAAACCTAAGACGGCTCTTACTCCGTAGTTTATACTCCAATGTACAGTACCAAGCTAGAAGGGTAAATCGGATGTGGCGGCAGTCCTTGACTGCCACATGGGGCGGTGCAGGAGTACGTAATAGGAACCATACTGTGGTAGTTATCCCACCGAGAAAGAAGAACATAAAATGAGACACAAAAAATTATTAGTCGGAGTTCTACAGTTTTATCTGGAACTCAATTCAGCGGATTAACTCCAATACCACATACAGACTGGTCGGCTGTTCACCGCTTGTCTTCGTGGTTGATCCAATGCCAAGAACTCTCCTTGTAAGGCGTGGACAAGCCTCCGAGAGAAGCTTGGCCCGAAGACGCCAGCTTCATGCACTGCACATCAAAATACTCACCTCAGCTGGTACCGCGTATTCCGGAGGACCCATCTACTTACCGCTACGACTGATTGAATCTAGTGTTGCGTGTACAATGATTCAATTCGTTTATCGGGAAGCGGAGTAGGGCTGAATGGGTCCTGTCCCCCTCCGATCAGCGCGCGATTGGGCCGAGTGGGACACGTACTCGTACCCTTTTTCGGATATTGTTTCGGTTTCGTTTCAGTACTCGGAACAATTCAAGCAAAACGACCCCCATTAAAAGCCAGGATCATCACTGTCAGGGGTTGTTTAATAGTATGAAGGTTGTAAATGTCATCAATTGCGGAATGGTACGGTTACCGGTGCGGGATATAGAGCGACTTACTCGCCCTTCGCAGTGGCTTATGAGCAAATATTCCCGACAAAAAAGACTTGGCTAGCAGGTGATCGTCCTCGAGGGCCAGCCTAGGGTTTCGGCGTAGTTGAGGTCCGATGCAGCAGCCCAAGCTGGAGATCATGATAGGCCTCCCATCGACACTAAGATCCCTGCACTGATATCACTGGGTCACTTTTCAATTTAGCCCCTCCCTCAGCCCAACCCTCGGACATACACGTAACGAAGGCTGAGGAAGGCGGTGCGATCTATTAGCTCCACTGTGGAGGGCAACCACTCGGTTGGTCGGTGGGAATCCATGGTCCAACAGTATTTTGGAGGGTCCTACTCCATCTCCCTGCGACTATCCCAAGATAGCACCCCTCCAAAGGAAATTCACCTCAGCCACTCTGCCCACAGATTGGTGGGGCAGCTCAGGCTGAGATAGGAAAGGAAAGGAGCTGCTCTTAGCTACTATACTAAGAGGAACACGTATTCTGTAGACTTCTCGATTATTCGGTCCCCTGTTGCTCGGGTATAAGATCCCCCTGATCTCCCCTGCTGATTAGTACTTTTTTTTCTTTTCATCACCACGCCTCTTTATAAACCATTTTATAAAACACATACTCCAACACCATAACCAAAATGGGTTTCTTTGGTATGTTTAGACACCTACTTCATGCATTACCTATATTACTTGTGTCAACCATATCCGCAAGGCACAAATCAACCATTTCCCCTAAACGCAGGAGAATGTAATGAGCTGAAACTAACATGTGACCTAGACCATGCCGAGGAATCTCACCGCGAGGTGTATGAGAGAGGCCAGGAGTATCACCACGAGGCCAAGTTCTCGCACGAGGCTATCGCTGGCGCCGCTTCCTTTGCGGGCATGAAGGCTTGGGAGGACCACCAGCGCAAGGAGGGTATGTTGACCATCCACTAAACACTGTTTAAACTGTTCATGCGATCGGCGCAACTTACTGACTCATTATCACAGGCAAGCCTGTGAAGCACGCCTTTGCCAAGGAGCTTCTCGTGGGTCTGGTCGGTGCTGAGGTTGACAAGCTTGCCGAGACCAAGGGTATGGACGCAATTGATAGACAGAAGGCCCACCACGAGAGCAAGAAGCACGCCGAGGCGATGTACGATGAGCATTACGGCCGCCACGGCGGTGACGAGTGGCACCCTCACTACGAGCCTCACCAGCACTTTGAGCGCCGTGAGCGCTTCGAGCGCCAGTGGTAAAGGCAGCCTTGAAGGCACATTGGACGAAGACATGATTTTGTTTCCATGAGATATCCTGGGCTCCTTATCACCCAGTCTGTGTATAGGAAGACGCAATTAAAAGAATTACTGGAATCTTCAAGTTGCGAATACACCTTCATAGTTCTCCCCTGTCGGGTGGCTAAGTAGATAAAGTTTAGTGCCCTACGTAGGCATACGTAGGCATACGTAGCTCGGGAACTGTGCACAATTTATCAAAGCCCGCATGCTGCAGTTCAGGGTTGCAGGGCTCGGATTTTTTTGGTCTTTGTTTTTGCATGATTATCCCCCGGGCCAGTCATCACCATGAGAACCCGCCGAGCGACATTCCGGATCCACACCGCATTCCATTAAGCCCGTCGATCATAAGTGTCCGTCTGCGTTTTCCTCGCCTATGGTTCCATTCGTGTCCAATGATTGACCCATGGGCTGGTGCACTTGAGCAATACAGCATGGGATGAACTGCAGTGATTGCGAAGCCAAGCAGCATCAACTATGGAATCCTCAAGGCGCGGAAGATGAGCGCGGTTGTTCAGCCAGTTAGAAAGCGCGGCTGACCATTTGCGGGGCCTTATCGCCTGAGAATCCAGGTTTCAATGAAATCATCGTCAGCACGTGCACGAGCAAGCGTCGTTGATTGTTGCGATTGAAGTGGATGTACATGAGATGCGACTTTAGATCTTGGGGTACAGGAGTTCGAGAATTCTCGTCCCTGGTTCTTGCAGGATAGCCCTGGATCGACAAAATACGCATATTTTCGCTTTTGATGAATACTTTCCTCTTTGTTCTCTCTCACCTTATCAACTAGACCCCGAAAGTTGCGCCCTGCAGCTTATCTGCGCTGGGGTGCCTGCTACCCAATCCTAGTGAATTCTTCACCTCAAGTCTATAAATTGACTTTTTCACTTTTCATTTCTACCCAACCACCCAGAGGTATGCCATGACGGAGGTTCGCTGGCCAGGATGAAATTCGCGAAGTCTGTCTACCCCTCCTACCCAACGCAAAACACTTTCGATGGCTGACATCCCACAGAGAGTTGGAACAGGAACTGGTTCCTGAGTGGCGGGCAAAATATCTCGATTACAAGGTGTGACCTAGCTGTCCATGGTCCCTGTCATCAAGATAAATTTATGACTAACATGCTTTCTCTGTAGACGGGCAAGAAAAAGCTCAAGGCCATCACACGAGCAATCCAGAAGGGGAATCGAAGTCCCCTCCCCCCATCCTTTCGAAATGCTCCCTCCTCCCATACCGCGGTACAATCATCCTTCGAAACACCAACCTCCGATAAGCCTCTTGATGGGACGGCACCAGATGAGCCCTCATCGCCAAGTGCCCGTCGTCGGGGTTCGAGTTCCCAGCCCATCCCACGATCTAAGTCCTCGCCTGGGCAAGAGCGACAGCCATTACGTACTCCAGGATCGCGGTTTTCGGAGACTGTAGGGAGCTATGGGAGCATTATAGCGACGCCGCCTGAGCCTCAGGGAAAGGCAGGATCAGACGGGGCATCTTTCGAGCTACCGGATCCTATAATGGACCCAGATGAGTATGCGTCGCCGGGGCAGGATACCGACCAGGAATCAGGTCGTCGCAGGGAAGTCAGGACCCCTTCCCCGGTCATGACCAGGCGTGCTACATTTGGCACACCTTCGGCTCAGGCAGGGGGATACAGTCCGGCAGATCAAAGGGCCTCGGCGTTGGCAACGCATCCTACTTCTCAGAGTCTTAGTCTTCAAGGAGAAACTTTGAGCAAGACGAACTCACAAAACCGTGGGTCGCAGCTCCTTCGGCGAGTATTCTCTCATACAGAAGGCGAGGGAGCAGGGAAGAAATCCGCGATGGACTCTGCATTTGATGCTGAAAGACGTCAGGATGAATTCTTTGAATTCTTGGATAGCGAGTTGGCCAAAATTGACTCCTTCTATAGGATGAAGGAGCAGGAGGCCCATAGCCGACTGAAGGCTCTTCGACAGCAGCTGCACGTTATGCGAGATCAGCGCATCCAGGAAGTGTATGAGACCAAACGAGCCGTAAAGCTGATGAAAGATGACCAAAATCACCGGACCAACAAGCTCGGCAAACTCAACGGCTCCCGAATCAAGGATACATTTACAGGAAAAACTCGAATCGGGAAAAATACTCAGGCTTTGGCAGCGATGGAGACCCCGAGGATTCCTGAGCGAGAGCATGAATTCATTGCCAGCCGACGGGACTTTATGCGTCGACAGGATCCACAAAATAATGACGTGTCATATCGATCTGCGAAGCGCAAACTCAAGCACGCACTGCAGGAGTTTTACCGTGGGGTCGAGCTCCTGAAGGGGTATGCTTATCTTAACCGGAAGGCCTTTCGCAAGATCAACAAAAAATACGACAAAACCGTTAACGCCCGCCCGTTATTGCGGTACATGACCGAACGGGTTAACAAAGCATCCTTCGTGCAGAGCGAAGAGACCGAGAACCTGATCTCAGCTGTCGAAGATTTATATGCTCGATATTTTGAACGTGGTAATCGCAAACTTGCGGTGTCCAAGCTTCGCCACACCATCAATAGATCCGGGGATTATTCCCCCAGCACTTTTCGAGCAGGTCTCCTGCTTATGGCTGGCTTGCTTTTTGCTATACAGGCGCTCGTATATGCGTCACAGCATCTGCGCGCTGCTGAATCAATGGAGCGGGTTCGCACTAGTTATTTATTGCAGGTTTGTGCTCCCTTGCATCACCCTCGTGTAATCATCCATCGCTGACTCGACCTAGATTTATGGCGGCTATTTTCTGATTGTCTTTCACGTCATGCTATTCTCCTTGGACTGCATGATCTGGACTAAGTCAAAAATCAACTATGCATTTGTTTTCGAATATGATACCAGGCACACGCTGGAGTGGCGCCAATTTCTAGAAGTATGTTTACACCCCGGCATGCATTTACCAGCTGACTGATTTGATCTAACGCATTCTCAGATTCCCGCCTTCTTTATGTTCACCCTGGGCCTTTTCATGTGGCTCAACTTTTCATGGGTCAATGAAATGTATATATACTGGCCTGTTGTGCTCATATTTTTGACCGTGGTTATCGTCTTCTTGCCAGCCCGAGTGCTGTATCACCGCAGCAGGAAGTGGTGGGCATTTTCGAATGTGAGTCCAGCCTATTCTGATGTTTATATCTTTTCATTCTGACAAATGCAGTGGCGTCTTTTACTCGCTGGTGTTTACCCTGTCGAATTCAGAGATTTCTTTCTCGGTGACATGTACTGTTCCCAGAGTTACGCTATGGGGGTAAGGACTTTTGATTCCTTCGGTTTAAAACTGCACTAATTTCCTTTAGAACATCGAGCTATTCTTCTGTCTGTATGCCAACGCTTGGAGCAATCCTGCGCAGTGTAACTCGAGTCACTCCAGGCTGCTTGGGTTCTTCACCTGTCTTCCAGCAGTATGGCGATCTTTTCAGTGCATCAGGCGATATATCGACACAAAGAATGCTTTTCCTCATCTCTTGAATCTGGGGAAGTATATCTTCAGCATTCTCTACTACGCCACCCTTAGCATGTATCGCATCGACCGCCACACTCGTTTCCAGGCCTCATTCATCACGTTCGCACTCCTGAACTCTGTCTATACATCAGTATGGGACTTGATAATGGATTGGAGTTTGGGTAATGCTTACGCTAGACATCCCTTGTTGCGTGAAACGCTAGCTTTTCGACGAGTCTGGGTGTACTACGCCGCAATGGTCTTGGATGTCATCATTCGGTTTAACTGGATATTTTATGCCATATTTGTCAATGACATTCAGCATTCCGCCGTCCTCAGTTTTGTCGTCTCACTCTCGGAAGTCTTCCGTCGAGGCGTCTGGACCATATTTCGTGTGGAGAACGAGCACTGCACCAATGTGCTCCTGTTCCGTGCGTCACGAGACACGCCCCTTCCATATGAAATTGCCGCAACGCCAGCGCTCGATGGTGCCAATGTGGACGATGTCCAGCTTCAGGAACAGCAAAACACTCCTTTCATGTCTGCAGGCGATGCTGAACATGGAACACCAGCATCTATCTCCAGCCAACGTGCTCGAAATCGACGTCCTTCGGCCAGTTTCGCTCGCGTTGGTAACAAGGTTGCGGGTGCCCACGCTGCTGACTTCGAGAGACGACGCCTTCCATCTTACTTGTCCAGTACGGGAGCTGCGCGTGACGCATTGCGCAGTACTGAAGATTCCTCTGATGAGGACGAAGAGTTAACAACCGATGAAGACTCGGGTTCGACTGTTGACGGTGGCACCGACCACGTTGACGCGCAGCTGACAGGCGACCAGCGATCTGCGATGCACCGGATTATTGAATAATCCATTGTACGACTTGCTTGAACAAAACATTTTATGAATTTCATGATAGCTAGCTAGATCTTCCTTTTCGATGAAATGCACATATCTTTCAATATCATTTTGTCTCATTGAACACAACTATTTTAGTAGAGGACTATCAATATTCACGAGATGAAGAAGCTTCTAATTATTTCCTACTGTAATTCAGCTTCAAGATTAACCTTAAAAAGGTTGTTTTCTTCTACTATACTGCATGTTGTAGATCGATATAGTTGGAGCTCTCCGCATTCTCTTATCGGGGAGATAAATCTACACGTGACCCAATACCAGCGTCACATGGCCCGCGCCCCATTGTCATCCTGATCTCAAGGCTTCCTTCCATCCACTTCTCTCCAATACTTTCATCCAGCCAGGAGTCGAAAGAGACGCGAAATCAAAGAATATTGAAATCCGACAAAATGGCTGCGAACACCCGGTATCAGGCCGCCCCGCAGCGGGACTCTTTTGAGGACCAGCACTACACTCAAGCGCCACCATCTTACCAGGCAACTGCTGAGCCTGCTGAACCACTTGAGCCTCGCACAGAAAATGACAACCTTCCCGATGATTTCAAGGTATGTAGAATATTCTGAATATATTCTCTCATCAATGACAAGACAAGAACAAAAGATGCTGATCATGGTCTCTTGATATAGTTCGGTGGTACTGTGGCAGAGGGAACCATTGAAATCAGGATGCAGTTTGTGCGCAAGGTGTACTCGATCCTGTAAGTGCAGGAGCTTTCGAAAGTATTGGAGCTGAATTTCTGAACTAACCTCAAATCTCCTCCAGCACCGCTCAAATTCTCCTTACAACCATCCTCAGCTCCATCTCCTTTTTCAACGACTCCTACCGCATATGGATCCAGTCCAACTTCTGGTTGATGATAATCTCCATATTCGGTGCCCTCGGATTTATGCTAGCAACCTACTGGAAGCGCAAGTCTTACCCGTCCAACCTGCTTTTCCTATCCGCCTTCACAGTAACGGAAGCCTACTCTATCAGCGTGGTGACATCATTTTATGATGCACGGGTTGTCGTACAAGCTCTCGTCCTGACTCTGGGCATCTTCCTCGCCTTGACGCTCTTCGCATGCCAGACAAAATATGACTTTACAAACTGGATGCCGTATCTATTCGGCGCGTTGTGGTTCATGGTCCTCTTCGGTTTCGTTGCGATGTTCCTACCATTCGGCAGCGCCACGGAGACTGTGTATGGCGTGCTTGGAGCTTTGATATTCTCGGGCTATATCCTGGTTGACACACAGCTGGTGATGCGTCACTACCATGTCGAAGAGGAGATCGCCGCGGCTATTTCGCTTTACTTGGATGTGTTGAACTTGTTCATGTCCATTCTCCGTATCCTGAACGGACAGCACAACAACTAGGTGCAGGCCTTCAGAAATAGCGCCAGGATTTGACACCTATTTCCAAAGAAGATCACGAACAGTCAACGGTATGATAAGAATTAGTTTGGAATTAGTACGCTCCTCGGAGCTGGAATCATGAGAACCAGTGTCTGTCTTTTTCCTTCTTGTTTTGATTCACCTCTCTATCATAAGTCAGATCTTACATATTACTATCGTTTTACTCTTGGTTGAAATTTCGTTCGTCATCATGCTGTACAAGAGGCTCAATTTCCCTCGGTCTATATCACGAGAGGGGTTTCTTTGGATTGCTGTTGAAATAACTATACATAATATTTTACCCCACTCAAGTTCTCCCCGCTACTTCCGTTCAGACGGCTTGCCGCGTTTTAAGATTGGCACTACCCCATATTTCTAGCTCTCATTACTCGATGAGATGACCGTAAGTGCCACCGGCAGCTGCTATATTCTCCCCTTGCGGCTCTCGCTTCCTTGCTTCAACTACCGCCAGGTTTTGCCTGATCACACCTTCCCTTGCTTCGATAAGCATTAAATACCTTACCACATAATCAAGATTCCAGCAACTCGATGTACGCCTATAGGAGCCTCGGCCTGCCGAGTCTCAATGATAGTTCGTGCGCGCGCTCGAATAAGGAACATCCCAAACCTGAAAAAACAAGAACGAATCTCATGGCATGTACCTATCCTAGCAACCTTCAAATCATTCCATAAT
Source organism: Penicillium longicatenatum (assembly GCF_028827895.1). Lineage (NCBI taxonomy): Eukaryota > Fungi > Ascomycota > Eurotiomycetes > Eurotiales > Aspergillaceae > Penicillium > Penicillium longicatenatum. Next base: position 2,231,104 of record NW_026643120.1, on the reverse strand, counting down.
TTGACAGATAAACATCTTATAGTTTGCATTCTCCAGTTCATAGGAATACATAGTCGCACAAACTTCATTGATACCATAAAAAAGCCCATGAGATAAATAGCGGTCTTGAGATTGTAGATGTTCAAAGCCTATTCACTCTATGCTTTAAGCTAGAATCAATTCAGAGAGCACAAAACATTGGAAGAGCCATAAACGAATATTGGTCGGGGCAGCGCGTAGTGACTTCGGGCTTGATGTGGTTTCATGCATCATGAAGCCAGGCACATCTGCCCAATCAGCATCCTACGCTTACTTCTGCAAAACATGGGGACAGTCATTGGCCCCGAGGTGCCCCCCGTTGACGTAGGAGATGATTGAATTGGTCCAATTGAAAATAGCTATACTTATGTAGAATATGCTTGATTCCGGAGAGTTATTTATATGCAGTTCCAGTCCAGATATAGCACCTAGAACCACAAACATGACCAGCATTTGTGGTGACTAGGTGCGCTACATCTTCAAGAGTGCTGGGGACAGAATAAAGACAGAAACAACGAGCTAGCAGAAAAAAAAAGAGGGGAAAGAAGCAACAGAGGGAAAAGATAGCATCACAAGGCAACGATCAGTCAAGGGCGTGATGTAGACACACATCTCGCCTGGTTAGAACTATCATCATAGCGGGTAGCACGAACGAGTACACGACAAATGATAAGTTTGGGTCAACCCTTGCATTTCGGCTGCAGAGTTTTCCAATGAGAAGATGCTCCTTTCGAGAATCATGGATAGTCTGACATGCAGCTTGAACACCAATTCCGATTGATGAAGAAAGGGTGAGTGTAACCTGGCTTCACTCTCCGGTTGCCCGAAGTCTACTGGGAGTTTCATTCATTCCCAGCTGACTCTTGAAACGCGTCAGCTCATTTAAAATCCTAAAAAATCAGAAGCGAAGGATTATCATTCAAGGCTTCATGCGTCGATCCCAGGATCCTCATCGGATTATTGGCCAAAACACTCAGTTTGATGAATAATTCGTATGAATATGAATCATGAGGGACTGTAGGATAGTATCACAGCATGTATCTTCATGTTTACGATCCCCTAGAGGCTCACAAACAAGATTCGAGCCAAGATGTCCTTACACGACTCAATATTTGGTTCCTCGCTAAACAAGTAATACCATTTAATGAAATGGAACTCGCTTACCACTTGTGCGTGATCGCATCGGGAAAGGATATGATAAGATTCTCGGAGGCTATACCGCATGCCCAGGAAATCAGCCAGTAATCGCCCAGCCGGACTAATATTCTACAGGATAGAGGGTCAAAGTTGTGGACGCTGGGATCGACATGGTATTATTCCTCTTACAATGGACCGCTGGACCCGGTAATCTGTCAAGGAAGACATCCATCTTTATGAGGTGCAGAAGTGTTGATACTCGAGGCTAAGCCCCGTGAATTCCGTCTTGATATCACGTTCTTGGCGATTCATAACCAGGTGGAAACGCCCGGTGAAATGGTCGACGTCAGGGTCGGAAGTTATTCACACTCCGACATCCACCATACCCACTTCGAACTAAACTACTTTGGGGGAATTTCGGACTGAACCGATTTAAACTATGTCGATCCTAATACTTCAGGGCTGGGGTGCTGATATCAATCTGGGAAATTCAACCAATGACGATGGCGATTGACCGAAGGATGGTATACCTGGTGGATATTCAAGCGATTTCGAGTGGAGGGTTGCACGTCCGACGTGTCATCGTGGCCCAGATTCATATATCCTATGCCAATAGGCGATTTGCAGACGAATAAAAGTCTCTCAATACGTGGATAGGGAGAAAAATAGACTAGGATAAGTACCCGGTTGATTCGCCCACAGTATCTTTAATGTGTTCGTAGTGTTGACGCCAATTCATTTCCATTTCAACAACTATGCGAGCATCATTGACTCTGTTGGCTGGCTTGGCTGTCAGTCCGGCTTTGGCTGGGTGTCCATACGGCTTCGACAAGAGATCAGATGCCGACGACCATGCAAAACTTCAAGCCCACGCCAACATGCGCCGAAGCGTTCCTTCTTCCAGCGTTGCTTCTGCCGCCCCGACTTCCAGCAGCAGCGCTGATGGCAGCAAGGGTGTCTCTATGATGAACCGAATTGCTTCCGGAACGTCCAACCTGTATATTGCCAATGCAGATGGTACCAATGAGCGACAACTTCTCCCAGACCCGGCATATGAGTACCATGCTTCATTTTCGCCCGATAGAGAGTGTCACATTTACGACCGAACAAAATGGCGATGGAAACTCTGATATCTATCGCGTCCGGCCAAACGGCACCGATCTGGAGAAAATGGTGGCCACTCCTGCAGTTGAAGACTCAGTTATCATCCCAACTCGTCGTTGATGAGTGGTTACTTCCGCCCCGCTTGGTCTCCTGATGGAGAATGGATTGTATTTTCATCGGATCGGAACACGCAATGGAGTGGTCATGGAGAACCAAACTATCTGGGTCTCACTAAATGGGAGACGACGCAAGAGCTCTCAATCTATGTGATCCGTCTCGATGGAACAGACTTCCGCCAAATCGCTACGAAGCCCTACTACTGCCTAGGATCTCCCAAGTGGTCCAAAGATGGCAAACGTCTTGTCTACTACGAGATGACACGCGAGGACACCTACAACGCGCACAGTTCATTTAGTCTCTCATCAGCAAACTCCACCATCGTTTCGGTGGATGTTGCGACAGGCAAAGACCGAAAAGTGGAAGCTGATGGTGCTGGCATCAAAGTTTTCCCTCAGTACATTGACAACAACGGAACCATTGCCTATTTGCTCAAGAGCGGCGGATCCAATGAAGGCTTCTACACCACTTCTGGTTCGTTTACCAATTTCACTGGCACCGTGCGCTCACCTTGCTGGTCGCCCAATGGCAAGCAAGTCGTGTACGAGAAGACCACTTGGGTGGTTCGTGATGGTTACAAGCAACTTTACAACTGGGACCCTGAATGGGACTACCGCTTCACCGACGTCTTCCCCCAGTACTCCGGAGTGGATGGGCGAATCGCATCACTCAAAAGCAACTTGGAAACTCTTCCATCGTGACGCTGAACACCACCGGAGGAGATCTGAACCTAGTCTACGACCCCAGCACAGCTGATTTCCTCTCATCATCGCAAACCTCCGGCGCTGCGGCTTACAACCCGAACTGGTCTCGCGACGGCGAATGGCTTGTATTCGGAGTCGGATTCTGGTTCGAGACTCGCGAAGCATCCGGTGGCTGGATTGTGCAGTCGACCGCCAATGGCTTCTACTCCGAGGTCCTTGTCGACAGTGCATACTCCATCACAAACAGCACTACCCTCAACAATGGCTACCCTAGCTTTTCACACGACGGCAAGAAGGTCGTATACCGTGTCTGGGGTGCTGACACTGCAACCTACGGCAAGAAGTCTGAGATCGGTCTTCGAATTCTCGATCTCGAGACGAGAAAAATGACAGTCTTGACTACTGAATGGGATAACCTTCCGGAATACTCCCCGGATGGAGAACTCATCCTCTTCACCCGGAAAACAAGTGCTTCAACTACGATGTGTGTACTATTCGCCCCGATGGAACCGATCTGAAGGTTCTCACCTCTAGCGGAGCCAATGATGCGCATGCTGTCTGGTCTCATGATGGTCGCATTATGTGGTCGACTGGCATGAATGGGTTCCGGTATGAATGTGAATTATATGACGATACTTTCCAGCCCTATGACCAGATCATGATTATGAACAAGGATGGTTCAAAAAAGACACCTCTGACGGACTCCATGTGGGAAGATTCCATGCCGCTGTATCTCCCCAAGGCTGTTCTATGATCCGCGAAAGAGATTCTTTATCTTGCTGATAGCCAACGGATATGATACGAGGACATTTGAACTCCGTTATTTCAAGATCCTAGAGTCGGATCTAAAGAAAAATATTTGCCTTTGCTTACATGTACCCCAGATTCTGTCTTTTTCTGTGAATTTATCTAGGTATGCAGTTGACCGAATGACAAGCTTCAAATTGTATGATATACGAAAGGAACCTCGAAATCAGAGTTTTGGAAATAAGATCAATGATTCAACAAATAATCCTAGGTAGATACTACCTGAAATCCCAGTCCTAACATTATACTGAGGTCGAGTGCCCGTAATTACGAATCGAAATCTTTGCCACGCCGCTAGGTGATGGTTGCCAATCGGAGCAGGCCAGCCTTGGATCATAGAAGCACAGAAGTTTACGATGGTTTACAGTGGCCTGAAGTGTCAAGAAATACTGGGGAACGAAAATCGAGCCGGCTGTAGTACAAGATGAAAATCAATTCGTACTTGGCGAACGAATCATACCACGAAGCGAATGACAATACAGCCAAAAAAGGAAAAGCAAAATAATGCTACTCAATACAACGCTCTAAACGCCAAACAGTGCATGCCATAAAGAGACCATGGTTTGTGGCCAATGTAAAAAGGCGACGCAATGAAGCGAGCCCAGAGTGAAAATTCACATCTAGAAGATTCATGAAAGCAAACGCAGGACTGTTTTCTGCCTGTAGACAGCAAGCAACAAAAATACTAGAAAATCGGAGTATCTGTAATTAGACGGTATATTGCGAATTTATGCAAAAAGAGGACCTCAGTGAGAGGCAATAAAGAAGGTGTTGGTGATCAGACACACCACCATGACCACAACGCCGTACCCGGCAAGGGCCAGGCTTAGTCGACGGAGCAAAGATTTGCGCCAGTGGCGGGTATGGCGACGAAGGATGCCACTCTCAGTTAAGGATCGAGCCAAGGAGCCCTCCCCGTCATCTTCGACCTCCCCATCCTCATCAGACATGTCATCCGCAGCCTCGTCATCTTCCTTCAGGAGGCCCCGATGGGCCGGCGAATCTGGCGCCGAAATCTTGTAGTAGAACAAACCCGGCAGGATAAAGCTGATACTCGTGCTACCAGTGCTGCCAACATAGGCTAGGACAGCTTCAAGGGATGACACGGTCATAGCAACGAGGTAACTCAGGATGAGGATCGTAGTGGTGATGATCGAAAAGCGGAGGTCACTCATCGGTTCTGGTGTACGAGTCCCGCGAGGTCCCAACAGCGGATGCCGATGGGGCGAGCCGCCTTCGGCACCACTGGATTTGGGGTTAGGCCGCCATTTCAGCACCGCATCAACTGAAGCTCGGCAGGGGTGGCATTGCAATGGGTAGGAGAAAATGACGAGCATGACAATTGCTGCTCGCCCGATAGTGGCGTAAACGCCTGGAGGGTACATGCCGACAATGTTGCCCCCGACGTTGTTACCAAAGGAGAGGTAACCAGTGATAGCGACAAGGATGTAAGTGGCAGCAGCACTGCCGGCACTGGCGAGGACAACGCTAGTTGTACGGAAATGGCTGTTGTTGGCGATTTCGTTGAGAATAGAAAACATCTAATCAAAAATTAGCTTCCAAGGAAAGAGGACGCAAGGTATCGCTGAAAGCCTACATTCTGGTGACATGTGAAGGCAAAGATGATCACAGGCAGACTGCTCAAAGTCGGAATGGGACCTGCCCAATGGCCCACGCGGATTGGACCCCGATCAGCCATTGTGTCACCCTTGATAAAATGATAGACTACCAGGACAACGAGGTAGGCCATCGATATAAGAGCAGCAATGCTGGTGTACTTCAAAGAGTCCAATCGGCGCAGGTAGGAGAGAGGGATTACGATTAACCTGTCCAGCAACATTGTTAGTATGATTGTCGGATGAGAATGAATTCTCTACAGAAGCACATACATGAAAGCAGTCACCCAGAAATGGCGATCTACCAGGAAGTCGTATGAAGGGTCGCCGCCCACGAATCCTTGGACCACTCCTGGCATGAGATCGCCGATAATGATGAGATAACTCACCCCGACGCCGAAACATTTGATCGCGATAGCAGCATCAAAAACCACAGCAGCATTTGGGTATGTAAGCTGCGAAAGCGCAAAGAATGATGCACTGCCTCGATCCAGATATTGCGCGCATCGAGATTGAAGATAGAGGCCAAATCCTGCAGTTGCAGCCGACCACAAAATAACGAATATGCCCAGCACGATTCCAAAATGCGATATAGCCAGAGGCATCGCTAAGACACCGGCTCCGATGACTGAGATGGTTCCAATTAGCATCCATCTAGTGTCTCCATTATTCGCCTGGTTCGAACTCACTTGTGTTGACGAGATTGATCACGCTACTGGCCCAGCTAGCTTCACCGACGACTCCTGTACTTCGTTTGCCCCGACCGATGCGCCTAATCCAGATATCAACGTTAGTCATTGTATTCTTAGGACGCTTGACAAGCAGATAACGCCTTGACTCACCGTCGTAGTCCGCTTTGAGAGGGACCGGCAAGGCCACCAACGGCCGCCTCTTCCTCCATGGTGATGAGAATGAAACTGTTATACCGATTGATTAAAAGGAGGCACAGGCCCTAATAGCAACCGCGTCCAGCACAGCTGGGCAGAAGATGGTAGGCTGGGGAGATATGCAAAAGAGAAGAAACGGCGCGCTGGCCTCCTCTTATCAGTTCGGCCCCGATTAGACCCACCCACATGACTTTGTCTCTCCGCACTTCCTCCGCTGAACGATTGTGGCTTGCTCACAGATATGGCATCATAATCTTCGTTATCACGATTCTACAGACTTAAATTACAACTTTGAAAGTCCCCATCCTTTTTGTGACAAAAGCGCCCAATTTTCGTTCTCCACCGCCTCGCTGTCCGAGACCGTATTACCTGGCCGATTTCCAGGGCCCTCATCGTTAAACTGTTTAACTTCCCGCACCGTCTTTGACACTTCAATAATCGTCCCACCTTTCACCCTGTACTGCGTTCCTCGACCAGATCGATCTCCAATGATTTCGCTCACCTGATCCTGCTGTACCATCGCCAGCATCACCTCTCCCACTTCCTCGGGCGTCACCCAGGAGTCAGAGCTGTCAATCACCATTTTCATCTTTTCGGGATGGTCTGTCCACAAGGGAGTCTTGATAACACCCGGAGCCACTGCCGTGACACGAATGCCAATCCTCTCCAGTTTAGCCAGCGATCGCACCAGACCGTTGATGGCATGCTTCGTGGCAACGTAAATTGGGGCCGAGAACGACTCGTTCTGTCCAGCAATGCTAGAGATGTGGATGATATGCTTTAGGCGACCGTTATCGCGGTGCTTCTGGAAATGCGCAATGGCCAACTGTGTGACACGAATTGGGTGGGTGATGTTGATGTCCACCAGTGCGTATCGGCCGCTGTCGCGGGAATCTTTGCTTGCGGTCGAGCCAGGTGGACGCCAGAAATTGGTCCAGTGCTGTGAGGAATTTGTTAGCGGGGTTTCATTCACCACTCGGCATCGTAGATTATAGTAGTCTTTGCGGTATGAATACATACTGGCTCGTAGATCCCCGCGCCCGGGCAAACAATGTCGATCGCGCCGAATTCTCTCTCGGCCACCTCGAACATCCGCTCAAGTTGGATCCAGTCTGTGACATCCGTCTGCTGGAACACAGCTCGTACAGGTCCAGAGGTATGTTTATCAACTAGCACCTGCGCCTCGGGTCGTAAAGCCAGGTCGGCGATGACAATGTTGCATCCATTTTCCACTAGCAATTTGGCAAAGGCCAGATTGATTCCTAATGGGAAGGTGAGCATATCTACAAAAGCGATGCTGTAAGATTTTAACTAGGATAGCTTACCAGAACCTGCACCGGTGATAATAGCTGTTTTGCCTTGAACTGAGACTGCCATTGCCGTGTATGGGGAACCTTCAGGTAAGTGAAAATCGTGCAGGATAGAGTAACATCGCGAAAATCTACGTCTCTTATATGCTTACACGACCTTGTGGAACTTCGGGTTCTATTGGAGCGAGTATTATAGCCGTTTTGGAGAAGAGGGGGAACCAGAGGATTTAACCGCCACTACTGTAGTATGCAGTATGTTTTGTCAAGAAGGTTCGCCGAGGCCGGCAAAATGCCCGAGATCTCTGTGCTTCTTTCGGCTTCATATCTGGGTCTGCTTGGCTGCTTTTGGCCAATCTGACGGGTCGCTGCGATACATGGCTTTTTCATTTCTTCATTTTCCTCCCGAGGTCCACTGGATCGTCCGTGGAGCAGACGGACTCGCTCGCCAAAGTTACCTTTTAGAGATACCACGGCCTCATAGGAAAGACGGAATAAGGCTAGACATAGTGTTTTTGCAGAATATAGGTCGTTCTCGTAGATTACTAGGGCCTACTTTATTTTCAGGGCTTGATATCTATTTGCGTCGAGTCGGCGTAACTCCGAGCATCATAGTCTGGCGGTTATGATGACCTCATCTGACGACTACTGCGGATTGCTTTCCAAAATAGGCAATACAAGTCACCTATAAGACTGTCGATTCTGCCCATTGTGCCTCTATGTCTGTGAATTGTCGAATCCCGTTATTTAAATGTCGATATGCGTATTCGGCTTCGGTATGGCAAGCATCGCTTCTCAAACGGACACTATGGTAGGTACTCGGGAAGGTTCAGCGTGATTCTTCTATTTTGGACAAAACCTAAGGGCTTACAGGCTATTGGTACTAGTTGTTTATGGGTGGCAGCATAAAAACTTATCTTCATGGCACTTTCTTTTGGTGTAATACGCTTTTTACTAAATATATATGTATCATGACAGCAATAATTTATGGGGAATAACTTGTGAAATAGCTACATCAGCCAAGGAATAAGATGTAGTAGCCTGGGACACTCCTTTCTTCCTTGAACAGTCACAATTTATATCGCAATCCTTTCCTAATGTAAGGTAGCAATCAGTTCGTGATCTCACAATCAGCCAATACAACCAAAGGAACACCTGTAGCATCCGTGTGATTGTATCCAACTTCAGAGCAGCAATATACCCGGTTTGGGGAGAGTTGTTCATGATCGACTCAACAGTGATATTGTAGCGCTCGTTTGCAATTTTCTGAATCGTATCACCCGGAAGGATAGTGTAGACGTGAGGACCACCGTAGATACATGTTGCAGTTGTTTCGGTGTTGTTTGTGCTGAAACAAGAGGTGTCGTCGGGGAATGTTGCAATCTGAGGAATGAGCAATGACTCATTTGTGTAAAGGTAATTGGGGTCGGCGAGAACGTTGACTCGGGCAATGTCGCAAGCACCGACACCATGCTTGGTGGCAATGGTGTAGATAGTGTCATTGGCTTTCACAGTATAGGTACCGTTGCGGAGGGCAACATTCAGGTTGAGAACACTTCCGGCTTCCGATGGAACTAAACAAAAAAATATCACTCAGTAGTTGAGGTGACGTAGAGACGGGAGAGTACTTTGACTGACCATTGTATTCAATTGTTGCCGGAAGAGCAGTGCTCATCCTAGCCAAGGCGATGAGACCAACCAGTTGCTTTAGGCACAGCATTGTTCCAAGCGAAGTAAGGTAACGAGGCCAAGTAGCAGGAAGGACAAAGATTCAATTTTTTGTTGCTGCAGAAAGTTGGGTTGAAACTGATGTATGAATCTGTTCTTGGGGAAGGTTATTTGCTCTATTTATACCACAACGTTCTGGACTTCAAGAGAAACAAGCTTGAGCTATGTCCGAGGCTCTACACTTCGGGACTGAAGTCTCGTCCGACATTTGCATCCAGCTAAGGCCCAGAAGGAATTAGGTTTTCTTCTCATTAGTGAAAAGCTTCATGTACCTGTCCGCTACCTTGTGGAGTAAATACCATCAGCCACTCGGATTGTTGCGCCAATACGCTTTCTTTCGCCTAGTACAAGTTTCCCCCGCCTTCTATATTACAATCCCCACAAACCTGGAGTTTCCTTGTGTTTGCTACTATTGAACGAAAGGAGTGTGTGAGGCATAGTCCATGCGGAAAAGCACACAAAAATTGACATGCCTCTCCATTGATAAGAGTGTCGTCGAGCTGACCTACGTCATTGGGTCTATACTTTGGTTGGAGTAATCGTTGAATGAGTATGAAAATCGTGGCTTTCGCCTGCATTTGACGTCAAAGTTAATTCTATTCAGCATTTGGGAAAAAGTATGAAGCACTGAGGGAAGATGATATAGCCGGAATCCAACGCTAAGACACATTTATCCATAACACACTTACTGGGAGATCCGCCTTTTGCAGAATTTGGCTCTCTGGGTGGCTACAAGAAATTTTCCGTTGACATTAGCGTGCGATTTGTAGTTGAAGACTCGGCCTTTGTGACCCGTTTCGGATTGGCAGCTCCGGGTTTCTAAGGGTGTTCCCCGGAATATGAACTTCCCCACGCCAATTTTCTTCTTTTTGACCAGTGGGGGCTCAAGAATCAACAACCTGCTGCTCTTTGTACCGAACAAGGCCTAATGGCTTGGAAATGCCCCGAAAAAAATCTCGGTATTTCTAAAATGTCTCAGTCGTAGTCTCACAGACAGACTGGTTGTTGGCAATGGATCTCCTTGTTCAAACTGGTCATTCACAATACTTCGGAGTATGTCAATAGGCTCGTGACTATTGAGTTACGGGTATTCCCACCAGTTGATCGAAGCCGCTTGGGGGGAAAAAGGTGGATTTTGAGTAGACCGTAATGGACAAATGAGTCACTGTGGCGCCCGAGTACAAAAGATCCGGGATTTGGAATCCAAACGCACTTGAGTCAGCAGCTTTCAGACATTTGAGACTGGAAGTCAAGGTAATCAATCTAGTGAGCTCTTTGAGGCCGAATAAATGCTGATTTCGGGCCTTTGAGACTCTTCATCATCCAGACTCAACCCAAAACAACTATGACCTCCGCTCAGCCTCTTAAAAAGCGATTTTTCAGCACCGCCTCCCCTTGGGAAGCTCGGATAGGTTACTACCGGGCAGTGCGTCACGGGGATCTGATCTGGGTGTCTGGAACAACCTCCGCAGATCCAAACTCATCTCCATCAGCACCACGGGTTCGTTTTCCTGGTGACGCTAAGCGACAAGCATGTCTTATACTGGAAGAGATCATTGAGGCCATTCAGGCCGTGGGGGGCCGAGGTGCTGAAAGTATTGTAAGATGCCGTATGTTCGTCAGCAGGAAAGAGGACTGTGGCAAGGTAGGGGAAGCTTTTCGAGAGATTTTGGGAAAAGACCGCGGAGGGCAGATAGGGGCGGCTGCAACGATGATTGTGGCTAATGGGTTTGTTGATGATAGTATGCTCGTGGAGATTGAAGCTGATGCGGTTGCCGACTTGGTTGATTGAGATAACATTCGAAAGTCGACTAAATTTCCATCCCAGAGGTCTTCAACTGCTACTGGCAATGTTCCTTTCTTTCTTCTCTCTTTCTCTCTCTCAATGTAAGTTGGAACCTTGGAAAGTGTACGTACACCTGAACAAGCTACCAGGAAATCAATGCTCTCAAAAGAATCCCAAATCATGGATTATATATTAGAATATTGGCATCAGGGACAGAATTGAATTCACATTAAAGCCACGGAGTCTCTTTCCTTGAGATCTGTCCAAGATTATTGAGAGTAAAGATTCCAAGCGGGCCCGCATAGCCCAATTGCCGAGTACGTATATGTCGTGGACGGATTGAGTAATGCAAGTCCCCAGCCCAAATTTTCGTTAACAACCTACAGAATTAAGAACCTTGATACTAGAAGTATTGTAGTTTGGTTAGACACTGACTGCTACCAAACTAAGATACTAGTCGCTATCCAATAAGCGTACGAAGGTGGACTTGGAGAAAGTAAAGAGGTCACGTCCGCTTTGATTGGGTCCGGGGGAGATCACCGCCCGCGGTTCGCCAGAAGCTCGACAAACACCACCTCACTCAAGTCGGTTCATCAATGCTCGCGCGATAGCAACATGTGGCTCCAAGTGGCCCTCTTTATCGCTGCGTGCGTGTCGCCCGCAGCGGCTATTTACCCCGATGAGGTCAATCACATTGATTTCCACCACGCCCTCATCGGTACCCCCTCCCCCGACTCGACCTTCTTCCTCAAGCCTTCCTCCGCCTCAAATGCATCTCTCCTCTACACAATCTCCGACAAATCGATTTTGGGTGCCATCAATCCTCGCGACGGGGCTTTAATTTGGCGTAAGGATCTCTCCCAGGCGGGCTCTCCTACCAACGGGGGCGGCATCCTGCGCGGCTCGGATGGACATAATGCTGTTGTCGGCGCAGCTGGAAATTACATCTCATCTTGGACTGCCCAAGATGGTAAACTGATTTGGGAAAACAAGTTCCAAGATGGAGTGGTTGCGGACGTAGAGCTGCTGGAGCTGGCGGAGGCCAGCGCGACATCCGGTGCTAGAGATACACTGGCATTAGTTGGTAGCGAAAGTGCCGGCATTGTGAGACGGTTGGATGGTAACACTGGAGAGACGAAATGGGAATCGAAGGACACCAGGTTAGTATGCTCTCGCGTTTCTTGAAGCTGTTGCTGATTAATCGGTCTAGTGGTGATGTTGCGTTCCAAGTGTCATCTTCTCCCACGGAGGTCTTCTACATTTCGCTCCAGTCAGCTTTGCTGAAGGGTTACAAGCTCAAGGTCACTGCACTGGATCCCGTGAATGGCCGCCAAACTCGCCAGTATGTCTTAAATTCGGAGAATGAAATTGCGACCCCAGAATCCGTTCTCTTTGTAGGCGCCAATGTTGCCTCGCCCTTGATCGTCTGGGCGGATAAGACATATAAGACTTTGAAGGTCAATGTCATTGGCACAAAGCAAATCCAAACAGTCAACATTGAAAATACCTCCGGCCAGGAAATTCGACAGATTACGGTTCACGCTCCTCATAAACTGAACTCGCTCTCTCACTTCTTGGTCCACTACGTGACTGAGACCGGTGCATGGGCTGAAGTTTATCATGTGGACTTGCAGACTTCGGCTGTGACCAAGGCGTATCAATTGCCCTACCTGCAGGGACAGTCTGCGGTGGCTACTAGCAACATTGATGCCAATGTTTACTTTACCCGCATTACTGACTCTGAGGCTACCATTGTTTCTTCCGCATCGCACGGAATTTTGGGACGCTGGGATGTGAAAGCCGCCTCTACTGAACGTGCTCTGCACGCTGTGTCAGAAGTGATTTCCAAAGGAAAGTCGGTAGCTGTGCGTGCTGTTGTTCTGCGGGAAGCTGGAACCTGGGAGTTGGTTCGTAATGGTCAAACCGAATGGACTAGGCACGAAGCCTTGATTGATGCTGTGGCTGCAACCTGGGTTGAACAAGAAGTCCAGGAGAACCTGGTTCATGAGCTAGAAGTTGAGGGACACGAAAGCTTGATTGGCGCATACATCCATCGGGTGAAGCGCCACATCCGTGATATCCAGCATCTCCCAGACTGGCTGAAAGAACTCCCTCAGCGTATTGTGAGCAGCGTGCTGACTGATGAGGTCACTAACCTTGATAACTTTGGTGTGGCTAAGCCTGTGATCGTAGCCACCAAGAGTGGCCGTCTTTATGCCTTGAACACTGGCAAGCAAGGCGCCGTCGAATGGAGTGTTCAAGTTGAAAAAACTTCACAATGGGATGTGAAGTCTATTGTGACCCGTCCTGGGGTGGCGACAATTTATGCAAGTGACGGAAGCTCTGCAACTGTCAACGTCTCTACCGGTGAAGTGACTTCCCGTACTGCTCCTACAAACGTCAAACTGCAATCCATTGTCTCCCTAGAGAATCATCCGATTCTTGGAATCAATGAAGATGGTTCTCCGGCTGCTGTTTTCGACGATAGCATCGGGTTTCTCGTGACGACCAGCGCCGATGGTCGTGTTCTTGGCTGGTCCGGACAGGACAACAAGTCCCCAGTTTGGGAATTTGTGCCTCCTTCCGGCCAGAAGGTCGTGCATGCAACATCTCGTCCTGTGCACGATCCTATTGCATCGATTGGCAAGGTTCTCGGTAACCGGTCTGTTCTGTACAAATACCTGAACCCCAATCTGGCGCTAATCACCGCTGTGAACGAGAAGGACAACACTGCCGGGTTCTACCTCCTGGACGGTGTGTCCGGCAAGGTGCTATATGCCACCACCCAGAACGGTGTTGACCCGACGCAACCTATTGCGTCAGTCATAAGTGAGAACTGGTTTGCTTACTCCTTCTTTGGCGATGATGTCGATGAATCCTCTGCCAAGGGATATCAGCTCGTGATCTCCGAGCTCTACGAATCACCTGCTGCTAATGATCGTGGACCTTTGGACTCGGCTGGAAACTTTTCTAGCCTTCACGGCAACGATGGTGATAGCCCCCCATCACCTCATGTCGTCGCCCAGGCATTCGTTATTCCTGAGCCTATCTCTCACATGGCTGTCACCCAGACTCGCCAAGGAATCACTACCCGCCAGCTCCTCTGCACTCTGCCAGAGTCTAGCTCTATCGTGGGTATCCCCCGTCCCGTGCTGGACCCTCGTCGCCCTGTTGACCGAGACCCTACCTCTTCCGAGGCGGAAGAAGGACTTTTCCGTTACGCTCCATTCCTAGAGTTTGATGGCAGATGGTTCCTGACTCACGTCCGTGATGTTTCGGGCATCAAGACTGTCCTGTCACGGCCTACTTTACTGGAGAGCACCAGTCTTGTCTTCGCTTTTGGTGGCGATATCTACGGAACACGAGCTACTCCTAGCCAAGCCTTCGATGTTCTTGGCAAGAGCTTCTCTAAATTGCAGCTTGTTCTGACAGTAGTGGCGTTGTCGATCGGTGTCACCTTCTTGGCCCCTATGGTGAGTTTGTCTCTTCTCATTGCCCGATAATATCTGATGCATCTGCTAATCACCCAATCTGTAGGTCCGAAAGAAGCAAGTCAATCAGCTGTGGAAAGCTTAACTAAGTAAATGGTGGTTTCCTCACTCCCATAGATGCATGCATATATCTGAAATGGCGCGTTTTTAAGAATGTAATCTATAGTTTCTCACAATTATTATTTGGATTTTATCCTAGCAGTCTTCAGGCCATTGCACAACGCATGAAATTGGTGGAGGCATGCCGATCTTCAACAGGTGCGCAATTAGTACGGAAAGAGCGTGTACTTGCGATAGGTGGGCGAGCTCAGTCATATTCAGCACTCATTTTGAACAAACCTGATTTTACCTCACCTCGGGTTCTTCAACTCGCCATCCTTGCCCGCAATGTGCTATTCACTATCAACCGCCGCTGGGCAAGAGCTGACTAGCACCCTGCTTCGGTGGTCAATCTAGGATCGATAGAAATGATGCAAGCGGGGAGGGGTGGAGTATGCTCCAATTTCTCATCGGTCAGTTTAGATTCCTCTCTATTGCTCCAGCGATACCATTGCTAGTCCCTGGCCCAGGCAGAATCCTAGCTCAGAAAGGATTGTCGAAGGGTCTTGGCTTCTCTAGAGGCCAAACACGCCTTTTATGATTGTCCAAAGGTTACACCGAAACAAGCAAGCAAGGTCGATACTGATCTACTGATTGCCTCCTGTGCACCGGATTCATAGGCTAGTCGGGAATCCTTTCTCAATTTCTAGGAACCATGGAACCATGCCTCTTGGAGAGTGGAAAATCTTCACATATAGGTATGCCGAATCGATGTAGTGATGCCGTTGTAGGACTTGACTGAGATTATTCTCATCACTCTAAGAGCCTGAAACAAGTGTACTGTGTACCTTTCCAGCAAAGAAGTACTGTGCGTATTGCTTTTTCTATATACATAAATCTTACCCATCGGTTTTATCTCGGGTTATGATATCTTCCTCGAATGAAGTCTAAGAAATTGATCAAGTAGTACTATATTATCATTACGAACATTATCAATTAGGTACTTCATTATATATAGCTTTGGTGGTGGTGTAGTAGGGGCTTAGGTGGCCAGACTGACGTACTTCAACAGGGGGGGGGAGAGTATTCAGGCATTCTGATAGGTTGATTGAGCTGACTAGGCGAATGACTCAGCAAAATGGGAGTGTACAAAGGTGAGTGTTCTATAAGTGAGATTTCTGTATGGGAAAACCCGGAAAAGTGGGTTCATCCAAGCGGATGATACTATAAGCAGGAGTGTTCTAATACCCGCCGTACTATAAGTGAGAGTTGACTATATATCAACCTCCAGGTGCTATACTCCACATATCTTCGGAGACACCATATCATTCAACCTTTTTGCTTCTCACTCCATTAACCTTCGACCGAAGTTTTCAACCATCTTCGAGATTAAAGGCTAGACTTGTGTTTTCACACTCTTACACTGCTTGATCTCGAGGTCTCTTTACTCATCTAACCCAGTCCTTGCCTTTCCACTTCTCCTCTTGACACATCCTTGACGCATCCTCATACACTCTCGGCATATTTGATCACAAGACCATTGAGCTTGCTATAATCAGAGCAGATCATCGACTATATCTCACATTTAGTCTCTCGACGTTTGTGATATATTTGCTCGTTGATTCACTCAACAAGTTTCCAACAAGTCTGCTTCTCATTATCTGATCAGATTTTTAAAACCTCCACCTCTTCTTTTCTCGTTTTCATTCTTCTACATCAACTTACAACATCTACACCTTTGATCACTTTTCGAATACTTGGCCCAGTTGTCTGTCTCGGTATGTGATTTCACATCGAATCTTCACACGCTCCACTTGCTTGAAACTTGCCTTTGCATCCATTCTCCGATGACATTTGTTTCGACATACCTCTTCCTATTTGATCTCACCGATTGCTATTCGCTTCATACATTATCTCCTTCACAATTTTCGACAGCTTTTTCAACTTTGATTCACACATCTTTTTTCTACCACCACTTTTGACCATACATTTATTGACTAGTGGAGTTTTCAGAAACAAAATGTCGAAGAAAAAGACTTCTGAGCCTTGTGGAATCCTTGGTGTGAGCTATACCAAGGATTGGGTGAAGAAAATTGATGGATCTTGGCCTGCTCTTGTTGGCAGTTTTGCAAAGGTCAACACTCTTCATATGCCGGATACCAGGACATTTGACAGCATAGCACTGGCAAAGGAAAGCCCAATGAGAACATGGGTTAACCAGTACCTCGAAGCCCGTGAAAAAGAGTTCGGACACCCATCGAAAGCTCCGAAGACCTTGAGAGGCAACTGGGTCGACAAGATCCTGAACGAAAAAGTCTGCAGAGAAGTGCTCGAAGATGCCAGTCCACCAAAGATTGGCATAAATGACGTGACCGCGGATGCCCTTGCTGCCATGAGCACCCTCTGGTACGCCGTGAAGTGCATGAAGGCCGTGCCACGTCTTTGTGAGAAGTCGAAAGTCGAAGACACTCCCTTGAGTCTGGATCCATACGACGTGTTGCACATGTGCATATTTCTTGCAAACTGTCATCGATCGTTCAAAGGGAGAAATATCGACGCGGAAATCTTGAATAAGCGCAATCAAAACCGAATTCTCCCTGTGTACGTGGAAGCCAGACCTACAAATCATTCAGCTTCCGCTTCGGCTTCCGCCTCAGCTTTGCTTTCGATCTCTCCTGGGCAGTCATCCAGCTCTGGAGATTTGGACGCTCTCAGAAGAAGCTTGCTTGGGATGGAAGCTTATTCTCCATTTGAAGATTATGCCAACCTCCAAGCACTTGGTCCCAATGCACCTTCCGCGAATGAGAAGGCTGTTGCGGAGCTAATGAATTCGATTCAACGTGCCCTTATTCGGCCTCGACCTGGACCACAGCCTGCAATGTCAGACGATGTATACAGAGTTCTGCACAATTATTTCGTGGATGAGGATAGGGACTTTTCCAAAGATTGTGTTCTTTTCGAACCAATTGACACGCAACCACGACAGACTAGCCTGGACACTCATGTTGCCCTGGTAGCATCTATCGGCGAGGCCATCATGACAGCCAACGATGAAGGAGATGACCATGAAGCTGCCAACAATATGGATTTGGCAGACGACGTAGGTTGCGCGGTGGTTGAAAGGAGAGACTATACCATGTCTGCCAGAACCAGAGAATTCCAAGATGCTTGCAACAAAGCAGGGCTGACCGTGACGAAGGATGGTGTGTATCTCCACTCTCACAGAATTAGCAAGCCGGTTTCTCTGGAGCCTTGGCAGGCTACTGCCGTGGCATGGATGATGGACATGGAAGAGCAGTCACCACTACACGGAGGCATTCTTGCTGATGGGTGCGGACTTGGGAAGACGCGAACAACGTACACCCTGATGGAACGTTCACTTACCAAGACTTCTGAGAACGGAACATACTATCCACAGCTTGTGCTATGTCCAAAGAGTCTGCTCGATATGTGGTATGCAGAGGCTATGGAACATTTTGGAGATACCTTCGTGATCAAGGTGTTTTATGGACCCCAGCCAAAAAGCCCCAAAACCCACCGTGAGGAGTGCGTTATAAACAATAATGACGTTTTGATGGAGTATTTGCGAACCCTGGATTCCAGCAGTATTGAGACTTTGCGAGTTGTCATAATCAGCACTTATGACACATTTGCTTTTCGAACAACACACCAGAGTGGTGGAAGGGGGGTAGACCCTGTTCATCTGGAAAGTGATGATGAGAATGACCCGGAAAATTCTCACTCAGAAGTTCATTTAACTTCCAGTGCTGGGAATGACGACGAGTGTCTTGACCTTGATGTCATAGATACGATCGAGGAAACGGAGTCTACGGACGATCCTAGATCAATTCTATCAGACCAACGGCCTGCTCAATCAGTGAGATATGCACTGGGTAGCCAAGGCTCTAAAACAACAGCCAGTGCTATCCAAGGACTCGGGGTTGTTCAAAGTGATAATATGAGCACCGCTATCAACTATGTGAGCCGATTGAAGGCTTTCAAGTTTAGCAGAATCATTTGCGATGAGGCCCACCGAGTGAAGAACATTCTGAGCAAGCAGCATCAGAGTATTTCCCTCCTTGAGTATGATGCCATCTGGTTTTTGACAGCCACGCCAATGTCAAACAGCTTTACAGACCTCAATGGCCCTCTGAGTTTGTTGCACAAGCGATCGTCTGCCGACGGCGAGGAGGAAGAGGAAGAAGTTGATCTGCCACTTGCACCCGGCATGAGACATAGATCAGGCGGAGGAGCTGATTACTTGATTGATGTTTATGGCGCATGGTCAAGACTGCCTAAATTGCCGACTCCAGCTCCTTGGGGTTTGCTGAACCCCAAGCTGTTGGTCGATCTACAAAGTCGGCGATTAACACCCGGACAGGCGTGCAAGCTCATCCCCATCATCTTCCGCCTTTGTATTCTACAAAGACAAATGGGCGATGATATTGAGATGCCAGCTGGAGAGAAAATCCAAATCGGTGGAAAGATCCCCCCTGCGCGTGTTATGACAGTGGAACTCTGTTACTCAGATGCTGAACAGAGGGAGCATGATTTGCTGTATTCCAAGATCATCAAGGGTCTAGTCAAAAAGGAAAATGATTCATCGCCTGAGACGTTTTCTGATGCTCAATTGAATGGGAAGGGGAGAGCTCACAATGGCAAGTTTCGATCTGCCACTTTATCTGAGGCTCAACTGTTTGGAAGGGGGCGAGTCAACAGTGGCAAACTCCGGCGATTATGCGCCTTGGCCTTCCATGCAAAGCTCGACACTTTCCTAAACCTCGAGGGTATCTCAAATCAGTACACTGAGCATGTAGCGGATATTGCCAAAGAGGGCAATATGTGCTTCGAACTGTTTTGGCAGCTGACGGTAGAAGGGAAAATCAACCCGCCTCCCCGAATTAGATTCGATCGAGCAAGATACCTACTTTGCCAATCTCCTCGCTTGAAATATTTGCTCAAGATCTTTCTTGCAGAAGGTCTTACACCCTCGTCTGCCAAGCCTCGCTTCGTGATCTTCTGCAATTGGCCTATGACAGTTTGGCTGGTTCAGATGCTGCTACATGCACTATCACTGGAATTTGCGGCTATAACCTCACCTATGAGCGTAGCTGACCGCACGGAAGCTATAAATCGCTTCAACGACTCCAACAATGACTGTTCGGTGTTCATCACGACATATACGCTTGGGGCCTTTGGCCTCAACTTGCAGAGCAATTGCAGTCGTCTTGTTCTCATGGAATCGGCCATAAACTATAACCGAGTTTTCCATGCCATCGGAAGAATGCACCGCCTGGGCCAAAAAGAGCCACAGAAAATTTGGTATCTATTTCAGGATTCTACGATTCAGCGTTGGATGGAATGGCGTAATTTGACGAAACTTCGAGGTCAGATTGCTGCACAGAACAGAGAGGCTTTCGAGCCAGTTCTGAGGCACCGGCAGGAAAATAGAGCACGAGAAGGAGTTTCGATCAATGAGAAGGACGAGAGAGATGGAGATATCGAAGATCTATGTGATCGTTTTTTCCGCGATTTGATGGGCCAAGAAGAAGGGTGTGGTGATCGCAGTGGAATGGGGAATGAGATGGAGTTGGACGTGGTGGCCAAAGATACACGTTACCACTCACGCCGTCACGGACAGGGAATCAACAACATGACTCGTCATGTTGTCATTGAAGAGCAGAAGGAGCAGCAGGAGGAGAAGGAACCAGAGGACTTGACGGAAACTCGTAAGCGTCCCCGAGGCCCAGAGGACAATGGCGAAGGACCGAGTACGAAGCGGGTTTTTTCGCTATGAGTATTCGGCGCGAGTGCAAAGGGATATAATTACTATCTAGCCCTTCAGGATTGCAAGATAAAACACACAGAAAATGATATGAGAATTTGGGATGAGACTTTGCCTGCCTAGTCATATAGGCTACCTCTAACGGCATTTGATGTACTTTCTCCACGACCACTTTAGTGAGGAACTTGTGTACTAAAATTATCATACAATCAAAGTTGAGCCATCTGCTATGAGGGCGAAAATTCGACAGTCGGGAAATTGGAAAGGACAGTGACCTCGCCAGGACCGCATTCATAGTAGAAGTTGCATGATCCAAATTACAAAAATTACCTCATCAGACGATAGTTATTATCAGAGGATGTTGTAGATGAACTCAATACGTTGACTCCACATCCCCAAATCATCGAACCCCAACCCCGCAATGTCCTTCTCTCCTATCAGCCCCACCTTCCCTTTGATCCTCAAATCGGATTTGATAAAAAATCTCGGAAGGGCAAGCCGATTCGCCATGACTAATTATAACAGGTCCGTTCTGGTCATGTATCTTCCTCCTGTCAATTTGAAGAACACCTACATTAGAGATTCACTTTTTACCAGCCTACACCTACCCCCCCCCCCCTAGCTCTACGATACACATATTACCTATTTTGAGGCAGGTTCTAAAACGTCAACTTGCCAATCTTCCAAACTTGTGCTGGGTGAGCGCTTTCAATTGGTCCTAAGGGCAATATTTGGATCGACATGGCGATCACCGACGTCGACAAGGGGACTTTCCTTCATGGCACGCCATATGTACAGGGAAAGGCTTCAGGGAAGCTTATTGCCAGCAACATGGAATTGAGCTTCTGGGGTGGTGTCAGCCCTCGGACCAGCGAAATTATTGACCGCCACCATCCATTGAGTGGCAATCATCTAGAAGGCTCCATACTGGCCATTCCAGGTGGACGTGGCTCATGTACTGGAAGCACAGTCATGCTCGAGCTTCTTCTTTGTGACAAGGCTCCCAAGGCGCTAGTTTTTGAGCGAAAAGAAGACATTCTCACGCTCGGAGTAATCGTTGCTGAAGAGATCTTTGGAAAGGCCATACCCGTGGTGACACTCGACCCAAATGACTTCCGAGAACTATTAAAAATCAACGGTCGTCTTGTTTACATCGCCAATGGACAAGTCTCAACGAAGCCGCTCCCTGACGTAGCGGTCAAGATCTCGCCAAATATTCACGGGACTGAACCAACGCTTTCGGTGAACGACATGAATCTCACAGAATTGGATGTGGCTCTTCTCGAAGGCGCCCATGGGGACGCTTCCCGTGCAGCAATGAGGATCGTTCTGAGATTAGCAAGCATTCTCGGAGCCACAGAGCTGATGGACGTCACGCAAGTCCATGTGGATGGGTGCGTCTACACTGGACCGGCCTCTCTCGCCTTTGCAGAAAATCTACGGGATCGTGGGGGCAAAGTCCGGGTCCCAACGTCACTGAATTCTATCTCCGTCGACAAGAATTTTCGCCGAGTCCAAGGTGTCAGTCAAGAGTTTAGTATCGCGGCTGAAAAGCTGGCAGATGCTTATACTGACATGGGGGCGCGGCCAACTTTTACCTGCGCACCATATCAACTTGAGACTGCACCAAATCTCGGAGATCAAGTTGCTTGGGCCGAGTCCAATGCCGTGGTTTACGCGAATAGTGTGCTTGGAGCTAGGACTATGAAATATCCCGACTTTCTTGACATCTCAATTGCATTGACTGGTCGCGCACCTAAAGGAGGACCACATGTTCACATCAACAGGCTAGCCTCGGTCATTGTGAGAGCTCCAGAGATTCAGAAAGCCAATATTGATGATTCTTTCTATCCCCTTCTGGGGTATCAAGTAGGTAATCTGGCGACAAGTCAGATCCCGGTGGTGGTAGGGCTGGAGTCTTTCAATCCGACCCTAGACGACCTGAAAGCCTTCGGGGCGGCTTTTGCCACGGTCTCCAGTGCTCCAATGTTCCACATGGTCGGTGTGACACCCGAAGCACCAACCCTAGAGACCATACTAAGTCAAGGACCGGATGTACGTTCTGTCGACGTGCATCTGGATGATTTGATTGAATGCTGGAACTCTCTTAACAGTGCCACAGACCAACAACCAACTGACCTGGTGTCTCTGGGAAATCCGCACTTCTCACTGACTGAAATCACAAAGCTTGCTAGCCTCTGCAGAGGCCGCACTAAGAACCAAGATATCGCCATCATGGTAACATGCGGCCGAGTGACTTATGCTTCGGCTTGTAAGTCTGGCTTGACTGATGAGCTAGAGGCGTTTGGTGTTCAATTCATCACCGATACCTGTTGGTGCATGATCACCGAGCCAACCATTCCTGAATCTCAAAATGCGATCATGACTAACTCGGGGAAATATGCTCATTACGGCCCAGGCCTCACTGGGAAGAGTTTTTACTTTGGAAGTCTTGCCAGGTGTGTTGAAGCGGCCTGTGGAAGTGAATATATGGAACGAAGACCGCAGTGGTTTGAGTCTGGGCCGCAATATATCTCAAAGGAGCGAAAGGATATTGAGAAATGACTTCCCTGGAATTTGCTTTACACTATAGAACTTATTCCAGTCCCTCTGGTAATATGACTTGTATCGGAATCTGTATCCATGTCAAGTTGAACGGGGGGACTAGAGCCGTGGCAAGTACTGATTATGTGGCGGTCTTTAAGTTCCACTGGTCACCACTAGAAGACGAGACCTACTACACGTCCAAGTGGAAACAAAGATGGTAAATTAATCAGCCACCACGTTTGACAGTGGAATTATACGTGCGCCAAGAGCATGTAGCGGTATCAAAAAGTGAAAAAGTAGGTAATAAGCGGGTAATTTGCCATATCAGAAGTGAGAAGTAAAAAAGAAGAGAATGAAAAAAGAGCGGACGGTGCCTGCTTTCCAGTGGTTACAATTCCTTCAACCACTACCATTGTACTTGACATCTCGTACGGGCGACTGCACATCGCACAGCGCAATCAAATCCCCCAATCGGGTTTACTGAACGGTCCACTTGCCATCATAGGCTGGGTCGACATTGAGCCGTCCAGCCTGCGTGGCATCCCAATTATTGTTTTGGAAGCTGATGACGGCGTCCCCGACTTTGTAACCTGTAATTGTGAGACCGGTTCCGCTGGATGCGCCAAGCGTCACCTTTTCGTTGTTATGGCTAGCATCGGTGAAGCCAACAATGGTGCTGGTGCCCAGTTGCGGAACTAGGGAAAATTCTTCAATCCACGCTGTGTCAATTTTGAACTCGTCAAAGTTAGACAACATATTCAGACTAATGAGGCCTGCAGATATGCCCTCTGAGCGAATGTTTGACACCGTGTAATTGGAGATGGTCGTGGTTACATCGGCCGTGTCCGTAGAACCAGTGTTCACATAGCTTGAGGAGCAACCAATAAGAGCGCGCGGGGCATAGTCCAGGAAGGAGTAATATCGACTATGGATCACATCTATCTGGTCGAGATGAATGTTCGCCAGGGTGCGAGGATACCACCCAATTTGAATGACCGCCGCGTTGTCGGTCTTCCAAACAATGAGTCGCTCGGCGGTAACCCCGGAGTAATAGGTCTTTAGCGTATCATCCCCAGAGTGATAGAAGATGTCTCGCAAGTAGCCGTTGGTATACATCTCCAGGCCATCCGTCTGGCCGTAGAAAGCACCGACTTGTTTATAGTCGGAAACATCAACGCTGAAACCGTTGGGGGGAGTATTTCCATTGCTGTCGTAGAAGTCCATACTATTAAACGGCTGTGCGTTGGTAGTGATCCCATTCATGGTCCAAGTCTGGCTACTCGTAACGCCATTGCCTCGCCACATTTTGAGGGAGGTTTGATCCGACTTGTTGTTACTGTATCCGTCGGCCGTGTTGGCCTGGTAAACATACTGTTCACCCGAGAGGACACCAAACCCAGAAGCTTTCAGGTCTGATTGGCCATTGTTGTACTCAATAGCTCCTTTCACGTAGGCACCAGGGGCCAGGTAGACCCAAGATACCGAAGAGCTCAGCACGGCGCGGTTCTTACCGGTAAACCAGTAAACGCCAGGTCCAAAGAAGACAACAGATTTATCCACATTCTCTAGACTCTCTACTAGCCCGGGTTTGACATCGTAGATATCACCTTGGTCTGAAGGGACCAAGTCAGAAGCCGGAAAAGGACTGGCGAAGATCAGGAGAGCATTGAGAGGTTCCCGCCCAACAATGGGCATCGCGTCCGTGTAAGACTCAACATAGTTGGCCGCGGTTTTGTTGACATCTTGGACGTAGCTGGACTGGGTCGCGAGCTCCCGCGTATGATATTCGAAGAGATCATCGGCGAACTCTACCGAAAATCGGGCGCCATTTGTGTCAGGGGTGTAGGGCACCGTGATCAGGGCTGCGTTTTTCGTCGCCGTGACCGTAAATTTGCGATTAGTTGGACGGATAGTAACGTCGTCAGCCGACACTGCCTTCCCATCCAGCCGGGTTACCTTCACCACGACATCGCTACCGTACAAAAACTGAGACCAGCCCATGGTGACACCAATGTCGGCTTCGATCGTGATTTGGTCATCGTCATTGCATATATCCGGCTGATCCGGGTAGCAGAGCTTCCCCTTTCCGCTGCGAGGAATGCTCTCATAGACAAAAGAGTCAAAGAATGTTCCATTACCGTCGATAGAGACCTGGACCGAATATTTATGCGACTGTCGCACATCTCCATCGCTGACTGGCGTCCAAGGGTTGACCACACCGGTGTCGTGCCACCAGGTTCTGAGATCCTTTTCGTTCGCCGGGGCAGCAGAGCTGTTGCTCGCCCGTTTGTGGAGAGCATAATGGGGAACTGCCAGCGCAGTTGCCTGAAAGAGGCTGCTGGCCAGTACAAAGAGACCAACTTGGTGAAAGATCTGCATTGAGGGGGACGATTTGGCAAAAATGAAATTGAATAGATTTTTAGGCAGTCGAGCGAAGTTGAGGGGCTCCTTAGACCAGAATAATAAGGGTTGGCCAAGTGAAGGTAAATGATATTCTTGGAATGAGTGTGTAGAAGAATCAGAAAATAGAAAGAATGAAGCTCAGCTTCCGTGCTTGTTGGAAAACATGATGGAACGGTCGGGGCAATGTGTCTTTATACCTCGAGCACCGTGCAACGAAAAGCCCACAAAGATTGCAATTGTAGGATTATTACTCGAGTTGCCATACAATACCGCATGGTTGCGATAATGGCTCTAGCCTGTCAACCAAGCATTGGAACCTGGCTGGTGGGCCCTGTAGCCCTGTAATTCCCGCCCCCGGAAAACTTTAAACTTCATGGTACTTCAAGCCCTGGTCCCTCTCGCACGGTTCCATGACCGCTCATACCCTACGATCCGAAATGCAGCCGGTGATTTACTTCTTCATCATTTTCTGGGGGGATGCCTTTCTCGATAGGTGATTTGCACCGGACAAAGTCCCTTGCTATCTCCAACATGAAACAAGCCGTCGTTACAACATTTTATCCACTTCGGCGAGATACCGAGTCCATTATTGGCGTCCAGTGGGTCGAAATATGAAGGGTTCATTGGCGAAGCAGCCAACAATTTACGATTGAAGCCTGACCCATGGAGAATTTTCAACATTGTCCCTGGATGTTCGTCCGATGCGCGTCATTTGATTGAGGCAAATCTCAAGCATAAGCGCATGGGCTTTGAGCGCTTACGCTACGAAACTATAAATTTCTCCACAATGTGTGTCCGAAGAAGGCCCGAATCAACATTGCTCCCGCAGCGCATGAAAAGCGGCGGGCTAATAAACCCTTCTAATACGAGGTATTATGTGCACAAGACATATTTCCCGCATGGAAATACTTTTAGTTTTTCCAGCCTATGTGCAAAATAGAAAATTCTAAACCCCGACTGATTTCGGGTTCAGCTTAGTGAACAAATTTCCCTAACATTGTCTACATTTCCGAAGAAGCCCCTTTTTTCTCATTCGCCACGATTGCGGGGCCTGGAAGGTTTTCTTCCCAACCCGTAACCATAGTTTCCTGTAGACGCAGTAGGTTTTCGGATAAGTGAGTGGGGTATCCAATGAACTTGCGCGCAAGCGACCACGACAATCTGATAATTTGGCCAATCTCCCCTAACTTGCAAGGCCACTGATAGAGTTGCACATCTCGGCAGTAATGTCCAGTCCACCTGGCTAGTCATACCCGGGCAGAGGAACTCGGTCTTGGACAGCTTACTCTGCATGAGGCGAAACGGCTTCAAGATGAGTTCAAAGCTTTGCGTATCTGTGGAGGCACCGGTGATTTATAGCCCTCGCATAGAAGTTCACTCTACCCGCGATTATCGCCCAGAGTATTCTGCTAGCGAGATGTAATGGCTGAAGAGACTATTTCAATGGAAAGTCGCATTATGGTCGCACATTAGAAGTCGACATGTGGCTGAGCAAATCAGCAGTATGGTCACTTTCCACCTCACGTTCCAGCAAGCGCAGTTGGCCATTAACAATGAGATCATCTCACGACTGGCAAATATTAGCAAAGGCGTTCCGGGAAGACAGGAACCCATCGCTAGGCATCTCTACAGAGCGGCGAGGTGTCAATGTCTCAGTCCAATTCCACTAAACATCCTTGACGAATACCAGATTGCTTTGGATAAGGAAGGGTTCATTACTCGGCGACTTGTGCAGCCTAGGCCCAAGCCCAAGCCGCAAGTCCCAGAACAGAACCATCAGCCCCCTACGGTCTCCGGTGACCAGGAAATAGACATAGATGCTATGTCTATGGGTGTGACGAATGAGCCATCTCTCAATCCCGCGGTCGTCCCTGAAAGGAATCAAACTCCCGACCTACAGCCAACTCATACCAAGAAGGAAGGTTGAAGGAGGAAGAAGGAAGAAGTATGGAGGTTGTTGAAAAAGGAAGGTTGAAGAAGGAAGGTTGAAGAAGGAAGAAGGAAGAAGGAAGAAGGAAGAAGGAAGAAGGAAGAAAGTTGTGTCTATGGTCTCAAAGCAAATGCCTGCTATTTTTATCGATCTGCCCGCAGTGCCAGTAGGGTCCCCAGTTTTATGGAGACTCACTAGCCCCGCCCAAGAGGCGCCGATCTTCATATGAGGGATGGGGGCCACTCGCGGGTGCCATGAATTTCTAGAGCCTTAATCTGAATCTGCTTCTTTAATGAAGATATTTCCATCGGTCTGTCGGTAGACTGAATAGAAACTAGGTTCAAACAGAAAATATGCTTTCTCGCGCGCTCAGGATCTATACCCCACCCAGGGCCACCCATCAGTTCTACATACAAATATATATGTTATTTCAAATATTCCGAGAGCTGCATTGCACATAATGGGGCCTGTCTAGAACGTCACAGCTATCAATCATTTTTCTTAGCTAGTAGCGTAACTGGAAGCCAATAAAGTTGACTGCCATCCGGGGTGCGGATCTCTTTGTGCAAAGTCTCCAGAGCATTCATAAGCTCGTCCGAGCTAGGGGCAAATGGTGCAACTTGCTTCAAACGATGCAAAGCGGCACTGCTATTCTCCAGAGCTGCCAAGAAGGTATCCATACAAAGTGGAATCAGCTGAGTTGACCACGACTTGTACTGACAGTGCACAACATCCAAGTCGGCTTCGGCGCGCTTCACGTGCTGATCAAGCTCATCGAGCCACCTGAATTTGTTCCAAGTAAGTCGATGTTGCTTCCTCCGCGGACAGAAGAATCTTTGGGGGGGGGGGGGGGGGGGGATACGGTATGAAATACAGTGCTAGGACCTACTGGAAATTATGATTCGATGCATTGCTCATACGATCGATCATCTGCCGAACCTGGATGGCAGCATCGCCTTTAACCACACTGCTCCCGAATCGAGCATCCTCCCACTGGAGGTAGCCACCAGGCTCTGTGTAATGAAAATCGTTAATTGCTCTGATTGACCACCGCATAAGGGACGCGCGTGAAAACCTACTGAGCAATTTGGCGGCATTCTTGATCAGCGGAATAGGGTCGTTCTCGCGGATAATGAACGCCAACATGCGTAAATGCACCACATCAAATTGACCAATCAGAGACTCTGGGACATCACTGAGAGCGTCAAGGTGGTCGAATTTAACATTTGAGGCCCAGTATTCTGGGCTGGGGAAGTGGGCGTCGGTGATATCATATGCCACAACTCGAGCGGAGGGTGGAAGCTGAGCGGCTAGCTCGACAGCCCAGATCCTGTATGTTTTATGACGTGTATTAGACTAGACACTGAGTCCTGAATGGTCATGGGTAAATATCTGCCTACCCTGTGCCCGCTCCAATGTCGGCGATTGCCATGCCATCTTTGATGGGGATATCAGGATGGAGTATGTGTTTCGTATGTAGTTGCCATAGGAGATGCTGTGATCCAAGCCTGGGTAGAGTGCAGTGCGGGCCGATTAGCATGTACTCGGGGCTCGACTCTGGGGCTGAGAGATGCGTACCTTAAGGCTTCGACTCGATCGTGCTTCAGCAAGTAATTGGCAGTGGAGGGGGCAGCCATGACTGGGGAATGATTGGGGAAGTCAAACCTAAAGTAATAATAACAAAAAATTTAATCAGAAATCAGTCAACACGAAAGGATTCCAAGGAGTTTTAACCACAGCAACAAAGAGAACAGTATCTCGGCTACGTGGAGGGAGGAGGTTCTGTCCTGCTCAGCTGATTCAATACGCAGGTAGAGTGAGGCGATGATTGGTGAACAAACATCGCTGCGGGGATGGTTTTCCGGGGGGGGAATGACAGCTCTAGAGCTAATATAGGTAACATCCACGGCCTTGGGGGCGGTTTAGCCTCTCCTGCATATGCATGCACATACGTAATGATCTAATACAATCCAAAAGGCTTATGACCGTAGAAACCACACGCAGCAGCAGCTCAGATCCGCAATTTCCTTATTGGGGCCTGTTCCCTGTTGCATGCGCACTTGATCACTGTACATATAACCGTGTCAAAAAGAGCTGCTAATGACGATTGGCTGAAGGTGGGTCCACCGACGCTGTGGCGCACTATTACATGCGACTAAGAGCCCCGATTTGACAGTGGAATGAGTGTAGATCGCGCGAATGCAAGGCAGACAAGTTTTAGCGAGGTGGCCAATCTCAAGCCTGTGTCGGTCAGAAGTGGTTGTTTTTCTTCCTAAACAATGTTTCTCTTAATTGAATCACCTTTGTTTATTTCTTAATTTTGGCGCATCATCGCGAGTTCGCCGATCTCTATTTGTCCCTTCGGAAAGCTACTTATCGCTCTCAATCGCCATGCAACTGTTAGAAACACAAACTTGTAACGAAATTTACGAACCTATGCGGCTCGAAATACCTAGAAGTACCCGTTCAGAGCCAAAGACTGAGCATCTTAGTATGGTTAGTCATCATTGAATTCTTGCGAGAGCAGAATTTGTGGGACTGCAGGTGTTCCAGGTTTCAAGGGGAGAGGCGGGATTCCGCTACAGAGTAGGCACGCCGCCAGGCAGATTGATTGGCGAAAGGGTACCTTGCCGGGAAGCAGTTTTCTACTTCGGCGCATCCTCAATACGCTGCTAAACTAACAATACTTTTTCTACATTCATCACTTCACTGTAAATTGAGTCAGTGGCTCTTCATCTTTGATTCACCCTATAGGCTCGACAATTTTTCAAAATTTTGTGGTTTTGTTCCGCCTACACAAGGATCATATTACAAAAATTTACTTCCCCATGCTACGGATTGTATACTTCAGTCCGTAGGCATTTAATTGTCTTGAGAACTTGATTCAGAATGCACGAATTTTTCATTACACGAGTGAGAATTCTAAACACCTTTTTGACTTTGCCCGATTCTAATAAGGCGAGCAGTGACGCACGTTGGAGGAAAACGAGACTTTTTAGTCCATTAGAGCTGGCATTTTTGACCCCTATCAGCCGCTTAAGCGGTCTCTAGTAAGATCGGTTTCTATGTATTTATGCAGGCGCCTATCTTTCTTGAAACCTGATGAAAGTACGTTCAGGGGCCACACAGAGCTACATGATTTACTACATGTTCAATCCCGAGCAGACGAAGCTCGTATATACATTTCTGAAAGCCCTCTTATCATCTGAACATAGCTAGGCTGTCTAAGAATGGCTTAGCTTTAGTGGGTGCTAATCTCATCAGATAGTTAGCAAGCGTCATTCTACTCCGGCCTGTCGGCACTCGCAATGACTTCGGTGGAAAGCAGTGCCTCAAAACACTGAACGGGCAAATGAAAGTAGCCACGGACGCAAAGACCGGTCCCATCGGGTAATCATTTGCTAGAAATTTCAGTAGGGAATGGGCATCAACAGCGTACGGACTTATGCTAACTTCGCTTAACCCTATCTCGGGAAAACATCTCTCTCTTTAAATCCTCCAAATCAAGCTCAATAGACCCACCGCATCTTTGCCAACCCCT
Organism: Penicillium longicatenatum; assembly: GCF_028827895.1. Classification (NCBI taxonomy): domain Eukaryota; kingdom Fungi; phylum Ascomycota; class Eurotiomycetes; order Eurotiales; family Aspergillaceae; genus Penicillium; species Penicillium longicatenatum. Next base: position 2,200,157 of record NW_026643120.1, on the reverse strand, counting down.
TCAACGCCATTTCATCCCTTTTGACGAAAAGAAAATCCAGGTCCTCCAAGGTCAGATTATCTAGAGATCTGCAATATGGGTATTCGAAATAAAGATTGAGAAAATTCGGTTGCAGGGAGGCGTAAGCGCTCCAGAGTACTTTAGAGTTTTTTCTTGATCATCTTTATCCTACAATTCCAGTATTCGACACCTATACAGTGATTGATGATTGCGCGAGGCCCGAAATGCTATCGTCTCGACGCTATGCTTTCTCATCGCGTTACGCGCCGCAGCTCAATTTTTGTTGAAGATAGGTTCATTTCCGCAGAACCTACCTAGCGACTTTGTTCCGTCTAGTGACTTCCTTATCTCCGAAGCCGTGCAGACACGCGAAGAGTCTGATCCCTTCGAAGAACCCCATTTTTAGTTGCTACTCACTTCTTTTTTTCTGTTTACGGCAAACGAAAACCTCAATAGATATAACCATGCATAGCATTACCTGAGGCAGAGCATTTCGTTTACCTATATTTTAAATCTTAATCAAGAGCGAAATTATTCGCCTTGAGGTCTGAAAGAAGCTAAATTTAAATGAAGAATATATTAGCTACATTTTATCGCTAAAAGGCAAGGACGCGTCTTTCATTTAACGCTTAGCCCTACTTTTACTGACTCCGAAGTTATGGAGCTTATGCCCTCCAGCATAACACGCCGGTCACTCTCCGAGGATGCATCCAGAGACCTTCTATCCCTATATGCGAGACCCCAGCGGCAGTACACGGCTTTGTGGAACTCAACCGTCACCAAGTTGTAGCATATGAATAGAATTAAGGCACGTACTTCAGTACTTGGAGATCTCCATTCCTACATTGATGATATCCTTCGTGCGATTGATCAACATCGTGCAGCAAAGTACAACCACATATCAAATATCTTATCTTCTTCCCTTTGCGGTAGGTACGGACGCTCAATCATACTGTTTGGCTGAGACCGCCAGATGTCACGGACGCGGTGAGGTCGACTTTACTTCCTTATTCGCAGCCGTGTCATCGTGGAATAGGTCAACATTTGTAGATGCAAACTTCCGCGCAGGCACCTTCTGCTCGAAGAGAGCATCCATCTCAGCATAGGTGCGGCCACGTGGTTCAGGAACTCGAAAGTAGGACCAAACACAGCAAATGAGAGCAAGGCCACCCCAAAAGAATCCTGCCTTGCCGCGCCAGTTCCAAGCATCAACATTCAACATATACGGGATAATAACGCCATTCACAATGCTGAAGCAGTTGTACAAATTCCGGGAGAGGACAACAGTCTTGATACGGAGCCGGGTAGTCGGTATCTCGGAAACTAAAGAGTAGCAGACCGGTCCAACGGTCGAGTCGTAAAAGAAAGTATATACGAGCAACATTGAGCCGGTCGCCCATGAGGTTGCAGAGCTCTCGGGAGCCACGGATATAAAGCCCACGATAAGGAGTAGGGTGCACAGTATGACCAGGCCATAAACGTACAAGGTTCGGCGGCCGAAGTATGACATAAGAACCCAAGACAAAACTGTGCCGACACATCCAATTGCATACTGCCCCAGAGACATGTTGAAGGACTGTGACACAGCAAGTCCAGCGCGCTGATAGAAGACTGTAGAGTAGGCCATCAAACCAGAACCACACAGGTTCTGAGCTGCCCATATCAAGCATGATACCTCCGTACGGCGTAAATCATGACCACGGAAACAGTCCCAGTAGGATGTGCCAGAAGTAATCTCTTTTTCCATTTCATTGGTATGGACCATCATTGCCACTGTCTCGCGCGCATCGAAATCCTCGTCCACCTTGGAGGTCAGCCGTATAAGGGCGTTGACAGCGTCCTCAGTTCGACCCTTCCGAACCAGCCACCATGGGCTTTCTGGCGCTAGAACGACACCAATAAAGATGGGCACTGGCCAGATCCACTGGATAGCAAAGGGGATACGGTACGCCCACTGGTCTGTCCGTCCAGCCAGGCCTTTTAATATACCAGAGGCAATAAGCTGACCGATAACCCAACAGAGATTGACGTAGGTCGTGAGATAGGCACGGAGAGCAACCGGGCAGACTTCCGAGGCATATGTGACACTGAGGGTTTGATAAACACCAAGTGGAATGCCCATTAGGATCTCGCCGACGAGGAGAGTCTGTACATTGTGTGCAAAGAAAAGAATGAAGATAAAGGCGGTAGTAGCGATGAGCGATCCCATCATCGTCCGGCGGTATCCGAACCTTTCCGACAATATTCCGTTTATAAAGAGGCCCAGGATCTGTCCGCAGTTCATGGCGTTGGATAGGCCTGACTGCCACGCGGCAGAGAGACCGTAGGAACCGTTCGACATGAGATGGCCATATTTCTTGTTGAACGCCGGGTACCCGTAGAAAGAGCCCATCAGAACAACGTCATAACCTTCCATGATGATGGCAGTGGAGATGAGAATCGACCATCCAACAGCCTTGGGGTAGAGCTTCAAACCCCTCCACAGACTCATATTATGTTCCTTCTCGGTCGCGATTTTGGCATCGTGGACGACGTTGTCCATGTCAAGGTGCACATCGACATCGTCCTCGACATGTTGGGCGCTCGGTTTTATGTCCTTCATGGATGTGGTTGTAAGGTAATAAATATCTTACGACGCTAGGCGAGAGAAAGAAGGAAGTGAGATGTGATTGAGAGTTGTAAGAAAGCCAGGAGAGGGCAGGTTCCCCAAACATAAAGAATATATGTTCAAATTCAATGAAGGGCCTCTTGAACTTTACCCTGAAACTACCCCGGACGGTGCTGTCCGGAGCTATCTCAATTCGGGGATAGGGTTCGATAGATGGGTGCACCTAGATGCGGGCCTTCTTCGGTAACTCATCCGAACCGGTCATTCTTCGTGGCTTATTGGTTTCTCGGGCCATTTTATGGGACTACGGCCGGATAGGTCACTGGATCTCAGTATTTCAGTCCGTGTCCGGGCAGGATCAATTCCTAGTACTGTCCTCATGGGAGGGGCCGTGGCGGGGAAGAATACGGTCCACGGACTGGGGTAGTCGCGCACTTCATTTCATTTGATGATTGAGTTTGCGGAATAATCATGTGATAGTAAGTCATCGGGGCTTCTGCGGCCTTTCTGCGGGGCTTGGTGGTGATTGCGACCGTAATCGCGATGTTGAAGATTTGTGTGAACCTCTAGCCGGTTAGATCTGACTCGATGGGGCGAGTACCCGGGCCCGGCAGCTTCCACCGAGCGAAGCCTCCCCAAAGGAAAGGAAAGAAACCCTGAAAGCGGTACCCCTGAATGAATCTACCGCCAAATGGCCTATGATTCAGTATGAGAGACGACCGTCTGTCTTCTTTACACCCCTCCTCCCGTGAAACTATGGTTGTCTTCTTTCAACCCGGCAGCCAGTGCTAAATTAAATCAATCTCTCAAAGATCTTCACTCTAAACGCCGCTTAGGGACGATGCTGATATCTTCCACCCCATGACCCGACGAGGGATCTGGCCGCTAAGTTGGAGGGAGACAGACTAGAGTTAGATGCAGGGGAATTCCGGCCGGAGGACGAATACTTCAGCCAATTCGGATTCTATTCGAACACAATGGTCATCGTTGAGCCTGAGCCAACAGAACCGATCGGGCCAATGGAGTCTTCCGACGAGAAATAACGTTGGGAAGGAATAGCCGTTTGGAAAAACCAGCAGGACAGGGGTGCTCTCACCCTCCAACGGGCTGGAAGCTTAGCCCAGACTTTCGGTACCCGGCCCCCTATAAGACCTGGGTACTTCTTTTAGCTTTGTATGAATGCAAGTTCCAAAACCTAGAAGTCCTCCCCAGGCTGCCCAGACATGTAGTGGTGTGTGGGATCGATCAAATTTCGCCGGGCTAGTAGCCCCAAACCTACGAGGTTCAGCACAGGCAACAGAACCGCAGCCGACTGAGTCTCCTTAAAGGGCAAGTAGAGGCAGGCAATCAATCATTAGACTTTCCGCCCCTTCCCCAACTTGCCACGAAGAACCCCGAGGCTCTTCTTGGCAAGACTTGGAATCCAATGACCACCAGTCATGCCTGTCTAGATTGAGTAGAGCTACGAGTGGATATCCCCATCCTACGGCGAAGCGCGGGATTTTCTAGAAGCGTCGCCCGCTGGCCGGCAAAATATGCTGCCACTATACTTTCTCCAGGCTGTAGAAATCCTGAGCCGAGAACGTTGATTCGCTTTTCCGATCTGAAGCGCAAAGGGTATTTCGATCCATTCAAATGGCCCCAGTCACAGTGGCCTTACTTTCTTTGCCCATGGAGTCGCTGCGCTATAAGCGTGGCGAATCCGGTCTATTCTAAATACACCCGGTAGCAGCAAAGGCAGCTGCACGACCCGACCGAGGATCGGCCGGTCAGGAAGGTAACAAAATCCCTACCATAAAGCCCGCTTAGCGCGACAAGCTCGTCTTCGAAGCAACCGAGCAGGAAACTGGGCAAAACGCAGGAGAATAGATGGAAGACCACTAGCCTGGGTTTTGATCCCAGCTAATCTTCGGAGCGTAAGATTCCTGAAAAGCCAAATGGCTGGCGTGTCAAACAAAGGAACTAGTGCAATCTTTGACGCTAGTACAAGTCATCTTATAATGATTTTCTTCCGTGTCTCAAAGGACAGACAACCGGATTTTGGGCAAGCTATAAGGACACCAACGCAAATCGTTCGGAGGGTGGCATATCCTTTTCCTCCATGTCTATCACACCAGACGAACGGTTCGAGCACGGCCTTGCGATGCGCCTCACCTCATTGTCACCATATGATCAAGCTAGACATTTCCATTTGAAAGACTTCTCACAATAGTAATGAGTCATAGTCACCAGAATCAGCTGCCTCCAAACCGTCCTCCGTTGGGATGTCAGGGATCAATTGCGTCTGGAATGCGAGGGATGCCGGAAGGCTGTCAAGGCCAAGTATTTCGTGGGATTTTTGGAGAAGGGGGTCAAAGAGATATGATTGGGACCCACGAATACTGGATAAACGATGAAGTATGCCGCATAAAAGCCCCTGTGTGCAAGTAAATAGCTCCCCAGCGCTGTCGTTCGTTCTGGGAAGCAACGCATATGCAAGCAACGAAATAGCCTCTCCAATGTCGTACAGCTTTTGTTCCTATATTTCTCGTAAGACTAGGTTTACGTTTCACCGAGGGAAACTTACAATACCGATGCCATGGGCGTCGGCTGACTTTTGTGATACCGTTGACATAAGAGCCATCACGGATTTTCCTGCATTGACTAGGAGTTCTACCGGTATAACGGTTCCCTGGTTGCACTTTGAGCTGTCTTGTTTAGTGTAAACCTTCCACAGACGCGCTTGAAGCCACTGTTGTGTGACGACCAGGTCTACTCTTTGCGTCTCATTGTATTCAGCCAGCAAAGGGGTCGAAATAGCCATACAATGGTAGACGGAGTTAGCCGTGTCAGAGAAAATCAGAGATTCGGCGGCGCTTGCATCCCAATCGAAAAAGATGAGGGGAAGTTTCTCGAAGACCGAAATCAAATTGACGAATCCGTAAGCAATTGCTGGCGACTTGGAAGCGAAGACAGACGGCTTCTGGATGCAAGCTCGTAGCACGATCGGCATGCTGCGCTGTAAAGCGTACGCTCTGGTGGATGGAGTTACTTAGCTAGGCCATCGTACGCTATAAGATATCGCAGAAAGTAGTACTTACCTCTCGGTTATAAAGAGCAGCCAGTAAATCCTTCTTTTCAATTCGGCTACTTCTGCGTCTAGTGGTAAATAGGTTTGCTCTTGGTGAAGTTTCAACAAAAATGCGAATGATATGCTCTGGCTCAAGTAATGCCATGCATGATCATGTTGGTCGAGGTTGCCGTATGCTGAAAACAAAAAGAAGAAAGTGAGTAACGAGTCGATGTGAGGTTCGTCAACCGGATCGAAATCCCGCAGCGCTTGTATAGCCTGATCGATGAGGCTTCTGCCCGACGGTGAAATCTCCCCGTGAGTGGCGCCATGAGGCAAATCAAGTTTTAGCTGCAGATGGGTGGCAGCGCACATCGCAGCAAGGAAAGCATATCGTCTCGGTGGTAGTATTTCGGGGTTCGCGCAGTCCACCATCACTGCGTCGGCATCGAACACTGGCATGATAGGATAAAGGTGCTCGAGGAAGATCTCTACATGAGCCTGTAGCAATACGGAAGATATCCTCTGTCCCACTACAGTAGAGTAGGTAGGACTCTTGCTTATGGGATTCACGCTGTCTCTCTCTCGGCATTCTGTCGTTGGCAAGCACGTTTGATCATTTCCGAGATCGGAGCCCGAGGTGGTACTAGTAACGTCTGCGCGCATCGTTGGTGTCATGTGTATGAAATTTGATGGTTCTGGTAATAATTGATCGTCTGGTGAGAGTAGCGAACTCAACACTGGTGCTGTACGGCCTTTCGGACCTTTCCGTCGGGCGACAGAGGGGTATCGGCAATCCAAGAGTACATCTTTGCATTTTCCACAGGGTCGCTCGCGATCACATCGTACTTTACGTCGACGGCAACTTTCGCACGCTAGGCTGTGCTGTTTCGGGGCCTGAAGAAAGGCATCCATTGTTGCCGAGCTCAGCTTGCGCAGTCATCTGCTTTAATATTGTTACGAGGTGAAGTACCTTCATTACTCCACAAAATAAATCTAATTGCGGGGAAATCTAATTGCCCCGCAATTCAAATCCGCAATCACCGACAGTGACGCATCATACTCACTTCCAAGCTATGAAGGAGCGAACTTCGTATTGGACACTTCGTATAGGCTAGATTTCGTATTATGGCGCGTTGTGGCCCATATCATTATGCCAAAACCCCCAAAAAAGGCGACTTCGACCTGTATTATATTACGTAATGGTGTATTTCCTTTTTGCCTTCGTAACTCCTTGGCATGTTTTGCGTCCAGGGTCGAAAACTCCGTGCTCGGACAAGGCCGGGTATTACGGGCCTTCTTCGGGGCTGTCTAAGTCAAGCACCTATTGGTTCGATAATAACAAACAAGAATTCTCATAATGAACTAACATCCCGTGAAGCAATCTCTTGGAATATTCGCTGAATTGTCGGGTCCTCGGTCAATTCTACTTACCATAAATTCACTCCAGCTAACCATAAGAATGCCTCGAACGGTGCCAAGTAGACCATGCTATCCAGCTTACTTCGTTGTTTCCTAGAATAGTTTGACAGAATGGTCGACCCCGAGGACCATGATTCTCTGAATTCTTCCGGAACGGTCCATTCAATCTCGCTAGCCCGGAAGTTAATCACAGCCAACGCACGGCCGGTCTCAGATGTGCGTGTGTAAGCGAATACGTCTGGATGGTCCGAAGAGATGAGATCAAAGGATCCGTACACCAATATCTCCGGATATCTCTTTCTTAGGCGCAGCACGTTGGACCAGTAATGATACACGCTATCGTTATTCTCCACCTGGATCTCCGCATTCCATAATGGGTAGTCATCGTGCACGGAGATCCATGGCTTCGCAATGGAGAAGCCTGCATGCACAGTTGCGTCCCATTGCATTGGAGTCCGGCCATTGTCTCTCGACTTCATCCGATATTCGGCAAGACTAGCTGACTGCAGAGCACTGTCCTTTGCCTGTGTGCTTGTAATCCTAACAAATCCGTCAGTTGCCGGTGGGACCTTTTCATGAAAGAGCACATACTCTTGCCAGTGGTTCAGGGTTTCAATATCCCTGTACTCTTCAATCGTCCATCCAAGCGGCACATTAGGCATGCCAAGTTCTTGGCCCTGGTAAATGAAAATTGTGCCGCTCTGGAAGCCCAAGAAAGTGGCAAGCATCTTTGCAGATAGAGCACGGTCACTGAGTTTGTCAGATGCGAATCGCGAAACTGTTCGCGGCTGGTCGTGGTTCTCAAGGTATAAAGCGTTCCAACCGTTATTTTGGTGCATGGATGTTTGCCACTTGGACACGATAGCTTTCAGATCTTGCATTTTCCACCGACCGCGGGTAAACTTGCCTCCTTCCCCATGGTCTAGACTGACGCTTTAGGCTAGTTAGTTGAAGTGGTCAAGCTCATCGTAAGGCCCTACTCACAGTTCGAAATGGAAAATCATGTTTAGCTCCCCTCGGTTATATCCTACCGCATTCAAAATTTCCTGCACGTCGCTGACTTCAGGCATCTCTCCCACGGAGAATGCGTCATACGCTTTCAAGATGGCCCCAATCTCTCGTAGGTAGTGATGTAGTTTCGGGCCACAGGCATAGTACTTTGCACCACTTTGCCACGTTGAGTCCGGGTCAGTGATAGGTGCGTCGGGAAATAACGGGTCTTTGCTGATGAAGTTGATGACGTCCATTCGGAAGCCGTCCACCCCTTTATCCAACCAGTGCCGAATAATCTGGTGTACGGCACTTCGGACTTGGGAATTTTCCCAGTTCAGGTCCGGTTGCTCTTTCGCAAATAGATGCAGGTAGTACTCACCGGACGCTTGATCATATTCCCAAGCGCTACCTACACTGACATTAGCTAACCCCAAGGTACCGAGGATGCACTGCACAAAAGCTTACCCCCGAAGTAGGATACCCAGTTATTTGGCGGTTGAGGCTTGCCGTCCGCACTAAACACCGGCTTTCTCCAAATATACCAGTCGCGATAACGATTGTCTATCGAAGAACGCGCTTCGCGAAACCAATGGTGCTGTGTTTCTCATTAGTATATCTTCCTAGCAGTAGATAGACTGAGACGAACCTGGTCGGAGGTGTGATTGACGACAAGATCCATAACCAGCTTCATTTTCCGCTCATGAAGTTTGGAAATCAATTCCTCCACATCCTGAACAGTACCATAGGGGGGATGAATTTTGTAATAGTCCGAAATGTCGTAGCCCATATCGATTTGAGGAGACTCGAACACGGGGTTAAGCCAAACAATATCCACCCCAAGCCCATGGACATAGTCCAGTTTGGAGATGATGCCGGGAATATCCCCAATCCCATCGCCATTGCTGTCTTTGAATGAAGCTGGATAGATCTGATACACTGACGACTCTTTCCACCAAGCCTTGGCTGTCGGCCTATGGTTGGCTTCGTCGGTATCCGGAGGGGCAGCAATTGAGCCCATTTTGATGTCGATGCTACACCCAGTGATGCGTGAATAGAAACAGCAAGTAAAAGGGTCAAATGAAATTGGGTTGTAAGTTTGTGGGATGTAAAAGCGAGAGCACCTATAAAGGCGTGGTGGGCTGCGAGAAACGATCGTCCCATCTGATGCACATGCCGCAGTAACACCGACATTAGCCCGTTCCGAAGGCAAAACCCCGGCTAATTTGAGCCACATTATGCTACCTCAGCTGTTAATCGCGGCAACTTATTACTATTGCATGACGTTACCCCATCCCTTTGGTTCAAGGGGGCTAAATATAGTGAAGCACGTAGACAACAGTGTTGGGATTCCGGAAAACACCATTGAAACCCATCTACGCCATTTTTCTGTTTTTGCAATCCGTATGCAGAACTAATGAGGCACTACACGCTCAACTCGACCCATGAAATGCGACATCAGTGTATTGGACTAATTATACTGCCTGGTTTATTGATTATGATCTTGGAAGGAAGATGTAAGCTGGAAGGGAGATTGAAACTGGAAATAGTTTAAGGTACTGCGATCAGGGGTTAGAACACTGTTAATGAAGTCGTGTATACAGTCTCACTAAAACTAAATTGTTTGATGCCTATTACATCTCTTCATAATCGTGTTTGTAGGAGCTATCAGTAAATAATTTCACGCCTGAACTTCCTATGAAACCGATCTCTAGTATGCCTAATTCCGGGATCATGCAATGGCCAATTTCCAAGAGATAAGAACGAATACTATGTGCCGGTACAAGCCTCATAAAATGACGTTACTAGGGTCATGTTGCTTATCATAGAGACATCTATAAATGGACTCACACGTGGATAATTTGTTAGAACTGGTGCAAGATAATGGTGACGACCAGAAATTTGCAATTGATGGAGGCTGGTGGCTAGTCTTGAAACACTTGGTTAATTAGCCATTAGTCCAAGTTCCTGGAGTGAGGGGATTGGGACAATTTGCGGGTCAAGGAGATCGGGCCTTCTCCGGAGCTGCAACCCGGCCCCACATGCTCAGGACGGAGCAAGTCTTACTCCATCAGCAATACCCAAACTCCGATATTATTCTTCCGCCTAGTCCGGCAGGTCAGTTGTAATCGCGCAAAGTAATTGCAAATGAATGGGGAAAAAAAAATTCCGACGATGTTATATGCCCCTGCTGCCCTCTTTCCTGTTTCGGTCAGGACAAACTATGTAATTTTCTAGTATAAGGCTGCTAGGGGAGCCAGGCATATAACATCCGAGGAGGGGCTGCCATGTGGTTGGAAGTTCTCGGTGGAGTCACCGGCTAGCGCAACGACACCCAATCCGACTAGAATCGGTGCAACTACTCTATGGATATAGATACAGTCGAATCTCCTAAGCAACACTTTGGGATGCTGCGCTTTATCGTTAGCAGCCCCCTTGTCCTATGCTATGGATGCCCCACTTTTCGACTCTTTTCTAGATTTTCCCATATATAAGAGGCCAAAGCTGCACCTTTCGAATTGATGCAAAATTTTACCTTTCTATGATAGCTTAGTCATCATCCGCCGATCAATCAGATCTAACTTCCAGCTACATAGGGTAAATGACCCACGTGAGTGGATGGATCTAAACTATGCCCTTCGCGAGGTGTAGTCTGGCCTTGAGAGTTAGAAGTGGGCTACTCTAGACTTGCCTTAGCCTATTCCGGCCCGGATTATCCTAAATCTAGACCGAGAAACCGGACTGATATACTAGAATAGGCTAGCTACACGTAGACCTCGCCATGACCCGCGGGTGACCCGCAATGGGTGACCCGCGACCCTCTAATATGCGGGTTACGGGTCCTGACCTTCTACCCGCGGGTCGGTTCTAGTCTTATACTCACCTACAGAGGGTCACTAAACAAGATAAATAAATAAAGCTTCTACGTTGCATGGATTATGCACCTTGTTACGGACCTACGGTCCGTGACTGGCCATACCGTTATATACCGAAGATTCTGGATCAAGGGTATTTTGCAATGAGGTTCCTTAAAGCTAGTGAATCAAATAAGTACGAATCTTTCCGTGTGAAATCTTAATTAACCCGCTAGGCGAGAAGGTAGATGTTTAACCACCTTGATCTATCTGACATCATCATCAAGACTGGTGATGGTAATATTTAGTCTGTAGAGGTGGATATCACTAGTGAACACTTCGACCGATTAGCTGATCAAGGGGTATGTAGAGCTTCATCTATATGGGCTGCAAGCAGAGAAAGGGTATCAGATGTGTATATGTTCTTATTAAGGATTTGATGAGGCTACATACAAGGTTACAGATAATGGTGAGGAAAGAGAAGACACTGCAGACGGAATTTAAACCCATTTAGGGAATCAGGGCTAGAGCTAAAATGCGAGTTCTCCATAAAGTTCTCCATAGTCAATGCCCCCACACATTCGGGTGGTGCAACATCATTTGGATGGATGGCGGGGGGTGTTGCTCACTAGAGTCGGCTGTATCTCATTCCTTCTGTTAGAGTGGAGTTGATGGAAGACAAAAGAGGTACGAAACATGAGGTTTATTTCCTCTGAAGGTAGTTCTGTATGGAATGTATGCAAACCAACTTTTCTTAAGGAAACATGATAAAGAAAATAGGATGATATGGAAGAGGACTGTTGATACCCTCGGATTATCACCGCTGAGACCCTGTCTAGGTACATAAGACTGAGGAAACCCTGACCGGACTGACTGCCTTACAGCAGGGCAACCACACTAGTATCTTCACAACGGAAAGAGTAAGAGAACAATAGGGCAATGAGGACAATGGTACTAGAAAATGGTCATTATTGTGGCTACTTTTGATACGGATATTGGTTATTCTTAAATTAGGTTCAACAATTGGGTCTACACCTCCAGATGCGAACATAACATCAACTTTCTGCCAGCGCATAAGCCTCAACTACGTTTACTAATAAAGCTAGGCTAAATTGAATGCCTGCTAATCATCGACATTGCAAGCGAGTATGACGCCAATGGGGATAAAACCAGATCAAATTACTGCATTTCAACGTCCGGCCAAAAGAAGGATCACAGCGGACGCAAACTGGTAGACAGCAAATCTAAGTATTGGATGATCTGAACTTTCTGCTTCTAGCGATCACATTGGTAATGTTCGCCGGGAACTCCTTTGAAAATAGGAATCAGCCTCACAAAGCCTTGCGCTAGCCCTGGGGCCTCTGACATGAGAATAACTGGTTCATGAATGCATCCTTGCAGCGTAACTGGCATGCCCTGCCGGAGAGCATAAACCCTATAGCTTGTGTGTTAGCTGAAGTAGAATTAAGAGTCGAGTCAGTGCTTGCCTCTCGGTGATGAAGAGGAGCCAATAGGTTCTTCGCCTCAACTCAGCCTCCTTGAGATCTAAGGCTGCGTATGTTTGCTCTTGATTCAAAGCTAGAAGATACACAAATGAAATGCCCTGCCTCAAGTAGAACCATGCATGATTGTGTCTGCCGAGATTTTCGTATGCCGCGAACAGGAAAAAGGAGGTATATAGTGAGTCAATATGCGGTTCATCGAGTGGATCAAAACTCTGGCATGCCTGCGCGGCTTCGGCGATGAAGACATTTGCAGATGGTGTCAAATAGTTCAGTTCTATGTTCCAAGGTGAATCTATCTCCAACCGAGTTTGCGTCGAGGCACATAACGCGGTGAGAAACGCATAGCGTCGAGATGATAGCAATTCCGGAATCGCACAGTCATCCATTATGTTGCCAGGGTCAAAAATGGGCATGGTCGGGTAAATAGAATCAATAAAAACTCTTGCAACGCTCTGGAGAGCTTCTGGGGAGAGTCTGCGTTTCACTGTAGACGAAGGCGCTCGGCCTTCATTTCGAACATCCATTTAGAAGAGATCTAGATACTCTGGCCTCTAAGTTGGGGTTTGTATTGAAAATTGTCCAAATACCTTTCATTGAGCTTGAAAAGATGTCATGGGTGTAAAATTAACGATATTAGTGGTTGTGTGGAAAATTCTGGACCCTCACTGATTTTGTATTAAGCCTAGTGACCAGTGTTCCCTGCCATTTCTAAAACTCCGAAGAGTCCCCTTCCTTCGAATTTGCTATATTTCCCGGCCAGTGACGATTGAACACCCAACTGCAAAATCTTTCTTCTAGGTCCGATACGGTTTTGCATCGAATTAATAAGAATATACGTTGAAGTTGGCGCGCAAAATGCCGCAACAGTTTGACCACTTTTCAAGTCTCAACACTTATCAGCAAGATCATAGGTGGAGTTGGACAGTTTTACAAATCTTTTTTATTCCACCACCGGGCGTAGAAAAGGATGCGCGTGGATTTAGGATCACTGCCCTCTTCCTTTCATTTTGCCATGGGGGTTTTCTTTAGGTAATATTCGATCCTCACTGTGTTTACATCTTTACATCTCCGATGTGTCGCGTAGAGTGAATCATGCTTCCGAGGTAGCCCCGTCTGCAGCATCTGCAAACCCTTGACCCGCATCAACAAGAATTTGACGTACCCTTTTAGGTTGGCCAGTCAGTTGGATAGGCATTATGATCTTGTAAGTTGCTCCATCACAACCCGCTGGAAGTATGTCCTTTCCGAAGAGACTAGATGGTTGGAATATATGCAGGTAGGAATACTGCGCACATATAGATTCGCTTCACATGCACTAATATAGACAAACTATAGGCTCGTCACGATTTAGAAATTGCCTGCCTGCTTCCGTCCCACTACGTTCCGTCCCGAGCTCTGGACAACGGTGTCACCTTGTTTGCCGGAAGTTAAGCAGGGCAGATCGCCCAGCAAATGCTTCAATAGTATACCATCTCAAAGTGTAACATCACAAAGTGATCACAATGCCAAAGACATGGCTATGAACGACATATGGAGATACTTTGTCTTCTTTTTTGTTCATTATCAAAGGCCTTGATTATTGCGAACAAGTACAAGGTTCGCCTACCTATAAGACGGGAAATTATTCATACGCTAGGATCGTCGTGCACTACCTTCTGGAGAACCATGTCTTGTTGGAATCTATAATAGAGCTGTGCTGAGCATGTAGAATGTAGCATCGCAGCGTAAGGCTTGCACTAGGAATGAAGCCGATATGAAGATTGCCAAGAAACCGCAGTGCGTGTGATGTCGGCACTATCTCGGTCAAATAATGCCCAATTTGACCATCTTCACTATAGCCATACCCCCGCATCAGAAATGAGGGGTGGAATCAGTTACCGCCTAATAGAGTATGAAAAGGCTAGGCTCTTATTATGCTATCTCTAACACTATTTAAGCTGAGCTAGCTGAGCTAACCAAGGTCAGGTGACCCTGGCCCGGTCCACAACGGGACTCCATGTAACACCGCCGAGCATGATATCTAAAAGTAATGTCTCAAGATCTTGTTTTCATTTCATCTTGAAGAAGGCCCGTGTGTGTTAATCTCGTCATGGAGAAATTCCCGTCCGTGTGAGCCACGGAGATACATTTAGGTTTGTTCACTACCGAAGAACAGCCGTCTTGTTCCACTGATCAGCGAAAACGAGACAGTTCGCGTGAAGGAAAGTCGCTTCAACAATATCTCGTTGTTTGGTATAACATACATTGTTCTCATGCTAGCTCAGTATTATTTTTATTTTTATTTTTTTTTTTGCAGAGCCTATAATGCATCTCCACGCAGTTTGAGATGCTCTACACTCCTCGTCTATCGTTTTCATGAGCGAAGCAAGCAGCGGAGTCACGTTGGACTGGCCACTCCGAGAATCCTCTTGATTTACTCTCAAGTGCTGTCCATCATGGGTGAAGATTAAGGAAAGGAGGGAGAAAGGAAACATGAGTGTTGTGCTCATCTCCGTAATGAATCCCTCGCTAGCAAGGAGTTCGAGAAACTGAACTCCAGTCATAGACGCTGGGGTTGAAGCTGCCGGAGAGCAGGAGCATGCCTCAAGAGTCTGGCTGCAGATGCAAAAAGGATGGCCCTGGAAGAGACTGGGCTGCATTTCCCTTGTGAGCGGTCCCGCATGGCTGAGATGACAATCGAAGAAAAGAAATTCGAAATTACCGCCCTTATCCAGAATGCGGTGGATCTCTCGAATCCATGACTCCGGTCTTAGAGTAGGTGGTCGATGAGGGTTCGAGAGAAATTTATATAGCGTTCTTGAAGTGACCACATCGAAGCTGTTTGACTTGAAGGTCAAATAGGGCGGGTAATTGGTAGATAACTGTGGCTGTGTGAGCTGACATACTGCGACCTTTGGTAAAGTAGCGATCGCCTGTGTGTACACGCCTGTTTTTTCAGGAATAAGCAGGAGCAGCGAACATAACGGAGGTTGGGGGTGAATATACTGCCTTCAATGCCGCCTAGGTCAAGAACCCTGAGGCTACGTCGTCTCGGATGGTGCTTAGATAGAAGAGGCTGAGTAATGTTGAGGAGGAGAGGATTTAGCTCGAAATGAGGAGAAAAAGGGTTCGTTAGGAGAGCGGAGTATGAGCGAAAGATGTGCTTTGCTGGATCAGCAGTGGAGGTCATCGTTGAGGTCGTAATAGCTGTTGATATGCCTGGTCGAGTCGCTGCTGAGGTGGACGTGGAGAGGAACGGGGGTAAAACGCGCGGGTCATGGCCACTATGGTGATCATGGTTTGGGCCACTTTGATCGTCTTGAGATTTTGTCCTTCGAAGTCTAGCAGGGACAAATATTCGGGCTAGTCTCAAAGGACGCCTATCGCCCTGCGATCCACTTCCACTTTCACCTCGCTCGAGTAGTGGGATTGTCTGCTCAAATGATGGTCTTCCCGCGCTTGAAGACGGGGCCATTTGCTCTATGTGCTCTGCCGTCCCCTGTCCGTGCTCAGGTAGGGCTTTTTGATGTTCCCAGAGCTGTCGCATGTAAGCGTAATTCGCCACGCTCATGGTCGGGTGGCTTTCCGGGAAGAAGGGGAATGCCATGTCGCATACTATCTGGATTATCAATCTTAATCTCAAAGTAGTCGGTGAAACGGTAAAGTCCGCCTTTTATCAAACTCAGAGATTCGGAAAGCTGGGGTTAGCACCTGCGGGCGTTCTACGGGGTAACTCCAAGTCCAATTCAGTAATTTAGCTCAGTCCAATCGGTCTCCTAGAGAAGTCAATTTCTCTCCACACTGGCCTTTCCACTCCGGCGGGATGCACAGTCCTCGGCCCATTCTACACCGATTCTGCGACCGAAAGCAAGAGGAACTGGCGAGGCAAATTGAGTCCGTTTTGGCCTCTTCCCACAGCCAGACATGGGAAGTCGCCTCTTTTAAATCCTTTGGATAAGAAAAGGCACTGTACCTTTCATCTTATTCTTCCTCGCAATGTCCAATAAGGCGAGCATGAATCGTATGCGCGTTTCTGTCCCTACGAGGCGTGCCGCCCAGGCAAAGACAATTTTATCGCATGCTCACAGTACCTCCTCCAGCGACAGTATCGCTCGAAGCCTCTCACCAGAGCAGCTGTTGTACGACAATGTCGACATCTTCGACCCCCTATCGTCAACAATTCCAGCTCTCTACGACCTCGCCTCCGGTGCCCGGACGGCAACACGAGCCGAACAGAAAATGACTTTAACCCAAGCATTTCGTCTATACCCCAAAGCCATTCCCTGATCCATTCTTCTGTCGTCGAGCATCATCGTGGATGGCTATGATATGAATCTCCTGACCAGCTTCTTCACCTTCCCCGTCTACCAAAGGTCCTACGGGACTTCCACTGGCGATGAGCTGTCTGAATTTTATATTTCATCAATTTGGCAAGCTTCTTTGATCAATGGGTCCCAGGCTAGTGTGATCATCGGCCTCCTTGGTAATGGTCTGTTTGCCGACCGTTTTGGATACCGGCATACCTTGATCTCAGCCCTCTTTGTCCTGGGCGCATTTGTCTTTTTAGCAGTCCTTGCGAGGGATTTTGAGACTTTACTCGCCGCACAGATCCTATATGGTGTGTTCTCAAATCCTGCATGTAAATTATTGGACCTAATCACACTTCTAACCCCGCAAAGGGATCCCATGGGGTCTTTTTCAGACATTGCCTTGTCTCTTATGCTGCCGAGGTGATGCCGGTGGCGCTCCGAGGTCAACTCCTCGGTTATATCAATTTTTGCTGGGTTCTAGGACAGACCTGTGGTGTCGGTGTGATCCGTGCTTTGGTTGATACAGATTCCGAATGGGCGTACCGTCTCTCATTCGCATTGCAGTGGGCGTTCATTGCAGCTATTCTGACAGGGATGGTATTTGCACCCGAGAGCCCCTGTAGGTCTTACTCCAGAGTACTAGACGAAGAGATGTACAGTTTACGCAATTGTAAATCCCCATTCAAATGGCTGCATGCTTATAGCCAATGAGAATGGGCTTCATACATGCTGGCTATACTGTGGAATGGATCTTCCCCGGCACTAGTGAATTACAGCGGCAAGGATTATACCAGATTCGAGCCAAAGACCGATCAGAGTATTTACAAACTCGGAATATCACTGGACCGAGGCCAATCTTAGCATATTGAATTTGATTCTTAGCTAGGTAGCTGCCTCTAGGCTGAACGATATGAATAGAAATCGAAGGATAAGTATACTGAGCTAAGTCAACGAATTCAGCCATATTGGCGGAACAGAATATAGGCAGTTAGACAGCTCCAAGGATACCTCGTACAGTCCTATCCTTACAAAATCACTCCACATACACCATTGAGCCTTTTCAACAAGGTTGAGATTGTGTTTACTCCACTACGTAGTGGCTGTCAAAGGCAGGGTCAATGCTGATGCGACCGGCGGAATTGACATCCCAATTGTCCGAATCGAATTTGATAGGGGTATCTCCGACCTGGAAGCCCCGGATGGTCAAACCGACCCCATTGACGGAATTGGCACCAAGGCTGACTTTTTGGTTGTTATGATTCTTATCCGTGAATCCCACAATAGCACTGATGTCGAGGGAAGGAACGGGGGTTAACTCCTCAATCCAAGCATTTTCAATAACGAAATCATCGATGTTCGACAACATGTTCAGACTGATAAGACCTGGAGAAATACCCTCTGCTCGGATATTTGCCACAGTGTAGTTGGAAATGGTGGTAGTGATATCGGCCGTGCTATCAGAATTGATATCAAGATAGCTGGAGGAGGATCCGATCAGAGCTCGGGGGGCAAAGTCCAGCCACGAGTAATAACGGCAGTGAATCACATCGATGTCCTCAAGACGGATGTCTTCAATATTGCGTGGGTACCAGCCCATCTGAATAATAGGGGCATTATTGGTCTTCCAAACTATCATACGCTGAGCGTGGACACCTGAGTAATATGTCTTGATACCATCATCGCCAACATGATAGAAAACATCCTGCAGACGGCCATTGGTGTACATCTCAAGGCCATCGGTCTGGCCAAAGTAACCGCCGACTTGCTTGTAATCGGTGATATCCACAGCAAAACCAGGAGGAGGCACGCCGTCATTGTCTCCATAAAAGTCCATGACGTTGAAAGGAGCAGCGCTGGTGGTAATACCATTCATTACCCAAGTCTGCCCACTAGTGACACCATTACCACGCCACATCTTCAAGGACGTCAGATCAGACTTGGTGTTGCTATATCCTGCTGCAGGGTTTGCTTGATAAACATATTGTTCTCCAGAGAGCACACCGTAACCAGTGGCTTTAAGCTGCGGGCTGTTGGGGTTGTTGTACTCGATGGCGCCCTTGACATATGCACCAGGGGCCAGGTAGACCCATGACACACTAGATGGAAGAATAGCACGATTCTTCCCTGTGAACCAGTAAACCCCAGGACCAAAAGAAACAACCGACTTGGTCACCTGTTGGAGACTCTCAACAAGGCCAGGCTGAACTTCATATATATCCTGCTGGGTGGATGGGACAAAAACTCCGGAAGGAAAGGGGCTAGCGAAAATGAGGAGCGCATTGAGTGGCTCGCGCCCCACAACCGGCATAGAGTCTGTGTAAGACTGAACATAGTAGTCGCCCGATGGGTTGACGTCTTGCACGTAGGTCGATTGCTGGGTCTTCTCCTTAATACGATACTCAAAAATGTCGTCTGCGAACTCTACCGAGAAGCGCGCACCATTAGTCTCGGGGTTGTAAGGTACCCTGATAAAAGCAGCGTTATTGGAGACCGTCACGTCGAACTCGCGGTTGGTGGGACGGATCGTAATGTGATCGGCCGAAAGGATTGGCTTGTCGTCGGTGCGAGTGATTTTGACGACTGCGTCCTTTCCATAGAGAAACTGGGACCATCCCATGGTGACACCGATGTCGTCCTCGATGCTGACCTGATCGTCTTCATTACAAATATCTGACCTATCTGGGTAACAGAGCTTCCCTTTGCCGCTGCGGGGAATGGTCTCGTAGACAAAAGAATCGTAGAAGGTGTTGCTGCCGGCGGAAGCAACCTGGACCGAGTATAGATGCGATTGACGGACGCTGTCATCGGCGATGGGGCCGTGTGGATCGATCACACCTGCTTCGTGCCACCACGACTTCAAGTCGTTGCTGTCCGCTGTTGTGACGGTGGAGTTCATGGAGCGGCACCTCACACCGGGTTTGGGAATGGCCAGCGCAGTGCTAGCCAACATGGCTAAGCTTATGTGCTGCCAAAACATGATATCAACGAGTAATTAAAAAGATAAAGTACACGTTCAGATGTGCTCAGCCGAGAAAGAATAGGTCTGATGTTGCTGAGCCGTTCTGCGGTTAACCACAATGGCTCTCCTTATAGCTTGACAGTTTCCTTTCCCTTCTCTGGCGCCTGGAGACTTGATTTCCGATAAACACCCGCATCCCACGCAAATGCTAAATACTCTTCATAGTCAATTAAGTCCGAAATACGCCCGAATAGAGACTCGCCACTTCCCTGATATCATGGCTAGCGGAGAGAGTTTGTGCACTTATTTCCGGAATTGAGAAGAGTCAGGCGGGCTCTTGTTAGCTTCACCGAGATTCAGTTACTACTCCACGTTCGACCTCGGAAATTACCTAGTCCACACCCGAGAGCCCATCAGCGAAGTAGAGCCGAGGGTGATATCAGGAGTGACTGTTGTTCTGTGTCAAATCTGTTCTTGTCTCAATTAAAGTTCACTTTATTCACAGAGTAATAAGTTGCAAGCAACGTTGCTGAAAACAGACAAAGAAAAGACCCCTGTGTCTCCTCTCCGTCCACAGATCGGAAGTTAGCGAAATGCGCATGAATGAATAGAAGAGGGAAAGTTAAGCCTGATACAATCCTGAAGACTGAAGCACATGTTAATCATGCACCCCAGGTCGGTTTGTGTGCCCCTGACATGCCCCAGTTTACTTTCCCCGCATTTGCATTGCCACCAACGTCTGTGTCCGGCCCTTCTCCGGCTGCATTTTCGGAGCAAAGTGATTTTTATTGATTTCCGAAGTTTTCGACCGAAGAGAAGAAGGCCAGACGTGCCCAAGCCGGACATCTAACCAATCAAGGACTGATACGAGTTCAAAGCAAATTATCCCGCAGGGAGATACAAGGCTTTAAAAGGCAACGATCTTCCAATAGATTTTGATGCCAGTTGCAAGTATCCGATTCGATCAGTTCCTGTACAGGTCAGTTTTATCTACGTTGGATGATGCCTCGTCTTCTCGTGTTTGCGCTTCATGCATTAGCCATCGGTAAAGTTGCTATTGCAACAGCAGCAGGAACTTTGGATGAATGGCTGGCCTCTGAGTCAAACCTTGCTTTGGAGGGTATCCTCAAGAACACTGGCTCCACTGGGCAGTATGCAAGATCTGCCGATGCGGGAGTTGTGATCTCTAGCCGAGATCCTGACTGTGAGTGGTACCCACCGCCAAGCTTTCCTCTCAAGGAAAACCCACTGAAACAATTACAGATTACTTTACTTTCACCAGAGACGCAGCTCTCACGGCGGGGACATTGGTGGAATTGTTCCAGAATGGCAATGCGAGCTTGCAGATCCCACTCACCACTTATGCAAATTCACAGGGCTATCTGCAGACCATCTCCAATCCTGCCGGTTCCTTATCTGCCGGTGGCTTGGGAGAACCCAAATTCGGTGTGGATCAGACTGCGTTCACTGGCGCATGGGGTCGACCTCAGCGTGACGGGCCCGCTCTCCGAGCATCAAGCTTAATCAACTTTGGTCATTGGCTCATTGTATGTATCCATCTCTTTCACTGGCTTGGCTAATGAAAATCAGGACAATGGCTACTCAAGTTATGCGGAGGACAATGTCTGGCCAATCGTTCAGAACGATCTCTCGTATGTCGCCCAGTTCTGGAATCAGACTGGTTATGGTAGACACACCCTGGCTCTCTGCGAACGTTAAATCAAACACTAACCGTAAAAAGACATTTGGGGTGATGTCATTGGATCATCATTCTTCACCGTTGCTTCTCAGCACCGCGCTCTTGTCGAAGGAAACACCTTCGCCAGTCGTATTGGCCGCTCCTGCTCCTGGTGCCAGTCACAAGCACCACAGGTGCTCTGCCATCTGCAAGACTTCTGGACAGGCTCTCATATCCTGGCCAATTTCGCGGGTGATAGTGTGCGTTCGGGAAAGGATGCAAGTACAATCCTCGCAAGCATCCGCAGCTTCGATCCCGAGGCAGAGTGCGACGATCTTACTTTCCAGCCATGCTCCCCAAGAGCACTTGCAAACCACCTGGCTATCACCGATACCTTCCGCTCTGCTTATCAGATTAACTCAGGGACCGGTTCCGGTGCCGTAGCTGTTGGCCGCTATCCTGAAGATGTGTACAGGAGCGGTAACCCTTGGTTTCTGACAACGTTGGCAGCGGCAGAGCAACTCTATGATGCAGTATACCAGTGGAACAAAATCGGATCGATTACCATAACGCAGACCTCATTGACATTTTTCCGGGGTGTCTATCCTTCAGCCCTCATAGGAACTTATTCTTCCTCCAACGAAACATTTACATCCATTGTCAGCGCTGTCAAATCTTATGCGGATGGGTTTTTGAATATATCCGTATGTGCATCTATCACGTTTATTCTATACCGTCAGCAGTCCCCGCTGGTTGTTTTTACTGATTTGTAAATGAATTCGCTTACCCAGAAAACCTACACCCCAACCGACGGTTCTCTCTCGGAACAGTTCAGCAAGGTTGACGGGTCCCCGATATCTGCCCGCGATCTGTCCCTCTCCTATGCTGCACTCCTGACCGCTAATCTACGCCGCAACTCCGTCGTGCCACGCTCTTGGGGAGCGAAGAACGTCAACAAGGCATCCGAGTGCTCTGCTACATCTGCTACCGGAACCTACGGTACTCCGACGAAGACTCTATGGCCTTGCACTATGACTAGTGGAAGGGAGACTACAACTACATCTTTGACCTCAGCTGCGACGACAACGACGATATCATCATCAACAACAACAACAACGGCCTGTGCAACTCCAACCACAGTTGACCTTTCATTTAACGTAATTGCTACAACAACCAGGGGTCAAGATATTTTCTTGGTTGGCTCAATCGACCAGCTCGGAAACTGGGACACAAATCGCGCAGTTGCGCTCAGGGCGGATAAGTACTCCGATAACAATCATCTGTGGTATATATCCGTGGATCTACCAGCGGGCGTGAATTTCGAATACAAATACATTCGAAAGCAGAATGGCGGGGTCACCTGGGAAATGGATCCCAATATGCGCATGGCTGTCCCGAGGGGTTGCGATATTGGCACGGCGGAAGTTAATGATACTTGGAGATAGCGCGCTAGGTCCACTAGCTATCCCAGTGTTTTCTCGGGTAACATAATACAGCGAACAGGGAGGAAATAAGTAGTCTACAAATCACTGAAATTAGTATGAGTTACCCATTCGTGGAATGACACGGAAGGGCAATTGAAGTTTATAAAAATCACCACGGCGTCATACTGGGCAATGTAGACGTTAGTTAAGAGCATACGTGACCTCTCTATACGGTAAAGGAAATCCAGATCATCGTTACTGCAGTGAAGAAAAACGTCTGTTTCATGTCCTTTTTCTGCTATAACTCAGCTTATTTATGTAAACAATTACCCTGAGCAGAAGTCCGCTGCCAGAAAGCATGATATCCGCCTCAAGAAGCTTCTTCTCAATAACTGTCCAATCAACATCTATACTCTCGGATTGCTAATGGATGGCAGGTTCCGTTCGGTATTGTAGTACCGATGCTAGGAAGATGATTCTAGAAGTTCCCCACTGTGATACCTCATGGAAGGCCATAAGCTACTTAGAATTATACGAGACCTAGGTATCTATCTTAAACTGATATCGAACCCTTTCTACCTTTTCAAGGTAGATCGAGGGCCTCGGTGAGTTCCATTCCATCTTTTATTCTATTGGGAGTAACCATATGGCCTTCACTATTTCGGGTATCAAACCTGAAGTGCCCCTAGTATAAGAAACCCTCTGCAGTTTGCCTGGGAGACATATACATTATGCCTCTCCGACGGCATAGCAATCATTGGCATTCTTCTCGATATAGTAGTTACTGTTTGTTACGACCCTTTGATCTATCTTTTACGCACTGCTCCTGCGAACTGGTGAGCTGGTCTCGTATCAGGTATACTTACCACGGTCGTGTCTTCAGATTTGTACTTGCAACCGTACCGTAACCTGGTCACCTAGGCCTTACACGGCTCGGGTTTATAAAATAGTCTTGAAAGTGTTCTTCAGGTAGAGCGCCAATGAGGTCAGGTCTCGGAGGATCTAGCCTAATTATAGGATAGGTTGTCAACAAGTCAAACAGCGAAGATACTATCGTAATGGTATGTCCAAGTAACAATGTAGGATTAATCGCGAAGAACCAAACCAAGCACATGAAAGAGTGTCCTTGTATATCCTTCGCCTCTGAGTCCTGGTCATACCTGTGGTATACCAGTTCTTGGCGACGTACGGTGGTACATCAGGATTCGCCATAGTATTCTGAAAGAATACCTTTTACAACCAAAATCTAAATGTTTTGAGAGGTGGCGTATGGGCGTATGGATTGATAGATACTGCAATACCAGGAAGCTGAACGATCTTTATCACGCCTTTGAACTGTTCAAAGTTCTTTAGTTCTTGTTGATTGTTCTGTATACCGCGCTTGTTAGGAAGGGTGGTTGATCGCCTGAGGAATATGTGGTGTTTGGCCGCTTTTGTGTAAAACGCGGAATTACTTCTTAGTATTGATGCAAATAGGAGCAAATCACGTTGAAGCACGATTTATTGAACTTGGTCAAATATCAATAGTGTTTTATCCCGTCGCTTATCTCATTCTCCTATGTCAGATCATAGCCTGGAATGATGAGAATTGGGAATGTGGTGGACAGATTACTTTATCAGGATCCTCCCTGGTATTGAAACGCAAGGTTTTTGAGATTGGTGGATCCAATAGTATCACTCGGTTCGCGGTGCTGTTTGGCAACTTTGGATTTTTTTTTTTTTTTTTTTTTTTTTTTTTTTTTGTACGTTCATTCTCTTATTATCTTCATTTGCGTTGTAGATCAGTTCAGTGACAGTGTCGTCTAGAAGAAGTAGTGACTGAAAGTCAATAGTCCTGACAAAGTCTAGAAGTTCATTCCTTCGTTCGCCGTCTTCCTTTTTGCCCCGGCTCGTCATTGCGAGAGGAAAGTGAACTCTTGAAGGTTGGTTTAATCCATCATTGTTTGCTGAGGTGTAGATCAAAGTCTGAGAGTGGTTGTTAGGCTCTAGCTTGCCTTGGGCTCGGAAGTCATCATCTTTGCAGTACAATTTGTATCCCAGGTCAGGTGTCGTAAGAGCTGTGGCCGGTATCCTGTCTTGAAGAGTGTGGTCAATCAATGGGCTTTCCTTTCCTCCTTCGAATGAGGACACATGGTCAGTAGAAAGGAATGTCGATTTTTAAGGAAGTCTGAAGGGGTGAGAGGTCATCTATGCCATACGGAGGCATGTGACTAGGATACTGTAACGTTTCGGAAGAAGTTCAGAAACGTTCCGTCAATTTTTAATGAGTTAAAGCTTGTAGTTCGTCAACTTTCTCGACGCAATATACAGAGCTCTAAAGGGAAGAGAAGGACATGGCGGCATGGCATCATGGCTTTAGTGGGATGGGTGGAAAAGCTTAAAAGGAGCCGCTGTTCGCTAAGCATGGTGCTTTAATACGCAAAAGATCTCGGGATGAAAAACATCCTAATCTTTTCTCCAGAAGTGGGCGGTCAATTTGACCCGGAGAATCCAACGGACCCCTAGTTACACAATGCCCTACAAGACAAGGAGCAAGGGTTGATTGATGGCGTCTTGGAGGGGTTTATCTGGATACCTACCTACCCGCAGACAAAAGATATGATAAATCCATATCGGAAGGAATGCTTACTGTATTCCTATCATACTGGTATTTTACTCGCGATAGGAAGCCCGGATGTACCATCCGGGCACTTTGCCAAAGTGTCAACCTGTCTCTCAAAGAATCTTTCCAATTATCACCAATGCCAGCCTTGGGAATACGGCATGTAGAACAGTTAGACTATTAGACCCACTATATACCTTTTCCAGCTATAAGTAGCCGCGCTCATTGAGTTTGAGATTTAGCCGGATTAACCCCGCCCCCGATCTATCAGAACCTACGAGTATCAGCACGTGTGGTCAAAGCTGAAGTACTTTTGCAACATATAGGTGTTTTTGTGGAACTTGAAGATCTTCAGGGGTCTCACTCGATGGTTTCTTTTACTGGTGCACCCCCAATCAGCGATACTCCCATGCAGAAATGTTTCTCATCATTGAGAGGGCCCGCCGCGCTACTATCATCTCAGTAGGGTAAACAGCGAACGTGACCGGACTTCTCATTGTATTTCAATGTGAAGTTTCTATAATGAAAATCAGATCATTCGTCTAGATTTATGAAGTGTTGAATATGTTACGGTAGTGGTCACTCAGAATACCCTTACTCCTTACGTAGATTGTCTTCTTTCTCCACCCAGCTCATATCACATAACTTCACTCCCTATTCAGCCTACAATTTCACCATCATAGCGGTGTATACAGCACCACCAAGCAAATTATGGTGCGTCAGGTCTGTCCACATTTGTATTATGTCGCTCGGGGGGGCATTTCTCTAGTAGAACTCAAGATTAACGAAATGGAATGCCACATGTAGCATTCCTTCCAAATGTTCACTGCCATTTACCCACACAAACGCTTTCAACCGACGACTAAAATTCTTATCCCTTTGGCTAGAGCAAATTCGAGGAACTTTCGATGGTAGAGGGTTCATACTAAATACTAGATATCATTTGGAAGGTCAAAGCGGGCCCCGATTACTAATGCGACCAAGGTAACCTACAATTCAGTCAACCATTGGGCTTTATGATCTATCCAGTCTGACGAGATTCATGATATGGAAATGTGATACTCGACATTCAGTCCACACCGTCTTTGCCAGATGAGCACTGATTATGCAGTCCAGAATCAAATAATCCGCCCTCGGGAAACTGCTCTCGGCCAGGATGACCCAAGCATGGAGCTATCTATAGGGTAGGGTGTCAATAAAGGTGAAATGGGCAGACTGTATCCCGCACCACCCCACCTGCACAGCGGCGCGGTTGCCGCGTCAAAAGAAAACAGTTCTAATCGCGCGATCTTACATTCTCATGCCTTATCTACGACCCATTATATTCTTCCGTAGAATTCCGTTTCCCTTCTTTCTCCTTCAGACTCCTCAAAATAACAACCCCCGCCCGCAATCTCGGGAAAGTGCCCTAGCTCCTTATCATACAACGCAGAACAATGATCTAAATAAACGCTCAAGACATGTCATCCGATTCCAATGCGCCCTCTGAACTTTCAAATCTGCCCGAGAGATGCATTCACTCTCCCAGTGAGAAACGTCTGTGGTGTCATTTCGTCAACGTCACGTGTCATGTGTTGACTCTGCCATTCGATGGAGGCTATGACCCCATCATGTCGGGCATCATCTCGAAGGCCTTACACGACACAATGGTACTGAATGCCATTCTGTGCTTAGGGGCATCACATCTGATCAATCAGTTCCAAGCGGGATCATCCGAAGTAAAAGGGTTGATGGGAAGCAAAAAGAGTCTCCTGAGGGGAGCGCAACAAGAACTAGCCACAAGGGTCCTCGCCCTACGGTCGCCAAAAGGAACAACGGCAGACGAGAGTGCGGAATACGAGGCACTCCTCACGGCCTATCTTTTACTTTACCTGTACGAAATCTCAGAAGGCACCGGGGACCACTCATGGAAAGCTCGATTAGATGATGCAAGATCGTTTGTGTATGGCGTGCTACAGAAACATCGAAGTCCGAGTGAATCGGGTTCTCGACCAGAGTCAGAAAATGATGAAATTCAAACACTTTCCTGTGAAGACTTCGAGTGCCTAGGAATCGATATATTTCTGATGCAGTTCTTTTCATATCATGACATTCTTGGAAGCGTGACCAACAACCACAAAAGCTCCAACCGAAGTCAGAGAATGGATGGTTTAATATCATTACAAGCTTTCCAGACCGATTATTTTGATCACGAATACATGCTAGGACTGCACCATGGACTACTTGAGATCACCTCGCGCGTCCATACTCTACAATTGGATACTTCAGATTCTACAGTCCCCAGACATGAGATTATAACACGAGCTGTTAATATTTGGCAAGATGTTAGTGAGTGGACCGTGCCTGAATTTGACTCGGACCTCCGTCATATGTACGAAGCCTACATTGCCGCTATATCTATTTGGGTCTTGTCGATCATACATCCTGGCGATGTTGCAAAGGACAAGGTCCAAACCATGGTCGCCAGAGGCCTCATTAGCCTGTCATTATTGGAAGGATTTGAGTTACAAACCGTTTCACTTTTACCGTTTTTCGTCATCGGACTTGGTTGCATACATCAGCAAGATAGAGAGGCGTTTGAGAGGCAACTCTGGCGGCTCGAGATAGCTCGGTGCTTGGGGTACATTCGCATTTGTAGGGGGAAGATTCGAAAGGCATGGCAGGATTATGATGGAGGAAACAATAGATCATGGGATTGGAATTGTATATCGCAAGCGGATGGCCTAAGCCTGCCGCTCGCATGAACTTGAGAGTTATTCAGATTAGAATAGAGACAACTTATCAAATAGAACGAATGCACTTCATGTTAGCCATGACCCTACATATGTTATTCCACTGTGCGTGAAAGGGACCACTAGCATAATTAAAATTCAGTATCAAAACTTTAAGGCTTCATTCAATCATTGGTATAGACATAAACTCTAGCATGGTATCAAAAAATATAAACATTATCGACTCGGGAAAGTAAAGGGAAAAAGCACACCAGGATTCGCCGGTATACCCAGCTTTATGTTCAAACAAAGGAACCAAGGGGCACAGAATCCGAATCATTTTTAAATCAAAACATTTCGTCCCAAATCAATACAACGGCATAGGCGACTGGTTCACGTAATCCACATTATGCTCCACCGACTCGATCCGATCGCAGCAGGTACCGAAGATACGATCCCAAAGTCGAGTCTGCTTCCCGTAATTATGGCTCTTCTTCCAACCCTTCCGGTGATGCAGATCATGGTCCTCAATCACCAACTCCGCGTCGAAATACCGAAGTAACCAGTTCAGCGTCGAAGGCGGGCTCGAGTGAACACGAAGTCCACTGTGTCCCGCCAACTCAGCAAAAACAACATACTGGTGACAAACCCACCACTCGTAGAAGCCCATTGGCATCCCGACGAACTTCATAGTGAAATATGTCATAAGCGGGATACCGGCAATATCGAAGAACTCCTGCTCCAGGTCTGCGTAGAGGGTGAGGAGCGGGTTGGGGTGCTTGGTCAAGTGGTGAGTGCGGTGGTACTTCCATAGTGGTTCGAAATCGTGCATGAGGCGGTGGTACCAGTAGAACCAGAAGTCGAGGATGATGCCGTACAGGCCGATTTCCAGTGGCAGCCAAAGGAAGTTCATGGATGAAGGTGCTTCAGCGGTGCGGTAGGCGAGGAAGACGGACATCATGGGTCGAATTGTAGATGTTGACATAAGGGAGCGGACGACCTTTGCGACGCCGATATCTGGGACACCGTCGCGGGCGTGCTTATCGCCATCTAGGAAACCATGGATATGGCCCAGGCGGCGGAGGACGTGCAGTTCGTGAATAGCGATCAGCTTGAAGCTGATGCTGTAAAAGATAAAGGCGGCGAGGGTACTGAGATTGCGACCTGTGTACTGGACGTACGCGTGTTGTAATAGCAGTGGAATGACAGCATGGGTGATGACCCAACGATGTGTGGACCAGTTTGGGACATAAGGGACAGCGTCCTCTTTCAGGTGAACGGGGACGTTCTGGTCGAGATGTTCCGGGTGAATTCCGAGTAGTTCGTAGAACCAGTGGAACAGAGTCCACTCTGAGCGGGCCTGCCGGCGCCAAGTGGACTTCATGGAGTCCTTGGGATTCCGTTCGGCCATGGCGTAAGATATAATTGTCTGCGCAGTTTGAGTATCGAAAAGCAGCGATTTCCCACTTTCCCCCGGGAAAACGGGGGCAGCGTGGGCTTTTAAATGATTAAAAGGGGACTTTGACCTGTCGATCCCCTGAACCACTAAATCACTTCGGCATCATGTGAATCTCCACTCTCCGCAAAAATGAGCCTCGGACTGGTGTCGATCTCATCTGATTCTGGAATGGTGTCTTCCCCAACATTTTTCGTTCGGGTCCAGATTCCAGTTGGCTATACACTTGGCTGCCTGTGGGACCCATGGATCATGCATCATGCACGGAGATTTATAACCACTTTGGGCGCTGGGGCGTTTGCCTGCATCAATCATGTTCAAGCTCGGGTTATGATGACATAAGGTTGTTCCAGGGTTACTGAACATATCAGATGATCTAATCATATGAAAGTAGTGTAACTCAACCTTAAATGTGTTCGATGCATCGATGTGATGAACCGGAAACACGCACGTTGTTACGTCTAAAGGTCCCGAACCATGACATACCCCTGGATTATGTGATCGACTGCTCATTGGTGGATTATGCCTAGGGTTTCTACATGTCAAAGTGGCAAGTTGAACAAAGTTATAATGATCAAATAATGACAGTCAACTGGCAACAGGTTGGCCATATTTGCAGGTCATAATGCTGAACGTTTTGGGTGGGAACTGGGTCTTGCCAAGTGGACCCTGTGTCGTGGAAATGTCAAGTTGGACTCTAACATGAGTGGACAACGAGGGGGAAAGGTTAAACTCACATGGAAAATCAAGTTACAAACGAGAGATTGATAATCCAATTCGAGCGAACAAAACATATATTCTATCTACTATCGCACACCCAAAAGAGAATAAACAGATATCGAATTAAGACCTAAACCAGACGAGATAATAGATCCTCGAAGGATCATCTTCGATGGTCAGGCAGCAAGAAAAGTAGGCGAATCATAAAACAGGCTCACCGGCTAACAGCCCACAAAAGATCCTTAAAACCCCCCGAAAATGAAAAGAGAAATGTTGGGACGCAAAGGCCCTCTAATGCACATGCACATGCAAATCGATATAATCAAACAATTCCAAGCCAGGCAGACGAATACAAATGGCCTCACACGAGAGCCTCGGTTTAGTAGGCGATCGACATCTTGTGGTCCTGGGCTATTATCCCACTGCGCTTCTATCTGCGTCTATGCCGCAGCGGTGGTAGTCTGAGCCTCCTCGGCTGACACCTGATCAATGTTGACCGCTACCTTCTCGTTCTGCGTCGGAACGGGGGTAGATTCAGCGTCGCTCGCAGATTCGAGAGGCTTGTCGGCATTTTCGTTGGTCTCCGAGGTAGGCTTTTGCTGCTGTGTCTGGGGAACGGGGATGGTATTTCGGCGGTCTTTGCCGTTTTCGGTGCCCACCACCTCGATCTGATCGCCCTTGAACAGCATAGGTCCCTTCAGAAGGCTCTTCTTATCGCCCTCGCCTTGAACCTGAGCGCCCTGCAGCAACGCGCTAGCCGGCTCGTCCAGGTTAGGCATGTCGCCCCATTGCCACTCCAACTCGCCACCGTATTGCTTTGGGATGCTGGCGGGGTCCATGAAAGATGCAAGAGTAGGCTGCACCTCGGCGGCGGACAAGATAAAGATCTTAGAAGTGGTTCCTGGGTCAAACCAGCGCTTGATCCAGCCCCAAACAGTAGGGAAGAAACCCGGAGCTCCCACAATCTGTTCACCAGTAAGCATGATACTCAATGATGAAAAAGAGAACTAAACTCACAAAGATACGATCCAGCGTCTCAGGATAATGAGCCGTCGCCAACACACTAGCATCCTGCATGTGGCTCTTCAAGTTCCAGAATTGCTTCAACCCAACTCCACTCACGTCGACAATATTGGTGGAGGTCACGATCGGCGTCTCGGGATTAGGTCGAGACAGTGCCGAGCATAGTGGCATGACAAACCCAAGAAGGTTCTCATACAGAGCGAACAAGTTGAGCAAGCGCGCCGGGACAGAGGACGACTTATGAGTCTCGGGGGTACCAGTGCTCATGGTGGAGTTGTAGGCGGCCATTTCC
The DNA here is from genome assembly GCF_028827895.1 of Penicillium longicatenatum. NCBI lineage: Eukaryota > Fungi > Ascomycota > Eurotiomycetes > Eurotiales > Aspergillaceae > Penicillium > Penicillium longicatenatum. The sequence goes on along the minus strand of NW_026643120.1, from coordinate 2,168,574 downwards.
TTGGAGTTGAGGTGGCGGATCTCGAAGACGTAGATAGGGATACCACGACGGTCACGACGACCAGTCCATTGCGGATACTGTACAGATGCGAGGCCACGAGTTAGTCCGTTGCACCGCATTTCTAAATCGGGCTGAGTCAAAAGGTGAGTTACGAACCATGCGTCGAGCCGCCTCGTACGAGTCCACGCCGATGTTCTCGTACAACGCCTCAATAGCATTCTCTTTGCGCCAATCCTCTGTATCCTTGAATTGAGCCCACGCACCCTCGACATCAAACTTCCGAGCGCGCAAAAAGCGCCTGTAGACATGATCAGCATCAATTCAAATACGGGGTTTATGTCTCAGGAGTAGAACATACAGCAAGGTCGCATCATCATGACTGGCAGGCTTCTCCTCTACACCCTCCGCTGATTCCACAGCGACGGTGTAGTATCCACGCTCAGCACAGACCTTCTTGAACTCGACAAGCTTCTCTTCTTGCTCCGGTGTCAGGTGTTTCAAGTGACCCGCAAGCCATGCTGTGCCCGCGGCCGCGGTGGCGGAGGCGGCAGGGTCATTGTTGGACGCGGATGCGGTGCGCGAGAGGTCCTCCGCCTGGCTGTGGTTGGACTTTGTTCGCCAAAGCATGATGATGAGTCTTCCTGTTTTCGAAAATGGGATCGTCCCCTGTTCAAAGGAATGAGAGTGGCGGAGGATGATCGGGGAGAAAAAGAGGCGGTCAGCCGCAATGAATTTGCGGAGTACATTACCAGACCCTGGAAACGCGCCTCCCCAAATCCGGATGCTATCGGAATTTAGCCAGGGGTAGACCGCGGTTGATTTGAAGGATCTACATTGTTCTAGACTACCTCTAGATCAGGTTGCACGAGATCTCATGCCCGACCTGCCATCTTATCAGATTTTCCCACGCATTTAGAGAAGGCGAGATCCATGGTGGCGTTCGTTGAGAAGATTTTTAGGATCACGCTGAGTCCGCTCTAATCGGACCATAACAAGATGTTTAACAAAATGAAACTTTTTTGAGGAACGTAGATACAGTAAAACTTTGAGAATTTGCTTATCTTTTAGTCTCTATGAACAGGTTGAACATGGTTGAATCCCATGCCCAAGTGATGAACCTGCGGGGTATATACTATCGGCACGGACCATGTACACGTGAGACGTATTGTAGACACGCACTCGACCTGAGGGCTACAATATTACGGGAACCGATATGGATCTGCATACATGCATAGCATTCCAAGTAGTACAGGCGCACGTACTTGTACTTTGAGATGCGTTTCATACTATCGCATACTTGGGAAATTCCGGACCCACGATTGGCTCTCTTGATCCACACGCGCGGCTACTATTTACCCAAAATAGGCAATTCTTATCTCCACATGGATCGAGTCCCTGGGAATTGATTCTCTCTCGATCAACATTTCCGAAATGATACCGGTCGTTGAATTATACATTATCTCATAGGTGGTCCCCACGCATCTCGGCTTGACCTTATTGCAGAACTTGGCATCTTGTTAAATTCCAACTGTCCTTATTTCCCTCTCAAGGATACCTCTCAGAGACTTCAAAGTGAGAATCTCCACAATGCTGTCCAATATCGACGAGAAAGATAATTTGGCCCGGATGGAGAGAGGTGAGCTCTATTACGCCTTCTCCCCGGAGCTGGTCGCTGCGCGCAAACGATGTGGACGTATTGTCGGTCAACTCAACCGTGCGGGGGAATTGTCCCGGCGAGAACTGGCAGTGTACTGGAAAGAGTATGTCCTGAGCTTTACATTCTTAATCCAGGAAGACCTGGTATTTTCTACTCCGTTGGATTGAGCAGGGGCTTCTTGGCTGGACTCGCTAATGCAATATATATTAAAGTCTAACAAAGGATCCTCGGCCTCTGCCGCCCCCGGAGCGACAGACGAAGAAGAGGATGCAATCCTGCATGAGTATCCGTGGATTGAACGACCTATCAACATCGATTACGGAACAAACATCAAAGTTGGCAGTAACGTCTTCATCAACTTCAACTGCACTATCCTCGACACGTGCCTTGTATCAATTGGAGCGCGCACTCTCATCGGGCCCAATGTGTGTTTCTTCAGTGGCACTCACCCTTTAGATCCCGACCTCCGCAACGGTACCAATGGCCCAGAATTAGGGTGTCCTATCACGGTTGGCGAAGATTGCTGGATTGCCGGAAATGTCATTATTCTACCGGGAGTAACAATTGGCGACGGATGCACCATCGGTGCAGGCAGCGTGGTCACAAAGGTAATGGTCACATTGTTTTGAGAGCGGTTGTTCCATGTTTCGAAGCTAATATTAAGGTCTTATTGCATCTAGGATGTCCCAGACTGTCATGTTGTGGCCGGGAACCCTGCTAAAATAATTCGCAAGATTGAGCGCAGTGGTAGACCAAACGACCAGGCCGGTGTGCAAGGCCCGACTAACGGTTCTTGAAGTAATGAAGCCATGAAAAATAGTACTTTCAGTCAAACCATGATGCCTAGATTACCCAGTACTTCTCAGATCGTTAGCTCAGCCTTAATCTTGGTGACTCCTGCCAAGAAAGTACTTCTCACACATGGCGTGTTGCCACGTGATATTGCCCCCGCATAGATGTCCCTGCCTTTACTCTCCCACCCGTCTATGATCCAACACCAAAATGACAGACAGTGCGCTTACATCCCATGATGCCCAAGTCAAGTCACGCCCACGATGTCGAACTGGCTGCTTAACGTGCCGGCGTCGCAAAAAGAAGTGTGACGAGACTCGTCCCTCTTGTGCAGGTTGTCAACGTAACAATATCGAATGCGAGTGGGAATCCAGTGCCTCACTGTTGGTACCTAGACGTCGCTTTCGACATTCGCGTCTTTCTGAAAAAAGTTTGCCTAAGGAGGCACGGGAAATGGTGCATGTCTTCACCGTTCTAAAGCCGGACATGGTCGAACGCCTGCTCGGTCATTTCCTTCATGCCAGTCCAAAGTGGCTTTCAACTCGGACGGGGTCACGAAGGACTGATTATCTCAAGTGGTTATCTCCTGCGTTATCAGAAAGCCCTCTAGTTATGGACTGCATTCTTACAATTGCCTCTGCCGATCTACTCAAATATCACCGTGACGATCTAGAGCTCCGGCACGTTGCCGTGGAATACTATGGACAGGCAGTATCTAGTCTTCGAGTAGCAATTGAGAGCGAAATAGCTGCTTCTCCGTCCGACACATATCTAAATGGTGCGAGCTTCACTTCTACCCCTTCTAAAGTATATCTGAGCCACCTCGCTAATCCGTCCTCACAGACTATAACCCGCTCGCGGTACTTTTACTTTGTCTGCATGAGGTAACTTATTCGTGAAAACCCTTGAACCTTTCTCTTGAAGCTTGAAATTGACAATTCTAGACACAAAACTTCACCAACAGTGAGAGAATACTCCCGCATCTTAATGCTGCTGTCTTTCTTCTACAGAATCGCATCTCCCGCGGAAGTGAGAACACAATCCTAAAAGGCTTTGTATTCGAGATGTTTTGTTATTTCTTCGCCCTGGCTGCATTTTCCCTTGGGCCCAAGCTATTAATTCATCAAGCCTATTACATCTTCAGTTCCCCATCGGTCATTAGTCACCTTCAGCACGGCAATATAATGGGGACTTCACAGCACTTATTCATCACCATTTTCCGCATCTCGAATCTGTCTCAACGTCTGAATTCCCGATTGCCTGACGAGGCATCTATGGCCAGAAAAGAGTTACTGTTGTTGGATCAGGAATTGGTCTCCTGTGAAATGAGCTTTAACGTCAAGCACAATATGGACATCGAATGTCTGAATGATACCATCACATCTGAATTATATCGCTTAGCGTGTCGGATCCATGTCAGAAAGCTCCTTGATCCATTCACCGCTGATGAGGATTCAATGATCCCCTCTTTGGTAGAGACTTTTGTCCATCAGCTGCAACGTCTTCCTTCAGATTCCCCATCAAACAGCATCTTGAGCTGGCCACTAGTGGTGGCAGGTTTTTTCGCAACTGTCAACCTACATCAACGGATAATCGCCGAGAAACTTCTTCATATCTATGACGAGTGGCGATCGGATATATTTTCAAAAAGTGTGTCATTTCTGCGAGGAAAGTGGAAAAAGGACAGAGAGTTGAAACAGGTTCCTCCTTCACGGTTGTCAACAGAGGCCAGTCCAACGATCTGGTGTAAATTTCCCGTTATTCTGGCCTGAGACCATTCTACCCAATCACGGGGGATATTCTTCTAGGCATGACCCTTGACTGAAACCTATTCAAATGGCTTCTCAGATCTGAATCCTCCCATACGGCTAATCTCCACGCTTGGTCTTCGCAAAATCCGAATGCGGAGACTTTTCACAGAGCTCGGAGACATTCCATATAGCCTCATTCTATAAGATAACCCGCCATTGGTTAGCAATACAGGCACGTCAATTTGCGCAAATATCTGCTCAAGCGCATGATCGCGTGAAATCCCCGAGAAAATCTCCTCGTTCTTGTTCAAAGAAACTATAAATATGGCCACTAGACACCAGAATCTCATATGTATTCCACGATCAACATTCTACCAAATGCCTTCTTCCCGACACTTTATATTCAACTAAAGATTCCTGGAAATGACTATGTCCGAGCAAGTCACCCAACCCAATTCCAAAACTTTGTGGATTTGGCCTAGCGGCATCTTCCCGCGCCGCGTGGCATACTACCTTCGCGTGAAAGGACTATCCACCGCCGACTTGGACAAAGAGAATCTAAGGCTGATCCCATGCCACATCGATACAACGTCCCAAGAACTCAATCTTGAAGCTATCCCAGGCTATGAGAAACGACCACCCGGATTCTCGCTTCCAGTCCTTCGTATCATCGACTCAGAAAAGAAAACATTCATTGCCGAATCCTCCAGCATACTAGAGTACCTTGAAGATCTGTTTCCAGATCTACAGGGCTACCACAACCTCCGAGGAGACGACATTATCCAGAAAGCAAAAGTTCGTGATATTGTTCAACTTACGAACGAGTTGCTTACATGGTGCAACGTGCAAGTCCGTCACTCGACTGATTTTAGCCTGCTGTGGAGCGGGATGACAAAAGAACAACAAAGTGTAGCTGCTGCGGAAGATGCAAAGGTTCAGATTGCTCGGATGTTGAAACGATTGGAGTCATGGATAGATGACAATGGAAATGTTAGTCTGGTCAGGACTGCGTTGCCTACGACGGCAGACGTGACAGTCGCCGCGGCGAAGGTTTCGATGGAGGAGATTTATGGTATTCGGCTCTTTGAAGGATTTCATAAGCTTGAGGCTTGGTGGGGTCGATATGAAGCAAATCCTTGGTTTGTAACCAAATCTGAGATGGAAGATGTTGAGAATGGCAACATTGTTTCCCTGTTATCACAGTGTTAGGTGGCTTTGGGAATAGTCCGCTAGGTCCTTGGAATATACAACAGTTTAGTTCCGAGCTTCATATCCGTGAGTCTGCCCACTTGTTAGAATGTTAGATTTGAGGATATCAGGAGGGAACTTTGCGTTCATTATATTTGAATTTGCACTTTAATGCTGCAATGACTATTCAAATGAAAACCCCATCCACGATCGAAGGTCGACGTGCAATAAAAACCGGCAAAGGTGCCATCAAGAAGTTGCATAGGGCCACCCAGCCCAGGATAAAAACAAGACAAAGCAAATTACAGAAGGATGCATATCATATGGCACAGAATTTCCCTTTTTCCCATGCCCGAATCCCAGTTTTGTACAAAATGAGTTACTCCAAGGCAAGAATCTCCTAGCTAGGCGCAGAAGATTTAGTCCTCGGTCAGATCACCGTACTCCCACATGCCGCGGCGCTCAGCCTTGGCCTCGTCCTCGAGAGCACGCAGCTTCTCCAGGGTGTCAGCCGAGGCGCGCTCCCAGGCCTTCAGCTTGCGGGGCACCATGGCCATACCCTCAGTGATGATGTCAGCATTGATGCTCTGATCAAGGCTCTTAGACACAGCTGGGTCCATGAGAGTGACGTGTAGGACACCCTCAGGGTCCACATAGTCGACATTGGCGACAAGCTGGCGGTCGAAGGCCTGGTCACCCGTAAAGTTCACACTGTCCTCAAGGTAGTCAGGGGCAGTGGGGAACTGGCAGAAGGAGAGGACAGCGTCGACGGCCTGGGGGCGGAGCTTCTGGACTGAGAACTGTGGCTGGGTGAGTGGGCGCAGGCTAGACCATGGCAAGGACTCGGAGTTTCCAAAGTCAACGTAGACCACCTCGGCGGTCTGCTTCTCGCGGTCGTTACGGCGGACCTTGGCGCGGTACCAGTTGTTGTCCTCGGTGAATTGAGCGGCAACCCAATCACCAGCCTTGGGGGGACCTGCAAGAGGGGTATCATTGGCCTTGTTAATGTGGAAGGACCGGAAAGCGGACATCAGCTCGGTCAGAGCGCTGGTTCCATTGCCAATCTGCTGCACCTTCAGACGGCCAGTCTCGGGGTCAATGTAGGTGACCATGACATCACGGTAGTCCTTACGACGCTGGGCAGGGGCAGCATCGCTGTCAGTAGCGGTGGCATTGGCGGCCTCTGCGGCGGCTTCGGCCTCAGCGGCTTCCTTGGTCGGGTCGTAATCGTGCCACAGACCCTTGCGAGCATCCTTGGCACGTTGCTCAGCGGCAAAATACTCGGTGGCGTGACCAGACTGCTCGGCTGAGTATGCGTGCACTGTGGCTAGACCCTCTTCCAGCAGAACCTTGGTGAAGTTCTCCTTGTTGACGTACAGGGTACCAATGAACCCACCCACCTTGTCGATGGTCTCAACGTCAATCTCAACATCACGCTGCATGCAGCGGCGGTTAGCCAGATCGTGAGCCTCTTGGCCAAATGGCTCACCAGCCTCGTTGGGGCCGCGTGCAGATCGAGGAGCACGAATACCAGAAAGCACAAGGGTCAGTTTGGCGTTCTCACGAGGGACCAAGACAGTGAAACGAGAGCCGGACTTCACAAAGTCGACAACAGCGGGAATGCGCTTGGAGCGCTGCAGCACACCAACCTCAAGCTTGGCCTTCTGGACATTCTCGGAGTAGTCCACGTACTGCTTGGACTTAGGTGGCTTGGGGGACCACATACCACGGCCGTCCTTTTGCGCCTCAGCCTCGGCAGCAAGGAGAGCATCGTAGTCGGGGGAGCGATCATCATCGTCCATACGGTGGCGGATGACAGAAGCGTAGCCGGCCTCGACCAGGGCCAGACCAATGTTGGTGCTGCCCTGGACAACTGTAGCAACCTCGCGTGCTTCATAGCCCTCAGTAGCAGGCTTCTTGCCGTTAATTGTAACCTTGACATTCTTAGCAATGACACGCTTGCGCAGGAACTCCTTGGCATTAGCAGCGAATAAAGCCTGGTTAGGGTCAGACGGCTTAGGTTGGCGAATGCTGGTAAGGCTGATTTTCTTCTCCTGACCAGCCTTGTTGCGAATGAAGATGGTATCCGCATTCAGCACGCGGGTAACAGTGTAGTCTGCAGCAGTGGCACCGGTGGTCTTAGGTCCAACGTGGCCTGTGAAGATTCCCTTGCGAGCATCCTTGGCAGTGTTCTCCGCCTGGCGGAGAAGGGCCATGTCAGCACCGAGAAGTGTAGAGTGATGATCCTGGCAACGAGCGAGACCAGCCTCCAGAATGAACCGGGCGATATTTCCGTTCGGGTGTAGAAGGGTAGCAACAAGTTGACCTTGTGGTGTGACACCAAGCAACGAAACCATCACCTTGCGCTGCAGCAAACGCTCTTCAACAAACTGCTGTGCCTCGTCACCAAAAGGCTCTGCGGCCTGCTCCTTGCCCTCAGCAGTTGTGCGCTTCGCGGCAGGGGCGCGGATACCAGCAACGGCAACTACAGTCTGTGTGTGTTCCTTGGGCGACAATAACAGACGCAGCACCACACGGTCACCATTCAGCACCTTCTCAATAATACCCTCAATCTGCTGACCCTTGAACTTTTCCACGAGCTCTGCACTGCTCCACACTTCATTGTTTGTGTCAATCAGGCCGTCGTCTGAAGCAGCCCAGACACCCTTATTCCCGTCCTGAGCCAGAGACTCCAGAGCACGCAGGCGACCCAACAGCTCTATGGTTTCAGGAGAGTCATCACTCCGCTTTCCTGCCTCCTCGCGGACCCGGGCCCAACCCTCTTGCACACAGATGTCGGGCAGCTGAGCGTTCAAGCCAGGTAGCCTGATGATACCATATTCACGCTTGGCGCCGGTGGGGATAGTGTAAACGACTTGGAATTGAATCACCTTGCCGACAAGGAGTTCACGGAGGAATTCACGAGATTGAAAGCCGAATGCCTAAAGGAATGGAATAGTATGTCAGTTCATCATTCGCTCCGTCTCTGCGAGCCGGCAATCTGCATCTCCAAGCAGCTCTAACTTTATGGGACTCCTGAACAAAGACGGAGATCGCCCATTGAAGTACCCAATTGGGACCAGGGAACACATACCTCATCGCCTTCCCTCCTTAATCTAGGAGCTGATACATAGGCCAAGCTTAGGATGCGGTCTTGTGTAGGATTGGTGACATGCGACAGCACAACCGTATCGCCTGACAGGACGGACTTGACACGAGCTTCGAAGGGCATGGTGGGAAAGAAACACCACTACCACAAAGAGGTAGCACAAGAAAATTCAATGACAAAAAAAAATGACGCGGGAATTGAAGAACAAAAGTGAAGTTGAGCAAGAAGGGGGCGACCAGCTTCGGAGGCGAAACGTGGCCGGTGTTTATGTGGGGGAAAGCGGTCTGGACACCACAGGATTTAGACTAGGGAGTACGGAGAAGTATAAGGAACTTCCCGGCAATATGCCCATACTACAACTGATCAATTCGGAAAACAAAGAATAATTGGCATTGAAATCATGTCATCCTAGCCAGGAAATATCCTGAACTTTTCATCTTACATAAAGATGGAGGGATACCAGAGCTAGTTCATCATATTTAAGCGGCAATACCGATGACACCTGGAAGTTTTCATTAATAAGGGGCACACTTTAACTTTCCAAATGAAGGAACAAAACTTACCACAGGCAGGGCGGGCTCCAGCGTTACCAGTCTTCTTGGACTCCTCGTTGCCACCCTTGCCGAGGTCGTCAGTGCCGGCGTGGACGACCAGAGTACGCTGTGATTATCAGTACAAGTCCCGGTCACGTCATCTACAATTGCAATGGCTCAGAGGAGAACTTACGCCCAGAACACTCTCGGCACCGATCAGCTTGATAAGCTTGTCCTGAACGGAGCCGTTGGCGTTGCCCTCAGCATCGGTCTTGAAGTTACCAAGGTCACCAACGTGACGGTCGGCATCAGTGGGAGCACCGTGGGTCTTGCCGAAGGGGTTGACTATGCGGATGATTAGCCTTAATCCTTGGAAAGGGTACGCATATGGTATATGTCGATCTTACAGTGGGGACCGGCGGAGGTGCAGCCGTTGGTGTTGTCACCGAACTGGTGGATATGGAAACCACGCTCGGCGTTGGCGTCATTACCAGTAATGTTCCAGGTGACGGTGGTGGGAACAGACTCGTCGGCCTGCTCGAAGGTGACAGTACCGGCGATCTTCGAGTCACCACGGATAACAGCAACTGATACAGATTGTTAGCATGCAAATTAAGTTGGACTTATATATTCCAGAAAGCAGGTGGAATGTCCCCAGCCTATGGAAGCTCGGAATGATCTGAGCTCCCGCTCCCGCATCCGAAAAGCAACCACCTGGACAGCTTCCAGCCCTCTTCAGCAAATCAGAGGATGCGTATCCTGGAGAGTACAGGAGCATAAGATCTGGTGGAGAGATGTAGGCTACAGGGAGCAAAGCCGATAGGTCCGGGCTGATCCCCAAGGTGCTCAAATGTGCTCACCCCAAGGTCCTTTGCCACGGACGTGGAGACGGTGAAGATCCAATAACAGAACTCAGATCCATATAGGAAGAGATTTATGTATCACTCACCAGCCTTGACCATTTTGACGTTTATTATTTCAATTGATTTGAATCTTTGGGGAAGGAGGTTAATTGTGAGGGGAGGAAGAAGAGGAGAGAAAGGTGGGAGCAGCAGAATAATAAGCGGATGATGTTGACGTGACTGCGTTACCGGGAACCTTCCATACCTATCCAGGTACCAGATACTTAGTGTGACCAGCTCAATAAGCGGGTGACTGCTTGTACCAAATACCCGATTACAGCACCAAAACAGCTTCCCCCACCTTCCTAAGCGGGACGAGGGGAAATGACATAATGCCGAGCTCAACCCGGACCAGCTATACACAGCTATCAGAACATGATTGCTATTGCATTCTCTATCCAATTGTCAGACCAAAAGATTGAATATAGATAACTGTATACAGAAAACTAAAATATTTAGTAAAGTTCTCAATGTAATACAATGTCACACTGTGTACAACTGCGGGGTTCATTTCGAAGGTCTGGGATTAGAAATTCTGAATAAGCCGACCTGGTCCAGATCTTTGGGGGGTTTAACCATTGGCCTCGGATGTGTCGGGCCTGCTCTGTCCGAAGACCGAAGATACTGCCTTTGGCCTACATTAACCTACTACGTTCGCAGCCTATCGTAGATTGAAGTTTCATGATGCACAATCATAACAGAAAAAAAAAATTTCATATTCATCAATTCGTATCTACCGATTCCAGCATTTTGAGGATTGCCAATTTACAAATCATAACTGTAGAAAGAGGGGGTAACATCGAAAAAGAAAACAATCACTCAATCTAAGCCTGAATCTTGGCCTTGAGGAGATCCTTCAGGGTGATGGCATCAGCAGCGAACTTGGAGATACCCTCACGGAGCTTCTCAACAGCCATAGCCTCCTCGTTGAAGTCGAAGCGGAAGTCGACCTCGTTGTTGAGGTACTCGCGCTTGGGAATGTCCAGGCTGGCAGCGTTGGCAGAGTCCAGCTTCTTGGGCACAGCGTCGGTAGAGTTGTACAGGTCCTCCAGCAGGTTGGGGGAGATGGTCAGGTAGTCACAGCCAGCAAGCTCGGTGATCTCACCAACGTTGCGGAACGAGGCACCCATGACGATGGTGTTGTAACCGTGCTTCTTGTAGTAGTTGAAGATGGCCTCGACGGACTTGACACCGGGGTCCTCCTGGGGAGTGTAGTCGCGCTTGTGGGCGGCCTTGAACCAGTCAAGGATGCGGCCAACGAAGGGGGAGATGAGGAAGGCACCGGCCTCAGCGGCGGCGATAGCCTGGACGAGAGAGAACATCAGGGTGAGGTTGCAGTTGATGTTGTACTTGGACTGCAGAATGTGAGCGGCCTTGATACCCTCGTAGGTGGAGGCGATCTTGATCAGGACACGGTCCTTGGAGATGCCGTTCTCCTCGTACAGCTGATGTCATTGTAAGTTTTTAATTCTGTAAATTTCCAATTCCCGCATGGGGTGTGTTGCATACCTTGATGATCTCAAGGGCCTTCTTGACGGAGCCCTCGGTGTCGAAGGACAGCTTGGCATCGACCTCAGTCGAGACCTTGCCGGGAATGATCTTCAAGATCTCCTTGCCGAACTCGACCAACAGGCGGTCCAGGGTGGCCTCGACCTGCTCGTCGATGGTCTTACCGACCTGCTTGCCGTGGGCGACGGCAGCGTCGATGAGGGCAGCATACTCGGGCTTCTTGGAGGCAGCCAGGATCAGGGAGGGGTTGGTGGTGGCATCCTGGGGCTTGTACTTGCCGATGGCTGTGACACATTAGTTTATCTGGATTGAAAGGAAGGATAGTGCAGAGGGAAGTTGGGCGCCACCTGGTGGCGAACGAAGGGGCTACATACTGGCAAAGTCACCTATATAGCGCAGGTTAGTGGATTGCTCAATGCATGCTTTATCCCGGATGTGTCGGGTGGAACTTACCAGAGTCGCAGACCACGACAGTGCCGGTGGCCTTGAGCTGCTCAAGAGAAGAAGTCATGATGGTATAGAGATAGGATGAAAATTAAAGAAGAAGAATTGGAGAGGATGAAGACAGAAGAAGGGAAAAGTGGCGAGGGGAGAGTATTTAGAGGCGGGGGGAAGGTCCATGGTTAGAACCAGGTGAGCTATTACGGGTACTTCCCTTGAGTATGGGATCATCATAGTCAAGCGAAGTACCGGATGGATGATTCCAGGTGGGATGTGAAGTGGGGCAAAATGACGCTGCACAATGAAATCACTGGGATTGATTGTCCCGCTTTTGGCTACAGTTGCCCCTCCATCCTACACTTATTCAGGTACACGTCGCCTCATACATGATTCATCAAGAAATATCTGGCTTAGATTGCCACCGATTATTCAGAGACCCATTCACCTCTCAGTAACATACAATTGCAGACTACATTATGCCTGGAGAAGACCTTGGGAAACGATGATTCGGCGCAGAGTGCTCCGGCAGCGCCATCCGGAGGATGGTCGACCGGCCAACGGCCCACTAGATTGCAACGGGGCCTGCACAAGGCCTCACCGGGATCCGGTTAAATCTCACGATTTACGGGGTTCCATATGTGCTGCATGCTTTCCATTCCCGCTATGTATATGCAACGCTAAAAAACCCCGGATTTAGGCGATGGTCCAGAGGTTGCGACTAGGAAATGAAAACAGGAAAGAAAACAAAAATAAACCAGGAATTATCCGGTTTGAGGACAGACCGCCCGTGCTTTTTAACGTCACCTCAGTCTATGTGGATTCAAAGTTCTAGTATCAACCAGGGAGGACAGTCTTCCGAACACTTTCAATAGCCGCACCGGACGGAATTCATATCCGAGTCTCAACGCCGCTGGACACAATTCCACTCGTACTACATTCTTGTTAGTTTTACATTTCCTATAATATGGGGGGACTGCACCGGACAGAGTTACTCACCACTCGGCCTGCCTCGTCCCCTGTATAGACAACCTGGGGAAGAGCCAAGATACAACTGATTCCAGCGGAGATATTCGCACCGTTGTCTCTACTATTGTCCGTATGATGGAGCTGTCGGATCAGCTCAAGCTCGAAGAGTCCATCATGGATGTTCTTGGCCCAAATGTTAACGACACCACGACTGTGGCCAGTCAACACGAGCTCACGCTCGAGCCATTCATTCTGAACACCTTCGTAAAAAACACAAGACAGGACGTGATCCTCAGAGGATTCACAAACTGGCTGATCAACCAGCACATCTCCATTCAGCGTGTACATGGTGATACGGTTGCCACGGCAGACGATGATGTCCCCTGTTACGTCGTTGATTCGAGCGCACTAAAATTTGTTAATGAGAAACGAATACCCACAATAATCATCGTAGGAAGTACTTACATCAACTGTGCCATCGGCCGGAAGAGCCCGGACGAAGCATCGGCGGTTCAAATCCCATAGCATAATCTGACCATCGTTGGATGCTGACAGCATAGAACTAAACGAACGGGAAACTGCGAGAACGGTAACCGGGGCACGATGACCAAACAATGACCCAATAGGTTGTAGATCAATTGACCGAGCGGTCGAGGTCACTGTCCACAAGGAAATCGTACAGTCCGTTCCACAGGTGATGAGTGTGCGCGAGTCTGCGAAGCTGGCATAGGAGAGTTGACCAACATGGAGGTGCTCAAAATGCCCGAGGAGCTATGGATAGTTAGCTATGATATACAAAGAGGATTCCAGGGTGGAATAATTCATACTTTGCGACTGTCGGTGGAATAGAAGCGCACGCTTCCATCGAAGAAGCCCCATTCCATATATTGGTCATACGTTGGCGGAACATTGAGTCGGAGCGCAGCAGTGCATAAAAGGCGATCCTGCTTCATAGACAGAGTATTCACTCGCTCTTCAATATCAAGGAGCGAAAGTGGCATCTGAGTTAACGATTCTGCGAGGGTGTCGAGCCGGGGAATACGGTGTCGTTCATCTTCTCTTTGGGGGTGAGTTCGCTGGAAGATTTGATGGGGCGTCTGGCCAAAGTTGTGAATAATACCAATTGTGGCCAATCTTTCCATTGGATCGTCAATGGCGTCCAGGTCTTTCGCGCCCTTGTAGGAAAGGTGGTGGAATACATTGACAGACTCCACAGCTGCATCTCCTTTTTGCTTGCTGCCGAACACAAGATCGATCCAATGATGGAGATTTTCAGACACGTAAGGACTCTCGAGGGCCTCGCGATGCTTTTGAATGAAAATTTTAGGATCGCCCTTAGCCCATGGTGGCAGCTCAACTGAGTCAATGGTGGTTGTCATATTCTGTAGTAGCCCAAAGTCGTATTTGTTGGAGTTGATCAGGAACTCTGGAAGATAGAAAAATTCAGGGGTCAATTCGCGAACATCGGTCATGTTTCCCCGAGATGCGGACTCCCATGCTTTCCGGATAGAGTAGAAAAGCCGATCTGCATGATCAAAAGTGCCACCCTGGAGGAGCAGATATGACTTCACGAACGGCTGGAGACGGATGAGGTATGAGCAAACAATCATGGCAGAAGAGTAGTGTGTTCCGTAATGGAAAGGTGGGGAGTTATCGTCACCCATCTCTGCAAAGGCATTGTACCGTTCACGGAAACCAGCTTCACGATCTGGTGTTTGGCAGCCCATCGGCCTAGATAAGTCGCGGAAAGTCTTCGGGTTGGTGAGATCAAGCTCCTCGCTTGTGTAGTCGGCCAGGACCCACGGAAATACGGGATACTGAGTCAGATCATTGAATGTGCGCCCAGCAAGGGTATTGATCAACATGAGATAATGAAAGTTAGATATTTCGCCCCGGACCCATTTTCGGGTTGCTGGACTAGATGGGAGATGACCAAAGACACTGGCAAACTTAGACCCAAGAGACTGTGGAGCATCCTCTTGGCTGCGCAAAGTCTCGAATCGCCAAATATCTTCCGGCCGCGAGTGACCTACACTTCCAGTAACTTGAGGAGCCTTGTTGCCAAGTTGACTGCACAGTTCATCTCGGACCCGCGCAGAGAGAAAAGTCAGCAAATAGCTTGTGCCATCGGTAAAGAAGATCTCAAGCGCAACGTCCCGGAAGAGGAAGCGTCGTTTAGAGACGCTGACCAAATCAGACCATTTCCAGCTTCTGGTTTCATGATCCTGGGATCGGCGGTCGTTGGATTCTCGCCCAGCAATCATGCGTACGTAGGGGTCTCGCTCCTCAGAGGGTGCTTGCCAAACATTGACAATTTCTCCATCAGCTCGTTGAAAGAAGTTATCCAGAATATAGATGCAGTCCTTTCCAATGATCAGAAGACCCTCTACAGCCTCAAGACCAATGATACGTGACTGGTTACAGACATTCTGTACCTGATCACCTCGTTGAAGCGATCGCATCACTCTGCGATTTTTGTCCTCGTAGTCTTCGAGTTCCACTTTGGGGTCATCAATCATTTCGAAATTTTCTTCTAGTATGCTGCGGTCTTCGGGCTCGCCATCTTGTACCTCGGGATCAACAGTCTCTGGCTCCGCCGTGAGGCTCGTTGGTGACCCTATTGCCTCACCTTCAGACAGCGCACGCACTCGAGTATCAATCTTCATGACTGGGGGCTCAGAAGCCTTGCGTTTGGGTTGGTAGTCTTGGCGTTCGCCTGAATCATCCGGGACAACGCGTAAGCGCATCCGACTGCGGCCTTCCGTCTGGTCGAGCCTAGATTTCCTTTCCTTCTCCTCCGACAACAGACCACCTGGTCGTCGAAGATCCAACAAGAGGTTAGAAAAGGCCGACCACATGAAAGATGAGTTGTCCTGAAGGTCTTGTAAACACCTCTGCGACTTGAGAGTTTCCGACGCGGAGATATTTGAGATCCAATGAGGCAAGGTGGCATTATGTTTGCGAGTCACCTCTTCATCAAATTTCTCCAGCTGCACCCACTGCTTGAGCTTTTCCTTGCGCTTTGCGATCCGATTCTTAGCTGATTCTTCGCTTTTTGTGTTCTCATCCTGAACGAACGCTTCCCATGCTCGGCCTAGGATACCTAGGAACAAAGCGTCAAGATCGTCACGCTCATCATCGATCCAATGCAAGAATGCTTCGTCTTCCATGCCCGCCAGAGCTTCAAAGCCATCTGATAGTCGACCCTGCAGGGTAGGAGGCCCACGACTAAGGATATTGTTCATTTCATCAGGCTTTTGCACCAAAATAATTCTCCAGAGACTAGCAGCAGCCAGTCGAATATCCTCATCTGTGCTGATGAGCTTTGTGTACAGAAGGTAACAGAGCAGTTGGAGATGTTTCGACTCGGTCTCTGATGCACCGAGAAGTACCACCTGCCAGTAGTTCAAACGTTTCAAAACGGCCAAAGTGTCATTTTCATCAGCCTCTGATAATTGTAACAAGACAACACGATATAACGTAGAATGGGTTGTTGCCACCGCCTGGCTACACAGCCTTATGCTCTTCAGAATAGAGATGTCCGGTCGCTGAATATACTCCAAAATTGATCCGAGACTTTCCAAGGTGGTGGCAGCTCCATCAATAAACCATCCCTCGTAGACTGCCTCGGCTAGATGTGTTGCGAATCTGGAAATGTTGGTAATAGTACGCGGTTCTTGAAGGAGACGAGGTTTGCAGTTGGGCAGTGTCTTGAGTGTTGACAACACGTGATTGAAGATCCAAGAATTGAAATATGCTTGGTGTTCCAAAAAGCCGGGAGGAGTTTTGTGATAAAGCCCGAATCCCGAGAAATCCTTGCGTTCCAAGAGCTGATCCTCGAATACAGTGAGAGCCAGCCCAAAAATGGCCTGAACAAGTGGATGATCCACGAAAGATTCTTCACTCGAGAAAGTAGGGTGTACAACACGCCTGATACGTGCAGAGGACGGTTGGTGCGTCGATTTATCGGAAGAAACGAGAATGAAGGAACCACGGCGAGCAGAGCCGGCGCTTTCATCGGGGCTTGTGGGAAGATCGACTGTGGTAGTCTGCAAGACAGTCGACGTGTTGACAGCACTCGAACGGGGTCGCAAGACTAGATTGCTATCATCAAAGGAAAGGCCACCATATCTGGTGTTCAGCTCGGTGCTGGCACTGATAGAATCTGAATTGACGATTACTGGATACAGAACAGCCAGGAGCTCCTGTACATAAGTGGACTGGATGGTGAATTCTTGAAAGTTTCGAGATATGGTGCTCGCCTCCTCTAGAAATTCGACCACCGAGGACAAGAGCGAAACCTTCTGCGACTCGCGGTCTCCCAGAGGAATATCTGTTGAGACAAAAGTAATGAGCCAAGACGTCCTATCTGGGAGCGTTTTTTAGAACATACCATTGAGGTTCACCGATAACATTTTGAAACCCTGAGCGTCTGATTTTCGCATCGCCGTGCCGGTTTGCGCACCGAGTTCACTTTTCAAAACGGTGCTTTTCAATCCACTCTTCAGCATTCCAGTGATCACTGGAAGCATCTCAGGATTCACAATGCGAAGGTCCCCGTCACTGAGAAATAGTTTCAGGAGGCCAGGGCCGTCAAAGGGTCTGTCAAGGTTCAGAAGAGCAATATCTCGACCAAAAAGAATAGAAAAGCAGATTGTCCACAGCACAGGAACGTTCCACCATCTTTTTAAGTGGTGCTCTAAGATCGTGTATCCGCCATTTTTCTCAGAGAACTTCTTGCTATACCCACTACCATGAACAACTAACAATCGAGCTAGTATCTTGGTGGCGAGGACCACAACTTCCGGTTCGTCTTCACATGATAGATAAAGAAGCCACTGCAAGCCTTGTCAGAATGGGTTCCCGAGCACTGAGTGACTATTAACAAACCTTGTTGGTTACCGCTTTGGCAAATTTCTTGAGTGGTGTAGAATCTAGCGGATTGCACAGTACATCTGTATACAATCGCAACATTTCAGTTCCTTGTGCAGTGGCCGATATGTGCTTTTCAGAATGAGACTTTGAAGAGCCAGGTCGCGAAGGAGCCGCCACAAATCGAAGACTTTTCTTTTTCTGGAGACTGGCAGTGGGCTTTGGCATGTGAAGTGTATATGTGATGGACAAAGCAAAAGACCGCAGGAGATCGGGAGACATGCCACTCTCCATCAAAGACCGAAAAGCAGAAAGACAGGGGTTGAGCGTTTCAGAAGTAAGTTCACCTCCCTTCAGCGTCTCAATTAGTTTCTTGCTGACACGCATACGACCCAGCCGTTTTGCGTTGAAACGGTGGTATTTGCTGTCAGTAGCAAAGGCTCGAAATTGATTATAATACAGCTCAAGAACCGGTGCTTCGCCATATCGCCAAATATCCATGTCAACCAACAAGACCCGATAGGCAAGAGGATTGGTGATTATGGACTGGTTTGCATGTTCAGAATCATATCCCACGAATTGAAGTGTTAAGCGCAGAAGATCCAGGATAAGGGAGTTTTGCTCCTCAGCACTCGAGTTGGCCACGGCAGGTTTACTAGATGAGAAGTTACCTAGCTGAAAGCCTAATTTTTCCCGCAAAAGAGCTGCAAGAATTCCATAGCCGTTTTCTCTTTCCATTGCCTCACTGTTTCTCCAATTGTCTTGGATAGCTTCATAAAGAGCCTCGACAGCCAGTCGGAGGGTTTCGGGAGAGTGAGCAGATTGTATCAGGCTCAGGTGTACAGCAGCACAGCCGCCAAGACACCAGCTGGCGTCGTCTAATGACCAGGGGACGGCAACAACCGGATCGCCCGTTAATATTCCGACTCCCTGCGGCTGAGTCAAGCCATCGTTGATTGCAGGAGTCGCCCCGTTGATTGCAACGGCATTACCACCAGCCTTGGTTAGTTGTTGCAAGCTTTTTGCTGCCTGTCTTGACAAACATTTGATGAGTTGTGATTCATCAACGTTGTTGCTATCGTCGTCGTCAAGAACAGCGACAGGAGAAACATTAATCAATATCGAATTCTCACGGACTAGAGTACTGGCCCGTCTCCTGATGGCTGTCACAATATCCGAGGATTCTTCCTTTCCAGGATGAAGGTGCTCGTTGCGTAGGTTCAGGGTTGCAGAAGCCTTGTAGGTCTGAAAAGAACCAAGACAATCCTGGAAGTTGCCATAGTAGCGGGGGCCGAGATTGTAAAAGACGGCTATCATATCATCACTAAAGGCCTCGTCGAGAAGGATTCCATTGGCCAAGGACCACCTGGACGTCGAAACTCCCTTTCCAAGACGCATTGCTAAATCCTGGGGCGTGCCAAAAAATGCTTGGATGTGGGGTGGTCTATTCGGGTGGTCACTGGTGGGAACGGAGGGGTAGTCGATCTTTAACTGCTCCACAAATTCCCCATCAACGAACAGAAATGCTCGTGATGATGAGGTGGGCTTCGGCCGTTTGTGGACCATGCAAATATGATACCAGCGGCCAGGCTTAAACTTAACGGACTTGAATCGAACACTAGGGCGGAGACCACGGATCGAAGTTTGAAGGATAAAGTTGTGAGTATCCTTCTCCAGATAAGCAAGCACAAAGCAGGTCTGGCTGGCATCGAATGCTCCAAATATTGTCGTATGTGTGTTGCGATCAAATTCATCGAACCGAACCCAGGCTGCCAGAGTATAGCCTGCTGAAGAACTTGGAGGAAATGGCCGGGCCAAAGTCGCGAACTCCACAGAAGAATAGCCATGTAGGGACATGTCGAATTGTATCGAAGGAGGTTCTTTAGAAGCTTTGAGAGCTGACACAAGGAATTTCAAGACTCGTGGATTTTGGTGTGCTCGACGGTACAGGGCAACTGCGTCACCCAGGCTACTCATTCCCTGAACACTGAGAAGCCGAGCCAAATCCTGGTAAATTTCTGCCTCGTTTTCAGGCCGGCCGCTGTCAAATAGAAGCGAAAGAATAGAAGTCAGCATCCCGGTGGCATGCAAAGCTACAATATTCCTCAAGGACTGGGAAGCCAATTGGCAAAGACAGGCGGGGATAGCAAGTCGTAGAGTATCATTGCCTGGGGAGGCAGATTGGGTCACCCAGGCCCGAAGTAATGGCCCCAGAAACTCTGCCACTTCTACAGTCTCAGCAGATCCCATGCACTGGTCCACAGCATCCCGCAGCTGTGCTGAAGATTGGGGGCTTTCACTCCGTAGGAATTTCGCACCCAGTGCTCCAAAGATACCCGAAACACTCTCCTGGCACAGCGAAGCGGCCAGAACTGCACCGTAAATCTGGTGCGCATCATTTTCAGCTTGACCTATTTTTCCGACAAGCACACTCAGAGTCCGTTCTAGGGCTGCCGTACCCCCTCCAGCGATCCTGCGCGCAAAATACCGTCTGTTGCCAAAATGATTCTTCAATGCTTCGGCCAAGACTCCCAGCACATCCTTGTAAATGGCTAGCAAATCTTTCCTCTCATCCTTGGATAAAGCATTGATGTCATACAGCTCTGCTAGCTGTTCGGCTATACTCAGCAGGGTCTGGAAGCCCCACAATTGTCGGAATGCATCTTTGGCGGTCCGCGGGCGGGCATCATCGATAAAGGTATGGCGGAGGCGGAGGAGAGGTTCAGTAGCTGTCAGTGCCTGCGGGAAAGTAATTGGGTTGCCCACCGTAAGGGACTTTAGCTGGTTCAGCGCAGGTGCCAGCTCTTCGGCAAGTCGCTCAGTCGATCCGGAGGGGGAGGGCGAGAGGGGCGGCGGAGCCATGACCAAATCTTATCCACGACCGTTCCGATGGCGGGAGACCATCAGAGACCGTGAATGGACGATTGACGAGACGATTGAAGCGGTCTGCATTGGTATGGGGGGGGGGTGTGGTGGGTGGGGATCGAACCAGAGAACACTGACACACCGAAGCGGAGTGAAACACCAAAGTTGATTTAGGACGATCCGGACCAAACAAGCCCCGATATTGCCTTGTATAGGCTACAAAAATGGATCGACAGCCTTGGAGAGGCTCTATCGACGGCGGGGAGCCTATCAGGTGACTTTGGGGGCGTTTTGGGGCGCAGCTGCGTGTGCCAAGTTTTGTTGTAATTCCGAGTATTATCAGTCCTCATCGGGCTGTAAAGTTACGGATGATAAGAGCGATAAAAGATAGTGTTATCCAGATGGTGTGGAGACCGGGGGATCCCTTGTGATGAATTATCATGGCATTCATAAGACCCAACGGACTATCATTTCAGAATTTGTGTGGGCCATGCATTTCTATGTCTCGCGTCACCCGGATATTCACCTCGTGAAAGCACGCGACTTCGGAGGTTGCAGTTTGCCTTGATTCGCCACGATAGCTGTAGAGTCCGTGCGACCTTGGCCAACCCCCTGCCAGGTACCCGGGAGGAGTGCGACAAGACCCTTCATGTGTCGGCCTGGTTTTCTATATAATTATGACTTGAGTTCCAAGGCCGTTTGGCCGTCTGGCCGTCCAAGTATGGATTAGAGATAGTGTATGTATGACGAGGATGATGTGATATGGTGCGATAAGAGCATTCCCGGGTTTATCTGCCTTTCTGCCTGCTGGTCGTGTGTTACTGGGGAAAGCTGCGAAGCTCGTTACAATACATTACCGTAACGCCTTCCCCCGGCCTCGCTCCCCACCCAGGATCGACAGCCAGCGCCAAATCGACAAGTCATCTGCCCCCGTATCTGTAATGTAATCGCCCGCTTGCATCATCTTCCGGGTCCCCTAGATAAGGTCACTGACTTACCTCCTCATTTCTCCTCACCTCCTCATCCTCTTCCCTTTCTCCTTCAACCTTCCTTCCAACCAACCTATATCCATCCTTCCCATTCACCTAACAGTGTCTGTTATTCTTGTTTATTCTCTCCAATCTTCTTTTGTTTATTTCTGTCGTTCAAGTCGATCCCCCCATCATGAAAGGCTTCCTCGGCTTATCGCTGCTGCCACTGCTGGCAGCTGCGTCACCCATGGGAGTAGGCTCCATCCACAACGAGGCCGCCCCTATCCTGTCTTCTGTAAACTCTGAGGAGATTCCAGACTCATACATCGTTGTGTTCAAGAATCATGTCGATTCCTCGGTCGCTGCCGCTCACCACGACTGGGTGCAGGACATCCACTCCAGCCAGCAGCGTATGGAGCTGAAGAAGCGTTCGCTCTTTGGCTTCAATGATGATGCGTTCCTGGGTCTAAAGCACACTTTCCACGTCGCTGGTTCGCTCATGGGATATGCTGGTCACTTCCACGAGGATGTCATCGAGCAGGTCCGCCGTCACCCGGATGTAAGTACTTTGCCTTGATCCCCATTATAGACTTCCTTCGTTAATCCGATTGCTATTTATATAGGTTGATTACATCGAGAAGGACTCCGAGGTCCGCATCAACGAGGAGCCTGCCCTTGAGAAGAACGCCCCCTGGGGTTTGGCTCGTATCTCTCACCGTGACAGCCTTTCCTTTGGTACCTTCAACAAGTACCTGTACGCCGAGGATGGTGGTGAGGGTGTTGATGCTTACGTTATTGACACTGGTACCTACGTTGATCACGTTGACTTCGAGGGTCGTGCCACTTGGGGCAAGACCATCCCCCAGGGTGATGAGGACGCGGATGGCAATGGTCACGGCACTCACTGCTCTGGTACTATTGCCGGTAAGAAGTACGGTGTTGCCAAGAAGGCCAATGTTTATGGCGTGAAGGTCCTGCGCTCCAGTGGCTCTGGTACCATGTCTGATGTCGTGAAGGGTGTTGAGTGGGCTGCCGAGGCTCACATCAAGAAGACCAAGGCTGCTAAGGCGGGCAAGGCCAAGGGCTTCAAGGGCAGCGTTGCCAATATGTCCCTGGGTGGTGGTAGCTCGCGCACTTTGGACCTTGCTGTCAATGCCGCTGTTGAGGCTGGAATTCACTTTGCTGTGGCTGCTGGTAATGACAATGCTGATGCTTGCAACTACTCCCCTGCCGCTGCCGAGAACGCCGTCACCGTCGGTGCCTCCACCCTGACTGATGAACGTGCCTACTTCTCCAACTACGGAAAGTGCACTGACATTTTCGCCCCCGGTCTGAACATCCTGTCTACTTGGATTGGCAGCGAGTACGCTGTTAACACCATCTCGGGAACCTCCATGGCCTCCCCCCACATTGCTGGTCTGCTGGCCTACTACGTCTCCCTGCAGCCCTCCTCTGACTCGGCCTATGCCGTTGCCGAGATCACTCCCAAGAAGCTCAAGGAGGCTTTGATCACTGTCGCCACTGCCGGCGCTCTCTCAGATATTCCCGAAGACACTCCTAACGTAAGTCATTCTAATCCGCTTAGTAAAGAACTCTATACTGACTTGTCTAATAGCTCCTCGCCTGGAACGGTGGTGGTTCGTCCAACTACTCTGAGATTGTTTCTGAGGGTGGTTACGAGGCCGCCTCCGAGGCTGGTGTTGAAGAGCGCCTCAAGGAACTGCTTGGTCACGCCGAGAAGACTCTCCACCAGGAGATGGGTGCTATCTACAGCGAGATCAAGGACGCTATTACTGTTTAGAGTAAACAACCAATAGAGCCGTCTGTGACGGGACTCTTTACATGGGCATATGGATGGATGGATTAACACACTGGCGCAGATTGTTTCATTTGGCTTTGTTTCTTGTTTTCAATTATTTCCTTTTTCGGTTTTCCCCTTGGGGTGGTCCAACACCGCGGGGCATCAATCCCTTCCCAACTGTCGCTCCCCGTTTGCTTGACATCATTACCGTAGTATATCTTTTCGCTACAACGATACAATTCCGACACCATCTAGAATGTGTTTAGGGTTTATACAAGTGTTTCAACAATTCTTCTTCATTCGCTTCGTGTAAACCTTTGGCCAATGTAGTGGATGTAGCTATCGTTTTTACAGCACTGCCTTGATACCGCGGACGTCGCACTGTTTTTCTAAACCCCAACACCATTGACTGGCTTTCCCAGTCTTTTCTTGACCAAGTACAGGAATGCACTGATCGACGAATTTCTGGACTAATTGAGCATCCGTCATGGGTCGTTCCAAGCTCCACACCGCATGACTCACATGCTTCTCAATCGTGACATTCTCCCCACTTTCTTTCCTCAGCAAAGCAGTAAGATGACACTCATCAGCCTTGAAATTCTCGTTAATCTTAGCTTTAATCCGGTTTCTCACCCCCACAACCCGCGAATCAGTAACGACCCCATCCTCGTACTGGGCCGGCGTAGCTTTCCCGAACAATAGTCCGACCGCTCCACCATGATAGACACTGAATTTCCCCTCCAGCCCATCCTTGGGCGCTGTTTTACCAGTCAGCTCAAGAACGAGGGGATGAACCTCCGCCTGAACTTCAACAATCTGATCAATCGACAACCCAGAGCGTTCTAGCTCTTCATGTAGCAAGATACACCCATCAATCACGGGATGCACCACAATCCCACAGGGGAATGGCTTAAATGCATTATGCACAATCTCCCACCGTCCACTGGGTGCAAGACTGCCGATCTGCACATCGAGTTCATGGGAGCTACTAACCACGTTTGCCCAGCCACGTTCCGCTTCGAGTGCCTGCGTAGAACTAGTATAGTCTTCTTCTGCAAGAACGGCAGCTACAAGCCCATTCTGAGCGGCTCGGCCCGGATGGAAAGATTTCGTGTGCGAGCCAAACATCTCTCGTAGTCCTGTGACCTGTGTTGCAGCAAGGCCGATTGCATGTGCTGTTTGGGTAGCGTTTAAGCCAAGGAGCTTTGAGACGGCTACGGCAGCGCCTATCGCGCCCGTTGAGCTTGTGATATGCCTAGAAGCCATCTTTAGTATTGCAATATCATGTTTCAATTCGTAATTACGCAATTGGAATATGGATCTCGAGCCCAGGGAATTGCACATACCATCCAACATCGTAGTGGCTAGGCCAAACCGCTAATCCAACCTTACACTCCGCCTCCACACCCGCAACAAGCGCAGTAATAAATTCCTCCCCGGTGACTGGGCGATCCAGTGACTCGGTTATCGCTAGCAATGCCGATGCTACTGGCCCAGTTGGGTGGATGATAGTATCTAGGTGCGTATCATCATAGTCGTGGACATGGGAGGCGATGCCATTGAATAATGCAGCGTGCATCGCGTCAACATCTATGCCCCCCTCCTGAACCTAGTAGTCGGGAGGTGGCTGGTCCTGTGAACCGCGCAAGCGCTTTGCGGGCTATGCTTGTGGCTGGGTGGGCGCTTCCTCCCACTGTGCAGCCAGCCCAGTTGTAGAAGCTGCGGACAGCGGCGGATTTGACTTCGGATGGTAGGGAAGCATAGGTCAGGTTCACGGACCAGTTCGCGAGGGCTTGTGTGGCCATTTTTGGATGGTCAATTTTGTTTGATCCACAGAGCTTGTCGAGATGTGGAAGTTGATGAGCTCCTAAGAATAATCATGCGGGGGCAACATTCATTGTGAAGTTTGATGATTCCTCCGATATAGGAGATTTAGCTGCGGAGTATATCTATCAACGATCAATGCTTAATAGGATGGACGGCAAGGACGGCACCGGCAACGACCCCAAAAGTGTGGGGTTTCTTTTCAAGTAGGGACAAGAGCTCCCTTTTAAACTGCCACTTTAAGAAATGGCACGAGCAATAAATGGATGCAATCTAGGAAGGTACAGTGGGAGCTTAGATCCGAGCCTACTTCCATCTTAGTGGTAATGCACGAACCATGTACGCGGGTCAAAATGGAAGCTCGGCCTACTGTGTTCGGATACCTTGGGAACATGGTTGTCATCTGAGCAAGCAGTCTGTCTTCTAAAGATCCATGCGTACAAATTGTCTCAGATGTCTCTCAAGGTCCCGGTGTCTCGAGTGTTGTCGCACATCACCAGCCAAGACCCATATACCGCTAGTTCAAGGTTATACGTATCAGTAGATTTAAGCACTGGTGGCCTTGTTCAAGGCTACGCCATGCACAACGGTATCATGGTTGTAAAATTTAATCCATAATGTTAATCTCTTGATGCGATCAAATTTGTCAACCCTGATAAGCAGGTTCAACTAAGCAAAATATCCGAGACTCCGTAAAATGCACCCGCCATAGTAAACCGGAAAACGACCCGCGTTATAAAAAGCCGATCTTTGCCATATATTTGTAGCCAATATGCCGACGCCGAATGCAGTGTTGAAAGAAATGGTGGTGGCTTCATGTCGGTCGTTGAAGCAAAACACGATCTGCTGGCTCTCATGAACTCCTCTTCTTCTCGTCCTCCTCATCCTCGTCTTCATCATCCTCGTCGGCATCATCCAAGTCACTCGCGGTCAATTGATCCATATCCGAGTCACCTTCAGAGTCACTGCCACCAAAAGGGTCACTATCCACTTCCGAGTCAGCCCAGAAGTCAGCATCGTCCTTGTCCAGTTCCACGCAAGTTGTTTCCTGGTCCGGCATCTTGAAACCAGGCGGGGCCATCTCTTTGGAGGCCTCGACATTCGCCTTGACCCGGACACTATACTCCTCTGGATCCTGTCGCAACATCACGGCCGCATCGACATTGGCAGGAGATGAGACCTCGGCGTCGTCTAGGAGTGAGAGAATAGAGATCAGGACAGACTCCACTCGTTGGGCAGGAGACCAACGCTCTGCCGCCAGCTCACCCGACATCTCATCCTCGCCGGGCGGGTGCAGGATGGAGATACACACTCGGCCGTCCGTGTAGATGTTGGGGTGGTAAAGAGGCAGGAGGAAGCGAAACTCTAAAGTGAGATTTTCGTCAGTCTTCGTGTCATAAGTATCATCCAGAATTAACTGTATAGACAAGGGAAAGGAAAATACCAGGAGGCGCATAAGGGTAGTTCTGAGGGAAAGTCATTCGGGCTTTGAAATAGCCGCCATGGTAAATGGAGTCCTTGTTTAAGACGATGAGCGCAACGTCCCATTGGTAGATGTTCTCCCTGTGTAGCTATGAATATGCAAGGCCACTGGTAAGCTTATATCGCTTGACAAATGTAGAATTCACTGTGTAGAAAGCGTTGCACTGACCTCGACGTTCAACCATTTCTCACGCGATAATGCCCGAAACTCATTCATGAGGATTCGTTCCGACATGGCGAAAGGGATGACAAAAGATAACTAATGAAAGCTCCTTTTCTTTTTCTTGACTGGCTTCTTTTCGGGCTTCTGTTTTTCTTCTGCTTCTCGTCGCTGATAATCCACGCGTCCCCGTTGGAGTGGGCCACCGGGAGAACCTGAGAGGGGGAGAAGGGAAGAGTGGATCGATGATGTCGAAGCGCAAAAAAAGGAAAAAATGGGGAACTGTTTTAGTCAGGCTCGTGGCGAACGGTCACACAACTGTGGCGATCAACGTCTACATGGATTTGGTTCACGTGGATATTTGCTCACTCTATTCACTCTGTTTGAGTCATATTGTAGTATCAGACACGGTATCGCAGTATCTCTACTTTAGCCGATAACGGGTGGGGAAAAGGCAAACATGCGCGATAAGCAACGATCGGCATTTGGAGTCAGATGAGCAATTCACTCCGGAGGGTGACTGAATATATCAACCTTATGAACAGTACTCTGGTCAGCTCAGGCTAAACTAATCTATACATAATTGCATTGTTTCGGGGGTTCACATTTCGGGTTCGGTTCGATGCACGTAGGTACCTCTGTAGTGGTACCTGGATCCACCCTGATGTAGTGGTTTATGTCACCCTGTTGGCCGTTTTTTTCCACCGCCGGCTTTGGCCCAGACCCCATTTGCCTCTTACTTCTTCCTCTCTCTTCCTCGTGCCTCAATTCGTTGTTTTTATAACTACACTGACGGGGGTCTTGCGTATATCTTCCCCGTATCTTTGAGCCGTTTGAGCTGTTTTCACACCCCTCAACGGCCCTCGGCTCCGGACTTTTCCCATCCGACCTCGCCTTTCCGTTTTCGTTCGACTTTGCGATGCGAGCCTCGTCTAGCTGTCGAGTCGTGTATTGTCGCTAATTTTCTGGGGTGGACATTTCTCTCGCTGGTCTATCATCGGGCGCATTGCATATATTCTAGTTACGCGGTCGCAGAGCTTGAGAAAGCTCTGAATTGATCAACAATCGGCCACTGGCCCTCCAGGAGCTTTCCCCCTCGTTTCTCCTATCGTATCGCCATATCTACTATGCTCCCACAATGTCCCGGTCCGCTCTGGGCCGTGGATGATCTGTCGCGGTGCTTCCAGCGCAAGTGAGTTGTAATGTTCCAGTCACTTCTCGTTGGTTTCACGTGTTGGTTCCAATGCAGCCGACCGTTCCAGTACTGATCGTCGAAAATCTGATATAGTACTCTGCAAGTCACCCTTCCCCTCGCAGCCTGCATTGTATCGCTGCTCTTTATCATCACACAATTAGCCTATCGTTATGTGGTCTCCAACAAAGGTGTCGCTTATAAGGTCCTCTCAAACGATGCCTCCGAAAATGAGGTTCCCAATGGCCCGGAATCCGATTCCGATCCTATGCTGTTCCAGGCCGCACAAACCGAACTAGATCACTTGAAACTGGAGGTGGACCGCCCTCGTGGAGAAATTGTGGTCGTTGCGCTGGAGATTGCCGCACTCGTCGGTCAAGTCGCACTCTACGTGGTGATTCTGTCGACCGGTGGTTGGGGCCGTCATGGTACTATTCCTGCTATCGCCGGTCTGGTATCTTGGGGCTATGTTCTCTTCTTGGTTTTGGTGCGGCTTCTACTGTCGACTATGGATCTCTTCTCTGCCCCGAGACTTTGGAACCACACGGCGGCATTGTACGCCCTACAGTGGCTATTTAACATTATGGTGTTCCGATCCGCTGTCATTCATCCGCTATCGAAACACGCCCTGGTTCTTAGCAGCATCGCATTCGCGCTGAGCACATTGCTTCTCTTAATCGCGCTTACTACTCGCCGTGGCAACAAGCCCGTTCTAGTGGAGCACGAGGATGGGTTAGAACCTCCGCGTCATCCAATGGCAAGTCTTCTATCCTTGGCCACATATGCTTGGCTGGATCCACTCATCATGAAGGGCTATCGGCAACCGTTAGAGCTCAAGGACGTATGGAATTTGACTCCTCAGCAAAAGGCGGCCGCGGTTGTGACCGATTTTCGAAAGCGGCAGATGAAGGGCTCTATGGCATGGAAGCTCCTCCGATACTTTTTCGGGACCATCTTGAAGCAAGGTCTCTGGACAATTTTTGCCAATCTCTTCGTCTTCGTTCCCAGTCTACTTCTTAAAGCAATTCTCGAATATGTCGAAGACCCTCGTTCGACGACCCCCAATGCCGCTTGGTTGTATGCGATTCTCCTGTTTTGCTCTGCTATTGTTCAAGGTGTGGCAGATGGCCAGGCGCTCTATATCGGTCGCAAGATGGGTGTCAAGATCCGTGCTATCATCATTGGTGAGATTTATGCCAAAGCGCTCCGGCGCAAGGCTGGTGCGTCCACGGATGTTGCCCGTAAAGCGCTAAAGGAGCAACAGGAGGCGCCCAAGGACACCAAGAAGAAAAACCGGATCTTTTCATTCGGCCGGAAGAAGAAGTCTGCTGATCAAAATGATGCCGAGAATGGTGTCAAGCCTGAGTCCAAGGTGGAGGAAGCCGCTTCGCAGGCAAACGTTGGTACCATTATCAATCTAATGGCCATTGACTCTTTCAAGGTCAGCGAAGTTGGTGCATACCTCCATTTCCTGTGGGCCAGTGTGCCAGTGCAGATTGGCATGGCCATCTTTCTGCTATATAAGATCATGGGCTATAGTTCATTCGCTGGTATCGTTCTGATGGCCTTGATGCTTCCCGTCAATCTTTTCATTGCCCGGCAGTTCAATCGGGTCCAAAACCAGATCCTCAAGGGCACCGATGCACGAATCCATGCGACCAATGAAGTCCTCCAGAATATCCGGATCATCAAGTATTTTGCATGGGAACAGCGTTTCCAGGATATTGTTAATGAAAAACGCCGGGCTGAACTGAAGTCGCTGCGACGTCGCTACATCCTGTGGTCTTGTGCTGCTACGGTCTGGTACGGCACTCCCATTCTGATTACTTTCCTTTCGTTCTTCCTATACACAGTTGTGGAAAAGAAGCAACTGACCCCTTCAATTGCCTTCCCCGCCTTGTCAATGTTCTCGCTGCTGCGTGTCCCCTTGGATCAACTGGCAGATATGGTGGCCCACGTTCAGGAGTCCAAGGTCTCCCTCGACCGTGTGGATGAATATCTGAACGAGGAAGAGACAGAGAAATATGATCAGCTGCGCGATAGTCTCACGGATGGCCCAACTCAAATTGGACTGCAAAAGGCGACCCTCACCTGGGGAACTTCCAAGCCTAGCTCTCAACAACCCTCTACATCATCTGAAGCAGGTGCGGACGCCTTTCGCCTGATTAACGTGGATGTCAATTTCCCGCTCGGTCGTCTTAGCATCATTGCGGGACCCACGGGCTCTGGCAAGACATCCCTGCTCATGGCCTTGCTTGGCGAAATGCGACTCATCGAGGGTCGCGTTCATCTGCCTGGTGGCATGGCAAATCGTGCTGACCTTCCGGTTGACCCTGAAACTGGCCTGATTGACAGCATCGCCTACTGTGCCCAAGAAGCATGGTTGGTGAACGACACTGTGAAGGAGAACATTATCTTCGCTTCCCCGCCCGACGAGAAGCGTTACCGCGCAGTTCTGAAGGCGTGTGCTTTGGAACGTGATATCGCTATTCTTGATGCCGGCGACCAAACCCTGGTTGGTGAAAAGGGAATTAGTTTGTCGGGTGGACAGAAGCAGAGAATCTCTCTTGCCCGAGCCATCTACAGCAGCGCCCGCCACTTGCTGCTGGATGACTGTCTCTCCGCCGTCGATTCTCACACTGCTAAGCACATTTTCCGCCAGGCCCTGACCGGCCCCTTGATGATGAATCGTACCTGCATTTTAGTGACTCACAATGTTTCTCTCACCGTCCCTCAGGCAGATCATGTGGTTGTACTTGATAATGGAAAGATCAGCGCCCAGGGCCGGCCTGATAGCGTTGCTGCCACCGGCGCCCTTGGTGAAGAGTTTTTGAAGTCTCGACCAGCCTCGCGTGCTAGCTCGCGCGGTCTATCTCGTGTTCCGTCGGATGCCGATCTTGAAGATGAAACCACAGCTGCAAATGGGTCTACGAATGGTACGGCAGATAAGTCTCAAAAGGACGGAAAGACTGTATTGAAGGAATCGATGGCCACTGGTAGTGTTAAGTGGTCAACGGTTACTATGTATCTGGGCTCAATGGGACAATGGTACTATTGGGTTATGGCTGTTGCGGTATTCTGTCTGCAGCAATTGGGCTCCGTCTCGACTAATATCTGGATTCGACAGTGGGCTAACGCCTACCAATCTTCTAGCGTTGGACCGAAGGATGATGCCGGTACTTACGCTGCTGTCGCTCATCTCAAGCCTCCAACCTTCAATGTCGGCAGTGTTTCCAAGATGAGCACATGGGTACCCCAACAACTACCATCTAGCATCAGTCCTACTACTCCCGATGGCGAAGTCAATGTGATGTACTACTTGGGTGTGTATGCTCTGCTGGGTATTGGGTACATCTCGATTTCTTTGACGCGCGAAGCCGTGCTGTTCTGGGGTTCTCTTCATGCATCATGGAAGATCCATGACCGTCTGCTAAAGACCGTTATGCATGCCAAGTTCCGCTTCTTTGACTCAACACCACTCGGCCAGCTCATGAACCGATTCTCCAAGGATGTCGAAGCGGTTGACCAGGAAGTGGCACCTGTGGCAATAGGCATGCTGCACAGTCTTGCTTCAGTCATCATGATTGTCATCCTTATTTCCATCATCACCCCAGGATTCTTGATTGCGGGCATTTTCATCACTTTGGTGTACACTGCACTGGGCGCCATCTACCTGAACTCTTCTCGTGACCTCAAGCGTCTGGAGTCTGTGCAGCGAAGCCCCTTGTACCAGCAATTCGGTGAGACTTTGAATGGTATTGTCACCATTCGTGCTTACGGTGACGGGCCTCGGTTCATTGTCGACAATCACCGTCGTATCAATGCGTATAACCGACCTCATATCTATCTCTGGGCTGCTAACCGCTGGCTCGCTCTTCGAGTTGACTGGACTGGTGCTCTGGTTTCGTTCTTCGCCGCGACCTTTGTCCTGATTAATGTTGGCAATATCGATGCCGGTGCCGCTGGTCTTTCCCTTACTTACGCCGTTACCTTCACTGAGAACGTGCTGTGGCTTGTTCGTCTTTACTCAGAGGTTCAGCAAAACATGAACTCGGTTGAGCGAGTACGTGAGTATCTAGAGGTTGACCAAGAAGCCGCTCCTATTATCCCTGATTCTCGCCCGGCAAAGGGATGGCCACTTGAAGGTGCTGTAGAGTTCTCTGGCTACACTACCCGCTACCGTCCTGACCTAGATGCGGTGCTTAAGGAGGTCTCTTTCTCTGTTAAGGCCGGTGAGAAGGTCGGTATCGTTGGTCGCACAGGCGCCGGAAAAAGTTCTCTCGCCCTTGCCCTCTTCCGTGGATTGGAGGCCGAGAAAGGTAAGATTCTCATCGACGGAGTCGACATTGGTGCAATTGGCCTGCGAGATCTCCGTGAGGCCATCACAATTGTGCCTCAAGATCCCACTCTGTTCACCGGAACCATTCGCAGTAACCTAGATCCATTCGGTCTGTTCACCGACGAGGAAATCTTCACCGCGCTTCGTCGTGTGCATTTGATCGGATCTCCGTCAGGAAGCACAACTCCTTTGACCGGAACCACGTTCAACGCAACTGAAGCCAATGGTGGCGTCGATGGTGGCGTCGATGGTGGCGTTGATGGCGGTGCCAATGGCAGCGCTGTCACAGTCGTCGACAACAAGAACATCTTCCACAACCTGGAAAGCTTAGTCTCGGAGTCTGGGTCCAACTTGTCTCAGGGCCAGCGACAGCTCCTGTGTC
Organism: Penicillium longicatenatum; assembly: GCF_028827895.1. Taxonomy (NCBI): domain Eukaryota; kingdom Fungi; phylum Ascomycota; class Eurotiomycetes; order Eurotiales; family Aspergillaceae; genus Penicillium; species Penicillium longicatenatum. The sequence continues at coordinate 2,135,838 of NW_026643120.1, read as the reverse complement.
TTGCCCGCGCACTCCTTAAGAAACCCCGCGTCCTCATGATGGACGAAGCCACTGCATCCATTGACTACGCTACCGATGCCAAGATTCAGGAGACCCTCCGTGAACTCCACGATAGCACAATCATCACCATTGCTCATCGCCTGCAAACGATTATTGACTATGATAAGGTTTTGGTCCTTGATCATGGTAAAGTGATCGAATACGACCACCCCTGGACTCTCATCAACCGCGAGGATGGTCTATTCCGCGGCATGTGCGAGAACAGCGGGAACATGGACGTGCTTCTTGATGGAGCCAAGCGTGCCTGGGTCCAGAAACGCCTGGTCGATGACTCTTAAGTAGTTTCTACTTTTCCCTATTACTCGCGTACATATTCACCGTCCTTATCCTTTACACTTTTTGCCTTCTTGTCCATGGTCCTACCTCTTCTCTGTCACTCCATTTAGATGGAGGAGGTATTGCAAAAAAGACTCGTTCGTAATTTTTTTCTTCTGCTATTGGGTGGCTCTTGTGTCAATTGATTGTTTCTGACCCTCATCCCTATTTGCCCGTTCATCCTTTCATCCTCATGGCGTCACAAGGCATTATTACTTTCGCAAAGGATTGTCATTTCAATTTCAAATGTTGCATATTGTCCTGTAAAGTCTACTGAAATTTAAATGTCTGTAGATCTTCCTTTATGCTTCCATTGCTTTCCAAGATTATTCTTACCCTGGTGGAGTTCCAAAGTGTTCCAAGTTTTCCAGGGCTTGATTCAAGCAATTGATACCCTCATATTGTAGTTGCCCACCTGCCTAGGCATTGTCAATGAGAAATGTTTGACCTCATTTTGAGGGGTGAAATATTGGGAGATGAATCTTTCGATTTGACCTCAAACTTCATACATCAGTAGAAATCATGACAACTGTCACATTTACCGGTTGTTTACCTATTTGACTTCGTGATGTGTTTTGAGATTGGGTATGATTTTGGATTTGATCTAGAATATATTGAGTTCGGAATGAATCAAGCCTATCAGATCTAGATATGAATGACCATGTATATAAGCCAGCGAAGTCGGAGCCATCAATGGCGACTATCGAGGATGCCATCCAAGTCTCCAATCCAGACCCGGGGTACCTTCGCTAGGAAGCATGTACTGTGCGTCCTTCATACCCCGCCGTTGAAAATTCAATGTATGAATTCGCTGAAGCTAGTCTACTGTAAGACGAAGGTGGGTCGCACCTTGGTAGATAGTATATACTCGATGCAACACGAGTCAATCGATGGAGCCTCCAGGTGAGATTCGCACATGCAATTATGCCTAATTGCGCCCGTGACGTTGGCCTATGTGTGTCCCGAAGTAGACATTGTTTATTCTCACGAGACAGGTCTCGGAGAAGGGTAACATTGCAATTATGTCAATGTATCGGGTGCTGGTGTTATCGAGCCAGGCTGACATCAACTGTGGGCCCCGTGCTACCTGCTGCCTGATCATGGGACCTTGATTAGGTTGCAACCAGTGGGAAGATGAAATCCCCACGGCGCTAGGGGCAAGCAGCTAGCACCCCACTGCAGGAGTCACAGTCGAAATTTCTCCAATTTTCCCGTGTTGAGATAGGTAAATCGTTTTTTTCTTTATTTACTTTTTTTAAAGAAAAAAGTATTTGCCAGAAGGAGGAGGCTGGAAGATATCTATCTGCCTTTCATGACAAAAGGAGCAGAAATTCCAGACCAAAGAGCAACGGTGAATTTCCAGCGGTGTGCGGGGAAAATTATGCAGGCGGTGCAGCTAGCAGGGGTAATTCAGTTTCGGACTGGGTTTAGCATGTTTCTGTTATCGCAGATCGCGAAGGCCAATGAAATGGCAAAGGGTGACAAGCGAGGGAAAAAGAGAAAGAAACGCGACCGAGCGTTTCCACCTGGCATTCCTCAGTGTCGGTGACGTACACCGCGGACCACAGTGGCGATACACAGGACAGCAGCGATAAAGAAGAGGAAAATCATTGATGGTACAATTGGGGGTGTAGCAATGAGGATTGGGGCTTCGGAGGTGACCCAATCAATTCGAAGGGCCTGGCCAATCACTGGATCTTTCTGAAATTCGTCCGCAGTACGGGGAGAATACGAGCTCTCTAGCGACTGGGCTAGCTCGGCACTCGAATCCCGATCAGGAAGAATAAGCATCCGTGCACGAGGAGTGTCGATCGTTGTAACATCCGGCGTGCCGATTGACTGCTGGGGTTGGCCATGTGCCTGGTTTCGGTGCATCGGTGTTTCGCTTTCCTTCTCAGATAAGGCCGCGCCAGCGAAGCCAGCTTCGCGTAGGGCAATTAATCGTTCATCGATTTCATCGTTGTCGGGCATGGTTTCAGGGAAGTAGTAAGGGGTTGTTTGGGGGAGACTATGAGCTTCCGCGTTCTGGTAGGCTGATTGGGCGGATACCCGAGATGAGTCGGTGGACTCTCGAGTTGAGTGCGATACGGATGAGTCTGGAGACCTTGAGATCGGGGAATATGGAATCGCAGCTGATGTGGCGAGGCTGCTGAAAGCCAGCAGTAGAGGTAGGAAGGCGAGCATTTTGATCCGGGAGCTGTATACAGTGGAGGACGAGGCGATTGCACTGATAACGACTGATAAGATGATCACATCCCTGGCGAAATGGGCAAGTCAAGGTGAGCAGGGCTAGAGAACATAAATCATGTCATGATCCAGGAATTGATCTATGAAATATGAAAGAGTGAAATCAAAAGAGCAAAAGGAAGTGATGAGGGGAAAGAAGGAAAATAAAATAGATAACGAAATGTGATTCGGATGCAGCGGGAGCTTCTGGCCGACAAAGCGGGTCCGAGTCAACTTTAGTTTGCATTAGATGTCCACTTTGCACTAAACTATGTGGAGTCTTTTATGAAGTAAAAAGTCGACAAACATTTTTTTATTGTAATTTCAAACCGACCCGCTGTTGTCCGCACATGAAAAGGCACCCGAAATTTGTCCATCGCGATAGGCCTCATTGATCTGAACAATGACCCCATAAGTACCTCCGACCGCCATGAACGCTCCCAAAACTGTCAAAAAAAGATGGAATCCATACATGATCTTGCGGAAGAAAGGGCCCTTCCAGTAATCAGCATGACTATACAGCCATAACCAGCCAGGCAGACTAATGGCCAGCGGTGCGAAACAAAGCGCGCCCACAAGAGCGAGCACGTAATTGAAGATAGGGATGGCGCATGCAAGGATGAAGGAGATGGCTGCCATGCTGGTCGTGCAACCCAGCCAGGTACCCCAGTGCACGGCTGTATTGGCCTGCAGATGACGCGAAGTACGTAATATTCGCACAAATAAGTATTTTGCCGCGACATGCACGTACAAACACCCGCTAATTATGAGACCAGGTAGAGCAATGCCATACGCCACTCGCTTGACCGTTGGACCGGCGCTGCCGAGTGAGGGTGATGCGATCCATTTGCCACACCATGCATATATGACAAGACTGAACGTGAGGTATGACGCGGTCACCAGGCTCATGCTGAGGTAGACTGCTTTGGGGTAGTCCTTGGGCTTGCGCATCTCCGAGATGACGGGGAGGAATGCAGAGGTCGCAGCACTGGAGACGAAAATAGTTGCGGCGGCCGTGATGCCGGTCGTGAAGCTAGGGTCACCAATGACCCTATATCCGAGGTCGAAATCACCTATCTGAGGTGCTGCTGCTGGACGATCCCTTGTGGTCACGCCGACCCTATCAATAGTTAGCAGGGGCGAGAAGCAAAAGAGACAACGAGCGAACCTACACAATGATAAAAACGGCAATATAGACGCTGGCAAAACCAGCCCAGGTGAGCCAGCCGATGTGCGAGAATTTGCGCACGCTCGCACAGGCAGTAATGACAATTGTACCAATGAGGGAAAACCAAACTGTGCAAATCGCATGCAGTGACAAGGCATTGAGCGCTGTCGAGACGCCAATGATCCCAGACGCAGCGACAATAACATAGCTGACTGTAAATAAAAACCCGACCACTTCCTTCAGCAGCGGACCGCCCACGACATTTGCCATATCGGCGATGGAGTGGCAGCCTGGATGGGCGTTGCGAAAGTTGCCCTGTACAATAGCACAGTAGGTGTTGAGAAGGGTCCAGCCTATAACATTAAGGGCGCCTGGCAGAGCTCCCAATTCATACATTAAAGAGGGAATGGAAAGAACACCAGTGGCGAAGATGACTAGCAATAGAAAAACACGACTATTAGCATTCTGAATCTATTTCCGCGCGAAGGTAGATATAACTCACTCTTCAAAAAAATCACACCTGCCCGAATCCAGCTCACGGTACGAAAGTCGACCTGGCCCTCGCCTCTCTTAAAAACCTCATTCTGATCCTCCATCTCTGCCTTTTGTGTATCAGGGGCAAAGGAGTCGTCTGCAAAGTTCGGGACATCCTTGATGTCATCCACCAAGGCTGTCATGGCGAAACGTCAGAGTCGGGGAGCTGTGGCACAACTAATTTTCCAAAGCTCGACCCTCGGAAGTTTCTCAAGTGGAATATATAGGCAAGAGGCGGCCCACGAGGCAGGGGCTTATCTCGAGCCCCGGGCTGGTCCATGCATGGCAGGTCAATTTCTGTTTTCGTGGCCGTGCAGTAGGTTTCCTGGGGTTTCCGATGCCCTGAAGCTACTAAAGTGACGATAACGGGACCTGAAGAAGTGGATTGGCTCCACTACTTCCCCACGAACTCAAGCTACCTGATAACAAGCACATCGACTCAGGCTAACGGATGACCTGGAGTCAGCTGTTGGGGGAGTTCGTTGGAGTACGTTCCGGCTTAATGGCCGGAATTGGTTAAGCGTCGGGGTAAAACATTCCAATGTACGAGCAAGATGTGGCTGGACGCACGAGATAACGCTGTACAAGTAACGGAGAATACAGTTGATGCAGATGATAATGAGATTTACTAATTCAGGGGTTGGAGAAAATCGTCGGGGTAACGGAACTCTACTGGGAGGACAATACGAGATATAAGATTGATTCAATAGAAATCCAAACTATGACATACATGACAATCAATTCTTTAGTATCGCACCCGCTGGAGCTGGCATCAGAGCCCCTGGAGGGGGTGCATTCTTCTTTTTGAACTCGTCACATACATGCTCCATCGTGACAAATTCCACACCGTCGTGTTTCTTGAAGTGTTCAATGAGTCTGGACATTGTTAGTCTCGATGCGATACAGAGATTTTGAAGGCTCACCTCTCATGCATCAATAGCACATGTGGTCGGCCGGAGACATCCGGGTGTATCGTGATCGGGAAAATAAATTCATCATATTCACGATAGAAATAATCGAAATGATCACGCCAGATATCCTCGACATCCCGCGGGTTGACAAAACCGTGACTGTTCGGTGCAGACTTGATGAACATCATGGGTGGCAAATCATCAATGTACCAGTTGGAGGGGATTTCAACTAGGCCTGTCTGAGGACCATGCTCAAGTGGCTTCATCCAGGTCTCAGCCTTCTGCTTGTAGTCAATATTGGTCCAAGTGTCACCTGTTCGTAGATAGTATGCCTGACAATCTTCGTGACTCATGCTGTGGTCGTACTCGATCCCATAGTCAAGGAGTAGCTGAGCACCCTCTCTGCTAGTTTCCCACCTGTATTCCATGAATGTTCAGATAGAGCTTTGACGCTTGGATTGGATTCTACATACCATGGCGCTACGCTTCCTCGTGGGGGCTTCCCCGCAAACTCAGTGAGCATACGGTATGTTTTGTCAAGTACATCACGCTGTTGCTCAATGCTCATATCTGTTGGGTTCTCGTGCGAGTATCCGTGCAGTCCAATCTCGTGTCCTGCATCTCGGACAGCTGCCATATCCTCTGGGAAAGTCTCCAGAGAATGGCCAGGGATGAACCATGTTGTCTTGATGTCATACTTGTTGAAAAGCTTCAGTAGACGTCTGGTGCCAATGGTTCCCGCCCAGACTCCTAATATTATTCCATTAGGAGGGTTTGTGATGTTTAAAGACCAACTTACCCCGACTAATGTCGTTCGTCGAATCTTCTCCGCCGTACGAGCCAAGCCATCCAGCGACAGCATCGACGTCGACTCCATAGGTGATGAGAACTCGTTTAGGGCCCATTGTGCGTGCTATATTGCAGAACGCAGTGATGTGAGTGTGGTAGACCCTTTTTTGTACTGATCAACATGCGGGGAACCCGACAACTACCCCTCTTGGAGTTATCGGGGTCATTGCAATGATCATGGCCATTTGATCATCATATCTCAAAGTTAGATGATGTTATCATATTCAACGAGTAATTTGAATTACTTATTCGATATCCGACCCATTTTCTGCCAAGTTCATATCATATCATCGTCTCTTGGAGGTCGATAGCAACTGTGGGTCGTGTCTGGAGTCGATTTGGGGTCGATTTGGGGTCGCTCGCCGGTCGGCAAAACGGTCGCGAAGGACCCAGATTAATTGGGCAAAGACTACTCCGTGTTGGAGAAAGAACTGTTGTCGGAGGGGTTTGCCGATGATGAAAATGAAAACCCTGGTGGCTCTACCATAAAATCTTCATGAAACCAAAGGTTTCCCCGCTTCACCATTCAAAGCGTCCGTTCATCATGTCTGTTCTTTTCACCAGTATATCAGAGTAAGTATTTCAGTTTAGATAACGTAGATACGGCGATATTCCTATCATTGCCTGATGATGCACCCAACTGACCACTCTGCTTCAGGAATAATCCTATCAAGTCAGGGGATGCTGAGGCACTCATAGAGCCGCTAGGCCTTACGATTGACCCTTCAGAATCGAATGACTTTCAAACGTTGCTGGCAGCGGTGCATGACTGCGCAGAAGGGGTCGCTGCTCTTCCAGATTATCAACCGATCCCCGATCAGCTCAAGTTTCCGCGGGAGAATATCCGTCGACCAAGTAAAGAAGAGCAGGTATTTGGCCAAGCCTGGGCCCATCAATTTTTAATTCGAGGAAGAGAGGAAGGCGTGTTGGTTGGAAAGTCAGTTAGCCTCAAGGACGTTATTGCAGTAGCTGGAGTACCTCAGCTATCGGGTAGCGACATCATCCCATCATGGACGCCTGCAACAGATGCGACGGTCGTGACACGACTACTTGAGGCCGGGGCTGATATCCACGGAACGTCGACATGCGAGAACTTATGTCATTCTACTTCCTCATATACTAGTGCTCAGGGCACAGTTGAGAATCCCCATGCAACAGGATACTCCGCTGGCGGGAGTACGTCAGGAGGCGCTGCTCTGGTAGCGGCGGAATTAGTCGACATTACCATCGGAGGTGACCAGGGTGGAAGTATAAGGGTTCCAGCTTCATTTTGCGGTTGTAAGATTATACCCTCACAAGTTCTCTGATCATTTCTTCTAACGACCAACAGGCGTTGGCTTGAAGCCAACATTTGGACGTGTTCCCTTTACTGGAGTTTCTAGTGGCGACGCCATTAATGATCATGTAGGCCCATTGGCTCGCACAACCATGGAGGTGGCAACATGTCTAGATGCCATTAGTGGATACGATGGTATAGATGACAGATCGCTGGGCAGTTCGAAACCCGGCTCAACCAATTTTGCAACCAGCATCAAGAACACAGACAGACTTGATGGTTTGCGGATTGGAATTCTCAAGGAAGGATTCGAGCACGATGCTGTGTCATCGAATGTTCGACACTCAGTGTTGACTGCCGCCAAGAAGCTCGAAGGTCTAGGCGCAACTATAGATGAAATTTCTCTTCCAGACCATTTGCATGGGCCGGCAATCTGGACGATCCAGCAGCGAATGGCCGGTGCACAGACACTATTGGGTCAAAATACCGGACGACGTGGTCTTTACATGACGGAGATGGAGCAGGCAAGATTGCCTTGGTCTGATGAAGGGTTTCAACGAGCCTTCCCATCCACGAAGAACGTGATAATCAATGGCCTGTATCTTATGTCTCGCTTCCCTGGTCTTTATGGAAAAACCGCCAATATCGGGCGCCAGTTGAGTGACAAATACCAGGCATTATTTGAAAAGTATGATGCGATCGTCATGCCCACCACTCCAGTCGTGGCTCCCAAGCATGGAAAGCGTGGCCTGCCGGTGGAGTCACTTCAGCCAAGCATGGGGTTGACAATCAACACTGCAATTTTCAATGTAACGGGACACCCCGCATTGTCAATTCCGATTGGATTTGCACCTGCCAAGGAAGATGAACAAATCATGTTACCTGTCGGTATGCAGATTGTTGGTGGGTTGTGGCAGGAGGAAAAGGTGTTACGAGTTGGACATGTTTGGGAGACTCACTTTGATTGGAAGAAGATGCAGTTTACGACTGATCGGAATTAGGAATACGCGGCGAAATTATTGTTATTTAATTGCACTCCTCTGTTCTATTGGTTCGCAGTATCTAATCTTCGATGGGAATTTCCAAAGAGACATTTGCATAGGATTGTGAGTACTAGTTATCTGAATGGCCGGCAAGCCCACTTGAATGAATGTTAGGTTACGAATTCATCACTGATAAGCTCAGACCGTGATATAGCCTCCATCAACAACCATTGCATGTCCCTGGATAAATGAGGCTTGTGTTGAGCAAAGAAAAAGGACTGCGTCTGCTACTTCAGCCGGCTTTCCCATGCGCTGCATTGGAGCCATGTTCGCCGCAGGGGTAATCGCCTCCCTTACTTCCGCTTTCTCCATAACCAGGGGGGTTTCAATGACACCCGGACACACACAATTCACTCGGATGCCATCCTTCGAGTAATCGATCGCATCGGCACGCGTTAATCCAATGATTGCAGACTTTGACGCACAATACGCCGCTATATGGATCACCTGTCAGAAACTCAATTTGCCCAGACTATAAGACTTACTTACGCGCATTTGAACGACTGACAATCCCTAACTGGCTCGCAATGTTCACTACGGCGCCACATTGTGCAGGACGAGTAGGGTCATGGCTAGGAAGCGGATCTTGTTCAAGCATCTGCTTGAGCTGGGCACGGGAAGATAGCCAACAACCTCGATAGTTGATGTTGTTCACTCGGTCAAACTCTGCAAGACTAGTTTCACTTGATCTCATAGGCGTACCAAGGACGCCTGCACAATTCACAGCATAATCAACGCGACCGAATGATTCGGTAATCTTCCGTATAAACGACTCGGCAAACTGATCATCTGCCACATCGCCAGGCTGAGCGATCAACTGGACTTTGGGGTACGCTTTCGCAATGGCCTCCCTAGTATTCCCTAGGGTATCTTCATTCACGTCTGTGATTGCAATTCTCTCGCATCCTGCTGCTGCGAAGGCATGAGCTACCGCAGCTCCGATTCCTATCAATTTGTCGTCGTTAGCACGGATATATATCTCACGTACGACCTTCCTCGAATGCACAGATATGCATACCAGTTCCCCCCGCCCCGGTAATGACAGCCACGCCAGGGAAAAAGAGTTTTGTCCAACATTGATAAAGAGTTCAAGGAATATGAATTCTGCTTCTATCAGCTGTGTTTGTATACGCCGATGGATGATAAGATATATGTGGGGAAGCGAAGCGGTGATAAGAGGTGGGGCAAATTGGAGTCACCGCTTGGAGAAATTTAAGCAAAGTACCGTTTCCCCCCCGAAACTCGCCTCCGTCGAACCCGAGTCCACTTTCGCAGTCTCCAAGTACTCCGACATGCCATCCCCATCGCCATCACCCCAGATTAAAGGCCGAGCAAAAGCACGGATCTGTAATCATTGCGGCCGAGGCTTTCGCCGAACAGAGCATTTGGAGCGCCATGTCCGAACCCGTAAGCGGCCCGGTTGGAGTCTAGTACCTCGTGGCGAGACTGACCGCAAGCTGTAGACACCAAAGAGAAACCATTCGTTTGCTTCTGTGGGTCTGCCTTTACTAGGCGTGATCTATTGAAGCGACATAATCGAATCACCCACCAAGATATTCTCACATCGCCCGATGCACAACCAGCGCCCGTGGTGAAGCCTGATCTCCAAGGACCCCACAATGTGACACCTGCAGCCCCTCCGCAGCAATTTGATGCACCCACTCGTCCAGTAGGATCAATTCCTGGGCCTTCCCCAGTGCATCAATGGTCTGCACCCCAAAATGATCACGTATCGTATCTATCACAAAACCAGGGCGGTATGATGCCTGCCCATCCTAATGCCCATCCACCACCAAACAGCCACCCGAGCATGCATGACCCGGCTATGCTCCAAGCAGCACAATTGCTTCTTCCTGGCGATTATCAATCCACTGGTAAGATTGGTGATACATCAGACCCATTTGAGGATGCAACTGTTGACAATCTGCCAGCACTACCTTACTTGCCAGAAGATCTCAACCATTTTCAAGAATTCACTCATTTTTTAGATTCCATTGGTCTTCCAGCGGAATGGCTTCCAGCTGAAGGCGAAGCTGCTCAAATACAAGATGTTGGTCTTGAAGATATGCAAAGACCTACTCAACCGCCCCAAGAGCAACCAAGACCTCGAGGGAACCCCCGGGAAGAGTCGCGTGGCGATTCTCCTTTCCGGTCATGGCTACCATCAGTTCCTAGGGGTGATCAGAGCTTAACCTCAATCTCGGACACAGGTGTGCTTCGAATCCATACCTCTCCTGTATCCATTCGAGACTGACAAAATACAGAGCCGCCACATGCCACCAAGTCCTCGGGATTCAATGTATCCGAGGAGCAACGATTTCGACTTGCTGCTTCCCTCGAAGACTTTCGCAATGTCATACCCGACTTTACCCTTCCATCTCGCCATACTCTGACCCGTTATCTCACATCGTACTTTGAAGGATTTCAGCCTCATATTCCTTTTATACACATTCCGACCTTTCGCTTCAACGAGTGTTCCCCAGAATTAATATTGGCAATGATGACTATCGGGGCCCAATATCGATTTGAGCATCGAACCGCCGAGAAAATTTTCCACGTATCCAAAGCAGTTTTATATGAGCGCATGTCGAGAGAGTCTCGAATCGCAGCACAGGGGTATGCGGTACCATTAGGAGGCCCTCCATACTCGGACTCGAGAGAGGGTCAGCCCAGGAGCGCGTTGGTATCCAGTTCCTCGAGACAAATGGAGGTCATTCGTTGTCTTCTTGTTCTCATGGGCTATGCCACTTGGGAACGAGCAGGGCTAGTACAGGAAGCACTTCAGCTTCAATCTCAACTCGTTCAAATGCTTCGTGAGGCTACTCTAACTGAACCACAGTCTGACCCACACGCTTCAGCGACGGATTGGTACGAATGGGCCGATCAAGAGTCAGTTCGACGCACTAAACTTATATCTTTTTGCTTCATACACATACATAGCATCGCATATAATGCTTATCCGTCGCTTCGGAGTAGCGAAATTCATATGCGACTTCCCTGCTCTACGAAGGAGTGGATAGCACCAAATGCGACTGAATGGGAGGCTGCTCAGCGCGAACGAGGGCCCCAGCAACTTTTTTTTCCAGGATGCCCTGACACTTTTGCTTCAAAAGTCGCGATCGGCAGTACCACTCGATCCTATCCCTTCGCCCTTAGGAAACTACATGCTTCTCCATGGTCTGCTTCAGCGGATTCATATCGTGAGCGAGCTGTCACTGCCCAATGGAAACCACTCCACTTCTCTTCCAACTGAAGAGCTGAATAAGATCGAGCGGGCTCTTCGCTCATGGACATCCGTTTGGCAACAAGCCCCTGAGTCAAGCCTGGATCCACAGAATGTCAATGGTCCAATCCCGTTCACGTCAAGTGCACTTCTAGGCCTTGCTTATGTTCGGTTGTCCTTGAATCTCGGTCCATACCGTCGTCTTGAGACACGAGACCCCTTAATCATAGCCTCTGCCCTTTATCGATCACCGAAGCCAGAAAGAAGCTACCGCCTTATTCCGGCACTGATATACGCCGCCCACGCTCTCAGTATTCCAGTGCGTCTTGGAATCGACCACATCGCCCGCAGCCAAGCATTCTTTTGGAGCGTGCGCCACTCTCTGGCTAGTCTGGAATGCGCTGTCCTGCTAAGTAAATGGCTTTTCACACTTGCTGAAGCCGCCCCAGACCAGGCACTCAGTGGTAGGCTTTCTTATACGTTTCAGTTTATGGATTTTCGAATACTGACACTTCCACAGAAAATGAAAGCCGAATTCTTCGATGGACACAATGTATTGTGGAAGAGGCCTTTTCTTCCATAGACCTTGATGATGAATCTGATGCTCCACCCAATTTAGAGCCGGCGTCTCTGGGAATGGCCGTCCTCAGACTGTGGGCCAGGCTATTCAAGCGAAATGCGCAGTGGCCCTTTATAAATACCCTTGGCCAGAGCTTGGAGAGATACATGACCATGATTTGATTATACCTTTATACATATATTGAAACTGGGCCGGATACCAGGATATTTTACGTTTGGACGAATACTCACATAATTTGCTTTAATAGAGCTAATTTAGATTCAAGAATACCTCAAAGTCAATGAGTTTCCAAGGTTTATTATAGATCCTAGTGGTGAATTCACTCTGCATCTGCTCCAATTTGTCCTTCTACAGCTTGCGTCCTCGAGGCTTTTCACTTGGGGTCATGCCCCGTCAACCTTCACATCTGGTTTCCGAAATTGTTAATCTCTGGTATTGAAGTGATTGAACACCCTGTGGTAATAAGCTCGACTATACGTGCAATCGAAGACAGATGCAGAGACTCTGAGTGTGCCCAGTCATCCTGAACTTGGAAGACAAGACGCCCTCCAGCACATTCCTACGCAAAAGATCCTACAATGACCCTAATCTTCCTAGATACCATATCCCCTGCGATGTACTAAATACTGCATTATTTGTCTTTTTTCCTGCTAAAAGAAATCACGTCAGCTTTTCGACCCAAACCCCCCTTGAAAACCACCCTCTCCTTGACTTAGTCCAAGTCAAGTAGATTTTCCTTAGTCACATGGAGATTGGGCTTTTCCAAATTCCCTGACTGCTGTTCCTCCTTAATAACCTGTAATTGCAGCCATTCAGGTTCCTTGATCACCTTTGACTCTTGATTCTGAAGCTCCTGTGCCTCCTTGATCGACCAAAACTCCCTGGGAATGAATGCCTTGTCCAGATTGGCGATGGCATTTTTGACCTGTTCGGAGTTTATATCCGGCGCTCTGTACAAAATGTTCAGGTGATCGTCCATTTCTTTAGCGCCGCCATTGGCAAATGCTTGCCATTTTTGCCGAGCTGCATTATGCCGGGCCTCATCATCATGCGGTGCATCTGCTACCGTAGCTAGCGAATTCAGAAGATCTCTTTGGATCTCCCTGGAATTTTTCAGAAATGAACCTCGGGAGTGACGAAAAGCTTTGTTGTCTGGTCTAGGCGCACGTCCATGTTGGAAAGGGCCACGAGAAAACTCGCCAGCAATGGCAGCCTTCTCAAGAACTTCGATCACCCTTTGAACCTCATCTGTATCTTTGTCGTCAGTTTGACTGGTTCTCGTTATTTCGAGGGTGCAGTTGCATTGGTGGTCGTGGGGTTCTTTGCATAATCTGCGACAGGTGACACCACAGCACAGATATATGTGGTTGCAGTTTGTCGTACATACCACCACTTGATGGTCAAAACTAAATTGAGAAAAATCAGTATCAGCTTCCAATTAGAACGCAGTCAAGTCAGCTACCCGTGACATGAAATTGGGCACAGATGCCCACACTGTAGAGTTGCTCCGCAGTCCTGTTGGCAACCTCCATTTCTGTCTTTCCAGTCCCCTGGAGCTAAATATTGTCGATTAATGGTTAGATAATAAGTGATATATTTTCGTAAAGAATAATGAGCTCTTACCGCTGATGTTAATGGGACGGCCGTGTGACTTGCAGGTCAATTTGAACACGCGTCCAACACGCATGTTGTTGGCATTGGTAGTCATGATCTTGAGGACCTTTATCCACAGTGGACTGCTGGAGAACAGAAGCTCTGCGTTTCCAAAAAGGAAAAGCCCTCTCTTTGCACGAGACAATGCAACGCAAACTCGATTATCAACCCCAAGAAATCCAATTGTTTGGGACGAGTTGCTTCGAACAAGCGAGACCAAAACGATGTCGTTCTCTTCGCCTTGATACGAATCAACCGTCACAATATTTGCCCCCTGGAGAAGCAAGCTATGCTTGTGGCACTTGGCGAGCTTGTATATTAGCTTTCTCTGGCCGTTGTAAAATGTCAAGATTGTAATTTTGTCGATTGGAGTTCCGTTCATGACAAGATAGACGCAGAACTCGACTAGCATGGCAGCCTCCATTTCATTGAGCTTGGAAAGAAGGCTATCACCATTCTCAGGCCAGCTATGAGTGAAAAAGAACGACCGCATATCTCCCATTCCAGGGATGAGAGGATACTCTTGAACAGACGGATGGTCTTTCAGCTCACCGTAAATTGGATGAAGAAGTTCACGGATCTCCGGAATCATGCGTCTCTGCTCTTGCAACATGACATATGGCATGTCGTTGCTCACCAGTCTTTCAAACATGGATAAATCCAAGTGGAAGGGGGGACCAGTCAGGTCACGTAAGTTACAGCGGCCCTTTAGCTGCTTATGATCTCCTACGAGGATGAGCTGCTGGACTGATTCAAGACATGCTGCTGTAATGGGACCCTCCAGAATCTCGGCAGCTTCTTCAATCAGAACAATGGTGGGATTGAGGCTAGATACTAAAGCCCGATACTTGCTGAGACCGGTTGTGGTCATCGCAATCAGCTTGGCGCCGCGGAGAATTTCGCTGTCCATCTCCCATTTTCCCCTTAGAAGCCTCTTAGAAGCTTCCTGGTATTGCTTCGCGAGCTCTCGAATTCTCCCATTGAGAATTTCCATTAGTTCTACACGGAGATGATTGTAGATGGATCCCCGGAACTTGGCTGGAATTTTGCACAAGTCGGGATTCTGTAGGTGGCCGCGAATGGCCTCCTCAGAGACGGCAGAATTGTTTCGCCCAATGGAATTTATATCAAAGACCGCGAATCTGCCATTGAGTATCTCCCGGTCGTCACTTTCATATCCGTGTTTGGCCTCATCCATTCGGTCAATATCGTCCTCGAAGGACTCAGTGTACTCTTCACCGTAGTTCACCCAGAACGGTGAAATCTGCCCATGGAGCCAATATGCGAGTGGGTCATCTCCTTTGCTGTCATTCCACCCCACCATACGATATAACTCGCATTGTAGAGAGTCAACCTGTTGGGAGGTCAACAAGCCGTATTCGAGAAATGAAGAAGAATTGATATGAATCTCAGATGTCCCTGGCTCTAACGGCTTGGAGAGAGACATGATGACAGATGTCAGCCTGTCCAGTTCCTTCTTTGCGTTCTTGAAAATCTGATTCATTCGTGGAATCGGACGGGAAATTTTGATGGCATGCAATGTCCTTTCGCGAATCTCCAAATCGGTGGTCCTTCCTCCCAAGCGAATATAGTTTTGCTCAGAGGCAGACACCAGCTTGAGAATCTGGTCCACTGCATGGTTTGTTTGAGCGGCGATTATGACTGGAGGTTCTTCATTTCCCATATTGGACAGTATGATTTTCAATGCAGCGACGGAGACGTGAGTCTTGCCCGTACCCGGGGGCCCTTGAATAAGAGATATTCCCTTTGTCAATATTTCCTTTAATGCCTTCCACTGTAGAGTATTCAGTGTCCCCATAGGAGCAACGGGTAAATCTTTGAGAATGTTGTACACTGCCTTTTCTCCAACGGGAACACCACTCACGGACTGGAGATCCAGGACCGGATTCTCCTCAACCTTGGCCGCTACGGCGACATTTGAATTTAAGCTGCAGATGTACTGGCTCAAGGGAAACCTGCCAGAAATTAGTGATAATATCCCAAGTAAGAAATAGGGTGAAATATGCCAACCTTTCTTTGACCATCTTCTGCAGAGCAGTCAAAGTGTACCTGGAGGCTTCGAAATAACCATCTTTAGCCTCTACCATAATCCATTCTTGCAGAAAATCAATGTTGATGTCCTCAGGACAGGCGAAGTAGATATCGACCTCAGGCGGATACTTTTCCACATTCTCCAGAGTTCGTGATGCCACAGTTGCTACCACGCACTTGGTTGCAAAACAATCTTTGGCTGGAGATAAAGCAACAAGGGATCCAGTCATAAGACGAGATGAATGGTGCCATATGATCCTTTTGCCAGCCCGTTTGGTGGAGAATCGGATGCGAAATGCGAGCCCTCTGGTAGCTGCAGTCATACGGACAATGTGGACCTATTATCCACAGGTTAGCACAGACACATCAAGAATAGGGCCCAGTAGCCAGACACACCTTGTCATAAACTGATATTTTATTGGTGTCCTTAATGTCAGGGCAGTCACGCAGATATTCGACTGCATCTCGAAGTGGCGCCACAGCGTCCTCTCGAAGCAACTCATAGTGTGTTCCGAGATATTCTGTTGCAGAAGACCATACACTGGAGGGTCTGTTGGGGTGTAGAATCACATCTTCGTATGTGTTTGCATCACAATAGCCCATGATCTCACTTCTGGACGGCACCTCGGGCTTGCTCATCCAGGGCTCGCTGCTTGGTGCTGGGTTCTCAGACTCGGAAAAGTACCCCTCAATAATCTGGCTGGCCCCCGGGACAATGATAGGAAGAGGCATGATGGGTAACTTTCTCAGCTCCCCGATATCGTTATCAGAATAGCTGTTTCTGCGACACGGGCTGTGCCTAGGCGCTTGCCACACTTAGTAGTTGTGCAGGGCGTAGAGTTCTCGCCGCTGTTGTGGTGAAAGATGAAAGAGAGAGAACGATAATGAGATACTTGAAGGTTGTGAGAGGATTTATAGGCCCACAACCGAATTGAAATGGATGGTAGGGCGATGGTAGTGGAAAGAAATGTTACGGCTTGCCAATGAGATGAGCTCAATCTGGCTTCGAAATTATTGGATCATTGTTCTGCGGTCTCTAATTTAATTATCCTTGGCCATTTTGCAGTTTCCTTGTCACAATGAACTCCAAGGTTTAGCTAAGTGAAGTATCTGAGAAGTTCGCGTTGCGTAGTGTCACTTATGCAATCGAACTATAGACTGTAGTTGCTCCGAATATGTCCTACCAATGGATAGAGTAGTACATTAGACGCCGAAACTCTTGATTATCGCAAAACGCTTAGCTTACTATGTTGAAGTGAGCTAAAGGTAAAGTATGATTTCGTTGGCATCTCTGTAAGCTTCTAAGACTGATTTGCCTTGTTCTAAGGCCATTGCTAAACAGCGGAACAGTTATGTGGTCCGTGCAGTGATGCGACCCTAGCGGGATCTCAAATGTCTTCCAAGTGCCCTGCACATCTTCCTCTGCCCAAAACCAGTCATTCCACTCAAATTAGCGGCTGTTGACGTTCATATTTTCAAACTAGGGGGTTTGTCTCAAGTCCGAAACGCTACAATTGAGCTGCGCCGAGGCCGCCGAAGTTTGCGCGCGCGCCGCAACACTCCGCACAGGACCAACCCCCTCAATCGCGCTCTAGTACCACACTTAGGTCTATTAAGAGCTCACAATATATCTACGGTTGACACTGTGTACACTACGGACTACCGGAGCCATGCCGTCCATTGATGAGGACGAAGACCGCGATTTGGCTGGTAGGTTGCTCCCGCTCATCCAATTCTCCTCATACCCCACAGGGAAGGCGCATAGCTGACGATCTCTTCCTTCTATATTCTAGGTTCCCAAGATGGAAGCAGCGATAATGAAAATGAGATCGACGACAGCATGCGCGACGTTGATGACGCAGATGGCGACGGGGATGGAGACAATGACAATGAGAATGACAATGACAATGAACCCGATGGTGACGCGGACGGAGACCAAGACCCCGATAGCCCTTCAAATGCAAGCCAGACGTCAGAGGGTGGTATAGCTTCGCAGCAAAATCAAGACTCAAGGGCCATGTCGGGAAACGGGCATACGAGCATGGCGGAGTCCTTCTCCATCTACCACCCGAGTGTGCGCCCGGAATGCCTAACGGCCAGTACCTAC
The DNA here is from genome assembly GCF_028827895.1 of Penicillium longicatenatum. NCBI lineage: Eukaryota > Fungi > Ascomycota > Eurotiomycetes > Eurotiales > Aspergillaceae > Penicillium > Penicillium longicatenatum. Next base: position 2,117,841 of record NW_026643120.1, on the reverse strand, counting down.
GATATCGCCCCTACCACCGCCGCACCTCATAGCACCTCCATCAATGCGATCACCGCGACAGCTGATATGCGCTGGGTTTTCACTGGGGGGTCAGATGGTTATACACGAAAATTCAACTGGGCGGACTCGATCAACAGCAAGCTTATGTTGACCGTGGCGCAAAGACACCCGTTCGTGGACAGTGTAGTGAAAGCCGGTGTATTGATGACATATTGGGAAAATATGGATGGGAACAGCTTGTCCTCGGTGTACTCTCTGGCATGCCAGAGCGAAGGCTTGTGGCTCCTATCTGGGTTGGAGTCCGGTGGTATTCGGCTACAGACCTTGCGTCACGATGAAGGCAGGGAGATTGTGCAACTAAGACAACATACTTCCGCTGTTTCATGCTTAAGCTTGACATCAGATGAAAAGTCACTACTTTCGGGGAGTTGGGATAAGCGAGTATTTGACTGGGATTTGAATACAGGACAGGCTCGTCGTGCATTTGGTGGGAGCGCAGCTCAAATATGCACAGTGCAGATCCGACCGGAGTCTAGTCTACCAGTCCCGCAAGATACGGCTGAGCCCTACCTGAGCAACGGCACCTATGCTTCCAATTATCAAGCTAGGGACACGGGCACATTCAATTCCAGTGGCGCCGCCGAAGATGTTGGAGAATCAGGCGCCGCCGAAAACCCACAGGCGGGATCACCAGCAGATTCACTCTTCGGTGGAGCAGACTCATTATTTGGCGACGGGGATGGTGGCGCAGGGGACGGAGGGGAGCCATCGGGCGGCGTGTTTGGAGTAGACGAAGATGACGAGTTTGGCAAGGCGATGGTCAATGGCCTTGCTGATGCAGATGCCCCTGGAGAGATTGACACCGATATGCCACAGCCTGAAACTAATCACCAGCCGGATGCCGCTCCTGCTGAACCAAATGATACTGCGAATGGCCCGCAGCTGACCAATGGACATATCGACACGGATATGTCAGGTACAGAGGCACACCCGGTTACAAATGGGATCCCCAGAGCTGAAGAGCTTGAATCATTCCCGGGACAAGATCCTCCACAGACTACCTCATCGGAGCAAAATGGATCTGGCACAGATACTACGTTCCTGGCAGCGTCTATTGATGGAACAATACGATTGTGGGATAGGCGTCAACCTGATCCAGTTGCTCGAATCAACTCTCGTAACGCTCCTCCATGGTGTATGAATGCTTGCTGGTCTCCAGATGGAAATTACATTTATGCAGGACGACGAAACGGTACAGTGGAAGAGTATAGCTTGCACAAGGGCCTTCGTGAGGCCGAGCGTACGTTTAAGTTTCCTCAAGGAAGCGGTCCGGTCACGGCACTCAAGGCAATGCCAAATGGTCGCCATCTTGTGTGGTAAGTTCGATTAATTTGAATGCACCAGACCCTTCTAACATATTATAGTGCTTCCCATGATATTCTCCGCCTATACGACTTGCAGCACGACCAGTCTTCTCGTCAAACTACTCCCTTCTTGATTATTCCGGGCCATCGTACCGGCACCATTTCTCAACTGTACCTCGATAATGCTTGTCGATTCATGATCTCCACCAGTGGTAACCGTGGCTGGGAAGGAAATACCACGGAAGTTTTACTGGGCTACGAGATTGGAGTTCCTCAATGACAGGGTCTCTGATTTGCTTTGGTTCCGAATTGATAGCGTCAATGACTTGTACCTAATGACTCCGGGATATAGATCTTTAATGCCCTCCCCATCTGGCCCAGCTACCGTGATCAAACGCGTAAGTAGCAAAAGAACCTTGGAAATGCCCTTGAGGTACCTTCTTGGGTCAAAGGTATGAAATAATGAAAGCTCGTTTACCTAGCTATATCATATGACCTCATAAAAGTAGAGAATATTATCTTCACAAAAAGACAGCATTTCAAATCCAACCCAACGCCAAATCCAGGGCCCAGCCCGGTGAAGTGGTATAGTCCCAATTAAACATTCAATCATTGCTTGTCACAGTAAAATCATCATCAAAGTTCAATCCGTCGCAGACATCATCCCGCTGTGATCGCCAATTCTGATAATATGAGCTTTTTTTGAACTTTATACTCTCTTGATGGTCGGTTTCAAAGTACACATAAGCCGGCGGCTGAACGGCTACGTCTCGATGGTCATCTTCATCTTGGGAAATAATTTTCCCAGATCCCCGAACAAGGGCTTGAAACATAGGCAGGTTGGAACTGGGCACATGCGTCCGAGCTTGAACATTTCCGCTTCCAATGTTATTCACCGTTATCAGATAGACGGGTGGCAAGTCGGCATCACGGTCGGGACGAAGAGTCATCGGGGTCCATGCCAAATTATCGTAAGAATCAGGACGGTCTTTGTCATAGACAAGGGGCAGTGCCTGCGACAAGATGATGTCGTCTAGCTTTTCTGTGTCCAAGATTATGCCACGGGAGGGCAGATATAAAACACTGTCATATTGCATAAACTGGATTTGACCTAGCCGTAGTAGCTTGGTGTCCGTGGCTGAATAGCCTTTTGATGATGCCGCGGTCATATCAATTGGGAGAAGCCAGATGCCATATTTGATACTGGCATTACGCAGGATAGAAAGGGCTGTTGAAGCAGGCTTTCCAAGTTGTGTCTCAGACATCCGTTCCCATTCTTCAGGATACATGAACAATCGATCCTGAATGACACTGCCATTCGTTGCAAGTTGCTTAAAGAAAGAGATAGACGAGCAGATGTCAGACGGGTCTGGGGTTGACAGCAATTGCAGATAGGCGTAATTTCCCCCTGAGCTTGGGCGTGGATCTGAACTTAGATCTGAATCTGATAAGCCGCGTTTTTGAGCGGGATTCTGGAATGTAGACCCTTGGGAACCGAATCCTCCTCCATGACGAGACACAGGTGGACGCAGAGCATGCTGAATGTTCTTCACTGATTGTTGTTGTACCACGTATCCGGCCAAAAATAACATCAACGAGAAGATACAGACTACCCCGAACGACACGATGGCGGAGACCGTCGATGAAGTAAGAAGGACCATGGCTTCCACTTGTAGACGCTAGACATGAGAAGAATGCAATTGTGGAAAATTGAATAGAATGTGAGTCATCATGCAGCCCTGTCTGGTCCCTGAGACCCTTATCTTTTTGTGGTCCCTCCACGGTGTCAGCCCCGTGTTTCATGACATCAGTTGTTTACCAGGTTGGCCGTGCGACTATCGATAAGGTCTTGGCGGCTCTTCGCTTTCTGCCGCTTTTCACCTTCTTCACATCTTGACCGTAGATCCTTTCCAAGCTCTTTACTCCACATTATCGACATCCACTTCGCTATGGCGCAAGCTCATCGTGCTGATGCCAGTCAATTTCTGGACAACCGAGGCTACACCGGTCCCCTAGTGCGCGGCGTCAATCCTGTCACCCTCTTCGAGAAAGCCGTGCGCGACCGCATCACGGATTCATACTACTGGAAGGAGCAATGCTTCGGTTTGAATGCGGCAACTCTTTGCGATCGCGCTACCGAGTTAACATTCGTCGGCGGTACATATGGTGTCTCCGAGAAGCCTTCGCCATTTCTATGCCTTGCCTTTAAACTCCTACAACTCAATCCAGAACGAGACGTCATCCTCGAATACCTCAACTTCAGCGATCCGGGCAGCGATGATGAGGATGGGGAAAATGCGGTGCTAAATTCTCGTGGCGATTTTAAGTACCTGCGCGTGCTGGCGGCCTTTTATGTGCGACTTACGTTTGATGCGGTCGACGTCTACAAGACCTTGGAGCCGCTACTCCTCGATTATCGAAAACTGAAGCGACGTGTACGGGACTCGTTCACTTTGACATATGTGGATCAATTCATCGATGATCTTCTCACAAAAGACCGCGTCTGTGGTACAAGTTTGTGGAAATTGCCACCACGTTCACAATTGGAGGACCTGGACATGCTGGATGAGCGGATCAGTCCATTGGCGGATGAACTAGAAGAGCTCGACCAGGATGACCAGGACGGGGAAGAGGAAGATCGCGGAGATGATCATGACCGTAGTGATGGTGAAATTTCGAGCTCGAAGGATGAAAATCACCACTGAAGCTTTCATCTGGGAACCCTTTTGGTTCATGTCGCATTCATGCTGCTCGGTGACCAGTGCTAAGATCGTCAACCCAATTATACCCCCAACTATCAAAGAACACAGCCTGAATAGGAGAACAGTGAAGGGACTTTTATCATCTTCCCCAACTCTGTTTTGCGTTCGACCTCCGGCCCCCCTGGCACGAATCCACACCATACGATTTGTGGTCAGGTATGTGGCTGTACACTCTACTGCAAATGGTGTTGAAACTCGACTATATGGTCAAGTCTTCATTGATGCCTATTGTGTACTTCAATCAAGCATAAGAGATTATGCACTTCATTCTGAGGCGCGATCACTCATTTCAGCAATAAAACTTATGCTGCTGTGATGCTTGACGAAACGTTTATCCCTTCGAATGTATTATAGATCAACAAAGAACCTCACATACGATTCCGAATTGCAAATAACGACCATAATTCAAATCAGACATTCAACTAGAAGCCCTGTCGGCGATGCCATTTTTCCTCCCAGCCTCTAAACCAAGGGCTGTCCTCCAGGGTCGCAACCTCCCAGTCCTTTGGAACAAGACCTGCCTCCTCCTGCTCCTTTGACCACTCCTCCATTTTGGGTAGAACGACATGGTGAACATGCCATACTCCCTTGTATTTCATCATGCCCTCCTTCCCCTCTTTCAAGAGCTTGGCCACCAGGGCCGGTACAGCGGGTTCGTCACGAAACTCTGATACCGGTGTAAAGAGCGCCTTGAAATTGAAAACAACAGATGCAGACAACGGGAGACGACGAAGTGTCTGCCAGTCTACGCGCAGGGTGCAATCATCAAGATTCAGGTCAGGATCCTGCGATAACCGAAGAGCCCCATGTGGGTCACCCGGCGGCATGTACAACACATCACCCACTTCAAGGCCCCATGAACCTCGTTGAATAGGCTTTTCAGTTGGCATCTTGGAGAAAAATCTCATAATTTCACTTTTGTCAATTCGCAGGTACACAGTCGTGCAAAGGAAGAGTCTTACCGATCCATGGAGAATTGCATTTTCTCTTTGTAATCTGGAATGGGCTCGTGGATTTCATCCAACCGCTTGTCAATCTTGGAAGCAACGTTCCAGCCCAGTGCCGAACAGATTACCGCTGCACGCAAGATATAATAACCAGTCTTCTCGTCTCGCAGCGTGAGGGCAAAGTCTTCCGGCACATTGTCGAGTAGAATTTCCAAAGGAGGTTTACTCCGAACATCCTGCTCTGTACCAAGGATTCGATTCTGCAGTATATGTCTGTCAATCAGTGAGAAATATTGCGGATACCTAGCGCAAATAAATTGCAGAACCACCTCCATGAGTTCCTTGCAAGCCAGCTCAGAGCCAGGTCTTGCGTCGAGGACCGCCTTGCCGTGTTTGGAGAATAGTTCTTTGCGTTGAGCAATGCGGCTCTTGTACGTGCTTTCAAGCTCAATCCACCAATCTGGCTCCAGCTTGGTCAAGGCTATTTCACACATGAGTGGACTTCTCGCCGTTTCGGGAAATTTGGATCCATATCCTGCACGTACACATGGTTTGATGATAAGCCCATCGGAACGGCCTATATGGCCGAGGCTTGGCTTTCTCGATATCATGCTCGGGGTAAGAAACCGGAAGTGGAACTCCGCTTAATGTCGCATAATCTGGGAAGTCGCCGAGGGCTTTTACCTCGTCTACCGAGAATCCGGTTGGTGTATACAGGTTACCTGGGCTTTTCATATAATCGGTGGTCATGGGCAAGGCATTTTGGCGCACTTCGGCTTCGTCGATCTCACGCCAGCGGAAAGTCACACCTTTAAGCTGGAGCAGTGACTCTCTACGCTGTGGTGGGAGGGTATGGTAGTAGCTTGGGGGCGATATGGCGCTATTCGCATTTGTCTTCTCGGGTGAGATTGATCGCGGGGACGTTCTGGCTGTCGAGTCTCTGCGGCCGCGAAAAGATATTCTGCTCCATACAGATTTGCTTGATGATCGATGGACAATGGAGTAGGCTGCGGTGGCGACTACAAGGATAAGACAGAGCTTCCAGGCGCTTTCTGGGCTGGTCAGGAACTCCATATTGCTAACTCCATGCGAGGAAAGCAATAAGAACTAAATGACTTGTCTTGGAAGTTGATTTACACTGCTGAGCTTTTTTTGCTATTTCCGATGGGCTTGGTGCTTCGGGCAGTAGTGTTTCACCAGACGAGTGAATTGTAGGCAGGGAACGTACCCTATAGATACTCCTGATATTTCTTATATACAGGACCGGAAGATATTGAGTTGCACTCAGACCAGGACTCAAGAAGCGGGGAAGCTCATATCCATTCAGAAAGAGGGAATCCGCATCGAATGGCTTCTTTGGTTGACATCTTGACTAACTTTTCCGTGTTTGGCGATGATTTGCGTCTCTACGCTTGCTATGACGACGTGTGCCTCTTTTAGCATCACATTTGGAACCCCTTATCTCACTCTTATCTGGCTATTATATTATCAAGATTGATCTACTTTGCATGCTTACTCATTGGTAAGCTGAGATGGTGATATTTGCTGCAAGCCTCAGACTACCATGAATGCAGGCTCTGAATCCACAGACTTCGGGACAAACAGTTTGTAGGAGAAAAGAGTAGCAGTCAAAAAACCTAATATATTCAGCGCAACAAAGGAAGATAAGAAGAACATTCTGGACTGCGTGTACAGAATGGGATGTTAGGTTTCGCTATACCCGAAAGGGTAAAAATATCCAGGCGCTTAGCGAATGATGTTTGATCAACACGACCAGCAACCAAGATTATCTTGTAGGTTTGTGTTAAGCAACTGCTTTTTGTACATACCCTCTCAGCTCTCGCAGGTCTATTTAACTATCTTGTCACTGGAGGAAGGACGCCGGTGTAGGTATACGCAAATTTCTGAGTTGATACGCAGGTAGACTTTCATGCATTGGAGCCATCAGGAAAGGCTTGAATGTAGTTAAAGGTGGGATTCAATCCTTGAAAGGTACAGATGTTATACTTGTATGGAATATCAGGTCTTATAACGATTATTGATCAACATGAGTTTACGAGAATAGGGCTTAGGGTGTGCTAGATCAATCTCCTTTCCTATTTAACAAATCTGTCATAGTTTATTTCATCTGTTATAATTTGCTATGACCAGAAAGAGAACGAATTTGGTTAGAAGAAATGATGGAGATCTGAGCAGCGGTGCGGAGAGAAAGCTTAAAGAATCGCCTCGTTCACTCTTCGAACTCAATTTCATGTATAGCAAAATAGTAAACCATCATTGAACTACTAGCACCCCCAACCCTCTCACGCTACACTACACCTTTCAAAGAATGATCGATGTTAAAGTCACTTTCTACATCCGATGTATCGACGGCTTTGAGACCTGCCCTTGAATCACAGTTCATGGGTTGTGCCACCGACCGACAAGGGTCCCTTCTTTGTCATAATAGTGAGGACCTCAAACAAAACATCGGCAGCAGCCCTAGATCAAGGCTCCCATTAGAATAATCCTTCCGAGAAAGAGGGGAAAGTTGCTCACATGGTAGTCAACTCTGCATTAGTATCATATGCTGGTGCGACTTCAACAATATCCGCTCCAATGAAGTTAATTCCATCAAGGCCACGAATGATGGTTCTTAGTTCACGGGTGGACCACCCGCCAGTCTCCGGGGTACCAGTTGCTGGTGCGACTGTTTCAAACCGTCAGTAGCTGCATGCAAAGTAATCAAACTAACGCTCCTGGGAGCAGAGCACATACATGCAGGATCAATGGAATCAATATCAATAGAGAGATACACTGGGTTCTCGGTGCCAACGCGATCCCGGATCTTTTTGATTATACCATCGGTACCTGAGAGAAAACATTATACAAGCGCTTTGGTTTGGGGTTGTTTCGGGTAAACATACCAATTGTATCAATTTCTCGGGCTTCGACAATTTCAAAGCCACAGTAACCGTCATTCTCATAATCAGAGGGCCCAGAGACAGTCGTGCGGATACCGGCGTGGATATTGGTATCGTTCTTCAGCAAGCCTTCCATGGCAGCATGGTAAAAGTAGGTTCCATGGTTGATGGCGGCAACCTCACTTGGAGATCCGCCAAACACCTTTGGCTTCCACGAGTCACTGCCAAGTATGGTCGTCAGAATAATTTCTTGAGATGCAAAGGGAATATGGGAATTTACAGATGGCTGTCAAAGTGTATCACGGTAACAGGTCCATAGGCTCTTTTGATGCTCCGCAGCAGGGGTAGAGTTATAGTGTGATCTCCCCCCAGGGTGATAACGCGAGGGAGAGTCTTGCCAGCACTGGAAAGGCCTTTCTTATCTGCATCCGTGTAAGGCCTGCGCATCAGTACGCTGTTGTGTCCTTCTTCGATTTGCTGAATAGCCCATTCATTGTCGTACCTAATATCAATAGTTAGATTGAACTTGTATATATCGATATCTCTACAGTTTTGGGGTTAATCACGCACGAGGTGACGGGGATATCTCCACAGTCGAGGATCTTCATGTCACCAGAGAAGGGGTTAGCCTGAAGTGGCACATTGTAACCCCCACTAAATGATTATCAGCATTGTTTCCTCTATGTCGACCTTTGCGAGCTCATTCTGTCTTATGGGTTGACCTACTAAAGATTGAGACGACGAGACCCTTGTCTAATGCCGCTGGGTCCGAATCGTGCACCAGGTCGGTATGAGGTTCCGGTATCGAAAGGAGCACCAAGGAAAGCAATATCGTATTTCACTTCATCGGTGGACAGGCAAGGAGAATAAGGCAAGCGACCGAAGGTGGATATTCCAGAGAAAACTGAATCAGCCTAGCAAAAGAGTACCATGTCCATTGGTTTTAAAGCCTTAACGAAGAAGATTGACTTGGGCTCATCTACATACCTGAGTGCCCCCATCCCCAGGTAGAGTGTTGTACCAAAAGTCTTTATGTGGGCCTGCCATGGGGATTTGATCATAGTCCCCATGAGCGACCGTTAGACTGGCCAATGTGAAAACTCCCACAATTGATCTGAACATGGTGAAAGAGGTAGAAAAGGAATTATATGATAGATTCAAAGTACTCTTGAGGCCACAGTTCTCAAGAGTCCTGGGTATTGTGGTAAAAAAGAGATTTGATAGAGGTTATTGGGAAATTTATATACTGGGATCTATCGAGGACTACTGGTCCATACTGCCTATTGATACTTCCATCTTGAGACCTCGTACACAGCCCTTGGAATGCTAGTGGACCCCCAAAGCTGCCCATTTTTCATTCACTCCCTGTATACCAAGTTTTGACTCCCTATACGAAGCCACTATTGTGACCATTACATCAGTTGTATCTCAGCACCCTATCTCTCCCATTTTTGCCCCAATTCGGTTAGCGGCGAAATACGTGGAAGACGCTGTCACAATATGACCAATGGTCGGCCGGCATGTCCTTGGAGCGAGTGGCTCCCCGAGCTGTACCTTGAACTCTGCTGGCCTTCCCAATATAGATATGCATCATCGTGTCACGGAGACTTCGGTTTAACCGCACGTCATCTTATGCAAGACAGTATGAAACAATCCCAAAAGGGAAGGAAACGGGAGAGGGGCAAGTGGGCTGAATCTTATAACACGGGGAAGGAGATAAGGTGGATTTGGGTTATTGATGAGATGGCTTATCGCTTGGCGATCACTGGTTGAAGGCCAATGAGGGGAAGATCATCTATCAGCCAGAAACAACGGACACAGCACCCTCCGACAACGGACATGGAATGTGGAGCAAAACTTCCCGCGGAGTATATTCTTATTGATTTCTTATGTGATTTTATACTCTAGTTTTGTTATCTCTGTCGAGTTAGTGTTTGTTTTGAACTCGGTATAACGCCACTGTTTTGGTCATAGATAAGGTATTGGGTATGCAAAAGCGGTGGAGCTCCATGGTACCATGCTCGGAGACAAAGCTTTATTCTGTCATAGTAGTGGAATGAATTCAACAGTCATCTTGGTCTCGATCTGGCGTAATCATTCCATTTTCCCGGGGTTCTCTGTTTACGATAAACGCTAAGATTTCTATGGGCTGGAATTCACCGATAAGAGTTATTATGAGAATCTCAAGATTTAACGGGGAATTTTCTAAGTAGCAATGTAACTTGATACAAGTTGATATACAATAAATTCTTTCATCCCATCAAAGTTATACCCTCCGAGGTCTACGCGCCATCATATTCGCCTTGCGTTGTTCTTGACTGCCAATATGAACGATCCGAAATACGCTGAAAAATACGATCTAGAACATAATGTCGATGATGCCGGTGACCAGGAAGCAGTCAATCTCGACAATGGAGTTCAGATTGCCATTGACGTGCCGGCTATCAACAGAAATGGGAACCAGCTTCATCCGCAGCCTACATCTGATGCCTTGGATCCCTTGAACTGGTCGAAGTTTCAAAAACATGTTATTCTCGCAATTGTCATGTTTAAGTAAGTATTTTAATCGCCCATCATTCTATGACAGACTCTAATTATGACCCCATAGATACTTTTTGTTTACCTATCTAACCACAACTACCGTTCCTTCTTTCATGGAAATCCAAACTCAATATCAGATCAATTACGCTCAAGTTAACTGGACTGTGGCCGTTCCGGCCCTGGGCCTGTCAGTCGGACCACTTATATGGTCTTCATTAAGCGATATATATGGGCGGAGAGTTATCTTCCTACTTGGGACGACCATATCCTTGGTATCGACAATCGGCGCCGCAGTGGCAGATTCATACTCGGGCTACATGGCAGCACGCTTCTTTCAAGGATTTGGCGTGAGTCCTGCATCGACGGTGGGAATGGCTGTCGGTAAGCGGATTTAATGACGACGTGCTTTCTTTATCACTGATGTTCTTGGATCTAGTGAATGATTTGTTTTTCGATTATGAGCGTGGACAAAAGCTTGGTCTGTGGGTTTTAGCGATTGACTCTGGACTACTCCTAGGACCAACTTGTAAGTATCATTTTGTCATCATGACTAGGACTTTGACTAACTAGATTCAAGTTGGCGGCTTTCTGAACGTTGTTAGTGCTCAATGGATCAATTGGTTCAATGCCATCTTGTTCGCAGTATTGTTTTTTCTTGAATTATTATTCATGCCTGAAACACTCTACCCTCGACAGCAGATGTTGCTCAATGAAAGCATTGTGAAGCTCAATAGACAAAGCGGGTCAGTCAGCGAGAAGAATGAAGCCGACAAAGAAACCCCAGCTCCGCAGGCAACGGCTCCAGCTGAAGCATCATTCTCAGACCCAGCCCGAACACGGAAGCTGCCTTTCGTCAACTTACGGCCTGTACCAGGCATGCGTCACCCTAAACCGTGGGACTCAATTGTTAGATTTGCTCTCACTTTTCGGCTGCCTGCAGTGGTGATTGCAGTCATTGGATACTCATTCCTTTGGTACTGGTGGGTCCTTTCCGTTATCACCATGGTACCTTCGGCATATGCAACATATAGTCCCCTGATACAAGGCTTATTGTTCATTGGGTTGTTTTTGGGAACAACTATTTCGGAGATATGTTGCTCTGGACGTCTGAGTGACTACATTATCAAAAGTCTCTCGAAACACAATGGAAATCACCGAGTCGCCGAAATGAGGTTGTGGCTAGCATATCCTGCTATTATTATTACGGCTGGTATGTACCATATCAGACTCATGGATTACTAAGATATTAACTTTTCAAGTTGGACTGATTGTCTGGGGCGTCAGTCTTGATAGAGATTACCACTGGGTTGTTGGCCAGGTCGCATTTTTCTTATGTATGTATCGAATTCAATTCCCAAAAGAGCCCGAGAAGCTATGAGCCAAAGCTAATATTTTTCCAGTCGCTGCAGGCATTCAGATAGGGAACACAGTTGCTAGCAGTTACATCGTCGATGCCTATCCTTTGCAATCAACGAGTGTCGTCACTTTTTATGCAGTCTTCCTCAACTTGAGTGCCTTCATCAACCCAGTAAGTGGGCGGTTGTGGATTTGATCTTAGCTGATGTGAATGAAGTTGCTGATTTTCTTTTCAAAGTTCTTCATTGCTTCGTGGCAGACCTCCATGGGCTGGACCTGGACGTTTACTACGCAAGCATTGATCGTCGTTGTGGGGGGAGGGCTGATGATAGGCACACTCCACAGATATGGTGCCTGGATGCGGGAAAAGGCACCCCAGCCCTCCTGGGTCAACCCCGAATATGACTTAGGTGCATAGATTGGAGTCAATGAATGAGACATTCTTACTTTGGAAAGCCTTCAACCATTCGCTGCGTAGGACAATAAGGCACTAGGCCTAAAATGGTTGAAACGGTTGAGACGCCTCAGGCATCCAGAGCCTTGTCATGTCGTGTCGTGCATGAAATAGAGATTGATATTTTCTTTCCTGCCAATGGATTGCATGAACGCTGCTCCGAAAATGATATCCCTTGCTATATTTGACTTCGACGGAACTCTCTTTGATACACACGAGTCTATCTCCGAAACCATCAAATTAACCTTTAATGCCCTTCTTCCGACTCAAACCCCTCCTCAATCTGAAATCCACCGCCTCATCGCAAGCGGTGCCGGCCTAGCAGACACCTTTCGGGCCTTGCATCCCTCCCCAATCGAATTCACTCCGGCCATTGAAAATGAATGGATTGAAAAATACCGCGCTCTCTATGAAACTCACGGTCAACTACTCATCAAGGCCTTTCCTGGTGTCAAGGACATCTTGGCTGAACTCAATGCCCGCAAGGTCGCCATCGCCATTGTGAGTAACAAGGGTGTAGCGGCTGTTAAAACCGCTTTGGAGTTGAATGGCCTTGGTGGCTATGTACCGGAAGATTTAATTGTCGGCGATAAGACCCCTGGGGCAAAGCGCAAGCCGGATCCTGCCAGCTTCGTGGACGTTGTGATCCCCATCCTACGACAGAAATATGGTATCGAGGTTGATCCAATGGAAGTACTAGTAGTGGGTGATACCGTGGCGGATCTTCAGTTTGCAGGAAATATTGGAAGCAGGGTTTGCTGGTGCCGGTATGGGTATGGAGATCGGGAAACTTGTCAAAAATTGGCACCGGACTTTGTAGTTGATTCTTTGGCAGAGCTTGTGGAGATTATGAGAAATCGATAGAGTAAATAGAGTCTAAAACGGATTCAGCAACCTTGGGTATCTATCTGTAGGATATGCTTCATGTACTGAGGTGCAGGGCAGCTTGTTTGAAATCGTCTTTCATTTTACTAGTCTATTCTGCCCAACATTGTTTCCATACCACAAAAGCTTCGGGTAGCTCTCTCTAGGCCTCTCTTTACTCTGTATCTTTGACTCTCCTCATTGCACCCCCAGGTAGAAATGTTTAACAGTTGAAGTCGATAGTACACACACTACCCTTTTGCAATCCGGAACCAGACACTTTGCCTGTGAGGGACGTCTGGGCGGCGTATTTGCCCCTGCAGGCCTCGGGCCCGGCGCCGGTGCTCTTGGCCGCCCAGACGAAGACGTAGGGCAGCTCAGAATCGATGTCGATCCACTCGCCACCGTATGGGTTGCCCTTGTAGTAGCCAACAGCATTGCCGTTCTTGTAGATGACAAGCGATCTATGCTCAATGACGCTACTGCCGGTGAAGACCGAGGTGTCTGTGAGGATGGTCTGGCAGTTGGTGGCGGCAACTTGGGTGGCCTGGAAGATGGCGGCCGCGGCCAGAAGAAGGGTTTTGGAACTTTAGTTGAAGTCTCAGTCAGTTTATTTCTTCTTTCATGGGTTCATTTGTACAGTGTGGATTTATAATGCACAACTGAGAAGGGGGGTCTACCCGAGCATTTTTGGAAGGATATGAGACGCTTTGATCTTTTGAGCCTGATGGGCTTTATAATTGACTTTGAACTGACAAGTTGTAGATTATGTCCTCTGGATTATGAGGGTATGAGGCGTGCTTTTATAGTTTTCTGAGATGGGCCGTGGGCTGGCCAAGTACACTAGACAGAAACTATACCGCATGTTTGTCTACCCGGAGATATTCTCTGCCGCAATCTGCCGGATGATGATAGTCATGTGGCATGATGAAGCTGAAAAATTATTCTAAAATCATGAAAGGGTTACATCGTGTCGAGCTCTTGCTTTGCCATCAAGTGGAGACTGAGGTGAGTCCTGACCTCTCGGCGATATTCTCGGCGGGTCGGGTCGGATCAGGATACTCTGGCCGGATAATGCTTACTTCTTCATGGATCACCTTCTAGGTGAATCAATCCTAGTTGTCAAACCGACTCGCTGTAACGAAAGATCATATTTCAAGGCAATTTACCTTAGAACAGCTTTTGCTCTTTTGCTCGATATATGAAGGCTATGCGGAGTACAGTATTGTCGCAAACTTGGGCTCCGCGGCAGATTAGTGATATTTGGAATTAGGGAAGCTTTTATGGAGCTAAGCTAAGCCTTCGCTAGCTAGAGCACTTTCGGGAAATCCGGGTCTTATGGTATCCAGGATTTTCAAGTTTTGATTAGCTAGGGTCCGCATTTGAACCCCACATATTTAGGGTCCAAATCTAATCAACGAATCAGCACATAAACATGAAAGGCAGCCTGATTTTATGTCAGATGGGGCGTGCACTAGTACCTGTCAGTAAAGTAGGGTCTGTCTATAGGGCGAAACATAACCTATCGCCTTACCTTGATCCCATGCAAGGGACCTATCACCACGCTTTGCTATTCTACAGTGGATTCTTATCGCACATTGAATCTCCATGTTTCATGGGGCCGCCCCCGAAAGACCTTCGCATGTTCGGTCGTTTGGGGTGTTACCCCGGCTATAATGCAATCCCAGGTAAAGCGCAAATTTTCACCTTGATTTCCCATCTATCCACAGGTAACCACCCCACTACACCGCTGCAGCACAAATTTTCAATTAAATTTACTCAAGTCTGCTCTTAACTATAGCGTTTATCTAGATATATACTAATACTTCGAGATTAAAAGCGGCTTCGCATCAACGGATTTAATATTACATATAATCGGTTGTGAAAAATTTATCGATGTTTAACCCTGACCTCGATATACGATATATACAATTAGGTACTGTAATTCCAATATTTTAACCAATCACTCTTCGGTAGTTGCTTACTGCCGCCTGTTAATACATCCCCTCGCTTACCTGCTTGCATAAGCGCATACAGACCCGGTTATTAAAAAGAAGAAGAAAAAAAGGAACTGTTCCCTTGCAGGAGATCCAGTGATCTGGGTGGTTTTAGTATCACCGTGTGCACAATTCGGCACATCTCAAATTGAATGCTTATATCCACATCGTACCAGGACACCTTTAGAGGACTGTCTTAACATCAACCCTCAATTTCCGTGTTTTGCTCACTAGACCCAAATGCCATCTCCAGTGATGATTTTCAAGCACCACCAGCCGCTGCCTCCATGAAAAGTTTCTCACGCTGAAAATTGGGGTCGTCAATCAATGTCCAAAAGAAGGGGATAGAGGCAAAATAATTACCTTCAAGAAAATCGAGAGGAGAACACCAAGTGCACCCGCAACGATCAATAGCGTATAGCTGGGAGAAAAGTTAGCACGGTCCGGAATCGTTGATGTTCGACGATTTGGTGATCTGTGGTTTGCAGTGAAGTTGGACTTACACGTAATCAATGGCACCAACAATTATGTCAAGAGCAGCGGTCTGCTGAGACTGGGTCAGGGTGCTAAAAAATCCGCTACTGGTTCCCGAGATAGCGTTCTTAACATCAGTAGGGTTGGCATTTGGGAGCAAAGTCAAAAGGCTTTCTGTTGCAACGTTGACAAATATAGCACCTGCAACGCCCAAGCCTAAGACAATGCCTCCTAGTTGAGCTGTTGTTCCGGGTTAGCTCATTTACAGATACAAAATGCTGCGAAATTACTTACAAACCATCATGAAGCCGAGGGCCCATGGGATCTCAGCCTTCGGTACCTTTGCCTGGACTACACTGTAGCCTGCCTGGTTGAAAGAACCAACGCCCAACGCCATGAGAGATGTGTATCCGTAGATCGCAGAGGCAGAAGTGTCCGCCTTGACAAGATCTGAATATTCGAGCCTAATTAGTTGGTGCGCGATATTATCGAAACCTTGAAGAACTCACACATCAAAACAGCGGCGACAAGCTCACAAGCAGAGCCGAAAAGGTACCATGGGAAATAGTAACCAAATCTGGTCATCATGTGGCCGTTTGCAATGATGATAAAGATCAGAACCATCACGAAAGGCAAAATGCGCAGTGAAGAGTAAAGTGCCGTGTCACCCTGTTGTATCATGAGATCCCAAACTTCTGGCATCGATGTGAGAAGGCAAATCTTACCTTGGTGAACTGAAAATATAGTGGAATATAGTAGACTGAGATAAACAGTCCACTACTGGCACATGCTAATCATAGAATTGGGTCGTCAATGGCAAAAGAAAACCAAAACGCAACATTGTAACGGAGAACAACTCACTGTTGAGGATAAATAGCAGTACCAAAGAGCGTCTCTTGAGGAAGTGGATTGGGAAGAGTCGGTTCTGCTCATTGCAGAAAATGTAGAAGGTCTGTTGTACTCCGAACAAAATGAAGAGTACGCCAGATATGACAAAGAGTGCAATTGACGAGCCGTTACCCCATGTCCACTCCACGCCTCCAAAATCAATGCCCATGATCAAAGAGGCCAGTGAACCAATAAAAAGGATGCTGCCGACCCAGTCGATGTTTCGTGCCTTCTCCTTCTGGGAGGCATTTGGGAGGGGGTTGATTGAAGGAAGAAGGAGGACGTATACCGGAGAGAAAACTGCGCCAATGACGAGGTTTATGTAAAAAGCCTGGATTGGTGAATTAGAATTTGTTCAGATGCTCTAGGCCTGTCGGAACATACCCAACGCCAGGTGGCGGAGCTTTCGGCGAATGCTCCTCCTATAGCTGGACCAACGACCGTTCCAATTCCCCATGAGACAGCGCTATGCAATATCTCTTAGCAGAGTAACCAGTTCAGTATTCTAGTTTGACTTACGTCAGTCCAATATAAAACGGACGCTCAGGCACGGTCGTGTTCAGGGAGAGTTGCGTTAAGACCCCAAAATACATCCCACTCCCCTGCATAATTGTTAGCTTTTGGGATGATCAGAGATCTAGATCACAGGGACTTACTCCAGCACCGGCTATAGCTCTACCAACGATCATGGCGTTCATATCGGGAGCAGCCCCACACAGAGCAGAACCTGCCATGAAAATAACGACGCACTATTGGATGATGATCAGATAATGTTCCTTTGCCTTGCGTTCCTTGGCGAGGTTGTGAACGTACGCTAATATACAGCCATTTCACGTTATAGGTTGCGTAGGCCTTGGACCAGGGAAGACACAAAGCACATGAACAGAGAGTAAAGCTAGCCATAGGCATTGTAATGTTAGAAAGATACTTCATCAATGAAGAAGCCAAAAACTTACCCAACGGAGAGCCATGAAATTTGCTCAGCATCCTCGAACTCCGTGAGAATAGCCTTTGCAGATGGAATGTAGTTAGCGCTAATGCTCACTTGTCAACATTGGATGGGAAGAACCAACGGCCTGGATATTAGCCACAATAGTGTTGTCGAGGGCAAAGAGTAAATGACTAGACAAGATGGCAATCACAACCAATATCCACTAATCCCGAGCTATTAGCGAATCCTGGACAAGCCAGAGCGATAAAATGTACCTTGAACCCACGGATGGTTCTCTCCCCCTGCTCACTTTCATCGGAGGCGCTATCACATTTCTCACTGAACTGGGAGGCTGAGCTAGGGGTCTGGGACTCAACATTTGAAGGATCGAGGCCAGATTTCTCCCCGTCCACACTCAATAATGCAGTCATTGTAAATCGAGTAAGGCGATACAAGATGCGGAGGTTTGTAGCTCTGTAAAAAATAGGAGATGAATTGTAATTGCGAAGTTAGAGACATGATTTGGTCTTTATAGGATAGTTCAGCAGCTAGGTTTGAGGTGCACCGAAGAGAATTCATGATCCCTAATATTGCTAATAAATCATGGGGATAAAAGTGGACCCTGGGATTTACAATCTGGGATCGCGATGGGATCCCGATGGGATAGCAACGGGCCGGACCGGGCGAGCGCCAAGGAATCCAACTCGAGACTCAAGGGGATCCCGATCCCAGTATCTCCGAACCAAAATGCTAACATTTCTACTCATGATTGAAATGTAGAACTTCGATTTCTTAATACTCAGTGGTAAGGCTAAATGCTTGCTGTTCAACGCGCGAACAAAGGTCTATTCGTTGGCCGTGAACACAAGTTCCCGCAATCTGGACGGTATGAAATTCCAAGGTTAGATGGATCTAAATTCCTACGAGTAACGGAAGTTTTTCAAATTGATAGCAAGATCTCTTAGGAGGACGATGTATATACTGCGTATCCTGAAAGTGAGGTAACACATATAATGTGGCTTGGAAGTCTAGACTATGTACTTATCATTTCGAGGTGACATTGATTTCTACTACACATCGTTGGCTCCGTAAACCTTTCAGATATTTCTCTGCGGGATCTGAGCCTGGAGCACTTGAAGGGCTCTAAATGATTTAGTAGTTTTAGACAGGTCACTGTGTTTTGCCTCAGGTTTGTTTGATTCAATAGCATTTCTCAAGTGAGCTCAAGGGTATCTTTGCACAACTAATATTTTTTCATATGGGTGTTTGTATATACAAGAAAGAGACATAGAAACTGCGAATATAAATGTTTGCTCTCAAATGATTGCAGGATTCGTCATAACCATAAAAATTGCGCATCACAGGGCTGTAGTAGACGTGCAGTTTGGGAAATCCAGTTTCCTTCAATGTTCTCATTGTGGTACGCGGCCGAATTCTCGGTGACTCGCGCAGCCAAGCCTGAGGTGGCATGCCAGAGCTCATCACTGTTTGGTAATGCAAACTGCAAATCTGTCAAGGACAGCAGGCTCTCTCCAAGTCGATGTGGTCCACGACGGGTGTTGAGAACGGATGCATCTTGCTGGATATCGGGGCCAGCTATGTGAGATTGCCGGCAAACTCTGTACAACGACAAGCAGAATCGTTTGATCTCTTCGATACCCAGCCATATGAGCACCTCAGGGTCAGTTTCTGGATTGAATTGAGCCAGCATTGAAGGGTAGTAAAACATGTTCTGCTTTAGACATGTGTGCACAAGGGCGATGAGAAGCCGAGATGTATTTATTGGCAAAGAATGGGTCAGTCCCAGGTCCAAAGTGCCATGAGAAAGGAAGAGCGCAAAAATGAGCTGCAACAATATTCCCTGATATGTTGCCATTGGCCAAGATATGGATTTTGACGAGGGCGTTTCAGTCTGTTGCTGTGACCGCTCGTCTTGGGAATTGGACATATTCCATTTCTCCTGCTCAAGCAGCGTTAGCCAAGTAAGAGTGCAATTGTGTGGGATACAAGATACATAACTGACTCTTTGTTCATAAAAGGTGGAGGTGAGCTTTAGATGTAGGTCTTTCGCTGCCTTCCGCGAGTTATCATCCCCGGTCACCCACAGACCTAGCATGACCACTGATTGCAAAAGGAAAGCTGGCTCGCGGTCAGGGTCGAACGTAGCTGGGTGTAAAAATGGCCATTTGGGGTGGAATTTCTCAAAGTAGGCCTTGACGTATGGTGCGATTGTACATGAGCTCTTCTCCATCATTTCTGCGCTCTGAAGAGAGCTTGACTGCACACAAGAGAATGACACAAGAGAGGGACTCTCTGTATCCATGGGTGTTGAAGAGCTATCATGGCTATCGGTTTGTTGTAATTCCTGGCGTCGAGGATTTGAGGTGTAAGAGCACGAGATTCCTCGCTCAACACAGGTATCGCAGGGGCTCTTGCCATTGCATCTTGACCTTCGTGAGCGACAGTAGTTGCAGGCCTGAACCACTCGAGACGATTGGAGTTCCTTGTTTTTATGATGCGTACGAACATGTTGACGGAGTGTATCGTTCCTCGCACAGACACGGCCGCAGAACGGGCATCTGTAGGATTGATTTCTGTAATGACTTTTGGCATGACGTGTGAGATGTTCCTTGCGCCGGTAGCTAAGGCTACATCCGGGGAAGTCGCATCGGAACGAGGGTTGCTGCGGAGTCGTGACTGGGTTGGGCGACGAAAGCGACATGGCGTGTGGGATGAATGCGAGCTGAATGGCCGTAGGAAAAATTCTTCTATCGAAGATGGAGTGCGAGCACGAGCCACATTCGGTGTGATATGCAAGACGGTTGTAGAAATGTCAAGTGGGGCCTGGGATACCGGAGGATTGTGGGATTCCGGGTGGGAATCTGGGATCCCGCGATCTGGCCTGGGATGACGGGATTATGGGATGCCGCTTCCGCTGCCAAGATCATCACCCCGTGTTTGTTTTGTTTTGGCATTTGATTTTTCCCCTTCCTTGTCTCTGGAATTAAGAATCTACGACTGAGTCTCAAATTTATGTCAATCAAGACTGCTTTTGACCTAAGAGCACATCCCTTTCAATTGCTTGTGTGGAGGGTGGGGCCAGCACCACAATTCTGCGCTAGGCAGGAATTATCAGTGTCAACACAGGTTAGGGATACGAGTCCTGACCATCTACAAATTTGGAATGAAGATACTAATGTGACTAGACTCAGTAACTAGGGTACGCTCGTTATGAGTGAAAACCCCGAAACAATTGATGGCAAAGTTGTTAGGTGGTTGTGATTATCGACGGAGTGGAAAATCATACATTCATATTGCCTCAACAGCTGTCACATATTCGCGATTTGTGTGATCTCCGGCGACAACTTTTGACAAGACCCTTAAGTAAAGATTCACTGGCCCTTTCAACACTAATCACTAACTCTAGAAGCCATTTTGTCAAAAGTATAGAGCTAACCGGGTTGAATGTTGTTCTGATTAACCACAGCTTAGTACCTATCAAACGGTGACGTAACAATCATTGATAGTCTCACATTGGGCGGTCATGTAGCGCAGATGTACTTGTGACCTGAACCAGGGCATTGGTCTGAAAATCCTTGGGGGTATTTATCTCGAAATCTGGATTGTTGGCTTTCGGATGGCCCCTTTTGAGGTATGGTAGGCCAGGTTTGGACAAAGAGATTCAATGAGAAAAGACACACGATGAAAAATACCATAGATAAGGCAACGAAAGTAAAATTTATGAAATGAGTAAAGCAGCTAATATGAAGCGTTATGTCTGTCTGGGCCGTATTTCTCAAAGAGATTTGCCCCGCAGAGAGGGTATGATATGAAAACTTTGTCATGGAGGGCCGCAATCTGGTGGACTGGAGATCTCAATGGGAATTGTCATCTTAAACTAGGGAGCAGCTTCGGAATACCCCGTCAAGGCTCTTATCTATCCAGGATGTGGGAAAGTTTACTTTTTTTTTGTTGTTAACAACGCATCTACTACGTATTCTACCCCGCCTTCCCAATTGGGTTAATATTTCGAGAGCCTCAGTGTCTCCGCTCTAGACCCAACGATGAGGTAAAAGTCCACTTAAGTCAAAGATAACCACGTAGATGTGTCACATAATGACTGCGTAATCTCCAGGCCTTATCATCGCATCTATACCCAATGACATGGTTGTACAAAAAAAAACCGAAGATACCAAAAGCAAGCTCAACCTTGCTCTGCAAACCCTGGACCCCGAAATCGGAGACAAAAGAATGATGAATGAGCTGGCTGATATGGTGAGCCTCGGAGATTCGACCTTGGGTCGACCTTGTCAAATGAGCCTTTTGAATTGGTGCTGATCTACCTGCTTTGTGTATAAAATACTCTCTTGAAGCTCGAGAACTTACTTTCTAAGCATATTTAATTTATTTATTGCCTACCTAATCGGTGCAGTCCCGTGTTACCAGCTTCCCTCGGTGCTGCTCATCTTTAGTTTGTTTTTTTTCATTCTTGTCAACAGTATGACCAAACTTCACGGCAAGGACCATTGCCCAACTACTGACAATACCCCGAGGAAGGTACCGGATGTGTACACATCTCTCTTGCATCCACATAGTCCTCCAATTGAGCATGACCTCCTCCCACCCGACTCTACAAACAATATAGAGAGTAATTCTCTTATCATTGAATCATGGGTCTTGCTCAAGGGCGCTGTTCCTGTCATTCTTGCCTACATGCTTCAAATGAGCTTGCAAACAGTCACCGTTATCATTGCAGGCCGCGCATCTCCGCTGAATCTGGCTGTCAGTGCGTTCTCTCTCATGTTTGCTTTAGTGACAGGATGGATGATTGCACTGGGAGGAACAACTGCTCTAGACACCTTGGCCTCATCAACGTTTACCGGCAGCAAAAACAAGTACGACTTGGGAATATTGCTCCAACGAGCATTCTTGGTTCTTGGTGCTCTCTACATACCCGTCGCTATTATCTGGGCATGCTCCGATCCCATTTTTCGAGCTCTCGGTCAAGACCCTGAACTGTCATATCAGAGTTCAAGATTCCTGACCTGCCTCATTCCCGGGGGACTTGGGTATATTTACTTTGAGATCATGAAGAAGTACTTGCAAGCGCAAGGTAAGACATAAACACTTCTTTATATGATAGGCTGTTACCGAAGTCTGACTCGCTGAATATAGGCATCATGAGAGCAGGAACATATGTTCTTATGATTACTTCACCTCTCAACGCCGTTCTGTGTTATACGTTCTGCTACACACTCGATATCGGGATCCTCGGTGCCCCCCTTGCAGCCAATATGTCGTACTGGCTATCTTTCATACTCTTGGTTCTCTATGCAAAATACATCGCTGGTTCAGAATGTTGGGGTGGGTGGTCGCGGGATGCTTATCAAAACCTGGGAACTTTCACACGACTGGCGATTCTCGGGATTCTACATGTTGGCACTGAGTGGTGGGCGTTCGAAATCGTCGCACTAGCTGCAGGTCGCCTCGGTACTATTTCACTCGCCTCTCAAAGTGTGATAATGACCGCAGATCAAATCATGAACACTATTCCGTTCGGTATTGGCGTTTCTATCTCATCTCGAGTAGGAAATCTACTGGGGTCCCGAGACGCCAAAGGAGCGATGCGCGCTGCTCACTTGGCCACTGTACTTGCCTGTGTCTTTGGCGTGGTGGTGCTTGCTATCCTAATGGGCACTCGCAATCAATTCGCCAAGATATTCAACAATGATCCCCAGGTGATAGATCTGACCTCTGAGATCATACCATATGTTGCGTTGTTTCAGATTGCAGACGGTATAAATGGTGCTTGTGGTGGAGTTCTGCGAGGTATGGGAAGACAGCACTTAGGCGCGGCAGTGAACCTCGTTAGCTATTATTGTTTTGCGTTGCCTTTGGGTATTTGGCTTGCATTCCAACATGGTTGGGGCCTCAAAGGTCTTTGGGTTGGTCAGTGTGTTGCCCTTTACTGTGTTGGTATTTTGGAGTGGATCGTTGTTGCCTGCACCAAATGGGATGATGAAGTGCACAACGCCTTCAAGCGTATGGATCATGAGAGCTCGGATGATATACCTGAGGAATCCATGGGTGATGTTTGAGAGAGGTTTGGGAATTTCTCATTTTCTGGATATATACCCAAGGTTGGTAGACTTGGATATTCGCAGCCCCTATTTTGAGGCACGAACAAACGATGTCCATATCAAGTCCGGTTTGGTCTACCTGTAGGGGGGGCTTTTGCGCTAAATAATTTTGCATAAGCTTCTTTTCATACATCGGCCATATCTCGACCCGAGCAAGTCTACATAACATTGCGAGAGACGCCAGAATTATGTAGCCTGGATTGCAAGACAGGAGTCTCGGTTGGACCAAAACGGTCCGGGCCCACGTAGCGTGGCACGATGGGCCAATCAGAAAAGAACCCGAGCACATCGCATACAGCACGGGGCATGGATGAAAAGTGGGTCTTCTGGAACAATTAATTGCTCGGCTAGGCATTCCCAGATTTAGCAACTCGATAGGCACTCACGTCTAAGCCAATAGACTGGGGTTTGAGGGAATGATCGGGAATAAAGACGCTATTTCATGGTCGGAATAGACACCAGTAACGTGGTCTTTCGGACAATCAAGAAATGGTTGCATCCAGTACCCGGCCAATCAAATGGAGGATAATGACTGAGTCAGGGACCCCCCATCTCGCCCACTTTTTGGTGCTCGTGTTCGTATTGCGTATGTCCATACGCATAAATTTTTAATGTGCTAATTGTGGAGATGGATCGGAACCCTCTACTCCCGAAACGACCAGATTCAACCTTTCACCTTCCTATCTGACCTCCAACTCCTTTTCACTCTTTAGCTACTTTCTAATAACAACCACTACATGCGCCTGCTTCCCTTGGGATGTGCCTGATTTAATTCCACAACGGATCGTGCGTGAATTCCCGGATTGCGTCATGTTGCGCTCGTTGACCTTTCTATAGAACAAGTTCGGAGGTGCTCAAAAGCACGAACCCCTGGACATGTCGAATCCTGTACCTACTGACAGGTCTGCTGACGAGTCCGAGTATGTGGACGAGAAGCAGACCAATATTTCACACGGGAACACCGATGTCGGTGACGCTTCTAAAGAGCAAAACCTGATGAAACTCGACTCGAAGCATGTGACTGCCGAAAGTTCACTGGGTGAAGATGATCCATTCAAGAACATCCCTCCGGCAGAGGCAGAGATTCTGAGACGACAAGTCGAGGTACCGCTCGTTCAAGTTGGTATTAAGACCTTGTATCGCTATGCGACTACCACCGACTTGGTGATTATTGCCATCTCCGCTCTTTGTGCCATCGCCGCTGGTGCGGCCCAACCTTTGATGACTGTTATTTTCGGTAATCTTGCTGGTCAAATCTCTTCGTTCTCCGCTGGAGGTAGTGCTTTGGAAGATTTCCGCGACAAACTTTCTCACAATGTGCTTTACTTCGTCTATTTGGCTATTGCTAAGTTCTTCACGACTTACATATCGACTGTTGGATTCATCTACACCGGAGAGAAGATCAGTGCCCGGATCAGAGAGGAATATCTCGCAGCCTGTTTGCGCCAGAACATTGGATTCTACGACAAGCTCGGTGCGGGCGAGATCACCACTCGTATCACAGCCGATACGAACCTTATCCAAGATGGTATCTCTGAAAAGGTCAGCCAGAGTCTCGCTGCGATTGCAACATTCATCACAGCTTTCATCATTGCCTTCGTCAAATACTGGAAACTCGCCCTGATTCTCTGCTCGATCATCGTTGCGATTGTGGTCGTGCTGGGTGGCTGTGGTAAATTCATGGTGAAGTACAACAAGCAATCACTGGCTGCCTATGCCCTCGGAGGAACCGTGGCTGAGGAAGTGCTTTCATCTATTCGAAATGCTGTGGCCTTTGGCACACAAGAGAAATTGGCTTTGCAGTACGATGCGCACTTGGCCGAAGCTCAAAAATGGGGCTTCAGACAGAAATCCGTTCTGAGTTGTATGATGGGATTTGCTATGTGGGTCGTATATCTGAGCTACGGCTTGGCTTTCTGGCAAGGCTCTCGCTTCCTCGTCGATGGCGAAGTCGGCATTGGGCCAATTCTCACTATCATTCTCGCTATGTTGATTGCATCTTTCAGTCTGTCCAACGTTGCTCCTAATGTCCAAGCTTTCACCACTGGACTTGCTGCTGCCGTGAAGGTCTTCGACACCATTGACCGTGTTTCGCCACTTGATCCCAAATCAGAGGCTGGTGACCGGTTGGAGCATGTTGAAGGAAGCATTGAGCTCCGCAATGTTAAGCACATTTACCCTTCGCGCCCTGAGGTGTGTGTCATGCAAGATGTCAGCCTGTCCATCCCGGCAGGTAAAAAGACCGCTCTGGTCGGTTCCTCTGGATCAGGAAAGTCAACGATTGTTGGTCTCATCGAACGTTTCTACGACCCAGTTGCCGGTACTCTCTTTCTTGACGGCCATGACATCTCGACTCTGAATCTCCACTGGTTGCGGCAACAGATTTCCCTGGTGAGCCAGGAGCCAACTTTGTTCGGAACCACCATCTTCGAAAACATCGCCCATGGTCTCATCGGCACAAAATTCGAGAATGAGAGTGAGGAACGTCGCAAGGAACGAATTTTCGAGGCCGCAAAGATGGCAAACGCCCATGACTTTGTTAGTGCGCTGCCGGAAGGATATGAGACCAACGTCGGTGAGAAGGGATTTCTGCTTTCTGGAGGACAGAAGCAGCGTATTGCCATTGCACGTGCAATGGTCAGCGACCCCAAGATCCTTTTGCTTGATGAAGCCACCTCAGCACTCGACACCAAATCTGAAGGCGTTGTCCAAGCTGCGCTGGAAGTTGCCGCGGAGGGCAGAACCACAATCATTATTGCCCACAGATTGTCTACCATCAGAGATGCAGACAACATTGTTGTCATGTCTGAGGGCCGTATTGTCGAGCAGGGCACCCACCACGAGCTCATTGAACAGAAGGGTACTTACTGTAATCTTGTCGAGGCACAGAGAATCGGAGGGACGAACGACTCGACACCCCATGAAGAGGGATCACTCAATGACGACGCATTGACGGATGACCTCACTGACGAGAAAGACCTTGTGAACAAAGTCGTCTCTCGCAAGCTTACACTCGACCGTACCAATACGCAAAAATCCCAGTCTAGTCAGGTTCTGCGGAATCGCCAGCCGGAAGTTGGGCCGAGATACTCTATGTGGACTCTTATCAAGTTCATCGCCTCTTACAATAGCAGCGAATGGAAAATTCTGCTGGTTGGACTTTTCTGGGCCGGTATCTGTGGTTGTGGTAACCCAACTTCGGCTGTCTTATTCGCGAAGGAGATTATTTCTCTGGCAGCTTACGGCGTGTCAGCAACTGGCCCCGAGGTTCGATCAAACAGTGACTTCTGGAGCTGGATGTACTTCATGCTGGCATTTGTGCAATTTATCGCTTTCGTCTGTCAAGGTGTGATCTTTGCATGGTGCTCCGAGAAACTCGTGCACCGAGTCAGAGATGCCGCGTTCAGAAGCATGCTTCGTCAGGACATTTGCTTCTTCGACAAGGATGAAAACACCGCGGGTGCTCTGACTTCTTTCCTCAGCACAGGCACAACGAGCGTTGCTGGCCTCAGTGGCGCTACTCTGGGATCCATTCTTACTTGTCTGACCACACTTGTTGCCGCCATCTCTCTTTCATGCGCTATTGGCTGGAAGCTAGGACTTGTGACTACCTCCACTATCCCAGTCTTGATAGGATGTGGATTCTTCCGATTCTGGATTCTGGCTCGATTCCAGGCCCGCGCTAAGAAGGCCTACGAGTCTTCAGCTAGCTATGCATGCGAGGCCACTTCCGCCATTCGCACCGTCGCCTCGTTGACCAGGGAAGAAGACGTTCTCGTGCACTACCAGGCTGCATTGGCCGAGCAGGGCAAAAAGAGTCTACGCTCAGTTTTGAAGTCTTCAACCTTGTTTGCCGCGTCCGAATCTCTCACTTTCCTCTGCATGGCATTGGGTTTCTGGTATGGTGGTACCCTCATCACCAATGGTGAATATACTATCCAACAATTCTTTATTTGTTTCCCTGCTATCATCTTCGGAGCTCAATCTGCCGGAAGCATGTTCGCCTTCGCACCAGACATGGGCAAAGCGCAAGAGTCCGCTCGTGAGCTGAAGACGCTTATTGACTACAAGCCCTCAATCGATACCTGGTCGACCGAAGGAGAGAAGGTGGAGGAGATTGAAGGCCGCATTGAATTCCGTGATGTTCATTTTCGTTACCCGACCCGGCCTGAGCAGCCTGTTCTCCGGGGTCTTAACCTTACCGTTGAGCCTGGCCAGTACGTCGCACTGGTTGGCGCTTCAGGATGTGGAAAGTCCACCACCATCGCTCTCCTTGAACGTTTCTACGATCCACTTGTCGGAGGTGTCTTCGCCGATGGCAAGGAGATCTCCTCCTTAAATTTACCCGAATACCGATCATTCGTCGCTCTTGTATCCCAGGAGCCGACCTTGTATCAAGGCACCATTCGTGAGAATATTCTCCTGGGTACTACTCGCAAAGACGTCCCCGATGAGAGTATTGAACTTGCATGCCGCGAAGCGAACATCTACGATTTCATCATGTCCCTGCCGGAAGGCTTCTCCACCATCGTTGGTAACAAGGGAGCCATGTTGTCAGGAGGCCAGAAGCAGCGTATCGCCATTGCTCGTGCCCTCCTTCGGAACCCAAGAATTCTGCTTCTAGACGAGGCCACCAGTGCGCTAGACTCTGAGTCTGAGCGGGTCGTGCAGGCTGCACTGGATAAGGCTGCTAAGGGCCGGACCACGATTGCCGTTGCTCACCGGTTGTCGACTATTCAACGTGCTGACGTCATCTATGTCTTTGATCAGGGCCGAGTTGTCGAGGCCGGAACGCATGGAGAGTTGATGAAGCTGGGCGGCAAATACTTCGAATTGGTGAATTTGCAGAGCTTAGGGGACGCTCAATAGTCCACAGGACTGGACTTAGAACATTTCGTTGTACATATATTATTACACCTCATCCCTCAAAATACAATCTCCTAATTAATATAGACCAAATGTTGCCAATCAATATAATGACGTCATGCACGTAAACTGACCGCTTTATGCAAGTTGGAGGGGCATTGTTGACAACTCATCTACTCATCTCTACTGAATCTACCATTTGAAACTCAATTTCACTCCAAATTCACAGAAATGTCTACAAGCGCAAAGACTGTCATCGCAACCGGCGCCTCGTCGGGCCTGGTAAGAGCCCCTGCGTCAACGCTGTAAACAATACCTAACAGAGATACCAGGGCTTTGAATCAATTAAGCAATTGCTGGAGAAATCAGAGCCATACAACTTCATCCTGGGTGCTCGAAACACCGAAAAGGTGCAGGCTGCCTACAATGATCTTGGATACGACACCACCAAGCATTCCGTCACTATCATTCCCCTTGATCTCTTGAGCTTGCGCAGTGTGCAGCTTTTCACACAGCAAGCACTCACCAAGTTGGGTCACAACCGCGTTGACATCCTTTACCTCGCTGCTGGAATGCTGGACAGCGCAGAGGGGCCCGGCCCCCACGGTTCTCAGTGGTGTGAGGGTTATGTGGTGAACCATTTGGGTAAGTGGGGACATGCCCCGCCAGATCCGATTCTTCGAGAAATTGCGGCTCATTATATTGACGACATCAATAGCTCAGCACTACCTCGTCCATCTACTCCGTGAAACACTCATTGCTTCAAAAACTCGTCTCGTCTTCGTGTCTTCTGGCGCAATCCGCAATGTCAGAGATCAGAACCCTTGTTAGTACTCACGATGTACCTGAACATTCAAACTGTAGTATATGTATTGACAGGCTTATAGCTACCCTCGATGGAGACCTGAAGGCCAAATCGGGTGCAGGTGTTGGTACAGTGTACAGTGCCTCGAAATTCGTGCAATTGCTGGGTGCTCATTACTGGCGCCGCAACCTTCCCGAGTGCACCGTCGTAGCTGTTTCTCCCGGTCTTATTCCCAGCACCAACCTTGCTACAAACATGGGTCTCAGCATGAACATGCCAGATGCTAAGACTGTTCCCGAAGGTAAGAACAAGTGTCCTAAATCTGGTCTGTTTTAGATGTGAATTTTAACCTGTTTATAGGTGCTCAAAACCTTCTTCGTGCCTTCACTGTCAGCGATATCCCTGCCGATCCCGAGCAGATCTTCCTCACTAGCTGGGGAGAGTGGTGGCCCAAGGATGTCTATGCTTTGAGTCTTGACACCAAGCTTCAGGACAAATGGTGCCCCAGCTTGGAGAAGATCGAGGAAGAGGAGGGCCTTTCCAGCCAGTAAATTCCGGAATAGTAAATACTGAAATTGCCATTTCCACCTGCTGTCTGGATCTTGCAAGCCCAACATGTTAATATAGGCAGATCTCAAGGTTGCACATGCATGTACAAAGGTGTGGCAGATTACTATGCTTTGGCTTAATTCACTTGCTTATAGCCCATCTAGTTAGAACAAATTTTCGGTTTTCTCAATAAGAATATGTTCACTCCAACCGAGGTGTCATCATCAGTCCAGTCAATCACTATCTGGGCAAGGCAAGAAACCAATCAGGGACTGGGTCTTTCCTTTACTAATTTTCAAGAATCAAAAAACGCATTGGCATGTCTACCGCCAAGAAAATATTCTCTCGGACCTTCCATATAAGTTTCGGGCTTGAACTTGGCGAGATAAGGTTCAAACCAACCACCCGAAGGTCTAAAATTATGGCTTGGAGACTGAGTTTCGGCCGCAGAATAAGCATTCTTTAGCTCCTTGGAAGTTTTGAAGGCATAATTGGAAAGCGCATCTACAGGGAACTCTAAAAAAAAAAATTAATATTCAAGCAAGACATCAAATCAAAGACCATAAGTCTTGAGAGTATCATTCCAAGCACTAAGCATTAATCAATATAAACTTGCCGACCATTAAACCGTGATTCAGTACATAACTGCGTGACGTATGATCATAGCAATCCTCAAATCCATATTACATATAGTAGACCAAGATCAAGTCTAAGCCTTGGTCTCGTGGGAGACCTCAATTTGGTCAGCAGTGACGGCAACCTTGAGGTCCTCAACGTTCTCGACACCGGCCAGGCCAAGAGTCTCGTAGATACGCTCCATGCGCTCGCGATCGGCGGCGGCGATGGTAGCATCGGAGCCACCGAAGTAAATATCCAGCTCCTCCAAAGTCTTGTCCTTGGTCTCGGGAGCAAAGTACCAGATGAAGAGACCACCCAGACCACTGAAGATGGCGAAGAAGATGTAGGTACCGTACTTCATGTTGTCGAGCATGTCCTTGGTGGTCAGACCAATGATGAAGTTGAACAACCAGTTGGTTGAGGCGACGATGGCGACACCGCGGGAACGCTGGCTGTTGGGGAAGATTTCCTGGGTCAAAACCCAAGCGACGGGACCTGTGATTGAAGTTAGTAATCATTTTATTTGGAAAGGTGAATTGAAGAAACATACCCCAAGAGTAGGCGAAGTTAACAGCAAAGAGCCAAATGAAGACAATAGCCACCCAACCTTGTGCCTTGTCGAGACCAAGGTTGAGGTCCCACTTGGGCTCGTAGATACCCTCGACAGTAGCGACGACGATGTGACAGCAGAACATGCCGATGGCACCAACGATCAGGAAGGTCTTACGACCGAACTTGTCAAGCCACAGGACAGTAGGCATGGTGAAGACGATCTGCAAGATACCGGTCACACCAGTAGCGAGGAGAGTCTGCTTGGTGGAGGAGAAACCGAAACTCTTGAAGATCTGAGGAGCGTAGTAGAGAACGGCGTTGATACCAGTAAACTGTTGGCAAATCATGGTTCCGCAGCCGAGCCACAGACGCTTGAGCATGTTGGGGGCGAACAGAGCCTTCCAGGGACCAAGACGACCATCATTGCCAATCATCTCGCGCTCACTCTCCTCGTCGAACATCACAGCAGCCTTGATCTCAAGGAATTCGGCCCGAACCAGAGGGTCGGTGGCAGGAAGACGACGCAGACGGGAGAGAGAGGAGAGGGCCTCTTCCTCGCGGTGCTTCATCATCAACCAACGGGGAGAGAAGGGGAAGTAGAACATGCCGAAGAACAGAATCCAGGCAGGGATGATCTGCAGGGCCAAAGGCAGGCGCCAGGCAATGGTCTTCTGTCCCAGGCAGGTGTGTCCGTTGTTGACAGCGGCGTTGTAGGTTCCGTCGGCGAGGTAGGGGTTGGAAATGCCCTCGGGATTGCAGGTGTTACCACCGACGAATTGCATGCCGTAGTCGAGCCAGAAGGCAATTGAGGTACCGATGGTGATGGAGAGCTGCTGCAGGGACACGAGAGAACCACGCAGCTCGGGAGGAGCAATTTCGGCTTGGTAGAGAGGAATGACCATAGAGAACATACCAATACCAATACCACCGATGATACGGCCGGCGAAGAAGTAGGCCGGGGTCTGGGCACCAGCCTGGAGACCAGTACCAAGAGTGAAGATAATGACAGCCACCATCATGGAGTACTTGCGGGAAATGCGGTCCGCAAGGACACCGTTGATCAAAGCACCAGCCCAAGCACCAAGCTCAAGAGCAGATACCAACCAACCCTGGATGGTAGAACCCATGAAAGTCGGGAAGTGGTTCTCAAAGTTCTCCATGACCAGGACAGGGCCCATCACACCCTGGTCATAACCGTACATGATACAACCGAGGGATGCGAAACAACATGTCAAGAAGACATAGGGATTCTTGAGCATACCCATGAAACCATGGGCCTTCTCCGCATTGTTGCGGCCAACCACCGACTGACTAACCGCCATGATGATAGCGTATAATCAGAAGTTAGAAAAGTAGAAAGGGAAGAAATGATGTGCACAGAAGAGAAACCT
The DNA here is from genome assembly GCF_028827895.1 of Penicillium longicatenatum. NCBI lineage: Eukaryota > Fungi > Ascomycota > Eurotiomycetes > Eurotiales > Aspergillaceae > Penicillium > Penicillium longicatenatum. The sequence continues at coordinate 2,085,439 of NW_026643120.1, read as the reverse complement.
CGGGGAATGGGACAAGAGGGGGCTATATAACCTTTTTTCTTATGTCCTGTCTATATTTTCCGCATTTTCTTTTTTTTTCTTTTTCTTTCTTTTTCGCCTTCCATTTTTTCCCACTTCCTGGGGTCAGTGGTCTAGCCAAGCAAAAAGAGCGGTCCTCGTGCCCATAGCCCCAGCTTCACGGCTGACGATGCCCTATGGGGGACCCTTGGTCACAGGATTCCATGTGCCAGACCGAGCTAACCCAACGCTAAGGATGGACTGAGTTAGACTCGGGGAAGGTAGCATACGTCGGAAATGCTATGATCCGGATTTACGAAACAAAAGTTATCAACCCTTCGGAGGCTAGTGGACGCCACTAAGCTTTTGTGGCCAAGGAAAAGGCATTGGCGTGTCAAGCCGTGGCGACGAGTGGGCGTCCAGGCGCCGAACTTCCCAAAGAACAAGCCTTCTGTCCTACGGAACGCCACTATTGGCCGAGCCGGAAACGATTGGGTGCAGGTATCAACTAGTCCAGCATCCCTGGCCCCAATACCCTAGGGTCCTTATTTCCGGGGTGCTTCTGTTTGGTGCCTAGTGCTTACGGTGGGACAACGGGCAATTCCTTTCTGACCTTAATACCCCGCCTGGCCGATATTTGACCGATGCCCTGTCCAAGTAACCAGGGTAGGAGAGATGTAGGGATATAGTAGGGTAGCAAAAAAGAAATCAAAAATCAAAAATCTCATCGGATTGATCCGAACGTGGTCTGACTATGCCCCATATTCGGAATCAAATTGAGGCTTACGACGGCTAAGCCGAGTCCTTGTGATGAGAAGAAAATTTTCAGCTCCTAATAGTGGATTTCATGAGAGGCGTCCCAGGCGACGAGACATGAGAATGGAAAAAATTCCATAAAGCGGGGGCCGGGATGGAGACAGGATGGGGATTAACCTCATCTGGAATCACCTAGATCAAAAGCGATCCCAGATCTAGCAAGGTTTGTTTGGCTCATACGATGAGTTAGGGCAAAGAGGACCGTAGCATTCTGGAACCCCATCTCCACAAGCCACGAGGTATGTTTTCTCGGGTGAGATCCATGGATTGGCTGCTGTCCGGCCTATATTCTTACCCGTCTTCCGTATTTTGCCTGTCAAAATCTGACTACTTCGGCATTTTGTCGCTCTCTCGGAATGGTTGCCAAGCTTTTCGGGGAACCGAGTTGCGGATGGACGCGTGGCCCCGTTAATTCGCCCATGGGGCGGGAAATCTGGAGATTCGATGACTTCCCTGCAGCACCTTGCCAGTTCCAGACGCCCGGTGAGGAGATTCAACAAAAATGTCGGGGAGGCAAATCTGGGGTCAGGAGACGGCAGTTAATTTGTGCTGACCCCCTCTAGGGGCGGAGATGAGTTGCATCTTAGCGTGTTTTTTTTTTTTCTTTTCTGTTCGCTTGGGTTTCTCTTCGGCCAACCGAACCCGCTGCTATGCCGGTACTTCCGGTCTCGGCCACCAAATCCATGACCAATTCCTGACTCGCTTCTGTCGACAGCCAATGGCAGGCGGGGTCTTTCTCCGTCCCTGGCTCGGGTTTGGCCGTCCTGGAACGAGATTGGCTAGCGTGAAGTATATTCGGGGGTTTCTGACCTGTAATCTCCCTATGGCTTTGACCTCCTGTATGTCGTCTCCCATCTGGGGAAAGGATGGGGTTGACTCACCTTCGCACAGACTAGTAAGTTCGAAACAAGGAACTCCCCGTCCGCCATCTGCGAACATCTGGGGTTTGCACAATGTAGAGGCTTGCGGGCAGACTTTGGTGGCTGGAGAGTGTCGTGGGGAGGTCGTGGGGATGTTTCGCTGTCGTTTTCTACTTTGAGGGATTTGCACCGAGTTTCACATTCAAGACGTTACTTGGTGTGTCGCTCATTACCAATTTGGGGCTACTGTACTTGACAGCTACGGTGGATCGATCGGCATGTGGGGAAGGATAACGATCTCATAGAACAGCAAAATGGGCACATTTGTTCATTCTCAACGCTGCTCATAGATACACGAGCTAAAACATTCAATAGTTGTTCAGCCTCGTGCGTCTCCACCCATTTAGTCTGTGCAGACCAGACCAAACCACAACAGCAATTCTCTGGCACGTTCGACCCCTTCCCTACTCAGCTGCTTCGCCGTAGTCAAAATTCCTGTTCAAATGTTCCTTCAGTCTCTCCTGAAACTCCCCCACCCACCGTGTGAAGTCTGTCTCCGACACACCGAGTAAGTTTTCAATTACCAGACAATCGACAAATGAGGAAAATACGATACGAGCCTGTCGCTCCTTCGCTATCTTCGCTGCGAAGGTTGTCGCTCCCGGGAGAGTAGCGAAATAATCCAGATCCTGTGTTTCCGTCACGGGAAATGGGTATTCTTTCGTGAGAGAGACTTCATACTCCTCCACGTAGTGTTTCCAGGGAACAAACACATCCTGAATTCCATATTGAGCGCCAGTTGGGTCAAGAATCCAGAACTCTGTGGTGAGATCGATTCGCACAACCATGACCGTATGCGGGAAGTATTTCGGAATGGGACCTCCACCAGTTTTGACTGGGATCTTGGGCTTTTCCATCTCGATCTCGGCTACGGTTGGCGTCACGTCCAGTCCTGCATGCTTTAATTAGTATATCAGGATGAAAGGGTACGCAACAACCCTACCTTCGAAAAGCTTCTTCGTCAAGCGGCTGAACAGATGCATGGCTGCTGTGCCTTGATTGAAAAGCAGAGCCACTTCCGCGTGCTCGGGTTTGGGAGTAAGTGTTGTCGAGAAAGGAGCATGCACGCGGTGCAAACACTTGGTCCCTGTGTGATTGACCTCAATGTACCGATACACCTCGTCTTTGCTTCGGAGGTCGGTGAGGTCCATAACATAGACGACTTCGCGGTACGCCAGCATGCATGCCTTGAGGAGGGTTGCAACCCGAAGGAGCTTTCTTCGCAGCTTCATTCTCTTACAGTCAGCCTTGTGCCACAGTGAGTGAGCTTGTTGACAGCTAAGGCTACAATAAAAAACGCTGGCATGACCCAGATTGGGGTACGAAGGTCCGTCAATACAGCCTGTGCACAGCGTTGTGGCGGGCTCCCCGCAACGCGCACATTCATACGTGACGCCTGAAACCTCACCGGGGGACTGGGGGTCCATGCTGGAAATGGATCTCGAGGAACGAGAAACTGGGGTTTGAGACGACATGAGGGGCTCGAAGCGGTGCATGGAACCCATGCAGGGTAGGATGCCAGGAAGGTGAGGAAGAAGGAAGAAAGTTCGGCTTGAAGACCTCTCAAATCATCGCAAATGATCACATGGAACAACCGCTTAGTCGTCATGAAGCAATCGATGAGTCGCCGCAAAGCAGTCACTGAGTCGCCGTGAAGCATTCGACTAATCAGTCTTCATAAAGCTCGCATGGAAAGCTGCCTTTATACCTTGCAATCAATTTGCATGTGTTTCTTACCACCCGGGTAGCTCATTTGGTCTCGCATTTTGCTCTATATCTGGGTTCATCAGCTATTTACTCTTTATGAATCAGATGAAAATCTAAATTAAAAGAGATAAATAGTGGCTTGTATCTGAATGAGAAAAATGTACCTGGGGGTAGATACATGCATGCAACTTCACGAGCCCTAAAGTGACCAGATACTATCACATCTCTCTAGATGTCGCCATGCCGGTCTTACAAAGCACAGTCATTAATCCCACGGCTTTTTGAAGAGAGCATGTTGAACGCTAAGATTAAGTGTAATGCGTCGCAGTCTATAAGTCAGCTGGTACTCTATGTCATTACATTCACCGGCAAACAAGCGAAAGACTTCCGGTATATACCCGTGATCCATATTGAGCCTTTGAAAAAAGGCCTGTATTAGAGCTTCCAATCTTTAATAAAGGAATTAAAGTATGAACAGGAAAATCCCACCGATGTCAATCTTATGTGACATCCCTTTACCGAAGAACCCTCAATCATGGCCTGAGGCTCAATTTTGAACTCTAGAGACCCATTCAGTTCAGATACACCTATCCTTCTTGCGGGATGGGTGCTGGATAATGTGGCTAGCTAGGCTGTTGCAGCAAGCATGAAGGGGAGCTCCACCAAGTCCTCCAGGCCTGCAATGCCTGCCTTAGGTGGATGGACTCGATGGCTTTAGTAGGACAGCACGGTTTCGGGCTTCGCAATGGAAGTCTGAAGATGTCACCTAGTTTACGCTTGACCCCCTCTGTCTTCGGTACATGCGTATGAAGTGTGGAGTCACGTTAAGTATCAACGTACACGCCTTCCTCAAGCAACTAAAAATAATGATTCCACTCAAGACGGAAGATCGATCCCGTCACGTCTCGAGAATGTAGTTTCAATATAACTCGGAACTATCTAATGGAAATTGGGCAGACCTTGATGAGATTTTGCTGGAGAAAAGTTTCTGATATCGACGTTTAATTTATCAAGAATCTTGTACAAGTCACATTTTTCCTCCGGGCCACAGTGCTAATGGAGACAACTACTTGCAACTTTGAAAGGAATATTCCAAGGTTATTGAAAAAGTCTTTCTGTGAGCGAGCATACAGTATAGATAACAGTGTAATATACATAACACACGGGCTGTCAACACGTCTTCAAGATATATGTGATCTAATAAGCTATCTTTGTGGAGGTTGAAGGAATTGATTGCGCCTCGAAAACGCCCCCAACCATTGTCAAATCTGGCTTCCATGGACTTTGATACTCATGTACGAAACGGCTATCACATGTAATGTTCTCCCCGGTGCTTTGCCGCGACACTTCAGGCACAAGCGTCATATATTATACCTTCGCCCATGATTCGCCGCCTTGGTCTAGGCATCATACTTGGTATATATACAGGTCTAGAATCCGTGAGCTGGGTTGATGTTGGAATATTCGGTAGGCACAGTAAGGTGTTATCATAATCACCCTTTCGATAAACTACTGGCTCAGACGTTCATTTCCAATGATCTCTTCCAGGCTTATCTCCAATGTTGAAGATTTCCATGCTTTATTCGTCGCTTTGTTTCGGGAACAACAATGGATATTTTGACTAGCATCTCCACGGGATTGCCCTATTTATAGAAAAGAATGCTAGATTAGAATTTACAAATTCCCTCCACAGATAGCGATAAGGTGTTACTTTCATTGTGAGCAAGACCTCCAGCCCTGAGCTTGGCAACTTTCATCTCTGATTCATCCATCTTAAAATCGCGGTCAGATACCTGGCATCCTCACGATAGTCAATTTCAAGTGCTGACTGCCCTGTGCCTTGACTACTCATGTTGAAATCTCATACCTTCATTCAAGCCCTGATCATCTGCTGGTGGCATCGGTGCCAACAGTATTACCTATATTCCATGTTGCTGCCCAGGCGCACTGCCTCCAGGCTTTGACGGCTTGAACAAAGCCCCATATCAAGCCTTCGCGTGCCTGGGGGCTCTATGCTACTGACTCCCTTTGACTTGTTGACATAAAGAAATCAGATTCCACAAAGAGACTTTGACCATCAAATACACCGTTGTATCCTATAATCAGGTGTCCACTCTGCAACTTCGCAATAAATACTTTGCTGGTACTGTCAAACTACTTTGGCGATCATACAACACCTGGGCATCTAAACCACCATGAACCACAACTCCAGCTCGGAAGCAAAAGCCTCCAAGAAAGCCTGCCCGGCCTACCCTTCCCTCAGCCACATCCCATGCGAACTATTATTGATCATTGCGGGTTACTGCGACACCCAGTCATTCGCCCGATTATCACAAACCTGCAAAGGCTTCCACCACGCTCTGACCTTGGACAAAGTGAAACGCGCAAAACAAAAAGCTCTCCTGCCAGCAGACGTATACCGCCAACGATTCGTATACAATGACGACCAAATCCCCGGTATAGACCGTCCACTCCACCTCCTCACCGATAATTTCTCCTCTTACGAAGCCATTTGGAACCAGGCCATGTCTCGTCGCGGATTCAGCAACCACGAGGGCCGGTTCGTCCGGGCCGTGCATAAAGGCAAAATCCACGGTGTGCGAGCTCTCCTCGAAATGGGCGTCAACCCCAATTCATACGATTGCTCCGGAGTATGGGCTTTCAACCTGGCAGTTGACAATCAAGATCTGGAAATGGTAGACCTGCTCCTTAGCTACGGCGCAGATCCGAACGTGAGGGATATCCCCTGTCAGAAAAATGTACTAGACTATGCAGCCTACGACAATGCTATGACGCAGCGGTTGGTTCTTGCGGGCGCGGATCTGAGTGAGCCTCGTGACATCGAGAATATCGTTTGCAGAAATAATCTCGAGACGATAAGCATGGCATTGGAGAGGATGAGGTCTGTTTCTCTTCCCAATCCGGAGCGGATGCCTACCCTGGTAATTTTTGCTGCACAACGGGGGGATCGCGATATCCTGAGCTTGGTCCTCTCTCAGCCTTTTTCTGGCTTGATGCTGAATGATGTCAGGATCTATGAGGGGTCGGCGCTTCACACGGCCATCAAGAATCGTAGGGAGGAGCTAGCGTGGATGTTGATTACGGCGGGCATAGATATAAATCTTACAAGCGGTGATGGCACGACGGCACTTCATTTGGCATTGGAGCAACAGTTTTTCGATTTGGCTTGTGGGCTGATTGAAGCTGGATGTGCGTTGGACCGTGTTACCAGGCAGGGCAAGACTGAACTGCACTTCGCTGTTGAGGCGAAGTCGGTGGAGATGGTTCGTTTGCTGCTTAGCAAAGGTGTGGATGTCGATTTGCGAGGGCCGCGTACTTTCATCCACACCCCTGAGAGTGTTATCCGTGATGCGATTCGGGTTGGTAATGAGGACATTATTCGTGCGATCCTGACTGAGGGATCTCATCCGCCGGATTTGACTCTTGCTGATTTGGGTCTGTTTAATGTGAGTTGAAATTCAGATTTATCGTATGTTAATTGAAAAGTGTCCCAAGCTGTAATAATGCACGACTTGCAAATTTGATATCCACATGTAAACTGAGATTGTAAATGCTTTCAATTGGCCCGGTTTGTAAAGTAACTGATCGACAAGCAGGATCCAGTTTTAGTATTCGAAAATGGCCTAGAATTGCAGATCCAACTAGAAAGTGGCACAGGGGACGTGTTCTGGCCCACGAACAGTCAGACATGACGTAGACATCATGCCACGTCGAAGGATCTACTTGGGCAGCTTGCTACACTATTAAGGGGTATCTCAACCCTCCGAGTGGACACACCACAGCAACCCGGTTGAGACTAATAAGTCATTTGAGATTTCAATAGGATTGTAGATGTATCATTCTCTAAACACCAGGGGGGTAACGCCGTGGCAGCAACCCAAACGAGTAGAAACACGTGGATTATGATAAAAGGAAAGCAAAGAGCTGGCTGGATGGTACAACGGATGAAATGAGAATTAGAAAGGAAAAAAAAGAAAGATCAAGGAGATGGGGCGATCTGGAGAGGGTCGGATGTATGTACTGGAATCATATGGGCTGGGGTGCTTATCATCCACGGTATGTATGTTAGGTATGTATGCTGTTGCTCGTGAACTCGTCTCGACGGCAGATCATCGCTTCCAGGGGTCGAATAGGCTCATTTTCATGTCGGGTACTGTAGTGCCTCCCAAGTATCCTTTTCTCATCCATTCACACAAGTGCTGTGGTGGATTTCAAACCCCGGTTCAAGTGTCCTCCATCTCAGTTTTCTTCACGGCCACCACCTTCAGAATAGGAAAGAAGTCAAGGGACAGTTGGGTATCATAACAGAGTTGTTTTGGGTAGATTCGCGCAGAATTAATGGTGGAAGGAAATCTCGCGGGGTCAAGGGTGGAGAGGAAGAAAACGTGGAGGATAGGGATTCCGAGTCAAGATTTAGTCCGGGTTGGTGAGCTATGACACTGGGTTAGCATGTGTTTTACATCAGTCGATGCGGAATAGAACTTACGCGAAGGACAGGTCGTGAGTAGTCTTCGTTGTCCTGCAGCGAGACACTGCTATCCCGAGCTCCATTTGGATAAATAGCGGTGTTGGTCTTCATACGGTTATCGGTGAAAGTCGCCTTGCGTCCAAGGTCAGATCCACCGGCACCACCAGGGAAGACTCCACGAGACCAGCTCGAGCTCTGGCTAGTTCGGTCGGCCATATCCTGGCTTGGGACGGGGCTGGATGAGCGAGCACGCTTGCGGTAGAAGAAGACGAGGAAGACAAGCGCGCCCACCAGGGCGAGACCTCCGATGACGCCGACAACAATTCCTGCAATCGATCCACCACTCAGGCCGGAGCTCTTATCGCTAGTCGTGGCGACTGTGCTCCCATCCGCGCCAGAGGTGGCACTCGAGCCAGACACAGTGATTGTCTTGACTTCGCCGTTCGAGGAGGTTGTGTAGGCGACACTGGCTGCAGTCGTGGTGGTGGAACCGCTAGTCTGTAGTCAAAGGTTAGCGGGATGAACCGAGCCGTTGGGGGTTGATGGTAGTACAGTGGAAATCGAGTGGGTGCTTGACGATGTGCTTGTAGTAGTCCCCTAATCCAGGTATTAAAATCGGGACCCCATGGGAGAAGCGCAGATTCAAAAAACCCAGAATAACCAAAGGGACTAATGGGGTGATTTGAAAACACAGGCAAGGGTAAACTTACCGAAGACGTTGATGAAGTGCTGTCGCTGCCGCTCGCGGTGCTGGTAGGGCTGTTTCCATCAATGGCGACATAGGCGTACACTCCCTTGGCAGCACTACCACAGCTATCAGAGGGATAACCAGGGCATCCCGTATCACACTTCGTAGCTTTCTCTTGAGTATCAGAGGCCGGTACCACGTTCGAGCACCAACAGACCTTTCCTTGGAGAATACCGAAGGCGTAATCGGCACAGGTTCCCTCACAGAGGCCGTTGGATTGATAGGTACTCGTTGCTACAACATGGTCAGCAGGACAATTCTCGAAGTTAAACTCCATTCATCACGCACATGAGTTACCGGAAGATCCAGTGTTTTCAGTCGAGCAGTAGGCCAAGGTCGAAGTCGCCAAAGTTCGGGGCAACAGAGCCAAGGCCGACACCAGCAATGAGAAGTGCATGGTGGGCAGAGAGGTTGGGTGTCGAGTCTCCACTACCCAATTCTTCTTTTCAAGGCCCTTGATTTTCTTTTCCTCGATCGAGGTTCAACCTCCACTAACACGATCTTTCCTCGACGGAGGTGATGAGGGCGTGTTCAGGTGTGACAGGGTTGAAAAGCGAAGTGTGTGCCGACCGGTGATTGATGTCGATCACCATACACGGGAGGTGTGAGAGGGTGAGAGAAGCGATTGAAGATCCCCCACCAAGCCACCAGGATATTCTGTAAACGAAAGCAGCGACAGTCAGGGAATTTGCATCATTCCCTTCAACTTGTCTAGAGGGTCGATTTCCTGGGGAAGTTTCGCGAGGTTGGATGGGTGCAGGGGAAAGAAAGGGAAAGAGGAGAAAGGGTAAATGAAAGTCACGGGGATTTGGGACGTTTCTGCTATGAGTATCTCCCGGCATTGCCGCTAGCTCGGTGGGTACGGACTCTCTCGCACGTCCTGCTTTTTTGTATAAGAGACTTCTTTATTCATGGCTATAGGACTCAATTCTATCTCTTCTTAGGCTTTTTATTTTGTTTTTGTTTATTCTCACTTAGTATGTCGCTGTGGTCCTTCCTGCAGAAGTCCCATGGGTCGGTTGTTTTGGTGTTGCTTAGAAGACTCGAAACCAGACGCGCACAGTAAACCGAATACCGAATTAGTGCGTCTCCACTTTTCGTAACATTGGTTGGCGTGGCGCAAGGAAATCAAATAATGGAACTTGGACAGGTACGAGATTCCCGTATCCAAGCATTCCTGGCCCTTCATACCTCAGTCTCTCTGTCTCTGTCTTTTCCGGTGTCTTTGTCTTGTCTCCATGGAGGCACATACACGGAAGCCCGGATGTTGTGTGACAGAGGGGCGATAGCGCAAACTAGAGCCAAGCATACGTAATGTGTGGATCACAGTCTCAGAGCTGCGACCCAAACAAGCCACATAGAGCTCACCCGTAAGCCACATGAAAAGTTATGCATCGACATACAGAGATTTTTACCACCCCAGACTTGAAATTAAAGCCCCTGATGGAGGACCTAGAAAAGGAAATCACATTCGTGTCTCAGGTTTGAGCTAAATCACAATCCGGTATAACATACTCTTGGCCCCCTCCTGTCTTACTCGGGTAAAAGTATGGACCTGGTTACTCTTTGTGGATTGGCTCTGATTAACTGATACGATATCCGTGATATCCATGCTCATGCTGATTGACGGAAAACTGGTCATAGACGCCAGAGGCGACGATCAGTCCTGTGGACAACCCAGAATCGTACCCGAATGTGACGGCACTTGCATACTCCTCAGCAGCGGTTCCTGGCTCCTCAGCAAGTCAGATTCTAATTAAATGACTTGTTCTTTTCCCCCCTGAATCGTTTATGCACGGATATACGGAGGAAATGGATCGTGGGAACAGCCCGTTGTGCGTGGTCTTTGGCGGGAAATCGTGGGCTTTTCACCAAGGTTAAAGCCTCGAATGCAGCTAGCCAAATTAAGTTTAGTGCCGTTGCAATGGAAGACGTTCATCACATATCGATGCCACTACGTTCTAATTTTATAGCTGAAATATACAATAGTCTCCATTCTCGTTCGCGAACTCATTTGATATCGGAGCTGATGCCAGGAGAATAAATGCTGGCTTTGACAATTGTACGCGTCATATGATAATCGCTCTCCAGGAAAGTTTCCGCCTTCCCTTGGAAATACAGTATCAATTATACCAAGATATATCACCATGGCTCGACACGCAGTCAAACCCCTTCGTAAAATTTCTCAAGGTCGAATCCGAGTGCAAGATACTCTGGATGGTCCCATCAGGAAATTGTGGAAACCATCCTTCGATTCCCTTCCGATCTACCTAGGTAGACAAAGCAGGGTTTTTTTTGCATTAGTTGCAAGATGGTGTAGGCATGCCTGTTGTGTCTCGTACAACAGACCTCATGAAACATCCGTACTATCAACATTGCCCAGGATGAAGTTACTTCTTCGACTCAGAAACGGGCGCTGGGTATATTGTTCTAGACGTCGAAATCTCCCCTGGAACTCAAGAAGGCGGCATTTCCTATATTTTGGAAGACGATATGAAGCCAGCCGTTCTCCATCCAAGTGTGAGGCTGGGTATTCTGGGCTAGACGCTAGAAAAGTTGACATTGAAATTTGCCCGTGTCCGAAACCGCATTTCATAAAAAAGCATACAGCTGATTGTTCTCTATATCAAAAAGAATGCTTCATCTAAGATCTTTTATATTCTTTCTGGGTAATACTATTCGGGATATTATCACAACTTTAGGGTTGATCAAGCTGCATTAGGTATCAAAGCTTTATATGGTACCAATGCCATGGAACAACACGGAAACCAGCCCTACCACATACATTTGAAGATACTGGTAGAGGCTTGGGAGGCGATAAGTGGTCAAAGGGCGGCGAAGATCATTGGTCAGCATTCAGCGTATTGTCGTCGACTCTTCCTTTCAAATTGACATGGACTGGTACAAGTATCTCAATTTGCACTCTAGTGTTCTTTGGTCCAATAGCACTTGCCTCAATACATGTACCACCCGCTTTAGCTTTTTCAATAGAGTCACATCTTTACGGCCACGCACTCGGACGTAATCTTACGGGACACGGATCCAGACTTGACAGAATCTTGGAAAGTGGAAACTGCTCCACCACGTAAATTGGCTACCTTTTCATGACATTTACTCCGTACGGCTACTCGATCGCGATCGATCAATTTACAATCTGATCCATGATCCCATCATGCATCAACAATTCTACATATCAGATTAAAGGTTTTTGCTTCTTCCGAGATCCCTTAAAAACCACAATACAGTACTTAGACCTGGGCATACATAATGATCACGAAACTTCCCGAATCCCGGAATTGCCCCGGTTCTTGTTTTTGCCTCTCAGAACCCAAATCCCGTGCGGAAAGGATTATCACTTACAGCAAGTCTAGACAGTCCCCTGGTACCTGACCCGACGCTTCATAGCCCCCCACCTTTCAAAAATGATCCATTAATATGCCTGAGACAAGCCCACAATAATTTTGCGGGTGGCGGCAGGGATGGAGGGTGTGCAACGTAATCATGCGGACTGGGTTGCACCAGGGGGATGGGTACATGGTTCTAGATGGTTAATGATCGCCCGCCAACTTTTTCGACCCGAGCTTGTCTTTGTAGGCAATTGCTAGGGATTGCTGCACTTGCAAAATAAACTTGGATCTAACGGAGACTTGTCTCTGATAACTCTTTCTCGTCGGGTATGTTTTACAGGAAACCCGGCACATGTGCATAATGCTGCGTCTGGTGGCTTGTGGCGGGCTTGGCAACAGGGGTTATTGGTATTGATTTGTTGCTGCGGTAAAGATTTCCATGTGTTGACGTTGTTGATTGACTTGGCTGTGGCTTGCTTCTAAGAATACATGGTGCTAAGAATATCGGATTTTTTGGTGTGCGGCATTTTCGCTCTTTGTGAATACTGAATGCTTTGGAAGCTGATGGAATGTCCTTTGTGTTTATCCGTTCTTTGTGCCGATTTGGAGGGATGGTTGCCCTGTGACTAGGTGGATATTTGGAGGTCTAGAACGCGTTCTATGCTGAACCCCAAGTAGAGAAGCAGTGCTAGCACGGGGCATTGTTAGTAATATTATGAGTTGCTTGAGACCATGATTGTTGTCTTCAGACCTCGGAGCGACCAAAGACCTCGGTATTCGGCACAACACTGCAGTCCGATGGCCTCCAGAAAAGCAGAACATGATGGCAGGAAGCATAGCTGGAAATGATGTTGACGAGGGAAGGAAATGTAGAAGAAGCTGGTTTACAGATTCTACAATGATCGTGTTCAGCTAAATCAAGGCGTTGTGAGAGTGCCTCAACGAGCAGGCCGTCACACGATAGAGCACAAAAATTGTATCTTCTCTTCAAATGTTCTCGTATTCTAATCATATGTCATGACATTTTCATTATGGTCGTGAACACCACCTGGGCAAACTTCATTCCTTGACCATCTCAACGGTGATCGTCAATAATCCACTCTCGCTCCCTGATATGTCTCCCGACTCCTGGTCGAACCCGAGGTGGCATTCGATCTATCAAGGAGGCAGAGCGAGCAGGAATCGATGCTCGTTCACGATGCATTTCCTTGATCCGTCGCCGCCGAGTTCGGCGAATGTGGTCTGATAGCTCGACCAGCTCATCAATATCAGCCTACAAAGGCAATCACGTTAGTTTTCCCAAATCGCCAATTGGACGGATTGAATGGAGAGACATACCGGCTCAAGATATGAGAAAATATAGTAGAACATCCTCGTCTCCTCAAACTCATATCCCAGCTGCTCGATAGCCTCGCGAACAACCAAGTCCTTAGTTATCTCGGTCCACCGTTCATCGCGTCGCTCCTTGTGCACCTTCGGTCCAACTCGGTCATGCTGTTCGACTTCAACCTCCTCCTCAGACTCAGAATCAACCAGGGAAGCACCTTTTGGAGCCACTTCAACTATGTCAAGGAGGGCTCCGGTCATCTCAACCGTCTCTTCTTTTGAAGGAGCGTGAACAACAGACCATTCGTCGATACTGGTACGCGGGATGTCGTCGGCCAAAGATGCAGCTTGCATTTTCTCGCTTATCTTAACCTCCTCTTCAACAATATCGCGAGACATACCTCGTCGACTACGACTATGGACACGTTCAGTGACCAAAGGCTCCTCCTCGAGGCTCAGCGAGCGGGGCCTAGGGCGTGAACGACGCTCGCCACGTTTCCATGGATTGCGGAAGTCGGCAGACAGACCGCTAGTTGGCGAAATAGATTCCTCCTCGTCCCGATGTTCATGCTTGAAGGAGATGTCTTCTTCGGATTGGCGGCCGCTTCTTCGGGTTCTATAACTATGATTTAACAAACAAGAAGGCTAAGCTGCAAGGAAAGCAAACTCACTGGTGGTGCACATCGATTTCATCAAAGCTAGTGTGCGTGGATGCCTTTTCTGGGCTTGGTGCACGTGGCGGTCGGACTCCTTCGAATCCTACATAACGGTTAGCGCCAGGGCTACCTTGATCGAGAAACAAGGGATAATACCATGATCAATGTGCCGGTGGTGTGTAATGACATCCTGGTGGATTGGGGGAGCCCGTATAGGCTCCGGCGACGGGCTCCTTTCTCGAGGTGACGACCTGTCTTTGCGAGTGATATGCTCGTCCCTTTCTGCACTCTTTCTGCGAGTCTCTCTTTCAAGTCTATCTTGCCGGATATCGATCACCTCATCATCCTCGATATCTCCGCGTCTAGCTCTAGGCCGTCTTGAAAACCGAATATCAATCTCTTCTTCAAGTTCAAGATCTCCACGTCCATGTCTGGGAAGTCTTTGGGGGCGATTATCAAGCTCGCCATCATCCGTATGTTCGCGTTCACGTCTAGGGCGTCTTGAGGAGCGAATATCTAGATTTTCATTCTCCTCGATATCTTCTCGCTCAAGTCTAGAGCGTCTATGGGTGCGAATATCACGCTCCTCATGATTCTGTTCCCATCTAGGGTTGGGGCGCCTTGAAGAACGAATATCAATCTCCGCATCCAAATCCTCATCCTCATGTTCTCGATCATCAGGCCAGCTACCTGGTGGCCCTCGACCGTATCGTGCCCGGGGTGGACTTCGGTAACTTCGCTGCCGCATATCCTGCACTCGGAGCTCCTCATCTTCTTCAATTTCACGGGGAGAGGGTCTATCTTTCCACTGCATGACTATCTCTTCCTCCTTCGACAGAGTCGGTGACCTATCGCGATATTTCGAGCGCCGCGGTCTTTCTTCGCGCTCATCAATAATGTCTGCTTCTAATTCCGTTTCCCGAAAATGAGGCTTGCGACGGCTATCAGAAGAGCGAACATACACTTCATCTCGAACATCGGAGTATCGTCTTTCCCGAGGCCGTCGATCTATTTCGCTATCATAAACCGGAGACGGCGGCATTTGTGCCCTGCGCCGGATCGCAATTTCCTCCTCTTCAAATTCTCGTTCTGGGCGAGGTCTTCGAGCACGCCGCTCTCGCTCATCATAACCATACTCTTCATCAAAATTGCGAGGGCGGTGTCGTACGCCGCGTCGCATCTCTCTTTCATCGATGAGTTCGTCTGGGTCCATATCGCGAGTGCGGTTGCTCCTTCGTGGTCGTGTGCGTATATATGACTCTTCCCTGTCCGGTATGGGTCCAATATCATCTGCGGATCTTCTCATGCGTACAGGTGGCTCAAGATCTCGAGGTGGGACTACAAAAGCTTCGCGCACAAAGTCTCTTGGAGGCCGTTCTCGGACCCGCATCCGCTCCATATCTTCAACAATCGGCATTGATTCCCTGCGTCTGTACCCAACGTCATCTTCAAATGATGACCGCTCGGGCCGACGGGTGCGGGGGTATCTTTCGCGTTCGGGTTCAAAATATTCTTCCTCGTAATAGCCTGGCGGCGGTGGTGCTCGGCGAGGCATGGCGGGGAAGACGGTTATGTCGTATCCAGGCGCAGTAAAGGCGGTCCAACCTTATGTGCTCTGTGGCGGCACCGGGGAGGCAACCAAGGAAAGGGGGGGAGTAGAAGCCAGTCGTCTCGGGGCGTCAAGTCATGGACCTTTCTAAATAGAGATGGTTATCCAAATTGACAATCGCAAATCTCGGCTGCTTTCCTCGCAAGTCGGGTAGCGAAATGTCTCTAGCAAAAGCAGCCCGAAGCACAGGTAACTCGCTCCAATCCTTGGGCTTATTAGGCGACAATAATGGGACAACCAAATGAGGCCAAAGGAAAAAATTAACCCGGTGGCCCCGGGTCATCAAGTCATTAAACTTCTTGCGTGAAGACAGTATTGTGAGTCCACAATCGCAAGGTTTCGTCAGTCGCAATCTCGTGCGCAAACGACCTAGCTTCAGCTTCTGGGGCTTTAGGCGGCAACTCGAAAACAACTTGGCTTCACAAGAAGCACAAGTGCACTAACAGCTTGATGTTTGTTAACGTGCGCAGTCAACGCCGCAAGACGCATTGGTTTCAAGAGTATCTCGGCGGGGTATTCGAGCGCAATCGTTTATCGCGCGGCACGTCCCGAAAATCAAATGCCGCCAAGCAATGACGTGAATTTTGAGGGTAATAAGCAGTTGAAACCTAGTCGTCGCGGTCTTTTGATTGTATAGGAGAGTCGAAAGCATTAGCAAGAGGCAGAAAGCGCAGAAGCGATTCGGATTTGCTTGGGGCGCCGCAGCGACATAACCGCTAGTCCTATGACCCCGCTGCCTACCGCTGATGTCACATACATTGGATCGCCTAGGTGTACCACTCTAGCGGTGGGAATACACTTACAGGATGTTTGATAATTTAACAGGATAGAAAAGGTGAATTTTATTTTGTTTACTTTGATTCGGATCTATATATCGAAGATTGGCTCGATCCATGGTTGAGGTTGGGATCCTTGGTTGGGTCTAACCATATAGAACTTGGACCTGGGCACAATTTGATTATTATGACGTCGGATATAACAAGCATTACAGGGCTTAGACTGGGTATGAGAATACAACAGGGGTATCTTGTGAGTCTAGTCAAAGAAAAAAATCGCCACTAGAGAGGACTAGCACATCCATGCCACAAAGTTACTCCTTTCATTAGAAGGCCAGTCGCATCTGTCCTTTCTCTGACTTTCCTCGGCCACGACCTCCTCGGCCACGAGTATTGGATGCTCGGGAGTTGGTCGGTGTGTGGCTTTGCTGTTGGGCATCCCGTACTTCTTGTCTGTCCTGATTTGCCAGATCTTTGGCAAAATGCCAGTCGTCGTGTTCCTCTCTGTCGTACTCGGGGATAGATTTGGAACATCGACTGCAGGTAAATTGCTGGATTTGGGAGGTGTCCGGTGATTTCGCAATGTCTGTCTGGATTATAGGTGCTAAGTCTTGAGCTAATGGAAGTTGAGGGCTTTCATTCTCAGATGTAGCGGAATCATCAGCATGGGGTTGATTGAAGAAACGTTTGATGCCCTCGTGAATCTTCCTCTTTTTCTCTGTCGAAGGCTGTTCACTGGAGGTAACGGTGTCTCGCGGTCTGGCATGAATGAGAGACTTGGCCTGATCGGCACGAACCAAAAAGCCTTCAATGGCCTTGTTTTTGCCCACGCCATCTTCAAAGCTGCCCACGCTCAATGACAGGTTTGCACATGGCCACGCCTGTCCATCTGCCATCATTTGTCGAAGCAAAGTCTTAGCCAGTTCAAATAGCAAATCTTCATCAATGGTGTTAGAACTAGGGATTGGGATTTGACGCGATCGACTCTGCACAACTCTGTGGTGAAGAGTAATCACTCGAGGGCGACGTCTATTTTCAAGCACGCCATCCTCGACGAGGCGACCGTAGATATCAGCCGCAAAGATGTGCAGCCATTTTTCTGCTTGATCAACTGAATTGATGCTGGGACGAAATGATTTTGCAGACAACATGGATTTCATTTGCGTTCGAGGGTTGACCTCGCTGCGATCGTCTCCCCGGATGATGGCATACAACCAAGTCGCGGTGTGGTCATCGAGTTTTGCACGCAGCTGCTCAAGGGTTACATTGAGAAGCTCGCTCACTTGCTCTGTTCCGAAAAAAGCAGTGATCTGATCTCCCAACTTGCCGCCTAGCATCCGGATCTGAGTGAATCTGTATCCACCGAGAAACTTTTGAATAGCGCGATTCCTTACCACTGTCTGCTTATTAGGCTTGTTACAAGCGCTGCCCAGTTTGGCAAGCATTTTGTTCCGAGCAATACCGGCGGAGCAGGTGTAGTGTAGCTTGTCCCACACTGCAGTTCTGACCGACCTCGTGATCTCAGCGGCCACCAGCATGACAATATCATCCCAGTCAGGGTCATCTTCCTCACTTTCCTGCGGGCTCAAGTCTATCAGCGAGTCCTCAGATGCCCATTGTAGCGCCGTAGTAGGTGGGCAAGGCAACTCGGCAATTTTCTTCTCGTCTTGAGAAATGACCCGAAGCTCAGGGTATCTCCGGAGTAAGACGCAGTAGATGAGGGGAGAAAGATCAATGAAGACTTCATCAATACTGGCCTTTTCCAGCCCAGGCAAAATCCCTTGAGTAAGGTCATCAAGCTCGCCTTCCGATGTATCCGAGCACCACCTCTGCAACTCCTCCTTCATCGTCGCGAGAATCTTCCGCGACGCTGCCCGATAAGGATCTAAAGACACCTTGTCGGTTTTAACACTCCGAAACGAGTCATCTCGGTAAGCCCAACGACCGCCTTCGCCCTCTCGGAACGTCGCAACATGTTGTAAGACGATATTCGGACATAGTTTCCGCGCCTCGGCGGTGCTGACCATGCGGTTGATACCGAACGGTCGCGCTGCATAATTCACGGCGATCAGTGAATCCCACTGCTGTACCGCGAGTGGGGTGTCGCGAGGCGTCCCCAGGCGGACCATCTCACACTGGGCGTAAAAGGCATCGAGGTCGATATGCGCAATAGCGCGTAAGGGTGTTGCGGTGGAGCTTTGGCGCAACAATTGAAAGTGGCGGTAGGTGTAGCGGGAGCGTTTCACGGCATCGGGGGTGTTGGGCGGGTCTGCAGACGACATCCCTGATTATTCGTCATCATCGGGAGTGAGAAACTGTGCAGCAACCTTGGAATGGCCCTAGAATGGGATCTGATCTGAGGACTGGATTCTGGGGATTTTCGCGACCCTTGGATAGGTGTCCCAATAGGGATTAGCGTGGACACGTGCCCAGAGCCTCAGGTTTTCCACAAACAAACATTCCAACGATCTATATCGATAATACACAGTGTTATGATTACTGCTATATTGACTCTTCTTAGCCATCTTACAGCCCTGGAGGTGAATATACCAGAATATACCTTCACGTCTAGACCTGAATAGCCATATCTGACCTGCAGTCCCTCCAGTTTTCATTTATTAGCAATCTAACACAATACATATATCTCGGGGTCGATGCACTCCAGACTGCGCATCATAATAGGATCTCAGGTATTCAGGAGCGACCACTTTGAAATACGTGAACTGATCTCCCCGTTCGAACCCAAATCTCGTCATTTTTAAAATGCCTTCATTCTTTTTCCATCTTGTGCAGGTCGAGGCCCGACAAGAACCGCCGTGTGATCTCCCGTTTAGCTCACCCTGTGCTGACATAGCCGAGCTCTGAGTGGTCCACGCGCTGACGGAGTCGTGCCCAACACGCATTCATGCCCAACCGCCTGTCCTGCGGTTCAGTGGCAACGGTCTGTCACTATCCCACCGATCTGGCCGCAGATTGGTCCCTTGCTGCAACGGATGTTGCAGAAAGGAGGGCGAGGATCATCCCCTGTGGTCCCGATTTGTACCACCTGGTCGCCTTGTTCACAAGCTCGGGAGGAAAATCCCGGTCATTTCGCCACAAGGAAGTATTTCGTTACTTGTGCCCCTTTGTCACTGTTGACCGCTTGGTCCACCCAACGTTCATATACCTGACGGCATACGCAGGAGACTGGGTAGGGAAAACCCAATGAAATCAGAGGATATGATGCCCAAGGGCACAGACTGAAGAGCAATCCAAGCTGGAGTAGACTACGGGGGATCGGCCTTGGACAAAGTTTACGGCGTCTTTAGGATCAAAGACTAGGACAGGGATTAACTCAGGGTTCTTGTTAATTTGCTAGGGTCAGTGGATTCATCGGCTACGAACAGAGTGGTACAACAGTGTACTTTGGATTGAAATTAAATTTTTTTCGATTCCGAATTTCTCAATTTTCTGGTTTCCACTCTAAGCCGTATTCGACCGTGCATGCTTTTTCACGCCTTGACTTGATAGAGAAGTGGGGGGAGTCGTGGCACCAGCCCAAGAGGACGGCCCAACCGCCCTGCCCACTTTAGTTCACCCCTTCTCCTCTTCCTCTTCTTCCTTCCCATCGACGTCTCTCCTCCCCTACCTCTCCCTCCCGACTCGTCTTTTGCAGGGAAAAGAAAATAATCCACGAACCTACCCCTATAAAAACGGAAACTAGGAAGTGTGGACCCAACTTCCCAAAATCCGGATCTCTCAATCTCGCCTCGGTGTTTCTTTTTCTCCTCTCAGCCTCGCAGACTTGATTTAGTCTTTTCGACCTTGGACTCGATATATCTCCCTAGGATTTGATTTGCTTTATTTGCCCTGGACAACCACTCTGGACCCCTAAAGGATTCCCTGGATATTCTTCCCCTGGACAGAAAGGACACCAGTTTTTTGCTCTTCCGACCATAGGATCCTCTTTTTCTTCTGTGGCCATCTTCCGTGGATTATATTCGAAACCAGTGAAAATTCCCCTCAGGAACCGACTCTCTCCCGTCATTTAAAGTGGTGACGACCGTGGACATTTTCACACCGGTCGCTCTATAGAAAAGCAAAGTCAAAACTTGTACATTCTTTCCAATATAACGGATCCAACAACCACCTTACCCAAAGGATTTCAGTACCCCGGATTTTCATTTCTTTTTTTTGGCCCGGACTTGAGGAAAACCCGTTGAACTATCCGGACAGTATTATTTCCTCAGGAACACATTATGACAGGCCGTCAAAATGAATACTTTATCCCCGGTGATGGAATCAGCCGCGAGGTAATCCAAGCAGATATCTGTCGTTACCTTGGAAATGATGCACTTGTGCGACCCGGCAACCATGAAGTCCGTCCTCTATTTCTTTGATATGTTTTCGAGCGTCTTGACTAACCCCACCACACAGGGCCGTCCGGGATTTTTCATCCGTGCCTATCGGAATCTCACATCAGTAAGTGGACATGTGTCGATCCAAAAGCCAAGCCAACGACAAGGAGAACCCCATCTGACCAAGGACCATCTGGATTTACAGGAAATGATTGCTGATCTCAAGGCTGACTCCGCTCGGTGGGAGGCGGATGTCTCGCGTCGGGCTGACTTAGGCTATCCACGAGGTAGTTACATTCAAGATGTGAACATGTCACACCCCCCTAGTTCTGGCCCTGCCAACTATGCCACTTCGGCCGTCCATGAGGTTCGCCAACAACAGGGGCCGTCCCCAACTACCTTCAGTGCAGCTCCTGCACAGACCTACATGGAATATCCCCAAGGTTCCTATGCTGGATCCCAGAATGTTTCCTACAACCAACCCCCCTCTTCCTACAGCTCTACACATTCGCCCTACGGATCAGGCCAAGCTCCGTATCCCCCACCTCAAGTCTCATACTCTGGTCCTCCTCAACCCGTGGTTACGGCTGCTGACATGCACCCCACTTCCTATACCTATGCAACCGGTTATGGCTACGAGGGTGGCCGAAATGCCCCCAGGTATCCAGGACCCGGCTATAATGACCAGCCGGACTATTCTCCCCAGACCACTGGGATGACATACCCTGCTACCACTGCCCCAGATCCCCGGATAGGAGGAATGGAGCCGAGATATACCCCGGAATACGAGCGCAGTAGGCCGCAACCCACCAGAGAACGAGACCCGCATCGCCGGCGGTAAAACTAAAGCTAGCCTGGCACTTAGTTTTGTCTTGTGCATTGCATGGATTTTTTTCTCCATCATTGTGGCCCACCGGATGAAATGTTCTAGTATACCGCCTTGGACTATGATGAAAACCTGGAACTTGATGATGTCGATGATCACTAAAAAAACCTTCCTTGGATCCTTTCCATTTCCGCCTCTACAAATATCGACTTTGCTTCCTTCACTATCTCTCTCCTCTTCTCTTGAAAGTCCAGGATGTTCCTACTGAGGGACAAAACTCATCAAGCACATGGTCCAATTCAGGCCCACTTTCCATGGTTCGTCGGATATGGATGCCATTTCTACTTCCACGGACTGAAAACCCCACTGGAGACTACTGGCGCCAAGCTTCGGGTCTGTGACTCGAGTAAGAACCACCAGGCGGGTCTTCCACATTTAATTATTCTGCGCTATCGTGCAGTTGGCCGGTTAGGAGCATTTTGCGTTGAACTGGGTACTCTATGAAAAGGGTGGCTTTCCTCCATTTCGAATTGTTTTGTTTCCTGATTTTTAATGACTTGGCCCGGATACTCACTAGCCATGGGGTTTTGTCATGCTTTTTTATATCTTTTCCCTGGGTTGTTTTGATGGTGTACAGGATTTGTGCTCTCTTTTTTTTTTTTTTTTTTTTTAAGCAATGTTTGTTCCTATTCCCCTTAGGACTTTTGACTTGACCGGGACATACGGCTCGTGCCTCGCATGTTTACTTTTTGGATTGAAGCCTTCTGGCCGGGAGAGACTGCTTTGATAAAGCGATGCTGATGAACGAACTACATGTAGATATGAGCATATACGGCGTTATCCGTTCTGTGGCTGACGCTTTGATTTTGATCGGTCTCATCAATATTAATTGAACCTTTCAATGCCATTTTATTCCCGGGCTTTCAAGATCAATCTTTACTTTAGACACTGCAGGGCTGCTGACTGCAGGAGTAGTCCGCATTATGACTTTAGGGCTCGAATCAGACCAAACAATCCATCTCAAATTTTGTATTGCGTAAGGTTTGATCTGCTCAAATCTTCGACCTAAAAAATGCCTCCAAAGATAGTCCCTGGATAAACTCCAACTTCCAATGGTCACACATGATAGCCAGTGGTCGCCCGACAATTGACTTAAGGCTTTCGGAGTTAACACTACGCACCTAGGGACATGGTAGTCGATCAATACTACAGCGAGCCTCTGAACTACTGGGAACGAGTTCTTTCCAAGAATAATGCACATTCTTCGGGTCTCGAACCGCATAAAAGAGCACAAAAGAAACCTCCAGAATTCTGGGTTCCGAGGCTCCAAGCAACGTCCATGCGAAGTGTGATGTTCAAACATGATGTTGTGACCCATCTCACTTGCAGTAAATATAATGGATCCTCCTATTTTTCAGGCACCTAATCCAGTCCATGGTTGGAAATATCAACAGGCCAAATATGATCGCAATTTCAAACACTGATAACAACCTTGGAAGTAATACACCTAAAGACAACATAGAAAAGCAAGCACAATGGTCTAAATCTACGTTGATGCCGAGCGCCCGTTCAAATTTCTCTTGTTGTTACGTATGCTAGACCTAGCGTAGGTACTGGGTATTAAGTTGTTTACGTTTGTCTGGGATAGCGACTCGGGGTCGGTTATATGATCACTCTCAAAACATAGTACATACACTGGCAGCGCAATAGTCTGGGTACCCGACGTGCCGAGACCATATACGCAAACAAGATTGGTATCAAAACGCCTCTTTATGGGGAGAAACGATCAACAATGGGATCGTTCGTTTCTTGCTGGTCAACAGGTCAGGCTATATTAAACAGCCCTGCTATCGACCTCGGTAATTCAAGGCAACATTGCTAAATCCCCATATTTCGGTCTCAAATAACGCGCATCAATTTTAAGACCAGAAATTGTCAAACGGGGTTTTGCTTTCTAGCGGCTCGACGATTATCGGTCTTTTACTCGTCCTCGAAGCCCTTGGGGATTGATCGCGGGCCCTTCGGGACTGTGCGCATTGAATTGAATGGTTAGACTCAGACTCTCAGAAGTTGAAATTCCCACTAAGAGAAAGTTTGGAAGAGTCGGGGATTCTTACGAGGGTATGAGAGGGGGATAGGCTCGGGGTCAACGTCGCCGAGAGCCCGGCGGATGGGGGGCAGGGTAACCAGCGCGACCGGGCCCATGGATCCAATGATCAGAGAGAAGAAAATGGCAGGCTTCTCATGAGCAGCCCAGCGGATGTAGCGGAGGGGAGTTGACCAGAATTGAGGGGAAGACATAGTGACGAGACGAGGTCAGTCGACAAGACTTTGAGGTGAAGATTTTCGATGATGCGGCGTCAATGTCCGAAAGTCTCTGTAGGCCACAAATTCAGGCGAGAGAAATTGAGGACGAGCGAGGCCACTGGTATGCTGTGGCGTGGGAGGGGGTAGACCGATGACGAGGATCAAAATCGAGAGACCGTGGGGAAGAGGTGAGGTTCAAAGGTCCCGGAGATGCGCAGGTCCCGAAAGTCTTGGCATCCACCCGATTAACACGTCGCCCTTTCTATCTATACAACTCCGAAATTCTCCCCTCATCAACCCCATCACCTCTTCTTCTTTTCTCTTTCTCAAGGTGTCCCGCTCCGCTGTGCGGAAATATCCTCAAAATGCGGTGGTACCTTGCGTTGCTTGTCTGCGCCCTCATGGCTGCCGTAAATGCTCTGAGTAGCTCTGGCAGCCGCCTGCTGGTGGTCTTGGACGATACCACAGACAAGAGCGCTTACTCGATACTTTGGTCAGATTTGGAAGGTAACTAATATCGATATCCACCTGATTAACTGTTGCTTACCAAATTCATAGGCCGCGGATACGATCTGTCTTTCGAATCGCCCAAGAGTGACAAGCTGTCCCTCTTCGAACATGGCGAAAGAGCTTACGATCACCTCCTGATTCTTCCCCCGAAGTCGAAGGGTGAGTAGCTTGAATATCTAGGGTGGACAGCTTCAATTGACTAAAATCATTAGGACTTGGCCCTAATCTGACCCCGAAGAACATTCTGGACTTCATGAACAAAGACGGCAACATCATCCTCGCCCTCTCCGGCAAGGCCTCTACCTCAAGTGCCATTAGCTCCCTCCTCCTCGAACTCGATATCCACCTTTCGAACGACCGCTCCGCTGTTGTCATTGATCACTTCAACTACGACACAATCTCGGCCGCTGAGAAGCACGATGTCCTCTTGCTTGAGCGCCCCGGTCCCTTGCGTCCTGATGTTAAGGCCCTCTTTGATGGTGAGGGCGTTCTCGCTCTCCCACGTGTCGCCCCCCAGACTCTGGGCAGCAACAGCCAGCTTATTTCGCCCATTCTGCGAGCTCCTGCCACCGCTTACGCGTACAACCCCAAGGAAGAGGTGCCTTCGCCCGACGACATTGAAGCCACCGGCTCCCAGTTGAATGTGGTCTCGGCGGTTCAAGCTCTCAACTCGGCCCGCTTCGTTGTTTTGGGCTCCGTGGAGGCCCTTGAGGACCAGTGGTTCTCTGGCTCTGTCAAGGCTCTCAACGGCAAGAAGGTTCCTACCGTTAACCGGGAGTTTGCTAAGCAATTGACTGGCTGGGCTTTCAAGGAGACTGGTGTGCTGAAGGTTGGAAAGATTGAGCACCACCTAGCCACCGATGGTGAGGTGGCTGCCGAAGACCTGAACCCCAAGATCTACCGCGTTAAGAACGAGACCGTGCGTCAGCCAGACATTTCGAAGCTCTTGTTTCTCATCACAAGCTAACCACTTCTTTTTTTCTAATAGGTTTTCAACATTGAAGTTTCCGAATACTCCTATGACAAGTGGGTGCCCTTCGAGGTCCCCGCTGAAGATGAATTGCAGCTGGAATTCACCATGCTCTCTCCCTTCCACCGTCTCGCCCTCAAGCCTACCAGCCGTACCGAGACCAGCGCTGTCTACAGCACCCAGTTCACTACTCCAGACCAGCACGGTATCTTCTCGTTCCGTGTGAACTACAAGCGTCCTTTCCTCACCAACATTGAGGAGAAGCATGAGGTGACCGTGCGTCACTTCGCCCACGATGAATACCCTCGCAGCTGGGCCATCACTGGTGGTTGGGTGTGGATTGCCGGTCTGTGGTCGGTGATCGGAGGTTTCCTGGCCTTTGTCATTATCTGGCTCTACTCGGCACCTGTGGCCGACAAGGTCAAGAAGACCCAGTAGATCTGTACTCATTTGTACCGTCAATGATGATGTGAAATTATATACTTTTTTTTCTCTTGCGATTGCATAGGTATTCTTAGGCTACAAATCAACCTGAGTTTCGACAGTATATAATTTTGGAAGGCGTTATCTGTACAGATATCGTTCTTATGCAAGAGACTGGAGATTGTGCCAATGTTTCAATAATAAGATAATAAATAGAACTCCAGACCATGCCAGCATGTATCAAAACTTCCACGCATTTGTAGAATACACAGAAACCGCACAACGAGAGCATACCGCTCTACAATCGATTGGCATCATTCTTCCCCCAAACTTCCCTAAAGACCACGAGTCTTCTCGGGGTCCATCTGCACTTCATCGCCGCTGATTTCCTTAACAGTCGTGTAAGCCGGACGCCCAGCATACAGCTGTTCGGACTGAGCTCCTTGTCCATCGGTATCCTTGGCCATAGAAATCGGATGATTTCCTCGGAAACGCTTGCGCATATCGATCATACCGCGCCTGTCAGAATAGGAAAAGCAGATTAGCCACTGTTGCCTGTCTTGTCCTCTGTAATTGAACTCTCCAGTCCGGTATCGCCGAATAATCCACTTACCTGCACTCGCTGAATCCCTTCTTCAGCTGCTGGCATTTGGTAGGCAATTGCTCTGCCAGCGGAGAGCTCAGGCACTCACGCGGCGTGTGCCGTTGGACCATAATACAGTCCGACTCCTGCAGGCATTGGGCCAATGCCTCCCCTACAAACAATGTGTTCAGCGCATTGAGACAAGAATTTGGGGATGCTTGTTCACGGCAAGCGATCCAGGGGCTGTATCACCACGGGAAAGTGTGCGACTCACGGATATCCTGACACGAGCTAGGCATGATGATCTTCTCGAATTGGTGAGTCTTCGTAGCGGAACATTTGGGACAAATTCAGGCGGATCATACCACTTGGTTCTGATTGGTTGACCCCGGATGAGGTAAGCGTCGCCCTGAGCGCTTTCACATGCGCAGATGACGTCGCGAACATCGATGTCAATTGCTTTCCAACTCATTAACAACTTACGGCCTCGTCAGTGTCGATTAGTACACTGTTCTCTTTAGGTATATGCATAATTAACCAGACAGTCAACCATCATGTCTCGTGTACCCTTTATCGGGAGGTTATTTTGGTAAGTTACCAACCTGGGCGCGCCAAGTACCACAACATCGTTCAAAGATCATAGCAAATAATGTCGTACCTTAGGTTTGAGTACCTGGCACTGCTAGGATCCTTGATCTTAGTATTCCTAGAGACTATCATTCATCTAATAACATTCTGCCTTCGTGAGTCCAGATCCTTGTATTACCCCGTGCTTCCAACTGACGTGCAGCTAGCATCGCCGATCATTCGATTTTGCCACGATCAGTCGAAGAAACTCTTCAATGTGCTTATCTCAAAAGACTCGCATGATAAACGACCCAAGGATGAGATCCTTGCCGCGTCCATAGCAGAGGCGTCGGACTTCGTCGAGATGTGCGCCTTGTTTGGATATGAGGCGGAGGAGCATATCGTCCAAACTTCTGATGGATATCTTCTTGGACTGCACCGACTGGCTTACCGGAGAGGTGAAGAAAATATGCGGGTCAATCAGGGACCTGGCTCAATTACCAAGAAAGTCGTCTATCTTCACCATGGTCTCCTCATGTCCAGTGAGGTGTGGGTCGCCTTGACCGATGAACAGCGGTGTCTTCCGTTCCAGCTGGTCGAAAAGGGCTATGATGTTTGGCTTGGAAATAATCGGGGCAATAAGTATGCGAAGAAATCTGTACAGTTCTCGCCTGGGTCAAATGAGTTCTGGGACTTTTCCATTGATCAGTTCGCCTTTCACGATATCCCAAACAGCATCGAGTACATCCTCGATGTGACCACCCAGCCATCGCTATCATACATTGGTTTCTCGCAGGGTACCGCGCAGGCATTTGCAACCCTATCTATCCACCCACTGCTCAACCAAAAGGTTGATGTTTTCGTGGCCCTGGCTCCGGCAATGGCGCCTTCCGGCCTCCGCAATCGTATCGTCGACTCTCTCATGAAGGCCTCTCCAAACTTCTTGTTCCTCCTCTTCGGTAGACGCAGTATCCTTTCCTCAACAACGATGTGGCAGACAATCTTGTATCCGCCAATCTATGTCCGCATCATTGATACTGCCCTTTCAGTCCTGTTCAACTGGCAATGTCGCAATATCACCCGAACCCAAAAGCTCGCCGCATATCTCCACCTTTACTCCTTCACGAGTACTAAGTCCGTCGTTCACTGGTTCCAGATCATCCGCAACAAAAATTTCCAGTTCTATGACGACGAACTGCAAACCCCTTTCAGCATTGTTGCAAGTGAGCGCTTCTACAAGCCTGTCAAGTACCCGACCCGCAACATCAAGACACCTATAGTGCTCCTTTACGGCGGCAGCGATAGTCTTGTTGACATCAATGTCATGTTGCAGGGCTTACCTCGTGGGACCGTCGCCAAGCCAATACCCACTTACGAGCACTTGGACTTTTTGTGGGCCGAGGATGTGGACCGACAAGTCTTTCACCATGTATTTGACGCATTGGAG
Source organism: Penicillium longicatenatum (assembly GCF_028827895.1). Taxonomy (NCBI): domain Eukaryota; kingdom Fungi; phylum Ascomycota; class Eurotiomycetes; order Eurotiales; family Aspergillaceae; genus Penicillium; species Penicillium longicatenatum. The sequence goes on along the minus strand of NW_026643120.1, from coordinate 2,057,078 downwards.
ACATATAGCCCGAAGAGCGTCAACGGTGTTCAAACAAACGGTGTCAACGGTGCTAACGGCATTGATCCAAATCCAACCAACTTTCTCGATGAAAGACCTTCTATCACAACGCATGCCTCGAATAGCTCTCTACCAAGACACCGGACAAACTTGACAGTCGATCCTGGCTACAGCCCAGCGCCATAGTCTTTTAGTTGATTCACTTTCAGCGCTCCTGTACATCTGCATTCTTTCCACGCACATACCCCTGGCATACAAGCCACATACACTCTGTTCTTTTAATTTATTGTTTAGTCAAGGACACAATATACACGACTTGGTACCTAGACAATACAATGGCTTTCACACCTTTGAAGATCTTTCGAGGTCATCGACTCAAATGACTAGCTAAACAACCTTGGTATATGGATCATGCTATTAGATGTGACATGAGACTAAACCATATAAGCCCCTCCAGTAGCCTGAAAGGTCTGGCCAGTCAACCACTGCGACTCGGGGCTTGCAATAAAGGCCGCAATGTTCGAGATATCGTCTGGAAGCCCAACACGACCAAGCGGAGACCACTTCGATAACATAACCTCAATCTCCTCCGGCGTCATCTTATCTCCACCAGGGATATACTCAGCCGAGTTCTCATCATACATATCCGTCTTCACCCCACCCGCAGCAATACAATTGACGGTAATATTCCGCGGACCAAAGTCAACCGCAAGACACTTGGTCATACCCTGAACAGCCGCCTTGGAAGCCGCATAGACAGCATGACGGGGAACACCCTGGATAAAGGCCAAGTATTAGCTAAAGCACCAGAAACGTCAACATTGTCAAACACTCATACCTTAACAGCCGAAATCGACGAAGTCAACATGACCCGCCCATGATCCGCCATATACTTATACGCCTGCTGCGCAACAAAATACTGGCCCTTAACATTCACGCCGAAAACCCGATCGATATCCGCACCCGTTGTCTCTGAATGCTCGGCGAAGTACTCGATTCCCGAGTTACTGACCGCGATATCCAGTCGACCGAATTTCTCCATGATCGTCTGAAACATCGCGCTCACTTCGTCCTCTTGGGAGACGTCGGCTTTCACTGTGAGGGCCGTTACGCCGTGCGAGCGAACTTGTTCAGCTACGGCCTCTGCAGCCGTGGCGGATGATACATAGTTGATCGCAAGATTCGCGCCGTGCTCGGCGAGTTTAATAGCAATGGCTGCGCCGATGCCTCGACTTCCTCCGGTGACTGGATTATAGTTGGTATCAGTGGATTTGGGATATAGGGCATGGGCGGGGTTATGGGCGGGAGATCAGTAGCCAAGCGGAGAACTCTCACCTAATGCCACTTTTCCGGCTAAATTCTTGTTTACGGACATGATTGTGGTGGGGTGTGATAAAGTTGGGTTGATCTCGGTCTTGAGGGGTTCGTTAGGAACTTCCGATTTAATGGCTGATCGTCGCTTTGCAGCAGAAGAATCGGTGTGGAATGTATGCAGCTCATTGGTTTTTGTTTATCTGACTCGTTCGGCTAATGCACGGGGGTCATGCAGACCAACTGCTGCTCAAGGATTTGTGGCGTGATTTGCTCGGCTGAAAGTACTAAGATAGAGAGGACGCCATAGTGCAGACTCCGAGGTGGTCATATTGAATAAGCACTAGTCATGACATGGTTCGTCAAGACGGGTTTCTGTTTCTTCCGTTTCTCCTCTCACAAGACAGAATGTGAGGATCAAGGCCGCAATGACAAATGCTAATTTTATTAAATTAACATGACTCCAGTGTCTAGATGAGAGGACTCACCCGGTGCAGCGATGAAGCTTTTCCTGAAAATCGCTTCCACTGATTGTCGCACGTCCTGAGGAAGCGAGGCAGCGTATCGACGATGTTTTAATATTTCCTTCACCATCTTCCAAGCATATCAGCTCATGAAATGGAAAGGCTTCTGGGGACATAGTTCACTCACTCTCATTCCCTCTGGAGTTACTCCAAACTCATTTTCCAGGCCATTCGCAAAACTACTTCGAATGAGCCAGGATGTAACCGATACACCCATAACAGACCCAATTTGCTGCATCAGATAATACGTCGTGATCAATCTCGCTGTGTAGGCCTGGGGCGAGTGAGCGGATAATGCCACGAACTGGGTGGAGAAGAGTATGCCTAGTCCTACTCCACAGCAGAAGGGATAGACTAGTTCCAAGATTGACGGGTTGAAGAAACACCATCGGATTGCAATCATGGCGTAGCTCACGATGCACAGGATCAGTCCCATCTGAGTCAATTTATGATACCGCCCAGTTCTGGGGTCTTGGATTAGTTTCCATTCAGAGAAGTCGTCTGGATATGGGAACGACCAACGTTTGAATTTGTTTTCCTGCTAAGAAGCCACCAAGAGCACCCCCAAGGGCTGGAGGTGTTAGACAAGCCGATGCTGCAGCCATTGAAAAACCTTTCGTGCGAACAAAGTACTCGCTGATTGCTGAGACAATCTGATAGCTCTCAGCATTGGTCAATATGGAGGGAAATGCTAAGTGTAACTCACTGCGAGGTCTGCGATCATTAGTAAGATTTGCACTGCACACACAATGCCGGTTTGGCTGGACATCATGAAAGATAATGGAATCAGGGGTCTTTTGGCCCAATGAACCTCGTGCGCACAGAAGACACCCGCGAGCAACAAGCTAGCAGCTCCAAGACCTGTGCTAATGTACAGTCTCTTTTCTGGGAATATATCACCTTGTAGTACTTGCACCATCATCAGGGCTGATACGATTGCACACACGAGGAACATGATGCCTAATACGTCCAGGTTTCCAGCACCGGGGGTTTTTTCTTCTTGTCTCTCCTGGTTGTCATCAAGTACGGCGGACTGTGGGTCCTGAGGTGCATCCTTTGGAAGCTGGCAGACAGTGACAAGAGCGCAAAGCAAGACAATCGGTACATGGAGGAGGAATGACCTATGAAACCATAGTCAGACTTGAAGCATTCCAGGATTCTCAAAGCAGGGAATTCTTACCATCTCCATCCTACCAACGTCGCCAGGAATCCTCCGAGGGCCCCTCCGACGCTAAATCCAATCATCGTTACAGTCATGAAATAGCTTCGTAGAATCGCCACTCCGAATGGGCCACCAATATCTGAACAAAGGTGAGTTCTTATTCTTGGAAGTTTGGATTGATTTTGACTCACCATTCAAGAGCACGGAGGATAAATCTAGCATCCCCGAGCTTCCAAAGCCAGTGACGACTCTTGCTAGAATAGACATGTAAATGTTGATCGATGCTCCCCTATGCATAGTCAGTATTTCCTTCGTCGGGGCATCTATTGATTCCTACATCGCCAAGCAGCCTACTCCATATACGACATAGGAGAATAGATAGGTACGGTCCCTGCCCCAGACATCACAGAGATGACCATACTACTTTGGAGTTAGTAGATGCCCAAATCAAACTACGAATGGCGGGAGGAAATTATATTGGGCTTACAATCGGAAGAGAAACCATATATCCAAGATTGTATCCAGTAACGAGCCACGTACTGACTGTGGTAGCTTCAAAGTCGGCCGCAATATCTGAGGCCGTGGATAGAACAAACGAGTCATCAGAGGAAGCCAGAAAGGATGCTGTCATTGAGGGCATATTAGATCAATTTCGGGTTTTGTGTTGATGGCATCATACAAAGGAGCATCACAGCTAGAAAGCTGCTCCCAATCTTGGATCTGATTCCATTCTCCAAATCCTGGTCGTCGGCAATCGACCTCTGGATAAGCAATGATTCCTCATTTGCCGCCATTATTCAGGCAGAGAAAAGTGCAGTTCCTATGTCGGCGATGCACCTGGGAATAGTTGGGTGGCTATATTCCAGGTATTCTTGCCCTGAACAGGCAAATAGACGGAAGTGATAGAAATGTGACGGCATCGGACTCGGTATTGTCAGATCATTCACAGTAGAACTGGAGGTTGCACAGTCACAAATAGTCTCGAATCCTTGCATATGATAATGCGTTGGAAAACTTTCCATCTCGTCTCGACGATCTCATTGGTCTCGACGTGGTAACATTGCTTTTTGCGCAGCCAAGCAAGGAGATCAGCCGCAGGGCAGATCTGTAGCTCACTCTACTATTTCAGTCAAAATCAGTTCTTTGCTTTTTCTTGTGCAAACAAACCTTTTACTCGTCCATCAAGTATCTCCGATTGAGACAAGTGAACAAAAGAGCGATGACGGCGGTTGTGCTATATTGATGGTACTGGACCACTGCTAACATGGGATCCCTGACCGTGATTTGACTAGCGTGTGTTGTTATTCGTGAGCCGCATACCCTGCTAGAAGAAGAACCCTGATAAAATAGGTTAAGTCTCCATGACCTTGACCTCTCGGGCTGAGACGGGGAACGGGGGAAATGGGGCAATGGGCTGTAGATTCTGGTTCTGACCAGTCAATTGTATATCGGGCTCCTCGGTTTCAAGGTGGCCTAACCCGATAATCTGCCATTCTTTGTTCAATGTGATAATGAAGAGTTAATGTGAAATACCAGACAACTTCAAATGAGTCTCTGTATAGAAGCCGTCTATCTTTCTCGTCTATCATCCACACCTTCGATGGCAGGGCGAATTATAGCCATATTTTCCTTTCCATTAATGAATATAGAGGACCGCCGCCTCGTACTATACGTAAGCGAGGCTCTAAAGAAAGCTAAGTCTATACCCGCACGCCTCGGCTGGAAACCGCAACAGTAGCAAGATCCTCGGGTCAGTACTATACTCCAAAAACATGCAAATAGCCACACACTCCTTCCTTATCCTCCCCTCAATCCAAGGCTGCCACTCAGATAGCAAGCACATATGCCCCATCCAATGCGCCAAAATCATAAGTGCGGGTGGGTCCCTTTTCCTCAGAAGAGCCAGGAAGTCGCACTCCAACCTCCCCATGAACGATGCACAGTGCGCAGCGTTAGGTCCAGTAAATTCCAGCTTCCTAAGGCTGCAAAGATAACTCAAAGGATCATAGTAAACACTGGTGCTCCCGGAACTTTCCTCGTCAACCCCACACAAATCCGCTAAAAGGGGATCAAGACCTTCGCGTCCTTTAGCTTCATCTTGTTTAAATATCTTGTCGCCTGTTTCATCAACCGCCTTAAATGCATCCCCCCAGATACTGGTAGATAGATACGGAGATGCAAGCGTTAGAATGGTTTTCAGTCCGCTTTGTAATGCGAGCCAGTTCATGTCTTCGGGTCTATTGGTGAGAACCCACGAATCGGCTGGCTCGAATTTCTCGGGGCAAATGGTCATTACCCCCATGAGCATGCAGGTGGATAGGAGGGCGTCGACGTTTTCGGGTTGTATTTTGGAGGACAGTGCCTTTTGGTACAGCTTGATGGCATGTTGCCACAGGTAAGACTCTGCGACGGACCGGTCTTTGTTTGGTGAGTACCGGTTATAGTGAAGCATGCCAACACCAAGGATGGTATACATGAGGTGGGCACTCTGTACCTCAGTTAGAACATTTGACAAAGGGGGATTTCCATAATGGAAAGGAAGCTCACGGTGAATGCAACGCGGACCATATCTGTTCGCATGACATTGCGGATGGCAGGGACGACAATTGTGTCAGTTGAAGATTTGACAAAATGCTGGAAGGCAACTGTGCTGAGCGGATGGTCGGAGTTTGCATTCATTAAAGCATACGGACTCCATTCTGGATCAAAGCTCAATGTAGTCTGGATGTTTTTCGTGATATCGTCAATGGCAAGAGAGGAGATGGTAGCACATGGCGCAGAAATTATCAAGTTATTTGCGCCATTGCCAGCCTCTTCTGATTCGAGAAAATAGCCACATTCAATGCCTCGGGTTGTGCACCTTCGACAGTTTGGTTTCCCTTCATCACACTGTATGGGTCTCAGTCGTATGGCTCTCCTGAGCTTTTTCATTCATAGCATACCTTGACTCTTCTCTTCTTGCATGTCAGGCAGCCAGCTCGAGATTTCTTGTGGGCTCTCCTTGAATGAAATCCATTTGATTTCTGGCCCGGGGGAGATACCCGAAATACGGTCTGAAGGTTGCGGGCCCCAGTATTATGATCAGGGGAGAATGAAAGCTCGGGAGAATGACTATTCGCCGGCATGGCGCTACGTCAATGACTCTGTATAATTTTATCCCTCGTTGGATTCAACGCATAGAAGGCATATTGTGACATGAATGGAATATCAGCTGAAATGGATTAAGGTTAAACGCATCGCCACGATCACAATCACGTGTCGAGGCTATGGCTCAATACGAGGTTGGTCAAATTAAGGTTAAGAATAAGGACATGGATAGAGTGCAATATTATGAACCGATTATTTGAATCGTTCTTGAGTAACTTGACTAGCCATACATGCTAACAAAATAACGGGTCCGACTGATCTAAAAGATCGTTTACATGGGTAAAAGACCACCCCTCGTTAATGAATCGTGGCAAACCAAAAAGCATGAATCCCTTCTCCGGATCACCTAAATCAAAACTGCAAACGCCTTCCCGAATTCGCATAATTGAATAAGAACTTTCCGGGTGGATATGACACTAACACAGACAGGGAAGAAAGAAAATTGTATGTATGACAACTTGTCCTGGTAGACAGAACATCACTCCTCGTCAAGACTGAAATCAGTACCATTCATGGTGCTGGCACTGTCAAAGTTGGAGTTGTTGAAGGTAAGCCTTAACTTGGGCTGAGCCCCGGGGGTCCCTGCAGTCAACGGAGTGTCAGCTCCGGTCGATTGACCGTCGCCAGCGATCGAGCCAGGATCATCGAAATTGGCAAACTCAGGGTGGCCCTCTGTTTGCTTTCTTAATTCCATCACACATTTATTCTGGACAGATAGTCAGTATGGGGTATAGAATGTAAAAGTTTGAAAAGAAATGCTTACCTCGATATCATTCGCATCCTGGAACAAGATACTGCCATCCTCGTTATAGGTCCGGGCATTCTGGCAGAGCAGGTGGACATCATCTCGGAACTCCTTCAGGCTCTGGTAATCGTCGCGCTTCAGCTTTTTCTCGATCTGATCCATAGCGATGGGATTCTTGATAATCATGTAGTAGTCTGGATACTGCGAGCGCGGTGGGGGCTTCATAAATGGCTCAATGATGGCACGCAGAAGAGGGCCTTCTTCGCTATCCGAGCCCTCGGCCGGAATTTCCTGCTCCATCTCCTTCAGGGACTGGATGGTGCTGGTGACAATTCGGGTCAAGGTGGCACGGTCGGCACTACTCAAAGTCTCAGGGATCTTCGGCTGACGGCCTCTCTTGCGCTTGGGCTGTGGGTTTTCTTCAATGGGTTCCTCGGCCTTGCGCTTAGGTGGAGGACCACGACGACGACCCTGCTTTTTCTGAGGGGTTTCGTCTTCATCGATGATGGACGGCTCTGGTTCTGGCGAAGAATCAACGCCTTGTGCCTTCTTATGCTTCTTATCTTTCCTGGCCGCACGTTCAGCAGCTCGGCGCTCGTTCTTCTCGATGACTTGCTCCAAGGTAAGTCGACCCTCTTCAAGACCTTCCATGGCGTCCAAGAATTGCTGCTCGGATAGACCATCGTCATATCGAGTAACCTTGCGTTCACGAGCACCACGACCGTAAACCTCCGCCTCGACTTCCTCTGTGACAGGATTATCCTCCTGCAGATAGATATCCGGCAGCTCCTCCTCACACATGAGACGCGGGTAGCGCTTCCCAGGGCCATATTTGTCGGTGAGTAGTCGTTCCTGGTCTATTTGCTGGAATACCTTGATTTCGTCTTCGGAGCGAGCCATGATTTCGTTCAGGTCATCATCATCCATTTCATCTTGTTCGCCAATCTGATCCGCAGCTTCTGCAGTATCCAAAAGGGTTCGAAGAAGGGCATCACGCTCCTCGTTGGTCGATTTATTATCGAATTTTCCGGCTTGGATGACCTTGCCATCCATGTCAAGCTTGAACTGCGCACGCTCCAGAATCTTCTCCTCGACGGAGTTGGAACTAATGAGTCGCAAAATCCGGACCTCGTTCTTCTGACCGATACGATGAGCACGATCTTGGGCTTGCAAATCCTGGTGAGGGTTCCAATCCGAATCGTAGATGATGACAGTGTCAGCAGTCTGCAAGTTCAGACCCAAACCACCGGCACGAGTGGAAAGCAAGAAGCAGAAGTAATCGGAACCCGGGTCGTTGAAGACCTTCAGAAGATCAGATCGATCATCGGACTTTGTGGAACCGTCCAAACGAAGGTATTTGAGGCCGCGCATGCGAAGGAAATCTTCCATGATGTTCATAATTTGTGTCATCTGGAAGAACATCAAGACACGGTGACCAGTTGCACGGAACTTGGGCAAGATACGGTCAAGCAATTCAAATTTACCCGCCGTTCGCCAAAGAAGATCGTTGGTCATCCGAGTAGGATTCATTTGATCTTCGACAGGCTCGAAGACGAAGGGATGGTTGCAAAGTTTCCGCAGCTGCATAAGCATGTTGCTGAGACCACGCATGCCAGTCTTTCCACCCTTGCCGTCACCAACAGCAATCTTGTTGTGGGTGACAAGTTGCTTATAAAGCTTGGCCTGCAAAGCAGAGAACCGGCACTTGACAACACGCTCTTGCTTGTCGGGCAAATCCTTCTCGACATCCTTCTTCAGACGACGCAGCAAGAATGGCCGAAGAACCTTGTGCAAGCGACGAATCACAAGCAACTGTTCTTCTTCGCTGAGGTCCATCCGGTCTTGGCCACCAGTATTGGCAAAAGGCGTGTTGAACCACTCATCGAATGACTTGACAGATTTGAAAATGTTGGGAAGAACGAAGTTCAAAAGTGCCCAAAGTTCGGGCAGATTGTTTTGCAGCGGGGTTCCAGTCAAAATCAGACGGTATCTGCTAGTGTAGTACGTCGACAATGTGCTGCTCAGCTTGGAGTTGGCGTTCTTCATACGGTGACCCTCGTCAACGATCATATGAGTCCACTTGATCTTGCTGAGAATGGGTCGGTCCTTGATGATATACTCGTAAGTAGTCAGAAGGACCTGGAAGTTACCCCAACGGATCTGTTGTTGCTGCTGCTTTCGTGCATTTGGAGGTCCCTTGTAGACAACCTTGGCGACAGAGGGAGCCCATTTGTCGAATTCAATGTTCCAATTGGTGAGTGTACTGAGAGGCACAATGACCAGGAAGGGGCCGTTGTTCCTCTTCTTTTCAATGATATGGGTGATTAAACTGATGGTCTGGATAGTTTTTCCAAGACCCATCTCGTCGGCCAGGATACCATTCAAGTTGTTGTTGTACAACGAAATCATCCACTGGAGACCCTTCAGCTGATACTCCTTCAATTGACCACCAACGAGAATGCTTGGCTGCTCCGTGACCTGCTCCTTGATACGATGGGCCACAGCATAGTAATCGATCGTCTTCTTGTTGGGATCCTGCTCGGCCTCGTCAACATCACTGTTGGCAATTTCCTCATCTTCCTCCTCCTCATCTTCCATTTCGTCGTCCTCTCCGTATCGTTCGGCTTGGTTACGCTGTTGCCGTCTAACGGACGCGGCAAGTTCTTTCAAGAATTTGTCAGTCTGGTTGAGCAAGTGCGTAATACGAGAATCCTTAGCCTGGCCAAGCAGTTTCAAGTAAGTTTCCTCATCGTTGGCCTTCAAGGCCTGAAGACGTTGCTTGGCAGTACGCTCCACACGTCGCTGCTCTTCGCGTTCCATATGCTGGTGATGCTGGACCATCATGCGGCCCAGTTTCTGAGATCGAGAGCGGTTCTGTGCCGAGTTGTTCAGGAGCTCAACACCATGGCTGAGGATGGCCTGGAGTTGATCGAACTGTTTCTTCTTCTCCCGAGTCTCGCGAGCATCCCGCTGTTGCTTCTCAAGATTCTCAGTGACCCGAGCTTCACGAAGCGAGGGCTTCTTCAGACGACGATGAACAGAACGATTAGCAGTCATTCCTTGACTATATTGGAACATCTCCCGGGAGATGGTATCCCGAAGTCGTTGCTGCTTGGCATATTTGTCCAGTGCTGAGATCTCATTGTAAATTCGAATCTTCAATGAATCGTCACGGACGGGGGTGTCATTCTTCGCAGTATCCCAGACACCGATGGAAGCTGACTGTGCAGCAAGATCTTCACGCCGGCGGGCCATCGAATGAGCCAAGGCCTCTTGGCGGCGCGCACGGATCTCCTGCAGGTCAAGGCCATAAGGCCAGGAGGCTGGGATGGTGGGACGATTTCGGCGGATGCGATATTTATGGTAGTTAATCTGCTGATGCAGGATGTCGGGTTGCTCAAGGTTGTTATACCATGTCTTCTCGGGAGTGGCATCTCCGTTGATTACGGCCGGTTCGACCGAGCCTTTCTCGACGTCATTCACGATCTTCTCTGCCGCGGCAACCATCTTCGGCCGTGATGGAGCGACTACTGAGGTGTACTCCTGGAGGCTTTGCATATCAGCCGATGTGAGTGGTTGGTTGTTCTTCGCTTTTTCGTGCAAAAGCTGTTGGTGCCGGTATAGCTCATATTGAGCTTTGGACCATGGCCCACTTCCGACTGTTGCACCTTTTTGAGTAGGAGCTTGGGGCTGGGCTTGCTGAGCTCCAGAGTTCGAAGGGGTAGAAGCATTTTGACCTAATGTAATGATCAGAGATGAACGCAACAACTGAGAAATTAAATGCGCAATGAAGCTTACCCTGGCCACCATTGGCAGCAGCGGCCTTTTTTTGTTGGTAAGCCATGACTTGAACATAGACAGAAAGGAAATATTTGTAGGTTTCTTTTTTGTCGCTCGGAAGGTCGTCAACGCGGATGCCCTTGGCGTCCATCTGTGTTTTCATCTGGCGGAGTTTCTGTGTCGAGGTTAGGGTAGGGACCAATTATAATGCGAAAGTGGACAAAGATAGGATGAATGCATTGAATGTAGTAGGGTAATATATAAATCGAGGGGGCTTGGACCGAATACTTACGTGAAGAATCTCCTTGACTTGGTCGCCATTCAGGTTCTGCAATGGGTTCGCGCCCTGTGCGGCGCTGGCGCCATTGGCTGACGCCATGTTTGGCGCCGACTGGGTGGAAGCCATGATACGCGTGATTCTTTCAATTCATAAGTGGGAATACAGGGTTGGTGGTGGTGTGGAATTGATGTAGACACGGAACTGAAGTGAATGTCGCGGACTCCACTTTGTCCCTACAATAGGTCGCGACTGAGCACCAAGGAGTAGGAAGGTGGCGGGGGAAGAGTGCAAATGCGATGAGTAGGTGACGATTGGGGAGTCGAGGGTGGCCGAAAAGGGTCGTGGAAAGACCTCTTGGCGATGAGACGCGATGGTTAGGCGCGTGGTCGGCGGTTCGGGGGATGCGATCGATGGGATTATGGGGGGCGAGCGGGTACTGGGAACAAAAGGGGATGAAGGGAATTAAATGGAGGTACCCAGCAAGTCCGCAGTGAGTGCCTCAAAAAAGTGAAAGGCAGTGACGGTGGGGGGATGGCGCGTGGCCGTGGATGGGAATGGAGATAGAGGGGACCGAGTTGCGCGACTCTCTCGGGGAAACCTGGGTGCTCTCTGAGTTGGTAACAACAGGAAGGAGGAGATTTCAGTGTGAATCACGTGTTTGCCTGAGTCAGCCTGGTCTGTGCTGAACGCAGTGAATGAGTCCCGTCTTAGTATTCTCCAGACCCAATCACATTGCTTGATGTATCAGGTAACCAGGCATCAATGCAACCTTGGCGCTTTCACGGGAACAGCCGCTACATAACCTTCAAAGCCTCCTAAACATGGCATCCATCTACAATTCAGATGCACTCAATCTATACGTTTTTCGAAATCATCATCCTGAAATATTGAAATGGCAAAGCCTAAGGTAAGCCTCAATTCGAACTACGCCTCATCCTAAAATACCATTAATCGGGATCAAACCATGTATTTCAGCCCGTCCGCCAAGGTGCAAGAATTGCATTGCTCCAAAGAAAATCCCAAAGCCTCTCTCTACCACAATAAGGCGACTTTGACGAAAAGTAACACGTACGTAATAAGCACTGGTTGGTAAAGCGCTAGAGAAGTAAGAATAATGAAAACCACTGTCCGCCATGACAATCCTGAACTCCACAAAACTCCGCCGTAAATAGAAAAACATTCATCCCATCCCTACGCAGCTGGTGCAGTAGACAGACTACGCTTCATCGGCGGTGGGGGGTGGAGGAGGCTTCTTGGCACGAGACGGGGGAGGTGGTGGAGGGGCTTTCTTGCTCAGATGGGACGCATTCAATGCTGTGGAACTGGGTTGTCGCGAGGCCACACTACTGCCATGGGACGTAGCCGGGGAGCATGATCGATCTCCATACATACGTTCCGGGCTGGAGCGACCATACGAACCGTAGGAGCTAACTTCAGAATCGGCATATGGATCAGCGGCTCGAGTGTTCAGATACGTGCTATTGCGTCGGTTGTTGAGGGTTTCGCTGGTCGTTCGTTGGATCCACTGCGATGCGACAGGGGATTGTTCCTGTCGAAGCTGAGTCGGGCCTTCAAAAGTGGGGACTCGGCTCAGAACCGGACGGGAGTAGGCATTGCTGGCAGGTTGGACTTCTCTCTGGGCTTCTCTCGGGAAAGTGTCTGCCAAGTTGGACGACAGCGTCCTAGTCGGCCGGATAGTGGGCCGGCTCTCCACGGCACTCGTCATCTCTTCCTGCACGGGCTCATACCGCTCCTGGTATGAATGTGCAGTATTGGAGCGAGCTCGTGTGGGACGACGTGGCGCTGGGCCTTGACCGGACCTAAAATGCAAAATTAGTATGGGAATTTTCTTTTGGGGGTTTGTTCCTTATTAGCACCTACCCGCCAGGCCATTCATTCCTCAGCTGCAGAAGTGCTTCTCGGCACCGGTCATGGTATTCCAGCTGGGCATCCAAAAAGGCGCCCAGATCCATGACGCTATCAACTTCCGACTCCTTGATATCCTGCATACGGCGAAGCACTTCGTCGTTGGCTTCCTCATATTTGACTTTTTGGTTGCGAAGCTCCTCCTCCACCCGGAAATCCTCCTTCTTGGCTTTTTCCATCTTGGAAAGCGAAGTGTCGTATCCCAGTCGTCGGCTGTCCAGCTTCTTGCGAGCCTGTTGGTATTCTTTCATTTGAGTGAGAGACCTCTCTTGGGACTCAAGCCAGCTCGAAGTCGCCTGTGTAATGTAGCTCTCTTGGATGCGGGCAATACGCTCCTCGGTCCTTCCAAACACTATCCCGACTGTCAGTCATGCAATTCAGGCATGGTCTCGAGATCGAAGATCAACTCACTGATCAGGCATTGCCCGTATTCGGAATTTCCATCAAAGTCCTCTCCGTGGCTGACCATGCTGCTTCCGAGGTGCGCAATTGGCAGGGTCTTTTCCTTATCGTCTCCCTCGGTGCGCTTCGAGATGGCCTTGACGTAGGCAGTCATAGACTTGTGAATGTGATCAACACCTGAAAAGGCAGAGCATCAGTATTCAGGAAAGTAACACAGTCATTCAAAGATTCATACCTTCATGGCGCACGCCCATCTCCGTCTCCATAGCCTTGAAATCATCTGACTGACACGTCTTGGCCTCACCACCCATGCGCTCTCCCGCCCATTGCTTGAAGCGACCGATTCTCTTATTTACGTGCATTGTGGACGTAGATGGCTCTCCCAGGTGGGTTAATCAATGGCAGGATTGAGGTCAAAAGGAACGGGAGCAGTGAAGTAGTGGTCGAGGGGGTAATAAACGTGATGGCAATGGTTTTTTTGTAATGATCGTAAACTGGACCAAACACGTACGGATCCGGAGGTCCGGATCAAAACGCAGGGTACTGTTGGAGAGATGTGGAGGAAAAGAGAGGGGAGAGAGAAAGGGGAGGTTGGGAAGGACGGGGCAAGGGAGCACTTGTATAATTCAACAGAGTACGTACACACTACCCCTCCAATTTGAATTTGATTTTTAATTAGTCCAATTTATCCTGATGGCACGCAATTGATAATCGTTCATTGACAAAATTTCTCGAACTTCCCCCAAAAGCGTTTCACTGCATGCAGAGATACAATATGGTGTCGATCGGTGGGGAATGCGCCTCAACAATGAATTCATTGGAAATACACACTCCGTTACATTTCCTCGCCACCGATCCCAATCAGTTTCACAGATAAAGTCTCACCCCTATTGGCAAAAAAAAAAAAAAAAAAAGAAAAAAAAAAAAAAAAAAAGAAAAAATGAATAAATAAAAAAGAAAAAAGGAAATCAAGAAAGACCAACCCCCCCCCTTATCCACGACAAGACGACCCGCAGGGAAATTGATTGTTTCAAATGGGCTCGACCATCGCGGGTAAAGGTGACACGCGTTAGTGGATCCATCGGTGGGGAAACCATGATTCCAATTGGAAGACCAGGAAGTTGTCCCGGATCTTCATGCTATAATTATCTTCAGAGAAAGTGACACGCCACCGTCAAGGAAACAGGGTCCTGTGGATGGACCAGCTTGCAATCCAGGCGCCAATCGAATCCCCAGTGTGAGAGATTCTAGCTTCCCAACGGATGCGCATCGCCGATCGCTCAAGACTCAATGGGCCTACTGTACGTACACCCGTGCGCAGTCATCTTAGCGTCTCTCCGGACAGGTTTCGTCGGTGTTTCAGTCCACCCTTACTTGATTGATGCCAAGTGCATGGTGGTGGCGATGAAGATAGCCACGTCGAATCATGAGGGGTCATGAGATTTTACTTTAATCTACTGCATCTTCCAGTGCTTCGCTGCAGGGACGCCCCCTTGGCACAGTCCCCCCGCCAATTTCTCCATTTTAGGAAGACTGGCCTCGTCCGCAGAGCTAGAATTCCAAGGTTCCGTATATGGTAATTGTAATCACACTCGTATATTTCATTCAATAGTACAGATTAACATCGTGGGCCTGGACCCACTGCTGATGGGACATACATAATGGAATGAACCGGTTCGCGCCCATCTCACTCCGGCCCTAAAAAGACCCGGGGATCAATTGAGATTGAATCCAAAGGATTTGTGTGCCCCTGATCCTCTGCTGCTAGCAAAACATCAAACTCATTCCAGGCGTTATCCGTGATGACAGGAGACCTAACCGCTGGCAATCCAGGAAGCGCGAAGCCTTGCCGGCAATCTAAATCCAGATCTTGCGTCCCATCCGGCCCAACGAACCCAAGGGGTGGTGCCAACGGAGGTGTTTCAAGCTCAGACAGAGTATCAGGCGTCAAAGGCCCCAGTGACGGACAGATGCCATTCTGAACCACGCTACCCACATACTGACCCGGCGTTACGCCGAGAATCTTTTTAAACACACGATGGAAATGGCTCGGAGTCAGCCCTGCTTGAGCCGCCAGATCGTGCAAACGTGGTTTCAGCCCTGCGTCGACTTCGTCGCGGATTGTTCGGCATGCCTTCTCAACCATCGCCGCTTGTGGATTACTCTGCGCGGCCGTGCCGCCGCATTGTGGCCGACAGCGCTTACACGGCCGGAAGCCTGCTTTCTCGGCTTGGGAAGGAGTATTGTAGAATTCGACGTTGGCTCGCCGGGCGAGGCGGGCACCGCAGGACGGTCGACAGTATATTTTGGTTGTGAGAACGCCGTAGACGAAGCTATTTACTGTCGTGTCGCGCTTGGTGATGGCTTGCCACCGCTCAGCGGAGGTGGGGGTATCGCCGGATCGACTGAGGCGGGGAATTTTCAGCGGGGCATCTGCACTAGTCATTTTGGAGCAGTGTTACAAGGTTGGTAGAGGGATCAAGTCTATGCCATAGAGATCAGACAGTGAGGAGATGGGTTGGAGATATCTGGTTTTTGCTACTAAGGTCAGAAGTTGGTCCCAAGTTCCTACCCGCGTCACTGATTGGTCAGTTTGAGATCAACGAAACCAACTCTGGGCAGTCGTTGGCGGTGAGTTTGTATGTTTACAAGTGAGTTTCTAGATCAATACAATGGGTCTTGAAGTGCCTCCGAGGTCGTATTCAGATACCTAGCTGGGTATTAGCTTCAGAGGCCGTCGGTTGAAAAGTCCGCCAGTTTTGTAAAATCGGGCCAGGTTACTATCAACACTAAATATATTTCCCCACTCCGCCGAGAGTGCCCACAGCCTTAACATACCTATAGCCAACAAAGCAGAGAGAGATTGTTTGATTCAAAAACTACATGAAAAGTACTACATTTATTTATTATTTAGAAACGAATTGATGGGTATTTGGGGAGATAATTGGTGGACTTCAAGGAACGGGATCCTGTGGATGGCCGAGAGAAAGGCAGTCCAACTCTCTGCAAGACATCGCAGATAACCCAGCCCACAAAAAAATAGAGCTTCGATCTTGGAATACACATATTAAAGCAAATACAGATCTTTAGATAATTGGGACATAGATGAACTAGTCACCGGGGATTTAAAACCTGGAAAGACGAAGTGATGAGAAGTTAAACCATGAGGAACAACCTCCCAGAATCAATGGAATGCGGCGAGCACTTAGGGCTGAGGAGCCTCATGTGAACTCAAGGGCTACTCGCATGGATATCCTTGAGACACCTAGGTACCCCAGTAGCCACAAGGTATGTGTATGCACATCTCGCCTCCCATACAAAGAGCAAGCCCTGGAGGTTACCCAGATGAGTCCATATCAATAAAGTACAACCTTCCAAAGTCTACGTCAATCTACAGGGTTGGGACAAGGACATTTTGAATTTCATAGATGTATCATTTCAGAGCCCTATTGGGCCTTTTTGATTTTTCCGTCCTGCCCTTGACATGAGGCCAACCCCGGACCCCAATCCATCACCCTTTTGTTGATTTATTCAGAAAAAGGATGGTGACCACAACCTTAATTCGCTAAGGGCGCATGGGACGCTTATCCGCAGTCGCCTAGGTACATATGTCTCATAGCAGAAGTCCATTTTCAACCCGTCACAAGAAAAACTCCACAAAACATCACTGCACTTAGTCCTTGGTCTTCTGGGTACCACGGAGCAGACCAGTACGGCGGGCAGCAATGAGACCGGCCTTTTGACCCTGGGTGGCGTAGCGGGAGATGGTCGAGGCCTTACCGATGTGCTGGTGGTTACCACCACCGTGAGGCTGTAGAGGGAAATCTGGTTAGCCAAAAGAAGAGCATATCTGAAGTTGCCTGAACTTACGTGATCGACGGGGTTCATGGCAACACCACGAGTCTTGGGCCAAGAGTTGCGCTTGACAGCGAACTTGTGCTTGGCACGGGAAGCCTTGAGCAAAGGCTTGTCGGTACGGCCACCACCGGCAACGATACCAACCATACCACGGGCGGTGTTCTTGACGACCTTCTTGGCACCGGAGGGCAGCTTGACACGGGTCTTGCCCTCGTCGGGGTTGTGGCCAATGACGGTCACGTAGTTACCGGAGGTACGACCAAGAGCACCACGGTCACCGGCCTTCTCCTCGACGTTGGAGACGACGGTACCCTCGGGCAGAGAGCCAAGAGGAAGAACGTTGCCAACGGTGAGCTGAGCGTTCTTACCGGCGTAGATGAACTGGCCGGTGTACATGCCCTCGTTGGCAATGAAGGTCTCGGTGATCATCTTGAACTTGTAGGGGTGACGGAACTGGACCTTGGCGAGGGGAGCACCACGGCCGGCATCGTGGATGATCTCCTTGACAACACCACGGGTGTAACCGTGACGCTCGGCGAAGTCGAGAGTACGGAACTGGGCGGGCGCCTTGTTAAGACGGGTGTTGGCCGCTGTAAGAGAAAAAAAAAATCGATATCAGCAATCTAATTCCTGTCGCATGCGTTGTATGTGGTGTCCGTAATCTTGTTTCCATCTCTTCCCTGCTCTTGGAAGCGGCGCCGACAATTTTTCGAATGTAGAAGGTGTTTGTGGGATTTTGATGCGGTCGCACTCACTGAAAATGGAGCCACGGCCCTTCCTCTGGTTACGGATCACACGACCCATGGCGACTGTCTGTAGAAAAGAAGAACCTGTGTTAGTTTGAACGAGGAGGACAGACGAGGTCGGGGACGGTGGAAGGGAAAAGGTCGCACCTCGAATTGAAGATAGGCTTGTCGTTTGGGAGGATGAGAAATCGACGGAGAATGGGACTGTGTGGGCTTTAGGGCGCGGTCGCTAACCAAACCGAATCAGGGTTAGCGCCTGCTTGCTTATGTAAATATACCGTGAACCTTGGCTCATAGTCATGTGACCAACACTCTGAATAGGAATTGATTGCTTCAGGTTCTGAGGAAAAATGAGGACAAAAGGCTCGAAATACCTCAGAAGTTGATTCAATATGAACCCTCAACTTGCAACATTTTTGTTTTCGAGTCGTAGACTATGAAATGGTCTTATGTATCTTTACGTCCACATTTCGTGCTGTCCTCTTTCGACACCTAATTAGATCACGTGACTAAACCGATAGCCCTGAAGTGGCATCATCATTGCACTTGGCATCATTGCCGACCGTTCTCTTCTCCATGCGGAGAACAGGAGCTTGCCATGCACCCGCATGATTCTTAATAACATTCTTCTTTATGAATTTCCCCCATTTGATTTACCTGGACATTGCGACTCGCTATCCTTGAAAAGAAACAGAGTCAATATAAAGAGGTGTTTATTTAAAATAAGCTCGCAATGCATAAAGTCCCTAGATTGTTTGGCCTTTAATAGCCAACAATGGCCTCCAGTCCAGGGAAATAGAATGATCATTGCGTTATAAAGTATATCCATTTTGAAGACGACCACATTCTGACCGCTGCATGCTCATATATGCCTCCTGCTCTGCTGTATTCAAATGAAACACGTCGAGCCCTATATAGATCTTGATATAATGAACCGAACTCAAGATATTCCAATAATCTTGGTCAAACGGTGCATATGGCAGAATGGTTCAAAGTGTGTAAGGAATCTCGTTCATAACCATCTCGGGCGCGCAGGTGCCAGGCCCGACGTGACGCTTCCTGCGCGCACTTCAACTTTGTCCTTCGCACCACCTCCAACTTTCCCCCACCACCACCTCCAACATGGCACCCTCAGATTCAGAGTCATCATTATCATCAGCGCCGCCGACGGATGATGAAGCCGCTATGGCTATCGACGAACGCCCCGTTGGCATTGCAAAGTACTTCAAGAAGGAGTCTGAGACTCCGCCGCCAAAGCGGGAGCCATCACCACCGCATGAATATGTGCTGGCAGATAACCCCAATATTGCCGTGAGTTTTTTTGTCGCCGATATATCTACCTTGGGTAGACTTCCAGGAACACGTTTATGACGCGCTTCTTGTATTCGAAGACACGTTGGCTGACCCGTCGCAATGTTTAGTTCATCGTCATGTTCCGCGCGCGATTCCATGATGCTTTCCCTCGCAGCCTGCCACACTTTGGTCCACAGGACATCGAGAGAGGTGTCGAAGAGCCTATTCCAGGCGAATATATTGAGCGACTGCTTTGCGCATTGTTGGGTCTTGTTTTGAACCGCAAAAAGGATGTTGAGTATGTTCGCCACCTAATGCTCGGTCCCGCGCAGAATCCTGGGAACTCGCGCGCTTTTGGCCCTCGTCCGCCAATTGCCTATAGAATTTATCGCTAATAATATGTGTATAATTTTCCAGACGGAATCATTACACACGACCATTGGAAGAAGCGATTCATACCCACCAACTGCAGTGGCCAAAAGCATGGGAGGGCAGGAATCCCCTTCATGGGAGCCGCAGCTTCACGACCATGACACCCGAAGAACGCGTATGCACCAATTATCTCACATTGAATCGGAAAAAGAATTTTAATCCCTGATTTGTTTTATATAGCTTGAGCTGCTTAGGTCTTTGATCCTCTGGTCGCTCTCGTCGTCCGAAGCTATTCAGGCTAAGGTCAAGGAGTCCTATAAGCAAGCGCGCCACGACGATGACCTCAACCAGCCTCTGTCCGTTCAATCGTGGGGCCGTGATAGCTTAAAACGGCGATACTGGCTCATTGAGGGGCAAGATGATACCAACTTTCGCTTGTACCGAGAGAGCAATCCTGCTCTCAAACACGTCAGCTGGTGGAGCGTCGCAGGAAGTATTCCCGAGATACAGGAAATCGCCGATAAACTGCAGCAAGAGAAAGGCACAAATTCGAAGAAGCTTGCTGAAAGGATACACAACGCTATTCCCCGGTTCGAAGCGTCAGAAGAGGTAGGTTGCTGCATGAAAATTACAAGGGCTTCATAAATTGACCAAGGACAGAAACGCAAACGCCGAGACTACCGTCTTGCTCGTAAGGCTGCATTTACTCGGCCCGAGCCTGGATTCTCAATGTACGAGGGCCGCACTCGTGGGAAAAAGTTGAAGTACACGTACTCCGACGATGAAGACATCTTCTCCGACGAGCAGCCTTCCAGGCGATCCGCTCGCAATGCATCTTCTAACGTGGCAGTTCTCGAGCCTCGTACTCGATTCACGGCCAGTGGGCGGCAGATTCGGTCTCGTGCTGGAGGGCTCTATGGAGAGACCTTGCTCACTGGACAACGTGAAGATTCCGAAGAAGAAGAGGACACTGCAAGACCGCAGAGAACCCGAACTTCCATCAACCCTAACGGGTATTCCGGGTATGCTGCCGATGACCTCGAGGACGAGTCGGAAGCACAGTCTAGTGCAAATGAGAGTGGGAATGAGTGGCAAAGCGGCGACGATGGCAATGAGGTTGAGGGTGATGATGACGGAGAAAATGCAAGCGAGGATGAGTCCATTACCAATGGCGAGCCCCAAAGTCTTGTGGTTCAACTTCGTGTTGGCAAAATCACCGTTCCCAGTGAGCACAAACCATCCGACGATGAGCCGCCTCCCGCAAACGATGTTCAAATGAAGGCTGTCAAGGAAGCCGTACCACCAACATCGCAGCCAACTGCAGACCAGGTGCCAAAGCAGGCACTGAGCCCTCAACAGGTTTCGAAAGCCTCAGTGGTAAATGCGCCATCTATGTTCTCCGACCTCAAGCCACAAGAGAATAATCTGCCGACAACAGACAGTGCATCAAGCATGCCTAGTATCCCGCCGACAGAGCCACCGAAATCCATCCGGCCAGTTGAGGCCAATGGATGGTCTCCAGATAACACCGGTATTGAGAGCCAGCCGAGTCATGGACTGTCTCATCTACAAGCTCCTACTACCCAAGGCTAAAATTCCATATACTGGACGCTAACGGCCAGCCCTGAATATTGAACGGCGAAACGTCGGGCCTTTTTATGCTTATGGAGTGTTAACTTTTCTCTTTTATAAAGTTAAGCAGTTGGTTGCTTACTGGGGGGCTTTCCTTCAGCTGCTCATTTTGTATTATTCCCAGGTTGTAGAGATGATCATGGATAGGAATAAAATACTGGATTAATGATTACTGGCTTATAACATACGCGATTATTTAACAAAGTCGTCCCGGTAGAAACAACTTTTCGATACAATTTTAGTTGTGGAAAGAGAATACTCTAGAAATTGGGATATAGAACAGAATAAAGCAAAACAAGAAGACCCAACGCCAAAAATGCTAGTATCCAAGCACCGGGATCTAGATTCCACGCTCAGCAAATTAAGACTTAATCCGAGCCAGCATTAGAAAACTGGGCCTCGTAGAACTTTAGAAACTCCAGCAGCGTTAGCGGCACTGTACTTATTGGAATAGCAAAAGAAAGCAATCATAACGGTTTACTTACTTCTTCAACATTCGATGCCAATCGCGGATTATTTGTCCACTTGGGTGGAAGCTTCCAGTTGTTGACATCGTACCACCATCTGCGAATCCGGCTGCCAACCGTTTGTCCACTGAGCGAGGCATTGCGATTCCAGAACTTCCAGCCGGAGAGCGCGAGTGTCCAGACGGTACCTTGGATCAACGGAAGGAGGACCTGTGGAGAATAGTGAAGATGAATTAGCCATTGACGTCTCTTTTTACCCTCGCCATATCATTTTGTTTCGTGATTGAATCAGACTCTTTCGCGGGTATGCCTCGCGACGTAAATGTGTGCTTACCTGGTCTCTCACAGTAATCCAAGCCACCCGCCCCCAAGTGTCAGCATCCTTCAGGCTAGCTAAATAGCTCTGCTCAAAGCGCAAATCTGGAAGGGGAGGGAGTGTCTGGTGTCGGCGGAGGGGCCGGATTACCCGGTGTTCATCGACAATATCCGAAGCAAGGCTACCGGCTTCCGAAGCTGGGGCGGCGACCACGGGGTATTTTTTGGAGGCTGCAGTGGCAGGGTTGATGTCATGGTCAGCGGAAGGATTGTGTTGAATCGAGGCTGACTGGATGATCTCAGGGATCTCCATCGTATGGTCTGCCATGATGAGTGATTTGGGAGTTTGGGACGGGCCTATACTCCGTAGCTGTAAACAGACTGGATGGTTTATTGCAGGAGATGAACATCATTGAAGTGGAGCCGGGGACTTGCCGCCCCGAACCCGGCAGAAAAGCCCCTCCATCCCACCTAGGCCCCGTCCCTCTTTTCTTACTCCTTTCCAATTCTCTTTTCCCTTTCCCTATTCAATCCATTATTTAACACTTTTCAAAATGGCTGCCCCTCAAGGTTACCCTTTGCTCTGCCTGGAGAACCCTCTCCTCGATATCCAGGCTCGTGCTGATACTACTCTTTTGGAGAAGTATGGCCTCAAGGCCAACGATGCCATCCTAGCTGAGGAGCAGCACATGGGTCTCTACGAGGAGCTCATGAAGCTTGATGCTAAGCTGATTCCCGGTGGTGCTGCCCAGAACACTGCCCGTGGTGCCCAGTACCTGCTCCCTGATAACTCCGTCCTCTACATTGGCTGTGTTGGCAAGGACAGGTACGGTGAGATCCTCAAGAAGACCTGTGAGAAGGCCGGTGTCCACACCGAATACCGTGTGGACGAGACCCAGCCCACTGGAAAGTGTGGTGCCGTCATCACTGGTCACAATCGCAGCCTGTGCACCCACCTTGCTGCCGCCAACGAGTACAAGCTCGAGCACCTTAAGCAACCCCACATCTGGGACCTCGTTGAGAAGGCCCAGTTCTACTTCGTTGGTGGCTTCCACCTGACTGTCTGCGTTCCCGCCATCCTAGCCCTCGCTGAGGAGGCTGCTGCCAAGAACAAGGTATGTTGTTTTTTTGCCTAAATTTATAGATCATGCCCACTCACGCCTGCAACTTTTCTAGCCCTTCATGCTTTCTCTCTCCGCTCCTTTCATCCCCCAGTTCTTCAAGGAGCAGCTGGACAGTGTTCTTCCCTACACTGACTACACAGTCTGCAACGAGACAGAGGCTCGTGCATACTCCGAGAGCCACCAGTGGGGCACTGAGGATGTGATCGAGATCGCCAAGAAGCTCGCCCTTCTGCCCAAGGTCAACACCCAGCGTGCTCGTATCTCCATTGTCACCCAGGGTACCGACCCCACCATCATTGCCGTTGCTTCTACCAGCGGTGATGTTGAGATCAAGAAGTTTGATGTTCACAAGCTTTCCTCCGATGCTATCAACGATACCAACGGTGCTGGGTAAGTTTTACAGAAACGCATAATGCCTTATATTACAATCAACCTAACGTAAATGTTACAGTGATGCTTTCGCTGGAGGTTTCGTTGCTGGTCTCGTCGCTGGCAAGTCCCTGGAGGACTCCGTTGACATGGGCCAGTGGCTCGCCGCTAAGAGCATCCAGGAGCTTGGACCTTCGTAAGTCTTCTGTCTTTATCCTCTTCAATTCGAATGACTAACCTCAAATGTTTGATAGCTACCCCTACCCCAAGCAGACCTACTCTCGGTCATAAATGACCATCTTTTAAAGCCAAAATCAGTAATGAAGACCTTTCAACACAAGATTTTCCACTTTGGAAATCTCGGTGCGACTCAATACCAATTGACTATGCACCACTAACCTTTGGATGATTCAACCCTCTATACCCAAATATTTCTTTATTTTCTTTCCTATTTTCCTATAAAATCCTGACTTAACGTCGAGAAGATGAACCGAAGGCCCTTGACCCTTAGCCAGAATATTGTTTCTCTTCCCTCTAGTATCTGTCCTTACCCAGATAAGAACCTCTCGGTCATCTTCAATGTCTGTTACGACCACCACAGTGTCTCATGACACGGCGTCATGTGCAAAATAGAAACGAGCATGGGAACTCTAAAAGTACCCCGTTTTCAACAACGATATAATGAATATAACAGAGTCAGAAGGACTTCTTATCCGCTAGATTGGCATTTAAAACGTAAAAAATGACATTCATTGCATTGACTCTAGCCGCATTGTCTGCACAAGAAATCCTATTCCCGGACTTAAACCTCTCCCGGAACGAATAATGCCTTTCCTCCAAGCCGAAAATTTGGGATAAACAAAGGTACTGGGCTGATAAAAGCAGATAACCAATTTTGGTGGTCGTTACTGGACTTCATGTCGTATGAAACAGATACAAAAAGAAATGAAAAGAATAAGCTCGATGTGAAACAAGGACTTTCCTATGTGTGCAACATTTCGATTCAATCCCCGTTCTTGAGTCTTGAACACGCAGTGCATACCATCCTCTACAAGGAAAGCTGAAAGGAGAGGACTGCAGAATGGAAAATGGAACGAGGGTCTTGCGGATACTCATGTATCTTAATATAAAGCATACCATGAGCATTCCTAACCCGACGAGGATGATAAGGCAAAAAAGTTTTTGCTGGATCTATTTCCAGAACCGCAGCTGCATCGGAAAGGGAATGCCAGAATGAGCACGGGCAATCTCGTTGTCCATGCTGTCTGTGCTAGGTATAGTCTTTGTCAATGTGAACCGAGGAAAGAGAGTACACGGATACGGTGATATCTGCGTAACTAGGAAAATTGACTCCGGTTGCACAGGTAGGATATCGATATCACTCTTTTCTCGCATAGCTGATAGATGTGGGCTGTATGCACTGTGCACATAGTGCAATATTTCATACTTATCGTAATTAAAGCCGGGAAGACACCTTAGATCAGCCGCCTTGACCGCATGGCGGAGTCTGGCCGATTGCACCGAGCTGGGTGGCCGTTTTGCGGTGAGAACCAAGTCCAGGGGGGTACTGACCCGCACCAGACGCAAAACTGCTGGCGATGTAGGCATCATTGGCCCAAGATGGAGCTGGCATGCTCGACTTAGCTTGACTGGGGAACTGGTAGGATCCGAACGTCATTCGGCTGAGGGGCTCTCGCTCCCATTGATTTGTGGGAGGACGAGGATGACCTGCAGCGGACATGTTGGAGGGTGCCATCCACGAAGGAGCAGTAGGTGTTTCGTAAGAATCTGTGAGCTGAGTCTGACCCATGATACTCTGCCGAAGTAGCTCGTTGGCAATCTGCTCCTGAGATGGAGAGTGTTCAGAAACATTGGCACCAACCGGGGCCATTGAATGTAATGGGGCCTGTTGGCCTAGACCGGGTGGAGTGCGCGGGGATGCAGCACCCCTCAGGGGACCAGGAGAGGAAGTGTTCCAGATGCTGGGAATACTGGGCAGAGCGGCAAATGGCGTGTATGACTGAGCCGAGGACGCGCGAAGAGCCTCTGAGGCATTATGACTAGGCGGACCGAGCCCAGGAGGGGCCATATTTGCGCCAAGCGATTGTACACCCTGCTCGTTGAAGGGGAAGGCATGAGAACTAGGCCTGATATGGCCGGATGGGGTGGGCATGTCTCCGGTGTCAGGCATGAATGGTTCAAATTGACCAGGAACATCAGGCGCATTCTCATATGTATCAGACTCAACGAGGCGTTCAACACCTTCCACAATACGGTTCATATTAGCAGACATGGATGCAGAGGCAGACTGAGAGCCCCCAAACAAGCTGTGACCCTCGGCAACAGAAATGGAATCTTGAGTCGGTAGTGGAATATCCTCTCGCTCAATGTTAGCGCTGGAGAGTGTATCCTGATGGATATGGGGGCTGGAGAAAAATTGAGAGGGCAGTCCATCTTCCTGATAGATAAATGTCTTCTTGTCCTCGTCATCCACAAGGACGACCGGGATTCTATTTCTCACGACCATATCAAGGCCATCGATAACAAATTCGCGAATTCGGTATAGCATTTCCATATTCGGATGACTTCTTTCGACACCAGGGTCATTCACCCTTGGCTTGAGCTGCTCATCTGTAGCGTAGTATCGGCGTCTAGTGGCTTCTTGATCTAGAGGCGCAAATCCTAGGCTCTCTTCATCCTCCTCTAGAAGATAATCGATCTCCGGGAGATGCACCACATCGAACGTAGACGCAAGGAGAGTTAGGGTTCCTGCATATATTTTCCAAAATTCCTGAATTTGAATAGACAGAGCTGAGTCTTTTTCTTCTTTCTGTGCAAGAAGAAAGTCACAGGTGGTGAGGAGCCAGGAACTGTAATGCCGCAGTGCAGGCAAGATACGACGGGCGACCACAGTCACCTTGTCTGGGACATTGTCGGTGGTTTTGGTGTCCGAATCCTCCACAGCAAAGCGTTCCAATTCAACCAGGAGGATTTGCAGCAATGTGAAAAATGTTTTGACGTTGATGCGCTGGAAGAAGATGCGTGCATTCGCCGATTCTTCGGTGGATCGCGCTCGAGCGAAATCCTCTGCCGCAATATTGACAAGACAATATTTCTGGAGCGTGCCTTCCAGTGACCTTTGTTCTCGAATATCCACAGCGAACTGGCTCATGACTTCGCTCTCTAATTCATCATGCTCAGAAAAATCATTTCCTTTGTAACATTGCGCATGCAGGTAGACAAACCAGGGAGCCAAAGCTCTACCTGGAATACCCGCATCTTCGGGACGGATCAGCTCCCGCTTGGCCCATGCGTTCATGACCTTTCTAAATTCAATCTCCAAATTTCCCTTGGCCGACGGATGGGGGTCTCGGGCGGACAAGGCCCGATAGAGATGATAGGTGGCACGAAAATGGTTGCCATCGGCGAGCGCAATGACCGCCAGTTGGTTGTGTGAAGCGCCAGAGGTAGGGTAGATAACCGAAGCTAAATCATAATATCCAATGGCTGGGCCCCAATTGCGATCTTTACTGACCAGTTCCGTTTCCCGATAACGAGAGAGATCGCCCAGTCGAATGAGTGTTGCATGGCAGGATTGGAGGATGCGCTTGCGCAAGTCAGGAGTAACCGTGGATGGAGGTTGCGCGGACAGATCTGAACAACAGAGCATTAGTATCCTTCAATAAACGGTTTGTCAAGGAGATCAAAAGGTAGTGCGCACTCTCGAAGTTGAATTTGCAGGCAACCTTCTCCAATTCCAAGATCCCGGCAAAGCGAGACGAGAGATGCTGAATGTATCCGCGGTAGAATCGTTGGCTCGACTTGATGAAGTCCAAGTAATGCTTCTCTAGCTTCCGTTTTTCGACCGGCTTCTTCTTGACATTTTCCTCCTTGTGCTATCCAAATCGCACTAGTCAGCTGGATCCTGTTACGTGCCTCCTTCAGTGGTCGGCACTCACGCGAGACAGCTTCTTGCGAAACCGGGTGTTGAGTTTCAGGTGCGCATCCCACAGGCGACCTTCAATATCATATTCGCGGGCGGCATCGAAATCCAGGAGAATGGCATTCTGGGCTGCTGTGCGGAACCTGTTCAAAGAAAACCCATCCAGTCAGCGTGGACCGAGAGGTGCGCGGGCGGAAATAAGACTGACTCGGATAAATAGTGCGAGAACTCCACGAAGGTTGGTTCCTTGTCACCGAGGCATCGCAATAGCTCGCGTTCAGCGTCGAGCGTAGTTCTGAACGCGATCTCAGTAAGCATCATGTATTGCACAATTCTCCCCCTCTTTCCTTCGGTGTGGTCGCTGTCTGGGGGCAAGGAGCACTCACTGCCACGCATCCTGGAACGAGGACGCCATGCTCGGGAAGTCCGTTAATCCCGCTGGGCCGCCCGTCAAATGGCTCCTTGAAAGACGTCGGACGTAAAGAACAGTGGCCAAGCCATCAGTCGTGATGGGAAGGAGGAGAGGAATTTCCGATTCGATATCAAGAAAAAGCGTGGAGTAAAAGGCAAAAGCGCGGAAACTCCCCCCTTTGGTGGGGGGATGTGATTGGGCGCTTAGCAAAGTGGGGATTGGGATCGTACAATTCCATTTTATGCCGAGAGTTTTATACTTGGCATGTCGCTTTTCTTTCTGATTCTATTCTATATTTCAACCTAAATCCATGTCATGACGCTCTCATCTAGTGAGCCAATCCTTGCGTCCCTATTGCATTGAGCCCCGCCAAAGTGGACCGGTCACATCTCTGACCGACACTAAGCCTGAAGGTTGCGATCATGTCCAAACGCTTTCGACGTCGTTCACACTCCTCGGACCCGGAGTCACCATCAAGGTCCCCAATATATACAGACAGTATTGCACTTGCCGATTCGGAACGAGCGAAGATCGCGCGGGATTCTATCCCCCTCTTCGAGGTTATGCATTGTGCGCTACCGCCGCATAGAGAGACTCTGTCATTCACCTCCTACGAGGACTATGAAGTTCATTATGCCCAGGCACATGTTAATCGCTGTTCACAGTGCAGCAAGAACTTCCCCACTGGTCATTTTTTGAATCTCCATATCGAGGAGAATCATGATCCTCTCGCAGCGGCTCGAAGGGCACGAGGGGAGAAAACCGTAAGTAATCATGCTTCTTTACGCACGATTAAGGCATATATTTGCCATTTCTAACCATTTGGTTAATCATGCAGTATGGCTGCTTTGTTGAGACGTGTGAAAGGAAATGCTCGACTCCCCAGAAGCGGAGACTGCACTTGGTGGATAAGCACATGTTTCCTCGAGTATGAATTACAAACCCTGAAGAATTAACGAAAACTTACAAGACTGCTAGAACTACAATTTCTACATCATAAATGATGGAATCGACAAGCAAACCTCCCTGCTGCGGCCAATGAATAGCGACCGCACCCGACGGCGCATTTCCACGGCGTCTATCTCGTCAATCAATGAAGGGCGGCTGCGGCGGCGGAGCTCAGCATCTCAAACCAATCCTCCGCCAATACAAGTGAAAACCCCGACCCCAGATGATATGGAAATTGATGACCTGGAGCGGTCTATGTCTGCGCTTCGGTTTGTGCCTTCTAGTGTGACGAGGAACCGGGCAAAAGGATCGCATTCGAGGTCTTGATGAAATATACAATAGACCTGTTGGATGAAGAACAAGAGCTGCATTTTCATGATTAGAGTCCTGGAGACCATCCAAGTTCCAAGTTGAGTCCAAGTTCCAATATCTATTCCTAAATCATGTAAACTAAGTACTGTCCGCTTTCTCATTGATACTATTCATTTACAGCGAAATGCCCTTTCAGACAGAATTCGAAGAGCCCTGGGGAAAATATCTTATAGAGACGCTTTCGTCGATAACTTAAGAAACCACCTGGACGTCATTCACAGATCCGCTTTTGGGCCCGTACACTGCTACAAAAGTGACTGCCTGCCCTTGTTCGAGGGTCCTGAATCCACTACCGTCGAGTGCCGAAAGTGTACAAACAGATCTGGGCCGGACTCAAGGGGTGATAAAACCAAATCCCCTCTCCGGATTGAACCATTTGACCGTTCCACTTTGACGTTGGGACTTTATGATCTGCCTGAACAGATACTACGTTAGTTGGACGTAAATCCATAGAAAATAGACATTCCCACTTTCAAGATGATGATGGCTGAATTAACGGCTGATCAATAGGGGAAGAGATGTAATTGGTAGGTTGCTATTTGTGCATCAAGTTGAGACGTATTGTATGTCTCCCGACCTGGGATGCTTCTGCTTTTGAATAAACCCCAGTAGGACTAAAACCTAGAAAGCCTAGAACTGCGGGGTTCATGGACAGTAGCTTGAAAATCAATGGAAGCATGTATGGGACGTATGGAGACTTTACACAGGGATGTATCAAGTGGAAGAGATGTAAAGAGTGGCTCAGACGACTCAAGATGCTGCATGTTCATGCAAGCAGGGGATGAATCTCAATGATCGTCAGAGAGCCAAAATGCATTCCTACAGCTGACCAATACCTGAGCCACGGAAGTACTCGGAAATGATGTCCCATTCTTAAGTAGTTTATTATCCAGTAGGCTAGATAGGGAATGGCGTGGCTACTATCTTAGAGAGACTTCCAAGGTTGTTTAATACCCAGTCTGTTATTTTGCCTTAGTGTCGCCGATACTCATATTCTGGTGAGGAAGTCACATCCCGGGCTGGTTGTACTGCACCAACAATGTATTTCACATGCATATTGGAATATGCATCCCCACTGATATGGTAGCGATTGCCAATATGGATCACTGCATCAATAGATGGGGTCACTGTGGCTACACTGGTATCTCAGTAAACAGCAATATTGAACATGTATTTTCGGTAAAATGCACTAATGTGCATACACATTGACGTGGCAGCCACTCCACTGCATGAGTAGATGGTTACCACCGTGAAACACAGCGCCTGACAGCGGGGAAATCCATGTCCCAACCAAAATATCGTATATAAATCGTGGTACCCTTTGGTGGATTCCATGATTATCCTCGCTATCATCCCTACATATTGATCATATACTTCGTCTTCAACTCATAAATCCTCCTCCACAATGTCTGAGAGAATCGATGGCACTGTGTCGGTACGTCTGCGGCAACCTACTTTCCACTCTGTTGTATTTGCTCATACCCCCTACTAGGCATGGGAAGAATCCGTAGAGCCTCCCTACGGCTTTATTGACGTAGAGGGCGTTGATCAAAAGGTGAGAAAACCCCCTGACTGCTGACATCTTAGACATGATATGCTGATAATTCCTA
Source organism: Penicillium longicatenatum (assembly GCF_028827895.1). Taxonomy (NCBI): domain Eukaryota; kingdom Fungi; phylum Ascomycota; class Eurotiomycetes; order Eurotiales; family Aspergillaceae; genus Penicillium; species Penicillium longicatenatum. The sequence continues at coordinate 2,026,340 of NW_026643120.1, read as the reverse complement.
GCGTTGCATTCGGTCTTGAGGATGTGAAAAAGGATAGAGAAGAAATCTTAAAGGTTGGCGCCAAGGTTTCGTTTGTGTATGAGCCTGACACATTTGAGCAGTCGGCAGATGATGTTAATCTCCGCGGAGGATTTTGGATGGACCACTACTGTAGGGCTGCTCAGTTTCGCTTGCATTACTTGAATCAATTAAGTCTACCGTAGCATAATAATGTAGACTTAGGTTCACTCTACAAATCTATGCCAGTTGAAAGGCTTTCCGTGCCAGTAGCTCCCTAGATCGCGTGCAAGTAAGTCAAAGTGATCAATAAAGAAACAGGGCTTCCAATGGAGCAATAAATCCTTGGCTCATGTCACTTGACAGGAAGAGCATTGCTCATCAAGTACAGTCTGCTGCATTTTAGGTGGATAAAGCAGGAATAACTTCAACAACCCTGGGTTTCATAGACAGGGATTGGACGATCAGTTCTAAGATTTACATCTGGGAAAGGCACGAGACTTGAAAGAAGCGCATGAAGAGAGATTTCATTGAATCAAATGGCAAACACGCAGTACCGGGTATAGACACCAATCACGAGTCATGTTACATACAATAAATAGAAAGTTCTCCCAGAAGATCCTTCCAAAAAATCCCAAAACACATGTACAGAACTCCGACAGTCATCATGTCCACCAGAAAGCAACAAAAACAGAGACTGGAGATATATAAACCATCGAGCAATAACATCATTAGAGTAGCCAGGTCATGGCATCAGAGCAATTCCCTAAATACAGGAAACTGCGTCCAGATTTTGAAGTTCCAAAAGCGTACAAGCCTCGGATCCGTTTAATTTTCTAGGAGGTCCGCATAGGCATCCAAGCTCGAGCCAACAAGGTCCACAATCGCCCAACTAGTATTACCTTTGAATGTGCGGGCCCATACACGGACGATAGCGACACTCAACTGCCGCACCTTATACGGGTTAGCCATGAATTCCATATCTGGTGGCCCGGGCGGATCAACAGCCATGTCGGTTTCATCCATCATGCTTTTGATCCACGAAAGAAGCTTGCGCTCGTGTTCCGATAGCCGCTGGTCTGGCTGTGTTGCGGGAATGGCGAGTAACCATCGACTCAGAAGGAATGCACATTCAAGACTGCAGAGGGAGTGCTGAATGCTCCAGAAGAACGAGTGAGTCCTTGCCACAAAATCGATTCCCAGTCGAACAGGGATGGAGAGAGCGTGAGCGGAGTGCAGTAAGGCCATGATTAGCCGCGGGCTGCGGATAACAGGCGGTGATTCGCTTAAGGCCATAGCAATCTGCATTGGGTCCTGGGTAATTAGGTGTCGGCAGGGCCCTAGGTCAACATGTAACCTGATATAAGCCAGACCGAGGAGTGCAGTGGATGTGAACGCGATAGGACCAGCTGGATTCTGGGGATCAATGCTGGATTCAGGTGTGCGTTTCCATAAAGCCTTCCATGCACTCAATGAGTTGTCGAGGACGATGAGATCTTCTTGTCTCAAGCTGGTGCCTTGCATATTTGGCGCAGAGAGGCAGAGTTGACGGGCAAAAAATATTTGTTGTATGATGGCGTGAATGAGGATATAGTTGCCAAGAGGGGAGATCGGGGCGGATGGTAGGGAGGTAGAAGATCTCAAGAAAAGTCGAGCAAACGCATCTTGGAAAGGTACATCAGAGCCTTGACGGGTGCGGAACACTCGGCGCCATTGAGAAGCGTTGCTTGCCTTCCATAAATCATGGGAGCAGGGCATATTCAACTTCAGCTCCCCGTTGAGAATTAAGGGAGGAATGTTATACATGATGGAGTGTAGGTTGAAGAAACAGTATACGATGAGCTTTGTCCGCCTGTTCCCTTCTCTTCGCACCCATTCTTCCCAGCTGATGGGATCCATGGTAGGTGGTGGCTCCGTAAGGCCGTGCTCTCGAACAAGCCTTGCTAACGTGCTCTGAAGTGAGAGAATCTCTCGCAAAAGTTCCGGCTGCTTCTCCCAGGATGCGAATACGGTCAATAATAAAAAGGTTCGTATCACTTCCATATGGGCATCTGAGTCATCAGGCGTATATATTGAGGCATTAAAAGGTTGATTTGGAATATGGTGTTGGGCTTGGAAGGGACTGCTCGCTGTGTTCGAGATCATCGAAGAACCCCGTGAATTGGGATAGCCGGAAGGCGGGGAGATATAGTTCCACGTGGGAAGAGGTACTTGCCGGCTGTCTCTTCGGCGGAGGCGCTCCAACAATATGGCTTTCGCCGCATGGAACAGCTCGATTCCTCGGCCATTCTCAAACCGGTAGTGCGATCCCGCAGCTGCTGTCGCTAGGGTGAGTTCCGGTGAGCACTTGGCGATAGATAAAGTGGGGACATGCACAAAAGGCAGGTGCTCATTCAATCCGTTGATGTATCCGGCGAAGAACCTTGATAAAGCATGGCGCGAGGGCGGAACAAAGCCTTTCGGAAGAACGAACGAGAATTCTTCGAGCTTTGAGACAAAGACTTGCCGATCGGAATTGGTGATATCCCAAGCCGGCCGTGACCCTTCATCCTGAAGACCAATGCGATCCTCAATCTCATGAGATTCGGGTTGAAGCGATGGCAATCGGGATCCAAAGTTAGAGAAAGACGGCTGCTCATCCATATGCATTCGTGGGTCACTCATAAGTTCCCCACCCAGCCTGGTCGAAGATGTTGTTTCTCGGACATGAGGTTTCGAATCCATTGGCATACCTGGAGGCAACATTGGTTCTTCTACTGATGAGAATACCCCGGAGTCCCAATCCGACGACAGGCCCACGCTTTCCAAAAAGACAGTGAAATCTTGAACCGGGTCACCCAAATCTGTCAGATCAAGTATGGAGGGCTCTAAACCATAATTATCGGTAATGGCTCTCTCTGGCGCCTGAAAAGATTGTGATGGTGTGCCGACCGAATGCGATGATTTTCGGATTGAATCCAAGCTCTCCTGTTGTCCTTCCAAAGCGACATGGCTTGCAGCATGCGACAATAGATTAAGGTCATAGCCCCAGGATGGATTGAAGTGTGTGGTCTCTACTATTGGGGGTGGTTGGATCTGTACCTCGGGAGGTGGAGGTGCGATTTGGGTGTGGACGGGGATGGCGTCGGCCAGCTCGAGCATGCGCGACTCGTGATGAGCGGGCTGAATTATCGTCGACTGGATTGGAATTTCATGATGACTGCTCTCATTTCCGTTGTGTGTACGATGCTCTCGACCGGCTGCAGCCTCAGCAGGATGAACCAGGCGCTCGTGTCGCACTAGAAGGTCACTGCGGGTGCATGGGAATAAGCGATTGGCCGAATGCGACGGGATGTGATATGGGGCGGGAGCAGGTTAATTATTGATTTACCTTCGGGCGAAAGATTTGGAGCATATGTCACATGAGAAAGGTTTCTCTTTGGTATCTGGATTGTCCCACGTTAGCCAGATACTAGGGAGGCCTTGGGGGGTTACTCAACGAGTGCGGAGATGGCGTTGGAGATGCTCCAAGCGAGCAAAGGATCGGCTGCAATACTCGCAGGAAAGGGACTTTCGATGAGTGGTCCCCTTCTTCTTGACTTTGGCAGCTTTGTCGTCCTCCATGGGGGAAAAGTTGGGGATTTCCGATTTGGGGGAGCAGAGAGGGGAAAGAATTTGAGGCCCTTTTGGAACTGAGCGGGGAAAAAAAAGAACTGTGGGGTTTTAGTGCGCTGTGTGAGGGGGGGAGCCACGGTCACGTGTTGCTTGAAACAACCAGACAATAAGTATAGTTGGTGGTTAAAGGTATAGATAATGCATCTTCTGGGGGATAGTGATGGACCTTAGTGGTGGTTTATTTCGTCGTGGCCGACATAAGGTTCCGTTATGCACGTCGACTCCACTGGTGCGGAGAGGTCATGCTGGACCGTAGTTGGAAAAATGCCAATGCCAATGCAAAACATTGAGTTTTCTATGCGGAGTAAACAGAGAACTTTGACTAACTACTCTAGTATACCCGATGAAAAAAGCAGCAGTGACGACCCCATACCTCCTGCTAGAACAGCCTTGGAAGTCCGGGCACCTGGGATCTTATTGGTTTACCGGGTTCTTCCCACGGCAATTCTATGGCCCGTTACTCCGGTCTTCCGCAGGTACAGAAGAGTGCAGGCACGACATGAGAATGAGCCCACGTGGACGTTAGACCGATATTTCCATCGTTCAGAAGTCAATAGAGCCTGTGAATCCCTTGTCAAAGTGAGAGCCGATCAATGGGATATCTATTCGAAACTGACTTGGACTATGCCAACAGCGCTTAGATCAATCGGACGAATGGCCCTAGGTAGATGCCTTGATTGTAAGATTTGTTGGGATCTCAATCCTCGAAGGGCTCGCTAATGTAATAATAGAACTGATGTACGATCATGTTTAAGCGCTTTCAAGGTGCAAATCTTTGCCCTAACATGGCCGATGAAGTTAGGGCCAGAGCTCTTGCGACTGCTCAGCATTAAATATGTGTGCACGGTTCAATGAATCATGCTATCTAATTTAACATATTAAACTATCTATTGTGTGTGTTTTAATCTCCCTATCAGCGTATTTCGGATGGGTCTTAATATAGTCAAGGTCAGTTTCAGGCTATTGAGTCGCTGTTTCAACAGTGGGGCCCATCGTGCACTTCCAACGGACGGGGTCAATATATATAAAAATCTACATAGTCAACTCCATAAGTCCCTGACATTTTTTATGGGAAACTCATAGTCTCCGCACCCGACAAATAATCTCTAGATCTTTAAATGCTATCTATCCCATATATATCTCAGATCTTAAGTATAAGAATTGCCTCGGAATACAGGGATGAGACAAGATGACACCAATCTTTCCGTACCTTTGAAACGTGTGGGGGAGCCCCTTGATGCAGACCACGGTTCAAGACTTTATCTCGCGAGGAACTGCATTTTTGATTCATCCATGCTCTGTGCGACTTCTTTTTCCCTCGGATCATCTTCCTTCATTTCCTTGACCAGGTCCCTCTCCTTGTTGTGTTTCTATTAAGTGGGGAGTTTATCTCGATAACGCCCGATCTCGACCACACTAAGTCCACTTTCCACCGATCTCACCCCAAAAAAGCTCAGACGTCAAGATTGGTCGTCACCCGCCTTCTCCCCCAATTCCAATCCCGCCCACCCAGGATTCTTTGCATATCCTTTACCATTGTGCAACGCAGGTCAGTCAGCCCTCTGTCATCCTGGCCACTGGACCCCAATGCTATGTCGTGGTCGCCCCAGAATGAACATTGCCCCTCTTGGCCCCCAAGCCTCATCATTTAACAACCTGCCCCGAAGCCATGGGACGAAAGCTGATCACAAACCCTTAGTTGCTGCGATTATGTATTGACCGATCTCCATTTTCCTCCGGCTGCGTATCGAACCTCGGCTCCAACGGCCCTTGTCCGCAGAGGCAAGGGCGCTCCGACCGCAATCAGTCCTCATCTAGTGAAATAGCAAGGAAAGCTTGTGGCAGGACCCGGTCCAACCATGCTGGCTAAAACCCAGTACTCTGCTGGCCCCCTAGGGGTACCAACTCCGGTGACGGCCTATCACACGACAACCTCCCGACCCGCGACAGCGACAAAAGCGGATGGAGTTGGCTTTACAAGCCCAACGAAGTCCGAATTCTCCGACGGACAGGATGAGCTTGCGGCCATTCGGTTAGAAAAAGCTAGAAATGGAGTCACCAACGACACCGACTGACTATATATAGGGCGTGGGATGAGAAGAAGGTGGTCGCCTGGCTACACAGCATCAAATGCGGTCAATATGAATCCATATTTAGAGGTATTATTTCCCTTGTGATTGAGACCAACCGGGGGAAAACTGACGCCGCTATAGCTAATAACTTTAACGGCGACAATCTGATCGACTGCGACCAGAAGATATTGCAAGAGATAGGCATCAAGAAAGTGGGCGACCGAGTGCGCATCTTTATCGCAATCAAACAACTTCGGAACAAAGCCATGGTGAATCCAAGGCAAAAGAATATTGTATGCAGTTTTGTCGTTTCACATGTGACTGGGATGCTGACTTTGGAAAAGAACAAACTAGCTGCTATGGAGGCTGCGGCCCTGTCCTCTGAAACTTCGCGCTTCTCCGGTTTCCCATCTCTCGGCAATGGACGCATGTCTCAGCTAGGGGAGGAATTTGGCAAATCATCACAACCTGGCACACCTGGAGACTCCTGGCGCAAGGATTATCTCAATCAACCATCATCAGGGGGCTCAGGGACCGGTCGTACTGCCACTGACGGGTCGAGAAGCTCTCACCCGCGGAATCCCAGTCTTGACGGGCTGACGATGGGCCCACTCCCTCCTAATTCACCTGTGATTCGCGTGATCTACACTGGTGGACAGACCAAGGTCCTTGATATTCGACACTGCAAAACACCAGATGAGGTGATGGTTGGTGTTCTGAAGAAGCTGCAGCTGCCAGAGCACCAGTACAGAAATTACTGTTTCTATGTTCTGGACGGCTTAGACCCGGATCTGGCAAACTGCAGGCGGTTGACTGAAAGCGAGCTTATGGAAATTTGTGAAGGCGTCAGCAAGTCCGAACGCGGTCGTTTGATCTTGCGAAAGATTCACGCTGGGGAGCCGGATGGTGATGAACTTCGACGAGCGTCACAGCTGGCTGTGGACGAAAGTTCTGTTACCCATCAAATCGCGCTGAACAGATCCAATCGCCGTAACCAACACAAAATCCAACAGCTCACCGGTGAATCCTGGCAGGTTATCAACACCAAGCAGCCAGTCTCTCCACAAGGACCCCGCAGTCGGTCTACTCCCTCCATTGAGCAGGACCAGATGTCACCAGGCGATCAACGTAACCCAGTGGCCAAGCTTCGGTCATTCTTCGGCCAGAGACCTCCAAGTGAGATGATTATTCACGAGCTTCCATCCTTCTTCCCTAGTCATGATCGCCAAGATATCGAAAAGACAATGCGGAGATCGCAACGTCTCAGCCGTGCTGCAAGTCGTCTCAGTGTTGTTAGCAACTACAGTGTTGCGTCGAGCCTTAAGGATGCGCCTCCACTTCCACCGTTACCTTCTATTCCTCCTATCCCCCCAATGCCTAACATTGCCGATGCCTGGCTTCAACACCAAGGCGGAGCACCGGCGGCGCGTGCGCGGCCCACGTCTATTTCTAAATTTAACCTTCCCCAATCCTCATACCGCGACTCTATTGCGTCAAGCACCCTTCAACCACTCCAAGAGGAATCTCCAACAACAACTGAGCCAAACCGCAAGTCTTATGTCTCACTTGACAGTGGGTCAGATGAGCCAAATCCCTCTCGGCAGAGCCTGCTGGAGGAGAGTATGAGTGTTGCTGCTACCGACGGTGGTTCCAGTAATGATCGAATGAGTGTTATGGTAGCCGAGTATGAAGAGGAGGAAGAAGAGGAAGAGGACCCAGGCATGTCCGATTTCTTGGCTGGCAATCACTTTGCACCGGCGAACTGGATGAAGGGTTCTCTTATCGGCGAGGGTTCTTTCGGAAGTGTTTTCCTGGCTCTACACTCCATTACTGGAGAGCTTATGGCTGTGAAGCAGGTTGAAGTTCCTTCCGGCACCAAGGGCACGGAATTCGATCAACGCAAAAACCTAATGGTCACTGCCCTTAAGCATGAGATTGAGCTTCTACAAGGAATGCATCACCCGAACATTGTGCAATACCTGGGCACAGCTGCCGATGAAGAACACCTGAATATTTTCCTGGAATACGTGCCCGGTGGTTCAATTGCCACTATGCTGAAGCAATACAACACTTTCCAGGAGCCCCTGGTCAAGAACTTTGTCCGGCAGATCCTGGCAGGTCTTTCCTACCTGCACAGCAAAGATATCATTCATCGTGATATCAAGGGTGCCAATATCCTCGTTGACAACAAGGGTGGAGTCAAAATCTCCGATTTCGGTATTTCCAAGCGTGTCGAAGCATCCCATGTGCTCGGATCCCGAGCCAGCCATGGTGGTGGTGGCCACCTCAACCGTCCTTCTCTGCAAGGTAGCGTTTACTGGATGGCACCCGAAGTTGTACGGCAAACGGCCCACACAAAGAAGGCTGACATCTGGAGTTTGGGTTGTCTGGTTGTCGAGATGTTTATTGGTGCTCATCCCTTCCCCGATTGCAGTCAGCTTCAGGCTATTTTCGCTATCGGTAGTAACCAAGCTCGCCCACCGGCACCGGAACATGTTAGCCAAGAGGCAGTTGAGTTCCTGGATATGACCTTCCAGGTTGATTATGAGAAGCGGCCTAGTGCGGATGAGTTGTTGAAGTGTAAGTTTCTGGCTATGCCAAAGCTGGGATAATGTGGGTTTTGTTACTCCTGTCTTCTCTTCTCGTCTGTACCATGATATCCATAGCCACGCATGTTTAATATTCTTAAAATATGATGATCATCACCAACGTCCCATATAATATCTACTTGGCGTATCGAGAGAGAGCTAGGAGGAATTTGTTCTTCGAAGTATTTCGCTTGACATGAATTGGAAATTGGAAATAATACACAAGGTTGGTGAATCGCCATGATCACTATGCAGGCCACCTCTAAAGTTACAGGTTTTGTAGGAACGGAACGCCCCAAGGAAATAATAGGAAAATCAGGGCTAGTGGTGCCGTATGCGACCTATCTAGCACTTCAGTGGATAATCTTTCCGTAGAAAGGGACTCCCATGGCGCTAAGGAGAAGGCGGGCATCCTTGTCGGCCTTGGCAGTTGTGTGGAGGGTGATGTGACAACCAGGAATCATCTTGGGAGGGTACCTGGGGTAAAAATTAGAACTAGAAGCCTGATATGACGGGTCCACGGCATAAAAGACAAACTTACATATCGTAATTGACCTCAATCTCGGGGAACATGGCAACATTCTCAGGTTCCAGACCGAATGTGATGTTTCCGCTGCTGTCACCACTGCTGCCCTTAACACCGGGCCAATCCTTGATGCGAGGGAGGACCACATCAATCAGCTTGCCCAAAAAGTGATACATAGTCTCACCTTGGAGCTCAGCCTTGACAGCCACAGTGTCGCGACCGGGAGCAATGCTCCAGGTAGCAACACTGGCCTTGGACTTGTAGGTCTCCACGCGCACATTGGAGATAGCCTGAACAGCCATACCAGCAACGTGCAACCACGCAGAGTTATCCTGCGCCGCCTGTTTCACGTAACTGTGAATGGTAATGCGCTCGATCTTGGGGATGTTGTTGAACTTGATCGGCTTGCGGATCAACCGCAGCACGTCTCCACCACGGGGTCCGCGGAGAGGACGGTTCTTGTGGTATGGCGAACTGTCGTCCCACTCACGCAGACGCGGTGCTTTGGGAGGAGGGGTGAAGCCCGGAGGAGTGTGCACGTAGCAAAGAGTGAGAATATCAGATGCGATGGTCGAGTTGTAGGTTTGCTCGGCACGGGGAAGAGCGAAAGGGCCCGGGACGAAGAGACGGGAAGAGGGATCGGAGGGAGGTGGCGGTTGGTGAGGGTGAAGAGGACCGCGGTTGTACTTCGGGGAACGGAATTGGTATCTGAGATTGAGGTGTTAGTCAAGCTTGTTTGTTCGCATGAGAGATAGCTATTCGCTGCCACAAAACTTAGGGAGTGAAATCGTGACTTGAGTATTACGTACCGACTCCGCGGAAGTTGTGTTCTGCGGGATTTGCTTCGCGCAATAGGGTCAAAGGACTTTGCTGCATCTTCAGACACAGTCGTCATCAATGAAGACTCGGTCTCCAAGTCCGACAGACGCCTGACCGGAGCCTCGTCGGAGACATTGCGCCGTCCTAAAAAGGCCTGGGAACGAGCAGAAGGTGCAAATGCCCGGGGCAATGCCCTTGTCAGGTATCTAGATGGCTCCCTGGCAGCCATAGTGTATATTGGGAGAGATATGGTGCGGATGAGCTCGACGTTTAGAATCCCAGGGACATTCGGGAAAATTGTTTGCAAGCCGGAAGATCGTCACGTGTGTACTATGGCGCCTGAAATCCAAGGCAGAGATTAGGTGTGCATGCCCCGCGCAAGTGATCAACATGTCCATGTAAGCTTCATTTGATCATCCCGCGATCTCTTCTCGAATCATTTTGCATTTCACCCGTCCTCGACATCTGACTGGCTCTCTTGACATATCCCGTGCCCTATATCAGGAGCCATTGTGGCAGATGATGTGTTCTCCAAGCGCTTCGTGGGAATCCTGCAGCCTCGACTCCGCCCGGCGTTAAGTCTACTAGAGCTTCCTAACCCGCCTCTCCGCATGTCGCCTACCTAGAGATCTCGTCGATCAATTTGACATCCCTGTTCACAAGGGGAACAAGGGCTTCCTTGATTTCCGAACTTGATTCACATCCTCCGAAATGAGCGGTATTCATCGTTTTCTCACTCGCCGTGACCGGCGCCGGCAGGGCAAAGATGAGGAGGTATTGTCGCTATTTTGCCCTTTTCTTATACTACCAATACTTTCGCACAAGTCATTGTCGTGGACTATGAAACATGATTGCTAATGCCGCTATTTCAATTAGAAGCATGCGCTTTCACTACCTCTATTCCGCGGGTTTTTTGACTCTCACCCCGCAAGCGATGACAACCAAGAGCACCAGAAGAAGGTTGGTGCTTGACAATTTCTCTATCGCTATTTGTTCTCTAACCCTTTGGATCAATCAACAGGTCAAGATAGTCGAAGCCCGCATTCGAGCAATGGGAATCACAGCTCTGGAAGAGCGGCATTTTAGTTATGCGTTGAAATCCAACAAGGACGATATCGATAAAGCAATCAGTTTGCTGTTGTTACTGGAGGACTCGATCGAAGGAATCATCAGAAATTACACACCAAGTACCAAACTTCTTGGTGCGGAAAATCGTCAGGGAGTGACTTGCTTTCTAGACGCTCTGTTGTTTGCCATGTTCGCTCGCCTCGACTGCTTTGAGGCGATTTTGTACAAATCATTCAACGACGAGCCACGCCGAAAACTTGTCATTCTGTTGAGATTCTGGGTCAATATGCTGCGGTCCGGGAGGTTAATTACAACCGATATCGTACGTCAAGAGATGGTTTCTGCGAGGCTCTCAAACTGACTGCTACTTCATCCAGACAAAACACATTCAGGATGCCCTGGCTGAATGCGGCTGGAAAGATGCAGCTATGCTTAGACAGCAGGATGCCTCTGAAGCATTCACGTTCATCACAGAAAAGCTAGAACTACCACTGCTTACTCTCAAAATGGATATTTACCATTTTGGAAAGGAGGACGCTAGTGACGATCACAAATTCATCAACGAGCGTCTGCTGGAAGTTGCCATTCCACCAGAGCCTACTGACGGGCAAACGCTTACACTCGAAGATTGCCTGGAAGCCTACTTCAACAACAGGATCGAAGTCAAGCGGGATCTAGAACGACGAAACACAGTCAGCTCCACCCGATCAATGGATTCGTTATCCATCTCGAAAGGATTCACATCTCATGTGGAAGAGGTTGAAACAACGCCAACTATGACTCCTGCCCAGTCCACTCATTCAAATTCGCCCCGAGTTGAGAAGCCAAGTCCATGGTCTTCTTTCTCGGAATTCAGTGAATCTCTATCAGCACGAAGAATTGGTCGGCGAGACAGTATAGTTCGCGAGCGGTTCGTTCCAGAATCCACGGATGATACTACAAGCGCCGAGAATTCATCTACCCCGGAAACTGAGCCTCAACGGAGGGGTATTTACAGAAAAGAAGTGATGATGCCCGCATGGCAGTTCTTCAGCCTCATTCGTATGTTCCTCCACCACCCGTCAAAATTTTGATAGATACCGTGCTAATGGTTGTACTCACACAGCATGGTATACTGATAATACCCCAACCAATGATGCTCAGGTTGCGGCACATTTCTCTTCCAAGAGACCTATTCTTGGCATGTGCTTGAAACGCTACTCATTCCTTCCAAATGGAAAAGCTGTTCGGCTGAATACATACGTTGATATCCCAACTGAAATCGGCCTGCCCCACTTTATTCAGGATGACAACCTCGATGCGAATGCCCCGATCTACGGGAACTTCAAATTGTCCTTGCAAGCAATGGTCTGTCACCGGGGCAACTCGGTCGATTCTGGGCACTACATCTCTATTGTTCGAGGCACAAGCCCTAACATAGCACCGCCGGGCTCTAGTGATAGCTCAGGTCACATTTCCACTGAAACACCCAAACACTGGATGCGCTTTGATGACTTGGCCCAGGAACGGGTGACTCTAATTGACGTCGAACAAGCGCTGAAGACGGAGTCGCCCTATCTTCTATTCTACCAGATCCTACCCATTGATCAGGATGCATCCATGGCAAATTATCTAAGCCATGCCCCATCCTCTCAGGCCTCGGATGCAACGCTTGATGTTGACATGGTAGAATTCTCCAAGAAATTCACGAACCAGACTATTGAGGAGACAACCGACGGTAGTATCACTGAGGATGGATGCTCCGCTCGACCCAGCGTTGAAATAACTGCACCAGACAATGTCCCTCAACTCTCAACCAGCGGCGGGCGACCGAGTAGCATTGTGTTTTCAGAAGCTAGCAACAACCCTCCTCAGCCTCGGTCAATACCTGCTTCATCGCCACGACTAGCACCTATGGAAGAGGACAGCGGCAAAGGATTCCCCTTCTCACGGCGTGGGTCCCGCGCCACGAAGAGCAACTCAGGAAGCCGTGCTGGTAGTCAGTCTGGTGAAAACCGTATTGGTGCAACCTTTTCCCGATTCGCTGGCCGGCTTAGTAGAGACAGATTCACTATCGACAGCGAGGGTGAGGCCGACGAATCAGCTATTGATGTGGACGAACTCGCCCCTGAGGACGGAAAGCTGGGGCTGCCTCAATCAGCCGAAGGTAAAGAGAAGAATGGACGAGGGCGCACTAAAGATCGTGGTATGAAAGGAAAGAGCAAAGATAAATCGAAGGAAAAGGTCCGCAAGCCAGAGCGGGAATGCACTGTGATGTAATATGGGACTCGGTACTTATTTCTGGTGGATTCATGATACCCCCAAGCACATATGTTTCTAATGATTTCTGCTTGGCATTTTTCTTATTCTTCTTCTTCTTCTCGATTGATGATACCCAATGCATGAAGCACGAAGATATTCATTCTATAGAAATTGAGCTCCTAGATCTACCTGGTGTCATTTGATTCCCCACTTGTATCACTCCCAGCCTCACGTAGTTAACTTGTGGCCTCAGGCAGCAAGGCACGTAACTGTCCTCCGCATTCCAGCTTGTCTTCCCTCGTCAACCTTAAGCTCCAACAGCTCCTCTGCAGCTTGCCCGGAACCGACGGGCGGCATGATATAGCTGGTTAAAATGGCGCTGGATGGATCCAGCAGTTATGTTGCTCCCAACAACCTGACCGAGCCTGCAGACTCCCTGCCCATCTTCGACGTGCAGCGGGTGCAGCTCCAGTTCCCCATCGCGGCCGACTTCGTGGCGGCGCAAGTCGCCAACAATGTGCTGATTTTGGCTCTCTCGACCAACCGAATTCTCCGGATTGATCTTGATTCGCCAGAAGATATCGATGGTAAGATAGATCATAGTCCTTCCCCGCAATCGTGACAACTGGACGGAACTTACCAGTGTTCATTCACAGACATCGACCTGCCTAAGAAGTCCTCGGAGATCGGTTTGATTCGCCGCATGTTCCTTGATCCTTCTGCATCACATCTTATTATCAGCACTACCCTCGGCGAAAACTACTATCTCCATACCCAGTCGCGACAGCCCAAGGCCCTGTCCCGCTTAAAGGGCGTCTCTATCGAAAGCATTGCGTGGAACCCTTCGTTACCAACTGCCTCAACACGCGAGATCCTTCTGGGTACGACGGATGGAAATGTCTATGAAACATACGTCGAACCATCGACAGAGTTCTATCGACGCGAGGAGAAATACGTCACTTCTGTTTACAAGGTGACAGACGCGTCACCCGTCATTGGGATCAGCGCCGAGGCAGTTTCCTCGAAAGCCGACCAGAGAAGGATTATCGTCGCAACGTATGGAAGCTTGGTTCATTTCTTGGGTCGAGTCGGGTCTACAAAGCATGGTCGGGAAGGGGGTGGATCTATATATGCGGAGCTTTTCCAACGCGAGACGCCCCTGAGCTATGAAATTCCGCACCCGTCTGGCTCTGCGCCATCGATATTGACAGTCTCATCATCTGCATCTACGGCGGGGGCACATCAAGCTGCTGGATATACTGAAAAGGAGTTTGCGTGGCTCAGCTCCCATGGGATCTACCACGGCCAACTTGCCTCTTCGTCTCCATTTGACAACGCAAAGATGCTCCCACGGTCGAAGTTCCCTGCCTCTGAATCCGCCCGAGGTGGAAGGAAGATGATCCAGGATCCAATCACGGCAATGGCCTTGTCGCAGTGGCATATTTTGGCTCTTGTTGAAGGAAAGGTCGTTGCAGTCAACCGTCTAAATGAAGAGATCGTGTACGAGCAAACAGTCTTAGAGCCTAGACAAAGTTCTTTAGGTCTTCTGACGGATCTCACTCAAAATACGTATTGGCTTTTCACCAGCCAAGAGATTTATGAGGTTGTCGCCAATGAGGAAGATAGAGATGTGTGGAAGGTCCTTCTCCGCGCGCAGAAGTTTGATGAAGCACTTCAATATGCGCGCAGCGCTGCACAGCGAGATGCTGTCATGACTGCCTCGGGTGATTCTCTAGCCAAAGAAGGCCGTTTCTTCGAGGCGGCAAAAGTATGGGGCAAGAGCAGCAAAGGGTTCGAGGAGGTTTGCCTGACAATGATCGACAACAAGGAGTATGATGCTTTGCGGAAGTATCTCTATTCGCAGATTTCGACTTACAAAAAGGCATCTGTCATGCAGAGAGTCATGGTCGCAAGTTGGCTAGTGGAACTTTTCATGTCCAAACTGAACTCGTTAGATGATAATATCGCAACCAAAGCGGAGTTAACCGACGGTGCCACCACTGGAGAGATCAAAGATGAACTTGGCACTGTTCGAGCCGAGTTCCAGGAGTTTGTCACCAAGCACAAGGCCGACCTGGATAAGAAAACCGTCTATGGCATCATCAGCAGCCATGGTCGTGAAGAAGAGTTGCTTTTCTTTGCGACTGTTGCTAGTGACTATAACTACGTTTTATCTTACTGGATCCAACGAGAGAAGTGGTCTGAAGCTTTGAATGTTCTACAGCGACAGAGCGAGCCCGACGTCTTCTACAAGTACAGCAGTGTACTTATGACACATGCGGCTACCGGGTTAATCGAGATCCTGATGCGACAAACCAATCTGGACCCCGAGCGGCTTATACCCGCGCTTTTAAATTACAACAAGACCGCCAGTGTCGCTCTGAATAATAATCAGGCCGTGCGATACTTGAATTTCATCATTGTCAACCATCCGCATCCATCTGCCGCTGTCCATAATACGCTCATCTCTATTCATGCCTCGAGTCAGTCCGCTTCGGAAGCTGGGCTGCTCACCTATCTCCAGTCACAACCATCCTCGCCGCCTCCATACGATGCGGACTTTGCTCTACGACTGTGCATCCAGCACAAACGAGTGCAGTCATGTATCCACATTTACAGCGCCATGGGCCAGTACCTGCAGGCAGTAGAACTTGCCCTGGAGCATAATGATATCGAACTCGCTGCCATCGTTGCCGATCGCCCCGAAGGCAACAATAAGCTCCGTAAGAAACTCTGGCTTCTGGTGGCCGAGAAGAAGATCCGTCAGCCAGGCACCGGGATCAAAGACGCGATCGAATTCCTACGTCGCTGCGAACTTCTCCGCATTGAGGATCTCATCCCGTTCTTCCCGGACTTTGTGGTCATCGATGATTTCAAAGATGAAATCTGTACCGCTTTGGAAGATTACTCGCGTCATATTGATGCTTTGCGTCAGGAGATGGACAATTCAGCCAACACGGCGCGCCAGATCCGCAATGAAATCGCTAGCCTGGACACCCGCTACGCAATTGTGGAACCTGGCGAGAAATGTTGGATTTGTTCATTGCCTTTGCTGAGTCGCCAATTCTTCGTCTTCCCCTGTCAACATGCCTTTCACAGTGATTGCCTGGGTAAAGAAGTGTTAGAGGGGGCGGGAGGCAAGAAGAAGTATATTCGGGATTTGCAGGCACAATTGAGCCAGGGAGACCTTTCCTCGTCCCGGCGAGAGGATATTGTGAAGGAGCTCGATGGACTCGTTGCTGAGACTTGGTGAGTCCTCCTCTCGTATCAGAAACTATCATTGACTAACCATGTATCAGTATTCTTTGTGGTGATCACGCTATCAAGCAGATTGACAAGCCCTTCATCGCTGCCTCAGAGACAGACGAGTGGGCTCTCTAAATGACTTGAACCCGAGTCATGTTTCACATGCTTTCGGTCATGACTGCCTTATGTCTTTGAAGCGACTTTTAAACTTTCTCCGTTCTGCAATACCCTCTTTCTTGGACTCTTTTTTTTACTGCATGATCGTAAATAGCTATGAATATACAACTTGGAATCTGGCTTCAAATGCAAAGTAGCCAAGTGCCCCCAGTTCCCCACGATAATCCGGCCCAATAACATGGCGGTGATAAGCGTGTGTTCCAGCTGAAGAGCATCTATATTTGTTTTGTGAGACTCTGAATGTGGCGTCTGCGCGAGACGTGGAGCTTCTTTTGTGGTGTTTCTCCAAGCACAAAGCCGCTCCCCGCTTTTACCTTTGGACTTGTCGAAATTAAGCCTCGGAAAAATGCAATAATAAGCGGTTCCCGTCCCTTCACGATGGATTCAGTCTCGCAGACACAATTTCAGATCCAAACCCAATTCGCAGAATCCAATGCAATACCAACTTTCCATTGAAGTCTTCGGCACAGGCGAAGACCCCAAACATCGTTCCCACTGGGGCTTTGTCATCCATCAACCACCGCGAACATTCGGCGACCTCCTGCACGTCCGCCCCGTCGATGTTGATAGACTCTGGTACGAGTTTGAACCGCGCTTTGGCAGTGATCTCAATATTATGCAGGCATTGGGTCTGTGTAAGCTTGCGACGCTGGATTCTCAGCAGAGGAGACTCGCCATTGAGGTCATTAGCCAGGAACCGGCTCCGAGGGATGGGAGGAGAAAGTGCCAGGATTGGGTGTTTAGTACATTGATCTCCCTGGAGGTGGAGGAATTAGTCCCATCTGGGACGTCGGAGTTCTGGAAGGAGATGGTCGGAGTATCTGCGCACGGTGTTCAAAAGGCTGTTGGGGTGAATTGGAGTTCAATTGCGAAGTAAAATGTGTGATGAAATCAGTCCATCGTCTAATACATGTTAATGATATTCGACAATATGTGAGAATGAATCTCCGCTGGGAATCGAGCTTTGGGTGTCTGTATTCCATAAACCCTCACGCAATGGTATAGAGCATTCAATCCGAATCCAGACTCGCCAACAAACTCGCCGACGGCGCAAAAAACGTCGTGCCCGTCAAGGGAGTCGAGAAATCCAAAATCCGATCATGCAAGCCAGGCGGATCCCCAACGAACATCCGTTCCAACATCTTCTCAATAACCCACAGTCTCCGCGTGTACCCGATAAAATAAGTTCCAAACTCCCCTTTACCAGGCGATCCAAACGGCATGTTATCCCTCAGAATGTCATGCTCATTCCCAGCTTCATCCTCAATGGTGTTTAGTGTCTTATGAGACCGTTGCCCCTCCTCCGCATCATCCAACTCCATATTTTCCAATTTAGTCCGTCCAATAATCTTCTCCTGCATCTCCACCGGCAGTTTCTTCCATGATTCAAGATCATGCGTATACTTCTGCACAACAATATAACTTCCACCCTGCGACGAGGAATCCTCCTCGGCAACGAGCACAGTTGGTGGAACAGCCGGACCAACGGGGTTAGCAGTTCCGTCTACGAAACCAAGTAGATCCCGTACATCGAAGTAACGGAATCCGACTGTTTCGTCGACAACTGTCACTGCATCGCCTAGTTGGTCCATCAGCTGGCGCTCAAACTCGAAGCTGAGATCTCGGCGCTCAGCGCGGATGTGGAAGAGTAGGTCTCCTGGTGTGGATATGGCTGTATGTTTAGATCCCTTGACCTCGCGGAAGGGGTGGAGTTCACTTGGTCGGGGGAGGCCGGTGAGGGTATCCCAGATTGCGCTGCCAATGCCTACTGTACAGGCAAATTGGGCATTCAAATCGCGGATGGCGACATTTTTGGCGAGACTGTCTAGGCCAGCGAGAGTTGAGCGGATTGTCTTGATTGAGTCGGGTTTGTTGGTTGCTGTTACGACAAGGAAGGTTGCTGACGAGGTTAGTGGTGCGTCGACGCGCTGGGGCTCAACGGCGCCTCTTTGGCTGCTCATGCTGGCTGTATATCCGTGTGTGGCTTTCTGTCCAATAGGGAATTTGCGGGGGGTGAGGGGTCCTTGGGGGGTTGTGGAGAGGTATCTCGTATGTCTTAAGGGTGCAATTGACAGAGATATGTGGAAGCCCCGAGCTCGAGATGCGGTATTTAAGTAGAAATGTACTAGGCTTCCTCTGCTCATATTTGATAACAGATGCAATGTAAGATTAGATGAATCCTATGGAGGAGATTGGATTATTTCCCAGAAATCCTTAGTGGTCGAGTCGATGAAAGCACCACTTGAGTGATGATGTCAGACGGATGACAGCGCATCAATGTCCTAGAATAGACCTTAGTAATCCGCATTGAACGATGATTGATAACAGAAAAAAGTAAATAGAAATGGTTCCTATTCTCCAATCTTCTATAAACGTAGCTTGGATGTAATTTGAAACGTGGATATCTGATTGGCGGACCCGATCTATACTACCGCGCCGTATAACCACCATCCACCATCAACGAAGACCCGGTCACAAAAGAGCTGCGCCCACCAGCAAGATACAAAACTCCATCAGCAATCTCCTCCGGTCTCCCCATCCGCTCCATAGGCACCATACTCCCAACCCGCTCAATCATCGCCTGCAAAATCTGCGGCGACTTGGTCGTAAGCGGCGTCTCAGTATAACTCGGACAAATATCATTGATTCTCAATCCCTGATTGGCATAATCATCCGACGCAGTCTTCGTCAACCTGATAACAGCATGTTTACTTGTCGTATAAGCCGTCGACAGCGGGATCCCAACAACACCCTGGATAGAAGAGAAATTGACAATCGATCCCGGCTGTATAGGTCTTCCATCAATACTGGACAGAATAGGGTCCTGCTTAAGCATGATTCTAGCCGCAGCGCGAAGAACAAAGAATGTCCCGGACAGGTTGATGTTGAGGATGCGTTCCCAGTCGCTTGTTTCGCAGGATGCTGCACCACCTTGGTGTTTCATGGCGATACCGGCTGCGTTGACTACGTAGCCGATGCGACCGAATTTCTTTGCAACTTCTTCGACTACTTCGTTGACTCTGGTTTCATCTGCGATATTGGTCGGGAAGACTTCGATGCGGATGAGGTTGGTCACGCCTTTTTGCTTTTGCTTTGCTTCGATTTCGGCCTTGACTGCGTCTAGGGCCTCTGAGTTGATGTCGAGGAGGGCGAGGCCGGAGGCACCATCGTTGGCGAAGGCGTTTGCGCAGGCTTTGCCGATACCTGAGGCGGCTCCTGTGATCAATGCGATGCCGGGTACATCCATTGTGGGCTTTTTTGGTGTAGGAGTAACTAACTTGAACGGTGTGAGAGGAGACCAGGAATAAATAGTGTTAGAATCGTTATGTTCAGAGGGGTTCTGTTGATACGCAACTTTGGAGAATTGGTATACTTCGCAGTGGGGTTCGCGGATGCCTTCCTAAACCGCCAGATTGCCGTTATCGCAGATCAAAACAGGCAGGTGATATATCGCCACGGAGTGCGGGGAATATCACGCGCATTGTGGAAGGTGGGTCTTGGAAAGACTACATCGCAATGGTAAAATATCAGCCTAGAGGTAGGAAGGTATTCTTGGAAGCAATTCAGTTGCAATGCTTGAGTCATCCTTGCTGTCATGCCACTCAACATAAAAGCACTGGCGTAGCTTCCAGCCCGAAGATCGTGGTCATGCAGCAAAATCGCGGTCTTGAAAATGGGGTCAGGATGGTTAGGGTATTTGATCAAATTTATGATTTTACAGCTGTCTTCTTCGGACTTACCATCAGCTTTTCAATGGACAGATCGTCCATGTCTATAAATATCCTTGCTTTCGCAATTTTGGCCCATTGATCTCCGACAGTGAGGATTGCCTCTGATGATAACTGAGAGGTATGATTGAGAGCGAAGAATCTGGTCGGATATTAGGCTTCCTCTGAAGAACTGAGATGCTGACGTACTTTGCGCCTAATGCGCAGATAATATGAAGCAACGACTCGCTCTGACGATATGATTCCACATCTTCATCCAAGCGTCGCATGAACGATGGTTTGTGTGCAAATCCATTGCGTCTTAATGGATGGATATGAGCAAAATACTCTTCAACCAAAACCCTCAGCCTCTCGTCATCTGGGAGCTCTGGAGCGTGTAGCCTTCTACCGTTAGCTTTGCAAGGGTCACATAATGCAAAAAGTCAAGGGCGTACCATGCAAGCGAGTTTATCGTACTATTGACAAAAGGTGCAAACAACGATGATCCTAGATTTTGCATCCGAGAGCCTTCTGCTTGGATCTACATCTTCAGACTCATTCTGTACCGCAGATTGTTGTGAAAGTATGCTTTGGCCATCGACGATTTGACGTGACGTGATCGAGAACACACAGTCAATGCCTTTCCCATAGCAATGCATGCAGACGGCCTGACCAGAGCATTTCTGCTTTGCAACACGACATCCCTGGCAAGAATTCACGACTCTTCGTCGTAATATTCCGGCTTGAGTGAAGTCTGTGTTCCAATGTCCTGGCCTACGAGGCCTGTTTCGGGAATTTGGTTTCGGCACAGGTGGACCAGGACAGTTGAGCTTTAAACGATCACATTTCAAGCATATCGGCCATGTCTCGTCGCATTTGACTTTCCGAGCTCGACATATAGTACAACCTGTTTCAAAGTTTAATCTATGTCGACTTCAAACATAGAAGCATAAGGCAGTCTAACCTGATCTAGCTCTTCGACTTTCGGCCCCATTGTCCAGCCTGTGATCGTATCCAATAGACTCTTTAGTTCTCAACATAGCGATGGCCGACATATGCTCAGGAAAGAACGGCTCTCGTATGGCACTCGGCTACATGCAGCGTTGCGTACGGTGACCTGCGGCAGAAATGCCTCCCACATATGGGTTTCTCGTATTCCCCAATCAAACAGGGATTACTTTAATTGTTCTTATTGGCGAGACACATTTTTCTTGAATTAGTGTCAAGATGGTACCATTCTGGCGTTGGCTGACGAGTAGGATGTGACCCCGCAACTCCCGGTCCTCGACGGATGTCGGCTAACTATCTCGTGTCATTGGCTCGCCATGCAAAGGCTGCTCGATTGAACGGAGTATATAAGATATAGAGCAGGCCTACAGGTTGCAGGGTTGTTCACAGCTTAGTTTTGTGCTTCCAGTCTAGTCAATTGTCACTATGAAAAGCGAGGGCTGAACAATGCGTATGTGATCAGTGGACTGACGACCGTCGCTGGCCTTGTTCAGGGGTTCGATGTATCCACTATATCCGCGATCATCGGCACCGATGAGTATAAGAAGGACTGAAACTCTCGCCTCCTTCGTCGACCTCGAGATGAAAAACGTTGACCCACGCCATCAGATGCAAATCATATTCCCGTTGCGATCGCTTTGCCGACACGACCAGATACTGAGATTTAATCTATCTCTGGTGGATATTTTCACTCCAGTTCAGCCGAAACTTCAACTAGACGATCGACGAGGAGCACAGCAAAAGTGACAGAGCTCGCACCCGCGCCAGAGTCGGAGTCTCAACCTCAACATGCGAAACGCTCATCCCGGAAAGCAGAAGAGCCACTATGTAGAGAAAAGGAAGAGACAAAGAGACTGGACAACATGAAAGCTCCCAAAGAGCCTCCGCTGCGTTGATTAAAAATATTGCGAATTTAATAAACAACATTCTAAAATTCGAGGTAATTGGAGTTCATGGTTTGAATTCTGCCTTGTTTGGTACAAGTCATATCGCAAATATTGTCAAGCAGTAATGCTCGTGGACCAGGATACGGAATCTTGCATAATAAGGACCTGCGTGGCTTAGCATCTTACGTAGACGATCGCTCCGCGAGCGACTTGCGAACGCTTATATTACTCATGAGTAGTTCAAAATGAGAAAGGATAACGGTGGACCAATACTCTGCACTGTAATCCCAGCTAACTAACTAATCAAACTAAATATGGAACGCAGAAGAGAACGCAAAACTTAATAGCCCCCAATATAGGTTTACTTGGGACGTCTTCCCGGACGTTTCCACCTGAGTAATCACAAGATCCCCTCAATGCCAGTGCAACTTGTCCATCGATTCTGTGGCATCCGTTTCACCATCTTCCTTTGATGTGTCTCTTTCAAAGCCGATTGCATGACCTAATAGCATTAACATTGTGGCCCCCGTCACACTAATTGTCGACTCTACATCCATGGCAGAGGGTACACGATGTAGATTGTTCTACACAGTGGGCGCTGGTATAGCATTCAAAATGCGAGCATACTACCCGTTTGGTGACCCGGCTTGTTAAGTCATTGCCTGCTGAGATATGAGCCTCTATCAATAACATCGTTCTTTGAAGTGGTATGCATCTCACCTGTTATCTTATCTAGATCGTAGGTTACTAGCCAATCGCCAGCAGGCTCATACTCAGGTAATTTAAGCTCTGGATTGTGCCTGTTTAGCCCCTTGGCAAACAGTACCCTAGCGTAGACAGGGTCGAATACGAATGTCGTTTCGCCGGTTTTTCTATTTCTTGTTTCTGCTGTGGCCGTAATCTCGTCTATAGCAGTATACTCGTCTGGGATAGGGATAGTTGCTCTCTCAATTTGATTCTTGATATGCTGAGCGCTGACATTATCGTAACGGGTGTCGATAAAGTATAATTGATCTCTTCCGGCTGCTGCCACATATGGAGTAGCTGGTGCGACAATCTGGAAGCCAAGTGGTGTTTCGATAAAATTTGGCACGTAGCTGCTATTCCGATATTCCTCCTGATAGGTTGGGGAGCCATCGCAAAATTGGAACGAGCTTAATATCATACTGATGAAGAGTAGGAAGAGCATACTAAGTAAAACTATAGGTTAAGCTTTTTATAACTGTGGGCACTTCACTAGGGCATCCTTCTTACTATTAGATATCTTCCGAACACAGGGTGGAGCGCCAAGTAAAGAGCGAAGTAGGGTAGAGTTAGCCAATGGAGCGCAGCTAGAGGATGTAGGTCAGACTAAGGCTTACCCACAGGGCTACGAGTGCCAGAAGATATATATTATAACTCAATCACGGACTACCAACGGAGTCCGAAAGATTAGGAATAACGCATCACGTGTTGTGTGGCTTGAAGTTAGATTGCAATATTCAAAATGTTGGAGCCTGGCGAGAAAAAAAGCCTATCTAGCTGACGTAGAAGTTGATACTACGTCGGCTATAACATACCGATGGAAGAAAGACCCGGGGGAGGGCCCGAGACACCTCCACGAACACGCAAGAAACCATCGCTAGGTCCACTAAGGGGAAATCTCGAAGCCAGTGCCACGACTAATAGCCGAAAGCGAACCTATAATAGAGATGCCTTCGCTCCATCGTATCTAGCCGACCAAATTACCACTAATGAGGTGTAGAAATTGATTAGCACGCTGAAAGCTATCATCCATAATGCCATCATAGCCAACCAAAATAAACTCTAGGAGATTAAGCATAAATTGAATATCCTCTAGCAATAGAACGAGAAAGTATATTATGATACCCTCCTAGCCCCGCCCATGGGACGAACTAAATGCTTTGGACCACAACGCTCCACTCTCATGGGGTTTGTCAAAGTCTTTCACAATGTATTGTTATAGGGAAATAATGGATGTTTTATTATCCGATTTCGCCCGATTCGCATAAGAATCGCCTACGTCTCCTACTTAACGAGGGAGAGGATAGACATTCTTCTTTTCTTCTTTAAGAATTAGTCTTAGAATATTCTACCTATTACTAATATTCTCCTCTTCTTGCCTAGCTATTATATTTTCCTACTAAAGACCTAGCAGGTCTAGGTCTAGGCTAGGGCCGGTTATCGCTAGGTCGTGCGGAACTTCGGAAGCCTACTTATATTTATCGATTATATTCCCTGGGTCCCTGACGTTGCTCTTTATCTTTGTCGCTCTCGTAATTAGTGTTCTTTAATTTTTATAAGTAGGAATCATGGTTCCTACGGCCACCACGTACCTAGTGGCTTAGAAGGATCACCGAACATGACATAAAAAGGCACCAACTCAAAGACCTCGAAAGCCATAATTTATTTTCTTATCTTTTAATTGCGTTCTATGTGCCTACTTGTAGGTACGTACAAGTTCTTACTGTCGATTAACCAGCCTTATACTTACATACCCTGCTTTAGTCCTCTCGACTGGTCAGTAATACACGCGAATGGCTATGGACCATTGATGCCAAATTTAAGTTACTGACATTAATATAGGAAATATAGGAACTAGGCTTTCTCTAGTTTGGGGCCATTACTTATTGCTTACAGAGTTACTGTGTATTCGGCACATTTTGCTTTGCCGCTACGATCCACCTCTTTTTCCTCTTCCAGAAGACATGTGGCAAATCTCTGGAAGAGATTGACATCATTTTCGAGGAGAATATCTGGGCGTTCAAAGCTAAGCAGGAGCCTAGTTGCTTGGCTGCTGATATCAAACAAGCGAGAAAAGATTTAAGTGTAGGTAAATTGGGAGTAAGCCATGTTAAGCAGCAAGAGTATGATTAATCCATATTGTATGTAGCAATCTAGAATTCGGAATGTTTGACAATGCCAGAAACATTAAGACCTTGATTCTGGCTATGGAGCCTCCAGGACTTGGAAACGGTCAGGTTCAAACATGAAATCTAGCCCTTGAGATGGTTTATTTCTTTTGAATCTTTCGTCTCTAGCCTAAAGCTCTTGTGAAACAGGCTCCAGTATTGTTTTCTTCGGACTTAGATGATGCATTGCAACTGGAAACATTGCAAATATTTGAGTCAAGGCTATCGCAATCATTCTTGTCCTCAAACAGCAGGAATAAGGTAGATGAATGCAAGGAAACGGGTTCTGCAGGCTGCTGACTGCGGACCCACGTTAGACTCTTAAGTCCGCCCAGATCTCGGAACCTCCGAAGAAGTCTATGTAACATATCTCGTAACATTAAATCCGCTTATTAGATCCTATGTGTTCATTCCATATGCCCGAACGTATATAAAGGTGACCTCGCTCTCTGAAAATTGAGCATTATCTTTCTCTTCACATATCTACCCACATATCTACCACTCAAGCTTTCATTTCCAGACACAGAAGCCATGTCTACCTCTGAAAGACCCCAGACTTTTCTATCTTCTTACCGCCAGCTGGCACCATCTGCATCCGTCCGAGTTTCTCCACTATGCTTGGGTGCGATGACCTTTGGTCTCGCACATGCCGAAAGGTATGGTGAGATGACCAAGGAGACTGCATTTGACATCATGAACGCCTTCTACGATGATGGCGGTAACTTCATTGACACCGCCAACACTTATCACGAGGGACAGTCAGAGCAGTGGCTGGGAGAGTGGATGGCCGACCGCAAGATTCGGGACCAAATCGTGCTGGCAACAAAGTACTCTAGCCCTTACTCCAATGACCCGAAAGCCATTCGGGCGAACTACAATGGTAACAGTACCAAGTCCATGCGCCTCTCTCTTGAGCGCTCGCTTCAAAATCTGCAGACAACGTATATCGATTTGTTCTACGTGCATTTCTGGGACTACACCACGTCTATCCCAGAGTTAATGCACGCTCTAAACGACCTCATCTCCTCTGGAAAGGTCAACTACTTGGGTATTTCAGATGCCCCCGCCTGGGTGGTTACCAAGGCGAACCAGTATGCCCGATGCCACGGTTTACGCCAGTTCGTGGTATACCAAGGCATGTGGAACGCAGCGATGCGTGACTTCGAGCGAGATATCATTCCCATGGCAATGGACGAAGGAATGGGTATCTGTCCCTACGGCGTTCTGAATCAGGGTCGCTTCCAAACAGCTGAAGGATATGAGCAGCGGAAGAAGCATAATCCTGGACGCAACTTCATACCTCTCTCCGCTCGGGACCAGCAGGTCTCTAGTAAGCTTGACGAAGTGTCTAGAAAGACTGGTCATACCTTGTTCAATATTGCCTTGGCATATGTCATGCATAAGGCTCCTTACGTGTTCCCCATAATCGGCGCTCGAAAGATCGAGCATCTTCAGGGCAATATACCGGCGCTGGAAGTTCGTCTGAGCGAAAGTGACATTGCTGAGATAGATACGGCTTATGAGTTCGATCACGGTTTCCCGCATACTTTCCTCAGTGGGACACTGTTTGATGGCTCTAAGCCTAAAGGCGCTTTTGGTCCCCAGGATGTATTCCTCACCGGTGCGACAAAGACCCGATTTGAGTGGGTGGAAGGACCGAAGTCCATTAGCTTTCAGAAATAGTTGCTAGGATGACCAACTCATCCAATCTGGAGTGTTAGGCATCGTCTCAAATTTGGACTCAACTTCGTCAGGAAAGGTAGACTTTTGCTGAATGGTTCGGAATTGCTCTTTATAAGTGATCCAACTCGCCCGGATACAGTGTATGTAAGGAGGCCGGCAATAAGGGCCGGACTTTAGGGTTAAGGTGAGTGGGCCAAGTGGGTCATGGTGTCAGCAATCTGCAGAACAAGATCTTTAAACTGCCGAAGTGTCAGCATTTTGCAACATAGAACTCTTCTGCTGTCTAGGAGACTTCACTTCCCGAAGAACCCGAAACCTCGAACAGAATTCAAAATGTCAGCCCGTCAGCATGATCTTGCTGTTGTTACTAAAGAGCGCATACCGCTTACCAAACCGGAGTTATCCTCGGCAGACGATTGGCATGGCCTAGCCGATGCTAAGGAGCGCAGGAAAAGGCAAAACCGATTAAATCAACGACGGCACCGTACGTTACTCCCATTAAGTTATGCATTCATATATACTAAGCTATATCCGTACACAGGCGAAGAGGCTAGAAGAAAAAGACATGCAAATGGACAGTCAAACAGTCCTCATTTCTTGTCTCCATCCATCGCAGCTGGACAATCACTTCAAATAGAGCATAGTCTCAGTAATCATCAAGATCCAAATCGACAATTTACGGAACTTGAACAGCTGGCAATACTTGCTGCATCCACTGTCCCTCAATCCAGCAATCGATCTTCGAGTCAAGACAGTACATCCTGCGCAGAACGGTTCTCGTCCGCCCCATATTTGACACTTTGGTACACAATGCCATGTCCCCAGCAGCGAAAGGCATTGATAGAGCAACTCGCCACATTTCACAATAGCTATCTCATGAACTGTCCATTATCCAACCACCTCCTCACCTTAACAAAACTGAATGTTCATCGCGCCTTCATGTGCAACATGGCGTCTCTAGGGATTACCTGGGAATGGATGCAAGAGGATTCAGTATCCCCGTTCTACACGATAGGGCCGGCAAAGGAGGTCGTACCAACGCGGCCGAACATGCTTCCAACAACTCTCCAGAAAAGCAATGAGCACCATACCTGGATTGATTTGTTCCCCTGTCCTCTTATGCGAGATAATCTAGTGAGGGCGGGAAACGAATGGGATGATGAAGATCTATGCACGGATGTTATGGGCTTCTGGGATGGAGGTTCACCTGATCCTCAGGGGCTGATTGTTTGGGGTGATCCTTCTGATATTCGAAATTGGGAACTTCAACCGGGGTTCGTGAAGAAATGGGGTTGGATTGTTCGAGGTTGTAGTGAGATTATACGCTCTACAAATCAATGGAGGGCGAAGAGAGGCGAGAGACCGTTGTTTGGGGCGTCGTTTCTTGCCTCCGCTTAAAATTATACAAGACTCGTTTATGATATTGAGTAGCGTAAAATCATTATGAATTGATTCTAACCCGTTTTGAGACACAAGTCCTTTCAGCCTTGAAATACATTATAGTACTACGCATGACTTGGGTGTACTTATTGCATGGTAATGTATTTTCAAAGTATGTGCAGCATGCCTGGATAACGCTAGGTGGCATCTGGATACCAGACAGGAATGGAGAGCCATGGATATGAACAGAACTCGAATGGCTATAGAGAAAACGGATCTCTGTGAAGCCATCGGCATGATGGGATCGCGCCCGAAAATTGCCAAAAGGCCGAATCACTTATTTTCAAACACGAATTCAAACCCGCTTCTCCTGTTGTTATGTAGTTTCTTGAGATGATATAGGTATATAACCACCGATGAACTCCAGTAAAAATGTCAAAAATAAACGGCAGATAAATCACACCTCACCCCATGCGCCGAGCCCAGCTCCGACGCCAATAGCACTGCTACTCTCGACACTACCACCGATGTCCCAGTAGTTGCGACTTGATCCTGTGAGGGTTCGGCGACTAGAGATAGCTGAAATCTTCGCACTTTGACTCGCACAGCTCGAGCTGGGTCGACGAAGGTGGGGTCGGAGTAAGGGTGATGAGACTCCCACAGGACCTGTAACACCTGCATATTGAGCGGGCCGACGGGCTTGCGTTTGGGAGCAGGAATGTGCCCGTGCAACAAGGGGATGGTGGTGGCGGATCATGGCGGCGCGGCGAGAGGCATCTTGTGTGTTGCGAGGGGGTGGCGTTGAAGTGTATTTGTCATTTGGCATGTATCCTCGGCGTGTGAAGCGGGTACGAAGGTAGCGGAAGACCATCATGGCATCCAGGCCATGTTCCCAGTACTCTTGCTCTTGCTGCAACCGGGCAGATTCAGAGACTGGGTCTGCTGCAGGATCATCTTCTTCAATGCCCCATTGTGCTTCATGCTCTCGGTTTGATTCGCGAAGAGTGGGGATGAATTGAGGGGATGGCATGGAACCATCGATTTCCGTATTGGCAGACGTTGAGTCTGCGTGTTCAGTAGGCTTTTGGGAGAGCCCACTTTCAGCCAAGCGGTCGAGGGACATGCCTGCATATTCACTCGTGATATCCTTGGTCATCTGGTAGTAAGTTGTAAATGCACCCGGGTGTTCGCAAAGCTGATGTACCAAGATCCCAAGCTCGTGTGCAATGCGTTGAAGTACATGGCTCTGCCATATAGGTGAGTCTGACCGATCTGGATCCGGTTCGCGGGCCAGAACAGTCTCCATATTGAGCTCCCCAGACTGGTCTGCCAAGTGTGGCCCCTCAGGTAATGATTCCCCGAAGATAACAGAGAGTAAAGAGTCATCGATGCCAATCAAGTCCCGAATCACCTTCCGAGTAATGCGGCGCCAGAAGGTCTCATCTGTCTCCGGGTCCGCTTCCGTTTCTGCTTCTGGTTCAGACGCGGCATCTGGCAATGCTCCAGTGATCCGGGCTGGTGAAATCTCTTCAATAGGATCATGGATACTTGATCCACTAACACGACTGTTCCGCCGCCGAGTTTGGCGTTCAATCTCCTGCAGCAAGGCCCGACTCTGATCCATCCTCCACTGCTCGATCCGCTGCCAGCGGTCGCGTTCAATATTTGTCTCCCCTTCATCAACCGTATCCAAATGCCGTTGCACACTTGTTCGTCGACGGGGGGAGGCATATTGCCGCCGTTGAGGATTATACTGCTCATGCTGCCAGAGCTGCTCTTGAGCTAGCTGACTCGACGCTTGGAAACTACCTAAGCCATCGTGGGCTGGAAGCAAGGCCGCCGGTCCTTGATCTACCCGTGCGGGGGATGTGGCGGGCAGTGACGGGGCGCGAAACGCATGCAACCCATCGTCCAAGCTATCCAACTCGGTACCATCTTCGTCCAGCTGGTCTTCCAAGGCCTCGTCGTCAGCCGCATCACCCTCCAGGCCAGCTGCGGATCGAGTTGCGGTGCCAAATGAGCCAAAGTCACTCAGTCGAGAAGCTCCTGCTGTCTGCGTACGGTCGGTGGAGGTCGTGTGCGTATGGGCGGTCGGAGAGAACAGTACCCATTGTGTTGTGTCGTCATCTTGCTGTTCTTGAGTAGAAGGTATGATATCGAGAGGAGGAGGGGGCTGTGGGGTCGAGTATGAGGTTCTCCTTCGAGAAGCTTGGGGAGGGACCCGGAATGCCATGATTGCTGGTCTCGGGCAGGCACAGGACCAGATAAGGCTTTCAAGGTTCCTTAATGATGTGGATCTCCCCCGCAACGAAACACCGCAGAGGCGGTCAGATGCGGAGAGTCCGTTGAAAATGGTATTTCCCACTCAACAGAGGTCGGTTCGAATATTGTAGAATGAGAGGACGAGAATCTAGGAAGAACGAAGACAAGCGTGATGTTGGGGGATGATGATGCGTTGATAACGAAATCCGGCGATAAGGCGGTGGAGCCCCGGATGATTCAAGTAGCGGTATCGGACCACTCTATACACTGTCAAAACAGTTTGCTGGGAGGAGATAGAGGTGAAAGTCGAGTTGAGAAAGCAAAGCTTTTGGCCATATAGGAACCGGTGAGACACCAGGGGAATACGCATTCAGGGATTATGTCGGGCGCCTCGTCAGCCCAGAAGATGCATACGTTGTACTTAGCGCGATGTGACTGCTCGCGTGTGATTTCCCCAGCAGAACAGGTTGATTTTACAGTAGTGTGTATTCGTACAGCCCCCTGACTGTCCTAAATTTTACCAAATAAATTAACGCAATATTGAAATCAAGC
Organism: Penicillium longicatenatum; assembly: GCF_028827895.1. Taxonomy (NCBI): domain Eukaryota; kingdom Fungi; phylum Ascomycota; class Eurotiomycetes; order Eurotiales; family Aspergillaceae; genus Penicillium; species Penicillium longicatenatum. Next base: position 1,995,561 of record NW_026643120.1, on the reverse strand, counting down.
TACGGAAGAAACGAGTCATGTCTGACGTGGAGTGGCGAAAGGGATCGACAAAGATCTGTCGATTTACGGACTGACTAACAGGGAGAAATGCAATGATACGCTGATCGCCCGCATCTATCATCTTAATCGGATCTCTGGTGTTTCTACCCCTACTTTGGAAATTACTGGATATGCATAGTATGATCGCTTATCGGGGGGTATATACAAGATACATGGCATAACGTCCCAAACAGGAAAAACATCTGTAGATTTCACTGGCCAGCAAGGGCCTCACCAACCCAGTCCATCTGTACCGCGCTCACACCCCGCGCGTAACTGCGGTTCGTGAACACAAATTCGTTATACATGATAGCCTCGACCTTTTTGCCAAATAAGACACTGGAAGGATGGATCGCAACCGTCTGATTGCCGACCACAGTGCGATAGCTACCATCTGGGACAAGGCGAGCAGTATTAGTCGCAAAGCCAGACAGGAAGCTCTGCAAGATGAGCACCGGCGACGGATCATAATGTTGGTCTAGTCGGTCATCACGAGGCAAAAGTTTGGCTTGGCGACATTGACTGCGTAGTTGTTTCCGAACATCCTAGTATGCTTGTCAGCTTACGTAGTCGCGACTTGCGTAGATTCACGATAGAAACGTACCATGACGGACTGCATCGCCCGATGCGACACCAGGTGTCGCTCGGCCCATGCCTTTCGGTCAACATTCTCACCCGCGTAGGCCCGAACCGTTGATAGCATCGTCAGATGATCTCCTTCGCGCCGGTAAAGATCCCGACGGGCGATCTCGGCTGCTTCCTTCTTCTCCTCGGAGGTGGTGTTCAAGAAGATGTTCTCCACGCTGAGGCAGGAAATAATGTCAATCACGTCAAGCAGGCACTCGGTCCCATTTTCGGATGCCGCCAACAGAACTCGTCCAAGGGTGGGTGTAAGCGGCAGCTTGGCGATCTTCAAGCCGACCTCACTAATACCACCGGACTCGTCGAGCGCGTCGATACCCAATAATTGAAGCAAAGCCTTCTCAAGTGCCTCACGCGGAGGCCGCGTCAAGAAGGGGAATCGGACGATGTCATCGACACCACGAGCCTTCATGTTGAGGAGTGCCTGACTCAAATCACATCGGAGAATCTCGGGGGTATTCGTTTCATCAAGGGTTAGATAGTCGCTTTCGGTGTACAGACGATAACATTGGCCAGGCGCTTCACGACCAGCACGACCCTTTCGCTGAATGGCAGCTGATTTGGAAATGGGCTTCACTAGCAGAGAGTCCAGACCAAGTCGAGTACGGAACTGTTTGACCTTTGCTTTACCGCAATCCACCACATACCGCACCCCAGACACCGTCACGGAAGTCTCAGCAATGTTAGTCGCTAAGATAACCTTACGGGTACGAGGCGGGGCGGGGGCAAAGACTCGCTGTTGGGCAACTTGAGGAAGGGCTGCGAAAAGCGGGAGGACTTGGATCCGCGGTAAAGAGGGATCCATCCCAACGGCATACTCATTGACCAAGTTCTCCAGAGCTTCCACAGTCTCTTGACCAGTCAAGAATACAAGAATATCACCAGGCGTCGGCTCTTTGTAATGAATTTGGAAAATGACCTTGAGAGCAGCATCGACGTAATCGTGCACAGGCTCTGGCGAGTATATAGTCTTCACAGGGAATTGGCGACCCTTAATATGGCAGACAGAGATCTGCTTGGAGCTCTCTCCGTCGGTGTTTTCATCCGTCTTACCATTTGCTTCACCGTTCTGGATTTGGGGTTGGTTCTTGAATCCCTCCTGGAAGAAACCAAGTAGACTTTCCATATCCGCCGTAGCACTCATGACCACCACTTTCAACGGGACTCCGCCGCGGCCTTCTCGCTTTCCAGACACCAGGTTTCGCAGAAATCCAGTAGTCAGATCAACGTTGACACCTCGCTCGTGGACCTCATCTACCACAATCGCGCTGTACCGAGTAAGCCACGGATCATGCAGCATCTCTTGCAGAAGCATTCCCTCTGTCAAAAACTTGACCCGGGTACTCGGCGAGGTGGATGTGTCGAATCGCACTGAGTAACCAACCTTACTGGCCGGCGATGATGATCCAAGTGGCGTTCCCATTTCCTCTGCCACACGACGGGCCAGGGAAATAGCGGCGACTCGTCGGGGTTGCGTGATCGCGATACAACCACCCACCGTCACTGACTTGACGGAGCCATCTTTCTGCGGGACCTTCGCTGGTGTTGGTCGGCACCAGAATTCGTTCACCAGAAACTGGGGGATCTGGGTACTCTTTCCGCTACCAGTCTCACCAACCAAGAGCATAACATCTTGCTCCCGAAGCTTTGTTCTGATCTCATCCGCATGTCCAAAAATTGGCAGTTTCTTTCGCTGTTCGTAGAGGATACTGGCTTTTTCCCGGAGGGATGTGAAGTTGGTCTTGGTATCGGTGAGAGACTTGGGTTTGTTGTTTGATTTCCCCTTGGGCGCGGTCTTTTTCGAGGATCGTTGAGAGACCTCCTCTGTTTTCTTTTCCGACTGGACCGCTTCTTTGGCCAATGGAAGGGCTAAGGCAGGTTTCTTGGTTTGGATAGGCTCATGATCGCGAGGCGGTTGGGGTTCGGCGGGCTCGTCGCGCTTCCGTTTGTTACCTCGCTTCTTTTTCCGACCAGTCTCCTCGGGGACTGACGCCGCTGCTAGAGGAGTCTGCTTAGGAGCCGACTCCTCTTCAGCACCAAAGTGAGTATGGACCTTTTCGGGCATTGTGAATGAGGCGTCAACATGGAGAAGCCCGCGACAGCTAATCGGATCCCGAAAATTTTCTCTTATCGATAAGGCGATAAGCCGTCTTATCTCCCGATCCCGGGTTCGGTGCCCACAGCCTCCACACTATATCCACATTCAACATGGCATTGTTTAATAGTCGCCGTCGTCGTGTCGATCTTCTCGTCCTATGCGGCGGTTCCAGACAGTCGGGTCGAGCTCTGTCAACATCGCAAATCTAGGCCCGGATTTCTTTTGCGCCAGTGCTCAGACCTCGTACTTTGTGCCGAGCTGATCTCTAGGGGACGAGCGTAGGGGTTGCCTTCATGTACACAGCGCGACCGATTAACCGCGGAAATGCTTAAACATGCCCCGAGTGCTGTGCAACCAAACTCTAGACCAATCGCTGCGAGCCTGCAATGAACCTGCTTTTCTTTGCCCCGCGGCCATATGGTCAATGTAACCACGAACTGCATGTTGAACAGTTCGATATATCCATTTCCATGCAAGCCAATCACCACGAACAACGCGCTACGTCAAAAGTCTTGCCGCGGAACGTAAAATTCGATAGACTCGGAAGCTGCCGCTGATCATCGAGGATTCTACGTCTAAAAAGGTCTTGAACCATACCCCTTCCTGCACCATTGCATCACTGCCCCAGATCGACCCCGATCTCGTGGAGACGAGCCGCCGCGCTTCGATCGATCGCCAATTTACCAATTGTGACCTACCACTCGCCCTCGTAATAGTTGTCTTGCCTGCCATGCCACAAATTTCTGTTCGCATGGTTCCCCTGCTCTGTAGTAGAACTTGCGCTGTGAACACAGTCGATCAATTGATGCATCAAGACGCACGTCCGTTGGCGGAGTCTGATTAAAGTATTAAAGAAAAGGTAGTTTCCCCAGTCTTCGGAGTTGCACTGCAGAATAAGAAATAAAGAAACTGTTTTTTGTTTTATCCTAACTATGGCAGCTTCAGATTTCCATGCCGGACTGACTAGTCCTGACGCCGAGTCTCTGCGTTCATTTACGGAGACGTTGCCGGATGAGTATCACGAATGGGTCTCTGAATCAGGGAGAAGCTCACGGTAACTAATGAACAATTCATTTTCCGATCTGCTCACCGCTAATCGCATCCAAGAAATGAGCAAATCCTTGACGATTTCCCTTGTCCGCCAAGTCGGCCCCAAAATCTCGACGCCATTGAAGAAGAGAAAATATACCCCACGCCCAGGTCGTCGATCAAGAATATGCGACGAACAGTGACAACAAATGACATCAACATGGGTATGGGTGTGGCTATTACAAATGACCTCCCTCTGCTCCAGCAAATTAATCCCTACGAGGATGCCGAAGAGTTTCACCCAGTGAAAGAGGAAGGCGCATCTTATGACTTGATTGCGCCTTTCGAGGGCGACGATGCGCCACTCCACAAGCTGGAGCGTGTCTCCGATGTCATGTTCGGCACCGAGCATATGCTACATATTCTCAATAATCCGCGCTACCTATCTCGGTTCCGTGAATTTCTTCTGGAAGAGCGGCCACGCTCGATCTCCACTCTCACCTACTACCTCAATGCCGTCAAAGCCTTCAAGGCAATTGAATTTGCAAATGCGCTGGTGCGCTTGTCAGTTGACGTTCCTCCTGCCGCTATTCAGATTGTTCAGCAGAACAGTGACGCTGTGGGGAACACCGCCAACAAAGCTCTGGAACAACGAGTCGAAGATAGCCTGCGTGCTTTGACCGCCGAAGAACTTCCTGCATTTATTACGTCCAGGTGCATCACCATCACCAGCAAGATTGTCGAGGAACGTATTCGTGGCACACTGCCAATGAAGTTCCGGGATACGTCGAATGCTTTAGCGGAAGTCTTTTGCTTAACGGATCCAACAAGGCCTGACAATCCTATCATTTTTGCCTCAGAGGAGTTTCATAGAACAACTCAATATGGCATGGACTATGTCCTCGGGCGCAACTGTCGATTCTTACAGGGACCAAAGACAAACCCGAACAGTGTTCGGCGCATTCGAGAGGCAATTAAAGAGTGTCGTCATCACTCTGAGCTGTTTCTCAACTATCGCCGTGATGGCTCACCATTCATGAACCTTCTTCAATGTTCTCCTCTTTGCGACAGCCAAGGTCGCGTCAAGTACTTCATTGGGGCGCAAATCGACGTGTCGGGACTAGCACTAGACGGCGCACAGATGGAGTCCTTGATTGACCTGCAATCCCGATACCGCGATCCTGACGAGGAAAGTGTGGCAGAGATGCCTGAACCCAGACAAAAAGACGAGTTCCAGGAGTTATGTGAACTCTTCAGTCCTCGCGAATTGAATTCTGTTCAAGAGCACGGTGGCGATCTCTTCCAGCCGCCGAACAGCCGGACGAGTACGAAGAACCATCGGACATGGTTAAAGCGTGGAGGCTCCATGGATAGCGAGAAAGAAGCGATTCGTCTGCGAGATATGAAGTCGCCATTACTCCGTGGGTCTCTTGCCGGTGTGTATGAAAACGTAAGTCAGTCCTCCCTTATATCTGGTGTCATGAGCAAGGGCTTAGTGGTGACTACAGTATTTGCTTGTTCGGCCATATCCGTCTTTCCGCGTCCTCTTTACATCCCCGTCTCTCCAAATTCCTGGCATGCTTCAGTCATCGTTCCTCTCTCGCATTGGTAGTTCTGCTGCTGTCAAGGATGAACTTGTAGAGGCAATGATGCAGGGGCGCAGTGTGACAGCACGAATCAAATGGGTCACCCGATTCAACACTGAGGGTCGCAACCGCTGGGTTCATTGCACGCCTTTGATCGCCAGTAATGGTCAAGTAGGAGTGTGGATGGTGGTTATTGTGGACGACGACGAAGAATCACTAATTAATTGGAGGAACTAAAAGCGCAGGTGTTAGATTTTGGGTTTCTTTTTTGTATTAATAGCACAATATCCCAATCATTTATAATTAGTCCGGAACGTGAAGAATTATTTCCCACACTCCATTCCACAATTATGAAGTACTGTACATATATGCATCACCTCACACTGACGCCCAGAACACAATCTAACTTCCATCAATGCGGATAAAAGTCTGATATTCTCCGTCCTTCAGTGCATTTCCAGTCGAGGCATCCTCACTACCCGGGCCCAGAAGCCGAAGCTTCCACCACGCTCCCGCGCCACCCTGGAGTTGCATACCCCAGGTGGTGACATTATGCGCACCGATGAAGATACCGTCCTGCTTCACGCCATCAATGTAGTGGTTGTATGCCTGGATCATCTCGGTATCCGCACCCAGGCCGTATCCAATGTCTGCTTCGGATGCCACGTCGGTTATGTTGACAGTCCTGAACTCGGCGGTGCCCGAGGTGGTGAGGACGCTGACTACAAAGCCGGTGTCCTCGATGCAGCGCAGAGGAGTAATGGCACTGTACTGTTGCCCGACAATTCCAATCTAACGTTCCAGTTAGCATACATTTAATAAACAAGAGGTCTATGATACGGGAAGGAATATCTTACATAGCCCTTATCAACCTGCTGGTCGATACTAGAAGACCGGCTTCGGAATCCTTCCATCGTGCACGCATTGTTAACATCAGTGGTATTAACACACTGATCCACTATAAGAGCCCAAGGGCCAGAGAAACCAGACGAGATGCCGGTGGCCTGCCACATGGGGAGGTTGTAGCAGTGGAGAGCAACCGGTTCAACAGTAGCTGCCTGGGCAGCAGCCAGGAGCAAGAGACCAGCAAGTAAGAAAGCCATGGTCAAATATAGATGAAGAGGAATAGATGTAGTATAGTAGATTGGAAACAGGGACCGGAATCCGCCTAGTATTTATATTCTAGGACAGAGCCGCAATGTATTCTTCCGAGACATGTACAAGGCTTTTCGGAAGGCGTGCATCAAGCAAATCAATTAGAACGGACCCCTGAGTATAACGATAATTGGTCTGATAGTTAGTGCTATTCCAAGCTTCTTGGCGCGGGCGGTTTCCTTAGGGTTGCACTCGTTAGTGCCTAATCTTTCCCCAAAAAAAAGTCTTTCCAGGGTCCAAAGGAAAGACCCACAGGGCCCACAGGTAGCTGGGCACAATCATCTAGGCCAATCATAACGTTGAGCATAGTAGAATAGACGTCGTAGAACATTTGCCTCTTTTAATTCAGCCTGTTTTGGTGGTGTGCAGACCATATGGGGCCTATGTTACCTATCCGGTCAACATCCGACAGCATTATCGGGCGAGCCTCGTATAAGACACGGCAATGAATCACCTGGTCCGACGTCTCCATCTATGGATTGTCTCTAGCGCTGACCATTTCCCCAGCCGCCCCGCTACCCATAGCTAGGTAGTCTTCAGGTTAGCATGCAGTACCAAAGTACTGTAACTCCAGAATGTAGGTTTATGAGAGCTCAGAATCGAAGCAATATTGTGGAGGGACCGGTCTTCCATAGTGCACGAAACTCCGTTCAAAATTTATATCTATGCCTTTGTATGTTCGTTTTTATATCGTAAATAATGACTTCAATAGACGCCCCAGCCTCTCACGCGTCGGAAAACAAATGCTCGATCATTGCGCAGACCAAACTCTGCCCAGTCATCAGTGAGCTTATTGTGACTCCAAAAGCCGCGCCAGACCAGCTTTGTGTTCTTTGACGGGTTCACGTGGGATTTAGATGCAGATGGGGACCGCAAGCTCAAGTGCATTGTAAAGACATATTTCGGGTCGACGCCCTCAGTCTCCACAGCGATATCTCGCGGATCCGAGGACTCGTCAGGCCCGTTTGGACCTGCCTGCATATTCTCCCCTTCAATTGTCTCTGGGCGAGAAACAGGGGAAGCCAGGCACCAGCGGCCGCGGTGAGCGTGTCTCAGCGCATTCATCGCAACTGCAGGCACAGGATCAGTTGCACCAGATAATGACTGACCTTGATCTGCAAGCTGCCGCTGGTGCTGCTTATGCGAGATAGCTCGGGCGGCCATCATATTCTCCTTATTGATGTGGGGCACCACGTCAACCGGTTCTGTGGTTGACAGCAGAGAAACGACAGATCCGTCCGGATAGAACCGAAGGTAACGGTAATAGGTCACAATATGAATGGGACTGTTCCAAGACACTGTCTGGTGGCTTGATTGCGCACCAGGCCGGGTATAGTTAACAGTACTGATGTAAATACCAGAGAACCGAATGCGTGGATAAGACTGGAACACTTGACTCCATGAAGAAAGAGGCTTTGGGATTTCCAAGGGGCCTCCTTCTGGAAATGGTGTGTACCGTATGCCATCAAGAGCGTAGATTGGATTTCCATAAATATCGCAGGCAAATGTGTAATGCATCCCTGCAAACCCAAACTCAGGATTCTGGCAAACTGCTTTCCAGATTGGTTGTTCATGGGCAAAGTGATATGCCATCCGCTTGCAAACCAAAGCCACTCGGCCAAATGTGGCCGGGTCCCGCAACGCAACATATCGCAAAATCTGTCCTATCACTTCGGAAGGCATCTTGGCGATAGGGCATGGTGGCGGAGGAGTGTTTTCAACAGGCGATTCTGCCTGGGGAATGGGTAGGTGGGCAAAAGATGCAATCAATTCGGCCGTAGGAACACTTTGTACTTCAACAGGGGCTGTAGTCGTTGTAGGGACAGCATCTGCCCGAACAGCTTCTGTCCCGGGTGCAGGCTGCGCAGGCTTTTTCCACACGTGGGCGTAGTGCTTATTCCGGTAAGATTTGTCCACACTTGCGTCTAGCTGTGCAAGAGTCAGACTCAAATGCATGTATAAGTGGCGTATTAGAGAATGCCACTCACCCGGTAGGCCCTGCGGTAATGATGCAGGCTATCACCCAGGTTGCCTGCGTCTTCCTTCTCGACTGCACGCTCGAAATGCTCCAAGGCAGAGCGGGGCTCATGATGATCTTTCCGGGTAAATCCATCTTCCTCAAGCTCTTCCTCTGGTTTCACGGTCAACTGCCCAACCTGTTGGGCCAGTTCCTCGGGATCAAAAGATGCCGGCGGGGGCCCTTCTTCTTCAAGGTCCTTGCGGTGAGACGCCTCATGTTGCCTTGGTGGAAACCTCGTCAGCTGCGGGTCCGGAGCCACAGATGGAGGGGTAGCTCTAGGTTTAGTTCTCCCAGCAACTTCCTCGCGCCACTTGCGGCGGAACGACTCAAGCTCCGGGTTGTCTGCCATGGCGGGAGGGGGGGGCCGGCGTCCGGTCTCGGAGATCGGTCGCGATTGATAAGCCCACTTGAGGGGTCCACTGGGGACAGAAAGATCAAAGCACAAGAGAAGGACAAAAGAAAACTAAACAACAACTGCAGTCGACGCCATTGATCGTGAAAGAGGAGTTTTGGTTTCTCCGAAGTGTGAGACCTCGAGATTCGGTGAGCAGTGTAGAAGAGAGAGAAAGCCGGGAAGCTTATCTCCGTTCGCCACCTCCCGCAAAACCCCGAAAATCTTCAAGACGTGACGCATCATTCTTCTACACCTCAGCCGCTCGCGTCGCAAGCACCCAGTATCGCCAAATTATCTCCAGGCGGTGCCTATCGATTGAATGCCGACCGGGCTGGATTTTACCGCTACTCATACCCCTCCAGGTCCTCCTGGTAGCGAATTTGTTAAAGAGATCGACTCCTCTCCAGGGACGTCATGGGCGTCCCAGTTTGACGAGACTCCCATGTCCACTCCAACAGGGCCGGTCGCTCCCCCGGCCAATGGCGCTGCGCCCCCCAATCATGATATCTCCATCGGACAACGAATGATATCTGCGTCGGCCGGAAACATCTTGACTGGACTTCTCGGTAAGTTGATGTCCCTGATCGGCAAGGTCCTCAAGATGTAAGCCATAACTAATACTTGGTATAGTCACCCCTCTCGATGTCGTACGAGTACGTCTACAATCACAATCGCAAATGGTGAACACTTCACAATACACCACACATACAACCCAGTCCTTAAAGAATCTCCCTCCGAATATTGGAATCACCTCGTGCTGCCGTGAAGTGTTTTGGGTAGGAGACAATGCGCAGATGTGCATGTTAGGCCCCCAGGCCAGTACGATCGGAAATCAGACACATCCCGCGTTGGACTGTGCCGTCGAGGAAACACAGCGGCGCACATTCACGTCGACTTTGGATGGTTTACGGAAGATTGCTCGGAACGAGGGTGTTTCCACATTATGGCGCGGTCTCAGCGCGACCTTGATGATGGGGATTCCTGCAAATATCATCTATTTCGCAGGATATGACTGGTTGCGCGCCGACGACAATAGCCCAGTAAAAAAGCTTGTCCCGGATATCTATGCGCCATTCATCGGGGGTGCGATCGCGAGGACAACGGCTGCTGCCATCACTAGTCCTCTCGAGATGTTCCGCACCCGGCTTCAAGCTACCCCAGGCACCGGGACTGGGCACTTCAAGGCCACTCTCCAAGGGTTACACCAGATGACAAATGCCAAAGGGTACTCTTCTCTTTGGCGTGGGCTGTCGCTGACCATGTGGCGCGATGTCCCGTTTTCTGGTCTCTATTGGTGGGGATATGAGAAGGTCAAGCTTAACCTGGAACTGGCGCGTCAGCCGACGCCGAGTCTCTCAGGCATTGATATCGATGCTCCCACCAATGCCACTGCATTCCTTGACAGCTTCATCGCCGGTGCCACCTCGGGATCTGTCGCAGCATTGGTAACAACGCCTTTCGATGTCGGCAAGACGCGACAGCAGGTCTACAGACATATGGACGACCACGTTGCTACCGCGCAGAAATCCACTCTGGTGCCTAAGGCTATTGTCCCTGAGCAGCTCTCTCTCCCTAAATTTCTCCTCCATATCTTTCGTGAAGAAGGTATGGCTGGACTCTTCCGTGGCTGGTCAGCTCGCTGCCTTAAGGTCGCGCCAGCCTGCGCAATCATGATTTCTACCTACGAACTGGGGAAGCGCATGGCCCGAGAGGTCAATGAACGCAGGCACGAAACTTCCTAATCTCCTCTTCTGTACTATTAATGCATGCGATCGTCCTTCGGTCGTCCCATCCCTACTCTCTTGTTCTTTCTGGCGTTCATCTTTGATACCGCATCAGCCAAATGATAGAGTATGCGTCGGTTTTCTGTTGTTTAATGCATATGTGGAGTGGTTTTCTGGGATCAAAAAGCTCCTGTGTATATAAGGTGTTCTGCTCGGACATAATCTCATCTTGGGGAAGAATATCATCTGCTCCTGATTATGAAATGTATAAACTTCATATTTTACGTAAAGTGGCTTCCAAGATATAGGGTATCAGGTACCTCAGACCAGGTCTTAGGTACCTACCCAGGCCCTGAGTCCGATACTTGAGTCCTGGGTACCCATCTGGTTGTTATTCAAGATGAACAAACATGCTCTGAGAAAAAACATTCATAGAATGGAATCATGTAACATGAGTAGATGATGCGTGGATCGACCGCATATTCTTTCTCTCCTGGGACTGTAGCTAGTCAGTCGTATTTATTTAGCCCGGGTGCTTTGACTCAGAGATCAGCGGGCACAGCCGAAATAGGGCGAACTAGGATGCGTGCCGGGCGTGTTCATCTGATCGTTGAGGCTGAAAGACCCCCTGATTTAAAAATGGCCCCATCCCTGCATTTTTCTTTCTTCAAGGATATCCTTTGCGTCGGGAGCATCATATTATCCGAAAGATAAGCATAAATCATGCCGCCATCGTCCGGGCCGGGACGCCCACCGTGGTTCGAGCATATTCAAGCCGTGTCGAAGACAAACGTGGAGTATGTGGACCCTTTCCCCGCTCGTACCAGGGGCCATCTTAACATTTTACAGCATCGTTGCCGTGCCACCTATTGGAGCACATCATCAAAGAACATGGACTGCAGCAGGCTCAAAAACGCCCTGGCTCCGGACCGACTTGATTCATCGGATGCCTAGGGCACGGATCCTGTTGTACAACCATGGGCACCTGCATGAACATGACACAATCGACGGTCTAGGTCAACGCTTATTAAATCTCCTTATGGACGAGCGGAAACATCACAGTGGTCGTCGGCCACTGTTCTTCATCTCCCATAGCACAGGAGGCCTCGTGGCGAAGGCGTGTTTGTCTTCGGCTTCACGGGCCGAGCCGAGCCAGGCGATCCTGACCAGCTGCTATGGCATCGCCTTTTTTGCCACGCCACACCAAGGCTCGAGTTATCTATTTGCAGAAGAGTACATGCCTAGTATCCGTGATTTGCTACATCTTGAGCAGGATATTCCCGCTTCTCTTAGAGAGCAGTTTCGTCCCCGACAGGAGAAACTCTGGCATCTCTCTAATCAGTTCAAGGTATTGTCGGCTGATATGAAAGTTTGGTCTTTTCTGGAGACTATTGACTCAACTTTGACTATATCGGACTCTGAGCTTGGTAGCACCATGGAGTTTCATGCTCCTATTACCTCCATCCGATCCGGATTATTGGACATCGAACATGAAAAGGAGACGCCTATGGCTACAGACCATGCCGGAACGGCGACTTTCCAAGGCCAAGAGGCGTTCCGCGATGCTTTCCTAATCGAGCTGGCTGATGCGGTCAATCTAGCCGTGGAGCTCTCTGGTCATGAAGACACTCCATTGAACGTCGAACAGGCAGTCATGGTGCAGATCAACGGGTTCTTTGAGGACGCTGCATTGGGCGTCAGTGATGATACTCCTCTAAAGATGTGGTCAACACACGTATCTTTAGAGGAGTATCTTGCTAAGGGCCCAGGCGCATGCCTCCGAGGACGCTTGAAACGCACTCGACTTCTGGGGCTAGATGATTCATCTCTTAGCAGCTTTGACAGCCGCCGTTCCTTCACACATCTCCCAGCAGACACGGAGCATGAGAACCACTCTGAACATCTTGAAAGTCAGCAGGGAACCCAACATGCTAATGCCGAGCCTAGACCTTCGCGACCTCCTATGCGACAAAGTCGCAGTTTTATAGCACCCGAAAATCACTTCTCTCCGGAGATTCATATCACAGAAGCAGGGAGGGATGGGTATTTCGATCGCGATCGACCTTTGAGCGAGAGTCCTCCGCCACCAATTGAGCGTAAACGGAAATCGTCAATCGCCAAAGCACTGGGTCTTAGCCAACTGCGTGCCCATAGGCGCAACACATCTGACGTTAGCTCACAAGGAAGCAGTTCCCGTCCAGCATCGTAAGATATCCGTCAAGGTACTAGTCTGCGAGACCTCCATTGACTATTTATAGGAGCTCAACCTCGCCGCCTCAAAGCGCAGGGCTTTTAGCGGTTCCTTTTTCCACGCGGGGGCTTATCAATCAACATGGAGATGCGCCAGATATTCCCCGTTCAGTTCCTCGGTTTGATCGACCCGAGCCCGACACTGAGAAACTACTTTGGATTCACGTTCCCTATACTCATCCGGGATGGGTATCGCAAGTAATTCGGCGAGCTTGTAAAGACCGTCATGAAGAACATTTGTAAGATCTATCTATGGCGTCGGGAGGCTTCTCTACTGACCTGTGCCATGAATACAGCTTGAGGAAATTCATCAATGACAAGAATTGGTATCTCAACCTTAACCGAGCTCGACATTTGGAACCGCATGCTCGATTTGTTCGGCCGCAATGTATCCATGCGCGCCAGATGGATGTATCTCAAAGTCCGAAGGCCGGGGCGTCTGAAGATCCCCAGCTGGCCCTCTATGTGAGTAACGTCCGATGGCATCCATCAAATTAAAATAGAAAACAACGTAATACTAATAATACGACAGGCGCCTTATGTGAGTCCAACGTGCAAGCGTCCCTGGTTTCCTACTAACCAACGATCCAGCTTCATTGGGACACATACCGCAACCTCATCCAGCGTCGTAAAGTAGTCGAAGATAGACTGCGACAAGGTCGCTCTCATCCAGTTCCCCCTCGAATTGCGAAGTCAAGTCTAGAGGCCCAGCTTATCTGGCAGTATCTCGGTTGCGAACCACCCATCCATTTCAGACGTACACTCGACCAATTCGGATACCCAAATCTACGATCAACAGTGGCTCGGGATGATGATCAGATGCTATGGAAGCGCACGCGCAGACCGGCTCGTCTGGACGAACAACTTCGGGAGTATCTCGATGCCGCGAGCGATGACCCCGAGGAGTCGGAGCCAGCAGAGTTCATGGATGGTAATGTACTAATGGTTGATCAACTATGGCTCTGGATTGTAGACCAGAAGACCATTGTGACCTTTTTCCCCAATCAAGAAGCTACTACCTCCGAGGGCAAGCTGTTCGAGCAGTCAAATCTGCACAGTAGCATCTATAACGAGTTGAATGGAGACTTGGCTCGTCGATTTGAAACAGCCGGCGATCTTGCGGCTCTGATCATGCTGCATGCTGTGACGGTCCTTCTCGACCGGACCCTCCATCATGACCTGCAGGTTCTGAGAATATTTGAAGAATCTATCAGTATTCTGGTATGCTCTAGCTCCTGACCGCAGTTGATGGATATTTACTAAAGCCGAATATGCAGACGGAATCGGTAACCAAATCCTTCAAGCGCTTCCGTAACCGTGGTTTCGCCAACAGACCCGCTGATCATGATCGAACTGTCGAAGGAAAGTTCATGACGGCTGCGCAACGCGATCAGCGAGATCGCCAATCGGCACGACGGAATCGAGACGATTTATCTGTTCTCCTGGAACTCCGGGATATTGAGGATGAGCTTGCGACTATAATAAAGCTTCTGGATCAGCAAGATACTGTTATAAAAAGCATGGTGAAGTACTTCGATCGAGATGGTTGCGGCAAAATGTTCCTTGATGCAGCGCAGCTGAGGATTGATGAGTATCGATCGCAACTTAGCGAGATGAAAGAGAATAGCCACCTGGCTCAGAAAGCGGTAAGATCAGCGTTCCTTGAATATCGAGTGCTAGTCTGAGCTTCCATTCACTAACATAAATTAATCGTCAGGTGGAAACCTTGCTAGATCTTAAACAAAAGCAGGCAAACGTTGATGAGGCCAAGATGGCGCGCTGGCAGGCAGAAGAGACGCAAAACCAATCAAGATCGCTGATGGTTTTTACCATCTTCACTGTCATGTATGACTCGTTCAACTCAGCAGATCTAATTGTAATTGCTAATATTCCCAGCTTCCTACCACTGTCTTTCTTTACATCTCTTTTTGGAATGAATGCGCGGGAATGGAGCGACCAACAGACCAATCTGCCACTGGGAGAGATGTTCGCGATAGCTGGTACGACTGACACAGTCACTAGAACTACTCCATTGTTGAGGTCAATCTCTAATTTCATATCTTAGGTCCGGCCTCCTTTGCCATCATTGCGGTAGCCCTCCTACTCGCTTTTAGCGAAAAGTTACGAGACGCAGTTAACAAGTCCCAAAAAATAGGATCTGGTCTATGGAAAGACTTCATATCCAATCCTATTAAGAGCTTTTTACACTGGAATTCAGTCAAGAGCCGAATGCCTTCGGTTATGCCTGTCGAGGGTTCAAGGCTACGGAAGCTGTTTGATCAGTATCTAGGGTATGAGAAACATCGGGTCAAGTTCGACGAGGACTTCTGGAAACGGAGGCAAGAGGACACCAAATCAATCTTAGAGATTGAATGGAAGAACTACAAACTTGCGAATCCTGGAATGGGCCGAGAAGAGTCCGATTCACTAGGCGAGAAGATACAACATATGGTTCCAGTGTGAGGTGGTTGAGCCCCAACTGAGAGGACTAAGAGAAATGGCGAGAATGTACTTAGGAACTTAGGCGTGATCATACCAATTAGATACTTGCATTTCAACCGCGTGTTTCCAGATCAAACAATAGTATAAAATAAATGTACTGCTTGTTTTCCTTTCATCTTCCTTCTTCTACCCGCAGAGTTTGTCTATCGCGCGCTACGCGCAACACACCCTCACCACCCCTTTGGAACCCTTTTTTGTTTTTCGTTTGCATCATGAACATGCGAGAGAGATTCATGCGGTATCTTATGAGCAACGCCGCTGTCGGGCCCCCCAAGCTCACGCGGTGGGACTTTGATAACCCACTGGTCCTCTATGCCCTAAACCCGCACCCGTACTGGGGTTTCTGCCATGGTAGGTCAAATTCCTCTCATTCAAGACGCGATTCGTTATAACTAAGATCATTCTCACCATGGTAAAAGGCCCTATATTTGACCCAAATGTTGTCCTGAAGCCACCCATTATCGAAACTGTCGAAGATGACGAAACCGTATGTCTTCGAAACTTTTTGGAGTTTATGGCTTCTGTGGAATCTGAAAAAGATGCACAGGCTGCAGCTGCAGTCGAGGAGGCTGCTCGAGCTAAAAATGCCGTTAACCCCGATGATCTAGCCAAAGGAATTAATGGGCTAGATATCACGTCCAAAGAGACGAAACGGCCGGCCAGGCGCAGGCTTCCTCCTCGCCCGCGCCAGTTGCTCTTTACCAATCCACACAACTTCGAGATGTAAGTGACACTTCCCATTAATGATCCCCTCAAAAGATGATAGCTCACATCAACAGTTGTGATATCATTGTTGAACTTCCCGACATCATGTGTGGTTACAAATCAAGCCATCCTGCTGATATGGCCGCCCATCTACGGAAGTCTCACGCTGGCGCAAGTAAGTATAACCCCCCTGACATTTTTTTTTTGAATATTTCATTCGTCATTTGCTGCTGTCCTTTCAATAGTTTTAGGCTAGTACCATACATACTGATGCTACACAGTTGCTCGTCCTATGCGCTATTATCTGGATGATGCCTGGAACAACTGCGTCGCTTCTCTGAGGCGATGGGTGCTGACCGGCGGCTGGCGTGATGCCAAATACCGGCTAGAGCCTATCCGTCTTCGCCCTGGATCGCTCATCGATATGTTCTGTGAGGATCTCGAGCGTATTGCGTGAGTTCTGCTTTACATATTGACGTCAAGGTTTCTTTGCGAGAGATACTGATGACTTTTTTTTCCTCTCATAATAGCCGAGAGGATGCCAGCTTTGCCGCCAAGTATGGTTGTCAGTTCCACCGTTACTCTGCCCACCTCACAAGCATGGACGATCCGGAATGGGGAGAGCCTGGATACCGCTACAAGACTGCTCGAGCGGGTCAGGTTCATTTTCCTGGCAAGGATGACCGTTTCCTCTTTTAAGCGGATGATTCATGCAAAGGGTCTACGGCCGTGTCGACGGGAATGATATTGTTAGGTTGGACGGGTCGGTTTATTTGCATGGTTTGTCTCATTATCCAACACAGCGTGGATTACAGTTCTGAGCCTTTGTTTTCTATGTTTCCACCTGTCTCTTCAACTTTCATGAGAATCGCTTTCATTTGACTTTCTTGCGTTTGATTTACCGTTTGATTTACCGTTTGTCTTGTTTATGATCAACCCCTGTTAATGAAGTCTCTAGAGAACGGTCGACTGTAATAACGTGCCCGGTATGCTTGTCGAAAGGAATGGAAGAACCCCCACAGGGTGATAATCCTTTATTTTGATGGAAAGGAATAAGGGAATGATCTTCCTAGTTGGTTTCCTTTAATGTTCCATCCCTAGTGATATGTACTTGTATTGGATGGGTGGACATGATGACTATGGCTCTTCCGTCCCAGCCTGAGTTTACTGATACGAATGACCGCCAAATAATCAAGGGTAGCTTCAAGGTGCACGGAGCCCGAAAGATGTCAAAGAAAAAGATACACCCAGATATGCGAATCAAAAGATGTGCCATCCAATAAATCCAGCTTAACGCATCAGACGATAGTAATTGTGGAATCGGCCCGTGGGGATGATGAGGAGAGAATCTCCTTCTGAGAGCGGGGCTTATACAAGATTTCGAAGTCGACCTATGAGGCCATCAAGTTCAAGAAAATGGGTTTCAAGCAAATAGCCCTTTAAGTCTTCCCTGCTGGTAATGGTGAGATATTCAATGCTGCGTATTTGTGAATGGTCTCCATCATATGAGCGGGTTGCAAGGGCTTGGAGACATAATCATCCATGCCAGATTCGAGGCACTTTTCGCGGTCTCCAAGCATGGCGTGCGCCGTCAATGCGACAATAGGTGTTCGAGGGAGTTTCTGGATCTTCTCATGCTGTCTTATTGTTTGGGTTGCCTCAAACCCACCCATAATAGGCATCTGGACGTCCATAAGAACCACGTCATAGCGTCGCGATTTGACCTCTTTCACAGCTTGAAGCCCATTCCCGACGACAGTGACGTGATGTTTGCATTTTTCGAGGATACGGACGGCTACCTTCACGTTTACTTCATTGTCTTCGGCGAGTAGGATTGAAAGAGGGCGAGTGTATCCAGGTTGAGTATGGTTTTGGCGGTTTCCTATGGCAAGAACAATTCCATTCCAAAGATCGATCGGCCGGCAAGGGGTAGTGATATAGGCTGTTATACCGAGTGCACCGGCGGTCTTCATTGGCAAGGATAACTCGGGGGCCATGAAGATAAGAGGGTTAGGCGAGAATTGGCCACATGCGCGCAACGCGAGAGCATCCTCCATTGTTGAAACAATCATTGCGCTGAAGGCAGAGCCTATGTTCCCATTGCATTGGCCCAGATTGAGTTGATCTTGCGTTAATACCACGGCCTGAAGACCTAGCTCTTGTAGCATGCGGACAGCCGGACATCCAGTGTTCCTTGCATCGCCGACGACCAAGAACTGGCAACCTCGATGAGGCAAGATTTGCTCAGCGAGCGCTACTGGAGGCTCACTGACTTTCAATTTGCAAGTGAATCCGAATGTGCTTCCTTTGCCCGGGTTAGATGTGACCCAGATGTCACCACCCATGAGGGAGACAAGGCGCTTAGAAATGGCGAGTCCCAAACCGGTGCCCCCGAAACGCCGTGTCATGGATCCATCCGCTTGTTGGAACTTGTCAAAGATAAGACCCAGGTTGCTCTGTTCGATTCCAATGCCGGAGTCTGAAACTGAGAATTGAAAGGTAGCTTCATCGGATGCGCAAGTGCTATCCTGTATATGCTTAATGCAAACATGAATTTCGCCGTGGTCGGTGAATTTGACAGCATTTCCAACCAAGTTCATCATCACTTGCCGGATTCGATAGGCGTCACCGATGAGGTAGTCTGGTACACTGCCGTCGACTGAGTAAATCAAGCTTAATGCTTTCTCAACTGTTTGCACGTCGAAGGCCTTCAGCACTCTCCACACAGTAGTGCTCAAGCTGAATGCAGTCTTTTCAATCTTCATGTGATTTGCTTCGATCTTGGAGATGTCCAGAATATCGTCGATAATTGTTAGAAGACTGAAAGCCAGGCTGTGCACCATACTGAGTGTTTCGCGAACAGAGGCGGGAAGATCGTCGGTGTCGAGGGCTAGACTAGTCAGTCCGATGATTCCATTCATTGGAGTGCGGATTTCATGACTATTTGTCTGTTAATTTCACAGTGTTGACCGAAGTTGGTTTGGAGGCGAAGACAAACCTGGTATTCGCCAAGAACTCCGATTTACTACGGTTGGCCAACTCAGCCGCTTCGCGAGCAGCAGTATTGCGTTGGATACTATCACGTAGGCTCGATATCATCTTGTTGATCTTCTGTTTCAAATCGTCCATCTCACCAGATGCAGACACCGTGATGAGTGATGTAAAGTCGCCGCTCATGGCTGCTGTTGTGATCTCTCCAAAGGCTCGGACTTGCGACGTAAGGTTGTCTGCCATAGTATTGACGTCTTCACTAATCGACCTCCAGATACCAAGAGATCCATTCACATTCGCTTGTCCACCTAGTTGTCCTCGTACACCCACATCTCGCGCCACACCTTTCAACTCACGTGCAAATTGATTCAGGCCATCCACCATGCTGTTGATCGTTTCCTTCAGGGTCAGTATTTCCCCTTGGGCATGAACTTCGATCTTAGTGCTCAGATCACCACGCGCAATGGCCTGGGTCACATTGGAGATCTGTCGGACTTGCATAGTAAGATTTTGGGCCATCGTATTAACATTATCTGTGAGATTCCGCCACTGTCCTTCGACATTCTCCACTTGTGCTTGGCCACCTAGCGTACCATCTGTTCCCACTTCACGTGCCACTCGGCTGACCTCGAAAGCGAACTGGTTCAGTCGGTCAACCATGGAATTGATCGTCAACTTGAGATCTAGAATTTCACCCTTGACATCTGCCGTCACCTTCATGGTCAGGTCTCCCCGGGCCACAGCAGTTGTCACTTTGGCAATTTCGCGGACTTGCTGCGTTAAATTCGAGGCCATGCGATTCACATTGTCGGTAAGATTCTTCCAAGTTCCTTCCACGCCATGAACCACTGCCTGGCCGCCAAGGGTTCCGTCTGATCCGACCTCTCGAGCGACACGGCTGACCTCAAAGGCGAACTCCCGTAGCTGATCCACCATAGAATTGATAATGTTCTTCAATAACAAGATCTCGCCTTTGCAATCTGCTTGCACCTTACGTGTGAGATCGCCCTGCGCTACCGCTGTCGTGACTGTGGTAATATCGCGAACTTGGGTCGTAAGGTTGTTTGCCATGGCGTTGACGTTGACGGTCAGCTCCTCCCAGATACCCTTGATGCCCTCGATTTTCGCCTGTCCGCCCAGGACTCCATCGGTGCCAACCTCGCGAGCCACCTTAGAGACTTCTTGGCTAAATACCTGTAACTGGTCCATCATTGTATTGATGGTCTGTTTGAAGGTGGCGATATCAGGCGAAATCTCCAGCGGGTGCATGCGGGCCCGCTGCGACAGGTCTCCATGAGCCACTTGAGTGATGATCTCTCCGATCTCACCCAGTTCCTTCTGGAACGCCTCGTTGATGTGGGTGTGTTTGCGTAGTTCCTTCCGAAGATGTGAGCACTCCCGCTCGATCTCCGCGATGGATGAGTGGGCCTCGCGACATTGGATGAGCTCCTCAACAATCTGTGTGATAAATTCCCGCGGAACTGACACCTGCGGACTTTGTTGGTGCTGTAGGGCTGCACGAGCCTGATAGAGATCAACGTCGGCGGCTGGGCCCATTTCTACGGCCATGGTCGCTGACGGTGAAAATGCCCAACACCACGATGTGGGGATAAAGTAAAAGTGACGTGCTCCACTATCTTCTGACGGTCACAGTCGCAGTTGAGGGGGTAATACCGGTAGTATTATTGGTACAAATGTCCTGTGATCCGGGGGTCCGGGGTGAGGCAAGTCCCCCCTCGCAGGTGAGATGTACAGCAAGGCTGGAATAGTGTGGGCGCGCTCGTATGCATTACCGACTCGCCAAGTCCCACAGTTGGTCTTTTTTTTCCCCGGAGTTGTAAGCAGAAGAAAGAAAAGTGGTTCTCGGGAGTTAGACTAAAATGGGGAGAAAGTGGTTACAAAGGAAAAGAGAAAAGTAAACACCGGGTTTTTTCTTCGGTTCTAGTCTAGACCGCCGATGGCGCGCGCAATCTATACTTTCAGGTCAAAATACCCGAGCTATGGACCTCGGGATTATTTGCCACCACCAGTGGAATGTTATGTGGTTCCAAGGTTCTTCACGGAATCTAGGTGATCGTATGATAATTATATACAATCCAAACAATCACCTGGAGGTTCTAGAGTTTATGCAGATCTGTCAATGCGGGACGATCCCTCTTCCTGGTCCACCTCAAAGCTCTTAGCCGATCGACATTGAAATCGCCATCTCCGGAGAACAGTCCCTGCCCAATGGTAACCCAGTCCTCTACTGAGATAAAAAAATTAAAAGCATTATCGCATTAAATTTTTAATGCATTAGAACCACGTAGACTGAGAGAAAGATATGATACAGGTTTGCGCCGGAACCTTTTTCGAGCCCCAGGAGAGTGGAGAGGGCAAATAAAAAGACATACAAAAATACAGGTATAGGAAGTAACTCCAAAACATTACAAAGATCCAGGGCCGTAGAGGGAGACACGGCGATGCAAGAGATGCGCAAGGAAGTCGTCAGGAAGGCACAAGGTTATTGGGGAACAGGGGAGGCGCTTAGAACATGCCGCCGCCCATGCCGCCCATACCACCCATGCCACCCATGCCACCGGCGGGACCGGCAGGGCCCTTCTCCTCGGGAGCGTCAACGATGGCAACCTCGGTGGTACCGAGCAGGGAGGCAACACCGCTGGCATCAACCAGGGCAGTGTGGACAACCTTCAGGGGATCGACGATACCGTTGGCGATCATGTCAACGTACTCGCCGGTAGAGCTGTCAAAGCCCTTGTTGAAGTCCTTGGCGAACTCATCAGTGAGCTTACCAACGATGACGCTTCCCTCGAGACCAGCGTTCTCAACAATGGTGCGGGCGGGGCGGGTGATGGCGCTCTTGATGATGCTGACACCGAGCTGCTGGTCGAAGTTGGCGGGCTTGACGTTGTCAAGAGCGTTGGCAGAGGCCTTGAGCAGAGCGGTACCACCACCGGGGAGGATACCCTGCTCAACGGCAGCACGGGTGGCGTTCAAAGCATCAACGACACGGTCCTTCTTCTCACCGACCTCAACCTCGGAGGCACCACCGACCTTGATGACGGCAACACCACCGGAGAGCTTGGCAAGGCGCTCCTGGAGCTTCTCCTTCTCGTACTCGGAAGTGGTGGGGTCAGCCATGACACCACGGATCTGCTCACAGCGCTGGGCAATGTTGTCCTTGCTGCCGTCACCGTTGAGGATGATGGTGTCCTCCTTGGTGATGGTGATGGAGCCAGTGGAACCAAGCATCTCGGGGGTAAGCTTCTCGAGCTTGATGTCAAGCTCGTCAGTGAAGACGGTACCGTTGGTGAGAACACCAAGGTCACCGAGAATGCTCTTACGGTTGTCACCGAAGCCAGGAGCCTTGACGCAGGCAACCTGGAGCTGACCACGGAGCTTGTTCAGAATGCAAACGGCGAGAGCCTCGCCATCAATATCCTCAGCGACGATGACCAGAGGACGACGCAGAGTAGTAGAGGCCTCCAGGGCGGGGATGATATCCTGAACGGCGGAGATCTTCTTCTCAGACAGGAGGATCAAAGGCTTCTCGAACTCGACCTTCTGGGACTTGGGGTCGGTGATGAAGTAGGGGGAGGTGTAGCCACGGTCGAAGCGCATACCCTCGGTGACCTCGAGCTCATCCTCCAGAGTCTTACCCTCCTTGACGGTGATAACACCCTCCTTGCCGACACGCTCCATAGCAGTGGAGATAAGCTTGCCAACGTGGGTGTCACCGTTGCCGGAGATGGTCGCAACCTGGGCAATCTCCTCACCGGTGGTGATATCCCGCTTGTTCTCCTGCAGGTACTTGACAACGGCATCAACGGCGGCCTGGATACCACGGCGCAGATCCATAGGGTTGCAACCAGCGGCAACGTTCTTCACGGTCTCGGAGAAGATAGCGCGGGCAAGGACGGTAGCGGTGGTGGTACCGTCACCGGCGAGCTCGTTGGTCTTGGAGGCGACATCCTGGAGGAGACGGGCACCGAGGTTTTCGAACTTGTCCTGCAGCTGGATGGCCTTGGCGACAGTAACACCGTCTGTTCGATGAAGAAAAAGTCAGCTTGTTTGTTGATTCTGAACGGCTATCACGGAAAGACCTACCCTTGGTGATCTTGGGGGAGCCATAGGCGGACTCGATCAGGACGTTGCGACCCTTGGGACCAAGAGTGGAGGTCACAGCCCGGGCGAGGGTGTCGACACCCTTGAGGAGGCTGGCACGCGCCTCAACGCCAAACTTAAGCTCCTGTTTCCGGTCAGCCAGGAATTCATCGGAATCGACGGGAGATGGGGCCGAAGGTGGTTGGACGCATCATCGGAGAAGGATTGACGGTGTCACGTACCTTGTGGGCGAAACGCTGCTGCTGCAGGTTCAGGGTAGAGCGACAGAAAGGGGCACGCTTGGAAGCGGCGGACAGGACCGAAGTCCGGGAAGAGAGCGCGCGCTGCATGGCTCAGGGAAAACAAAAAAGATCAAACGGAATTAAAAACAATAATATGAATTAGAGAGAAAATGCCCGATGGGAATTGGACACGGGTGGGTAGGAAGGATGGGAGGATAAAAGCTGGAGATGAAGCCAAAGTCTCGAAAATTTTCCAAGCGCTTCTCTTTCCCCAACCCCAGAGAGCTTGGCGGCAGAAAGAGCTAGAAGGTCACCTGACTACCCGAGGCCGGTCCGGGCCAACGGCATTGACATTCAGTCTCCACGACTATATGTGGTGTTTGTATTCTCATGGACATCTTCTATCACTATAAATACTATTCACTTGATTCTGTCATCTCTATCGATATTAGTGGGTAATTGAGCGTGGAAGGGACACCATCATAGTTGACCCGGCTATGCTCGGCAAAATATATACTCGGGACTCGGTGTATAATTCCAAGGTCCACATGCAGCTACCGATAACTAGTGACAACCTTCATTGCGTGTAGATTGCCTAGGTGTGAGTATGACAAACCATGCCTGAGTTTGACTCTCCAATAACTTGAATATGTAGCCGTAAATTCATCAGAGCCTTGGAAAATTTTTTGAAGAATCTGTCCAATGATTTTCTGATAATTGAACCATCAAGTGTTGCACTTGCGCAGTCGGGAATCGTTCAGATGGAATGATCTACTATGCCAGGTGCGGACCACGCCCGAGTTCATCTCCTACCTAGGAGCTGCCACAAAAGGGGACAAGGTGGCCTTTAAATTCTTGTCAATAATCAAATCCGTGGAAATATGTAAGAATGTAATTCGATAATCTGCTACTTAGGTTTAAGTTGCTCGAAATATTTCAGAAAATTATTCAACCCTGGGGCCCTTGAAATCCTGACCTCACATTGGAACACTCTCAGCTTCCTCAACCCTTTGCTCCGACTGAAAGTTTCGCAGCATCAACACTCAAACCGGACGCCATTGTCATATCAAAGGAACTGAAATCAAAGGAACTGAAATAAAACGGAACGAAGCTCTGCATCAAAGCAGCCGAAAGTGAAACGCAAAATGTTTGAAACGGAAGAAATCCACGGGAGCACCTGAGGCCTAAACCACACGATCAGACGAGAAGAAAAGGCAGTAAAAATGCAACTCTCTCTCACACCCTTTGAACAACTGCTGGCCACCCCTGAACTAAGAAACCACTGTACCTAAAGCTGAAGGTATTGTGTCTCCTGATCAAGGTTTTAACCACAGTCACTGCCATCGTTCAATCCAGCGATTCACCTTCACCTGTCTCCGATCTGGTCCACATGTAGTCTAAGACGTTCTGGTCAGGCATCTCATTGGACTCCACAGGCTGGCTCGCGATCACTTGAGGGGATTGTTGATGAAAGTTACTGAAAGCGCTGAAACCTGGCACAAATCCTCCTTGTTGCGCATATGGGGCACCTGGAGCGGAAGTCATGATGGCTCTGGGATCAATGCTGGGATCATAGCCTTGCGGCATGAATACAGGGCTACCGGGGAAGGTGGCCAGCGGCTGAGGCGAGGGGTATCCATACGTGAGTCCCCCATACTGACCCAGGTGTGAATTCGGATGACCATAGTAAGTATTATGTTCAGTGAAAAGGCCCTGATCCCAGTGTGGAGCCTGCTGATTAAGGGTGTTCGTGGACACACCAGTAATGGCACTGCCGAAGTCCTGGAGATTCTGGAGTGCAGCTGGGTTAACACCCAGAGAGACCATCTTTGACTGTCGTTTTTCCTGCGCCATATCTTCCACGATATCACCCTCTGCGGACTCATCGCGAGAGCCATCGGATTCAGAGCCAGACTCAGTATCACCCTTCAATGCAAGGAAAGGTGCTCCAGCACACACCAGGTTGTTTTCATTGTCTTTCTCGGATTCGACTTCACTGGTAGCGGCCTTTCGTCTCTTGTTGTTCTTTCCCTTGGGGTTGGTACGTTTGACACTGCCACGCTTGGGTTTGGTGCTGTACGAAGGGTCCTCATCCTCATCACTGTCGTATTCATCGTCCTCCCCTTCAATCTCATTTTGCGGAGGCATGTCATCATGTTTTCGGGTGGCTGCCTTTCTTTTTTTCTTGCCCCTTTTCGGGGTGCCCGCAGATCCCGATACTGGGGTCATTGCCGTGCTTCCACCTCCCACAGAACGGCGCAGAGACGGTGGGTTATTTTTTCCTTCATTCTCACGACGAATGCGGAGCTTGGAAAGATGCTGAATGATTGCACCCTCACTGAACTTCGGGCCCATAGTGGCAGCAACCCGATCCCATGGGATTTTAACGCCGGTGGAATTGCATGCTTGTTGGACGGTAAGCAAAAGCTGAATATCTAGGTCATCTTTTTTCTCCTGGTTAGCACTTTCCACAAACTATGATTTTCTCATAACATGTCCTGCTCATACCACATGAAATCACATTGAATATGCAGTCTTCAAAGGTACTTCATGCAGGAAAGGACTTGTGCAGACACGCAACAGAGAAAAGAGACGGTGACAAAACAAGACAAAAGTTCCATATGGGACAAACTGCAGTCCAAAAGGAGTACTCACTGTCCCAGCGGACCAGCGTGCGGCCTTTGGTACTACTGTGCTTTCTCTTTTCTTCTTGGTTTCCGCTTAGAGGGGCCATTCTGGGCTGCCTAGAGAGGGCCTATATGTGCAAAGAGTTAGATCGTCACTTTTTGACGAAGACGTGGACAATTTCTTGGCTTGAGAACCAAACCACGATGCCCAGCACATGATCGATGTCATGCATCGAATTGCTGAACCTCGATGCAAAGCATATGGTCGGTCTCATGTATCGAACCTCTTTTTTATTAGAAGAGGCAGCAGCATCTTTCAGGGTAGAAGGATTAAGATATCAGGCTTGATATTGGCTTCCTTTCCCCGTCATAAGTTGCCACGAAAATTCATGTGTCCGTGCTTTTGATATGGGGCAAGGAAACTGACGAGCACCACAGAGGAAGCGAATATGGGCATGGAGACATTATTCACTGACCTTTGAATACGCAGTGCGTGTTTATGGCAGGGAAAGATGATGGGGTGTGAGGGGGAGGTAACTGAAGAAGAAGAGGAAGAAAGGTAAGAGAAGCGCGTTGAGAACACGCTAGTGAGATCGGGCTGCTGCTACTCTGCGTGGAAGTGCAGAAAAATAAATTCATGTGCAGACATTATCATCAACAGTGAAATGGTATAGAGCCCGGCCTAGGATTTGACATGTTGGAGATGCACAAAATACACACAAGAGCTGCTATAACTTAGGACCATTGTCCACTCCTACTCCAATTGCGCCTAGCCATCAAGTTCCCGGACAGAAAAGTCTAGGAAGACTACCTCGGGTACTATGTCTTCTGCCTTATATCGTGATATACATCGAGTGTACATGATACATTGTCGTCGTGATCAATGACAGGAATATTCATTGTAGTCAATGTGCTTTGATTATTTCAACTCCTTGAAGCCAAAAAACAATAATAGAAATGTATGGGAATGACAACAGCTTAACATAATTAGGAAGTCCAGAACTGCAATCCCATAAAAGAAGGGGGATTCGAGTAAGCTCTTCTGTTTGGATAGGCTATGAACCTTGAGCTTTCCAAGGACTTACAGGTGTGTTATGCTCAACATCTAAGATACCTTAGGCTTTTGGATGCACAATGACGGCATTTCAATTGCTAAGAATAGAAATAACCAGACATTGCGCTATCTGTATTTCAAAGTCTAGAGTCTAGACTGTCTAGTACCCGACAATTGACTCTCTAATGTAGCCGGGCCAATTTTCAATTGGCATAACAACATATGCCTTGGATGGGAAGAAATATGGCCTTTGAAAAATTAATCTGCGGAAGACCTGTTGACCTGTTTTAAGGATACTGCGCCCTGGCTCTAGGGTCTTGATGTAAATTCGCGGAAATTATGGATCACGTACACCTTTCTTTTTCCAACTGTCATATCGCAACATTGCGATTGATTGATAACGCCAGGAATTGAATAATCTTGCGTTGAGTCCCATGTATTAGCGACAGTAAGACGAACAAATTTCCAAAGTTGCTCCCTATCGAGACAAGAGCAAGAGAACGCTCTCCGGACTCTCACCACATTATGAAATCACGTGATATCTCAATACACGTGATCACCACTCCCGATCCTCCGAAGTCGAACGCTTCCAAACTCACCCGAAGCTGTTTTCACCCCCTTCAATCGAACCACTTCCTCCTTCCACACCATTCAAAATGACTGCTGCCTGGAAAGCCGCCGGCCTTACGTATGTAACACCGGGAAATAACATCTTCAACAATTGATTTTCTGACACCGCTCTAGCTACAACCGCTACCTGGCGATTGCCGCCCGCACCGTGCGCCGGTCCCTGAAGGACGAGCCCCGTCTCGCTGCTGAGCGCCGCGGCATGATGGACCTTCGTTTCGCCAAGTGGGAGGTCAGTTGAGAACCAAGTTCCTGGAGCTTCGACAGATAAACTGACGAGAACCGGTAACAGGGCGGTAAGCAGGGCAACGTTCGCTCGCTCGCCGAGGCCAACAACGAGGCCATTGCCAAGGCCGCTGAGAAATAGACGACCAAACGCAACGAGCTATTCCGTGACCGTGAGAGTGTGTTGGAGAAATGATAGACCCGGGCGTGAGCGGCAAAGGAGAAGAGACTCCGGGGAAGCATTCAACTTGTATATGTGTAGCAATACAGGTCTGTCTGGGATAGACATGGCCTAGAAATCGCACTCTGCTTTTCTTTTCTTATCCCATCGTATACTTGCTGTCATTGAACTGTGAATTTTCGTGAATTCAGTAAGAAAGCACTGTTGTAGAGTGATCTGGTGGTCGGCCGCAGCTGCACGTCACAGGTACCCGGTCTGCCTGCCCGAATCACTTTTTCCGCCCACGGCCTCCCCCACTCACCCCTCGATCCGTTTGCTTTCTTCCAGACCTCGTCTACAGTTTGTTAAACTCTTTCTTTGCATGACAAGAGCCGGCAGCAGATTGCAGAGCTTCATATTCCTCTGCGATGCTGCCGAATAATGAGGTTCGAGTGCCCCCGCGGCAAGTTGCGCCGTCCGCTCCTCGGCGCGACATCACGGCCGAGTTCACGGAGGCCGCCTCAAGTAAGTCACAATAAGTCACAAATAGGCCCTTTCTCACAAATTCTTCTTACGAACTCACAATTTTATCTTGTAATAGAGTTACGAACGGGTCAGCTTGTGAAAGATGAGCTGTTTACCCTCTTCGAAGCCGTGGGCGCATTGGAGGTGCGTCCTTGTCACACCGGGAAATAAACATGCGGTACAAGACGACGCTGACGAGAATTTGGCATTGGTCTAGATCATGGACTCCAAGATGGACAGCGGCTACATTGCCCCGGGTGAAAACCAAGCGCAGGCGCTAGAAGACGATTACGACGTGCGGCGAGAATTGACACCAGAGGAGGTTGTGGGCTTGATGGATCAGCTACTTTGCCACGAGGTGTGTGCTCCTTCTCATATGGCATTAATTGATGCTGATGAATGTCTAGATGGCATGGCATATGGGCCATCCTCTTTCGCAAACACTTTTCACATCTATCTACCTCGATAAATTATTGTCGCCAGTGCCAAAGACCATGGAGGACGCTCGGTTTGATCGCGTGCCAAGCGAATCGATCCTTGTGAGCCTTGTGCTTCGAGCATATTGTCTTGCAATGGTCAAGGCTTGCGACTTTGTCCATGCTCGAGTGGCGGTTGAGTATTACTACGAGGTGAGTCAAGCAAGGAACTTGTCCATGATAGTTGCTGATAGTACTCGATGCTGTTAGGAGGAGGATTTTGTCACCCAGCTGTATAATCGTAACCTCTTGTCTCTCTTTGATGGATCGCAATTTTACCGCCTGCTGGACCAGGCGGTTGCGTGGGTGGATGAACAAAAGGATATGGACAAAAGGCTCAAGGACGCCATTCGCTGCAGACTGCTGTTTAGATATGATTTCCTGGCTGCACTGGACCAGGACCTTGACATTTTGGAAACTCGGGCAACAGAGAGTTTCACAGCATGTTTGTCGCATCTTGATGAACAGAAAGAGTCACACTCGCTTGGCCAACCTGTGCCGGAAGCCTTTAGCCTGAAGATCCAACGGAAACTCGCCAGCACTGTTCCCCCACGTCCCATTGTGCATATCAGCCATGAAGATGCCCTTGCTCATTCAAAACGGCTCTGCCAGGATGCTATTGATATGCAGCAGATACTCGACTATCGTGGCCCAACCAACTTCAAGGTAGGCGCGAAAAAGCTTGAATTGATATTCTATGATACTAACCTGAGCCATAGACCGCCATATGGACTCTTATGTCCCGGAAACCTCAGCCATCAGTATATATTCGCTGTCTCATTCAGGCATTGATCGTTAGCGACATGACCATCTTGGGTGCCGTTTCAGTGAAACAATTCCTGTTTGACGATCTTGCAGAGCTGGTACTGCCATGTAGCATCCTTCTGGAGGCAAATACAGACGACGTGGAACTTCCATCGGATCCCCGTTTCCAAATCGCCCGACACATGGACGGCTTTGTGAAACGATTTGCCCAGGTATGTCTATCCAGCCAAACGGGCATGTTGTCTAATACTAATCAAATACAGCCCTTCGTGGACTCGGTGCGATGCTCTTGTCTGAACCGTTGTCGGGTTCGTCGAACCATTTGCCATACAGTCGTGGACTGGGATAGTTTGCAGATGGAAGTGAGTCATTAACAACTGTCAATCAAGGAATATCTAGACTGACACCTTCTGAAGGCCGAGGAACTTGATTTGCAGCTTCAAGCCCTTAGCGGGGAGCTCCCACTGCAGGTCGGGGGTGGGGAGCCGACTTACTCATACCCGCTCAGTAGCTGGGCATATCACCAGAAACTAACGCAGCTTCAGCTTATCCTTCAAATGGGATTCGAACTTGCAATCTATTCCCCAGAGGAGCTTCCCGGGATGTACTGGTACCTCTCGCACATATGCTCCACGCACCTCGGCCACTTAGACCGCATTCGGACTTTTATGGTCGCTGCCCGGAGACGAGATTTAACCTTAACAAGTAGTCGGGCGGGTGATGCAGCCCGCAGAGCTTCCGCATTTCATAAATCGTTCCGGTGCCTGGAGAGGTTGACGACACACCTGATTGCGGTGGACGCCTTTGCGATTGCGCTTCATGCACTATATGTTCTCCTTGCGCGACACAAAATCCTTCCATCCGCCTCGGGCTCTGATGCCTACTCGACGGACAAGTTACGTTATGAAATTCGCATGAAGCCATTCCTTCCGATTTCTCTTCCTGAGCTGGTTCCATTTGAAGAATATCAGCGCGAGGCGACCTTGGAAGGAGACACAGATGCTACAATTTTGGAACGTGCCTCGAAGGCGATCACTGAGGCTCGGAAAGCTTGGGAGGCGACACTTGCCTTTGGCGCGTTTGTGGAGGACCCGTCGGTGGGCCAGTCTCCTGCCTCTGCCATTGAAGCAGATTGGCAACGTAACATCAAAGACACCATGCGTGCCTGTATCGGAGCTAGCATTGCGATTGAGATGGTCAAGAAAAATCTTTCGACCGAGAAGAAGTTGGAATTGCAGGTGACCATTCCCGAGATCGGGACCAAGAGCCGATGGCATGACTGGTGGAGCGTGCCGCAGGTTGCCCAGAAGCCGGAGCCGTGATCATGCGAGATTCTTATCCCTACATAGCATGACTCTGCGTGTTTTGTCTTAGCAAGTATTTCCAATTGAAGCTCTAGCTATGGTAGGAGAATAGCGAGAAAACGTTTGAAAGCTTGACCAATGACAAAAGCCATTACTATAACTTCATGTTTATTTGGTTAAAGTGGGGGAAAACATCAACTACATAAGAACACGGAAACGCCACCAAAACAATTTCCGCTTTAGGCGCCACGAACCAAGGGACGAGCGTGCCCTATGAAATCATCCATTTCATGTTCATAACCTGAGCGCTTGTCGAACGCAAAATTACCTTTTGTGATCGGCACTTTATACACCGCGACAGCCTTTAACGCTTGCGGGCCCGTCGATCTCAGTTTCTGCTTTTTCCCAACATCCGGGGCAAGCTCACGGACCTGCCACCATACGCCGCCACAGCTGCATCGGTTTTTACCCGAGATTCGACTCCTCGCTTTTTTACGGTTACTAGTCACCACTAGCCTGTGCTAATCTATGCTGCTCTTTGTCCTTCGTTCGCTGCAGGCAGCCTGACCTCAGCTCTTTCTCCTCCGAGACCACCCCGCGGGGCTCTAAAACATGCCGACGTATCCCATCCGCCGCCGTCCACGCGAGTGCAAGACATGCTTGCCATGTCGCGCTAGTAAGGTCCGCTGCGATCGCGAAGTGCCCTGCGGGAATTGCGTCAAGCGGAATTTCACCTGCTCCTACGGTCGCCCGCCGTCCACCAAATTACCGGCCTCGGTTACTTTCAACCCTTCTCCCACGCCGCTCCAATCGTCGTTTGCGTCGCCCGCTGTTGCCCCATACTACTCCTACTCTCAACGAGATTCTTCCTACACCATCGACGCGCCTTCGGGAACTAGCGATGAGCCCGACCTGGATCCTTCGGAGGTTATTGACATCTCGCAGGCAGAGTGGGATGAGATCAATACCAAGATGGCCGCTATGGAACAGATCCTCGGAAGCCTGCATTCCCTCTTCCAAACACACTCGTCCCAGAAACGAACCGATGATCGTAGCTTGGAGCGGAAAGATTCCATCCGGTCAGAGGGTGTCTACGGGTCGAATGTGCTGACGACTGGCGCTGTTCACCTTGGGGCTCGGTCCGCCTTGGTAGATATTCTAGACAAATCTAAGAGCTCGGAGGATACAGCGCAGGCGCTACCTCAGGAGGATCTTCTCGCCGAACTGGCGCTGGGCAATGAGTCGGTCGCATACCCGTTCGTGGATCTTTGGTCATCCGATCCCTACACATTCAACATTGCTGGAGTATGCGCGGTTCTTCCGGATGATGTACAATGCCGGAGGTAAGGTGTTTGGCAACGGATGATTAGGAGCCATGCTAACGACATCCTCAGATTTGTGAAGTTCTATAAAGATATCGGTGCGGTGTTGTACCCCGTACTACCGGATCTTGACAAGATCGAGCAACAGACGAATCAGATAATTTTGGGGAGGCAACGGGCCGGCGGCGCCTATAAACCAGACGCCAATGGATTGGTTAAGCCTTTTGGAATGAACTTGTCCTTCCTCAGCTTACTGTTTGCGATTCTTGCCTCGGGATGTCAATTGTCCGATCTTCCCGAGCGCGACCGTGAGCTGACATCATGGGTATACGGTGCGTTCCTGAGTCTGATCTTCACTTGAAGACAATGCTGACATTTGATGCAGTCTCTTGCGCATACCAGTGCTTGCGAATGTTGAATTACGTTTCGCAACCCACGGTAGAGGTTATACAGATCCTACTCATCATCAGCAATGTATTATCATATAATATGAACGCTGGTGCGTCCTACACATTACTTGGCATGACAGAACGAATGTGTCTGGTTCTCGGTCTTCATGTCGAAACGACCGGATTCTCATATGAAGAGCAAGCCGTCCGAAGACGCGTCTGGTAAGCTGAAGCTCGCGCTCATTTCACGATGGATTTGAGCTGACCCAGCCAGGTGGACAATGGCTTTCCAGAACAGTCACTTTTCACTCGCCTATGATCGACCGTCTATCACCATGGTCAGCCAACCCGAGATTCCCTTTGACCGTAAATCGATGCCGGGGCATCGATCCTATTTCGAAACCCTCTGTCGGGTCGTGTCGCTTGCATTGGAAGTGTTGCGGTCACGAATGCACCCCAACCATTCCCAACCCCGGTTCCATGAAATTCAAGAATACAAGCACCGCATTCAGCGCATGCTTGTCGAAGCCGCGCCGCATCTGCGCCATCGAGAACAATGCCGATCGCTTGCCGAACATATTGAACGAACAGAGCTCCGACTGCACGCTTCGTATCTTCTTTCAGTCCTGTGTCGAGTGTCATTGGATTCGCATGCGCATTTAGATGCTAATCGTCGAGCATTGATTCGGGAAGACTGTATTAGAAGCTTAATTGACACGGTGGATGCGTTTGTGGAGTTGCATGAAATCAATTCACATTGCTCTCGGTCCTGGATTAGCCTGCAAAGATCCATTGCCTCGGCTTTCCTGCTGATCACCAATGACGATGGCCCGCGGACATGGGAACTCATTGATCGCCTAGAGAAGGTCCTAGCAGATCACGTATACGCCGATGGTGACGTTAACCATAACAATCGCACTGATTCTGCCAAGCATCTTGCTTCGTCTCTTCGTGCCCTGCGTGAGATCCGAGAGGCATTCCGCCTCCGCAAACCTGCGTCGAGTGTCCCAGCTCAACCCCAATACCAATCTTACTCACCACTTATATTGCCTTCTCCTCCATCGGTCGACACCACCCCCGAGTTCGCTCCAAGCTTGGCACCTGCTGGTGGTTCCGTGCTTCCCATGGATGATTGGAGCATGCGCAATATCCTAGGTCGCGTGTCGGATGTCATGTTATTCCCAAGCATGAGCGGTCAAAATCCGGCCGTTTAGATAATTTGCATGGCGTTTTACAGGAGTTTTGCTCGGAGAACCTTGATGATCGGGTCACATACCCCCACTGCAGCCAATTTGGTTATTACACGCCCACCAAACGCTGGAGGGGGAAGCATTTCGGACTTGGGGGAGGGAAAGGCTTGATTATTTGCACATACCTCGCTAGCACGTAGACTCACTTGATACCATGTTCTCATACCAGTTCAGGAGAGTCCCCGACCTTCGGACGTTTCAAATAAATCCAAATCTCGAGAAATCGCCCCCAACTAAATATCTCCATCCACGGGGCGCCCTAAGCGCACTCGGACCCGGCGCGGACCGCCTCGGAAATCTAAGATTTAATTATCTGCCATTACGTCAAAGCGTAGCGTAGCCTCACCCTGCGAGCTCAGTGGAGTCTTGACCCTTCGGCCGGCCGAGAAATCACCGCTGATCGTCTGATCGACATTGGCTCCACGGGCTTTGACCCAATCCCCGATTTTCGCGGGGTGCCCAATGTCATGCGATGGGTCCTTATATCCGGGCCTTACCTTTTCCAGAGATCAGGGCAAAACCTATACATCTAGGGTGGTGTCTGCGACGGGGTCGATCTCCGAAATCACAATGTGAGCTGCCCACCGGCCGAAAGAGAAATGCAACGGGCCACATTCCTTTTGGTTTGCGATCGCTAATATTTGCCGGGTGCTGTCGTACAAGTCTGCTCTATTGGCTTGGTTCTGGCATCATTGGTTCGTCGGGGTGAGTTACTGGTTTTCTTTCCTGCTTGCGTTCGGCTTCCGAGGTTGCTATGCTGTAGCCAGCTTCTATGGTCTCTTTTTTTTTTTTTTTTTTTTTTTTTTTTTTTCCTTTGGGAGAACACATTGCTCTCATGTGGAAATAAAACAAAACAATGGAAACGAGAGCTTTTTGGTCTTGCAGGAATCCAAAAATAGCTCCATCAGGACAGCAGATAAGGAAATTCTCAATGATAGAATCGGATGCGAACTATCCTTGCATGCAGGCTCAATGCAAAGACATAAAGCCAAGAGTTATTGGTATGGTTCTCACCGCCACTTGAAGACGCCCGTCTTCGATTGCCAATACTGAGCAAACTGCATACTTCTGATGCAGGCGGACAGTAGAAAAGAGTGATTGCGAAAAGAAGAATGTGACCTATTCCATGGCATCAGCGAGCGAGAATTGTGATATGTGGCATTGAACTTCGACGTCACCCAAAAGTTCCTGTGGCTATATCAGCTCAGACCATCCTGCCCTATCAGACATGGCTTCAGCTGCATGACACAGATACGAAATGGCCGAATCATCTTTCATAAGTATATTGTATGGATGCACAAGTACAAAGAGTGTGGAATCATAACGGCGCAGAGTGCACCTGTTCCGGCCACCATACCATCGCATAGATAGGAATTCCCGGACCACCTGGCTGTCTTGTAGCATCTGCAGCAACCTTGCCTTTACCAACGATAATCTCTTCAATCTCTTTGAATCCTAACGACAGATAGAGATTACGAGAGCCTGGACTCGTAGCCTCGAGCCATATAGGGACACTATCGCACCGGGCCGTATGCTGATGCTCGAGCATGATGGCTTTTGCCAACCCTGTCGCTACGTCAGCATCTAAAATCTGAGACTAAGACCCAACTGGTCAGGCTCACCTTTCCCACGGTACTCAGGCTCCGTTCCAATACTGAAAATGTAATAGTACCGCTTGTGACCGCGCAGTCCTTTCTTTTTGGCATTGTTCGTCATACCGGAAAACTCCGTCCAAAGACGCTAGGATGTTTAGTCCTGTCTCTCGCCTCCATCCTCAGCAGAACATACCTTCAACCCCGAGAAGCCAAGCCTCCACAGAACGCAAAGGAATCCAGCATAAATGAGCGTCCAGACATTATCAATGCATTTTCCAGGTGGGATAATAACGGATGCAGCTTTCCAACCATCCGCCTCGGTGATGACCGCATCGTTCAGCAGAGCCGACTTGACGAGTGTAGTCCAGTAGATAGGTAAATAGGCAAGGCGCTCCTCCTGTGACATTTCTAGTAGCATGTATGTGACGACGGGGTCTGTATCGAAAACACGACCGTTGAGTCGTGCGACGGGGTTCAGATGCTCTTGATTCGTTGATTAGCTCGCACTCTCAACGCTGGTCAGCCGAGACCGGGGACTTACTATCTCTGCCATGCGTTAATGAGACCTTCGCCATGGTTGTTAATCAACTTTGAGGGTGTGGACGCCCATATAAATAAAGTATGCGAACTTTTAGGTGGGGCGCTTGGGATCATGGCTGCCATGAGAACTGGGAGATAGTTTGAAGTGTTGCGTGTCGAGACGACGTCGTTGTTATGTAAGCTCCGGCTGTCCCAGGCATGGCACTGAGCTCCGAACTTTAATTGGGAATCCTGAATGCTTGGACTAGTAACGCGAAATGGTTTGATATCTTGAAATGGATGCGGAGATGATGTACATGGGGGCTTCCAGAGGAGCCTATGGGATTGGCCCTTGAGGCTCCACTTTGTCGATCGGGCTCTAAACACTGGCCAATCCAGGGTCAGGGCCTGTTTCTCACAATGCTATGCTTGACGATCGGTCCTATAGTTTCCTACTTCACGATCAGGAATACCTGTGATACCGCGCGAGAGAAAGAGTTTGCGTCAAATTGGGAAACTAGAAATTGAAACACATATACTGGTGCTAAACTTCAAAGAACGAAGAGTCTCACATACTAACCTGTTGCTGTGAGAGACTTACTGATTATTCACTGAAGATGCCTGGTTTGACGAGAGTGAATTTGATTCCCTGTGTCGTAGCTGGCACCTAACCTCAAGCACTCGAATTGCAATGCCTTAGCTTGGTGGTATCCCGGAACCGGGACAGATCGATCATCACACACAGCGGAACCGGGATCGCAATCCTTATTTCTACAGGATGAATTGCTTCATTTCGTCTTACCTTCTCAAAACGCTCAAACTAATCGACCAGGAAAGCTCCCATGACCATTCCCCTCAAAACACCCATAATGGCTACCCGCACCACCTTGCTCCTCCTCGACGTGCAAAACGGCATAGTTGACCAACTCCAACTCCCCGAGTCATTTTTCCAAGGCATGACCACAGCTCTCACTGCAGCACGCAATCATGGTCTGAATATCGTGCATATCGTCACAGCCTTCCGAGACGGCTACCCTGAGAGCAGGCCAACCAATTCGTTCATCCCCAGCGTTGCCGCGCGTGGACTCTTCAAAGAAGGCGATCCCTCCGTGAAAGTTCATGCTTCCGTCACTCCAATTTCCAAAGAGCCGGTCATCACGAAGCGCCGCGTCTCTGCTTTCTGTGGGACAGAACTCGACATGATTCTCCGCTGCGCAAACACCAACCACATTGTCATCGCGGGACTTATTTCTAGTGGTGCTGTCTTGTCTACTGTTCAACAGGCAGCGGACCTCGATTACGGCGTGACCATCTTGCGGGATCTGTGTATGGATCGGGATGAGGAGGTGCACCGTGTTTTGATGGATAAGGTTTTCTTTAGGAAGCATTCGGTTGTCAATGCCGAGCTGTGGGTCAGACAGTTGGAAATTAAAGCGTCGAATGATTAGAAATCGGGCCATGTCCTTGCTTGAATCATCTATTGACATGGAACCAGCGATTAAAGTGGTGCGACTGACTCGTGTCGAGGGCTTTGCGGGTCAGTTTATGAATCATGTTTATCTTCAATGGTCCAATCTTGAATCATGTTCATCCTTTCATCTTTCATCACAACCATGGATAATGTTCATTTTGGCTCTAAATTGTCACTGGTGTGCTGACCAAGCCCTCTCCCCCCGTCTCGCGGCTTGGTCAGCACACCACTAGTGGTCAATGAGGAGTATGACATTGATTGCTTGTTTTTTCTTTTCTTCTGGACTCCATGTTACTACTTGATCATTTAATCACAACAATATCAGGGTATTTGCGGCCAATTCACGCAACATGGCCTCTACCTCCAGTCCTGCGTGGGTCCTCACAAGTCAATCTTCATTTGACAGCCTGCAGTTGATTGATAATCATCCAACCCGCCAATTGGGCGAGCATGACATCTTAGTAGAATTACATGCAGCATCTCTGAACTACCGAGACATCGTCCTGGCCAAGGTACGCCACTTGAAACAACATACAACGCCCAAACTAACTCAACCAGGGCACAATTCCCCTCCCATTCTTCCGGCCAGGAGTGATTCCAGGCTCAGATGGTGCTGGAGTAGTCGAAAAAGTCGGAATAAGCGTCAAAGGTTTCCAGCCCGGTGACAGGGTATGCACATACCTCGCGCCACATCTCCCTCCCTCCAAACCAGCGTCCATGGCAGATATCTGCCACGGTCTTGGACAAGAACTCGATGGCACGCTACAATCTCATGGAGTTTTTCACGAAACAGCTCTTGTCCACATGCCAGAAGGGCTTGATTATCTTGAAGCAAGCACATTGACATGCTCCGGGCTTACGGCGTGGAATGCTTTATTCGGTGTTGAGGGGTACAGACCCAAGGATAAAGACTATGTGCTCGTCCAAGGGACGGGCGGTGTTTCCATTGCAGCTTTACAAGTATGTTCAAGTCCATCTGGCTTTGAATTCTGGCCTCGTTAACATAAAAATTAGTTTGCCTTGGCTGCCGGCGCAACTGTCATCGCTACTACAAGCACAGAGGCGAAAGCAGAGCGACTCCGGGCCCTTGGTGCCCACCATGTCATAAACTATCGAGAAGACGCCGACTGGGGCGCCACGGCCAAAGGGATAACTGAAAACGGCGAAGGAGTACATATTGTCGTTGACGTTGGTGGTTCATCGACTATTTCACAGTCGCTCAAGGCGATTCGCATTGGCGGGTTGATCTCTCTGGCGGGTATGCTTGGAAAAGAAGAGGAAGGGCCATCGGTGCCGAATATGATGGATTGTCTATGGAATGTATGTGCAGCACGTGGATTTCTCCTTGGGACCCGGGACCAATTCCGGGAGATGAACCAATTCATCACGAAACAAGGGATCAAGCCTGTTGTTGATGAGCGGGTCTTCGAATTTGAAGAGGCTAAGCAGGCTTATGAGCTCCTAGAGAAGCAGCAGCATTTCTCTAAGGTTTGTATTCGGATACGATAATCTCGCTTCAAAGGACTGTTTGAACAATTGGATGTATAATAAATCAGTGCTAATCTTGTTGGATTATTTACTATATATTCCAGCTGTGTAATATTTCATGAATCGTGACTATTCTATCTTCTTATAGCTTCACTTGGTTCCGGTCCTGGGGACCTGAGCAACACGTCGGCTCAGGGTGCTCAGTAGACTTGTTAAACGACTGCGAAGACTGAGGCACATCCAAAGCAGGATTCTTGGTGAAGAATCCATCCGGCTTCAGCATAACGCTAACGCGCTCCATAGGCATGACAGGGAAATCTTCAATGCGAGGGTTGTGGGTAAGACCGAATGCTAGAGAATGTGAGCTAATATCTACACAATTGGATATCAGAAAAAAGAAACTTACTGTGCCATAAAACGACATCTTCATCCTCGACAGCATCACTTCTGCCAGCCCAGACCTCCACACCTTCAGAGCTCTTGCTTTGGTTCGTAAATTCACCTGCAGCGTAAAGCTCATCATCTTGGTACTTGGTGACCCAAATCGGACGAGTCGCGAACTGAGCACGCTTCGTTCCGAATGACTTTGGCGAAGCCAGCATCATTTGACTAGGCGATGTCTGCAGCTTGTAGGCAATGGGGTGATGCGTAATAGGGTTGACAATGTTATCATTGCGGATCTTGAACACACGGTGGCGGTCCACGCTGGTGAAGGCGCTACCACTCTGCTTGATAATATTCTTCTCGGTCGTGTAGCCCACCGACCAAGGGTTCGAATCATCTTCGGGCATAGCCACGCTATCCTCGTAGTAGATGGTGTTCTTGAAGCCATCCAGAGCGGGATCAATGCGCAGAGAGAACAAATGCTGGTGGAAGGGAGCCATGACACCCGGACCAACATTAGTACCCCATGGTACTGTCTGTCCGTTGGTGTTGTCGAAAGGCACCGTGGAAAGGATGCCGGTCGCACGAACCTCCAGCTCAATATTAGCTGCTTGGTCGAAAATAAAAGCGAAGATGTACTCGTAATTGGCGACGGTGCAGATCATCTGCACGACCAGCTGCCGGTTGCGAACGACGGTCGCAGCGCCACTGCGGTAGTTGGTGTGTTTGTGCTGGAGACCGGCGTCTTGCTCGTGCATGCAGATAACATTCTTGAGCTGGATAGGAGCACCCTGGGCATCTGTGCGGTAACCATCGAAATACTTAATATGACCTAGACAATCGCAGCCCAGCGCCAGCTGGTTGGCTGTGATACCGAAGCCAACATCACCGACATCAAAGGCTTGCTTCCGGTGATACGGACCACGGGGATCTATATCAGTTAGCTATATTCCATGAGAATCAATTGAATTGAAAGAACCATCACATACCTCCGTATGGAACGGTCATCTCCGAGAACGACAAACGATAGAACGTGTTACGTCCGTCGTACGTCACGTTATGCAACACCAATCCTTCACGGTTATTGAAGCCCACGCGGAATCGCCATTTCTGCCACGAAACAGCATTTCCGATAACACTGAAAGAAGCACCCTCGGGTTGCTGCACAATGTATGGTTTCAGGTCCGTGCGCAACGGCTCATCCAACAATTCATGGGCGTACTGAATGGTGGGCACAGGCTTCCATGGCTGTGTTTCTGTGGTTTGATGATCAGCACCACCAGGCAGATAGTCCATGCGGACAAGTTGGTGAGTAATGCCATCAAAGACTGGAGAAAATTGGCAAGGAAGAGAGTATTGGTTATTGCCAGGGTGGTCTGTCGCCACAATGTACATGTAGCACTGGAATAAGCGACGGGTCTCCTTGGCATCATCAGTTCCGTAAATCCATGGATCCAGGCAGACGGTCATGCCGGACGGAAGCTTTAATTTCTCAATCTCCGCTTTAACAGCTGGATGATTCAGACAGACTTCCTCAATCTCGAGCATTTCATCTACATCAAGCGGGCCCTGTCCATTGTCAGTAAGTGAGGTAAGGTTTTCTCTGAATGAATTGCATACCTGGACATCCTTCGGAAGTTCCTTGGCATACACAACGGATTTTGTGTCCGCATTCAAGAGGGCCTTGTAGAAGGACCCATTGTCCAAACGGTGGAACAGAACCACAAGCAAACGCGCAGGCTTGCGCGGTCGAGGCTTACCCAGCCTCTCGGCTTCAATGTAGGGAATCACATCTTGCTTAATGGGTTCTTGAAGGTCAATGCGCTTGTATCGCAGCTTGACACCCGCGAAGGCAGATTCCAAGATCCGAACGGCCAATTGAATCTCTCCCGGGGTGATGGGGTCAAAGGGGTGGAGGCTCGCCATGATGAATGGATCCGATCAAATGATTCAAACAAGATGAACTCTGGATGACCCGGCGATTATCCAGGACTTATATACCCACTCCGCATCCCCAGCCCTTGGCAACTCTTTTGAGTAAATCTTTCGCCAGATGGGGGTTTGGTTGTGATTGGTTGAGCGCAACCCACTGGGCGCGACTTTTCCCGTTTGTGGTTTAGCGTTGAAAACCGCTGATAGTCGCCTGGTGGTCATTGGCTCACGGAGTTGGAGATATCAAAGTTGTAGCAGTCGGAGGCATTAGAAATAAAAACACGGGATTGACCTTGAGATAAGTTCCGAAAGTTTACTGAGTAGCGAGATCAAATGTCTATTATTATTCGTTCAACTTGCACAGCGTGCGACCTCGGGACATCTGGACCGTTACAGTAACATATGGCCCCATAATATCTCGAGCATCCACCAATCACAAAGGACCTTCTAATATTGAGTGTAAACTCGAGGCTATGGAAAAATTCCAGACGCTTACTATCTATAAAAACCGACGTTGATAGCAGTTGTTCGGCTCAATGTTACCCAGCTATCAGCTTCAAGGCTAGTTAACCAGTTGATGAATATCATGTTTAAGGTGCTTTAGGGTTCGGGGTTATGGAGCGACTTTGACTAGTCATTATCATTATATCTCGGAAAAGTCTGGTTGAATAATACGAAGAATGAAAACGTGATATAAACTTCCTCAGATATTAAAGGGCTGCAGTGGGTAAAAAGGGAGGCGGGAATGCGAATAGCCTCATGGCTGAGCGGGACGAAAGTAAACATATAGAGGGGAGTGTGAAGGGCTTCATGTAAGAAAATGGCCACGTGGACCCCCTTACCATAACGTGAAGCACTTAGCAGTCGAATGTTAGGAGAATAAAATAACAGATGTCAGCCCCTAAACCATCGTGGCCTCGTGGCACGAGCACCGCATCAATCCTTCAGTTGGATTGATCCCCAAGGCATGTAAGCCACCCCAGAAAAGAATGCCTAATGTTCATGAGACCAGTGGCTTCTTCCGGGGATTTTGAGCAGAACTAGTAAATCGAAGTTATCCATATACTCGAGTTTGGATCTTCCGGTTTCACACCCCGAACAAAACTTTGAAACGCGGTACAAATCACCCTTGGCTTGCAGAAGATCAATCTTTGTCTGCTCTACAAATACGTTCATAAGGTTTAAGAATTCCTGTTCTGGATTTTCCTTTACCTTATCGCTCCCATATTCCAATATCGCGGGGTGTCTCACTATGACATGCTTATATACATTTTGGTATCCTTATTAACTTTCGATGAACTTGGTACCTTCTAAGGTCGAAATTATTGGAACGATGAAACAAATGGATAATATTAATTATCAAATGCCACCTACGCCATTAAATGCCAAAGAAGTCGATGTGACCTCTTAGGACTCCACGTGTAGTCGTGAATCGAGGCGTAATCCAGGGCCGAGAATGTCCCACGCTAGGGGCCACAGAACTGTCAGTTCACATCGGAGATCTCCGAGCAGAACTAGATGAGACTGAGTTAAGCAATGTTTAGAGATTAATCAATTAGTGAGAAAATGTGATCGGTCAATTAAGATACTGCTGATGCGTTGGCTAATAGTCGAAAGGGCGCGGGCCAAGACAGCCAAGATAGGAAGGAATTCAGGGCTGCTACAATCCATATCAGATCACCCTTCCAAGATCCAACGCGACTCAACATTCCACTTCGCCCCCGGGCGAGACTGTCGCGTACCTAGCCAAGACTACAAAACCATCTCGCGCCGCTCATCGCGTGTCTACCTGCTAGACATGCATCCGACACCTATTGCGACCATGATCTTCTAGACATGGATTAAGGCAAATTCAGCGCATTAATATTTACAATTGCTCACAGAAGCTGATTTTTACAATTGCTTTGTAAAATCTCACCTCAAAAGCCTTCGCAAATCTTCATCTGCAATATTCGCCATGCGGTGGAGTAAATGTATACCGCTCATGCTCGCCAGCATCGACTACGCCCTGGCGTCCCACAGACATCTCCATGGCCATGGCCATCTCATGCCACACGCCGAGAAACTCGAGCCTAGGGACTTGGCATGGGCTGATCGAATTCCGGCCGACATGATCATCGAATTCCGCACCATCACAACGACGGTCTACGAGGATTGCGCGCCAACGAATACCATTTATGTCACAACAACCGTGATTGAAGACATTATGATGGAGCCAACTCACATGCTTCCTGAGCCTACATACCCCGCTATCAAGCAGGCACACTTTGCAGAGCCTGAACTCACGACAACAGTACACATGACCCAAACTGTGGTGAATGTTGTGACAGAAGCACCCGCAACCACGACAATCGGCTCGATCCCTGAGTACGGCAACCCCGATGACCTCGGGCTTGATATAACTGCGCCACCTCGCGAGGTCATGTTGGAGAAAACAACGGGTGGGGTTCATTCCACAACTACGGTCACTGCATCCTTGTCTGGGTTTGGTAACGCGACCGTGACAGTTGCCCTTGATATCACCGAACCATCTAGGGAGGTACATGCAGAGAATCCACCAGCCAGACAAGCGCCAGCAAGAAAAGAGCCAGGCAAAGAGGGCACGCCGAAAAAGGCGCTACAGCAGGAGGAGAAAGCGAGAAAGCCACCTGTCAAAGGGGCAAAGGGAAAGGCCAAGGCCGTAGGACATAAATCCAAGAATCCTGCACATGGACTACTCCCAAACCTCCCAAATTTACCCGGTCTTCCGCAACTGCTCCCAGGAACAACAAAGCCAGTTCTAAACTCAATCGGCGAAGTGCTCGATCTCAACGGACAGCCCTTGCCACAAGACCTCCAGTGGACATCAGTCCCCAAAGAAGAAGAAGCCTCAACAGATGGATTCGGAGACCGCACCGCTCCAAAAGGCGCTGGAATTAAATACCGCGGCAACGTCGGCATTCCCTGGG
Organism: Penicillium longicatenatum; assembly: GCF_028827895.1. Taxonomy (NCBI): domain Eukaryota; kingdom Fungi; phylum Ascomycota; class Eurotiomycetes; order Eurotiales; family Aspergillaceae; genus Penicillium; species Penicillium longicatenatum. The sequence goes on along the minus strand of NW_026643120.1, from coordinate 1,951,019 downwards.
GCAGCAACATCATCGCCGTTAGCCCGACTGAAGCCCACAAGTACAAATACGTAGCCCAATTCACGGGTGCGAACGCAGAGCCATGGACAGTTATTGTCTGGAACAAAGTCGGACCAGACGGTAAATTGGACGGGTGGTATGGACACTCTGCATTGACGTTCGTCCTTGGACCCGGCGAGACGCGGTACGTCGCCTTCGACGAGGACTCGGAGGGTGCATGGGGTGCGGCGCCTGGAACCGATGGGCTTCCGACGGACCAGTTTGGTGGTTATACGTCTACCTGGGGAGAGTTCAGTTTTGGGGACTTGGAGAATAGTGGCTGGTCCGGGTGGGATGTTTCTGCTATCCAGGCGCAGCTTGCTCACCAAGATGTCCAGGGGATGCGGATTTGTCAAGCTGATGGGCAAGGGTGTTCGACGCTTACGTCTGGTGCTAAGAAGGTTGTTGATGCTTATACACAATCGGAGCGGCATAGTGATGGGATTGGAGGTGCTGCTTCTCCGGGACCGGTACGGCTGGTTGTGAATTTGGATTATAAGGAGTAATGCGCATTGCTGATTCTGTATGCATGTATATAAGGCGTTTTGGTTTACTTAAGCAAGCATAATGTTTTTATATACAGTACACGAGTTTCTTCACTCCGCAGTCTTTGCACCCTGCGAATTCTCCTCTACATAGCAGGGATGTTCATGGCCTCGATGGTCCAGACCTTGCCACCCTGGCTTGAGGCCAGTCCGGTGTAAGTGGCTCCAGCGGCAGTAGCAATGGTGTCACCGAAGGTAGTGTCAGCAGACTTGAGAGTGATGGTGGTGTTGAGGTACTTCTGAGGAGCGATAGTACCGGTGCAATCATCATTGCACTCGGTTCCGGTTCCGTATCTAATTCTTGTTAATTGATATAAGACAGCCGTGATCCAATAGACTCACCCAGTCATGTACGGTCCGGCAGCGATAGAGTAGGTAGACAGCAAATCTCCAGTCTCAACATTGGTCACAATCCTAATTGCATTAGCTTATTCATTCCTTTCAACGTAGGTAATTGTTTCAGGATGATCTGCTTACTGCTTCCAAGTCTCTCCATCGCTCTCAAGGTTGTACTCAATTCGCACCTGATCGGTTCCGCTAACGGGACTTCCATCACCGTCGAGCTGACCGAAAGATCCGAATACACTGGCACGAACACACCACTGGCCGGTGGTCGCACCGCACCACGCATTGCTAGACCAGCTTTCCAGGGTCGTCTGAATCAAATCACCGGTACCGTTGGACATGCCGGGCCACAAGAAGAGCTCTCCATTCTGAGTAGCAGGGGCCGCACCGGGGATGATCGTGGTCACGGCATTGACAATGGTGGACTTCGTCGGACCGAGCGACACACTTCCACCCCAGCTATCTCTCTTGACGCTTGTGGCACGTCCATTGAGCAGGCCAGCGCTAGCAAGGCCAGCACCGGCAAGGAGAGGAAGCATGATCTGCATAGCGGCGGTATTTTCTTTCACGATAGAAGGAATCACACTTGAATGAAGATGATCTGCTACAATGGTGACATGGTTCCTAGCCTGCTATTTGTACTGCTGCTTCGCATCGCCGCGGAAGCCTTTAGTGGTGGATTGATTAAAGAGGTGTCAGCCAAGACCCCGAAGTTTCAACTTAAAACGCATTAGGATGAGGCCGCTAACCAGATAAAACAATATGTTCTCCACATAGCGCACCGTTGATTGACGCATTAATTCTAACTATGCAGGGACGGAGCATAGTCCGAGAAGTGGATATTCCCTTCAGACAAGGCTGGAAACCCGACGAATAAAGGTCTTTCATTTAGACATGCTGTCATATGTTGGCAAGTGGAGAAGACCCCATTCTTCAGGGTTATTCTCCGCCTTTTATTTACAGGGGACAGCCTAGCTAAATGTGGAGCTGCCCCCCGAGACGACAAGCTACTCCAAGTACTCACCCCTGGTATCTCGGTGGATCACGTCAAATAATGGCTTCGCACTGAACCACCCGGCTTTCGGAGTCCCCACTGTTTTGTATGTCAGGGCCGCGTCGGCATCGTCAATTTTAACCGTTGCTCCACCCCGGCCTGCAGCCGCCGCGTCTGCCAATAGCTGTACCTGGCAGGACTTTTCCAGACTAACAAACCAGAAGACGGTTTCCTCAACCGACCCGCCGACTGTCAGCAGACCGTGGTTCTGCAAAAGAGCCGCCTTCTTGTTTCCTAGAGTCTCGGCGATCCGTATACCTTCATCCTCTTCCAGCACAACTCCATTGAACTGGGTATAAATCACATGATCCTTATTCAAGCACCAAAGGTCAGTGCGTCATTCAAGAGGGAAGAAAGGAAGTGGAGCTCACGTTATAGAAAGCGCAGGAATCCTGCGATATAATATCAAGTGGTCTACCCAACGAGCAAAATGCCCGCCCATAAAGACTGTGCGTATGAGCCGCACAGATGACATCAGGCCGAGCTTCATGGATAGCCGAATGAATCATGAACGCCGCCGCGTTGAGCATACGGTTCTCTCCGCCATCAATCACCTTGCCGAGGTGATCAACCCGGATGAGGTCGGAAGCTCTCATCAGCGAGAAAGCGGTGCCAAACGGGTTCACCCAGAATGTCGTTGGTTCCACAGGATCCCGAAGGGTGATATGTCCAGCAACACCTATACCGGAAAGCATCAGTATTGACTAAGATATCATTATTCATGATTGTCTTTTACCTTCATCATAGCCAAATTTGCCAAAAATGCGGAACGCGGCGGCGAGTCGACCCTTCAGATACTCGCGCTCCTCGACCTTATCTGCAAAGACGGGCATTTCAAGCATAGTCATCTTGACTTTCGCCTTTTCGGCGCGAGCAGTCCGGTGCAGGTCATGGGCCTGGGCGCTGACGGAGCTGGCTAGATCGGTTGCAATAGGGGGTGCCATTTTGACTGGTAAGTGATAAAATTATGGTAAATTCAAGTCGAGAATAATGCTTGGAAGTTGAATCTCATTCCAAGGTTTATATTTGCGGGGTTACTGGCCTGTAATCGCTGTAATTGGATTGGATGTAAAGCCGAGGTCGACAGTGGAGGTTCTCCGCATCGCCACTGATAGAGTTCGCGGTTGTCCGAGGTTTACTGATCCTGAGTAGGGGTAGGCAAAATAGCAGAGATAATGAACTTTATTCTAGTGAATTCATTGATGGGATATATTGAATAGAGGTCGCTGTATTAACTGTGAAAGAAAGACGAAAGATCCCCCTCCCCCCCTTGCGTCGCATCAAGGATATAGCCGAAAATGTCGTACAAGCGCTAAAGACCACGAAAATCATTTATCATTCATTCATTAAAGAGCAAGATATCCTCGCTTCGTCTCTGCGATCAAAACTTCAAACAGCTTCCGATCAGCAGCAGTCATACTTTGAGTGGTTATCGGCATTTGGTCGATAGGTCCCACCATTGGCTTCAGATCAGCCTCACAGATGGTTCCGACGTCAGGAAGATCACCTGTTTGGAAATAGGTTCGAAGAGACTTTGCTATGCACATGGACGGCGCGGCAATTGTGGTGTGCTGAATGAATATTTAGCTGCGATTCAATCATCAGAGAAACAGAGCGACTCACCCCTTCTGAATCTTGCTGAAGCAAGACCGATCCTGGAAATCTATCGGACATATGTTGAGCACTGTTCTTCTGTTAGGAATCTGGATATACCGGAAGTTCTTTGAAATCGAGAAAACATACTTATACAAAGGCGTGACTGGATCTAGAGTATTTGAAACAAACAACATCGGATGTGATGTGACAATGCCATCCCATGGCCCTACACCATAGATGTTAGCACTGTAGCCTTTCACAGCTGAAAACCTTATGTTCATACCTTCGAACTTGTATTTCGCCCTCGCTTTCCATCCTGCACAAGCAAGTAGCATCTGAGCCCAGTAATCTCCCACCGTCCGGCTATCAGCTTTGAGATCCATCCACATCTCTATGAAGCTCTCCAGGGTGTTCTCGGCCAGAAACTCCGCATCCGTACACAGAATAGCAGACATCGCATATAACGAATTGTCTTGTCCTTGTGTACACTGTGGAGACCACGGTCCCATGATACTGCATTCATTTGAAGGACACGTACTGAAGTGCCGACGACGCTTGAAATCCGCCATGGGGACAGGATCCCCATTAGCAAGTGCGCCTATCTTCTCCGCCAAGACAGGGAAAACAAGTAGTGGCTGGTAAACTGCTATGCGAAGAACGGTTTTCACGTCTGTCCAGGTGACAACCTCAGGACCCCGGGTAGAAGAGGCCATAACAGGAATTGAATTGTTGAGGATCTGGTTCTCAAGTGCCCAGTACGCGTCTTGAATGGCAGATGAGCCTCCAACAACGTAGAAGGGACAACCATCTGGGCCAACGGTATTGCAGTAGAGACCAAAGCGCTCGAAAATAGCATCAGCATCAAGGACGACGTTCGGCCCTCTATTTTCATAGTACTTATCCATATTAACAACTCCATCGAGCACAGCCCGGGATACTCGATTTGGAAAAAGCGCTGCAAATGTTGTACCCAGGACCGTGCCGTACGACCGACCCCAGTATAAGAGCGGTTCTTGATCCCGGTACCATTTTGTACGCTCGGCAATTGAGCGCGTGGTGTCATAGCCATGGCATTTGTCATGCTCTTCCTGTGCCTTGAGACCTTCCCTTTCACGCCACTCCCCGTGGCGTTCAACAATGGTGAGCATGTCTCGTGCAACCAGCGGAGTGTTGACGTAAGCCATCATCGAATCATTCTGTTGGATATCATTCATCTCGTAAACCGAGCAGCCTTTGTTCAGCGCAAGGGTCCGCTGCCAGCTTTTTCGCAGGGCATCATCGCTGCTCCCGATCATTCCCTCGGCCTCGACTGCCAATTCCCAATTTCGCTGAGACGTTGAATCAGGAAAACATGTCACCGCCGGCGTTGTTTGTCCAACTCCGCGGGGATCAAATCCAATAACATCGAAGTACTTGTCATCGGGACCGCCGAACTCTGAGAACGGGTCATTCTCAGCATCGACAATTGTCTGGAGATGTCGTCCTGACAGGAACGCTTGCAAAGTTCCAGGCCCCCCGGGACCACCTGTTTAATTATAAATTTATGATTGTCACCGATTTTTGACACTGGACTCACCGGGGTTGATCAGCATGGCACCTCCATAGCGAGGGTCTCCGACAGGCACCTTGGCAGGGATCTTCACTATCGCCAATACAAATTTTCGCCCTTGTTTTTCTGTGCTTTCATAATCCATTGGCACCTCAAGGCGAGCACACTGGAAGTCATTACCACAGTCATGATAATACAGCGACTCGGAGGGCTGCACTTTTTCCCACCTGAAAGTTCCCGTGGAGAACAATGGGTCCGGATTCTGCAACTTCTCCACCAGAACGAAGTTAATCCAAGATTTGACAATAACCACAGTTGCTAAGAATGCGAGTATCCAACGGACTACCTTCTCTCGACATGGTCTCAATCGTCTCCCTAAAACAGGACTTGAATCCGAAGATTTTAGGTCTTCCATAGCTCACGCGACTATTATCAGCGCAAGGACCCCCTGACGAATTCCTCAGATTCATGAAGCGACCACAGCGACAGTATTACCCTTAGGCTAGAATACACAAAGGACTGTTCATCATGCTCTTGCCCAAGACGAGGGACCCTTCAGTAGATAAAGATAACAACAAAGGCGGGAACCCAAGCTGAACCATGGTTTGTCGATCGAAGGATCCACGCGGGTGGGGTCATCTTCGACGCAAGGCCTATCATGACCCAAAAATGTAGCGGTGGGAGTGTAGTCGATCACGATACCATCCACCCAGACCCGCTCATTGGCGAAGATACCGACCGAAGGTCGCAGGCGCAGAAAAAGAAAAAAAGCGAAATTGATCGGCTGAGAAATCGCTGCATTCTGATGGGCTGCCCGACTGCCGAGTCCTGCAGCTGTGATTTCTGGGATGTGGCGGGGATGCAACTGCGACATGATAAGCATCACCATATCAGATAAGCAGCCAAATAGGTCTTGCAGTTCCAAGATGCCGGGATTGGCTGTGGGGTTGGGTTGATGGTGTCGCACGGTTCCTTGCGGCCTGCTGCGGGGCGACGCCATAAAGTACTGGAATAGCGCAGTACCACTGCAGGGCCTAGTAGGCGACTTCTCAAGCCTAACACAACGCTCAAACTCGTTGGAACTGACACTGGCTTGGTTAAGAGAGACTAATGAAGAACACAAAAGGCATAAGATTGGGGATCAGTCGGTCGGCATCGTAACACAGCGACACTCGACCTCCTACGTTACCCACAGTCATCGTGAAACCTTGAACCTTCTATACCGACTAGAATAAGAACACAGTCCCCTTCAAACAAAGAAATCAAGACTGTGCCTCAACTGAAAGCCTACATCGACGAGCTCAACAACCGCCCCTTGCCTGGTACTATCCAGGCCATCGCCGACCTCTTCCCAGGTCTGACAAGAAGCTTAACCCCAATTCGTGTCTACTTGGTCCAGCACCCAGAGTACGATGGCGAAGCACGCCTGGATTATTTAGGCAAATCCTCCTGGCCTGCGCTGGCCGCTGCACAACAGAACACGCCCCGTTCCAAACCCCACTGACCCGTCACTCACTAGACGAGCCATTCAAAGGACTCTACGGCCAACTGTGGAAGATCCCCTGTGGATCGATGGTATCTGAGCCGTCGGAATTAGAGGTGCTTGCTGCCGTGGAAATCTGGATGCAACTATCCTGGCTGGATACCACCATGGCGGTGCTTTCTGTTACTAGGAGCTGCAGTTGCGCGATATGTGGGGAGATGAGAGTGTGTGTGGGTCGCGTCACAGCTTGAGGAAGAATGGGGCGGAGGATATTGAGTCGATGTGCACCCCAAGCACAGGTTGAAGAGGCCCTGGCGCGGACCGAGACAGCGGTGGCTAGCAGACTTGAATCCGAATTCTGAACGGACATTGTTGATGTTTTATGCACTTTGAAACAAAAGGTTTCAGATCAAATGTAATAATTTGTGTTTGACTTGACAATTGATCCTAATAAACGGTGATTGATATGTAATCGATATCTCCAAGAGAATAATCACCAGATTTCCGAGTTTTCCAACTCCCACAACATCAAATATGGTAGCGTTAAAAGCTAATAAGCCGCTTCGAAATGTTTCCCTATTCCTCACATAAATGTTTAGCAAGGGTTATAATTACCTACTTGATATCAAACTTTCAACCACGACCACCACGCTTTCCACGACCGCGATCTCCTCGACCCCGATCTCCACATCCGCGGCCGCGGTCTCCACCCCCACGACTACGCTTTGAGGGGCCTACTGATTTGGACCTCGCTGGCTTCGGCACACCCTCAATGAAGGAGATACCATTCACTTTCATAAAACTCTCCACTCCCTCCAAATACTCGACAAATTCATGGAAGTCATGAAAGTCCTTCCATGACATCTCTGCGTTGTACTTGAGGGGTTCAACAATCCGATCCCAAAGGTGCCGCAGGCGGTTATGATTGGTGCAATTCCAGTATTTGTGGTAGCGCAGCATGCTGAAAACAAAGTCCCGCACAGATTGTGTGGGCCTTTGCTTAATTGACGAGTAAATGCGACGGCACTCCTCCTCAGTCCCATCGGGCGGGAGTAACTCCACGAGAAAGGTGCAGAAGGTGAACCAAGTAACCTTTGGGAGCTGTCCAGCGTACGCGTTCCATTGATCCACTAGCGGTGCAGCAATCACAAGCTTGCCGGTCTCGATCTTCGTCTCATCGTTGCAGTAGAATGTGGGGAATTTCTGGAAGTGGAGCTCTATGTGACAAGTGAAGTTTCTGCATTCCTGCCAGTCGCTTGCCACGTATGTGGGAACATGTGGCTTGGGCGGGGTTCGCACAGGAGGAGCTGAAGTATTCTGAAAAGGCGCGACAGGTGATCCAAGTTGGATATGCCGGCGTTGGGTCAGAGGCGAAGCAAGTGGGATATGTTGGCTTTGCACTGGCGGCGCCGTTGTATGGGCTCTAGGGGCCATCCTTGGTGTATGCCCTCTGGGCGCTCTTGGGGGCGAACGGTCTCGCCTCGGTGTTAAGTAGTGGCTGGCCGGTGGCGAGCGGAAGCGCTCTCTGGATGGTGAACGAGTCCTGGGTCTGCGTGATGGGGAACGAGGTCTATACCCTCTAGGTGGGGAGCGGCCTCTACCTGGTCGAGATGGTGAACGCGCTCTAAACCTGGATGCTGACCTCGCTCTATGCCTGGAAGGCGAACGCATTCTATATCTGGAAGGCGAACGAGGCCTCACTGATCTAGGTGGAGAAAACCCTCGGGCCGGTCTAGAGGGCGAAGGCGAACGTCCCCTGGGATATCTTGGTGGCGAGCGCTCTCGGGGCCCAGTGGGTGGAGCTGGCGCCTTGATCTGTCCATTATGTTGTTCCACAGGCAACTTTTGAAGTCTTTGTTCCAGCCTCTTCTCAGCATCAGACAAAGCAGACGTCGAGGATATCTGCGGCTGTGGTTGCGGGTTTCCTAACTGTGGCGGCTTATTCTCCACCTGCGGTTGCTGGTTTACCACCTGCGGTTGCTGGTGTCCCACCTGTGGTTGCTGGTGTCCCATCTGTGGTTGCTGGTTTCCCACCTGTGATTGCTGGTCTCCCACCTGTGATTGCTGGTTTCCCGCCTGTGATTGCTGGTTTCCCATCTGCTTTTGCTTTTGCTTCTGTTTTTTTGACATCTGCTGTGGCTTGTTTCCCGCCTGTGGTGGGGTTGGATTCTGCTTCTGGATCTTCGCAGGCGACATATCGTTTTCTTCGCCGAGGCGCTTTCCAGCTGGCTGGTTTGCCAGAGGCGCAGAAGCTCCATTTGGAGTGGTTGAAGCCCCATTGGCTTTCTTTGAAGCAGCAGTCGCAGCCGCCAAGGCCCGCTCCTGCTCCACCTTCTGTTTCCACACTTCATAGCGTGGTACCACCTTCGTAGGTGCAGGCGAAGGGTTTGAAGCTTGGGGCGTATTTCCCGGTGGGGGAACAGTTCCTGACTGAACTCGAGTACCATTCTTAGTGACGCCGTTGACTGGCGTTGCGTTGTGAGTGTGTCCATTGGTATAGGTCGGGTTCTCAGCGTTGGGGCTCCTAACCGACTCTATGAACGCTGCCACCATACTACTCGTATCACGAGCAGCTGGAGCTACCGCCAAAGTTTGCTGTCCATCTGCTACATTTGAGCCTATGGTCGCATTTAGTTTGTCCGTCGCGTCTCGCAGCTGTTTCTCCTCCTCCGCCAGCCGTTGCTTCTCCTTCACAAGCAGGGTTTGAAGCTCAATGTGCTCGCGTTTTTCCCGTAGTGCCTGTAGCTGCGCCCTCATCTCACGCATCTGGGCACTCATCGCCGATTCTGCCTCTGGCACGGCCATCGTGGATGATTCTGCGGGAGAGATAAGGTGTGTGTAGTGTCGTGTGGCCAATTCAGGAGACACGCTCCTCTAGATTGTCGAAGGGACAGGGAGCAAGTCTCATTGTAGATTCCAGTCTCTGAACAAAGAGGAAAAATGACTAGAGACTGCTCAGAGTTCACTGGGAAAATAAAATCAGCAAATCTTTTCCACTGGGGTGTTTGTGATCAAACGACCTCCTCATGGATATTCTGCTGGGTTCCAATCTGCTTCACCCAATCAAAGGGCTCTGATGAGATAGCGGTCAGGCACTACCTTTTAATTGGAGCAACCAGGAAGGCGGTGTGGAGTTCACGCATCAAACAAAGCCACTCAAATGTGACGGATTAACTTGCTCTTTCTTCAAGACAGTGATATTGGGGATCAATGTTACCTCGAGACTCTTGCGAGTCAACTTTTGGACAAATTAAAACTCAATATACGAGTCCTGGCATATGAGTAGAACCAATTTTCAGCACCCTTGGTGCCTAAATCGCTTCCTAAATAGATGTTGTATTTTAACATGAAACTCTACGGATACACACGCTACCTCTGTGCCACTCACTACGTAATGTCATTCGGAGGATCAACGGCAACATGCAGACTACCCAAATGCGCACGAAAAGGACTGATGGTTCCGTGCAACTTATCCAAGTCAAATCCTTTGATTAACGCTGAGCTTCAGGAAATCACAAAAGGTAAAATATAGTCCACCTTGCCTAGAGGCACGCTTTCCTTGCGCAAGATGCTATACGCAGTAGTTACATGAAAAAAGATGTTAGCCTGCATAATGCATGCGTATGTAACCCCAGACAGGGGTGGCATATTCCCTCCCAGAGGCGTGGGCTCGACAACCTCGCAGTGTTCGAGGATAACGTCTTTGTCAACGGCGTCGAGGGCTTGGAGCGCCTTGTCGATGCGAGCGTACATTTCTGCATATGTGTAGACAACATCCTTACTCGTGTCATCGGTAGGGAATGATTCAGCTGTCAGCTTAGCCAGAGCTAGCGATGTTTGCATGGTTGCCGCGAACACTTGGTAGCTAAGTGATTTCATGTCATCGTGGAGTCGACAGGATGGAAGGCTGGAAGCATTGGGCTGCTCCTCGGCTTTGTGGAGTATATGTGACAGTGAAGTTAGAGCACGCTTTGTCTGGAGAACAAAGCCCTCATAAAGGGTATACACCATTCTGGCAATCGGATATAGGGCTATTATTATGTGAAAATGTGAAGAAACTTTGGTAGGGCTGGACCTTACACTTGAACAGGGGAGGCTGGTCGGTTATATAGCTTACGTTTAGTCCTAAGAACGTGGGTAAGCAGCGCCTTGGGCAGCACGTTAGTGATCACATAAGCACTAGCAGAGGAGGGAGGATTGATCTAGGCTACGGCCTCTGGCGATCGAGGTGGAGCACCGTCCCCACGACAGCGCAAACATGTGTTTTTATAGGTTGGGCATACAGTAATGAGGCTATTAAGTGGGAGTCCTGAAATTGAATCGACACAATTTGGATTTATTTTCCGCGAATGAAGTCGCAGGAGTGCGGAGGTAAAACTGATTTCGGAAAGAACTGTACAATGCTTTGATAACCGATTCTTATGTGCAGTCAGACTAATTAAGCTAATTACGAAATTATATAAATATTATGCCCAAAATGCGACAAATCCCCGATGCTAGATCTCCTGTCCTTTTTTATATTCTTACTTGCCAGGAGATCCGAGCAAGCAGGTGAATTTGCGGTTAGGAGTGTCCTCCAAGGCGTTCTTCACCAAGTTCCAGACATTCCAGTCATAGGCCTCGCCAATGTGACCAACGGGATCGAGCTTGCAAGTATCTTGAACCCAAATATTATTGACTCCCGTCTCATTAACGAACGCAGTGGTAGTCGGGGTGACCAGTTCATCATACTTGGAAGCAATGATGGTAATAGTGTTTCCGGGCTGCGCAATAGGCTTTCCGTCATTCAGGCGCTCGATAGCAGGGCCATCGGGGCCGAGGTCATTGCACGCAGCACAGCCCACAACGTCCAGTACATCGCCAACGATCGCGCGAGTAAGGTTGCCACCAACGTATGCGAGATCGTAAAGATTGGCGAAGGTAGTGGCGTGGGTGGGAGGCGCGATAGCGACAATTTTATCGATCTTGTCCGAGACGCCCTCGAACTTGGGCACGTAGAGGGATTGGAAGGCACCCTCCGAGTGGCCGACCAAGTTCACCTTGCTGTGGCCGGTCTTCTCAACCACTTCCTTGATGTAGTCGGCGATCTCGGGAGCAGACTCGCTGATAGCCTTGAGGCCGCCCACAAAGGGAAAAAGTTCGTAGGCACCATAGGTCTTGGCAAATGTGCAGTGGCCCTGGAGTTGGAACCAGTCCTGCATGTAGTTCAGGTCTTCATACCAGGTGGCGCCCAGACCGTGTAAAAAGACGATGGGGTTGGAGTCGCTCTCGCAGGAAAAATCGTTGACTAATGTCGCGTGGGCGGCAGGAGCGGCCAGCAGGGCCGAAGTAAAAAACTGACGCAATGAAGGCATTGCGATGGTGGGTTTTTTAGGGTTAAAGTGACCCATGGAACGTGTCAGGACCGGGCTTATAATGGGAAACTGGCACGGACGGTGACATTTTGAAAGATCTGATCTATCTCCTTTTCTTCAGCTCATTTCCCAGATCGCGTCGGATCCACCTGGTGCCTGGAACTATTGATTGCACATCGCAAATGTGGAGCTGTGACTGGTCGGTATAGTGGACCCTCGGGTCAGATACAGCTTAGCTCTGTCATGGTGGGGAAGTGTTCCTGCAGGTCCGACCCAATGACAGCGCTTTGGGACGGGGGCTTTTGTCATCTCTACGGTCCTCACCTCGGCTCGCCAAGATGACACGAGCGTGCTATTGCGTGGCTACTGTGATTACTTAGATGCATATGCATGAATTGAATGCTCTGTCGTATAGAATAAATTGAAGTAAGCTTTTAGGGAGTATCCCATGAACCCGGACCCGAAAGGATATCTAGCGCTCAATAATTGCAAATTATGGATAATTACATCTGCATCATCATCGTCATTATCATGCTGCGTTAAGAGGGGTGCCTTCCCTGGCTGAGAGCTCCGACATGCCACCGCCCCAAAGCGCTAGGGAATGGCGCTTCTCAACCAATTGCAGCACTTCAGTCATAAAAGCCCGCTCGGGCCCATTGTCAGGGAAAGCCTCCCATGCCACGCGTGTAGGAAACGCAAGGCGGTTGATCATGTTTCCTGGCGCTGTGAGGATATAAAATGCGTATGTGCGGCAGATACCGCATCCCAGTTCGTACTGCTCTGGAACGGTGACCCGATCCTCTGGGCGAGTATCTATCGAGGATAGAATTAGGCGGAATGCGTAGTAGACACACATGGTTTGTGCAAGGAGAAGATTGGGATAAGAGAGCCTGGTTGGTGTGTATACAGCTCCGGTGCGCAAATCTCGTCTTTTGAAAACAGGGAAGTCTTGATCCTCCGTCTGCTCGACCTCTTGCGGTGGGCCATCTGGGTAGCTCTTGACAAAGTCATGATACCACTGATAGAAGCGAGCAGTGAGATCGGTGATCCCGTTCCAAAGCGCAGCCTGTTTGGACGCAGTTTCCTGGGCGCCCATTGCGGATGGATCCTGCTGCGCTTTTTTGAATGAATCAGACTGGGACAACAGTGCAGGCACTTCCGTGGCGAGATCAAGTAGATGATGCAGGATATCCTTGGTAGTCGTCCCAGCCGACCATGGAATTGTCTTCCATTCCTCGCGCGCTAAAAACGAAGGTTCTCGACCCGCGCATGCACCAGCAATCCAATAAGGTCGGAGCTCAGTAAATAAGAGATGCTCAACACCATACATGTGATTCTCTGGGCCACGATGCTCAATCAAGCGCACCGCACCTCTAACATGAGCTGGCACACCACTACTTGTAGTGCGCTCCACACTCTCAAAGGCAAGCAAAAGTGTCACTGTTACCAAAGTCGCTTCGGACTTGGAACGCTCTGGGTCAATCAATGCATCTTGCAATTCACGCAGAACGCGGGGGTACAGCCGAAATCCCGAAGCTTCGAGTTGTTTATTCTGGATAGATCGACCAAAGAAAGCCACAGAGACTGCTTCAAAGGCGTCTGAGATAAGTGGCGAAAACATTCGAATCTCTGCGGCGGCTCTCAATGCCCCCGCGCGGCCAGACTTGGTGTCAACCTGCGGGCTGAATGCGTCGACAAAGCGCTCAACGAATACGTCAACGGAGGGCCGCTGCATGCCGATCACATAAATTGTACTGGATGAACCCGAGGAGTCTGACCCGTTGCTCAGAGACATTTGATCTTCGCTATCTTCATCGTCAAACATGGGAGGATCATTGAAATTGAGGTCGGAGCTTGAGTCGCTTGCTCGCTGGCGGATTGGAACAATAGATGATGGCGGGGAAGCAAGGGAATTGTGGTATTTGTCATATGCTAATCGGCCGTTGTGTGAGCATGCGCAAAATTGGCTCTAATGGTGCTGAAATGGTTGACTTACCTTCATGACCCTCCCATGGCCCTACCTGCACCAAATCTTTCTTCATCCCACCATGAGCGCATCGAACCTCGCGCACAATGTGGTCAACCACACTAAGCGGGGCAGAACGAATAGACTCAAATAAGCTCTCAAGCCGGTCCAGCCGCTCAAGATCTTGATCCTGAGACCCTGCAGCAAACGTGTCAGTAAAAGTCCCACAATTGGCTGGATATTTTTCCCGAAGGTACCCGCTAGAGGTAAATAAGGTCTGTCCACATACCATCTTGCCTCTCATCTATTCTCGTCCTCAAGTCCCGAATCTCCGCCCGCAGATTTCGGATTTCCTCTGCCTGGCTGACGGGGCGCGCCTCGTCATCAGGCACGGTTTCGTAAATGCATTTTGACGGATATCCGTGGGCGCAACATGCATGACAAGGCTTGATACGGTCACACTGGCGGGTTTACGTTAGTTTCGGTGGCCCCTGTTGAAGTATGTAGTGGGACAGGGCTCCCGGTACGGGAACGTCGGTCCCTCCCGTCGCAAGCGATCTGAGCACGGGACATACCTTGACCTTGCGGAGTCGGCAGACCTTACAGGAGCGCGACTGGCGGTTTGGCGCCTTCCTGACTCGTGAGTCGGGGGCGGATGTGCGCAATTCACCGACCATGGGGACGCGATTATGGGGTGGAAGGAGAGGAGAGAAGCATGCTGCAACCAACGGCGCTGCGAGATTTAGGGAAGTGAGATTCGCCCCGAGATCTCCTTCTCGGGGCGGTGGGCCGTTTCACAGGGGCCCAGTTTTGGGTTGGTGGTAGCTTCAATAGCTTGACCTATGGTGGCTCCGATAGGTCGATTGGAAAGTGGTTCAGCTCCGCCCGTTGCGACCGGGTCCGCCACGCGACAACACCATTGGCGTGATGGAAGATTATGAGACATATGAGGCTGTCAGTCGCCTGATTTGGTAATGAGGGGCCAGTCGTTGGGACTGCAAGAAGACCTGTCGGATTTGTTGGAAGAGAAACTGTGGATGTCTGACGATATGGGATCGCAAGCTCCTCCGCGACCCGTACCAAACTTCCATCCCACCGGTTTATCTAAAAAAGAGTGGTCCACCTCCCTGAGCAAACTTTTCGATTTCGCGTAATGATTTTGTGGACAGTTTGCCAATTTTGGGTTGAATCTTTGAATACCTACTGTCCATGTTCTTAGGTCTTGATTGGTGCAAAAATTGTTGTTTGGTCTAGGCACTATGTCATTCCAAACGATTCATACTCAACATTTCCAAGGTTCCAAGACAGAAACGCTGGGACTAGGAACGAGAGATTCTTCGTGTAACTGATTTTTCCATAAAAGGAGAACATAAATTCAAGCTTGGAGCACATGTACTGTAATGCATGTAATGTGAGCGCGCTGTACGGGTCGGGATCACCTGATCGATCTCATGAGTAAGCTATACTAAACCCAGAGTTAACTTAGAAAAAGCATATAAACATGAGATAATCTGAAACTTTAGGGCATATTTGGTGGTCAATCGATGAAGCTATCATCAAGCAAAAATGAATATACATCTAAAGACATATTTAGTATATTAAGTGTAGTCCCTTTAGCTGATGTCAATCGCGCGATATACAATCTTGGGTGTTAGAATAGAAGTGCTGTTCTAGAGATGATATGAATAAGAGTGGTAGTGCAAAGGTACTACAGTGATAGTGTCTGATACTATAGGTCTATATTGATTATGATATAATCGCTAGAGAACTTCCTGAGCTCTTAGTTCTTAATAAAAGATAAAAGAAGGTTGGCACTATATATTGCGGAATAGGGAGCTATATACCACTTGAGATCGCAGGCTTCAAATAGGTACATTAACGACGTGCAACATCAGGGTGTTGAGCAATTGGATAGCGCAAGCTGTAATCTCGCTGATGTAACCCTTGTCGATCCAAATGTAGGGAAGAATCCAGAGCAGGTGACCGACGACTCCAACAACGAATGAGCGCGCGATTCCAGCTGCTTTGAGCTTCTTGTCTGCCAACATGACAGAGTAAAAGTAATAAGAGGCAGGCATGAAATTGACTAGAGTGCTGAGAAGGCCTGCGTTGTATTCACCATCCAGAATGGCTCGCATAACGTGCGTGAGACTGTTGAACATAACCATTCCATAGTAGTTGGCGCCTCCGACAGAAGGATTGGTATACCGTAGAGACCAGGCGCCGATCCACATCATGATGCCATTGACGCTCCAGACCGGCAGAGGAGTAGCCGGACAATTGTTGAGGTCTGGGTAGCCCTACAGCAGCACATGTTCAGCATGAGAGACCAAGCACTACAAACAACCACTAGAACATACATACCAGGTTCTCACACAGTGATCGGTGAAAGGAGTAAGGAACGCCTTTGATGTCGTATCTCCATTCTTCGAATCTACTATATATTCCGATCATCGTGCAGCACTTAGCGCCATAAGGTCACCTCATGGGGCTAGAAGCTGCCCCTCACTCGGTTACGAGGTCAGTTCCTATCCCCTTCCTGAAAGCATAAATGAGATAGTGTGGCATTTTCATGGCTCGATCATAGCAGAATTCCTCCCTGCTCGTAAGACAATCTGGTGTATTATTAACCGGGCCAAGTCAAAGTGACTAATTACCTAGGTAGCCGCTTCCGATTAATATATATTGGAACCAGGGACGATGGAAAAGAGCGGAAAAATTAAAGGTGCAGGTGATGGAAGCCCTTAACCTAGTGCTAGGGCCGGATCATCCTGACACTCTTACCAGCATAAATAACCTCGCAAATACATACTGGAACCAAGGTCAATGGAAGGAAGCAGAAGAGCTACGTCTTCGGGTGGTGGAGATCCGCAAGACGGTGCCGGATGAGAACATGCTGACACTCTGACCACTATTGACTGTTGATCTGGAGAACATGGTGTGGATGGATTCTCGTGCCCTTTAATATAGTAGATCAAGAATATGACTTAAGGAGGCTTGGAATTGATTTCTGATCTTGTAGAGCTAAAAGTTTCGATGATTGTTTTATTATCTTCAACTGCCCCACGCTCACCGAGCTCGCCGATTTCGCCGCGCCGGCTGAATGCTCCGTCGCTTTGTACGGGTCCCACATTTCACTTTCTACAAAAGCTCACTAGTCAGAAATTATGAAATGACTACGTGGAAACTTCGGTGTTTACAGCTGGAGACTTCGGCGCATCGAGGATCGCAGACAGATGGTTCGTGCGTAGGTCTCATCTCTCGCGTCCGAACATCTGGATGGCACCACAAGGCCTACATCAAATGGAGGATCCACTGACACACATTCAGCCCAAAATTTGGCAGCCATCAAAGCCGAAGAAAAATACCCTTGGCCAGAATTCTTGATGCCCTTCTGCCGCGTCTTCGGGTTCCGATTGGGGGGGGTTTACAAAGCGGGATGAGAAACAGATGAAGTATGTCTCTGATCCTCCTCCAGAACTGCTACACTAACAACCAACCCAGTGGAAGATTAACTCATCTAACAGCATTGAACGTCAACTCCCCATCGTTCACATTATTGTCGCCGGGATAAAACAACGGTATACTGCCACAGTTCTCACAACCATGCTCCTGCAGCTCCCTCGCAAGCGTTTTAATAGCGGACCCCGGTGCCCCACCCGAATTCTGCAAGAACGCACAAAGACTGTAATCCTCATCACCAGAGCCAATGCATGCTATATGTTCGCCATTATCGAACCAAGTGTCGTCGTCAAACTCCTCGATTAGGCTAACGACTTCGCCCATGCTGGGACACTCGGTAAGGACACAATCGCTGCTTCCGCGGCAGTTTATGCCGAGGGCTGCTGCTGTTGATAGGAGGAGGGAGAGGGGGAGGATAGTGTGGAGATGCATTTCGTGCGTAATACTTCCACTTTGCTCTTTTAATGTTGTCAGCTTGGTTATTTCATGGCTGCCTGGCTGTGGACGTACTTGGGAGGATATCTCGATTATTCGGCTTCTGGTATTGTGATTTGAGAATAACGACAGTGATGGAAGTTGTGGATAGCAGATAGATGAGCATCATCGTGTAGTTGGTTCTTTATAGTCTATAATCTGTCGTTTGCCCTATGCAGCCCGAGTTCGGCGACCTCGGCGACCTCAGCTGTCCACCAGGCCGTCATTCTGAGCACTAGTGCGGTACTAAGCAATTATTAGTAGTATCTGCTGTCCAGCCCTACCAATCGGCAGGTGAATTGTTAGACTTTGAAGTGTATGTTTGAGAGTGATCTCTGCAAGTATGCTACAAAAATAGCCATAATGGCTCAGCTAGGTTACATCAGAATTGTCATCCCACGGGCTACCTGCTGGAGTGTCTCAGAGGAAGGGCTTCGATTCATCACGTTGCCTCTGATGTTCGCGGCAGCAGACATTGTTTTGCTTATTTTCAGCGGGATTTTCAAGGATAGATGAAGGCTGAGCTGATAAATATCTCATTCTCACAATGTAGATCGCTAGATTGGTGTTAGTATCGTAGGCTCAAGCCAATGTCTCGTAGTTGACCTCCGGAAATCGCCCTGTCGCTGTATAAGCATTTCAGAGAGCTTTTGAGAGTATAGAAACTTGATATTTCCTTCGAGTAATAGCATCTTCATCATCTCAAGCTTATCTTGAAACAATTCTATCAGAAAAAGCCCAGCAGTACCTACCTCCGCCCACCTTTCCTCCAATTCAACCGACTGACAGCCTGCCAGACCACCATCCAAGATGCGCTTCGAACACGTCCTTCTCGCAGCCCTCACCTCTACCGCTGAGGCCCTGGCCCTAGGCATAAACTGCCGCGGCAGCAGCAATTGCGGCGCCCCCGATGCCCCCGAACTAATCGACCAGATCGATCCAAGCCGGTGGTACGACAACGGCGAACAAATCGCCTGCCAGAATGAGGCTCTTGATGAAGGTGCTGTATGCGCGTTCCTCCAAAATTCCGGGGGCGCCCCGGCTTCGTCGATCATCACCCTCGCGCGGGAACTAGAAGATCATGGTTGTGGGGTCTGCGGCAGTATACCACTGTTCTACCCAAATGATAACAATGTTGATGATGGGGAATTGACGATCAATTTCGTGTCGGGTTCGTGCTGCTCTGGGTCAACTTGCATTTGCCCCTAGTCAGTGACTGAGAGGTAGGGTGCATGTATGTGGCGGGTTTGGGAAGTTACCGGGCCTGTTTGTACCTAGTTGTTCAAGGTCTGGAACTGAAGACTACATCTTTTGTTAATTTCAGGTACAGACTTGTCTTATTCAGTTAATTCATGCGCTCATAATGGAACTCGGAGTGCTGTTCCAGTATATACCGGTCCCTCAGATATAATTGGGTTACATCTTCTTGGTAGTTCAAGATTAGGCAATTTCCATCCATAGATACTTTTAGGGTGGCACGATGAATCCAAATGAGGAAGGCGCGATTTTCGAGTATGACACCTCCCTTTTTGCAAATCTCATCTCTTCTCTTCGTCTTGATTTTTCCTTTTTTCTTTTGTTTGTTTCGATTCGCTTCTCTTTCACCGAACAGATTTTAAATTTCATAGAACAGAAGATCAGCATCGAGAAAATTCTGGAGTAGGTGATTTTTGTACACTTGTATCCGGCCGCTTGCGAAAAAGTAATAGCGAGATCGTCCGAATGGAGGCATTCAAAGTATCGCCGGCACTTTTTAACTTGGTAACAGCCTTGTGTTTCATTGAGAAGTATCAGTATTAACATGGCATTCCTGCAGCCTTAGAGAGAGGATAATCAGGTAGTGCTATCTACACTGAAGGCATCGCCTGATATTCATTTGATGGGGATGTGCAGCAGCCAAGTGTCGTTAAGTCGCGGTTGTTGTTTCCTTTAATAGTAGCCAAATGGTCACCACAGATGTGTGCATAGGTAAATTTGATGAGAACACCGAGACAGTGATGGCAAAAGGCGATGCATTTGGCCATGATTGCTGTCATGGCGAAAACAGCGAGATTGGGAAGGAGCCACAAGAGCTTCAGAGGGAAGCTTTTGAGTTGTCTCAGGCTTGGTGCCAAGAAAATCCAAATTCAACTAAGCAGTCTTACTACTACAAGAAGAAAGACCAAGGCATTCAATGCTTTAACAAGCTAAAACGAAGCTGGTCATGTGGTCGGGTATTATTTCACGCACGGAAAGGCCATGAGACAGACCCAGCCACAGAGGAAAATGCTATATGCATGCCAATTTTCTCCTATTCAAATGATGTCAATCAGAGAACAAAGAACTTCGGGCGCCGGTTTCCATGTCACCTCTGCAGCTACGATCATCGGAGCAAACACCATGCTAAGAAACACGCGCGGGGAAGAAAGTCAAAAATCGCCAATCAAACCTTAAGAGATCCCACAGATCCACCCCCAATATGGTTATTCGACGCCCGGAGTTACTCCGACCCAAATGCCTGAAATCTGCGCATGGTGGCCAAATTACTGGCACGGTCCATCAGGAAAACCGTGTGCATCAAGCTCTCCTCGGCATACGCGGCTTGGCTGTGTACCCCAGAAACAAGTGGCTTTAACCGCGTGGGGTGTGCCACATGGTTCAACCTATCACTGGCCGAGCACGATAGTCACGACGCCATCAACCCTCGGTGTCTCTCCGCAGTCTTGATTTATTCCGCCCTCTCACTGGCCCATTCGGACTGGTCCCCCCCACGCCCCACTGCCTACCCCAGAAACTTGTCTTCGGGGTAAATGCGATCGCCGGGCAAAATAACGGAAGGCGGTTAACTTCCTCGTATTGAACTAATCATGCAGAAGCATGTAACATGGTCATGGTCTGTACCAGCTAGGCCCCTTCCCGAAGGGAAATCGATAAAGAGATGGCCCGTCCCAGGGCTCTAGGGATGTTTTTTTTTTTTGCTCTGCCCGTGATTTCCCTGGTTTATCCCATAGGCTGGGACTTTTTCTTTCATCATGAACATCACAGACTATGCCCTCAGGCCAGAAACCGTTGTTCCAGACCGCGGAGCGGTGGACAAGGCGTCGGTTTCCCATGAGGAAGCTATCTACAGAGCCTCGTTGACCGAAGAAGAGAAGGTCATTGAGCGCAAACTGCGCGTTCGCATTGACTCATTGATTATGCCCCTGGTTGTGTTGGTGTACTTGTTGAATTATATTGACCGGTAAGCTGATTTTCATGCAACCCTGGCAGCCCTGTACTAAATACCATGCGAAAAGGAATAATTATGCCGCCGCAAAGCTTCAGGGCCTCACAGAGGAGCTTCATCTCACAGATACACAATACCAAACGGGTTTATCGGTCCTCTTCGTTGCCTATATCCTGATGCAAGTTCCAAGTAATTTACTTCTCAACTACATGGGTCGCCCATCTCTCTATCTGGGATTTTTCGTTTGTGCATGGGGTCTCGTGTCAGCTCTGACGAGCCAGGTTAAGAGTTATGGTGGTATTGTGGCGTGTCGCTTTCTGCTGGGACTGGTCGGTAAGTGGAACGTGAACAATGGGGCGTGGAGAAACAATGACTGACCATTTTGATTAGAGGCCCCCTTCTTCGCCGGCGTGCTCTTTTACCTATCGAAGTGGTACACGAAAAACGAATTGGCATTCCGAATGAGTATCTTCTACTCCGGATCTTTGATCAGTGGTGCCTTTGGAAATCTCATCGCCGCTGGAATCCTCAACGGACTCAAGGGAAAGCGTGGAATGTCAGCGTGGCAATGGCTATATATCATCGAGGGTTCCATTACCGTCTGTGTTGGGCTCTTGATCATCTGTATTCTCCCCGACTTCCCAGAGACGTGGAAATTGCTCACCCCTGAGATGCGTCGCGTTGCCGAACGACGCCTTGCGATTGAGGCCGCCGAAGCGGACGTGGATGAGCAGGGCGGAATGAGCCAGCTGAAGGGCTTAAAATTGGCGATGACAGACATCAAGACATACGTCCTGGCTCTCGGTTACATGTGTATCACCGGAGCCGCTGGCTTCCAAAACTTCTTCCCAACATTGGCCGAGACTCTCGGCTACAGTGACACCATCTCTCTCCTCTTAGTCGCGCCACCATACGTCTTCATGGTATTCTACAGTCTTGCCCACTCCTGGTTGTCAGACAAGATGGAAATCCGATTCTGGTTCTTCGTTTACCCGATTGTGATCACCATCGTCGGCTTCGTTATCTTCATGACTGTCGGCTCTTTCGGTCCCCGCTACTTTTCCATGTTCTTGATGGTTTTCGTATTCGCCCAGAACGGCACTCTCTACTCCTGGATTGCCAACGCTATTCCACGGCCCCCTGCTAAGCGTGCCGCGGCCTATGCTTTCATCAATTCAATTGGTAACTCGGCTAGTATCTGGACACCTTACACCTACATTGCGGCCGAGGCACCTTACTATCATACCGCATTGGGTGTGTGCATCGGTCTCCAAGCGATTGGCGGAATGTGTGGTTTGTTTATGTATCTCAACCTGCGTATGCTCAATAAGCGACAGGAGCGCTTGGAGAACGAGGATCATCAGCTTACTGATAAGGAGCTTCGTCGGCTGCAGGTCACGGCGGACTTTGAGGGAATTGACCTTGCTTCTGCACGGCAGTTGCAGAAGGGATTCAGGTACATTCTCTAGTGTGAAATGTGTTTATATTGTGCGAGCGGCATTCCAATCGAGTTCCATGAGACTTCCATATTAGATCATGGTAAAAAGAGTCAGAAAGTTCAAGTACAGGAGTAGAAATGGTAGTAAATTAAACTCATGCGGAAAGTCAAGGTGGGTACGTATGGATGGGCGAATGAGGCTGGAATGGGA
Source organism: Penicillium longicatenatum (assembly GCF_028827895.1). Classification (NCBI taxonomy): domain Eukaryota; kingdom Fungi; phylum Ascomycota; class Eurotiomycetes; order Eurotiales; family Aspergillaceae; genus Penicillium; species Penicillium longicatenatum. The sequence goes on along the minus strand of NW_026643120.1, from coordinate 1,928,298 downwards.
AAGGAGGAAGAGAGTGGGAAACCGGGGATGGCTTGGGGGAGCAGATATTGATCAAAGAATGGGAAGTAGGAAAATGGTAGGAAGTGATGAGATATGAAGGGAGTGGGCAAACCAAACGCGTTATACCTTTCTCCCTTAAGTATCATAATAAGGTGTAGAATTCCATCCGGCCTCCACGTAGCCCAGTGGTTTCCAGCTCGCTATCGTCACCACTTGGGTTTGCGGGCCCCCACTTCAGGCACACGGGACCCATGGGAGCCATGGGGATACTGCGTGGTACGGCGAGCAGAAGACCTGGCCAAGCCCAGTTAGTTAACGGGGGCTGCCGTGGTGAGGAGCTGGGCAGCGGACCTACCACTAGGTATCGGCAAATTTTTTGTCAACTCCAAATGATTGTATCTATTTTATTCTATTTATTGTTGATTTTTGAAGTTAGGGTTGATGCTCTGAAGATGGCAAAAGGGCCGAGTTGAAGCCATCTTGACTTTTAACATGGTCACATGGCTGCCTAATTGTTTATTTCCTCATTTTTTGATCGATTCTGAGATTGAAAATTCCTAGTTCGATTCTTGACATGACCTTTCTCCTCTTTCAGCCTTTTTTGTACTTCATTTCATTTTTTCCGCATCTCCAGATAATCATTCTTCAAGGGATGTAATATATGGGGATCGTACTCCCTTGATGTTCTCCACTTGGATCCACTTAAGTGCGGAGAAGCCGATGACAGCTTGTGCTCCCGCATTCGGCCATCACCTGCTGAATCACTCACTCATCTTGTCACGACTTGCCGCCCCCTTGATTCCTGCACCTACTATCGACCTCAAAATTACCCTTTTTGTTTCTCGAAAAAACGAAACAAGTTTTCCTCGCAAAGCTTCGGACCTCTATCCATTGAATCCAACGATCCCCCCCCCCACTTTTCGGCACAATGCAATCCGTCCTCATCCGGTCCACCCTTCGCGCAAGCACCAAGCGATCTTTCTCTACTATACCCTCAATGATGGCGGCAGGAGACGTTGGTTCCCCAAAGGCACGGGGCTTCATGGCCGAGTACGCTACATATTAGACCTTGCCCATACGTATACGATGTGAGGTTGACCTGGATAATAGGAAAGATCAATTTACCCGCCGCGAGGCCGCAAATGAAGGAATGTATATCCATGAACTCGAGAAGGAAAAGTATGTTTCATTCCGCGTGCCCCATGTTCCTTGTCTACAGCTCTAATTCGTGCCTGCAGGATTGAACTTCTACGCAAGAAATTGAAGGAGCAAAGGAAACACAATGAGGAACTCGATAAGCATTTGTATGAAATCTTCATTGTTCATGTTTTATCGAGCAAGGTACTAATGCAACTTCCAGGGAGGAGCTCCTTAGCGAACAAGGTGGCGAGAAAAACTAGAGCGCGACACTCTTATCGATCGCCGTTGTTCGGCCTCGGGAATGGATTTAATGAGGGAATATTATTCCAGGCCCATGAATGGCAAATTTGTCTTCACAAATTACTCTGAATTGGTCGGTTAGTTTTGATGCGCCTGCATGGCTGTCTAATACCACAACAATGATGAACCATTCAAGATTGAATTCCCTCAACTTCTTTTGCGCGATGTGTCTCCGGTTAGATCTTGGCCTGCCATCTCCACCGATAGCCTAGGCACGCCCAACGCGCCATGGTAAACATGCCCAATGCTACGATCAGCACGCTTCCTAGATATCCAACCATCGCTTTCTTGCCCACTTTTTGCAACATTTCACCACCAATTGGGATGCAGATCAGGGTTCTGTGGGTACAAAAATTCTCAGGTTATTGGATCACAGCAAGTGCTCAAGGACTTGGTACTCACGCTATACTGACAAGGGAGTAGCAAATCCCGAATCTTCCTCCAACTTCACTCGCCTGAGATATTTGTCCGATGCATGCCGGTGCTAAACTCAAGAAAGAACCAGATGCGAGCCCAAACACAGCGCTGAACATATACAGACCAGGTAAAGTGTCACCAAATGGCAGCCAAATGATAAAGATTGCCAGGGCTCCAAGCGCGATCAGAATGGCTTGTGTGTTGATGCGCCCGTATCTATCAGCGATCCCACCTGCCATCAGCCGGCCAACCGTGGAAAATCTAGGGATCCAATGCGTTAGCCCAAGAAAAATCATGGAATAAGATAAATGATTGCTCATACACACTGAGCACGGCTAGAAGAATAACACTAGTTGAAGTGCTAAACCCCTGCATCACAACGTAAGTTGGGTATAGACCAATTCCAGCAAAAACCTCCAGCTCCAAGCCTGCATATACGTCAGTTGCTTCATCGACCGATACGGATAATGCGACACGCAAATTGCCCTTACTGAAAGTTCCCAACGTTAACCAAGTGAATCTGGTATCCTTGAAGGCCCGCAGATTGATAGTCGACCGGCTTCGACCTTTCGGCAAACGAGATCTGACCAGCAGAATGCTCACGCCACACAGAACGGCAATGATCAGAGCCAGCATCCTAATTGTCCACCTATATCCCAAATTCGTAAACCCCGCCCTTAGTATCAGTGGAAATACAACACCCCCAGCTCCACCACCAGCCATGGCAGTCCCCATGGCCAACCCGACCCTCTGATCAAACCAGTGCGGCACAGCCGCCAACGCAACAGTACTCAAAAGTGCCGAACCCGTCCCGGTCAACACCCCCATCGTCAAAATAAAATGCCAATACAGCCGACACTCCGCCAGAAGCAAGAGACCTGCGACATAGCATCCAGTGCCCGTGATCAAGATCCCTGTCGGACCATACCGGTCAAACATCGATCCCACCTGGGCACTCAGACCCAACCCAAAGAACAGAAAGACACCAGGGATCCAGCCCACAGCACTGGTGGAGTAACTCGATAATTGGTGCGTCGCAAAATAACTCTGCAGCACACCGGTGGAGTTCATCAAGCCATAGGTACTCATCAGCAAGAAGAATGACCCCATAATCACGCTCCAGGAGCGGAGACCTCCGTCAGGAACATTATCGTTAGGGACCGGATCTAGAATGTGCGTTGTGACAGTCGAGAGCTGCGCAGGTGGTTCGATTATGGAGAATACCGACTGCGGGGCTTCTTCGTCATGTACACTGGGGTATACGGTGGCGTGCACATTTGTGGATGTCGAAAGCCCTCCATACTCTGTTGCGTAACAAGGCTGTTCGGCAATTGCGGTGCTGCTTTTGTGCTCAGTAGCCATGCTGCAATAGCTTGGAGTCGTGGTAGTAGAAAGTGCGATCCTTTGCGACCGAAGGTGCAGTGAAATTTATTTTCTATCGGGTGTTGCTGCCGACTTCGGTGACTCATTGCGATAAACATGCATTATTCACGAAAATTGGTCGGCTCAGGCTGTATCCCGATAAAATTGGGTCTTAGATGTGGTATCGGGGGATTCGGGGTCGCAATCGGGAAAGGCGTTCCAAGGTTGTGGGGTCGCTATGAAGCCAGGGTCTATTCAGGTAGAGATTTGACCTGGATTTGACACAGGTGTGTGAAGGACTGCCATGACCTCCCGAGGTCAATTCCAAGGGTATATCTTCCGTAATTATACTTTTATGAGATGTTGTTGCGAGATACCGAACTCTGAACTTTGATTTGAGATTTTTCATGATCTACCCTCTTGGCCATAAATGAAGCGGGGCATACATGTATACAGTTCAACCGGGCCACGTGTAGGTATAGATAGGTACATAGATGTTACAATCCGTGGAACGGAATTGATGGCATTTGGGTTAGTTTTTGCTCTGCTCCATGGGATGTTTTTATGTATTATAAAAGTTAAACATAAGGTGCGATTGAAATACATGCTGTGAGAACAACTCAGGCAATGCTTTACTAGTATTTTTTTAAGAGATATGAAGTACCTGGCAAGGTCAAGATCAAGACATTACAGGGAAAAAGTTAAACGGACGATGGCAAGCTGCAAATACTGATCTTTAGTTTCGACAGTTAAAATCACTCTTAAGTTTCTCATTCAATATAGCCCAAATCACGGAATGCTCTTTCTAGGATCTTTTGTATGGTTTTCTCTTTCCGTTGGTTGTATTCCACGAGCGAATCTCCAGCTATGACCGTCTGTTCGGCCGCTTCACGTTTCACTTTGGCGTACAGTTCCCGATCCGCTGGCGTTTTGAGCAACCAGTCGCGGAAAATACGATGTCGGGCAACTTCAGGTGAGTCGAGACCCCACACATGGAGGTTGACATGGTATGCTTTAGGCCAATTCTCCACAAAGAACCGGTGCTGGTACCATCGTGGCTCGCGCAAAAGGAACCGAAATCCTGCCCCCTCCAGAGGCTTCACATAGGAGAATTCGTCGGTGGCATCATTCAGTGTCAGATCGACATCAATAATGTCTTTAGCTGGTAGGCCAGAAACGCTGGTAGAGCCGACGTGAGCGATGTCCAAGATCAAGGACCCAAGAGCTTTTTGAATCCGCTCCTTAACTGCTTCGAACCGTTGCGGCCATTCTGGATTAGGTTCAACTATGGTGATGGGAGGCTTCACCGTTCGAAAGGCTATGCGCTCCAAGAACTCGGGCTTGTCCACGAAGGGCTCGATAATTTGCGCGACTGTAGCGGGCATTGTAAGAGCGATGTTGGTTGACTGCAGGCTGACGGTGGAGAGTAATCCCAGGTACTCGAGCCCCTCTCAGGCTCTGGTGTTTGGCTTGTTTGCATCATAGAAATTTTAAGTTGCTTTGGGCTGCTAATATACCAAAGAGAACAAAGGCGTTGTTGTTATAGTGAGCCATTGTGTTGATATTAATGCGATATGTTGGTAATTGGGATCCACTGTATTAGGGGCAAAACAGTGGGTCCTGGCATTGACTTTCGCGGGTTAAAGTGGTAGCACCCGTTTTGAGACGCACCGCAACCATGGGCTTCACGCACCGGGTGTAGCGCTGTCGCAATCCCGAATTCAAGTTAAGAATTTAACACGACATAGGACTGTGTAGCAAACATGTGTAGTCACGAGGATCTGCAATATATAGCCCCTCTTTAACTCTGATAGGCCCATAGGCTGCTGCACGACCGTGCGGAGGTGGCATGATGCATGATGCAGTGGCGAAATCCATGCAACGACAACTGACGGGGCTTCCCGCCAAATTCCCGCCAAAACAACAGTATTCTGGGGGTGGTATGACGCGGCATTGTTTGCCCATGACCCAATAAATTGACTGTAGAACAACTGGAGTCCACGCTTTTAGTATCTGAACTCCTCATCGTATTTCCTCTTCAAAAACTACCATTGTTCAACATCATATTCTTCGCCATGCAAGCTACCAGAGTTATCACCCGCAATCTCTCTCCAAATCTCAACCGGCGGCGAAAACAGCTGCGTGTCGTCAATCCGACTACGCCTCTTTCATCGTTTGCAACGCACAACCCACCCACCGACTCCGATCAACTAGCCTACCGGTTATGCGAACTGTCCTTACAAAAGATTCAAAAAGAAGCCCGGGCTTCTGAGCCTGACATTCGCCATGTGCTTGCATGTACTTCCATGCAACGTCTAGCACAGCAGGACCTTTTGTATCGCCTTGATACGCTACAAAATGCTTTGGATATACCCGCGCTGCCCTTACTTCCGGGAGCGGATGAGCCATTGATGGGGGATGAGGACGAGATGGATATGAGATCACTTGAGATCGCTGTGTCCGAGTTAGAAACGGCCAGTAGGAGGGGCGAGCTAGCCCGGTTCATCTGCTTTCAGCAAATCAAGGAGATGTGATAGGAGGTAGGTGTTTGTCTTTCTACGACACATACCCCTCGATTCTGCTATATGAGCTGCGCTGACCTTTTCTGTGCAGCGGAAGAAAAAGTTTTGCATAAGCGTTCTTTTGAAATTTTTGGCAGGAGTTAGGTACATCATGAAGCGACAATCCAATTTGGTTAATGAATATTATGAATTATCAAATTCTCGCAGTAGGATATCCTTGAGCTACATTACTAAGTAATCTTGAGCCAGCCTCAATGGTAGACAGGGTGATATTCTAGAATATATATAAAGACACTGATGTAGGACTTCCAAAGGAGCGTCAAGTGCAATAATTGTTTGAGAGCATAGATAGTCTACATGCAAATGCGACTTTTTGCCAAAGCTATATCGCAGCAACTAACCCTTGACTAGCGCATCATGACATAGGTGCGAACTGTTTCTTATTACGTCAAGGGAACACAAATTAATTGGTGAAGCACATGTTTCTCTTTCGCGAGAAAGCCGATCTGTGTTTTTCATTCCAGATCCGCGCCTCCCCCCATTTTCAGGCACGAACGTGCGGATGATAAGATCTGTTCTCAATTAAATTCAGGCACTTTTATTGGGCAAAACTGGAGAAATTTTGCTAGTCAATATCAGCTCTGGTTCAGATTGGCTGAGGAACTCTAATGCCGGTCTAGCTAGCTCGAGATATTACAAGGCACGCACATCATTTCCTTGCCAATTGTATTATATAGTGGCCCCACTGACCGATCAAAATTCAAAAGGCTATTAGAGCGAACCGTTGCTCTGAGGATAAGAAATCCTTGCTACTGTCGTGGGGCAAACAATGAGAGAAACATCGAGGAACACGTCGCACAGCAAGTCTCATCCCACCGTGGCACCTGGATGGCGGTGGCGGGTCCGGTCCTCGAGCATATGGGGCTTTGTCACCCATCCTATAGGCCCAGCCGGTGCCAGCTGGACTCCAAACTTTATCAAAACCTACGCGCATGAACGTGTTATCCAACATTTTATTTGCCCTTGAGTGGCCAGCATTGACAATCTACGACAAGTAGCTTATATTCACTCCAGATTCTGATTCTGGCAATCCCGGTTCGATCAGTCCGAGGAAATTGTGCGACGACCCATCTCCGTCATTACATCATCACTAGAAGATTCCAGGCTGCTTGTATGACGCTGCCTAGCACTTGAAAGCTCAGAACTCTTGAGAAAAATTGCGGCTTCATTGAACAATCTCATACCACCAAGCTAGCAGAACGAAATATGGCTCTCTTAGCTATATCAGTTGAGTATGTTGCATGACATCACCATAATGGTTCATCAAGATGTGGTCAGACCGCATACGAGATTAGTGTTTCCAGTTGACGTAGGTGTGTGGCTAACGGGTGAGGCAATCAATGATTAGTGGCTTTGGACGAAATGGCGACAACCAGTCTGGTGCCTCTTTTATAGCGTAACGGCCATGGTTGATACTACGTACGGAGTGACCAGGTAATTTCCATGGGTAAATACGGCATGATGTCCATGATTAGGGGCATGTATACCATTGTGTAAAGGCAATAATCAATGGAGAGGACATCAGCTTTTTCCTCATGAAGATCAAGTCAAGAACCTCCACTAGAGGTGAAATCCAAGAAATAGTCGATATGCATGACATACCCAAAAGTTCCAAAGCTACGTTGCATTCTACTGACCTGAATTGAAACCAAATGACACACCACCATATGGCTGGGGGAGGGAAGACGGGGCAGGGAACGCTGACCACAACGTATGCCGTTTGATTACCCTAGGGAGTGCTCACCAAAATAGTACCTTTTTTGGTCAGCACCTAGTAGTTGAAGTATGTAACGATTATGACTTGGATAAGAGCTTCATGAATACCAGGTATAGTTTATGTAGGCTCCTAGTTTATGGTTGATTAAGGAGGATTTTAGAAAGGAGTTTAATGAAAATACTTTGGAACCCGTTTCAAATACATGGGTAATGTTAAAACTGAGGTATTGGAACAGCAAATCATTCAATTACTTCCCCCAAATCGATTGATCACTTTTTCACAGATCGATCTATTACTTTTCAGCCATCTAAAGATGTGGATACCATTAAACCACGCCCAATATTTGCCTAATGGTCTAAATTTATGAGCACCGATTTTGGTTTATTTATTGACTGCGCAAAATCAATGACAATTCACGTGGACCAAATCAATACTTCCTTTCGTTTAATCACTTTTTCATAGATTGATTGGTCACTTTCCAGATTCCAATCCATCACCTTTCAAAAATTTGAATGCATAGACTCTATAGAAAACGCTTAACATATGCCCGCGCGGCCCTAAGCCTTGTGAAAATTGTTACTTAGGTTATCGACTGGCTAAGCAGATTAGATTCACGAACCACACGAAACACTTGAAAATGTACCTTTTACCTCATTTTGATTGATTATTCTATCTGAAGCAATGTCAAGGTTATATGCCAGGTTCTTTTGACCACGTCCTAGCACTATCATCAGGGGAGCATATCCTCATGCATTCTTCTTTGCCAAGTTCCTTTCTTCTTCTTCTTCTTCTTCTTCTTCTTCTTCTTCTTCTTCTTCTTCTTCTTCTTCTTCTTCTTCTTCTTCTTCTTCTTCTTCTTCTTCTTCTTCTTCTTATTGTTGTTCTGTCTCAACTTTGATCAACATATTTCCACTTCTTAATGCAGGTCAAGCTCACCCAGCGTTCCGAATTGAGCCAGTCCTCTTTTCGTCTCTTTATGGGACTCCCCCTAGCGCTTGCTAGCATGGAGATTTGGGATCCGGCTAAGGCCGCTCAAGCCCAGGGCTTCAAAAAGCTTGGATGCATCAAATGCCGGCAAGCTTTTGGACCCGCAGAGTTCGTCTCAATGAATGGTCGTAAATTTTGCAAGATGTGCAGTGCATGTCGCAAGACTCATCGCGAGGCAAGTCTTCTCTGCATTTGTATTACAATGGCATCACTAATGGCTGAATAGGCGGATAGAATTTATAAACGGCAAAGGAGGGAGAAAAATGATCGTGAACGAATGCTGGCCCTTGCCTCCCAGTACGAGCAGATGTTTCGAGGAACTCCGCGTAAGTCCTTGTCCTCTTGGCATTTGCATTGTGTTGCTAATGGAAGCTAGCTTCGGAAACAAGCGATACGGAATCACCACATTTGCCTAGTCATGGATCCTCATGCCTCACCTCAGTCACTGAAATCTCAAGTGTTGAAACATCTGTCGAATTTGATGTGGACACGTCCACCCAGTCTGAAGACAAGGTGGAGCCACCAATCATTCCTTACCGATTTTGCCTCAGCTGTGGTAATGCCCGCAGCATCATTCTCTCGTTCTCTGGAATCTGTGTTTATTGCGTGGAACAGAGGAAATATTGCATCTATGGGGACCATGAGGAATATCGGTCTGGTTTTGTCGACAAGCACGGTGTCGAGCAAGTCCGCTGCAACAACTGCCGTGACGATGAGGAGTCGATGGATACCGATCCTAAAAGCTCCGACGGAATTGAGGTGACACCAGAGCCTCGGTCTGATGACCAGTTGTGGATTGACAACGAGCCCCAGGCATACGTCGAGCCTCAGGTTGACCATAGCTCTTTAAGCAACACCAATCCAGACCTGTCCAACGAGCAAGACCTGTTCAACGAGCAAGATCTTTCCAACGAGTCTCAGATTGCCAATGAATATCAAATCGGCAATAACTTCCATGCGGAAATCGAACCAGAGCTTGACATAGATTACCAAATTGACAACGAGCCTCAAGATGACATCAATTCCCAGGCCGACAACAGCTCGCGAGCTAAGGTCAACCCTGAGCTTAAAGACTCATCCCAGCTCGGCATCGGACCCCAGATGGACATCGCATCTCAGTTCGACGATGAATCCCGGTCTGATAGCGGAACCAGTACCCATACTGAAGCCAGTTTCACGGCTCACATGACACAAGGAAATGAGAGCGAGCCCGCAAATCAGGTACTTGAGGTCAAAACAGAACCTATGGTCTCAATTGACATGAATCATGTTCCACAATTTTTGTCCTTTTCAATTCAAGGTAATGGAAGCCTTTCAAGCCCCATTGTCATTGATCCAGATTGACTCATTATTTTTCGGTGCTTTTTGTTGTTTAATGCCAGCCATATATTGACTGTTATCTTTCTAGCAGTGTTTATCTGTTTGAAATTAATCCGGGATCCAAATTGAACTTGATCGCAGTCCAATGTACATCCATGATTCATTTATGCTTTCTGCCCGGGACGATATCTCACTAGAGCCGCTGGTCTGAAAACTTTTAGGTCAGGTCTCATATGAAAATGACACTTCTTATGATATGAGTCCTAGCAGATGGCAGATCTTCCATTAGCACGTAAGTCGAGAGATCAAAGTCAAGAAGAAAGCACTTTCATGATAATAAGTGACAAGCAAAATGAAAGATGGAAGTGCTACCAGTCCGGGTCTGAGACGCGGAAACTGTGAGTACAGCACTCTTCTTCTTGATCTCGTGTCATCGGCATTCTGGTGAGGATGGCTTTGTTTTAGGCTCACCTCAATCTCAAAAAATGCTCCAGGGCTGTCCCACGCACGCCGGGGAGAATTTTGAGAGGCATCGCTTCATGTCAAGGCTGGCAAGGGACTGGTCTCGGTGAATTGACCAGTTAACCAAAGGACTGTGAGCATGATATACATCCTCGTCCTCCAAAATGACTATCGCTAGACAGCAGTCGGCTCCACCCAATATCTACGTTGAAGATCAGAAACCTCAAAGATGGAGATAATAGATAAATTGCCAACGTGATTTGCTTCGCATCTCAACTGCCAGCTCGAGCATCTGATCCCGAGGTCGACTAGCCAAGAATTCATTCCCGAGAGAAAAGCAGCCTGGGAACGATTTTTTTCTTCTCATCACTGCGATATATTGCTAGGCAGGTCTTTTGCCATTTTGGCGAATGTGAGAAGCCACATTGATTTGACCATGATGTCCGAGCTGTGCCATCGGAGCTAGTAATAGCTTTCCCGGGAGGCGTAACGCGAAGGATGAGGCTTCGCGGGCCGCTTGCCCCACAATCCTTCAACCTAGCGATAATCTCTTCCTAGATCCTCACGACAGAGTACGCTTCCGACATCGTCAGGATGTGAGCGACTCTGATAGGCACACGTAGGACGCTTTGAACTTGATGATTTGATTCCTGCAGAAATCTTGAAGCGTCGAATTTGGTACCTACGCCCAACATTGGGACGAATCAAGCTATCGACACGTTTAATGAATTGGTTCAAGGAAAGGAGACGGAGAAAGCCGAGAGCATGTGAATGAGTCCCACGTGAGGAACAGAGAAAATAAACACAGATTGACGCCAACTACGAGCTCATACACAATAGATTGGTGTTCCCCGCAGCCTATGTTCCAGCCTATTGATCCTGGTGGAGCATGGTCAAGTCCATAATTCCGAAAACCTCCTCTAATATTATTGTAGAGATCCATTTCAGGCATAACTCCGTATATTCATGGAGGATAAAGGTCACATGCAATCCAGGGGCGTTCAGGTTGAACCATGAGCCGGTTCCGACCCGCTGAGTCAGCGGCAATCTGCAAAACCCGACTCCACCCGATGATCAATCTTTCGGACTCCGAGCTGCGTCAATGCCGGCAAACGCCGATCAATCGATCAATAGCAGTGGTGACTGCATGAATGGGTGGATATGGTGCTCTCCAGAATGGCAGCCTTATGGCATGCCTTGTATTGAAAAACAGAAAAAGCATGTACATAACCGTTGGGCAAAAGAAACAAGATGATGAGTCAGCGGAAGTTTCAGGGCCCGTGTCAATGTTTGTAGTGGGTCGCCCCTGGAGCGTTCAAGATCCACCTTGGGTTCGAGAGCAGAAAATTTCCACGCATGACGTGGGTCCCTGATCCATATCGACAAATAGATGAGTCAATAAGGGGTTCCAAGTTAATGATCTGTCACTGCCCGCGGGTCCGCCGCGTGGAAATCAATGGTCTCGGAGCTCGATTCGGGATATTCTCTCCTGATACCGAGCTATGATTGGAAGTCGGCCATTCGGGCAAATTTAGAAAGCCGTCTCGATGATTGACCCACTTCAGTATCAATAGATTACTTCTTTATAAAGGAAAATGGCTTCCCACATGGATCCTACTCTAGTGTTCATTAACCAAAACTCGGTTTCATCATGGAGGGTTCTAACCACCCCTCATCGTCCCGAAGAGGGTCGATTGATATCAAAGATGAGACAGAGAGTGCCGCTGTCACTGTCATCGGAGAGGAGACTTCCGTCAAGAACAGCTCCCAATCCAGTTCTGCCTCTAGCCAACATAACGACTGGGCCTTACTTTCGCGGTTCCAACAACAACACGAGCGAGATTTGAACTCCGGCTTCAAGCGTCAGGAACTGGGTGTCACCTGGCAAAACCTCAACGTGGAGGTGATCAGCGCCGAAGCTGCTGTCAACGAAAATGTCTTCTCACAATTCAATATCCCCACCCACATCAAGGAGTCCCGCAACAAGGCCCCGCTCCGATCCATCCTGCACAACAGTCATGGTTGCGTCAAGCCCGGTGAGATGCTTCTGGTTCTGGGCCGGCCGGGCTCCGGCTGCACCACACTTTTGAAAATGCTTGCCAACAAGCGTGGAGGATACAAGTCGGTGGAGGGAGATGTTCGATTCGGCTCGTTGACCTCTGATGAGGCAAGCAAATACCGCGGTCAGATCGTTATCAATACTGAGGAGGAAGTGTTCTTCCCCACCTTGACAGTGGGCCAGACCATGGACTTTGCGACTCGCCTCAAGGTTCCGTTTAAGCTCCCGAACGGCGTTGAATCTCCCGAGGCCTACCGTGAAGAGTCGAAGAAGTTCTTGATGGAAGCCATGGGAATTTCGCACACCGAGGACACCAAGGTCGGAAATGAGTATGTCCGTGGTGTTTCTGGTGGTGAGCGTAAGCGTGTCTCCATTATCGAGTGCATGGCAACTCGCGGATCCGTTTTCTGCTGGGATAACAGCACCCGTGGTCTCGATGCCAGTACTGCCCTGGAGTGGACCAAGGCGATTCGCGCCATGACAGACACTCTGGGTCTCTCCACAGTTGTTACTCTCTACCAAGCTGGAAACGGAATCTACGACCTCTTCGACAAGGTCTTGGTTCTTGATGAGGGTGAGCAGGTGTACTACGGCCCCCGTGACGAGGCTCGTCCATTCATGGAGGAGGCGGGCTTTATCTGCCGTGAAGGTTCGAACGTTGCCGACTTCCTCACTGGTGTCACCGTGCCCACCGAGCGCCGTATCCGCGAAGGTTACGAGAATCGCTTCCCTCGGAATAAGGACGCGCTTCGGGAGGCTTATGAGAAATCATCCATCCATACACGAATGATCTCCGAATATGACTACCCCACTTCTGACGTTGCTCAACAACGTACCCAAGACTTCAAAGACGGCGTTGCCTTTGAAACCTCTAAGCAGCTTCCTAAAAACAGCCCTCTGACTGTCAGCTTTACCGAGCAGGTGAAGGCGTGTGTTTATCGGCAATATCAAATTATTTGGGGAGACAAGGCTACCTTCATCATCAAACAAGTTGCAACTTTGATGCAAGCTTTGATCGCTGGATCTCTCTTCTACAATGCTCCTGACAACTCCGGTGGACTTTTCGTGAAGTCCGGTGCCCTTTTCTTCTCCCTGCTCTACAACAGTTTGCTCGCCATGTCCGAGGTGACGGATTCTTTCAGCGGTCGTCCTGTTCTTATCAAACACAAGGACTTTGCATACTTCCACCCTGCTGCATTCTGCTTGGCTCAGATTACCGCGGATATTCCGGTTCTGCTGTTCCAGATTAGCATGTTCTCGCTTGTTGTTTATTTCATGGTTGGCTTGACCATGAGTGCTGGAGCCTTCTTCACCTACTGGATTATGGTCTTCGCGACTACTATGGTAAGCTGATCTTTCTCCCAATCAATACTGTTTTCTAACATTGAGGATAGTGTATGACTGCCTTCTTCCGAGCTATTGGTGCTCTTTTCTCGACATTCGACGGTGCCTCCAAGGTCTCCGGATTCATGATCTCCGCTCTCATCATGTACACCGGTTATATGATCCAAAAACCGGAAATGCACCCCTGGCTTGGTTGGATTTTCTGGATTGATCCCTTGTCATACGGCTTCGAGGCTCTGCTTTCCAACGAATTCTATGGCAAGGAAATTCCTTGCGTTGGAACTAACCTCATTCCCAATGGTCCTGGCTATGAGAACTCGCTATACCAGTCTTGTGCGGGTGTTGGCGGAGCCACTCCAGGCGCTACTTCCGTCTCCGGTGTCGACTACCTAGCTTCGCTTTCTTACAGCCACTCGCATCTCTGGAGAAACTTTGGTATCAACTGGGCTTGGTGGGTTCTTTTCGTCGCTGTCACTATCTTTGCCACATGTAGGTGGCAGTCCCCCGGCGAGAGCGGAACATGCTTGGTCATCCCTCGCGAGCGTCTCAGTGCTCACCATCAGCCTTCTGGGGGTGATGAGGAGGCCCAGGTTTCGGAGAAGACTAAACCTTCTGAGAACGATGCGCGTGATTCTAGTAATGACATCGAGAACCAACTGGTTCGCAACACCTCCGTCTTCACTTGGAAGGACTTGAGCTACACCGTCAAGACACCTTCTGGTGATCGTCTTCTGCTCGACAATGTTTACGGCTGGGTTAAGCCAGGTATGCTGGGAGCTCTTATGGGTTCCTCGGGTGCCGGAAAGACCACTTTGCTTGATGTTCTCGCTCAGCGCAAGACTGACGGTACGATCCATGGCTCGGTCATGGTTGATGGTCGTGAATTGCCTGTCTCGTTCCAGCGCTCTGCTGGATATTGTGAGCAACTTGACGTGCTTGAGCCTTTCGCTACGGTCCGTGAGTCTTTGGAGTTCTCTGCCTTGTTGCGTCAGCCCCGGGATGTCCCTCGCGAGGAAAAATTAAAATACGTTGATACAATCCTGGATTTGCTGGAATTGCACGACCTTGCCAACACTCTGGTTGGTCGCGTCGGTGCTGGTCTGAGTGTTGAACAGCGCAAGCGTGTCACCATTGGTGTCGAGCTTGTTTCCAAGCCCAGCATTTTGATTTTCCTGGACGAGCCTACCTCCGGTCTCGATGGCCAGTCTGCCTATAACACTGTACGATTCTTGCGCAAGTTGGCCGATGTTGGCCAGGCCGTCCTCGTTACAATCCACCAGCCCTCCGCTCAACTGTTTGCTGAGTTCGACACCCTGCTGCTTCTCGCCAAGGGTGGTAAGACTGTCTACTTTGGTGATATTGGTGATAACGGTCAAACTGTTAAGGATTACTTTACCCGCTACGGTGCTCCTTGCCCAGCTAATACCAACCCTGCTGAGCACATGATTGACGTCGTTTCGGGTCAACTTAGCCAAGGCAAGGATTGGAACCAGGTTTGGCTCGGATCTCCCGAGCACGAAAAGGCTCGCCAGGAGCTTGACTCGATCATCTCTACTGCCGCAGCCAAACCTCCTGGGACATTTGACGATGGACGGGAGTTCGCCACATCGCTTTGGGAACAATGCAAGATGGTCACCACCCGCATGAGCACTGCCTTGTTCCGTAATACCGACTACGTCAACAACAAGATGGCCTTGCACATTGGTTCGGCCTTATTCAACGGTTTCTCTTTCTGGATGATTGGTGACAGCGTCGCCAGCATGCAGCTTCGTCTGTTCACGATCTTCAACTTCATTTTCGTCGCCCCCGGTGTGATCAACCAATTGCAACCGCTCTTCATTGAACGGCGCTCGATCTACGAGCAGCGTGAGAAGAAGTCTAAGATGTACTCATGGATCGCGTTCGTCACTGCTCTCGTGGTCTCTGAGATCCCCTACCTGTGCATCTGCGCTGTGCTGTACTTCGTTTGCTGGTACTACACCGTCGGTTTCCCCAACGACTCCAGCAAGGCCGGCCCTACCTTCTTGATCATGCTTCTCTACGAGTTCGTGTACACGGGTATTGGTCAGTTCGTCGCCGCTTACGCTCCCAACGCCACCTTCGCAGCCCTGGTCAATCCCCTGATCATTGGTACGTTGGTCTCCTTTTGTGGTGTCTTGGTGCCATACGCCCAGATCCAGGCTTTCTGGCGTTACTGGATCTATTGGTTGAATCCCTTCAACTACCTCATGGGTGGTCTGCTTGTCTTCGACGTATGGGATACTCCTGTTAACTGCAAGGAACATGAGTTGGCCGTTTTCAACACTCCCAATGGAACTACCTGTCTCAACTACTTGGCAGATTACATGGCCACCATTGGTGCGAACATGAACTTGCTTAACCCCGACGCTACCGAGGCTTGCAAGGTTTGCGAGTACAAGGAGGGAAGCGACTACCTGATGAGTCTCAACCTGAAGCACTACTACTACGGCTGGCGCGACGTTGGCATTGTTGCCATCTTCGCCTGCAGCTCGTATGCTCTTGTTTATTTGTTGATGAAGCTGCGAACCAAGGCCTCCAAGAAGGCTGAGTAAGATTTCAATGCGAGAGATAATTAGATTTGGGTGGATAGATTAGATCATTAAGATGGGAGCATTTTACGGCGTTCATTTCATCCATGTTGATATTTACTGTTTCTTTAATGACCGCGGCTGTAGCGGAATACAACAATCCCCCTTCAATTTGCATTCAAACCAGTTTTCATGATTGTCTAGAACTAGAATAGTGATCCTGGTTCAATTTCGACCATCCATTACGTCGATATCCTCTCTGGTTTAGAACGAGCGATATGTATTGGCCAGTAATTAGCCTGTAAAAAGCATAGATAGCTGTATACATGTAGCTACATAGGCCCACACAACCCTCGGAGGCCGCGCTTTCCAGGAAAGTGAAGCTGCAGATCGGTAAATTAGCCCGCCTGTTAGGATCGGGAGAGTATATGTACTAGTCGATCATTACCTGGTCGGGTCATGGTCATAGTTGATGCAATGATCTGAGGAATTGGCTATGGATCCCCCGAATAAGCTACACACTAAACGCTCATCGCGCTACTAATGATTTAGTCAGTCCCACTGGTGCCTAAGGGGTAGCTATGACTAGCTTTTTCATGAATCTAGTGTTTCATGCTTCAATACCCAACAGGTGACCGTTTGACCTCGCTCGACTTGCCCTATCTGGTCATTTGATCTGATATTGGCCCTGACGCCACGCGAACACACGGACAATCCATTGGGCAGCATCATACATAAATCTCCTTGACCGCATCGACCTGGCAACTGAGCCCCGCAAAAGGGGGTTCCACGAATTTCCTGGTTTGCATTGACCAACCTACAGGGAATGAGCTTGGGTGGAGCAAGGAATGCACGGTCATTCATCAGGCAGTCAAATTCTAGGGAGTTATGTATCATAAAAGATCAATTCTCGGTGGAGCTTCAAACTATCCGAAAGTCGGCCTACGGGATACAGTAGTTCAGGAATCGCAGTGAGAATACTTTTCGCAGCCAAGGAACGCGCCAGTGACGTAGTGCAACGCGGAACTTGCCAGATCGCGATCGATGCAACTTCGCGCATTTAAACCCAGATTCATTTGTTCATGCACAAGCTCATCACATACAGTTACCCAAATATCAGATCTACAATGCCTTGGTCATTCGCCCTCCCTCAGGGAGTGTTTACGTCGCCGCTGCTGGCGGTCGCAACGCCTATCATCGGCGGAACAACAACAGCCCTCCTAGTGAATCGTAAGCCCGAACCAAAGCCCGGGATCAGGACCTCCACAGGCCAGACCCAGGCACTCCAACACACCGCAACAAACCTCAAGCGCTGACCATCCTATAGGAAACAACACGCAGAGCACCTACCGCGAGCTCCGACAACCGCCCTTCAGCCCACCAGGCTGGCTCTTCGGACCGGCCTGGACACTCCTGTATGGATTAATGGGTTATGCGTCCCACCATGCAACCACGACGGCGTCACGCTCGCTCTCAATGGCCGTGCATGACGCCAACGCCAACGCCCAGACCCTGTACACGACCCAGCTCGCGTTGAACTTCCTCTGGATGCCACTTTTCTTCGGGGTGGGGCGGCCGGCCGCGGCCCTTGGCGATATGGCCCTCCTTGCGGGCAATGTGGCCTTGTTGCTCGCCAACTGGTGGAGTGCGGACCGGACGGCGTTCTGGTTGATGACTCCGTACGCCGCGTGGCTGGGATATGCCACTTATCTAAACGCCGGAGTTGGATACCTGAATGGGTGGAGACTCCCGGGGAAGAAGCGCTCGGAGTAAATGTGATTGTATTTTTTTTTTTTTTTTTGCGACAGTTTCAAGTGCATGTAACAGCAGCTCCAAATCCAAATGGATAAGTGGGGATGTTCTGGATTTTGTTTAGCAAGCGTTGCAAAACATGGTTATTCTCTGCACTAGGATCAGGTGGTGTGCGTCGGTCCCACTCGTGGCGTCTGTGCTCGTTTTCCAGGGCCTTTTCCCTGTTACTTCTCGTCCAATTGATTCGTAATGTTGATATTTGCCGTAGTGGGGCCCGCTTTCTTTTTCTTTTTTCTTTTTTTCCTTGTTTCTATCTATATCTATTATCCGGTCGAGCTATGCTGTGCTTCAGCTTGGGACGATCTTCCGATGATCCCGTTGGAGTGGATCATTGCGCTGTCATATGTGTTCTCCCTCGCATCGACCAAGTCTCTCAGGAGGTGGCTATATCAATATTGCCAAGGGATTGGCCGTGGAACCGGCATCCCGGGATCGACATCACGGGTAGGCCGAATGCCTGACGGGGAATGGCTGTAGGCGTTTGATAAGGGCACCAATTCTGAATTTTCCTTTGAGCTTATGGGCGCTAAGTTTTTAGCTTGCAGGGGAAAGTCTGGTAAAGGCTGGATAAACGGTTCGTTCGATATTTCGGTGCCACTGTCAGTCTGGATCGCCACCGACGGATCCACCATGGGTGATGTACGGGTGGTACGTGTTCATTCTAGAATCGGAGAACCAAAGTTTGCGCCCTAGAGCACAATGTGATATCCCCTGCACAGTGTAAGTTATGGGTCGGAGACAATGGCAAGGATATCAAATTGCGAAAATCTCTGCCTGGAGCGAATCAGCGGTGGGGATGGTGTCATGCAGTTTAGTTCCTTATCGATGATTTCATGTGGAGCCCATCTAGAATCCGCTTTGAGCATAAAATCAAATAAATAATTCACGGATGCGCTGAAAAGTTAGCTTAATCCGCCATTTCCATTGATCTAGAACATTGCTGTTTCCTTAACAATATACTCCCTCCTCGATGTTCTAGTTTTCTCATCTCTCTTTCCACACATTCGTTTAGGTGCATAGACGCGGGTACTTCGGTCCCTTACAGTTCTAATGTCCGACCCAATTCCCTTTCCACACCCCAGTCCCGCCGAAGAATATGCCGAAGAATTCCCTTTTCCTACGACCAGCAGCCGTCAGAGCTTGGAGCGCGAACCTACAGCAGATGACAGCCCATACATAGGGCTGCAGGCGCCCACCACGCCCACCACGCCTACCACGCCCGAGCCTCGAATCCAAGTACCTGAAATTGAGCCCCAAGTCGAAGCTCGTATCCGATCCCCCAGAGTGCGCTTTCGCTCTTTGAGTCGTCTAAGTGACCGATACCTCCACCCATCTGATTCCCATCGAGTGTTCTCCGAAAAGTCGGACGCATCCAATGATCCATTGTTGCCGCCCGCGGAGTTGAGCAATGTTCCTCTGCATTCCGGAACCGTCACCCCGCCGGCCCCCGCACATTCCCGCAACGCCGGCGGTCACAGTCCCCATGTCGATTTCTCAGAGAAAGAAGAGCCGGATTCTGTCGAGCGAACTTCTTCTGCGCGCGACCGGTTCAAAGCTGCCGGCCAGCTCCTCCGCCAGAAGACCACTCGCTTGACGGAACGCCTCGGTCGCCCCACGGACGATGGCGAGGCCCTCAACGCCTCCCTCCTACCAGACGACTTTGACAATATCCCCTTGGAAGAACTGCAGGCCCGCCGCGCCCGTCGCGATGCCGATCACTTGCGGTCGTTGGAAGCGGGCGAGGAGGTCACCCAGCCTGCTCCGAGTGCTGAGGCTCATCGCCTGGTGCGCAGCATGACCATGGTGGGGGACAGACTGAAGCGCAAGCCTCGTGGCGCGTACCAGCGGTCTGGCCAGACTACTCCCGAAGGCTTGCTGCGTGACTACACGGCCGCTGCTCGTCGTCGATCGAGTAACTTTGGCGGCGGAGGCAGTGGCATTTTGTCACAATTGTTGAAGTTGCAGGCCGTGCAGACGGGGGGCTCGTCGCGTCCGGAGAGTGTCATCACCGATGACTCGGATAGCGATACACAGTTTTCTTCTGGTGGTACGACGCCCAAGAAGGGCTCGCGCTCCCCGTCGATGTTACCGTCTATGCCACCGTCGATGCCTACCTCGGGTGCTGCCACCCCGCGCAAAGAGAAGCTCAAATGGTACAAAAAGTCGGCTCACCGGTCGACCTCGTCGCTGGTGGGTGCCTCGATGAACTTTAGTACCACCAGCTTGCCGGCGGCTGTTGATGCTATGCCGCCGAATAAGCGGCCTAAGAAGAGTAAGCGTAAGACGCGCTTGGAGGATGAGATTCGGGTTACGGTACATATTGCCGAGATCATCTCTCGTCAGCGTTATATCATGCAGCTCTGTCGAGCGCTTATGCGCTACGGTGCCCCTACTCATCGTTTGGAGGAGTACATGCAGATGACTGCGCGGGTACTGGAGGTTTCGGGTCAATTCCTGTACCTCCCTGGCTGTATGATCATGTCGTTTGACGATCCAGCCACCCGTACCGCTGAGGTTAAGCTGGTGCGGATGGTACAGGGTGTTGATCTTGGACGATTGGCTGATACACACAACGTGTATAAGAACGTCGTCCACGATCTGATCGGTGTCGAGGAGGCTAGCCAAGAGCTGGACGAGATCATGCAGCGCAAGCCACGGTATAACAAGTGGTTGGTCGTTTTGCTGTATGGCATCGCCAGTGCCGCGGTCGGCCCCTTCGCATTCGAAGCCCGCCCAATCGACATGCCTATCATCTTCTTCCTTGGTTCCCTGGTGGGCTTCATGCAACACGTTCTCGCCCCTCGATCCGTCCTCTACTCCAACGTCTTCGAAGTCACCGCCGCCATTCTAACATCCTTCCTCGCCCGCGCTCTCGGTAGTATCGAAGTCAACGGCAGTCGTTTATTCTGTTTCTCCGCCCTCGCTCAATCCTCCATCGCCCTCATTCTCCCTGGCTTCACAGTCCTCTGCAGCAGTCTGGAACTGCAATCACACCAAATCATCGCTGGCTCGATCCGAATGGTGTACGCCATCATCTACTCTCTCTTCCTCGGCTACGGCATTACTGTCGGCCTCACTATCTATGGACTGATGGACAGCAACGCCTCATCTCAAACTTCCTGCCCCAACCTTGATGTTTACGGATCCGTCTACGTCCGAAAATTTCCCTTTGTTGCTATCTACGCCGTCTTCCTTGCTCTTGTCAACCACGCCAAGTGGAAGCAAATGCCTGTCATGGTCTTCATCGCTACAGCTGGCTACATTGCCAATTACTTCAGCACCCTGAAATTCGGCTCCTCGTCTGAAGTTGCCAACACCGTCGGTGCATTCACAGTCGGTATCCTGGGTAACCTGTACAGTCGTCTGTGGCACGGTCACGCCGCCACAGCCATCTTACCCGGTATCTTTGTGCTCGTGCCCTCGGGCCTCGCATCCAGTGGTTCCCTCCTCTCAGGACTGAATTACGCGAACGAGGTCATTGCTGGCAACACGTCATCAACCAGTGACTCCGACACATCCGTCTCCAGTCTCGGATTCGGAATGATCCAGGTTGCCATCGGTATCACCGTCGGCTTGTTCATGTCTGCTCTTATCATTTATCCCTTCGGCAAGAAGCGCACTGGCTTGTTCAGCTTCTAAACAGTTTCCTTGCACATACGACAGATTTATTTTTTTGTACATTTGGAGTTCGGATACATTTTCGTGTTCATTCAGCGATTTGATTCGGAAGCGACTGTGGCTTTTTTTCTTTTTCTTAGCGATAGATCATACACTAGATCTGGTTTAGACTCGGATCCTAAAGCATATACACCATTGAATTTCAATCTAGCTGGTCTATGTTTCATCATTCGTTGCCTTTTATAAATAGTAGCAAGCTCCATTCTAGACTTGATCCACTTGAGCAATTATTTGGCCAATGACGCGTTTGTGGGGCGATGGCGTTAGCCACCTTGAAGCCATGGGAGATCAATAACTTATCGTCATTGATCTCTGGAGAGTGGAAGGCGAGTCTAGGTCAGGAGTTTGCATTATTCTGTCTTGTATGAGCAATTGCCTATGTACGAAGTACCGAGAGTAACCGTAGGATTATCATCCTTAGTATTGGTAAACAACAACATATTTACAGTGTTCCATAATTGGTGTCACCGCCTCCGATCATTGGTTGGGCGGTATTCTCGAGCCCTAATGGCCAACCTTATGGTAGATTCAGAAGAATACCATGGCAACTAGCAAGAGTAGGCGCTGTGCAGATATCATGAAATATGATTTAAGGCAAAGCAGGCAATTTGGACTTGGGCAAGTGTAGGTCCAACCCCGCGCTAGCGAGTTCTCAACAATCAAGCAGTTTTACAGACAAAGAAAACACATGGAACCGTGTAGGTAGATGAGAATAAATCCATAAAGGGGTCATATTTAACTATCTTCTTCTCCTCAATACCCCAAATCTTATGCCAGGGTACCTGGAATGACCGACTTCCTTGCGAATGCACCGCGCAATTTTCAAGTCCAGAATGCTCGTGCCTTGCGTGTAGTTCTGGATCGTGACAGACCTCCTCAGACTCGGTCGAAGGCTCGGATTCTGAGATGTCGTCCCGGCTCATCGACCGCGTTTGCCTTTCTCTTGGGCTGCCATTGCTTCTTTCCAAATCTTACGGCCATAAAACAGGTAAGAGGAAGGAGACATGTACTTTCGAGAATAGGCAAGTTCACAAAAGGTGGACGAATGTATTTTACTTCAATATTTACATAAGATAAGATCCTGTCATCGCCAAGCTTCTTCTTGCCGTATTTCTACAAATTTAAGTGCTATAACAAGTTCAGTTGATCTTCCCGGACCTTCTAGTCTTTCAGATTGTTTGAGAAATCCCTTTGAAATGGTATAATAAGAGGTTGACTTTGTATGAATTGATATAAAATCTCTTATGCTTGTGGCAGGTAGGATATCAAAATCACTCTGGAACTTTGATCCTTGGTATAGACCCTGGACTATACATCAGCACAATGCTTAAATCGACTCATCACGCATACCAGTATAGCACAACTTGGCATTATTTGACTAGTACTGCCATTCTTTTTGGGTCGAGAGAGACTCCGGTCATCCCTAGCACTCAACAGGCTAAAGTACCTATGAACCTAGGCATGCTAGTTGTGGCTTAAGGTAGAAACTATTGTGAGCCTCCATTATTCATATCATAAAAGCCCATTGTGTAGAGCCCTTGCATCAATGAAATCTGGTTTGTATAGACGCGGATAGAACAATCAGTGATTCTTTGTATATAGTACTACACGTTTCTATCAGTTTCGATATCAAACTTTGGGATACATGTGATTCTCTGTGAACATCGGATGAAGGAACACTTCTCATTTCGAGATCACCAGCGTGAAATTTAGACAAACAACATCGCACTGTTCCCCAACAAGTGATTTTTCAAGACCTCTTCCTCGCGTCGCAACGCGTCTTCACTTCGAACACTCGCCATACAACGACACACCATATTGTGTCCTATCTATCCTCCAAGTGTCCCTTATTATCTTCTTCTTCTCATTCTTATCTATCGATTCTTTCTTGACCTCTGCCTCGTCTTTTTGCCCCCTTCTCAGTATCTATCTGGGAAGGTGGGGGAAGGCCGCGGGGCACAAGTCCTCCAGAATGGCTTCACCACTTTTTTCAGCTGTCAGGGTGGCCGAGATGGCCGATCAATGGCGACAGACAGAGCCCGGTGTGTTCCAGCGAAAGGCATGTCCCATGGAGCGCTGGATGATCAAGCTCTCGAACATGGGGTCGGGATCCCAAAAGCAGCATATGTCCCTTACTGTAGCTATTCAGTTGCAAATGGAAATTGCACCGCTTGAATTTGCTGCTGAGCTACACCGAGCATGGCTGACTATCCGCCGCGATCATGGCACCCTGGCGAGCATTCTCGATCACCAAACCGAAATGTGGACATACAACGCCCCAAACGAAGCTGAGATCACAGAGTGGCTCGGTGAAACCTTCATGGCTATCACAGATCCAATTCCTGGGCCTGGAATACTCCAAATATTCCCTCCGCCAAAGCGGCCCACTCTTTACTTTCTGCTCGATTCCAATGAGATAGTCCTGAGAGCTCCCCCTACTCACATCGACCACAAGGGCATCCTGCTTCTCGCAGGCACTATTCTACGCCATGCGACCAACCCAGACAAGGTCTGGCCAGTCTTCAAGTGGATCAATCTTTCCCCGCCTTACCACACAACTGTCTGTCTCCCTGCTCACACTTACTACGACATAGCAAAGGCGGAAAGAGAAATGACCCGGTATCTCGCCGATCTCCCTTCCATGAGGCTTCCTACACTTGGTCTTGAACGGGCTCGGAGTGATAATTCACCCGGCGAAACTCGGGAAATAACCATGCACCTATCCGAATTTCAAACCAAGCACATTCTCGAACTGATAGCCGAAGAAGGATTTCACTACCATCACGCAGTTCACGCCGGTATCGCTTGCGCGACAAAGAAGTTCCATGTCAACGACAATTCAGACATCTACACGGGTATTTCCTACGTAGATGGACGAGGTCACTTCGATCTGGATTACCATCCAGCTGCTGTCTACAGCACGGCGTGGTTCCCGTCAATCAAGGTCACGGACTTTTGGACTGTTATGCGTCAGTTCAAACATGGCTACCAGGAGATTGCGCAGGATCCCATCCTTCCGAATGTCGTGGATGAAATGATCAATTTAGCTATACCCCAGATGAGACACGTTGACTTTTGTCCCACGGAAGCTTTACTCACCAATCTGGGTATTCTGGATAGATTTATCCCTGATACTGGCTGCGACGTGCGAGTTGCTAATTTTGAGCTCCGGTGTGAGATTCTTACGCCTGCCATTAGCGTTTTCGTTTTCTTTCAGCGGAATGAGCTAACGCTGAAGGCTTTCTTCAACGACAAGTATCACGACCCGGAAATGGCATTCGACTTCTTGAATAGGGTTATGATGGAGATGCACAGGGGTTTTGATGTTCCATGGTCGATGGACGAATGAGTGGGTTTTTATCGTTTTTATTTGGGGTGGAAGAAATGGGATCTCCAGGGTGAACATCTTCTTGAGCTAGGGTTTTGAATCTACTCGATGGATTTGACTCATGTGCTCGAAGTTAGTTCTGCGTTTCAGCTATTGTGACATCGATACTACGGACTTACCGGTCATACCGAGGTAGTAATCGAAAGACACTTTTTTATTTCCATCCACTCCATTGTTGTAGGCGTAAACCTCATCTCATTATTAGTCATTATACTTCAACATGTCCTCCATCTCTGGAAGGCTTTTTAATCGACCCTCGACGCCGAGCATGAAAGTCGGCACAAGCCAACATAAACAAAACAAAATGGTCGACGCTATCAATAGGTTAACAACCGCGAATTTCCCAGGGTCATGAGAAGCTTACAATTCCGCAGCCGCAAACACCACCGCAGCAATAGCGCGTCCCACCAGATGGTATCCTTTAAACGCGGCTCCAACCCCCGAAACGGTGACGAGAAATGCCGACGCCGCAATCAGCAACATGTCGAACAAGATGCAGTAGCCTGGATGTGAAGCACGCCCAAAACATAACAATCCGATATTGACCAAGGACCATAACCCGCATAGACCGAGCTATTATCTATCAGATTTCACACTTCCGACTAAGCAGCATAAACTACGTCACTTACGAACAGATAATAGTAGAACTGCTGAGCGTAATAATCGATGCCTGTCACAGCGACAATGCCCCCCACGGCAGAAATAAGCGAGAAAACGCGTAACGCGAGTCTCGAAATCCTCGGGATCCCCGTCTCGCCGACCAAACCCCCCATCGTCGTCGATCGTGGTGGCTCACACCACAAACTCCGCGGTGCGCAATCTCGACTGCGAATGATCAACGGCGAAAGATTTTCGAGAATAAGCGGCTGAAAATATTATTTGGTGGATACCAACCGCTCCTTATGTGAGATGCGGCCTTGGGGGCCATTTTTGTTCGGGGTTAGGGGAAATACGGAGGCCCCATGTAGCTTGGTCGCTTCTTGGCGAGACTGTGAGACATTTTGATTGATTCGCTGTTCGAGACAATGGGTGTGTTTGTGTTTGGTATCCACTTGGATTCAGAGCCCGTTTTGTTAGCGCCAATGAGGTGTTCTTGGGTGGATTCGGCGGAACTGCACGAGGCTAAGAACTTTTAGATATCGGTACCGGTGGGGATGGGCCGATCTAGCTAAATAAGCCAAGGACTACTATTTATTTGTGGATATTATCTCTGTTCGTATTTAGATGTAACGGTAGACTCCTATCGGATCAAAGATGAATTGAAGCTCGATTTATAGATTGTGCGATAGTTGAGGTCGACGTACGGTTTAACCACTCGTAGATGGGTGCCACCCGGAGATCCAGAGACGCCGGATAGAACATCCGATATCTAGAGTCATGATAAGATATTCACATCTATAAGATCCCAATCATTACTCGAATAGGTATTTCGCGATCGGAAATCCCCCGAAAGTGGAGAAAGGCATTGATAAGCCCCTCACGTATCCCCCGCTCCAGTATAATCGTAGCACATGGTGACTGCGCAGTGCCGTTGCAATTGACTCTCCAAAAACTCAATCGGTCTACGGGAGACTCATCATATAGGGACTGACCATCGCTCGATATGACAAAAACAATGCAGCCATCACTCCCGCAGCCATCTTCAACACTTTCACTCTGGCATCGAACCACGCGTTCATTTCCCCATCTTCATGAGAATCGGCTAGCTCCTGTTCCCGCCTCGGCAAAATACCTCATCATTGGTTCTGGTATTTCAGGAGCCTTGACGGCGTGGAGCTTGGTCGATAGTGGAGTCAGGGCGGAGGATGTCTTGATTATCGAAGCTCGAGAAGCTGTTTCTGGTGCCAGTGGACGAAATGCGGGACATATCCGACCGGGTAGGCAGATTGATCGTTCATTTTGCTATGAAACTCGATTTCATTCCTGAATCTGACTCTTGTTCTAGACTCATTCCGTGGTTTTCCCGGTTATGCAAAATTCCACGGGCCCGAACAAGCAAGGAAGATCCTCGAGAACGAACGAGTTGTCCTGGAGAATGCGCGCAAGTTCGTCAAAGAGCATAATATCGATTGTGATTTCAACTATATGAGAACATTTGAGGTCGCGCTTACAGACGAATGCGTTGATCTTCTCAGTAAGGCACTGACGGCGTTCAAGGCTGCCGGTGGCGATGTTACGCACGTCAAGTTCTATAATGGAGAGGCAGCACAAGAAGCAACAAGAGTTCCTGGGGCCTTGTGTGCCTATGAGTCGCCCGCTGCGTCTAATCACCCCGGGAAGCTGGTGCAATGGATCTTGAAAGATTTCATTTCCAAAGGGGGAAAGCTATGGACTCATTGTCCAGTTACCAAGACCGACCGGTTCCGGGGCATTGACAAGCCCAATCTCAGGTGGGAGGTCCATACTCCTCGAGGCATTGTCGCTGCTGAGACCGTGGTCCACTGCACGAATGCTTATGCGGCATATCTTCTCCCGGAACTGAGTAAGTTTATAACGCCTCGCCGATCACAAGTCAATTCATTTGTTCCGCCACTTTCGCTCTCCGGTGCGGATAGCCTAAAGCACACTATGGCATTGAGATACCGAGCAGACCATTTCTTCTCGGTCAATTCATTGAATAATGGCATGGTTGTGCTGGGTGGTACCGGTACACGAAGCAGCTCAGATATGACATCCGAGGACTTGATCTCGTTCGACGATTCCAAATACAGTGATCGACTTGCCCAGAATAGCACAAAGGAGTTCCTAGGTCTATGTCATGAGCCAGATTCTGCTGCGCTCCGACATGGTGAAGGACTAGACCATGCGTGGACTGGAATTATTGCTATGACGGCTGACAGTGCACCGTTGGTTGGACCGATTGAGGGTCTTGAGGGTCAATGGATTTGTGCTGGTTTTAATGGCCATGGTAATTATACATTCTCTGCCTTCGACTCCGAACCCTCGACTGACTAGAAGATATAGGTATGGCTGGGATTTTCACCTGCGCTCCTGGCCTGGCGAAACTGATATCGGGCCTTTCGTGGCAGGATACCGGCCTTCCGGAATGTTTCCAGTTTAGTACAGAGAGGATCCGGCGGATTACTAGCCAGAGTATCATGAGCACTCTGTAAGTTGATGGCTATCTCGCGTGGTTGAATTGCTTGATTCGATCGACGGTCTGGGTCTCCGGATAATAAGACAGTATTATATTATGTTAGATCGTTATGAGTAAAATTTGGAAATTAAGATATTCCAAAACCACAGCATTTATAGATGATCCCTTCAAAGATACTCACAGAATTTGCCGAGAGATGACCAATAATATTGTCCAACTTGACGGCATAAAGCCACATGGCATATGGGTGCACCACAAAGTATAAATGGCTCTCCATGAGCCATAAAAACTACCAATGCTCCAAAGCTTGACATATAATCGTCAACGCTAGGACACGGACCCAAAAACCACCGAGATAGGGCAACACATCCCGGCTATCGGGACTTGCCGATCTCAATCACCACAATGCGAAGTGCCCCACGGGGTTGCGAAACCCCAAGAAAAGAAAAATCAGCATCAAAAATTCCAACATTCTGCCAAGCAACACTGAAAATCCCATCATGCGAACAAACATCTCAAACGACTTTGTAGTCTCAGACCGAGGCGGCGTAATTGAAAACCGCCACGCCGTCCACGCCGCAGTCATAGACAGCAAAGGCCACCTTCTATACGCCCTTGGCGACCCGACAAGAATAACGCTCGCCCGATCAGCCGCAAAGCCCGCACAAGCAGTCGCCATCCTTGAAGCGGGCGCATTCAACAAATATGATCTGGATGATGTCGATTTGGCTCTCATGTGCGCTTCGCACAGCAGTGAAGAGCGACATATCACCCGTGCACGCGCGATACTAGAAAAGATCGGTGCGGAGGAAAGCGATCTAAAATGCGGTGGCCATACGCCTGTCTCTCAGGCTGTCAATCGGGCATGGATTAGGAATGATTTTGTTCCTACTTCTGTCTGTAGTAACTGCTCGGGCAAACATGCTGGAATGATTGCTGCGACGAAGGCGCTCGGTGCTGACGTGGGGACGTATCATTTGGAAATGCATCCGCTGCAAGTGAGGGTTAAGAGGACTGTGGATGAGATTTGTGGGCTTGGAGATAGGGAGTCGGTGTGGAGTGTTGATGGGTGTAATTTGCCAGCTCCTGCTTTTCCTTTGCTTTCTTTGGGACAGATGTATGCTTCTTTTGCTGAAGCTGTTGATATGGCTGATGGTGATGGTGCGGGGTCTGCTAGAATGCAACAGCAGGCTCGAGTGTTCCGAGCGATGTCCCGATATCCTGAATTTGTTGCGGGCGAAGATCGGTTTTGTACTATCCTCATGCGCGCTTTCCCAGGCTTGCTTATTGGTAAGCTTGGCGCAGATGGTTGTTATGGGGTAGGAATTCGGGCGTCTGAGCAGACGAAGCGACTTGGTGCGGATGGCGGGCTGGGAATAGCTGTCAAGATTGAGGATGGGAATATCGGGATATTGTATTCGGCAGTGTCGGAGGTTTTGAACCAGCTTCACATTGGGGATCCTGGTATGCGTCAGGGGCTTGCTCAGTTTCTCTCTCCAGAGATCAGGAATACTGTGGGTGTGGTGACAGGCAAAGTCTCGCCTCATTTTAGCTTGCGTATAGTTCAATGAAGCCTCCGATGTTATCTTGATCACCGTTTCTCGTCAACGTTGTATGGCTTAGATGTTAGTTTACACTAGCGGCCTTGAGTCGAGATTGATATCAAAGATTACGGCTGATTCGACTCAGTAGGAAAATACATATTCATAAGCGAGTTAACATAAAGATAAGCGAAATCTGTCCCAAATTCCGAACTTCCTGCGTACATCTCCGATGCAGTTGACTTGAACGCCTCAACCTGTTGAGAAAATGAATGCAGATTCCATACAAAATAACACATAACGGCAATCGGAAACATAAAAGTGAAAACTTGAAAAATAGCACAACAGAGCAGATCCTTTCTTTGTTTTGATTTTCTCCCCACCCTTCATTTCCCTTGGTATTCCCTGTTTCTAATCCATATCCATCAGATTGACTTCTTGGATGGTCGAGTTCAAGGTACCCAGGAACGGAAGGCCCTTCTCATTCACCGTGAAACCGATGATGCTCATATCATTCTCCAGGTCATGTAAGGTCTTGGTTTCCTCATTGTATCTGATAAGGAGATTCTTCTCGGCTTTTTCGATGAAGAAAAGACTGAACCGGGCATCTGGGCAGTAGACGCAATCAACGTGAAGTTGCATGATTGAGACACGGTCTTGCAACAATAGGCTAATTCTTGCCTTACCTTTTCCAAGAGCTTGGGCTTCGGAGCGTTGTCCCCGAGCGTTCCACGTCCATCTGAAGGGGGTATCATCGGGCCCATATTCATGATATTCAGTCATGACAGACAGATCAGCACATACATGGTAGCCACGGCCTTGAACCACAAGCCAGTCGGGTTTTGATGCAGTGAATGAATTGGATGTATCAAATGCAGTTCCGACAAATGGTGAATCCGTATCACATCTGTTCACGGATTCAATCATCGAGTCTTCACCAACCGCTTCCTCTTTGGCACCTTTCTCCTGCTTCAAGCCAGTCGGAATTTCAGCTGGCATCTTCACTTTCACTTGTTTGTTTTCGGGCGAGCTGTCTTCGGGGTTCTTCATTGCGATTGTCTCCAGTTTGTCCTTTTCCAGTTGGGCTTCTTTGAGCTTCTTCACCATGAGGGTCTCCACTGTGCCTTTCTCAGTCCAGTGTTCTGAGGACTTCCTTTCCGGGAGTAACAATGTTTTCTTGCTTTCAGTCGGGCTCGAAATGAGCATCTTCAAGGGTGATACCTCCTCTTCTCCCGCTACCCCATACATGAAGACCCAGATTCTAGGATCCGGCTTCCACTGCTTTGGGCGGGAGGATGGGTTGAGATAAAAGCATTTTGCAGCGGTGTGAAATTTCTGTCCACAGTACGCACATTCCTTGTTTGGCAACGCTCCCAATGTTTCACGTAGATGCTGTGCGTAGGCCGCTCGATTGACCCCGGCTTTAGGGAAGTGCTTCCGATCAGCGTTGGTGAACCTTTTTGGCTCTCGAACAGGCTGGTCGATAATGGGCGCTTTCACGATGTACGTGTTAAGCGATGCTTCGAAGTCCTGCGGATTCTTTTCGAAAGACTCGATGTCGAGCTTGTTTTTCACATTTTCCTGCGGGGGTGACCTCAATTCCTGCATGTTCTGATCTTGTGCATCCGCTTCAAGGCGTTGGATGATATTGAAAGAGACCACGTAGAAGTCCACTTGTTTGAATTGAGTCCACAGATCCACCTTTTCTGCTCGTTTGTGTAGATCCGCAATTGTCAAAGCCACGACGAACTTTGTTTCCATGGTGTCAAGTTGGTTGATTAAATTGCAGATTGCAACGTATGGTGGAATGCCAATTTTCAAATTCCAAAGACGCTTGAAGTGCTCTCTGAACTCCCATACGAAATCCTGGGGTGTCTTGTGGTTGGACAGTTGAATGGAGCAGATACTGGCAATCCCATCCAGATCTGCGTACACACCTGGGGTTTGGAAGGCTCTTTTCGCTTGGTCAACGAACTCATCAGCCAGCTTGATATGCTTTCCTAGGGAGACAATATCGTGTAAAAGGTCATCTGCAACGCTCTCAGAAAGATAGTGTTGCACTAGTTTCGAGTAGAGCAGCCAGCGTTTGGATTCCTCGTTCTGCCCCTCAGGTCTTGGGATATGGATATCGATTAGCTTGTCCAAGCCAGCAGTCTTTAAGAGACGCGTCATGTTGCGCAGCCAGAGGCAAAAATCTTCGGGCTCCTCCAATCGGTCCATGTTGCTGAACATGTCGATTTCAATCTTTTCGGGGAGACCGATGGCTTGGTTGATTGCTCTATTTCCTAAAGCGGCTGGAATTTCCTCGATGGGTGGAGATGACTCCATTCTCGCGGCTTTTTCTTCCATGTCAGGAAGGGGGATGTGGTGCGGAAGTGAGAAGTATGAAATGCCCAGGTTTTTAAAAGCTCAGGCTGATTGAAGGTGGGTGAGTCAGGAATAAAATGAGGAAGATGGTTAGAGGAAGAGGAAGGAGGTAAGAAAGTCGAGCGTGAACGCGTTTCAATAGTGAGAGAAATGACAGTAGGCAAAAGCAATAACAACAACCTCCCAAGGAACTATAGAACCAGTGACGATAACTTTGAACGGTATTCTATACATTTATGTCATCTAATTATTCAATACCTCCATCTATGTACTGTACTTTCTCATCTATCTTTTTGTTAAGTCTATTAACGCACAAGAACACCCCTGTAGCGCATCTTGCCCTGGCGAAGAGTTTCCATTGCCTCTTCAACACCCTCCTGGTTCAAAGGGAACTGCATCGAGGTCGGCACAATCTTTTTGTCAGCTGCAAACTGCACCAATGATCGAAGGCTTTGCCGAGATGCCACCAGAGATCCTTGGATCCGGATACCCTTGACGTTCATGTACAGAAGTGGAACGGGGGAAGGTGCGAAGTCGACGGTCAAGGGGTAAATTGATCCGTGGATATCCATCAAAGGAATGAGACTGGGAAAAAAGATCAGTAAGCAAAGTTATTGTTATTGACATAGACCCGGGAACATACGAAGCATAATCAACATTTGCGCTGCCGCAAAGCAGGAGATGATTCACCGGCTTGCAGTCTTTCAATTCCTGACCAGCCCGGAATACATGGTACTCGGAAGCACCGAAGCTGAAAGCCTCTTCCCGCTTGGCTTCGGAGCTGGAGAATACCACAACGCGGCATCCCATGGCGGAGGCCAGCTTGATGGCCAGGTGGCCTAGGCCACCGATGCCCATAACACCCACTCGGTCGGTGGGACGGACACCGTATTCAGTGAGACAGGTCCAAACGGTGGCGCCAGCGCACATCAGAGGGGCTGCGTCTGCGGATTCATATCCATCGGGAATAGGGACCACACAGCCAGCATCCCAGACAGCACCACCACCGAATGAGCCAATGTCATGATCATGTGTGCCGTATTCTTTCTTGTTCTCGCAATACTGGTCCCATCCTGGTATTCAGATTAGCTAACTTGTTTCCGTGTCTAACCAGCTCTGCACGTACCAGTCAAACATTTTTCACAAGTTCCGCAGACATAGTGGGTGTACCCGAATCCAACACGATCTCCAGCCTTGACATTCTTGACATTCGGGCCAATCTGGCGCACAATACCCACACCCTCGTGGCCGAGAACGATACCAGACTTCAGGAAGTGCTCGTCTGTTCCACAGAGACCGGAATGTGTGGTCTCGATAAAGACTTCATTGGGGCCCAGGGTGCGTGTTGTGGTGTCACCAACGATCTTGCCCTCCTTTGAACCACGAAAGACTTCAAATGCGACACTCATGGTGCTATATTTAAGTGGAGATTAGAACAGGGGTATCTGAATGACGTTATCGGTCGACCTGTTGTTCAAAAGGTACGACATCGAAAGTGCCGGTTCTGGCTATTTAAAGTGAGCCCCATCAACAATCTCCATAGCTTTGATTTTTCATCATTAAACACTTGTGCCGGTCTTCCACCTGCCGAGGCCTGGGTCAAACAAAATTAAAGTTGTTCCAAGGAATTCTTCACGTTCCATGGACCCATGGGCAGGAGAACAAATCTCATTCAGAAACAGCTCCGACGGCTCCACTGATCCGGTCTATCCGCAGCAGGATATTTGTCGCTCGATCTACCAATTCGGGACTAAACCATACAATGAAGCGGCAAATGCGTATCCACTCAATTGAAATTTCTCCTAACGGTGCAATTCATTTCCCCGAGAATAAAGGGTTTTCGGCGACTTTTGTATCCACGGCGTTGATCCTGCAGAGCCGGGCCGATGTCCGAACCGACTTGGCTTGAAGCCCCCAACCTAGTTCCTATTCTTATTTTGACACACGCGGTGACGAAAGAGTCCACTTGGTCTTGATTTTGCCTGCTTACTTGATGCTGCAGAACTGAGTCTGTCAGATAATCGATTATATAATCACGAAGGCGCTTACATTATATAAGCAGAGCTAAATTCAGTGTAGTGACGACCAGTCCTTTGGCCTTTGATTTACTAAATACAGAGCATATGGCGCATTTCATGTTCTTTTTGTTCTGAAGTCCTGATTTATATAAGGCTGTGATAGCGAAACTACAGACTCCGTCATGTATAGAGCAATTGCGTGCGACCGTGGAAATAATAACCGGGAGCGTATCATTGGACTATAGTGGTCAAACCCTCAAAGTACGTTGCATGCAGCCCAGGGAAAGCTATAGCTGGCTAGACCGAACCATTGGTCTGGGGAACGCATCATGGTTCCAAATCTTTGGGATTTCGGAGCCGATCTGGCCCGTATTCTTCTCGGTGCATGATCGGTCAAGCCCAGCAAAGTTGGACTGATCATTGTCAATGCGCATAATCATGTTTCCCCCCCCTTCTTCCCCTTCCCCAGTCAAGGAGAAGTCCACGCACTGACTCTCTGAGTTGGGGTTTCCCCGTGAAACGTGAAGATCTCCAAGAAACAATGGGCAGGGATACATAATAGACTCCGGACCGGCAGACAAGGTTCTTTGGGAGGAATATTAACGGTCGTTTTCGGCTGGCGTGCCAGACTGTCGGGTCCCTGGGCTCCAATTTTCTGGAATACAGTAACACCTCTAACCTTCAGCCTTCTCCCGAATTCTTGCCTCCAGGATCATCTATCCACAAATCAGTGATCACCCCACCGGGAGCCCAAATACCTCCCTGCGTAGATTGAACTCTGCACACACCACCCATTCAGAGCTCTCAAAGTAGCCTCACTGTACGGTCTCATCACAGCGCCTATTCTTAGCTATATTCAGGAATGATCGTCCTTCCCGTGTCCTCTTTTCTCTCCGAATAACCGCAACACTTTAATCGCCCAAAGGTAAGCTAATCTCTCGACCCACCCGTCCCCAAACTCTCGGGTCGCGGGTCTCTGAGGTGATATAACCCCGCCTCATCACCTTTGCCAGGACACTTCTTCCCTTCTAATTCTTTTCCACCTTGGGATCGGAAGGTCGCAGTGGCTTTCAACTCGACGGAATGAAGGGAGAAGGCTCTTCCACTGTGGAGGCAGAGGATTCCATCCCAGTGGTAAGTGGGGGCCAAAATGGAGGACCGACCGTGCTTCCGCTTATTTCCACGTTCTACAGGACCCTAGCTTCCAAGCTATTTCAGGTGAGGTGCGATATGATGATATTCACTCGTAGGTGTTGGCGACCCTGCTGTCAACGGTAGTCACTGATCTAATCTCCTTTTTTTCCGAATTAGGGAGACATATTCTCTCGCTTCCTCGATATACCGGGGAGTGATGGAAAATGGCCGACGGTATGTTGACCGCCACGGCTCCAGTTTTTACAGCGTTGCTTACATTTTGATTTCAGCTATCAAACTATGCGCGAGGGTGAATACTGGTAAAAAGAACCTGTCATGTGGACTACGAATATGAGCGCTAACTTCGACAGGGGTCCAGCGGACGACCAGCATTTTGAGGCGCTCGAAGCAGGGTAATTACCCCGTTCGTCTTACGCAAATCACGTGCTGACTCAGGTAGATATCTGTCACAACTAGTCATGGACTCCGAATCCCCGAATGCATTATTTCAGTCTCCTGTTGAAAATCCTCAGGTATCATGATCACTGGAATTATAATTTTTGAAATGAGTACTGATTCATATATGGTACAGAATGTTCTTGATATTGGTACAGGCCGAGGGACATGGGCAATGTAAGCGGGTCCAGCGGAATAGAGACCATGGGACTTACTGATGGTTTACAATAGTGACATGGCAGATATGTTCCCTAGCGGTAATTTTTGCATCTTCCCCTGTGATGAATTATACTGACCTTAATAGCCATGATCCGCGGGGTTGATCTTTTCCCACCACCTGTTGACTGGATGCCTCCAAATTGCGTCTTAGAGGTAGACGATGTCCTTCAAGAGTGGACATGGCGCGAGCCATTTGATTTCATTCACATGAGCATCATGCTAGGTGCTTTTTCCACCACAGAATGGGAGACTGTTTACCAGCAATGCTACGAGTAAGAATTTCTTCATCTAAGTCGAAATGGACAATCAATAACAACGATCTTCAGCAACCTAACACCTGGAGGCTGGATCGAGCAATTTGAAGGAGCCTGTCATATCATGTCCGATGACGGCAGTTTACCCGAAGATAGCATTCTCGCAAGTTGGGGAGATAACCTCATTGCTGCCGCGAACAAATCGGGACGTCCGATGGGCACCCTCAACACCATGCGGGAGCAGATTGAAAAAGCCGGCTTCGTCGACGTACACGAAAAGGTGTACAAGTGGCCCATTGGCGGCTGGGCAAAAGACCCGGTGCTAAAAGAAGCGGGGAGGCTAAATTCAACAATGTGGAAGTCCGGTATGGAGGGGTGGGCCATGTATCTGCTCACGCGATATGGGGTTCCCAAACCGTGGTCGAAACAGGAAGTTCAAGTTCTAGTTGCAAAGGCTCGAGCTGAAGTGAAAAACCCGGCACATCACATTTACATCCTTGCGTAAGTTTGAACATAGCATACTCAAGTGATCCGACTGACTTCTTTTCAGGCGACGTATCTGGGCACGAAAGCCAACCAGTGAAGAGTTAGCAAAGGAAAAGAAAGTCACGCCAGAGTCCACACAATCTGATCAACAACCCCCGTACCGTACTCCCACGCCCCACGCCAATTCTCCCCTAGGCAGCACGTCTAGGTCTCCTTCAGTGGAGAGGCCAACCACTGGGACTCCTCCTTATCTCGAGAGTTCACCTGAACTTGAGAAGTCCTCCGTCACAGATGGAACATCCACCCGCGGATCCTCCCCTCAGAAAACATAATGTGTTTAATATTTGGAACAGAAGTCTTGGGTTGGGCGATCATCATTTAGCGCAGGTGCTACTGAACACCTATCAGTTTTTTTCCATGTGGCGTCAAGGATATAAGAAAGGCGTATATAAACCTCGGAATACCTCAAATTCACACCGGACATTCGAATGCATTTCTAACAGATTTTCCCAATACATTTTATCAGACTTTTTCAGCTTGAGACTACCAATGAGGACTGTAAGTATTTGCCCAAGTGCGGATCTGATCGGGTCACCCCAACACCAACTTTTGGGAAGACATGTACTACTCAGTATTGGAAGGGCTCGCTTCAAAAAAGACTTAATTTGATCCATGACCATAGAAAAGTATTTTTAGAAGATATTCGAAGATTTATGTAGCTTTGATCATAATAGAGCAGTTTAAAAGTTGATGTGTAAATGTGGAGGACCCGCAGAGGCATTCACTGAGCTTTTAAACCCCTTTAACATTATCTACGTGTTGTTAAAATAAGGGCTTTTTAGTTTTTTATCTAGAGCTTATTCATATAGGACGATATGAAATTATTCATTTTATACGTTAAGGGGTATGTAGCAGGATTATGGTGAGTAATACTATACCTTAAAATTGATATGTTAGCATAAAGGGGTAGGCCGGAAAACTGATTTGGGGAAACACTTTTGACTAAATAATGTATTGTCAGATCAATGGCAGAGGTCTTTGAATACCAAACGTTTTGTAACTCTAGGTGCTTACCATGTGAAGACCGTGGGCTCATTCATTCCCTATTACTGGATGCTCAATCAACCCGCGAAACAGAGCACAGTGACTTGATAGGTGAGCAGGACTGGCGAATGATTTACCGGTTTATCAGTACCCCAAAAATATGTCCGAGTGATACAACTCTCTGGTAAAACCTATCAGTGGAGAGAAAATCGATGGATAAGAAAAAGACACACTATGACAAAGCCCTCCGATGAGGAAATTGGTTCCTATGAAGGATTGATCGGCGAGGCATCTTGGAAATTTATCTTCACAAAATTAAGATGTGACATGAATTGGGAATAAGGAAGAGAAAATAGTTCATGTGAAAGATGCTGGGTGGAACACAAACCTTTCACTCTGGTAGTTCCATTACATGACTTAGTCGTTAGCTTAGCCATGTATATCCTCTACAAAGTATTAGAGACCTGGAAACCGGGAATAGTCTGCTGAAAGAGGAAAACCTGAGCAAACCAGGATGATTTATGGGTACCATCTACCGCATGCATATGTGATAGTTGATCTTGATGGCAAAAAAGCTTAGAGGATTTACTATCGCTGCGGGTGAAGCTAGAATTCATGCGATACCACGTGAAATTGGCAATGCTCCAAGCAATTTGCTTGGTTAGTATGAGAATGTAATGCCTTAAAAGGACTTCTTATGGAGTAAGACATCTAGGCGATGTTGGGAAGTTCGATGTAAGTCAACATCTATAATACGTAACAGAGCCTGGTTTGTACTAACATTGAGGTCTTGAATTGATACTGCAGAATGACTGGATTTCTCATGGCATAAAGCTCAGAATATTATTCTAGTAAAATTGCAGCACATGACCTCGAGAATTAATGTCTTTTCCACGCAACATCGGGTCGTGAAAATGAGGCATTCGGTGCTTGGTCCACATCTTGGGTACTGTAGCGCGATGTTGATCGATATCCACCAATAGGATTCTGTCTGCCCCACCAAAAAAAATCTACCACTATGCTGTGTGGAATGGGACCAAAATGGGACCAAAATAATGATAAAAAAAGTTTTGACCAGACTGGGGCTCGATCCCAGGACCTTATCGGTGTTAACGATACGTGATAACCAACTACACCATCCGGCCAATTGATGTATGGATGTTCAGCAATAATTTATAAGTATGCCTACATAAAAGCGTAGACTTGGCGGCAATAATAATCAGCCGCTAAACCCAATCTCGTAATTCGCAAGGGTACCAACGATATGATAACCCATGGTCCGTAGTGGAAAGGCCATGGTGTGCGTGGGACTTGGTTTGAAAATCGTGGCATTCACAGAATCATGGCTTCCCAGCCCTACCCAACGCTAGACCCCACTAACGATGTTAAAATTACTGATCGTATCATGTATGCTGAATAGCTGCTTATAGCTATATAAATATCGAATAGGGAACTAAAGAATAGTATATCGTATTAGATGAAAAGTAGGTTAGTTAGGTAGCTCAATAAGAGCGCGAATTAAAAGGCGATCGATATAACCTTAAAAGGCAGAGGACTTAACCCGACCATACTAGTTATATCTACTTATAAGCTTCATTTAAATATTCGGGCTCGATCATATATCACTCTCATAATTTTCATGATCCCATGATATTTGGCTTTATGTCTTGAATTATTTACAGTATCATTTTCAAATGTTGCGAAAGAGTATATTCCTATATAAGCCCTCACGGGCCTCACGGGGGGCGAAAGAATGCGCAGTATTTGAATAATAGTGTTTTTCTAAACCTATCAAGGACAGTATCCACTCATACTACTATCATTCGCCGCTTCCTTTGCTCCACGAGTATCTTCTGTCGTGGTGCTGAATGACAAGGCATCTGGCTGGTTGATAGCGACTCTTAAACGAGTCAATCTGGCCAGACGACCTCTGAATAATCTCAGCCAGAAAGCCGAGGACCTGGTTGAGAAATGATCACTAGAGAGCGCAACCTGGGGATTGTGCTCGATGATGTTTGAAGACCTCGAGATCAGGTACCAATCTGGTGGATATGCTTGATCTAAATCCTTTAGTAACCAGCAGATAACCAGCAGAACTTCCTCCCGTCAGGGCTGAACTAAAGTTTACTTTGTGAGCCTGACTCTCAGCGCCCTTATTAAAACACCGGCATTTCGAATAGGAAAGCTCCATCTGGTAGACGGAATATGGGACGTATAGTAGTGACCGAAGTACAGACCAAAGTAAAGGGGCGCAAATGCCAATGAGATGTGTCTAGATACCGCGTAATTCTGGGTATCGACGCCAGCCGCGTAGCCAGCGAATGAGTCCAGCCTCTCTACACCTTGCCCATCGGTTTTCCACCCCTAGTTTGTGGCTTCAGTTGACCAAGAATGATTTGCTTTGTACGCCATGCAGCCCATTCATCGACTGAGCGGGTCTCCTCATCCTCATTCTCCACTGGTGGAATGATCCCCCCCTTCAATCTCTGCATGGAGGCGCTGTTGTATGCGCGCACCAAGTACGCCACACTTTGGCGGCCTATCAGCGCCTGTTCTCCCGGAGCCGTTAAAACTCGATGCAATGAACTCCTAAGAACCCCTCCTGTCCGCTCGACTAAAGTATCGCCAATGTTGACCAACGCATGACCCGGTTCCGGCTTGATATATAACCAATTTTCTCGGATGTTTTCTTTGCCTGCTGGAAGTATTTGTAATCCGCCTACCACATTGAACAGCAGTGTGATGGTCCCGATGTCAGTGTGTCCACCAAGGGTGATGCTATCATATTCGGGTGTGGATTGAGACTGGTCCAATAATAACCGGACTGATGTCTCGGATATTTGATCCAGTGGACTGGGTGCACCGAGAGTTCC
This sequence comes from Penicillium longicatenatum, assembly GCF_028827895.1. Lineage (NCBI taxonomy): Eukaryota > Fungi > Ascomycota > Eurotiomycetes > Eurotiales > Aspergillaceae > Penicillium > Penicillium longicatenatum. Next base: position 1,887,692 of record NW_026643120.1, on the reverse strand, counting down.
GGGTTCCAGTCCAAGCTGATGATCAAGCCTCGATAAGACTGCATCTACCGTAATATGCGTGTGAGAATCCACTGAGCTTTGGATTCAATTCGTGGGGTATATTACTTATCACAGAATGGGAAGTCCTCATGAATTGCCCTAGTTCCGCTCGCTTGGCTTCAATAGAATCGGCGTTCTTGCGTGGTGGACGGTTACCAAGAATGTCATCTTGGCTGATTGAATAAAGATCCATGCGATCCATCTTACCATCATCTGTCTTGAGCTTACCTTTGCTCTTATAGCTTTGACATTAGAGACTCATCATCAGCCTATCAATCACTCATTAGAAGAAAATCCATCTTACCCAGTCAGGTATGAGGTGGTTTATAGGCGTAGCTGTCAAGGACGGACTGGTCGAGATTAAAATTTTCTGTTGTCAGATCGAATATCTTTTCCGCAACCCCTAGGAGCTCTTCGCCCATCTCTGACTGTTGCAGATCTAGCAAGAAGAACCCCCAATTTTGAGAGGCTTCAAACAAGAGTTGGCTCTCCTCCACTCTTTGATTCTCAAGGTTTTGAAGCGACACCTTGGGCAACGGTACGATATGCACATCCGAAGGGAAAGGAGGCACTTGAGCAAAATATTCACTTGTCGGCATTGTTGGCGGCAAACCGATAGAGAATATTCAAATATTCAAAAAAAAAAAAAAAAAAAAAAATATTCAATTATCTTGATCACGGCAGAAGACTTCCACGGGTCCAGAGGGTTAGATAATGAGGAAATGGTATATATTTATACAAATCAGCCCCTTATTCACAGACCGTTCCCATCTATCCATCCAGATGTGCTAACCAGACTGCTGATCCTCGCACTTCGTGATGCACATGCAATACGTACCTTGCAAATGTTTCATGATATGTTGCTTGATGGGTCTGGGTCTTGTCGCAACAATCTCGAATGCTTTGCGAAATGACTTTCAGACTGAATTAACCTCGTCAGATATGACATGTAAGTACATGCAATTTGAATATCTGATGACCTTTCTCCATGTACGTGTTGGCTGACCATGCAAACTTCTGGACAGATAACATGACTGGTGTTACTGTGGTGGCCATTCTGGAACTGTCGAGTGGCATCATTGCTGCATGCATCCCGGGGGGTATGCCCCTCTATACATGGCATAAGCAGAGAACCAAGAGCAAAGCAACCAGCTCCTACAAGTCGACAAATTATCTCAACATGCAAAATAGGCGTAGTAAAAACGTCAAAGCATCATCATTACACTCATCAGACGCTGGTTCTATGAACCAGTTTGTGCAGCCTTCAAATGTTTGAAACACTCTAGAAATAATAATGGTTATGGCGGCCATTATATATGGAGTTCAAGTGAAACTAGTCTCAAAAACTGTAAATTTTTAACGGAATATATATATAACGAATAGGTATACATTCAGGTAAGATAGACGCATCGGTATCGATATGTAGTAGTAAGACGATGGTACAAAAGTAGTCAACTGGCTACACGATCATAATAATGCTTTCTATTCTAATTGCAGAAATGTTAGATTCAACTGTTGGAATCAATACGTGCAAGCGAATACTCGTCTAGAGTCCACAGAGCCTCTAGACTAAACCATTTACGGGTTCGGTAGTATTCGGCTCCACATTGTGGATAGCAGACGAAGTTTTGGCTCATATTGGCATAATCTCCACGTCTATATATCGATTGGCCGGATGGTGTAGTTGGTTATCACGTATCGTTAACACCGATAAGGTCCTGGGATCGAGCCCCAGTCTGGTCACATCTTTTTTTTCTCTTTTTGGGTCCGAAAAGGTGGTTGCTTTGGCGCTTTTTTTGATGGGCAAAATATTAAACTATTTGTGTGTCGGGACATTTTCTCTCCGCCATATTTAGATTTGGCAGAAAGACAACATGTTACCTTGACCGCCCAAACAGGCAAGTGCTGGAGTTCTACTGGAGGGTTGTTTATTCAATTTGCTGTAACACCTAATTAGCAGGGCTTGCTTGCGCACGGGACCTAATCTTGCAACAGAGCCATCAGACTAAGGAGAGCCATTCAAAGCAAAATCACACAGTGGTACGTGCCGGGAGATAAGCTATGGAAGCGTAGAGGTTTAACCAATTTCGAAACTAATGCAAAGCAGTTCAATAGAGAAAAAGAGAGAGAGAGAGAGAGAGAGAGAGATATCATATTAAAGATTCTACAAGTCGGGTGTATTCTTTACCAAGCTGGTTAATGGGCTTTCGGGCTGCTACAGTCCTTCGGCCCTTTCCATGTCTCCTGCAGCTTCGATCGCAAGGTCACGGACAAAGGCCCTCAACTTCTCGTTCCGACAATCCAGAAGTCGGTTGAAGAGGCTGAGTGATACAACAAACCGCTTCATCTGGAATTACTATATCGCTAGAGAGCACATCCCAGCTTTGACCAGTGATCATTGATGTGCGCAGTATAACCGATCGACATAACACTAGTGTAGCGAGAGCGTTGAACGACTTAAGACACCGTGCGAATGTTTATCACATCACCTGAAGTCGGTAGCCGTACGACTATCTGTTAGATATTGGGGCATGGAATGTAACGAGAAACAGCATAGTTGAAGATCAAAACGTATGGCTTGGAAAATGAGGCACAATAGCTCTGAGATCAACTTCTGCGGACCTATGGTGTCTGCAAAATTGTTTCTAAACGGAGGAAAATTATTTCAGTCGCCAAGTGAGTTCAAGTCATGGACAAAGGGTTATCAAGGGTCTGTCCAAGGGAAGCTTGGGTTGGAACACCGAAACCCTGGCTGTTTGGCTTCATTCGTTGTTAATCCTGATACATACGCACTACGCCAAGCGTATTGAGAATGTGAGTGAAGATCATCACATCTCTATCGATGACTAGGAAGCCAGGCAAAAACGACGCCTAAAGTGGCGTCAAGAATCGTCATTTTCGGCATCCAATCTGCCCCTGGCGTTGGGGTGTAATACATCAAAGACATCAAAGCATAAACACATGAACACATAAACTCAATATATACGAGACAGCCAGCCCGAAAATGAGACAAAGACCTTGAACATCATCGTCAAAACAAACGCCGTAAACAAAAGTTCCCAAAGTGAAAAAGATCGACCAACCGAACAAATAAGTTGAGAATAGATTCTGACCTTCCTCCTCTTGACTGTCAAGTGATTGAGAGCTTGTGCCAGCTCCATCATTTGCAGATGCTCCGGACATAGGTGTGTGGTGCGCAAATGGGGTAGGTAGCGCAGAGTGGTTTCCGTCGTGGGCGTAGTTAATGTATTCGCTCGGCCGGCGTGGTTCCATTTCCGCAAACAGGGGGTATATCCCCGAACATGAAACGAATCCTGACCCAGCAGGAAATCCTAGAGCCTTGACATGGAGTCGATACTTGTGGTCTTCAAAGGGCAATTGAAGCAATCCACGGAGAAAATAAATAACAGAAGCATGACAGTCCAGGGAAAATGTAATCCACGGAAGTAAAATTCCATGGGCATAAGGGTAACCAGGGTGATTAAGATATGGCCATACTTCCAGGGGTTCAAGGGCTAGCAAATCTGACGCGGCGGCGTCGGTCATGAATCATCTTCTCCGTGTCCACATAAAGACGATCGAAGAACTGCATGGCGCTGGAATCCTTGAGGATTTTCGCAACCTGCGTTCCCGCGGAGATGAGCTGAAGCACATTACGGTCATCCTTGACGGGTCTTGAGCTATGCTTGGCAGCATGACGCATCTCCAGGGAGTTTTCAAGAACAGTGATGAGCTGTTTGATTTGGCCGTTGTGCAGAGTGTGTCGGGGGATACGACGTCTAGTAGCAAGTCTTTTCAAAAGATGCACCCATTCATTCCACTCCCGGTCTGAAGGAACTTGGACAGGCCTCTTGTCCGTTTCCAGGGGAATGGGGAATTGGTATCTTGCAAAAAACTCATAGGCTGACAGAGAAAGACGGTCATTGACTTCATGCAGGATCTTGTCCTGTTCAGCAGCATCTAGGTTAGTGGGCAGCTGGGGCAGCTCTTCCTCTCGAGTGGGCACATTTCGAGACGAAGGCGGGTCCAGGATTTGATGGGGGCCATCGAATTCATCACCCCGGATGGAGGATCGTCTCTGGGAAATGTACTGGGAGCTTCCGCGGTTTGCATCTGCACCTCGCCGGTTGGCTCTTTCCACAATATAAGTTGGGCTTTCCGGGGCACTCAGGGGTCCAACATCCTGTCGCAGCGGCTCGTGGACAGGATGATTCCATTCTGGGTATACAGGGACCGGAGGCATGGGGTGCCCTGGTGGATAAGACAGGCGTCCAATGGGTTGATTCATCATCTGGCCGTAGTTTTCCATAGGGGTTGGGGTTCCTGGGTAGTAAGGGCGTGATTGTTCAAAGTCTACCATGAGTGGACGGTTGTCCCTGGTGCCGTATGGTCGAGGTGTCGATGGTGCCCTTTTACCGCTCAGCAAGAGTAAGAAAGGCCATTAAAATGCCAGGTGTGGGGAATGGAAAGACCACTATACATGGTATAGAAGTACCTTTGCCGAGCATGAATGATGGGAGGGTTTCCCGGAGGTCCGTACATAGAGTTCTGAGCCATGGTGTTGCTGCTGAGATGTGAGCCAATTATTCCCTCCAAAAACCATACGGAAGGAGCGATGGGATGAGGCAAGAGAGTATTTGTTTTTGCTGACCTAGGGCGAGACAGAAAGTCCAGTTTACTGCTAACCGAACCCGCTCGAGACCGAATGTTTGCTGGTGTCGCAGATAGTGGCTGGAAGCTTACTGGAGCAGCCGTCAATGAGGGAGCAAAGGTTGGAACCATCGAGACAAAATCAAGAGAAAACGGGAATGAACAATGACTGAATAGTCCGAATCTTTTTGCAATGGAAGAGGAAAGTGAAATGCGTATAATAAGTTGCAAAAGAAAATAAAAAGGGTTGACGAATCCTTGGGTGTGAAGAAGCGCAGGGTGGCCAAATACCGAGTATTATATGTCCAGCAGACCTGGGTCGGATCTTTCTGGTAGGTGTGCCTGACGCCTACTGCTGGACCGTGCTTCTACACACCCACAAGTGGATGGAGAGCCGCGCGAGAAGCATGGTGGAGAAATTAGCATGAGAATCAATGCACCAATGACCAAGGTGGTGTTATTCGACAGAGACCAATTGCATAGCATTGACAGGGAACAACCCCGGTACCCCTGTGCCACTCCGGTGTCTTTCCATAAAGGAATGTCGATCGATCGCAGTCGATACCGGTGCGCAAGGCGCACTGATTTGACGGGGGCGTTACGAAGCGGCTCTAGAATGGTTGGGGGGATTCGTATCCACACCGGGATGGGGATGGTTTTGGAAATCCACAGCTCAGATCTTCACAGGTTTGAAGGTAGCGGGACCAACAGCAGGCCGCAGTACTTCACCTGGGTGCGACGATTGAGCTGGGGCAACTTCTTTGGGCAGCATGTTGGGCAGGACGGCATGAATCCGGCCCAGGCTCTCATTTCTAGTGGTTAAATGACGACGTGAAAGGCGCCGGGAGATGATCTGCAAGAACAAGATGAAGGAGCCTGACGGTGGAGGCGGAGCATATGGCACTCCCGTGACGTCCATCAAGGACATGTTTTCTAGTTCAACTTCGATGAGCTTCGATTTGACCCGGGGACTGCACATCGTGTGATTATTGGGCCGGCAAGAGTCTTGTTGCCCAATCAACGCATGGACCAGGTTTTTATTTATCTCTAGTGGATCGCGATCAACATGCGTTCTTTTTTTTGGGTTCAATTTGATTACTTCGGCCGTGATCCGCTCGAAGTATAACCCGCTTTAGGGGCCTTCGCAGCCCAATGAACAGCCCAATGTCTTACATTGCCCATAGATCCTACTTGACATAACCGGCTTTCCCCATAATGAATTGTATCGGATCATTTAACCCCATCAAGTGGCAATTCATTTAGGATAGAGCTAAGGAGCGCCTCTGAAGTCGATGGCTTCCATAATGATCTGGTTTTAATTGCCAGGGTATCCATTCCTGATTGCGCAGAAAGTTAATGTCGATGTTCATGGATTGGGGTCCAATTTCCCTGATCGATCTTGAATGGGAATTTGAACTCCGATACGGCGAGCATAGTCCTGCAGATCCGAGGTAAGTCACTGAATTTACCTTTTAGACGATTCCATCTGGTACGATGTAATCTCGGCTTACCTCACAACTCACACGAATGGCATCCTCCATGCCAATGCGAGCCTCGTACCCCAATATCTCCCTAGCCTTATCGCCGCTAGCATACCGTATAGCACATGCATCCCGCACACTCCCCCGGCTCAGGGTGGTGGTGGTCCCAGTCACCCAGGTGATAATTTCACACACCAACCCTGCAAAGTACGCTAGCCACATCGGAATTTGGATCTCGAAGGGCGGGATGTGCCCGAAATGCGCCCATACCGCCAGGCAAAAATCCCGAAAAGTGATGGGTTCATTGTTTGGATAAAGAACGCCTCTCCGGCCGCTGTACGAAAAGCCATCAAGGTCTCCACAGCTAGGACGTGCGAATCGGCGACGTTGCTCACATGAGTGACATCCTATAGATTGTCTCCAGTGCCAATAATAAACGGAGTTTCGGACTTGGCAATGCATGCATGAATGGCTGGCACCAACTGATAGTCTCCTGGACCGCAGAGGACAGAGGGGCGTAGAGCACAGGTAGCCATTCTGTCGTTTGATGCCTGGAGAACAAGAGCCTCCGCAGTAGCCTAGTCCTGGTCAGTCCCCCTTCCCTTTCATCCAGAATAAAGACATTATGGCAATCAGGGCCGGATGAACAACCTTGGATTCGCCATAGATGAGAGACCTTGACGATGTGGGCCACCGCTCGTCAATGATAGCATAGGATGATCGCATGTCGTCCGTCACCACACAGCAGCTACTGGTATAGATGAATGCAACGGCCCATTTTCTGTGGCTGCATCCAGCATATTCTGGGTACCAACGACATTGACCTTCCACACCTCCTTCTCCAACCTCCGACCGAATCGGTCAGCCAGCGCTGGGATGACTCCAGCCGTGTGGATCACCACATCCGGTTTAACCGCCTCGAATGCCTTGGAAACATCGGCCGCAGAGGACACATCGACTTGCATGCATGTAATCCCCTCTGGTAGTGCATATTGGGGACGTGGGGGGCTGCGGTCGATGACGGTAATGGCGCAACAGGGATGCTTTTCTGCCAGGGCGCGCACAGTGGCGGAACCAACAAACCCTGTGCCCCCAGAGATGAGAACTTTTTTCGATACCAATTTATCCTTCAGATCGTTGGGGTCCATAATGAGGTTGAGAGTGCAATGTTTGGGTTACCGACACAAATGTGATTAGTATCCAAGAGGGATCAACCACGTGTGATTCGATCATGTAGGCGTCACATCACTGAATGAAACGAAGTGCACATTTCAATTGCCTTAAGAACTTAACTGAAAGAGTGAAGAAGATCTGGACATGTTTTTTCAAGTCGTTATCTATACACGGTGTTGCTCAGATGATCAACGACCACCCTGAGCAGAACACAAGAAATGCGATACACGCAAACATCTAATATACAGATCCTCGACCGAGGCCAATTAACCAACAGTCGCGAAAGACGCGAAAGGAACGAGTCTTAAAGGAGACTCCGCTGCGACGAACCAAACAAACTCCAGAGTAAATGCAAAAAGAAAGACAAGACCAAGGTATCCTAGTACACACTCTCCCGCCTAGAGAAGACGGATCCATCAACCGATTGAAGCTTCGGATGGATCTATAGCACGCGACAAAGGACCAAGCCTCCCATCTTCTTCTCCACACACTCGCGAGCCTCCATAATACCCTTATCTGTGGAGAGGTAGAGACTCTCACCAGGCGACCGCAGACCAGCAACATGGTGAGCTTCATCACCGCGGACAATTCGTCGCAAGGACTCAACGTCGAGAGTGATCCGTCGCTTAGGCTTGCTGACCATGCTGATCTTTCCAAGGACGGACTCATTCTGCCAGTACTTCAGACCCAACCAGAGACGTCTCGACGCAACGTTATCGCGAGTGATGGCCTCCACGCCCTCAATTTCATCGCTGGCCGTTGGGAAACCTAGAATAGGGTGTGTCGGGGGGAGGAGTCGGGCCTCCGCGGACAACGGAGGAGATGTAGCCCGAGTTCTGCAGGGCCTGGCAGAGCTTCAGGTGAAGATTGCTGTTGGGGATGGAGGTAAGACCCAGGCGGGCCTTGGTGGCATTGTTCAGGTGGGAGCACACAGCGGCAAGGTTGACGAGAGACATTTTGATTGTTGGCGCAATAAGTGAATTTGCGGAGCTCGTTGGACGGAGGAAGGAGGAAAAGTGCGGAGGGTGCAAATGGCAGTTCCCGGATGGTATGGCTCGTGAGAAGGTGGTGAAGACGTGCCGAAGATGAAAGGTATTAGAAGCAATTCAAAAACCACCTCAATGTCTGGGCTGGAGGAACTCAATGAACGCGAGGTCAACTCTGTCCGGCGTTCGCGATGTTTGAGTTGATTGCGATGGAAATTTTCGGAGAAAGAGTACTTCCGGTCGGCAACTCCCATTATTGAACAGTTGCCAGGTACCAATTACTTGCCCCACTCATAGTTAGTAGATGTGATAGCCAAGTACTAGTGACCCATCACATCACGCTAACTATAAGCGCCCAGCCAAACAGGGCGGCTCGAGGCCGCGTCTCACAGGCTCAAGTCATACCCCTCTATGCAGGCGCTATTAATTGAGCTTTCTCTCTCGTAAGTCACTCTGTTCTTTTGCTTCCCTCGTACACCTTCCCTGCTCTCTCATTCTGCATTTTCAATTTAACGCAACCATGCCTCCACGACCAGGCGAGGAGATATTGGTAAACGTGTGAGTTCGATGACACTTTCTCGCAGATCATACCCACAGATCGACATAGTTCGGAAGCAGTTTGAACCGGTTCTAACGCTCTGCAATGCGATAGACTGGCCGATATTCATTACTATTTCACTACACCGACCCCCAAGCCTCTCTATCATCGATTCGAAAAAGGCTCCTATCTATATGTCTACCAAGATGTCTCGCAAAACAAGTCACGGATCGAAATCGCCAATAATCCGGGAACACCAGACCAAGATGCGTTCCAAGGCACATTGGATAATGTCCACATATCACACTCTGCCCAATTTCCGACTTTATGCACCGTGACAGTAGACGGATACACCGGTGCACCCCAGCAAGAAGCATCCCAGTATGACTGGCGACTCCCAAGTACCGACGGGCAAAATGACTTGATTCGTCTCAACACGCTAGACATCTACTTCTGGACCTTGGACGACGCCAACCAATTTCTGAACTCAGTGAGCCTTGTTCTGGCAAATGCCCAAGTAGAAACAGACCGGGACAGCGCAGCCGAGCAGTCAGATCAGCCACTAAGCTCCGTGGTCCAGCAGCTTGAGAACGTGGCTGTCTCAGACCCCGCATATCAGAATGGCCAAACACCCGACTCACGATTCAGCCCACCATCCGTAGCAGTACCGACTGCACAGGCTGCCCCGGCATCCCTCAGTTTCCCTCCACCCCCTCCAAGTGGCCCATCAGCCGAACAGCCCCAATCTCATGCTCAACACCCATCATTTTCTCAGGAACGCGATTCCCCAGTCTCCCCGATCACCCCAGAAGAAAGACAAGAGCCCGAGAATGTAGCACCTGCACCACTTCCCTACAACCCAGCCGCGCCCGCTGCCCCAGAACCAATCAAGCATCGTGAGAAAACACCTCCGCCCCCAGAAGATGGCACAGGTCTCGCAGCAGCAGCGGCTGCGGATGCAGGTGTCCCATACACACCACCACACCAAAGGGGCAACAGCGTTGGGATAAGCTCATTTGCACCACCACCAAGCTCAGCATTAGGCATGCAATACAACACAACGGGTTATGCATCTCCTCCCCCAAGCGCAGGCCTGGCTCACTCAAGCACACCAATCGCCGGTCCTGGAAGTAGTTCTGCGCTCCAGAGTCCTGTGCTCCCGTCATACCAGCAATCCTTCATGAATGGCCAACAATTCCCTGGAGCCGGTGGCCTGTCCTTTGCACCGCCGCCGCAGGATCCTAATGCTCACCTGTTTGGCCAGCAGATGTATAATATGCCGCAACAATCCCCGCCTCAACAGGCGCATCAGCCTCCGGTTGGGTTCTCGAATTATTCGTATGATCAGTCGCAGCCGCAGCCTGTGCAACGGAGTGGTTCAGAGTATGATATCCATAGTCAGGTTTACAGGCCTACGCAGGAAGAGGTGCGTTCGCATGCGCAGAAGCATGCTCACAAGGCGATGAAGGCACCTGGGGAGCGACCACATAAAATAGAGGATAAGGCGCATAAGATGGAGGGTGGAGTGAATCGGTTCTTGAAGAGACTTGAGAAGAAACTAGGCTAGGTGGTTTTTTTTTTTTTTTTTTTTTTTTTTTTTTTGGCACTTCGCTTCTGTTGCTTCTCAGTGATCCTGTTTCTCTCAATTTATCCTTTCTTGCACATGGTCTGGTATCTTAGCGGCTGAGTTGCTGGACAGCTCATACAATTCATGAATCAATGTCTCACTATGAAAGCCATCAATCCCCAGCAAATCCAGGTCGAATGACCCAAAGTAAAGAGGAAATAGCTTTGAAAGAGTAACATTGACCTTAACCAGAAAACAAAAAAGCCAATCACGCTTTCCTAATAAATGACAGAGAAATACAATATGCTCAACCCGAAGAATGCAATCAATCGCTTAATAAAACAGTATGCCCTCGATATCAGAGTTCAAGAAAATGCAGCCACACGAGACACCTGAGGACATCAGAAAATTATCTAGATGCCATCGTGAAAGTCTGACAGAAACAAGGGGCCGTCTGTGAGGAAAAGAAAAGAACTCGACGACAATGTGGGAAGAAATGACCAAGGGAGAAGATCGAGCCAAGTGTCCTGGTGGTAGAATAGTCAAAGGTATTATTAGCACAGAAGGTTATAATGGTATCCCAGAATGTAAGAATGAATATGATGAGTAGGTAAGATGAATGCAATTTAGTTGAGTGCAAGGCTGACCAAGTCGATGTCATCAACATTCTGCTTGGCCTCGGCCGCAGGCTTTTCAGCAGAAACGGTAGGCCCATCCTCCGACTTGGTGGAAGGCTCAGCGACGGTGACATCTTCAGCAGGTCCAATGGCCTTATCGTTGGAGACATCGGCGGGGTTTTCAGCTGCCTTGGAGACTTCAGGGGCGATATCCTCTTCAACGGCAGCAAGCTCAGTTGCAGGGGTGGAATCGGCAGGAGTCTGGAAGACGGGGGCAGGAGACTCCGTTTGCACCTCAGCAGGTTCTTCAACACTAACCTGCACCGGCGCTTGGGCATCCTTTGACTCAACCTCGGCAGGAGCCTCAATGGGAGTCTCTATAGCTTCCTTGGCATCTATCTCAAGGGCATGCTCAAGGGGAGTCTCTGTGGAAGACTCCACAGTGGTGGGTTCAATTGGCTCGCTGACAGGTTCCACAATGGGCTCAGAGTCAACATTTTGCTTGGATTCTTCGGCAAACTTGCGATCCTGAGTTGCGGTGGCTGTGGCCTCAACTTTGGGGGATTCGATACCAGCGTCCCTGGATTCCATGACCTCGGGCTCCTCCGGAATTACAGGAGTGGATTCTTCGACATTCTCCTTTTCACTTTCTGGCGCAAGCTGAGGGATCTTGACTTCCTCCTTCTCTTTCTTCGGAAGAGGTTCCTTGTTGGCTACCTGGGACTTTTCAGTCTGGGGACGGAGAGCCGCAGGTTTGGCCTTGGGCTGTTGCGCACTGCGCTCAGGCGCCCGTCCCATCGATGCTCGTGGAGGCTTGGTTGTGGTGCTCTTCTGGGGAGCTTTAGGTTCAGTTCGATCATGGGTCTTACTGGCTGAACTGGCCGTTGGGCGCATCATTCTAGCCAGGAATCCTTCATTGGCTGGCTTGGGGCCGGCATCACTGGTACGCGAGCTAGGCCTCTCTTGGGCAGGCTGAGGGGGAAGAGAGGATCGAGATGGTTGCCTGCGCACACCGGCTGTGGTGCCCGCAGTAGGCCGTGTCTGGCCTGCTCCAGCAGCACTCTTGAGAGAAGATGGCTTCCTCGTGAGTGTTGAGGCGGTATTGGTGGTTCGCCCAGTAGGAGGGGCCGCACTACCCAGCCTCGCAGCAGATGCTTGCGTTGGAGCAGTCATGGAAGCTGGCAGGCGAACGGGCCTAGTGGGCGATCGTGTACGAGACTTGGCGCTGTTCGGGGGAGATGTTCTCAAAGGCTCCTGTGATGGTGTTGAGCCCCGAACGGTTCGAGACAAGGGCTTCGCTGCAGGGTTCAAGGAAGCCCGGCTCGGTTTATTAGCAAGGGTATTGGCACGTTCCTTTGCGATTTCCCGGGAGGTTGCGGGTTTTGTTGTGGTGTTGGCAGGCTGTTTGGCCGTTGAGGCCACGGAAGATGTAGGCTTAGTAGCTGGGGCGCTGTTTCGTGTGGCACCGATAGTCGACGGACGTTTTGTGACTATCTTTTGAGCTGGTTGTTCCGAAGTTCCACTGGCAGGTGCGACTGTGGGTGCAGATGTTGAGGCAGGTGCGGCGGCACTCATCTCTGTCTTCACGGGCAATGGCTCCTTTGCGGGAGCCTTATTGTCGACAGCAGGTACAGTCTTTGACTGTGCTGTCCCAACCAAGGTTGGGTCTGGCATGATGGGGCTGACCAATTGATCAAGCACACCTTTCTGACCATCATTTAGACTGCCAGGTGTGGGGGATGCCACGCTTTGCCGGCGTGCCTCCACCTCCTGCTCATTAATCTTTGGTCCGAACATTCCTGAGCTATCACTCCGTCCACTTGTCTTTCGTAGTGGCGAGCCTGGGTTTGATTGAACCACACCGTCAACTGTCACGAAGCTGGCGCGGACTTTCGAAAGCTGGCGGGACGATCCGGGGGTATCGGAGCTAACGGGTGATCTTCCACGCGAAGGCGGCGACGTGACAGAGCTCGGGCTGTTCTCAAACTTGGCCAGCAGGCTGCGAACCCCGGGATGGGCGTTGTTATCCGACATTCTGAGGTAGGGCAAGTAGTCAGGGGGCATAGGCGCAATCGAGGGGCGGAGGAACGCGTCAGAAGCGCAGCGGGACGCGTGGGGAGAAGCAGGGAGAGTGACTGGATATAGGCCGTACGAGCCCCCCTCCTGGGGTAGACAAATCTCAATGGACACGGTGGTTTTCTAAGGAGTCAATGGAAGGGGAGAAGATGTGAAGAAGGGTCGATCAGGGAAAGCTAATGCACTAGTGACTGATTAGCGTATCCAATAGGGTGAAACATCTCTGCGCCTTACAGTCCCTATACACTCCTCTCCTATTTTTTGGGGGGTTCTTTCAGGGGCATTTTTACTGTACTATGTAATCTGTATGGTTATTCCACGTCAAACCTATGTTTCAGATCATCTGTCTGTGACATGATCTCATGCATTTCTCCTTTATTCATTCCTGCTCATCTCCGGTCTCCTTAATTCGTGCGGATTGCCTCGGTATATGACTCCATTGTCTGCTATGGGGAGACCAATACCAATTCAGTTTGGTAATAGACACGTCTTTTATTCTATAACTCCTTACAGCAGCCAAAAGGGAAAAAAAAGCCGTCAAAGTTGGCCTCAGGCAGAAGGTAAACACCGATCGGCGATCCAGCCTTTCCAAGGTTCATAGCTTAAGTGACATCCATGGCTCGGGTTGATCCAGAATACAATCCATGGAGTGTGTACAGAAACCTCATGACATTCCATTGTTCTAGAATATTCCTGGAAACGTACGAAATCCACTTACATAGTTTCTAGAGGACAGGTGTTAGCCAATGTCTCCCCACATCCAGTAGCTTCTTCTTAGTGCTAAGTAAACAGTGGGGAACCGGTATGTATGACATTTCGGTAGCCTGCAGCCATTTTGAGGGGCTCAGCACATGGCACATAGTGGCATTCCACCCCCGCGCGTCAAAATGTAAAGCAAAATCAATACATCTCACCCTAGAGATCCAATGAGACCAAATTACTGTGAGACCCCGGCCGACTTGAATGATCTTAGTCGGTACGGGCCGGCTCAACTAATCCCCGGGATTACATCAGCAGGTGGGGGCAATACGAGAGCATGGGAAACTCCTTTACTTCAGATTCATAATTCGAGATGACCAAAGATGGTCGGCGTGCCTCGTAGCAGTGGCTGTCGCCTTTGTGTAAAGCGCCGGGTCAAAGTATGTGTGTTCACGAGGAGGCCGATATCAAGACTAACAAATGCCAGTGTGATGAGCGGGTTCCAGGGTGTGCCAAGTGTGAGACATATGGGCAACCATGTCCTGGGTATGACAAGGGCTTCAAATTTATCGTTGGGAAGCCTTACCGAACTCGGCGGCGGCCCCCTGGCATTGACGATGCGAGACCCAATGCGAGTCCAAGCTCATCTAGCTCAAGCCCCACCATGAGGGAGTCCAGACCAGACACCCAATTGTTGGTCCAAAGAGAGATCCCGCCTACTTTGGTCTCAGTTGATGTGAATGTCTTACAGAGCCTGGGAGCTCTTATTGAGGATTTCTCGTCACCCCGTGTTTTGAACGCTCCCAACTATGTGATGGCCGGCTGGTTTGAATTCCTTCCGTCCATTTATGGCCAGAGCCGAGCTTTGGATGCCACAATCAAATCGTTTGTAGCGCATCATTTTGGCCGGGGCTTTCAGAACCAGGAAATGGTTATTTATGCTCGATTCGCTTATGGAGAAGCATTGCATTGGCTCCGCAAGGCTCTGATGAACCCTTCAGAATCCCTTTCTTCCAATATCTTCTGCGCCGTTGTGTTGCTGTGCATGTATGAGGTAAGATTATAGCATGGTTGTGTTTTTGGTAAAATACTGACAGTTCAGCTCTTTACGGATACTGAAGATCCGGAGTCTTGGATGAAACACGCAAAGGGATTGGGTCAACTAGTCAAGGCTCGAGGGCCGGAACGTTACTGCAACCAGCTTGATATCTCCTTGTTGAAGTCTGCACGTGGCCTGATAGTATGTTCTCCTACCTTTCCCCCTGTAGGTGCCAGGGCCGTAGCGCTGGTTACATGATTCAATCGCGTGTCCTGACCACTGAACAGGTCATGCACTCGATGTTCGCCGGCGAAGATTGCTTTTTGGCCTCTGATGAATGGCATCGTATGATGAAGCAGCAACACCTGGCCACGTTGCCTTTAGATTATCACAACTGCATCGAGGAATTTTTTGCGCACTTCACTCATTCTCCACGAATTGTGCACAATCTTTATCGTCTGAGAGAAATGGACTACACAGATCCTGAGGTACTACAGAATATCTCTCAGGCTCTCATCCAAGTACTGGACATGCAAAGCAAGATGGCTTCCTGGTACGAAGAGTGGACTCAAATCTCTTCTCCTCCGGTTGAATCTCCCTCTATGACGGGCGACCATTTCTTCCCCATTATATTGACCTACGCGGATTTGATCGATGCATCAATTTATTGTGGCTACTATGCCTACATGGTCATTATTCACGAAGCCTTAAGGGCATTTGAACACCCAGGTCCCCAAGCGACCATGGTTTCTTACTTTCGCGACCAAATATGCAAGTCGATTGAATACACTGCCTTTGGTGTACTAGGCCCTTATCGAATTGGGTTTCCTATGCGGGTTGCGATTGAGACTGCAGACGATTTGACAAGGTCGTGGCTTCTAAGTCGCCTTCAAGAGTTTTCAAAGATATACGCCGCAGCTAAACCAGAAAATTACAAACCAATTACATGATTGGGAGAACAAAAGATAACGACAGCAACATCGAACAAAAAAGTAAAATGAAGAGTTCAATCACCAAGCTATTTCAACTACAACAGCAGATCCAATTTCTGCCCATGGTGAAATCTCTCAATCAAGCCTGTTCACAGCCCTCGGCTACCCCGCGCCTCTTGCTATCAGTTGACCAAATCGGCTCTACAACTGCGCGGGCTGTTAGGAGCAAAGAGACAATGATGATCTCCATCACCAATCCCATTCCCACCAAGGCACCCACATCACCCGAGTCAAGACTGAAATTCGCGGGTCCATACTCCTGCAACAGGAAATAGATGACCCGTACCCACAAAAATGGAAGAGCGAGAAAGACCAACAGGACACCACGATGACCCTCCACGGGAAGGGTTGAGTGGGACTTCATCGCGAGCCAGGTAACAAGACCAGTCACGAACGCAAAAGTCACGACCAGAATGACTGATCCGGCTTCTCCAAGTGATTTTATCTCAATAATCCTACCCACAACTCCGAGGACAATAGCAGCAAATACGGGAAAGCGAAACGCATGCAATGCGAAGCGCAAGGGCTTGGGGTATTTCGATTGTCCGGGACCAAACTCTTCAGCTTGTCCACTACCACAGGAGATTGTCAGCTTTCCTCTTTTCTTTTCTTCTCGCCTTGTGTAGATCAAGTCACATACCATCGTAGGAGAACTAGACTGACTTCGAACATGAGAGGCGAAAGGCCCACACTTTGCAAGGATATCTCCGCTGTGAGCATAGACTCGTCCGGGTGACTGTTGGAAAGAACCATAGCCGATCCGACGATACGAACTGCAGACATAATCACTTAGCTTCTCGTGGCAGACGTGATAATCCTAGCTTCTCCCCAACTTACTAATGGCCAGCAAGCCAACCATAGACCAGCTGGAGTAAAGGGCACAGCGGATCGGGTGTTGACGTTTGTTATGGTGCCAGTATTTCCACTCCTGCTTGTACCTCATGGGGAGCTGGATCAGGTATATGATAGAAAAGAGAATGACCTGTGCAATTGCAAATTTGTGCAATCCATTTGGGATGGAAACAGTGGCCGTTGCCCGGGGCAAGATATACAGAGCCATATCAGCTAGGAAACTGAGTGTTATAGCTTAGAGGCAGGTTTTCGAGATCAATGAAATAGCGAGACAAGAAGATAGTTTTGAAATGCTTGAAAACTGAAAAAGAATTTCTCTTTAAATATTCTACGAGCGATTTCCTCGTGGTTGTCTATCGTATCCCGGGCCCATTCGTGAATATGCGCGCTTAACCCAAATTGGTCAGGAACCGCGAGGAGATCCACATGGAAAGGCATCAGCTTTTAGTTCTTGAGAGGTATTGCTTTCTTCCATGAGTTCATTCCCATTAAGCACAGTTGTTTCCTTTAAATTTATGGTTTGGCCGGATACATTTACACCCGCGGTTCCTTGGAGAGTTTCCAGCCTCTCGTATACATTGGTCTCATCACGACACTCAGTTTCTCACTTGACTTTCTCTTGTTTGACAATAACTGCTTCTGGAAGTGCCAGACGAGGCTCTTCGAACTTTAAGGGAAGTACGGTTGGAAAACCTGAATCCAGGACCTTCTCCTTCACTGTATTAAGCTTGGCCAAACATCGCTTTACATCCCAAAACATAGCCTTACAGGCGATTGCACTTCTGGAAACATGGGTTGTATAGTATGCAGTCCGAGGTGAAGGAAGCGAGCCTGAGCCTGAGCCCGAGCGCCCTCATGAAAGTGGCGGCAACCAAATAGATAAAATGGGAGATCTCTACCGATCTCTGAGTCCAGTTGGCTTGAACCATGGGAATTTCTGGATCAATCGCAAATAAAATACTCTGAACATGGATTAGCCAACAAGAAAAGGAGAGCAAGATTAAATTCCAACGTGTGGACAGAAGTGGCGCAGATCAACTTAGATCTTAAGCTCGCGACATCAGTCCTGTTTAGGCAGTGATCGGCGCTTGAGCCTTGTCATCAAATTCAGTACTGGAGTCTCTTATTGACTTTATGGCAATACGAGGAAGAAATTCCCTTCCAGCGGCATTTTCTGAATATAAACCCCGAATAATAACCATAGTTATTACATTTTCATCTAGTACACCTCTACAGTCCATATGTACAACTGTCCGATGGCGTTATGGATACTCCCGAGGTACGGACCCCGGAGTGGGATCAATGATCACCCGGCTCGGCATACAAAAAGACAAAGCTCCGATGACGGCCATTCCTCGAAATCAGGAAGCAACCCTGAATAATTCACAATGGCTGCTGCTGCTCGCACTCTTCGCATTGGTAAGGCCTATCCTGGTGTTTGAAATTATGTCTGGCGTCGAATTGAAGCTAATCGGCACCCCACATAGGCCTCATCCCTGGTGACGGCATCGGACGGGAGGTGATCCCGGTACGTTCTCGCACGAGCACCAAATCAGAACCAATTTACTGACCAGAGTCTCAATTGCTGGAAAATAGGCCGGTCGTCGTGTCCTGGAGTCTCTCCCCTCTTCCCTGGGCCTGAAGTTCAGCTTTGTCGACCTCGAGGCTGGTTTCGATACCTTCCAGCGCACCGGTTCCGCTCTGCCAGATAAGACCGTCGACACCCTCAAGAAGGAGTGTGATGGTGCTCTCTTCGGTGCTGTCAGGTAAACAAGCTCACTTCAATGTCCCTGGAGTTTGGGCATGTACCCATTGCGCGTGAGTGGACTGCTGACCATGACTCATCCCTCTAGCTCCCCGAGCACCAAGGTCGCTGGCTACTCTTCCCCCATTGTTGCCCTGCGCAAGAAGCTCGACCTGTACGCCAATGTGCGTCCCGTCAAGACCACCGCCGGCAGCAGCAATGGCAAGCCCATTGATCTCGTTATTGTCCGTGAGAACACCGAGGACCTGTACGTGAAGGAGGAGCAGACCAAGGATACCCCCGAGGGCAAGGTCGCCGAGGCCATCAAGCGTATCTCCGAGCGCGCCTCTTACCGTATCTCCAATATTGCCGGTGAGATCGCTCTCCGCCGCCAGAACATCCGTTCCACCTCCGGCGTGGCCTCCGTCCACTCTTCCCCCATGGTCACCATCACCCACAAGTCGAACGTGCTGTCCCAGACCGACGGCTTGTTCCGTGAGACTGCTCGCCGCGCTCTCGCTGCTGAGAAGTTCTCCTCTGTGAATGTTGAGGAGCAGATTGTCGACTCCATGGTCTACAAGCTCTTCCGCCAGCCCGAGTACTACGATGTCATTGTTGCTCCCAACCTGTACGGTGACATTCTGTCCGATGGTGCTGCTGCCCTTGTTGGCAGCCTGGGTCTTGTTCCCAGCGCCAACGTTGGTGATGGCTTCGCTATTGGTGAGCCTTGCCACGGCAGTGCTCCTGACATTGAGGGCCAGGGTATCGCCAACCCCATTGCTACTCTGCGCAGTGTTGCCCTGATGCTGGAGTTCCTTGGCGAGGAGGCTGCTGCCGCTAAGATCTACGCTGCTGTTGATGGTAACCTGGACGCGGCTCAGTTCTTGTCTCCTGACATGGGTGGCAAGGCTACCACCCAGCAGGTTCTTGACGACGTGCTGAAGCGCCTGTAAGGGGTTGTTTGTGTACAGATGATATTGTGCTTGGGGTAGAGGCTCAAAAAATTAGTTTGATTTTGCGTGTATACTCAATGACTACCCATTATGTGAATCTTCGAATATATGTAGATTCCAATCAAGATCGAAAGATGGCAAGCTTTTGTAGGCATATATACGAGTAATTGGGGAGAATTGGACTGGTTATGCCATGATGACTGGCATTGTGGTAATGGTTGTCATCTGGACCTTGAAATTGAAAGAGAAAATCGATCAGTAGCGTCCCTATGGAAATGGACATCCATGCATTTCAAAACTCGAATACCAGACAGACCGGGTCGAGAAACGACGCTCCTGATTTCCTTTTGTTTTTGGCTTCGAACTACTTCTAGCTTCGACATGCTCTTACCTCGAGCCTTTCATGTTTCTATTTCATCCTATATTCACTCTGTCATTTCAATCGTTTCGGTTTTGATCGAACATCTCGACCAATGACCATCGTTGGTTCGGCTTGCAGAATCTTCTGGGAAAGTGAGGCGAATCGAGGATTTTACGGGGCTTTTCATAAGGCGCAATTGAGGGAGATCTTGGTATTGAGCTATAAAATACAATCAGTAGGTCAGCTTAGTTGATGTGAAAGGAATTAAAGCGATTAAAATGAAGAAAGGCAAGAGAAACCGGCTTCATTAACTATGGATTTTATGACCCGGTCCAGACCCCCTGGTCTCCCTATCTCCACATCTCTATATCCCGTAATCACAGTCGCACGAAACGCCGGCGCTGGCGGCGCACGATATCCACCATACCCTCCAAAGCCACTAAGTCAACGGCAGCCTTCTGCTTGCCCGCCAAAGTGTTGGCCTCCTCGTTGCTCATCACGACAGAGAAGACCACCACCAAGTAAATCTCCCCGGTCTTCACGTTTTTCAACGTGTATCGTAGCTGGTGCTCCTCGTCTTCCAGGAGCTGGTAGTAGGCGAGCGGCTTTCCGGGGATATTGAGGCACAGATCTATACAGAGAGTTGTTATTTCAGATATATCTTTAAAATGGAAGGTGAAGTTATGGAACAGGTAAGGGGATCATTGTTCACTTACTCCGGAAGTTCAGGTCGTGGTTTCCAAAGTCGGCGAGATACTGGATCCCTCCGAAAAACCAGAACTCCTCTCGGTTCTCGGCAGCTTGGAAGAACTCCTTGCGGCCCTCGGCGGTGGTGGGCACACCCTGCTTCTCGAGGATCTCCGAGCCGCTCTCAGTCTCGCACCCCTCCATAACGACGGAGTGACGGCCGAGTTTTTGGGCCTCCGTTGGGCCCTCGACGCCGATGCGGAGCTGCGAAAAGCTCGTAAGGGCAGGGGCGTGGACCGACGGGTTCTTGCCCTTCATGTTGAACTCGATGGACTTGTCGCCCCACCTCTTGATGAGGCCGGTCAGGAGTTTGAAGCCATCGGGCAGTTTGTGCTCAATTGGGGTTTTGAAAAAGTTTCCAAACACCAGGTCGTTGCCATTTACGTCACGGTCAAAGACGATAGAGAACGCGATGGAAAAATTGTCATCGCGGTGGAGGTTGTGGTCGAAGTAGTTGGATGTGAGAGGTGCAGAGAGGGGGAGGCCTCCGGGTCATGTAAGTATTTCTGTTATGAGTGCAGGTCATGGGATCAGGTGACATACCATGGTAGTCCTTGACTTTCACGGCAAGGTTTACAGCCACATTGAGGCCAACCAGGGAGCTGATGGCTCCATTCACCTCAACTTCCTGGTGGTTGGTGCTGTCATGATCAGTACCTGCAGTCACCCGCAGACGGTACTCAGCGCCCGAACCAGGGTAACTAGGAGAAATATGCATAATGTAGATGGATTATGAAAAGGAAAATTATGAGGAGGAGAAGAGGAAAGCGAATGTCGAGCAGAGAAGATGAGACGAGAAAGGAAACGAAACCGGAGGAAAATAACGAGAGGAGAAGAACAGGACGGAAGTAGCAAACGCTCCAAGGAGTTTGGCACAGCGGCGTTCAAGCTAGAAACAATGGGAGATGCAAAGCGTAAATCGGCAGGAGGGTATGAAGGGAAGAGGAAAGAAAATAGGAAAGAAGAGGAATTCACACCGGCGTCGAAAAATCCGCAAAACACACTAGCCTGAACAAAGATATCCGAGGCATCATGAGTCTTGCAGAATTCGACGGTTAGCCCTGACGGCCGTTTGCTAGGAAGAAGCCCTGGAAAGTGATCAGTTAGGGCCCACAACAAACACACCCTCTTTTCTACTTGACTACTGTTCTGAATGGTCAGCTACCAAACAGAGTTGATTAGGGTTAGCCACTAGAAATCCACTACTAACCTGCTTGGTCTTTCTTTGAGGCCTCTTCCTGACAAACGACAGTTGGGGCTAATTGGCTGACCACGATTCAATATCGGGCTATTGTTCTAGAACGGTGATCCAGAGGTTTCGTATGGACATCCTGTCGTTCTCCACCGTTAACACTACCTTAGCCCCCTTGAAGTTTGCTCTGCAAAGTTCTAGTTGAAACTGCTCTCCACTCGCCCTCCACTCAAGGAATATTCCACGGGCAACACGGTCCAACTCACCATATTAGGATGTCTACATGTAGTTTGGGGGCCATGACATCATATCCATGGATCACAAGGCTGAGCTTAGTTCGTTGAGAAATGTGATTGGCTTAGGGCATCTTCATCCCCGAGGCAGAGTGGATCGTATGGGTCCTAAACGTGCCAAGTCCCCTGCGCCCCAGGGTTTAATGGGCGATGTGGACCATGCGAGACTTGGTTGAAGTAAGCAGAACCCCTGGCAAAAACATAAAGATGGCAGGGGTCGCTGATCCCGAGGTCTTGCATTTATTTGACAAATACAAAGACGAACCTTGAGTTCGACTCGAAGACATCCCCAATGAAGCCCGTCGAACATTCACAAACCCGCAATACTCAATACTCAGAAGCAACTGCAGTGAATGCCTCTCCAATTCAACCTCTCGAGACCACCGACCAACATACCACGCTCCGAATCGATTTCAAATGGGGCAAGTTCAAGTCCCTCGTTTCCGATGTCAACAAACCCGACAAACCCCTCTACATCATCAAATATAAGCTGTTCTCCCCCAAACAAATAATCTACAAATCTGCCTCCACAAACGATGTCATTGGCACCAGTTCTATTCACGTGGTCAGCATTGACCCAGACTATGAATGCCGCGGCCGAAGAGACACCCTCGTGGCCCAAAAGCGTTTCAAAACATTATACACCCACCGCTCCGGCTTTCTCAAGAATCCCCAGGGCCAGCCCGCTGTGATGACCTGGACAGGCGATGTCGGTGCTTCGAAGTGGGATTTTGTTTGCACCGACGAACAACAGATGCCTGTTGCCAAATTCACGGCAAATTTGTGGGGTGTCAAGAAAATCGGCAAGATTGAATTGATGGGTCCGTCGTCGCATGAGGAGGGTGTGAGGGATGAGATGCTTATCACTGGTATGACGCTGGCATATTGTATGGTGTTACGCACGAGTAACATCTTTAACTTGCTTGGCTCTGTCTTTGCAGATCCTGCTCATGACAAGAAATACAAGTCTGAGCCACTGCCACCAACGGCTAGGAGGAAGTCTTCTTCGGATAGTTTTAGTCTTTCCCAAATGTCGACTGCTGCTCCTAACACACAGACTGATGTTAGACACCGGCAACCACATTCTGGTCCTTCTACCGAGGCACAGGGCTAATTTATTTTCGAGTTTGATATTATGTCTTTTCTTTGGTAATCTAACTACATTGATTAGGCGTCATACTTCCTCCTTCGGCCTTCGGCTTCCCTGTAGCTGACTAGGTACCTCCGCACCTAGGCAGTAGTATCGCGCCACCGTAGAGGACAAGAAATGGGTACGTAAATTGACATGACGAGCAGGCAAAGCCTTGAATACAGATAGCTTTGGTAGTTAATTTTTCTCATTGTATATGCAGCCGTGTATAGAATGATAGGAACCCAACCTGAAACATAAATCAGAGCATGTAGACATCAACATAGGAAGTTAACAAGTGAAAGTAGTTCCTATAAACCAATGAGATTGGGTGTCGGCAGGTCATTATCCGAGACGTCCTCGCTCTCCAGGAGCTCATCCCCAGTAATGATTCCGACACCACTGTCCATGCGCCTTCGGACCTTCCCCCTCCCCATTTCGACATCAACAAAGCGCGTCATGCTAACCGGGGTGATAGGCTCGCTTCCGGCAATCGTGGTCCCATCAGACATAAGATCATCGGACTTAAGCTCCCAGTTAGCCGCACGAACCTTAGCTCTGCGGCGCTCAGAGCTGACGGTCTCTTTCATATGAGCAAACGAGCGCGCCTGCTCGGTGGCCCATTGATCAAGAAGCTCATCCCGGGCCTCAAGTTCAATTTGCAACTGCTCCTCGAGGCCAGTGTTCACCTGGCGGAGACGATGAGCTTCCGACCGAGCGGCATCGAGGGATGTTGCGAGTTCTGAAATTCGCACATTTAAGGTGCCTGTCTCTTGTGCATGTTGCTGCTGGTCTTGTGTCTTCTCTCGGAGAGCGTTCTGGTGTTCTTTGTCAAGAGCATCGATCTGAGCTGTCAGGTCGGATGTCCGGGTCCGGTTTCGCGCAACAGTCTCCTCGAGTTGGCGGATGCGGGCTTCGTGCTCGGAGGTGCAAAGCTCAGCGATGGATCGTTGCTTACACTCGTGAGCAACTTGTTCTCGGAGAGCAGATATCTGTGCGCGGTACTTTGACTTTATCGCGACGTTTTCATCCTCCATTTTGCTAACCAAATCTTCGAGGCCCTTCACATCTTCGTGGTACTTATCCAGTGCCGTGTTTAATCTGTCAATCCCAACGGTCTTTTCTTGGTCTTCGCTCTCGAGATCCTGCAACCGCATTCTGGTGTGGAGCATGTCACCTGCAGAGGATGCGATCGAGTCCTCGAGGCTACCGATCTTGTCGGCAGCTGCTTCGTATCGGTGTAATAAGTTGTCGAATTGTCTGCGAAGGGCCCTTTCGCGGCCCAATGAGCCATGGTGGTATTTACGCTCTGACTGGAGCTCTTTAGCCAGAGACTTTACGCGTTTTACTAGTGCGCGCAATGTGGCTTTTCCATCCCCGAGCGCTGCACCGGCTGTCTCTCCTGGAATGGCACGCTCAAGTTCAAGGCGTGCTGAGCGGAAGTTGCTTTTAATGTCTGAAAGCACATAATCCATGTTGGGCCCGGAGAAGCCCAGGCTTGAGCACTCTTGACTGATACCTTCAAGAGTCTTGGTGGCATCTGAAGCGCGAGATAACGCAGCGGTCAGGGTGGTTAGGATATTCTCGAAGAAGTCTGGAGGTGGAGATGGCTTGCGGAGAATCTCGGCCAATTCAGAGTTCTCAAGGGCAGACATTTGTGAGCGGCATGCGTCGAACAAGTCTCTCTTCTCATTTCTAGCAGTCTCCAGATCGATGGTCAGAGTATGCATATCAGTATCATCCGGACCATCATTCACTGGTGTCAGAGCCGTGACATCATAGTCCGGCCCGTCGAAAAGACTTTGTCTTTCTGGACTAGGTGAACGGATGGTCCGTCGACTTCGAAAGACGGGCGAACTGGAAGCGATGATGGCACTGTCATTCAGCATGAAAGTATCACCGTCATTTTCAACAGATGATACGCGCCCATTCAAACTGGGGTGCGAGGCCACGGAGACATCATCACATAGCAAAGTCGTCTGTTCTTCAACTCCTCGGGCTCGAAACTGAGAAGACATCCAGAAAGACTCATAAGACGGCAATTGATCTCCTGGGATATCTCGAACCTGTTTCATGCAAGCCAACTCTTGCTGCAAAGCATCTCGCTCCCGAAGCAGTGCTGCCAACGTTTTCTCGAAAGTCGCAACCTCGCGCTTCTCACGCTGAATGTGATTGAGTTCATCACTAAGGCCAATTCGTTTGATTCTCCGCTGGGTCCGCGTGTCCAAAATCTGTCGCAGAGGAGTGAACTGCACCACACGCTCCGATGATGTCTCGTCAAATGGCTCCACCGGGTCAAAGCATCGGCGAAAATGAGGCGTTGGAGCCGAGCGGCGCCGGGCTTTCCGGCTAGGTGTACGATCCCCAGATCCCGGGAATCCGGCAACAAACGAGGTTCGCTGCATGGCCGGTGTCAGGCCAGTTGAACAAACATCATGATCGAGTAGTCGAGGACCTGGATCCGAGAATCGCACTCGTTTCCTCGATTTCTTGGGCGTGCTGACAGCACGCTTGGGTGCAAGAGATGGCGCAGTTTGCTCAAATTGTCCGGACATACTCTGTCTCGTCCGGTGCGACACAGGCGACGAGCTCCTCGAGTTGGAAACGGAGCTGTTTCGCCTTTTCCTAACCGACTGTCTGGTCTCCATATTTGTATCCTTTATTCAGAGGAATGGGAGATGTATCGAGAGTATAGTTATAGATGTATCCAGGTTGCGGCTATTGTGGGGGAGAACAAAAAAACAGGGGATAATTGGGACGAATAATAAGAAAATAAACAATGGATGCGGCTGTTAAGAAAAATCCCATTGGCGCTTTCGAGGCGTTTTTCTATAGATCATAACATAAACAAACATTAGTGGGTCCCTGCAGGCAGCAGAGGCGTTCAGCGCGTTCAAGGGCCCCTCATGATTCCCGATCCGGCGCGTGTAAACAAGCTGCTGTTTTGGGTGATCACGTGTGTTGTTCGAGGACAATATGTTCAGTGTTCAAGAACAACTTGTTTACTTTGAGCTTTTGGGTAATAAAATACGATGGGCTGTTAATGTTCTCCAAGTGGTATTGGTGTTAAGTGTGGGATAAGGCGCGTCTGAACTTTGCATATAAAGTCTTCCTGGTCCTCAATACTTTACGTGTGGGTCCATTAAGCAATTGCCCAAATTATCGACTTAAAGGCTCCAAAGCCTATGGAATAGACAGGTGAAAAGAATTAGACAATCAGGGAGCAGGTAAAGACAGACTATTACTGGATCATATCTTAAGGTATATCAAATTAACGAGAACCACCGTAAAGAAACACCACGCTCCCTCAGCGCCTCCGGTGTCATATGAGGATCCGACCTGGTCACCTCCCCAGTCTTCTTGTTCTTGAATACTCGAAAGATCACTGGATCGCACCCGGTTCTCTCGGTCGTTTCTACCTCCCAATTCTCCGATGGAGACATTGTTCTTGGATCTTGGTCCGACAAAACTCCCGTCTCAGCGTTGGAATAACGATAGATGCTGCATCTATCATGAGACTCGGCAAAGGCCTGGACCCTCCACGGTGATGGTAGCGGGCCAAGGAAAGCCTTCGCGTCATCCAACTCGTGAACAAAACATTCTCCGATCACAACAAACTCCCCTTGTGGTTGTCTTCGTAGAAGAATTGGTGAGTCGCAGCCTAGTAAGCAGACTATGATATCGCCTTTTCTTGACCATCAGTATTCGGTGGATCAAGACTAAGGTGGAGCATGGATCATACCTGGTTGTGCATCCGGAGGCCCAAGCCCGATATAGCCTTCTTCCGTTGTTAAGTAGGTTCGACCAAGAAGTATGCCCAAGGAATATTCCTCTTGAAACGTGAGGTTTTCCCCGAAAATGTCATCCTTCGTTTGGATCCGTTCCTTCCACTGCTCCAGGGTGTCGACCCGGGGTTCTGGAAACCGGTCTTTAAGATAGTTCCCGGTGATTGTTCGAGCAAATATATCCTGCTGGCTCTCTGCTCCCACGCTCTTTCCGGAAAAGTCAAGACCAAGCAAGTTCCGAACGGCAGAGGTTGAGTCGAGAAGCTCAATGTGAGCTGCCTCGTGTCGATAATTTGGTATAGGATCATGGGCAGACCGGATCGTGGCAGCGTAGACGCCCTCAGCATCAAGTATATTAGGCTCGCGGAACACCACGTGGCAGGCGGAGTATCCCGAGCAGAACTGCCATTCAGCTGGTTTGACCCAGTCTTTCTTGCTATAATCTGGTACCCATGACGGAATAGGAGTCGTACGGTATCCCGGACGGCAGTATCGGAGGAGTTCTAACTTGTTGACTTGTCTAATGTGGGAGCGAACGAACGAAGTATAAATATCTTCAGCTGGTAAAGAGTACTGAGGATGGATATTCTTTTTGAAATCCTCGTGAAAGAGACCGAGAACGCCGTAGATTATGTCCCGGGGATCCGCGCATTCTCTCTTGTTGGTGAGGCGAAGGATTAACGAAATTGGAGTGTTAGACTGTATTGGATTAACGAGAGGCTCAACGAATGCTATTCTGGGCCGAGAGAGAGACGGGCATGCATTGAACTTGGTCCATAGAAGCACAATGGAGCGACGAAAATGTGTCCATGACATTTGGTCAAACCCACACTGCAAGATTGCATTGCTTGCGAGATGGATCTCTTGCAAGATCCATACGCGATTGAACCAATCGCGACTGAGGAAGGAGTTGACGGCAATAAAGGTATCAGAATCATAAGGCAACCCGACGGCGGAATAGCACCAGTCTGGTTCAACCGCCTCGGGGGATGCTATTATCCAACTGTCCATCGTTGTCACGACTTGCTCTCCTATATAGCTGAGGGTCTTCATCGCGAGGCCGCTATTGTCGGACCCAGACCCAAGCCAGACAACTACCTGGTCCGCTTGTTTGTAAATGTATGACATGCGCTTGACTTGCTCCTCTCTCTCGGATTGATCCTGCTGGTTGATGCAGATTGCGTCGGCCCAAATAATGCGGACACGGTCCTCATATCGGAGGTGCCGAAGCGCGAGGGCGAGGTTGTGGCCAATTTGAAGCTCTGTCGCCGGCTCCTTCGACGTGGATGCATGTGTAGGTATCACGTAGATCACTTCGTCGTCTACCCTCGATCCCCAGGTGTACGACAAGGCTTCGTAGCGGGATCCCTCAGACTTCTTGGGCTGGGCTGTGTATTGATTGGGATCAATGTTGGGATCAGGATGTGTCCATGTAGACTTGCAGTTTCCATCTGAATCTTCATAATAGAAAAGAATCTTCTGGTCTGTATCTTCATGAACCTCCCAGTCCGGCGGTAGCGTCGCTCTCAACTTCTCTAAGCTAAGCTTTGGTGCGGACTCGTCTGATGGCCGAAGAAATACATGCAATATACTGAGGTGAATGTCGTCGGAGAAAGTGCCGGGGTGCAGCTGGACCAACCGGATTTCGTTTCGCGAGCTTTGCAGCTGAGAATAGCGGTATGGAATCGACGAAGACTTCATTCTGATGTTGATATTAGCGTCTTCTGGAGTTTTAACATCAGCGAGAATGGCAAAGCCCTTTTTTCTTTTTGAGGATTGCTCCTACGACCCCTCCCAAGCTGACACCCCACTCAGATGACACGCTAAGATGGACCCTCCTTATAATAGTAAATCCCTTAAATAGTACATTTCGCAAGGAAAATTGTGCCTGAATTCGTATGAAAATCTGTGAAATTTCAGTGAACTACGCTTTCCCTGAATCTTCCGGCCTCGTATAAGTAGGAACAATCGAAGAATCAATATTCTCACCATATATAAGGCTGCTAGCGGTAGTGATTAGCTGCCTGTGTGTGTACTATTTGACCGAACTTATGTATTTGATTCAAAGTAAGACTGGGCTGGCATAAAGAAGTTTTCAAGTGTTAGAATCCATTCGGTGTGTCCGATTGTGAAGAGCCCTGGACAAGCAATGCAGCCTTGAAACGCAACTTCCAAGGCTCCGACGCTTCATTACTCCGGAATTGGAACTCCAGACACCTCCTGGCAAATCTTCAACAGCTCCTCCTGCTTCCCCACATTACCAGCTCCAGGATGTGTGGACTCTTCGCCGCTTGTGGTGAAGAATGTTCCACTTTTCAGGCTGGCGAGTTTGCCTTGTCCAGTAGCCCACTCCGCCAAAGCCTGAGCCGGCTTATCCATTCCACCAGGAGCCATGGAGCCTCCCATCTTGGTCCTCACCCAGCCAGGATGCATGCTCACGACCTGAATACTGTCGCCCCATCGCCGAGAGAAGGCATTTGCGAGCATCACATCGTGTAATTTGCTATCCCCGTATGAGTGTGACTGCGTCACGTTGCGTAGAGATTCATCACCCCCGTAGTGAGAATCTGAGCTCATATAGAGTAGCCGCGACTTTGGCTTATCCATCAAACAGGTGAGAATGTATGGAGCGAGCGTGTTGACCGAAAAAACAGCAGAGATCTTGTCCGCAGTGATTTCCCGGCTGGATGTGCCACCGTAGCCAATGCCTGCATTGTGTATGATGGAGTCGAATGGTCCGCTTCTGTTGGCCTCTTGTGCAAGTTTCTTGATCTCGGAGATGGAGCACAGATCACCGACTAACACTGCTTCGGCTTTGGGGACAGCTTTATGGGTCGAGGCGGCGCGGTCCGCGTTTCGTGCGTGGAGGACGACTGAGTGGCCCTGGTCCGCAAGTATTTTGGCTGCAGCTTGGCCAATGCCATCGCTAGAACCCGTGATGAAGATGCGAGTCATTTTCATGAAGGATGGTGGAAATCTGAAATCGGTTATATGGGTTTGGTCCGAGTTTATCAAGGTGGTACTTCAAGTGGTTTGCAAGGAATACCAGCTTGAATGTACATATGCAATAAATATCTATCAGTGTAGCTCGATGATATCATACAATACCGAAACCCGATTGTTGCGCCTAGTCCGGCTTCCCATGAGCATGTGACGTCAATAACCAATCAGAAAGTATACAAATCGCCGCTTGTCCCATCAAGCCAGCTTCGAAGGGAAAAGAAATCACTTGCAAGCAGGTTGTCCAGCGATGATACCGATCAACCATTCGTTGGAAAGTGCGGAGTGGACGTTATCTCTTATCAGACCCACCAACGGCGCTATCGCTCTGTTTGCCCTCACGTATTGCCGACATATCGTCTAGCTAAAAACAGTTTGGTGTATCTCTTCGTTTAATTTGCATCTGGAAGCCCCAGTGTGCGAGCCATGTCTCTACAACACGCTTACAAGTGATGTCATCTGCGTTACTGCAGGCGGTCGAGCAACAAACAGCATTTGACTCATTCCGTTGAAATCACCCCGAGCACCATATCCAAATACACAATGGGAAGTGTGGCGCACTTCCAAGAGGTTAGTATATCTAGAAAAATTGAGATCCAGGCCACATAGTCTGCTTTTGGAGTCGTGGATATTTGGCTAACACCGAGGGGTCACCCCACTACTGCAGCCGAGCGACCGCGATCTGAAGGACCACGAGAGGTTGGTGGATGAGATTCTCCATGAACAGCCGTGGACCCAGTCAATGAAAAACTCCTCCATCTTGGATAAACTCCCCGCCGAGATCCTCCACGAGATTCTCTCCTACCTGTCCGCCCGCGATCTTGCTCGCGTATCTGCAAGCTGTCAAGTACTCGCCGAGCATGGCTCCGACGACCGACTATGGGCCAAGTTGGTCAACTCCCACCTGCCTTCCTCGATTCCTGACCCAGGCCCTTTCCCGTCCTTTCGACGCCTATACCTTGCCCACCTATCGTACTGGTTTATACCTCAATACAAGATCTGGTTCTCAGATAACGAGCACACGGGCAACTTGATTCTGGCTCGTTATGATAACCGAAGAGGCGTCATCGAAGCCTACCGATTGCTGGCAGATCGAGGTAGCCCAAGCTTTCAAGTTTGGCAATCGAACCCTGATGTCATGATTCAATCGTTCGACCCCAAAGTAGTCCTGTGGCTGGATGATCCCGTTTTGTTTCTCAAAGATCCAGCGCCCGCGGAACCCAGGGCTGCTTGCCAGACTTGGAGGATGGAGCGTCAAATGCCAATGGCTTCAGAAGCACAGAGTGTTTACAGCTCAATCCTATTGTGTCCCAAAGAAGATACGCCACCTCAGAGTTACCAAGGAGAATGTTGGCCTCCGGTGACCATCCCTAGTGAGCACCGCATCCGCAGAGAGAATTCCCCGCAGAGGTTGCCGGACCCCAAGTGTGCATCTGAAGCCTCGGAGAGGGCATTTCGCATTCGGAGATGGGCCAATTTCCACGTGGTGCTCTCTCCGGGCCGCAATGAAGCACGGACAACGTATGCTACCCTTGATCCGAGCTCGTATGTGCCAACGAAAGAAAAACCATATCAAGGTATCTGGGTTGGAGACTACTCAGCTCATGGATGCGAGTTCCTCTTGTTCGTCCAACGAGATGTAGACAGCCAGAACGATAAGGACGGAGACTTCGGACCAAGCGGAAGATTGGAAGCAGTCAAGCTTACAGGTGATCCAAATGTTCCCCGTGGTCAAATATCATTCGTTGCCAACGATATCGGTCCTGGAGGCCTCGTTCGGGTGGACGACAGGGAACCGTTTGAGAATGCACGTATTGTGCGGTGCTTGGGTCATGTCGCTGGTATTGGCTTCCAAGATGGTAAGTCTTTCTGTCTCTATTGTGGCCTCCTTGAGCGGTTCACTAACCACAAATCGTTACAGACACCTTTATCACGTCCGAGCTTATTCTTATCTCTCCGGACTTCATAGCGCATTATTGGAAGGAAATGGGCCACGTTTCCTACTACCGCCGAGTGGACATTGATACCCTCCTCCAAATATGAGCGGCGTTCTATTTTGCATTCATCGTGTGATTCAAGACCACTCAAATCCCACATACTCATCTGAGTCGCTTATAGTCACTACCCAACACCTAGTGTCCTCACCGCGCTATGAATAATGAAATGGCGAAGCCAGTCCGAGCTAAACCAACACGGGTTGTATTTAGACCAAATCATATGGTGGCTGGAATATGTCGCTTCTGTGCCAAGGCGCGAGCCATTTATTTCATGGTCGTAACCTTGACCCATTGCAACTACTCACCTCGGCGCCTTGAGCGCTCGATATATCCCCAAAGCGATGCTTTCAAGAAGCCCGATGACACCCAGCCTTATATGATAAAACCGAAGCTCATGATATGATATCCACCGAAGTTGGAGGATACAATTGATTGTGTACGGATATGCTATAACACAGGCAGGGTGGACAGAAAGGTATCGCATAGAAAAAAACCAAAGACGCCATAGCTCTGAACATGATGTGGAGTGTGGAAGAAGCAGCAGTAATAGTGCAGAGGGGGGATGTGGTCGTCACTCGTCAGATGTGGGGATCTGATCAAAAGCCAACATGGGGAAAACCAGCCGGAAAGTTCAGCATTTCGAAGCTGTACAAAATCACCAAGGATTCTGTTTAGCGATTCAACGTATTGCATCCCCGAGGTGGAGCGCCAATTCACAGCTATGGATCCAAAATTGGGGCGCAAACAGAATTCAAAAGGAATCAATCGTAGCCTGTCTCAGCAAGTCGTATATCTTCGACCGATCTATCGTCGACGTTCAAACCAGCCGGAGGAGCCCATCACCGCCACGGATTGATCCATGACCCATTCGCCGACACCGAGATAGTTGTCGAACCACTTCTTGACTTCTTTGTTGTCGGAGATTTGTTCGGTCTTCAGACTGGGGCTATGGACGGCCCCCGCACGCACGCGACCCGGCAGAGGGTGGCGCGGGGGTCAACAGAGTTAGCTGAACGATCTTTTGTATTTGGCTATGGGCGCAGATATCGCATGGGCATTTCGCGTATATGCAGCAATAAGAAAAGCAGGAAGGGAGGGGGTCCGAGGGGTCGTATTTACGTGAGACCTGTGGAGCGCTTGACTCCAGCAAGGAAAGCGGAGACTACAGAGAGACATACACATTAGCTCAAAGTCCCTGGTGTCAAGAGAAAATCA
Source organism: Penicillium longicatenatum (assembly GCF_028827895.1). Classification (NCBI taxonomy): domain Eukaryota; kingdom Fungi; phylum Ascomycota; class Eurotiomycetes; order Eurotiales; family Aspergillaceae; genus Penicillium; species Penicillium longicatenatum. The sequence goes on along the minus strand of NW_026643120.1, from coordinate 1,854,567 downwards.
GAATCACTAACAGAGGACCGCATCGAATGCGTAGTGGGTAAGACGGCCAAGCTATTTAGAATATCGGTCAGTCACGCCATATTTATGGCTTGGAGAAGCTCATGAAGCTCCCGTTCGGACAAGAAAAGAACTGTTTGATCCTACCATGATTGCAGTTTGGTATCAGCACTGGGAGTGCAGGGAGAATGGCAAATTTAGGCCGAGGGAAGCTGCTGTTATCTTGAGTCAGGCAGATGATGCACGGCAGCAGACGGGGAAAAGCGGATCACGTGGAGATTGGGATTCACATGACGTCGGGAAGTCTCGCACCGCCACATCCTTATTTACATAATACATACACCGCCACATACATGCCACACTGGTTATCGATAAGCTCAATCCCACCGAAAATCCGTTTCTGTCGAAGCCGCTTTCCTTGGTCAAATTGGGTGTCGCTATTTGTCACGTTTACTCGATAAAAGGGATCCAATGTACGCTGGGCAGACCAGCACGGGCCCCTCCGCTTTTTTGCCCTGGGGTTGCTATCCTATTTTTTCATTTCTGCCTGCAGATGTATATTCCCGCCATTGCCGATAGCTCTGGGAGCGGGGGCCAAAAAAACGGTGAGAGGAGCCCTTATAGCTAGTGAAATGATTAGACTTTGAATAGTGATTCGAGAAAGTAATTTCATAAGAAAATCAATCCATTGAAGTCCGCTTTTTATCAATAAACATGTAATCAATGGAGTTGCAATACGGAGTAGTTCTACACCGGGGCAACATCGGGCAACATAAGTGATTCTAGGTGAGCGGAGATAGTATCGGCGGCCAACATTTTCCAGTCCCCGCCCCTCACCCAACTTCTTCTTCTCTTCCCCTCCTCACCTTTCTTTCTCCATCCCACCTTCTCTAACCATCCCATTCCCTTCTACCATTCTAAATTCAATTAGTTTGATCAGAAGTTCAAAATGGCGGCCACCAGCTCTCTTGACCACCTGTCCAACCGGATGAAGCTGGAGTGGTACTCCAAGCTCAACACCGAGATGGTCCCGGCCAAGAACTTCCGCCGTACCTCCATCATCGGTACCATTGGTATGTCTTTTGCAAAATGACCGTCAATCGTGCCTCTGGCTCGGGATTGCCCCAAAACGAGGACCTTGATGATCGGCGTGGGAAATTTTCGCTGACGCACAATTGCTCTCTAGGTCCCAAGACCAACTCTGTCGAGCGGATCAATGCTCTCCGCACCGGTATGGCAGTAATCCGATAACAAACCCGAAATGGGAAATATCCGAGCAAAGACTGATTAGATTCATAGTTGGTTTGAACGTTGTCCGCATGAACTTCTCCCACGGTTCATATGAGGTGAGTGCTTCTCTTTGCAATTTGTTTTGGATACCAGTAATGAGCATTTACTGACCTCTGTGGCAGTACCACCAATCTGTGATCGACAATGCCCGTGAGGCTGCTCGTGTTCAGACCGGCCGTCCTCTGGCCATTGCCCTCGACACCAAGGGTCCCGAGATCCGTACCGGTAACACTGTCGATGATAAGGATTTCCCTATCAAGCAGGGCGATATGCTCAACATTACCACCGACGATGCCTATGCCACCGCCTGTGACAACAAGAACATGTAAGAACCCATCGAGTGAAGAAGCGCAAACGCGGTCTGTGGAAGACTGGAGCTGACCCAAAGCGCGATCACAGGTACCTCGACTATAAGAACCTTACCAAGGTTATCTCCCCCGGCAAGCTCATTTATGTCGACGACGGCATTCTGTCATTTGAGGTTGTCGAGGTGGTGGATGAGAAGAACCTGAAGGTCAAGTGTTTGAACAACGGCAACATCTCCTCCCGCAAGGGTGTGAACCTGCCCGGCACCGACGTCGACCTTCCCGCTCTTTCCGAGAAGGATATCAGTGATCTGAAGTTCGGCGTGAAGAACAATGTCGACATGATCTTTGCTTCATTTATTCGCCGCGGTAGCGATATCAAGCACATCCGTGAGATTCTCGGCGAGGAAGGTAAGGAGATTCAGATCATTGCCAAGATCGAGAACCAGCAGGGTGTCAACAACTTTGATGAGATTCTCGAGGAGACCGACGGTGTCATGGTTGCCCGTGGTGACCTTGGTATTGAGATCCCCGCCCCCAAGGTCTTCATTGCCCAAAAGATGATGATCTCCAAGTGCAACATCAAGGGTAAGCCCGTTATTTGCGCCACCCAGATGCTTGAGTCCATGACATACAACCCTCGCCCCACTCGTGCCGAGGTTTCCGATGTTGCCAACGCCGTTCTCGACGGTGCTGACTGTGTCATGCTGTCTGGCGAGACCGCCAAGGGTAACTACCCTTGCGAGGCTGTCAAGATGATGCACGAGACCTGTCTCCTGGCCGAGGTTGCCACTCCTCACTTCAGCGTCTTCGACGAGCTGCGTAACCTGGCTCCTCGCCCCACTGAGACTTCCGAGTCCATTGCCATGGCTGCCGTCAGTGCCAGTCTGGAGCTGAACGCCGGTGCCATTGTTGTGCTCACCACCAGGTATGTCCCTTTCCTTCCAAGATTTTCGTTGCAAGCCTGCAAGTACTAACAACCTTTGCAGTGGAAAGACCGCCCGTCTCCTCTCCAAGTACCGCCCCGTGTGCCCCATTCTCATGGTCACCCGTAATGAGACCGCTTCTCGCGTAAGACTGCACTCTTCAAGATCCGAACTCAGTTTCCATGCTAACAAGAACCTTTTCAGTACTCCCACCTGTACCGTGGCGTGTGGCCCTTCTACTTCCCCGAGAAGAAGCCCGACTTCAATGTCAAGATCTGGCAGGAGGATGTCGACCGCCGCCTCAAGTGGGCTATCAACCACGGCCTCAAGCTCGGTGTTATCAACAAGGGCGACCCCATTGTCTGTGTCCAGGGATGGCGCGGCGGTATGGGCCACACCAACACCGTTCGTGTGGTTCCCGCCGAGGAGAACCTTGGCCTGGCCGAGGAGTAAATGTAGCCACTGAAAAATGGTAAGCTACACGGATCGATAATTGGTCCAACCTTGTCTTCTGTTAATTGGTAAAATCGCTGGTGCGATGGTGGGACACATACTTTTTATTTTCCTTTTGCCTGTTTCTGTTCCTTTAAAGCCAAGTTCCTGTTCTGCGATCTGGACCATCGCGCGTCTCAAGGAAGTTAATGCATTGATCATGTACACATGTGAGACGAATTTAATGCCTTCAGGTCAAGTGCGATGTTAGTTAGTCTAGACATTCTCCCTGGAGGAAAAAAGTTCAATAGACCTAGAGTTGCTGCAATTCTCGTTCCTGTTAGTTGTGTCGTCGCTAACCTTAAAGCGCAACTTCTCGTATAGATCACTTAAGCCGTTTGGCTTGTATTCGTAGTGCAAGCGCTCTCAATGTATGGCGCTTCCTGATCACCCATGAAAATGAGAGGAAAAGGGTTCGAAAGAGGCAGACAGAAGAAAAAAAAAGAGAAAAAGAGAATGATTAGCCGGAAGAGAAGCGAAGGCTCTCAGTTGCGGGGAGAGATCACGAAAACGCCCGAGGCCGAGGCTTATGCATGGGTGGCTGCATGATCGCGCAATTGCGGCGGTGCTATTGCGTTGAATATCCCCGTCAACACCACATAAAGTCGCAAAAAGTAAAATTCACCAAATGGAATGAAGGATGAAGAATTAAAAAGACTGGAGCCATAATTATTGGAAACTTCAGGTCTGAAGGGCTAAACACAACTCCCGATGACGGACCCGATTGATCCCGGTTTCTACCGAAAAGCGCCGACTTAGTTGATGCCTTATTAATAGGGCATCATTATAGTTAACTTTGAATTACTTGATGTTTGGAGTGTAGAAAGTTGCAGTATGTCAGAATTATATCCTAAAATGATTGCATGTGGCTCAAAATCATTGGCTAAGCCTTTGCAGTATCCGGCCCAGCAGTACATGTGTAATGCCTCTATTGTACATATCCACGTCAAGGCGCTAGAAAGGAACGGATGTGATATCTCAAGACACCAGTCTTGGACGTTCAAATGTCATCAAATCATCAATCATAATGTGCAAGAAAGCAAAGTAAGGGAAAAAAAAACAAGAAGGTGAAGCTCGTGTATAGGGGAAGATTTTGTGGCTGTTCATCTCTAGGTGCTGTTTTCAGCATTCTCATCCATGTCCAACTCGGTGACATTGGACACCTCGCCCTGAGGGTATCGGTACATTGCACTGGGTTGTAATTGATGCCAACAACTGAGACTCAAATTAGCACTCAATTCATAGAAAAGCAGAAATTGGAGTTCAGACTTACCTCGGAGCTTGGAGGACGTATCGAGCCATCGCCTCTCGGAACCGACTTTTATACTCTCGGGGGCTGGTTACAGTCGGACGATTGCGACCCCCACCAGCAAAGCCACGATCTTTGATCCACGACTCAAGTTTCTTGTCCCAGGTGTACGTACGAATGCAGTCGATGATGCCCACAACTAATTCACTGCGCTTGTCATCAATGGCAATCATAAGCGAATAGTCCATAACATCCTGGCGGCCGAGGAAAAGGGTGTCGTTCCACACGCTCTGGGAAAGTAACTTTTTAGAGTGCTCACGCGAGAATAAAGGCGTCTCGTAGATGAAATCCACCATGTTCTCATCTAGGAGCACCTCGTCCCGTTCTCCGGTGCTCTCAACCTTCCGATTGCGCATGGAACCCTTGAGGTCGAAGATACGGTTTGGCTTTCGATCGTAAAACAAGTTCTCCATCAATAGCAAGAACCAATTGAACTCTATTCCAGTGACAGGGTTCTTGATGATAACCTGATAGAAGCCAAACATTTTGGCAATGGCCGAGGGTAACTCGTGAAACAAGGCCTCAGACATGATTTGAAAATAGGCCGGGGCGAACTTGAGAAAGGCCTGGGTCTCCACGGGAGAGAGAGACTTGAGAATGAAACGGTCATCGAGCGTTTTCAGGAACAATGACTTAGTTTTGCCACCTTTGGAGTCCCACTTCGCACATCGAGACAGTGATTCTACAATGCGATCAGCAACGCCACATTTTTTGCGAAGCGCATCAAATTGCTCCGCATAAAACACCTTGCAAAGCATTTTGGCTTGGCCCTCTTGGAATTGGTATTTCAAATGGGTACCGGTTGGCCGCAAAAGGGCGTGCTCAACTCGCGCCTCGTTGGCGACTTCGGGGTCATTCTCGGGGTTTGAGACATGCTCCTCAATCTCATACCGTTTCTGAATGCTAGCCAATTTCTCTTTGTAGTCAGATGAGTCCAGTGCAAATGCAACGAGGGAGCTCGGCTCATCCTCGCGTACAATGATATCGCAGTCGGCAAAAACATGGTCCATAACACTAAGAGGGTAATCAAGAGCAGCCCATCCGCTGGCAGAGCGCTCGGACCAGAAATTGGTCAACATCTTCAAAAGGGTTGTCCGTTCGTGTTTGGCCAGATCTTTGAAATCCATCGAATCATCTTCAGGGACCATTTTTGTATCTTCTTGTGAATCAACAGGATGAAGATCTTCGGCTGTGGCTCGCTCTTCATCGCTGGGGCTCTCCTCTAACTCGGTCTCAGACATGATTTGAGAGTCAGATCGGAATATACCCCCAGATTCGAAAGAATCAGGAGGCGTTTCTTGGGTATCGGCTTTCGAGGAAGGCTCTTCGGGGGCGATTTGATCAGCAAAACCCTCACTCATGCGACTTGAATCCTCCATTGGAAGCTGCGGTACCGATGGTAGAGAATCTTCTCCATCGACCGGGGGTTCACGTTCCTCTACGGCCTCTCGGACATTTCTATAAACCTCCACGATAGGTTTTGAGGACGCCAGTGGGAATGCACGTGATTGCGTGCTCTGAGCAGCTCGTTGTCGCCTTTCCTTCTGTCTCTCTTTTTCAAACTCACGACTCAGTTGTTCAAAGTGCCTAGCGAGGCTGGAAACGCGAGAGTGGTTCCGCCCTTTTGGCGTAGATCGCGGTATCAGAGAGTGCCCCGCAGTAAAACGACCATTTTTGAGAGCTGTAAGGCCGAGGCGTTCTGTGAACTTTTTCTCCGCTGTTTTGGTGGAGTCGCTTCGAATGTCAACCGAGTTATTGGATGAACTTGTCTTCATTCCCCCCAATGAAGAACTACCAATGGACTTGTCTCTGAGAAGGTGCGCGGGCTGAGACTGAGCACGCATCAATGGGGGAGAGCGTGCTTTTCCAGCTCGCCTGAAAGCGCCTTCAGTCAGCCTTGGAATGGCCGATGGCCTATTGGGTGGGGTGCTTGGTGAAGAAGGCACACAGCCGTCCTTGGATTTATTGATTTCATGAGAGGGCCGTGTTGATTTTGGCGACAGCGATGGCGGTGAAGCATCATTCAGTGGACCTTCATCACCGTTGGCTTCATGGAGGATTTCTACCGTATCAGGGCTGGTCAAAGAACGACCAAGAGGCGGCGTGTTCGGATCAGGGGGTGATCGACTAGATTGGTCAGAAGGCACGGCTAGGTCGAGATGTCGAACTTCCTCTTTCGAAACAGCTTCATCTTGGGGAGAGGATCTGTTGCTATTGACAGCATCTGCACCCAATAATGCAGCTTCGTCGGCAGGTGCCGAAGGTAAGGGAGGCAATTCAATGTTCTCCGTTACTTCCTCCCGGTGTTTCTTGCCCGCATGCTCTTCCACTACGGAGACCAGGACATTTTGAGCCTTCTCTGGAGAGAGCGTCATACGACGCAACATCCTTGGCTTTTCATTTTCTTGGGTGTTCTCGTCTCCCAAATCAGTTGGAGTGTGCGAGGAATCATCTGGGGCCACGGACGTGGCGTCTTTATCAAGGAATATTTTCTTCAGCTGCAGGGTCGCAAGCCGCTTAATATCCTTCTCTGATGGGAAGAAGCTCTGCTCAAACTCAGCAAAGGTGGTGTCCCATTCAACCACTTTCTCTTGCACCGACCGAAGGACTTCATTCAGTGGTATGATTTCCCAGTAACGAGAACCACTGTATTTGTCTTGTAGTAGCCGAATCAGAGCAGCTTGGTGCTCGTTTGCTTTCTTGACTAGACGATCAATTTCTTTCTTACACTCGTCGAGTAACTCTGGAACCACACTTTGGACATTGATGCCCTTCAAACGTGCATGAACGGACATCATGAATCTGCTCAAACGTCTCTCGGTCCGCAGATAGACTTCGTTCCTAAGCTTCAAATCATTGTCCACTTTCCAGGTTACTCGCGGCCGAGGGACAATGACCTCCAGTAGATGAATAGTATCGTACTGAATACGGAGCGCAAGGTCTTTGAATCCAAAATAGCGCAGATGATCTCGCTGCAGATCGTGAGGGCATACTCCAGCCCGGGCATGTAAATTCCTTCCCCAAAAGGATACTTCCAAGTATTTGCCAAATGAATATTTCCATGTATTCTCTGACATCGGTGTGACTTGAGTCTCATGTCCACATATTTTGCAGCAACTCCACATGAGCACTGTGTCTTGCATACCCCGGAGTTTGGATGGATAGGGCTGAACAAGAACGCTGATCTGTGCGTCACCGTGGACGTATTGGCGATGATGCTCAAACATGCGTTTCTCACATCCATTAGCTACGCAGACGGCATTCGCTGTATGACATAATTCTTCGACGTATTGGCCAATAGTGCAGTCGGGTTCGAATATTGCTTCGTCCCCATGCTCGTTGTAAAATTCCAAAGCAAAGGTGTCAGGCCCGGAACAAGGAATCGAAGTTGTGGTGCACACAAGACTATAGAGAACAACGATGTTCTGATGAGCGTACGGATCAAACATGTTGGAGCATCCCGACACATATGCCTCCCATTGACGTTTTTGCGTCTGATAATGGTAGAGGACTCTGTCGTATTCCGCATCATGAGCTGCACGTAGTACCTCTTTGACCTGCGGAGGAGCATTGCGAGGAGATTCGTGTACCATCTCAGGAGTGATAAGGATAAACTTCTGCGGCTTCGCAGGCATCTCTTCAACACCTTGTCCTGAACTTCCATCTTGATCACGAAGCTGCTTCAAGTAGGCTAGTCGTCGCTCCATTTCTCTGGTGCGCATGAGCAGATAAGGGGGTTCAAATTTGACAAAAGGCGATGCTGACAAAATCTTTGTTTTGTGATCATGAACCATATCGTCGAAGTATGTCGGCATCGGAACATCATCCGGGACGTCGGCAGTAGCATCGGTGGTCGCTGGCACTTTACTTCCCAAATCCTCGGTAGACTTTTCGACCACGGTAGTCGGTGAAAGCGTTTCTGTAACAGGCAAGTTGCCCTGCGACTCGACAACATGGCAGTGGCCTGGATCCGCCGGCTCGTTTGTCACTTGCTTCACATCATCGATAAATGACGTCGGAAGCTTTGCAAATTCATCTCTCATCACACAAGTCTCAAGTCGCAGATTGTACACAACATAGACCATAAACTCTGTAATCTCTTTCACTTTCCTCAAGACTTCTTCGTCCCCACCCCGTAAAACGATTGTGCACCCAAGTTCCTTTGGACAGCCGGAGATGTACATGTATGTCTTCTTACGGCCGGAATGGACATAAGTTTTCACATCGAAGCTGATACAGTCGCTACGCAAGGCGGTAGTCAAAAGCCTGTCCATGGACGTCACAATTCTTGTTTGAGTACAACGTGATACAGCCTCAAGAACAGATGCTTTCACGTTGTATGCAACTGCAATTCCGGCCTGTTCAAGAAGACCGAGCGCTAACCCCGAGACATTATTCTCAACCAGTAGAAGGTTCGGGCGTAAGGCTGCAATTCGGCTAACAAGGTTTTCAAGGAATTCACGTTCCTGTCGAATAACGGGCTCAAGGCTCATAAAGTGATGTTGTTGACGCGCATATTCAAGAGGAAATGTTATGATCAAGATGTTCGGACGTAAAATGGTCCTGGGCATGCTCTTCAGCGCCAGGTTCTTGCTGAACACTAAACCCGAGACATAGGATGTATCCCCAGGCCGGCCACCTGGAATCTTCTTCAATTTGACATAGTGGCGAATATCCATGTCGTCTCCATGCTGAACATCGGGGTCCACCTCATCGGCTGCTTTCAAAAGAATTGGCATCAAAGCATTCTCCCAACTGTCAACATTTGGTACCGAAGACATATCCAGTAGCTGCCGTAAAAGCCTGCGTACGTGTTCCAAGCTAGCCTTATTGAGCTCAACTGGTGGCGCTTCCACTCCTCTCATTGACGAGCTTCTGGTTTGCTTAAATCCAGTCTGGCTCGAGGCAACAGGAAGCGTACCTCCGACAGGAAGATCATGAAGAAAAGTGTCTCTGGAAGTTCTAGGAGATTGACGATGAACACTGCTTGCGACACTCAAGTTTCGACGACGAGAGGAGCGCGGCAAGTTCACTGCTCTCGAACTGCTTAGGCTGACCTCATCTGCATCTCGGCCAGGCTGATTGATACTAGGAACGTTTCGATCGCCAAATGCAGATCTTCCCTTCTTCATGGCTGCAAGCAAACCACCGAAAGGGACTCGTTCACTGTCACCGCCACTCTTTGAGAATTGGCTTTCTGAAACGGCTGCCAGCAGACTTGGTTGCTCATCACCACTTGACGCATCATCTGAAAGATATTGAGCCAAATCCGGGTCAATAATGTTGTCTTTATGAAAGGCAGGCAGACGAGACTCTGTGCTGAAGTCATCTGCGTGACGACGTTGAAAGGGGGCACGGTCATCGTGATATGGCTTGAAACTCCGAATATACTGCTGGCGCGAGTGATGGCGTTTGTGACCCATTGAATGAGGCCTTCCACCCAGTGAAGACCTGAGAGATCGAGACGAGGTAGGTCTTACCAAAGGACGGTCAGAATTGATTTCCAGAACAGCTGAGCGGCCCTCACCTGCTCGTCGTGTCGCTGGAATGGCCATAGTTGGAGTTCTGAGAACATGGTCAATGGATTGAGATATCACCGACGAAGAGTCATCATCGTCTGCAAATGGGCGAGCACTGTTGCCGCCCCAACTTAGCTCCGAGACCCGGGGATTCATCATAATGGGACTTTGTTCGCTGTCAGAGAGCTCAGATGAGTCATCATCATGCGCATTGATCATTGCCTCACAGGGCTTGCAAACCCGTATAGAACCGGGTTGTCCGAATCGGGTTCCGGGTATGATGAGTGTGCATTTCGAATCAAAGATTTGGCCACAGGTACGGCAGTGGTGCTTTCTGCGGAAAGTCGTGAACGGTTCCCCACAATGAAAACAATCCTTAGCATTTTCATCACGCATCCAGAAATCTTTGCTAAGTAATTTGCTTCCCAGCTGTGATAGCATTCCGTCTCGGTGCCATGCTTCACGACGATCACGAGGGGCTTGACCTGTGGCCCGCCCAACTTTGGTATTCAAAGGTGGCAAAGACGCAACTGTGGTGGTTGTCTCCGCAGTAGATGCCCGCGAAATCCCATATCCAGGCAATCGATTACTTGGCGGAAGTGGCTTCGACTTTTCACTAGGGCTTGTAGCAGAAGGAGCTTTTGGCAGCTCAGTTCCTTCGGTGCCCTCATTAGGTATGGAAGTGATGCTATCTGATCCTGAGCTACTATCCGGAGCAGCAACTTTGGTATGAAAGTTTGATGCCAAGGGAGTCTTCGAGTCGTCGTAGACAAAAGACATGCGCGAGTTCGACCTGCTTTCTTGAGCCTGAGACACATTTTCTGGAATCGACTCAGCATGCTTTAAACTTCGTGAAGCAATCGTCTGAGAGTTATTTTCTGCTAGTCTCGGTTGATCTCCAGACACCGACTTTCTGTGCGGAACATCCGAGGCTTTGTTGGTCGGCGTAAGGGGTCCACTTCTTTCTAAGCCATTTTGCTCTTCTTGAGTGCTCCCATGTGTCTTGATAGACAGTTCTGGTGAGTGCGAGAGGTTCTGGCTTAGCATAGAGGAGCTTTGACTCAAAGGCGGCTCTATGGGCCCATCCCCACTGCCAACGCTAGCAGATTCTGCATTTTTGAATCCCTGCTGAGGAGCATTGACGGAGCTACTTCTAGACGGTCGGTTTTGACCGAGGACATTCATATGAGTTTGGGTGATGGAAGGATCTGACGCGATCGAATTGCCAGTGGATTTAGTGAGTGGACCAATGTTGCCTTTGATTCCCGGGGAAGGAGAGATGGAGGCCTTGGAAGATACACTAGCGCTTTTGGAGGAAATCTTTGAGCCTTTCCCAGCGTTCAGTTGTGGTGCAGCTTCCTGGTTGATCTGAAAGTGTGTTGCCACCGGGGAATGAAGCCTTGAGCCTTGAGATGAGTTGGGATGCGACGGTTGATGATCGCCCGAACTAGCAGCTAGATCAGATATCGACTTGTTCATCGAGCGCTCTGAAGTCGGGCTCTTGATCGCAGGCGTTGCTGTCGCACTTCTGTCCGTAGATCTTGTTCCACCGCTCACGATTCCCCCAACCGAGGTTCTGAAACGGCTATATAACCCACTTAGTCCTCCTTGTAGCTCTTCCGAAAGCCCCTTCTCATCTATTGCTGATGCTGGTGCAGGTGGTGTAGTAAATTCATTGAAAAGCGTCAACGAGTCGGATTGGTACGCCGCGGTGTGGATCTGGTCAAGAGCTGCATTCTTGTTTTCTCGTTCGGTCTGAGTTGTGGCCATAGATGCTCGTGATCCGCGTCGTCCAAGCGAATGAAGCCCGGACGGCGCAGACGGGCCTGGTATCTCATGCGACTTCGGCTCCATGGGTGACTTTGTTTATTGCAGGTTGGGCTGACAGCTCGTGGGTCGTCCCCGCAGAGAAAAAGTGTGGCTAGAAGCCAGTCATACGAGCCGGGGACAGCAAGAAAGCTCGAGGAAAAGCATAATACCAAGTCCAGTGAAGCTTGACGTCTTTAAAGTCTGTGTAAAGAAAAATGAAAGAGATAAGAGTAAGAACAAAAGCCGGGAACTTTCGATCGCCCTTTCTCTCCGCACTCTAATGTTCGCCCAATGACGTGGTGAGGCTGAGTCAGCGGAGCGCGTCGCGTCTTATCGTTATCGGTGGATTTTGGTGATATGCGCTCCTGATGAACTTGAACTTTTGCGCTTAAACAACACCGTCCATTGCTACGGCTTTACTCGTTTGGATATGAATTTGATAAACTGGCATCAAGTCGCAATCGCATAATGACTTCAGAATCCTCATGGATCTCATCATTCATCCAGCAGGTGCTGCGAGTGTACCTGGGCCAGACCACACAGGACGATATTGAGGTGGAAGAAAATGGGACCAGCCTGATTCTCAGATGTCGAAGATACGATCATGTTCATACAGCAATTGTAGCAGATGTATGTTTATCTCTAGTGGCCTCAAGATTCAGTAGGTGCTGACAATTTTCGACTTGCCAGTGGGGTATGGGACCCTCCGATGACGAAGCAGTTTTGATGGATTCAGAGCTCCAAATCGACGCCATCATTTCGAAAGCTCTATTGCCTGTGTGCAAGCCTAATCCCGAGACTCCATACCCGATCCCCACCAATCCCAAAAAGTATTCGATAAAGCTTCTGGACTTTCGGCTAGTCTTACACACCGCAGCATATCAAGCCAATGCTCACCTTCTGGTCAATGATTTCCAAGTCGAGTGGGATGGTGGACCTAAAACATTTCAAAACAAGAAGAAAATCCGCAAAAATAGGGATGTCAGGGTTTTGTTGGACGCGGCGTCCAAAAAGGCTAAAGACTTGTTCAAAACCTCTAGCTCCTCCATGTCAAAAAACACAGCAGCAGGATTATCTGGACCTACGCCGAATGGTTCGGATCGCAATCCCTTGGATGGGGATATGCAGTCGCAGCAGCTTTTCTCCCAGGTCCCTCGTGATCCGCCTCGTGATCCCAATCACTCAGAAAACGAATCCAACGCAGAGACTCCTTACTCGTTTGGAGCAATTGAGCTGCTTAGGCATCTTCAGCCCAGATCTCTCCCGGATTCAAAGAGATACTCGCTGCAGACTACCAAAGGCCAAACAGTACCGACTGAGCTGGAGGTGAAAAAGTCGCGTGGGGATATTATCGATACCCGAGTGGATACGCGGCAAACCATCGCCAAGCCAATCTCGAAGGCTGGAAATGGCTCAGCTTGGAGCCCGGTGGCCACGTCGTCAATCGGAAACCACTCTGCAAGTCAAAGTTCTATAGATTCTCAATCTAGGGACGAGATTGGCCTGCATAAAAGTCCAGGTGCCCATGGCTCTCCGATGCCAAATCAGGTACAGGACAAGAATCTATCACCTGCACAAAATCTAATGCAACCCCCTCTCAAGAAGCGTCAACGGGAAAGCTTGGGTACCCAATCCAAAACAGGCGATGAGGACGACAGCCATGAGCCAAGGGAAGATATTCCGTCTACCAAGAGGCAGCGCATCGGTACCCCAACAGAACCATCGACGCATATCCTGGAGATTCAAAGCAAAAATTTGGCCACAGAGACAACAAACTTGTCCCATATTGGAACCGAGAAGCCGGTCACGATTGTCCCTTCTCACAATGCCGTGGTGCCCCGGTCAAATCCATGGAAAGGGATTCAACGTATCAGGGCACATGATGTTACGATCCCACAAGACCAACGAGAGCTTCTTGACAGTGATAAATTATGCTGGGTTCCACCCCGCCCGAATGAACCTATGCCGAAAGGGCATGTACCGCCCTCGCTACTGAAGACATGGAATAATGCTGTTGAGCGGCGTCATCATGGGACCGGAGGACATGAAGTTCTCGCACAAAGGCCCACCACCCCAACCCAGGATAGCGACGCCTCCTCCGTTTCCAGTGCCTCGACGGAGAATTATGACTCGGAATGGAACTCGTCTCCGGAGCCCCCTCTTCGCTTCCGTCAAAATGAACTTCCTCCTTCTAGTCCTGTGACTCGGCCGATCCAGAGGAAAAAGCCAAGTTCTAGTCCCATTCATAGCAATGCCCCCAGGCAGTCACTGAAGAAAGATCCTTTCAAGGGTGCCAATTCTGCTCCAAATGTAGTCGAGGAAGACAGCAACGAAGACCAAGATCTTCCTGATACTCATACATCTGAGAAGTTTCAGTTTGAGGTGCAAAGAGAAAGTCAAGACAGAGCAATGTCCAGGACTCCATTTGCTCACCAGGCCCCCTCCAAAAATGAGGAAATGAACGACCGACCCCTCTCGCAACCATCAGCAGCGCCAAATCAAGAAACATTTTCGAAATCATCATTGCCTTCCGTTGATCCAAAGCCCTTTCTGGGTGCGCAAGAAGACGATTCAGATGACGAGTCTGTAATGGACACGTCCGTGCCTTTTGCACTCGGCGAAAACATTCCAGATCCTACACAGTCCAGTCAGGTGGAAGAGGAACTGGTAAGCTCAGGTCCATCACTCCCCGGTACGAACACGGAGTCTGTACAGGTTGAAGTTACTCCAATGCTTGGAAGCAACCGGCTGCATCACAGTTCAAATCCAGAGCCAAATGAACGCGGACTTCCAAACTTGAACCTTTCCTCTTCTCAGATTCACAAAACATCCTCTCAATCCCGTATTCTGGACACATATCCTTTTCATGCAAGCCATGGACACAGCCAGTCTTCTCTCGAAGCCTCGACTTCCTCTGGAAAAGACCAAGAAAAGTCATTCACGGTGGATGTCCCAGGGACTCAGCTACCAGCCAGCAGCATGGCTTCGCAGTGGAAATCACAACAGCAATCACAAAACCACTCAGATAGTTCCCAGGCATATGTCGTACTCGATTCCTCAGGGCCAGCCCAACGCCACCAGGACTTTCCTATTTCTGCATCTCAGCCTTCACCCATTGAGTTTACGGGCCGTCGCGAACCCGGCGAGTCTCAGGAAAATGAGTCATCGCAAGATCCCACGGGAAGAACACATGCTCCCAGCGAGCCCAGAGTTTCTTCTCAGGCCAGTACATCCCTCCTCCCACCCCAAGTCGAACATGATCCAGTCATTGAAAGGGATCAAGCTTCGCATGGAGACTCGAATGAAAATCCGCCAGGCACCGCAGACAACGATGTCAAAAATCCTAACACTCATGAGTCTTCCTGGATAGCTCGCCGGCAGAGCTTTGTCACAAATACAGAGGCGTATTCTGAGGCCCAAGAAGTGTACAGAAAGTTCTGCAATGACTACCCATCCTACTCTGGTGACTTCGAACATTTTACCAAGCTGTGTGGGATGTTACACGCCGTGCGTCAACAAGGCAAGCTGCACAAGTCGTTTCTGTGGGATGATTTTATCATGATGCATCTCACAAATTATCCGCGATACCTTGAAAAGAACGCGTCAGAGGATTCTAAGACGCTTAGTTATGAGGACTATTTCTTGGAGAACTTTTCACGGCCTTTCTCCAGGAAACGCAATTTGACAGCGCGTGGCATAGAATTTGCAGCATCGCAAATCACTCCCGATGAAACAAATCTTGCATTTGCGAACGGATCGCAACATTCAGGCCCGACTCATACTCAGGGTCCTGATCCAAATGTCTCCTTTACAGGCAGTTTGGTGGAAAGGTTTACAGATCTTCACGCCGATTCCCTCGATGCCCCTTCTCCAGATGTCGCTTCTACCAAATCCCCTCGCCGTAACCTCTCGTCGAGCACATTCCATGAGGAAACCAAGCGCGAGAGGCCTGCATTAGACCGCATTATGATCAACAGCAACCAGGATGTCTGTCATGAATATTCCAACCCTCATGTTTCAACCTTGGAGTCAAACAGACACCAATCCACACAGGCTCAGCCCCAAAGCTCGACCGCCCCAACTGAAGCAGACGCGGAAGATATCGACATGGAAATTCCCGAGACTGACCCGGAGGACGCTGACCAAGATGAGGACGCCGATCAAGATGAGGACGCCGATCAAGATGAGGACGCCGATCAAGATGAGGACACCCTTCACGAAACGGCTAGTGTTGAACTAGGCGACGAAACGTTTGTTACAAGCAGGGCTGCGTCCGATACAGAGGACAATCCTACACAGGGCATCCCCGCCGAAACAATCCCAGCCTCTCCAGAAGTTTCTGAGCCCGAAAGCGACGACGAGAACTGGTTCCTCTCGCTTCAACATATCCGTCCTAAAGGTCCGGTTTGGTCTGATGGTCCAACGGAGTTCAAGCGTTGGGCAGAAGCAGACATGAATGTGAAGGCTGACCGAATACGTCGTGGAGGCGCTAAGATTCTTCTTGACGAGAAAGGCGTGATTCGACGCCCAATCCACCGTTGACGGAACATATCATCATTTCATTTGCTGCATTGATTGCAAGCATTGTTATTTTCTTTTGTTGGGGTGATAAATGATGAGTTACGCAGCAGGACTACATTTCCCCTTAATTTCGACTGTACATTATTATTCTCAATATCCAACCATAAGCACAATGGAACTTATCATCTATCCACGATTGATCCTAGGCCCTCCTTAATTAACCTAAAAGTCAAGATCAAATAAAAGCACATGATCAAGACTATCCACCATCAGCCGCACGGCACTAATCCAATCAACCCCAGGAATCTTCCCTGTACGCAAGCCTCGTATTCATTTCGCATCACTTTCTGTTTTGAGTCTCATCAGGTCCCACTTCACACACTAGTTCACTTAAACAGCCCCCAGAAGCGCGGAGCCTGCCATTTCCCATAATAAGTAAATAGTTCCGCTAGTGCGGGTCCACTATGGAATACATGATCAGTGGGGATTATTTGAAAAATCAAAGCCTTATTTATGGATACCTAAACTACGAGTAGTGCCTGATGTGCTTTTTTTTGTAGAAATCCAATGTCTTTGTAGACTATTTCGGTCCCTTCCATTTCTTTCAGGGGTAATCCAAAGCTAAGACTTTTGGCTTCCTTGGCCAAGGGACGGAATGTTTGATGTTTACAGTTTCAGGCGGGGAAATTGATGGAGATTAAAGTTTCAGGAAATGAAGTGGATATTTTCAATGAATTTTCGTGAATTGCTGACGAATTCATTCGCAATAGTCGAGACTAGGTCATGAGAAACCATATACAATACAAAATTGGAATGCAAACAGAAGCGCGGTGCGCTGTAAAGACATAAGTCATCAAAAAGGAAATCGTCAAATGCCGGAGGCAAAAAAGAGAAAGCCAATCCCAAAGGAAACAGCCAATTGAACGCCAAGGTATCACCGATCTAAGAACGCTCCATAGGAAATGTTTTTGGTCTCATAAGTGTCACTTAAGAGTGGCGGAAGGGCTCGTAAGGGCTAGCATGATGCTGCTGCTGGTTGGTCATGGGGTAGGAGTTAGGCGGGGGAGGAGGGTAAGAGGTAGGCTGCTGGTGGCCGAAGGGCTGGGCACCGGCACCGATAGGCTCGTAGGTGTAAGGAGCTTTCTCAGCGGTCAAACCGTTACCACGCATGCCCTTGTTCTTGTGATTGTAGGGAGAGCGGCCGGAGCAGCAGCAGACGCTGAAGACCCAGAAGATGGTAGCGGCGAGAGAGAAAGCAACGGCGAGCCAGGTAGCGGCGAAAATGTTCTTGCCCATGGACAACTCGATGCCGTAAGCCTTGAGGGTAGTGCCCAGGGTACTCTTGAAGACTGAGAACACAACAGTTGAGGTGATAGAGGCGGCTGCGGTGAAGATGAAGCCGGTGACTGCGAAGAGAGTGGTGACGCAGCTACCCCAGCGGCTGCAGATAGCGAAGATACCGACCAGGATTTCGAGGATGGTGACGGCGAAGGCGATCACGTAGGCGATGAACATCCACTTGGAGACGGCCTTGTAGATCTTCATGACCTTGTTGTAGTCGTCGGGCAGCAAATCCGAGACGTCGGAGCTAGACAGGCCCCAGACGGAGACCGGGTCGAAATAGAACTCAGATTTAGGGCTGGAGCAGTAGGTGGTGTTGTAGTTCTTGTTGTTGATTTGACCATCGCAGTATCCCATGAGGCCGATATCGTAGTATTCCTTGATCAGGCTGTCCTCCTCGTTGCTGGCCAGCTCGTCGACCAGCGTCTTGACGTCAGACGAGCTAACACTGGTGATGTCGAACTCATTGAGAATATTCTCGATTTCAGTGGTTGTTTTTGTGCCATTGGTAAGGTTTGATAAATCGATCTAATGCAGCGAATATTTGTTAGCTGCGAACCCTTTGGATTGTGAGTGGAATCAATGCTTACCCGCATGAAGTAGATGTTGTTCAAGGTGCTGGAGCTAGCCTTGGTACATCCCAGACCGACGAAGATAATACAAATCAAAGTGGCTATCGTTAAGAGATAAGGCGTGATGATACACGCGACACGGCCGGCTTTTCCCATGATGAGGTATGGGGATTGTTAGATGTGGTGATAAGTGGGGGAGCCCTACAGGGAAGGAAGGATAAATCGCAAAATGGATAAGAGCTGGAAATGGGGGGGGGGGAAGGTGGCAGGTTTTAACCTTAGATGATCAGCGCCCAGAAAGTGTACAGCCTCTGTTGACTAGCAACGACGACTCCAGCCTCCCTGTAAGAGGCGCAGGGCCTGACCCACTGCCAATCAGAGATTGACGGGTCCCGAAAGTGGAGCGTTTTGGATTTTGCTCGCCACGTTGGGTTTCTATTCGTGTCAACGCTAGTCCTGTTTGGACCGCCCGGGTCGGATCCGTATTGAACCTTGGGAGAGTCCATCAACTATACACATCGGAGATGATGCATTTAGTCCTCGTTAGATGAGCTACAGCATACATGCAATAAGATAGATACGTTGTTCTCTTTTTCTAACCAAGAATTGCTCTTGAACTCTTTGGTCCCCCTGGTTAATCTATGCACAACACGAGAGTCACACTTACGTAGGCGGTCACTAGCCCCCAGGGACTTGCCTCGTCCCATGGTCGAGCGCAGGATCGGCATACTCCCCTGTCCAAGCCTCGTCATCCTCCCAGCCCTGTGAACTTGCATGATTCTTCGTATTCCAGACGGAGAAAATTGGAAATTTAAAATCGAAAAAGTATAAAAAAGTATAAGTGTAACGAAGTTAGCTTATTTTCTCAATAAATTCCGCCCCGAAAACCCCAGCTTGCGTAATAGTCCATCTGATCTTGTCTAGGCTTCTGCATTTAATCTCTTGGCGGGAATGCCGACTGCCGCGCCTCTCTCCACAACCACACACGTTTTCTGGGTCTTTGCTGATTTTTTCGGCATCCACATTCATTTAGTTTCTATATTTATTTTAAAATAAACTTTTCTGGGGCTTAGTATCCATGGCTACTGAGTAATTCCCGAACCTATGCATATCTTAGATCTGAGATTTTAGGCAGTTACATAGCGACTGCGCCGAACCTTGCGTGGACATCAGCCACGGCTATGACATAAACAATGCATACCCGCCAAGACTGATGCCGTGGCAGGCTTCTTCCATGCTTCCATGGATGGATCACAAATATCAACTGGCGAATTAGGCGGCTTCTGGGTTATAGCCAATTCGGGCTTAGCGTTGTTTATTGTACGTGCCGCACCGTGTTCCTACAAGTTCTCTCATCGTTCAGACTCTGACTATATCGAACAAATCTAGGATATTCTGATGAATCTGTACTTCCACCTGGCTCTACTAGTCGAGCTTGTAGATACTAGGCAGGTCTCTACTTGAACCATTGGCATCGGGCTTGCGATATATATCAAGTTGCTCAAGGCTACCGGATGGATAATGGTTACGTCTCCGGCACTACCCTAACACCCTCTGTAGCCCTAAAGAGCTCGCAGATACCAAGCAAACAGCCATATAGGTATTAGCCTCGTATACAATAGTACTATTTATATACACAGGCCACAGGCATCTTCCCAGCGCAGTATATCACCAGTTCCGCACGGCATCTCCACACTTGGGATCTACGCAAAATACGGCTCCAAGGTCGACATCATCCCCGTGTAAGCCACACCACTTGGCGGCTCAAGACTAAAGATATAATCACCCCACCACGGACCCGCAGCCCACCACAAAGCGCCTTTCCAAACCGCGGAGTTCTCCTCCATATAATTCAACATCCCCACAATCGCCTCCTCGCACACAGTGTTAACACCACCGGCGAATTCACCCAAGACCCCAACCTTGCCGTTATCGATAAGCCACTGCGTCGCAGACTCCACGCGCTCCTGACCAATTGTGCTTGAGACACAGGTGGCGCTGGTACCCGAACCATCTGAGTCGAGGTACTGGTGCATCTCGTAGACGATTTTGTTTTCAGGATCGGTGAGGTCAACCAGATTATCGTTGACCTCAGTCCAGGTCCAGGCGCCTGTGTAGGAATTGCCTTCGACGAAAATGTATTGACTTGTTGCACCTGCTGCACGGATACCGTTGATTGCGGCCTGATTGAGGTCGAGGACGAGGGTTTGGTCCATATCGTGGTATTCGTTGTCTGCGGATATAAACATGGGTAACCTCAGGTTTTGTGGTAGAGGGACTCACTGGTGTCAAAAATCACCAACGAATTTGACGCAAATTGAGCTGCAACATTTTGCCAAAATGTTTGGAAGTCCGATGTGCTTGTGATGATCGAGCCATAGCTTGTCAAGATGTCAGCCTGGGCGATATTTGAGTTTGCGCGCGGAAGTCAGTGGAGTTGGGCTTACTATCGACCAAAATTATGCGGGTCCAAAATTGCGTGCGCACCTGCTTCGGTAATGTAGTTCACGACCTATCTTAGTCAATCTCTAGTAGAACGGAGACTCGGGGGCCATGGGTAGCTGCGTACGTATGTCAAGTTGCTCAGATACTCCGCGTCAAAGGACCCTGTCATGGTAGTTGGGACTAGTCGCTCCATGAGAAATGTCACACGGAAGATGTTCATGCCATCGTCAATCAAAGTTTGGATGGCGCTTGTGCTGGGAAAAATATAGTCGGTTCCCTGTCATCGTTGATTAGAATCATAGATCACCAGGTATCTCGGTATATGTATAACTCACATAGACACCAGGAATATTGCCGGACCCAAACTCAGCGGAGGATTCACTGGCCCCGAACCCTACATAAGTCATCAATTTTGGAACATTTCTTGGCATCGTAGACTGAGCACTGACACTCGAACGAAGAAGATTTCTTCGCATTCTTCAGTGGTGAGGCTGCTACGCATGCGGCAGCCAAAAGAGCAAAGTAGCCGAATCTCATGTTGCCAATTCCCTGCAGATATTCAAAATGTAAACAAACACAATAGTATGTCCCAAACTTCAAATAACACTCTACTTCCACGCCAGGGAGACTCCACTTTATAAGTGAATGAGGCCAACGGATCGGAAACAATATCAACTAGCAGCATATCACTCCAAAAACCGCTAGCGCGTGGACGGAGTCGAAAAGAGACACGGAGCAGAGGTCATCCCGCCCACCCATGAAATACCAAATATGAAGGGGTAATACCCCACGCTGTCGATCCTCATATTTGCGGGGTCTTGGTATAAGAAAAACAACCTTGGGGAAAGAATCCCACCAAAGAAAAATGCCCAAAGCAAGCCAAGACTTGGTGTAGAACTTGGCCTGTTCCAGGATTCTTAGCCGAGTCCTATTCTGAAACGGAATTGACTGGCAATCTGTATACCCAAAACGACCCTGAGAATGGAAATTTCTCCGCAAAGCCGTCTCTAAGCTTTTTCTTCAGGGCCCAGGTTGGTTACTCGTTAGTTCCGGGTAGTAGCGCGTAGACGGGCCCGTGGCTTTTCGGGAATCGATCTGCGCCGAGCCGTGAAGGACATCAACCGGTGTCTTGGGTTTGACTTTGACCATGTATGCTACGTTAAAGTTTTTTTTGTCGGTGGTCCCTTGTAGAAGCCATAGGAATGATTTCATGTCGTTCATGTGCATCGTGATCGTGGTTGGACGAATATCGTCATGAAGTGAGATTCTACATAACAGATGGCTTGGTGAAAGTGATGTAATAGGTGAACTCAGTGGATGGGCTGATATTAAGCATGGCATCGGCAGGTTGAGCTGGTGGGTAGCCCGGGGTAGTCTTACCACGTGTAACAAGTGCGGTGAGTCTACAACCCCACCGGGGCATCTACCAGGATTGACCATGATGCCTTTATTCTGGGACAAAGTGTTAGCTACTACCTGCAGTATATGAATATTCCAGTTCCACTACCTATTAATGGCAGAGAATTGATCTATGTGCCATTTCCCTCAATGTACATTGATGATCTAACCCAACAAAGAACCACCGAGAGGTCTTCAGGTACACTAGCTTTGCCTCAAGAGTGGCTTTGTTTGTTCTTGTAGAATATTAGATATACCCATATAAATATTTACCTAAAGTAATATCCGAGTCTCGTTTCCGGTATCGATGGTTTGAAAATTCGGCACAGTTACATGTTTGATATATCGGCAGTAGGCAGGATAGAGTTTCGTCCAAGAATTCACCCTAGCAAATGCTCTCTCGGAAATATATACTCAGTTTTTGTACGATTGCAGGAAATATCGAGTGATAATTGGGCATATCCCTAGGTAGGAAGCTAGTTACTATCAATAGAGGTTGATTTCAGGTCTGGTGTGGTGCATATTAACTGTAAGAACGATACTGATAGGTCATTTTAAAGTCACCCGGGCATCGAAAATAATTTTTGGTTTCCAATGGTCCTGGTAATTATACGGGACATCAACTGTACAGCCCTCACAACCGCATGACCGATGGACCCGCAGACCGGAATGGGATGCCCCAATTAATGCAACAAGAGGTATGCCTGAATCATTCCTTCATGACGTTTGGAACTTATCGTGGATTTTGTGGCCAGGGGCTATACATTATCTCAAAGACCCCAGGTCAAAGGGGGATACTCCGTGAGCCGCAAGACTAGGACTAACAGCTGAGCATCCTCTTCGATCACGAAGCGACATGATCATCTCCCGATACTGTCTTCCAGTTTGACCGCAGGTCATAATCGCAGATCCTGAGCAAGAAGTTGTTAGAGCGGCAAAGTCCCTATCTTTAGGATGTTCAGGGATCAATCCAATGGAGAGCGCCAGCTCCAGGATTCTAGAAAGCATGTGAGACAAGTGAGACTCAAAAACGCCACATTCTTCATCGGTCTCCACTCTGGAGATGTGGCTGGGAGAATCAACAGGGTAACAGTGCAACAGGACACAAAGCTTATTCAAATGGAGAAAGTGCGATAGACGCGTCATGACGATCGAAGAGATTGCCCTTGCAGTCACCAGGTATTCCCCAGGTGTTCGACTGATGGTCTTTGCTGTGTTTAGCGTCCGACGGTGGTTCTTGGAACAGGATCTGCTTTCTCCCCCACCGATCCGCCAAATAAGCAGTGTTCTGGCATACCGAGCTCCCCACCGATCTTCGGGAACCCTTGGACTCGATGACTCGAGGTACATAGTACCTTGTGCCTCTCTCAAGCGAATTCTGACCCAACCAATGCAACGCTGTGAATCCATGATATAAGTCTTTACAGATGGGAGGTCCATGACATCAGACGGGGAACGATGACGTCGGCGATCGAACACCAAAAATGCAACCAAATCGCGCTCCAGCAGAATCAGCGCTATTGGATCTTGGGACCATTAGCGCCCAATTGAGTTGCCTGGGACACGCTCTGCAGTAATTAGGGGCATAAGCTTGGTTTAGCACTCGTAGGTGGATTAGCACTTCAATTTTATGCAATCCTCGCGAACCTTTAAACCTCGTTTTCAAAACGAACTCTCCATTTCCCATCCCGAATTTGGTTAAGCTTCCCTAGTGTCGACGTCACCTTTTTCACATCTCTTTTTTCCTTTTATCTCTACGGAGTACAAAGATCAAGAAAAAAAATTCCACATCAAATCCTCTTTTCCCTCCGGTTGCAGTACAGCTTCCGTCACATCCCGTGGTGAGTTAGCCCCTCTTTCCCATTTACCACACGTCACTACTGCGCAAGGTCGCAAGGCACGGTGAATTTTTTTTCTTTTCTAACTTTGTCGTTCTGCAGGTACAACTCTACTCTTTAAACCAAACCACCTTCCTTCCCTTCCCCTGATTACCTTACCTGCAACTTCCGTCACTATGCATCGCACCTATTCTATGCGCCAGACGCGCGCTCCGACCGCCTCGCAGGTCGAGAACCCCCCACCACCACTGTCGACTACCAAGTCGAACCGCTGGCTCGGAAAGGGTGGCTTGGGTGAGTGAGAAAAGTTGGCATTCCGATCGATCACGATCGCGTGGTGTCTGGGGAATTGGGCGACGCTGGAGCCTGACCGGGCACCTCCCGACCGCCCCGGGAGAGCAAGAGCTCCAAATACCCTAGACATCGCGCCATCGAGTTCGAGGGAGAATACGATCCGATCCAGCATTACTAGTGGCTAATAATATTCATCAGGCCATGCTTTCCGTAAAAATGCCGCCGGCGCTTTCGGTCCCGACCTTGCGCGCAAGCTGTCGCAGCTAGTCAAGATGGAGAAGAACGCCATGCGCAGCATGGAGCTTGTCGCACGGGAGCGCATGGAGGTCGCGGTATGTTGCCATCTTTGGCAGTCCAAATCACACCGGGCATCACAGCTAACGCCAATTAGCAACAACTCTCCCTCTGGGGTGAGGCCTGCGACGAGGACGTTTCGGATGTCACGGATAAGCTTGGTGTGCTGATCTACGAGATCGGTGAGCTGGAGGACATGTTCGTCGACCGCTACGACCAGTACCGTGTCACCATCAAGAGCATCCGTAACATCGAGGCCTCCGTACAGCCCAGCCGAGACCGTAAGAACCCCCAGTCCCCTCCCCCCGGAGAAAACATCCGGAACTAACCCGCTGCGTAGGCAAGCAGAAGATCACCGACGAGATCGCCAAGCTCAAGTACAAGGATCCCAACTCGCCCCGCATCGTCGTCTTGGAGCAGGAGCTTGTCCGTGCCGAAGCTGAGTCCCTGGTTGCCGAGGCCCAGCTGTCCAACATCACCCGTGAGAAGGTCAAGGCCGCATTCCAGTACCAGTTCGATGCCCTCCGCGAGCACTGCGAGAAGGTCGCCATCGTCGCCGGCTACGGCAAGCACCTCCTCGACCTGATCGATGACACCCCCGTGACCCCCGGTGAGACTCGCCAGGCCTACGATGGGTACGACGCTAGCAGGGCCATCATCCAGGATTGCGAGGATGCTCTTGGTAACTGGGTTAACTCCAAGGCCGTGGTTAAGTCGAGTCTGTCTCAGCGCTCGCGTACTCTCTCTCAGCGCCACCGTAACAACATCAAGAACCGTGAGGGCATTGATCTCTCCCAGCAGGATGCTCCTATGGTTGGAGACCGTGACTCTTGGTTGCCTGCTGACCAGCACCCCAACTACGAGGATGGCGAGGATGGAGTGAGCACGTTGGAAGGTGAGGTTCGTGGTCGTGAGGAGGAGCGAGAGCCTATCGCTGTTTAAGAAGGGAAAAAAAAAAGATCAAGATCAAAGATACCAGTATACTTTTCTTTTGTTTCTTTTTTTTTTTTTTCTATCCAAGCTTCTCGAACGGCATCTTCCGACACCCTAGCGGTGTCTCACAACCTCACACTCCTTCCACTCGCGTGATTGATCATGTCATGACTACCGTGGGTTACGTTATGCCTAGCCGGGCTTTCCTGGCTCCATGACCTCACAAAACAGCATGAACTGATCACGCAATGGCTGCAGCTTGGATCTTGAGTCCCTCGCCTCTGTATCCTTTTCATCCACATGATGACCCTGCTTTATGTCGTGATCCAATACCCGTGGGTCGTGCTTGTTCTGCCTGTCCACTTTGGTGTGGGTCAAAGACCCTGATTCTCCAAGTTTATCTTCTTGTCCTGGAGCATGAACATTCACGACTGGAAATACGCACGGGTACTTTCTTTTCTGGTTTGTGGTTTTGTTTTTCTGCCTTAGTGTTTTCCCTAATGTAATACCATCTTGTGCTAGGCTTTTTAGTGTTTCTGTTGGTCTTCGGCCTGATAGGAGGGTCGGAGCTGGGTAATTCACTAGGTGTTAATGGAATTGTGCTTTACGAATTTGGTCTTTGTAGTTGGTAGTATATAGTATATTGGGGATGAAGATAGCAGGTAGATCTACATTTAGGTGGGTATGTTTGCCTAGGAGAGGTTCCAGTACATTATACAATTTCCTAAAGTACTACAGTATTTAGCAGGGTAGGTACATCTACGATGGTAGTAATGTGTGAAGAGAAAATGTGAGGACTCTTGATTCCGGTCCAAGCAACAAAGGTCTGTACCTCTTATATATGTATGCCAATAGCAATCTCAATCCCAAATGAAAAGCAAAATAAAATGTAAAGCGCAACCAGCATTCCCAAAAAGAAAAGATCAAGAGAGCACATTAAACCCAACCCCCTTCAAGAAAGCCCAGCCCCAAAGGGCAACTTGTGGTTCACACAACACCGCATCACACCCGCAACGTCTCGTCTCCTATGTCTGACCGAGGGGTCGGAGAGAGCGACACATCGTTTCCCACAAAGATGGTCAAATCATATCAAACAGAAAAGATATACCAGCACAGATGAAGGCCGGGGAAAGAGAAGAAGAGGTAATATAAAACCTAGGTAGAGGAGAGTAGAGATGGAGAAAGCTCCAGAGGGAGGATCAGATGATAGAGATAATGTTTCGAAGAACGATCGTGTTCGAAAGGTAAAGAGCAGAAGTAGAGACCATCCCTAAGAATCGCAGAAGCCACGGTCGGAAGGGAAGGTCCGAGTCGCGGAGAACGAGAATAAGAGAGTAAGGTCGTGACATCGTCATGGGAGTTGTCTCTTCCCTCGGACTCAGATCCATTTTTGATAAATAATGGGATGTAGAGAGGAGGAAGAGGCTGAACTCAAATCCAAAAAGTAATAATAAGAAAACGGACGCAAACACCAGTGTTATCTTCCGAGAATCGACGATGACCGCGGAATCAAGAGATGATACATGAAGTAAAAACGTAGGCAGGCAAAACACAAAACTTCAGTTTAGCGCTTACTCGTCTGTGCCCACGCCTTTCTTTTTAGGCTGGATATGTTTTTGACCTCGACCAGCGGCTGCTTTAGGTTCTAAGGCACCACTATCCAGAGGCGGCGGCGGCATCCGGGCCGAGGCCTCATGCTTTTCAGTCAAGAGGTTCTTCAGCCAACGGTTCTCCATCTCAAGTTGCGCCACACGAGCCTCAAGGGAGGCGTTCTTCTCGGTGGTCTCACGGACAGTACGCTCCAGGACCTGCTCGCGCTGCTTTTTCTTCATGCGGAAGCGAGCACTGGCAGCCGTATTGCGACGGCGCCGGTCCTCTTCAGCAGCATAGCGTACACCTTCCTCTTGGCCGAGGGCTGCAGCAATGCGATCCCCAGGGATGGAGGTGCTGTACTTGGTGTTGCCCATCTGGCCATTGGGCGGGGAGATGGACGATGAGACGTCCGACGGGGTCATGTTCCCCGGAGCATGGCCAAGCTCGTCGGGCGCAAATGGAACAGGCGGGTAGATGGAGTGAGCCGAGTACGGCATCATGTGGTCGGGAATAGAGTAATTGATGGACTTGTCACCAGTAGGAGCTGAAGAATGGAGTAAGCACTGGTCTTGGTTGAGACTCAAGGTCAATATCATGGAGAGGTTCATCCGTAAGCTGGGGAGAGAGAGATCCGCAACCCTATCAAGGGAGCCGCCCGGACCATGCACACGATCATAATTTGCATCAAATAAACTCCAGGGTTCAACATAAGAAGGGGGAGGGGGAGATGATGTGCAAGTTAAGCCCCGGTCAAACCAGGCTGCCATGGCTGTGCACTCATTTTCATGCGGGATTGCGTGCTCGCTATTGAGCTGGGCTGAGGGGCCTCTAGGGAGAAACCCGATGATCTCATTCCAGAAATGAGATAGGTCACTCCGCAACAGTCCAGATGTTTCTGGGGTTGCATAGCATGGGCACGAGCTTTATGAACTCAAAAATCGGGCATGAAAACCGAGGAAGGCAACTTTGATGCTGGCAGGGGAGGAGCCCAGAGAGGAACCACGCCAGATTAACTGGGGGCCAAGAATGCTCCCCCCCACGAAATTCGGGGCATGAATGGAATACGGGCAAATGGGATTCAAATGAAAACTCATCACTGCACAAGGGGGGGCATATTCAATCTCCCCCCGGGCCCCTCCCACCCCAAGCCATAACACAGTAAACACGAACCACAGCGCAGGATGATGGCGCAACAGATGCAACCTCTCGCAACAAAGTCCAAGCTTGAGAAGAGAAAAAAAAAAAGTTTTTGTACATACCATGATAGGGATAACCCCGGAGATCCAGAGAAGAGCGGTCATCGTCTATGCTATCGTAGGAGCTAACCGATAAACCGCCCATGCCTTCAGTTTGATCGTAATCCATGTTCACGTTGCCAAACGGGACCAGCCCGGTGTCAGTGTCGAGGGAATACTGTCGAGTCTTGGCCGATGGATCGTGCCGACTAAACAAGAAGTTGAAATTCTCGATTTTGTCAAAAGCAGGACTAGGGCCAGGTGGAAGAAGATGCTCTTCAGGCATGATGAAGGAAAGAAGATGGTTGAGGGGTATGCAATGTAGAAATAGGGAAAAAACACAAAAAGACCAAAAAAAGAAGCAAAAAAGGCCCAAAAGTCAAAGAGGAGCCAGAACCCAAAGATCTCAACGATGGCGTATGGTCTTGCGTTTAGGGCACTTACCCAGGAGGGGGTGAACAGGGAAGAAACGTGAGTGGTTGTGGATTGGGAAGTTTCCCAGTTCCAATCGTGTTGACCACGGTCACCCCAGATCAGATGAAAGAGAGGGGACGATCCCGGAATAAGCCAGCCTGTACGAAATGACAAGACCAATACACGGGGGATTGAGATTATTGGGGCAAAAGTTCGGCCACGATCACCTTACACAGAGATGGGAACTTCGCATACCGCGCCACGTCGAGTATCACGAATCAGATGATAAGAATCCCCATGAAAAGTCAGAAAAAGGGGGCGTTACGGAAGAGGGGGGCAACAAGGGGGTGGGAAGACAAGAGCTTCGAGCCTCGAGATCAACTAGTCGATGATCTGATAGAATGGAGAAATGTCGTGATCGCGGATTCTGGTTCGTCCGTTCGACGCTTCACCGCTCTGGACGGGAAGGAACGTGGATTGGGAGTGGAAGAGACGTTTTATATCACATGGAGGAGATGGTTGTGGAAATAAACATTATATGATCTTAGATCCCCAGGTTTACTAGGTTTTTTTTTCAAGATTTTCATGGGTCCAAACATGCTCAACAATTCACAAGGGACTAGGAACATCCATCTAGTCTCCGCTCCGTGAGTTGTGACGGGGTCGCGGAAGTTGGAGGGGACTCCACTCTGAAGCGTGCGATGACGCGGACTGAGTTACAGTTACGAGTGTAATTACACCCGAAGCTTGGCACACCGTCCCGTCTTCATTTGGTGTGTTGCTTGTCTCCAGTTTTATTATATTTCATCAATCAATTTGCTCCCAATTCTAGTTCTGGGCCCCATTGTCCCGAGGTCTGGTTCTACTCTATCCGTAGTCCGTATACGGTTAATATTCACTGTCGGGTGGGATCGTCGTTCTTCCTCTTTCCATTCCAGGGACCTATGACATAGGTCCGATGTCGTGATCCTCCCCGACTTTTGATTGATGCTGACGTCTCGCTATGACCGTGGCCGCATCCTCCACGGTCTTCCCGCGCTGCCGCGCCTCAACACGCTCGTGGCCGAGAAGAGTATCTTCGGCCACTGTTCGGTATATTTCTGCAAAGCCTCCATAAACACTGCTGCCGACGCCATTCCATCCACCCTCACGGTCAAAAGCTTCACCAATACCGCGCATCTCATCCACCCATCGGTAGGCTTTAGGACTCATGCCAATCACACCGGATTGAGCCAGCGCAGCCGTGTGCGGCGAGTACTGTTGGAGATGTTCCAGTAATTCGGGCAAGAGATCCTCGCGCTGCGCAGTGGAGAAAGATAAGATCGACAACGCCGTTAGACCTTTGGTCAGCGCCGCAAAGGACAGCTTAAGAGTGGACGCCGCGCCAACCCGCTCGGAGACAAGCTTCAAGTTCAAGACGTCAGCGAGTGCTGCCCATGTGGAGGGCAGGTCCACCGCACCCGAAAGCACCACACTGGGTTTCTTCCACTTTCCGTCCGCATTTTGTGCAGGCGGGCCCCCAATGATTCCGCCGTCGAGGAAGTGGCACTTAGCCGATGGCCCGATTGACGTGGCCGCGTCTGCGTCAGTTTCAAAAAGTACTGCCATTTCCTCCGCCAATCGGGCGGGCGTTGCATTGAGCTCGAGGTAGTAAAGTGGGCTGCGACTCGGCCGGTCGTTCACCTCCTCCAGTGCCTCTCGTTTCGTCACTGTATCTGGCTGTTTCACGGCCCCTGCAATACGCTCCGCGGTGAGCTGTGCGTTTCGGGGAGGCACAATGGATAAGATGTAGTCCGCCTGGACCACTAGTTCCTGGTCAGATGGCAACGCCTCTATTTCGGCTGCCTTGATTCGCACCAGGGTATGCTCACTGTAGACAGTATTAGTGTGTGCATAGCATAAATGGCAGGTGAACCTTAGAGAACCTTAGGCATATATACCGTACCTCCTTCCTTCTGCGACCGTGACTACCCGGTAACCATGGGCCTTGAGCAGTCTCGCCATCCCCAGTCCCATATCTCCGATGGAGATGATTCCCACGGTGATAGCGCGCATTTTATCGAATACCTAGGTTCTTTTACAGGTGCTAACCATGAGCCTCGGTGCTGCGCTAGTTGGAGATATATGTCCATCAATGGTGCGGGGTCATTTGTCAGCGTCAGTGCAGGTGACGCCTTTGAAGCTGGCGATAGCAACATGAAAGCTAAGATAGTCTCTGCTTTGACTGGGCTTGCACGATAAGTTCCATTTTCTTATCAATTTCCCCATTTATCTACCCCAGAACCTGTTCAGTTGCAGATCCTTCATGATGCAAGCAAGCCCTGGGGTACAGGTCTACATGACCTGTAGACCACGTTGGACAATATCCGGAAAGTAAATGGTTGGTTAAAGGCACGCAATACCAGGTGATAAGCTTAGTTTCCAGAAGTCTCATATAGACCATCAAAATGAAACCTCCGGAATGATTTCCAGCCGCAAAAAGGGCACCTCGGTACCTCAGGGTACATGTAAACCCCACGTTATCAGGCCCAGGGAGCCGGTTCCACCCAAGTACCCCAGAGAATCGCAGCACACAAAAAAATCCCGCCCGGGAATCGGACATGCCGAGACTCCGACCCAACGACAACTCCCTCCATCAAACCCCTTCTTTTGAATATCCAAGGGTCCAAGTGTTCGCGCTAAAAGAAGAAGAGCTTCCGCACAAATTAGCAGGAGCACCTAAGAACCCAATAAGCAATAAGGCCTTGGCATGACTCCCGCGGGTGAAATTCCGTTTTGGGGGAAATGCACAACGCAATGCACCGGCCGGTTGGCATAATCCCCCGCGATGCAATGAATATCGACTCCACCATGCCCACCAACGGTTCCGCGTCCCACGGGGGTTTTGGTGTACGGAGACGAAGCCAAAGGGTATGTTGCTCTATTCCGGGGAGACCCGATGTCTTTGATGTGCCGAAACGCTAACTTAGGGGGGTCAGGCCTGCGATATGTGTTACCGGAAAAAGACCAAATGCGAGGTCGAAGGACCTCAAATGGTCTGTGTTCAATGTATTCGACGTAAGACCAAGTGTATATTTCCTTCGCAACAACAGCTGCAGCCACAGCCGCAGCCACAGGAGAAGGATGATGAATTACAGAGGTATTTTCGCCACAACCCTATTTTATATTTGGATGCTGCTCGTTTGTTCATGACTCATAAAGGAATCTATATCTCTCTACTGAGCTCAGCTGACATCATTCTAGTAGTGATCAATATGTTGAGGCTTTAAAACATCGTTTGGAGAGGGTTGAAGCCCTGCTGGTGGCGGCCGGTGTCTTGCATGAGAGTGATATCGGCCAAGATGCCATTTCAGAGGACGAGGACGAGGACGAGGACGAGGACGAGGAAGATGATGAGGACAAAAATGAACAGTTGGATGATCGTCCTATATCGTCTGGCCGCGTGTCAAATCTCTCTGAAGGTTCAGAAATTGCGCGCTTTTCTAGTGGTGGCGACTTTGCCCTTACACCTCTGTTTAAGAGTCATGGAAGTGATGACTCTAAGTATTTCGGTTTGTGCTCCGCTCTAAGCTGTAGCTATGATTTTCTATATGCCACTAACATCATACACCAGGACGCTGCAGTTCACTCTCGATCTTATCACGGGGTGGTATCGAGTGGATCAAGAACAAAACTGGGGACACTAGTTTCATGAGCATCATTTCTACTGATTCAATCCATGGTGATCCATGGAATGAATGGCGTCCAGATGTTTTCCATGATCTGTTTGCCTCTCGAGTCTATAAACCACTTCCGCCAAGATCTGAGGTGTTTTCTCTCATTAAGGATTTCTTTCGAACTGCGAATCGTTTGTTCCCAATTTTCCACGAAGCCTCGTTCATGAAGATGGTAGAGTGGCAGTATACACAGCAGACATGTGACGATGCTGCCCGATGGGCTAGTATCAACATGGTCATATGTTTGGCTTACGAGTACCGATTTTCCAATAGCCTGAAGCCGGAGAAAGATCGTGAAAAGGCCCGGTTATATTTTAAAAATGCCATGTCTGTTTTTACAGAACTGGCATTGCGGCGTACAGATCTATTAAGTGTGCAGGCATTGATCAGCATGGTATGTTTTTCCAACTGAATTCCGCCGCTCTATATCTAACAAGTCATTGTTGAAAGGGTTTCTTTCTTCGGGGCAATTCTGGCACCCAGTCTGCACTACCATTTATGACCGCTGCAATGCGGTCGTGCCAGAGAATGGGACTTCACCGTAATATCGAGAGACCAGATTTGAGCCCTGCTCAGCAAGAGCAAAGACGACGTGTGTTCTGGGTGGCTTTTACAGTTGATCAAAGGTACCTAATTTCATCCTGGCCCATGCCGTCATACATATTCACTTAACAACTTGTCTAGTACATGTCTAAGGGCTGGAAACGCACCATCTCAACACCCCGATGACTTCGATGTTCCTCTTCCACAACTAACAGAGGATGATAACGACCCCGAAGTGGCTCCAAATATTCACTTCTTCTGCCAGCTTTGTCGCATGTGTCTTATCAAAAGTCGCATTTATTGCCGGCTGTACTCCGCCAAGTCCCTGCTTAAGGAGCCGGATAAAATCTATGAAACCGTCAAAGAGCTCAGTGCTGAGCTCGAGGCGTGGAAAAAAGACTACCCTTTCTCCGAGGTACCGAAGTTGAAGGGTGCCGAAACTGATTTCTTGTTCGGCTTTGCCTCTGTCGGTCTCCACTTCGTCTACTATAATGCCCTGATCATGATCCACCGGATACCCCTTCTGCTAAACTTTTTAATAATGAATCGTGAGGGAGATTCGGAAGAGTTAAAGTCCCTTAGCAAAGCATTCGCTTCAAAATCCGCCCTCATCTGTGTGACAGCCGCACGAGATACACTGAAAATGGTGAATAACATGCCTTGGGGTGACATTGCATGGCTCTGGTAAGTGCACCATATCACTCTCAACCTTACTGCATATCTAACATACACTTCAGGTCTCTCTTGTACTATGTTTTTCTCTCAGCAGCAACCATCTTCTCCAATATTCTTCGAGATACTCGCAGTCCGGCCGTGAAAGAAGATCTTCAATCTCTCAACATGGCAGCAACATTCTTTGCGACCCTCGTATCGGGCGATGGCCCAGCAAGCTATGCAGGTTTCATGACTCAAATGAGTGCCACGTTGGAGCGCATCGCAAGACTAGCTGTCGATAGAGACGAGAAACGGGCTCGGTCCTTCAATGACGAAGAAGAGGAAGACCAACCCTCAGAATCGAAGAGGCAAAGCTTCCGAGCATCACATCCGAAACTACGCCACCGAGGTCCGACCCATCGATCTTTTAACCCAGCTGCTCACCAGCCTCAAGCAACTGCACCATCCGTTCCAAACTCATCAACCGCGACCCACCAAGATATGATAGATCCCAGCATCCCCGAAGCTATTGAAGGTTTCCCACCAGTCAACTCATCCGGATACGTTGTTGTTCCCATGAGCCCTGGCGATAACGACTTCCGCACCACAACCAACATTCACCAACAACCCACCTACCCCACCGGTCTCGGTCTAAGTGATCTCAGCGGAGCAGACACAGACCCGACATTTGGAAACACCTACCCATCCTGGCAACTAGCACAAGATCACGCAGCATCAACAGCACCATCCCCACACGACAATACCCAGAGTCCCTATTCGCAAGTCAATAGCAACGGCACAGGAACCATGATCCCAGAATCATGGCAAGTTCCCTTAACAGCAGACTGGCGATTCGGAGAAAATCTATGGGCAGGCCTCTTCCGAGGAAATTCTATGCAGCAAACCTCCTTGCCAATCCTAGATAAGGACTCTTTCCTTAATGGACCGATGGATCCGGAGGCAATGATGAATAATAATTTTGGGAACGATCTTACTGGCTTTATGGGTTATGGAACTCAGACTATGGGGTATAACTTTATGCCGCCGGAACCGCAGGATCAGGACCAGGATCCGAATCAGTCTCAGTCTGGTTTCTCGAATAATTTCATGGGTATGTTCTAGACTACCTGAATACCTCCACTGGACAGATGCTTTTCGTTGATTTTGTTGCCGACCGTTTGCGAATCTGTAAAAATGTCTTACAAAATCATGGAATGATGGAGCTGGGGCGCGTTGTTTTTGAGGGCTGGGAGCATGCAAAGGTTGTAATATGAGCGTGAAAATGCATTTTTGGTCGTTGTTTGAGAAAAATTGGATGATATGGATTTTTACAAGTTAAATCCCGAATGACTATACCTGAGTAGTGCCAGATTAGATTATTTGTCGTAATTGAGAACTTTATGGATGGATGAGGACATCAGGGATACTAGCGCGTCTTATGACAATTCCGAAGAAGAGATATGCATTGAAATGGTAAACGCTCGCCATAGTCATCGAGGTAGTATAAAGAGATACCCGGTTCACATAAAAATCCCTTTGCCCCATACCCAATCCAATGACCTCCAAGCGCCTTAAAGAAACCCGAGGTATCAAGAGAGAAAAAAAAAAAAAATAAATAAATAAACAGCCCCCTATCATCAGCTTAAAACACAGATCCTGTGAGCTCTTGGACCGCCTTGCACCAAACTCCATTCCCAAGAGCTCCCGCTTCTCCACTGTCAAGCCCCTTGCCTAGAATATTTTGCATCTCCTTGTCTGGTAGACCGGCTTTGTTACCAGAACCGAAGCCATAGACTTTAGTCGCAACCACATCCATGTCAAAATCCAAGGACCCGATACCCTGCGAGTCATCGTTAAGGTTAACGCGCGTGCGGACAGTGAAGTCGACGTCAATTCGCTTAGCCCCGCTGTTCTTAGCCGCAGCACCCTTACGTCTTGGTGTAGATGGAATAGCGGTGTTGCCGAGGAGTGTACAACGGGCACGAAGAGAGAGGTCATTCTTTGGATCGGAAAGGGTGAGACGAGTAACACCGCAGAATTCCAGCATACGAGCCTCATTCTCGAGACTAATAGTGCGGTCCCATGCGGAAGATATGAAACGGAGCAAGTGTCTGGGCGCAACCTTAGATTGCTGCACCTTAGCTAGGTGCTGCTGCAAGGATTGTAAGACCAACGAGGTGATGGGAGATATTTTGCTCTTGGTAAAGGTCAACTCAAGAGGGAGGTTAGTCTTCTGGGTGCTGGATGAATCTTTAGTGGCGAATGCTCCAGGGTGGAACTTGATTTGCAGCTGGGCTCGGTATGACATAGTCAACATGGGATCATTGGATTCCGTCGATGTCGATGCAGCGGTGATAGACCACCCGGTTTGACACTCGATCTGGTGGACGGAAGCTTTGAGATCACTGATATCTCGAGCGCTCCACCCTCGGCATTCTTCCTTGACTCGCTCAGCCTCTTGGAATTGAGCCAAATATTCTTCACGCAATTCTGTGCCAGCTTCAATTGAGACAGTTTTCTCGTGGACCTCATTCTGCAGCTGCTGGAGTTCTCGTTTCTTTGCTTCGATCTCATCTTCAACACTGGACAGCTTCTCACGTGCTCCTCGCAGCTCATCCTGATCGCAGCTTTCCATCTCTTCCACCAATCGCTGCAGATTGTTTGCTTCATTTTCTAGCAAGGAGTTCTTCTCCAAGAGCGAAGGCACGGTGCTACCGAGAAGTTCTTCACGCTTAGACAATAATTCGTCATCGGCCTTCATATCGTCCACATGGCGATGAAGACCTTGCATCAGACCCTCAAGAAGCTTCATGCGCCACTCATACCACGTGGCTTTGCTGAGCAGTCGTGCATGGGTCTTGACATTTCGGAACTGGTTATCCATAATGACGCGAATGTCCGGAGGAGCCGTGACATACTCCTGGAAAAGAGGCGGATTTTCGGCGTAGGTTTCGGTTTCAATAGACCGAATCACCTGCCTACCTTCAGAGATATAAGACTTCAATTCACGGCAGGAGTGCTGGTATAGTTCAAGCATAGGGACTGTGCAGAATCCAGCGGCGACACAATCATCAAAGGTGATCGTGCCTGCCTTCGGAACGACCTCGCTCGATCGTCTGGACAACCTCTTTTTAGCACTTCCGGGGGCAGTTGTGTGCCGTCTCTTGGTCGTCGTGAGTTCCATAAAATGAATGTTAGTCATGTTTAAGAAATCCTGAAGTTGAATCGGTTCGAAGTCTGTGTCTTGGCCTTGAGCCGAGGCCTCTTCTTCTTCCGGTTCAGGTTGCTGAGGATCAGAAGCAATATGCAGGGCATCAACTCCCTTTTTGATGGGGGTCGCTCCCGTCTTCGTGGGGGTTTGAAGTTCTGAAATCGAATTGGGAGTAGTGCTGCCTTTAAGTGGCGAAGAGCTGCGAGCTCTCCGAATGGGAGATCGAATCGACCGGCGAAGTGTCTCATCGCCGACTGTTGGTGCTAGCAGCCTCACACCTTTCACTGGACTGACTTCCCGGCCACGGAGCCTCTTGGGGGAGTTTTCAGCTTCCTCGTCGTCCATATCAAGTTCAAGAGGACGTTTGCCTAAGATGCCAAGAGTCGCACCGACGTGAAGGCTCTTTCGGTTGCCCATCTTACTCTTCTTTGGGCTCATGCTTGAGATCATTTCCCTTAGGTTCGAGGTCACATCGCCATCTCCATGTTGGGATGGCGGGATATGACCATCTTCTCTCATCTCTTCCTGCTCGCGATCCCGGTCTTCATCCTCCTGCATTTTCAATGGATCCTCAAAACGCACACCGCTTCGCGAGGGCTGCTGGGGAGTGAATTGCGGGGTGCTTTCACCAAGCGAAGGACGCTCGTCTAGCATCGCAGCTACACGGGGGGATCCAAGACCCTCTTTATCAATCCCAAGCCCTGAGGAGCGGCGACCCTCTCGGGGTTGCAAGACAATACGGGGAGTCGACTGTCCAGTGGCCATATTTTGTTCAAATATACTTTGACGGAGAGACTTGCGTCTCTCCGCAGACTGTTGAAGCTCGGGCCGGAATAGCTTTTTAGGCGAAGCGCTTCGAAAGCTAACATTGGCGGATGGAGGGGTCTTGCCCGGCGTTGTAGGCTTTACCTGGGGCGTTGACTGTTTAGGGGGTGTCGATGGTTTCTCTGACGGTGATCGTTTTTGAGCAGCTGATGTGGGTGTCCCCGGCATACTCATGCCCGCGGCAGAGCTACGTCGCGATGGTCGCGACCGAATATTTGCCAGGCTAGGGCTGCCGCTCTCAGATGCCACAGCGGCAATATGTGAGAGGGGGGACTTGGTTGGGGATTTTGCCGGTGATTGTCGAACATTCTCTTGAAAAGGCGAACTCCCAAGTTGTCCTGACTCTGTCTCAAGTTCCATGAGCATCTTTGCTTGGTCCCTGTCTTGACTTGGGTGCCCAGGTGGTAGGATACCACCAATCGCGCCAGTCATTTCCATGTCCATGCCTCCATCAGAGTCATTGTCTCGCTCAAAGTCCATACGATCGGACTTTGGGGTGGATGAATTCTGCTGTTCGGGATCTTGCGAGTTTTGAGATGGCCATCTATTCAAAAGGCCACCAACAGCTGCAGTGAACTCCATGGTCATTTCTTCATCCTCATTGGTATCATCTTCGTTAAACTGAGCAACGTTTCCTTGCGCAATTCCGCCAACCATGGTAGTCATTTCCATTGTTTGGTCGTCGTAGGTTGTTTCCTGGCCTAGGGATTTGCGAGGGGCGCCGCTTTGTCGACGGCCATTTCCCAGAATGCGCCCAATAGCATTGGTAACATCCATGCTGAGTTCTTCATCTTGATCCCCTTCTGACCCTGCATACTCTCCGGCGGATGCAGCCTTTGACGGGTCAACATTTTCCTGGTCAAGCCGAGAACTGATATCATCCCAGTCAAAGCTTTGACCTTTTTTGATCCAAGGCTGGAAAGCACCCGTAATTTCTTCATCTGCAATTTCCATAGACATATCTCCATTTCCATCATCAATCAGCTGTGTCCCGGCTTCTCTGGCAGCTTGGCGCAGCGCCTCGTTGAGTTTGGCACTAGAGCTAGAACTAGCGGTTGCGTCCGACTGCATGGTCGCTGCGGAGCGGGAAGTCATATCATCCATACTCATTGCGGTACTCTCCGCATCGAATTCATCGTCAGAATCTGAAGAATGGTCATCCTCGTCATCGCCGGCCAGACTCTGTGCCCCTGTGTCTTCGCTCCCAGAAACCGAGCTTCCACTAAAAGGACTAGAAGAAAGGCCCGCGGTACCATCATCTTCTCTGGAGGACATGGATTGGCCTCTTATCTGTTCGAGATCCTGCTGCCGAACTGGTGAGAAGCCGAAGTCGGACTCTGCATCTCCATCGGGGGAAGAGGGGGCTTCTTTCTCTGGAGAAGGCTGAGGTCGTTGACCCTGAGCGCCGGCAGTTGAAGAAGCACGTCTGGTCGAATTTGCCGCAGATGATGAGGTTGAGTCATCGGGAATCTCAACAACATTCCAAGTATGAAGAGTAGCTTCAGGTGCGAATGACACACGGCGATTTGCTAGTACATCAAGTTTAGTAATTTCCCTCGACATGCTCGTAAGGCCAGAACGAACCCATTGATTTCCGTCGCGCCTCGCGCTTCTCTAAAATGTTCTGGCGTTCACGTTCCTTACGTTCCTTATCGTCACGTTCTTTGGTTGCAGCCATTTCATCGCGAATGGCTGAGGTCGCATTAAAGGTATCAAACGGGTTGGATGTGTCATCGGGGTCTGAGACAGGGGGTTGAGACGGGGTTGCAAAATCGATTAAAAGACCTTCTTGGTTTTGGGCATCGGCATTGACTTCCTGGCTAGGTGCATCTCGAGCTGGGGTGCGACGGCGGGTTTCCTCGAAGGATGGGATGTTGCGCACTGGCGAGACAGGCACTGTGGGCTTCAGAATTGATTTCAGGGGAAAAGATGCTGTTGACTGAAAGACATCCAAGTCCATGTTATTCAATGCCAGAATAAGCGGGGAATGATTAGATTGTAGCTACCTTGCGACGATTGCCATTTGAATTTTGCAGAGCATCAAGACCGCCAGGACCTAAACTCTTACTTCGGGACTTCTTGTCCCTCGTAATAGATTTTCCGTTGGTCCCAAATGGTGGCACTGTGCCGATATCTGTTGTCGCATTCTCTTTATCCAGTCCAGACGTCATCTTGGATCGCGGCACATGCGCAATGGAGCGACGAGAGCGCGGGCGCGTGACCGCTGAATCGGGTCGAGAGGACATGATGGCGACACCCTCAAAGTATCAAATGATCACCCAAGCATGGTCTTATTAAAGGGTGTGGCGGGAGAGAGCTCAGATGAAGGCTGTCGCATTCCCCTCTTGATAACTCCGTGTAGTCCAAACACGCCTAGGCGCGTTCTTGCGCACGTGACTATAAACAAAGCGGTTTTGAGATTATGTAAGATTGTCGATTATATAAGGGGAAAGCCCTAACCCGCTATGTGCTAGTCCCGAATAGGGCTAGTGGCCACACACACAATAATCACCGCTCCAAACCTTTCGCCTTTAGCGAAACTTCCTGATTCTCGACGTCCAACCCGCCAATCTCTTCGACACCCGCTTCCTCCGTCGACAGGAAAACAACCGCAACCATGGCCACCGAGTTGACCGTCCAGTCCGAGCGCGCTTTCCAGAAGCAGCCTCACATCTTCTTGAACTCCAAGAGCAAGGCCAAGTCCTCCAAGAAGGCTGATAAGACTCGCCGGTGGTACAAGGAGGTCGGTCTCGGTTTCCGTACCCCTCTGACCGCCATCGAGGGCAGCTACATCGGTATGCACGATCCACGAACTTTTGAACCGGCACGGAATCTACAGGAATTTTGGTCTTTTTCGAGAATGTGAAGGGAGGCAAAGAACAGGGTGGAACCAGGGCTACGGAAGCATCGATTACAATTGTGCGACCACAATTGAATGGTGCGACGACAATGTGTTGCTGGAAAAAGCGACAATGCTCTCGATTGTTACGAAATATGCGCCTCCATACCTTGGAAAAAAGACCAAAACGCCTCGAAGATTAACCAGCCGATCCAGGTTCCAATCGCTAACAATTTCCTATAGACAAGAAGTGCCCCTTCACTGGTCTCGTCTCCATCCGTGGCCGTATCTTGACCGGCCGTGTCGTCTCCACCAAGATGCACCGTACCATCGTCATCCGCCGCGAGTACCTCCACTACGTCCCCAAGTACAACCGTTACGAGAAGCGCCACAAGAACCTCGCTGCTCACGTCTCCCCCGCTTTCCGTGTTGAGGAGGGTGACTGGGTCACCGTTGGCCAGTGCCGTCCCCTCTCCAAGACTGTACGTTCGCTCAAGAAAAGAAACGGCCCATGAAGTGCTGCTGTATGGCGTTGGGGTCACGTTCTCAAAGTTTTGAAATACGCGACCCTATCGTCCTCAGCACAACATGTGTTGTATCTACTTTTATGCTTGATCAATATCTAATATGCGTTTTCTAGGTCCGCTTCAACACTCTGCGTGTTCTGCCCCGCACTGGTAAGGCTGTCAAGTCTTTCGCCAAGTTCTAAGCGTTTGAAGAAATTGGGTGCTCGGAATGGACAATAACGGCGAAGGAAGCGGTTTGAACTGGATATAGAGGAATTTCTAGGACGGGGTCGGGATAGTTTACGAGTTTCCATGTCCCAGATACCTTGCTGAAGAATGTGTATCCACACAAAAAGCAAAAATATTTCATCGATCCTCCTGCCATGGAAACCCGTACGCCCGTCCCAGGCGATAAAGACTATGGGGCGGGTCTATTTTCGATATTGCATGTTTAATTTCTTCGGATTTCTGCTTTCAAGCTGTGATTTGATACACTAGGGGGAATCGATATTTCCGTTTACTGCAAGCTTGGTGTCGTACGGCTAGGACTGTACAGTTCATTCTTGCTTCGATCGTAGTACTCGCTGAACATCACATCTTGCCCTTTCTACTGCCAACTTTCTACTGGGATGTGGAATATGCATGCCAGGAGTATAGTCAGCTTGTCAAATTTAAAGTAAGAAGGACAATGTGAGTGAGGTAAATTTGAGGTTTTCCTACTGGTACCTCAATGATATCACGGCTCTGTGCTAATCACACTTCATCTGTTCATATGCAATAGCAGTCAGTTTCTCTCACTCAAGCTTCCCCATCTCGGCGGTATCTCAATTCGTTTACTGTTGCCATTTTCAAGCATAGTGGTCCAATGGTGGCCAACTAGCTTGCCTTTCTAGATCAATTGCAAATGGGGAAATAAGCATTGTCTCCTGTGTTCCCTGTGTTTGGTTGGAACTGTGGGTTGAGGGCGTAAACAATTCAACGTCTTGTAGCACTCCTTCCTCGAGTGTCATTTCTTCTTTCTCAGAGGGCATTCCTTCTTCCTCAAATCCTGATGAAAATTCCAGGGCTCATCATCAGCGGAATCTCGGGTCGAGAAAGGTGGACTAGACGTGTCACGACGGCGCGCAGGGGCCTCTGGGGAAGCAGAGTCGTTCTCTTCCTGTTGCTGTTCTTCGCTCTCAGAGCTGTGGTCCAGGTCAGTCTGCGAAGGTACATATGTCGATGCGCCAGACTGTTCCTCCCCCTTATAGTCGGATCGATGACGAGTCCAAATCTCTTCGTTTGCCATTTCAACATCATCCTCGATTTCTATTGCATCACCAGATGCCCTATCTTCGGCGAGCTCAATATTGAGATTATCACCAA
The DNA here is from genome assembly GCF_028827895.1 of Penicillium longicatenatum. NCBI lineage: Eukaryota > Fungi > Ascomycota > Eurotiomycetes > Eurotiales > Aspergillaceae > Penicillium > Penicillium longicatenatum. The sequence goes on along the minus strand of NW_026643120.1, from coordinate 1,812,383 downwards.
ATCTCCTCGTCCAGGCTAATTCAAACCTGTTGATGGTGAGGGCCCTGTACTCAAGTGGTACGCCTAGGCGCGTCACCAGTCTTTCCAGGGTCCGACAATGATTAGTTGTGTGCTTCAACTTGCGAGCGAGTTCACAGTACAAGTACATGCCGCTAAATCTTCGGCTTCTGATGAGCTTCAGCTGGAGGAATTTGCCGATGTCTGTAAATCTTCTGGCGATTGATTTCAATTGGTTTATGGTGAAGACGCATGCGATTGCAGCCTTAGGGATTTCCCGCCAAATCAGGTATTCTCCGTATCCTTTCCATCTTTTAGTCTCTGTTTCTGTCAGAGGTACCAGTATCTGAGCCTTTACAACCATGCTCTCAAGCTTTGATGAGTCAATTATGGTGACAATCGCTCCTTTTTGGTTGTGAAGGGCTCTGTGGACTGGTGAAAGTGGAAGGGTAAACGTCGAAATGAAAGGCGACGGCACCTTCGTTTTGGTGACATGCTTTTTAAATAGTTTGAGAAATTCTTCTCGGGTGAGTTGATCAAGATCAATATGCGTCGGGTCCCCCTTTGCGAAAAGGCCCGCTCGAAATCCGGCCCGAGAATTGATACCTTGGGAGTCAACATTCGACCACCTAAACAATAGACGCGGTATATCTTCGGCTGAACAAACTCCAGGAAGACGCTCGTTCTCGTTGTGGATGAGAGGCACACATTCCTGAATAATTTCTGGCGAACAACTTGTAGACAGACTTCCTTTGGCAGATACAGGGTCCAAATCCATGACATCCGAAGACTGCCCTTTGCCTTCTAAACAAGCTGCTCCTTCTTTGTGACACCAGGCACATATCTTGCCATTGCTAGAGACAAGACATTCAATTTCTTGCCCAATTGCTGCTTCAGGAGATGAGTTTCGTGTTAAGGTTTGGTTGTCATTGCTTTGTGGTTCTGGTGACTGTTCAGCCTGATGTGTAGGATCACTGATCAGGTTCCGACCCTACAATGTGCAGAACGATATTAGAAAGATCTTTGAAACCCTCGTCACCACTGCGTTTATCTCTGTTCCGTTCTTACCGAGAGCAGCTCAGACTCAAAGTATCCTTTGAGTTTCTTGTCATCCTCATAATCGAAGCCACGGAGGCTTGACTTATCGATGGTATCCTGTGTTTTTTCTAGCAAAGAGACTCCTAGTCGGTTGGCAGTTTCTTTTATCTCTCTGATCCGCGTCTTCCATTCGGCATCATTCCGAAAACCGGTGTTGACATGAACATGAAACCACACGGGGTTAATTTCCGTTCGCATGCCAGACCACTGCGTGTGAAGCAGGGGGTAAGACAAATCTGTCATGATGCCTAGCTCGGAAAGATCCTCTCGAAAGATCTCAGAGAATACTTGACAAAGGGCCTGCTTCTCCCAAGAGAGAAATCTGTATAGGCAGCACAAGACTTGTCTTTTCTCCGTGTCCCACCGGACACTGGTTCTCTTTGAGGTCCTGTTTGGCGGCATTTTGAGCTGCTTGAACAATGTGATGCTCGGGGAGTTAGAACAGGCTGAGGACTCGACTACGATAAGGAAAACTTTGAGTCAAGAAATGAAAGTAAGTCTTGGGTTCTTTGAGAGGGGAGAGAGTTGTGTAAAAAGGAAACTCGAGACTTGGAAGGTGAAAGATTAAGATAGATGGCAAAATTTCCGAATTGCTGGAGAAAGATAGTGACCAATTACTTAGACGTGCCTCACTTCGGCATTCAAAAATCTGTTTTGAACCTTGACCTCCAAGGTTTGGAAATACTCTTTCAAGCTAGTAGAGTCCAAGGATCATTTTAGGGACAGATGATGCGAAATTGGTCTAAATATTACACAGGTTTGAAGTGTCCACTGGGGTCACCACCAGAGAATCGAGTCTGGAAGTATATATTGTCTAATACCAATGCCACCGGGCAACTCTTGCCTGAGGCCAAGTCACCTCAAAAAATCCAAAATAATATTATAAAACTCAATCCGCTCGTATGAAGCAGCTGAGAGTTATTCTTAAGTAAATATATACCAACACAAACCTTCAGACTAACAGTCATCCGGAAGTACACATTACCGAAGATCCTCGTGCTGTCCAATCACGCTATGCCTGATTGGGCCGCAACGAACCAGTGCAAGCTCCCGCCCACGTCTCTTTAACCCTTGGACTTACTCTCCACCCCCTCATATCTTTAACCTTCCATCTCTACTCCGGCGTGCGCACCCTGCGGTGTTTACGATAACCCTGGTAATCCCCTGCAAAGCGTTGTCATTCCTGCCCCAGGCTCCCGCGATGGCCCAATGAGCCACCCCGTCGGCGATACCGGTGTTGATTGAGGATCCACACGGCTCTTCACCAAGGCATTCATCTCTGAAGCAGGCTCTTCAGTTTCCTTTCGACAGCCTTCCGGAATTATAACCTATTACGCGCGCAATTGATTATCAATCGACGGAACGGACCCAAACCAGTACCCCCGAGGACCATGACCGGCTTCGAGAAGTCCGTCAAAGGGGCCACCAAGCTCAAGGTGAGTGTTGCCGATCTACTCCACGCAGTTCATACGCATACTGAGACCTATCTTTTCACACAGCTTGCGGCTCCTAAATCTAAATATGTCGAAACCATCTTGGTGGCGACCCACACCGGCGAGGCGGGTGTCGCGGAAGTTTTTCGAACACTCCAACATCGACTTCGCGACTCAGCATGGACAATTGTGTTCAAAGCGCTGATCATTGTTCACCTCCTGATTCGCGAAGGCCAACAGGATGCCGCGCTTGGCTTCCTTGCTGATAACCCGAAAAAGATTGCGCCCAGTAATTTCTCGGAAGGTGAGACTCGCAAGCAATTAAGTGCGAGGATACAGTTTGTTGACAAATCGTGCAGCGCAATCGCAAGGGCGTAATATCCGGCGGTACTCTGAATATCTCATCACCCGCGCAAAGGCGTTCGATGCCACGAAGACGGACTACGTGCGAAGCGGCCCAGGGCGGCTGAAGCGATTAAGTGTGGACAAGGGTCTTTTACGAGAGACAGAATTTGTACAAAAGCAGATCCGAGCATTGCTGCGGTGTGATGTGGGTGAACCCTGTGGGGTAGAGGCTATGGTCTGTCAAACTAATGTGCCACATAGCTATTGACCGATGAGCCGGAGAACGAGATCAGCTTGACCGCATTCCGCCTTTTAACCCTCGACCTCCTGGTCTTGTATTCGGTCATGAATGAGGGAACTATCAATGTCTTGGGTATGGTCCTTGTTATCCAATCCGCATTTTACCCAGTTTTCTGATATATCTTTCACAGAACATTACTTCGAGATGTCAAGGCCGGACAGTGAACGTGCTTTGTCTATCTACAAAACTTTTACCAAGCAGACAGAAGAGGTAGTCAGTTTTCTTGGAGTTGCAAGGCACTTCCAGTCTGCCACTCGTTTGGAAATTCCCAAACTCAAACATGCGTCTACCGACTTAGCGCGTCTCCTTGAAGATGATTTGAATGACCCAGACTTTGATCTTCGACGAAGAGAATATTTGTCTGGGAAAGGAATCAAGCAAGAAGGTCGCGCTCCGCCTGCAGCATTGGCCTTATCCACTAGTAGTCAACCAAACACAACGTCAAACCCACCCCAGCAACAGCAATTTGCACAGCAACCTGTACAGCAAAAGCCGCCACCTACGGATCTGATTGACTTCTTTGACTCGATTGAACAGAACCAGCAGCCAATGGCTCAGCAGGTACCGACACAATACCAGCAGACCGGGTTCCAGCAACCACAACAGACCGGTTTCCAACAACCACAACAGGCCGGGTTCCAACAACCTCAGCAGACTGGATTCCAGCAACCTCAACAGGCGTTCTATCCACAACAGACAGGGTTCCCGCAACAGCAGCAGCAGCAACAGCAACAGCAGCAGCAGATGACAGGGTACAGCCAACAGAACCCGTATGGAGGTGTTCAGCAACAAACCACAGGCAATCCTTTCGGACAACCAGCAGCACAGCCGCTTCAACCGACACCGACCGGGGCTGGATTCGGAGGATATACGCCACAGCCGCAATCATATGGATACCAGTCGCAACTGGCCCCGATTCCGCAGAATGAAATTCCCTCATATCAACAGCAACCTATGCAGAATCAACAGCAGCTGCAGCCGCCATCTACACCAACAAACCCCTTCCGCCAGTCAATGTTGATGAGCCAAAACACGGGCGGTGCCCCTCCCTCTGCTACCCCACTGCAACGGCAGAACACGAATCCCTTTGCTAAGCGACTCTCCATGGCTGCACCCCAGTCGAACTTTGGTGCTGAACAAGTGCCCCAAGTCCCACCGATCCCTCAATCACAGTCACCTCAACCCCTTCAACCTCAGCGGACCGGGACTAACCCGTTCGCTCGAAGCACTTCGGTCCCACCGGCTCAAAACACTGGGTTGCAACCCCTTCAGCCGAATCCCACGGGCAGTACAAATCCTTTCCGCCAGAGTCAATTCATCAATGAACAGACCGGGCAAGGTTGGCATACGAGCGCGCAGAATGGTACAATGGGTGGGTTAGAACAGCTGGAGACCGTGCCCATCTTCCCGCGACCGGGTATGACCTAGACAACTCTCGAGCGGATATGCCGGATGAAGATAACTTGGTTGTTTTCTCCACATTACATTATCCTTTCCTATTCTTTCTCTTTCTTGTTGTATTCTCAATTAATTCAACACCTTGTCATATTGGCCCCCTTCCAATGCTCCCATTGAGCCTATGTACCCAGGCGCAGATCATTGCGCCCTGCAATTGAACCATAGAATCTTACGTGCTGAGCAATAGAAGAACTCTGCATAGAGACACAATGATATTTATAATTGGACAAATGTCATGTTTCTGACTCAATATTACGTGGTCTATGTCTCACATGTGGAACGTATAACTGATGGAAGTATCTCGGAGATGAATGACAGCCCGGTGGGATGCCGAATGGCTCACAAAGCCTATATTAGTATACTGGCACAGGGAAGGGACTGAAGTATAAAACGAAATTCAATTCCGTCTTTTGACTTTTTACTTAACGTTTTTTCCCCTTTGTTGGAAAAAGATTGGAACCCCACTCTATAACTTAGCAGTACGCTTTCACACAGATTTCGTAAAAGTTCATAAAGCTTTGGAGTACGAAGCCAATCTTTAGGTTCTGCAGTGGATCTCTTGCTCCATTCCATTGGGCCCATGAATAGCGCATCCACCGGGAAGTGCTCTTTCGAGGAGTCTGGCCGTGCTGCAGACGTTAGTGAGACGCCACGAAATGCACTGTTCAAAGGCAGGTTTTTTTTTTTTTTTTTTTTTTTTTTTCCTTCGACTACCGCTCCACTGTCACTAGACGAACATTTGTAGGAGCACGGAGACTGAAAAGTACCGACATTCATGACACGCGGCTATCGCAGGAATATCGGGATAAGACAAAGTGGGTCATAACTGTCTCCAAAGTACAAAAAAAGTGGGAACATCCAAATTGGAGGCGTTAGCTCTTCAGATAACCTCCTTTGTAGCTTGTATCAATCTAGGTTGACGAATAGACCTGGAGGATTTAGGTAAAGTTTTAGGGTTTCGGGGTACCGAGATCCAACTTGCTTTCCCCCCATTTTTTTCCCTCTCTTTCTTCCTGCTCTCCACTGCAGCTTCGCACTCCAGATCTCGCATAACTTCCCAGCGGGTAACGGGGCGCAGCCTCGCATCCCACTAGCAAACTAGCGGGATTCATGATTTGTTCTTTTTGCTAGCATGATATGAAGAAATTCACTATCCCAAGCCTACTATACCCGAGAACAGCTGGATTTCTACCCCGCCAGTCCCCTGAGATAGGAAGAGCTGCTCTCTGCCCCCAGTCTTTCTTTTCGGTTGTGCTCAATTCCAACGTTGCCATTGTCTAAGTTCGGATCATGGAACCCAAAGAGCCTTTTCACGGCTACGAGCGATCCCTGCCCGTGCAGTCTCGGCCACCTCCGGCGCCATGGCCGGCCAGCGATCCGACCCCCCACATGGACCCTTATACCGTTGCTCCTCATCCCGCCACCCTCATCCCGACAGAAATCCCCACAACAACATCAATTGCGCAGCCTCCAGCGCCGGAATCAGCGCCAACCTCAATTTCCAAACCCCTTCCCACCGGCATTAGTGATCAAAATGCACCCTCGAAGGTCCGCAAGCCTCGCAAGGCGGCCAACACGTCGGGAAAGTCGACTTTATTCTGGGTCAATACGGACTCGGAGACTGCGTCTGCGGGGACAAAGGAGGAAACATTGAAACGCATTCGATCGCATGTTATGTCAGAGCATAACCGGAAGAAGCGCTTGGAGAATACCAAGCGATACAAAGGCAAGACATTTAAGCATCTGCCCTTTCAACCGCCAGAACAAATTCCGGGAGGTGTGGGACCGCCCCGGCCAATGATCCCCTCGCCCTCAGTGTCGTCGTCAAAGGCGAGCTCCAGTAGTAGCCGTAAGGCCTCACAAGTCTCGGAAGAAGATGCGGCTCAGGAATTGGTTCCTACGACACAAGCCATGGGCCATTACACGCCTGTCTCGTCGACCGAAATGTGGGAAGAGACTGGATTCGATGGAGTTGTGGGTTATCAGAACGGATCGGCGGCGTCCCATATATGGAGTCCTTTAGGACAAGGAGCTCATGATCCGTTCAATACTGGACATACAAAGCTTACGGACCGCATGATGCGGCATCTTCATAATTGTCAGTTGATGGCCTTTGAAATATGACATTGAGATATGAAAGGTCAAATGCTAACCTTGTCATAGTCCTCTGGGATTTGACGCAAGAGGCACATCCACTGCAGAGCCGTTATAAGCCTAAGCTGCAGGCGCATTGGGCCTCTTTGATTCAGCGGGACCCTGCTACTCTACACGCGACCATCTGCATGTCCACTTCTAATGCGGCCATGCAGAGAGGTGAGTTGCCTCTTAGAGACCCTGATGCAAAAGTATGGCGTCCTCCTCTTGTAGTCGATACAATTCATCATCGCGGCGAGACCATTCGCCTAGTCAATGAGGGTTTGTCAGACCCCGTTAGGGCTGGTAGTGATGAGCTTATTGCTGCCGTGTCAACTTTATTGACCATTGAGGTAAGTGCTCAAGGAAACTGGTCAGATGAAAATCACTCACAAAGTCATAGATTGCCTCCGGCAACGCCGACTATATGAAGATTCATCTGGCGGGCTTGCGACAGATGATCGCATTGCGCAATAGCTTTGCGGATGTTCCCTCGGATATCCGCTTCCAAATTTCATGGTCAGTCCTCGAGCTTCGCAATAGCATGTATTACGTAGTGTACTAACAGGAAACCAGGACTGATATTCGAGTCGCTTGCATGCGAATGGAAAAGCCCATTTTCCCATTTGTCCGATCTGTGCGCCCAGAAGGGTTCACCCTCCTCCCACCCAGTGACGATGCTGCATTGACAGCAACCCGCCTGGTCCCCCTAATCGAGATCCCCGGAATTTTCAGCGAAACATTTGCCAAAATTATCTATGACCTCCACGAACTCTGCTGGTATGCGGAATGGGTCAAGGGTAACAACGGACACAAAGACTTCGGCGAAGAAGTCGAAGATTATTTCAACTTCGAGGTACTGTCTGTAGAGTACTCCTTGCACCTAGACCGATATCTTCCAACCGGTGAAGCCAAGGGTGACAACTCCATCGAAGGCTGCTGCCGCCTAGCTTGTCTATGCTTTCACAACAGCGCCATCTGGAGCTTCTACCCTCTGATAGCTCCGCTGCTTCCCATGCCCATATTATGCCTCCGCGCCGCCCTGGAGGCGACCATTGCATCTGGATTGTTCGCACTGTGTCGTGACCTGCTGATCTGGTTACTTTTCATTGGTGCTTCGTGCAGCCAAGTCATGCCTGCCGAGCGTACCTATTTCGTTAACGAGCTGGCGGCCGCTACCCGTCTACATGGCGTGACTTCCTGGCAGGAGTGCCGAGATATCCTTCTCGGATTTTTCTACACCGACCGTGTCCACCTGCCTATGCTGCGCCAGATCTGGCAGGAGGTCCGGGTGCGGCAGGCGGAGTCACCCGATGTGTGAGCTTATATAACCGATGGATCCGGTCTTTTCACCGTCTATCACCGTATATGATATACCCCTAAAAGTACATAATAATGAACCCATTCTTCTCTTCAGTGTTGAGGAAAATTTGCAGTGTCAGTAGAGGGGCTGAAAAGTCTGTATGGTTGATGCATTTGATCCGAGTCCATGAATGATGACAAGGAATGAAGCGGTAAGCTAGTGGATATGACAGGGAGGATCAATCAATCCATTGGGGATCTCCTATGTAGACCCTCACGGGCGTACATCCCGTGTCAATGGCTCCGCTCCATGTCCGAGCAAAAGCCGAAGCTCAAATCCTTCCTGGATGCAGCGTATTACATGGTACACCCGCCATTTGCCAGTATCAGGGAGCCTCAAAGAGAGACAATTAAGCTCCTCAACTGACGTAAAAGAACAAAGTTGCTCAATGATCCACCGGGATAATGGGTCTCGAACTATCATAAATTCCCTCATACCGAGCAAGCACCGAGCTTCAGCCGGGTGGATATCGGCATAAACTCGGGGCGAATAAGGCGTTTCAGCTAACTCACGAACGATAGAAATCCTGCCGCATCCTCCTTTACTTTTCTTGCTGATTAACTATATTATTTTAATTTATCTCATTTAATCCGTTCATCCGCTGGCAAAATTTTCTTCTAAAAAATTTCTCTCACCTATTTATGTCAAGGGTGTTCCTCAACCTTCCTTCAACTCTACTTATACTTTAGGAACTGCCGGATTGAACTCGGCATATCCGACCTGAACAGAAAACAAAGTTGCACTAAAGAGCTATTAACCGCCAGATATTCCTTTCAATCCAATCGTGACAGATTCAATGGCCTACCAGCTCAAGCGAAACCGACTATTCTCCACCCTCTGGCTTCTGACTTGTTCGCAAACACGGATGGCGTCTAGTTGGGGGGTATAGTATACTCCGGGCCGCGCTGAGTATCATATTAAGCGTTCTGGGGAAGGCCCTTCGCTTGAATCTGGGGTTTGTGCGCTTACCCCCTTCTTTTCTCTCTGCTTTGGTCGTTTGCTGGCAATTGATTGTCTATACAATTTGAGCTGTGAAGTGGCATTAGCATTGATGTGATCATCTTGATCTATCTACTGCATTGCGATCAAGAAGGCATGGCATGGCAATGCAATACCTTTGATTGTGGCTGCTTGGTCTACCCATGTCAATTAGGACATGGAACGCCTTCTTCATCACACTAACCCCAGCTCATGATTCCCATCGATGGCTGACCCGACCAAGACTGGACATGCATACGTGCTCGGCGACAGGAAGGGCAGAGCCTGACTAATCTGAACCGAAGCCCGCTACACTCTTTTATCGATCACGTCAAGCATACTCCAGGTACGTTCCAAGGAACCAAGATCATTATAACATAGCGTGCATTATTAACTAAATGAAAAACGAAAAGGAAACTGGAGAACCGAATACGATCCTCAATTATATACCCTCCCATATCACCGAGAAACTGCAAGTCTCCCAGCAAAGATGCGAGGGTGATTTGTTCCACTACACGGTTGCCATCCAAGATCTGAGGATCATATCGGACAGCACCACGTGCGAACACATGTCACAACCAAGAAGGCACCATACATCCCCACACTTTAAACAAAGCATCAGTTCAATCGACAACCGAGAACTGAATTCCTCGCCACGCAAAGAAAACAACACCATCTCGACTGCAAACAAATTGTGGTACAAACGGGAGCGGGTATCTATAAAACATTACAAGCGCAACGCACTTCTCACGCATCCCCAATCTCTCATGAAAAAGAGATATCTAAGCCATGTCCCGGTCAGTCTTCTCACGGCGGCTACGGCCAGTGGCAGACCAGGGGAAGTGGATGACAGGGAGGATGAAGAAGCTGTTGCTGGTGTCGGCGATACCCGCAAGAGCGTTGTACCAAGCGGCGAAAGCAGCCAGGAGACCGAACATACCACCAGCCTTGGCAATCTTGGGGTTGGCGGCGGTGCCTCCACCCTGCAGGTAGGCAATACCGAGCAGGAGGAAGGTCAAGTCCAGGAAAAAGAAGAGCAGGAAGAAGGCGACGGTCGACTTGAGGGTGCAGATGACCAGGATAGTGGTGAAGATGAACCAACCCTGATGATTCTGTTAGTTTTTCTGATCATGCGCACAAAGAAGAAAGCTAAGACATACCATCAAGAACAGACCGAAGGAGTAGTTGAAGTTCTGACTGGACGCGCCACCCAAGCTCTCCGCAATCTCGAACCCGCCGGGGGTCAACACGATCGCAAACGAGAGCCAGAAACCACCATACGAAGACAGAGCGGTGGCACCAAAGGTGTTACCGACAGCCATTTCCCTAACAAAGCATTAGCGCATGCGACACCCGGAAGGCGACAAGAAACAAATACATACCACATACCAGCCAACAGCTGGACCAGACCACCATAACCGAAAGCCAAAGCAACAACAATGTTGGGCTCAGTGATATCAGCGGCACCCATGTTAATCGCGCTCAGCACGAAAGTGGTGAGGGCGAAAGCGCACAGGCCCAGAGGAGCAGGGTTACCGAACTTGCGGCCCTCCACGGGCTTGTACAGACCGGGCTGGAACTCACCACCGAAGGGACGGAGTGGAGCCTCAGCGGTGTTGACGTGGGCGAGAGGCCCGTAACCGAAACGGGCAGCGGCGCGAGCGACATCATGCTCGTGGGTGAGCTGAGGTTGGATGGGGACGCTAGTCTCGCCGGATTGCTGAGGCGCAATCTCACCGACGTCCTTCTCGAGGGCACCGTTGTGGGTTTCGGCGGCAGACATGATAAAATCACTTGGATATCTGAGTTTTTTTTTTATTTAGAATTTGTTTGGGAGGTTCACAAAAAAGGTGAGCTCAAGGGTGGAAGAGGTAAAAAAATATCCAGCTCGCTGGAGAAAAAGGCCCAATTGAGGTATAACACAGTTACACGACTGGGGGAAGAAATATTCAAGGGCCAAACAGCACTGCTGGGCGTGAAAATGAAGATGGAGAAGCAAGGGAGGATCTGGGGGAGGTGCAATCACAGCTATTATAGCTTTCCAGCTTCTCAAGCTTCTCGGCTCAGCGCTAAGACACTCACAGGAACCATGAACCGCTCTCCCGAGGGAAAAAAAAAAAAAGAGAAAAAAAAGGAGGAAAACCAAAAACAATTCCGGGAGCCGTTGGGGACGAAAGGAAGAGTGAAAAAGTGGAGAATTGGCACTTACCCGCTAGCTCAGAAGCTCTTGTGTTTTCAATAAATCGCAATGATGTGCAGCCCGCAGGATTCAGTCCCACTGCTCAGAGGTTAATTGAAAAGAAAAAAGTGGACCGACAAAGGTACGATCAAGCTCTGTGAAACCTCGAGAGAGAAGAAAGGGAGAAGAAGAGCAGGCGGTTCCAGACATATATGAATGTCGGTACTTTTTTTTTTCCCTTCATCTCTCTTACAGGATTTAATCTACAATGGACCAGGGTGTGCCGGGGGTGTGTGCGCGCTGAACGTGCCGAATGCGCAACAGTGGAGAAAGTATACGAACAACACTAACTGGACACGGAGTTAAGGATAGAGTATAGGGACCCGAGGACCAAAGAGAGAAGTCAATGGATCCGGGGACTGGAGTGTCCATTGGCAGGAATTCGCTGACTCCACATGCACTAGGATTTTGATGTCACAGTCTCTGGTATTTGTTGTTGGATCTCCACCTGGTATTTTTTTCACTTCCGCCACACATCATTTGGAGTAAGTGGGTCCCTATGACCCCAGGGTCTCTCTCTGCTGACCTCGGCCGCCCATGGGTATGGTAATTTTGAATTTGCAATTCTGCTTCTCTATATTCCGGCAGCACACGGATGTTCATGAGATGTTCAACGTGGCAAATGAAAACCCGGATTTTCTGGGGCAAAGGAACTACTCGATGATCTCTGGATCCCACCCAGCCACGAACCCACTAATCCCTAATCATTTCTGGTAGGTGAACTGCTATCGCATGGTTAATCGGTCACTGTACTGTATGATATTCCCCTAAGGTTCTTAAGGGTTTCCTGCGTGGAAGATCATCCGGTTAAAATGCCAGTCAAAAGAACATTCCATGTCTTGGCGACACTACGCACCAATGGATTTCCACCAATTCCCACGCCCATTACAGGCAATTTTGCCTGTGGGCTCAGCCGCTTTACATCCATCCACTTAACACCATCTGCCCCTTTTTTTCTTTTTTTTTTTGAGTCGGGTCATACAAGACAGAAGCACGGTGCACAGTGGACCCATCACTGCATGAGGCTAACATGAACTAAACTCTTCCGTCCACCGCGTGGGGGCCCTAAACGTCTCGGTCACGGCCTGGTGAATCCTCATTAAACCTCCCCGTGTGCTTGTTTCATGCGACGCGGCAGACTTGAACAATGCATGTATCCATGCCCACCGAGACCCCTAATAGACTTTTGAGGCGCGTCGGCCGGCGCAATCAGAAGTACCGATCGCTTGCGCTAAACCATGACAGGTCATCTTCCCGGTCCACCCGCCATCCAGAACACACGCTAGATAACCAAGTCTCCATGTCCATGCATCTGATGGGTCTTTTCTTTTTTTTTTTTTTTCTCCCTTCTCGCTTGTGAGGAGCTATGAGCTGCAGACACGCATGTCAGTGGAACACAGCTCTCAACACTCCACACTAGCTGAAAAAATCAAACTCAAATGCCTCTTACTGTCCGTCAAGTGGAAATGCGGTCAAGGTTACCTTGGAAACTTGGCTGTCCACAATGATTCCAGTGGATTTGTCTCAGTCTCGGACTCGGCCCGTGTTGGCCCCATTTGGAGGAGTTCTGACGGCTCGTGTATCAGATCGACTCACCATCGGGAACTCGTCCACGGTCACGGTAAGAATTGTTTGCGTGATACTTGGCGAGGTTCGTGGCTGCGGGTACTCCGCAGTATCAAATCTTGCATACATAAGTCCCATCCCGTCCTAAGGGGCCAATGCAGATTCGACCCCATTTAACGCAAGTAATTTTAAAAGATTAAAAAATCTCGTGCAGTAATATTAGTACACCGTACAGCTTGTCCTGCACAAGGCTGCAGGAATCGCGATTGGGTAACGGGGCCGACTTTCTGTGTGGTCGATTCAGGGGCACGCTGATTGACGGAGTTTCTTAACTAAATTTCCTACCTGCATGCGTGGCGCATGGGCTATTGTCGCAAGTAACGTGTTTGATAGTCCAGCCAGCAATCCCTTGTTTTTCTTTTGATCTGATGGTATCCATCGAGCGGCAGAATCAAAACAAAGAATAATAAGGTTCCTGGACTCCACCCCGGTCGGCCTTACATGCGTGCTTATGAAAGTCAGCAAGTCGGTACAGTAAGACAGGGATAGTAGACAGGGATACTGTAGTAATAAGTATCGAAATCACGTTAACGAATCTAGGCTATTCAACGCGTAGTGACCTGTCACTCTACGCCGTAGTCATCCTGCGAATTAGATGTAGTCTGCAAATACAAATACTCCGGTAATCATCTTTCAATAATTAAACCAGTCGCAATAGTCCATACAAACTCTCCGCACCATTATTGACCGCCACATTGCATCAATTACCCCGGTTCCTAGAGCTATCCCCATAACCCCCACAGGATTGCCACGCAAGATCAAGATCCCGTCCATCGCATCATTGGCCAAGAGTGATGACCGAACTCAAAAAGCCTGCAAAATCTCCATTCTCCCGGCTCTGCCGCTGGGGAAACCTAGCAAAGCGTGCGGGGGGAGGAACTTGTCGCTCTGTATGATCCGATCCTGCGTCATGCATCGAAGGCAAAAGGCAGAGCGCAAAGCTTCTCATCTCCGCATGAAGCAGCTACACCACAATATTTCCCCACAGTCGAGCCATCTGACCTGTGTACCCTGGTGCGGGGGGATCAGCTAACTGCTATAAGCTGACGAACCAGATGTCAGCATTTGTGTGCGGCTAGAGGGCGTATCCGAACCGACGTCAGCAGTTCCAGGATTAGAGCTTCCTTTCCTCCCACCGGCAAAGAGATGCCGGGATTATGCTGTGTGCATGTCTAGAACCGGGGGTGATCCATGGATCTCTTACCCCAAAAAACCAGCTTGCTGGAATTTGCCAGGAACTTTTTCGAATCTGTGGTGTTCCAATGTTCTATGAAAATCCCGGTTTTCCGTTTTCGGCTCGGCGGACCGGAGAACTTGGAAGCGATTTTTCGGATCTGACGATTTTCTGGGGTTCCACTTGATCGCGATGGCTGGGTCACCGTTCATGGCACTGGGGATTGCTGGTAATCGGATCCCGAATTCGGGTAGGAACAAGATCGGTGACGTTGGGGTCACTGCGGGGTTTTTCGGTGTCACGCTTGTTGGGGATCATCACAAGCTACATTTTATGCCCAAAAACAGTCTACGCTATTTCGAACATGCAGCGCAGATCGACGCATCGTATATCTCTTAGCGACGGAATGCGACTGCGTATCCGACACGCGATGTTGCCGCATAAAATCCTGCGTGATCTTTGAGAGTGGGGTAGTCAAACCTGCGGTGAAGAGCTCTCAAAAACGAGATCATGGCGCTACGGCGTAGCTTATCGCTTAGACAGAACTAGCTTCTAACTTTAATCGATTCAGTCGGCATCTTATCATCCGACTCGCCTCACCGACATTACAGGTTGGAGCGGTTTACATTTTCACTGGAGCCGCGAAGGATGATACGAGTTTGACTGATTAATAGAGCAATTGGACTTAAGATCGGTCAAGAGTCTGCACAAAAGGCCGAGAAAAGTATCTTCTAAGCCAAAAGCTTGCTATCAAACCGAAGACATCGCTTGTAACCATTTCTTTGCGCCGCGGTACATGCAATTATAATCCATGAACTCGTCAGGTTTCCTTTAGACAAAGTTAGTGAATATTCTCAAAAACGAAGTCCAGGAAGTACTAACATTGTAACGGTCTTCTGCTCCTTAACAGTCCCAGGTTTCGCGGCTTGTCGGCTGTAGCCTTGAATCAGACTAACCCTTTCATAACAAGACCGGAATATTTTCTGTCTAGTCAGTACATTATACTCAGCAAAAAGTATCCATGGTGCGCATTTACCTGGAAAACCCCATCCAGTTGCTCCAAAGATGGGCTTTTTTCAATGTCCACAAAAAACGCCCCCAACGCTTCCGCATCTCCAATGGACTGACTTGCACCCTGGCCCTGCGTTGGCAGCATAGGGTGCGCAGCATCGCCAATCAAAAAGACGCGACCGCGATGCCAAGTGCTCAATGGATCCTGTAAACAGTCAACCACATTTGTCGTAATGCTTGTGGCTCGGCAGACTTACCATGTCACGCAATTGCCACAAACCGAGGTCCGGGGAGTGTCTATTATGAGCTGTTAGTATCTCGATTGCCATCATTGAGAACTAACTGACTTGAATATGTTAGTTAGCCAACTAGGAAACTCCGCAAAGGTATCAAGGAGCTTTGCCATGCTCCCTTCAGATACCCATGATTGTCGTAGACTGGGGTCCTCGTTCATCCTTTCTGGTTCATGTTAGTGGACTGTACGATGCGCTGCGAATGCAACATACCATCGGGGACCATTGCCACAACACCATACATGTCACCTCTCCTGCCCGGGCCCATGACAAGTCGGCAACTGTGTCCTATAATCATGGATGTATATGGATCCCTGGGATTAATTTTGCTACAGAACTGGGGCTCTTGCTCTTCAAGAACTTCCGAGGGTATCTGGATAGTCAATTTTAGTTCGAATACATCATTAATGCGGTATTAGCACAGACCATCAGACGGTAAGCTGTGCCAGTCAGTCAGTCAATCATGCCATTATCATATGTTGAAACAAGAAAACATACCAGAGGTACCTGTGGGCATGGCAGCAGGCTCATCCTCGAGTACAGATTTCCGCAAAACGCTATGTCTGATATTGCCCTTGTATGAGTTTATCCATCTTCAAAGTTAACAGAGGAAGGAAAAAGTATCTCACATTCCATCCGCACCAATGATAACATCAGCCGTTAATACCTCGCCGTTCTCAAGTGTCACCTTCCCTTCACCAGAATCGCAGCCGACAACTCTGGACGAGACCCGGATAGTCACCGGCTCTCCGTTTTTATGGCTACATGTAGCTGCCGATTTTAAAGCCTCATGCAAGTCATTCCGATGATAAATAATACGACTCCCGCCGTATTCGGTCTTAGATAGGAGTGGAATCTCATTCACAAGGGATCCATCCGTATCGTAAACACGGAGTCCCTCGTCCACCATTCCCCGTGCCTCTTCCATCTCCGCGTCGAGCCCCCATGTCGTCTGCATAATTTTGGAGGCATTTGGCTGAAGCGAAATCAAAGCCCCGATTTCTCTATTCAAGCGTGACTGCTCCAAGACTATGATATGTCTATTTGGAGCGCGGAGAGCGATTGCCGAGGTTAGGCCGGCGATTCCGCCGCCAACGATGATTATCCGCAGTTTTTCGTTTGTCATCTTTGAGCTTCTCTGAGTAAATTGGCAAGAATGAGATATGAAGAGCTATTCATTATGTAGTGTTGCTTTCCTGGTCCACTAATTTCTCATGTCGCGCCGGTACTGGACTGTCCACATCTTGCCCACTTTCCTTGATCACGCCCATTCGAAAAGTGGGCGGAGCCACTTTTACGCCTGTTTAGGTGAAGAGATTGAGGTGACCAAACAATTTCCAATGAGATTCATAAAATCAATATCCCCACCAATTCCGGTGTTATTGTCAAGTTTTCATTTTTAGTTTGCTTTGTTTACCCCATTCATCATGCCGAACGATATCCGCCAAGACATCACCCTAATTGACAAGGAGTCTTTTCCTTACATTTTCGAGCAAAATGTCACCATTCCCTTACGGGACGAGTCTTGACTTATACGTGCAAATGTATATCGTCCAGTAAACATCGACTAAGGCACCTGTCCTTGTCACCTATGGACCCCCTACGGCAAGGATATCCATTACAAAGAGTAAGTCATTTCAGAACATGCATACCTAGCCTTATCCAAGTCATTATACCCATCCTATAGCCAGGCCATGAGAAAGCATAGCTGCTGCAGCACACCTCTACGCAAATCACTAACTCATCACCAGCTTCCACCCCCAGTCATACAGTGAAGTGAACCCAGCGCACCACTCCGAGCACTCAGCATGGGAAACACCCGATCCGGCATTCTGGACCAAAAATGGCTACGTCGTTGTTCGAGCAGACGAGCGTGGTACTGGGCAATCGCCTGGAAAATTAGATACAATGTCCCGGGGAACAAGTGATGCATTCTTGATGTTGTCGAATGGGCAGCCGATCAGCCCTGGTCTTCGGGTAAAGTCGGCCTCCTTGGAATCAGCTATTACGCTGGAAGCCAATGGAGAGTAGCTGCAAGACAACCGAAAGGTCTAGCATGCATGATCCCCTGGCAGGATCTTCTCTGAAATACCTGCGGTTTATTACTGGGCGCCATGATCTACCTTTCTACTATGATGAAGAAGTGGAGGTCCAAAAGAGCTTCCTCATGCTTTTCTGAAAGGGGAAGATCGGTCTGGCTGGTCTACAGGCGATGCACCAAAAGTTGACTTGATTCTCCGTAAAGGAGATGTTGGCTTTAACAACGCAGAAGCCGAGAGGGCTTATACTCGCCGACGTGAGAGTGAATGGCCTATCGCGCAGACGCAGTACACCCCGTTTCATTTGTCGGCAACAAAGACTCTTACTCATGAGAAGCCATCAGAAAGTTATAGCAAGCTGTCTTATCGCGCCTTGGGTACTCTTGACAACCCAGAAGTTATCCAATTTGTCACACCGGCGTTTGAAGAAAAAACTGAAGTCACAGGCCATATCGTGGCCCACTTGAATGTTTCGGTTACAGCAGATTCTCACCACTCCACTCCACAAGACATTGATATCTTTCTTACGCTGCGCTACGTATCCCCAGAGGGCAAGGAAGTATTCTACACCGGTACTGCGGGCGACCCTGTGCCATTATGCAAAGGCTAGTTGCGTGCCAGTCTGCGAAAGGTCAAAAAGAAACATCCTCGTCATCGATTTTGGCTGCCTCACAGGGACTACTTCTCAACGGATGTTGAGCCTGTGATTCCAGGTGAGATTCATCCGGTGGATGTGGAAATCTGGCCTACCAATGTGGTAGTTGAGAAAGGGGGCAAGATTATCTTGGAGGTTTCCTCTGGTGATACACAGGGATGTGGCTTATTCAAGCATAACTCACCAACTGACAGGTAAGTTCTCGCATTGGTCGCATTTCATGGTAAAGTTTAAGTCGCTCACTCGCTATACAAATCAACTGAGAAATTTCAAGGTCGGAATCATCTGCACTTTGGCGCAGAACTTGAGAATTACGTGACTTTGCCGATTATTCCCCCAATTTCGACAGGTCTGTGAGAGTGTATATAGTGAAAATAACACGAGGTGGCAATTGTTTAGAGCGAAAGTTGGAAATGGCCATGAAGCAGAAATCAATGTGTTAGCCCAACATTTCGAATAGAAGTACTTCTGCACACTGAGTAAGGCTGAGAACGGGCGTACTTTGAATACTGCAGACCCAAAAGTGCTGACTCATCTCTAGTGGCCGCAGCCAATTGCCACACACTTCACGGAGCCAAATTTCTACATAATGAGAGATATGAGTTGGTTCAAATAAATAGTCTAGGTCATTATGCGACAATGGCGGATAAGAATAATAGCGGTGCCCGAGAACATTTAAAATTGTGTCCCGAGGCTGATGGTCTCCTCGGTATCCGGCCAATAGTGTTGCATCGCAGACTGCCGTAACGTTGATGCGAAACCGATGCCAAGTCCCATAAAAATGGATTTTAAAATTTATATTATCTCTTGACTGTGATCTAACAGCCAAACACGCTTGCCCGTGGGTACCTTGCATGCATGTATAGCTGGGTTCGGTTGATATTCGGAGGAATCGACTCCTTCCAGCCTCATTATTAGAGCAGCCGGCGGGCCGCGGTTTCAGCTCACCAATTTCATTTGTCTACACCTATTATATCTTTTGGTTCAGAGCATGTTTGAGACCTCGCTCAATTTCATGCCCTGAATTGTAGTCCTCGGATACTCCGGGCTCCATGGCTGTCCATGGGACGCCATGCTGGCTGGACCGCAAAGAGAAGGAATCAAGAACGTTCGGTGTCAACTACGTGGTCCTCGTTACAACCATATAAGGTTTACTGGGCCGAGGTGGTTTACATAGATAAGATGTCCGCATACGAGTGTTCCCGTGCCGATCGCGACGATCTATCTGTATACTGCATTTTCTCCGACAAGTTCTCAATATTAAGATGCACACCCATATTATGGAACAGATCTCGATGGCCATGTGAGTAGGCCCGGCCGATTAAATTTAAACTTAAAATGTTGAAAGGATCTCGAAAATTCTTTTTATCTTTGCACGTACCCTTCCCATTCATCCCACCTCGATTAGTTCAAAGACCCGGGCTTGATTCCCTGAAGCGCCAGAAACGATGGTCAGTCAATGTCACCGTAATAGATCGCATAATGGAAAGCTTACTGACCACATCGCAGGCTTCGAAATCGACAGACGTTCCGGAACGAACAATTCCCATGGAAATTCTTAATCTGTCTATGCCCCGTACCGGATCTCTGTGTCAGTCATTCACCCCAGTCACACTTCACAATCTCTACTCTTTACCTCAAGTGCGCTCAAAGATTTACAAAATGGTCAATGTCACTGACCTTAGATCTGCGTACAGCAATCAAACATGCTCTGAGTATATTGGGCATCGATTGCTACCACGGTACCAACCTCGGAGGCAATAACCCCGATAGGTGGTTTTTCCTAGAAGCGGCACGAGCAAAGGCCCAGGGACAAAAAGTTGAGCGCACTGCTAGTTACTGGGACAAAGTCCTTGGCAAATTTGGCGGAGTGAGCGATTTCCCCTGCATTGCATTCACGGATGAACTCATTGAGGCGTACCCGGAAGCCAAAGTTATCTTGGTCGAACGCGACGTGAACTCGTGGACTGGAAGCTTCTTGGAAATTTTGGAAGATTGGAGGAGCGACTGGAAATTTCAATTGCTCACGCGGTAGGCGATTCTGATTTTTTACCATCGAAGGAAGCTCACTAATCCTGTCAGACTCGACCCTTGGATCTTTGGACCGCTCTACGAGCTTTTGATGCTGTCGCTTCGAATACAATTCAAAGGCACATCGACTGAGCACCTTAAAAAGACTGCGGCAGCAGGATTCGAGAAGCAGTATGCGCATGTCAAGGAAGTAGTCCCTCCCAATCAACTGCTGGTGTACACCTTGGGAAGTGGTTGGGAGCCTTTGTGTGAGCTTTTGGGCAAGCCGGTGCCCGACGTGCCTTTTCCACGACTTAATGACCGTCAGACTTTCATAAAAACCACCAAGGAGGGTTGGAAAGTATACATTGGATTGTCGACTATCGCTGGCACGATGGCCGTTTTGACTCCGATTTTGCTGAGCTGGTGGAAGTATCGGATAGTGTGAGATTTTGTCAGCTCTAGCCTCAGCCGGTCTTGAGCTTAGCTTGCTCCGTATAGACAATTGGTGTTGTCATAGATGTGTTTATGTGTGTACGTGGAAGAATATGACCTTTTAGAAGATATCATTTCGGTGTCAAGAACAACTATTCCAAACTTATCTAGGCCTTTCCCTCCTGGATATATGGAATTCCCGTCAGCTTGAAGGCAAGTTCACTTAGAATGGGCTTGTTTATCGGCTCCGAACGGTTACAAGAGCAATCCACCTCGTTCCGCTTAGCTACCAAGGGTGCAAAATCTTTCGCATTAGGCCAGTGACTAGTCAACCTCCAAGTCTCAAAAGCCTCCTTCTTCCTTTGAAGATCTTCTTACGTTGCAATAGACACGGGCATATAGCAAGTGTAAATGCAGAATCGAGCCTGATCGCCTGTTGGACTGAGGTTATAGTGGGGAGTTCGAGAATCCCAGAGAAGCAAGTCCCCAGGCTCAGCATCGATCTTGACCCACTCACAGCCATGATCAGCCAGCCACTTCATACCTCGCTCCGTATATCCAAACCATTCCTTTGTCCATGCTGGAATGCGTGGCTCGTCTGCCATGTCGCAGTGGAAGTCATCGGACAACAGATGGGCTCCGCGGCAGACGATTAAGCCACCATCTTTCGGGCAATTGGGAAGGATGTTTACTAAGCCTTGCAGACTGCGGAAGCCTGACTTCTCGGGGTCCTGATCTTGGTGAGGCCAAGCCTTGTTGGGGGCATATCAGTGCGGCTGGAATTTCGTCAGTGAATGTAACAAAAAACCAAGGACTTTATGGCTTACTTCGGCAAAGTGAAGTTGACGGCATCAAACGAAACAATCAATTCCTGATCATCGTATACGTTCTCGAAGGCCTCGATAACTTTTGGCTCACTTCGGATAGCCCAAGCGAAATCTTTGTGGCCAACGCAGTAGTGCATGCACATACCCTTCTCGTTGATCACGGGAAGGGAGTCTTTCGAGACTGTCGCCGGGTCGTCGCGTTTGTATCCGAGGTTACTGGAGATGGGTTAGCCTTGATATCAATGCAAACAAACAAAGAATCGTAAAGTCGACTGGGTGGCTTGGAGATGACACTTACAACCCTTCCAGCCATGTGTACATGTCATTGGCGTACTGAACAGCCCTTTCGCGCGGGACGGCGCCTTTGACCGCGGCATATCCGCCACGCGCCAAATCATCTCTGAAGTCCCCATACTTGGGGTCCTGGCTATCCAGACGCAGGGCGTTAGGACCTCCAACATTAGGGCTAGTGATGCAAGAACTAGACTGCGACGGCTCCGTCAAAGTGACTGTAGTGGACATGGTTAAACTGATGATAAATGTACTCTTCAAAATAGATTGAGGATATGCACAAATTCGAATTTGTATGGAATCGGGTCGTACTCACTTATAATCAATAGGATGCTCACTGCTAGGTACACGAAAATGACCCAATGACGGCGCCATGCCCACTTGCCCACCTACCCCCCCCATATTGCCGAATTGCCCACTTTCTAACAGGTGAACCCAATACAAAACGCCCATTCCCTCCAATTGGCAGGCAAATTACGCCATGAAAGTAAAATGAGCCCCGTGATATTTTTCCAACGAGAGATAGACCCAGATTTATAATTGATGAGGCGAATTGCGGGGAAAGACAAAATGCGGGTTAGCGTAGATGTGGAGTTCCCAATCCTTCCAACCGTAATCTGTAGTCCTCAATCTACCCAACTCCTTACGCGATCATGGCCAGCAGAGTAGCTTCTCAGAAAGCATTGCAAAAATTGAGTTCAGGGCCTTATCAATGCCCTCAGTGCGACAAGGCGTATGAGCGTCACGACTATCTCGCTCGGCACATCGACTCTCATCGCAACAAGCGCAGCTTTCGATGTTCGATCTGTCAACGCGGCTTTAACCGGTGGTAGGCTATTGCCCCTTTAAATCCTGAAATAAAGTGTGCCTAATTTCTGGAAGTGATGTTTTACAGAGGCATCGCGCGCTGCATGGCGGATTGTCTCCAGATGGTGAGTTGACCATCAAGCGCCGCAAGGATCGTCTGCCAGGAGCCTCTCGTGGACGCAACGCAACAGTGAGCTTCTTAAATGACACTCTTCTCTTGCCTTGACTGATCAAAGCGCTTTTCAAGCCCAACGAACCTGGAAGACCCTCAAAACAACAGAAGGGAGATTTACTTCTAACTGAGAGAACCGATCCTGTATGCTCAGATCCAGCATATGCCTTTCCTCAATTGCGAGCAAAGCACACCTGGAAATATGAGTAGTAAAAGGCGATGCTCAGGGGTATGGACTCCATTAGATCTCTTGGCCATTTTGATAATGAACCAGTCTGCGAAAGTGCCTCCATAGAGCATACCGCCCAAGCTGCCAAATACACCCCCTAGATTAATCAAGCCAACATTTGCTGCGGGCCATCCATAGTTATCCTGGAGGACTGTGTCATAGGTTAAGGACATTCCTATCGCAGCTTCCAGGACAGCTGATGATAAAAGTGTGGCGTAAATGATCCCAGGAGACGTCAAAGCCTGCAACATATGGTACCAAGTCTGTAGCACAGTAGCCACAGGGGGGTTTCCAGTATGACTCCAAGGTTTAATCATCTCTCCGTATGACTTTTCGGGCCTCGGCTCATCTGGAACATTGTCCCTGTTCTCGGCAGCAGCATTGGAGCTGATATAAGCCTGGGCTTCTTCACCTGTCAAGACACGTGTGACACCAAAGTTATCGGTGACAATGACTGAATCGTTTATTACATGTGCGGAGCGACGATAGGCTGTTTCAAAACATCCAAAGAATGCGACTATTCCCCCTGCACCGATGGTGATGACGAATATCCAGTAGTACCATCGCCATCCCAGAGCAGCGACCTCATAGGAGCTTGCCAGATTCATGCAGCTGCTCACAATAGTCTGAGTTGCCCAGTACAGCCCGTAGATATTTCCTGGCTGATGAACAAAAGTTACTTCAGACAAAATGAGAGGCAGTAGCTATAAGGAATCCTAAGATTAGTGGGTGTCGTCTGTAGTGGAGGGTTAAACTGAACCCACAGATTCTGTAGCACCAGTCGCAGCGCCTTGTATGATCCTTAGAGCAAGGTGTTGCTCGTATGTCTGGGTGAGTTCACATCCAATTGTTGCTCCTAGAAGCACCGTGATGGCCATGTGACTGGGCGTCTGCCAAAGGCTAATCCAAGAGGTAAGATGACATAGTTTCCTGTTGTACAAGTATAAGTCAGTTCATTGATATGTACTGGGCTCTGGTCTTTGAAGCTCTTACCAATGCCTATGAACAAAGAAGGGAACGTTGTAAGCCAGGCTACTTCCGTCTCACTAACTCCTTCCGGGGCATAGAGCGCATCGAAGACGCCCAGGACGGATCCCAGTCCCCCAGTGACAGACAAGGACATCATAGCTATTCGCATAGTTAGAATACATCTCAGTGGTCTAACACCTAAGGTTTCGAGGAAGCCACATACAAAACCAGCAGCGACTCACGATAATCCCCAACTTTGCTATAAAGGGGAAGTTCAAAGGATCATTTGGATCCTTGCTTGGAATAGGCAAGCGCCGAATCTCCCCCGAGGAGTCAACTAGGACATCGTCATGGCCTGGTGGTACGTCCGAAGTAATATCCTCGGTAAATTCGACGCTTCCTTTCTCAAGCTTCGACAAAGACATGATGAAAGGATCAGTTTGGGCTTTTGAATTTCCAAATACAGCAGCAGATGATCAGGACGACCCATCTTGGCAGCTATATGTGATTTGCAATCGCTATGCAATGAGTGGGAACGAGATAGAGTTGTGCCCACATAGCGTTACCCCGTGGGGAAACGTGGACATTTACCCCGCTAATAAAAGTGGAGGTGCCGCTTCTTTAACTTCTCCCATTGACTTTCCCCAACCACCGAATTAGCTTTCTGGGTAAGTGGGCACTCTAAATCTCCACGAACTCTCTAACAGAGTCTAGATACGCGAGTTGGACCATTTGACGATACGATGACCTCCCCATCGACTCCGTTTCCCATTGAAAACATTCCCTTTGGGGTCATTTCAACTCGCGAGAATCCCACTCTTCGGTGCGCGACAGCACTCCATGACGATGCGATCGACCTCGACGCTCTAGAAAAAGATGGGTTTTTTGACTCTATACCGGGCTTTGAGAAAGGAGCGATCTTCTCGCAGGTGATTACTCCATCAAAGTATATAGAGCCTCTTGATCTTGACTGGCAGAAAATAAACAGAGCCATCTAAATGCTTTTGCATCACTTCCTATTACCAGTCGCCGTGAAGCACGGCAACTCCTATGCGACTCTCTACCGCGACTAGCTGCTCTTCCAGCCACGCGGGATCAATTCTTCATCCCACTGGACCGCATCCAGAACCACTACCCTATGCAAACGGCTAATTTTTCGGACTTTTATTGTTCATTGGAACACGCCCAGAATGTATCGTTTATTAGCCAGTCGTCTATACCTACATAATCTGAAGAAAGTCAGCTAATATATGAAAACACAGTGCTCTGAAATTCTTGGTATACCAGGTTCGCCGAACTGGCATGTTATCCCAAGTGTCTATAATGGTCGTACTTCCAGTCTCAATGTTGACACTACCCTGACTCGTCCGCATGGTGTTATCAAAGACGAAACTGGGAGTGTATCGTTCAAGCCTACCAAGAGACTGGACTTTGAACTCGAAATGGGAGTTTTCATCTCCCACCCTTTGGAGCGTGGCCAGATTCTTGATATCCAAGCTGTGAGAGATCACATATTTGGGTTTGTGATCTTGAACGACTGGTCAGCGCGTGACATACAAGGCTTCGAGATGGCACCCCTCGGCCCATTTCACAGTAAAGGGTTTAGCACAACCATCTCGCCGTGGATTATCACTATGGATGCACTTGAATCGGTCCAGAGTTCGGTCATGGTTCACCAGGATCCAGCTCCCTTGCCGCATCTAACATGGAAAGGCAATCAAAATGAGGCGACTTTTGACATTGATCTAAGTGCCCGTATTATTCGTGAGTACAAATAGCATTTGGTCGGAGTTACATGCATTAACGTGAAAAGGGAATGGTAATACTTATAACGTCACTTCGACAAATCTGAACGAGCTGTACTGGACTCCGTATCAACAGGCGACTCACCTTACAAGCGCAGGTGAGGGTCTCAGTACTGGTGACATCTTCGGAACGGGAACTATCTCGAGTGCGGTACGTGAATCTACCCTTAGCTGGTCTAACTCTGTATCAACTACTAACGCGCTGTTTGATGATATTCAGCGTACAGACTCCAATGGGGAGAAAACGGGCTTGGCATGTCTTGTAGAGCGATCGCTTCCAACGACTGTGCTGTCGGCTTTGAAAGAGAATCAAGTTGTGTTCTTGGAAGATGGCGATGAGCTCATAATGGAAGGATGGTGTGTCAACAAGAAAAATGGGGCGAGGTTTGGCTTTGGTCAATGCCGGGGCACTGTTACCCCAGCTGTCAAATTGAGACATTAACTCAACCTTTCTACCAGCGTTGGATTTTGGATGTGGATATAGCTACGGCTTCTTATCCTATGGTCACAATCCTAATAGCTTTCATTACCATATGTCTATTTCATTATACAAAAATGATATAACTGTATCTATGTAGACCTCTCCGCCACAACCTCATTAAACTCCCCAATCTCGTACAACAAAGAAGGCTTGAGCCCAGCCAATTTCCAACATCCATCGACCTTAATATACCGTTGCTCCATATACGACTTCCCATCACTCGTCTTATCGACTTGTTTCTTCAGCGTATGAGAACCCTCCATCCATCGGCCATGGCCAGCAATCTGTTGCCACTCGACCACAATCTCGTCTTTAGAAACAAATTTGAAGTACGGTTGCCCCAGCAAGTGCTGTGTCAAAAGGTTCTTGTTGCCGAGCAATTCTAGTGAGAGGAATTCGGCGATGAGTTCCTCGGGCCCACAAACCTTCATTGGAATGGTTGTGGAGACGAGACGATAATCTACCTCAATTGTCGGAGCAAGCACAGCACGCAAGCGTTCGGCATCATAAAGACGGTCAGTATATCATTTCTTGAGGATGACTAGGCTAGATCAAGCGTACTTTACGATCATAGCCGTCTGCGAATGTGCGTGCTGATTGGACGATTGTGATGTAGTCGCGGAACTCGAGGTTCTCGGGGATATAGAGTTCAAAAACTATTGCGACTGAGTATTGTAGTTAGAGTCAATTTGTCTTTTTATATAAAATGCAACGCGCTAGAAGCATTCGTGTACATAGAGTAGAATCAGGTCGTTTCCACGTTTAATACAGGAGCTGCGGCGAGTGGGCGGGTGGGCACGCCCGAAGTGGGACCCGAGCGGAGTGAGTCTCGGTGATCTCCACATTTCATGCATAACCAGAATGACTACGGTGTATATGAATAACTGCAGATTCAGAGCTCAGGCAGGCTAGCAAGGCTAGAACTACATATTTCGGCTTAAATCTCAGGTCAACAAACTTCAAACCGCTTTATGACACGTGGTGTCTATTCAACAGCTCCACTCGACTTTCCAAGATTTTGGAGTCCAAATTTTGGGCTAAATGCTAGTGGCTCATTGAAGTCTGCCGATCGCATGAAATACCACCCATCGGGTGACCAAGATAAGAGTGCTCAGACTTGGGATGCGGAACAGCCCGTGTCTCCGCACGCTTTGACAACGAGAACTTCGTAACCAAGCGGGCCTCTTGTTAGTAGCTCTGCGGTATTTGCACAAAATAATACTCGTTCCGGTAGTATCTGGCAGGGATCCAGCTAGTGTAGCTTCAAGCGGCATGCAATTCCGGTCTGAAAACTGGACCTGATAACCATGGAGAGAGGGGTTCTTTATACTTTTTCTCCACCTGTACTTTCTGATCGGAAGCGGGCTCTTATTAGAGATGGTGTGTCGCTACTAACGATTAATTCAATTTCAAACATTTCAAGTGCACAATGGGACTTCATGAAAACACACACCTGTCGTGACCACGTCGGTTGATGTGGAAGCTAAGAACGCATTAGCGGCGGGAAAGGCTGATGCGGCGTTGGAATTCCTCCACAGAGAAGACATTGCCGTTTGTGTCGATGTTGATGAGAAGGTACTCGTGCGGAAGATTGACTGGATGATTATGCCTTTGATGTGGGCTGCGTATAATCTGCAGTTTCTGGATAAGGTGCTCAGCTCAGTAAGTAATGAACTCAAGGTAGTGAGGATACAGATCTGACATGTGGAAAGTAAACTATGCTTCCGTAATGGGTTTGTTGAGCGACACAAATATGAAGACGAACCAGTACTCGAATCTCACGCTAGCTTTTTATTGCACATATTTGGCCTTTGAGCTTCCGACGGGCTTTCTAATGCAATGGTTGCCCACGGCAAAATATCTGGGCTTCAATGGTATGTATGCAATTGTATTATTGAAGAAAATCATACTGATTGAGAATCAGTGGCAATATGGGGCCTCATGACAACTTTGAACTGCACTGCAAGGAACTTCGGCGGTTTAATGACCTTGCGAGTCCTTTTGGGCTGCTTTGAGAGTGCAATTGCTCCAGCGTGAGACTATCTAACATCCAACTACACCAACTCCCCTCTTAACATCTAAACAGTCTCATCTTAATCACTTCTATGTGGTATAAACGAAATGGTACGTCCATCCCACTCAATTCACGAATTGAACCCCCTCTAACAGTTAACAGAGCAACCCAAACGCTTTGGAATATGGTACCTTGGCACCGGAACCGCCTCCATGATGGGTGCTCTAGTTGCCTATGGCCTTCTCTTCTATACCGGGGACAATTTCAAATCGTGGCAGATCATGTTCCTCATCTTTGGGATCATCACCATCGCCGTTGGAATCAGCATCTTTGTCTTTCTCCCTGATAACCCCATGACATCCCGTCTCACCCACGAAGAAAAGATCTTCGCCATCGAGCGTCTACGCGAGAACCAAACCGGCATCGAGAACAAGCACTTCAAATGGGCACAGTTCGTTGAGGTCTTCAAAGACCCACAGACCTATCTCATCGCCGTGATCGTAACGGCAATGGACGTTCCAAACGCTGCAATCAGCAGCTTCACCTCCTTGATCATTAAAAACATCGGCTTTACAACCAAGCAGACCGAGCTGTTAAATATCCCCAATGGAGCCGTCAGTATCGTCGCTATCCTGATTACAACGTGGACAGCCTCCCGATATGACCAGCGTTGTCTCTGCATCATCGCAGCGCTACTCTGTAGTCTCTTGGGCAGTTGCCTTCTTGCCTTTTCGGCCAAAGACATGAAAGCCACCCAGCTAGCGGAGAGCTATCTGATCCAGGCTGATGGTTCTGCTTTGCCGTTAATTTATTCACTTGTCAGCGCCAATGTTGCGGGTCACACCAAGAAAGTGTCTATGAATGCCATCATGCTTATGTCTTTCTGTTTGGGTAATATTCTCGGTCCGCTGACCTTCCGAACCAAAGACGCGCCAAATTACACACCTGCGAAGATTGGAATTGTAGCAACCCTTGCGGTCACCATTGTTACTTCTGTCTTACTGCGGTATTACTATATTTGGGAGAATCGTCGGAGGAACCAGCAACATGAGGGGGAAGTTCGCCAGGAGAACTCGGGATTCTTGGATATGGCGGACCGGAATAATAGACAATTTCGCGTGAGTCTTCTGATCTTTGATAATTTGGACTTGTACTGATCGTCTGCAGTATAAAATCTGATTTCGACTATCTAATTTTAGAGTAAATAGTGTTGGGCTTGGGTGATCTACTTCCAATCGCTTAGGATATAAGGAATACATTACTGTCCAGATACTTCCCTAGTAGTTACTATTTGTGAGGCCTTGAAAACTCTGTATCTTGCAGATAGACCTGCTCGAGATCAATCGGTATTAACAAGTAGGTAAAATCTTGAAATTTATCAAACTCTATATAATGACATTAGAATAAACACTCTATATAGCTATGCAACAAACCCTGAACAGAAATCACATTAAGCCGCAACCTGAGTAGCCTTGTATTCAGCACTGAACTCATAATCGATATAACCAACAGGGTCCTTGGGCCGGTAGAACATATCACGATCATAAGGCGTAAGTGGAACGTTACTCTTCACCCGGAAGGGCAAATCAGGGTTGGCGATGTAAGACCGACCAAAGGCGACCAAAACATCATGATCCTTATAATGGACATCAACAGCCTCGCGCGCTGAATCAGGCTTGTAACCGCCAGCCACCATGATAGGGCCAGCCTTCTCATAAGCCTTGAAAAAGAAATCCAAGTTCTCGCTCGCCTCAACGTCGGTATTACCGGAAATCCGGGCCTCAACAACGTGAGCATAAGCAAGCTTCAATTGCTTCAACTGTTCCGCCAGGTAAGTGAACTGCGGCAACGGGTTCTCCATCCGCATACCCTGGAAAGGGCTGAAAGGACTCAACCGGATACCAGTCCGGTCCGCACCAACGGCCTCAATAACAGCCTTGGTAACCTCAACGGCGAAATGAGCGCGGTTCTCCACGCTGCCGCCCCACCGATCCGTCCGCTTGTTGCAAGTATCTTGAGTGAACTGATCAATCAGGTAGCCATTGGCAGCATGGATCTCGACACCGTCAAACCCGGCCGCAATGGCATTCTTCGATGCCTGCGCGTAATCCTGGATCCATTCTTGGATCTCGGATTCCGTTAGCGCACGCGGCACGGGGCCGTCGGCCTCAGCGGGTACCGCGCTGCTGGACACTGTTACGAAATCGTCTTTTGATTGAGTTGCGTCTGGCTGTGCGACTCGGCCAAGTGCCCATAGCTGGAGATAGATGTAGGAGCCCTTCGCGTGTACGGCGTCGGTAACTTCCTTCCAGGCGGCAATTTGACTTTCACTCCAGATGCCGGGTACGTTAGGGTAGCTGCCTCCGCGGGCTGTGATTAATGTTGCTTCGCTGACAAGGAGGGTACCTGGGGTCGAGGCTCGTTGGGCGTAGTATTCTTTGACGAAGGGGAGTGGGACGTGGCTGTCGTCGGCGCGGAAGCGGGTTAAAGGAGCTAGGGTTATGCGGTTGGAAAGCTCCATGCGACCGACTTTGAGGGGCTCGAAAAGTTTCGTCATCTTTGATATTTGAGATATAGAATGCAATTCAAAAAGGCAAAATGCAATTTATGTAAAGTGGCTCTGTTCAATACAGATTTACATGCATGGGTCACAGCCATGGCTTTATACGTAGCCATCAATGGGCCCACTGGGGGTGTTGATTTCCAAGCAAGTATGGAGAAACGGAGACTTTTTGTCTTGAAATTTAGCGAAATTAAAGTTCTGATTTGTTCGCCACATGTTAAAGGGTGGATACGGCCGGAGCAGACGGAGAATGGCTGACAAACGCTTGATTGGTTTCTGAAGGTTTCTACGGTTCCAAGATTTTCTTGCAATGTGGAGACAACCCTTTCGGTATGAGGATTAATAATCTTATTAATCCTTCAATAGTTCTGGTATCACAGACTCGGAATTGCTGGACAGGTCATACAGATCACGAGTCGCCCCGAGATAGACCTTGAACGATATACAGTATCTTGCACAATAACGCCATGTTCCCTGGACCGGCCATGGGATAATGCCTAGGTATCACAAAAGGTCAAATATAGCCCCGATGTACTCCAAAATTATTAATCATCTTTCCACATGTCACCGTTCTAAACGGCGAGCCGTAGTTTCCAGTTGCTCATTAAATGCGCGGACCTGGTTGAGCAATCCGCCCTGTGCTCCCGGTGCTCGACTGCTCACATCCTCGGCCACGGTGCGGAGCTTAAACTCCAGATCTGCCGGGGAAGGATTAGTGGTTAATGAGGGCCGGTGTTGACTGCGATCTAGCGCAAGTTCAAGGCTGTGGAGGGAATTGTTGATGGTGGTGCGAGACTGTCCAATTGTTAGTGGATGGTTCAACTGATAGAGTCAAGTACCAAACTTACGTTTCTTGCATTCTCCTCTTCCATATGCTTGTC
Organism: Penicillium longicatenatum; assembly: GCF_028827895.1. Lineage (NCBI taxonomy): Eukaryota > Fungi > Ascomycota > Eurotiomycetes > Eurotiales > Aspergillaceae > Penicillium > Penicillium longicatenatum. Next base: position 1,780,756 of record NW_026643120.1, on the reverse strand, counting down.
ACGCACTGCATCCATCTGTAGAGCAATGCTCTCTCGTTCCCGCCGCACCTTGTATAGATGGCTCCGCAAATCCATCATTTCGCGCTTGGTCTTCCTGAGCTGCACACCAAGCACAAAATTGCTATCAAGCATCTCGCTCAGGTCCAGCAGGCGTCCATCAAGTTCAGAGCCAAAGGCTTCGACAGCCCTTCGTTTGCGTGTCCACTCCGCCCGCCGTTGTGTGTTTGTTTCGTTCGCTATTCCGTTATTGAGAGCCGTGAGCGTCTTCTCCAGTGTTTCACGACAGATTTGGCTCAAAACATCGGCCGGGTTAACACCACCGCGATTAGGAAGCTTGGTCTTTTGGCGAGTGGAGAGCTCATCGGCAGACTCTTCATCCTCGTCGCCAGAACCAGCTGATGTGTACATTGCACCGAGCGCTGAAGGATTAAATAAACGATGCACAGTAACAGGGACCGTTTCGCCACGAGGCTCTCTTGGTTTCCGACGTTCTTGAGCGGTCTCGGTCTCAGCTTCCGCTTCCCTAGTCGTAGTTTCGGGTTCTTCTGCCGCTCTGCTCTTCTTTGTTTTTCCCCGACGAGCCTTCGATGGTGCAGGTTCATCCTCCTGGTCTGGCTCAGGTCTAGGTTCGCTCTCATTATTCGGTTGTTCCTCTAGAGCTATAGATTCCGGCTCTGCTGCCGACTTGCTCTTCTTCCCAGGTCTCCCCCGGCGTGGTTTTGATGGTTCGGGTGCATCCTCCTGTTCCGCGGACTCGGGCCTAGGCTCACTCTCGGTGCTAGGATATTCTTCTGAAATTGTAGAATCCGGCTCGGATGTCGGCGTGATCTTCTTTCCAGGTCGTCCACGATGTGATTTTGATGGTTCGGGTGCATTTTCTTGTCCTGGCTCTGGTCGATGCTCAGTCTCAGGGTTTGTTTGGTTTTTGGGAGCTGTGGGCTCTGGCTCTGGCGCTAGCTTATTCTTTGCAGGTCTTCCGCGACGAGACTTTGATGGACCAGGCTCCGCGTCAGGTTCTGTTTCGGGACGTATCTGTGCTTTTCCATCGGCCTTTTTTCCAGAAAGCGAAGGCCGACCACGGCGTGGCTTTGATGGTCCGGATTCTATGTCTTTCCCAGCCTCTGGAGGCCGTTTCAGCCCTTGGTCCTTCTGTGCTTCTCCATCATTCTTCTTTCCGGAAAGCGATGGCCGACCACGTGGACGTTTAGCTTTGGAGGGGGCATTGCTTTGAGTAACCTCGGGTCGAGACTCTGCTCCAGCTTCTGGGGGAGCCTTTTCTTCCACAGCTTGAGCCGGCGCGCGTCCTCCATTTTCAGCACGACCTTTGCGACCTTGAGTCTTTTTTGTCGTCTCGGACGATTTTTGAGCTACAGGTGTGTCTTCGGTTGCAACATCAGTCACATCCAGGGTGTTCGGCTGGTGACTTCGGTCTGGTTGAATAACAGCAGCCTCTTCTGATTGATTGGCGTCGAAGGCATCGGTCGTGGTGGATTTGGCTCGCGGGATTCTTGTCTTCTGATTGCGAGGTCCCTGAGAAGACGTCGAGGGATTTGCTTTTTCAATCATTTGCTCTTCTTCACTTTCCTCTGGGGCCTTGTCAGCTTGCGGTGGTGATCGGCTCTTTCGCTGCTTCTGGCTCGAGGGGTCTGTAGAATCAACAACTGTAGGATCAACAATAGGCTGGGCCTCTTGTAGTGCATCCTTGGGTGACCGGAACTTTTGAGGGAGCGTTTTCTTGGTAATCTCTGTTGTGTTGCCCAGCTTGGGGGTTTGTGTTGTGCTTGGGGTTTGCTCTGGCTGTGCCGTAGAGTCCGCATTAATTGTCCCTGCGCTACCATCTACCTCGGCTTCAGTATTCAGAGGTTCTTCTGGCAGCGTTGGAGAGTCGGGCGCATCGATCTGGGCATCTTGTACATCTGACATGGAGATATCGGCTTCATGGCTTGCTTGTGCTTGTGCTTGTGCTTGTGCTTGTGCTTGTGCTTCTGTGACCACTGAGCCGCCATTCTGAATTGGCTCTGAGGTGTCAGCAACAGGTTCCGGGACGCTCTGCTTTGAGGGGGTATCTCGTGGCTCTGGAGAGTCTCCAATAGAATCAGCATAAGAGATTATCAGCTCTGTATTCAACCACGCACTTAGTCTTCTTCTTTTGTTGCTTCGCGGCACTTCGGGCCTTTCGTCGGACGGTATGTCATACGTTGAAGGCCGCCGAGGAAGATTATTGCGCGCGCTTCCAGGTGTACGCTGAGACTGAATTATCGTCCGCGATCCAGGTTGCGAAGAGACCTTTAGCGACTGCGGTGTTGCAGCCCTCGGCGCTGGCGCGGGCGCGGGCTGTGTTTGCGATTTCTCGGGTTCGGGGAATAATGAGATGGGAGCAGAGCCTGATGGACCGGGCGCTGGAGCTCCAAATGAGAATCCGAAATCGACTGCTTTAATTTGGCGCGTTCTAAATTCTTGGTCAGTTCAAGCATCCTGTGTTATTGTTTCGCGGGGTAGAGCGCGTACCCAGCTCCACGCTGTCGCATTTGCAACCGCTCCTCTCGCGCTATACAACATTAGCTATCATACTTGGGATTCGTCCGAAGCATTCTGGTCATACTGGATTCCATGGTGGAGGAACGGCGTCGAGGTAGACGCGTCGTGTTGGTGATGCAAGAGCAAAGACCGCGGCGGTCGGGAGTTTATCGGTATCAGAGCTGATCCTGATCCATTTTTATCCCAACTTCTCCGCAACGCTCTAAGGAAACACCTTCCCACGCCTTCCCCTCCATATCTCCGCAAATCAAACTCCCAATGGGTTGGTTTTCAGGAGAAAGCAAAAATGATCCCGTGAAGAAGCTCGACCCGGGCCTCCGAGAATACCTCGAACAAGAGCGACCGGACAAATATGTGCCTGCGCCGGACGTACAGCAACCAGCTACCCCATCGCCCAACCCCGAGTCAGACAATTCCTCGAAGCCAGCCGTCCCTGCACAGTCACTCTACCAAGATGGCCGTTACGCGGATCTGTGGAAGACATACAAGCCCCCGGTCAATGCGGACGGAGGCGATGGCGTCCGCGGAGCCGCACGAGTAATTGAGAAGTTCAAGGAGCGTGGCGATACAGTGCAGCGGGCAGCGATGGAGAACTGCGCTATGGAGCATGAGGCCCTTACTTTATGCTTCCAGACTGGAAACTGGCGCAAGCAACTCGAATCGCGATTGACTATGTGCGCGGAGCAGAATGGCACCTTCTCGCGATGCTTTACAACTCAGAGTGTGAGTTCCTTTGATGACGACCCTCCTCCAATTGCAAAATACTGATACCTGGCTAGAAATTCCTCCAGGCCTTAGGCTACGCAGCCTCGTTCGAGTATGACGCCGAGAAAGAGGAACGGATTCAGATGCACGCCGACAAGCTCTACCACCAGATGCTGGACTATGAGAAACGAGTGGAGGAAGCCAAAGCTGCTGGCGCCGAGCTGCCACCAATTCAGTCTCTCTTTAATCCTGAGGCCACTAATAGCTCATCAACAACGGACAAAAAGACCCAGGCGGTCATCGAGATCCCCGGAGGCGAGTCTATCCCAGCTGGCTTTAAGCCCTCTAAACCCCTGCAAAAGCTCACACCGCATGAGCGGGAGCTGGAGATCCGAGCCTATAATGCTCACCTTGAGCAACAAAAGCTGTACGCTGAGGAGGCCAGTCCATATATGAAGACGCAATCAGACGCCCGCTCAAAGAGACAGGAAAAAGCCATCAGCTGGTTTGGCGAAACAATTGGAAAGTGGGTTTCATAGTCGTTCCTTGCAACCTTGGAAGAAAGGACATTTGTATTTGTAGTCTATTCTCTTCTTCTGCATTCCAAGATATCTTGAAGAAATGGCAACAGGGAGGCGTTGTGAATACTGAAGATAATTATATATCATAGACATTAAGTTGTTCCCGAGGCCCACTTTGGGTTTCTTAGAAATTGCGAGGACGTTATCTATCTCCAAGCCCAAGTGCTCAAGCCCCAGGGCTGCAGTTATTCCAAGATTGATCCAGTTGAACGTGGAGGCGGAATTGTGTGCAGACTGCAATGCAATCCGTGCCCGTTGAGTGGCTCATATCTAATCGGCCTCGTCGGTCGCGTTCCCGCGCAAACAACTCGAAGCATCATCGAAACTCCCCTTCATCACCTTCTAACTTCCTTCCCCCTTCTCTGTTCTCTCTTCTTCCACTGATTCCTCTACTTCCTAATTTTAATTATCTCCTTCTATTTCCAACCACCTCCGCGTCGAGCTACACAAGCCATCCTTCCCCCATCCACCGGCCGGGGCCGAGAGACCTCGTTAAATTGGCTCGGATTTCTTGAAAAGCCACTGTGGAATCTATCCTGCACACCCTTTCCCAGGACTGGTGGCTCTGAGGAACAGCTTGTGAGCTGTATTACTCACCATGAAGGCCTCTGCTCTACTGATCTCATGGCACGACGACAATGTTCCCATTTATTCCGTGCATTTTGACCCCAATGGCAAGGGTCGCCTAGCAACTGGTGGAAAGTGAGTACCCATACAATTTCCGAATCCATTTGCACGACTGACAGTGATTCTCTAGTGATAATAACGTCCGAGTACGCCGCCGAACTTCCACCCTCCGTTACCCTGCCCCCCATGAACCCTGTCTGACACCTTAATAGCTCTGGAGAGTCGAATCCACCGGGGAAGAACGAAAGGTTACATATCTGAGTACCCTCATCAAACATACTCAAGCAGTCAATGTGGTCCGTTTTTGTCCAAAAGGTATAGTTTCCCATGACACGCCCCTCGGACATTAATCTGACTTGATGCAGGTGAGATGCTGGCATCTGCTGGAGACGACGGCAATGTCTTGCTCTGGGTGCCATCGGAGCTGCAGACACAGCCTGCTCTGGGAGAAGACCGGTCAGATGATAAGGAGACTTGGCGAGTGAAGCACATGTGCCGCTCGTCCGGTGCGGAGATCTACGATTTGGCTTGGTCGCCCGATGGAGTGTTTATTATGACCGGAAGCATGGACAACATTGCCCGCATATACAATGCGCAAACTGGTCAGTCTTCAACCTCCAGATTGTGCGTTATATCTGGCGATAAAACTGACAATGGAGTTCTTAGGGCAAATGGTCCGACAGATTGCAGAGCATTCGCACTATGTCCAAGGCGTCGCGTGGGATCCGCTCAACGAATTTGTCGCAACTCAGTCATCCGATCGATCTGTTCACATTTACAGTTTGAAGACGAAAGATGGCCAATTTACACTGACTCCCCATGGCAAGGTTCTCAAGATGGATCTACCTGCCAAACGAATCTCATCCAGCAGCCCTGCTCCGGAGCCCATCAGCCGGCCGCAACATAGTACAAGTAACCCAATTGCAATTGCTTCACCCGCTCCCTCTACGCCGGGAACCCCGATGGCATCAAATTTACCTATGGATCCTCCACCGGTTTCCCACAGCCGACGTTCTTCATTTGGTTCATCACCATCGATTCGACGCTCGGCATCTCCCGCCCCATCTTTGCCGTTGCCTGCTGTGAAGCCTCTGGAAGTCTCTTCCCCAAGTCTTCATGGAGGCCTCGGAGTGAGGAATACTAGCATCTATGCCAATGAAACCTTCACTTCATTCTTTCGCCGGCTGACCTTCGCCCCTGATGGAAGCTTGTTGTTCACGCCCGCTGGTCAATATAAGACCTCCCATGTCTCACCTACCGATCCTTCCAAGACAACAGACGAGATCATCAACACAGTGTATGTGTATACGCGTGCCGGCTTCAACAAGCCGCCAATTTCCCACCTTCCTGGCCACAAGAAGCCCTCTGTTGCTGTCAAATGCTCTCCGATTTTTTACACGCTAAAGCAAGGCACTCAGTCTGCCAAGCACCTCACTATCGATACCTCGACTGAAGAGTCAATGTTTCCTCCGTTACCGGGTCCAGTTGTATCAGGAAATACAAGCCAAGCTCCCAAGGACGCGGCCACAGGTGACAACCTGGCATCTCAACCATCACAACAAACCGAGAACAGCAACAATGCGGGGCAAGGATCCCCAGCCCCCGTTTTTGCGCTTCCTTACCGCATCGTCTATGCTGTAGCTACACAGGACGCCGTTTTGATCTATGACACACAGCAGCAAACTCCTCTGTGTGTGGTAAGCAATCTGCATTTTGCAACTTTCACCGACTTGACCTGGTAAGTTCCTTTTGACTTTATTTTGACTCTTAATACAGAACTAACGATATACAGGTCGGATGATGGCTTGACATTGCTCATGAGCTCTTCCGATGGGTTTTGTTCAACTCTCTCGTTTGCACCCGGGGAGCTAGGCCAGGTTTACACAGGATTGGCTGCATCTGCCCTTTCTGCCCTATCTGGCACCTCAAGCACTCCTTCAAACCATGTGACCCCTTTACCTACCCCGAATCATGCTCCATCCCCCATCAAGCCTGCCCACCCGCAAGCCAGTAGCGGAAACTCGGCACCCAGCACCTCTCAGGCACCTCCGGCTAGCCCTGCACGATCCAATTCCGCTTGCTCGGTTGCAACACAATCATCAAACCAGCAGTCCGGCGCTGTGGTGAACAACCCAACCCCAACTCTGGGATCTGTTCCATCAGTAACGGCCACACACTCTGCGCAGCCTTCAGCACTTCCTCTGACTACTCCACCCCAAACCCCTCTACCAATACCTGGCTCACAAGGTGGTACCAATACGCTCACGGGCACCGTACTTGGTAAACGAGACATAAGAACCGCTAGCGAGTCTGAGAAAGAGGAGAGCAAGGGTCCAGAAGTTACCCAGGCCCAACAGCCAAAGAAACGCCGAATCGCGCCAACTCTTGTCTCAACCAGCACCGACGCAGCACCTCCATCCAAAGATGACGCCGGAAACACAGGAACTGGTGGCTAGATGCGATCTTTTGTCCATTGACGCATCCTTTTCAACGAGTCATCTCGAACTTGGACCATCAGTAAACATCCCAGTTGCTGCTGCCGAAATCAACGATTCATGTTTCCACCTCTTACGGTTTGTATTCTCAATCTTGTGATATTTGCCCTGCATTTCCCTACATCTTGTTTTTCTCCCTCATGTCCCATTCACTTCTCTGGGTTGTCTGCGTTCAGAGTGGATCTCTGTCCCGGATACACCCTCTCGGGTTGATTTGTCTCGACGTTCATTGCCAATACACATTGCGCCTCTCGCACTCCTACCATTAGGATCCGTGCATTGCGCTAACTAGGACCAACTTGATTTTGTGTTTCTCATATGGTGCCTTGGCTTCTTTGTCATTACGTATGGGCGCGGCGCGTTTTACCCCTTGATTTTTGGTAATGCTGTTAGTATTATTACTCATGTTCGATTCTCAAAAGAGGATGGTCTTATGTTCTTTTCTTTTTTTCTTATCAATTGATGACTCACATGTATCTGCGCCGTGTGTATGTGATTATTAGTTCGGGTGCTACCTAGCAGTAAGTTGGGCACTGGGAATGGCTTTGACCCCATTTAGGCGTTCTATTTACTAGAATCCGAGTCGTCGACTTTCCATTTGTTTTTTGGGTGTATTTGTAATATTTGTGTGTCCTTTGGGGCCAGGGATTGGTTCGACGCATGTAGAAATATTTAAGCACATTGCCTCGACCCTAATTTATTTGGCCAAGTGAGCCACGGGGAGAAGAGTTAACAGCAGAATAGCTCGCAGCGGAGAAACTCCAAGTTCTTGATCCATCTTTCCAATGTATTTATTATTCATTGAAGCGATCCCGTAGCCAAGTCCGTGTTCGTTTCCTTGTAACAATATCACAGGATACACATATATGGTATGCCAGTAATAATATAGAAGTAAGTCCCAGGAAAAGACCGACATGAAGAGAAACGGCAACAAAGAGACTACAGAGGAGACATGTAAGTAAGAGAGAACCTGCAGACATGCATATCAGTACCAGAAGCAGCAATCATCCCTACGCTCCGAGATCTCTGCATCTCGAAGCCACGCCAACAAGATGCGGAAACACCAGCAGCCGCAATACGTCCAACAACGACAATCCTGTTGGCAGGACGGCACTCGCTTCGGTGGCATGCGTGCCAGCTGTAACAGTCGTCACAGTCCGAGCCTTATATCCGTCTCCATGTCCATTTCCATTTCCATTTCCATTTTGATGTCCGTTGCCATTGCCATTGCCATTGCCATAGACACCTTGCACACTAGTCAACTGATTCGCCCACCGAAACAAACTTTCATCTCCTCTCGCCCCACCCGCCACAAAGATAAAGTCAGCCGACTCATCAGCTGGCAAGCGTTCCAGCAGGATCGAGGCCGCAGCAGCCTTGGAGGCATGTAGTGGCTCCACGCTCACAGCACTTATATCGCGTACAACGCGGATAGCCTCGCTACCGCGTGCACCGTTTATCTGGTCTGCTAGCTCGGAGGCTTGGTGCGCGGCGAGATCGCGATCAAGAGCGTGGGTGTAGTCGAATGTTAGTGAACAGCGGCGTTCCTCGATTGTGCTGCCTTCTGTGCGTTCTTGGAAGTACTCGATTACCTTGCGGATGCCAGCGCGCCAGTCACTTGTGCCTGTGACGTCGACGAGGGCCTCCCAGGCCGCTTTTACGCTTTCTTCGTCTTGAAGTTTAGAGCTGGGTCTAGCGAAACAGCCATTCTCGGCGATTAGCCCGACGCGCGGGGAGAGGGTGCGAGCTGTGTCGTCGAGTTGTTCGGGGCTGTTCTTGCTGGTTAGATAGACTGTGTTTTTAGGGTCGAGAACTAGAGCTTGAATGAGGTCAGTTGCTTCTGTGGATGGGTGAGTTTTGTCGGGGATGAAGGTCGCGCCGTCTTCGAGAAAGAAGATGCGTTTACGTGCGGCATGGTAGGACTCTTTGAGAGTGTCTAGCCGGAGGGGAGTGACTGCGTGTGTCTCGCGAGACTGTTGCATGCTGTGGGCTTCGGTGAGTGCGCTTTGAATGGAGGAGAACCAGGCGAGGGCTGTGTGTGGGGCTTTGCGTTCTAGAAGGAACTCCCAGTTTTGCTGTCTTTGCTCTGGTGACATTTCCAGTGCTGTATTGATCGCATCGGCGCATTGTTTGTAATCCCATGGATTAACAAGGAGCGGGTGGCCGTGAAATATGGATGCACTACCAGTGAACTCGCTCAGTATAAGAGAGCCGTGCTTCTGGGAAACGAGCTGCCCATCTTGACAGTGGACGAAGTCGTGGCTTGTGAGGTTCATTCCTTCACGAAGATTGGTGACCATGTATATCTCCGCCACACTCATCAGTGCGAGAAACTGAGAATAACTGATATCTTGTTTCAGAAGAACAAAGGGAGAATGGGTGAGTGTGGAGTAGACTGAGTTGATCCTCATGGCAATTTTTGAGACCTGAGCTTCCAGCTCTGGAATCTCCGATGCCGAAGATGCCACTTGAACAAGGACCACCTGTGTCGGACGAAATATTAGGAATTGTGATCAAATATCAGCCCCATCACGATATAATAAAGAACTTACATTCTCTCTCCATTTGGGATAGCTTTCCAGAAAGAGCTCATAGGCCTGGAGCTTCTGCTTGATACCCCCAGGTGCATCGAGCCGATCGCGAGCAACAATCAGGTGCTTCCCTCGGTATTTCTCATCGATGTTCGAGATCCAGTCTTTTACCTCAACAGATTGGCGCAGTGCATTGAGTGACTGATAATCAATTCCCAGAGGATAATTCTTGACCCGCACAAACCGGTGATTGACTTGTACACCATCAACGGAAACCTGCAATTGCCGGAGCCGACTGCAAGAATGAATGAAATGATAACAATATTCTTCTGTTTGAAATCCAATCAAATCCGCCCCGAGGAGTCCATCCAGTAACGCATCGCGCGAGTTCAAACAGCGAAACACCTCCGAAGAAGGGAACGCCGAGTGCAGGAAGAACCCGATTCTTGCCCGCGGCAGCTTCTTCCTCAGAAGTGCCGGAAGTGCGAGCAGGTGATAATCATGCACCCAGATAGTGTCTCCCGGGCGCCAGTGGTTCGCGATGGTCTTGGCGAATGCTTCATTCACCTTGAGGTATTGTTTCCACGAATAGTCATCATACTCAGTATGACGCGGACTCTCTTGCATCTGATAATGAAGAGCGGGCCAGAGCACAGAGTGACAGAAATGGGTATAGTGGCCTTCGAATTCGCTGTCACCTACAAATACAGTCAGGGACTCGTACTCGGTCTGGAAGGTCTCGTCGATAAGATGTCGCGTCATGTCTGTCAGCGAGTCGGTGGGCATGCCTGGCGTCCCCACCCACATCTTATTTTCGAGGAGGCCTGCATTTGCCGCCGCATTAATTGCATTATGGAGACCTCCGTTTCCTTGCTCTGCTGCCTTGACGACCCAGTCCTCGGCAGAGAGTAGTGCCCGAGGGCTGCCTATTTCTGTGGGTGCCGGAGGAAGTATGCCCCCGCCATTCAGGAAGGCCGATTCCTTTGATTCTTGTCGCGAGGCTGGGCGACTTAAAATAGATGGCTCAGGGTGAACTATCGCTTTTGAGCGAGGTTGGTTGAACTTGCGGCTCTGGCCCCATGGAACGGCCCGAGGCTCGTTGGGACCAGGGCCATTAGGATCGTCCGCTAAAGGTATCTCCCCTGCTGAACGCGATATGTATGCCTTGAAGATCTTTTCGTCTTCAGTGGTCGCTCCCGGGGTAAGTTCCAAACTTGCGGACCTTTGTCGAGGCTTGTGGGTATCCGCCAGGCGACCAATGATGGGTGTGGCGCCCGATCCATCAACAGCCGCATAGCTAGGTGAAGACTTGCGACGAAGCGACTTTGCACTCTTCAACCCCGTCGACTTGAAATCAATGGTATAAGGGAGAAACCTGACAATCCCGATCGTTGAGTTCCTAGATCCGTGGATTGCGGGGTCCCGAAAAAGCGGAGACTTACAGGGATGCGATAAAGACCGTCATCTTAATGACCTCGGGATAACCTTGGAAGGTGAAAAATCTTAGGCTATTATTGATGCGCGTCGTGCATTTTGAATAGTAGATGGAGTCAAGTGGAAGGAGAGGAAGACCTCGGGTTGAGGTTGGAATGTCAGGTGAGGGGTTTATTTCAAGTTTGGGCAAGAGACGGCTACATATATACCGGGTCGAGGCCTGTATACCTCACCCTCCGCTTTGGTCTTCTGGCTGCCCGATATTTGCACATGAATATACCTCACTCAGCTATACCCGCGAACGGCCGCGCGCAGTCCCGGACTGCTGTAGTCCGACATTATCCCGAGGTGAATGTGATATTCAAGATTTGTGTTGATACTCGGGTTGGATCGGGCTTATTCCAGGGTTGTTGGCGTTGAGGGGGAGCGTTTCATCTCGCAGTCTCACCAACTACTTGATGGAAAGTCTGCACTTCTGTCCAGTCCTCTCTGCATGTCTTGCATGTGGCCTCATGGGACCCCAGTTAGGCGTTCAGGCACAAGCAGCTCGGATAAATCCCCCTGATGATCATGGCCAACCAAACCCTTGTCATAGCAAGACGGCCCGATGATGACAGCCAAGCCTGTGTGTCACTAAGGCTAATCCTGGGGTTCATATATGAACTGCAATTGTAGCCATGAATATCTTCATTCCAATGTCCACTGACTACTGGTGCTCTGGTTTCAAAGAGCTCCAAAGCGCACCCGCTCTAGCGTTCATGATAGCTGATTTCCTCACACGCAAGCTCACATATCTCGGAAGAGCTAACTACGATCATCAAAAGCCCCGAAGGCAATTCTAGTTAACTCAAATAATCGCGAATTCTGAAATTTGAAAGAATGCCAGGCTGAAAGGTTTTGTCGGAGATTAAAAAAAACCGTTAAGAAGTGGGGAAAGGTTCCAGTTTCTATTTGAGGAGTAACCTTGACAGGCTTGTAAACTATATGGAAAGCACCCGGCATGAATCCGAAAGGCCTCGACGTAAGCCAGGAGAGCCTCAGGCCTTGCAGACTAGCTAAAATATCTGTGGATAAGACTCAGGTACGTAGATCGGGAGCTTAGGTGTTCGTTTACAGAGCTCCATGCCGAAAGCCGAAATGAACATTCCACCAATAATGGCGACGGCCATGTCAAGCGCCAGCAAAACTCAGGTCGAAAATTTGACACCGAAGTTTGACCCCTGATTCGGACATCAATCTCTGCGAAGAGACCCGCTGTGATATATTATGGAATTTAGAGAGAAGAGGCTTGAAAAAAAAAAGAGACGATCCTTTCCTAAGTAGGAAACATGATAATAAATGTTTTTAGAAACAGACCCAGTCAGCTTGCACAGAAAACGGTTAGTCAGATAACGCGCAACGTAAGTCCAACGGACAGAGCCGGTGGGTGACGCGGAAGCGCAGAGTCTACGCGCGGTAGTGCCAATGCTAGTGGGCCTCATGACTCGACAAAAGTGCTGAAAAAATCTTTCCCGGCCATGGCTTTGAACTAGTGAATTGAACGTCATGCAGTTCGATGGGTTAGCTTGAGGTGAAGTGAGCAACGACGATACGTATATACGTAAACGCCAGAGGATGATCTAGGGGTTAGGCTTGGGTTCGGCAAAAGTCCGGCTGTCTTCTTTGCACATCATCTCCGCTGTATTGCGTGTCTGGTACTGGTCTGATGACATGAAGATCGAAGAGAGTAAAGGAACACGTCGAGCACGCGTCGCCATGCGGTGAATACAGAGCAGGATGGGCAAGAAGCATCACTAAATTAGTCACGGAATCTGCCGATCCTCGTGCCAAGCGCGCATCATGACAATCGGTCGTCAGACAGCGGAGTCGAAGTCTTTAAAAAGGCTTGGAAGAAAGGAGGATCCAAGAGAGCTTATACGTCACATCACAAAGATAAGCAGTCACTTAGCTGCATTGCATTTGGTCCATGCGTTTGTTTTGTAATGACGGCTTCTTGGCTCTTGGCGTGGGGAGAGATCGAATTGGCTCGTCGGCAAGATGAACCCAAATTCGGACGGAGTTGACTTTTCCCGCCAAGACGAAGGCTTGCTTAGCTTTCCCCATATGCCCGTTAAGGCTATGATTAAGGGAGTTCCTTGCATGCTTTCGTGGATTCCAAGGTTTTCGCCCAGAAATGATACGTAGGCAGATTGACCTCGCGTAAATCGAGGTAGGACTGGGGCTTCCGTCGCGTATAGAGTACGTGGTAGGGTGTACTGCGTACATGGGATGCGAGGCCTTGGAGCTGTTGTGTAGTTCTTTGCGTAAGCTGAGCCGTCCCTGACGCCATCGTGACTAGGGTGCAGCAGGTTTCCCGGATGAAATCAGAATTACTCAAAAGTGAACGGAGCACTCTCATTATATACTCGGACTGGAATTCGAATAGGGTCTGTGTACGGGGTGTCTAGGACAGAAATGAGAGAATGGGGCTCAGGGCTGATGTGGGAGGAGGCTATGGGGTTAAGCATGAAACAAAACACTTGAAACGCCGGTCGGCTTTTGGACTGAGTCATGAAGATCGGCTTGATAAAATTAGAATCACGGAATACGGAAGATGAACCAAAGAGCGAAAAGGAGAAAAAGATTTTAGACACCAACATTCTCCAATGTACAGCTAGGCTCAGGTTGTGAAGAGAAAAATCGAATGATGAGTAATCGGATACTCCAACCAGAGGAACGTCTCGGTGGGTATCGATTTGTCGGAACGAAGCGCAGGCTTGCGAATCGTGCGAGATAACCGGATGGGTCGACCCTGACCCTCTCAGGGTCCAGTCGACCGGAGAATTTTGATCTTCATTGGCAATCGGAAATATATCAAAGTGGATATGATGAAGCTGGGTTGAACAGACCGAAACAAAGGACGAAGCTCAAAATGCATAAAACGACCTGTAGAACTTAGAATACGCAGTGTAGAGGAACGTTGCATCTCGATCGACAGGAACCTCCATACCAGAGTATGAGTGCGACGATGCCAAGCCCCCTGGGTCCGAGGGTCCACCTGGTCCACGACGTTGTCAGCATGTCCAGATTGGATCAAGTCGTGCGCTGACTAAGGTATTTTATTGCCTCCTGTGGTTTAGCGCAGTGGATCGTCGACGAGGCTCTAGCCCGATCGTACCAAATGCCAAGACGGATGCTTGCGCGTCTCCGCCACCAGCAGTTACTGCCCCCGTCGAGCCCTGGCAAAAAGGAAATTGGAGAGGCTTTGAACGCGTAGTCCACCGAGGGTTGATGAACAAGTCGAGACACGGGACGATCATTCGAGATCTTCACCCAAGCCACCTCATACCCTCATATTGACGACATGGGGCATCAGATTGAATAGCTTAAAGGTAGGGGACTACGTCTGAATAATATTCCAAGCAAAAACAAGCATATTCCGACTCCATAGAAGACATGACGAATTTTTAATTTTTAATTTTTTAAAAATATGGGGAGAGGAAATCAAGTGCGTAAGACGAAGGTCATTCGAAAAACCCCGTGCGTCGCAAGGTGCCAAGTCGAGAGTGAGTACGTGTGCAAGGGAAAATTACGGGAAAAAGGGGTCTTTTTCTTGGCTTCTTTCCGTTTCGCACACGCGGCTTGGGCGCGGGGCCCATGATTGGGGCGAGACGCTGACGACGCTCGTAATACCGCCGTAACCCTCGTAACTCACATATTCTCGTCACTCCCTTTTTACCTTTATACTCTTCTTCTCTCCATAAACCCTCCAGGGTCCTTTTGTCTCCTCCTTCTATCCAACCTGGAGTAGAAGATTTCCCGAGTCTGCCGCCGGTGATTCTTCCACCCTCATCCCGACACACCATGGCGGACGGCAGACAGCAACGGGCGGCTTCCCAGCCTGCCTCGAACAACTATGATGCTACCGCTCTCAGCCGCGAGTTTGAACAGTTGATGCGCACAAAACGATTCAACCAGCTACAGGAATCCCGATCCGCTTCTCAATCCCCAGCGCGCGTTCGCAGTCCTTCCATTCCGCCGCCCTCTCGTGCTCCTCCGCCACCACCCTTCGGCGCTTCGCCTCACCCGTCTCAACCACCATCCACCCCGAAATCGAATGCCCTCAAGGGTCTCCCCATTATGCCCTCACCACCCCATGATGCCGCCTCATTGAAGTTCTTCAACCTCTTGAAGGGTCTTTCCGTCACTCCTACCAAATACGAGAATCCTGGTCTTCTGGATGAGGCTCTTTGCACGATTCCGCTCGATCGCCTGTATTCGGAGGCCGAGGAGGAGAGCCAAATCATGCATGCCCAAGCAGCCAGTACCAAGGGAAAGCCGGAATGGGGATACCAGGATTGTGTGATCCGAGCATTGCTGAGGTTCGTTGAGCACTCTAGACCCCCATCGACCCACCCTTGCCTTTGCCACTAACATCCCTTGATTCGCAGATGGTTCAAGTCGTCTTTCTTCCAATTCGTCAACAACCCCCCGTGCTCGCGGTGCTACATGCCTACAATCGCCCAGGGCATGACTCCCCCCAGCCCCGATGAGACCGCCCGTGGAGCCACTCGTGTGGAATTGTACCGCTGTTCCGAAGCTACCTGCGGTGCCTACGAACGTTTCCCCCGTTACTCTGATGTCTGGCAATTGTTGCAGACTCGTCGAGGCCGAGTTGGTGAATGGGCCAACTGCTTCAGCATGTTGTGTCGCGCGGTCGGAGCTCGGGTTCGTTGGGTATGGAACTCGGAGGATCATGTTTGGACCGAGGTGTACTCGGAGCACCAGCGACGTTGGGTCCATGTGGATGCCTGCGAGGGTGCCTGGGACCAGCCTCGTCTGTACACTGAGGGGTGGGGTCGCAAGATCTCCTACTGTGTTGCTTTCTCCATTGACGGAGCCACTGACGTGACCCGACGCTATGTTCGCAACTTTGCTAAGAACGGTAGCCCCCGTAATCGCACTTCCGAAGAAGTTGTTCTCTGGTCGATTCTTGAGATCCGACGCAAGCGCCGCGAAAACATGTCCAAGGCCGACCAGGCTCGACTGATCAAGGAGGATGAACGCGAAGAGCGAGAATTCCGAGGCTACACTGCCTCCGCTCTAGCGGCTGAGATCAACAACCTCCTTCCTCGCAGCATGACTGCCCGGGCTCACGAGCAGAAGCACGCCGATGCTCGCCAAGAAGCTTCCACCGAATGGCTTGCGGCTCATGGCCACGGCCACTCGGGCCCTGACCGGTCGCCCGGTGGGAGGTAAACGCTTGACAGGTATTGTCGGATACAACTTTCTTTCTCTGGGTCTTTGAAGATATCACTCCTTGGATTCCCTTAATTTTGTCGACCACTCGAGCGGCGACCCGATCCCCCTTTTCAGCCTCTCTAGTTGAGTTGATGAGAGGTCCGGCCGGGCGCCATTGACTGATCTCGAACGGTCTTAACACCCCTTTCACCCTTCTCCTAACGGAGGGTACGTCGCGCCGGGTCACACACCACGTCGCAGCATCCTCTCGACTTGTGGCCAAAACGGCAGCCTTCTGGTCAGTTACCAGAGCGCGATCGCGACCCCCAAATTCAGACCACCCTGAGCTTGTTCATTCTTGCACCCCAGTTTCAACTTGGTGGCTTTGAACACATTGCTCACACTGATCTATCTACGATCACAAATACCTCTCCTATGACCGACGTCCTTGACACGATCTATCTTTCTACTATTTCATTATTATTTTTTTGGATACCTTGGCCTGGAGCAAGAGATTTTCGGAGTTTCTTCCGGTTTAATACGGGTTTCACCAACAAATGGGTCTTTCATTTTCGGTTTTCGTTTTTCGCATCATGGCATTTGGCTTGGGCATGGTTTTTCCACGGCGCCAGTGGTGACGACTACTTTCCTTACTTTGGGATTTGCCAAATGGCGCACGAGACACGTTCTCATTTTTCTTTCTTTTTTGTCGCGAGATTCGACAGCGATCTTTTGGAGACGTTCTCCTGCTTTCTTTATTATACCTCTTCAATATTATATATTAATTTCCCTGAAACCTTTCCATATAAATGTGTAGATGTAAACATATGCCATCAATCTACCCCAGGACCTAAGATTGACCCCTTAGCCAAACATCTACCCAACAGCGCCTAACAGTAAAGTAAAATACCCAAAATTACCCGTTTGATTAGGATGTGCGATCCTCCCCCGCGATGAGACTCTTAGCGCCTGCCACACCCGGTGGAACCGATGGACACGGTGGGGCCAGGCTGGCGAATTTCCGACCCATCCGCATCACAGGACCAGGCACGTAACGATCCTTCAATGAGAGGGTGGGAAAAAAAACTTCTCGAAACACGATGTTGATTTCCATTGATTTCATTCTCCTTCAAAGAATCCAACACTATCTCCAAATACAGTAGTCTAATGTTTCTTTCATGTTTTCTTCCAGCCCTGAGTGGAACTCCCGTAAGGCAGTGCACGGCCCCATTTATTTATAGATGAATCCAAGTGGGTCCAGGGTCTCGGGGAAACGGGGTTTAGGGCTTCATTGGAAATAGGGGTTACGCGTTATGCGTTCAACCTCTTTCCCTCCATGGTTTCTTGTATATCTGGGTATATCATGGATGGTCGGATTAAGCATAAACACAAGCAAAAACACAAGCATCCGGGAGTATTCCAGGGTTTTCTACGAGAATGCTATGATGTCAAGGGTCCCCTTGCACGTAATCTGGACCCATATTTTTGGTATCTTCGATATTGCACCATCGTTTGACTGGTGTAGGTGCTCTACGTATGTGGAGCGGGTGGACTGGAAGTTTTGGAGAAAAACCTGGAATACTACAGTACTGTAGTACTGTATTCATTGTATCCAAGTTTCCTGGAATCTCCATGCATGTCTTCACATAGATTGATACGTATGATGATATTGTGTATCCAAGGAAGGAATCACAAAGAGAGTAGTGATCATCTCTGCATGCCCGGATCACTTGAAAGCGTGCATATCGCTGTCCCCGAAGTATGTAGGAGATGCCGAACCGAGACAAACTGATGGCCATGACGTTTCTTGTCTGATCCGTGCAGACTACCCGTGTCCAGAACGTACATAACTGTAACCCCCTCTCTTTGTAACTCCACCCCTCACATCGTTGAGATGCAACAGTCGATCCCCCTCCGCCGAAGGTCGTCGCCCATACGACCCAGCTCGTGCACATAATACGGCTGGCCTTGCAGGCGTAGTTCCCACGCTGCCAGTCCATCTGCTTTATTGATGGGTAATGGCACAGTGTCAGCAGACGTTGAGGAAGGTGGTGAGGAGTAAAAGGAGCAGTATGAGTGCAGGATCGTGGAAGTTCCTTTAGAGCTGGCACTTCCACTACCACCAACGTTGATACTGAGACTCGAGCTGGAGCTGGAACTAGATCTAGAACCCAACCTCAAACTAGAGCTCGACTCCTCATCCGAACTTCCAGATCCAAGCTCATACTCATCTACCGCCTCCACCTGACGACTAATTGCGCGCGAACGCCGCTGAACTCGTAACCCGCGCAATGGCTCCAGGAAAACCGGTAGTTTCTCGACTGGTTCGCTGAACCATGTACGACCCAAGACAAGCACGAATGACTTCAATGTCGGCAACAGCGCTAATACGCGACAAGTCTCTATCCATTGAGCCCGTCCGGCAGAAATGTATATCGCGCGCACGGGATCTTTGCATGGAAGCCCCATACCTTCGAATGACCAACGCAGCTCGATATTACGTATACAATCCCAGTGTTCTGTGGGGATGGTGGGGCGCATATACGGTAGTGACCATGGGTTACTAAACTCGAATGTGTTGAGGGTATAAAGAAGGTGGATTGCTTCGTTGTACCTGGATTCAGCTGTTAGGAAAGTGAATAACCACATTGGACCTTCCGGTCTTCGAATTCATTCCCTCCCGCAGTAATTGGAGATATGGGGGAGGGGTTTGCTCTCATACATTTGCCGACATGTCAACGCGGGGCTTAGTAGCGCCGCTCTACTGGTATGCGCGAGATCAGCCTCCTTAACAGGCTGGGGGATTCCATGCCCATCACAGATTTCGCAAGATAGATCGCGCGCCTGGCGTGTTATCTTCTCTTTGACTGATGTGGGGGTGTGTATCCCGAGTGGACACACTATATGGCCGAGGCGCTGATTTGTGCGCTGGATGATATGTAGTCGCTGTCCGCCTAGGACCGCCTCCCAGATCATCAAGCGGAGTTCTGGGGAGAGGCGCGACAGCAAACGACATTGGGGCTGTGGTTGGGCGGTTGTGAGGGTTCTGCGACGCGATCGTGGTAGAGGAGGGGGTTTGTTGCCTGTCGTGTGCTCGATAAGAAACCCAAATCAGCCTTAATCTTTTGTATGTCCTGATTGCAGGATAGCAAGGAGAATAGTAATAGGCATTATCATTGAGCTCTTCGCCCCTTCTCCTACCGAAATTGCCAAGGGTACTTAGGAGTTGGTATCACTGACTCTGGTATCGTTGGGCGAGTACGTCCTCCCAGGAGAAGACGCCGTGTTTCATGCGAGCCATTGTTGGTAAAGCCCCACGGATTGGACGATCAAGGGTAAATGATGACGCAGTACTTTCTGTATGTCTGATTCTCGATGCGACTCTCTATTCAACACGACAGACTTCACGATTCATATATGTAAATACTGCCGCTGGTCGGGATCTGTATTGTCCTGCTGATCAAGCCATGGGCTTGGCCGGGGCCTGAAGAGAGTTCCATTCAGTCCGGACGGGCAGCAACAAGGGGTCATATAGGGGAAGAAATCAAACTAATCACAAAAAGGGCGCATACGAAAGACAAAGCAAAACGCACTTGTCCGACCTCGGATATGAGTCGGTGTGGACGATAAAGGATTCTGAGATAACGAGGGTGGAGTCAAGATAATAACCCGGTCGTGTATTTTGATCCATCCAGCCGAGATCCCTGATTTACTGATATTGAAACAGTAATGGCTGGCTTAACATACAAACTGATAATTGGATATGCCAATCATGATCCTAGTCCGAACAGCCATTTGTCTTCCCCCTTCACACCGCCCCTGTGCAAGTGCTAGTGCTAGTGCTCATCCCGCCGCTCGAGGACGCACTGCTCCCCCCTAGGGTATTCGTCGGACATGGCACCTTCAGCCCCTGTGTCAACAAAGCTAGTCCATCCGGCTGGAGTCGGTCAATCGTGGATGGGGCCGGGAGAGTCCCCACATAGGCATTGAAGTTGTAGATCCCGCAGACAGATTGATCAACAATATCCCTCAGGCTAGTTCCCGACAACACCGTCTTTTCCCCCCGCGTTAACGCAAACTTCTGCTGACCCACTCCCATGGGCGCAGACCACGAACTGATTCCCGCCGGTGCCCTGAACATCTTTGTCTTGCTGCCCGATTGCACGTGTACTTCTGCGGGTGACTTAAGTAGCGCAACGACGAATACCTCATCTTGCATCGTCTCCCATCCGTCCGGCTTACCACGGAAGAAATTGCCACTGGCATTATTGGCGCTGCCCATTGTTGTGTCGGTCGCGTCGTAGTTGACATCCCGGGGTGTGGGACGGTACCAGTAGACCAGCTTCTCTTCCTCGATGTAGGGGTGTGCTACTGTGCTCCCGGCCTTGTAAGCGGCGATAAAAGGCTTGGACATTTCTAGCCAACCATCATGGGGCCTTGGTTTATGGAAAAGAAGATGTGAGATGCTGTGGCTAATTATTCAAGGTAGGTCTTTTGAGGTCACTCACATATCCATCACCCACTGGGATGATCCATCGTCAGTATGAGGCGATGACAAGGGTCCAATATAATGCGACTCCCCATAGTCGTTCCAGGTGATGATTTCCACAAAGCGAGGCTGGAGAGCCAGGATCTCATGCCAGCGCCGATACCAGAGCAAGTCGGATGGAAAGACCCAGTTCTTACTGTATGAAACGTCACTTCCGAAGTGGGTGGAAAACCAGGCCGAGACCGCTATTTTATCATGGTCAGTAAAATACTCGAAGAATGCCAGTTTTGCCAGGGAAGAAGGATGGAAAACTTACGCGCGATATAGGCCTTCCCGTCCAAAGCATCAATATAAGCCTTGTCACCATCGGGAACTGTTACAAGATTCCTAGTCGTAGGAGCCTTGTTATCTCCATTACTCGGCCAAGCCATCCAGTTGAGCGCGCCTTGCACATCACTGAAATCGCCCTGTCCGGGATGGAAATTGGGTGCGAAAAAGAGGCTCTGGCCTGCTGCAGAAGTCATGGCAGCAACATCCAGGCCATCGCCAGAGAATGACGAGACAAAGACCTTGCCGTCTACCTTAAGCTGAGACGGAAAGCTGGCGTACTGTTTGATTTTGGCACCGACAGCGCTACCATCTTCCGTGCTCCACCAGTTGAAGTCGAAGGAGAGGAACACCTTCATTCCATTGTTGGAGGCGGATGTGTACGCATACTGGAGCTGGGTGTCGGTGTACGAATCTGTGCCGATGTTCAAAGCAAATGCATCGATGCCGAGGTCTTTGGCACGCTGCATGTCATCGTCATAGTCGCTTGAGCTTTGACGGTTGCTGGTGATCCCGATCTGGATTTCCTGGATTAGTTCCTTGAATCATGTTGACATGGGTTTTGCTCACCATGAAGTGACAGAACACGAGCTTATCACCGGCTGCAGATGTAGTAGCCGTAGAAGGTGAAGCTGTAGAGACTGGAGTAGCCATCGCCAGCGATGCCAGAAGCCCAAGAAGAGCTAACAAAACCCGCGCCAGCATGGGTGATGTTTAACAAAGGAGCGTGATGAAGGAGCGAAAGTGTTAAGGAATGAAGGAGTGAAAGTTCACTCAAAGCTGCTTATCAAAGATAAAACCTTCCAGAGGCACGGTGAATTAAGACAAAATAGGCGAGAAGGCGCCTAATAAATACTATTGAATGGTCGGGACATCCTCAACTTTCTTCCAATCCATCAAATCTCCCAGACGCATCACACTCACTCTGACACGACATGCCGTCTCGCAAATTATGAAGGAATAGGAGGGAAGGGATAAAAAGCATCACCGTCGCAATGATGGATTGCTACAGTATCACCATGTCAGGCGAATAGGCTCGGCATCTAGGCGCTAAAGAACTGACAGGATCTGGCAATTCATCAATTCCCAACACTAGCGCGATCGGCGTGTTTCAGGCTTACCTTGTTTATGATGACGGTGGCTGCTAGTGGCTCCCGCAGAATCTAGTCTGATTCGACCAGGATGGCGCCCTGGTCCAGGAACAAATTAGCCCCTGGCGGGTATCTAACACGACTTTGATAGATCAGGCCTTATCAACTGATCTATCGGTTTCAGGTTCCAAAGTCAACATCCAAGTTTCCGGTACATTAGTTCAAAACCTCTTTCTTTCTAAAGATCTAAGGCCAGACCGGTATCCTGGGAAGTTCATTTACCAATAATGTCACCCTAGATTATGCCTCAGACCAGACCCTGCGTCAAATCAGTCGCGGGAGGTGGGATTGTACGCAATTGTGCGACTCATGGCTTGAGGTGAATCTGGGTCAACGGCGCAACCGAACTGCAGGGTCCAACGTCTAACTTAATTGCAAGGGCGTCGGCAGTTGAGAGCCCTTGGGACTTCACTTCCGTTGGCCCTTGCCTCTCGAAGCTATCATATGTCACAATATACCATTGTAGTACAACCTCCCCCGGCTATTGTATCGGATGGCCCGATGGATGTAACGAGTTTATTCTTCGATTTTCCCTGTGTTTTCTATGCAAAATTCCTCAGACTCACTGATTTGGGCATTGATCTTGTGATGAGCAACAGCTAAGAAAACGCCATTGATATCGCATGGTGCGGTCCTCTTGTCCTAGCATGTTTTGCACGCCACACCACGTCTGTAAACCTCGAAAGCCTTGATATTGGCATGAAACATCTCCCGATAATTAAATGACAAGTGGAAGGCAAAGGGTGAACTACCGTACAGGGCGACGCCGAGCCGAATAGGTTTACGAATTGAAAGTGCGGCAAGAGGAAATGACACAAATCTATGTTGGTTTTACTCCTTCAGATCCTGTATCCAGCAAAAGGTTGCATTGGGCAGATTTATCTCTGCATGATAATATCTTGTTCAACGTCGTAACGAAACTAGCAAAAGTAAATGCGCGGCATCGCCACCCAGTGCAGGGCCCGCTAGAGAGCCGCAAATGCCGAAACATAGCTCACGGAGCTGTCGTTCACATCCACCGCATCTGAGCTACGCTCGTACCTTAGAAAATGGAACAGGCCTTGCTTCCCTTCCGGTCGATCTGCTGTTACCACCTCCAGGGCGGCCATGATAACACCGATCGGATGGCGACCGCAGACCGTATTTCCGGTGCGTTCGATCGTATCCAGGAATTTGCTCGCTGACCCAGTAGTAATCGCTGACATGGTAGCCAGGTCGAAGGCTGAGATACTCTCGTGAATCGCCGGCTCTTTACTAGAGACGCAATCTCCGCGCTGCAGACCATGCCCCACACAGACGGATTCGATCTCCTCAGAAACGTCAGCAGGTTCCTGCCCTGGCTGTGGGAGTGTGTCACTGGATAGAGGAAGCGCGGGTCCTGGCTTTGGGGCCTGCGGGACATAGTATGTGTAGCGGAAACGGAGGCCCCAGTGGCAGAAATCTGAGCTGATAACGAATGCGTTCTCTGGGTCTTCCAGATAAGGAGCTAAGAGTGTTCCAAAGGCTTGTTCCGTAGATGCTGAGGTACTACCAACCATTATCGGGACTAGCGGTGGGTATTGGGCCGTTGGGGTCTCTGGGTGTTGCAGCTGAAGAAGACGGTGGATGTAGGGCAGATGCATCTCGATGCTGTGTTCTTCTTCATCGACAGACTGGGTCATGGTCTTAAAACTGACTTTGGATCCATCTGGCTTTCTTGCCTGTGTGCTATGGAGCTTGGCGATCAGCTCCGTATCTAGTGGGAGAGGGTCCTTCGAGAGCGGGGTATAGTAGGATTTGACCTGCGGGAGGGCCAGGGTTGAAAGGGAATAATGGTGAGATGGACCTAGGATGAAGATGCGTTTCCTATATTTGGAAAGATATTAGATATGGTCAACGTTCAGTAGATCCTTTGCTTACGCCCTCGACAGGTCGAGTGCCTTGTATGCATAGGCTGCACATGGCCCTGAGTAGGAATAACCTGCATGTCTAGTCTCATTAGCACCATTCTTGCAGTAAATCCCAAGGGAGAAAGCGATACATACGGTGCAATGATGATGCGGGCCCCCGAGACTGGAAGTGAGCCCACATTGTCCAAGGTGTCCGGCACCTGCGCTAGCCAGCCATCCAGTTGAGTTGTCAAGGTCCGACTATTATCAGAGTACCACGACCCGGCATGATAAGCCCGTCTAGAAGCCATGGTTATGAGGGGTCGAGCTGCGCTGAGTGGTGGTCAATACTAGAGGGGAGAGTTGGAGTGAGGAGAAGCGGGGGAGACCATCGTCATGGCGGAGCAAGGATGCGGGAAACCGAACGCTCTGGCCAACGGCATGCCGATGTGATTCAATCTTGCTGGATATGCTTGACTCAGGATATCTATCAGATATTGCATAGAATATGTAAATTTCGTAAGATGGCATCGGTAGCTTTGACATCTCAAGTTGATCGTGCCGAGTGGGGGGATCTACGTACTGCTGGAGGTTCCTACTGTACATAGTAAGTAGACCATGGACAAGATCAAAAGTGATCGCAATGTAGTGAAACTTCATGAATGAATCATAAAGCAACGTATTAATAAACATAGTTGCATATTATATTTATTATATCAGATTGGTGTTGACTGAGCATTGAGTTTTGCTCATAGTTGGCTGGCTCCCGGGATTGGGTGTTGCTGGGGCTGCAGACAAGGAATCTAGGATTGCGACCAGTAAGGGGCTTCACCCCAGCATCCCTGGTACCTTCTTATTTATTCCATGCGGTAACACATTCATATCACAACATTTATCGATGTACCAAGTAAATTTTAAATTAAGAAGCCAGCCTCTGTCTAATTCCATTGAGGGAATCCTGACCAGTGCAATATTACTTGATATGGACTAGCGTGGATCTGTACCAAACGCGACTCTCGTAATCGAACGCGCCTGGCCAATCGCATTCCCGTGCCCTCCCAGCCATTCTTGTCTCCAATTGCAACTCTACTCCTCTACACCAGAACCAAACACCTTCTCTCCTAAAACACCTTCAACCAACTGCCATATCGTTCAGCCCCATATTATCGCAATGTCTCTCAAGCGCAAGGCTTCCTTCTCCGCGGCCCCATCGCGCCCATTCGTACCCATGTCCTGCGAACTGGACATGGTTGATAGCTCCAAACACCTCCACAGCCGAACACGAAAGCGTTTTCGTGACGGCCGCCCCGATGACGAAGTAGTATATGGTAAGCATTTCGTCTCAACACCCCTCGGAAAGGCATTTTACAAAACAAATGCCACGCGATTCATGACCAAAACAAGATCGAACTAACCGGCAACCAGCGAAAACACTCCGTTGGATCTTCTCAGCACAGCAACAACCGACTGAAGTTCCGATGGACATAAGCGAAGAAACAATAGAGGACGCTCCAGCTCTATCTTCCGAAACAATCGATCCTCGACAACACACATTAATGCGGTTTTTCAAGCCTCGAACACAGCCCACGGTTCAATTCAAACCATCCCGTGAGGCTCTAGTGCCCCGTGCAAATGAGACCAGCATGACTCAGGATGAGGCCCAGCGACGCGCCGCATTTCAGCAAATGACTGCCGGTGCCGGCTCGACTGGAAGTGAGACGATGAGCACGGGGTTCAACCAAGTGGGTACGGATATGGATATGGATATGGACATGGACACAGATGAGAGCAGCGAAGGCTCCAATCCATCTCCCAACGCGGGAACAACGGCGTGGATGTGATATCAAACATCTTGTCGACTAAGCGCTGGTCGCTACAGGCGAAAGAGCTCTTCCTTTCGTCTACTCTCCCCCCCCCGGGAATACCCAGACATGATGGTTTCCCCGGATGTACTATTTTTTCCTTTCCGGTCCTCTGTGAAGACCTGGCGTTGTTTTTTCTTTTCTTCCCCCCTGGTGTTTTTGGTGGAGTGGAAGAGCGATGTGAGGCGGAGTAACTTATTGGACATAGTTAATATTCAATTCTGACTTAATTTTATGACTATAGTCTAAATGCATCATCTGAGATGGAAGAGTGCTTCGAAGATAGTCATCTGGATTTCTGTTGTTTGTAAGGGCCTGGGATGAAAACAGGATACATAGCAATATATGCATGGATGTGTTCCTCAATACCCAACTCATACCTTGGGACATGTGTTAGAGCAGAAGACGTAGGATCCAAGGCACACATTGATTTCAGAGCGCTTCTCTTTTTAATACGCACACCACTGTGATATATTATTGCAGTCATTTGTAAATCTGAGCATGATGGATTAATGAGCTATGTGCTCTCAGACTCAATTTGCCGAGGCTGTTGTATGCGTACCTAACAGGCGTTGTTGCACCCCACCAATTGGTGGCCTCAGGCACTAGTCCGACTTGTCCACCGCAGTTGCTCAACTTCGTTGCTTCCAACAGTCCGTGTCATGATTCCACAATTGCTGCACAACTGACAGACATATCACGCTACCGAATTACCATATCTCGCTGAGACTGAAAACTTGACTATAAGTCTCCTGCAAGCTTCAGACTGCCGCGCTGGTCGCCAACCCTACTTGTTTCAACCACGCCAACACAAGCGCCCACCGAATTCAACCATGACTATGAATACCGACCAAGCTGTACAATATTTGGACGGATTGATTGGTCAGCAATTACGAGTTCACACGACTGACAGCCGCATGTTCGTTGGTATCTTTAAATGTACTGATGCTGTAAGCCTCTTATCTTCGATACATTCCCCGCAAAGCGTGAGACCACGTACCAAGACCATGGGCTGACCGAGACCGTGTTACAGGAACGAAACATCATCCTTGCCAACTCCCTGGAATATCGTCTTCCCACCCCTTCCGCCATCCAAGCAGCTGCCGACTCGTGGGAGAAGAAATCAGAGGGACAGAGCGCCACGATCAAGGTCAACATGACACACCGGCTTATTGGACTCATCGTAGTCCCAGGTCGTCACATTACGAAGATCGAACTGGAATAGATCACCTTTTTGGCCTTAGCTCGCGTCCACGAGGCGCCTGGTACATTCCTGACCTTCCAATTAGAGTGGACTGGCAACATTATCACACACCGGGACC
The DNA here is from genome assembly GCF_028827895.1 of Penicillium longicatenatum. NCBI lineage: Eukaryota > Fungi > Ascomycota > Eurotiomycetes > Eurotiales > Aspergillaceae > Penicillium > Penicillium longicatenatum. Next base: position 1,753,606 of record NW_026643120.1, on the reverse strand, counting down.
CATTCAAATGAGAGTCATTCGCCAACAACCCTTATAGGCCGCCCCGGCTTCTGCCCTATATGCGGTGCATCAGCTCGGTTCCTGCTTGGCGGATAGCACGAGGTTGAACGTGGGGCTGCCCATGCGCCTTGGGAGGCGTTCCCAGTTGGTGGTCTATCAACGTGGCTGGGAAACACGACATCTGCATTACAGCAACTGGTCTTGGCTAGTAAGACCGCCGTCAAGGATCAACCACTGGGGATTGCTTGAAGGCTAATCCTGGGTACAGCGCTATGGATGGAGGGGGAAAAGGCGGTGTCTCCGCCATGAGAGTTTCTACCTTGGCATGCATGCAGGAGCTTTCATGCTTTCATCTTTTATGCAGTACCAAGATTGTCTGCGGCTCCTGCCCAATGTGTGCAATAACATCCGAGTCATGCATGGATAATAAAGGTTTCTGCGTGTTCTTATCCCCCTCTTCAGTGATCGCCGCAGGCACTTCAATAGGGTTGCAGTGTACCTTGTAGGCCCGGAAAACATGCTGCTATTTGAAAGTTTATATTTCTTTTTGTCGTTAGATTATTGAGATGGTGGCGCGGGGAATAGCCACGGAGACGTTACTAGCGTTGTCTTTCCCCGCCACTTCTGATAGGGAGCCTTGGTGGAGTCCAAGCTCTTGCTTCCCTTTTGCCCCAGGTTGCTTCGGAAAAGTCACCCTGCGCCATCACTCGCACAGTCCCAGCAAGCCAGACCGAATCGTAATCTGAAGTTGTGCTATCATGGGGGATCTAAGACGTGGTCGCTTATCTGAAGGATGACGAATGGTATTAGAATGATTCCTCTTACAGCCACACACATGGTATCCTAGAATGAAAATCACTAGAAACGGTATTAGATCATGATCTGTGTATTCTCATTTTATTGTTAATTTTTAATTTGCCCTAAGAGAGCCATAGAAAGTCTAAAAGTCATGAACGCATCGCTATAAATACATAAAGACATCTAGGCAACCACCGGCCCGGCGATGATCCGTGATTAGCTAAACAAGCTCCAGCTGTGGCCAGAACCGGGCGACAGCTGAGTATCGTCTAAGTATCTTTCCACGCATTAGCGGTGGCGGAGTACTTTCACACTACCTAGACCTGGGTTTGCTCCCCCCCCTCTACACATATTCCCCTCTTTCTCTATTTTTCATCTTTTCCCTGTCATCCTCCCCTTTGAGTTGATCAAGAGGAGGTAAAAAAAATATTCTAGGTGAGTGACATCTCATGGTGGTTCCTGCTTCGTCAATTTATGTGGGACAAATACCTCGCTCAAAATCCCCGTACATAATGACGCATTCCTCCACCCGCCCCGTCCACACCCCAAATCCACCACAGAGTTTCCCCAGCAATTACATCCTCTCCCTTGCTTTCTTCTCAACCTCCACATGCCCGCTTGGATTCTGTGGAGCTCAGCCCTGTGCCCTCACGAGTCATCATCCTACAGCCAACCCGCAGACTAATTCCGTATAGGAGGCAGCTTCTATTCCACGAAAGCCTTGGAGCTTTGCCTTCCCACCTTTTCCTCACACCCAGCTTGCCCTCCCAAGCTCCAACGACCCCCTCCCTGTCCTTTGTAGGCGCTCCAAGTATCCTTCATCTTTGCCATTACCCATTCGAAAGCGCTCACTAGCTTGAGTACCACCCCTCGTGATCATCCCGGAGACCTTCAGCTCCCGCCAAGGCCAAGCATCGAAAACTTCCCCGTGGTACCGCCAACCAAAAATTTAAGCCCGGATCCGTTCAGAAGGATATCTGCGAGCTTAATATAGCCCTCATCGAGACCAACCTTGCTGGACCCTGAAAGCCAAGACATTCCAATACACAAGGGGATCTTTCTCGGCATAGCGGCTTGAACGTCCGCTGTTTCGTGCGATCCCAAGCTTGGCAGACATCCCAGCCTCGCAGCTATGGGTCAGTCGCATTCCAAGGGCAACGGGGGCTCCGGTGACTCGTTGCAATCCTACCCGTCATTTTCGAAATCAGACACCAAGGAATCAATTCGTTCCTTCCGCGGTTCGATTCGCTCGAAGATCCCTGGCGCTCGAGGCTCTGACAGCCCCCGGGGCTCAACTACCGCCCTCTCCCAGACCGATAGTATACCAGACAAATCCGATGCCGGTTCGACAAAGTCTTTTGGCAGCCGACCAGGCTCCAACGCTGGTCTCCCCCAGTCTCCCGGGTCTGAACTCCCCTCCCGGACAGGCTCCCCCGAGCCACCACCATCCCCCTCCCTATCAACAAGCTTGAAGCGAGGTCATAAAGATGTGAATGCGATGCAGCAAAGTGGCGAGGTGGATCATGTGTCCGAGGGCCCGCCTCAAGGTGCACCCACCACCACTCCAGTCGTGGGTGAATCCATCTTGATGAAGAGAGAGAATCAACTAAATCCCATTCTGGATTTCATTCTGAATGCTCCAGTCGAGACCTCCGGCTCGCCAGGAATGGGAATGGGCGCTTTGAAGTCCATTGATCTGGATGACATGATTACACGGCTCTTGGACGCTGGTTATTCCACCAAAGTCACCAAGACTGTGTGCCTAAAGAATGCTGAGATCACAGCTATTTGCTCGGCTGCTCGGGAACTTTTCCTTTCCCAGCCAGCGCTATTGGAGTTGTCTGCACCTGTCAAGATTGTTGGCGATGTTCACGGCCAGTATACTGATTTGATTCGCCTTTTCGAAATGTGTGGATTCCCACCAGCATCCAACTACCTCTTTCTCGGTGACTATGTCGACCGTGGAAAGCAGAGTCTGGAGACTATCTTGCTCCTGTTGTGCTATAAGCTCAAATACCCGGAGAATTTCTTTTTGCTTCGCGGCAACCACGAATGTGCCAACGTTACTCGTGTTTACGGATTCTATGATGAGTGTAAGCGACGATGCAACATCAAGGTCTGGAAGGGCTTTATCGATACGTTTAACTGCCTACCAATCGCTGCGATTGTTGCGGGTAAGATTTTCTGCGTTCATGGCGGACTTTCGCCTAGTTTGTCGCATATGGATGATATTCGGGGCATTGCCCGACCTACCGACGTTCCCGATTATGGGTTGCTGAATGACCTCTTGTGGAGTGACCCTGCAGATATGGAAGAAGATTGGGAACCCAACGAACGTGGTGTGAGCTATTGCTTTGGCAAGAAAGTCATCATGAACTTTTTGCAGCGGCACGATTTCGATTTGGTGTGTCGCGCTCATATGGTTGTTGAGGATGGTTATGAATTTTACCAGGATCGAATCTTGGTGACTGTCTTTTCAGCGCCTAATGTAAGTTTCTGCCCTACAGCTTTACTTTGTGTCTCCTCGTGCCTGGCTGACCAGCAACAGTATTGTGGCGAATTCGACAACTGGGGAGCTATCATGTCTGTTTCTGGAGAGCTTCTTTGTAGTTTCGAGTTATTGAAACCTCTGGATTCAACAGCCTTGAAGAATCACATCAAGAAGGGTCGGAAAGAGAGGAACAGTATTCTGAGCAGTCCTGTAAGTTGACCTCCTTGTTTTGGTGCCTTGTGCCAAGTGATCACCGTGGCAGCCGTGCAACCATGCCGAGGCCCTTATCTCCCCATCCTGTCATCCTAGTTGCTAATACATTTACCACAGCCCGCGGCGCCTTCTGCCCAGAGCTTTTAGATTGTGGATGATTCTCGAACCGCCAGCCTTAGCCAAGGCTCCTGCAATATATTGCATTTCAAAGTCGTCGCCGCTGTCGTCAACACAATTTGACTTTGACTTCACTGAACTAGTCTGCGTGGTTGTCGTGTTAGCCATTTTTAGACTATGGCCCCGGGCTGAGGTCTCACTTAGGACTTGATTCTAGCCCTAGACCCTCAGATCCCGTCTGGTCATGTAATGGGAGCCCATGGAAAGGACTCGTATTGATTCGACGCTCAGGAAAAATAAATTCTCTCACATGTGCCACCAAGCGCATCCTACGAACAGATATTGTTTTTCCAATGCACAAAGCAGTCAGTTCGGGTTCATTCTGGGTTGTATCTTGGGCATCTATCTAGTATCCTGGTATCTCCGGGTACTCAAATATTCTGCACAGTGTACTCCTTGCAGTTCACCCCGGCCCTCTCCTGCGAGGACAAGCCCTTCCAGCTCAGCTGGTCTGATTCGCCCTTGGGCTACCTCGCTGCTGGCAGTGCTATTCTCTACTCTTGACTTGATTTCATTTTCTGTGTATCTACTCTTTTATCTTACAGAATTTGGTGTTGGAGGGATCCTTCTTGCCTTTAATCCATTATGTCGCCTCGGTGGCGTCGCTACGGAATTGTGAAACTCTCTGAGGATTATCCCTCGCGACTTGGTTTCCCAGTAAATATGTAATTGGAACCAAAATTCACGTAGATAGGTAGACCTGAAACCTAATATAAAGCATCATGTTTTGGTTCATTCCTCAAACGTTTTTCAATTTTGAAGCTTGTTTGTGTCCAACGAAGTCTTCGACATCTCACAAACTAGAACAACGTGATCCTTGCAACCTAATCAATCCACTTCAAAGTTATTCTCAATATAGAACATATCCCGAGGTCATCGCTGCAAAAGTAAATCCTTATTCCTCTCCCAAAACATCCTACACCCCGTGTGCCCCCAATGCTCCGTCCACCACTCGCCAAAACTATCATTCACATCCCCCTCATCAACCCTTAAAACACGCTCGTCCCGTTTAAGCGCACAAAGCGCACAAGGATGCGAAGCCTTAATCGCACCCTCCTCAGAACGCCCCACAACAACCTTCAAGGCCGTCGGATCAGTAAAGACAGGAACAGCTTTCTGCCCCACACCTTGCACGATAGCGTTGAACAACGCAGAACGCTCACGCCATAATCTTAGAACATCAACGGCATCCTGTGACTCCTTAACATCTTCATGTTTGTTCACCGCGCTTAGCTTCATGCCGCCGGGTTTACCTGCGGGGCCGATGCGCATGCTTTGGCTGAGGATTGTGTCGCGTTTCCAGCGGAGGCTGCGGCCGGCTATTATGCGGGCTGATGTTGTTAAGGTCGTATAAATTTTGATAGCAATTTCCTCTTTTTGAGCGGGTGGTGTGCTGCGTGGTTGGGCTTTTAGAGCTTCCTTTTGTAGTGCGCTGAGGATTTCGACTAGGAGGGAGAGAAGAACGGAGGGTGGTGGGATGTTGGTGGGTCGAACAGTTGGAGGTGAAGCTGGTGTCGAAGAAATGAAGCTTCGAGGGTCTGGAGTTGACGGTGTAGAAGGGGTTGAGTTTGATTTGGGTTTCTGTTTAGGCGCCTCCGCTGGTTCTGCTGGTCCGTCGGTAAAGTCGCCCCAATCTTCAAAGTCATCTTCCTGGGTTGGTTGCTTAGGAGCTGTGCTGATGCTCTTGTTATGTTTGGTAATAGGTTTGCTTTTCCTGGGAGGAGCTTTTCCCTTAGGGTGACTTGCAGCCGTATTGGCAGATGATGTGTCTGTAAATGCATCCCAGTCTCCAAATGAATCGTCGTCCCAGGTTGGTTCTGGTGGATTGCTGGTGGGTATCGATGTTTTTATGGAAGCGCCAATCCGTTTGTTTGGAGTTGGTGCCGAGTCTGCCAGCGACAACGAGTCCAACAAGTCTATCTGGACCGGCTGAGATTTGGTTGCCGGCGGCTTGACTTCAGGTGTGATATGGTTTTGTGGTTGGTAGTCATTGATAGTCGATTCTGGCCCTTCGAAATCCCCCCAGTCATCCTCTGTGTCGTTGGCCGGTGCATCGGTCTCAGCGTCAAACAGCACATCACTGTTCTCGGTTCCAGGTAGATTGAACAGCTCGAAGCCCGGCGGCTGTCGCGGAGTTGGAGTTTGGTACCGGTTTGCTGATGAGGCCGAAGTAGGTTCCAAGGGCCTTCCCGGTTGATTTCTTGTCGATAAGGACGAGAAAAAATCTTCGCCGCTGTGATCTGGACTAGATATCAAAGAGTTTGTTTGTGGTCGTTTAGCTGGTGAGTTGCCTACGGAGCTTTGCGGAGGCCCCGAGTCCTGACCGAACTCCGCTAGTAAATCTGCAGACATGTGTGGGTTGTGTTTGAGTATGGGAGAAGAGCAGCATAGAATTGAGTGGTCAATATGTCAAAACCCCCCCACTATTGCATGTGTTGTTTGCGACTGGGATTTGGAGATGCTGTCATGCGGGCGCGAAGCAGGAACGCGATAAGAGGTGCGGATTACATTATCGCTTCCCCCTCATCTTCACCTCTTCCACTCCCCAACTACAATCGCATGACATGAGAACCATTGAGGAGACTCGGTATTTACTTCTGAGTCAGTCAATAACAAGGCCCAGCTGACCTCCTGCAGAAAGAGATGGGAAATCTTATTCCTCGGCAATGATACATCCTCCGATCTCCAGGCGGCGCTGCGGGCTGAGCAAGGTGGAAAGCTGTGCAACGAAGGGCTGAGATCGATCTGCTGGAAGGTCCGTGGCGTATGCAATGATATGATCTGGAACATGGCGCTTATTCCATCTGCAGGTGTTTTTGCTTTTTGAAGGTCTCGATCGCGAAGAGTGGTCACAGAAGCTTGGGGAGTCACGCGATGCTTACACTGCTCTCCGTGATCATTTCCTGAAATATATCGAACATCCAGATGATCTGGAGTCAACAGTGGATCCACTAGCGGATGATGAGGAGGTATGTAGTTCTCTGAATTGTGCACCTTCTTGCAAGTACCGAAGGCATACTTATCTGACCGACTTTTGCTCTTCAATAGTCTCCATGGCAAACCCTCCGCAATGACGAAAATTTACGAGCCGAAATCTCTCAGGACGTCGATCGATGCTTGCAAGAGAACTTTTTCTTTCAGGAACCGACGACAAAGTCCATATTAACCGACGTCTTGTTCGTGTACTCGAAACTCAATCCTGATGTCGGTTACAGACAAGGCATGCATGAATTGTTAGCCCCCATTCTATGGGTGGTAGATCGAGATGCCGTTGAAAAGCCACCGGGAAGCTTCATAAATACCACAGATAATAAAGACGACCCGCTCATGCTCGATCTTCTTGATTCGCAGTTCGTGGAGCATGATTCATTTACATTATTTCTTGCTGTCATGCAGACAGCACGCATATACTACGAGCATGGGGAAACCAAATCCGCGAACGGTCAGGTCGATGTGATACCAATCGTCAATCGATGCCAGTATCTCCACACTGAGGCTCTTATGATTATCGATCATGAATTGGCGGAACACTTACAGGCCGTGGATGTTCTTCCCCAGATCTTCTTAACGTGGGTATCTCAAGTAAGCAAACAGCGGATGGCACTAATTGATAATCAGTCGATGGATGCGTCTTTTATTCGGTCGAGAATACCCATTCGACGATGTGCTCATGATGTGGGATGTGCTCTTCGCGCATGGGCTACGGTCTGATCTTGTAGACTTTACTTGTATTGCGATGTTGCTTCGAATCCGCTGGGAATGTAAGTTGTCGTAATTCAGCCTCTATCGTGTGCAGAGTTAGCTAATATGACCCAAACAGTACTTAAGGCGGATTATTCCGGTGCCCTAACACTGCTACTTCGCTATCCTTCACCTCAGCCGCATGCACCCCATGAATTCGTGAAAGATGCCCTGTATCTGGAACAAAATCCTACTGCAGAACGAGGGAGCTTTATCATCTCAAAGTACTCTGGTAGAGCGCCAGAATCTCCGAAGCGACACAGCCAGTCCGGTTTACGACCTGCTCGGAAAGCCTTTCTTTGGGAGGATTTTAAGAGTCGCAGTAATAGCAGCTCACCGGCTTCCTCAGCGAGAAGTAGTCCCAAGAGCCTCGAAGCGCTATTCCAAGATGTTTCTCAAGGCATCCAGCGCCGCACAGAGTCTTGGGGTGTGGCCAAGGCGGTTCGAGGGGCCGTCACAGAAGCCCGCAAGAACATGCAAACGATGCATTACGAACCCGGTCCACGGATGACTGCTGTTAATCACAAACCAGGACCTTTTACGAGTGTACCAAACGCACCGCCCAAGTCCACGGCTACCGAACTTGGGTTGGAAAAGAAGATTAGCCGCTTGGAGGAAAGAAACAAGGAACTTTCCACTGCCTTGGGCGAAGCACTGGATAGCCTTCAGTCTCAGCTAGCGGAACACTCCAATCCGAGCGCAAAAGTTGCCATGGAGCAGGCATTGATCCGAGCCGAGCAGGTCCGGCGTTGTCTCGAAGACCCCTTGCTCCCAGTAGTCGCGACACCGCGCCCGGTCCATGTAGATAAGGAGCCAACCAAACCCACTGAGCCACCATCCGATTCGAAAGCAGACCACCCAGCAGAAGTGGCGCAAGATCAGCAGGGCAGAGTTCTTAAGGCGGATGCCCGCGGCCCGAGGGCCGAAAGTGGAACCAGCAGGCCTGTCACCATTGCCAATCGCGCGACGAGTACCAGCCAGGCCGACGGTGAGCGGGTATCGAGGTCCCTTGTGCGGCCATCCCTGTCGGATGCAGGGTTCTCGTGGATGTTGGATGGAAGCCGAAACGCCTCCAGCTTTGTGAGTTCCGCGTCAGTTCCCCCCGAGCAGACCAGACACCAGGACTATACTCGGAATAAAGGCAACCCGCTCTTTGGGAATGGAGATGAGAAGGCAGCATCAGACCTCGAGCATGATGAACTAGCGCTTCATAGTCTCGGAGGTGTCCGAGGGCCACTGTAAGGGGTGGTTAAAATAATGCTGGTCACTACCATGCATTTGGCGAGAGCTTTTCATAGATCAATTTTCTCTGCTTGCATTATTTGGCTTGTCATTCGCTGAGCCATATTTTCACTCCGCGATAGCGGTGGGGTTCTTATATGTTCCACGCACTCGGATCTCTCGGCCAAAAACAAAGCTGCAATGAACCGCACAAGCGAGATTTGGACCTTGATTTGTGTGAAAGTGACGATAGAGAGAGATCATATGTATGTAGGTCAGGTTGTACCACCCAATACTGGATTATTGTGACTAGAGGATCTTAGTGCGTTGGCGTGTTGTGTTAGGTCTGAAGAAGGATAAGATTTGCAACGACTTCTCTGCCCATTGTATGAAATCTTTTCATTCCACATGGACCAACTCCCGTGCCGATCGGTCGATCCAAATCCCTCGAAATAGTTTTTTCCAACGTTAGAAAATAGGACATTCCCTCCCTTTGTCATCTGGAAAAGCTATAGATTGGACCCAAAGGGCTTCAACGGGCGAGGCGTGAACTAGGGACTATTACATCACCCGCCCCTTTTGGCGTTCTTTTCCCTCCCCACCAACGAAACCCCGCTGAGTTCGCTTTTCCTCTTTTCCTTTCCTTCGAATCATCTGCACTAAGTGCCCTGGGACGCCACGTATGCTGGGCGCGTTACGAGGCAGCTGCCCTCTGCCCTCTGCCTGACTCGAGCGAATGACTTACGACTTCCATGCCGAATCGATCTTGAGCCTCATTCCTTACACCTTTTACCGCGGGAGGATCTAATTTTCTCCCAAGCATGGGGTCGGCATATAATCCCGATGGTGAGTTCTTGTTTCACATGCCACGGGCCTCTTTTCTCCATGAGTGGGGTCGCAGCAAGGGACGCGATGGGGAGGGGACGACGTCGGACCAAGAAAAAATAAAAAGGAAAGAAAAAAGATAAGCCACTTCGGAGGAATTAAGACAAGAATGATCCCTTCACGAGTCCCTCCGGAGCTGTAAAAGGACTTCTGTCTTTTTTCGCGTACTCTTGAAAGACTACATCTGACCCCGCGGAGGTCAACCTTGCCACCCCTGCATCACGGGAGTGAATCACGCTGGGGAGAGAACCCCCGTGGAAGCTGAAACAGGCACCGATTGAGTTGATAAACGGACGCAGTGCGCTGATCATTCTTCTGCAGGCGATCCAAGTCCTTTATCGTCTCCGTTGGGTCCTCTCTCCGAGTCGCCAGAATCGGAGTCGGGGTTTCAGAGACTTTCCCTCCAAACGACCGACCATACCTTAAGGAGCTCGGTGTCGTCGGGATATGACCCTCTTTCAAGGTTCGCAAGCAATATTCCCCTGATCCTTTCTGCTACGAACGAAAAAAGAAAACACACCAGTGGAGAACCAAGCGAATTGACATGTCACCGCAACTTTCAGTAGATCTCCATTATTCGAGAGCGAACATGGACTTGGTCCGACCGGGCTGGACCGTATACGCCAGCAACCTTCCCGGGTTTTGACCCTACCGAACCTGTCGACATCTTCTTTAACGCCTTTGAACGTTCCCCGACCACCCCCGTCGATGCGCTCTAGTTCATCATCGAGAGCTCATACTGGTCGCATGTCGACGAGCCAGGAGCTTGGAGACCTGGAGGATCTGCACCGATTCCCATTAGAATCATTACATTCATTTTCATTCGCTCAGCAATCGGAGGAGTTGCTGCAAAGTCGGCAAAACATTCTCAAACGCTCAATGGACTTTATGAGGGACCGTATGGGATGGGCTGCCAGTAGCGCTGCGATCGCCAATGCCCAGGCCAACATGAGCGGCGACTCGGACCTCCAAAGTATGATGGATCTCTTGACCCGGGCCCATGTTCTTGACGAAGAAACTCCCAATCACGGACGAGGCCCCATCACCGGACCTGCGGAAGTGAATGGCGACAATATCTTCGAGCGGGCCTTCTCGGACCACAGCTCATCACCCCTCAGTGCTCGAAACTCAAGTCTGGAACCTTTTCCAGAATCACAGGCAACATCCGACAGCAGCTCCCAAATGTTGAGTCCCGTCACCTCTAATGACCGTATACCGGCGTCCAGGACGGACCTGAAATCGGCACCGGCGTCCAGGCGCGTAAGCTTAAAACGTACATACACGGACCTCAACTCTGCCACCCTCAAAAGCAAGCTGATGGATACTCTAGCGCAACCTTATTCTTCCACGGATCCATTTGCGTCTCTGGCCTCCTCCGCCACTGGATTAGGATTCCCGATTCCGGCCCTCCATACCCATAGCAGCAAATGGAGCCCAGTTTCTCAGGCCGTGTTCCGTACCGAAGCCCAAGCACCATGGACTATTTTTGCAGCTAATGATCTCTCCTGTCTTGTATTCGGGGTCACACAGTCCGAGGTCCGTCGTCTCAGTATCTTAGAGGTCGTACAGCGGGAGCACAGGCAGTGGCTCGAGGCCAAACTTCGAGATCCCAGCACTGATGCCGCGGCTCGTACTCCACTTCAGCCAGAAAGGCCCAATATTCGAGCGGTAAACCCTAAGTTTCGAGGCCTAGGGAATGGCGTCACTGCGCAGCTACTCAATAAACCGTCATCGCGCGAGAAGTCTCGCAGAGCGCAGACTGACGATGGATATGGTTCGAGCACGCGCAATCCTCGCAATGCCAATCACCCGGGCAACAAATCCCGAGGCGTTTTGCTTTGTGGTGACGTCGTTCCCATCCAAAAGCGCAATGGCACTAAAGGATCGGCTAGCGTATGGGTTATGGAGAAGCGTGGTGGCTTGATATGGGTGCTGGAGGAAATCACGGAAAATGCTGCCTCTGTCAAATGCGATGAGAATTGGCAAGTCATAAGTGTCAACGGGGATGTGGACAAGATCTGGGGTCCATCCGTAGTTCGCAATGGTCAGTCGATTACTGAACTATTACCTCGTCTACCATCCGAGTCTCTCGCAAACTCCCCAGAGAAGGGAATGGCCCGGATCGTGGAGTTGAAGCATTTCGCTGCAAATACAGCGGCAGGTGTGTGTATTCCAGTGACCGTGGGCAAGGCGAATGATGCCCGCACTTTGCAGGTGTCAAGTTTTCCCCATGTTGCAGGCATGATGGTGCTTTCTTCTTCATCACTTAATGTGATCAGTTCGAATTCAGTATTTTCATCTGCTCTTTTTGGCCAAGACCGTCCCGAAGGGCGCCATATCACGGAGCTGATACCCGGGTTTGATGAGATTCTGGATGTGTTAACCGAGGAGGACAACGTGCCATTGGTCGATGGTATTGTGATCCCTGAGCACAGTTTCCGCCGAGCGAGAACCCTGTCCATCCTTCGAGACGGGAAAGCCAATGCTGCATCTGTCTTCACTGAGCCTAGTGGACTGTTGGCTAAGCATCGGGATGGCTCCACTATCGTTGTGGATGTTCAACTGCGTGTGGTGAAAAGTGGAACATTTTTCTCCAGAGAACAGGCAGAGAGGCTTGTCGAAGAGAAATCTAGTGATTCTGAGGATAGCGATGACACTATTGCGGTGACAGAATTGGTATACGCATTATGGGTGACCTATTCGAGACAGATTCACGCCGCTGGCCCTGCAGCCGGTCTCTCATCCTCTTCACTACCGACCTCAAAACCTACCTCACCTGGTTCTTCAAACACCGCCACATCTGACGGCCACCCCACCTCCACCTCCAACTCACAGACCCCTGACACCAATCAAATTTCTGTGGAAGTCCAAACGCCGAGCTCCACCCTCAGCCAACAACTCAGCGAAGCTGCATCTGAGCCACTGACGGATCGGCCCGTCCAGGCCGTCCCCGAAATGTCTTCGGGTAAGACTCGGCAAGATACCCCCCCCATAAGCGAACTATTAACGACTATGCGGTTCTCGAGGAAATGGGGCAAGGCGCGTATGGCCAGGTGAAATTAGCCCGTCTCAAGAAGGCTCCTAATGATCAGAAGACGGTCCTCAAGTTCGTCACCAAGAAGCGAATTCTGGTTGATACATGGACTCGTGATCGACGTCTGGGCACGGTGCCGTTGGAGATTCATGTCCTTGACTTTCTTCGCCGTGATGGCTACCGGCACCCAAACATCGTGGAAATGTCGGGCTTTTTCGAAGATGATGTCAACTATTACATCGAGATGATCCCACATGGTCTGCCAGGCATGGATTTGTTTGATTACATTGAGTTGAAGGCCAACATGGAAGAGTCCGAATGTCGCAGTATTTTCAAGCAGGTTGTGAGCGCCATCCATCATTTGCACACGAGAGCCTTGGTTGTGCATCGCGACATCAAGGACGAAAATGTCATTCTTGACGGAGAAGGGAGGATCAAGTTGATTGATTTTGGCAGTGCAGCCTATATAAAAAACGGTCCGTTTGATGTGTTTGTGGGGACCATTGGTATGTTATTATACCCCGCCTTTGAAGTTTTACAGTTTCTTTGTGCTGACATTACCTCTTCTTGTCCAGATTATGCTGCTCCTGAAGTTCTTCAAGGCAAATCATACCGTGGCAAGGAGCAAGATATCTGGGCACTCGGCATCCTTCTCTACACGATCGTCTACAAGGAGAATCCATTCTACAATGTCGACGAGATTCTCGACCACCCTCTCCGAATTCCGTTCCTGCCCTTTTCTGAGGAATGCATCGATCTGATCCGCAAGATGCTTGACCGTGACGTTGATAACCGCTTGACCATTACCGAGGTGCTCGAGCACCAATGGATGATGACTGGGGAGTAAAGCCTCACGCTACATTTATTTTGTTATGACCACAAAAAGACACGATACCCCATGACGTTTTGATTTGCTTGATGGTGGGACTGGGGACTTTGGGGAGTCTTAATTACTTCTCTCTCGTTTCTTTCGGCTCTTGGGTGGGATATCTTTGTTTTCTTGAGGCTTTGCACAAAATCTAACCCAAATGACCCCTGCACATGTGATGCCTCTGGTCGTTCTTAGCTTTGGCTTCGGAGATCCCTTTGCATTACCCTTCACTATTTTTTTTTTTTTTTTATCATATATCCCCCATGAATGTACCTAGACTTCTAAGACCATAAGCATGGCAGCAAGAATCTATATACGAATTTCGATTGTGGAATGAGGCTTTTCTTTTTCCCACCAAATGCGGGGCTGACAAGACCGATTGCCCCATTTCTCCTTGGCCAAACCGGCCTAGTTTACCCGTTCAAAAGGAGGTCGGTCTAAACGCATCTGGCTACTTCAAAGTTACACGCATGTCGCATATCAGCCACCGCCTCCAACGTGGTAGAATTCCCCGTGGGTCGCATGTACCCCCGCATTTCTAGCGAAAGGCTACGCGACCCAATAAATGGACCCTGTAGTTCAGGAACGTTGAGACTTTGTGCCTGGATCGGCTAGCCTTGCCATGCTGGATATCGGTAATTATCTGATGCTTCAGGCCTTTTTTGAGGCGTCGTCAGCCGATGGATTGCATGGGTCACACTGTCTGTGCCACGTTTATACGCAATCAAAGACAAAGTGGGGAAACACGATAAGGATGGCGAAAGAGGGGGGGGAAGGAAATGAATGACCTGATCCATTGAGGATTTGGGGCTGGTCAATAACTTTATAATAGTATTCAGATAGAGAGGTACAGCCAAGGTACCTGGTCATTCCCCATTGCCTCATACTAAGACCAGGTTTAGTTGATGTATCGCATTCTTGTCCTACATTCCGCCTGGCACGTTGGTCTTTTTTTTTCTGTTGATCATTTTCTGTTGGTCATTCTCGATTTCTATTTTCTCTTCCACTTCTTCTCTCTAGTTCCGGTACGCCAAACGTCACTTGGCGATAGTCCCGCTGGTCGAGGTTGGCCAGTGCCACGGGTTCACTCGCCGCGGGCCCCCGATTACCACGTTTTTGTTCTCTCAGCCTCGCTCAGCTCTGGTGTTTTTCCCTTGCTTTTTTTTTTTCCACGTCGCCGGGCCGCAAAAGTATCATCCCGACCAGAAGCATCGCTATGGTTATCTAAGTGACCGCACAGTACCGAGCATCGTCTCGTTCCCTTGACCTTACCGGTGGTCCTCTTCTCCCCTCTATACTAGACCCGGCCACACCGTACCCGATCGCTTCACAATGGCCACCCCCACGACCGAGGTGATCCCCTCACCTGAGATCTCGCCGACGAGTCCAATATCCTCAACGGGTCAAATTCCACTAGAACAACCCCCCAAACTCAAGGGTCGCCAGAAATTACTGCAGAGCCTCCAGCGCATGTCATCCAGCCCAACATTGCCCCGCCGCGGGCGATCTGCGTCTACCGGTTATCGGCGGGACCACAAGGCGTCCTTATCGTGTGTCTCGTTATCGTCCGCATACTCGCCCTGCGTGGGGAATGGAAGCTCATCTCAGCTTTATGGAGGCTTGAATCCCCGACCGGCGACTCCGGGCTGCTCCGGTTCGCCGTTCGAGTATCCGGACCTTGATAATGCTCGCATCCGCGTCGTGGGTACTGAGTCACCCCACGCGCAGCCGCGTACCGTGCCGTTGCCGTTCGATGTACGACCGGCTTCGCGTGGCTCGCCTCCACCAGGGGTGGTTGAAGAAATCGCGTTGCCGGAACCCGAGCCAGAGCGGACGCTGGATTTCTGGGCTGACATGCCGCAGGAGTTGAAAGTGGAAATATTTCGTTATTTAACACCACAGGAGATCGTCCGTTGCTCGTCGGTCTCCAAGATGTGGCATGACATGTGCTATGATGGTCAGTTGTGGTCCAAGGTCGATACTACTGATTATTATCAGAAGATCCCCAGCGATGTTCTGGTGAAACTCATGACCTGCGGTGGACCCTTTGTGCGCGACCTCAACCTCAGAGGCTGTATTCAGCTACGTGAGAAATGGTCCTCGGATGGGGAGCGCATCTCTGACTTGTGCCGGAATGTTGTCACATTTTCGCTCGAGGGAAGCAAAATTGACAAGACCTCCATGCACTACTTTTTGCTGCGTAACGCTCGCTTGGAATACATTAATCTTTCAGGCCTTAAAAGCGTGACGAACTCATCAATGAAAATCATTGCGCAGTCTTGTCCTCGGCTTGAAGTTTTGAATATTTCTTGGTGTCAGCAGGTCGAATCCAAGGGTCTTCGCAGAGTGATCCAGTCTTGTGTCCAATTGAAGGATCTTCGCGCCAGTGAAATACCGGCGTTTGACGATGAAGAATTTGCCAATGAGCTGTTCGAGCGCAATACTCTTGAACGACTAGCTATCAGCCGCACCAATCTTACTGACGAGGCTCTCAAGATTTTGATGCATGGTGTGAACCCGGATGTAGACGTGCTGACCGATCGTCCTATTGTGCCACCTCGACGATTCCGACACCTTGATTTGCATCACTGCTCGGCTTTGACTGATGACGGATTGAAAAGCCTTGCATTCAATGTTCCAGATCTGGAAGGCCTGCAGGTCTCACAATGCCCAGAGCTGACTGATGCATCGATTATCGATGTCATTCGGACTACGCCACGACTTTCCCATCTTGAATTGGAAGATCTGGACAAACTGACTAACAATTCCCTCGTTGAATTGGCCAAGTCACCATGCGCTCAGTACCTCGAGCACTTGAACATCAGCTATTGTGAAAACCTTGGTGACACCGGAATGCTCCAAGTGATGAAGAAGTGCCTTAAACTGCGGTCTGTGGAGATGGATAACACTCGTGTCTCTGATCTCACGTTGATGGAAGCGAGCTTCCGTGTCCGCCGACGAGGCTATGGCGATGAGCTCCCTCAAGTCGGACTTCGCCTGGTCGTTTTCGACTGCGCCAATGTCACCTGGGCGGGCGTCAAGGAAGTCCTCTCTAGCAACGCATACATTCCTCGCGCCCGCAAACCAGTGTCGGCGGTTGTGACGGTGACTCAAACATCGGACGCAGGTTCGTCCCCGATCACCTCAACTTACGTTACCCCAACTTCAACGCCGTCTCCTTCGCCCACCTACCCGAGCGACATCATCCAGCTCAAGTGCTTCTATGTATGGCAGATGACGGTTGACGAGCATACGAAACGGGTTCTGCGTGGTGACCTGTCTGCTGCCAGTCGACTGGATCGCAAGTGGGCAGACTACATGATGGCCACCGAAGAAGCCGGTGCCGCTGGTGCTGGAGCTCGACGTAGAAGACGTCGGGCCCGTGAGGCAGAACGACTTTACAATGCCGATGAAGATGAGGAAGATACATTCGGCGTTGGTGGTGTTAGCGGCTCAGGCCGACGACGGCGTGCTCAGAGCGGCGGTGGCTGTGCATTGATGTAAGGCCATTGCTAGCCAAGGCGCCAAGAGCTAGATTATGCGTCGGGAACCAGCCTTATCCGGAAGGTCGGTGTCCTTGTCGCAAGCGATGAAGATATGGTACTCCTTTTGTCAGCGCCGGATCGCTGGCAATTGGAACGAGCCCCCACTCCCAACTTATGAGATACGACTTTTGCCTCTTTTCCTTCAATTGGAACAAGCTAAAAATTGGCTTTGAGGCCTCGATGATCAGCCCTCCCTACGACCCGCAACTCCCCAATATCTTTTCCCCTCCTATCCCCATCGAGCAATTAGCGTTCCTGACTTTCCATTGACCCTTTGCCCGTGACGATTATTTCAGTTACCATTTGCGGCGTCCTGAATAAGACCAGATCGACCTGCATTTCGTTTCCTCGGCCTCTTTTCTTTCTACTTCCAATTTAGCATATGTAGAAGGATGGATCGGAGTTTGTTTTTCCTTTGTTTTACATCAAATTTGCTCTGGCTTTCCGAGGTTCCAAGGTTGTTCCCATTAGCTTTGTCCAATACAATAAACACTTTCGGATTGTTCCCCATATATTTCTGATTGCAGTCCCCGGTCAGCCGGTCAGTTCGGGAAATCCGATCCTTATATATCCGTCGGCCTGTCAGAAGTCTCGCCGAGTAAGCACAGGATTGCGGGTCTCGGCTATTATTTGTGGACGGTTCTGCCGATTCGTATTTTATGGTGCTTGACCGACATTCCCGTTAAGCCGAACCGAAGTAACCTGCCGTGTCCAGTCAGACTCGCATGAAAAAATGTATGTTTTGTTCGGCATCTACTTAGCCTCATCGCACCACATGCATTCTACCAGATTGACTTGCCATCAAGTATTCAAGTAATTGATGGCTATGGTGATACTAAACGAGGGACAACCTCGCTGATTGCTCCCCACGCCCCACCTTAAAAAGTCTTATCCGTCTGGACCACGAACCCATCAAAGTCCCCTGGAATCCCCACTAAATGGGTCTCGCCCAGTTTGGATGGGTTAAACATCTTGCTTCATTGGTCAGGATTCGCCCCATTACCAATGTTTTATGCGTCAGTGTGCACAACCTTGCGTGAACCCAAGGAAGCGGAGTACCCCAGGAGGGTACGTTTTAGACCTGGGGTTAGAACTGGGGAATTTCTTCCCAATCCCCCAGATCATTCCCAACCGCCAGCCAGACGGAAGACATCCTGACGCAGAAAACGTCTGTCGGCCATGACCATTTTCAAGGAGCAACCACCGTCAAGCCGTGACGGTGAAAATAATAACTCGAAATATGACATCGACTTTGTGGAAAGCGCGGCATTCACTGGCAATGGGCCGCATTTTTCGATTGCACAGTCACGACTGTCCAAATCACACCGTGATTATTTGATGGAGCGTCATGGTACTTTGGAGCTTGATCCTCTGCCTACGATGGACCCTGCAGACCCTTATAACTGGCCCGAATGGAAGGTTAGTACCAGATGAAGCAGGACAATGAAAATTTGCAAGGATCACACTGACCGGACTCTGACTGCAGAAAATGGCCAATCTTATACTCGTGGCCTTCCATGCCTGTATGGGGTAAGCATGCATCCTGTTACCCTTTTTTGAATTCAATAATTGCTTTGGAAATCAAACTAACGGCTTCTGTGTGTGAATCAGTACATTTGCCGCCGCCGGAATTATCCCAGCTTATTCCGATATTGTTAAACTATACGGTGTCTCCAACCAGCAAGCCAGTTACCTGACATCCCTCCAAATTGCGGTATTGGGTGGTGCACCACTTTTCTGGAAGCCCTTGTCCCACCGCTACGGTCGTCGTCCTATCTTCCTTCTATCCCTGATTCTCAGTCTGGTGTGCAATATAGGATGTGCGGAGAGCACTACTTACAGTGCGACTGCAGCCTGTCGAGCTCTTTCGGCATTTTTTATCGCCCCCGCCTCTGCTATTGGTAGTGCCGTGGTGATGGAAACGACGTTTAAAAAAGATCGGGCCCGGTACATGGGCATCTGGACACTTATGATTACATTAGGCGTTCCGCTTGGACCATTCATTTTCGGATTTGTGGCATACCGAGTTGGTTATGAGTGGATTTACTGGGTTCTCGCAATGGTCAGTTTCACCTGGATATCTTTCTGCGATTAGAAGAGCATATGCTAACTTTGACTTGGCGGGCTAGATCAACGGAGGCCAATTCATTTTGTATCTTTTCTTCGGACCAGAAACCCGCTACGTGGACAGCGGCGAGGATATGGAGGGATCGGTCTTCAAGAGAGAATACCTTTCTGTCCGTCGTATCGACCCTACCCCCTTCACCTTATACGAGTTCGTCAAGCCATTGACCATGCTCACACACACATTTATCTTACTCCCCACATGCGCCTACGCCATGGTCTTCCTCTTCAGCAACATCATGATAACAGTCGAGATTCCGGCCCTTCTGCAATCGAAATTCGACCTCAACACCGAACAAGTCGGACTCCAGTTCCTGGGTTTGATCATTGGATCTGTGATAGGCGAGCAGATTGGAGGTGGCTTATCAGATTACTGGATGCGCATGCGCACAAAGCGAACAAATAACAAAGCGGAACCCGAGTTCCGTCTATGGCTCAGCTACTTTGGTTACGCACTTGCCTGTATCGGCTTGATTCTTTTCCTTGTCTGCACGCAGGAAGCCACCGCTGGCCACTGGATCGTGTCCCCTATTATCGGTACCGGGATTGCTGCTGCGGGAAGTCAGATTGTGACTACCGTCATGGTTACTTATGCGGTTGATTGTCTTCCCCAGGAGGCGGCGAGTGTGGGTGTGTTCATCACTTTTGTTCGCCAGATTTGGGGCTTCCTTGGTCCGTTTTGGTATGACCTCTTTCTTCTTGGGATGTGGGAATAAATGCAAGTTACTAACTATCAATTCAGGTTTACGCCCATGTTTAATAATGTCGGGGTGGCGGCCAGTTCGGGTATCGTTTGTGGTATGATTATTGCTGTCAGCGTGCTTCCCACCATTGTGCTGCAACTGCGTGGTCATGTCTGGCGGCGGAAGTTGGAGGATGTGGCTTATGAATGAGAATGATTACTCATGTCAAGGAGGGAACCTGATTGACTGACTTGACGATATGTCGTGTGCTTCATGAAAATAGAAGAGGGGATTCATATAGACTTAGACTTATAGAACAGCTTTTGATTGTATTTAAGATATAGAAGATCCATGAATTTTGTTTAGCGCGCAATGCTTATCAAAGGACGAGGGAAGCTGAACGAGGTGGCATTGTGGTGAAGGATATCGACTGAGCCGCCTTTTGTTACCTAGGAATGAAATCTTAGTGGAAACCCCTACTCGAATAAAGCGAGGTCATACACTCTTGAATACCTGGAAAGCCAGAAAAATCAAAACAGCATTCTGTCTGCAATGCAATTATGCTACGCTAGATATGATTAGGGAGGTGTTCAACCATCGTGTTCAATCATCCTTCCATTCCACCATTCCAGTATCAATTCCGTTCTCAATCCCCTCTTTTTTTTTGTTTTCAATTTACATTTATCAAAAAAAGACTTGCACCGATATTAAACCATAAGAAAATTTCTGAGGCTCAATTGCAAAGGTCAAGCCGCGCTCACAAGTCAATCTGATTTCTCAATGCCTTCACGGTAAGGTCAAAGTGAACCCAGACAGAAAATGCAGAATCGCAAAAACGAGCTGGGAAATCAAAACTGAGAATGACCAAGGCAACAAGAACGGAAACTCAAAGAAATTCCCACTTCGCAGGAGCCTGGGGATTCAAAACCGGTATCGATACTTTCTCTCTTCGTCGCCCTGCTCGTCTCACTCCTCAGTCAATTTAGTCTCCAAAACTCCCTCTTCAGCGGCCATGTCAGTAATAGCTGTCTCTGAAGCTGAGGTCTGCGCGTCTGGATCGGTTTCATTTTTCGTTTCCTCGGATTCTGGACCGGTGTCGCCATCATCCTCCTGGTCTATGGCCGTGTCTTCGGTGTTCTGAGGTGCGTGGCCCGAAGTAGTCTTGACGGCATCGTCATCCTGACGTTGCGAGGTGGAAGGACCGCTGGCATCCGTTTCAGGTAATTGGGGTATATCCTTTTCCTGGGCTTCAGTCGTCTTGATGAGCTTGGCAATCTTAAGGCTCTTAGTAGTCTCCGTAGCTTCTTTGGCAATCTCATGGTGCTGAGAAGCGGGCATTTCATTCAGGGAGGTCTCCTCGGGCTCGGTGATATCGAGTGCCTTGATTTGAGCAGTTTCCTCATGCATGACCTCGTCGGTGATTTCATCCGTGATGAGCTCGGTGATCTCCGTGTCACCTTCTACCTCCCCGTCCATATCGACCATTTCCTTGCTCTTGTTGTCCTCAGCCTCATTCATGGGCTCCGTGATGTCAGTGTCACCCTCTACCACGTCTTCCATATTGTCTTCAGCTGGTGTCTTGATGTTGTCCTCAGTCTCGTCCATGAAGCCCGAAAAATCGGTTTCGATGCCACTCTCTACTTCTTCTTCCGCATCATCCCCAACCTCCTCTTCGGCTTCTGCAGGTTCGTCATCACCATAGATCATTGGGTTGCGCTCATTGGTATAGTGAACCTTCGACACAGCATCCCAATCAAAATCCTGGATTCGATGTTTGGTAAACCACAGCTTCCCCATCTGCATTGCTCGAGACCCATCCGCTGCGTTGGGCCCAACCTTAGTCGAGTAGCCCTGCACACGGTAGATAGGCGTGATCATAAAACCTCCTTTGCTATCCCTTGGCACAACAGACCCATCAAAGTGCTTATTAGAAACGACGTCACGGGCCACTGGAGACTTCTCCATGCCTTTCTCACATTCCTTTGCACTCTTCATCTTGTGGGTGAGCATCTGACGTTCTGCCCTTCGATCCAGCGAAATCGCAGATCCAGGCGCAACGACGGGCCCGATGGTCCAGATGGGGTATTCCCTCATCGTTGTCTGGTGCTTCCCGTGTAGCTTCCATCCAATCCAGTCTGCATGCTTCCTTCCACAGAGGATATAATATCCTTTGTAAACCGGGAAGAAGGGGAGCCCATGGGCCCAGACGATGGGACCTACACCCGAGGGAACGCGATCAGGATCGATATCGCCACGGGGCTGGAAGTCGTACGGGTAATCTCTGCCACGCACATTTGACTTTAGGAATTTGGTGGCGAAGTAGACGAGTTCGTCACTGAGGCGAGTGTATGGGGGCGGGAAAACATGCTTGCCATTTTGGATGACGACTTCTGTCGCGAGCTTGAGGGACTTCTCGGAGTCCGCTTCAGGTTCGACGGGATCTTGGTCGTCCCTGCTCCAAAATGTATCTGGGGTTTTCTCTTCATGGGCTTGGAGAAGTGCGAGGCATTGATCACGGTGGTTTTTAAGCTCGTTGGTATAGAGTTGGATGGATGACTTGGAACATGCCATTGGCCCGTCTTTGATGCCTCGACCAGCCATGCTGAAAGGTTGAGAGAAGGACAAATGTGAAAAAGTTTTTTAGTCAAGGTGGGTGTTGGTCAAGCTTGAGCTCGGTGATTTGGCGAGAGTCCAAGTGATGCTCAAAGACGAATATGGTGATCGAAATCTTAGTGCTCACTGATAGACGGACAATTCAATTGAGGGAAGAGATCTTTCTGAATTGTAGATTTGATCGTCACTGATAAGCCACAAGAATTCTCAGTAGTGGTTGTTGGTAAGTTTTTCGAAGACCTAGGTAGACGATCAGCAAGAGCAACGAGATTTGTATAATGGTCAAAAGGAAGTTCAAAGTGAAGCGAAAGATGATCTCAAAGCAATAAGAAGGGAAGCTTGAAATTTTGCAACAAGTTTGAAGTGAGTTGTCAAGAGTCAAGTCCAAGTGTTGACATACGAACGAACTTCAATCAAGAATGAGATACCTGGAGCCGTAGAAGATTGCAAGATGGCAAAGAAGCGAGCAACCACAGAAAGAAAGAAGAGGAGCTTGGGATAGAAAATTCTCCACGAGAAATAAACTTACCTTGGAGTCTGCGATAGTGGAGAAGAAGGAGAATGAAGAAGAGCTCCGATAGAGAAATACTATGAGAGAACGACAACTTGGAGTCTTCGATGGTAATGAAGGACCTCTGGATCAAGAAGGAGAAAAAGCTCGGAGAATTTGGTCAAAGTGAGAAAACCCTTAGAATTTGCAGTGATTAAGAAGATGTTAAAGTAGAAAGATACTATGGAAGACAGGCGACCTTAGACAGATATCCCGAAGAGAGATATAAAAAATACATATAAAAAATGGTAAATTGTTACTCTCGTTCTACCTTGTCGATGTACCCTCGAGAATACCATGAATCTAAGACCAAAAACCGTAGGAGAATTTGCTTTGCTTTGATTCTTCAACGCATTATCTCTTGGGTTAAGATCAGTTAGATATAGACGCTCCTTGTTCAACCAATCCTCCAGTGTCCTCGACCCATTCCTATGTGACTTTAGCAGTGCCACGCGCTTTATCCTGTTGAAAAATCCTGGGAGAGTAATATGTATTTGATGAACTTCCGCGGGCATGAATCAACGACTGTCTTTCACCGAGCCCAATAGGGGGTGGAGTCATAAGGAGTTTCCCCGCCCTGAGAGAGAGAAGAGGGCACACTAAGCTGATATCGAAACTGACAACTATCTAGTGAAGCTCATCATCATTACTACAGCAGCAATTTTCCTTCGGGAGATTAATTTACCCATCCAAGGGAAGTTCCTTAAGCAATATTTCAGGCAAATTCTTTATATCATCACCGTTGTTATAGTTCCAACTTCTTAGTGGCCTACTTAGTAATCTCCTGGGCGACCTACTGCAATGGTCGCCACTGCCCTCCGAATGTCTGGAAAACCCCTCGAAGACGGATTTTTACGCGGTCAAGTATTGGTGCTATCATTAAATCATATGATCGATGTGAGCATTGACGTGACCAGCAGTGGACTCAATATCCTTTTGCCTTGCATGGCCAAGGTTTGTCCCACGATTTTAATGGACTGGTAATCCTTCACGAGTCGGGGAAAAATGGTCAGTCTTTTTGACAGAATGTATATGTTTATACATTGGCAAGTCGGGCCTAGATCGAAGGAAGTATTTTGCCATGCCTATTTGCAGGTTCATATTTGCAGGTCGATTTCAAGTTGTTCATACAATGCAAATTCGGATATCAGGTAGAGAAAAACCAGGCGCCAGACCCCATACATGCTATGTCGATTACTCTTCGAAGAATCCGCCATCACTATCATCCCCAGCACCAGCGGGTTGAACGGGTGCCACATCTTGCAGGCGATCTCTCTCGCGGCCGTAGTAGTTCTTCTGGTCCCGCCTACCGTTCGGCACAGAGTTCGCAGCAGCACGTCTTTCCCTTCTCGAGCCATACTGAGCTTCATTGAACTCTTCCTTTTTGGGTTTCTTTTCCTTGACTTCTTGTGCTGGCTTCTCAGAGACGGTGATGGGCTTGCCATCGAATCCAATGTTCAACTTGCCCTCGCGAAGACGGTCAATGGTGTTATCTGCCATACACTTCTCCACGACCGCCCAAAGCGGGGGCTTGGCCTCTTTGTCTTGGTTCTTCTGGTCTTTGGCGTCTGCTTCTGACCCTGACTCTGCACCGGCTTCTTTTGAGGACTTCTCTTGCGACTTCGGGTAGAGCGAAATGTATTTCTCGGTGAGGGGGTAATAGATAGTGTAGTTGAGGCTAACCCGAGCCTCGTGGATCTTTTGTTGAAGGCGGGCTTTCTGTTTCGAGTCGAGTTCTTGGTCTTTTTCGCGACGGAGGAGTTTGTTCAGATTCTTGCTTGCAGTTTTGCGATCTAGTGAGGGACAGTAGTTAGCGATCGAACGATTAGACTGAGATTAGCTGGACTTCGCGTACCCAGGAAGCGAACAAAGTGGTATTTCTTGATCAAGTGCGATCGATCGCGCCGCGCTGTTTCGTCCGCCAGATCCTGCTCATATCCTGCGAGGGCTCGCTCTTGAACAATCCGGGCATCTACGGGCAGAGTGCCTTTATTGAGAAGACGCTTAACATCCCGGATGCGCCTCTTAAGCTCGTTGATTGATGTAAAATCCTTGTCCCGCGGGGTAGATTTGCTCTTGGGGTTGCCGGTCTCGTGGTTTCCGGACCCCTCGAGTTGCATGTCTTCGTCGCTGTCGGCATGGCGATGCTGCTTTTTGCGAGGCACCGAGTCCTCTGAGTCATGGTGACTCTTGCGCTTGGAGGAATCTCCACGGGTGCGTCGAGAGTCAGACATTGTTGGTTGATTGTCGAGACTGTCGTTTTGGAGAAAAAAAAAGTTACAGCTCGATTCGGCGCAACCATCGGCCCGTGCACCCCAGATCGTCGCAGCCAATGAGCGCCCGGCCGATCGGACATGACGATTAGCCTCTCCCCTCGTTCTCCCGCATTCAACGCGTTGACGCGAGGCTGCGGCCTCCAGTGAAGAAGAATTGAGAAGCTAGTTGGCTCCTCTGAGGGGCGCGCATATACAGCATGGAGTCCGCCATTCGCTGGTCACCGACCTCGACCGCCGCGGAGCAACGCTTTCTCTCCGTCGACGTCACAGGGAAAGCGTTTCGCCTATGCAGAATAACGGGGTTCGATGGCAGAAATATACAACATGAAGTCCTCTCTCATCTCAAAGATGTCCCTCTCTTCCGAGCATTCGACTGGTCTATATCCAACGAGAACCTTATCGCGGTGGGCCAGTCATCCGGCGAAGCTACTATTCTACGACTTGACGCCGACCAGAAGGAATCGCTTTCCTTTCCAGTCCGAAACCAGCGCTATTGTAACGCAGTAGCATTCAGTGCACATGGGCTTGTGGCATCGGGTCTGGATCGCGTGCGCAATGACTTCTGCTTGAACATCTGGGATGTCAACCAGCGACTTGGTCCTACCGGCGCTACCAAGGGGTTTCACGAACCTTTGAGAAAGCT
Source organism: Penicillium longicatenatum (assembly GCF_028827895.1). Classification (NCBI taxonomy): domain Eukaryota; kingdom Fungi; phylum Ascomycota; class Eurotiomycetes; order Eurotiales; family Aspergillaceae; genus Penicillium; species Penicillium longicatenatum. The sequence continues at coordinate 1,727,741 of NW_026643120.1, read as the reverse complement.
GGCTAGCTCCGAGCCTATAACAAGTATCAAATTTTTCCGAGATCAACCGGATACACTAGTGACGGGAGTGAAGGGGCAATTTGTTCGAATATATGATTTACGAGGTTCGTGTTGCCTGGGCGTTGCAACACTTGTCACCCTATGCTAATTGATGCTCCAGAGGGACCTGGGAATCCATCCCTACAATTCCCGACTCGCTGTGTCCATAATTTAGCGATTGACTGGCTTGACGAGAACTATATCGCTTCTTGCGTGGCATCCAACGAGAGCACTGTCTGCGTCTGGGATCGGCGCGTCGGAACTCGTTTGACATCACCCTCTATAGGCTCTTCTGCGACAAATTCTGAGTCAATTCAGAATTCTTCTGTCCTGCAGCTCAAGAATGTCTTCGACCCCAAGAGCTCGATTTGGAGTTTGCGCTTCTCCAAAACTAACCGTGGATCCTTGGGTGCATTGTCCAGCACTGGCCATTTGAAAACATTCCAAATCGCCAAAGATCATTTATCAGAAGAATATCGCTCTTCCATTGACGAGACACTCGGTCAAGGCTCTTTTAGAAACTACCCAGAGCCGGTCCATACAAAACACATACGAGATGTCGCCACTCCATTTGACCATCCCATTCGTGGGTATGCAGAAAAGGACCGGGTGGTAGCCTTTGACTTTTTGAACCTCAGTATCTCTTCACAACCTAGTGCTATTGCTATCGATGGCAATGGAATCCCACAAATCATTACAGGACGACCGCCATGTTCCCCTGTGGCTCTATCATCACAAGGGACATTGGCCTGTGGTATTGCCTCCCCTGAATCAGATCTCAGGTCTATACGCCCTCTTTCTGAACAGATCTCCCCAATTTCTGAACTTGTTGGAAACATCAGGTCACGCGTACTGTCTAGCTCTAAAAACACTAGAATCGATGAACCGAACTTGTTTGCTTCCGACGCAATGACCTCTGAATCTGTACCGAGTCGAGAAGGTCGGGAACGTGAATTGTCTCTAGGTACATTTGGGACTCTTCTCACTGCAAAGGAGGCTTTAACGCTCTCTACGCTGAGCCGGTTCCGGTGTAAGGAGGGGTATCTATTTGACGAAGCGCGAAATCGACAAATCGTAGCAGACGATGCTGCTCTTCAAGATCTTTGGGGCTGGATTGAAAGTAAGCTGCTTGGTATCCCTTCAGAAAATCTGTACTAATGCGCGTGTTAGGAGCTCGATCTGACTCGTCGGAGATGGCTATGGTGGTAAATGGTTTAGACTTGAATTATCTTGGTGTGAGCAATGTGTGGCATAATGATCTCGGTTCGTCTCTTCCTCTTTTGCCATTTACTTCACAACAACTAATGAACGGTGTAGGTCATGGTTTCGAAAAACGTCGCGTCGGCTCGAAGGGAGACGATGCAAACCTTGCAGCCGAGGCAATCATTCAGCTAGCCGCACAATTGAGTTTACCAGAGACTAGAGGCTGTGAGACTGCACATCCTGAGCACCGCCGACTGTGCCTTCGCCTTTGTGGTGCAGCTCAATCACACCAAGAACTGGAGGATTTAGTGACGACCCTCTGTGCCGAGGGTCAACATACCAAAGCCGCTGCATTGGCCGTCTTCCAAGATGAGCCAAAACTCGCATACCTAGGACTTCGAGGCAATGAACCCAAACAAGCCCATAAAATGCTAGCTATGGCAATTGCTGGTTCTGCGAAGGGAGACAACAGTGCAGATTGGGAAGAGACCTGCGCCGAGATCTCGAAGGAACTTACTGACCCGTATGCACGCGCGATTCTTGCTCTTGTAAGCAAAGGCGACTGGCATGCAGTCATCAAGGAGACTACACTTCCTTTAAAATACCGCGTCGAGGTTGCATTGCGCTGGCTCCCGGATGACGAGCTGAGCGAATACCTGAAAGATGCCACCACAGAAGCAATGCAAGCAGGTGACATTGAGGGTGTGGTGCTAACTGGATTAGGCCATCTGGCCATGGGCCTGTTTCAGTCATATATCGACAAGTTTAACGATATTCAGACTCCTGTACTTGCCATGAGCCATACCGTACCCCGAATCATCAGCAATGCCACCTATATTGCCAAGTTTGAAGCCTGGCGCGAGACCTATCGCAGGCAAATGAACTCTTGGAAACTCCAACTTGAAAGAGCCCGCTTCGACGTCGGCTCTCGTCAATTCGCCGTTACTGTCGACGGGCGCAAACTCATCCCTGCACCGCCACAACAGGTCAGTCTGACCTGCAACTACTGCACGCGTCCCCTCACGCAACACGACTCCTCTTCCCAAATCTCTCCATCCACTGCGATGGAAACCGTCCATCCAACTGTGGGCAATCCTCTCGGCTCTGCAAGTATGTCTGGAACAGTCTGTCCCCGTTGCGGTCGCCACATGCCTCGTTGTGGTGTCTGCACACTGTGGCTTGGCTCTCCAGACCCACTATCCCGCTCAGGTATTGCTGCTGATGCGGAATCCAATTCGCATAAAGCCAGTGAGGCCGAGGTCATGCGGCGATTTGTGGTATTTTGTATTCATTGTAATCATGGATTCCATGCGCATCACGCACGCGACTGGTTTACGCGGCACAAGGTGTGTCCTGTGGCCGAATGTAGCTGTATCTGCGATCGATAACGATCTCTGGAGAGGATTCTTGCGTTTTGTTTTGTTTGAAGGATATACCCATTGATCCAGTTCAACTATAGAGTGGAATGATATATAGTCCACTATACCTGATCCCTTGCAGACAGTAGAAGATAAAGTTTAACTAAGATGCACTTAAGTATATATTCACAGCTCGCAGAAATCCATAGACCCTGGAGGACAAGGGAATTAAATATCATGGACATCACAACAGAGTTTTCTATGTTCCAATTTCAATCCAGTAGAGGTCCAGGCAACTGTGTAAATCAACGTGAATCATCGTGAGTCATCTTATGCCCTGGTGTTCCGTGCTCCCTAGACTTGTGTTGTATGACTCCGATCCACTGCGGCTCTGACTTTGCCCCGCAGCAATATTTTAAAGCTCCGCAAATTTCGACAAGCTCCCCGCACCGCAAAAAGCAGCTCCCGGTCAACATTCACCACATCGTTCAAGCAACAAATTATGGCTGGAGACAAGGATAAGCGCAGTCGTGGCCAGGGTCGAGGAGGTCAAGGGCAGTCCCGCGACGTGCAAATTTCCAAGGCACTGAGTCTGCTACTTCGACATGCAGCCGAGAAAGAAGGACTCAAAATGAACGCGCAGGGCTACGCAAACGTGGCAGATGTGGTATGTCCCCTCTATTCCGGGCTTGCGGATCCATTATACCTGCTTGTGACTAACAAAAGTGCCTCTGCAGCTACAATGGCGGAAGCTGAAATCCATCAAATGCACCTTCGACGAGATCAAACATGCCGTTGACTCCTCCGACAAAAAGCGCTTCGCTCTGCTCCATATCCCTTCCTCGCAGCCTTCCGAATCTACAACAAAAGCGACTACAACACCCGGATCAGAATCCGCCCAGGAAAGCGAGTCTGTTGGCAATGCCGCCGTCCTGGAAACACCTATCACAAGCGAAGAACAAGCCGATACAACGCAACAGGCACTTTCCGCGAACGATGCCAACCCAGCTAACTACCTCATTCGTGCATCGCAGGGCCACAGTATCAAAAGTGTGGACGCGGCTTCATTCCTTGAACCCCTTTCTCTGGACGATGAATCTAAGCTTCCGGAGACGGTAGTGCACGGAACTTTCTATGGTTCATGGCCACTAATCCTACAGTCGGGTGGTCTGCGCTGCATGAATCGTAACCACGTGCACTTCGCGACGGGTCCATCCGTCGAATCCGTGCTTGCGGCTCAGCAGGAGGATAAAGAGTCTTCGCAGGGACGCGCAGACAAGACTGTGATTTCGGGGATGCGTTGGGATGCACAAGTTTTGATCTACATTGATCTTCGCAAAGCGCTGAAAGCTGGATGTCCTTTCTGGCGCAGTGAGAATGGGGTCATCCTGAGTGAGGGATTGCCGGTTTCTGGCGCTGGAGATGATGCAGCTGGGAATGCGCAGAGAGTTGTGCCGGTGGACTTCTTTGATGTTGTGGTTGAGCGGAAGGCTCAGATGGGCAAGATTTGGGAGAAGGGGCAGGTCTTACAAGAGTTGCCGGCTCATTTGATGAACAAGGGGACGCCGAAGAATAAACGGTGATCGATATCTATCCCTGTCTATAAACGATTATGTCTGCTGCACTTTAGATAACATCAGTACTGCATATGCTATCATTTCGAATTTCCCGTCGCATGAGAGCTAAACCAAAATATCATCCAAATTGGTTCAGTATCTCAACTGGGCAAGCAGCGTTCCATTGCTTGACTATCGGTTAAGTGACTTTCCCCGTCTTGTATGGCTGACTCATCCATGGCGTATAACGTATTTCACTACCGAGCGGAACACCCGGTCGGCCGGAACACCCCAACTGAATTATAATAATCAAACTAGTATAATTCAACCAGAACAACGTAATATTGAATATCTAAGCTATTTAATTAAATTTGGACAATGTGTTCTCTTATGACCCTGGATATTGCACTCTGAGCATCTTGGTGGCGCCCTAGGTCGTCGTTCTTGTGCTTCTGGTTGACCGGTTGGCTGGTCGAATGGAGGTTCAAATTGAGCATTTCTATCATTTTGAACCAATTGTCTAAGCTCAGCGACAGAAAGGCCTTCTGGAGCTGCTATCTGGAGCTTAGAACGTGCTTTTTTTGCTTAATTTTCTCGTGTCCAGCGCGCAAAAGCTCGTTTTCTCGAGCTAGAAAAGCGGTTGTTTGCATCGTGATTTGACACGCTTTAAGCACCTGATCTATAGCAGAATTCAATGGGCTTGGTGGGCTCTTAGACCGTTCTTTTAAGAGCTTTTTGATTGAAGAAGCTTGCTTTTGAAGCTGCTTATAATTTGATGGTGTCTTAGGCTCCTATATGCTGCTGCTTTGGCTATCTCGAGATGGTGGTGGTGTAGGCGTATGGAGTCGAATATTGAGCTTTGAAATCACTCGATTTGGGTCATATGGGACTAAGCCAGTTGCTGAGAAGCTATTTTTGATTGTTTCCGCCTTAAAAGCTTCATTTCGAGCGGTCGGATAAGCGTTAAGAAAGTCCAATTTATCGATATGGTTCCGACCACACCGCATAATATCCTCGACGCACTTCCTATACGCACGCTTTAAGACCGCAAAACAACCTACATCAAGAGGTTGTAAAAGATGTGATGAGTGCGGTGGCATATAGATTGGAATTATATGATTTTGAGAGCAAATCTCGTCGAATTTTAGAGTTAAATGGCTTCTATGACCATTAAGAACCAGAAGTCAATATGTTCCCTTTATTCTTAAGGAAGTCGATGGAATAAAGACCTTTTCAAGCTAGCGAAGTCCAATTTCGTCGGACGTCTATCTATTTAGACTAACTTAAAATTACTAGTCATCTAGAAGCATATCAGCCCAGCCTCTAATTATCATTTTACCCTTAAAGATAATTATTAAAGGAAGGCTATATCCAGACGCGCCTATACACTCAATCGAGGTTACCCATTCGCGATTTCCAGGCTATAAAAGAGGGCGTCGACCATAATATTCCGCTCGCGTAACGACTTTTACGGTCGCAGTTAAGCCCATTACGAAGCCTATCTCGTCGAAGTTATAGATATCGTCGGAAACGATCCCATAGTCATGGATCATCTTTTGAACTAGGTTAAACTAGTTCTGGATGGTTTTAGGGTCCTCGTACTTTACACGCTTATAATTATAGCGTCTTAAAAACCTTGTATCGAGCTCTAGGTGTCGTTTAACGAACTTTGTGACCCAATTCTTGCCAACAGTTTGAACTAGGGTCGTTCCGCGTGTCTCGAGTAAGAGATTGGCCATTTCTTGCACCATAGAAGGTCGTGGTGCCGCTCCACGTATATCCATAGAGATCACCTAATTCTTTAACGAATTCTCCTCGATTTCAGTCAATTTGAACGAATTTGCGCGTAAATCGACGCGATTTTGACGTCCATGAAGGCGGGCGTATAACGTCGTATGCGGGATGTCATATATGCGTGCTGCTTCGCGAATCGACAATTTTTCCTGCTTATTAATAGCCTGAATAGCAAGCAAGATACGCCCCTCTTGTTCTGTCAATTTTTGACGATTTTAAGAGCGGATTGGTGGCATGGTGGTTAGTTGAAGATAGAAGGTCTAATTAATTGACGCGTTTTGGTTGGGGTGTTCCGGCCGACCGGGTGTTCCGCTCGGTAGTGAAATACGTTATAGCTCTATAGACTATAGGTATTTAAGAACAGAATTAAATTTAGGCGCATATCATCCGTAATGGATGAGCTATAGAATCTCTATACAGTAAAATCCCCCTTTTCGCCAATCAAACCCTTGCCACATCCGAACTGCGGGGGAATCGGAAGTGTACTCTGCACCTCTGCAGGTAACTCGGCACGCCCGATCCGAAGCCAGCACCAGCAGGGACATCCGACGCCGCCCCGACTCCAACATCCGAACCCGCCCCGACCCAATCATGCCATCAGCGCCGCCGTTATGCGGGGTCACTCTCGAATGAGCATCGACTCGTTGGTCAAGTGCATCTGGGGGACCCGGAATTAAGTCCAAGATCCGTGCATTGCCGCTCCAAAGTCTACAATTCCCGTCGGATCTTGTGATAATTAAATACTGCAGCTCAGCAGCAGCGTGCCGCATATATTTTTCTTTAGCTTACCTCTGCGACATAAAAGAACCCGTTACACGAACCCCAAGTCTAACCCTGTTTTGACTTCGTTTCTCACTCACGACTGCGACGTCAAAACCGACACCGAAGCTTAACTCCAATTTCAGTTCACCATGGCGACACACCGATTCGACCCCAATTTCACCGACAATGTTATTAACTCTATGGGTCCGAAGACCTCACCGCGCCTGCGCCAGCTCATGACTGGATTAATCCGCCATGTACACGACTTTGCGCGCGAGAATGAGCTGACCGTTGATGAGTGGATGGCCGGTGTCAAGCTGCTCAACTGGGCCGGACAGATGAGCGACGATAAGCGCAATGAGGGGCAACTGGTCTGCGACGTGATCGGACTTGAATCGTAAGCCACACCATATTAATCCGCGCGGCCACGTGTATTTCGCAATTAAAGTTCATTTACTGACTCGGTCGCATTAGGCTTGTGGATGAGATTACTTTTACTTTGGCTGATGAGGCTAAGGATGCGCCTACCGCCACTGCTATTCTTGGGCCGTTCTTCCGTGCGGATACCCCATACCGTGCGAACGGCGCCGATATCGTCGTGACTAAGCCCAAGGACGGCGAGATGGCCTTCATGCACGGCCGCGTTGTGGATTTTGCTACTCAGAAGCCTCTCGTTGGTGCCATCGTCGAGGTGTGGCAGGCTTCAACAAATGGATTGTATGAGCAGCAGGACTCTGAGCAAGTTGAATTCAACTTGCGCGGCAAGTTCAAGACCGATGCTGATGGGCGGTACTACTTCTACTGCTTGCGGCCGACACCTTACCCTGTTCCTGGCGATGGTCAGTGATGGTTCCCTTTTCGTTTCATTAGTCAAATCGAAGCTGACATGTTTGTTTAGGGCCCGCTGGAAAGTTGTTGGAGCTTATGGACCGCCACCCCTTCCGCCCTGCTCATATTCACATTATGGTATGCCTGAACTCCACTGATGTGAGGAAATTCCCACTAATTTTTCATATTAGGCTACTTGCGACGGCTACCGTCCTCTTACTACCCAGATCTTTGACCGCAAGGACAAGTACCTGGACAACGACTCCGTGTTTGCAGTGAAGGACTCGCTGGTTGTAGACTTCGTCCCACGGGAGGGCGATGCCCAAGCCGGCCTTGAGCTCAACTATGACGTTAAGCTTGTGGCTGACGTACAAACCAACGGCGCATGAAACTGATTCGAAACTTGCATACAATGGCTATTTTCACCATTGCTTTCTAATTCTCTATTTTACTACAAGCGTTCTCGGCACATATTCAAGTTATTCGCAATATTGAAATTTCAATAAATGTAATTGCTGCCATTCATAAGGTGTCAGTTCTTGCTTAAATGCTTCAGATATAAGAAGAACAAAAGTGGAAATAAGCATCTATGACGTATTATCTATTGTAGCTAGCTACGCAAGTTAAACAACAATTCCATCTGCAAATTGCGCAATGAGCGAGCCAACCTCATCAGCTGCTTCAATACAATGCCAGTGTCCTACACCCTTCAGCACTTCAAGTGACTTGCTCTTGCTCGAGACATTCCGGTAGATATGCTCGCATCCCTCCATGGACGCAGACTTATCCTCCTCACCAGCAATAAGCAGGAACGGCGCCTGCACGGCAGCATAGTCAGCGGGCTGAGCGGTAGAGATAGCCCGACAAAGTGCCGCATATCCCTTGGGATCCTGACCAAGCAGCAGCTCTCGGATAAATGCCTTGTGAAGTGGGGTGCTGCGGGATCCGACGGCCACGGATGGGATAGAATTGGCCATGGATTCCATACCAGCTGGAGATAAAGTCAGTAATTCCGTATTCAAATAGTACCAATGATGCATATTCAAAGTCAAAGGCAATACGTACTCTCAAGAACTGTCTCCGATCGTTTGCTCATAACCGTTACTAACATCTCAGACGGGTGCGTCGGCCCAATCGCCACAACACCCAATACCCGATCCGGGTACCGAGATCCTATCTCCGTGACTGTCAATCCACCCATAGAGTGACCGACCACGACAGCCTTGGAGACCTTCAGCTCATCCAGAACAGCGATGGCATCAGCTGCGATACCCGGAATAGAAACCGGGTCGTTGGTGTATGTTGAGCGGGCGGAGCCGTATGTATCGATAGTGATACAGCGGTGCTTAGATGTCAAATGCGGGATAACAGGGAAGTAATAATTTTGCGAAGATCCCAGGCCGTGAATGAAAAGGAAAGTAAGGCCAGTCGGGGTTGGCGGACCACTAGGGTGGGAGTCGGAATAGTGAAGACTGTGGGTGTTGGCTTTGACGAAAGGCATTGTGGGAATTGGTTTAACAGATTGGGGTTTAAAGGGAGAAGGGAAGGAAAGCTGGGGGAGCTCAGTTCTTAAATCAGATCTATAAACAGCTGTTAACTAAGCGTATCGGACCGACATGATGTTCTATGGTGGGGCTGCTCTCTTCCGACTCGCCGTTAACCCGCTCAGGTAGAGTTGAGAATGACGGTATATTTCATCACGGTCTGCAATCGACTGGCGAATTAAGGTTTTTAAGGTTATATGCTTGATGGCTTGCTACACTTTCATGACTATCCGAAGATTCTGCTTGAGATTGAATACGTAGGCCATGCCCAGATATTATGGGAGAATCAATAGATCATATATCTGTATCAATAGACCCAGCCGCTTTTCCTGTTAGCTAAGCGAAGCAAAACCGGATCCTGCGGACCGTGACAGGGCTTTGAACGGCACAAATATTGCAAGCCGCGAAGTTTGGAAAAAAAAAAAGGCAAAAATAAACTCCGATAGGGGGAATCGAACCCCCGGCTGTCGTGTGAGAGACGACGATGTTAGCCACTACACCATATCGGACTGGTATACTGAATTACCACTTTAGGCATACTATGACCCAAAAGAAGCTTAGTGTGAGTATTTTTGGTTTAGCGTCATATGTCCTTCAGCCGCACCGTGCGTGGTGGTATATAGTATCCTGGCCTCCCTTTTTGCAGTCAACGTCTTATAGTTGCTTTTTTGCGCTGCTTTTTTTTCACTCTGCAGGCTAGACAGTTTCGCTATCGAACCGAATCACCGAGCTCTTGAGCTCCGCCACCTCCTTTTCCCAGCGACCCGTCATCACCTCTGTTCGACTTTGCGTCGCTCTTCCTGCCTTTTAGGCTTCACCTCATTACAGACCAGGTGCGGTCTCCTACACCCCGACACTGGCCCACGGATTCCCCGATTCCATGCGAATATTCGTCTGCCAGCCGTTGATCTCGTGATCCGCGCGTCTTTCACTCGCTCTAGACAATCACCTACTCCGGGAAACGGATCTACGCATCCAGCGCAGCATACAAAGAATGGAACCTTAAGGTCGTGCCACATTTAGGCGATAGCGTTTGCTTCAATTCCACAATGAGGTTGGCCTGGCTCTAACGTGTCTTGTTTGACCGATACAACTGTCCTAGCCGCGATTCCTTCGGCCAGTGGATACCGAGTCCCCAAATTTCACGACACGGACAGTCTATGCCCTAACTCCGTGATTTCCTCTAGGCTTAGATTGCAAGAATACTACGAATACACCTACTGTTAGGCAGCGGACAAGATGTCGTACCCCTTCGCCTATTCGTTTTTGTTACGGTCGTTCAGGAGATCTGCACAGGCCTGGCCTCCAGTCACCTAGTTCACATTATCAACGTAACCATCGATCGGATCCTAGGACTTATAATTACTTAGAATAAACACTGTTGTATCTTGGAGTGCTCCCTTTGGAGAATAATGTCAGCGCTCTGCATTGAAGTAAAACAAACCAGATGATTCTATGCATGGTTCAAATTATGCATGATCTCTGACAAAGGTAAGACAAATACTCAGAGGGCTTTCTTTTTCCATCAAGCTATCACAGTACCCACTCTCTGTATTTTGTAGGAGACTACTCATGGACACTGGGACTTGGCAACTTGGGCATTGGAAATCGACGTCGGATTTATCAGACTCATAGCGCTGTGCCTGGTAGCATTCATATGCTAGCTGACTTATATCCCCAAGGCTTACCCAAGAGACACAGAATACCTCGCTACCTGGCTCGTCTTTGGGCAAACGCAAACGGGCTCATGCAATCCAAAGTGGTCTTCCCAAACAACGTTTCCCTGAAAGATCTTCCGGACTCTGTCTGCTATCGTAATATCGAACTTTTCTACCTGGGAGACTCCCAAAGCAAACGCGACGGTTTGTGCCATCATCGATTTTGTAAACTCAAAGGTCGAACGGAAGGCGCTGATAGGTAAGGTGAATTTCTTTTCATCTTAAATTTCCCTGTCTAAATCCCATATTATACACATAATGTCTCTTCATTCAAAACCTCCCTCGCTAAGCTGTCTCGTGGCGAACAAGCAGAGAAGCTGGCGCCCCAGGTTCCTAGCGCGTATCTTTCATTAATCGATCTCGATCTCTTTTAGCAACTGTATTCTAACCCAGGTCGCGGCAGTTATCATATGCCAGTCTCAGCCACGTCTCCTACGCGGTCGTGCTAGGGGCTGCTCTACTAACTATCACCTACTAGACTTGTCGAGTGGCTTGTATTAGAAGCCATAGGCTTTGTGTACAGCTTGGAGTTGATTTATTCTTTTCGTCTTCATTTACAGCTTCCAAGCACTTCAGTCCAACTGGAATGCACTTACACTTTGATAAATCCTAAAGCAGCCTTTGCGGAAGTAAGGAGGCTATCCGATATAAGATATTCAATACGATGTATATCACAGCGATCATAGCTTGCATTATCTACTCGTATCGTAATCTCCGAGAAATTCACCGATAGAGTGACCAGAGAAAGCGTAATGCCGACCAATACTTTAAACCATCAGTCATTGACCAAATAGTCGCATTCTTCTAGGCCCGAAAATAGCTTTCGTGCAATTCTTTCCGAGCAGTGAACGATGATAAAAGCACCATCGCGAGTGCGAATAATCACGTCACCCTTTGGGGCTAAAGCATTTGTCGGTCGGGCGGCCAATTACGGTCTCTAGTGGGGCGCGATCCCAACTAAAGTCGAGGCAAAGGCCATTGCTACGAGAGCCAGAGCTGCCTGCCATCTTCGAGCACGAGTGCCTATATAAATGCGCCAAGTAAGAGTAAAAAGGAGAGAATTGTTAGGATATTACGGGGGCGAAAGTATACGAGGCGGAACCAGAGCTTCACGATTCGAATACCGAGTCTTGCTTCGGTCTACTAGTTATTAGCTTGCCTTCTTAAGCCAATATCCTGCGTGTCTTACCTGATAAATTGATACTCGAGACCGAAAATGTCGTATTTTTTTCATAGTAGCAATAGAAAGAAGAATGTTGGCGAAATACAGTCAACTCCCACTTATGGTACGGCGGGTTATAGAACACTCCTGGTTATAGTACACCATCCGCTTGGATGGACCCCCTTTTTCGGGTTTTCCCATACAAAACTCTCACTTATAGAACACTCGCCTTTGTACACTCCCATTTTTGCTGTGTCGTCCACTTGGTCAGTTCTATCAACCAATCACAATGCCTGAATACTCTACAACTCTCCCGCCAAAGTGTATTAGGCTGGCCACCCAAGCACCGCCACCAAAGCTCTATATAATGAAGCACCTAATTGATAATGTTCGTAATGATAATATTGTATAATTTGATCAATTTTTAGATCATATTCGAGGAAGATGTTATTTCCAAAGATGAGACCTATGGGCATTATGTCATCCTCTCACTCAACTATTGTACCTCTCACTCATTGTACAAGATTTTCTTTGGATGGTGGGGTGTACTATAAGCGGGAGTTGACTGTAATACATTTCGTGAACAAGCGTGCCAAAATATACTTCACACACGATGGCGGGCAGACTCGATAGCCTCACAGCCGGAGTAGATCCAAGGAAAGTTTAGGGCGCAGGGATTATCCGGGGGAGCAGAGATAGTCTAGAGGCTGTCAAAGATTGGATATGGCGGGCCATCAGTAAATCTCCCAGGATCGTGATTAAATTGACCCCATCTAGTGGCCAGCCTGGAGTGTAGTTGCGACCAACGGGAACCACTACATTTTCCCCATAGAATGTAAGTCAAAAGCGGCCAGGGGTGTAACAAAAGTTGAAACACACGGAAACATGCCAGAATCTCCAAATAATCAAGTGAAAATTCCATTCCACGTGATGGGCGAGCGGAAGGATTTCAGGGTGAGAGTGGCTGCAGGCTCATGCGGCGCTATCTCACCCGGGCGTGTCCATCGCCAATTAATGATGAAACCCCCACCCCCCTCCTTGTCGGTGAAGCGCTGGTTTCCGTTAGATCAAAGAACTATTAGATCTGCGAAGTGAGGCTTTGAGGTGCGTGTATAGTTATCTGTCGAGGAACCCTGCTGCCGAGCGCGGCTAAGGACAAGGTATTGCCCCCCTCAAAACACATCTCAAATCGAATCAGTCGTTCACACCATTGACTTCTAGCTGCCCGAGGCTGGTACTTGAGAAATTGATAATATATACTCTACACGAGTCTCCTGCGGCGTGGCGTCCGGTCTGTAGACCCCATCTGTTTTGGTTCAAGGAAGTTTCATGAGTTTGCTTCAATTGCCCGCCTTTGTACCGCCGCATCTAGAATTTCTGTCATTTCCAATCCAACATGCCAATCGATAGCAACGGACGAGGTATGCTGTGTGAAGCCTGCCTAAAAGTTTTTCGCGGCCGGCAGATGCTGAGTGCCGACTCGACAGCATCTGACGACCAGGCCTCCCAATGGAATGCCAAATCCCCCAGCCCTCTCTGCAGTCCTTTCTCAAGGCCTCGGAATCGGGTTGCCCTGTCTGTTATGAGTTCCAGACTTTGATAGGAGAAGCCCGCCTAGAGATATTCTCAGATTTGTCCACATTGAACGCGTTTTCGTATTGGGTATTGGAACGCGAAGAGGGTGGCGGATATATCCTTAACCTTGCGCTTGATGACGACTACGACAAGCTCATCGCAGATCGCTTAGAGTTGGACCTCGAAGTCCTTCCACCGCATAGTATGTTGGCTAAGAAAATATTCTTGGTTTGGCAGAATTACTTATAACGCTTTCATAGTCTATGATGGACCAACGGAGAATAATTCTCTGTTCGTGGGTGATAGTACCGCTTCAGACGCAGCATGGGCTCAAGCATTCAAATGGTATCAAGAGTGTCTTTCCATGCATACTGCGTGTAAATCCAGCAGTCACTATCTACCATCAAGACTCCTTGGTCTTTCTGGGGACGACCCAGGGGTTATCAGGCTGGTAAATACGAAGGTTGAAGGAAAGGGGATAGATTGCTACGCAACACTCAGCCATTCTTGGGGCGATGCAAACATCCTCACACTCCAGTCCTCAACGCTTGATACGTTCCAGCAGGGCATCTCTCTCTCGCTACTGCCAAAAACCTTTGTAGAGGCAATTGCCGTCTCCCGCCGGTTTTCAATACCTTACCTGTGGATTGACTCGCTCTGCATCATCCAAGACTCTGTAGCTGACTGGCGAGCCGAAGCCATGTCGATGGAAGGCGTCTACAGCAACAGCAGGCTCAATATCATGGCTACCGCTTCTCAAAATAGCCACGAGGGGCTCTTCCGATCACGCGACCCGAAACACCTCGCACTCTGCATCGTCGAATCGCAATGGATTGACGCCGCGAACGGCCGATTCAGTATAGTGCAAGACGAGATGTGGCAGACAGAGATGACGGACGCGCCTCTAAACCAGCGAGGCTGGGTCCTGCAGGAACGCATCCTACCGCCGCGCGCCCTCCACTACGGCCAGCACCAGCTACTCTGGGAATGCAGGGAGTTAGACGCATGCGAGAAGTATCCAACAGGTCTGCCAAAATCACTCCGCAATGCCTTCACGGGAGTCAAGATTACCGATCCAGAGGCCTACCAGCGTTACCACTACGGCTGGCATTCCGGAGATAGTGGCAGTATTGGCAAAGGGGAACGCTTGAAGACAGCAACAGAGTATGCGTACATGCTGTGGAGTCGCTGGATTTTAGTTTACAGCAGCATGCGGTTCACTCGGTACTCGGACCGGCTCATCGCATTTAGCGGGCTCGCTAATCGGATGCGGGCCATCCTCCGAGATGAATACCTCGCGGGGCTATGGCAGTCCAGGTTTGTCGACGAGCTGCTGTGGTTTACCTTAAATGATGACTCGTTCGAGGGCGAGTCCAGGCCTTACCGGCCGCCAGACGGCGGTGCACCTAGCTGGTCATGGGCGTCCGTGACCGGAAATGTCTTCGCTGGCAGAACCTTAGAGTCTACCGGCAAGGTCTACCACCTTGATCTGAAAGCGGTCAATGTGACGCCGGTTTCCGGGAGAGATGGAGACGATAACAACAATGACACAGGCGCTATATTGGACGGCCAGGTCCGGATAAAAGGATTTCTCAAGCGAGGAACCCTACTCAAAAATGTATATCACATGCCAGAAGAAGACTATGAGGCTCCTGCGACGGTGTATCGTGTTGAGGTCGATGGGATAGAACCATTTTTCGCATTCGTCGACGAACCCATGGTGGATCGGGACACAATGAAGATTGTCGTCCTCCCTGTGCTTACGAATCTGGGGGACTCGGACTCGGATTCGGATTCGAAGGAAAAAACGCTGCATGCATTGCTGCTTCGGAGGCCAGCCGGGTTGCCTAGAGGGTTCTATGCGAGGGTAGGCTATGTGTCCGGAATAGAAAAGAAATTCTCTGGCAGCCAGCTGTGTGACTTCTTTCACGACTACCAGACTGCTACCTCCACCCAAGGAAAGGGAGGAGGCGGTGCGGGGCTTCGAAATTCGCTGCGAAAGCTGGTTCGGGCAAAAGAGCCAAGTAAATCAGGAGGCTCGTGGCCAAAGCTGGGAGACGAAAAGCTGTATCTTTCAGGTGCCTATGGGGAGGTCATCATCGTTTGAAGATCATCTAAATGAAGACCTTACAAGCATGAAAGGACTCCAGGTCGTCCGCAATTCTTGTCTTGGCTGCTCACCCTCATATCATAGGAGACACTCGATAAGTCAAGTGGCTCAGTTGTCGCACAACGTTATCCAATCAAGTACTGAGCTTTTGACATGGCGACCACGACCAAAGATCTAGAGACTGCTGGCAAATTGGGTGCAGCTCGCATCGGCTCTTTCAGATTCGGAGAACTGAGTCAACTTTCATTTGAGGGAAGTGATATTTATAGGTCTCGAGCATTCAGACAGTCGCAAATAAATCGTCTAATTCATCGATTTGAGCATGAAATCGACAATCACAGCAGAGATTTTCCCATTGGCAACGCCTTGAAAGATGCGCTTAGCATGGACGACGAGATGCCATTGAGCAGGGCGATTGCGACAGTCCCACAAATGATTGCGATGCTCCTTGATAAGACGGAACTGATTGAGAACATCGAATCGACGGACGTGAGAATGCCCTTGGTAGAAGGAGAGGGTCTGTCGTGGGTAAGAAGGTCGATGGGCCAGACTTGAATGGACATGCACACAATGGCGCTGGTTCTTATGTTATAGTGTTGGGGCCAGCTAAGGGAAGGTGGATGGAAGCAAAGCTTGAGTGGAAGTAAAAGTTAATAGCAGGGTTTTTCTCGTTTGCTACTGGAGGTAGGGTGTAATATTAAGTTATATTTTGATAGCATAGTGAAACTTGATACTCACATATTGGGGAGTTCAAGACCAAACCTATTTCTTGCTTTCAGAGGCCCTTTTCATAAGATTCTTGGAAGCAAACGGACATTACATGAGATGAAAGATTGATACATAATCACTTCAGATCTCCTTCTTACTATCATAATATTCCCGCCTCACATGTCTCACTATCTCTGTCTCCTAGCCTTAGCTTCATATCCTGAAGATGACAGTTGTTGCATCGTCGTTTGGTCAGTAAGACCTTTAGTGACAGCTGCCCTATCCTCGCGTTTCTGCTTCTACTCAGCAGCCTTTGCTGCTGCTGCTTTCGCGGCCTCGTCCGCTTTCTTTGGGCCTTCTTGTTGTGGCATGTTGAAGCTCTACGCAACTGGTCCATCAGCTTATTAGAAATAATGATAAGAATATGAGTTAGACCTTTGAATTTGCAGCTTTGTTAGCTGAGTATTTTGTCTCTTGAGTATTAGATTTCTTGGTCTTGGTTTGATCTTTCTAACGATGAAATGGAAATGAGGGGCTAGAGGGAGGAGGTAATGCACGCTATGAGAAAACGAGAGGGGTAAGAGTATAGTTGCGCCGCCATGCAGTCTCCACTTGGCCGGTGACCTAGAGCGACATTATGCTATTATTCTCAGGAGATCTTCGAATTGAGAAGATAAATACTAGTCTTGCATAGAATCAAAATATAGGGTCAGATAGATAGAAATCTGCACTCATGAGATAGCAGATGCGGGCGTCTCTGATAATCACGCGACTTTGACTTTGCAAAGGCCGGCCATAAGATAACATGGCTCAATGGATCTCTTGGCGCCGGGTGGATCAGGCATACTATTTGCCCGAGCTGGCATTTTGTTGATATTCTTTTCAAACATGGATTATACCCCTGTTCAACGAATATAGAAACCATCTCAACTTACAATGTATTCATCAATGATAGAATTAGGCCAATGTACTTGTACGTTGTTGTCCCTACCTCACTTGTGGCCGTAGGGACCAAGGTGGTGAAGAATGTATTGTACCGCCTTCTTTTTAGGAGGTAGGGATCCTCCCGAGCGTCCTGAACCAAGCGTCACTGACAAGTGCCTAAGTTTGTGTTAGGTGTTATTATTGTATCGATCAACGAGTTCTCGATGACACGTCACGGGGCCACCCTGCCACTCCTCCGGGGGCACATAACCTTAGAGTCAGCGCTGGAGCAAGAGGACGATGTTCTCCTTGACCTAGGATTTCCGGAGCAGCGCATTGATTTCTTTGTATCACTGTATAGCAATCGTGATCATATTGGAAATATTGCAACTGGTGGGACATTGTACGTTGTACACACGTGCTTTGGCTGTGATAAAAAAGAGAATTTATTGCAGATACCCTCGATTAAATGCATAAGATAACACCCGAAGAATCAAGAAGTTTCTGTTTGTCTTTGGAATGATACGGGCACCTTAGGATGGATGTGCCGCTATTAATTCGCAGGTCGGTGGCTTGGCAAGAAAAGAGACATTCGCGGTGTTTCCATATAATTGTGTCAACTCTTCAATAATACCGCACAGGAGCATTATCTTGCCTTTGCCGGAGTTGCACCTGATCCCGAGGAGACGGTTGTTCTGATTGTCTTGGCATTGTTTGAACTCCTCGTTGTCTAGGATCCAGCGGTATGAGCAGCTGTCCGTTGGTATTCTTAATACGGCTTTTATCACCGTAAGGAAGGTTAGTCGTACACAAATCCTGAAGACATGCCTGATTCAAGGACGTTTCTAGTTGAGCTAGGAGCAGCTACGTATTAGTCACCTCCCGTTGGAGTTGTGATCCCTCCTCACTTGCCAAGGTTTGTAGTGAAAGAGGCATAGTTCTGTGCGGCTTGAATTATAATGCGTTGACCCTCTCGGTGAGTTCTTTGCAGTCCCTTTCTTATGTGGATAAGGGACTCGCTCTAATGCTGGCACCTAGGAGCTACAAATCTTATGGTACAACGTCCAGAAGTCAAGAGAGGTCGTTCTTACCAGCTTTTTTCAAAACCCGAGGGTTCTGGAATTTGAAACCCTGGCAATCCATGATTCCTAGCGTAGCTCATTCATCGCCTCTGGATACTGTAGAAATGCCGTGTAGTTTAGAGATGGTGGCGCACTTATCCCTGCAGGAGCTAGAGCTTCAGCCTCCACCAACCAAACTTCATCCCATCTAAGTTCCCTCAAGTCAAATAAAATGACCAAAAAGCAACATCATGAAAGTGCGTATACACACCAGTCATACTGGTGCAGCGTTACCCATCGGACGGACTCGGATTCTACAAGAGACAGCCAAGAAAGCCAAGCCGCCCTCTCCCAGATATTAAGGGGCCCAGCACTCCTAGCGAATCAAAATAGGCTAGATCTTCGTATTCACCAGAGCAGCCCGACAAGTTGAAAAGGGAGCGTGCCCCTCAGAGATGTGAACTCCAGCTCTTGGATTCCCATTTAGCATCTGCTATAAGTGGCAATCCCCAGTCCATCTAGTCTGTGATAGCCTGAGCGAAATTTGCAATGCGCCGCGCCGCAACGTTATTACAGCTACCGCTGTTCCTCGCAGCGCAGGCTTTAGGCAAAGAAGATTATTCTTACGACCCAGATGAGAATTACCGACCGCAGAACGTGACGGGTTTAGATTATTACTATTATTCATGGGTTGGCTCGTACGCTCACTCCGTATCCACAGACCACACAGACTGCATATTAAGAATTTGTCTATAGGTACTACAACGGCAGCGCCGTATTCACCGTCTCCGACGTCGAGCCTATAGACGACCGCGTCGATTCCGAGATTGAAGAGGAGGGGCCCTTAGAACTCTGCGGGCAGTTACGGAACATCACGTACACGTGGTCGTACCCAGCAATCCTAGCGATTACAAAGACGGAATCGGAAGATGAACGACCGAATAACGTGAATCCAATTGATGTCTCACTGTTCACCTCGTACTCGAACTTCACCCAGTACTTTAGCGATTATATGGATGGCGGCAACATGCAGGAATGGGATATGCCCTTTGTATTTGAGTCGATTGAGATGTCGTAAGTAAATACCCCTTTCTCATGTGCAGTCACTTTTCTGGCGGCTGGCTGATTTGTGACAGGCGTTGGGCATACCCCGCGAGTGAAGAGACGAAGCCAGATTTTAACCTGACTATCGCCGAGAATACTGGGAATGGGTTCCCTTTTCGAGTGACAGGGAGCACGGAGCTAGAGCAGAACCCGCTGAGTAGTTTTCAGATGAATATGTCGACCTGCTCCCGTACCGAGGGATGGTGGGGTGCCGGCCAAATTCCATTCAATAAAGATTATGACGGCGTTAGCGGCGTGACAAACCCGACCTTGCAGCTGACATTTGACGACTATTCGGCAAGTTTCAGTATTCGATCGTGGATTGTCGCGAATACCTTGCCCGAAGAGGATGGGGAGACGCCAAGAATTTCCGCTAGGTTGACGATCGAGTTCTTAGGGAGGATTGATGCTGCGCGCTCAGATGTCTTAAACGAGGGAACTCCAGTGACATGGACACCGAGCATAGGGTTCGGGAATAATTCCCTGAATTTGGGTTATGAATCCGGTGCGCTTGTCGCAGCCGGAGTGAACATTCGTCAGATTTGGAGCATCCTGGGGGCTGTTTTAGCATACATCTTCATATGAATACGGCAACATTTAACCTATCGGCGCCTGCTGTGAACGCGTAACGCCGAGAACAAATGTATGAGTGAGGGCCATACTATAGTAGCAGGCTTTGACCGATGAAGAGCCTGCTGCGCAATAGGCCGCAGGATGTGAAATATCGTTTAAGAGCAGGAAGCATGATGAGGAGGACTTTCAGCCGAGCAATCAAGAAAGTAAATTTTCAAGAAATCTTCTCCAGCAGCACTCATAGAAAGGAATAGCAGGAAGCCCCTTAGCTTCAGTAAGTAGGGAGCAGAAACTGAGCTATAAGCTTTGGCCTCAGGGGACAAAAAAAGTTATCGGAGGCATGTTTGTATAGTAATTCGAGACCTGCTAAGTGTGGAAGGGACGCGTGAACACGTTGTCTATCTACGATCCGATGAACCCCACTAGAGTGGGCTGATATGCTGATATAAATCGGAGAAGTGCAGTACAAATCTTTCTTATAATTTACCTCAAATGATTATGGATCAGCTGGCAGTAGGTCGCTCAAGAGCTGCTAAGGAAGCGCCGCGCCTAGGGAGTGCTTCGGGATTGCTCATGGGGCCGCCGAGACTGATCATCTTTTTGGCGAAATATTGAAAAGTAATTAGTCGAAGTAGAGAGGATTTCGCGAATCTGAGAATCCCCCCTTGTTTATATTCTATATGTGATAGGTTTCATGTTTTACTACTGATGGACCCACCAGTGCGCTAAATACTGCCTGCGTTCTACTAGGTAACTTTAAGGGCACGTACTGTAAGCATAAATGAGCTAAGAAATTTTGGGTATAGCACTAATGTAACCTCAATTTGCCGCTGACTATTGTAAACAACACGATTTTGTTTGATATAAGCACGCAGAGTCGTGGCCTTTCCATCGTTACCTCGACTTCTACCATATCGGAAGGGGACAGCAATCTGCGCTTTTTGGTATGACATTATCCTTCTTGATTGAACTAGCTAACTAACTATAGGAAAAAGTAGATATCGTTACATAATCTTTTAGTCTTCTAAGTTAGGTACCGGAGCTCGAATTAGTCTAGTAGCATTAGCCACCATGGTACAGGAACCTTGAAATCTACATTCAGCAGCGGCTGCCTGCCCTCAAAACATACATAATCTTCTAGTACCCAGTGAATTCAAACACTGTCAAAAAAAATATCAATCTTTTCCTAACCAAGTATCAATTTTTCAGATATTAAGTATAAAATCATTAAACAGTAATAAAAACCTTCTAATCACAGGGTTAGAGAACCCTAGAAGTGTTTGAAAAGAGTAATATTAGAGATTCAAACAACAATCCATATTGAGATAACGTACATGCCAAGCAAATACAAAGTCCATATATGGATCCTTAAGTTAGTGCAAAGCAAGATAAACACCGATACTTCCAAAAGCTCCTAGGTGCCTTTGTAGGGGCATCTTTGATTCTCTCGATTTCCTCGGCTAGCTTATGGCGTATTTGCCGGTTTGGACTCCGCTTTAAAGAAGCATAGGTGCAGTTGGACTCACTAATAGTGAGTTAGATTTCTTGCATTATAGACAACAATTCATCAGAATTCTTGTTGCTCTCAAAAGGTTCCTTTTCCTCATTAAAAAGGTTAGCAGCGATGTTCCCATTGTCCTCTTTCCAAGGGGGAAAACATACGGGCTCTGGCATGAAAATATTGGTAGCTAAACACCCCAAACACAGAAAGAATAATCGTTCGCCCAAGGCATTCTGTTATAGCCTCTTGAGGCCATCCATCTTGGTAACCGCAAAAGACAGCAAGAATGAAAAGAGCGAGATGAATTGATAGTGAGCAGATCAATTGAACAGTATAGGTACTCGTGACACCGAGTTGAGCAATAAACCAGACCGAGACAGCGGATATGGCGCCTTCCAACAGACTGCTCCAAAAGGGGGGCCCACCCAGGTGATGGTAGCAGTGAGGTGAATAATCCTTTGAGAGGCCCTTCCCAGATTATGGTGGACATGATGTGGGTTGAAAGGATTTGTGTAGGTGGGTTGTTTTTAACTGGAGTGGAACGTTGGTTTTGGCCCCCGAGGCTCTTTCGACTCGGATGTCTCGGGTTAGAGGGACAAGAATGAATAAATAGACGAATGAGCGGAATCAGAAGATTGTAGATTAGTAAAGAAAATATACAAATCTGGGACAGGAAGGGTTTCAATGGACTCGACCCCCAGTGGATTCATTAAATTGGCAAGGCTGTTACTAAGTCGACAAGGCTGAGTTCGAGAGCAGAAATGCGTGTTATCTCGGGAGCTTCCGATTAAATGCGTGTCTTAGATAAAGTGGAGTTGTGGACCCTGTATCATCGCGGTCCCCGGTTTTTTTATTCTGACTAACGGAATATAGCACTGATCGTCATAGAGCAAAGGGACAATTACTTAGTAAATTGCGCATAAAACTATCTAAGACAACATAAAAATGCCCACATTACGACGAGGCTATGCTTTTGAACTAAAAATTGGTTCTTGGCAATCGATTAGCCTGTATTGGCTAGCTGTGCCAGACTTCTCTTAATCCTTTCTAGAACTTGGATAAGAACGTTTTATGTAACATTTCCATAAGCTCGAGTGTTCGGATTGGGTATAAAAGCAAGCATTGGTCTCTTGTTTGTCTCTCTACAATCATCAATATTGTCCTCTTTCTTCTATCTCGTCCTCCTTTCTTCATACCGTTATCCTTGCTATCCGTTTCAATATGAAACTCTCCAATTACGGCCCTTTGGCACTTATAGTCTTGTCCGCTGAGGTCTCTGCCTATTTGCCTGCCCATGGATGGAGAATCGCAGCAGGAACAGGCACGTCAGCCGCCATCTCCCTAGCCAACAAATACATGGGCAACAAGGCGGGTGTCATTGTGGCCAGTCAAGCAGGCGCCACGCATCTAGTGGACTGCATTGACACATGTTGGACTGCGGGCTCAACCAAGACGCGGGAAGATGCCAAAACCTGTGCCATCTCCGTCATCACCACAGCCGGCTCGTTTGCCCTTGCCTACAACAACTTCCAACAAACCGGCTCCTGGAGCAAGAGAGAGGATGGTCTCGGTCATATCGATGAATACCTTAGCCAGATCGAGGACCATATCTCGCTCACTGATATTCATTACGAGGGAATGCCTCTTAACCATACCCACTTGCCCGAGTCTTTGGGCAAGCGTGATATCTCCGAGTCTGGTTTCCATGCCTTGCACAACTCTAGCATGCCGTTGAGCTTTGTCTATCACAACAAAAAGGCCAATCATGTGCCTCTTCTGGTGTCTACCAATGGAACTCACCATCACATCGGACACCTCCAGCCAGTCGATGAGACTAATACCACCATCTCATCTACCCGCATGAGCCGCAGAAGTAGAAATGACTTCAACCCGAGCTACACGCACATTGGCAAGGGCGGTGTCAAGGTGCAGTGCAATTCGAAATACGCCACCATGACGCATGACCAAGTTGAGGAATTCATGGACGGGCGTCTCTCAAGCAGCAACGGTAAGACCGGTTTGGATGTCTTCCGTGACATTGCCAACTATGCGAACTTTGCTGGATTTTCCTTTTCTGAATGGATTATTGACGGCCGGAAAAACTATCTGAGTGGTCAATGGGCTATGGAGGGTGAAACAAATGGATTTGGAAGCAACTGGGAGACAAACTGGGACTGGTGTTTTGGTGTCGATCAGACAAGCTGTGAGAAAGATCTCTAGGTTCTCATGATCGGGATTCGTGTGAACCCATGAATATTTATGCTCTGACATGTCGAAAATGTTAGAACTCGAAAATCTTGGGTGAATATTATGAGTATTAGTATAGATACCTGACCGTTGTTCCGAGGTTTTGGGATGTTGAACTCTCATTTCTAGTCTAAAGAACTGCATGAATGAACATGAATAAAATGTCTGTCATTGCATAAATGGATCGAATATAGTAAATATAATCAGTGTATAGTTGCATTGAGAGACTCATTACAGTGTGATCAAACTGCGTAGGCGATAACTCCTACTGAGATATATCGAGACACAGTTATTACGACTCAGATGTGAGGGATTGTCGACATCCAGTCTATCGTGACATAAGATCCAGCAGGTAAAGCCCTGAGGGATAAAAACATGAGAATAAGATTTCCCCAACGTGCGATTGAGTAAATGCAGAACCAAATAGACCACAGAGCAATCAATCGACCTGAAACCATATCGTAATCCGAGACAAGCGCCCTCTTGTTACCTGTGGCACGATACATACGATAAAACATCCAAATATGAATCAGATAAATTGGCCAGACCACACAAAACGCAGAGAGCGAAAAGACTCGCCAACAGATTTGTTCGGCCTTTGTGGGATATTGTGAGTTCCAACTAGTTCAATGTATTAGCCGGAGTCATGAGAAAGCAAGGGATTGTGATACTTACGCAGCAACATGTATTCCACAGAAGGTCAGAGCCACGAACATGTAGAGGTTGGTAAGTGTGACATAGCTCGCAAGGCTCAGCTGCTCGAGTGGATTTCTGATCTTGTTGGTTGGTTTCTGGGGCTCATCGGCTGGGTATGATGGCCGAGCATTTTCTTCATATTGGCGGCGGCAACTTCGAGGTGGATCATTGCTTGGCAATGTTTCCTTTGCATCTTCCAAGTCTTTGGTAGCAGTTTCGACAGATTTTGCTAATATATTGCGTCCTTTTGGCGTGAATGGCAAACTGAGAAGTTTCCTTGCTATTTTTAGCAGCTGGAGTAAATTTTCCAACAGCGAAAGTGAGTCTTCTACAGCCGTTTCAGATGATCGAACCCAGGATCCATGTCCCTCGTCTAAGGCTTTTCTGATTTGCAATGGCATGTCTTTATCGTCTTTGTCGTATGGCAAGAATATAAGAATGGGCGTTACCATGTCTCTTGGTTTATGCCACCAAGTTACATAAGTAACGGCAGCACATACAACATAGGCCACGGTCGAATATTCAAGTGGCGAGATTGGTAAGCTATATGCGCGTCTTGCAACTATGTTACAAGTCACCCAAAGACTTTGCAGCAAGGTAAAGCCTTTTGCAAGTGAGTCGGCTTTGGCCCGGTCTTTGATGTCACGAGTTCTCAAGTGAAATGGCTTCACAACCCCGGCCTCAATCAATGGAACAACATTGTTCGGTTGAACTGGGTATGTCCAATCATCTTTGGTCTGAAGAAGAACTCCATTCATGGTCAAACAAAACCCCTGCGCAGTAGACCACCAAAAGGTTCGTGTCTTGGTTTTATCCTCACTTGGAGCTTGTTCCTCCTGCTTCGAAACTTCTTCTTCACGTGTTGAACCTTCTTTTGGCCGAGTTGACGGATCTTCATTTTCTTGGTGTGAAGTCTTTTCTCTGCCAGATATCTGTTCATTTGCAACTGAAGTCTCCAGAGGCCTTGAAATTGACTCGGTGGGCTCATCGGATAGCCTGCAAAATGCAGCATTGCAGCGCGCAACTACCGCCATCGCCCTACAAAGCCCCTCAGCCGCCAGCCCAGCCATTAATTCGGGGGCAAGAATGGCACATATCCATACTTGAAGTTTTCGAAAAATCTGCCAGCTCTCGTTAGATTCTCTGCTTGGAACTGCCAAATGTAGTGCAGTCCATGTGCATGCAAGGATTGTTGAAAGACAGGTCCAAAAAATGTCCCAGCTTGAGCGTGAGTCGTCATCGAACTGCCAGCCTTCAAGAGCCGTCGAGTTGGCATACGCAAACGAGGGCGCTGCGAAGCCGACTAAAATGAGAATACCAACCATGCCTGCGCCACTCAGAGCCTGAGTCTGTTTCCACCAAAGAACAAAACATTTAAGATGGGAAGGCGCTTGGGGCTGTGGAAAAATGTGTGGGGCGGTTGAGGCCCCAAAAAAGGGGGGCCGCATGCACCAATAGTAAGTTGATTCACACCCTAGCGCTGAGATTGCGTTTATTGTGGCTGGTTTGATTGTGAAACATGGCCGCTGGGGCTGAGCCAGGGTACAGAAACAGGCCGGGGTCTAAGAGTCAGGGACGATCTCTGTAGAACAATAGGAAGCTTGGTGAAGGCGCGACAAAGTACACTTTGCGTGCACTCTGCCGCGTTTCACGCAGATCGCTGAATTGGGATATGATATACCGCTCAAATTCCACATGGGATTCAGACCCCGGCTCGGAAAATAAATGTATCAATGATCCGAAATAATGTGGAAGTGAAATTCGTCTTCAGGTAAGTTCAGTAATTTACAAAGTGATGCCCAGGAGTTGTCTCACACGTGGGCATCATATTACCCAGAATCGATGGCTACCTACTATACCATGCAGCTAGAGGTAGCCTAGGGGATTCATACTAGGCCGGTGCATTTATTTGTGTACAGAGTGACTTCATTTGAGCTATCAGGCTTCTTTCCATTTGGCATGTAGAATGTCTGCTCTATACCGATTCGCCCGTTCTCTTGGCAATGCCTAACTAGACGAACATGAGAAAGGTCTACCAACACCGTCATTGCTCGCTTGGATCTGATTAAGAGTTAGTAAAGCCCGAGAGATTAACCCATGGAGCGTGCGGATACTTACCAAACTGACAACACTAGCGTACATGCCACAAACGAGAACTCCAATTCCAAACAGGAATACAAGCGCATTGTAAAACGCAGTTCGAATATTGTACTTCGAAAACCAGCTGCCTTCCTTTAGAAGAACAACCCACAGTACTGGAGGGATGTAAAAACACAGCCCCGACGAGAATAATGCAGCGCAGATGGATAAGATGTTGGAAAACACCGGAATGGCTTCGGCAACTACCCACGACAGTAATGTCAGGATTGCCACGAGCGAGATCCAGGTGATCCAGCCCATTCTCGTATTCACATAACGTATGACCGAATCCCGATAAACAGTTGTATGAAGATAGCGAGCCGTGAGGCTGACGTTGATGGAGCCAGAAATAAAAATGACTGGAAGGGCGATGCCAAAGGCTATCCGCGATACCAGCGGCCCCGCAGATAGTAATGCAGGGGACTGTACATCCTGTCCGACAAACACGTATACCAGCGACCCAATCAGTGTGTAGAGAACAATTTCAATACCGCCCAGAGCATACACAGCTTTGGTGTAATCTTTGGGTGCTCTCATCTCGTTCATGAATGATGGCAACGCGGGTGCAAATGAAAATGCGAAGACAATATTGTTGATAGCCACCATCCCCGTCGTAAAACTCGTGCCTTCTTTTGGCCAGGCTGACCAGTTGGAACTCGACATGCCTCCTGGAGTCTGAGTGCGCTGAATCCCCGTGGCTATGATAGTGATGCCGATAGCAATCATAATCGAAGCGAAGTCAATGTAGCCCAGCACGGCGATGTCGGCGAATGTTGGTGGGATAGATAGGCAGAGGAGAATCAAGGCGGACACCAACCCAAATACAATAGTACAAACACTGCTCCCGGTGATATTACTTAGCGCAATGATACCTGTGAGACAATGTGATCCAGCATTCAACAGCAAACTGAGAATAAAAACCACAGTGATTATCCAGAAGCCCCAATCTCCCAGTAGCAGTCTTCCGATGTCGCCATAGTGTTCAACCTTGGGATACTTGATTTTAACCGCACCGACGATGTAACTAGCATATGTGGCAACCAAGCCAATTCCAACAGTCGCAATAACACCTCCGACCATGCCGAGTGTTGCAAATGCTGCGGGGAGACTAAGGCTTCCCAGAGCAATGGCCTCGACAATAAGGACAATAGTCAGACGTTTCCAGCCGAGACGATGGAAATTTTCGCTTCCTTGGATCGCCTTCTGCGTCTCCAAGTCTGAAAATGAGCTGAATGATCCAGCCGCGACATCTGATTTCTCTTTGTTGATTGAATTCGGAGAATCGAAGGGGCTATCGGTGTAATCTTTCGACATGACTGGAGCCTCGAGTGGTGCACGCGATGATTTGGAATAGGATGGAAAGAGAACTATCGATCTTCAAGAGCGAGTCGCCTGAATTGATATATTACCTTCCAAGTATTTCTTGAATTCGAGGTATGCGTGAAATAGTGCCATTTTTGCCGAGGTCTCTTAAGGGACCAAGCGGGCACGACCACCTGGGCCGCTGGCTCATCTTGCATTGCGGATCCTGCGCATAAACGTCATGTGCATGAAACTACAGGGATGGATGCTGTACTGTAGTTCGACCGGAGTCAACGGGTACACTATCCCCCAAATTGATTTCATTCTTCGTCCCTTCTGGACTTTGAAACTATGAAGGCAAAAGCGAAGCTAGAATTCAATATCAGCACACGAGGTAGTGAATAAGCTCGTTTCACGATTCCCCTTACCGTGTCAAGGTCGTAGTCATCCTGTGCCCGACCCCGCAACTATTCGAATGCAGATGAACATCCCTTCCTTGTTTACTCTTCCGTGTAACATGTGGCAGTGGGCGGTGTATTGCGAGAAAAAGCAAAAGAACGCAAGGACGAACCTAGCCAATAACAGCGGTTGAACATGTCGCGAATCTCCTTCGCTCTCAAAAGCCCCGGCTGAACCGACCGGCCCACCGACATGCTTTCCTGGATGTTGAGATTAGGAAATGCCGAGATCGAGAAGACCAGCCTAGATCTTGGCTTAAGCATTCCACGGACTTGGGCGACATTTCCTATATTCTTGAGCTCAACAACGTCCCGCCCCTTGCTTCCCGTGCAGATATGTCGACAGACAGAAGCGGCAAAACATATCGGGTCTAGTGGCGTGGATGGGATCGACAAACTTTATTTTTAGCATCTTCTGTGGCAATTCCAAGGAATGTGGTCAGAATAGAATTTGTGACCTGTTCATATGTGGCACAGTAGACCCATATACCGTCTTAACTCTCTTTGCCCCTACCACTTGATCGAACGGGGGCCGGGCTCTTTATTGAAATTTCACAAAGCTTGCTTATTATTTCAATACACCCTTGTAAACCCAACCACTTGGGAAAAAATGAGCACTAAACACGAGGATATTAGGTTCAATACTCCATCTCAACTTAATGTTTGAAATTGTCATACATGACTTACATTCAACTGAAGCAAATCATAACGAAGAATCTATTGGCCGTGACCAGTAGGTTTCGTGAACGGAATTGACTGCCATAGCGCCATGCGTCCCATATGCCAAAAGGAATCTTGCCAAGTATTCCAAAAGTGAAACCCCCATGGAACAAACCGTGTTACATAGCCAGCGCCAATATCATCAAGTGCCTGTTGAAGTCTTCGAGCATCCGTAAACAAAATGTCATACTGACCATACGACACATACATACCACGGGTCAAAAGGTCCGGATTCGAAGCCACCATAGATGCATTGACATAGCTACGCAGAGTGGGCGCTTCATTTTCAGAATTCGTTGCGAGCCCACCGGACATGATGCCATAATATCCAAAGTAGGAGGTATAATTGACGTAGAAGCTGTAAGTCACAAATGCACCTTGCGAAAGACCGGCGAAGGCTCTACGACTGGACTCGTTGCTGACGCGGTAGTGTGACTCAATGTGAGGGAACAAATATTTGCTGTATAGCGAAGCGATAGTCGGAGGATCGGGGTAATTACGCTGTAGTAGAGCTTGTGGATTGGTGGTGTTGGGCAAGATGCCATACCAGGTTGGCATCACAACTACTGTCGCCTCCATGTGGCCGTCACCGATGAGGCGGTCTAGCATGTTTGAGACATAGGCCTGGTTCTGCCAATCTGCTGCAGCTCCATCGCCGCCGTGGGAAAGGTACAGTAGTGGATATTTCTTGGTAGTATCTTTCGCGTCGTATCCCGCCGGCAGATAAACAACGTAGTCATGGATGCCTGGCGATGGGCTTATGGATCCAGGTGAGTGGTAAGTTCCAAACTTGGTAGTCCCTTTGCTGGAATTTGTGCCATACGGCAGCGCATAGTCTTGATTGATGTTTTGCTCCGGATAAAATTGGAACTGGTGGTGGTATGGGACCTGGAACGTGGAGATTAACTCAGAACCAGGCACGCTCTCGAAGGGTGGATTGGTTGGATCCGTGATCCTCTGGCCGTTTGTTGTGTTGCACAGAGCGGGCTGAGTACAGTCGAGGAGGAATGAATATTGGAATGTTCCACTGAAGAGGGGTCGTGTCCAAGTAAATTCCCCAGGCTTCGTCTGGTTCATCGCGTAGTACGAGCCAATGAGGGGATCCCGGGGGAAATCCCCAGGCTTGTATTCACTCAGGTCAAAATCTGACCAGGACCACCAGGAAGTAGAGTATTGATCTGTTAAGTGTGGTAGGCCAGAAATAGTGACGTTGCTGACGCTCGCGTTCTGGTAGGTGATCGTCACCTCATATCCAGTCGGCCCTTGATCTGTTCTGATGACAGTCACTGCACTGGACACAATATTCACAAACACCACCATGGAAGAGAGAGATAGAAGCATTTTGAATAGATGGGCACATAAAAATGCCTCCAAAATCAAGGCTTCATTACGCGGGGGCATATTACGCACTTATAAATAGTTAATTAACCACTCTATTACAGAAGACCCCGCAAGTTGCAGCGCTACTTGGAATGTCTTCCAACCAAACCACGAGTCGGGGCAGCATACTTATTTAAGCCATCCTTAGGCCGAGGAATGGCATTGTCACCCCCCGTTCCAATCTATGATAAACTCAATTGGCTGAAGATCCACCCGAGCCCTGACTTTCCACACCGCGGAGAGTTTATTGCGGGGAACTAATGGCTGCGGGGTTTTGGGTTCGGACCTAAAAGTGAAAAAAGGGAAGTCATGCAACCAAGGGAGATGCCGTCATTGGCGGTTCGCTCCTCGAATTGTTTTTGGGAAAACGGTATCATCACAGGTCAATGATACACAATTCAGACCACATCTACCCAAATACCTCATAGTAGTACGAAAAGCCGTTGGCAAAAATTCTCATTCAAAGCCTAAATATGCAGACCTACTACATATAATCCCACCAAAGTTGTCTGGCCTAGCTATAGCCACCACCGCCCGTGTACAAACACATCTGCAATTGCTCACGGAAACGAAATATTATGGCTGAATCTGACTCTGTACGAAGTCTCCAAGTTTGCTCGTGAAAGGATGTTTGAAGGATACGGATAAATATTCGATAAACAAATGGCAGTCAAACAAATCAAGAATACTATCTCACATTTTCAAAAGTATGAACAAAGATGTCCCTCCACTCCCCTCCGTGAGCTGCATTGCCTGATTATGTGGTATGACAATAAACTCTCCAGGTGACAAGGAGGCTTTCTTGATTTGAGGAAGTCCATTATGGTGATCGACGTAGTCTAGGCCGACGACAACCAGGTAATTCTGGGGAAAGGGTGGATTCAGCATTCCAGCCCTTGTAGTCCAAACGACGGGGTAAAAGTCTTCCACAAGGTGCCATGGATCATCGCCAAAACCTATTCCAATTTCCTTGGAGATATTTTGCAAGTTAGATGCGTCCTACTTGCTGTTTTAGCATCACTATAAGTATCTACCTTTGACATTCTTACCTTGAACAAACATTCCACAACCGGGCGCACGTCTTCTTTACTGCTTGGGGATATAAAGAGCCAAGGGTACCGATCATGCGAAGTTCGTAAAATATATGGCCGGAGTTTCGCTGACGCAGCAGCTGCAGTGATTTCCAGCGCTGAAGTATACGGCATTGGGGGACAGTTTGGCTGACGTTCGCTATTTTGCTGTATGACAACGTATCAGATGCCGTTGATAGATCATAGATTGAACAAGTTATCTTACAAGTACGATCTGGCATTGATCTATTCGTAAAAGAATGCTTATGTTTCCCAAGTCTTCACAGAATATAAGTTAAAGAAGGTTGTTCAGAAACGGGTGATAGAAAGAGGATCGAAAGTTAGGCAGTCATATCATGCGGTTGGGCAAAGGAGGGGACCGATCACATGATTCTTAAGTACTTCGGAGATTAAATTGAAGCATATAACGTATGGCGAGTGAGTACACATGACAGAAATAATATGGAGAAGGAGTCTAGAAGACTTCGCCCGAGTAGGAGATATAAGTGTGTTAGCAATACTATTGTCTGGTGTTTTTAAGAGAGGGCATTTCTATCCTATCATATACTTTCGGGATGGGAAAGAAGGTCTCAGACCTCTCCAGTGTTCCCACTTAAGTCTTACTCACTATAAGTCCTATGGAAAAAGCGAGACATTTGACTTGATTGCTTTTATACTTTGCTAGAAGCCCAGAGCACCAATGTCATGGGTCATGGCGAGCGGGGAGTCGGACTTCCTCTCTACTTGGTCAAGTGGTCCTGAAACCTTTTTTCCTCATATTTCAAACCTGGTCATGTTTTCAGTACATCTTGGTGTCGTTGACTTATGACGGCAAGCTTTGTGCACGAAGCAGTCCATGGAAGATAGATAGGGGCTAGGGGCGTTCAATAGTGGGGCCGTGGGTCTACCGACGGACTGGTCCAGACGTTGCCCAGAAACGGTGATTGAGTACTCCGTATCTTGCGTCAAACCCTCCGGGAGAATCCTGGCTTATCGTAGCATTTGAGGACTGAAAAGATAACAAGTTGGCTCGTAAGGTTGCAGTATAGATATTGGGGCAACACCGTTCTTTTTCTTCCCTATCAAGTACCGCACCTCAATCTTTCTACTGCGAGCCCATATCCCACGTTACGCCAGCCATGCAACGCGATATCTGTTAGAATCGTGCAAATACCCCGCTTCGTGTCCGCCCCCAAAAATCTCCGTTCATTCCGTAAATTAAACAACTGAAGTTTGGAACTGCATCATGGAAGAGAAGCTCGCGGCACTGAATCATTGCAGGAAACCGCAGTCGCGACTGCTACTCCTGAAACGCTGGACTCTCCTGTCATTGACGGCATTGTTCGGGCTGCTGATTGTATCCAAGCTGAGCGGTCTGGTGATAGAATGGCGGCCGCGGTGCGGCCACAGAGATCAAGTATTCAATGAACCCACTGAGCCGATTATCCAAGATAAAAACGACGATATGTGGCAAACATGTGGAGATCTCTCGGGTAGCCCAGTGCAATGCAGCAGTATCGAAGTCCCGATGGATCAATTCGACCCTGTAAATTCAGGAAATAAGACTTTCACCATACCACTCATCCGTCTCCCTGGCAAAAAAGGGAGTCCAACCCTTCTCACCAACCCCGGCGGACCTGGAGGGAGCGGTTTCGAGTTCCTATATCGCCGGGGCGAGCAGCTCAAGGCACTAATTGGCGATGGGTTCCATATCGTCTCATTTGATCCCCGCGGCGTGAATAGCTCAACGCCCACTTCCTCCTGCTACCCCGATGCTAAGACGCGAGATGAACTGTCACGGGTTCGAGCCGGCAATGTCTCAAAAGATAGCTCTGAGGTCTATGCGTGGACGAAGAATTTTGCTCAAGCCTGTCATGATACGATGGGCGAATATGGCAAATATATCAACACTCCACAGACTGCAGCTGATATGAACAGTATATTGGATGCACTTGGTCAAGACGATATGTTCTATTGGGGTTTCAGCTATGGCACTCTGCTTGGGCAGACGTATGCAGGCTTATTCCCCGAGAGATCAAAGCGTGTGGTTATCGATGGAGTGGTGAACCAGTTTGAGTGGTACGAGAAAAATTTCGAGTTGGAGTCGATGGTCGACACGGACTCTGTGCTTTATGGCTTTTTTGATGAGTGCATGAAGGCTGGCACCGAAAACTGCGAGCTGTCATCACTTGCAACATCCACAGAAGCACTGCGCCA
Organism: Penicillium longicatenatum; assembly: GCF_028827895.1. Taxonomy (NCBI): domain Eukaryota; kingdom Fungi; phylum Ascomycota; class Eurotiomycetes; order Eurotiales; family Aspergillaceae; genus Penicillium; species Penicillium longicatenatum. Next base: position 1,693,992 of record NW_026643120.1, on the reverse strand, counting down.
GACAGTAGTCTCATATCTGGAGACACTTCAAGAGGAGCCAATTAGTGTCTATATCAATAACTCTGTCTACGGCTTGCTCGACTATGAAAAGATCTTGTATAACGGCATCTTCCCCGCCTTGTACAAACCCTCGACATGGTTCTCTCTAGCTGACAACCTATACAAACTGATTCAAGGGAACGCGACCAATGCTTTCTTGACGTATGGTACTCCAGAACCAAAACTAGACGAATCAAACGATTTTGTGACCCTGAATGACGGACTCACTGGCCTCAATCATTGGCCCCAGGGTAAACAAGAAATGCTCGATTGGATCATGCCATGGCTCAACCAAAGCTTGTTTATTAGTTGGAATCTCAAGTCATACTACTTGAAACAGCATTGGAATGTGCCAAGAATACATTCATACGTTCCACGCAAAGGCGTTGAAACGGCACATCCACTCCTGATCCTATCAACTACCTACGACCCCGTGTGTCCACTCATATCAGCGCACTCAGCCAAGGAGGCATTTTTGGACTCGCAGATTGTTGAAGTCAAGGGCTATGGGCACTGTTCTATTGCAGTCGCGTCCACTTGCGCCGCGAAAATCTTGCGTGAGTTCTTGTATGAAGGCAAACTGCCCAGCGCATATACACAGTGCGAGGTAGATTCGCAATACTTTGTCAGGCCGGATAATGGTGAACGACTCATCGCCCATAGACACTTCGAGGATCCGGAGGATGAGAAGATCCACCTTGCACAATTGGCACTAGCGAGAGACTGGGACTATTCAGGGATGCGACGATATTAGAGAATCATTTGTGCTGCTATAAGAAATGAGCTTGCAGAATCCCGTCATGTTTTGCCAGGGGAGCATATTGTCATGAGCGATTTTAGGTCGAATAACACCCGAAGTTTTTCAACATTCACAGTTTATTCCTTACATACTCACCTCTCTAAGATCCATCTAGCCATCTACTCGACTCTGTATTTGCCTAATGTCATCCCTAAAGGCCAACAAGACTAATGAGAAAAGTAACGTCATAGCCAACCCAAAGCCCCCGTAAGCGTTGGCAAACACAGTGACTCCATACCCCCCAACATATCCCAATTCCTTAGGAATCAAATTCCAGTCGGCATTCGATACCATCGGAATCACCGCTAAAGCGAAGGACCCAATCAGTCCAATCTCAGCACCAGAGGGCTGGCCCGCGCTCAGGCGCGCAAAGCTAACGGCATAGACGGCGCTAAAGATGTGACCCAGTATGATTGGCGCGGGGGACTTTGTGCGTATGGAGTCGAGGGCGCCGCCGATGAAGGAGAAGAGAGCAATGACCAGGGAGGTGTTTGTGGGGAGGGACTCGAGGGATTGTTGGATCGTGCCTGTGCGCGCGTACGCGATCGCCGCTGTTGTAAGGAAGAGGGCGACGACTAGGGCGCCAATGTTTGGTCGTGACTGGAGAATCTGTTACTTTTTGGTTCAGTTAGGAGTAAGGAAGATAGATTACCATTTTGTTGTCTCTTGTGGTTTCCTTCACTGTTTGAATTTCTCTCGAATTTCTTTTGTCCGGTTTGTTGAAGTCCAGGTTTGCGTTGTTTGTTTAACGCGTGCCACAGTGTAGTTAGCTCCGACAATCTTCAGTTTCCGGGTCTCCAATCCCTCTGAGTCTCCAATATTCAATACGAGACATATTTCTTTGATGAGTTTCCAATGTCACCTTCATAAGAATGGACCAAACACAGTCACATTTGCGACCGCAATGAGTGCCGCCATTTGCCAAAAGTGTGAACCTTTCTCCTCTGGACCTTCCCAAGCAACCGACCTAGAATCATGGTCAACAATATTCATTGAACCCCGAACGTTAACCAAGACCAAAGAGCAGACTGCAATACATCTCTATACTGCTTCCGAAAATTCAGCCGGGAACTCAATACTGAATGGAGCCCAATTGATCGAACAGGATAAGTATCCGACTTTGTCAGTTCGATCGCGTCTTCCTTTCGATGCATAGTCGCACCTAATGCACAGAGAGGAACAGGCTTATCTATTCTCGACCTATGCACTTGCGAGGAAAGATTTTTCTGGAGAGAGGGGGGAATGAGACGCGTCATGCTTTCGCACACTCATCCAGAATTCCACGTTTGCGCCTTTGCGAAGATCATCTTCTCTTTGGCCCACCTAGACCACGGACAAAAGGGGGGCCTGAAGCAGCGATTGGATAAACTTCACCAACTTTTCTATAAGGAGCCAATCGCCAACTTTTAGCCTCTTGATTTAAGCTCATGAGCTTCAATGGAAGATCATTGCTGCCACGGGAGATCTACGGAGGGGATCGGTAGCATCGGCGACTTATTGAATTTGAAAGGATTCAGAGTTGTCGTAGATCGATCCCATCATGCCGAGTTGTGAACACAGTACACTTGATCTTCTATTGTGGCAAAGTATAATGTTTGATGCGATCAACACTACGATGTGGCAATATACGTATTTGATCTGGCCACCGATTGAAAATTCTCCTGCATGACAACGAAAAAGAGGATATCTTTGTACTCGCTCAGATAGCAAAGGGGGTCTATGGCACATTAAGTATATATAAATGAAGGACCAAAGAAAATCATCAGGACCTATCGTCACTGGTGGGCAGGAAGCTCAGAAACAGGTCGTCTCCAATTGGCGAGATTCGCCGGTAACTCAGCATGAGTATCAGCCTTAGTAGGCATCTCAGCAGGCGGATCCCGCGCTTCCGTTGATACTCCTGGCATATGCTGTACCCCATTTTTCCGTTGGCGCTTACGTCGAAGAACGAGGAAGCCAAAGATGAGCAGGGCGATAACGATTGCACCGCAGGAAACACCGGCACCAACACCCGCTTTTGCGCCACTGGATAACCCAGACGAGCTTGCGGAGCTTGTCGATGTTGATGCTGCAGAGCTTTCTCCTATAACATTCGCTGTGCTCATTGTGCCGGTTTCAGTTGCTTCTGTAGGGGTCGATGTCTTAAAGTCGGTTGACATCCACTCTATAGACACGGCATAGGCATCAAGTCCCCACCACCCGGATGAGTAGCTGATGGACGTTGTCCCATGTGTTGTAATGGTTTTGGTTTCGGTCTTCAGCCAGGTGGATGAGCAGGGTTCGGAAGATTGCCAGTTTGAGGATTCGGTTGCGGGCCAGAAACCACTAAAAAAAGGTCAATAGGCGTTGAATAGCCTACCCTGCCGAAAGGAATGAGATCACTTACGAGGGACAACATCTCGCTTGGGTTTGTGTGAGGGTATCAATAATGTTTAATGAACTAGTTACAACCTCATAGCCCTCCGGGCAGACTCCTGGAGAATAGAACGATGTGGGATTCCATCCAGAAGGATAACACTCTGTAGCGCTGTAATTCCCTAGGTGAAAGTGGAAATACACATCTCCGTTTTTAGAGTTTGTTGAATAATCTGAAGTTGCAATATGCTTGAGACAGGTTGACGGGGGTTTAAACGTCGTCGTTAACGGAAGTGAGCCGCTATCAGTGGATGTCACATATTCTGTCGTCGCGGTCACCATCTTGAATTTGTGATGGCAGGAATAGAGGTCGAAAGTGAAGGGGAATGCAAGACTCTCAGGGGGAGCAGAAACTTTCGTGGAGGCTATTTTTACGGGCTAAAGCTTGAAAGAACAGTGTTGCTCGAGCCTACTTCGTGCCCGGGGGGCTTTTGATCAATTGGGGCCAAAAGTGGATATAAACGAGGGATCATCACACGCTAAGGGTGAACAAGGCTCGTACTGGATAGTTCGGTGGATCGGGTCTGTTTACGTGGTCATCGTGCCAAGCATACGCTCATTGTTGTGTACCGTACAGTTGCATAGCCAGTGCATAGCCGGGAAATTGGAAAAGGAACAGGATTAGATTACTGTGCGGTGTGCTTTGACTCGGCCATCCGGGTAAGATGCCGGAGCACTCATTCCTATTCGCGTTTTGAAGTGCATCGATCTCGGCGCCTACCTAGGAAGTGGGGGAGGACGGTGTTTCTTAGAAGTCTGCATGGAATGAGACAGACCCCGAGTAATTAGTGAATAGTCCTGAGAGAGACAACGCGTAGGGAAGAAGTTTAGCGCTCCTGTGACAGATCAGACCCTTGAGGCTGCGACGAGTACCCACCAAGATCCCGTGTCCAATCTATTTCATGGCATTGACTTATTAGCGTCGAACTAGCACTGTTTGATTTTGCACTATTCAGTCACCAACCTTGAGGTAACAAGCATCCGATGGCCTATCTCAGGTTATAAATGAATCAAATAACACCTATTCAAAGTTTCCAAGGTTCAATCTATCCACTCAGAGTAGAATTACAGAACGGCCGACCCTTTATGCGGGGCGTAGTTGAGCCCCTAAACCCTTGGCGATCCACAGGGCTAAAGTGGGGACAAACACCCGGGTGATTTCGTGTGTACGCTGAACTCTGTACATGTCAACGCATAAACCCTGGAGCCAACCGTTGGCTCATTTTTTAGCTAAAAATAGCCAGACTCCAAGGATATTTTCTCTATTGCTAATCAATTTGTAGCCACCCGTATGAGCCTATATTATCGACGTGGCCTAGATTCGCCATACTACACTATCTAGTCAAAAGTATCTCCCCAGATCGGTTTTCGGGCCTACCCCATCAATGATATATATTCACTGAATAGTTTACCACACCATCATCGTTACTGAAATTCTATATAATGGGTACCGTAAGTATTTCCCTAAGTGCGGGTCCGGTCGGGTCAACCCAACAACCAACTTTTGGAAATGCATATACCACTCAGTATTCAACAGGCTCGCTTCAAAAAAAGCCTTATTCTAGTCCATGACCATAAGGAAGTATGAGAAGAGAATTCGAAGATGCATGTAGCTTTGGTGGTGATAGAGCGGTTTGAAAGTTTATGTGTAAATATGGAGGACCCGCTGAGGCATTCACTAAGCTTTTAAACCCCTTCAACATTGTCTATATGTTATTAAAATAAGGACTTCTTAGAAAGATTTCATCAAAGGCTTATTTGAAGTGGAAGATACAATATCATTTAATAGTACCTTAAGGGGTATTTACTGTACTAGAAATATGGTGAGTAATACTATACGTTAAAATTGATATGTTGGTATCAAAGGTGACGAGATAATTACTAGTGGTTAGAAAGCTTAGGGTGAATTTTTATAAAATATTAAGCATTAATGCTTTCGTGCTTGAAATGGGTATCAACAACCATCCATGCGTAATTATATAGAATTTCAGTAAGATATAGTAGTGGTGTGGTGAACTGTTCAGTAAATATACATAATTGGTGGGGTAGGCCCGAAAACTGATCGAAGGAAATACTTTTAACTAAATAGTGTATATACATATGAAATGATCAGCCCAAAGAGGAATGACAACGTCAATAGAGATCAAGCCGGCTAATATATTGTCAGAAATAATCTATCCATATGTGCTGCATTTCATGTCCAGAACGAAGCTTCTGATCTGGCCCTAAATCCCCTAGAGTCAAGTTCACTAAGCACTAAGGAAGATCTGGGCTTCTATGCTGTATCATGCAGACTTGTTTACCCGCACTTATACGTCTTAAAGACTAAAGGAAACTTTTTTGAAATTGGAAAGATGGTAGGGTGGATATGTTCAAAACCTCCTTTCCTAGGAACAAAGCTCAGGAAAATTAGAAAGATCCCACTATACATGACTCCTATACCGATAGACATATCGATGAAATATAGTTGGAAATCGACCAAATAGAAACAAAAAGGAGAAGAATATAGAAAAGTGGCAAAAGGACCACGAGAGCCCGAACGCCTCTCAAATGGGTTCAGATATCAGCCAAATCACAAAAAAAAAAAAACTACAAACACCGTACACCCTCTGATCCGAAACACCGCCACCAGACACATAGAGACCGCAGTAAAATGGAACCCATGCAACGCGATAGGCGAGAAGGACAATGCTGAAGATCGAAGAAACCAGCACAACAGCCCCGTGCTTATGTACATGCATTCATATCATATCATTGAAACCTCGTCCACGTTTCCACTACCTCATGCCTTGCCTGTCATCCCGCTGGGAGTATGATAGCCGGAGCCGGGATGTTGGGGGGTGTGAGCGCCCATTGCGAGGTGTGCGGTGTTTGGGGTGCTGGGAGTGCCAGCTCCGGAGTAAATCGTGGCCCCATTGAGGTTGGGAGTTTGCTGAGCCATGTTGTAGGTCATCGCAGGCATATGTCCATTGAGGCCCCAAATCTGACCGGAGTACTTGCTATCGTCGATTGTGCCATTAAAAACCATCTGGCGCATCTTCCAGTAGATCTCGCCTGTGACCAAAGAATCGGAGCCAGCTTGATGGGCGATTCCAACACGCTTGACACCAAGCTCGTCTGCGATATCCTGCAAGCCTGACTTTTGGCCCAGATTTGTGAGGATCTGGATGGCGGCTGGTGTAAGAGGCGAGTCGTTGACAGCCTGATTGCGACCAGCATGTTTCATCAGGTACTTGATGTCGTACAGAGAGGGGAAGAAGATATTAAGGAGGTCGTGGAATTCCTCCTCACGCTCAGGCAAGGGGGAACAGAGCATTATCTTCATCAGGTAGCCGAAGTCGTATCCGGAATGGAATGATACCCAGTGGACATCATCCAACAGCACCAGGCCTGAGCTAATCAGCAATGACCCGAACTCAAACGGATCAATACCATTCTTCTCGTGTTGACCAAAGTCAATCCCAGACTTGGCGAGCATAGTTGTTGATTCCTGCGCGTACATATCTCCCTCGAGCGAAAAGCGGAAGTTGAACTGCCATGTGCATGGAGCTGGGACCATTGAGTTGCCGTATGACTGACCGTTCGCATCGGTAGATATAGCTGGAGCAACTTCCCCATCTTCGTTGAACAGTGTGATCCCTAACTGGATCATCTTCAACAAGTCAACATTGCACCGGAGGGTTTGGTAGTGATAGTCTGCTTTGTTCGAGAAGTGACCGATCGGTCGAGCAACGATGCCAGGGAACTCGGTGTCCTGGGAAAGATTAACGTTCTGTGGATTGTAGCACAGTATATCCCCATCCGTAGCCGGAAGATCTGAGCACTGTATATTGCAGAAGGCATCTGTACTTACCATGCTGATGTATGGGTACTTGTCCACTAACGATCTTAAAACCGCCATTTCTTGAGCCAGATTATGCTTCCACACATCGCGGATCCGTGACTTCACTGCGCCCGACTTCGGGTCCAGTGCTAACCGTCCGTCGTGACCTTGGTGTAGTTGCTGCTGTTGCATCTGTGCTCCCCGCGCGAACCCCAACTGCGCCGCATGACTCGCGAGTCCTGTACCGCCACCATCAGCGCCGGCAAATCCAGAGACTGACATACCATTGGAAACGCCTGCGCCAGAGAGTGTGAAAGGATTGATGTTGGTATTGGGATTACCGGCGAACCCAGGGTGGCCGCCGAGTGAAGGGGGCGGGAGAGCCGAGTTCGCAGATTGAGCGTGAGGGTGTTGAGATTGGAGATGAGCTTGTTGGAGGGAATAAGGAGCGCCGAGACCCGAAGGCCCAAATCTGCCGACAGGAGGGGGCATTGTTGTGAGCTTCGGTGTGTCGAGGTGCGGTGGAGAGAGTTATCAGTTTCGTCGAAGGCGGGAGGAGCTACGGCCCTACCATTTTGGGCTTAGCGCGGGTGTCGTTCTGCCAAGCGCACCGCTCCGGCTCATCTCTCTCTCGACTTGAACCTCAGTGAATCAATCCCTCTAGCCGCCCCTCAGTCTTCACCTCAATCACAATGTCTTCCCGAAACCCCACCGGCTTCGACATCAAGCAGTTCAAGGCTGCGGCCTCACCCTCCTCTGTCTTCGCCAAGCGGGATCCCTGGGCGCGAAAGTATGTTTCGATCATCCTGGCACCTCCAGAGGCATTGCGCTCTATTTACTAACATTACCCAGCGAGACTTGGCGCTACACCGGTCCCTTCACCCGCTGGAACCGCTTCAAGGGTCTTTTCCCCGGTCTCGGAATTGCTACCGTTGCCTTCACTGCCTACTGCGCATACGAGCACTTCTTCCTGAAGGATGACCACCACGGTGACGGGCACCATGGCGAGGGCCACCACTAAATTGTGGACGACTAGGATTGAATTGTTTGTTACTCGCCCAAAGAGCATTCCATTGGAACAGGACGGATACCCCAGCAAGCGAGAAGCACCTGTCTCGTCTCGGTGCAGCGAAAGGCATAAAATCGGGATTTCCAACACAGTCGTTGTGGTCTGAGCACTTCGAGAAGCGATTGTTGTTTTTGATTGGAGATGCAGGCTTTTATTAGGAGAGTTGGCTTGCAGACGGCGCTTTTAGGTTGAATTGTCAGATGTATATAGTTTATGTTCAATTACTAAAGATGTCTTTTTATTGGTTCACACCAATGGGTCTCCATGTTCCATACATAATCTTCAAGGTCTCCAAATCTGTGAACGGACATGATCATATATTTTTGGGGGTGGGAAATCATAGTTTCCCTGCTCTATGTGTATAACATGATATCATAAATCGCATCGATCACGGGTGATCCAACTCTCATGTAACTGACAGAGGATTCTACTGTTCCTCGAAGACCAGCGAGATGCCGTCATCACCGGCAGTGACAATGCGCTTGCCATCGAATCCTTGAACAAAGCCCATAATACCACCAGCCTGCTCACCGTCCTCATTCTCGGTCGCAGCCATGTGTCCCTTCCACTCTTGCAGCTGACCTTGTGCTGCCGCCGCGGTACCACCACGTGCATCCCACCGACGAACAACGCCATCCAAGCCAACAGAGGTTAGCAGCCATGGTCGCCCTTGGCTGTGGCTGTTTCCAGGTCCACGAGCAACAGGTGCACGGCTTTGCAGAAACTCGACCTTGACCACAGCATTGCCCTCATGAGCCTCTTTGATATGGCGACGAACTGCAAACCGGTGGGCCACATCAAAGAGTGCAATGCTTCCATCGACTGAGCCCGCAGCCAAAATCGTCAGTGGAGGCTGAGAGAATGACAAGGTCTCGACGCCATCCGACTGAGCCTGCAGGGCAGCAACAATATTACCTGAGGCAGAAGCACTAGTTGCCTGAGCTCCTGGGCCCTTGCCCTTTGCAGCTGGACCAGTGCCTGCAAGCCGGGGAAGACCGATAACCCGAATATGGCCCTCAGCACCACCAACAGCTGCAATACCACCACCAGGAGAAATGGCAACAGTGTACAAGCCACCCTCGACTGCGAAACGCTGATCCTCCGCAGTTAAACCAATAACAGCATTGGTACCGGGAGATCCGGAGATACCCGCGGCGGCCGCAGCTCCAAACACATCATAGACATAAAAGCTTCCGTCCTCGGAAACAGTCGCCAGAAGATTTCCATCAGGTGTCCACGCACCCGCAGTGCATGACTCGGTGTGTTGGAAGAATGTCTGAATGATAGAGATGGGCTGGGAGTCGGTGTGGTCGATGCGGAAAACCCAGGCACTGCCATCGCTGGCGCCCAGAGCAACAACATTGCGCTTCTCCTCGCTGCCCTGCTGGTAGGGGCAAACGGCAATCCAATTAATCTCCTCCACTTCCTGCGCCTCTGCGACAAAGTCCCATGCAAATCCTGTCTTATCAGGTGTGGAATCGCGCCAGGCGCGCAGCTTGCCATCCAGACCAGCCGTCACCACATATTCACCTGCGGGCTCGGTAAAAGCCACTGCGTTGACTGTGTCGCTATGTCCATCTAATTTACCAAGAGGCTTCAAGGACTCGCGCTCGCGCGGCTGCGGGTTTGATTCGTAGCTCTGGGGGAGAACAGGTCGCTGAGCGGGTGTAGAGTCGAAGATGTAGGCAGTGTCGTCACCGGCTCCGGTGATGACAATGTTGTTGTGCACTGGGTGCTGTGCGACGCAGAAGACAGAGTCTGAGTGTGAATCGAAGTGTGCGGATGAGTCGTTCTGGAAAGTAATCTGCTCGTCGTAGGTCATGGGCTGATCGTCGTCTTCGCCGTCGGACTCCATAGGGTGGTCCTCGTCATTCTGGAAAACCTCCTCGCCCTCATCGGCACCGATGTAGGTGTCCTCATCGCGAGTATCGTGCGACATTGTGAATGGTAGATATAGAGATGGGAGATATTTGGAGGGGTTTTGGTATGGGGTTTTTCGAAGTTGACGTATTTGACGTATGGGATGTAATGGATATTCGACAACAAGCGTGGAAAGAGCTGTCTTGGGGAAAGATCAAAGGAGATTATGAATGATCTTTCTCTGACTGATCGTGGAAAGTGGGAGAATGAGAGAGCTAGAACTGGATCTAACTATTTTTTTTTACTCCCCCGCTTAGAAATCTTATCATCATCCCCGCAGCAACAAACGATGCAAACACAGACAGTCCATTCAATGCATTGAGACGATATATTTGACGTATTTCTTCGCAGCTATTTATTGCATCCCGCATATCAGAACAGGTGAGGAAAATATATGCACTCGCTCTAGATGTCTACATTGACGCTCAAAGTTTAACGCCGGTCTTCCTCCGAGCCTCCTTCTCCTGGTCGCGGAGCAATCGTCGTAGGATCTTGCCGCTCGGACTCTTGGGGACAGCATCCACAAATCTGACACCACCCTTTAGCCATTTGTGGCGAGCTTTGTGATCCTCAACGTGTTTCTTGATAGACTGAGCTACTGCCTCATCGGGACCTGCCGAGGGCGTCTTGACCACAATAGCCTTCGGGACTTCTCCAGCGGTGTCATCTGGGATAGCAATAACAGCGCAGTCTGCGACGGCAGGGTGAGTAAGAATATGAGCTTCAAGCTCAGCTGGTGCAACTTGCAAACCCTGTAGGATTGATGCGTCAGTCACACGTATTTTCTCATGGCGCGTTCGGTTGAAGAAAAAGAAGAAGCACGGAGCTATCAAGCATATGAAATACGAACCTTGACCTTGATTAACTCCTTGATACGATCGACAATGAAAAAATGTTCAGTGCCCCTTGGACCAACACGGACAACCGCCTCATCACCAGTCCGCATCCATCCATCCTCAAATGTCTCCTTGGTGGCCTTCTCGTTGTTCAAGTAGCCAAGCACAACGCTAGGTGATCGGACCACCAACTCACCGGGTGTGTCGTAGCTGGAGATCTCCTGGCCCTCGGCGGACATAATGCGGGCCTCGAAGCCGGGGAATAAACAACCTGAGGAGCCAAGCACCACATCGTCGGGATGGGTGGAGGAGACGACCGTGCAAGTTTCTGTCAGTCCTATTAAAATTGTAAGCCATGCCCATTGATAAAATCACCCCCATGCAGTTTTCTTACCATATCCTTGTCGAAGAATGACATCCGGGTACAGTTTTTGGAATTCGGCAGCTGTTTCCATTCCCAGGGGTGCTGCGCCAGTAAACAGAGTCGTCACCGAGCTCAGATCGTACTTTGAGCACACGTCGTGGCTTCGAAGCATATTGATAATAATCGGAGGGACCTGTAAATTCTTAGCCATTTATTAATGCAGAGATTAGTATTTAAGTAACAAACCAGGAAAAGCGATGTGATCTTAAAGTTCTGGATAGAAGCCAGATAGGACTTCAACTCGAACTTGGGGAGGATGATAGTTTGATCCCCACGGTAGGCGCTAGCATGGTTTATAACTACAAGGGCATAAATGTGGCTTTGTGGTAGCAGACCAAGCCCGACTTCCGTAAAAGGAGATATGCCGGTGGCGCGTGCGCGAGCATCCCGATAGCTGCTCTCAAAAACCTTGATTTGCAGTACATTTGCGATGACATTGCGATGCGAAATCATGACACCTTTCTGTAGGTACCGTATGATCAGTGTAATCCTTGGAATTCATGACCGAGAATTGGACTTACTGGTAGACCTGAAGTACCACTCGAATAACACAAAAATGCCGTCCGTCGAGCTCCTTCTCCTGGGCCCCAGTTCAGTGGCTCCAATGCAGGCAGTGATTTTCCCGCCTCGGCTATCTGCGATACCGTCTTGTACTCGGTCGGAGGCTTCGCTCCACCCATGATTTCCAGTGGCACATCAATTAGGTATATCTTACTTTGTGGAAAACCAGCCAAAGTGGCGGCTTCCACAGCAACAGACAAGAGGGGTGCACAAGTAAACAAGGCCTTGGCTTTCGAATCCAGCAGTTGATGCTTCAGCTCCGAAGCAGAATATGCCGCATTGGCCGGTGAGACTAGACCACCCAGCCGGTGAGTCGCCCAGAAAAGGGGTAAGGAATCAATCTAAGTGGAAACGATTAGTTATGTTCCTTCTCTTGCACGGGGATGCCAACTAAGGAATTCCAAGTACCGTGTTCAGGCTGAAAACAGCTAAAGTCTTGTCCCACTCCGTACCCTGGTTGGATTTCCATCCGAGTTCCCTCGAGAGACCTCTCGCAATATGATCTACGCGGTCCACGACCTGCCGCGACGTGTATGTTTTCCCTGTGATTCCACATGTATATGGATCGTTGGATTTCTCATGTGCCACGCGCCCATGCTGTTCATTGAGCATGAATTCGTTGATCGGTATATGATCCGGAACCGTCCCCAGCTGACCAAATTGAGCGTGCGGTAGGAAGACCATTGTTGCCCCAGAGCCGTTTGTTCTTAGTCTCTAGAATAATGATAGACGTCTTCTCTGCAGGGTTCAAGGATGCACCTTTAATGCGTTAGAAACTGATGGGCTTTAGTCAGGCAAATCACATACCAGGGGTTGAATAAATTGGATAAAGAAGAGCACAAAATTGGAGCAAAGGGGGTTAAGGATGCGCGGGAGCAAACCCGGGGAAGCGTGTGCGGGGAAATCGGCAACAGCGAAGCTCGGTTATACGAGGATCGCCCTTTCCAAATTTTCCCAAGGAATTGATTCTGGCACAGAAACTCAAATTTATCGAGAGATTTTCACCTCAACAGCTTTCATCGGGACGAGATCGCCATTGAACCGATAAATGAGTCGAAGATGTGATTGGAACCATGACGCACGGAAACAGCGATCTCGGATGTGCTGCGACCGAGGGATATGTCGTACCCCACACTAGGCCGTATATGGTTAACCGGCTCTACCCATCTTGCCGAGACGTTTAGTACCTACGCGAAGCCGAGATCTAGTGCCTGAAAATATTCCGCTTTACAGTATGATATCTGCTGTGTACCCACTCGGGTATAAGCCTTTTTTTACTGCTTTACTTATTCTGGAACACAACCCCCATTTCCATTGGGCAAGTGTTCCGTTAATACGGGTTAATTCATACCTTTATATCCATGATGCCTTCAACTAAATTTCATTAATCCTAATACGACTAGGCTGCTGGATCACTTTTCAGAGCCTGCAGCCTGTTATTTGGTGATTATGGGTCTTTCTTTCTTATACTAGTAGAGATCCTTGATTGGACCGTTACTGGCCCTATTATGTAGTGAAGTATGTATCCCCATTCAAAAACATTAATACTATAGTCCTAGAGGAAATGCATTCTGTTGAACTACACTTATCGAAGCTCTACAAAGAATATCAGCCATTCAAGAATTTGGTCATAGGTCCATGCATAGTCTCAAAGCTGCCTGGGTGGTCATAGGCAGGTATGGGAGATCATGCATCTGGTGCAAAGAAAAACAAGATAATAACATTCAGGTTCGTATGGCTTAATCAGAGAAGTCGAACTATAGCGACCTGGGACTAACTGATAACTCACTCCCGGAGTCAAAATTGATTGGGGAAAAAATGTTTCGATGCGACTTCAAACTCTCATCCTAGCTTCGTCGAATTATTTCGCCTTTATCACCCACCCGATCTGAAACTTTTTTATCATTTCGGAATCCCTGACACTCTGAAATATCCTCTCTTTTTTTTCGATCATTTCACCCTTCAAATTGCTATCAAGACTCCTTAGCTCCCGATTCTGGCTTCGGTAGGCGGACATCACTCCAAGTCGCGTCTGTTCACCCCCTCTTACCAACCCATTTTCAATCCCAGAACCTGCTGTTTTTATCATCTTCGATCGAGGTAAGCTATAAGTTATCTTATTGAATGCTCATACGATATTGATATACAAAGATGGCCCCACGACGGAGGGCACAGAAAAGACATGCTGCAGTGACACGTCGACCAACAACCCATCCCAAGAACGAATCCCAAGTGCAGTACTACACAAATGCTTTGACTCGATCTCAGACAGATAATCAGGGGACACACAGTACGTACTGACACACCAGAGCAGACATTATCATTGCTTTGAAAAGAAAATAACTAAATCTTTCCCTATTTTAGGCAAAGCTACGAAACCAAGCTTGATCGTCAAATTCCCTTGGAGGAATGCCACGAATTCAAGCACTAGCGCTGCTCATTCTATGCATGACTCTACGTCTTCCGAGAGAGATGCAATTCCATTAACGGGCGACCAAAACAATGGAGACACTACCGGAGGCAATGAAGAGCCTTCAGACATTTTTTCTATGGCTCCAACCCAAGATACTAAGCTTCACGGTAGCCCTCCAGGATGGGCTGAGGTTGGTTTTCAGTTGAATCCATACAAGGATATTTAACAACTTATCTAGACCCGCCAGAGCATCTGCGATGCCATCCCGTGGTTTCGATCCCTTCAAGGGTCTACCTATCAGCACAATGGCATTTGCTATGGTATTCTCATCGATGCAGACTGTGGATCTCGATTCTACATGGATGAGGAGATCATTATAACTCGTGTGTACGTATATAACCTTCTGCAACAAGACGTCATGTGAACTGGCTTACTGTTATTGACTTTGAGCAGCGGTGGTAGTTACACCAAAGGCCCAAATGGAGAGCTCGTACTGGTGGAAGATCAGCGTCTGGAAAAATACCCGGCCAAAGCACTTTTGACTAGTATGTTGATGAACATGCCCGTGGGATTGATTATTGGTAAGTCGGCATGCCATAAAGTTGACAAAATGAAGGCGACATAAAAGTATCTAACTCACTTCCCAGGCAACAAAAACGCCCATTTAGGCGATAGACTCCCATATCGCTACAATGTCCTGGCCTATTTTCGAATTACCAATATATGGTATGAGAAAATTGATGGTCACGCCGGACTGAAGATTCGCTTTGAGAAAGTGTCTCTTGCTGAAAAGAGCTGGTGGGCAGCAAGTAAAATTCGAGACCCTCTGCCGTACGATCAACGGCCTTTTTCCCCGATCGAAGTTAGCCGGTGCTTCTACTGCAATTTAGACAGTCCTCGTGTGTTCCAACAAGGCTGGATGTGTTTGCAAAAGGATTGCGCATATTTCTGGAAACTTGGCGACCGTTACCCACCCACAAGCCTCACCTACCATTGTGACTGGTTGAAAAACCGCTGTGATCCTCAGGTTGCACCCATCGTACCCCATGAACCCCTTATTCCAAATTTTCTTGCAGTAATGACTGCATCAAATGATATTGAGGGCACGTTGCGCGATGCCTGGCGTGGCATTGTGTGCCCCCAGTGCAAAAACTGCATTCAAAGAGTTTTGTGGCATGGTTGGAAATGCAACACCGATCCTGCAATTGAGGGATTGCCCGAGACGTGCACATTTGAGCAAACAATCCAGCTGAGACCAGTATCAATCGGCGAAGTTGTTGGCTCTCATAGAGCCATTCCAACAAAAAGCGCCAACAAGGCTGCAGGGCGGGAGGTAGATCTTATTTCTCACCTTCCTTACCACAAGCACAGATATGCCATTCCAGGGGTTGGCTCTGTGACCCATTTCCTAGCCAATGCGTGCATTAACGCACGCCGAGGTGGCCCTAACGACTTATTTGATAGTCTCCAGCAAGAACCTTTAGGTCTGAGGCGCTTTCCTCTTGATAATACCGTTGGTAAGCTTCGGAATTAGCTCGAGTCAAGCCTTTCTGAGCTAATTTCTTATCTTTAGTGACAGGAATGCTGACTTCTCACTTTGCTGTGAACTATGTTTGTTATTTACATGGATGTTCGGGTATACTGAAGTTTTATTGACAATATATCATAGGGAATGCCGTACAAATACGTTGTTTCGGTGGCCTCGAAGGGCTTCAGTGAAGCGCCAGATGCTATCCTTCGTTCCCTTGGGCGACTGACATGGGCAACTAAGCAGGCTGTCACGGCTGCTGGTGGAGCATTCCTGCCACCAAATGAGCTCCTTGCCCTCGGGTACTTCGAAGGGATGAAGATTGGAGTAAGCTTGCCCTACCACAAGATAGTTGAACAGGACCCCATGATTCTAATCTTTTGAAAGTTCCATGATGACGGTGAGGATTCACTCGGTCCAACAATTGCCACACTATCTCTAGGAGCGTCATCGACCATGAAAATCCGCATGAAGGACCAGTACTACAACGGCCAGTCCAAGAGACTTGTGGTCCTGAAAGATGACATTATTCTTCCCAATTGCAGGAATGAAAAAGCACGCCGGGATTTGAAAAAGCAATTTGAGGAGGGAGTTATCACAAAGGCGGTTTATGATTATCGCCGCACTTCCTTGTTCCACAAGCAGGGTTCGTCCGGCGAGGCACCTGCCCAGATCCAACTGACTCTTCATCATGGTGACTTGGTGGTAATGCATGGCGAGAACCTGCAGAAGTACTACGAGGTTTGAGAAGTCCCCGCAATGATTTCGAAAATCATTTTTTGCTGACCGATATAGCATTCCGTCGTATCGTCTAATTTACTACGGTTTGCGTTGACTGCTCGATATATCAAACCTGACTTCGTCAACGAGACCGAGCTGCCGAACGGATACTTTATGCTGAATTCCGACCAGGTGTATCATGGCAACTGATACTCATTCTCCATCAAATATACAATGGGAACTAATGGAAGACCACACAATGAGCCATGTCATGGATTTCCACAACTTCATTGTTTACTCTGATCATGCCCTATTTGATCTGGGAGTCGCCAATCTTTTGGTCTCTATTCATACCCACAATCATGACTTATGGGTTTTATTCCCCCAAAGTTCTGTCTTACTCTGCAAAGTCTTTTCAAATATCATTCGTTATATACCGGCCTGTTACCAACTTGCTTTCCCACAAGGACCCTTTACCGATTCACCTTTGCTCAATGATGCTTTGGCCAGAACCTTTGGCCCTCTTCAAGTTTGCTAGATTCTTTGAATTTCTCTTGTTATTGCTAGTCTCTTTCATCCCCAACAGCCAGACTTTGCTAATTATGCGCGAGTTTACTCACACCAATGGTTCTTTTTGACTTTTATTGTGATCCCTCCAGACCTGGAATTTGGCGGGAGGCCCCTTTTCAATCACATTTGTTACCTACAAACAATTAGGTGGACACTGAATGTTGAAAATTGCGCTTCAGTAATTAGTATTCTGTCCTACAGGTGCGTGGACCATATGAGTGACGAACATCAAAAGACAGCGAACTTCAGATTCTTGAGTGGGAGGACAGAGGTAATTGGACATAGCTCAGACTAAGTAAAACATAGTGTTCATTAAACCCCTCGAAGCCCTGTTGGTCGAAGGGGATTTTGAAAGAATTCCCCCTAGTGTGTATGTATAATTGCTTGGATTATCAACCATCCATAGCTGAGCCCTCAGCTGATTGATCGCCGCCACCTATCAAAGCAACCTGCATATTGACCACTCGAAAAAAAAAACGGCCATTTTCATCATATGAGGCGTTCATGGCGCTATCTCTGTTGTCGCAGATTCCATTTTCGGGCCCGAAGGAGGACTCTCGGGAGTGTTTACCCTGATAGAAACCGCTTCTTTCATTGAAATGATCATTGGCTGAGCCATGGATGGCGCCATAAAAGAATTCGTCGACTGTGACTATCTGGTTGGAATTGGAGTTAGTAGTCATCCCTCTTGTTTGGTATTCATTTCGGCCAAGCGACTAATATGTTTCAAGCACAGGGCAATATATCTAATATTCATGGGTCTTCTTAATATTTTCCAGGCGATCTTTATAGTTTTGCTTTTGAGGTCTACTGTTCCAAGTTGAGATACCAGATGAGATACCAGATAAGTCTTCGAACGGCTAAATTTTCAAGAGCGAAAGACAATCACCATTGTATTGGGAGAAAGGATGAAGCGGGGCTCAAGATGAGTGGGGCTTCTTATCAGTGCTAGGACCCACCAGTATCACATAACAACAGGTTGCACCATTATATCCTGCGGAGTCCGGACAATTGTGATGTTGTATTTGCTCACCAAACCTAGCAAGTACTGTTCTGAGACCCTTTTCAAGGTTGGTATCGCTTGGTCTACTGAGCATATGTACCCTCGATGCGCATATGTTGGAACTCATTAGCTGTCATGAACTTCTCAATTGGCTGGCTTTCCGCCGCCGGCGAATTCACTAGTGGACGGAGAATTGCTGACCTATCAGGCTTGGCAAAATACGCAATTGAGAAGCGTTCACTAATTAGCCCCTCGTTTTTATTCTTCGCCGCCACATGCACGCGGTGCCGGGCACTATGCAAGCCTGTCCACATTTGAAGACAATCACCGACGTTGAGAATACACTCATAGCGGCCGCAGCTTTCAGCTGGCACGAACAGTCCGCTACCACAGGGATATTCCATCTCTGCCAATCCGAGGTCCGTCAGCCAAGCGCTGAAAGGAGGCATCAAAAATAGCTTTTATTACCTAATCCACCGACATCGTCCTGGAACAATAGAGTAATGGTGCCAAAGTCTGTATGTGCTGCAATTCGTGTGGCATTGGCAAATTCGGCCCGATCGACTTCTGGGTAGTGGCTGAGACGCAACTCGTTGGTCTTCATGACGTGCAATTCACGCAGTGCGTGCACAGGTAGTCCCAGGCCGATTGAGATAGCATCCAAAATTTTCAACTCAGCGTCATAGCAGACCGAGAAGAAGGAGTTCATTATCATCTGAAAACCATCCAGAATTCCTGCCGGGGGCCAGATATTGGAGTACAGCGGATCTTGTTCCGATCCAATATCATAGGTTTCCTACAGAAACGTGGTTTAGCGCTAAGGAATTGGTAGCTAAATCCATTTAAGCAACAGAAAATGTGCTCACACTCACCTTCATATCCCGAAGTAAGGGCTGTGTGGCCGAAGATCGATAATTGGAAACAGCCGATATATTTTCCAAGCCCACGGGACTGAAACCTCGGTGGGGATGAGCCGTGAGAGGATGAGGTGATTTCAATTTCTGCTCCAAAGGGAGTTTGAAGAATTTTTGACTCTGTTGCAAGAACTTAGATCAGCGGTGGATTTGATCAAAAATTACCAAAAAAGTCATCGTACAGCTTCGAATGTCTGGTTGATATTTGACGAAGGAATTCCGTGATTGACTAGTCGGACCCAGCCGGAATTCCTCAAGCCGGTAATCAACTCGCGGCAGAACTGATCTCGCTCATCGATACTCTTGTGATAAAATCTAGCAAAGTCAAGTTGCTCAAACATCATTGAAAGGAGTCTTGCGAGGGCAAGGGTGGTGCCTAGTGGTGAGGACGGCAAGGCTGTAATGGTCAAACTCGAAGCAATGCTAGTTCCAGAAAGTAGCAGAAATATAAATTGCAATTTGCCGGGACATTAATGCCGGCCGAATGACCCCAAAAGAAAATGGTGGCGTAGAATTGATAAGACCACCGGTATCCTTTACCGGGAGTATGGTCCATAATGCATTAGCGTCGTGAAGGATCATTCTAGTGCAATCCTGTGGGCTTACGGCGGTGTGCAGCAAGAGCCCTCCAGGCCTCGTGATTAAGCTTAAGAGTCGTTTCCCTGCCAATCTCACCGTATACGAACATTTTGCTGTAAACCAGGAATATTGGTAACCCCTCAAAATGAACACGACAACCACAAGCGACACCCCACTATCAATACCAGATGCTCCCGATGCTTCGCCTCCTTCCTCCCAAGAGCTTGATGAGATCTGGGCCAACAACTATCTTTTCCCAAAGTCCATTTCAGGCTGTGTTCACGACTTGATCACCAATGTATCGCAAAGACAGCCGGATGCCCGGGCCGTCTGTGCGTGGGATGGGGATTTTACCTATGCTGAAATCTCAGCCCTGAGCGACCACGTTGCATATCGTCTCTGTGGAATGAACATCACGCCCAAGTCATCATTGGCCATTCTTTTCCCAAAATCGCGATGGACGTGCGTGGCTATGTTGGGTATCATGAAAGCCGGACACGCAGCCGTTGCGCTTGATTTAGCCCATCCTAATGCAAGATTGCGATCTATTATTCGGCACGCACAGCCAAAGGTAATTTTATGTTGCCCGAGCACCCGCGATAGAGCCTCGATATTGTGCGATATTCCCGCTTTTCAACTTGACGACGGCTTGCTGGGGATCATCAGTACCATAAAAGACCGGATCCTCGATTTGCCCGAGGTGTCACCAAAAGATTTAGTCTACATATCGTTCACCTCGTAAGAAGCTTACTTGTACTTTCTCTTCGATCTCAATTGCTGACTTTAATTCAATCCAGCGGAACTACCGGCCAGCCCAAAGGGGCGTGCATCAGCCATTCTAATGTGCGAAGTGCTGTGTATCACCAAGGAGGGGCTTTGGGCTTTCACCCAGGTTCTCGTGTCTTTGACTTTGCGCCCTATTCCTTCGATGTGGCATGGAGCAATGTGCTTCATACTTTGTGCGCTGGCGGCTGTCTTTGCATCGCGAACGAGGAAGACATGGTGAATGACTTGTCAGCTGCTATCACAAATTTTGCGGCCACTCTTATCAATGTCACACCAACTGTCTTACGGACAATCAGCCTTGTCCCGCCGACACTTCAAACTGTACTGCTAAGCGGTGAGATGCCGTATCGGGAAAATGTGACCGAATGGGCCGGCCGAGTTCGTTTGCTAAATACATATGGCCCCACGGAGTGCACCTGGAAGTGCACATTCTCACGGATCAGTGGATGCGAAGAAGGTCGACCAGACATTGGGAGAGGAGTGGGATTCTGTCTCTGGATCGTGAATCCCAATGACAGCAGCCAACTTGTTTCTCCGGGTTTGCCAGGAGAATTATACCTCGAAGGGCCCATGGTTGGCCAAGGGTACCTGTCCAACTCCGAAAAGACCAATGAAGCTTTTATCAGTGATCCACCATGGCTTTTGTCTGGCAGCGCTCATGTCCCTGGACGGCGTGGCTCTTTATATAGGACCGGAGACCTTGTGAGGACACGTCCTGACGGAAGTCTGCTCTTCCTAGGGCGAAAGGATGACTCGCAATTGAAAGTCAGAGGCCAGCGGATTGAAATTGGCGACGTGGAGTATCATGCTCGCGCATGTCTTAATGATGCTCTGACGATAGTTGCTGATATTTTGGTTCCCGCGGGAAGTGAGACCGGGTTGCTCGCACTATTTGTACAAATCAAAGATCAGGACACTGAAAAAGTTGTGGTTACTATGAGAAATCTGGTTCGCGATTTACCTACCGTCTTGCCGGCGTTCATGCTTCCCAGTATCTACCTCCCGGTTGACCAGATACCCGTGGCTGCCACGGGCAAGGTAGATCGGCGAATATTACGAGAATTGGGAGGCAGACTATGTTGGGAACAGCTTCTTCGATCGCAACTGACTATCCTGCCAGTCCAAGAATACCGTGAGCCACATACTGGCATAGAAAAGCAACTTTGCGAGCTTTGGGCTCAGGTATTGAATGTACCATCAGCTCAAATCAGCGCCACAGACAGTTTCATTCGCCTAGGAGGAGACTCAATCTCAGCAATGTTCTTAGTGGCAGCGGCGCGGCAAGTTTGCCTGTTAATCACAGTGGCAGACGTGCTAAAAACTCCGGTATTGAGTGATCTTGCCTTAATAATCAGAAGGGAAGATGTCTTTCCTGAAACAGAAACAATCGCCCCATTTTCCCTTCTTGCCGGATCTCCTAACACTGAGAAAGTGCGCCAGGAAGCTGCTAGGGCTTGTGGAGTTGATATGACGGATGTTCGGGATGTCTATCCCTGTACGGCTCTTCAGCAGGGGATGTTATCCATCACAGCCCGAAGCTATGCTCATCCAAACCAATCGTCTGTTCCTAACGTTGCCCGAAACCTTTTCCAGCTTCCTAAACACGCAGACATTTCTATGATTGAAAATGCATGGAGAATAGTTGTCCACAAAGCAGATATTCTGCGAACACGAATTGTCGACTTGGCAGAGCATGGACTTGTTCAAGTTGTAGTTCAGTGTCCAGTCACATTGAATCGGTTTGAACATATCACCAACTTCGTTCATGACTACATCCCGATGGGCATGGGAAAACCTTTGTGTCGTGCTGGTATTATCCTGGGTGTGTCGCCTTGTCTGATCATAGAAATACATCATTCGATATTTGATGGTTGGTCAACAAAACTGATACTAGATGCTGTGGAGGCCGAATATCGCCAAGAAATGGCATCTTCGCCCCTCTTGCCCTTTCGAAAATTTGTGAAATATGTGACAGGTATAGATCAGGCAGCTTCGTCACTCTTTTGGAAGAAACTCCTAGCCAATGGGTCTGAGGCAAAAAGTTTCCCCTCTGCAGGATATCAGCCGGGAGAAAAGGTTGACCTCAGCCATGCTGTGCTAGACATTCCGTGGGTCAATGCGGGTGCAACACCATCATCAATTGTTCAAGCTGCGTTGGCCTTGCTACTGGCTTCATACACCAATAGCAATGAGATCAGATATGGGACAACCATCAGCGGACGCCAGGCCACTGTTGCCGGAATCGAAAGAATTGCGGGGCCTACAATCGCGACTATCCCTATCCGGGCCAAATTTGATTGGAATCAAACTGCTGCGAGCTGGCTGGAACAAGTTCAAAGAGAGACAGTAGATTATACTGAACATGCGCAGCTTGGACTACAGCATATTTCTAGATTGGTTGAAGAATCAAATCTCTTTCAGCTTCTGCTAGTAGTGCAGCCGCTACGGCAGAGACAAAACAGTGAAGAGACCGACCGTCTTTTTAGTCGTGCGAGCAGCTTGGTTGAAAGCTCCGATCAGCCTGGCACATTTGAAATTGTCTGTAAGGAGGAAAATGCTGATAGTGCGGGCATTTACAACCCATACCCGATGATGATTATATGTCAATTGCAGGAGTCCGGACTAGAATTGAGAATCAACTTCGATTCTGGCGCTGTTGCAGTTGACCAGGTCCAGCGAATGTCAATACAATTAGAAAATTTGTTGCGACAATTATGCTCTGAGGATTGCGCTCGGAAGAAACTGTGTGATATCACTGCTGTCACTAAAGAAGACCTGGCTGACATCTGGACGTGGAACAAAGCCCGACCAATCACAGAATTTGAAGCTGTCACTGACATTATTCAACGGCGGAATGCTTTGAAACCAGAGCGAATCCTGATATCTGCATGGGACCGTCGTTTAACGGCTCACCAAGTGGAATCATGGTCAACATCCCTGGCTGCTCGGCTACGCCATGAGGGAGTAGCCGCAGGTTCGATTATCATTTTGGCCTCCGAGAAGTGCTCCTGGCAGGTCGTTTTGATGCTTGCAGCTCTTCAGATCGGTGCGGTTGTTTTGCCCATGTCTGTTCCTGTTTCTAAAAGCCGCGCTTTGCAAGTTGTTGAGAACTTGAAGCCCCAGATTGCTGTTACATCGACATTGCTCGGTCCATCTTCTTTTCACAGATTAATCCCCGTCGTCAGTATTGATGAAATGACCACGATGAGCAATGCTGGCCACGGAGCTGTCAAATACTCGCCTCGCCGCCATCTGCCCAGCGACCCTGCTCTTCTCCTATTTACTTCAGGGTCTACAGGAACACCAAAAGCTATTCAGTGGAGTCATAGGGTTCTTGCTACCAATGTTCAAGCCGCCGCTAAAGCCTTTGGGCTCACAGAGAACAGCCGAGTATTCCAATTTGCTGGTTACGATTTCGATGTGAGCACTGTGGAGCTTTTGGCAAGTTTGTTTGTTGGAGCTTGCCTTTGCATTCCATCCGAGGCAGATAGGACGAACGCACTGGTGGATGCAATCAATGAATACGATGCTAATTGGATGTGTCTAACGCCAACGGTGTCAGAAACCTTGATTCCAACTCATTTGCCATCTCTGAAAACGATAGTATTTGCAGGCGAGAAACTCGAGCGTAAGACTGCCTTTCGCTGGATTCGCGCACAGAAAGCCGTGTACAACTGGTATGGACCAGCAGAAGCCTCGTTGGCTACTTCGTGCCATGTGGAGCACCATAATTGGTACCCGGGTATGATTGGCAAAGGTAATGCTGGCCTGACATGGCTCGTTGATCCAAAAAACCCCAACCTGTTAGCCCCAGTGGGCGCAGTGGCCGAACTGTGCATAGAGGGCCCAATCCTCGCTCAGTATGCTGGAGTCAATGAGGCAGCATTGAACAAAGATAATTTTATCTCGCCGTCGTGGCTCGAGAATGGACATTGCAAGGCTCCTGGTCGATCAGGCCCCGTCTATCGTACTGGTGATTTGGTTGTCTATAACCCGCAAGGCTCTATCGCGTATCTAGGGCGCCGCAATGATTCACAGCGAAAGATCCGTGGTCAGAGAATCGACCTGAGTGAGATAGAGCGTTGCATACAAGAATTTCTAACAGGCCAAATAGCAACGCTTGTGGCAGAGATCATTTCGTTTTCAAGGGGTAATGAGAGCTTGGCTCTCTTTGTTATTCCTACTGACGACACCTACCGCAAAGATCCTCAAGCATATATTCGACATGTATGGCCAGTCGATGCCCTGGAGAATCACCTAACCGGCATTCTCCCATCTTACATGATTCCAAGGATTTATATCCCCCTCAGCGAGCTTCCCATTGGGCCAACGGGGAAAACAAATAGACGACGATTACAAGAGATCGGAGCTTCCTTCACATCCGCGCAGCTGGCAGATATGCAGCCCACTCGAAAGCAAACCCGAAAAACGACCACAGACAACGAAAAGATGTTACAAATAATATGGGCTAATGTTCTCGGTGTTGAGATGGACATCATTAAAGCGACCGACCACTTTCTACGCTTGGGAGGGGACTCCATCAGCGCGATGCGTCTCGTGGGGATGGTCCGTGATCGTGGCCTCTCTCTCACTGTTGCAGATGTTTTCAATACTCCCGAGTTGGAGAATATGGCCGAGAATATTGGAAGGATTGAGGGGAATGTGGGCTTGAAAGCCATTCCAGCATTCTCGCTTTTACCCGAGGGGATCGACAAGGGGTACTGTCGATCGTATGTCGCTCGAGCCTGTTCAGTAGCGGAAAGTCAAGTCCTTGATATCTATCCGTGTACAGCGCTTCAGGAGGGATTGCTTGCCTTGGGAGTAAAAAGGCAAGGGAGATATGTATCTCGCAGTGTTCTGCCACTGCAAAGAGACATCGACCCCGACCAACTCAAATCCGCCTGGGCAAAGACAGTCACCAAATTGGCTATCATGCGAACCCGAATTGTGGACCTCCTTGGAAAGTCACTCTTACAGGTCGTCCTTGAGGACACTCCATGGAGATCCGGCGAAGAGCTCCAACAGTACCTAGAGAATGATGAGATGGAGATCATGGGTCTGGGGACTCAGCTCTGCCATGCAGCCATCATCGACCACAATTTCATTTTCACAATTCATCACTGCCTGTATGATGGAAACTCACTGCCAATGATTCTTGAAGAACTACAGGCGCAGTATTATAATCAATCCGGAAGGACAGTCACTGGAGTTGAGCATTTCATTGATCATTTGAGCCAGATAGATCGACAAGACGCAGATAATTTCTGGAAGGCCCAGCTTTCTCGGGCTTATTTCCGTTCATTCCCTACTCTGCCCTATACTTTGTATGAGCCACAAGCTAGTGAAGTACTCGAGCATTCCATCGCCCTGGACTGGCCTGCAAAAGGTGCCACACCATCAACCATCTTCCGCGCAGCATGGGCAATTCTGCAATCACAATATATTGCTTGTGAGGATATCATTTTTGGAGTTACTGTTAGTGGGCGACAAGCAAATATGACAGGTATTGAAAACTGTGTTGTGCCAACCATCGCGACGGTTCCAATTGCTATGTCAATCGACTGGAAGAGTAATGTCGAAGCATTCCTTCAAAATGTTCAGAACCATGGACTTGATATTATGCCATATGAGCAATACGGTTTGCCGAGAATTTACAAGGCCAATGGAAACGAAAGTTCTGGGTTATTCCAGACTTTGTTGGTGGTTCAACCAATCCCTACGGAAATACCTACTGGCACTCATGCAGGAACTAGTCTTCATGAAGATAGCCCACTGTTCAAAGCCCGCAGCCTATCTTCCAATTTAGACACTCTGGGTGTTGATCCTTTCAATGTATATGCCCTCATGGTGATTTGCCAGCTTACTCGCTCGGGGCTCGCCGTGCAGATGAGCTTTGATCCTAACGTTGTCGAAAAGACGCAGATAAGGAACATGACTTATCAGCTAGAGACTATCATTCGGCAGTTGTGTACGGATTCTCCTGGCACTGTGTCTTTGAACACTATCCAAACAGCAAGTGACCTCGATATAGAGCGCTTTTGGGTTCAAAATGGGCAGTTGCCTCCAGAGCCATCCATCTTTGTACACGACATGACTGCATTTTGTGCAACGAATGAACCCGATGCAATCGCCGTCAACGCATGGGATGGTCGGTTCACATACGCCGAGCTGGACCAAATATCTACCTTGATCGCGCACAATTTGATGTTTCATGGTATAACAAAGGGTTCCATAGTACCTCTATGCCTTGCCAAATCACGATTCATGCCACTGGCTCAAATTGCCGTGTGGAAAGCTGGTGCAGTTACCTTACTGCAGTCAGCCGACATACCTGAGCAGAGAATGAGTCGTGCTTTTCAACATCTTGGAGTGCAGCTTGCCCTTGCCTCTCCTGAACGTGTGGGGACGGTATCGAAGTATGCTAAATGCATTACCGTGGAACAAATTTTGGAGCTGAAAGGAGCGACGAACTCGTTACCAGCACTTGAAATGGAAAGTCCAGCTACGATATTAATTTCGTCTGGTAGTACAGGCGAGCCAAAACATATTCTCTGGAGCCACCGAGCCCTGGCCGCAAATACAGAACAGCTTGCATTGAAGCTATCCGTGAACGCGTCGTCTCGCGTGTTTCAATTCTCATCCTACGATTTTGATGT
This sequence comes from Penicillium longicatenatum, assembly GCF_028827895.1. NCBI lineage: Eukaryota > Fungi > Ascomycota > Eurotiomycetes > Eurotiales > Aspergillaceae > Penicillium > Penicillium longicatenatum. The sequence goes on along the minus strand of NW_026643120.1, from coordinate 1,666,937 downwards.
TGCTACCTTGGAGACCCTGATGTGTCTTACGCACGGGGCTACGCTTTGCATCCCATCGGAAGCTCAGCGCCTCGACGGCATATCAGCTGCGATCAATCAGTTCGGAGCCAACTGGGTCTTCCTTACTCCATCTACAGCTCGTTTGATAAGCCCACAGGATATACCTAGTATTTCCACAATCGTTATGGGTGGTGAAAATGTGGTTGAATCCGATGTTGAAAAATGGAAAGGGTATTGCGCTGTCCGTAATTGGTACGGCCCAGCTGAGTTTCCTGCAGTCACCGTCTGTGCATCAGATAGGGACTCCTGGTCTAGCAGTGTCCTATCTCATATAAACGACTGCTGCTGCTGGCTCGTAGACCCTCAAAACTACCACAGACTCGTCCCATATGGAGCTATTGGTGAGATTCTGGTACAGGGGCCTGCTTGCGCCAGTGGCTATGTAGGAAATTCCCTTCTCACGGAAAGTAATTTCTGCCACTCTCCAGCATTTCTCTCTGCGCATGCAGAAATACAGGGCTCTGTATATCGAACCGGTGATTTGGCTCGATTTGATTCCGACGGCCACTTGATTTTTCTGGAGCGAAAGGATTCACAGGTGAAAGTCCTTGGTCAACTAGTGGTCCCCAAGGAGGTCGAAATTCAGATTCAACGATATATCAATAGCCCAGCGGATGTTGTTGAAGTTATTGTCGATATCATTACACCATCAGGTGGAAGTGGAGTAATGCTCGTAGCATTCGTCATTACTTTCGAGGATATAGAGCGACTGACAACCGGACTCAATCAAAAATTACTAGCCGTTTTACCTCGCTATGCAGTACCTTCGTGGTATATCGCTATTCCGAGTGTTCCTTTGACTACCAATGGCAAACGCGATCGAAAACGACTACTTGAGATTGCCGCCTCTTCTAGCCCATCAAATCAGGAGTCTACGGGACGAGCACCAGTGACCACTGCAGAAATTACCCTAGCGAAGCTGTGGTCATTAACTCTAGGAATAGACGTGGAGGTTATCTCAACCACCGTCAGCTTCCTGCAGATTGGCAATTCTATTGATGCCATGCGCTTAGTAGGCACAGCTCGTCAACATGGTCTGGTACTCACTGTTGCCGGCGTGATGCAACATCCCATTTTTGAGGAGATGGCAAGCCTTTTGGAAAGACTTGAGGATGTGCCAGATGATATTATTGAGCCTTTCACACTCTTGGATCAGAGTCTAGACCAAAAGCTCATTCTTTGCCAGGTTGCATCAGCCTGCGACGTCAAAGAAGGCGATGTTGAAGATATATTCCCTTGCACCGCCCTCCAAACCGGTCTATTGGCGCTAACGGTCAAGTCCGGTGGGGATTACACCAGCCAAAATGTACAGGAGCTCGGCCCTTCAGTAGATGTCGACCGCTTCAAGCATGCATGGGAAGAGCTAATTCGTCTTGTCCCTATCCTACGCACGCGGATCGTCGATCTTTCTAGACAAGGATTCGTTCAAGTCGTGATCAGAGAGCAATTGAGCTGGAGTAAGGCCGATGGCGTGCAAGGTTACTTGAGCTGGGATCGGCAGTTCCCAATGGGCTTGGGATCCCCTCTCATGCGTTGTGGGCTGTTTGCGACCAACAATGGAACAGGCAATTTTTCCGGCTCAGATCGCTGGTACTTTGCATTGACGATGCATCATTCTATCTACGACGGACCAACTTCAGCCATGATCATGGGCACACTGAAAAGTTTGTATTATGGGGAAACACTTCTTCGGTTGTGCCCGTTCCAAAACTTTGTGAAATATATTAGCAACCAGAGTGAAAAAGCCGGGACCCATTATTGGAAGACACAATTTAAGGAATGTGAAGCATTGCAATTTCCTTTGCTTCCATCCTCTAGTTACCAACCATGCACAGATTCTACTCGAACTATGACGATTAAGGATATCAAATGGCGCAAAGATGGGCTCACTTCATCCACCATCATCCGTTCAGCAACGGCCCTACTTTGTGCTCAGCACTCGATGTCTTCTGACGTGGTATTTGGAACTGTCGTTATGGGCCGTAAAGCCCCTATCCAGGGCACAGAAAGGATTGCTGGTCCTACCATTGCCACGGTCCCCATCCGAGTGCGGATTCCTACCGACGCAACTATTTCACAGTTCCTCCAATCTGTCCAAGATCAAGAGCGAGACATGATTCCCCATGAGCAGATGGGTTTGTCAAATATTAGAAAAGTCAGCACTCTTGCAGAGACTGCGTGCCGCTTCCAGACTTTGCTGGTGATTCAACCACCCGAACATACTATGGACAATACTGGCCTATTTGTCTCTCAGGGCGACACACATGACGCGACCCGATACCACAGCTTCAGTTCGTATGCCTTATTGGTAGTCTGCAATCTGGACTTTGATCGGCTGAAGGTTGAGTTCTGTTATGATTCACTCGTCGTTTCTTCAGATACCATTCAAGTCATGTCAGCACACCTAGAGGACACTTTACGAAGCTTGTGCGCACAGACACTGCCGCATACTAGGCTGAACACTGTCAAAATGATGCCAACTTCTCACCTTAATTGTATCTGGGCCTGGAATGCAACGGCGCCAAACGTTGTAGATCGATGCATGCATGACATGATCACAGAAGTCGCGCAAAGCCAGCCAGATGCGATCGCTATCTCTGCGTGGGATGGTAATATGACATATGGTGATTTAGACCTGCTATCTACCAGAATTGCAGTTCGTTTGGTGCTGATGGGGGTCAAGAGAAACATGATTGTACCACTATGCTTTGAAAAAAGTTTGTATGTCATGGTGGCCCTCCTAGGTGTGATCAAGGCTGGAGGAGCTACTCTTCTCTTGGACCCTTCATTACCAGATTCTCGCCTCGACCTTATATTGCAACAATTGCAGCCTACTCTCCTAATTTCTTCTACCTCACAGAAACAGCGCTGTACTCGATGGGTGGCCTGTCCAGTGGTCTTAGGGAAAGGATCATCCTTCATCGAGTCAGATGGATTGAATGAAAAGGTTGAGAGCCAAACCTTACCGTCTGTCTCTTCCAGAGACCTTCTGTATATTGTCTTTACAAGTGGTAGCACCGGGACTCCAAAGGGATGTCTGATCCAGCATCAACAGTTCAGCAGTGCCGTTGTGTATCAGAGAGCCGCACTTGAAATGAATCAAGCAACACGCCTGTACGACTTTTCTTCTCATTCATTTGATGCAGTCTATTGGTGTGTTTTTCACGTATGGAATGCCGGTGGTACATTGTGTATTCCCAGCGAGGAAGAACGAAAAAGTGACCTGACCGAGAGCGTCCGGCGGTTCGACACTTCCCACATATTTTTAACTCCATCTACCGCACGGCTGATAGACCCAGATCGCATTCCTACTCTGCGCTATCTCTTTCTTGGAGGCGAGGCAGTGCTGCCAGAAGATTTCGCTCGATGGCCAGCAAATGTCAACACAGTTGAAGTATACGGGCCTTCAGAATGCTCAGTCATGACTTCCTGTTATAGGATACCCCTGAAGGAGGCCGTTGCCGCTTCCTCCATTGGAAAAGGCATAGGAACGGTTATGTGGGTGGTCGATCCGGGAAATCAAGACTGCCTAGCTCCTCTTGGGACTGTGGGTGAGCTTTTCATTGAGGGGCCTCTAGTCGGCCAGGGATATTATCAAGATCAAAAGAAGACAACAGCGGCATTCATCGAGGAGATCGAAAGTCCTTCTTGGCTGGTCAATGGCTCTCCCGATGGCACAGTGCCGGGGCGACGTGGTCGGATGTACAAGACTGGCGACCTTGTTAAATACCATCCGATCACCGGAAACCTCGTATTTGTGGGTCGTAAGGACACCCAAGTCAAGTTACGCGGGCAACGCATCGAGCTTGCAGACGTTGAGCACCACATAATGCAGTGTTTGATGAATCACTTCTTTCCAGAGGCTCCTCCAACTGTAGTAGCAGAGGTTATAACGCCCACAGCTATTGGGCGGCCGATGCTCGCGGCCTATATCAGCTGTGAGGAAGCACAGCTGGCTGCTTTGATTCCTTATCTCGAAGCAGAGTTACCTATCCGGATACCTATCCATATGGTGCCTGCAGCTTTTATCGCAATGGCATCTATGCCTATGGCCCCGAGTGGTAAACTAGACCGGCGATGTTTGCGTGATATCGGATCCGGCTTGACTTTGGAGGCATTCTCACGCAATGATGGTTCTTCTGGCTCCACGTCTCTGAGCTCACCCTCTGAGATAAAACTGCAAGGTTTGTGGGTAGAGGTCCTTGGTGTATCTGCCGAAAATATTGGTTCTCAAAGCAGTTTTATCCGCCTAGGTGGTGACTCTATTTCGGCTATGCGACTTGCTTCTTTGGCTCGTGCGCAAGGTCTAGTGTTATCAGTTTATGACATTCTTACAACGCCTCTATTTTCAGAGATGATACGGGCAGTGAGTGATATGCCCTTCACAGGTACTCAAGAGGTGGATCCGGTCATGGCATTTTCTCTCTTGAAGCAACCCTCACAGAAAAACGTGATTCTGGCCGATTTTGCTAGTCAGTGCCAAGTTCATGAGAGCCAAATTCAAGACATCTTCCCATGTACTGGCGTTCAGAAGTCTCTTCTCTCCATGACTGCAAAGCAGGCCAATTCATATGTCGCCCGGGTCTTAGTCAGGCTGAGGAAGAATGTCGACGAGTCACGTCTCATGGATGCCTGGGAAAATGTGAGCAGAGCCTCCGCACCTATTCTCCGCTCTAGAATCGTTGATAGCCCAATAGAGGGGCTAGTTCAGGGTGTGGTAGATGAAACGCTTCATTGGGACACCACCCAACCACTCCAGCAATATCTTCGGAAACATCAAACTAGGCCGATAGGTCTGGGCACTCCATTGACTAGGCTTGCAATTATCGAACATGAAAGTGATCATGAGCGGTATTGCCTGCTTACCCAGCATCACGCGATGTATGATGGCTATTCCCTAGATCTTCTAATGAACGAGGTTTCCAAAGCGTACAGTGGATTCATCGATGTGAATACTTCGTCAGTACAGTTCCAGGCTTTCATTAAGTATGTAATGGGTGTTGATGTGGAAGAGGCGAAATCATTTTGGAGTCATCAGTTCGCAGACTTCGAGGCCATTTCATTTCCAGCTTTGCCTCATGCAGATTATCGACCTAAGGCAGATAGTACAGTGCACCGCAAACTCGAGACCTTTCACTGGTCGCAGTGCGACTTCACTCCATCTACTAGTATGTATCCCTAGTCTGACTGGTTTTTCTGCTGCCTTTTCCCCGTGTTATCTGACATATCTACGTCCACAGTCATTCGTGCATCCTGGGCCATTCTTACTGCTCGTTACATAGACTCTGATGACATTGTCTTCGGCGCAATGGTTACTGGTCGACAAACCTTTCTTCCGGGCCTGGATCGCATGTTAGCGCCTCTCATAAACGCGGTGCCTGTCCGAGTGAAACTTGATTTTGAAGAATCCGTCGATGATCTTCTCGCCAGGGTCCAAAAGCAGTCAATTGACATGATTCCCTATGAGCAGACTGAGCTCCTCTCAATCCGTCAGATTGATGCTAATACTAATCGTGGGACCCAATTCAATACTCTTCTAGTTATTCAGCCTCCAAGTCAAAGCCGGTTTGTTGAATATCCTGATGGACCCTTCGAATATCCAAGAGAACTAGTCTCTGTCACTCAAGATCTGGATAACTCCAATCCAAATGCTATTATGATCATGTGCCAGCTCACGGAGGAGAATGGACTACAACTTGAATTCAGCTTTGACTCTAAGGTGATTGACGCGATACAAATGGCACGAGTTGCCTCACAGTTTGAACACATATTGCGTCAAGTATGTGTAGCCACAACACAGACTGTTGGTTCAATTCAAACTCTCAGTGGCCCTGATCTCGCAGAACTATGGAATTGGAATGCCGTTGTTCCGCAAGCCATCCCGAAATGCGTTCATACCCTGATTGCCACTACTGCTCGAAGTCATGGAGAGAAGCCGGCTATCTGCGCCTGGGACGGCAATTTGTCGTATAATGAGCTAGATCGACTTTCCACTCGCCTAGCCTCGGTCTTGATTGCCCGTGGCCTTGGTATCGGGAGCGTGGTTCCACTTTGCTTTGATAAGTCAATGTGGCATCCTGTCGCCGTCCTGGGTGTGATGAAGTCCGGAGCCATTTGCCTCTCGATGGATTCTACTCAACCAAAAGCACGACTACATTCCATCGTCCAGCAAGTCAAACCTCGGTTTATTCTGGCGTCCTCTACAAAATCCATATTGGCGAGTCATTTGTCCGATGCTCGAGTCATTGTGATTGATCAGGATTACCTCGACTTGTGCATTGCTATACGATCATTGCCAACTGTCAAACCATCCGATGTGTTGTATGGTAGGTTTAAAACATTTATCTTGTCTATTCAATGAGTTAACTGACTTCTCGAACTATAGTGGTATTCACTAGTGGGTCGACAGGAACACCGAAGGGCGTCGTGACTACACATCAAAATTTCGCATCTGCTGCAATCCATCAGGCAAATATGCTGCGTATTAAGCCAGGAACACGAGTTTTTGACTTTGTTTCGTATAGCTTCGACGTCTCTTGGTCAAACACCCTCCAAACCCTGATTTGCGGAGGCTGCCTTTGCATTCCTGCAGAATCCGAACGTCGAAATGACATTGCAGGTGCTTTCAATCGCATGAGATGCAATTATTCTTACTTTACGCCCTCGGTAGTACGATCTTTGGAGCCTTTGAGCTTTCCTGGGCTCCGGACTTTAGCCATGGGGGGTGAGCCTATTCCCACTACCGAAGTTGCTCGCTGGAGGCAGACTGAAGCTGTTATTGGGATCTACGGTCCAGCGGAGTGTGCACAGGCTCTCACATTCACGATCCTTCAGCCAGGTGGGCTCAATAATCAGGTGGGACATTCTTATGGTGCCCGAACATGGTTAGTGCAGCCAGATCATCCTGATCGCCTGGCATCTATTGGCGCCGTTGGGGAGCTCCTGATAGAGGGCCCTACTGTTAGTCAAGGCTATTTTAACGACTCTTCCAAGACTGCGGCAGTCTATATCCACAATCCATCCTGGTTGTTGAAGGGAGCACCCGGTCGTCCGGGCCGTCAAGCCATTCTCTACAAAACCGGAGATCTGCTTCGATACAACTCAGATGGATCTTTGCAGTTCTTAGGTCGTAAAGATGGCATGGTTAAGCTTCGAGGCCAACGAATTGAGCTGACCGAGGTCGAGTACCATATTCGAGCTAATCTATGTCACCCTGGTCTATGTAGTGGTCTTGCAGCAGAGATCATTACTCCTCGCAACGGCAGTCCTCTTCTGGTTGTCTTTATAGCCTTGGCCTCTGGTGGAGCAGCAAATTCAGAGGATACACTATCAAAAATGGCGCGTCTGATCGATGGTCTGGAGGATAGACTTTTCAATTGCCTGCCACAGTAGTATGTATCTTCTAACGTTTCGGGCTTTCGTTATTTGCTGTTGATATTGACATTTTCGTTTTTAGCATGGTTCCGGGTGCCTACATTCCTGTAGAAAAGATTCCAATGACAACCACGGATAAGACGGACAGGCGAGCTCTGCGGCAACTGGGGGCTACGCAGACATTGGAGAATCTCGCAAAACTACAGTCTTTTGGAAAGGAACATCGACCTCCCACTAACCCCGTTGAACGGAAATTACAGGTGCTTTGGTCAGCAGTACTGGGGGTAGACATGAACAGCATCAACGCCAATAGCAATTTCCTTAAAATTGGTGGAGAGTCTATTGCAGCCATGCGACTGGTATCAGCAGCAAGAAAGGAAAAGCTCTTCCTGACAGTGGCGGACATTTTCAGTGCACCACAGCTTTCACAACTCGCCCTCCTGGTGCAGGAAACTGCGATGGAAGAAGCTTTACCGCTTTGCCAACCATTCGCATTCCTTGGACCGCATGATCTTCAGGCCTTTTTCGCCAGCTTTGTTGACCCTGTACTCGAACCAGGGGCAGGAAATATCCACGACGTGCTTCCTTGTACCGACTTCCAGAGGACTGCAGTCATGGATGCTTTGCAAGACCCTCCCAGTCGATTGCCACATTGGATTTTCGATCTTCCAATTGATGTTGACTTCGCACACTTGGAGCAGTCTTGCCGCAAGCTCGTTGACAATTACGATATTCTTCGTACGGTTTTCATCCAAGCGCATGGCCAACTCTGGCAAGTCTTGCTCGAGCACTTCAGTCCCCCCTATGACACTTTCCAAGCGAGTGAAAAGGATGACATGGTTGCCTTCGTAAATTCTATTTGCGAAATGGATCGGAAAAGAATCCGAACGCTTGGTTCTTCATTCATTCGCTTCATGGCAATAAGGAGTCCTCTAGGTCATCACCGACTCATCTTTCGTATCTCGCACGCTCAATTCGATGGTTTTAGTTGGGATATGGTACTTCGCACCCTCTCTTCAATTTATTGTGGCGACACTCTGGTGACCCTGCCCACATTTTCTCAGTATATCACATACATGAGTGACAAGAAGGCAGACGCTTTGGCCTACTGGACGTCACGACTTGAGCATGCTCCCACTCCCAGCTGGCGTCGGGTGAATTCTTCCAGTTATATTTTTTCTCCCAATGACCGAATGACGATCAAAAGGACAATTGCCTTACCCTCAGGTGAGCTAATCGAAGGGGTGTCACCGGCAACTTTATTCCACGCCGCGTGTGCCATGGTACTATCCCGCCAGTTTCGCCAGGATCACGTTGTTTTTGGGCGTCTGATCACCGGCCGGTCGATGCTACCAAGCAGTCTACAAAATGTGGTTGGCCCAACGATGACTGAAGTTCCTATCAGTGTTCAGGTCGATTCCAACGCTACGCTTTCGAGTATTGCGTTAGATTTGCAGCGCCAATTCGTCGAGGATTCCCGATACGAAACTGCTGGTATGGAAGATATTATTCGGAATTGCACTTACTGGCCCGCCACAGTAAATGATTTTGGCTGGCGAACAGCCTTTCAGCAAGAAGATGATGTTGAGTTCACTTTCCTTGGGGCAGCGAGTCGGATCTCGTTCTACGATGCTGATGTTTTGCCCCGGAATCGACCTGAAATATATGCTACTCCTCGAGATGGGAAACTCGAGCTTGAATTTGAGGGAAATCGTCAGCTTATAAGCGAGGATGAAATTCGGCGATTCATCCAGGGTCTGGAAACTGTACTGAGCGATACTTGATCTTGATTTGATGATAAACTGTGTGACCGTCTAAGTAGATACACATATGTCTTTTGAGCACTGGATTTTTCAAATAGCACATACATCTTGGCCAATGAACTTGTGAGGCCTTGAATCTCGGAAGGCACACATGGAACGGGATGGCACATCCCGGCCTATACCCTAAACTCAAAAGTCAAACGATCCATGGATTTGGGTCTAAAGCAGAGGTAAGCGCCAAGGTCGTGTTTATCCTTCAAAACGCTCATCCAGAATAGTTTATATAACACTAGTCTTAATAAGGGATAGTGGGAGGAATTGCAAACACGATTTGATCAAGAGCACGAGACTTGGTCTTCGACGAAGATAACATAGGGGTTTCCAGTGGAAAACTGTCATGTCCATCGCCCCCACCTGGCACCTGGTTTCAAGTTTACAGCTTATCCTAAAAATAACACTGTTCTAGTAGTGCATTTGAAAAAGGGACTTGCTGCATAATGAAATACGACATAAGAGATTTGCTTCATAGAATTGCCATAGGGGGGTTTGGAGGCTCAAAACCTGAAACATCGTGCCCAATAGGTCTCCCCACAGACCAACCTTGGAAGGTCGCACTATAGAATCAATGGTTGAGATGTAATCATTCCGAATTTTATATAAATTTAGATTTTAAATGTTCAGCCTTGTACAATAAATAGAATTAGCTAACAGGGGTTGGCGGTGGGGAGGGACCATAACCCAAATCCCCGGTCTCGCTCCGCTTGGGCGCTGGAACCACGCGATGGAATCCTCGCTGTGATCATATTTCTTACATTTTACTCTTCAAAATTGCTACTTTTCAATCTCGCCCCTTTTACCACCTTTCCCCGCTCATTCACTCTTCGAGGAATGCCTAGGGAGAGCTGCTTGGCAGACCTCACCTGCCCTCCCCTCATTTGGACGAGATCTCCCGCAGCTCCTTCGCTACCGCCGTGTCTCCGTTAACGTTCTGACTTGGGCCTTCGTCTGCTCCTCGGGGAGAGAGTGGAAGAAAAAGGCGGAGTGATCACGAGTCTCTTTGGAATCTAGTTTCGGCGACTTTTGACACTGCTGGACGATGGCGCATCCCAACGGACAACAGGCTTATTACGGCCAGCCCAGCAACCCCCCGGTCTCAAGACCATCGTCAGGTCGCTACGAAAGTTATGCACCCCAACGAAATCCCACGCAGAGCCAGCAGCAGCCCAGGCGAATGCCCAGCTTCAATAGCGGCGATGACTCCCATCTCTTCAATGCCGCTCGAACACATAATACGAGAGCGACCGATGCCAACGCCCAATACTCCGTGGGCAGTGGGCAGGTAGGCGGCGGTGCGCAAGGGAGTTACAATCCAGCATATGGGGGTTATGAGGATGGCGCGAACACCGTATACACCGGGTTTTCGCAACCTTCCCCAGATACGTCGCGTATGTCGCCGACCCGCGCAGCATCGCAGTCCGCCGCCATGTCGTACCAATACCAATCCGTGAATCAACCTGCCTATAATCCGCAACAATATGCCCTTCCGCAATCTCAAACCCAACCAAACCTAAGTTATAATCCCTCGTCCTACGCCGCTTCCAGCAATGCCTCCTATACCAGCTCTAGCCATCAACCATACAATCCAGCACTTTATCAGCCGGCCGCCGTTGCTAGCCTCTCTTCTCCAACGATCGCGCGTCGGCCTAGTGAGGCCTCGCCGTACGGACAGGCTCCTCCAACCCCACAATCATACGGTTTTCCTTCCCAACTACCGCCAATGCCTCCACCCCGTGCGCCGGATCACCCTTATGGAGGTCGCTCTCCATACGGGTCGTCACCTGGCGCGTCAAGCCAGCAGTATACGACGGCCGCCTCGCCTGCCTACCAGACAGTTTCATCACCGATAACAACATCATACGCGACCTCGAACTCTCCCGCGGGTACTTATCTGCCCCAGACTTACTTGCCTGTGTCCCATGGCTTCGGAACCGATTCTCCATACCCCTCCATACCGCCGTTCAATAGCCATTTCGATGAACAACCCCCCGCACCTCCAGTACATCAACCGCAAACCAATGGAATTTACAATAAGCGGCCCAGTGTATCCCATGCTGGCCGCTCTCTCCCTATCCCGCCCGTACAGCAAGACTTGCCCATTCTACCTCCGCGACGAACGGATACTTTGACAAGACATCCGCAGGCCAGGCCTCTTCCGGGACCACCGGTTGACACCGAACCAGACACTCGGAGTAGCGACGATATGTTGAAAGAAATCAATGACGCGGTGATGGATACGCAGACCAGCTTTCGGCGTCACAGCTCGCGAACATCACATCATAGCTTAGGCCTATCACCAGATGAGTCGCAGATCCATACGCATCGCTACGAGAACGTGGACGGCGAGAGTAGAGACGACGAGGACTTTGGTAGTGATCCAGAGGCCGAGGCTGGTCTAGCTATGATGCAGGAGGCTGAGGAACAAGAGAGGGCGCGGGAAGAGCACCAACGAGCTCGGCGCAAGACAGATGCTTCCGTTATTTCACGCGGGTCCTTTACATCCACTCGAGGTCCTTCCCCTCGTGCTGGGGCACCAGAGAACGAATTCAGCGGTCATGATCTGGCAGCTTATGAGGGTGGGTATCAAGGAAATATTCATTATGGAGACCAGCACCTATACAACCCCGAGGAATATCTGGATCCTCTCAGTGGTGGTGGCTTGACGGGCCGATCAGACTCTTTCAGGAGCTCTGACATGTCTGCGGATGAACGGGGGGATTACGTTGAACGAGGGGATTACGAAGAATACGACCATCCGCAGATCGCTTATCAATATGCCGCTCGAATGCATCATCTTCCACCTAATGCGCGTGTTGACGCGGGAGGAACAGGTGGGCTCGCCACCCCGGGAGAATATGGTCGTCGAATGAGCTGGGATTATGGCGAGGAAGGAGAAGGCTACGAGCAAGAAGAGGGTCAGTCTGGAGAAGAAAGTCCGCATCGCGCAGCGCATGAAGATCTGTTCTTTCATCCAGGCATGCGTCCATTACCCCCAGCTCCTGTCGAGCCAGCTGGAAACGCCGCACTTCACTCGCATCTAATGCCCGCCGGCACGTATCGGCCATCAGAGCAGGATGAGGTTCACTCACAGTATAGAAACCCCCCCGTTCCGGCGTCTGCGGACTCATATGGAGAGCCCTTACTTAGTCCATCCCAAGTCCCGCGATCGTCATCTTTGTCGACCCCGATTGGACCTCGTACTGATGCTCCTATCAGGTCAAAGACCGATGCGGACCGAGAAAAATACAAGCAGCAGCAGGACTTTCTCTGGCAGCTTCACAACAAAGACCTCCCCGAGGTTGATCCAGCCGCAGCGGCTGCTTCAATGGCTCTTGATCTGCCAGATATCCCTGTTGGTCGTCGCAAGAAGTTCACTCCTGCCAAACTGTCGTCTGAACAATTCAAGAAATGCACTGAACCCTGGGCTCTTAGTTCCATCCTTTCCTGGGTCCGGGATTTGAGTGAGGATGAGACAGATCTTCGCGAGCAGGCTATTGTTGATGCTATTGTTGCACTGTTTACCCACAAGGTCCCAACCATGAATATTGCGGATGCTGAGACTCTCGCTGCCCGTGTAGTTGGCAGCATGCTTGGGCAGGGAGCCCTTGTGAAAGAAGAGGAATGGGTCAAGTTCAGCAGGGGAACTCTTTCTGGTGTTCTGTTCCAAATCACTGGCACTGGCTGTTACTCGCCCAAGTTGCATGAGCAAGAACTGCACATCCAAGACACAGATTCATTTGGAAGGTGCTATTCTCACCACTGCATGAGGACATTGAAAAAAGTCAACTTGAAAGCGCAGATGATGGCACCTCAAAAGAAGATCGAGGATTGGGTGACTTTCTATAAGGTCCCTAAGGAAACCTGGGAGTCATACCCTAAAAAAGAGATTGATCGCCAGAACAACTTGCACGAGATTGTCACCACCGAAGACGCGTACATTGGCCAGTTGGATGTTCTACGAGAGCTCTACCGTGACCAACTAGCCAACATGAATCCTCCAATTATCCCTCCCAAACGCCTGTCCAGATTCTTGTCTGATGTGTTTGGTAAGGTCGACGCAGTCAAAAAGGTCAATGAGGATTTCTTGCTGGCGCAGCTCAAGTATCGTCAAAAAGAACAGGGTCCATTTATCGCGGGATTCAGCGATATTTTCCGAGAATGGATTCGGAAAGCTAAGACTGTTTACATTGATTATGCTGCCACGTTCCCGACTGCAAACTACTATGTGCGCAAGGAAGCCGAGCGGAATGTCCATTTCAAGCAATTCCTCAACCAGGTTCGCGAACAGAAGCAGTCCAATCGACTAAGCTGGGACACTTTCCTCAAGGCCCCGATCACGCGAATTCAGCGATACACCCTTTTACTTGCCACTGTACACAAGAATATGGTTAAGGATTCTGAGGAAAAGTTCAATGTCGCACAGGCCATTGAGGAAATCAAGATTGTGGCCTTGGAATGTGATAATAAAGTTGGCGAGATGAACAAGAAGGCCGATCTGATCGAACTTTCGGCCAAGTTGCAATTGCGACCAGAGATGAAGAAGGAAGTTGAGCTCAATCTTGAACACCTGGGTCGTGAAATTGTTTTCCGCGGCGATCTCCAACGCCCTGGAACCCGGACGCGATTCCTTGTTGACACCCATGCCATTCTTTTCGACCACTATCTCGTTCTTGCGAAATCATTTACCACACGAGACCCATCTCGAACAATAAAGTACGAACGGTATGATGTGTCTAAGCTTCCCATTCCCATGGATTTGCTGGCACTGGAGAGTACCAATGACGATCCAGTGGTCAAATCATCCATGCGGGGCGTTGCAACTGTTGCGCCTGCCCAGGCTGGTCTGAACCAGGCGGGGCCGGGAGCTGCCTTGAATGGACCTACGGCAAGCCTTGACTCGAAAGATGATAAGATTCTTTACCCGTTCAAGATCAAGCATCTTGGAAAGAATGGCACCTATATTCTGTATGCTTTCTCTGCTCAAAGCCGTGCTGAATGGTGCCAAAAAATCATCGAGGCGAAGACTAAGCATGCTGCGGCTTTGTTCTCTCAGAATGCGGAGCCATTCCGACTGCGCGTTCTCGCGGACACCGCGTTTGCTTATAGTGATCAGACCGTTGGCTCGAAGAGTGTCACCATTAAGGGAACGCCTCTCCATCGTGCAATTAAGGGGGTCGAGAAGCAATATAAGGATTCTGGGCCTCGGCCTACGCCAATCTGCAGAACCTCCGTCAATTGTGCTACGGTCTTTCAACAGCCTCCTGGCCGGATGATGTGTGCAATTGGAACCGACTATGGAGTATACATGTCTGATGTCAACAATCCTCGTGGCTGGTATCGGGTGGGTACTAACTTTGAGATTTATTCTGCCTTTTCAATACTAACAAATTTTCATACAGGCAATTCCCATTATGCGTGTCACTCAAATCGCTGTGTTTGAAGAGTTCAATTTATTCCTTCTTATCGCCGATCGCTCTCTCATCGCATACCATCTTGACGTGGTTTGCCCTGCGAATGGGAATGCGACAACTCAGTCACAAGACTCCGCTCGGCGGGCTCCACAAAAACTGTCCGGTAATCGCGAAGTAGGGTTCTTCGCGGCGGGACGCATGAAGGACCGATACTTGGTTCTCTACAAAAAACGTGACGGTCTATCATCCACCTTTAAAGTTCTCGAGCCCGTGATCCAGAAGTCATCATCCAGCAAAAGTCGACTATTCCAGTCGCGACGCTCACAAACCGAGTTCTTCCGTGAATACGACGAATTCTATATTCCCGCGGAAAGCTACGGTATCAACATGTTCCACTCCTCCCTCGCCATTTCGACCCAGCGTGGCATTGAAGTCCTTACCCTGGACAAGAAGCAATCTTGGTCTGTCCCTGATTTCCGCTCCGAAACTACACCCGACGCAGTTGATACGCTGCACGGCATTGCCCACCGCATCAAAGATCTTCGCCCGCTCGGCATGTACCGGCTCAGCGATAGCGAGTTCCTTGTTGCGTATGAGGAATGTGCTGTGTACGTCAACAAGCATGGTGACGTCTCGCGTAGCGTAGTAATGGAGTTCGTGGGCAGTGCCCACACCGCCTGTCTTCATGGCAAGTTCCTTATTCTTTTCAATGACGATTTTGTTGAGGTTCGCAATGCAATGAATGGTCGCTTGAGACAGGTCATACCCGGTCATAATGTCGTCTGTCTTGACGATGGCAGCAAGTTGCCCGGTTCCTTTGGTCAGGCCAATGCAAGTGGTATTGGGGCTCAGAGCAGCTTCAATGGTGCCAATGGCATCTCGACGAACCAGCACACTGTCAAGATCTGCATGCAACATCCTGAATATGAACGCAGCCAAATCGTCTTGGAGCTAGTTGAAAATGAAGGGCAAAAGGATTAATCGCATTTCCGAAGAAATCCTCTTCTCATCAGGTCTGAACATTGCTCAATTTCTTGCTTGGCCGGCTCGACTCAGGCATATTGGCATTTATTTCCTTTCCTTCCATCTTCTCCTTCACGGACACTCCTATTTTGTGTTTGATTTTGTTAATTTATACCCTTTTCAACCACTATTCTTTGTTCCCCATTCTATTGTCTCCTGGGTGGGCAGGCATTAATGAGCCTTTTATGTTACTACTATCACCTCTTTTTTCTCATGAGTTGTCTTCCGAGCGCTGTTTTGATGACATGATTGTACATAGAAATGTTAGTGTGACATCTCACGACTCATGACAATGTTAAAATTAGTAGAACAATCTCAGACTGTTCGACTTGATTCTTGAAATAAATCACCCTACGGAAATTTCTCTGCCTATATGCTAGGGCTAATCTAATTGCTTTCCTTTTGGTCTCGGAAGTCTTGGAATTTGCATCTGATGTGTAGATCGTGAGAGATCATATAGATTTAATTGATATAGATGACTATCTACATTCATCGGCTCTAACGGCAAGTGTATAATTGCACAAGGGGTAGCTGAAGAATCAAATGAACAAGGCAAAGGGATATAGCAAGACAAAAGCTCGTTCCCAGCAATACAAAAAGAGAGAATAGACTGGATATCATCATGATTCAAACTCAACAATCTTGCTGACGACCTTAGGATCATTATCCGGGGTCGCTGTGGGCGCGGCAGCATGGCTAGTCTTGCTAGTTGCTGATTCAGCGTCCGGCTTGCCATCAAGCAGGGAGGATGCTTCGACTTCAGCTCCCTCCAGGAGATCACGATCTGCCTCTCGAACTCCACGGCGCTCGTTGTCCGCACCGTACGCACCGGCACCCCAGCTGGAGATACCACCAGCCATGACGGCAGCGGATGCACCACGGTTTGTGTATTCTTCATCGTCGTCTTCGTCATCCTCTTCGTCACGGCCGAGGGCACTGCGTTCGAGATCGCGCTGTGCGTCGTCCATTCTCTTCTTGACTTCGGCCGCCATACGAATACCGTCAGTGACGATATTGTCGAGGACGCCGCGAAGGCCTTTCCCTGGGGGCACGATTCCTCCTGATGCGCCGGCCACCGTAGCGCCAGAGCTGGCGGTGAGCTGAGAGGGCCGTGCACTACCGATATTGGAGAATGTTGTGAGGTTGGACGAAAGTGATGACGATGCGGCAAGGGCGGCAGGGTGAGGGTGATCGGAAAGATGGAAGGACTGAGGGAAATAAGATTCGAAGAATTGTTCGAGGAGTTCGTCGGCGAGAACAACCATGCGGAAGGTTGGGAGAGTGATGTGAAGAGGATTGTTTGGATCCAAGGCAGGGTTTGCGGATTCGGATCTTGGCCGATTCTGTTCACTGCTTTCTGTCTGAGTGTCGGTCTTTGCCGGCTTCTTGGTACTGGAGTCTCCGTCGATATCGATCAGATCTTCCTCCTCGTCATCACCAATAGTGAAGGAATCGAGCCCTTCCGTGACCTCGGTGGTGGCATCGCCTTGGGAAGCCTTCTGATTTTCAGGATGGCTAGGGTCGGCATATTCGAAGCAGCGGCGGATGAATGCGCTCACACTTCCAAGGAATCTCTCATCTGTAGTGAGGCTGTTCTTTTCTGCAAGATCGCGATCACGAGGGCTGTTCAGATCCTCCAGAGACTGAGTAGCGGTGATCGTACCCTCGAAACCACGGCGTGATAGAAACAGCAAAGCCTCTGAAATCTTAAGAATCCCCTCACGATCGACCTGACCGTTTCCGCCATCATCATAAAGATTGAAGAAGTAGTTGATATTGTTCATAATATCTGGTGATCCCTTGAGGCGTGCCAAGCCGTTCACAACATTCTGGAGACTCAATCCTTCTTCAGGGTCAGTAGACCATTTGCGGTAGAGACGTTGCATGAATTCATGATCGGCCGGTTGGCGTCGATTAGCCCAGAGTAACGACTTATTACCCTTGAAACTGCCGTAGCTATTGGCAGAATCCTTTCGTGCCGAAGCTGGCGTGTCGGAAACGGCCCATTTCGAAGTCGCGGCTAGAAATTCGCGGAATGCATCATAGTCCATATGAGTAGGGCTGGGTCCAAGACCGACACGGCCCATCTCCCTGTCTGCGGGGGGACCAAGAATAGAGAAACGTTCAGACTTCTTCTTTTCTTGTCGTTTCCGCTCCTCTTCCAATACTTTTTGGTGTTGTTGCCAGTGATACAAGGTCTCGTAGAACCGATCATAAATGGTGCCAAGATCATCCACACTGAGGCGCTTGCTCTCAGGTCCAAGGTTCCGGATGGAAGTGCGCTTGGCGAAATTTTCGATATTCTCCAACACAGCATCTTTATGTTTATCACGCTGCTCTGTGATCGTGCTGTGTGTGATACCAGAAAATTCTTTGAAAGCGACAACCATCAATTCCTGGAATCGGGTAATGGCTCGAAGCTTGGGGTTCTCCGACTTTGGATGCGCAGATTCGTCCAAGCGTGAAAAGTATGACTTAAGCACAGAGATGAATGATCCGTCGTCCTGGATTTCAAGGAGTTCCTCGCCATTGATTCGCAAGATTGCGAGACCCACTTGGAACAAGACCTTGGGACCCTCTAGGAAGAATACATCCAAGACGCGGAATGCAAATACCAGAGGCATTGAGTTAATATAGAGAGAAAGGAACCATGGCAGAGAAACAACGGAGAGCTGTACATCGAATTTGGCCAGGTGTTCCCAGAGAACGGGCATCGTCTTCTCCACCAGGGACTCGAACACCTTTTGGTCGAGGAGTGTGCCGTACATGGTGGTGGAGTAATAACCAGGCAGAAGCCGATCGCAAAGCACGGAGAGAAGGAAAAAGGCCTGCTGCTCGGACATATATCTGTTTCGCGTTAACAATGAATCCTAAATATGAGAGCTTGGAGACAAACATCAACAATGCGGCAACGACAATGTTCATAGCTTGACAATAGCCAATCTCCGCGTTGGTCCAACTATAGGCCGTGAGGACTCGGCGTAGACGACCAATACCCTCCTCACTCTGGTATCCCGGATACTCCGGTAAACTTCGGTTCAAGTCTTTCTCGATTTCATCGATCGCAAGGGAGTCTTGACCTTCGAACTGGTTTAGTGTCTCTTGATAAAGTTTTGGAGACCGAACTCGCAGATAAAGAGATCCAGACGAGAGCTCCCAAATCTCTCCACGTAGACGATTAGGCAACCCGACCCGAATCAGTTTGTGGAATGTTGGTTGACGAACAAGCGTTACATTACGCCCATTTTCTAAATCCAGGTCAACAACTTCTCTTGCGGGTGAACTGGATTTGACTTACCTCGGAAATATTCAACCCAAAGTCTCATCTTGCTACGGTCTCGGAGCTTGCGCGCGTCACCAGGATAACGGAAAAGCATACCCAATCCGGCATCAGGAGGCGGTCGAGCATCAGGGTCATTGCCCTCTTTCGCAGATTGCTTGGCCCCTGACAGCAAGTATTCCGAGTAGCAATCCGTCACAACTGCTCGTAAACTGTCAACCTCCTTGATACCCTCCCGTAAACCCTTCTTCAAGCAGTCGCAAAAACGTTCGCTGGCCTGTCTGCTACCAACGAGTTGTAGGATGAGACGTTGGTTTCCAGTATTATCCTCCTTCTTCTTATTCAACAAACCATTCCATGTTGTCAGTGCCAGAGTGAAGATATTCGTCTCGCTGTGCAGTCGTTCGACCCGACGAATGCATGAGAGGGGTATAGTGAAACCATTGCCAGAAGGTCCTGTTCCGTGCGTCTGACCAGTCCAGCTAGTGGATGCACTCAATGTGGACGATGGCAAGAAGCTTGTTGGTTGTGTGGAAAAGCATATGAATCGCTCACTGACATGCAAACGACCCGTGTATCGATTACCTGCCTTGTCAACCCGACGTGATGTTTCTCCAGACCCGGACGAGGAACTTGGGAGTGGAAGGATGAGCTCAGCGGTGATCTCTTGCAGGGGGTTTTGGGAGTCGGGAAGGCGGAATTGTTGGCGGAAGAGAGAGGCCTTTGAGGGATTGTCGTCGGATGAGGAGAGGGATGGAATGTTGAAGTTGGCCGGATCAATCAGTGATTGAGCCTTTTGCATGAATGATGACCATTGCATCATGTTGGGCAGCTAGTAGGTCGATTGGACCAGCTGTCTAGAAGCCACGCAATACCGATGAATGTCGAGGGCGGAGCTATAGCTGCGACCTGGAGCGACAAGTTGATCCGGGCTAGGTGTTTGCAAAGTAGCCCGTATGATGTTCAGGTGAGAGATTCAAGGTCATTGTACAGCCTCGTTCATTGTTTGGTCAAACACTGGACCTGCATATCGGGAAACGTCACAGTAGAAACAGAGTGGTTGTTGCCGACTTGATACATATGTAAGAGGGGGGCCGCGCGGGTTGAGGAGTATTTGTCACGTGAGAATCAGCCTTATAGCCGCAACGGACTTGAATTGTAGTACATACTGAGACCTGCTTAAATATGAAAGACAGAAAGAACCTTGAATTTTCATGGTAGGTAATTGTTCAAGTAATATAGGTAAGCAGACTACATATCTACAAGGTGGTAAGGTGAGGCTATATTGGGGGAATAAATGTATTGTAGGAAATCTCGCTGTACAAGCCGGACGTTTAAAACAATATGTAGAAAACATAATAATAATAATAATAATAATAGGGGAAGTAATCACATAAAACCATCGGGTAGAATGAACAGAACCTTCATCAAAACTTAACAGTCTGGTTTTCCGATACGCATATCCAACACATCCTTCATCTTGAATCTAGAATTGGTCTTCAAACATGAGCATTCAGGCCGATGAATCTTTAGTTCTTGTCCATGGATCCACGGGTCTGAGAAGACTCTTCGGTGTATTCGGGGAGGTACTCCTCAGTGGATTCGGTCATCAGGCCCTGCTTCTCACAGGAGTTGCCCTCCTCCCAAGCAGCCTTGTGCTCCTGCTTCTTGGTACCGCGGTAACGCTGCCAGAGGAAGATGATAGCCTGGCCTACAAGCATACCAACAGCGCTGGCAGTGAGACCAGCGAGAACACCCAAAATAGCGGGGACGACAATGAAGCGAACAACGCGAGAGAAAGTGTGAGCAAAGGCACCGTGGGGAGGGCCATGCATATGGTGAGGGCGAGGAGGACGACCCTCCGCATCCTCGGCGTTGAAACCATGGTGGTCGGGCCAAGAGTGTTCGGCCTTGTAAGCGCCGAAGTCCTCAAAGTCCTCGAAAGGAGGGGGAGGGGGCATCAATCCCTCGGGGTCGAAGTCGTCATGGTGCTTGTGGTGGGGACCCTTCTCGCCTTCGGGGTCGAAATCGCCGTGGTGCTTGTGGTGGCCACCCATACCCTTCATGCCCTTGCAGCCCTTCATACCGGCGATACCCATGACACGGTCCTTGGCAGACGACAGAAGGCCGTGAATACGGGAGAAGAGGAGCTCTTGCAGGCACTTAGGCTTGCCGTGGCACTTCTTCCAGGATAATTTCTCGTGACGTGGGGTGGACTTCTCAATGTCACCGTCGGCAAGGAACAGATCGCCGGTCGGTGTGAGGATCAGAGTAATCGCAACGGTGTCAACGGGAACGGGGTGTGCCTCCAGGTCGAGGATAGTGAATCGGACATCAAGCATGTCAGCGTCCTGCGCATCGGCGGGGCGGGGATGTGGCATGACTTCGAGGGCGTAGCCAACGGGGATGGGGCTCGACTCTTCGTCGCCATCACGGGCAAGCTGGTTGGCAGTTATTGGGCCTGGGGGAACGGGCGGGAAAATCTGTTGGTCATTGGCCAGCAGGCGGTTGTCTTCAACGTGGAACTCGACAAACTGCATTGTCATTAGCTCAGTACTCGCATTTGTATTGAAATGGACATACCAGAGAAGATGGCTTGTCCTCAGTCCAGCTGACGACACCCTCCTTGTTGACTTCGCGGAAGGGACATTCATCGCACTTCAACATCACAGCAAAGCTAACATCGGCGTAGGCGGGCTGCATGATGTTCACAAAATCGTCTTCGATACTTTTCATTTGCTTATTGTCCATCTGGGCTTCCATCTCAGGGACGACCAGCATCGCGCTGGCACCCAGAGCAGCCGCGCCACCCAGTAGGATGGAACGAACAAACATGGTTGAAAAGAGCGGACGTCGAAGACAAAGATTGGGATGGGTTGATGGGTTGAAAACTCCAAAGAGGAAGAGATATCTTTAGAGGGGAAAGGAAAGGGAGTGGAGCTGATCCGTCTTAGTCCGCCATGGGGCGACTGAGTGGAGTGGGTGACGCCAGCTCGATGCGTGGCACAAGACGTGATTGGTTGAATTTGCTGTGTTTGATTCTTTGCTTTGTCGCACTTTATCGTAACACTCTCAATACATTATTACCATACAGGTACCAGCATCTGCCCGCGGTTGTGGCCGCCCTGTTGGTATCTTTCGTAATATAATGACGCCCCCCTATCCACCAACCGCCTGCCATCAACGCTACTGATCCTCGACTAACCCCGAAACGGCGTTCTTCTCCGAGCCCTCAGCCTAGCTTTGCTCGGTCGTGATCGAAGACGCTCATAACGTTGAAGTCAAGAGGCGTCGACCCGCTGATCGCTGTCGTGGGCGAGTTGCGCAGCTCGCTGAGGATAACTTGGGGAACTCCGTTGTACACCATCCACTTGTGATGCGAATGATGGCCGACACATGCATAGAGCAATGTGCCAACGATAATCAGTCCACCGACCAACTGAAAACGCCTTCTATGAATGACTCGGTGCAGCCGCCCCCGAACGATTCAAACACGTGCCCAATTAGACGAGGTTTAGTCGTATCGGATTCGTTGTTCAGTGGGACTTCGCTGGGCCACATCCCGGGCATCGGCATTGGCAAAGTCGAAGACTTCGGCACCTTCTTTCTGCGCCTCCACCTGACTTTCTCCATTCGGCCTGAATTCGATGAACACTTCTTCCTCGTATCCCGTTTGCCTGGCATTCCCACCCCTCGCCGTCGCTGGACAAGACTGGTAGTACGAGGAGGTAGGCCCGCCACCAACTGATCCTGTGATCTGGCTGAGTGAGAAGATGAAGCTTCCAAGTACTGATGGCTGATTAATTGTTGTAGCGGCTGGGAGGGAAGTCGTGTTGAGGAGGGCTCCGTCGGCGGGATGGCCTCCTGTGGCAGGGGAAGCTCCGATGGCCGGGAGTACTCGATTTGTGGAGCGGACGTTAGTTGAAGCGGCTCCTCTCGTGTTCCTCCACTGTGAATTGAGGAACGGTACTGGGACTCGACCTCAATCGCCGCACGGGAAGGGTATCTGCGGATCGCCGGCTTCCCCGATCTTTGATGGAGGGACGGGTGTCTGGCCGTATGTATTGACGAGTTCGAGCCGGGCAAGTCCAAGCCATGGAGGGAGTGGAAATCTGGGACTGACTTGCTTCGCTTTGGCAGCGATGGCCGTTCAATCTCGTTCCTACCACCTAGGCCGGTCACATCTGGGACTGCGAACCGCACACGCTTCCGTTGAATCATCTGTGGTCGGGCGGTGATGGTGAACTGCGGCACTTCAGCCGCATCAGACACGGTCAAAATGTCTGTGTCGCTGTCAGACAGGTCGAGGGACGCCATTTGGCTAATTGGAGGGCTAAAATCAGGCCAAGGAGGGCAAAACACCCCATCCATGCGCTCCGAGGCCCATGATACGTCGAAGGCGTGTGACATCCTTGCTGGTAGCTGCCTGGCTGGGTCAGGAAGTTGGAAGTCGTAGGCAGACTCGATCGTGGCGTTGAATGAATCTGGAGAAGAACAGAACCTATCATCGTCAGTCCAAAAGGTGCAGGTATCTCTAGACTCTTTCCAAAGCTTTACTCGCGCCCTCTCCTCGTTTTCTCTTTTCTCCCTCTCCTTCACTGCCAGGGTCTTCTTCTTTTGGCTTTCAGTCACACGGCTTACTACTAACCCTTGATCATTCACTGTCTTCCTCCTTCTGATTTGCGCATCTTCTGCTGAACGTCGAACATCAAGCTCAACTTCTTCGTTCTGCAACAAGCGAGCCCGTTTTTGTATGGCTTCTTCAGAGAGTCCTATCATAGCTTGCATTCTCTGGGTTATCAACAAGATCTGTTCTCGCTTCTGCTCAAACAGCTCTGCATAATTGAGTAATCGATCGTAGAAGTCAATCCAGTTGTTGTCTTCCTTGGCAGTCTGGTTCTTGTATTTGTACACCTCCGTCGAGACTTCTTCCATCAACTCCCTCAGCTCTTTAGTCTTTTCTTCTCCATAGTGGATTCGGAGTTGAAGTTCTTTTACCACATCACTAGCTCTCTCGCGCTGCGTCAGAGCAGCTTTTTCAAGCTTCAAGATCGCATCCTCGGCCTGCTGAATATACCAATCGTTTGTATCTGCTCGTTTGGTTTCCTCACTGAGCGTTTGTCGCAACTTTCCAGCTTCGATCTCTCTTTGTTTGGCCCAGGCTTCTGTCTCTGCAATTTTTGTCTCATACTCAGCGCATATCTCGTGTAACTCGCTGTAATTCTGAACATGCTCGCTCGTCCGTAGCTCTGCTTTCTGACGACGTTCTCTCTCACTCTGGATTTGTAGCTCAAACTCTAGTTTTTGTAAATAGTCCGATGTCTTGTGTTTCGAGTCATGTTGTGGTTTCTTCGTATCTCTGTCCCTAGATGGCCGACTCATAACAAAGAACCTGGCGTGGTACGTTGGTCCCAGGTACCCCGCAATTTGAGAGACGGTGGGTTTGAGAGACGGTGGGAAGCAAGTATCTTATGGTTATTGTTTCAATTATCCAAATTGAACCAGGTTAATCAGGGAAGGTATGAGGCTTCTTATGATGAGCCTTCGATCAGATTCACCTTTCTGTAAACAATGGCCTGGCCTCTCATTGGGACAAAGACATGAATGAAATTCATATATTCTTTGGTCACTCTTGGAGACACAGCTAAACAATGATACTATCTTCCAATTGGCCCTGAGTTCTCATTGTGACCTCTGCTTTGTTTCTGATGTACCCCGAATATAGACCAGTAACAATGTGATTATCAAGGACATTACCTCTCATCTTTCATTCACTAAAGATCTTAAGGAACCTTTGATTCAAATATCTTATGCACAAAATAGCTTTGTTTGGACATAATAGAATGGCTGTCAAGCTATGTGATTATACTACCTACCCTTCACATGAAAAGTCGATCAAACTTCAAGCTTGGCACCAGATAGGTTCATATCACTCCCTTCGAAACCTGGTGCAGATCGGGATAAGCTACCTGAGCAGATCTTGTAAATTGTATACAAATAAAGCACAGACTAGCAGCACATCTTTCAACAATCCTAAAATAGTAACCAAACAAATTAAAATCACTGACAATATCCATCTACTCCTGAAGTTCATAATCCGGAAAGAATGTATCGTGAATACGACGAGCATACTCCACAAGAGCAGGATGGCCTTTGATAATGCCTTTTGTGATGGGAGCAGCCCTATCAATCCTCCAAATTAGTATTAATCAACGGATATATCATGACAAGGACAAAGCTTACGGGCCACACGTCAACCCCGATACAACAAATCCATAAACAACTGCGTCCGCCTCAGTCGGCGCATCACCACCCCATACCCAGAACGGCCCCTCTTTGCCACGATGCTGGGCATGGGACTCAGAAATTGTCGCATTCAACATATCCCAGATCTCAATACGGAATGCAGCGATCTCTTGTTCGCTGAATTTGCCTGTGCCTTGGCCCATCATGTTGCGCACATTCTTATTGTAGACCATGTTTCCCACAATAACCCTGACAGGCCATGGGAGGGTACCGAGGACCTTATCGCGCATTGCGTAGTAGTTCTGGCACCATTTCTCGTGCGTCTATGAATATATTAGATGATAATCCCGGGCTGACAATAGAACATGGGATTTCATACCCCGTAAAAATATAATTTATCCTCAAGTAGGGCCTGGAGGGCAATGTCGTGGAGTTTTTGAGTGCTGGAAAGGTTACGATTGAGATCTTCCAGCTTTCCAGACTTGATAAACTCCTTGGTTATGAGCCCGGAGTCGGAAAGCAGTGTTGTGCCATCATCGTCTTCGATGGAGATGTACGGCACCTTGCCCTTGGGGGCATTGGGAACAGAGCCTGCTTCCGTGCGGTAGGCAATTTTTCCAAATCGAAGGCGAGCTTCGAGCTTTGTGACGAAGGGTGACCAGACGTAGCATCCAGGTTCGGTCTGACCCCGGAAGACAGTGACCGTATTAGTTGATTTGAGAGAGGTCATGGTCACTCATATAAGTCGGTTAATGGAAGATATTTGAAAGCTGAATTATATAGGAAACAGACGTGGTGGACGGTTGGGGCTGAATAGGTCGGAAAGAAGGGTACAGGGCAAGGATATAAATACTTGCGTAGCAATTTGAATAGAGCTCATCGGGGACCGAAAAGAGCTTACTGCTATTGCCGCAAAACGCGAGTTTTATTTCTAATGGTTCAAACAGAATATTTGCGCGCTGAGAAAAGAGGCTGCAGCGCTTCGGGGCCAAAGGATAAGATTCGTGCAATCTCATTGGTCGCATTGGAGAACGCATACGAGTTGACGGCAGAAATCCTCGGTCGTTCGCGAATGACCGGCTCCGATGTCCAATCCCTGCATCCAATCAAGGGGCATCGGTCGCTGCGGCTTTTAGATGTTGCGTTTTTGAATTAGGCACCTAGGACTAAATCTGCAGGCTGCAACCTTGAAATAAGTGTTTAATATGTGAAATACATGGTTTATTCGGACAAGAAGAACGACCAGCTACAATCACAGCGGTGGTACACCATCCAGCAAGAGCATTCCAGGGTCGTCAAGATATAAATACAATTATTGCACTCCCAAATTTAACATCCGGTATTCTTTGATCAGTCCGTTCACATCTTCCATATCGGTCTGATCATATTTTGAAAGCTTGGTATTTGCTTCGAAATCGTCATCGTCGGTGCTGGTAGACATAATTTTATCCGCCATGATGCGAGCCAAGTGCCAAAACTCGGAAGCGCGTCGGAGGAATCCTACTTGCTTCCATAGATTTTGTGCAGTGTCTGGCATGCCTTCGTCTTCGGGTACTCTCTCAATCCAAATCTGTCGCCAGTTCTCAAGGCCTGTTTGTACCGGGGCCAAGGTGGATTCAAAGACCAGCGAATTGTGCAAATGGAACATGAGGGAGTGAATGGCTGAAAAAGACAAAAGTTCAGCAGAATTAGATGAGATCGGGCCTGGTACTATTACCTTGTACGACAGTGAACAAATTGAATGTGCCTAATTGAGAGAACTCATGAACTAGTGCGTCTTCGATCGGACTTTGGCAGATACGTCGGACAACAGAGACGACTGACAATCGGTTCTTCCAGAAGCGAGTTCCTGCCCAGACGCGAAGACATCCAAGACATTCTGCGGCTGATTCAGCTTGGAAACATGCTTCAGGGCAGGCGACGTCCATTCTCAACTCGGAGATTAGCATTCTGGGGGGTGAGTTGTGGAAGACTATAAGAGCCACATCAATCAGGAAGACGAAGGTCAAAGCCCTGGATAACGTTAAGAATTCTGCTCAGATCTCAACAATATTGTGTCAAGATACTCACCGTATCAACTCTTCCTCTTCTGCGAATTTTTGCCACCAGGATTGAGTTGCTCCTTCAAGCTGAAGATTTCGATGCGACGCCTCTCTTGGTCCAATATGCCTTGTAAGCTTCGAGAGGTTAGATTGAGCAGTTTTAATCAAGACTCAACACAACTTACCGCCACCATTGAGGCATGCCTATAGCGCCGGATTCTTGCTTGTGCCTCGACAGACCCTTCTCGTTTTTGTAGACTGCTCACAAGATATGCTGCTTGGATGCACTGTGTCTTTTCTTTCTTCGTGAGTCCTCTGTTCATTGGGTTTACAGTGTCGCACCTAAATATCTCGTGACCAAATATAAGCTCTTCGGCACTGTCAAGGCATTTCTTGGCCGCTTGCATATCATGGCTATCGGGAGATAGACAGGCTCCAATTATCACCATAACGCATAATAGCAGCGGTAATGCTGATGATGCGTCAAAGAGCGGCCTGTGTATGATGGGACAATGTGGATACCACAGAGACCAGAAATATTCCAAAAAGCGACGAATATTTGATGGAGAAAACAAATGAGTACACAACTCAAGTGTCGAAGGTGTCCAATCCAATTGAATGATGTCGTCATTCTTTTTGCTGCAGATGACCGCACGTAAACTGTTGATGACCTCTTGGGACTTTGATGACAGTGGATCGGACGAATTATGAACTGTAATTCCTTGGTGAGTCCTGTTCTCGACCTTGACCTTTTCTTCGTATGCTTCACAGGTAATTTTTTGCTTCCACTGGAAGGTATCACGGTCAGTGAAGCTGGCCATCCCCCGTGAACTAGTGAAAAATAGTAGATGCTCCAATTTTTCCGCGATCAAAATATCGGAAGTAATGCTAGGAAACAGAAGAGCGTCCAATTCTGAAAATTCCAGTTGGTAAGCCAAGCTCAAATTGCTCTCTTCGTTTGCCATGTTTTCACATAATGGTGCACTGGGATTGAAATAAAATAAGTTTGATCCCTCACTTTGACGCGAAAGGGCAGCATTTTCTTGACAAATCCTCTTATTGGGTGACTCGCTGAATGTTGAGTCAAGCTCTGGGTTATCGGCTCGTGTCTTTTGTAAAGAGGCCAGCCTGGAAGTCCCATTCACGCTTAAAGAAGAGCGACGTCTTCTTGACAGATCCCAATCTGGTTCTGCTCTTTGAATCGCATCCGCGAGATCTCGGGACTTGCAAGTTCGTTCATGTCGCCGAAGAACGTCTCTATTGAGGGTCAGAACTGTATGCTTCGATCGGAGAAATATCGGGACGAGTTCGTACTTTCTATTGAATCCATTTCCACAAAACGGGCACTCGTGTGACCGTTGATTGTCATCTGCTTGGGCTCAGCAACCATCAATATTGGGTCAAGGGCGCAACGTACGAGATGCGGCCGCATGCCTCTTCAGATGCTCAGGGCGACTGAATGTCGAGGGGCATATGTGGCACTGCCAGTCGGAAGCCATCAGTGTTTGGTTTTCCCATCAAAAAGATGCATGAAGCTTGTTGGTAGAATGACGATCAACGGGTAAAGCGGGCATGCTTATTGCCGTGCGGAGAAAGCGGGGAAACCTACAACAGAATTCCCTTACATTCGACTTTCATCGGCTCCACCGTCTGCTCTGGTTCTATTTCGGGGTATTCTCTTGCATCATTCATCGCCGTCAAATCCGGCTCTTAATCTTTCAGAGCGATCGCCATCTTTTGTTCTTCTTCGGCCACATCGGCTTAGTGTTATTCGCATTGTGATATAGCTAGGTTTTCCAGAGCAGGAAAGAAGTGTTCAATGTAGAGATTGGCAATTTTGGTAGAAAGAGAAGGTGTATAATTTGGACAGTACATATAAAGTTTTCTGAAGGGTCTTAAGGGTCTTTGGAAGACGATGTATGACTTGATCAGCTATAGGTGTCTTCAATCCGTTCCTAGAGTGGGCAAGGGAAGATTCAAGACGAATCAAAGAAAAGAAGGTATGAAGTTCGATAAAGAGGGTGGGGGTCATACTCGAAAATAACGCCTTCCTTATTTGGAGATATCATGCCTTCCACTTGATTTTGTGTGAAATGCAAACCAGCCCAACACACCAAACATTGGACAACATCGGATGGTCATATTACCTGAACCAGGCCAAGGGTTCCTATCAATAATATATTAGGTCCCGCAAAGACCCTGCGCTAGTGCATACGCGAAATGAACTCAATGTTAGTATATTAACCCGGAGGCGCTACGCTAAGGGGCACACGGAAACATCGGAAATGAGACCCTTGGCAAGCCCCAAACAAAAGTTGTTTAAGACTACAAAGAGTCAACTTGAACAGCCTGGAGATCAGAAAACCCTTGGAACCTCGAAATTCCTAAGTTCTAATTATTGAGAAATTTTAATCATGGGAAACTTCACGATCGTGAACGGCCAACTCTACACGCCGGGCTTAGCCATTGTGGACGCCCCACAACCATACACCCCCTTGGGAGGAGGCACGTCAATCTTCTTGAACGCAAGGATTTTCGCTAACAAACTGGCCAGCAAACCTTCAAGTCGCGATCGATGTCTCTGGGAATGGGGCTCTTTCTTGGCCACCATCCACGCAATCCGCGGACGCACCCACCCTCTTTCATAATATCACGCTGTTCCTGACATCGGATTCGAAATCCCACAATTTCACCATCTCCAATGGCACTGTTCCGGCTACCAATACTACGGGCTATGTCGGACCGATCTTAGATCTTGAACCCTCCTCGACCGTCAAACATGTCAATTGGATCTGGCCCACGTGTTTTGTGGGGGACGGGACGAGCAGTAGCGATGGCACGTACAACATTTCGATGCATCAGTCTTTTCGCTGGAACGACACCGACTATTATACCGTGTTTGACTGGCCAATCTCAGTCACAAATAGTATTCCCGAAAGCTCGGACAGGGTGGAATGTGCTTTACTGGAGAACAAGATGATAAATAAGGACGCAGAGAGTTCAGACTCCTTGCCAGGCCAACCTTGGCTAACGAGTGGAGTGAGTGCTAGCAGCACTCAATCAGGAGCCACTGCCACCCAGACCAATGTGGGGTCGCGTGTGCAGAGAAAAGTGGCACTCGCGGCAGCCGGAACAGCTTTTGTTGTGTTTTTGCTGGGTAGCGCTAGTGGGCTTGGAGCCCCTTGGCTTTGAACTCCTATTTTTGGACTTTTTGATCTCGCTTTATCTCTGGATGACAATATTCACCACGTGTGAGGGATCAATGTGTAACTATAGTTAGCTAACTCGCGTTAGTCATGAAAATCACGTCGATCAGATCTGACGTTTCTCAATGATCGCCGCGCGTCCTTCTAGCTTCGGAAGTATGAAGGGCCTCAGTCTAGGCGTCACCAACGTACTCTAACCCCTTGATTCGCGATTGCCCACTTCGCGCATTATTATTTTCTAGGCACTTGGCCTTTCCTCGGCCTCTTAACACGTCATTCGACACCTCCACAGAACACATCATGCACTCGTCTTGATTTTCCTTTAAACATTTGCCGCGACTCCCGGCGTCCGCTCCTTATGTCCTTCATTCATTCTTGGTACCGTCCCATCCGCCGGTCAATAGTCCGGAGCCGTATTCTCCGCATATTCCTTATCGTCTTTTTCGCCTGGAATCTAATTGAGCTCCACCTGATCCTCCGTCGCATATCCGAGGTCGATATCATTTACCGCGACCAGCCGCACCGGAAGGAACGAATCTACATTGCCAGCGTAAACTGGAACAATGAAATCATTTTACGCAGTCACTGGAGCCAGGCTTTATTGGAGCTCGCCTGGAAACTCGGTCCGGAGAACATCTACATTAGCATCTATGAGAGTGGCAGCTATGACAATACCAAGGGGGCATTGATAGAACTTGATATGGAACTGGAACGCCTCCAAGTACCACACACAATCACTTTGTCACCTATCACGCATGTGGATGAGATGGCTGCTACTCCGGGGGAAGGTTGGGTAAAGACACCAAAGGGTGATATGGAGTTGCGACGAATCCCATACTTATCACGCACTCGGAATATGAGTCTCAAACCACTGGAAGAGCTGGCAAAACAGGGCATCATATTTGATAAGATTCTTTTCCTCAATGACGTGGTGTTTACGGTAGGAAAACTTTACTCTTATGTTAGATGACATCTATTAACATATCATGTTAGCCAAAAGACGTGTTCGAGTTGCTAGACACCAATGACGGCAGCTACGCCGCTGCCTGCTCAATGGACTTCGCCAAACCCCCAAACTACTACGATACCTTTGCCCTCCGCGATGCCAGTGGCCATGAGGCCCTGATGCCGACATGGCCTTTCTTCCGAAATTCTGCGTCTCGAAATGCCGTAAAAAGTTTATCTCCAGTCCCCGTCCAAAGTTGCTGGAACGGTATGGGTGAGTTTGTCGTAGCTTCTTCGGTATTGTTCATGAGTTTACCCTTTCATAGTTGCAATGCCCGCCGCTCCTTTCACTGCCGACCCCCCTCTCCGATTCCGCGGGATCCCAGATTCGCTCGCCTCCTCACATCTAGAGGGCTCTGAATGCTGCCTCATCCACGCCGATAACCCGCTTTCTACGCAAGACGGTGTTTACTTGAATCCTCTAGTCCGAGTTGGATACAGTGGTCCAGCGTATGTTGCTGTGAATCCCCTTGCAAAATGGCTCTCAGCGCGCTCGATATTGCAAGGATTGTGGGTAAATCGGCTGGCCCGATGGACGACAACCACTTGGCTGAAAGATAAGGTGGTACAATATCGCATAGATCGCTGGGCGGCTTTAAGTCCGGAGAACCGGGAACCGGGCAATTTTTGTATTATCAATGAGATGCAGGTCTTGCATCCTTGGGGATGGGATCACATGTAGAAATAAAACTTCGTTAATCTATATACTAAATGCTTCTGAGGCTAGACTACTTCATCGCTACGGGCCATTGCCCATACTAGACAAGTACTTTTTCAACGCGTTTATAGTGAACTTATTTGGAGGATCCATCCTTTGGACATAAGCCAATTGTGGGTACCATTTTTTGCAGAGCATGGCGTCGATCATTACGTTCTCCCTCGTGGAATACAGGGCAGTAAGTGGGTATTCTAGAGGGAGCATTCTATCGGGGTTTGCTTGGTTTCCTGTGTCAGGTGGCAGATCTCGCCGTATCACGCAGTCTCTCTCTCAAGTTTTTCAATTAAGCAAGTTCCAAGATCGCATCGCTTTGATTTGCCAATTTCAAATCGAAAAATGAAAACAGAAGTGCACTTACAGTCCGGAAGGGTCCCACTTTGGGAACAATGTGGGCCCTCCCTCCCCCAGGATCAAGGAATCAAAGAATGATCAGCCCAGGATCATCGTGCATACTTGACATTTACCCCTTGCAGATGTCTGTTTATATAGTATGATAGATGCCCCGGGATTCGTCGGTGTCGGGGCCTCGAATCTGATTTCGGTGATCGTCTAGCAAACCCAAAGTCATCCAACAATGTGGGGATACTATCGCGGTAAATCTATTTTTCTGACTGGGGGTACAGGCGCTTTGGGGACGGCGATCCTATGCAGGCTCCTTAGCCAGGCAGCGCCAAAACGAGTCTATGTACTCTGTCGCGAAGGGCCAGAGTAAGTTGTGCAGATGACTTCCTGCATTGACTGCCCTAAATAACATCCGAGACTAGGACTGCATACGCGAAATGGCAGAAATTACTTCCAGAACCCATGGCCGCTGCGCTCTTCCAAAGTTCATGCGTCACCTTTCTCAGCGGGGACATCACGTTGAAACAGATGGGCTTGCACGAGACCGACTGGCGACAACTCAAAAAATCCGTACAGGTCATCATTCACGCTGCATCGTCGAATAGCCTAACGAGCTCGCTGCAAACACTAGCAACAAATATCATCGCACCAAGTGTATCATTAGCGGAAACGGCAATGGAGTTCGAGGACTTGCACAATTTCGTTTATGTATCCAGCGCATACGCGAACGCCCACCTATGGAAAACAAGCGACCAGTTCGATGTCCCTGTGAAAGAATGCATCTACTCACTCGGGCCCCACGGCGAGGTTTACGATCCACAGAATCTGGGCCAATGGGCAGGATTCGGCCCTCAAACTGAACACGAATGGAGAAGCGTCTTGGATACGGGGACGAGTATCGAGTTCGACTATAACGATTTCCCTTGGCCATACGCCTACGCCAAGCATCTCACGGAGCGCCTTCTCATTAACGCATTCATGCAGAATGAAGCTACGGGAAAACTTCTAATCGTCCGACCGTCGTCCCTCGGTCCAGCAGTCAGTCAACCGTATCCAGGGTACTCAAGCTCGACTTCCACAGCGTCGACCAGACTAGCCGCAGCGATTCTTTTATATGCCGGGAAGCACATGAAACTTCCCACTCGAAGCACCGATCCCGAAAATGAAGTGACCCTGGACGAGATCCCGATCGATATTGTGGTCGACCGCCTGTTAGCACACACTGCAAAGGGGACGTACGGATGCGTACACGCCGTCGCTGGTAAAAAGGCCCGTTTATCATTTGCCGATTGGTGGCCTGCTGTCATGAAAGAGCGCCGTCTTCCATGGCTCGTGAAACCAGAGTGGACATCGTTAGATTGGCACTCGCCAAAATTGCATCCGATTGCTAGACTCTACGTTACGCTGGGAACATCCTTTGAGTTTGAGGATGAGCAAGCGAATAAGCTTCTCACTAAGCTGAACGCGCATGAGAAACTTCATCTGAAACTGTTTGCCGATGAACTTGATGAGAATCGTCCTTATGATTACAAGATCAGGAGGCATAGAATTCGTGAAATGGCGATGGCACTTGCAAAAAAGAAGCATCTGCCGCTTTGTTTTGTCAAATGGTGTACTCGGCCGGGAAAACCAAGAGAGAAGAGTGTCTCGTGCAAAGCACAGCAGTATAGTATGCATGAGTATGGAGGGTCGATGAATACGATTTCGAAGGAAGCAGAGAATGGTTGGGTTCATGTATGACCAATAGCGTGATTCTTCATTTTTCGAGTTTCTATGATTCAATGATATACCGCATAGCATTTTGACTCTTTTAAGCCCCGTCACTCAATGTTCTTGCTTCTTATTTACAATGATACCAGTCGAGGCTATATACAATGGACTGTTCCACTATTATAATTATCGGTATCCAGTATGCGTGCATAATTTTCGAAAAACCTTAAACGGAGTCTCTAGGCAAGTTTTTCTGCAGCGACGAAGCATCAGCAGATGACTTCGGAGCTGGCTCTGGCTCTGGCGCAGGCGCAGGTTTAGGTGGAGGAGAAGGCGCAATCCAAAAGACGGGATACCGGCGCTGCAGATTATTCAACAACAAGGCGCAGCACATAAGCATGGTCGAGGAGAGTAGAACCACAGGCAAGAAATACCACGAGAGTTCCCAAATCTCATCATTGGTAGCCGGAAGCAGCGCAGTCGCGCCAGCAGGCGGATGCGTCGTCCCAGTAAGCTGCATGACAACGATGGCGGTGGCGGTAGACAATGAGGCCGCGAGCCATCGCAGTGATTCGAATCGCGCTTGGTCTGGCATAAGGCTGAAGAGCTTGGTAATACAGATGCCGATCAACGCGCTGAAGAAGTGGCCGAAAATCAAGGCGCGTGGTTGGGCTAGAGGACTTTCAATGGCACCGAATACAAGGACTGCCGATGCTCCCTACGTTTGTTAGTTGCCACGTCGGGCAAAAGGAGGCGGCGTTTCTTACATATGAGGCGACGATGCCTGGGACGTGGCGTGAGGTGAAGTAATCGGAATAATTGAAGATTCCTTGGAGTACCGAGAGGCCGCAGAAAGCTATAATGAAGGACCATGCGGCTATTTGGTATGTTCCTAATGGCTTCGGAGTCTCGGGACGGTAGCCGAGCCAGTGGCTAATCCACCGCGGGAGGCGTGAAAGGCGTGAAGGCGGCATGGGGCAACTGTCAGGATGTTGAATATATAGGTCTCAATATTGAGAAAATAGAAAAGCTGAGGAAATGATTCATTAAAAGCCTTGCGCTAGAGCTTTTTGGGAATGAGGAGAAAACTTCGACTTCGTGAGGGGAAGACTGACGTGCGGAGATGGTGTGGGGCGGCGATTTTGGTCTCGTAATAGAAATGACCTGGAGCATTCCGAACCCCTTTTGTCATCTGCATAAGCTGGTAATATTTAGTTAACTAGGAGTGCAGTCCCCGTACAAGAGCCAGTGGCATGGCAGATAATATTCGAAGCACGAATTGAATGATTTTTAGTTGACAGTAGCATTTAGTAAATGACTGTGGCTGCTAAAGAATAATGAATATTGCAATTAAAATTTGTCAAAGTAAAACTGGAGAGATATATTACACAGACGTGACCAAATTCTGCATCAAATCCCGACTCACTATATGGGATTCACCCAACGTGCCCTTCATCACAAGCACAAGATCATCAACCGCAGCCAAGACCTTGAGGTACGAGCTAATAGCCACACAGAACTTGCGATAGTCCTCATCGCGTATAAGATCCGTTGTCAAGGTAATCTCCTGCTGGTGCGTCTGCCAGAATTCAAAGCACCGCTTAAGCAGAGGCGTAGGCAGAACCTCTGGCAAAGGATCTCCAGTTTTGAGGGCCTGCTCCACAATTCCCAGGACAGCCATAATTTCACCGATATTACGGTGATCGAGGAGGCCGGAGCCGGTTGCCAGACGCGTTTGGAAGTGCTCAGGCAACGAGGTGGATAGAAATAGCAGACGGGCGAGATTCTGGTTTAGTTCTTGGCAGAGGGACTTGACTTGCCCGAGACGCTCGCTGTCGAAGGGGGAGCTGGAGAATTCCAGCTTCAGAAGCGCGACCGGTCCGTCAAGCGCACTGAGGGTACCAGCCGTATTGAATGCGAGTTCTTCGGCTATGAGACCTTCGACGCGGTCAGGTTTGCCCCAGCAAGAAAGAAGTAAGGCGTAGTGGTCAGATAGTGAGCGAATGATATTTGAGAGCGATTTGCAGATGTGTCGCGATGCGGATGGTGGGCGAGGGAGGATCTGGACGATCAAAGCGGCAGCGGACCCGACAAGAACAAGAACAAGTCGTCGCCAGAAAACACTATATCCATAGCCGGGGTTTCCATATGACGCAATATGCCTAGATTATTTTCAGTTAGCAAGTTGGCAATTGTCCTAAGGTCATGTAGTTCTTACGTATCATCGTAGCTGTATCCGACGACAAGGACAAAGGTTGCACCGCCCATCATCGCAGCTTGTAAAACAGCCACAGGTAAGAAGATGCGTCCCCACATCAACATGGTGAAGGCTACAGCCAATGCTGCTGCAAGGCCGTAAGGGTTACCATATCCATTGCCGGAGCCAACGTACCAAACCACCAGACCGGCCACACCACCGACGATGGTTCCGATGGTACGCGAGACCAATGAGAGTATAAAATCTGACATGTATACAACGAGGGTAGTTTGTCCCATGATCAGTGCCCAAAGGCCCTTTTCACGGTAATAGAAGCCTGCACTAGATGGAATGGCCGCAGGGATACCAAGAGCAATGGTAACAATTACCATGCGCAGAGCATACATACCGTCTGCGTTGATGAGCCAGTGGTGGGTGCCAATGATCGCGCGTCCAAGACCGCTGCGCTTTTTAACTCGGTATCCCCGACTTATGCGGAGACTTTGCTGAGCTGCTTTAGACTGGGCCTCCACATCATCGGGATCAGCAACAGATGTCTGATTCACAATAACAGGTGCGACGCTGTTCTTTCGGAGAACCCAGTACACAGCATATCGCAGACCCTTGGGGAGCCAAAGACGAGTCTTCTGGCGTTCTGTCATGAGAGCGACGATTTGTTCCAGTACCCGTTCCCAAGCCCCAGCCACGCCGAGAAGATGTTCTTCGAAAACCATGGCAAGTGAAATTCCTCGCACTCGATGCATCGTTGTATCCTCAAGGTTCTTCAGTTTGCCAGTTTCATCAAAGATATCCGCATTGGTCTGAATGAGACTTTCTGTGAACTCGGAAGCAAAGGCCAAGCGCTTAGCCTTGAGTGTGTCCAAGATTGACTTAAGGTGTGCAGTGTTCTCATCCATTAGCTGTTTTGTCGGGCGTCCAAACCAACGAGAAGAATTGACGGAGTGGATGGCATCAGCAACGGCAGTAGCGGCTTCTTGACAGATTGGTAGGATCTTCCTACTGGGGGTTCGAATTGCCTCAAACATTTCTAATCGAAGAGCTTCATGTTCAGGAGTTCGAAACGCTCGCACAAGACGAACGCTTTCCATCAGCTGTCGCATGCCAGCTGAGCGCGGCCGCTTTTCATCATCCTCATCTCTCGAGAAATGCTCGTTGTCAACCAAGATTTCACGAAGCTTTTCAACCTTCTCCTCGCCTCCGATGCGTGCAATGTGGAATTCCAATAGTGACAAGGAAGTGAGCGCAGCTTGTCGTATGGGCTCCTGTAAACTCTTGACATCATCAGCATTCCACCGACCGACAGAAAAGTCTAGCTGAAGGAATCCAAGCCCGGGCATGATCTTTTTGTATGTATCGATCGCCTTCATTTTCAGCTTAATCAGATCCGCCATTGCAGGTGTTTCATCCTCAAAGAGATTGCCAGCGGTCACATCCAATGGGCCTTTAATCAGCCGCGTAAGGCCCTCAAATCCATCGAGAACAGTGGAAGAAGTGGATTTCGGGAATAAGAGTAGTTGACAAGCCAGTCCAATACCAATTCCAATGGCGGCAGGCTCAATTAATACCTTGGCAATGGTTCCCTGAAACGAAGGAAGTAATGGGCCAATAGTCAAGAAAATGTCCATAATGATAGTACCAAAGATCTGGAACAAGATGAATTTAGGATTCTTGGTTCGGAATCGGGCCTACACAACCCATTAGCATTCTATTCTGCTTGTCTCGAGTTTCGTTGGTAGTTGAAATTACCAGCAAGTAGATCATCAAGCAAATAAGGCAATAATATACTGCAGTGACGCGCGCATCTAGCATGAAGCCAC
This sequence comes from Penicillium longicatenatum, assembly GCF_028827895.1. NCBI lineage: Eukaryota > Fungi > Ascomycota > Eurotiomycetes > Eurotiales > Aspergillaceae > Penicillium > Penicillium longicatenatum. Next base: position 1,628,665 of record NW_026643120.1, on the reverse strand, counting down.
TGTAGACGAGTACCTGTTCGACAGCTGCAAGGCTTTGGCCTGTTGAGTTGGCTTGACTGTACGCCTGTTGACCCAGCGCTTGCAATCTAGCCTGGGTTTCAGCTGCAGGTCGTGCCGCCTGGGCGGCCTTCATAGAGATAACGCCCCATGCCCATCCGGTAGCCATTCCCAAGATGAGCGTCAGCGTTCCCAAAATGAAGATGAATACAATGCCGGTCGGCGGCACCATGAAAAGCACGAGTCTGGAAATTCATAAGCAATAATCGCTGGTTGATTTGGGGGAGCTTAATCTCACGTTGCAAAGAAAGTCGCGGTCCCGATCTCGCGCAGGGATGGGCCGATCAAGACCAACAGCGATGCGACCCATACTGCTACAGTGCATCGAAACAGCACTTTTAAGTCGCGCGCATTGAAATGATCCAGCCATCCGGGAAGTTTGCGACGCGGTTTGGTGACTGGCGGTGCTTTTTCAGGTGGGCTTGTCTCCGCGCTAGTGGCCGGCGAGGTGTCGGTAGGCCCGTCATCATTTTGGGCGGGGGCGGACATTGGGTCTAGATGCTCCTCATCTGGGTCGAGTGTTGGCCCCAGTGATTTTGGCGCAGAAGACTTATTGCGAAACCAAGGGGGTTTGTAGCATTCCTTGTGAAGAAGATATAGGAATGAGGGGGAGATACACAATAAGCTGAGGTAATAATTTTGCCTTTTTTTTCTTGGTCGTTGAATTGACTCGTGGATCGGCGCTATTGAAGGAGCTATTTGGCCCTACAGCTACGTAACCTCGGCTCTGACATGGAACGTCCCACTCACGACGAGGATTTTCACGATCGACACTTGGCTTGCTATGTTTGTATGCATCGATCGGTCGGAAGTGAGTGCCCACAAGTAAAATATGCTGGTACACTACTGTGCATAAGGTTTGCCAAGTGTCAATTACCGGCGTCAGTAACGAATAAAGGGGGTTTTATGTCTTGAAGTAGTGTATAAGAAGAGCTTTCATTCCAAGATGCACAATTAGTAAGCTGCAGAGACAAACAACTAAGTTGAATAGTAGTTAAATAAGCTAATTATTCCAAGAAGATTATTCCAAGGCTTCGATCGGGGCCGGCCGTTGAACCTATAGGCTACAGTGGTGGAGATTCTTGAAAGGCACTGCCTCATTCAATAAAAGAATAAAAATTAAAATTAAGATTCGACCCATGTTCGACCAGATCGTTAGGGCAATGCCTCCTTTCAGTATATTGGAGAAATAAAATTCTACTATTGAACGTTAGGTTCTAGAACCCTACTTCGCTAGTACGATCATTGGCGCATCCATCTTGCTGTAGCCAACTGGTAAGTCAGCACCTAGTCAACCATAAACCCCGGAAGCCTGCGGCATCTGGGGCTACCAAGTCCAAATTGCATATGTTTTAATGTGGCTCCCTAAGAGCTAAGCGATGATATCTCCTATTTATTTTCAGCGGTGGGCCGATGTCGGTTTATGCTCGGCTTAAAGGTTCAGATTAAACACGATCCAGGTCCTTGGTGAAAAGCATAATCTCAGCCCTGGAGAGGCTCGTGCATATGTAAGTCGTGCGAAACACAAGAACGTGTTGCACGAAACACGTGTTTATCTAATCATTTTAAGGATCATCAGTGATCATCATTGATCGCGCCTCTGTTATCTCCTTTCAGAAAGTTCTCCGAGGAACTGGGAGGCAAATTTAGATTGAGGCGAAAATGATAAGGTAATTGCATTCACCTAAGAATTCTGACAGTTTCTACATGATAACGCAAAATGAGATGGCAATAACCCAATTGACTGTCAGCCCCCGGTCGGACCAAAGCTCACGCCAGGGCCCAAAATAAGTCTAAAGTTCGGATCCTTGCCGAAATTAATCTATGTGCGCCATCCTGGTGCTAAGCTGCATACAATCCTAGTAACGTGGCTAAATACCCGCGATAAACCGGGCCAGTTTAAAGACGTGCTATGACACAAACTAGACGAATATGGGCGCGATTTCGCCCCTGGGGTCTTCTGGAAGAACGAAAAACCTGACGAGTCGCCGCCTGGGATAAGTGGGGTTCCGAAAGCGTTGATCCAATGAATCCGGCAATAGTGGGGAGTGTTCCGTGGTGCGATCACGGAACCCCGATGTCGTGATTGACGCGCTTAAAGATTCGGGGAAAAGAGTTCGGAGAAAAAAAATTAAAGATCTCGCACTGTCGAAAACTTTGCTTTTTAAGGTTCCTCGGTTCGAACAGATAATATATATGGGGTGCTGCCAATTTGGCATTTGATCTGCACCTTCACCTTCACCATGGAGAAGACAGATACTATCCAGGACGCAGCGCCGCTGGATCGGTATGAATCTCATGCCAAGGGCGAGCTCGAGCTCAATGTGGGTGGTCGCGGTGCCACTCAGCGCCGACTGCGCAATTATCAGGTCACTATGATCGGTTTTTGCAGTGGTATTGGAACAGGTTTGTTCGTTGGAACAGGGTCGGCCTATGCTAAGGCTGGTCCTGCTGGTTTGTTGTTGGCATATATTCTCGTCGGCGCTGTGCTGTGGTGTGTCATGCAAAGTATCGCCGAGTTGGCGACTGTCTTCCCCACCGCCGGTTCGTTCCCTCACTGGGCTACTCGCTTCATTGATCCCTCCGTCGGATTTTCGCTCGCCATTTCATATGGATATTGTTATACGATTGCCATTGCCTCCGAAACCTCCGCCGCCGCCGTTATCGTGGAATATTGGTCAGATATAACGCCGGCCGTGGTAATCACGGTTAGCTTGGTTCTTATATTGGCGATCAATTTGTGCAGTGTGCGATTCTATGGTGAAACCGAGGTGATTGGCGGCGCTATTAAGGTGCTCTGCTTCTTGGGCCTGGTCATTGTCTCCATTGTCATCACAGCTGGCGGTGGTCCCAACGGTGAGACCATTGGCTTCCGCTTTTGGCATAATCCGGGTCCTTGGGTTGACTACGATGGCATCACTGGGGCCACGGGTCATTTCCTCGGATTCGTGTCCTCGTTCGTCAACGCCTCGTTCAGTTTCATTGGTGTCGAATGTGTGGTTATCACCGCCGCTGAGTCTGTCGATCCTCACCGCGCTATCCCCAAGGCTGCCCGTCGTGTCACCTATCGCATCGCCTTCTTCTACATCCTCGGCGCGCTCCTTATCGGCCTTATTGTGAACCCAACAAACTCCGCCCTGACATCGGGCGACGACAACGCGAACAGCTCACCTTTCGTTATTGCAATCAAGGAGGCGGGTATCGTTGCTCTGCCATCCATTGTGAATGCCTGTATTCTGGTTGCGGCATGGTCTGCTGGAAATTCTTACTGCTGGGTCGGATCGCGCATGATCGTCGCTATGACTACCGACCACCAGCTGCCCCAGATCTTTGGCCGTTGTGACAAGAGGGGTGTGCCATACGTTGCGGTTATCACCGCCTGGCTCTTTGGCCCGTTGGCTTATCTGAGTAAGTTTTCCTTCTGGCCCAGGTGTATGTTGCGGAGTATATACTAACCAGTAATAGGTCTTGGATCTGGTGGCGCGTCACAGGCTTTCACTTGGCTCCTCAACTTGAGTACAATCGCTGGCCTGATTGCATGGGCTACTCTGTGCTTCTGCTATATCCGATTCTACGCTGCCATGAAGACGCAAGGTGTCTCTCGCGACACTTTGCCGTGGAAAGCACCGTTCCAGCCATATGCAGCTTGGTTTGGATTCGTTGGTTCCACCATTATCACATTGGTCGCCGGATTTGAAGTCTTCTTGAAGGGCCATTGGAGCACCTCTGACTTCGTTGCATCATACATCGGCATTCCCATTTTCATTGTGCCGATCATTTGTTGGAAACTGTGGTTCCGCACCAAGTTCCTCCGCGCCCACGAAATTGACCTTTGGTCAGGGCGTCTCCAAGATGGAGAGATCACGCCACACAAGAACCCCCGCAATACCTGGTATGGGCGGTTTTTCGATTGGCTTATGTAAATTTATTTGCTTGTATATAGCGCTTGATACCATGTCAAAATTCAACATCTTTGGTACATATATACTCATCTCCCACCGGTTCTGAAGCCGATTTTTTATTCAGACTGAGTAAACATGTTTAAAATTGCTCTCGGAGCTTTTTGATATCGTGATGAGACGCCTTGCAACAACCGCCGACAAGGAAAGATTTGAAAGGACCCTTTTCGTAGGCATCATTGACAACTTGCGCGATTTGAATTTCCCACGGGCGCTTTACTCGGTTAGCATATCACGCACATACAGACTCCGGTTAATATCACGAGTAGTTCAGATTCACTTACAACGTCTCGCAGGCCACCATTACTGGGATCCTCGGGCTTTTCCCAAGTCTGTGTCGTCGTATTGTAGACCTCGCCATTGGTGCCATCAGGATACAGCACCAAATTCGGGGCAGTTGAAATCTGTCCAGCAGCGACTGCCTCGGCGATAGAAGCTCCAAATTTGTCGACCAGACCAGGCAGTTTGTGAATCTTCGTGCAGTTGATTCCAATACCCCACGGCGAAAGCCCACCTTCCATAGGACGAACGGCAGCGTCCACAACCTGCTCAATGGAACTTCCATCAGGCAAAAGCTCATCATCCCCGGGGAAGACACATGCAATCCAGTATGGCACATCCGTAATTCCCGCATCCTGAATAGCCCTCCGAACAGCCCGCACCTCATCGAGCCTCGGCAAAGTCTCAAAAGCCACATATTGCAACCGCTTGATCAAATTCCCTTCGGCACCTAGCACAAGCCGCAGCCGCTCCAAGTGCCATTGATACAGCTGCTCCTCGCCATCATGCTCTGCATCATAGGCTCCGCTGTACTCCTGTCCGGGAATCATGCATGCGCCGTAAGGGCCCAGACTCAATGCGATTTGTGCGCCCTCGCGCACATTCGCGCGCTCAGCAACGTCCACGGATGTTTGCAGGTACCGGCCGATAGCGGTGCTCGGGATGCCATTGGGAAATTCGGTCGTCTTTGTTCGGAGGAAGCTTTCGGGTGAGACTTGGTATGTTGCTGTGAGCAGGACGTCGGCACCTGCGACGCAGAAGTCTTTTTGGCAGGCTTCTAACGTGGTTGGGTCTGAGACGAGAAGATGCGAGGACCAGAGAGGGGTGTTGACATTGTCGAATGACACGCCGTATTGGTCTTGCAGGGAGGTTCCGAGGCCTCCGTCAAGGATTTTGACTGTTGCCATTGTGTTTTTGGGTTTGGTAAATCAAGCTTTATGATGCGATCGCGGGGTGATTGATAACTATGTGCGGATTTCGAGCGGTTACATAATCCGCCGCGCGTGCTCCATTACTCTAACCCTGAAGGCTCTATTTTGGGCCAAGTGTGAGAGATAGTTTAGGTTTAGGTTGAGATTTGACTCAATTGGGTGGGCTTTTCCGGGTTGTGGGATTTTGGATCACTGGATCTCGTTGGTCCGCTTATATATACTTACACTTATGCAGCCTAATAGTCGACTCAACAATGAATAGATCCGTGAATCTTTTCCGAGGTTGTATGACGTTCGAACGAAGGAGTATCCAACAACCATTAAAATCTGCATGCTTAGGCTCAAATTTGCTTATCAAGCAAAGGAAGGATGGATCTTCCCACAAGCACGATCCGTTAACCTCTCCTTCATGAGCACTTCATAAACATGTTTTACCCACGAACAACAAACCTGCCTGGTGTCCTTCGGATCAATAATCTCCTCGACACCGAAGGCATTTGCAGTTCGGACAGGATTCATCAGCCGCTGATACTCCTCTTCTAATTCACTGTATCGTTCTTCTTTCTTGCCCTCCTTCTCTGCTTCCCGCAGTTCATGCCGGTGTCCCACCTCGATACCCCCGTCTAGCGGCAATGAACCCCACTGCCCAGACGGCCATGCAACTTGCATAACTGGGTCCCGAGATCCGAGCATGACTCCTCCAGCCACGCCAAAGGCCCGCCGGGTAATCACATTGAATATTGGGATCGTGGTAGTGAAGTAGGTCTTTGCAAGCTCGACACCCCAGCGCATAGTTGCGTTGCGTTCGGCAACAGTACCGATTGCGTAGCCGGCTGTCATACGTTAGTCAAGCCAATAAAGAACCTTTTCCAGGCAGAGAATAGGATTGAAACTCACGGACGTCAATAAACTGCAGAATTGGAATATTCATCACATCGCACATCTTCAGCAGCCGAGTGAGTTTCTGGCTACCAGCTGCATCGAGTGCACCACCGTTTACTTCACAATTCAGTGAAATAATTCCAACAGGATGACCAGAAAGACGTGCCAATCCCCCAATAGCCGTGCGACCCCAGAGCGCGCCAATCTCAAACCATGAATCCCGATCAACAACAGAATTGATGATCACTCGGGGGTTGTACATTCGTGCCTGACGACGGGGAATTATACTGCGCAATGCCAGGTCTTCTCGATCCTCGGGATCATCACACGTAATAACTGGTGGAGCATCAGCTCCAGAGTTGGGCAAATAACCCAAGACGGTACGAAGCTGTTCGAAACACTCGGCTTCGTTTGCGGCTAGGTTGTCAATTGTTCCGTTCGTACAATGAACCAGCGGGCCACCGAGATCTTGGAATCCAAGACCCTCTTCAAATGTGGCACCTTCCACAACCTTCGGACCAGCGTTGAAAAGTGCGCCAATATCTGCCGCCATGACCGAAAAATGGCAAGTGACTACTCTTGCTGCGCCGAGACCAATCTATAGCAATATGAGCAAACCAGGGCACCAAAAGAGTTACATCTAGAACACATACCGCAGGACCAACCACAGCACCCAAATTTGGAATGCCCATATTCAGTTGCTGGATTGCAGGCTTGAAAGGCCTCACATACGGAACATAACTCCACCCTTCCTTCTTGATAGTCGTCACACTCCCACCTCCAGAGCTCCCATCTACCAACTTCACCACAGGCAGCCGCAAAGCAAGAGCCAATTTCTCCACATATACTGTCTTCTCGGAACTAGCTCCATCCGCATGTCCAGACCGAATACTAAAGTCGTCTGCTGTAAGCAGTACCTTCCTGCCCCGGAGCGTTCCTGCGCCCTGGACATTATTGCTAGGAACAAAAGTCACGGGTGTCTCGCGCATTGGTGCCGTTTTCTTCCATGTTACTGTCCCAGACACAGAGCCAATTTCCTGGAACGAATTTGGGTCAAGAAGCTGGTCGATACGCTCGCGGACCCATAGTTTACCAGCTTGCTTTTGCCGGATGTAGCCCCGAGAATTTGGGTCTGGCGTCGCAGCTATTCTGCGCAGCTCGGATATTTGACTGAGAACATCGGAGTGATCTGCTGGGAGATGGGATGCTGTAATTTTAGATTTTGGTTTGGCGGTGGCTGGCTTATCTGTCTTTGGCGCGGAGATGTGTGAGGAGACTTGATTCAGCCGCTGTGTAGCTTGATCCTTGCCATCTTTGGAGAATTGGTTATCAGTGTCTCTTGCCATGGCGTTTATTTTTGTAATTATTATCTGAGTCGTGGTATTTATCTCGGAAAACTGTTTTAAGGCAAGCAAGGGGTAGTGACTGGTTTTGTTTGCGGCTATCTCGATGAGGGGGTGATTGTCGAACCTCCGAGGACCGAGGCGCAATCATGCTAGTACTAAGAGCAACCAGATTTTGAAACATTGCTTATTTAAATAACCTCACTTCCCGGGGTCATTGCTGAAATTCAATATTGTCATTCGCTAAGAACCCCTAGAATTCAACACATAGATCGCTTGGCGTATTGCTTACCCCGGACTTTGCACCGATGTCATTCCCGCACTCTCGGCCCATCAAACGACTGCTGGTCGCGAATAGGTATTACCCATGTGCCCTGACAACCCAATAATGCCATAAATCTAATAAAAATCACCATTAGGGGTGAAATTGCTGTTCGCATACTCAATGCTGCACGGGAGCTTCTGGATCCCGTAGAGACAGTTGCTATCTACACATCAGACGACCGTTCGCATTGTGATCTGGGGCATCCAGATCGAGCAGTACAAATACCAACCCCTGCTTCCTATCTGGACATATCATGTCTGGTAGATATCGCACGGAAATACTCCATCGATTCAGTACATCCAGGATATGGATTCCTCAGCGAGAGCGCGGAATTCGCGCAACGCATGTGGGACGAAGCGGGCGCTATCGTCATAGGACCAGGCCCGGAGAATCTTGCTCGTACAGGAGACAAGCTTCAGGCCAAGCAGCTAGCACGTCAATGTGCAGTTCCCATACTGGAGGCTATGAGCCAGCCAACCGGTGACGTCGGCGAGGCGCGGGCCTTTGCTAGACGAGTTGGCTTTCCGGTTATGATTAAAGCCGTCGATGGAGGAGGTGGTCGGGGTATTCGCCTTGTGCATGAGGAATCTGAACTCGATAATGGTATTCAGCGGGCTATTGGCGAGTCCCCGTCCCGCACGGTGTTTGTTGAAAAGGCTGCTGTGGATGGATTTCACCATGTTGAAATCCAGGTTATAGGTGATGGGACTGGTCAAGTGCGTCACTTGTGGGAGAGAGACTGCAGTGTGCAGAGACGATTCCAGAAAGTCGTGGAGTGTGCTCCTGCGCTGATGCGCGATCGAGGCCTGGTTTCTCAGGTGATTGACTGCGCATTGAAGATGGCGAGCAACATTCGCTATCTGTCTCTGGGAACATTTGAGTTCCTGGTCAGTGAGCAAAAGGGAGAATTCTATTTCCTGGAAATCAACCCGCGACTTCAAGTGGAGCATACGATCACAGAGTCTATCAGTGGCATAGATCTAGTGCAGACCCAACTTCTGCTGGCCCATGGGAAGACATTCAATGAGCTTGGTCTTGGCCCAGATGTCGACTCAAGCGCCCCGCCGCCGGCAAATTCCTTCTCCATACAGCTCCGGTTGTGTGCTGAAGATCCAGGAAACAACTTTGCACTCAGTATTGGCAAGATTACCGAGTTCAATGTCCCCAGTGGGCAGGGAATTCGAGTCGACACGCATGTCTCCAGTACCTCGTCATTGGTTGTTGGCTCCAACTTTGATAATCTACTAGCTAAAATTATCATCACAGGATCAAGTTGGGGTGCAACCGTTAGAAAGGCCCAGAGAGTACTTACTGACACTAAAATATCTGGTGTCAAGACTAACATCAGCCTTCTCCGAGGCATTATGGCGCATGCCGATTTCATGGCTGGCGATACTGATACCCAGTGGCTGGGGACCAAGCTGAAAGAAATTTGTCAGTTGGGCGAAGATATCTCACGATCACTTCGCGATCAACAAGGGCCTGCTAGCTCTTCCCAGCAATCACTGGCACAAGGCGGACTACCATCTTCGAATTTGCTGTTCCGCAAGGGAGATGCATGGTCGATCCGTTTGGAGCCACTTCACAACGACACCTCACAAACATCAGCCAGCGTTGCACACCACATGAAACTATCTCGAGTACTCCGCAATGACTTTCCCACGTCACTCGCAGCTGAGATTGAATACACAACGCCAGAATCCAAGACAGCGATTCCTTACCGAATGCAGCTGGATGCCACTACCACCGCTGCTTCGGCATTAGTCTCTTCCTCCCACCGACGTGGAGATCCGAGTAATCCGCGCCATATAATTCTGCCTCTGTCTGGGAAGCTTATCGAGATGTTAGTTATCCAGGGGGAAGATGTTGTCGAGAATCAAGTGCTGGCCTTTGTCAAGCAAATGAAGATGGAACTGGAAGTGCGCAGCCCTCGAGCTGGAAAGGTACATTGGGTATATGAAATGGAGAACGATGAAGAGGATGTTGCGGAGGGAATGTTGCTGGTTGAATTGACGGAGCCACAAGAGCAAGAACAACTACGAGGGAAGCTATAAAGACAGTCCAAATGGAAGTGCAGCCTTCTTTGTGCTGAATATGAAGCCTTAAATATTCTCTCCTTATATCAACCAGCATCATTGGTCTAGTGGTAGAATTCGTCGTTGCCATCGACGAGGCCCGTGTTCGATTCACGGATGATGCAAGCCTCTTCTTTTTTGAATACTACTTTTGATTTTTTTTTTTTTTTGGTTTGCATGCAGTGTTGTGGGTTCCGCTTATCACTTATCGAAAATCAACAAAGTTCGAAAGGACTCCACTGATATGCATCGTTCACGTGGCTAAGTGATCAACGACGTCACCGCTATTTCCCTCCTCAACCTCCACGAAACACACTCGACAAAATGGAGGATCTAAATCTCTACATCCTCACATCGAACTGCGCACGTACTATTATTGATGTCGATCTGTTTGCAGACCATTTCTTCGATGCCCTATCCGCAGATGCGCGGGGGCTGGGCGCCCCCGAACTGATCGTGCTCTCACTCCAGGAGATCGCCCCAATCGCATATTCATTTTTGGGTGGAACCTATTTAACACCATACTTTGATGCCTTTATAAAGACAGTCAAGAAAGCGACTGCTAAACTATGGAATGAATCATACGTGAACCTGGTCAAGGACCATACGGGCATGACCGGATTGATGGTCTTTGCGCGGGCAGATATCGTTGACAAAATCTCTTGGGTTGACACTGCTCACGTTGGATTCGGAATCCAGGAAATGGGCAACAAGGGAGCCGTCGGAGCACGGCTGGGTTACGTGGCGGAGGGTCATCCATCCAAGACGGTGGATTTGACATTTGTCGCGGCTCATCTGGCGCCGATGGAAAATGCACTGGAGCAAAGGAATCTGGACTGGCAAAGCATTGTCGAGCGGCTTGTTTTCTCCCACAAAGGCAATCCGCTGAAAGCTCTGGGCCAAGGAAACTCTGATGAGAGCACTGCTCTTCTGGCAGATCACGAGTCATCGCACGAAGCGGAGACCAATCGCCATGATCTCTTCGCGCCCAACTCATACCTCTTCCTGGCGGGAGATCTAAACTACCGCACGTCAGATGTCGGCCCATTGAAGACAGATGTCGTTCGCTTTCCTCGACAAGGTGTCCCTCGCGACGATCCCGCGCACTATTCTCACCTTCTCAAAGAGGACCAGCTGATGCGCGAGATGCGCGAAGGGCGCTCGTTTCATGGGTTGTCTGAGGCGCCTATTGACTTCCCCCCGACTTACAAATACTCCGGTGCAGCGCAGCAGGCTGCGCGTGCCAGTCTCCTGAGCGGAGAATCAGAGGCAGAGTGGAAATGGTCAAACCACCGCTGGCCGAGCTGGTGTGACCGAATCCTCTACCTAAACAGTCCCTCGTGGGCTTCGGGAGGAGGACAAGTCAAAACACATGCATACGACGCACTCCCTCTCTTCCCGCACTCAGATCACCGGCCTGTTGCGCTGGCTGCGTCTGTTCCTTTGAGGCCTTCGGACAGTCCATCAGCGACAGATCACGAGGGACCTGAAGCAAAATCGGTAGCTCCATTTGCAATTGACCCCAGCTGGCGATCTCGGAGGGATGCGGCTCGACAGAAGGAGATAGTGGTGGGATTCCTCGCATATCTAGGTTTGACCTGGGAAGGAAATGGCATGCTACTTGCATCAACACTGGGGCTTGTTGGTGCATGGGTTCTGCTTCGGTCTCTCTAAGGTGTTTTTCATATTACCTAGATGCTTTAAGTATGGGATGCTTTAGGTATGCATGTATGTGTGGAGTATTTTTCGGGTTAATCTTCCAATCAGGGTAAACCCCTGCCATGATACTATGAATGATGTTTTGTGAATTTCTTCGCCCACTTTTTGCCCTCGTTACCCAGAACTTTTCCGAAGTGGTGAGATGGCGCTCATCAGCCACCGCCATGATCTCATACCTAGCGTCCCATCAGATAACATGGGCGGGTCGGCGCGACAAAGCAAAATAGGGAAATGGACAAAGAAACCAAAAACAGGGTTTGCACCCAAAATTAAATTACTCCTCTTTCATCCGAGATTTTCCAAGGTCGTGGTCATGACTTAAAAATTCCGTTGGTCACTTGACCTGAGGCGTCGCTCCAAAACGGTCTGGATGCAGACAATCCCCACCATAAACTTTCTGTGGCTGGATCTGATGAGATTGAAAGCACCACCACTCAGCCGATGAGGTCACCGGCGTTTTTATTCAGGCTAGGAAGCTCACCTCCGATTCTCGTCCGATTACCTAGCTGGAGAGAGGTGTCCTCACCATAGTCAGGCGATGCTCCGTGCAGCATGCATATCTGACCAGTTGCAGTTGCTGGCCATCATGGTACGGTCCCAAGGTTTGATGCCCCGCTTCCTTCGGTCACACGGTCTGGTTACATGGAAGTCGCAGTAAAGAGTAAACAGCCTCCTCTTCCCGGGTTGGGTCCTGGTCCTGATTCTGGATGGTGTGGGCCAAATCCCAAGGCTCGTGTTCCACCGCCCAGCTTCTATAGCTTCGAGCGATCTTCTAGACCTTTCGCACGGGTTCCCGCTGTGGAAATAAGGAAACGGGTATCATAAATGATGAAACATCCCGGAATTATGGTGCCTGAACCAATCAATACTCGGCAACCCAGCCCAAGGTCCACATGTTCCCTGCGGGCCACTACATCTTGCTGCAGCTGCCCTTGAAAGCCGACCACGAACACAAGTACGTGTACGATGTAAGGCAGCTACTCTGACAAATCCAGGATACGTACCTTGGGACACCTAAATTTACGGTACTTTTTTGCTCATTTCTTATCATGCAAGATGGTGGAGAAGCGGCAGTTAAGTGACAGGCGGGATGCAAAACTGGGAAGTTGCTTACGCAGTGTGCCGTGACATCCGCGGATCAAAAATTTCCATCAACAACTTTGGAAAGCCAGTCAGATGATCAGTTTGAGCTTAATTGCCTCTTCTCATCACAAATCTTCCAGGTGCTTATAGTCAGTGTCGTGGACCTCCGCGTAGAGTAGTGTGCGACACGCGGAGCTGACGAAAGCGTAATTTGCCCAGCACTTGGCTTTCTAGGCGGTTCAAAGAGAAACACGTAAATGACCATTGTCGAGATCAAGCGAATCCTAGTAAACGAAACAGATATCGCACGGAACAGATATGAGAGAAACCCCCCATTATTTTAGTGAGGCAATGTCTTGGCTGTATCATCCAGAATAAGCTTTTGGGTCTCATAAATCTGTTAAGCCCGGATAGCCAGGAAAGCATAACACTGGTAGTCTAGATCTGACGTCTCGGACAAGGCCGATCCCACCCGTAATTCAGTTTCTTTGATTTTTCATTTTTTTCCATCTTTTTAAGCAGAACAGCGGATGTAAAGGTCGGGCTCCACTACCTCCACAATGGCAGAGCGCAAGTTGCCGTGTCAACCCATGTGAAAGTGAAATTGAAGCTGAGGTTTCAGGCAGGAGAGTCTGGTCTCACCGGACAATTGTAGCGGTGATCGTAGCACCATAGGATGGTCTTCGAGGGCTAAAGCAGATCGAGAACTATTGAGATTTTATTTTATTTTCTGTACTATCTTATCACTAGGGGCTATCACCACCACTCGGGATGGTGCAATTTTCATAGACAGAAAGGACTATGGAGCTTACTGGTTCAGAGCAATTGTCTAGTAATCAAGCAATAATGACTCCCCAGATCGGCTCCAAACTTACAAGCCCGAACGGGTTAATCCAGTAAATCATTAGGACCAGTGGGGAATTTCCACAATTCTAGGATTCCAGAACACTACCGCATAGGAAGATTCTTGGATCGGAGTCTGGAACATCTGGAACGTTGGAACCTTGGTTCTTTTCGAGATTGATACTTCGGTTCCTGTTTGACATGATGTACCAATGAAAAATCACATAAAATTGAAGAAGATAAACAGATTGCACTGTAACTTTGTAGATTGGGCATCAACTCGAAACAAAAGAATGACCAAGGGGGAGATGAAGGTGACATGATAGGGCCCAAAAAAGGGGTTAGAAGGGAGGAAGCGAGGGTCCGTCACTTTCCAGCGGGATCGGACAGCTCGGCATTTCGATTTTTCCCAAAGAAAAAATTTCTCAGGGAACCGGAAAACCACTCAATCTGATGCATAATGCATCTCATTAGCTTGGTGTTTCGAAAGACCCGGGAGCTTCCACCGTTGCGAGCTCCACTAGGGAGCCCTGTAATCCAAGGTTGAGACTGCGAGTCATTCCAGCACGATCCAGCATCATGCACCGTACCGCACACCGCGCATTCCTTTTCACCCTAGCTGCTGCCCTCATTGGTCCACCCCTTCCAAACCACAGGGCCGTCATGCATCGATGGCCAGCATCTGAGTCGATCAGACACCCGCATGGCTGGGTCGCCGAAGGCGGGACCGCCCGATCTGCCCTGGACGGAGCTTTTTTGTGATTTTGTCATGTCTCCTGACAAAAGCAATGTTGGGTCCATTCTAACCCACTAAAGGAGAGAAAAAAAGAAAAAAGAGAAAAAAGGAAAAAAAAAAAAATAGGAATTGATTTGCCAAGGATATAGTCAAACGAAGCGACGATAGGGTCTGGATTTCGGGATTTAGTATTTTAGTATTTTACCCCTTCAATATAAAATACATTACATAAATTTCCGGCTATATGATACGGAAACAAAAAACGGGAATAACCCCATAACCAGTCTAAAGTTCACTTCATGTCGTATGGAACCCTAGAATTTTCTAGTTTCTCCTTTAAGTGATGTGTTTGAGCCTCTGGATATAAACCCCCTTCCTCCCTTCCGCAAAAATACCTTGGGTTGCTTTTCTAGCTCTAAGACCTTGAACCGCCGACGTCATCGCCAAATTATTTTTTGGGGTTTCATTTTTTTCTCTTAACTAGTTTGATCTCCGCTGGAGCCTTTTTTAAAGTTCAAAAGTGCCTAGCTCGAATTTTCCTCCCCTTTTGGTGGATCGAACTTCCTTAAAGGAGATTCAGACGGCTTTTTCCAACCTTTTCCACCTTCACTTTTTCTGCTTGCCGCCTCCAACTTTACCTTCGGGATCTCGCCGTGAACCACAAGCAGAACCTCAATCACCTGCTCCAGCTCCAGTTTTGTCACCACCTCCTCCCCGCGATTTGGTTCCATTCATCTACCAAACCTACCCCCGCGATCCCCGCGAACTACAAAACAAATTACCTTCACCTCTCACAATGTACTCTTGCGCCAACTATCCTCGCGGTTGCCGGGGGCGTGTCAATAAGGAAGGCACCAAGTGTTCTGACTGCAGGGTATGTTCACCTATATTTTCTCTCTCAAGATCTTTGTGGCGCAAAGAGAAAGCTCGCGGTGACATTCTCTGAGCAATCCAGAGAAGAAGATTGAAGGAACAAGAAGAAGACAAGAGAAAAAGCTAATGTCACTGAATAGCAACTCAACCTGCGACGCCCCGGATCTGCCTCTCCATTTGCGCAACCACGCAATTTCAAGCGCCAACTTCCCTCAGAAATGCGCGCTGAATTCGCGATCAACATGTCCGAGCTGGACATGTAATGCAGCCTCAGGCAACCTCCTCCAGAAACCGTCTCCGTTCAAAACCAAAAAGAAAAAAAAAAAAATCTACCCATCACACAAAATCACCAAAGCCGCTTTGAGGCCATGACATGATACTGGGATGGGGATACATCCTGTAGGTTACAGGCTGGAACTGATTTCCTAGGATGTTGAGACCATTCCCTGAATGCTTTTTTTTGAACTCTCGTCTTCTACCTCATATGCATCGCCAGGCGTTTCTCTGTTCTCACGATGGCGGCCATCTCTCTCTTTTCTTGTTGTATTACTTGCCCGGATACTTTCGCTGCTGGCGCAAGCGTGGCGGATAGACACCTTGCATGGATTACCTAGGGCATATCTGCCACTCGGCAGTGGCGCAAGATGGATTCTTTGATCTGTCGATCGACGATCGAACTTTCGTTTCTTTGTCTTATTCTTTCGCATACTTCCTATTTTTCCTTGTCGGCGAATAGCCATCGTTTTGACCGTTATCTTTTCTTTTTAGGTCCTTCGTGACATGATGCCATACCCCCAGTCTTTGTTTAATGTTTCATGGTTTTCTTTTTGCTCCCCCAACATTTTCATGTCCTGAAAGGATCCTGTTTTGCTAGATACCTCATCGCATCGATATCATGCTCTCACCATGAACTGGTGACCATGTTTCATTTTCATTACATTTCCTCGTAACTAGACCTTGAACGTGCTACGGAATTCCTGTCACCTGGAAACTTGGAACCTGGTCACGCAGGTTAGGTTCTAGGCCTCAGATTTACTGACCGCAGCGTTTCACAGCCCGTGCCTAGGCCAGCCCATCTATTAATGGGACGTAGCGGACAGCCCCATTGATCGAAACTATATTCTCAGCCGCAAAGATGACACGGTGAGACGCAGTAGATCTCATCTGACTTTAAAATGGTCCCAATGAGCCGTGCCCAACGGCGCACTCTTTTTCCTGTTTCGTCTACATGCAGGCAAACATCACCACGTGCATTACCGTCTTCCGGGTGATTATCTTTGCATGCGCCAAAAACGAGGCTCATCTTGGACCCTACAGGGGGCCTTCCAGCCCCATCGGGCTTCAAACCAAGCCAAGGGGGCGCAAGGATCAATACGTGCTTGCCTAAATATTAATAAACCTTGGAAACAAAACAAATCTTCTGACACTCGGAAATGCGGTATCATAATAAGATTCAATTTTGCGTTTATACTAGGCTAACTTTACTTCGCAAAGCGGAAAAACAATCCGACCGCTGCACTCCAGATTCAGCTAGAAGATAAAACCTCCGGTACGATCGGCCCCCAAATAGAAGGTAAATTCCAGCCCTGTAGTGCTTCTAGCGCAATAAGAACAATGATTAATTGATTTTTATTTGACCCAGCCCGTATTCCTGCTGCCTCCAAAATACAAAGCACGGTAATTAAACAAACAAAGCGCATATAGAAAACGACTGTCAATCAAACAAAGAAAAGGAAAAGAGAATAAAAAAAAATTCTGGCCTGATCTGACAGCCTAAACCAGCCCAACTCATTTTTCCACCCTCCACTGCCCTTGTGTATCCACCTAGACCAAATCAAACCAGACCAACCCAACCCGTATTCTATTCCTCGATAGCTGCCGCCGCAAATCCAAAGCCAAAAACCATACCTATTTACGAAGTTCATACATAGTCAAACCATACTATGCAACTTATCCATATATACCCACGCAGGTACAACATCGGCTAACATGTTTACTATTCAAGAACTGGAGCCCGGGGACCAAGATGGCCCCGGGCGGAAATCCGATCGCCTTACGAAACGAAACCTGAACCAACGAGAACGCGGACGGTCCCCACCTGCAGGCACGGGCATTTGGAGACCCGGGCACATTATTGAAAGATGGACGATCATGATTCAAATTTATCTCCGCGGATATAGGGATACTGTGGATACCATCCAGTATCGGATTTGAATGAATCCGGTTTCCAATACAGAGTTGTAGAGGCTCTATGTAATATAGAGAAATGGGGAAAGGCACTCCTTACATAGGGAGTTCATCTCGCAAGGTTGACTTTTATGGGGTAAATCGTAATTTCACGCATAACATCATACGGGTGGATTGGACCTCGAGTGGAGGATGAAAGGACCGAACGCATACTTGGCATTGTTGATTGGTTTCAGGGCTGGTTGCTGCCGATTCAAGGAATTTCCAGTCGGGTTTCCAGCTCAAGCTTAGATCTATTGTTGACTCGCATTATACTTTTAGGGGAATTGTTTCATCTTAACCTTTGGACCATTATAGGTTTGGGGATGAAGCTTTTCCTGATGTAAAACATGTGTCTTGGACGTCAACGAGTATGAGAGAAGTGGGGATCCCAGCCCTGGAAGGCATATCCGTATCTGGGACTTTTCCTTTTTTCCATCAGGCTTCTACGCTTCCTTAGCGTTCGCTTTGTAAGTTAACCCCTTTTTCCCGATGGATTCGGACGGCTCAGCCACAGTCAGATCAGTTTGTTCGCTGTTTCAGAGTGGGCTGTGGGGAATGCGCTAGCTCCACTTCTTCTTCAGGGGACCGTGTCCGGAAGGTTAGGACGATGATCATTGGTGTTATGGTTTGTCGGTGTGGCTTGTAGGGGGCTTGTTCGCCCGAGCTCTAACTAGTTCGTTAGTGTGTAACTGTCATGTATTTACCAAACGGCTCAACGGTTGGGCTTTGCGCTTATGGGGTCGTATTGTCGATACCAAGCCCTTAGTGCTTTTTAGTGTCTTGTTAGTGACCGCGAGGAATTTTCGAGACTGTTACCTGTCTGAGATTAGTCCGGTTATATCGGTATTCTATTTCATGATTTTTATACCAGCCTCCAGCGTCCAGGGTTAATTTCGTGGAAAAATAGATCACCATGTGGATGCCCAACTATTATCCTCATGACCGGGCTAACGGTCAACGGTCTGGGGCCTAGGTTCTGTGCCGCCTAAATTAATATTCTAATCCTTGGTCCTAGACTGGGCTAATGATAATGACCGGCCTGTCCGTGAGTCGGGTTGCTAGTCCACACAAGTGCAGGATTCGGGGCCTAGGATTAACGGTGACTCGTTCGGACTTGCACGGTGTGGATCAGCGCCCGGTGGAGCGTGTCAGACAGATGGCCCGGTGTCACTGGGAAGATCGCTTGTCTGGTTTCCGATCCTTTCTAACTGGTTCGTCATTACCATGGAGTCGGTGATGCTAGTTCTATGGTGAAACGGCCCCTGGTTTGTGCCCTTTAATTAGATCGGGGACCAACGGCCTGTTCCCGGGGTGAAAGCCGAAGTCGGGCTTGGTGCGAGTTTTGAAACCTGGGCTAACCCGGGATTTATACCCGAAGAACTACTAAGGAACATTTTGGCCGGAAAACTTTAGTGTGAGATTATGATATAACTGATCCCAAGTCTTCTGACTCTTTACTCGGGCGTCTCTGTCAGCATCTTCTGACACACCCACTGTGAAGTCCGAGTATGCAACGACCAGTATTGCTCGTTCTCCAGTTGCCGGCACTTGTCAGTATTGGAGTTATCGCTACCAACCCCGTGAGCCTCACCTAGAGCCTCAAACACCACAACCTGATCTCTCATATGTAGATCTAGCAACGGTGGTCTTTTATCCGTAGCCTTGGATGAGCCGCAACCTTTGTAAGAGATATCTTCAATGAAGACTTCCAGTACGGCATCAATGTAGCTTGCAGCCTCGGCTTGGTCCTTAGACCGAGTGTCACCTCTTTCATGATGCCTTTGTGCTTCCTTGGTGCTTTTGTGTTTCTTCTTTGGGGAGCCCGAAGCCCATTGGCCACCAATCCAGCCATCAGTTCCAATTCGGAATCCCGTAGACGTATGAGCCACAAGAAGAATGTACACCCGACTCATGTGCGTAGTGGGCTCCGATGTGTGGAGTTTGATGGGCACCGATCGGATATCAAAATTCGATGAATCCATAGCCTGCAGAGCCTTGCGTAGACGTCGACAAGTCCGCTGCTCAACGTACTTGCGAACTGTTTGGGATTCACCCACTAGGGTGCTGTCTGGTGCGAGAACAGTGAGATCGATCTGCGTAATCTTTCCTCGCTCGTGGTCCATTAGATTGATTCGTGGGAAGCGAGTATCGGGGACACCCTCAGCATTCACCATTGCACCCAAAGGGTGGATATGGAATGTGACGGTCCCCATTTCAATGGGCCCGACCGTCCATCCACGCTTATGTAGGTTGATGGAAAGAGGAGGAAGACCAAGGCGGGCGAAATTGGGCGCCATGACTTGAGAAGCATAGTCGTAAGATGGCGAGCTGGTCCCATTTGTTCCACCGGTAATAGTCACTTTTACGCAATTCGTCCCTGCTCGCGATCCAACGTGGAGGAGGTAGGGATACAAGGCTTGGAAGATCAAGAATACCGATCCCGGTGTCGGTAGCTGAATGGTGTATTCAGGCTGGACAGACAACTCCGACAAGGAAACCAAAGGCGACTGATGGCCTGTTTTCGTCGAGGTTGACTCCTCGCTCGCGGGAGCTTCGGGCTCAAACGTCACGCATTTTGATCCGACTTGTCCGCCAGTAACTTTGCTGCGGCTGATCTCGGCCAGTAGTTTGACCGCCGCTGCATGGGAAGTCTTCAGTCCTGTTTTCCCTCCTCTATTTCCGCGGACGTGATCTATCGTCACTGGGCGGCTGGTGAGGGCTGACAGAGCTAATGCATTACGAATCAATTGTCCGCCCCCCTCGAGCGTTCGCCCATCAAGCTCAATGTGGCGTGGCGATCTTGGTGGGGGCTTTGGGGAGGCTCCACTGGAGACCGTCTCTGGGCTCTGGAAGCTTGCCATTTAGGAATGGGGAGCGTAATGGGTGTTTATGTCACTTACCAATTTTCTTTTAGTGGGCATGTTATCAATAAATACAAATGGAAATATCCATTCTTCCACAACGCTGAAGCTTGCGAGTCGTGGTTGAATCTTAGTCTGAGTCAGGGAATTGTCGCTGCGCCTTGGCGGGTGACTCACTAGCGAAAGAGCTGCAGGTTGACCCTATCGGAACTCATATGTTGCTTATTGCTCAGAGAGACGCTTTGAGGCTTGAATATCGTTTGTAGCCAATACTATTCCATTGTCCATGTTTTGTTTTTCATCTTAAATTTACTACTACACTTGCCTAGGTGTGTGATTGTATACCTTGGAATTCGGTCAACAGGGGCATCGCACCTACCATGGCATCCCACGCTCTTTCCTTTGTATTCAAATTGGACGAAAATGTCACTTCTGGCGCAAGGTGTAGGACTTCTTCGTTTTCAAGCATCTTCACCCGTGTCGTACCACGTACTATACAGACTTTCCTAGTATGTTTTCCTCATTCACTACCCGGGACCGACTCCGACGATCCATGTCCACTCGCTCGATGCGACGAGCCCATCCACCGACAGAGACAGAATATGTTGATACAGAGGTCGCTAAATTACATGCGGCTACGGCTGCCGCACGAGCAATGCGCTTGAGTGAAAGATCTTCCATTGAGTCCAAAGGTTCGTACGATCGACTAGGCGGACCCGGCAATGTGGCCATTCCAGGAAGACGCCAAAACACCAGCTTGCAGTTAACAGATGGCGGTCACTCCATAATTACACCATTTGCCACCACTCCGATGACACCTCGACAATCGGAGAGGAACCCAGCTGCTCAAATTCATCACGAGAACCCGGCCGTGTTGCCACCAATCGCGGAGTTTAAAGGGATGGATGGCCGGGACAGCTCGATTCCTTCATCTTATCGCCGCCTACGAAGGGCCAAGTCCATGTTTTCTACCAGACAGCGATTGTCGCACTTGGCATATGGGAAGCCGCCCATGCCCCATGGCAGCTCCCCTGGTCCTGACTTCAGTCCAGAATTTGCAATGCCACGAACCTTGAGGAACTCAACATCCTTTGTTCGTGGCAATCATGAAGTACCCCATGCGATTCGACATGCCAAGAGCCAGGATATGGCCATTCGGCTGGCTCGCAGTCAATATTCCGAGAATAGCGGCAGCCCAGAAGTGCAGAACAGGCGCTCTTCATTCTTGTTGTCCCGTCGCAAGAGGGAACACAAGCCATTCCGGAAGACTTTTCGGACTCCAAGTGATGCGAGCGGAATGGATCCATCACCTGGGCATTTTAGTTCGAGACTCTCTCATGGCAAGTCCCGCACCTTTTCTGCGTCCATCAAGCTTGGCCTGAAGCGTGTGTTTGGGTTCTCAAGGCACGTCGAGCAAGCCACTGAGCAGTCAGCTGAGCCTCCGAATGAGCTCGGCCCTCGGAATTTGTCAGAGAATGTGATTAATACAGACGACATCAGCTTGGCCGATCATTCTGAAGATATCCATTATAGCGGAGATTCAAGCCCACTGCGAGTCATACAGAATTCTCCAAGTCGTGCTAGCCTTTGCACCATAGATTCACGCAAAACTAGCCGGACTACCTCAACTGCGGCGCCGACAGTGGCAGCACGAAGAAAAGGACATCGGCAATCACTGTCTTCGGTAGAGGAGCATGGTGATCCAAACGAGCAATGCTCAGATATACCTGCTTGTGATACTGGAAGCCGTCTGTCACCACCACGTAAGAGATCTAGCACTCGCAATGTGAACGGATGGTTCAACACTCAGGATCTATATACAGCCTTGATGCAGCAAATTGGACGAAATGCTGCACAGAACCAAGAGGAGGTTGTGTTAGGTACTGTACCAGAACATCGGGTAATTCCAGAGCGTGCGTCTTCCGCTTACTCCCACCGCAGCTTACGTACTGTTCGCCGTGTTTCCAGCGAGGGGTTAGCGACCTCTCCCGAATCATTCGCAACTGCAAGAGGTGATTCATTATCACCACAGAAATACCCACGATCTGCAGGGCATTCTCGGCCACTCCGGGCTGGGGCTCGGGCTAAACTTGGACAAGAACACACCCGGCCTCGAAGCGCTTACTCGAAAGGAAAATTGCCACACTCTGCATATATTGTGGATGAAGACTCGGATGAGGAGACAGGGAGTGTGGTCATTGCGCACTCTGAATCAATGATGGAGCCAGTATCTCCGACAAGTGTTTACTCACGAACGACTGGAGGTGATACATCGACCAAGAATCTCAGCATGTTAGCCGCGCCGAGTGCAGGTGAGCCAGGAATAGCGACAATTTTTGCTTCTGAACGAACTGCCTGGAGCTCACCAAATCATGTCAGTCGATCCCGGCCTTCAATGTCAATGGTACACCCAAGTGCAGATTGGCAGCAATGGATGAGCTCAGAGATTGAAAGGATCGAAAATGCGAGTCCTACAAAGGAGCATTTCCGGGAGGGTGCTCAATTCCAGGATGAAGATGAAACCTTCACCGACATGCTTCGACAAACATCTCTTCCAGGCCAAGCGTTGAACAGTCCCTTATACAGCACGGACGTACAAGATGGAAATCCACAGCTCCTAGCTGGTCCCACGTTGTCTCAGAGCAATTACTCACGACCATTCAGTCGGTCCTCCAGTGTGCGAACTATTCTGTCTTCCCCAAAGATTGAGCCGGATCAGGCGACTAAATTGCCTTTGAATGATGAGATTGATCTGACACTTCACCAAGTTCCAGCTGTACCATCCTGGTCCAACGGTGTTGCCGATTCACCTGTGTCTCCGATGCGCATCAGAACTAGCAACACGATTCAAATTCCCGAGTCACCCACTCCACCTCAGAGGAATGGTCCCGTGGTAATGAAACGAGCCTGGACTCAGGAGCAGGTCCGACGGTACTCTGCTCGACGGCCAATGACGAATGGGAAGCCAAATTCATTCCGTTCCATGAGGTTACAGCGAGATCTTCAGAACAATGAAAATACCAGACAAGGAGAGGAGCACGATGAAATGATGGACGAGTATCACAAGCTTCAGGATATTCATTCCACCATATCCAGCAAGCGCATGGTAGATATGTTTTTGAACACTCGCCGTCGCCAGATGGGAATGGGGACTCCAGCAAACGAGAACGATGCGCCCACGACTGATGAATTTTTCATTTGAGATTCCAAGTTTGGCCTGTCTGAATGATTTCAGATTGGTCCAGGAGTCATCCCGCGCAGATTAGATATATTTTTTCCGCAGAGTCCTGGTGTGAGATGTGTCAGTCACCTTTGTATTTACTTATGATGCCATAGCCACAACGTGTAGTGATACCGAGGATTACAAAAGCATATTTAGTATAAGTTCAATGCTCATTTACATCCAAGTTTATTTAAAACCTGACAATAAAAAGAGAAGTTCCATGAAGTGGAAAGAAAAAGCAAAAAGAAATCTCTCCCTCGGGGAATCGAACCCCGGTCTCCCGCGCTTATCGGTGTTAATGACAAGCGGAAATCATGACCACTAGACCAAGGAAGATGAGATAGTCGAGTTTCCGCTCGACCACTTGGTGCTGATTGATATTAGTGTTTCTAACTTAAGCCACATAATCCTCAATATTCTTTCGAAGCTGCCACTACCCCATTCAACCACTCAACCTGGGGTATGCCACGCGCCCATCTTCTCAGACATCTAGCTAGCCTCCGCATACATACTAGCTATTCAATTTAATCCTAAATCCTAACGACTTTCCATCACTCAAGCTTTGTTCATGAAAAATGCATATATTTTGAATAGATGTAGATATACGTAGTGGGAATTGTAAACACAAGGGGAATATAGTTAAGGCACCAGCGAGGCCTTTTGTGTGAGAAAAAAAAAAGACATCATAGGAAAGAAAATAACGAGTGAAAAGCATCGCCGAGGTATGTATAATCCACCACCATATTTGATATCGAGGCATATTAGTGATTTTCGTTTATGCGGGACTAATAGGTCCAACGAAGGCAAATGAAGCAGTATCAGGCACGAAAGGGTATGTCATCACTTCACAATGTGACATAGTTCGCCGGGAAAAATCCCTGGACTCCCTGCAAGTCACCCTCCCACCAGTCGTCAGTACTCTCCGTTTTCCTCACCAGCTTGATCCGATCTCCCTCCCGGAAAGACAAATCATCAGGTCCCTGGCCACCAAAGTCATACAGCGCCGTAACGAAAGTTGTAGTGGGACGTGGTGGCTTGGCCGGTTTGGCCGGCGGCGGGGGTGGAGGTCTCCTTTTCTTACCCGCCATGCTGGCCAGGGGATCCGTTACGGCAGGCGTGGGCGAGATGAATGTCTGGTGGTGATCGATCTTCGGACCAGCGGGTGAGAATTGGATCCCTGATGGCTTCGGCGGTTTGGCCGGCATGGGACTGGGGGATCGTTTGTATGAGTGGACGGGCATTGGCTCCGAGGGTACTGGTGGAGTGAAGTAGCCACTGCCTGCTGTGAGGGCTGTGCTGGATGAGCTCGCTGCTGAGATGGCCGAGACGCTGGGTGTGAAAGTGTTCACGGACGATGAGGGAGAAACGGGGCGGGAGGCCTCGAATCCGCAGGGTTTGGGCTTATTGAACATATTTGGTGGTGGTGCGGGAGATTTGCTGCGGCTGCGCATGTCACTGCCTCTTGAGGTAGCAGAGAAGCTTGTGAGGCTGCGACCGCCTAGCGAGGGCCGTTTGCCACGTTGTTCTTCTTGGGCCTCGTTTGCTCGGCGGATGGATTTGCCGTGTGCTAGGATGGCAAGACCTTCGATGTCGCTTTGAGAGGGCTTATGGGCCAGTTCCCAGTCCTGGATTACATGGTCCATGGGTGGGGGTGGGGAGGGGAAGCCTTCTGCTTCGCAGTAGGCGTGGAGCACGGTGTAGTAGAGTGCTAGCATGCGGTTTTGGATCTCAATTTGGGCGTCAAGGATGAATGGGACCAAGGAGAAGAGGAGGGAGACGAGGGTGGGCAAACGTTGGCAGAGATCCTCGTCCGCAGCGCGATAGATCTGCGATTGATTAGTTAATGTCTGAAGATATGTTCAAAATTCTTTGACTCACCTCCTTGGCAGTAGCAAGATCGGCCTCTGCCTTGGCGAGGTTGGCATTATCGCGCTCGGAACGCTTCGATTTATGGATGAGACCATCTACTTTGCTCTGGTAGCGTTCAAAGTCGGTCTATTTGAGACATTGATGTTAGTCATACAGAATTGAGCAACTTAAAGACTCTTCGAAGACGAACCTTTTTATCATTCCGCTTCTTAATGGTCTTCTTCACGGGCGCCAGAAAATCCTTCGCCGATGCCGCGGGGCGTATCATGCGGGAGTCGACTTCAGTGAGCTCTTGCAGCATGTCAGTGCGCAACTCATCGTATTCACGGCGCATTCGATTGGTGCGCGCAAGAATAGCCGGTGGTGTGTTGAACGCTTGTCTCTGAGTGGGGGTCTCCGAGGAGCTCGCGATGGGCGCATAGAGGCCATCGAACTCGTCGGCCATGCGACTCTGGAAAGTCGCAATAGAGCTCCAAGCATCGCGCCAGGCTTTGGTGGAATCAATAATCTATCTCGGCAGAAAGGTTAGTGATGCGCCCCACGTCAGCACGTTAAAAAGTGGCTGCCTACCTTGGTCAAGAGAGTATCAGCGTCCTCGAAGTCCTTCAAGAGCACGGCGACTTGGCTGTCATCGGCCGTGCGCTTGGTGGTCATTCGACCGAACTTTCTTTGCATGCTCAACATGGCGGGGGATTGAGCAGAGTGTGGTCAAACCGTCAAAATGAGGGGCATCCACGTTGCATAAAAGTAAAGCAGAAAGCACCAACGAAATAAGGAAATCAGGTATCACCAGCTGACTCAATGTTAGAAAGACGAAATAAATTGAATGAGAAAGGGGAACAGGCTGTCCCCTCAGATTGTTTCAGCCTCGCTGCGGCTCTAGGGCCCCCTCTTCTCCATATGTAGTCTAGCATCTATTTTTGTTCGGGTTGATCCGTGCTTTCCCAGGTCCAATTGGAAGATTTCCACAAATCAGGTTCTGTTGAGTCACGGGTGTGGGGAAGGGTTCTATCTCGACGAATGAAGCTCACTTACAGCGGGATATCATGCACGAATCAGGGATTAAGCAGGGACTTGATGGGTCGAAGGATCAAGGACTCGGAAAAGAGATAATTGGATTCGGATCATGAACTGATGAATGTGAGAGATTGAATGGTTCCAAGTATAACGCCAATGTCAATGCTTTCCAATGAAACCCCAAGTAAAACAAAAGCAAACCATGGATCGCGCACCGTTGGACCTTGATTGACTTTCTGCCTGACGGAATGGGCAGCCCCGCTGTTCCACGCGTTCAACCGCGAAGCTTCTTATCCCGCTGCACTGCCTACTACACCGCCCGATTACCTGGCACATCTACGTCAGTCACATTGCAAATATTTACGGGATGTGTGTTTATCCCTTAAATGCTACATGACACTACATGTCCACCCCCTCATCCTCCACGCGAGGCCCGGGCCCAAGCCCGGGCTCCCAGATCACCGCCTCAGTGGTCAAGTTTCGGTGCTTGTTCACGTATGACCTGCGCCGCAAATCAAAGCGGTGGCAAGATGGGTACCTTAAATATCATGCGTTCAATAAGCGAGCCATGGTGTACGACGAACAGGGCAACTACATTGGTGATCACCACTGGCGATCGGCCGAAGAGGTACAGGATGGCGATGAGCTTGAACTCGATAAGGGTGTGCTGATAGAGGTGGGGGAGCGCATGAGTACCACACAGACAGACTTGTCCAATCTTTTCGAGAAAAGGAGATCTAGTCAGACATCGCCTCGATCTAGAGATAACAACCCAGGTTCCGACTCTCAACCGCCACGTTCGTCGACCTCAATCTCCACGCCCACATACACGCCTACGCCTGTTCGGTCCTCAGGCTCGTCGCATCCCTTTCGCTCTTTGAATGACCTACTCGGTATCAGAAAAACACCCATTGGACACCTTTTGTCGCCGTATGAGGAACGGCATGGACCTCCGCCACCGGCGCCGTCGCCGGCGCCGCCAGCACCAGAGCCCGAACGGCCAACCAAGCGAGCAAAGACATCGACGGGAAAGACGACAAATAGTGTTCCATCCGAAGTGGTGGATTTGACAGTTCCTGAAAATGGACCCCTGCTTCAGTGTGCGCCAGCCCGGGATATACCACACCGAAAGGACTCGAGGCCGACAATGCCACCACCGGAGAAACCCGTAGCTATAGCAAGGCTACCAAGTACTTCAGTACCGACACCTATTCAACCACCACCCACAAAGCCTGCAGTGAATCATGCCCTCGTCACGGACAGTGCGGTCCAGGGCAAACATCCGGAGCGACCTGCGGCACGAAGCCAACAAAAAGACAAATCGCCAGCTGTCCCAGATGCTACCGTCGCGAAACCCGCTGCCCCACGTATGACGATCCAGAAACCCCGCAACAAATTTATGTACAGTACTCTGCAGCAACAGCCGTCTTCGGTGCCATCGACGACACCCGCTGAGAAACAAAGACGTCAACCCATTTCAAAACCTACAGATTCCAAGTAAGGACGCCCTACACGAATAGCCAATGATCCTCGCGCTCATTATTTACAGTAAACAACCAATTCAAGCATCAACGAGGGGAGAAGCAGAGCCAACTAGCACAGAGTTCCTGCCTTCAGACGCCACCCAATATGCCCTCGAAGATATAGCCGCTCCCTCAGGCTTTGAAAACGGGTCGAACCTAAATCAAAGGCCGGCAGACGCGCCGCGAAATCTACCCGCAAGACGCTCATTCGATGCCCCACTTCGCAAGTCTCTCTCTGATCCAAGCGCTTTGAATAATAAGCCTAGTCTTCAAGCAAGGCCGACTCCTATGCGGAATGCCATGAGCGCGGTCCCAGAAGAGTCTGGTGGAGTGCATGAAGAAGGTCCCTGGACCGCGGAGGCGTTGGATCTATTCGACTTTTGGCCTCCTGGCCGACCGAAACCCGTTTGATCTGTCTCGGATGTTAATATTTGTATTTCTTATTCTCTTGATACCCGTCCCTGTACATGTCCAGGTTATTTGATTAATGTCTACGATGATACCCCTATGGAAATGAATAGAACATACAGTCCATGACATACTCGTCATGGAAATCTACAATTGATCACCATAAAATTAGTTGGACGCCTCTATAGCCCATGTAGCAACTAGGGCAGCAATTGTAATTCAGAACAGTAAACTTCACGTGTGCATTCCCAGGTACCACTCGTTCACCTTAGGCAACCCAAGAACGTCAAGGTGCTTGGGGAGGGATGCCCACTGAGACGGCGACTTTTCTTACTTATTTTCCCGGCTCGAAGAAAGCGCTACGCATGTTGGCTTGAACCAATGTGAGGTCATATGCTTTACAGTACCTAGAAAATCAGGTACGTGCATAGCATCTTGTCTAAATTGCAGCTACCGCGCTAATTCGTACAAAAGCTAGTAGGGTGTCCGACTAAATTTGTTTAATTGTAGATCTCCGTAAAGAATTTGTTCTATGCACCGCAACTACGTAAAACCCACCTGAACGTGAAACCTAAGACACCACCCCCACCCAAAACTGAATGAAAACTTCTTTAAATACTCTTTTTGGTCAAAATGCCAGAAAGATATGGCATAGCCGACCATTCAAATGACCTCTCCAAGTCAACAGACTCCCAACCCCCATCCACATCCGCAGCGCTCTTCAATGCCCGCTCCGTATCCCGATCCAAGCAGCAATCCCCAATAAAAAACCACCATCCGAGCAGCATATAAGTCGCCTGGGCTATTCTTGCAAGAATGGACCCCTTCGGCGCCGCCCAATCATTGACTATATGCTCCGTAACCAGCAACCGGCCACCAGGCTTCAACAACCCATACAACTCCCGAGTCGTCTTCTCCATATCAGGAATAGAACACAGAACCCGCACACAGAGAATGGTATCAAAGATCCCATTCTTAGGGTTCGAGTCATAAGCCTCCGTTACACCGGTCTCCGCATCCCGGAGAGCAGGAAGGAGATCCTTAGTAGAGACACCGCATGGCAAGATATGATATTTCTCAGATACGCCCTCTGAAACTGCCTTCGCACGCAGTTCACTATGAAGACCGAGACAAGGCTCTGCGCCGTAAAGTGCGGTGATATCTTTTGAGCGCAGGAGTGGCATCTGCGTTCCTGTACCGGGGCCGATATCAAGGACAACACCGCGGGATGTTTTAAGAATGGGTGGGATCAGGGCTGAGCTGCCGACTGGTTCGGCGTTTGGGTCGCCGCGAGGTGCTATTGTTCGAATTAATTATTTTTGTTTCATTTATCGCAGTTCTCCTCTTTGCAATTCATACGAATGTAGGGATTAATTGGAATGGACTGAACATAGCATGACTCACCACTAAACTCAACCCAGAACTTTCCAAATGCCTCATCTCTCAGTTTTGTAGTTTGGAAAATGGGGGCAAAGACCTGGCCCCGGGTGAACACTGCGTCTTTGCAGACGCGGACGTAATCTGGGTAGAATTGTCAGTTAATTTGTATTTTGTTGCGTGGGTTGGGTTGTCTGCATTGAGTATCAAAATAGAGAATCAAACGCCGAGAACGGGGAACCGCCGTCAATGTGGGATTCTCGTAAGCGATGAGCACAAAAAGACAGAGGGGATTTCAACATGGAATTGGGGACTATGGAATAGCATATATGGGGAAAGAAAAGCAAAATTAACAAGGTATAATGAGACTCGGTGTGAAAGGAGCCAGAGCGGGATGGTATCGAGGAGCAGAGTAGATCAAAAGCCGATATTGTACATACGAGACATGGCCCAGAACATAAGTTGGGCTGGCTCAAGAAGGCCAGCCAACTGTTGTCCCAATGGGGGAGGAGCTTCATTCGACATAGCTATTTGGTTGCAATTGGAGTAGAAAATAGAATAGAGAAAAGAAAGATAGAAAAGAAGAAGATCCATATTTGAGCAGCATAGGTAGACGATAGGGCGTGATTGGTGAGGGGAGGGTCACCTGACGTGGAACGAACCGGGGAGCGGGAACTGCAGATAGATTCATCTATCAGCGTATAGACACTAGCTCAAAACCGAATGTATTTCAGTCCTTGGCTTTCGATGAATCACCACTAAAGCCACGGCTACAAGGGACTGACTGCTGGATCTACAGGGAGCTGAGTTAGGAGAGTGATTATTGCTCAAGTTGCCAGGTACCGAGGAGAGCATGAAGGAGGGCTAGAAGGAGAAACCGGATGGTTCCCGGTGAACTTTGGATTTCACATATTGTGGTGATTTTCTATGCTGAATTGTCTCATCTTGGATATCTTGATTGGATATCCCGATATCCAAATTGCGGATCTCCATTCATTCAATCTCTGTTGTATTTAAAAGACCTAGGATACAGTAGAGTTCGAAAACAGATTTCCCCCAAGACACACACACTTTCCTTCCCAGCGCCCCACTCCGCTTGCGCTAAACTTTCTTCGGTCAGGAAAAGTCCCCACCAGCCTTTCTAGGTGTATTCCTGGTAGATCAGCAAAGTTACCGTGATTACAAGTTCTGGCGCTGTAGAAAACGCCCGGCGGCCACACATTATAATTCATGCGGGTACTTACAGTGATACAGCAAAAGTCCTAGGCTCGACAAGGCCTTACCGTCTTGTCTCGATGTATCATGAGTAGATTATTCAACTTACCGTAAACACGGTGAGAGTCGGACTCAGATTCCCTGAAGGATACTCGTGTGGTTTGTTGGCACGGCACGTGCCTGAAATCACTCTCGTCTATATTTCTCAATTTGTAGGTACGACTTCGTATATCTACTTACCTTTTTATCTCTAGAACGACTGCGTGACGTACGATGCTGTGTATTACCAGAATGCAGATAACCGCTAGTTCCCGTCCCCCTATGGCCATCTATTTCCGTTCTCCACCATCAAGATCCCAACCAGAAGCAATGTCAAGCTGTGTTAAGGAATATATAAAATATGGAAACTACAACCACAGAAGTCCTGGATAATCCAGCAATTGAAGATGATCCTTGCTCGGATGGATATGTGCACGCTTCTCAGATCTGCTCAGCGAGTCTCGCGCACCTGGTTCGTACTGATCAGCAAGTCACCGTCAATCCAAAAGACCCGTTTCTCCACTCAGATTAATGACTTCGAATGGAGAATATGGAGAATCGATGGAAATATACTCAACCTGCTGTTAACTGACTTTCCTTTCTCTCTTTCCTGCCAAGGACAGACTGTATAGCTGCTGGTTCGAGGTTCATGACTTGCCTATGACCAAAGACGCCTCGACCTTGGCTCGATCCGTACGAAATAACGCAGGCTGGCGCAAGATGCTAGTCCAACAGGCTCTGGTCTCGGATATTGGACTTTCTGAAATTTCCAGCTCAAGGGGGAGGCGATGGCGCCAGAATCTCTAGTATCCCGGTCAGTTTCCAAGCAGTACCTTGATCTGATTTCCAATTCTCGAGTGGCTAATATGTGGAGTATAGACTGATCAAAAGATGCAAGAGTTTGGACACTATAGACTTCGGATGGCCTCTTCGAGGTTTTGGCCAAAATTACACCATTCTCAAACCAAGACCCTCGGTAAGGTAAGATCAGGAACTGCTCATTCATCAAGCATCACCCACTCCACAATATTCGACGCGGGTACAACCACCTTTGGCCGGCCTCCATTGTCCTCTGGATCGACAATAGGTCCACCCCCGCGGCAGGTATTGTGACAACCGTCTCTGCATGGTCCTCAGCTGTTCCCCAATCCCACCAGTCCAACGTATTTCCCTTGAACTGGTATCGGAACTTCTCGCCGAATTGAGGATCCTCGGGTAGCCCGTCTCCGTCCGCTTCCATAGTCCAGAAGTTCGTCCAGCATGCGCCGGGAAAGAGGGTTTGGAATCGGGTGCCTAGATTCTGGGAGACATTTATCGGCTGGTCGGGATCGCCCCAGAGCCCCCATCGACAGCCATTGCCGTAGAATGACTCCCATTTCTCCTCTATCTCCGAGCTCGGCTGATCTGGACCGGTACGGCGATAGACGCGGAATGCGCCATCTACCGGGCTAAATGCATAGGTGTGGAATGTAATCGGTCTTGGTTCTTCTTTGCCTGTTGTCGTAGTACCACTACTGTCTGAGAGACCGTGATAAGTGAGTCTGATATGGATCCTCAGTCGCCCATTCAGAGTCATTGTTGGACTACAGCTCATGTCAAGGCTGAGGACAGGTGCCCCTGGACTATTTCATATATTAGCAGGGGAACGACTGAATGCCACTAATCAGACACTCACACTCTCTCACACGCCTGGAAAGGCGGTGGTGTAGCAGGGTGTGGAATGGGAGGTGGCAGCGCTTCTACCACCGTGAAGGTGAAGTGCGCACCTCCCGGAATCAGGACCGGTGGCCTCTTGGGCTCGGAAGCCTCTTTTCCTACCTGCGGCGGTTTGCCCCAGCCCCAGTGGGCAACTTCTTTACCTGTCCAAAGCAAGTCGTAGCTGTGACCTGGCTGTAACAGCTTCTTCCAGGCACCAGGAATGGACAGTCTGTGGGTGACCGTATGGCGATCATGAGTCTCCTTCGCCTCCCTTGTCCAGGACGAATGTGGCTCATTCGGAAACATATGAAGACTTCGGCTCGGTTCGTATATGGGCTGCTTCTCAACACCAATTCTCTGGAGAATCTTGCTATCTGGATCATGGTGTAAGAGGATGAAGTCATCCAGGGCAGGGTCGATTGGCAGAGGGGACCAGCGCAGCCAGCATGGTTGGTTGATGTCGTTTGAGCTATCGCTCTCATTCTGATCGTCGCGGTCATTAGATTCATCACTCATAAGCCTCCGAAGATGGGACAAGAAATAGTCTTGAATCTCCGGCTCCGTCCAGACGGTCGGGCAGCCATCCAGCTCCAGAACCACCTGTGGGGTATCGGGCCTGTCTTATATGCTCGTTAGCGGATTATTTCTGCTCTCTTTGTTTGAAAGCCTGCAGCAGGTCACATACAGCTTATCGCACTCTCTCCACTTGACGTAGGAGTCCCGCTGGTCGTCCATGAATATATGGGAAATGTTAAGGTGGAAGAGAGGAAAACCGGAAGAGGGGAGCTAATTCCTGATATACTATCTTCCAGCCGGTAGAGCCTCCATCCAAGACACACTACTTCGTAATCCACTTTAAACCGGTTAACCCCATCAGATATCACGTATCCTTTCCTGCCTACTATCTTCAACTATCTACTTGTTAAAACCTTGATGCGGGGAGGCCACAGCGAGTTGAGGGCAACCGAGAGCCAATCACACTCCGGAGGCTACATGCGACATCACGTGCAACTTCTATCGCTCAGGCACGTCACAGAGCCTGAGCAGAACATTGAGGAGGGCAGCCAGAAGTGACCTCCGACTACCCGTGCTAACCTATAGCCTTCGGCCGTTTTTCTGCCCAGCGCCGAAACCTGTAATTACGGTAACTTTGCTGATCTACCAGGAATACATCTAAAGAAGCTTGTGGGGACTTTGCCTCAAGTTTAGCGCAAGCGGAGTGGGGCGCTGGGAAAGAAAGCGAGTGTGTCTTGGGGGAAATCTGTTTTCGAATTCTACTGTATAGCGTCTAACAAGAATGAGACAGACTGAGTAGAGTTGGAAGGAAAAGAAAGAGAAGGGTTTGCATTAAAAACAGAGGGTGTGGGGGAAGGTTCCTCTCGGCCGCATCGCGCCTTCCGAAAACATTTCCTCTTGATCTGACGCCATTGACAAACATAATTTGCACCTGGCTCATTACCGTGCACTCCGTGAGAATTACAGGAGGCAACCTAGTTATCTTAAAAGAAAAAGCATATTTGAAGGTAAGGGTCGAATAAATTTTAGTATGGCTCAAGTTCTGGTGCATAGTGCACAATGAGATAACGACATCCAAAGAGAGTAAGAGTGAATCCGGACAGATAGTCACATAGGAATTATCAACAGGAGAAAAGGAAAAGTATGCAATGTAGTCTGATCAGACAGGACCGTAGCTGTAATGCAGCACAAAGAAAAGGAGGGACGATGACAAGAGATGGTGATAAGGTCTGTAGAGACGAACAAGGTGGAAGAGAGTTGTAACGAAAAAAAGGAAAGAACACCAATGCGAGTTGGAAAAATGTATCAGCGAGGGGAGAGCTTCCGTGGGACTTTGGTTTCCAAATCTTCCAAGAGGCATTAAGAGGTCCAACAGTATGTCATGTAAGGGATTTGACATGAAAATCCACACAAATCTGACATTGAGTCGGAACGAATACAACGAAATGCTGGTTGAACAAGAGAATATAAGAGACTCGTGGCCATTATATGAATGCCGCAGGCCGTACTTTGTTTGAGGGCCTGCCCACAAACTCGATCAAACCATTACTAAAATTTTTTAGTGGTGGTGAGAGTGGCTGCGATCAACCCGGGGGCTGTAGCGACTGGTGCGGGAGAGCGAGCCAACGTCGTGTTTGCCATCGCAGCAAGCACGGACGTTTTCAAGCCGATCTTCTTCCTCCGCTGCATGTGCGAAATCTTCGATGCTGTCCTGGGCATGGATGCTTCCATTATGCACACTCGAAGCCTGGCCATTGCGGCCCTTCATGCTAGCAATCGATCCACGGATTGAACTAGTGAGGATGGTGCTAAGTCGGGATGATGAGCGCTGACGCTCTTCGGGGACCTGCAAAGACGAGTTGGGAACCGGAGAGCTAAGGGCAGGTGAAGCACGCCCGGGCGTCCCTGTGGACCGCATGGACATGGCTGAAGTTGCTCGCTTGGGGGGTGGACGGAGTGTACGGCTGTTGTAAGATGAGAGAGACATCCGGGCTGTCTGGCGAGACCCAGACCGGAAGCCTGGATTAAACTCATCGATATCATCCAGAGTCACACTATCGTGATCCTCACAGTGACCACTGTCCTCTCTTGTTAGGAGATATGTCAAGGCATTGTACCAAGTCTCATGTCTTTGGCTGGTACTGGCAGTAAATCGAAGTCGACGCCCAGGACTAACGACCTCCAAGCTTCTGCAATGGAGGCCTGGAGGATACGGGTTGTCATCTGCAACCACTCGCACAGCCTCGATGGGAATACTCTTGGTTCGAAGCTCACTCTTTCCAGCGGTCTGAGGATCCTTTTCACTCCAGTATAAGGTACGCGTGTACGGGTGAACCCAGAAGTACCGACGATGCCGAGTGTTTGACATGTCGGATGAGCCGGTCTTCCGCGTGTATTTCCAGAGGAACTCACCAATCATGGTTTGAGTGATGGCCTGGATCATGCGAGGATCGGTGTTGGGTCCGTATCCATTGGGCATAGGTCCAGCATGGGGGTTCATATTGAACCGCTCCTCCAGCTCCGATGCGAATGATGACACGGATGACCGCCTTGACATCTGGCTCTGGCTTCCTCTGCGCATGCGTGGTTGAGTAGAAACAGTCCGTGCTGATCCAGCACGCCCGCCTTGTTCATTGGGAGTTCGTGGGGCCGTTTGCGCATTCATGCGATAAGCAGAGGCCGGTGCAAGGGGAGGTCCCATCACGCCAGGTGATGCTGGTGGTACGTCGATAGATTTCTTTTCAGCAGCCAAGATTGCCTCACGGTGATCAGTGGGCAGTGGAGGGTGAGCACTTGAGGAAGACATCTGGCTAGTGGCAGTGTCTGGTCGCCGGATGGACGCGGAAGATTTGGCTGACGACTGCTGTTGAGGACGGGGTCGAAGCTTAGGGGTTGCGAATGGTGACGCAGCGGTGACGGCAACTGCTGCCATCTCCCTTGAGTATTTGCTATCAGCAGAAGAGGCAGGACGAACAGAATCACGATCCATAAGAATCTGGTCAATCTGCTTGGAGGAGAGGATGGTTTGCGATCCCTGATCTGTGTTGACCGAGCTGACTGGTTGTCTTTGCAACGAGTTGCCAGTAATATCATTAAGAGCCAAACCTGCGCTGGCACGTCGTTCACTAGTGCTAGTGGTAGTGCTAGCACGGCTTCGAGCTACCTCGTTAGGTTCATCTTCGTACACAGCTACGGCCGCACCAGCAGCCTTGGGCTCTTCCGCAGGGTCTGTTTGGATACCAAATTCGACCATTGAAGGAATCACGCGTGGTAGAGACTTGACTGGTTCCGTTTGGACAGAGTGCAGAGAAGCAAGAGAGGAAATTGGTGGGGGAGGGGCTTCAAATGGTACGAATTTGACTGGTTCAGTTTCAACAGGACGCAGGGTAGCAAAAGAAGGAATTGGATGAGGAGGTATTTCAACCACTTTAGGTGTGACAGGTTCCGTGAAAGATGGATCTAGCCAGGAGATCTCCAGTTGTGAAGGCTCAGGTTCTGGGACAGGCTCCGGGAGCTGTGGCATGGTGGGCTCAGTATGCAGCGAATTGATCAGGGACATCCCCAGCTCGGGAAGATGTACCTCCTTTACCATCGGCTCAGGCTCTGGGATGACAGCCGGCTCAGGTTCGGGGATAGGCTCTGGTAGTTGCGGCACAACGGGCTCAGTATGCTGCGAAGAGATCGAGGACATTCCGACTTCGGGAATGGGCATTTCCTCATCGACTGGCAGAGGTATAGATATAGGCTCAGGCTCTGGAAGTTGCGCCTTAACGGGCTCGGTAGAGTAAGTGAAGAGAGAAGATAAGGAAATTTCAGGCAATTCTCGCACAGGCTCAACTGGGATGATAGGCTCAGGCTCTGAAAGTTGTGCCTTCACGGGCTCGGTCGAGTAAGTGAAGAGAGAGGACAAAGAAAGTTCAGGCAATTCTCGCACAGACTCGACTGGGATGATAGGCTCAGAGACCGTTGCAACTACAGGCTCAGTGGATTGTGAAGAGATTGAAGAGACAAGCAGTTCTGGGAGTTCTGGCACAGGAGGATTGTGCTCCACGGGCTCGGTAGACTGCGAAGCGATGGAAGAGACATCCAGTAGCGGTATCTCTGGTACAGGAAGGATGTGCTCCACGGGCTTGGTAGCCCCCCCAGGGAAGTATGCAACACCCAATTGTGGCCATTTGGGTAATGAGGGGAGAATTTCTTGGGATGCGATCGTCGCCATGCCCAATTCCGGTAGGTCAGGCTCGGCTTGGATACCCGCCTCG
Organism: Penicillium longicatenatum; assembly: GCF_028827895.1. Lineage (NCBI taxonomy): Eukaryota > Fungi > Ascomycota > Eurotiomycetes > Eurotiales > Aspergillaceae > Penicillium > Penicillium longicatenatum. The sequence goes on along the minus strand of NW_026643120.1, from coordinate 1,591,322 downwards.
ACTTGCTGGGTCCCAACAGAGCGTTCGTCCCAAACCATCTTTGGTGGTGTAGGAACATTCGACAAATGATCGTCATCCAACGCCGAAGGTTTACGAGGTGTCCATTCCGTTCCTGAGCTGACCATTTTGGGGGTTTGCTGTTCTTCAGTAGTAAGCTCCCTGTCTCCAGTTGCGACATCTCTCCGTGGAGTGGTTGGAAGGTCGGAAGCGGCAACTCCAACAGCAGCTCCAACAACAGCTCCACCGATGGCTGCAACGCCGACTGGAGCGTCAGGCTGCCAAGGATCGGTCATCACACCAGAATCAATCATGACAGGCCTACTAGGTGAGTCTAGCATGGCATCAGAGGGGCGGCGAGAGCTTGATATAGGCACCATGCGTGGTGTTGAAGCGGGAGAAGTTGCGACAGTCTCTTCATCTTCTTCGCCACCTTCCAGTTCGGCAAGTTCGGCGAAAAGACTTTGTCCCCCTTGGGGCACAGATGCCTGCTCAAAGCTCGTTGCAGCAGAATTCCGTGCACTGGATGGACGGCTGCTAGAGGCCATGGGTGCCTCTCCAGAGGGGCGGATCCGCCTGACAACACTTCGCTTCGACTTGACTCGGGGACGAGAAATGTGAGCCTGGCTGGGAGAAGGGTATCCTCCCTCTTGGTCATCGTCATCGTCTGACGTGGAAGCCGAACTATGATACGAAGTGCGATCACGAGCCTTGGCCATTACCAAAGACGAAGAAACACGCTGGCGTGGGGTAGTCTGGACATTGTTTTCAGTCTCGGTCAAGTCTGCTGAGTCGCTGCTGTCATCCGCCATGCTCTCCACACCCGTCTGGAATGCTTCGCTTTCGGTTGTGGTTGCTCGCTCATTAGCCGTTTCGAAGCCATCCTCGGCTTCTGTGGCGGTCTGGTACACATCACTAGGCTCATCAGGGGATTCACGACCAGGACGACTGCGAACCGGTGCACCCATGGTGAAGCGAGTTGGGCTGATTTGACTAGCATTGTCTTCCCAGTCCGTATCGTGGAGCTCGTGGAGCTCAACGTGTGACTTTTCCTTACGGCCAGCACCCAAGAGATCTGGACGAGCCGGCTTGCGGAAGGAGTCTTCCTTTTTCTTCAGACGTTTGTTAGGCCCTCCGTTGGGAGCTGCAGTCTCACGGCGACGCTGCTCAACCTCATCTCGGGCCTCTTGCAACATACGCTTGAGCTCAATTTTCTCTGTCTTCTCCCGATGGATCGTGCTCTTCAGGTTCTGGATCATGCGGTGAGCATGGCCCAATGAACTCTTCAAGGTTTCAGACTCAAGATGGCCGTGTCGGGGTGTGAATTTGTTAGGAGAGGGAGGCGGAGAATTGTCAGGAGTCGTCTGTTCAGGCTCATCATCGTTGTTGTCATCGTGAAGATCTCGGCTACCTTGCGACTCATGTTGCCGAATGCGCATAGCAACAGCCTTCGCCAATTCTTGGTTTTGCGAGGTCAACTCCTCCAATTTCTTGTGGAGAGCAGATTTCTCCAAATCGCCAGCATTCAGGTTGCGTCGCAATAGGTGGATTTCCGAGTCATTGGCTTTCTGAATCATGTCCTGTTCCTCTAACAGCTTCGAATTCGTTTGTCGCAGCTCCTCCAGTTCTCGCTCGACGGCAGTCTTCTCCGCATTCGAAGCGCTCAAGCTGCTGGTAAGTCTTTTCTCACGTTCCGCCGATTCTTTCATGGATGCCATCAATTCATGAGTCTGCGTCTCCAGGGCCCAATTCTCGTCCTTGTAACGCTGTTCGCTGTCATCCAAGGCTCGGATCCGCTGCGAATACCCTTCTGCTTCCAGTTCCAGGCGCGATTTTTCCAAATTAATGGTCTTGATTGACTCATCTCGCTCGGCAAGAAGCCCCTGCAATTGGCGCACTTGTCCCAACAAGGATGTGGAAATTTCTGTCGCAAATTCAATGTCGTGGACACGGCCCGATGGCTGATTTCGTTGCTTGCGGGATGGAACGCCGACTTTGCTGGGAGAGTTGGTCGCCTGGCCGGCGAATAGGGCGGGGCTGATGGGAGACTGATCCAGTAGTTAGATGGGCTGAGGTCAGGGCCGATGGGCACGCGATGACAATACCTTTACTTCAAATCCCGGGGTGCCCAAGTGACCCTCATCCGAGCCTCCAGCCAGTCGCTTCGGGGCCAAGATTGCGCGCGTCGTATCCCGCTCAATCTCGGCATAATCTCGCTCCAAGTCGGCAAGCTTTTGGCGCAATTCCGATGACATCTCACTTTCATCCTTCTGCTGCTCCAAATTTTTCAGATACTCCTCCAGTTGTCGCTGCTGCTCGATGAGGGCAGTTCCCACTTTGGATGTCTCCTCAAGTTGACGTTCAGTTTCCGCTAGCCGGGCGGCTAGGGCCCGTTTGGCCTGGGCTGGTGAAGAGGCATTGATGTTGAATAATTGGGTATCAAACGACGAAAATTGGTGAGAATCGGGAGGGGAGGCGAATTCCCTTGCGCTATTCGAAACGAACGGGTCCTCCATCATTGAGGTAAAGGAGCTGTCAGCTCCCGCGTCGTGTGCGGTCATTCGCCAGACGTTGTGGACGTCTCACACGGCTTCTGGATCCCCTTTTAGTGCCAGAGGATACAGCGGCCGCTGAGAGAATTTCGAGATTCGCGCGTTCTTAAGATAGATTAGATGTTGAGTTCACGTGCATCGTTTGAGGGATCGCCGCGCGTTTTGAATGAGAGGGGTGTCGGAGTGCGCTAATTCAATGACGAGCCGGCCAGCGACCACAAATCGTCACGCTCCGCAGAAGCAAAATCGAGATGCGACGGGCGAGAGGGGAGAATTCAAGAAAATAAAAGAGAAGAAACCGCAGTAAAAACCGTCGCGACGAGCGAAGGTGGGAAAGGGAGAGGGGGTTAGAGAGAGACAACAAACACCGAGTACCCGGACGAATCAGTGCGAAGTCTGGTTGGGCGAGATGAGTCGGCGCGCGTGGGTGATACAACCAACCACAACACGATCTGCAGGTATTATCACGCACCACTTCTGTGTGTTTTTAGAAATTCGACAAAGGAAAGAAAAGAGCAGGGGAAAGAACAATGATTAAACAAAGAAAAGAGCAAGTAGGAAACGTAAACAAGAAAGGACAGAATAGAGAGCGTGTGGGAAGAGAAACGAGAGGTGAGTTGGTGGGTGGGGAGAGAGGAGGGAGAGAGAGGACCACGACCGTAAGGCACTATTATTGCCAATTGGGACCGGTGTTTGAGATCGTGGAGTGATCCTCGCGCAGTGACATCTTTTACTATTGAGTCTTGACTGCGGCTCTATGCAAGGTATTATGCGTTGTGTTCTCTATTCGCAGATCCAATACCTCTTATAGGGAACCATGGTAAACGTTATTATTATTATACTCTGCAGCGAAACTTAAATAGATCACATTGTACGTACTGTAGGTACGTACTGTACAGGTAAGCAAGACTAATTGTGTTGTTGTTGTCATTTTCCCAATGTGGCGTTGTTTGCAGCTGTTTGCATCGATAGCTTAGTCAGTGATCTTCACGGATTCGAGACTCTTCGACTTGTTGGATTTGGTTGATTCAACATCGCCCCAGTTTCAGCATTTTCAAGTCTTGCGCTTTTCATCTATTTAAGATCCTCGATCGCGAAGACTAGAAATATTTGCGCCATAGGATTTCGCCTCAATATTCCCTCTGTTCATACCAAGTCAGCGATAGTCCACGATGGCGGACGACACAGCTGCCGCGGAAACTGTCCCCCAGTTTGGCTTCAAGAAACGCTCCAAGGGAAAGGCGAACTTTCGCAAGAAGCCTGCAACACCCCCACCTGCCTCCGACTCTGACTCCGGCTTTACCTCCTCCGATGACGAAGAAGGACACCGCATCAAGAGACGGCGCAAGAATGTTGCAGTAACCGCCTCCTCCACCAATACCACCAAGCGTGATCCGGCTGCTGAGAAGCCTTCCACCGCTGGCCCAATTCCTTTGACATCGAGCAATGACGCAACAAAAGCTTCAGATTGGTATGACGAGGATCTCAGTGCAAACAACCTTCTAGGGTCAACTCGGTCACGCCCACAACCGTCTACGGACTCCGCGCCTGATGGCACCTACAAAGGAACGGCCAATTACACATCATTCATTCAAAAAAATCCTGATGCGCCGACCAAAAAGTTTGGCCCCATCAAAGCTCCTCCTTCAAACGTCCGAACTGTGACTGTCATGGATTACGCCCCCGATGTCTGCAAGGATTGGAAACAAACCGGATACTGTGGCTTTGGAGACTCCTGCAAGTTCTTGCATTCGCGTGAGGTATATGCGCAAGGATGGGAGTTGGATCGGGACTGGGAAATTGGGACGAAAGGCAAAACGCTTAAGGGCAAGGTTGTGTCGCAGCGGGGAGAGGGGGAAAAAGAGGACGATGAGAATGAAGATGAGATGCTGGAAAAAATCCCATTCGCCTGCATTATTTGTGAGAAGCCCTATCAGCACCCTATAGTGACGAAATGTGGACATTATTTCTGTGAGTCCTGTGCACTACAACGGTACCGGAAGAACCCATCATGTGCGGCATGTGGGGCGGGTACCGGTGGAGTGTTCAATGTCGCCAAGAAGCTCAATGCCTTGCTTGAGAAAAAGCGAGAGCGAGCACGGAAATTGCGGGAGAAGGCGATTGAAGAGGGGGAAGAGGTCGGTGATGAGGACGGAGACAAAAGCTGAGCTCGGACATGACTCGGATGACGATGACTTCTCAGCAGGACTGCATATCGACTACTATCCTCGAATCAGCTCCAGCGAATATTCCCAATATTTCAAATGTTCTGACATGAACCTTGGAAGGAGTGTTTTCATGTATATATATGTATGTATAACTTTGGATCTATTCCTTTATGCATCGATGATAAATATATATCCATGCACCTCCACTTTTTGACTCGGTGAATGCGGTAGAACCGGCAACGTCAAATATCTAGCATAATTGAAGTAACCGGCTTATCGGCATCCGTTATACTTTCGGCAGAGCACGGTATCAGAGGTGGATATCAGTGGAGCACGGTGGTTCGTGAATGATACTGAACAGCAAATGATACACGCACGTCATTCCGCTTTGCCAACCGAGAGTGCATAGTCGAACTAGGGCATCTGGCTTATCTGGAAGAAAAAGTTGGGTCCGGGTCCGGGTCCGCTATACTCCAGTACAAACGCACCTCCCATAATCTGATCGTGAACTGGACTAGGACAAAAATGCTCGGTAGCCACGCGGCGAGCTTGTCTCTGACCAATCAGAGACGCTGCCCCTGCAGACGACCTCAACAAGCCCACAAACTCCGATTGCAGCAAACAGCAAACACTTGCATCATATTGCTGCCAGTAGGTATGGAGTATTTGTATGTCCATGCGAGGTATATGTGACAGCTGACAGGAAGTGACAGTGCACATACACATCCCGAGGTCTACAGCGGCGATCTGCAACGCCATGGGCGTTGCGAAAACTATGTTCCTCTCCCAGTACTAAGTGGGAGCTAACGGGGCCCCGTCGAACCAAAGAACCCCCTCCTTCTCAAAGAAGGAAAGTCATTCGAAGCCTTGGCAGCCTCTCAACGGAAAAGAACCGCGGGAGCATATGCCATATTGCGTTGATCGGATCCGAAGTGGGTCTGAGATTCTGTCATTGCCACCATCCCTCATGCTCATCCTCACCCTTGGCCGGTTTTCTTTGAGGGTCGAGCACCCTCCATCACAGCGCCTTTGAGATCATTATCTGTAGCCTAGCTTCCTTGTACAGGGTCAAAGCCCTTCCTCTTGGCACGAAATCGAATGAGAGGGGATTGAGGGGCATCTAATTTGGAATGCCCCCCACATGAATCCGAGGCTGGCCAATGATTAAAGAGGAACTACGTATGCATGGGTCGATTTCCTGCGGCACCAAATCTACTTTCCTTGGACCTCTGAACCCACCGTATCTCTCTGGGCCATAGTTGCCATGAGGTTGTGTATGTTCAATAGACTTTCCACCGCCACGTGAGAACCATGGGAATGCAAATGGATAAAGTATTTCACGGTGTAACGGGTTGAGTTTAAAGCCCTTTGTCTCAGACTCGGGGCGAGGCATTGTCGCTCGTATTGCCTATTTTCTCCGCGAGCCAAGCTTTTGTTGCCTGGACCAGTAGAGCCCCCTGCTGCCCCTAAAGCCAACTCCCCTGAACCCAACTCTGGAGACATCTGAACCATAGCCCCCTCAGGTGGCCAATGACGTGCGACTTAGAATAACATTGCCATTCCACAGTTTTTCTCCTCCTAAACGGGGTTCGCCTTTTTTATGGGCCCCTTTTCCCTTTCCTTTTTCCTTCTCAAACCCATTAGATGAGCGCGACCTAATCAGGTCCCTCCCCACCGTATACCGCGCTAAGGCTAAAAAGCGCGCTATCTGCTCCCCTTTTAAAGCCAAGCCGCCTCGACTATTGGGACTACATAATCGTTCGCCCCAGTCATTCCTTCGCCCCCAACTCTCTTTATTTTTATCTTCTTTTTAAACTCCCGTACCCGAACCCATTCCTTTACTGCGACTTGTCATCAATGGCTCACTGGTCCCTTCGGAGGTGAAATCGGTACAAACAGAGCTCCGCTCAAGGGTTTCCCTTGAACATCTCTAATCTCTCGAATTCACCATGAAAAGTGGAACGCGCATCGCATTATGCGTTGTGTCGCTTCTCTGCTTCGCCCTTTACCTACTGGAGGCACATATCCAGGATATTTGTAACCAATACCGCGCTGGCGCATACTTGGTGGAATGGTGGTATCAAAAATCTGGGTCAAATTTGCCTGCGCACCATGGCACCCCCGACGACAAAGTCATTGTTATGGCCAAGCTTGAAGAGGAGAATACCGATTGGGTAGGAGAGGAGCTGCCTGAGTATGTATATTCTTTTCACCATTTTTTTTTTTTTTTTGACCTGATATTAATTGTCCTCCTTAGCTGGCAAAGCGCCATCTACATCGTCAATCCCTCGGAAGAAACCCGAATGAACGAAAACATCCTCACCACCCCCTACAACAAAGGTCACGAAGCAATGGCCTACCTCACCTACGTCATCGACCACTACTACGTCCTCCCTTCCACAATTGCTTTCCTCCATGCCCACCGTTCTGGCTTCTTCATGGCCTGGCACGTCGACGCACCCCTTCATGACAACGTCATTGCCATGCAAAACCTCCAAACACGCTTCGTCGAACAGAACGGTTACGCCAATCTTCGCTGCAACTGGAACCCAGGTTGCAAGGCCGACCACCGCTACAACACGCACGTCACCGATGAGATCTGGTGGGATATTTTCCAGGGCACTAGCACACCGCCGCTCAACGTCTCATCCTCATACGAGGTCTCTCGGGTGGACCAGAAATATATTCGCAAGCCCGAACAGATTGCTGCAGCATGCTGTGCGCAGTTTGCCGTGTCGAAGGATCAGGTGCGCAGGCGCCCGCATGAGGACTACGTGAGGTTTCGGCAGTGGCTCCTCGACACAGACCTGACCGATGCGAAATCAGGCCGTGTGATGGAATTCCTGTGGCATTACATCTTCGGCATGGACTCGGTTTACTGTCCCGATGAGGAGCTTTGTTACTGTCAGGTTTATGGACAGTGCTAATTCAGATCGACCACATTTCCGCTCTACCTAGAGCCTGCATTACAACATATGCAGCCCGGCTTATCATCCGCCCTTCATATCTTACGAACTCGTGTCAACCTTGCACATATTTGTCGACATTTTTTATACCCATTTTCGTGCGCCCTGCATTGTCCATTATCATCCATGCATTATCCAAGCAGAGAGCCTGGAGTTGCTTGAGACTTCGATTGTTATACCTTTACGTTCCGGCATTAGGAAAGGTGATTTGACAATATCGTTACAGCGTCTGTGGGCAAGACCAATTCCATCTGAATGTTAATAGAACATACTCCAATATTCAATAGACAACGAATCTATATCCATATATACAATTCTTCATTTCGCCCCAGAATTGCTTCTACTGGTAACTCCTAAGGTCTAGTATCGAAAGAGCCAATGCTTTACATCGTGAGAACAGGCCGAATACACCCTTTCAAATAATCCTCCACTCTCACAGTCTCATCAAGTCTCACCACAATTCCCACATACCCATCCGGCCGGATAACAGCCAGCGCACCCTTGGCAGGATCAACACCGTAGATACTGTACGCATCCTCCAACGCTGATCCATCATAGAAGCGCATTTCCGCATCCTGCTTCACGCACGCGGGGATATCGTCCCACTCGAATGACCGGTGAAGTGCGGGGTGGAGCACAATCTGCTCGATGACAGAAGCTGGGAATTGAGACACCAGCTTACTGACTCTGGTGAGTGTCTCTGCCGATATACTCTTCCGATCAAGTAGGTCTGTTGATGTCAAAACGAGGAGCCGGAAACGAGCCGTGGATGGGATATCTGCGATTCACAATTTTAGTTATATACTTTTCAAAATTTCTCCTCTCGCCTCTTTGCTTCAAGTCAACGAAGTGGATGGGAGGTTTTCCATACCATCATGTATATCTCGCTGCCACCCATCCGCATGTCTCAGCAACTTCACATTCAGCAACCGTCGTCCAGGCCGAAGAATTCCAGATAGGTAATCCGTTCCTCGGATAGGGCTGCTATCGGGGTTACAACCCAAATCATCGCGCACAACGAGCGGATTCTGGTGCTCGGGATACTCGACACCACATCCGCTAGTAAACCCATTTCCAAGCTTGAAAGCTTGCTGGAATTCTTCTTGAGTGAGGCCCTCCGTGGCACCCATTTTGCCTGAGAACATTGTTGAGAACTTGCGGTCGAAGTCAATGAGTTGTTGGGCGTTTTCGTGGCGCTCTGTTTGGTATGTATCGAGGATTGGGGTTGGGGATTCGGTCGTCGATGATGGGGTGAGTCCATTGATATGGTAAATCAGTTTCCAGGCTAGATTGTATGAGTCCATCATGGAGACATTCATGCCTTGACCGGCCTGCCGAAGACGTAGTCAGCATTGAATACATATGTATGTGGTCTCTCGTTCGGGGACGTCATACCTTAGGGCTGTGTGTATGGCAGGCTTGATCCAAAGTCAGCATTTCGATATCCGATCAATTGAGTTATAACATACCATCACCGCTGATAAATACTCTGGCAACCCCCCTCGCATCCTTCACAATGAACTCGGGCGAAACCCGCTGCCCAATCTGATAAGCCGCCCACCAATCCACAGCACCCTCTTTAGGCCGAATAGAATATGGCTTCATTGCATCCGCAGCCTGTTTCAGGATGCTTTCCAAGGTAATCTTACTCCTTCTCGACCTCGCATCTTCGCATCTGCCACCTTTACACTCACCATCCACCATCTGATCCGTATCCGGCACCACCGTCTCAGGGACATGCACATAAAGCCTAGTCAAATACTCTCCAGTAATAATCCTCTCTCGCGGAATAATCATGACTGACCCGGCAGGCGAATGAATTGCACACCGGCGCCGAATATCAGGAAAATCAGTCTCAGCAACCAAATCCACAACACCCCAGATATGGTCCAGCGACTCGCCCTCCAAGTTCAACCCCATTGATCTCCGCACCACCGAATGCGCACCATCAGCACCAACAAGGTGTTTGGTTCGTACAGACCTCTCAACACCACTTACCGAGATCCGTGCCAGGACGGGAAACTCCATGTCACTATCATCAATGCACACGTCAATCAACTTGGTATTCCTCAGCACACCTCGAGCAGAGTACCGAAGTAAATCGGTTTCCATGATCCGTTCAACCCGACCCTGATGGATCGTCGCTTCGTACTTGAAGCGAGCAGCTGGGATAACGTCCGGGACGACGGCCGTGCGCTCGATGATCTTGTCTTGGTGGGAAGATGGGTTCCAGAATGCAAATTGCCACATTTGGCATGCTTCGTTTTCGATTTCGTCGGATATGCCGAGTGTTTTGAGAACTTCTAGGGTGCGGGGTTGGATGCCGTCTGCTTGGCCAGATTTTAGGGTGCTGGGCTTTGCGTCGATACATAGGAGGGATTTGTCGGTTAGACCATAGCGGGCGAGGAGGAGGGTGAGCATCAGGCCGGATGGGCCTGCCTGTGGTTATAGGTTGCGTTAGGTGTTGTCTCGGGGCACCGGGTTGGGTTTGATTGTGGACATACGCCCACAACTAGCACTTCATATTTCTCTTCTGGATTATTCTCTGGCTCAAATGCTGGAGCGAGACGAGGTAATGGAGGTGCAAAAGATGGTAAAACCCGGAGATCTCGTGAGGAAGATGCATTTTCAGTGAAGACAGGCATCTTGGGAATAGTCGGCAAGAATCTAGGGAGAAAATAGGTATGTCGAGGAGCCAAAGAAGTGTAACCCAGATACCTAGGCATACTTATACCTGCTTCGGTTCTGCGGCTATACCTAAGGTATCTTTGCGTCTACGGGGTAGGGCACTATACCCCACAACCTTGGAAGGGTACTTTGCGGGGAGCGTAGTATGCGTTCATCCCCCGGAAAATTGAATTATATGATGATGGTCCTCATGATTTACTCACTATTATCTAATAGCTGCCAGGCGCATTGCGCCTCAAGATTCTCGAGGACGTACGTACTAGATTACACAAAGCAAAACAGAGGTATAGCCTTCAACGTATGACAGAACAAGTTCAGAGATTTCCCTATCTTTCCAAAGTGAACTAAGAATGATTGTGGCCCTCAGCCGTAATAACATAATATATTTTCACAACGCGGAGCAACAAAATGCTGTAGCTGAGGTGCTGAATTGGTGACGTGTGGCACCCCGCAAAGGTGGGAACACCACCCCGCCGGTCTATGTAGAATCTTGCGGGGTGAGTCAATTTCGGATGTGTGCAGAACATCGGCTAAGCACTCAACATTGCGAGAATCGATTATACCTTATTGAATTTCTCAAAATGAAATCGGGTAGTAGTTGGAAAAAGCTTGTACAGTCAACTCCCGTTTATAGTACATCCCGCCATCCAAGGATATATCTTACCCATCGATATCTTAAGTTATGATACCTTCCTCGAATAAAGTCTAGAAAATTGATCAAGTAGTACTATACTATCACTACTAAGCTGATCAGTCACTTCATTATATAGAGTTTTGGTGTTGGTGTAGTAGGTGCTTAGGTGGCCGGTCTAACGCACTTAGACAGGGGGGTTGTAGAGTATTCAGGCATTCTGATTGATTGGTAAGAATGACTAAGCTGATGACTTAGTGTACAAAGGTGAGTGTGCAATAAGCGGGAGTGTGCAATAAGCGGGAGTGTGCAATAAGCGGGAGTGTGCAATAAGCGGGAGTGTGCAATAAGTGAGAGTGTGCAATAAGTGAGAGTGTGCAATAAGTGAGAGTGTGCTATAAGCAGGAGTGTGCAATAAGCGGGAGTGTGCAATAAGTGAGAGTGTGCTATAAGCAGGAGTGTGCTATAACCCGCCGTACCATAGCGGGAGTTGACTATACATGTCCTAGCGTGTTTATAATTACTATAGCCATTGAGTTCCTAGATAGACAAGAGCAAATTATGTTACAAGGTCAACGAGGTCAAACAAAAAAAATGGAAATACAATTATGGATCAATTAAGACTCCGCGCCCCCCTCCAAAGCCGCAGAAATAACTGCTGCAAAAGCCAGCGAAATTCCCCAACGCCCGCCTCGTTGCAACAAATCCACTAAGCGATACAAGTGGTCCATATCCGCAATCACAGAACCCCCGCTGCTCCCAAGCTGCAGATCCGGAAAACAAGGCTCCATAGCAGAATTATCATCACCCAGAATCTTGAACTCTGGTGACGCAAAAGCCTCAGCGGGAACAATATGTTTCGGCGCAAAACGCGCGACAACGAAATAAGTGAGTGCGGCTGAAAATAGCGCTCGTGGAACATGGATGGCTGGCTCCGAAGACATACTCATTTTTTCTATGTATTGCGCGATCAATGAGGCATGGATAAGGCAGCGACTGGCGTTTAGGGATGTAGACCACTCTCGAGTGGGAGCTGTAGCTTGTATAGTGTGATAGTGGCCATCTCTGCCGATTGCTTGTTCGAGGAGATCGAGGTCTGCGTAAAGGGATATGAAGGTCGAGTGCCAGAGAACGGGGAGACAGAATATGTCTCCTTCGATGCTTTGGGATGGTGTGTAATAGGCTTTCCGCCAGGCGATTAGGAGGCTTGATATTTCCGCACAGACGTGGTGATCGAAGCCATCTGATTGTTTCGCATCGATCAAACGGGCATTGATACTCTCTAATAGACCGTAGGCTGCAAAGCGAGATGATATCCCGGCAACTGGGAGTGGATCCAGAGAGCGAGGGAGTTGGGTGTAAATTGGACTATCTCCCTGAGAAGTTTCTAGAGACTGGCGGTATACAGCAGCCCATTTTGAAGCTGTGGGCGCTGAAAACAAGGCGTCCGACGAGATTTTAGGGAATTGGCGGAATCGATGGCTGCGTATTGGTTGGTGGTGAAGCAAAGTTGCAAGTTCAGCGTCGTGGATGTGTAGCGCTACTTGGACTCGTGCTCGTTGCTCATGATCGATCCATCGATGCCAGCTTGTCTCAATACTGCTGTTGTCTGATAAATCAAGTGCCCGGGTACAGAGTGACCCGAGTCTATTTGCTTCACGAGCCCAAGCTGCGACTGTGCCGTGCAGAACATCTGCCAGAACAAGACGTTTTGGCTCACCGGCTAATATGGCATATGTTTGACCGAGAATGGCGGCCTGAACCATAGACAAGGCATCTGGTCGGCTCTGTGATAAGAAGGATTCCCAAGATGCCAGTATCGCCTTATTCAACCGTTCGAATATTCTAGAACCTTGCATAACAGCACGCGATGATCCGACGAAAAGGCTACCGATGGAACATAACGACAAGAATAAGAGAGAGTTCTCTGCAGTGGGTCGAAAGGATGGAGTATGAATTATTGGGAGTAGTGGGTGAAATCGGTGGAAATAAAGCTTAGCAAAGAGGTTCAGTTGCTCAGACGTGGGAAGTGCCTCATCCTCCATCCGTGGCCGAAGCTTTTGAGATAGACCCACTCGGTACGACTCATTGGCCTTGATATGGCCAGGATAACTTTGACTTGTCTTGTCAAATCCTCGGCTAGGTTGATGCTCCATATGGGAAAACCATTTGCGTTTCATGGTATCTGCTGGGGGATATTCTGACTCCGCGTCAGGCAGGGAGCTTTGTATCGGTGTGAATATATCCGGCGGCTCCTCTGGTAAAGGAGGGCCTGATAAGACATTTGAGTACTGAGCCCATTCGGATATGGTAGAGGTGAGTGAGAAATCTAGAGCGCTGACGTCGAAATCGTCTTCTAGGAACCATGCCCCAGACCCCGAGTTGGAGCTTGTTCCTTGTGCTGCATCATCACGCGAGGATAAATCTATTCCGGGTGCATAGCCAGTATTGAGTGGTACAAGACTTGCAATGCTTGCGCTGGGGTGATGTGAAGTCACGTCCTCTGGAATAGATGTAATTCCTGACAGCCGTCTGAGCGACTCGGCTGCTGATACTGGCGTCAGTATGTCAGGGCCATCTGGAAAATTTGTCGAGGATTCTTCAAGATGATTATCAACCTGTTGTTCAGAGTGCTGCTCATGGTGGCTTCTTTCATGACGCCGAACAACATCACTATGATAAATATTAATGTGGTTCTGTTTAGAGCACCATCCGCTTGCACAGACCTTCGAGAATACAACTTCCCACAGATGGAACATGGGAAGGGTCTTTCTTTTGTGTGACCTCGGATATGTCTTGTAAGATGTTCTTTCTTGGAAAATGTCTTGTTACATGCGTGGCATTTCCGGTCGTTGCGTGAGCGTATGCCATTCATCTTGCTGCTCATTTAGGTTGGGGTGGCGGCGGGATGAACTGTGCCAATCTCCGCCTAGTATTTAGCAGCTGTACATACAGATGTACATATACACAGTGATCCCGGCGATCTAACCCGACAATGTGAATGTTGTCCAAATGAGTCTGTGTTCGAGTTTTCCCGGGCTGAATTGGTTTCATTGGAATTTACGATAGGGCAAGGACAAGAGCACTTTGGGGATCCCCACATACCCCACATAATCGCCACATCGGCAATTGGTCAGCATTGACTGAGCTCTTAGTAAATCGGAAATCCGATAAAGCATAAAATGCAATAATTTGGGTCATCACTCGTTACATAAAGCGAGAAGCAAATAGCTCAAAGCTTATCTTCAAAATACTGCTCTACCCGTTCTACGAGGTCGGCCTTTTTGCCAGCTGCGGAGCGACCATGAGCATTGAGGAACTCTTTCAGTATTGGCACCGTGAGCTATAAAATTGCATCAATTAGCCATAGCCGTATGGATATAGGTTGGTGTGCTTACCTTGGGCAGAGTTCCCTTCTCCCAGTTCCGTTTTATCTCGTCATCCATATCATATGCTCCAACTTCAACCTTGGTCTTTTTTGTTGGTGGACCACTTTCATCCTCAGCATGGCTTTTTGGGCCACGTTTGACCAGGGTCGTCTTAGTGGCAGCAGTTCCCCCAAAAATCTTCTCATTTTGAGCATCGAGCTCTGTGGCCCATTGTAGAACGTATTCACCGGCACGCTGCAAAACCAATCAGCCTTAATATCTCACCTGGGGGAATTGAGAGTGTCTACCTTGTCGATTTGTCGATATTTGGGAACAGTTTTATCCTCTGGATCCCCCGGATGGTCTTCGTCAAGAGCCAAAGCTTGCAGAATACGGTAATGCCATTGAAGCGCTGCCAGTATGTTAGTACTACCAAGCTCTGCCACTGCTCAAAATGAAAACTGACCAGGATTAGGATATTTTTGAGGCTCGTATACACCCTTCGGAAGCTGTAACTGCCCCACTACTTGCTTCATCGCATCAATCAGGGGTTCGGGAGCCGAAGAAAAACTGTAGTCCGGGTTTTTCCTCATGTCATCCGCGAATGGAAGTGGAATGATCCACATCCCAGGCGGCATTTTCTGGACACCATTCTCGTCAATCTTTTCAGAACCAGAAATCATGGCAGCCAAGACAGGCGAAGATTTCTTGCGGGAAATGAACCAAACCAAGGCAAGTTTGCGGTCTTTGAGGAGCTTTTGCTGTAATGCAGAGAAGACGCGTGTAGAACCAATGTAATCTTCGTCGGAAGGGTAGATGAATGTAGGGTGCTTGATATTGGCCCATATGGGTAGAGTAGCCAGCGGCTTGAATCCAATAATTCGGATCACGGGCTCCCCAAAGTCTCTCAATGATAGCTGCTCCTCTGGCGTGAATGAAACTTGTTCACCACCGAATTTGTATGCCTTTCGAATTTCAGTTTTATCAACTGTGTGCGCTGTATCATCTGCTAGAAGTGCAGTGACTCCCTTGGCAATTTGGGGTTTCTCTCCGCCCAGCCAGACGTAGCAGCTTCGCGCCGGCTGTTGCCTTTTTAACAATAGATAACCATTCACGGAAACTTTGAGATTAGGTCCAATCTCCAGGGAAATGTTAGAAAAGATTGACCGCCGGGGCACGGATCTAGAGTTGATACTCGAAAGGAGAGAGTTGAGCAACGTGATTCCGTCTCCTTGTGCAGTGGATGTGCTTGTATCAGGCTGGAGGTAGGCCGGGGCCTCGCCATCACTGGGGGAAGTTTTGTAAATGATATCCTGTGATTATCAGTCCCGCGCTGTGATTGATGAATGCTAGACCGGAAACTCACATCATAGAATTGTGAAGTGTCAAATTCATGACCAACTCGGGAAATAGGGAAGAGTTCAATTGTGACACCCAGATCATACAAGTCCCTTGCACGCACTGTGGAAGCTGATCGAAGTGACTTGTTCTCTGCGTGAGGGTTATCATTGTCGGTAATGATGAACAGTCGGCGCGAGAGAAAGTTTGGAGCTTTGGACGTGAAGATCTGGTTGGCACAAAATAAAACATTGGCCATGGACACCGGTTCTTTGGAGGGCTCCAGAATCTTCTGGGCCTCCTTCTCATCCTCTGCAAGAGCTCTAAGCTCTTTTACTTCGTGCGCTGAAGGAATGTCGAGGTCGGTAAACAGATAACAGTGAGGATAGGAGAGATCGCCGGCCCCCTCTCCATCTTCATTGTAAAATTTGGATGACTGGGTTCCGTAGAGGAGGACACCCATCGTATCGCTAGGATTCGATATGATGCGCTGCTGCATCAGATGGTATGCGCACTTAAGGGCTGCAGATGCCGGGGACTCCTCGCTAGATTTCTTTGGGTTAGACGAGCCACGGGGCGTCAGCATCGAGCTGCTGATATCAATAGCGAAGAGGACTGCATCTTTGACCGCTCTGAAGCTCTGAATTTCCCAATCGAAAAGTGATTAGGGCTGACTGCATTCGAATATAGCTGTATTATCGGTACTCACGGTTTCATCCACTTCCTCCTCTTCAAAGGGCTCCTCATCACGCGCGTTACTATCTTCTGCCATCACTACTTCTTAGGATTGAGGCAGGGAATGGATATGAGAAGAAGAAAAGAACACCGAGGGCCGCTTTATAGACCAGGCAGTGGCGTCATTGTTGCCTTGAGACGCGCCGGATGGACCGTGTTTGACATGTTTGACGCGGGGGAGACGCGAAGGTCATGTGACCAGAGCTGCTGACTCCCCGCGCGCGTTCATTGGTCGAGGGCTCCAGCAATTGCCAACAAATTGGCCGCGGGCCGCAAGCTTTCCGGCGATCTGGAATCTTGTGATTTGTGATCTCGATTGAAATCGCCCCTGCCCACCTCTCCTTGGAATGCCTTGCGTTTAAGACTGTGTTAATTTCCATTCTAAGTTGCCTTTTGTTTACTCGAATTACTTTCATAATTTTATTATCATGGCATTCCGCAGCATTGCAGCTCCGTGTCGGTTATGGAACAACGTTGCTACCCCGGCCTTCCGTTCAGCCACCCGAAGCTTCGTGGGCTATAGCAGAGACCAGCGATGCGGTCTCGCGACAGCAGTACCACCAGTCACGCAGGATGCTACTGGTGCCAAGGGACCAACTGCGATGGTGTTTATGAACATGGGTGGACCATCCACAACCGACCAGGTGGAGGACTTTTTGAGCAGGCTGTTTGTATGTTTCCCGTGGCCCTCTAGTGGCTCTAAAGGCATTGTATCTGTTCTGACTATGATCCTTTCTTATCTTCTCAGTCTGACGGCGATTTGATTCCCCTGGGACGTCTGCAATCATATATTGGACCTCTTCTTGCCCGCCGACGAACCCCCAAGATCCAGAAGCAGTACGCAGATATCGGCGGAGGCTCGCCAATTCGCAAATGGTCGGAATATCAGTGTGCGGAGATGTGTAAGCTATTGGATAAGATCTCTCCAGAGACCGCGCCACACAAGCCCTACGTCGCCTTTCGCTACGCCGCTCCGTTGACGGAGGAGATGTACAACCAATTGTTCGAGGATGGATTCGGTAATGGCAAGGGAGGTCGTGCGGTCGCTTTCACGCAATATCCACAGTACTCGTGCTCCACCACTGGCAGTTCACTGAACGAGCTGTGGAAGTGGCAGAATCGCCTGGAAGGAAAGCGTGCTAATGGAGACGTGGATGCCACTGGCGCGATCAACTGGAGTGTCATCGACCGATGGCCCACTCACCCTGGCCTGGTTGAGGCGTTTGCGCAAAACATCGAGGCCCAGCTGATGACTTACCCGGAGGATAAGCGGGACAAGGTGGTGCTACTCTTCTCTGCGCACAGCTTGCCCATGAGTGTTGTTAACCGAGGTAAGTTTTGTTTCATGCGAGGAGCAGAGCTTTTTTAATCGTATCTTTTTCTATCTATTTAGGTGATCCTTATCCCTCCGAAGTTGCCGCGACTGTTCACGCTGTAATGCAGCGACTCAAGTTCAGCAACCCCTACCGCCTGTGCTGGCAGTCCCAAGTGGGCCCCTCTGCCTGGCTTGGCGCACAGACCTCTGACACAGTGATGAACTATGTTAAGCGCGGGCAATCCGATTTGATTCTTGTGCCCATCGCTTTCACCAGTGACCACATTGAGACCTTGTACGAGTTAGATCTGGAGGTTATGGAGGAAGCCAACAGCCCTGGCGTTAAGCGCGCAGAGAGTTTGAATGGTAACCAGACCTTCATCCAAGGTCTTGCAGATATTGCACATGAACATTTACAGAAGAACGAGCCTTGCTCTGCCCAGATGACCCTGCGTTGCCAGGGCTGTCGCAGTGAGCGATGCCTCGAGCAGAAGAAATTCTTCGCCGGGAAGGAGCTCTCGTCTCTTGTTGTGTGAGGTTTGCACTTCTCTTATCATCTATTTTGGTTTTCTGGCTTATCTTATACACGCGGGCTTTTGTGTATGTAAATATAGTGCTGGGCGGGTGGGGTTGAGGAGTTAATTCGGCCACGTTTCAGGATCTTGTATAAATTAAAATTGTGGAATTTGGGATGTTAATGGAGACAGTTCCTCGGGATTTGACGTAGACTTCATAATTACGAGATCAGGTATCTACAAAAATAGTCGGAGTTAAAAGGCAAATGACCGAAGCGTTCGGATATTATGCAGTGTCGAGTGCCTCGGATGTGGATCCATCCACCGATTGCTATCGGGCGCATTTCCAAGCTTGATTGATAAGACAAAAACGCTGACGCATGAAACCCAATTATCCCCTCATTCCCTGTTTAGTCCCAAATTTGGAACCATTGCACGTCTATCGCCTCGATTTTCCTTTCAGTAGCATGCGATAGATTCTCACCCCGCATCCTCCAAGGGATTCATCACCAAAATGGAGAACGAGGAGCTCTTCGCAGGCGAATCCGCTCTGGATGTGCAACAGGCCACCGAGAGTCTGGTTCAAGAGACACGTTGTACTGCAGATGGCACGGTCTTAAACGTGCACCATGAGCCGCTGCTAGCCAGCAATGAAGGGGATGATGAGTGGCCAGAGGAAGTACCGCAGCTTCGCGACACAGACCCAGACACACGACCGCGATGGAGGAGACCAAGTGTAAGCGAACTCAATGCCAGCGATACAGGATAAAATGTATCATTTGATCCTCTTTAATCTAACAGTTTGTCTTGATACCAGATATACTGGTTACTCCCATTTACATTGGTCTTCACCATTGGATTTGGCGGCTTGGCTGTCCCCAAGGTTACTCTAATGAGGGATCTAGTATGCCGCAATTATCTCTATGAAAGGAGTCTCAAAGATCCTCATTTCACATACCTCCCCGTGATTATATCCGGAGATAATCCTCAGTGTAGGATACCCGATGTTCAATCCAAGGTTGCCCAGCTGCAGCTATACATCAACCTCATTTCTGGTCTCGTCGCAGCCCTGGTCAGTCCCCGGCTCGGCCGCTTATCGGATGCCTACGGCCGGACCAAGTTGATTGCTCTGTGCGGGACATGCTCTGCGATCAGTGAATCAATCACCTGTTTTCTGGGAACATGGCCCGAAGCTCTCTCCGTTAACCTGTTCCTGCTCGGAGCGCTGGTGGACGGACTGGGTGGATCTATCACCGGTGCCCAGGTGGTGCTTCACTCTTACGCAACCGATTGCACACCTCCCAACCGACGGAGTGTGGCATTTGGTTTATTTCATGGTGCGCTGTTTTTGGGTGTGGCAGCTGGGCCGAGCGGTGCAGCATATATCATCAGTAAGACAGGAAGCTCGTTGCCCGTGTTCTACACGGGCTTTTTATTGCATGCCTTCTTTTCCTTGTGTGTTATTTTAGTGGTTCCTGAGTCCTTATCCAAGGAACTTCAACTGGTGGCTCGTGCTAAGCACCGTTTCAAGGCGACAGACGATGAGCCCAAATGGTACTCCTGGAAGGCTCTCAACCCATTGAACCTCGTTACCCCTCTGAAAATTCTTTGGCCTGCCGTTGGGCGACCGAGTGTTCTTTTCCCCAACCGGAAAGGTGCTAGCCCAGCTCTGCGCCGCAATATCCTCATGCTGGCCATGATGGATGTGGCTTTATTCGGCGTCGCCATGGGCACGGTACAGGTCATCATTATTTACGCCGAGTATATGTTCGACTGGGGGAATGTGGAAATGAGTCTGTTCGTTGCGATAGTCAATGGTCTGCGCACCATCAACCTATTTGTATTCTTACCTCTCATCTCCTGGCTTTTCCGCACGCCGACCCCTGACGATGGCATGATTCGCGGGTCCGATATGCTCGACGTCATAATCATTCGCATATCTGTTCTCTTCGATATTATTGGGTATATTTGCTTTACTCTATCGAAGACAGGCACTGCCTGGCTTGCTTCAGGTATTATCACTTGTCTTGGTGGAATGGGACCCCCGACAATCCAGTCTGCGCTCACTAAGCATGTGCCGCATGACCGCGTTGGACAGTTGCTTGGCGCAACAGGCCTTTTGCATGCTCTGGCTCGGGTGGTTGCACCTACGGTTTTCAATTTGATCTATAGTTTGACTGTTAGGTCACATCCTCAAACAGTTTTTATGCTTCTTGCATCTGTCTTTGGAGCTGCCAGTTTCTTGAGCTTCTTTATTCGACCACATGGTACGTTGCTTCTCGTGATCTATCAGGAAACGCGCTGACTCTGCTGTTATAGTGACCCTTGACGATGAGCCTGCATTTGACATAGCGGTCGAGGCTAACGAAGATGGAGAAGACGAGGAGGATCAATTGCTTTTACGATAAGCAGATAGAATCTGCCCTGAAGGTACAATTTTCTGCAAGTCACAATCAATAGAAGTTTTGAAGAGCTCAGTTAATGTAGAATTTGTCACGAAAATTTGCCTTTTATGAGTGTTCAACAATCGTAAGATCGAAGTAGCATCAGCCGATCGAATCCGATCAATAAAGTCCGGCGGGCGACACGGCACAATCGCGCAGCTTTTTCGAGTTTCCGAAAAAAGTCGCCCGAGTTTACCCTTTGACCCTCCCCAACATCAATTGCCTTCTGGCACAACTCAAGCTTCACTTTGACCACGGTGTCCCGAGTAGAGGATTTCTGAACAGTTACCTCCTGTTCATCCTCTATCGCTGGAGCCATTGATGAACCGCTGGTAAATCCAGCGCGCACTGGGCGGCGCACACCATGTTCCCCAAAGCCGCCAATTCGACGCCGGCCGTCCCTTCACGCAATGCCCTCCGCGTCCTCCGCCAATTGGCCTTCGCTGGCTCCGTGGGAACCTTCTGTACCGTTGGCGCCATTACCTACGATGTCCACCGACGGATTCGCGTGGCTGAGCAGATCATTGAGAATAAGCGTACAATCCGGACATCGGCACCAAATTATGATGCCACGGCTTCTGCCAGACGCCTTGCACTCATGATGGACGCGGCAGAAGCTGGTGAGTTTCTGGGCTTAGATTCTTTGAAGCACAAGCCGTCATCTGGCAGCGGGAGCGAGGGGTCTCCGGTTGACATTGACCAGAGCACCCTTGAACAAAATATTGACAACAACCTGCCTCCCCCTATGACTCGGCCGACTCGGTATCTTCGGCCTACATTGGCAATCCGCCCGACCTCGCTCAAGGCCCTCGCAACAGAATTCCAAGATCCGACAAGTAGCCACCAAAACCAAGTTGCATTGGCTAGAGAGCTTGAAGAGGACGAAGCTCGACGGGTAAAGGGTCGGCCTACACTGGAAGAATCAATAAGGGATAGATTGGTGGAACGACGGGCGGTGGATGCTGCCAATCTGTTTCTCAAGGGGACATCCTCAAATGAAGTAATCTCATGGAACAGGCGAGCGCTTGGCTATGAGATCTACACAGCGAATTGTTTGCAAGGCAATGTGTTTATTGCTCGGTCTATTTTTAATCGCATCGAAAAGGTGTCAATTGTGGACACAAATCTGTGGGCTACCATGATACATATGCTTGCAAAGGCAGGTCATGTCGAATCTGCGGCGGTGGTATATGATAAGTATCGTTTCAAGTTCACTATTCCGGTCTATTTGCTGGAAGTCACTCTTCGGTGTCTTATTGAATCCAACCGGCTGAGTGCTGCTAAGTGGCTCTTCTACTCAAGTATCAAATATGACGAGAGTGGTGGCCTTTGCGGAGCATATCTTGATGGCCTCTGGAGAAAGACTCACAACGTTGAATTGATCAGCAAGGAATTTCGAAAGATTTTGGGCAGTCTTACCGAACTCGAACGAAATCCAACCGAAAAGGTCTTTAATGCGCTGGTCAAAGCATTTGTTGATGCGGGTCAATATGAGGATGCGGAAGCCATCATTCGTGACATGGAAACAAAGCACGGCGCCAAACCCGGCTGCCGTACTCTCGGTCTTTTGTTGTATGGCAAAGCCTTACAATGTGATTGGATCGGTGTCCTCCGCGGAATGCGTGAGATGCATGAACTTGGATTCACAAAGCAGAAACAGAACTTTTGCCAGGTCTTTGACCGGCTCTGGCTAGAGTTTTGGCCCTCTCACTCTGGGTCTGAAATTTGGAGTTTTCTTGAAAACTGCATCATCGAGTTCAACCTTAAGCCTGATAAGGTTCTTCACCGACACTGCATTGAAGGATTAGTAGAACGATGTGAGCCCGAGATTCTGACAAAGTTCACTCTCATGGCTGACGAGCGCCAATGGAATACTGGAATCGACCACGATGCAACCATGAGAATCTTAGAAGCACGTCGGCTGGCTATGCAAAATACGCCAGTAGGTTTCTGGAAAATGCTCCAGTCGGCGAAGAAACAATATGGAATGGTCTCCATGTCTCGGCGTATCATGGGCGTTGGCGCTGAATACTATAACATCGAAAAGGACAAATTGACCCCAATCGGTGATCAAGCCAAGCGATCGGAATCTCATATTGTCAAGACTCTTTCCAAGAGCTCCGTCAATTTATATGTTCCGATGCACAAGCGAATGGAGCATTATATCCATGTTGGCAAATTCCTCGAGGTACAAGACCTCTTTCAGCAAGGTGTCGAGAGAGGCTTCACCCCCAAGCCGCTTCACATCCAGCTTGTCGCCATTGCGACTCTTCTCCACGGAGGCAAGAGCGGTCTTGAAGATGCCCAAAACATAATCAAGAAGCACTGGACGGAATTCACCAAACAGCCATCACACCGATATACCGAGCGCACGCCGCGTTTCGCCCCAATTTTTTTCCAGCAGGTGATGCAGCTGGACCGCCGTATGGTCAGCGAAAGCACATTGATCAAACTGGCTCTCTTCGAATTTTACGAAATTTGTGCCCAAAATGAGAGATTAACTGTCAAGCATCACTGCTCAGCGGCTGTTGCTCGTCGCATGATCTCGCTCCGCCGTCCCCTCGTCGCTGTGAACCTCCTCGAGGCCATCTACATGTCCAAATGGCGCAAAACTTACGGCTTCGATCAAGTCCAGCTCAAGATGTTTATTCGTGCCTTCACATATGTCAACAATCCCCGCGGCGTGTGGTGGTGCATAATGACACTTCTTGCTCGCGGAGAATCAATCCGTCGCGACTTTGTCGTTGAAGTTGAACGTCTGATGTCTGTGTGGGAATCGAGATTTTCTCCGTCTGTCGTGGAGACACTGCGAGGGCTTGTTGCCGTTCTGAAACAGAAGCATGACGGAAGCCAGTACTGGATGGATTTCACTACAGATCCCGAGCTGAAGAAGCAGTCGCGGGCTCGGCTTTGCAACCCACCGGGTAAAAGCCAGGAGCTGCCCATGTCTACGACGATCGAAGAGACAATCAAGGCATTTGACGAAGAGATGGAATTTGACTATGTCATTGACCGAAAGAAGTTCACCAAGAGAGAGTTGGATTATTGGTGGAGCGAGCGTATGGTGGTGCAATCCAATCGCCGACAACCAGAGCATCCCGAATATCCTGTACAACCTCAAACAGTGTCGGTATCGCTGTAAATATTCTTTTTGTATTATAATATCATCAACACTGTACATTCAATCCAAAGATGATTGGAACACCTGCATTGACATGCCTCTGGTTCTACTACGTAGTACTTCCTGGTTCTCTGCAGCAAACTCTCACTACAGAATTGGCATGCTCCCAATGAAAGTCGGAATCTTAAGAAGAATTAAGATCACTTGAAGAAGAATAACAAAAGAGTTTCATAAAAAGAAATACCAACAGAAGGAAATAAATCTTCGTGCCAAGCTCCTCCACCCATATGCGCGGATTGATGCGTTAGTTAACTTATGACCCATGATGAGTCATGGTGTATCATGGAGAAAGTGGATCATGAACATGAACTCTCTCATTATAGTTTGCAGATCATGCGAGTTTAAAAATCAACTATTCCCCCTCAGTGGAAAACATACATGCCATCAACATTCTCCAGCCAAAATGGGCGACTCCAATCATGCCATCGTGTTTGGCGCATCCGGCCTCATTGGTTGGGCTCTGGTAAACCAACTTTTGAGTGCCTACCCTGATGCCGGCACTTTTTCCAAAGTCACCGCGATAACAAACCGCCCGATTACCCTCTCTGAATCTCATTGGCCTACATCGGCCCCAGACAGACCAGACCTGCAACTCGTGTCAGGCATCGACCTTCGTCACGGCGATGGCGCTACATTGGCAGAGACTCTTAAACACGCAGTCCGAGAAGTTGAAAGTGTAACCCATATCTATTACCTTGGTAACGTCGTTCTCCATCCTAGTATATGAAGACTCAAAAACTTACTATCGCAGTTTTCACCGCGGTTAAGGACGAAAGTGAGGAATTCGCCACCAATCTGCGAATGTTCAAGAATGTCATCGATGCCCACGGCTTGATAAGTCCCAACTTGCAATTCGTGGTGGTCCCTGGCGGAACGCGGGTGAGTGATCACCACTAACCGTTTTGGTTTTTACATACTAAAAGGAACAGGGATACGGTATATACAGTCCCGGGGGCACATTCACTCCTCCCTTGACCGAGGGTATGGTGAACAGGCTTCCGATCGAAGCCGCAAAGACAATTGTTTACCCAGCATACCGCAAGCTTCTCAATGAAAAGAGCAAGGGAAAGCAATGGACATGGTGCGAAGTCTGTCCAGACGCAATTGTCAGTATTTTTTTAATGCTTCTGAGAGCACAGCTAACATCAATTAAGGTTGGTTTCACTCCCAATGGTTCCCAGTTCAGCTTAGCACTACATTGGGCTCAGTACCTATCACTATGGGCTTACAACCATGGGATTGGACCTGAAACACCAGGGTCCAGCACAAGTGCCGTGCAGGTACCATTCCCTGGTAGTGTGGCCGGCGCCAACTCGCTGTTCACTCCAGTATCAAGCAGCACACTTGCCCGGTTCATGATATATGCTTCACTGCATCCTGAGATATGTGGTGAGGGTCACTTGTTTAATATCGCTGATAACGAGAATCCTTGCAAGTATGGTGAGCTGTGGCCCCAACTAGCAAGTTGGTTCGGCCTGGTGGGTGTGGGACCCGTCGAGGACTCACAAGCCATTGGTGATACTTTGAAGGCAGGCGAGCTACCCAAAACCACTGAATTCTTGACGCCTGGAGAGTATATCACCGAGCATCAGGATAAGTTTGCAGCGCTTGGGCGGGTGAATGCTGTTAGTGGAGGCGTTAGTGCTGGAAGGCGGCAGCTTGATAGTGTGGGCTACTGGTTGACTTTTGACCGGCAACTCAGTTTGGAGAAAATTAGGGGTACAGGATTTGAAGGGGACAGAGATCATGTTCAGGGATGGCTGGAAACTTTTGAGATGTTTAGGAAGGCAGGATTGATACTATGAGTTTAGGGATTCGCATTGCTGATAGACCTTGACCCTAAAAATTGACACACAATTGACCGGTGGCAAATCCAATATGCAGTCACGCTTTACGTATATAAGTTGATGCATCGGTGCATGTAATTGATATCACCAGTCTTTAAAGACCTTTGCTTGACTACCTGGGATTGGGCCAATTAGAAATTTCTCATGGGCAACCTCGAGATATTCAGCATACTTTTTTGAATTTTTAGCATTCAAGCACTCGCATATACTTGCTGGCCTGTGCATAGTCATCTCGCGGCTTTTGCATAGATCAGACTGTATAATCTGAATGTAATGATGTTTCAAAGTCTTATGAGTACGCTACCAGAAGACGGCCACTATTGATGATCTAATAGTAAATGGCGCGCATGGAAATTCCCCCACCTTTGAATTGAGTTTTCATAATCAGATTGACATATTAAAGCGCTCGGAGCTCTATCACGCATCATGCAGAGTGTTATGCAGCCAATACTTCAATTATTCCCTCGCGTTGGCGGAAAGTAACTCTATATTGGTGCCCTACAGATCAGGCCACCACTTAGTCTTTTCATGCGCTGTCAAACATGCCGATGCGGGCGGAATCGCAAAGGCAACCAGCAGATATAGTTCAAGCCCAGTTGTTTATGCGTGTATGGTAACTATGCCAAATGACGGTTTAGGGCATGTGCAGAATGGGAACCCTGGGTTGTAATAGCATCTAGAGCCTAGGGGATCAGTCCATGTGGCGTAACTCTTCGTTGAATCATGGACAAAAGAACCAATTTCTTGAAAATAGAATCATGCGAAATAGAATCATGCGATTTCGAATGAAGAAAATAGACATTGCGCAATGATCTTGGTTGCGAGACAGAGGAAGTCAAGGAGACTCAGATCTACTTCGTATAGTTTATCACCAAAGGCGGAGAGCTCCTTTCACATGTCAGGCCATGCCCCCTTTCCCAACTTTTTCTATGAATCAGCCCATACACTCTCGCCCCTCAACCAATCTATTTTTTCCTTTTAAACCCCTTCAATAATGCCCCTGCGGCCACGGCCGCCATTCCTCTCATAGACTTTCGCCTTCCACCATGATCTCCGAACTCAACGGCCATGCCGTACAATCTCAGGCTGCCCGCCGCCGCCTCGAACACCACGAGGCCGACGTTGTGATCGTCGGTGCCGGCATTTTGGGCTGTGCCCTCGCAGTCGCGCTAGGCAGACAAGGGCGAAGCGTGGTCTTATTGGAGGCATCCATGAAAGAACCCGATCGCATTGTCGGCGAACTGCTCCAACCCGGTGGCGTGCAGGCACTGGAAAAGCTGGGCCTGCTGGAGTGTCTGGACGACATTGACGCGATTCCTGTGAAGGGATATCACATTGCATACTATGGAGAGCCGGTCCGCCTCAACTACCCTAGGGAGACTTCCTCCGAGCCCGAGCCTCGGGGGCGCACTTTCCACCATGGCCGCTTCGTCATGAAACTGCGCCAGGCTGCGCTGGCTTGTCCGAACGTAACGGTGGTCGAGACGAAGGCGACAGGACTGGTGACCTCGACGCAGTCGCCGCAGGTCCTCGGTGTCGAGTGTGTGACGAAGGATTTGAAGGATTGCTACTTTGGCCAGCAAACCGTGATCGCCGATGGGTACGACTCGAAATTCCGCAAGGGCCACCACCAACATGCCCCGAAGCGCCGATCCAAGTTTTATGGCCTGGAAATGATCGACGCTCCCCTCCCCTCCCCCTGCTATGGCCATGTCCTTCTCAGCGAGAGCCCGCCGGTCCTCATATACCAGATCGGCACCCACGAGACCCGAATTTTGATCGATATCCCGGATAACTTTCCCCCCGCGTCGGTGAAAAATGGAGGTGTGAAGGGCTACATGCGAAACACAATTCTGCCTTCCCTTCCGAAGGAGGTGCAGCCCTCATTTTTGGCTGCATTGGAGAAGGACAAGTTACGATCTATGCCGAACTCGTTCCTGCCTGCCTCCACGAACAAAACACCCGGCTTGATAATTCTAGGCGATGCGCTCAACATGCGACACCCCCTGACAGGTGGTGGAATGACTGTGGCATTGAACGACGTGTGCTTCATCCGTGACCTGCTTAGTCCCGAAGTTGTGCCAAGTTTCGAAGACACAGAGCTTGTCCTGAAACAGCTTTCTCGTTTCCACTGGCTGAGGAAGAAGTCCTCGACCGTCATCAATATTCTTGCGCAAGCTCTGTACATGTTGTTTGCTGCCGATGACGTGAACCTCCGGGCTCTACAGCGTGGCTGCTTCCGCTATTTCCAGATCGGACCTGTGGACCAGCCTGTGTTGATGCTCGCAGGTCTGCTCAAGCAACCCCTCGTCCTCGTCGCCCACTTCTTCACTGTCGCTTTCCTCTCCATCTGGGTCCTATTCCGCGAAACTCCAGTAACCCAACTATTCCTGTTCCCCTTCAAATCCATAATGGTCTTCTGGACAGCCTGCATCGTGATCGTCCCATACATCCTCGCCGAGCTCTGTTCCTGACCCTGCATCTGCATAAATGGGAATAGATGCCTTACCCCTCCCCATATCATACCTTTATGAACATATTGTTTTTATTGCCTTTTTCAACTGATTTCTCGGCGGCGGGCATACTGTCTTAATATCAGTTTCACTTCTCGGAGCCTATACAACCCCTTATGTGATTAATTGCACATCTTCTGTTATCTTTCCGCTTTTTCGGCCATGTGAAAAGAAAAAGATATTACACGAGATCTCTCGCAGTCCTGGGACTGCTCTATCACTGATGTACTATATTCTATCCCATCATTTCTCGTCTGGATGACGCAATGCTACTATATTTCTAAGATGATAATTGAATCCTCATCTACATTCCGGGAAAGGAAAGTGGTGTGACCTTGAGTAGATAAGGAATATCTGTACCTCGGGACCTAGCATGTGCTCTATAATCCTTGTTTATACGTATCAGCCCTGGAGTACACTTATGTCCTGTTATTTGAATCTTGTATTTTGAATGTACACTAAATTTGCTTGAATACCCCTTGGACAGACAGAACAATTGACCGGTGCTGCTTTCTGCTGTTCAGGTGATATATTAGGTAAAGGAGGACTTGTATCATGATTTTGATGCCTCAAAGCAGCATATGCAACCCCAGGCACATGCAGGTGACGGGACCGGCGATATCGATGGCGCCATATAAGGCGACCAAATAGGTATATGACAAGCAACAAATCCCCATTCAAGGAAGACTCTCCTTTTTCCCCTTTCACCCACTAAGCTTCGAGTCTTACAATAAAGTGGGCACACAACACCCATAAATACTACATGAATATGGATCTTCAACTCCATCCTATCTATCAAGCAACGAGGAATATCCCTTTTCGAATGTTTTTGTTATTTATTCATTGACAACGTTATTCTCTTTTATACAAAGCCGAAAGGATGGCACCCTAATAACCCCAGTCACAGGCAAGGTGAAGTGGAAGATGTGGTAGTTGAAGGAAAAGAACAAGAAAACAAGACCGGGTCTAGCCTTTCAACACAAAAGAACTCCAAACAACTTCGCAATGAGAAACGGATCGTGCAGTGCATCGTTTTTGCTAGAAGATTGATGATATAGAAATGGACAACATACCAGGAAACAAGCACAAAAACAGGCCAATGGTTTCCCCAGAGGCAATGACAATGATAGGTAATGACATGCCATGAATGATAATGATAATATGATGCAATTCGCATATGCGTCCCCAAGCCCCTGCCGTTCGAACCGCCTTGACACCGGAAAATGGATGAAATGAAAATTGGACGAAAAGGAAAACATTCGGTCAGGATGGAAGACATTTAAAGATAAGTTTCGGGCGATCGAGCTCTGGGCAGATTGACTGCCTCAAGAGGATGGGGTTCGTTTCTGGGTTTTCTTTTTCTTTGGCGTAATGATGGCGTTTTAATAATAACAGAGGAAGAGAACTGAAGGATCTTCCCAGGTGGATATGCTTTGATGGAAAATACAGTCAAGATTTTGTCTGCTGCGTCTCCCACTGATTGATACTTGTTCAGATCGTGCGCTTTTAATTTGATTTTGTCGAAAAATGACTCAACATCCGATGTCATCTTAAAGGGGAGCCACCTCAGGGAGAGAGCCAAACTGCGATGCTCAGCCACCTTTTCGCAAAGATTCATCTACAGGAATCGGGTCGGGGCCATTGTGGACACCGTTCCGAGTCTCAGCAGATGATTTGGGGGTCCTGCGGTGCTTTTTCTTGGTCGTCTGCCATCCGTGGCTGTTCTCGGTTGTACCGTTCGTGGTGGCTCCGCCTGCTTTCTTAGGTGGGTGATCACCATGCCTGTCCTTGGAGTCGTTCGGCGCATTGGACGAGTGATTATGTGACGCATCGTGTCGTCCCTTGGACTTGGGCTTATGGGCATGGCCATGATGATGGTTATGATTGTGATTCACACCATTAGCCTTTTCAGAAGCCTCCCCACCATTTGGTCGCCGCTTGGACGGTTGCCGCCGTGGCTCATTTGAATGTGACCCATTGGAGGCTTTGTCGTTGGATGATCCTGAGTTCTTGGGCTGAGGCGGCTGATGTGTTTCTTTGCCTGACTGGTGCGCTGTATTCGATTTATTAATAGAGGTCTTGCTTGAAGCGTGCGTCTGAGCAAGCTTTTCCGCGTTCGACAGGTGGTAATTTTGCAATCGACTAGCAAGAAGCTCAGGCTGACCATTCATCTTATCCGACTGTGATTCACCGTTGCCGTTTGTCATCTGTTGTACCTCAAACTGCGACGGGCGAATGAAATTGGATGGTGGCTCCAACTCGAAAGGGCCCGGATCTCGAAAGTCCTGAGACAGTGAATCAGAAAAGCTGGCGGGCGTATTGATATTATGATCATCCGATGTGGAGGTATAGTGAGTCACGGCAGTATACGGGTCTATCAAATCATTTGTGTATGACGACGCACGCGGTTCACTGGGTGGCACCGAACCATCTACAATCAGAGGACCACGGTCGGCGGGTGCCAGACGAGAAGCCGATCGTGGCGGTGGCTGGGAAACCGAAGACCTCGATGTCATCGTAGGAGTTTGGTCCGACCGTGCCGAGATATCAGACGAAAAGTCGCTGGATTTATATTCTGGTTGCTGAACGGGCAGGTAAGCCGTGTAGCCATTTGGCAGCGTCAACCCCATAGATGTAGTCAAAGGTGGCAACATTGAGTTCTGTTGATAGACCTGCAATTGTTGAGGGGAGACCAGATATCCCATGAGATCTTGTGGCCGGTTTTCATCTACCGAGCCAGAGCGAGACTCGTTACTGGGGAGGCTGTTTGGCGCCATCGTATTTTCATCGCTACTGCCTTCTCCGCCTTCTGATGACTCTGGAGCTGGGCGCTGCGTGGAGCCTAAGGAAGTGTCCAAGAGCTGTGGAATCGTATAAAGAGGTGGGAAGGTCTGCGAAGACGGTGAATCTTGCGGTCGAGCAGGTTGCGACTGCGCCCGAAGAGATCCAGATCCCTTAGCTGAAGCGCTTACAGCAGATGATCTTCGGGGGCTTCGGCGAAGATCAGGAACGGCGGCAGTCGTAGAAGGCGATGAAGGATTCGTAGAGCTTCCCTGTGTGCCAGAAGCACTGACTGAAGCATAGGTTGGGGCGAAGAAGGGTTGATGTGGCCGATGTGAGGGAGTAAGCGGCGGATGATTCACCGTTCCAGATCTTGACCTTGAGTCCTCATCCGCAGAGAATTCAGGTTGCTGAGGTACGGCGAATGGGAATAATGACTGGCGGAGGAACACCGGTGGAGGGCGCCCAGTGATCAGTGCCTGGTTGTGTAGCTGCATCCTCAATTCCTGCTCTTGTGCCTGCAAAAGCTGGATCTGCTGATAAAGCTCATTGTGCAACAGGTACTGGGCCTGCTGCTGGGCCTGTAAAGACAGGTCATTTGCATTCGTCGTACTCGGCTGCCTGAAGGTACTATTGCCCTTGTTCCCCGTGTTGGAGGTCCGACGACCACCAATTCCTCCTCGGTAGCCCTGATGGGGGAACCGGCCACCTCCACGTCCACCTCGTTGACCCCCACGGGTGGGTGCAGCGATGATCGGTCTTGGTTGAGGCGGAGGTCGTTCCCAAGTCCGCTCTTCTTCTTTGGGAAACTCGTACTGCTCGCAGCATCCATCCAAATCGCCCTTTGCAGCGAACTTGAACGCCC
Organism: Penicillium longicatenatum; assembly: GCF_028827895.1. NCBI lineage: Eukaryota > Fungi > Ascomycota > Eurotiomycetes > Eurotiales > Aspergillaceae > Penicillium > Penicillium longicatenatum. The sequence goes on along the minus strand of NW_026643120.1, from coordinate 1,559,418 downwards.
TCCTTAGTTCCAAATGCAGACCCCGAAATGACGTGTCATCAGCCGTATTGCCCAAGTTCCGAGAAATACTGAATGGTTCTTCCACGCAGAGGCGATTGTTCATAAGCAAGTGCCAGCCCTTACCCTCTTTTGAGATCAAAGTACCTTCCCGCACGGAGATGACGTTCTGCTCATAGTTGATCATATGCCCATAATACCGGAAGAACTCAAAGAACAACTCTCCCACTGATTGCTTGTTCTTTCGCCCAAACCCGTTCAATGCCTTCAAATCATCATCAAATGAACAAACTAAACCATCGGACGTTACTTTCTTCTTGTGAGGGCGTGCTTGAAGACTAGGCAAAATCGGCGGGTTCCTGGTCTGCAGAAAGTTGATAATCAGGCAGATCCAGGTGTATGAGCTTAATGTGCCTCCCAGGGCGGCGTCGTTGAGGGTTCGACGTTTTGTCCAGTGCTTGACACTCATCGCCAATGGCCGAACCCGTTCATCAACATCAACATACGTCCGAATCATGCGAGTGTTTTCCAAAGCCAGGGTATTATTGACGTTCATGTCGCATGCCAACTTTAGCTCCGGATCCCAGATTTTCACAATCGGCACTTTCGCATGCGAAACACAGACAACTCGTTGCATTCCATCTGTTCCATCCGGTCAGTTCAGTCCAAGTCGCAACTCCGCGGTTCACGATGCCTCTCCCCAAGGGCGATCTTACGCTTCGCCAAAACCTCCGCTAATAAACACACATGTTCCAGTTCCTTAAAGTTGGTTGTGATGCAAATGTCAACTGTTCCGAGTCAGCCTGGCTGTCCAGCTCTCCCTTCTGAGGCGCAGCGGTTTCCATCCCAGGTGGTTAACGTACCATCCGAGTCACTTGAGCACAACTTATTCCCCGACGAACCAAACACATTGGCCTTGATCTCATGCCCGGGCCACTGGTCGTTGAACAACTTCTCCAATTTCCGTACCAGCTGCCGCTTTCGATCGTCACTCTCGGCGGACGGTAATAATCGATCGTACAGGTCCATTATGTCTGTCGTCATTTTCTGCTCCTCCTCCGGCTCTAACTTCTCTTTCAAGCCCTCCTTCTCCTCCGGCAATATATCCGTTCCAAGATTATATGGTATTCGTCTTCGGAAGAAAGACATTGCCGTTTCATATTTACAAGCCCCGAGCGGTTTCCGAGGAAGATGGGTCGACTCGGAGTGGGTCGATCGAGGTGAGGTGCTTCCGCGGACGGGGGACGGCGACCGGGAGTGGAAAGAGAGGTTGCGCGCATGTTGGTAAGGGGTTGAGGGGAGGGAGTTCGATTGCTGGGAGTTTAATGCAGGACGTTCTCGAGGGTCAGGCGCATCGGTCTGCGGACTCCATGCTGCCATGGTGGAAGGCTGATCCGATGCTATCGGTGCGATGTCACCAGGCTGGTGGGAACACTTGGTATTCCCATCGATATGAGAGACCATATAGCAATTTTCAACACCAGGTTGGTTGTTTGGGATGGGGGAGGTTTTTTTCTCTGACTCGGCGAGCGACTCGGCTGAGATTTAGATTTCCACACCCACCACACTCAGGACAGCCCCTCCGGGTTCCACTCAATGAAGTCCAATGAAAACGATCCACAATTCGTCTCAAAGACGCTTTCGCTGTCACGGGTGTGAAAATCGCGTTGCGTTCCTGTTAGGCGGAATTTGGAGTGCAAGTGGTTTTGCCTTTTGAGGTGGTGCGGGACAAGAGGTTTCAATGGTCCTCAAACAATGGTTCACAAATTGTGGATTGGCGAGCACGGCTGGTTTCCCTTAGGACCGGACGAACGAAAGAGATCACAAGTAATACAACAAGAAATGAAGGAAATTGCTTCAACCAGGAGCAGGGGGTCAGAAAAAAAAAACAAATAATACAGACGGTGAGGTCACTTCTTGGAGTGAGGTCCTCGGGTTGGCGGCGGAGGTCTCTATAGACGATATTAATAGGGGAGAACGTGGGCGGGTAGGGAGACGACGTACAAGTGGTGGGATTCGAAGGAACCAACCGGGGTTCCGATTGAATGGAAGAAAAGGGGAGAGACCAGGCGCGCGTTGCGTTATGAGAGATGTGAAGATGATCAAGAGGTCAGCCCCTGTCGGCGGTAAAGACGTGCCGACCGCACTTCCACTTGGAAGTCAACTTTACTCCACCAATTCTAATATAGGAAAAGCCCTTGATGTTTCAGCTTCAAATTGATTCAAAGTTGGGAAGTGCCCAAGTTCCAGTGATTGAGCTCTTCTTTACTCCTGAGCTAAACCTTTCTGTTCCCTGCCAACCCCTCTCCTATTTCCAATTTGGGCGCACTATTTAGATGCTCTACGCGATGACCATGAAAGCCACTAACGCCTTTATTTCTCAAAGTCACTTTTTCCCCTATTGGACAGATGGTTCAGCATCATTGAACTCACATCCCCCTTTCAGGCAAGTCTGGTGCAGTGTGAGCTCTGACATGCAGGTACGGCAACGGAGATATTGATATCAAGTGCCTTCCCCCTTATTGATCGGCTGCTGGCCCCGCGATTTTGCGCGTCCCAGCACGTGCGGGAAACACTATAACCTAATCCAGGTGCTTTTGGTCTGAGATTCATTTTCGTTGATCTCTAGCTGGTGCCTTCCAAGGTTCTCTCCCCAACTCGTATATTCAATTCGAGCTACATGTATCGCTTATTCAGACACCCTTTGTTTTTGCACGGACCTCTCTACTATTGGACCATCAGATCCGGATGAAAGAACCTTGTGGACTGTCCACCTCCCCTAACCCTGGGCAGGCTTCAGCCAGCCCTTTAGTTCGTCATCTTGCAGATGTCACTTGGCAGACACTCTTTGTTTCTTTTTACACGGAATCTGTGCTAGAACCATGGATGTGATCTGGGCTTCCACCGAGTTGAACTTTGAGCGTGTGATTTGAGTCCGTGTGCCAGAGGGAGCGAAACAGAATAAGACCATGATTCTATCAACTGGTGTTCCGCCAAGTGCCAGATTAGCTCCAATCCGATCCAGTTTACGTATGACGAACGGGCCTGATCAGGATCGAGACCTTCAAGGTAACGCGAAGCATGACAGTACATCGGGAGCGATTACTATGGTGATACACGGAGGGTTTGAACGACAAGTTAACATTCCTGATTCTTATGCTTTTTAAACCTTGACAGTTCCCGGGGAGAGCACACCTAGGCATAGCTTAAGCAGAGACTCGGAAGGTTTAAAGTTTCTGGGGAAATTTGACATGGTTCTTTCAAATCCTTAATTATCTTCAGGTTGATCGGATCATACATACGAAAATACAAACATTCGGCATTTTGAGTGGACCTGGTATACAATAGTTTCATTCCATGTCGATTCACTCCGAGTCCAGCCCCACCTTGAGACATAAATGTCTATAACATGCAGTTGTCTGGGAATTAATCCGGGCCGTCCAACCCGGGACTACATAAGAGGGGCACATCGTACAGAAACAGGCCTGCAATCCGAGGAGGGGCCGGTGGACCTTGCGGAAGAATATAAAATGCTGGTGGCCGGGCCCCACTTCACCCTCCTGAATTGACCGAGAGGATGCGTTGGTGCATTGGCACGGGCCAACGACGGTGTTCCAGGCAGGAATACGACTAGTGTAGCTACCGGTCTCCGTGGGGTGCTCTGCTTTTCTCTCTTTTGCGGTTGGCTTACTACAGAGACTCGTTATTGGACTTTGGGAATGTACTTCGTGTGTACATACAGGCATTGTGCCCCTCTCCTTTAGGGATGAGGGGCTCTGCGGGTTTGTGGATTCCCATACTTCTGGAATTCATGGGAGATCCTAGGTCTTGCTGCATGGAGGGTCGGCCATACCCTGGGTCGAGGGCATTCCGAAGGCTGCGCTGTTTCCATCTGAGAAATCTCGTGTCCACTCGCAGCTGGCAGCGTCAGAGTCACGGGAATACTTGGCGGGCTGCAGGCGAGTGCAGTGTACATTAGAACATCGTCATCACTGCACATTCCTCTTGGATCCTTGTCAACCGAGTCATCCACACATTGACCATGTAGGAAAGCGGATCTATATAGGATCGAGATAGACCGGGAATGAAAACAAGGATCATACGTTATAAATGACTTGGTGGGGACACACCGATAGAAAGTACCAATGACTTCCGATGTATACGCGGGGAAGAACTCCCACGGTATTTACCTTGGGGAAAGTCAAAGTATCATTTTAGTCTCCAACATATGCAAGAGAAGACTGTTCTATGCAAGCGAAAGTTCAAGTTGGAAAAGATACAGAGTTAAGTAGCAACGCTTAGACACGCCCCGTGCAATCTCCGGTGACCCCATGTAGTGTACCCAAGTTCCCCAATCGCGAACAAGACTGTGCCGGGAATTGCCGCGCAACTTGTCTCTGTGAAGTACATTCTGAATAATTGCATGTGTGAGAAAGTAAATCAATTATTGAGGGGCAAATGTAGAGCGAAGAGTTGTACAAGTCTATGTGTTCCCCTCTTTTTCTTTTTTTTTTTTTTTCTCAGTAATCAAAATCCCATCAAACTCCGGTTAATCCACCCCCAAAATAGGCTGGACCCTCATCTCCTTTTCCGATTTTCTTCGTCTCTTCCCCTCTTCTCTCTGGTCTATCCTAAATCTTTCCCCTCCACGAGGCCTGTTTTCCCGTAAGTTGCTTTTTTCGTGTTGGTTGCTGTTCCCCCTACTCGTGAAAAAAAACTCCCTCCGGGCCCCGATTCCACCGACACCGGACCCACGGCCATTTTCTTTTCTCCCAGTTTCGAAGAACTGGTATCCGGGGAGAATTGTTAAGGATCCATTCATTATATTTGCAGATACATGACAAATTTATACCATACTTTGCTTGTCACTGGAAAATAAAACTTACCTTTTTGGGGGATCTAACAGATCGCCTCTACCGGACGGATCATCTGCTTCGCCGCTTCCACCCCCCTGAACCGCTCGTTCGACCAACGAAGATTCCCTCTCAAACGACCATGTCTTCGTACTACGAACCACAGGGCTGGCAGGCTCCTGCTGCGCGCCAGGTCTCCTGGGAGCAGCCCGTGCCGCCGTCTCGGTCAGGTATGCACAATGCATTGGATCCAGCCCGCAAAAATCTCCGGAACACACATACTCATACTTTTATTTTACTGCAACAGGCTCAAGCTCGGTCTCCCAGCGCGAAGATAGCCCGGCCTTTTCGTCTCAATTTGACGGTATGCTCAAATCCTCGTATTTTAACTGTTGGTCGAACCCACAATTCCGTTTCATTTCGCTTCGCCTCGATAAAAAAAAAAATAAGCATGATGCCTGAACGGGGACAATGACCGACGACTTTGGTGGTGCAACTTGAATTTCGGCAAGCGAAGACCGGGGAATTGTGGGGTTTGGTCGGTGTGATTTGGAAAATAACAGTGTGCTGACCGTGTGATGTTTCGTGAAGAAATTGATCGTGCGATCGACAATCTCGTCAAGAGCGGGAAGTTGTGGAATGCTCCTCGCCGGGACTCGATGCCCATGATGATGGGTCGTCCCTATCCCGACTACGGTATGTGGACGTACCCTCGATCGATGCGGCGTTGATCTGACTTGAATTCCCCGTGGCAGACCCTCGTATGGGCGGCAATGGCGGCCCCCAGCGACACCACTCGGTGAGCGAGTTCGAAGGCTCCCGAATGCCCCCCTCCGGCAATGCGCAGGGTTTCTATGCCTCGCAGCGGTACCAGGGACGCCCAAATGAAGTAGAACAGATGATGCAGGCGAAGCGACGGATGGCAGCTCAGCGTGAACGGGAGCTCCGCAACTATCATCAGGAGCAGCAGTACAACCGAAGTACGTGGTAGCGTGTTTGCTTTTCTCTCTCTCTCCTTGACGTTTATATTCCCCCGTCATTTTTTTTCTTTGCATCTATGTATCCGTCGGCCTTGTATAATATATTGGTTTGGCATGTTCTTTTGAATGCGCGGTTTTTAATACGTGATCTTCTTTCTCCAAAGGCCTCCTCGCCGAGATGTCTGCAAACAAATCCGATCGATCCCTCAGCCCAGCTGCCGTGAGCGAAGACAGTCGCCGAGACCTCCTGGCTCGCCAGCACCGGGCTCTGTACGGCAATGAGAGCCCGGCTTTCTTCCCCCCTGGCCCCCTGCCAGACGACAACTCTCGCCCTGAGAGCCAGGCTGCTGGTACCCCCTCGTCGGCCGCTCGTGGAGCGTCCCCGCGGGGTGTGGACCCATTCGGTCTGAACCAGGTCCTCGCTGCTACCGACGGTGCACCCGGTCTGCAGTCTAGCTCTCGGGCTAATAGCACATCCTCGCCCAGCTCGGCTATCAACGCCAGCTTCCCCGAGCAGTCCGTCCCTTCGACTTCATCGCCTGGCAGTACCGACTTGTCTTCGTCTCGTCAAGCTTCAGCTAAGCCGAGCACCGGCCCCATCGGATCTCGACCTGTAGGACCGCAGACTACTGCTCCCACCTCTAACTCGGCCCTGAACAAGCGTTCGACAACCCCACTATCCTCGTCCCTAGGCTACGGCTTCACTCCCGGGGAGGCCGCTGCCAACGCAAACGAACGTGCTACATCCGCAGCCCCCAACCCAGCTGTCACGGCTGCTGCCAACGCCCCCGGCCCCAAGGACCCGGCGGCCGGTGGTGTGGGCCTCGGCTGGTCCAACGGCAGTGGCGTCTGGGGCTCGAAGAGCGGGCTCGGCGTCCAGGCCTCAGTGTGGGGTTGAAGGCCAATAAATCGAAAAATTCATACCCATGACTTCATTTGATTCCGCATTGAGGGATTTCACGGCGGCGCTTTATATGTGGTATGCATTCGCTTTGGGGGCCTTTCGACCTCTTTTTGATAATTTTCGTGGCGTTGTGTGAGCAAAATGGCTTCTCTATTTGCGTGGGTGCGGTGCTTCTCTGATCACAACGGTATATACATGACAGCGGGAGCAGGATTACTCTTTTTTTCTTCTGCCTTTCTCGATCTAGGTTGTTTTCGTTTACATTTTCCGCGGTTTAGTTTTCGGATTTGGATTGACCTGGCTTGGGGCGGGACAGGGGTCTGCTACTTTACCACAACTGGGTTCCTGGAGTCAACATTGGTGTCCACGGACCGGATCATTTTGAAAACGAACAAAAATACCCTCTTGAGATAAGGTTGTTTTCCGGTGTCTTGATTGGTCTTTTTGGATGTCAGAAAGTGCTTTCTTATTTTGTTTATTCATTCTGGGGCCCGTGTGAAATGGTCGGGATATGGCGCTCGTTCTTCGGTGGAAGTGTCTCATGGACTCTTTTCATTTCTCGGTGTTCTTGTTCTTGTTCATCTGCAATGTCTCCATGGATATCTATGGCTATTATTTGTTACTATCCTCTTATATTTTCTGGCAAGAAGGGGGGGGGGGTTCGGGTTGCACATTGGAATTGGATGACTGTCACTTTCTTCATATTTACTTTATTCTTCTATACTATGGGGAAAGAGGGAGAATCAAGGGGCGAAAATCTTTAAGTAGTTAGTTCTTGAGGTGTTTATTTAGGCTTATATATCTCTTCTATGAGTATGAGGTTCAATCTGATCTACTACCGCTTCAAACCTTGGAAGTTAGCGTACATAGCCATCTTCTTTATAGTCGAAATGCCCCTACTCCAAACAGTTGTACTTTATATGAAATGTGGACTGCGCGTAATTTATGTAAGATAAAGGCCATTCAATGACTTGGCAGACGTCCATTCTCGCGAAAGAGGGTCGTATCCAAATTTCAGTCGTTAATTAAGCAATTAAGCATTATAGCAAAGCAAGCCCCACCCCATCCTCAATCTAGATCCCAAAGATAGATCCTTCCAAAGATCCGTATAAATCTCGTGGCTCAGGGCTCAGGGCATTTCACGTATGTACTTTGCACCACCTGCCCATAGTCACACGGCATAAGGATGCATAAGAATCTAAACAGTCATGGCCGGATGGCCAGAAAAACACCTAGGCAGCATTGACATGGGTATCAACGGCGTGCGAAGTGCTGTGACCAGAGCCCTGCTGATCCTGGACCCGATCCTCCTCTAGCACAGCACCGGGAACTTCATGCTCAATACGTCGCTTCGCAGTGAACCACCCCTTAACACCTCGCTCCTGGTTCTCTCCCAACCAGGGCTTCCTTGCCTCTGCCAATGCTCTACGTCCCAGGTAGTAGATCAATTGACCGACAATGATGAGCACAAAGGCAATGGGGTACATCCAGTGAATGTGGTAATGGAAGACCTTGATACCAATGCACACACCCCAGAAGTTCATCGTAAGCAATGAGATGTTAAAGAACGCAGCGGACGATAATCGGAACATCGTGGGTGCAAGGCAGTAGAACATGCTCAGACAAATTGTGAATCCAATCAGGTAGCCTCCAACCTTACCGTCCCAGTGGCTGGCGTTGTACTTGTCACGCTCGAAGATGGCAGATTGCACACCGTCGATAATGACGCCATATAATGAAAGCTGGCCCAAAACCTCGTAAACAGGTCTAGTGCTAACAAAGTACTCCTCGGCGGTATTTGTGAGGCCGTAGAACGAGGCACCGAGCAGGGCGAAAAGGTCGCCCTTGAGCTGGTTACCCGAGGAAACATCGCCACCGTTTGTGCCAGTGATGTGGTCCGAAGCAATGAGGACACCCATGCCACCAACGCAGATGATGATACCGGCGATTTGGGTAATATGGTATCGGACCTTCAGGAAAAGGAAGGAGATAACGACTACCACGACGATGGCCCAGAAGTTGATTAGTTGGGCGCTGAGCATGGTTGTGTATTCGTATGCGAGCACGATGAAGTAGTTTCCTTCCACATCGCAGAAAGCGAGGATGATGTCTGTAATGAGCTAATTAGAGGCGAGGCGCGAGCAAGATGATACGGGGTTGTGACATACACTTCCATCCGTCACGCCAGATCAATCGGAGCCAGCCCTTGAAACCGTAACGGTAGATGGTGTAAGGGGTGAAGATGCAGGTAAGCACAATGTAGTTGAGAATGGTCTGAAAAGTAGGAATAGACCAATTCTCCTCGGTGAGTAGGGTGGTGAAGGTGCTCGTCGCAGTGTTCATAATAGCGAGAGCTTGTCTATATTTCAATCAGTTTCCGTAACTTTCCTTTCTCCAGGGAACCCTGTTTATTAATGATTATAGTGCTCACCCTAAAAGCAACACAATGTAGAACTCCTTGGTCTTGAAGTAGGCGAAGAACCCCTTCTTTTGCGTATCAACTTGATCGGCCGGCGCCAGCGCCTCTTCATCGCGCTGGCTCTGCACCACCACCTCCGCCGTATCCTTAGGAGACGACGAGGTAGAATTGGCGTTAGAAGCCGTCGCCTGGACGGCAACCTGGTTCTTGGAGTCCGACATCGTCCCAAAGTTGAAGATTTGAGGCGATGTTGATCAGCAAAGCGGGGTTTGCAGAAAAAAGAGATGCAGAGGCGCACTGATCAGGCCGCTTGCGGTATAGATCTAAGAAGAGGGAGCTTTATAATCGAAACGAGCGCAAAACCCCCAGAAGTCGCTCGTCTTTAGCGCACACACAGACACGGAAGCGTAGAAAAGGGAAAACAAGAAGCTGGCCAAGGAAAAAAAGCTACCAAGACCACGCCGGTCTGGAACCTTTCCTCATCGGGAAGGCGTCGATAAGAATCTGCCATGCGGTGGCTACCCAATCAGTGATTGGGCGGTGGGGGCGGTGACAGGGCCCGAGCTTTCGAGAGCGGAACAGTCCGATCCTGTCTGTGACTGCCTTGCAGCCTTGGGTAATCTATACGGGTAATCCCCTTACCTCATTACTATTTTGGTGCTGGGATGCAGAATATGGATCGAAGCTTCGATGCCGGAGGTTAATTTCCTCCTGGTTCCCGCTTCTTCCCCGTACTGCATGGAGATCTACCTTAATTCTAGATGGATAAATTTGGACCTTCGATTGATAGATAGTGGCGATAAAGTCCCAATGCACATGTGGCATTCCAGTCCCTTGATGTGTTCATATCAAGGAAGTTTCCAGGATTCTGGAAGATCCGGAAGTGTCCACTTCTCCCGGTCGCGTGTTAGCTGCGGCGTTTCTTCCCTCCTCCCCATCGTGGGTCAGGTACCTTCTTTTTTAAAGTTCTCAAAGATTTGGAATATTTGGACGAGCTCCTCCATAAACACCTCAGAATCACATCTAATATAGAAAGCGCGAAGAAATAACAAGCAAAGGTAGAAAACTGGCCGAGGCCCTTCCCGTCAGGTGGATCCTCCCCCTTCACAAACCCAACCTTTCCCTTCGATCGTCATCCCCTCCGCAGACTCTTCCATCATCTCCACCCCCGACCCCTACCCAACCATTCTCATCTTCGGTATCTCCTAGGGCCTCGCAACCGGCGCATGCTCATACTGGAGGCCCCGGAGTGAAGTGCCCTCCCTTTTCTCGCCGGATCATGGCGCTGGACCTCACGCCGCCCGACGGTCGCAAACGGGTCAAGGTCTACGAACTGAGGGATAATGACTGGTTTGATCGCGGCACCGGCTTCTGTAGCGGTCACATACTGGAGGTAAGCTTGTCTTCTTCCTGGAAGCTCGACTCATCCGGGCGCACGGTGATGGCGTGCGCTTGGCCGCGCGCGCTTGATCTTGGATGTTCCTCCCGCGCATTACGACAATCCTGCATCCGCACCCGCACCTCTCCCCGGAACAGTTTGAACCGCGTGGCTGACTCGCGTGTTTTCTTTTTTCTTTCTGCAGGAGGAACCCCGAATATTTGTCGAGTCCGAAGACCAGCCTAATCGCGTACTGCTGGAAACGCGGATTTCCAAGGAGGATGGCTATCAAAAACAGCAAGGTTTCTGTCCCACAACCGCGTCTGTATCACCGAAGGATCTGCTTTTTACTGACTGCGCAATCAGAGACGTTGATCGTCTGGACGGAACAGAGCGGGACGGATATGGCACTCAGCTTTCAAGAGGCAGAAGGATGTGCGCAGATTTGGTGAGGATTCCTGAAAGGTACTAGAGATGTGTGCGCGTGCTTCGGAACTGACCATCCGACAAGGGAATTTGTAAATGCTGTTCAACAGAATCTCAGTTTGGCCGCGGCCGGTAAGTTTGGTTACTCATATGTTTCTTATCTCCCCTCTACGTGCGTGTCTGACTTGGATGTGTTTTTTTGCTGCAGATGACGCTCTTTCCGACGACTTGGATAGCTACCACTCCATCACACTACCTGCGCCCGAACTTCGAAACCTAGGTGAAATGGAGCAGATTGTGCGGTCGGCGAGTATGACACAACCAGGTCGCGATGCGCTGTCCAAGTTTATCATCCGCGATGAGTACATTGCCAAGCTAGTTCCTTTAGTGGACATGGCTGAGGACTTGGAGAGCCTGACTGATCTGCACCATCTCTGCAACATCATGAAATCCCTCATCTTATTGAACGATAACACCATCATCGAAACTGTCGTCGCCGACCATATTATCCTGGGAGTGGTAGGAGCTTTAGAATATGATCCTGAATTTCCCACCCACAAGGCAAACCATCGACAATACCTCGCAGACCAGACCCGCTATAAAGAAGTCGTCCCTATCAACGACCCGATTATCCGCAGGAAGATTCGGAGTACATGGCGCTTGCAATACCTGAAGGACGTGGTTTTGGCCCGGATTTTGGACGACCCGACTTTCTCTGTACTGAACTCCCTGATTTTCTTCAACCAGATGGAAATCGTGAACCACATCCAGACCAACGGACATTTCCTCCGAGAACTCTTTTCCGTCTTCGATCCCAGAAACACCAACTCCAAGCGCAAAGATGATGCTGTACAATTCTTGCACCAGTGCGCGGCAATTGCGAAGAATCTCCAAGGTCCATCAAGAGCCCAGCTATTTGCCAATTTCATTAACCACGGCCTATTCGCGGTGATTGCCTTCGCAGTGAAACATCCGAACCCAGCTATGCGCACGACAGGCATTGATATTCTGGTAGCATTACTGGACCACGACCCGGTGATGATGCGGGGATACATGCTCAAGGCTGTCAATGAAAAGAAGACACCGCTCACAGATACCTTGATTGACCTGCTCCATGCCGAGACTGACCTAGGAGTCAAAAGTCAACTAGCTGATGCTATTAAGATCCTGCTTGACCCCCAGATACCCTTGCAGGATCCGCTCGCCCGGGCTGGACCCGATTATTTCAAAATCCGACCTACCAATATGCTCTCAGATGCATTTGTCCAACAGCATTTCGATGATTCTTCTAAGCGGCTCTTTCAACCGCTCAAACAACTTGCCAACCGTGCTACCCGTAAGTGTTTCCTTTTTCGGTTGAAGCCATCCAACTAACATTTTTCTGCAGTTAATGATTTGACGTTCCAAGAAGTCACGCTCTACTCGCATCTTGCTGATATACTTACCTTTTTCGTCCGTCAACATCTCTTCCGCACGCGCAATGCGATCCACAGTGAATCTCTTGCGCCTCGGGTCGCTCAGCTTCTGACGGCCCCTCAAAAATCTCTGAAGCTGGGTAAGGCAGCTCAATCACCTGAGCAGTTCCTTTTTGTACTCAAGGGTTCAAGCTAACATTGGTGTTCAATAGTCGCCCTCAAATTCTTCCGCACGTTGATCAGTCTTCAAGATACCTTTTACCAAGCTCTCATGACGCACAACAATACATTCGGCTTGATCCTCGATATTGTATATGAAACAATGCCTCGTGACAACCTACTCAACTCCGCCTGCCTCGAGCTCTTCGAGTTTATCAAACGGGAAAACATCAAGCCATTTATTATTCATGTGGTAGAGAAGTACCGGGAGAAGCTTGCAAACATCACCTACGTCGACACATTCCTGAATTTGATTCTTCGTTACGATCAAATGCAAGGGTATGGTGGAGAGGCAGATCCGTTATTTGGCCATGAGGATGACAGCACATCACGAAGGATGCCGCTGAATGGTCAGCGTTGGCAGGGAGTGAAGGAGATGGATGCCGCCGAAGAAGATTACTTTGGTACATCCGACGATGAAGATGATGTAAGACGTCTTGCTAGATTGCTTTTGGGAACTTTTCAAACTGACCGAACTACAGTGGCCACAGGATACTCGTGGAGCCCTTGCTGCTGGTACATCCAATGGCTCTGCTACTTTGATGGTCAAGCCTTTGGTTGACTACCCTGATGATGATGACGAGGATGTCATGGACACTAAACCTGAAGCCCTCGCGGAGCAAACCCAACGGGCCGAAGTGTTGGTCACGACAGATGCTACAAATGAAACCAGTCCTGACGCTGCTGTCTCTGCGCCTACCTCGCCCGCCCAGACACCTCCCGAACGACTCGCTGAGAAGCGTCGTCGTGAAGAGGAAGATGATGATGAGCTAATGAAGCTCACTGCAGGGCCCAAGCGTAGAAGCTCAACAAGTAGCAATTCTAGCGCTGGGATCCTAAATCGGAAGAAGAGTTTATCGATTGCACCAATTGGCGCAGCCGAAAAGTCCGGATCGGGGGTTTTAGCGAGTGTCAGCGCGGCACCCAAGAGAATTGCTATCAATTTAGGACCGACCAAGCCTACTTCTTCAGAAGCCGACACATCGTGCACAACAGATACTTCCGATGAAGCCAATGAGAAGGAGAATCGAGACGACAGCAAAGGCGAGGGAGACAGTTGATAAACCCTGGTTCAAACTATGCAGTCGGCCCACAAATCGATTCTCCCACTTCAGCAGCGATTCTTCACTGCAGCCACCTCACCTACTCATTTTGATGAGGTAGATACCATCCAGCGCAGCTTCGATGCTTGTGTTTCTTGAGCTTTCTACTTTGCTATCATTTTACGTGCTGCTATTTGGCGAACTTCGTTTTATATTCTCTTTGCGCCTTTTTTGTTTCTTCCTTGCCTCTCGTTCTTGAACCTGGCACTTCACAGCGGTATGATACCCGCAGTGTTGCGGTTTTTCTCAATGGCGGGGGCAGGGAACGAAATGCTGTACATTGCGCTCTGTCGGCGTCTGGGCAATCAATGCATTGGATCCATCCTCGGACCCTCTTGTTCTTTTTTAACATTTATTTTATTTTTCATTTGGGATTTAGAAACCGGGGGCGGTTTAGGGGAGGAGCTTTGGGCTGGGGGATATGGAGTCAGGAACTATTGCAATACACTTGCATTCCAAGGTCATTTTGCTTGCATCTATATAAAATGTGGTACTCGTATCTCGTACAGTAGTAGCTCGTAGCTTATTAGTGCTGCATGGAGCTCGGTTCACACGGGGATCCACTCAGCTCCGCAACCGCCTTTGCACCTTACACCTTAACATCGACCTCAGGTACCGTGCGTCAACGACAACTGCTCGATGGTATAGCAAGGTATCTGCACCCTACAACGTGCTCAAACAATCCATATCTCAATACGATTCGAAACATTGTATGGGGGCCCTCAATAATTTACCAGGTGATAGTCTGCTAAACGTACGAACTTATTCTGGTTCTTGTCAAAGTCATGGAACCCCAAATCACAAAGAACACCTTTTGCACCTATACAGGTGCGCAGTCAGAGTCAGACACTACCGTTTTCTTCGTATCTGGAAATCCAGGTTTGATCGGATACTACCACCCATTCCTATCCCTGCTGGCGCAGAACCTGGTCGACGAGTCCCAACCCCAGATCGAGACTAAAAACACCACAAAAAAGACTTCTTTCCAGATATACGGGTGCAGTCTCGGTGGCTTCGAGATTCCACCAGTTGCTAAGCATGAAAGTGTTCAAAATGCCAAGGAAGGGCATAACAAGAATCACTTGTACGATCTTGAAGGCCAGATTCGATTCGTACACCGGAAGCTCGTGGATTTGATGCATGGGAATAAAAGAATCTCTGCCGACGATGCCGGCGAACCGAAGCTTGGATCCGATCCTTCGACCCCAGCGCCGAAACAGAAGGTCATTCTCATTGGGCACTCCGTCGGCGCATATATTGCTATGGAGATCTTGAGAAGACATAGGGAGGGCATACCGAATATAGAGGCCCTTTCCTCTACCGGGTCAGCAACCGGTCATGCAGACTCTAGCTCTTCCAGTTCATTCGACATTATCGGCGGCGTTATGCTCTTTCCAACAGTAAAGGACATTGCGCACTCGCCATCTGGCCAGAAATTGACGGTCAGTGTCGTATTTCAAGGTTGATGGGAATTGCCATTCACTAAGCTTTGTGCTTTACAGACTCTACTATCATTTCTCCCACATCTCGCTCTTATTGTGAGCTTCTTCGCCCGGATATTAACCTCAGTCCTCCCATCCTCGACTTTAAAATCCGTCGTTCGGTCGGTGATGAAAGATCCGCCTGCTCATGGCCTCGAGACTACGCTTGCGTTCTTGAAGAGTTCTGGTGGTGTACGACAAGCATTGTATGTTATGTCCACTTTTGGTTATATCAATATTCTCAACGTGGTGTGTACTAATGTTCTCGACAGACATATGGCAGCTCATGAAATGCGTACTATCACATCGGATAAATGGACAGATGACGTTTGGGGCGTTGGGTGCGGACCTGAGCCTACAACACGCCTGTTTTTTTATTTTGGAAAGAATGATCATTGGGTCGCAGAGAAGACTCGAGACGAAGTTATTGCATTGAGAGGACGAGAGGAAGGGTTAGGCCCTAAGATGTTTGTTTGTGAGGAGGGATTGCCGCACGCATTTTGTCTAAGTAAGTTGTGGTTGTCTTTATGGTTCTGATATGAGACTTTACTAAGTGATGTTCTTCTAGAGCATAGTGATATCATGGCTCGGAAGGTTGCAAACATGATACAGGGTATTGTACAGGATTAAGCCCAACTGTGCGCCTGGAACAGGTGTCTTGGCCATTGAAGTTCCAGGAATCGATATCTAGAATCCGAAAAACCATTCAACTGTGTAGCTTACATGGATGAGAATAGACAATTAATTCTAATGCTCTCCAGGACTATACGATGGCTTAAGAACTGATAGGAGCCATATCAGGCAACAGGGTCTTATTCGGCTCGTCACCTTCGCCGCTCAGAATGATTATTGTCTGTTCCCGCGGAAGCGGAATATACCGCGAAAATGCAAGGGAATATTAGAACGTTCAAGTAGTGAACTGAATAACTTAGGTGCGTTGGGAGTGTGATGAGTTTTTAAATGGAGGTGAATTAATCTCTTAAGTATACATGTGAATCAAACCCACCATTGTGCAATGCATACCTGCTGGGTATCTCAAGCAAAGCAACGCCACCCCATTCAGTCCGATGGCTCAAAAAAAACGCTAGATGATATGCCGTAGAACAATCAAGATAAATCATGCGCCATCAAATGACCTCGAGATGATAATAAAAGCAAATAAGATAAATCGCATGGAGCGACAGCAACATTTACTGTTGCTGGGGTTGAAGTCCCGCGCGACGGAAGAGATCGCCGAGGACATCGGGCATTCCCTGGGCCGGAGCTGGGGGGTTAGGCGCACCTGCCTGGGAAGCATGCTGGTGTGCCAGAGGCATGTGGTAGCCATATCCGGGCTGGGTCGGGGCTTGAGGCTGGGGGTGAGGCTGGAACTGGAGCTGTTCATGGTGCGCACGAACACTCCACTCATCATCCTGCGCACGTTGCTGCCCAAACATGTCTTTCAGTGACATGGTACGGCCCATCGAGACACCACCCTGGAGGTTCTCATTGGGAGTGGCCTGAGTCTCTGAAGCAGCAGCAGCGATGTGGAGTTCATTCTGGCGCATAGCCTGGATGCGTTCCTTTGCATCCTTCAGGCTGTTGCCAGCACGGCTAGCGCACTCCATGATGACTTTGGCGTTCACAAGGCGAGTGTTGGTGGTCGAGGTTTCGTCCTCAGAGTAAATCCAGATACCCCAAACGCGCTCCTCAGCATCTTCATCACTGACTTCCTTCAGGATGACATACTCCGGAGTCAATTCCACATTGTCACCGTGAGTCAGGCGGGATTGGAAGTTAACAGCACTGCGACGATTCAGAAGGAAAACAGTGAAGCGTTCTTCACCAAGTGGACCCGGAGTCATCGAGCAAACGAACAGGGTGCCCTCGGTGTTGGTCTTCTCCCAGGTCTTTGAGTGGGGGTTGAAGGCGTAGATGACGGCGTAGTTGGCCAGAGAGATGACATCAGTTATCTCAGCATTGTGGGTACGGAGAACGCGAAGGTTGAGCTCTTCATTAGAGCGGAGGGGTGGGGCAGGTTTTTGAGGCATATCGGAGAGATACGCGTTGTCAGACTCGTAGTCGGTGTGGGCGTTATTGTGGTTGTTCTGGTATCCTGATTCAGGTCGGTTAGCGTTGCGGTTCGAAAATCCAGGATCGCGCCTCATGGTGGCGGTGGTCGAGGGGGAAAGGAATAGAGAGGGTGAGGTCGCTGAGTCGTTCGCTGAGTCGGGAAGTTTGGAGATGAGTGATGGGTTGCTGATTGCGGGTCAATCGATAAGACCGATAAGACATATCGTCATCGGGTTCCTCCAACTTGCGTTTCGTCGCGTTTCTTCCTATTTCACAGTTTCCAACTTCTATTCTATCCGCTAGGGGGCTTCCTGGTGCTTGGACAGGCTCCTGTCTTTCTTTTCCTTTTACCAAATTTGTGCTGCCCTCTTTTCCGCGGTGCTACTACTCTCCTAGAGCAGCTATCCTGCATAATGCACCTGCTTGCTTTCCGAACCCCGTCGTGCTAAACTCTACAACCCAATTCATTACCCGTTGATCGCGTTCACCATTTATTGCACTGGATCCGTCATCAATTACTCCAATTGCATTGTGGTGCTTCAGAAAACCACTATAGCATCCGATTTCCCGCCGGGATTAATAGCCGTCCCAGATTCACAGCCATAGGTTCTATATACCACGCTTTGTCAGTGTCGCATTAACCCCAAAAGAAATTGCATCAAAATCCCATGAACATATACCTTCTCCTACAAGGCTTGACACGATTTGATTCAACATGAGCGCCAAGGACCAGCGAGCCGAGTCGCCGGCGTCAGACTCGGGGGGCCAAGCGTCGGATGGGGTGGAGGACATTCAGCACCCTGCGCTGGACTTGCAGTCCCTCTCGCGTGCCGTCAAAGCACGAAAAGCTGAGTATACTCGTCGACGAACAGTTCGCGTGAAAGTTGGAACTTGGAATGTAGCAGCCATCTCCGGTACAGAAAAGGACATTGGGAAATGGTTCGTGCAGGGCCAAGGGGTGTCCGAGAAGCTCTCTGGTGCCAAGGGTGAGCAACTTGAGCATGCTGGAGCAACGGAGGGAGGTTCGTCAACCGGAGATGAGGAGAACGAGAAGAAGAAAAGGCCATTTCAAACAAGTCCTGAGGAGATTGATCTTTATGTTTTGGGTCTCCAGGAAGTGGTCGATGTTTCATCTCCCGCAGAGGCTTTACGGCCATACACCGATTCGGGCCCATCGAATCGATGGAAGGAGTCAGTTCAGAGTTCCCTTCCTCCAGGATATCAGCTCGTCTCCGAGGTTCAGCTAGTTGGGCTCTTACTTTTGATCTACGCCTCTCCATCGATTCGTGAGAGCATCTCCTCGGTCAGCAGTACCTATGTCGGGACGGGTCTGATGGGGTACATGGGGAATAAGGGCGCCGTGGCTACTCGTTTGGTCCTGGGAGAAACTACTCGTCTAGTTTTTGTGAACAGTCACCTTGCGGCAGGGTCTGATAAAAGCAGCCTAGAAAGACGCAATTGGGATGCTTCACAGATTGCGTCGCGTGCAAAGTTCGATTGCATTGATGGCGAGAAGGGAGCAGGGGATGAGACTTCTGACAGTATTGGCGACGAGGATTTTACTTTCTGGTTTGGCGATCTTAACTATCGACTAGATGATATTCCTGGGAATGACGTGCGGCAAGTTCTAGCACGGCATACAGTTAATGCATACGATATTGCACTCCAGGAAGCAAAGAAATCGGGTAGCCGCCGAGGTTCTACCGCCGATGATGAAAACCAGCCACCATCACCGCCGCTTCCAGAAGATGATGGGACACCCGAGCCAGTCAGCGACGATGATATTGATCCTCATAATGACCCTGCGTCATTGCAGACAACTATTTCATCTCTTGTCGTCCATGACCAACTGCATATTCAGCAAAAATTGGGAACTGCATTCCACAAAGGATGGCGCGAAGGCCAAATCACTTTTCTGCCTACATATAAATATGATGTCGGTAGCGTGGCTATGTTTGACTCAAGTGAGAAACATCGTGGCCCTAGCTGGTGTGATCGAATTCTTTACCGCAGCCGGCGGGACAAGCTCAAACATGAGCAACTTGACCGAGAAGCCGAGGAAATTCGGCAGAGAGACAAAGAAATGCAGGACCAAGGTCTCGACCAGGCTGCTGCCGATGAAAATGTCCTATTTGACTACGACCCTGAGGTCGACGGAGCAGATGGGGGAGGGGGAGGCAGCGTGGAGGAGTATATTTCAGATGATGACCGGGCATCTGTCTCTTCTGTTGCATCTGAAAACTCAGCATTGGATGAGCCCATTCGTCTGGATCATTATATATCACACCAGGGAATTCTGTCTTCAGATCACAAACCCTTGGATGCCATTTTTACGTTGTCATTTGATGCCGTGAATCCCAGCCTCAAGGCTAAAGTTCACCAAGAGGTGGTCCGGGAACTCGACAAGGCTGAAAATGAAGCTCGCCCTGGCCTTACGGTCGTGGTTGATGTTCCTCATGGCGAACAAGGAAAGGAGCGAGATCCGAACGCAGTTGACTTAGGTGATGTCGCTCATGATGTGCCGGTTCGCCGGTCCATCACTATTGCCAACACGAGCGGTGCATCAGCCACCTTTCACTTCGGCGAGAGGCCTAGCCTTGGTAATAAAGACAATTCAGAGAACCCCTCTTGGCTCCATATTCAAATTGAACGGCCCGAGGACCATACCAAACAACCGGCTACAGCTTTTGGAAATTCCTACACACTACTGCCAGGCGACGTGGCCAATGTCGAGATCATAGCTCACGTTCAGAATATCGAACAAGTTCGTCTTCTCAACCTGAAGAAAGTCAAACTGGAGGAGATCCTAGTGCTTCATGTCGACAGTGGTCGCGACCATTTCATTTCGGTCACGGGCCACTGGTTGCCAACCTGCTTTGGCTGTAGCGTGGACGAATTGACCCGCATGCCCGAAGAGGGAGCCCGCAGTCTCGACGAGAAAGGGGCATCACATCCATCCCAAACAAAAACTGAAGTGCGGCTATCTGCTCCACGTGAGCTCTTTCGTTTGACCGAGGCGATTTCCGATCTGACCGAGCGGGCCGTAGCAGAGTGGAGCATGACAAAAGGCGAATCCCCAGAAGAAGCACCTTGGGCTTTGGAACCATCAGGAACCGGGTGGCCTTTCCAGCCCGACACATGGACCCTTCATGACCCCGAGCAGCGCGCTGCTCTGTCGGCATCAGTCCGAAAATCTCTCGACACCAACCAGTCCCTAACGTCGATTTTTCCACCAGAAGTTCCATCCCTCCAGCGGCTAGAGATCCTCTCCGCAACACTTCTGACATTCCTCAATTCCTTAAGTGATGGCATCGTTACCGCATTCGTTTGGCAAGAGATGGAGCAGCAGATGATCGCACGAGAGAAATCCAAGGCTCCTCCGCGATCCTGGGAAGAGACTCAAGCCTGGGTCCTCGAAAGCCTCGCCTATTCACCCGCACACAGTGTCTCCTTCACATTTGTCACCTTCATGCTTGCCCGTATCGCGAACGAAGTAGCCCCAGTCCCTTCCCTTGCACCGCAGCCCAGCAACCCTGTATCAAAAACGAAAGACGAGGACAAGAAGGACACGGAGGATCAAGGCCAAGACCAAGGAGACAACCAAAATGAACAGGAGAACCCCAAATCCAGTCTCCCAAACCCGCCCACCCCTGCCTCTACCGCGGCATTCATCTCAGCGGGCAGATTCCGTCGCAAAAGCCAACCACCCACCCCCGAATCCTTGGCAAAGGACTCGTACGAAAAAGCTACAGCGCGTCGACAGGCTGTCGAGTCTACACTCACGTCTATATTCGCCCGCGTACTCATTTCGCAGTCTGCTCCCGTGCCGTCGAAGGAGAAAGAGCGCCGAGCTTCGGACGAACGGAAGAAGGCGATTATTGAGCCATTCTTGAAGATGATTGGAGTTGATGACAGGGGGCCTTCTGGAGGGCGGACTTGATGTTGTACGTATATTCATTTATTGATTTCCGAGTTGGAATGGATCAGTATATTTTGATCCTTGGAAACTCTTTCTTCTGCTTATTCGGTGCCACTTCTTTGCGTTTATGTCAATAGACTGGTGGTATGTTAGATATGATAGACGAACAGTTGTTTGGTTTGACCAGTGAAAAGCCCGTGGTCGATCTGTCAAGTGGGGAGAGCAATCCTCCATGTACTACCGTGACAATATATCCTTCAAAGCCCTCGTTATCACTAAATTATCATATATATGACTGATGTACGCACTTAACCTCGGTTTGAACTGCGTGAACCCAACTGGTGCATACTTTGACATGGCCGTATGTAAGCCTGAGAGATGTGGAATGTGGGTCCATATCTATTCTACAGGTGGAATGCACAGAATGTCTAGAAGCACCCCCTGTGCCAAGACCAGGCTCAGCTCGGCGATTCAAATCCATGGTTGAAATACTTTTGCATGAGAGTCAAAGCTGCAACAGCCCGGCCCTTGTATACGGGATGTACATCGGGCGGTTTCGAATATACAGAAAGTAAGTTGGAAAACACTGCGGACAAGCTCGTGTACACACTTCCTATACAGCATGAGAGTCTGTGTTGCCATAATTCTGGCCTCTGTAGTCCTAGGGGCTTCTTCCCCTCAAACTATTGAGATTTCCGTGAAAGATACCGAGACTTCCAACATCGCCAATATCCACCTCAAATATCCCAACACTAGCTTTGAGGATCATGTTTTTATGTACGGCGATTGCGATGCAGTCGACTCCAAAGACCATCATCATGTTGCAAATGTTCCAAGTGGCACTTACCCTAGCGGTGACACTCGACTGGTCTGGGTAATTCCTGATACTGTCCATTCTCGTCGCTGCATTTCAGCTTGGGAGCAAAGCAGATTAATCGGGCGAAGTGAGCCGCTGAATCTAGATAAGATTTTTCATGCCAGAATGGCCAGACGAGACCACATTCCCATGTCAAATGAGTCTGGTATAGATGCAGAAGGACCCTGGTTCAAAGGTGTGGAGCTCCTTCAGAATAAGGAACTCGGAGTCGTGGATGTGAAGAAGGCTAAGAGCAAATGTTCGCGTGGCTTCATCCTACCTTGAGATTCAATTCTAATGCTTTCTAGCAATCGGAATTCTCGGTGCTGGAATCTCAGGTTTGATGACCTATGTATTTATCCACCTTTGCGCAAACCCCCAAGATCATGAGATTGTTGCTGATTAGTTCATCAAGTTCCTCCTCCACAGTGTTGGGTTTACGAATCTTGAAGTTTCCGAGTCCACCAATCGCGTTGGGGGGTGGGTAATTGAGTCATTGAATCAATGTGTACAGCAATTGGTGCTAACATGAATTGACAGTCGCATCTGGACTGAGTACTTCGATCTTCCCGACTCAAAATATCAATATCAAGAATTCGGAGCCATGCGGATTCCTATCACTGCAACCTTTCCAATGGGCAATGAGACCTTGACATTGAACTTCACCTACCATCAAATGGTTTTCCAGCTTAGCGAAGCATTGAACAAACTGAACAAGTATAATGAATCACTCAACATCGACTGGATTCCTTTCATCTATAACAGCGATAATGCCCTATCCTTGATCAAAGACAACCGAAATCCAGATGGTTCCATCCCGACTATTGGTGATGTTGCGCGGAATAGGTCTATTGGCGCATCAACTATCCATACTCCTCATTTGGATGATCTCAAAAACAAGTTGGGAAAGATTATGCTTGACCCTGCAATGATGAAGCTCATTGCCAGCAACATCTTTGAAGCACATAAGAAGTTTCTTGGTATTCTACCATATGTCAATTCTTGAATTAGCAGGTTGCTTACTTTTGATAGACGTTGGACTCGACGGCAAGGGAGGAGATGACTGGTCAAAGGCGGATTACATTCACAATGTGCTAGGCTTCGATCTGAACACCATTGACCTTGTCAATGATCTCCTCCCAAATGCTGCTCCTTTTTGGGCACATATGTAGGTATCTCCATGATATAAGGGGCTATCTCATTCATAACCTACTCTTCACAGGACTGATGACCTATTCTTCTCATCCAAAGAGTGGAAGACGATCGACAAAGGTGAGTGTCGACGTAATTGTGAACGATGAATACGCAGCAGCTGATACTCTCAGGAATGATTCGACTACCAAACGCCTTCAAGCCGCTGATACAAGAAAACCTGAGATATCATCGAAAAATCCAGAAGATTGAATATCTCGACTCGAAAAAGAAGGTCCAGGTGTCCTGGAAGAATAAGTACACCGATCGTCAATTTGAAAACGCTACATATGACTACGCTTTCGTCTCTGTTCCTTTCACGGTGGTTAGGAAATGGGAGCTTCCAGGTAAGCTCCACAGACAATGCCTCGGTTCCCTGCTAAACCCAAGCAACAGAGTTTTCTCCCACCCTAGCAAACGCTATCTCTAAACTCGGCTACGGGTCTGCCTGCAAGGTACCTGCCTATCCTGATTCAGCTTTTGTTTCATGTAGCATAACTAACCATAACAGGTGGCACTAGAATTCAAATCCCGATTCTGGGAGCACCTCGACCGCCCCATTTTCGGAAGCTGCAATACCCAGACCGATGTGCCCGGAATCGGGAGTATTTGCTACCCCAGTTACAACATAAACGGCACTGGCCCTGCAGTTGTTCTCGCCAGCTACAATCAGGATGATTACGGGAAGCGCTGGGTGTCGACTCCCAAGGAGGAACATGCGCAATATGTTCTAGATTCCTTTGCTCGGCTTCATGGTGAGATTGTTTATGAGCAATATACTGGGAACTTCAAGCGTGTCTGTTGGTTGGAAGAGGAGTTTAACGCGGGGGGCTCTTGGGTTGATGCTGGTGTTGGGCAGCATAAGCTTTATATGCCTTCTTACTTCAATACTGAAAATAATGTGGGTGTTCAGGATCATCATGCCCAGACGGGGTAGGTAAGTTCTTGTTGGAGGTGCTCGTGCTAATTTTCACAGATCATATTTATCGGGGAACATACCGCCTATACTCATTCATGGAGTAGGTTGACTTCTAGTTTTACTATGTTTTTCTCAAAGCTTGAGCTGACTTGAAGTTAGTTGCCTCGGCCTTGGAATCATCTGTTCGTGGCACAGTTCAGCTTCTACTGGGTTTGTTACCTCTACTCATGAAACCTGTCAATCATAATATTGCTGACTTGAAGTTCATATTAGAATTGGGCTTGGTGGACGAGGCGAAGGAGATTACGGAAACATGGATGGGCAAATGGGTTACTGTTTGAGGCAATATGGAGTCCCAATTTCTGTCCTTATAAATTTGGTGGAATATCAACCGCGGACGCAAGCTGATTGGAGTGAGAGCTGACTGGATAGAGAATTTCTGAAATGCCCAAATATATGACACCGTGGACCCCGATGATTGACCAACAGGGGAAGCAGTATTATACATCTTCAAAAAGTCGTCATTGTCGGTTGGAAGTGTTTGTTCACTGGCCAGTAAACACCGTAGCATATCCAGGGCATATCCATAGTCATCTTGGCTAGTTCCAGGATACACATGCGGGAAAGTCTTGTTCAAAGCCGACATTAAATTTGGTGGAATATAGTATATATAGCCCGAAAAGTACATATAAAAAGGTATAAGAGCCATTTGGCATCATGACATCTTCAAGCATGGACCAGCCTAGCGAGAAGTACCCTTTACCCTCGAATCCAGAGATTGCTGCGATGTAAGCGGTGAAACAGGAGCCGTTGCCTTCGGCGGAGGCGACCGCGGTCGGACCTTATGACCACCTCCCTGAGCCGACTTGCCCTTACTTGACTTCGAGCGTGGCTTTTGTGCAAGGGGCCGACCTAGTATACTCTTCGCGGTTGCTAAGCAGCGATTTGCTGCGCGACTGGGTAAGTTGAGGATAGATAATGTGAGTTGAGTGGGAACCACGACACATGCGCAGGCCCAGTCTACTAGTGTGAACGCGTAGCTGGAGCGGCTGGAAAGGCTGGAGCGTTGCGCGGCGGCTGCTAGGGCTAATGCGTCGCGGGTTTGAGCTTCAAGTTGCTGAAAACGGGTATCTGACTGGAGGGTCATCAGAGCAATGCGTTTCTCGTAGCGGCGAACAGCGCGGTTCAGGGCTTCGATGTCTGGTTGGACGGTCCTTCGTACTTCAACGACGGCCTGTGTGATGAGTTCTGGTGCGTTATTTGGTTCTTTGGAAGAATTTTGGTCTGATTTGGAGGGAGATGAAGTCAGGCGAGTAGCGGCAGCTTCGGCTACATGGGCTTCGAGCTCCTCGAGTCTCTTTGTGAGATCTTGGACTTTATTTGCGTCGATGCGGTCTTCATCGTTTGTTGTTGCGACGATGCGTTGGAGGTGGAGGGTGCGTGCTTGGAATAATTTGAGGAGATGTGCGAA
Organism: Penicillium longicatenatum; assembly: GCF_028827895.1. NCBI lineage: Eukaryota > Fungi > Ascomycota > Eurotiomycetes > Eurotiales > Aspergillaceae > Penicillium > Penicillium longicatenatum. Next base: position 1,533,835 of record NW_026643120.1, on the reverse strand, counting down.
TGGACGGATCTCCGATGCGAGAAGAAAGATAGTAAGGTTGTAATTTGAGACTAAACCTTCTGAGGGTCGGGACAGGTTATTTCTGATGCCGTGGAGAAGCCAGGCGCCGATCAGAGGGAATATGAAACACGAGACTAATGCGACGAGCTCGTGGATCTGGAGCTCCTTGATGGCTGCTTGATTAGATGCTCGTAGGGGCTGGGGACGCTGATGAGATTCTTCGCCGGATTCCACAGCCTCATCACCCTCGATCTCGATGTCCTCCGCAGTGGGGCTGAATCTGGAGTCTTCCCGCTGGATAGCCTGGGCCGACCGATACCAGTCCCTTTGAATCCGTAAGTTTGTAGTCCAATGTATCAGATCGGGCTTTGACATACCATGGCAATCGAACCGACCAATTGAGGAATATCGCCGCCAGTACCAACAATGTCACGTCAGTCACAAAAGAGCTTCCCTCTTTAAACATGACACCCGCGATGGCAGGCATCAGCGCCAAGGCCAGTGGTGCAGAGTGCCAATGAGACTCCTCCGTTGCGATCGGGCCTTCATTGTGCCTAGCAACCCGGGGGAGAAATAGGCCATCTGTGGATGATCGAATGGAGTTACGAGCATCTGAGATTGTATCGGAGAGGGTCGAGTTGCGGCGTTCGGGCCAGTCGGGGATGGTCTCAAGTGTAGTTCGCGCGGGGACACCACGGCGGCGGATGGACGAACTGCGGGGTGAGATCCCCGATGGTGAAGGGGGATCAGCCATGATGGAAAAGAGCCCGAGAACCTTGGGGCTTAAAAAGGCGAGAAGCTGCAGGTAGGAAAGAGTTCGCGCCGATGGGTAGAGGAGTTCGTGGCGTCCAGCCGAGGTTGATTAGGTCGATTTCAGAAGTCTTGATTCATGCAAGGGTATTTCGTCACGGCATTTCGTCATACCTTCGTCCACCACAATATGCATCCTCCAATGTTATAATCCGATTTTGATCTACCACACTTGAGGGGTGTATTTCTCAAAGATCCATTAGATTCGAAGTAGGGGATGCAAACCGTGTAAAGTCGTAACAAACAAACCCTGAATTGCCCATTGATTGCATCCATGGTTCGCTCTAACCCCATTGGGGGCTCTATAGAGCTGAGTCTATTGACCCCCAAATCCGGCCACAGTAGCAACTCTCCCTTTCATTCATGTCTTTCTTCACTTTCTTATTGTCAATGATGCCGACAGAATGCTCTTTGAATGGTCAGGTTCTTCCTTTCGTCATATCTGAGTCTATAGAGGCCTATGTTGGGCCCCCTTTACCTCGCATGCGGATTCGAATTACATCCAGTGCACCTCCTGCAGGTATCCTGGGTTGATCTAGGCCTGCTATCCCCGCTCAGTGAATCTTTTCTGACACCTGGTTTCTGTTTCGAGATTCGGCTCATGTAATTAACTGCATCATTGGAGAGCAGTCAGCTATAGAAGGATGCGTTCGGTCTGTTTCTTATCTTCTTCATCTTTCTCATACTTCTTCTCGCTTCGAATACTCAATTTAGGGCTTTGTGGGGAATACTGCCCTATCTGAAGGTATTCATCGTGCTTCCTGATAGCATTCATCCAATTTGCGACGACATTGGCGGCAGGTATGGCGACAGATACGAAGCTCTATCCGCTGGCGGTAGTTATTCCGGTCCTGTCGTTCATCTCCATTCTACTATGCCTCCCACCACTGGCTCTTCATGTCAAAAATCGCAACTTTCCTGCAACGGCCCTGAACTGCTGGGCAATGCTGCTGAGTGTGTTCAATATCATCAACGCTATTGTGTGGCCCACAGATGACATTTCCACATGGTGGGATGGGGCTGGTCTCTGTGATATTGAGGTCAAGATTATGGTTGCAAGTTATGTGGCTGTACCGGCTGCTCTTACATGTATCTTCCGGGGGCTGGCAGCGGTGCTGGACACCAGTCGAGCCGTCCTGGTTCCGAGCAAGACCCAGCGTTGGCGCAATCGGCTGATCGAGCTTCTTCTTTGCGTTTTTGTGCCAATCATGGCAATGGTCACTCACTATGTCTACCAGAAAGATCGCTATCTCCTCTATGCCATTTCTGGATGTGTCAACAACTATGACGAGAGTTGGCCAAGTTTCGTGCTGGCATGGATGTGGCCACCCATCATTTGCTTGATCTCTGCATACTATTGTTGTAAGTTTTGTGCTGTACTCACAATAGTCGAAAGGCAAACACTGACCCTGATACAGGCCTCGTTCTTATCCGCCTTCACCGATACAAAAGTGACTTCGAGGTTATCCTCCGCGCATCAAACAGCAACATGAGTAAATCCCGTTTCTTACGACTGTTCTTCGTCGCTTTTACCATGCTCGTAATCATCCTTCCCGTCCAAACATATGTCGTCTACTATGACCTATATCTCTCCCTTCCCTGGCACCCCTACTCCTGGTCTCAAATCCACCATGCATCATGGAACCAAATCATCAAGGTCCCCACAAACGGCAAAGTCTTTTTCGATCGCTGGACACCCATCGCCATCGGCATTATCATTTTCATCTTCTGTGGGTTCGGCCGTGACGCCATTCGAGTCTACCACTTAATTCTTTGGCGACTGGGATTCGGATACTGCTTCCCCAGTGTGTCTTGTCCTTTGGACTCGCAGGCTACGATCCCAATTCCCCAAGGTTCGAATTCGAGAACACTGGTCGACTCATCTCGGCCCCAGAAGAAATCGCTCTTCAAGTGGCGCAAAAATGCATATGATGATATCGAGAAGGGTCCTCGGCCGTCTTCCAATGACAATATCCGCAATTTGCCGTGGTATCGGTCCTTGTTCAATGGCCGTTCTGCTCGGGGCCGTGATCGGGCTGTCCTGCTGAATGATGTTTCTGTGCCTGAACAGACCGTTTGTACTAATGCTTGGGCGGGGACCAGTGCAAGTCGCTCCAGCAGCGAGTTCTCGGGGATCAATGCTCCGCCTGTTCTAGTGGATTCCATTCATATCAAGCATGTTATATCCCAGCAGAGTGAGCTCCAGCTCTAGGTCCGTCTTTAATCGACATATTCCATATCCCTTTTTTTCTTCTAACCAGCCGTCATTAAACCATTTCTGCAGTCTTAAGCATCATGTTCATGTAAATTCATTACATTCAAGAAGTCCTCGTGTTTCTACCAATTTTAGTCCCCGCGTAAACATCAACTCCAGGAGAATACCAACATACACCATAGAAGAACGGAGTGTATTCAGGGTATACAAGTACAATACAATAATCACAGCGCTAGGAGATCGACAAGAATCATTACCCAGAACCGAGCCGAGCCACGAGTCAATTCTCCTCTCCCCAACCCGACCTAGCCATCTAAGATCCGTCCGCGCTCCCAATACAACGCCGTTACCAATAATCAACCACGTCGATAGTCCACATTCAAATTAAATCAGTCTTGAAAATAAATTGTTTACTGGGACTCGGAGCCCTGGGGGCGGCTGAGGACCTCAATGGAGCCTATAGATCGAAGTTAGCATGATTCCATTTGGTCCAATGCCCAAAATCACCCTGATAGGAACGAAGGGCATCGAAGAGAATGGCAGTCACATACGCTGTACAATGCTCAGGCTAGACTGTTTCCGGCCCTCGGCATCCTCGTAGCTCTTCATTCTAGCATCACCCTCCACGTAAACAAGAGTACTAAATTGCAAATCCACGTTAGCAAAAGATGCACCCAAAAAAATATTCCCACCCAAGGACATCAGTGCGAACATCAATCCCAATTGGATCAGAACCCACTCACCCCTTCTGCAAGCTCATCAAGTAATCCCGCTGTCCACCCTCCGCAAAGCTAGCAATCTTGAACCAGCTAGTCTGGCGGTTATCGCGGGGCCCGTACGAGGTTCCGACGGCGTACTTGATAACGTCCTGTCCGGTGGAGGTAGCCTGGAGCTCGGGATCGGCGGCCAGACGGCCGGTGATGGTCATGCGGGCGACGGAATGCGCGGCGGAGGAGCTAAAGGTGCGGGTGGCGGTGTTTGCCAGGCGCAGGGTAGGACGGATAGAAGTGAAGGCGGACATTTTGATTTTGGGTTTGATGGAAGGAGTGTGATGCGATTTGCTTTGGTTTGGTTTTAGGGGTGAGGAGGTCGCGGTTGACGTCGACGCGATCCGCGTTGGTCATGTGATTTGCTTATCCGGATGTGATAGATCAGGAACTATGATATCGATTTTTGGGTGGGGGTTTGCAGCGAGAATTTTAGGCAAGCTTACATGCTGGAATTGATTTGCATTGCACCTGGGTAAGTCATTGGAATTTGAACATCATTGATGAAAGATCGGGCTATTTGAAGTTTTTACATGTGACCTAGTCACCTAGATAACGCAAACATGGTGGTGCCAGATATAATTTCACCTAGGATTACTGACATAAGTAGAAGCTGGCTGTGCTGAGTCACGTATCTAGGAATGGGGACCTATATGTATTGATGGGATTAACTAATAGTTTCAAGTATGGTAAATGGCCTAAGAATCAAGGACATGTACGTACTTCGGAAGTTCGAATACCTGGAGGCTTTTCACCCTGTAAATCACAGTACTTGCCAAGGTATCAGAGATCACATCTAGATTCAAATGTTTTCGAAATTCACAAAAACCCCTGTTTAGGCAATACTGGCAATTTCTAGGAGAATATGCACCACTTGACCCTCGGCTTCCGTCATGACGGGTGATGCGGGGAAGCTGGACAGACCTTTGTACAATTCTGGGTTGGAGGTGCAGTTAAGCGGGGCTACCATTCATTCTGACTAACTTGCATGGCTTGCATAATGCATCGAATCTTAACCGAGGGTTCACCGTCATTTGAGCTCTGTCTCCTACCTTTAAAGAAGCCTTGGAATTCGTCCTAGTATCCCGCATAAATCCTCATATAGACCCCCGCCACAAAGTGTTGTTTAACATGTCAACCCGTCTACTTAACAAAATAGCCATCGTCACCGGCTCGTCTTCTGGGCTTGGTCGTGCCATTTCCCTCTCGTACGCTCGTGAAGGAGCGAAGGTGGTCTGCGCAGATCTGACTCCCTCGGCACGAATGAATATCCAGGATGAAGGAGAAATCTATACACATGAGTTGATCCAGAAAGAAGGTGGACAGGCCATATTCGTTACCACCGATGTCGGTGAAGCGAATGACATGCAAGCGCTGGTGCAAGCCGCGACAAACGAATTTGGTAGATTAGATATGTGAGTATCCTGCAGGTATCTTGAGCATGAGCTACGACAATTGGCAGATTCCTCTGATATTCTTCTTTCTCTTGCTATAGATTGGTCAACAATGCTGGCGTGGGTCTAGAAGCCCGTCGTTCCCTAGCTAGGTGCCATGAAACAGATGAAGAGGTGTGGGATGCTACGATGAAAGTCAATGCCAAGTCCATCTTTTTGGGATGCAAATACGCTATTACCCAGATGCTTGCTCAGGAGCCTCATTCATCTGGGGATAGAGGGTGGATCATCAATATGTCTTCTATCATGGCGACCATTGCAGGGAAAACAATTCGTAAGTGCCCTGTAACTTCGCGACCTGGCCATGAAACTGACCTAGTGATCAAAGCATCTTACTGCGCATCGAAGGGAGCAGTCGGTAGCTTGACTCGACAAGTTGCCCTTGACTATGCTGCAGACAGGATTCATGTGAACGCTATTTGTCCGGGATGTAAGTAGAATATACCCGTGTTGATTGGTTCTCAGTACTAAACTAACTTCTGATTAGATACTCAGACTGCCATTTTCACAGATGCGATGGCGGCGGGCATGAGCTTAGAAGATATGCAGCGAAAGCATCCTTTCAATGGACCGGGTAAGCCAAGTGATATCGCTAAAATTGCGGTCGTATTGGCGAGTGATGATGCTAGCTGGGTAACTGGAGCGGCTTGGGCTGTGGATGGAGGCTATACCGCACGCTAGATGGCCCTTTTTTAGAGGATATGTAGGTTATTATCTTTATCTATCTGTTACTGGCATTCGAAAACCTATTTGAAATGAAAATAACAGACATCCAAGGAACTCTGAATTTCATTCATTATTGACTTCGGCATAATTAGCACATGCATGGTTGTAAGGCACGGGCGCCCCTATCAGGGCCAAAACCAGACTTGCCCATTAGGACATTAGGAGACATCTCCAGCGCCCACAAACAACATCCAAAGACTGCGGTCTCGAGATGATAGCATCGGGGGTAACTTCATCCTGAGCTCCGCTACCACAGCATCGAAGCCTGTTCGCAAGAACTTGACCATAATTTCGAGAAATAAACCCCAAGCTCCCACTACCTCCCTTTGTATCAATAAGTGTTGGATGTTATAGGAACCGACGATGTTACGAGCCTAATGATCAGAAACCACACGAGGCAGGGATTGCAGTTGACGAAGACCAAATCAACTTGTGATTACGATGTGACAGCTCTCGGGCTTGATTATGGTAAAGGTCGATAAGACCATTGTCACCATGGAACCCAACAAGATAACTCTCGTCAGCCAGATAGCAGGCCAAGAAGAGATATGAATCAGCTCCCGCTGCGCGATCAGTACAATCCTCGCGAGCGGATTGATGTGTCCATGCAACGTATTAGCAACGCGGAGTCTGCATCCGTTATCCGGGCTCCAGGCAAGTTTCTCGAAAAGGGCTGGTACTAGTTTTCGGCGGTGCACGGTAAAGGTGCCCGGTTGGCCGATAGCCAGGTTCGAGCGGAGAGACAGGCTGTGCAAATTCAAGTGACAGCCTTGCCTAAGCACGGCGATGGTCTTGGTGTCTTGAGCGGTTTTTGGAGGCGTTGAAGCTCTTGTCCACCTGTTTAGATAGACTTTCGAGCCATGCGGTGGAGTAGAATGATCTTTTGTTGGCGCTCGAAGGGTGCTTCAGGGGGCAAAGGCTGATGTGTATGATTCTGGGAAGACGATCAGATTGGTAGAGTTCTTGAATGCTCGGTGGACAAGGGATGTGGCTTTCTCTGTTGTTTTTCTAAGAGGGTGCGAGGAGTACTGTAGCAGGCGGCGATTCGTATGGACGACATGGTAGGTTGGATCCTGGTGTGAGTGTACTTTTGTTTGGGCTCTGTACGTCAGCTAGAGGTGAGTGAGTTTTCAGTCATTCGGTCCATCAGAAAGAAACGACGGGGGATCGAGCAGGCGAGTCATGAGATAACCTTTTAACTCTGAGCCTGGCTAGGAGGTATTCACCATCGAGCATATCTCTATAAGCAGAACATTGCCTGAACTGTCAAGACATGTTCAACGGCACTCTCCAATGGCGATCTCAATGGCACATCTCATCAGTCGGTGCCCAAGCCCATACAATGACGGAAACTGCCTGGCCTCCACTTGCTTGTCATCCTAGGGCTATTCTAAAGGATGATCATCACTCGGGCTGATGTTTTTGCTAGCGAATAGTTCCCCGGTGCAATGATGTGCGAACTGGCGAGCCCGGGACAAGTGGCCACAGCCTCAACCCGAATACGAGAGTCTAATGGCTAAAATCTACAAACTCAAGTGTAAAACATAATTCCGCATTTGATCCAATCGGAAGTTAAAACCATGGACCTTCCCCGCGGGAGTTTCATAACAAAAAGCCACATCAAGCGAACCTTAAAAGACCCTCTTCGGACATTCCTTTGGCTTAATTGGGACATCGATAGCGAAAGTCAACGGTCAAGCGCCATTTCGGGGCAAAGCCTCGCTCAAGTTCCGTGACGCGGCCACAAAGTTAGTTCGGGCTTGTCTATAGTGATCCCGCGAAAAGGAAGGTTGCAGAATACCGCACAATTACGCTAACCTGTCAACGACTATCCCTACCTGATCGGATGCCGAAGCCAGGTGTTCTAATTATGTGATGCTATGTTAGCTTTGCATGGTAATCTCCGGCCTCGCATTATCACACACGTGGATAAATGGGTCTGTGGCTGGCAGCCACAAGGAGGACTGACAGTACAGGCAAGAGCTGCGAACAGAGCCTCGCTGCCAACTACCCAAGAAGGTAAAGGGTGTTCTGGATTTGTTCCGAAGGAGCACTGGGGCCGGAATTAATCTGAGAGACCAATTAAGACTCTCTGGGATTGGGGGGGTTTTTCCCGTGCACAGGGTACCTGATCTGCAAAAGAAAATCTCTTGATATGGGAAAAAAGAAAACAACCGAGACCAAAACACCTGGCAAAACTTAGGTCTCCGCTTTGAAGCTCGACGGCGGAGCTCTCGGGTAATGGAGCCGCGCGGTAACGAATGGCGAGGTATGTGGTGGGCCAACATTGGCGTAACCGAGTTGCCCCGGGGCCGGTGTAAACAGACCAGTTCTCGGTGTATAGGGAAATTTGACCTGACGTGGGGAGTTTTAACTGAAACTACCCAGTAGCCTGGCTACGTCCGTGCTTCCCGCGTTAGCTGCAGCTGGCGTTGCGTTCTATGGCGGCCGCAACGGCAGAGATTAGACCCTCTCACAGATTGCCAATTTGATTTGATCCTTCGAATTGCTGGAACTTCAACGACGGCATCTAGACCTGTGCCTAATTTCGTCGGTCTGGTCGAAGATCGGACAATCCGAATGGGACATGATTTGGGCGTAAAGGTGGGCTAATCAGGCCAGATCGGAACTCCGTCAACCTCATGAACGCTAACGTCAAATCGTTGTGGATATCACACCACTCATCTACTGTTTATGTCCATGTCATAACGTTAAGAAAGCTCTCTCCGTGTATTGGAATCCCCGATACTAGTGCTGACTCGGGTGATTCGTCCGTGACAGGCACGCACTGCATGAACGGGCCATTGACCCAGTTCTTTTCATTGACTCTCCCCTAGAGGATAGTCGGAGTCTCGGATGATAATGGAGAATCCGGTTTTCCCATATAGCATCAATCATAGCAAGCATCATTATAATCAACGCTATCCCTGCATGTGAAATTCCACGAGTCACCATCATCCCATCATTTGCCGACTCCGAGGCAATCGAAGTACAAAAATGAGAAAAGACAAAAACCAACACCAACAGAGAAACCCACATTGCCTGAATAATGGCATCGTAATCAGAAACCTATTGAAGCAGCGTTCCCTGGTTCAGTAGACGCTAGATCTCCCTAAAGCCCAAAGTAGAATTAGGGTACCAAACAAACCGGAAATCGGCATGGATTTATGGCCCCTTCACGCGCTTGGTGGGAAGGTTCCAAAGATTGGAAACGACAATCCCTTTCACACGGGCCATGAATGGCTCTGACTGGCCGACGCTTGGCAGGGACCAGATTTCTTCTTCCCTCTCCGCACAGGGCAAGCCCGTGCATCGCCAGTTCTCCGGCACATTCTGGTCCAGACTTAATGGATCGATTTCCCGCACTAGCGATCTATACACGTACGTGAGAACCTTCTGCGGATTCCTTATTTTTTGTTATTTTTCTCTAGTGGAGAAACCCTCTGCAAAGTTAGATATATGAACCAGTCGGCTTGAATTTCCTGTACTTCCCAGGGTTATTCTGTCCTGCGGATCCCATCAGTCGGGAAGTAATCAATCTGCAGTTCGCTTGTAGAGAAACTCTGTATATGTCCTCCCCCACTCAACATCCCCTGTTCTCTTGAGACAATCCCGGTAACCTTGGAACGTCATTGAAATTCATTCGGCCGCCCCATCCCCACTTTGCCTACCTGTCGACGGAACTAACGACCTAGATTCTCCCTAAACCGTGGAGATTGTGAAGAGCCCGGCCACCGACCGCCCCGCCTCGATTATTACGGAAGCTTTAAGGAGAAAAAAAAAAAATTCAATATTTCCTAGGATCCTGACAAACGATTATTCCTTCAAAGCTACTGGGAGTCGATCCGACCTCCCTCCTCTCCTTATCACCTTTCTCCACCTCGAGATTCCTCCCGGAGATCATTGAAATAGGAGAGAAAAAAAAAAAAAAACGACCCAACGCAACCATGGGTCTCTTTAAGCGCAAGGACTCGAGGAACTCGGTTCAGAGTGAGAGGGATGAACAGGAATCATTCGTGTCCGTCAACAGCGCTCGTACTTCGAATACGTCCCTCAAATCCCCCGGTTACAAAGGCAGCGGCCTCCCGGCCTCCATCCCCGAGATGCCCATCGCGAACCCGCCAGATCCAGCATTGGACCCCGCCGCCTATCTCCGAAGCATCCACGCGGTTCGTGACCGCGCCAACATCGTCCTAGCCCGAGCCAAGCGGAATCAACTCAACCATTTCGACGTGGATTTGTCCAAACTCAAGGCTACCGCTTCTTATGTTGTATCCATCATAAAGGTAAACATGACACTTGACCTATAATCGTACATAAGGCTAATGCAGGGATTTAAGAGAGATTATGGGCGAGACTATGAGAATATCCCGCCGCATGGCCGCTGGCAACATTTCGATGTGGGCGGCCGCCCCCGGATCAATCAGCTCCTGCAGATGTGGCCTAGCAGCATTGACGCCCAAGAGCGCACCCGTCGCCTGATTGATTTGTTCGTCGTTTCCGTCCTGCTGGATGCTGGCGCCGGGACAAAATGGTCCTACCGATCCAAGGAGTCTGGGAAGGTTTACTCACGCAGTGAAGGCCTCGCCGTCGCGAGTTTGGAGATGTTCAAATCCGGTTTATTCAGCAGCGACCCGACAGAACCGTGCCAGGTGGATGGCGCCGCGCTGAAGAATATTACAGTTGAGAAGCTGGCCAAAGGCATGCAGCACTCGGACCAAAACTCGCTAGCTGGTATTGAAGGTCGCGCGGGGTTGCTGGTGCGACTTTCCGAAGCTTTGAATAATCAGGACTTCTTTGGCGTAGATGCTCGTCCGGGCAATATGTTAGGTGAGTTGCTTTTGCACGATATCATCTCTTGACAAATCGAGCTAAAGCTAACGGTTTATTTCGCGACAGACTTTCTTCTGGGACACCCTTCGACTCTCGCTTCTTCTGTGCCCATAGTCCCCATCACCACCTTGTGGACCGTGCTCATGGATGGATTCTCGTCCATCTGGCCCCCCTCTCGAACTCAGATCGACGGCGTCTCTATCGGAGATGCCTGGGAATGTTCGGATCTCCCCAGCTCCCCACCCGCGCAACCGTGGGAGAGCATTATTCCCTTCCACAAGCTGACCCAGTGGCTCTGCTACTCCATCATGGTCCCCATGTCGAAGCTAATGCACATTCATTTCGCTGGTAGTGACCTACTAACAGGTCTGCCGGAGTACCGGAATGGTGGTTTGTTGATTGACATGGGACTTTTGAGCCTCAAGGCTAATGATATGGAGCGCGGAGTCCAGGCCTTCAAGGACAATGCCCAAATCAAGGGACAACCGAATATGGAGGTAGTGCCACTCTTCTCTACAGAGGACGATGTGATCGTGGAGTGGCGAGCTGTAACAGTGGGCTTCTTGGATGAGCTGCTGGACGAGGTGAACACACAATTGGGACTAGCTGGCTCGGATGAACAATTATCACTGGCCCAGATGCTTGAAGCTGGTTCTTGGAAGGTTCGTCTCCCTCGTGCTTCTTTATTTGACTACTGACTAACTCCGTCTAGGGTGGTCGTGAAATCGCCGAAGTCTCCAGGCCCAACACCAAGGAACCCCCGATTATGATCCGTTCCGATGGCACGGTCTTCTAATGCCCTCTATACATGAGTTTAATGGATGAACGGGATGCCTGACCTGCGCCAAGACTATTTTTATTACTATTATTACTATTACTGCTGGCTTTGGGTGCTGGGATTTATGAACTATTGATGACGACCTCTGCTGATTCTCTTCTGACTGGCCTCTTCGTTTCTTGTGGTTTCTTGGTGCTCTAATTTCTCTTCGGCTTCGACTTCGACTTCTCCGATTGAGGCTTTTTGCATGTGCCATTCGTTATACTGGCACCTGTCTGCGTTTCTTTTTCGGATACCACTTTAACATTTTGAGCCACTTCATTCTTGTTTCTATCTATTGGGTTGTTTCTGATCTATAAAGCTGCATCATGTATAGCACCTTGGAACCGATATTGTTCTCTAACGTAAGAAATGAAAAGACCATGACATCTGCAGGGGTTTTGTGTGGAATTTTTGTTACGCTTAGTTCATTTTTCTGGCCACCTGGATTGCATCAGTGCCAGCAAGATGGTATATGTACCTTTATTGCGGCTTTTTAGACAAGTACCTGGTACCAGCGCTCCATTCCCTAAGCAATGTCTCAATGTCGTCATCCCGCTACCTCGGCTATCTTGTTCCTAGCTACAAACATCAAGGATCCATGGATGACCTTGGCACTTCGGTCGCAGAGACTCGTGAACATAATCTTTAAGCATGAACATAAGCCTCTACGGCTCCGTTGTAAACCTTCTGCGTACTGCCCAACCTCTCGAATTACCATCACGTGACTATTCACCGGGTGCGAGGTTGATCCGTCTCTCCGCATCCATCATCTTGGAGCTGTTCCTCTCTTAGCCTTATCTCGTGCCTTCCCAATTCCTCATCACTCGCCCCGATAAGCCCATTCTGACCTGTCACAACCATAGTACAGCATTCCGCATCATCCTGTGACCCTGTCAAGTGACCCAGTCACCCCCAGAATCATCTGAAACGCCCCCGCTCTTGCGGGGCAAGCTTAGCAGACAGCAGATCGCCAGCATGGACGCCCGCAAGAAAAAGAGAAAGGTTCTCCTGATGGGCAAGAGTGGCTCGGGGAAGTCATCTATGCGCTCAATCATTTTCAGTAACTACGTCGCCAAAGATGTGCGCCGCCTAGGCGCTACCATTGATGTGGAGCACAGTCATGTCAAGTTCATGGGCAACCTCACATTAAACCTCTGGGACTGTGGAGGGTGAGTTTATTCCAATCCTCCAACCATATTATGCTTTCATTCGAAGCTGTTCAAGCTAACTCGAATGGCTTTTATCAGACAAGATGCCTTTATGGAAACATACCTCGCCTCCCAACGTGGGAATATCTTCTCTGACGTTGCAGTACTAATCTACGTCTTCGATATCGAATCCCGTGAAGTCGAACGTGACTTGGACACATACAATGCCATCATCCAAGCTCTCCGCGAGTTCAGCCCCAATGCCTACGTCTTCTGCCTCGTACACAAGATGGATCTCATCCAAGCCGAGCACCGCCAACGCATCTATGAAGAGCGCTCCGCGCTAATCCGCAGCCGCTCAGAGCACTTCCGCATCGACACCTTCGGCAGTAGTATCTGGGACCAATCGCTATACAAAGCCTGGGCGGGAATCGTGCACAAACTCATCCCGAACCTTTCCGTAATCGAGAGATTCCTCTCTGCATTCGCGAAGAAAATCGATGCGGAGGAAGTTATTCTCTTTGAGCGCTCAACGTTCCTTACCGTTACATCCGTGACATCGGAAATCGGCGAGCTGAACCCGATTTATGATCGCCATGAACGTCTCTCCAATATCATGAAGGCGTTTAAACACTGCGCGGCCCGGAATACCCTTACCACGCCTGCATCTGCGGGCTTCGTCGTTATGCATACCAAAACGCCCCAGTTCAATACTTTTCTTGGCCGTTTCACTGATAATACATATATTTTCCTTGTCGTACCACCGGGTGAAGCAGCGTATAACTGTGCTGTGCTGAACACCATGCTTGCTCGAGAAGGTTTCTCGAAATCTGCTTCTGCGGGCCGAACAGATGGATTCCCACTTCCTCCGCCTGAGACGGAAGATGGGGCGAATGGCCATGCTACGTGATGTTCTTTGTTGACCTTGGATTTGCGATGCGATCTCCCTTGTTTATCACCTTCTCGGTCCTTCGTTCCTTCGTTCCTAGCGTGGTCTCATGTACAGCTGGCATTTTGGGAGGTTTATATGTGTGGCTTAAAAAGTTTCAGTTTTCACGGGCGCTGACATGACACGATTTGGCGTTGCGGTATGAAGAATAATGCATTTCTATTCCTTTTTATTTTGTTGACTTTGATTGGATCTTCCGGTTCGGTGGGAACCGAGATACCCTTGTCTGGATCATTCTCGTTCTGCTTCGTTTGATCGCTTAAGTTGCGCGCGTCTCCTGTTAGTTTCAGAGGGCTACCGTTTGGGGTGTGCCCTAGGTCTTAGTTACCTGAATATAAGTGGCTATTGGACACAATTTCCGAGGACATATTATGTTCGAGTATGAGATATTGTTATTGTGTAGATTGTCTCTCAACTGTCTGGGGAAACATCCAAAATTATTTGTAATATGTGGGAATACTCATTCATCCGAAAACGGTTATATATAAATAAATCGAAATTGACTATTATCGTCAATCCAAACTCAACAAATTCACCACCTGGGCATGAAATATAAGCTATCCAATATTTGGAGATCTTGAACAAGCAGCTAGCTATAGATAGGAATTGGACGAGAACACCTCGGAATTGAATTATCTATCGGACCGGCCGGTCTCAACGCGAGCGTAGATGGAATATAGGGTAAGGGGACATGAGTAGAATGAAGAGGTCAAGGATAAAGGGCTGTACAGATCACTCATGCAAAGACGGAACTAGACAAGTCAAGCCAATCATTGAGAAAGAGAAAAAAAATAACTCCTTATTGCACATCTGGCATGCGGACAGCGATATCGCCTGATTGTGTGATGTAGCGCACCCAGGGAAGAGAGGGATATTGCAACTTGGGCTCAGTGATCTTCAAGTACCGCACCTGAATACCACTGGTAGTGAAATACGGGATCTCGAACTTGACGTTGATAGGCCGCTTTGCCTTGCCCATGGCACCGGCGCCACCCATGCTACCTCCAAATCCACCCGTCATACCACCACCGTGCTCGTCGTCGCCCTTTACGGATGGCAGACCCAGCTCCGCCCGCATGAGGAACTCCTTGCCACCGCCGAACTGCTTGATCTTCCAGATAATCGCCGATTTCTCGGGCGCATAGTGCACGGTGCCGATGTTGGTGCGGAATCGGGGAGAGTCTGCGTCTTCGGGAACGGGGACGAGGATCTCAACGTTATTAGCTGTGCTTCGTCGCTTGAATTGTGCTTTAGCCTGTTCCAAACTTTATTAGCATATCTGGTCATATTAGACAAAAGGAGTCGCGGGAATAATCTTACCTTGAGCATGTACTCAATTCGTGAGCCTGAGTGCGATTCAACCAAACACTCAACCCAGATCAAAGGCTTGACTTGCGTATTCAACCGGTAGCTCATTAGCTCGAACTCGCCATCAGGAGGAATGAAGCTGATTGTTCGGTCGTTTTCGAATCGTGACAACCGCACACACTGGTGAAACTTGACGTCCTCCATTTCGACGGATTTGCCCCGCGTGGCGCGACCTGTGGTCTCGAACATCGCCTTATCGTTCAATCCTAGTCGTAGTTCGGGCATTCCACTCAGATAACACTTCATCTTAACGGCGCCCAGAATCTCGGATCGCAGGACGTTGCCGTTCGCTGACACGAGCAGGTTCAGAGACTCCACCACATCTAAGAACACCTCGTTCTTGCGGTAGCGGATACCTTCACTACGCCAGGAGACAGCATTTGTGACGGCAATCGGTGGTCGTGCTTGAACTTCGAGCTTGTGTGATTCTTGGGTGATATATCTGTTGTGATTATCGCGTCAGTCGCTCGCATTCCAGTCAAGTTGCCAGGCAGAATATATCGCCTAGAGCTTTCTTACTCTTGCAAAATCTTGGTCTCTGTTGTCTGAGGGTATCCAAAGTCCATCATCTCGTCCAGCAATTCATAGATAACAACGAAGTTGTCGCGGATACTCTCCTCCTCCAGAACTTTGAAGTATTCGGTGAAAACCTCCACAAGCTTGTGGAGGAAAAGGAGGATCTCGGTGGCATTTGTGTTTCTTTTGGTCAATGCGAGGATGTAAAGATTGCTGTGGCGGATATAAAGGTACTACATGAGATCCCCACGCATGTTAGAATATTGTAGTGATGGTGCGCACACAAAAGGAGTAGGGAGTTGTTGAAGCGGCGAGTATGTGGGCAGACCCAGAACTGTCAGACGTACGTTGATGCCCTCGTGGGAGAAACAGGGAGGTACAGCAGAGCTCTCTTCTTCGGCTTCACTGAGGAGGATGGGGAATTTCTCGACCGCGGACATGGGGATGTCCCCGCGGTAGTTGCGGGCCAGAAGGGTCTAGTGTGTTTCATTCCATGTTAGTGAATGCATCGCGAATTGGCTGATGTTTGCGCAAGACAGCAGGTTCGCTGGTATCTCTAGGAATTTGGTTACCCACCTTGCCCTTCAAGTCGAGGAAGAAGAGTGCCGACGCCATGACGTGTCAATGGAGGGTTGATGATTTTAGGTGGACAAATTCGAGGGAATTGGCGAGGACAGAGAGTGAGTTAATGTGAAATGAGAGAACAACCAAGCTGCATGCTGCGGTCTACTGCATTGTATTCAGGTCGTAATCAAGATAGCCCACGGACTGGATAGGAGCTGAGGGAGAGTGGAAACACCAAGTCGAGCCAGATGCCCGCAAGAGTGGATCGCCGCCCAAAGCGGTTAGTGTGGGCACTACAAAATCTCTTTCCGCGGTTTTTCTTTTCTTCCTTCTTCAACGCTTCCATTAGACAGTTCAAGGCAGTACAAAGAGGAACCGGGCATTCTGCTCGGTACCTTCATGTTCAATACTACACTTGCGATGCAGCGAAGCGGAGACTAGCTATCGTTTAACGAGGGATCCATAAGAGCTGGCCGAGCATTGTTCACTGTTGCGCGGGCGGTGTCAGAGGAGCCGGACATACCATTACTTACAACTAGGGACTATTTTATCAAGCTAGATGAGAATACACAGATTTATCTTCCATCTTCTTTTCTTGTAATTTGTTGTCACAGCTCAATGGTATTTGCAATGAAGCCAAATGGAATAGGAATTTCTAAAAGTACATGTACAATTTGCAGGGAGTTCGGCCCCTACTGCCTCCAATAATCACCCCAACATCAAAATCAAAACGCCGGGAATATGCTGCCGTCACGTCTTATGAGACCGACTTGATACCCAAAGGCTCGAGTATCCGCTCCTGTGCCAGCTTGTTGGCAACAAGTCCTCCCTTCTCCAACGAGACCGCTCCAATGACCGCGTACATGGTGTGGGCCAAGACCAGCTCAAGTCCAGATGCGATGAGGTTGTCGGGCTATTATAGATTAGCAACAAAGCAAAATTGAAGCAGGGGTATTTCCGCCTACCTTCCGGGGTTCCCATCGGATCACTTTCTGCATGTCGTACTTGCGCGCCAGTTCGGCCATCTTCGTGCGGTCGGTCAGGAAGCTCTTGGTGCTGGTGGAGAGGTTGCCCAGGCCTTCCAGAGAAGGGTGAGTAAATGGTTCGCGGCCAAACTGGTCTGTCTTTGGTGCGTTGTTTGCGGCTCCAGCGCTCTGCGCGAGAGCGAGCGAAGTCTGCAGTTGCACGATGCGTTTTCCTAAAGCAAACTCATGTAAGTGACCATTCCTTATATCAAGTCCGCTCATCCAGTCTATCTCAAATTACATACCTAAGAAAGCCAATCGATCGTTGAATCCACGGCGTCCTTGATCGAAACTCTTGTGCGTCACAGCCAACCACTTGACCTCCTCCGAGAGAAGCTTTTCGCCGCCATTGCCCAACATGCGGATATAGAACTGGTCAAGGACATCCGGGTCGGAGTTGTTGTGGAAATTAGGGCGCTTTGAGTGCATGCGCATGCTGAAGGGCGCCTTCGTCTTCGGGGGAGTGTACGACCATCGTGGTTGGTCTGCTTGGGCCAAAGGCTCCGGGGCGTCGGAGGTGGCTACGGAGCGACGGGGGATGAGAGTGATCAGGGGACGAGGAGCAGCCTTGGATGCAAGGCAGGCGGACCTGACCGCTCGTGTAGAAAGGTTGGAAGCCATGGGATCGGTTGGACTGCGGAGGTTGGAGTTCGCCGTGAAGATGGAAAGAATTCGGCCTCGGCGGTGTGGATACTGCCACTCCCGTTGTTGATCCCGAGTTTCTTACTACAAACTGTAAACATAAGACTTCACTTTGTAGAATCGATAAGGAAAACTTAGGAAATTTTGCAATTTCTCCACGATGCATGTACCACAGGGATTAAAGTTCCATGCATATTTGATTGCTCAGTTTGCATGTCAAACTGACGAAGATGAGGGGGAAATCTGGGGATTTTTCGTCCCTTCACCGCTGCCGTGTGGAAGCAAGATTACTACTTCCGATTTTCCTCGAAAGCCTAGCTGGGATAGGATCAGACTTGAAGCAGTGGATGCATAAACTAGTGGTGAAAACCAACTGATTGTTCGGGCTTCCATTGGCCACGAAACTCACGTAAAAGTCCGATGCTGTTCGGCTTTGACGCACGTCTAACCTGGTGTCATGACACACCTTATCTGGCACGGTCTGCATAATCGATTCTAGCGGTCAAGTGTTTCTTCACGGCGGGACTCTCCATACCGCTGTTTGAGAGATCCAATTCTGTAACATCTCACTACTCGTTGCAGGCCTCCCACTTTATTATGCAGTAGCCCTGTGTGATTTTACTTACTCCACCCATACCATTTTTCAAATCCTCGCTGCATACTCCCGTTGGAACAAACTGCACTAAGGTATGAAGATTAGCTACCGGAGACAAGCTCCCATCTGTCAGCAACGCCCTTTCTCTGGATAATGGCGCTATAGTATGATCTCAATCCTTCCTCACTTGTGATTCCACACCATCAATCCGAACAGCCCGAAAACACTGCTAGGTAACCCTATCTAGCTCTGTGACTGGACGCCAGGCAATACAAGTCAGTACCATAACAGGATCTAAGCGCGGCCCAACCACCAGGACCCAGGTCCGTAGCCGCCTAGAGGTAACACCGATCTCGAAGAAATAGGGATCTAGATCGTCGAGCAGAATTTTACGGGGAACACTCGGTGGGCTTCCATTGAGGCACCAGCACTTCAAGTGTTTCCCCCGGCTCCGGTCGAACCATACGCAAGGTTGAACAAGATCGAAGCACGGCCGATTTTGAGACTGCTTGATGTCGCCAGCGGGTCTCGGCAGGCGTGGAGCCGGCCGAGACACGGTGGTTGGATCAAACAAACCCTTGTTTCCCGCACTAGATGGTCTACAAAGAACAATCTGTTGTGTCATCGGGTCAACGGCTCTGCGACCCCCTGAATAAGGCAGGAGGATTCCTGTCCCACTGCGGCACGCACCGCTTGATCCACGTGTGCTGGTATTTCCGTCTTGTTTGCAGGACTGCGCTTCCTATGTCACGCTGCCTCTGGGAGCATTGAAAGATGCTTACTGGTTTCGGTCTTGTCTCGGGCCTCAAGAGATCTAGAATCCCATTGTGGTATACTGAATGCAAACAATGCGGGTGACGAGGAATCGAGTAACAGAATACTATAGTTCCGTTCCTCGATTCCATTCAGCCTTCCAATAGATTGCTTTGTCCGAACACAAGTTGATAGGCTTAACGATAGCAGCTTTGATTGGCCAAAATTTTGCCTTCCAAATCTGATAGTAATCACCAGCCACTTGGAAGTAGAGATAACATTGAAATTGATCCAACCCCAAAAAAACTTTCTCACACCATATTTCGGTCAGTAGCAGGCTAGCAGCACTCCAGAAAAATCCCCGGCCCCCCACAAATAAAGTACCGGGGGCGAAGATTATCCCTGCAAGAAACCGAGCATTGACTGCTCAGGCCGCTGGTGTCACTTCACTGGAATCTGCAGCCCCGGGGAAGCTCTGAGGAAATGATCTTCAGCAAAGGCAGATAGAGATTCCATCAATAGTTTGTTGCCTCGTTACAACGCTGCGATGTGAGTCAAGGCTTTGGTTTGCCCTGGGTAAAATTTCCTAGATACATACACCGCGCATGGTGCATTGCATGGCATAAAACTTGGGGACTTGGTTGAACCTTGGAAGTAATGTGTACAGTAAGTTGGGTACCGTTGTAGGTGCCTGAGTAGCTACCTTATTAGAGACACGAATACCGCAAGAACGTACATTCAAGCGTATCCAAGTTCCTGACATATGGACCACAATAATAAGGCACGACCCAAGCCGAGACGGGTGTGACGGCTCCGTCTATCGGTTTATACATCAAATTCCTTCCGTCGGGCCCTTGCAGAGTCTATAACAAGATATCCCCAGATTTCAATGACTGGAAACCCATAGGGAAAGTATTTATCGATTCAACGGGTTTTCTTGAATGGTTGGGGTGCTCGGATGGCGGTGTACGACTTTGCGAGGCATGGCGTCTCCAAAAGCCCCGATTGCTCTAGGGGTCTGTGGACTAATAAATAGAGGGGATCGGCCGTATGAAATGAATTGTTTCTGTATTATCCAGGCTATCAAGTTCCTCGTATCCTTGATTTGTTTTCAACATCCAGCTCCCATTCTTGTTATTATACTTCTATTTAATACTCTATATTCAACGAGGAAAACCTTGCCCAGCATAATTGACTTTTGGAATACGATTCTTTCAAAGCAAAGCACAATGACCTTCAATACCATCGCTATCGCCTCTTCGACCCGAGCCCTCTTTACTTTCACAGAAGAAATGTCTTGCGATCACTCGGTGCAAGATCCGCCTTCACCGCGGCCCTTTCCTCCCAACCCCCCCCCAAGCCCCGCTTAAATGATTATAATTGGGAATTCTATTTTGGCGTTGAGTATAGCAGGCTAATAGGTAATTTTGTTTACGATTCCTCAACCCTTTTCAAGGTATGAGACTAATTCTTACTTAGACCATTTCGACGCATTTTAGTCGCCTGCACGGTTTTTTTTGTCTTCCAAGACATGATGGAGCGAATAATGATGGCATTACCAGTTTTATAGTCAGAGGGTCCGTTTTTGGTGAATGACAAGGATTTCGAGAAGAGACCCATAGGTAAACTGGGCAGTGGAATACGTTTTAATGAGCCCGGTTTCCATGCTGTGGCATTTTAGGATGCAAAGCCTCATCAGAACAAGTTAAGAAGGACTAGTATACCGAGGAAGGTGCGGAATTGCATTCGGTTCATGACAGAAACCAATCACCTTTTAAGTAGAAACAAAGATACTTGCAAGAATTGGCGCCAAAGCCCTCGAACTACTAGGAATAGATTCGATACCTCAGCAGGAAGATTAAATCAATGAAATCACATAGTTAAAGTAAAAGAAATAGCGCCTTCTGAAAGCCGCGCCACTAGACCAGATTTCATGTATAATAATTCGACAAAATCATTTTAATAACACAAGGAAACTCAAGAGGTATGAGGAATGAAATCACAGCAAAGCGAGAGCAACCGCACTGGTAACGCTCAGACCCATAACGGCCCAGCCAGAGCGGATGATGGCAGGGTTGGTCAGGGCACGACCCAGATCCCAGGTCAAGTGGCGGACACCGTTCATGCAGTGGTAGGTGAAGGGGAGGGCCAAGGTGGTCTTGAGCAGGATCTTGGCGGCAACGGGAAGAGCACCCATGGAGGCAACCATGGAGGCAGACTCAAGGTGCCAGCCGAGAGTGGGCGAGTAGAGGTAGGCAGCGGCCCACAGATAGAGAGTGCCGGAGAGGGCGACACCGGAGATACGGTGCAGGGAGGAACCGATCCAGCCGATCTGGGGCTTGTAGATGGACAGGTGAGGAGCAACAGGGCGGTTAAGACGCTGTTTAGCCAGGATCTGGGTAGGGTCCTCAGTGTTGGAGGTAGAAGTGACGGGTCTGATATTGCTTCGGGTTAGTTTTAAGGATCGGGATTGCGAATGACGTATGGAGTCCGTGGGGTTGCCAATCTCAGAATGCGGAGCATGGTCTCGTGGAATATGGCAGGGTGCCTGGATGCAAGAAAACTGACCTCTTCTGGACGTTGCCGAGCGCAATGGCGGCGGGAGAAGCGCGCATCACCATTGACTGCATGAGGTTCGGCTGTTGGACGGCAACTGCGATTCCGGGGGAAATTGTCAGTCAAATAGGTCATTTCCGGGGTTTCATAGGGTCAGGCAAGACATACGCCGTCGCAGCGACTGCTGGGCAACCTTCTGAGAGAACATATTGCTGTCTGTTGGCGATGTTCTTCCACTTTGTGAAGAGAAGAACGACTATCGCGAATGATCGGAACGGTAACCTCGGGTTTAGCCCGTCACGGGATTGTGAACCGGGAGCCAATGGAAAGTCAGGCAATTACGTCCGGAAGATCCTTCTTCCCGTGAGAATCACGGTCACGTGAACGCTCTCGCTTGTCACCCACTTTTGTCATTCGTGTTTTCTCCTTTCTCTTCTTCTTTTCCTTCTCCACGAGTCTCCGCTCACATTAATGTACCACTTCTTGGGATGAAATTGGTGTCAGCACCCTCTGGTTTCGACATTCTGTCGCGACCTTGAGGGATTTTTGAGATTCGTAGAAGGACTTCTCCCGTCGTTAATCGCCCATTTGGCTCTTTCCATGAGTCCGAGGGGTTTCATATTCAGGGTTACATCTCAATTATCGTAGCAACAATAGCTTGAATGAGCAGGAGCTTGTTAATTGTTCTTCTGGCATGAGCTATGGGCTTGTCTGTCCATTGTAGATAGGATGAGAAATGGGTTCATTTCACGACAATCCTGGGCATTATCCCCAAAAGCTGTTTAATGTGCACTTGTGTTCATCTGCGCATGCTTCGGGGTCCTATGATCATTGATCTAGGTCTGGAAGGGCCTGGATGTAGATCTGGAGTTTTTTGCTGTATAAAGTCCTGAGTCGGATGTTTATCAGCATCACGAGGGCTGCATCACATGCTATTTGGACTCATCCCTCAAGTGTACACATGGAAGAGGTACAACAAAATATACTAGCCATGGGTTGCTTGCTTATAGAATAGTTGTGCAAATTCATTAGTTGATTATTCAAGTTCCTAGGTTGAAAAAGAACTATAATGAGTTGATCCCCTGGGTTCTCCTCATCGGCAACGCTTAAGGTTATGCCGACTAATCCATAAATAAGCAGCCCGCGAACCTCGGCAACTTGCGCCTCCCCCACAGCAGAGGCCCGCGGCCCTTAGTCCGGGGCTCCTTTTATTCTACATTTCTTCTGGGGTAGCAACACCTTTGTGTCTCAATTATTGCGTCTCTCTTCCTTCTATTGAACATAGCATTTCTTTTACAGAGTTTCTGTTGCACCAAGCTATAAACCTCGCATCAGCGCTGCTCCGATTAGATACTGAGCGACTCGCTCTCCGACACGATGCCTTTCAACACTGCCCTGACGCGCAAGCTGGGCATTCGCGGTATGCATGACCCTTCGCATTTCTTCAACATCCGTATACTGATCATCTATAGTGCCCGTTGTGCAGGGTGGCATGCAGTGGGTAGGATATGCCGAGCTGGCCTCGGCTGTCAGTAACGCCGGTGGACTCGGTATTGTATGTCTTGTCTTTGAGTGTCGTGGCTCTCTCCATTATTGAATACTAATATTTGAAATTTGAAATCTAGCTCACTGCCCTCACTCAACCTACCCCCGAAGATCTGCGCAAAGAAATCCGACGATGCCGCACCATGACCAAGTACCCCTTCGGTGTCAACCTGACTCTCCTCCCCGCCCTGGTTCCCCCAGACTACGGTGCTTACGCCCAGGTGATCATCGATGAAGGAATCAAGATTGTCGAAACGGCCGGTAACAACCCGGGCCCAGTGATCACGCAGCTCAAGAAGGCAGGCATTATCATCCTGCACAAGTGTACCACCATCCGGCATGCCAAGTCCGCCATCAAGCTAGGTGTTGACTTCCTGTCCATCGATGGCTTTGAGTGTGCCGGACACGTCGGAGAGCACGACATCACCAACTTCATCCTTCTTAGTCGTGCGCGCCAGGAGCTGGGCGTGCCTTTCATCGCTTCGGGTGGCTTCGCTGATGGACAAGGTCTGGCTGCTGCCCTCGCTCTTGGTGCGGAGGGTATCAACATGGGCACCCGTTTCATGAGCACTGTCGAGGCTCCGATTCACCAGAAGATTAAGGAGGCCATCGTTAACGCGCAGGAGACGGACACTGCTCTTGTGCTGCGTCGCTGGAAGAATACTTCGCGTCTTTTTGCCAACCAAGTCACCAAGGATGCGCTCAAAATTGAGAAGGAGAGCACTACTGGTGAGTTCAGTGAGATTGCGCCGTTTGTGAGTGGCAAGCGTGGTCGTCAGGTTTTCCTCAATGGTGACAAGGACTTCGGAGTAAGTTGCGCATTTCCAATGGTTCCAAGATGAGGGGTTCTAACAATCATATTAGGTGTGGACTGCTGGCCAGGTTATTGGATTGATTCAAGATATCCCAACTTGCGCAGTGCTGCTTGAGCGAATTGAGAAGGAAGCCCTGGAGGCTATGAACCGCACCCGATCTCTGTTCACCGATGCTCCTGCCAGCAGGCTGTGAGGACTTCTCTAGCTTTCATATTCTGTGATTTAACTTGAAGAATAGAACCATTATTTAGCTATATGGAGTTCTGCACTTGTATAGTTGTGATAAGCGATTTTGCTCCTTAGATGTTGGTTTGATATTTTGTCGACGCCCGAGCAAGTAGAGAAGCCTCGGAACCTTCATGATCTGTGGTCGATCCGCCATTATGACTGTAATTTATAGCCAGGAAGCGGCTGCCCATGCCGTGAAATGAGGTCATACGAAGACTCTTGAGGTCTTTCTACGAAGCAAGCTGATTCCTCCAAATACTCGCAATGATTACAAAAGACTGTTGCTTCACAAGCATGTTTTGTCTGAGGATTGTGAGACGGTGAGGGTTTTTGTGGACGATGAGGTCAATTTTCATATCAAAGCCTCATTGAAGGAAACTGTTCTTCATCTACCTGCGATCATTGAGGATATGGAGATTAGAACTGCCTTTAAGATATGATGCTTCTACTTTTGCAAAGGATCATGTGAGCTAGACTCCGGTGCAGATCAGCAGAGACGCTGAGATCACAGGCATTCTTCGCTATCATGGTGGGAAGAGGAAGGCGAGAGAGAAAGCCACAGAGCGCCGAACTGTTTCCGCGCAATAGCCCGCTGAGATCTTCCATGTTACGACATTTCTAGTAACGATTTTAAAGACAGTTGACTTTAGGTTGAACGAGTCAAAGGATCATTGACGGTGATATCACAGCTCAAAACAGACACCGCTATCTCAGGGCTGAAATGTAGGGTTTTGCGAGGAAGAGGTCAATGCATATTCTCAAATGCCGCATTCAAGATCGACATGGCGTAGTGTAGATCCCACGACATTCCGCGAATCGTCTCTACAGTAGCCGCGTAAGAGCATTTGGAATTACAAAGAGTGCATACCTCTATGAAGCCAAATTAAATCACTCAATAATCAAATCACTCAATGACGTGCGCTTCGTCTGGGAGTACTCGTGTTGGCCTCAAGGGGTTGTGGGGCAACCTTGCTTTGCGCCCTTGGGGATCGCCTTGGGAATGCGGGCTGCTGCGTCTGCAATTGGACCTGTTTTGGTTGGCCTGGCAGACTTGCAGAGGCACACTGCAAGCTCTGATCATAAGTACTGTACTCGGTGCATCGCTTGCTGTGCGTGCAGTCGTCTTATTGGTCTTGTCATAATGTGTATTGGGAGTGTTGTTTACTTGCCGGGTTGTACTATATGCAGATGGTCCGATTAACAGGCATCGACTTTATTTCCCAGAGTTGGCTTCTGATTTCAAAATCTTCTTGAAAATTCATATGATATTAATGCACAATCTTGTAAATAGAGCGGGGAACATCAGTGCTTTCTACCTGGATCGATCGGCCGTTTCACAGCATTTGATAGCTCCATCGCCGGATCGATATCAAGATAGCCGAATAATGCGTACGCCTCTTCAAATTCAGATACAATGCAGTAATTTTGACTTCACCCCCCCCCTTGCCCCAGATTTGCCCCATAATTATTTTATCAGTTCTTATTCCCCTCATCTACAACCATCATCCCAAACCGGTGTTCCTACTCTCGCTACAACCCACGTCCGAAGCCCTAAGTTCGTATACAGAGCGCAAAATACATTCACTATGGGCTTCATATCCTCAATAAGCCAATCTATACGCAATAACAAACTCTCTCGGAAACTGTCGGCCTCCAAACCCAACAGACCCCGCTATGAAGACTCCAAAGACCTTATCAAGATTCCTTCAAATACGGGCTCCCTCGCGAGGGCAGATAGTATTGCGTCAACAATTCGTCACTCAAACCAAGACCCTATCATGCCCACCGAGTCCCCGACTCATCGAAAATGCCTCACACCCGCCGATCTGAATTTGCAGACTTTATTCGACAATGCAGAGGCACTAGATCCAGCGACGAGACGTACTGTGAGAGCATTGTCTATGCCAGAATACCCAATTCTCAAAATGGAGACTGTGCAATCACCATTCGATACACCACCGAAGAAGTTACAGGATCCTATTGACACGGATGGGAAGTGGAGTGGGAAGAAGCGTGTCCGTCAGACCACGAGGAGAGTCAAGAATGAGAAGAAAGAGTCGGATGGAATTATTAAGGATGCAAGCGGGAACTCGGGTTCAAAGATCAAGAGGTCTATGACGGGGCTGCTGAAAAAAAGTACCTCATTCAAGATATCAAGATCTTCGTCAAAGACGAGGCGGGTCTCCACTAATCCAAGATGGTTGGGTTCGTCGGTTACGGATGACTATTTGGTGGATGAGAAGGCGGAGCTGAAGTGGCTGGAACTGAATGGCTTGAGTAGCCGGGATACGGAATTTGGCATTTGGAATGAGATTGGATTTGGGCGGCTTTGGTGATTGCGAATTCTTTGGCTGAACGAACATACCATATCTTGCCTTTGTTCAAGCAGAAGTTAACGAGAAGATAGTGGCCTAAATTATAAAGTTGTGTTAGAAACCAAATATAGCGCGTGTAGAGAACCAATGTGACTGAGGAACGTTTTATGAACTGAGAGTCTATAACTTGCCAGCAAGTGGATCCTAATCAAGGATATTGCGAAGGATTGAAAGCAGGCTTTGGAGGACGAGGCCGACTTCATGCTTCTGGTTAGAGCGAGATTGAAAGTGGAAGGAAAGGATCCTAACAGACTGTGTCGACTAGTGTTGTCTAGTCTTCAAATTATTCAAATGGATAACAAATTGAGCCAGAATTCTAATCAATTAAACTTATATATGCGAAGAAAACCGAGCTAGACTGCAGCTAAGAACGGATCCAATGCACAAAACAAGAGGCAAAAGCACCATGCCAAACATCAACGTAAAACAAACAGTCTTCTTTCTCCGAGGTGGTGCCACAAGACACAGTTAATGATACAAAGTCCAGAGGATTACAGGTCGCAAAACTATCCCGAAAAAAATACTAAGCACACCTAAACCCATCCCAGACGATCGATAACAGTCCATCTTCACGGTCATGTCGTGACCCACTGAACCGCAGCCCAGAGGCCCGACATGGCAGCCAATGCTTCTCGCATAGTGCCAGAAAGCACAGTAAGGCGCTTAGAGGATGGAGCCAAGGGCAATGCAGGGAAGGGCAAGACCGACGAGGTCGGAGTTCTGTGATGACGTTAGAAAGAGTCAGGCGTAGATTGGAAAGCGGATTACTCACGGCGCCGGAGGGAGAGTTCTGGCAGCAGGCAATGTTCTGCTTGCACTTCTGGTTGACCAAGTCCTGGATGGGGACGGCAATGAGGATAGGGATCTGGAGATCCAGCTTGGAGCACTGGTCGAAGAGACCAAGACCGTCGGAGCCGGAGCCACCGCCGATCAGGTTGCCGAGGGTGCCACCGAGCATGCCAGAGTTGATGTCGGTGGTGTCACCAGCGTAGGTGGCCTTGTTGCAGCAAGAGAGCTGAGCCTGGTCACCACACTTGGCCTGAGCCTGCTTGACAGTCATGCTGTCAGGAACAGGGAAGCGGACATCGGTGTTGCCCTTGTTTCCAACACCGTTGGCGTTGCCAACGCCACCAGCAGAGGGAGGGGGAAGAGCGGCAGCAAGGCCAGCGAGAGCGAGAACGGCGGAGATGGTGAACTGCATTGTGACTGTGGGTTCGGAATTGAACGAAGGTCTCGGAGATATAAGATTGAGTAAAAAGACTGGACTCAAGAGAAGGGAAGATTAAAGAGTGTGATGCGTGATGAAAAACAGTAGAAGGGGCGATGGATGGACATGCTTTATACACTTCCTGCAGCGGTCTGTGAGCCCCTTCGATCCTTGTTCCTGAGTATGATCAGCGTTTCTTTCTGAGCAATCTCCCCCGGAATGCAACATCTGAGGGAAGATGGATCCACTTTCCAGGGTTTCTCGAGTGAAAGCACGTTCCACAATCTCCTGGTATGGATCTACTGGTTCTTGGGTATGACCTTCACGCGACTGAGACCCCCTGCCCTCGCATTCCTACGTCCTTCATCACTTGTTTGCTCGCCCTGTTTCTGCGACCCACAATTAGGTCACTACTGTATACACCTACTGATTTACTAAGCAATATTGTGGTCACTTCAAAACAAAATACTCGAAAAGCGAGCTGAAATTCAACCATGACGTACACAGAGATAGTAACTTAGTCTATTCAACGGCGCTCGGTCTTGTGTCACTCAACTTTTTCAGCACTAGCAACCGGAAAGTAAACTTTCAAGATCTACAAAGTCCTTCGATCAAGTTGAATGGTTAATGGATGGGTCGATGTGGATAATTATTCCAGTCCCAGCCACCAAACCTCGCAGAACAAAACAAGCCCGGAGCCTTTTCTGGTCCCTGCAGCGCTTCGGAAATTAAGGCATGTTTCCGGCCCTACAAGAGCCTTAGACAAGGCCATGGTCAGTAAACAATAGCCTTAGGCTGGGCATTGGGTCAAAACGCTGTGGAGTGCATGACGCACGGTAAATCATCCTGCAAGGGATTTAATTTGGCCGAATCACAAGGGTCACTCCCGCTCTCCCTGCATTGTTTCACGCCCTTGGACCACGAGCAAAAATTGCAAGTCGCAATGCTATACTATGTATGGGGCTTTCTGGTCGGACATGTGAGTTCGATTTCACAAACAATGGCGTAGGTGGGTTACAGCTGACCGGTGAGCCTAGGCTGACGAGCATACCCTTACCAGTCTATGGTTGCAGTGTTTTGATTTTCGAGTCATCACTCACTATGCTTCAATGTCAAGCAATCTGAGATCCCTTGTTTGTTTACCCCTACCTCAGCTTTGACTAGCAGTTTTCTGCGGTCTATACGTCGTATCGCAAAACCAAGATCCACTTCGTAGGCCAATTTCTTGGAATGATTGAGATGAGATGCAACTTATTCAATGTATATCACAAGGTTTATTTTTGTTTGAGTCGTTTCCGGTTACCTGGGCATATCTACGAGCTCCGACGTCCCAAGGTTGCCCTAGGGGTATTTCCAAATTAGCGTACCTATACTAAACAAAATGAAAGCAGCGTATCTGTTCTAAAGGCGACCCATTTATCTCATGATTTTAGTTTCTACTATACTTATTCCTATATTAGTATCTAGTCGTAGCCAGCGTTCCATTGGCACTGAATAGTATCTAGGATCTTGTCGTGGCAGCAACTCGTCAGCGCAACTGGAGTTACCTATAGACATACATAAATTGCACAAGGCGTATAAATTATCAGATTATATTAAATGTGGCGAGAAAGTTTAGTATTTTCATGGGGCACTTTTAATGTTCTATAGATTAACGAATGTACAAGGTACTGTAATACCCCAAGTTTAATTTGTCTGTTGATGCCGTGATATGGATATATATGGTGCCCATGACCTGCTGTCAACCACCAAAAAATATCGAACCACCCAGCAGGAATTGAACAGAGTCGCACCTTCATATTTAATCACCTGATTATTTCGAAGAAGTTTATTCATCCGCAAACGTCTTAGGTAATCGGATACTTATGACCCTTAAGAATATATTTATTGTATCTCGTTGACGGTACACAGGAACGATTGCGAATGCTAAGATCGAGATGTGTCGACGTCCAATAAGATCAAGGCAGCATTCTAAAGTTCAATACAACGTAGTTATGCTGTATCGGGTTTGATTCGGCTTACAATACCAAACATTGATCGCGTTTCAACCGCTGAATCAGCCTGGATTAGTGGTAAAACACTACGCGTCTCAGATAGCCAGCCCTTTTCAGCCCCCCATATACCCTCAACTAGCATTAAGTGTAAGGGTAGTCAACTGAGTCTTTGTTGTGATCATTCACCATATTCATGAGGATGCGAATATTGAAAAAGCAAACAGGAAAAAACAGTAAAGAAGCTCTTTATCATGACAAACAAAGGAAAACAAACAAAAGAGCATCTTTCAACTCATTCAGTTAGTAGGGCTGTCTTCTAAGGTCGTGTGAACACTGCAATTGTATGTAGTCTATCTTCAAAGTACCAAAGACTCTATGGAGCCTTGAATTATCTATATAAGACTAAAAGTTTACCAACAAAACGCAGATCCAACACTTTAATTCTCACCTTATATCACCCCTTGAACTTGGAACCAACTACTAACTTAAACCACTAGAAAAGGTACATCCGCAGCATCCCATAATGTCTTACGAAAACGACCCAGGAGCCCCGCATATGTGGGTTCATATCCGTTTCAACTCTGCCCGCGATAAAGACAAGACAGACAGGAACCTCCTTGAATATGTCCGTGATGAAGTACTCCATGGAACGACCTGGGAATCGCCCACCTATGAGGTTGAGATCGAATGCATGCTGAAAATTATTAGTGATCCTATCTTATCTATCGAGGTCCCTGGCCCCTTCCCTCATAACAACTTTATAGATCGACTCATAACTTGCGACAAGATGTTGGAGAAGTGGAGCCAGGAGCTAGATAGGGGACTTGGGCTTCCTTTTGACCGACGGGAGCTTTTCAAAGCTCCAGGGAAGTGGAATCATGCCGCGGTTGGTATTGTCTGGGATGAACACAATCAGAACTATCACTCTCACAGCTTCTATGGTAAGACTGTGATTTTTAGGAATGGGGTTGAACCTCTTCGGATAGGTAAAGGACCGGATAGGTAAAGGACCGGATAGGTAAAGGAGGATCACAACCACAACGTCGGTGCTAAACTATGAAGATAGATTGGATTGCTGACCATTTAATTCATATTTCGCCTTCGGAAATACTTTATACACGTAATAGACTCACTCTAATGCGCCAAATGTATTTAAGATACCTGGGTAGTAGGTCCATCTTATAAAGAATCTAGTGGTTTTTTTTTGGTGCTAGTGGCGGGTTTAGTAGTGAGGCATCTGGAAATGTTCGTTGAAATGTCAAGCGGTACTTTTCAATCGTGGGTATCCCTTTCATTCTGTAATTTTTAAATATATATCTCCCAGGGAATCCTGACAATATTCGACTTTCATGGCAATTTTATTGTTAGAAAGCAAGGAGATGCTTCAACTGAGCTCTTATACTTCGATTCCGCTTTAGGCTAGGCGGTGAAGCCAACCTGCGTCTCTGCGCCCCAAACTCCGAAACGCCGATCTTCCAGCGCGTTATTCTCCTGCATTCCACTCAATCCTAGAACGGGCAAGCAGTGCTAACCGCCAGGATGTCTGATCAGTCGCGTGCTTCCCTTAATGCCCAAGAGGAGCGCGCGGGAAGTTTAACCGGCTCGCCGCAAGAGAAACTCGAAACTGCGACAGAAAAGGAACAACACGAGCAGGAACAGGACACAGTGGAACAGAAAGAGGAGGAAGAATCACCGCACAACCAAAATGAAGAAGACACAGCTGCTGCGCCTCCATTACCTGACGAGGTCCCCCCACCACTTCCCGACGAAGCACCGCCTGGCCAGACCAATGACGATGGATGGGAGCCCGTGTGGGATGCCACATCGCAAGCATATTATTTCTACAACCGACTCACAGGACTCTCGCAATGGGAGAACCCCCGTGTACCTGAACAGCCAGCAGCTCCCGACACAGAACCCACCGAGAACCAAGCAGAACCCCCGAGAACAAAGTCGCCTGTGCTTGGTGGATATAACCCTGCTATCCACGGGAGTTATGACCCGACAGCATCGTATGCGCAGCAATACGAAGAGACACAAGACCTGAAAGCACCCGTGGTTGACCCGACTGCCGCTTATGCTGCCGCTGGAACCTTCAACCGGTTTACTGGTCGATGGCAGGCACAGTCGATCAACCCGGAAAACCACAACGACGAGAACAAGTCTCACCGCCAGATGAATGCGTACTTTGACGTCGATGCTGCGGCCAACGCACACGATGGTCGGAGTCTGCGGGCTGAGCGAAGCGCTAAGAGACTGAGCAAGAAAGAGCTGAAAGAGTTCAAGGAAAAGCGCCGAGAGAAGAAGGAGGAAAGGCGGAGAGCATGGTTACGGGATTGAGTGCTGATTCATGTGAGGACTTTCCATTCGCATCATAATCGGGCTTGTATTTGATTATACTCGTCTCAGCTGGGTGTTGGATTCGGGGCGTTTATGGTTGTTTCTACCTTTTTTCTGCCTGGGGACTTGTGCATAGAGGCAATTGTGTCTTCTGACCGACTCATTTTTTTATCCAAACAGCATCTGTATTATTATTCACCTTTTGAGATCCTATGGTTCTTTATTCTGCGTCTTTATTCTTTTCAATCCTGTATTTGTATAGACCTGGTTGAGAACCCCACCGCGGGGTCATGTGACTCCCATATCAAAGTTTCTTCGATAGTGGCGAACATCGGTTCAACAAGATCTACTCGAGGGAAACAGACGCAGAGGTAAGATATATCAATTTCTTTCAGTCTAGCACATGCTTTTTCATGGTTGCCCGCATCAAATACTAGGATCTGTTCGATGTTTTGGCGGATCTAATTGCATCACTGATCAATGCGCTTATCAACGCCTGCGCAAACGGTCAGGATGCTCTGATTCAATCAACAGCCAAAACAAAAGGCCTATAGACTTCTCTGCTATCAATTAACTTCAAACTTCTTTGCTTGTTTTGCTTTTAGATCAGCGTACAGTATTGCGAATCAATTGACTGACACCCCCACTACAGTTCATATAAAATTCTCTTCCCGCTGCAAAAAAAAAAAAACGACCCGCTATTCTATTTGAACAACTTTGCGGCCCAAATCGAAGAAAGAAGCAGCATATTCTTTAAACTTTTTTATTTCGGACTTTGATTCTCTACTAGACATTCATACATCATGTCTGCCCCCAAGTCCACTGTGCCTATTGCACTTTCCACCGAGGCAATTGAAGACCTCATTTACGATGCCCGAGCCGGTGATCTCGAGGCTTTGAATGCCGACATCGCCACCTTGGCTTCGCAGCACAACTGCCCGGAGTGGCAAATCGTAGCATCGGCCATCGATATGGAAGAAGAAAGCGAGGGCGGCACCGGCGCCTGCGTGTTGCACTTCCCTGCCGCGAATGGAAACTCCGGTAAGTTCAAGGACATCTCAATATCACTCTTAAACGATGCAATTTGATCCAAATTACTAACTTCACTACAGAAATTCTCAACGCTCTTCTCCAAAAACTTGCTGGTGCCGATGCGGCGCAGCGCACAGCGTTTGTGAACCACCGTAACCACTCTGGTAACACAGCGCTGCACTGGGCTGCGCTGAACACCCACTTGGAGTGTGTCAAGGCGCTTGTCGAGGCGGGTTCGGATGTTGCTATTAAGAACGACGCTGGCCACGATGCTGTTTTCCTTGCTGAGCGGGCTGCTTGGTCTGCTTCCGCGGAGGAGGTCAAGGAGGATGAGGAGGGCAACCAGGAGATTGAGATGACCATTGGCGAGGAACAGGAGGGTGGTGAGGAGGGTGCTTCTAATGCTGGGGAGATGTCTCCGGGCAGACAGGTTGTTGAGTGGTTGTTGAGCTCAGAGAAGTCGGCTGGTCTGGAGAGTGGTGCCAATGAGGGATCAAGCTCTGCGTGATGCGCAAGATGTGGATGAGTGACTGATTTATGGTTTCATGAATAAAAGTTAAGGATATAGACAATAAAAGCGACTTGATTCTATATGCGATGATATCAACATCTAAGTGTATTGTAGAGAGGGTCCATTTCGATAATGAACATGACCAGAATTTCGAGAAGGAATTGAACCCGAGATTTCGTATCAGTAAAAAGTCTGGAACATTTATGACGTTTTCGTATAATGTACATAAGGTTGTGGTCATCATCAATCACGGCGGACTTTGCTGTCCTTACCATGATTGCTTTGTGGTGAGACTGGAAACCAATCGACCACAGACCCAGTGGAATAAGAGCCCTCCGAGGGCCTTGTCGCATCAGAGCCTATTTCCCGAACTTTGGCATCAAACCCAACTTTGAAGCGTCGGTCCCGCCAGACGACGGTCACACCACCATAGACGGCGGATAGCCAGATGGGCAGAGCAAGCAATTCGCGACCCAGCCATGCGGCAAACCATTGTGAGAAGGGCCGACGGGTTGTTTGTGAGGGATTACGGCGCACAGGTTGCGCAAAGGGCGGGGTGTCATCGTCCAATTCGACGGTCTTTGCAGAATAAAGCTTGATGTAAAGGGTCCAATCAACCAGGATCCAAAATGCGATGCTCAAAGCAAAGATAGTAAAGAAAGACGTCCATGTTCCAAGAGTAGAGGCAAATGCGAAGCCTTTTCTCTCGAGATACGGCGCTAGCGCCGCTGTTATGCCCCATGCCCCATAGATTGAGCACACAAAGGACTCTGTACCTGGCTCGACAAGAGTTGCGAGGAGTACCGTGAATTTACGGACACGCAGCCAACGTACTCGTCGGGCGATGTAGGCTCGAACTTGCATATTTGCCACGGGCTGGAAGGCCAAGTCTCCAAAAACCATGGCGTGCTTTCCCCATTTCTCCCGATTTTCCCTTTCTTCTCGCACTTTCTTTCGCCATAGAAGGTCACCAATAAGGTGGTCCTCGCAGATATTATCCGAAAAAAAGTCAATACCAGGGTGTCGGGGATTGGAATTTGTTGGCGAGGGAGCTGTGAGATAGTCCAGATGTGAGCGGCGGAACATATTGGATTTTCCCACGATACATGGCGCAATGAGCACCGTATTGATAGCAGTGTACATTTTCGCATGCGCCGAGGAAAGGAACAATTCTTCGAGACGGCCACCTCCAGAAGCAATCATGCTGGCAAACCCGTCTTCCGGGCGCTTGGATGACATCGCATCGGTAGCGGCTGTAGTGTCGCGAGAAGCATCTGAAAGTGCCCGTCGCTCTTCGATGAGGTTATCTTCTCCGGTAACATCAACGGCCAGAGGTAAGTGGTGTACGAATTTGTACTTCTTGCCTGGCTTGGCTCCTGTTCCACAAAGTCTATCCACCATGCGACCACAGACACCTTTTCCAACCCATACGTTGCAGTCGATAATCCAAATGATGTCTCCTTTGGCTTCACGGTAAGCTCGGCTCATGTTTCGAATCTTTGGATTCGGCCCAAGCGTGTAGGTATTTGATCCACCGCGCTGCAGTAATGGATCTTGCTCCTCGATAAAAATATGCGCATCGGAATCCGGGAAGTCTTCAATCAATTTGCAGAGAACTGGGTAGGCAGGATCATCGCGGGTTGAGACGCATAGACAGATGGTCAGCTTGTCACGCGGGTATTCCTGTCGAAAGGTGGCAGCAAGGCAGTCGTAGAGATGGGGCTCGAGGCCCTTAACGGGGCGAATGGCAGTGACATGAGGGGCATCGGAAGCAGTAGCGAGACAAGACGGGCGTGGTCGTTGTGAAAAGTATCTCCAACTGAATTGACTTTGTTATTAGCCACAGTCGTAATCGGGTAGCGCTAGTCTGCTTCCATGCCCCCGCTCAATGATCTTGCGTGGCGCGTCGGGATTCATGAAGCAAACAGAACAGCTGCGCAAACTTTACATCGACTTACATTTGAAAATACCCCAAGGCACACACAGACAGCACGACGATATACCAGATCAGACCGATCCAGCCCGCCGCGACGGACACGGGCATATCGCCATCACCGATGGGCGACCTGTGGAGAAACTGCGAGGTCGGCTCTAGCATGGGACTCGAAGGGACGGTGACAGCGCAGGTGAGGATGACATTCTAGGACAGAAACATCCAGCGCCGAGGGAGTATGAATGGTAGTGTGCGTGGGCCGTTGTGGAGCTGAGTGCATCGCAGCTCGGGATCGGATACAGCGGCTTCCTTTTTGCCTGTTTCGCACCGCCTTGCGCGTGCACCCTAGTCCCTGATTTCCGTGCTCTTTGATTAGCTGGAGTAGCTAGAACTTGAAACTAGCTTGCGAATCGATCAGTCCTTTAATTTATGATATACTAGGTATGCCTCAAATACAATACATCTTACAAGTCTAGCGCTTTGACCAACCGGGCTTGTTTTGCGGCTCCGCTTAGGTACCTGGACGAGTATTCCGTGGCCTCCGAATGGTGTATCCGTGGATTCAATGCATAACAGAGCATTAGTGTGTACAAAAGAAACAAAGGAGACTAAATTTAGGCGCAGATGTAAAAAACCACCTGATAAACAACAGCACGTTTAAACCTACGTCACGTTTGACCATTCTACTAAATATAGTACTTGGAGCTTGAAAGTTTGGAAAGTCTTCGACTACTTACTACTTACACCAACTCTGGGATTGACTAGGCGTTATATGGTTGGGAAAGCCTTCAAATAGGGCTACGTAGGTTTATCAGTCAATTGTTGGAAGGCTGTTTTTAAAAGAACATTTGAGTAAAGCCGTCATGGCTAACCAAAGCTCCAATGCTATTGAACAGCACATGAGTTAAATCAACAATAAATAGTTAAATAGTACCCTAGACCCATCCCAACCGAAAACCAGATTTGAACCAACAGCTACATCAAAGCTCCATTATAACTCCCGATCCAACCAGAGACCCTAAGATAATAGATCATATCTTCTTTTTCTTCCGCAAAAGCCCAGCACTTAGCACATTAACGGCCGCTGGCTGGGCGGGGGCCGCTTGAGCTGCATCTGACTCGCTCGGCTGGGCTGTGCCTGCATCTGTATCATCCCCAATGATTTTGCATTCCGGCTTCTTCCTTTTGCGAATCAAACCACTGCTAAGCATATTGTTTATAGCTGCGGGCTGAGCAGCAGTCTCCTCGGGCGTATGGCTGCCAACCACCCGTCTGCCCCATGTGAGCTGGTCGGCTAGGGAAGCCACCTGGTCAACGTAAGACTTTGTGCTGGCAACCACTTCATTCTCATCGTAGAAATGATCTAGGACCCCGTCCATCATCTTTTTATAATCTGCTTCGCTGAGGACTACGTCTCCTCGACCAGTCTCGGGCCAGAAGAATGGGTATGCGTCCGTTGAAGGAGCTGTTGTGCGGGTGTTGGCTGAAGAACTCTCCAATGGGTCGTCGAAAGTGGCTGCTGGAGGCTCAGGGGACTCTTTTGGTGTAATAGTCGCAACTGCAGTTGTATTTTCTGAAGCTTCAGGCTTTGTTCGGTTGGAATCCTTCTGCGGTGGCCCATTCTCTGATGGCTTAGGCGATTCCGCCTCTTTGGAATCTGACTTTGTTTCAGCAGAGCCACGGCTCCGGCTAGCCATTGTGGTCGAGTTCATCAGACCGGGCGGATTAATGACAAGCCAGAGGAACCCAACCAGTCGACC
Source organism: Penicillium longicatenatum (assembly GCF_028827895.1). Lineage (NCBI taxonomy): Eukaryota > Fungi > Ascomycota > Eurotiomycetes > Eurotiales > Aspergillaceae > Penicillium > Penicillium longicatenatum. The sequence continues at coordinate 1,496,354 of NW_026643120.1, read as the reverse complement.
AGCAGAACACTCCTGCCGAAACGACATCATTTCCCAAAACTGGTCCAACGATTTGACACTTCGCCATTGGCCAGTCCTTTGAGATGGCTTTTCATCTTCCGCAGGCTCCGGAAGCTCATCATCCAGGTCGATCAAGAAACGTGTCTTAGGGTCATCTGGAAGCCGAGGAATCAAGCATCGCGGCGGAGCTGATGGGTCCTGAACCATTTGCTCTAATGGGTAGCTCGCAAGCCACCGAGGACGACTCTGCGCATCAGACTTAGAAGTAGTAGGGAAAAAGCTGCGTGTCTCAAGGCGGTCGCACCCGGGAACAATGAGATATGCAGTTGCGGACGCCTTCGCGGCCTCAACGGTTTGGTCGAGGGGCTTGGTGTCCTGTGAGACAGATTCTGGCTCATGCTCAGTCAAAATAGGATCTACGGCTCGACACCACCATTTGATCAGACCCCGATCATCGAGAACATGTTTTTCGGCATTTTCGATGCTGCCGGGAAAGAGGTATTGATTCTGAGCACGGGCAAACAAGGACACGACCAAACGCACCCCAGGCCGTTGGTGCGTACGAGCCAGGTGAGATAAAAACGTGTGACTGATCAACCTGAGTACCGAAACTTTATGCGGCAATTTAAGTAGATGCAGAAGGCCGGTTGAATCGGCCTTGGACACAAATATAGTGGTCAGGTGGGCCGAATTATAGATCAGCACTTCCATTCCAAAGACAATAATTTCAGCCCCGTCATCCTTAGGCGAGTCAATGGAGACCGACAGGAAGTGACTTTCGCAAAAGGTGGACTCGGGCTCCTGACCGGGCGCAGCGGCGAAAAGGGCGACACTCGGGGCGGGTGTCGAGGAGACATGGCGGACAGTGAGCTCGGCCCCGGTGGGGAGCACCTTGGCCAAGAGATCTCCCAGATCGCCATCTGCCATTTTCGAATCCGACCAATGAGATTGGGCGTTGAGCGATGTTGGACTGAGAAGCAGTGGAGCTCGAATCTGCAGCGATTTTGCCCTGTCGTCGCTGATCACGTGCCACGTGCCATGCGTCAGGGTTAATAGCGAGTTGCCATGGAACAGATGAAATGAGCGAGACAAAATTTGAATGCTGACAGAGAGAGTTGTGGGATGCAAATTAAGTGGTAGTTATTACAAAACTGGTGATCATGGTGGGAGAACGACTGTGAAACACTTCTGTACACTGCTTCTAGCGGGAGAAACCAAGTCTAACGAGTAAGCTGCTAATTAAATCCATACCGATGATTTTATCTCCCCCGGGATAATTCGAAATACCAAAGATGCTTCTTCAGGCATAATTTCATATCTCTCAAAAGTAAGAGGCTACTGCATCGAGATCATCGGCATTGAGAAGAGTCACTCCCTCGCGTAGAAGCGTCCTCCAGACCAGGTTTCGCGTTCGGATAGGGAAGGCTGGGGTATTCCAGTACCTTGCTCCAATACCACGCTCACTCGCCGTCGAAATCTGCTCACGAAGAGCCTTAAGTTGCTCATCCGTAAGAACCGGGTCCGTATCAGCAGTCACCTTGCCAACCGCGGCTGCAAAGTCCGTGGATGCGATAGGCGAAACTGTACCATCAACACTGGCGTATTTAGGGTCATTGAGGTTTCCAAGAGGAGCATCGAAGAAGTAGTCGCGGTCGGAGACAGAAGTCACCATCTCCAGTGGAGTTTCACCCGTTCCAATGATGGTCACTGGTCCATAATTGATTTTCCCGCCCTCGACTTTGGAAAGATAACCCCTTTCCCTGAGTGGCTCTAAAGCTTGAAGGGCAGCCTTGAAGGTCTCAGGGCCGGAAGTTTTTACGTCAATGAAGAAGTAGAGTGTTTGGTCTGGAGTGGTATCCCAAACCCCACTATTTTAACTGAGTCAGTGATAGCACAGTAAAATCTCGATGGCACATACTTCTTAGTGGGCTCAGTCACAAATGGGCTCTTCGGGTTTTGGCGATCTAAGACATCGAGGATTGGATTTATATAGAGGCTTTCGAGTGTTCGGTCCTTAGTCAGGGCAGATTGATCATGACCGACCTGTATTGTTAGCTTGAAAATTCCATCTTGAGGCGAAACAGGACTTACATAAAGTGTGTCATTGTACAGCCAGATATCTGCCTCAGTCGATGTACACCCCTTTGACAAGCCTATCGTTCGGTTAGTAGAAACAGGGCCAATAAGCTTGGTAATGACGAACCCGTCCAGAATGGCTCTTGTCTCCAATAGTCACTATGAGATAGTAATTTAGTGACTGATAAGAAATGGCACTCTCGTAGCCTGTGTTTATATAAGTCCTACTTGTGGGAATGAACAGGAATCTAGGCATGTAGCGTTAGCTCATTGACGTAGGCAATAGTGGTCCACAGGGTAAGAAAAAGTATGCATGAACACATAAACAAACGACAATGCCGGATAGCTTACTGGGAGAAGATCTCGGGTAATATCTGTGGGATATTGGTACTCGTTGCCGCCGTGAGTGTTCTGCAAGATGTGCTGGAGGCTGGAGGTAATCGTCCCGAAAACAGGGTCCGGACCACCGGCTAAAGCCAGGGCCGCGGCCGTAACCAACATTGAAGAAGAGACCATGACTAAAAATGAAGAGGATGCAGTAAACATGTATTTGGCCAAAATCCAAGCTTGGATGGATTATTGAGAGTTGAAAGGGGGTTGGGCAAGGCGGAACGTGGGCTTGAGTCTTGACTGCACGTGTTCTGGCTCCATAGTACCTGCATAGAGACATATCCAAATGCTGCACCCTGCAGCCAAAATTTGTCAAGTACACTCCTCAAAGCACATAGACCTTTGCTTTGAGTGAAGACTATCACCCCCTTTCTGTTCTATATGATACTACCAGAAATATGAGACACCATTGCGGCTCATTCAAAGGGTGCAGCGGTTGAAGAAACCATGTCTTGAAATAGAAACACATTCAATGTTGACAGATAATAATACATGCTGAAATATGCTAAAAGAACTACACTGCGCTGTCGCGCAATCACTACTGGCGCTTGCCGCCCAGGAAAGCCCGCTTCTGGCGAACGTAGGAGGCCACAAGGTTCTCCACGCTGCGGCGGTCGTGCTTGCGGGACCTGTTGAGAGAAACCTTGTCAGTAAACTGCTGCTGACAGTGATGAATATTGGGAAGATGGAGTTGACGAACCGCATGTAGTAGAGTCTCGCGCGGCGGGGCTTGCGCTCTGCGCGCTGGACAATCTCTACACTCTGCACATTGGGACTGAACACCTTGACCGACATCTCAACGCCCACACGAGTGAGCTCGTTACGCAACAAGAAAGACGTATCAATGCCGCGGAGCTTGATGCTCAGCACCACACCGTTGAAGGGGTCGCCGTTCTTGAAAGTCACGCGCACAATATCACCGGGCTTGACACTGCGGGTATTCCGGCGGTAGTCGAACAAAGCTTTGCGCTCACCCTTGGGATCGAGGACTGCCAACTGGGACTCGGTGATCTTCGCAACGGGGTCTTTGCATGTTTTGCTGGTGGATGGAGGAGCAGGGTAGACCTTGACGGGCTTAGAGGCTGAACGGGCGGCTACAGTCAGGACAAGAGGCCAACGAGAAAACGGCCGGAATATTTCAAAAGCACTTACCATTTTGCGGTTGCATTCGAACCGGTAATTGTGAGAGGAATTGCTGGGGGAGGTTCGGAGGGAGAGGGACACGCTCGGGTCTCTTTGAGTAGGCTGTTGAGATAAAGCGCCGGGTCATCTGTGGCTGAATAACATCCTGAGCTCTGAAAAGGGTCCTCAGACAGCCCAGCGGCCGCATTGTCGGTAGCGCAGCCATTATTTTTGGTGGTTTGATGAGTACCGAAGAAAGAAAGTCGGCATTGAGTTTTGGAATTGAGTCGGCCCGGCAGAATTTCTTGCCAAGACTCGATATTCTCTTCGCCGCCCGGACTCACTTCTCGCGCTTCTTTCCAAGCCCGAATTGTTTACACGATATAAAACATCAGGGGCTGCAATTCAGTGCCTTTTGTACCCAGAATATCTTTACCGGGCACCGGTATCATTCAATCATGGCACAATTTGCTATGGGTCGGCTCTTCCGGCTGCAGGGCACCTCGCGCCAGTCGGTGACCTTTTCGCAAAATCGCAGCTTTGCCTCGAAACCCGGTATGATATAGCTCAATGGCTTCTGATTCACGAGATCCTGTTTGCTGATAAATAATGTTTGGTATATAGTTATTCCTACATTCACCCCCACTGCATCCACCGAACTGAACCAGGCTCTTGAGCACTGGCGACAAGACCTCTTCATCCCATTCGGCCTCCCCAAACGACAGCGGACGAGCATGTTCAAGGAGAAACATGCTCGCAGACTGGAAGAGGAGCCTATTACAGTGAAGATTAGCGAGACCGAAGAGTACACTCTGCGACCCTTGAGCCCCTCCTCAATGCCTAAGAGCAAGGAGGCCATCAATGTCTTCCGACTAATGGAAGCCGCCAACGACTACAAGAACCTCGTGCCGTTCATGACCGGATTATGGAGTGCGCAAATGGCCATCTCCCCTGCTCGGTGGCAGTACCTGATTCGCAAGACCGGCAGCGCCGGTAAACTCTCTCTTATCCTCGAATGCGCCCGACGAGAAAACCAGACTGGCCTTTCGCTACAAAACAACTATCACGCCGAGCGTTTATTCTTTGAACTGCACTGCATGGCCCACAAGGCTGACTACAAGGGAGATCAGGTAAAAAAGGCTCTCAAGATGGCAATGGCGGCCGTGGACATTATGGACTCGTACGCCCCAAGCCCAGCCACAAACCCGAAATACCAGCCGTATGTCATTGCAACACTGCTTGAGCTTAGTGCTGCGCGTGCTCTGGATGAAGCTGCTGGCAAAGACCAGAACAACGAGGTGTTGAACTACGCACGGAAGCTTATTGCTTCTTGGCCCTTGGGCGAATTTAAGGCTATTCCCAAGGACGAGTTCGACGTGGAGCTCGTGAATCAACGTCTGATGGGATCAATTGCGGCGTGCAAGGGATTGCAGCTCAGTTTGTCGATTCACGGTCTTGCTGTTGACAAGGCACTACATTCAGCTGTCACAGCTCGTCTTGCTGAGGTGAAGAAGGCGATCACAGCGCAACTCAAGGCGATCCCCGAGGAGTCTTCCAGCAAGGTGCATAGCGTTGAGTTTGCTCAGGCTGTGCTTCAGAAATAAGGGGTTTTAAGCGGGGTGTTTGGCTGTCAGTTGTTTTGAGAAGCATACCGACATATGTATATTACTCTTATTCCAGCATCTTTGGAGCTGAACTTGTATTTCAATCGGATATTACTGCCTCACTTCATTGCCTTGTTATTTACCTACTGATGAAACTTCACCATCATCATGATGGGTGCATATTGGGGTCATTTCCAACTAGGTAAGTGCCCGTGGACAACATATTACTCGTAAAGAATGCATGTTCGAGGGACTTTCTTTTCAAACCCCTTTGAAAAGGCGGTTGGATCATGCAACTACCGAGCTATGAACCCTTGGTCAAGGGCATTTAAAAATATGTTCAAGTGACTTTCAAAAAAGTAGATGATAATCTAACGATCACCATTTTAAACGGCCGAAATGTCGATAAACGCTTAGTTATCATGATGGGTGTGTGAAAAGAAGATACGAGCATAAATGGCCATTCAAGAGCACAGCTCCACGGTGTTGTCCTTGCTAATACGGACTTGGGATGCTAGTGTAATCTCATCGCCGACAACGGCAGGACCAGATACCTTGATCTAAGGGTGAAAGTTAGCAAATCATGAAGGCTGAAGTAAATGGACCAATATATCTTACCTGGCCTTGAGGGGTGTCTGTAACCGTATCCTCAGAGACTCCAGTCAGTGTGATTTCAGTGCTACTAAGAGGAGCGCCGAAGTGACTGGGGCCATCATGGCGCCGGTAGTCAAAGACATTTGTCTGCGCGATAGCACCCGCAATACCGGATCCAGTCAAAGCATATACGATACGAGCATCGGTGAAGATGCGCAAATCTGTCAGTTGCTTCGAGCTAAGGCGGGCCGAGGCAGGTGCATCAATGCGATGGGAGATGCAGAGCAGGCGCAATTTGTCCAACGACAGTTCTGAGGTTGGTCCAACTCGAGCTAGCTGACTGAATATGTTCTTTGAAGGCATGTTTCCAGCATCAAGAGTGCGTGCCTGGACCCAACGGCCAATCGAAGACACGAGCCCCGTCTGCGGCTGCATGACGCTGTCGTGGTAGTCCGACATTGTTTGTGACGAAGCAATGATGACAGTAGGAGACACGCCCACGGTAGCCAAAGCGAAGTCAACTTTCTCCCCTGCGACGGAGTTCAATGCAATAGAGGCACCCGAGTATAGTGCATTCATCATAAGGCAAAGAGGGTAGGACCGTGAGAGAGAGTCAATAGAGAGAACAAGGTCCGAAGGAGAGAAACGCTGGTTCCGAGGAAGAGCAGACCCCAGGGAGCCGATAGCAGCAACCAGATTCTATGGGATAGTCAATACCAGAGTGGCAAGTTAAAAAAAGAAATATCATCGCTTACCTCTGGCTGGAAGTCAATGAACTTGCCAGACTGAGAAGAAGAAGGCCAAACAGTGTTGATAGCAGGAGCCGGTTCTTTAGGATCGTACTCGGGAATGTCCAAGCCAGTCAGGTCCTTCTTCTCCTCCACCAGCTCATGCCAAACATCTACCTTGATAGTACGATCCACGCCCTCGGGAACTCCATGCCAGTCCATGTGCTGGTTGCCATACTTAGCAACCCATACAACGTGTGACAGCTGCTTGTTACCCTGGATAGCAGTGGAGAGATCAAGTGATCCCGCTTCAGCAATCAGGGCATCGGCTTGTGCTGTCTGCAGGTGTGCGGATAGGGTCTCTGCCGGAAGGTTGTGGGGGACAAGGATCGTCTTGAACCCATAGAAAGCACCGGCTATATTGATGCATTAGTACACATATACAGTGCGTTCGATGTGGTTTAATATACCGAAGAGAGCAGCCAAAAGTTCAACCGAATCGGTCAGACAGATTGCTACGGTCTTGACTTCGGCATTCTGAAGATGGTGACCAATCACGTTGATTTCCTGGGTCACTTGGGACAGTGAGTGCTCGAAGGCCTGTCTACCCAGCACAGTATAGATTTTTCCTTGTGTCTTGGTTGGGGTACCATCCTCGTTGAGAGCTCCCCGCACCGCAGCCCTCCAGATGTCCCGCAAATCTCCCTTTCTGCCAGCAGTCCACTTAGGTGCACCGGGGTCCTTGACATTCAATCCTGCTCGTAGAGGGTAGCCGTAGGGAGTTTCCAAGCTGCGGTATGTTGCGGATTCACCTGCCTGTCGAATAGGTGAAGGCGTGGATTGGCGAGCAAGTAAGAAAGGATGAACATCCGGGTCCTTAGCTGACACTGCGGAATAGATCGCAAAAGCAGCAACAATACCTGCAACAATGGTGGTATAGATATTCCAGTCGGCCAGGATATCTGCCACCAGAGTATCCAATCTCTGAAGAACTGGTTGATCTGCCATTGTGAATTGATGACACGAGGAAGAGCAACTGCGGAGAACAATATGACGTGAGAGCGACACGAGTAAGCATCTATTGATTGGAAAGGCGGGGCCGGGCCAACCTTCCACCGGCGTCTAATTAAGTCGCGCTTAGCGGCTCTCTTTGCAAATCCCAGCCTCGAACCAGCAACACCAAAACAATATCCCTTCACTCTGGGAAACTCCAACGCCCGGGCAATGTCAATGCTGATGACGGTTTGATTGACAATCTCTCCTGGTCCCCTCCCATCGCTTCTTAAGGTAAGTCGGTAAGTTTGACGCGGTTTTCTTCCAAAGGTGAGTTCCCCTGCTCCCAATTCCAGATCTTTATATCCCTGACCCCGAAGGTCCAGCTAGGTTCCTTTCTCGCGAGCCATTGCAAGCTTGCGCAGTACCTCCGTACTTTTTCTTTCACTCATTGCAATCGACTTGCGACAAATGGCTTCTCTTCCTTCGACTCCGAAGGCCACGCCGATGGCAGCTCCCCCTCCGCGGGGTCTGGCACCCCCGGCAAATGGCGCCACCCTCAGTTGAATGAGATCGTCCGACGTCAGAATGCAGCTACTTTTGGCGACAAGAATCTGCGAAAGGTCATCTGGAATGGGGGTGCTCTGGTAATGAGCTGGGTTTTCGGACACAGCCTGAAGGCCAAGTCAGTTTCGCGAACGATAAATTTTTGCGCGCAGTACACTGATTGCTTCTTATTTAAGCTCACACTTCATTTTCGATAATAATTCCGTGTATCCCGAGGTTTCCCTGCTGCTCATTCAGCTCTTCTTCACCGCCAACATTCTACTTGCCTTGTACCCCCTCTTCCGACCGACCGACGACCTCTCCGATATCCCCTTGACTCCTACCCAACGGGCCCTTTTGGGATTGGACCCAACTGCTACACCACCCCTTACCCCTGGAACCACCTATGTGACCCCGCCACGATATCGTGTATCGACTTCTCGCAAGGGCAGTCCTGCAAGCCAGAGTGGCTCTCCTTTGTCTGCGACACCCACATTTTCAGAGCGACGCGTTTCATCTGGCACTCCTTTCTCGCCTGCCTCCAGCCCATTGTTTCACAAGGCTGTTGCCAACGGTGGAAGAGATACCGGTCGGCGACCAAGCTTCGGATCATCCTCGCCTCTTGGTCGTAGCAACTCATTCAGCAACTCATTCAGCGAGTCCAGTCTCGGCCCCAGCACACCTTCCCCCTTAGCGGGAAAACGGACTAGCTTGTCAGTGAGTAATAAGTGGCTTTATGAGAGAAGCCGGCGGCTGTCTGCCAGCAATGGGTCGATGTGATATTTTGGGTTTGGGCTTTTACATGGGCTGCGTGGAATTGGAGTTTGTAGATCATGGTACTCATAGCGGGCTCTTTTTAATGCATAAATATTGTCAATTATCCTTGAGACCCTATAAATCAGCTTTGCTCGTTTTCCGTAATCCGAGCTTGTTTGTTGTGAAAGAGATCGAGAGATCGAAGGTACATCGGTAGATAAAGAGGCGCATATGTCATGGCTGTTTAGGCGGGCTCGGCAGCCATTACACGGGCCAGACTCCGCAATAGGAACGAACGCAACACCAACTACATCCGCGTCAGACATCAGCGCCGACACTTCGCTTTGGGACTCTCTCACTAGCTGATACATGAACCTTATCCTGTGAGGGACTGGTTTCTTTTACCAGCAATGGGAGCCTCGGAGTCGAAGCTCGTGTTCAAGCAGGGCATTTTCCGCTTATCCGAGGAGAAGGAGATCCCCGCAGACGACCCGTACTGGACGAGAGTATGTTAGCAAGAGAGGATCGATTTGTATATGAAAATTGAGAGAATGGCAGCGCTAACTGGTTCTGTTTAGTTCTGGGAACTCCCCGAATCTACTGAAGACGTCTTCAGCTTGTTCACACCTGCTGACATCCGACGAACGCGCGACCATGCTTTATCAAACTTCGAAACGTTGATACTTTCGGTCTCTTCGCGGCTGATTATCCTGAAGAACCACCCTTCCTTTCCCGATCCTGATCTCGCCCCCGATCGTGATGTGCTCAACTGTATTCGCATCCTCACCCGGCTCCTGCCTTTTGTCTACGAAGCTGAGCACTTAGAGGACTGGGAGGAGAAGTTCTTTTGGGCGCGTCGCAAGAAAAAGACTAGACGGTCTCAGATTGCAGGCGAGGTGCTCTTTGACGATGCGCAGCCGGAGGATCAGCAAGACGGGCCCTCGCCTCACGGGGAGGAATACGAAGACGTGAAGCCTCTTGCAGAGGAGTTGATCGATACGCTGCTGGACTTGCTCTTTTTCGCGGACTTCACAATTCCAGTGCTCCCGACGGCCAAGAGCAAGATCTCATACTCGATATGGCAAAGTGGTGTGGGCTGCAACACATCTATGGGTTCAAACAAAACCCTTGAAAACAACCGATGCGAGATTTTGCGGCTACTGCTGACAATGACCGGAAAGGCAATGTACTTGCCAGCTAGTAAGTATTTTTTAAAAAGCCCAAAAAGGTCGCCATATTGATAGGTTGCTTTAGATACGCTACCCGTACAAGGTGTGCGAGCCATCACATACATCACCACTTGCCAGGATAAGCAGGCTGTTTTGACCACACTTTGTTCTCTTTTGAACACGGTATGGCTGCAAAAGTCCCCAAAAAGAGCCCAGCACTAACTTAAATGTAGGCCATGAAATATAACCCTGCGTCATGGAGGGTTCCATACGACCATGTGGTTTGGAAAGACCCTAAGCAGATACTGGTCATCTACAGCTTACAGCTTCTTCTTGTTCTTCTCCTCTACCCAATCCCGGAGGATGGCCGTGGCGTCCCGCCAAAGAACTATTATCGCCACTATTTTGGCAGACTGCATAGGCCCCAGGATTTCCAGTTCCTTGTGGATGGTATGACTAGAATTTTGAACCAGCCTGTAAGCAATGCCATACTCGCCACCTGTACCCCACACTAATGTTGGAAACAGATGCAGGCCACAAGTTCATATCTTCCGGGAAGTCAAAGAATGGTGAAATGGGCCCCGGAGATCCTTATCTTGTTCTGGGAGACCTTGCAATGCAACAAGCGTTTCAGATCCTTCATCATCGATTCCAACCGCTCACATGACTTCATGATTCTTTGCATATTCTATGCAATGGAATACAGAGCGGATGCATCTAAGCAAGGAGTGGTTCGGATGTGTGTTTTCATTCTTCAGACGATGAGCGCAGAGCCGACTTTTGGCAAAAGTCTCAATATCAATTTCGAGGCACAAGAAACCCTGCCACTGTCTATTCGACAGCAGAAATTTCGAGGCTCTTATGCTGATTTCCTCATCATGGTTGGTTCTTGTTCTCAAAGCTATGCCATCGTTTGCTAATTCTCGCAGTCAATCCATACGTTGATGACAACCAGCAAAGGAAACCTCGACACGGTATACCCCGCCCTCATGATCATACTTAACAACGTCGCCCCTTATATCCAGCACATCTCCGCCGTTACCTGTCCCAAAATCATCCAACTATTCTCATCCATGTCTGCGCCCAGCTTTTTGTTGGCCAACGAGACAAATCACACTCTTCTTGCATCATTGCTTGACTTTATCAATGCTATTCTCGAGCATAACTTTACCGGTATGGCGCATTGCTTTCTGATATCTGATTGTATTATTCTAACTGTTATTAGAAAACCGCTATCTAGTCTACGCGATTTTGAAGTACAAGCAACGCTTTGAAGCTATTCGAGCTTTCACACTAGAAAGCGGCCAACAGGAAATTGAGCGACAAAGAGAGAAAAGAAAGGCCAGAGAAACATCAGCCGATGTGATCAGTAGCCCCTCGCTTTCTCATTCCGAGGAGGATCTGCATACGCCCTCAGGTGCTCGGTCGCCTTTAACTCGGATTCCCGAAGAGAACAGCGCCTTCGCGATTGGCGATGATGATTCAGACGACGAAGGAGAGAATACCCCGTCTCAATCTTCTCCTTCCGCCCAAACTTCCCGCAGACCTTCTTTTGCATCTACCACCGACGAGAATGGCTCACAGGTGCGAGGTATGTCCGAAAAGGCACGCGGTAAGATGCCCGCCGGTCGGCCATCCTTCTCTCGCCAGAATAGCATGACCAGTCAAACAAGCATGTCTGCTCTGTTCACTGCCTCGTTGACCGGCTTCACACCAACTGTTTCTTGGGTAAGTATCCTATTGCATAAACTATATGTGTCATTACTAATTTTCCCACAGCTCGAATCCTGGCTTCCAGAGTTGCCACTGCATACCATCCTCACCATCATTTCCGCCATTGCACCTCATATTCCGGAGGCCGCTCTGCAGACTACTGCAAGCCCCGAGGCCCGTACTCTGATCAGCAACCTTCCATCTTTTGCCGAGGAGCCGCAGGTGAAGAGCATCATTTCAGAGCCGACCCCGGTCCGCGCCCAGTCATTTGAATGGTCCGCCCTCTCCATGGGCTGGTACGAATCGCTCCTATGGGGTTTCATCTTTTCTAGCGAGATGGTAGTTGGCTCCGCTGCCAGTGCGACCCCGGGTACGGTCGGTGTTTGGAATAGCACGGGAATCCGTCTGTTTAGAGTTCAAGAGGCTGCTGCTCAAGGACCGACTCTTTTGGCGCCGAAGGGCGCCGTAGATGCAGTTGGTAGCAACTTGGTCCAGCGAATTGGGAACCTTAGCCTGCGTGGTCGTAACTCTACATCCCAGGAATCTGCCACTGGTCAATCCCCGAGTGTGAGAGAAGTTTAAGCCAATGCAACACGCAGCGATCCATGACGTAAATAGGAAGCTTACATGATATCAAATTCTTTTGAATGACTTTTCTTTTCTTTTCTTCATTTGCAGGAATACCCCTTGTACTGTATTTGCTGATGATTTCTGCGTTGGCTCCAAGTATGTAAGGTGACACCAGGCATTCTGGAATAACTGAAACCAACTTTGACAAATTCATAATGTTAAGCATGTGTTCACCATTGGAAGCTGTTACATATACGATATTTGAAAGATAGTCGCACCTAGCCGTGTTTCAAGAACTTGATCGGTACCGCGAAGTCAAACAGTGATCCGCCGGGCCTTCAGATACTGATAGTCAGGCATTGATTCCAAGACCGCTTGCTCAATAAATTCAGCAACCTGAACCCCAAACTCAACCTTCCACTTCTCTACCTCCACTGCAATATCAACTTCCGCCGGAGTCCTATTTTTGATCATGCCCGATGAACTCGAGAGTGTAGCCAGCATAACATTAGCTGCACGAATATGTGACCCCTCTACATCATCACCAGCACTCGCTTTAGCAAGATCAGACGCCCAAAAGCCATTTGTCTTCTCATGATCCTGTGGCTCCCACTCAAACTGCAAAACCTCTGGATCCAGTCCGATCTCCTCGGCGAACCGAACCACAACTCTCGGATGATTAATTAAATCACATGCATCCACGACAGGTGGCTGTCGAGACAAGCCCGGTTGCTCCAAGCACCAATCATACAATGAGCGAGCCCAACACATTCCCATGCTCGTCACAGTCGTCCACTTTACAGCATCCTCATCAATAATCCCCTGCTTGGCGAACTTCGCCAATGCACGCCAGAAAGATGGCAAAGATAGCGCTGGGTGCCGGATCACAAATCCCATTTGCCACGAGCGCAGATACTCGTCCGAGAAGATGGTTTCGTTGGACGGTGTATATGTTCTTGTGGATCCATATTTCTCAGGTGTGTCAACCCTGAAGTCATTCAGAAATTGTTCATCACGCACGCCGGTCAACCTTTTCTGGAATGCTGCTGGTCCAAAGATCCAAAATGCATGTTCTTTTATGAAAATCATTTTGTTTGAGACTTCGGCCTGCACGGCTGCTCTTTCTAGATTGTCCACGCAGCTCTGGTACACTGCCTTCAATTTTTGTTTTTCTTGTTCAGTCCGTTGCGCTATTGGCCTTTCCATATAGCCATCATTGGCTGCGGATATGAAAGCTGGGTAGAAGAAGTATCCACCTTTTTCATTCGTATAGGTATTTGGTTGGTTGGGGATATTGAGGACTTTCAAAAGCAGATTAGATGCGGTGCGGGGAGTACTGACTAGAAGGATGCGGCGGGGTTTATTGGTAGCTTTGTTGGGTGAAATATGAATTGAAGCCATTTTTAATGGATTTAATATGTGATAATTCAGTGTTTGTAAGGGTTGGCGAGAACAATTATACCGAGGCAATGGCCATGCTAACGAAGAGGAGCGTCCCGTAGCTAGACCGCATGGTTATATAGCTAGATTCAACATCTGAAGAGTGGCAATCGGCACTGCGAGGCAAGTGTGTGACAACGACTGCACCAGTCACGCAGTCTTGGATGTTACTGGGTCTCAATAAGGGCAAACCTTGTTCAGATCTCGTGGACGACGCCATTGGAACCCAATTTTGCAGTCAAAATTGACGATTCTTGGAAACGGAGGATATCCAGAATAACATAGTACATATCAAAGCAAAGAAGTACCATGTGGTCAAAATTAAATCTTCCCTACTTGGTCTCCCCACAAGCCAATAGAAAGCAAAAGGTAAGCAGGGCAAAGTTAATTGTTTTTACCTTTCAGGTAGTTTGTAAGTTTTAGCACAAGGAAATCACAAAAAAGACGGAAAGTTCAATCAAAATGTCAAGATGCATGGGCCTTGAGTAACCACACGTCTGTCAACAAAGTCATGGAAAGTCACTAAAGACCTCGTGGGGATGTGAACAACATGTCGTTAGTCTCGCTTTTATATCGAGGCTTGAGGAAAGCCTTCCAGGACCCATGCTCGAACTGCATAGTGATATATTGCCTGAAGTCAACACGTTGCCCTGAAACCTCGTCAAAGTCAAAGCGTGAAAGGATATTGGCTGTTACCATTCTTATCTCAGCCATGGCGAAGCTACCTCGAGATTAGAGAGAGTCTTTGAGATATGTGGGCATGTGAGAGACCTTGCACTTACTTTTTCCCAATGCAAGCGTGTTTACCCGCGGAGAATGGATAATAGGCTTGCATACTGCATGGAATTAGTATTTTAACGAGTATAAGGAGGAGCAAATGGTCATCAACATACTTCGGAGCCGGCACTCCTTCTGGTCGATTCTGTAACCATCTTTCCGGCCAAGACCGCAAGGGCTCCGGCCAGTGCTTCGGGTTGCGATGAAGCTCCCTGTAAGAGGCAGAGACAACAGTAAAGGGAGGAAGATGGTACCCCACTAGCTCAATTGAAAGAGGGCCAGTTTGACGACCCATTTCCGAAGCTATTGGGTGTAGTCGGAGAGCCTCTTTGATACATGCTTCCAGATACTCAAATTCAGGTCCAAGTCTGACTTTTTGACTAGAGATTATTAGATCATTTGGGCCGAGCACTGGGAGGCTTTTTACCAGTTTCCCTTTCACCTCGGGGTTTCTGAGGGTTTCCAAGAAAAATCAAGCGATATTTCTAGAAGTAGTCTCTGAACCGGCTAGGAGGATCTCGACCATTTGGTCAATCACTTCTCTTGTTCCCATTTTCACACCACTGTCGGGATTCATGCCCTCATCGATAAGGTCTTGAAGAAGGTCTGGGCGAATTTTCTCTGGGACGATGATTCTTTGTCCTCGCACAGCTGCGGTGGCTTAGAGATTTTGTTACTTCATGTTCGCATAATATTGCGGTGAAGTTCTCACCGAAATCATTTCTCTTGGCCAGTCAAATTCAAATTGAAACCCCAAACGCCGTAAGAAACGTTTAATATAAATAAGCTAAATTCAAGTCAGCTGGGTATCAAACTGAGGTCTGTTGTGATACAGGGGTACTTACCTGATATCTGCGAATTATTCCTTTGAAAATTGCTGTTGGAATACTCTTCCAGACTTTTTCATCCATTTCGAGATCGAACTCGAAGCTATCTGATGGATTTGTCTGACCGAAGCCTTTACCAAAAGAACATTCGCCCATTCTGAAGACGATACCCAAATGTGAGTAACCCTAATTTGATATTGATACGATTCTACGATGCATTTCGATCTAAATCACTTACATGTCAAGTGCAATATTGTGGACATCTTCCATAATATCCGTGACCACTGGGCCGCTCTCAGGAGATGGCGATGAAAGCAAGCCAACGTATCTTCTAATGAGATCACTGATGCACGTGGAAAAGAGAAACTCAATATTATCGACATATTATATAGTGAATGCAGGCGACAAAAATCTCTTCAACCGTTTATGAGGATCCGGCCGACTGCCATTTAGAAACCATTAGGTTTCTCAAGAGTCTCATCGTGAGCTTTGAAAATTAGAGCACTTGCATTTCTCCAAATAGCCCAGGAGCGTTTCGATCTCTGGAAATCTCGGCATACATTGCCACCTTTGGCAGATCAATCGCCATCAAGATGGCTTTCATCGCTTCCATGTCAGATATCCAGACTTGACGTGGTCCAAGACGGAAGATGGGGCCATATTTGCCATGGGCATTCTCAACATCCTTCCAGATTGTGCCTTTGGCAAACGCATAACTAAGATGTAGTGTCGTCAAAGGGGCATACCAAGGTCCCGGAATGCGTGAAAGGGGTGATTTTATGGCTCTGGTCACTCCCAGAATGTACTTCGAGCCCAGTACAAAGACGACAAAGAGAGGCAGCCAATGAATGCACAAGTAAAGAATCTCCGAGAAACTCTCCATGTTGAGACGCGGGATGGGGGAAGCTTTGCGAATTTTTGAATTTTCGTCATTGGGATTGTTGATTTTATGAGCCGGTAGATCTGACGTGAGACATTTATACAATATCACCATCTTGGTTTGTCCGAGGTCGCCAAGTGCCCTGGTTTCAAAGCCCTACATGACAGCTGCCACAACACCAATGATGATCACTGGGGGTTCAGATCTACCTAATGAAGTAAAGCAAAAATAAAAATGGACCCGACCTCATTAAGGCATTTGAATATACGCTCTGGATTTTCGGTCATCGCTTTGTGCCATCAGGGGGTCTTCTATCGTACGAATCGGGAAGCTTTGGCACAGAAATCACATACAATTGCCGCGCGAGGCCATAAAGAGCGATTTGTCATGTGACTGGATGAATATTTCTCAGCCTCTGGGAAATCTGGATAGGAAATGATATTCAGTATTGCAAGATCAAAGAATGGTCGATCTGTAATAGTATCGGTGGCGCTTTTGACGGGTCTGGGCACGCATCCATCAGACGTGGGTGAGCATTATCAATGCAGGCCGGACAGGATCTTATATCCAGCTGTGCACGTCAACAGATCAATAGATATACCGGAAACTATGAACATAATGTTAGCAGATATGCTACCCAAGTATTGTCGAAATATGTCGAGCAAAGATATAGAAGAGAAGAACTCACTTCAAATTTTCGCGATCTGTCAAATCCAAAAAGGCAGTAGCGTCTAAATCTCTGCCTTCAAGGCCTCCTTCCATCCGGGACTGGATACGATCACGCTTCTTATTTTCCCAGCGGAGGAGGAGGCCGAGCGTGGTGATAAGGCAAGCCTCGATCAGATGGGAAACAATCATAGACCAAATTCCTAGCGTGTACGTTGGCCTAATATTTCGTCAATATTCTATCGCGAAGGGACAATTTTTTTCCGCATCAACTCACGACTGATCCGTCTTGTAGAAAAATGGACCTGCAATGTTACCAGTGCAGTATCCGAGGAACAGAACCGCATTAGTGACAACTTTCTTGGTGTGACCTAGTTGTTAGAATTTCACGAGTCAGTGCATATGTTCTTCATTCTCGTGGCAACAATGGGTGACTGCAAACGTACCTGCTGTATTCGCAATCTGCATGCTCAGAACGAGCACAAATGCGGCATTGTACGGCCCGGTCAGATAGTAGCAGATGAGCCGACCGACATGCTGATCTATTGGCACAAAGCGTAAACCGAAGGCACCGGCCAGATTCGGAATCAAGAAGATCAAAACAAACACGCAGCGTCGGTTCTCGAACCGGTCATTCAGGAATACACAGGCCAAAATGGAAAGGGCTATGAGAATTCCGTAGGGGATCTGAAGAAATCGCACGTCAGTGGGAAGAATATACACTGGTAAGGATATCAAGCACCTGCAAAATGGTCGTAATTAAGGTTGAGTAACCAAAGCCTCTGATAATGATGGTACCGAAATTTGAGATACCGCCGTTGGGAATATTACCTAGTTAAATTATCAGTGGACGTTCCAAGATGACAAGCTTATCTCGCGGACATACAAACGACACCCAGAATGAAAAACATATAGAGCTTATAATCCATGAAAGCTTCAAGAATCTGATATGGTTTCAAATGTTTGTTCTCCACGCCAGTCTGGTTCTCTCTGATGCGCTCAACCGCGATTCGTCGTTCCCGTTTGCTGAGCCCTGGAGCGTTGACAGGGGAGTCTGGAAGGAATATGAACATGATGATACCCCACGTAGCGCAAAGGGCTCCACTAAAGATCATTAGAATATCATACGTGGAGATGAGACAGCTGACTTACATTATAAGAAATTCGTATTTCCAGGAGGGCAAGGCCCCTCGAATATGACCAATACCGTAACCCAGTAGACCACCGAGTGCGATTCCGATACCATTAGCCGTATACCATAACCCGATTCGTACAGGCTGCTCACGGCGGGTATACCACATGCTGGTGATAAGCATGAATGCTGGATCAGAACATGCTTCCGCGGCTCCACCGAGGGCTCGAAGGACGGCGAGAGTTCTGAAGCTGTTGCATGCTGCTTGTATCATGAGGAAAACACCCCTGGATTGATAGTCAGCTTTTGAAGGTTCAGTGTGGGTTCTTCACTCACCACATGAAAATATTCACTCCCAGGTATTTTCCTAAAAACTTAGTTAGAAAGAGATCCGAGATAGAAGGCTAAGATTCGGTGGGGCAATACCGATCGGAAGTCGCTGCATCAGAAAATTGGTGGGGAATGCCCAAGCCAGGAACCCGAAATAAAAGATACTGCTAAGCCAGTTATACTGAGTTCCATGTAGATTGAGATCCTCTTCAATACCGAAGATCGCTGCATAGCTCAAGGTGGTCTGATAGTTTCGTTAGTGAAACCTTTCGCGTGTACGTTCTTACGAGCTGACCTTGTCAATGTAGAAGAAAGCATAGCACACAGCTAAGTATGGCAATATCATGAAATCAATCTTCCATAATATTTTCCGTGCTTCCTCTGGGTCAACTTCTTCGTGCAGTTCGTCTGGATCGTCGAAAAGTGCCATAGCAGTATCGCCATCCTTGGATTTGGCAGACTTCCATTTGCTGCCGCTTACGCTGGATTCAGCGTGTGTGGTGGTGGGTTCATCCATGATATCCGCTTTGGGGCCAGGAGTTGGCTCAGCGGGGCGGTTGTCCGCCATTGTAATTCAATTATATTTTAAGAACAAATCTGGGCTGGGTAAGATGAGGCAAAGTGATGAACATGAACAAAAAATAGGAACGGGGACTTGAAAATTTACGTGGGGGTTTTGAATTATTGAACAGTGTGGACATATTCACACGTAGACAGTCACGGCCTATGCTTTTATAACTAGGGTAGAATCAGGCTTTACAAATCCAAATCGACCCCTATCTCCCCGCAAGCTCGAAAGCTTGAAGAAGCGGGGAAAGCTATACCTTATGCTACGCAGAATGGTTGGTTGTTGCAGATTTGGGGTAAGATATGCACACGGGTCTTGGCTGACGAGCACAGTTCTCGGATTAAGTCCGCCTTAGCCTTCATAATCCCAGGTACTTCAAAGATAGGTACATAGCATTGCAGTGTTGTTACGCATGGTACAAGTATTCTTCAACACCAAAATTCATAGTCGGACTTCATCCGACAACTCGGTGAGCTTTCCGTAAGGGATAAGGGATGCAGATACACTTGGCATTCTTTTCTAAGGCGTTTTGGATCATCAATGATAGGTAAGATTGAACTAGCATAGACGGAGATTATGGTCTAGACGACGATCGGGCATTAGAAACCGTGAACCATTTTGCCTAGAGGGGACAAGCGGCGTGGGGGCGTGGGGAATCCGGGGACCGAGGCGCGGTTTATGCGGGGAATCGCCCACGGTCGAGGGGCTTCCAAGACCCGGACGAACTACAACAGGAAGGAAACTAACAACACGAGAAGTTAAAGACTAATAAGGCTAAATGAAATAATTCTATTATCTTGATTTAGTGTATTGGTACTGTTTGCTTTTAAACTTTTAAGCTTGTAAGCTTTTTCCCTTCTCATCATCTGGTCATGGAAACCATTGTTCCCGGTTAGAGCAATTCCTCCTTGCTGGCAAACTTTCTTATCTCTCTTTTCCTTAACCCCGAAAGGTCATTTTATTGAATTGTTTTATCTCCGGTTGAAGTTGAGGAATCGGGACTGAAGATCAAATAATTAGCCAACCGAAAATGCGCGAGTATAGTAGATGAGAAACTTACCGCGAGGAATAATATGATCAAATTAGACCCAACAAACGCAAGGAAAATTCCCAGATCCCGCCACCTATTGTCGAAATTCATCTCATAAGTCTCGTAGAACTGGTCTCCAACCTTATATGCACAGTACTCGCATGTCTGTGTCGCATTATCCAACAGATACCCAGCTCCTCCACGCTCAAAGAAGGAGGCCATGTATTCACCACAGGTCTGGTTATCGGGAGCAGTGAACTGATTGTACTCGGAGCTTGCGCATTCCACCTTGCGCCCATGCAGCTCTGTGACGACCATGCCACTGATCAGCCGAGTGAACGGATCAAGCTGGTAGAGCCAAGAACGCCAAAATTTCGGCATCTGTGGTCTGGGAATCGTGACACCACAGAATAGGGAGAAAATGATGACGAGTGGCGGGTTCAGCTGAGAGGCAATGAAGCTATTAGGCGTTGAGGCTGAGATCATTTGGCCCAGAGTCACGGCGAAGAACTCAGTGATGAGGACCATGAAGAACTGGTAGCCGGCGCGGCTGGATTCGGATGAGAAACCGGGGATGTAGTAGATTGGCAAGTAGAAACAGACAGCACATAGCAGACTGTAGGGAATCTCAGCGAGAACCATGGATAGTGCGAAGGCGAATTGGCTATAGGTTTTGGAAGCGGATTCTCGGTAGAAGATCAGTCGGGCCATATCGAAACGTGGCTCGACCTGCTGAAGAATGATCGCTGGAAGGACGGTCACGTTGAAGACAACGAAGACCCGATACTGCAGCGAAGAACGGGAATCATCAAGCTGTAGGAAAGCCAATCCAGTAATCAAAGCCAGAGCGACGTGAGTGAATAGTCGAGTAAATCCGTAGTTTCGGGATCGCCAGAAGGAAAGGAAGGTTCGTCGACCGACCACTTTGATTTGATGCCACATTGGCGAGGCATACTCTTTTTCGATTGGAGATCCAACCTGGTCTGCCTGGTCTTGGTTCAACTGAGCGCGGTCTGCTTTGATCTGAATGATATCTTTCTTCACCTGCACCAACTCAGACGAATTTTGCCAGATGTCACCCCAATCCCGATCGCCGATTCGTCGCGTTTGCCCTGCACCAATAGCATCGAGCATCCACTCGGCAGGGTTAGCGTCTTCAGGGCAATCGGCACCATTCTTATGGAAGTAGTCCCGCAGGATTTGGGAATCATAACCGATTTCACCAAAGTACACACACTGGCCACCCCTCTGGAGGAGCAAGAGTCTGTCAAAGTTTTCGAACAATGCCGAGTTAGGCTGGTGGATGGTGCAAAGAATAGCTTGACCAGCCGTCGCCAGTTTTTTCAAGAAGCGAACAATATTGAAAGCCGACTGACTATCAAGACCAGATGTAGGCTCATCCAAGAATAGTAGAAGCTCCGGCTTGGCTGCCAATTCAACACCAATGGTCACTCTCTTCCGCTCCTCAACCGAAAGGCCAGTTTCCGGGGTGCCGATGATTGCATCAACCAGATTCTCTAGCTCAAGCAAGCCGATGATTTCCTCAACGTAAGCGTACTTCTCAGATTGTGGGGTTTCAAACGGCTGTCGAAGATCGGCAGAGAAGCGCAAAGCCTCTCGCACAGTTTGCATTGCCTCGTGCATATCCAGCTGTTCAGCATACGATGTACCTCGCTGGAAAGCTGTGCCCGGAGGTTTCCCATCTACCAGAATCTCTCCGGTAACTACACCGATATTCTTTCGTGCAGCCAGAACATCCAATAATGTTGTCTTGCCTGCGCCTGATGCGCCCATGAGAGCTGTTAATTTTCCTGGTTGAACATAACCGTAAACGGAGTTAAGCAGTTGTCGAGTACCAGAGGGGACAGGTACTTCATAGCAAACGTTCTCCCAGGTGAAAACTGATTTCGAGGTGATCTGAACATTGGCTCCGGCTTCGACAGTCTTTGATTGGCGGTTAGCCCTCTTTTTCGCTAGAGCCTCGTTCAATTTCTTCCGCTCCTTGTTCTCTTTTTGAAAGAAGGTGATTGTTTTGCCACCAGCATCAAACTGGATGGCCTCTCCAAAGTACAGGTTGCTAGCAAGGAAGCCGACAATTAGTGCTAGAATTATTGTTAGTCGGGAAATGAAAGAATTTTCAAGACCAATGCATTGAAGGGTGTCCAGATTGGGTGAACATACCAAGCATGATGCCAAAGTTTCGCCACAGATCCGACTTTTGATAGCTGAAGGTTGTGGCAAGGTAATTAGATCCGGGGATGATGTCGGAGCCTGAAGCACCACCAGCGAGAGTGCAAGCTTGGTGAGCGATGTCATCATAGCCGGCACCATGAGGCACCAAAGACTCCGATACACATGTCATCGTTAAACGAGTGAACTCATTGATCATCAGTGAGGAAAACCCAAGCCCAAACGGATTAATGTAGAAGATCCATCTCAGCCACACCTGGCCACTGGACCATTGAATCAGATAGCCCGATGTCAACACGAGAAGGGTGATCAAGACAGCCGCAAATTTCATCGCATAATCGAAGTCGGGGCTCACACATCCAATTATTCGGAAGAACACAGTCATGCACACGTATCCGCTAAGAACGAAGAGCACGAAGATGAAAAAGGCCCCAGCGTCCAAAGCCAGACCACACATGAAATAGACGATGATGCTGAAGACTATAATTCTGAGAGCCGCGAACGCGGTATCCACGAAGATTTGGGCCAGGAAAAGAGCGCTCGGGCGGTAGAATGTGAATGAACGATGTTTGTTGACAATTGAACGTCCCATCATAGTGGACGCGAGTTCTGCAAAGGCTTGAAATCCATTAAACAGCATACTGATGAACAGTAGACCTCCTCGAGTAAATGCACCAGCGCTAGTCTCCGGTTGCTTCAGCCAGACGGTACCAAGAATGATTGCAATTCCAGTTGAAGTGACCCAAGAGACCGTCAAAGCAAACTTATCTTGCCACTTGATTAAGAATTGCCGTTGCATCAAGGCCCAGATTTGAAGATGAAAAGGAATGGAGTACACAGATGACTTTGGAGTAAACTTCCGCTTGGCTTCTTGGTTGGCGAGTTCAAAATCTGCGAAAATTTGCTTGTCATGCTGGATCTGTGCACGATAGGCCTGCATCTCTTCATCGAGTCGTTTGCTGTGAGTAGATTCTTCAAAAGAATCAGCCAGAGCCTCTGGTGTCGATGGCACATCGTCGGCACTTCTTCCATCTTTAAACTCTCTTTCGAAAGGATCTGTGCATCCCGTGAGATAGTCCGGCGTCGTCTGTCGAGGCTTTGCCCGGAAACCGAGGTCCTCGAAATAGGCTCGCGCCTCATTAGTGGGACCGAAAAACACAGATCGTCCACTATCTATCACGAGAACTTTGTCGAACTGATTGTAAATGGATTCAGAGGCTTGATAGAGAGACACGAACGTGGTAGTTTTGTAGATGTTCGTCAGGATCCGAAGAGACTTGGCGAAGTCAAGCGCAGTCGACGCATCAAGTCCGCGAGTACTGTTATCCCAGGCAAGCACAGTCGCACTGGTGATCATCATTTCGGCAATACTCACTCTTCTGCGCTCACCACCACTGACACCGCGAATGAACTGGTTACCAATCACAGTATTGGCTGTGTGCTCAATGTTAAACATTCGAAGCAACATTTTGGTCACCTTTTCCTTGAACTCCGCCTTTCCCACTCCATACGGACGCTTTCCTGGGGTCTTGGTGTCCAAAGCAAATCCCAGAGTCTGTGAGACAGTTAGGGTCGGGTGATGAATATCGTCCTCCTGGTTGTATACGGCCTCGCCCCGGAATCTCTTGGAGAATGCGTCTGATTCAAAATGACCATACAAGACCTCGCCGTCGACACCGGTATACCCAGCACGCTGGTTGGCAATAACCTTCAGAAATGTTGTACATCCCGAGCCCGGTCGTCCCAGGACTAAGACCATCTCTCCCGGCCGAGTCAAACCGCGGAATCCTTCCAAGATGTTGTACTCTTTTCCACTTTTACCCCAACCAAATATGTTCATCACAGTTTGTGGAACATTAAAAAAGTCAATAATTGCATCTGGGAACGTCTTGATGAAAGTCTTCACACCACCGACTCCCCGAACGGTGAGGCCATCCCAAATTACGCCTTCGAGAAACGTGTTAGTATGGATGAATGTTAATATCCGGGAATCATGACGTACCGATATGCTTATCCTTGATGCCAGCCTCGTCCTCAGCAGCGCGATTGCCCCGAAGAGCAGTCTCCAAATCCCATGTGTTGTCAGAGTCGTTTGAGCTTCTTGCCTTCTCCTCATCGACAGTAGCCGTAGGTTTAGATGCCCGAGAGGCATGCTTTGATAGCCGACGGGCTTGGTGCGAAATGCTGGAAAACTGTCTATTCAAGTCCGAAAAGTCCTCTTCAGCCTGTTCGACGTCGACGCCATTCTGTACCGACGTCACACCTTGTGGGTTAGCGATACGAATTTCCTCGCGTCGCTGCTCATAGCTCAGCGAATCCACATCGGAGTGGTTGCTTCCCTCAGGCGTAAGGAACTTTTCGTCCGTGGTATCGATATCTGATGCCTGCATTGTTTGTGATTAGGCAGCAAAGAGCCAAACAGCCAGTGTCTTCTCTACCGCCCCTGGAAAGCAAGAATATAGCCAAGGGGCATTCGTTTCCCACAGGACAGGAGCAGTCAAAGCCGGAGACTTTCGAAGATCGATGGAAACCGAAAAGAACGAAAAAAAATGAGGGAATCGAAGGAAGCAGACCGAAAATAAAATTAGGGTCAAAGCCAAGATTGAGTCAACAGGCTAACGCCTAAATCCGTTAAGGATGGTACGTCGCCCACTTCATCGTCCACTCGGCTCCACATAGGTCCAGAATCCGAAACCTTGGCGGAACAATCCCTGATGATAACGCACATGATGAAGTAGCGGTGATGAGTCAAGTGCGGAATTAACTAAGTAAACTAACTTTCAGCACTCTTTGACTCAGCATGACGGAAACAAGAAGTAACATGCACCCCGGTTAAACCCCGGACATGCACGAGGTACCAGTGGGGAAAGCCCCGTCGGCATATTCCGGTGGCAGATACCCGTCTTGGATATGTCTGGCGGGGTCCAAATTGGGTTTAGAGCATATGGAGCACAGAAACGCGTTGATTAATTGGAGTTGCGAGCCTTGCACGAGCACAGAGCTCCGTTGCTTTGTGGGAGTTGCCTGGGAACCTTGTCTGTGGGGTCCATGTGGAGCGACCGAGCCTGGACTCGAGCTAGAAGACAGCTTATCCAAGTCCTTCCCCACCAGGGTCCTGAGCTCGATCATCCCTTAGCCTGTTGTGGTCTTCTCATTTGTTGTTACCCGGCCGTTGTTGTATGATAATTTATGCATAAACGGGTGATCAAGGCGGAAAGATATGCAAGTATACGAAACAATGCAAGTCAGGCCGGTTGGTTTGGCTGGTCGCGTTTCGGCAACAATAAGCGCCCGAAATTGCCGAGGGTAAGCAAGGCTCGAAGGATGCTTACGGCAAGACATGGCCTTTTTGGCTTCGAGAATTGCGAGAGGGGCAGCTCACTGGGGATGCTATTGTATATCTCTAATACTAATTGAAGCGACATGGGAATCTCGAAGTACTGGATATCAGTTCTCTACTAGCTACGCTTCCTAGCGCTGCACGAGTTTATAGACGTGCCTGTCCATTTAGAACGGGGTCTTTTGGACGGGCCGGAGATTAGGTTGCCGAAAGTTTGTTCGTTTATACTGATGGTGTCTGAAGATTTGCACCGCAATGCGCAGTTGAAAATTAAGGGAAGAAGAGAAAAAAGAAAAGATAACATATGAATATAGACATAGCTTATGTGGTTGGATTAATAGACAAAGTACGCAGCCTATTTACATAATCTGGGGTGATAGCTCAGTTGGGAGAGCGCACGACTGAAGTTTCACTACAGTCTGACATTGTCATCGTGAGGTCGCCGGTTCAATCCCGGCTCGCCCCATTTCAATTTTCTTTTTTTTTTCTTTTGCTTTCTGTTTCACTGTACTCGTGAACAAGGATACAATGGGCAGTTCAATTGGAAGTTTTTCATATTCAATATCATGTAGTTCATCATTGGTAGCTGACATCGTTTCCAGGTTCGAAATCTCACGAAGCTTGCCGCTCCAGTCTGCAGATAGTGATCTATCCAAGACGATTAAAGTCACGATGCTTTTTTCAAGCATATATTATTATCCTGGTGTCAATAAATTATATGGAGAGCTTTTCCCTATTGACCTAAAGCCGGTAGGATTCTGAATGTCTCTCAATAGGCACAAAATCCCATTCTAAAGCGTTGATTGGCTAGGCCCGTAGCTGTGTCGCCGTGAAACAGTCCGCTTTCGAAGCTGAGCTTGACATTTAACTGGTCACTGGGACTTCACATACCTCTCCCTTTGTATCAGTTTAAGAAAGTAATTAGAATAGCTTACGTGAATCCTGGGCCTGGACGGTGAACCTCTATAGTCCAAAATCGACCAGGGCTCCAGGGTCCAGAGCTGGGCATATTGGAAAAGGGTAGACAAACATATTCTGCCAACCATCACACTGGATCGCCTCCTGGCTGCGACCACGAAAGTGGAGTTTCTCGGTGCGACCCGGTTACACATACTAGAATGTTGAGATGAGCTGGCGGGGCAAAAGTGGGGTGGGGTAAGGATTTCCGGCATATAGGAAGGCACATGCGAGTGAAGCAGATAAGCATGGAAATGCTGAAAGAAATGTTTCCATGTACCCCAAAGAAGCTGGGGACTAGGCGTCGGCTTCTACTACCTTGAAGTACTTGAGGAGCAGCTCTCCCACGTACGTCCCTTGATTATAACTATCAAACTCCTCCACGCCTTATCTGGTCCCTCACGTCAACCTTGGAAGTATTGATCTTGCGATATTCTGCACATTGAATGATTGAATGAGAAAATAATGGCAAATCGAAACTTTACTTGGGACTCTCAGGTCCACTGTATCAAGGACCTTGAGCGCCTAGGATCGGAAAAGATGCAAAAATCATATAAAGGTACTTTGGGCAGCCCAGCACCTATAACCGCATGCATTTCGCTGAAAGGTTGAAAAGCGTAATGATCAAGAAGATTACAGCAGCTAAGATTCTGAATTGTGATAGACTATTACAATGAAGGCGCTATGGATATGATCACGTACGTCCATCTACCATATCTCCATGTTTTTAAAAACTAGTAGTTCAGTCTCTAATTCCACTGCTTTTGAGAACACATAGTCTCCGAGACAATGAATCAGCCTACGATCGTTACAAAATCCGTCCCCAAATTCTCCGAGATTTAACCTCCCTCGACACTTCGACCACTATATTCGGCACCCGCGTAAGGTTTCCCTTCGGATTCTCTCCCGCAGCAATGCAAGCAATGGCGCACCCTGACGGAGAATGCGCTACATCTAGAGCTACAGCAGCCCTCAACGTTCCTATGGTATTATCCAACTACTCCACAAAGCCTCTTGAGGATGTCATTGCTCACAGCCCTGGAAATCCCTACGCGATGCAAATGAGTCTTCTAAAGAACAAGGGTGCTATGGTAAACCTTCTAAGAAGAGCCGACGGTAATTTTCAAAAACGCTTTTAAAAGTTCCCCTATCAGTGCTATTAGTTAGAAGCATGTCAATGGCGGAGAAGATCATGACTGATCTGATTCGACACAGCTGCTGATTTTAAGGCCGTACTTGTGACCCTTGATGTCCCCTGGCTCGGCCGTAGACCTAATGAGTTCCGGAACAACTTCTCCCTTCCTCATGGGATGGAGTATCCAAATCTGTTCCCAGGAATTGATGCGACAAATCTTGAAGATGGAGATGACAGTATGGCGTACGGTAAGAGAATTCAGTTTCCTCCACCAAGCCCTTTTGATAACACGAGTGTATTGCCAGATATGCAACTGACTTTTGTTTTGTAAAAGACTCATCTCTCCAGTGGGAGGATATAATGCCTTTCTTTCGTAAACATACGAAGATGGAGATCTGAGGCAAAGGAAGTTAGTCTAGTGTCAACTTTGATAAAGAATCAAAGCACTGATAACTCGATAGTTTACGGGATTAAGGATGCGAAGAGAGCTATCGCCTGCGAATTTGACGGTATCTTGATATCAAACCACGGGGGTCGTCAGCTTGACTCCGTTCCTGCATCCCTCGACGTTCTACGGGAGGTGGCACCTATTACTAGAGGGCTGATTACCGTTACCATCGATGAGGGAATTCGCAGGGGCACTGATATCTTCAAGGCCCTTGCTCTTGGAGCAGATTTCTGCTTTGCTGGTAGACCAGCTATCTGGGGTTTGGCTGTAAGTCAATCACCTCTTAGCTCATTGATCACGAACTGATGATATGTTTTCCAGTATGATGGACAGAAAGGTGTCGAGCTAGGGTTCAACCTTCTATATGATGAGTTCACGACGGCTATGGCGTTGGCAGGGTAAGTGTGCTCCTAAGTAAGATTCCTCATTTTGACTGATGAGAGTCAGATGTCGTAATGTCTCCGAAATTACAAGCGAGTTCATCTCGGTGTTGCAGCCTGATGGTGTTCTTGCGAACCTATAGTGAAAGTTCTCTGATTTTAATATGGCAGAACAAAACTCGGCACTTTGCTTCATTCATGACTACAATAGCATCATAACTACATGAATGATCACCACAAACATGAGGCGTAATAGAACGTTGCAATATCAACTTAGTAGTAGCACCGCACCAGTTCTATAAACGACCAACCTCCAAATGCTAGTGGTAGTAAGGCCTGGACAAAGTCTTTGTTCCCAGACATCAGATAAGACACTTATCGCCATTCTCACACTTTGGATCCCGTATTCTGCTTTGTTGTACCAGCTGCGGAAGCGCTCTTGGTGGCCCGGGTCAAAGGACTCACTTGCGGCGATAAATGCAGGCCAGTAAAGTGGAGCTGCGACGATATTATATTCAAATTTGATCTTCTTGACAGGTTCTATACTTTCAATCACTTTCCAAATAAATGGTTAGAGGTAATGATGCCCAAGCATACGGACATCCTGGGCGAAATAGATGATTATGGCATTGTGAAAGGCCCGAGTCATGCTCAATAATTTCAGACTTCGACCTTTTGCTGGAGGTAGTAGCTACTAGTTTATCCAACCATTCTATTATGTCGATTTCCAATGCCTCAAATTTAGAAGTCGAGTGAGATGGAACTGTCCTTGTCCCACTTCGCCCTCGTTCCTCGGAAATCTGATTCACGAACTCCACCATATATTGGCCCTTAACTACCGCACTATTTATACGTCTCGAGGTGCATAATCTTATATCTCGTCTCCTAATACTAGAGCATGATGATGTGGATTTCAAGTGTCGTGATGCTTGTCACCACTAGCAAAGGGAAAGGATTTACTTATAGACTACAACATTGCCCTTCCATAGGCCTTAGGCTTTTTACTAGAAAGTAGGTCTGCCTATCTTTGTCTAAATGTATTACCCATATTAAGGTGACTGGCCGCTCTTAGTGCGACAATGTAATAGAGCTCTTCACTTGAAGAATTCTTGCAATCAGGCGATGAAATTGACTAGAAAATTGCCTTAGAAGTAGCACGGAGAGAACATGGCTCATCCTATGGTCATGGCTTCACCATGCTAATAGCCCCGTTATTTACACCGATCTGGATACCACTATTGTTACCCCCAAATGTAACTTGAACAGAGCGGTTTTGAGTTTCTATCGCAGCTCGCAATGTAGAGTCTTCTTGGGCTTCTGTAAGCGTTGAGGGATTCTCCCCGCTAGGTACCTTATGTCGTATTGCGGTTTGCAGCTGGAGCAGCTCCACCGCTTTCATGATATCACCATCCGCTTCATATGCTGCTGCGAGGACATGCTGCGATGTTAGTCGATCAACATGCCCTTTGGGAAGAATTTTTTCGCGTACTGCGGCCACATGCTCAAGTAGCCCCACTGCTTTCTTGATCTGACCGTCTGCTTGATATGCTGCTGCGAGGACATGCTGCGATGCCAGTCGATCAGGATGCCCTTCGGCAAGCGTTTTTTCGCGCAATGCAACCACATGCTCGAGTAGCCCCACTGCTTTCTTGGTCTGGCCGTCTGCTTGATATGCCCTTGCAAGGACATGCTGCGATGCCAGTCGCGAGGGATGACCCTCAGCAAGTGTTCTCCCTCGCACTGTGACGACATATTCTAATAGTCCTAGAGCCTTCTGGATTTGGCCATCCGCTTGATAGACTCCCGCGAGTTGATGCAGGGATGCCAGTTGGGAGGGATGTTCTTGATTGAATGTGTTCTGTCGTACTGCGACCACATGCTCAAGAAGCTTTACTGCCATCGTATTTTGACCGTCCGAATGATATACAGTCGCAAGCACTTGCTGAGAGAGTAGTAGATCAGGATGGTCTGTAGCCATTGTCCTCTTTCGGACTGTGACTACATGCTCCAGCAGCTTCACTGCTCTCTTAATCTGGCCATCCACTTGGTATGCTCGTGCGAGCTCATGCTGAGATGAAAGTCGATATTTATGGTTTTCGGATAGTGTCCTCTCGCGGATTGCGACTACATACTCCAGTAGTTCCAGTGCTCTCTTCGTCTGACCGTCCGCTTGATAGGCTCGTGCAAGCTCATGCTGAGAATTCAGTCGGGAGGTGTCCTCTTCAGCTAGAGTTTTTTGTCGTATCGCAACCACATGCTCGAGTAGATCTAATGCACTCTTGATCTGGCCATCCGCTTGATATGCTCGTGCTAGTTCATGCTGTGCTCTTAGTCGCAGGGGGTGCTCAATATCATAACACTTTTCTTTCCATTTCAAGTCTTCTCTGAAACAACGAATGGCGTCTTTCGTACGCCCATCTTCTAGGAGACACATGCCGATCTTGTAGCATAGTTCATACCTCTCCTCTATATCATTTCCATCATTCTTCCAGAGAACCGTAAGAGCATGTGGTAGGTATGCTCTCCATAATTCACGATTCGCCCAATCACTCAGTGGAAAAGCCACCGCAATGTGGCGTGTCGTGTTCTTGAGTATTCGTTGCATATATTCTTCTTTTTGTACCCATAATCGCGTCGCTAGCTGCACTAGACTGTGCATGTCAAATACTTTGCCATCATCTCGTTTGGTCATAAATGCATAATCGCATAGAGTGCCAATTGCGAACTCCATTTGCTCCTCGGAACACAAAGGCGGGAGGAGTGATCTCGGAATCGCCTTCGGTTCAATGAATGATATAAATGCTAGTAATTCAGCAGCGGCGGCGTCAGATTCTCTTATTCTCTTAAATGAGATCAGCCACGTCGTGGCAACAGTATCGGGGTATCGAGTGTGATCGTGAAAATGCCTGCTCATCAAGCCTATCCTATCATGTTCGGTACCATGCATTAACTCAAGGTATCGTGAAGTCAAGATGTTGTTCCTATTCATGTAGGCAGCCGCCTGCGTTATGGCCAAGGGCAGCAAATTAAGCTCCTCGAGTAATTGTGCTGTTGACTGCCGACCACAGAGCAAAGCTTTATCCACGACTTTCTCGAAAAGAGCAGTGGCTTCCGCTGGCATCATTTTCTGGATTTCGATTATGTCTCTTTCCGCGAATGACACCGCAACCTCACGTGAGCGAGTGGTCAGCAGCATCACGCCGCTTCGGCTATCGGGCAAATATCCGTAGAGTCCTGGGACATCAGCACTACCAAAAAGTAGTTCTAGGTTATCCGCATTATCCACAATCAAAAGCCATGGTCCAGCCGCCTCCGAGCTCAAGTAGCGCTGCACCAACTGCATGACTGTTTCGTCATCTGTGGCTTTATGAATAGCAAGCTGTCTCGCGATTTCTGAGTAGGCCTGCTTGAAGCTTCCTTCGCTCGATGCGGAAACCCAAAAGATAGAATGTCCTGGCATATGTTCTTTTGCCCAATATGCAAGCTGCAGAGCGACTTGGGTTTTGCCCGCACCCCCAAGTCCAAACAACGCCACTTCGTAAGTTTTTTTTTGGAAGAAGATTTTGTGTTTAAGCGAGCTCAGCGTGTCCACGCGTCCAGTAAAGTGGTGACTTGCTATAGAAGGGATGACATAGTGGGTCTGGGATTGGCTGTCTAGTGTCATATTAGCAAATAGTAACTCCGAAGTGATGATTAATTTCAAACTAACAGCTATGTAATTCACTGTGGTCACCCACGGGTGCTATCGTGCGGACCGCGATACAACATTGGGCTCAACTTACTTGCTTGCTGAATTTTCGAAATGTCAGAGTAGGTCGGCTCGATGCCAGACCTATCTGCCGACAATACACCAGCCCGCGTGAAAAAATCAACAAACCTCTCGATCGCTCTAGTCTGCTCCGAAAGATAGTTTCGAGTATGCGCGGATATTGTGCTTGCTTTCTCCCAATCTGACAATGTGATATCCTCAAGGCCACGATCCACGTTGAACCGAAAGTACTGGCCACTATCACCGAATCGCTCGTTCATGCTTGTGGCAACCTTCTTTGACGAACCGGCCATCTTCTTCAGTCCGTCTATGATTGACATTCGGGTATCCTTGATGTTGACCACATCTCCAAGACCGGTTCCAATACTCAGAACTTGTAGCTCTTGGTGATCAGGAAAAACCCGCCGAGCTTCCGTTATGAGCTCATCACAGGGATTATTATACCCGAAACCAGCATCAATGTATTCGACTGCATCCCGACCAACTTTGATAGACTTGAAGAACGTAGTTGCAGCCGAAGTTGCACGTGCTACCTGCCAAATAGTGCATTCCTTCAAGTCAGCCGATGTACCGTATGTCTCGAAGAGCGTCGGTTTTGCGTCGACGTTGGATTTCGTGATTGCAAGAACCACCCTATAATCTATTAGCTGCTACTATTTCGTATCCTGTATTGATGTATTATCGGTAAGCCTACGTTTTTGTGCAAGCCTGGTCACGGAAGGCCAGATTAGAATGTGGACACGTTCCGGTTGTCGGGGAGCCTTGTCGCCGACGGGTCACACATTCCCCATCTGTACAGAACTCTCGAACTGTCTGTTTAATGGCTTCCTCAAGCGCCTGGGCGGAGAAAGCTCCACTGGGCGACGCTGGGAGTATAGAGGTCCATTTTCGAGTAAATGCCTGCTGCGCAACTTTCCGGTAGGCCCGAATGCATTCATCCACAGTCAATCCTAGCCGACCGAGCATGATAGCGATTATTCTTTTATATCATTAGAAAGTCCCTTCGGCATGTGGGGTAATAGCAATCACCCTCCAGTGCTTGTGCCTCCGATCAAGTCAAAGTGGTCACACGGTCGTGGGACGCGGTCAAGGTGCTTAACGTCGCGAATTTTCTCCATTATCTTCTCCAATATGAGCAGACTTGAGATTCCGCGGATCCCGCCCCCATCTGTAAGTATGTTAGCGGGCCTTCGTGTATGGACAGAAGTCTTACCAAGAGAAAGGATTCTTAGTGGCTCAGAACGGCCGCTCAAGGACACGGTAGACTCCATATCTCCCAACGCTCTTGCTGAACGAATGCCGTTTATTTAGCCGCGATGCGTTGAGTGTTTAAGATTTGGGAGCGATAATTTAGGAGAGCGCGAAGTGTTGTCTGACGATGTCAGCGCCAGCTGTGTCGGGCGACCCCTCCCCCGCATGTTGCATGTCGCCTGTACGACGAAAACTAATCAGATTTGCTTACGGTGTTGGCATGTACTTGTTCTGTATGGCAATCACGTTTCAAAGGCAATCCGCCCTGCACTACTTAGGCTTCATGTCCGTAGATCCTCGTCCTTCTCGATCTTACACCACCTTATGGTATAACTTCCAACAAGCATCCTATCAATGTTCAAGCTATTTTTCCGAACTTAAATTCAGCCAAGAACGACAAACTGAAGACATATGGGAAGCGTACGTTCTGAGCAGTGTGGGGCCAACTCAGCTTGTAGCCCACGCAACTATCATACAGTAGGTGTTTTCAAGCGACTATTTATTACTGGTCTGGGTCAGGGGTGGTGCAACCGCATTTGGTATGGCGTTATGCAAGACAGAATATGACAAATGACAGAAGAGAGTAAGAGATTTAGGACGTCGAGAGAACAAATAGTCTTACGCAAATTCGAGTCGTAAAAAGTATGTGTATTAAGACCATTGAGTTGGGACATTTACCTTACCCATTGTTTAAAATCCAAATGTCTGCATAAAGTCCTTGAGAACCGCTATCAAAGTATCTATAGCCGTGCTGACAAGCTCAACTTCAAGTCATCGACAACCTCCTTGGCAACCCTTTCGCCACTACGAACAGCACCTTCCATATAGCCCTTCCATTCACCAGCAGTCTCAGTGCCAGCGAAATGCAAGTCACCCGTTGGCTCACGGAGTGCGTTGGGACCGAGCGACTCCAGAACGCCAGGGGTCAGATGAGCACATGGACAGCCATAGCCGGCCAGCTCATCATTGCTCCACTCGTACATAACCATCTCCACAAAGTCCTGCTTAATGGTGTCCTCAGCTTCAAAAAGTGCACCCAGTTGAGCAAGAAGTTTCTCCTGGCGCTCCGGCTGAGGAAGGGCAGCCCATTCTTGGGCTGGGGGACCACACATGAAGCATGTGAGGGCATATTCCTCATCAGCTGGACTGCATGAATCGCGAACAACCGCCGCAGGACCAGTGAATGACTGCGCAAGACCACAGAAGCCTTTAGGTATCCAAAAAGGGGCTTTGAATACCATCATAGCTTTGCTATAGTAGCCATAGCTTGCAGACTCCGACCAAGCAAGCTTGAGGGGATGAAGGGCAGGTTCAAAGGAAATTGTCTTTAGAACAGGGCTGGGGACAGTCGTTATAACTTTGCGTGCACGGTATACACTGCCATTTTCAGCGATGACGTCGACAACAGGACTCTCTTGGCGAATATGCTTGACCGCAGTATTGAGTCGAACAGTGTTTGGCACAAGAGTTTCTGCTAGCTTCTTGGAGAATGATTGCGTTCCCTGTCGAATGCGCAGATGCTGACCGCCTCCTTTGCGGTCTGATCGCATCTGCAGCAGACCACCACCAGACTTGCAGTAGTTGAGGAAGAAGAGGGCCGAAAGATCACGGGGATCAACACCTAGCATCGCTCGAGTCCAGACCGTTGCGGTCCAGAGTGCCTTGTCAGACGCATTCTTGGATCGTAGATAAGCTTCAAATGTCATGCTGTCAAGACGTGTGTCTCGGGGGTTGAAGATATCAACAGCCTGGCAGTCTGCCTCGGCCGTATCGCGGATTCGGATAACATCTTCGATGGAGGCCGGGTCAAACTAAGCAAAGACGAGCTCCGATTTAGCCAATCTTCTTCCAAATTCCAAGGCGTGGAGCTCCGTCAACATATTCCAACATACCTTGGGAATTTCACCATATGCGAAAGCCGAGATACTACCATCTAGGTCTTGGATCGCGCAGTCTCCAGTTGTGTTCTGCTCAATGAGTTCCAGTTCAAACTTCCGCGCAAGACCAATCATGCGCGTTTGATTGACATCATTGATCCAGCCGGCACCAAGTTCGAGAATGCCACGACCGCTAGCCATAGGCTGACTCCAAGTCTTGCCTCCGACACGGTCGCGCGCCTCGAGGACCACACAAGATAGACCGCCTCGAGAGAGCTCCTGGGCGGCCGTCAATCCAGCCAAGCCAGCACCAATGATGACGACGTCGTAGCTCTCAGTTCGAGATCCGCTTGTCAGCGCTCGGGGGATAGACTGGGCTAGAGGCGGACAAGCAATGAGCGCATCCACCTCAAACAGCCATGTAGGCACCGCTAACTGGGTGACCGGAACCAATGTCATTGCGGGTCTGTGACCCCCAAGGAAGCGCCGGATTGGGCGTACATGCTTTCGAAGTCTTGGGTCATAATTGACAATATATACTGTCAATTTGGCAATGTCTTTGACCTTAGCTCCAGATGCGATAATCAAGCGCCGCAGGTTGAGAAGTGCGAGGTGAATCTGGGATTCGTAGTCGGCCGGTACATAGCCAGATTTGGTGGCACCGGCTTGGCCAGATATGTGAACGAGCCTGGTATTTGGGGCTGTGATAGTGGCCGGAGCATGGTATACTTTGGATGTGTTGGAGAGATCGATAATTTTGAGGTGGGATCGCATTTTGAAACCTCAGGGAGGCACAATGGACTCTAATATTTTATATAATGGGAGAATTGAGGAGATCGACTGCCCAGGTGGCTGGTATATGTAAACTGTCCGTGCAAAGACTGGTAATAATCGATTCGGACAGAGCTTCACCCGGCGATAAAGCTTCCTGACCCCACTGTTGATTATTTAATCTAGCATTGCGGGGTTGTTGGGGACTGCCACCATATGAACATCGTTCTAATCTGTACAGCGCATCAGGATCCAAGAAGTAATCGAACCCGCGAAAGCAGCAGGAGCGAGCGAGACCCCGGCGATTGGCTGGGGGAGTGGAGCGGATCTCGATGCCTTATCGGTGACGATATGGAGATAAGCATCCCTGTGACGCGGAGTCGAACAGCACGCGATTCTCATCTCGCAGCCCTGCAGTTCCCCAACATTATTCTGTGGCTGATCATAATTGCTTTTGGCTGATACCACTACTCGCGTGAAGATCTTCGGGCTTTTACAAGTTTCCGCGAAGCATCACTAGAGGCAACACCACAACACCGCATGATATCTTGATCAGTCTTGGAAAAAGCCGAGTGTCGATACACGCAATCACTGTGATGGTGTCTGCCAATCAAAGTCCTACTTTACGCTTCTTTTCTACCGACAAATGACGGCCATCCGGGCTTATACACGATACTGTTTCCGGTAGGCAACTTCGTTGAGACCTATTCAATAGTAAAGTAGGAAAAGAGGCCTTTGGGGCAAACATTTCTTCAATACTACGAAGTAAGGATTGCGTCTGCACATGAGGTCTACAATTCAAATCACATAATGACGGACCATGACAGTACTATCCCACTTTCATCCCACATCCCACATTACAAATCCCACATTCCACATGGACCCACTCTGTTGACACTACGGAGGAAAGCATTGTCATTAGCAATCATGTAATCCATGGCTTACAGATCGACAGGGAAATGCATTATTATAGATCTACTCTCAAACTGTCCACATAATTCATTGGTAATCGTAGAACTCGTTTACAGCCCAATACTCTATTCACCAATTCTATTTAATACAAGGCTTGATCCACAGTTCTGTACATTCAAAACCCCTGATTATCACCAAGATAGCAAATTCCACACCCAAGCAGAAATTCCCATTCACCATGGGTAGAAGCACCGTCGTCATCATTGGCGCCTCACACTCCGGACTTGGAGTTGCAAATGGCCTTCTGAAATCCGACGCTGACAAAATCAAGGTCGTCTTGATCAATCCATCAGAGAAGGTTTACTTCAATATTGCAGCTCCTCGCATCCTTGCCAAACCACAATTCTTCCAGCCCAATCAATACCTCCTCCCAATCGAGAAGTCATTCTCGAAGTACCCAAAGGAGTCATTTGAATTCATCAAAGGAAGCGCAAGTCGCATTGACACCGCGTCAAAAAAGGTCGAATTATCGTCACAGCAATCCTCCATCTCCTATGACTATCTCGTTATCGCATCCGGTAGCGCAACCTCATCCTCAGTCGACGGAGAACTGGCTCCTTTCAAACCGTTGAACGATCACGACCTCGAAGCGTCCATCAAATCGATCCAAACGGCCATCTCAAACGCGAAAAGTGTCATCATCGGCGGAGCAGGCCCAGTCGGTGTCGAGTTCGCCGGAGAACTTGCAGAAGCATTCAAAGACAAGAAAGACACCTCAATCACTCTCATCTCAGCCTCAAAGCATGTTCTGTCGATGCTGAAGGAGAAGGGTAGCCTGGCGGCAGAAAACGTGCTTGCAGAAAAAGGCATCAAAATTGTAGCCTCAACCAAGGTTGCGAATGCCGCACGCAATACCTCTGGCAACCCAGCTGGGTGGGTTGTTAACCTGGACAACGGTAAACAGCTCCAAGCGGACCTGTATATCTCTACGACTGGGACTCTTCCAAACAATCAGTTCATCCCCGCGGAATTTCTCTCAGCAGATGGATGGGTCAAGGTCGATAAGAACCTACGCGTTACCGGTGATGCAGAAGATGGCTTTATTTACGCACTCGGAGATATTACCACTCAACCAGTGCGCACTGCGATCAAGCTTGCGGATCAGATCCCAGTCGTTGTTTCCAATCTCAAGGTTGCAATTCTTGGCAAGGGGAAGCTTGTTAGCTACGACTCCAGTGGATCTTTGATGATGGTCGTGCCGATTGGAGAGAGTACCGGAACCGGTCAGATGTTTGGATGGAAGCCTTGGGGAATGATGGTTTCGATGATCAAGGGAAAAGACTTTTTCGTTTCAAAGGCCGCTGGTATGCTTGGGTTGAGTTAATTATGCGCTCGTTACTCATTTTCTGTACTAATTCTCTTCTTATTTCACTACTACTTGTAATATTGGAGATCTTCAAGTGTTCTGCATGTGCAGGTGCACATCTGTTCTTTTGCGGTTTATCCTCATATATCCAAGATGTCTTGGAGTTACCTCATTTGCACTACCTATCAATGATTTACCTATCGATAGCTGATTCAATATGGATTGAGGATGTGTATCATTCTTGAAAGTTTATACTGGATATTTTTTGATTTGTATTGTATGTGACTAGAAGAAGAATCGCTTCAGGTTAGACTTGTATCATCAATAGCTATATCCTTCAAATGGGAGAAAAGAAAAGGACCGATCCTCTGAAATAAAGAAGAAGAGGTCTCCTCAACGGGGCTTGTCAAGCAACAGCCCAGCGCCATTCCTAACGTGAAGTCCCATGCAACGACAGATGATAGCTCGTTCCACCTGCCTGAATCTGCAGTATCATCGAACAAAGTTCCCACCACAGTACGAACGTCATATTCGGACCGAACATCATACACGGTACTGTCCCAAATTTGGCTTGGAGCTGGAGCTCTGACTTGTAAACATCGAGGGTTGAAACACTCCAAAGCTTTAAACTTTGGATGCTGCGTAAGTATCACGAAGTTGATATGAAGATGAACTTTGAAATGAAGAAGAGCAAGCCTATCCAAAGAGTCAGCCCAGGAATCCAGTTTGATGAGCCTGCCTTGCATACCTTTGATAAACTTCTCGATGTATCGGGTTGAAAGTTGCTATGTCGATCTTTCGCTGATCATACACACCATATTTTTTAAAGAACTCAAATAGTTCCACATTACCAAGCACTCCCGGAGGAAAGCAATCTTCTCCCCTGTAAGTGACAAGGATGATCAGAATAAGTAGTGCCTGGAACTC
The DNA here is from genome assembly GCF_028827895.1 of Penicillium longicatenatum. Classification (NCBI taxonomy): domain Eukaryota; kingdom Fungi; phylum Ascomycota; class Eurotiomycetes; order Eurotiales; family Aspergillaceae; genus Penicillium; species Penicillium longicatenatum. Next base: position 1,457,120 of record NW_026643120.1, on the reverse strand, counting down.
GGCAAGAAACTCAGGCACTGGAGATCTCGGGAGGAAATCCTTCACCGAGGTTTCAAACTGAACATTTGGTATTGGTTAACAACTACCAATGACGACAGAGACAGATAGCCTTATGATGGAGAGAGTCCTTACGAGTTTTCTATTTAGCTCGGTCAGGATAGCGTCATGATACAATTTTGCTTCCTGCCTTGTCTCAGGGGTTCCCATCATCCATAGCCCGGCAATTAATACTGCTATAGATAGCGTAGGGGGTTGTGCTGAGTTCTTGAATGTTTGCTGGTGCAGAATAGGCCAGTGGGGATGAAATTTACCGAAGTAAAGCTCCTCTAACTGGCGTCTATTCGTAGCATCGAGTAGTTTTTCCGCCGGGGTTGAAGAAAGATCCAAATACCACATTTCGTTCGCTGGGTTAGAGTTTGGAATTTCGCTAGTAGCAGACTCGCCAACTGATGCCGTGCTGTGATCATCGTTGGGTTTGCTGCGTTTGCTTGCCGCAGCACCTTCGGGGTGAGGCTTATCAGCTGAAGGTTGCGAATTGCCGTGATTCAAGACTCTATGGCGATTGAGCAAGTCCCTGTGTCGGAACTGTTTAATAACAATTCAACAGCCCCGAAATTACGTCGTTAGTTGGAACTAACCTGCGGTTAAATGTTGAGGGGCAGTCCTGGCAAGTAAATGGTCGGGCATTAGCATGGTCTCGTTCGTGCCGCCGCAAATGTTCTTTTCTTAAATAAGAACGAGTACAGCCAGGTCGCTGGCACCGGAAAGACCCTTCCATACCACCGCGACCCAAATGCTTTGCAGTGTTGGCAATGTTGGTCTCCGTTTTGTGGGCAGCGTAGTGATGGAGACCGGCTTTTCGCGGCATTACCAACAGGCCTTCATCGTGACTAAGCTTGCCACCCTGATGAATAATGAGTTTTAACAACAATGCATTTTCGGCTTCGTTTAGTTCTCGATTCATTCTAAACTCTCAAGATAATGAGGGTCATGGCCATCACATGAATTACCGTATGCGCTCTCGAACGGCCAAGCATACAAGGACCCAAAAGGTGACATGTTGAGCTTTACCAAAAGAATGAGCCACATTCTCCATACCTGAAAAACCTTGAATGCTGTGAACAATATCCCATTCTGATCCCAACACGATGCCATGGTCATCTTCGATAGCCTGTTTCGCTGTTAAATACAGCATCAGTAACTCCGAAGTGCCGCCACTGAAGTAAAGTCTTTCTCGGAAGCGATCCAACATAGTGAGACGAAGGTTCAGATCCCGACTTTTTAAAAGAATCAGATGCATAACATGCTCATGTCCAATGATATCCATGGCATCGACGGCACTAATAGCGCTTATGCCAAAAATCTCTGTCAGAATTTCAAACATTCGGTGAGTGCTATTATTGCGGCTTTGCTTTTCAGTGGCGGATGATCCAAGATTTGTCCAGATCTTGCAGGCAAGCCATTTTGTCTCTAGCATGAGCTTATAACGATGCTCGAATTTATCAGGCTTGGATTTCTGGCAGCTCAAGTGTATCGCACTATGCGCCCATGAATCCAACCCATTATTTAGCGCGCGTTGAATTGCTTGGATACGCAAGTTGGTATGTAAATTGGATGGCATTTTTGTTGCTGAATTGTCCATGGCGAAAGGCACTTTCAGTGACCTCTCAGTTAGTTTATCAAGAGCTTTATGGGCTTCAATGACAGGCGTCAAAGATTCTGCATCAAGGAAGCCATTCATCTCATCCAAGACTTGTTCATGAGACAGCTCGGAAAGGAAGCGTGCAAACATCTCGTATTGTCGAAAAATGCCTTTTAAATGCGGAGCTGCTTCAAAGGTAGAAAGGATTCTCCTGCAATGATGATAGTGGACCAGAGCTCTCTCAAATTCGCCGCTGAAAAACTCTATAGTCAAAAACAGAATACAAGCCAGGACAACCGTGTCAAGATTAGGAGTCCGATAAGATGGCGTGACAATTTCTGTAATAGCGGCGTTATAATGTCGCACGACAAATTTCTGATCAACTGGCGAGTGTTCAGTATTCTGCTCATACAATGAGCTCATAGCAACTACTGCATGTCTTATGGCTGGTTCTTGGTGGATCCACCGAGGTAAGGTTTCGGTCCAAAAACAGTGGGATAAAGGTACAGCACGAGGTGCAAAGACCTGTCGGAAAAATCCCAGGCTGCGGAGTTCTAGATTTTCAGCATCTGGTAAAGTTGAAGGTCGGACTTGGTCTGCTCGGGGGATCCAAGGTCGATAGCCGTCGCATTTTCGCCCAGTTGATGTGCACCGTGAGCAGTACGGATGGGTCTCATCACATTTAATTTTGCGGATTCTGATGAAGTGTTAGCATTTACTCTTGGAGGAGAAAAAGAATGAGCAGAGAACATAACGAACTTGCAAGTTATACACCCGGTGTGAGTCCTACGAATGCCTTTGCGAGTCATTCTTGACCATTTTTTGAATTGCCATTGAAAAATGGGATTGATGAAGGCGTTGAGGTACACGCGCTTAGTTGTTATTCAATATGAAGGAGAAAGCACGGGGAGAATATCATGGGTCTCGTTGCAGTAGAGAGCGGGGATATGCTAGGGCGGTATTCAACATGGACTACGGCGGTCAATAGCCGCCACATAGTCGTTAATAGTTATCCCCGCCTGGAAAAACTTCCATGAACATACTATCCCAAGTGATGTCAACAACACTATTAGCTTTATAAGAGAGGAAGCCTTAGGTCCATTGGCAGTGTTGATGAGATCTCACGATGAAGAGGAAGTCATCCGAGGAGTCAATTGCTCTAAAGCAGGGCGCTCCAACTATATTATGACTTCGAACCTACACAGATCCCATGGCGTGTCAGTCGCGTGTGAGAAACGGCAAATAAACAGTGTATTACATTATAAATGTTGCTAATACTTGGCCGTACTTAAACTGGCTACAAGCGTCACCCATGCGAGCCCCTCATCCCTATGGCCAAAGCTCCAACAGCGAAAAGAAATTGAAAAAATGAAAAAATTGTTTCAAACATAAGTGGAAATTCTAGATTTTGATGTTGAATTTCAATCACTTTAGATTAAAAGAAGCCTAGGGAGTTTTGGAAGCTGTTCATAAATTCTGGACGTGATGCTGTTTGCACCTGACAGCTATGTTCGTTTTCCTGCGTAGATCGCGCTTCCAAGTTTCTATCCCCTGTTCTCCTCAGCCCCCCCCCCCCCCAATCCGCCCTTCTTCATCCACACCTGTGAGCCTCATATCAGGTGGAACTCCTCTTGCCAAGCCCGATAACAATCTACAGTGCCATTGGTTTTTCCTACGATTTCTCGTCGGAACTGACCTACTCAGGCACCAGGGTTCCTCCTGAAGGAGCTACTGTGTGTCACTTGAATGTCCTGTTCAGGACCTCACCCTTCCTCGATTGGGCTGCAATGGAGCTCGACCTTCCAAGCTTGAAGGTATCGCTAGATTGCATCTAGGCTTCCAATATTTGCCTTTTAGGCGAGGCGGCGCAATTTCCGAATCAAGCTCCACATGAACCCCTCTTAGTGCGCTCAAGGAATCATTCCCCTGTTCGCGACAAAGGTCGGAAACTAGAGAGCACACCGCAGCGAGCTTCCAATCACTCTGGCATCAGCGCAGTATCCTCGCAATCTCTGCTCTATTATCAGGACCTGTGTTTAGAAATCCACAGTCACTCTGCCTTGTTAAGAGCTTTGTCATGAAACGTTGACTTCCTGGGGGCTGGGGCTGCTGTGCCTCCCACGGTGGCTTAGATCGAGCTGAAGCTATTTCCGTCTGTACGGCTGAAAACCCCTGTTAATGCATGCAACTAATGCGCTCGCTGCTTCAATCACGAGGTTCTAGCGCAAATGCATCTCCATAGACGCGCAATCGTCCCTATCGGCCTTCATGAATCTTCGGCGCAACGGGACAAACCCCCATTTCGGGGGAATCGAAAAAAAGGGAATATTCTAGATGAGACTCTAGGGCTATGATAGCTTTGGCGCCTGCAGTATTGAGCGGATCCAATGTATCGATTCATTGCAGCGGGTCCTGGCCTATGGAACAAGTGCTGAAGGGGGCCGCTCATAAGCTAAAAGGCGGTTTATTCTCCCCAGTCGCTTGGAAATCTCACATTATTTTGTTCAAGTCACGCTTCCCCGGTACTTGCATAGATCATAATCTATGGCTCCCGAACTAAAGCCGGAGCCCAAGTTCCAGCCTCTCCATGAAGTGCTAGCAGAGGCATATTCCGACTCTCCGGCGATTCTCTGTGCTTTCCTCAAAAGTAATGGAGAGCCGTGCAATGATACCGTGGAAAACACAAATTTGGATCATGCTAAACATTGGGTTGAAAAAGTGTCTCAATATTTGTTTGACACAAGTGAAAAATCTTCGCTCCCCGGTTTTTTGTTTCAGCTTTCCAATTATTGCTTGTGTGGTCGTCATATGAAAGACGCTGGCCATGCCAAAGGTCAGTGGCGGGGTGAGCTCAAAAGAAGGCTCTTGAAAGATAAATTTGTTTCACTGTTGAAAACGAATAACCGATGGCCACCACCTCCGAGAATACTTGAATTCGAAGCTTATTTGTCGAGCAAAGATTTTGAGACAGCCGAGGAAGCAGTAGACAGAGTGTTGAAAGGCGAGCTAAAGGGAGCTGATAAACTCTTTCTATATGTGATGTCTTCCAATGAGGCGAAGGGGAAGTTCAAGATCGGTGTTAGCAAGAAACACCCAACCGAGGACCGGAGCGAACAACACCATAAATGTTATCCCAACGCCGAAGTGATCAGATGTGTAGCAATGCCTGAATATGCCTACCTGGTGGAGCAACTCCTGTTGGCGCAATTCAAAGAACACCATTTCCAGCTTCTGAACCCATGCTGGGTGCCCGATCATGGTCGGCACAGAGAATGGCTAGAGGTTGAACAGGACATCCTTTTTGAACGAATCTCTGAATGGGAAAAATTCTTCATTACTCGAACTCATGGAATCAAGCCTTACAAAAATGGTCGCTTCAACCGTGATGCAGAAAAGCATAGTCCTCATCGAAACATGCCTGAGGGAACTACGCAAGAAACCCCCACGAAAAATAGTCGCACATCGATGTCACGCACTCCAACTCCATGCAATGGCAGCTTTAATCCCCATTCGACAACAGTTGAGGTGGGAAACAACGGTGGATCTTCGCCGATGATACCTGCAGATTCCACCCCTACGAAGAGTGGCAACGGCTCATCCTCATCATCATCACACTCCTCACTTCTTCTGAATGATGATCCAATTCCGTTTTCGATAACAGGTGGAAATAAGGGGAAGGTCAGCGGGAAGTCACCCGAGCCTAAAAAGATTCCCACCCCTTTAAACACTCGTCGCCGTTCATCGCGAGGCTTCCGAGCTCTTTCAGATGATCGTCCAGTTCCATCGTCTGAAAAGATCGAGGACAAGGAGAGAATCATTGGCCAGTCACCCGAGATATCTGAAGATTCCACTCCCATGAAGCCTAATCGCCGTTCACCGCCACGCGCGAGTCTAACTTCGCTTGATGAGATTCCTAAAACGCGTGGGAAGGCTAATGACAAGATACCTCTGGACTTGTCTATGAGCAACCTAGAAATTGAAGCCAGCAAGCGAAGGGCTAGTGTGAGATAACAGAAGGCTACAGTTAAATCTGGACTATGCTAGTGTCATTCACTGGCGGACTCTTCAGTCCCTCTTACTTTGGGTAATGGCTATCATTATCCAACCGTTTGTCCTCCTTTTCTCCATAGACCTCAGACGCCTTTGTCCTCTGCTGAGTATATTAATGGTGTACTATCCAAACCTGTGGGGTATCAAGGTGGTTTATGTTTCTTTTATCAGCTTTCGCGAGTGTACATGCATAATGAATTTTATTTATAGTTTTTGCATCTGCAGGTCCGCGAAGAAATTGGCACATTCCTTCCAAGATTGATTTTGAACATCTTTACATATTTTCCGCAACGCATGTGATGGATCTGGGATCCCATGACTTCCAAGGTTTGGCATACTTAAATATGTACAGGTAAGGCCGTTTTTTAACAAAGGCCGAAAATTATGTGATACGCACTCCTGCACGATCAAATTTGGAATTTGATGTCATGATCCAGACCTGTTCATGCTAATGAACATTTCTAAAGCGCACGCACCTGAGAAATTTCCGAAGCTTTGGAATGTAGGTAGCCCGAGGTCATACTACCCCGCTGCCTACGTCTTGGGACAAATGTCCCATGATACTAGCATGTACATACCTAGCAACCTGGGAATGACCATCTTTATGCAGAAGAGACAGATGACCCTTACAACACTTGAAGCTGAATGCTTAGCGCCGTAAAGTCGGAAAAGAGACTGAATTTTCAATGCTGGACCTCCGATCCTTACTTGGGCTCCCTTCTCGGTATGCACGTAGCCGTCCTTTCCGACCCAGCTTAACCGCTTCCTTGCCTTTCTTAAATCAAACTCCCTTTTCAAGTAAACCGGCTGAATTTTGAACGGATGAAGAATGATTGTCTAACTTGAAGGATAAGATAATTCTCGTTCGACTATTTACACAAGAGCAAGTCTGCATCTGAAGAGAATACATCTCGCCTACGTCATTCTACATGGGCAAATAACCGGTGAGGCCCATATGTAGAGCCGTAAATACGAAGGCTGGAAATTGGTGAAACAGGGGCTACCCGAGCTGGTGGCACAACAGATACGGTCAACCTCGTCAAACGAAGCCGATCATGCCTCCATCCAGAGTAGGGACGTTAGAAAAGCAATGTGATTCAGGTGCAGATATCCCCCACTACCGCCAAGGCCCACAATTTCTCGATGAACTCTCGAAGAGCAACGGCCGAAACGTTTCGCTTGGCGCCCAAGGTATCCGTCCCCCCCGGACCCCAAATCCAACTGGTTGGGGGCGCCAGCGTTGGTGATTCGGTCCACAAATACGTGGAAGATATGCAAGAACATGCAAGAATGTCGTGGCGCAGCTACATTCTGTACACCGCCAAATGAAGATCTATCGGATAATTCAACCAGTCAAGTGGTCGGTCACACGGTGATCTTGTCTGACCGTGTGAAGTTGCAGGTTGGATCGCGGAGGACCTTAATGGGGGGACCTTCTCCGATCTGACTGGTCGAATCGGTGGCCTGGTAGCCATGTGAGCTTTTCGGTTCTCACTGCATGCGACCGGTAGGGAAAAAAAAGAATAGATAGCTCCACCAAGATCCGCAATTTCGACTGCATGACATTTTGTCTGAGCACCTCGTGGACTCGTCTCTGAAAATGGGCCCCTTCGGCCTGGTTTTGGGGAACTGTTTCGCTTTCACTCAAGATGTATCATCCACGGTTGGTTATGACTGGGAGCGAGCCATTGTTCTACAGCGTCGATGAGGAGAGACCGTTACTCTTGCGACTGCGGTCTTCGCAGTCGTTTATTGTGGGAGCAGTTGCGCTGTCATCATTTACAGTGGGTGTTAAAGTGTTTGTGGACAGAGATTCGGAGCTGACTTTGAGGCCATAGGATGTTTTTCTACACTCGATGGTACGGATGCGCGGTACGAATTCAAAATAATAAGCTTACATTATTCAGATGGTACCGATCATGCCGACAGCGCTTGTCTCTCGAGCTGGACTCCCGTTCGAAGATCGTACGTACAAACTGGCGACTAGATCGACTTGATTTACTGATACCCGTTGTCCAGGCGAATATTGGAACAGCGCTCTGTTACTATCAGAGGCAGCATCGGCTCTTCTTTGCACGCCAGCATTTGGATTTTTCCTCGATTTCTCCGGGAATCGACAGGACCTATACCTCTTCGGCCTTGTTATCTTGTCCGGCTCCATGACTTTGTTCATAACCGCCAACACAGTGATGTGGTATATCTACGCCAAAGTGCTGCAGGGTGCTGCAACGGCAATGTTGACTGTTTCCGGTCTTGCAATTTTGACCGACGCAGTAGACAAGCACCAAGTTGGACAGATGATTGGCTATGTGAGCACCGCCATGATCCTCGGCTTCATGTCTGGATCTCCCATTGGAGGCATGATGTTTGAATTCGGAGGGTATTATAGTGTCCTTGGGATGGCCTTTGGGTTCATTGCGCTTGACATGTTGTTGCGACTATCGGTTATTGAGAAAAAGGTTGCCACACGTTGGCGTACACTGCCTGAATATTGTCCATACCAGGGCTATACCTATACATCAGGCTATTTCTCCTGCGAAACCATCTTCAACCGAAAGAACTCCGACAACATCCGGACTGGCAGCTCACTGAAACTGGTCAAGCTGTTGCAACAGTCGCGGATCATCGTGAGTTTGTGGGCTGTAATTGTCAGTACGCTAGTCATGTCCGCATTGGACGCAGTGAGTATATACCCTTTGGATTGTGCCGAGACTGTTAATGACCTTTCTCTAGACACTTGCCGTTTTCGTGCAAGACATTTTTAATTCGAGTACCCTGGGTTCCGGTTTGATATTCATCCCAGTGGCCTTTGCAGCACTTCTACAGCCATTCTTTGGTATGTATACCCTATTTGGGCCGACTCAATGAAGGAGGCTAACGGTCCATTCTCCAGTATATCTTTGCGAGCGATTTGGCTGTAGAATTAATGCGTTCATTGCTTTCGCTGTCCTATCACCAACGCTTATCTGCCTGCGCTTTGTCGAACAAGACACATCATTCGACAAAACCATTCTGTGCATAATCCTGCTCGGCATTGGCATATGTGTCAACCTCGCCGAGCCGGCTCTACTACTCGAGATTCAACGTGTGCTCCATGATATAGAGGTGGAAGACCCGTCAGCCTTCGGCGACAACAGTGCAGTGTCACAAGCATTTAGCCTCCAGATCATGGCCCGTTTCGGAGGATTCGTGCTTGGTCCAATTCAAGGCGGCTTTATTTCATTCTACTACGGCTGGGATGTCATGACACTTGGGCTGGGTGTATTATCCCTAGTCACAGCTGTGCCTATGCTCTGGCTCAGCAGTGCTACTAAGGCTACACAGACCAGTGACGAGGGAAATGCCGAGAGACGGCCGCTACTTTCTGTGTAGATTTCCTTTTTCTTTATGCATTTAAGACTTATCGATCAAGCGACGACGACGACTATGACGACAGCAATGATCACGATTACGATGATGACTATGATTATGGTGGTTCTATTCATTGTGATATCCTTATTTTATGATACTTCGGATGATGCGATTCAATCCGATAGCTTTGTGGGGTCTAGATAGCCTGCGGATTCCAAGATGATCTCACGAATTCATGACAAGGGAATGAATCCCAATTCAAATAGATTGCTTTCAAATAAAGTCAATATCTTGTAGGTCCTGGAGAAGTAGGCATGACCGATGGATGACGCAGCCCCACAAAAACGGCCCGTTAACCATAGGTTGAAATACCTTGGAATCGATGTTGATTGGATACTTCTATAGCAACGCCACTCTTTAGTTCGAGTTGGTATTTAGTTTTAACAAGCTCCAGTCTTAGGAAAGGTATAGTAAAGTTAGTAAAACTTCTGCACTACAGACACTGAAAGAATTCAAAATGAATCCCTCCAACTCGATCGAACTCACACAAACCTTCGAGTACTCCAGCAACACCCATAACTACAAAATCCGCTGGACATCCCTCGGGAACCCAGAATCCCCGCCATTGATATTCATCCACGGCACACCATGGTCGTCAAAAGTCTGGCATGTCTACGCCCAGTCCCTCGCAAAGCATTTTCATGTCTACCTCTCCGACAATCCCGGGTTCGGCACAAGCCCACGTGGCGAACCTCGGCCCGGGAAGGAAGCTGAAATCACGAAAGAAATGGCGTTAGACGCCGATCTGTCTGGGCAGTCCGAAGTGTTTGCCGCGCTCTACAAATATTGGGCAAGAAGTTGGGGATCTAGAAAGGCACATGTTATCGCGCATGACCATGGCGGACTAATGAGTCTTCGGGCGCATATCATCCACGGATGTGAATTTGCGAGCCTGTGTCTGATCAACGTGGTGGCAATAGGGCCCTTTGGACAGCCGTTGTTCAAACTAGTCGCGGAGAATGAGGGCGTGTTCCGTGCGTTGACGGGTCCTGTTTTTGAAGGTGTTGTTGAGTCTTATATCCGGGATGCGGCGTATACAGATTTGACGAAGGAAACGATGGAGATGTTGAAGGGGCCGTGGATCTCGAGTGAAAAGGGCAGGAGGGGGTTTGTCAGGCAGATGGTGCAGGCCAACAGTCGCAGCACGGAGGAGGTTGAGGATAGGTATCCGGAGGTTGGTAAAGCTATGCCTGTCCAAATTATCTGGGGTCAAGAGGATCGCTGGATTCCTGTTGAGACTGCGTTCAGGCTGGGAGAAAAGCTGAATGCCCGGGATGTTGTGCTGATTGACGGAGTTGGCCACCTGGTGATGTATGATCAGGAAGGCAAACTAGGGGTGGAGCTGGGATGGTGGTTGAGCGAGGTGAATCGCTGAGTTAGATCTCCCATCAGTGTAGAAGTTGAGTAGTGGATAATTTGATGTGCAACATGAAGGCCAAATCCAGTTGTACTTTCATGCATGTTTTCTTTTCCGGATTTTGGTTTAGTCCAGAGTGCGCAGCATGTCTGCTTTCCAAGTCCCCAAGCGATCGGCCGCTTTGCAGTCAGCAACCCGCCTAGCGTGATAAAAAACAAGGAAATAATGTCTTTGTATGTTTCAGTAAAACATCAGCGCCAGAGGGCCTCCGCTTGACCCACTGTTGATCGTGATGAGGGGACAGTTTGAAGTATCGGCGGCTCATCTGAAGCTTGGAGCCGAAGAATTCCCTTTCCGCTGCAACAGCAATTCACTGTAGGATGTAAAACAAGACCACTGATCACTTTGTCGTGTTGAAACATGCGCCATAGGGAATAGCCGTGCTGCCCTTGACCTGTTGGGCGTAACACCTGCAGGTTCACCCAATGTGAAGTGGGCCCTTATGCATACCGTGCGCCATTAAGCCTGCTTGTCGCGATTGGTGATCCAATCTCGAACCATCCCACCACCGAGATGTGGACACTATTTGTCGATCTCGATCGAGAGATCCACAGGTCGTTCCAGCTCGATCCACATCCCCTCTGACAATCTTCCCAATCCATACCTGCACTGACCTTGTGGGAGACTGACATCAGAGTTAGGCATAGTGAGTCGCCCCACAGCCAACGAAGTGCTCCATCAACCCTGCAATATTACTAGATATTAATATAGAACCTCCACCATCTCACAGCAGCCTCGACAATCTTGAATCCTCAGCGGGGAGAGGTACATACTCTTTACGTAAAAAGACCCCTCTTTGCTCAGCCATTGAGATGTATCAACTGCACGACACGTCCCTAAACCTGGCAGAACGAGGACCGTTCAAGCTAACAACTCTTACATGGTTCAATTCCGTGACACCTTCACTCAATCCTTATATTGCCGTGTTCTCCAAAAGAAAGCGACATCTTTCACTTTCGCCTGCGCGAGCGTCAACATCGTACTCTTAGCCTGGACGTACTACGGTCAACGAACACAACCAACTCAAGCCTCTACACCTCTACGCCTTCCAGTCTCACCAATTGAGCTAGGCCGAGTACTCGCGCAATCATGGATCTCCTCCCTCTGCCCAGTTTCGTTGCAATCCAACAAGAGATCGGCCATGCAGAAAGGCCAATTGATGATCTGGAATACAGCAAGCCCACTCCAGAAGAATTAATCGATCTCGCAATCCAGAGAAATATCGCCCGTATAGATAAATGCGGTCGAGTGGGTGGTGATGAACCCTTCTACATCGCAGATTTAGGCCAGGTAACCAGGCAACACCAGAGATGGACACGTTGCTTCCCCGGTATTAGGCCGTATTATGGTGAGTTTTTTCGCTACATGATTGTAACCCAGGCTAACAATGACATTTGCCAGCAATTAAATGTAATTCGGACCCGACGCTCCTAAAGTGTCTCGCCGACCATGGGACAGGCTTTGATTGCGCATCGATTGAAGAGATGCGTACGGTCCTCAATCTAGGCGTTGATCCTGCTCGGATCTTATTCGCAAATCCCTGCAAGGGTGCTGCATCGCTGGACTTCGCCCGCCGGGCTGGAGTGTTGAGAACGACTTTCGACAATATCGATGAATTAGATATGATCAAGATGCACATGCCCGAGGCGCAACTTCTATTGCGTATCTACGCGAATGATGATAGTGCGCTGATTAGCTTTGGAGATAAATTTGGTGCACCGTTGGATACGACGAATGCTTTGTTGATTAGGGCGAGGGAACTCGGATTTGATGTTGTGGGCGTTAGCTTTCATGTTGGTATGAACTCACTCTTCATTTCCCAAGATGTGTTAAGATTGAATTATTTGAACCTGTGCACTGTATTGACATATCTATAGGAACCGGCGCCAAATCCCCAACGGCATTTAGCAAAGCAATCCAACATGCCCGTCACGTTTTCACACAAGCAAACAACCTTGGTTATACACCCAGCATCCTAGATATAGGTGGTGGCTTCGAAGATAGCAGTTTTGAGTCCCTATCCTCTCATATTCTGCAATCAATCCGAACGGAGTTCTCAGCGGGTGTAACCGTCATTGCGGAACCGGGCCGTTTCTACGCTCGGAGTGCATATACGCTTGTCTCGAGAGTGATTGCCCGTCGTCGCCAGATGGGTGTTGCGGCTGTGCAAGGTGTGCCTGATATGCTTTACCAGAACGACGGCGTTTATGGCAGTTTCATGAATGTTGTTATGGAGAAGGAAGTGATGGTTCCTGTTTTGGTGAGGAGGAGAGGAAAAGGGAGTGGTAATAAGGAGTATCGATACTCTGTCTGGGGGCCGACGTGTGATGGGATTGATTGTGTGACCAAGGGAGCGAGATTTGGGGAGGAGGTTATGATTGGAGACTGGTTGAAGTATATGGATATGGGCGGTACGTATCTTTTCATATATTGTGATATGACTACTGATTTTTGATAGCGTACACAAGTACCACAGCGACCAAGTTCAACGGGTTTAATACAGCCTTAGATACCTTCTACGTCAATAGCGAAACGATGCCGGGGTTCTAGATGAGTGTGGGCATTAGAGAAATCTGCCAAAGTCTTCCCATTGCCTAGTCAGGGCCTGTGAAACATACAGGTGGTTTACTTTTCGAGGTATTTCTCAGTTTAAATAGAAATCTATAAAATTAGACGAACACCAGAAAAGACTTGTTCAACTCCCACTAGCCCATGTATGAAGTAGCGCGGTAATTACAATAGTTTCAGACAAGATGCCACTGTACCTGATTTGCCGAGTTCTAAGGAGCGTATATCTCCTTTGTTCTAAGCTAACATGAATAGCGCTTCATTCGAGCCAGGATATCGGTAAGAAACGGTGCTATCTCAATGGGCATTAGGATTTAAATGCTGAGTCTTGCCTAGACGCTGCATTGCTACATACCCTTGGAGCTTGCCGAAAGCTTCAAAGCCCCGGTACCCATGCAATTTATTCATCTAGTAAGAGAAGCAGGAAAAAAAAAAAAAACATTTTTCATGTGGTTGAATCCATAGATCCAGTTCAGACCAAAAACCACCATTATCCAATTGAGTGCAAAATCCCAGTTGCACAGCTAAAAAGAGCGCGTAATAACAGCTATTGGATATCAATCATAAAATACCGTCACGGACACATAAATAGAAAATGACAAAAGATGGACAAGAGAAAAAGTGTAAGGAAAGGCGGTCCAACGGGATTACCAGGGTATCAATCAAACTTTCTCAGTTCCAGCCATCTGCACGTCCTCCTGAGCACCCTCTAGAGGCTGCTTGATATCCATTCCGAACGGTTGAGCGTCCGGTGTGGCAGATGGCTGTTTCTCCGCATCCTGTGCGGGTTTATCGTGGCGCTTGCGCCCAAGTCGCTCGCACCAGTGCTCGGCACTTACAAGGGTGTCGTTGACTACACCGCTAACCTGACCCAGAATATCCAAGCTTTCATTTGCCAGAACGAGAATTCGGTGCGCACCGACAGCCGCATCTGAAGAGGCCTCGACAGAGCCAGGGGGTGGTTGAGATGTGCTAGCCATTTGGAATCGGTGAGGCAAGGATGTCAAGTGTCGTCGTACGAGATGACGGGCGTTTTCTGGCAACGCTCCTCCAGCATACTTCGATACAACGTCGACAACCTGCTTCAACGTTGAAAGCACGTCTGCTTTGACCGCCTGAATACGCTGTGTCAAGAGCGACGCGCTTTCCCCTCCTTCAAGGTCGGGTTGTTGGGACTGGTTTTTCTTTTGATTGTCCCACTCCGTGAGCGCACTTTGAAGTGCCACAATAGCCTTGCCGAGTCGCCCGTTTGCCCAGCGCAGCCAGGTTAAACAGTAGGTCAAGCTACGCAGTGACTCCTCGCTCATCGCAACACCTAAGCCCGATGTTGAAATAACAAGGCGGCTCTGCCACGTCGGATTCTGTCGCCCGGGTTTCTCCTCATACCGAGGCGACCGTGCGTCATCATATGGTGGGAGCGTCTCTGCCATCGACAGATCAGAGGAACTTCGTGTTCGTGGTTGACTCTGGCTCTGGCTCATCGCATCCTCGCCCTTCTCCACATCCATATCCGGCGGGACTTCCGTCACCTTGCGGCGCTTACTGGTAGGGTTCGAGTCCTGCGGAGAGTCTCGTCGCTGCAGCGCCCAGCGCAGACCACTTTCTACGCCAGTCTTGCGGCCGACAGTGCCCACTGTATTCGCGACAGGTGAACCGATGTTACGCTCGATAAACTCGGCGCTGGACTTGAAGCGTGCGGAGTACGATTTAGAAGTGGTGTATGCAGATACGGAGCCGTTGATGGCAGAGGAGATGAGGGGGTGCGACGACGTTAGCAGCGAGAGCAACGGCTCCGCTGCTTGTGAAGAGTTCGGCGTTGTCCCCGGGATGGTTTGCCGCGATGTTCGTGGCGACTGTCCGTATTCTATGGGCAAATGATTAGTCGGGCGTTGCGTTGTTTTCCCCCTCGCACAGCAGCCCTGCAACTTATATGATAGAATCGCAACATAGGTTCCAAATTTTATCAGATGATCGCGACTGGGGGTATATAGGGCCGAGGGACCGGGTTTGGCATACCTGTGCGAAGGCCCTCCAGAGCTTGGGCGGCCTCGAGGTCGTCCATAGATAGCACACTGGCAGCTCGACGATTTCGATCGTCGGAATGTGTGTCGTCCATCACGGCGGTGGAAGCATTATTTGGGAGATGGGTGGAGCTTAGAAGTGGCGAGATTCGCGTTCGGCGCAGAGTCTTTCACGTGAAAACAGGTGAAAGTTGACTAAGTGACACCGGCCAATCCTTCACATGCACAAACTCCTTTCCCAACAGAATTCAAACTGTATTTCCAAAGAGCCGAGTCCTACGGAGTACGCCACGATGAACTCTTTTGCTTTGGACTATTTCCACAACTCGGTTTTACTGCCGACATGCCCCCGTTCCTGCGCCGGTGATTCCATCCCCTTCGTACACCCCCACGCGACATGTACAGTCGAATACGAGTCTCTTTAAATAGTTACCTATGCATTATAATCCCAACCGGGAGACTCTGTCCCGTCATCATCGGTTCAGAGATAATCAATCTGCCGCAAGCCCAAGAATAGGTCAAACGCCGGGATTGACGGCTAAAAGAAAACCCCAACTACCCACGAAATAGGAAGGTTGAAATGCGGCATTCCAACTGCCTTGTCGCTTTCCCGTCGAGAAGTTCATTTTAGACCGACCTGCATGTGAAGTGGGGGTCCAAGCTACAGCCTTTCGGGGTCTAGTTGCGAATTTGTTCCACGGATTATCATTTGGCAAACATAGTGGATTGATTATACCCAGCTGCCTTTCAATGTCGCTGATTGGATTGAGTCAGCCTGGGATGACTCTGCCCCGTATAGGATGTGTTATGTACTGCCTTAGCATTGGTCTGGAAATTCGGAACAGAATGATCATATGTGATAGTCCTGTCTGCCCCTATGCCACTTATATGCTAACCATATCCACACAGTGGTCTAATCAGCCAGACATTTGGAAAGTTTGTATATATAGGGGGTATGTCGGTGCGAATTGGGTATGCAGTTCGTGACTAGTAGTTATTGGATCGACGATCCATCAGCTCATCAATGTACCCCACATTATTGCCCAACAGTGCCTCCGAGGTCGATGGCATGGTCGCCTTCATGTTCACCGCTCTTGTCGAAGCTGAAGCTTTTGATATAAGTATTGCGCGCTGGGAGTAAGGCTACGTTATACCAGGCTTTTCGTTTTATATTTACCTGCATTCCGCTCGGTATGATTACGCCTGATCGGACTAAAACGTGGACTAAAAGGCTCCGTGACAAGAGTAAGCAAACATCGACGACACTCTATTGAGAATGTATTTTGCGGGCAAGGTGCAGGAGAGGGACGAAGAAAATAAATTGATGGCTGATGACGCTGGTCGTGGTTGGTTTGCGGCACCGACTCGGCGTCTGGGATATCATCCCGTAGATACTGGGACATGGCGGGGTATATGTACATCCATGTGCGAATGTCATCGATTCATTTTCAGGATGACAGACCTCGGGTGAGAAGCAGGAAGATACAGTTGAACACTGGAGAACAAACATAGATACGCATATTTCATGACGAGCCTAGGGGAAGTTGAACAGACGATTTAGCATTGGAAGGCAAACACTATAGAAACGGTCGAATCAAATGTCCAGCTTGCTCGTCCACATATCCGCAGTCTTTGAATTGACACGCTTAGTGCGCATCGCCAATTTGTACCCCACAATCAAGACCAGAAAGATCGGCAGACCCACGAACGACGCGACGGCGGACTGGTAATGGAACCTAAGCTTGTCATTGCGGTCAAATGTGAATGCACCGAGAACCATAGTTATCGAGATGAACAGACAGAGTACAAGACCCAGCCATGTACCAGTAAGACCGAAACGAGCACGAAAAGTAAGCGCCTCATCAGGAATACCCTGAGCTTTGCGCGCCCGCACAAAAGCGATATGAGTAATGAGGATGGAAACCCAAACCAAAAGACCAAGCATCGTTACCATATCCACGAGATACCCAAATACAAGCCTGGAATCCTTGGCGACGTTGACATAGGCTAATGTTGCGACGGAAGAAGATACAGCCAAAGCGTAGACGGGAACGCCGCGACGGTTGGTGTAGAGTAGGAAAGCAGGCGCACGGCGCTTCAAGGAGAGGTCGCACATCGCCTTAGTGGCCAGGTAAAGGTCATAATTGGCTATTGACAGAACAAATAACAGAATGCATCCGTTCAGCAGGTCTGGCACTATTGCGATACCGGATAGATAGATGGCTGCGACGAAAGGAGATGCGGCAGCACCTTTGGTAGAGTCACGAGCAAAGGCCAGTATTTTCGAGTCTCGAGGGACAAGCATACCCAGCAGAGTGATTCCCAGAAGATGAAACACCAACACCCGATAAAAGGTGTGCTTGATGGCGCGTGAAATGGCCTTTCGGATGTTAGGAGCCCGGACCATAATACCTGATCGTTCACTACCAATGAAGGCAAATGTCGCAGAAGACATCGTTGCACAGGTTTCCAAAAACTTCTCTAGCATCCCATGATTCACCCGAGCTCCGATCGTATCAAACACACCAGGTGTATTCCAGTATCGAAACCCTCGAGGATCACGATCTGGTCCCCCTCCTAGGGCAATGACCATTGACAAGATCATCAGAGCGGACATAATAAGCAATTTGAAGGATGAAACGTAAAACTCAACTCGACTTGGTAGTCCATGATGGACAAAGTTGACGAGGATGATAACGAAGAGTAGAACGGAAATCCACACGCCAGGGTTGATCCATTCCGCGTCCACCCAATACGAAATCAGCAAAGCGGCAGCTGTCAACTGGTTTGGGGTGACAATGGCATATTTCAGCCAGTATCTGCATCATCTGGTGAGCTGGTGTCAAAAAGGGCATGCTGTGCAGCTCACATCCAACCCACGCTGAAGCCCAGAGCTGGGTCAACAAATCGCACGGCCTGGTCTGCTACGGTGTATGGCTTTGGTAACCAAGCAGCGACTTCACCCAAGGCTAACAAAACCAAGTATACGGAGAATCCGACGAAGCTATAGGATATCATCATGGCAGCCGGCTATAAACCATTAACTCGTTGCCAGAAACAACACCGATGAAAAACACTCACGCCGCTCCTGTTACCCAATTAGTTTGCTTCGTCGTCCAGAGTTGAACTTGACTGATGAACGAACGGCTTACATTGTGAGAGCTCTTGCAGTCCCGATCATCAAACCTGTGCCAATGGCTGACCCAACCGCTGGAGACAAAGATCAGTGGGGCCGTGTGACAGATGAAGGGACCTTGACAGACCAATTACGCCGACTTGTCGAGGTGACAAAGACTGATAGATGTCGATAAATCCCAGAGTAACATCTCCATGAGGCCCATGTGCGGTAGTCTCTTGATGTTCCGGAGCAGTCCTCGCAGATACAATCGATAGGACAGGTGAACTCTGAGCAGATCCATAGTTCGAAGACCGATTTCTCCGGCGTGGATATTCAGACAGATCCATTCCAGCAATTTGTGGACAAGATGAAACACATACGATTTCTAAGTTCATCAAAGGAAGTTGAAGGCGTTGTGTTGGCCACCAGCGGAGGAAAGAGCAAGGGTGGGAAAATAGTGAAATCAGCAATCACCAAGGTTATGATGTTTGAATTTCTATATGCAACGAGGACCGTCTCCGTAGAGCACGGTCAAACTCAAAAGTATGAAAAATAAATGGCGGAAATAAAGCAGAACTTCTTAGGTTGAATGCCAGCAACTCTCTATCGTCACGGCAAGCCCATCGAGGGTGGCTCAAGAGGCTCCGCGTCTATGTTCCCCATCAAAGCCGTAAACATCATAAAACGCCTAATGTTATCAAGACGCCCCAAACGAACCAAGACCCCAATCTATGGGGTAGAGGGGAGATATCGTGAATTTGTTTCAGAAACGCGAACAAGTGCGAGTGCGGTGGGAACGGTCGGCGTCAACCTGGAGCACGGTCGCTCCCAAGGAGTGGAAGAAAGAATTTGTTCATTCATCGCGACATGAGGGAGTCGCTCGACTCGGTCCGAGGGAAGATACGGGTGTACAGCGAGTCGCTCGATTCCGTGCGGGGGAAGTGGCGCTGGTGCTTCCGGGAAATGACTCGGTCCGTGTAGACACCCTTGGCAGTGCCGCGAATCACAGACTCCAGGTACTCGCGGAAGTCGGTCGGCTTGAAGTCTGGGTAGAGCTCGGGGGTCAAGTGGTAACCGAGGTACTGGGCGTAATCAGGGTTGTTATCGCCCCGAATGCCCCACGAGTATTGGTATTCGGCGAGATAACGAGGAATGAATTTGATGGGGTCGAACGGGTAAGTCTCACTAGCTTGTCGGGCCGCCAGGACTCTGCTGCAGATGGTTTCTTCGGGGACCTGTGTTCCGGAAAAAGAAATTATTAGTTCAATCCTTCGAATCGACTCATGGGCACATACGTAGTTGCGGTCAATTTTCTCCTCGCTAATTTCCTCCATGAGGCTGTAGATCTCGTTCTGTGTGGAGACCAGGTTGTAGGCAAGGACCTTCTTGTTCAAGGTGCGCGGGTCGTTGATGATCAGGGCCATGTAGCGACCGATATCCCGCAAGTCTGTCAGAGCAGTGGTCACGTTTCCATCGCCGATAATCTCATCGTTGCCCGATGTCATAGCATAGTCGACACGGCCCGAGGGGAGACGGGGGTAAGACAGCTGGTACCACCAGCCGACATCGACAAGAGTGTACGGGAGCCACAGCTGGCGAATCTGGTTGTAGACGATCTCTTTCTGTAGGTGCGCAAAAAAATAGTCAGTGGTCAGTTCAATGATGGCACCACGCGTGCGCTGGTTCTTACCTCGTCACGCAGCCACATCACACCACCTGGGGGTGCAACGGTGATGAAACCACAGGGAATGAATCGCTTGACGCCGACTTTCTTCGCCGCCTTGGCCAGCGGGATCTGGTCCTGCTGCTCAGCAGGACCGACACAGCTGATGACGACATCGATCTCAGCCAGCGCCTCGACCAGCTGCTCCTCGCTTGCCTTCAGGTCGCATTTCCGGATGGCAATACCGCGATCCTGCAATCTGACAATAGCGGGCTTGTGAACGGAGATCGGGCGAACGAGGGCGATCACCTCCTACATAGCAAAGTGCCAGGGTTAGTAAAGATCGATCGATGGATGGAATGAGTGAGATAGCGTACAAAGCCTCCATCTTCCAGCAATCCATTTGCGATAGAACCTCCGGTTTCACCCGCAGCTCCGACCAAAAGAACCTTGGTCTTCGACATGATGGCGGGTGATGATCAACAAATTGGGGTTAGAATGGCGGTTTTTAAAATAATAGGTGATGGTGGTGTTGCAGGGGTGAGAGAATGAAAGGGAGAAAGACGAGGAAACCAGGAGCCGACGTTATAAACCAGTACCAAAACTAACCCACTTTCATTCCTATCCGGAGTGGACGTGGGTCGAGTGGATGTTGGTTCCCCTCGTTTGAGGGGACTTTTTTTTTTCGCGGTCGGGTCGTAAAGGACGTCATTTCGTGATCGCCCGATTTCAGTGATCTTATTCTACATGTCTACCGTCTACAAATCGTCTTCAATTTTGATTTTTTTCATTCAAATGTTAGAATTGATTCCCTCATTTCCTCCATTTCGCCTCTTGCGGGCCGGTGGCTCGGGACCGTCTGAATCGGATTGCCCTTACGTCATTCCCTATACGGCTTCCCGGTTGAATAATTATGATGTTTGCGGTGCGCAGTCCTCCGATTAAAAACCCTGAGAGTAAAAAATAACAGGGTAAATAGCTGCCCATTCTCAGTTTGGGGTGCGTATGACTCGTTTCAGCATCTCATTCATCTTCCCACGCGGGAACCCCGTTTCGGTCCTCTAGTGGCCACACTGGTCGGAACATAAAAATCCCATGCAGATGATCAATAATCACGAGCAAGAGCTGTAATCCTAATGTTGCATTGCTCCCCCTTCTTTAACCCCAACGTCAGCGATCTTCCCGATCTGCGTGGCCTTGGAACACCTGGAACAAGTAATCCAGCACTGACCTGTTCGCCGTGACGAAATGCAGACCGGTGAGATTAGTCACACGTTAGCCTCCCGCTCATTGGGTAACCATTGACTCAAAAAACGGAGGTTCCCCGTGCCCATGGTCAACCGGGCCCAAGGCCAATCAGGGAAATTGTGGGCAATGAGGCTGCACCATGGGAATTGGGCTTGAAAGGGAGGCTGAGAGGCTGGGAAGGTTTCTACCTATGCTACAGGACCAGTTTGGGTACCAAAAGATGCCAGCAAATCAGAGCTTCAGTAATTCCCGCACCTAGAGGCAGACAGCTACCAGCCACAGCCGCTCTGGGCGCGGGAGATCGATGCCTGGGCGCGTGAACCTCTTATATTCCCAAGTGCAGAAAAAAACATGTTGCATTGACCGCAGACTGCAAATGAGACATTTCAACTTACTGTATCCCGGATTTGTCGGGCTTTGAATCCTCCCAGTATTGAGGGGTGTGCAGGTGGGGTCAGGTTACTTGGCGACGAAACCTGGGAATTCTGCTCAATGCAGTAGGGATGCGTGGTGATCGCTCCCCACTCTGGAAATCACGGTCAGCGGGAATGCGGACATGCATTGAACGCAACTGCACGAGGGTATTCGGTACGGTCCTCCCCCGCATATCAGGCGATGAGCTCTTAATCAAGGGTGGTGGGGTTCAGTACCCCAGGGTTTTTGCTGATCCATGGCGGGGTCAAGGTTTGACTTGACGGACCGTGATACTAGATCAACTAATATTACGGAGGAGAGAGGACCGCTGTAAGATGGAGTGCATTTTCCAATTCAGTTCCATGGAATCCTGTTATGCTAAGCTACGACCAAGATGAGGTTCCCTGCACAACTTGATGATCCGGCCAATCGTTTGGGTTCCTGGTATAATATCCTCACGCGCTCGTTTCCCTAACATCAAGTCCCGACCTTTCCATGGCAAATTCACAGTTTGTTGAAAACTGCGGATGCTTGTGCTCAGAAACGGCACCAATCGTCGTAACATCGCTGTCATTGTATTAGCAATGGTGTTGATCAAAGTTTGAGACCAATTGACGTACAGATCTGCAGCGTTCACCCCTATGGCTTCTGCGGCAATCCTATAATAGCATTGTTAGTCGACGGTCTTGGAGGTAATAGCCAGACAGGTTGAAGGGCCTCTTTACCTCGACGCAATTATCATAACGGGGCCGGCATCGAGCCGTGTCTGCCTCGGCAGCGACATTGTTGGAACTATCCTCGACCGGGGTAGCAATAGCCAATGTGGCGAGGACCAAAGCGATGATTGGTGTGAAACGCATCTTGAAAGAATATTGATCACGAATTCGATTTGCTTGCTAACGTTTTGTTCTTTGTTGTTGGAAGGAATCTCATCCCTATTTATATCTAGCTCTCTCGTCGCCGTTACCTTATCCCTCATTAGGTACGGGTACAGAGTGGTAGCAGAACCCACCTTCATGTCTCACGATGGTGACTTGTTCTCGTTCCCATCCTTGTCGGTTCACTAGATTCGATCTTCCACAGCACAGAATCCAAAGCCCCGGATTATCCTGGCTAGATTGCCAGATGGTCCAGAACCCCAGATCCAAATTCAAATCCGTGTAATTGTCTTAAACCCTGATCAGCCCTTTGGCATCCGGACGTTTGGCTCCACCGGTATATTATATTCGGATTTTAAATACCTACAAGTAAATCGCATATGTTCTTCAACCCATGGCTTAGCTGCTCGGAAGGGAACCCTTGGGTTTTACTCTAGACAAAGAGCAAAGTATGGTAGGCCAAGGTCGCTAGCTTCCAGAGCCATGGAATTGAGTTTAAAGTTCTTGTGCTCTGGCGACGGACTGATATTGTCCGACGACCATAAAAGAACCTAGAACCTAGCAGGTGGCAAGTCATATCCATGCTAGGGAGGTAGATTATAGGGACCACGGAGGGTCTCCCAATTGTCATCCTCAGACATCCGGGGTACATCTTGTACAACGCCCGAGATCCCCCACATCTCACAACTCAAAATATCAGGGCGGAGCAAATATCATGCGCCTGGGTAATCCTTCATGGTCTATTCCACTTCAACAAGGTATGCATGTCAGATGCCACCTAGGGTGCCAGTAGATGGTAATCTACTACGGCAAGTGACAGTCATGCCACATCTACAACTGAACCCATCAAACAACGTAGCTTGTGAAACAACCTCAAGAGAAACCTTCCAATACCTAAACAGAGTAGTGAGACCAGCTCAGTACCTGCAACTCCTGCGCTATGCAATCCTAACAAGTTACAACCCAGCTCAAAACCCAGAGCTCTGCGTAGTTCTCCCCATCCGCATCCCAGACCCAGGGTAGACTTTCCGCTCCAACTCCCTCAATCCACACAACTCCCCACCAAAATACAATCGCACCGTAAGCGTCGACGCTTGCTTCGCCAACAACCACTCTCTCTGCCTTCGCCTCTCCTCCATAATCACCGCCCATCGAGCCCTAACATCCTCCACCCGCTTCTGCCGCACCTTCCATGATTTCTTCCACAAGTGTGTCTGGTGCAGCATTTCCAAGTTTCCGTCCTTCGGCCAACCTGTCGGCCGATGTGGCTTTGGCTGGACCGGTTGTCTATCATCCGGTGTGATGACCGAGTCAATCGCATCCATACGCCATTGCCACTTGCGTAGCGTCTGCATGTCACTCGCATCACGGCAGAGTGTTAGAACGCCTCGGTGGGCAAGGTAGTGTTGTCGGATGTGGTAGTCTACCTGATAGTGCGCGAAGAGAATGGCCAGATCAGAGTCTGCGGGTGCATTCTCGTGCATTCGGGTGTCGAGAATATGCTCTACAATCTTATAGTATTGTTGACGCTGAGCTTCCGAAATGACTTTCCAGTGGGAAAGGTCGCTATTCGGAGTATTTGTGTCGAGGGGAGAGATGTTTTCGTCCCGCTTGCTGGCGTTAGGGAAATATGGAGGATAGTTGGTTGCGATGTAGTTGCCTTGGTCAATGTCTGCCTTCATTGTGGCTTCTGTAATACTCAGAGGGCACTTTCTGCAGTTCAGTGCTTCTTCCAAGGCCTTTGCCTTTCAGATTCGTTAGTTGGGTGCATCAGTTGGGTGGGGGTGGTATTTTTCTTACTACTACTAATTTCTCTGCGTCCTCCCATAGCTTCTCCTGTGCGTGAAAGCTAGTCGTAGCCATGTGAGAGGCTTTCTTGGAGTTCATATTGCTTTGCATTCTCAGTATTGTGATGCTTGGTGGTTGATGAGGAATAATAGAAAGATGGAGGATGGTGCGCGAAACATTGTTCTATAGTTCGTGAGTCTGAAAATGATTTGTCGTGAATGCCCTTTGAAACGAGTCGTGGTGGACAATGGAATCCATTGATTTCGTTGTGCCAAGACGCAGTGGCTGTTCCGAGCATTCACTTTTGAGGTAGTCTTTCAACGTGAAGCTTAATTCTGACCCGAACAAAGCAAAATCCTCTTATACCTTTATGCCGTGAAAATAGAAGATCAGAAACGAGAGTTAGATTAAAGTGAGAAGAAATCCTGTAGATATGTGCCTTGCTCTTAAACAACTTGGCTGAGCTTGGGTATTCTAGATCAACTGACATTCTTAGATCCGAGCGTTGTCGGTCATCCGAGATTATGCGGGGCCCGTGATGCGATCACTGGGCCTCAAGAGATCTCGCGCTGACCGCTATCTATTCCATTTGCACATGTCCCCTTTATCTATGGGATCTGCATTAAACATGTGGATTTCAGGTTTATTCCACTTAAAGTAGATACCGTGGCGCCTGTGCTGAATGTCGTCATATCACCAGTGCAGCGATCGACAGACATGGTGGCTTAAGCCATTGCTAGGCTCACTTCTAAATTTAAGGTAGGAGGTTTGTCAGCTGACTTCATAAGTTTCAACGGGGCGTTGCATTCATTTTGCTGTGCAATGATGCTATTCTTTTAACAATTGTGCCATTTGGTTGTCTCCCTCCGAATAAAGGCCCCCGTCTTTCTCTGAAAACGCCGTACATGTTACAGTAGACAAAGGGTTACAGCTCTGGTGAGCTTATCACGGTATGATGACAGACAGCTCTACGTTTTTGTCATTTCATGATTCCCGTATAGATACATATGCTCCATGCAATACTTTGACCTCAACTCCTTTGACAATTTGAACGACTAGGGTATGACTTCTGATTACAGAAATGGGTTTCTTTCCTTTCACTTTGCATATTAGCAATGAGTGATCAATTGACTTGAAGAAGGGGAACATCAACCACGCAGTACTCAACGCCGAAACTAAACCTCACAACCTCGACATGACCGACAGCAAATCATTAGTCGTCAAGCAGCACAAAAACAACTTTGTCGTAGTGAAAAATACAAATGATCAGAACAAAGCCCTCACGCTCCTCGATTATACATGAGCAAGTCAATCGCCATGGATCTCGAATTTTTTTCTGATCTCTCGATCGCTGTGGTCGTCCTGTTCTCCTGCGGCTTTGCCCTTCTGTACTGGCGACTTTGGTTGTCCATCGGGCACTGCCTGAAGTCTTGCTTCGAACTCGAACGCGTATGCCGCATCGCGAAAAGTTGCTGGTGCTATCTCATCCGGCTTCCATATCGCACCTACTTTGCTCTCTATAAGCGCGTGGGCAGCTCCGTCCTCTTCACCGAGGTCATCAACGACCATGATGCCGAGGCCCTGGCTAGAAACCACGACTTCAATGACCTTCCTATTGAGCTCGTTCCTCTACCTGGAGTAGATCACAATTCCACCTCATTATCATTTCCCAATGACCTCCAGCAAACCGAGGTCTTGCTTCAATCTACTCCCGTCCGATCCGCCAGTTCCCATGAGAGCGAAGCGGTCCTTCGCGTTGACAACGATGATCCTTTCGTCCAGTCTCGGGTTGCCAATTGGGTTGAGGCCACCGCCGAGCATCTCACCACTCTTTTCGGCGAGCGTGCCGCTACAACCGCCGCAGAGTGAGATGATGGCTTTGCTTATTAGCCGAGAGCTGAGAGGATCATGCAAGGGACGGGTTTCGCCGGCATGGTGATATCATGAGGGCGCAGGGCCCATGCGGCGAGCAAGGGTGGTTTCGGGGCCGGGTGGCCGGTGGCTGCGCGCGCCGCTCACCCGAGGAAAATTGTACAATAATGAGAATACGGAGAAGTGATGCTTCGTTAGGGAATTCTCCAACTGATTCTCTTCCCATGGTACTGATGAATGAAACTGGTTCCCTGTGTGGAAGTAAGCAATCAATCCCCAGTATTCATCTCTCATTGCCATTGTTACCATAATCTCGAAATCGACTAAACCAGCAAGCGTGCGAAACGACTTTCCAGGCCTGGATAGAGCCCCATTTGAGATTCTTTAGGTAGCATACTTAGGCTTTGACGTCAGTACTTGTGATAGCTTGACGCATCCGACAAGAATCAAAGGTTAACATCTTCCAGCGCGCAGTATTTACCAGCACAGCCCAGGGGACATTATCATGTCAGACTCTTCTAGTCTGATTGGACACGAAGCTCGAGTTCTCGGTCGCGATGTAGATAGGCAGATGGTATTAGCTCCACTTTGAGTAGCCATGGTAGCCTTTTCGTGCGCAGCAAACATGTCTAGTAAGCTAGAATTCTCTTCGAGGATCCTATTGACTCGGACAAAGGGGCTTTTGTAGATGAGGTTGACAATCTTATGTCGGTAAGACTGTACAAATATGGAAAATGGGGGATCCGAAGAGTTGTATGAAAGGCGAATCAGGAAAGAAGGGGCATATGAGAAGCCTTGAATCTGTGACAAATTTGGTAAATAAAACCTACTCCAATGGGGTAAGAGAGGTTAACCACGGGGACACCATGTCATGAATTTGGTGGCGAAGACTAGCTCGGTCTCCGCGATGGTAATGAGTAACGAAGTCGAGGATTAATCTGCCAACTCTCATGCGAGCTAGAGATTTTATAATCTTTTTGCGTACAGTAGACATTGCCATTGCATCTTGTCGGTGTCTGGCCCGTCCGACCCGACGAGGTAAGGAGGGCAAATCCAGTCAGTCGACCGGGAAATCAGGTATTTCTTTATAAAAGGAAACACCAGATAAGATTCCATTGAAAAGGGCCTTGCTAGCTAGACTCTCCTATGATCAGAATAGCTGTTATGTAGTAACGTTTATACAGACGACGGCCACCAAATGACATCATTGCTACCGGGGTGGTACACACGAGCTTTCCGTCTCAAGGCCAAAGACAACAAAGAGAACTTTTAGAACTGCAGGAATCAAAGGAACCAAAAGTTATCAAAAGCAAACAGTCGTCATTGAAACTTCTTTAAGGTGGCCAAGAGCCTCCTTTTCGAGCTGGCATGGCAAGAAAGGAGTCCAGTCCTGACGCGCAAGGGTCCTTCCGCCCGCCCTCAACGTCGCGCATGGCAACTTCAATATTAGCTCGGAGAAATGATTTGGCATCTCTACTGTAGAATCAGTTCATACAATCGAAATGTCAACTAGTTCCTTTCTACCAGAAAGGTGGATTCGACTATCCCTCCGAGGCAACTTACCTTGGGCGAGTGAGATTGATTACCCCGATACACTAGTCCCTGATGATCGCAGAACATGGAAGCCGTGCCTTTTTTAGATGATTATTCAATGATCCTTCTGCATATCATATTGCTGGGTTCCAAAAATTAGCGTTGACATTGGCCTAGTGACTGGTCATTCCAGAGGATCTTTCTATCTTGCTGATCTTGAACACGTACAGTTGGGAAGGAATATTGGGATGCGATTCGACCCAATCAGCTCATGTTCTCTCGCACAGACGTGCCAATGGATCGTGCATGCTTTCTGATTTGCAGAAGAATACCATATGTCCTTAAGGAAGGGGGGCGATAGTGTGCAGTGTGGCCGCCAACATTCCTCATGGCCATCGCTTATGATGCGGCCACATTCTTGGGCTATAATCAATGTTCCCATAACAAATGGGACTCTAAGCGGGAATGTCAGTTATGGCGCTTCCTTCCCGACATTGTTCCCCTGTTTCTTTTCGAGAGTGTGTTATTGCGCTTTGCGTTGAGCCATATCACATTTAACAAGCCACAAAAAGCATTGAAGGATATCGAACTTCAGAAACGAGATCGGCTTGGGACTAGAAGGGATACTTGGCGAATGAGCGATCGAAAGCGATCTCCCAAACTGCGCGCGCACCAACACCAGCCATTTCGGCAAGTAAAACGCCAGCGAGGCGGCTATGCTGAGCCTGGGCTCGGAGGTGGCCGTCGCGGCCTCGGGCGCGGCCATCTTCGTCGTCTTCTCTGCGGTTGCTATCGTCGTCTGGGTCAGGGTCCGCAAAGAGCAACATGCGTTGAGGGTGCTTGGTCTCAGACATGGGGAGTACAGCCGCAGTATAGGCTACACTGGGGATACGTTGACTGAGATATCTCGGGAAGAAGGACATGCCCTCAGAGCTCATGGCTACCTCCCTTACGGAAAACCAACAGAATGGGGTCAAGCCAACTCAAGCGAGCATCTGCTACGGCCGAAAAACGGCTCAGATTCGTCGTTCCCACTCATGCAGAAAGCAAAGTCACTTCGTCATTCGCTTTCACGATCCCGATCCAAACGTCTCTCGAGATCGTCTCAGAGACATAGTCGCATGAGTTCGATGGCAACTGTGGCTGAAACGGTACTTCATCATAGTCCTCCACGACCCTCCCAATCAAGAGATGATATCCCTCTCTCTGCAGTCGAAGGGGTCCTCGAATTGCCAGCAGAACGAACACCTCGACAAACACCTGATCTTACTCTTGAGGAGCCTGGCTTTCACCTGGGAATGCGTCCGGTATCTCCACCAACATGGCCACTGCCCTCTCAAAAGAGCGACCAGGTCTCTTCCCTGTCGTGGAGAGCCGAAACTCGCAAGAGATGTTTGATCCCCCGCCTAGAATCTTTGAGGAATCGCCATCAAGAATTCGAGGAGGAAGTGTCACTAGTCAATTACCAGGAATAGCACCTGATAAGCCTATTCCGCCACCGCCGCCAACTGCCTTTCCGCCAGATAGACTCAGCTACTTGAGGAACGACTCGATTATGCGCTTGTCGTCCATGAGTCTTGACACAACAAACAGTTCAATTCTGGAAGATGGTCGGCAGGGTCCAAGGTCGCTTGATACTGAGCTGACCTCGCCAATATTCCCATCAGGTGGTACATCAGTGCCATTCAGTGCAAATGATGTTGGTGTCAAGAACGGCCGCAGGAGTTTTATCGCAGCCAATACCTCAATGCCTCCTCTACACAACTTCCCTGTCCGTTCCTCCTCTACCGCCGAAGGACGCAGGAGATCATCAATGGATCCCATTACTTCTCCTCGCCGCAGTTTGACAACCACTTCTCGAAACCCTAGCAACGCTAGTGATAATCGGTTCAGCTTCACTCCAATTCCACGTCGAAATGATTCAGTATCCTCCAATGGGCCACAAAGGCACCCATCGATGCGAAGTGGAACGCCTGTTTCAATGAATGGATATCACACTGGACCAGTGATCAACTGGCGACATTCTAACTCATCTATGTCTGCTGTGTCACACTTCAGCCAGTTCCAACAGCCAGCTGTTTGGGATGGCGAGCCTTATGAGGCTGATCCGTTCTACGGAGGCTCGCCTAATTCCAATGGCACACTGTTTTCTGTTGGGTCTCCAGGACAGACAGCTGGCTCGATGCCGCCGAGCCCAATGCAGCGATCTAGTCTATCCATTCGCGGTCAGCCTCTAGCGTCCGCTCTGAAAGGTTCAAACTCGCAGCGGAAAGGTCACAGGCGCCAAAATTGCGTGCGAATTTCAATTCATCCGCCCATCACATTCGCTGGTCCCGCATTCTCCCCCACGGTGGAAGAAGAGCCAGAGGATCTCGATGCAATGGAAGAACTGGATCTGCGTGAGAGTGCCATCAACGGCAACTTCAAGTCACTCCCTGCTTTCCCTCCGCCGACAACCTCGCCATCACCTCTCTCAAAGCGCACCAGCCGACGAAATAAGCCTGCGCATAGCACATTGGGACCCTTGGCTGAAGAACCTATAGCGATCTGCAACAAGAGTCCTCCTAATAAGAAACCCCATGATCCAAATCCACCCTCCGACTCCGCAAAACTGTTCGACAAGGACCGTGACTTGCCTGAACTCTTCACTTCTCTACCCAACGAAGAAGGCACCCTTACTCACACTCCCTCCCCCGAGCATAACCTAAATGTCTGGGCTATCCCGGAAGAGGCTCCCTCCCCATCATACGAGAACCATATTGCTAATGGCAGCCCCCGCCGTACACCCCTGAAGGGTCCACGCAGCCAGCCAGCCCGAAGCGCCCGCAGCAACTCAACTCCAAAGCCCATGGACCCACTACCGCTAATGGGCATCGGTTCACCCACCGGTCTGCCTCTAATAACCGGTACTCAAGGCAGCGACTGGCGGAGGTCAACCGACACATTGCATCGAACAAATACTGACGCGACAAGCCCCGGCCGGCGTAATCGTGATTCTCAACCGCTTGCTCTCATCGGCGCCTCAATAATTCCTGATACTTCAACTTATAATACGCGGAACCGGAGCGGAACTGTCAAGGACCGCGTCACCATTTGGGAAGATGCCAATCGAAGTGGTTCGCCTCCCAAACCATCAGCTGCACACCTCGCAGGGAACTTTGTATTCTCTGATACTAGCTCCTCGCCTACCCGTCTTCACAACAGTATTCCCCGATCTCTCTCGAAAAACGATCACTCTCCTCCCCGTATGCACAGCCAGCGAGCTCCACCGACACCTTTATCTTCTGTGCCGCGGGGCCTGACGACACCGACAGGGAAGGCGCTTGGCCTGGGCATTGGGACACCGGGTAGCTTGTATGATGGCGATGGATTTCTAAGGGAGTAATTTATCTTATATTTTTATTTATTTATTTCTTTATTCTTCCCTTCTTGGGAAATCATTGGCGTGTTTTTGGTTACCTTTCTGTCCATGTGCTCAAAAGCCTTATACCTTCCTTCTCGCGTGGAGGATTTGTCTTTTATGTTCTCCCTTTATTCACCTTGATGTGTCATGTACATCATGCTTTGATATCCATTGGTCTAGCTAGTCGTAATTACAAGAACAATCTCGATTATATGTGCCGACTGTTGCGTTTTTTTTCGATTCGTGGATGCTAGGTGATAATTAATGGCGTGACTGTAATATAAATGGTCTGATATAGAATTTCTAGAAGAGAAAGATACCTTTTGGAAGAAAGAAAACTGCGTACCTAATGTGATGAATCTATAATCTTTCGTTTTCGAGAGATTGTCATCGATGGCCTTACAAATGAGAGCCTTGAAAGTGAGGCTCTATTAAGAGAGACCTCAAGTTAATAGACAGATTACTGCTGATATTTCCCAAGGTCACTCATGACTAAATAAAGCTACTCCAATCTTGCCAAACTGAAAAGATTCTATATTCACTGGTAGCAGGCCTGGGCACGCGAGCACTTAAGATCCTTAATCATAAGTACTTCTTAACGTCCTACATTTCCTGGCCGCACAATTTAGCCTTGTGTGTCTGAGGTACCAACACTAAGTGTGACAAACTACGTCAAGGCACTATTCCTCGAAGTTAAAAGACATAAGCATTAGAGGTAAGCTTACTTACTGCAGGGATTGGACTACGATTAGAATAACTTTTCAATATCAACAAGTGGGAATCCCTGGTCCGTAGGATTTCAGTTCAACGAGTTTGCAGCGATTAAAATGCACTTAAATATTTGGCGCATGACTGCTGCGCATAGACGATCGTATGGCTTTGAGTAAAGGCATGGATCTCCTATCAGCCGGGTTTGAAAGTGAGCCTGAAAGCGCATAGTTTGGGATATCTCATCTCGAGTTAAATTACATGTACCCGTTTAATCAGTGCGTCGCCACTTAGACTCATCATTTTCCTCCCCGTTCTCATCACCTCCATTATCCTCCCGCTCATGTACAGTCCCAGCCCCAGGGCCAAGCGGGAAGGCTGGTGGCTCGCCCTCCGCAATCCAATTGCCCTCCTCATCGAAGAACTCATTCATATTCTCCGCTGTAATCCATCCTGAACTCCCAGCCACAGGAGGCGGGAGATCGCCATTGCCATACTCTTCAGCAGTCATGAACTTGGCCACGCCATTCTCTTCATCGTCCTCATCACCCGGTTCGACGGGATCAGGGTGCAGGTTCGAGCAGGCGGAGACGGCGTTGTAGAGTTGCTGCGTGGGTGATTCTGTTTCGTCGGAGGTATCTAGCTCTGGTGGTGTATCTGTATGCTGGGCTGCGGGTGTTTCATCGGTGGGAACGACAGTGAGAATCACGCATTCTTCTTCGTCATCTGCGGAGGGAGGGGTGGGAATCGCAATTTGCATGTATAGTCCTTGGACTTCGGTGTCGGTGCCTGGGACGCGCAGGCGCTGCACGGCATGCAGGGAGATGGAGGGGTAGGGAATTGAAACTCCTGCTGAAGCGCTGGGAGAGTAGAGGACGAATTTACTGATAGATTTCGTTAGTTGAATTTGGTCTTATGCAATTGGTCCCATCAGGTAGTCAGATGAGGTGAGAGTGCGATACTTACTCAGATCCGACCCATGTATCCACGCCCTCAATGGCAACCTCAGTGCTCTCCCCATCCTCGTTGGCTTGCGCGCTGTTTCCGTTTGCTGTCGCATTTTCGCCGCGCAAAGAGTTCAAGGCAGGATTGGCGATCAGGTCACTCTCAAGGATGACGACTTTGCATCGCTGACTGTGGTAGTGCAGTACTGGTGGCCCGGAGTAGAAGGAGCTCGGAGTGCGCGACTGATGCTCCGCAATGGGGACAAAAGATGATGCCTCGGGGGCAGTGGTAAGAGACTCCATTTTCAGGTTCAGGAGTAGCTAATTCTTCGGGTATTAGGCGTCAAAAAGTGTGATTGTGGTTGCGCGCGGTTGGATGTTGGAGGTCGCGAGGTGAAAAGTTGCGGCAGCTCTGGGGCGGAGGGGCTTTGTTCCGCGGTTTATGACGGCTGCTTGCAGGAGCTAAATCACTTTAGAACTTCATTTGTTTTTGGTATTTAATAGACTATTGGCTTTTGGTCCACTCAATGGATTGTTCATCGCAAATGCAATTTCAACAGATTCTCTGGGTATGCACATTATCTGATCATTGCACTATATATTTACTTAGCTCCCTAGCAACGGCAGCGGATATGCGTTCATTATACAAGGACCCAGCACATGCGTAAATATCGCCACATCCAATTTACACATCCAAAAGCAGGGCTGAAACATTTAAGGTCCTACATGCAGCTGCATTTCGACAAGTTTCGAGTAAATGAAGTTGTACGATTGAAATAATTGCCCACCTGGGCGGGTGTATCACTGAGACTTCACGATGATCTGAAACTTTTTCGAACCTAGTCTGCCTTTAATAAATGATCTACGGATTCATTGACACCAAGTTCCAAGGCTGGTGCCTTGAAACATCCACGGGATCGATGGCAGGACCGACCGAGTCCATCTTGAAAGCCATGCACCATTGGGCTATAAGAGTGAAAAGCGGGTTTGAACAACGATTTCAACTTTCCTTAGTACCATAAAGTCCATAGCCTCATAATTGCTTGCCTAGCAAGCGTGTCAAGAAATGGCACTCCTTGCAGTCGACAACGACAGACCGCCAGCCTAAAGTCTAATGATGCTGGTCGAGCCAGTCATGCATGAGTTGCAGGAAGCCTCCTCGAAAGGTAAAGCGGCGCGATCACTTCAAAGTGAAAGAGTTGAGCCGATACAACAATTTCAACCGAATAATTGGGCAATCCCAAAAAAAAAAGAAACTCTGCAGGGCATTTGGTGGAAATCCGAAGTATCCAACCATTTCATTCCACACCCAGTCCCCCAAATGCCCTATCAAGCTCCTCCCCCTGATCTCTCGGTTTAATAGAAGGTATCCTTGAAGATCCCTGATCGGCCGAAGCGCTGTCCAGCAGGCTCTCGGCATTTCCTTTAGGATCGGGGGACCCGGTCGCTTGACTAGGCTGCAACAGTTTCTCATCGCGATCCAGCCACCCAGGAGCGACGCGCCGCTTCTCAGCCAGATCGCGCTGTTGTATAGATTCCTCCCATGCCTTGATCGCAGTTTCAGCGTCGCCTCGTGTCTTTTTCAGATGTTGTCCGAGGGACTGACATGCGGCGAGGATCTCGTCTGGGTGTGCGGCATGTTCACCGCTGGACGAAACGACATAGCGGGCCTTGACATCTGGATTACTGGGATCAACGGTCACGGATGGAGGGAGTGTCGAGGTGACCGACTTGTAGGTGTAGGGCAGTGTAACCGAGGTAGGGAGGTTGATGAAAGGCGAGACGGTGAGGGGCACCTGTGCGAGGAGTAGGTGGGGGCCTGCATGATATTAGGATTGGAGGATTGGCGCAAAAACGAGTCAAAGGGCATGAAACGTACGGTAGGAGTCGTACATGATGAGATGGTTGGTTAGGAAGTGGGGGGTTGGATGTGGTGGATGCGGAGAAACGAACCGCTCTTCCAAGCCGCGCTCGGATGATCTCCTCTTTAGTGTCCGGACAAACAATTCGTTACTTTGACATCTCTCTTACCATAAAGAGGTTGTCTGCCGGGGGCTGTTTTTGACCTGGAAACGACATATACATTCCAAGCTTGTCTTTTTCGTAATGGGGTACAAGGCGTGATCCATACCTGTTTTGAATACGCTAATTATCAGCCACGGCTGGATTCGATGCTTCACGGGCGCTTAATGAAGAGCTTCGGAAAGTATATTCAAGAAAGTCGGAGCCTTTTGGCCGACACTCCGAAGTACTTTCTACCACAATGCCTACAGGTCATTCGGGATTTACGGTGCTGATCCGGCTGCAGCTCCCGCCGAGTTCCACGCACGATATTCCAAATTCCAAGTGATCTCAACGGCCTTCGCATCGAACCTTGCTTTTTATGGCTTAGTGGAGCTTTTGTCACCAGATCCCGTGCCATAGTGGATCTGTTTTACCTTGAAAGAGTCATGTGCATGTGAACTCATTATCGTTTCAGATCCGGCTGAAGGGAAGCACAAAATGCCCAGAAACTTCATCATCCAGGCCATGGACGAAGAGATGGACTGAAATCAGCTAGGCACCTCAGTAGCCGCCTCAGTAATAGCAGGGCGTTGTGAACCCTTAGTGTTCATGCACTTGCCTAGACGGTCCCACTTGGAGAACAAAGAATAATGAAGTGCCATTGCTGTGCCGTCCCGCATGTGGACCAATGATGTCGAGACTTTTGGGAGTCCGCATGTTGGCAACATGCTCCTTGATCGCTGAATCGTCGGTATTGAAATCCACATTATGTCAATGCACATTTATCTCTCATAATTCCCTGGAGGAGGATTTTATCGTGTGTAGAGCTTCTCCACGGCCCCGCCGACCATGTGTTTGACTGAGAGCTCCACTTGCGGAAGTCGTTGGAACGCAATTTTTTCCCTTTCTACTTCGTACTTTATCTTGTAACCAGTCTTGGCTCAAATCCAAGCTCCACCTCTAGCCCTGCTGTATATTCTCCCTCGTATTGTGCCTCATCACCTCTTCATTGGGCATGGCAGACCATAGAATTACCCCGGTTTGTCCGCTTATCCTTTATAGCTCGCAATTACTGACACCTTCGATAGGACCCGAATTTATATTTGCCTACGGATGACACGGCCCCCGATGATTGGCAATCGTATGTCCGTGGACTTTCTTCAATGGTGTGATGTGAAGCTAACATGGGCGTTAGTGAAACAACGTCTATTGCGTCGGACATTTACCAGGGATTAATGGAAAATGGCCGAAGGTACTTTGTCGCACATCTGCTATCCAATAATCAATGCTTACCAAGCCCCCAGATACCAGAATCTCAGTGATCAGGCGTACCAGTAGGTGACCGCTACAACTCAGCAGAAATCAAAAGCTGATGTTATTTTCAGTGTTCCTGCCGATGAGCAAATGTTCGAGGCTTATGAATCATGGTATGTGTCGCCTTCCAAAAGGTCGGTCCTTCGCTAATCTCAACAGTCACGTAATGCTCCTGACCCTTGATTCCCATAATAAGAACCCTTTGTTCTATGCTCCAGTTGATGAACCAAAGGTGTGTCGCGCTATCGACTCTCATCATAACCCTTACTCAGACCGAACAGCATATTCTTGACATCGGAACCGGGAAAGGTTCATGGGCCATGTACGTTCATAACCCTTCGTGACGTCACGCAGAAGTCTAACCTCAACACAGCGATGTTGCCGATTTATTTCCAGATAGTAAGGATCCCACCTCTTGGGAATACACGGTGAATCTAATTGTCATAGCGACGGTTCGGGGTGTGGACCTCTTCCCGCCTCCGGAGACGTGGATACCGCCCAACTGCATTCTCGAAGTCGATGACATTCTTCAAGATTGGACCTGGCGCGATCCCTTCGATTTAATCCACCTTCGAATACTTGAGAATGCATTCACCCCAGAACAAACAGACCGCTTATATAAACTGTGCTACGAGTGAGTTTGAATGATGAAATCCCACCCAAACGCTCGCTCTAATATCCACCCAGTCATACGGCACCAGGCGGATGGATCGAGCAATTCGAAATCAGCGCTTTTTTCGAATGCGATGATAATAGCCTAACCGAAGATAGTGTGCTCCGAGTCTGGGGCCCCAAATTAACCAGGGCGGCTAGAAAATCAGGCCGAAAGTCTGGAATTATGCACACCATGCAAGGATCAATGGAGAAAGCTGGTTTTACAGATATCCATGTTAAGAATTATAAATTGCCGGTTGGCCCGTGGCCTCGAGATAAACAGCTGAAAGAAGCTGGTACCGCCAATTTTCATCATTGGACCGAAGGTATGGAGGGTTACTGCATGTGGCTTATGACCAGGTATGGGGAGCCAGCGCCTTGGTCAATGGAAGAAGTTGTCGTTTATACGGCGGAAGTACGGAAAGAAATATCCAATCCGCAGAATCACTGTTACCAGAGGGCGTAAGTTGCCTCCATTCGGATTGTGTTGGTTTTGAACTGACGTTTATAGGAGGAGGATCTGGGCGAGAAAACCGGGGGGCTCGACTGAGCCGAAAATTAAAAGCGAACCATCTCCTTGATTTTAAAGTGAAACTTAGTATCGGTGATTATTTCTTGAGCGGGCGACATTAATTATTTGATCCTGCTCGAATCCACAGGAAAAAGAAAAAGAAAAGGGATTAGTACAGTGATACGAATCATATCTCCAGCATCACGTATCATCCCGCTAAACCGTCATGCGATCCAACACATTCTCTCGATGATGTTTGTCCAAGTTAGGGCCCGGGAAGACAGTGCTGACTTATTAAAACCTGGATATTCAAGTACATATCAAAGACCTCAATCATACTCAACGCTAGTATTTCCAATGTCTTTCCCATGCCTCCCTAACATTCGGAATTGCAACATACCCTTGTCAGCAAACATCTCTACCTGTATCTTGTACTCGAGATTGATCATCTTTTTACCCAATTCCTTATTCTTCTTTTTCTCAAATTTTGACAGATCTCTTTTCGAGAAGGAATATTGAATCTCTCCAGCTTTTCGGCACGCTATAGAAATGGCCATGGTTAGCGGATTCGAAGCAATTGAATCAAATACTTACATTCTGCATAGTACCAATCTGGCGCACTATCTTCCTCGCATGTGTACAGGTCTATTGCAAAATCAAGGGTATCCCCTGGGTAGTGGACGCGAGATACATCATACGGGATACTGTCTTCTTTGCCAATAGCCTTGCCCTGTTTGTCCCGTTAGCTTGCTGATAGTATCAGATCTAATGCACATGACAATACCTTTGCAATCAACCACACCATTCGGTCAGAGCAGAGTTTTCTTCCGTCCCACTCCGCAGGTACGGACCGCCACTGGGGATCGATGCTTTCCCGAAAGTTTTTGTTTATTTTGAATCCGTAGTGAAGTCGACACTTTCTTTTCTCCGGCTTCATGCCATTCAAGCCCCGAAGAGCAGCCCCCTTGACGACACTGGCTTGTCTAAGAACATATCGATTAGTGCCTGATTATTGTCTTGAATCTAAAACTCACGGATTCTCTGGGCAGAAAAGAGATATTCCGCCTCTTCTCTGACACCAGGCTCGAAGAGTTGTGTTAAGATATGGTGAATCTCCAAAGCCTCCGACCAGCACAATCTTCTGCAAACTTGTTAGCTCGCCATTTTGATTTGGGATTTCGCGCTTCTGCTTACATTGATATAAGACTCGGAAGTCTGTCTTACTTGACGAAGCTGGTCTTCCAATAGATCTTCGATCTTTTGGGTAACAGGCTTGAAGAAAGACTCCATATCGGAGCTTGAAAGTGTCAGTGAAAGTTTCTATTGGGGTTGATTATCAATTCTTGCCTTCTCAGTCTAACTGTGCAATTCTCCGAATCATAATGTTCAGGGTCCGATACACCTGGCATCGGAAGATCAACCTCGAATAGATCCAACTGATTGGATGCACCAAAGTCACGCTTTAGCCCTTCAAAATCTTTCATAAATCGGCTTCCAGGTCCTCTTTTTTCAAAGCTGACCTTATCGAATGCTGGACCGAAAGTCCTGGACATCCATTTCAAAAACTCCCGGTCAATGTAAGTCGAGCCGCATTTGTCACCAGTACCGACCAAGAGCTCCTCAAATCGCAGATCAGGTTTGACCTGTATGACTTTATAGGTGACAATATCCACTGTTCCTCCACCACAATCACAGATAATAATTCCATCGCCATTCTTGATAGCCAGTCCACGCTCATCCTCAGACAAAGAGCTGAGGGTAGCGACCGCAGCGGCCTCCGGCTCCGTGATCATGGAAATCAAGTCACCAGGCCGACTCCCAAAACCAGCCGCAGTGACAGCTAGGTAGGTATCATGTTTGGCCTTGTCAGACCAGATTGCGGGAACCGTGAACCAGAAATCCAAAGCGGTTACTTTTATGATTTCGGGAGTGAGACGCTGTTCGAGAAAAAAGATGATATGTTCGTAAATCCCTCGAAGATAATCAGCGCAAACATCTTGGGCTCCTTGCTTGAAATCAGGGATTCTCATTAGCCCATCGCCCTCCAGAATATCGACGTTCTCTTGAGATCGTTGGGTATGACTCGTTTCTGGACTGAGGAGCAGCTTTGTCCACGTGTAGGATTTCATTTTCGGGACTACCATATATCCCCATTTAATTGTGGCTCCATCGATCAATGGGTTCTCGGTGCCATAGGCAATACGGGAAGGGGTCTTCCAAGTTTCGTCCTGTTCTCGACTAGGACCGGGCCAGGTGCGAATGACATTGATGTCGTGAATTGTATGTTTCAAGGAATCCACGTAACTGACGCCTTGAATTGACTTAGTATTCGATGATAATACAATATAATCAAGGGGTTTGATTCACCGGTAAAAGTTGTGCCATAGTCTACACCAACGATGATTTTGTGCAAAGGGGCCATTTTGACACACGATGATTATGCTTATGTATTGAGAAATGAATCGTGGGTTATTCTCTTGACCTTTATGTATCAAATGTTTTTCAGTATCACCTGGGCGAGCGGTTGTCGCCCAGATTTACCAAGAATATATCTACACTAACCGAATGTCGCAAGGCTCCATGTGCCAGCCTCGCATTTTGAACGGCTTATCACACTACTTCAGCCGCAGTCCCGAAGCCACTGCCCAAGCTCTCGCTTATTTTATCCTAGGTACTTCTAGCGGGCTGTGTGTTGATCTCAGCCCCTGCGTCATTATGTGTATACAACCTGAATACATGTGACCGGGGAGGGCCCGGGAACCCTATTCGATGCATATATACCTGAAAGATGATTGAAAAAATTGTATTATAGAGTTTGCCAGTGATATAAATCTTTTAATCGCGTTCGCCTCAAATGCTACCTTCAACCAACCCATTGCCGAAGCTTACAGAACTGATATTGGAAATGAATACCTTGCGATCAACCCATAGGAAAGATGGGTCCAAACCAGCCATCAGCAAAGGACAAGAGAAGCGAATCAAAGAGCTAGAACAAACGATAAAGAATAAGGATCACAGAATTGACGAACTACGCCATGAACTGAAGCGGTATGCCCAGGAA
This sequence comes from Penicillium longicatenatum, assembly GCF_028827895.1. Classification (NCBI taxonomy): domain Eukaryota; kingdom Fungi; phylum Ascomycota; class Eurotiomycetes; order Eurotiales; family Aspergillaceae; genus Penicillium; species Penicillium longicatenatum. The sequence continues at coordinate 1,416,898 of NW_026643120.1, read as the reverse complement.
CTGGGGAAAAGAGAGCAAGACATAAAGCTCCTTCTCAAAAATGATCGACGATGGACAGAATTCAAAGATTTCGTGGAAAAAGCCATGGAAAACAAGGCAGCTATCGAGAAAGACGATCTCAAGCGCGACATGAAAGAGCTCACAGCAGCAAACGAAGTCTTGTTGAAGAATTTCGATGACCTCCGAACCGAACGCGACGGTATCTACGCAGAGTGGAAAAAAACAGGAGAAGCACTCCGCAACGTGCAAGCAAGTGCATTCCGCTTCCAAGACCAACCGGAATGGGCACCAGATTCGGACGAAAGTATCCGACACGAGCTCAAGAGCCTCGAATCAAGCGCCCGTGCATGGTGTAACGAGAACTGCATCAAAGCGCTTTCCATGCTGCGCATGACACCCGACGCGCTGCTCAATGAGTGGGGGCTAGTAATGCGATACGATGAAAAGGTCTTCGCGAAGAACGATCAACACCTGCCACAGCTCATCCTATTGGCTTTGCTCATGGACTACATATATGGGAACATCTTTGCCAAGCCATTCTGGTTTCTGCCGTGGAGGATCATGGGTGCGGATGCCGAAGAGGGCGCCAATAAGGTTCTTTGTCGAGGTCTACACGAGGGGCTTGCAGGGGTCCTGGAGGAGACCACCCAAGGTGCGCCGCAACCCGGGGAGCTCGCCCTGCGTCAGTTCTAATTCTTTTCAGGCAATATGGAAGGCAGTCATTCTTGGAGGTCTCAGTGGCTGAGATTACTTGATCCTAACCCCCGAGATCAGCAAGAACGTCATCTCCTCGAAGCGACCAAAACGCGCACGGAACTCGCTCGCAAGAAGGCAGCCGAATGTCTTATGGCCAATTTCTTGGCAACTTCCGCTGCTTTTTTGATTAATGCGAAGCCTTTGGATGTGCCCCGGCTGGCACCATTACAGCTTATTTTCAATACAGCCGCACAGATATCCCATAAGCTCTGGCTGCGCAAGAGCTACCTGGAGATTCAGACAATAAGGGGTCTTCCAAAGACGTATTTGCATACGAATGAGAGACTGAATTATCATTCCCTTCACAACGAGTTTCTGAGCGCCGAGGAGACGGGTCTAGATGGCTACCCCATTATCGTTGTTACTCACCCTGCAGTGCTGGTTCATGGGAACAGTGATGGGTCTAACTACGGGGCGCCTCCTCGTATCTGGAAAGAGGCTAGAGTGTGGATGGGGTAGGTAAGGCGTTTTCGGCTGTATATGCCACTCTTTCTGGGCTTTACGGGGTATATTCCTTTTTTGGATACGACCGATATTCTTCACTCACTCATTTATCTATCTCAGTAATCTTGTCAGCAATAGAGTCATTTGTTCCATGCCGATGAATCGGTTAACCCGTAGAAGTGATGGGTCAGAAGGGCTGAGTGCCATTGCAAAATTAGGACTTTGACCCGGGTAACAGAAGCCTCGCTTACAATGCCCCAATTTTCGAAGCCTCAACCATTTCCTCTCTCAAAGATGGAGCTATCCTTGATTGGAATTATTCTTGTATGGCTTATCATCCTCGGGTTGAGCCTTAGCCTATGTTACCGAGTCCACCCTTCGAAGCAGGGTCCCCTCGCGAGGCTCAACAGAACATACTCCGCCCTCCCGAATCATAATATTATATTTTTCCGTATCTCTCTGTTGTGTTAGAATTTAAAACTCCTTCCTTCCCAAAGAAAAAAAGTCTTCGTCTCTTCTCAACACTACCAAACATGGCCGACAAGACTTCATCCGAAATCGTACCCGGTGCACCATGGGTGCTTATTGCCGTGATGGGTGTCACTGGTGCCGGAAAGAGCACATTCATTCAGACCGCATCACAATCACCTGAAGTGGTAGTGGGACACAGCCTCGAATCATGTACGTACAGGAAGCTTGCAACCAAACTGTTCACCAAGCCTAACCTTACTGAACGTAGGCACAAGTGAGATGAGAGGTTATACCTTACACTACAAAGGGTACAACATTAATCTGATCGACACGCCGGGCTTCAACGATACAAACAAAAGCGAGACTGAGGTCTTACGGGATATAGCAGAGTGGCTGCGAGGATCATACGAATGCCAACAGAAGCTGCACGGTGTGATATACCTCCATAGTATTAACAATCCTCGCATGGAAGGCTCAGCACTCCGCAACCTCCGGATGTTCCGACAGCTATGCGGCGAGGAGCCTCTCAAGAATGTCATTCTGGGTACTACTTTCTGGGGAAGAGTTAACGAACAGACTGGTACAGACCGAGAAGCAGAGCTCCGCGAAAGACCGGAATTCTGGGGACAGATGATCCAACGAGGTTCTCGTATGATGCGCGTGACCGATCGCGCTTCCACGCTTAGAATTGTGGAGCATTTCATACCACTGAAACCAGTTCCGTTGGAAATTCAGCTGGAGCTTGTTGACCAAGCCAAACCGCTGATCGAAACAGCAGCTGGTAAATCCGTCAACGAGGAACTTCTTCGATTGGAGGAGATGCACAAAGAAGAGCTGAGGAAAATCCGGGAAGAGTATACGAGTGCGCTTGAAGAGATGGATAAGGATTTACAAGAGACTTTGGCGCAGCACGAACGAAAGCATGATGCTGACCTTGATCGGGTCTATCGACAACAGGAGCAGTTGAGAGCGGAACGTCGGGCAGATCATCGCAAATGGCAGAATGATCTTGAGATGCTACCCAAGAGAGTTAGGGAGTCGAGTTCGGGTGGCAGCGATACTGATGAGTGTCATAAGCCCTCGGAGCTGCAGGATATGAGTTTTGATGAGTTGGTTGGAAAGATTCGAGCGAACGAAATCAAAATCAAGGCCGAGGACAGAGATAAAGTTGAGAGCATTATTTTGAAAGTTCAGAAAAAGTCTGATTTGAGCAGCTTGTTCAAGAGTAAGATGAAAGGTACATCTGGGATTTTGCTTGCTGCGTTGCAATTGCTTATCCCGGTGGCTAGCTTGTTGCTTCTTGGTGTCCCTGTTGCCTTGCCTTCAACTGGTAACTGATTTAAATAGGAATTTTCAACCGAAAATGATGATTGTTATTTGTTTTTCATGTCATTTTCTGTTTCAGTAAATCTGAAGAACTAGAATGCGATTGAAGCACTCAGCAACCTTTATTCAGCGAGCCGCCACTACCACTGTCGCTATTCTATTGTGATCATGCATGATTTATGTATGCTATACGAACAAATAATCTAATCTGGCTGAGAACCATTATCAATGCTACGTTATGAGGGCACTTTGCTATGTTGCAACGTGTGGGCACCCTAAGTACTAACTAAATAACAGCTTGAATATCATATTCGATTTACTAGACTACATTTCAAGAAAGATAAAAAGGGAATTGTCCAACGATACATTCGAGAATGAAATGGCCGACCAGCCTCATTGAAATGAGCGATCAGAGACAGGAGGAGCTCGGGGGTGACTAACTAACCCTATGCTTCTTTACTTTTTAAGGTGGATTTTGTACCGTCATCTATACTACAAAGAAAGAAATGGGTGAAGCTAATTTCGAGCCGCCCTGTAATTGATCGACCGAATTGGTGAAACTGATTTCGATCCATCCTATATCTAATTAAGAGCATAAGGAGGGACCCTAATATAAAAGAGGGCGAAGAGAACAGCTACGGACTGTATAAGAGGACGTGGTGGTGTGATCATTGTCCTGAGGAATAGATCCCCTTATGGTCACGTGCTACACAAGGACGGCTTTCCCCCAGGAGCCGCATCCTTGTCACGAATCCTCTGGGGGGAAAATACTACATCAGAGTTGAACTATCTTCAGAACCAATCATGTCATCCATTTCAGGTGGAGCATTAACCCGATTTAGACCACAAGCAATTTTAACAACATCCTTGGAATCAGCAAGGCCAACAATACCAAACGGTAGCTGTGAAGTGGCAGTGTTAGAAGAGCTTGACGAGCCAATTCCTTGCCTCCTCAATTTCCATTTCGTTCAGCTTCAATAATTCGAATCTCTTGAGATTCAAGTAGTGCCGGATTACTTTGCTCTCCATAAACCTTTCAACGGCCTCGATTCCCTTCTCCTCATCATCCTCATCGAGCTGATTCAAAGCTGCTTCAAGACTGTGAGGGAGAGACGTGCCGCCAATTTGCGCGCCCGTTGCACTATCCCCCAGGCGCAATGGCTCGCCGTTGGCGCAGCCCAATAGGCCGGCACTCAGGGTGGCAGCCAGTGCCAGATACATGTTGGCTGTCGCATCGACGCAGCGAATTTCCCAATGGCCTGGTTTGACCTTCCTGATGGGCACGCGACGATCTTCCGTGCCCCATGCGACAAATTGGCCGCCGGCTTGTCCAGGCTTAAGCCTCTCATAGGACAATTCATATGGTAGGCATAAGGCAGACAAGCTCGGCAAGTTCCGTAAGATGCCGGCAAGAAACGACTCTTCCAGTTCAGGATTGCTAATTGACACATGAGTATGCTGGCCGATTGACTGCGTCCGTAATGTTGTGGGGCGAGGGAACATGGTGGCCACCAGCCCATGAAGGGTAAATACCCTCTTTAATGTATCATGCACGAGGATTAGTTCGTCCACCGCCTCGATGGGCGGTCTAGGCGCGAGACAAAACTCGTATTGTCCTTGTAGCCCTTCGGTGTGGATGGCCTCCAGTCCTACGCCAGCTTCTAAAAGGACTTTCATCACCTCTTCCACATATCTGTAACATGGGTCGCGAAGGCCGGAGCATGCTCCTCCGCCTAAGCCGAGGCTGTGAGGCACCAATTTTCCTTCAGGGTTACACTCGAAGATCTCAAATTCAACTTCAAATCCGACCAGAAATTCCATCTTGAACTGTCGAGACGCCTTATTCAAGATAGTCGTCAAGGCACGTCGAGGACAGTGGTCATCTCTAGGTTCCCGCTCATGGGTTCCTGGGGCCGAATTCCTAGAAATTCTGCACATGACAGTAGCGTAGAGCGGGTCGAGGAGCTGTCTTGTTCGCAACGAACTCCAATCTGGAAACCCTGTATCGCCTCCAACTAGACTTCCGGCTGGTAACACGCTGTTTTCCACGGCCAGGTTGAGCGAACAAGGGCTTAGACGCATGGCTTTCTTCCCCATAGCTATTAACCGACCCTGTTCCACTGGCACCACCCGGGCACGTAAAAGACCAGATAAGTCTTGCCATTGGAGTCGAAGGAAACGGATAGAAGGATATCGGTCAAGGAACTTGGCAAGAACAGAGTGTGATATAGCGTCAGCAGTGTGGCAAGATTGGTCATTCGCGTCGTGCATATCCTTCACAGCGGACGGTAGGAAAAGTATGTAATTTGTGGGTTGGGGTAAAGGCGTAAGAGTTTGGAGGTGATAGGAGCAGGAATGACACAAAGCACGAATACCTGGTTTTAGACAGATGTTAGACAGATGTTAGACAGATGTTGGTAGACAGTGCGACAAAAGGCATATAAATACCTGGGACGTGCAAAGGAGTAGCAAATTAGGCGGGGTATGCCTCACAATAACGTATTCAATGAAAATTCAGATATTTAACCTCCTTCTCTGTACCCCTACGGAGTACACTCATACCTAATTTAGCACCCAACCCAAACCTCGCATCTCATCATTCACAGCCGGCACCCCTTGAGCTGCTGTAGATATGATCCCGAATACTTGGATAATAGACTCCAAGCTAGCCTGTTAATAAAATTGTGATATTCGGCATATAATACGCAGTATGGTCTGGTACTGACGACCTTGTTTGGTCAGTTAGTATTAGGGCTTTCAGGACACAAAAGGCAAATCTTGTAAAGTGTACATTTAACATTTAACATTACATTATTATAGTGTAGTTGGGGAACCAGCAGGCGAAGAGCGTGAGAGTAGCGAGACGCAGGCAGAAGGTTCTCTGGTGACGCGAGGAGCACAAAGCGCAGAAGTGGCAGGGATCCCGCATGGAGAAACTCCAGTGCTGCTCTCACCTGCTCACCGCTGCTCGCTGCTTGCGGGGTTCCACCTTCCTGCTCTGCGACCCGCCAGCGCGGGCGTGCGTTTAGGCATCAACCGCCCGCCTCCCTCCCGTTTATATCTGTTAGGTAGAATCAGATGAATGATCGAGACTCCCTCGTATCTGTATGAGTCCAATGCACTAGTTCCTCCATGCATAGACGTGTGATGTATATATGCGTTATACGTGAGGCATTTTCGAGATGCTCCTTCCGTCTGCAACTACTGTAACATACGTTAACAAGGAAGTATGTAAAGTAAAATGCAGCTCATGATCCACAAGCCATCAATTCAACCGGACTTTGATGATGCAATGTGCAACCCTCATCACTCAAATCCAGTAATGCCTCCGTTATTGATCAGGCTGTTCCTCGGCAGGCGAATAAGTACCCCTCAAAGGTTATAAAAGCCGTAGTCAAGACTAAGATATAAGCGCTCGATCAATCCCTTTCGCTGATGATTTTAACATCGATATCAAGTTTCTTACAAGACTGATTCAGTCACAATTGGTGACCTATATAGCTATCCTGTATCCCCAACTCCACGGTCTATTCTTCTATCCTGCTGTCATGGCCGTTCCGCAAAGCTGCACTGTGCTGGTCATTGGAGGAGGCCCCGCTGGTTCATATGCAGCAGCAGCTTTGGCTCGCGAGGGGATCGAGACGGTATTACTGGAGGCAGATAAGTTCCCCAGGTTAGTGATCACAATGGGCTTTCTGGAATCTCAGTCTTTCACTAGGTTGCCGTCTGTTGGGCTCATTTCACGTGAGACAGATATCATATCGGCGAAAGCACTCTTCCCTCCCTGCGCCACTTCTTCAAGTTCATAGACTTCTACCATACCTTCGATACTCATGGATTCTACCACAAGGTACTTGATTGATCTTGTGTTTCTTCTTGAATTGTGAATTAATAAGCTAACACCACCCATAGAACGGTGCAGTTTTCCGACTCGCTCAAGCTCAGCCCGATGCCTGCAAGTCTATCCCTGCTCCCCCTTCCCCATTATTCACACCCCTCCTGTATGTATTTTTGCATAAATAAGCTAATATCTGCCAAGACACCGACTTTCTTGAGGCAGGCGGTTCCGATGCATACGCCTGGAACTTGATCCGATCCGAATCCGACGACCTGCTCTTCAGACACGCCGGGACTTGTGGCGCTCACATTTTTGACGAAACCAAGGTCGACGCAATCCAATTTGAGCCAGACCTTAATGAAACGAGCCTAGAATCAAATAGAAATAGTAATGGGGTATTGAATCCCGGCCGACCCGTGTCTGTCACGTGGGTCCGTAAAGACGGCACTTCTGGATCCATCACCTCGAAGTACCTTGTGGATGCTAGCGGAAGGCATGGCATACTGAGCACGAAATACCTGAAGAACCGGAAGTTCAACGATAATTTCAAGAATGTTGCTAACTGGGCTTACTGGAAGAGTGACAAATTATATGGTCCTGGGACGCACATGGAAGGTTCGCCGTACTTTGAGGCATTGGACGGTGAGTTCGTGAAAGAACCCATTTCCACTTCTATGCTTAGATGTCGGCCCTTTTACTAAGGAACAAGATAGACGCCAGCGGCTGGGCTTGGTTCATGCCACTACACGATGGCACTCGCTCCGTGGGAATTGTTCAAGACCAGAAGATTGCGACCAAAAAGAAGCGAGAGCTGGGACGTCCCTCAACCTTAGACTTCTACAAGCAATGCCTCGAAATGGCGCCCAGGACTAAGGAACTCCTCTCGGAGGCGGAGGTAGTCACCGAAGTCAAATCGGCCTCGGACTGGTCCTATACCGCGTCAGCTTATCACTTACCAAATGCACGCATCTGCGGAGACGCCGGCAGTTTCATTGACCCCTTGTTCTCCTCGGGTGTCCATCTCGCTGTGACGGGCGGTCTCTCAGCGGCAGCTACTATTGCAGCCTCGATCAGGGGCGACTGTGATGAGCAGACGGCGGGCTCGTGGCACTCCAAGAAGACGGTTGAGAGCTATACTCGATTCTTCTTGGCGGTTAGCAGTGCTACCAAGCAGATTCGTGAACAGTATGAGCCTATTATCCAGGACATGGATGAGGAAGGGTTTCAAAGAGCCTTTGATATTCTTAGACCTAGTACGAATCTTTCGAACCACCATGCCCCAGTTCCAGTTCCAGTTCTTGATTTAACCAGATTTTTGTTGTTTTAGTCATTCAAGGTACCGTCGATGCCGACAGCACAGGCAAAATGTCCCAATCCGAAATCTCCAAGGCACTCGAATTCTGCTTCAGGGCATTCACATATGTCCCGCCGGAACAGAAAGACGCACTGTTCGAGAAACTCAAGAAACTTGGCGTCAAATCCGGACAAAACGACGCGACAGCGGCAAAGGCACTCGACGATATACAAAAACATCTTACGGTGGACGAGCTGCAGGTGCTAGAGACACTAAGAAGTAGGCGTATGATTCGTGAAGACCCCTTTGAGATGGATAGCTTCACGCTCGACACTATCGACGGGCTGGCGCCGAATTTAGTACGCGGTAAACTAGGGCTTGTTAAATCTAAGCAGGTCAAAATTGATAGGGCTCACTTCTATTCGCCGCGATTTTTGGATGGTAAGTGTCCGGGGATTAGGGAGGGAAGCGTTTATCTGCCCACGTCGAATGTTCAACTTGGTTGATTCATCAGTCAATTAAACGGGTCCGTTTAAGAACCTACTTTCGGTCCCTAATTTTTACACAGTTCAAGATATAAATCGAGGGTGACAGTCCAGACAATTTTGAGAAAACCATCTTTCTTCTTTTGCTTCATCCTCCATCGCAAGAATAAACCATGGAGTGTCTCAAGTGCAACCACAATAACCCTACTCATAAGGATGTTAATTGGGCGTCAACCTTTGTTAAACGACGTGATGAGCTTCGAACGGGTGATGTTTTCTTCTACTGTACCATTTATTCCCTTGTTTTCTATCACAAGTAAGCTTGTTCCATGATAGTTCTTTGTATCCTGAAGTTAAAGCCAATGCGTACTTTTTACAGGCATTATATACACAAATCACTCGTACAGCTATCATGTCAACAGCGATCGCGAAAAGGGTGTTCTCACCCATTTTCCCTTAATGCAACTAGAGGTTGATTTATTTTCATGACCCTCCGTTCCTCAATGAGATATTTCAGTTCATATGCAGTCATTGACTGATGCTTGATCGCTGCATGCGGCAGCTGCCTCTCCAATTCTGAATCCTGTCATCCTCTGGACTTCCAGCTCCGGGTGATGGGTAGCTTCTTATAATCTAAAGTCTGAATAATCGCTACCCGGAGGCGGATTTTCAAGGATTTCCGGAGGGCGGCTGTCAACTTTCTAGCTTCCATGAAGCAGCGCGGTAAAGTCACTCGGGAAATCATTGCAGTAGCCTTCCAGGAGCTTGAGCTGCTATCCGATCTGCCAGAGATTTGACATATGATCTTGCATCCTAACAAACTCTCAGGTATTGTGGGGCTGTTTCCTTCTGAAAGTTCAGGTCGATGTTCGTAAGCGATGCATCTGAATCGTTGATGGCAACTCCGCCCAATTTGTCATCAATCTTTTCTTCATGATGTATGCCGTGTTCTCGATCGACTCGGTATATTTTAGAGGTATGCCTAGAAATGTGAGCAGGATCTTATGTAGACACGGGAGGGTGAAGTACATAGTTGCGGGCGCCTGCCAGTCAATGAAATTACTCTCCGAGACTGTCATCGCCGTCAAAAACCGGAATTTATCCTGGGAAAGCTTCAAAATGAGCTTGTGCTTCTTCTCCAGCAAGTTTTAGTTTTCATCACGCGAATGACCGATGCGCAGAAGTCCATGGTAGCGTTTACTTAGAATCCTATTCATCAATGTGGCCAAATATGCCACCGGATTGATTGATCATTGAATCTATTTGCTCAAAAATCAAAAGGGTTGCGGGTTGACTTAGCCTACCCATTTGCGGGTTATGGCATAGCCTACTCCTAGGAACACTAAGTGTAGCCTAGTTAGCATTGGAGCAGGTAAGAATCTAGAAGTAAGATGACAGACCGTAAGGGTTGGCTCGGGATAGACACTCAGGGCGTGCTCAAAGTGTGCTCGGGGAGTCAGGGTGTGCTCAGGTTGTGCTCAGGGTGTGCTCCGGGTGGCTCAGGGAGCGCTCAGGGCGGCACCCGGACTAACTCAGGCTGTGCTCCTGGAGCCGATCTCTACCCGAACCGGAAGCCTTACCGTCAACAATATTACACACTTAATGTGCGATCGGAGTACAAGTAGGTCATAATACCACTTTGACAACCTCCGGTACATCGGGGTATAAAGGCTGTTTATGGATAGAATTTAATGGTTGCGCAATTCAACCGTTCTCTTCTCTAACAACGTTCTCTTTGAGTTCTGTCAAACCTACTGGCCCTTCTTGAATGGTCCGTACATGAGAGTCTTAGGAGCTGAAGCCTGGACTCGAACATCCGAAGGTATCAGGAAGCTTCCTCAGGTATTTCCCTCGCACCTTGTGAATTGGCATTTTGCAGAGCAGTAGTCCAGAGGGGGTCACGCATATCCCTACTTTACTGGTACATGTTCAAGGTCGAATGTCAATGGTAGCATTGAACTGTACGCCTGACCACCGCCACTAACCTTGGTATGCCTTTAGCATTGTAGCGTTAGGGCTGTCCCACACCTAGTACTGAGCATCATCCAACTCCAAGATCCCCACGGAGCACGGATGTTATATTCATGAGCCAAATACCCACACATCAGGAGACATTGGAAAACTCTATAGACTATATCCAGCATCAACGAGAATATAAATACATGTCTAGCCTTCCCGTAACCAGAATGTTCAGTCAAGCTTGTCTCTGAAAAAGACAAAGATATCTCATCACTTTCGTGACATCAACTACGAAAATGTTCAACAAGCTCATTCTCTCCGTCGGCCTGCTCCTTGCTGGAGTCCAGGCTCAGCAAGCTGTGAACTGCGACTATCAGTCATTGAAGTGCGGTTCCGTGCTCCTCGGTGCTCCTTACGGTAGGACGAATCATCTCTTGATATTGGCTAGGATCAAGTTTGCATCATAAACAAGTACTAACTTTGAACTGATCTAGTCTACACCCCGGCTCAGCTCGTCGCTGCTGTCAATGACACCATCTCCATCCCGGCCCTTTCAACTGCTGAGATCTCCCAGACCCTGTTCCACTGCACAGACATCCTCGGCGCAATCACTGGAAACGCCTACTGCTTCGCTGGTTGTGATACCAAGCCCGGTGTCCGCAATGACCAATGTATCCTGTAGGTATCCTACCACCCAAGTCTCCGCACTAGCATCTTTAAGATGGGCCATTTGTGGCTAGATCATCAAGTCCGATTGCACAATTGCCTGTGGAGCAGATATGGAATTTTTGGTTTTTCCAGTTCAGTGGATCAAGCAGGCACCTCCTCTTAGCACTTTCTAGCAGATATTAGCCGCATAGTTTGATTTCGGTCAAGCAGGAAAGAGGAATTCATTCATTGCTAGCATTACTCCTATTTTCTCCGATGTATCTTGGACCAGAGTACGAAAAAGCGATACGCAACCTTCTTGGTTATTGCCAAGCTGATCATATTCTATCGATTGGTTGTTGAAGATGTCACTTCGGTCCAGTTAATGCCCATGTAGTTACCACGATCCTCATCTGAGAAATACATCAGTATAATTACTTAGGTGCAGGTCCTCTCTGATTATTCAATCATCTATAATTGGTAGCTTCATTATACATGACATTACTGATTGACTAGTATACCCACTACGCCTATCTCTATACCAATACGATGATTATTCTCAAGCATGACCATGACCCCTGCGGACTCATTGTTCCGTTCAACCAATTTCACCTCTCAAATCCACGTTGGCGTAGGAACGGGGTGTAGAATTGTGTTCATCCCCGAGAATGATGTCCCAAGACACCAGGTCTGGCAATATTTAAAGCACGTAGGACTAGGAGCAGGAGTAACCGTGACTGTCACTGTGCTTGTTGTCGGGGGACAGGTTTCTCCCGGCATTAAGCGGCACTCATCGTCCCGAGTCAGGCTCAGAGAAGCGAGACATCCGTTAACGCAAAATGAATTTCCGACAAGGCTTCCGAAGATATCTTCGCAATGGAATACGACCTGGGGAAGCTGGTCTGCGGTAAGTGGTGGGATCGAAGGCGTTTGGTTGACTGCGTGAATAAGTTCGCTCAAGTTATAGCCTAGCTCAAGTTAGTTCTTGGCTCATATATGTCAAATCCAATCTGATACTCTTACCATAGGTTGAGATCAATGTAAAGCCACATTTATCGGCCTGGTAGATGCACGGTTTGACGAATGCCTGGGCTCCGATGAGAGAGATGGACCACAAGGGGATCGCAGAAAGGCGTGAGAAAAACATTTTTTCCCTTGTAGTTGAAAATGACCCTCGATTTTGGTCTTGTAGGTATGCAGAACACTTGAATAAGCCAGTATATAGTGTCGCTCTCAAGCTTCTGAGACGAGGTCGCTGAGGAGATGCAACCCTCGAGATTTGATTCGACCATGGTGTCATTGCAACCCCGGACGTTGGACGTCGGCTAGATTCCGGGGTCGGTTACGTCCGTATAATATTTGACCGTACCTGCATGGGTATGCAGGGAGACCGATCTAAGAGCAACGCCTTTGGTATCTAAAGGTGCCATACCACAGTAGCCTTTCCCCGGATGAACCGGGGCTTCTGAGCTTGTCCCACTCATGAATCGGACTATATACCGGCAAGGCCCTCGGGCCAGTTCTTGGCTATCACGAGTATAGGGAACGAGAGAATGTATAGGCAGTCGCAAGGCTCCACTGTTCAACTGGTCGAACAAAATTACGTCGCCATCATTGCCGAACACTCATATTCTGACTCAAATCTGGAGTTAGGCACTTCATTGGCGGATTATACCGACCAGCTTTTTTGATTTCTTGGAGTATTGCTATTTCTACGATTAGTAAATTCTTTCGACGTACCCTGGCCCGTAATGAAATCGCCCCTGCGCTCTGGAGACCGAATGCCTAGATTGCTGGCAGATCGTGGAATCTGGCCCTAGGGCCAATCGGGTTAGATTCAGACACAAGCCATCGCGAGCTGCATGACTGCATGAATGCACGCACATTGGGCAGCTAGAGTGATTATGATCAGAACATGTTACAAGTGAAGTATTGTTAATAATTATCATGATTTTGTTGTGATCAAACAAGAATCCGGGGCAGAACCCGGTCCCAAGGTTTGAAATCAGTGGAGGTCAAGTGGCTGGGGGATTTCAGGGTACGTTCGCTGCCTGAGGTGTCTGTGCAACTTGGTTGATGAGGCTGATGCCTGTTATTACGATATGTAATATGAAGGTGGCAAAGAAGCTGATCCTTGGACCTGATTTGTATATGTGTAGCGGAGGTTTTTATAGGTGACATTCCACTCATGGGCGGGCTGAACTAGAGAGAGCTAGGAGGCCCAGCCCGCTTATTCAAATTGTTTCTCTTTTTCCCTGCAACTTCTTTCCACACGCGACCCTTTTCCATTCCCCCACGATTGGATCTTTTTGAGCAAATAACACTTGGGGTCATATAAGGGAGAATCTTCCCATCCTGTCTCTCTCGCCCTCTGTGGGACTTCCATCCCGACGTCCGCCTGAAATCCCACACCCCGCCACCGTCTCCGCGCGGTCATCTCCCCTCCCCCTCTCCCGCCCCTTACTCTGATCTTCCGCTTTCCCACAAACCCCTCAATCAGAGTCAAAATGGACCGGAATATTGCGCGTGCCGTGAGGGAGAAGAGGCCGGTCCCCGAAATCGACTTCTCCCTGCACCAGATGGAGGATGGCTCCCAAGTCTCCACACTGGAACGGGTGGTCAAGGGTATGTTGACAAACAACCCTCATCCGCGGTCGCTGCTGCCGACAATCTGATAACTGACATTTGGTATGAGAAAACAGAGGTCCAAGCGCCGGCCCTGAGCACCCCTCCCGATGACATGTTTTGGTCCCCCGACGATCCATCCAAGCCCAACCTTGCCTACCTGAAGCAGCACCTGTATCGCGAAGGCCGTTTGACCGAGGAACAAGCGCTATGGATTATCCACGCCGGTACAGAGGTCCTGCGCCAGGAGCCCAACTTGTTGGAGATGGATGCTCCTATTACTGTTTGCGGTGACGTCCACGGACAATACTACGATTTGATGAAGCTGTTCGAGGTTGGCGGTGATCCCTCGGAGACGAGATACTTGTTCTTGGGTGATTATGTCGACCGTGGTTACTTCAGCATCGAGGTGGGTTTTCGTAACATCACATTTGCACTAGAGATTTTTGATTGCGCGATGCTAACGGGCTGGACAGTGTGTGCTGTATCTTTGGGCGTTGAAGATCTGGTATCCAGATTCGCTCTGGTTGTTGCGCGGAAACCACGAATGTCGCCACTTGACCGATTACTTTACCTTCAAGCTGGAGTGTAAACACAAATATAGCGAACGGATCTACGAGGCCTGTATCGAGTCGTTCTGTTCTCTGCCGCTGGCGGCGGTTATGAACAAGCAGTTCCTCTGTATTCACGGTGGTCTCAGCCCGGAGCTGCACACCCTCGAGGATATCAAGGCTGTATGTTATTTCACTTCATTTTTTTTTTTTTTTTTTTGGAATCGCGATCGCTAATTCACAACAGATTGATCGTTTCCGAGAGCCCCCTACCCACGGTCTGATGTGCGACATCCTTTGGGCCGACCCTCTGGAAGAATTTGGTCAAGAAAAGACCGGCGATTTCTTCATTCATAACAGCGTTCGCGGTTGCTCTTATTTCTTCTCCTATCCCGCTGCGTGCGCATTTTTGGAGAAGAACAACTTGCTTTCCATTATTCGAGCACATGAGGCTCAGGACGCCGGATACCGCATGTACAGAAAGACGCGGACAACCGGTTTCCCCAGTGTGATGACCATTTTCAGCGCTCCTAACTACCTCGATGTTTACAACAACAAGGCCGCTGTGCTCAAGTACGAGAACAACGTCATGAACATCCGCCAGTTTAACTGCACCCCGCACCCTTACTGGTTGCCGAACTTCATGGATGTTTTCACCTGGTCTCTGCCTTTCGTTGGTGAGAAGATTACCGACATGTTGATCGCCATTCTTAACACCTGCTCGAAGGAAGAACTGGAAGAGGAAGAGGAGGAAACTCCTGTCTCTGAGACCATTCCCGAAGGAGCGGTGCCCGAAGGCCCCGTCTCCCCTCCTATGCCTATCGATACCGAGTCTAGCGAGTTCAAGCGACGAGCTATCAAGAACAAGATTCTTGCTATTGGCCGTCTCTCTCGTGTCTTCCAGGTGCTTCGAGAACAGTCCGAGAGTGTCAGTGAATTGAAGACAGCGGCTGGCGGCCGTCTTCCGGCCGGTACTCTCATGCTGGGTGCTGAGGGTATCAAGCAGGCCATCCACAACTTTGAGGATGCCCGGAAGGTTGATCTGCAAAACGAGCGTCTGCCTCCTAGCCAGGAGGAGGTCATCAAGACCAACGAAGAAAACCACCGCGCTGCCATGGAGCGCGCAGAGAAGGAGGCTGCCAACGATACCGGGCTGGCGACTGTCGCCCGACGAATCAGCATGTAAGTTTGTCGATCGATGATATCAACCATAGTTCTAATTTTTTTTTTTTTTTTCTTCTCAGGTCTGCTGGATCTGGCCGCAATCGTCAACGCCAGCGTGAAACACAGTCTCGGGAGGCCTAGGATGGCCGTGGATTTGGCCGAATTGATATTATGAAACGATCTATGCATTTCCTCTTCCTGCCCTCCAGCGCACACGCCCTTCTGCCACGACATGATCGATACGATACCCTACCTATCGGCTTGATTCTACCTTTGCCCGACTCTAAATTTGTGATTTACACATAGATGAAAGTCTGCAGGATGGCTCCAGTTCACTGTTCGTCGCTCCTCAAGGGGCTTGCTATAGCCGGACTGGATGCCGGCATAGGGGGTTTCAAGGCGAGAAAAAGAATATCATGTAATGATGGCTTAATTCTATCACAATTCATTCTCATCTCAAGCGAAAAAAAAAAATAGATTACAAAAGTAAAATGTATAGACCGTAGAGCTGTATATTTGACCCGCGGAATGTCTGTGGATCCATTGCCAAGCCCGATTTGCCCGCCCTCACTTCAAAACCAAGTCCCTTCGTCCACCACCCGGTCACGCCGAGGACACGCGCCCCCGTCCTTGTCCACAGCACTCGAAATGCCAGCCAGACTGCGCGGCACGCTCCAAAGGAGCATTGCGCGCCCCCTGGACAGTGCTGGTATCTTCTACTGTCAATCTTGCACAACATGGCGGCGAGCACTCTCAACGCGTGCCAGTATTAACAAGATTGCGCCCACGCGCCGAAATGATCGACTTGTCTCCTCGATAACCACCTCCTCTCGATCCATCACTACTTCAACGGCGATATCTACTGTTCCGCCGCAGTTCAAGGAGCTGCATGATGCTTTGAGCGGAATCAAGGATGCGACCATTGAGCAGGTTAGCGTGAGTCGGTTGCAGCTTGCTCTGCGGGGATTGGAATCAGAAACACCTTTGATTCGCATTGCGGGTGAGTTTCCTCCATTCAATTGCTTTGTCGTTGGCTTTGGGAGACATGGCTAATCCTTTGGGTGTTACTTTAGTCCTCGGTCTCGACAATGCGGATTCTGCTCGGAAACTCGTCCGATTACTTCTTGCTGATCCTCTGGGTCCGCGCGAGGACTGGGAAGATACTTTGGAGACTTATGAGTCTGATCCTTCTCAAGGATTGCTGATTCGGTAGGACTGATCACATATCCCAATGGATACAGGAGCATGTGCACTGATAGAAATTACAGATATGGCGAGATTTCTGAGTCTATTCCGAATGACTTGCTACCTACAATCGCGGTCCGATCATCACTTCTGAAGAAAGGTAATCTGGAGATTCTTGTTAGTTCGATCGCCTCGGAGTCAAATTCTACTCGGGCAACACTTGATGCCGACACTTTCCTCGTTCCCACCGTCACTATTGAAACACCACACCCGGGCCGAAATAACATTGTGCGGTATCCTGTCCACCGAAGTATTGTATGCGGGAATGGTGTGGATGGGTTGCTGGCTTTCAGCTCCCTCATGGGCCAGGCAGACCTGAAGAATGAGGTTGAATCTGTGCGTGGTGCTATCGAGCTCTCTGTGGAGAACAAGAACCCTGATAGCCGAGTCTCCTTTGTGGATATTGAGCGTGCGACAAACGCCCTGGATCGCATTCGTGAGTCCGTGCAAAATGCCACTGAGTATGAGCGTGGCTGGACTGGAAGTGGTGTGCAGCCTACGATTGATTGGCTCGCTTCTACCTCTCAGGTAAACAAGGAAGGCACATTGAATCCCGTCCTAGTCCCATTAATCGAGTCTTTGGTCAATGCTGCGGATGAGGGTGTCCTCGCCCGGGATACTAAAGCACTTGAATGTCAAGAAGTCGGAGTCCCCTCAGAGAACGTCCGACTCGAGCTTGACCGAGGGGTCGTTACCTGGGCAGAGCGTGCACACTCAGAACTCCGCAGCTCCCTTGAGGCAGGTTTCGCCAGTCCCCGATGGCGCGGTCTAGCATGGTGGAAACTATTCTGGCGCGTCGACGACGTGGGCATGATCACGTCCGAGATTCTCGAAAAGCGATTCCTGCATCGTGCAGAGCGGGAAGCCATCTGGTCCTCGGGCCAATACGAGCAGGCTGGCCTGCTAAACGACCCCAAACCCGCTCCTGACTCCACCCCTGTGCAATCTACGCCATGGCCAACTCAGATCCCTGATATACGCACCAAGCTACTCACTACTACTGTCCCCTCTCTTCAAGCCCTTGCTCAGAGCCTGGTGCTCTTTAGCGTCTCCACCACGACCCTCACATCCGCCCTCTCTGCTCTCACCTACCTGTCTATTCCCTCCGCTTCCGTGTACGAATCATGTACCCTTGCCGCAGTCGGTCTTATCTACTCTCTGCGTCGCCAGCAGAAGAAGTGGGTTGCTGCCCGTGACTTCTGGGAAGATGAGGTCCGTGAGGAGGGGCGGGCTTCTCTGCGTGAGACTGAGGATCTAATGCGGAAAATTGTGCGTGAGGGTGGGAAGGATATTGAAGATCTGACGGATCACCGTGCACGGGAGGCGGTTGATCGGGCTAAGAGGGCTTTAGCTGAGATGAAAGCTTGATCCTTGATATCTTGTATATGTACCATGACTTTGAATAGACCTTTCTCTAGATGTACAATCTACTCTGCCATGCACCACTCGGATACTAAGGGCCCCTGAAGGATAATCTTGGAAAGTGTAAGAAACCTTGGAAGTAAGACGAATACCTAGATAGCTCGCTTCAACCTCGCGCAAGAATGGGGAACAAGCTTTCCAGCTCCACCGTGTTTCAGTCTCATGCTCGGAGAAGTCCTAATCTGTGATAGGGTAGATCGAGCTTCGTAAGATTCCCCCAGCTTTGACGATAGCCCGGGAACATCAAACGATGGCTGCGTGATCCTTTCAGCTCCTTATTTTTGGTAATTCATGGTTGATGAACTGTCAGTGTCACGGAGATTTACGTCAAACTGTGGATGCAGCAACTATACTGTATGCTCTGTAACCCAATGTAGCGGGTAGTGTGCTATGGCACATTCCTCCCACCAGTAGAATATATATTAACAATCTCCGGGACCTTTAAGCGAGATAGTCCTTTATCGCATCGTGGAATCTTTAAAATGACTTTAAAATTAGATACACTAATCCTCGTGTGCAATTCCCCATAGTGAAGCACGTTCCGTCCTCTGGGCGTTTCAGCATGCGCCCGAAGGTCCAATCCGAGTCCACAGCGTGGGGGCACCCGAGACGGACTAACTTCGATCAGGAACCTGCGGCACCACCAATTCAAACGAGATAGAACATTGCGCGCGAGATCCGCTCATCGTCCCGCGCGGTGGACTGCTCATTTCCATTGAACCAGATGAACCCAATCGTCGTCGTTCTTCCGCTTGGAATCCACCTGCTCGGACCTGGTGGAGGGGTTTGAGGGGGCACTTAATATCCCGTCATCAAGGGATTGGTCAGGTCTTTTATCATTGAAGGACTGCCTGTTTGTTAGATGGAGTGACTAGTGGCCGTTTGGGCCTAAATGCACTTTCTTTATCTTGTGGCTTGGCCCTTGAGATCTTTCCTTCGTTCTTCCTTCGTTTGGTTCCCTTGATATCCCCGGATATCCTTTCGCTCCTTGCCATTGTGGCTTTCTGTCCTTCGTTTGAATATTGCATTTTCTCCTCTGAAAGGAGTTGTTGAGCCTCCGCAGTGAGAATCTCACAGGTGAGTTTATCGACGCCGTGGTATGATCATCTACAGTATAACTGATGTAGAGATGTAGATCTCGACCAAGCCTCATCAAGCCCGTGTTATTTGTTTACGTCATTGAGAACGCGTTTGACGGTAAGCTGCATACCTCGTTTATGCCAAATATATCCCTATATGCCTACTGCCGACCCTTAACAAGGGCGGATCGGAAGCAAGGGTTCAATGCTGCCCTGGGAGTCTCCACTTTGATATCCCAATCGCTCGAATAAGATACTTTCGATGGCGCTTGATCGGAATCCCATTCTACAACATGCCCCTCGCCTACGTCGCGTTGTACAAAACAGCGCGTGGGGTCTTTGAATCTTCTCCCTTTCGATACTAACTCATGCAATGACAGCTTTCGACAACTTCACAACTAAAACATCTACACCTTTCGATTTTCGCGACGCCATACCGGTCGATTCGGTCCGGCGAGTCGTGACCGTACATTCTCTTCAAGTCATTCCTTTGAACCATTGAGCGCGTTGACGTGGCTCGACTTTCTTTCCTGATGCAGGGCATTCAATTTAAGGCGGCCTTTGTAGCCTGCCTTGCTATCTTCTCAGGCGTTACTGATGCATTCTGGCGCCTGCCCTGCCGTGGGCGAACTGGCCTTGCACGGCTGGACCCGATTGTGGACCCAGGAGTGATCTCGTCGCATGTGCACTCTATTCATGGCGGAGGAAGTGAGTGAGCCCTAAGATTGGAATCGCTATATAGTGTTTATAGTGTGCCCTTACTGATCATCGATGACAGACTTCGGCATGAGCTCGGATAGTACGACTCTGCGAGAGTCGAACTGCACTTCCTGTGCCGTAACGCAGGATTTGTCCGCGTATTGGACTCCCGCACTGTACTTTATGCATACAAATGGCTCTGCACAAATTGTCCCAGAGGTTGGAGGCATGCTAAGGTAAGTAAATTCCAGCCCCGTATATGGCTGATACCATTCTAACCCTCTACAGTTACTATCTTCTATACGGGGAGAATATCACTGCCTTCCCAGACAATTTCCGCATGCTTGCCGGAGACCCATTCCAACGAAACTTCACCTGGCCAATCCCTGACCCACCCAAGTCCTCATGGACCGGTGCCCAAGTATCCCAAAAAGCGCTTCGCCAAAAGGCCCTAGGCTTCAACTGCTTAAACTATAATACCGCCGCCGAAGGCTCTCTCACCCGCCATTTCATGCCGAACAAAACTTACCTCGATGAGCACTGCACTGACGGCCTGCGCCTGGAACTTATGTTCCCCTCATGCTGGAATGGCAAGGACGTCGATTCCCCAGACCACAAATCCCACGTTGCGTATCCCGATCTGGTGATGACGGGAACATGTCCGGAGGGATACGAGACGCAACTAGTCTCACTATTCTACGAGACGATCTGGAACACATACGCGTTTAAAGACGTGGACGGATATTTCGCGTTGGCGAATGGTGATCCGACTGGATTCGGGTATCATGGTGATTTCATGTACGGGTGGGAAGATGGGATCCTGCAGCAAGCTGTCGATACCTGCACTAGTGCGACGGGGATTGTTAATGATTGTGAAGTCTTCGATGTGCAGAGTGAGACCGATCAGCGCCAGTGCTTTTTTGAGGAACCGGCTCAGCTTCAGGGTGAAAATACTCATATGCATGCTGATGGACTGCCTGGAAATGTTCCTATTGCGTGGGGTCCGGCATATGCTTCGCCTATGGTGATGAGTTCTACGGTTGTTCCGACGACTACTCGACCGGGTTATTTGTCGGATATTGTTCCTACATTGGTTATCCCGTCTCTATCACTTGGTTTCGGGTTTGGGGCCAATGTTAAAGTTGAGTCTGCGGATACTGCAGCGAATGATGCTGCTACTACTGCCTTCACTAGTTCCACCACTAGTTCGACGCCGACTCCGACGCCTACCACTTCGATTGAGTTTAATCCATTTACTGAAGAAGTGATCTATCTGCAACAGGAGGTCGTTGTTATGATTGATGAGGATGGGATACCTTATGCCACTAGCACGGGCGCTGCGCGTGTTGTTTCGACGGGCACGACTACAGCTACTGAGACTTCTACCGTTGTTTCATATGTCGCAAGAGACAGTATCCCGGAGGATTCTGAAGCGATCGATTACAACCTGGGACATGCGCGCAGACATGTCCACCACCATGGCCACTTGCACAAGAGAGGATACTAGACCGTCTCAAGCACTAGCAGATCGAGTCTACTCTGGGCGTACTACGTTTTCTACTGTCCTGCTGGCTTATTGGACTGTGGCCAGGATTTTTATTCGTGTACATGCTTTATTCCGCCTATATCGGATGGTCTACTGGTAACTGTGATCTTGTCGGTGATATATCATCATTCTTGTTATTTAAAAAAATTCAACACTACCTGATCAAACCCTTTCCTATTCTGCGTGTTCGTTAGTTTGGGCATGTTGCTGTACGTACCGAAGTCTAGGTCGCGGGACGACTTGCCCGGTCTACTACTTCGTCTTGTTGCTGGTCACCACAAATATTCCAGAGTTGAAAGACCGAAGGATTCTTCCAACCTTTGCGACAGATTGTCTTCTCGGAGCTTACCCCCCGAATTTGAAGCCTGTATTTAGGGGTTAGTAACTGAAGTACGTGCGAAAGCCAAGCCCTGTGACACTGCCAATATGAAGCTAATAAGGCTAGCGTCACATTCGAACGCGTGTTGTTTTCAGAGTACGAGAGAGGACTCTGTTTGTTTCCTGACAAAGTCTGCCGAATTCATATTCATTGTTGCGCCCCGGGCAACTGATATTGTCTCTTGCTTATCCCAAGCTGTCGAGACAAGAGTGAGGTCTTACTTAGCCTTCCCATATATCTGCGCAAAATCTGCATGTTAGACGTGAATCATATCGTCGTAAATTATTTTGACAATCCAATTTCCCAATCATCCAGCAACCGCGATATCTTCTTGAACGAAACAGGTTTCGTGAGGAAGACATCCACTCCGCACTCCACTGCTTGTAACTCGTCACGCAGACTACTAAGGCCAGTTAATGCGATAACCTTGGCCGGAACGCAGCCATCCCGTTCTCTTTCAATCGCACGTATTGCACGAGTCGCTTCAAACCCGTTCATGACGGGCATAGACATGTCCATAAAAATGAGGTCATACCCCGGTAACTTCTGCGCAACCAGGTTGACGGCTTCCCTACCATTCTGTGCCGTGTCAGCGATGATGTTCCGTTTTTTCATCAAAGTTCCTATAAGCCGGAGGTTGATGTCATTGTCATCGACCAGCAATATTCGGGGTTTGCTTTCGTTTCCAGGCGAGGAGTCAACAGGAGCTGAGCCGATGGGGGGAGAAATGGAGGAAGCGGAGGAGGGTGCGTGAGGGCTGGAAGATGTACTTCCAGATGTGAGGCGAGTAGAGCCGTCTGTATCTGAAGTCTGGCCAGAAAGATTACGTTTCGCAGGAGACATAACCCGGCCAGCGGAACCTGACATAGGATTGGATAATCCAACACCAGGAGGTCTTATACTTTCAAATGACGTTGATCTGAAATTCTCAGTTGATGGCCTCGGAACTGAGAACTTTGGTCGCTCAGATAAAACAAATTTCGGCTCAGAAGGGTCTAAGCACGGCGCAGGAGATGCCGGTTTTGGGTCAAGGCAGCTCAAGATTCCTCTAGCGAGCTTCTGTGGACCACATGGTCGACGAATGGTCTCCACGGAGTTAGCGAGATGCGACCATCGCTTCCTAGATCTACTCAAGCAGTCCATTTCGGTGCCGAAAATGAGGATGCTTGGCAACGCGGCGTGCAAATGCTGAAGTTCTTCAGCAGACAAGTCGCTCTCATTTGCAAGTAGAACATCGATGTGTTCATCGGCGGACCAAGACACCAGCTTCAAGCCATACCAGTCTGTGATATACCGAGCAATTGAAGACCAGAAGTGATGGCCATCAATATGAGAGGGATTCATCCCCCATATCGCGACACGTTTTCCGGTAAAGTTCAGTTGAAGCAGTTGGGAGGGCTCAGGAAACTTTTCCTGCTCCGAGTTCTTGGCGCGAGGTATTGATGAAAGGCTCTTCTCTCCCACTGGACGTTCGAGGGGAAAAGTCACCTTAACAGTGGTGCCTTGGCCTACTCGGCTTTGGATTCTGATGTTTCCATTGAGTGTTCTCACAATGCCTCGAACGATTGATAGACCAAGGCCAGTACCCACCGAAAGAGTATCTTCTTGTGCGAATGGGGTATATAGACGTGTCTGAAGAAACTCATTTGAGATACCTTTACCGGTATCTGAAACAGTCAACGTCACAATGTCCTCAAGACCCTGACGACGAGTACGACCCTTTGAATTCTCAGTTGCCTGGATTGAGACAGAGACCTGGCCTTTTTCTGTATATTTCAGGGAATTGCCGAGAAGGTTCATTATAAGACGCCTCAGTGAGCCGGGTTGAACATTGTAACACCAGTCATTGTCACTAACATTAACAATAACCTCCACATCTGGATTCGTGCTAACTTGGTTGTTCTCTCGGGATGACTTGGGTGACAAATCCGGTGACTTCCCTAGGGGTTGATTGATTGGCGTGGCTGATTTTCGGACATGGGGATGCCCCAAGCACACGCTATCCACAACTTCCTCTGCTAAAATGGCAACGTTCGTTGAGACATGGGGATCCATTCGCGCTTGAATTTCGTCTGGGGGTTTTGGTCTCCATGGATCTTTTTTGCGTTTGGACCTATTTTTTTGTCTCTCCAAGGACAATATCTTGCTGAAATCCAAAACTTGGTTCATCGTATCCAAGAGGGTCCGGCCGCATGCATTTACGGTATCGAGAAGAGACTCTTGAAAGTCGTCCAATTGAGTCCCACCCAAGAATTCGGTGGCCGCTAAGACACCATGTAATGGGCTACGCAATTCATGAGATATAGTACTTATGAAATCTCCCTTTTGACGGTCCGAAACAACTGATTCAACACGGCCATATTCAGTCATCATGGAAGAAGCGAAGCCAAACATCGAGGTCAAATCGACTGCCCGACTAAAGACGCGTGTAGGCTGAGAAGTCCAAGAGAAACACCCTGCAAACCACTGCGCATTAGTGGCGTTCCACAATGGAACAAACATGACCTGAGTCGCATCAGGGAAGTAGGCTTTCAATTTGCTGGCCTCCAAGGCCCTGGATGATTGATTGTATTTTCGCGAGGCGCCAACGGACTGCTCTTCATCCGAAGTTGATAAACTCCCGTCACGATGGAATGACCAGAGCCTACCTTTGGGATAGCGGCGAGATAATTGGGCTAAAAAGGCATTCTCGAGTTTGGCTGCTGGATGTGATATATCAGGACCCGTCTGATATGAGAACGGATCCTCTCTGGTGGACAGCGCAAGAACAGAGCTTGAAGTCTTGCTATCAACGGACGACGTATCCCCAGAAGACGAATAGCTACGGGCGCCGAGATCTGACAGGTCATCCGCAGTCTCCAAAAGCATCACACCTCCAGCACCGTCCAGGTCCAGGCTTTGCCGTAGGAGGTTCGCCGCTCGTTGAAATAACCAATCGGTGTTACTCGAGACCATCGAGCCACTATCGGTCTGTTTCGAGCTTTGCGATGATGGCGCAGGACTAGCTGACATGCCAACCCTCAAGTCCTCGGTTAAGCTTGGACTCGGAGCTCGAACTTCGTCATATTGAATGGGCATATCGTCGATCTCGGACTGTGCCACGCGAATGTTGGAACCGCTATTTTGAGAGTTTGCGGATCGGCTCGCCTTGCGATAAGGCGATGTATACGACTTTGAGCTGTGACTTAGACTGTGCGAGCGAGTAGAGGGAACATGATCCGCGAAGCTGGATTTACCGTCCACAAAAAGACGGAGACCTCGTGATAACCGCGAGGCACGGCGTCCTTCAACAGCTTGGCGGCTGACCTGTAAGTAGTCCATTACCATAGCTGCGACCGTCCCAAGTATATCCTTCTCAACGTCATTCAGCCCTTCACGCGGTTCGCTATCCAATATAAACAAGCATCCCAGATTGATGTTGCTGTCGCTCGTTAAGGGCGTTCCGGCATAGAAACGGGAATGTGGCTCACTTTGTACGAAGGGGAGCTGTCTAAAACGTTCATCTTGTTCAAGGTCGTTGACGATGAGAAAAGGATATGTGCCATCCTGCTGTTGGTCCGACTGGATATTGACTGTTTCCTGTTTGAAGAAACAAATCAGTATCAGAGACATGTTGGGTACATCGTAACGTTGATAGATAGGTCAGATATTACATGACAGATGTTCCAAGTGTTTGATAGCGTGGACGTTCCGGCAAAAAGGTTGTCACCCTTTTCACTGAATAATGTCGAGCTTCCCACGTTGGTCGTTTTCGTGGCTTCCGCTAATATGAACTGTGAGTCGCGGTTCAAGATTCTAAGAGGAATAGGTTAGACTAAAGTTCTCACAAGGCAAAAGGTAAACTTACGTTATGAAAGCACGTTGTGCATTCAGGCGCAGAGCTGCTAGCTGTGCAAATGATGTCAAAGTCGTATTCGGGCTGTACAGACGACCAGCTTCGATTGAGTGTGTCTCGAAGATCTCGTCATCTAGAACAGAATCAACGGAGACTGTAGCTGTGGACAGGCCAATTGTAGTGGTCAAATCGTCTTCAGGGGGCCATGTTGCATTTAGCGCTGCGGGGTTTGCAGGTTGGAAGTACCGATAGACTTCGCGAGTTTGACGGTCTGCTTCATGGTCACACAGAATCTGCTCTGTTGAATCATCCATGGTTGAAAGAGGCCCATGTGGCTTGATCGACCTCGAAGGCTAGATGTGTGG
The DNA here is from genome assembly GCF_028827895.1 of Penicillium longicatenatum. Lineage (NCBI taxonomy): Eukaryota > Fungi > Ascomycota > Eurotiomycetes > Eurotiales > Aspergillaceae > Penicillium > Penicillium longicatenatum. Next base: position 1,390,767 of record NW_026643120.1, on the reverse strand, counting down.
AGAGCCGTTGTTTGGGGAGAGGGGAGGAAAAATAAAAAAAATGATGAATGTTGGTTGAAAGATTTGGGCGGAATGGGGGAACGCGTAGCGGCTTGCCGATCCAGTGACCCAGATTTCGGTGACGTCACCCCACTTTACCCGTGCGGGTAGATGGACATTCACATCGCCTCAAATGGATTTCTAAGGCAAGCAAGTTTTTCCTCCTATTATACATGTGTAATTCATACAACTAATGTACCTTATGTCTAGAATACCACACATGTGTCATTATTGACAATCTCCCAGAGGAATTCCCATGGGCTGGCTAGTCCCACCCGCCCCACTTCCATGGTCCCTGGTCCCCCGGGTTTTGTGGCTTATCCGCATGGATCCAGGAACCCCATATAATTGGCGATTCGGATCGCACCTAGAGTATTCGTAAGCTGGGGTGTTCTTTTCCTAGTTAGAAACAGTAAGATGTACAGTGATCGCTCCTCATTCACTTGATACACTCTAGACCGAGCGGGGCTATACTCGACGGCGCGGGACCTTTCTCACCGTCATCGATAAGCCTTATATCCATGAGACCCCCTCTAAAAATCGTGACAAAGCTATTCTCATCCAAAGTAACCGTTCAGCCAATCACCGATGCCTTGAATAGCAACTCAAGTGCCGTCGGCGATTTTTTTTTTGTTTTTCTTTTTTTCTGAATTTTGGCCTGGACTGAAGGCGGATGGTGGCGATGATAACCCCAGATAGCCTCCAGGTCCGCATCGTTTGCGGATAGATCGATGGTCACACGTAAGGGGCGTTCCCGTCCTCGCCGCCACCGGATAGCACCGATAGCTTATCAGGCGTGCGCCGGGCCTTTTGTCTCCGGTCGCTTCGAATTACGCTGGAATTCATCTGCGATAACAACATCATAATCTTGACCCTGCCCAGGTAGCGATGCCCATGGAAACTAGCGCATTCGTATACAGACTAGTCGAGGACAGCGATGGCTGCATAAGCAAATCATGAATATATCTCCACCATCGGTCACCTTCTGTACAGTCTTGAAACTATGGAATTTCCGAAAAGAATTCTTCAGATGATGAGATCGGATGGGGTATTGGTGTCTGCGTACTGATACCCCAGGTACGGTCCAGGTTGAATCTTCTGAACTCGACTGAGGTTAATAGAGGTATCGGCCAAAGCAACATGTTGGGCTATGTCATCTTTCTTGGCAGAAGTCCATTTTACCTTTTCAGAGAGAGCGGATTCAGGCCAAGGATTTCAAGCCCGGCTGGAAAGACGTTCAATGAAACCTGCCAGGGCACGACAGCACTCTTGGTCTTTTCCTCAAAGGTATGGTAGCAAAGAGCGCCCCGAGAGCATGGACCAAGGATGGCGTTCCTGATAATCATTGATAGCAACCAATAAACCATTAGTGACGCGGTGTAATCTTTGATCGTCCAGGCTACAAGTATGCTCCGGGAGGCAGATCGACAAGAGGCATAAAAATGTAAGGTTGAACGACAGCACATTGTCTTAAAATCAACATGATACAAGTCTAGAATCTATTCTAAAGCACTGTGACTATCGTTCTGGGCCACATTTGATGGAACCAAACGTGCATTAACCTCAGACCATCTCAGCTGCTGTCTCAGAGCGCCAGTCTCACTTTCGATGCTGGTCATGCATAATTTTTTTTCTCCTGTACGACACACTGTGCAAGGGAAAAGGAAACACAGAAATGACTCCACACAGTGTAAGAATCACCGTCGAGGCCCCCTAAAAGTGGAAGAAGCTCATCTCAACTCGAATTTGAAGCGTACGTACCCGTCTTGGTCAACCCATTCCATGTGCTGATATCATCCGGCAACGAACCAAACCAAATTTTAGTGTCGTAAAGTGCTTCATCTTCTGCAGAAAAAACTACGAGTGTAGGTAGTACATGAGATCGTATAAGCTGCAGCGAACTTATCTTCCACCAATAAATCCATAGCTGAAGCTGTTTGTCCATCAGACTGTCACAGCAGAACAGGGATAACGCGGGAATCTAGAGCCTTTAAGTTGAAGAAAGCTCTCGACCTCAAACACTAAGCTTAGGTGAATGATCCCGCTATTGCGTCGCCATTGCTATTTTTATGGAGATTTTTACCACACCATCTTGGAATTTCCACTATCTGCTCGATGGGTTACATGGTGATATCTTACTTCGTCGTAGTTTCAGTGTCTCTGATGATGCTGTCATGCAGAGCTACAGCTACGATGTTTCTGATGAGATTTTCGAACCAGGTCTAGAAGGTTGCAATGGACCGGCATCTTAGTGATATACGAAGCTAACAATGCGGTATAAAAGCACATCATAATCTCGAGAGAAAGAACCGGATCATAAAAAGCTCCTATTCAACAAAACTTCATTCATCTTCCGAGTCTAAGTAACCTGTCTTTCAACAGCTTTCAATCGCAAAAATGGGTTTCCGTCAGATTTTTGTCACTTTCTTGTTCTACGTCGCTGTAATGGCGATTCCCCGCGAGACCGCGATAGTCGACCCAGTGCGGCAAATGGCAGCAATCACGGAAGCAGCTGCTCCAGAACCGACTGTAGCTCCAAGCCTTCATTGCACTGACGGCTCGACAGTCTTGCACACGACGGACTGCACGATGGGTACTCCGGTATCCTACTGCTTCAAGAAAGAGCCCCCAATGAAGTGCGATAAAGGCTTCTTCCCGTCAGTCTGGCATCCGGATCATTGCATGGAGCTATCGACTTGCTATGCACTCGACGCTGCGTGGATCACGACGGAGTGTTCGAATGGGGCGATTCCGTACACGACGAAGACGCTTTACGATGGAATGCTCGCTGGAGGTTCTTCAACTGTTGTTAGTGGTAAGTACTGACTTTGGCTGACTTTGGCTCTTTCTCTTCTTGTGTTGATTGTATTATCTAGCCGTTTCTTGCTCCTGCGCAGCCGATCAATGGTACAGTACGACCATGCTGGCCGGATCCTCGACAATCAATACTTTCTGTATGCCCTATCAGTCTTGCCCGCCTGGTATGACTACTTCCATTAGTATTAATGAGTACTGCGCCACGGCCACGGCGGATGTTTGCCGTGACGTCCCTGCTAAGACGTCTTACTGTCAGTGCGCTGACCCGACTGAGACTCCTGTTTATCCTGACCAGGCTGGTGCGGCGGCTATTGGATGTAAATAAGGTGGCTTGTATTTGGAAGGTGGCTTTGTGGTAGTTATGAAGGGTCCACAGATGGGGATATCATGTTTCGAAACAGAGGAAAATAATCTTTAAAGTTTCCAGGCATCTCGTATGTTTCAAGCAATCATGTTGGTAATAAGCGATGACAATCATTAATTTACCAGTGGCTTACTCTCCTTGAATCTCATTATTCTTACTTCACAAGTTTTGGAAGCCAATGCAGAGATATTTTGGAGTCGGGCTATCATGTAGTTAGGCAGCTGTTGGAGTCTTATGATTCCATACTCCTGATAGGTCAATCATACTGCTTTTGGCTCCTGTTCTTTCTTCCTCTTTGACATCCCACAGTGCATTATTATCTGTTTCACTTGTTCCTGGTATACGTACATCTCATATGTGGTTACTCATGTGCTTTCCCGTCTTTTCCATTTCTGGTTTTGTCTCCTCTGATATGTTCTCGGCTGTTACACTAATACTTTGGAAGGCGTAGGAACATTAACTCTGTCAGTTCAAGTCAATTGAGAACGAAATAATCCGAATCAAGTCCTTTTGTTTTGGCGCATCATTCCCAGCCTTAGATATCTATATATTTAGAGCCTTTTTGTCTTTCATATCATATCTTTCGTCATTATTATACCTACAATTGCTCCCTTATGGTCACACCCTGCCACAATTGCGGCATTCTCACTCAACGACCATTCCAACTTGGCTATCTACACTACACCGTGCACGGGTGTGGTGTAGCTTGGTGTTATTATTGTGGAGAAGCATGCCATAAGGCTCAATTGATCAACAAGAGAAACTAAGCAAGGACATCTAAGGTGGAATAGTCTCGGATCGAGATTTATACGTTGCTCTGGGAGACACTAACATTGCAGATATCGAGCTAGGAGAATACCAATAACGAACTTAGCAATGGAAAGTACGTGGTATCTTGTACATTACTTAAGTTTTGGGGAGAAGTGGCCGAATAGTACCCAGTAGTCAACCGTGGACACGTTAACTATCCTTGACCCATCCGGCATACTCCACAACCCCAGGAAGTCATGAAGCTACGCAGCGTTATAAGTAGTTGTAGCTTCGTACTTTATGAGAATCTATCTCGTTAAATTCTGTAGAGTAAGGGATCTGATTGTTTCAATTGATGTCTCCTATAAATGCTGATGCAGATTTACAGATAGGCTATCAAAGAAGATATCAAAGTCCAGGAACAATCCCAACATTACGCCGCAATGACGAAATGAAAGGAATGGATTTCAAAGCAAAGGAAATTAGGCAAAATCTAATGGAACAGAGTTCTGCATACGATAGGTGGAGTTGCTTCGGCGTCTCAATGAGGGAAATGAGGGTCCAGTGCCATGTGGCCCGTGCATGACCCCCGCATCGGCCCGGATATAACGCATTTAAGAGACCGAATCCGCTCTAATTACTCCCCTCACCTCATTGTATTTTCTCTCTGGCTTTTTCTCTTCAATCTCCCTTTTCTCATCTGTCTCACCTATCTTACCTTCAATCTTACTTCTAAATCCCATCAAAATGTCTGACGCTCTTCCTGAGATGGAGTACCGCCACCTTGGCCGGACAGGACTGAAGGTTTCTGTCATTTCCCTGGGTAGCTGGCTCACTTACGGTGGCCATGTCGGCAACGGTGAGTAACGCAATGATATGAATGCTTCCCATCTAATACAGGAATAGAAATTGCGTTCGACTGCATGAAGGCTGCGTATGATGCTGGCATCAACTTCTTTGATACCGCCGAGGTTTACTCTGGTGGCCAATCCGAGATTGTCCTCGGAGAGGCAATTAAGAAATTTGGCTGGAAGCAGAATGATCTTGTGATCTCAACCAAGGTATTAATCAACCCGTGCTTATATCCACACCATTCAATTCTGATCCTTAACTAGATCTACTGGGGCCGCGCCAACGCCGCCAACCCTGCCAAGCCACTCAATAACAACGGCCTCTCAAGAAAGCACATTGTCGAGGGCATGAACCAATCCCTCAAGCGACTGGACCTGCCATACGTAGACATTGTTTACGCCCACCGCCCAGACCGCGACACTCCAATGGAGGAGGTCGTCCGCGGCTTCAACTATCTCATCGACAACGGCAAGGCCTTCTACTGGGGAACATCAGAGTGGTCCGCAAGCGAGATCTCAGATGCCTGGCGCATCGCTGATAGATTGGGTCTCGTGGGCCCCGTCGTTGAGCAGCCACAATATAACCTTCTTGCACGCGAGCGCGTGGAAAAGGAATATCGCTGGCTCTACGATGCCCACGGACTGGGCCTTACTACCTTCTCGCCGCTTAAGGGGGGTGTCTTGACAGGCAAGTACAATGGGACTACGGCGCCACCACCGGGTTCTCGGCTAGCAGAGTCTGAAGATGGATATGTGAAGGGTCTGCGCAAGACTGTTGGTGACGATGCGTGGACCAAGCAGTTGGAGCAGACGGCTGCTTTGAAACCTATTGCTGATGGTCTGGGCATTACCACTGCTCAGCTGTCTCTGGCGTGGATTTTGAAGAATCCCAACATCTCTTCCATGATAACCGGTGCTTCGCGGCCAGAGCAGGTGCGGGATAACGTGCGTGCTTTGGCCTTTGTTGATAAGTTGACACCCGAGGTGTTGGAGAAAATTGAGAAAGCAGTTGACAACCAACCGGCTGAGGAGAAGCGCCGATTCTAACAAGTGAAAGCCTTGAACATGGGAGAATATATAATGGAGGTGATTACCTGCTGGATGAAAAGTTATATCGAGTCTTATGCTTTAAAGCCTTGAACATATCCCGAATAGATGCCGGCTACCTCATTCTCCCCATATGTTTTGCTAATGGGTTATGATCTTCAAAAATTCCAAATGCCATATTCGCCTATAACAAGAAGCAACACGAAATCAAATGCACTTTCCACCATCAACAACCATCTCCGTACCATTGATAAAGCTACCCTCATCACTGGCAAGATACAAGCACATATTGGCAATATCATCTGCCTCGGTAAGACGTCCTAGGGGCACATTACCAATGAACTTCGTCCGATTCTCAGGCGTATCTTCCATGCCCGTAAACATAGAAAAGAGTCCAGTTCCAGACAGCAAAGGCGCAACAGAGTTCACACGAATATTGTGCGGACCATATTCCGCTGCAAGACCCTTGGTAGCCTATATAGAAAATCAACACTGCTCCACCGGCCAATTGAAGAGGAAAGCAAACTCACATTTGTGACTGCTCCCTTGGATGCATTATACCACACCAGCCCCGGCCGCGGCCGACTCGCACCCGTAGAAGAGATGTTGATCATCGACCCCCCAGACCCCTGTTCGATAAAACGAGGAAGAACGATCTTTCCAGCCAAATAAATACTCTTCACATTGACACTGAACACACGCTCGAATTCGTCATCGGTCACCTCAATCGTGGGCTTGTATAACGATTAGCAACAACACTCTCTTATCTCATACTCAAGCAACTTCGAACCCACCTTGTTCCGGTATGTAGTGCCAGCATTGTTAACCAAAATGTCCAATCGTCCAAATTTGGAAAACGCAATGTCAACAACTGTCTTCCAGTCATCCGCCTGTGTCACGTCCACGCGTTGGAAGATCAGGTTTGCGGGGTTCAGCGAGGCTACTTTCTCGCCTCCTTCGGTGTTGATATCGGCGACGATTACTTTGGCGCCTTCTTCGCCGAAGCGACGGGCAATTGCGGCGCCAAATCCGGAGCCACCTCCTATATGGTGGTTTTATGAGCATTGGGTACATGCAGCGCAGAGCTAAGGTAGATGCGAGACCTTACCGGTGACGATGGCAACTTTGCCTTGAAGTCTTGAGCCTTGGGACATTTTGGGAGAATTGTACGAATCTTGTGGTGTAATTTTTGAATGCTGTGGACGAAAGAAGTGCTTTGGGAAGCTGGAAGGAATTTAAATGTTAAGATGGTTCTGCAGAGATGCCCAGGTGAGGGGGCTCGGTAGTCAATATGTCGGCGTGAATCCCGTTGTTTCCCCGCATTGGCCGCTTTGCTGATACAGCCGTTATGCTCGGGAAACTATAAACCCCTGAGACTAATTTTAGCTCCACAAGCTATGAGTATTTCAATTTAAAGACTGGCTCAACTAGTGTACTAGGTACTAGCCCGAGGTCGCAAACTACGATACATCCCATCTACTATACTCACGATCTCGGCTATCAGATACATGTATAAATCAAGTCCAACAAAAGAATTCCAAATTGATTCACTGAAACTAGTAAGAGCAAGGATCACAGTCTGATTCTAGCTAAGTTGATGTCCTTTCGCTGGTATTATCCAGATCAAGTTCTAACGGTAAGGTCTCAGAACGAGGCTTGAGTAAAGCCCCGAACACCCGTCAATCGTGCTGCAATGCCCTCGGAGAAGCACAGGTACCCATGGTCTCCGAACAATGATCAAATGATCAAAAAATGGCAAACTGCAACGATGTTGTCAATTAAGACGATTAGCCAAAGTAATTTTCCGCAGGCGCGGCGAGGAAACTAAAACACGCGCCAAAAGCGAGGGAGGCATGGACGAGAAGGGTGGACCGGGTGATATGCTCGTATCACGTCCGGTCGGCATTTGGTTCGCCCTGAGTCGAGGATTCGATTTCCTCGACTGTTTCGTTCGCACCCTTCGAGTCGATGAAATGCGTGATCCGCTCATTCGGGAGCCAGGCGCTTTCTGGCATGATGAAGTAGCAGACCAATGCAATGATGGTGACACCTCCCATGATGATAGGGGCATCTGAAATAAGTTAGTTCGAGGAACACAAATACGGTGATATGGAATACGAACAGTTTAGGTTAGCCCCGGTGACGGGCCACTCATATGGCGAGAATAGGACGGCCACGACCCATCCATTCCAGAACACACCGATGAACTGGAAGGGCTTGCTCCACCGACCAAGGCTCCATTTGGGCTTGGGGAAGCGCGTGGGGGTACAGAATAGGCGACCGAGGCAGATGAGTCCGTAGGCAGCGGCGCTGGGAACACCGGCCGCCGAAACGAGAGAAGTGAAAGCCACGTTTGAGGGCAAGATGGTGCAAGTAACAAGGGCTGCGACGCCCCAGACTACGATGACGGCATTGCGCGGCTGGCCGTCGTGAATTTTGGAAACCCAGCCCGAGAATGGGAGGACACCATCACGAGCGACGGCGAAAACGAGACGAGAGGCGGCAATTATGGCAATCGCAGTGTTCTGAAAATAGTTAAAATATAGACATTCTCGAAGGCATCTCGGATCTTACCAGCCAGAGCGCGACGATGCAGACAACGTTCATGAAGACGTGACCGCCCTTGCCCAAGACAACCGCGTACAGTGGCACAAAAGGTTGTGGGGAGCCGAAGCTCATGAGGACATCGGCGGTAGGCTAGATGAGAATTAGTAGAGTCCGAGTATTATTGCTAATGATGGGCTTGGTACTCACCGAACAGAACAAGAACAGGATGATGGTAGCCAAGCCACCAATACCACTAGCGACGGTACTCCAGAAGATACCGCGGGCCGCAGTGACCGAGGCATTCTTAGTCTCTTCGGCAACGTGACCAGAGGCATCGAAACCGATCAGGATACCGGCCGTGGCCAGGTAGGACAGACACCAGTTCCAGCCTTCGGGAGCGCCGGTGCCGTTGTAGGTTGTCATGAAAGCCTCGTGGGCTGAGCGGAAACCCCAAGTGTTGGCGGCACCAATAGGCAACCAGATGAGGTTGAGGAAGAAGTCCAACATGACAAACCCAGCGGACACCCAGAAGACATATCTGAAGTAGCGAGCTGAAGGATTTGCGTCAGTAAAGATGATAGATGATACCAGAAAAAGCCGAGCTTACGAGGCATGAAGTTCAGAAGGGCAGCTAGGGCAAGCAGGAGTTCAGTGCAAATCCATTGCACAGCACGGAACTTAACACTGTCGGTGTCTTTGGGGAAGTCAACGTTAAACACGGTGAGTTCCTAGGAAATGTCAATATTAGCTAATCACTGATCGGATCATTTGAGACATACAGCAAGCATGTAGTTCGCGGCAGCTTGGGTGTTACTGGCGCAGAAGGTGGTCCATGCTGTGGTACTCCACCATGCAACAATGAATCCCAGCAGACGGCCATAACGAGGGCCACCGGCTTCCGCCGCCCACAGGTAAATCGAACCTGCAGAGGGAGAAGCCGAGCACACCTCGGCAATGACAGCGGCCGTGATAAAAGTGAAGACCAGAGTGACCAGGTAACTAGTCCAGTAAGCTAGGTTTCCACCTGCCGCAATACCGGTACTATAAGTGACGCGCACACCACCGACGAAGTAAAGCGCAGCTACAAAAATTAGCAAAACTCCGCATCAAGAAATCTTCATGCTATTGCTCACCAAAGGTAGTTGCAAAGTTCTCAAAGAGCGTATAAGTCCGATGAAGCACCTGAGCCGAAACAGTTATCAATTGCCGATCATAGAAATCGTGTATCAGATAGGCTTGATCCCTACCGGCTTATATCCCATGGTTTGCTGCAATAAAGTTAGTCTATAACTCCGAAAGATAGTGAGCTAGGCATATGTGCAATTGCAGCTACTTACCAGCAAAGCCGCATCATCTTTGGCCCCATTTTCGTTCAGATCGCCCTCACCAGCGACATGCAAGTCTTCGCGACCGTCGACCACAAGGTTCTCTTGCGCCATACCCGCGAATAAAGGAGTTTCCTGATGACCTAATTACGAAGGAAAAAACTCGCAAGGCTGAAAATCGGGATAATGTTGGTTTAACAAGGTTATCCTTGCGTTGCAGATCGAATACAGAATCAAAAGTCAAAGATGAAAATTTCCCCGATTGACATCGGCCCAGAGTATGGTTCCGTTTCGCGCCCCGGTCAGGAACAACCCCACCGAACGGGAAGATTAGGGAGCCCACTGCAGTAGCCTATCTTGGAAAAGCTCAGGGGGAGTTATCACCCGCAGGTCTTTGCTGCTGAGTTTGAGCTTGTTTCCCTGCAGTAAGCCCAGTTTCGAGCTTCGATTAGATCCCACGTTACCTGGAGATCAGTCAAGATGATGGTTACAAGAGCTGGGAATAAGAAATAAGCGTTCACTGCGTTCCGATTTCCGAAGCAATGTGTTGGAATCCCGGAGCTGTCTGGTCCGTCCAAAGCTATGTCTTTTTTTTCTTGATTTTTTTAAGGCGCCGACCGCGTCTAGCCTGCTTGGTGGAAACTTAGACGGTGGATGAGAGGAGCCGGAGGATCTGAATGCTAACCCGTGGTTCGCGGCCTGGGAAAGGTTCCATGATTTCAGCGGGGACGCATCAGAGTGGAGAGGAGGATGGCGCAACATTTCCCCAAGGGAAAAAGCAAGTTAGAGCTCGTTGCTGATTCGTGGTCATGAAGCCCACCAAAAACCGGTTGAATACGGGCCCCACTTGGGACCCGCGTGAGCTTTCCTGGAGCGAACCGTGCATTGCACGGGCTGATATTTCTGAGACTGAGACTATTCGAACATGAAAAGAGAAGGCTGATCATATCATAAAATTCGTAAATTGGTATTCATGGCATGAGTATGAAGGTATATGCAAAAACTATGTGCATGGTTGGAGGCTCTCCAATGCGCTATCGTACGTGATGCAAGTAATGTGTGCTCGAGATTCAGAGGTCGTCCGAAGGGGCCTGCCCGTTCAAGTTTGGTGGGTAACTCATAGATCAGGGTAGGAGAATATTCGACTGAATTTCATCCAATGTCTCGGTCCAACCTTCAGGGAAAGCCCGTCGTTTGAACCACACTCCCTCTAGTAGTTCTAAGCCCTTGTCGACATTTTTGAAGCCAAAACGCTTCAACTCCTCCATTGTTTGGCGAACGTATTGTTGTTCGTCTTTTTTGCGCGTTTCCTGTCCAGCGATGAAGAGGGGCCATAGAACGGCTAATTGGCCAACGCCCTTGGATAACTTGCGGATCAAGGTGAGAATGCGGGTGATGAGCATATCCAAGTAAGTTCGATCAGTGATCCAATTCGGTCGACCCGTACCAGCAATTTGATGTAGATGCACGAAGGTCGCCTTCTCATAAGCCTCAACGCATCCAACATACTCCAACATATCGGGGAAAGGAAATTGGCGCAGACTTTCATCGTCGAGTTCCATATCACCCAGGAGCTGGAGGCTAATTGGCGTGCTAGCCCGCCACACCACCAATCGGTTGAAAATATCTTTATAAACCATGTCTTGCTGGTCGGGGGGCATCCATTGTTTATCACGAGCGAGAAGACTAATCGATGTCTGAACCTCCATCATTCCTGACCATGCGTGTCGCAATTCAACTAAGCGCGGATTGTCGGGCATTGTGGATGATGATAAGCTAGGTGTCCCTAGGTTGTATTCCCATCCGCCTCCAAGGGTCTTCCAATAATTCCCTTCGACAACGGTACCACCGGGGGTAGCACATGCACCAGCCACATCGAGGTAGGACAGCAAAGACACAAGGAATGATCGCAGAGGATGATTGGACTCAGCAATCCTCTGATCTTCGCGAGTGGAGGTACCGCCAGTGTGGGGGTAGAAAAGAAGGTTATAGATCTCACGGGCACCCTTAAGATGCACGGCCCAGTTATGGTTTTGGGAGTCCATCATCTATTAGTTTGTCAATAAAATGATCCCATTTGACTAGCTTTCTCGATTGATCGACAAACCTCGAAAAGACAGAGCAATAAACAAGTAGCAAAGTCGGTCATTCCTAGTTGTTGGCTCGGCCGAGCATACCGGCTCCGGAAAATTTGTACGACTTCACCATATTTACTCATCGCCTGCTGGATATGCGAAATGCGCTGCCGCCCAGCAGAAGTATTGGCCAAATGTAACGCGCCCAAAGCTTCCATGGCACCCACCATGGAAGGGGACGAGCGCGCGAAATCAGGAAAGTGCCTTCGATAAGGATTGGTGTTGATAGAATTATCGTAAATAATAAGGAGGGTGGACACCTGGTCGATAAAATGGGTGAAGTAGCGATCATCCGTGGTTTGAACACACGCGGGCACGCGGTTTGCCGGCATCGGTTCGTGGTAACAAAATTTGACCTGCGATTGTTGCGGTAAAGTAGTCGGCGAAACCACAACAGCTTCCCATGGCTCATGCACTTCCTCCTTCTTTATAATGAGGGTTCCCGTACCCGGAATCGGCTGGCTTGGATTCGACTCTTTCTTCTTCCGCTTCTTGGGTGCTTTTGTTGGCGGTGGTTCCTGGGTTTGTGTGGGGCCATAGACCTTAAAGGTCATTCGGCCCTGCGTCCCATCACACTCGAGTCCCAGCCTCGTACAGTTTTTGCAGGAGGGGGAAGCTTCGTCGCAGCGAACATGACGGCGACGACAGGTAGAACAGCCTGTGAATCCTCGGTGGTGCCAGCGGCGTACTCGTTTACGGGGCGGGGCGGGCTGGTGGGAATCAGGCGACTCAGACGACCCGGACATCACTGGCGCGCCCACGGGGCGAATCTCCATCGGGGAGGGCGACTCGGGAGCGCGCTGCGTGGGATTCAGACATAGGAAACCCTTTTCAAGGTAGCATGGTGAAAGGAATAACTTGAAAATCAAATAGCCACAAGGCTGAGGACTCCAACTGCGCCAAGGGCAGGCATGCGGAACATTATTTGGTGCCGTGGGTGTTGGGGTCGATCATCTCTAGTGGTTAATCATCCAAACTCTCCCCACTCAGCCACGTCGCTAGCTCTCAGACCTTTTGCCTTTTTACAGCTGCGATCAAATCAGATTGAAATTATTGATTGAGGTGCAGGGCTACGTTTTTCTTAACCTGTTTCAGCTGCGACTGGCACGGGTACCGGATAAATTCCGTGCAGATCACTGTGCGTGGCGGCTTCCGCGGTTTTGACCCCAAATCCGCTTACTGCAAAGTTCATCAGGCTTGACTCGATCGGACCTGCATTCATGCAAATACCTCAACTATGATAGGCTGGATTTCTTTGTATCATCGCAAAATTCTAGAGGAGGTAGGCCATCCTTGTCTTCGAAAGTTAATATGGATTGATTCCTTGTCAAATCATCGCCAAGGCTCAAAGATGACACACCCGGCCTACATATTAACAGTCTAGATCTCAGCTCTGGATGGTAATGAATTGATTGACTCGTTGATTGATGTATAAATGTCTACATTGACTCTGCCATGGATTTGTGTACATATGGTCGCTGACTCGCTGTTGTCCAATGGGAGCCCAGTGATTGCACATTACGCCCAACTTAATCTAGGTAGGAAGGCGTTGGAAGAGCGTTTTCAGAGGCTTCTGGTCTCTGTATTTATCATCCGCTTGACTAAGCCAGTATCTCTATATCACTGGATCTATCTTCTGACATTTTCAGTGAACTCTCGGTTTCAAGTTCGCCTATTCATATCTATACTTGGAAATCGCTATACCATACCACTCGAGTCGAGTGGGACTATTTCAAAGAGCTCAACAAGATGAAACAAATGCTTTTTTCCCTACAAAGACTAAAAGACCATTTGCCACTTTGCGCCTTTGTTCCCTTGTCTCTTTGTATCTATATTGGCTATAACAGCGATCCCAACAAGGCTCAAAGACAGTATGCACAAATGTGGCCACTAAGGCTTTTTATGATCAACAGGTCTCATCGAGACATATTCTATTGTTATTCCAACAAAGGCTTGTTTCACTATTTATGGCTCCAAGGTCAAGTCTTCAAGAGATGGGTATAAGAAGGATTAAATCCTCACCGAAGTCAAATCCCATCATCACAACCAACAATCAGAAAGCAAAACAGCCTAAGTCTACCCATTCCATTTTTCGATTCGGTTCCTTCTTTTGAATTACGAGCTAGCACTAAATATAGGTCAATATGCCACGAATTGATCACGCGCACTATGATATCTACATTGCAATATGCAAGGCGCAACCTAGATATCCAACTCATTGGATTCTTCTTCTGCACCACCCAGGTGCAGCACTATGTACATACTTCCATTCTGTTGGTACACCCGGTACTTACGAGCTTGCTATTGAGCCCAACAAGAGATTTGACAGCTGGAGCTTCGAAAGCACAAACTTTCTGGCTCGCATTCCTGCCTCCGCGGGTGCTATCGTCGAGGACCAAGCATACTCTGTGCCAGCGCAGAGCTGCCAATGCTGGTCGTCTTACATGATTTATAGACTGCAGCTTTTGAACCTTATTCCTCAAGGCACTTATGAACACTGGCGGGACTTCCATATGACCTCCCGTCGTGAGGATAGGGGCCCCGGCTGCTTGTGCAATATTTAGTAATCTGACATATCAGAGACTCGGTTTACTTTATTCTTTTCAGATGCAATGTTCCCGAGCTGCTTCCACACGTATGTTCTTTGACTGATTTCTGCTCGGTTTGATTTTCCCGTCCTTGCATAGTGAACGTTTGAACAATGAATGATCTTTCTATCTTTTCTCTTCGTATTTTCGAGGCATCTCTGAATATGTTTGTGGACACAGGCCATTGTAGCCTTCTCAGTATCATGTAGAACAGTAGAGCCTTGACTTTCTTATAGCTATCTGAAAGATAAAGTCGCTGCGTAGCAGGGAGACGCATTAATGATACGATGTTAGAGAAAGTAATGACAGCCAAGGATGCCACTGCATTCTTTTCAAATTTTACCATAGCTGGTGTGTTCTTCCTGACACAGTAATCCTTGAAATGGTTTTGAGTGTGACCGTGAACCCTATTCCGTTCTACTGCGAGGCTTCCAGGCACTGGTGCTAGTGGAAATCGATGGCAAATGGCCGCTATTCTAGAATACGAGCTCGTCTAGCCATAGCGCACGAAATTGCCGAGATGGTGAGGAGCATGGTCTTTGGCTTTCAAGGTCGGCAGATAAAAGCCGACTTAGGCGAACGAATGAGAACCGTTAGCGCGATAGCAGATGTAAACTGTGTCACCAATCTTCAGTCCATGCTTCAAATGTCTACCAACCCCCGCATCGTAACCCCACTTTCAGCCGAGGCATCCTATCCATTTCGCGTATCTTCCACGCAATTTAGTAACATTGCTCGGAGCTTGCCGCACGTCTTCTGCGGGCACAATGTCGTATTTTTCTCTTGGGCCCCTGCCCAGTAGTCCGAGAACTTATATACCCCCATGTCTCTTTCTCATGAAAGACAAGCTTCCGAATGCTCAGCGCCCCCGAAAATTTGCAACTGAAGATTTATAAGACTAATTGGACAATCGGACATTCTGCATATCAAAATGGACCCCATAAATCAACCGGATTCTTGGCAGGCAAGAGTCGCAAGAAAGCGAGAAGATTGCGCCAACAGAATACCATCTGAGTGGAGAGTGTCGGGCCTATTCATGGCCAATTTCGATATACCCTTATCTGATCATAAAAACGACCTCATTCGAAACAAAGTGATTCGTGACTCGGGAATTCTGACAGCCCGCGAGCTAGATATTACCGAAAGATATACGGTCTCTGGCCTGATCTCTGCTTTGGCTACTGGTAGCTTGACCGCGGTTGAGGTGACTTTGGCCTATTGCAAACGTGCTGCCGTTGCCCAACAGTTGGTATGTGGTATCATATGACACCTTTTCTGGAATTTTATCTAACACCTTGAAGGTCTCTTGCCTCGCCGAGACTATGTTTGAGGAGGCTCAGGAGCGAGCTCAATATCTGGATGATCTTCGAGCTCAAGGGAAACTAGCAGGTCCACTCCACGGCCTTCCCATCAGTATCAAGGATAACTTTCACTTCAAGGGACGAGATGCGAGTATTGGGATGGTCTCCTTTCTGGATGATGTGTCTGCCGAAAACTCAGCCCTTGTGAATATTCTTCTGGATCTCGGGGCTGTCCTCTACGTGAAGACAAACGTGCCACAGACAATGATGGTATTTACTCAACCCTTTCTCCAATGATCCCAGGGCCCCAGTACTGATTTTATGCTAGACAGCCGATTCTCACAACAACGTTTTCGGGCGCACTCTGAACCCCTGGAATACCACGCTGGGACCTGGTGGCTCGAGTGGTGGAGAAGGCGCTCTGATCGCTCTTCGTGGATCGCCTCTTGGACTGGGGACAGATATTGGTGGTACGTCAATCTATACAGTAATCCCTCACACCTGTGCTCACAATCATAGGGTCCGTCCGAATTCCCGCTCACTGCTGTGGGACATACGGTTTCAGGCCCAGCGCTTCCAGAGTCCCCAATGGTGGAATGCGCGTTTGCACAACACCGGGCATGAAGTTTGTTCTATCCTGCATCGGTCCGCTTTCATTGGATCTGAATGGGATTGAAATACTTTTCCAGTCGCTTTTCAACGCTCGCCCTGCCAACTACGATTCCAGTGTCCACGATGTTCCGTGGAGACAGGTCAATCCTAAACCAGTTCTCAAGATTGGTGTTGTTCCCGAATCATCAATATTTCCTCTCCATCCACCTATCAAGAGAGTGCTGGCCGAAGCAGTCGATTTGCTGGAATCCCAAGGCCACCAAATAGTCCATCTAGATGAAAAGGATTGCCGAGTTGTAGAGGCAAACGAGATTGCGTGGGGCATATTCAATCTCGATCAGAATGCCAGGAAGCTCATCGCATCAGCCGGTGAGCCTGTTGTCCCGGCTATTGGCCACATTGTGAAGACATTTGAGAGACTTGGCAAAATTATGAAGCCATCCCTACCCGATATGAGCACCCTTGATCGAATGGAGAAGCTAGCTTTACTCAACGTACGACGAGCGGAGCTGCGCGAGGCTTATCGCAAGCTGTGGGTACAGCATGATCTTGATATATGCATTGCGCCTCCGGCTCAGAATACTGCCGTACCGCACGATATGTTTGGCATCGCTCCTTACACCACTTTCTTGAACTGCTTGGATGTAGGTCTTTCCGTTCTATCATATTGAACGTTGCTAATATATCATCTAGTACCCATCATGCATCCTGCCATTTGGAGAAGTGGGCGAGCAAGATGCCGGGAAGACGTTTGAGCTCAAGGAGGATCAAATAGCAGCTGACTGTGAGTCTCTCCTTTCCCAAACTGCCCGGAGAGGATCTTTTAATTTTTTTTTCACTATATAGATAGCTACGATCAGCTCCAAGGTACACCGTGTTCCATTCAACTTTTTACCACCACCCTGCGGGATGAGGAATGCTTGCAGATGGCGAAGCAGATTGACCAGTGCCTGAAGAATTCAAAGCAAGAGCCAGTGAAGAGGGCTTCCAATATTTAGATACATAATATCTGCCTTGGATTTTCTCCAATTTTATCTGAAGTGATTATTGAACAGATGTGAGCTATGAAGTCAATTACCCGGAACATGACGATCCGATTCGGATATGGATAGACCCACCAGTCCCAGATATAAAGGCGCGGGGCATTTAGGTACTGCTTCAATCCAACACCTGAACTTTCTGATAATTAGAACTGCATCAAATTTCCAACCGTTTTTACACTCCTACTCAGAACTTTGTTCCTCCGAGTTTACATCCTTGTAATCCGCGACACCACCATGCAAGGGACCAACCGCGTCAAGACTGTCCTCAACCAGGGCGAACGACCTGCCTTGGGAGTTTGGCAGATGCTACCTGGTAGCAATCTATCTCGCGCCTTAGCCCGAGCTGGATACGACTGGGTCCTGGTTGATTGTGAACACGGCAACATTGACGGTCAGAAAGTCCCACCCGTTGAACCAATCCAAAAATACTGACATCTTCAGATGCCGCAATGCACGAAGCTATCCCAGCTATAACCTCATATGGAAGCAGCCCCATTGTGCGGGTGCCAGATTTCCAGTCCTGGATGATCAAACGTACACTACCCCGCTCCGCAACTACCCATCTATCTCTAACCATGCACAGGAGCCCTTGATGCCGGTGCCCACGGCGTCCTCGCACCACTAGTGCGAACAGTCGAAGATGCCAAATCTTTCGTTGAAGCATCCCGCTTCCCACCACAAGGACGCCGAGGCTTCGGCTCCCCATTCCCAATGGACCGATTCGGTCCGAACGTGACAGCCACTCAGTATCTAAAGGAAGCAAACGAGAACATTCTTCTTTCCGTCCAAATTGAGACACGCGAGGCACTGGAGGCAGTTGATGAGATCGCAGCCATTGACGGACTCGATTTGTTGTTTGTCGGTCCTTTCGATCTCGGCAACAACATCGGGTACCCCGTTGAGGGTGCTTTTGCCCCGCAGCTTGAACAGGCTATTCAGAAGATTCTTACTTCGGCCCACGCGGCCGGTAAGAAGGCGGGTATTTTCTGTAGCAGTGGTGCCCAGGCAAAGAAATACGTGGATGTTGGGTATGATTTCGTTAATGTGATTACTGATGTGGGAGCTCTTTCCTCGTCTTTGTCTAAAGAGATGGAGATTTTCACGCAGAAAGCTGGCAAGACTGTTTCTGGGCCTTATGGCAATTAGAATTGAGGAGCTAGAAATTCGATACTTGGGCTTCCAAATTTACTTAATACACCTGTCTAAAATTAAATCGCCTTTCAATATAGGGGTGGTTTTCATGCTGGTGAATATTTACAGGCCTGTGGAGACTAAATACGTCACTGGTTCTGACCTCGGATTGAGATGATCCGATTGGACTCCAATACAATTGCATTATGTCGATTAACTTGTGTTTTTCTTTGCAACTGTTTCATCTTTCACCAAGGACCACCTGCTAAGTAATGATGTACTGGGAGGCTATCAATCAAACAGCTCTATCGCATATATGGCACGCACGACGGATAGGTGACGTGACACGATGGTGTATCTAATAGCCTCATGCTTCCTACAATTCAGATGTCATTTTATCACCACTTTGCGTATCTAAGAATACGTTTCAAGCGTTAATCGTATAACTCGAAAGCAATTAAGAATCCGACTCATGTATCTACATATTTCTACGTGTGCTCTCACAGCTTTAAAATACCAGGCCCACCAAGTCTTCGTATGGTACAGTCTGGCAATATCCTCACCATACTACATGAAAAGAGAGCTTATATACAAGTTAGTATGTAACGTTCTACGACTCATCTTTACTTGATGCATACAGGATTTGTTAGATTAACAACAATGGTAAGAGCAGCGAGGAATGTGGTGGCTATTTGTGTCTCCGATCTTGGAATATCTGATGGTGTGAAAATTAATCATGGGGAGTCATATGTCTTTTCTGACAGAAGATCAGCAACCTCTAGGGGGCTATAGCCAGCGGAAAGCAGAGCTGGCACCCAATAACTCTCATTATTAGCTGCGGCCTCCCCTTTTAAACGCACTAGCTAATTAGTCAACTGATATTCGGTACCTCTGCCCTGGGACCGTGTGCCTGCTGTCGCGACGAGACTCTTGAGTTTTGACGTCGAGTATGTATAGTTTTTCTCTGGGAGCGGACAATCGAAGGGGGTTATCTATGGCATATCTCCTCCTGGTTGGCCTTCACTTCTAATTCATTGGTCTTCGTAGGAAGAAGGGGTGATTTTCGTGGCCTCCATTAAAGCGGTGATTTCGAGAGTCTTTTGGAGGCTCCTAGGTTCATCCATCGGCAGCTCAAATTTCGGTGGCGGAGTAATAGGGCTATCGTTCAAAGGGCGGTGCTGCACAATGTCGACAGGATCTAGTAATGCACGGACCCAATCGTACATCTTGTATTCCTTCGCGAGCTCCAACGCTAAGGACAATCGTCAGGCTATGAAAACTACCCTGTACGACGAGAACCTACCAAAATTGGGAGATACCCATATATTCTGAGCGGTCTCCTCCTGACTTGCGTATTCCCGAGATCTCAGATACTCCCTCTCATTCTTCTCCTCCTCGGCCTTGGCCCAGGGAAACGCGATCTTGAACATGATCGTTGCGCTTACAAAACCATCCTTGCTTCTCCGCTATTAGCAGACGCGGGTTAGTTATCGAGTATAATACGTCTTCGCGCGGGTGACCGAGATAATCCTTACCATCAAGAAGCAAGTGGTTCGGGGCGGACGGGAAATATCAAATGGGAAGATCTCGGAGCCTTTCAGATCCTCGGGGAGCGGAGCCCGGAGGTGGGCATACTCAAACAACTCTAGATTCTCGGGCCTACTCGCATTGCAAAGTAGTTCTGGCTTGACGGAAAGTTTGGTCCTGCCAAGGCGGCGAAGCGCAAGGAGATCCTCATCTACGATCACGAACAGCAAAAGGTTACAGACGGACGACGACAAGGCCTCATGGGCACGATATGGTGGAGTAGGGAGAGCTCACGGGACTGCTTGAGACTTACAGGCGGGAGCCGCGTCGGCGAGGATCAGTGGGTTATTCTTCTTCGGCAGGGATCGCGACATAGTGGGATAGGTGCGATATACGACGAGATTATACACCAACGGCGGCCATAGAGTGCTACGAATGAAACTGTAGGATGAACTAAAAGAAATTAAGGGCGGGGTCGCTACCGTATGAGCAAGGTTTTCTTTACCGCACTACACATCTGGTTAGCTAAAACCGGATTAAATACATGCTATATCTAGATTAGCGGATCACCTGATCAGGGTGTGAGACCGCTTCTCCATGGATTTGACATGGGAGGCGGAAGCGGTCGCTGCTGTTGTATATAAGTAGGTACCTGATGTACTTGAAATGTTCAATTTGAATACTACGCTTCGCCTGCTACCGTACAGTTTTCAACAGTTCCCATTGGTTTCGGCCAATCAAAAAGACTCATTTTTAATTTCATAATAGCAATCCAAGGAATAGACCAATGAAGATCCCAGTGTAATTGTATAAAAGCCATGTAGGATCTGCATTAGTGCCGAAAGCCGGCATGACCGATATACTCCGCACGCCATGACCTACGCGCTCCGACTATCGGCAAATTGGCATTGGAAAACATTGGATCCTATGTCATTGCGGGGGACGAGGGCTGTGATACTACATTGCGCAAAGAATCCTTGCAAGATTTGGGTGGATCTGAAGATGCCACAAATCACATTGTCGAGGCATGTTCGCTTCCAAAACCGCCCAGGTCTCGATGTGGAGAAAGGTGCCCGAACCGCCTTCCCCACGACTCCACCAACCCCGCGGGGATCGTACAATTAAGGCTGCGGCTTCTTGATTTACCGGGAGAACTGTGTCAAACGGGGGCGCGTACCGTTTCAGCGCAAGGTAGGAGTCCGAGAGCTTCTCCTCTTATGACTCCTCTTTTTCGGTCCTTTCTTCCCTGTCCTCCCTTCTCTTCCTTCCCTCCCTTCTTCTCCTCTTGGACACCCTGCTTCAGATGTGCCTTCGCCATCTGTGATCTGTGTCCTTTCGCGCCCCAATAATGAGTGCTCCACTCCCCTTGTGGTCGGTTCTAAGGCCGTGTCGTGCCCCCAGTGCTCGAACGGGGAAATTGTTGCTGTCAGTGACTCACGCGGGTAAGCTTCACAGTCCAGATAAAACACCCATGAGTTGAGAATGAAGCTCTAACACGTGCAACCAGTCTCCCAGACTCGTCAAATCACTCTCCTTGCCTCGTCGCAGAAAAATCACTCATTCCGAACACCTCAATGGCCTTCCGTGTCTAAGCGAACCGCAGCGACCACCACTCCGACTGAGGACCTTGTCCCAACCACCCCTTACACTGAGTTGACCGTTGGAGTTCCCCGCGAAACACACCAAAATGAGCGCCGTGTAGCAATTACGCCACAAAATGTGGCTTTGCTTCTTAAAAAAGGCTTCTCACGTGTGCTGATCGAGCGTGGGGCGGGTACAGGAGCACAGCTTCTAGATGATGCCTACCAGAAAGCCGGTGCCACGGTGGTGGAACGTGACGCTATATGGGCAGAGAGTGATATCGTTCTGAAAGTCCGAAACCCGCAGGCAGAAGGGCCATTCAACGAGATCCAAGCTCTTCGTAAAGGCTCGACTATTATCTCTTTTCTATACCCTTTCCAAAACAAACCCATTGTGGATGCGCTAGCTGCCCGCGGAGTGACTGCGTTTGCCATGGATCGTATTCCACGTATCTCACGTGCGCAAACCTTTGATGCCCTGAGTTCTATGGCCAATATTGCTGGATACAAGGCGGTTTTAGAGGCTTCAAACCACTTCGGTCGCTTCTTGACTGGCCAGGTGACGGCTGCTGGAAAGATTCCTCCCAGTAAAGTACTGGTCATTGGTGCCGGTGTAGCTGGTCTGAGTGCAATTGTCTCGGCTCGCCGTATGGGTGCCATTGTTCGTGGTTTCGATACCCGCCCTGCCGTCCGTGAACAGGTTCAATCTTTGGGTGCCGAATTCATCGAGGTTGATTTCCAAGAAGATGGTTCTGGACAAGGTGGCTACGCCAAGGAAATGTCCAAGGAGTTCATTGAAGCCGAAATGAAATTGTTCATGGAACAAGCTCGCGAGGTTGATATTATCATCACAACTGCTCTCATTCCAGGAAAACCAGCCCCGAAGCTGATTACCAAGGAAATGGTCGCTGCTATGAAGCCTGGCTCCGTCATCGTAGATCTTGCATCTGAAGCAGGTGGAAATTGCGAAGCAACTGTACCTGGTGAGCTATCTACCTACGAGGGTGTTACTATCATTGGCTATACCGACCTTCCGTCCCGTCTGCCGACTCAATCCTCGACGCTTTACTCTAACAACATCATCAAATACCTGCTCTCTATGGCCCCCAAGGACAAGTCCTTTGGAATTGATTTCAATGATGAAGTTGTTCGTGGATCAATTGTCACTCTCAACGGCGAGATTATTCCACCTGCCGCACCATCTGCTCCTCCTCCTACTCCAAAGCCTGATACTGAAGCCATTGCAGCAAAGAAAGAAGCAGAACTCGCTCTTACACCATGGCAACAGGCAACTCGAGACGTAACAACCGTCACAGGCGCAATCGGCGCCACTCTCGCTCTTGGAAAGGCCACTGGCCCCATTTTCATGGGCAATATGATGACATTCGGACTTGCGGGCTTGGTCGGTTACCGCGCAGTATGGGGAGTGGCGCCTGCTCTTCACTCGCCGCTGATGAGTGTCACCAACGCTATCTCAGGAATGGTTGGTATTGGTGGCTTGTTCGTCATGGGCGGGGGTTATGTCCCGACCACTCTTCCAGAATATCTTGGTGCTGTTTCTGTGCTTCTTGCCTTCGTGAATGTGTCGGGTGGCTTTGTGGTGACAAAGCGTATGCTTGACATGTTCAAACGTCCAACCGATCCCCCAGAGTACCCATGGCTGTATGTCATTCCAGCGGTCGTATTCGGCGGTGGCTTGGTGGCTGCTGCTAGCACTGGAATGTCTGGTATAGTGCAAGCCGGGTACCTCGTCAGTACGATCCTCTGTATGAGCTCTATTTCCAGCCTTGCTTCTCAAACAACTGCGCGCCGTGGAAATATCCTAGGAATCCTGGGTGTGGCCTCTGGTATTCTTGCCTCACTGGTTGCAGTGGGGTTCTCCACTGAAACGCTGACTCAATTCGCCGTTGTGGCTGGAACCGGTGCCTTAGTCGGTGGACTTATTGGTCGTCGCATTACCCCAACTGGGCTTCCTCAGACAGTTGCAGCTCTGCACTCAGTTGTGGGTCTGGCTGCTGTTTTGACCAGTATTGGTAGCGTGATGGTTGATATTGGCGAAATCTCAACACTGCACATGGTCACTGCCTATATGGGTGTGCTCATAGGAGGTGTTACATTTACCGGTTCAATTGTTGCTTTCCTTAAACTCGCGGGCCGCATGTCTTCAAAGCCGATGATTCTCCCTGGTCGACATTTGATTAACTCGACGCTGCTGGGAAGTAACATGGCGACCATGGGAGCATTCATTACAATGGCCCCCGCAAATCCTGGTATTGCCGCGGCTTGCTTGGGCACGAGTACTGTCCTCAGTTTCCTGAAAGGATACACGACGACCGCGGCGATCGGCGGTGCCGATATGCCTGTCGTTATCACAGTACTTAACGCCTACTCTGGCTTCGCGCTTGTCGCTGAGGGTCTGATGCTCAACAACCCTCTTCTTACAAGTGTGGGCTCGCTTATCGGAGTAAGCGGTTCAATCCTTTCGTATATTATGTGCGTCGCAATGAACCGGTCTCTTACAAATGTTCTCTTCGGCGGGCTTGGTACCCAGCCACAAAGCCAGAAGAAGATCGAGGGTGAAGTAACCCAGACAAGCATCGACGACACTGTGGAAGCACTCTCCGGCGCTGAGAATGTCATCATTATCGTTGGTTATGGTATGGCCGTTGCAAAGGCACAGTATGCACTAGCGGAGATTGTCAGTATTCTGCGTGCTCGAGGCGTCAATGTTCGGTTTGCTATTCACCCCGTGGCAGGACGTATGCCTGGCCAGTGCAATGTACTTCTTGCTGAAGCATCTGTGCCATATGACAGTAAGTTCTCCACCTACCAATCAAAGAGACAAGCTAACATCTTGCAGTCGTTCTGGAAATGGATGAGATCAACGAAGATTTCAAGGATACCGATGTTACCCTCGTCATTGGTGCCAACGATACGGTTAACCCTATTGCTATGGAGCCGGACTCCGCTATCTCCGGTATGCCTGTCTTGCACGCATGGAAGAGTAAGGAAGTCATCGTGATGAAGCGTGGAATGTCCAGTGGATATGGTAGGTTCTCCAACTTTCACCTTAGATGCTATACATTGCTAAGTAGTCCACAGCCGATGTGCCGAATCCCATGTTCTTCATGCCGGGAACAAGAATGCTCTTCGGAGACGCAAAGACTTCGTGTGATGGTATGTTCATTTCTCTGTTACATACACAATATGGTACTTACATTTCCCTTATAGCTATTAAAGCGGCCCTGGAGGCACGCAAATGAGTATATTCGTAGCATAACCGCTGCGTTTTGCTGGTTTCCCTTATTGATCGTATTCATAGCCTTGCCACGGCATATACATGGCTTACTCGCTTTCTTTTTTCTCCACGTACTTGATCCTCCTGCTTGTGATGCATTGCAATATATCATTCCATTGCTCAGTTCTCGATTATCTACGTTAAAACGGTCCACACAAGGGCTAGTCATTCACATAAGAATATCATTCAATTGTTTAAATTTCATATTCTCTAGAAATTGGCCAGGTGAGAAGCTAGTCAAGCCCTCAAGATTCAACTAGCATCCTGATTGCTTCCGTCTCCAACTGGCAATATCAATTTCACTCCAGTTTTGCGACAATAAACCAAAAGAATAAACCAGAAAAAGCCACCCAGAAACGGCTTGCAAAGCAAGTAGACATTATCCAACGGAATCGCTTGTAATCAGTCTCGGCGGTTGATAAGCCCATCCAATATCAATCAAAAACGCCCATGACCAACAGGAAACCGGTGCCATGTATAAAAGAACCGAACAATAAACAAGATCCAACGAAAACCAAAAACAAAAATCCATCCAACGCCAGGAGCTCACTTGGCCCCAAAATCAAACATTACTAATTAATTAAACCTTATTAAACGCTCTTTTCCCAAGCTTCAACCCCATGAATCCGCGCGAGCTACCAGAACTACCAGTCGCAGAACTAGCATGTCTAGCATGGCGTCTCTGACTCCCTTTCCGCACGAGTCTCGAATCATAATTCGTATTAACAGCCGTCTGGCTGGCACCCGCATACGCGATATTCATGTCCACCTCCGAGCGCATACTACTGATAGAGTGAATACTCGACGCGGCAGAGTGTTTCCGTGTCATCCGCCGCATCATCGGGGAGCGCTGCGAGAAGATATTTGGGTTGCTGGGTGTCAGTGGAGCGATGGGACCACGCTTAGATGTGTGGATGTATTGCTGTGGTGGAGAAGAGGATGTTGAAGTAGGACTGCATGCTCGAGAAGAAAGTGATGCACCTTCACTGCGGTGGTCCGGAACGAAGTAGGTTCTTGGATCATCGTACGGTGAGGCGGGGCGTGGTGAGAAGGAGGGCATGCTGCTGTTGCTGTCTGTGCGGAGTGCTGGAGGGCGGAGACCTGGTTCTGTTGGTCGGCGGGATGACCGGAATGGTTTTTCAGAGCCGGATGTGCGTGGTCTTGAGCGGAGCGAGACCGGTCGCTCGGGCTCGTGGGGTGATGGGGGGAAGTAGGGCAGGACTGGGATTTCTGAGACTCTGTTTATGGTTGCGCTTGCGCCAGTGCCTGTACCACGTCGAACGGCGAGGGAGTCCTCGTGGAGAGTGGATAGGTCTGGGGTTGTGTTGGTTGAGCCATGGTCTGTTGAGTGTTCTGGACGAGGCGATTTGGGTTTAACGTCTGCCAGATGTGGGACTTGAAGACTGCCTTCGAGCTTTCCATCGAAAATGCGAGATTCTCTGTTTCGCGCGTTACCCCGTGTTCGGGAATGGCTGGGTCGTGCCCTGGAACCCTTGGATCGTGACCCTAAAGAGTTGATGAAGACTAGGGTTGGGCGAGTAGGTGGCTCCATCAAGGTGATCTTCTTAGCAACCTGGATCTCGGCGTTCTCCACGGAAAAGATAGAAGACGGCGACGAAGAGCGAGACCTTCTGTTGTGGGTCGGTGGTGTATTTGGCGAGACATAGATGGCCGGCTGTAGGTAGAAATTCGGATCTATTTCAGGAGGAGTCTCTGGCAGTGGAATCTCAAGAACCATGTCTTCTTCGGGGTCAAACACTCTAGTGTTTTCCGCAAAGGTCGCATCGCTGCTTCGCTTTACTGTGTCCATCGAGACAGGTCGTGGCCGTTTCACCACCGGGAATGGAGCCAGGAGATGCTCTTCCCGGTCTGAATCAGGATCCATGTGCGAGTTTTCATCGGCACTCAGGTCTGAGTCGATAGTTCCGGCTCGGTTCGAACCTACCAGCGAGGGAACCAAGTCTGGTCCGGCATCTGACTCGGATACATCTTCCTCGTCTGACTCGTATCGTTTCTGAAGGCTTTGTCGGCTCAGCCGGTGAAGATTCAACGAGGTAGTGGGCTCGTACATCTTTGCAAGTCAGATCCAGCACGCAACGTATGGTTCATCCAAAACGATAACTGTTCCAGACAGGGGAGAGACAGGAGACCAGCCCGCGGTGATGTAGAGAAGATAAGACGAGGATTCCACCCCGAGACTTGCAATGCAAAAGCCCAGAGAGGTCGGCAGGTCCCCGGGTTAAGAATATGTCACAGACTGATCTAGGAGATCCGATCCTGCAAAACGGGGCCAAGGGAAAAGAAGGACTTTAAAGCTAGTGGAACCAGGATTAAAGCCCTCGATGCCATCCAAGGTTCAAGTATGAAGAAAAGAGTCCCACCCGTCAGGAATTGATCCACAGGGAGGGGATGGGCTTTTTTAGACCAAGCGCCTGCATGAAAGAGGGGACAATCATTTTCAATCCCTGTCCACGTGTAGTCGAAGTCGGAATCCTGTATTGTACGTCCCTGGCCGAGTGGCTTTCTTGGTTTTGTTTTTGGCTTTTCACTATCTCCTGCAGAAGGAGTGCGCATCCTGGATTGGTTGAATGTGCCCCCAGCTAGTGAAGTCGCCTATTGGCGGAGGATATCCACGCATGATGTGATTGGCGCAGGGTGGGAGCGCAGCACCCTTGCAGCTGAGACCTGGGATGGAGGGGGGCGCTACCCCTAAGGATGCTAAGGATTGGGCCGTTTCACCATTACGCACATCGTGGCGAGGCTGGGACCAAACTTTACAGCTGTAACGCCGGAGAAAAATCTGATAGATCAACGTGAGCTGTCGTTGGTTACTTGGTCCATGCGCCCAACGCTGGGGCTTGCCGCAAGTCAGGACTGTGCGGTATCATTGGCTTTCAACATCACTAGCAGATGGCGGCAGCAATTAGATTGCAGCTGCACAGTGAAGAAAGCAATCAACGGACAATTCAAAATAGAAAAGATCATCGCCTCGAGAATGAGTTCAAATCATACCACGGCTTATAGGAGCTCCGAAAGGCAATCCGTGGAAGCGCTCGGGAATCAAGATGGAACCTCTAAACAGTTGCCAAGTTAGCCGCCGCTCCAGAACAGTGGGGCATGTATAACTCAAACACGCTACGACGAACTCCTTGGGGACGTAACTTCGTCGGTGGAGTCCGGTATCTTCCTACCGAGTTTTGGCCTTTTTCTTTTTTTCTTTTCATTGATTTTTTTTTTTCAGAACGCGTCCTATGCCAGGGGGTTTATCCACGCTTTTCCATCTAGTCAGGTACAGATAGGAGCCCCGCCCTTTAACCCTAAAGGGTCTAAGGGCCTGTGCTATGCTGAAGGGCCTCAGGGGGGCCCGACCAGGTGGCCTATGTAAATGTGCCCAACTACACATTACGTTAAAGGATCTAGGTCGTCAAGTGTTCACAGGAGAATTCTCAGGGATCTAGACAGGCACAAGATACACCCAGGTCCATTCTTTACTGTTAAGGGCCACAGGGGGCCTAACGCCAATTGGATAGCAATGCGAAAAAAAAAAGTCCAGTATATATTCGCCAAGCTGCACGTAATTCTCTAGTCCCGCTATTAGGAAAAAGAAATCAGATCGATTCCATAAGAGTACTCCAAATCCGTACAAAGCAATAAAAAGCAATAAAAAAACTGGAGCAGCGACTCGCTCCTTGCGTGGAGTCAAGTGTATCGGCGAATTTTCTCCGGGTTATAGTACGCACTGTCGCGCTATCGTTTCGATTATTTATAGCCTAAAAAGCCAACTGACATCATTCACCAATAAAAATACCACGCCATCCACAACCTATGACCAGCTTATTCTTCCGTTCCACCCACATCAGGCAAGGAACCTCCGGAGCTAATACTTCAGACCTTTGACCTTTCCCAACCTGATCGACAGGAACACCTTCAAGGATCCACGCTTCTATCTGACAGCGGCGGTCCACTTGAAGTATTGATCCTCCGCTTTAGTAGACCTGGATTGCATGCCGGTATAACCGCCGGCCCCGACCTCCACTGTTTCGTGTTGTCTGACTTATCCATCTGCCGACATGCCCCTCAACTTTGGAATCGGTCGGTCCTAGAACTGCAGAACCATAACTCTGGCGACTCGCCATGCCCCGTCGACATGGCAACTTGTAAGCTTTTGCTGGTGCTCTGTGCTGACGCCTTGGCCATGCTCCGGTTACGTGGGCCCTGCATCATAGGCCTCATGCTTCCGGTCAATTTTGTCATTGTCATTCCACGCATCCTGGCTCACGGGGTTCCAAGCAAGGCACTCTGTATTGCATTGTCTAACTGTCCGAGTTACCCGAGGTCTGAACGTATCTCTAGCTTCGGATCTACAGACTATTGAATATCTCCCGGCCACGCTGCTGGATGGCTGAACGATCTGTCACTGCACGCTGCACACCACAATCATCCTCCCATGCGGTGTGGCTGGATGACGAAGGCTGGAAGAAAGTTCAGGAGAGTTGAAAATCTTCAATGATTGACCACGCCGTGCGCCAGATGGATCTGATCGGCCTCCAATACTGAAGTTTACCTTCTACAAGGATGGCTGGAAGAAAAGGCGGGCATGATTTCGAATCGAATTGGGAGGATGATCTCTACTTTCCCCGACCTGCCATGCTTGCCATGCCATGCTGGATCTGTCACTTCGTGGCGTTTATTTGTCCCCCGTTACACACGCCTCCTTATGCATGGATCTACACCCCGAGTCAGTTCCTGCATTTTGTGGGACCGTCGATGTGATGTAGCACATTGAGCTTCGACTGTCGTTTCCCCATCAACGTGGTATATTTGTTTTGCTTTTGTCAATATGGAGCTTTGAGGGATTATGGAAGGTGAAGGGACTCCTTTCCTTTCGTTCTATCATATGGATTCTTCGGATCCGTGGTCTGCATGCGAGACGCAATGAGCTGCAGGTGTACACGGGTCCATTGCAATAGGGACTGGAGCCATGCAAATGCCATGCTGGTATTCCTTGCGTTGCTTTCGATCCCAACCACCGAATTACTAATGATCCGATCAAGTTTCGCATGAATTATATTTAGCATATGTGGCTTAATATCTATATTGCTAACAAAGGGCAGTCAAAAGGCCTGCCGCCAGCAGGCTAAGGGGTAACAACGACAAACATGAACAGAAGATGACATTATAAAATACAACCGAGCCGAGACTGTCCGACAGCCCACCCGAGTGAAAGAAAAACGAAGAAAGAAAATGCCTAGTCCTAGGGGTTGATTTCCCTCTTCCGACGTCGGACACCAATCCCCCCGACATACCCATTCCTCACAGAGCCCATGTCGCATAGACCGCCAGACTGTCGAGCCTAGCATCGTGAAAGGTCGTTCATTAAAAACAATTAGAAAGTGAATCATCATGGAGCAGGAACCGCGTCGATCAGCTTCTGCTCGCATGTTCGAGGTACGGAAATGTTCGAATAACTTTCTGCCCTATTTTTTTGGATGGTTCAATGCATTGCCGTATTCACACGACGATGCTCATCTCACCACTCCACATGCGCGACCGATACGCATCAAATAGGAATTTCAGCAAGTCACTTATGCCTTGCGGGAGCGAGTGACTGGGCCGTTGGAACGGCCGGTGGAGGAAGCAGAGCCGTTCGACTTGGCATCGGCGGCAACGGGGGAGGGGATCTCGAAATTCTTCATGTCGATCAGGGACTTCTTGCCGGTGTTGCGACGGGGGCGGCCGACCTTAACCTCCTTCTTATAGGTGGCGATGTAGAAACCGATGAACAGGAACAGGTACGAGGTGATAATGGCAATACCGGCGAAAGCGGCGAACTCCTCACCAGCGCAGCTGCCCGCGTTGGGAGCCCAGGGGAAGTAGGTGGAAGAGAAGTAGCTGTAGGAGGCGAAGTAGATGAAGCCTATGCGCAGTCATTAGCATTGGAGGACAGCGAATGAAAATCAAGATCAGGTGTACTTACCAACGTCAATGACGAACTGGAGGATCTGCAGCATGGTGATGTACTTCTTCCACCAGATACGGACACCACGGGCACTCTGGAAGTAGTACCAGTACATCACAACGTGGACTAGCAGGTTGATGGTGATGGGAACCCATGACACAGCAGTCAGGCCAATGAGCTGAGTGTAGCACAGAAGAGCAGTGGCACCGTGGTGGTAGGTGTGGAGGAAGGTCAGGGGCTTCTTCTTGAGGACAAGGAAAACGGTGTCGATGAACTCCCAGTACTTGTTGAGGTAGTTCAGCTATTGAAGAATTGAGGTTAGTGACATCGCTTTCTCATATATGCGCGATTTGATACTCACGTAGTAGAGAACAATGAGAGGCTGTGTCCAACCACCGCGGTGGTCACAGATAGCGTAGAAAACGCCGTGGTGCCAGAGGGTGGGGATCAGCTGTTCCAGGAACAGGACCAGCAAGACACCACTGATGATGGTCAGGACCAGGTTGTGAATCATGAAGAGAGTGTTCAGCTTGAAAGCGGAGAAGTTCTTCATGACCTCACGGCCACCGAAAATAACCACGTAGTAGGTCACGAGCATCATCACGGTCTCCTTAAGGGTGGACATGGGAGTCACGCCCTCCTGGAACTTGAACTCGCTGGCAGGGTATCCCTTGACCTGTTCGAAGGCCTTGTCGAAAAGAGGCCATAGATGCACGCCAAATGGCCGATCAATGGATGGGAGGGGCACATTCTGGAGGAATTCGGCTGCCATGGTGAACGGGGGTCCGATGGACGATGAGGCCGAAGGGGAAAAAAGAAAATTAAAAAAGTATTAAAGACGAGGCCGAGTCCAGGAGATGGTGATCCTTTTCCCGCAAGCAGTCAACAAAAAAGAAATGGAAAGGACCGACGTTGTAGGAAAGAAAAGACAAAAACAGGAGAACAAGTTACTTTTTGCGTCCGGCGCGTCCGCTGGGTTCCCAATGGGGCCTAGCGCCGCCGTAAAAGGGGGAAAATCAGCAGCCGTACTGTTCCGACCACAATAAGCCATTGTCCTCGTCCCTGGTCTGCGAATCTGGTCATGATGATCTGATTAATTTCTATGATTAATTCAATTCCTTCTACTATCCCCTAGAATATCTGCGGTCTCTTCTGGTGGTGATGTTATCAAGAAAATTGTACTCCGGAGTGTCACATGTGCATCACTGTTTGCGGGGATCAGCCCCAATGCTTTTCTTCTAAGATTATTCATAAGGTAAGTTTTGAATGGGCCATTCCAGGATCCTCCTCAGGTCTGCCCGAGTCTCTCGGTGATTTTTGAGCCTTCCTATCAGAGGCTCACCTAAAAGAGGGTTACAATCAGGCCCATCACTATGAAAAGTGCGCCATCCACAATGGGATCTATACTCCCCAGCCGAGGCTGTACTACCCCTTTTTGTGAAGGACTACCCCAGCCGATGCGGGTAAGGCTTCGATTATTGATCATCGAGCCCGAGGCAATCTCCGCACCTGCGACTAACTAGATGTAGATTCTCAAAGGGATCCATAGACCCAGGATGTTAGACTTTCAGGTATCGCCTCAGGTACACACCTCGCATCCTGGACCCCCAGGTAGTATTAATATAATAATGAATAAGAAATTTGCATTTCAATGGAACTTCTTATAGATGAAATCACTCATTAGATATGACCGTATTTTCTCTCCATCAAATTGCAATCGGAGATGGAGTAAATAATACCCAATCATTCTTTCGGTTTTCTTTTTCCAATCGGAATATTTTTCCATTTCTCCCATTGGACAATACTCCTCCACCTACACTTCCGCTCCTTGGGCAATCCATTTTCTATCATACTTCAAAATCGTATTTTAAGGTTGGCATTTTGATCATCCACAGCCATATTTCCATTGACCAGAATTACCTTGATTCGGCAGACTGTCGGGACAATATGCATTACTCAACAATGTGTGCAACCCGGTTGGATAGCTACGTGAAAGAAGTCCCTACACACCCTTTAAGCCTCATTTTGCTTTGAATATTCTGTGTAGTGCTTATTTCAGAAGCTCTATTGCCCAGGTAGCTGCTTTGAGGTGACAAGGCTCTATATTCAGTGCAATTCTCAAGTCGCGAGGTACATCGAAGGTATAAAAGGGTTGAATAGCCTCGCTTTCGTTCCAAGGATATCCTCCATCATCCTATCTCCATTGACCGCAATATATTCGATCAATGGTACTGTTCCATGTCTCTAGATCAATGACAGAAGAAATGAAGGATATGACTTAGAGAGAGATCCCCTACGTGGCTTATGACACCGTAAGTTCATATGCCCAGTAGATGTTTGCCCGTCGAATGCCAAGGTTGAAACAATACAGATCGAATCTTGATTCCGTGAGCTAAATTTGCTGCGTCCCGACAGGTCCATGTAGACAGATATAGACGCTAGCTGTGGATTTTCACTAGGGAATGTAGATAATCGGCCTCTAGTACAAATTCCTAGAAGTCAACTAACAAAGCTTTTATAGCTATGTTATTTGCAGTCCCTAGGCAAGACAAATCCATACCAATTTTAGCCTAGGGATAATGTCAAAGTCCAATAGAAATGACTCCTTTTGTGAAAAATGATACAACCTGACCAAGCGAGAGTGAATCAATTGGTGCGATGGGCACCAAGAGTACATATTCCCAAACACACCACAAAACACAAAACAAAATTCTGTCGAGCGATATGACCTAGGCAAATTCTGGGAAATTGATCACTTGATATGAAAATTAAATGTAGAATAGGATGGGTTGTCAATCTTAAATTGAGAGACGACAACAGAGACCTAACTAACCTCGGGTTTCGCCTATGTATACACCTCTTGAGTTTAACGGTGCCTTACGTGTAACAACGAGTAGCATGTCTTGGTTTTGACCTAAGCCTTGATCGATTGGTTGCGATATTTCGCTTATCTATGGGGCTTGGTTCCAGTCGTATGATCTTGATCCTTTCCACCACCGTACTATTCATCAAGTGCAGGTAGCTTCTTTGGTTGGGCTCGTCAGGCTGTATGTACCTAATGCATACCTATTTGAGAAATTCCTCAAGCAGTATTCACTAGTATCAACCAAGATTTTGTATGTCAGACCTCGGATGAAAGTCTCTAACCTTCTACTTCCTAATGTTTATTCGCGGCTACAAAATATATATTAGCGTTACTCCGATTGGATGATAAGTTTTCACCGAGAATCCTGTCAGTGTGGCTTGGACATGTTTTAAGCTTGCACGATATACATTGAAAGAATAATCTCCCATCAATTGATTGGTATATTAACACCCATTAGCTCAAACCCATACAATTGTAGCGGATATGACACGCACTTGAAGCTGTCAAGTATGGCTCCACCAATCAGAAGAAAGTGTTTGAGATCAAACGGCGCCGGGCCATGTCGGCGTGATGACTCAGCGTAGCCTCAGGCAACGACACCACACCACCCGCAAAATCCAGCCGGGTACACGACAACTTCGTCCTCCTCCCTTCCCCGTCTCCATCCACTCTCCCCTCATCACCTCCCTCCAATTGACTCCGGTCCAATCTACCGACCCGCCATGTCGTCTTTCTCTATCTTCCGTGTCGCGACCCGCGCCGTCCGCCCTGCCAGCTTCGTCCGAGCTCCTCTGGTCCGCTCCCGGGTGCAGACCCCCATCACCATGGCCGCCCGCGCCCGCACTTTCGGCACTACCGCTAAGCTCTCCTCCGGCCACGAGGACGAGACATACGAGGAGTTCTCTGCACGGTACGATACATCTCGCCATTAGCATCGGTGGAACTCGGAATGAGGGGACCGGGTCGGGAGTCGCTGGAAGCGCTATCCTGACCCCATATCAGTGCTAGTCTATGTCCGATAAGAACTGGCCTTGCTGACTTTGTGTCTCAATTGCAGATTTGAGAAGGAGTTCGAGGGTGTGCAGGATGTTTTCGAGCTTCAGGTAAGATTGAATCTACTCACCCTCCCCGGAATGCGATATCTGTGGCCGATCTTGCCCGATCGTCAATTTCTATCGATCTTCTTCCCATTGTCCCTAGAGATGATCGCTAATCTTATCTCGCTCAGCGCAACCTGAACAACTGCTTCGCCTACGATCTCGTTCCCTCCGTTGAGGTCCTCACTGCGGCTTTGCACGCCGCTCGCCGTGTTAACGACTACCCCACTGCTGTCCGCGTTTTCGAGGGTATGCGAAACCCCTTTTTGATGCGAATTGCAATATTAACGCAATATTGCATTCCTGAATCCACCCCGCTATATCATACCAATGGCTAACGCAATTCAACAGGCATCAAGGCCAAGGTCGAGAACCAGGAACAGTACAAGCAATACCTCGAGGCTCTTGAGGGTCTGCGCCAGCAGCTTGGTGTCGCTCTCCGGGAAGAGCTCTTCCCCCAGGAGGAGTAAATTAGCGTCTTGAATTTTGTCTTGTGTTTTTACACCAAACCCCCCCGCGCCTCATCAATTTTCTTTCTCACTCCGTACCGTACCCACACAAACTTCCCCCGTGTCACCGATGGCTATGATCATGCGCATCCGTTCGCGTTGGCTGGGACGCTAATCGGGTAGAAGATTGAAAGCTGTATACATACTTTTAGAGATCTCCTGTGTTGTTAGTGCCGTTGTCTGGAAAAGGGTCTTGTGTACCATGATTGGTGCTTATTTAATCTTTGTCGTGTTTCTTCAGTTCCTCGTGTTGTCAGGTCATGACTCGTAGACGTTCCATGAGTTGTGCAGGCTATTCTTTACACAACGCTCATCTCCCAAGGCTCGGTTCATCATTGAACAAATCTATTCTCAGTGCTTTGAGCATACAGATATCTTCGGTGCGAAACAGGCGGTGACACTAAGGCACAAAGCCAACATATAAAAAGAATCCACATCCAGGAAATTTGGCAATGTGCAATCAATATAAGTACAAAGAAGGCCAGATCGGCTTCAACTCTCAGACAACATCCACGTCCAGAACGCGATTTATGAGGCAACAGAGAAAACGAAACCCTGGTGAAAAAAAGGGAAAAGGGAATCCAAATGGGGAAGGGCACAATGTTTCATCAATAGGTATGTGTCCGCTCAAAACGCCGGGTACCCAAACCACCGAGTGTCGGGGAAAATATACTCATCAGGTATGCGAAAGATAATGCAAGGTCAAGTCATCAAAATGACAAGGTCTCAAACGTAGATCACCGTCGTCTATCACTTAGTGTGTTCCGACATACTTGAAGTAGGTCGGGCGGCAATCTTCCTTGGACAGCCAGTCGGCACCACCGAAGAACTGGCCGGCCTCGCATCCGGAGCACTTGGGTGAGTTGGGGCAGTTGTAGTAGGGGATATGGTTGTACCCAATATCACGGAACCTGTATAAGGTTAGTGGAGTTCTAAAATGGGGGTTTGTATAGAGGGCTAAAATAAGGGAAGCATACCAGTGTACATTATTAGAGTCGGCGAACAGACCGATACCAAGCGAGTGGACGGGCGCATCGCCCCAGCGCTCGTAGAAGAAGCCACCGGCACGGTCGAGGTGCTGGAAGTAGGCCTCGTACTTTTCACCACGGAAGAAATCCAAGTCACCGATCTCAAAGTTAGACCAAAAATGACAGGTGGAGTAACCGTTGGCCATCTCATTGTGCTCAGGGCGAGCCTGGTCATCAGTGATCCAGTCCCACATGTTGTTTTCGCTCAGATACGACGGGTTGGCAGCCAAAAACTTCTTAGTCTGAGGCCAGAGGGTTGCGATTGTCTGGGGAGCATCGTAGAGGTTGATGGTGAAGCCATAGGTCTTGTTGCGATCCTCCATGTATCGGAAGACGTCATAGTCAACATCGCAGAAGAATTGGACCTTGGGCTCAATGCGCCAGTAGTAGCGGTATTTCTCGAGGGCAGGGTGCTTGTAGAACATGCCGCTGTTCCAGCGACACATCTGGTGATAGGAGATCTTCGACGCGTACTGGATGTTCTGCTCCTCCAGCATCTGGGCGGACTCGCGGAAAAGATCCATGTTGATCCAGTCAGGGACCTCCCAGTGCTCCTTGGGCACCAATTCTATAGACCGAACGGTTAGATAAGCTTCGGAATTGGGAGAACAGACGAATCGAAAGATTCGGGGGAGGGTGCGAACCATATTGAACAGCGGCTTTGGTGGCAGCCTGAGTCTTCTGCTTGAATTCCTCTGTGAAAGGAACATCGTTGAAGAAGATATAGGGATAGTTGAACTTGCTGTTCCAAGTGCGCTCGAGGTCGCGCATAGTCTTGAGCAGGTCGTTAAGTTCCTCATTGCGCACCAACGTGATCAGGGCGGCATTGGTGCGCGCCGAGTTTGCGCTATCGGGAGAATAATCATTTTCGTCGGCCCGCCATAAGTATCCGTCCGGTTCTCCCGTGGCTATTTTTAAGCGTCAGTGATGCTGTGGTTGTTGGATAGATGTGAACGGGGATGTGGCAAGTAACGAACGGTCTAGA
Source organism: Penicillium longicatenatum (assembly GCF_028827895.1). Lineage (NCBI taxonomy): Eukaryota > Fungi > Ascomycota > Eurotiomycetes > Eurotiales > Aspergillaceae > Penicillium > Penicillium longicatenatum. The sequence continues at coordinate 1,353,368 of NW_026643120.1, read as the reverse complement.
AGGGGATCCCGAGTCATTCCATTCGTCAATTTAGTAGAAGGTTGATCAGAGGATTGGTGTAGATTGAAGATGAGAAATAGAGTCAACAGGACGCACGCAGCGCCTAGCATGCGAATCGGACGTGCGATCGCCATGATGGGTGGTGAGTGATAAGATGTGAAAGGGGGGGAAGAAACACTGTTAAGGAACTCCGGAGCCACTTTACTCCTTCAGGTCTAGGTGCCGCCGCGTCATCCAGTTGGCTTTCCGCGCGGCCAATTTAACCATCTTTATCCACACTTAGCGCTCACTCTTGATTTAGATATTCTGGTTTCAGGGTCCATCATGGGTCTTGCAGCCCTGGTATCCCTGACCGATGAATTGATCGCCGCCGTGGTCAAATTCCCCGCTGACCAGAAAGTAAGTATTCCATTGTTGTCTTGCGGGACTTGGCGCTCATTGTCATGTTTAGGAGTCCACACGCGTCTTGAACCTCAAGCGCCGGGTTCAGGGATCTTTACGCCCAAGTGGTCATAGTCTCACTGATCAATTTGCGGTGGCCCGCCAGCTGGAAGGCCTGCAGGAGAAATTCCAGGTCGTCAATCGAGATGAATTGGCTGAGGCTCTGCGGGAACGCCTCGTGGAATTAGAGGGTTATCGCAGCTCTTGGACCCCAGAGATCCTGAGCTTACTCCTGCAACTATCTGATCGCCCAGCTACATTATCAAAGTTGGACAATCTTTCCAAGCCAATCCAGGTACCGGAGGAGGAGTCATTGTCATTGTATGAGAAGGGCCTGGGCGGTGCCTTCGGTGAAGAAGACATATGGGAGCAGGTGGATTTCACTGCAGACTCATCAGATGATGAATTAGCTTCCCTCTCCAGCGAAGAGTCGCGTCCTCGAGCTCCGCCTCGCACCCCTAGTTTCTCAGAACAGGACTATGTTATTCCAGACGAAATCTTTGTTTCGGGAGAGGACAAAGAACTCATCGCCACTATAGAAAAAGTTCAGTTTTGGAGACCAGAAAACTATCACCATGTCACTCAACGGGACCAAAATCCGTCTCGAGTCATCACTGAATTGCAGCTGGCTAGAGAAACAATCTTCATGCTGCAGGGTCTGCCAACCTCCATCTTCTGGCGCCTGGATGATGATGTCGAAATGGATCACAGTTATATTCTTGCACATTCATCCAGAAAAGCCCTATCCTCACTTTTGCATTCGTTCACCGAGATTGGTGCTAAAATCGATGCCGTACGACGGTTCACCCACATCCCGCAGACTATCCCTTATATGCAGACCTTCAGCCGGTGCCTTGAGGAACGTCTACTCGAGTTCGACAGTCTGCTTTCTCAAACGCAATGTCGATATCTTTCTCCTGGCTCGACAGTCAGCCTTCTCCAGCTATTGGATGACGTCCGCCTGCGTTCTCACCATCTATTGGTTCTGGCCGATCTCATTACCAGATTGAAACAAGATCACATACAACCAATGCGGTGCCTCGACTTGCTCTATGATTCAGTATGCATGCAAGAAGCCGTTGGTGATGAAAATGCAACTAAAAGGCTCAGTGCGCTCTTCTTTTCGTGCTTCAAGACGTATACTCGATCCATTCAGCTTTGGATGGAGACTGGACAAGTCGATCCTCTAGACACTGCTTTTTTCGTGCGGGTGAACCGGGAAAACAGAGATTTACGAAATCTGTGGCATGACTGGCATGTGCTCGATGAGGGTCTCAATCGACAAAACATTCCTCAGTTCCTAGAGCCTGCCGTTAACAGAGTCTTCACAACGGGAAAGAGCATGGTTTTCTTACGACATTTGAACGCGCTTCCAGAACGACCAGAGTCTTTTGAAACCCCGGAAACACTATTTGACCATCATAAATTCTCAGAGCCATCCCTTATATCTCTTCCGTTCTCTGCTTTAGTGGAGTCGACTTTTGACAAACTGGTTGATGCCAACCACTCCATCAGTGCTGGAATTCTACGAGCCGAACTTGACGAACAATGCGGTTTATGGAGCTCCCTCGATGCTCTAGAGCATGTTTACCTTGGAAAAGATCTAAGCATACTCGGAACAATCGACACTAAGATCTTCGAATTAATGGACCGAAGTCGCGCTTGGGATGACAAGTTCTTGCTCACCGAAGTAACACGAACAGCATTCAGCGTCATGCCTGAGATCGATCTATCTAGGCTTATTGTCCGATCTGACGGATCCTCACACCACGATCAGAACAGATCTGTCCACATCCTTGAATCGGTATCCATTGACTACGTCTTACCATGGCCCATAGCAAACATTATCACTCAAGACGCGATCCAGTCATATCAAAGCATCGCCAGATTCCTTATGCAAATCCGACGTGCAAAATACGCCCTCGTCAGACAACGCGTACGAGATGCCCGTGTTCCTACCGATGAAAGCGCACAAACCCTCGTCCATGGTCTTCACCATCACCTCCTCTGGTTCCTAGACATCCTCTACTCACACCTTACCTATTTCGTGATATCAACTGCAAACCAATCATTGCGCTCCACACTCTCCAACACCGAGGATGTGGACGCCATGATCGCTGCTCACCAGTCCTATATGTCCTCTCTCGAAAGCCAGTGTCTCCTTTCAGAGAACCTTGCTCCAATCCATGAGCTCATAATCACCCTTCTGGATTTGTGCATCCACTTTGCAGATTTGCAAGCTGTACACGCGCATGCGATCGCTGCCTCGGAAGATGGGATGTCAGACTCTCGTTTCATCCCGAGTAAATCGCGGCGCAACGGGATCGATAATTCCTTTGATAGCGATTCAGACGAGGATGAGGACGATGGTCTTGACCATGAACAGACTATGACGATCTCGTTCAGAGAATCGCCGTATGAACTCCAAATGCAGAATCTCAAGCTTCAATTCGACCATTTGGTGGGGTTTGTTGCGGATGGGTTGAAGGGAATTGCTCGTGCGGATGGTCTGCCAAGCTGGAACATTTTGGCGGAAAGGCTGGAGTGGAGGAAGCGTTTGGCCTAGAAAATTCGAAACTTGATACCAGAGAATCTGCATTCAGCGTTGGCATGGGCCGCTAGAAAAGGTTGTGATGACTTATGATCAATGACTATGACATTTCATGACTTCAGTGAAAACAGGGAACTAACCCTAATTCATATTAAAAGGCTTCCTTTTCTTTATTCTGTAACTAAGTGATTAGTAGAATGAGTCTAAAGTAAATTGGAGTAAATTTTGCTAAATTTTGGTATATCTTTACTATCTTTACTGTGAAAGACCGGCATCTTCAATGCCTCTTATCTCGGGCGTCCTGTTTTGTCTGTTTCGTTAATGCTTTTAACAATCCTTCCACTCCAATATAACCTGTACCGAAAACAAAATATCAACAAAGAAATGTAGCACAATGGCGCAAATTCAGAAAGAAAAGAATTTCCTAGGCTATCATAAGCCCTCTAACCGACCCAGCGTCTGGCACTGAAGAAGATACGTCCCCAAGGACCAACATCTCCCCAGTTCTCAGCGGCCTGGGGCAAGTAACTGGCAATACCGTTCATGACAGTACGCTCAGGGTGAGGCATGATGGCCAGCACACGGCCGTCGGGGCTACGTACACCGGCAATACCCTCAGGGCTACCGTTGGGGTTGAATGGGTAGCGGGTAGTAGGCTTGAGGGTGGCATTGTCGACGAAGCGCACAGGGGCAAGACCCTCGCGGACAAAGTCGGAGGCAGAGGTACCAGGGGTACCAGCGAACGAGGCACGTCCCTCACCGTGGGCAACAGCAATTGGGAGCGAGGAACCGTCCATACCGTGGAAGAAGACGCTGGGGCGCGACGGGTCAGGGTCGGAGATGCGAACCATGCAGACACGGCCCTCGTACTGCTCGCTGGTGTTACGCTCGAAGCTGGGCCAGTTGCGGGTACCGGGAATCAGCTCCTTCACACGAGACAGGAACTGACAACCGTTGCAGACACCCAGAGCGAAGGTGTCAGGGCGCTCGAAGAAGGCCTGGAACTCCTTGCGGGTGTTCTCGTGCAGGAGGACGGACTTGGCCCAACCTTGACCGGCACCCAGAACGTCACCGTATGAGAAACCACCGCAGGCGGCGAGACCGGCGAAGCTGGCTAGGGAGACACGGCCGGAGATAATGTCGGTCATGTGGACGTCCACGGCAGAGAAGCCGGCTGTCTGGAAGGCGAAGGCCATCTCGGCCTGACTGTTGACACCCTGCTCACGCAGAATGGCAACGCGAGGCTTGTTGGTGAAGGGTGAGTATTGGGAGAGGCTGGTCATGAAGGGCAGGCCGCGGTCCTTGGGATCGAAAGAGGGATTCCAGGACAGACCGGGGTTGGTGTTGTCCAAGATGTTCTCAAACTCCTGCTCAGCACATTCGGCGTTGTCACGGATCTTCTGCATGTGGTAGGAGGTCTTGGCCCAGGTCTGCTGCAGGTTGGCGCGGGTGTTGCGGTAGATGAGGGAAGCCTTGTGGTAGATGACAAGGTCCTGCTTCTTCTTCTCAGAGACACGACCGATCTTGTGGATCAGGCCGGCAGGGGGGCCGCAGGTGGCGAAGCAAGAGCGGAACTGAATCTCGTGCTCCTTGCGAACCTGGAAGACGGCACCAAGCTCCTCGTTGAAGAGGGCATCGACAACATCCGGGGTGTGGAAGGAGGCGGCGTAGTTGTCGGTCATAATCTCAACACCGCAGCGACCGGCGAACATCATCTCAGCAAGAGTGGTCAAGAGGCCACCATCGGAACGGTCGTGGTAGGCAAGAACGATACCAGACTCCTGCAGCTGCTGGGTAGCATCAAAGTAGTCACGGAAGATCTCGACATTGCGGATGTCGGGGCATTCAGCACCAACTTCACCAAAGACCTGAGCAAGAGCCGAGCCACCAAGTGCCTTGCGACCGAAGGCAAGGTCAACAAACATTAGAACAGTCTCTCCAACCTCCTCAAAGCTGCGAAGAGCGGGGGTCCAGGTCTTGCGGAAATCACCCACAGGAGCGAAGGCAGAGATGACACACGACATTGGTGCTGTAACTTCCTTGGCCTCGTTCGAAGCTTCGTCCTTCCACTTCATCTTCATGGACATCGAGTCTTTTCCAACAGGAATACTGATACCGAGCTTGGGGCAGAGGTCCAAACCGATAGCCTCAACGGCCTCATAGATAGCAGCGCCCTCACCGGGGTGGCTGCTAGCAGACATCCAGTTGGCGGACAGCTTAACTTGGCTAAGACGATCCACCAGATCAGCGGCAGCAATGTTCATCAGGGACTCAGCAACGGCCATGCGGGCGGAGGCAGCCGCAGAGATCAGAGCCAGGGTAGGCTTCTCACCCATAGCCATAGCCTCACCAGTCTTCACACCCTGGAGCAGAGAGGTGGCAGTAACCGAAACATCGGCAACGGGAGTCTGCCATGGACCGACCATCTGGTCACGAGCAGTAAGACCACCGACAGTACGGTCACCGATGGTGATCAAGAAAGACTTGGAGCCGACTGCAGGCAGGGACAGAACTCTGTTGACGGCCTCACTGACCAACTCCACCTTAGTAGAGAGCGAAGGCAGGTACTTGACGAGGCTGGAATCCACAGCAGGCAAAGTCAGCTTGCGCGAGTCGACGGTCCTGGTCATGCGCGGCGGCTTGCCAAATAGTACAGACAAGGGCAGATCAATGGGAGACGGGTATTCCTTAGAATCGCGATCAAGAAGAATGAGTCTCTTTTCTTCCTCAGAATCACCGCCGCCACGGCCAACAACAGAGAAACCGCAGCGTTCACGCTGAGCAATAGCAGTGAACTTGTTCATGCTTTCCTCACCAACAGCGAGAACGTAGCGCTCCTGAGCTTCACAGCACCAGATTTGCATGGGGCTCATGCTCTTGTCGGTGCTGTCGACCTCACGCAGCTCGAATTTGGCTCCCAGGCCAGAATCATGAATCAACTCGGGAAGAGCGTTAGACAAACCACCGGCACCCACATCGTGAATGAACTTGATGGGGTTGTGGTCGCCCATTGCAACACAGGCGTTGATGACCTCCTGAGCTCTACGCTGGACCTCGGCGTTTCCTCTCTGAACACTGGCAAAGTCAAGATCTGCGGAACCCTCGCCAGAAGTGATACTAGAGGCTGCACCACCTCCAAGACCGATCAGCATGGCTGGGCCACCCAAGACAACAAGGAAGGAACCAGGCTTGACAATATCGGGGTTCTTCAAGGCGTGCTGAGGACGGACAGTACCGACACCACCAGCAATCATGATGGGCTTGTGGTATCCACGGATCTCCTTCTGGCCATTTCCAACATCAATCTCAGTGAGGAGAGTGCGGAAGTAACCACCAGTGCAAGGACGACCAAACTCGTTATTGTAAGCAGCACTACCAATAGGAGCCTCTAGCATGATATCTAAGCTGCTTGCAATGTGATTCGGCCTGCCGACGTCCATCTCCCAGGGCTGCTGGAAGCCGGGGATCAAGAGGTCAGAGACACAGAAGCCGGAAAGACCGGCCTTGGGGCGAGAGCCACGACCGGTGGCACCTTCATCACGAATCTCTCCACCGGCACCGGTAGCGGCACCGGGGTATGGGGAAACAGCAGTGGGGTGGTTGTGGGTTTCGACCTTGGCCAAGAAGTGAACGACTTCCTTGGTGTGCATCCACTCTCCGGTGGTTGGGTCAGGAGCCCAGAAGGCGGCTTCGGATCCTTCCAGCACAGCAGAGTTGTCACTGTAAGCGCTGACGGTGTGTTCGGGGTGTTTCTTGTGGGTGTTGCGGATCATGCCAAAGAGGCTGTTGGGCATCTGCTCGCCATCAATGACCCACGAGGCGTTGAATTGCTTGTGGCGACAGTGCTCTGAGTTAACCTGGGCGAACATGAACAGCTCAACATCGGTAGGATCGCGAGCGATAGCACCGTTCGGGCCATAAGCCTCAGCCAAGTACTCAATCTCAGAGTCATCCAGCGCAAGGCCCAATTCCTTGTTGGCCTCCTGGAGAATCTGCTTGGGAGACTTATCACCGCCCTGCAAGGAGATGGTCTTCAGAGGCTGAGTAGCGTGCTCCGAGAACATCAATTGCAGGTCAGGCTCCTCATCGCTGATGATCTGAGTCATGCGGTCGTGCAGAAGATCCTTGTAACCCTCTTTGTAATCTTGAGCTCCCTCGCGAAGGCAGGAGATTTTCAGACCTCGCTCGATACGCACGACGGATTGACGCAAGCCACATACATGGGCAATACCGGTGGCTTGAGAACTCCATGGCGAGATAGTTCCGGTTCGGGGGAAAATGTAGAAGGTCTCGAACTGACCATCGGCGGAGTTGAAGGTGGGGGGAATATCGGTGATGTCGCCGTATTTCAGCAATTGCTCGAGAACAGCACGCTGCGATTCATTGAGGGGCTGCGAGGTGTGCACATAGTGAACCCACTGGGCTCGGACATCCTTGACACCCAAGCTCGCAGCAATGGCATGACCGCGAGAGCGGGAATACGCCACCGAGCCCGGGATGGCGATATAGGAATCGGTGGAAGTCATGGTGAAGTTTACCCCGATTCAAAGTTGAATCAGAAAATACCCTCCCTCGGGATAAAGGAGGATTGGCCTCTCAAGTTTTAGCTTGAGTAAAGAAAAAACCCCGCGATGACTCTAAACTTTTTTGCAAAAAGTGAGTGGCCCCGCCCTAATCCGATTACGGCGCTTATCGGTATATCACGTGCTGATTAGTATACGATTTTTTCGAACTCAATTACTCCGTAAAGGTTGTCCTTTAGAAAATGAGAAAATTTGGTCAAATACTGCTTTACGTTTACACAGTGGACTCTTCGCAGTGCTTGGCCTATTCAGCTCAATTTTTCTTTTTTTGGTTGTTGGGTACTTGAAGCGGGCTGATGAACTACCGGGACTCCGGGAGTCCCGCCGCTAGCCTGGGCTAATCATGATTGTTCCCATGCCCTCGTAAATTTGGGCTTGCATGCGAGTGCCTAGGTCTCCCTAAGCTATTGCTCAAAGTTTTTGAAACTATCAAATGGACAGTGCATATCCCAGGAATTAATATGGGTGCCGTGTGTTTTTCCCTGAGATAAAGAAAAGAAGTTGTATCATCTGATTTGAAATCTAAAAGCTGAATCTTGATCTCGTACAATGGTCAAGGTTTCAGAACCACCGTTAAGAACGATCTTTCTAGTAAGCCTGGATTCCTTGTTTACTGAGTAGCTACCTGAGAATAGAGAACGTTAATACACTAATGCCTGTGGAAGCTCGGATCCGCAGAACAATATCTCCATGAGAATTGCATCCTCATGCAGCATAGATAACATCTGAAGGGATGGGAAAACGTCCATGCACCCATCTCATCTTGAATAAAAAAATAATAAGAAAGCGGAAGTCTCTCTAAGCAGCGGAGATAGGCCGCATGCCCAAGGGCGTATTCACCAAGGAAGACAGTCAGATAGCTACCCCTGAAGTGGCTTTGTCCTGTAAGTAAGTCAAGTCCATAACGTGTGTGCATCAGGGCTCTGGCAATTTCAGTGGATATTGCTGAAATGATATAATTGTGCACGGAAAGGTCGACTGCACGACATGTTCCCAATATCCTCCAGTATAATTTCTATCCTATCACACAAGTGGACTCCATATCGAATCCAGTAAGTCTGAGGCCAATTATGTGTCTTCCAGTAGGAAGCCTATGTAATATGGATCCACCAACCCGGGCGAGTCAAATAAGCGGGTTCTGTTGATACAGCCAGCGGGCTCTTTGAGGACCAAGAGTTCCTGAACGAATTGGTTTCGTTGATCTGTGGAGCCGATTTATCCCAGTAAAACCTGGGCGATATCCATGGCATCATAGCTAGTTTCCCCTAATGTTGCTGTAAAAGAATCATCAGACTCATTTTGAAGCAGATTTTGGATTGCAGCTCTAGAGAGCTGAGCCTGTTGCCGGTAATTGATAATCTTATTTGAGGAAGATACAGTATTATATCTAAAGATAAGACACTACGGGTAGGATATATATCAATATGAAGAGTTCAGAAGCATACAATATTAATGGAAATGGGCCGCTACCTAAGATACGTGCAACCAGTTACCGGCTGGACTACTCTTGCTATGGTCTTGGGTATTCTACTTTATTGAGTGCTTGGTTTCGATATCCAGAAATCTTTTCTAGAGCGCTTTGCACAATTAATCGGGGAAATCCTGGCATTCGTCCGTCTGGCAGTACCTTATGGTCCATGGATAACTCGCCACTCGGGATTTGGGTTCTAGATCTCTCTGTCATAGACTATTATTTCGCATTAGACAAAAGAAATTATCGGTGAATCAAAACCTTCTCAATACTTGAGTATATGGAAATCGAATTTTCTGGTTTGTCCATTCGCCGTAGTTTGCAATCATCGGGTGGGTGGCTGATGCTGAATAGGTTGGTGGAAAAAGCGACAAAAGCGACGGATACCTCAAAGAATACATCCACCAAGGGATATCCGTCGATACCCATGTATTCTGAATCTCAATTTCCATACCAGCCTCCTAAATCGTCGGTAAACTCTGAGTACGGTTTGGAAAGTATTGAAGAGACACCTGGTGATCAAGGGATGGGAAGTTATCAAGTCCCAGAGACTAGGGATGATCGCCATCTACCTGGAACACAACTTTTGAGTCAAAGCACAAAGTACCACCACGGCCTCTGAATAGCCGCTACTGTTACGACAACGATATATTGAGGTATAGAGAGTATACTGAAGGCGTTCGTGTACCACCGGAGATGGCTGTTGATTTATAACCTCTGAGGTCACTTACCTGCCTCATACGCACATGCACCTCCTTGGAAGGAGGAGCCGAATACTCCTAGGAAGATCAGTGACCATTATGATGAATACAATCATACCAACATCGGTCATACCTTCAATGCGACTTCCAGATTTACTCACATTTACTTTACCTGAGCGTCAAACTGAAAACTGCAAATACGAGAAAGTGTATTTAACTATTCAAGATTCTCCTCACCCACACTGAATATTGACTCTCTGAGTGGGCTTGATCTCCACAATGGTGGATATACGCGTTCTTCGGGAGGGGACTTGCGCTACTGCCATTATCAATCTTCAACACGAACCTACGAGCTGGAAAGGCTGGAGAGATCGATTTTTACTATATCATATATTGGCATGATGGCTTTACATCCATACATTGCCATGGGCTCCAAAGCTTTGATTTAACGATGTTTTCATTCGTCCAATGCGAAATTACAATGAAATTCATTCTATAACAGAGCGATCTAGAATCCAAATCCCGAGTGGCGCGTGATCCATGGACCTTAAGGTACGGCCAGACAGACGAACGCCAGGAATTCCCCAATCCGGAGCGGAGATTTCTGCCTTAAATGGTAAGACGCTCCGTCAAGCCAACAGCGCCAAGTATTGATTGCGACTTTTTCTCCCTTTTACTATCAAGATTTCTTTCTTTCTCTTTCAACTCTAATTAGAGGTTCTCTGTCTGGTTTATGAGGCCATTGACAAAGACCCTGCGAGTCTGATTGCCTTATTTGGAAAACTACCTGAGGTTACTTGGTGTATATTGGAACATTCATTGACTCCACATATACTGTATGATACTCACGCACTCATGCGTGGTCTTTAGTAGAATCGAAGAACAATTTCATTCTATTGAACTTGCCATATAGTTCTCTAATAGGCGTAGATAGACCCGCAATACATAGCGCCAAGCTGGAACTCGGAATGCTGAGTGGACCATGCATAGTTCGAATACGAACACAACAACAGGCCATAGAGATAAGGAGGTAATGACTCGGACCCTCCTTCTAGGGCTAATGGAGCATTATGTTTTAGATGGCTATACTAACTAGGTCAACCTTGATAATTCAAAAAGTGCATCGATTGAACCTTGTGTTTGTTTCAAACATAACAGGGCGCAGATCATGTATATCAACGCTTGTGGACCTCAAGCAAACCTTTGTCTGTTTTCTAATACATACAGTGAGCTCTTGCAAAATCAAAGGACCTGACCATCGTGAATTCCTCGCGGCATCTTGCCGTATAGGGCTAGCGCCATATTTCCACATCAGGAAACTTAATCAAAGTGGGTCTGCCGTCCCGATATCATATCCATTTTGTAGTATAACGCCCCACGGAAGCTAACCTTGCCGCATAACGTCACGACTGGTCAGAATTTTTTGGGGATCTGGATGCTGGCCCCGTGGTAATGGGGTATAAAGACCGCGTCAGGTCCCCTCGGACTCATTTGCCTGAACCAGGAAACTCCAAAATCACACACACGCTAATAGTTCGACTTTCCTCACCGGCTCGACATACCACAATCAAATATGGATACTTCTCGAGCAGGGCAAAACTACACAGACCTCACTAGTCGGACTGCCTCTACGGAATCCCCCAGCGAGCGAGTAGATTATATTGACCTCCCGGTCCGAGTACTCAGCGATGACGCCGATCTACGAGAATACATAACTGAGACGCGCACCGGCGAAATAATCAAGCCTGTCAAGTCCAATGTTACAGGACGAATCGAGGACTGGAAGTTGGTCACTTTTACTATTGACGACCCCGAAAACCCCAAGAACTGGTCGAAGGCGTACAAATGGTACTGCACCATGGTCGTTGCTTTCACTTGCTTTGTCGTTGCATTCGCTAGCAGTGTCATCACGGCCGACTTGACAGGACCCATGGAGGCCTTTGGAGTGTCTCGCGAGGTCAGCTTTGTGGTTGTTACAGTCTTTGTTATTGGATTTGGAGTTGGTAAGCTATTCCGATTTCCCTTGCATGCCATTTCATCCTGTCTGACTCGATTCCAGGCCCCATGGTTTTTGCTCCAATGTCTGAAATGGTTGGACGGCGTCCAGTCTATGCCATTACCTTACTGATGGCTGTGATATTTGTTATTCCGTGCGCTGTTTCTAAAAATATTGGAACCTTGATCGTCTGCCGTTTGATCGACGGCATTGCTTTCAGTGCACCCATGACTTTGGTCGGTGGTACTCTGGCTGATATGTGGAAAAGCGAAGAGCGAGGTGTCCCAATGGCAGCCTTCAGTGCTGCACCTTTCATCGGACCTGCTATCGGTCCTCTTGCCGGTGGATTTCTCGCTGACAACTGTGGTTGGAGATGGCTTTACTGGCTGCAGCTCATCTTGTCCTTTGTCGCCTGGATTCTGATTACCTTCACCGTCCCCGAGACATACGCACCAATCCTACTCAAGAAAAGAGCTGCGAAGCAACGCAAGGCTGAAAATGATGAAAAATATACAACCGAGGCTGAGCTTGATCCTCGCCCTCTTGGACAGAAGCTGCGTATCTTTCTCTTCCGCCCTTTCCAGCTACTCTTCCTGGAGCCAATCGTCTTCTTCATTGCTATCTACATGTCGGTTCTTTATGGTCTTCTGTACATGTTCTTCGTCGCGTACCCCATTGTCTACCAGGCTGGCAAGGGCTGGAGCGCCTCGATGACGGGTTTGATGTTCATCCCACTAGCAATTGGTGTTGTTATGAGTGCCGCATGTGCACCATTCGTCAATAAGCACTACCTCAAGATCTCAGAGCAATGGGATGGCAAGCCCCCAGCGGAGAAGCGTCTGATCCCAATGATGTGGTCCTGCTGGCTTATTCCCATTGGCCTGTTTATCTTTGCCTGGACTTCATATCCTACCGTCCATTGGTTTGGGCCCTGTATTGCAGGATGGCCGGTCGGTTTCGGTTTCATTTTCTTGTACAACTCGGCGAACAACTATCTCGGTATGTTTGCGTTTTTATTTAGTTGAGTTCTCCATATGCTGACTTGCCTAGTTGATACTTACCAGCACCAAGCCGCATCGGCTTTGGCAGCCAAGACCTTCCTTCGATCAATGTGGGGCGCCTCCACCGTCCTGTTCACCGAGCAGATGTATGACCGTTTAGGGTACCAATGGGCAAGCTCTCTTCTGGCATTCATTGCTCTCGCTTGCTGTGCTATCCCCTACGTCTTCTATTTCAAGGGCGAGTCTATTCGCAAATTCTCCAAGTATGCCTTCAGTGACGACGAGGAGAAGGCTATCAAGGCTTGAACCCACATCAAGCCGCTTGAAAGATCGTTCCATGCACAGGATGGGTACTTGGATCCTTTTATCTAATTTTTGGTTTTTCATGATTCCCTTTTCGCAAACTGCGTTACACAATGGGTTTTTTTGTTTTCTGTGTTGCAAATGTGAGCATGGGACATGATTATACGATAGAACAACTCCCGGGCATAATTATTCTAGAAAAAAACCTAGCTACTCATTACAGAGCTAATATGAATTTTAATATGAATATTTTACTACCTTCATGATTACTAAATTCCAACCTCAATGTCTTGTAATGTAGAGCAACCTTCCGCATATGGGTGCCCCACATCACGTGCACCGGCAGATAAGCACCGCCGATGATGCTCTCTCAACCATTTCAATTTCGACATTGCATCCACCGTTTGACTGCAGCCAGAATGATGGGCTACAGTATGCAAAACTACTGATCGACAAATAACAAACGGCTGCCTGTTTAGACTTTCGCTTCCCGAGTTGTGTCTGATTTTTCAGGTGGATCAGTCGCATTGACGCGCATACGTAGCCGACGCCCGATAAACTCCAGAAAATTGATCGACCCCCAAGAACATACAAAACACGCCATGACATCTCCGTATCCTCCATTCACGTCAAACTCACCATCCGATATGGCTAGTGGGCCCAACAGATCTGTTTCGGACTTGCCACAGTCTCAAGTGGACGCCATCATTCGAACGAAGCGCAAAGCGCGCGAGCCGAAAGCTTGCTACCCATGCCATGCGCGCAAGGTTAAATGTGACCGGAATTTGCCATGTGATGGCTGTGTCAAGCGCGATCATGCAGATCTCTGTTCTTACGAACGCCCCTCCAAGAAACGCTCCCAAGCTTTCCTTGAGAGTCCCGTGGGGGGCGCATCGGCATCTTCCACAATGGATCAGCCTGCCTTCTACAGCTATGACGATCATCCATCGAATATAAAGTCTGAGACTATTCATAGCCAGCGGAATGGGGCCACCATTGCAAGTGGACGTGTGTCGATTGCCCGAGATGAATGGGAGAATGTGCGCAACCGACTGCGTGAGATGGAGTCAACCATATCGACTTTGCGCATGGGGCTCGAGCGGGCTGAAGAAGAGCCCGCCGTGACTGTAGAATCCGGGAGTGTGCAGAGTGGAGATGCAGGTTCCCGTTCCAAGGGCGCTTCGCCAGAGCGTGAGGGCATCCATGCTGCCAACACGCTCGGCCAAGGCACCGTTCACCTGGGTTCGCGCTCAGTCCTAGCGTATATTCTCAATAACAAGACTGGATCGGATCAACTCCAGACCCTGTTAGAGGGAGGGATATTGCCGAAGTTGGGACTTGATAACGAGTCTGCAACTTATCCATTTGTCGACTTGTGGTCTTCGGATATGTCAACCTTTGACATTAGCGCAGTTTGTAGTGCGCTTCCCACAGATCAACAGTGCAGAGAGTGAGTCTTGCTCCTTGGAACCTTGCGCTATGCTTCCTAACCCTGAGAATAGATTTTTCTATTGTTACAAGGAAATCGCAGGGGCGATTTATCCTGTCATTGAAGATATCCGTGACTTCGAAAATAATCTGGAGCTTCTCTTGCAAAACAGAATTGCTTCCGGAGGAGTATATCGAGAGGATGCCGATGAGGCGCAAAACCCATTTGGGGTGAGCATTGCTTACCTGGGCCTGCTGTTCTCTGTTCTGGCATCTGGGACCCAATCATCCGACCTTGGTAGCAAAGAACGGGAATTGACCTCGCAGGTCTATGGTATGTCATACTACCTTATTTGGGCAAAATTTTCCCAAACTGACTCATGGTCTAGTCTGCTGCTCCTACCAATGCCTTCGTATGACCAACTTCCTGTCCCAGCCAACAATTGAAGCCATCCAGACCCTCCTTGTAATTGGTAATGTCTTATCTTACAATATGAATCCTGGTATTTCATATGTTCTGCTGGGCATGACGCTTCGGATGGGGTTGGCGCTTGGTCTGCATGTTGAGTCAAGCAGGTTTTCACAAGCTGAACGATATCGCAGGCGGCATGTTTGGTAAGTGCTTGGACTTCAGGGTAATTCAAAGCTTTCTGTACTAACGTCTACAGGTGGTCAATGGCGTGGCAGGACAGTCATTTCTCTCTCTCCTACGATCGCCCTTCTACTACAGCAGTCAGCCAGCCTGACATTGCATACCGAGAGGGCTCTAAAGCAGGCGATCTCTCGTACTTCGAAACTCTCTGTCGCGTCATTTCCCTGGCACTGGAAGTCGTCCGCATTCGAATGCTTAGCCCTCATGCACACATCAGTTTCGAGAGCATCCAAGGTTACAAGGAACGAATCCAGAATATAATGGATGAGGCGAAATTTTATCTACGCGATGCGAAATGGTGTTCCACTCCAACTGAACATCTGGAGCGGGTTGTGCTGAAACTGCATTCTTCATACTTTTCGTCCGAGCTTTGCCGACCGTCGCTGAAGCCAATGGTCAATTCCTCCGACGCTAGCACTGCGAGCATGCGCGCTGACTGCGTGGCTAACCTGATGATTACCGTGGAGGCTTATATTGAACTGCACAATATTAGCTCGCATGCCGGCCGATCATGGATTGCATTACAACGGGCGATTAGTTCCGCGTTTTTGCTCGCTGTTGTTGAAGAGGCCAAATCCGATCCGAAGGTCTGGAATCTTCTGCGACAGCTGGAGGGTATCATTGCGCAGCGAGCTAGTAATGAGAGGGCTTTCGATGGCGCCGATTCCAGCATGACTTCACCGCCACAGGCTATGAACACATACGATCCAATCACTGGTGCGACTAATCCGCCGGGTTATGTTGCACCCGCCATCGATCCTACGTCCCCCGTCGGTGCCCCTGAAACCCAGACACAATGGGCCAAGTCTCTGGCTAAAACCCACCGCGCCTTGCAAAAGCTACTTGCGGCCTTTGGCAACCAGACTGCACGCCCTCTGAATGGACGCAGCCCTGCGTTTCCATCTCAGCATAACCCCAGCGCGACTACTGCCGCCAATTTGAGTGTCTTTGTTGCCCCTGGTTCGGCTAGTATGACCCCGAGTGTCGGCTCTCTCCCACCACCGACACCGGAAAGTTCAGGAAGTGGTGAATGGACCATACCTAACATCCTTGACCGTGCCCAAGAGTACATTCACCCGCCGCTATGGGGATAAGGGATAATTGATGGAACTACGAAGATCTATTATCCATCATGACTATTCGGCGTATTGGCAGAGCATCTTTCGGGCGTTGGTTTTGGTTTGATTCATAAGCGAAATATGGTGTTTTAGCAGGTTTCTGTTCATTTCAAGGGGAACTTCTCCGGTCTTACGTTTCGTTGAATCTATTTCATGGACTTCACACTGCCTATAGCTTTCCTAATAATTCACTAATTGCTTTATCCCTAAGGGCTTGAGAAGCTTATTTACACGGCAATGCCCATGCTCGGTACGTAATCAGATCAATTCTAAATGCACCTGAGATATGTTTTACAGCGCCCTTGCTGGTCGCAGCTGGCCCACACATTCTCCAAATCCAACCCCGGAAGTTGATCCGCCGGCCACTGCTGTCATACGAACAACATCCCAGTCCTGCAAAAAGTGTCTCTTGGCCCCATCGCTCAAGGTCACCGGCTCCTTGCCAGCCTTGGTGATTTCCAGCAGACATCCCAAGCTCCCTTCATCCGGCCCGCTGACTGTACCAGTACCCAGGATATCTCCAGTCTGAAGATCGGCCCCAACACTTGCAAGGTGGGCACACATCTGTCGTCCGCTCCAGTACAAGTCCTGTACTTTTGATTCGCTCACGGTGGTCGCCTGGTCCCCGACAAGCAGTTCCACCTTCATATCAATCGCATACGCGGATTCGGCTACGTCTTCGAGGTGGCGTGCCAATGCCACTTCTGGTTTGGGTCCTGCCATTTTGAAGGGAGACAGGGCATCCAAGGTAACCACCCAAGGCGAAATGCTTGTTCCAAAGGCCTTGCCGTTTAGTGGGCCGAGAGGAATCATTTCGCAGCCTTGGATATCCCGAGCTAGAAAGCACTCGTCAACAATTGTCTGTGACTGTATCACGCGGAAACACTTACCACTCCAGTCATTCAATATGACAAATCCGAAGATGTTCTCATCAGCGTCTTTCGCATTCAATCCTTGCAAATGCGGGACTCCTTGTCCGACAACGACACCAATTTCCAACTCCCAGTCCATCGCCCTTGACGGACCGTAAATGATGGGCTTTTTTTCAGCCGCAGCTGTCTTATCAAAGAAATGGCCGTTAGGTCTGACGACCGGCGTCCCGGAGACAACAATCGTACTAGCACGACCGTTATATCCGATTGGGAAATTGAAAAAGCCCGGTGGGGGGGATTCATCATTAAGAATCGCTCGGCCCGCATTGCGGACATGATGAAGACTGCATGAGAAATCTACTGCGGATCAGATCTAGATGTCCACAAAAGTATAAAATGACGAACCTACCTGTGAATCCACCGACAGAGACAGGCAAATGCATCGTAACGGCGCTAATATCTTCCGTGCTGTTGTCCGGCAATGGTGCCGTCAATACATCTTGAAGAACTTTTCGCACCTCGCGATGAATTGATTTAGGCAGGGCTGCGTATTCATTAAGGGTTGCCTTGTCAAACACTCCTTCCGGCAAGCTAGAAACTTCAGCGAATATACCAGAGCGCTGTAGCGCGCCTAGGAAAATGACTTTATTCTCTAGTCGTGTGACGCATTGCGGCTCGCGATGATTATTAGACGATGCTACTCCGAACGGGATGTTGGCAATGGAGAAGTGACCGCTGTATTCGGGGGACGTCATCGTGAAAAAATGCAGAGGGAGTTCAATTTCAAAAAGCTACTTCTACGGGCGCATTCGCAATTTAATGGCGAGCGCATAGCTGCATCCCCCACTATCCCGAGAATGAAGCGGGGAGTCCACATCCCGAATCTGCACAAAAGCCCTAAGTGAGAACACCACTCGTATGAGTGCAATCTCGACAAGCAGTGACGTTTTCGGCTTCTGTGTATTTGAATTATTAATTTTCTGTCATGGTCGATATGCTGAGAGAACGGGGACCCCTGCACCAACTGTCCCAACTTACACACCGCTGGATCCATCTACCAAAAGTTGACCCTGTCAACCTCACTAAGATGCTCAAATCGGCGCATACTGACGCACCAGTGTGATACAGCGTTCAGCTATTATTCACTGGAGTCAGCGGGGCTCGATACCCACCGTGAAACCAAACCATCCCTCATACCGCCAGTTTGGCATAAGCCCAAATCCAGCCACTTCAAGCAGTATATTTCCCATTCTTGGGTTTATCTTTTCTCGAGTCGAATCGCAATCCCAGCGCCACCAACAACCTTGACTTGCCTCTATCCCACCGAAGCAACAGTTTAGCTGCAAGCATGTCTTCCACGCCCGAGAAATATTACGCCAAAACAGCGGTCCTTCTTTTTGAAGGAGCTGATCTCCTCGATTTCGCAGGACCCATGGAGGTGCTATCTCACGTCCTGCATAATCAGAACCCGGATGATCCGGATCAAATGTTCAAAATCGAAACTATAGCTCAAACACCCACCATTCGTTCATGTTGCTGTCTGACAGTCAAAGTCGATCGCCTCCTCGAAGACGCGGTCAAAGATCTAGCAGAATACGATATGCTGATAGTCCCCGGCGGCCCACCATCCATCGTTCAGCCTCTCCTCGAAGGTTCCGCAGAAGTGGATGTAATCCGCAGATTCGCCACTCTGCCCCTGCCGTCATCTCAGAGACCGCGGATTCTGATGTCGGTGTGTACTGGTGCGTTCTTCCTTGGTGCGGCAGGAATTCTCCCTGGTATGACCGTCACCACTCATCACCGTGCGGTTGACGTGCTTCGGGAAATATGTGCCCGGTTCAATGATAAAGAGGATCCTCCGACTACTGTTGTGCATAAACGCTACGTCGACGGGGGTTATCTGCCTGGAAATGCCGTGTCTCTGATTACAGCTGGCGGTGTGAGCTCGGGGATCGATGCCACGTTCCATCTTGTGCGTGAGCTGGCGGGTGCCGATATGGCTGCATTCGTGTCTCGGTTGATGGAGTATGATTGGACTGAGCTTCAGGACTGAGGTCATCTTTGATAGCGCATACTTTAGCTTGGGCAACCTTCCAATTGAGTACTGTTACCCTGGGATTGAGTTTGTCTGCAGTAGCGCAACGGGGTAAGTCAAGAAAACAGCTCTCAATATGTGCCTTTTACTACACCGCTCCGTCTTCCACCATCCAATCTAGATCTGTGTCATGCGGAGCACGCTACTGAGTAATCTTTATCTGCCTTGCCCCTGGGTTTGTGTCTCCTTGATCCCTCAAAGCAGAGGCTCCAGGGGTCAGACTGTAGACAACATGAATATTCAGGGAAACTTGATGTTACACTCTACGCAGTATCCTCATGGGTGGAAGTGAATCCAGAGTTTCTGCTACGAGCCGACCCGGAAAGCTTCCTTGACGTTTCTGACATGTTCCAAGGTTAGATCATCGGTAACACGTGAATGCAGACATAGTCATGGCACGGCACATTTACAACGTTGTCCACAGGGTGAGACCTTTTTACTCTCCGTGACTGGACCCTTATATCAAACCTGCTGACACATCGATCAGATCCCCTCCCCATCTTCCTACGCAGTCTGGAACTCAGCCACCAGGTATTCCGTCGTTTCAAGACTCATCTCTGCGTCTCCACTCCAAGTTGTACAGAGCAATCATCTACTCATGTCCTCTAGGTTCATGCCCGAAATCTGAGTCCGCAAAGAATGATACAGTCATCTGGGAGAGCACTGGGTGCCGAAATCTCGCCGATTCAAGCCGGAGGGGGGTATATAGGATGGATCTGGCAGGTCAAGTCCCCGGATCAATCCAAGGACAGAAAGCGAAGACTTTGTCTCTCCGGTTGCTCTTTCCTCGGCTGTTATTGCAATCCAAAGTTGGTGTGACCTGAAGAATGGTTGCTCTAGTCCCTATTGCGGATACGCCCTCGGCTCTCTATCCGGAGAAGATGAATGGGATTGTTCGATCGGAGATCGATCTGGTGGAGAAGAGCCCGATCATGATCGACGCAACGGACCTGGCGTCTTCCGATCTTGACAGTGTCGATCCCCCTATGGTTACCGCAAACGGAAATACCTCGACACAACACCCGACAAACAGTATTGATAGCCTCGAAAGACCCGCGATTATCGAAATCTTCTCAAATGAGCGCAAAATGGCTGTTGATATTCTCAAAGTGATTGAAAGTTATGGTGTTGACTATGAGAAGAATGGTGCCTCGTGGAAGGGACTCGAGTCCTTCGTCCCCACTGTTATGGCCCAAGTGGAAAAACAAGAGCCGATCCGGATGATCTTGCCCGCTTTCCCATTCAAATCGCCAAATGCACGCGATAAGGTTTTGGGGATCTTGCCTGACTTTGGAGAGGAGTTGGCTTTGGCTCATTTGAATGGACTTTGCGAGAACGTCGCGCAGGTATACAAACCTGGTGCCGAGGTATACATCAGTTCAGATGGTTTGGTCTACAATGGTGAGGAGCACAGGCTGCTTTTTTTATTTGGTTTACACTACTAACCTGTTCAGATATCCTTGGAGTCCCTGATGAGGTTGTGTGGGACTACGGAGAAGCCCTGCGACAGATAGCCGTAGAGAAAGGCCTGACTCGCGTGAAATTCATCCGTCTTTTCGAGCTGCTTGAACACCCCTGGTTCAAAGCGAGTAGCCCGGAAGTCGCTAAGTCATATTACCTGGCTCATGCACGCTGCCTTCGTCGCGAACTCATGTTTGCCTTTGGGGATCCAACCTTCGATGCCGATGAAGCCATCAAGACTGACAACGACACCTGTTTGACATATCGCGGGTACATCAAGTTCCTGACCAAAGATCTGGCTCATCAGGAGTATCCAGCTGGCATGTCCAAGCGTGCCAGACAAGGTCAAATCGCACAGACAGCGCGCCAAATGATCATCCGCGGAAAGATGTTCGCAGCTGCCATCCGCGCCAATCGCAAGGATTACGTCCGTCTATCCATCCACGAGTCCGCCGGCGAAAAGAAACTCTCAGTCTCTCTAATCCCGCAGAAACGTGGAGCATTAGGCTTTACCCCGTGGCACGCTTCCGTCGCGGTCGCACTTGACGGCTCATACCGAACCGTCCACGCAGAAGATGTCCGTGAAACACACGATCTTGTATACAAAAACGGTCAACCATATTTCTTCCGCGAACGCTCAGACCTCTTTGACTGGCCTTCTGATGGTCTATCTGTCAAATTCGAGCATCAATACCCCTGCGGACTTATCATCAGTCCCACGGACATCGACAATGTAAACCCACCACCCTCCATCAGCGCAATCCCCATGCACAAAGTCCGCAAACTATCCAACGGCATGTCCCCCGTCATCCTACGCGGATTTGCCGAAACTTTGGTCGAAGATCTATACGTAAAAGCAGGGCATGAGCTCGGCAAGATCTTGCCCTGGAGTTTCGGCATTATCCAAAAAGTCCGCGATGCTGGGCGGTCCGATAAACTTGGCAACAACGTTACCTCTAACGAAGCCATGCCAATGCATTTCGACGGCATGTTCAAATTTGAGGAAGTCTCCGATCCAGAAACGGGCGAGGTCAAGAAAGTCCAACGTCCACCCGGTTACCAATTCTTCACATGCCCGGCAACAGCACCGAAAGGAAGCGGTTACACACTCTTCGCCGCTTCTAGACTGCTATTCCGATATCTACCCCTCCCCTGGACCGCCGAGCGTCTCCAGAAAGTGACTTGGGCGATGGATAACGACGGTTTCTGGGATGCCAAGCTGAAGAATTTGCCACTGACGGTTACACACCCTGTTTCGGGGTTGCCGTGTGTTCGCTGGCATCAGCCGTGGGATTCTACTAAGACGAAGTTCTCTACTTGCGATGTTACCGTTGAGAATGAGGATCCTAGTTTGGTACAGGTGATTGACCGGATTATCTACGATTTCCGAGTTTGCTTCAGGTTTGAGTGGGAGAAGGGGGATCTGCTGATCAGTGATAATACTGCTATGCTTCATACCCGGACTGGGTATATTAGTGATTGTGAGCGGGAACTTTGGCGCATTCATTTTGATTGATTGGATATAAGAAGGATGAGGATGGAGACTGTCTATTGTTAAGCTTTATATTTCTTCCTTTGAACCATCATTCGTTTGTTTATCATAGCCTAAGATCAAATTGTGACTACGTTTATTCATTTACTCTTGATTTTATACTGGATCTCTCCGGATTTATCAAGAGTGCGAGTATTTACTTAAATTGCCGCTCTGTTCGGTCGCGAAGTCCCATTGGCAAATGTTTCTCCCCGCAGATAGTGGTTTCAGAGGGAAGGCGAGAAGTTGGGAAGTTCCAGTCATCGGTATCAAACCTACCGTAGTATACTGATATGTCGTCACTCCTGATATGTCGTCACTCCTGATATGTCGTCACTCCTGATATCTCGTCACTCCTAAATATCTGAACGGGTTGTGAATGACGTTTCATCCGTCTGTCGGAGTGGGTAGCACCAGCATGTCTGCCACCTTCTCCATGAGTATTAACCTTTCAACATCATTTAGCCTAGTGTTACAAGATAATCAAAACCTCACTATCTTCGAGCTTTAATTCAAATTTTTTTTCTGTTCCAGATATACAGGGAAAAGATGCAGGACTGAGCACAATCGCACTAAACCCGAGCTTATATTGCACTGATCCCACGTAGTCAGAACTAGAGTCAAAAGACCTGCTGTGCTTGTATCACCAAAACCACACCGCTGCTTGATCTCGTTATCTACCATCTCACCAAAAAAGCTTAGTCTACCGATTCCCTGCGCTCCCAGATCCTTGTGCGAAACGCGGCCAAAGGACTCTAACTCCCGCTTCCCTGGGATGGTACCTGTATTATATATGCAACGCACAAAAGCTATTATCCGGTAGACTTGGTGTCTTGTGTAATGCACAGAGTGGATATGGCCCAAGAGACGTCCAGGCTCGAGGTATGACCTCTGGTGTGAGAGAATAGGCGTTTTGTGGCTGGCATTGATAGCTCGTGTTTGTCAGACTCATTGGGGACGGCATGCTGTCAGTTTCGTTACCACTCAATGGGTTCGTCGACCAGAAGTTCATTGGCGTGTTGTTTGTTCCCAGGCCGGTCTGGAGTGAAGGAAGAGATTCGGGAGAAATGAGAACGATGATCTTTGACTGGGACGATATGGTCTTTAAAGTGCGAAGGATATGTGGTAATGAGCTTTCTATAGAATCTGGTCAGTTGGTCGACCATATAGGGAGAGGGAAGAGGTTAAGATTACCTGTTGCAACGTAGATATTGGGCTGATTAGGTGCTCCCGAACCCCCTGTTGGACTTTCTGTTCTCGAATTTCCCCATGAATCAAGGAAATTTTCCATATTCTGATCACTTTTCATCTGGATGCCCTGGTTGACATGGTTTAATGATGCCGATTCAAGGTAGTAATAAGATGGATCCCCCGATAACTCTGGTAATTGACCGAGGTGATCAGTATTCGTCGGAGCGGGGAAATTGTACGACGGGAGGAACGGCGTGGATGGCTCCGTGCTCTTTGGAGAATGGTCTCTTGAACTGAATATCGACTCGGTTTCCTGGTAGTAGGGAGGGGAGTGGTGTGTAGACATGAATGGCGGGGAATATGTCTGGTCCCAGCCATTTAATGCTGCAGCAGCTCGTAGTTCGTTGGCAATAACGCGCTCTTGTAGTTTAGCGATGCGGTCTCGAATCTTGCGACCTGGTGTTTGCCAAGGTGAGCTTTGCACAAAGATCAAGACTGAGAAGATTAATCCTTACGGTGATTTCGCTGCGAGAGACGGTTTTGCAATCTTCGTCTTTCGAGCGGATCCTGCTTCGGAGTTGATGATCCGTCGCTTGACGGGGACTCTCTCTTTGGATCCATTCGCATAATAATCGTTTGGTGAACGTTGGAGCTGAAGAAGGTTGATTTGTCTAAGTCCGATCTCTGATGTATCAGTGTTTCCACATGACTTTAAGCTCACGACTTCCGTCCCCATCACTGCTAATAATACCCCGACTCCATGTGTCCGTTCTCGATCACTCATCCCACCGTGACACGCACCTGTGCAACGAAGCCCATCAAGTCGGTCTGGAAACAAGAAAGAACCCGGCCTTGCCATTCAGCCGCGTGATGACCTGGGTCCATGCCACTTAGCCTTTCTCAGCTTCGCTTACATTTTCCCCTCTCTGTATGGTGGAGAAGGGTTCCTGGGTCATCAACCCGGCTTCTTATTTGTTGTCTCCAGTGGCGATGGGCTCGTTGCACAGCTCGCGTGTTTGATGTAGGGCAAGCGCCAGGGATTACTGACCGTGTTTTGGGCGTTGGGTCGCTGCCCTGGAGAGCGATACTGGCGGACTTACCAGCGGTCTGGGCGAAATGTTGCACATGAAGCCTGTGAGGGCTTGACCGTGTTTTCATGGCAGTTTCTGGAGCCACTTGGCGTGACGGAATCAGTGTGACCTCCAATCTCGAAAGTTCTTAGGCCGGTCTGGTACTGCGTTCAAGATGTACATGTTCAAGACCGTGGGTAGTCGGGGATTGCGAGTTGAAGTTGACTTCTGGCTGGGCAGGGGCTTGCTGGTGTAACTGATATATGTCTTGATCGAGGAATTTGTCATCGAGATGATCAAGACGATCGTGCCGATTGTTATCTGCACCAGTGCATCCCTTGGACGACGACCGACTGATACTGGAACTTGGGGAAGGAGGATTCAGACTTTCGTCAAGGAAGTCAGTTCCACGGAAAAGTAACGAGATGCAAGCTGTTGGGGCAGTGTTGGACTCGATCCCAAACCAGGCTGTTCAGAACCTGCCGATACTTGGATATGCCCCGGGAGCCCAACCAAAGGGACAAGTGCAGTGGTACCCGGTACGCCCTTTATAGATCCGAAATCATAAAGAGGTACATGAGCCCTTTTGAAGAACACAGGTCAATTGGCCCCCACCAGGGACCCTGGATGACCAGCGCCATGTGGGCCAGGCGGAGTGCATTTGCTCCGAGTATGCATGTGAGATTTCAAGTGGCGGAGAGACCGGTTTGATTAATCTATCGACTGGGACGTCCGGTGTGCGACGTTGGTTTCCTTTCCCCAGTGCTACCAGTCATAAGGATTGAAGGATTTAGATTCTGTTTCTTTGGTTTTTGTTTCACATCCTACGACAACAGCACTATATTGAATCGAAGCATGCATCGGTCGATCATACAATATTCATGGCTTCAATGAATCAGATCGAATATCCCTTATAGTCCTGACCAATGATCTACCCGCACCATACTCATAATACGCCGTAATATAAGCCAATGGCGCGACAAGGTTCAGGTAGTTCGCTCAATCCACTAACTCCGTCATCTCCGGTGCAACCTCTCCTCTTTCCCTATTCCCTAACAGCATCTCTCTCTCTTGACGCTCGCCCCCAATTTTCCCAATCATGGACGCCATCCTCACAACGGTGGGGAATTTCCTCCCCTACCACCTGCTTTCGTACGGCGCCCTCCTAGGAACAGAGTTGTACCAGGTATTTCCCCACATTGACAGCCCCAATACCGCCGTATTAACATGGCATAGAGCTTCGTCAACACAAAAATCTGCTATCGTCACCTCCCCGCGCGCGAGTTCCTTGGTCTAAACAAGCGCATCTTCCCAGTCTACTTTACCTGTCAGATTGGACTCGCTGCACTCACAGCCGCGACGCGCCCGCCATACAGTATTGTCTCCCTCGGGACAGATCTATGGAGTGCCGCACCACTAGTTATCGTGATAGCGATGGGATCATTGAATTATTTTGTCTATGGGCCTAAGACTACAACAGTCTCGTTCGTTCGGCGGGCTCTACATGGTATGTTTTCTGGGGTGCTCTTTGGGGTTTGGGCTAATCAATGTTTTGCTGTAGAGAAGGAAAATCAAGAGGACGAGAAGATTCAGCGGGTGAATAAGGATTTCAAGCGCAACCATGCTATGACTATTCATCTCAATGCTATTGCGCTAGTTGCGACCGTCTGGTATGGGTTTTCGTTATCGCATGCGCTTATAACTGGGTTCTAGGTCGAGAGTCGGTTTTGAAAAAGGTAGAGGTGGATAAATTATACACTGATTCTAAGCCGATATTCAGACGATACTACAAGATATGTTTTAAGCTTTGTTTCCCTCGATAGCGATAACCTTGACCTAGTTTCTTTCGTCATGCTTCACCTTTCATGACAACGTTGATCTGTGGATGGATGGCTTAGCCCATAGTGGTAGCTTGGACAAAGATTCTCTCTCGCTGTGATTGTGTCAGCGTTAGCTGATATTAACTGGTTGAGATTTGCATCTTACCTTGAAAAAGAGAGAGCCAAGCGCGGTCATCACAGCCGCGGCGATCACCAGATAATAAGTGTGAGACATAGCATGCACAATGGCATGAAGGACTTCAGCTTGAGCCTCAGCTGGGATCTTCTTGATCAGTTCGCTGTTGGATCCAGAGATTGCACCTCGTAGGGTTTCACGCGGAATCCCCGGCAATAAATCTTGGAGGCTATCCAGGGCTTGATTCTGGAACAATGATCCTGAAATAGCGAGCGCGATCACGATGCCGATGTTTTGAGCAAAGGCAATAAAGGAGGTAGCATCAGCGGCATGGGTGGGTGAGACCTTAGCCTGCGCTACAGAGAATCCTGTCTGAATGAACATTCCCGCACCGATGCCGATAAGAGCAGAATAACCGTAAACATAGGAAATAGGGCTGGTCTCGTCGATCGTGCCTATCTATGTCAGTCCTTGGTTGGCTTATATGATATGTTTTGACTTTGGAACAGAACGTACTCATGAGGCCACCTCCAATACTAGCAAGAATGCCACCTGCCAGATACCATGGCATGTAGTATCCAAGATTCGACATCAAGGCACCATTTGAAAGCCCCGAGAAGACCATGAGAACAATAAAAGGGAGAAGTCTCACGGCAGCAGTGAGAGGCGAATCTCCTTTGACAAATTGACAGTAGATCGGGATGTAATAGGTGGGGATCTACAAACGTAGCTGTTAGCTCTGGATTCTCCCGCAGCCATCCATAGATATTTAACAAGTACTCACGAAGACACAGGTTGATGCAGCACACATAAGAGCGAACAAAAGCCACATGATAGGCATTCGGAGTAAATCCGCAGGGAAAATCCGTTCTTCCCTAGTCGTGCCAATCTTAAATGCCTGCTGCAGGCCGAACAAGAGGAGCAGAACACCACCCACAACCCACAGCGCAATCTCCCGGCCTGCTTCCCAGTCAAAAAGGTTGCCTCCGAAACTGATCGCCATTACCAGGGCTGCCAAGGCGCCAGCATTGAGGACAGCGCCGAGATAATCAATCTGCTGAAGTTTATGGTTCAGCGAAATGCATTCCTGAGGATCAGCACGGGGCAAAAAGAAGATATACACGGGAGCAAAGACAGCTCCAATGCATAGGTTGATGTAAAATGCCCATCGCCATGTTGTGTGGACGTTTTGGGCAAATGCACCGCCGACTCTGTCAAGGGTCCAGTTAGCATGATGTCCATATGTAATGGGAAGTACAGTATGGATCGGTTGTCTTACACAGGACCTAGAACTGTACCACTTCCCCATGCTATGAGACTGTTAATAATGCGCTTGTTGAGCATCCAGGATATTGACTTACTGATTCCCGTAAGAGCCATGTAGGTTGGTCGCTGGCGAACGGAAGTGGTGATTGACAATAAGGTTAGACAGCCAAGATACATTCCAGCTCCCTGGACAAGTTAGCAACCATACTAACACCTGACATTAATAAGTACTTGGGACATACTCCAAGACCAGCAATAGCACGGCCGATAATAAAGGCATTCATGTTGGGAGCTGCGCCGCAAACAGCACTGCCAGCTTCAAACAGCACGACTGATGTGACATAGATCCATTTAGCGCTGAAAATACCGTAGAGTTTGCCCCTATAGAAGTGGTATAAGTAAGTCGGACATGGCCAATCAAAGCAGAAAGCGGTTACCAGGTAACCATTGTCGCAGAGGATGCAAGAACAAAGGCAACTCCCAGCCAACTCAGCTTTCCGACCTCGCCAAACTTCTTGATAATAGGCGACTGCACATCAGCAACGATAGTGTTGTCCAACGAGAAAAGGAAGGTAGAAGACAACATAGTCAGAACAACTAGTAGCCACTGGTGGTAGACCCGTTAGTGCGTAATTCATTGGATACTCACGTCGTGACGTACGATTGGCTTTGAGACGCGTGCCTGGACATCTTCTTGAACATAGTCCACATCGGAAGTGACTATGGTCTGGTTAACAGCATCTTTCGTTTCGATCACAATAGGGACTGTCGCTTCCATAATGCTTAGAAGTCAAAAAGGACGCGTTTGGAAAAGAACAGCGATGATGGGATCAATCGTGGTTGAGAGAAGAGAAAGAAAGCTAACGGAGGAAACGCTGGAGCCGGAGGTAGGCCGGGGCTATCGATAAGAAAGACAGTGGTCATTGTTGTATAAACAGTGCAATTGTCTGACCTTAGACCCTTCTAGCTCCGGAGTCCGGATAGCATCATCCCCGGCTTTGATCCCATGGTCCATCAAACCATGACCCTTGAGAGAATCACAAAGGCCCGAGAAGAGTGAAAATCAAACTCTGGAAGAGGCGGGTTTGATACACATACTTTGTGTTTTACCCTCCGGGGCTCTTAGGTTCCTTGGTTCCTTGGCTCCTTGGTTTACTAGAAACGGGATGGTGTCTAGCTTACGCATCCATACGACTTAGGTTTGTAGGTAATTGCACATGTGAGGGTAATTTGAATCAATCGTTACTCGCAGGCTACTACTAGTAATAAATTTAGAAATATAAACCTGTAGAGGCCATAGGTACAAGGAGTCGTGTCGATAGCCATATATGTTCACAATGGTAACCACTTGCATTGAGTTACACCACTTGAGGATCCAAGTACATGGCTGCCATTAAAATATGCTTAACCTCTGAGAACGTTTTTCGGCAATTAGCCTCAGGTGCCTGCTTCAGGGCAGCTGTAGTTTGTGGGCTGTGTTTCCATTGTGCTACCGATAGAAAACTTCGTGCTTCCTAACTTTGTAAGCGCAACAGTGATAAAGAAAGTATGTATGTCTATGATCAGACTTTTGCTCTGGGGATTTCTGTACGTCAAAAGCACATGCGATCAAGCTAAGGATTTAGTAGACCTACCCAAGAGGGATTGATTCCTCAGTCCTGAAATCTCATCATCCTTGAAACTAAAATTTGGAAAGGAGAGAGATTTCTATATGTAGTGCCTCGAGAATTGTCATAATATTGAGGATGGTGGCCACGACAGAGGGCGTGACTATATTCTATCTGTCCAAGATGAAACCATAAAGTAAAAAAAAGATACAAGTCCGCTGTGGTATCACAAAAGCCTGCGCTCAAACGCCGTCTGCTGATGATGGAAAGAATTCAACCAGTTTATCGTCTAGTACACACCCCAACCCAAGGAATGTGGATATAAGGGTAATTAGGTAACATTAGTAGGGAATCATGGTCGTGGTGCTCTATGGGTAATCGAGATTTGTCGAGTTCGGGTGATCGGGAAAGATGTATGGGTCGGATGAGTCGTTATGCAGCGCCATATGGCATAATGTCCGCTCGAAATTCGTACATGTGCGAGCTCTCGAGCAATACAAAGGATTCATATCGCAAGCCGCGTTCTCTGCCATAGTCTTCGGACCATGGGTTCACGCTACTGTTCCACACATTGCTGTACCCCTGGAACAGTGCGCGCCAATAGCAGGCCTCAGCAGCTGGTGTCAAGTATCGCTCGCGGAATGTCCTTGCGCTGTTCTGTGCAATGCGGCGTGCAGCTTCCGTGTTCTGGACTAGGGGCTCGATTTTCTCAGAGAGGTCGCTGAAATCGCGTTCCACTTCGACGTAGTTCTGGTAAGGCCCGTCGGCAACGAGGAGGTAGTGGTGGTGTTGGATGTATTGGAGTTTGTGGGCGACGATAACTGAGTTGCAGGCTTGTCGGTATTTCAGAGATGCAGAGTATGCACGTCCTGGAAAAGTCAGCAATTGATCAGAAGCTGAATGGCACTTAAGCCCAAACCAAAACACCAGAAACTCACCTTCAACATGGGCAATGAACATATAATGACAGTGTTCTTCCATCCTGAGCACATTAGTGCCGGTGGCCCACTCGACCTGTTTCACATCCCCCCATGTTTGATCCCGGGCCGCTTCAATCAGCGCCCTTCGCAACTTGGGAGCAAAACTCGGTTTTCCACGCCACACCAGCTGGGGCTTTTTATCGTCCCAGGGAATATCTAATCGCTGGATCCGGTCCACGACCTGGTCAAAGGGTCCAATGTAGTTATTTGGATTATCCCATGCCCAGAAACTAAAATCAGGCATCAACCACACTCCCTGCTCTGTTGGAGTGCGAGCAAAGACCCAAACAGGTAAATCAGGACTTGTCACATCCTCTACCTTATCTTCCACCGAAAACACAAACTCAATGTCGCGTTTGGAAACCCGTTCCCGATCTGCGGCCAGCGCACGGTGGATCGAACTCAGCACCCCCAAGATCTTGCGACGATGGTCTTCGCCCTTCGCGCGCGCTGCAACCACGTGTAAATGACCTCGCGAAATAAAGGCGCGCGCCATTCCCTGCTGGAGATGGATCTCGTCTAGGTCTTCCGTGGCAAGGCGGCCATGCGCACGCCAGTGGCGCTCGCCGCGCGCCACATCCTCGAATAGACCCGGGAAGGCGGCTTGGCATTGCGTCTGGTCGAAAGCTTCATTTGGAGCATCGCGGGGGTAATCCCATCGCCAGCTGGGGGAAGGAGTGGTGGGTTGTTGGAGCCCAGCTTCGGGGCAGGAGAGACAGGTGGAGCATTGAAATGTGGTGGATGTTTGGCAGGCACAATGGCCGGCAGGGATGAGTTGAGTGAGGACGGGGTGGATGTAGTCGCGGTCGGAGTTCATGCCATACCAGATGGTCAGGATCAAACTACATGAAAGGCATGCGATGACGCAGAGCAGCGACAGGCCGCGTCGCGGCCTCGGCCGTATTAAGGGGTAGTTGTAGTTCGCGGTCATGTCGCGAGATGAAAGGGCATTCAGGGCATTCAGGGCATGCTGAACATGAAACCCTACCCTTGAAGAATCTGTCTGGGGAAAATGTGGGAGGTGGGATGGTGGGATGGAGAAAGAAAAGGAGAAAGGACGCAAAGAAAGGGCAGGGTGAAACTTGACACTCCACATCCCCGTTTGGGGGGAGGATTTACAAGCTTTCGAGAGTGATCGGCGTAACAAAAATACGATTGGTTTAAAGTGGAGGCTCAGGAAGAAGAGAAGTGGGTCGCGAGGCGTCATTGTCCAAAGTTTACTGCTGGGTGCCTGGGCAATGAGGCCCCACTTGCACGTAAGTGGCCACTGATGCGTGGACAATGCGTGTACACTGCGTCAACGTTGTTGGTGTCAATTTGGTGGGCCATGGTATCATTCATTACGAAGTATGCTACCCTTCTACAGTTCCCAAAGACTTGCCCAATTGTTCCCATGTCTCTAGGGGCAGAAGGATTTCATGGGTCAGGGTTAGACTTACCGTCGATTCAGGGTCCAATAGTTCCGCATCTGGGCTAACTCTATTGGTGCGCCCCACGATGTTAGGTAACCACCACTACTAACGAATAATACTGTAACATCCAGCAGTGTACAGGTGTAACAGACAACGAAGCCAACCAAGGAACATTTCACGTTCACCATCTATGCATTTGGTTGGAATGGTTGAACATGATCAGCATGGCTTAGATGATGCACCGCCCCAAACACGAGATCAACTCGGGCGAAATGATGAACCCGTTACATACTACAATAGGAAGTACCCACGGACTAGGGCGGGATCTATACTCATGTATAGCCTTATACCATAGGATAAGTGCACACCAATACAATAAACTGCGTACTGTAGTCTGTCAAGGCTTGGAAACGTCATGTCTATGAATGCTAACAAGAAACCAGTACCAATGCTGCAAGTTCCGGGAACCGTCCAATTTTCTCCCATTTGCGCCCCATAACGCCTGTTTGTGCATAAAATACAGGAATAGTAACAGCACAGTACCCCCACAAAGATATCTCTAATTTGCAGGGTTTCATTGTCGGGATTCACTCCGAGTAGATCGATGACGGCTCCGAGGCGGAGTCTCATGCATGTCTGTGTCCGGCGTGGCGGGTAAGGCTGGGCGGCGCCGCCCCGGGCGCACTCGACCCAACGCTCGGCGCAAAAGTCCATCAGCCTCCTCATCTAGGTCCATCTCAATATGCTGCTCCATAGTTCCGGATTCGGCTGGTTCAGGTGTCGCTGCATGTGTGACCTCACTTGTCCATTCTTCTTGGTACGCCTCAGCTGGAACACGCCGCCGGGGCTCTGGTGCCGGACGTTCCCTGCGGGTCTCACGCGAGCGGGATGACGAACTTTTATTGTAAGAATGCGAGTTCGACGATCGGGTCCCTGCTTCCAACGCCTTCAAGGCTTGGCGATCTTGTTCACGGCCCTCCAACGACCAAAGCTCCAAGGCTCGCGAAAGTAGCGTCCCCGCAACCCCAGCTCCCCCGGCAGCGTCTCCGCCCCCGCTGGCCCCTAAAACACGCACGGCTTCGTGCAAGGCTGTAACAGCCTCACCGGTTCGTCCGAGCTCCAATAGGAGCAGACCTCTCGAGGTGTGAAGCGACCCAACCAATCCCCGGTCTTCGTAGCCCCCAACACCAGAGGCGGTTGCGACGGCGGCGGATCCACCCACGCCACCACCCAGGAATGGGGAGTAGCCCATACTGCTGCCTCCGGCACCTACACGCAGACACTCGTCGAACTCACGTAGTGCATCCTTCAGAAGGCCCATTCGACGTAATGCATGACCCAGGTTGGCACGGGTCGCGACCCAGGCGCCTGGTTCGCAATGAAGAGAGCCCGCCAACTTCAGTGCTTGTCGAAAGAGTTCGACTGCGGGTGTAAGGTTATTCTGATGATAAAACACAACACCAAGCTCGTTAAGTACTAGAGGGTCACCGTTCAGGGGCGTTAACGGCGATTTGCCAGGAGTAGCAGTAGTGCCTGGGGCAGACCCAGTTGACATGGCAAAAGCAGCACAGAGATACTCGTGGGCTAGGGACATGTTGTTCAGGGCGAGATGCTGCATCCCCAGGAACAGCTGTGGCAGGTGACTACCCTGGAATAGTCGTGCGGCTGTACTGTAAGCCGCAATTGCCTGATCATGCTCGCCCTCGGCAGCGAAGGTATGGGCAAAGCCAATCCAGGCCGGTGCCGAGTGAGGGTCGAGTAAAGAGGCTTTGGAGAAGAACCGCCGTGCTTCCGCGATTTTAGAAACCGCGAGATAGTAAACTCCAATAGCCAAGTATGTGTAAGGCTCCTCCGGTGCATGATCAGCCAGCAAATGTGATAGTAAGAAAAGGGCGTTGGTGGCACCTGTCTCGTAGAGACAAGCCAAATGTAAAGGGTACACTGCGGGTGCATGGCCCAGATGATTATGAGCAGGGATACTGTTGTTGCTGGTATTCGCTAATTCATTCGACTGGGCGGTGGAGAGGATGGAAGAAGTCAGTTCAAGGGCTTCTGTGAACCGACACTGGGTGTATAGCGTCTCAGCACGAGATAGCAATATGTCGGGATTTTGGGCGAGGTTGTAGTGTGTCGAAAGTGTTTCGGTGGCATTCGACAGGATTGTGGGTGAGGAATATTTGGAGAGGCGAGTGGTGTAAAGCATTTTAGTGAAGTCGGCTGCTTCTTGGGCAATAGAAGGTTCCGGCGAGGTGACTGAATCGAAATCTAAAGACTCAAGAAACTCAAGCTCCTCGGTGGGGGACATGAGCGAGTTTTTCATGAGCTGGTCAAAAGCCTCAAAACACTGCACATCGATCCGTACCGCATCCTGGTAGCAGCTCCGAGCACGATCGAATGCATTCTGCTTTGCAAAACAGAGGCCTCGCAAGTAGCACATAGATGCTTCAAATTTGATATTGCCGTCATCATCTCCTTCTTCGTCCTCCACCCGCTCACCACGACTTGTTGATGTTTTCCCATTGCGCGATGTGATGTGGTTTTGCCCATTGAGATGCTGAATCTTTCGGCGGCTATTATCGTTGCTGCGGATCAAGTCTGTGGGATTATTTTCGCCCAGGATACTGAGGGCCTGTTCGAATTGGTTTTGTTTTATGTAACAGTGGGCTGCAAGGTAACGGCAGGCGGGGTTTCGTGAAACAAGGTCGCCGCGGGAGAGAAGAGCTAACGCGCGTGTGTAGTTGTTGTTGGAGAAATGGACTTGAGCTAGCCAGAAGGCATCCGCGTCACTGTCTTTGGCACATTAATCAATCAAGCTGTTCTCTCAAGGTAATGCAGACAGACAACCATACTAGTGAGTGCTAGAACCTTGTCTCCAATGTAGATAGCAGATTCATGCTGGCCGCGATTGAACGCGTCCTGCCGCCAGGATCGCAAGTACTGTTCCATGACCACAGATCGGACGCTTCAGGCGGCAAAAAGAGGGCTTTATAGAAGACAGGCTACCATGAAGCTCTCACTCCACCGGGAATTTGCAGCACCGCGAAGATTGGAATCCAACCTGGTCGCATGGGCGGGTCGCGGATTGTGGACAAACAGTGGTCCGTGCACTGTACCCAATTCAGCGGGGCGAATAATACTGACTCA
Organism: Penicillium longicatenatum; assembly: GCF_028827895.1. Classification (NCBI taxonomy): domain Eukaryota; kingdom Fungi; phylum Ascomycota; class Eurotiomycetes; order Eurotiales; family Aspergillaceae; genus Penicillium; species Penicillium longicatenatum. The sequence goes on along the minus strand of NW_026643120.1, from coordinate 1,318,538 downwards.
AAATCGAAGTGCCAGTCGTGATGAGGTAAAACCAAGACATTCCTAGGGTTGTAGTTTGCTGCAGGGTGTATTCAAAAGGCAGAAAGACGTGTATTGGCATCGAAGTGTCTGGATATAGTAGGGTGATCTACATATCGTGTCACGTGAACATGCTGGAAAGACATGTCACGTGCCGATACGTGCATTTGGATCCGACTTTCTATTTCACTTTCCATTTAACGCCACTTCTTCTTCCTCTTTTCACTCACGAAACTTCAAAGCCGTCGTCAACATGTCTGAGCGAAAGGTCCTGACCAAGTACTATCCCCCGGATTTCGATCCCTCGGCGATCGGGCGCACGCCCAAGCACCTCCGCCAGAAGGGCCCAAAGGTCATCACAGTCCGGTTGATGGCCCCATTCCCTATGAAATGCACGAACTGCGGTGAATACATCTACCGCGGGCGCAAGTTCAACGCTCGCAAACAGACTCTCGAGGAAAAGTACCTGTCTATTCCGATCTACCGCTTCTATATCCGGTGCACAAGATGCAGTGGAGAGATTACATTCCGAACAGACCCAAAAAACATGGACTATGAGTGTGAAAAGGGCGCAAAGCGAAACTTCGAAGCATGGCGAGACGCCAAGGACGGGAAATACAATGAAACACAGGAGGAAACCCTCGACCGACTCGAGCGCGAAGAAAATACAGAGCAGGAGCAGTTAGAACGCGACAAGATGGCCGAGCTGGAAGAGAAGATGCAGGATTCCAAGCGGGAGATGCAGATTGCGGATGCCCTTGACGAAATTCGGACCCGAAATGCGCGCATTCAGCGCAACGAGGCGAAGGGTGAAGAGACAGCTCTTGAAATTGTGCGGGAGGATCAGGATGAGGTCAGGCTGCAGCAGGAGAAGGAAGATGAAGAGGCGGCACGAAGGGCATTCATGACAGCGGATGGGGAGAGGATCAAGCGGATTGTCGAGGACGAGGAGCCGGTTGTCGCGGCTGCGCAACCTGAGTCGTCAAAGTCTGCGTCGATGCAGATGCCGCCCCCGTCAACAACTTCTTTTGCTCGCGTAAAGAAAGCTAAGAAGTCCAATGTTAACAAGCTGGGGATTAAGAAGAAGCCGTCTTTGGTTTAATGACTTATAATATCGCTGGCGCGGGCGTCTCGGTGGAATTATGTTTTGAGAACTGCTAAATGTACACTGTAAATTTACTATCCACAATCCTTTTGCTAATAATACCCCGGCTTTTTAATGACCATAAACAGTTAATTACCCTAATCATATTTAAGCACATTCACTACTTATGTACAGACATCATGTAAAAGCAAATGATTGACAATGTAGATCATTATACCGGAGTACACACTTCCATATGGTGAAAGCCTGTGTTCATTACACTTAGATTTTGTGCTGAATCTACTTTTGGAGAAGGAATTGTGGTGAATCATCCATTAAAAGCTAGTGTTCACGACTTGCGATCATAAAACAAAGATTATAACATACAATTGAAGAAAAAGAATCGGTATCAAAATGAATTCAAACCCTGGCGAGAAGACTCTAGGTCTCCTCGCTGAAGCGCCACGCTTAAAATCAGAACCCAACCCACGCATAACCATGCTTCCATGCAAAAGAATAGTTCACCTCCACTAAAGCAAATTCTCATAAGATCGAGACAGAAACGCAGAGCCCGCCTAGAGGTAAGGCATCCACAACGCATCGCACGAAGCCAGGTGCTGGGGATTGACTGCCTTGGAGATCAAATCAATCGTGGTTTGATTGGCAGGCAGATTACCCTCAGGAGGACTGGCAAGGCTAACAGCACGGTTCACAATGATCTCACTGTTGTTGTTCACCAGCTCACGGAGCTGGGGCACAGGCAGGCTACCGCGGTGTTGAGCAGTGGCCCAGAACATCATTTCGTCGCGCACAAAAATGCTGAGCTGCTGCTCTAGCTCGTGGCGCGGCTCCGTCAAGCAGCGCGAAATCGCCATCATAGCACAGGCAAACACACCCTCGGTGGCGATGGGGCCGAGCAAGGTTTGAATATTCGGCGTGAAGCGGAATGGCACCTGCTCGGGGTTGTAGAAGATTGCCTTGGCAGGGTTGATGGTAGGAATCAATTCGGCGCCCCAGATGTCGCCCGTCGAGCGAGAGACTAGGATCTTGTTGGGGTAACGGTTTCCAATGTGCATGATGTAGGTCATGAAGGCAACCGCCGCGTACTGGTAAGCGAACTGGCGTCGGAACAACCAGAAGTCGGCAAAGTTGGGATAGGTCTGCTGGAAATACTCCAAAACAACGGTACTGGGAACCCATTTGTCTTGGATGGCTGTCAAGATCTCAGTACGAACAACCTGAACTTGGTCGGGAGTGCGCTGGCAGGGATTAGCTTGGATCAGGGAAACATCGGACAGGAAACTTACATTCTTAATCGTCTCGTGCACAGACCGCATTCTGTCCATAGTGAAGAGCACCGGCTCGTCCTTGTTCATGCCAACACGTCTGCAGTAATCCTCATAAATACCCTGCATGGAGATGTACGAAGAATCGTCGCGAACCAGGCGGATATGCGGAGCCAGAGGCACCATGAGAGGAAGGTGGAAGTACAGGTTACGACGACGGCTTTCCTTGCGCTTGGCTAACAAGCCATTAAAGATTCTGAAAAGTTGAAGAATGCGCTCCTCACGTCGGCAGTGACGTGCTGCAGGATGCTGAACAGCGAAAGCATGGATGCTACCATCGTGTCCGCGAATCTTAAGACGACGGTGACAGACACCAATGCCCCGTACCAGGTCCACATCGGGAAGGAAACGGTCAATGCGAACAAAGTCTTGGTTCTTGTCTTTAAGCAGGAGGTACTGTCCAGGAACTTCAACCTCGTCAAACTTGAGGAAGCGGAACTCGCTAAGGTGCGGGGAGTAATTCTCAAGGTTTCCAGACTGAGGTCGGCGGTCCAGCTTCTCCTCGAACTTGTCACGCCAGCGACGCAGCTTGTGGATGTACTCATGCATAGTGGGCTTCTTGACGACAAAGTCTGCCTCGAACGACTTGCGGATATGCGCCGGAAGAATTGTCTCCGCGAATCGGGTAATGTTGGCTTCTGTCGCAGTGGGCAGTTTGAAGTCCTGGGCGTACGACACGGGCATGCGTCCAACATAGGCCAGTCCATCGTTGAGAAGAGCGACGATAAGCCGGTAAGCATCCTCGTCTGGAGGACACTTGAAATTCTTATGAATCTGGTCAACCATCGTCTCCATGGACAGAGCAAGCAGTGGGAACGCTGTCTTGAGGCCAGACATGATTTCGTCCGAGTACTCCCAAGGCTTCTTGAGAGGCTCTTTCTCCGGCTCGGTGGTAGAAGTGCCAGGTTGCTGAGCTCCATTCTGGCCTGGAACTTGCAAGTGTCCTTGGGCTCCCTGAGGCTGAAGAGCTTGAGGTTGACCAGGGGTCGAATTTTGAAGTGGAGACGCTTGCAGCTGGCTTGGAGGTTGAGCAGGTGACTGCTGGGCCGACTGGTTTTGAGCAGGCGACTGAGCTGTTGTGAGATTTGCTGCCTGGTTGGCTGGAGAGGCACTGGGCGCCGGTACACTGGTTGGCGGTTTCTGTGCAGGTGAAGCTTCACCGTTTGCAGCAGGCTTCTGACTCGGGGAGGAGGACTGTTGCTGCTGTTGTTTGGCACGGTTTAGCTTCTCTTGCTTTTGATCGTGCTGCTTCTTGATGCTCAACATGTCCTCCCTGTTAGTGCGAAGCAAGAAGAACAGTGCTTGCGGATACAGCTTGGCGATCTTCACAAGAACAGCCTTGCATAGGCGTGCTTCGCGGTGAGACAAGCTGGTAAGAAGTTGAGGAATAAATGTTATCCAGTACCAAACTGGCGTGTCTCCCTTGAAGTTCTCGAAAGCGCTTGCGATCTGGCCTTCGTCATTGTCCAAGCTTAGAAGCCACAGAATACGGCTGAGCAGCTTTCGCGACTTCGCACTCTTGTAAAGACCAGCTGCCTCCAGATAACAGCTGACTGCATTGCTAGCCAGCTCGTAGTCTGTCGGATCTGCCTTGAAACGCTGGTCGCTATACTGTCCCCACTCAGACCAGGCCTTTGCAAGACGAAGATCGTAGTAGAGAGCAACACCGAATGCCTCGTTGGCCTCGTTGACATGATCAAGTTTCGCAAGGAACATGCCCTTCAGAGTGTAGAACTCAGCCTTTTGCTGAGGCCCGAAGTAGTTGAGATTGGTGTTATTGATAACATCCAATCCACTGTTGAGTTCCTTCGGGTTCTGGTAATGGCATTTGGCCTGTTCACGCAACTTGAGGAACGCCTCTTGGATTTCGATGTTTGGCAGTGTGTAGATCCGACTTAGCTGGTTGATACACACCTCCGGCATCTGATGCTTGCGGGCGACGTGAGCAAACCGATTGATAATCCAGGCGGTCTCGTGGTATCCACGGTAGGCATAGGAATTGCTGGCGACATTGTTGGTCTGGGGGGAAGAAGACTGAGGTAGGTGCCGTTGATAAGTTGGAAAATGTGTTGTCTCCATGTGACAAGATCCTGCCAAGTGTTTATGTCATCCCATAGATTGGGCAAGCGGTCCCGCCAGGTCCCCAGAAGAAGCTTCAACTCAGCGCTCTTGGTATCCAAGTTGCGCTCATTGGTTTGGGCCAAGCTGCCGCAAATATGACTAGCATCATGCAGCTCAACGAGCAACTGGAAGTGCTGCAAGATGGGAATGTGGGCATTGGTGATTCGCTTGGGTAATTGCAGCCACTTCCGAATAGAAAGCTGGATAGATTCATCGCAGACGCTATTGAAGTCTTGCAAATTCTCTTTCTTCGTGTGGTACTGAAGGAGAGCCATGAAAGCCTGGAAAAATGTTCGTCGCGGGGTAGGAGCATCGGAAACAGACTTGATCAAAGATTCTAGCTGTTCGCGATTGCCCTCGCTCTGCCAATTTTCAATGTTTCTCCAAGCAGCCTCAAGCAACAGGTCATTCAAGTTCTCGTGCTTGGCAAAATCGCTCAAGATCTCCCACTGCTGAAGCTTCTGGGCGCAGATCAACCAGTGATCTTCCCACACAAAGTATTCACCCTGGGAGAATGGCATAGCTCCGGAGCGGGCTTTGATTTGCGCATTCTCATAGAGCTGTTGAGATTTATCCCACATGCCCTGCTGCTCATAGGACAGAGCTGCATTGGTTTCAACAAATTTACAGCGGCGTCGCCACGTGCCATAGAAGAAATCGTCTTCCTGGAGACCAGCATAGACTTCCACTAAGGCGTCGAGGTTGCTTTCACGGACAGTAGCAGTGTCAATGATAGGATTGATGGCACTCTCCTCCAGGTAGGTAGCGGCAGTGTACCAGGCATCGTAGGTACGGCTGAGGTATTTCATAACATGGGGAGGAACCTTGAACCGGGGACGGGCACGCACACAACCTTCCAATAGGGCTTGCACGACATTAGGGCGCTTGTCCAACTGTCTCTGGTGGTACTCTCGAGTAAGCAATGTGACCATTCCCTTCTCAAGATCCAGGCGGTCGTCCTTGGACAATGTGGACCAGTAAATAGGAAACAGCGTCGTCCAGAGCTTATAAGAGACGCTAGGGTCGGTGTGCTGCAGTTGACACAGAGGCTCAATCAAATCGCGTACCTTCACGTCACCAACTTCAGACATGAAACGCCTGCGTTCAGCAACAAAAGTTTCCAGCTGGTTGTCGACCATGATATCCGACTTCCTTGGGTCCTTTTCACCTCCAGCGAAAAGGAAGGTCAGGGGATACAACTTGAAGTCATCTGGATGCAAGCGGGCAGTAGCGTTCATATCCACACATCCAAGAATCAAATGCGAGGCCTGGGCCAGCCAGAAAGAGTCCGCAAGGGTATCCCAGTTTTGACAAGTGAGCACGTAGCTCAACCGTGAGGAGGCCAGGCGAGTCAAACTTCGGTCAAAAATGCTCATGAATCGGTTACGCATTTCAACATCCTGCGCTCTGGTTCCGATCAAGAAAGCATGTTCAAGCCTGACGGTCAACTCGGTACGAGTAATCTTGGAGTCCTCGTAAATACGGATTACAAGGTCAAGGAACTTCTTCAGCATCGTTTGATCAGGCCGTGACTCAAACAGCAGCATCTTATGCAAGACTGCGGTCTTCTCCTTCAGAGTCGGCCAGGACTCGGTCGAGTGGAATATCCATTCCTCTGCCATACCCAAGACCTTGCTACACAGCTTGATGTTTTGCGAACGTTCCACAATTGATGCCAACACGCTCAAGAATGGGCGTCGTTGATCTCCAAGGTGAGACATGCGCACAGAGATCAATTCGATTGTCTTGAAAATAAGGTCAACGCCGATTTCAGTCTCCTGTTGGTCTGGAACACCTTCGGCAGGCTTTGCTGCGCCGTTCTGGAGCTGTGCACCATTTTGTTGAGTCGATGCCGCAACATGTTCCTTGGCAAGCTTTTGAGAGAATGCCTTCATCACAGCAGGAATGTGCGTATCGATCTCAGCAGGCTTATGCTTTGAAAGTGTCCAGAGCGTGTTCAGGCTTGACACATAGTTGCTAGCGGAAAGTGTTTCGGTAGCGATCGCAGACAGATAAGTAGCAAACTCGGATGCGGTGCTTTCAGTGTCCATTGCATCCTCGTCATCTGGTGCGTCATCCGGTATAGCTTCGAGAACACGACGAACGGGAGGCGGTAGCTTAGGGGAGATATCCATCTCATCTTCCAGGCCATGAAGACAATCTTGGATCTCCGGGTTGTCAGATTTCAATGGCTTCTCAAGAAGCTTCTGAATGGCGGGGAGGCGAGCTGCGATCCACTCATTGGACTTTGCTGCAATTAGAACACGAAGGACCTGAAGCGTGTTCACCATGGCTGTAACATGCTTTTCATCTGGTTTATCGGCCTTCTCGCCTGCTAGAATGGGTTCTGTCACTTTCTGATACAGATCAATGTCAATGTCTCCCCAGTATTCCGGCGAAAGAAGGTTTCTGAGGAGGTTCACGGCCTTATTGACCATGTCACCAGTAGGAACGGGCGGTGTCTGCTTGGAAGATGGCAGTTGACGAATCTCCGCAGCTGGAACCACGAAGCGTTCGGGGATAGTCGTGATAAAAGAGATAAGGTATTTAATGAGAGCAGCACGAAGTTCAGCGGGAACGGTGTAATCAGATGATCCACCTCGGCTCGGTGGAGGCGCCAACGCAGGGGAGGATGTGTCCTGCGCTTCTTCGAGCTTCCGCTTCTTCGTGTTGGGAGAGTCCAGAAGTCCACTGCTGTTGGCATCTGCCGCTTGCGCTCGCCTTTCTTCCCAGTGCCAAACCAACCCGATGAGTTTCAGTGCGAGCTTTTTGCTGTCATTGGATGTGTTTGGCGGACCAGCAATCTTAACAAGGGACGGAACAATAAGAGGCACGAAATGCTCGCGTGACTCGTAGAAAAGATTAGGTTGTCGCACCAGGAACTGGAAAATGCTCATAACCTGCTGTAAGTTGGCGGTCTCCTCCGCCAAGATGCGGCGAGGCCATTTGGCCCACAGGGGATAGCGTGCTTCGGGTCCTTGGTTGCCTGCAGTTCGAGTAGGGAGCACAGGAGCCAAAACATCAAGTGCTTGAGTGACAAGGGCTCGTCCTTCGTTTTGGTGGGCTCTTAACAAGGCAACATACACCTGGATCACAATCTTGAAGGGTGTCTCGTAGTGCGCGATGAAGTAACTGATTAGAACATAGGCACCGTACTTGTTGATGATGTCCTCAAGACGAATATAATTCCAAGCAAACTTGATGATATCCTTGCGCGAGTCTTGCACAGTAGAGTGGTGATACTTGATCAACAGAGCCGAAAGCTGCAGCAGTTCCATACGTGAGTGATCAACTCCAGCTTGATTGGACTCTTCGCTGAGGTCTGCCAACTGAGGCTTCCACACACGGCTCTGAATGGACTCCGTCATGCTCTTGTCCATCAACTTGGGAGTGTTTGGGGAGCTACCCCACGTAGTCTGTACATCCATTGCAAGGATTGGGTTGACCAGATTGCGGAATGCATAAGTCTTGGTCTTCTGCGAGCAAGCCCGCTGGCCGTATAGGTCGAGACAACGCATGATGACAGAGCGTCGGTAGTCAATCGACTCGTTGGTGATAATGTGCCGATAGATGAACTTGGGCAGAGCGAGGGTGCGCTTCAGCTCATCTGCAGACAATCCATCAATGACTTCGAACAGGAAGTCCAGGTCATGCGCAGCCTCAGCCAAGTACGTAGTGAAAATATCCATTAGCTGGTCCTCGGCCTGTTCTACCCTGAGGCGCTCATCGGGGGGAGGATGTCGCCGCGGAGCTTTCGCTCCAAGTCTCGTCCAGAGGCCAAAAGTTTCAGTCTTGAATCAGGATGAGAAACCAACCATCTCTTGCTGGAGTCGTATGAGCAGAGCGCATGCGCGACGTAGATTCCGTTGATGGCAGCTGTGTTTTTACCATCTGTTGCATCCTGTGCGAATGCAGTTGAGAGGAAAGTTTCACTGTCAGCGACCACAGCATTACGCAGTGCTTCACTCTCAGGGTCGGCCAGAATTTGCCCGAAGAAGCGACCAAATCGCTCGTCCTTGAATCGTGCAAAGAAAAATGTCAAACTTTCCTTTGGGTAGCGATTCAGGTATTTAACCAAAGGCTTGCGGAAGGGGCTGTGAGAGGTTCTTCGCAGCTTCTTCTCAAGGTCGAGGACTTTGTTGACTAGATGTTCCATGAATGAGGTGGCAGCTGGGGGGAGAAGATGGAAGATGTTGAAAATGGCAGCTACAATTTTCATGGCAGGATTCTGCTCGACAAGGCTGAAGGATACTTTTTGCAACATAGCGTCATCTGCAATGACCTTCATGTGGTCCAGAAGACGAGCGCCAATTTCGACCTTGAAGTAGTTGGTTAAGAGAGTCAAGAGGCGGGCCAAGCCATCAAGACCAGCAACACTTAGACGCTTGGGATCTTGCAGATTCATCAGAATGGGGCGCAGGCCATTTTGCAGTAAGTCCTTTGGTAGCTTGTTGGTCTGAGTGAGAACGTCCTTCAGACCAGCATTGGCAGCCTCGATCACTTCGGGAGAACGAGAGTAAAGTGATTTGAAGAACACTGAAATGATTCTAGCACGACTGGTGTTCTGTGGTGTGTTGGCAAATTCCTGGAAGTTCATTGCCATGGATAGAAGCCGCAGACAAGCAACGCGCAGATTGACAATCATATCCGCGTTCCTGAATTCATTTGGCTTGGAGGCGAGTGATTCATCATCTGCATCAGCCAGAGCAAGAGACTCCAACATCAAGCGGTTCAAGGGGTCATTGAAGGTGACGATGTCGTTGTGCAGGCCCAAGCAGTATGTGATGGCATCGATGAAGCCAATTTGAGTAGCAAAAGGTAGTGCTCGGAGTGGCTTGTTGAAAATTGGCTGTAGAAGACGGTCCTTCACAGGAAAGATGAGCTCATGCACTTCACAGCCGAGTTCTTCCTTCAATGTGGCAAAGCAGCGGCGCGATGTTTCTCGAACATGCTTGTTCATATGACCAAGCTCAGTGACAAAGAAACCGCAAAGAGCAAATAGACGGCTCTTCTCGTTTTTCAAATCATCCTTCGGGATAATCTTTCCACACCGCTGAAGGATCAAAGTCATTGTCTCCTGGGACTGGACACGGGTAGCCGCAGGAAGATCTGAAGGCGTATCCTTGATGACATACATCAGAGCCCGCGAGAAATCAACATGGCGCTCATAAAGCCAAGACTCCCCAAGATCCAGCTTGGTAGCAAGGAGCTGAATGCCCAAGCTTCCACCAGCCTTTGTGAACCATTCTTCACTATAGCAACTGTGGCAGAACACGCGGCCAAGATGCTGGAAAAATGGAAGCTTTGATGCCTTCTCGGGAGCACCAAAAATGACACCGGCGGCGTCCTTTACAACCTGCATAGCCTGCTCAGCAGCTTCCCGGACGTGGACATTATCGGAAGAAAGGGTCTCAACGATAGCATCAGCCAGGACTCGTGAGTCCAGGTAGACAGGGCCTTCTCCATTTGCCACATCAAAAGGTTTACGGTTGTGACGGGCTTGAGAAAGAGCTCGGCCAACCTCAACAATGGCGAAGTGCTTGCAAACATCAGCCACGAAGGCAGATGCAGCGGGCTCAAGGTCAGGAATGGTTGTGGCAAAGATGCAGGCCTTTAGGAGCTTCTTAACAGTGGCTTCTTGTCCCACCTTCTTTGGGATGGACGCCGCTCTCTCCGATTTCTCAAGAATATCAACCATAGCACTGGCTTTGCTTTCGAAGAGGTCATTCGCATGGAGTCGAATCAGAGAAGCGAGATCATCGGGGAGGTTCTCAAATCCAATCTGCAGCTTGAGGTGCGAGCTTAGCATGCGGAAAGCCTGCTGCTTGTAATAGAGATCAGAAGCTTTGCCGGAATCCGTTTTAGGAGCCTCCATTAGCTTGCCGATGGCCAAATCAATGCCGGTATCAACGGGAAAAGGCCGCTTCTCACCCGGGCCGATGAGACGAATGTCGAAGCTGGGGTTGTCATCAGAGTACTGTTGGAAGGACAGTTCTGGCGGATGGTTCAGGAACTTGCGATTGCGTCCACCAAGCTTTCCAAGAATTCTCATGGTGGTGTGGGCATGGAAATGATTGTATGGGTGGGGCCGCAGGTGATCCCAAAGAGCTGTCATTAATTCATCCATGATAGGAGCCATGATGGGGTCAAGATAGTCGGCTGTCAAATTGTCCACGCAGAGTTCCAATGTCCGCAGCCCTTGCCCAACCAGGTCTGAGTCCGCACGCAAGGCCACCACGATAGGACGCATCAGATAACTTAGATGGGGGAGCAGATGGCTAAGTCTTGCAGGGACGGTGAGAGTAAGCTCCACATAAAGATCCCGCTCTTGGGGCTTTCGAGCGGCCATCAGCAAGTTGTTAAACGTCTCGAGGAGCATCTCCAGCAGAGGAAGGATCTCCTTGTAGAGAAGCTCGAACCGACCTCCACCAATGCTGCGGAAAAGAGAGCGCAAGAGCAGGAAATAATTCATCGGTTCTTCGGCTGTGACTGATAGCTCGATGCACTTCGTCACGATCTTTGTCACATGGGGGTGAAGCACCTGCTCGTTCTGAACGGAAAACAGCGTGACTGCCATGAAGGAGAGCTTGAACATTCTCAGTAGAATCTTCGCCTTCGTCATATCCGAAGTTCCAACCTCGTCAATGCGTTCCATCAAATACTGCAAAACCATACCAGAGAATGCAGGTGAAGTCGCCTCACTAGCCAGGAAAAATTGTGGAAGGTGAAGGAGAGCTCCATGCTCAAACATGAGCTCATGTAGGTATGGAATCTCCGAGTGGAAAACTTCGTGGAAGGTTGCCGTATCGATGCAGTGGAAAACAGTGCCAAAACTCTCCAGAAGCTCTTTCTCTTCTCGAGACATGGGAGCTGTGTATTGGCTTGCGAGGAAGTCGAATGGGGAGGAGTAATTCATTTCGGGGGGAGATTGGTCCACGCCATAGTAGCGGAAGACTCTAGCACCTTCATGGAAGAGCTTTTTGATGACTCCAACTTCTTCGGCATTGTATCCATAAGAAACCTCGGACCAATTGATAGGGACACTATTGGGGTCAATCTGAACATCATCTGGATTGCAATTCTTCAATTGGTGGAAAATGTTTTTCAGGCCATTGATGAGGTTTCTGAAGAGGAAGATGTTATCTGAGACGGGATCTCCACCGCGATCACGAGGACTGGAGGTCTTGATGGGAGAGGCAGAGAAGATGTCAATGTCATCCCAGTCCGGCGCTTGATCTTTCTCAGCAAGGTAATTCTCTGGCGTTGTGTCATCGTCCTTCCGAGATTCCTTGTAAGCCTTGGAAACCTTGACGGCATTGTTGAACTGGTGGTTCATCGAAGCAAACTTGTCACCAATGGCATCCAGAATCATTATGAGGAAATAACGAGCCTCGCGTTTGTCTTCCAGCTTTGAAATCTTCTCCGCCATGTTGAGGAGCAGCTTGGCGCTCATGGTCTGAAAGCTGGTACCCGGGAAGTCATCATGAAGATTCTTCGTATAGACTTCAACGGTTCGGCGAATCTGGTCTCGGCTGAGGTGGTCGCGTACGTGGTGAATGAGGTCAGCAAGCATGCTGTACGCCAAAGGTCTCATAGTCTCATAAACAGTAAGACCATCACCAATAAGTGTTCTTTCGTCCAGAAGCTCATCAATCTTCTCAAGGAATATCTTGCGGTAGTTGAAGTTTATGATGTGTCGGATGGCAACCAAGAGCTCCTTTCGAGCACCAGACTTCTCACGTGGACAATCTTGAAGTAAGCGCACAACAACGGATGGCAGTGTGGGAAGGAAATCTTGCAACTGGTGGGCATATAGACGAAGCAGGTAAGCCAAAAAGCTCATCGTCTTCACTTGAGCAGTAATGAACTCCCCAAATGCGGCTCTGTTCTTAATCTCCTTGCAAACCCCTGTAAATATTGTGCCTTGGGCAGCAGCATCAGTATGCGCTTTTTCTTGGGGCTTGGCTTGCAACAGCAAAATCGTCTTGATCAGCGGAACAAAAAGCTTAACGTTGGCTGCAACGGAAGCGCGATGGGTCTGGAAGATTGAAACGACAATGATCGGGCACTCAGCCAAGACCTTAAAAGACTGCATGCCTTTTAGTATAACATTGCTTGACTGCTGCTCTGGACCTAAGTCTGAAACAGATGTAGCTGGAGAGCTTGGTCGTGGGGATTGGAAGTTCTGAGCGCTTGCGTTGGGCGTTGACGGCATTCCAGAGGGAGTTGCTTGGTTTGGAGTGTCGAATGTATCCCGAACCACCTGCTCCATGGTCTGGAACATCTCTTGAATGAGCTCCAAGAATGGCTGCACCCGCGCCGTGGTGGCCTTCGCTTGGTTGCGTTCCAAATCCATGATCGTCTTCATGCACAATACCGCATTATCTTCGTTTTCAATTCGTGCGAGGTCCATGAGCAGGTCAACCATGTCTGCAGCATAGGGTTCAACATCAGGTGAAGCTGTCGGTAAACGATGGAGGGTTTCGAGAATGCAATTGCGGAGTTTCTGAGAGCTATGTTAGTGTTTCCATTCTCTGGAAGAGGCACGCGTTCATTGGGGCCATATGCGCCCTCAATATTTCATTCCATCATTCTCACCTGTTCATATGACATGCTGAAGAAAACTGGCTCTCCAGACAGAATGGTTTTGAAGATGGGCCATAGTTTGGCAAGGAATATGGGATAGTTGGCACCAGAACATAGTGGCTCAATGCTATCCCGCAGCTCGGTCGCGACGTTGGCTCGTACCTTCACATCTGCGACAAAGAAAAATGGTTAATGAATTTGCACGAGAACTATGTGATTCACATTCTTCGGTGTGAACGTACCAAGCCTCTCGTCACCCAACTTGGTGGCATAGATATCGATATTCCGCTCCATAATGGCCGCGATCAAGCCCCCTCGTAAGGGCCAGCCAAGGGAAAAGGACTGTGTTCACGGCCAGGCCCGGTGGCCGGCTGGTTTATTGACAGCCCGCGCAAGATTCTTAAATCAAGATCGAGGTGTCATGTGCGAGGTGAGGGTGCGGAGGAAGCTTTGCGGACTCATGCGATTCCCCGAAAAGATCGATTGGAGAAGGGAAGTGTGAAATGAACAAAATCGTCAAGTCATTTAATTTCACGACGGAGAATTGTTTCGAGCATTTAAAGGAGCGAGTGGACTTGTGAAGGAAATGAAGCAATGACAAGTCCCGCGGGGGAGGAGAAAGGACGCGAATGGGGGGTTGGTTAGAGGGTTGGAGATTGTAGAGCGCGCAAGACCTCAGTCCGGGCCCAGAGCAAAGTAGAGGACGCGGGCTATCGCAGGGACCCCGAACGAAACACTAGTCTGCTTTAGGTAATTCGGACATAGTTATTCCGGTCCGGACCACGCGCGTCTGTTAAGCGACTACACGCGCGCCTAATTGTACTGTACTGTACAGACACACCCATGGATGTGCTCCAGGTACCCAAGCACACAACCTTGAAATAGCCTGATATCACCTGGGCAATTCCTTATATGGCTCATGTTCAAGGTATCTTATTTTTTCTAGTATATCAGATCTTTCAAGGTTGGATTATTCATGATTATATATCGTGAAGACTACCTAGCTCAGACAACCACGTGGACCAATGAAGGTAAACTTTCCCATCTCCTACTGGAAGGCTCTAAGGTTTGGCCAAGAGTGAAGCCCTATGCCCGTGCTAAGGTAACTACTATCCAAGGCCTCCAGATGCCCAGGTGCTATATACCCACCTTCCAACCAATTTCCAAGGGAACCTTCAATGGTTGAAATGGATGATCACCTAGACCTCGAAATTAATCCACTAAGGGTGTACTACAATTCAGAAAGTGCACAATTGTGGTCCAGGCATATCATGTCTCCGGTACTGGTCTAGAACAAAAACTGACAACACAGAAAAGCCGCCAACCCTCAAAGGCCGACGGATGGAACATTGAAACGCCACTCACACCCATTTTCCATACCCGAACGCGGTTCTAAGGCTGTATCCAACTCAGAGGTCCGCTACGTGATCACGAACTGTAGGAGTCGATCACAAGGAGATATCAGAGAAATCCATGTACACAAGATAGGAAAGAAACTGAGAACAAGAAACAGAAAGGAAAAGAGCAGGCACAGTGGGCATTAATCCGGGCGAAGTTAAAATCACAGAAACATCGTTGCAGCCCGTGCTCGCTATGCCATTTGGTTGCAGAAAATCAACGAAAGTCACATCCATCACCCCGATCACCCCGACAAATCATTTAGTAGAGTTACTTCGATGCAGGATCTGTACATTGACTGCACTGGTACCACTGCCGACCGAACGTCGTCGCGGACGTATCTCACTGCCGCTGCCACTCCGTCGTCTCCGAGAACCGCGAAGAGAGCCACGGCGTCGTGTCTGGAGCAAAACGGACGTTTCCACGTTAGAATCACGCTGGCTGTACACGGGGAGTGGCCTCTTAGCAAACGACAAATATCAAGGGTTATAAGAGGCTAATGGCAAGGCAGAAGAACGGAGACCCGCATAGGGTTGGGGGTGCGTAGATCTGGAGAGCATTGATGCTAGATCAAAAATGCACGGGACTTACCGAATTTGGGGTTCCTTCCCGAGCAGGGCGCTCCTTCGGGGCTTCGGATTCCTCCAGCTTCAGGTTATTCAGCCGCTTTTGGCTATCTGTTGTCAAAGCTTCCACTTCATCGATCGGCTCCGGGACATTGAGGTTGGGAGCGGGCGGCAGGGCTGGTGCCCCGTTTTGCCGCTTGGCTTGTTGTTCAATCAAATCCCACCGGTCTTTGCGAGTCCTTTCCCGCTGATCTGCGCTATTCTGGTGTTCGGTATACTCGTGGGAGCACTCGTCGAAAAGCTGGGGGTTAATCTCCATGAACATTTTCATAGCGTTGTACACCATGCTGTGGATAGTCCTATTGGCAGAGCAAATTAATTACCATATCAGCTTGGATCATGAGAGGAACACATACCGGTTCCAGTGGCCCTTGGAATTCTCATAAAGTGGAGCAAACATGATCGGAAGGATGGTTTCCACATTATCGCTGACGAGGTTGCAGAAGTACTCGTTGTTCCAGAAGTAAAGAGCACGCTCGGCGACCTGGAAATGCGGACTGGCGACTGACTTGGCCAACTGGTGGAAAAGAGGCTCTTGCACCTTAGCGAATTCAGCTGGATCCATGACCTCGAAGATGTCCTCCACTTCGTTGAGATACATAACCTCCTTGGTGCTGTTTGTCTTCGGCCAATAGCGCAGTAATCCAAGAACAACCTTCATGTTAGTTAGCATATGTAAAAGACAACAAGAGACGGGAGATACGTACATCTTCCGTGAGGGTAGAGTCCTTCTCCAGGAACTGGACAATACAGTAGGCCAGTTGCGGGTGATACATGCTCAGGCTTTTGACCTTGTGCATGGGAAGAAGGACTCGTGTCAAAAAGAGTTTGTGCTCTTCTTTCAGTGGGAGAGCAAAGCCGTTGATGATAGAACCCAAAATTTCCAACAATTCAGCGATGCCGTTGTGCCTCTCTGTTTCATACATGAACTGGAAGAAAACATTGTTGATGGATCGTCGAATGTATGACCGCAAGTTCAAAAATTTGCCATAGATACGGTGCAAGGTTGTCTTCAAGAAATCACGCTCCCGAGGGTCTTCAGAATCAAACAAATCCAGCAGCTGTGCACGTTAGATGTTAGCGACCAGGTTCTTGGGAAGAAGTATAGAGAGCGAAATAAATACCTGAAGCACAAACTGATGATCGATATATGCCTTCGCGATGTTCGTGTTGAAATCCTGGCTCTCGATAAAACGTAAGAAAAACTCGTAAACGACCTGGATGTGTGGCCAAGCCACTTCTAAGACAGGCTCATCCTCCTCCGGATCAAATGCCTCTCCCTGGGGGGTCATTGGAGGAGGAATCGGGCGAAACAGGTTCTTGGCAAACATCTCCACGACACGAGGGTACATGGGCTCTGTGATGACAGACCGGTTGTTGGCGACATAATCTAAGAGCTCATGGAGAGCCAGCCTCTTGATCTCCTTGGACTTCATGTCCGCAGTAGGATCATTGAAATCGAAGATAATGTTGCACTGGTCGATCTTCTGCATAAACAGATCCTGGCGCCGGTTTGGGGCGACTTCGTGGAAGCCTGGCAGTTTCTCTAGCTCTCTCTGGCGCTGATCAGAGATGTCAAATCGCGAAGAATGCTGCCGTTTGGGAGTCCGGATTCCCTCCGACATGTCCTTGGGGGTAGTTTGGAGGCGATCGAATACATGGGATTTCCGCGGTGGTGCTAAGTCTCCGGGCATGGTCTCGGCGGCACCTGGGGGAGGGGCATGCTAAAGATACCAACCAAGTTAGTTCATGTCGGTTATTGTGTTAGAAGGCATGAACGTACCGGAGCGCTAGGGCTGATGATCACACTTGGTGCTACTGGCTGGCCCTGTCTGGTGGGGGTTCCTGGGCCATTGCTCACCGGCTGACCGGCCAACCCAGCCCCTTGGGGTATATAATGTTGAGCCGGTGCGCCAGCGCCCCCTGAGGGAGTTACTGCCGGGGAGGCATCGTCTGGCGATTTTCCTCGTGCATCATTCAGGGAGGTTGTGGACGATGTTGGTGTACCTTGGTTCGGAGATGCCGACTGCTGTGGAGGATGGATGCCGAGGGACGCCTGTTGGGGTGCGGAGTTGGAGTCCTTCTTCTTCGATGACTTATTGGCATCCTTTGCCCGCGACAACTGCTCATGCTAGCAATGAAAGAACAATATTAGCCTGGATGCGAGTAAGGGGGATGAATAATCACCACCTGCATGGTGGGGGAGGGGGGTGATCGTGCGGTGAGAAGCACCCCGGTACAGGAGAACTTACCACTCTCTGTCTGAATCCCTTCATCTTTGCGCTGTTATGAAGAATGCCACATGTACTCCGTTAAAGTTCTCAGTGCTAGTGCAGCCAGGCGCTGCACTCTCGCCAGAACGACTCGGATCAGCCACGAGGGGAGGTGTAGTGTTTTGTATCGATCGACCTAGTAGGGGCAACGTATGAGCGCTTTTGATCATGGCAGATATAGGAGAGGTATGAACAGCGAAAACAGAATCTGTGCGATTGGAATCAAACAATTCCAATTAATTATAGTCGGGCCTCAATGGCAGCCAACTTCGACAGTCCTTAATGGGCGATGTCGCAGCACGCGCACGGGGCAAGACGCTTGGATGTTGGGGGAAATGGACCCAGCCAGGTGAATGCAATAGCAAAGTACAGTCAAGACATACCTCTGTGGCTCGATATGAAACAATTGGAGTGTTGGGGATAGAGAAGGTTTGCGAAGCAGCGTAGAGGTCGATATGAGGTGGACGTTGCTTGATCCGCTCAGAAGGATCTCCGTGTCGCTTAGTGTTAGGTTGGGAGCGGGGGGATGGACTTCGAAAGCGCCAGAGCCACCGGATTGCAAACGCACGACCAAAGCCTGGGTCAAATGGTCTGAATACGGGCAATAGCGAAGGGCGGTAAATCAAGAACCGGGGTTGCAGGTAGGGAGGGAAGTGGTTGGGTCAGAAGGTGGAGAGGAAGCGGGTGTAGGTGAAGGGAAAGGCGGGTTCTCCTGGCCGTGATGGTGATGGGAGGGGCTGCAGCAGGTACAATTTCTTTACACGGAAAGGATTATTCTACATATATAAGGAAGCCTCCTGATTCTACGTGTTAAAAAACCTTTGCGACCGATGAATTTACTTGAATATCGTACTACAAGCGAGTCCTCTAAAATCGTCATGGCTCCTGTGTATGCGTTTTCCCGCTTCCTGACGCTTATGTCATTAGTAGTCACGTGGACAGCAGGGGCAATCGGTAGTGATTGAAATTCCAACAGTGAAGGTTCTTGTGTGAGCAGTAATCAATATTGGAGCGTCAGAGGCTTGGTAATAGCGTAAATATATAGCAAGCCTAAAAAACACTAGTACTTACTTGGGTGGCGAACTCCAATCTTCGAAAGTGGGACGCTAAGGCATAAGCCGAGATATAGTTTTATTTCGGTCAAAGTAGATTCTCAAATTCTCAAGCACTAAATGAGATTGAACAATGATATAGCTGGATGCTAGCTAAGGTACAGGATAGATACTATCTTTGATCATACATAAAATTTAGGTCTGTTCTGATGGCAGTCTCACCTCTTCAGATACTGTCATTCCTTGACCTTCAACAAAACGGATGGTGATTAGTCATCATATCCGATTTCCCCAAATCGTCCAAGTTGATTAAGACTGACCGCGATAACAGAAATGGCTGGTGTTGAGATCCAAGGACAAGGATCAAGTGCGTACTGCAGAAGCTAGCGAGGCTTTCTTGAAGCGTGCGGAGATTCAGGCGACTCCACCAAAGTGAGCTGCAGAGGAATCATTCTTCCCTCCTTCCGAGTCGCAAAGAACGCTGCGACAAGTCCAATACAACCTCTGTGACCGTTGAAGGTATTATGCCTCTCGGTAATAAAAATACCACAGAGTCATAAAAATGGACGCACCCCGAGAGGTTAGGACGGCCCCGTCATACAATATCCCATCTCGACAGCTGATCAGCGTGGAGCACCCTGCCGTCATTCGCAACATTGACAAAGCCCTTGAAACACTGCAAGGCAATACAGGAATCAACAAAGTGAGATAAGAGATTCACCCACAATTCAGAGAAATACCTATTCTGACCAGTCATAGATCATGAACCCAACTAGAGTTGATGCTCCTGCGCATCTGATACTGCGACCGGAAGATGCCATGGCACGACCTCTCGTATCTACAGTTGGCCAAACAAACAATATCTTGCTCAAAGTGAAAGTACCGAAGCGAACTGGCCGGAAACGCAAGAGAGGATCTGATGAGCCGTTCACTGATGGGCCAGAAGATGCACCAGGCCCTCAGCGACAGACATCCAAAAATCTGATGCGCTCTCTTCGTGATAATCCCTCCCAGTACAAGATCCAGGCAGTCGGGAAGGTTGAGCGTACCCATGTGTTTCGAAGTATGTTCGAGCCTGGCCTCTTTCTGTAGGCCCCTGCTGACATTTGATAGGTATGCCGGATTTTGTTTACTCCACAGCCAACAGCGTGTTCGTCCAAAAGTTCCGGGATTATATTGTCCCATATGACTGTGAGTAAATGTAGTGTCGAATTATTTCACGACTCAAGCTAAGACTACAACAGTAAAAAAATTAAAACAGTTTGATATCGACCTGGCAAAAGGTACAATTACAGACGCGGATATCATACCACCACCGGCACTTAGCAGCGAACAGGTTCCGTTCCTCTACATGTATGTCTCGTCTACATACGTTCTGAGAAAAGTCCCGAAAGAACTCGAGCGACTGACTGTATGACATCTAGGTACCGCCAAAATCCGGGCGTTAAGCAAACTCTGGATGAATCTGGCCGAATAATCACGGAGAACGTCCAACAAGCCACCAAGATTCGCACTCATCTTGTGGCACACGATATTCTTGAAGTCCCCAGCAAACCTCAAGAAAGCCTCCCACCGATTGAGACTCTCGACGTCATTCTGCGTAGGGTTATCGAATTCGTCAAAGAACTCTTTGAGAAGCGTCCTATCTGGACACGCCGCGCTATTCGAAATTTCCTCCACTCGGATGAACAACGCTATCTTCTTCGTCTCGCAATTCCCTATGTAGGATACATCTTCCGCGCAGGACCATGGCGTGACGCCATCATCAAGCTTGGTGTCGACCCGCGCACTTCCCCAGAGTTCCGGCACTACCAGACCTTCATGTTCCGCCTAATGCCCGGCGAATCCGATATAGGTCGAGATGGTAGCCGTCGCGACAGATATGCCCGTCTGGATCCAGAAACTCGAATTGAGATCCCCGATTCTAAGGATTCCTATATCTTTACGGGAAATTTACCCCTACACAAAGATGGACGAATCTGGATGGTCTGCGATATTACAGATCCCCTTCTCAAAAGTCTCCTCTACCCCCCCGAAGAAAACTCTGAACCTCATCTTCGAGAGGAGTGTGAGATTGTCTCAGATGGTTGGTTTGGTAGCGGAACTTTGGCCAAGGTGAAGATCATCATGCGTGCCAAGATCGCATCGTTACTTGAGGGCGTCGAGCCTGACGACGCGGATTACATTAAGGTTTCCGAATTTCCGAATTTTGCGAAAACGGAGGCTGAAGTCACTGCCAACTTCCAGGTTGATCCGCGTACCTCAACTCCCAAAGAGATTTCGTTAGCAACGGAGATTCGTGCTGCTATCAAGAGTGCTCCGCAGTGGAGGCGAATCAATGCGAAGGATAAGGAAGGAGAAGAGAGGAAATGGAAGGGCAAGGGAGCAAGTGCAAACCAGTCGTCACAGACAAGAGAGGCGGAGATAGAGGACTATGAAGAGAGACATTCAAAAGAAGCGGAGAGTGAGGGCGAAGAGGAAGAGATGGAGAGGGTGGAGATATTGGAGGAGCAGGTTGCGGCTGCACTGGCGGCTAGGGAGGCTGCTGAGGAAGATGAAGACGAAGAGGGAAATGATACGCAGGAAGGGGATGACGACGATGAAGAATACTGAGATCGCACTGCTGAAATTGTTTTCCGTTCCCCCAAACTCAGCGATAATGATGACAAATATAATCCACCAATACTCATTTCACCATCAAAATACAGGCCACGTAAGGGGACCAGAGAGTAATACATTAGGGGAAAGTTATGATGATATTCTAGGTCAACAAAGCGGGAACAGCCTCGAGGGTAAAAGGAGTATAGCTTTGTGGGTGAAGACGGAAAGGAGATAGAATCATGGCTGGGAGGGGGGATAAACACATAGAAGGGAGCCCGAAAAACAGCATAGAAAAATGGAGGCATGTGAGTTACCTCAATAGGTGAACGGATCAGACATAAAGAGATGGTGACTCTGACCACAACGGGGGTTTATGTTAAGTTGTCAATTTACAGAGCTTATACAGAGATCGGTCTGAGCTTGAAACATAACCTTTTTTTTTTCTTTTCTTTTTTGATTCTTTTCAAAATCTACATAGATACAGAACGCTAGACCAAAAAGAATGGACACGAGTCCAGCATACATATATAAGGAACGTAACTGTGGAAAAGCTCATAGTTAATTCGGTAGAGCACGGTGGGTCTGCCATGCTCCACCGAGGACGCCCCCCGCAGCCTCAAGTTCTCAACGCTCCTCTTTCAACAAACCTGCAATGCCAATTTTGATAAGAATACACTGAAGACAACAGCGACTGCTCATCTTTGATAACCCAAAACATACTCTTCAAGTTCAAACCGAATTTATCCCGCCAATTGCCTTTTAACCCCACACCTACCAACCCCACCTCCCGACAGCTCACCGACTCCGACATACAACTTTCCAGTTGAATAACCCCCGAGGTCAAAACTTCCATAATGGCGCCGCTTATCCGAGTAATCGGATCTCTCAATGCCGATATGGTATCCGTCACACCGCGATTCCCTTTCCCCGGCGAGACAATCACCTCCTCATCCTACTTCCAGAGCGCAGGCGGCAAGGGTGCCAACCAAGCCGTCGCATGCGGACGGATGTCACGAGCAAAGCCCCAAGCTGAATCTGAAGGCCTCCATACCTACAGTGATGTCCAAGTCGAGATGGTCGGAGCCGTAGGCGCACGAGACGGTCACTTCACCGCACTCCTGAAGCCGACATTGGAGAAATCCGGCGTAGACCCATCCCGGGTCCGCATCATTGACGATGCATACACCGGCGTAGCAGTGATTATCGTTGACTCGTCAGCTGGAGGCGAGAACCGCATCGTGTTTTCCCCCGGTGCAAACTACCAGGGAATGCAGCCGGACCCCGACGTTCTGGGCATGGCGCTCGCAGCACCCGTGCCCGATGTGATCGTGATGCAGGGCGAGATCCCCGTTGACACGACAATCTGGTTCTTGCGAGAAATTGCAACATTCAAGACTAAGAACCGTACGGCTGGCAAGCGTGGCATCGAGCGTGGTCCAGACGTGATGCTGAACCCGGCCCCGGCTCCACCAGGCGGGCTCCCGGAGGACATCTATTACGCCGTTGATCATTTGATCTTAAACGAGACAGAAGCGGAACTGATGACCCCGCCGACCGAACAGTTGCTCCGCATTGTTCCAGACGCCGATAAGCTGGAAAGCAAGGAGAAGGTGGCGAGATACTTCCACAAGCTGGGCGTTACCTATGTTCTGATTACGTTGGGGGCTAAGGGTGTCTGGTATAGTGCCACAGATGGTGGAACCTCTGGACCCAGTGATGGGGTCCGGCGCTTCACGAACGAGCTCCCCGCAGCCCCTGTGTCTCAGGTTTTGGATACCACTGCTGCGGGCGACACTTTTGTGGGGGCTTATGCCGTCAAGGTTGCGCGGTGGCGCGAACAACGCCGCGCTGAAGGAAAGTCTGGGAAAGACATTACAGATGAGGAGAAGCCGTATCGGTATAAGACTGTTATGGATGAAGCTATGCAGCTGGCTGCGCGTGCGTCCGCTCGGGCCGTGGAACGGCTGGGTGCAATGGATAGCATTCCGTTTGAGGATGAAGTTTAACCATATTTTCTAACTCAGGGTAACCTTCACCATCACCCGTGCATGTACATTATATCATAGATCATGAGTACGAACGTGGAACTTGACGCACAATGTGGGATCAGCCCTGTATGTTACCCCTTGTAGCAACTCGAGGGTGGCGTTGTCGAGGAATTCGTGCAGCAGCATGTGCAATGACGGGGTGCATTTGATCCGTCGATTCCCGGGAAACTTAAGGCCCTGAGATCGTGGTATTCTCCTGACAGGTCCATACTTCACGACATAGATTCTAGAGCGCCTACATAGTTAGCCTAGAGGGGGTTGGAGGCATTTGCCAGCCTTGTTCGATATCATGTGTCACTGGGCAGGCAAGTATGAAAAGCTGCACCACTCAAACACGGTGTGCACGTATCTGCAACCCATGGTTTCAAGGTGCCCCCGAACTAGCGGATATGAGTTCGGAGCCAATGATGAATGATGCGTTGGCACGGATATACAGTTCGCGAAAACTGTAAGGGAGGGGAAATTTGACGCGGAGCGTGTCGCGTGTAGAGGTATTGGATACTTGATTGTACGCGCTGCTGGGGGAACTGGCTATGTACCCACTACTCCGACGCGTCAAGATTACTCGGACGTGATCGGCATTCACATTAACACTCATGAGCCGTGCATCTTTTCTAAATTAAGGATAATTGAAAATCAGAAGTAGCTCTGATTTATTACCTATACCCTGTGAGGTGCATCTTCATTTATTGAGGAAGGCTCGAGGTTGATGTAAGGTAAATGGATAGGTACAGCGCGTCCGCATTCCATTCTTACATTGTTCTTTTACATCGAGAATTCGGTATAATTGGATTGTATGCATGAACGCCACGTAGACTGGTATCCAATTAACTCCATCAAGGGCGCCTTGCGTAGGAACGCGAGAAGACGCGCGCTGCACTCGGGGCTTGAAATACTCCCCTTTCGCCCAGTGGAACCTCCTTGCTCCCTCTTCACGACCAAACTCTAGTTTCCATAGAGAATCCAGTATAACTATCCTCCGATCCTCTTTTCACTCTCTCAGCCGTTCCCATCCTGGTTCAGTAGTCAACTCTATCCACCTCATTCTTTCCTTACTACACTTGACTCATTTCCATACTGGGTTTTCGAACCTTTTTTGTTCCTTTTTTAACTTTCGGCATTTACTATTCCTCTTCTCATTGATCTTTCCCGTCCAAGAGGGTCGCTATACTTCAAATCCGGTGTCTAAGCGTAGACCGCTTCTCCCCACTTAGCGCCGCTACACCACCAAAACAAATCCCATCTCACGCGCCTGACTCCTTCACCATGGCGACTCTCACCATGACCCCTCCCACCCGTCAGCCTTTCGCTAGCCTGGACACACCCCGAATGGGCTCAGTCATGCGGTCCAAGCTGAACCGCCAAAACATTCAAAATGGTAAGCTTTCCAGTGTTTTGATTTGATATCCGGCCCCAAACCAACAGAACCCAGGCGTATCCCTCAAAAGCTCCATCTTGGAAGACTCAGAGAACATCGATCCCTACACACGCAGTCTGTCCGCAAAGCGCAAACGCTCTCTGGACGATGACGAAATCTCCAAGGGATCGCCCAAACCCCTCAAGACATCCCGCATCGCCCTCTCAACCCGTCCCAGTGTCTCACACTTCTCCACCCCCTTGAAGACAATCCCATCCACACCTAAATCAGCACCAATTCTCAAACCTGCTGGTCGGACTCCACCCAAGTCATGCAAGGCATTTGGCCGCCGGTCGGCCATCGCCAAATCAAGACCCGATTCTGGAAAGAGAGCTGTGGCTCGTCCTTTCTCCCTTGCTACGGCTCTTAGCCAGTCCAAGCCTGCTGCCAAACCGCAATCCCAGCCTAAGAGCTGGTTCTTCGATATCCATGTCGACTCTGAGCAGGAGGAGATGACGAACCTCATGCAGCATTCTACTGGTGTACTTGATATCAGTGACGACGAGGGTAAGACATCTGTTGACGCACGCGGTAAGGAGAATGTTCCACCTTCTGAGCTTGGTATCGATTTGCCCCGTAGTAGTCAGGCCGTTGCCATGGCTGCTGCTGCTGAGGCGAGGAAGGCGGAGAAGATGGAAGATGATCGGTCTCCACTTGGTGAGCTGACGGCTTCGGATTATTATCCTGAGGACTGTAATGCTTTCTCTTATGCTGTTGTCTATGACGATGATTGTCCGGTCAAGGTGACGTCTATGCCGCCGCCGTCAGCCTTCTCGCCTGAGATTACTACTTCTATTGCTTCCTTGCTGGAGACTGCTCTTCCGGCTAAAGTTGAGAGCAAGGCGGAGACAGCTGAGGCTGGGGCTAAGGCTGTGTCTGCAGAGGACAAGACTGAATCCTCTTAATTTCTTAATTGTGTTTGTTGCATTGCATTGGTCCTGGCGTCTGTCTTTCATCCTATCTGTTCCTTTTTGAGTTTATGATGATGAGTTATGGAAAATGGTGTTAGCGTTTGTTTTGATATCTGGAATATTTGCTTGATATGAATACCCGTCAATGTTGCTGAGTTGCTGTTAATTTGGGGTTTTGTGCTTGATTTATTTGCTTTCACCTGATCATTGAGCACTGTTTGTCATGTCTGATGCGGGTTCACGATGTATACAGCTAGCTGCCTTGAA
This sequence comes from Penicillium longicatenatum, assembly GCF_028827895.1. Classification (NCBI taxonomy): domain Eukaryota; kingdom Fungi; phylum Ascomycota; class Eurotiomycetes; order Eurotiales; family Aspergillaceae; genus Penicillium; species Penicillium longicatenatum. The sequence goes on along the minus strand of NW_026643120.1, from coordinate 1,292,790 downwards.
TAGTTTAGGTTAGATTATTAGTCTAGGTCCAATGATTGAAATGATTTTTTTGAGATACCTTTTATTCCACGTCTATCTTATTGTCGCTCAGCTACTTATGAAGTTCTTCCCACGTTTCGGAGATAATCTCAATGTCTCATAGAGTCTCTTGCTATCCTTGAGCTTTACGACTATGCCAGTTCCCATAAATATAATGGAGCCATTTGCACAAAGCAGAATTGAAACGCATTATCTCAAGATTGGCAGATAGTAGAAGAGCTGGATTCCCAATGAGACTATCTGAGCCGACTCACTAAATTATATACACCTCATGCTGAGTATCGAATTGCTCTGCCATCGCAACAAGGGCGTCAAGGTCGTCTTGTGTTTCTGCTGCGGTAGAAGTGGTCGACGACAGTGTGGATAAAGCGTTGTAATGCAATTCGTGCTTCCGGCTCTATGATTAATCAGGCATTGAGGATGTTGTAAGCACTGGGACGACCCCGTACCCGAGGCCGCTGGAATATGCTCGGCTAATATGAGGACCTATCCTATTGGAGCCTCTTCTAGACTGGGCCGCTGAACTGACCGGACCAGTTCACAATGTGTTCAATCAAAGCAAGAAATAGCTGTTGAGTGGATTTGGGAACAATGACCATCATGATGCAGGGTCGACCCTCAACCAACCTTCTTCCCCTCATTCACGTTTAAACATAGGATACCTGAGCCAATCAAAGCTCACTCTAGCTATAATGTGGCTTGGGGAATCCTCATAATCTTAAGAAGAAGTGGTACACACGAGGAAGCGACAGAGGAAGTGACGACCGCATCCTTTAATTGCGGTCCAACGCACCTGCCGGAAAGATATCTTCGAATTGGAAACACAATTTGACCGGTGTCTCTGTCTTGACTTTCTTTTCTAGAGTATAGATAGACTGTGTCGACGGCATCATGTTGGATTACCACTAACGCAGATCATTTGATAAACGGATTCACGAGGCTCAGATCTAGAGTCTAGTAAGTTTCCAACAACAAAGCTGAAAGAAACGCTTTCCCAATCGAGCCTGAATGTGAATGGTGTTTGTTTTCGCAATACAAAACGAAAGTAACCACGACTCCCTTCTCTCTCTTCCACGAGGCTCTATTTCCTGCTGATAAACCATACCCTTTTATTTTCCGCGTTACTTCCTTTGTTGACTCACTTCCACAAGTCACAATGTGAATGCCTCACCTACATTGACCCCAGAACCAATTTCCCTTGGTCGATGCATTGTTGTTGTTTTCTATTCCTTTCGAAGCCCACAAGCTCTAAAGCCCCAAGAAGCTACCCAGCTCTTGTTCAAATCTGCCCCAAAGATCTTTTGTCCTGTTTTGTTCGCATCCATGAGTAGCCATTGGTCCCCAGATATGGAAGACTATCGGAGACATTGTCGTCCACAAAGACGAACTATGTCTCCATCGCCGAACCCTGATCGAAGACCGCGAGAAAGACATCGAAGTCCTCGACGAAGAAGCCGGAGCCCTGATCTGTACCCACCTATCACGTCTGAGACTCGACAAAAATGCAAAAGTCGACGAAGAAGAAGCCGAGACCCTGATTCCCACCGATCAAGAAGCCCGCACGAGAGAACATATCAGTCACGGTCAAGGCGTGAGAAGGTGGCAATCAATGAGAGACTGGTTATTGACCTGGTCACCCCCGAGCCAGAACTTACCGTGCCTATCCCCGTTGCCGACAAGACCGTCATCGAAGAGATTAGTGCCGCAAACATCTTCCATTATTCCCAAACTTACACTGTGCCAGTCGAGCAGAGATCCCTTTCCACCATTGACCTCGCCCAAGCCCCTTCTTCTCTACCCATACCCCGACAAGCCTTTCTTCATGAAGAAGAAGAACAAGGAATCCATAGGATAGCGGCCGCTTTCCGGGGACCTGAATCAGAGTGTGCGGATAGAATCCGCACGACTTTTGCTGATGCATTTGGAACCTCCCGAAAGCTTGATCTAATCAGTCGCCCTCCCACTCACCTATCCACTCACCTCCCCCCACACAGTCACCCATCCCCATACCGGGGGGCCACTCCTTTGAAGGAGGCTGACAGTGATACACTTGGAGGTCCCCCAAAGCCTGACCTATCCAGCCAGACACTCTCACACCCGACTGTAAGCCTTACCAAGGACATTGATCTTGATATCAACGCTGTACCCAGTTCAAGCCGATATGTCATTGCTAAAAACCCTGAGCCCTTCAGTGGTACAGTGGTAAATGACCTAAATCGCTTTGTTGCCAAAAGATTGGCTTCAGAAATGTTGGATACGCCGCTTTACAAAGACGGTGTGTATCATTACATATTCTGGACAGATGGCTCGTTCTTGTCGCCAAATCATGGTAGCTACGGCGGCGCAGCAGCAGTGTGGCTAGACCCCGAATGTCTGGAATGGCACGCGGTCAGGGAAAAACCTCCTTACCTACCAACCAACAGTGATGATCCGGAATTATTGGGGATTGTGTTAGCGCTGTCGCAAGCCTCGAGCTTCATCGCTAAATTCCAGCGGACTCACCCGTCTATCCTGGATGCTCGGCACGAAGTTTTCGTTTTCACAGATTCCTCTGCATCACTACATATGATAACCAGAGCCCATCTGACCCCGTTATACACGGACTTGGTTAGGGATCCGTTGCTCGCAAAGATTCTAGAGACGGGTACAGCACTGAAGCGGCTAGGCGTACACACCCAGCTGCACTGGGTTCCTGGACACTCTGACGTCCTTGGCAACGAAATCGCTGATCGTGAAGCTAAAAAAGCTGCCTACGGCAAGGACATAGGACGACATGTATCTAGCGGGCAATGGATTAGACCAAGCTCTGTTTCCATAAGCCGCACGACAGACCGCACGACAAGCCACACGACAAGGAAGCATGAAGAAATGATCACCCGGGTGAATGCTTTGTTACATGGTGATGACTACGTTCCTCCCCTATGATCCGCACTATTGTGAATGTATGTATGTCTTGTATTATTTTCAGCCTCCCGGTCGTCCTTGTGAATGCATAGTTTCAAGTCAAATTGAACAGCCTGACCATACTGAACTTGTTTAGAGTATAAATAATGCCAAATTTGAAATAGCAATGAGGTTCTTTACAGCGAAAAAGTAATCTGTCGTGTGCTTATTATATATTTTAACACTGGACGGGGCTTTTATCAATTCTTTCATTACGAATCTTCGTATACGCACATTGATGATCCTACCAGATCAAGTCCTCTAAGGCCTCGTTAATGCAATCACTTGTCAACAGCCTATGAACTAGACAGCTTGCCTAGCACAACCCTACCAACGACCATCATAAACAGGATCAAACGAACACAAACTCTCCATTCTCGTTAGCAATCCGCTCCGCCAGATTAATATCCGCGTCAACCTCCTCCCCCTCCATGTTAATCAACTTAGCCCGTAACACAGGCGTCCCATCCCCCTCCATCGAAAATTCAATAGAGCGAGCACTCTCTTCGAAATTCTGTCCACCCCAGCAGAAATGGCCTGGAAGCCATTAGCACAATACCAAACCGACTCAGGTTAGCGTGATCCTCACCATCATCATTACCGATAAAATCATTCAAATCAATTTCAGCGTCTCGTTCCTCGTCCTCCCCATAACGCAGGGCAGCTTTGAGTATGTGTCCATGCTCAACTTCGATATTGGATCCTGACTCGTGGAAACTCATGGCGAGCGTATTAAGAGATTGGAAAGGTAAATTGGATTGTATTGAAGTGAATTGTGATAGTCAAGTTTACAGAGCGAACAACAGCTTCCTTTTATACCCGTTCTTTATCCGGGATTGACAGCCTGCAGCTCTTGTCCAACACATGTCCTGGATCTATTTGCTATCCACGTCCATGTGGATTCTTGGTGTACACATATGGGGCTGTACGGTGTAGTGAGGAGAAGGATTGAGAAACGTACCCTGCGCTGTCAATTCCTCCGTGGCGTCCGATGCAGCCCTAATACCCAGCCACAGCTAGCCGTAGGGCTGGCGCTGGCTTGGCGCCTATAATGTCGCATGAGGCGTTCAGTGCCAAGAAGCGCGCAACTGGTTTGTGGAGTTGAAAAAGGGTCCGATTATGAGAGATGTGGGCGAGAATGCTGGTGCCTAACTTCTTACACGGCTTTACGGAAGTGAGGGTCTGCCGAGCATAATGAAATGCAGACACCAAGGGCTTGGCGGTTTGGTTTGTGAAGTCCTGTGGTACAAAACGGATGTTTTGATTGAAATTATGAATATGCATTGGGTTGAAAATATGCCCCTAGGTTTGATATCACGCAATCCCCAACTCCGCCGAAACAAATGCGCCGTAGAAAGTTCCTATCACCCCATAGTACATTCGGTATATTCAAGTCAACATCAGAATCATAAGGTCGTCTATGCAGTGTTTCGGTAGATTTGTGAACCACCGGAGCGAATCTGGATGGTTTCTCTCCGCTGCAACACGATGATGGCGCGGTTGAGAGCTTGCTCGGTATAACCCTTGCCATCGACGAAATCACGACGAAGTGTCGCCAGGCTGGTACTCCATCCGACAGGAAGACGGCGCTTGAGCTCGTCTTCAATCTTGGAAGCTTCTTGCATGAGATCCTTATTGCCTTGGCCATCGCCCTGGGTGACAGCATCCATAGTTGAGGCAAGGAAAAGTCGGATGGCCTCATCCACGTGGGCCTCAGTGGCAATGGGAGAGAGGGATAGCTTGGCTAGAGACTCGGTGATACGGACAATAGCCTCAAGTTGACGCACAGTAATGGGGATAGATGATTTGACGTTGGACTCAATCTCGCTTCGGTGAACTTGCTTTCGGATGGAGACGAAGTAGGAAGAGAGTTTTTCAGCGGCCTCGGGTGAAAGACGAGGAGCACAGCGACTAAATATACCAAGTTAGAAATGCTGACGAAAACTGGATCCGCGGGATAGATTACTCACCTTCGGCAGTAGCTGATATAGCGCTTCATCTGATCGACCGGAATCTCGGCTTCGACCTGCTCCTGCATACCACGACCGCCCATGTGAACACCCATGACGTGACGAGCAATTCTCTCATCACGGCCACGCTCATGATCGTCCCGAACAATGAAAATCATATCGAAACGGGACAGAATGGTAGTCTGGAAATCGATGTTCTCGCCCGGGGTCTTCAAATCATCATATCGGCCAAAGACCGGGTTGGCGGCGGCCAAGACTGATGTTCGGGAGTTGAGGATGGTTGTAATACCGGCCTTAGCAATGGAAATGGTTTGCTGCTCCATAGCTTCGTGAATAGCCACACGATCTTCATCACGCATCTTATCGAACTCATCAATACAAACCACACCGCCATCAGCAAGAACCATGGCACCACCTTCCAGGTAGAACTCGCGAGTGGTGTGATCGCGCTGCACAGAGGCAGTCAAACCGGCCGCTGAAGAACCCTTTCCGGAGGTATAGATGGCAATTGGAGCCGCCTTTTCAACGAACTTCAACAGTTGGGATTTGGCAGTACCAGGATCACCCAGCATGAGAACGTTGATGTCACCACGAAGCTTCATTCCATCAGGCAGGATCTTCTTTGAGCCACCCATCAGAAGACAAACGATGGCCTTCTTGATGTCGGCATTTCCGTAGATTGACGGAGCAATGCTGCGAGCCATAGCCTCATACAGGTCAGGCCGACGGCTCAGCTCCAAAAACTCTTGCTCTTCTTCTTCCGAGAAAATTGAATTACCCTTGGCAGTCTGATCGACATCGGTGTTCAAGCCAACAGCACGCAAGTACGGGTTACGAATGGCTACCGCAGCTTCCTTCTTGCCGCCCTTTGCCTGATAAATCGAGAAAATACCCATCACGGTACAGCGCGAACCGGGGACGACTCGGTTCGCAAGGTATCGGTCGGCAGAAATCAGGACATGGCGGGGCAACTCACCGACCGGCACCTGGTCAGGGGCCTCCTGAAGCTTGAGAACCTGCTGGTCCACAAACTGGCATTTCTCATGGTGCACCACATAGGGGTCAAGGGGGCATTCCTCACCAGGCTGGTCGCCGGGCTCCTTGTGTCGTCCACACCGTCTTGGGAGGGTCAGACCGGCAAATCCACCGTCAACATGGATGTTTTCGCTGTGATCGCAGTTCTTGCAACGGATATGAACAATGGTCGCCTTTGATGAGATGGTGGAAGCTCCGATGACGATACCAGGAATACGGACAAGGTGAGAAATATTAGTGGCGTTCAGGTCGCGGATGGAAATATGCGATGCTGAGGAGTGGAGAAGCAGTTGGTGGGAGGGAAGGGTGATGTCTCGGTCACCAGAGTAGACAATGCGACGAGTGCAATCCTGCAGAGCTAATTCAAACTACTCAAAGTTAGACAGAGTCAAGTTAGTGGGTAGGGATATTCCTTACCAAAGGAATGATATCAGCGGGCTCTGTGGTAAGTTTGTGTGCTAACTCCTCATTGAAGGAGATAAGGTGGGCGATATCAATATCACAATAGTATTGCTTCACAAGCACATTCTGCCGTAATTGATCTCTGTAAGGTTCTTCGAGTCAGTCCTGAAATACAAGCCACCCTGAATTATGCATGATTAGTGGATTCCGTACCGGTAGATGAATGCATTGTCCAGCTGGAATTGTAGCACAAAGTCCTTTAATTTATTTTGAATGGCAGTTTTTGACTCATCAGCACCATTTGTACTGGGCGCAAGAACGCTCAGAGTGTAAGGAGTGCGTCTATCCATGGTGTTGGTGGTGCTTTGTGGTGTGGAGGGGAAGGAAGGACTTGCAAAATTGAAGACACAAGGGAGAGAACTTTTGGGGGAACATCTTCGCGAGCGCGACGCGTTCCTTCCCATAGACGCGTTAAGTGGAATTCGGCCTATTCCCTGAGGCAGAAATCACAGGGGCGGAGTAATGTTTAATCCGGGGGCTAGCGCCTTTCCCGATTGGGTAGAGCTGGGCATGGCACCTTGGAAACAATGCCACGACACCTGCTTGGCAGTACTCACCAAGCCTCGAAATAAATCAAGATCTGTGGCCCCAGTACCCGGAGCTTCTTGCTGAAGGTGGACGCGGATCTAGGGCCCTGAGCTCGGCGGTCTTGTGGTTGATCTGTCATGATCAGATAACCCCGAGCTTCCCCAACGATCGACCCCGGTGGCTGTCGCATCCGCCGTGCGGACGTGGACAAGATGGCGAACAGCCCGCGCAAGTCAATTGACAGCCTGGCGTCGGGCGCATCCACGCCATCTATCTCACACTATTCCACGACCCAGCTGGAGTCTCCTCGTGTTCCCCCTCAACGGTTCCCCCTGAGGAGGGGATCCACGGCGAGCTCTATCGTGAGCATTGGAGGGATCCTAGAGGTCTCACAGCACCAAGGGTCTATTGCGGAATCAGGACAAAACGGTAAGATACACATATGACCGTATGCAGACCGGGTAAACCAAAGAGACTAATGTGAGATCATTGCAGCCATTTCGACCCTCTTGCAGCCCCCGATTATTCGAACAGGTTTAACCACTCATACCGCTGTTTCGGCTACTGGATACAAACCTCCGTCGTCCCGCGACATCCCACCGGTGACCTTGACAAACATCACCCATGTGGACTCGAAGGTCTTCCAGCCGTACTTGTCGCAAGTCGGCTCACTGTATGATGTGTTCCAGCAGTCGAAAGAGAGCACCGGAGAAGAAGGCGCAACAACCCCGAGCGTTAAGTCACCCAAGCTTGAACATAAAGATTCTTTGCTGCCTTGGAGCCCGGAACGGAGGTCTTCAACCATATCGACGAGCTCACGGCCAACTTCCCCTTATGATCCACGAGGCCGACGGCCCTCATTTCGCGGTCGAGGCCCTGCAGTAACACCGCTGTCGACAATCCCATCCGTTTACCTTGAGGAAGACTTCCACCTGGAGAATCCTCGAACCTTTGACGTGATATCAGAAAAATCGGAAGTGGTGAGACCACCCCGGCCTCCCGTGAAAGACGACCAGCAATCCAATGGAGGTGCGTCGGAGCCCGTTCAAACCGGCAGAAAAGCGCTTGCCACCAATGCAATTCTGCAAGAGAAGCTTTCTTGGTATATGGATACTGTGGAGATCCATTTGATCTCCTCTATTTCGACAGCCTCAAAATCATTCTTCACTGCATTGGGTTCACTACGTGAATTACATGCGGAGGCGGCCGACTCAGTGGAACGAATCCAGGTCCTGCGCCGAGACCTCCAGAAAATCGACAAGGAGATGGCATTGGGTGGCTTGAAGATCGTTAATCTCCGCCGACGAAGAGAGAATGTACGCATGCTAGCTGCAGCCGTGGCTCAACTGCGTGACGTAGTAGAGTCTGTCTCTCGATGCGAGGATTTGGTCGAACAGGGTGACATAGAGGTTGCCTCTGACGAACTCGAAGAGGTAGAGAAATTAATGTCTGGTGAGAAGTTATCTGATCGCCCCGCCGAAGAAGATGATAAGGACCTCCCCCGACGAGCGATTGATCTTCGAAGACTCAAAGCTCTTGATGGTGCATCTGAAGACCTTGCCCAATTAAGACAGCGTATTGGAATGGGATACGAAACCCGTTTCTTGAATGATCTTCTGGGCGATTTGCGTGACCACGTCCAAAACGTGTCCTCCGATGCCACTTTGCAGCGCTGGGGCTCCTCTTTCCTACGTCAACGAGGTGGAAACCGTCCTGTATCGATGGTGTCTCCCGCATACATGAACATTGATAATGATTTACGATCCAGATTGCATGTTCAGCTCACTGGACTTGCAAAAGCTCGCTTCACCACGCCTGCGGCAACCTCCTTTAAGGGGGCAGTATTGCGTGAGATGAAAGGGCTTATCCGAAAACACTTACCCAGCTCAAGTGATGACGACAATGAATCCATGGTATCAGTTTCAACCGTTGGGGACCGTCAGCGGAGCCAGCAAGAGAAGTCTTCCGTTCTTGCACGTAACCTGCGTGCTCTTGATCCCGAGGATGCCTATCAAATGCTCTTAGCGGTCTATACTGGTATTAGCGAATGCCTCCGCCGATTGAGCACACAAGTAAAGATTCTTCTGGATATTGCTAGTGGCCTCGAAAACCCCCCGACCACTGGTGTGAAGTCGCCTCGAAGCCCCAACACACAACACATGAACCAGGCTGTCAAATCTCCAGATGGACGTCCGTCACCTTCGGCTCAGATGGCGCAGGACGAAATCTTACAGGTTTTGGACATGTCAAGTCTCCTTGGTCAAGCGGTAGATATTGCTCAATCCCAGGTCACCAAGGTTCTGAAAGTTCGATCTGAACAGACAGCGCAGCTTTCCAAGGAAGAATTTCTCAAGTACTTTACTCTCAACCGTCTGTTTGCCGACGAGTGCGAGGCCATTTCTGGCCGAGGTGGCACTGCACTTCGGACAATTGTAGGTAATCAGATTCGTGACTTCATCTCCCGGTTCGGTGAGTCACAGCGACATCGCATTGTCAAAGTCATGGACGCGGACCGATGGGATGCGCGCGATTTTGGAGAAACAGAGGTTACCATTTTGACCCGCATCCTGGACGCAAGCACCAAGGACATCGAGGCATGGGCTGAGGTTTCCAAGATCTGGATCCCATACACCGAAAAAGACCAGACCAACTCTTCAGAAAATAGCTCTTCCGTCAATGGATCAGGCAAAGAGAAGGTGCGCAGTGCGGTTATCGATGAACAGAAATACATCCTGCCAGACTCAGCCGTTGCCATTATGTGCAGTATTGAGGAGTTCGAATTCCTCATGGCAAACATACCTAACATGATCCAAGACATTGCACCTCAGCTGTTAGAGATTCTGAAGCTTTTCAACTCCAGGTCTTCTCAACTGATCCTTGGCGCTGGTGCAACGCGTAGCGCGGGATTGAAGAACATTACAACCAAACATCTCGCACTTTCATCCCAAGCATTGAGCTTTGTTGTTGCGCTTGTGCCGTATGTCAGGGAATTCGTGCGTCGTCATGGGCAAGGAAACCAAGTCATGGCCGAGTTCGACAAGGTCAAGAGGTTATGCCAGGAACACCAAAACGGTATTCATGAGAAGCTTGTGGACATTATGAGCTCGCGCTCGACGGTCCATGTCAATGCCATGAAGAAGATTGATTGGGATGCTGAAAATGATTCTTCTGTCGTTCATTCCTACATGGAGACACTAGCCAAGGAGACGGGCACACTTCACCGTGTGCTGAGTAAACATTTGCCCGAAATGACTGTCAATATGATCATGGGTCCTGTGTTTAATAGCTACCGAGACCAGTGGGTCAAAGCCTTTGACGAGGCGAGTGTCCAGTCTGAAACTGGTAAAAAGAGGTTAGTCTTCACGGTCATGCGCCTAGGTTCTGTACTAATGTTATTCAGGATGCAAATCGACATCGAACATTTCCGAACCAAGCTTAGCAAGATCGACGGCGCTGGCGTCCTAGGAGATAAACTTCTCCAGCTTGTGCAAGCGAAGAGTGTTGCTGCCCCGATGTTCGACTCCGAGCAGCCCGAGCCTGCCAACGACGAGCAAGAAGACGACGGATCTGGCTCTGCCCAATCCTGATCCATTCACTCTTGACATCCCCGTACATTTATTTCCTTGATACATGAACGCCATCATGATCCCACCTTATACATATAATTCCTCACACAATCCCCGGAGGTGGCGCATAGCTACCGTCATGGTTTTTTTTAGACGCTGTACAGAAGCATTCTAGTCATTTGCTACGCATTCTCATCATAGCCTGCCCACGATGCATTGATAGAAACCTTGGAATAGCCCGGCGTTTCTTGTGAGTGACTCGAAATTAACTCTGCTTAGCGTTTATATTGGTAACAACTTCTGTCTTTCGTATTGTAAATTCCCATCCCTGTATGCTGATTACTTTATACTTATCCAGGATCAACCTTGGAAGGCCAAGTTCTTACACATGTCACAATCTCCGAGACCGCTTCACTCAAGCCAATGTACTTGAAATGGTTCCTCAAAAACCTAGCTTTGGGCATTACGTCTCTCAGAAGTCAAAAATGGCATCATATCCATCCTGTAAGAAAGAAGACCCACCTGGGCACTAGGCTCACTTGGACTTTGACTCTATTTGACAATCATATTCAGTATTAGAGTTCCTAGAGGTGGACAAATATACCCCTGTACTCGGACGAATTGAAAATTTTGCCTTGAATTCAACCGTTTTCATTAAATTGAGGGGAAACTGCACGATGTAGAGACCCAGAAGCACCACTAGTATATTGGCTGCATGTACCACACCATCTATGCCAAGGTGGGGCCCGACGAGCATGTCTGAGCCCATAAAGCCCTTTTCTAGGCTTATGGCGCTTATGCAAAAACAAATAAATTGGCAGTTCAAGACTTTAATACTATGATGATACTCATACCAGCCATTGACCTCTCAGAATCACTGTGGAAAGCACAATTGCAGGCACGTTGTGAAAAGTGCGGACGTAAATTGCCACTTGAGATCCAGCCTTCGGAGCCTCTTCGAGCTCCCCACATGCTCTCAGCCCCTCTTTTGGTCCTCCACATCTCTTAAAGACAGCAGTGAATGGCTGGGAGCACTGGCCCCCGGGCCCGCAATGCACCACGTCAGATCTGCCCTAAGACGATCGGTTGACTATTTCTGCTGAGTGTCCCCTCACGGGCATCAGGTACCGCCCTGAATCAACCACTCGTATCTTTACGTGAAGAGAATGGATCCATCGTGGTTTTGAGAATGATGGTGATCAAAGCCACGAAAGCCACAATGCATTGGTTAGGAAAACGCGACTGAATGTTACTAATCAAGGCTTAGCAGCCAAACCGCGTGGAACTATGGAGAGCGATCATATTGACAGGAACGAATCTTGAGGATTGATTGGTTGAACACGATCTTACACAACTCCTTTACGAGAATGGATCATGTTCTTCCTACTGTATATTGCGAAACTCGACCTAAACCTAACTCGACCTAAACCTGTTTTCCGTTGCACAGACGCCTCGAGGGAAATGCCAATGCAAATGCAAGTGGTCTCCGCTGTTGACGATGCACGCGGGGATATGCTATGACTTTATTGGTGCTGACGATTCAATAGTGTTTTATCCCTCATTGTTGAGCGTCTGCCGGGCAGTGTAGGACGCCTTTGACCAAACGGTGGATGCGGAGAGCGGGAAAGAACAGCAACTGTAGCGATCCTTATTTGCGAGGTGGTGCATTTGTTGAGGATGGTTTCATCCATGCATGTTGCGTGCCATTCATTACTCGCAGATGCCTTTCCTTTTCTTTTCCTTTTTTTAGCTACGGCGGGGTCGGGGTATATCGGGGATCATGATCCACCGACATCATCGATCGACGACGCGGCATCGCTTTGGGTAGGATTCGCGAAACCCCGCATCTTTGCGTATCTGGAATATTTGTAAAGGAAAATACTAATACATGTAGTTTTCAAACTTATAAGAACGAGACATGTACGAGCTTGAATTGAAAGAAAAACCAAACCATTGCCAACAGCAATCTTACGACTCTTTGAACTTCTCTTTCAACACATCTTTCAGGAATCAACTCCTGTCACTATGTCTCCTGCAATCCCCGCTCCACCTCCAGCTCTGTATCTTCAACAGGCCCGAGACAGCCCTAACAGTAAAGAATGCATGTCCATCTACGATAAATGGGCTGCAACATACAACGACGAGGTTGGCGATGAAGCTCAGAGCTATGTTGCCCCCGTGCTCGTTGCCCAAGCAGCCATGAAATACGCGAAAGCCAATGGCCCCGCGAACAGCATCATCCTTGATGCTGGCTGTGGAACTGGACTCGTGGGACAGGCCCTTTCAATTGCCCGCCCCAAGGCAATTGATGGCATTGACCTATCTGTCCCCATGCTTGACATTGCCAGAGACACTGGCGTTTATCGGAATCTAGATCAAGCTGATATGACCCAACCCATTGCGAAGCCGGACGAAACCTACGATACCGTTGTGTGCGTTGGCACATTTACCCTTGGCCACGTTGGCCCCGATCCTGCCCTACGCGAACTTGTCCGAGTTACTAAGACGAATGGCATCGTTGTTGCTACTATCCTGGATGAGATTTGGGTTTCGGGTGGTTTCAAGGATGAAGTTGCGAAGTTGAAGGCAGAAGGTGTGGTTGGTGTTACTGAGGAACTTATAGACTATGTAAAAGGTCACGGCGACAAAGCGGTGCTGGTTATTCTCGAGAAGCTTCCTCGTTCTTGAATCTTGGAAGAGCCCAAAGCGACTGATATTTCCCAACGCGCCAACTGTTTGCACGACCCAAAGCGACAATCACGACCGATCGAAACGCCCAAACGCTCCAGTCTAGCTTCGCCAACGCGGGTTGACTCTTGTGCAGTTTTGTTTTTCTTTTCTCATTTTTCTATGTCATTTCTTTTTCTCATTATAAAAACCTTGAACAAAGAGTAACTCTACTTGCCCATGATCGGCTAGCCGGGTGGATTTGTTGAAGCTGTAGATACTTGACGTAGACTAAAACCAAGGTTTAGCAAAAAGTTTGTTGTATTAAATATATCTGGCACATGTCGGGTAGTTTACTCGGAGCTTTATGGTAGATCGAATCCTCAGTGCCTCAAATTACTTGAACTATGATTTAGACCCCATGTCATTTACATGTTTCACACCAGAACACGTTCCGCTTATGACATGTTTTACAAGGACCTGTGAAAGTGACGAAAATGACGGCTCCTGGCGCCAGAAACGCCACATTTCCACCGTAACTTCCAGCCGCCGTTTGACCACCTCGTCACCCTGGACACTATTCCGTAGGGCTGGCCATTCGGAACCCCATATATCTCGCCATCTCCAGGGCTCATCCATCACTGCTCATTTTTCAAAGGTCTCATGGAAGAATGCCCAGACAAATTACGATGGGCATGAACACGGTAGAGGAGAGTAGGATGGTATTACTAAATAGCAATAGTGGGTACGCGAAAGCGTCACATGAGCGTATAAACGACATAAAGCACAGTAGTAGTGCGGCTCTTAAGACTCATTTTTGAACGGAAACTTTAGGCTTTCGACGCCTATCGCGTACGTAGGTCTCCATACATGAGCCCTCCTGATGGGAGCGACGTTGGATTTCGAACAGAGAAGAAGCCTTAATCAGATCACTTAGCTTATGGTACCCGTAACTACGAGAGTCAAAGTCAGGGAACTTTTTTGTGAGAAGCTGACCTACGTCAGAGAGTCTAGCCCATCCTTCGTCATCCGATGCTGCCTCCACTGTAGTTCGTAGCTGACTTGCTAGGTGTTTATCGTTTTGAGCCTTTTTTTCTGAAGAGGGATTCCCGGGCACGATAACACTATCGGAATGTGGAGCAAGCTGATCAAGATGCACGAGGTTTTCGGTGTAGATGAATTTATCGCAGGCGGCGACGAAGGGCTTAGGCGTCTTTTGCTCGCCGAGTCCGTACACATTAAGTCCTGACTCGCGGATGCGAGCGGCTAAACGCGTGAAGTCGCTGTCGCTTGACACAAGACAGAATCCATCATACCGGTTAGAGTATAGAAGATCCATCGCGTCTATGATCATAGCGCAATCGGTTGCATTTTTTCCGTGTGTATAGGCGAATTGTTGGATTGGTTGTATCGATTGCTCAAGAAGCTGATCTTTCCAGCCCCTCAGATTGGGACTGCTCCAGTCTCCATAAGCTCGCTTTGCATGAGCTGTGCCATATTTTGCAACTTCGGAGAGGAGGCGATTGATGCCGGATAATCGTGCGTTATCCGCGTCGATGAGAACGGCGAGTTTGGGCATAGTGTCACCAACCAACAAGAAGGACATGTACAAGTGAGGTGACCAAATCACAAATACACTTTCGGCCCGTACTATCAAGAAAATATTGTGAATATAGACTACCAATACCGATACGATGATTTACACGTACTATTCATTTAAGATATGGATTTTATAGACAAGTCATGACGGCGTACATACGTGATTGATTACTAAGGGTGAATAACAAGGACTAAGTCGGGAATTCACGTTATAAAATGCTTTCAAATTTCCATTCAGTCGAGCCATGGGTATGCCTTTCTCCATTTCGGAGTAGCAAAGCAATCTTGGTACTATATTCGGGTCTGGGTGGGGTATCGACCCGTCCCGACCTCAACGCAGTAGGCAGAAAGGGAATACCGGTCGCCACTGCATATTTGATAAGTACAACAGGTAAATGGAACGAGAGCAACATTGATGTCTAAGTAATCCAACTCTACTGCTCTAATCAGACTTTTGGAGAATGTAGTGATAATAGTTGTACAATATTTCATATTCAAGCGTAAGCTATATGAAAGCCCTGGGGATATATCCAGACTCTAAATAATTTCGTGCGCACGTATACAAGATAATGCGTAACTCGTGTCCCCTTGGTTTCAAGGTATTATCCCATCAAGGGAAACAAAGTGATATCATATAAGTTCAGAAATTTTGAATTTAAACGCCGGGCTGGGAACCAAGGCCCTTGTTTTCACCCAAAGTCTTGGGCTCATGACCGCCCTTACCACTGCCTTCGGGGTTCTGAGGGATACCGGTGTAACCGGGGTGGACATCGCGGTGCGAGCCGGTCTCCTCGGGCATGGGAGCGACTTTCTGGGTGTGGTTCAGAGGGGCATTCTGTGAAATTCCGTGTTAGATGGACGTATTCGCGTGATGGTAGAATGTTGGAAGGCTTACGTCGTTGCCGACACCGTGGGCCTTGGTCTCGCCGGCCTCAATGGCGTTGTCGGACTGAGGAATTCCGTTGTCGTATTCGGCTCCGCGAGGCATTTTGAAGGATGTGATAATTGAGAAGTGGGGATGTCTGTTCAATTAAATGGTGAGTTTCTGCACCTCGAGGCAGTTGAGGATACTAATGGCCACGTACCTTGAAAGATTGTGATTGCTTGGAAGAAATTGGAAGGTTTGAATGATAGTTCTCTGGAGGGGTCACACGACAGCTTTTAAATACCAATCTATGGAGCGTGTACTTGTAGATGCCAGTGACAGCATCATGAAGTCATTGTGGAGACATGACTTCATCGACGAATGGGCATTGATCTTTGGCTGATCGAGTAATTGACCACCCCATCTATAGAGGATCCAGTGGATGTTATAATGACATAAGGTCTTGGTCTATTGTAGAAGAAAAAAAAGATGGATGTTGTATTGCAAACGACTTGTTCTGAGCATAGCGTGCCTGCTGGACCCTGACGCACGGATCACGGATTCTTATGCCAATTATAAGGTCGAGAATCGGCAACACCAATTTCCCACGCACTGAACACGAATTCAATGTCAAGAATTGTAATTAGGCTATCGATTTCTTAATGCGTAAGAAATAGGGTGGTTTTTTTTTTTGGTTTTCTCTTTTCAAGTCTACTAGTCAAACCTACGCTTCTGCGCAGCCTTACCTGCAGCCAAAGTCAGTGAAAAGATAGGAAAATTGAAGAGACTCCCGAAAATGTTAAGCTGCCTCCGATGAGCAAGTTCCGACACAGACGGCAGACTAGGTGATGAGCTGTTGGTCCAATTGCCAGACGCTCGACGAGACCGACCACGTGAGCCCGCCCCATCTGAATTACCGAATGCGGAAGCAACATGTGGCTGGTGCGGGTGGCTTAGGGTCGAAGCCTCAGCGTCGGGTATATCTGGTGTGACTGGCCGAGCATCTGCTTGCGACGATGGCGAGTTTCTCAGCCGCTGGCTGCTATATCCAGTAAAGCTCAATGAAGACCCAGGGCTCGAGTCAAATGATGGGAAATGGGATCGTGGGCTCGGGGCCGTTTGAATGTTGCTGTCATCTTCCTGAATGCAGTCCTGGATCATGTCAGCTTCCGATAGAATAGCAGACGGTTGCATGAACAATCCCATCGCGCGAGAGAAACCGCCTTGGGGAAGGCCGCGAGTCCTCGCAGGGAAGGGGCGTTCATCCAGATTACTTAGGGCTGGTGATTCCTCCGGTATACACTCTGTCGCTGGACAAGGACAAGATTCAGCGGACATGGGCTCCTGGTTCCCAGGCACCATGGATTCTCCCAATTGTTGAAGACCTAGTCCAATACTGACGGACAAGGGGGCCGTTGGAGCTCTCGTAAACCAGAAATCGGGAAGACAGGGCACATGGAAATTCTGCCGTTCAACTCTTTCATCAAGATCAGCAGACATGTTGTGACAAGAGGCCATGCTGGATCTTTGTGTGCATATGTCGGGATTAACTACTCGTAATGAGTCCAAGTACCCGTCCTGTGATCTGCCATCCCGGTTGATGTTACCGCGAAAGTAGTCCACGTCCATCAAGGACGAGACACGATCGTAGGGAATGGATCGGCAGCTGGGCAAGGAACCTTGTGTCTTTTCATTAGACTGGGTAGGGGAGGGCGTCAGGAGTATTCTAGTCCGAGATGGGGGTGATGTCTTATGGCAAGATAGCAGGATCCCATGCCATAGTCGCCGCCAGATTCGAGATGCTATATTGAACGGAAATGGGAGCTGTTGGGAGAAGGTTGAGTGAGAACCTGGGGGCGAAGGGCTATTCATGACCTCGGGACAGGGCATTCCGAGGCCTGAATCAAAATCTGCCGATTCTCTATCAGAGGTCCTGAGAGGTAGTTGCAGCTACAAATGTTGATGCCCAAAGAAGAGGAAGTTAATGGGTCCCAAGCTCAGGGAAAAGTGGGCGTTCTTGTTATCAGCGATAAGAGGTTGAGACTTATATACAAGCTGGCGGAGGCCACGGGTGTATCACCAAGTTAAACCTTTGATCCCTCCGGCATTGGCCTTGAGCCTCATAGTATTAAAGAATTTGATTATCAGTGTACCTATCGCTTGCCACGCTACAAAGGACTAAATACAAAGCACATCATAATGAAGCTGGCGCCTAAGCACGAGACAAAAAGATGACAATGCATTGTGACTAGATTGCAAGGTTGTGAAGGATACTTCGTCGCATTCAAAGAATCCAGGTCTGATACCCAGGCACGTGTAGTTGATGTACATTTCAGCCTAGCGAGCTTTAGTCCGGCTTTAGTGTAGTAATATCTTGATAATTTGTGGATAGCCGACCAGATGACAGATCTTCGGACCCGCTATGACATCATAAGATCAGCTTTCCCCAGACGAGCTTCACGATAAACCTGATTCCCGTTGCGGTGGCGCCCCCGTGCAGGAGAAAAAGAAGTGCGCCGCAGAAAAATAGACAATGATTGGAGTGCATTGAGAGTTTACAATGGATCGACCAGCACGGGCCGAATGAGCTATAGGAAAAGAATACTTTAAAATCCTAAGGTCAGTGTTACATCCGGCCTGAAACTTGGTCAGGGGTAAAAAACTCTTCCATCGTCTTTTATATCATAGAAAAGAAAAAGAATCAGTTTCGAAAAGGGCACTAGCTTGACCGGTGGCTGGTTTGGAGGGGAAAATTTCTCTATGAACCAAGGATTCAGAGGCCTTTGGTCGCACTGTGTTGCCCAGACGCAGTTAGCCCGGTTGTAGTATGCGGGACCTTCTGTTCTCCGCCTGTGCTGTAACCGTATTCGTGAACGGAGTTTTTTACTATAGCTATGGGGGCGAGGTGAGGTGAGATTAGGGGGTCGAGTTTTATTTAAAAACAAAGTGCCTAGGCTTCTCCAGCTCCTATAAATTAATATTCCTTCCAGGATTTGTCTCTTGTTCCCCAGCCAACTCTGGGGAAGTCGAAAACTGGGATCCCGCGTATCCCCGCACAGACCGAGTCCGGAGCTCAATCCTCCCGGGTTCTGGTTCCCAAGCTCTCAACCTTTCCCCCTCTTCCCCTCTTCAACCTTCTGTTCATTTTTTCCGTTTTCTTGGGGTTTGGCTTGTTCACAATGGCTGACGAGAACGGCTCTGAGCCGATCAAGCGCGATGTTCGCAACCATATGCTCTTTGAAGTGGCGACGGAGGTGGCCAACAGGGTGGGCGGCATCTACTCGGTACTCAAGTCCAAGGCGCCCGTCACAACGGCTGAGTATGGTGAGCGCTACACCATGATCGGACCGTTGAACCGTGCTTCTGCCGCTGTCGAGGTGGAAGAACTTACCCCGGCCAGTCCAGCTATGCGTGATACCATCGCATCTATGAAAGAGCGTGGCATTGAGATTGTCTACGGTCGCTGGCTGATTGAAGGCGCCCCGCGGGTGCTACTCATCAATACCGGCACGGGTTACCGATGGTTGGACGAGTGGAAAGGCGATCTGTGGAACACCTCCGGCATCCCGGCTCCCGCTGCCGATCACGAAACCAACGAGGCTATCGTCTTTGGATACCTGGTCGCATGGTTCTTGGGCGAGGTAAGCCGAATTGAAACCCATTGGAAAGATTTTAATTTATATTGCGCGGGTACTGACTCGATTGCCTGTAGTACATTGCCCACGAACGCCGTCGGGCCGTGGTCGCTCATTTCCATGAATGGCTAGCTGGTGTGGCCTTGCCATTGACTAAGAGACGTCATATGGATCTGACCACCATTTTCACCACGCACGCTACTTTGCTAGGCCGTTATCTCTGTGCTGGCTCAGTGGATTTCTACAATAACCTCCAACATTTCGATGTGGATGCTGAGGCTGGGAAGCGTGGAATCTACCACCGGTACTGCATTGAACGCGCGGCTGCGCACAGCGCAGACGTCTTCACTACAGTGTCGCACATTACGGCTTTCGAGAGCGAGCATCTGCTTAAGCGCAAGCCTGATGGTGTCCTCCCGAATGGTCTAAATGTCAAGAAATTCTCCGCCATGCACGAGTTCCAGAACTTGCACTCGCAAGCTAAGGAGAAGATCAATGATTTTGTTCGCGGTCACTTTTACGGTCACAATGACTTTGATCTGGATGACACTCTCTACCTCTTCACCGCTGGTCGGTACGAGTATCGGAACAAGGGAGTGGATATGTTTATTGAAGGATTGGCTCGTCTCAACCACCGATTGAAGGTCAGTGGCTCGACCACGACCGTGGTCGCTTTCATCATCATGCCCGCACAAACCTCTTCCTTGACGGTGGAGTCGCTCAAGGGACAGGCCGTGGTCAAGTCCCTCCGTGACACAATCGAGAACATTGAGAAGGGCATTGGAAAGCGCATGTATGAGCGTTGTCTTTCATGGAAGGAGGGTGATAACATGCCCGACGAGAAGGATCTCATTACCAGCCAAGATCGGGTCCTTCTGCGCCGTCGCTTGTTTGCGATGAAACGCCACGGCCTTCCCCCTATTGTCACGCACAACATGGTGAATGATCACGAGGATCCCATCTTGAACCAGCTGCGCCGCGTCGAGCTGTTCAATAATTCTTCCGACCGCGTCAAGATTGTGTTCCATCCCGAATTCCTGAACGCTTCCAACCCGGTGCTGCCGCTTGACTATGACGACTTTGTTCGTGGAACCCACTTGGGAGTGTTCCCCTCGTACTACGAGCCGTGGGGATACACTCCGGCCGAGTGCACTGTGATGGGTGTACCCAGTATCACTACAAACCTTTCTGGATTCGGTTGCTACATGGAAGAGCTGATCGAGAACTCCTCCGACTACGGTATCTACATTGTAGACCGTCGGTCGAAGGGAGTGGATGACTCGGTAAATCAGCTGACTGACTTCATGTTCAACTTTACCGCCAAGAGCCGGCGTCAACGTATCAACCAGCGTAACCGGACCGAGAGATTGAGTGATCTTCTTGACTGGAAGCGGATGGGTCTGGAGTACGTCAAAGCACGCCAATTGGCGCTCCGCAGAGGTAAGATTTGATCTTTTCCAAGCCGTTCAGAATAGTTGTTAATCTAATCGCAGCCTATCCGTCCTCGTTCGATGAGAAAGAAGATTACTTCGACATCATCGGTGGGACTGACCAGAAGATCTCGCGCCCTCTTTCCGTTCCGGGTTCTCCTCGGGATCGCTCCGGCATGATGACCCCCGGTGATTTTGCTTCACTCCAGGAAGGCCGCGAGGGCCTGAGCACCGAAGACTATGTCGCCTGGAAGCTCCCGTATGTACCCCACCTTTTGTCCCATGATTTCGGTGTTTGAGCTATGACGTTCCAGATGCTAACAAACCCCGCAGTGAGGAAGAAGAACCCGAAGAGCACTTTTATCCACTCACGCTCCGGACTCGGAAGTCTGGCGATCGGCCGCAGTCTCCCCTGGATAGCATATCGATAAACGGGGACAACGCTAAGGATGAGGAGTGATAGGATTTCTCTATGTTATTTTCTTTTGTTTTCCTTACTTACTCTTGTTCACGGTTTGCATTTGGTGTTGTTTTCTTTCTCGGAGTGAACACCTCCACCTGACGTCACCTTGTAATTTGACCTTCATATCCATGCATCTTGAAGCCTTTATTTGTTTTAACTCTTTGGAACTTTGTTAGTCGTGAATTGAGCACTTCTCGCCACACCATCCATAACGTAAGAAGGGTCTGCGATGTCGGGTGTGAATCCGGTTGGATTCGGAAGTATGTGGATATCACCTGCAATAGAGTTACGGACGAGCCCAATCAGGGCAACCTGGGAGCTCAACTAATCGTGATTTGCGCATCCCGGTGAACCTTGTGGTGCAAATCATGATGAGACCATACCCTGGCGGACAACTCCACTCCGGGGTATTTCTACCCCTCCATGAGCTCCTCCCACCACTTTCCTTCTCGCATCTCAATTGATTCATTTTGAGCTCCCCACACCTACCAACGATTTCAAGTCTACCTTCGGTACGACTCTCAACAATGAAGCTGCGCACGTCCTAGCTTCGGGTCCTCCCGGGGTCCTTGGACTGTTGTCCCCGCGATGATTATAGGGTCAAGGTATATTATGGTATAACAGTCTGCTACGCATGACAGGTGTTCGGCTCAGGCTGCCGTGGTAGATATGAGCAATCATATATGCCATGGGAGTCTGGCTGTTCTGAGATTATACTGTCAAAACTTGATCTAGATAATTCTAGCGAAAGGACATGCGTGACTTTGATTGTTCCCCCTTTGCTATTTTTGTGTTCGTGTCCAATGGCTGCTGTGGATGTTACCGCTAACATAGTACTGTTGGACACGGATACCCTTGTATTGGGATGCTGACCATTAGAAGTATACAGTTCTTGTTTCATCCACAATGGCTACGGACAAGATTACTTTCCTGACCAACTGGTATGCAAACAGAATCTGATTAAATACTGTTTTTGTTCGATATATGTCGTCTGGTAAAGTATACAGGCTGAGGATTTCTTCTCTCAGGCACGCTACCCCGTACCACGCCCCCCTCTACCTCGCTCAGGCCCGTGGTTACTTCAAGGATGAAGGACTTAAGGTTGCCCTGCTGGAGCCCAATGATCCCTCCGATGTGACCGAGATCATCGGTAGCGGTAAAGTCGACATGGGCTTCAAGGCCATGATCCATACCCTGGCGGTAAGTTGACCCCATACCTCAGTCAAATACATTCATTCTAAAACATCATAGGCCAAAGCTCGCAACTTCCCGGTGACATCCATCGGCTCTCTCCTCGACGAGCCCTTCACCGGCGTTGTGTACCTGAAGTCCAGCGGAATAACCGAAGACTTCCGCTCCCTAAAGGGCAAACGCATCGGCTACGTCGGTGAATTTGGCAAAATTCAAATCGACGAACTCACAAAGTACTACGGCATGACAACCGACGACTACACCGCCGTCCGCTGCGGCATGAACGTAACCAAAGCCATTATCCGCGGCGACATCGACGCAGGCATTGGACTCGAGAACGTGCAAATGGTCGAGCTAGCCGAATGGCTAGCCGAGCAAAACCGTCCCCGCTCCGACGTCCAGATGCTACGTATCGACCAGCTCGCCGAGCTGGGCTGCTGCTGCTTCTGCTCAATCCTGTACATTGCCAATGATAAGTTCCTGGCTGAGAACCAGGAGCGCGTTGGCAAGTTCATGCGCGCTGTGAAGCGTGCTACGGATGATGTCTTGGCTGATCCTAAGGGTACTTATGAGGAGTACGTGGATGTTAAACCGATTATGGCTACTCCTGTCAACCGCAAGATCTTTGAGCGTTCTTACGCGTACTTCAGTCGCGATCTGAAGAATGTTGCTCGGGACTGGGAGAAGGTCACTCGTTATGGAAAGCGCCTTGGTATTTTGGATGAGAACTTCCAGTCTAACTATACCAACCAGTACCTTTCATGGACGCTGGATGCTGATTCTACTGATCCTACTGGGGACCAGAAGCGAATGGCCAAGCTTCAGGAAGAGGTTGCCGCTAATGGTGGCTTCCAGCGTCTTGGTGTTGCTGCCTCGGCCTAGTTCACGAAATATGGCTGTTTGGTTCGAGATGTGCCGATAACAGGCTCCACTCTTTAGCCTGAGTTACTCTTAGGAATTTGAATCAAGAAACTTGCTTTCGAATTGTGCAAACCCTCGGTAAATCAGTACAAATATAAAACCATGGAGTTTCTATGTGCTGCCCTACATTCCAGCGCTCAACCCACAGGCGACTCCTAGTAATTCTTGGCTCTCCGGTCTTCCGTCGGGAAATCCGTCAATTCGTCCCTTGTCCGCGAATCAAAGACTGCGCTTACCCCAAAACCGTGTAGCTTAGCAGGCTTAGCCTATGTCATGAAGTCTCATTGGGTCTCAATGGTGGCTCCCATGAAGCTATAATGATGTGACTATATTGTCGGCAATTACCATCACTGTGCCTAGCTTGTTTACAGAGAAGATAAGCAAACAACAGACTCAGCGGAGAAAAAGTAGTTTGTAAAGGCTTTACGTCTCCATCTATCTCCCCCTCCCATCCCCTGACGGATATTCTATTGATTATCGCAAAACCTGCCAGGATTCTAACTTGTTGAGATTTGCCATAACTTTGGAGGGAATAACCCACAGATTCCAAACAAAATGGAGAAACCAAGCAAGCAGAATTACCTGCCCAGCAACGGCGAGTCAAAAGAGAGGAGCCCAATCCAGCAGTTTTTGACGACAGAAACAGGCCCATCCTTTACCAAGTCAAGCCGAGCAACGATATCCGAATTATTTGCGAAGCTCATGACAGAGAGCCCAAGCGACATTGACAAACCAAAACATGATGAATCTTACAAGTTTTGGAAGACACAGCCGGTGCCACAATTCAACGAGAACGGGGAAAGTAAGGGAGGGCCTATCAAAGTCGTCAATCAAGACGAAGTACCCAAAGAACCCTACCCACTACTGGATGGCTTCGAGTGGGGAACAATCGACCCAGAGAATGAGAAGGAGGTAGGCGAATTGTATGAATTGCTGTCAAACCATTACGTTGAGGATGATGATTCATCCTTCCGACTCAACTACTCACCAGTATTTCTGAGATGGTCAGTCAATTCTTTCCTCATCAAGGTCTTCTTCCATCATACTCATCAAATGACGCGCAGGGCCTTGACAGCTCCAGGCTGGCAAAAGCAATGGAATATCGCCGTCCGCGCTTCTGCTTCTCAAAAACTAGTCGCTTTCATCACCGGTGTATCGACCAACATCAATGTTTATGCCCAAGCGATCAAAGTAATCGAAATCAACTTTCTGTGTATTCACAAAAAGCTTCGCTCAAAACGTCTGACGCCACTCTTGATAAAAGAAATCACCCGACGCTGCTACCTCCAAGGCATCTACCAGGCCATCTATACCGCTGCGGCAATCTTACCTACCCCGGTAGCGTCGTGCCGATACTATCATCGCGCCTTGAACTGGCCCAAGCTGTACGAGTCTGCCTTTCGCAGCTGCCAGCGAATTCCACCAAAGCCCGGCAGATCGCAAAGTATCATCTGCCAAGCATTACTCTAACACCTGGTCTGCGCCTCATGCAAGCGGATGACCTGGACGCCGTCCATGAACTGCTGGAGTGGTATCAGCAGCGATTCGACATCGGACCAGCGTTCAGCATAGATGAGCTAAGGCATTGGTTGTTGGAAGCCCAGACGAAAGCTAGCAACCGGGTGGTATGGGCATATGTTGTTGAAGATTTGGAAACCCGGAAGATTACCGATTTAGTCTCCTTCTACTGCATCGATTCTGCGGTGCTTTCGCACTCCCGTGACGTGATTCGAACAGCTTATCTGTATTACTATGCGACGGAAAACACTGAGAATCTCCAGGAGCGTTTGCAGGGTCTCATTAACGATGCACTTATCTTGGCGAAAAAGGTAGGATTTCTTTGCCTCGGTATTTCTTTTCTGAGCTGACAGACATATATTTCATCAGGCTGGGCTCGATGTTTTTAATGCACTTCATCTTCAAGATAATGAGCTATTCCTTGAAAAGCTTCGCTTCGGCCGTGGCGATGGCCAGCTTCATTACTACCTCTTCAATTACCTGGGTAGATCCGGTGGTCAATGAGGATGAGGATGAGCCGGATCGCTTGGACAGGAGACCTGGAGGTATGGGCGTGATTATGTTATAGGCTTGTAATGTACAAATCAAAGATCCAAGACAGAGAAAATCAATTCTTCTTTCTACTGCCGTTCAATAACTGGTCTTCATCTCGTTCCCCCAACTCCAAGTCGCTGAGGTCATCCATCTGATCGAGCTCTTCGCTTGATTGAACCGCCTGCCACCCCTTGCCCTTGCCATGATTGCGGCTAAAGGTTGGTCTAGGATATCTGGAGGCATACTTGCAGACGAGCCGTGCGCAAAGCAAGATTGCTGCCGCGCTCATGAAACCAATCCCGAACATCATCACGGGTGCGATGCGATGCTCCGAATTCGTTTCTTTTTCCTCATCACCAGCAAACACCGCAACTTCCTCATTCATTTTCTCGGGCGCCCACTGCATAGCCCTTGTCTTTCCCAGGAAACCTCCCGTTCCATCAAGGGCAACAATGCGCAATGTGCGGTATGGTATATCCGGGATGGGGAATTTAGTCTCAAACCTGTCTTAGGCACAGCAGAGATGAACTGGAAGTCGGTATCGGCAATATCCCCACTCGAGTATTTGTGTATCCCATCCTCATCCGTGGACTCGGGGTCTGTCACATTAACATGAGATCCTTGCAAAACCCAAGTGGCTACCTCCGTCGCCCCGTTCCAGCTAACAGCCGCCGTAGTACCAGACAATGCAACATTAGGCGCAGTCAGAGGTGTTCCAACCCATTTCTGCTTGAAGGTTCGATAGGAGATGATATCGCCTCGATCGAATAACTCTCTCGGGCCCAAATTGACTTCACAAAGCACGTCCCCGTCAGCTCCAAACTCCGTCCACGCAGCGCTGTAGCCATAGCCAAGCAATACATGCCCGTTCTCCAAGACCTGCATTGAGCCCTGCGACTGGCTGCTAATCGGGAATTGATTCCAATACTGTGTGCGGACAGCGACTGTCATGTTCGTCTCGTCTATATCGACGATTAATCCACGACTGGTGTTCTCCGGTGCACCTTTCCCGCGCGACGAATTATCGAAAATGGATATCGCTTTTGTCGTTTTCGTATCGTACTGGGGCTGGAATCGCGCATGGTGCTGCCAGCTTATATTTGTCGCTGCGCCCGCTGATAGATCGGTCAATGAGTTTTCCTTCCCGCCGAGCTTCCAAATTACATCGCCGGTCACACCGTCGATATACGCGAGGCAATTCAGGTACCGTGAGGATATGAGGAAGTTGCCTTTTTCGTCCTTGTCGATGCTATTGATGTGGAACCAATCCCACGGGTCTTCTTCTGAACCACCGGTCCCTTCGCTGCTGCGCTCAACCTCGCGGAAGGAGAAATGATCTGAAGCACGCCATTGAAAGAGGAGGTCGTTAGTTTCTATGTCTATCTCTTGGAAGACGCCATCGTAGATCCAGCCATTTTCCATTCCACCTGTTGAGGTCAAGTCAACGGATTTGATATCATAGACTGTAAAGACGGCCGTTTCGTCACGAGTGATATGGAATTCGTGCAAGTCTGCCGCAACACCATTTACACCGTGGAGTTTATATGCTTCTTCGTAGCTGGAGTTGAGCTGTATACCCCGTGAGCCTACTTTCAACCCAATATTTCTGTCCTCGTCCCGAAGCTCACCATATATAGTATCCCCTCCCCATGCCCCCGAATCTGATCATCACCCGCCCAAAATGTCAAATACCGTTGCCCCTTATAAGTATAAACATTGGCATTATAAGTCGTCTTATATTCCTTAAACCACACCAAATGCCCCTGATTATCCATAATCATGGGTCCAGAATGGCGTACTGATCCCCCGCGTGGCGAGATAAAGGTATGTAACCCATCATCGCATGCAACACTTTTCTCCCAGTAGTTCAAGATTGGGCCTGACACACTCGCAGATGAGTAATGCTGCAGCGGGAAAGGGCCTTCAAAGCCATGGGCATATTTCTCGGAGCGGAAATCGTTTTCTCTGTCAGCGACTGCGATGTCCGAGAGCAGAAGTAGCCATAGTGCCACACTTAGAACTGATGGTTGTGCGAGGGGTGTCAGGAAGAAGTGCAGGGACAGGGGCATCGTGTTGAGATCATTGTCGAGGTTGAAGGAAAGATGATGAACTGGAGACGAGCCGGGATTTAGTGCAGCGCCAACGTCGGCCAAGTGGGGCGGGCCGCGAGTCAGATCGGATCTACATTTGCATTGCATACTGTATGTGTATGGAGAGAATGAGGCTTGGAGCATTGACAGACAATTGTACAGGTTGTGGATATTTACCTAGTTTGGATCAAAGACACCGCTTTCCAGGCAATTCTACTCGAAAGGATCAAATTCGTACAAGATGGATTCAAAGCCCAAATTCATATTCACATTCACATATGAGCCGAAATCGCAATTATGCGTCGTGTCGTCACGCCAAAGCGCCGGGTATCAACTTTATCAACTTTTCTTCCCAAAGCGCCTTTACGTCTACTTATTTATTTGGTGCGCTTGTAAATCTTGGCCAGGAAGGACTCGAGGACCTCCTTCTTAAGACCCTTGGTCTCATCCACTGCGGCAATCTTCTCACGCAGCTCACCAACAACCTTCTCCTCGTAGTCCTGGTACACCTTCTCCAGACCCATCTCGTTGAAAATGGCCTTGACCTTGGCCTCCTCAGCAGCATCCTTGCGGCCGTATGAGGCATCGAGCACAGCGCGCTGCTCAGGGGTGGCCCGCTGGATGGCCTGGTTGATCAACCAAGAGCACTTGTTGTCCTGAATGTCGGTACCAATCTTGCCAATAACGGCAGGGTCACCGAAGTTGTCAAGGTAGTCGTCCTGGATCTGGAAGTACTGGCCCAGAGGGATCAGGATATCGTGGACCTGCTTAAGGTTCTCCTCGGTAGCCAGCTCCAAGTAGATCAAGGCAAGAGCCACGGGCAAGTAGAAGCTGTAGTAGGCAGTCTTGTAGGTAACGATGAACATGTACTTCTCCATGGAGAAGTTGTCGAGATCGACCTTATCCTCGGGGGCGGTGATCAGGTCACACTGCTGACCCAGCTCGGTCTGCCAGGCAGTCTCGTGGAAGAGCTCGACAAGGTCAATGTAGGCGGGGTGGGAGCGGAAACGCTGCTTCAAGATGAGGTAAATGGCGGACTCCAGCATGAAGGCGTCGTTGATGGCGACAAAGCCGACACCGTCCTGGCGGTACCAGCAGGGCTGACCACGGCGAGTGATGGAGCCATCCATCATATCATCGCTAACCAAGAAGAAAGCCTGGAGCAGCTCGGTGAGCCAGCCCAGAATGCTCAGTTGCTCGAATTGTTCATCGTTCAGGGGCTTTTGCAGGAGGGCGAGGCCGGTATCGGGAACTGAAAGACCGCGGTTCAACTTTCCACCGGGAACGTTGGCAAACAAGGACTATCCTAACGTCAGCATGGGGTCCAATGAGGTTTGTGGCCGAATTGCTTATATGGATTTAATCTCACCTTCTCGAACCACGCTAGAGCGTTATCGGGGAGGTTGTACTTCTTAGCATGACTGATAATCTCCTCAGCCAGCTTGGGGAAGACGGCCTCGAAATCTGCGCGCTTGGTAGTTTGAGCCATTATGACTTGAATAGGGGGAGGGAAAGGATGAGGAAGGGAGTTAGCGTAATAGTGGAATTGACTATTGCACTTAAATTCCCCCGCGGAGGGACTCGAGGCTTGGCGTGTTTGTGCTGTTTGGTGTTGACAGCTGCAGTTGCTCCTCGTGACTGAACTTATTGTTTCTCTATGGATTATTTCTCGTTCTCAACAATTTTAGCGATCTGCTTTGATTGACGAGTCTGTGGTAATTCGCTCAGCTAGCCAATAGGTATTGGTCTTCGCCTAGGCTGAGAAAGTCAATTGCCGATTGCATTGCGCCCGTCGCATCAACACGCGCCGCTGCCCGAGCCTGCCATTGCGACAGTTTCATGCCTCAACATTCCATTGCGCAAACCGAAACCAAGGCTGCTGGGAAAAACAGATGTTAAATGATTGACTCGACTTAGTTGCCAATCTCTCAATCTCAAATTAATTCTCCGAATTACCCCCGCACTGCCCTATTAGAGATGGCAACGATGGAGATCACCGAGGAAATCATCCAAGAACTCAGGTTTCGGTTTGAAGAGTCTGCGATAAAATGTTCAGAGCGATGTCTATACCAATCATCAAAATGGTACACCCACACCTAATTTGTACCGTGTCTCACTGAACGACGCTGACAAGCTTATTACCATCTAGGGCAGCGGAGATGCTAGACTCTCTTTTACCGGTCGACCATGGAGATACCGATCCTGAATCTCCAATGGATATCGCGGAGCCTCCGCTGCCGCCAATTAACCCATATTTAGGCGCGCAAGATCCTACCGAAGCGGCCTTAGAAGCCCGGGAATCCCACAAATACCTCTTGGCCAAATCATACTTCGACACTCGGGAATATGACCGCTGTGCAGCCGTGTTTCTACCTCCAACTACACCTCCAGTACCTCTCTCTGTGTCCTCTCCCAACTCGAAATCGAAACAACCCCGCACATCACTCAAGGGCAAGGAGAAATCATCACCATTCCAAGCCTCGAAAGGCCAACCGCGGAGCAATCCGTACCCAAAAATCAGTCAAAAGTCGCTATTTCTTGCACTCTATGCGAAATACATGGCTGGAGAGAAGCGCAAGGATGAGGAAACAGAGATGGTGTTGGGCCCAGCGGATGGTGGAATGGCAGTTAATCGAGAACTACCGGATCTCGCCCGTGGCTTGGAAGGCTGGCTCACGGAGCGAAGTGCTAGGGGACTGGACGATCAGGGACAAGGATGGCTCGAATACTTATACGCAGTTGTCTTACTGAAAGGGCGAAATGAGGAACTGGCGAAGAAGTGGCTCATCCAGAGCGTGCATCAGAACCCATTCCATTGGGGGGCTTGGCAAGAGCTGGGTGACCTCTTGGCCAACAATGAAGACGTAAGGCGTTTACCCAATCCCATTTGAAATCGAACCTGACAACGCTTATAGCTAAAACAAATCGTGGACCGTTTGCCCAAGAATCTCATGACCCTAATTTTCCACACCTACAGCAGCCAGGAACTTTATCAAACCACACCCGAGACATACAAAGACCTTCACCAGCTTCAAACATTGTTCCCTACCAATGCATTCCTCCAAACGCAAGAGGCGCTGCTTTATTACCACGATAAAGGTAAGATTAATAACATTCAGTGTATCAGTCTCAGGTATTAACAATGTTCAGACTTTGACAAAGCGGCGGAGATATTTAATGAAATCTTGGCCACATCTCCACACCGACTGGATAGCCTTGATCACTACTCCAATATACTATATGTCATGGGTGCACGCCCTCAACTGGCCTTCGTCGCTCAGATTGCGATTGCCACCGACAAATTCCGCCCTGAAACGTGCTGTGTTGTGGGCAACTACTATTCTCTGAAATCCGAGCACGAGAAAGCTGTGATGTACTTCCGCCGTGCCCTGACGCTCGATCGCAACTTCTTGTCGGCATGGACCCTAATGGGCCACGAGTACATCGAGATGAAAAACACTCATACTGCCATCGAATCATACCGTCGTGCTGTTGATGTCAATCGCAAAGACTACCGCGCTTGGTACGGTCTAGGCCAAGCATATGAAGTCCTCGATATGTCTTTCTACGCCCTGTTCTATTACCAACGAGCAGCCGCTCTGCAGCCATACGATCCAAAAATGTGGCAGGCAGTAGGGTCATGCTATGCAAAGATGGGCCGCGTCGAGCAAAGTATCCAAGCCCTGAAACGTGCCCTTGTTGCTGGGGCCTATTACGCAGACGGTGGTTCAGGCATCGGTTCAAGTCCCGGTCCTGGTACCCGGAAGATCCTCGACGCAGAAACATTACACCAGATCGCAACTCTTTACGAACGACTAGGTGATGAGGAAGAAGCGTCCGCTTACATGGAATTGACCCTGCAACAAGAATCTGGCGGTGCCCCCGTGAATGAGGAAGGAAATTCGGATGATGAGGATGAGTACTCTTCTTCTTCTGAGCATGCTACCCACAGCGATGAAGCTGAGAATTCCGATGATGGAGACGATGTACCTAAGCAACGTCGCCGGAAACCTCGTCCGAGGACTTCCTCACTTGCTATGCAGAATGATGACTACACCGCTAGTGAAACATGGCACCATGGCACTGGCCCTACGGCAACTACTTCTAGAGCCCGCTTGTGGCTGGCGCAGCATGCTTTGCGCCATGGTGACCTCGATCGCGCGGATCTATTAGCAGGGGAACTTTGTCAGGATGGGTTTGAAGTGGAAGAAGCGAGGGCACTTATGAGTGATGTTCGGGCTAGACGGGAAGGTGGCGGTTAGTCTATTGTATTCGGGAGGTCATCTTATTGTCATGATAGCGTGGCGTTTAGTGTTACCCTGGTCATTAATAATTACGAGTTCTCTTATCTTCAAACAATATTAGAAGGAACCTTGAAATGGATATTGATACCCGTGAGGTCCGCGTTATGCTTCGTACCTAACCAAACTTGTCTACCTTCAACTCCAGAAACTTGAGTCTTCTACCCAGCGAAAAGCAATGGCGGTTTGATAGATACATAATCTCCTAACGCCAAGATCTCATCTTGATCAAAGCTGACCAGAGGAGCCGGGACTTTCCTATATTGCACCTCAGCGGAATCAGGAGCGTCACCAGATGCAAGTCGGTTCAATTGTGTCGGCGGAGTCTGAGACACATCCCATCGAAGACAAGCATAGTAAAACAGCTTCCCAAGTTCAGCCCAGGTATTCCGTAAACAATACTTGATATCCTCAGAGCAGATATCCTGTTCCAGAAAATGAGAGTCCAAAAAGAAAATCATTCCTTTGGGAGGACATGATGATTGTTTGGTAGCAAGAGACACAGCCGTAGCTGCTCTGTGGATCTCTCTGCCTAGTGATCTCTCGGCTATGTTCACAAGAACAATACCGAATGCCATGCCCTTGGAAGCGGCGGAGGGGTTAGACTCAGACAATGCAGTCATTGTCTTGTCCGACCCTATAAATGTCAAGAAATCATGAAGAGGGGCATCTCCGGGAATTTCCCAGATCTTTTCTTTTGATTTACTTGACATGTAGATTGGAATTGTGGTTAAAGGTGATTTGATAGGGGTTGCTCCGAGTGTTTTGTGTTGGACTGGGACTTCCTCATAAATGGAGATCAGGCTAGTTGCTGCTGGACCGTTCATCCTTCCTTCGAGATAATTCGTTATTTTAGCCGGATTCTCAACATAATGGGTATCTTTTTGGCTGGACTTTTGTCGCTGGGACAAATTATTATTTTCGGTCAAGACATTGGCTTCGGGAAGGGAATTTTCGAGGTCAATCGGCAGCAGTGTCTCGTCGATATACAAAGCATGATGACTCTCGAAATTACTCGATCGTTGATTGCTCGTGCTCCGGGACGAAGGCTGATGTATAGGGGAACTTGGCAGCGAAGCAAGACAAAGCACCTCATCATTCCCTGTTTGGACTGGGGTTTGAGGTTCTGGAAAATCTGCCTCAATGCTCGAACTCCGGGAAGGTGGGCTTTTTGATCTCTGCACAATATACTCGTTAAGCCCACTGCCAACCTTGAGGCGTTTGCACCAATGTTCTCTCTCCTCGAATGAGTCTGCGGTAGGCACAGACCTGGTTTCTTCAGCTAAAATCTGTAGTTCTCGGAAAGATGCCGCATCTTCGAAGCCTCTGTCCGTATGAATTTTGATAATACGCGGAAAGCGAAGCGTGTAGTACCTGGCACCAGAAGGCTTTTCGAAGCCGCTGCCCATCAACTCCACCACGAATGGTTTCTTGAAGATTTTGGTCACTTTAGGGAGACTGTCGTGTCCATAGTCAATTTTGAAATCGTGGAAATCTTCCGGATCTCGCGCGCAGAATTCTCCGAATTGATTGAGGGATTCCATTAAATTACGATGCATGCAATGACGACCAACCACGTCTATGACTCGGAATCGAGGAAGTTCTCTGGACTGGAGGACATCTTCTTTGTTCAAGAGACAAGCAACCAAGAAGTTTGTCCAACTTAGTCTTTTAGGAAATCGAAGAGCTGCAGCATCCGTGGCTTCATAGAATCCACCAATCAAAACAAGGTCGACTGTATCCCCAAGGCCTGGAATGTAGTCTTTCTTTAGTTTGATCCACCGACCGGAGGAATTATTCACACCAGCAGGACACATGGAGAAATAGGGCTCGTCACAGGCCTTCAACACAAGTCCTTCCCACCGCCGGGTTATTGCATTTGAAAATCTGGCCTCTAACCAACGGTAGCTCTCTGGCTGGTCAAGGTCCAAAATTTCTTGTTCAGCAATCGCAGATCGACCATGGATTGTATGAACCATGTTTTCCAGGATTAACCGTCTTTCACGATGGGGCTTTCTCAAGCAGACATCGTCATCTAAGAGGAGTATGTCATAAAAGACAATCATCAAATGCTCATATGGCTGGGGTGGAGAATCGCTGTCGATACCAATCAAAGTACCAGACCGCGATAGAAACTTGCGGAGCTTATGAAAATCTGCAATCTCACCGCGTTTGTCGCTCCAGACGAGTAACTCTCCTTCGAGTATGCAACGTTGCGTGAATTTGCATTGAGGACTGCCTATGTGCAGCGACTCCTCCACAGTTGACATGATCCCTGACCGATCTGACGTAGAGTCTTTGCCGCTCTTAGAGAAAATCTGAATTGGAGTATGCTTGTTTGCAAAATCAATATGGATTTGGCAGTATTCGCCATCATATTTCCTTTCAATGCTCATACGGCGGCGACCTGAGATCTGAAGACAATGTTTGATGCTTCGTGCTTTGAAGTAATCAGGTCTTCCAACTTTGATTCCTGTCCGTGGGCGTATATGGTCCAGTGCAGTGGCACAGAGACTAGCAGCCAGTTTTCGATCTGGACGGGGTGGGAAGTGGTTCATCGGCTCGGAGCTAAGCATTTCTAGGGCTCCTTTAAAAGTGTTCTGAAATTGCAGGAGTTGAGGAAGGAGGAAATGAAACCTCTCCAATGTATAGTTCTCCGGGAGCGTAACGGAACCGTAGCTCTTCAAGATCATACGAGTGAGCCATTTCGCATCGCGGCTGGTCAATCGACGATACAGAGATGAAAGAACTGTATCTACGTCTACCGCAGTATGTTGACGACGAACCTGGGGACCGGAAAAGCGGCACCTCGAAGCAATCATGTTGAGAGCTTCGTCAACCTCCTCAACTGAGACCTCGCGGTCATGCTGATCATTTTCGGCTTGACGCATCACATTTTCAACACATTGACCCAAGTCTGGACCTCCAGGCTTTCGCCATTGATCTAGTTCTGATATTCGTGAAGACCCTAAGCCCAAGCAGCGGCCGATAACGCGGGTGAGTGAGGTGGCTTGGAGCCAATATACTCGGTCTGGTCGTCTCTCAGGGAACATGGATGATAGCAGTGCCAGCCTGTCTGTTTCCGGGTGGTTGATATGACGATCATGTCGATTAAACCATTGTGCAATGGTCCGGTAGTCCGGTTCATCCTTCCTATTCGCCGAAGCCGCCTTGGCCGTTCGGTTGGCTTCAAGGCTCGATAGAAGGTCGCCTAAAAAGGCGAATTTGAATCCCATTGGGGATTGAAGTGAGAGAATCACATAGGAATGGTGATATCTTCCTGTTCGTCACCCAGTGAATAGTGGAGCGAAAGAAAAGACAAGACAAGTGGAAACGCGAAATCTGGAAGCGGATCGCGTCCATGGAACACGAAAGCACGTGATGATCTACAGATTTGAAGCAGTTGGGTTGGAAAGGTTAAGCATGTCGTAGAAAACGAAACTTAAATCAAGATAAAGATTGAATACATTGATTTGAAGGTGACTCGTTGCCAAGCTACCCTAGACCCTTGCAATTTGAAGACTCTTCTATACCCTGGCCATAAGATGTGGTATTATATGGCTTCAATTCATCCTCAGAATTGAATCAGCAAGGTTCAAGTCCTAGACCCAGATGCATGCCTTTCAGAGTCTCAGACTAATTCCTTTCTAATTTGCATATGAGAACTATTATCCATTGAAAATGATATGTCTCTTTGAGAGAGAAAAAACGTGCCATGCCATTCGCCCAACTCCAAGCTTTTCTGTAGTATTGACACCCTTGCCCCCCGACAACAAAAAGAGAGAACAAAATGTAAGGTATGCGTAAATCAAAGAATGCCTTGCTTTTTGAGATCGTGATAAATTCTCTCGGGCATGACATTACCCTCGGCGTCCTCCATTTGCACGACATTGTCCCGGGAGTCTCGCTCCTTCTTGCGATCCTGTTCCAGCTTCTCCCAAAGTCGCATTGCGTCCTCAATGCGGGTAATCTCACGGAAAAGGTTGGTGTTTGCGGTGATACCCAGGCATTTGAGGCCGTAAATATGGTTCGCCTCCGAGAAATGCTTATCGAATGCTCGTCGACCCATGTAAACGTAATTTCCGCAAATTTCACACGGATACTCGACTCCGAGACCATGCAGCTTGTACAGCCAGTAAGGGATAGGCTTCCCATCCCAAGCCAGTGGTAGGTTCAGTGGGTTATAGATTTTCTCCTTGTCTTCTTCATCATCAGACTGATCACCACCACGACCCTCACCAAATGACTCAGGCTCAGCCATTAAAGCCTCACGTTCCATTTGCCGCTCACGTTCGGTCAAACCTTGTCGGCGTACGACGTTGCGTCTTGTAGCTTCCCGCTCTTCCTTAAGTGTGTTTGTGAAGCAACGCACACGATGCTCTCGCACAGCGACAGCACGCTCCTTTAAATCCTTCGCAAGGGAAGATTTCGCAGGTGTGCTTGCAGATGGTTTGGAGTCCTCGTTTGATGTGCCAGCAGCCTTGCGAGCCTCTGCAGCTCGGATGTGCTTCTTGCCAGTCAAGTGGTTCCGGTAGACATTCTCATTGGAGAATTCCTTCTCACAGTCTGAACACCATATTCCCTCGCCTGATCCTTCTGTAGCAACTTGTTCATCAGCCCAGCCGGGGACTTCCTTTGCTGCCCATTGCTTGTCGAATTCCTCGTCGAAGCTGGCAATCAACGCATCAAAGTCCTCCAGAGGCTTCACTCGCTTGAAAAATCCCTCGAGGTAAGTCGCAACTTCACCAACATAACGGAAGTATTTATCGGAAACCTTGTCTTTCCGCTTGATGCTCATGGTCGGTGGCGTGAATACATCAAAGACATCGAGATATTGGACGTAATTCAGGCGCTTCACTCCCGGGAGATTCAGGTATTGCTCATGATTAGTAGTCAGATCCATGTATTGTCCAAAGCATTCTTCGCCAGTGAACATATTATCGATCTCCATGTAAGATGATTCGCCTTCGGCGGGTTGATGTCGTTTATATGCTTGCTCGAGGTTGTCGACTGGCTCGTTCGGGTAGCGCTTGTGAAAATCTTTGATCTCATCCAGCTGCTTGTAGAACTCCTCGAACTGATCGCCAGTGGAAATCGACTGCACCTCCTTCTCGCGCAGGCCATCGGCATCCTTGTAGATTTCCAGCAGTCTCTTGGACTGCACCTCAATTCGGTCTAAGAATTTGGCAAGTTCATGGTCGTTGGCTAGTTTCTCGCGGATCTGTGAAACATGATTGTGAGCTCGCAGTCTTTTTCGTACCAATGCTTCGGCGAACTTACATTTCGAGGTTTGTCGGCCACGCGATCAGCAACGGCCTGCTCTAGCCGCTCGAGATCCTCGTGGATGAATCGCTGGTCTTCAAGAAGCATTTTGTTTATGCGACTGGTTTATTGGTAATTTTGGCCCTGATACACGAAGTGAACGGAAACCTGGTGTACACACGTCAAGAAGTGAAGAAGTTCGCGGAACCCAGAGCTGCAGCTTTGCGGGTGGTCATGTGACCGGACCGCTCCCATCGCAAAAAGTCGAACTTGTAGCGCTTCACATTGGTACCTATCATTTTCAAATACCATATCTCTCATTTGCCGTGAACTGAATCATATCATCATGGCTGACGGAATCGACCGACGCGCCGAAGGTAAGCGCGATCCCCAGACTTGGTGAAGTGAGCCTTTCTAATGACAGCCCAGAGCGCATGGAGTTCAGCACCTCCAAGGAGGTCACGGTGGCCCCGACCTTCGAGGACATGCACCTGAAGGAGAGCTTGCTCCGAGGAATTTACGCCTATGGATACGAGTCCCCCTCGGCTGTGCAGTCGCGCGCTATCGTTCAGATCTGTAAAGGTCGTGATACCATTGCGCAGGCCCAGTCCGGTACCGGTAAAACTGCGACTTTTTCGATCAGTACTCTGCAGGTCATTGACACTGTTGTCCGCGAAACCCAAGGTACATTGGACTTCAAACTCGAATTGGTGGCTGGGTGCTAACATGGAATCTTAAGCTTTGGTTCTTTCCCCCACTCGTGAACTCGCAACCCAGATTCAGTCCGTTATCATGGCCCTTGGCGATTACATGAATGTCCAATGTCACGCATGCATTGGTGGAACCAACATCGGCGAGGATATTCGCAAGCTTGACTATGGCCAGCACGTCGTCTCTGGAACTCCGGGCCGTGTTGCTGATATGATCCGCCGCCGCAACCTTCGTACCCGTCACATTAAGATGCTCGTCCTGGATGAGGCCGATGAGCTTCTCAACCGCGGTTTCAGAGAGCAGATTTACGATGTCTACCGATACCTTCCGCCGGCAACACAGGTTGTGGTCGTCTCCGCCACTCTTCCTTACGACGTCCTGGATATGACAACCAAGTTTATGACAGACCCCGTGCGCGTTTTGGTCAAGCGTGATGAGTTGACCCTGGAGGGTATTAAGCAATACTTCATTGCCGTTGAGAAGGAGGAGTGGAAGTTCGACACTCTCTGCGATCTTTACGACACATTGACGATCACCCAAGCCGTGATCTTCTGCAACACCCGCCGCAAGGTCGACTGGCTAGCTGACAAGATGCGCGAGGCCAATTTCACTGTATCCAGTATGCACGGTGAGATGCCTCAGAAGGAGCGTGATAGCATTATGCAGGATTTCCGCCAGGGCAACTCTCGTGTCCTGATCTCCACTGATGTGTGGGCCCGTGGTATCGATGTTCAGCAAGTGTCTCTTGTCATCAACTACGACCTCCCCACCAACCGTGAGAACTACATTCACCGTATTGGTCGATCTGGTCGTTTTGGCCGCAAGGGTGTGGCCATCAACTTTGTCACTAGTGAAGACGTCCGCATCCTGCGTGATATCGAACTTTACTACTCCACCCAGATCGATGAGATGCCCATGAATGGTGAGTCCAAGAGCATAGGATCTTCAATTTTGATTGTCGATGTACTAATGTCATCTTTCTGCAGTTGCGGATTTGCTCTCATAAACGATACGACCCTGTACTTAGCCCTCGCTACTTGAACGAACTAAAAGTGACTTGCGTTACAATTTGCCCCGAGGCTATGCCCATTCGATTGATTTCTGGGAACCTCTCTCAAGTCTACTTGATTTGAGCACTTGAGGACTTTCTTTATCAAAGATTGCACAGATCAATGCAAGGATGGATCTCGCGTGGAGGAAAGGGAAAAGAGAATAATTCTGTGAGAATGCAACGTCACCAGTCGACCATCGCCACAACCACTAACACTTTACCACTCAGCCCAAAATTGTCAGATAATCTCGCAGGTTGCACTCTCATGATAATATCACTTTCGAATTTGACACATGGAGGCCTGAGCAACATCTTATTTCATGTTTTTACTGGTCCATTTTAGTTTACCCCGGATTATTGTCTGCTAGGAGTTATGAATGATGGATTTGAACAATATTTACAAACATTCTTGAAGTAAATGATTTACAGGGCTGCATGCATATTGGAAACGTAGACGGGCATTCGTATCTAGTGCAGTGGGGAACAGCCTGCGATACCAGGTTCGATCATTGGAGCCTTCTGACGCATTTTCCAGATTGACGCCCCTTACCACCTCTTGGAGTCGTGCGGCTTGTTGAAAACGAGCCGAGCCTTTCCAGTACTTAATTATGCAGCCGAGAAACTTGACATTGCCTGTGGTGATCTCCCTCTGTTCCTCTTGAGCCTCGTACTGTGATTTGATCTTCAAATCGTGGGCCAACTTCTTCTAGACATCGCACAACTTATGATCCTCCTCGAAAAGAATTTCCATCGTTGTCTGGCATTGTCTTCAAACCTGCATTGAGGAATGGATCGATAGCCGAGCTAGTCCCTAGATTCAGTCGAAAGGGGGAAAGAGGTGGCAGGAAAAGGGAAGATGCCGATGAACTTGTTGTCATCGAACCAGGCTAGGTAACGAAATCGGGTCTTGGGTATGGCATGACAGCCCGAGAATTGGTACTTTGTATGGGCGAAAGGTTGGAAGATGCTTGGAAAAAGAGAGGTGTTTGACAGCTGGAATTGATCGATCTTTAAGGTAACGGGAAGGAGACTGATAAACTTGGAATGCTTGTTTTGACGAATATCACTTCTATAAAAGATACTTTTGGGAGAAAGGTAGCCAGAGGGCTGATATATTCAAAGGTGACCTAATATAACTATGCTTAAACCCAATGAAAAGTACGCCTAGATGGACACGAACAACCCTTACAAGTCAAACGAAAAGACATCTCCAATTCCAATCTCAGCTGAAACGCCGATCAAGCCAACAAAAATGACGAAAGACAAAAAAGGTATGTGGAACTTATACCTAGGGCAATGACAGGACCACAGCTCCTCACGAATTGATGGAATGGCGCCGTTCCTGTATTCACTGAGATGCTCGAAAAGAAAACAGCTGTCATGAAATGACAGAGGGCAGGGCAGATTCGGGTTATAGTGTATACGAAGTTAAGTAGGAGAGAAGAGCTTCCATGAGAAAAGCAATAACGAGGAAAAGTAAGACTGAAGCCAAATATGATTTATCGATCTTTGAATCAAGAGGCTCCAGTGTGTACCGTGGGCCTTGCAGAAAGAGAAAAGCGCCATGCCATGCCACACAAGGCAAGCCAAACGGAGAACAGCGAACCATAAGCAGTCTTGCTAGCCGGAAGCTAGGTGTGCCAAGTAACAGTATGGCGGCACTAAAATGTAAATGTTGACCTTACGGCGCTGGTCCGTGGGGCACCACTCGTTGAGACACCTCGAGTACTAAGTCCTCCTGTTGAGCGATGGCGATTGCGTTCTCGAGACCAACTGAGTAGGCACGTTAGCGGAAATGCACTGTCACCTAAACGAAAAGAAGACGCAAACATACATGCGCACAGCGCGGTCATCGCCTGCCGAGGCAAACATGGTGGGATCCGCTGGGTTCCACGATATTGAATTTACACAGCCCTTGGAATGCCCATCAAGACTCTCTACAAGAGACCCATTCTCTTTGTGCCAAATGTAGACTTTTGAGTCTAGAGGCGGGTCAGCAAGCACCAATAGATCTGAGTCGAGGATGTCACTTACCATCGCTACCACTGACAATGAAATTCTCACCAGCTCCGCCAAAAGTACTGCGAATCACACATTCACCTTGCTTCTGACCACTGAAACGTCGCACCACGCTAGCAGTCTCGAGATCAATCAATTGGATTTCTCCTTCTTTCAAGTTCACAAGCAGATGCTTTGAGTCTCGGCTGATTGCGAGGGATGTCGGCTTGCTGGACCGGGAGAGACAGTAGTCTTCTTCGTAGCTTCGGAAATCAAAAACGTGTATCTTTGAATCCGTGTCTGCCGCGACCAATCTCCGCCCATCGGGACTGATCGCGCAGTCTTGCACTCGGAATCCACCTTTCCACATGTGCAAAGGCGATCCACGAACACTCCAGTGACATAGTTGTGAGCTCCGGTCGAAAGAGGAGGTCACAAAAGACTCTCCATCTGGTGCCCAGCCGGCAGATGTGACCGGTTCGGAATGGTGATCGATGGTAAGAAGACAGCGGCCAGTCTATGGGAATATTGTCAGTCAGAACAGGTAAACCGAAAGTACGTTGGCGTCGGGGAACTCTTACCTCGACATTCCATAGTCGTGCTTTCTTGTCCTGGGAACAGGTGATGAGTTTTGTGTCATCCGGGCTCCAACTAGCAAATACAACCCCACCGCCATGGTCACTCAATCTGTGGAGTACTGTGAAGTCTTCCGTATCATATATGAGCACCATTTTGTCACTGCCCGCAGTGACTAGCTTGGTGCCATCGTGAGAAAAGCCGCAATACCAGACTTCATCTGTGTGCTGGGTCAGGTCGATGCCTACTTCTAGTGGGAAGTCATTCCGGTCACAGAGATGGTCTGAATAGAGCGATGGTGGTTGGGCGGTATTATGGTATAGGCAGTTATTGATTTGACTTTGTTTCACGTGATCTAGTAAGATAGCCAAGCGGTGTTGAGGGATCATGACTGAGGGGGAGATTGATTCTATACCGGGATTAGCAGTGGCCGAGGATTATAAAATCATAGAGCCTTACTAGATAGGTCCGCAAGGAGGCGTTCTCGGGATGCCCTGGTGGAACCATCCCACCCTGCTTGGTCATATAACCGCTCAGTTGGCGACATAAGCAGACTAATCAAACATCAGAATATATGCCAAATAGAAACCTCGGAGAATATATTACCTGGAAAGAGCGTGAAGCCGATCGATGTCGTAGTTCAACGGCGTTAGTTCTTGCCGTAGAACACCTAGTGCCGCACCCAAGTCGCGTGCCTCCAGAAGCTCCAAGAATTTCTGTTGGCGCAAATAGAAGAGCATCTCGTTTTTATTCGCATCCTCTGCGAGTAGCAGCGTCTCCTCGGGTACCGATTCCTGACCATTCTTTCCACCATTCCGGAATGATTGAATCAGGATCCTCTCAGCTTCAGACCAGCGCCCACCTAGCACCGCGCTGCGGAAAGTAGCAACGCCAGCTGTCTCCAGTTGATGGCCACTCTCTGCACTCAACGCGGAGGCTGACCCGTTGTAACCCAGCTCATACAAAGTTTGAATTAAGATCCGGGTCACCTCCTCTCGGTTGTGACCATAGTATGTTTGGCTAGCTGGAGCTTTCCCCGCTCCGTTAGCATGGGGCTCGCCATTTGCAGACGCAGCCGTCTGACCATTCAGGCTGGCTTTCCCCGAGCTGGTCCCGTTAGAAGCCTGCGAAAAGCCATTAGTGCCTGATATCCCATCGGCACGCATGTTGAGCAGGCGCCGGCGCTTGCGGGAACGATGGTGGCCGTCGGTTCGGCCGAGTTGATGAGTTTGGTCCTGGGCCGCAACGTCACCGGCCCTTGGGTTTTCCAGCTGCGAGGTTATTCCAGTTCCTATTGCTGAGGAACTAGGAGTCTCGGGACTGCTTGAATGAAGACGGCGGCGTCGGAGATTAGGTGTCGGGGAGGTAGCGGTCTCGGGCGGAGGCTGGGAGGTTGCGGAGAAGAGCTGGGTGGATGGGGCGTTGGCGGATCTGGGATTAGGAGCTATGGTTTCGAGGGGCAAAGGAAATTCAGGGTCGTCGGGGATGATATATCGGTGGGGGAGGATTGTCGGCCAGGTCGACCGTTTTCAGGATCTGCCCAGTTCCCTGGCTCTTTGGGAAGAACCAGGTGAGCAGACCAGTGGCGGATAGGGAATGACCGGGGATAGCTCCAGGTGCCTAGGAGCTTAGCGGGAAAAGACTCGGGTTTCGAGGAGAAGTCTCGAGTAATTATCGTTTGAAATGGAATCCGAAGAGCATCAGGAGGTTGAGGTTCTTGGAAGTGCGGGTATCTCTCTCCCCTCCTGCTTTCTCAAGGGTTGGGCGGAGATGCGGGCTTATCAGTGA
The DNA here is from genome assembly GCF_028827895.1 of Penicillium longicatenatum. NCBI lineage: Eukaryota > Fungi > Ascomycota > Eurotiomycetes > Eurotiales > Aspergillaceae > Penicillium > Penicillium longicatenatum. Next base: position 1,249,647 of record NW_026643120.1, on the reverse strand, counting down.
TGCGATCTACTCTCGGGTCACAAGAAACTCAGTTCACAGTCACAAGGATTGAAAATTACCTAAGAAACGAAAGTCCGGTATGATGTTTGAGAAGGAGAGATACACATGTTCCACTTGCCATTTATCAGCTGAGCTACTCGTCGCGATGACTCGTTTATAGAAGATTCCGGAGCTGCGTGAAATATGATTACTACGCACCAGCTCTTTGATACTGACTATCCGACTTTGCGTTTAAATACCCCAACCCCTACAAGGTAATATCCGGTAGGTCTCTTTAGTATGACTGTATCGTCCCTTGGATTCAAGCTCCGCCTTCCCACTTACTTTCCAAAGAAAACCTACGGTTCACCATCCGCACTGACGACATCATGATGCTGTTAGTCCTACAGGGGGAGAGCTACCATATAAAAGATGCTCCAGGTCCGCTCGATGGCTTTATTTTTTCGCATATTCACCACTAATCAACGATCAAAAACAAACTCTTCAATTTATCCAACTACCTAAATTTCCAAATTCACCATGGGTTGTGGCTGTGGATCCTCTTGCACCTGCACCGGTCCTCACGGTTGCACTTGTACCAGTGGCAACTGCTCCTGCGAGGGATGTGGAGTATGTTATCTTAAAAAAAAAAACTCTTAAATGGAGGCTGACTGTGATCTCTAGAAGTAAATTTATGATGCTCACAATCGGTTATCGCCCAGACCCAAGCATAATGTGGGGTGTCCCGGAGTAAAATGGTATCGTATCATTGGGGATGATTGCTCTTCTGTCTTTACATGTCATAATAGTGTATGCTTGGGTATTCTTCCTTGATAAAATGAAAATCAACTAGGTTTCGCAAAAACGCTGGGGTTAATCTACACAAGCTTGTAAGAGTCATCGCGGTAGTGGATGTTGGCGCCATTACTCGCGAGTCACAGGGCTTAAGATCTATGATAATAGGATTTAGTCGAATACAAATCACTACATCATGGATCCAAGCATCGGATAGGACAGAAAATATACCTGATGAATCAATATCTGTATTCTAAGGACATATATGCATGCGACTTATATTTAGACTCATTCATCCTGATTGATAGATCTCATGGCGGTCAACTAGCCCTGAACGACACCGGCAACCTACATATGGGAAAGGGGTACCAGTCAAATAGATATAGTACATTGCTTTTTAGATAGTAAGTATCCATAGGTAGGCATGATAGGTATATTGGAAAAAGACATGTTCTAAGGTTGGAAGAAAAGTCGATTTCAAAGATTTGGGATGATTTCATAAAATCGTGGGTATTTATATGTATAGATTGACAGTCCCCATAAAACTTATGTAAACTCGGCAGTGAGACAGACATGTACATTCAAATATCTACACCCATGCAAGTACCTATAGGGATGAAGGACTTAATTCACATCCATGCAAAATTATTAACAATCTAACAGCTACCTTGACCATTAAGGAGGCATAGTCGAGCCTAGTGTGCAGGAGGCTTACCTATCTAAAGAGGTACCTCGGACTTATAAATTACATCCTCTAAGGTTAGTCCGCCCCTAACAAACGTAAAAGTATCAATTCCACCAGCCACAATGGTGTCTTGTTTTCTTAAACTGAAAATTGGCCGGGAAGCGCCAATCCCGGACAGAGGATTGGATGATAGCTTAGGGGGACTCCACGACCTCAGCTCCCCCGTGGATTGGCCCATGGCAACCTCAATGGATCGCCCTGATCGATCTTACACAAGCCTTGATCTCTTCTTTGCCAGCGGATGTTAGGTTTGGGAAGACCATTACTGAAAAGTCGGCCGTCCCTTCTGGACTTAATTAGCAGACGTGAGCTTAAGGAGCATCGTGCGTCAACACCTCCACCGCCCGAGCTGCCACCGCTTCCAGACTCGCCCGCTCGAACCAACTCGACTACCTCCACCTCCCCCATCTCCTCCACATCCACTTCAAACACCTCCACGATGGGTTCTGAAGACAAGCATGAGCAAGGTGCGATCTTTTCGGTCTCCGGACCGGTTGTCGTCGCCGAGCATATGATCGGTTGTGCTATGTACGAGCTGGTAAGGTCCCCCCAAAGCTCTCACCTCCGAACCTGTGCTGATCGCCGAAATTCGACAGTGCAACGTCGGACACGACATGCTGGTTGGTGAAGTCATTCGCATTGAAGGAGATAAAGCTACTATTCAGGTCTACGAAGAAACCGGTACGAACACCTCCCTTATCCGGGCCACGTATACCCCCGGTCCACAAACCCCCTCAATGGCATTGCTTACTGATGAACCTCCCGAACAACAGCTGGTTTGACTGTTGGTGATCCCGTCACTCGGACGGGTAAGCCCCTGTCCGTCGAGCTCGGACCCGGTCTGATGGAGACAATTTACGATGGTATTCAACGACCCCTCCAGGCCATCTCCGAAAAGTCTAAGAGTATTTACATCCCTCGTGGTATTTCCGTCAATGCGCTGGACCGTGAGAAGAAGTGGGAGTATAAGCCCGCTGGCTTCAAGGTTGGCGACCACATTACCGGCGGTGACATTTGGGGTATCGTTTTCGAGAACAGCCTGGTGAACGAGCACAAGATCCTCCTGCCCCCGCGTGCCCGGGGTACCATTACTCGGATAAGCCCAGCCGGTAGCTACACCGTCACGGAAAATCTGCTGGAAGTCGAGTTTGAGGGAAAGAAGACCGAATACGGCATGATGCAGACTTGGCCCGTCCGTGTGCCCCGTCCCGTAAGCGACAGACTTTCTGCCGATGCGCCGTTCATTGTCGGGCAGCGTGTGCTGGATGCACTCTTCCCCAGTGTCCAGGGTGGCACTGTCTGTATCCCCGGTGCTTTCGGATGTGGAAAGACTGTCATTTCCCAGTCTGTGTCCAAGTTCTCGAACAGTGATATTATTGTCTACGTGGGTTGCGGTGAGCGTGGTAACGAGATGGCTGAAGTGTTGATGGATTTCCCCGAGGCAAGTATATCCAGATGACATCGTTGTGGTGTTAAGGTGACTAACATTATGCCTGTAGCTGTCTATCACTGTCGACGGTCGCAAGGAGCCTATCATGAAGCGTACCTGCCTGATCGCCAACACCTCGAACATGCCTGTGGCTGCCCGTGAAGCTTCCATCTACACCGGTATCACCATTGCAGAATACTTCCGTGACCAAGGCAAGAACGTCGCTATGATGGCAGACTCCAGTTCTCGCTGGGCTGAGGCTCTGCGTGAGATTTCTGGTCGTCTGGGTGAAATGCCTGCTGATCAGGGTTTCCCTGCCTACTTGGGAGCCAAGCTCGCCTCTTTCTACGAGCGTGCCGGCAAGTCCAGCGCCCTGGGTAGCCCCGAGCGTGTGGGCAGTGTCAGCATTGTCGGAGCCGTCAGCCCGCCTGGTGGTGATTTCTCCGATCCCGTCACCAGTAGTACCCTGGGTATCGTCCAGGTGTTCTGGGGTCTCGACAAGAAGCTTGCCCAGCGCAAGCACTTTCCTTCGGTCAACACCTCCATGTCTTACAGCAAGTACAACTCCGTTCTGGACAAATACTACGAGCAACACAACCCAGACTTCCCCCGCTTGCGTGACCACATCCGTGAATTGCTGTCCAAGTCTGAGGATCTGGATCAGGTTGTGCAGCTCGTCGGTAAGGCGGCTCTTGGTGACTCGGATAAGATCACCTTGGACGTGGCTGCTATGCTGAAGGATGACTTCCTCCAGCAGAACGGTTACAGTGACTACGACCAGTTCTGCCCTCTGTGGAAGACTGAGTATATGATGAAGGCATTCATGGGTTACCACGATGAGGCCCAGAAGGCTGTCGCCCAGGGCCAGCAATGGAGCAAGGTCCGCGATGCTACCAGTGACCTCCAGAATGCCCTGCGGAACATGAAGTTCGAGGTGCCCGACAACGAGGAGGAGATTTCGGCCAAGTACGAGAAGATCCTGCAGTCTATGTCGGACCGTTTTGCTTCTGTCTCCGACGAGTAGACATCTTTTTGCATTTTGCGTACATTTTGTATTTTCCGGCCTTTCACTAGCACATTACCCTGTAGTTATGTTCAAACCAATCTTCTTATTTGGGGCAGAGAGACTTCTTTAGAAAGAATATGATAGAGCTATTTCATTAGAAGTAGTCAAATCAGGCGGCAGAGATGTAGATTAATACCTAACTTCCAATCAGAAGTCTAGACCAATACATAACAAGTGGATGCCTACGTCCGCCACTCTTCATCTCCACCGCCTTTGCTCTCACACCAACAAACACACTTCCGCTTTCCCATCTTTCGGTTTGCTTTCTTTTGCTTCCTCGTTGGAACTTGCAAGGGAATAAACAACTTCAGATTTAAATCTTTAGCCCGGTTATTCATCATATCGCCTGTCATGGCAAGCCCGACCACCGGCTACTCGTGCGCATCCCGGAACCCCCCTGTCCCCCTCCACTCCGATACGGCCAAGCTAACATAGTGCGCAGGATAAACGTGAACGATCCCAGCCTGATTTCGCTGGTTAACAAGCTTCAGGATGTGTTCTCCACAGTTGGTGTGAGTATATGCGAGCTTCTATATACGGCTACCGTGGTCTGGCCTTCGGACTGACACCGCTGGTTTGGTTTTAGGTACACAACCCGATCGATCTGCCCCAAATTGCCGTTGTCGGATCGCAGTCAAGCGGAAAAAGTTCAGTACTAGAGAACATCGTCGGTCGTGATTTGTATGCGCCCATACTCCATTATTGAGGGAACTCCCATTGCCGAATCTCCTGCGCCGCGGCGGTGGCGGGGCCCTTCCCGTTGTCGTCGTCAGCCATTGCTAACCACCCGCTTCTTCACTTCTAGCTTGCCCCGTGGCTCAGGAATTGTTACCCGGAGACCTCTTATTCTGCAGCTGATCAACAAGGCAGCTACCACCCAATCGAACGGCGACGGAAAGTTGGAGACAACGGATAGCGAGTCCAATGTTGACGAGTATGGAGAGTTCCTGCATTTGCCAGGCGAGAAGTTCTTTGACTTCAACAAGATCCGCGAGGAGATTGTCCGTGAGACAGAGACCAAAGTTGGCAAAAATGCTGGAATTTCGCCAGTTCCTATCAACCTACGCATCTACTCGCCCAACGTCCTCACCCTGACCTTGGTTGATCTGCCAGGTTTGACCAAGGTCCCCGTTGGAGACCAGCCCAAGGATATCGAACGTCAGATCAAGGATATGGTGCTCAAGTATATCAGCAAGCCCAATGCCATCATTCTGGCCGTGACCTCGGCCAACCAGGATCTGGCCAACTCTGACGGCCTGAAGTTGGCTCGTGAGGTGGACCCGGAGGGACAGCGCACTATCGGTGTGTTGAGTAAGGTTGACCTGATGGACGACGGTACCGATGTGGTGGATATTCTCGCTGGACGGATTATCCCTTTGCGCCTTGGATACGTGCCGGTTGTTAACCGTGGTCAGCGTGATATTGAGAACAAGAAGCTCATTGCCTACGCTCTGGAGAACGAGAAGAACTTCTTTGAGAACCACAAGGCATACCGGAACAAGGCCTCGTACTGTGGAACTCCGTACTTGGCTCGGAAGCTGAACCTGGTAAGTCTTCCTCATCTTGCGACGAGAGGTAGTGTCACCAAATTAATATCGAATTCTTATCTAGATCCTCATGATGCACATTAAGCAAACCCTGCCCGATATTAAGGGTCGCATTTCCTCTTCCCTTCAGAAATACACCTCGGAGCTGTCGCAGCTTGGTGACTCGATGCTTGGCAACAGCGCCAACATTATTCTCAACATCATTACGGAGTTCAGCAACGAGTACCGCACTGTCCTAGAAGGAAACAACCAGGAGCTATCAAGCATTGAATTGTCAGGTGGTGCTCGTATCAGTTTCGTATTCCACGAGCTCTACTCGAACGGTATCAAGGCCGTTGATCCCTTCGACCAAGTGAAGGATATTGATATTCGCACCATCCTTTACAATTCATCTGGTTCATCCCCAGCACTTTTCGTCGGCACCACTGCTTTTGAGTTGATTGTCAAGCAACAGATTAAGCGTCTGGAGGAGCCTAGTGTGAAGTGTATCTCACTCGTCTTTGACGAGCTGGTTCGCATCCTGGGTCAACTTTTGACCAAGCAGCTGTTCCGTCGCTATCCCATGCTGAAGGAGAAATTCCATGCTGTGGTTATTGCTTTCTTCAAGAAGTGCATGGAGCCCACGACCAAGCTGGTCAAGGACTTGATTGCCATGGAAGCAACTTATATCAACACCGGTCACCCTGACTTCCTTAACGGACACCGCGTAAGCTTCTAAGCCCTGATCCGAATAATCCAGACAGCTGACTTTTTTATAGGCTATGTCTATTGTGAATGAGCGCCAGCACGCCGCCAAGCCTACTCAGGTTGACCCCAAGACTGGCAAGCCCCTACCTGCCCGTGCCGCCAGCCCGTCTCTGGATACTACTGGAGAGGCTGTCAATGGAAGCGGATTCTTTGGTAGCTTCTGGGCCTCGAAGAACAAGAAGAAGATGGCTGCCATGGAGGCGCCGCCACCGACCCTCAAGGCTTCTGCCAGTCTGTCCGAGCGCGAGGCCACCGAGGTGGAGGTTATTAGTACGTGTCATGATATTGTTCTATGTTTAGTGGGCCGGCTTACTAACCTTTGGGACAGAGCTCCTGATTACCTCTTACTTCAACATTGTGAAGCGCACCATGATCGACATGGTTCCCAAGGCAGTCATGTACACCCTGGTGCAGTATGTATCCCTCAGCTTTGAATATTCCATGCCTGTACTGACTAGCTCTCTAGATTCACCAAGGACACAATGCAGGGCGAGCTCCTCGAGAACATGTACCGCAACAACGAGCTGGATGACCTTCTGAAGGAGAGCGACTACACCACCCGCCGGCGGAAGGAGTGCCAGCAAATGGTTGAGAGCCTGTCTCGTGCCAGCGAGATTGTCAGCCAAGTCCAGTAAAGGGCAGTCGCTGACGTGCGTGAAGGAAACGACCAAAATAACTCACTGTATGATTGAACTTAATACGCGTTGGAGGAGTTGGGCCCATCGTGTCCCTTGTCGTGACATGGCACGAGACGGAAAATCTTTGACTTTACCTAGTACTCTTGCGCTGCCTCCATCGCTTAGAGTCACTGGCCCACCCACCTATGCTTGGTCGTTTTTCAAGCTTTTAGTTCTTGGTCTTGGCTTGGTCTTGGTTAGCGGGGGTTTCAGGAGATTCCGTTCGATCTGGTGCGTTTTGCAGCAGTGGAGTTCCATGATGTTATTTTCTCGGGGGCACTGTCTGCATCTAAGATTTGTTTACACCTCCCTTTTTCCCTTTTCGTGCCCCGAATTTGAGAGCTCTATACCGTTTTCTTATGTTATCATGTCTTTCTTGAGCCTATTTTAGATGACGACTGTATCAACTAATGATTTTTGTCCATGGATCTGCCTTGTAAATACTTTGAATACCTGAACCTCGTAGGCATCTTGACTTGATCAAGACCCATTCCCACCAAAAATAGATCTTAATGCACTGCCATCTTTTTGCCACAAATCATCAAATGATCCCACTTCAGCGATCTCCCCTTGATTCATCACCACAATCGAATCAGCATCAGCAATCGTTTCAAGCCGATGAGCAACCACAATCATAGTGTACCCTCTTAACTTCCTCACGAACAATCCGTTGGACCCATTCATCGGTCTCTCGATCTATATTCCCGGTAGCCTCATCAAGCAGTACCACCTTCCCGCGAGAAGAGCGAGACAAAAGCGCTCTCGCAAGCGTAAGGAGCTGCATCTGCCTCTGTGATAAAGTCCACTGTTTCATCGGCAAATCTAGATACTGTTCCGGCTTGAAGCCCGTATTCTCCGCTCTGGCATCTAGTAAGTGCCGCAGATGTACTTTCTCCAAGACAGTCAATATCTCCTCATTTGAATTCTTTCCCCGGATATCCAGATTGTCACGGATACTATCACTCGCGAGAACAAACGGGTCTTGGGGAATTGTGATGATTCGGGATCGGAGTGTATCCCGGGACATTGATGCAACATTCAAATTGTCAATTTTGATGGATCCTGAAGATAAATCGAGTAAACGTAGAATGCTGAGCAGACGAGATGATTTGCCACTGCCAGTACGACCACAAACACCAATCTTGAGACCTGGGCCTACATCTAAAGATATATTGTTCAGGGCGTGGATCACGGAAGTCGAGTCGCTGCTCTGGGTATAGTCGGCAACGACATTGTCAAATTCGACCGCGCCTTTAGCCGGCCATGATTCAGGTAGTAGGAGTGGTTTCTCAGGCTGCGGTCCAGGAATAACAGTCATCGAAAAGTTCCGTATGCGAGAGATGACACCGAGAGAAGCGTCGAAGTTTGCCCAGGATTGCACTGTTACCAGGAGCACGATGTTGACTGTTAATATCACATCCATGCTGATTCCCACTTCGCCGGCGGAGATATCGTCACGACTGACTATTAGAGTCACGTTGAGAAGTGCCACGGCCGCAACGACTAGGTCCAGTACCAAGGCCAGCCATTGTTCGATGGCGAGTAGAGTGTAAGAAGGCACCTGGGATGTATCAATTGCATTACTGTTATCAACAGCATATTCATCTTCCCATCCAAAAGCACGAATGATCGTGATACCGTGAACTGTGTCCAGAATATTATTGCTAGGAAGAGAGTTTGCTTCCATGCTTAGCCATCTCAGCTGTCGACTGGTGAACAGGTATATCTTTTGGATCGCGTAAATGACAACTACAAGGACCGGAGAGGTGAGTAGCATGTATGTCTGCGCCACGAAAAGCAAAAGAATATGGGCAAGGAGCTTGAAAGCTTGACTTCCCAGAGCGGTAACCTGAGCAGGGAGACGACGGTCAATCTGCTTCATGTCTTGGCTGAATCTTGATAGGGTTGTGGCGATATTAGTGGATATGAAAAACGACAGTGGAGCATTGATGACCGTCTGTAGGAGCTGGCTATGAAGATTGCGACCGGAAGTGGGCACGATTAGCAAGGAAATGGTCGCGATTCCGGTTAACGAGAGCCAATGTCCTAGAGCGAGAATGAGGTAAACGGCCAGATAGAACCATGTTCGTTGATCTGCTTTTCATCATCTGTCCACCACCGAAGCCAATTCTGGATCAGCATTTCGAATGAAGCAGATGATATCATGATGAACAGCGTGGCCACGACTCGTGATTTTCCAATTGCGTTGATGTAGTGTTGATAAATAGCACTGTCTCCGATTTGCCGGACAGAATCCATCGATCGCTCCGGCTTTATGTCTAATCTCACGGGCTGCTCTTCCGGGGTATTGTCAGACAGGTCATTGACTGAAAGGTCCTTGTCAACTTGCTCGGACCAATTCTGGGGCTTAAGCTGATCCCAGGTGCTCTGCGATATAGATCCATCCTCTAAAGTGATGATCAGATCCGAAAGTGGAAGGGATTGCGCTAGACGAGACGTTAGGATTTTCAGAATAGTATGATCTTGGATATTCCTCACTCGAATGCGTAATCAGTAGAACGGTCTTCTTGTATTCACGAAACAGCCCGGATGGCCCCATCAATCGCTGTGCCACACGCTGTGCGGTCCGCACATCAAGCGCGCTGAAGACATCATCCAGAACCAGGATATCTAATCGAGAATAGATTGCATGAACGAGAGCCTATACTCTGTTAGCTAAATCGAATATGTAAATAATATAACCACATACCACTCGTTGCCTCTGACCCCCAGATAGAGAGCTTCCTCCACTTTCAAAATATGTCTTTTCACCATTCGGAAGCTTAGAAAGATCATATTGCAGATCGCAAGCATGAAGGACCCTTTGATACCATTTCTCATCTGTTATTTTAGACCCCGGAGATCCGGCGATCAAATCTCGAATTGTGCCATTTGCTAACCACGGCGACTGAGCACAGAAGGCCATTTGTGGAGATGATGTTGCGATCAGTCCACTCTCGGGCTGCAAGTCGCCTATGATCGTTCTTGCTAGAGTTGTCTTGCCTGACCCAGTTGCACCTGTGACCATCACAACCCACCCGGGCTCTATTGCGAGATCCACGTTCTTCAAGACCAGACGATCTTCAGAACTAAAGCGGACTGACACATCTTGGAGACTGATCGAATACTCACTTTCAGAGTTGATGGATCGACTTGCTGAAGTTTGGCTCAATAAGTCCACATGTACCGGGTCATCAGGGTGATGAGCGAGATTCAAGCGTCCATCTTCGTGTGTTGGTTCCAAAAGGAATTTTTGGATCCTGTCAAAACCTGCGATGGCAGCGATGAAATCTGGAACGATGAAGAGGATTGAGTTGGCTGGGAGTGTGACCATTGGAATCAACGCAAATGAAGTGAATACTCGATCTGTGTCAAGGAGAGGATTTCCAGCCAATTTAGTCACAACTGTGTAGATACCAAGTGTAATAGCGGGGCCGACGACATTCAAAAAGCTAGCTTAATATTGGCGGAGGTTTGGCATTGGTGAAGATCTGTAAGATGCAAGAGGGTGGTTTGCACTAGATCACGACCCACGGAGAAAAATAATACAATGTTCAGTGTGTCGAATGGGCTCTGACAACGACTGTGGTTCAGAAGCGATAAATATGGAATGAGCATGGAGGCCACAAAGTTTCCAGCTGCTGAGTAGAGGTACACTGGATTAGACCCGATTTTGATTTCAAAAACCAAGTCTACCAGCTGAAGAAGGGCCAAGGTAACTGCTATTATCTTTTGCTAGGTGTGAGACCGTTGTTCTATGCTGAGAGTGAAGAATGACATACTAGTTTCGAAACACCCCGATAATTTGGCACTATCTTGATTGGCTCTTTTCGGATGCGAAAGATGTCAAATGGTGCACAGAGTAAGAGGATCAGCATGGGTCCTAGGGCGATGAGTAGATCTAAGCAGAAGCCCATTTTACCAAGATCAGCCACAAAGCTTGATCCTCGCCGCGAGGGAAAACAGAGCCTGTCTTCCCCCATTACTTGACCTGAAAAAACTATAGACATGCTGCTTGGGACCACTGAGAAAGACGTGCAGAATGATGGAAGTTGTTCAACTCAAACGCTAGGACAAGAGTCCTTGAATTGAGGAGTCGAGTTGTGTAGAGATTTATTGCCCTTCATAAGCTAATTGATTGGAACTAGACAAGGGTGTCTCCCGGTCTTTGTTATAGCTAGTGCCTATGCACATTGTGAATTGTTATCTGTTATCTCTTGTTCCATATCATCTATCGACCCCCTAAACTGATCTCTGTACCCTGGAGGTTTGGCAGAGCTATGCGTGGTATATTCACATACACTCACTAAGCGCCTCTAACTCATCGGCAATACACCCGTCCTTCTTTCTCAAAGATCTTTAGCCCCAAGTGGAAGCATTTTCGCCCCCCAAGCGCGAAAATCAATGGTAGCGAGTTAGGCATCCACTCTGCCCCTGATACGCCCTCCCGTTAAGAGGGGCGGTCTCCGCCGGAGCCCCGTAACGTATCTGGCCACATAAATTATAAAAAAAATTTGCTTTCTTGCATAGCTACTAAGCTAATGTCATTAGTACGAAATAATCTCTGTGGCAAGCCACAATATAGATGATGAAGTAGTAGGTCGTTCAAATCAGTTTATATTATGACCTTTTCATCAACAGGCGCGAACCCAACCTTGCTCTATATAATTCTTGATGTTATTTGACCCACTTCTAATGCCCTTACGACTCAAGTAATTTATGAATGGGTAGCGAGTAGAAGTCGATAACGCATGTGAAGACAAAAGAATCAGTCCTCAGCAAAGATGCCCCATACGTTCTCGAGATCTAGCGGTATGTCATGCTACTTAGACCTGGGCGGCCATTTCATCAGTAGATAAAATAGGAGTGCTATAGGAATTTTAAATGTAAGAGTATACTGTAATGAGCAAGAGTCTAAGCCGGTATAAGACTAAGGAAAAGAGTAAATAACTGAGTGGGTAAGTGGAAGAGTAATATTATATACAAATTAAGACGATAATTAGACCACCCGACATCCCCAGTAATTATGGTCATTGAGATTCCTCGCCACCCTCACCGGGCCAACATAGCATTTAGTCGGGGTTTATGCGAATCAAACCCATTCCTACATCGTCCTCAGTCTACTGGCTCGAGCTATGCCTATACACATAATGCCACCCTTCCCTCTTGATATCTTCTCGCACCTTATAGTTCTCCTCAGCAATATCCAACAACGACAAATCCATATCTGCAACAAGCACACCCTCCTCATTACCCATCTTCGCCACAGGGCCAACAATGGGCAATGTGACCTGAGACATACCCAAGAAATCCTCCGCCGGGCCAGAAGCATTAACAAAAATGATACCACAAGTATTCTCATAGCAACGAGCCGTCAATGTAGAAGAGAGAAAAAGAGCCTCGGAAGCAGGGTTGCGCTTCAACGCCTCGTCAGAAGCGTCATGTGGGGTCCCTGGGAAGGATAAGCCAAATGATTCTCCAAGCAGCATTTTCGGAAGGGGGACTTACAGAAAGTGGGTATAATGACAATCTCCGCACCATCGGCAATCAGTTCACGGAATGCCTCAGGGAAAGCCAGATCCCAGCAGATCAGCATTCCGATCCGACCGATCGGCGTGTCAATGGCTGCATGGCTTTCCTGTCCGGATGAAGTTAGATGCGGACGCTCAGGGTGCCAGATGTTTTTCTTGCGGTAGTTTCCAAGGATACTGCCGTCGTTTGAGATGAAGTATGCGGTATTATAGAAAAGGGTGGATTCGTTCGGTCGTGCATGCTTCTCGATGATGGTTCCAGGGACCAGGCAAATATTGAGCTCTTTTGCGAGGGCTTGGTAGCTAGTTAGGTAAGTCTTTGATTGGCCTGCTTGCTCTGCCCAGCGCGGATCTGTAGGGACCCAGCCACTTAGATGGTATCTGCGTATGGTTGTGATGAGTTTTGCGTCTTCGATGCAGGATATTGTGGAGCTTACTCTGGTAGAACGGCGAGTTCGGCGCCATTTGAGGCTGCTTGTCGGATATACTCGCACGCAGCGGCGTGGTTTTCTTCGATAGCGAGCTCCTAGGGAGATGTTAGCTACATCTCGAGATTTGCGTCATAGATATGACGGAGGCTCGAAAGAATCGGGGAATCGCACTTTGATCCGCCATTGGATGATTGCAACTCGACGAGTGGGTGCCATTTTTCAAAGTCTCAATTAGATAAAGAGAAATGAAGGAAGTTTTGAAAAGGAAGTTTGGAAATGATTTATATTGCTTCTCTGAGTTCGTGATATTCCCCAGTGACCCCAACTTGTTGGAGAAAGTGGGTTCGCGGACCCCACGGCGAATTTAATCCGTGTGTATGCAACCCCGCGCCAAACCTCTTATCGTTCTCATTACACATTACCCCATTAATGATCCCTCTATACATCAGGAAATGGAAACATATTAACAACATTCACCGAGAAACAAACAGGAACAATCTATGATCATGGTCTTCATGCCAGACCCACGGCCTCGAGACTGAAGGTCGGCTTCTTGCTAACGCGATACACCAATCGATCGGTGAAGAAGTGAGAAAAGACTGCGTGCAAAGCTGGAATAGCACCGTAAAGTGTTCCAGCAATCGGAAAGCAGATTCTCTCCAATAGGTGCTGTGGCTTGTACCAGATACGTGGAGAAAAGCCCGTATCCGGCACATTAGCTTCAGACATATCCTTCATCCGCGCGATAAGGCAAATCGCATGCCACCGATCATACAAAGCAATACAGAAATTCATTCCAAGGAAGGACGACGTCCGCAGGATATCATTGATGAAGAAAGCCCGTGCCAAAGTCGGATGCAACTGCGACGAAGGTGTCAAGACGGTATACAGCACAGAGAAAATCATGATGATAACGAGATGACATGGTAAAAAGTGTGCCTCCCAAAGCAAATGCGTAAGAGCAAAGTGCCTTAGACTCAGGAATGAGCATCGCTTGTGAAAGCGGAGATAGCCGAGTGTTCGTCGTGCTGCGAAGCCGGAATCGAGCGCGCCCCACATGTGTCGAAGCGCCTGGCGGTATCGAGCGATAAGAGTATCCATCGTCCGTCTCCAACCACGGCTACCGTCACTTGAGACATTGCACTGACTTGCTGGGATATATACTACCTGGCAGATGATGTTGCCTGCGGTTTCGAAGTAACACTTCAGCATCATGTGCATGTCTTCTCCGATGGCCGTTGGGTCACTGTCCCATCCACCGACTTTCTCTGCGAGAGAAAGTGGTAAGGAATACACAGATGTGGGGATGGAAATGGGTGTTCCTGGCCACATAGTTGAGAGTCCGGCGAAGCCCCAGAGAAGATCCGCGCATCGGACTAAGATGGGCGTGTCATTTGAGTTGCGGTCGAATATGATGGGACAGCAGTAGATTGCACGGTCTGCGTCTTCAATGTGAGAATAATGTAGGCGACGAATCTCGGTGAAGTAATCGCACGAGAGATGCGTGTCAGCTATAGAAAGTTAGCTCACTTTCTCCGTACCAATAGCAATACAGTACACATACCATCCATGACTGTGACTACTACCCGACAGCACTCTGCCCGCAGCTCTGCATTATGAATCTGTACAATTCGCTTCGCTGCAAAAGCCACATTTGAACTCTTGCCTGCAATCTCTCCTTGTATACCGGATGGGTGGAAGGTAGGACGGATATGAAGGAAGGATCGCTCGAAGGTGGAAACAAGGTGTGCAGCTTTCTCGATAGCGATGGCCTCTTTTTGCTCCATAGCAAGATATATCTATCAGAAGCCAGGTCAGCATCATAACTCAGTACATAATGGTTAGCTTACCTCATATTGTGACTTGGCCCTTGGGTGACTCGCCAGCACCTTGAGCGTCGTTTCTAGCGTGTGAAGGTCTTCGCAATAGTTTGGCAGAATGATAGCGTGGAGCAACTCATCCTCGATAATGTCACTTCCTATGCTCATAGAGTCGATCTTCTCGCTGAAGGGACCTGGAGATGGCAGTGAGACCGGCGAAATTGGCTGGCTGCTGTACCCCTCGTCCTGGGCAGATGGTGTTGGCGAGACGGAGAGGCTTTTTGTCGGACGTCTTCCCAGAGCTTCTCTTGTCTTTGCTGTCACTCGGAAAATTGACCAGGCCAGACGCAGAGTGAAACTGCACATCTGGATATGGATGATCACAGCATAGACGATGAATACGGACTGGGCGATGTTCAGTCCGCTCCACCATCCTTCCTTGAAGGGCTGGCCAACCCACGGTGGGAACATACTTCTCCATAATTGCGACGTGAGGATGTTGGTGAACGCGAAAACAAGCAGAAGAAATAGTCCAATGATGCTAAGCCCTGGTAGGCACCGAGCTACCCATCTCAACATCTTGTAGACCGAGTTGATTATCTTTGCGGACAAGAAAGAGATCTGGTATGGAAGATAGGAAGCTATGCAACGACAAGTAATAACGCAACTCAAGAGAAAGAAGAATAGGGAAACGAAGCGCTAAAGAGGAGTTCTTCAGGGGATTGATCGCAAAGATCATTTCTTTTCTTTTGTTTTTAATTTTGGTCCCACAATCTACTACTCATTTCCTACATATGGTAGCTCAGGTAAAGAACCCCGTATTATGCACCTATCAACGAATCAGGATCTTCAAATGACCCAAATGCTGCCCTGAACCAATACTCCCACGTTCTGTAGGTATATAGTTTGCTTAGTTGACTATCCTGTAGATAAAGATGCTCTAAAGCTTGGCAAAGCGTGCCCCAATCATTGGTACACAGACTCCAATCGACTCCACTATCAATACCGATCGACAACAACCATCACCAATCACCATTTATCTTCCACGGGCGTGGTTGACCTTGAGGCCCAATATCATTCTGGTCAATAGACTTTCCCCCAGGAGGTCTGCTGAGTCCCATTCTTCAAGCCAAGGGTCCCAAGCGATATCCCAAGCGCATCATCTCCTATTCTTATTCGTTCCCCGCCAACCCATATTCCTCTATTTATCTACCTGCTTTGCGCGCAGTATCCCCTACTGATCTCCACCATGCCCGACGATACTATCATATGATTCTTGGACTTATTTTTCTCGGTAGGATGATCAGATGTGCTAAAGCCCCCCGCATTGACGCAATATCGTGAAGCCCAGTTTCCTCATCTTTCCGTCACAGCGCTTTCCTGAGCACTCAACTACCCCACCTTGACTATCTGTTTACATGGATTGAGTGGCCTACTCAGCTATCGTTTTTGAACTGTCCAGTCCGTATTCGTCTCTTGGCAGATCCTGCACTGATAAGGTCTTTCCATGGTCACCAGGAGGTTCAGATCCAACACGAGCTGTCCTTCCGTGGCCCTTTTCTCGCTTGCAACGCTCTAGAATCAGTGATATAGAGTAATATTCCAAACCAGATTAACCTCCACACTCCTTGACCTTTATTCCTGAACCTCAGCTTAAAACACGTTAGTCTAGCCTTTCCCCCACGGGCGGTTACTGAGCCTTCCAGATTCTGCACCAACTCGGTCGTGATATTTCCGAAACACAAAGTTGGTACTCGGAATTTCCGAAACAACATCATTCTTAACTGAAAACTAGAACAGACCCATGTACTGCGTTAATTTGAAAGCTTTGCGCTCGTTGCTTTCATTGCTTTCTCTGTGAGCTGTAGTCACCGAGCTACATTCTGTCTTGCACCATCACCATGTTTGTGTAGTTAGCGTCTCTAGATAGCTTCATCCGATCACCTATCTATCTACATGTTCGTCTCATCTTTGGTAGCACGTACCACAGCCTCTCAGCTGTATTTGTCAACGTTCACCAGCTCCACCAAATCGGAATCTTGGCGAGATAGAGGCTCTTGACTGGAAGATGCCTTGATGTTTCCCCCAACTGAGAGATTTTTGGAGCGTGTCGGACGCTGCAGCCCCTGACTTCTATCCTGGGTTTCCAATTCGACCTGATGCGAGTTTTGAATACCAGAACAGGTATAGAGAAGGCGATTAAACAACCGGCGAATTGCCGGCATACTGACACAGAACACTGCTGTGTAGCTTTCGATGAGTGACCAGTATGCAACTGGTACATAATCATCTGTAGTCATATATCAGCAAGTTTGATCATCTTAATCTCCAGCTTTAAAGGATATCTCATACAGGTTGCATTGGTTGTATGGGCAAATGTCACCACTGATTTGAGGCGAATGATGCTTACAATGGTGATGCTGGAATTTACCAAATTTTGTCAGTAGTATATTCGCATAGCTAGTAAAGTGGACTCACAAAAATCCCGTACAAAACATAAGCATGACTAAAACCTTCTTCATTGGTCTAAGGTTCAGCTTCATGATCTCGTGGAGAGGCAAGGCCATGACGGTCACATCGAGAACTATGTTGATCACTGCGCATGCAATCCCAAAGGCATTGAAATCGAGACAACTACCCTTTCTTTCACCTGTCCAGGAGGTCCAGATGTAAGACACAGGTAAACAGTTGAAACAAATTCCGAAGAAAAAGGCGAAGAAATAAGCGACCACTATTCCCATCACGATGTATATCGCTTTTCGAAGGCCGAAATTCGGGAAAATATGGAGGTAGAGATTGAGGAAGGCCATCTTGATAGAGGTTATCGCGCCAACATAGAGCATCTCGACGATCCAGTTGTACTAGAGAAAATTGTGAGTTTTCGTGACAGGTTTTAGGTGCTACGTAGACCGACCTTCAAGATAAGAGTAATATTTGGGAAAGATATTGTCCAGATATCTCGTCCGTAACCGGCATCAATCACTTGATTCGAAAGTTAGTACCAGGAAGTAATACATGTACATCGACAACCGAGGAATACTCACTTAGGAATTCCAGTATACCCATCCCAACGCTGAAAAGCTACGAGAGTCAACAGAAGCCATCATTATTGCTTACGGATAAATTCTTACAAGTCCAAATATCACAAAGATGTCTTCTAGACCAAAATGCTTGCGGAACTCCAGACTTCGAATAAAGGTTGCAACAATTGCTGACCCCCCAAACACCGAGTTTGTGATGGTGATGACATTAGCCTTGTTGCGGATTGGGTTATGGCACATGGTACTCGTAGCGTTCACCGTAGCTTAGTTGATAGATGAGCAAAGTTGATCATGTTTTCCCGGTCTTAAAATGAGCGGTATCCTACTTAGACTATCCTTGACGGTGCAGGTCATTTGCACACAAGTTGTCAAATTGGCTTGCAGCGAGAAATCTGCGCAGATACAGGTGGTATTGGTCAAAGTGCAAGGCGAATCTTCGATTCCAATAGCCATGCACTCTATCTAAAGTAGAATATTAGCACAATTCAAAGCCAGGGACTGAAGTTAATCTCACTGCGCAGGATGGCATATCTGATGCATTAGCTATTGCTGCCAAAAGCAGCGCGATGGGCATAATGGTCCCCTTTCTGTCGCATCGCATGTTCATTGTCGCTAGATGGAAGTAGTCATCGCCACAAGGAGGAGAAGAGGAATCTGTCCACTATCCGTGCGGGCAACACCCCAGGACCTAAGGGTGACGCCAGGATCACGTAGTAATCAATCTAAACTGACGATTAGGCCTTTTGGTCATTTGGTACCATTTTAGCCTGACCAGGGTATGGCTGCCCATCTAATACTGTTGTCCCAGTCATTATGTGCTCCTTGGATTAACCTTCAAGCTATGTACTGGACCAAAACACTCACACATATGAATGATACGATTTAGAGTCCACACAACTGTTCTTTGTCAAGTTTTGGGCGTATGAAGCGTGTCATTCTTGCCGTTTATTTCCATGAATACTCGCAAGTCTCGCCACTCAAGGCACTAGCCCCCCACTAAGTAGGAGCCGACTCAGCCTAGCGTCCCTAGCCTCAATAAAAGCGAACCAGTTAAATTATTGCAAAAGAATCAAGTAACTCCAGCATAAACGGTGTGTTTCAGGGGTCAGACTTAATCTCCCATTGCGTTTTTGTATCATGATACTCGGGGGGAATAGCTGAGTCTATATGTGGCCACCATCCTGTACGGGGCACCCATACCGGGAAGGCACACGTACACAGCCTAGTACTTTATTCGAACTTCGATTATTAGCCATGAGGTCCTCTTCCCAGAAACGGCAATAAATGGCTATCCCCTCGTCTGTCCCCAGGAAGCACAATTAGCGCGATTACTAGCGTATACGTAATAACGCGTTATTACAATTTTCCCTAGGGAATAGATTCAATATGGTCTTTTAGCTCAATAATCTGAGAGGGTATCCTACCTTGCTTACGTGTAGTATCACATGCACCAAAGGGCAACTGTAGAGAATTAGTCGTCCATATAAACTGTATAGACTGCGGGCAGGTTGGTAGGCGAATTGGTAGGTAATGTTATAAAGACGTGTTCAGAAAACCACGGGGTGATGACTTAGTAACCAGTGGAGCGTATATATCCAATTGAATTTCAATAGATTTTAGTCTCACGATCAATTGGCTAGAATAATACACTAATGATACCGTGCTAATTGTGCTTTCCGGGCACGGACGAGGGGATAACGATACGTAGGATGATTCAATTCAATTAGAGCCAATAGATTACTACGAATGTGTATGTCTAGTGCGGCCCCCACTTATAAAGGATACTCGGATCAAACTTGACATGGGTTGAGAACTCTCTCTCCTACAGTCTATTATGTACCAATTGTTCGGATTCACAATGGGTAGTTTCGAAGTATTAGATTGGAAACTAACATTCTGGAACTTGCTGCACGGTCTCATTTTTTTGCTTGCTACCTATTGGACTGGATGGATTGTTTACACGCGGGTGTTCCACCCACTCGCACGATTTCCAGGTCCATTCTGGGCCTCTGTGTCACGAGCCTGGATTGTGCGCTCCGTGATTCGCGGCAATCCCCACGAAACTCAAAGGTTGCTGCATGCACGTTATGGTACGATATTCTCCACCCATTTTAAGCTTGTGCTCTTTTAAGCATTGTTGACTAGGCCATGTTGTGCGAATTGCCCCAAATGAGCTTTCGATTAGCGATCCCGAAGCCATCAAAATCATTTATGGAGTGAATTCAGGCTTTGTAAAGGTCAGCGAAGAAGAAGACAGAACAGGGGGAAAAAACTGCCGTTGGCTTTTAGAAAGGAAATTGACTTCTCGGTAGAGCGATTTCTATCTGGCTTTTCGCGCACCATATAGTGAGATATCTCTTCAGGAGTATGAGCATTGTTGACCAGAACTAAAACAATTTGCTCAACAGCCCGATATCCAGATCATTTTACATCAACAGATGAAAAAGTCCATGCTCAGCGGCGCCGCATCGTGAACGGCGTATATACTATGCAGAGCATTCTTCAGTCAGAGCCCTACGTCAATAAATGCACAGAGGTTTTACTACAGCAACTTGAAGATGTTGCAGACGCCAAAGCTTCCATTGACCTGCTCGAGTGGACACGAATGTGAGTAATACCATCAATTTGTTTATTATCGATATCTAACAACAGAGTAGGTACGCTTACGATGTTATTGGCGAGCTTTACTTCAGCAAAATGTTTGGTTTAATGAAAGCAAGAGGCGACCATCTTGGGATCATGAAGTCCACTGATACACTGATTCCGGCCATGGCCATTTCAGCTGTCATGCCATCATACCTCCGATCTTTCTTCATGCTTGTTGGGGTGTTGTTTGCCGAGACCCGCAAGGCGCTGTCTGCCTTGAATGATCTAGCGACCGCAGCGGACTCTGCCGTTCAGAGTCATGTTCAAGCGTCGAATTCTGATGACAGTGTGATTCGACGTACTGATATTATATCTAAAGTATACAATATTCATCGAGATCAAAGTGAGAAGCTTGATTTCCAGATCGATGATGTGAAGCTCGAGGCCTTCGGAGGATAGTAAGTTTGATTGATACCCGGAGCAAAGATCGAGGAAACTGAGAGCTTCTTAGTTTTGCTGGGAGTGATACAACAGCAATTCATCTATCCACGACTTTATACCATATCTTGAAGAACCCGGGAATCTACGCAGCCCTCAACAACGAGATTGTTCAGGCCACACAGCGTGGCGAGTTGAGCTTTCCGCATATATCGTACCACGAAGCGAGCAAATTGCCTTATTTGAGCGCGTGTATTAAGGAAGGCGCTCGCTTGCATCCTAGTGTGGCACTTACAATGCCTCGAAAAGTACCATCAAATGGTTGCAGTATTTCGGGGCAGTGGATTCCCGGCGGAGTCCGTGTGGGAATTAACCCGACTGTCGTGCAACTCGACAAAACAGTCTTTGGAGACGATGCGGAGGAATACAACCCGGATCGATGGCTGAAGCCAGATGCTGATAAGATGAATAAATACATTCTCCAGGTAAGTTAATCCAACTGAAGCTTAGGACGTGTGTTGACGGTCTTGGTTACAGTTTGGAGCTGGGTCAAGAATGTGTATGGGAAAGAATGTAAGTGCAATCACTGCCACAAGATCTAGGCTCTAGATTGACCGTTGATCAGATATCGCTGTGCGAACTTTACAAGGTCATCCCAGAGCTGCTTCGTTCATACCGTTTTGAATTATTAAGCCCAGAGAAGGATCTAGAGACTAGCGGGTTTTGGTTCTATAAGCCAGCGCCCATGCACATCCGCGTCTATCGAAAGTAATGAAGACCTGCTTATGTTCCCTGGCGGAATGGGGGCCTTTTTTATTAGAGCCCAACTCATTGAACCTGAGCTATGATAACATAGTCCCAATCAAAATCGTTGAGCTCCATCAGCCATGCGCTGGTACTTCGGGGTGTATCTTCCTCCAAACAGTAGCGAGATTGTCATGCAGCTCAAATAATCTGTGTCTTGGATTCTCTCCACCATCTCAACCTCATATGGAGAAGATTGAAGCCACGACGGATTCAATGTAGGCTTCTTTGCCAGAATATGGTTCAACGCTAATGGACAAATGAATCCGAAGATTTCAAATTGCATACCTTGTTTGACGAGATCAACTGGCCCAGAAAGGAATATGTTCTGCTATCTCGATCGCCCGTTTGGGGAAGAGCTTAGCTAGAGCCGTCGATGGAATGCGCCTTCCTTGACTGACTACAGTACTTGCCTCTCATTTCAAATTGAGTTGGAAGATCTATACGTGCACTTTTCAAAGACCAGGAAATTGACTAGCAGTCATAATCTAAAGGCTTGCTACTTTGTTATAGGGGCCAGTGTCATATGTTTTCGGAGATAAAGACTGGTCGACCCCGCATTTACCTCTGTACACAGCAAGGACTCACGTCATAGTAACTCGGTGTCAAAATTACATTGTCGGTGTATTTTGCGACCGATATCTAGCCACATTGGCTAGTTTGATGATTCCATCGGAACTTCGGACATTACAAATGTCCGTTTTTGAGGAGGTAGCGTGCTGCTATGGACCTCATATAAGTATCTCCCCATTCCCTTGCATCCGTCCTGCAGACTCACAAAAACAAGTCTTCACACTTACACCGCAACTTGGTCTGGTTCTCCTTGCTTGAAACGTCCTACATCTTCGGTGATATCTTCCTCCGCTATTTCCAATTTACAACTACTTGAATATCATTCCATCCCGAGGTCATAATGAGCATACTTGCACCACCGCCCAAATCCCGACTCGGTCGTTACCGGCTCCTTGCGCCCACGGCGGCGGTCAAGGTAAGTCCATTATGCTTGGGAGCAATGAACTTTGGGGATAAATGGTAGGTTGAATAGTATTTCCCAATCTTGTAAACAGCTAACATTTCGATAGGGAAGCGAGACTCGGGAAATGTGATAAAGAGACATCCTTCAAGATCATGGATACATTCTATGATAACGGGGGCAATTTTATCGATACGTATGAGCCTTCTTTCTTTAATCAGCTTATCAGGTTCAAGAGAAGAAATCAATGTCCGTGTTAATTTCGAATTTAGTGCTAGCAATTACCAAAACGGAGAGAATGAAATCTGGATCGGCGAATGGATGGAAAAGCGCGGAATCCGGGACGAAATTGTTCTGGCGACGAAGTATTCCTCGCCGTGGCGCAGGCACAACGAAAATGAGCTGCAGGCCAATTACGTCGGAAACAATGCGAAGAGCTTGAAGATTTCTGTGGAGGCGAGCCTGAAGAAGTTGAAGACCGATTATATCGATCTAGTGAGTTCCCCTAGAGCAAATGGTCTCCGGTGTATTACTAGTCAGTGCCTAATACCTTTCCAGCTTTACGTACACTGGTGGGACTTTAGCACCTCCGTCGAAGAGGTCATGAACTCCCTTAACCAGCTAGTCACTGCTGGAAAGGTCCTCTACCTGGGTGTCAGTGACACCCCAGCCTGGATCGTGAGCAAAGCAAACCAATGTAAGAGCATCCATCAATTCTACAGGAACGAACAACTTACAACGTCAGACGCACGCGACCATGCCCTCCGCCCCTTCTCGGTCTACCAAGGCCAATGGAACGCCGCCCGCCGCGACTTCGAACGCGAAATAATCCCCATGTGTACAGCAGAAGGCATGGGTATCTGTCCCTGGGGCGCAATCGGCGGTGGTGCCTTCAAAACAACAGCTCATCGCGAGGAACTCGACAAGAACGGGAACCCAGGTCGACAAGTCGAGGTTCGAGAGATTGATACCAAAGTCTCGAAGGTTCTGGAGAAGATTGCGACACGCCATAACAGCATCATTACGGGCGTGGCGCTCTCTTACCTCATGCATAAGTTTCCTTATGTCTACCCAATTGTTGGGGGGCGGAAGGTTGAGCATCTTGAGGGGAATATCGATGCTTTGAGGTTGCAGCTTTCGGGGGAGGAGATTGATGAGATTGAGGGTGCTTATGAGTTCGACTTCGGGTTTCCGATGAATTTCCTTTTCAAGAGTGAGAAGAAGGAGGCGCATCCGGGATATTCTCATTGGATGAATATGGCTGCTAGGTTTGATTATCCTGATCTTGTGAGGCCTCCTGCTACGAAATCGGTGGACGAGTAGCATGGCAAGGTTGGCGATCTTTATGCATTCGATAATAAAGAATCAAATTTGCAGGATGTTGTGTTTTGACCCAATTGACGGCGGTTTCGAAGTCATATCCTACCTACTTCTATACCCTACTTCGGCATTCATGGGTAATGTTTTCAAGCTCTGGTAAATATTGAAAAGACCCACGCTATTTTCGAGTTGAGCATACTTGAAATCAATATACTTTCCTGGAGAATTTTCGTTTTACAGATGAATAGACCCGAAAAGAATGGAATTTTGGGACACAGTTGAGCAAATTGGTCCGCTTTCTCGTCACCATCATATCGCCTAACTTATCTTCCGGGTGGACGCAGGTGGGCAAAGTCAGGGTCCCGCATAGCCTGTTCCATGAGCAGATCAAGCAACCCCGGTGGCATTTCGTTCCTTCCTGGGGGTCCCCGCGGGGGTGGTCGTGCTCCTGCTGGAGGTCCTCGTGGTCCTCCTGGGGGCCCTCTTGCTCCTCCTAGGGGCCCTGGTGCTCCCTGCATAAGGATCTGGAGAAGCTCTGGTGGCATTTGGTCCATCATCTCCAGAGGCATGTCATCGTCATCGTCAAACACATCATCCACGACATATGGGGAGATATTGAACTCCACTTTAGTTCCTTTGAACAAGTCTCGAAGACCCAAGAAACAGTCTTCCGGGGTTTTATTAGGGGGAATACGTCCTCCAGGGAGTTTGATAGGATCTCTAACATCAATTGTGAGAACCGTCACTTCGAGAAGTTCCGGATAAAGACCTTTTTTAGCGTCTTTAGCGATGTTCTGAGCCATATTTTGGATAGACGAGTTACAATCGGTGATTTCAATCTGCTTGAGCGCATGGGGCAACTCAGGGTTTACTGAAAGGTATGCATGAGGTACCATCATGGACTCTAGGGCAGTGAACTCGCGGAAAGAGCCAAACTTGACACGACTGGAAAGGTACCTCTGGATATTTTGGAAGTCGGATTGAGAGCGTGCAAACTCAACATGGAAATGTCCAAGAGTATCCTTGTGCATGAGTGCCGCTTCGTGGACCTGCGCAGCAGTGAAGTGAGCGGAGGTGACTGACGTCTCAGGTCGCATCTCCTCTGAATATGGGCTGAAGTTTTGATAGGCAAACTCTGTCAACTTCTTGCATGCCTGCATGAGTTTGCGAATGGCTGCGCCATCAATGTGGGAATAACGGATGAACAAAGTCTCAACCGCTAGGGATCCGGGCGTCCAGGTGGATGGAAACGACGCGTCGTCGAAGTCACAGTATTCTAACGTCAAGTGTTGAAGATTGGGGCGGGTGATGAAATCCTCATAGATCTTCAAATTATAGCCGCGAGGTTGGCCTTTAATATGAAGGGACGTGAGTTCAGACAAAAACGATGGATCTCGAGCGAAGAGAGGCTTGAACCATGTCGCGATATCTATGTCCCCTGCCAAGGAGAATCCACGAAGATGGGGTGTTTTGAGAACCAGCAATGCGACAATGACACCAAAATCATAGCTGCGCATAAGTGAGATCCAGCGTTTCTCTTCCTGGTCGCCCAATTCAAGGGCCTGGATTGCGCTCTTGCACAGTTTCGCGTCATCTGCGGGGAGCTTTTTGGGTTTTCGTTTGATTGGTACGAATAGGTACGCGATATCTTTCACATGCTCTCCAAGCTCTGGACGGCGATAAATGGTCTTGGCAAAAGAAATGGTCCTCCTTAGATCACCGTGATCGAGATTATCATCTGCGAAGGTGTGGAAGAGAATAGGCTGCGCAATATCGCGAAAAGTCCGTGAAACTAGGCAAAGTCGGCATAAATCTTCGTTTTCAAATAGCCCAATGGCGGTGCCATCAGTCTCGTCCTTGTTGGCTTTTGGGTTCGAGAAGGCTCCTTCATTCGCGAAGACTCCTTCATCATTCAAGAAGGAGGGGCTATTTCGAGGGGGAAAAACATAATAAAATATTCTGTTTAAGATTTCCAATGGGAGGTCTTGAATGTGGACCATTATGAGGTGTGAGGACTGACAGATGTCCGCGTTCTCAAGTGGATATATAAACAGGTGCTTACCCCGCGTCTTCACGCGTCAACGTGAAGGTGAGCCCCAAAAGGGAAATCAGGGCTAATATATTAGGGCCTTTGCTTAAGTGTGACGCTATCTGAATGGACATTCGTTGAACACGTCTCACGAGCCTCTCGAGTGTTATCTTGGAATGAAGATTTGGGGGAAATTTTTAATTTTCAGGGGGTTCTTCAAGCCTCCAGTAGTTCCCGTTGAGCGTCGCGTTTGTAAATCAAAAGCAAATGAACTAAACAAATAAACAAACAACCAGTTCTCTAAAAGCAAACGACAAAATAGTTCCAAGACCACCTCGCTAGCCCATGTATGAACTAGCGCAGTAATTCCCATCAGACAAGATGCTACTGTCCCTGTTTTTCAGGTACTAAAGAGCATGTGATCTCACTTGATTCAACCATGGAAGCCAACATCATCACATTTCATTCATGCCGAAGTACAGTCGCCGTCTGGATGCGCATCACTTTATCATCACCTCTTCATTGCTGAATAGCCTAAGGTGAATAAGTAGGGACCTGGTTATGTGCTCGATAAAATTACTACTCTGTATCACACTTACTGCGCGAGGTCATACATGAGCTGGTGAGATGTCCAACTAATCTTGGGGGTTTTAATCATGTACCCCTGTGAATTGGCCTCTTGCATCACACAAGCAGCGTTGACAATGGCATGGCAGGCAGTCTGGACTAGGGGATTGCCCAGGTGTTTGAGACCAGCATTTCAATTGGAAGTTAATGACTATTTTCAGATCTCATGCAGAGAGCTGAAACCTCGAAGATGTGGTCTATCATAAACACTCCTTTTGGGACAAAGACTTGCTCGCTTTCAAGATCATCGTTGAAAGGCCGACCGAGGTTGCTCCAGGAATCAGGTGGGTTTCAGCTTCTCCGCCCGAGACAATCTTTCTCTAGGGATCCAGGCGACGTAGAATGTGTATAGGAAACATTGGGTTAGAAAGTTGCCCCTGACAGGACCTCAGAGTGTTTGGTGGATGTCGGTGAAGAGGGTTATCTCCCAGCCCCAAGATCCCTGCTATGGTCCGTGCGGATCATCGTGGTAAGAGCCATCTAGATGTAACAAAATTTACACACTACGTTCATCTACACATGGAGGTTGAAGCCAAGAATCTTGGTGGCCTCGGGATGCAGATCACACGGCAGGCTCGTATATATACGGAGTACGGGGCCCGCGGGCCCGAGACGCATACCGGAACACGAAAAATAGGGTTAAAATGCCGAAGGGAGTTGTGGTTTAAAGCCACTGGGCTGGAATGGTAGGCCAATCAACAATGTGAGGAATGCTTCTAGACCACATGCTCGAATTACAGGGGGCAAATGGATATGCAGGCTCATGCAGGAAAAGTGGACAACCCTAGGGACGGGCCACAATATCGGCTAGAATGAAAAGTGGATTGCGAGATCTGTCTTGACCAAAATTCCGGTTTGACAGGATTTTGCAGCCATCTTAGGTTGTTTGATGTCTCTAGGCGTCTAGTTTTCACCAAATCTCTGTTCTTAGGTGACTTGATCTGTTTAAAAAGATCTATTACTGGGTGTCTTCTGGGATGTATCTTTATCCGCGATTTGTTCGGTTGATGTATAGCTCGGCACGTGCATGTACATCGCCAGTAAGGGATATACTGCTCGTGATATGAAACGTCTTGGCCCTATGCTGCTTACTTCTATGACGGCCTGAAGATGTCGTGATAATCCATATAATATGATATGTTAAGGTCTTATCCAGCTAGATGCAGAATCTTGAAGCGCCATCTGCAGCTCGACGCAGTCGGGATCTCAAGAGTGGATACACCAATAAAGGACAAATGAATTTGCTGGCACGGCCGGGTCTTGAGCACTTCGCCCCCGACAAAATCAAAAGCTTGGCCGGGAACTAGTTAAAGGGGTGGGCCGTATTAAATGATAAAAACCGGTACTCAACGTTCTCCAGGAATTATGACGATGATAGATAGTCAGATCGAGTGTGTTTACCAACAGAAAAATCAAATAGGATGAAACAAACTTTAATTACGCAGATTTTACGAATACAAAACGGAAACTTACATTTTTGCCTATCGATGGCGGACGATCGACGGCGCACGTTTTTGGCAGGCGATACGAAAGTGGTAAGAATACAGCTCCACCCGAAAATCGACTCCGTTTGCGCCTTTTTTCTGCGTTCGCCGTCACCAATCGATTTGACTTTCGGCCCTTTTGCATCTTCCCTCAATTTTTTCTTCGTATACCATGCTTTCTATTCCTTTATTCACGCGGTGCTCAATGCCTCGCGGCTAACAACGGCGTTGCCCGTGCCCCCTCTGCACGCCTGACTGGTCAGCGATCGGTGCCACATGTATGCACCAAAGAGCTTCCCAAGCCAAAGACTCGGGATAGAAAAAGTCTAACAATGAAACAGGACCGCAAAGTTTCCCCTCTTTCGAGAACAGTTTCTCCCGGCCTCTCCTCCGAGGACTGAGCCTTCAGCCTGGGAACGACGGCGCCGCCGCCTGCGTCCATTTGCCATGTTCTCAGCCTTTATCCGCCGGGTCAACGCCATCAAAAAGCGCATCCCGATCCTAAATACGCTGCAGCTCGACTTCATTTTTATGCACTATACCTATATCATTTCCTGGATCATCCTTGGTTCCGTCATAACCTTCGCCGGCGGAAATATTGCCTACATCGATGCCCTTTTCCTATCGGCCGGCGCCAGCACCCAGAGTGGACTGAACACCGTCAACCTAAACGAGCTCTACCTATACCAGCAAATTATCCTATGGCTCATTACATGTCTCTGTACCCCAATCTTCATCCATGGTGCTCTCGTCTTCATCCGTCTGTATTGGTTTGAGAAGCGCTTCCAGAATGTGGTCCGGGATGCACGTGCGCTGCGCTCTACCCGCTCGCGCATGGATACCGTGAGCCAGGGGAAGAACAGCCAGGATATAAATCGGGCGGAGCTTGGCGTTAGTGGTCGATCGATAGTAGTGCTTCGCAATGACTCCGGAGACGCACGCGAAAGTCGTCTGCCAGATCCCAGCGCAGTCCAAGCTGATGGATCGTCGGATTCCGAGTCCCCCACGTCCAAGGAGGCCACAAATCAATCCACCCCGAACACCTCGCAAAATGATATTAGGAGTCGGTTCGGACTGGGTAATTTGCGACTGCCGACCCAGCTGAGTCCAGAGCATCACATTGCGTTCGTGGAAAACCAGCGAAAGAATAAGGGTGCTTTGCGCATTCCCAGTCCTCGCGAGTATGACCGTGGTGGTGTCCCGGAGGATTTGGAAGAAGGCGGCGGAGATGAGGGAGAGAATGATCAGACCAACGAGCCGCTTAGTCCTAAATCCCGGAGGCCGAGCTCTGGGTCCTCTGAGGACGACCAGGTTCCTCCTATGGATGGGCCGCATATCACTATTAATGAGCCCGACTTCACTCGGACTCGTACTCGTGGCAATACGTTCGCACGCCTGGATACTCGACCGACCATGCGTGATACAATGACTAAAGATGTGAACGATGCCAACGATGACGACGCTGGGCTGGGCCCGTCTAACACAAGAAATACCGTCCGAGGGATTTGGCGATCTCTGACACATGAAAGAGAGCGTCCCACCCAGCCGTATCTCAGTTGGAACGCCACTGTGGCTCGAAACTCGAATTTCGTTGACTTGACCGAGGAGCAACGTGACGAGTTAGGCGGCATTGAGTATCGTGCTCTCAAAACTCTCGCGGTTGTGCTGATCTCCTATTATGTCGGATTTCATCTTCTTGGCCTTATTAGTCTGATTGGCTGGATCATGACAGAGAACAAATGGGGTGATGTTGTTAGAGCAGACGGTGTTGGACGTCCTTGGTGGGGAATTTTCACTGCTTCCTCGGCTTTCAATGACCTTGGCTTCACTCTCACGCCTGACTCCATGTACTCTTTCCAAACCGCCATCTTTCCCTTGCTTCTTATGGCGTTCTTGATCATCATTGGCAACACGGGTTTCCCATGCATGTTGCGACTGATGATCTGGATCTTATCAAAATTCGCTCGCCAAGGAACTGCTCTCTGGGAAGAGCTTAAGTTCCTTCTTGACCACCCCCGTCGTTGCTTCACCCTTCTATTCCCCCGCAATGCCAGCTGGTGGCTTTTTGCCATCCTCATGGCCTTGAACTGCATCGATGTGATCTTCTTTATCATCCTAGATGTGAGTAGCTTTCTCCCGTCATTTCGCCCCCAAAACTAACCATATACTCCCAGTTAAATGACTCTGCTGTAACAAAATTCCCAGTTGGAATTCGCGTTCTGGACGGCTTCTTCCAAGCAGCAGCAACCCGAACAGCCGGTTTCGGCATCGTCAGCCTATCAGACCTCCACCCTGCAATCCAAGTCTCCTACCTAATCATGATGTACATTTCCGTATTTCCAATCGCTATCTCCATGCGACGAACAAACGTGTACGAAGAAAAGAGTCTAGGAATCTACGGCTCCGCCGACGAAGACAACGACGACGAAAACCAAACGGCACCCTCTTACATCGGCGCCCATTTACGACGTCAACTCAGTTTCGATTTGTGGTACGTTTTCCTCGGGTTGTTCATCATCGCCATTGCCGAAGGAGGCCGCCTTGAAAGCTCAACAGATTACAACTTCCAACTCTTTACTGTACTTTTCGAGGTCGTCTCCGCTTACGGTACTGTCGGACTCTCATTCGGATATCCTGGCGTCGATACATCCTTTTCGGGTCAATTCAACGTCATCTCGAAATTGGTCATTATCGCTATGCAGATCCGTGGTCGGCATCGTGGTTTGCCTTATGCTCTCGATCGTGCTGTCCTTTTACCTTCGGACGCGCTTAATCGGCACGAAGCTGAGGATACGGAACGAAGGATGCGGAGGCGTGCGTCTAATCTTAGTGGTGCTGGGTCGATGGGTCGTCCTTCGAGGACCTTCTCATCGGCCAGACCTGATGCGGCGGCTTCAGGTATGGAATCGCATGATTGGCAGACTAATGGGGATGCACTTACCCATCGCTCGGCGACTATTCGGTCGAATCGTTAGTGGGCTTTCTACTTTAATCTATTGGGCATTTTGTATAATTTAGAGGTCCGGCGTTGTCGGCTTGTCAATTTGGTTGAGTTACTTCCAGGTTGGCTATTTGAACATATTTGAATACACGAACGTATTGGTATTTTTTCCAATGCTGCATTACTTGCATCTGAGTTTATTTATTACCTCCTTTGTTGGGTATTGTATTTAGGTCCTGCTGGATGCGGGTGTCCTGCATTCCTTTCCGGTTGCAGATCAGTCACGCTTCGAGCTCTAAGGCCAAGGATCGACACTATACTCCTATCGTAGGATCTTTCTTGAGATATACGACTATTTATGCGTTACATTTATTGAATATTGTGGCTTGAAGAAATTTTCTTTTCAGCTGTTCATTATTCACCAACGAAATGGGGGTATCTGATATGTAACATTGGACCCAGAAACAGCTTCCATCCTTAAAATATCATAACAAGAAATAAATTTCGACTTGAGATCAGCACTTCGTTGCACATAGTCTCCATCTTCTTTGCTATGACTGAACCGAAGAATTGAATTTGAGAACAAAGTCATGAAAAGAAACACGAAAAAAAGATTGGGCTAGATTGAGAAAAGAACCAAACAAATATTCCATAGATCATAGATCATGTCGTCGTGAAATGTAAATATCAAGAGCGAGCTCATAATTTGCGAAGCAAGCTGCCCTCCGCGAAAGGGTTTTCCGGAGACATATCCAGCATCGGCCGCGTAGCATTGCGATCACCCGTCGCAACACCATGGCCAATGGGTTGTCCTTGGATAGGACTTGCTTTGGGGACATTCGCAAGAAGACTGTTAGGCAAGAACGGAACAGCGGGTGAACTGGGGCTATGGTTTGCAGAATTAGAGTCTGTCTTGGGCTGGGCAGGGCGCACGCTGCGGATGGACTTGGCTCGGTGTCGAGCCTGTGGAATCGGAGGGACCTCGACCGATGGGACTGACGGGCGTCGCCATGCAACTGCTGGCGGGATGGCCATACTGCTAGGTAAGAGGTCAGGGCCTGTGGCTGCGTCGATCAGAGCCATACCGGGCTCGACGGTGACGCCGCGGCCTTTGCGGGTGTGCTGTGGCTGTTCTTGGAAGACCGGCGTCAGGTCGATAAGAGGTTTGCCCTTTTGGCTAAGTGACTTGCTGCGGTCGAGCATGCTGCTGTTCGATGCGGGGGTGTATGCGGGGGGCACAGCCTCACTCAGGCCTGGAGACAAGGCGGCATTTTGCTTTCTCTTTTCATTTTCCTGTCGCTCACGCATGGATCGGTGCCTCTCGGTATAGGCGCGTCCTAGCAGTCCCGAGGGCGAAAAGGTCTCGGCCTCTATTTCTTCGGTACTAATTCCTTGTACTAGCGGTTCATCGTCTTGAGCGTGAATGTTCAATTTCAACATTTCGGGAAACTCGTGCTTGATATTGGGAGCCCGGTGCTGGTCCACTGATAGTCGTACCCTGGAAAGTGGCTCTGCATCACTGGGGATCCTATCCACCAGGGGACCATCATTGAAAGGGTTCGGCTCGGCTCTCCTGGTCATAGTACGTGTTGGGCGAGGCGCTTCATTGCCAGCAGACTGCATGACTTCCGTCGTTTTTTGCATGAGATACCAGCTCCGCCATTGCTGAACAGTTTGGTACCACTGGTCGGCCAACGTCCGGTCATTGGTACAGAAGAAGTGCACAAAATTATCACTCGATAAGAACATGGAAGATTTCTCCTGGCTTTTGATAGCGAAGCAGATTCTCTTGGGGGGCTTGAGTTCTTTGGCAATCGCTCGTGCACTGGGAGAGTAGATATCATAGTCGGACAAGTGACAAATATTCGTGTGGTCTTTCAAGTTTTGTTTCTTCGAGATGAAAATTTGACCATCCGCACGCAAAGTGACATACCGTTTGTCCCATTTATGGCGCCGTTGAGAATGGTAAATGTAAAACGTAGTGTCACCAGGTTGATCGCTTGGAAATTGTGGAGGATTCACTTGTTTGAGGGCATCCATGCCGGAAGGTGGAATGACAATGAGACCGTTGTCGCTATCCCGTGCCCAGGAGTTCATGACATCTCGAACATGCTCATACCGACGCAGGGGCCGCTCCAGACTGAGTTTCTGGAATGATTCACGCAAGATAAATTTCTCTGGGTCAATCTCAGGAAAGTGTTCCGCAGCCGACAAGAGCAAGTCTGAGACGAGGGTGGAAGGGGTGATTGTCAAGGTGACACAACTATCGCTGTATTGCACGCGAACATGACGCTCTCCGGCATTGATAGCTGAGATGGGAGCATCTATTCCAGGAACAATACCTCCTCCTCCCACGCCGATGTAATTTGGTCTTGACTGGTCTTTGTGGGGCTCTTTAGCTCTAGATAGCTTGACTTTCTGGAGTAAAGACTTGCGCTCCCCTGTTACAGGAGGGTTTGAGGTGGGTCGAGCCCCGGGTGTTTCGTGTGTTTGCATCGGCGTTGCCTTCTCTTTGCTTGCATTTGTTGACCGTCTTTTCTGCGGTTGAGGTTGAGAAGACCGCGACCAATATGAATGTTTAGTCTCTACCTGCGCTCCCCCGGTCAACTGCTCCATCGCATCTAGTCTGTGTTTTTCTCGCATGAGCTCCTCGTCTGCAGTGCAAGTAGCGTTCATTTTGCCAGAAAGGTGAGCTTCCTGGACTTGTGCGAGATTCGGAACGGCGGGGGTAGACCCCGAGGTGTTGCTAGCAGAGGGTCGATTGCGCCGGTACCGAGACATACTTCTGGCAATAGACGGATTGGTCTCACTTGACTGGGTGCTTCCATGCCTAGCAGAATGAGCCACTCCTTCATCTTTGATCGCTACCCCACTTCCATGTCCCGTCACAGTATGAGTCCCTTCCCGCGCGGATCGATATCGAGAGGGCTGGCGCGTTGGCTGTGCCGCGACAGTCGCATTGCCCACTTCTATCGCCATCGTAAAGGTGATATCGTCTGACAGGACCCGAGAGATACTGTAGACAGAATCGCAATCCCGAGTCTCTTTTTCTTAATCGCGTGGCATCGAAGGTCCCTTATTAGGGTTGAGCGCTGTGATCGGAGAAGGGTCAGTGCATTGCGACAGAATGCGACAACGACTTTAAGCGAGCACACGAGGGAATTCGAAACCAGGGATGAGACAGTATGCACAAGACAAAAATAGAGAGCGCGACAAGGAATATTTTTCAGTCCGCCAAGAGGTATGGGCCTGAAATAAAATGCGACAACTCTGGAGGATTTGGGCCCCCATCAAACCGCTGGGTTCACAATGTTGCCTTATAGGCAAGCGCATGCCGATCAGGAAATGGGCTGCACAGAATTGGAAAATACCAGTCACATTGCAGAT
The DNA here is from genome assembly GCF_028827895.1 of Penicillium longicatenatum. Lineage (NCBI taxonomy): Eukaryota > Fungi > Ascomycota > Eurotiomycetes > Eurotiales > Aspergillaceae > Penicillium > Penicillium longicatenatum. Next base: position 1,215,250 of record NW_026643120.1, on the reverse strand, counting down.
CACTCACTCAGAGATTCATCAGGGTCGGGTGCGCCTTGGAAGTTGTGGGATTAGGGGAGATGAAAGAGAGGAAAATGTGCGGACGCGGGTAGACGCTCCCGGATCGCGACATTCCTCCTGTGTTCAGAGCCCACGATCGGCAGTAGAAGCACTCTGCAGAAGGAAATTAGAAATAATGAACGTCGCACCAGCCAGGACCCTGAGGGATCCACCGGGTAGCTCCGTTTCTGGTCCACTAAGTGGGGGATCGTCCCTGACTTCCTTCACAGTACCTAAGCAGACGAGCAGATGAGGAGCGGGATTTCGATAGTAAACTTATCCTCACATCTTATAATACTGTCTGTTCATTCAAGCACAGGAATGTGTGCCGTTTCTCCATGTCGAGTCTTCTCGAGTCTCAACATCAGCTAAACAAGCTAAAGCTTATAGGACGCCATCGTGGAACAATAGATGAGAGGAACCAATGAGATGAACTTTGAAATGATCAGTACGAATTGTTAGCTTTTCTGATCTATCTCCTTGTACCTCGTGGACTTGTAGGCTCGAAATTACGAGATGCAAATGTCTCGGCAAACAAAGTTTCAAAATCAGTAGTGCCCACGAGACAATAAATTGGTCTATGCATATCTTTTTGGCTCTTTTTTAGGCATACGAATAGTCCAGTGGTAACACGACCTTCACATCGATCAACGTGAAACGTGGACGAGATTGGCAGGTTGATAGATCATAAAGTTGGGCGACAAAATCCTGTTATTTCTAGTGGCTCATTTGCATTTCATTTTAGGTCTATGTGACCTACAAAAAGGGGTCGTGTTTGGTTTCATTTAGAGACTCGTAGCTGAAAGCCTTTCATACCATTATCCCTACTTCCTGTACGCTCCCAGCTCACGTCGCCTGCTAGGATGTTAGCACCAATCAAAAAGATTCAAGAGTCCAGATCCACTTACCACCAGGTCACAAAGTCCACAGTTCTCACATCAATTCCCAAATCCACAAGTGCCTTAGTAGACAGGTGTGTATCATATGGCCGCTGGGCTCCATTGGGATCATTACCCTGCTTGTTACGGATCATACCAGGCAGCGGGAAACCGAGAACCTCAGCAAGCTTCTCACAGATCTCGTACTTAGTCATACGATCCTCGGAGCTGAACTGCAGGACATGCGGCAACTCCTTCATCCGGTGTTTCTCCTTGATGTACTTGATGACAATGTCTCGGCAGACACGTGCCACATCCTCGGTGTTGGTAGGATAGCGCTGAGCCCAATCGTCCATCTTCACACCGGCATCGGCATCCTGTGCCTTCATGACTGCATCCACCAAACAGTTGACAGCGCTCTCGGAGGTGTCCTTGGCGGTTCCGTAGAGTACCGGGACACGGAGAACAACGCCTAGACCGGTGTCCTTAGTAGCTTCTAGGACTGCAACCTCCCCGTCCCGCTTGAATTGGCCATACATGTTCGGTGGCTTGGTCTCTGCGTCAACTTCGTAGGGCGCCTCGCCCTCCACTCCGGGGAAAACGTAGTCGGTGGAAATGTAGATAAGCAAGGCTCCGCGGGTAGAGCATTGCTCGGCGAGGACACGTGTGGCGTCGACATTGAGCTTGCGTGCTTTCTCGGGGTCCTTTTCACAGAGGTCCGGGGATTTGTTTGCGGCACCTTGTATCCGGCGTTAGCTGCGGGTAAGGCGGGAAATGGAAAGAATAGAGCTCACAATGGATGACAATCTGAGGTCTATTGACCAAGTTTCGGTGTTAGCATGGTCTCCGGACTGTTAAATATCTAGGGAATACGTACTTAACCTCGTCCAGGATATATTTGACCTCTTCTTCCTGCTCAAGGTCCGCTTTCAGGATGGTTGGCGGGGTAGCTCGAGAAAACCCCTGTCCAACTACTAGAACTCCTGAGCGCTGGAAGGTATTGAACACTTGGCGGCCAAGCAGGCCACTGGCTCCTGTTACAAGAACCACGGAAGTCATTTTCGTTATTGTGAGTGGGAAGAGTTGTTCGGTGAGAATTTCCATTTGCTGTAGTGTAGCGGGGCCCTACCATGACGTAACTGACTCAGTTGCTAGGTTTCCTACCGCATCCAGATCTTATCTATTTACTGCATTAGCTTCAATGAACCTAATCTATCCATCTACTGATATATCAAAATCCTAGTCGTAGAATAGATGGGGGCGACTTACCCAGGTACTTTGTAACTCAGGCCTGCCCCGGTGACCAGGTTCCCCCTGCCGATCTCTCATCAAGATAGAGTGCTTCGGACATCTGAAAGCCTTAGATCACACGTAGATTGACAAAACAACTGCTCAGGTAGACTTTAATTAAATGAATGGAACCAGAACCACTGCCTTGAGATCAATTCATAGTAGAAATTGGAACTCTGCTTCTTCAGCAAAATATAGCCGATGTCCACGTGTGCATAGTGTAGTATTACACAGTCCGTGACTTTCAAGGCTAGGAATTACATGGGGTTTTTTTTACACTAAAGCTATAAAAATTGGAAGAAGGTTATAACTCACAAATTCATAGCTTGTATTGATGGGGCCATCGTATTTACGAACCTGGAGCGCAACCGGAACTCAAAAGCCGAAAATCACCGAATTCTTTGCAATTTGTATGGATCATAATTGTTCTACCGTCGATCGCGGGATCTCCACTCTAGAATTTGTTTGACCGGATTATTATCCTCCCCAAAATTTATCTCCGAGTTCGCTCTCTCTCCAACATACCACTCACAACCATGTCTGGTGTTCGGAACCTGTCAGCGGCCCTCCGCCGGGCTCGAGTACCTCGCCCTCGCATCATTGCTCGCCCCATCCTTCCCCAAGCATCATGTGCGACCGTGCTGCGTAGCTTCACCACAAGCTCCACCGCCCGAGCCGACAAGCAGATCAAGTACACCAGCGACGCATACCCCAACGTCAAGCGCGACCCCAAGTTCGCCGAGATCTCTGCTGACGATGTCGCATTCTTCAAGGAGCTCTTGGGCTCCGAATCCGCGGTCATTGATGGCGTCACCACCGATGCAACGGACGACATCGAACCTTTCAACAGCGACTGGATGCGCAAGTATCGGGGCCATACTCGTCTGGTTTTGAAACCTGGCAGCACAGAGCAGACGAGCAAGGTGTTGAAATACTGTAATGACCGGAAATTGGCTGTCGTGCCCCAGGGTGGAAACACAGGTCTGGTCGGTGGTTCCGTCCCCGTCTTCGACGAGATTGTTATCAACACCTCGCGGATGAACAAGATCCGTTCTTTTGACGAGGCTTCTGGAGTGCTTGTTGCCGATGCTGGTGTCATTCTCGAGACGGCTGATCAATACCTGGCTGAGCGCAACCACTTGTTCCCCCTCGACCTGGGTGCCAAGGGCTCCTGCCACATTGGAGGTAATGTTGCGACCAATGCTGGTGGTCTGCGATTGCTGCGCTACGGTAGCTTGCACGGAACTGTGCTGGGTCTCGAGGCGGTCCTGCCGGATGGGACTATCGTTGACGCCCTCTCCACTCTGCGTAAGAACAACACTGGTTACGATCTGAAGCAGCTCTTCATTGGCTCTGAGGGTACAATTGGTATAGTGACTGCTGTCTCCATCATCTGTCCACCGCGTCCCAAGGCTGTCAACGTCGCTTACTTCGGTCTGGAGAGCTTTGAGCAGGTGCAGCAGGCGTATCTGGCCGCCAAGGGTCAGCTGTCGGAGATTCTATCCGCGTTCGAGCTGATGGACGGCCGCAGCCAGGGCTTGGTTATCGAGTCTACTGGTAATAAGCACCCGCTGGAGGGCGATTACCCCTTCTACTGCCTGATCGAGACCAGCGGCTCCAATGCTGAGCACGATATGGCCAAGCTGGAGACATTCTTGGAGAATGTCATGGGAGAGGGCATTGTCGCTGATGGTGTGCTGGCTCAGGACGAGACCCAGTTCCAGGCTCTGTGGCGCTGGCGCGAGGGTATCACCGAGGCTCTGAGTCATCTCGGTGGAACCTACAAGTACGATGTATCGATTCCTTTGTCTGATCTGTACCTGCTTGTTGAGGACACCAAGGCCCGTCTGACCGAGATGGGCTTCGTCGGCGATGATGACTCATTCCCCGTGCGCGCTGTCGTCGGTTACGGTCACATGGGTGACTCCAACCTACACTTGAATGTGTCGGTGCGTCACTACGATAAGGAGGTGGAGAAGGCCATTGAGCCCTGGGTGTATGAGTGGATTCAGAAGCGCAATGGCAGTATCAGTGCTGAGCACGGTCTGGGTGTTGCCAAGCGGGAGTACATCGGCTACAGCCAGAACGAGACTATGGTGAAGTTGATGAAGCAACTCAAGGCTGTGTATGATCCGGTGAGTACTAAATTCCTTAAAAAGCTTACGGGTTGTTTACTGATCCTCCTATTTGTAGAACGGCATCATGAACCCCTACAAGTACATCTAAGGTGGATTGTACGAGCAGTGTTTAGAATTTATGTGAAGCGTATCCATGTACAAAAAAGAATAACATGATCAGTATCGACAAACCGAGTCAAGGAGTAAAATAGTGTCCATAGTTGAGTTTATTGCATCGGACCAGACCCTTGCATCGACGCTAGTCCTGATGGGGGCAAGGCTATCCCCACCTTACTGCCTGACGTGTCAGGTGTCCACCCGGTTGCCATGCGAGACGGAGCTGTTGTTTAGCCTGGACAATGCGCATTGCAGGCTCCACCCCTTAACCATCTTTCTTTCCTGTTGACAAACTTGCTGCTCCAAGCATTCTGGGTGTTTTTGTTACAGCAATCAAGCACAACGACTTTCTCCTGTGCATGATCTCTGTCCACCCGTTGCAGCCCAGTCCCGAGTCGCTAAGTTTAGCCGATCGTCGCAAGAATGGCGGAAGACATGGCGAGTCATTACCAGGTGATGGAGGAGTTGGGAAGTAAGTGCTTGATCTCCAACCATGCCCCCTGTAGGAAATGATGTATTGATCCGTCCTTTGTTTACAGGTGGAAGCTTTGGCACAGTGTACAAGGCAATTGATAAAACCACCGGAGAGATTGTCGCAGTGAAACATGTATGCATCCATTGGTCCGGCGAGTATCAAATCACCTCAATTGACATTCTTTTGCTTTGCAGATCGATCTCGAGTCTAGCGAAGATGATATCCAGGAGATTCAGCAGGAAATTTCGGTCCTAGCCACCTGCGCCAGCGCGTTTGTTACACAGTACAAAGCAAGCTTCCTCAAGGGGCACAAGCTCTGGATTGTGATGGAGTATCTAGGTGGAGGATCGTGTCTGGATCTAGTAAGGGTTATCCCTGGCTCGTCGCATCTGCGATTGCTAACCCAACCGCAGTTAAAACCAGGGGTCTTCAATGAAGCGCATGTCGCAATCGTCTGCCAACAGCTATTACAAGGTCTCGATTACCTCCACAGCGAAGGCAAGATTCATCGGGATGTCAAAGCCGCCAACGTCCTACTCTCGAATACCGGAAAAGTTAAACTGGCCGACTTCGGTGTCGCGGCACAATTGGTCAATATCAAGTCTCAGCGCAATACTTTCGTCGGCACACCCTTCTGGATGGCTCCGGAAGTGATCCAGCAGGCTGGATATGACTTCAAGGCTGACATCTGGTCTTTGGGTATTACTGCGATTGAAATGATCAATGGCGAACCTCCGCATGCCAGCACACACCCTATGAAAGTTCTATTTTTGATTCCGAAGAACCCTGCTCCTCGTCTGGAGGGTAATGATTACAGCTCAACTTTCAAGGACTTTATTGCGCAGTGTTTGACAAAGGACCCTGACCATCGTCCCAGTGCAAAGGAACTTCTGCGCCATAAGTTTATTCGAAACGCAGGAAAGACCGAGGCTCTACAGGAACTTATCCACCGCAAGCAGGACTGGGACGGTGGACGAGGACTGACCAAAGACGTGAAATACTATGCAGAGTCACTGTATGTTATCTTCACCGATGACTGAACGACATCAGCTAACAATGAATTGCAGAAATACCATCACCAAGCTCCCAACTGAAGAAAAAGACGACGATGAAGACTGGGTGTTTGATACCGTCAAGGCTCCCAGCATGTGGGTGCCTAAGGGGACCGACTGGTCTACACTAGACGAAGAATGGGAAGAACAAGATCCTAGTCAACTGATGGAGGATATGCACATCACTCAACCACCTGCACCACCAAAGCATCAAGCCAACTCTACAGTTCGTCGGGCCACGAACGCCGAGCGATCACCATCTGTCCGTCGGGCCAACACCAAGCGCCGCTCAAGCGGTGTGAAGCAACCATTAGGCCTAGATCTCAGCTACGGCAACACTCCATCCACCGTCCGCCAATTCCGCCGTGTCTCAGATCGAGTCCCCGCCAACAACGAGAACGCACAGATCAAGCCCCCGCCCGGATTTGACGAAAACACTAGCCCTAAGCCTCTCTCTACCGACACGATTAGCAAAGAGGGCCAGCTCGGTCGACGCGCCTACAGCAGGGCTGTGGGTCTTTCATGCCAAGAAGTCCTTTCTACAACCGGAGACGGCGAGAAACGCGAAGCAATCTCCCGATTGGCAGAAGCCTGGAGTGACCTCGAGATGGTCGATCCCGAAGGCCTATACCATATCGTCCGCATAATGAACGAGAGACTTCAAGCCGATCCTCGCCTCTCTACTCTCCTCCCAACATCAACCCAGCCAGATTCCCCACAACGTCCACGCCTTGTGCTTGCGCAAAATAACCCTCACCTTAAAAGCCACCACAGACGCCAGTCAAGTGCCGTCGAACCTCGACCCTCATCCCCTCTCGCCAACTTGCCCGGCCAAAATGCATCTGGAATGGAACACACGAAACAATTAACCGACGTTCTATACACCCGCTGGGCAGAAGGCCTCCGCAACCGCTGGGGGATCTAATCAAAAGCATTCCCCCCTCCCCCTCATCTCTACCCTCCTCAACCCTCCACTTTCTCCCTACTTTACCATACATTTGTTTGTATAGACTTGGATATGGTTCTTGTATAAATGTCCGAGTCTGCCCGCTTGCATCTTGGCGTCCATTCTTTCTTGTTTTACGTCTGATGATTTTCGGAGTTGTGGGTGTAGTAATTCTTGGTACATCTATTTTTGTTCCAAAGGAACTTGTGGTTATGCTTTTCTTTTCATCCGTGTCTTGTACCAGTATTGCATCTATTCAATACCCCCGACTCGGCCTCTTCATTATGAACAGCTTTTTTTCCTGGTGTCATTTGTCATTTATCTTTTTTACCCCTTTGTCTCCCCTACCTCTTTATTGTTCTCGGTAAGGGGAAAAGGGTGGAGTATGTACGAGAATCTATGTGAGAATGGAAATATGTCTGGTTCCAAGGATATGTGTGTATGATTTGTATTCAAAATTGTCTGTATGTAGGTCACTATACGTACTGGATTTTCTTTGACGAGTGGGGATTTCCTATTCGGGATGCCGCCGCTTTTATGAGGGCGCTCAGACTCAGGCTCACTGAGTAGTTTTCAGTCTGGGCTCAGGCTCATTGAGCAGCCCGTCATCATCACGTGATAGACCGGTGACGCTCAGTGAGCGCTCAGTGATCATGATTGGCTGCTCACTACCAGCCATACCCGTTGATTACTAAGAGGCATATATTGACCACCCAGTCTACTGCCAGTCTATTCCCGAAGAAGCATATTTTCTCCATTACTGATAGCTGACCCATCAACATTTTGATGGCCCTCAATTACCGCACTGTCTATGCTTCATGAGCTGCTCTATGGCCCATCTCCTCTTTCTAATATTGGAACATAATAACGTAAATCTAAAGCATGCCGTAGTGCTAAATACTAGTCAGCGATAGAAAATCTCTCATTTGTCGAGAATATTGGAATATAAATTCGAGCCGAAGTTCCGCATTTCAGCTCCAGTCGCCTAGCTTTCCCATTTCTTGCCCTACCTTCACCTCACATATCAAATTTGGAAATTTGAAATTCGCTGCGGTAGTGATAGTTATAGGTCAGACGATCTTTCTTATAGATATCAATCAAGCCGCAAAAGAGCAAGGCTAGCGACGACGGACCGACGACGGCTATATCTTCGGCGCTGATGCGAAAGATGATTCCATCAGGAAAAAAGATAAAAGATTGCCAAGAACCAAGGGAATGTACTCGACCGGCTTTGATCTATGGATGGAGTGAGTTGACATAAAATCTTTCCCGAAATTTCTCGCTGAACGACTTGTTAATTTGAATATACGTTCGTTGGAAAGTATGGCTTTGAGGGCTACAAACTGGGACCGAATTGTGCAACCCCAGACCACATGGATTTAAAAGAATTTATTCGCTAGTACATCCACAAGACAAATGGCAGAAAGAATGAGAATGGACGCCCGGTGATGTCGAGTGTCCTCAATTGTGCCGAGAGACTTTTCGGCGGCTTCGAAGAAACAGTGAGTATCACTATTGTAGAAGACGATCGAAGTGAGATATTCAATGTGCGAGAATATATATCAATTGGTTGGTCATGGCAACAATGGCTAATCTGATAGCATCGACACATAGTGGATCAGGAAAACATTAAGGAATTTTTGCAAAGGGCAATAAGGGGCGTGCGATTATAAATCCCGACCAAACTCACAGCGCGAACTGCTGATTCCACAAAAAATGTCGAGGGTCGGCAAGAAGGTTCAAATCAGGGGAAACGGAAATGGATGGTGCCTGCCAGGGTCTGGGGTCCAAGAGCGGGGTCCGGGGAATGACCCACTTTGTAACTGCACGTACGTTCGCGAAAGCGCTTTGCCGGGGAATAATCTGTCTATATCTGACGTATCAGATAAACTCCCAACGTAACAATTACTCAGATTGGTCGTGGCTTATCACTCGTCTTTGCTACTCAGCAGCACAAATTCCCGAAGTTTCCATTGCTGGTAGGAAAATAGGAAGCAAAAAGTATCAAACTCTGGTCATCCAGGAATTGGTGATCAACCTTCAAATCAAGCGGACTTAAAAGCAACACTGTACTATGCTACACAGCCGGCAATTGCAAACGCCGCGTGGCTCATGTGTATACAGTATTTATGCAATACACAACGCCGAAGATTTTACAATATATGTGTAGCCTTCTTTTCCCCCGAATTTAGATTAAATAATCGGCATTTGCAGCAGCCGTTAAGCTGGAGTATTATACGGTATTTATGTAATCTATTGAAAACCGAGGCTCTTCCATCTATTGAGCCATTTCCTACTGCCACCTCAAATAGGAGGCAAATCCTCGTCAGGATTTTCTTTGTAAAACATCTTCAAACTGAAATTATACGCGAAACTATCGGAGCAATATGTTTCTACTGCTCCTTTTTTTGGGGCTCATTACATGTTCGGCCGCCGACCATTTTAAAACTGCATGCTCTGCGCTGCATCAGAATATAAACCTACCGAATGTTATCGTCAACTTTGCCGAGTTTGTCCCGGCCAAGTCTAATGTCTCACTGATTGACAATCCGGCATCATGTGGCGCAAAGTACCAGACACTTTATGGTGGTGACATATGTCGCGTTGCCATGTCGATTACGACATCGAATCAGAGCGGACTCACGGCAGAGATGTGGCTTCCTAGAGACTACACTGGGCGATTCTTGAGCACGGGAAATGGTGGTCTGGCTGGATGTATACACACCTTTCTCGCTTTCAAACACCTTGGATTATTCATTTGCTAATCTAGCGAAAACTAGGTATTAAGTATGATGATATGGCATATGGCACCATGTTAGGCTTCGCTACGGTCGGTGCAAACAATGGCCACAACGGTACTTCGGGTGCAGCATTCCTCAACAACCCCGAAGTTGTGGCAGACTTTGCATACCGCTCCTTGCACACCGGAGTAGTGGTTGGGAAAAAGATCACTACCCAATTCTACCCGGAGGGATACAGAAAGTCATATTATCTCGGCTGCTCTACGGGGGTCGTGAGGGATGGAAGTCTGTCCAAAGATTTCCTCAGGACTTTGATGGCGTGGTCGCTGGCTCACCAGCTTTCAACTTCGTGAATCTCAATTCTTGGGGTCTATTCCTCAATAACATCACCGGCCCCATGGGCTCTCCCACTTCCTTGACTCAGCTCCAATGGACGGCTGTTCAGAAGGAAGTCATTCGGCAGTGCGATGGTATTGATGGTGCTCTGGATGGACTCATTGAAGACCCATCTTTATGTAATCCTATCTTGGAAACGCTCATCTGTACACCTAAATCAAACAGCAGCACCTGCCTTACCGGGACTCAGGCCAACACCGTCCGCCAGGTTCTGAGCCCTTTCTATGGCCCAGATGGTACACTGTACTATCCTCAAATGAATCCCGGAGTTGAGGCAAATTCCTTTGGGCTATATTATAATGGTCTCCCACCTTTATACCCAGCTCAGTGGTACCAAGATGTTGTGCTTAGCAACCCGAACTGGGACTACACTACTTGGACACTCGATGATGCCGCTATTGCTTATGCCCAAAACCCGTTTGACATCGAAACGTACGATGCGAATCTCGCAGAGTTCCAGAATGTTGGTGGCCGGGTTTTGCATTACCATGGCATGCAAGATCCGCTGATTAGCTCCGAGAGCTCAAAGTTGTACTACCGGAAAGTGGCTGAGTCGATGAATTTGGGCCCATCTGAGTTGGATGAGTTTTATCGCTTTTTCACGATAAGTGGAATGTCACATTGCGCCCCAGGCACGGGACCGTCCTACATTGGCCAAGGCATTGGCACATATGTGAGCAGTCACGCGGAAGACAATGTCTTGATGGCAATGGTGAAATGGGTAGAGGAAGGTATTGCACCAGAGACAGTGCGGGGATCGATGATGAAAGAAGACAAGGTGGAGTATCGAAGACGGCATTGTCGGTATCCGAAGCGAAATATATACAAGGGGCCTGGTGGTTATGAGGATGAAAACGCCTGGGAGTGTATCTGAGCTTATGCGGGATTTGAGATTGAAGGTTAGTATTGAATAGGATTCCTGGAGGCCTATATTTACGTGTTTGTCATAGTATAAGGCAATACAGCCATTGAAAGAATAGTAAAAACTTGAGAAAACGTGGAAATAGAAGCTCCGGCGAATGGTTAAGCTTAAGGGTATGTATACCACATTTTAAGATTCAATCCCTAGAATAAATTTCAGACAAAGCCGGATGGAATATTTACTCAGATGTCTATTCCATTGACCCTTCGAAAAATGTTTGAAGCCCTTCTAGCTATCGCAAAATTCTTGAATCGTATAGGCATGCATAGCTCTTACGAAGAAGTACTGCGCCTGGACACAAGCCTCCGCACACCATACAAGATAGTATGCCGCAACAATTATACCCATAGGAAGTACTTTGAAATTCGTTCCTGCGTTTTTAGACTATTCTCTATCGTCTGTTTTAACATTTTGCTGATGTCCGCTAATTGATACAGTAGTATTCGGAATCAGATTTACCCCTACACTCTTTGACTTTCATTCCCGAACCGTAGCTTGAAACACGCTAGTCCAACTTTAGCCATTCCCCAGTAATTCCTATCAGACCATGGTCCCACTACAATGCAGAGCTCCGTGGTGCTACTCTTGCAGATCATGGATGGACTCTCGTTCTTTTTGGTCAATCTTATTGGTCATGGTTTCGTCTGAGTCCTTCTGCAAGTCAATCGCAGCGCCTCGGCTTTGAATATGAGGCAGACCAAATCTTAATTTTTACCTAATTAAGAATCGAGTCCACTATATAAATTATACAACCTCAATAAAGATCCGGCCATAGCGGGTCAACGGGAAATGACCATTATCAGTCCCTTGTAAAATAATCGAGATCTTCTGGCTCGACTTCGCATCAGCGGGAACCTTTACTATCGCCCGGCCATTGTCACCCTCGGTCACTGTCACTCTACCCGGGTATGTCCCCTCTTCATAAAACTGCCACCACGATGTGGCAACCTTGTCGTTATCCGGGTCGCTAACGGCACTGGTCAGGACCACTGTTGACCCAGCACGCGCCTTGACTAACGTTCCGTTCACAATCTTCACCGAAGGTGCATGGTTGGCTTCAGTGTAGTCCGGTGTGAGCGTCCACTGCATACGAGCCGCAAAATCATTTTGAATTGCCCCGGCCCATCGACTTGTAGTGTAGCTGGTGATTTCCGCATTGTTTTGATTGCGCTCACGCTCTACCATTGTCCATAGGTTCGGGGAACTGGTATTCTGTGTAGACCGGCCGCCCCAGCCGCCCAGGCCGGGATTAGCTGGGTCCTGGATACCGGTATTCAGTAGTGGGTTAAAAGCCACATTGTCGCCTTCGGATAAAAATGCGTAGGGTTCGAGTGGTTGGCAGAAGGTCGTAGTCACGGCTTTAGTGATATTGCCGAAAATATCCATCGAATCGCCGGGCATGGTTTGATTGTCGAGCCAGGACCGATATAGCTTGCCGTAGGGTCCTATTTCAATGTTTGCTTTGATCCAGTCTCCTGTGAAGTACATGTTGTCAGTGGGATCGCCGCGGGTATTCCCTTGGCCATTGTTGCAGTTGTAGCCCCAGGTCGCGTATCCGTTTTCCAGCTGCTCGACCCTGATCTGTGGCCATTTGGCAGAAATGTAGTTCGCATATGCTTCGTCCTGAAAGCCACTAGCTAGAATGACGGCTTTTTGAGAGACGGTGGACTGGGTCTGCGCCCACTGCCCTGAGCCCGCGTGTTGCTCCTCAATTGACTTCAGAGCCCTAGCAATCGTATTGGTGCCACCCCATGCCTGCAAGTAAAGCGGCCGAGTGTCATTGTCCAGCAGAAGCGACCGGATGATGTTAGAGCCTTCGGTATCATGATCCATTTCGCCATCAAAATCGATGTTGCCAACCTTGACAAGGGATAACAACTCGACTGGGCTTGGGTAGAACGGATCATGGTTGTTCAAATTAGGCCAAATCTCTGCCCAAGCCTGAATAACTTTGTCCTGGATTGTTCGCGTGCCCGTCCAGCGCCATGTCCACTGTGGGGAGCTGTACTCGCGATCGGATAGGTAGAACTTTGCGCCGTGGCCGTTGCCCGACCAGTGATAGCGACTCGAAGTATAGATAATGCCCTGGGTGTCGAGCTCATTTGTATAAAGCAGATACCGGATTAGTGAGGCCAGGTCGTCTTGCTCCATGTCTGTTGTAACGACTGTACGCGGCATTTCTGATCTGCTGGCGTATGCCTGTGCGGCAGTGACCAACAGGCCAAAAGTAAGCAGACGGTGCATGGAGAGCTGCATCTTGCGTTGTCCTATCTATCTGAAAGACGGATTGGAAGGAAATGGTCCGGTATTTCACAGAACGCTCATCTAACTCAAGAAGTTCGGATAGTTTGGACATACAGTCCCGCGACATGCTGCCCGAGTATATTAAGTGGCTAACCCTACCGTTTTGGGAGCTTATGGGGTTACATTGGCTGGGGTTGAGATCGGCACCCGTGAGGGAATCCACTAAGAGCGCTTCAACTTGCCTTATTTGGATGCGGATGTCGCTTATTAGTGGTCTCAGCTACTGCATTAGGCCACATTTCGGCATTGGTCATTATAAGGCGCATCGAAATAATCGGACAGCTGCTTCAAAAAAACTATTATGTCGTTGACAACCTCCACGTTAATCATAACTTGGTCCTTTCGATTTCTCTTTCGTCCCGCTTGAGTCTAGGTGCCTTATTCAAACTTCGAGCAGCGATATGGCTTATTCGATATTCTCAGGACATCCTCAATGCTAATATCAAGACTTCGTTTCTCGTGATGTTCATTTAGCGACGTCGACTCCTAAGAGATCGCCACTTCTATAGCAACAGGCGAAGTGGCTATAGTAGGCCCAGGAGCAGACTAAATATATAACAACTAATTGATCTTATATTGACGGTGATCTTAGAGAGCCACAGAATCGGGCCCATCAAGGTGCAAACGCCCACGTTAGGAAAGTTTGGGATATTCTAATAAACAATTAAATCAAAGCAGCGACAGTCGGTTCGTATAATAAAAAGGGTATCAACCCACTATCATAAGCTCTACTACTCGACGGATAACATCAAAAGTTAACGGTCTCCTTATAGGAATCGGCTAGGTGCATCTATCTAAATCCATAGTTTTTCAGAATTCAAATAATATTTCGAAGCCTTAGAAACACAAGATTATTTTGGCATTATTATCGAGGAACGTGGTCCTTCTTAAATACTACTTTAATTCTCACATACAGGAGGGTCTATAACTCAGGAGGTAAGCAATAGTTAAGGCGCGCCAAAGCTATAAACGTTTGTTGTGGCACATACAGGCTCCTAGACTAGTACGTAGCAAATTTTAATTGCAATCTCAATTGCGGTAGATACAGTTCCCAGGAATTAGACAATACTTAAGTGAACTACAGTACTTCCTAGGAGCATTCGTAAAGATCAGACTTAAGGGTAGCCAAGAACGGATAAGCAGAGCCAAGTGTTCCTAGGAGCAAAGTGCTAGATAGAAGCTAATAGGCCAAAACTTACTACATATTCTGTTTTATCACATCGTTCATTGTCAAATAAGGATAGTAGGTAGTCAAGTGAGATTGGCCATTCGCCTTTAGGTGGGATGATAAACTTCTTGTTTTGAGTGAGTGGGGCCTTGAGGCGGCGTAGTGAAATTCGTTTTATTGGGGTTGCTCATGCATATAATTGGCCTGCTGCGGAGTGCGCTCAGTGACGAATCACATTACTGCGCAGGCTCAGCGAGCCGGGCCTAAGCAGACTGATCGGCTCACTGAGCAAATTAAATCGGCTCACTGAGTATGAGCATGGCTTATGTAAGACTCACTGATCCGATTACTGAGCCGGAGGCCGTGCTCAGATTTGCTCAGTGAGTAAAAGCGGCGAGAGGGTGAGCACTAATCCGGAAAAGGAAGCCAAAATTGTCAAAGGAAATCCGGTACATAGGTATACGCTTGACTTGGAAATTTTTGTTGGTTATTATCTGCTTGTTCAGTTCATGCGAGTTTTTGGTCCCTAGCTGCCACCCGTAAAAGTGTCCAGATGATTGTTACTCGCATCATCCTCGGCGAACTAAACCTCAATCATAAGGTGTAGCCCAGGAGCCATGAACTTTCGATTTTACTCATTGGAAGATCTTGAAGTAGCATCGCCATGACTGCGGTTATCACTTTGAACGGCAATGCAGGCGTTTCTTCGGCTCTTCGACCAGCTACTCCCTAGGTATTCTTGTTGGCTTCGGCACAAGGTTGGATAATTATAGGTATTTATATTTACTCTAGAACTAGATTGTTGATCCGTGAGTCAAAGCCCAGATTCTCACAAATAATATAAGGTACTTATCAACACCTGTGATCCTCAAAATTTCATCAATGGCGATTTCTGATGGGCATTAACATCCCTTTATGATTTAAATATACGGGAAGCTCATTATTCATTGGGAATTGGGAATTCAGAATGGAAACTGGGTTTCAAATATACGATATGATTATCCAGCATATCTACAGCTAAATTCCAGCTCTTCCGTCTCCCATTCCAGTAACTTTTCAGCAGAAGGTCCGGATGATCAAAGGGAAGTATTCGTTACCAAATGACCAAACACTGTCGCATCAGATTGAAGCCTTCGGCATGTTAGCCTGAAAACTTCTAGATGAAAGCCAGATTATGCACACTCGCCAGCCTATCCGGGCAATCCTCGCCGAGATGGTGGTAGGTCATATAGAGTGAGCTTGTAGATGGCCCTTGAGGTTTCAGGACAAAACGATACCGAGCGTATTGCAATTGAGCACCATGAGTACTGGGGCGAGAAAATTGAGGATGTCAATTTTAGTGGATGTTTTTTTCTACGGTAGCGCGGAATGTGTATCATTTGGAGAGAAAGGAGGAGTAATGGGTGAAAGCATAGCAAAGTAGCGATGAAGACAACTTTAAACAAAGCACGCGCGGTGAGGGAAGCGCTAAACCCAAGCCGACACGCTAAACTGTATTTGGCATTGCAAAAGTGTACTGTACGGAGTCTTTTAGCGCGAAGTGGAGTATACTGGAGTGGATGCTTACTCGACACAAGATGGAGCAATTGGCAAATTAGCAATTTCAAATTTTAGTTCTGTAGAGTCTATATTTAGGGGTTTCTTAAGACCTGATACAATTTCAATCTCCGCCAAAAGCTGGCTGTACGTACCTTAAGTACATATTATATAACCCTGTTGTCCAGACGAGACCTTGACACTATATCAACCAGGCCTACATAGTGTAGCTACTTGTATTTGTGCGAGCATCTCCAGCTCGATTTCATATCCCAAACCCTTGGCTGTTACGCTATGCGTTATACATCGCTATGATCTAATCGCATTGACTAACACGAAGAATGTGCACATGTTCAGATGTCCGACGTGAGACCGGAGAAAATCATCCAATGGCTTTGCTCGTTCGTATCTAGGCAGTCTGAAGTGTCGATCCTCTTTAGCCCCCACAAGTCATTTACCCCTGAGGCTCTATCATAAGCCAGACTACAAAGTTGTGAGGGGGATATTTTGATAGGCAAGTAGAAATTGCAGCACTGCAATAAATACGCAGAATCAAAATAACTGGCTGAAGCGGCCAGTACCTCGGAGCGGCCCCTGAAACACTCGTGGCAAGGATGCGCGGTCCAGGGACCCACTGTGGACTCTCAGGAGAACGGAGACTTCCAGACCTCGACTGTCACCTTTTTCTTCCTCAATCCCTCCTCTGTATATATTTGAATATTTTTCGGTGCTCATATGCCCATATTCCTCCCTACATAACTCTTTCTTTTCTCTCCCTGCTGGCTGGTCCATCATGGAGAGCTCGGGAATGGGCGATCTACTTGGTCCACCGCCGGATGCGTCCCAGACTTCAACCCTCGAATCCCCAACACAGCCGGAGCCTGTATCCGAGCAGTCACACACTCTTTCTCGCTCCTCATCACTCTCGCAGAATAAACGATCGTCACTTCCACCTCGTGCTCACAATACAGCGCGACATGCCAAACGCCTGACCTTAAACCTCCCCATCCATTTCCCTTTGAATCATTCCCCAGCTGCAACCCCGGATAGCGCTGTTGCGTCGCCGTCATCCATGACCCCTGTCACACAGCCGTCAAACCCTGGGCTCCCTGCTCTCCCCCACCGGGACCCCCATCCCGTTTGATGTCGAAGACGATGGCTACGATTTTTTGCGGGCCATCGCTTCTCAGGAACGCAAGGTGATGGAGCTCCGCGAAGAGCTACAGCGGGCGGAAGCAGATTTGTCAACCATCAAGAAACAATGGGCGTTGTCGGAGAAGTCGAGGAAACGCACTGAGATAAGCCATCACGCTGAGCCGATGTTACCACTTCGATCTCCCGATCTGAGTGGGGTAGAGGCCTCGAGTATGAGCTCGCACCGCCGGGAACAAAGCATGAGTTCTGTCGGTAGCTCGGCCATATCTCAAGAGCGAATCAGTCGGGAACTGGATCGGCGGATGAGTATTCGTGCTGCCCCTACAGCTCCTGCAGGCACAACCATTTCCTCCAATGGTCGACGTGTCTTCCAGGGCTCACACACACGCACGTTGTCTCTTCTCTCTCCCGTCACCCTTACCTCTGGCCTGAGCCCCGGTCTGCCTGATCCTGAACGTATTGGTCGGACACCGCGTTCAGCTACTCTTCCATCGGTCGAACGCACGACTACTGGTCCGAGCATGGTAGCACCGATCGACGAGAGTCAAGTACCGGAACATCTGCTTGCCCAGTGGCGTAAAACCCTGCCTCCGCCATCTCGAGAGGCGCTTATGCGAACTGGTAAGCAGATGGCTTCGGATCTGCGTGAAGGTCTGTGGACATTCTTGGAAGACATCCGACAAGCCACCGTGGGCGAAGAAGGTATCAACGGAACCGAATCACGAACGATTTCATCACCGAACTCACTAGCACCACCCAATTCGCGGAAACGCGATTCGCTCGCCAAATCAAGGAGCCGAGAGCGGCTATCAGTTGCGGGGGACAAATCAAGATCTTCATCATCTTCGTCGCGGGGTAGGGGGCCAGCGGCCGAGCCAAGATCCGGTAAAGACTCCAAGCCGGCGGACATCGCCTCTTCGTTCTGGCATGAATTTGGCGTTGATTCACCAGCGCAGAAGTCTCCCGGCGCTCGTCGCAGCCCCTCCGAAAAAGTCGACGACACGACCCCGCGGGGGAGAAGGAATCCGAGCGGCTCGGTCGCCGCTCCGGCAGTCCCGTGGAGGATGATACCGCCGATAATTGGGATGTCTGGGATACTCCGTTGTCCGGAAATAAAACACACACACCCTCGTCTAGTCGGTCGACTGTCGAGTCGAAGCTAGACCAGTCACCCACGACGCAGGGTAGTAGTCCACGAACCAGTGCTAGGTACATTTCGACTTTTTCTGATTTTATATATGACAATCTGGTCATGAGCTGACGCTGACGCTCGATCCGCAGCTTTGGCGAGTGGAATCCTACTTCCGCCCCTCCTGATCCCAGCGTAACCGAAGGCATCCCCTGGCCTGCTATCACCAAGCTGGCACCCTCCAAACTCCAGCGTACTGCTTCCAATCTTATGGCTGAGTGGGAGCGCAGCCTTTCGCCTTCTCCGGAGCGAAAGGACTCGTCCGGCAAAAGCAGCAAGAAGGACTAAGCCTGCTTTGCTTTTCTTTTCATCTTCTTTTCTATGTATATATTCTCCCCCATTTGCTTCTTCGGCCCCATTGATGGGGTCTCCGTTGGGCGATTTGGCACGACACAGCATCCTTGAAATAATGTAGGGCTACGACTGTTGCACCCACGAGAGCGTTGCTTCTTTTCTTCTCTTTCTACAATTTGGAGCGTCTGGTTCTTTTGGTTGGTTTCTTTGACCTTGGCCTCTGCTTGTTTATAAACCTGATAAATAAGAAACCCAAATATCAAATCACCGTTATTAACGAGCTCAGTGAGATTCATTCTGTCAATAATTCAAAACATGATCTAGATCTGTAAACCCGTGCTGGCCGATAGTCACGTGATGAACCGCCACCTTGGTTGATCTGCCGCGCCGCAAAAATAAATTTGCGTGAGTTGCCGCCTCCGCAAGATTCTCCGCGCTCCGTTGGTTCGTGTCCGTCTTCCTTAGGGGATCTAATTACGCTCCAAGTCCTATCGACCCAGGCATCCTCCTCGAAAAGGAAAACCACCAAAACCCCTCACACGATCAACCACCTGAAACAGTCATGAATCCCGCGGGTATGGGTATGGGACAGCCCATGGGCGGCTTGGGAGGAAACCCCAACGCCGGCATGAGCGAGCAAGAACAAGCAATGGTCAAGATGGTACGCTATTTTCTACCAATCTACTCGTCTTCTAACTAACAAACTTGCGCAACAGATGCAAGCCGGTATGGAATCCTGCCCCGTGAAGACAGTCATCTCCGGCACAATGGGTTTTGGTCTCGGTGGTGCATTCGGTCTCTTCATGGCCAGTGTAAGCATTTGCCCCTTCCACCTTAACTACCTTGCAATTCTAATCATATTATGTGATATCCAGATGTCCTACGATTCCACCTTCACCCCGCAAGGACGCGCAATCGCCGATCTCCCCTGGCGCGAGCAGGTCCGCCGCGGTTTCAAGGATATGGGTGCGCGCTCCTGGTCTTCTGCTAAGAACTTCGGTATCGTCGGCGCACTTTACTCCGGAACTGAGTGCTGTATTGAGGGTCTTCGCGCGAAGAATGACTTGACCAACAGCGTTGCGGCTGGTTGTATGACTGGTGGTATCTTGGGTGCGAAGGCTGGCCCGCAAGCAGCTGCTTTTGGTTGTGCGGGTTTTGCGGCTTTTAGTGCTGCCATTGATGCCTATATGCGTATGCCTGAGTCTGATGATTAAGCTTGATCTCGACTCGACTTCGCCTTCGACTACCACCTTCATTCTGTCGGCTGGCTTGTTTCGATACCTTTTGTTTTCGGTCTGTACTTCTTCTTTACGGCACTTTGGCGAATATTTTGGATAGAACGGAAGCATAGAGGGCGTTTGGGTTGCTTTATACTTGTACGATATATTCCTGGCTGTACATAATGCGCGACAAGTTGGTTGCTGGGGATTCGGCATGGGGTCCTCAGGACTGCTTTGTTCTGACTTGATGGATTATCTCCACTTCCAAAAAAGACTGGTTGTTGATTCTTAAATTTGTGCCCAGGTGGGCGATTTCAATATAGTGAAATCGGCTAGTTTGCCATATTCTTTCAAGATTCATTTGATTGCTGTTAAATAGCTCCAGACAACACTTATCTCTTCTTAGACTAACATGATTCTTGTCCTTTTGTTTACGAGCAATAGCTGTTGCTCTTTATTGCCGCTGTTTCCCTTTAGTGGCGTATACCCATACCTCGTAGCGTCCGTTAAACCCTGGCACAGACTCCCAAGGCCTCGATTGTATGTGCATATGCTCGATAGTGCTTATATCACATGATCGAATCGTACTCATGTCTGTCAATTGCCTCAGCCAGTCTCTTGTCCATTGTTTTTAGGTGGAGAACTGGTAAACATGCTTGTAGAGAGCCCCAATTACTAGTTTGCTCTACCATATAAGTTCCAACCACTTTTGATCCTACTTTTTGCTCCCGTTTATTGAGAGATCTCTATAACAGCGGGTTCCGCGGGCTCATCACCTACAAAACCAGGAAATGGCTTGCTCCGTTTGGGCAAAGGTGGCTGCTTTGGCTGAACGGATGGGAGTGCATCTGACCGCGTCGCGGCGGCTAGATGTGTCAAAGGCTCAACTTCGCGTCCGGGAAATTGTTCGACAAATCGAAAGTGAGATTTGGGCAGGTTTGCGGCTGGAATTCATCCCACTTGTCCGATTTTTCCTCTCAGAGTCTCTCCTAGAGAAGAGCTGGAAGATTGTAGGCAAAGCTTTCGGTCCACTTGAGAGCGTTGGCGATCCAATTGTTGTCAGCGGATGGTGGCTGACCTCTATTAAGGTCCCACTAAGATTTCAGCACGCAGAGTTTGGTATGCTACTACAAATGACTTCGGCAGGCAGTCTTGTGGGTCTTCGCTTTCTCCCAATGAGAGCGCTCGGGCTCGGAGCTGGCTGGCAGATGCCCTGCTATGCCGACAACATTGCACGCGAATTCGATATTACACTCGGGAAAAGTGAATCCAAGGTCGGAGGAACTTTTTGTTTGCCTAATATCACGGAAGAGCAAGCTGGGATACCAAGGTTCCCTTGTGTGGTTTTTCTGGCGGGCTCGGGGCCATGTGATCGAGACTCGACGGTGGAGGATAACAAGCCATTCAAAGACCTTGCATGGGGTCTAGCTCGTCATGGAATTGCCTCTATTCGATTCGATAAAGTGACTCGCACCTACCCTAAAGTTTTTCGCAATCGCAAGAATATGACCTTGACAGACGAATATGTCGAACATACAGTCGATGCTATATTGCAGGGCCAGAACCATCCGAATGTCCTTCCTGAGCGAATTTTTGTTCTGGGACATAGCCTTGGTGCAGTGGTTGCTCCCATAGTCGCAGCTATGGAAGCTTCAGTCGCAGGCTGTGTCATCATGGCTGGGCCAGCGGAGCCAATGTATCGATCTTTGATCCGACAGCTTCGCTATATTCAATCGTTGGATGGCCCAGAAGCAGTACTTCTCGGCAAGCGGATTCATGAAGCGCAGGTGCAGGCTGATTTAGCAGATAGCGATCATCTCACGTTGTCAACGCCTGCTAAGCAACTTCCATTTGGGATAGGCCCGTCTTATTGGCTTGACTACCGCAAATTCGACCCCATTGGAACTGCTAGCTCTATGAGGAAGCCTATTCTCATCATGCAGGGTGGCAGGGATTATCAGGTCACCGTACAAGATGATTACAAACAATGGCACACGGCTCTCCACGGAAAACACAATGTTCAATTCCATTTATATGAACAACTAAACCACCTTTTCATTGCGGGAAAATTGCCATCGACACCACTCGAATACAGTGCTCCAGGCAACATAGATGAGCAAGTTATAATCGACCTTGCCAAATGGGTGCATGCAAATGTACTCTAGAAGCAGTCCCATGCCTTGCAAACAGGTCTTACAGAAGGACGTGCACATTTACTTCCGGTTTCTTCTTGTTTGCGATGGCGAATATCGTTTCCTTGCATGTTAGTGCGTGCATGGGCGAATACACATTGAAGCCTTGGTCAGTTTCGCGGTAATGCTTTCTGACTTGCTTAAAGTTTATGTTGTGAAACAGAACTGCAGGTCTTCTCATGCAGCAAGCTTTATCGGGGTTCAAGCTCAGTAACATGAGCGACTCTGATGGCAATGTCAATTTGCTAGCAGACCTGTGCACAACTGCGGGCGGAGACTTGGGCTTTCTTCAACCTGCACGGGTGTTACACTCGTACAACCTATCAAGATGTGTCAGATTCATGAATAGAGATCCGAATACGAATAGGCAGAGCCTTGTTCTTTGCAGCTGTATGATTGTTCAGTCAGTCTGCTTGTTTTAAAGCAATGAATTCTTCATTTTACGTTGTGATTACAGGCGATTTGGCTGGACAGGAATTCTTGGTGGCACGCGCGGTGAAGAAAGGCGTGTAGAGGCTACTCATCTACAAATCTCGTAGCTAGTCTCGCCGAGGGTCTAGACTCGGGTACGGGTAAATTGATGTCACCCGAGTAGCGGTGGAGTTTGTGAACTCGAGTGCAATAAGCAGCAGGTAGCGCATCTGCCGATCTTCGCTTACCTCACCACCCAACCCATTGACTCGGTTAGTTCTACGTCAGATGATAGTGGGAAGGGAACGGGGTCTGTGCCAGTATTAATCCTGTTTTGGCTCACAAAATGATGAGGCAAAAATGCATTCAAGTACACCCTCATCTGCATGGATACCGATGCACTTGTACGATACCAAATACTAGAGGGGAACAAGAGTGCGAAGAATAAAATCTTCCGGATTCAGTTGTAAATACCAGATCATAAATTATATGGGAGAGGAAGTGTGCTCGGCACGCAGAGCCACTTAAAGCTGCAGCAAAAATGTACAACAAGTGTCAAGCAAATACGTAGTTGAGGCCTGTCCTTACGTTACGCTTTGAAAAAAGAATACACTGTAGCGAGTAATCAATTCAACGCATCAAGAGAGGAAGAAGTAGGATAGATAATGGGTCTCTTTCACCAAGTATGTAGGTAAAAAGACCATTAACTGCCAAACAATGAGTCCCTGGCGTACAAAAGACCATCCATCTCAGTTTCCCTCGACCTTCACACAGCGAGTCACCTCCAAGCTGTCCTGTTCAATGTCAGTATCGATGATCATATTTTCCACCTATGGATCAAACTGACTGGCTCTCCTGTCGGTTCAAAGCTGTCGATAAGTCGAGTCTCATAAACCAGCTGTGGATTTCCCAGAGACTTGTCCGGGCCAACCTCACCCAAGAGGCGTTGCTGTTCTTCACGCATTGCTTCAATCTTCTGAGCGACTGATATCTGGACATAATCCCGATAGTCTGGAACTCCCGGGGAAATCACGTTGTCGGCAATGATAGTTGTACCGGGCCCAATAAGTTTGAGCTCCTCGCAGAGTTTCACATCATTGACATAGTGTAACTTGGCATGATCAATAAAGAAGACGTCCACGTGGCCGGTCGAGTGATTCTCGCGAAGCTTTCGAAGCGAGTCCCGGCAGGGGCCCACAACAATCTCCACTACATCATCTAGCTCCGCGAGTTCAATCAGCACCCTGGCTATACCAGCAAACTTTGGGCTTCTCTCAAGACTGAGGTACTTCCTTCCACCAGAACGCTTGACGGCGTTCCCGAATAGAAGGGCAGAGTACCCCACATACCCACCCAGCTCAACCATCAGATCAGGCTCAAGGCTGGGAATCAAATCTTCGGCCACGATCTTGCCTTTTTCATGCCCAACGTTCATCAAAAAGTCTCTGGTCTGACCGTACTCATCAATGGCAGCGAGAATGAGTTTTGGGTTTCCACGCATCTGGTTGTATTCGGGATGAGACTGGATGAATGCGAGAAGCCCTTCCTCTCGCCCATCATCGTGCTAAGTAAATGTAATCATCAGCTATTGATGGATTGTATTCTTTAGATGGGTCAGCAACGAACGAAGATTGTCTCCTCGGGCTTGTAGTATTTGTTTCCCATTTTTGCTTTGGACTTGGTAACTTGAGATTCGTAGAACGATGAAAGATGACCTGTGGAGACCCTGCTTTACGGCCCATCAAGTTTTTGTAGAAGATTCAAAAGGCTGCTGAGCTGTGCTCTATGACCTATGTGAACTCGGTGATCTCTACTTCCCAGCCTTACCAGACAAGACTTTGCCACCGCCGATTCTGGATGCCCTACAGACGTGGTAAGTGTAAATTTCAATACACGCACATCAAAAGAGCAAGATTACAGTTTATGACGTGCGAGTTGCCCAAAAGAAATGAGAGTTTGGCCCGTGAGGTACGCAATCAGACAATCCATGTCATGCGAGATGGCCAAAAGAACTGTATGCACATACCTTGAGGCCAGTTCGGGCAAGAGCATAGTTTGTCTTATGCGAGATGTCACAAGGGAATGAATGATCGACATATTGGAGTCATGCATCACCCTTTCAGGCAGCATTGGGACTCTGACTGGAGAGTGAATGCAGGAGTGCTACAAGGCGTGTTTCTCTCAACAAGTATCCATTGGAGTGAATCAGAAACTAAATGACAGTAAGGTCCTGTCACTGAATACATACCTCCAAAGTACGTCAAGTTTTACCAGTATAATATACGTTATTTTACAGCATGTGGTGGTGGGAATCGTAAGAAAGATTTACTGTTACTTGACGGATCAAAATAGCGAATCAAAATAGAGCAATAAAACATTTGTACCATCTTACTAAATAATGAAGTCCCGGAATGCGGTTTATCTCTGGATGAAAGTACTGAAAATCATTCCTTAATCATCGGTCGCTCTCTCTAGAGCCTCTCTGATCTCCCCATCCCGAATGGCCGTATAAATCCGTGTCACCATTGACCCAATGTTCTTTTTCCGTTCCTCGGTTCCCTCGATACCGGGGTGATCCACGAGTCCACGATGTAGAGGGACCTGAAGCGTCTGCCGAACCCAGATATAAATTTCCTTTGTTGATTTGGCCAAGTAATTTGGCGTAGATGGATTCAAGATGAACTGGTGGCGTGTCTTTTCGTGCTCTTCGGCAAGAATTGACGCTGCTGAAGTATTCCAACTCTTCACAGCTTCGTATAACGACAGACTCGCTTTGTGAGTCATGATAATATTGGTTATACAATTTGTAGAATCGATAGACGAAGCTGTACAGCGTGGTTTAATATCCAACTGGTTGTGAGCAGACCATGACGCCACAAGCTGCGTCCAGACAGCTCTGAAATCATCTTTGATAACAGTACCACTAAACAGGTCGTTGTAAAGAGAAGATAAATGGGGCTCAATAGCTCCCAGAAAGTCTTTCTCCAGGGCTCGGAGATCCAAAGCTTGACAAAGGATGTACAGATGTGCTGCACTCATCGTGTGTAAGATATCGGTTGACTGGCTAGCAAAACGAGCAGCTATCAGAGCAAGGGAGTTCACTGACTGATTGCCCATCTCGGCCACATGGACGTGGGCCGCAACAGGGTTACTGATCAGTGCCAACTCAGAGAAGTATGATGACATGTTGATATCAATTGCCTTGCACGTAAAGGAGATACTTGGATCATCAATACACAGGTTAGGAGATAGCCCCTTGTTCATCGTGGGGTTGATGATCTCGTTGCACTGAGACACCAGAAGTCTGCCAAACATGACGAGGGCCACTCTTGTCTTTTCCATCGCAGATGTGACGGACGCGGCCTGAAAGTTTCCTCCATGATGAAATCGATCCCCTGCCACGTCGATAAGTGGATTATCCGTTGATGAGTTGAGCTCGGTGATGATCTGTTGGTTCGCGAGCGATAGGTCTTCCAGCTGGGGCCCAATCCACTGCGGTGCAGTGCGAAGTGCATATCGATCCTGCACGAGCCCTTGCTGCTTCGCCTGTGTCTTCTGGCTGAACTTTGATCCAGTCAAGAACTTTCTGATGTTGGTAGCTACCTCCGCCTGACCTGGGTGGGGCCGACACTGTGAAATAAATTCATGGTAGTTATCCACAGAGCCCAGGAGCGCTTCAGTTGCCATTGCTGTCAGAAGCTGAACTAGGATAGCGAGCGTGTTTGTATCATGCAATACTAGAGCTGCCGCAGCTGCGCTAGGTGCCGTGCCATTCATTAATCCAAGAGCTTCTTTGGCTCTGAGAGTCAACGGCATGATACCAAGCATTCTCAGGGCGCTCGCAGCATCTATGGTCCTGATGTCACCCTCTTTTGTCTTCATCTGCACCATAGCATCCGAATTACCCTCCACAAGCCCACCAATATATGATAAAGGGCTCAGGTCTCCCGATGCAGAGATGCTTCCTCTCAGAGGAATAATTGGCGTGACTCTGTGATTGAGCGCTTGAAGTACCAGGTCGATGATTTCCATTCTCACTGCAGAGTGACCGCGTAGCAATGAGTTACATCGCAAGACCATTGCGCCACGTACGACGTCATGTGGGAGAGTATGGCTGTCAACACTTGAAGGTGGAACAATCCCTGCTTGGTGATGTTGCAGAAACGCTTTTTGTATGCTCTCAAGTCTTTTGGTTCTGGTGCTGGCATTGCCACCGCAACCAGTGTTGACGCCTGGTAGCATGAGATTCTGAGCAAAGATAATACCGTTGAGAGATCTTACCGTAGATGTCTTCGCCATCTTCCAAGTGCGCGTCCAAGACTTGAATACTCTCCTCGACTCTTTTCGATACCAGATCGGAGTGCTCAAGCGAGACCCTGGCCTCAAATCTAAATACAGTGAGCATGGTTTCTTGAAGCAAGCGATTTGAAATATTACCTAGCTATTAAGACCAGATGCACTAGCCTAAGTGAATTACTTTCTCCATCCAGTGCCACCTCGGCTTTATCTTCTATATGGCTTCGTAGCCATGCCCAGTCCTGTCTCCGCTGTTCAAGAAAAACAGTCATGTTGAATGGATTGGTAATGGATAGCAATGAAGAAAGAATGTTGTTGTGTATCAGGCTTTAGGGCAGCTTTGGTGCAGTCAATGTGAAATGATATGCTTTAATGTAAGTGAACGGCACTGCCTTTTATATTACCGAAGAACCGCCCGTGTAAAAGAATATACGATCCAGTATAGTATTTCTCATACATACCGGCTGTATTTTAATCGTCACGAGATAAACTTCCCCGAATTTCAGATACGAATGATCGACGATGGGTAACCCCTACAGGCCCGCCCGCAGTTTGAAAGACGATTCTGTCTAGAATCTTGATTCAACGCATAATTACGTTATGGTCAACCCAGGTTTCCTACCTCGGAAAGTTCGAATGCATCTGATTCCCAACTGGGAAGGTACCAATGTCGTTCTAAGAAATTTATCTTGATTTGCCAAGTTACATATATTGCCGCGCCCTGTATTGGTGATGACTCTTACTTCCATTCCAGATAGGCATGGATTCTCCGAAAACATTTCTCAGTCATCACTTTGTTCCACAATTAGTATTCTTGGGTTCAATAGCGCCATGAAGCTGGATGTCTTAATCGTCGGCGCTGGTCCGGCGGGGTATGTGTGCTCATGGAACTGCACCGGCAACATTGACTAAGCTTCATATTAGGCTGACGGCCGGGACATGGCTGGCACGAACAGGAGTCAAGGCAATGATCATAGATCACAAGTCATCCAGAACACAAATCGGTCATGCAGATGGGATTGAAGGCCGCACCTTTGAAATCTTTGATAGCTTCGGCATTGGCGAAAAGATCTGGAGCGAAGCTAATCGGACGATCGATCTCTGTCTATGGGTACGTGGTTCAGATGTCTCTCATTCGAGATAAGATGCTGAATGTCCTTTACAGAGTTCTGACGAGCATGGTAAAATCCAACGTGACCAAATCTTAGCAAACACCAACCCTGGGCTTTCTCGGTACCAAGAATCTACTCTTGGCCAAGGTAAAATCGAACAGCACTTGGTGGACCTAATACAGTCTCATGAGAGCGTTGAGATCAAGTGGAGCACCACACCATTAAGCCTGATCATTCGTTCCGATGACACTTCTCATCCTGTGGAGATATTGATTCGTACTAAGACAGCATGTGAAGAGGTGAGGCCAAGTTCAGCGTCGACGAATGAACCTCTATGTCATTGGGGAGTCTATTTGAATGAACACTAATGGGAAGGAATTAGTCAAGCGATGAATTCACCGAGACACGTATAGAAGCAAGATACCTTATTGGATGTGATGGTGCACACAGCTGGGTGCGAACACAACTTGGCCTGAAGCTGAAAGGAGATCACACAAATGAAAGCTGGGGGGTCCTTGACTCGGTCCCAATCACCGATTTTCGTGCGTTGTCAGATAATCCCCGGACATGGCCCTCTGATACTGACATCTGCTGGAGCCGATATCCGGAAGAGATGCATCGTCAAGGCTCAGTGTGGGAGTTTGATGGTAATTCCGCGGGAGCGAGGCCTAGTCCGATGCTATGTTCAGCTGTCGTCGGAGATCGCAAAAATACTCCAGGCGAAGTTTTCCTCACAAACTTTGATCGATGTCATCCGAAGGATTCTGCATCCGTACCATTTTGACACTTCACAGGTAGAATGGTCAACAATATACACAGTATGTGCTCGTCCCAGACAAGACGCATTATTAGCCGCATATTAACATGCCGTATATCTAGGTCGGTCAACGTCTGTGCGACAGATATTCGATGGATAGCCGTGTTTTTCTGGCTGGTGATGCAGTGCATACACATTCACCCAAGGCCGGTCAAGGAATGAACGTGAGCATCCAAGACAGTTATAACCTGGGCTGGAAGCTGGCTTCAGTCATCAAGGGTCGAGCGCACCCAAAGATCCTGAGAACTTATCAACAGGAGCGTCATGCCGTTGGTAAGAGACTAATTGGGTTTGACAAAAGGATGGTTGAAGGTGTGTGTGAGAAGAATACAAAGGTCAACAACGAGGATCATTTAGCACAACATGATTCGCTCAAAGAGACACTTCAGGAGGAGAACACTTCTGCGTCCGGCTTGACTGTCCGATATAAACCTAGTCTCTTGATCACACCAGGATTGAACGTCCAGTCATCAACAATCCGAAAGAATCTTGGGTATCTACTTCCCTTCAGCAGGCCTCACCTGGCGTCCAACATCATTGTCGGGGCTCGGTTTCCGAGCGCCCAGGTTTTATGCCAAAGTGACTCTCGACCATGGCATCTTCAACAAGCTTTGCAAAGTATGGGGCAGTGGCATCTCGTCGTTTTTGGAGGTGACATTTCCGATGCCATTCAAATGGAATGCGTGCAGAAGTTGAACGCAGGAATTGTAAATGAGCAAGGAGTGATCCACAAAATCAACCAAGGGGATGACGTGGTGGGTAAGGTTCATACATACCTTGTTCATTCCGCACCCAGAAACGCGGTTGATTTGATGGACCTGCCAGAAATATTCAGGCCTTTTGACGAGATTAATGGATATGACTATTGGAAAGTATTCGCAGACAATGATCAATACACCGATACTAGGGGAGCCGCCTATGAGTTTTATGGTATTGGAGGTGAAGGTTGCATAGTCCTCCTACGTCCGGATCAGCATGTTTCTTTCGTTGGAAATTTGAACGACTTGGCTTCTGTTGAGGCGATACTAGCCAATATTGGTTTCGAAGACTTAGACGAAGGGCAACAATCGAATGAGAAACCAACCCTAAATGGTTCGCAAAGGGAAGACCAATAATTGGAAAGATTAGTCAGTGCGTGGCCTTCAGCATAAAAAATGATACGAGGCCCAGTCGTCGTATTGAGCCTTAGGCTTACTCATACCTTTTCCCTGAGATTTAGTCGAACAATTTCGAATTTGCATTTTATTTCACGTTACTAGCTGAAATAAACGGGAACAAGAACAAGAATAAATAAACGTAGAGGAATTCCTAGAGGTGAGAATTGCTCCGGGGCCAGGTATCTTCGCCATTAGAAACTGAAGAATTTACATCCATCTTGCATGTATAGTTATCGATGCAGGCCACTGAGCCGCTGTACCGTAACATAGTAACCCACTTTCTGTTTCTCCTTCGGCCCCCATATTAATTTATAGAAAAAATCCCCAAGGTTTCCTTCCTTTGTGTCATCGTGGACAGTATACCTTTTCTTCCTCCAGTCACAAAATCGATCAACTCCATTTTCAAGCAATAGTTCAACCAAGGGAGCAGACCTATGTCTAATGGCCTGTAGCAATAGTGGCCTCATGCGTGCCGGAGGACGCAAGATTGATGGAGCATGAACATCTGCTCCATATTCAACCAAGACAGCAGCTGAGCGGCATCTCCCAACTTGATGGCTGCTTGAAATGGTGTCCTCGGTATAGCTGGAAATGTTCCATTTGGATCAACCCCGTGGCCCAAGATGAATTTCAAGAATGCTGGCCTCTTCTCTTGGGGGCAATCATGAAGAACTGTGAGCAAGAGCCTCTTTTGACCATAATTGGACTTGGCTTTGATGTCAAGTTCGCCGCGGTCAAGCAGGTATTTGGCTGCGTCCACCTGTCCATATTTAACAGTACCTATGAAAGAGTTAAACAATTGGTCATGATATCCGTAGGAGTCACGGTTCTGTTCCAAGCAGTAGTGCATCGAATCTATTTTCCCAACTCTCGATGAGCATAATGTCGCCCGATCTAGGCTATAGGCGTAATAATTGTGGGCTTTTAGGAACTTAGTAGAGAGCTCCGTCGTTTTCAAGTTCCCGGCTCGTGCAGACGTCACGACCGCGCCGGAGTTCAATATACAACCCCATATATGATCTCTTGCTCCGATGGGCCCCCAGCAATTGATTATGGTCCTGATGATATCTTCACTGCCCATTTGTGCAGCAACTTCCATTGGCACAACCTTGAAGCGGACGCTCTGCGTAGTGATCCATATTCCAGTGCTCAGAAATATAGACTCTAGCTCAGCAGCATCACCGTGAATTATGGCACTAGTCATAAGAGCCAAATGGAGAGCGTCGGTTGGAGGTTCCCAGGTGCGTCGCTCCAAATTGCGAGATACTTCTGAGCATGATGCGTGACGATCAGAGTCGAGAATGTCTTGATAACAATCAAACTGCCCATAGAAAAACACATCGATGATTTTATCGATTAGGGCTTCTGTTTCCTTGCGAGTTCGGTTATTTGGCAGATCCAGCATTTCCTGGACATGGCTCGAGAATAGACATGGACGCAGGGTATGACGCTGCACTTTTAGATGAAGATATCGACGTTTTAAAATTGTTGGGAATCTATTCCACCATCTCTGTCCTAATCTCTCACAATTAGGATAGTCTAGGCGGAAGCCGACATCGTCATTTTCGAGAAGCGTTGGATCTTTCGTTATAATGGTCATAATCTCACTGGCGAAAAACCCTAGCAAAGAATTAGAGAACACTCTTCTCCAGTATGGTTTGTATGGCGATCGTACTGCTCAGGAGTCTCATCCGTACAAGCTTTTTGATTGGTATGGATCTAGCGGCCTCTTGGAGGATCATGGCAAGTATCTCCGCCGGGAGATGCATCCTTGTAGTAATCGCGTGGGAGGTTGAGAGTTAGAATAGGTTGCCCCTCACTTGCGGGTTCCAAATGGGCTGAGTGTTGCGAATGGTTCCTTCGAGTCTTGTTTTGCCCATGTGAGTCACGACCTCCAGATTGGTGGCTTGCTTAGTGTTACATGCGTAAGATAACCAGCCGAACAGGGAAATTGAAGTTTGAAGATGGGTATGCTCGTTTCCGAAGTTTCAAACCAGATGCAATAAGCCATGGACTATAATGCACACGTGGCCTGGATGTTGTATTGGACTCTAGGTTCCAGTGTTGTATCGAGAAAGGAAGCCCAAGGCTAGGTTTATTGATTCTACTGTCATTTTGGAGAGATCGACATCTAAGCAACATTCAACTGTCTTGACATAGACCACGTGAATCTTGGAAATCTTGAAGCTAGGAAAACACATTTTATGTTCAGACTAAATCTCTACAGATATCTTGAGTCGGTTTAAGGTAGCACAATGTACTTCTCCAGGTGCTTGGGAATAGAGCTGCGGAGGTTCTTGCTTTCGAGCCAAGTCTTGGAGAACAATCGGTCAGCGTAGCGGTAAGCACCATCACACAGGATGGTCACAACAGTGCTACCCTTGCCCATCTTCTCGGCAACTTCCTTAGCAGCCACCACGTTCAGAGCCGAGCTAGCTCCCAGATAGAGGCCCTCCTCGTCCAGACAGCGGTAGACCATCTCAATGGTTTTCTCATCACTGATGTTCAGGGAACCATCCAGCAGGTCAATGTCAGGCTGGAGATTGTCGGTCACACGGCCCTGGCCAATGCCCTCAGTGATACTGCCACCTGAGCGGTCGACGAGCTTGCCGCCGCTCTGGATGTAGCTGTGCAACACACTGCCCGGCGGGTCAGCCAGGAAGCTCTTAACACGACCGTCGCTGGCTTCCTTCAGATAGCGTGTGATACCAGCGAGCGTACCACCGGTACCGGTAGCGCAGGTAAAGGCATCAATTTTACCGCCAGTTTGCGCCCAAAGCTCCGGTCCAGTTGTCTCGATATGGGCTTGGCGGTTGGCGGTGTTATCGAACTGGTTGGTCCAAACTGCGTTATTCAGAGACTCGGCATGCCTGCGCGCCTGGTGGTTGTAGTTCTCGGGATTATCGAATGCGACGGCAGGGACTGGGTAGACCTCGGCACCCAACAACCGGAGCAAGTCAATCTTTCCCTGAGACTGGGTGTTGGGCATGTAGATCACCAATTTGTAGCCCTTGGACCGACAAACATGCGCAAGGCCAATACCGGTGTTACCGGCAGTGCCCTCGACAACGGTACCGCCAGGCTGAAGCAGTCCCTTCTTCTCGGCATCCTCGACGACAAACAGCGCGGCCCGATCCTTCACACTACCACCAGGGTTTTGGAATTCGGCCTTGCCCAGCACATTACATCCAGTCTCTTCAGAGAGGCGCTTTAATCTGATCAAAGGAGTGTTGCCAATTGCTATATAGACACGCATTTGTAAGCTAATTGCTTCGGAACCCGCAACGGAGCTATTGACCTACCTTCCGTCAGTCCATTGACAACGCCCTGCGCTGTGGACACCCGTGAAGTGTACGCAGGTCGGTTTTCAACAGCAGCACGAACGGCCGTAGTGCCAAAGCGACGAATGCTTTGCCGAAACATCGTGAAGTACAATATGCAACAATGATTAAGCTGCATGTAACCGGGGATTTGGGGTCTCCGATAGCGGGGATGAGTCAGCCACGTTCAAGTCAGGTGACCGCTTATCGTCCCTTCCCCGTTTGGGCTGTTTGTTTACCGCCCGCATTTGCTTTCTTCCTTGCTTCATCTGTGGATGCGCGCCCTGCCATGCGTTTTGTCTCTTGTTAATCGCATCTCCGATAACACATACCCACCATGCCCGGCCGAGTCGCCGCCCGCTCGACCTCCGCGACGACGCGCAGGTCATCACAACAACCTTCTGCGGGGCGTGCCCCCTCAGTGACTCCATCATTTACGATTCCAGATGAACCTGCACTCCCTGAAGCATCTCCCAACCTCCGTCGTGATGTGTGTGCCATTTTTGCAGATGCGCAGCGCTCAACTACAGGCCATCGTAAGCTTGCGGTGCGTTTGCGAAAACTACAAGAAATTTGCAGCGGAATTGCCCAAAAGAACAGGAAGGGCAAGGAGCAAGAACAAGAGGAGATTGTGTTCCCTGAAGAGGAGACGCTACCGGAGAAGGAATTTAACGTGGAAGTTGGTCGATGTATCCTTCGAATTTTGCCCATCAAGAAGTCCGAGCCCGTCGGGGACCGTATCATCCGCTTCATGGACAATTTCCTCGCCCATGCGTCCGAGAAAGACAACGAGTTATTTGCCTCGAGCGCGGATGACGAATATGAGATGCAGACTTCGCCCGAAACCCCGACCTCACGCCTAACCTCGAGCTTGGTCGCCTTGATGGTGCCCCTCCTGGGTGCCAAGGATAAGATGATACGATTCCGCGCCACTCAAATTGTCGCACACATTGTCAACACCCTTGAGTCAATTGATGACGAACTATACCACACTATCCAACAGGGTCTGTTAAAGCGAATCCGCGACAAGGAATCATCAGTCCGTGTGCAGGCTGTTCTAGGCCTTGCACGATTGGCTGGCAACGATGAGGAAGAGGATGGCAACGGCGATAGTTCCACCGCGCTTTTGGAAAAACTTATTGAAATTATGCAAAATGACACCAGCGCCGATGTTCGTAAGAATCTTCTCGCCAACCTCCCACTGGCCCCGGTCACCCTCCCCTATCTTCTCGAACGTGCCCGCGATCTCGACGCAGCAACAAGACGCACCTTATATTCTCGAATTTTGCCTACGCTAGGCGATTTTCGCCACCTGTCCCTATCTATGAGAGAAAAATTACTCCGCTGGGGTCTGCGAGACCGTGATGAAAGCGTTCGGAAAGCAACCGGCAAGCTGTTCTTTGACCGCTGGGTGGAAGATTGTGCCGGTACCAACGCCGGGGAGGAAGCGCCTGCAACTGCCCAACGCACAGCTCCTAAAATCGATGCTCTTCTTGAATTGCTTGAGAGAATCGATGTCGCCAATACTGGCATGGAAAGCGGGATTGCCCATGAAGCGATGCGCAGCTTCTGGGAAGGCCGCGCGGATTACCGAGATGCGATGGTCTTTGATGAACCCTTTTGGGAGTCCCTTACGGCGGAATCCGCCTTCTTACTGCGATCTTTCAATGACTTCTGCCGCGTCGACAACGATGGAAAGTACGAGAGCCTTGCTGAAGAGAAGATGCCGGAAGTCACCGCGCTCGGTTATTACCTCGCCAAATACATGAACGAGCTCTTGCAAAGGAAGAAATTGTCCAAGGAATCCGGGGACGCAAATGATGACGACGCAGTCGAGCAAGAATTCATCGTCGAGCAACTTCTTCACATCGCTATCACCCTGGACTATAGTGATGAAGTTGGTCGGCGGAAAATGTTTGCGCTCCTTCGAGAATCATTGGCTGTGCCAGAGCTTCCGGAAGACTGCACCAAGCTTGCAGTTGAGACGCTCAGATGCGTGTGCGGTCCAGATCGCGCCGGCGAGGGCGAATTCTGCAGTGTCGTGCTCGAAGCTATTGCTGAAGTACACGACACGATTATGACAGAAGATAGCTTTGTTTCCGCGAAGTCAGAGATCAGTGATGATGCCAGCAGCCGCCATCGCTCCGAGACCCCGGGTGAAGAGGAACCGGTTCCATTCAACAAGGAAGAAGCCAAGGCCAAGATCGTTCGAGAGATCGTGGTCAACATGAAGTGTCTTCATATCGCCCAATGCATGCTCCAAAACACCGAGGGTAACCTGCAGCAGAACATGAATCTCGTCACCATGTTGAACAACCTCGTTGTACCTGCCGTTCGAAGCCACGAAGCCCCAATTCGGGAGCGTGGTATTTTGTGCTTAGGTCTCTGCTGTTTGCTTGACAAGGTTGGTCATCTACACCAACAGTGACCGGAAATGAATCATTCGCTAATATACTTTTAGAATCTCGCTGAAGAAAACATGACACTCTTCATCCATTGTTATAGCAAGGGTCATGAGGGCTTGCAAGTCACTGCATTGCAAATCATCTGTGACATGGTTACAACTCACCCTTCACTCCTCGCCCCTATCACTCAATCTGACGGCGAAACCGTGACGACTCCACCCATCCAGAAGCCTTTGCTCAAGGTGTTCTCACGTGCACTGAAAGCGAACTCTCCGCCTAGTGTGCAGTCTGCTGCTGCTACTGCACTTTCGAAACTCTTGCTTACCAACACCTTCACACCATCAGGGTCCAACGTCCCAGCTGCCATTCAAGAATATAACCAAGCTTCCGTTGAGACATTATTACAGTCGCTGGTGGTTGCCTTCTTCCACCCACGCACGAAGGGGAACCCTGCTCTCCGACAGTCGCTTGCATACTTCTTCCCAGTGTACTGCCACTCTCGGCTGGACAATATCCAGCACATGCGGCGTGTTGCAGTGCCGGTGATCCGTGCAGTCATCAATGCTGCCGAGGAACACTATTCTCTTGAGGCGGAAGAAGACAGCGATGGAGAAGTTGATGAGAGTGTTGGAGAGCGCGAAGTCAAGGCGCTCATGACCGGTGTTGTGGGTATGCTGGCTGAATGGACTGATGAACGCCGCGTTGTTGGTCTGGGTGGCGAGCGTGTCTTGATCGGTGGAACAGCCAGCTCAACTGCCTGTGGTTGGGTACACCTTGCGCTGGTCAAGGATATTTTGGAGCGTGTTCTGGGTATCAGTGCTGGACCTAACCGCTGTTCGCGTGAGGAGCGCAAGCTTATCTTCTCCCTTTTGAGCAAGCTTTACGTTTCCGCTCCAACGCTACCTTCTCGCGCTGGATCGCGTGCTCCGGAAGGCGAAGACCAATTCCGAACAAGCGTTCGCAGCGCCACAGCTCTCGAGATTGAGCCCGACAATATCCAACTAGCCCAAGAAGTCAAGGAATTGCTCGATCAAACCATAGAGGAGGGCCTTGCAGCGGAAGCTTCCAGCCGCAATGCTTTAGTCAAGACCAAAAACTCAGTCCTGAAGATCCTTGCTGTTGCCCAGGATGCTCGCGCCGCTAGTGTACGCCCTCGCGCTGGAACGGAGGATCTTGAGAGTGATGCCGGCAGTGTCCGCTCCGCGAGCGTGCGGCGTTCTGTCGAGCCTTCTGGGATTAACCGACGCCATGTTTCTGTAGAACCCAGCATCATGGAAGAGGACGAGGACGAAAATGACAATACCCGAATTCGATCTGGTAGCGTGCGTCCATCTGTCGAGGGCGGTGCTGCTAGCCGAGGCTTGGTCTCCGTGGAGCCTAGTATCATGGAGGAAGATGAGGATGATCATGATACTAGCAGGGGAACGGTGATTAAGGACGAAGTCGATGCTTGATGATTGATCTCAATGGCTGGTATCTTTGGGTGGCGTTTGTTGAGGTTTGATTCCCGGATTTTGTGGTCTTGATTTTGGGGGTTGGGACTGGCTTGAATTACTTGTACATGATCTTATTGATTTCTATCATTCTTTTATACGGAATACCACCGCTTGAACACTTCAACATGAAACCAGATTTATACTTGCCATACACCTAGGGTGCGGCTGGGTTCGCACTACCCATTCAGGAAGGAAGATGGGTTCTCAAGGTTCATTGTTTGAGTCAATAAGGAAACAAAGTATTATCAATCTTATTGGCTATTCAATTTCAGCTGCGTCATTGCCATTAGCCCACCAGGGCATAATAAACTTGTAGGAAAAGTGACTACCTACACCAGTCTTGTCCGATAAATGATAGAAACAACCAGTATGTAACTCCTCCGTAGCATCTATCGTCTATTTACAGTTTGCTATCCCGTGCTAGTCAGATGACATTCTTGAGCGGCTGCGAAGCCAAGTAGCGCCGCAAGTTGTCCGCAATAAACTCAGTACAACCCTCAGGTCTTCCACCAGCCGCATGAGGCGAAATGACCAGATTAGGAGTCTTCCATAACCGACTTGACTCAGGAAGCGGCTCGGTCTTGAATACATCAAGAGCAGCACCCGCAATCTCACCCTGCTCCAGCGCATCCGCCAACGCATCTTCATCAACAGATGTACCCCGACCAACATTAACAAGCCAAGCATGCTTCGGCAACAACTTAAGTCTCTCAGCATTCAGCGCATTATTTGTAGAATCAGACCCAGGCAAAATCATAACAAGTGCATCCGTCTCGGGTAGAAGCTCCTCAAGCTTATCTTCGCCGAAAACCTCAATGCCATTGCGCACGCCGTGGCTGCGAGCGATACCTTTAACCTCAGCACCAAGGCCGGTAAGGTAGGGAGTAAGCTTCTTCGCGATACTACCGAAGCCCCAGATCAACACACGGGAGTTCCGGAGTGTGGTGAAGTCACTGCGGGGAAATGAGCCGCCAAGGTGGCCGGGCCATTTCGACTGGAGTTGATAATCGCGCATTTCAAAGAATCGGCGAGCTCCGGTTAGGAGGAGGCCGAGGGCGTGCTCGGCGACGGGTCCATCGTGTAGACCTACACCAGTCGTGACGATGATCTTTGAACGGTCGAATCCGGCATTTAGCACGTCATTGGGGCCTGCGGCGAGAGATTGGATCCATTTGATGTTCTTCATGCGCTTTGCGGCGTCGGACAGGTTTGAGGCGGCATTGGCCCAGGTCACGAGGATATCGGCGTCAATTAGATCCTCTGGGATTGGGACCTTTACGTCGTAGGGGTGGAGGGTGACTGAGAAGCCTTGGAGGCTTTGGATGTCGAGTTCAACGGAGGTGGGGTAGAGGAGTTTCATGGTGGTTTGTGATTGTAGAGGAATGGATAGGAGGAAGTGTTAGGAGTTTGTTACAGTTTGCGCGAAAATGGTAACTTAGTTAATTTCTGTGATTACCAAGACCCCCACTGATTGACGTATTTTCGCACCAATGGTACCGGTGCTTTTGGGATGAGGAAGGCGTGGGGGTGAAGTCATTGAACCCCGCACTCGGCGATATGAGCGACGCACCGGGAAAGTTCAGTCGCCGACAACTCGGAATTTGTCCGACGGCAGACTTGTGGATTGCCCATCCGATTGAATCTTCAACTTTCAATGCTCCCGATATAAATGGCGTGGTTTCATTCGTGCAGCCTGCATCTTTATTTTGTCCTTATCAATCACCCTTTTATAACTTCCTTTTATAGTTTCACAATACCCCAACTCCTGAGAGTTAGCGGATCAAAATATAGAGCGGTGCTTCTACAAAGGCGCTTAGGGTTGCTCGTCAAGTCTGAATCAATTTGGTCATGTTAGATGAAATGTACAATCACGTGCGAAGTAACACCAGTCAACTTTCTTTGAGGACCACCCTTGTCTTATGACAAACATGCAGGGCATGAGACTATAGACTGTCCCACCATCTCAATCAGTAGCAATATCAAGCAACTTGTGCCAACACAGCCACCGGAGACCAATTATAGATAAACCCAGCGGAGTTCTGCAAGGACATCCGGTAGAGAGCCACCTCTAGTTCAGAGATCGAGAGCTGCAGATTCTGCGCGAGTTGTCTTTTAACATCTTGAATAATCACCCGCAGAGCCATCAAGTAAGTGTTTGTGCAGAGTTGTACCAACTCCGGCTTGAAGAAACCATTTTCCGATTCAATGATCTTGAATTTCTCCTCTCGTAAGCGGTTTGGCAAATCCGATACCCAGCTGTAACATCGCATATGTCAATTCGATAAGCTTAAATGCTGTTGCTTAGATAACG
This sequence comes from Penicillium longicatenatum, assembly GCF_028827895.1. Taxonomy (NCBI): domain Eukaryota; kingdom Fungi; phylum Ascomycota; class Eurotiomycetes; order Eurotiales; family Aspergillaceae; genus Penicillium; species Penicillium longicatenatum. The sequence continues at coordinate 1,175,894 of NW_026643120.1, read as the reverse complement.
TACCCGTAGTCGAGATCAACCTTCGTGAAAAGGTGGTTGATATCTCGTTCAAATTCTTCTGCCTCGGTGCCTTCGATACGTTGGTGGACTAGGTCGGCATCTTCCCATTGGATATATCCACCAGGCTCTACAGGCAACGTGTTAGCTTCAAGAAAGACCTATGTGCTTTTGATTGGCCATACTCAGGAGCTTCTTGGCATGGTTGATTATTCCCGATATGTCACCGTCTCGCAGATTGCTTGCCCACATACGAAGGTGGACAGCATCGTATTGGCCCTCCAGTGATGCAGGAGGATCACTCAAGGAGTCCAGCAGGCTGAGCTTAACGTTCTTGGGCCACAGCTCCTTTTGTGGAAATTGGTCATCGCAAATGTCATACCCATGTAGCTCAACAGTCGGTGGAAGCTGTCTTGCAAGGTCCATTAACCAGACGCTGTTCAAATGTTTGAAATCAGTCTATATTCTGCAGGATGAAAGTAGAAGTAGATACAGGTGATTGGAATATTTAAATCAAAGATACTTACGCTGTTCCAGTCCCAAGCTCCGCAATCTTCGTGTTATCCGTCACTTCAATATCGGGATGCAGCTCATAACCTCTATGGAGTTTCCAAAGCAGGTGCTCTGCATACAGTCTGTGTATGGTTAGCGCTCTGTACGATGTTGTAACTCTCGTCTTTGACGCAATTTCAAGAAGAAGGTCTTTGCTAACCTAACAGAATCTCCAATACTTCGGCCCAAAACGGGGTCATCCTGAGTCATGGTCATCTTTGCTCGGAAAGGTCGAAGGATAGCCTGATAAAAATTTCAGAACCAGAACTTGTTGATTTAGCTTGGTTTTCTATATTTTCCTAGTGCAGCCCCTCTTGAGCCTGGGACTTGGATTTATTTATATGTGTGTTCTCAGTCCGCAAAATTGTTAGAGACTCGAGCTGCACATCGGCTCGGTGAAGGAGAGAAGAGGTATGATCGTTTGGAAGGCCAAAGCTTCGACATCCATGACGTGGTAGTTATCCGTATCGGGATATTTGGACAGATTGATCGTCAGTTCGCATCGGAACATCATTTCATTTTTTGGGGAGTGGGAGCAGAAACAATGTTTCGATAATTGGATCAGAGCCTTTCATTCAAGGTTTCACGAGTGCAGGCGGTATATGCACTCGGGCACACCATCCGGTTTTAGTTGCCAAATAGTGATCTCTGCCAACATCTAAACTCGATAGACCTGTGTCTGTCCAAAAGGAGCGCGACGTGTCTATAAAGAGAACAAGGTTTGGGATTGCTGATTAATTAGAACCATCTGAAGTTTTGTGCTTGGGTCTCTCGGTATATTTTCAACAGGGGATTGATCGGCAATTTACATCTCAATGCATTGCTCTGAACATTCACGTCAACTTGAGCGATGAGGTCATTACGTCAAAAGCCTGCCACGAAAGATGTTCCAAGGCTTGAACTCACCCAAGTTACTTACAAAGATCGTTCTACCTAATAAACCGAGTGCTCTAGATTGTGTACTCTATCTGACTTGTGCGTGTTTCACAGAGATTCCAACCTGCCCAGAAACGTAATTTTGGAAGGATACTATTGCATCGTACTACATGGTATCTTACCTAGATTATCTCTCTCGCCACATCTTCAATTAGGAGTTGATTGAAAATATATGTATGATGCCTTTCTATAGAGATTTACGACTATCGAGACAAGATTTGTAAGTAGCAACGTAAAGGAGCATCCAGGTACATTGCTATGCTGCTATCTCGAGGCCTAAGAGATTAAGCTCCCTTTGATCATGAGAAAGCGAGGACAAGATACTCACAGATCCGAAACCCAAAAAAAACTTTCATGTACGTTCCCATGTCTAGTTTCTTCACAAGCTAGACCGCCGCACTGGAGATAGTCGTCATATTGGCAGAACACTATGACTATGATTATCGCCGTTGCGAATTTCTGATCGAAAAATGCGTCCATCGGCATTTTCTCCGGTACAGGCTTTGCTTCGCTCAAGATGGCGCGGTGATTTGCCACTGAGAGCAAATTGAGACATTCAATCGTCCAGAGGACGCACACTTTGTTGCCTTGACAAAACGATATTGATCTTTCCAAACGTCAATTCGCGTTCATTCCGAGTGATACCGAGCTTCAAACTTTTCTAGGCTTCGCCATATCTGGCTTTGAAGAAGGAAATGAATGAATGGGCCTGTATATCATCCATGATCTACTTGCTTGGTGGGCATCGTTGCGATAAGAACAAGTATTGGGTGGCTGAGAAATAGGAAGCTTGTCGCTGCCGAGAAGATTCTGTGTTAGCCTGTTGTGCAAACTTAGGTGCAAACTTAGAGTACCGATCTGGCAAAGGTTCTTTAGGTATTACCTCCCTTGCGATATGATAGTGACTGATTCCCAGGTCTGGGCCTTGCCGTGATCCAACATCTATAGATGTAGCTCCAATATATTCTTGTATGATATCCGATGCCATAATACCATATAGACGTGGAATGTAGGGATGGAATTCTGGGGTAAAGTTTAATGCTATTTATGGAAGAGAGAATCGGCGAAGTAAAGGGGTAGTGAGACACTACTTTATACTATACCTCTGCCTAGATGATTACGTGCGGCCACATAGGGTCATGCGGCATCATCTATGCTGGGATGTTCGAATTTTGTCAACGAAGTGCTTGTTCGAACATTCCATTACAGTTAACATCCTGAGATAATCCATGACGACGGGCTCCCTCATCTTATTGGTGTGCCCAGCATATCATCTACAGCCCTTGTGATTCACTTGGCGCTGGGCAGATATATATAGACACATTTGAGCGGATCCATCCGTGATCCAACCGAGGATAGCTCTACCTAACTTGATTCGTCTGCTGTACAAGATACAGTAATTGCTACTAGAATGACTTGAATCAATACTGGGTGATTCCATTGGAAGGAGACTGGTGAACCATGGTATTTAGTAATCAGGTACCTGCCACGTGATGTCCAAAGTACTTCCTCGAATCTTTCGGTTTGTCGTCCTACTGGAGCCAAATGGCTCGAGATTCTCAAATTCCCCCCTGAAATGTCCCTCTGACTTGATGATCTCTTGAGAGGAATGTCCGTCGATGTCCGGAGGAACATCTAGACGAGTTGAAAGCATGGGCCCATTCTCGGTGATTCTGACAGGGATCCACTCTTGGTATGCTCGCAAGTTTTTGCCCCAGAGTCCGGAGGCAACTCCCTAGATCTGCAGCGATTTCATGTAGAAATGAATACTCGATGATCGATAGATGAGCAATTTCCGGGAAGTGAGAGACTGTGTAAGATCATTCCCAGTGAGACCTCTTTCATACCAGGGTCTTGGCCAGTTGGGGTTGCACGGCGGGAGTCCGTGGGATGCGAAGAGAAGCGAAAATTCAAAGATTATCAGGGGAATTGAGACGAAGTAAAGTAAGACTCAATTGTAGATAGAATGCGCTATGTTGCTCTTTCCTCGTGGTTGTAGCTTTCTGTAATCTCCCGTGAATCCGAAACTTTTCTTTTCGCGAAACTCCACCTCGAGAAGTTGGCTCTTTTCTTCTCTCTTCCCCCCCCCCCTTTCCTTCTTCTCTTCTTCCCCCGGGTTTCTTCTTTTCTTCTTTACCACGACAACCACTCCCCGGTCGGTCGTGTTTCATTGTCTCCTGCATTCCTTGCAGAGACAATCCCTTTCTCTTCTCCACCCCCCCCTCACTCGGGCTCCCCTGCCGCTCCGTTGGCAGCGACAAGTCAGCGATGGCGGCCGTTACAGCACCCACTCCTAAGCTGGATCGCTACATCGTCATCCACGTTGCAACCACTTGTGATGAGCATGGCGTCTATGTCACCAAGGATTCGGCCGAGGTGATAGAATTGGGATGGATTCTTTTGGACACTAAGACGTGCGAGGAGGTACACACAACCCGCCCCAACATTCTCTACGCCTGCGCCCGCTTCACCCGAACTACCTCCGAGATGGGTAACCCCGGCTTACACTCCTTTCTTCTATAGTTGCACCGAGAGAGTGTCCTCGTCAAGCCCGTTAACACACCCATTACTCCGTTGTGCAGTAAGCTTTTCCTTTCCCACAACCCATGACCGAGGATATGTTGGGGGACCGACAGGCTGACCTAACGATGCAGCGAGCTTGACCACCCTGACCTGGGAACACGTCCGCTCTGCAGGTACCTTCCGCGATGCCATCTCCCGATTCGATGCCTTCGCCCAGGAACACCTCACCAACAAGCACCTCGAGTTTGCCTTTGTGACTTTGGATTCGTGGGATCTGCGTGTGCAGCTGCCCCGCGAGGCCCGAGACAAGGCTGTGGTGCTACCCGCATACCTGCAGCACTCTCGCACCTTTGATCTGCGCACCGAATATCAGCGCTGGCAAACCCACCACCCCGAGTCCTTGCCCTTTGGACCCAGCTCCCTCTCCAACATCTGCGCTGCCTTGGAGGTCGAGCCCGTCCAGTCCTCCGCCCCCATTAAGCACAACCTCCCGTTCCATCTGCAAGCGTTGGCCCCCGCCTCGCCCCGCCGTGCTATGGAGGAGTCCATCACGTTAGCCCGTGTGCTGCGTGGCCTGATTCGCAAGTCGCAGCCGCCCCATGAGCACCCCGAGATTCTTACTCGGCCGATGGATGCACACGCCGATGTCCGGGCTTTCTTGGCGGAACGGAGCAAGGTTCTTCACCTGAGTGGTCTGCCCCACGATACCACTCAGTCGGAATTGGAGAGCTGGTTCACTCAGTTTGGCGGCCGGCCCATCGCCTTCTGGACACTGCGAACTCCGGACCAGCACAAGCCCACTGGCACTGGATTCGCCGTTTTCTCGTCCCACGAGGAGGTGCGTTTGATCAATCATATTCCTCTCATAATGTTTTACTTTTTGCTGACAGTTATTTAGGCTGCTGAGAGCCTGTGCATGAATGGTCGGGCGCTCAACGAGAAGGCAATCGAGGTTTCCCCATCCTCGAGCCGAGTTCTGGACCGGGCCGCAGAGATCCTGACACCTTTCCCCCCATCCAAGAACCGCCCCCGTCCTGGCGACTGGACTTGCCCGTCATGCGGCTTCTCTAACTTTCAGCGCCGAACCGCATGCTTCCGTTGCTCGTTCCCCGCCATGGCCGCTGCACCGGACCCAATGGGTTACGGCTACGGTCACGGTGGCTACGGGCCCCCGTCCATGATGCCTCCTCACATGGGCGGTCATGGTCACGGCATGGGCCACTCGCGTGGTATGGGTGGAAATGGTGGTGTCGTTCCCTTCCGTGCGGGTGATTGGAAGTGTGGCTCAGAGGGATGTGGCTACCACAACTTCGCGAAGAACATCAACTGTCTTCGCTGCGGCGCTCCTCGCTCAGGCGCTGCGGTTGTGGCTGACTCCGCCTTCCCCTCGCCCATGGACCCCCCATCACAATTCGGAATGGGTCCTAACTCCATGGCCAGCACACCGGCTCCAGCTCCATTTGCTTCAACTGCCGGTGGATTTGGTGGATTTAGCCAGCAGTTCGGTGCCCCACCGAACAACTATGCGCTCCCCAACAGCAGCCTTGGCAATGCCCCTGCTGCCTACCCACCGATGGGTCAGGTGAACTCTGGATACGGCTCCTCGAGCACCTCCCACTCTGCCGCCTCATTCGCCAACCCAGCGACCCAGGCAGCATTCACTGGTGCTGATCACGGTGTGCCTTCGACTAGCGCCTCCAACGGTGCTTTCTACGGCACCGAGGGTTCCAGTGACCCCTTCGCCTTCCTGTCCAGCGGGCTTGGCGGTCTCACCGTTTCGGATGACCCTCACTCTCGCCGAAACGGAGCTGGAGCCAACAAGTCTCCTGCTTAAAGCATTTGACTGTACTTAGTACTCTTTTGAAGCCCGACGAACTGGGCGATCACATCACACTTACGTTGTCCATATTGCAACCCTGCATTGTGGCAGGTATATGCGTTGGTTGATATTCGTTGATACGCATTTGTATAAGGGCTTTCTGCGGTTCTGGTGCATCGGGTTGGAAGGAGCAGGCGGGTAAGCGTGTGGTTTGTGGATTTTTCATCACCTCGCCGTCCTGTATTTTGTGGGATGCTTTTTTGGTTTCTTGATAACTTTGTTTTTTCTGTGTCATTTTTCATATTTGGTCGTTGAGCGGTTCCCGCTCCCCCTGGGATTCCATTTTGAAGCTCTCTGGTTTTGGTTTGTTTAATAGTCTTTCGGATGGCAGCGACATAACCGTTGTTTATGTGGGTTTCGGACGCGAACGCATTGTGAGCCTGGGTTGCGCACTCGACCTGCTTTGCATTTTAGATCTTTGGTCCCTTTCTGCGTTGGGTCATGGCAAGCGTCGGAGAATTCACGGTATTGATCTCACGGGTGGGATATACAATGGTTCGGACTCCGTTGGGGGTGTTGGGGGATTTCCTTTTACGCTTGGTTGGCTTTGGTTCAATCTCTGGACTCCATCCGCCAGGCATTTGTGGATGCAACAAAAAAGATTGTTCTGTCTATACTTCTTTTGGATTCTATTTCCTTCGCATATCTTTGTATTTTCTGGTGTAAACCTCCCACTGTGTACACGGGGAGCTTCGATATATAGAATTCGAGCATTCAATATGTAATGATTTCTTCCAGGCCTTCTCAAAGTATTTTACCTTTCATCTTTATACTATACTATGAAAGATGAACTTGGAACGGTGTGTAGTTTTTCGAGAGTTGGGTGTATATTATATGATAGAAGCATATTGCCGGGCATTGAGGAGTTTCGGAGACTCCAATTGATCTCGGGAGGTTCATTCAATGCTGATCACAAAGGAAATGATTCGTACATGAGATTTTTCATTACTTTAATGTCTAGTACAGTATCTTCTGCCGGTGGACGTTGGTGGTTTTCATCTCTGCAACCGCGCGGCAGCGCCAAGGCAACCGTAGGCTTTCGCGTCCACCGCCCGCTGAGGTCCCGTCATTGCTCCCGCAACATCACCAGCTCCCTCTCTCTGCTCAAGACCCTTCTATCTTTGCTTCTTCCACCCTTCTGTCTTGATCTACTGAGGTCATTCATACACCCGGAAGTCTAGAACTAGTTTGATCTTCTCCTTTTTCCGCCACAATGTCCGGTTACGACCGAGCTCTATCAGGTAAGTCAGCTAGCTCCTCATCAGCCAGCTCCCTTGGCCCGTCTTCGATACAAGAATGACCGAGCTAACTCATACCAGTTTTCAGGTATGGATTATTTATCAACATCTGCAGCTCTCGCCGTCATGATCTAACCCCGTTTCAGTCCCGATGGGCACGTCTTCCAGGTTGAGTATGCCATGGAGGCTGTAAAGCGAGGTAAGAGCCTAAATATCCCGCAAACCAGACCATATGCTTTACCCCACCCGCTTTGGCAATCATAATCAGGGGAAGATGATCATGTGCTGATGACTGGGGTACTACAGGAACATGCGCCGTCGGTGTCAAAGGCAAGGACATCGTTGTCCTCGGTTGCGAGAAGCGCTCTGCCCTCAAACTCCAAGATACCCGAATTACACCCTCCAAGATCGCCATGGTCGATGAGCACGTTTGCCTGGCATTCGCTGGCTTGAACGCTGATGCCCGCATCTTGATCGACAAGGCTCGGTTAGAAGCCCAGTCTCACCGTCTGACCGTTGAGGACCCCGTCACCATCGAATATATCACCAAATACATCGCCAGTGTGCAACAGAAATATACACAGAGTGGTGGTGTGCGTCCATTTGGTATTAGTACACTGGTCGTTGGTTTCGACAAGAATGACGGTACACCGCGACTGTACCAGACTGAGCCCTCTGGTATCTACTCAGCTTGGTAGGTGGTTTATGACGAATTTCTTATCAGCGATGTGTGTGCATACATTTCTAACAATTTGCTTTTTCATTTATAGGAAGGCCAATGCCATCGGTCGATCCAGTAAGACGGTTCGGGAATTCCTCGAGCGCAACCACCAGGAGGAAATGGACCGCGAGCAGACTATCCAGCTCACCATCAAGTCATTGCTGGAGGTAGTGCAGACCGGCGCTAAGAACATCGAGGTTGCTATCATGGCTCCTGGCGAGCGTGTCGAGATGCTGCCTGATGACCAAATCGAGGCTTACGTCAAGAGCATTGAGACTGAGAAGCAGGAGGAGGCTGCTAAGAAGAAGACTTCTCGCGGAGGCACTACCACCGCGGCCATTCTGACTCGGCCCGGTGGTGGTGAGTCGGCCGAATAAAGGACATAAGATGCCTGGTCAATTGAAGGGCCGGGTTCTTGATTTGCGTCGATTTACCGTAGCGTTGATCTCCTTTCTTCACGAGAATTCAAAACAACGAAATACCTACTATCAACTTCTTTTCCTTCTCTGTAATGTACAGCATAAAAGAGAATATGCAGGGTATTGATGCTAGGGAACGGTCAAGTCTATCACCGAGGATCAACCCGCTCAAAGGAGATTTAAAAAACAGAGTAGAAAAGCATCATATCGTCAACATCATGAAATTAGAACGCACACCGGAGCTTTCCCTCTCTAGCCAAGACGATCGGAGATATCGCGGAAGGTGAAGATCGATTTTTCTTGATCGGCGCGCACACGCTCGTCCTTGAGCATCCTGTTCAATGATCACAATCAGTAGGTGAAGACATAATTTGTTAAATGGTTGACCGTACCGGCTATCCATGCGTGCATCGTCACCTTCCACGTGCAAGTTCGCTTGTGGTGTCAAGGCCTCGAGAACGAAATGGTTGTCACAGTGGGGGCAGTACTCGTCACTGAAGAAAATGGCGGAGTTAGTCTTCGATCTTTGCAATATGGGATGCTCGAACATACTTCTCCTCAAACTCAGCGGCATCCTTGCGGAAACATTTCTTGCATTTCTTGCACGCGAACACCTATCCCACAGGCATTAGTATCTGTAGAGCTGCGGCCCAATGGTCAGGGGAGACCGGGACCATACCATTTCTTGCGCCTTCTGCAGCGCATGTGTTTCCTGTTCTTGGTGACATTCGGCACAGTCAAACCACTTGCGACCTGGGAAGGAGTATTTGGTGAGCTTTATGTCGAAATAGTGGGGATTCATTACGCGTACAGCAAGCAGAGCGAATAGACACTTGGGCGTTGAGGATGTGTTTACTGTAAAGTGGGGTGTTAGTTCATGGGTTTTACGCCTGATGTGAAGGCGACAGCAACTCTGAAGTCAGCCGCATGGCTGGGAGCCTTACCACATGGTGTTAAGGGCGTTATTGTGCAGGTGTCAAAGACAATGCGGCTCGAGAAAGAAGAAGGTTGCGCAGGAACCGGTTGATCTGCCACTCCCGTGATCCTCCACTTTCCTCCCCGCCACAACCATTTCACCGTTTCTCTCCTTTTACTACTCCTATGACCCAGTGAGAAAGGCCAACTTGTTTTGTTTTCTCGGCCTTTGTGCCGCTTACAATCTGTTGTTTCCCCGTCTTTCTCCTGGCTCTCTAATCGCATCCCTGGTCCTCTCCAATTCATCCCCGCGAAAGCCTCATACGCCATTATTCCACATCCGCCCCGGCAAGAACCCTAGGCACCAACGGCCAACGCTTATGATCGATCCTCCCAGCTGGTCTCGGCGACGGATCTGTGTTTATGGAAATGGAGGGAAACTCCAAGGGGCCGGAGAACCCTGATAGTGCTCCCATTGTATGTTTTCGCATCTTGCTAATGGGCCACGCGGCAGGCTAACGTAACAACAGAGACCGGTTTCCTCCCTATTGTCCCACTTTGAGGGTCTTTCGCATCGCAAAACAAAATCGACAGTCGGGCCTCTTCCCCATGAATCCTCAAACCGTTTCCTAAGGACCCCCGAACCTGGCGAAGAGCCTCGGTCTTCAACCCGCGCTTCCTTGGACCTACCCCGGCCAGACTCGCACTGGAACACGCCTGGTGATGAGAGGCTGGGTCGTCTCAACGACCAATACCAATCCAATGGCCAGCCATTTCGGCCTCGTGGATCGCCTGGAAGTCAAAGCCAACATGGCCGGCCCATCTCTATGAACTTCCAGCATTCGTCATCGTCGCAACTCCCGCCTACTTTGGCTGTTCATGCTCCTCAATCGCCACCACGCAGTCAGCAAAGAGAAATTCGATCGCCTAGTCAAGATAATAATAGGAGTGCTCGGGGCTATATCCACCGCTCCAGGGAATCTTTATCTGCGGGTGTTTCCCCCGCCCCCGCTGGTCGACCGATTACTCCGACAAAACTTGGATCTTCTGTTCCGACGACAGAGACAATGCATAGACTGACACCTAGTTTATCCACTGTGAATGGACATGGAAGTCCATTGGATCGGAAACTTAAAAGCGCCTCACTGCCACCACCGGCGAACCGGGCAGAGAAGCCCAAAATTCCGGCAAAGCCCGCTATGTTTTCCCACCCGGATACAAACACTTTGGCTCCACAACCTGAGAAGGTATCTTCCGATGACCTTGTATCACCATTCAATACTCCTCCGAGTAGCCCAGAAAAAATTACATCTAAGCCGTCCTCTGCTACGAAACCTGCACCACGACTCTCCCCTGCAAGGCCGTCAGCGGAACCTTATACTCGCCGCTCGTTCGATGGACGACTTCAGGGCCAAACTCTGAATTCCAAATATGATCCAAGGGAAGCGAACTTCGCCCGCTCTCGTCCGGTTCCCGAGCCCAGTCGAGCCACAAAGCCATTGATGGTTCAAATTCCATCCACGTCTTCTACCTACCTTGACCCCTCAACGGCTCCACCTCTGTCCGCACAAAGAGCTCGCGCTAGCGATGTACCCTATGATCGACCTGGCCTTCCTCCCAGACCAACTTCTGCTCACCCATATCGAAGGGGGCCTTCGCCATCACGAGGGTTTCCACAACCTGTGGCCAAGCCGGCCCAAGTGGCGCCAGTTCCTCGTGCTGCACCTTCTTATCATCATAATTCTGAACCCCAGACCCCGCGTATCCCTCAACGTCAACCATCTTTGCCTCGTGAATCCTCGCTTCCAGAACGTCGAGTGGTGCGGACCGATACCGAAGAAGAAGAAATGATGGCTGACGAGCCCGCAATCTCACGGACTGATTATCCCGATGCCTCGCAAGCAAATCGACGACCTCCACTTCTCAAAACTGGCCCGATAGATATCCCCACCAAATACGACACTCGCTTGATTGACGTGTGCGGCAAGTATGTTTGCACCACTGGGTATATAACTCGTGTTTGGGATCTCACTACCGGTGAGCAAGTCATGAGTCTAAGTCATGGAGAGACCGTGAAGTGCCTATCAATCGCTTTCAAGCCAGGAAACTCGCTTGAGGAGGAAGGTCAACGCTTTTGGGTCGGTACCAGTGCTGGTGACTTACATGAAATCGATATCCTATCGCGATGCATCGTGGCCACTCGCGCCTATCCATCTCGTCGAGAGGTCATCCAGATTCTACGCCACAAGAAGGAAATGTGGACTTTAGACGATGAAGGTCGACTGCTGGTATGGATGCCAGATGAAACTGGCACGCCAAACCTGCATTATAGCTATCATAGCCCCCACGAACGAGTAGCACGGGGACACACTTTCTCCATAGTCGTGGATGATAAACTCTTGTTGGCGACTGGCAAGGATGTTCACATCTATCGACCGAGCGCCCGAGATGATAGTTCATTCAAACTTTTCAAACGGCCCATTGGCCAGCAGCACTCGGGTGACGTAACCTCTGGTGCCTATAGCACTAAGGATGGCGGCCGAGTTTACTTGGGCCACGCGGACGGCAAAGTAACTGTCTACTCTGCTACCGACTTCTCTTGCTTGGCAGTAGTTAATGTCAGCGTATACAAGATCAACTGTCTTGGTTTTGTTGGTGACTATTTATGGGCAGCTTATAAAACGGGTATGATGTACGTCTACGACGTTAGGACCAATCCGTGGACTGTGAAGAAGGACTGGCGGGCCCATGACAGTCCTGTTTCTGCGTTTGTGCTAGACACGAGCAGTGTTTGGACGATGAATCGTTTGCAAGTAACCTCACTTGGTACTGACAATTGCATTCGGCTCTGGGATGGCATGCTGGAGGATGATTGGCTAGGTAAGCACCATTGATGAATGCTTGAATGGACTTTCTGTTCTAACAATAGCAGATGCTCGAATGGACCACAGAGATGTAGAGTTTTGCACGTTCAGGGAAGTCAAAACCGTTGTTCTTACATGGAATGCTGGTGCTGCTACTCCTGGCAGCGTGCGTACATCCGAATTCATTAAAGATGCGCTTCGTCCAGACGACCCCCCAGATATCGTGGTGTTTGGCTTTCAAGAATTGGTGGACCTTGAAAACAAGAAGATTACAGCTAGTGGGTACCAACGATTCCATTTTTCTTGCTATCTTACTAACGTTGACTCCAGAGAGCTTGTTGCTTGGTAGTAAGAAGAAAGAGAACGGTGAGAAGGAGCACATGAGCCGGCAATATCGAGTCTGGGTAGATCATTTGACCCGAACTCTCCATGAGTGCATGCCTCTCGAAGAATCTTATGTTCTTCTTCACACTTCCAACATGGTTGGACTCTTTACCTGTATCTTTGTCAAGCACAAGGAGCGACTCAATATCAAGAGCGTTTGCGCATCTGAGATTAAGCGGGGAATGGGTGGAATGCACGGTAATAAGGTCAGTGCAGTGAATTTCTGTTCGAAAGGTGCAAGGTGTCTAACCAATTATTCTAGGGCGCTCTCATCTGTCGTTTCGTCCTAGACGATAGCTCCATGTGCTTTGTTAACTGCCATCTTGCCGCCGGTCAAACGCAGACCGCGCACCGTAACAACGATATCGCAGCCATTCTTGAAGCTGAATGCTTACCTGTGGAGAGCAGTCCCACAGCGCGATGCGATCAGTACGCAAGCGGTGGTGACGGTTCCATGATCATGGATCACGAAGTTTGCATCCTAAATGGAGATCTAAACTACCGAATCGATTCCATCCCCCGCCATGTCATCATCAATGCCATCCGCCAAAATAACCTCACCAAGCTTCTCGAGCGCGACCAGCTCCTAGCTTCCCGACGAAAAAACCCGGGCTTCCGACTCCGCAGCTTCATCGAATCACCCATCACATTTGCACCAACCTATAAATACGACGTCGGCTCCGATGAATACGACTCAAGTGAGAAGAAACGCTCTCCCGCCTGGTGCGATCGCGTTCTCTACCGCGGCTCCGGCCGCGTCAAACAGCTCGACTACCGTCGCCTCGAGGTCCGAGCCTCTGATCACCGACCCGTCTGTGCGAGCTTCAAGGTTCGTGTGAAGACGGTGCTGTCTCACGAACGGGCCGCGGTTTGGGAGACGTGTCAGCAGGAATTTCAGGATGAGAAACGGAGGCTTGCTTCTGAAGCTAGCATTGAATATCTCATCACTGTCCTCGGCACAGATGCTCGTCAAGCTCGCGCCTTGATCTTGGGCACAGGCAAAAAATAATCATACATAAAGAGTTGAGCACAGGCATTGCGTGGTATAAATCCTATAAGAGGTTTCTACTGTATGTGTATGAGTAACGATTTCACGATAGACAATGTATCATGACGATTGCGGCTGTACCTGGTGTCGAAGAAACCAATTTTGTAAATCTAAATCTTTAGCATGTTCGTCTCGTGCGGTCTCTGGCGTTGTGAGCTGAATGCCGACACGGGATTCTAGCAGATTTGGTCATTGAAACACCCGAGTTATGACTGTCTAAGCCTTGAACTAAATCTTAGTGCATTTCTTGCCATAGTGGAGTTTGGCCCACTCGGCTTTATACTTTAAATACGGCAACGATGATTGGCTTCTGCATATCTAAGCGGGTCCTCAATGCGGCTGCTTGAATGTGCTCGACAACAACCCTCGACCGCTTGTACGCCGTATCTGCCCGCAAGGCTAAACAGATCTGGATCAAGGAACTTGATGGAGGCTGATCTGTTATGCTTCGAGGCCGCTGGATGTAGAAAATTGATTCTCCGAGATCGAATTGATTTTGGAACATATATCTCGTAAAATCTAGAAGGGGAGTGTTGGAAACAACTAGAAGTCAATCCATCTTTAGGAAGCATCGAGGTCATTGCTGGTACTGTACCAAGACTAAAACTACCCAGAGGCCTCCTCGGGAAGATTATTCTGTATTTAAGCACACATATTTCTTTAGTACACAGGAAGGCTCCAAGCATTCAAATCCCAGTGCCAAGTATCAATCGAAGTCTGATCATATACACATTCGAACTTGGCGCCCTTATTAGTCCACAAAGGACGAAGAGGCCAAGCGCAAAGCTCCCAGCTCTTCCCCTCCTCAGAGCCCTGCAAGACAGTAGCAGGAAGAGTAGACGGGGTCACTCCCTTCTCAACCCAGTTGATGAGCACTTGCAGGGTAGTCTGTGGGAAAGGACCGTTCGTCTGATCAGTACTCGGCGAGCAGTGACCAGCACCGGGAATCAGGTACAGCCGGTACCACTCGTTGAGCTTGGCAGCACTGGCAGTGTAGGATAAATGTGGATACATGACACTACGGACAGATTCCCAGTAGCGCACGGATGATGCGGCCGGAACACTGAAGTCGGACTCTCCATGGACGTGGAGAATTTTACCTCCTGCACCATGGTAGGTTGAAAGATCAGGTCAGGTGGTCTGCAAAACACTATCGTACCTCTGCCATCCTTCGTAGATCCAGCTTTTCAGCGTATCTTCGGTGACTCCATCGAGTGACAATGACTCGCTGTCGATCAAGTCCAGATAACGGTCAATCCAGTCTGCACCAATTCCGCTAACACTCAGCTCCCAAGAATCGGTCGTGGAGTTGTAGGCAGTTGCGGCGTCAGACCAGGTTGCCGACGGCTGGTAAGAAAGATAGACTTGTTTGCCATTGCTATCCTTCATACCGCCGATAATAGCCTTGGCCAGTGCCACGCCTTCGGCAGTAACCTTGCCACTCTGAGCGGGTGTTGAAGATGCCTGTCTCTTCCCATAGCCGCCAGAGCTAGCTGTAGCGGCACAGTAATACTCCTCTCCAACAGCCTTGTCAAGATCATAGTGAATCTTGCAAAGATCCGTGCGAGAAACGACGCCGTCGGTGATTCCGTCCAGTGGGTCACAGGCAGCAATGGACAGGTTGAGGATCTTGGTCAGCTCACAGGGTGGCGGGTAGTAATCCAAGTTCTTCATAGCCATATCAAACCAGAGATGCTGGACTTGTTGGAACGCGTATCGGAAAGCGGGAGCACCGACAACGGCACCATCCCAGTCATCATAACGCTGGATCTGACTCCATCCTTCGCGACCACCCTCCGAGCAGGCCTGGTAGTAGGCATACAATTTCTTGCTCTCGGCCATAGCACCGTTAATCATCACCAACCCGGCCCCTGTGTTTAGCGCTCGATTCCCTTAGCTTCCAACAGCGCCCAAAACGACGCCGAAAATAGCTCCCCTCCGCAGTGCCATCCAGGTGCCCTCCCTCGTTGCCCTGCCCGGCGGGGCGCTTATAAGATGCTCCTTATCTCCCCTCCCTCGATCTCCTCACAATTCTCCAGTTCTCTTCTCGTCTCCTACCCCTCACCTCCAAGCCGGCCTAGCCAACCTTGCTGCGTGTGTCTCCAGATTCGACCCCTGCTCACTTACCTTGGATTTCCGAAATGGCAAGTCCCCTCGTTCGATCGGCTCAGAGTGAGGAGCACGAGTACTGGACCGATCCCATCCTTTGCGAGGAGACTCGAGCCAGGCTCGAACAATCCCGCAGCGCCGGATGGCTACCTCCAAATTTCAAACCCAACACCTTGAAAGATATCGCCGTCGTAGAGCGCTACTGGCGAAAGTGAGTGCGGATATTCTCCAGATAAGGCGTTGTGGGTAGCGAATAACCTCTGAGAATAATAGGTTTTGCATTCAGTCGAATGAAGACTACGTGGACTACCTTCTTCGAGAGGACCAAGCGATCTATATGAATTTTTTCGACTGGATATTCAGAACATCACGAAAGAGGGGACTCCAGACTTAGGATGAGTACTGGCGCCGCCTTTGTCAGTACTTCGAGCTGTTTTCCCGTCGCCGCGTCGGCGATAACGCCCATAAACAGATGAGACGGGTACGAGCATTCCTCTTGTGCTAAGGAAGGCCAAGCTAATCGCGACATAGTATCTCGAGGGGCCTTTCCCGGCCGAGCGCAAAATCCCCCGACGAACCAAGGACAAGAACACTCTGGATGTAGATGTCTTCTGTGTGATCTACCGGCATCACTGGGTCCATTCGCGGTTCTTTCGACATGGAAGTATGGTCGTCCAATTTGCTACAGTACAGCTATGGTCTGCTATTACCGGGACTCGCCCCGGCGTCTTGCTGTCACAGAATATTTCTCTGCCTGGTGATCCGTCGTCTCTGGGCAAGCGCAAACGAGCTCATGCCTTCCAAAGTGATCTTCCGAAGTACATATCTATGAAAGACCTTCCCGAATCTGTCTGCTATCGCGATATTGAACTTTTCTACCTGAAACACCGTCAGAGCAAACGTGATGTTCTCTGTGCCATCATAGAGTTTCGTAATCTAAAAGGTCGACCGGAGGGTGCTGATGGGTAGGAGAACCCCTCTTCCACATATTCATGTGCTACAAATGAAATGCTGATGGTCACACTAGAACCAGATTTTTCATGCATGGTGATTACCAACTAGTATATTGCCCTATTGCTCAAATAGTCTCGTTTGCTTTCCGCGATGGAGCGTTTGTCAATTCTGATCTCACACCTGAGCTTATTTGGCGGCTGCGAGATCCCAAACATCAATCCTCCCTTCCCCTCCGTTGGAAGCCCGAAGTCCCCAATACACCTCTCTTGCGACGCTTTGAGCGCACTCCGTATGGTTATGAACTTCATGGCTCTCTAGCGATGACTTACGAATCAAGTCGGCAGGCTCTAAAAGAACTGGGTCGAGATGCTAGATTTGAAGACGACATCGGACATTACAATTTTCGCCGTTGGACGGCAAACGAAGTTAATCGTAAGTTATTCGCGCATTAAATTGACGAAAACCACAACATCGTAGAAACAAGAAGTTCCACCGAGGCTAATAAGCAGAATTAGGCAATTTCACCAGTCAGGAGCGGCAAAGAGTGCTTGGTCAGTCTGGCGACGCTGTTTTTGAAAAGCATTACCAATCACAATTTATTGGACGCGATCTCCAGGATGTTGTTCTTCTTCGACCGTCTCAGGAAGGGTTACTACGCTCTGCCGGGAGTATGCTCAGGAAAAGGGATCTTAATGCTCCATCCGAGCTCACCGAAACGCATAAACGTGCTATTTGTCAACCATACGGATATTCTGCAGCTTCGACGAGAGAAGAGAGAACTCAGAGCCGAGATGATATCCTTGGCAGGTAGTATCAAAAATACCCGAGAGCCCTTCCCGCATCTCTACCAAAAGCATGAGAATGTCACAAAAGATATCTCTAAACTCCGAAAGAGGCTAGCAACTGACACGAGAGAGGCAGCTAGGAAAGACCATTTCCAAAATGCGCCCGTACTAGAAGTGGACAGACAGATAAAGCAACTTCTTGGCGAGTTCGATGAAGTCTCTGACGATGAAAACACTGATAATGAAAGCTGGGAACTCCCTGTTCCTGATTACGTATTTGCCGAACGGGCTCGCTTGGTGGAAAACTTCTATGGGCCCGATGCAGAGAATTTTGACGAGGACAAACTACTCGCTCGACGCATCCAGGTTACCAAGGACATGGTTGCGCTGATGCAGTTGAACGAGCCGAGCAGGCGTGGAAATCGAGTCAATTGGGATGTTGATGATGAATATGAATTGCTCGATCAGTCAGAAATATTGCTGTGCCTCGAAGAAGACACTATGGAATGTCCAACGAATATATGCATCATTTGCTGTGGTCTATCTCGCCAATCATCATCGAATTCTCCTCCGCATAAATTCCCCCACCACCGACAGGACTCTCTTCGTCGCCACTTAATTGACATGCATCCGGCCCATGCGCGCAACGGAATAAGCTGCAATTGGGAAAGCTGTCGCAACGTCCCTCAGTTCAGCGATATCACCAAATTTTTGGCCCATGCTTCTACTGAACATTCATATGATATCAAACTCAAATTGTGTCATCTCCCACAGATATCACCAACTAGCTGCAGCGACGTTTCATCTAGGGAAGTGTCTTTCGAGATGGAGAATCGACAAATGACCGAGACTCCCGCCTCGTCTATCGACCTCGAGCTGAAAAATATCGATCCGCGCCTTTTGGAGGCACCCCCTCTTCCCATAACGATGGCTTTGCCGAATCCATCAGATACTGAACTCCTCTCTTGCTCTGGCGGATCACCATCTAAAGATCTTTCTCCCAACTCAGCCGAAACTCTAATCAGAAGGTCGACGAGGAGCACGGCAAAGGTGACAGAAAACGCACCCGCGCAAGAATCGGAGTCCCAACCTCAGCATGTGAAGCGCTCATCTCGGAAAACCCGTCATGCAGAAAAGCCACAACGTGGAGAAAGGGAAGAGAACAAGGGACTGAACAGCATGAAAGCTTCCAAAAAGCCTCCGCTGCGTCGATAAAAATGATTGCGAGCTTAATCAATTTGTCATTATAACTTTTTGATAGTTGGAGTTTATGGTTCTAAAATCTGCCTTGTTTGGTATAGAGAGTATCGCAATCATTCCCATGCAGCTCGTGAATCAGTATACAGAGTCTTGCATATGAGATAGATGCTCTGCGATTCTACAACACACATTACCTCTGAATTTTTAATGTGCAATTTTTAAGATTTGTCTGTCCTGCACGAGATGCACTTGTGTAGGCATGCCGAGGGTGTCCTGGCCTTCGAACATGGACGTCAGATTCTTGTTTTTTACCGATCATAGAGGCCCTTGCACGGATTTTTTTTTTCTATCTTCTTTTTCTTTTTCTGTTTGAACACATTTGGCGGGGTCATGCTTGGGTTGGTGACTATTTTATTTAAGCGTACCTTATTTGTCGCGATCTTTAGAGCTACCGGAATAGAATTCTATCGTAGTTGTTTCGACCTTTTGATTGATGGGTCATAAATAAAATCGGCTGCACTCCTCTTTAACTCATCTCAACATACCTATTTACTTTTTGTGCCTTTGTTCACGCGAGCAAAGCACTTTCATGGAATCGTATAGCCAGATGAATAACAAAAGTAATTTTTAGTAGTCACTTACGTGGCTATAGGGGATTCCAGTCCCGATTGGATACGTGTCTGTTGTCAAATGGTCGTTTGGGAAATGTGACCATGCTCTCTGGTTGATGGAGGTGAATGAAACAATGACCAAGGGACGGTAGCGTTGGAACACATACTAAACATATGTAGTCTAAGACACTGGGCCTACGCACAGCGACTTTAGCCCGAAGTCTTCGTGAGACGATGTTCCAAGCGGACCGAAAAGGTCAACTCTCGGCCTTGACGTATATTGAGATGAGCACTGATTGATACAACCTTATCCGGCTAACCCAATTACCCCCAGATCTCAGCATTCATAAATTTTTCTCCACGATCTAAGGCTCAGCTTTTGGTGGAACTTCCACCTAAAAAAAGCTTCCCATTGGAACCCGCAGTGGAGTGTCTTCGAGGGCGGATCCAATACCTGGTCATGCCCAGAGCTTGCTAGTCTGGATTAAACTGCCTAACATCCCTGAGCTAGTAAGTTTGGTCGACCTCTGGTCACCGAAGCACAACTGTATGCACTTAAGCTTGGAAAGACACCATGAAGCAAGGAAAAAAGTAGGTCGACCACATTCTTAGTATGGCTACGGCAATAGAGGCAATTCACTATAGGCCCAACTCAGTGCTTCGGTATAGTGAGATGAGCCATGATTGGTACACAATTTCCAATCCTGCTGTCTTGGGATACTCACTTTCTCAAGATGGGCCACGATTCTCTGAATCCCACAGTCTGCCGTATCCTGAGATCTCGAATTGCCCAAGAATGGAATCTCGATAGTTGCAAAGAACAGAAGAACCATGACCTGTCGCGGGAAACGACGTATCCTGCGGTGCGGGGGTTCATCGCGCCCATTGAAACCGTGGCCTATCGCAGGAACCCGTCCGTCTGGAGAAACGAGTTGTCTTGGGAGATAGAAAACCGTGGCCTTTCGTAGGAAATCGCTCGCCCGGAGAAAGCAGTTGTCTTAGGATTGGGAAAACCGTGGCCTGTCGCAGGAAATCGCTCGCCCGGAGATATCAGTTGTCTTATGATAGGGAAAAATGTGGCCTGTCGCAAGAAATCGCTCATCTAAAAAATTGTGCCGCGTTCATTGGGAGTCCTGCCATTGCTTGAGCTGGAAGTTAGCGTGCGTGCGAAAAAGAGTCGGCCTGCATCATCGTCATTCGCGCGCGGGTAGAGGAAACCAATGATTGGTCAGTGCTTTTGCTCAAGTATGTCCGAAGAACCACCTACATGAGCGTCCATCAATAGTCTCACCATAAGCTTTTTTGACCACCGCGAAATTCGACAGGGGCAGAAGACAAACAGACTCTTTTCACGGTGACCAGAGAATGCCTTCTTTTTTTCTAGGTAAATTATGCGGAACATATGGATGAACTTGAGTAAACCTACACATGTGGGAAATCCTCATGTGTGTACTTGCACGATCCGGAAACCCCAGATTTTTATTATTGTGCATTGCTCTATATGTACAGCTCAATAAGTGAAAGCCCTATCTATGTGAGCAAAAATAATCCGGTCAATTCAAGCCCAGCTTTTCATTTCTTGCGACTCAAGTAAGATACAGTATAAGTGAAAAGCAAAAAAATAATAATCAAAACGACTAAAATGATTTGAGCTTCTTTGCTCTTTTGAGTGCGAAAAAGTTGATCATAGTCCTTGTGAAAGCCATATTGATGCCCTTTTATCTTTGAGGGTATGAGATTTTTGTCCTTCAACCGCCAGATCTTCACCGGGCTCCATAGATCTCCACCTGCGCTGCTGGCCCACCCTTACCCGACCTTCAAAACCGCTCAAAGTGGTTCATCAAAGAGTTGCGTCTAGAAACTCGTTTCATTCCTTTCAACTAGCGTTAGATAGTAAGAGCCCTGAAAGAGTCAGATAACTTGTTATCTCCCATTTCCACCTGCACTTACTAATTGAGAGCTCAGGAACGACCAGAACGCAGAGGTGTCCGCGGAATATATGAAAACTTTCCCTGACTCTCGAATGCGTATGCCCAAGCAGACATCCGCCCCGCACATTTTGCTATACTCTCGCGCCTTTTTCTCTAGGCATAACTTGCGCCGGTCTCTTTTCGTGTGCTATGCACAAATTGGAAAGCACATTGAGTTATAAAAGGTCAAGGGTATTTGGTCCGTCAGAACCCTGGCAGCAGAAGATGAGAGGTCTCAAGCGTTGAGAGTTAAAGAGCGAACAAGAGTCGTGTCCAAGTTTTCGGCATTTTCAGTGAGTAGCTGGTGAGAATTCCGGTAATTCTATTGATAGTCAATACTTTGAATCAACCAGGTTGAATGCATAAATTACCGCTTACCAAAAATGTTCCCATGAGCCTTGAAAATCAAGCCATGATTTTGACCAGTCCGTTTGTTATAGCTGATCTTCTGATGGAGACCTGTGCTTCCAGAGCCATTTGGCTACGGGAGCTTGACAGAACTCGAGGAGTTTCGTGTCATGGACACCAGAAGCGACCACCAGACAACATCATTCGTTGCCAATAGCCGAGTCAATTACAACAGTTACGATCGACCCTTTTCTTCAGCGCTTTCCGCGAATTTTTCTGATCTCTTCCCTCGTCGGTTGCTGTTCGCTTCCCATTGGAGCGAAGTAGAAATATCGGCCCGCGACATCCTCGTTATTGTACGTCCGTCGCAATTCGCGCTCACGAGCCCGTACTTTTTTGTGGTATTCCCTGCTAGCGCGTTTGCGTCTCCAGTTTGTAGATGCGTTACCAGCAAAAAAGTCCCTGATCCACTGGAACATGATGAGAGTGTGTTTTGTTCGAGGTCCTGTTGGTCTTGTTTTGGGGTATGCGCTCTGGATATATGGTGTTGTTCAAATTGTTTTCAAGCTGTCGTGTGTTTTCACTAAGTACCCTGAGAGCAGACACTCCATCGCTAATCTACACAGCCACCTCATGGAGAAGTTTGCAATGAATGATGTAGGAGGCCTGTTCTCCTAAGTGGACCCGCTACTTGTACCTACCATCAATAGAAATTTGTTGCCCCAAGAAACACTACTAGAACTGGGGCATCGTACACAAACTAAGTTTTCTTCACCGATGGCTTATTGCCCGACTTCCCCACCATACATTTCGACACCGCCGAATAACAGCCAATTCGATCTGCCACTGTTGCGCACTCCAGTCAGAAAGGGTTGCGATATGGGAGGCCTTGGTGCCTCAGGCCTTCAACATGGGATATCACCCCACGCGCCTTTTTCTCTGAAAAGATGGGCGGAAGGAAGAATACATTTTGTACGGATGATCACACATTTTCAATGTTTATATGATACTCACTATCTAGTACTATGTACATAACAATCATCAAGGACACACATGCATCAAATCAATTGTATGGCCATTTGGATTTCTCAAGTCGGGTAATGGCCCAGGAAGTTGGCTCCCGCCAAGAGCTTGGGTACAATTTGTTAGCATTGACGTAATGGAAATCCTGCCAAATTTCTTTGAGTGAGAAACCATCAGACATGAATTCGTAGAAACGGTAAAAGATCTGGGTGATGCTGATTTTGAGGCGGCCATCATAGCCATCCTCATCTGGCCCCGACAGAGGCCAGTCCGGATCAATTGCCCATATCCATCCATAGTACATATCTGGGCCATATGTGCCACAAGCTGAATGAGCCTCGTCTGTCAACAAGAAGAACACATTTTTGAGAACACCGGGCTTTAAGTCACCCCTCTCGCGGCGATCACGAAAGTCTCTGGCTGATTGTTAGCAATGTCTTTAATATTATGTAGGGAAACTCACTGCTGTAAATGGCCGATGTCACTCTCATCGGCCTCGAATGGGACAAATTGAGCGAATTTGTGATCGTGTATCTCTTCATATCCCTTAAAAGAGAAAGACATCTCAAGGACCTCGGTAAATAGCGCCTTAAACTCATCCAGTCTGGCCATTCCTTTCTGATGATAAAAGACATAGCCCCAGCTCTTATCATCTTCTCGAACGACAATCCTTCGCACCCAGTCTTGCAGATCTGGGAATGGTTCTTGTTTTCGCTTTTCATGCCTTGCCTCCAAGTCATCATACTGTTTCTGAGAAAATACCTCATTCACAGCTTGAACGGCCTGAAGCTCTATTGGTGGAAGAACTGCTTCTTGTGCCTGTTTCAGCTTATCGTAAAGATCAGGTCGCATCTGCGGCCACGCGAATCGATCACCCTTGTCAAGAGTTGGCGTAATGCGGAAATGATCGCGAATCAGACGACATTCCGCGTATGTGAGGGATTGACGGTCCGTAGCTGCCTTTTGAAGCAAGTTTTCAAGTGACATACCCAAGTATTTGGTTGAGTTGGCCTGCATCTCTTCTAAAGGCGGCCATTGCATCAGCTGGTGTTTTTCATCAGGCGAAATATCCGCTGGATGCTGGATTGCTTTGTCCCAGAGAGGCTCTAATTGAGCAAACTCTTCTAGTGTTTTGGCCATGGTGGGCAGAAAGGGATAGCTTTGCCAACGTCTCCAAGGTTGTTGTACACGTCCACGGCTGGATTTCCGAGGTTGATCCTATGAAACCAAAGCGTGGAATATATGCGGATGCGACCGGTCTTTATACCCATGCATGGTTTTCAAGCTATTGGCCCTAGTACAACCTTGGAATACGCGACAAACGCAGGTCTCACAGGGTCCACGGGCGTTTTTGCGGAAACGCCAAGGTTTCCGAAAAATACACAGGAGGGTAATTTACATGAATCTTTACACAACCCGCACGGGACGTATTATATCCGCAGTTCACACTACGACATAGTATCTGCAGTTTATCTCAGAGGTTCAACCTTGGAAGCTTAGAATTATCAATGATTTCTCCGTCAGTAGCAGTCGAAAATACTTTGGGATGGTCTCTTTTATATCATCGGTGCTACTGTTTAGAGAACGGTCCCGAGTCCAGCCTTGAAAGAGCCGATGGGGTATTAATGAGCCGGAAGACAGAGGCAAAACACTGAATTCCTAGTATCTGCAGATATGAAGACAAACAGCCAAGGTGGGATTGGGGAGACTAGTCATATCATTGGAAAATACTCCACTTCCCTCCTTTTTGTCAGCTAAAAGCTAACTTGAAGCAACTAGCTACCTGGTGCCTGCATATAAACGAAGATTGATTCGTCAAAAATCACTCTTAGTCGAACCAACTCTCTGAGCTCCATCAGATCACCCGTGTAGTTTGTTGCGACCTGATATGCGTGCGATCCCGGGGTAGCTGCATTTTGCACCGCTCGCCATGTGACAAGTAGCTCATCAATACGCGAATTAAGCCAATTGGAGGCCCACTGAGCCATTCGTGACATGAAATTTGTCATGAAAGTTCTGAACAGATTAGGCGCACTGAAGTCTCTTTGCTCGAACACACTGTTGACTGCTTTTTGGAACACACGCAATTCGTAATTAGCCGCGCCATATGTGTCAACAAGGTGACGGTTAACAAGCTGCTGGTTCAAGTACTCGAACACAGATATAACCTGAATTTAACGAATGAAGTTAGCACATAAATAAATGATTGAAGGAGACTTCGCGTACCATTCGTATTTCATTGATCCCAGCCCGTCCAGCTCTCTCATCTGCCACGTTTAGATTCCTCCAAGTATCATCACCAAGCGGCTGCTTCCCCGCGAACAGCTATAATCAACCATTTAGCGATTTTTTCTTTACTGCATTAAAATTGCAAAGAGAAGGCTTATCATAGTAACATACTCTTCCTTTCATCGAGTTCAAGTGAGTTTCAGTATTAACTAATCGAGCGGGGTTAATCTTTGAGTCGAGACTGTCAAATATCCGAATAATTGGAGTTCCAGTTGCTGTGGTGTGACCGCTGGCCCATGTCGAATAATCCTGATTCAGTAGTTGTGCAATGTTATACAACCAAGGATGGCGATACCTGCACATCTATTGCCCTGGACTACTCTGTTGCGTCTGCAGCCTTGTACATGGGTAATCAGGATCAGATACGCGATTGCAATCAGGTCGTTGTTGGGCAAGAATTGTGTCTGCCCCTATCATGCGATCACACATATGTCCTCAAATCGAACGACACATGTCGTAGTATTGAAGAGGCCAACGCAGAAATCATGTTCGACAATAGCACAAAGAGAATCATTCCTCTTCGCCAAGTCAATCCCTGGATTGATACATACTGTTCCAATCTTCAAAGTACTTCTTGGGCCTATGGAAAAGTCTTGTGTCTAACCCCTCAGTCTGGGCTTTTCAACGCGACAGATCCAGTGTCTACGTCCTACAATCCTTGGGGCACGGAAAGCTCTGGCTATTGGCTCATGGGTGGTTCTCCCTCCAGATAATGCCACTGTTGCAGCCGGAACCACCGAGCATTGTGGGAAATGGCATACAGCCACTGCTGGGGATTCTTGTACACAGATTTGTGTCCAAGACAAGATCACAAGCAATTTGTTCTTGCAGGTTAATCCTTCCCTGCAGTCTGCAAACTGTACGGGACTTCTCGTCCCAGGAAATGCGTACTGCACTGGTCCTATGCGCGGTTGGAATTATACTGTGGCAACCTAATGGTGGAAAGAGGCTACCTAGATTCATGGGCGCAGGCGTATACTAGGTTTCTCGCTGCTCTGTGTGTATTCCAGGATTTGCTGTTGGCAAAGACATGCATAGACACCTGTGTAGCAACTCAATAACAAAAAGTACAATATGTTCTGCCTAGATACAAGATTCACGCTTCTCATACACATTGCACGTGTGCATATTCAGTCACAGGTTGTTTTGCTTCTTGCCAGGGTACCAAAACTTGAAGTATTCCCGCTTTTCTATATGCGTATCAACCTCGATACCTAGTCCAGCACTTCGATGACTCTGCAACATAGCTATCATTTTACACTTACTGCAGAGAAGTTTCCTTTCAATGAAAACCCATATTCTATTTCAAATTGAAATGGACTTATTTTCTTTCCTCCCCACCCTCCCTGCACTACTCGAAGAAATCCCTTCAGCAGAGAATTTGCTCATTATGAAACCTAAGCTACTGGTGTATCCTAAAAACTTTCTTTGCGCATCAAACGCGTAGCGCTCTGTCGCTCCTGGGTACGGCATTGACGAAGGACTGGTTGGGTTTGGTCAGAAGCAAGCTGCCCAGTTCAATAACATCATCAGTGCCTCTAGAACGGTCTTTCCCACGGAATTACAGTAATAAACTTAACTGGCACATGATGCTTCCTTCCCATTTTAATATGGCATAGGGGTTGTTCGGGATGAAGTACAGTAGAGGAGAATGAGCTCATTTGGCCTAACACCCATATTCTGGTCGCTCAATACTTATCGCGCCAACTGACCCGCCCCGGATATGCCGGGTGTCGCAATGACCTTGGCTTGAAGTTGAAGACACACACTTCTGAAGGATCATCATAGTGATCACAGACTGGGTTAAAGCTACCCTTGTGGCCATTGAATGCATCGCTCTTCCAAAATGTGATGTACACATCGGTAATGAAATATATCACAGCGTAGTGCCACGGGGAGTGGTTTCCAGTGTGACAGACCTTGTGGTTGGCCTCAATAGCAAACGTGTCGCCTCCTCCAGCGGCATTTAGAAGAAGCATGCTGAGTGAACCAGTGGTGGACCGTTTGACATTGGACTGGAGGGCTTTCTGCTGAGCAATGAGCTCGTTTGAGGCATTGTTTGTCAGAAATCCATAAGGTATTGTTTTTCTTGGCACCTCTCAGGATCAAGCTGAGCAAGCATTCCGGACAGTTTTCCACCTGGGCGGCTACTTGACCCTAGCCACGCGCCGTCTGCACTAAAGCGTTAGCATCACACATGTTCCGATAGTCGTCCTAGTCTCGAGTCTAGATCCTGGTAAATCACAATACCTTTTGACCTAGTGCTGATAGCAGGAATTTCCAAACAAAATAAAAATTAAGGAGATGGGTCACTGAATTAATACTGTTTAACTCATCAGTCTATCGTCTGCCTACTCTGCATGTCTGAAAACCCTTTGGTTCAACACATGTGGTTCGGATGTCAATGTATTTTGAATGGTGTAGGTCATTTTAGAGACTCAAAGTGTGCCTAGGTGGCTCATAGCATTCATTGTTTATTATTTCTCCTCACTAAATCTTGTATCTTTTAGTCTACATTAATGTCAAAGCATACTTCCATATATCTGCCTGCTTCCATGATCTAGGTCCATTAAGCCACAAGATGAAGATCTAAAACTTTGCACAAATAGATGAAAATGATCTCAGGGCTGCTAGTAAGCCCATATGTCTGTGCGCTCGGGGACCTTTGAAGCTTACCGCCTGTTTCGTTGCTACTGTAGCACTTGAGCACTCTTTCCCTGCCGATCTCTCTCCACTCCAGGTTTCCATGCACTGACTCACGATCGGGTAAATTGCGGGGAAACATCGGCTTCTATATGACTTGTACAGGACAGGTGCATTTGTCAAGCTTTCCAGCCACTTGGTCATGTTTTCAAATTCGCCGCGTAGTTGCACTCCGGTCCCAAATTGGACATTCTCCTTATTACCCGCCTATGCCAAGGGTCCAGCAACGCCACCCCAGGGATCGGCATCTTGTACCTATTCGTCACTAATGCATGTTTGCTCCAAGTTGCGAATTCAGTGAAACATTCCCCGCACTTCGATATTGTATATATTGCTTTGATTATGCATCAACAAGCCTTCTAGGTACAACCGCTCCATTCTTCACAACTATGTTGACAACACTGACTTTGGCTGTGCTGGCAGCCGTTCTTCCTACAAATGCTCTTGTAAGGAAAGATGGCGTGGTATGTTCAATTTACTCTTTTCACTCTTCAAATCATGCCGATGCTGATATAATCACCACTAGGGGAGATTACCTGCTTTAGGCTGGAATTCCTGGAATGCCTTTGGCTGCAATGTCAATGCTAGTGCCATCCTCACCGCAGCAAATGACATTGTCTCATTAGGGCTTAAAGATCTTGGATACGAATATGTGAACAGTGAGTCTTCTAAGAAAGACTGAATGTGAGCTTGTGACTAAGTGACTCTAATTAGTTGACGATTGCTGGTCCGTCGTGGGAGAGCGCAATACCACAACCCAGCGAATTATTCCGAATCCCACGACATTCCCCGACGGTATCTCCGGTGTTGCCTCCCAAGTCCACGCTATGGGGTTGAAGATCGGTATTTACAGCAGTACGTTTTCCTCTTGCAGCGCTCACTTCTAGAACAGGCTAACCGTGTGCATAGGTGCGGGTGAGACCACCTGCGCGGGATATCCTGCCAGTCTAGGCTACGAGAAGGTCGATGCAGAGGCCTTTTCAGACTGGGGAATTGACTGTATGTTGCAATGACTACATTTGAGATAGTTCTGATTTTAACGAAATAGACTTGAAATATGACAACTGCGGCGTTCCAAGCAACTGGGACGACGAGTATACTGCATGCGTTCCCGACGGTGACATTGGGACTAATCCCAACGGTACTTGTCCGGATCTCACAGATCCAGCACCTCCTGAATATGACTGGTCCAAGTCTAACACGTCCATACGATATGATCGGATGCGTGATGCCCTGCTCGAGCAGAGTCGGACGATCTTGTACTCCCTGTGTGACTGGGGTAATGCCGCAGTAAACACCTGGGGAATGAAGACTGGAAACTCATGGCGTATGTCGGGAGACATTACTGGTAAGAAAATCTTGTCTTTGTCAATGTATCCGAGTACCTGCATTGGAAGATTCTCTCATATCTATTGAAAACTAACCATTTCTCTAGCCAAGTGGTCTCGTATCGCTCAAATAGCCAATGAGAACAGCTTCTTAATGAACTACGTTGATTTCTGGGGTCATCCAGATCCGGATATGTTGGAGGTTGGAAATGGTGATCTCACGGTGGAAGAAAACCGAGCTCATTTTGCTCTGTGGGCAATCATGAAGTCTCCTTTGATTATCGGCACGACGGTATGCTCCTCATAACTTATATCCCCAGGACTGCCATTTATACTAAATTATCATCTAGCTCAACGAACTGAGTGCTGATAATCTCGCCACCATCAAAAACAAATACTTGCTCAACTTCCACCAAGATCCTGTCTACGGTCGTTCTGCTCATCCCTACAAGTGGGGGTACAACCCTGACTGGACCTTTGATCCAGAGCACCCTGCTGAGTATTGGTCTGGTCCTTCGTCGACCATGAAGGGAACGTTGGTTCTCATGCTCAATAGTGAGGACTCGACTGCTACTCGCACTGCGGTTTGGAATGAGATTCCTGAGTTGAAAGGTCATGACTCGTACCGGGTAACTGATGCTTGGTCTGGTAAGAACTTAGGATGTGTTCACAAGAAGCACAGTGTTTCTCTGAATAGCCACGATGTATCGGTTCTGTTGGTCAAGGGGAAATGCTAAGGTCTCTGTATTTGACCTAAATAATCACCTCATCTTATTAGAATCTTCAACAATTCTTGTCATCCAAGGTTGACTAAACTCTCACAATCCACTGATGCTTGGTCAAAGTTGTTGGGTGTCGACAGACTTCCAAGGCTTATATCGCAGTCGATCGTTCTATCAATATTGATGCAATCTAATTTCTATATTTATGTAAA
The DNA here is from genome assembly GCF_028827895.1 of Penicillium longicatenatum. Lineage (NCBI taxonomy): Eukaryota > Fungi > Ascomycota > Eurotiomycetes > Eurotiales > Aspergillaceae > Penicillium > Penicillium longicatenatum. Next base: position 1,146,164 of record NW_026643120.1, on the reverse strand, counting down.
GTACATGTTCGGTTTAAATCAAAGTAATCCCCGTGTAGCATCCATCATTGCGCAACAACTCCGTCTTCAGCCCACCTTCCAATGGGATGGAGTACAAACTTCCTCCAAGATCTGTGACATAAACAACGTTCTTCTCCTTGTTCAACTTAAGTCCAATGGGCTCGTGGAAGTGACGCGCCAAGATCTCTTTCTGGATAACCGCACTTTCGCCACCAACATAAGCACGATAAACCGCGCATCCAGTCGGGTGCTCACCACGATCTGTCCAGTAGAGTGTTTGAGTCACATTGTCGAGTTCAATATCAATTGGCTCAGGAAGACCCTCCATGATACACCTGATGTCTGTTCTGTTCTCTGCTGTCTCGCCAGCCGGAATATCGAGACTCGCACAGAAGATGCGGCCCCGGGATGCCTTGCTATCCCCCTTCTGAGTCCAGTAAATCAAACCACGTTCAGCATCGACAGCAATTCCGACACACCATAGTAACATTCTGTCTGCTTTTGAGGTGCCGGGCACCTCACGTCGCTGGACGAGGATCTCATGGTTCTTTCCATCGTAGTCGCAACGATGAACGCCTTGGCCTTCCCGGTCGCAGAAATACACTTGTTTGCGGGCCTCACAGGCTACAAGCTGCTTTGGCGTGTGCACGTTTCCGACTGGTACCAGGCACTTCTTGTCACTGCCGCCCAGGTTCGCAGACCAGACTGATCCGTCGCGGGAAGCTAGGCTGTGGCCCATGTTCGTCCAGAAGATCCGTTGAGTAGACTCAGAAACATCTATTCCATCAGGCAAATTTTCTCCAGTAATGATAGGCGTGAGTTTTCGCGTGGTTTGGTTGAAGCGGAGGATCTTGCCATTTGTGTTTACGTTTGACACATCGGGTGCATTGGCACCAAGCCCAACGTCAAGAAGATAGATATCCTTCTCAGGAGACCGAGTGGTCTCTGCGGATGTTGTCGGTGGATATAATCCACCCTTATCGCTCTTGTTGCCGAGACGCCCTTGATCGAGATATTCTCTCTTCAACCAATCCACCGTAGGCTCACGTTCCAGCCCACGTTCCTTGATATAGTTTTCCTCAATGAAAGCAACGGTATCCAATCCAACCCGGTCCATAAGTTGACAAGGCAAGGGCCCGTTCTTGAACATGCTTTCCCATAGAAGGTCAATTTCGGCTGGATCACTGACGCCGTCAGAGAGGATGTGGAGAATTTCGCGCTTGACCGCAGCCCAGAGGCGATTGAAGATGAAGCTTTGCGAGTAATTTTGTCAGTCTAGGGTTCGAAGTAAGGAAAGACAAAACTCTGGAAATAACATACCCAGTCGATTCCCGTCGAGCTATCACGGGCAACGTCCCACACTCTCCCAGCACATCCTTCAGATAAGTGAGGACCTCCCAGTCCGTTTGGCCACAGGTCATCAACTCCACAGTCAAAATATCAGGAGGCATAGTAAAGTGAATATTGAGGACCCGATGTTGACGAGAAGGAGAAACTTTAGCCACCATCAAGCTGGACTTGAATGACGAGCTATTCGACCCGATGATACAATCCGCAGGTGACTTAGCATCAACTTCAGCGAGCGTCTCAATCTTCAAATCGAGCTTCTCGGGAACAGCTTCGATCACGAGCCACGCATTGGAGACGGCAGGCCCAATATCAGCGAATGTCTTGCAGGTACCGAAAGAACTTTTGTTTCCCACCTGACCGGCATGTCTGGCTTCTTTCTTCTCATTGTTAACACGAGGCAGGAGTGAATATTCCTCCTTGTGTGCGTCGATGTATTCCATTGCGGCGTTGAGGGCTTCTGTTGACGGATCACGAATATGAACATTGTAGCCAGCTGCGACAAAGATGCATCCAATGCGACGGCCAAGGACTCCGGCACCTAAGATGGTGACGGGTCGGTCGGTTCTGGCATTGATCATCTTGCTCGGGTTCGTGAGGTATGTAGAGTTGACGAAGGGAGTATGTTGTGTGGATAGTCAAATAGCCAACAGGTACACCGAGACGAAACGATGCAGTCTTATATACTATCCCAGACAAACTGCTCTTTATCCAGTGTACCGTGGAAAAGGCCCATGAGTGAGAAACATTGTGCTCCACCATCGGGAAGCCGGCATCGAGAATAAGACTTAATCAGACTTTGTGCATTAATTTTCCCGAATGAGGGATCGACAAACTTTAAAAACGGACAAAGAAAACCTGTTATGACGAAGATGGCTACATATCGAATTATTCGGAAATAACGGGTAGGCTCCGCCCCAGAAGGTCTCGCCATATTCATCACACGTCTGTCAACGTTCTGGGACACCCACACATCGTAAAGTTATACATTAAGCTTATATTTAAAAATACTGCAGTCTCGCCATTGCTTAAAGCATATGTGGCATATGCATACCCTTCTGCAATGAAACATTCTCCAACAAAATGAAATCAATGAGCTTTCTCAGGGATGAGTAGTCCCACCGGGAAAAAAGTGGGCATAATTCATAATGAGTAAAGATGCCTGTATAAATTGATCCGTCATAACCGGGTCTTACTGTATCAAGCCACGCATAAATCAAGCTTTCCAAGGCAATGGAATGCAGATGAATGATGAGGTCCCACAGCCGTCGCGTTGTACAGCTTCGGTCCCTATCTCGGACTCGGTACGGAGACGGTTCGGACTCTGTTCGGACGGGCAACGGCGACTGGTGGATCCGATGAAGCTCGGGTGGCCGATGTGGAGCCTTTAACCTTAAGATCGGCACGGGCTTGATATGAGAAATTCATTGTTGTGAGGCGATTTTCTTATGCAGGACCTTTGCCGATAAAATCGAATACCTGATTACCCTGGTTAGGAAATTTTGTGCTATGACTGATCATAATTGTAAGAAATTCTTAAGTGTATAGGAAGCGCGAGAACCTTAGGAGGCGCTCCCGATGAGAAAAAAAAAAAAAAAAAAAAAAAAAGACAGAAGGAATACACCCAAGGGAGGTCATAATATCTTGCTCTCTACAGTGATTCTAGGCTTGCGCCTGGATCTTGAATTTTTGTTTTTTGTTGTTTTGCACTTATTACTCCTTTCTTTTTTCAAAGTCTTCTTTCTCACTACCTTTTGATTCGTTTTAAGGAAATCAGTATTCTGTTTCGGGCCTGCTGAGGCGGATCTTGAAGGTATGCATATCCATGAAACTGTGGGGCTACGTCAAGTCTGAACAGGTCACAAGAATAAAGCATGCGTGACTTCTAAATTTTTGAAAGTGTGGAACTGCAGGTCTATTTCTATATTTTCCTAGCTCAAAATATTCATACAATCTATCAACAGCATTCTAAAACAAAAACACTTGATCAGTAGCCTTAGACAAAACACCCGGTTCCTTCCACCCAAGCCCAACGAGGACCTTTTTCATAGCGTTGATCATAGGCGGTGGCCCACAAAGCAACATCTTATTGCTTTGATCTGCCGGCGCAAGATACTTCTGAATCAAATCCTGAGAAACGAATCCCCGATGTCCCTTCCATCCCTCCGCGGCCTGTGAAAGAACATACTGTACCTGAAATTTGTTCGGATAATTCTTCGCAAAGGCGTCGAGCTCCTGTCGCAACAGGATGTCTTCCTCTGTGTTGTTCGCATACAGCAGACTGATTTGCGTGGAGTCCGTTTCATCGTCACAGATTGCCCGGATGAGCTGGTACATAGGTGTGATCCCGGTACCACCTGCGATCATGCCAATGTGTTTCGCATACGAGGTCGTGTACTGCATTGCACCCTTAGGACCCCGGATCTCAATCATGTCGCCGATCTTCATGCTCTCCAGGTGCTTGGTCATTTTGCCTTGTGGGTAGACTTTCACCAGGAGCTCGATGCGGCCTAGGTCTGTGTTGTTTGAGACCGGTGTATAGGAGCGGGAAACGTTTTCACCGTTGATGTTGGCCCGAAGCGCAATGTGTTGACCGGTCGGGAGGCCTAGAATATCGTTTTCGTGGGGAAGACCGAAGACGAAGCGGTAGACATTGGGCGAGACGGTATCTTTGCGGATGAGAGGGAAGTTCTTCCAAGTACGTGGCTCAAGGGGTGGCAAGCTTTGCTTTTTTGCGAGCGCTGCCCTCTTAGTCGATAAGGGGAGTCGTTTGCTGAGGATGATATGATCCATTCTGGATGTGCGGCGTGGAGAGTAGTGGGTGAATTCTTGCTGGACATCGAGCTTGGTGGAAATCCACATTGTCAATCCCACTGTAAGGGATAGTTGTCCTAAACTGGCAATTCCAAACCCAGTCCAGAATTGACCATTGGCATTTTGGCCGTTAGAGAGTACCGTCAGAGCGTGGCTGGACAGCTTTTTTAACGGTTGAAGTAATGGACCCCATCCTTGGCGATAACCAATTACAGCCACCGTCCCCAACGCGCCAGTGAGACTGAGCTTGATCACGGCGCGAACCAAAGCACCTAGTCGGCTAGATGAGGATTTTTTGACTGTCACGACAGCTGATTGAGCAACCTGCTCAAAGTTCGGACGATAGACCTCCACGGTTTCGGCATGCTCCTAGGCTAATTTAGTTTGAGGGAAATTAAGCTTCTCCAAATTTCAAGTCATGACTTACTTCCGAAGGCAAATCTCCAACATGGTATCTGGCCAGCTCGTCCCGCGCCTCGTCTGAATGACCAGTCTCCTCAAAGGCCTCAGTAGCATCGGTACCGGCAACTTCAATCAGAATGGCGCTGCCACCAGGATGATCTTCGATGTACTTTGTAACATCATAGACTTTGTTATGCAGAATGATCCAGAGATCGTCTGCTTTGTTATGCTTCTGCACTTCCTCAAGGGTATACATGGTGAACTTTGATGGGATTCGATTTTTCTCACATTCTGGCAAGTGATGGGTATATATAGAAACAATGTATTAGAATACACAGGTCTGAATTCGACCATTTCGGACCCATTCGGCAGCCAAAACCCACCTTGGCACAAATTATCCCGCTGGAGGTCCGCTGATTACCGAGTGGCAGAAGAGAATCAAGCAAAAGAGCCAACCGGCTTTGTTGCAATCGGCGCATTGTCAAGAGACCCACTTGCCGGTTCTCGTGCGAAGTTCGTCCGAGGCTCGGAAACAAAGTACATTACTCGTCTCATTGCCAAAGTGGGTTCGATAATTACTCCACTGCTTCTGGATAATTGGAAAGACTTTGCATAATCCAGGAAATGGCGAGCTGATAATTGGTATGCTGTAGATACTTAAGTGCAGCATGCCCAACAGCCAAAGATCTGCCCAGGTGTAGAATCAGGACTCAACCAGCCATCATGCCTATTCCGCTTGAACAATCACAAAACATCACTTCCGTTTTCTACCTGATCGGAGATGAGCTTTCAACTGCACAGTCCGTGGAGTTTGATTCCAGGTGGAAACTAGAGGATGTCAAGCGTGCCGTGGGAGCGGTGTTCCATGTGGTACAAGCACTAGGTATGGATTGACTCCAACATTGGTGTGAACATTCCATCGCTAACTCCTTTCAGGTCTGACCCTCCACAATTCCAAAGATGGCCAGGAAATCACCACGGTAGACGAGTTGACCAAAACACCCTCCTCACTCGACTCACCTATCGGCCTCCGCGTCGACGGCAACGCCGTCCAAACTCCCCAGGGCCCCGAAGGTCTGCCACTAGTGGGCAGCTATTACGAAATATTCCCCGATCACCTCGGAAACCACTACCGTCTATTCCGCAAATATGGCCATGTCATCAAGACGACCAACATGGGAAAGACAATATACCTCACCGACAGTCCCGAGGTAGCAGCAGTGGCGCTGTCGGAATCCGTATACATGACGAAGAAGATCAACGAGAGCCACCCACTCTGGGGTGTAAAGGACAACACGGCGATCTTCATCGGAGATACAGAAACAGAGAATTGGAGACTGGCACACAAGTTCCTCCCGCCAGCGATGGGTCCCAAGGCTGTGCGCCATTATACGCCTTTAATGCAAGAGTGCGTTCGCAAGTCGTTCGCTGTCTTCGATGAGCTTGATTCTCGCGATCAATCTTGGAATGCTTACCAGTATATGGTGAAGCTGGCATCGCAGACTATTGGGAAATTTTCTCTAGGTACTGACTTTGAACACTTCAAAGATGTTGATTCACCATTGCATCCGATTGTTACCAATATCGCCAGTCTGCTCTCACTCAACAAGAAGATTACGGCTCGAGGTGAATGGTACCGCCATCTTCCATTCGGTGATCCAGCACGTCTTAAGACTGTTCAGCGCACTATCTACACCCTCCTCCAAGAGCAGATCGACCGAGTCAAGGGCTCCGAAATAGCTGGAATGCCCATGGCCGATGCAGCAGTTAACGCTTCTTGTGTGGTTGACTACCTCCTGAACACTGTCGACGAAGGTGGAAACAAATTCCCTGAAGGTCTGGTCCTAGCCAACATGCTTATCGTCACCGGAGCCGGATTCACAACCACTTCCGCCCTGATGTCCTGGCTCCTTTACTGCCTTGTCAACTACGAGGGCACCCAGGATCGCCTTTACGAAGAATTGTGTGAGAGGGGTATTGCCAATGCCGAGAAACCCGTTGAATGGACCCCCGAGCTCGCGCACAATCTGCCATATCTTGATTGTTTCGTGAAGGAAACACAGCGTCTACACAATGCCTCCTTCCAGCCTGGTCGGACTACCAAGACCGACGTCGTCTTACCGGGTGGTTATCGCCTGCCTCCTGATAGCGTTATCGTCCCGGCTCTATATGCCATCCATACAAACCCGGAGGTCTGGCGTGATCCCTTCCGTTTTGATGCTGATCGTTGGGCTGGAGATGAAACTAAGAATATGCATCGATGCGCCTATGTTCCTTTTGCTACTGGGCCGCGGGGCTGTATTGGGTTCAACTTTGCGTTATTAGAAGTTAAGATCCTTTTATCGGAACTTGTTTCGAGGTATGAGTTTTTCCGGGAAGGGTTGGAGGCTGTTGAGTATGATCCGGAGTTCCAGCTGATTCGGCCTTTGAACTTTTATGTGAGGGCTAAGAGAAGAGCTCCGGCTACTGTATAGCGCGGCTTTTTCTCTGTTATGTTTTCTTTTTAAGTATAGACTGCAGTGTATAGTAGTAAAAATAGAATTAGACCGATTGTTTTTTTATCAATAACTATGCTTATGATTCAATGGAATATTTCAATAAAACTATTTGACATGTTCGTCCACCAGCGCTCCAAGCAGGAGTAGGTCAACAATGTGAGCTTCGGGGCCTTGATTCACATGGCGTAGTATGCATTTCCTTGCCACATCACCTGTTGGGTGACTAAATGCTCAGTGCTCATCGGGTGGTAAGACTCTCTACCGTGAAAGTATATAGATATAATATGAAGCAGAGGATCATTGCCCATGGGATGTGTGATACGCAAGTAAAGAGAAACATCCAAGTACAGAAGCGCTGTTTATAGGCCGGGGTGGCACAGTCACACGACTATGTATCAAACAAGCAAGTCCCATTGAATTTTCTAACTGACGAATTCCTTCAAAGCCCGCAAAGCCCTCGAATAAGGCCCGTAATAACGCACATTAGTATCACTATCCACCCACGAAGATAAACTTTCCTCACTCTCCAAAACAACCACCAACCGCGTAATAAGCAGCTCCGCATCCAAAGGAAACACTTCAGGCCCCAGATTCTTCAACGTAAAAGCACAACTCACGGCATTGTGCACAAATGCCCACGACCGACAAACCATCGACGAAAGACGATGCACCTCCAGGAAAGCTTCAACCGCATCTGAAGCACGCCTTGCACACTCCTGTTTTAATGCCTTAGTATCATTCGGAATTGGATCCGGTATATCCAGAGCCAATCGGCACAACCTCATAATGACATATGAATAATGAACTTGGAGTGCTAGTCGCTCAAGATGTTGCTGGAGGGTTCGGCAACGAGCCTTGTTGCGGAGATATGGTGCGGCGAAGTCCTCGTCTAGAATGCGTTCTATGCGGTGCTTGTAGCCCATTATGGTCCTAATGGATCCGACTTCGTCTTTTTGGGCCCGTTCGAGCATGATTTGACATAATGTCATTATTGAGTCGGCGAATGAGTGGGTACCCGGTGCTTCATTTGAGGAGTCGTAGGGAAGGTTTTCGCTTGATTTTATGGTACTTGGGGGTCTGTCGTATGTGAAGGAGAGAAAAGTGTCTTGCCAGAGGAGGACCCACCTACTTTTGTCAGTTGGATGAATAAATTGGGCATTTTAGAGGTGGGATATACCAGAGTCGCTTTCTTTGAAATTGATGAGCTGCATTTGGCGAGTCTGGTTCGATTGTTTCTTCGTGGAGTCCGATACTCTGTGCCAAGCGCATTGTTGAACCTGTAACCTATAAGCGAGGGACATCTTGTCACTTGAGTCTGGTACTTACCCAGTAGAATCCAAGCACTATTTGTGTCAAGATTGTTGCGGATACAATGACCTATCAATGCCATAGCCTGGATCTGATCCATGTCGGTATTGTTGAAGAAGTTTGAAATGCGAAGGCACTGGAAAGATGAACAGACTGATACCAGTATTCGTTAGCCTATACGACCAGTGTTTCTGTGAATAGACTGAGAGTTTGAGGATCATACTGAAAACCTTGGACAATAGATCCCGTTCTTTGATTGGGTCATTCGAGAATTGAACACCACACGCTAACACCGCGAATAATAATGCTAGCCAAGAGGTATCCGAATCGTCGAGCTTTGATGTTTCATTGCTTTGTTGGAGCTCTGCTCGCCGGTCAAGGAATGCGAAGAGCGAAGAATTGAATTGCTCGAGTGTCACCAGCGCCGGGTAGAAAGGGTAGACCGTTGTTTGATAAATTTGAGAATATCTGCAATAATTAGTGTTCCATCAATACCTAACACGAGGTTCTTCTGAATAAACTTAATGCATTGTTTGAGTCACATACCGAATAACATCTGAGTCGTCCGGCAAAGTCCGACAGATATCCGCCGCACCAGCATCTGGTCCCCACATGCTCGTAAATGGATACATTCGAGGTGCAATCTGATCCAAGAACAAGTCATCAGACAAAATCCCATCCCCGGGTGCATTTCGACATCCCAATGCTGCGGGCGGATCAGAATGGCTGCCCAGGAATATGGTTGCCCCTGTGGCGTCTTCCACAAAATTCTTCCCTGATAATCCAGGGGCGAGATTCTTAGTCATGTGCGGGTTGATTCGTGAATTCGATGTTCGAATTTCATGGGAGTTGAGATCAGTGTTTATACTGGTGCCAGCATGGGTTTGTTGAAGCTCGGCTTTCAGAGAAGAAATTTGTTCTTCTATACCTTCCAATCGTTTGATCATGAGATCAATGCCAATAGTATGGTCTGCAGTAGACTCATTTTCATGCTCGTTGCCGATTGCAGGTCTAGTACTAGGAAGAGATGAGTAAGGATTTCTGATGGTAATGGGGTATGTGACATACTTCCTGCCGTGTTCTCTCCGTAGCCAGTCACCATCGGCCTCGTCAGGTTCCCTTGCGACATGATGACTCTCTTGGGGCACAGAATGACCAGGGATAGTCGATGTCGGACGTGAATTACCACCGGATTCGCTAGGCACACAACAAAGCTCAGGGTGCCCGCGCGACACACAACTCTCGCAGGGCAGGTCACCGCTGCATTTCACTTTCCTGTGTCGACAGGGAAAACAAGATTTGATGCCACGGACACGACGTTTGCGTTTGAGCAGTTCACTCACGCGTGCTGTATCGTATGGATATGGGCTGGCGTGAGTATTGAAGTTATCCATTGGTTTGATGACGTTCAATGCTATAGTCCCTTACGGCCGAAATTCCTGCGATCGAGTTCCGTGCGATGCCGTGGATCATATTACGTAATGCAGATCCCAGAAAGCTTGACTTGAACACGCATATTTTTAGATGAATTAATTCAATCTCTTTATTGGTTTGCTGATTATAGTTCTCTTTGTTTCAATGTTCCAAGCGGCTTATTTTTAGCTGGAGGTTGAATCTTTGTTCTGGGCTTAGCTCAATCTTTGTCGACTAATTGTATCCCAACACAAAACAGGCTTGCATGCACCAACTCGAAATAGTCATTCCATTATAAAGCACTTTGTCTTCTCCTGATGCTTTCAAAGAACTTGATGCAGGGCGTGTAGACTATATAGATACTAGATTATTTCCTGACACTACCAGCATGTCTCAAGTAAATACACCAAAATGGATCCAAGTACCCTCTGGTTCTTCCGCCACCGCGCAAATATCGTGAGCGCATTAGATGGATACAGAGCAAATATCTGGGTTCATGAAAGAAGATACTACCGGGAGATAGCAACGTGTCTGAAAACCGTCACGGTCAATCTTGCTCTAATTCTTACATACGATGAGATCAATTCCAAACTGTCTCGCTGTGTCCGTGAACGCATCTCACGTATCATCACATGTCTCAACGGTCTTCGAGAAATTATGATCCTCCATCCTGATCAAGAACCCGGGGAAATATCGGAAGCACTGTTCATGACTGGTAGGCACATTGGACGAATTAAGCTTGCCCTGGGGGTTTCAGATCCATATGCCGATGCGATGGATCAGCAGCTACAAGAGCTGACTGTGCCCAAGGGTAAATGGCTGCGGAAAAATTGGCGGGCCTTGAATTTCAGTGATGCGCGTTGTGTTTGTTCTTCTTGCAAACGATAAACATCTCACATCTTTCTTCAAGTATGAACGATAAAGAGCGAGCATTTTCCCTCGAGCGCTACCGTATATTTGATTGTGAAATGATTCTGCCTGTCGCCTGCGCTGCGCTATGACAGATCGAGCGATACAGATGTTGGTCGCTCGGTAACAAGTGGGTCCGGCCCCCAGTGCTTGACCGGGGCATTAGTGTGCTCCACAACTGTGACTGAAACCATTGGCCATGTTTCAGGCACGACAGCCTCAAACCTGAATCTGTAACAAATCTGGACCCCTAAAGCAGGAACAAATCGTGATGAGAACCTCGTTATTGCATTTGGCTCCGGGTGGCGGATACTGGGCAAGCTTAGCTATCACATAGTTCACACTGGACCTGTCATTGTTAGCGTGCGACCGGTGATTACTAGGCCTGAGGCGGTCGTTTCACTCTTAGCGCTTCCAATTAAACCCGGGATGACCGCCTCGTGGCCAAACCTGTCAACCGGAAGTGGCTCAGTAGTCCGCAACCCAATCAAACCCATGGATTTTTTTTTTTAATATCACCAAGTTAGAGTCGTTTGTCTCTCCACTGATTCAATCAAAAATTATATTTAGGCATCCCTTATCGTCTAAATCTCATAAATTCCCTTGTAGCACACACGTAGATCCTTGTCAATCCCAACCAATCCTGTAACCCAGAAATCCCGCTTCCGTAGCCTTGCCATCAAAGGGTCTAGAGGGCCCGCATTAGCTCATGGACCCGCCCACTGCTTCCGGCCCCAACCCAGTTCCCCTCTACGTCAATCGAATTGATTCTTCCTCTTCATTTTCACCAAACTCCTGACCATGCCCGGACTATGAGCTGGACGAGTGTTTTCTCTCGCCAACCCCGTGAGCCCGGATCTTCCGGTAGCTCAAGGGTGTTCATCTACCTAGGACTGGCAGTCATCTCCCTACTACTCTCTTATCAGCTGGTTCTGAATCACGACTCGCTGGGTTCGATCGCTTCGTGGAAAGTCGGGTCCCAGGCGTCGGGCGCGTACGACCCTGATGCCGATTATGATGGGGATGGATGGGCTGCTGCTGCTATGAATGGGTCGCAGACGTCAAAGACTACGAATTCCGTGCAACAATCAGTGCCGATTCCCGCATATACTTCTACGCCGGCTACGCCCGCGCCGATTTCAACGCCGACAATGCGCCCGGTTGAGAAGGAGCTTGTCATTGCTGCTATGAAGAAGAGTGATATGTCCTGGGTGGAGCAAAATGTTCCTGCAGATTGGATTACTAATATTTATCGGGCTGATGCGGCGGAGGGCGAAGCCGAATTCACGGTTCCGGATAATAAAGGGAATGAGGCTATGGTCTACTTAACGTGTGTATCGCATTACGCCCAATTCAACAGATGTGGAAGATTAAGCTAACAAATTCTCAAGACACATAATTGATCGATATGATACCCTCCCAGACGTAAATGTCTTCCTACACGGCGGTCGATATCAATGGCACAACGATAACCCATTATATGGTACTATTCCCCCCCCACCCACCTTACCCATCCCCACATTCTAACCTTGGCAGACTCCGTCATTTCAATAAAAGATCTCCAACTAAACCACGTCCGCAATGCCGGGTACGTGAACCTTCGCTGCACATGGATAATCGGCTGCCCAGCCGAACTCGAACCCGCCCGCTACCTTCGCGAACGACCCGACGATCCGGGACATCCAACCGCCGTGGAATTTCCCGATAGCTTCATGGCGCTCTTTCCCGGAGAGCCGGTGCCCGATATCATCGGTGTGCCGTGTTGTAGTCAGTTTGCGGTCTCGCGAGAGGCGATTCGTGCGCGGGGGAAGGAGGAGTATGTACGCATGCGAGATTGGTTGCTCAATTCGCCGCTTGATGCTAGTACTAGTGGGAGGATTTTTGAATATTCTTGGCATAGTATGTTTAACACACCCCCCCCCCCCCCCCCTTCTTTGTCTATTGTGGTGCTTGGTTGATGCTAATATGTGTACAACAGTAATGTTTGGGAAGACGGCGCAGTACTGTCTTGATGCTGCTGAGTGTTATTGTAATACCTATGGGTATTGTAATATGACCGATGCTGATCTGCAGAATCAGTGGGTGTGGAAGGGAATGGTCCTTCCGGAGGGATGGCCTGAGAAAGGATGGCCGGAGGAATAATGAAAAGTCAATGTAAGATATTGATCATCTTGATCGGCCCGAATGTATAAATTGAAATATGCACTGCATATGCTTCATTAAGTCATAAATACCATCTCTCATATGATTTTGATTCCCATGATCCAATGTATTCACCGCCAGAGATCCTGCCGACTTGATCGCTTGTACCCGCTGCTACTCATCGGTCGCTCGCCATCTTCTGGCACAGCTAAGAACCCACCAAATCCATTTCCAACCAGCACGCTCTTCCGAGAATCTCCACCCCATGACCGACTCAATTGGGCCTCCTGGAAACTCACCGGGCGTGTAGTAGTGCCACTCCGACCCAGCGCGGAATCCGGCTCATAGGGTGTGAAGTTCCATTCAAGCTCATCCAAGCCTTTACTGTATACATTTAAAGGCTGGGAGAGGCCGCCGGTCATTTGCGGACCATTCTCACCACCACCGAATAGTCGGGGCGGAGGAGCTAAAAGCAAAGTATCGGGGGAATTGTGCGTCACGGACGTATAGATCGCGGAGGGATGGGAGGCAGCGTGACATGAGACATGAAATCAGGTATGTGTAATAGGAGTTCGCAGCAGGAGGAAGCCCGTGTGTCTCGGTCTGTGAGGTGATTTCATAGTGCAGCATTTGTAGTGATCGTGATGCCAACGGCGGGATCTTCTCAGCGGGGAAGGACCGGGATACTTCCTGGATGATCGATAGGCTGCGGAGATGTGGAGCGGCCTGTAAAATCTGGTGAAGTGTTGATGGAAGGACACCGGTGGATGCGAGTGTTAATCCTTGTAGGGCAATGCGATTAGTTGCCGATGAGAAGAATGTGACCAGTCCACTGGCTGTTAGCTGTGGGGTATCCCGGATCGTGAGCTGCTCGAGGGCGGGAAAGGGAGGCAGAGAAGAATCAACTGCAAATGCCGAATCGTCGAGCCATGGAAGATCGTCCAATGTTAAGTCCCTGAGCTTTGGAAACGCTGCCAGGCTGTTTCGAAGGATTGCAGCTTCAATATGCAAGCCCGACAGCTCTAATTTTTCAAGGTTGATCCATCGCGGTGCTTCGGGCAGTCGTGCGAAGCTCCCCTCTGCACCGTGTTTATAGCTCATACGCCGAAGGTCGGGGCACGAGGCCATCAACTCCTGCTTCAGTGTCACACACGAGCCCTCATCACTGAACAGACCAGTTGGGAGATCGACATAACGAAGGTGGGGAAGAACCGAAATCGTCCGGGCAATGGTGGCCTTATTAGCCTCGCGAGTCATATACGGCATCCGAAGAGACAGCGTCAATTTGCCCAGGTGTCGCGATTCACGAACAGATCGCATAAACAACTCGAGGCGGATCTGCGGGGCATCGATGGGATCGCCATTACGGTCGAAAAAGGAGCGGCGCTTTCGTTTGGCGGCTAATTGAACTTCCAGTTCGCAGTAGTGCACGGGGTCAATCCGAACATTTGTGTATCTACCAAATATCGTGTTAGTATTTTGAACAAAGAAATCCAGCGGGTGGCATACAAGAGCGCGTGTGCTTCGGGAAACCAGCGCCTACACACCATGGTGCAGTTCGCGAGGTCCCTCATGTCACAGAGCATACAGCCATCAGTCATAGAATCTTCCGAGGTATCATAGGAGTCATCCAAGGCATGGGGGCAAACAAAGCTGAAGATGCGAACGAGCACAGCGCGGGGAAGCTTCCTGGTCGCATCGCGACCGGTGGAGTGGGGCGGCGTTGGCGGCTCAGTCGCGGGGGTCACACTGCGTCGACTACGCCGGGGACTAGCCTTGAGTTTGTCGAAAAGGCCCATCTTGTAGGATGCGCGATGGAGGAGGGGGGAGAAATAGGAGAGAAGTGAAAGTGAAAGATCGGGCTTTGGACATGAAAGACGCGAGTTGATGCAGGGCCCGCTGTTGAGCAGGGATGAAACGCCCAATGAACGCCCCGCGCTTTGTCTCGCCAATGTTTCGGGGCGCAACGGTTAACATGACACTCTAATCTCTATACAATCAAATTTACATGCAAGTGGGCCCAGTCAGGAACATACTTCATCTTGCAACATGATAGGTTGCCCAAGAATTGTTTCCCACTGGTGGAACCAGTAGCCAGATCGATCTGGATCTTGTGCACAAACTTGGCTGGAGCTCGGATACAACATCATGACATCACTGACGAATATTGAAGAAAAAAATCAAGGTGGATGGGATTGGAAGTAGATTTGGTAGAGACAAGGGTCAATTGATTAAAACAAAGCAGAGGAAACTGAGGAACGAAAAAGAGAATGAGAACAGAGGGACGAGTTGATTGAAGTCACGTACCTTCTTCACACCCGCAGGTACAACCAGCATCATAGCTCGACCTTTCAATCCTCAACCTTGGCAACTGACATCATGGATCTTCGCCACATAACACAGTATAAAATAAAAATCTTACCGCCATAATGCAAGCTCACCTAGTAACACCTCAACAACTTTCATCATGTCTGAGATGGGAATTCACTCCACCGAGCTTCCGCTGCCTTCGCCAGCGGTCACCAATGTCTACCCCGAGAACACATTAGACGCCGAAGATTGGAAACATCGTCCACCATATCACACCCAAGGTCATGAAGAATTCGGACCGATCAAGTGGAAGGCCTCATGCCAATGTGGAAGAGTCACCTATGCGATAAACCGCGACCGACCGTTAAACGCCAAGTTTTGCCATTGTCGAGGGTGCCAGGTCATGCATGGCGCACCTCTCCAATGGGCGGCAATCTTTCACAAAAAAGATATCTCGTTCACAAAGGGGTCCAGTGGCCTGTCATTCTTCTCAGCCACCCTCAATTCCCAGAAATACGATATGCCCACCAAAGTGTCGTGCAGCTTCTGCCATACCCTCATTATGGACGAGGGACGCAGCACATGTTTGTTGTATCCGCAGTTAATCCAATTCGAGGGTACGGGGGATGAGCGACGGAAACAATTGGAGATCTTCAAGCCGACGTATGTATGCAGTGCACGTTACCCCTGAACTCGGTTGCTAATGAATGGTCTTAGGTGTCATATTTTCTACCAACAGCGGATGTTTGACATGCCCGATGGAATGCCCAAATGGTCTGGGATGGATAACCAAAGTCAGCTGCTCGATGACTATGGCAAACCAACCCAGTGAAACGACAATGGGACGCAGGAAAACGACACGCGAAGGAATTGTAGAATATTATCATGGGAAATACAGCACATGGCGATCTTCACAATTTGTTACATATCATAAATCAATCGAACACGCACGTTGACCCCATTTCATTGGGATTGGAGGATCCTGTTTCATATCCACTACGCTAACTGGGCTGCAAATAATTAAGGCCAAGATAAGATCAGATGAGCTTCTTCAAATCTTGGCAACGCCATTCGCGAACTTCCATTTGCCAATTCTATTCCGAAAGGGATGAACCCGCTCGGCCGCTCCGTGCTCCTGCACAGCGCGATGTGACCCTCAGCTCATCATCTCCTAAACGGGAAACACGTCCACTTTAGCTCCGCTGGGCATTCTCCATCTGTCTCGGGGGATCTTCAAGGAGGCCAGTTTTAAATACGACCCCTCCGCCGCGACATGATGGCTCCCTGGCACACTAAATCACTCCCTGGCTAGTTAAAGCATGTGGTTCATGTCTTGGGCCTGCATGGCCATATTGGCCAGTCCCGTCGCAGCCGTCACGCAGATCACCGACGATGACATGACCTTGCTCCTCAACGCCGGCGGCGCGGATCTAGCCAACCTCTACGCACCGCTGTGGTTCTTCGCTCAGGCTGAGAATCACCCTCCGTGTTATCCCACTTGGGCGTTTGGCGGGTCTCCAGACACCTCTGACACCTATGACGCCGCCCACAAAACACCCGCTGCAGCCCAATGCCAGTACCCTAACGTTGGGTGCAACTGCCGCAATCCCGGTGTTGACACTGGGAACCCAGGGCCCGCGTTCCCAGTCTACTACACATTCAAGCAGTGCAACGAGACCGAAATACGCGTTGTCTATAACCTTTTTTACGAAAAGGATGGCGCGACATTTGGTGTGATCCAAACCGGCCATGACTAGTAAGAATATAAACACTATTCATGAAGCCAATCTGACCTTTCTCAGTGATTGGGAGCGAGTGGTGATCATTCACTCGCGCGACGACAATGATATGTGGGCGCCTTCGCGTGCACTGCTCTCCGCTCATAGCGGTTATAATAATCTGGCTTGGGGTGATATCCAGAATACTCTGACCACGGATCAGATCAATGCCGGAGATGCTAAGGATCCGAATGGTGTACAGGATCAAGATCATCCTAAGGTTTATGTGGCTTGGTCGAAACACCCTAATTTTGATACCCGTAACACAGGATTCATCGATCCTATCAGCCAGTCCTTGGACGACGCGTATCGCAGTGATGATTGGTGGCATTATGTTGATCCTCAGTACTATGTGTGTATAACCTATTATGGTATGAAGCCCTTTGCTAATTGTGATAGATTCGTTCCGATAACAGTACCGTGGCTGGTCAAGCTCTTGGATCTGCCGATTGGGGAAGCGCTACTAGTAATCCACCCTTGGTGCAGGCCAGTGTTTGTGATGCATCTTGAATAGTTAAAAGTAATGTACATGAATGAATTGAAGACCTTCTCCTTTGGCTCTGCGCCCCTCTTAGCTGGGCTGGTGCCGATTCAAGTCAATAGCGGCCTGGTGGGTAAATCGAGTATGGTGGAGGAGCTTGGGTCTCCGTACACTGGGGAATGTTTACACAGGACCGGTGGCCCCGGATTGGGGGGATGTAAGGTCGAATAGACACATGCTCATCGCTATAATCTGGCGTGGGATAATGTCTGATCCGAAAGGCGTTGAGAGAGCGACACAGGTCGTCGATCAGGACTCTTCGTGGGATTTTGATGATGACATTGCGATTCCACTCGGAGGCTTTGATGATATACTCAATCGGAAATGGTTGGTCTATTTCTGATAGAATTTCTGGAGGGGGTCGCTGTAACGATTCTAGTTCGCTTTCTAGATCAGTGGCGTACTGAGTCAAGACAATCTCTCTCCAGGTCCGATTGAGATTTCTACGTGGTGGCATGGCGGAAGCGAGACCTTGAGAAAGACGTCAGTTTCCCTTCTTATTGTTCCCTGTGTGCTGATATTCATACCGTGGTGAGGATTGGATTATGCTGGACGAAAGATGAAACACGAGACTGTGGAAGGTGGCGTGGGCTGACTATCGAGAGAGCAAAGAAGAAGAAAGAGGCAGCGATAGAGCTGTCTGGATTTAAATGTTTTGCCTTGACGAAGGTGCCCATATCAATACCTCTCCAGAAGATAAAATTCTCTGGGCAGCGAACTATTGACTGTCGTATCTGAAGCAAGTTTATCTTTACACTCGTCTGTTTGATCCTTGTTCACATTCATATTCTAAACAATCGACAATCGACCGGCAAGACGCCCTTTTTCCATTTTCTTATCACAACAGATATCCAGCGTTGAAAGGCGGATTTGGGGAGAGGAGATCTCAACGGCAGCTTGGAGTAAGCACGCTTGGGCAGTGGGTATTTCGAACATGATCTTCGGGTCAGAAGTATTGATGAAATATGTGGATCAGATTGCAATCAATCTGACAATAAGTCAGACCTCGGCGTTATATCTAAATTAAACTAAGGAAGCGCAACAAGATTGAGACCCTCAATACCGGGGAACGGGCGTCAGGAGCATAACTGCTTCATGCCCATACAGAAGAAAGCGGTCAATCGATATCTTCTGACGGTCTGTACGGAGGTTGTACGGAGGTAATTCAAAATGATTGGCTCATCCGGTAGCATTAGGTTCAAACATGAAGAGCAGGTGCAGGTAAGGGACCACTTTGATTGGCTTCGATGGCAAGGATGTGATGCGCAGCCGGGTCAAAGAGTATCGGTGAAAAGCATAGAGACTTGACGTCAGAATTCGATTATACCTCTATATGCAACGGAATTTCCTTAGCTGAACTACAGAATTTGTCCACGAGGATTTCGTGGGTTACGCATGTTCAACGAGGAACGGGAAGTGCAACTCCGCCACAAAGCCAAGACTTGGTCCCCCTTGCGGCGAAAATATTTGCAACCGATCCCACGCAACGCTCGCAACACAATTGAACCTATGTGCGCGAACTCAAGTTGGCTCATCGAAGCTCCTGAGCATGGGGCCCGCCGTCTCTCCGGGGCGTGCCTCCCTGTACAGTGCCCTTGAAGAAAAACTGGGAACTGCAGAATCTGCCGGCGACACGCGTTACAGCTTTTTCAACTCCAATCTCGACACCGTGACCCACGCCGATGATTTCTCGCAATTGCAAACGACTTGCGAACCCTTTAAGGACTTTAGGGAGACCGGTGTCCATGATGGATTATGGTGGCTTCATGTTGCGTCGCCATCCGACGACGATATCGAGTTTTTATCGCGGATGTTCGGTCTCCACCCTCTGACCACCGAAGATATCAAGGTCCGCGAACTCCGCGAGAAGGTTGAGCTCTTCGGTGCTTACTATTTCGTCTCTGTTCTTCCGCCACGACAGCTTGGGCTCTCAACTGTTCCCAACTCCTCGGCGGCTAATTTCTACGGCATTGTGTTTCCCGAGGGAATCCTCAGCATCACATTCGGCGATGGCCAAGATCCCGCCCACGTCTGGAAACGGATAAAGGATCACCAGAGCGATTTTTCTCCGACAAGTGATTGGATCTGCTATGCGCTCATGTAGGTCTTCTAGTCTGATGCGATATATAGGATCTGACTAATGATTTCAGTGACGATATCGTCGATGGCTTCGCCCCACTCATCGACCGTGTGCAAACCGGAGTCGAGATGATGGAAGATGGTCTGTCAGTCACGCGCCCCGATGAAATCGGTTTAGCTCTTCAAAATATCTCCAAGTGTCGCAAGGAGGTGACGCAGATTCGCCGACTTTTACACGATAAAACCGATCTCATCCGTTGTTTTGCCCGCCACTGCGGGTACTCGGGGGCCACGGCTGCGGAGATCACGCTTTATCTTCGTGATATTCAAGATCACGTCTTGACAATGATGTCGAATCTGACTAGTGCTGAGCAGATGCTCTCGCGGTCGCAATCTAAATATCTGGGCCGACTTGAATTTGACTCGACGTGTATGCGTAACAGCCTCGCGAGTACGCTGAGTCGGGTGACGATTATCGGTACGATTGTCGTCACGATGCAAGTTATATCTGGTTCTTTCGGGATGAATATAAATGTACCTGGACAGTATGTGGAGGGGAACTGCAAGTGGTGGTTTGGCATCCTAGCATTCATCTTGGGATTTGCCGTGCTGTTTATATTGTTCGCGAAACGCGTGCGAATCCTTTAACTTAGTGAGTCGAGTTTACATATTGCATGATCTCAAACTTGGAAAGACGAACATAATGTGAATAAGATTCCCATCTGTGACACTCATACGGTCCGAGGTCCATGCTAAACTGCTTTGGGGTTTAGAAGAGGGGCCATGGAATAGTCAGCCTCTGTATCTCACTCAACATCTGCATTCTTCTTCATCTCTCTAGACCATCTCAGAATTTCAAAATACCGGCATCTAAAGACATATGATCCCCTAGCGCATCCAGATTTCGCTACTACTCTTCAAGTACTGAGGCAAGCATGTCTTCAACCATTCAGGACAGAGGCTTTCCAGCCGAAAACCCTTTATCGTCGTACTGGCTTCAGGATCCCCATGAACTGGCAACTTTTCGCTCATCGGAGATAGTCCCAGATCAATGCGACATAGCCATCATCGGCACTGGTCTAGCCGGCGTAGCCACAGCATACCATGTTCTCTCGGATCTAAATCTCAGAACCAAGCCAAAAATTGTCCTACTCGAAGCACGTCAAGCCTGCACAGGAGCGACCGGGCGCAACGGTGAGAGCTTACCAGTATCTTTTCGTTCCAATTGCTAATCGGCTATAAGGGGGCCATCTTAAATTAGCCCCCTGGATTGCGCGACGAATTGGGGCCAAATTCGGCCGTAGTGCAGCGGCGGAGGTTATTGGCTACCAACTTGATCAACTGGTTGCTATCAAGGAAGTCGTTGAGAAGGAAAAGATCGACTGTGAACTGAGCGTCACTCGTTCCTTTGATGTGTTTTTTGATGTAGATCATGCCCGGGAAATGCAGGAGTTTGTGTCTATTCAGCAAGCTGAGGGGGCTCCTTGGGCCAAACATATAACATGGATTGATGCTTCCGAGTCAGAAAAGGTATTTCTCAGCTTTCTCTGGGTGAATAAAATGGCTCTAACCTTTACCTCTCAGGTTACTGGTATCAAGAATAGTAAAGGCGCATTGAGTGTACCGGCGGTCTCCCTTTGGCCGTACAAACTAGTCACAGCTTTACTGTCAAGAGTGATAGAACTCGGTGGCACGCTCTTCACCGAAACCTATGTTACAGAAGTCGAAGAGTTGCCCGGTCAAACAAAATTGATAACGTCAAGGGGAGTATTAAACGCCAAAAAGACCATATTTGCAACCAACGCCTATACTGCTGCGTTATTGCCACAGTATCAAGGGGTCATTACCCCTTTCAAAGGCCAGAACTCGCATCTGTCCCCTTCGCCATCTTTCAGAGTACCCAAGTACCTTGATCACACTTATAACCTGCACTTCAACAATCGGTATGCGGATTATCTCAATCCAAGACCAGATAATACTATTATCCTTGGAGGCGCAAAATGGACATATGAGGATAAAATTGAGAGGGCGAAATGGTGGAACAGCACGGATGATACAACGTTGATCATCGATCTTGCTACAGAGCATTTCGACTCTGTTATGGCGGATCATTTCCTTGGATGGGAGAAAGCCGAGGCACATCATGACTTCGTCTGGACTGGAAGTAAGAGATCTTGATTCCTGAAATCATCATTTCGGTATGTGCTAATATATGCCAATAGTCATGGGCGAGACCCCTGATGCTTTGCCTCATGTGGGAATGGTTCCAGGCTCGAGAAACCAATGGATCTTGGCCGGTTTCAATGGTGCTGGAATGACCATGATCTTTACCGCTGCAAGGGCTGTTTCTAAGATGATTTTGCATGAGGTTGTGTACGAAGACACAGACCTACCACGGTTGTTCAAAACCACAGCTGAGCGGTTGATGGTCAAGAACCCTGGCTTTTCAGAGTGATGCTCACCAAACTGAACAACCCTGTATTGAAGTGCTTGTGATTTTATGACTGGTAAGTGAATGAAAGTAGAATTTATGGCCTTTTGATGAATTTGGTCTCTATGCAATCGTTGTCTATTTTCAGATCATTTGGCGGGTCGTCGAGTCTTAATTCACCGTACGACGTCGTCTATGCCCTTCGCAACATACTTTACATTGCTTTCATTTACTGTGAATATGGTCAGTAACTATCTTTGCATCACAATTGCAATTGGGAACAAGACTTACAGCCCGAGATTGAGATGCGCCCGGATTTCAGCATGTAGATGTGATGCTTTGATCTGATTTCAAGAACTTGCTCTTCCGACAGTCCAACGTAGGTAAACATGCCAATCTGATACGCGTCAGTCAATATCAAGATCAACAGATATTATAGCAAACTTACCTGTTTCAGAATATGTGTCCAATCACCAGGAGTTTGCAGCTTAATCAACTCATCAAACAGAGCCTGACGCATCTGTCGAATCCTTTCACTCATCGTCACAAGGTCCTCATACCACTTATCTTTAAGAGCCTCATTCCCCAGAACAGTTCGCACAATCTCCGATCCACCTCTAGGCGCCATTGAATATTCTCCCCGAACAAGGTGACAAAGGTTAGACAAACCATTTTGAGAAACCTCCTCACTAGCAGTGGAAGTAACAACATGCAAAGCCCCGACACGCTGACCATAAAGCCCAAAATTCTTTGAGAATGACTGTGCGACGCAGAACTCCAGTTGAGGGCTATAGCTGAAGAAATGACGAATGGCCCATGCATCTTGCTCAAGGTTTCCGGATGCAAAGCCTTGATAGGCTAGATCGAAGAAAGGGATCAGGCCCTTCGCCTTGCACAATTCAGCTAATAGCTTCCACTGTTCTTTTGTTGGATCCGCGCCGGTAGGGTTATGAGCACAGGCGTGAAGAATTACGACATCGTTTTTGTCGGCAGATGACAACGTCCGGAAAGTTCCTTCAAAATCGAAGGACTTAGTTTTGCTGTCGTAGTAAGGATAGCTCTTCCTTCGGACACCGGCTAGCTCCCAGATTGTGTGGTGATTTGCCCAGGTGGGATCAGGAACCCATACACATCCCGGTTGTATGTTTCGAGCTAGGAGCTCGGCGCCGAGTCTGTTTGCGCCTGTCCCTGAGACTGTCTGAATGGAAATGACACGGCTTTTGCTTTCCACTGCCTTTGCTTGTTTCTGCTTGTCAAAGCCAAACACAAGGTCAGATGCCAGTCGGAGGAATTCCCTGTCACCTTGAATGGTGAGATACTCATGCCGATTCACATCACTTTCTTGGTGGAGTTTTTTTTCGGCCTCTTCAACCACTCGCAATGGCCATGGTGATCCGGTGGCTGTACGGTAGACGCCGATGCCAAGGTTGACTTTGTCGGGATAGGTATCTTGGATGTATGCTCCATTCACTGCAAAGGGTTCGTCGACGGGGGTTGGAGATAGGCTTGAGAATAGCGAATGACTTGCACTGTCTTTCAAGACTGAAGGGTCAGATATGGAGCCCATGATCACACAGTTTGGAACTCGATTTGCAATACAGAATATTCGGACGTTTGAAAAAGAAATACTAAATCCATGGAAAGTAATTTGTAGTGCAACTTGTTTACCCTGGTCCGGCTGGTTGGAAATAGCCGTTGAGCTCAAATAACCGGTGATAGCCGTGCAGTTCCGCCTCAAATGATGAATGCCATTCGTAACCGTGCTGTTATCAATAAAATAGATGATCAAATCCAATGAAGAGCGCATCCAGGCTCTTGGTCGATAATTCGCTTATACTATAAACTTTAATTGCATCCCTGCCCAGGTGGAGGTACATGATTCGAGGAAACCGCCAGAGTGATCTTACCTAGCATCAGGAAAAAGTAACAGCAGCGAATCAAATTGAAGGGCAAAATGGAAGCCGGAGGCAATCACTGCCCACTCAAGATGGCAGTAGGAGACTTTCTCTTTCAAATAGGAAATGAAATCATATTCACGGAGGGCATTACTAATACCCTATATTAGATTCACCATTCTAATTACTCTCTATCAACTTAGAATCCACCTCAAAATGTAAGAGTCCAAGGGATCATCTGAGTGACTACTCGTTCAAGATATACGTGCACAGCACTCAGTGTATTTCCTTCTTATCAAAGAACATAAGATAATGTCATGGGAGCTTTACGAATACCCAGTTTCGGAAGTATGACGGTAGATCCCACCATAAAGGCCATCCAATCACCACATAAGGGCGAATTGCAGCCAGGCACTCAGTCTAAGTACCCTCGGCATGTATCTCGGCTACCTTTTCCCGCCCTCATAAACGCGAACTCGACGAGTTCCACGACTGTCAGCAATGGTTCGGGAAGACGACTATTGACTAGGAAGAGAGTTGATGCTGTCAATCAGGTCTGTGTTTTCTTGTCCCACTTACTTTCAGCGCAGGCATCTTCATATTCCGGATATTCATGTGTAGCACTAATCACGCACAGACTGGATGCGCAACACCTCCTATGAAAATCGTGTAAGGGCTACGACCTTCACCCGCAGATCCCCATGATGGAAAACATGGAGGTAGCTGGTATTGGAACGGGAGCAGGGAGAGGATGCTATGTGTCAGCAAGGCCGGAACTGTTTTAAGAACCGCAGACATTCCATAGTATTTAGCTGTTTGGTGTTGCAAGGCATTTTCCATCGTCGGTTCAGCTGCACGAATTCGATATCTCCGATGATCAATTTCCACCAAAGGAGGTGTAGCCTGACGATATACATCTTTGGGGCTTCTAGATTGTTTGACTGACCCATCTGCCTCACTGGTAGGGAAGTACGATGTAGTACATGTGCGGTTTTGGTTAGCTATAATCCGTGGTGACAAAATATCATCTGCAGCTGGATACCGGACCTTCGTAATTGACTACGTCAATACAACTTCAGCATTATTGAGCCGGATGGTATTCCGTTTCGACTCAGTTTAGTACATATTTGTACAAGACTTTGTCTCATGGGTGTACGGGAGTGTCTTCTGGGGCTCAAGAAAGTGTGTGGTGATAAACTACTGCATTCCAACGTTTAACGAGCAGGAAAAGGTCATCAATTATCGTTGCAGCACATTAATGGGATAGTTTATAACTGGTCACCAGTATTAGTTCTGGCTTGCAGAGTGGAATGACTTGATAAAGAGAAGCTATTTTTGACGTTGCATCTCGTCGATCGGGATGTTTAGTTCTGGAGCTTGTCCGTGGCAGGTCCGCTTGGGGATTATATAGAATGGACAAAAATCATAAGGTAGAATCTAGAAACCTTGACATTCTCCTAGATATTCCTCGATTTCCAAGCCCAGTATGTTTAAGTAGAAACCTAATGGTAGACTAATTATAAATAAAATATCCACCAAGTATAGTACATCCAAAACCGCTGGTGAAACCACCTTAACGACAGTGACATCAGACCCCCCACCATAATCACCTTATTCCGCCCCGCCCTCAAGCAAGCTCCGACTTTGGAACTTCAACCTTCCACAAACACCACCACCCACCCCCACAATGTCCTGGTCTCAAAAAACCTTCTCCCTACCCACCCGCAGTCGCGGCTCCTACCTGATTACCGATCATGTCCTATCCGAAGTCCCGGAGATCCGCGACTACAAAGTCGGCATGCTGAACCTCTTCGTGCAGCACACGAGCTGTGCGCTTTCGCTAAACGAGAACTGGGACGATGATGTTCGGGCTGATATGAGTGATGCGCTTGATCGTATTGCGCCTGCTGATCGCAAGGGTGAACTTTATCGGCATTCCGCTGAGGGGGAGGATGATATGCCTGTGTGTATACCCCGCAGCCATTAAGTTTTCTATGCCATTGGATAGAGCGCTTGGGGATGGACATGATCAATGCTAATTTGTGTTTAGGCTCATATCAAATCTGCTCTTATTGGTGCTTCGGTGAATATTCCTATTTCTAATGGACGGTTGGCGACTGGAACCTGGCAGGGGATTTGGTATTTGGAGTTCCGGACGAGTCGGCATTCGCGCAAGGTTGTTGCGACAATTCAGGGTCAGAAGGCTTGAATAGATGGTTCACGGGAGCGTCTATAGTGGGTTTAAGGTAGTTGGAAATATATCTATATCTCGTCACTTCACAAGTACTCTGACCCATTGCGAGTCCATGTGCATAGATAACAATTCATCTTAAACCATGGGAATTGCCGATAGGACTCGACGTCATCATCTTTAAGCTCGCATTTGGGCGAACGGCAGATCGATTTGATCTAAATTTCTGTACACGGCCTCAGGCCCAAAAGAAAAGAAAAAAAATGAAAATAGTGTAACACACGCGCAAGAAGTAATCAACGCCGACAAAAGGAATCGGATGCTAGTCGTCTACCGCTGCTCCAGACCGCCGGTAGCGGGGGCAACGCGCTGGGTTTCGTTCACCTCAGCCACATCACCGGTGGGTTCGAGGGGGTAGCTGGTGGCGGGCAGAGACTTGAGGTAGGCTTTGTGCTTTTCTTGGGCCTGCGATTAGTGTTAGCGGTTGCTCGGTTATGATTTTTTTTTTTCATCCGTTCACGTACGAAGGGAAGGCCGCAGTATCCGCAAGTCGCAATCTCGGGCTTGTCGGTGTTGATGAAGACCTTGGGGTGGCCAAGAGGACCACCACCACCATCACAGCTGACAACCTTGGACTTAGTCCATCGCACAGGCTGCTTGTGAATGAGCTCAATAGCAGCAAGGGGCCGGGGCTGGTCAATGATTAGTTTCTGGTTCTCGGCTACAAATCGTGCCAATGGCTCCAATTCCGATCGGGAAGCCGTACCTGAGTCTCCATGATAGTCTGCTCGAAACGAGGTCCAGTCATTGCCTTCTCGCGAGGCTGCTGGCTAGCCGCCCAAGTGGTAGCTCGGTTCGGGGCCTGGACACTGCGGATCTGCTCGCCGACGGCGGGGTTCTCGCGGAAGTCGTAGGCCCGCATCTCAATCAAGTCGGCGATGGGCACAGGGTTTCCCTCGGGGGCGTTGGTAGCGGAGACATTGGGCTTAGGAGCTGGCGGAGAGGGGTCATTGGGTTGCATACGGTTCTCGTGCAAACGGGGGACGGTGGAGGAGTAGGTGCGAGCGGCGAAGCGCGGGACCGAGGAGGCCAGAGATGTGAGACGGCGACTGCAGGACATCATGCTGGGCAGATTGGGTCCTGAGGACGGAGTGGAGTGGGAGTAGAGTAGGATGGGATTGCTCGAAGTCGGAGGTTGCAAACTGAATAGTGTAATCCGCGAGGTGTGGTTGGTGGAGTCTCACCGCCTGCCATAGAAAGTAATCTCAACTGAGACTGGAGCTCGCGGTTTTTCTGCCGCCACATTTTATTCTGCGACTTTCAACATCGCTTCTCAATTTACACATTTACAAGCTCGTCGTCCCAGCTATCCGTGCTGGTATTTTTTGCATATCATGCCGGCCTCCCCTGGAACGGCTGGAAAGCCAGAGAAGGGCACGATGTCTTCTCGTTTACTTACTATGAAGGTATGCATCATCACCATTCAACTTATGGAATATAGCTAACGTACATACAGTTCATGCAACGTGCTGCAGCAACTGCCGCATCGAAGGAAGCGCAGTCCCCAGCATCCGATGAGAATACACGCACCCCCAAGCGTCAAAGACAGTCATTGGAGCACCAAAGCCCTTCGACTCCGCAAGCAGATCTCGATGCTATCGCCGCTGCAATTGCCGCCGAAGAGCAAAAACGACAAGAGGTTATTGCACGACAGGCTGCTGAGGCCGGTGAAACTCACTGGGTGCTAGATGTACCCGCGGCAAAATCTCCTTCTCCTCAGCCCCAGTCCTTCGTTATGGCGACAGAATCTCTAGATGCCGACGATGACCTATCTTTCGGAGGTCGTCGAGGATTCGGCAATTTTAAGCGCAAAGAGGTCAGTTCTATTATTCTATCTTGTCTTTCTGGGTTCTTGCTAATCTTTACCAGCCGCCACCAACTACGGAAGAAGGCAAAATCCGTGAACAGCTCGAGAATCTGCCACATGATGATCCTCGCCGTGTTCAAGCTTTGGCTGCCATGGAAGAGTTAAAGAAGGCTAAGGCCCAGGAGGCTAGAGCCCCTAAATTGTCTGAAATCACTAGTATCTCAGGCAGCGGTGGTCGGCCCCAGTTAATGGGAGCACCATCTTCAAAGAAGAAGAAGAAGCGCAAGAGCGGCCAGTAAGCACATCAGCCAGGTGTTTCTTCTCTTGGTTCTTTCAAAACAGATATCCTCGGTGTTGGTATTGGCGTTTTTGCATGGTCTCGGCGTTTGGGCATGAAAACCATGGGCATATATTTCCCAGACTCTCCAGTACGAGTCAAAATGAACATTTGATCTTGAATAGCTTTTCCCTTTGGTAAAAAAGCAATATAGTATCTATCAGGCTGGAAAGAAGTCGTTCCGCACCAGTCTAGTATAAGGGTGTAGTGTCACAGAACCCCTGTAAGCTATCTCCCAATCCATTCTTCATGTACTCGGGTCTATAATTTCGCCTTCTCCTCATTTTTCTTCCTTTCCCACCCCTTCTGGGTCGCAAAATTAACTGCCAAATTCCAAACCGCAATACCCACACCCACAGGCGGCGCAACAAGCAGCGCCCAAGCCCACCACCTCGGACTTGATGCCTCAACACTAGCCATAGCACCCCTGACCTCTTTCTCCAGCTCATCCTTATCAGCATCATTCCAAACAACAACCCCCCTCGCCCCCTTCGTCCCCCTAAACTCCGCCTGCGCCGCCTTCACCCTCACATCACCCTGGCTCCGCACCCGATTCTCCGCATCCTCAGCTGTGAGATGCGCATCGCGGGCCCGTAAACGCGCCATCTGTACAGCGGGGTCATGAACACCAACGACAATAACCGTTCCGCAGATGAGATCCATCCCGCTTTCGAATAGCAGGGGAACATCCAGGACGACGGCCCATTGTCCACGAATGTAGTGGTAGATTAGGGATTTGTAGACTTCCCAGCGGACGGCTGGATGGATGATGCCATTTAGGACTTGGCGATCGCGTTTGCGTTCTTCTGTTGAGCCGAAGACGCGGCGGCCTAGCGCTGGGCGGTTGAGGGGTTGGCCGTTGGGTGTGTTGGGTTCTGTGAGGAGGAGGTCGGGTGTATTCGGGCCGAAGTAGTTTACTATTGCTTTGTAGCCTGCTGTGCCTGGTTCGACTACTTTGCGAGCGAGGACGTCGGCGTCGATTATGGGGAGATTGTAGGGAGGTGATGAGAGGAGGGCTGAGACTGTTGATTTGCCTGTGGCTATTGAGCCGGTGAGGCCGATTATGAGCATTTTGGAGAGGTGAACACAAAATGCGGTTGGAGAGGGTGGTGGTTGAGAGGAGGAAGGTGTTGGATCTGATTGCGGGGAGATTCAGATCCACTACCGAGGTCCGCAAGGTGTTTGGAGAACCACTCGACGCCGAAATTGGCTCTCCCCTTTAGTCCCCCCCGATGTTCTACATCTAAGCTTGATAGTGAAGGAACCTGGAAACTAAAGAAATTCGAATCTTGCTAAATTCGCTAATATTCAAAACAACGACATGGTGCTGGTCCACTCGCTATATACTTCATGTCCTTTCCTACTAGCTTATGTTCCGAGAAGCGAAATATCCCCAGTTCATCCTTCACCAAATAGATACTCCCCAACAGCATCCTTCAGGCAAGCGCACCATGGTAGGTTGCAGTGCTTGCCGATGCTTGGTTTCTGTCAAGGCAACGGGGATGAAAAGCTAACTGTGCCGATTGTGCCGGAATACCGCAATCTGCAGTTGCGACATTCCTGTCTCAAGCTAATTTCCACATCGCGTGCTGTACAGCATATGCAACCAATGTCAACATGCTGCTCATGTCTCAGGAAGTCCATACGTTGGATCTTGTTCCTGGCCTTTCCATCCGAGGAAAGGCCAACCCTTCGGTAGTGAAGAGAAGGGCGGCAGCACATAACGATTATCGCATACGGCATCATTAGGGCAATTTAAGTTGCACAGTCCGAAAACATTACAATAGCAATCGCCAGCGGCGGGGCAATGAACAGGTGGTTGACCGAATATCACTGAGAAAAAAAAGTAAGCACGAGTATGCATGGACGAACTGGAGGAGAAACCTACTATGCCATGAGTACTCCATGATCCGACCACTCAAATCATCTCCTAGACTCGTGTTCGAGAGCCAGACTCGGAACCGCTCATAGTCGCTCTTCGGCCTTGTGAGGACTGTGTCGCGAGTAACGCCGAACTGCGCGCAGCATGATACACCCACTTCTTTGGGTATAGGCTCATCCGGGAATAGCTCCATGAATCCAGTCTTGAAGTACTCGCCCGCGTGGACATCGTCACGGTGTGTATCTGTCGACGGGTGGATTTCCACGGGACAACCAAGTGTCCAGACGCAGCGCAGATTGACATATCCCATCTTTTGTAAATAAGGGACCTGGAAATTACGGAGCATGGGGACTCCATCGTAGTACGGGTCGTCATTGTGCCATTGATAGCGCAATGAGTGGATGAACAACATGATGTCAGGGAGGTTCTCGTAGTTATCGATGATGTAGCTGGTCATTTGGATTGCGTTAGCGTATACCTTCGCACGAGCTAGATTGCAGCCTACTCACGTCAAGTATACCATCGACTCCCGTCCCTTGTTCTTAGCCACGGTCAACGGGGCCTTCTTGTCGTCGACCACGTAGATGCTCCGTGACCAGTCCGGGAAGTACTCAGCCAGCCAGGTGGTGTCGTCATTCTTCATACTGGCCACGATCATATCCTTGCGTTTTCGTATTGCGGGGCGAGCCTGCTCGTCTATGGGGTCGATCTTGGGTTTCGGAGTGGGACGTTGCGCATAGCTTGGTCGGTCATTGTTGACAGCTTTGGTGGGCGACTCGGGGCCCGCGAAGAAGAGGAAGTATAATGCGAGAACGATTCCGATTGTGATTAGGATAGCTTTGATGCGATTGCGACGGCGCGGACTCTGGGGTCCGCTAGGGGCGAACAACATGGTTGCGTTGAGGTTCAAGCATTTCAGATGCGCATGGCGTGGAGTGTTAAGGGTGAAAGCTGAAAACGGACGGAGTCGTGTAGCCTAACCCGTGTCTGCCTAGTGGAACCTCCCCGGTATATAATATATTGGAGAAACAGAGCAAGATCGGTAGTGAATATGAAGCTGAAGAAAAAAAGGATCACATTAAATACGAAGATCCATATCCACTCAATTGAAACGTGTTGACGCTAGTTACGCCACAAGCTCCAGCCACACTCGGCCGATCGGTGGGTCAACGGCCAAATACAAACAATGTGCATAGTAATAAGTAGCCCAATATGTATGTAAGAAATTAAATAATGGGCCTATCCTGATAGTCCCTCTTGAGAGTTTTTCTTAATCGCATCCAGAGATCTCCATAAAATACCACTTGTGTGCAGAGATACTCTCGTCTGATTCTCCCGCATTGCCATCATTAGAGTTCACACCCACGACTTCCTCGATATCAGCATCAGTCACAGTCACATCATCAGCACTGGTAATCCAGTATTCCGGACTAGCGTGAGCGTAGCCAAAAAGCTCCGGAGGAATACGAGGAACAATATCGTCTGTGTGGGTAGTCCGCCAGAGACTACCCTGGCTGGTCATATACTCGGCCAAAGCATCATTGCCTACACGCGGTTGACCATAGGTATACTAATAGAAATTAGTGTCTGTACAATCTGGAATAAAGACCAATCCACTTACCAAGTCCAGTGTATATCCAGCATTGCGAAGTGCTGTTCCCGCCAAAGCAGCAAGCGCACCACCCAGACTATGGCCCGTAACCACAAGCTGATAGCCTGGATATGTGCTCTGTGCAGAATCGATTTTAGCCGTGACATCATCTGCAACAGTTTCCCAGGCTTTCCAGAAGCCACTGTGCACATCACATCCGGTACAAAGCCCACTGTCATCATTGAAGACGAAGTCCAGATTGGCAACCCAGTTGCTGATATCCGTGCTTCCTCGGAACGACAAGACAATTAAGTCGTTGGTTTCATCTACAACGAGGAATCCGGCTGTATCTCCATAGTCGTTTGATCTAGATAATCAGTACGGACTGAGATCAGGGTTTCGATCCACATACTCGTCAAATTCGTATAGAGTCTTAGTCGTCGCCGACTGTACCTGAGGACAGTTATCAGCTGAGCAAGTAATCGAATCACCTGTACTAGTGGTATCGACGTTGTTCGAGCAGTATGCGGCTGCGGAGTACTGAGCGAAGAGATACAGATTATCATATGTAGTAGTATCAACATCTATAACAGATTAGTCAATTTTACCGTAAAAAACGCGCTGGTTATGTAGTTCCTACCTCGATTGGTGAACAACTTAGCTGGCATAGCAACAACCAGTGCTGCAGCCATGCTAACAGTCCACAAACGTGCAAGAGACAACATCGTGAACCAAATAAGATACAACCAAATAAGTTATAACCAGAGGATTAAGACCAAAGGACCAGGGAGCCAGAGGAGCCGGGCGTAGAAGAAAATCAGCACAAGATGACTGATTCTCTTCTCGCCCGTTCCCAGGCATCCTTATATACCGAATGCAGAAACCAACCGCCCCCATCCACACACCACGCTGCGACTCAAACTCACGCGATCATGCGGGCATACGAATCCTCGAGCGGGGTCACGGACAACCTACGGACTCCTTCCGCGGACTGCATGGAATTCACAGTTCAAATTAGGCTCGTCGTCCGTTCCTGAAGATATTCAACATTGGCATGTGGCGGGGCGTCTGGGATCGACATTCCTGCAGTTCTTCATGCGGTAAGCGTAAGCATGGCTGCATAGATCCCGCCCCCAAGACATGCGGGGATTCAGAACCCATATTGGCTGATTTATTTCTTTTGATGTACTTTATACTCCGTTTAGGGGGCCTGAATGGCCGTGGTTCTTTTTTAGGCCCAATGTTTCATACTAATTTTTCGAGAGTGGATCCTCATATACAATTCTCCGGTTGCCCGTTGTTCCATGGTCATTCCACTGTTCCTGGGATCAACATAGTTTATCCCGCTTTAGGGTGTTCTCCGGATCACCACGGGACTATCTAGTTGATCTAATGGAGTTATAGACGAATGGAAGATCAAGGAACAAAATTAGCGTGGAGGGGTATACAACTGTGTCTTGTGCCCGAGCGAACTTTGTACCGGAACCAGCATTTAACTCCGTAGGCCCGTGGGCCCATAAACGAGAAAGGTGAACAAATCAAAAACAAAAATCCGTCAGTATTCCAGGCGGATCGTGGAACATTAGATTGATTTCTATGCCTTGGCCTACTGCGCATTCGGCCCCGCCCCAATATCCTCTACCCGCCATAGTCGCCCCTACGACGATTCGAGGGTGTTGATATTCCGGGAGGGGCGAAGGAGTCACAGCCACATTATCACCTCACCCTTAGACTTGTTGCGCGAGATCAAATGCGGCCGTACCTGACCCTTTCTCCTCTCCAATATCCGTCATACCTGTATCCTGGCCATCGTCACCCCCCGCGAGTACGATAGTACGAGGGATTTGATGCTCCGGGAGGGGCGTACCCGGGGTGACAGCGACAACATTGTCATTTTCATCCACGAATTCAAAGTTGTAACGGGAGAGCAAATGCGGTATAGCCGAGAGCTGGGGACCATATCGGGCGGTGTTGTCGTACAGTTCGAATAGAGGCACCGCCAGCAGCTTCATGTTCTTGGGGACAGACAGGACCTCTGAAACAATCAATAGGTAAGCGGAAAGAATGTGAATGGAGATCTAGGTACAACTGACTCTTCTTCGGGAGCTGAATGAAATACAACTTCTTGCACTCTTTTGGACGTGTGACATGGCCCGGTAGGAACGGGTACATGAAAGTTTCAAAGTTTGGCCGCCACCATTGGGCAAGGGTGTCACCAATTTCCCAGTCCTCGTTCACTCCTTCACCGGAGAATTGCGATCCCACTGGAGCTAGGCGCTCGTTCAACCGCTTCTTGAATCCATTGATCTCCTCGTCCTCGTGGGGTAGGTAGTCACCTGGTCTGCTAAGAAGTTAGTGGTTGATTCCAAATATTACTTGGATACAGCTTACAGTTTGAAGAAAGCATTGGCGATTTGAAGCATCAGTACATGCGGGTGATTATGTTCGTGGCAGACGAGAATGCCCTCGCAAGTTCGACGCATTCCATGTAGGTCATAATGTTCTTCCAGGCGCTTCAAACGAGCCAGCACCGACGGATCCTCTTCAGGCTGTGTCTCCTTGGTCCCAAACGTATAGTTGGACAGGGGGTAGAGCCGAATGGTTTCGGGCTGCTGAGCCGAGAAATCTTTGGGGAGGATGGGACTGCAAGGCAGTGTCAATGTGAGCGATCATGGGATATAAAGCTCGTGGGTGAGCTATCTTGACTTACGGACGGCTGCTTTGGATAGCAGTAGCTGTAGTGCTCGCCATGATGGAGGATGTTGTTTCGTGGATGTGAATGTGAAAGGGCGCGCAGCTCCACGTTGTTGCGCCGAGCTGTTATCGCTTATCGGAGGCTGTCTTACTGCCCCTGCTTTACCGCCTACCTGAACTAGGTATATCTATTAGGAACCATGAGGAGTCTATATAGAATTAAAGGTATAGCAGGACCAAGGGAGCAACAAAATTGAAGGGATATTGATGAATTCTATGAAATATGTCTGGAATCCTAGGTTTACTTAGTGGCGCTATCAAAAAATGGTCTTCAAAGCTCATGCCCTTCCACGTCGACTCCACAATCCTCTTCCCATATAACTTTATGCAACCCAAACACCAACTCCGCTCACAGCTTGGCATCAAAATCTTCAAATACGGTAAGATCCGAGACAGGCACAGGACCAGTGCTGACAGGCAAGCCGGCCTTGAAAACGGGCACATCACTGATCACAGTGGCTTCCTGCTTAGAAGCAGACGTACCGTTGGGCTTGCCGTTAACCTCTGGCTCCAAGCCCAACTGCTTCAGCTCAATACCAATATCACGCTCCAGCTTTGAAATGACCGGGCTCATTTGCTCCTTGGACAGGCTCAACTCGGTAACCAAGAAAGTCTTAACAATATAGACGATTTGTGCGTGGTCAACCAGTGTCATGTCGAGCTCTTCGAATGCAGTGGCCAATCTACTATTGTCGACGGCGAAACCAGCTTCGGTCAGCTGCTTGCTGACCATCTCGATGACACGAACACGCTTTTCAGTAATGTTGTTGGCATCGGGGACGGCAGTTACACTCTGCGCGTTCAAGTGGATGGCCAACTTGGCCCGAGTTGTCGATTCAGGGTCGATGTACTGACGGTAAAAGGCAAGCAGATCCGACTTGCTCAAATTGCGCACGTTGGCAGCGTCAGTCTCATGCTGGAGGAAATCAAAGTATTCGGACCCAACGTGAGACCAGTAGCGGCCAGTCTCAGAGCCCAAGTTCTTGAGCTTCTCCAGACGCTTGTTAATGACACTGCGCTTGTGGCCATCGAATTCCTCGTCCGACATGTTCTCGAGGGTCGGGCCGAATTCGCGCAGGAACGACTCGATGCGGGTCTCGAGGTAGTTGGCAGTGCGCTCGCTCTGGATGATCACACGGTAGCCCATGGTCGTAGCGTTGTAGCGGGAACCACTCCACACCACGTAGCCGAGCTGCTCCTTACTACGCAGCTGGTCGAAGGCAGGCTCATCAGTAAGCTGGGAGAAGAGTTGCAGTTTCGATCGCAAAACAGCATCCGAGAAAAGGCCAATGTACAGGTAGTACTCAATACAGTGGTTTACGTTCGCCGGGTCCTTTAGCTCGCGCGGGTAGACAAGGTTGCTGCCTGGGGCCATGACCATGTTGCGGCGCAAATACCACTGCGATCGAGGCAGAGCACGGCCCTTGAGAATCTTTTCAATTGAGTCTGTCATGCGCAGGGCATCTTCCTTGTACAGGTTGCCATGTGCCAGGGCTTCAATGTGTGTTTGTGCCAAGAGTTGAGGGAAGAAGGTTTTGACGTCCTCTGCTTGGATGTGCTCCAATTCCTCAATGTATTGCTCATTGAGCCAACTACGCTCGGACAGCAGGTACCGAGTGTAATCACCAACCTGGTAGTAAGGCTGTTGATACTCAGCGTTGCGGAATGCCCGAGTCAGACGCTCCTTAATGATCTTGAAGCGGTCTTCGTTGATAACCAGATCACGCATGGTCATAAGAACCTTATCCAAGAGCACTGACATCTTGTCATTGTAGCCGCCCACGGAAATGTCCAAGCCTAGGATGTTTGCTGCAAGATGGTAGTCCAATCCAGCAAGCTCGGCATCGTATGAGTACTCATCTAAAGAGTCCTGTACCAACTCACAATAGAGCTTTGTCTTGATAAGGTTAGCAGGCGTCGCCCAGACTAGCGGA
The DNA here is from genome assembly GCF_028827895.1 of Penicillium longicatenatum. Taxonomy (NCBI): domain Eukaryota; kingdom Fungi; phylum Ascomycota; class Eurotiomycetes; order Eurotiales; family Aspergillaceae; genus Penicillium; species Penicillium longicatenatum. The sequence goes on along the minus strand of NW_026643120.1, from coordinate 1,109,741 downwards.
TTGCGCAGAGTGACATAGACTGTCGCCTTAGGGACCCAGAAACGGTCGTCCTTTTTGAACCAAAGACGCACGCGATCATCATGGCGGATCAACTTGGGTGTCTTAGATGGCTCTGCAACTTCCTTCTTCTCCACCGACAGACGAGTCGGGACGAATTCGTTCTTGTGAGGCATATGCACGGTGGAAGTGCGAGTTGCCTCAGTGGAATCCAAGGCATTCTGGATGCCAGCCAAGAAGTCCTTCGGAATCTTCTCCACCTTGTACTCGGTACCATACCACTTCTCCTTCTGATCCCAATCACCAGGGTACTCTTGGGAGACAATGATCAGTCGGAAGTTATCGGCACGTAGGTATGACATGGCTTTCTTGATCAATTCTGGGTCGAATCGACGCAGAAGCGACCCGCTGAGAAGCCACTCACGTGGCAGTTGCTTCTGCATGACGCTGCTCAGGCGGCTTGTGAAGCGGCTAGCTGGGGTCTTCTGCTTGAATCGGAAGTCCACCTCGGCCAGATTCTTCATTTCATCGAAGATCCACTGCTCCGGTTCGCGCTCCTTGATCATGGCGATGTACTCAAAGATAACCTTGGCAACCTCCTGGTGCAGTTTCAGACCCTCGGGGGTCAGACGAACGGAGATTGTGAAAAAGGCAGATCCCGGGCAAATGGGCATGGCACCTGCAGAAAGGCCATTGGCCCAGCCCTTGGCCTTCAGGTAGGAGAGCACACTGCCTGGCCCCTCGTGACCAATAAGGTGGCTAATGTACCGGCTCGGCTGGGTGTCATTCATGTTCTCCTCATCCAAAAATGGGAAGTACATGTCCATAGAGCGCGAGTCCATGACGGGCTTAGCAAATACCTGAGTACACATGTCAGCCTCGGAGAAGGGCTGCACATCGTCCCAGCGGTTCTGGGTCAAGTTCTTGTTCTCGACATCAGCGAAAAGCTCGGAAACCCATTGTTCCAAAGTGTCCAAGCTCTCCCGACCTAAAACTACCAGCTTGGCCCGGTTGGCTGAGTAGTGCTTCTCGTAGAACCGAATAAACTCGCTCCGGACTTCCAACCCGCGCTTTTGCGGGTCCTCCTTGAGGGTCTGCAAGTTACCGGTAGAGAAATGGTGGTAAGGATGCTTTGGGTTTGATAGAGATTTGTTCAACTGCATCAACCGCCACAAATCGCTCTGCAGGTTCTTTTTGTTCTCTGAGTCCACCGCTCGCAGCTCGCGATCTAATGTTGACTCGAGGAAAAGAGGAGCAACAAAAAACTGAGCAAATCGATCTAAGGCCCCATAGAAGGGAGACTTGCCGTTCACATCCCCGTTGGAAGCGGATGCACTCTCACTGCCTGTGCCATTTGTCCCATTGACCGAGTCGGTAGGAGTGTTCTGTCCGGTGGACTTGGGCACACTTGACTCGCCGGTGGCAGCGATTTCGAAAAAATAGTTTGTTTCGGTGGCAGCAGTGTATGCGTTGGATGAACCGGAGTGAGCGGCAAGATATTGGTTGTATTCATTCTCCTTGGGGTACTAGCAAACAAAAAGCACCTCGGTCAGCACTAACCCCCGCACTAGCATTTGATGAATACCCCGGTAAAAAGGCAGCTTAGTTAATCAACATACCTTTTTTGTACCCATAAATAACAGATGCTCGACAGCATGGGCCATTCCTGGCATATCATCTTCATCAGAGAAGTTGCCAACATTGACGTTGACAGCAGCGCTCGCCTTATCTGTATCAGGGTCATGCACGAGGAATGCCTCCAGCTTATTTGGCAGGCGAATGACGCGATAGGAGCGATCATCTAACTCAGGCTTCTCCAGACATTCTGTAATGCGCTCGATCTGAGACATGGTTGGAGGATGGGGGGCGGTAAGGTAGGTGCAAAGGGAAAACGAGCGGGTCCAGCGATAGACGGAAGATGAAAGTGGACTAAGGGGCGCCACGGGATTGATGGACGCCGGGGTTCGAAAATATGGTCGGGCGGTTGGATTGCAACTCAGACCTCTGTATCCTAACCAAGATACTGCAGCAGTGGAGGACCTTGGGGGCATCAAGGGTTAAACGCCCGGCAATGTGATCAGCTTTTGAATCAGATATCAGCACTCAATGCGCTTGATAGTATTGATGACAATACGAATTCGATTGAGATTACTTCAAGAATGCAAATGACGAGAGCAGAGTCTCTGATTGCAAAGACAACCGGAGGGGAATCTGGTCCCGCAATTCGATAATTATGGGTCCTTGGGCGGTGTGTTTATTGAGGTGCAATGCGATACTGCGGCGGCTATCAAGGCGGTGAGCAACGTCGACCAGCCAATGATTTGCGTCACCTCGCCAAATCCTGTACTGTCCATGTGCTTAGTGCGCCCCATAAGTAAGGCAATATATCCAACCAGAGATCATGGGAGGTTAGAACCAAAAGTACATGGAAGCGAAAAGAACGAATTAAATGCATATATGCTCGTTACACATTAATTACACTAAATTATTGCCTAGACAACCAATCCCCACGTTCCATGGCTTGAGGCTCTTACACCTCCCCCCGCAAACTATACTGCTCTAGTCCTGGCACTGTCCCAGTCACCAATAACAACACCTCCTAGAACAGGCAGCAGTCCATGGTTGCCTTCTACCCACTTCATTTAGCACTTGGTTGCACACAGAGTCAAAGTAACGCTCGAGGTGGACGTGCAGTCATGGGTCTGGCTACCGCTGGGCGAGACACCATTCGGCCAGCAGATATCAGGGCAAGAAGTAACTGAAGGGTCGACCGCCATACCCTTGCCAGAGAATGGGTCTCCGAACACATCCGACAGATCATACCAGACCTGGCTACCGTCCAAAGTGTAGGCAAAGTTGGTCTGGGGACTGCCGTCATACAGACCGTTCGAGGTTGTGGTGATCTTAATCGCGATTCCGCCGGAGACAGGGTCGTGGCGCAAAACCTCGGTGTATTTCTTGCCTGCGGCGATAGTCTGCTTGGGACCGACGGCGCTTCCGACGGACCAAAGGTAGACGGGGTAGGGGCAGTTGTTCTTGACAACGGCGTTGCCGACAGCGCTGGCAAGAGGGGCCAGGAGGGCCACGGAGGCGATGATAGCAGTAGAGAAATGCATTCTGTTATTCAAGTATCGATTGGAGATCTGATGTAAAAGTGGTATTCCGTTCTTGATGATGTAGTGACTATTCATCCTATCCTTTGCCTGCGAATCGGGCTGCTTTTATAGTTTTTTACCAGCACATCAGCATGGCACGAACAGCCTGATCGCCCTCTTTCCGAGGCTTCTAGTCATTCGTCGGGAATTAGCATCGTTCACCCAACTGAGACTCACATCGAGTTCAATCCGGTCTTAGTTCCGAGACAATGTGCTGGACCAAACAGAAAACAGGATTCTCGCTTCTTGCCCGATCCGGCCATATAGAGCCAGCGCAGTGATGGTTAGCTATAATGTAATTCCCCGCATCGGATGTCATCAAGATGACGCGGGGAAAGTGTGTCCATGGTGAAGCTAAGCGACCGAGTAGTGCGAGGTCATAGAGGCATAGTGTCTCAGAGTGCCCCAACAGGATTCTCGTATAGAATCCTCGCTTGGACCAGAAACCCGGGGCAGTCGAGTGCTGGAGATCAATAGCAATGATTCAAGATGCCAAGAGTGGAGCCGATCCGAGCTCGTACGGACCCTGAGTGCCTTGGCACGCCCAATTCTGGGGTAAGGTCTAAGACAGTTACATCCTAGGGAAGACGTGCAGATCGGAGGCTAGGGCTGATAATTCCGAACGCTTGAACTTACTTGGCGAATCGGGTCCTCTTTTCACCGCTAGAGATTTAGGCGGGGTTATGGTTGGTTGTGTCTCACTTGCCATATACTGAGCAAGCTGATGAGAGCATAGACCCTGCACACAGTCACTTAGTCCGAGGACTTGTTAGAATCTTGTGGTTCGAGGGTGCTCGTGAGTCGGTTTTTTTTTTCGGGACGGAATAGGGATAATGTATGAAGATAGAACCACGGAGTATTTTGATAGAATATCGAGTATCGAGCACACACATGACCAGGAAGTTTAAAGCTGACCTGAGTAAAAACAAACTATACTAGTGCACCGTATTCACCATGGATCCCATGTCATGCGATGCAACGCCACGCTATTTTTACGCTGCGGGGAATCTTCCATACGAACTACAGGATGATCATGAACGAATTGGGCATGGAACGATTCATTCGAATCAGATGAACAAGAATGCTAAAAGATGAGCAAAGGATCGGGAAAACGGCAGTCAGATGCTCCTAATATAGTGATTTAGGCCGCCCTTCAAGCAGAACGCCCGGTTAGGTGATCAGAAGAATCTTACCACATCACCTGACTGTGACTAACAAGGTCAACAATGGTATGTCCCATCTCTCCGGTGATTAGGCCATTAAAACTTCTGTCGAGGCGGGATGAGATGTTGAAAGGAAGGATATTGAAAAAGTAAAAGCGGATGAAAACCGGTGACTGAGATCAGGGACGCCACACCCGCTGAGGTCTGAACGGGCATGATTTATTCGTTCATTGGAGCGTCGTCGTCCTCAGATTCCGACAGAACCTTTATATGATCGGTGATCCAATCGAAGGCTTCCTCTTTGTGTTCGCTGAGCATCTCAGAGAGGGTGCCCTGCGGAGACTTCCTGAGATTGCCATAGCGCTTGGATGGTTTGTGCTCCCATACTCCGTGTTGGTGGGAAACGAAGACCAGCGAATTCTGTGGAAGGTTTGTAAGCTTTGAGGCGAAATCTGGACGAGGTTAATGTGCTTACTTCGCGGTACCATTTGGACATCCATGTCTGCGTAGCCGATGCAACCGCACGGACAGGATGATCCGAGACGAACGAGATAACGCCATTCACGTTCTGGTACAGATTATCTGCTAGGATTAGCAATTTAGTCAATGCATAATCTAGATCCAACATGCCTCGGTTGATGAGCAGTGACGTAACGCCGTAAAAAGCAGTACCAACTCCCATGAAGAAAACGTCAGTAGCATTACTTGGGCTGTTATATGCATTAGGGTCTGATCCTTCAAGCCTTGGGGGAAAACTCATACTCGATGTAGTTATCCCACAGATATGCCGCCAGCTCCTCTGTCGCGTGAGGTCGGTTTACATCCTCATCTTCGAATTTGCCAGTGCTCTGAAGTTCGGTAAGTATATATGGGGTTGGGCATCGCAATAGAAGTACGTAAAGGAACGGAAGATGTGACATACCTGATCTCGGCTGATGTGCATCGGTACATTGACATCGATCACGCCCCAGCCTTTCTCCGCGGCTAATGCGACATAATCTTTCTGAATGTCAGAGGCCTTGTGAGTGTTAGCGAATTATCGAAACTACCCTGCAAAACACAGCCAACTTACCACCCAGCAATTATGCGCCTCAAGTTTGTTCGTTAAGGGATGAGCGACTCCCAGAAGTTCAGGGCTAAATGAATTAGGCGTGCAATATGTAAAGTGCTCACGAGAGACTTACGGGTCATGAAAAATAATCAAAAGAGGAACACCTTGGTTGTAGTTGGGACTAATTCAAATGTAAGAATGAACCCATTCATATGACTCGGCGAGGATTTGCTTACCTTGCCAACACCTGATGTTCAAACGACTTCGAAATGGCTGTTCGGTAAATGTAGAGTTGTGTAAGCTTGCAGCTCTCATAAAGCTGCTTCGCTTGGAGCTCTCGAATAGAATCTGTGGATTGTAAGCTTTATAGAACTAGGAGCACTGGGTTGCCTGTTCACACCATGAAGTCGAGTGTTGAAAACATTCTTTTGGTTCTGTTGAATCGGCCTGGGGGCCATACAACGCCAGTAGTGGGATTGGATTCGCTTGACGTGGCTAACGGTGACCATTGCTTCGTTGCCAGGTGTGGTTTTGGTCAGACGGTCCGGAGGATTACCCATGAGGGTCTTGGTGACTGATAGTGCCGAATTCGCGATGGATTCAAAGTTGTACCCGCCCTATTTGATTCCCAAAAGTCACTTCTAGGGCTACATGTGACTTGGATGGTGACATACCTCTAGACACACTGCGACTTTGCCTCCAGCAAGGGCCATGAGCATGTGCGTCATTTGTGAATAGCAAGGGGGAGTCACAAAGCAGCCACCCAGTACATCTCCTGCGGCGGCGTCGAATCCGGCCGCAACTATATCGAGTTAAGATAATTTTCTGGATATCGGACAAAAGGCGTCTTACCGATGACTAGATCGGGGTTGAATTCTTGGGCGATTGGCATCACAATTTCCTGGAAAGCATACAAGTAATCTCCATCAGTCATCCCCTGCGTTTCCCAGGGAATATTGACGTTCCTATATGTATAGTAAGCGGATAGTGTTCCAATAGGATAACAGTGTAATAAAACACTAGCGAACTTACTTCCCAACGCCAGGTCCCTCTCCACACATGTCCATATCGCCGTTGGGACCGCCGGGGTAGAACATGCCATCCTGATGAACATGGATTGAAATGTAGAGAACATTAGGGTCATCATAGAATGCTTTTTGAATTCCATTGCCTTGAGATCTGTTAGCTTATGTTCTTTACTGTGATTCAGCTACGTCGACGACATACCATGATGAACATCCCTGAATAACAGGTGGGTCAGCCATACCATTTAAGAGCAAGAATCACAAGATGCTTACCAGTCAAGGATCATAATCTTACGACAACTTTCTCCTAACGTGTTTTGACAGACACGCGCCGCAACCGAGACGTTATTAAATAAGCAGAATCCCATAGCCTTATCATGTTCTGCATGGTGGCCAGGCGGACGAACAACTGCGATCGCATTTTTGACATCACCTCTAGCGACCGCCAGGCAAGTCTCAATGGCACCACCCGCCGATAAGAGTGATGCTTGGAAGGTTAGCCGGTTGAAGTAAATCGAGTCTCGTTGGGACTCCAAGAGCAGGAGGTCGGTATCAGACATTTCTAGTTCAGATTTAGTACCCCAGACTCGAAATCTTAATTATAATCTCAAAGCATACCTGTGGTGCTCTTGACAAAGTCATAATGCGCTTCAGTGTGAACACTAGAGATTTCTTGATAGGTAGCACGGCGGGCCAGAATTCGCTTCATGGTCTGAGGAGCGAGTGGTCGAGCCGAAGCCGGATCATCAACCAAGCCAGCCTTGCAAAGCGCTCTGTAAATGTAGAATATACGCCGTGGGTCTTCTGGATGAAGATCAGCAGTGGGGCGAATTTCACAATGGAAACGCATCTCGGAATCGTAACAAAGACCGCTTGGTAGGGCCGCCAGGGGAAGGCCAGCAGCAGTATTGACACTGGTGGCCATCTCGTCGTCTGACCACTCCGAGTTAGGCTCAATCATGCTATCACTCCGGGAAAGGGAGTTCTCTGCAGAGTTACTCTCTGAGGGGCTTGTCTTAATGAACTGGTCTGGGGACGTGATGCTTGTTGAAGCGGGCTGGTCTCGCAAAGAAGCGGGGTCCGGCCCTAAAGAGGGAGACATAGTACTCGCTTGAGGCATCATCGCCGGAGCAAGAGCTGGATCTTCTCTTCGGTGAGGATTAATTGAAACGGTTGTTTGTGTCAAGGAAGCATGTTGAGGAAAAGCGGAGTCCTTGCGCGGGTCCGACATGACGGTATCTTCATCGCCTTCCATTGTGCAAGGCGCGCCAGTAGTAACCAAAAAAAATGACTCGAGAACACAGTGAATAAAGCCCGCTTTTATACAACGGCCGTTCGGTGCGTCTAGTCTTTCATGACAATTGGGACAATCAATGCCTCTTATTCAGCGCAACCACTTGCTTGCACAAGATAATTGGCCGGTTCACAGAACAAAAGAAGTGCACAAATAATCTAATAAGATGCCCAAATGATGATCTAGATGGCTAACAGGAGTTCAATCTCCAAATGCTTTGATACTGTGGAGTCACAGGCGCATAGAGCGTCGTTCTTTGTATTCACAGGCAAGAAAGAGATGACCAGGGTGCAGTGAATGTTCTATTCCAGGGTTAGCAAGATATACAATTCATTGGCAGTTTTCAACTTAGGGATCATGTGAATTTACGGTTCATACGTTGTTTCTTTCCAAACGCGACTGCAAGGCAGGGTGGATGGAAGATCAGTGGATGCGCATGTTGGATCCCTTTTAGGCCATTCGCACATACTGCCGGGCCTTGTATGTTTTACCGCTTTGCATACCGCCTTCCCAGGTTAGGCTAGCGCGTCTCTGAACGGCCGGGCCGCCGGGTTTAGTTGCTGACTGTTTGACTCCACTCCCGAGAGCCAATTTCGTACTTCACGGCAGTGGTAACGTGCAATCCAAAGAATATTGCTTTGCAGAAAAACAACGACACTTCCCATTTGCCTGGTACTGATGTTTGAGATTTGAGGTAATCCAGATACCTACTGTCAGGTGCCATCTACCCAGGCGATCAAGGGGCCACCGGTCATAACGATAAAATAGCTGCTGAAAAGGCTTGGTAGCGAATCGATTATACAACATGTGACTGACACATCGGAAGGTGCATCAAACAAAATAATTAAATGGAAAGGCGAAGAATAAAGAAGGAAAATGTCATAGCTGGGCAGATCTTAAGCCCCCACCTTTGCTACTATAGAAAACATTGAATTTGAATAGTCGACCCAGATGCTACCTTCATCGCGACGTGGACATTACATTCTTCAACTCCATAAAACACCCATGTTGTCACCCTTTCCGGTCCATGAAACCTTAATGGCAAATGGCTATAAAGGAAATTAGTGCTTGGAAAGACGACAACATGAGGGGCAAGATCTATTTCGGTCTTTAACCCAGCTTATAGGCTGGATCCTACCACCCTCCATTAAACCTGAGCCGCGACTAGGACCAAACCACGAGGTCCCAGCCACTTAGGCACATGATGTACCAGATAAATTTAGTCAATGAATCCTGAGAGATTGAAATAGCTTAGCTAGCAGGGTCCGGTTTTGCAAACATTCAGAATAAACGAATGATCAGGGAGCATTCGTTGAGTCTCTGGACTACGCCCTCCAATATCCTTTTGTTTGTTCATGTTTATGATATATTATTCTATTATTCGACTTGATAATCTCCATTTAAGCATTCAAATGTCAGAATGAGACTTTCCATCTTGATTCTAATAAACTTGATTACAACCGCAGTAGGCAAGTAAAAAGTCCTATGCTTCAATAATCTCAAGCGTTTGGCATGCAGTGTACAACTCATGCTCCAGGGTCCAGGCCCGGGTCTTATCGGCCAGGATCCATCGGCTAGGTATCCCCCAGGGCTGAACCAAGCCTGCAGACTGCATTGGGAAAAGGCTAAGGTTTCATGACTATTAGTTGACCTAGTTGAACGAGGACCTTGAAAGCATGCCCAATTAAGCTAGCCGCCTTGACATACTTTAAACAGTGGCTTCTGATCTTGGAATCTTGCCGGAAGATTATGCATTCGAGTGGCACTAGGGTGGGTGGATCATGCCATTTTCTAAGGTCCAAATCAGGTGTTTTACATGTCAACTGGTTTATCTTATCTCCACACCCGTGGAATTGAGTATGCCTATGCCTGGCATCATAAAACTACGTGTAGTAACTCACTGGAGGCAATACGTGAGTCATGTACAGCGTGCAGGAAGATATTGATGAACATAAAAAGAAGTGTATTTGTTTCATTAAAATGACGTTATCTGATGGTTTTTTCCTTTCTCAAAAATAGCGACCCATCCACCTCAAGCCACATCGCAGATGCAGGCCGTAGTCACGACAGACATGCTACTTCAGAGAAGACTCCTGACCCCAGGTCGCTCAGTAAATATTTACTGGGAGTCAACCTTGGCGATGTAGGAGATGAGGTCAACAACACGGTGAGAGTAACCCCACTCGTTGTCGTACCAGGAGACGAGCTTGATGAAGTTGGAGTTCAGAGCAATGCCGGCCTTGGCATCGAAGATGGAGGAGTGGTCATCACCGTTAAGGTCAGTGGAGACAATGTCGTCCTCAGTGTATCCGAGGATACCCTTGAGCTCGTTCTCGGAGGCAGCCTTGACAACGGCCTTGATCTCATCGTAGGTAGCAGCCTTCTCAATGCGGCAGGTAAGGTCGACAACGGAGACGTTGGCGGTGGGGACACGCATGGCCATACCGGTCAGCTTGCCGTTAAGGGCAGGGATGACCTTGCCGACAGCCTTGGCGGCACCGGTGGAGGAGGGGATGATGTTCTGGGCCGCAGTACGGCCACCACGCCAGTCCTTAGCGGAAGGACCGTCAACGGTCTTCTGGGTAGCGGTGTAGGAGTGGATGGTGGTCATGAGACCCTCAACGAGACCGAACTTGTCGTTGATGACCTTGGCGAGGGGAGCAAGGCAGTTGGTGGTGCAAGAGGCGTTGGAGAGAACGTTGACGTCCTTGGTGTATTCAGTGTTGTTGACACCCATGACGAACATGGGGGCGTCAGCGGAGGGGGCGGAGATGATGACCTTCTTGGCACCACCCTTCAAGTGGAGGGAAGCCTTCTCGGTGGTGGTGAAGACACCGGTGGACTCGACAACGTACTCAGCGCCAGACTTGCCCCAAGGGATGGAGGCGGGGTCACGCTCAGCGTAGAAGCGGATCTTCTTGCCGTTGACGATCAGGCCCTCGGTGCCATCGATCTCGATGGTGCCCTTGAACTGACCGTGGGTGCTGTCGTAGCGCAGCATGTAGGCCTAAATGGTACAGAATTAGCAATGGAGGCGGGACAGAGGGGGAGCTTAGGGAATAGCTCCATAGAAGTATAACGTACAGCGTAGTGAACCTCAATGAAGGGGTCGTTGACGGCGACAACCTCGACAGAGCCATCGTTGATGCTGTGGAACGCGTTAGGATCAAGTTCTGTACAACGCGGGGTTCACAGAGTTCACTTACGCATTGCGGAAGACGATGCGGCCAATACGACCGAAACCGTTGATACCGACCTGAATGGGGTTGTTAGTTTATGAAGATAGAGATGATGTGGTTATTGGCAATAACGCATCGCGTACCTTGGGAACCATGTTTGCGGTAGATGTGATACTGGAGCTTTGGTTAGCTTGGTGGGATGGTGGGGTGGGGTGATTCAAGGGATGGGAAGGTGGAGGGGTAAGGGTAGACTGGAAGAAGGTAATTGAAAACGAACCTTTTGAAGAAGATGGAAGATTGGGGAATTGGATGGGGAAGAGAAAGAAGAAAGAAAGGAAAAAAGTTGGGAGAAGGGATCAAGAAGTAGTAAGGCACTGACGCAACGAGCGGCTCACCCCTCCTTCTACACCGAGCAACAAGACGGGGCTAACCAAGTCACCCCAGATCCATCGGAGGCAAGATGACTGATTTTCCGACTGTTACCGTTGGCCCAGTTCCCCAGCAACCCTTTCCGGTTTCATACACCGGGCAAAGCAGGAAGAGCTACGGTATTTCCAGGCTGCTTGCCCCTCGGTAGCTCCCGTTTACCCAATAAGCTTCGATGAATCCTCGCCGGCCGGGTCCCCATTACTTGCCTCGGAGCGATCTCGAGAATGTTTTCCCAGACTACGTCGGGTAAGAGACTATCACGATAATTCTACGTTTTGCCGTGAGAGGAATCCCGGGGCCCGAAAGGCTATGACATAGGGGTACATGTGGGATGAGGGGCAGTTAGTAAAAAGTGGATGATGCCACGACTGAGGGGCAACTATGGCCAAGACCACACCTGGTTCTGTTTATACTCAGTAGGATCTATCATCAAAATGGATATGAATAGCTCTGGAGACCAGTCAAATCAATCATTTCAAAAACATTTATTTACCATCGCATATAATTCGTGAACCATGCCGCATGCGGTTACCTGCCGACTGTTTCCAGCATCTCGGTGGACCGATTCAGCGGTCACATATATAAAGAAAGTGGCCCGCGCCCTGAAAGATTCACCGGCGGATCTACCACGTCCAATAGCGACGACCACGGGACATGCAGAAATTTTATTTGTTCAAACCATAATATGTAAGTTTATGCAGTTTCGGTGTGTTGGGCCTGACTCAATCAAGCCATGCGGTGGCAAGTTGGTAACAACGACGGATTATAAATGTGAACTCTCCCCGCCACTGTTTCGAATTATGCGGGTTTCCGCTTCTACCGTATGTTGTACATCCATACTAAGGAGCCCAAGACTTAAATGGTGGCAAGAGTTATGACATGACTACGCTACTACTATGTGATAACCGTTAGCAACGACTGCGGTTGGGGCGTAACCGCATGGAACACCATGGAAACTCATCGACTGGCCACCTGAGATGGCATCACAATTGACCACGTTGCCACGCGAATACTAGAGGTCAAGTCAAGTCAATTCCAAAAGTTTGAGAAGGTGCAGCAGGAAATTATGGATATCGACAATGACGAATCTCGAACCCAAAAATACATTCTTGTCTACTACCATTCCCTTTACGGTGCCAAAACCACTTTCGGCTATCGGGCAGCAGGCTCAGCGCATCCAACACTATTTCCAGAGAGCAGAATACAAACTGTACAGATAAAGCTCATTCAAATTACTGTATTAGAGAGTAGTAATTTATCATGTCATCAGGCTCAATCCCCCTTAAATGCCATGGGAATTGGAGAATATAATACAATAAGAATAAAGCAAGCCAACATGGTCCTCAGCTTAAAGCAAATGCATTCCATGAGCGCAACTCAATCCTCCACATTAATTTGTATCTCCAATTACTCCTCCTTGACACCACCCCGGTAGTTCTTCTCCGCATTCTCAATGGAGGCCTTGTCGCTCTTGGGCTGACCCTGGGACATGAAACCACCGCCGGTCTTGAAGGGGCGGGCCAGGTCGCCGGTAGCGGGCTTGCCAAAAACGTGAATCTTAACCAGGTTGCTCTCAAAGGCGCCCTTGAGGGGAATGATGGACTGGATGAGGAGGGGGTTGGTGTACTTCATGTAGAAGTGCATCACGGCCATCATGCCGACACCCATCAGCTGAGAGCGGAACATCTGGCGCACCTGACCCTTGTCGTAGTCCATGTTGGTGGTGGTGACGGGCTTGCCCTCCTCGCCGGTGCCCATGGGGGCAGGCTCAACATACTTGAGCGTGGTCATATCTAATGAAGCAAATGTTGTTAGTCACTGATCCATAGATAAGCGCTTAGGGGCCACGCGACACCCCTAACATTGACATACCCTTTTTAGAATTGATCTTGGCCTGAGTGTACAGGTTGATGGCCAGGATGATCACGTTGGACAGGATGTACAGACCGCGCACAGCCATGAGCACATCCGGGTTCTCAAAGGGAACCTTCTTGGCCAGCTGCATCATCACCAAGATGATGGCCAGGTTGGTACTGCGACAATCATCAGCATGCAATTTTCATCATCATCCTTTCACCATACGCACATTTGGGGAGAAACCATTTTGACGGGTTGAAAGACGTGAAACCAGGGGGAAGCCGAAGACAAGATGGGGGAGAGATAACAACAAAACTCGAACCTCTTCCGCAACCTTCGGCGAAAGTGGAAACCACGTATATTAAATGGAACGGATCATCTGTTCGTCCGGATCACGGGACCCCGCCCACTCCGCCTTCATCTCGAAATGCACACTCCCAGCTGGACCTGCATCAGGGTGCCGTCAATACGCAACTCAGTGTGCCTGAGTTGACCATCATCACTACAGCTATCTGCTTTGTGAATCCACCGAATTCCACTTTTCTATCTGGGGAATAAGGCCTTCAAAGACCCAAGATGAGCTGATACGTTGCGGAGGCCCGCAAGCGGGCTGTCTACTAAATGCCTATCCAACGCCTTTATACGTGGCTTTCTAACTAAGCACATGTTTGATGATGCGATCTGTCCAGGGCCTTCCATTATGATATACGGGAAACGATCCATTATGTTTGAGGCTCCGTGATGCGTTGCTTGCTCTTGATCTACGCCAAACAGTGATGGAGCGACTTGGACTGGCATCCTAATCCGGACTAGCGCCGGCCCGCGGTCGCAGTCTTTAGCGACCGGTCCCGGCTGCGACATTTCTGACTTCTCCATCCATCAACAACGCGCGTGCCTTCCATTTTTTGAATCGCCTTCCCATCCAACTTCGTCTCAGATCGCCTGCGATCTGCTATCTACGCGCTCTACACATCTTTGCGACCCCTATTGTCCAAAATGCCTGGTGGAAAGGGAAAGTCGATCGGTGGAAAGGGTGGTTCCAAGGACTCTGCGGGGAAGGCCCAGAAGTCTCACAGCGCAAAGGCTGGTCTGCAGGTCAGTTGGTGGTCTATCTGCTTGGGTGTCTATGCGGGTCACCGTACGGGAAACGTGCGATCAAGGGGGTCTATCAGTCGATGAAACTCGATGTTCAGACGCGTCGATTGGGTTCCCCCTCACTGGCCACTGGAGTTTATTCGTTGCCAGAGGGGTTGTTCGACCTTGTCTCTCATGGTCGCATGTCCTTCGTATTGGTTACTGCGAGGAAGTCGCGTGGGACTGATGGATAAGCTAACATTGTTGTGTTTAGTTCCCCTGCGGTCGTGTGAAGCGTTTCCTGAAGAACAACACTCAGAATAAGATGCGTGTCGGTGCCAAGGGTATGTTCTTCTTCCTACTGTCATTAATTATCCATTGCGTACACTAACTTTCTATCGTTCAGCCGCCGTCTACGTTACCGCTGTCCTGGAGTACCTGACCGCTGAAGTCCTGGAACTTGCTGGCAACGCCGCCAAGGACCTGAAGGTCAAGCGTATCACCCCTCGTCACCTGCAACTCGCTATCCGTGGTGACGAAGAGCTGGACACCCTAATCCGTGCCACCATCGCCTTCGGTGGTGTTCTGCCCCGCATTAACCGCGCTCTGCTCCTGAAGGTGGAGCAGAAGAAGAAGGGCAAGCCGGAGCTGTAAGGGAACAAAAGTCCTGTAAAATGGAAGACCGGCACGGTCGGGAGATTGGTGTTCCCACCAATCTTCCCCCTGACGGGTAAAACTCGCTCCCCTCCTGAGGTCTTTTGATTGTTTCTTCGTTCACGGCGTGTGACTTTATGCTGTCTATTCCCCGGTTTATTTTTTCTTATTTCTATCTTTTTTTTTTGTTATCCACGAGTTCACTGGGCGCTGTAATGGGAAAATGGGGGATATCCTGGTAGTGTGGGAAATTATTTCTATTTGATTCTATTTTTCAAGTCTGTACAGTAGTGTTGATACTGTTCCCGATTACCAATCCTCTTCTCAAAACAGAAAACCGGACATTCTTCGAGTCTCACAGAGCCCAGGCCCGGTATTTGGGTTGAGGTCTTGGTCTTGTATCACCTACAAACGGCTGTGAGTTGAATTTGTCTTCGATTGTTAATTGAGTCATGAATGGCTATGGTTATGCTATGAGTACATGTATGTATGCACTAGATCGAGGGGCACCCCAACGTAGACGTTTGTTTCTACAAGCGGGCTAATCGCGACCTGCATGGGGCGATCGACAGGGACATGCCGGGAGCCACATTAATATCCGTGGAAAATGATCATAATAAACAAAGGCCCCGCGCTTGGCACGCCAACCTCTATTAATCATACATCATGCCATCTCCTATCAATTCTCCTATCGGTTATCGTAATACATCCGTGGAAATCGCTTTCTAATTGCTTACATATCAAGTTCGTTTGACAAATTTCCTGTAGATACGTACCACCAGGGAAGGCTCTATATAGAACTAAAGTGAAAATTACCAGAGACCAACAAGCAGAGAGGAGATATTGATCTACAGTTGACTACTTACTGCGCAAACCAGAAACCCATTGAAACAGTGAAAATAAAAGGTACATTGATCGTGAAATTCCGAGTACAACATCGAGAAAAGCCCCTAGACTGCAAGAGATACTAAACATGAAGAGAAAAAACCCTTAATCAAGATGGGAGAGAGATATGAAAAAGATCAGCACAGGAAACCGAGATCTCCTCAGCCCCTGGCCGTTGACACCAGAACATCCAAGTACAAAGCTACCAAGGTAGCCAGTGCAACCATCAAAGTGCAATGATGGAAAAGAATCTAATTCAAAAACTGCCGGTATATATTCGGCGAGCCATCCAGATCAAGAGTCAAATCACGCAGAAAGAAGAAGAAAAGGCGTATAAAACCCCTCTCCGAAGCCAAGAACAGTCGAAAAAGGAACTGACTTGAAGTAGTATTAGGAGATCAGGCAGAAAGAAAAAAAGAAGGGCTGGAACATTAGATGCGAGTCGCCCATGTACAACACTAAAACAGGCAAGAATATGCAGATGCTGATATTGTCGTTTCCTACCAGCGGCAGGGTCTTTTGGTCATTCTTCGTATGCGTCCCATACCAAGCGGCGGGGTCATGATCCGCTCCAGCGTCGGGAACACAAAACAAGCTTGCATGCAAACGGCGCCCGTAACAGAATAATAATAAAGGCCAGAGTTTACTCAAAAAAGGAAAAAAAAAAAAGAGGACCCATGGCGAGTTCGGGGGAAAAAAAGTCACAACAGATCGTTCGGTGTGGTGAATTTGCTGGGCTGCCCCAAATAATAAGTCTAAACTTGGCTGGATCAGCGAAACAAAAAGATTTTTTCTGGTCTTTTTTTTGGTTGTCATCTCGTCATCCCTCATCGAATCGTAAGCCGGTAATTTCGCAGAAGGCCTCGTGATACAAGTTCGTATTCGTCTCGGCAAAGCAGTTGGCAAAAAACAGGGTGGGGGAATCGCCATTTCGTAAAATTACTCCACGATGATCTCGACGCCGGAGCTGGCGCGTAGCTCATCACTGCCGCGAGCTTGGTGTCCTTGGCGGCGGAAACCGGGCTTCTCGGGGGTCGGTCCACGAGGCTGGCGAATCGGCATGCGCTCCTGCTGAGCGGTGTCAAATCCGACTCCCATTCCACGGTTGCTACCAATGGCGCCCGTTGTAGGCTGGCTGTCCTGGTCCCAGGAGAACATACCACGCAATCGTCTGGGGCTTGAGTTGGGGCCTCCAATGCCCGTGCCCAGTGAAAGGCCGCCCAGGCTGTTGACCAACAGGTTATCGTCACGCTGCATGCCGAGAGAGGAACCGGAGGGCGCGGAGGTGAGAGTGGGGGTGTTGGAGGCGCCGGTGGGGGCGCCTTCGTACTGGAGGCGAGTGCCGTTGGACTGCAACGCGGCGGGGAAGCTAGCGGAGGAAGGGACGGGGGAAGGGGTGTAAGAGCGCAAGTCGGCGAAGGACTTGGCGGCACGGAGGTTTTGGGTATTGGCAAAGTTGCCGGGGGAATCCAACACCCCAAGGAAACCCGAAGTCTGCCCACGAAGGGTGTTAAAGGCTCCGGGGCCGGCTTCGTTGCGAGCCTCACTAAAATCAATGGTCGCGGCACGGTTCAGTCCGCGGCGAGAGCTGTCGGACTGTCCGGCGGGAGGAATAGGCTGCAACGGTGGGCTCACATTGGTGCCAGCAGCGACTTTCAGTACCTGGACCTGGCGTTGATCTCCACTTCCGCGGGAGGCATGGGCCAACCCCATGTTATGAGCCAGGGTGTGAACCGTGCGTCGTTGGGAAGGAGTCAGGTTGGAGGGGAACAACACGGAGTCGCGGGTAGTATCTTCCTTAAATAAGAGGAGCTGGGAGTAGTATTGAAGAGTCTGGCCATCATTCAAGTCGACGTCTGCGTATCAAATGTTAATTAGCAACCGCATCAAAGAAATTTTTTTCTTCCTCCCCCAGACACAAATTTACTTACCAAGTTTCTGGCCATGGCCAGCACCACCACGCTGCGACACAGGCGAAGGTGAAGTGGCTGGAATGTGCGAGTTCAACGAAGTCATAGAGCTCTGGGTATGCAGTTGGGAGGGCATAGGTCGGTGCTGCTCCTCCAGCTGACCGCGACGCTCCCGCTTTTCCCGTTCGATCCGCTCTCGTTCCTGCAGCGGCAGCATCTTCTTGTACTCGACCCGCAATTTCCGGCCCTGGAGTTCAAAGTGGTTCAGCACGTCGATCACGGTGGCGGTCTCCTCAGCGGAAGTGAAGTTGGCAAAGGCCAGACCACGGAACACCCCATTATCAAAGTGGTAGTTGAAGGCATAGGGCAAGGGCAGGTTCAACTCGGTCATCAGCTGCACCAACTGTTCCTTCTTCACGGCAAATGGGATGTTCTTGATGACGATCGCAGTCGGGATGAGTTCGTCATCGCCCTCGGATGAAGCCGATGCTTCCGGGCGCATCGCGCTGCTCTGGATAGGACCGGGGCCTAGGTTGGAGAAGGCACTGGGCATTCCCGGTTGCTGATCAAGCCAGGTCTATTGTAATCCCATCTAGTCAGTTCATCGCACAAAGGGGAAAGAAATGGGATCAAACGCAAGAAAAAAAAAACCGAATTTGACGACAAGTTCCGTATCCACATACCGTAGGCAAGGCGGTGCGTCCTCGAGCAGCAGGCTTCAGACTGGCGGAAGCCGACCGAATGCCACCAAGGGTTTGAGCGTTGGCAAAGCCATTTGGGTTCCAGGTCTGCGAACCGGACAGATCGTAGGAGTAGGAGTTGTTGTTCTGCATGGGTGGGTTTAACCGCTCCAACCTAGCCGACTCGTAGCGAGCCATCTGATCTTCATACAGGTTTACAGGCATAGCACCATAAGCATCAAACTGGCGTGAGGGCTGGCGGTGGAGGGGTTGTTGATGCCGCTGGGAGCCAGGGGAACGCGCGGAAGGATCGTGATACATGTCCGGTTGTTGATAACTCATTTGGAAGAATCCTTGGCGAGGGCCAGAGGAATGTGGGCACGTAAAATCCCCAAACACGTCGAACAAAAAACGCACGGAGCTATTCGGACATGGAGTGTGCGAGTCGGAAGAGAAGACACCACGGCAACGGGGCGGTGTTCGGAGAAGAAAAAACGCAGCAAAATCGCTCACGGATGCAAAGTCGTGCACGTTATCATGAAAAAGGGGGATTTGTGCTGATAGTTTGCAGGGGAATAACAGGTACTTTTTTTTTTTTTAATCAATGAGTTTCGAGGATCGACTTTTCCCCTTGTTGTGGGTGAAATTGAGAGGGAAGAGCGGGGGGAGAAAGGAAAAAAGGTTGGAAATTGGGACACGCAAGGCCGGATGTGGGAGTTGGTCCACTTTGGCCGCCAAGAACGGGGAGTAAGGGCGACTTCCTTTGCAGCCGACAGTGTCAAGAAACAAGAAACCCTTGGAAAGGAATCAACTAGGAGCAGGATCAATGAAGAAGACCGAAATTCACAAGAGCGAGAGAAGACGGGATTTGCGGCGTTCGGAAGTTATATAGGAAAAAATCTAGACTAACACTAAGACCAACACTAAAACTAATCAAATCAAACGAACTAACTAGAGAGATCTCCAGTCCCTGCAATTTTTTGCCCCTGGATGTACCCGATGGATTATGGGGCTTAAACCAATAGGAGTGGTTTTAGAGATATACTGACATCCTACCTGGCTTTCCGTGCTCTATAGATGCATCTAGTTCGCTAACCAAGCCCTGGGTAAGAAGGCCGAGTTCGATTTTTGATATATCTATCTATAACACAGTAGACGTGCCATTCATCCCAATCTCAGGTCTTCCAGGGTTATTTTCTCCTATCCCTTAATGCTAACGCCTCCCAGATCGCCCCCTAATGAGCTAAGCCGGCGCCTTTCCGTCTTCAACTTCACCGAATCAGCGTCCATGCTTGTCTCGAAGCTCCAGCGGTCGCTCGGCTCTCTCTGCCCGTCATGCCTTTCCGATTCCTTCAATGCGACCCATGCCCCATATAGGCTTGTCCAAGTGGGTTATGTCTCCGCCTCAGTGGACATTGGGAAATTCAAATGCGTAGACAGCTCGGCGCAACAGATCTCCTGTTACAGACTTACCCGCTGAAGCCCTTGTGTCCAAGTCCACGTTTCACTTTCTGAACAACTCGTGGGGATCATGCACGCGTCTGTCATCTGACGAGTCTATCGCGGTTCGCCCACTGTCTCGTGCTCCCGCGATACCTGCCCGGCACTATACCTGATACAATCTTTCGACCACCCTTGCAACTTTAGACCATGTAAAAAAGGGTGTCGAGGATATGGAGTACTTTTGATTGCCTATAATTGGCATGACTCCATTCATTTTCCCTAGCTCCTTAACTAATGGGCCTCCTTTTTTTTTTTTTTTTTTTTTTTTTTTTTTTCCTCTTGTCGGGTCAAATATAGCGCGTTCAGGGGATCATCTGCCTACGATCGAACCTAGCGCGTACTCGTTCGCCACCACTTATTTCTTCCTACACCCAGAATATATGGCATAGCCCCCTTTCTTTTCTTTTTCTTTTACAAATACCCCAACGTCACCTTGAGTAATCCGGCTCCAGCGGGACGGTCCATTCCCCGGCACTTTTCCAAAGTTCTCCCTGATTGACGGCGCATGGAGCTATCTCACGCCAGGCCCACTTGGAGAAATTGAAACTTGCGCCTGGCTCCACGATCCGCGCATCCCCCGTTCTAGCGGCCTCGCGGAAGCTCCTGAGAAGCTCAGCCCACCGCTAGAAACCCGCTAGAGGCGACTTAGAACCTTTTGGGCACGTCAGTGTCCGATGGTGTGCAGCAGGTGGAGTCGACTTGACCTGCACCGGCGCTCCGGACTCTAGTCTGACAATTGGGTCTCGGGATCTGGCGTCGTGAGGATGGGGAAAGTTACGCAGTAAAGGGGGGAGGAGAAAGCTCTCGGGGTTCCTGTAAGCTTTTCCGAGTCGCCCCTTTCTTTTTGTCACGAGTGTTCTTGGCTAGATGGTTGGCTTGTATCCAAACAGAGAGCTACTTCCGTCCCGACAGCGATCTGTATGCAGTCTTGAGCTCTGAGAGCTTCAGGTCTTGTGAGGTCAGTGATCTACTTTTTGTCCTCGCCACTCCCCTCTCGTGGGATATAATTTTCTCGATGGATCCATTGATGAACCTCTACCCCCTTTTTTGTTCTGGAACGACGATCTCTTTGAGCTGCCCCCGAGATACGAGCGTCGGCCGACGATTCCTGAAAAGATCGAGGGCTCCGTTCAGGACACATTCAGTTTCCAGTTTCTAGCGTTACTATTATAGGACTTTGACCAAATAATAGCTCCAGGTCTTGGTGGGTAGGTCCGGACAATTGCTGTGTATCGGAGGTTCACGTCAGGAGAAAAGAAAGACGGCCAGGGGTAAATGGTCCCGTATTCGACGAAGTGGATCTGTTGGCAAAACTCTAGGCTGCCTTAGTTAATCATCTAGAAAATTCGCCCGTTTGCTGAAGATGATCATCCTAAGCTTTGAGTCCCGAATTTTGATCAGATCATTGCAAAGTTTATGAGGCACCTTCCAAAAGCCCGGTAGGTTTAGCGGCCTAATGGCGCATTGAATCATCGGATCCTGGACAGCTGCGTCGGTGGCTTGGTCGCCTTTGGAGGTCAAGGCTCACGCTGTAGAATAGGCAGCGGACTTGTAATCAGAGGCGCTGCGTGTGAAAAGGCCCATCAAATTCGAAAGTTGAGTTTCGCCGAAGGGGTGGCCGGGCTCTAGGAAGTATAGATTAAGTCAAATCACATTTAGTACTATAGTCAATGAGGTAAAGATACCTTGTCCCGACACTTCTCCAGATCCAATAATTTCTTAGGCGACGGGATGTGGTCGAGGATGACTTCGCCTTGTGAAATAGGAAGGGAGTCAAGTGCTCAACCCGCCAATAATGTATTTTATTAGAAACTGCGCTTTAAGCTTCATTAGGGCGAGTCATCCAATAGGCCAGCCTCGTGGTGTAGATCGGCACCATAATAGGCTTAATACATAGGTCGCTTATGCAAGGTCTACGTATACCGGCTTGCCTTAGTAGAGAGCCAGTGCCATAGTGGTGACTAGTAAAGGCTTGGAGAAGCCATAGACTCCGGTCTCGTCGAATCTTGTTATAATCTATGATGTCAAAATCTGATGATCGCAAATACTGCTTCATATGTAGAGTCGAATTGCATTTCGTTCCTGAGCGAAACAAGGTTTCTCCGATCGGAGAACACGCGAACATCAAACTCTGTCAAGTCAAACGTCAAATTCGCGGGGTTGCATCACAACCATGTACATCACATCGATCGGTATTCACGGCTTGACCCCAACATAGCCGGAAAAGGCCCCAATACGGCAGTTGGCCTACCAATAGCAGGTCCGTTGTGACATGGAAGACGCCTGAAACAGGCCAGAGCTGTGACGGACACGAATCGCTGACGAAGCTTGGCCCCACTCCACGTTGCAATGAGAACGGGGTCTAAAGACCCTGTATGTATCCTCAATCCCCATGATTGTCATCGTTTCCTCTTTAAAATGACATTCTGAGTGTCGAGGGCATTTTCAAGATCTACCTCTGAACCTTTTTCGCCTATTCCGTGGCAGCCGAAATCACGGCAAACGATTATGTGCGGCTGAGGCGTCGGGATGCAGACGTAGTATAGTGGGGCCGATCCAAAGTGCCCAGAAAAGCGGCGCACCCTTTAAAGTTCTCCATTTCCCTCTTGGCTGCTCGTCTGAATCGGAATTCCAGTGTCGACATGAGGCTAACATTTCGCGTGGCCATCGCCGTCGCACTGGTCTTCACCATCTTCCTCGTGAAGAACCATATCTCCTCAATCGACGAGCAATGGTCTGATCGCGGCGCAAGCGTGCCCGTGCCGGATTTCATTCTCGACGGCGCCGGCACCCATATCGAGCTGGTCTCGGGCGACGACGTCGCTGCTTCATCGAGTTCTGCGGTTGTGTCGCAGGTATCCTCGACGCGGACTACAACGACCCCGAAATTTTTGGACCCAACTGGGCCGCCGGTTACACCGGCGCAATTTGAACCGAAGACGATCCCCGTTGAGGTGCCTGGTGCGGATTTCTATGATGATTTATTTTTGGACGATTATCTAGATACATTGGATTACGATATTGGGTCCAGGCATGGACATAATCAACCGCCGCCGAAGCCGAAAGCTACACCCAAACCGCCGGTGCCGAAGTTGACGGATCGCATTGTTGTGTTGGGCAGAATGTCCTGGGAGGATTCCGATTGGTTGGAAGAGGAATTGCCAGAGTAAGCACTCAATTCGAGTTCTTTGTTTTTGGCTTTGTGCGACAAAGCCTTGCAGATCCCTGCAAGACTTCGGACTAATAAGATGCGTTATAGGTGGCCGAACGCAGTCTACGTCGTCGATGATCCCGAATCTGAATACCATGTCGCCGAAAATAAAGGAAAAGAGAGTAACGTCTATCTCACATATATCATGGACCATTACGATAATCTACCTGAATATATGGTCTTCCTTCATGCCCACCGCTACGCCGAGCACATCGAATTTGAAGAGCAGGATAATGCCTTGGCCGTGCAGCGATTACAACTAGACTACGTCCGCAAGGTCGGATATGCCAATCTGCGGTGTGACTGGAGTCCAGGATGTCCAGATGAAGTCTACCCATTTCGACAGCTAGCAGGGCGCACGACGGAAATCGCGTTCGCGGGAGCATGGATCAAGATCTTCAATAATACCGATATTCCCGAGGTGATCGGAACACCTTGTTGTGCTCAGTTTGCTGTCACCAGGGAACAGGTGCTTGCTCGGCCGCTGAGCGACTATGAGCACTATTACCATTGGCTGATGGAAACGCAACTGGATGATGAGACCAGTGGCCGTGTGTTTGAGTATCTGTGGCATATTATTTTCGGGCAGGATCCCGTATCGTAAGTATTTATTTTCTTTTACTGGAAGGTCTGGGGTGTACTAACGATTCGTTTAGATGCCCCAGCAAAGCACAGTGCTATTCGGACATATATGATATGGAATATGTAGAGCCGTTAATTCCTGATTACATTTCGGATAATCCATTCAGGAACATGCAGAACGACGAAGATTTCTTTGATGGCTTTGATTTGCCTGGAGAGTCAAACAATGAGAACTGGGACGAGCAAGAGGAGGAGAATGAGGAGGAAACGGAAGAAAACCAAGAGGAAGACGGCACATCACAAGATGTTCAAGGAGACATCAAAGGAGAGGTTAAACAGGACGACAACGAAGATGAGAAAGATGACTCCAATTTCGAAGATTTCGACTTTGATGGTCCCTGGGACGACTCAGAATATGACCATACATCAGTTCCTGATCCACAGAAGGATACAAAAGTCGAGAGCCCCGTCCACGGACTCACCTAAGAAGACTTTGAATCCGTTAAGGATAAATATGCCATCTGTATATATAATGTGTGACCTTTTCTGTATTGAGACATGATGAATAGATATCCCTATGTATGCACATAGTCCGGAAAATATATCCGCGTCTTTCGAGTATTTTCTTTGAATTCACAAGTGCACCCTCAGCAGCTGTATCTATAACACTTCAAAAGGAAACGAATTCCCCAGGCTCTCCAGATGCCCAAAAGCCCATGAAAAGGTCCCTCAATTTTCCAGATCTTGACATTATGCTTTTTTCAAAGAGAAGTCATCTGCAAAATTTTCATCCAAATCACAACTCTTAGCTCCTCCAGAGAGTATCGTCTCTATATATGCAGCCAATTCCGCAATCGTGAAATACCTATTAGGCCAGCATTCGTAATAATATCGTGAGTTGAAGGGTTGCTGCCTATCTTCGAAAATCCTATCTTCTGCAGTAAGTCCACAACTTTAGGACCATGTTTCTTGAATTCCTCGGTAGAGCATCGATCAGCATAAACCTCACAGCTGTAGTTGATGAAGATCTATAGAACCGAGGGCAAATTACTTCATTCAAGGACCGCGAGCGAGCAAGCCAGTACTCCCCCACGATCCTTGTACCGATTCATTGTCATTAGGTATTCTTCCATATGGGCCGTAGAAGCCTGGAAGTCTGTTCCGATATCAGCTGTGCAGTCGAAAGCACAGGTACAGTAGAAGCTTCAGCCTCGTCATTTTAGTGACAATCCCAGTTTACCTGTCTCGGAAATGGAATATATAAAGCGATTTCCTAAAATGACCTTCAAGGCCATCCAGCAAATTGAACGGCCTAGAATACTATAGCATAATAATTTTATTTCTTTTTAATTTTAGTATTTGTATTTAGATTATATGAGTGTGGATGCTATAGCATTTAACCCATGTATTATAGAGTTTCAGACATATTAAAAATCCCTAGTAGTTCTATTAAACAATTTGTAGGGATTTCAATGTAAATTAAAAACCCGCATGGTTATTAACTAATATAGATGGATTTCAATACGTATTGAGCTTCTTTTGGGGGAGTAAGGTGGACGTCAATCTTGAATATATATAGTTGTTGTAGCATTATTATACATACAGTAGTAGGTTTGCAACAATTACACCTGAGGTCAGGAGTTAGACAACCACTAGGTTTGAACAAATTTCAGCACGAGTTTCCACCTTGGAAGGAAACTCAATCTTCTTGGAAATTCAAGGTTTCCGACTAATGATTTATAATATAGGCTTGTATAATGAGCCTCGGGGCCCAATGGACACTTTTTCACTAGATCTCTTTCTCCCGGCTGGACCCACTTCCATAATCCTGTACATATTTTTAGTCTCCCTTTTCACCACAAAGTCCTAGGTCATAAACTAAATGTAAGTTCTTTTCTAAGCTAAACTGTATTAATTCGAGGGAGGTTAAAAGTTTGGAGTGTCATTCAAAGGCTCAAATGTCATGATCGTTCCGTCTCACCCTTTCCACTGGCCATCCCACCCAAGATCAAGTTAGACGGCAACGGCGATACCACCATCGAAAAAGCAAATGAAGACGCCAAAGGGCGTTTTATTTTCGTAGAGCTACCCAGTTTTTCTCATGTTTGGTACTAAGAACAGTAGGTTCCCCGTACGGATGCCAATGTCTCTGACAATGCCTGTTTATTTGGACCTCATTAGCTCTCGAAGTTCCCCCGTGTATATGTAAACAATCGTTTTGGGAGGGTTTTCCGGAAGAATTCTGAGTATGTAATATTTTTTATCATGGCATTTGCCCGTGAACATGTGACTGGCTTGACGATCGCCTTGACATGAGCTTATCTGGGTTTTATATCTTGGAAGAAGCCAAGGCGCGTGCAAGCTTCTTTATGACTCCAATAAGGCAAGGTATGGGTATACGGAGAATATTGAAATTTATGAACCGTGATATTTGAAGATGGAAGGAGGCAGCGGGGGAAGGGGCAGACTATAATTATGCACGACTGATTGGTCCTGATAATGCATAAGGTGCCCGATTATCTTCTTACCACGCGTCTATGGGCTGAAAAGAGGTGTGGCTTTTTATTTTGTTTACAGGCGTCGCATAAGCCGACCCGATTGACATCGAGAAGATAGTTGAAACCAGGGCATGGCCCTAAGGTGGAAGTGGGAAGAAAATAGGAGGTAAACTACTTGACCGATGTCCTAGAAAGTATAAAGATTGTTGCAAATTTAAGGAGAGTCGTATAAACATGTAAAACCACGAAAGCCAATTGTCGTGTACTCAGTTGTCCCTTCTCAAATTCTCATACTGATGTTGTCTTCTTGCTTCACACAAAGCAAGCAACCCACGCCGTTTAAAGCCAAGCTAAAGGTAGCATGCCCATAAGACCAGCCATGTAAATAACTCCGGGGGCAGAGATACCTGCAGCCGCATCAGTTGTGGCAGTCGGGGAAGAAGCAGAGCCCCCAGAAGCAGTAGTGGAGGAGCCCTGAGAGCTGCCTCCAGAGACTGCAGTATCCGTAGTGGTGGAGCCCTGAGAGCTGCCTCCAGAGACTGCACTATCCGTAGTGGTGGCAGCCGACGCGGCAGTTCCAGTACTGGTGGTCGAAGCACTCAGGGTAGTGGCAGCAGCAGCATTGTAGGTCGTCGTGCTGAAGGAGCAAGAGTGGACGATATCAAGAGCATCTGAAAGGAAATCAGTTAGATAATCATCTATGATAATTTAATTTCACATACCGTTGTCATCATCATCATCATCGTCATCGTCATCATCGTCGTCATGATTATGATCATTATCGTTATCGTCGTCTCCGTACTGGGTGATGCAAGCCGCACAGAGTGGGATCTGCGTCTTCGCTGGTGCCCAATTGCAAATGCACTGCAACTCGGCAGAGTCATTGTCATGCTGCGAATCACAACTCTCCGAAATGCCCACGACAGGGCCACAGGCAGCCCAGCAGCGGTTGGGAACATCGTCATGCTCTAATTTGGCGGCAATAGCGAGGGGACCGGCAAGCATAAGGCCGCAGAGCGCGAGAAGTTGCTGAGAACGCATGATGTCTGATTGAAAAAAGCCGGAGACTGGATTTAGAATCTTGGTTATTCTTTGGATTGAAATGGTACTCTGTCTTGTTGAATTGGTCAATATTCAAAGGAAAAACTGCATCTTTATATGCTGCTGTTGGCAGTGTCAAGTATAGATGTTCATGTTTCTATAAATGACATCGTAGTTGAACCCTGTCGATCAGAAGTGCCCGTGATGAGCCTGTTGCCCACTCACGGCTAGATGTTCTTCTCCTCTATTCTAAGGTGGGAAGCTGAGCTGCCAAGCCCTGCAGGTTCTACAGATCTTCACCATCAACTATGAAAGTGATATCTATAGTTGGAAGTAACACTCCACCGCCCAGCAGGGGAGAACCAATGTTCACGGAGGGAAAGGAGCTGCCTGTTCCAGAATGGCATCAGCCAAGACCTCGGGAGATGGTTCATTGATTTATGCGGGGCCGTCAAGTAATGCGTTGTTGCACTCTGCAGCGTGCCCTTACGCTAGTCACTAGCCTGCAGTGGCTGTGTCGAGAGTTGAGTCCCCCATCCTACAATGTTAATACTACCTAATTTTGATCTACTATTAGGCACACGATCTATAGTCAATAACATGATTCAAAATCCTACAAGGAATTCTCCCGCCAAGCAACATGCCCAGAAAAAATTACCGTCTAAGCCACGCTGCGGGGCTACTAACTATCACTTGGCTTATAGCTCACCAATTCTGCAGCCTGCAGTCTTGATTTCGTCTCAACACAGTATTGGGCACGACCCATTTTGAAAATATTTGGGAGTTTGTGAACGATTACTTATCTCTGGGTTATCTTGAGGGATCAAAACAGCCAAAAAGCCCTGGAGCACGAAGTGGGTATCCCTGCATAATGCCGGGAACCGAACCAATCTGCTCCACGATGACTGATCATATAAATAGCAAAATTGAGAACACTCTCTAGGCTTCCGCATTACTTAAGGATATCACCAATTTAGCGCATATGTAGAAGCGACCGAGATAATCGGATGTGGGCTCAACTTATGCTCGTATTGGGGCTGAGTCCCCGGGCTAAAGGAACCTTGTAGGCCTAATGACTTTTCGAGATCAGATTACTTACCATGCAGAGATCACAGCGCAACAGAATCTCCAAGAATCATCATTGGATTCTACTCACTGGTATCTACACGATTTGAAAATGACGAGGACGTCACCACGTCAACAGCAACATTCCTTAGTAAGAGTTGCGACCCCGCAGCACCTGACAAATTAAATCATAGATGCGATCTATTTCCACCCATACGCTATGGCTCGAGCGATGATCAAGATGTGGGAAAGACACTGCCTACGTCCCGTCCAAGGCTCTACTCCGACTCTCATCCCGATTTTCCTCTACGGGACTGCCTGGAAGAAAGATCGGACAGCCGATCTGGTCTACAATGCGGTCAACGCCGGCTTCCGCGGCATCGACACAGCAGCTCAGCCACGACACTACCAGGAGCCATTGGTCGGTGATGGAATTCGCAGGGCGATTGCGGATGGAGTAGTGCGACGAGAGGAGCTCTACGTGAGTAGCGTTGACCCTGGCTTCGGTTTATTTTGGTTATGTTGGTACTGACTTGATGCAGGTGCAAACCAAATTTAGTCCGATTTCCGCCCAAGATCCGGACAACATGCCGTATGATGCCAATGCATCTTTAACGGAGCAGGTCCATGCATCAATCAAGTCATCTTTGTACAATCTCCGGCCATCCGCTGACCCGAGTAGCGTGGGCGAAGCCTACATTGACACGGTGGTCGTCCATAGTCCGTTGAGGACTATCGAGCAGACCATCGAGGTATGGGAGGCATTGGAGACCTATGTGCCCCACAAGATTCGTAACCTGGGAATTTCTAATTGCCCTCTCCCGGTGCTCCAGGCTCTTTATACCTCTCCCGTGGTCAAGGTGAAGCCTGCAGTTGTGCAGAATCGATTCTACGAAGATACTCTATATGATGTACCACTCCGGTCATTCTGTCGCGATAATGACATCATTTACCAAAGCTTCTGGACTCTGACTGCAAACCCAGAGCTTTTACGATCGGAACCTGTGCAGAAGCTCGCTGCTTACGTGGGGATCAGCCCCGCAGCTGCGCTGTATGCGCTGGTGATGGGACTCGGTAACATTACTGTACTGAATGGCACCAAGAATGAAACCCGCATGGCAGAGGACTTGAATAGCCCGAAGAAGGTGGAAGAGTTTACACAAAATCAACCAGCTCAGTGGCAGGCATTGTTGGATGGATTCCAGGAACTCGTTGGTGATGATGCCACAAACTAGGATGTATCCCAGGCTAGCGGAATGGCAGATCTGGGACTGAAGAAGAAAGAGAAGACAGATGCAATGTGTGATATGATACTATGCTCTGATAAAACAGAACAGCTTTTCATAGAGTAAATTACTGCGTTTATTGAAGATGAAAGTTTCTGTTTCTCTGATAGTGGTGATGACTTAGCATGAACCCGCCAATCAGCTTTGACTCCGCTCTGGATTGACCTCATTGTCAAGCGAAAGATCGCAGCGCAAGATTTCTTGTCTCTGCGCTCCATTCCACCCTTCGCTCCGATCGCATTCGGATCACCGCTCATCCGTCATTGTTCTGACTGGAGCAGAGCGCCCTTCTCGCCCCCCTTTGTTGCAGCCTCGAATCGTCCTGGAGGCCTATCTTTCACCCGCTGATTGTGGTCGCAAGGTAGGATTTCACCCAAATCCTCATCCACCGTGTCTAAGTCTGCCTCGGACCGCCTACACTCTAAAGTCGAATAAACCACATTCACTACCATACATTGAATTCTTTCGGAGGACTTCTGGGTTGCGCTGTCGACAGTCGGCTAGTTTTTTGCCCGATTCACTCCACCCCCAGACCTTTGGCGTGACTCAATCGCCTAGGACGGTATTCACGCCTAATCAATTGAATTTGGAGCTCGAATTGCCCTCGATACGATAAATTCGAGTTCCCCTGAAATCTGATTCGCGCCTCACCACGCGTTGCTCGCTAGTCGAAAGATTTACCAGCAACCCCACTCCTGCGATACCTTACCCATCAACAGCTTGGACCTATTGGTACATCATGAGCTCTCAAGGCATGACGCGCAAAAGGCCGGCCCCGGGCACGACTCCTGCAGTACATCCACAGATGGGCGCGGTTCCCAACTATTCATCCGCGAACCCGAATTCTCAATTATCCAACGACCAATTCTTACAGTGGGGGCAAAACCCCGCTGTCAACGCCGTGAATACCTCCTCCTTCACCGAAAATCCTGCATACCATCAAGGAAGTTTGAATGCTCCGGATGTGCCTGCTCCGGGAACAGCCAACAACAACCAACTTGCCCGTCGCCAGCAGGCGAACCAGCTTGTCAGTCGAAACCGCGGGTACGAGCAAGCGCCCGTAGCCTATTCAGACCATAATCCAAGTGGAAATCCGGGAGAGTCGGGTGCATGGGGTGAAAGCCTCGAGGAGTTATACTCGCGGGCGCAGGCCGCGAAGAGAGAGTCGCAAGCGAAGCGGAAACAAATTCCACCTTTCGTGCAGAAACTCAGCAGGTCAGTTGCAGAAAATAACAGTTCATTCAAATTGAATAAAGAGCTAATCCGTTCTCATAGTTTTCTCGATGAGTCCAAGAATACGGAGTTGATTCGATGGTCCGACGACGGCAATTCTTTCATCGTGCTAGACGAGGATGAGTTTGCGAGGACGCTGATCCCCGAACTTTTCAAACACAACAATTACGCATCTTTTGTCCGACAGCTGAATATGTATGGATTCCACAAGAAGGTTGGCCTTTCCGACAACTCCATGCGCGCCAGCGAGCGAAAAAACAAGAGTCCGAGCGAATATGCAAACCCCTACTTCAAGCGTGGTCACCCGGACTTGCTCTGGTTGATACAGAAACCCAAAAACACGCCAGGTCACACTAGTAAGGGGAGCAAAGGCGGAACCCGTGTGAAGACAGAGGACGTGGATGAGAATGAGATAGATGATTATGGGGATGATAGCGTGCCTGCATCTCGTGAGAGCCGGCCAAGACCTCAGCAGCTTTCCCTCCTCACAGAAACCCCTATGCAATCAGATCAGTTGTCTGGGGTGTACCGAGAACTGCAAGCGATTCGTCAACAGCAACAGATTATTTCAAGTACCATAACTAGGTTACGGAAGGAGCATGAGCAGCTCTATGCACAGGCCGCAAACTTCCAAGAGCAACACACTCGCCACGAGAACTCAATCAACGCCATACTCACATTTCTCGCGACTGTTTATAATCGCAGTTTGCAAGGGCAGGATACAAACCAAAATATCGCGAATTCTTTTGCTGGAGCCATCTCTGGGGATCAGGGAAACATTGTCGATGTGGGCGATGACTTTTCTTTGAGTTCTTTGGCCGGGCTGACTAGCCCTACTGGTCAAAGAACCATGAAGAAACAGCCTTTGCTTTTGAAAGCTCCCCCTGTCGTTGACGAGAACAACCGTGCATCTACCATTTCCCCGGCGGCAAATGGATCCTATGAGACCAGATCTCGGGGTCATGCCCGGCAGCCAAGTGCTGGCAAGCCTGGCCATGTTGAGGAGGTTTTCGATAACAGCCCACGGCAGAGCAAATCTGAGCATCCGGGGCAACCAAGTGACGCAAATTCCCCTCAGCAGGACATCATGTCCGTCATTCAGAACTCTAATGCCCGAAATGGCCTGGCCACAAGCTTTTCCGACTTCCCCAATGTCCTTTCTTCCCTGGAAACATCTGGCGGAAATGTGCCTCTTACTGCTCACCAGCGTGCTGATATGCTTCGTCTCATGGCCAATGAGACCAACACAGCAGACCCCAGTGCTCAAGGCTCTGCAAACAACGCTCTTATGACTCCGACTCCGCCCCCTATGCCCCCGAATTACTCAGGTCGCCTCGCAAACACTCGCCAAGAAATTGACAACCTAGTCAAGATGCAAGCCGAGCAGGATCGATCCGTTCAAAACCTTACCAATCTTCTTCAGCCTTTGAGCCCAACTGGTGCCATACCAGGATTGGGACCAGATGGGAACGGAAATGTTCCTCCTCCTCCACTTGACCTTGATACCATATTCAACAATGACTACTTTACCGATATTGGAGACACAGAGCACGATAGGAAGCTCGCTAATCTTGATCCCACTGGGCAACCCCCTGAGTTGGGAGCAAACCCGCACGAACATTTGGGCCAAGACGAGGGTGACACCAATGATTTATTTGACTTCGGACAAATTCCTGGTGATGGTGATCTCTTTGACGGCGGCCACGGGCAAGATCAGTACAGCTACGGTTTTGACGGTACTGGTTACGGTGGTGATACCGGGTCTGGAAACATGGATTCAGGCCGAGTTATTGAGCAGTTGACTGATAGCGAGGCTACCAGTCCTGCAACAGCAGCGGAGACACCCGGTGATCCTATCGAACACGGAAGCAGTACGAAGCGGCGCAGAAGGGCGTGATCTGATAAACAGTAGAGTGAGAGCCAGATAGGCTCAAAGAAGGAAAAAGAAGAAGTGGGAGAGAGCGAGATTTGGAGGCGATATCCCGGGTTATCACGGATGGCGTTTATTTTGTTCATACGGGCTGGCAGTGCGTGGTTTTGGGGATCTAGGTGGATTTCAAAAATCCTATATCACAAGATCCATATGCGCAATCGGACCCTGAATGGGCCTTTACTTGCTCCCGCATCAATGCGATAATTCTTGCATCTGATTCTAATTCTCTATAGACAGATACTGTTGACTTCTTCTCTGGACATATACTCTCGTAGTCTTGCCTGCACACTAACCCCATTCCACATTTCGGTCTCACCTTGATCTACCCTCTCCGGCATACCGATCTGCTCCAAAGCAAACGACGCAGCAACACTCCCATAGCAAGCTGCCTGTACAGCGTCTCCCGTTTGGATAAACCCCACACCATATCCACCTAAAAACGCATTCCCAGCTCCAGTCGGGTCAATCACTGACGAAATTTTCTCGCCCACAAAACCAGATCCATAGAACGGGGAAAGCCACTTAGCAGCAATGTCCCGTGATTGAACCAGACAACCATGCTCACCAGCTCGTACAACGACCACGCCCAATCCATCTGGACCAACCCCACCACCCAAAAGCCTGGATACCAGCTCCTCGATCTCTGGTTTAGAGAAAGCGATATTTGCCTGTGAAAACAGCTTCGCTAGCTCAAGGTGATTGGGACTGAGAACATCGACATATCGCGCCGCCTCTAGACATCCTTGTAGATTATCCGGACTGCACGCTAGAGGAGACGGTTCCCATACTATGAGCGGTCGATTCAATATACCGACTTCACGCCGCATAGTGATTAGACTTGAGACACGGGACACAATATCCCGTGGCGTTGCGAGATAATGATATACCCTCGACGACAGGATTTGGGTACCCGCATTACTTTCATCGACAGCTAGAACAGGAGTTGTATATTTGAAATCTTTGGCTAAATGGGTCCCTGTCAGCGATGATCATTGCACACAGTTGGAGCGAGCTGCATACGTCCAAAAGTAGTATCTTTATACTCCAATAATCCCCTTGTCGAAGGCTGATCCCCTTCTCTCTTGATGACCAAAGTGATTCCCCAACTTTGAAGCAGGTCGGTAATAGGACTTGGAAAGTCATTCCCAATATGAATTGGCCATGCTAAAGTCTGGCTTAAGGGAGGAGCTAGAAATAGACGTGCCCCTAGGGTTGCTGTACCATGTTAGTTAGATTCCACGGTAAATAACGCGGTACGGACCGTGTGCTCCTGAGCCTCCGAGTATATTGGTTAATGGTTTTTGATTTGGGATGTGGATCTCGTCTAGCACGACTAGGCCGAAGCTTGTGAAGGAGATGGCGGTACTCTCCATTTGGGATATTGCGGTTGATATGGTTTTTCTCCCCAGGATGCTTCTATTCGCAGTGTTAGGTTGGGAACTGATGGTCTAACAGTGGGGAAGGAAGGGCTTGGGTGCGGGCGGGAATGTGGATTATTTTGCGTAGTTCTCGTTCCAATGTCGAACCTTGTAATACCATTTGACCAACATTTTTCCCAGTTTCTTATTCATTTCATTCCTGAAAACCGTCCTATTTTGGTACATGAAAGCGACCGGCTTGTTCTGACTTACTAGAGCGTATTTCCATCGACCACGTAGATTATGTAATACACTCAAGCAATGTTGTTATTGAACGAGAATCTAAACAAACATTTTTGTAAGTGAGACCCGAATTGATAGAAGCATAGCGTGGGCAACTACTGATTTCATTCAAGGAGTACCTTGGAAGAAGTGATTTAGGAAAGTCTGAAGATCTCGATATGATTGACGCCTTCCAAGGATTTAAACCAGCATGGAAAAATTACACTTGTTCAAAAGTAAAAAGGAGCTACCAATAGCCCACTAACACAATTATCACATGAATATAAACTATGTTTGGTATGAGTCCTTAGCAGATGTCTGTGCAGTTTTGATGAGAAAAGCGTTCATTATACATCTCATATCCATACTCTAGGACTTCTTGTCTGCTTCCACGGTAGAGGCAGTGACCATCTCAGGACCACCCTTGTTTCGCTTAGCGATGCGGAATCCGCCAACCAGGAAGAAAAGAGCCTCCAATCCAAGTATGACAGCAAGCGTCACCATGGCACCAATTACACCAGCCACGGCCCGGGACATACCACCGGAACTCTCGGTGCTCGAGGAGCTAGCAGAAGAACTGGATGCGCTCGATGTTGCACAGCTGCCGTCAGTGTTGCCGCACATATCACACCACTGGCTAGTGGAAGTAATGGCGACCTTCTCCATGTGTGCGCTAAAGTCGGAGTAGGAGAGAACATCGCTAGTTTGACCAAACATAGGGTAGACTGTAGGTTTAGCCGAGCCGGTCATGGTGCCGTTGTGGAATGCGAAGCGCACGCTGATCTTGTCACTGGAGGGGAAGTCGGTGCCAGTAGCATTGGTCACGAGCTCAAAGACCATAGACGAGGCATAGTCTGGGATACCGTAAAAGTCGGGCGAGGCAGCAGGCATCTGCATCAAACCGAAGAAGGACATGATAGTTCCGTACGATCCAAATTGCACATTCAGAATGGACTTCGTACCCTTCGAATCGATGATCTCGTCAAAGCTGGACATGATCTCACCGAGAATAACGGCACCGCTGATTGCGCGGACTGGGTCGGAGGCATTGTATGCCAGGTTCCACTCGTGGGTTCCAGCAAGCGATAGTAGCTGCACGCGGTTCGCGTCGGTCATGTACTCTGACTTTCCGGGGAATGTCGCAGATGAGTTGTGAATATAGCCCACATTCAAATAGTCGTAGATAGTGTAGGCATTTTCGAAGCTGATATCAGCCGCCGAGAAAGTCCTGTTCAGGACTGGAGAGAGTGACTCATAGAAGCTCGCGCTGGACTTGAGGATATCATTGTAAGCCTCCGAGCTATAGTAGTTGTCGCTGCTCACAGTGGCCTTGGAGCAGTCACTCGAGCCTTGCAACCAGCTGGAATCCTCGCTATTGGAGCCCGAAGCGGTGCTTTGTAGCTGGATGAGCTGGTAACCATCCAATGGCGAGTCGACCACGGTGCCATTCCCCAGCGTAGTGTTAGCGGCTGTTGATGCGGGGGGATAGACGCCCTGCAGGAAACCAGTTGCCGAGTTCTGCAGCACCGCATCCGAGGGAGCGCTAGCATTGATCTGCTTTGCGTTCACGATAGGATCACTGATTCCCTCAATCTGCTTATCCGAGCTTGAGTCGACATAGAGGTCGTGATACACGGATCCAGCCGCGAAGACCTCGTAATAACCCAGGTCTGTCAGTTGAGTATTGCCAAAAACTTTCGCAGTTCGGTCACCATGACGGGCATAGATATAAGCACCCAACACGCGCTCAGCAGACACGACAGGCGCAGTGAGGGAGGCCAACAGCAGGCCACGATGAATCGAGGAACGCATGATCAAGTTAAGGGTGGAACGAAAAGCAAAGCCGGATCCACCAAGAAATGGGCTCCGGCAATGCTATATAGTGTTCCTTGGTACGTGTTTTTGGCATTACCATGCGGGTTTGGAGCGAAACAAGTGCGGGTCAGGTAGAGGAGCTGTGCCGCATCGCAGTGTTGCGTAAAGTCTAATTGTCATTGTGAGCGGCGACTCCCGGGCTTCAACCACTCATGGACTATCCTGATCTGGATCCAGTAAGCAGCTGTAGGCCAAGCCAGGCCAAGTCCGAGGAAAAGCAGTAACCTTTTAGGTAATTGATTTCAGTCGATAAGACGTCTAGATCCCGCGGTGTGGAAAGACCCTTGAACCCTGATTAGCTCTGTCGAGCCCTGGCCAATTTCCCCCGCTTTCACCTTGTTATGATTTGCCAATGGAGTACTGGAATCGGAATGTTCTACCGTAGTGGCTACAGTAACCCCTCGGTTAAGCAGACACCAGGCCACGAGGCTGCATTCGCATATCTGCAATGCAAAAGAACGTGGCATAGCAACCAACGGATAACATTGGAGGAAGTAGATTATGGTCGGTTTCATTCTCGTCATATTTTATTACTTTCATTTTAGCCAATTTCATTTCAAGTCATTGCAACGCCCTTGTCGCCCATCAATTCACACCCATTGCGTACCACGCCTACTAATCCACCGGTCTGGATAGACTCTGATCCACCACCAGAGAGGCGATATTCAATCTCTGCGAGACCTTCCAGCCAAGTGATTCGGGTCTGCGCTGGCACTTCAAGCTGCTGCAGTTGATCAGCTAGAGCTGATAAGATATCCGCCAGGGCGAGACCCTTGGTAGCCTTGAGGGTATTGACAGTATTGAGGCAGGATGTGACATCGCTGGTATTGAGAATGGTGGACATGATTTCTTGGATGTCGGCTGGGTGGGGGGCCGCAATGCAGTCATAGATTGTCGCATTTGTGATGATTTCGGGTTCAGGCGCAGGGGCGTTTGGTGCATCGCGCATCGGAAGAGGTTTGCCTATCGCAGAGTAAGTCAAGAGCCTGTAGATAAGGTAGGCTTGGTAAGCCGCGTACTGCTTGCATGACACGCTTGAAGAACGTTCAGTGCCCGACGCATATCTCCCTTGCTGAGGGTTACCAGACTATCCACTGCGTCAGGTTGAATCTTGATATCCTCCTTCTCAATAACTGTGTCTACAAGGGATCGGATATCGGCCTCCTTGAGAGGACTAAACCGGAATCGTGTACAACGTGACAACAACGCGGGCGAGAGCTTGTGTGTGTAGTTGGCAATGATGCAGAATCGGGTATTGGCCGTGTAGCGCTCCATAATGCGACGCAGAGCCATCTGTGCGGTGGATGTCATGGCATCTGCTTCATCCAGGATGATCAATTTAAAGCCGGCGAGGGATGCATTGGCGGATTGGGGTGCCATGGAGAAGATTTGTTTTGTACCTATACCCATTAGTATATGGATCGTTGATTGACATGCTAATCGACATACTGGCAAAGGTCTTAATCTGCTCTCGGACAACGTCGATACCACGGTCGTCACTGGCGTTCAACTCCAATACCATCTGTCGCATGTTCTTGGTTCCGTATATCTTTCGTGCGAGGGCAAGAACCGTTGAGGTCTTTCCGGTTCCGGGGGGGCCATAGAGAAGGAGGTGAGGGAGACGCTGCTTTGCTATTAGCATCCTTCGTTGATTGTATATCATAAGCCATGTGCGTAATGTCATACATTAGCTTCGACAAATCGATTGATGGTTGCGAGGATGTCTTGGTGACCGGAGACTTCGTCTAGGCTCTCGGGGCGGTATTTCTCGACCCTGAAATTTGAATTAGGTACAGTACTCGAAAGAGAGGTCGCAGTTCCTACCATGGGAGATTGTCCTGTGCTTCAACGGGGAGATCGGCCACTGTCCTCTTCTTTCCAGCAGCATTGTCGGAGCCAAACTGCACATCCTTGGACGTATCCACGTCCATTTCATCCTCGTAGTCAGACATTATAAGGAAAGATCGGTATTCAACCCAAATGTCCTGCGTTACGAAAGTTGCCAGAGTAAAAGAAGGATCGCGAAAAGCCGAGCTGGACGCGTAGCGCGTAAAGAGACCCAGCAGCTTCGGGGCGGAAAATCAAGGGAGCTGGGGTGTGTTCCGTGCTCCACTCCAATGACATCCTCACTGCCTGAACCCAAACTCCGCATCAACTCCAATCCCAACGCTACCCACCCTCACAATGCCGGTATGTAACTATACGAATATGTGAAATGCTCACTAGATAATAATATAACCATAGGCATACCACTCCATCTTCCTGGAGGACCGCGATGTCCCCGTGATAGGTACGAATGCCCCGCCAATAGCTGCATCCCCAAACATCCCACGTCTCCGCGCGGTAGACCCAAGTTTCCATGATTGACATACACGGCTCCAGGAAACTTCCCAATTCTGCCATTGCGCACTCGCACCCGTGGTCCCGCATACACCTTGCCTGCGCTTCCCCCCAATACTGCCGATATCGATGTTGCCCCCGACAATGAATCCTACGACTGCGTTGATGAAATCCTGTCGCTCTTCCGTGCCAACGTATTGTTCCGGAACTTCGAGATCAATGGTCCTGCCGATCGCATGCTCATCTATGGAACCCTCTTCGTTAGCGAGTGCCTCGGGAAGGTTAAGCCGACAATGAACTCCCGTGAGGCTGAGAAGGTAAACACCAACGAACAAGAACATGGAGAGTGCAAGTACTGACTGCTCTGGTTATTGCTAGGCTCTGATCAATGCTTCGCTTGACAATTTCGCTATCCCTGGTGATGTGTCCTTCCCGCTTAACCAGGCCTTTGAGCCCCCACGCGACCGCCAGGATGCGGAGAGTCTGCGGGCGTGCGTCCAATCTACCCCATACTTTTTGATCCGAAACTGATGCTTTGGTGAACAGGTACATTTCTCAGGTGCGACAGGAGATTGCTGTACGGCTACATGCGAGATTATACCCCGGTGGAGAGGGCCCGTCTAAGGTACGTCAGATCTCTATCCATATGTATCTCGAGACATATCGCTGACCATATCTATGCAGTTCTGGTTGAGCTTCACCAAGAGAAAGTTCATGGGCAAGAGCCTGTAGAAGTTATGCTGGTTGTATATTGTTCTCATGAAATTCAGCGCATGAATCGACTATTTCCTTTCTTGATACGTCATTGAGCATGGTGCTATCGTAGCTGCAGAGCCGGATCTTGGGCAGCTTGCTCATTAGCCTTAGCTCAACATACGTTTTCAACGACTGTTTACTCCCGTAGACATACGCTTCTAGCTATATTATTTACTCTTTACCCAATTGACTATAGATAAATACGTCTTGATCCAAAATCGGATGATCATGGTACTCGTACATTTTATTTTGATCTGAAACCAACTGGACTCTAGGAACCAATGTAAAAGTCTAGAGAATATTTTATGATAACATCACCACATCCTTGTCAGCATCTTTGTCGCTAGTCGGGGTGGACGTTGCTGTTGTTTCCAACTTGCGCTTCTTTCGGAATGTGCCAGCAGCCTGGATATGCTCCGCAGTGGGAATGACACGCACAGCGTGGAAGAGGTATCCCTCTGCTCCGCCGCGACTGGTCATCAGAGGATGGGTCCGACCCGGTAGAACTTGCCAGGCTCGCACGCGGGAGCGGTGTAGTGTCGGTGGTAGAAGCTGTGTCGGGTCAACTTCGAATTCCTCCTTCAGCGGAGACAGGTCAGCCTCTCCATCAGCGTTTTTCTGTGATTCCAGCTCGCGCTTCCGGGTGATGAATGCCGTTCTCCGCGCAGTAGAGTAGAAGTCCATCAACTTGACAAGGGGCTCGACATAGGGCGAGTATATGGAGATAGAGGCTGAGCCGGACAGGAGAGGGATGGCATGTTGCAAGACACTCTCAGGTTGAAGCAGAGTTCCAACGATAAGGCCGTCAAAGCCGCCCGCACGAGCCTCATCCGTCACACCCTTGACTTTCTCCCAGCGGTTTCGTTTAAAGTAATATCCTGTGCGCTTGCTGGGTTTCATCTCGGCCAGCTCTGCAGCGGGAAGAGCGGTCGGTTCGTTGGAAAGAATAGGGTCGTGAGAGGGGTTCTTCAGCTGGAGCCATGAAACGGACTTGAGGTGGGTGTGAAGGGGGTGGGATTCATCGGGAAGGTTGATATCGTAGCCAAAGTATTTTAAGAGTGACAAATTGGGTTGCGCCTGGGCGTGGATGACGGTCAGAGTATTCCCTGATGCAGACATTGGTCGAGTGCGACGA
Organism: Penicillium longicatenatum; assembly: GCF_028827895.1. Lineage (NCBI taxonomy): Eukaryota > Fungi > Ascomycota > Eurotiomycetes > Eurotiales > Aspergillaceae > Penicillium > Penicillium longicatenatum. The sequence continues at coordinate 1,069,290 of NW_026643120.1, read as the reverse complement.
CGACGGATTGGTGTGAAGCCCCGGGGCTCTGGGTTGCCTGTAGCTGACGGCTCATCGGTAGCCTCGTCCTCATCCTCTTCATTATCATGAGGGTATAGAATGCCCATTCGCTCAGCCATGGCGGCCACAATCAAACCGCCTGTCTCGTCCACCACGAAGTACCGTCCATTTGGCTTCACATCGGGAATTATTTCCGTTTTGGACTGTCCACCGTGGTGCACATTGCCCAAGCACCCGAGTAACCCGATGTGCTCGTCGCGCAACTCCATGCCCTTCCCGGTATCCTTCTCGGACAGCAAATAATTTGCGAGGCCGCTGACGTCTAGCGGGAGCACTGTGAATCTTTTGATGTACTTCTTGCGCTTGCGCAATGTGTATTTTGCCAAAGAGAACGCTGTCTTCTGGTCGATAGCCGAATGCGACTCGAGAAGCTTTGCGACAATCTCTTTACCAGCCCCACCGGCCTCCTTCTTCAGCTCTTCGATCTCCTCCAGAGTCAATCGCTGTGTGGAAGCATCGTCGACAATCTTCTGGTTTGTGCGCATCGGGGTTCCTGCGCCTGCTTCTCCTTCCTCGCCCTCGCCTTCGGCCTCGGCCTCTTCGATGAGGGTTTCGGCATGCAATTCGGTGGCTGAGACAACGCGCAATTGGTACCCATCAGGTTCGGGGGTGTCTTGGATCTCGAAGGTCAAGTAGAAGGGGCGGCCAATAATCTGGTTTGCGGCAAAGTTGCCATACTTGCCCAAGGAAACTATGCTGTTGAATGTCAGTGTGCTTGCCTCAAATACTTCTCTGGATAGCGTTGGCGAACCTGTTTGGTACCGGCTTAATGATGCGGACCTGATCCGAAGGCAGCTGCACAATGGCATGCTGGTTCGGCCGAATATAAGAATGCATCATGGAGGCGCAAGACTGCCAAGTGAACTTGACCTCTTCGAATCTCAAGAAAAAAGATTCCGGGCAACTTTTCTAGCCCAAGATGCATGGGCCAATCAGAGAGCGCAGTGGGGAAGCTCTCGGACTAACAGTATGTCCGGAGAGATTTCCAGATAGCAGACAGTACCGTACTACGTTACACAGGCCTCCCCACACTGCCTGGCCTAAGCTCAACGTAATATGGGTTATTACCAAAACGACTCTATCGATCGGCGGGGAATCTGGGTGCCTACCACTGTTTAGCTGGTCCCATAGTTAACGCACTAACCACTTCCCTGATATCATCGGAGCTCAGACTCCACATCGACCGGGCGCAGTTCCTGGGCACAAGGCAGTTTCGTTTATTTCTGTCACATTGTTATCATTCAACTCTTTATGATTCTAGAAATTGGGGCCTTTGTGTATGTGATACCCAGCCAGTTCGTATCTGGGGAAGCCTTGCGACCCTAGGGAAGTGCGTACGTACCACCCGGGCGCTCCATGAAACCGTTATTGTCCTCGATCGCGAGGCTAAATATATACCCTTTTTAAGATCATCTTCATGGTGCTCCGCAAACAGCCCCCACCTCGCCTTGACAATCTTAACAAAGGGAATACTCGCCCGGCCACTCGTTCCCCAACCTCCCCGTCCTCTGCCTCCTTCCACCGTCGGCGCTTAAACAGGCTTCCCTCCCAGGAGTCCATATACTCCCCCGACCTCAATACCTCGCCGGCATTTGATCTTATGCCACTAGAAGAAGCTCAGAAGTCCCCGGTGGGCTCGCCGACTACCCACCCACCAAATTCTTGGCCAGAAGACAGGGAGGATCGAACAATCCATATTGTATCCAATCCAGAAACACACTCGGGAGGCACAATGCACAAAGCAGAGGAAGTACCGGTGGCTCTTATATCGGGCTCACCACAGACCGCGGACACTAGTCACGAAGTAACGGCTGGGGAGGTGCCGGTACAACTGCGATCGAACAATCCATTCTTGAAACCAAGACCGTCGATACCCACACAAGACACATCGAATGATTGGAATCGACATTCAAACGCAACGACCAACAGTGATCCTTTGAGCCAAAGTATGAATAGCAATCCATTCACATTAGCACGGATACTGACATGTTTCAGCGGAGGGATACATCCCAATGACTGCCAGACTATCACTTCTGGACCAGGAGGATGAGTCTCCATGGGCAGATCACGAAGAATCTCACCTAGAAGCTCATCGTGCAGTACCAAGTGATTTGCCTCCGGAACAATCTCCATGGGGATCACAGCATTCAATCAAGATCTCAGCCGCTCAGGAAATTTATTTACAAGGAGGACAAGCTAATCCATACGCCCCGGCCGTAGTTGTACAACCGTCTGGTTCAACTGAAGATCTATATCATTTACAACCGCCTTACTCTCACGACAGATTGGGCTCAGAGGCTGGCGCTCATAGTCCCTCCGCCTTTTCCAGTGCCACCTCGGCAACCTCACATGAATTGATCGATTTTGATCCCCACGAAACTCTTGGAGTGGAGGCCGACTCACAAAAGGCAGCATCTTCAGTTTACTCTGCCGATGGAATTCACTCACAGCCTGAAACCACACAGTTTGGTGCGCCACTTCCAGCAATTCCAACCTCGCAACAGGTCCAGGATGCGCCAGCCCAGACATTACCAACACCGATCGTCAAGCTTACTCCCGCCGAGGAAGCAAGACAACAGGAGCAGCGCTCGGAAACATATTCTATACGACAAATCAATTGGCAGGATCGGACTGGAAATATGCAGCAGTCCCCTATCCTAGTTCAAAACAATAATGGGCCGTGTCCCCTACTTGCGCTTATTAATGCGTTGGTGTTACGAGCGGATCCAACGACACAGCCACCAATTGTCAAAGCATTGCAGACCCGCGAACAAATTTCACTGGGACTGTTGATCGAGGCCTTATTTGAGGAATTGATTACTCGCTTGAGCCCCGATGATCAATTCCCAGACATTGAGTCGCTGTCTCGATTTCTCACAATCTTGCATACCGGCCTGAATGTAAACCCTCGCCTGACGGTGGTAAGACCCAAACTGTGTTTACAAGTGACAATGCCATTGATATAACTAACGTTGATTAGGATACGGCTGATTCTCTTGGCACGTTTTTGCAAACCCCTGATCTTCAGCTGTATAGTACATTCGGTGTTCCTTTGATTCATGGATGGCTTGCATCGTGGTCTAGCTCAGCCCACACGGCCATGACCCGAGTTGCGCAATATCATGAAGACATCCAATTGTTACATTTCCGCAAGCAAGAATTGGAAGACACCGTGATGCGGGGAAAACCACTTTCCCCAGAGGAAGAGCAAAAAATGGCAGACATACAGGCCATTCAATACTTTGTCGAGATCGAGAATGCGACGCAACTCAGCTCTTTTGGGTTGACACAGTTGACTACAAAGCTGGCACCAGGCTCGGTCTCAATATTCTTTCGCAACGATCATTTCTCGACGCTCTACAAGCACCCTGAATCCCACCAGCTTTTCATGTTGGTAACGGATGCCGGCTATGCAAACCATGCCGAAGTGGTATGGGAATCTCTCGTTGATGTGACCGGTTTCAACTCCGAGTTTCTTGCTGGTGACTTCCGTGCTGTCGGCCACGGCCCATCAGGATCTGCAGGCCCAGCTGATTCCCGCACATCAAGTGCTCCGCCGGCTTCAGATCTTGCTCCAGCCACCGAGTCTTCAGGGAGATTGTCGCCACAGGAACAAGCTGATGCAGACTATGCCTATGCGCTTTCGCTTCAGTTCCAAGAAGAGGAACAGCGAGAGAGAAGAAACAGTCAGCAAAGGAGCAACAGTCAACAAGGGAACCATACTCCTCAACCACAAAGGAATAACAACCGTAATTCCACACCTGTTCGGTCACCTAACGCATCGAGTATCCGCATGAACAACCCCCCAAATCGTTCCTCTAGTAATGCAAATGCTGTGGGTATTCGACCGGCACGGCCAGCAACGGCACCTCATACGGAACCCGATCCGGATGATCCAAATGCGCCGCCACCCCCTTACGAAGCTGTGAACCGGCGACCACAGCCACAGTACTCGCCACCAGCAAGGCCGTCTCCTTTCACGGAATTTCCAAGCGAGTATTCTTCAAATCAGTACCCGGGAAATCGAAACCCACGGAGCAATCGTTATTCCAATTATGGGAACCGGCCTGAACGGTATAACGCCGACGAGAGAAATAAAGATTGCATTTTAATGTGAGACGTGTCTTCAGGAGCGATAATTTTAAGCATTTTGTTTCTATATGTTTCTATATGGGAGGCCCATGATGGAATGAATTTAACGATGACAATGTCAGGTGTATCTATACCCAATGAATAAACTCCAAGTCGTCTCAAAACTGGGTATCGCTTGGTGGACCAGACTCTTAATCTTGCGTGATGTCACGGAATTATCTGAATCCTCTGCCCGAATTCGCTTATTAGATCACGAAAGTTCTTCTGGAACCATATCATTCATAAATAATGTCATAATACTTGTGGTATCTATAGAACGAAATCCCCCTCCTGTAGTATTAATACAAAACTTTCCTTTCCCTGAGCGGAAGACTAGGATCATACTTATCCCAAATGATACTGTTCTTCTCATCAAGATGCGCCCCCTCATCCGTGATTCCAATAATCGAATCCGTCTCCATGACCTCATGTCGACTAAACCCAAACTTATCCCTCGGAATCCACAAGGTAGGTGGAGGAGACGCAATGCAAGGTTCAAAATACGCAGTCCGCAACTCCTCAGGCGAGTAAGAAACCTCCTCAAGATTCTTCCGCACTTTCCGTCTTAGCGCAGCATAATCCTTGTAGATATTAGGATGGAACCATCTCCAGAAAGCAAGACCGCGTGACCGACGCTGTTCGTTGATCTCGTTCCGGATATCCTCTTTCTCTTGTAAGAGTTCTTCCTCTGCGTCTAGGGATCGGGGGAGGAAGCTGTTTAGCGGCGTGAGAGCTTCGTTGAGGGAGATGTGTGCTAGGATATTGACGACGAGGAAAATGACCATTATGATGACGGGACCGACTGCGCCTTTGATTGCGCAGAGACCTATCATGCAGATTTCGGCTATGTAGAGGCCTGTTAGGAGGTGTTGGAGGGCTCGGGGGTAGACTAGGCCTTTTGTGTCGATTTCGATGTCGTACACGAAGAAGAAGTTGTAACGGTAAGCTTGGTAGACCATATATAGACCGATAAAAGAGAAGCCGAGAATCAATGGTGCGATGCACGAATATGTCAATGCTGAATGATGGTCAGTAATGGCGCTGGCTGTGAAAAGGGGGCCTGCGTACCAATTACACCCATGTTAGTGAAGACGGGGAAAACACTGCCCCAGCTGAGACTGGCGAGCTCGGCCCATTTGTTATATAGTCGACGGGGTGAATGGGCGAAGAATTTGTCGACGATTCTGAAGACCAGGGCACTGGCGATTTGCACTAGTGCCATTGAACTCATGCTCAGTCCTTGAAGCAGGAAGTAAGAAATGTAGAAGTTTGTTGCCTTTGGCAAGTTCTGTGCCAGGAGGTCCTTGATTGACAATGGATTTTTGATGATCTGTGCCGTTGCTGCCGAAGCGGCTGATGTCAGGGTCGTCACTAGGAACACCTGTACGACCTGGAAAACGAAGACTGCGCTTTGCGTGAACAATTCAACGCGTGACAGGGATGGAACACCGGATCGTCTGGCGCAGACTTCAAATAGATTAGCTGGATCAAATAGTAAAGCATTGGGGGAAGAATACGTACTTCTACAGATGATTGGAACCAGTGACATCAAAAGTGCAAGAGCTGCTGATGGTAGCAGACCTTCGATAGCACCCTTGACGAAACTGGGCAGTTTCAGGATGAATCCCAAGAATGGGATAATTTGGCACAGATATGTGATATTAGAGATTGTTCCCACGATAGCAGCGGGGAAAGACCAGAAGATGACCAGCACCGCTAGGAACCCCTGAGCTGCGAATCTGCGAACGACGCGTTGTTTCCAGCTGATATTTAACGCTGACCAGACGATTTCTTGGGGAGAAACACCAATGAAGCGTGGAGTCATATGGAATGGTTGATGATGGGATAGAGTCTGCAAAGCAATCTGAGCATCATTTTGCGTGTTGAATTCAATAAAGATAGCAGAAAGCTGTTTCGCATCGCCTTCCTGATGCTTTCGCTGGAGAGCAAGCACCTCCTCTGAAACCCTAACAAGCTCCTCGCGGTAATAGTGGATGGAATCAACTTTTTTGCCAAAGATGATCTTCAGCCTGTGGGTAGGCCGCTTGACCTTCTCGGACCACCCTGGATTACTGGACTCGCAATCCAAGCATGTATCGGCAGAAAATTCGCCTTTTTTGATAGCTTGCATGCGCGCCTTGTTTGCGCGTCGAATAAGCTTTGTTTCGGCGGTTTCCAATTTGTAGGCATATTTGTCTCGCTCATCGACCAACTTAGCCAATTCCTTGCAATTGGACGTAATCCAAATTTGCTGGATTGCATTGCCGAATACGCTCCGAAGCTTCTTTTCATTCCTGTAATCTGGCGGCACGGACATGAAGAGAACAGTCCGTGAGGACATCCGGGATGCATATGCCGGGGAGTTCAAATAGACCTGGCGCAGATTGGCATAGTATAGACTCTCCCGCACAACAACGTAAAAAACAAACGCTGCTTCGGTTAGTACATAATGCGCCGGAGGGATGATTCAAGCACTTACTGAAATAGACACATGCAACGATAACATTCGCGTAATATTTCTTCGGATTTGCAATATTGCTAAAACTGAGCTTGTCGAGCTGCGTATTCCCATTCCCGCCTGTAGCGTGAATCGGAAACAAGATTGGCCATGTAAGCACACAGCCGGTAAAACAAATGGCACATAAAACTCGCAGAAATCGTAGAAAAAGATAACCGTCTAGGGATGAATGGTGTAGAACATGGTTGTCTTCGATTTTTAAGAAGTCGCCCACCCAGTTGACCCAGCCTGTGGGTAATTCGGGGCTTCTTTGATGGTCATGTAAGTCAGGTAGATGCGACCTTGGCGCGTACCATCTTCGTTGAGTTCGTCGAAAAATCAGAAACAGTCCAACCCAGAACAGTGCGTATATCAACGCCGGAAGAAATGTCATTAAAAGTGCCGAGGATGATGAACTTCCGCTGCCAGTGAGGCCGCTAGCGATGTCGCCCGATGTTGACGACGAATCGCCTCGGGAGGAACCGACATTTGGGTCACCATTAGGGTCCTGGGGCTCAGAATCAGCTATGTATATGGCTTAGAGGGCTGGCCACTTACGGTGAGACTCGACATTGTAGCGTGGATACCTGCCAGTGCCCAGCTGGGAGGGGTCGGCGATTATTTAAAGTGCTGGTTCAAAAGATAGTCCACTGAGACCCATAATTTCTCCGTCAGAGAAGAAAAAAAAAAAAAAAAAAACCATAAAAAGGTGTCGACCGGGTCTGCGGGTCTCGTTTTGACCTGTCACCCGAAATCAGATTGGCATGTAGTTAGGCGATTGCTGATAGGTGGGTCGCATTGCACCAAACCCTCGAGGCATGATAGTTTGTCGATCCCAGTTTGCGCCTCAAACCAGTTTGCGTACGCAGTGCTGCATCTCAAGCAGTAGACCTTGCTGACCAGAACAGAGTAGATCCTGTTATCTCCACGCGCTCATGCCCCTGCGTAGATTTTTGAGTATCGAATACAGGGAAAAACACAAAAGAAAAACCAGGACAAATTTGGTGTGGATCCAGGAGGAATCAAACTATCGATAGGGGTGGAGCTAAGCTGATCGCTGACCGTGGGTCGGGGATCGTTCCCCTGAGCGCATAGACCATAATTTGTCCTCCCACGCCATTCGCTGACCAATGATTCTGACGTGACGCACATTGGCATGCCTGGCTGGGAAAACTATGTAAGCTGCATAAGGTAGCGATACGCGCTAATGGGTCCATCCCATGGCATATGATCCCCTTTTGTGCAACAATAGCCCTCCCTTATCCTCCAATAAGGAAGATATGGCGCTGGAGAAGCTTTCTTGACAGCGTCAGCTGTGGGTTGGCCCTCGTTCCAGGCAGGCTGTCAATGTTTCTCGTAACGAACAACCGAAGCAAGGGGTGACAATGGACCTGTGCATTATATGTAGGTTTTGGCGGTGATGGCGTGGAAGGGGGATTTGGAGGACTTGGGTTACAGCGCATATGAATGCTGGGTTGGGTGATGCATGGCTCATGAACGTGCGCGTCAAAAAAACGCCTTCTAGGGCTGCAGCGAGAGCCGTGTGCCAATCCCCGGGGTTTGGTTTCCTGGGTTTGGGGTCAGTCCTGCACTCGCGTGTAACTTGAGGGATCACCTTTGTTATTGCTACGGTGTGACAGGATATGCCTGATCTCGTTTCGAGATCCGGATGGAAGGGGTGGTTGCGCGGTTGGTTGATGCAGGTAAGTGTCATGTCTGCAGCTCTCAAACTCTATAGACCTCGAGAGAAACCCATGGAATGACGAGATCTGGTGTTGTGTACAAACTTGAAGCTTTAATAAATTTTGTTTGAGTTATTTTATCTTGGATAGCGTTCAGCCCCAAGGCCAACAATGTCGTATATTCTTCAGGAATCGATGATCGAAAATATGACAATTCGGAACACGTTTTATTGGGGCAAAGGAAAAACACTAAGTAGCCAAGCTTATTGACAGTTTGGTGCTTTTTTCCTTCCAGCCTCAAATACCGCTGCTGCCTTGAGAACCATCGCATCTTCCCACCTTCTTCCAACAAGCTGCATCCCAATCGGCAATTTTATCTCCGCATGATTTGAATCCCAACCTAACCCACAGGGTACATTCAGAGCCGGATATCCAGTGACATTGAATGGTGCTGTACTGGTAGTCACCCCAACAGCGACCGACACCTTGTCCATAACGCTGGAGCTAGACCCCTCGGCATCACACTGCATTTTCGGATGTGGCATAGCGATTGTGGGGGCGCAGGGTGTCACAAGAATATCCACCTCCGTCAAAGCTCGGTCATAAGCCGCCCGAAGCTCAAACACTTTACGGTGGGCCTTGGCCTCCACGCTCGGACCGAAATGTTCCTGGAGAAACTGGCCACTTAGCATCACGTTCATTGCTGCTGGGTTCGTCGCTGTTGTCAACTCGTACATTTGCTGATCTGGTGGCCAGCGAGCTTGAATATGTGGCGGGAGAAATGATAGGAAGCCCAATGTCTTGCCCTGACATGCCCATTCGGACATTGACATCCTGGTCGAAGCTGTCCAAATAAGAGCTCCCTGGCGGTGCATGGGGACGAAGATATCTTTACCGAAGAAGGCCGATGCAGTTCAGAAAGCCATAGCGGATGATATTAATACACTAGATTCCGCGCCAGCCAACTCGCCAGCCGGATCACGGGAAGAAGCTTTAAAGAACGCAGAATGTCATATTCAGACGGCGAAAAAGCCTCTTAGATGCTTCCAATGTCATGGCAACCTGGGTGAATCGGATGAACGTCGCATGAAACATTATTCCCGTCACAAGCACCTTCCGCGCCACTTTAGAGATACACACTTTGATGATCGCTATTGTCACTATTGCAACCGATCGGTGGATCATGAAATGGGCTTACGGCGGCATGCGCATGAGATACATAGACTGAAAACCTAGATAGGTCTATTTTGGTCAGTGTCTCTGTCGAAGTTACTTGCGAGATAGTGCAATTAAATTCGGTTTTTCTTCACATATGATACTTTTTGGCAGAATCTAGATTGATAATTGGATTGCTAAGTGAACTTCTTCGTTGGTGGCCTGTAAAAGGAATACCGCAACTCTGTTTACCTCCCCCTCTATCCTATAAGAGGTATCAGGATATCAATGGCATAGTTATTTGCTTGCAGATAATTAGCTTCAGTCGATAGCTAAAGCAATTCCTAATTTTCTCTGGACACACTGACACTACTCTTAAACTTGACTTGACCAACATGAACAGAAATTGACTCGTGGACTAGAACCACGCGACCATACCTTGCATAAAATCAATGAACATGTTTGGGCTCGGGGCATGCTCGTGTATTGCATACAAATGACTAGTCCTACGGGATGAGGGACAGTTCAAGGTTGCTCAGTAGTTGTAGCCGTCGCAAGGACCGTTGGAACACTGTCGATGAAAACTTTGATTATAGATGCATATTTACAGGGTGAAAATATCGCAGTATGAATGATTATAGTTATATGAAATGCGGGTATTTTAGCTGACAGTGAATATAACGCAGGCAGTTATCCATCTTTGATAGAGGGCGCTTCGACGTTACGGAACAGTCCGGGATACTTGCTGCAGCCAGCAGCTTCCGCCATCTGGGAGATAGTTGGGTCACCATTGTTTATCGCTTATCATATTATGAATAAAAGTGAGCGTGGATTTGGCCAGGTTGGAGCCATGGATCGTTGCACGACCGGCGTAATTGTCAACGAAGACTCAGGTGCGGGTGGGCAATCTGTAAAGTGCATCATGTGTTGCGTTAAAACAGTATAGCGCAATGATCCTAGCGGGGCCTGGAGCTGAAACATAGTCGCGAGCTCAGAACGAAAACAATGTCGCAGAGTTATGCACGAGCCCATGAGGACTGAAACAAGACTGCATACACTGGTGGAGACAGGAACCAACCGAAATAGTGTCGCAGACGCAAAATGGGTAGTTTGTTGTACACATCGACCATGAATGAAATAGAACTCGCTTTCCCCAAATATTTATTGAGAAATAACAAATTTCTATGGTCAAAAGAAATTCTCAACTTATCACTATCACTGATCTATTCGCAAATTTCGCAAACCTTGGCACATTGTGCTACTTTCCCTTGGAACTCCAAGACGAGCAGAGCAATGGGCAAATTTTTACATATTCTCATGCGTGAGTAGACAACATTAGATGTTATAGAATATCACCTTTAATCGATTCATTTAGCATGGAAGCGCGAAGCCCGCAGAAAACACCGACGAGAGAGTCTTCCACAACTTCCACAATCGGACGTTGATAGAAAAATATTTTATCCTGATGGGACGTTACGACCAGGATGGTTTTACCAAATAGTCAAAGGGACATTTGGACAGACTAATCAGATAGTTCGTAAAAAGGAGGGGTCTGGTGAAAAAAGGGAGAGACAAGGTTATCGTTTTGAGAAAGTCGAAACCCTCCGAGGACATGTTTACAAAGAAAAGGGCCGGAAAGGTCTATATGTTGACATCCCTGCGCTGCGGTAGTTATGTGAGACAGGTTATTACTGTTAATATACAGTTTTTCTTGTCAAATATATAGAATACGAAGAACGTCTTGTTGTATGATACACTGAGAAGTTTACTGTAGTATATCTGCATGAGTGGAAATTTTGCGTGTATAGAAGCACTAAATGAACAAAATGATCCGGGAACGCTCGGGCATATATTCTTGTAGATATCAAATAGACACGTCCTGTCCCTCTTTGTAATGTCTTTCTCTGCAATTCAGTCGTTATAGGACATATTCCACCATTGTGTGACGAGTTCCCCCCTGATGTCTCTTTCGACGGACCAGAATCTTTCTTCAACCGAACAGTCGGGCTTTGTAATAAAGCATCTCACCTATGCGCTGCTAAAGTTGTAATCCTCAGTTCTTGGATGTGATGAAATATTTAATGCAATATGTATAATTTATCGTCCTGGCCATCGCCATTGTCCAGCGTTTCACCATTCATCGCTCCATGTAAATAGCATTCGCCGATAAATCGCCAATGCCCCGAGCCTCGGACGATATACGGCACATGGCCACCAAAGAGAATACATATCTCGTCTCTGGGTTGTGCGTGCGCGGGCCCAAGTCCAACCCTCTGATCTTCCGTGAGGAAAAGTCGACGGGTCTGGTCTTCGTTGACCCATCGCTGCCTGCATGCCACTGGGTCAGCGGATCTGATCGGAATATAACAGTGATACGAGCATGGAAGACTCACGTGCGCTGCAAAAGCTCCATGAATATTTCCTCAAAGTTGGATTCGGGCTCCTGGAAAGGTAGCTCCTCAAGACCAGCGAGATCTTCATCCTGGTCGGCAGTTATTGTTTTGGAGAGAGCGTCCCAATAGGTCTCCTCCTTGCTGCCAGGGTACGGCGACTGCCAGGAGGCGTTCAAGTCGCGTAAGAAGAATGACATAATGGGGGCCTCGAGGCAATCATTAGGAACTTCTACATCGTCGTCAAACTCGATTAGAGTCATAATTATCGACACGCATCTTCCCTTCAGCCCCAGCTCTGTCGGATGCTCAGACGGCCCAGGGGATATAGGACGCCCACCCGCTGCACTAAAGCTCCTCTGGGGATCCTGAATCGACCCGTAGTTGGCATCCATTGCTGTAAACTCGGATACCTGCAGCAGCCGCCTCCATTCTGCGCCAGCACCCAAAAAGGTCAGGGCGTCTGCACGCTCGGAGGTTCCAAAGAGGATAGGTCGTACTTCCCAGGATTTACGCCAATCGGGCACCCATGATGGAAGGCGGGACTCTTCGGCAGAGTGCTGAACGGCGCTTAAGACTCGCAGGTCACGCCGTGACTCAATCACGGACCTAGTTACATGCGTAAAAGCTTCGACTACCGTTAAGTTATAGTCAGCAAGCATGCGGCCGGATTTTCCCTCAGCAGATAATCCGACGACGGAGTAGACTTTGTCAACAGGCAAGGTTGTTTGGCTGTTCCTCTGAACTTCAAGGAGAGTCAGCAAGTCCAAGACTGTTTTCCTAAATGATCTCTGCCCTTTGATCAGCGAGCCGAGCCGTGAGATAGAGCTCGTCGTGGCTCGCCACACTCCTGACCTAAGCTCCCTTTGCCCAACCAGATGATAGGACTTGGCTATGGTGTCCCAAGAGATGGAGTACATTTTGGGAGAGCCTAAGTCAAAGGTCCCACTGTACACGGTGGCATTAATGGAACAGACAATCTCCTGATAGATCCAAACCCGGTTAAAGTACGGATGGTCTAGCAGGCAGGCAAGCGATCGAGTCGATTGATCCCACAAATCGTGGTAGGAGCCGGTACGAAGAGCTCCCTCTCTTTTCCAAATAAGATGTTCGACAAGGGAGAACGCATGTCCCAGCTCGTCTCCCTGGCCAAGCCAAATCAGGACACTCGATGCAGATCTGTAAATTTCAGTCATATTTTGGACCTGCATGCTCTTCTCCGCGATATTATCCTGGTCAATACAGATCGCGTCCACCCATAATACCCGACAGCTTTTCTCATCGCGCAAATAACGCAGGGCCCAGGATAAGTTTTCCCGAACAAGGACTCTCTGTCCCGAAATCCAAATTTCACAGCTGGGGTTATCACAACCCCAGAGGTAGGACAGGGCTTCGTATTGGGAATGCCGGGATGTGTAGTTGATGACGTCCAGGGCACAGCAAATTGGATCTTCGAAGCCACCTGCGTGCAACGTTAACACTCTAGTGCTTCGAGGGCAGGATAATTGCTGTAAATAGAGCGAATTGGGAGCTATATGGGATGGCGCCCTTCGCGTTTGGTCCAACAGCGTCCGCTTCCATTGCTCCAGGGCAATAAGGTGGACAATCTGTTGCTGATTGTGCTTCCTGGCTAAGTCCAGGATTGTGAGTCCGTTATGGCATCGGAGATTTGTCTTCGCACTAGCATCGAGAAGCGTTTGGGCCGCGTTGACGCACCCGTTCATCGCGGCCAAAGCGATAGGAGTATAGCCATCATTATCCTCAGCCTCCACATTACTTCCGGCCTCTATCAACATTTCCACCGAGTAAACGTATCCCTGCTGGGCTGCCAAAGCCAGTGGACTACGTCCCTTGACATTGACGGAATTAAAGTTCGCTCCCATGCTGAGGAGAGTGCTTATTACCTCTGTCTGCGCATCCCCAACTGCCACCGCCAACAAGCTATCGCCATTAGCATCCAGTTGCTCGATATCAACGCCCCCACCTTTATTCTCCAGCTCGAATAAAACCCAAAGCACACTAATCCGCGCGTGCGCAGCAGCCAGGGCCAGTGGCGTTTTACCAGCGTTATTGGCCATGCGCAGGGACGTAGGCGCTCTCTCAACAAGGTAGCGAACAGTGTCAGCATCCCCGTGGCAAGCAGCCAGAGCCAGTGGAGTGTTCCCATAGTTATCTTGAGTTATCACGGCCGCACCCGTGGCTATCAACAACTCGATTGTTTTTATAGATGACTGGCATTGCGCGGCACGAGAAAGAGGTGTGCACCCTTCGTTATCTCGAATATTTATGTCTGCATCTGCCCCTAGGAGAAGTTGCACGATCTCCTGCTTGTCCTGGCCGTTGCAGGCGTGCGAGAGAGCGGTCCACCCGGATCTGTCACCACAAGAAACATCAGCCCCCCGCTCCAAAAGAAGCTTTACTGTAGCTGCTTTGCCGGCAAAAGCGGCAAGAGTCAAGGCTGTCTCGTCTTCTCCTGACCGGGTGTTCACATTGGCTCCGTTGTCGAGGAGCACACGAACGTGATCTGAGACGGACATAAGCGCGGCCAAATGCAAGGCTGTCCGGCCATGCGGCTCACCTCGGGCTCCGATATCTGCTCCATGGTCAATCAGGAGCTGAACTGCGGAAGCACAGCGCCATCCACTGGCCGCGTAGCGGAGGGCTTTCCCAGTTGCGCTTGCACCAAGGCTGAATAAGATTTGCATCGCGACCAGATCATTTTGTTCTGCGGCCCAGTGCAAGGCTGCTTGGACATCCATCCCCTCATCGTCAATATCAAATCCGTTCACCAGGAGTTGCCATATGGCCTTTTTGTTCTTGTCACTTTTAAACTGGGATGACTTGCTTTTTTGCCCGTTTTCGTCTCCATTGGCTGGGGGTTCAGGAGACCAACTGAGATAGGGTATCTGCGCCATCATGCCCGGGCGTGAGGACCTGGAGCGAGCCAAAGTACGGTCGTTGCACTAGGAAGAGAGGATAAGAGGACATTCAATGCCCATGGCGGCGCCATTTAGGACGATTCGTGAGCAGATAAGCAGAGATCCCAGATGACTCTCCATGACATTGCTTCATTGCTTACGCCAGGCCTTACGCGCCCAACGCAGCCATAGCCCCACCATGCAGTAACAAAATTTGGAGTCGAAACCATGATTGGCCAAGGGTTGAGCCTGGCACTATTTACACCCGCCATAATAAAGCCCGCGTATATGTTAGTTGGATATGGCCTGTTGCTCATCGATTTTAACCCACCAAGACATGCAGAATGTGGCTACTCTCCTTGGTAGATTGCGTTTAGAGACTGTTAGGTTCTTCGGACGCTTCCGGACTTTAGTATCGCGCATTTTGCGTGCCACGGATCGTCCGACATGACGAATCCATCCAGCAGCTACCTGGCCCTGCAGGCCCAGTCCGCGTCCATTCCTGATCAGCTTACGGTACAGATAGTCTCCGGATCCCACCTTGGACGGGTGTGGCTTGCATACCTGTCCGCCTGCTCGACGGCTGAAAACCAAGTTGCTGATTCGGCGGACGAAGCGCTCCGTCTCGCGAGTGGTTTCCAGGTGGCGGGATTCGGGCATACCGTGGTATCCATGTGGCCATCCAACGACTATCTCTGTGCGCAGATGGCGAGCGTGTCCTATCACGAACTCCTCTCGCAGGGGCGAATCCAGAAGGGGAACCGGAGAGTGGCAGCCGCGTTGCATGCCGCGGTGGCCGAGATTCGCGAACAGTACCCGAGCCAACCTTATTTGTGGGCGCAGTATGTCCGCCTCGGCGCTTAGTTGATAACCTTACATTACCCTCTCTTTATTGAAAAACTCATTACATCCATAACATTTCGTGCTGTTGCCTTTCTGCGATTCAGAGCTTTAAACACGCAATTCTTTCTCCCAAAGTATAAAGTTCCTTTCCATGCGACAGTCTGTAAATTTGACAAGATGAGATTAGCCATTTCTTGACGGAAATGAAAAACGAGCCTTCTGGAGGTTAACATGCAGGAATCGTCTATTTCAGCATATATGTGAGTTAAATGGTTCTATGATCTATATGTACTAATGGATGTTCTAGGGGAAACTCTTGGTATCAAAGTCGAACCTTCCGAGGTACGATTGAAGAATGAGGACGACTTGGGGTACACTTGGCAGATATACGATTTATCGCTTGAGCCTATATTCCAGAAATCCCTGAGCAAGCATTCAGTGAGAGTCTATATGCTGCTAAATAGAGAAGTCGGTCATCAGTTCCGGGCAATTCGCCCCAAGCCGGTAACACTCACATTTTGTTGACAAAAGAACATAATCTTATAAAATGCATCATAGGAGAACGAAAAGGATAGAGGTGTTGATTTTATCAGCAAACTACTAGCCGAGAACCTGGATCTCGCTGAAAAGCTGAGGCGGGTTCAAGACGAAGCATCTCGTCATGAGAATGCTGCCCTAGAAGGAGAAGAAGAGATTCGAGATCAGAAGTCAGTCATAAGAGAGGCTCAAATGACTGTTCATTTACAGCAGCAAGACATTCTGAAGTGGATGGCCACATCTGAGTGGTATCGTGCGAGATGTTTGAAGGTCTCGGACTCTTTTACGTCATATTTTGGCATTTTTGCAAGGGAATCTGTCTGAAGTTGATGAATGGCATGCGAATCAGATCCGGGAACATTGTTAACTTTAATTCTTGGCTATATCATACTCTTGTCACGTAAGTAGCGAACATTTCGCGTTTGAAATACTCCTAGATAGTATAAGTGAATAATTGAGACTATCATTAAGACGTGTCTACCTAGCTCCTACAATCATCCTCTCGGCAATGTAAAACCATCTTTGTAATCAACTTCTTCTGAAGGGCCCCAAAATTTATATCTGTACATCATCATTCGATTTCAGCAGTATTAGACCCCTGGGAATATTAATTGACAGGTATTCTTTCAGTACTGTGGCACCATTTTAGGTCTGCGACACAATTTTAGGGCTGCGACACCATTTTAGAGTTGCGACTGTTCCGACGCTGCATCACCCGTAATAGAAAATGAATTATTTCTGGACCTTGGACTACGTATATAAGCATATCATGACCTGCCACGGTCTGGCTGTGCTATTCCATTTGAAGACATCAGTTTTACCATGGCTAAAGGGAAGAAGAAGAGCGTGGCCAAAGGCAAAAAGAAGAACGCCCAAAAAAGCGCCCGTGAAATACAGACCCAATTTCTGACAGAGCAAACACCTCCGACGATGCATCTGGCTCGGAATCTCCGAAGGGCGAGTCGTCTGCCGATGCAGAACATAGGGCTCAACAAAAGCAACGCCAGAACAAGCGAAGCCCAACCCACAAAGATGACTTTGCGCCAGGAGAGTTGAGCGATGGCTATCAATCAAATGATGAAACAGACCCTGACTTGGAAAATGCATCAGAGCAAGATGCTCCGATGGAACACCAGCCAGACCCAGTGGGCCGCTGGGTCAAGAATATTATCAAAAGCGAAACGGACAAAGCGTATAATATGATGGGAGATTTTTTCACATCCTCCGAGCCTCAATATGATCAGTGTGAGGCATTTTTCGAGAGATTGAATCAACAGATTCGTGCCGCCAATGACAAGCATGACGTGAATGACATTGACATTGGGACTATGCCCCAGCGCGGTTATGTTGACCTGTGCCGGACTTGGGGAGAAGAACACTTGAAGGCAAAGGAGAGAGGCTCCCCTGAAGATGCTTGGAATGCTTTTCATAATACACAGTATCTTTTAAAACACTTCAACAGACGCCATAATCTCCCTAAGACGTGGAATATTAGTTCAGTCTGGGCTGAGAGAGAGATTGGCACTCCGGACCCAAAAGTCGACATGGATACAGATGAAACCAGCATAGTCAGCAACGAGCCTGGTCATTCTGGTCAAGTTGGTGCGGATAATAGATCAGACATATCTTCAGATCTCGATGATAATGAAAATCAACCGACAGGGCTGGATGCTTTAGAAGCCAGGGCAATGAAAGAGCAGCGCCGTTTGTCGTCGGCCAAAGTATTGCACTGGTGGCCTAAGGGAACTGACTCCCAGACATTCGTTCGTTATGGCGATCGTGGAACACCAATATTTCGCATCCGGGCTGGTTCATATAAAAGCTACAACCCCAGTCGTGTGGAGCGAATTTTGACGAGCAAGACTCGCGGCACAGCTAAAGTGACAGGGAAAAGGAACGACCTTCCGGATGAGTGGTGGAAGTATGAGAGAAAGCATGTTGATGATTTTGTCGGGGTCGGTTGGAAGGTTGAAGAGGATGATGAGAGTAGCACGGATGCTTTGAGCTTGATAAAACCCGAAAAGGGTGCGCTTTATCCACAGACTCGAACTCTGGCGAAGTGGAAAGATGGTGTTTTCACTTTGGAAGGAAGAGCTTTCATCCGTCGCATTACTAAAGGCCCTGCCTTGGAAGGCGATAGGGTGCTATACCAGAAGGCCCATGAAATGGAATCTGCGTATCGCGCAAAACATGGGCTGGATGAAGCTGAGAATGATACGAGCGACGATGGCTCCGTCGAGGGTAGCTGCTATATAATAATCCCGCTTAAACTGTCTAGTGATGGGCGTCTTCTTAAACAATGATCAAATATACATTCTGTTCGCAAGATGAAATATGAAATCGTCAACAACTAAAGTAATAACAACGTCCTGCACCAGGACCATCTATGTCTCAACGACAATCTGTTCGAGACCTGCTCAAAACAGTTGAAACAGAATCAACGATAGGTTCCGGGACGCTCTACCCGCCCCATAACCTAAATAGTGCGGCCTCGTGTAGCTCGTCGTCTAGCCTTTGGATTCTTTTTGGCTTGATGTAGCAAATCGGTTTGTTCAGTGGAGACAGATCTTTCCATTTTCAATTTCCGAAGCTGACGCTCAAGCTCCTTGATCTTCGCATCAGCTCCGGTGCGGTGTTTTTTCGAAGATACCTGTTTCCTCTTTTGTTTCTGCGAAACTGGCTCACTTCGTGTTCTACGACGAGTGTAGCTCGACCGAACGGAACTGTCACTGTCACTGTCGTATTCATCGTCGCTTTCAAAGTGAATACGTCTTCTGGTAGGCATATGTATGTGTATCAAATATTTCAAAATGATAATTTTAATTGGCCTGACCGCGAAATGGCATGTCGTAGAGCAAGAAGAATCTCAACGGAGTAGAATGTAATTGAATCCAAAATGAGTGATTTTGTTGCTTGCAGAGAACTCCTTTCAACGCTAAAGACCAAGTCCGTGGTGGAACTCCCTAGCAAAATATGATCGAAGCCAGGCTGGTTTATTGGAAGATTGAGTCCTAATCATCCATAGCATATATTGCGCAAAATGGTTAGGCAGGGCGGCCAATATGGCCTTGACTGGGTGGGAAGGGGGATCCCACAACAAAAGCTTTTCCTTTCATTGTGGTTTTTAGCACCAAGGAGCTCAAGGCTGGTTGCAAGAAGCTGGTCTCCGGCGCGCTGCGCTCAGAAAAATACTCTCCCCTCGAGAGGTGGTGAGATTCCTTAATATCTATTATTAAGCGCCGAATAAGAATAGACTCACTACTTCATGATAGAAGCTAGGTATTTCTAAAAAAAAAAAGATCTCTATACTTAATTAAATTATAAAAGCGTTAATATCTAGAATTTTAGTGGTATACTCCAAGCGCTTAAAATGCTACTAGGGTATCTCTTATTAGTTAGACGCTTTAATAAAGGGTATAGTTTATAGTAGAATATTAATATAGGATAGGCGAGAATATCCAAAACTATATAATAACCATTATCTAGTGCGCTCTTTTTATTTTGAACCTATACCCATCTACGAATATTCATTATCGAATTCAGTGACTATATTTTTAGCTTAATTATTTATATAGTTTAAAGGCAGCTAGAAAATGGAAAATATTCAAGAGATCTATGCTATAGCTTTTAATGGGGATGTGGATACTATCAATTGGTCACTCATAGCAGGAGAAGACATAAATGGACTAAATGAATTCGGAGAAAAACCTTTACATTTGGCTATGCAGAGCTCGTCTAGACCCGCTATACGGTTTTTAGTCCTTGCTGGTGCGAGAGTGCAGGATCGTGACGGTCACAGAAAGTCCGCATCAAATCACGCGAAGGAGCGGGGTGGAGAAGAGCTTGTGGCATTTCTGCGGAATGTCAAAAGTAAATATTTGAAGCTACAACATGATCTAAGGGTGTACGTTCTTGAGGCATTGAGGTGATTCCTCTTCTTAATAGACTGAACAGCTAATAAGATCCCATCCTCTTGCTCCGTGCGATTTTGCGAGGATTGAGTACGAATTGGTGGCATAGTTCTAATTATTTGACGCGTTTTCGCGTCGCTGATCCACTCGGTAGTGAATTATGTTATGCTATGCTAAATTTGTAATCCGCGTATTCGGAGATACTAGTTCTGGCATTCAAGCAGTATTCATGAGATTGCACCGACAACAATATGCTGCCTCAGGCTTCCGATGTTAGATCATTACTAAGCTAGTCTCCATTGTCGACTCGGGACGGTGCTTCTAGGTATCCTCGGTAACGCCAACTGTCAGGGTTGCCAGTCCTCATTCTCGTTATTTCTCAATGTCAAATACACATCTGAGTAGCTCCGATGATGGGAGAGAGTTTAGTTGCATTTACTGCCAGAGAATGTTTCGCAGGTTGGAGCACTTGCAACGCCACACAAGACGACGTTCGTGTTATATCCCTACCCTTGTAATTATGACTATACTAAAGCAGGCTCTGTTAGACACCAATGAAAGGCCTTTCTCATGTCACTGCGGTGCTTCATTCACTCGTCGTGACCTCTTGCGCCGCCATGAGCGCGTTTCGTGTCACTTGGAGCGGCGTAATGATTCACCGACAGAGCCTTTGAATGGCACTGATCAATGCCTTATGGACCAAGATAATCCACCGCGTGCAACTAGTGGTGGTGTACTCATCAGCGCAGCAGAAGCTCAGCAAAATATCGAGATCTTCCCTGATCAATCTCCTCATTCTTTGGGCGCTAGCGCACACTTCGAATCCTCTCTTCCGTGAGTGCATGGGCATTTGCGCATCACTGTGGAACGAGGCCTATCTGATCCCATCCTTATGTATCAAACAGCTGACTGGAATTAGCCCATCATTTACTCCACTCGGTAATCATTCTGCATCACCTGCAACAGAGACAGTATTCGAACGAAGTGGTGAGCCATCAATGTTTCCTTTTTTGAATGATCTCCAAGCGATTCGCCTGCTAAAAAGCCAAGTACATCGGGAGGACCCCACCCAGTATATTTTTGCAGGTGGGAACAGCCATGGACCTTCTGTGCATGGGTGTCCCACTATCTTCCCTTCTCCCCAACTCTCCCTAAGTGAGTATCTTTGTGCGCCCCATAGGTCACCCCGGCCAGTGCCTGACGCCTCTATAGCCACTCAGATTACCCCCCATTTTTCGGTACCTAGCGTTACGCTCTCTGATCGCTCCAGACTACTCTTATCGCTGGGGCAGCTAGATACAATTACACCCCATCCTACGTTGCCGTCAAGCAATGCATTGACTCGTTATCTGGCTGGATATTTCACGGGGTTTTATGCCCTTTACCCATTCACCCATCCCCCAACGTTCAAGCTGGAGTCATGTTCACAAGAACTTTGCTTAGCTATGATGGCAGTGGGAGCACAAGACAGATTTGAGACTACTGCAGCAAGAGAATTGTTCAACTTTTCGAAGGCGTTGCTATTTGATCGCCAGAAAAACCGAACAAGGTCTGAAACAAGACAGTCTGTGCCTTCATCCTGTAACGAAACCTCATTGAAATCACCGTTAATCGACGAAGTGCGTTGCTTACTTTGCCTCGCGCAATTCGCAACATGGCAAAGTGACACCAGTATGAAGACTGAAGCCTGCATATTACAAAGCTTACTTTCTCAGACCTTACAATTGAGCGGCCTAAAAGAAAACATGCAAATGTTGGAACGTCCTGACTGGGAAAAATGGGCCGAAGGAGAGTCATCACGACGTACAAAATTGTTGGCATTTTGTTTCCTAGGACTCCAAAGCATCACCTATGATACACCTCCCAGGCTTTGGTGCGATGAAGTTAACTTAAAGCTTCCGTGCTCTTGTCCGGAATGGACAGCGCCAGATGCAGCTACCTGGAATCTACTGCAACAAAATACTCTACATGAACAAGGGCTGTTTCATGATACTCTGGAATCTTTGCTATCCCCTGTCTATCAACCGAAGCGCCACGGCTTCTCGCCTGTCGCCAATTATGTCTTAATTCACGGAATACTCCAAAAGATTGTTTGCGCTCGACGCTGCATCTCTGGCATTCCAACATTGGCTTCGTTTACTGGATGCGAAGATACTTTTGTGTATGTCTTCATGATAGACTCCTCCTTAGTTTGGCATATTAACAGCCTTCATACTAATGCTCACTGGACCAAAGCACCGCTTTGGATAGATGGACCTCCTGCTGGCAGCGAACACCAGAATCAAACCTGGAACCTCTAGATCCCAATGGTCCCCTGCCTTTCACATCTACCGCTCTTCTCAGTCTTGCCTATGTCAGCAATTGTTCTGACGGCTTTCGATCTCAAAAGATGTCTACTTGGGCACCCGCCGAGATTGCTGAAGACCTTCGAACATCTCTGTCTGTGGCTCGTAACTGGAACACCCTTTTAGCTGCTTATCATGCAACCAATCTCCTTGCGACATTGGTCAAAATTGGGATCCAATATTTCAAACACAACCAGGCAGTTCTTTGGAGTATCGAGGCTACCCTTTGCGGCTTAGGCTCCTCTATTTTCCTTGAGAAGTGGCTTCGTCGTGCACTAGACACGATGGAAGAAACACCCTTGACAGGTTTGTTGGCCCCTTTCCTTTCCCTTTTTCAAGTGCTTTTCGTGGAACGTACGTTGAATGGCTCATTGTTTCTAGACCATGAAGTTCGGCTCTTTGACTGGATCCAAGAGGTTGTTTACGAGGGGTTATCATCTCTTAATGATCCCACGTTGGACAAGAATATACGTCTCTCTCTGTTACCGGATCAGATTATTGGTGTGTGGTCACATATAATGCAGGGCAACTCCCCCTTATCGTTCATAAGAATGATAGGGGACGTCTTGGTCGAATATAGACAGACATCGTCTAGGGGCCGGTGATGCCGGATCTGACTGTTTATTAAAGAAAATATCACTTATCGGGCCATATGAGAATACAACAAGTGTCTCACTACCACATAAATAGACACTGTTACCAAATTAAGCGGTCTTTCTACGATAGCGGAATTTCAATACCAACGCGCTCGCCCTTAGCTATTCCTACTACTTGAGACAGCTCGAGCCGATGATTCAGAGGTTCACGCGTCCGGTGAGAGGAGGGTTCTCCACCACCTCACAGTTCACCATAACACGCTCTCCATATTCTACAGTCCACATCCAATACTTCGCCCAAATGGAATTGTCCTCGTCGGCAATCACAACATCCTTGTAAAATGGGTCATCGAGGGCGTTTGCGATGCAGTCCAGGGAGGGCACATATAGCTGCACATGGCCATCCTAATCCGAGATAGAATCAGCTCCTAGATCTTTCCACAATTTGGTAGCTTCGGCGCGATATTGGGGTGGTTGATGGTACTACGTCGAAACACGAAAATATAAGATGACCATTCAAAGGCCTTGACGGGTTGATTCTACATACCTGGGCCCCTTTTATGACCATATGGCGACGTAGCCAGGGACTAACTAAAAGACCATGCACGTTAGTACAGTGATGGAGAAATTGCGCATCAGTCATTTCTTCCCGCTTCTTCAACTGAAGAGTCAACCGGATGACGTGTTCAGGCTGCTGAGACATTTTTGAGTACCTTGAGCAACACGAGATTTGGTAGATAGCAGCTTGACAGACGGGACTCTAGCTATCGAATACTCCGATGTGTTTTATCTAGACTCCCTGAACCCTCATTTCCAACTCCTTGAAACAGTTACTTGACTACTCCGTGTACGTCCAGTTCTTGGCATGAGCCCGGTGGAGATGCTATCAAACCTTACTCTCCAAATTTGGAGAATCCGATTCCCCACTTGGATGAAAGTGGGGCAAACGATTTCCTTAGACAGACGAGCATGCACCCGTTTAGCCTGGGGCCGGGATGGTTATCACATCTCAGAAGAAAGCTAAATTCTAGGATCAACAAGGACAAATTGATTTTTATCATACGTTTAATGCTTGTTCTGCTTACATTCCATCTTAAATGTCCTCCGTGGCCAGACTTACCTACCATCTTCCTATGAAGATACCCCTGGTTATGACAAATACTAGAAAAAATAATGATCAGACAATGCCCTGTGATCGATCCAAAGACTTCAAGCACGAGTAGGCAATTGCAACAGTAGGTGGGGCGATTCTCCTTGAGACTCTCCAATTCTTTCCATTGGGGAGATGTCTCATTCGTTGAGATTTGCGTCGTGTCGGGTGAAAGTCTCCTAATTACTAAGCAAGATTGTGATTGGGAAGTGGGGCTGTTTAGGGATTTGGGGATCAACCACCACAATGCACTGAAACGATTCTCCAAGTCGTATCAGAGGTCAAGCTCTTGAAATTTGATTATTGTGCGGATAGTTCCTCAAGTGCTGTTACTCCACGTATGTCGGAACACATTTGGAGAAAAACGTATGGATGGCATTATGATGACATCAACAACTATCTGCACCCACAAAATTTGCAACCATGCTTCTGAACGCGAAAATCGCAAAGAACTAATGCAAATACATATAAACCGCGGGCGCTGTGGTGAACTCTTTGTTTTCACCCGCACATTGAAATTGATTACAACCTAATCATGTCGCAACAAACCGTCATCCGCCTCTCCGGAGAGCGCAATTCGATCCAAAACTACAGGGCTTTCAAGGAGGCCATCCCCGTACCCGCCAAACATGAAGTTTTGATCAAGATTCACGCTGTGTCTCTGAATTATCGTGATGTTGGTGTCGCGCTCTCTGGTTACCCGTTTCCTGTGAAGGAGAACGTTGTCCCTTGCTCTGACGCTGCTGGTGTCATCGTCGAGGTCGGTGAGGGTGTTAAGAATGTCTCCAAGGGTGACCACGTCATCAGCACCTTCGACCCTACCAATCTTTATGGCCAGCAGATGAACTGGGACAATGGCCTTGGCGCCCCTGTTGATGGTGTCCTCCGTGAATACCTTACCGTTCCTGCTGCAGCTGTAGTCCAGGTTCCTAAGGACTCACCCCAGAGCTTCTCGGAGTGGTCTACCCTAGTCTGCACAGGCGTGACCGCGTGGAATGCCCTCTACGGCAATGTTCCATTGAGACCCGGCCAAATTGTACTATGTCAAGGTAATGAATATAGCCTAATAATTTCTATATAGCATAGCAAAGGCTAATAATAATTGTTCGATTTCTAGGAACCGGTGGTGTTTCTATCACAGGATTGATTTTGGCGAAGGCCGCCGGAGCCATCACGGTTGTGACATCCTCCAGCGACGAGAAACTCGCATTTGTGAAGGAGAAGTACGGGGCAGACTACACTGTCAACTACAAGACCCACCCTGAGTGGTCCAAGGAGGTCTTGAGACTCACTAATGGTGGTGTCGACTATGTCCTCGAGAATGGTGGATCCGGAACTATCGCTGAGAGCATCAACTCCGTTAAAATGGGCGGCAACGTGTCCGTGATCGGGTTCCTCTCGCAGGCCAAGGAAATGCCTGATGTCGCTAGTCTTGCTCTTTCCAAGGGAGCTGTGGTCCGTGGTGTGGTCGTTGGATCTACCCAGCTTTTGCAGGAGCTTGTCCGATTTGTCTCCCGCAAAGGTCTTCGTCTGCCGGTCAACAAGGAATTTGGCTTTTCCCAGGAGGAGACCATCAAGGCCTTTGAGTATATGACTTCGGGTGCCCACATCGGCAAGGTCTGCATCAAAGTCATTCAGTAAGCGTACCCGGTCGTCTTATCTCGCAGGATAAGATGAGGTCGGAATCCTTAATGCAGAGGCGAGGTTGGAATCTATGCATATAAAGGGGGCTCCGGATATGGAGAACATAGCTCTCTTTTCAATTGATTTCTTAAGGGTTTTCTCTGGCAGGCAGATCTTCTGCACATCTCAGGCGAGTCTGTTGTATGGTTTATAGATAGCTAGTTGCCTGCTTAGCCATGATATCCATCATATATTCATCTTTTTCAGAATCTGCATCACTACTACTTATCCAATAGCTTCTCTTCGAACAGAAATTTGAATTTACTACCGAAGAAGCAAGAGCTCAATCAGTAATGGACACTGGAGGTCGAGGATAGGAAAACAAGAGAGGAAGACAAGAAAGCTGTATCTGGATGAGAGGAAATATTAGCTCCCTCAAGACCAATTTGAACTTCTGAAGAGTCCCATCAGTGTGGTCAGTTTCTTGGATTATTTCATTTCAAGGTTGTGGAAGTAAGAAGCGGTCTAAATGGTCTAAGTGCTGTATGTAACCTCCAATAATCACAAGCTCAAGCTTCTTTCACTCCAAACATTGAACTCGTGTAATTGATATCTGTGTGTTCAGCAACATCTTAAAATGCTTGCAATGCGGTAGGCTATGGCGAACTTGGAGGTCATTAGTTGAACATCCTTGGCAAATTGTCAATTTGCCTGATGCTGGCGTTACGACGGCCTATAAAGGATAGTTCCAAGTCGCCGTCTTTGAGCCATCCAAAGGTACAAGAGTTTGAGCCTGAAGCCGTGAATTAGCGGGGAAGTCTGGCTCGGCTGGAATCTATTTATTTGTCTGTCTCTCTACGAATAACAGCCGACGAAAACTGTCACCAGAGTTTTCCTACCAGAGCAGACAGATCCCTTGAGAAACCCCTCGTATCATCATGGTCAACGAAAAGAAAAAAATTGTCCGCCTCACGCTCTTGTTGAAGAAGAGAAGTGTTACCGTACGTCGATGGATGCTGTGAAATGGGTGAATGTCGGATTCTGAGATTACAGTGAAATGGTGTAAAGTTACTACACAAATACTGAGATGTTGACTGGGGCCCGTTTCCCATCTATACCCCCCGAATGATTCCCTACCCCTCCTGATCCTTGTAGACCATGATAAACTCAGTCCGGATATTCGCCCGAAACCCTGAAATGACGCCTTGGGGCCCGATCGCAATTCCAGCTGGCCCAATTTCCCGCACCCCATCAAAACTTTTGCAGCAAAATAGGGACTTGATTTACACCAACACTACTAGATTCATCGGGTCTGAAGTCTCGCAAATCACAGAGGACCTAGTTATATATCACTTTACTACATATATGGGCAACCGGACGTGAACCAAGGAGGGTTATCATGGGCCACGCGGTCGGAGTTATAGGGCGTCGGACCGGGGCCCAATCAGCGGGTAGAGAAGGGTGACCCAACCCTCAGGGTGCACCTCGCAGTAGGGCCTATGGCCCTAGTAACTAACTCCTCGTTCCCGGGAGCCTAAATCGTTCCTGAATTTCCTAATGGTTTCCGTCAGATGTAAAATTCATGAACAGACTTGAATGATATACCAAGTCCCGTGCACGAAAGTATTTTCCTCGCCCAACCCAGGCGGCCGCTGTCACTACAAGAAATACAAACAATGGTTCAATAGACACGATGGTTGGTACAAAGTCAGCGCGATGTCCGGCAAGGATTGGGATAGAAAGCACTGTATTACTTGCTACTGACACTTGGAAGTCGCAGTGTCTTCGATAATATTCCCGATGTAATAAAGCAGAAAGGCATAAATGATGAAAGAGTTAACCCCTTGAGGAGATCGGTTCTTCTCGTACCCTATATGCATCCTGCGTCATGAGCTTTCATTCATTGACTAATATTGTATCATTCCCGTTATAGATGATGTACAAAGGTATCAAGTGGACCTCTCAAGGAAAATGGTGAGTACGCGTAGGTTCGCGATTTTCGGTAGGATTGACCAGTCGCCCGTGTTAACCGCTCGCCCGTTGATTACGTTAGTTTAGTTAAGTTAGTTATGCACAGGTCTAATGGAGATGTTGTCTTTAATGGTAATGATTTTCCCGCGGATGATCATGCTGGTCGGATTCTGTGCTACAAATTCAAAACGATACCTCCACGCATTCAAAGGGTTGTCTTCCCTTTTCGGCTCTGAAATGTTCGAGGCTCAATGGTTACTACGGGCGATAGCGCGGGGTGGATGTAATCATCTTCGGCTTGGATTTGTCTCATAACTGCCTCTGCGGACTGCAGAAGATGCAAATAATCTTCTGCTTCTCGGGCATCTTGTATCTGTATACCCAGACCCGTAGCCGCATTTTGTAAGTCTAGAAAAGTGATGTTGGATCTGATTGGCGTTAGAAGCTGCTCGAATGCCAATATCCAAGGCTCGTGCTTACTGCGTCTAATCGGCTAAGAAGGCTACGGACATTGTGCAAGTAATCGATACCCTTGCAGCCTTGAAAGTGGAAGACGATTCAAAAGCACAAAAGTTTCAGGTCTGTCCAAGACTAAATTCATTTCTAGCATGTAAATAGATAAATATCTGAAGAGACCATTTACTCTAGTAGCTCTAGTCGGACGTGCCGCCGCTAGTTCGCAGCGCCCGCCGGGTCAGCTTTCCCCACTTTTCATAGCAGCGCATCGCACATAAATCCGAGCCTCACTTATTCGGTTTTGAACTCACTACGTATATACGAAATGGATTCGCTTAATGTTTCGGATTTGTTTAATGTGAAAGGGCGTGTTGCAGTTGTAACCGGTGGGAGTAGTGGAATAGGATTGATGATCTCCAAGGTGAGAGATGATTGCAGGACCAATGAAAAATATTGACGACGAGAATTGTCTTAGGGACTAGTGCAAAATGGAGCTAAGGTCTACCTGGTGTCGCTACCAAGTGACCCCCTCGCAGAGGTAGTCGAGGAACTGAACATACTGGGACAGGAAACGGGTGGACATGCCGAAGGGTTGGTAACATTCAACAGTCCTGTCGTTGAAACTAATAGACCTGCAGAATTGCCTGTGATATCTCATCAAAAGACTGCATTAAGCAACTTGCCGAGGAAATTTCCCAAAAAGAGAAAGCCCTAGACATGCTAATATCCAACG
The DNA here is from genome assembly GCF_028827895.1 of Penicillium longicatenatum. Classification (NCBI taxonomy): domain Eukaryota; kingdom Fungi; phylum Ascomycota; class Eurotiomycetes; order Eurotiales; family Aspergillaceae; genus Penicillium; species Penicillium longicatenatum. The sequence continues at coordinate 1,040,292 of NW_026643120.1, read as the reverse complement.
CTGGCATCCGCCGTGACCCTCCACAATCCTGCAATGTTCTCACTGCGTCACTGGAAGCACTTCAGGCCTCAATGTGGTCTATTGAACAAGAAGACTGGGAAGATACATTTCGCGTCAACACCACCGCCCATTACTTTCTCAGTATTGCTCTTCTCCCACTACTTGCCGCGGCTGCCGATCAGCCGATAGGCGATGGACGCAAGGGCCGAGATGAAGGGCGAGGAGTAATTGTAGTCACGAGTTCCTGTGCAAGCATGCACAATGTGACGAATGTGGATCTGACAAGCTATGCGACGAGCAAAGCAGCCACGGACCACCTGGTAAGATTATTGGCGGCCAAATATAATCGGTTTTACGTGCGTGTGGTAGGGATTAATCCTGGATGTAAGTCTACCTTTGAGCCATGATTTTTTCTGGAGATTAATTAGATGCGTCACTAGTTGTTCCGAGCAACATGAATCCCGTTGGCGCGGAGGGGAACATCTTCAGCTCCTTGTTTGATAAGGTTCCAGCGAAGAGGGCAGGCTGTGCTGAAGATATTGCTGGAACGGTGTTATACTTAGTGAGCAAGGCAGGGGTAAGTCAGTATCCATTTGGCCTTGCTTCCCACTGACCAATTGGAACAGGCATATGTTGATGGTGTCTCTCTCTGTGTGGATGGTGGTCGGATCTTGCTAGCAAATGGGCAGGAGTGATGTCGATTGGTAGTTTGAATAGAAAGAACATTATTGTTACGCTTTTACCAATCCATCTCGTCACGAGAGTACTGCATACCCTTCTCTTCTGAACAAGAGACAAAGCCAGTGACACGTGATAGACCCGTGAAGATGACTGGACCCGGTTCGGACCGACCCGAGGGGAAACAAGAGTTGTAAGACCCCTCGCCTGATGGAAGATGAGGGAAATATTGTGGAGGGGATATCGGAGTATTAGGAACAGCACATGACCGGACTTCTCAGCGGCTATCTGGCGAAGGCCATCGTCGTGATAGGAATTGGATCACTAGATTAATTAGCAAAACCTTGGAAGTAGCCCGAGCCGGCTGTCCTTTGGTGTCCTTTCCCCGCCTTGCGCCCCACTACGGAGGGTATACCGCAATGTGATCACGCTCAAACCCGATCCACGAGACTGCGTTGCCCTGCCAAGTCCGGGACTGAAGAAATAAATGGCGTTCACCACAAGCAAAGGAAAGGGGCATGAATTTCCGGGGCTCAAACTAGTCTACAGATGGCATGGTAATACCCAATAACAAATTCTCCTCAGCTCGAGACGAATGTGCCGATGAAGGGGTAGGGTCCGGGGCCCCGCATCTTCAGGAACATTTAAGTTCAGGCGCCACAATCCTACTCCGGTTAAGCTTGTCTCCTTCCAATTGAAATGGATTGGGTGCATCGGTTAATTGTCCCCCGCTGAGGAGAAATGGGAAAAAGCCCGGTGGGACAAACCCCTTGATTAGCCAGTGGTGAACTCGGGAGCATCAGGGGTGGAACAACATGATCCGTCTAAGCCAGGAGACTTCGGACAAAACATTTGAATTTAAATCTCCCGCGATTTTTTAGTTTCAAATCGTCAAATGGCAGACTCATTGAACAACATATTTTTAGAAGCACTGTGGCTGAAATTTGATACTTCGCTGGTTTTAACCGAGCTCTCAAAGCTAATGCTCGCTTATACTAGTGAAAATGTGAGGTAGACCCAATTCTTAATCATTGGAGGAGAAATCAGACGACTATAGCAACGCGTGACTTAATTCAAGAGGTGGACATCTTGGCAACTGAATTGTTGAGAATATAAATAGGTTAGACACTTCGCAGCGGATTTCATTCAACGTACCTGCTCTACTCCAGTGACCAAGCATCTAGTCGCTGAATTCAAAGGTCCAAAGGGTTGTCCATCTGAAAGCACCCTAACCCAAAGTCATCAAATATGCTCTCACGACCGAGCATTGTCCAGCGCGCTTGGGCACTTGCGCTGGGGATCATTGCCGGGGGCACCCTTGTGTTAGCAGGTCCCTGTGATCTCTATGCCTCAGGAAACACACCTTGCATTGCGGCGCACAGCACCACTCGCGCGCTATACAGCGCTTACTCTGGTAATCTCTACCAGGTAAAACGTGGCTCAGACAGTGCCACAACTGCCATCGTCCCACTTACCGCTGGAGGCGTTGCAAACGCTGCAGCCCAAGACACTTTCTGCGCCAACACAACCTGCCTGATTACCATCATCTACGACCAGTCTGGCAATGGCAACCACCTCACTCAAGCACCACCTGGTGGCTTTGATGGCCCGGAGGCCAATGACTACGATAACTTGGCCAGCGCAATTGGCGCCCCAGTCACGCTGAACGGCAACAAAGCTTACGGTGTTTTTGTTTCGCCCGGCACGGGCTACAGAAACAATGAGGCCTCCAACACGGCCACAGGCGATGAAGCAGAGGGCATGTACGCGGTTCTTGATGGTACTCACTATAACGGTGCCTGCTGCTTCGACTATGGCAATGCCGAGACTAGCAGCACTGATACCGGCAACGGTCACATGGAGGCTATCTATTATGGCGATAGCACCTCTTGGGGCTATGGTGCCGGCGACGGCCCTTGGATCATGGCCGATCTGGAGAACGGCCTGTTCTCTGGCTATAGCACCACCGAGAACAGTGGTGATCCGTCGATCTCTTACCGATTCGTCAGCGCCATTGTCAAGGGTGAGCCAGATCAGTGGGCCATCCGTGGCGGCAACGCCGCGTCTGGGTCACTCTCAACGTACTACAGCGGCGTGCGCCCGGATTCATCGGGCTATAACCCAATGAGCAAGGAGGGTGCCATTATTCTTGGAATCGGTGGTGACAACAGTGTCGGTGCCCAGGGTACTTTCTACGAGGGCGTGATGACCTCCGGCTACCCCACCGATGCCGTCGAGAACTCGGTTCAAGCTAACATCGTGGCTGCTAAATATGCTACCACCTCGCTCGTCGGTGGCAAGGCACTTACTGTCGGCTCTACCATCTCGCTGCGGGCTACTACATCCGGCTACACCACTCGCTACATCGCGCACACCGACACTACTGTCAATACCCAAGTCGTCACCTCATCCAGCAGCACTACCCTCAAAGAGCAGGCTAGCTGGAAGGTTGTCACCGGTCTTGGTAACAGCGGTTGCTACTCGTTCGAGTCCGTTGATACACCCGGCAGCTACATCCGCCACTACAACTTCGAGCTCCTGCTCAATGCCGATGACAGCACGAAGCAATTCTATGAGGATGCCACTTTCTGCCCCATGGCTTCTCTTAATTCAGCTGGTACCAACTCTATCCGATCCTGGAGTTATCCTACACGTTTTTTCCGTCATTACGAGAACGTTCTATACGTTGCTAGCAATGGCGGCGTTGACACCTTTGACTCTACCACCTCATTCAATGCTGATGTGAGCTGGGTGATTACCACCGGCTGGGCTTCATGAGGACAGATCAACACGCAGGATTTTGTGAAACTCCCATTGTACAGGCCTACCCTGTAACTACTCTACGAGTGAAACGTTGTAAATGAAATGGCGAAGTCCAGTATATAAGAGTGATTTAGGTGATTTCCAGTAAGCTCAAATCAACAAGTTTCTACTATAAGCGAGTACCAAGTAGGGATTCTCAAATACAAAAATCAATCGTACGAATGCTAAAATTCTACTCTTTATAGTGCCCCTTAGTTCTCTGTTCGGCCAGGTCCAAGCAATCAGAGGTAACCCTGTCATCCCTAGGAATCAACCGAACATGAAAGTCCTTGGGAATAGCAACCAAAGCAGTCTTGAATTGGTTATACTCCACATAATCCGTGTTCGGTGGATTATCCTCACTAGCCACGATCTTGTACGACGCCAGAAGACGAACAAGAGCGCAATAAAGTAGTCTGGATGCAATGAATTGCCCGGAGCAAGCCCGAGATCCAGATCCAAAGCTCAAGTGCGGCAGACCGCTGACCTCTTTTTCCTCTGGTGGATTCAAAGACTTGAGCCACCTCTCCGGATCGAACTTGCCACCATCTGCCCCAAAGTGGTCCACATCTAGGTGAGATATTAGCAGTTATACTGGTGATTTGCTAGTTAGAAGATTTACCATGGTTTCCAGCTTGCGCGTTGATCAAAATCATTGTTTTCGGCGGAATGATCGCACCGTTCCAGTTTACCTCTGTCACAGTCTTTCGGGGCAGACTCATCGAGCTGACAGTATAGTAGCGACCAGCCTCCTTGATAATTGCATTCACGTAGGGGATTTTTTCCTCGGATATACAACTCGTCCAAGCCTCCTTAACGTCAGGATAATACCGCTTGATATCCTCGTAAGCGCGATCTTGCCAGATCTGTCCCTCGGGAGTAGATAGCGACCCGATAGCCGAAGTGAGGGTACCAGGGATAGTCTCAAATCCACCAGAGACCAGTGACAGACAGATTGAGGATACCTCGACACCCGTGAGCTTAGTCTCCTCGTCTTTGAGGATAGCTGCGGAAATGCAAGGCTTATCCGTTCCTTTCTTGATCATCTCTCGCACTTTGTCTAAGAGGAGATTCAAGTACGCATCGCGACGATCCCGCAGCTCCTTTGACCGGGCAGTCTTCTCGTTGTTTGGCATGTATCGTAGAATAGGAATATAATCTTGAAGATTTTCTGATGCACTGCGGAGGAGAGAAATGGCGGAACCGACGTGAAGGATTTCACGCAAGAGATCGTCATAGACGGCATCCATGCGGATACCATAGCATAGCGTGAGGGTTGTGTTGAGAGCATATCTCTGGATATAAGGTCGGACACTAACCTCGACGGCACCATTTTTGCTGTCCAGGTGTAGATCACGGAGGATGCAGTAGCTTTCCAGGTCAAACATGGGGTGATAGCTGCGCAGGAAAGGTCTTCCTAGCGCCGTTCCGGCTGCTTTTCGCTTCTTTTTGCAAGACTCGTCCCAGGGAGATGAGCCAATAGTGAATCCTTGAGTACTGCTTACTACACCGTGGAATGTGTATAGCTTCGGGCGGTCGATAATTGCATTTTGGTGTCCGAGAAGCATCTTGCGGCAGTCTTCAAAGGAGTTAACTACCACTGCCCGTGTGTTGCCTAATTTGATCTGAAAGACGGAGTGGCCATATTGACGCCACCATTTCTCGCAGATACTTGCGTGGTCATCTCCGAGTTTGAGGAGGTGGCCGAAGACCGGCACTGAGCCGGGGATCTCTGGTAGGCCTTTGATATGAGGGATATCAGTTGCCAGAGTGTACTTTTGTGCGTAAGTCTTAATAGACACAGAATTTGTTCATAGACTTACTTTGTAGATGAAGAAGATAAGGAGTGGAACCAACGCGAAACAGTACCTCCAGGGCAGGACTGCCGGAAGGCTTGAATGATCTTCCAGCTTCAATTCAATCATTCTCTATCAACAAAAAAGTTGATTGTAGTAAATACTAGTACTGAGTATGCAGGAGCCCGCTGATTTATATGATTAACAACAGGCTTCAAAATGCAAGCCCAAAGTGGTGATAGTGGAGTGTCGGACCGTCCGACAATGAATGCTATCTATGTCGTTTACCCCACTCAGTCAGATCTCCTTACGTCAACGAACCCCAAACTGCTTGATTGGTTCGCCTGGAGCTTCTATAATATTCTTGAATTGCGTGGAGAATTTTTCCTAATTCAATATTATTCCTGATATTATTGAGAGGGCACATGATGTGGTACATATTTCGCAGGGAAAAGAGATGATAGGTTATACATTAGCATGGAGCTTTTCCTAGCCAATGAGCATTGTGATATGCATGTAATTAGACGCTCGTAGTGTTGCTCACTAATTGTCGTTGAAAAAAGCAGACAACTCCAACCGTACGAGCTGTTGGCTGGAAACAGACCAATGATGTTGTAGAGCCAGGCCTTAGGAGATGTCAGCATCGTATCGGCCATCGACTCAGGTCGTAGCAAAGAATGCTGATAATATTTCTATTCTTCCGCACACGTCGAAAACTACAATTAAATGAAAATTGGCTTCAAGATAAAGACGAATGAGATAGATTTGGGATTGGAAGCATCGCAGCTTATCCTGAACCATATGAATATGAACATTAAGTTTGGGCGCCTATTAGATTTTGTAAATCTGTAGGCTTTCTATACACCATATACAGACCAAAACATGGCGCGACTTTCGCAAAATATTGCGCCTCAGCAAATGCAACACACTGTACTATAATTAATCCCTCAATCGTAATATATACGTCACGCAGCTTGAAGTGAATGTAAGATAGAGAAAGGAAAACAAAGAAAAAGAGAAATAAAGACACAAATGTTGTTCAAGGACAGAATAGGGTTCAAGGTTTCGCGAGTTGTTCCTTGCGATAGAAGAAGATGCAGAGCACGTTGATGGATAGCATGAAGAGAAGGCATACCCAGAAGTCTGCCTTTTCCAAACCGGCTACGATGCCAGCGGAGAAATCAGGGAAAACATCACCAGGGCCTAACTTATCCGGTGCTGTCGCGCGGGCGAGGATAGTTGCTATAGAGCCGACCACCTGTGCGGCTAGAAGTGTGAAGGTGACGTGGAATCGAGTCATTGTGTGGAGGAGTATCATTCCAAATCCTGCATTGGTGTGAATCAATTTGTGTTACGTTTTGTTCGCTGCGACAGGAAACTTACCGACACCCTGAAGGGAATCCAAAACTCCTAGCCAGAGCCATAATGCTCTACCAAGAATAGCCCCGGCTACGGGACCACCAGCCCAGGGAATGTACATGCCTATATTGGAGGTTGCCCACAGGATCTGGGCCCAGCGAGGAGCACCCAGGCCAACGGCAAAGATCGGGATAAACCAGGCGTGTCTCTTGGAGAAAACGTGAAACACCCAGAGAGCTGCCGCCCAGACAATGATGAAAAAGAAGAGGATAAGGAGCACGATTTGCCACACGTCTGCATGCTTGCTAGACCAGAGATAGAGCCAGTTTCGCCCGTAAGGTGCCGACAGCCAGTAATTTGATATGAAGACCATGTAGAAAAACCACTGCGAAATACAGCATCAGCATAAAAGTTAGCTTGAAAAAAATAAGGAAGCGACATACAAGGATTATGCGACGACGAAAGAGCGATAGGTAGAATGTCGGCACTTGACCTGGTGTTTGTCTATAATATGAAGGTAGTCCAAAGAAGACCAGGGCTCCCAACAGCCACAAAAGAGAGGCAAGTCCGAGTCCGATCCCAAGCAAAGCACCTGGATTGGTCATGACAAGGCTGAATTGGGAGCTACCCTTTTGATTGAGAGCTGCCATCCAGCTCCCCCAGTACCAAAGGAAGCTGATAAACAGTTGCTGAGTGCCCTGGATGACAGTGGCTCTATAAATCCAAGACTTCAGAGGCGCTCCACCTGGAAAAGAAGGTCAAATAAATTCCATACCTCCAACAAGGATTTTTGCATACCTTCATCTCCAAAGTTGAGGGCGAAGAAAATCGAACCACTCGAAGACGCAAACGAATACAAGCCGATCCCCACGTTTTGTAGCCATGTTCGACTAGCGCCGTTAGGGATGGCAGCAAGACCGACAAACAGAAAGGCAAATCCATATATCTGCAGGTAGTTAGCTTGCAGCCTCGTAATCCAGAAAAGGAAACGTCAACATACCAAGAAAGGAATCGTCAACACATAGACTGAGGGGACTAAACGGAAGACCATCCACCATATGATCGATGAGGCAAGATAGATGGATGCCAGAATGTATAGCTTCTCGGCCGTCTCTCCAATTTCACCATTCAAAAGTGTGATCTGGTATGAGTTCAAGGCGAGAATTTGACCCTAAAAAAATGCTATTAACCTCTGTAATGAAATTATCTGGTAAGTTTCCAACTCACAATTGCGAGGAAGATGGAGTACATAGGCCAATCGCCCAGCTTCATCAACATGAAACGCTTCAAGCCCTTGGGCGGAACATAGTAACTTGGGAGAGAGAACTGCTCGGTGTTTGGGTCCGCACCTGAGCCAGTACTTGGCGGGCTCTCTGGTTGACCAGTTTCACGAACCTTGATGCGAAAGACAGAGGGAGCAGGAGAAGGGATAGGTGACTTGCCAAGTTTGACATCGCGGTATCGATTGAACCAGTCCTTTTGGCTCTTCTGGAGAAATTCTTCGATGCAGAGCTGGTCTTGAGAGTTTTTGCCATTCAGGTCCGCAAGCTTCTTCTCAAACTTATCCGCATACTCGTTATTCACATCCGTGAAGAATGGATCAACCTTTTGAAGGTTGAAGTCTTGTTTCTCCTTTACTATACCATCGACGCTGACTAGACTCATCATGGATTCCCTTAAATCTCTTCGGCCCGGTAGACCGTCTTCTAACTGTGCACTGAGAATTGGTGTGCTGGTACCAGATTGAGCAAAATAAACAGAAGGTGTCCCAAATGGCGAGGCACTAATACTGCCATCCTCTTGAATGGCCCCAGGAAGGAGCTCAGGATTTTCTTCATCGTTTACCGCAGAGTAGACGATTCGCGAATCTGCAAAAGAGTCGGAGGACAAGGGCCTGTGTCTTGGGTCATTGTCAGAACTGGGCTCATTGTCTGACATCTCCTGATTGGAAGATGGATTTGTCGGTGAGAGGACGTTGTTAAAATCTGGTCGAGGTACAGACAGTCTCATATCAGACGTAATTGGCCTGCTTGGCGGACCAGACACGGTGGAGCCGCGTGATCGGCTCTGTTCGCGACTGCTTTTCGAGCTCGATGAGACTATGCGAATGCTTTCTGTGACAAAGGTGCTGCCACTTGAAAACCTCCATGAACTGCGATCGCGGTGCTTGGAGTACTTGACGTGCTTTTCGATTGAGGTGGCCTGTAGGATTTCTAGATCCTCAACCCACTGTGCTACGGGGAAGCGCTGCTTGCTGGATCGTGCACGCATGAGCGCCCGTGTTTCCTGGGAGGATTTCAGAGCGTCGTTGATGGCCATCTTGAACTGTTGGATCAAATGTTTGGTTGTCATAGACTCACTAGAATGGGTTAGTTTGAGCATATTAGAAAAAAGAAAACTCACATTGTGAACCACCATCCTGGCATTTGCCCAAGGCCACCAACACTGAAGAAAATTAGCTTAGCACTAGTGGTAAATTTTAATCATATCAGTCTTACCGTGATCCCACGCCCAATGCTCCTTTCCGTCCGAATTCCACGGCCACCAGACCAAACGGTTCATCACGCGAAGGAATCAAGGCGAACTCAGCGCCACTGAATATGAAGGGCGGTAGTGCAGTGAACTCTGGTTTGGAATAGACCCGCCCAGGGTAGAGCTCTATGAGACGATTCAGTTTCAACGCGGCAAATCTTCCATAGAGATCAATGACTGGACCAATGCACATCAACTGGACTTCCGAGTGAGCGTCTAGAATGGAGGGGAAGATGTCTGCAATCAGATCAACCCCCTTTTGCATTGACCAACGACCGACAAAAACGAACAGCTGGGCCTCTGGATCAACTTTGAGCCCTGCCCATTCTTGTGCTTGTCTCTTCAGTGTTGCACGACTGGCCTCAAACTCTGCATCGATGACAACGTCTTCAAGATTGTTGTTTGCATGGTGATCCCACTCAGCAGTGTCAGATGGATCGGGATTTGGTAGCGCTTCAATGTCCTTGAGACCCCAGAAAATCGGATATCTGGCGTACGATCTCTTGCCATATTTTTTGGAGACGCCGACAGCGCCGAATCCGTTTTGGTGAATTTTCAGATAGTTTGCAGCTCCATGAAGCAGATTAAACACTTCGCCAAATTGTACATATTTCTTCACCAATGAATGGTCAAGATTGTAGACACTGCAAACCTCTTGAATTTGCTTTTGGGTTTTCATTGGCCAGAGTCCTTGGAACTCGGCATTGTGCAGAGACAAGCAGCATGGAATAGTTTGAGGTAGAAGATAGAGAGGGGCAGCGCCGCCATGGTAATCATTGATGTGATAAAGGTCGATTGTCGGAAATCTCCTGATGGCTTCGGCAATGCATTGATTCCAACTCGAGTAGAATATAGCCGAGTCCAGGTCATCCATGCGGGCAGGGTACGGCTCTGATTTGGACTGAGCTCGGAATACAGGCGCGTCCAATAAGACGTACGTGATGTTCTGCAACCGATGATACTGGACATCTACTTGGTACTGATTCCCAAGAATTGTGATCACCATCGGCTCACGGGGATCGTCTTTGGGGTAGTCAACACCACCAACACAAGGCACCACCCATATGAGATCATGCTGGGTCAAATGTTTCCCCACTAGCTGGGCCATCACACCGAGCCCACCAATTTTGATTTTAATGCCCCAGTCTTCAATATCGTATTCCATTGTTGCAATGAGCACTGTTCGTCGACGGGTGTTAACCGTGGCAGCGAGGACGCCTTCACTCCCAGATGGGAACGGGTCCACATGGGTGAGGGTAAGTCTGGGATTGGATTCTCTGTCATTAGATCGATGGGCCACCTTTTGAAAGACGCTCGCTAGTGGGGCCAAGCTTGATCTTTTCTCTGTGACACCGATTTGGTTGAATTTGACCTGGTAAAATGCCTTCAGGTAAATATACACCGCACCTATAGCAGTGGTAACAGGCACAATCGCTAGCACGATAAAGATGGCCAGCTGAACCCACCTGGACCCAGTGGGCGTAGCGTAGACCTTTAGGTTGCCGTCATCCACAGACAGCTTGAAGGCAAGATAGGGTGAAGGGGGCGGGATGGTGACGTTGAATACATTGCTCAGCAGTGTGACTGGAGGGACTTGATCCAAAACATTGTCTCCATCAATGTCTCCAAATACCTGTGTCTGGTCGGGCAGGCCGTCTTCGTTTAATCCCCAGGCATTGAATGCGACCTGCACGGGCCATTCGCCCATAAAGTGGATTTCCCATGCGCCAGTTTCGTTACTAAGAGCCATCTTGTTGGAATAGCCAGCGTCATATCCAAACTGATTGAACTCGCCCTCGATGAATAGGTTTGGGAAACGACGTGGGGGCTTGTATGCCCATTGCGTGTCTCCATGCTGCCAGTGAGCACTACTTCCTGTTAACTTGCTCCAGTATTGGGCAAGGATATGCTCTCCTTCCCAGGCCTGCTTCGCAGTGCCGCTCCAGTCTTTGCCGGGGATTGACGTGTTGAAGCCGGTGTAGGTCATCCAGGCACTGAAAGTGGCTCCAAAATCCAATGAGTATCGCCACAAGTCTGCACCAGGGGCCTGTGGCAATACTGATAAGGGGTCAGTCTCGGAGGACGGGTTGTCGAACAGTAGTGTTCTGCTGTAGTTGGCCAACTGTGGCCAAACCATCGGATTATTTATCTGTCCGATACGGAAAAGAAAGTGGTCGACGGACTGTCATACCCAATCAGTATTTTGAATGTCTCGGCCTTTGTAGCATGAAATTTACTCACACCTGTGGATTGATTTCCATCGGCTGTAGTCACGTTGCTAAGCGTGACTCTGTGAACACCTGGAAAGACATTGTCCAAGTCTACCTCGTATCTGAAAATGCTAGTAAGCGCCCCTGGCCATGTCACAACTTCAGTCTCTTCAATCGATTGACAAGAGATCGACGTCGTGTCAAGCTGCGGACTCTCGTCGTGAAGTGCTTTTGAGGTGATCGTCAGCGAGTCGGTAATGTCCTCGCAATTCATCTTCTGGGAGAATTCGAAGGCAATTCGTATTACCTCCCCACTTGTTTCCTGGGACACAAGTCGAGCGTCATGCCCCGGGGAGAACCGTGTTATATATGGGGAAGGCCGCACGAATTTATCTTTCGGAACAAAGGCTTTAAAGCCCCACGCCGGCATAGTAAGGTTGGGATGACACCCGTTGGGAACTTTAGACCCTTCGAATCTACTCATCGTCAGTAACAGGAACCAACTCCAGAATAGTCATCATACCCAAGAGTAGTCGAGCTGTTGGTCAGGGTCATTTCCTCGAATGGCGGAAAGAGGTTTTTAACCGTTGTTCCCACAGAGAATGGCGAGATCAAAGCGTCCTTGCTGCTGCAGTTAAACTGGTGATCGACTGTTTTGTTGTCATTAGAATACACCAGCCAGACGCTTTGATTCCCCTGGCCTTGACCATCAAAATTCTGCGTGTTCGCAAAGCGTGACCTCATGACATTCCACATTCCAGTCTCAGTAGGTGTCCCATTACTGCCTGGAAGGTAAATGTCATACGTCTGATTTGACAATTGCTGCAAGTACCAGCCATCATTCAGTGCAGGATAATTTTGACGCATCTCAAACATCATCTTGATGAGGCCTCGTACCGGGTGAGAAGGATCGCGGTGATCGAGACTGACGGAATCATCTTGACATCCAGTCAGGGAGCGGTCAAGCGGGAAGTCAATGTATTTTGATGACCCCAGCTTGTAGCATCCATGCATCTGCCATGCCTGAGCAGATGTCATGGGTCCACGACCAAAGACATAGTTGTCAGCCTGGTTGTCCAGGACGTAAAAGTCCTGTTCCTCGCCCCAGGAGAGGATGGGAATTCCAGGCATGAGCAGTGAAGCGACGTACAGACCCAAATTCTGCTTATGAGTCCCGTTCTTGATCCCTGGCCACCTGAAGACATCCTGATTCGTGACACCAAACAGGTGACGAGGATCGAATTCACCGGTGTTCGTGTTGACCATATCGTTGGTTTTCACAAGATCATTCCAGGTCTCCACAAATTTGACTGGCGGGTCGCCTTCGGCAGTGTAGGTACCATCTAGACTAAGCGGGAAGATGTTAGCTCAGGTAGTCTGACAGTGCTTAGGGGGATAAGCTAACCCTAGAAACCGGCTTAGACCACGATATAACGTGTAGTGGAACGCCGCCCCGTCCAACGCGGACCTCTCAGCAGGTCTCAAGAACAGATCCTTTTCTGATCCGTCTGTCTTGTTCGTCATCATGAAAGCTTCCGTCAGATTAGATTTTGTTTGATTTGTCTGTTGACCTCGACCGATATAAAGTGAGCCAAAAGAGTTTCCGGCCACAATTTCCCCCGGAATGTAGAAGTTTTCTTTTCCCACCTGCTTGGCGCAATCCCGCATATACTCGGACCATTCTCCCAGAGAGTCAAGGGTAACTTGCAGAGCTTTGTCTACGCGGAATCCGTCGATATCAAGCATGGTGATAGTTAGACACGAAAAGTGTTTGATCTTGGCCAGCACGTCCGGCCGCCATGCGCGAAGACGATCTTGTACAAATGCGAATTTGGCTATCTGCCCTTCCCACTCGGTGTAATTTCCAAAGGCGGCAACTTCCCCATACTGTAATTGTCAGTTATGCTCAATATCGCAGGAAATTAACATTACCTGATCGAATTCACTGTTGCGACATTCAGGACCAAGGGTTGTGGTGATCAGACCGGTGCCATCATCATCCCAGAATCGGGGATATTCCCAAAGGCATTCGCTCTCAACTTCATTTCCAGGTTGAAAGTCCCAGTAACGCCGATCATATTTCCATACATAGTCGTATTCGTTGGGATTGATTGGGGCGGATTTGTTCAAGAAACCCTGAAAACCGATAAGATCGCCCATTCTATCCATAATCAGCAGACAACATCGGAGGTTGCGCAGATGGATCTCACTTACGTTGCAAAGGTATTATCAAAAAGAACATAAATTCCCCGTCGATGCGCCTCTGATATCATTGTGCGCCAGTCCTCGATCGTACCGAAGTGATGATCCAGTAGAGTCAGGTCGAGTGGGGAGTATCCGTCCGCGGCCCAGGGGAAGTTGATATAAGGTGTCCCAGCAAGATAAACGCCCTAGATATGGTCAATATATATCCACATCCAGCATTCCTGAAGCAACAGACGCACCTTAATCCCCATTCCCTGAAGATAATCGAACGTGTCGACTAACCCAAGAACGTCGCCGCCATGGCGGAACTCGTTGGAGGTCAAGATATGTTCCCACTGTGTGCCATTCGCATTATCGTTACTCGGGTCACCATTTACAAATCTGTCAAGAAATATGGTGTAAAAAGGGAACCGCCAGTTCTCTGGCGAAGGGTTGTATGCGTGGCCATCCCACTGGCCCGAGTAGTCGAGGGGGTGTGTCGCTGTCGGATTTTGATTGAGGTTCCAGTTTGCTTCCTCTGGAAGGTATGGCAGGGATTGTGCAATGCGTATAGATATTGAAACAATACCAACGTAGCGAGCGATGGAAGTGAGCAACTTCATACCGCACAGTAAATGCCACTATAGTGGCATTCACAGATCACGTTGATCAGGCCTTGATTGCAAAAAGATAATCACAGAGTGCATACCAAGAAAAAGGAATACCCCATAGAAACAGAGACAATGAACGATTCATAGAGTGCAGATGTGCAAGAAAAATATGCGAAAGATAATGAATACCCCAGAACTGCTCAGCCCAATGCAATAATTGATTCTGAGCGCGAGGATATGTACCAATCATTGGTTTGTAAATCAGCATAGATGCAGGAATCAGGCGAACTGCTGGAGACACGAGCCGGTCTTACTGTACAGCCTCAATACACAAGAAAGTATCACCATCCTCTCGCTAGGCGATTGAGCGGTTCTAATTTTGGATGGTGGATCTCATGCCAACATACACCATCTTTGGTGCGCGCATTGTTCGGGTATCTAGACCGAGTCCCAAGCCCAATCCAGATCATGTCTCATACAAATGGAGACGAGCTGACATGCATCGGTATACGACCTTTAGATATACAAGTGTTCCAAGACGAGTCATGCCGGAAGTAATTTATCGATCATAAAGTGTAAACTATGCTAAATTGGGTATCCCGCCTCATAGTGGATAGAACACGTCATACCTGATACAGGACAGACCTATGAGAACAGGCGAGAGGTGGATATAATGATAACGGTGTAGCTTGTTGATGCGCGTCGTTCCTGTCTTGTATTGATTTTTGCAATTGTTTACGGCCACTCCGTCTCTGCCGCTAGGGCTGCGGCAAGGCGTAATTGGTAGTCGGCAATTTATGCACTTTGTGCTTGGCTTGGCTTAGCTGGGCTGAAACCGTCAACAGTTTGCTGTCAAACCCATTCAAGGCCAAAGGAGCAATTGAATGGTCAGCGGGATGGCCGAACTCCTCCTTATCTGACCCCACTGATACCTTTCAGACCCACATGGAACAAAGCCCAGCTGTCATATTTGGATCCCCATGTGGACCTGCCCGGAGAATCTGATGATGGACGAATGAATTATCGCGCAAGGATTGCTACAACTGTCCAAGAAATCGGGCCAGATTGCAATCGACCACGCGGCTCTTCCACTTCGAGAACAATCCAACAAATTGACGTGGACAAAGATCGTCAACTAGGCTAGCGGAGCCGAGTCATCGCAAACACACCACGGCCCGCTTTTCTGCCGTTGGAAGCCATCCGTGCGCTCGATTCAAGGTACGAGTGGTTCGAGGCGGGCTGCCGATCGGGCCGACATGACAGATCATTGATAGTCATATGTATTACGCATACGGTACAATACACACCTGCACCTCACCGTAGATAATTTTATTTCTGCATATATTTGTCAGTGAATTCAAGTGGCCCTTCATCATGAATGACTCCATCCGTCAATTGATCCTCCTTCGACCTGTCATGCAAAAATCACCAACAATGTGGTGGTGGAAAGTTTTGGTGATTACTGCCATTGGAATAGTACACACAGTACATGCGGCTTCCCGAGACCAATGGCTCGGTCGGTCGATCTACCAAGTGGTCACCGATCGCTTCGCTCGATCCGATAATTCAACTATCGCTTCTTGTAACGCAGGGCTAGGCAAATATTGTGGTGGGAGTTTTCAAGGCATCATAAATAAGCTGGATTATATTCAGGGACTCGGGTTCGATGCTGTTTGGATCTCTCCAGTGCAAAGTCAGGAGTCAACTCGCACATCGGATCTCTCCGGTATGGTCATCTGGACAATCGGCGAATATAAGGGACTAATGATTGATGGATGACAGCATACCATGGATATTGGCCAAACGATCTGTATTCCGTCAATTCCCATTTTGGCACTTCAGAAGACCTTCAAGCGTTATCCGCAGCGCTGCACGCGCGTGGCATGGTGAGTCGCCGGCTGCCATGTCTACTAATGAGACTGACATGCAAAAATAGTACTTGATGCTGGACATTGTCGTTGGTGATATGGCCTGGGCTGGAAATGCCTCCACGATCGACTACACCACGTTCAATCCATTCAATAAACAGAAGTATTTTCACCACTACAAGCTACTTTCTGAGGACCCCACAAATGAAACCTGTGTTCTAGATGTAAGTCTTAATAGTTTGCTATAAGGGCACTGCTAAGCCTTCATTAGTGCTGGATGGGAGACAACACCGTATCGCTTCCAGATCTGCGAAACGAGGACCAGGAAGTCCAGCAGATTCTGGGCAACTGGGTTTCGCAATTGGTTCAAAACTACTCAGGTATGTCTATACCTTTCGTGTCTCTCTAACCTACTAAATGATAATGATCCTATGCAGTTGATGGCTTGCGAATCGACAGCGTCTTAAACATCCCCCCGGTCTTCTTCTCCAATTTCAGCAAGTCAGCGGGCGTTTTCACTATGGGCGAAGGGGCCACAAAAGACGCATCTGGCTATTGCTCCCTGCAGCCTGGTATAAGCGGACTTTTAGATTATCCGTTGTGAGTGATTCATCAAGATAAACAAAGAGCTTTTTGACACCGTTTAGGTACTATATCCTCTCAGAAGCCTTCAACACGACCAAGGGAGACCTGAACCGAATTGTAGAGTCTATCGACTATATCCGAGCACATTGCGAGGATGTGCTATCTTTGGGAACCTTCACATCGAATCAGGATGTCCCTCGCTTTGGCTCGTATACTTCAGACGTATCGGTGAGTTTAGTGCATTGAGTTTTTTGTGTCAGCACGTTTTGACTTTGGCACTTCCGAATAGCTGGCTCGCAACATTCTCACAATCAGCATGCTTGCTGATGGTATCCCGATCTGTACGTTGCGTTCTCAAAAGAAAAATGAAACATAAATCAAACAAACTAATACAAACAATACAGTCTACTACGGGGAAGAACAACACTTGTCAGGCGGGTTCAACCCTGTCAACCGGGAGGCTCTATGGCTTACCAAATACTCGATGAACTCGACCTCCCTGCCTTTGCTGGTTCAGTCATTGAATCGAATTCGATCATATGCGAGCGGCGACGGAGAAAAATTCACGGTCGCTCCAAAATCAGGGAGCAACTATCTGTCATATCTTTCGATGCCAATCTACAACTCAACAAACATCTTGGCCATGCGCAAAGGATTTACCGGTAATCAGGTTGTGAGTGTGGTGTCCAACCTGGGAGCCAAACCAGCCACAAATGTCACCACCAAAATCACGCTTAGCTCCGATGGCACGGGATTTTCATCCGGACAAAACGTGACCGAGCTCTTATCTTGCAAATCATTTTTGACTGATTCAAGCGGAAATGTCAATGTGGACCTCAGCTCGGATGGAGGCCCTCGGGTGTACTATCCTACCGAAAGCCTGAACCGAAGCACTAATATTTGCGGAAATCACACCCAAACATCCACAGCCTCGTCAAAAAGTTCAAATACATCTACCGGCGCCGGGATCTCCTTATTCGGTTTGTCGTGGGAGATGAGAACATTGATGCTCATGGCTGCATTGACCACGTCCTGCATTTCCATCTAATTCTCTAGACCGCCATCCTTTCTGTTTTGATCGCGTCTCCTGCATTGCGCATTAGTTTTCGATGGTTTATACAGAGGTTTTACCATAGAATAGATATACCTTGCATACAGCTCTATTATTCTCGCATGACATACCTTAAGTTACAACGAAATAAGAAACATGGTAAGTCACGAGAAACTACATACTTGGAGCAGAATTCCGATAGTCTGTTCAATATTGGGCGTAACATAATAAACGGCATGCACACCTACAATAGCTCATGTGGGAATGGTACCAGTCATGACCAGTATTTGTTGAAGGCTGTAAGTAAAAATACAATATAACGATAATAAATTTCCAAAAATGATAACCTCGACTTCCGGGCCCTGTCGGTATACTTCGTATTTACTGCACTTCTCACCGCCAACCTAGCGCTGACATGTTTCAGCCATTAGTAAGAACTTTAACTCATTATCAGCAAACATCACAGGTCGTGATGCGTTTCGGAAACTTGATTGGAAAGATAAGGTGCAATGCTTACTTTGATGAACCCAACACAACAGGGCGGGTCGTTGATGCAGGGATGATCCCAACAGTACCCATTTGCTGTTACCATACGTGGACACCAGAATGGCCCCTGGATTTTTCCAGCTATTTCACCGCTCAGCTCGATTTAAGGATCATATTCCGCTTATATGCAAGGCTCGCAATATCTCGTATTCCAATGCGCTCAGTTTCAGCTGGAATTTACTGATTTGTGCACCTACACATATTTGTTACAACCGTCTCCATGTAGTTACCAGTCCATAGACCAAATATATAGTCTTTTGCTGGGGAAGAATGGGAGATCCCTTCAATACATCTCGGTAGTTCCATTCTATTCAATCACAATGCGTTACTCATTCACCATTGCGGCCCTCAGCCTTCTCTCATCGGCTTTTGCAATCACTATAACCACCCCCTCATCAGATACGGTGTGGGACTTTTCCACTGCCAAAACTATCAAGTTCACTAGCGACTCCAGTGATCCTTCAGTAGTCAGCATCATCCTTCGAAGTCAAGATGGCTCCTTCCAGACCAAATTGGCGGACAACGTCAAAACCTCTAACGGCGAATACACGACTCAACCTAACCCTAGCATTTCCAATGGGTATGTAGAAGATAAGGTTGCGTGAATAGAACAGAGCTACACTAATGCCATTCAATGACTTAGAAATGACTACGAGATCCAGATAATTGATTCCGCTGGCCAGCTCGCCGTCAGTGACATTTTCACTGTCAAGAAGGGTGCTTCGGATGATGGTACCACATCCTCCTCTTCTACCATCTCTACCACCTCTTCTTTGTCCAGTACGACCACTTCTACGACGGTCACCTCTACCATTGCATCCTCGGCATCCTCAACAACCACGCCACCTGCATTGACTAGTCTTTTGTCTTCCTCAGGCATGATGCAATCCGCAAAATGTTACAAGGACATTAAACTAATACACCTTTTCCATCACAGGCTCCACAACCTCTACCACCACCACCTCCTCATCCTCATCATCACTCACCACGTCTCCTACTACGACGACGTCGTCGACCTCGTCCGAGGATTCATCCACCAGTACCTCCGCCTCCCCTCTGTCTTCGGCTGGTGCCGCGTCGTCTCAGTCGAGCGCCCCCAAAGGAGTCGTGGCTTTACTCGGTGTTGCTTTTGCGCTCTTCTACGTCTAAATTATGTCCACCGGACAATAGTGTACCTGAAGCGTATATACAATCCCTTCTTGCAACTGATAGATCTAAGGAAAATATGTGTCTTTACTGTATTGAGTTCTCTTGATCTTAAAAACTTGTGTCGGGCTGGAGCGAAAGCATATAGACTGGTACAACGTAATCTAAGCTCCCGTTAGATAGACGTCACGCTCACTTTCCCATGGCGGCAAGGGATCTTCCAGAAAAGAAGGGCAGCCTAAATATCGTTATGAAACTAACAATCACAGAATAAATGGCCCTATAAGCCTCACTTTGCCAGATAAGATTTAGGTATAGTTACACAAATCTGCGATCTTCACTAAGCGTTGCCAAAAGATTGTGCTGACATCCACTCGCTGATCTTCCTGGGCGCCCTCATAAAGCGGCGGCAGCCCCGATAAGAAAGGCCGCACTCGGCATTGGAACATTATCCTATCTAATGTCTGACTGGGTATTCTCAAAAGTACCACTAATAGTCTAGTAGCACAGATGACACGAGTCTCGGTGTTTGAGATGATTGTCTTGAATATGACTATGCCTTGAAAATTGCCGTAGCTTTAATTTCAACCATAAACCGAGGATCCGGCAGCTCTTTGACTCCTATTGTCGCTCGGCTAGGCGCGTTCGCTCTGTCTGCCCAGATTTTATTCCACTCCTCATTCATCCCAGCATACTGTGTCTTCATATCCAAAATGTAAACAATCGCATCGACAATGTTGTAAATATTTGCTTTCCCGTCGGATGCACCTTGGATAATGCTGTCAATCCGACGCAAGATAGCAGCGGTTTGTTCCTTCACATCGGCTGTGAAACTTCCATCAGGATTTTCGACAACTCCTTCATAGGTTCCATCTGGTGTGACGGCAGCAATTCCGGATATATAGATGGTGTGGTGGGTGGAGGGTTGGACTACCCGCGCGTGGGAGTATCGGGTGGGCCCGGCTTGTTTCTCGGGATCTAGGAGGAAGGACTGACCGTTGGAGGACATTTTTCGAGTAAAAAAGAATTTGCATAAGTAACTTTAGGCTTTGAACCATGACGGCTATTCGATTTGGATGTCCTTTATAAAAAGGCGCCACATGGGATCTTTGCGGGTGGTCCGATTAAGAGCGACGGCATGACCGATGATCTTTTTTTTTTTTTTGCCTCTGAATTCAGGCAACCTACCTTAACGTGGTCGGTAAGCGAGTGGGCCATGTAAGCGAGTGGGCCACCCAACCACTTTTTCGCGTCTCCAGAGACACGTCTATCTTCAACCACCCACCATGCCTCCAAAACGCAGTATATCAAGCCAGGATTCTATCCAACAAGAAGGCCGTATATTGCTTGCTATAAAAGCTATAAAAAACAAGGAAATTGCGTCTATACGGCAAGCTGCGGACCAATATGGAGTTCCTCGGAATACGCTCACGCGTCGACTCCGCGGTACCATAAATCGGACTGAATCTCGCGCTAATGGTCATAAATTGACTGAAATTAAAGAGAATATCCTTATACAACGCATATTATCTCTGGATCTTCATGGAGCAGCCCCTACACAAGCTCATATACGAGATATAGCCAATATTCTCCTCGAAAAGCGTGGTTCTACCCAGATTCAAACCGTCAGCGAAAAATGGGTATATAACTTCACTAAATGTCATCAAGAGCTCAAATCACGCTTCTCAAGACAATACGACTACTAACGAGCACTATAAGAAGACCCAAAGATCATCTAGGAGTGGTTTAACCTCGTCTAATCTACCATCCAACAATATGGCATCCTCACGGACGATATCTATAACTTTAACGAGACAGGATTCGCGATGGGGCTTTATTCAATATAAAAAGTGATTACCCGGGCAGAATACTACGGTCAGAGATTAGTTTTATAGCCAGGAAATCGTAAGTAGGTAACCGCAATCGAGTTAATTAGCGCGTTAGGATAGGCGCTTCTACCAACAATAATCTTTAAAGGAAAGCAATATAATCAGGCATGGTTTAAGGAACTTCCACACAATTAGCGCTTCGAAGTTAGTAATAATAGATAGACGACTAATAAGATAGGCCTTCGCTGGCTTCAAAAACAATTTATTCCATCAACAACTTACTATACGCGTGGGCGATATCGACTTCTTATTCTTAATAGACATAGAAGCTATCTCACGTCAAGATTCGATTAAATTTACGCGGATTTAGATATTATTCCACTCTATATACCTACGCACTCTTCACATCTTTTATAACCGCTCAATATTAGGTATTTTATAGTTTTAAAGCGCGCGTACGGTAGCTTTATTAGCCAAAAAATGCGGCTTGGAATTAGCCATATCGATAAGCTTAACTTCCTTCTAGCCTATCCAAAAGCTCGTGCTAAAGCCTTTAAATTCAGCACAATTCAGAATAGCTTTTAAGCAGCAGGATTAGTGCCATTTAATCCTAAGCTAGTACTATCAAAGCTTAATATTCGACTTCGTACGCCAATACCTCTAGTAAGCCGCGGTAGTCAAACAAGCATATTTCATCTATATACACCCACGAACGTCGACGAGCTTTATAAGCAAGCATCCTTAATTAAAGCTTTCCTTAAGCAACGCTTAAGAAGCCCTCCATCACCATCTCAAACCGCGTTAAACCAGCTTATCAAAGGCTGTCAAATTACTATGCAGAACGGCATCCTTCTCGAGGCAGAAAACAAGCTACTACGCGACGAACACAATATATAAAAGAAAAGACGTGAACGTACGACTAGGTAGATAGCACAAGAAGGTGGTCTATCCATATAAGAGGCTCTATAGCTCCAGGAGGCTCATAATTCGTTCTTTTAAGCAAGGCTAGGTCCGCGGGTGCCTCTAGCACAGGCCTCGGAAATACCAAAACCCCGGGCTTTACCTAAATGTGGTAATTATGGTGAAATTGGCCATAGAAAAACAGCATGTCCAAGTAGAGTTATATGAATATAAGACGTTATATGGTTGATATATATGCATATATGTGTAGGAAAAGTGGTTGGGTGGCCCACTCGCTTACATGGCCCACTCGCTTACCGACCACGTTACTCCAACGTCGGCATGTATTATTCTCGCCAAAGCTAGACTGCAATACGAGGATGCAGATGGTGAATATGACTGTAGGTTTCACGATGTGTAATGAAAATGCACTGTATCCAACGATATTTCCCCACATCAGATAAGGCCCGCCCCACCATGATAAATCTCCATTATTCTATTGGCCTTTGTACAGTCGTCCTCTTCCCCCGCACGAGACCTGGCAGGGCAGGTCTTCCAGCTGTGCACTGGAAAGGATTTACGCATCAGGTCAAGCTTAACGTAGGGAGTGATGAGAGTACTGAGAATCTGAGAATCTAACAAGGCTTGCCTCTCAAGAATTCGTACCCGATTTAGTGCAGATCTGACGGCGAACCGCCAAGGCAATTGCTAATCTAATGAATCTGACCCTTATCTTCCCCACTATCTTCGTCTCTCTTGCAGTCTTGTCTCATGCTGAAAAATAATGCTGGAGCCAGCCGCACGGTCAGAAAACTCATGCAAGCGGTGTCACCGAAGAAAGAAACGATGTGACAAGACCTTACCGCAGTGTCACGCGTGTCAACATGCCAAAGTCGCATGTAGCTTCCTCGATGACGAAGCTCAAGTAGCATCATATCCTATCTCGTATGATTTCTTCGCCAGCCGGATCAACTGCGACCAAGACTGACTCACAAAGTTATGTACGGCAGCTAGAAAGAAGGGTCAAGGACCTCGAGCAGAGACTCGCATCGGCTCTGACACCACAAACTTCCCAGAACGAGCCATCGACATATGCCTGGAACGAAGATACGGAGGCTCACTTGAGTGACTTGGGTACCGCCTTCCTACATTCAGACAGTGTCAATCACACCCCTCCATTACCATCCGATGCGAACCAGGTCCCTAGCTTTGACCCTTCGGCCGTCTCACCCACGAATGCGCGTGTTTCTGCTCCTCGAACAGACAGTTTTGCTGAAGAGCTCAGGCTCCTCTCGCTAGAAGCTGCAGCCGAGCGATATTTGGGGTCTTCTTCCGGGCTTTCATTGGCCAAGCTCACCCAGACAGTCCTCCAACGTCTATCGCCGGACCAAGATGGATTTATGTTTGACGGGGAATGCGACGAGAATCAGCACAATCATGAGTCCGAGCCCGACACATCTTCGAATCTGAACATGAAATATTTCGAGATGCTTCCTTCACTGACCAGTCCACTGCCATTGGATTTCTTATTGGGTAATACGGCCGAGGACTTTGAAGACTCCATGGCTCTTGCACTTCTCGAACCTTCTCACATCAGCTATATTTTGGAATTTTATTTTGCTCACTCTCACACTCTTTACCCGATGATTAGGAAAAGCGATTTCGAGGCTGTACTATGGGGAATATTGGCCGATCCTTTGGACCCACTTGCTCAGTCTCCCTTGTGGCAATATAGGATTTGGATGGTTTTAGCTATTGGGTCTACAACGTACTGCTCGGTCTCTTTGATGGATGAGACCGAATCGGTTCAATTCTTCAACAAGGCGATGACTTACTTTGAGTCGGCTATGGGGTGTGGGGATCTGGTGAGAGTTCATGCCTGTAAATCGGTCAAAGGTTTTGGTACTAACGCATCACAACCAGGCCGGTCTGGAAGTGTTAATGCTGCAGGTATCATACTCATTCTTCAATAAGATTGGACCAAGTATGTTTAGAAATTCACGAGCGCACACTGTTACTATCTCATGTCTAAATTTTGATAGATACTTGGTTTCTAGTTGGAGTTGCGGCACGAATGGCAATTGGGATGGGCCTTCATACAGCGGAAGTATATCAAAATTTAGCTGTAGATGCAGCAGAGCAACAAAAGCGAATATTCTTTTGTCTTTATATGATGGATCGGTAAGTCAAGCTGATCATGAATTCAGGGCGCTGGTACCTAACACTATTTCCAGTGTCGTGTCTTTGGCCCTTGGCCGCCCATTCGCTATCCAAGATGATGACATTACTGTTGAGGTTCGCGTTAATTTTTAATCATGAACAAGCTCGTCGCTGATCCTTCACAGCCTTTCTCCGAGGTCGACGACGAAAGTATAAAACCAGACGGAATAAACTCAACAACCAACCTGGAACCATCCACAATGGCAGTTCCACTTCACATTCTCGCACTCAGGAGAATCGCTAGTGACATCGGCACCCAGGTGCACTCTCCAAAGTTTAGCCGACAACAAAGCCCAGAAGCCCGGGAAGAAACTCTACAATCTCTCCACAAACGCTTACTTGACTGGCGTCGCAGCATGCCATTTCCTTTACCAGATCTTCAATCAAAGGTACCTCATCTGTGTACAAGTTGGTTCGACCTAAACTATTACACCCACGTCATCATGCTTTACCGTCCCTCGCCTTTGAGTCCAAGTTTGGACTCCGCGAAAATGAAGATCTTAGCCGAAGCGTCGTCAATGGCAATACGACAAGCTACAAATATGTACAGACAACGACGCTTTGCCTATAATTGGTTGAATCTTGTGGCTATCTTCAATTCAGCTCTGTCTCTTATGTACACTTCTACTGCCCAAGCGGATCATATTTCCCTGGTTCTGGATCATGCTAGGGTCATTGATGATCTAGAGCTGGCTGTTGAGCTGCTGGAAGCTTTTTCGACTAAATTTTCTTCAGCGAGGAAAATTCAAGGCATGATTCGAGTGGTATCGGCGAAGCTTGAAGTTTACAGAGTACCTTCTGTATGATTTTGAGGGAGCATCTTGGATGTGCAGTGAAGGTAATGAATACCCTTTGAAATACTTGTCTTCTCTTTGTTACGGAGCATAACCTTGAAAATGTTTCATACACGTACTGTTACCGCGAACAACCCTTCGGCGCAACACGGAAACGCATGAATTAAACCTTGGAAGTATCACGGAAACGCATGAATTAAACCTTGAAAGTATCATCAACACCTACAGCTCCCAACTGGGACTTCTTAATTTCCAAGACTTGGTATTCAAAGACACGTTAGAGAGTGACATATTGGGCCGCAATCAAGGGAGTATGGCGAGCAAGAAGCATTGTGTTGGTGATGACATATTTTCAAATGCGCTCAGCTTGGGTACAAGGGCCGGTCAATGTGTACATATGCCAATTGTTAGGGCGATTCCCTTCTAACACAGCCCCCACTCAGCCTTCTGGCCACCCGCATCACCACCGCACCGCATGTACCCCTCCTCACCGACGAGACTCTCATTCATACAGCAAAGTGGCCTTGGTGATAATGTGATCCACTTCTCACCGGGGTCCTCGTTTGCCAATGCACTGGCACTGATAGCGCTATAACACCATGTAAGCAACGTTGCTATGACCTAAATCGAAGCTTTCTTTTACCTTGTATTAAGCAGCATCTGTGTTGATTCCTTGCCATGTGAGACATTAGACCCCGCTCATCGATGCAGGTAGGAACATAATTTACATCTGGGCTAAGGGTCAGGGCCACGATTATCACACTGGGCTTAGTATGTATTAATTATAACCAATGGGGTAAATTAGATGAGTTGTAACAGTCTGGTATTTTTTGTTCCAGGGTTCTCTCTGTCTCCGATTCACCCGTGTCAGACGGCAGGGGCTCACTCACCGGTATCTCCCAGCTTCCCCGTCTGCGGCCGATCCTCCTAATCTTCCACAAAGCTTCTCAAATTATTCTCCACTCCTCCAAGCCTCACCATAGTTTCATAAGGCTTACCTGAGTAGGAGATAGGTCATCTTCAGAGTTTTTCCATATCGCTAGGACCCCCAGGACAGGGACCTCTAGGGTGCGCCTTACTCCCAAAGATTTGTCAGTGCATCGTTGAATCCTCGCATCTCGTTTCTTGAGACTCCAATGGGCGGTATACATCATGTAATGCTTGAAATGAAATGGATTGCTCCATCATGCCATGGCTGTTCAGGTTTCTCAGATCTAACGAGGCCGGCCATCACAGGCTTCGCATTCTACCGGGACAGGTCATCTTACTCACTGACACAATCAGTATGACTCGGGTTAGTTCTGTTAGTTGCTCTGCATTATCCATCCGCTCTACAAGCATCATCGACAGTAAAGGCGCCGAAGTGACTCAAGACTAGCCTCCTTCCACTCGCACAGCTACGAATGGGGTAGGAGATGGCATTCGCCCCCCGCCAGCATATCACTTGTAAGTATGAGATTGCTGTGAGTTCTAGAGATACCTATCAATTCTTCTCCGCTGAATAAAGTTTGATTGTACAGACCTTAGAGTCTCTGAGACCTAGTGTCACCTGTCCGAACCTTGTAGCTGGGAACGAAACTGGTTTGAGAACCTTCAGAGGATTCTCTTAAAGGCCAACGGTTGTAAGACAAGGTTTTAACGCCCGGGTGCTCCGAGATGAACTTTGCTGGGAAAGGGTGACAAAATGACAGAAAAAGAGGTAGCCTCGTGATCGCAAAGGCATATTCTAGAAAACTATATTCTCTACATATAGATAAGTGTCAATTGTGGCCAAAGTGTAAAGATAGAGCTATTCGCACAAAAAAGCCCTATATGAAAATGATCTCAAACAGGTGCCTGGTAGTTCAAGTTGCGGTGTTCTAGTGCACCATTTTTTTCTATTACCAAATGTTATCACTTCAGGTTGAAATTTCCTAAGTCATGAATTATTGGTCTGTATTTTTCCCATTATGTCATGTTCATATTCATTTGCGTCACGTTGGTCCGCAGGCGCTGCAGACGGGATGATTACAGCATGGACAGCGCTCTGGAGATAAAGCGAAGCTGGACATCTGGCCGCAGGCACACTAATACTGTCTTAGTAAAAGATATATCATAGGAATCCAATAAGCCTTACACATGACCAAAATTTATTCATAATAGAGGTCATTCCCTGAAGTGGTTGTGATGGACTCGTCCAATTATTGTCCATTTCTTGGTATGTCTGCCTTGCTCGAATAGTTTGCCGTGAGCTCGCCGAACTATCCTCCATGTGTAAGTCTGTTTGATCTTCGTCTGGAATAAACCGTTCAATGCCTTGATCCGCATCAGACTGTAAGTTGTTTTCATCCTGCAAGGCACCACGTGAGCATTAAAAGAATTCAATGTAAAAGGTTCACCTACTATTTCAGCTGAAGCGTAGTTCACACCTTGAGAAGAACAGGATGCTTCTTCTTCGCATCCAAACGTCGGGTCATTCCAGTCTTCGAACAAACTTCGTGGCACGGCAAAGAGAGATACATTCTCTAAATGTCTTGCAAGGTGTCGATCAAAAGGATGGCCTCGAGTGATGCTTTTCTGACACAATACACAACGAGCCTCTGTGGTGAGTGGGACATCAAATGAGAGTTCATGGTGGATTTTCACATGTTCAACCCATTGATGCCTCCTTTCATAAAGTCGATCGGGGGTCTTACAACTTGGAAACGTGCAGACATAGGGCATAAGGTCGCTGAATATATGGTGCATCCAGGACTTCCTATCACTGGTTTGAACCATATGACAGCACAACTGGCATTCAAATGGCTGACCTATTATGGCACCTTCCGGTGGGTTCAGATGAGCAATGTCTTCATCGGCGTCCATTGTCAAGTTCCCATATGATGTCATGGATTGATCTGATTCCGACTTCCCGTCCCAAGAGTTCAAAGCTGGGTCTCTAAACTCAGTTGCCATACTTTCCGAGGGGGCTGTCGTCTTGCTGTCTTCTCCTTCAACCCCATGACCGAGCTTTTGACGATGCCTTTCTCGGTATTTCAAGAGTGCTCGGCGTTTGGAATTGGCAGTCCCGAGTCGATCCAAGATCTGGCGGGATGCATAAGGGAATTTGGCATATAGATGCTGTCGATCATTCAATTCGAAGTTGAAATAATCAGACTTCTGAATTTGTTTCAAGCGGTCATGCGAAGATGGTTTTCGAATGATTATAGACATTTCATAAAGTTTTGTAATCGTATGAAACAGATCAGAGTAGATCAGTCGGACTTCTTCCATTGGATCAAATTCAAGCTCCTCATTTGGCATGCCTGTGTTTAATACCTCTTCCGCGGTATCTTGCAAGTCCACAAGTAAACGATGGAGCCTGCCAAGCTGCCTCATTACTTGACTTTTAATGTGGGATGCATCCCGCAGTCGATACTCCAAAGACAACTGACATGTCTGATGAGCACCTATGTTCGAAACCCAAACCCGAAATCGCCCAAGTTCATCTTTCCACTGTGAAAGCTTGACTATGGGCTCGAACCTTTGCAGATTCCCGGACTGTAATAGATCTTGAAATTGGCCTCGGCATATTACGACTTCAGATGATATCGTCTTTTGGACATCCATATTGTTTTGTTACCCCGGAATTAGTGCATCGATTTTCTTTCCAACACGAAGGTCTTCGATAAGAAGATAGAATTACCCCGCCTAGTCAGGTACTATTTTTGGGGATCTGGTTGGGCGGGGCTTCGAGGCGGGGTCAGTGAGTTGGCCTTGTATGATTGCCTCAACAGGCATAGGCATTCATATAACTCCTTCGATATCCAAACACTTGTGTCGATAGGCAACACCCTGGAAAGATGGTTACAGGTATTGAGGCCACTGGCCTGGTTCTAGCTATTCTTCCTCTGATTATAAACCAACTGGACAGCTGTGTCCAGGGCGTTGAAACGATGAAGTCCTTTCGAACGAAACGGTATCGCAGATATTTAGATGAACGCGCAGCTATTCTCGGTGGACAACACGCAATCTTGCTCAATTGCTTAGAAACAATACTGGAAGATATTGTCCCCGAGGATCAAATCTCGAGGCTCTTGGCAGATACACAGGATCTGCTGTGGGCGGATCCAACTCTTCAGAAAGATCTTCAACAAAGGCTAGGTCGGGGCTACACACCATTCTGCGACATCATGAGCCAAGTGTCCCACATCTTGGAAGAACTGGCAAACAAGATGGGGCTTCAGTTGAATAACTCAGTAAGTACATGTACTCACAGTGGTCAACAATCCCATTATTGTTCTTGGCCCGCAAAGGGCTGCGGGCTAAAAGGTTTCTCCACGCACCCATCGCTAAAAAGCCTATTCAGATAAAGCAAAGTCAGTCTCCTGCTACCTTTCACGGGATTCATAAAATCAAAGATATCCTTTCGAAAAGTATATACAAACAGTTGTTTGAGGATTTGAACAATCTGAACAACATCATCAGAACGCTGGTCGATCAATCTGTCACCCGAAGTACGCGGCAAAAACTCAAAACCGAATCGAAAGAGTCGACGAGAATGTATAAATTAATTCGCCAAACAACAGCTAGTCTGTACGACACAATAATGAACAAGAACTATTGGCAATGTTCTTGTGTTGACACACACTCATTTCATTTTGTTCTCGACAAGGATATCAACATTTGCGATCGGTTGGAACCAAACCGGCTTCGTTTAGTTTTTATGACGACTCCAACGACAGCATCCTGTTCAAAATGGCACGAAATAGAAGCAAAGGCCGCCCTAATTCACTCTGTACCTGTCGCTCCGCCAGCATCAATTAGTACAAGATCGCGTACTTTACGCTTTGCTCCATCTACGGTCGATTCAACCACCTATGGGAACACCGTCACATCCAGCAGTTGCTCTTCCTGCAAGATCTCAAATATCTGTCAAGCAATTTATGACTGTTTAAATCCAAATGGTCATGGATCACCGATCGGTCATGTCTCTGACGGGCAATATACGCACGACTTCCAGGTTTTGAAGATGGGCGCTGGAAAATTGGAATTACACACACTTGAAGATTTACTTGTAGCATCACTATCACACCCTGGAAACCTCTGCACACCTCTGATATTTCCAAAAAGGGAACGCCGCTTTTTAGCAGCGAAACTAGCGAGCACCGCTCTTGAATGTCACGGAAATTGGCTTCCATCACGTTGGTCGTCTCGCAACATCATCTTTACCGGGAATGTTACCACTACCAGTCTCGAAAAAACAATTCAGACACCCGTTATAGCTCGAAGAATATCTACCCCCACGGAATTTGAAGGCTATCCACTCTGCTGGGCAGGCTGTAATGACCTTCTTTTTCCTTTAGGGCTGGTTTTAATTGAGCTTTCCCTTGGTCGGACAATCACCTGCCTTCATGCACCAAATGGTCAAGGCCAAGATGAGATTGCCACGCTTTTTGAGAGGGTTAGGAATTGGATATATGATGTTTCCTGTGAGAGTGGCCCAAATTACGGGGACGTTGTTCAGCAGTGCTTTTTTTGGACTAAAACTCGTGACGTAAACATTGATAGTGAGGAGTTTCAGGCGGCGGTGTCTCAGTATATCATAAAACCTCTCGTTGAAGATTTCATCCAATTCAGTACTCTATGAGGCACGGGTGCCATAGCTCTTGATTTTAGGATTCTCCATCGCAAGAAATATATGTCACACTTTTTGAGCTTTTCCAGAGTCATACCTTCTGTATCTATTATATTAAGTACTTTAAAATATTATTTTGCCAATTCTCTGTCCAAATTTTTTTTTTTCTTTATTATCTACTAAGTTTTCTATAGGGTTATGGTCGATTTAAATTAGCCATCTGTAGAATCTCATGAGTCTCCCTCTTCTTCTTTATATCCTTACGCTTCTAGATAAGTTGAATTTTGATATTTAGTACCTATTTATAAAGAGATTAATGACTAAATTTTCGATCTACATTATATTTTAGGCGTTAATAAGCTTATGCGATCTTCAAAGAGCTTTTTTATAATGATCTAGTAGCCTTTTTATACGCGTTAAGGAAGCGACCTACGGTTACCTACCCGCATCTTTGCTATGTAACGGAGGTCACTTAAAGTATACTAAACCTAAGTTTCTATAATACTTATTATCTTATTTTTTATAAAATATACATAAATCGTTAATTAGGTTAAAATATTTTAGGCGTATTACGTCCTAGACTAATTTTAGTGCTTATTGACTGAGTATTCTAACGTCGCGTTTTCTACGGTCGCGGAATTAATAAAGTAAGGCTAAATATAAGAGGTTAATAAACCACACTATCTCCTTTATATTAGAATATTTGAATTATAACGATATAGCTAGAATGTATTAGTATTGGATTTCGATATGAAAAGGTAATTTAAAGGCAAGTTGGTGACTGGGTGGTTTAATCTATGTAGAAAGTGACAATTTAGTGTGGTTTGACACTTAGTGTGGCTGACTAAGTTGGGAGGCTTGGTTAGCACACCACTAGTGGTCAAAACGTGTTACAATTATAATGTGCTTCTCTTTTAGGCCTCAACCTCATTATATACCGGTTACATTAAACATGGTCCACTGCATGAAATAATATAATCATGGAAAATCCTTCTATGCTGTCGCTACATGAGATAGCACATGCCTATCACCAGATGTCAGTGGAGAAACGATAAGTGGGCTAGCATTTTGGCTTGCCCCGCCCTCGTCGGTCCGCCCGATCAAAGGTTGGTAGAGCAACTTGAGCCTATTGTCCCCAACATTCGGAGTTATGACTACCGAGGCTGGATATTGCTCGACACATTCTAATAATTTGTTTCATTTTCTTTGCGAGGAAAGAGAAGAAGATCAACCGGGTTCAACTTCCCCAGCTCTCTGCGGGTTTCTCCGATATGTCTCTGGATCCTTCAATTAGCAACGATAACAAAACAAACGCCAACCAACACTTAATGAAACATTTCTCACTATGAGAGAAAGTTGAAGATCAGACGGACGTCGACCCAGATCCGGTTCAGATGAAATATAGTCCTCAGTCGGCCGAAACTGATCCTGATTCTTATCCTGAGGGAGGATGGAACGCCTGGAGCGTTGTACTCGGAAGCTGGATGGCCAGCTTCAGCACAATCGGAATGATGAACAGCCTAGGAATCTTCCAAACATATCTAGAAGAGCACCACCTCCGCGAATATTCATCCGGCAAAATAGGTTGTATCCTCGGTGTCTACTCGTTTCACGCCTTTTTCTGCGGAATCCAAGTCGGTCCAATATTTGACGCCAAAGGCCCACGTATTCTCGTCGCTTGTGGTGGAATCGGGACCGTGCTTTTCATGATTCTCCTTGGATTCTGTACCCGGTACTGGCATTTTATGCTGGTGTTTGGAGTCTTGGGAGGCGTGAGTGTATCGCTTGCCTTTAACCCCGCAATTTCCATTGTTGCGCATTACTTCCGTCGACGAAGAGGTCTTGCGACGGGTGTTGCGTCTTCTGGTGCGTCGTGTGGTGGCGTGGTATGATTCAGTCTTGGCAATGACGACAAGTCTGACACACTCGCTTTGGAATTATCGGCAGAAAGATCCGATATTTGATCGGGTGGTCTAGGCAATCGTATTCAAATACAATGACAGGTTCCAAAACTTGGGTACGAACCGGTTTCCGTGGAAGCGGTCAACTTGCCACCGCACCATGGTTGGAGGATCTAGACTGTCTTATTCGGGCTTCAAAACATAGCTTAGGGCATTTTCAAAACATGAAGTCGAAGCTGAAATCCATGGTTACTGAGGTAAACAGTTCGATTCCCACTGCCCAAGATGCATCTGATTTGCACGATGCATCTGGGTGGCTCTATGCTTGATCTGACACGCCGGTTCCTAGGGTAAGATACGGATCTCAAGTGGCGGCTGAAATAGGATATGTGATTGTTTCACGTTCTGTCGCTCATTGTAGAGTTCTAGGATTTCATGATAACTTGGAATGGCTCTCGAGTAGACTGAGAGAGCGAGGTCTTCGGGACCCCGGTTTCCAATGGATTATCTATTCTGTTCACTCGAAGGCTCTCAGAGTCTAAATTATTTAATTGAGAATCTTTCTCTAAAGTCTACCCATGCTGAAAACAAAAATCCAAACCTGCATGCACAGACTGCTTCCACAATCATCCCCTCGGTGGGCCACTCTACCGAATGAGTTCTTTCTTCAATTTCAATGTTCCAACCACTAACCTAAATCCAATCTAGCTTGGACCGTAGGTTAACCTTCGTATCCCCGCACGAACGGGACGCCAAGTCAATCATACCTACGGGTGTCCTCTACAACAGCCTATGCATCAGGACATACCTTAGGTGATGGGATCATCTGTCACACTTCGATCTAGACCGACCAGACGAACCAGATCAATGAATCATTAAATATTAGCTGGGGCTGGACTAGATGATCTAAAGCTTCTATCACAAACCTTGTCAGGTGAGAGTAAAACTATTTAAAGGCTCAAGATTCCGCCAGTTTTCGTCTCTTCTGAACTCACAATTCATTGACTACAACAAGATCAACAAAGATTCCGCTTTCCAGAGTATCCTTCAACATGCTTGTGAAGAACATCCTCGCTGTTTTCGCCATTGCCGGCATGGCCGCCGCTTATCCGGCTGAGGAAGTTGAAACTGATCTTGAAGAGAGGGGCTACTGCGAGAAAGACAGCAATTCTTGGTGCTGCAAGAACATTGTCCCCTTTAGCATCCTCTTCTTCGATGGAGTTGGATCTGACTGCAAGCACCGTAAGATTTCCCAAATTTTCAAACAGTGAACATGTTGAGGATATGTTTATTAACATCTAAAACAGCTGGTAATGATGGATGCAAGTATGGTAGTAGTCCCCTTTGCTGCCACAAGGGCCAGATTGTTGTAAGTTTTTGGTAGCAATCCTTTGAGCAAAATAAAGACTAACTCAATATAGAGCAACGGAAAGGACGGCAGCCAGGTCGTCTGCCTCAAAAAGTAGAGGAGGGCTTGTACTCCTCTCTGGCCGTAACCTATGACAACCTTGGAAGGGGCCTTTCAATGGTCTTCACGCTCAACTGAGTTGATGGATGGTGGATCACATTCTTTGAAAAGTAGGGTTCGCTGATTGAGATTTTGGACTTCGTGTTTTAAATAGTGATAATTATTCAACAAATACACAATAATAATGAATGTTTTTGAACTGAAAATTGAGGTCATATTAGCTTACGTAATATATACTTGGAAACAGACTGTAACCTCGGAAAGTGACAATGCAGGTCATGGAAGATTTTAAACGCCCAGTTATGCAATAGAAGTAAAAAGGCCTGTGACTAATTTAGCTACCTTTACGTAGATTTTCAGCGACAGCGACATTAGGCTTTTCATTCAAATTACAGCCTTGAAGGAAATTTCGACAAAGTTTACCATATGAGATAAACCGACAATGTGAAACGGAAATAGGTCAGTACATCAAACTGGGGTCACAATAGTGGTGTCAACGCCGTGAGGGAACTTGCAACTCTGAAGGATACAATTTTTTGGACACTGGTGACCCATCACACATCTCTCATCATAACATCGCAAGCCCCTCGGACAGGCAGACAAGCGAGCGACACACATCAAGTCAATCACGTCTTGGTCAATAAGCCTTGGCTCATGCTTATGAGTACAAGCTCCTCCGTATGAGCACACTCCCAATACATGAAACTGGTTGCAGAATTTGTGTTGCTTGAGAACCTCAAGTTTGCGCTTCGTGGAATAGTGCAATGGGCTATCAACCCGCTCCCCGTTGGCATTCCTGCACACAACCAATTTTTGATTTCCAGTTATGACCGCTCTCACGGGTGAATTTGCCGGCCTGGGGCCACTTCCTGGTACAACAGGTGCTGCTCTTGCCACGGAGGCGTAATTTGCAGTGGGTGTCCGTGGCGGTGTGATTGCAGGCGTAGCAGTTACACCCCCAAGCGACACCCTTCTAGGTAGCTTCTCGGATCGGAAGACTCCAGGGAACGATGCCGTCTCAAAATCAGCTTCCAATTCTTTCAGTTCGCGACCGAATGGTGGACCCTCCACCATGGAGATACGCTTGGATCCACGGTGAGGCCCCAATACACGTGCATATCCATTATCCGCAGATCCACAGAAAGCGATGTGCTGGCAATGCACGTCTAGAAAATATTGGTCAAAGAGAGCTACAATATTGGTTAGCAAGTGCCCCTCACGCTCGAGATGAGAAGCATCATGGCATCACCTCGGATTTTCACATCGGAGCATTCCTTTCCATTACCAGCATCCACAAAGTCACATAGGGGCCCTTCCATGTTGAATCCTTGGATAAAAGCTCGCAAGACTTCTTCCGAGTTTATTATGCCCGTATCACGATACGTCTTTGCTAAACCAGTCACGTTCGCATACATCCGAATTTTGTAATGGATGTTGGCGTCGACATCAGGGGCAACCTTTCGCACATGGACCTGTACTGCCCCCATGAGAGCCTTTGCTGCGGACCGACCGCCTCTTTGTCCGTCTTGAACGAACTCATCCAGAAACTAGGATTGTATAGTGTTAGTCGAGGTAGCGATGCTGAAAACAATTGTTCTTACGTTCATATGGTCGCCATCAACGAGTACTGATGCAAACTTTAATTTTGCCTGTACGCATGCAGTTAATTAAACATCTGTATTTATTGACTGGAATTTCCATCGAGCATACTTCCTTACGAGACTTCTCTTCAAGAAGATACTCAAATTTCTTGACTTCATCCCTATAAGCCCCAGCTAGCTTTTTCTGATCTTGGGATTCGTCTTTCTCTTGTTGAAGATCACTTTGGAGGCTTTCAACGTAGCAAAGGAGGTTCTGCAAGCAAAGTGCCTGTTAATGAAGGCCAGCCGGCAACCATGAGCACTCAGCATACCTCGATAATCTGGTCTTTGCTATCTTCAATAGCCTGCACCGTCTCATACCTATTCTTCAACGTTATCAAATCCGACATGATGATCGCTTCCCAACAGAGTCAACACTCAATTTTTGCATGAAAAAGAACAAAAAGAAGGAGAAGATGTTTGGTATTTCTAGTTAATTCGTGGTGGAGCATTCTGGCTTCCTGCTGACTGGCGGCCATACAAAATAACTCAAAATTCATCTGCCACGTCATGTTAGAACATTTAATGCATAAACTCTTGTGACTTTGTGGCTATTCTGGGCAAGAGAAAGTTGTTATCTGCATATCATTGGTGTGTCGTCGGGAGCACCAGCCCGCCCCATACAACGAGTGGCTCTTGCAGGGTTCATGGCGAAGCGCCGCACACAGAAACCAAAAGCTGCGGCGAGGCGTATTTTTACCTTCCTTTCGTAAGGATTCAGCCTAGGACTATGGCCACTAAAATGAGTGGGTTTCAAATATTTTTTACATCAAGAATGATTTCAAGGGCAGAACATGCATGCTTAGCGGGTTGATATATTCGTCTTTTGATGTATTACTATGCGTGATGAGTAAAACAGGCCTAGTTGGACCCCAGGAGCAGTCAGCCTTCTTCTTTCAACTTTTGATTAAAACGGCCCCATCTTACCATGAATATTCATCATGTGCCCTGCAGGGAGGTGAGCGGCTTCAATGATCGAACGTAATGTCGTGGGCTGGTTTGAGATGATTTTGGCAACCAAAATTCCTTTTTCTATTTTGAAATAGGATCAGGTTCGACATGCTTGCATACCTACGATATTTCCATTGACGGGATCTTATAATCGCTTGTCCCTACTAATCTTAGATCTCTAGCGATTGGCTTTGATCACTATCGGAACATTGATATTCCCTTTAACGGGGCCAAGCCAGAGATTAAAACAATGACGAGGCTTTCTTTAAGTCTGACACACCGACTTCCGGAGCGTTCATCATTTACACACGAAACTTTCGTATTTTTAGGAGGTTCTTATACGTTTTATATCGCGAGGAGAAACTTGAAATACTCCGGCCTATAACTCCCGGAGACACTCCTAATCTCATGCCCATATTGATGAAACACACATAGAGACCAGAGACAAACAGGCAACACCCTAGCCAGGGAGACTTCATAGTGGTCTCCTCTTTAAGACAGACAACTTCCTCTCTTAAAACAAAAAATACAAAATTGAAAATTAAAAAAGGGGGTTTGGGAAGGGAAAAAAAGATAAGATCAAAACGGCGAAGGTCTAGTAAAGACATATGACAATTGATGTATCAAGTCAATAAGTCTCTTGAATTCTTTGCCATGAAAATTCCTTACCCATCTTGTTTGATTTCAAATATTCATTTCAACCTCTAGATCCTGTTTCGATTCCTCTTTATAGAATTATAATTCAGGAAATTAGAACGAAACGAGAATGGAATGAGAGCGCAGATAGGTATAAAAGGCACTCACAAAGCACGGCTATAGAATTTAGGTTGGCTGACTATCAATTAAAACGAAGGACGTTCAGATGATGAATCCTCCATCAGAGTCACATCAAGGCCTCTCATGTATATCAGCGCTTTCCCTTTTATTCTCTTATTCTCCGCATCATCCTATCAATACGAGACAGTTCTGTCTCCTCTCTTCTTCTTCCATAGTTTTGAGGCTTTTTCATCTAATCAAAGACAATCATCGGTCATAATGATAGGCGGGAATATCAAATATCAAAATTAAGTTTTCTACAGCATTTGATTTATAACTCGTAGCATCGGTCCAGAAGGCATAGCCAAAGAAAGCTGGAAACCAAACCTAGATCGTAAACTCGGTCCACCACTCGCTCCACCATGTTTTCATGTTTTCAGACCACTGAAATAATTAAAAATGCGAATGTCATAAAGATCGAAAATATGCGAAACAAATTATCAAACAGCAAGGAAGAACAATTGGCAGGAGACTTCTGAATGGAGAAATCAAGACTAGGTAAAACCTTGAACGCGCCAGACAGATTCAGCGAAAGGTACTAAGGCCTGCTGGTGAAGAATAATATCACTTTCTGCTGATCCTGCTGTGGGCTGTCGTAAGAACAAAAGGTCAAAGGGTATGATGAGCGGATCTCCAGTAACGAACACTTGACCGTCAACCTTGGCAATGGTCACTTGCTGGGTTCGTTGGATGTGTATATCAACCCATTGCCATATGTCGATAGTAAGGCTAGGGGCACGCCGGTTTACCTTGATAGTCACTGTTAAGTTGGCCCTCCCTTTCGTAGGACTAAGCCACCAGCGGAAATCCCGCTCCAGCTTGGCCTGTGATTCCGAAACAGCCACTTCAAGGCTAACGGTCGGTTTACCAGTGTGGCCGGGCTGGCCCGCCGCGGGACCCCAACCCCAATCAGCTTCTTTTCCACTATCGTCACCTCGAATGATAACTCCTGAATAGTTTTGGAATTCGAACTGCAAACTCATAGCGGTGAGAGCGAAGGTGATCATGTTGTTAAACCGGGACTGCATTTCTGAATGTACTGGTCCCATCATTTTGACAAGCAGGAGGCTAGTTTTGAAATCAAATGATAGTCGTAGGGAGAGGTTCGCAGCTTGGATTCGGTCCAGGAAATCGGTTCGTATATCACGTTCTTTGATTTCGAAAAGAACGCATCCGTTGGTCGATTCGGTGGTCGCTCCGCTGGTCAATTCGTTGGTACTTTGATTGGGCGATTCATTCTTCAGTTCGCTGGTCAATTGACTTGTCGGTTCATTGTTGTCGTGTAGTATATGGTAACGTGGGCGTTGGTGCATGCTATGTAGATGCTGTCGATCACGGCGATCTTGCGTTAGGCGAGAAGAGGCTCTAATGGCTTTGGAATCGTTGGACCTTTCAAAGCGTTCACGCTCAAGGCTCATGATCTCGTGGAATTGATCTATCCCATTGTATGCATATCTGGGGATTGATGGCGGTAGATCTTCCAGGAATTGAGTCTTCTGACTTAGCTGGATATGTTGAGGCATTGTGCTACTAGGAAATCTGGAAAATGACCAGGTAGCGATTGCATATGTCTTCTAAGTTCGTAGGTGTATCCGATTTCGAGGGACAGCGAGCGATCAGAGAAGTGACCGATAGCCTATAATCATGTTAGATCATTGAAGTACCTGTGTGGAACCACATTTAAGAGTAGCTACAACATTTACTGCTAGGTAGTTGATTTACCGATAATAGGCACCCAATCGGGTACTGTTCCAACCTTGGAGCTTGTTATTAATCTTTTTGTCAACCTGTCATTAGTTAACTATTGTCCAGGGGCTTTGGCTATCACGTATTTAAGCTTCGGGGAATGGAATCATCATTACATTATAAAGAAACATACATAGGTATGCTTGCTCTGCCATCCCGAAAAAAATTTGCGCCTCCTCCGACTACATTGGTATAGCGAAACTTATCATGACAAGCAAAAGTACAAAGTCGGAACGGAATTCTTATGACAGCGGATACGCTATGGAAAATTACGTATAGTCAATAGCATTTAAGAGAATCACTCTTTTCTCGGCATTGCCGCATCGATTCAGCCAGTCTATTTCGATTCATTTACAAGAAACTTTTATCACAAAATTCTTGAACCTCACGTCTGGAATCGGATATTCCCATATCGCGAATATTCGACGGTGGTGACTGTATTGCGATTGGGTTAGACGCGTCAACTGCGAAAAATCTTCCATTGCCATTGTTCACAGTGCTACAACACGAAAGTGAGCTCTGATTCTGGATTCATCTCAGACGAGAAACCCTAGTGGCGCTATCATTGCGGCAACCTCAGGAGCGGCATATTCCCGGCTTGCTAAATGGTGAGCTAGAAGCATAGTTAAATGTCATCGGGCCAATATTTCGTATTCGAGACGGAGTGTACATCCGATACACTGCTCTGCGTTGGTTTTCAGCAGACATACGCCATGGAAACAAAAATTTGATCAAAAAATGTCGAGGTAGTTGACTTTAGCTAAATCAGGGCCCTGATATGGATGAAATTCACCCGCCGAGACCTCCACATCAGACGTCTTGGCAGCACATAGCAGTGGCATTCCATCTCGAGTTATGACAGGTTTCAACCCAAGGAGAGCTGGCTAGACTGACAGTAGTGAGGTTTTAGTATGCTGCCAGACCTTCGTAAAATCTATGAATGATATCGTTCTGAGCAATCACCATAGTCTGCTTGGCGTAGATGGAGAGAGCGGTGGAGTTCATTGCGGGCAGAAAAGGGTCCGCGACACAGGTCAAATAAACAGCTCGAGTCAACACTTTCGTTCTCTTGCATTCCAATGGAGGACAACCGGACTTCAGAAGGTACGGACTTTGAGCCCTCCTTTGAGTCCAAACAACCTTTTCCGCCCTTATTGGACGATCTTGTTTCGCCCACGGATACACAAGAAGCCTTTCCTGAGGATGAAAGCATCACCTCCCCCGGCTACGACGAGATCGAGGTAGAGGATGATGCCGATTTCCAGTCTCACTATTCTCTCGATCCCCAATCTTTATCCGATTCAGGATCTGAAGAATCTGAAAACGAGATTGGGCGCGATCATCCGTTCCGGCAATCCTCCAGCTCCCTTCACGGGCCCAATGCCTTTGCACCCCCCTTTTTACAATCGGCCACCCACGCCTCTGCCGCCCTCTCCTTCCCTGACGTCTCTGCTACGGCCACCTTTCTCTACCACAACTTCACGTCCTACAACACCAGACAGCTCTGATGTGGAGACTCCGAACGATACGGAGGCGGCCGTAGCCAAGTCTGCCCGTCGCGCAACTACTGTGCCCCGCGCTAGCCCCAAAGTCCCGACATACGAATACTATGGATTTGTGTTATATTTGGCCTCATCACTTGCCTTCTGTAAGTTTTCTTAAGGTTAAACGGCTTTGGTGGCGCCGTTCCAACGCCCATTAGCTTTTGCCGTGCATTGCTAACATTCGGTGCTCTAAGTATTCTACTTGTTATGGTCATATCTCCCGTCACCTTTCCTTCACCAACTTGGAATCTATTACTACCCTAATCGTTGGTGGGCTCTGGCCATCCCGTCCTGGTTGGTGATATCCATCGTGTATATCTACGTTGCGCTCGCCTCATACAATACCGGATATCTCACATTGCCCATGAACAGTATTGAAAATATTGTCGATGAAGTTGCCAATGTCGCAGTCATTGACGGAAAGGCGCGACGACGACCAGGCGGAGCGACGAAGATGAAGCCGGGTGCCACATCTTTCCAGATAATGGGTCCGCAAAACCGCAAGGTCAATTGGTGGGAGATCTGGAGTGAAGGTACAGATGCAGTCATGGACATTCCGGTTGGTGGCGTATGTGAGGTGTTATATGGACAGGATCGCGACGAGGATGGTTTCGACTCGTAGCGATCGATCGATCAATGCATTAACCAATGACGTGTGACCCACTTTACGCGCGATCACGTGTAGACGTGTCTTGCCGCCTGGGAGTCGTATCAAGGTTCTAATTTCGCGGATCCCCTCACTGTGTCCCTGTATCTCACGTTAGTCTGTGGCGACCTGATTTTGGACAAGATGTCGGCTGAACGACCTTCAACACCACCGCGGCAAAACGCTGCTGGGCCCGGGCAACTCCCTCGCGGCCCCATCACTCCCGAGCAGCAGCGGAAGATTGTAGGTGCTCCAGTTTGGGAAGCGTCTGGTTTTTGAGGGCCTTTGGAGCTTACGAATTCTATCACTAGGAAGAGAATCGCATGAAAGCCAAAGCTCTGCGAGAGCAGCGAGAAGCCGAGCGCTCCAAAGGCTCGTCCTCCGCCACTACAGGATCTCAAACTTTACAACCCACCCAAGGAGTCAAACGCTCGTTCAACTCGATGATTGCGTCTAACCCTGCATCGATGCGCGATGCGCGCTCAAATGTCCCCTCGGCTAATCGTCCACTCGATACGATAAAACCCGCCCGCAATTTCACTTCCTCATACGTTGACTTTGATTTCAGTAAGATGACGGACACAAAGGGCGGGTTCTTGACCCATGAGGACGATCCTTTCAATAAGGCGCTTCATGTCCCTGACGGAAAGGAACAAAAGCCGGCACATATGACACAGAAAGAATGGGAACGTCACCAACTACTACAGTCGCTAAAGCGAAACCGTGAAGGACCCTTTGAGCCCGGCTTAAGTGTTCTGGATGACAGGAGCAAGCAAAAAGTATGTCGCGAATGTGGTAGTCTGGAAATTGACTGGAAATGGGAAGAAGAGCTCCGGTGTCGTATCTGTCATGCATGCAAAGACAAATACCCAGAGAAGTACAGTCTCCTCACCAAAACCGAGGCGAAAGAAGACTACCTTCTGACTGATCGTGAGTCCTTTCGAATTCATCCAGTCATATGCCCCAGCCTTGCTGAATATTTCCAACAGCCGAATTACGAGACGAAGAGCTCCTTCCCCATCTCGAAAAGCCCAATCCGCACAAATCAACCTGGAATAACATGATGCTTTATCTTCGGTATCAAGTCGAAGAATATGCACTCTCCGATAAGAAATGGGGCTCTGCTGAGGCTCTGGATGCCGAGTTCGAACGGCGCGAAACTGATAAGAAAAAACGACGTGAAGCAAAGTTCAAGACCAAGCTACAAGACCTTAAGAAACGCACCCGTGTTGAAGCTTACCGTCGCAATCGACAAGGGGCTTCTGGCGGAGAGTTTGGAGATGATCTCAGTAGTAACCGCAAACATGTGCATGAATGGGGTCGGCCTGTAGAGAACCCCGAGACGGGCATTCCGGTTAAGACGTGCGTGGATTGTGGCATGGAGGTCGAAGAATTGGAGTTTTGATCTCCTTGGAAAGTTGTACCATTGCATTCATTGCTGCCTCTCGAGGTTAACCTATTAGCATAATTTACGAGATCATGAGTATTGTCGACGAACCTGACGGAAAATACTTTATCCAACCTTAACCTTGAAAGTAGTTGTTTCTATGTCGAGGTGCATGTAGTGTGGGGGGTATCCATATTGATAGGGTGATTTTATATATTTGTAGGTTTCCAAGGTCGGGACCACCTAACGATTTGATGTTTAACAAACCAATAGACCAAGAACTTCGAGTTGACATCCCGGAGTGAATTCGTAGAAATTAATGGGTATTTTGCGCAGGTGGTAAATCATTCGGATACATATCCTTAAGTCAGGTAATCAAATATATCAATGATCAGGACCTCATCCCACCTAGGCACCGGCCCGCGAGAATATGTTTCCATGTTTGGTCCGCTCTCCTCATAGCTATAAGAAGGTTTTCCCGGGGCCATACAACCTTGGAAGGCAACTTCGATGTTCCAAGCTTAGATTAATGTTTCTACGAAGTTTCCATCCAGGGTAGAGTCCCGAAGAGGACGCTCAGGCGGCGCTTGTGGCCTCTAAGCCAACAAAAAAGAAGACTTGAAATCGAAAAGGCCGGGGTATATGAGTGGTGTAATACAATGATTCATTACGGTATTGTCAATAAAGAAGCGCTTCCTAACTTCACTGACTGGAGGCCCAGGCATCTTTGAACAGTGCTCTTAACCGCTTTGCTTCCTGCTCATCCTTCAATCGTTGTTCCAAGTAGCCCTGTAAGTCATTCCAGAAAGCCTCCGTCTGAACCACCTCTTGACCGCTCGGTCCAACTGCTGCCTTGGGCGGAGACACGTCCCGTGCCTCTGTTGCTGGTTGAGCCTCCGATACATCAATAGTCTTGGCACCTCCCATGATCATAACCTTAAATTCGACCTCTTTACCCCCGACTAGCATCCCCGGCTCGTCTGCCAGAACTTCAGCGACAGTCTTTCCGGTTCCGGCGACAGGCTTCTTGTTGCAGAGAATTTTAATCTTGTCAAGCGCTACGGGGTTTCCATTCGCATCGGTAACACGCTGTTGGACAGCATCCCTCAGATCCTGTACCGTGGTGGTGGAGAGAGGAGAGTTGGGCAGGGAGAATTCGAGGACAGGGTTGCGAGCAGACTTGATGTGGATGGTAATTGACTTGGATGAGCCTGGTGCTTGTGTTTGCTTGACCTTCTTGGGCATTTCCGGGTGCGGGGCGCGGAGGCGGGGAAGAGTGTACTATTGGCAATCGAATTAACCCAGCTCCTTATAGCATGCGTGATAGCACGCATGAAGTATAAAAGTATAATGAAAGGTGCTTACTGGTCCTTGCAGCCCAACTTGCTGCGGATCCACGACATGATCAGCACGCAGCTTGATGGGGCGGGAGTCAAGCGTGGAAAGGAAGGCCTTGGCAAAAGTGAGTTCCGACATGATGAAGGCCAAGGAGGAAAACTCTCAAAGTGGCGAGTTAAAGAGAAAGGAACACAAGAAAGTATTGAGTCGAAAGGATGAGCTTGATGTCAAATGTGCTGTTGTTGTCTTGATACTGCGGGACCGACTAGTGGCCTTGGATTTGTGGCAGAAAGAGATGATCAGGCTTCCTGACCGCCTTCCTATCTAAAGTTTCGTAGACGTAGTCCAGATTAACTCACTTGGTTTATAAGTTGAGCGTCTATGTTCTGTGTGCTCTGAAAGCCGTAGCATTTCCTGTAATTTCTTCACAGCTCCTCTTATCACTCACCATTTCCTTTGATTATAAATTCTTCCTATTCTGATCCGTTGTACTACGGCAATTGAGCAGTGCATAAATGAACACCGGTCTGGACTCCGTATCGGATTTCCCGTGACAGAAGGCGGTGAACCTGTGAGGACCCCCCCCGAAAAGCCACTCTCAACCCGTCCATAACAAACGAACCCTCGAACCTTCTGCAGACGATAATTGGGTTACTTCCCTCTCATTCTTGCCTGGTTTTATTGCCTATCTGCTTTCGTCTGACACGGTGTGGAACGCGGCTTTCCTGCCGTCGTCGCCCCCTGGAGGATTGAATTTCGCTTACTG
This sequence comes from Penicillium longicatenatum, assembly GCF_028827895.1. Taxonomy (NCBI): domain Eukaryota; kingdom Fungi; phylum Ascomycota; class Eurotiomycetes; order Eurotiales; family Aspergillaceae; genus Penicillium; species Penicillium longicatenatum. Next base: position 995,382 of record NW_026643120.1, on the reverse strand, counting down.
GTGGATACTACGGGGGTCAGGAGAACACCAGAAGCTCCACGTCTGACGCTTTGACGCCCTCGGTCGACCGCCGGCTTCACCCTCCAACAAACCAGCTACTCAGCCCGGCCTTGTCGCGCGCTGATAACATTACATGTACATGGCCTGGCAATCCCAATCGCCCGTGGCTGGTATTGGAATGCCTGCAGTAATGGGCGACGGCCCATCCAATGGCGGTCACCCTCAAGGGACCGAATACACGTTGCAGGGTAAGAATGCCTTGTAATTATTGTTAAGTGGCTATAAGCTAACAATCGTTCATAAGGTGTGATGCGATTCTTGCAGACAGAATGGCACCGACACGAGCGCGACCGAAACGCCTGGGAGATTGAGCGCGCGGAGATGAAGTCTCGTATCGGTCAATTAGAGGGAGAATTGCGAACTAGCAGGCGTCTTCAGGAGTCATTGGGCAAGCACGTTCGGTTGATGGAGACAGCGCTGAAGAAAGAACGAGAGAAGTCGAAGAAACCCTCCAACAACGAGAGCATCGAAGATATGAAAGACCCCAAGGAGATCGCGCGCGAGAACGTGGAATTCTTGAAAGGTATGAGATGATCCAGTATACTACTTGGCCATGTATATTTCTTTTTGCTGATCTTCACTGTCTACAGAGCAACGATCGAAGCCGGACTCCAACGCAAACCCAGAGGACCCCAACTCGAGCGAATTCCGCCAAGAAGACGAACGAGAGAAGTCGCGTGTCTATCTAGCCAAGTGTGCACAAGAAATCGCATATCATGTTATTCCAACATCTCACCCACCTCCGGACCTCAGCGATCCGGATCTCTCAAGCCACCTCTATGCGAACCAACAGCTATCGCAGCAGAACTTGGAGGAGGCATACATTCAACAGCAGCGCCAAAAGGCCAACCATATGATGGGACGGGAGGAGATGCTTACAAACCACCAATCTGCAGGAAATCAGTATGCAGAGAATGCTCCTCAAGGTCGAACGCATAACCAGTACGGTCAGGGTTCGATTCCTCGAGATGCCATTGACCGAAGACCTGTCGATACTCCACAACACCCTATGCCTTCCACTGATAATCGAAAGCCGGTATATGAACATGGTTTGGTTGATGAACGAGCTGTTGATTCTCAGTCGGCATACGAGGCTCAAGGGCCTCAGGTGGCGGTCAAGGAGGAGCTGCCATCGCAAAGGGCGAATGATGAGAGGGCAGAGGATATGGACGGATGGAATTTTGATGAACCTCCAGAGAACGAACAAGTTAGCGAGCCTATGCCCCCCCACCGTCCGGACACCGATGCTTTCCCCAACGCGAACTTTGTCGTTGGCGCCAAATCACCCTCTCGGGGCGGATCGCTCTCACATCGACGAAAGAGCTCTGGCTCTCGGCGTAAGAGTGAGGGTGCATCGGACGCTCGGGATTTTGCCGCTGGATTCGGCCAACAGGATACGAACTTTAAGGTTCGATTTGCTCTTCGCGGACACCTGGACGTGATTCGCTCTGTGATTTTCACCGGCGGCGGCAGTCCATCAGAGCCGGAAATTTGTACATGCAGTGATGATGGAACGATCAAGCGATGGATTATACCGGCAACCTACGGTACATTTGGAGCTCATGGACCTAGCTCAAGCAATGATTTAGACATTACGAGCTACTTTACACACCGCGGCCATGTGGGTGCAGTCACCTCGTTGGCTGCCTGTTCACCCGGCCAAAACATCTCTAATGGGGGCCGTGCTATGGGTGACGGATGGGTCTTCTCAGGTGGACAAGACGCTAGCGTTCGGGTATGGGAGCGAGGTCGGGTTGATCCCAAGGCAACTTTGGATGGTCACACAGACGCCGTATGGGGGCTGTGTGTGCTTCCCGGGACGGCAGGTTCTGTTTTTGGAGACTCGTGCACTCACTATGGCGGGGCAGATCGCATTCTACTGGCATCCGGTGCGGCAGATGGTCGTATTTTGATCTGGGCTGTCAGTGCTCCTCCTATCGCACCCCAGGCAGCATCACGACGCCAAGGTGGAAGTCGACGCGCCAACTCTATCTCATCTGGATCCAATTTCCCATCCTCTCCACAGCCTAGTGTTGCTTCCTCGACGCCATTCTACCACACCCTTGTTCATCACATCGTGCGCACCGATTCTCCATCTCCAACATGCATCAGCCCCCTATCTCTAGCGGGTGTCAATTTCGTGGTTTCTTACACCGATGCCTCAATTCTCGTATATGATACACGAACTGGTGAGGAAATCGTGGGCATGGCCAGTCTCGAAACATACGATGGAACGCCCTCGACTGGTGTAAATTCCGTTGTTGCCACTACTATTGGATTTGATGGGTCTGCAAATCTGGAGCCCAACCGCACCATGGAGGACGAAGAAGTTGTTCACGGAGCCACTGGTTCAAGCAACGTTGAAGGTGTCATTATCAGCGGTTACGAGGATCGATACATTCGCTTCTTTGACGCGAACAGCGGTATGTGACAGTCCCACCTTCTTATTAACTCTGCTCACTTTCTAACAATTTCATCTCTAGGTCAATGCACGTACACCATGCTAGCCCACCCGGCTGCGATCGCTTCTCTTTCCTTGTCTCCTGATGGACGTGAACTAGTTTCAGCTGGGCACGACGCGAGCCTGCGGTTTTGGAATCTCGAGAAACGCAGTTGCACCCAAGAATTGACCAGCCACCGCTTAATGCGTGGTGAAGGTGTCTGCGCTGTTGTCTGGAGCCGTGACGGACGCTGGGTCGTCAGCGGCGGTGGAGATGGCGTGGTTAAAGTCTTCTCAAGATGACCTGGACGACGAGATGACAGCCCTGTATGAACTTCTTTCTTCTGTTTTCTACTGTCGGGTAACTTTCTTCGGTTTTTTCGCCGTGTTATGATCCCATGAACCGGAGGAGCGATTGGCCGGACTAGGTCTTTTTGAGCATTTTCAAAGGTGTCCCGTGCAGCTGCCTGGCATATGGTACTCTTTTATGTGGTTTTCTCTTCTCTTCTACATGTGTACTTTTGATCCCGAAGCTGATAATAAGCCTTGTTCGCGATGATTCCCTGGCGTATATTTTGATCATGTGTTCCCTCCCCATCATCTCTCTTGTTTTTTTCCCCCATTTTAGCTTCCCTTTGCTTCGATGCATATCCTGGTGTCCATGTGAATGGCCCTCTTCAGATTACAATACTTGATCTGGCTTCCCCTGGATATCTCACTCCGGCGTTACGTATCTTCTGGTTTGATATCCTAGGAGCTTTGGGACTGAGCCTGCTTTTTCTGAGCTCTTTGATGGTTTGTTCCATGGACAGCTTCTTGTGTGTATAACATTGAATTCCATATCCATATTCTTGAACGGAGTCCAGACTTCGGGATGGGATTTGTATATTACCCACCCGGAGGTCATATGGCATTAGTATTTGATTTTTTTGGGTAATTAAAGAAGATAGTTTGTTGTAAATGATCGTGAGACGCCCCAAAATGGCCAAGGCCGGCCTTCCAAAGGTGCGCTATCCCGCAGAGCATCGGGAAGCACACAAGGTCGCTCCAATGGCCAAGTCTCTAAAAGCATTGAATTTTGATTTTGACAAATCTTCTCAATTCCATATCAAGCAAATATCTGTATCGCCTTTTATAATGTAACGTTTAGAGAAACCCAGTAATTTCAAGTACAGCTACTGTGGCACATTTAGTATCCGGGAATGTTTGGCATCGAAATAGCCGTCAAGAAAAGTTTTTCTTGAATCCAAGAACAAAACAAAAAAAAGATACGTGAAAACCTTTTCTTTTCAGTTGAGATCCGATAAGCATAATTGCAGATAATCAGCATGAGTAATGTTGTTTTCCACGGTGATTAGATAGCTTCCCAAGTTGTGGTGAGGAATAAGTTATTTTGCGACCGCCTTCTGATTTTTATTTACTGCCATACCTGACCGCTGCCCAGGAAAAAAGCCCGAAAAAAAAAGTTTCAGACGCAAATATCCACTCAATCAAACACATCAATCATCATGGGTGTAGGACGTCGCATGAAGAAGCAGGGGCCTCCGCCCCCGCTCGATGAATCGAGAATCACAATGCTGAAGAAGCGCAAGGCCGCTGCAGCTGAATCGACAGCTAAAACCGCTGATCTTAAGAAGCGCCGGAGAGGTGCCGACGAAGAAGAGGTTGTCGCCAAGAAGGCCGCCCCTAAGAAGGCCAAGGTCAATGGCGCTGCTGCTAAGGGCGCTGCAAAGGCTGAGCCGAAGAAGGAGACTTCCAGCAAGAAGAAGGCTGTCCCTGTCCCTATGTCGGACTCGGAAGATGAAGCTATGGAAGGCATGGAGGACGACGAATTCGACGATCTCGATGGAGTCAGCGACGGATCATTGGATAGCCAAGACGATGTTGTGGGACTTTCCGACCTCGAGAACGATGACGGTGCTGAAGATGACTCTGTTATGGACTCCGACGAAGAGAATTACACCCGTAAAGCCATGTTCTCCGACGACGAGGACATGTCCGACGCCGAGGAGAGGCTGACCGCCGCCAACATCGAAGGCCTTTCTCGGAAACTTGATGCTCAGAAAGAGTTGGAGGATGAGGAGGCCGCGCAGGAGTTGCAGGATGCTGCCATGCAGACCAACATCGCTGGCGATCGCCCCGATGTCTTCAACGACCAGGCTCAGGCCGGACTCGCACCGGATCTGCAGCTCCTCCGCCAGCGTATTACCGATACTATCCGCATTCTGGGTGACCTCAAGACTCTCGGCCAGGCCGACAAGTCCCGCGCCGACTACGTCGACCTCGTGCTCAACGATATCTGCACATACTACGGCTACACCCGTTACCTCGCCGAGAAGCTGTGGAACCTGTTCACCCCCATGGAGGCATTTGCTTTCTTCGAGGCCAACGAGACCCCCCGCCCTGTCGTCATCCGTACTAACACCCTGCGCACCAACCGTCGTTCTCTCGCCCAAGCCCTGATCAACCGTGGTGTTGTTCTTGAGCCCGTTGGCAAGTGGTCCAAGGTTGGCTTGCAGGTCTTCGAGTCTCCCGTTCCCCTTGGTGCCACCCCTGAGTACCTCGCTGGTCACTACATTCTCCAGGCCGCATCTTCTTTCCTTCCCGTCATGGCGCTCGCACCCCAGCCTAACGAGCGTGTTCTCGATATGGCCGCCGCCCCCGGTGGTAAGACTACATACATGTCTGCTTTAATGCGCAACACTGGTTGTGTCATCGCAAACGATGCCAGCAAGCCCCGTGCTAAAGGTTTGATTGGTAACATTCACCGTCTTGGCTGCAAGAACACCATTGTCACCAACCTTGACGGTCGTACCGGCTTCCCCAAAGCCATTGGTGGCTTTGACCGTGTCCTGCTCGATGCCCCTTGCACCGGTACCGGTGTCATCTCTAAGGACGCCGGTGTTAAGACCTCCAAGAACGAGCGCGATTTCCTGGCCATCCCTCACATGCAACGCCAGCTGCTGCTCGCCGCCATCGAGTCTGTTGACCACAACTCCAAGACTGGTGGATACATCGTCTACTCTACTTGCAGTGTCACCGTCGAAGAGAACGAGGCTGTCGTGCAGTACATCCTGCGCAAGTGCCCCAATGTCAAGATTGTCGACACTGGCCTGGGCGGCTTCGGTAGCCCCGGTTTCACCAGCTACATGGGCAAGAAATTCGATGCTAAGATGGCCCTTACCCGCCGTTACTTCCCTCACCGTGAGAACGTCGATGGTTTCTATGTCTGCAAGCTGAAGAAGACTGGTCCCACTCCCGTCACCAAGGCTGATGGCACCACATCCAAGGATCGTCACCAGCACAAGCGTACCAGCTCCCAGGGTGCCTCAACCGATGATGACGATGAGGTCATCGACAAGACACCCATCCGGGATGAGGAGGGCGAATTTGCTGATCTCGAGGGTGGTGCTTTCGGTCCTTTCGAGGCTGATGATGATTCGGAGCGTATTGAGCGCGCCGAGCGTAACCGCCTCCGTCGCAAGGGTCTCAACCCCAAGGGTGTTCTCAACAAGCCCAAACGGGTCAAGGGAGAGTCCAAGCCCAAGGCCGCTGAGTCGACCGAGGAGCCCAAGGAGGAGGAGCAGAAGCCAGAGGCCAAGAAGTCCAAGTCTCCCAAGAAGACTGAGTCCGAGTCCGAGAAGAAGCCTGAGGCCGCTAAGAAGGCTGAATCCAAGAAGACCGAGGCCAAGAAGGCCGAGTCTAAGAAGGCCGAGAAGTCTCCCAAGTCTCCTAAGGGCGAGAATAAGCAATCGGTTGTGCAGGGAAAGCTGAAGGAGAAGAAGCCCAAGAAGGCATTTAAATGATCTGTTTGACACCCGAGCATTTATTGTGTATCTATAGCTCTGGCATTGCCAAGTTTGAAAAGCATCTTCATTTGTGGGTGGACGGCGCACTGGACATATACCTTGTTTTTAATGTTTCAACTCAATGTCAAAAAATGATTCAGCGTTAAATGAAATCCAAATTGTAGTTTCTATCTTCACGAGGTGCGCATGATGCAAAGCTTGAAAAATGTGAAAAAGAGAGAAAGAAAAAAATGTAAATGTCGCAAAGCCGTATGTATAACCTCCTCCATCCAACCCCCGCTAGAAACCAAAGAATGACGATCCCATAAGGGCCCAAAGTACAGTATATAATAGGCATAAATCACAAAGAAAAGGGCCAAGAATGTTCAAAACTCCACCGTGCTGGACAAATCATGTCCTATAAATCTTGATAACGCTCTTAATAGTCTTCCGACAAATCGGGCAAAGGTCAACCTGCTTAGCACATGTCACGCAAGAGCAGACATGGCCACAGTCGATGAAGACAGCATCCTGTTCTTCAGAATAACATATCTGACAAAGATCCGCTTCCTCATCAGCGACTTCCCAGTAGCTGATACCCTTGCCGTACTTCTTGCCATCTTTATAGCCACCAACATACGAGTTGCCGGTCTTCTTCTCAACGTATGTTCCCTGTCCATGGCGAACATCTTCGACCCAGTCGCCGTCGTATGTATCGCCAGTTGGGTACTCCATCTTTCCTTGGCCGTGACGGCGACCGAAGATGAAGTCGCCTTCGTAGACTGTTCCACTGCCGGAAAGGTGTTTGCCGCGTCCGTGGTAGTAGCCCTTTAGGAACTCGCCACTGTAGAAGTCACTTGTGAATGTGGCTTCGATGGTCTTGGTACCGGTGAATCCTTGAACAGGGTGGTTGCGGGATTCGGCCCAGAGGTACTGAACTAGACGATCTGGGCTGGAGAAGAGACCGGATAGCCCGAGTTGGGAACGTTTGTCCTTGGTCAACTTGTCCCCAACAATGATGCAGGATCCGTGGGGGACGACGACGTCCAAAAAGTTCTCGGCTGGGGATACTGTTGTGACAGTTGTCCCATCCACGCGCTTCCACATGAGGAAGTCCTGTCGGATTGTCCGCTTCAGGTGTTTCCGAATGGATGCCTTGACGTTTGCCTCGAGCTTCGAGAAAAACGAGCCAACTGTGCGGAGGACCTGATTGTCCTCATCGAAGACTTGGATGAAGTAATAAGCATGGCCGACGGGGAGGCTGACTTCAGTCTCTATCGGTACAACCACAGAGGACTCCGCAGGAGCAGGAACAGGAGCAGCGGGCTGAGGAGCTGGTGAGTTGACATCGGGAGCTGCCGCAATAGCCAGAATAGCATCGTGTTCAGCTCGCTCGTGAGCCATTGCATCAGTTTCAGGGGACGAGGTTGCCAGGGGTGGTAGGGAGCTCTCAACAGGGCTCGCATCACCTCTGGATGAGCTAGCAATCGCGTCTCCATTGTTGACCAAAGGCAGCGAACTGCTGCTTTCAGAACCTAGTTGCTCAACTATGGACTCTTCTAGCTTGTCCTCGGTAGTGGTAGCCGAAGGAGGATCGGGGATAGCAAATAATTTCGCATCATCTAAATAGTGGCAGTTAGGAAATATATTCTTTGTAATCAACGCGATTGTTCGTTACTTACCCTCTGAGATTGCCTCCATCCAGAATCGCATAGTGCCTGCAGAAGCATCCAATGGAGCGTTCAGATCGGTGATATGTTCAAAAGCTAGAGTAGATCCGCACTGAGCACGAGTGTGGCCAATGTGCCACAAACGAACCCGTTCGGCTCCAATAACCTCCTCACCGGCTGATTTCCAATGAGCAATCTTCTTGCGCAGTTCGGCCAAGCGAGACGAACTAGGCAGAGTCATATACATAACCCCATTGTTGGCCTTAGCACTCGACATGAGATCGTATGTGTCGAAGAGACTATCCAGGTGATCGTATTCGGGCAGAGAATACACCTCAACCTGAACTTCCCCTTTCGATGACTTGTCATTGACATCGGAACTGGGGCTGTACACGCCCGTCTCGTAGTACTCCTTCAAACTGTTCGGCACCTCCCACGGTCCCTGGGGACCAGGCAGAAGCTCTGAGACCATGTCACTACGGACGTACATTGCAACAACCGGGACGTCATGGCCCTTCTTGTGGTCCACGGTCTGGGACGGATCAAGACCAAGGTGAGCGCCCATGGCAGTCTTCTGCGTCAAGCATTCTACGCGGTTGTCACTGCCATCGTCGAATGCCAACCACTTGGTCCCTGGACCAGCAGGGCGAAGGATACTGAAGAACTTGCTGGAAGTGCGACGGCCGCGGTGGACAACGTAACCGTAGAGGACGTACTTGCTGCCCTGGCCATCGACGACCCACGGTGTAAGATCCAACTCCTCATCTAGATCCACCTTGCTGAAGTTCAATTGCCAGCGCATGGTCTTATCAAGGGTCTGGCGGCAAAATTCCACGTGCAGGATCGGAGGAAGTGACCAACGACCAGGCTTGGCATCCAAGTAGCTCTTCATAGCTTCTCTAGTGGATTTGACCTGATCGGACTGCACACAGATGCGAGAATTGAAATCAGTAGGCAAAGTGTTGACAGTGCCTGCAACATCCGTGGCAGACAGAAAATTGGGCAACGGGCTATCAAACAACTTAGCAAATTCCTTGCCAGCATCTGTGCCCGCAAGTTCCAACTCCAAGGTACGACGCAGTCGCTCCCAGAACTCCGACACATCACCTGAGAACTCACGCAGGTTGCGCAAGGTAGAGGTGATGCCGTCGGTATCCACATATTGGAGCGACTTGGTGCGACACCGTAGCTGCCACAACAATTTCTGCATAGCATCGCACAAGGGCTTTGGCTTTGCATCGCAGTTTGTGAGATGTTCCAGGACATCAACACTTTGGATGATCTTGCAGAAGGGTGCAATGTGCAGCCAGGACGCAAGACCCGCGACCTCGGCGCTGTGGTTGATGACCGAGTCTCCGAGTGGCCGGTAGCCAGTCAATGCAAGACTGTCCCAAGTTGGCTCAGAGTCACTGGGATGCCACCACAAGGACTTGGTTGGGTCATCAATCACACGAATATAAGCATCAAATGCCAGTGTATCGTTGTTGAGTAGAGCGCGGTGCTGGCCACGCCGACGGCTGTGAATCTGATCCCATGGTCCATGGAAGTATGTCCAGCCCCAATCCAGATTGTTTGGGTTGAATTGATGGCACGAAGATTGCATCCATCCCGTTCTTGGCTCATCGGGGTTGTAAACGATGACACCAATCTGTGCCGATACCCGCCACGGGTCGGGGGATGGGTCCGTACTTCCCTGGCGCGCAGATGCCGCAGCAGGATACCGCAATTTAAAATCATTTAACCATGCCGCCGAGTCGGTTGTGGCAGGTGTCTGCAAGTATGCATCGGGTGAGGTCTCGTTGAGGTTGGTACCAGGTTCACCTCGACGGATAGTAAATTCAGTTGCAGGAAGCTCTTCATCAGGGCTCGGCATTGTAGGCGAGCACTCGAGGTAAATACTCAGCGAACCCACATTGTTGCCGCGGGGGAAGAACTTGATTCGCCACCAATATCCACCAATGAAAGCCGGCGGAGAGCGCATAACCTTTGCACGATTGGGGGCCTCGGGTGTGCCTCGCACGCCTTTGAACTTCCATGTCAGACGGGCTTTCTCTCTAGGCTTGTATTCCGGATCATCCAAGTCCCGAAAGAAATTGCTTTCCCAGTATGTGTCTACCAACTAGTGTTAGTAAACCTGAACCTTCCTCGGGACTTCTCCTTCTCCCTAGGGTTCGGAATTGACACCTACGGTCACAAGCACTGTAGTCCGCTTCGGCACCGTCGATCTCCTTCAATTCCTCCTCGTCTGGTGTGGATGTATCCTCTTGAAGTTCGGCCCAGTAGGCATGCTCGGTCTCCTCGGTCTCTCTTGTAGACGGCGGCGTCGGAGCCCGGAGACTTGGCTCTGAATCGGGTTGGGGTGGCACAGAGTCGGATGTAGAACTCGGCACAAGATTGGGTTCCGAGACGTTGGCCGGGGATAGAGATCCGACATCGCTGTCAGTCCCTGACTCATTGGGCCGTAAATTGGGGGAGTCCCGAGAGGAATCCATTTCGCGAGACATTATCAATAAACCAACAAGATGGGATAAAGACTGGTCAAAGCAAGCAATTCATCCAGATTCCAATTGGAGTTGAAAAACACTGGTTTGTAACGCTCTTTCTATTTTTCGATTTCTCTCTGTGTGTAACGAATGGCGAGAGATAAGCCTTATCGGTGGCAACGGGAATTGACCAGATAAAGAAAGACAGTGTATATGCGAGTAGAGTAGAGAATGTGAAAAGAGAGAAGATGCAGAAAGAGCGATGGGATTAGAGAAAATGAAAAGAAAGACAAAAAAAGGAAGTAAGAAAGCGATAAGAAGTCCGGGGGATTCGCGGAATTCGGCCAACAAGTGGGGAGAGTCAAACTCGGGTGGATAAGCCACGCGGTGATTTCTATCTTCGGTTCCCTTGCTGAGACTAATAGTTTCTCATGGTCATTCACCCCCCCCTCATCATTGGTTTTCAAGATCATTTGGTTCTTTTTTTTTTTTCTCTTTTCCCTTTTATTTCATGGCTATCGTGTTTATTGAACAGAGTTATCTGACACAAATCGCGGTGAGGCCCCCCTCTTGATCGGCAGTGGATCCGACCCAAAGGCTCCACTTCAGGGCAGCCAACGGATCCCAACCTTAAATACTGCGGGTATTCTTTTTGGAGCGAATTTTCTATCCTTTGCCACTCCGATCGGCTACCAGTTTTTATGCATGTTGCCACTGTGAATCTCTCTGGTTGTGAAACATGTTTTCTCCAACATTTGTGGAGACTTTTGGGACTGGACATGGAGAAGCAGCCGGAGACATGCTGACAGGCTGCATCACGATGGTCGTGGGTCGTCAGACTTGGTCAGAATCAATTCAGCGCGGGGTTGACCATGTCTGGTGCCTTTAGAAACACCCAAATTTATTAATATAAGAAGGGTTCATGCCAGGGAAATTTATCAGCAGGTCACCCCTGCTGGGAGGCGAGTGGACCAGGGTTCACTCTGATTGGTGATTCTCGTCCGCGGACACGGGACCCTGCATTTGTGTGCGGCAAACTATCGGTACGCAGGCGCCCTCAATTTTGTGCTGGGGCTGCGCGTGCAAACGAGGCCGCAACGATAAGTGGGAATGCCACGGTGGCCTCGGCGTAGACTTTGACGGCGTGGGCATCGCTTTTGATTTTTCCCCAGCTCACGGCTTCGTCAGGCCGGGCACCCGCATCACTGCCGTCGAATTCCTGGGCAGTATTGACGTACACGGCGTGTTCGGCACCGTTCCGCATCAGACACGCGTTAGCAATGTGATGTTTAACCACACCGCCGCCTAAAATAATCATACCCGCCCGGGCGGCCCGCACAGCCATAGTGTTGATGCGGCGCACATCTTCAACAATATCCACCCGGATTTGCTGTGGTGACGATTTGAAGGTGTGGAAGTAGAGCATGTCTCCGAGCGATCCGTCAGTCAGGGCAGGGCAGAAGATGGGTATCTTATTGCGGGCGGCCCAGTACAGCACCGAGTCCTTATTGTTAATTTCCAGGCCCAGCCGCTCGGTAATGCGGCTTGGAGTCCAGTGGAGCTCGTCTTCTACATCCCCAGTCTGCTGCGCCTTCCGCTTGGCTGCCTCTTGCTCCTCTAGCATACGATCCAAAATGGGGACCAACCAATCTTCAAAGGCACAGTAGTTGTTGTTCGGCACCACCAAGTTGCCAATGCGATTGAGGCCCTTGGCACGTAGTCCGGCACCTGGGGTAGCGAAAGCGCCCATATAAGTGGGAGCCAAACATTTAATCAGGTCCTCCTCTACACCACCGGCGGTAGTGACGATGGCCGACACATGATTATGCTTGACGAGGTAGCGGAGAGTATCACGTAGACCAGAGGAGATTAAATTCGAGGTATATCCGAGGAAAATAGTAGTCTTTGCACCGGTTTCCGGGTCACGGAAGGCACGCTAACACAATAAATATGTCAGAACCGAAAGAAATCATGGAGGTGAAGTACCTACCATCTCATTGATGATGCGGGCAGCCTCGGCAACCGCGCTGCCCTGGAAGCCCATGTTGGTCATGTTATCGACCATTTCTGCCACAGTGATATCCCGACCCTGAAATTTATCGAAGTCGACTCCGCTCACTTGTTGTGTTCCTTCGGGAACAGGTTGAGATTCCACCAGGACCGCATTGCTTGCGGAGGTGGGGGGTGCGGCGTTGGGCTGGCTCATGATGTTTTCTGAAAGGTTGTTTGAAGGCTTTTGTAGGGCAAAAGAGATACAAATGGCTAGATTGAGGTCTAGGAAAAGATTGTATATTGATCCAGCACCTTGACAATGATTCTGTTCAAGTGTGCATGTAGTGGGCTGTTATTGTATCTGCCGATAAATTCTTTTTTTTTTTTTGGCGGGGAACCATTATCGTCCCGAGTAGACACCTAAGGCAAATATGGCCTAAGGCATCACTAGGATAGGCCATTCACACATCTCTCAAAACAGGGCTTGTAATGTCAAACATGCAAATTTAAATGCAACAAATTAATGACAAGCCCCTAGAAAATCCAAAGTGCAGTAAATCTTGAGGCTACACTGGAAATCTTGACTTGAAGGTGATCGCCTGATTCGCCATGAACCCCCTGTCGTTTCATGTCGATCTGCGGCGTTTCGGGCCCAGCACCAGCTAGCACCTTCTTCCTGTGGCGTCCAGCTGTATCTACCTAGCATTGTGGACGTCATGCAATGATACGCATGTTCGAATACTGAGTATTTCGATTACACTCCAATGTTATTAGTCGCTAACTCTAGCAATGGAAAGAGTGTTGATCATTAATCGAAATTGAGTTCGCTTGAGCTGTCTGTGGCTAGTTCATTAATGGCGGCTCCACAGTGTGCACGGGCACTCTTCATTCCTTTGCGATTCTCGAATCCTTTACCGACGGCGATGACTGCTTTGCATGGGCCAACTTATGTCCGAGGCTATGACCTGCAGGAATCAAACTCCTGCCGGCGTGAATAAAGCTGATACTTCCCACCATCCTTGCCAGATCTTGAAAATGTCTGCACGATCGGATCGAATAGTTCCTCGTGGTGGTCCGTGCTTTGTCACGTGCCACAAGCCCCCCAAAGTCGGGTCCAGGTGCGGGTTCTGGATTCTTCATTCCCGGGACCCTGTTTCGCCTTCATACAACCCTTCCCTCGACTGCTTTCCAGGTCATCTCATGGTAGCATGACCTGGTAATGTCGTCTAGATTCCCCCCATCGTCCGGGTTTAATTCCCGCGACCGTTCCCCCCGCTTCGGGGACCGTCGTACGGCTGCCGGTCCCCGTGGCCCTGACGACGGCAACGTTCCATTCGGCAGGGAGCCTCCAAGTGCCCCGCGCGCTCTACGTGGCCTGGTTGATTCGCCTCGAGGTCATTTCGGTGGACGAGGTCGTGGATATGGCCGAGGTGAATTCCGAGACCGAGATCGAGACATACGTGACCGGGACCGCGATCGCGAATTTCGAGACCGCGATGCGCCGCCATTCCGTCGTGACATGGACCGTGACTGGGGTCGCCGCGACCGCGACTTTGATCCCCGGGATAACCGCATAGGCTTCGGACGTGGCCGGTCCAGATCCCCGGCACGCGACTTTCGTGATGCGAGAGAACCCCCCAGCCGCGATTTCGACGTGGTTCGTATGCGCCGTAGCTCCAGAGACAGCATTTTGTCCGCATCTTCTGGTGGCCCAGATGGTCCACCGTCCAATGGAGGTCACCCCCGAGGTGGCTCTATGCGTGGCCGAGGAAGAGGGGACTGGGAAGGTGGTCGCGGCCGAGGGCGCCCATCGTTCTTCGATGACCGTGAACAATTTCGCCGAAGAAGTCGATCTCGTGATACATGGAGAGACCGCGGCAGAGATCGTATGATGGATCGGGACCGTGATCGTGATAGAGACATGAACATGGACCGAGATCACCCTCCTCTAGACCGCCCTCCAATGGACCGACCTCCTCTTGATAGACCTCTTGATCGCCCACCTCTTGATCGTCCATCTCTTGATCGTCCATCTCTTGATCGTCCACCTCTTGATCGTCCACCTCTTGATCGTCCGTCCATGGATCGTCCTATCATGGACCACCCTATGCTGGATCGCGCTCTCTCAGACCGTCCTCCTTTGGACCGCAATCGCGGATTGGATCGAGACCGTGACATCATGCGAGACCGTGAACGTGAACGTAATATGGATCGACGCGAACGTTTTGATCGGCGTGAAGATTGGCAGATGCGTCGACCAGATCGAGAGGATCGCGACCGTTCTGTCGAGCCATGGAAAAGAGAGCATCCCCCAAACCGTGCAGACGGCCGTATCGGCTCAATTGCTCATGGGGGCTCTTCATTCATAGGCGCGCCTGCTTCGGAGCGTATGCCTGATTTAGGTCCTATAGATCAGGCTCGCAAACCATCCATCATTTCTAATGTCAGCGGACATGAAGCTAGACGCGACAGTGATCGATCTGAAATTCCTCCCCTCCGCTCTGAACCTCCTAAGGATTTAGGACCAATCAATCAGCACTCACCCCCCCCATCAGCACCACAGGTCCCCGCATTTGGCTCTGTGGCTGCTCCAATACCATCAGTACCACCCGTGAAAGGACCATCCGAAGGTCGTACTTTAAGCGATGCGTCGGTTCAGGCCGAGAAGCCTCAGAATGAAAAGCCTAAACCGATATCGCAGGCTCCAACAGCCCCTAAAGCAGAACGAACTGATTCAACAGCACAATCTTCAGATATTTTAAGCCAGTTCTCTCACAACCGCCCACCCCAAGAAGATCAGAGGGCATTTTCGCAAATACCAGACCGATCTCCGCCGACTGCACCGGCTGCAATGGCAAAGCGGGATTCATTGAATGGCCAGATAGAGTCGCAAGGAGCACCGAAATCAAACACCGCATCTACCTCACCCACCATCTCTCGCTTGCCCGCGCCGCCGCGCTCACTTTCACGTGATCCGTCAATTTCTCCACGAATGCAGCCATCCAACATACCTACCGGCCCTCGAGGATATCCGCGATCAGGCTCCTCACCGCGGGGAGGCAGTAAAGGAAACAAGCCATGGGCTCGTCCTGGGTACAGTCGTGCACCATCTGTATCCGCCGCTCCACCAAAGAAGGAATCCGACGAGCAAGAGTTCATGCGTCCACCCATTGAAAAATCACCAGAGGAGAATCGGCGGACATTTGCAGGTCTAAGGGATGATCCTCAGAAAGAAGCAACTATTCCTGCTGAATCCATTCATGCTACATCTCCAAGCTCCCCGTCTATGAAACTTACCATCCGCAGCAGCCCGCCACCGATAGCAATGATTCAGTCCCCGCCTAAGGGGGATGAGCAGGCGCGAAAGCTAGAGCACAGGCCGGAGAGGCCTGATCAAAAGGCTGAACAAATCAAAACGCCAGAGCAGAAGCCCGAGCCGGCTGCGGGTCCAGAAGTAGAGTCGAAGCAACAGCACCAGCTGGAGCGGATATCAAATTTTGAATCAAACAATCAACATCACCTGGCACAGAAATCGCATCAAGTGCCTCCAGAGCAGGAAGAAAAGCAGCCCGTTTTACAAGACCGGCCAAAGCCGGAACAGGAGCCAAAACAGCACAATGAGTCTGAACCAGCAGGAAAAAGCCAAACGTCTCTTATCCCTGGTTTTGCACAGTCCAGTGATGAAGATGAGGAGAACGAAGTCTTCAGTCATGAATATTTGGAAGAACGGAAGCGCAGTTTTGAAAGGGACATGGAACTTCTTCGAGCCGAGATACCATCTTCTCCTCTGGAAGATCCCCATATTGTCTCTCTCCTTCTGAGAATTCAATTACTGGGTAAAATTGCCCAGGAAGAGACGGCAGACCCAGCCCCAGCAGAACCCGTTCCCTCTGTTGAGGAAGATGCGGCGCCTCCCGTGTCGGATGAGGAGCGAGTCGTGACGTTTGCTCCAACCGCAGCTGAAGGCTCAGTTGAGCCGGCTCCTCAAGCTGCCATCCAATCCGCTGTACCGCATCCTGAAATCACCGTTGATGGCCTGCCTTTCTTGAACGATGGCCCCCCAACTCCACTCTCTGATATGGAAATATGCCAAGACGATTCCGCCAAAGCACAGCTCAAAGAGGTGTTTCTTAACGAGCTCTCTAAGCAACAAAAGGAGATTGCGAAGAAAAATGCTGCCCTCAGAGCAGAATACATGGCTTATTACAAGCCTTGGCGGTTGAATGTTTGGGAGCTAGATCGTCTCAAGAATAAAAAGCCTTTGACTCCTGGCCCGGCCTCTCCACCGCCATCTACAGTCCCTGTTACACCAACTGTGATGCCGGAGGGTCGAGAAGGTCGACGATACAAGGGCAATAGCGAGTTGGATTTTCTCAATGCTTTGAAGGCATCCGAGATCTCTGCACAGGAGGAGTTGGAGCGACGCAAAACAGAAATGGTCACCGCTCGCCCTGACTTGTCCCGCGAAGCCATAATTCCAGAAATGCTGGAGCCACGAGAAGCGAAAGCCCGGATCTACAAGGATGTTAACAATGCCGTGGAAACCGATGCTGCCATGGATGTATTTGGCTTCCTACCACCACCAAACGACTTTACTAAGGAAGAGCACACAATGTTCACAGATGCTTTCATGGCGTATCCTAAAAAATGGGGCAAGATCGCTGAGGCCTTGCCTGGTCGAGATTTCCAGCAGTGCATTGTCCACTATTATCTTACGAAAGAAGAGATCAAGTACAAGGCAAAGCTCAACAAGCGGTGGAGCAAGCGAGGAAAGAACAAGACTAGGTCCGCTCGGCCTAAATCCAATGCGCTTATTGCCGATTTGGGTGTGGTCAAGCCTGACTTCGACGGGGAAGAGGAGCTTCCAGCTGTTACTGATACCGGACGTCCTCGACGCGCTGCTGCTCCAACCTTCGGTGATTCTAATGATGGTCAAAGTGCGAAGGAATCTGAGCCGATTGAAAAGCCTGCGTCCCGACGTGGTGGCCGACTTGGTGGTGCTCGTGCCCCAAAGCGCAATAAGACAACCGAGAAGGAACAGAGAACTCAAGGGCCACCACCGCCGCCACCGCCGCCTCCGCCGCCGCCGCAACAAAGCAATACTCCTCTCGCTTCTATTCCAAAAACGGAATTTGGTTTGGATGGCATGGTGGACCCTGTTATGCCTTCAGATCGAGAGATGAGCGAGAGAGAGGCCCAGATCCCTGCCTCTCGACCCAGAGCTGGACGTGGAAGAGCAAAGGAGGGCGTGTATGTCTTTGAATCTACAGAGACTGATCCAGCTATGATTCCCAAACAGCTGGAAACAGGATATGGATCCTTGCAACCGACAAGTTACTGGTCTGTTCCTGAGCAACGCGATTTCCCTCGATTGCTTGCACACTTCGGTCGTGATTTTGAAGGCATATCCAATTTCATGAAGACGAAGACAACGGTGATGGTAAGAATTTGTGCATAAGACCCAGGATCATGAGTTCCAGCTGATGTGATCGATACAGGTAAAAAATTACTACCAGCGCCGACTCGACTCAGGACAGAAAGACTTCGAGGAGCTCCTGTTGATTGCGGAGGATAAGAAAACTCGCGGCGAGCCAACTGGGCCTCTCCCTGTACCTAGCGTTGCTCCTAAGCGACGTTATGAGGCAACCCCGTCCACCATTGTTCCTCGTCCTCTTGCTCCTCATGGCGATCTGATGGCGGAGGCGGATGAAATGCGATTTTCCTCCAAAGGCAAGCCCCTTGCCATGTCTCCCCAGCCAATGCCAATCCATGGCCGCCCTCTGTCCGAGAACGAGCGAGGCCCTAATCGCTATCCAACATTGGCACAGGCATCTACTGCGGGACCAGTGCCCGCGGCTGCGACGAGCCTTGGTGACGAGACTCGTGCAATGCGAGGACATCCAAATCGGATGTCGGGCCCACGATTAGGATACTTCACCGAGGATCGTCGGGATTCTTCAATGCTACCTCACTCGAGCTCACGCGGCCAGGAACTGCAAATGCCGTCACGTCATACTCCATCAGCATCTGTCCCCTCAGAATTGGCGCGAATGGATCCTTTGTCCGGGCAGGCCTACATGTCTGCCCAGGCCCCTTCCATTCTCGCCCCTACTCATTCACGCCATACCAGCCTCACCCAACCCCCTGGCTCGCCAACACAATTACCCAGACCCGAGCTTGACATATCTTCTGTTCACCGTGATCCCTTCGGACAACGACAGTACTACTCGCTTTCAGGTCAGCCTGGGGGACTTCAGTCACCGCGCCCAGTTTTGTCTCCCACTAAAGATGTTCCTCGGATGAGTGGTACCCCGGCGCCTGATTCCAAGGTGCCTGCTAAGCGCTCCAATATCATGAGTATTCTCAATAACGAGCCAGAGGAGCCTCAGCCTCGGAAGCGATTCGCAAGTGAAGCTCCATCTGCGCCTGTTTCTGCGGCTTCGGCTCCACGTTCTCTTTACCAAGGCATGGGTGCGAGTCGTGTAGATGAGACTCCAATGTCAAGTGTGACGACGAACTCTAGTTACGGGCAGCCAAGCCAGTATCAAACTTCATCCCGTGGCTATCAGGAATACTCTACTTATGGACCCCCTCCTGGTAGCTCAGGAACATCGGCAACCAGCGACTGGATGGCGCGTTTCGATCCTCGGGCTCAGCAGGCAGGCTCGCAATCACAACCGCCACCCCCTTCACAGTCGAGTAGTCGTCCAACCGGATCGCTGGTCTCCCAGAATCAATATCCACACTATGCTACCACCCCGTCCCAGTCGACCGGTCAGTTAAGCAATATTACGGTCCCGTCCCCCGCGCCAACGCCTCCACCAGGTTCTCAGCGACCTGCTTATCCCAATGTGTTTTCTCAACCATCGGCTGGCCCAGGACATGCGTCATCGAGTTCTCGCGACTTGACTTCCCAAAATCAAACCTACCGACCTGTATCTCCATCTTCAAGGGCAAGCAGTGTCGCTTTTGGCTCCAGTCGGGATCCTCCTACCCCAGGTCAGCCATCGGCAAGCTTGTATGGTATGCCACCCCGTCCGTCTGGCGCACAATCATCGTATTCTCCTGCCACACCATCTACAACGGCCTCTGCGCAACCACTTGGTCAAAGCTATCAACATGTCCAGACCTTGATGAATGGAGCACACCGCTCCACCCCTGTGGGCTTGACTGGTGGTCCTCCGGCGTATGGACATAGCACTCCTCCCCCACAGGGTCAAAATGGCCGATCGATGCCATCACTCTCGGGCCTTGCACGATCGTATACTCCGCCATCAGGAATGCATCCTTCGATGAGCGGCAGCAGTATGGGCTATGCGCCCCCTCAACCGTCGGCTGCGGGAACAATGCAGCCTCTTCACCAACGGCCTGCAGGACCAGGTTCGCTGGGCGAACCGACATCTACACCAACTCATCATCGTGTCTACAGTCAGGGCTCGATGCAAGGTGGAATACCACCATTGCACCCACCATCGCAACCACCTCGCTAAATTAACGCTTTCTCTGCCGAGCCTGTCACAATTTGCAAATATCATCGTTACATTTAGGGTTCGATGCAAGGTGGAGGGAGCACCACCATTGCATCCACCATTTCAAACTCCTCACCTCATTTCCAATTTTTTCTCGCTTTCTTTGCCGAGCCACTCACAATTTCCTAATATTCTTCAATATCAAGTCGACACGAGGAACTTCTTGCTATGTATTTGAACACGTGGAACGCATAGGACTCTGGTTTGTACATTAGGGGCGTCTTTTCTTTTTTTGTTCTACCACGTTTTGGCCACGACCGCGGAGGCGAGTTCTCATTTGTTTTCCGTAACATGTACAGTGTACTGAATGACTTGATGTATGAATTATAACAACTTTTATTCCACTATCCTACCTCAAAGTAGCCGAAAAGATAATAGCCGTTTCTCCCATACAAATAACACCAAGGTCACCGATCCAGCTGGTTCATGTGGCTTGGGAGGTTCCACTCGTCATAGTCCAGATGGACAAAGGCACGATCCACGGTCGGTACACTCTCTAAGATGTATTGCAGGCTCTCTCCCACATCATGGCTATCCCGAAGGCTAGTCCGCTCATCGACAACCAAGTCTACCTCGACATTGAGCTTGTCACCAGCGTAGTAAGCCTTGAGATCCTGAACCTTTTGGATAACCCGCGAGAAACGCATAGTCATGTACAGCAGAATACTGTGATCAGTAGCGGAGGCAGCTGCACCCGTTAAACGGCGAATGTACTCGCCGGCCGTCTCGCCCCAATTCCACATGATATAGACGGAGAGGAAAACACCTCCTAGGGAATCCAGGTACCAAAGGTGTGCAAATGCTCCAACTGTAATCATGCATTAGTATAGTTCCAAGAATGCAGACTCACGGGAATGGAATGAACGTACTCAACGGGAAGATAATACTAAACGTATTGAAGATGACATCCGTCATGGCATCCTGTGCAAGCACTTGTACACTTGGGCTAGGAATAAGTCGACACCAAATCCAACAAAGCAACTTGATGACAACCGTCGCAGCCATAAGTGAAATAGACGGTATCGAAAGCTCCACGACAGCATGATCCTCCCCCATCAACCGATTGACAGACGACAGCGCAACCTGAAAGAAAGACGTAACCATGATGACAGAGAAAACCAACACACTCAACGGCTCCAGTCGACGACGACTGATTGGGTATCGATTCCGATCCTGTCGCTGGATAAGGGTCATCGTAATCCAGATGATGACCGTGCTGAGAAAATCCAGTACTCCATCCACAAGGCCTGCTAGGACGGACATGGAGCTTGTCAAAGCCATGATACCAATCTTGGAACCGAGGAGAATGACATTTGCCGCGAAGTTGACGCGGATGGCTAGGTTGATTAGTTTCTCCTCCTTTTCTGGCGACATGGCTCCGTGGGACTCGAGGTCCTGTATGGAGTGGTGGGTGGATGGTTCCTCTGACGGTGGTGAAAGCAACGGCGCCGTTTCATCGGGGATACGGTATAGATTGTGGGGCGTGCGCTTGATTCTGGAACCCTTCGACGGTTGACTACGTTGATCGGGGGTGATGTCTGTTTGGAGAGTATCCTGTTCTGCTGGCGCATGGTGGTGACATCCATTGTAGTCTTCGATCAGGTTATGTGGGAGAGAAGAGTCCAGTAGGCGATCGATGTAAAGATATTGGGAGATCAACACATTGTTGTTTTCGTAGTACTCTCGTCTGCAAAATGAATAAGCATTACATCACGGGAGTGCATGATGCATCAAAGAGGTTCAAATTTACAGTGGTCTTCGTAGACCCTTTAATGACTCGGGCGACCGATAGTAGCGTTGCCTGGGCGCATGGAAGCGGTTAGGTAAGGGACATTCACCGGAAGCTTGGCTCGTGCGACGCACCATTCATATCGGGCATTTTTGTGTCCAATGAGCAAGGGGCCTCGGCGAACTGATCCTGGTGGTATGGATTCTTCGCTGGGGTCTTGTAGAGCTGGGCTGGATGTGCGACTAGGCAAGAAGGTCAAGATGCGCTGACCGCGGGTCGTAAGGATATCGCGGTCCGGTTCTAGACTGGGGCGCCGCGGTAGTAGGACCTTGGGCGAATCAGATGGGGAGGATAATGGAAGGAAAGAAGTATGCGAGCTCATTCTGAATCATATGAGCTACCTTTGTCCTTGCCGCAGTGTTGTTTGAAGCTTGGTGGACGGTTTATGAGATCGTCAACCGTGGTGACGGCAGCTCCGTCCGGTCCCTGGATGCCTGATATATCGGGCATTAATTTTAACTAATCTTACTTTCTTGACTCGAATGCTCTTGACGATAGTAAGATGGCCATGTCAGATACTGCAATTTTTGTAAAATATACTGGCAAAAGCCTTGGGCTGTAACTAGTATCGATCTAACGAATGATACCAGTCATGTGCAATGAATTCAAGCCTCCGCCCTAAAGGGGCATAGC
The DNA here is from genome assembly GCF_028827895.1 of Penicillium longicatenatum. Taxonomy (NCBI): domain Eukaryota; kingdom Fungi; phylum Ascomycota; class Eurotiomycetes; order Eurotiales; family Aspergillaceae; genus Penicillium; species Penicillium longicatenatum. The sequence continues at coordinate 972,998 of NW_026643120.1, read as the reverse complement.
GCCTAGAACCTTGAGGCTGATGTTTACATATTCATTTTCTGCATATGGCTACGCCGACGTCCTGCCAAGCTACACCATGCAAGATCCAGAAATCGCATTTATCTCCGGTCCCATCAATACTGGGCCACAAGAGGAGTACTTCAGCCATTATATCCCACGCATAGACCAGGCAATCTCTCGTGGGGACAGCTTTGTTATTGGCCCCATCCCAACCGGAATCGACGCAGATGCCCTATCTTATCTCCTTGCATACCCTATACAAGCCACCCGAATCACCATATGTGTGACCCCCGCCGAGGACGGTATGTGGGGTGATCGGTTTCGCGCATCCGGAGTCAATGTGCAGGTTGTGGATGGTCAGATGAGTCGCGAGCGGGACGCGATCATGACTAGCATCAGTACCTATGATATCCTACGCGTGCGCACCAAAGCAGAAGCAAGAGAATTTTATGGTTGCTTTTGGCGGGATGGGCATGTGACAAATACAGAACGCAACTGGAAGCGTCGCAGGGGAATTGCAGAGGATGTGACTGTAGATGCGAAGGAGATAAATCAATCTATGGGGATGATATGCACGGATGAAGAACCCGATGCTCCTAGTCCAGGGTGTTTGAGTATCCTTTCCAGATTTTGGCGTTGATTGTGTTAATAGGAGTTCATCGGGGTGTCTATATAACGTTGGAGCCACATTATTCCCATGTGCAGGCATATCTTGCCCTCCACACTCTATGGCCTGATGTATAGATGGTCCTTTTTGTAGGGCCGAGGTCATCCTGCATATGCCCCAGTCGTGGCCGGGTGGTTTAGTGGTGACCTCCCTGGCTGGTACTGAAGAAACGTCTAGCGGTGGGGGCCCCGCTCACGTTTATCACAAGGTATCGCCGGTTCGAATCCGGCAGCCACCGAACCCTTAATCCTCGGACTAAGGTTGACCACGGAGGAGGAAGGGGTTGGACTGGATTACACGCCCAGTGCCAGGGGAGAGATAGGGGGCATATGGAGCAAAGTTCTCATTCATTGCCTTCCCTCTCGCTGTCTCTATACGCAGCTTAGTTAGAAGTTTCTCTGAAGGTTTGTGAAACTTTCCCTTCAGAGACCATTTTGCCTATGCATGGCGAGGCAAAGTCTACGCGGCAGGTGGGGTATAATACAATTTTCGAACTTCTACGGTCTCCTAAGCGAGGATGTACCGCCTGTATCTAGTCGTCTCCGAAGTCTACATAGCGCCCGAAAAACTGTGGAAGCTGCATTAGACTATAATAGAACTATCATCATCATCATTATGCCCCAGTCTCGGTTTCATTAATACAGGCATATTTCGGCCCGACTCGATATACATAATAAATTAACGTGTTTATCTGAATCTCGGAACCGGAATTTCAGATGGTGAGTAGCTTAACGTGTCTCCACCGCGGGACTTGCGGAATGATCAGCGCGCCAACCACTCACAGCATTGATCCCGCACTAAAGTGGAGACATTTTGTTCAGGCCCGAGGGAATGCGCAGAGTATGGAATGCGCGTCATCACTTTCTATTACCGTGACTGCCAAAGCGTTGTGGCTTCTCAGCGACGCGGGCTCAATTATACTAAGTCAAACATAATTTGATTCGTGGCACATAATCGGTATTGCTTCAATTCAAGGATTTGTCTACGTAGAGCTTGTGGCGTCAAAATATGTAATTTCATGCCGAGATGCGGGATTGCGGGGAAGAGCTACCGGTCTACATTCTGATAGGTAGCGAGCCATCGCGGAATGGACATTCCCCAATCCCGAGTCGGCCTCAACCCCGCCAGTGGGTACTAATGTGAATTCCAGTCATTCTAACTGGCTCTGCAACCCTATAACCGAACGTCAATCTTCACCGATGATAGCCATTCGTGCGTCAGTAGTCGGAAAAGTACCGCCCTCAAGGGTACAGGCTGCTATAAGAGCTGCACGACCCGTCTGACTATCCCTTTAATTAAGTACAGGTTTGTGAGGATCGCAAGGCACCATGACGCTTCAAACACTCGCCCTCGCCGCTATAGCGGTCGTATACTTTGTCATTCGCTTTTTAAACCGCACCGATACTCCCAAGATCAAGGGTCTTCCCGAAATTCCAGGTGTGCCCCTCTTCGGCAACCTGCTACAATTAGGCGACAAGCACGCAACAGTAGCAGCAAAGTGGGCGAAGAAATTTGGCCCTGTCTTCCAGGTTCGCATGGGAAACAAGGTGCGATTTGCGTTTTAATCCTAATCAAGAGACTTGAGCCTGATTTGTGTTTTGTCGCAGCGCATCGTCTTCGCCAACAGCTTCGACTCCGTGCGCCAACTTTGGATCAAGGACCAGTCTGCTCTCATCTCCCGACCTACCTTCCATACTTTCCACAGCGTCGTTTCTAGTTCGCAAGGATTCACAATTGGTACATCGCCTTGGGATGAGTCCTGCAAGCGTCGTCGCAAGGCGGCAGCTACTGCTCTGAACCGACCTGCCGTGCAGTCTTATATGCCCATCATTGATCTCGAGTGCAACACCAGTATCAAGGAGCTCTACCGGGACAGTAAGAACGGTACCTGTGATGTCAACCCCACGGCATACTTCCAGCGATTTGCGCTCAACACCAGTCTGACTCTCAACTATGGACTCCGTATCGAGGGCAATGTCGATGATCAACTGCTTCATGAGATCGTGGACGTCGAGCGTGGCGTTTCCAACTTCCGCAGTACATCAAACAACTGGCAGGACTACATTCCACTGCTGCGTATTTTCCCTAAGATGAATACCGAGGCTGAGGAATTCCGTGTTCGCCGCGACAAGTACTTGACACACCTCCTGAATATGCTGAAGGACCGTATTGCCAAGGGCACTGACAAGCCTTGCATTACTGGAAACATCATTAAGGACCCCGAGGCAAAGCTAAATGAGGGTAGGACTTCCTAAGAATAATTCAAGTGTGGACTATAGACTGACATATGGCAGCTGAGGTGAAATCGATCTGTCTGACTATGGTTTCTGCTGGACTTGATACCGTTCCTGGCAATCTGATTATGGGCATCGCATACTTGGCATCGGAAGATGGACAAAGAATCCAGAAGAAGGCATACGACGAAATCATGGCTGTGTACCCCGATGGTGATGCCTGGGAGAAGTGCCTAGTCGAGGAGAAGGTTCCTTATGTCACAGCTTTGGTCAAGGAGATCCTGCGATTCTGGACCGTCATCCCTATCTGCCTGCCCCGTGAATCAACCAAGGACATTGTTTGGCAAGGCGCGACCATCCCAGCCGGCACAACATTCTTTATGGTAAGCACTTTCGCCACATTCAATTGTTTGGTCTTTCACTCACCGCAATCTAGAACGCCTATGCCGCTGATTACGACGAAGACCACTTCAAGGATGCTACCAAGTTTATTCCTGAGCGCTACCTCGAAATGGGCGAAGGATCCGGTACACCCCACTACGGCTACGGAGCCGGTTCCCGGATGTGTGCTGGCTCGCACCTGGCAAACCGCGAACTCTTCACGGCTTTTATCCGCCTGATCACTGCCTTTGAGATGAAGCCATCGAAGCAGATGAGCGATAGACCTGTTCTGGATTGCATTGATTGCAATGCCATTCCTACTGCCTTGACAACAGAGCCTAAGCCTTTCAAGGTCGGATTCGTTGCTCGCGACCCTAAACTATTGGAGAAGTGGATTGCCGAGAGTGATGAGCGGACTAAGGATCTGTGATTGGTTACTTGTATCTTTTCTTATGATGTTTGCACGAGCATTCCAAGGTTGCATTTTGGATGTATGATGAACATGATTCTCTGTATATAGTTCTGCACGGAAAGTAGTTCTTAGAGACACTTAAAAAATTAGAGTGTTGTTTCACTACTATGTTCAATTGTAGCCTCTGGAGCAGGGCTTTGCGTGTAGTTCGCATGTGGTCTAGAGGCACATTGTGATATGATCTAGGAACTTCTTCAAATGCTAATACCTTTGTTACAGCATGGCAATTTCGAGTCCATTTGCCATTTTCAGACGCGACGTCTGTGACCTCGCTCAGTCTTATCTTCTTCCAAAGGACCTGCTATGTGTTTGTAGCACCTTCTCCTCAAAATCATATTATGGGTCCTGTATATCACACTGGCATTGTCACATAGTTTGTCGAGGCGACGTATCCGATTTCGCCGAGTCTCATCGTTATCCGTAGACCTCTCTATGTCTTTTGTTAGGCCAGCCTCCGATTCGTACGTTGCGTCCCCTCTATCATGCTGTACTTCTCGAAGCTTTTGCCGGACTAGACGTTTCAGATCTCCCGGTGCTGCTTCCTAGTCATCTACAGCCAGTCAGTAGTATACTACCGGTAGTGGGAGAGTGGTAACGGCGATGGAATTGTGAGTGGTTGCGATCTGTGAAAACATGCTTTGGATATCACGTGATAAGGAAACGACCTTTGTGCAAATTACTTCATAAGAAGTTCACAGTGCCCAGAATAGGTAATCGGCCTGCAGTGCCACCGGTGACGGTGTTGCCTTTCTAAACCCATCAATAATTTAAACTAGTTAACCCGACTACTCACGTTAGGGGGCGCCCGGTTACATAAGTTGATCCTCTGACCAAACTCGTGGCTGCTATTTAGTGGATGTGCGGATCATCCCCACCAATCCGGGGGCGCCTCTTTCGTCGCGGAACCGACCCCCGCACTTTCTCCTTCTCTTCCCACTCCCACGACCCCGGACCCTATAGGTAAAAGTACATCAATCTCCCTGGGGTTGCCAAAATGGACCACCTGCAGGATTCTATGCATGTTTGGGAGAAGCCTGCGTCAATAGGGGACGGACACGAAGACCGACCGCGGAAGAAACGTCGCAAGTACATTGCACGTGCTTGGTATGTCCACCTTTTGTTACCTTATCAATCAATGATTCCTAATGTCCGCAAAAAAGCAATGAATGCAAGCGCCGCAAGATCAAATGCAATGGCGAGACGCCATGCCATCGCTGTGGGCGACAGCGCATTGAATGTGTTTACGTGGAGAACACACCCCAAGAAAGTGTTGGCGAACAAGAGTATGCAACCTATCCAAATAACAATGCAAAATCTCTCGATGATTTGGAGTTCACAGGCTGACATTTGAGATCTAGGAATTTCGAACGACTGTTTGATCAAATGCGCTCCATGCAGGACCAGATTATGTCGCTATCTGCAGCTGTCCGCTCAGTGACGCATAGCGACGCGTCTCCTCTTACTGGAACTCGGCCTAGCGTGGTTGGAACTGTAACAGGATCCTACGGGTCATTACCAGCTCAAAGATCCATACGACGGGTATCGACCGCTCGCGAGACACCATTCCAGGGCCCGACAACCTCGGCATTTAGCTTCGACCTTGCCAAGTCCAGTTTGCAACAGCGTGGAATAGTTGAACGCAATGAAGCAGGCGACGAAGGTGATGTCACTCAAGAACCATCGCCGTTGGCGTCACCGTCTGCTCCCAATCGTGAATTGGAGGTCCGACAAGCGGTGGACCCGCTTTGGAATCTTTCCAAGGACGAAGCATTGCGACTCTGTCGAGTTTATGAAGAGGAAATGGGGATCATGTACCCTGTTTTGGAGCTCTCCGAGCTGTTGGATCAAGTTCATCGACTCTACGGTTTGATAGATAGTTCCACGAGACCGAAAGACTTCACTGGTGCTCATAGCACGTTGGACCGGGAAGATGTCTCCATTCTTCGATTGGTGTTTGCGTGTGCTCTGACTGCGGAGGCTAGTGGCCGCAGCGAACAGGCCACTGCACTATTCGACAGCGTACGTGATGTACAAGACAATTGTGTCTGGGGTCCTCCCGAAATTAAGAGCATTATATTCTTGACACTGGTGGTACGTGCTTCCTAACCCTCAGAGGAAGTTGTTTTTCACTGACATATTCTTAGTCTATATTTTATTTTCAAGGAGATGAAGAGACTCTTGCCTGGCGTACCATTGGGATTGTCGAGCGCATGTGTCTAGAGAAAGGACTTCACCGACGGGAAACATTGAATCAACCGGCTATCGAAGCGGAAGGCAAGGACCGAGTACTTCGGCTATTTTGGTCTATCTATATTCTTGACATGCGATGGAGCTTTGGAACAGGCATGCCCTTCGCTCTTGAGGATACCGATATTGACCCCTGGCTTCCAGAGCCCGAAGAAAAAACACCATACCTGCGCGTCATGATCCGCTACAGCCGCATCGCTGCCAAGGTGTGGAAGTTCATATCTGCTTTCAACAACACGAATGAGATCAAGAAAGAGGAAATGAATTATCTGGATTGGCAAGTCCTTAGTTGGGCTCAGAATATCCCAGATTCGTTACGACTGGATCATCCCAGCACCCCAGAAACAGGGCCCGCTGTCGATGGCCCACGAAGTCTGCGACGTCTTCGTGCATTATTATACCTACGAGCCAATCAACTCCGAATGCTCATCCATCGCCCTGTACTGCATACAGCGGCCCATATTTTGCGATGTCCCAGCGAGTCTGAGACAGTAGTCAAAATCGCCAAAGATACCATCCGCTTCATCACCCGCCTCAACGAAACATCGGATATCTATCAGCTACAGCAGGTGACTTTCAATTGGTTTTTAGTGTCTGCCCTGGCCGTCCTGTTTCTTGCTGTCTCCCAAGCGCCGACGCAATTCAGCGGGTCGTGCAAAGAGGAGTTTTACTTTGCATTGGAGCTAGTCAAGGGATTTTCTACTCAATCCTACATCTCGCGAAGACTGTGGAAGTCCATTCGCAGCCTTCGCAAGCTCGGTCCCCAGTTAGGATTGGGAGGGCACAGAACCCGCCCAGATCATACCACCGTTGAAAAAGAACATGTGCCGGAAATTTTGGATGGCAGATCGCCAGTGCCACCAGCACAATGCTCGAGCATTAACAGCCAGACACCGCTTGATGGAGCACAGATGACGCAAGAACTTATGGAGTGGTTTGAAGCGGTCGGAAACCTCGAGGATCAGATTATGGGAGTGGGAGCCGGGCCGATTCCAGAGGAGGGACCTTGGCAACAAATGCCGAATGGGGCCTTTATGTTTGACTATGGGGGAGAACTGTCTAGTGTGATGAAGGACTGTTTCTGAAGCTGTACATTAGATTCATATCTTCAACCTTGGCTAGGCGCGAACATCGCTAGAACTGTCACCTTGAACCCATATTACGTGCCACTATGGAGCTGCGAATACTCAACTATACTAGAGACTGCCGGACTGAAGCTTTTGCAAATCAACAGCCGTCCAATCAGTCACTAACATATGACCAGGCTCATGTGCAAAAACATGTCCATGGATAAGGTCTCCAGCAGCTTCAACTGCCATCTGGGGGGTCACACCACAGGCCTAAAACGAATGAGCTAGGCACTTTGGACACGCCATGGGAATTTAAACTCCATACATACCCAAAACACAGGCACTTCCCCATCCTCGAATACTTGTACGTCGCCAAAATCCGGGCTATTGATATCAAGGATACCAAGCTCTTTAGCACCATCCCAACCCCAACTGACCGGCTCCCCATGAGTCGAAAGATATGGGCGAGTGACTTTTCGGACACGGTCAATCTCCTCAGGGCGATAAGGTCGCATGGAAACTATGCAACGGCCACCAGTGAAAATACCCGCTGGGAGTAGCGGAATATTAGACTTGTACATAGCCACGATGGAACCTGTTTGTTGATGTCGAGGCTGTAGACCTGCATTGGTCAAGGCATCTTCAAAGGAGAACGAACAGCCGATTAAAAAGGCGACATGATCTTCCTTCCATAGATCGAGAATATCGCAGGACCCCTTTAGGTACTTCCCATCCTTGTATACCCTGTACTTAGGAAAATCCGTTCGAACGTCAAAATCCGCGGACTGAATGCAGCCTGGCGGTTTCATTGTGTGTGGATCGCCTGGTTGGGAGGTCATTCCTAACAGTGGACACGCGACTGGATTGCGCAAACATAGATTATGGAAGTCAGATGCATGCTTGGAGGGCAGAACTAGCAGGTTGGCTTGCAGATAGCCTGGTGCGACACCGGCTGTGTTCGTCAGACGGTTCTGTCGACATTGTAAGCGTGCCTCGAGAGATGTTGTCGCAATGCTGCCCATATTGCTCATGGATAGCCACACCGGACGAAGCTTGGACACAAACCGAAACAAAGATTTGAGTGTTGGAATATACCTTTATCTTTTGCTTCGGTCAATGGCCGCTGGTCTCTTATCATCGGGATCCACAACCCGATCTGGGGAAAGCTCGGTCTTACTCCGCACCAGCAAGGTTCAAGTGGCACCAATCAACATCGCAGAGGCTGCTTCCTGCCTTTTTGAGCAGTGATGTGCAGGGTGAGAACTGGCCAGCGTCAGTGGCGAAGCTCGCGTTCAAGTTTCCCGCTGCCCCTCTTATCAGCCTTTCACCGGCCCGAGATTGTATCCCCTCGGTGGAGCACACCGATGTAACGAATGGCATCAGGAGAGATAAGCCTCGTTACCCACTGCTATCTTGCATGGTCGTGACTCCGCATAACTTCTCTTTCATTGCCTTTATCGATCAGTGAGATATATCTCCGACTTGATCTCTTCAATTATCTCCGATCTCACCGTCCTTTATTCCATCCATTTCACCTTTGTGTTGTGTTTTGATACCCGGAGCTTGACTCCTGAGCATTGAGCTCTCATGTCCTCCCACGCCCATGATGACCAGGCGCCTGCCCTGGAGCAGAGTCAGTCTACGTCGAAGAAGGTTGATGAGAAGATGATGGTGGCCGAAGAAGCATCGAATGGAGAGTCACTCGACGTGGAACTCGACCCAAAGATGGAAAAGAAGCTGCTTTTCAAATTGGATCTTTTCTTTGTGCCAATCATCATGCTCACATACCTATCCTGCTTTCTGGATCGATCTAATATTGGTAAATCTCAAAACCGAATTTTGGATACGATTTGACTCTGACAGAATCTCAGGAAATGTCAAGGTCGCTGGTATGCCTGCGGATATTCACGCGTCAGACAGCGAGTTTTCAACAGCCGTGTCAATCTTCTATGCCACTTATGTAGTATTTGAATCGCCCTGGGCGGTACTCATGAAGAAGCTTACACCACGAAACATTTTGACTGGCCTCTGTATCGTGTGGTCCCTCACCACTGTTTTTACCGGCTTCATCGAGAGTGTCGGCTCACTATACGCCACCAGACTCATTCTGGGTGCCTGCGAGGCTGGGCTGTTCCCTTGCTTGAACCTGTACTTGACGATGGTCTATCGACGTGAGGAGCAAGCTAAGCGGGTCTCCTATCTGATGAGCTGCGCTGCCATTTCTGGAGCCGTGGGAGGTCTGCTGGCATATGGGTTGTTGCAGATGGATGGGATAGGAGGAAAGGCTGGATGGAGGTATGCTTTTTGGGACTGACGACCTACTGCCAAAAATAAGTCCACTAACATATCTGTTTCTTCAGATGGGTGTACATCATTGAAGGTCTCTTCAGTTTTATCATCGCCATCCTCATTTGGTTCGGTTTACCAAACAACCCTGAAGAAGCATATTTCCTCACCGAAGAAGAGCGCTGGATGATGCGTGTACGCAATGAGCAACGGAGAAAGTACATGGGCAGTGAGGAGTTTAGCTGGGAGGAGATGCGTATTGCCGTGACTGATCCAAAGCTACTCTTCTCTGCGATGGTCCAGTTCTGTCAGGACATCCTTCTCTACGGATTCAGTACTTTCCTGCCAACCATTCTCAAGAGCATGGGCTATGATTCTCTCATGAGCAACGTCTTGACCGTACCGGTCTATATCTGGGCTGCTGCTATCTTCATCGCCATAGCTGTGTGTGCCGATCGGTACTCCAAGTTCGCATCTGTAAGTTCTGCCATGGCATATCTGGAGATCCCTCAAGCTGACCTTGACGTAGTTTATATTTGCAGTGAACATTTTCGGTATAGTTGGTTACATCTTACTATTGACAGTCAGTAGCACTGCTGTCAAATACTTCGCATGTTTCCTTATTGGAATTCCGACATATACCGCTGTCGGTCTCAACCTTGCGTGGCTCAATGTGAATGTCGCACCTCAGTACAGACGCGCTCTGGCAATTGGACTACAACAGACCATAGGCAACTGTGCAGGTATTGTTGCTGGTCAGGTCTATCGAACGTCTCCATACGTCCTCGGAAACTCTTTCTCCTTGGGATCGATAGTTGTTTCCCAGGTAGTTGTTGTTTGTCATGGACTCTATCTTCGACGCCAGAACAAGCTGAAGGCGCAGATCGAGAGTGGGGAGAAGGAGGATACTCGTCGTATTCATACGGGCGATGGAGCTGTGGACTTTAAATACCATTATTAAATATGCTAAGAGTATTTTCCAATGTTTCTGGATTTTTAATCCTCCGAATCCAGGGGTCCCAAAATGAATTTCGATTTTTTGCCATCCATACGGGGTCCAATTGTTTCGAAGAGATCCTGAAGACATCTGGACCAAGTTAAATTTATGGCCATTAGCACTCATCTGGTGCAAATGTTGTAGCAAAAGCTTTTTTCGATTCCCGATGAGTATGCCTCTCTGGATATGCATAGTCAACTTGAAGGCACATATTTAAGCCTTTGAGTTCCGGGTTGACATATTGGTAACTTCACCATCCATAGATCACCATTCAAGCTCAATGAGAAGTATAGGTGAAGTGCCCAGCATTAGGAGGCCCGCAACTTAGCCACGTTCGCAAAGGTCATTTTGACTCATGGTTCCTAGCGGAGATGTGTTAAAATTGAAGAATTGGCGTCTGTTCCATTGGCGTAATCATTACACCCGCATCACGAGGGCAGGGTGATGTGAACTTTTCGTGGGTTGCTTAACCAACTAAGTTACCTATCCAAGCAATGTTGCCTTTTTTTGTGTTGAGCTATCTCATTGAGAAGAAGCGAATGACCTCAACCAGCATCAACGTGATCACGTGCATCGCATATTGACTTTATAAAGTGCAACGATCAAATGTCAGCAAATAAAGTATTTCAAGAACAATATTCCAGATCATTGGATTCCTGAACCTGAAAAATAAATTCTGGTAAGGGAACCGGAGAAAGCATCCCCTTCTTTTAAACCTCTGGATCCGGCGGGACCAGGCCGGTCAATGACGCAGACGATCCGATCAAATATATATGTACCTGTTCAAAACCCAGCTTCAATCAAAGTCTCACAAACCCCTCACAATACCTAGGAAAAGAAACTACCCTCACTCGAACAAACATTACAGCATATTCCATACCCCGAATCTCGCGACTGCAGGTTATCATCCACTTACAGACCTTCCTATACCAAGTCCCTCAAGCCTAACTGCACCATGGGCCTTTGCATGTCTTTCCCACGTCATCGTCGCTTCGCGCCAGTGGGTGTGGGGGCATTCGGACCGCCACCCCGGCGGCATCATCACAATGGAGGAATGGGAATGGGAGGTGGATGGGGCGGACCCCCAGGCCCAGGATTCGGTGGTCGCCGACCAGGCTTTGGCCCGGGAGGTGGCTTTGGGCCTCCAAGAGGTGGACGACGAGGTCGACGCTGCTAAAACTTAGGATTATGTTGATCTAGTGCAGCATCTTGCATGATAGGTGGTTGAATATTGTATGTTCAGAGCAGGCAATGGTATACGAATTTGAAATCAATTTGATGTCTTTAGAAGGACAGCCTGTGTGGGATTCTCAAATATCAACAAACAACATTGAAATTTCACTTGCGCATTATACATATCCACGAATTGAAAATATTAAGCTGTACAGCGGCCCGTATATTTGAGCCGAAGAGACCCTGGAAGTCAAGGTTGGAAGTTGAACTGGGGTTCAGGACTAAATAAGAGCCAAGCTGCGCAAGTCTGATATATTCGGTGAAGATTAGGCAGTTTTTTTAGATTGAACAGACCCCTTGCGACTTTCGCATTTTTATCTCCTTCCAATGGAATTTATATACTTCTGAATTGAAAAGGTTGTTGAAGACTCCATGTTTTTCATTCATGAGAAGTTGAGCCCAGCCTCTTGTCAAAAGTTCACACTAGGCATTCACGGTCCTCTCGAAAGTAGCATTAGAACACGTACTTTGGCTTACGCCGAAGGCAATCAACATTGGTGAATCACTCCTCCCGACTGCCGACTGTGTTTCGGCAGTCGACCATAAGACTCGGCTAACATATGTGGGTACGTTCCCGAGTACAGAGACATTATAAATCCTCTTCCGGCAGCCAGATATGAGAGTATTATGTCCTCATGGTAAACTAGAGACTATATTGTGGCCGAGTCTTAGCATAAGTGCGCTGGAGAAGATCCTTGATGACAATTTCAGAGCGCTAGAGACTATCATTGCGTTTACGGCAATTTCGGCAAACGACCCCTGTATTTCGGCTTGTTCCTCTGAAGAAAGAAACATTTTCGGCCAAGCCGATAGATTATTTTTCATATATAAATCAATAGAACGCCTGTTCTTCATTTAATTTCTTCAACGCATCTAGAGCGAAATGGAAGGAACCGTGATTATCACCGGTGCTTCAGGCTCCGTGGCCCTCGAGGCGGTGCAGCAACTTCTCTCCTCCCATGCTCACTTGACTATCGTCGGCACCGTTCGAAATGCAAGCAGATCTCCCAAAAGTCCCCAATTGCTCCGTTTGGAATCTCTTGTGCAGCAGTACCCGGGCAAGAAGCTCATCCTCGAGAATGTTGACCTCAACTCGTTGAAAGATGTACGATTCTTCGCGGAGAGGATTTCCGACCAAGTGGCCGCTGGGAAGCTCCCTGCAATCTCCGCCATAATCTGCAACGCATTCACTTGGTCATTAGAAAGCGGTCAGCAGTTTTCTTCAGATCACTATGAATCGACATTCCAGGTCAACCATCTTGCGCATTACCTACTCGTGCTGAAGCTTCTTCCCAGTATGGACCGGAAGTCTGGTCGGATCATCATGCTTGGGTCAGAGGTCCATGATCCAGAGCATCGTAATCCCCTTGCAGGAATGGGAGCTTGTCTCCCCGCCGATGAAAACCTTGAAGAGCTGATCAAACCTGGCCCAGACTCGCCGGGGACAGAACATGATATGGGCTGGCGGCGATACGCTAACAGCAAACTGGCCAATGTTATGTTCATGCACAGTTTGAATAAACGATTGCAACAGGTATGAAATTTTCATTTTTTCCGGCGAAGAAACTTTTGTTTACAAAAATTAGAACACATTGTTTAGTGGAATAACGGCTGTCGCTATGGATCCGGGCGCCGTTGTCGATTCCCGAGCACATCAGATTCACCGCCGCTTCTTCAACAGACTTGTATTCTCAATGATGAAATTGTTGCGCCCTGTATTGGCGCTGTTCACCAATCAATTCCGAACGAATGCAGAATCTGCCCGAGACCTTACGGCTCTGGCTACGGACCCGAAGTATCAAAATGTTCGAGGGTACTTCGATGGACAAAGGGCAACATCATCCGCAGCGATCGTCACGGAAACCGAGAAGCCGGAGGCGCTCTGGTCGGCATGCTGGGATTGGACCAATGTGGAAGATTCTGAAACCTGTCTACCCAAGCATATGCGTTGATCAATTTGAAATTATTGAGCGGACAATTGTCTGCCTCAAGAACATGTAGACGATAATCAAATCGTCTGGATGGTATATCGAAATATGAATTATTGACATATACAACAAGAACCAAAGTTATGCGGCACATCGTTGACTTTTCCTTACCACCCAAGAATGGCACTTCACCGTTTCTTCGGAGTTGATGGGTTCGTATTGAAAAAGCACCGCGAATCCAGCTTTTCCCAGTGACAATTCACCCAGTATTCCTCTCCTTCCACGGTGACGCCCTTAGAAAAAGGAACAGCTTTTTCTTTGCAGTGACTGCACTCGTTTCGGCGGGGCTAATCCGCATCTGCCCCTTGCTCCACAAGATATCTTACCATACCCAAGTTGTCGGTATTGGAAGAGGCAGCAGCAAGCGCGCTACTGTAGTTCCCAAATTGAAGCGGAAGATTCACATCCGCTCCCTGTTCGATAAGGTATTTTGCTATGTCAAGACTCGTAGACCAGCGGGAAGCAGCAGCAAGCGCACTACCATAGCGCCCAACTTGAAGTGAAAGATTCACATCTGCCCCTTGCTCCACAAGATATCTGACAATATCCAAATTATTGGGAGTGGACGAAGCAGCAGCAAGCGCGCTGCCATAGTTTCCAACACGAAGTGGAAGATTGACATCCGCTCCCTGCTCGACAAGATATGATACTGTATCCAAATTGGTAAACCAGCGGCAGGCAGCAGCAAGCGCACTACCGTAGATCCCAGCTTGAAGCAGAAGATTCACATCCACTCCTTGCTCCACAAGATATCTTACTATAGCCAAGTTATCGGGAATGGAGGAAGCAGCAGCAAGCGCACTGCCGTAGGTCCCACTTTGAAGCGGAATATTCGCATCTGCCCCTTGCTCCACAAGATATCTTACTATGTCAAGATTGTGGGCATTGAAGCAAGCAGCAGCAAGAGCGCTGCCATAACCCCCGGGCACTTCAAGCGGAAGATTCACATCCGCCCCTTGGTCTACCAGGTATGTTACTGTATTCAGGTTGTCGGGATTGGAACAAGCGGCAGCAAGCGCACTTCCATAGTCCCCGACTTGAAGCGCAAGATTTACATCTACCCCTTGCCCCAAAATATACCTTACTATGTCAAGGTTCTCGGAACTACAGCAAACAGCAGCAAGCGCACTGCCATAGCCCTCAACCCGGGGCAGCAGTTTCACGTGTGCGCTGACTTCACCCACGAGATATCTAAGTGCATTTGAGCTTTGAAGCCTTGCGGCGACGCAGATTGCCGCCCCGTGAGCTTTGTCGAATAAATTCTGGTCGATTGAAGCAGATTTTGAAACGAGGGTTCTCAAGATCGGTACGCAGTCAGCACTAGCAGCTATCTCAAAGAGGCCTTCTTCGTTCTCATTAGGTTGTAAAGGGTCGAAGTCACTATCTTCGCAACACTGATAGAAGATCTCATGCAATGAGAAGTGCACTATGGCAAAGATTGGAGTCGCAAAAGGTGCAAGGTCGTCTTCCCACAATCTCAGAATCTTCAAGGACCGAAAGGAGACTAGTTTTTCCTTGTCGAAGAGGTGACTAGACCATCGCATAAAAAAGGGGCTGCTTTTATTGGTCGATCCAAGGAAACTTTGCAAGGTTAAGAATGGGGAATCATTCTTAGTCAATTTAGAAGCGTAGTATGGCCAATTTCTCTGAATGTGCCGAGAGAAGCCATTGGCGGCATTTAGTGGATCCACAAAGTCCCCGGAAGACGGTGCCGGGTCCATGTTGTTTAGAAGGAAAGTGGATTCCGCATTTGCAAAGGTTCTCATGAGACAAAAAAAATAGACTTGTGCACAATAAAGGTGCTTTTGTTGGTTGAACTCGGGCATCCTCTGGAGATACTCGAGGACGGAAAGATGGAAAAATCTCCATTGACCATTGGAATCAACGATCAGAAAATTTTCGCAAATGGATAACAAGGTATCTTGCTCAACCGGATTGACCAAGTTGATTTCATCGTTATCAATATTTATGCGAACGGCAGAGAGCAGCTCTTCGCTGGTGAGTGGGTCAGGTGCGGACATGATCCACCTGAACGTGCGGTTAGCCATCTCGGCCTCGGGGGAAACACCACTTTGAATCTTATGATAGATCCGATCATAAGCTTCGCTCAAGTCTTTCGGAAGGCTTTTCAGCGTATGGTCGACTGATTCAAGTATTTTGCATTTCAATATCTGCTTGACTTGGAGAGCAGCCCACAAGAACCTGATTCCATGTCAATATATGGCTATTCTTCGCCACTGCCAGATCCACTCACACATTATCACATTTGGCAAGGATAGACTTGATTATCTCTTCCTTTCTTATATTGATGACTGATCTTGGGTGACTTTTTTCAAATTTGTTAAGCTCCATGGTCACAAATCTCTCAATATCAGTTCGGTTATCGGTTGCTTGGATAGTGACAGTTGGGCTCAAGCTGAAAGCCACACCAATCTCTTCATCAGGCCGGCTGGAGACAAGAAATTTGACCCTGCTTCTGTCTCGAGTTTCGGATATTATATCGTTGAGCTCTTTGGTTAATAAAACAAGTTCTTCGTCAACTAGTTCATCCAAGGCATCAAGAATAATGACGGTCTCCGAATATGAATTTAAAGAGTCTAAGAGCTGATGACGGCACTCTAATAGACCGATACCTGACCCTTTATCGGTAGCCCGTTTTCGTGCTTCTCGAAGGCCTCTCCTAGCCGCATGGGTGGTGATTTTTGGTGCAGCAAGCTGACGAACTAAGCTTTGAAGCAGAGGGAGGGCTTCACGCCGATTTTTCTCTGCGTGGTTGCAAAAGAAATACGCCATCCCATACATCTGGGACTCTATATTTTCTAATGCATATTTTACTACGCTTGACGTTAAAAAGGTCTTTCCTGTGCCAGCTTTGAGTCAATTAGCGATGTTCAGACCCATTCGAAAAGTAGAAAGCACAGAAGCTCACGGGATCCCTGAAGCCACAACACACTAGATGAAGTTGAGTCAAACCACGTCCGAAATGCATTATGCTGAAAAAGCCAATTACCCGTCTCAGGACTTCGACGTTCTTCAATCTGCTCATGATGGAGACCATGCTGAATATTAGAGACCCACTCCAGAAGTTCCCGTCGTTCCTCCTCATTGATCCACTGGATAACTTGGTCCAATGATCTTTGGGCTTCCTGAAGGTATACTTTCCAAGTTTCATCCCAGAAGGCATGTGCCGTGATCTCACATCTTTCCGCTGCTGCTTGGACAGCATTCTCCTTCCCTTCCAAACTCGTCAGCATTTCGGATGGTTTCTTGGGATCGAAGATAGCTCGGCAGAATTGCACTGCGGTATTGGACGAAAGATCCAATGATTTGACCAAAAGTTCCATCACGCAGACATATAGGTCCACCAGTGTATCATGAAGCTTTGTTACGACGTCCGCTCTTCCGGTGCGTTCGAGCGTGTATATTCCGCAGTAGAGCTCACCGCAGAATATGGCCTCCGCCACCTTTTCAATAACAGAAAGAAGCGCGGCCTTCTCGGTATTGAAGGTATCGAGCCCCTAGAACCTCACCATTTTAGCAAAGTCCCTTCCCCATATGCGACCCCACTTACACTAAGAACAAATTTTGCGACAGCCCACACCCCGGCACCAGGGGACGGCGAAAACTGGATGGCAATGTCCCCGACCTTATTTGCCCAATTCAAGATCTGAACAGCCGTTTGTCTGACTGGAAGCTCATGGCTTCCTATCTGGACTTTCCATTCTCTCTCCTGACCTTTTTCTCGCACTTTTTCTGCCTCCTTTTGAAACTCTTTAACTGGATTATCGATTTGCTGATTCATTCCCCGGATTTCAAGTTCATGCTTGAAGTTCGGAGGTAATTTGTCAAAGGCCTCATGCCACAGGTTGCGCTGGCCTGTTCCCGATATCGGCGGGCTAGAGTGGGTATGGGAGTGACTTGGGTTGATCTGAGAGCCACTTGAAGTAGTTTGATGGCCATTGGAAGACGTTGGCGACAAAATTGCATTGCTGTTGCTTGCGGGGTTCTGTTCTAGCTGACTGGTGGGCGTCTCCGTGGCGCCTTTATGGCGTTTCAGTATTGATGAAAGGTGTTTTTTGAACGGCATGGTTTTGCTCGTCGTTGAAGGATCAGAGAAAACGCTGCGAGCTTATCTTCTCCGGTAAAGAATCCGCAGAGACCCAACAAAAGAATATTTATGTAGGTAAACAAGGGGAGCCACCTAGTTCCAAGGTTACGTACGTTATTGCAATCTCGGGCACTAAAACAATGACCCCACTAAGCTGAATGCCATCTCAACCGAGGGCGGCAAACACGATTCATTGAACGCATGCGACCGTAAACTCCGAAATAAAGGGTCTTTAAAAGTGATGCCTAGTTTCTCGCGGAATATTATGTCACTCAAGCAAGTAGTGCGAGTTTAAGATAACGCAATCTAACATAAGAGGCAAGTCCATCTTCCAGGAAGCTTTTCTTTCGTTTAACCATATTGTGCAGATCAAGCCCAGTCAACGAATCGGATTCGGGCTTTGTACGGATACTCTATGCTGCTTGAGTAGGAGACGTGGTGAGACTAGTAGTCCTTGTCTCGGTCCGGGGGCGCTGCGCCTAGAGCAGAGGGACACCGTTGGCGGGTACAACCGGTCGCATATTTGCAGAAGGATAATTAAGATGACATTTTCGGGTGAAAATTGAATGCAAAAAAGAAGTTTTACGAGAGTCAGCTCTGTACATAAGCTACTGCCAACTTTCGGCGCCCAAGATATGAAGTTTCCACCTGCTTTTGGCTCTAGGCCTTGCTATCTATACTCCGGGGCCGTTTTGCATGTCCATAACGTGGGTCCCGGGGAATCCCGTCGCTCCACCATTCTTCCCTTTTCAAACCCCCATAGCTGGCACTTGAAGGCATCAATCCGCCTCCGCTATGGACTGAGGCATGGTATAATGTTAGCGCCGAGATAATTAAATCATTATGGGGTCTTCTGAAGCGCCATTATCGGTTGCAACACCGCCCAAGACTTACCGTCGACCTCGACGTCGACCGGCTCACTTGCGCACCAAGACAGGATGCTTAACCTGTAAGCCAGGCCTTAACGGTTGACACAGTGTCCAAATGAAATAGCCCAATGGCCCCTTCCAATCATTTTTCGCAGTTTCTGACGATTTGACAGGTCGAAGACGGAAGAAAAAATGTGACGAAGCCCGCTTGCAATGCTTGAATTGCCAAAGGCAAAATATAAACTGTGTTTGGCAAGAATCTGAATTGGAGCAGAAGCTTTCCCATCCCAAAAAGCAAAGCTTTGCTTTCGGTAGTGAAATAAGGAAGGTGATGAGAAACCAAGTTTCACACCCTTTGTCACCAACAAGCTCACCGAAAAAGGCTTCAAAATCCCCTGGGTCACCCCATTATCCCGATGGGTTTCACTATGACAAGAACTTGATCGCTACAGAGAAACCTTCACAAAACCAATGGCTGGGCCGGATATCACTCTCGCCATGCACACTCTCATCGGCTATCACTCCAAAAAGTCGCCATCTCTTTCATTTCTTGCAGTGGAAATTTCTTCCCGAGCTGATTCGACCAGCAGCAGATAGTGGGGTGATTGATGTATTGAGTAGACAAACCTTGACTTTAGCGCTGCAAAAACCATTTTGCATGCATGCGTTGCTGGCCTGCTGTGGAGCTGAGATCCCCACCCATGACCCAACGGTTCGTGAGCTAGCGCGCTTCCACTACACTCGCGCAGTTGCAGCGCTTCGAATGAACCTCAATGATGGGAATGTTCAAAACCAGTGGATGGTCACTATGCTTACTGTCATGATGCTCTGCATCTACGAGGTATGTCTTATGGATTGCATTTCGAATAAAGTTCTAACATTTGAGATGTAGCGATCTCAGGTGCATAAATCTTCTGGTGTAGAGGTTCACCTTGCAGGGGCTGCAAGATTGATTAGAGTTTGTTCTCAGGATTATGCAAAGGATCAAAAACCCTCTGGCATACAGCAGTCGATGCATCGTCTCGTTCGAGAGTCCTTCATATTTCATGTTGCAACTAGCCTGCCTTTTCAGGATGACAATATGTACCAAATGGAGATTGAGATGGCCTTCCGGCTGGCCGAGGAGGCCATCTACCCGCACTTTCTGTCCGACAACTCCTCCCACTCTGAATCCCCAGTTCTCGGGTTTCCACCAAAACTATTCCGCTGTATTTACACGGTCTATCGTCTGTACCAAACATCGCAATGGAGCTCTGTGCATTCACAAATATGCCAGGACCTAGGTGAAGATCTCATCCAGTGGAGTCATCGTCTCACCACATCTAGACTTGACAATTTACTAGGCCACCAAACTGAGTTGGCGGTGCCACACGACTCCATTGTCTCCACTTGTGCAACAGTTCAGAGCCTGGTCCACCCTGCACCGTCATTGGGGCCCATACTATACATAATTGGTTGCCAGATTCTACTCCACCGCATGTCCTCGGCCAGTACTGGCAGGAAGCCCGATTTGGAAGCACTATTGCAAGAGGGGATTGTAGCGGTACGAAAGCTACAGCCTATGCAGGATTACTTCGCCGAGTATTACTGCTGGCCACTGCTGGTCATTGGAATGAATTTGGAGCGTCAATCCGATCGGAAATTGCTTATGAGCCAGGTGCACGCTTTCTGGGTCGCCACGAACAATGGCACAATGAGGCGGCTTGCTAATAAGCTCATGCGTCTCTGGGAATAGCGCTGGCCGCTGACCACACCACCTCACTACCGTCGACCTCGGAGGCTAATGTCTTTCGTTGAGGGTGTTTAAAGTGGTCATGTGTAGATATTCTGTTGGCATGTTGATTTATAATCGATCCCGCAAACGCCCCACTCACGCAAGCATTCGCCACATCCGATGTTATGCAAATGCCGAATCAGAACTCCTCGGATGTGTAGATTTGGATTTGTCAGCCGAAGGGAATCCCCCTGGAAATACCCCAACTCTTTCAAAGATTCCGAAGTATAAGTTGTTAGCGTGATATTTCGTTGACATTGTAAACCCCTTAACTGCGAATTTTTCTTTCAATTGAGCTTTAGAAACCATGGGATCTATCGCATTCAAATCGCCCCGGGTTTTGAAGGCCCCGGGCCTTCCTTATTTCACCCCAGCCAACAATGGCGGTGCCGCTCTGAACCCCGAGGACCCCAACACCCCAACTTTGTTCCGGCCGCTGCAAATTCGCGATGTCACATTCAAGAACAGAGTGATTGTTGCACCTATGTGCATGTACTCAGCCAACTCAGATCCTTCTTCGCCCGCAGTGGGCGCCCCTACCGATTTTCACATCGCACATCTCGGTCATCTAGCCGCGAAAGGTGCCGGCCTTGTGATCATCGAAGCAACCGCTGTACAGCCGAATGGCAGAATCTCTCCGAATGATCTCGGCCTTTGGCAAGAAGGAACTGAGTCCGAGCAATTCAAAGGATTGCAGCGTGTCGTGAATTTCGCTCATAGCCAAGGAGCCAAGATCGGTATCCAGTTGGCCCACGCCGGTCGGAAGGCCAGTACCGTTGCACCCTGGTTGTCATCCGAGGGCAAAAGGAGCAGTATTAAAGCTGATGAGTCTGTCGGTGGCTGGCCGACGAATGTAGTTGGTCCTTCGGGAGGCGAAGAGCACATCTGGGCTCCGGGAGATGTCAAGTATTGGCCTCCCCGGGAGCTCAGCACAAACGAAGTTGAAGAGATTGTGCAGGCCTTCGTCCACAGTGCAAAATTAGCCATTCAAGCAGGCGTTGATGTGATTGAGATCCACGGTGCTCATGGATACCTCCTGAACGAATTCATGAGTCCTGTCACTAACCGCCGCACCGATAAATATGGTGGAAGCTTTGAGAACCGTATTCGAGTTGTGCGCGAAGTGTGTACCGCTGTTCGTGCCGCCATTCCTGCTGGAACTCCCCTGT
Organism: Penicillium longicatenatum; assembly: GCF_028827895.1. Taxonomy (NCBI): domain Eukaryota; kingdom Fungi; phylum Ascomycota; class Eurotiomycetes; order Eurotiales; family Aspergillaceae; genus Penicillium; species Penicillium longicatenatum. The sequence goes on along the minus strand of NW_026643120.1, from coordinate 951,503 downwards.
TCCTTCGCATCAGTGCTACTGAATGGTTGGAAGACCAACCGGTCGCAGCTGAGAATGGCAGCTGGGACATGTCTTCATCCACCCAACTGGTCACACTGTTGCCGGAATTTGGCGTTGATCTCCTTGATGTCAGCTCGGGTGGTAACCACAAGGATCAAAAGCTCCAGCCCCACACCAATTATCAAATTGATCTTGCGGGTCAGCTCCGCAAAGTCATCCACAAAGCGGGCCAGAAGACCCTGGTCGGAGCAGTCGGTCTTATCACGGAGGCCGAGGCAGCTCGTCAGATCGTGCAAGGCGCTGACGAAGCGGTGGCTACTGAGGAAATGTTGTCGGGCCCAGAGCCAAAGGCTGATGCGGTCCTCATGGCTCGCCAGTTCCTTCGCGAGCCCGAGTGGGTGTTGACAGCGGCAAAGAAACTTGGTGTTCCAGTGTCAGCCCCGCTCCAATTTGCTCGAGGACTATTGTAGATACATTTCTTATGTTTATAATGATCTAGATATTGATAAATTTAGAGGTGAATGTCTTCATGATATAGTCATTTGATCACAAAATCCCAAATTATTGTTCGTAAGACGCGCTCTACCCTTTGTATTTCCTTTTTTCGGCGCGCTTGGCGCAGCCCTTTCGTCCATTGGGAATGCTCAATTTCTTCACGGAGCCCTTGCAATTCCAGCGGCTCGATCGGACTGATGAAAAATTGACCATTTACCCAATGGTGAGACGAGATATGCTCAACGTGCAACGCCAAGCGCATAGCCAAGACATCGGCGGAGTCAATGTTACAGTGCATGTAAACCCAAATATTATCTACCAGTACTAGTTAGGACTTCCGCGAGTAAACAGTAAGCTAGCATACCCCTTGATAAGACTACAAAATCCGCGCCATGGAATTGATTTCGAAATTCCTGTCGCATCCTCTTCCGTGGCTATCGCGTCCCTACCCACACGTCCAGTGCTAGTCAAGGTCGACCATATCAGCAAGATACTTATAATGGCACGCAATTGGCTTCTAGCTGGCTATATTGGAGCTATACTCTTAAACCCTGCGCTTATTACTGCGCTCCCAGCTCCAACGCCCCCGGATATTCCAACAGCTTCTACAGCTCAGAATGAGCTATCCGCTTTGAAAGTTGCTGCGCAGGGCTCACAAGATGGCTACTCAAGAGATAAATTCCCCCACTGGATCACTCAGAGCGGGTAAGATTCCTTTCAAGCTCCTAGTGATTTGATCTGACATGTCACAGAACCTGTGATACCCGTGAGGTTGTCCTGAAGCGAGATGGATCGGGTGTAGTTCAGAGTTCCAGCTGTGCTGCGACTAGTGGGACATGGTATTCACCATACGATGGAGCTACCTGGACTCAGGCGAGCGATGTAGATATTGATCACCTTGTTCCGCTGTCCAATGCGTGGAAGGTTACTATACTATTCTGACTGGAATCTGCTATACATTCACTAACACTTGGTTTTAGTCTGGTGCATCTGAGTGGTCTACTGCTGACCGCCAGGCTTTTGCTAATGATCTTACTCACCCACAGTTGGTGGCGGTGACAGATAATGTCAACTCTGCTAAGGGTGATAAGGGGCCGGAGGAATGGAAGCCTCCTCTTGGTAAGCTACTGCCTATTGTTGCAGGAACATGATCTAATGATTTACTAGCTTCTTATTATTGCACTTATGCGGAGATGTGGGTTAAGGTCAAGTCAGTCTATAGTCTCACTATTACTGCTGATGAGAAATCGGCTCTTGCTAGCATGTTGGATACTTGCTAGGCTAGTCAGCATGTCCTGGAATATTACTATTCTATTTGGGGTTTTTTCCCCTCGAAATAGTCCATTCAACTTTGTCAAGAATTATTATAGTACATTTAAATAAAACATGGAGATCAAAATCTCTTGGGCTCTAGTCATGCCCGGCCATCTCCTTGTTACCATCAAGAAGGGCCTGGAGGCCCAGCGTTCTCCACTGAAAAGAGGGAATAGAATCCAACTTGGAATGAGTAGACCAGATGTCTTCTAACCTTCTAAGAATCCATACTGCTTGCCCACCCAATGACGTTGCAATAAGAAGGGACATAAAATTTTGCACAGCTAGTCTCTCACACGGGAGAATAGCAACCGAGCCCAGGATAGCGAGCGGCCAAACCAGAGAGCTCGTAAAATAACGGTTTCGGTCGACTAGAGGTAGTAATGCGATACTTCTGGTAACAAAGTCACCGATTTCCCAATCAATCTCATCTGGTGGTAAGTATGGATGTGACTTGAAAAGCAAGACCCAAAGGACAAGAATATATAAGTCAGCAGTTATATCGTCATTGTTTCTCATCACTTCAGTCCATTGCATGATTTGATTTTCCAGGAGCTTCCAGTTGTCGATTTCGAGGTCTGCGAGTGGTCGAGCGAGGCGAGCGAGCTTCGTAGCATCGGCAATCAATAAGAAGAACTCATATGAGGTATGAAGAATGGGCTGGCTGCCAACCGCGAAACCCCGGTCTTGTTGTGCACCATGTACCGGATCTGAAAAGTAATTTGACAATCCCATACGTATATCTGGCTGCGATAGCGAGTCTAGGGATGGATCGAAGAGCATCATCAATGATGCATGGTAAACAAAGGATTCGACACAAATTCTGTCAAACACTGCGCTAGCTTGCGGACAATTTATCCATCGCGGGCGACGTTGCTTAAGCAAAACCCCTGAAGCTGTGACATGGGGCGCTACCTTAAGGGTTGTATCTAAACGAGAGCTCTGTTTGGAAATCAGCAATCCATATTATATCACAAGTGGAGTTGGAAGCTCAGGTAAACATTTCCCTCCCTACCTCAAACACAGATAGAGTGATCACAGTTGCAAAGATGGCATCATTAGACACGCTATCAGTATTTTGACTCAGAGCTCTTCGTAAGCCATTCAGTGTCTGCGTGTAGATTTGAAGTGCGCAGCATATTGATCCACCATGAAAGGATGCCAATTTCATTCCAGCAATCGAAATCAACACACCCATCAGTGGGGGAAATTCCAAAGCAAGCCGCAACATATATGACTGATCTGCATATCGAGCAAGTGAGTTTCGTCGCACCATTTGTGGCAGAACAACAGAACCGAAATATCGGTAGAGGTAACAATGTTCCTCGAGCTGGAACGGAGACGGCATCTGGATTGGCGGGCGGAGTCCAATATGCAGACTTGGTAAATCGACCTGCGAGCTCCCATATTCACTTCCATTAGGGCTCAACCCATCTTCTGACTGCATTCGCCGAGTTCGCCCATCTTTGCGCTGCTTATCAGAAGGCCAAACGCACTGGAGCCGATTGCGGCTGCACCCCGCACATTGGGGCCGTGCTTCGTCGCACTTCTTGCGACGCTTCCGACCTGCATAAGCTTTTTAGCATTATACCGATTTTCATCGTATTTTCCGAAACCCTACACTGTAAACAGCCGGTCCGAGTTCGAAGCTTAGCTGACGATATCGGTGTCATGGTGTTGGTCAAAGGCAGACGCTAGAGTGCGGGGTGTTATCATGGGATCTTCGGTCCGACCTCGGGATGAGCCCGTGACTGGAGCCACGGATTGACATACACCACGTGTGACGCGTACGATATCTTTGTGATAAACATCCTGAACAAAACTCCGCTTATAATGAGGGGATTGGGAGCGAATGACACGGCAAGTATCTCATGCTACCATGACTGCCGGGTATCTCTTGTGGAGCTGCCGATTTGGAGGAAGTACATATCACGGAGATCCTCCACCCCACGCACCTTATCCAGCGTTGAGTTGAAATAGGGGAACTGAATCATCCTTGATCATATGCGTATCTTGAAACGTCAGCCTATCACTGGAGAGACCCATCGGGGTTCAATGCTATGGTCAAAGACATGGAATGATTCTTTCTTCAAAAGGACAAGAGGTCGACCTTACGCATCACCGCATATAGGTACACCAAGTCCCTGGTATATGACTATGTACACGAGGCAATGCAACTAATTTCTCATTCCTTGCAGGATGACGTTGTCGGGTAAATTCACCCCGAAGGCTCGGTATAACCCCGGATTCTCCAAGATCCTACCAAAATAAGCTTACGGGTTTCTCACCGGCTCCACACTTAGAAGCTTGTGATCAAGTGGTGTTAACACCCAATCGTCATATTTTGACACCGGATGAGGACGATCGACATGTACCCAGGGTTTCTCACTTCGATTCCCCGCGTTGTGTTCATAACAAACCCCACTGGAATTCCCTCTGGGTTCAGCTGACAAACTTCGAACGCATTTTGGACCATCGCAAAACAACCGAGCTTTCTCACAAGCACACAACACTGTTAACGCAGTGGGCATATATGAAGGATGGAAAAGTCTCAAGTCGACCACGTGGAAGGCCTTGAGCCCCAGCTTTGCCGTGGTATGTATTTAATCACCCTTGATGATTTTCTTTGCTGATGATATTCTTCACAGAGGAAGCGTCATGGGCCAAATTAGTCCCTGGCGGATACTCTCCATCTCGGTGCATGAAACTTCGAGGACGGCCTATGATCAATGCCATTTTACTTCTCGCCGGAACCTCGATAATGTTTTTTGGTTACGACTCCTCGTGCATGAGCCAAGTTGATACAAATTCTGACTACTTGCGATACATGGGGACCGACTCTGGTTCGGCACGCGATTCCGCAGCGGTAGGGGGGCTGGTCAGTGTTTGGTTTGGAGGTTTTGGAATAGGTACGGAATGACCGAGAACAAGGACACAAGGCCGGATTTTCGAGCTTACCAAATGTCTCAAATATAGGTGCGATCCTTGTCGGCTGTCTTGCAGATGAAATCGGTCGCTTGAAGTGTATACAACTCGGTTGTATCTGGGCTATTGTTGGTTGTGCGCTTCAGGCATCTGCGCAGAACTTTACTTGGATGGCCTTTGCACGTATTATTGGAGGTGTGGGCTGTGGGCATCTGAATACCATCGTGCCTATTTGGACGTCAGAACTGGCTGATTCTCGCGATCGGGGCGCTTTTGTCGCTGTACAATTTACATTGGCTCTTACCGGAGGTACTATGTCAGTCTCCCGGAGTTGACCTCACATACAGCACCTCTTTGACCCTACCTTTAATATTGGAGCTGCGCTGACCAAATTATAGAGTATATTGGACAGAATACGCATGTTCAAAGACTCAGAGTCTCGCGTTCGCATGGCGATTCCCTCTTGCTTTGCAGCTGATCTTCCTGTTGTTCATCCTTTTCGCGACGCCATTCTATCCCGAGTCACCACGCCATCTAGTCAGAATAGGTCGAGTCTCCGAAGCACGGGAGATAATGGCAAGGACACGCATAAATACCCTGGAAAGTGAAGTCGAGCGCGAATTGGCAGAGATAGTGGCGGCAATTCGCCTCGAAGCCAATGAGCCACCACCTTCAATGTGGAAGACATTCACCACCCGCGATAAACTGCACACAAGACGCCGGATAATGCTGGGTGCCGGTGTCCAAATTATGCAGAAATTCACTGGCATCGATTTTATTTCTACCTATGCGCCTGAGATGTTTTCCTTGGCCGGTTATACCGGTGACAAACCTGCCTTACTGGCTGGAGGTAATTTTTTCGGTTACACAGCTAGTTTGGCGCTAGCGATCTATCTCTGCGATCGGCTGGGTCGTCGTCGGTTGATGTTGATAGGGTCGTCTTCCATGTTTGTAGTGTTGGTTGCAGGCGGTATTTTGGCCCACGAAGTCATCTCCAAGGTTGACACAAATCCAGCTCTGTCGTCACGATGTGGCGCTGGCGTTGCAGCCGTGCTTTATCTATACTCTTTCATATATGGGAGCACATGGCTTACCACATGGTACGTTCACCGGAAACTCAGCGAGAGGTATATCTAATCAAGGAATCGATAGCTGGGTCTACCCTACTGAGATTTTCCCACTTGTCAGTCGAGCAAAAGGAACTGCGGTAGCTACAGTGGCGTTTTCGTTGGCAGGTGGAATAATCAACGAAATTATTCCATACCTCATTGACGCTGTGTCATATTGGGTCTTTATCATCTTTGCCCTTTTGAACTTGGTGATGCTTGTCCCTATATATCTATTCTACATTGGTGAGGTCCTACTTCAAATTACTGAATTTGCAAAGCTAATTCATACTTCGGCTTGAAGAAACGGCCAATCGGCATTTAGAGGATCTCGACTTCCTATTTGCACACGACAGTCCATTTTTCTGGCACGCCGAGCGCGCGTTTGCGAGTAGAAAAATCGAGGAAGCGGCGGCTAATGAGAAAGTCAATCAACAGGGACTTCTTTCAGAACGTGACTTAAAGGTTGAGGTTTGATTTCGGATTTAAGGATACGCCTGAAGACGCGATCGCTGACCGCTTAAGCCGTTCACTTTAAATGGAGGTCGACCTCAAGACTGTATATAGGAGTACGAGCTGGAATTTACCTTGGATGAATGCTGAGAAATCATCTTTGCGTCTCTGTATGCGATGGGAACTAAGTCAGCGCGTTGCTAATGCCATCATCGAGTGGGCCTGCCATTACATGCAGAGCAATGGCCAGTATGGAGAACCGCAGGCTCAAACAGGCAAAAAAAAGTGACAATAGTATTACGGTGGTCAAGGGTTGTTACAATTTCAAAAGCAAGGTGAAGCCAAAGATGCAAAAGTGGTAGATCAGCACTTATTCCCTTGAGGATTACTTCTATGTACAGTGCCAAGGTTGACAATTTACTGCGCGTGGTCTGTTTGACTCCCACCCCCTACAATCAATTGGGGTGCACCAGTTCAGCCGTCAGAACCTCCAACCTATGTATTGAGTAGACCGGGAATCATCGCCCAATGGCATACCGCCCAGACACCACTATGACTGCGATCTTGGGGCCCCTTGGGATTGATATCTGGTTTTCCGAAAAGCGGAAAAGCTCGTTGGATCTCCGCTGAATCCAAATATGTCATTATTTCATTTATTTACCAAATGTAGAATTTGTCATATGGTAAAGAACCTTTGGCTGAAATTTGCCAATGCTAGTGAGGCTTTTTATAAGGTATCTTCTAACTGCTTAGAGAGTTAGTAGCACTCGGATTCAATTCCAATTTACCACATACTCAATTGTTTTGAAGCTCTCTTCATATATTTTGATATTTTCACACGCATAGCCTCAAAGACCGAGCTTCTCGAGGAAATTACAGAATACCAAATGCTCCACTAATGCGTGTCGAGCCGGGAAACAATCTCTGATAGCATCAATATGATACATACAAATCAAGGTCCCAATATTCTTCGCGAAATAACTATTGCAATGGCATTTCACTAGGACAGGTGGCTAATAAGCATATCCAAATAAGCGCTAGCACGAGGTGTAGAGGCCTCAACTCCGACCAGCTTAGCCCGATCATCCCACAAACGCATTGAAACCATCTCATCCTTCAAAGGATTCTCCTCAAACTCTTGTAGCTCACCCCCTTGAAACGGACCACCCTGGAAAGCCAAGGACTTCTGTGATGCAGAGGACAAAGAATCATAGTACTCACGATTCACAGCCGTAAGATATCTGTTCGCATATAAGTATTTGTAATGATTGACCTTGCGATTGACTTACCGCTTCGCAGCAACATGGCTATTAACTAGCCGGCATACTGTTTCGCTGAATCCCAAGGATTTCAAGTAGGCGGCACCGATGGCCTCGTGACCAACGCGGCCGACATTCTCGCTGCTTTCGCGGAGATTCATGCGGACTTCTTTGGTCGATTCCAGGGGAATGATTTGACCGATGTCATGGAGTAAGGCTGCAATTACCAGTTCATCTCGCGCTTCTATTTTCACGGGTTAGCGGCGGTTTTGGAAAAGCGTGGTGTTGGAATCTCACCTGCTTCGCGGGCCTGGTTCGCTGCCTGCAAACAGTGCTCTAACTGGCTGATGGATTCGCCAATGTAATCTCCTTGTCCGTATTGCTCGAGTGAAGCGATCAGGGCTTCGGCCTTTGCGGATGGGGAAGTTGAGTCCATCGCGGCGGAGTAACTTATTCAGTAGGGGTAAGAAGAGAAACGAAGTTCGAGGTGGGGGATGGAGAACCTTTAAATATTTTCACGGAATTCGCGCCGACTTGCCCAGCATGCCCTTTCATAGCGTAAAAAACTTTAAATCAATAATAGACGCCACTGAACCGCTGGTTCCCGGCTTATTCACATGATTCAGCGATATTGAAGTCCTACGAGTGGTGTCTCGTGTCCACCGCAATCCGCTTATTACTCCCTCCTTTCCAGTCTAATTTATATCAAAAATAATTAATTATATTCCTACATTCATTTTCAAGGTTCAGTGTGGTATTCAGAGCCTATCACTGCCTCATATAAAACGTGGTTTTTTACTCTTCTTTTTACAATGCACCTATCTTCAAGCCAAAGCCCCATTCGGCTCCACTGTCAACATCGGTGAGCCGAAAGCATAACGCACGCGGCCCTCCTCGTAATCAACACCCTCTTTCCGCATGTGCGTCGCGGGCCAGAGATTCCGTCTATCAGCATAGTACTGATCGTGGAGGTTTCCCTCCGCCGCGCAGTTGTAAGTAGCATAGATAGCCCGTCGATCCTTGGTACTAGTGTTGGCACCACTGCGGTGAGCCAAGTAAGAGCCAAAAACCAGGATATCGCCTATTTCGAACGTTAGACTCATAGTATGTGAGTGGCGATCTCTCCAACCCCTGTTACTTACCAGGCAATAAGTCGCATGAAACCCAGGGATTGCTTTGCACCCATTCGGGTTCGATGCAGCGATCACTTCCCAGAGGAATCTGCATGCGGTGGCTGCCGTTGACAACTTCGAGACCTCCATTCTCGGATGTCATTTCATCGACAGCGGCGAGAATTGTGAGATGCTTGATGTTTTTCACGTGGGTGTACGCGTTAGCATCGATGTGGGGGTCAAAGCCACCTGTGGCACTGTTAGGTAATCATTCTCTTGATTCAACACGTCCTCAATGGTACGCCTACCACTTCCGGCAAGCTTGTAGTTGATCTTCTCCTTGAAAAGAAGCATTTCTTCACCGGCCAGCTGCTGTAACATGCTAGTAGCCCGCTCTCCGCGCAAGAAGCTGTCGAAACCAGCGTGGGAGTTCGCAAAGTTCTCCGTGCGACACAACACACGATCCCCCTTGCCATTGACCTCTTCGTAAGGCATCCAAGGAACGTCAGCAGTGCGTGGCAAATCATGCACTTCCTGCGCCCACTGCTGGAGTGTCTTGGCCTCGGAATTGGTGAAGAAGCCGCGGACAAGCAGATATCCATTCTCTTGGAAGCTCTGAAGCTGCTCAGGGGTCAGAGGGTAATTGAAGTTATCCATGGTGACTGATTGATCTTCCAATGGATGGAACGAAGGTAGAGAAAGTAAAACGTGCGAAAAGTATTGGCAACGAAGACGGATTACACGCGATTATATACATCGCGGGTCATCAGTGGCGGCTGTTGCTCAGACATGTGTTGAACAGACCCATAGTCATAGTGCAGCACCGCGCTTCGTACCGAAATTGAGGTCCACCTTTGTACGGGGCGCTTAATCCACATGGACCTAGATTCGATGTTGCAGGGAACAATAGGGTCACTTATCGCACATGTACGGCCTGATCACGTTGATTGGACGATAGGAGCTGGCCGCGGCCCCACCCGCACGTGTTTGATTGGTGCCCTGCCACAAGGCACGAAGAGGCACGTAGTATCCGTCAAGCTCGGACCTTCCTGTCACTTCTCAACACCGCACTTCGTACCGACCGTAGTGACTACATCTACATGTGCCTGGAAGGAAGATTGTCATTGGGTATCCAATCAGAAAAAACTCACATCAAACTTGCACCGATAACTAGAATGGGTAAATGGCATGTGGAACAGATACAGGAACCAGTGGGAAACATGAGATGAGAGTAGGCAGAGTTCAGCTATTAAGACTTCTTCCATTTCCATTTTATCTTCTCCCCCCTCTCTTTGGTTCTTCAGCTCTCCATTTTCTTCACTTCGTATTCGCGCCCTTGATTCGGCCATCAAGAATTCTCCAACTGCCGAATCAACAAATCTATCACATTTGTCAACATCATGGAGAACTCTCCCGCTGACTCGATCATGAAGATCAAGGACAAGAATGAGATTCAGAATGACACCTGGGACCTAGAGGAGCGCGAGACCAAAAAGAAGTCCTCTGGAGTTCTGAATGTTTTGGTCGCTGGATTGGCTCTTTTCAGCGATGGCTACAATGCCCAGATCAGTATGTCATCGGCGAACCCCATTGGCTCACAAATGCTAATACCACCGCAGTCGGCTACATGGAGCCTCTTTTCTCTAGCCTGTTCGTATCACAATATGCCCCCAAACGGCAATTGAGAAGCTAATACGGTGGATTATAGTTACAAGTCTGGAATGTCCTCGACCATCAAGGCGCGTCTGTCCAACTCTTACCTCATTGGAGAGATCTTCGGCATGCTCTTCTTCGGTGTTCTGATCGACCGCCTGGGTCGCCGCACCGGTATCATCGCGGCCACCTTGTTTCTGGTTCTTGGTGTGATCCTGGCGACTGCCGCTCACGGCACCACGCAGTTGGGGTACAACCCCCTTGTCCAACGTCTGAAAATATGGCAAGTTGATATCAATTTTACAGGATGTTCTGGATGATGATCGTGGCACGCGGCTGTGCTGGATTTGGTGCTGGAGGAGAATACCCCGTCTGTGCTACAAGCGCCACCGAGGCCGCTGATGAGACTGATAAGCTTCGCAAAAGACGAGGAATCCTGGTCGCGGCTACCACTGATTTCGCCATTGATCTGGTACGTGTGCGAGGATTTCAATCATTGGAATCACTTCTAACTGTCATTCAGGGCTTCGTTGTGGCGGGTGTGGTCGCTGTGATTGTCCTTGCCTGCTACGGTCAGCGCTCTTCTGAAGGAGTCTGGCGAATTTGCTTTGGTCTAGGCTTCGTGGTCAGTTGTGAAATTTTCTATCCTTCAAGAGCTTATAATTATTAACTAAAACAGCTGCCCGTTGTTATTTGCTTCTTCCGAGTTCGAATGATCAACTCTACCCAGTACAAGAAGCATGCCATCAAGTCCCGCTACCCGTATCTTCTGGTCATCAAACGCTACTGGAAACCCATGCTTGGAACTTGTACGTCCTGTTCTTCACCATGCTGGAAGTGCTACAGCTGATTTGCCTTTTTAGCCCTGGCCTGGTTCTGCTATGACTTTGTCACCTACCCGTTCGGTCTGTTCTCCTCGACAATCATTGAACAGTTGATGACCAACAACACAACCACTCAGAACATCGGTTATGGCGTACGTTATGGCGCAATCATGAACTCCGTTGAAATAAAAACTAAAAAATCATATCTAGACCGTGATCAACTGTTTCTACCTGCCAGGATGCATCATCGGTGGATTGCTGATGGACCGCATTGGCCGTAAGCAGACCATGACGTTGGGATTCTTCCTCTGGGGTATCTGGGGATTCATTCTGGGTGGCGCTCTTGGCCCTATCCAAACCGTCTTCCCCCTGTTCGTCGTCATGTACGGCATTTTCCAAGCCCTCGGTGAGATGGGCCCTGGCGTTGCTACATTCCTGTGCGCCTCGGAGTCCTTCCCCACACCCCTGCGCGGCCACTTCCTCGGCTTCGCAGCTGCGTTCGGAAAAGCAGGAGCTTCTATCGGAACCCAGGTTTTCACTCCCATTCAGAACTGCTTTTCTTCCACTGAAAAGGGTCAACAGGCAGTCTTCCTTATTGGAGCTGCTTTCACCATGGTTGGAGGACTTGTTTCGTGGTTCTTGATCCCTGACATGTCTCGCGAGCTTGAAACCGAGGATGCCCGCTTCAAGGCCTACTTGGAGGAGAATGGTTACGACGTCAGCGAGTATGGTGAGGCTCTCGTAATCAACCAGCGTGGTTGAGAGTCCAGCCCTCACGACTATGATGTCTTTTTGCGCTCGTTAAAGAAAAGCAGACGAGGTCCACCGCCTAATTCTTAATTTGGGGACATCTCTGAATGTTGAAACTTAGTTGCAAAAGTAATGTTAATGAGTCTTTGATTTCAAGCGCCGATATGGCCTGTTTCCCACATGTCATTATCTCATTTTATTCCCAGACAGTGGGGGAACAATACAATTTTACTTGATTTAACTCTCCGCCGAGGAGCACCCCTCGTCTTCTTGATCCATAACCCACGGGACGAGTCTTCCGTCACAATCGGTGATGTCAACCAAGTTAATTGGCTGCGCCTCCATAGCAACGGCTAAATCTTCCAAATCGCAGATCAACGGGTCCAGTCGGCTTTCCCAGGCCAGATCCCCGTGCTCGTCGAGCCAGAGGACTGTGATGACCCCGGACTTGATGGAGTCCTTATCCAGGAGGTAGATGCCAGCTTGAACTCTCAATCCCGCCAAGGCAAGCTCTCGGACTTCGTCGCACTGTTCTTCTGCTTTCCCGATCAAATAATCATCGTTGTCCTGATTTATAGTACAGGTTCTGCCCAGTTCCATCCAAATCGTGAACCCCAGAAAAGTCTGTGATCCCAGGCATACGGATCAAAACTTGGCGCCAGAAGTTCTTGCTTCTATTCTCGATATCATAGCGCGTGGAATCATCCAGGACCCGAATGTAGTCTAAGACAGAAGCTCCGGATGCTTCTAGAAGTTTTTGGTATTTCTCCTCGAAACGTGGATCGTAGCATGTGCGTAGACATATGGTCTGCAGATCGTAGAAGTTGTTTACGGTCATGTTGCGCTCGGTGTTTGTTTGGTTGTTGACGAAAATACGCTGAATGTCTGCCCCGCTCACTTCAAAAGGGGACGATTCAGATTTTGCGCGGTATTTATATGGCTATGGAGCACTTTGGTCAATCGCCTCTAGGGGCTAATCGGAACCAGGATCTAGGACGTACCCAACGCTCAATGAGTGTCAACTTCTGGTATTGCCAGACTAGACGTTCCCACTGTTCTTGGCATGTCTCCGAGGTGTCATCACTCCAAAGGTCTTGGGTTTAAATTAGTACCGCGATGCGAGTTCAGTAGGGGACGGGAGGGATGGCAAATGAGAGCGAAGTGATCGAAAGAAAAGTGGCCATATTGTGCCTGTTTTTTCAACCTGAGAAACATTTTGGAAAGCAAAAAAGCCTTTTGGAAGAGAGAAAAATTGGAAGAGAGAAAAATTGGAAGAGAGAAATTAATTCGTGTGATAAGAAGGGAAGAGAAAAGTATTTGATGATAGGCGCATGAAGGTACTGGTGCTTGGGACATCATTTGACTACAGTGCAAACAACTCTCATTTCAAGGCAACCGAACATACCGAAATTATTCGTAGTATTACTATGCCCTACATCCAAGGCAAATATGGGCCTCGCACTCAAATTGGATGCACATGTCAGTGCGTTCTCTGCTGCTGCTCTTGGTGGAGAGTTCAATATCGTGAGATACTCGTTGAGCAGGCTGAAGCAGAGTTTAATATTTATTCAAGAATGACGAGTATCATAATTGCCTGAGCTGCTGCTGCTTGTGGTGGGGAGGCAGACATCGTTTGATGCCTCGTGGAAGAGGCCAAAGTAGATGTCAAAGTGCTGATTGCTACTAAAGAGGGGGGATACTCCATCTGTCCAGAGAGCTTTGATAATACCCTTAGTAGGCAGGAAAGGCTTATGTGGTACATAGCATATTGATCAATGGGCTTTGATTTCGTCGTTTCTTTCTTCAATCCGGGGGTTTTCGTCCAGGCATTCTTACGTCTACGTGAAGCAGAACATATACCGAGAATCCCCGCTTTACTTCCCCGCAGCCAATGTCACTTTTGCTGTTCGTCTCGCAGATCAATTCCAAATTCAGCGATAGATTGAGTCAATGATATGATAGTCAGCTAGCTACGGAGAAATACCGATTCCAGATACCACGGTTACTCCAAGCTAGCATTTTGGTGATATCAACCCCACTACACACCGACAACAACGCCCTGATTTAGGCTAATACAGAACTTATGATTATTTAAATAAACTTCATTCTTATTTTTCATCTACAATCTATTTTAACGATACCTTTTCATTCTAGATTGTATGCCATACTCGAGGAACGGTCAAGGAAGCAGCTATCATGGTTATGCTTAGGTCCGCACACCGGGTTATTGTCCTTTTATTGCAATGTTTATCTTTTCGTATACAATACGTCGAAGCCTTCGCGAGTATTCAATCCGATGATCTTCAGCATCGCTCGACGGACGGTCCGTCCTGGGACCCGAAAAAGTCGGCATTTCTGGATAACCTCGTGGCGAATATGACCATTCCAGAACTGGGTATGCTTCATGGACCTTTCATTTTTCCCTTGCACTTATACTATCATTATTAATGCATTCAGAATAGTTCTTCAAATGCATCTCATGTTCGCCGATAACATAATTGGACCCAACTCGGATAATGCCCTCTACGGTAATAAATTACCCATGAATTGGGGCAGTGTGGTAAACATACCATGGCTCACCAAGAATTACAGATCAGGCAATGCAGCCAGCTCCAGGAGCACCCATCGGTATAATGCATGACTGGTATCCCACCAACAAATCACAGTACAACGACCTCCAGAAGCTAAACGCTAAAAAATCGCGTATCAATATACCATTCATGCAAACGGGAGAATGCCTTCACGGTGTGGGGTCGTTTAAGCAATCGATGTTCCCTCAAGTGATTGGCATGGCGGCATCATTTGACACCAACCTCGTACATCGAGTTGGGCGAGCCATTGCTACCGAGGCACGATCAATCGGAATCCATGCTTGCTTCGCGCCAGTGCTTGATCTTGCAAAGGAGCCGCGCTGGGGTCGAGTACAAGGTAAGTAATGATTTTCCCCTTCGAATTAATGGAATCTAGACGTTAAATCAAACAGAGGATTGGGGTGAGGATATGGTTCTTACCTCTCATATGGGTGTTGCATTTGCCTCCGGTTTATCGAAGAATAGCACTTGGTCGGATTCAGATGCAGTCATTCCTGTAATGAAGGTTTGTGCGATCGCTTTTTCACTGCCCGTTCTCTTCTTCTCTTGTTTTGAGCTCAGCTGAATTCGCTGTGTACAGCATTTCGCGGCCCATGGGAGCCCTCAAGGGGGTCATAATGCGGCGCCCTTCATGGGATACGGAACGCGCGAGGTCCTCCAAGAGATGCTTGTCCCCTTTAAGGCGGCTGTGGATTTAGGTGGAGTCAAAGGTGTGATGATGTAGGTCACTAGCCAAGTCAAAATTTGTAACAGAGTTCTGACAGTTTCCAAAGGGCATATAGCGAGTTTGATGATGTCCCTTGTTCGGTCAACCCTCTCCTGTACCAGGCTTTGGAAGATTGGGGATATGATGGTACGTAAGTTGTAATTACTCTCAACGGATCGCAGAATTAATGAATTCACAGGCTTCGTTACCGCTGACGACACAGGTGAGTCAACTTTCCACACGAATATGTGTTATGCAAATCTTCACACTGCAGAAGGCCTGACGAGGAATGTTTATCAGGAATCTCGGAACTTTTATACACACATCTTGTCACTAGCTCTGTCGCGGATACGATCGCTCAATGGCACAACGCGGGTGGAATCATCCAATATTACGATTTTCCATTAAGCGACTACGTGAATGTCTGTATCCCCATTCCCGAATTGCTTGCTCATGCAGCTGACTGGAGACATCTAGGCAACTTTAGATCTAGTCGCTAATGGCACAATCGCATTATCGGATTTACAATCACTGGCAAAACGCGTCCTAGGTGTCAAGTACGATTTGAATCTCTTTGAAGACCCATATATTGCAGATGATGTTGATTCACAAGCAATCACCGAATCTCATGTTCCCCTTACATTGGAGGCAGCCCAAAAGAGTATTGTGCTTCTCGAGAACAATAACTCCACGCTTCCTTTGCAACCCGATAAGCAGAACATCGGCACGATTGCATTGATAGGGCCTTTCAGTGATACATTCAATTATGGTGATTATTCGGGCCAATTCGGGGGCTATCCGGTCAAAAATGCCAGCACAATCCGTCAGGGTATTACAGAACACCTCGCAAGCAATTTCCCGGACACAACATTACTCACTAGCTGGGGAGCCAATTCTTGGAGCTACAATGGACAGTACAACATACCGCCCTATTTGCTTTCTGCGAACGGGACCTCCGGGGGGCTAACGGCCACCTATTTTGCCGATACAAATTTTACCGATGCGAGAGTACAGAAACTGGAGACTCCAAGTCTTGACTGGGGCCTTTATCCACCCGATGGTCTTCCCTCTAATAATTTTAGTGCTATCTGGGAGGGCGATGTTGCGATACCCGTAGACATCGCGACTGACGGATGGTTTGGAGTCGCGGTCTATGCTAATACCTCTGCTAAGCTTTTTATTGATGGAGAGCTCCATGTTAATGTTGAGCCTACCACCGCTGGCAATGTTCTCTCAGATATCCCCGGCATTTCCTATACTTCGGTTAACTCAACAATCGCACCACCAGGCTCCGCAGCTTTTCGTTTTAAGAAAGGAGCCAAGCACCACATCAGACTGGAATACCAAGCCTGGAATTACGTTCAAAAATATGAAAATGTCAACTCACTCAATGCCCAGGTCTCGCTATTTTGGAATCTGGTAGATCCTGTTCACGCTGTCGATCAGGTAAGCAATGCTTCCCGGTCAACTCGCCGATTAATAAAAGTTAACATCAATTAGGCAATCGAAATTGCTCGAAAATCCGATTTGGTGGTTCTTACCCTTGGCGCTAATTGGAACAGTGATGGCGAGTCTGGGGATCGAGCCACTTTAGGATTTTCTTCAAATCAAAGTATGTTGACTTCAGGCCACATGCAGATATAGGAAATCGTTAACCTTTGAGCTAGCTTTGCTTGCCGAGGCAATCTATGCAATCGGGAAGCCTGTCGTCCTCATCTTACAAGGAGGTCGTCCCTTTGCAGTCCCAGAGTATTACAATAAGTCTGCAGCAGTGCTGAATACGGTAAGTTGGGCCACTTCCGAGGTTGTCAAGTCTAATACACTTTAACTGACGAGTTTCAGTTTTTTCCTGGGCAATCTGGTGGCCAGGCTATTTCAGACATTCTCTTCGGCACTATTAATCCGGGTGGCAGAGTTCCAATCAGCGTTCCGTATAATGCTGGAACATTGCCTGCTTTTTACAAGTAAGACAAAAATTTTAATCCTTGTTCGATCGGCTGCTGACTCCCCCAGCTATAAACCCTCTTTCCCCCGAGATTATACAGATATCCCGTACCAAGCTTTAGTGAGCTTTTTTCTTGGTTTACATCGAATTGACTACTAATATGAGTAGTACCCCTTTGGCTATGGGCTATCGTACACGAACTTCACCACGACAAATTTCCGCTCTATGGTTGATAACAGGAATGATGCTGAGATGGAGTTTAAAAGCAAGTCAAACATCACATTTTCAGTCGAGGTTACCAATTCCGGTGATGTTGCAGGAAGCTACGTGCCGCAGGTTTACCTTCTCGGTCGCGTCTCGTCGATTGTACGTCCTGTGAAGCAGCTTGTCGCTTTCACTCGGCTGTACCTGTCGGCTGGGCAGTCAAGAAAAGTTACCATGGACCTCGAGGTAAACCGATTTCTTCCAATTTTGGATCGGAAATATGAGTGGACAGTGGAACTTGGAGATTATACTTTCGCGCTGCTGGAACATGGAGGGAGCGACGCTGACACTTCAACCAACGTCACCTTGACTTGTGTTAAGTGAGGTATAAAGAGCAACTCTGTGTTGTGATGGACGGAAATGTATAAGATCCTTTCCGTATTTCTGACACCTCAGGTGTGACAAACTTTGTGGAACACGAGAACACGACCATCCCTGTAATCAATTAGTTGCTTGTTTGCCAATGTGTTTTGGGATTTCAATCAAACATTCGCTAAAATTTGCGCACTCTTTCTTCTTTTCCTTTTGTTCCCATTTCTCACGCTACTCTCTAGTCTAGAGCTTTGGTTCGGCTGAAGCAACAGGGACCCCTCATCTGCGACTCCTCGGTCCGCACCCCACCAAGCCACATGGTCAACTTTTGGATAGCCAAATAACAGCCCTTTGCCCTCTAGATTGTTACCTCTCGCTGGATTATCATAAGCGATATTTAACGACACAAAATAAGATTTCGACATAAAGACCGACAAACCCATTAGCCAGGAACATTGGCCAGCTTATTCCCTTTTTCCACCTACGATGGACTTCAACTCCAATTCTCAGCATTTATACACATTAGAAGATGTTGCAAACCACAACAAAGATGGAGATTTATGGGTGATTATTAATGGCAAGGTCTTTGACATGACAACATATATGGACACTCATCCAGGCGGTAAACAAGGTATGCTTACTTTGACTTTGCGTACTCTAACCTCTATCGTATTTTCTGGTCTTTCCTTTCTTTATCTCGTGATCTAATCGGCCCTCTTTACTAATTTCTGCTTTGCTTCAGTGCTTCTGAAACATGGTGGTTTGGATGCAACCAAAAAATACCTAAAGTACCACAAGCCTCAAACAATGGCCCGCGAAGGCGATGCTTTGTGTATTGGTGTTGTCAAAAAGACAGGTTCTTGGAGGAAGCTAATGTGGAAGAAAGCAATGTCAGGACTCTTCGATCATTCCTAACCGCGAATTTTCTCGGCGGTTAGGCGAGTTGTATATATTGTTCACGTGCAGCTTCGGGCAACTGATTAGGCACCTGGCAGCTAATCATTTTCACTATTTCGGAATTTAACTGTATAATCCTGGAATTCTACTAGCATTTATTCAAAATTTGAAGCGAGAGCCATTTTTCCCATGGCTTCGATTTGCTGTGCGACGAATTTCAAGTCATCGGTGAATCGGCCTATTTTTCTACGTGCCGATCGGATGAGTCGGGCAGCTCCTCCAGCCGCGCAAAGGCATCCCGAGGTCGGTGATGTCACGCCTGCTTAGGAACGTTTAAAGAAGCCCATTACTTTGTAATGGGCCCTCGGTTCATAACAGACCTGTAAGGTCTTGTGTATATGTATAAATTGTACCATTGTACCTTGGAATGGGTACTGTAGTTATTCGTGACACATTCTGGCTAGAATGCTCTGATCTGGAATCAGACTGGCTGGGGTCCCCATGTGCGGGGCCTGATAAATGGAGAGGTCTATTTACCCGGACCCAGAAGACCCAGAATTCACGAGACAACAACCCCTACGACGCGTATTGGGGTTTTTGATCATGAGAGTCACGTTTATGGTCCGTAGCCCTGATCCAGTCTTTGATATCATGGCTACCTTCCTTTTTCGGGTGCAGTGACAGTCTGGTTCGACCGTTATGTAATAAGACACCTCAGGCGGCAAGTTCCCCAAACGGAGGAGCCCCGAAGTCCCCCAGTGGGGAGGGTTCTCATACATTTCCCCCATGGAGTTGCCTTGGAAATGTTGGGGGCGATCGGCATTTCTCATTTTCATGTCCCGACGGTTTCACCTTCCAAAGGTGAGTGATTGTTATTTTCTAACATTGATTATGGAATATATAAAATATGAAGAAGCTGTGTTTAAAATTTTCTTGTTGGATCAGATTAGGGTTTGCTGGGCACACACCCAAGCTTTTTAAGGGTGTGGCTTGGCCAGCCTCAAAAGCTTGGAAGTTTTGCTCCCAGGGTACCTTGAAACATCTTCTGTAGAACAATCACGGCCCTTCAGGCTCACTGAGATAGCAAACGCCGATATTACCTGCCGTTAATTTCTCAAATGACACACAAAATTTGCGAATCCCCCCATACCATATGAGTAATCTCTTCACCGAGAGCGGATGGGATTGACAAAGTGGGGAGCGTATCCAACCTTCTAACCAAGCATTTGCGCTCTAATGCTGCTTCTCGGCACGCCGACCCGCCGACCCGCCGAAACCCATCCCAGTCCCCGCCCCGGTGAAAAAAAAGAAAAGGTTCGGGGAAATTCTTTTGGAGAAGCGGGTTCTCCGGGGCAGAGAAGGGCTCCGGTCGGGGGAGTGTTCGTCAGTGGCTCGCTCGGTCCAAGGTTGTGTTTTTTGCCACTACTTTTTATAACCCCTGCCCTTGCCTCTTCTCGCGTGCTTCTGCTCTGCTCCTGCATACCTCTACAGGACCTCTCTCCCCTCCACCTATAATCGTGATAGTCCTTGGTCATGGCATCACCGGAGGTAGAACCTCACCTCGGTGAGACCCGCGATATTGAGAAAGTCAGCGACGCTTTCCAGGAGTCTGGGTCCTCCCTTGTCATGAACGAAGAACAAGCTTTCGCGAAAGCGAGGGCCAATCCCAACGAGGCCCTGCCCATTCTTCTCACCTATTCATCTAATGACCATGATAATCCTCGCAACTGGCCTAAATGGCGCAAATGGTATATCAGTATTTTTGTTAGCATGCTGAATGTGTTCACGTACGTTAATTCGACCCTAGCCCATTGCTCTGTTATATCCTAACTAACACTCTACAGTTGCT
The DNA here is from genome assembly GCF_028827895.1 of Penicillium longicatenatum. Taxonomy (NCBI): domain Eukaryota; kingdom Fungi; phylum Ascomycota; class Eurotiomycetes; order Eurotiales; family Aspergillaceae; genus Penicillium; species Penicillium longicatenatum. The sequence continues at coordinate 931,048 of NW_026643120.1, read as the reverse complement.
GGTGTGCAGGTGGAATCTCATCGGGTGCGACAGGCATCCAAGATGAGTTTGGAGTCTCAGCTGAAGTGACGACATTAGCGCTGTCGCTATACGTTCTGGGTTACGCCATTGGTCCCGTTATGCTAGCCCCGCTTTCCGAGTACTTCGGTCGCCAGCCAGTATACGTCGTATCATGGTTCCTCCTCTTCCTCTTCCAGCTCCCACTCGCCCTAGCGCCCAACATTGGCACAATCCTGGTCTGTCGTTTCATTGCTGGCTGCGCAGGCGGAGCCCCCTTGACAAACACTGGAGGTAGTATCAGTGATCTATGGGAACGGAATGTCAGCGGTGCCCCCATGGCCGTATACGGTCTTAGCAGTACCTTCGGACCCCCAACAGCGCTGGTCATGTCAGGCTACATCGGCCTCAACCTGGGATGGCGATGGATCTTCTGGGTGCTCATGGCTATTTCTGGCGGAATCTGGGTGATCCTTGTTCTCACTATCCCCGAAACTCGACACACAGCCATCTTGCAGAAGAAGGTCGCTCGGGTGCGCAAGCAGATGAAGAAGGAGAACTTGGCTACTGCGGAGTCTATCGATGATATCCATGCCCATGAGCGCAAGGGTCTGCATGAGCTATTTGCTATCACTCTGACGCGCCCGATCCGTTTCCTGTTCTCTGAGCCTATCACCACCTTCTCTGCTATCTACAACGGCTTTTTGTACGGATTGGTCTACCTCTTCAATGAGGCTTTCCCCTTGGTCTTTGGTGCTCCGAAGGGCCACCCCTTCAATGTTGGTCAGCAGGGTCTGTGTTTCCTCGGTATGGCTATCGGTCCCGTCGTGGCATTCTGCCTGTACCCGCTTCAGGAGCGCTATTACCTTCGTCGCGTCGCCGAGAACGGTGGCAAGGGCGTCCCCGAAGCACGGATGTGGATGGCTCGCGGCGGCGCTATTCTGATTCCAATCAGTCTGTTCTGGTTCGGATGGACCAGCTACGCGTCCGTGCACTGGATCGTCCCTATCATCGCCTCCGGCTTCTTCGGTGCTGGTATCTACATTGTTATCCTCAGTATCCTGAACTACGTCGTCGACAGCTACCAGACATACTCTGCCTCTGCCCTTGCTGGTGTGATCCTGTGTCGCAATGTTGTCGGTGCTGGATTCCCCTTGTTCGCTACGCAGATGTACGAGAAGCTGGACTATGAGTGGGCCTCGAGTCTGTTGGGATTCATTTCCATTTTGTTGGTTCCTATCCCTTTCATCTTCTTCTACAAGGGTGAGGCTATTCGTCTTCGCAGCCCGTGGGCACGTGAACACTTCGATCAGGCTGAGGATAACCCTCACTGATCTTGATATTGATGATTAAATGTTGCATCCGAGCGGTTTGAATATAATGTATACACATGTTGGACATACTAGACACCAAAGGGGGTCAATGAACAGAATATAAAAATTTTCAGATGTCATAATTGCGCACATATCTTCCAAGTTTGACTGTCCTAGATGTCCACTCACTACAGGTAAGTCGCAGCTAGTCTCGCCTGCAAGTGTTCACCCGCAGTAAGTCTGCGCCCACCAACATTAAGTTCACTAGCACCACCTCCATACCCAACAGTAGTATTCCCATCCTCCTTTCCCCGCTCGCGATGCGCAGTGACAACATCACTGGGCAGAGAACTAAGCTCCGTAGTCCCAACAGGCGAACAAAAGAACGCAATACTATAGCGATCTGCGCCCTCGTCCCCTTCAGGAAAAACAACACGATGCACCGTCGACTTGAGAAGCCCATCGGTCCAATAACTCAACGCATCCCCGATATTAACCAAAATCGGAGGAAATGGGTACTCATCCTGATTAGGGTATACGGGCACAGGTGCCCACTCACCCTCCGGCGTCTGTATTTCTAGCCCCGGCTGACCGGGACGCTGGAATAGAAGGGTGATACTGCCGTAATCAGAATGTGCGCCTGCACGGATATCTTTGCCTGGACAGTATCCTGGGATATTGGATGGATAATAGAGGAGTCGGACTGAGTTCCCTGTATAGCCCTTTGATGAGTCGTGTCGGGACGTGAAGAAATCCTTCGGCATCTGGGAGGTGGGTTTGTTAATGGCTGTAAGCGGGCAATTGATATAGGTTCTTACCTCGAGTCCATGTGCAAGAAGATTCAAGATTTGGATACAAGTCTTATTGCAAAGATCCGAGAAACGAGCAATCTCCTCCTCACGGTTCATGATGCATGGTGGCAATGGTTGAACGATCTTTCCATTCTTCGTTTCTGAAATGTTGAGAGCCCTGCAGATATCAGGATATGCCACTTGAATTCGTATAGAATGACCTACTCTTTGAAATCGCCTCTCTAGGATACGTTATGCCCGGGTTAGTCTTGCTTGAAATGATCGGAGTTACAGAATGTTTACTACCTTATGGTGTTCAGGATCCAGAGTTTCGACATGCATCCCGACCCAGCCGAGATTCTAGGATTGATCGCATCAGCTTGCTACTTGTGTTCATTGATGAATTAGCTTGATGACCCACATTTGGTCCTCGTTTGTGAGGGGCTTTTTCTGAGATTGGCAGATCAAAGAACTCTTTCGACTGTACGGTATTAGAAGTTACTAAGATAACTTATCAATCTTGCTTTTTATTCAGGGATGACTAACCAGATCAAAGGCATTTTCTACATCAGCTTTTGTGAAAGCGGTTGTCCTGCTATCGATATATAGGAAGCCATATTTCACTGCAGCGTTTAACATAGCTTTACCGGCGGCATTGTAGTCAGGGTTCGAAATATCCACCAGCGGAAGGTTTATCGGGCTTGTCATATTGGAATCCTGATTGTGCATGTTTCCGAGTCGGAGGCAGTTGGGGTAGTATCGATCGCAAGGCAATTTGGAGCGGGCAAGGAGCAGTCACAGATAATCGACCTTAACAAGACGTTCAGGAATGAAGTCGGTTTATGGAAGTTCCGAGCGTCTTAGATAACAATGAACAAAAAGGATTGAAAGCTATGGACAGATGTGAGAACCCCGCTTATCTGCTATCTAGACCCCTGTCATCTTGGCATCGTTCCACTTCTCAGCGATAACCTCTACCCCACAAACCATATCCTCGGGATCTGAGATCATCAAATCACTCTACGATTTCCCCATGATCGACTCAAAGATGGGTCTCGGCGCTCTCCGTGCCAATCGTGCTTCGACTTACCGAACTTGGCCCAACCCCGCATTTGTGCCTTGACAGTTTCGGTGGCACTGCAACGGTGGAGACCGCGCCGGCTGGACCAGACCGATCAGGTAAGGTGATGAACTTTATACAACCGATATGAATCCGAGAACATGGCAAGGGTCCAGCAGTTATGAACATGCCCACTTATGTTTGTTATGCACGGTCTGTTATTGGACCGATCAGGACTTGAATACGATGCTCTGGACTGTTCTTACTCTGAATGGAACATGATTGGCGAGGGATACCCTTCTATTCCATAGTCCCTGTGCAGTTACAGAACGCGGACACAATTACCTTCCGTGTGGACCAAGATCGGAATCCCCCGTGGGTCCCTGCACCAAGCTAAGAAGCAAATATTTAAAAGGCACACAACACCCAATTCAAAGCACCGTCTGTGAACTCGTTTGAGAGAATGATGAACCCAATCCTACACCATGACGTTGAAAAGCGAGCTGGCGCAGTAGATCCTCCACTCGTCGACGAAACCGGTGCCGTCCCAGCAACAAGCTTCGAATATGGAAACTCGGTCTACGCGAAGCTGCAAAGGCTCGGTGGGAAGATTAAAGTCGAACAGCGAGGAATTGAGCGCGTTCCCGAGGATGAGAGAACGGATAATTCTTACTGGAATATTGGCTCAATGGTATTTCCATCCTAATCTCGTACAAGATGTCTCTAATGTCTTGGTGTAATAAACTCCCAGTGGCTCGCTGCGAACATGGTTGTTCCCTCTTTCACTATCGGCGTCCTTGGTAGACCATTGTTTGCTCTGGGGTTTGTGGATGGAGTCCTGGTTATTATCTTCTTCAACTTTATCGCCGTCTTGACCGTTTGCTTTTTCTCCACGTTCGGTGCGACGTTTGGATTGAGGCAGATGGTGCTTTCGCGCTTTTGGTTTGGTTGGTGGGGAGTTAAGCTAAGTATGGTTGGAATGCCTCTTGACAAAACGGCTATAAGCTAACGCCGATCTCACGTCTAGTCGCACTTTTCAACGTGTTGGCATGTATTGGGTGGGCTGCAGCCAATATCATCGTCGGAGCCCAGCTGATCAACGCAGTAAACCCAGACGTCCCCGGCTATGCAGGAATCTTGATCATAGCATTTTGTACCCTGCTCGTGGTGTTCTTCGGCTACCAAGTCGTGCACGCATACGAATACTGGAGCTGGATCCCAACGTTCATCGTCTTCCTGGTCGTTCTCGGCGTTTTCGCTCACTCGGGAGATTTCGTGAACATCCCAATGGGAGTCGGACGTGCAGAACTGGGAGCTGTTCTATCCTACGGATCAACAGTTTTCGGCTTCGGCACCGGCTACACCAGCTTTGCAGCCGATTACACCGTCTACCAACCAAGCAATCGTCCGCGTCGCAAAGTATTTCTCGCAACATGGCTGGGCATCTTTCCAACGCTTCTTTTCACGGAGTTACTTGGTGCTGCCCTCGCGACTGCCATGGCAATCAATGGAGGCGACAATGCGTATCAGCAAGGATACCATGAGTCAGGAATAGGTGGCCTCCTAGGCGCCCTCCTTTTTCCTCGTATCGGAGGTTTCGGTAAATTCTGCGTAATCATCCTGGCTTTATCTATTGTTGCAAATAATTGTCCGAATATTTACTCCGTCTCCCTCACGCTCATGGTTATGGGTCGGTGGACACGCCATGTTCCGCGCTTCGTGTGGACCATTGTCGCGACTGCGGTGTATATCGCTATCGCGATTCCGGGATATAGTCACTTTGAGGCTGTCTTGGAGAATTTTATGCACTTTATTGGGTACTGGCTGGCGATCTACGAGGGGATTGCCTTGACAGAGCACTTCGTGTTCCGCCGTGGCTTTTCCGGGTATCGGCCGGAAGATTATGATACTCGTGAAAACCTTCCTCCTGGTATTGCGGCGCTCTTGTCATTCTGCTGTGGTGTTGTTGGGATGGTGACTGGGATGAGTCAATCGTGGTATATTGGACCGATTTCGAAGAGCGCGGGCGTGCCTTCTATTGGAGGCGATGTTGGGTTTGAATTGGGCTTTGCATTTGCTGCGGTTTCCTATGCCGTCTTGAGGACTGCTGAGAAGAGATTCTTCAAAAGATGATGAAGGATGCTTGTGGTTATTTCAAGTACTGGTATCAGGCCAATGAAGCAGTCAATTCGCGCAATGTTATGATGTTTTGGCTGTGTACCCACCTCTGTAGTAGACTTCTACTGTATCGCATCTCTGCTTAACTTCAGGGCGGTATCCATTAGATATGTTGAACTACTTATGTCAAATTGATTTTCATGATGAATTTTGAATGAACCTGCCCACAAATATTCCTTTGGTCGAAAACCTGCCATTTGCGTTGGTTTCCAGGCATTTCCGGATGAAGAGCTTGCTTGGGAGAAATTCATTTGTCTGTAGCCATCCTAGAATTGTAAAGGAAAATTTCGCTCAATCTAGGCAATCCAAAACCAGATTCGCTCTGTTCAAGTCAGTACAGCTCAAAAGGGCGATCATGGTCAACTGACCAAGTAAGTTTCGTGGCCTTGGCTCTTCCCATGTAGATTCAAGCTCGTCAGCTTCCTCTTTACCAGACCATAGATCCATATCCTCCACCTTCACAAATTTGGTTTTGTATAAGATTTTGTACCCGAGGAAAAGCCCGGCAAAAATGGGAATATCGATGTAAGGAGGGATGAAGCTTTTGGCACTGAAATGACCAGGGAAAAAGGCATCGAACCCATTGAAGAATGCCACGGTAGATGAGAAGATCGCTGCAAAGTATGCCAGGTATGGTTGAAATGGTGTTTTGAAAGGAAGTGATGACCTCGGGATGCCATGGTGCTTCAAACCTTGGTTGAAGCGAATATAAGTGATTGAAATAGACGTCCACACAATTAGCGTGCTGACAGAGCTCAGGTTGCTAATCCAGAAAAAGACATCAGCAGAGCTAGCTGAAACGTTCAAATAGACGAGGAGGCTCAAGGCAGCCGTGACGCCTACGCAGGCATATGGAACGCCAAATTTCTCGTAGCGAAGGATCCGAGGTGCCTTTCCGTCCAAGGCCGTAGAGTATAGAATTCGAGTCGATGCGTAGAAGAAAGAGTTCCCCGCAGACAATGCCGAGGTAAGGACGACCGCATTGATGATTGATGGTAGCACTGTTATCCCTCCATTTTCAATTGCGATAACAAAGGGACTGGCTCCTACACCTGATGCTCCAGAATCAATAGCATTGAGTAGTCTATGGTCCCGAGATGAAACACATAGAGTGACCAGGAAGATACTGCCAACGTAGAATATGGCAATTCGCCAGAAGACACGGCGCACGGCCTTGGGTATGTTTCTCCTTGGGTTTTCAGTCTCACCGGCCGCAACGACTACCATCTCGCTTCCTCCGTAACTGAAAGTCGCCTGGATAAATACTTTCCAAAACGCCAGGAACCTGCCCAGTGAGCCCGTCTCCAGGTATTCGTTCATGGGTCCTGGGTTCTGCCAATACCGGAATCCAATGCGATCATGTGTTGGCGTGCCACCCAGCGTAATGATAAACATGAGGAGCATGAGGCCAATGATGGTAGTGAGTTTGATAGATCCAAGAAGGAATTCCAGCTCGCCATAAACCCGAACGGGAAGACAGTTGACCGCGAGGATGGCGACAAATAGGATTGTAATCCAGACGGCAGAAGAGATAGCATTCGGCCAGTAGTCAATCACCAAGGCTGCAGCGCTTATCTCAATCGGAACACCAATGGCGAATTGGTACCAATAGTTCCAGCCAAGTGTGAAGCCTAGAGCTTCGTCGACAAACCGGGAAGCATATACAGGAACGGCTCCAGGTAGCGGAAGCCAGGTCGCCATTTCACCCATGCTGTTGATCACCGAGTATAGGTTGAAGCCGGTAATGAAGTAGGCGAGCACCGCGGATAATGGTCCTGCCAGCGAGATAACCTGACCGGTACCCACGAAGAGGCCGGTCCCAATAGCGCCGGATAATGCAAGAAATTGAACGTGTCGTGATTTGAGTCTTCTTTGCAGATTTCCAACGTTCTTTACTGTCATTTCCTCCTTGTTCAAAATAGACAGTACATCTGGTTGCGAATCGAGCCTTTTGGCACCACTCTCCAGAACCTCATCTGGGTGGTCGGTTTCTGGATGAGACTGCATGTTTTCGAGGAAACCAAATCTTTCCTGTGAAAGAATGAATCGAGATTCCCTGAAGTCAACCTTGGAACATTGCTCAGTAACGTGGGGTTGGTAGGTACAAGTACTACGTACCTTCTTGTATAGGCGGCGCACGGACTCGCAGGACCCTTTAACTGATACGGGGAAAGCGTGGGGTAGCTTGGACAACCCAAGTCCCCTCCTTTGCCGATAGCCGGAGCTGCTACCTCTAGTCCGGGCTCTCAAATGGTCTTGGTCGGCAAATTTCTGGCTCGGTCACTTAACATTCCATACCTATCTCACCTGTTGATCGGCAACGTCGCAACATGTCCGAGGCCCACTCCAGGGTCCAAGCCCCCATAAAGTTCACCAGAGTTGTACCATATAGTCGTATCATGATAGTCAAAGACTGGAAGGTGGGGTGAGCAAAGTAGGAAGGCGGATAGGGAAAGATAAAGCTGAAACCGAAGTGATAAGTTGTGCTTGTATCGCACCGTCTTTCCTGCTTCCGCCTCATGTCTAAATTGTGCGTCATGGGGTCTCTATCGTGGGAGCCAACACCTTTTGGCCATGAGATGCGACAGTACTTCTCCTTCGGGCCTGGATACCGGAATATGAATCATGGTATCGTTGATTTCAATTATCATCAGGTCGTGTCTTTATTCACAAATACTAGGCTCTTTCGGAACATCCCCTCGCGCCATTCGTGACAAAGCAAATCAACTTAGGGATGAGTGCGAGGAAAACCCATGTCCTTTCATCAAATACCGATTTCCACAATTGCTGAACGAATCCCGCGCTGTTATAAGCGAATTTCTATCCGTTCCGGAATCCACCATCGTTCTCGTTCCCAACGCCACAACGGGAATCAACACGGTACTGAATAATATCAGATGGAACGACGATGGCAAAGATGAGATTCTTCAAATTGATTTGATATATGGTGCATGTGCGAAAATTGCCAGCTATGTCTGTGAATCCAATCAGGATAAGGTTCGGACACGCGAAGTTGGCTTCACATACCCGCTGGAGCCCTCTGAGATGGTTTCAATTTTCCAAGAGGCAATTTCGGCCTCCAGAGCTGAGGGATATCGCCCTCGGGTTGCAATCTTCGACACCATTTCATCTAATCCTGGGCTTCGACTACCTTTCGAGGCATTTGCAGCTACTTGTCGCTTGGAGGGCATACTGAGTCTGGTTGATGCGGCACATGGAATTGGCCAGATCGATCTCAATATTCCATCTTGGGACCCGGATTTCTTGGTTACCAACTGCCATAAATGGTTGTTCACTCCACGCGCATGTGCCATTTTCTATGTCCCCGAGCGAAATCAGGGCATTCTTCGGAGTACACTACCCACAAGTCATGGTTTTGTTCCACGCTCCACTGTTGATGGGTCAAGCAACAGTCTAGAAATTCCAGCAAATTCTCTATTTGTCTCCAACTTTGAATTTACGGGTACTGCCGACCACACTGCATTCTTGGTAGTTGGAGAGGTCATCAAATGGCGTCAGAAAGTATGTGGTGGAGAGAGCCAAATACGAGACTACTGCATTGCTTTGGCGCGGAGAGGTGGACAGAGAGTGGCAGATATCTTGGGAACTAAAATCCTTGACAACGCTAGCCACAGCTTCACTGACTGCTGTATGGTCAACATTCTTCTTCCTTTGCAGAAACCCACTACTGGTACTGGGTCCCTGGTCAAAGGTAAGGGCGGCGCTGAGACTATTACAGACTGGATGCAACAGGCCATGATCAAAAATTGGAGCACATTTATGCCTGTTTTCCCCTTCAAGGAGAGCTGGTGGGTCCGCCTGAGTGGGCAGATATATCTTGAAGACAGCGATTTTGAATGGGCTGGTTGGACTCTGAAAACACTTTGCGAGCAGATTGGAAACGAGAAATTTATGTAGATATCAGGATGTATGAAGCCCTAGAATTGCTGAGACAAAGATTGCCTTTCATGTGTGACCTCGGAATTAAAAGTAGGAACTCGAGTTTGAAAAGCCAATGGATGACTCCGTTACGAAGAATATGGAGCCAACAGTGCGCATGGTGGTATTCGGTCAAGATAGAATTCCCAATGTTCGAGATAACTGGGCGTTCGAGGTATCTTGCTCTGTGATTTAGCACACTATATCCAGGTGCAGTAGTCCACCACATCGTCATCAAGTGTCTCACTGACTAATGAGATCAGTAAGTATGTCGGAGATGCGATTTACTAACAAGCTTAGATGGCTCTCATCTTCAAACAAATGAGTTTTCGCTCCAAGAATCAGTTCTGTAGCTTGCTCAGCCATACAAGACGGCACATTTTTGTCAAGCTTGCCATGCCATAGTCGCACACCCTCCCCAGCTATCTCATCAATTTAGAACCCCCAGTCACATAGAATCATCAATTCAGTGGCCGAGGGTCTTCCACCCTGCCGAAACGCGCCACGGAATGATTCGATAGTTGCGAATCTCACTTTCTCATTCTTCCATACCATGCTTTCTGCCTCTGGCCTCCCCTCCATTGCTTTGTCAACTATCGCCTCCAGAACTTTAGGGTCCTTGTTTCTTCCCGCGCGACCCATGGACAAATCTAACATCGCACCGGTCAAAAGTCTAGGCAGCCAAGCCCCTGCTGTGAGAAGCACCTTCAGCTCGGGGAGCATTCCCTTAGTACTAAATGTAGTCGGATACATCCCGCTGACTACTGCCACACCTCGGAGGCGAGCCCGGGGTATGGAATGGGCGCAAGCCAGGGCGTAGGGACCTCCCCCTGAGACACCAAGCACATAGAACTGGGATATGCCCAAGTAGTCTGCAATTGCAAGAACATCTGTGGGCCAATCTAATATACGGCGCTCGTCGTAGTGTGTTGACAAATTCATGCCGGGTCGGTCAGGGGCGACGCAGCGTAGATTGCTTTTTTGGAGAAGTTCCGCTGGAATAAGAGTCGCTTCAACAGAACAACCAGGAAATCCGTGGAAATAGAAGAAAACATCGGGCTCGCTGGCACCTTCTTTGAGAGCACCACCATATAGTTTCCATGCTAGGGTGCGCCCAGAGGGGAGAGCAAGAGTGTCACTGTCTTCTGAAAGGCGATCCATACTGGGTTGCAGAATTTGAATAAGATACAGGGGGAATAGACATCGTGAGTAAAGTCAAGTCGAACGAAAGTCCAGGTGCCGATCTTAGTATGTTAGGTTTAGCCCCGACCCTTACCTGAGATTGACAGTGGCATTGTGATATATTGGGATACCTATTGAGATACTAAGATCTAGCTCATAACACGTTGTCTTGGAATACCTAGAAACAAAACACAGCGTATATCAAGATTCAAGTACCATTGGCCATTTGCGCTCATTGCAATTTTTTTATCACATTCCAAGGTTCTGGCCAGATTTCCAGTAAGGTATTGTAGCCTACGATCAGCGCGAGCAAGGGCCCACGGATCACGTGGACGATAGGCGATGACGTCTGTGCCCGAGAAATCTCCCCCCATAAAAGACGTCTGCCAACCTGGAATCTTGCCCTCAGCACCGGCGGCTCCTCAGTTTCTCCTGCTGCCCAATTTGAACACCTCTGCTTTTCAGCATTTGCGTTTACCTCTCCTCAACATCCCCACATCATCCCCGGTTTTTGTTTCTTCAACCAGATTACGCGGAGCTCTCGATCCCCCCACTCCCCTTTTGACCAGCTCCAATAATCGACATCGAAAGCTGTTGGACTGAACAAATTCGCAAAAATGACTCTCTACTACAGTCTTGTACGTGCTCACTCTTCATTATTCAGTTGCTCTTTCGCGCGACCGATTTGGTCGAGGCTTGGCTGGAGCCTAGCGGGCTGAGCGAACAGCTCACCCGAAATGCCCACGTCTGAAACACCAATGGGTGTGCCACTTGGAACCATTGAAACTAACATGGATGCCTTGGATAGGTTTTCATGCTTCTGGTGTTTGAGATGGGCGTCTTCCTGGCCCTCATCGTCCCTCTACCATTTGTCATCAAGCGCAAGCTGTTTGCCTTCATCTCGGAGAGTCCTATCATCGCCAAACTACAGTATGGCCTGAAGGTAAATCAACCAGTCCAGGACTTATAATATGACACCAATTAACGCGTTTCCTAGATTACCTTCATTTTCATCCTGATTCTGTTCCTTGACAGCGTCAACCGGGTGTTCCGGGTACAGCAGGAACTGGCTGCGTTCTCCCGCGACGGAGCTGGCGTCGGGTAAGATCTTCAACTCCCGCATTTAACGATTCAATGTCTAATCGAGGTCCATGACAGAGCTGCACACCTGGGCACTGATCGCATGGAGGTACAGGCCCGCAAGTTCTACTCGCAGCGCAATATGTACCTTTGCGGCTTCACCCTCTTCCTCTCCCTGATCCTCAACCGCACCTACACCATGATCTTGGATGTTCTTCGTCTTGAGGATCGCGTCAAGCTGCTCGAGGGCGACAAGAAGGCTGGTGGTAAGGACTCTGCTCGTCTCGCCGAGGCTGGCTCCGTTGGTGAGATTGGCCGCTTGAAGGAGGAGCTTGCCGCTAAGGACCGTGATATCGAGACCCTTAAGAAGCAGTGCGAGGGCCTGACTGCTGAGTACCACAAGCTCGGCGATGAGGTCGCCTCTGGCAAAGGTGATATCAACGTGAAGAAAGACATTTAAACGGGTCTTTCTTCTGGGTACCAATCTCAAGCTGGGTGATTCTAGCGTGGATCATCTTCTTGCAAGTCCGCCTGCTACTAGCACCCGGGCTTATGCTTGGTTTTCTTGCCGAATATCACGCGCCACGAAAGTCTTCCTTCTGGACACCCTTACTCATATCCCCAAATGTTCATAAATCTGTGTCCCGAATACATTTGCTGTCGGGAAGAGGAAGCACAGATTCGTCACCTTCCTTGTTGTTGCTAGCAGATATTTCTAAGATTATGTGGAACAGTCAATACCTGGGCAGTTCCTAGTGTTTACTTCTGGAAACCTATCAAGTTTGGTCATTTACGATATTTTTTTAACTGGTCTGGTTTATTGTAGATAGGGAATACCTCTCAGTCATCAAATCATCTTGAAAATTCGTGAATTCGTAATTGTACATGTTATAGCACGGAAGCATTCCGGGTCATAGATTAGATCAAGAAAGTCCAGAAGCTGGGGTAAACCAACTCTTCCTCGAAAATGCGACGAACCTGCGCAAGTACAAATCTCTCCACTTTACCCACATTCTTCAGCACCTGCTTTCCATCCTCTTTGCGCCCGATCTCGCTTTCTACCCGAATCTCCTGCAACAGTCCACCTTGGCGCTTCTGTTCGCGCTCTGCACCAGACTTCGGCCGTCCATCCTCGCCTGGATTCTGACTACCTTGGTCTTTTGTTTCGGAGCCAAGGAGCGCATCAGCATCCTCGGCAGATAAGAAGCAAAAGTGTACGCGTTTGCGAATGTACGCGACAACCGCCACACCGTCAAACGTGATACCAGTCACATTAAGTTTCAGCGGAAGCCCAACGAAGCTAGGCATTGGGTAATCGAGCAGAATCTCCGCCGTTAGCGACATACGCACATCTCCGGCATATTTCGCATGGCACAGGACTTGGAAATCATCTGGTCGGCGCTCGCGCATGCGAGGTGGGATGGGGATCGAGGGGTCGTCTGCAATTGCTTCGGGGATATCGGCCGGGTTATCGGCGCTGTTGCGATTTGACCCACTGCTACCCGTGTGCCCGATAGATGGGTGTGAGGCTGTGGAGGGTCTAGAGGCGGAGTGTGTGGTGTCGAGGTCTGGTTCTGGGCGCTGATGTACGGATGGACGGGATGGGCGTGCTTGTCTTGCTCCATGAGCTGCCAGGCCGGAGTCAGGCCAGCCGCTTGCGAATTGAGTGCCGCCTGCAACAGCTGCAAGAGGGGTTTGTGATCCAGATAGGCCACCCAGCGACATGAGGTGGTAGCCCAGTGTCGAAGTGCCGCCGGGAATGCCGGGGGTTCCAGAGCGGGGCAGGAAGTGTGGGTTGAGATGATCGCCCAGGGGTAGCGGAGAGCGAAGCGCGGATGGTTGGAAATGTTCGCCGGGATATGGGTGGTGACTGAAGCTGTGAGGACTGTGGGCTGCTGCATGGTTCATTGGCATTTCGTCATTGTAGTCCGACCATTGCTCGACGAGCTCATCAGACGTCGCTGAGGTGTCATCATCGTCCTCTTCATAGAAGTCTGAGAAGGGTTCGCAGAAATCCTTGATCTCGAGATCGGGTCCAATGTTGCCGAAGTCAAAGGAATGCACCTGGACCGAGCGAATGAAGCGTGGTAGGGCCACCTCCTGGAACTTGTCATGGACAAATGCGCGAATGCGTTCAGCGAGGGCTTCCCCGTCCGGGCCAGAAGTGGCTGTTGCCCAGTCGACTTCGATAGACATTACATATGCGATATGAGACTTTGATTACAAGCTCATAGAAGCGCGGAATTGAGCAAAGCTTAGGAAAACCGCCTCTTGACGCGGGGCCACGTGACCCGCAAACGACATTGTGGATCGACAAGCTGCAAGTTCTCTCATTCCTGGATGATGTTACGGGCTAAAAGCGATACTTAGATGGACTGATATTCTGCAGCTGAATTATGTCGCTCTCAAGGTCGCTGAGCTTGTCGATGACGCCTTTTTTGCGATACCCAACTGACCTCGGCATTGTTCACAGAGCACCGATTCACCGGCCAAAATCTGGTTCGATCATTCAGCTATCGATTTTAGCGGGGCTTCGTATTCGGCCAGTACTTTGAACCACAGTGATTGGTTCTTGATGTGCAAGGAGTGAAACATTTCCAGGCCAAGCTTTTGCGAAATCTGAGAGTCGTTTAGGACAAGAACTGCAACTGAAATGTCTTGTCCGGCAAACCCTCATCAATGGCACATTCAATCCTCGAATGGCCCAGAGCTAGCTGGTGAGGTGGGACTGGAGATCGGCGCCTACCTTGGCAACAGTGCCCGAGATCCCCGAAATTTCCATGGCCCCTCGTTGCTCTGATCCCCCTATACTCTTTACGGGAAAGTCCCGAATCAACCGGACATGAGCATCCACAGTAATGTCTCCGGGCTTTGGTACAGCCCAATCCTGGCCTGCCACTCTCCTGGACTAGGTTTTGTCCCTGGTAGCGTGAATGCGGCAACAGATCCACGCCAGCCTCCTGTTTACTTTCCTACCTGGTTTCTTCCTCAGCTATCTACTAATGATAATGGGCATCTCTCCCGACGGAGAAAGATCACCATAGGTCTTTGGTGTCGTGAAATACATTCCTTGCCACGAAAAAGATATCAATATGCCATTTGCGCCCAAATCAGCTGATAAAAAGACTATGCGGGTCTAATGCAACCCACAACTGGTCTCCCGCGGCTGCCAACCTATCGATACCCACGGGGCCCACTGCCGCGTCTAATGTCACTGGTTTATTCGCTGGATGGCAAACTCCGGTGGCTTTGTGATTCTCTGGGCCATTAACCGATACGCCAATAACTGGGCAGCCATCTCTCGCACGTCCTTTCCTCTTTTTCTCTGGTGCCTTGATGGGCTCTATGTATTTGAATCTGCCTCCATGGGCGTGACAAGGCTGTGGCATCTTCTTCGGAGAATCAAGTTTCGGGCAGCTCTCATGGAACGCTCGAGCCGTTTATCGCCAGGGATTAGCAATGGAAACCGTCCTCCGCTGGACCGGGGCAGCTAAGACAGGTGTGGATTCCAAGGGCCACGCGCTTTCTGGACGCTTTTTGCGGGTGTGATGGGCCCTGTGAGTGGGTTTCTTCATCTTCCCTCGTCCTCCCCGTGCCTTTTCGGAAATGAAACATGCATGAGATTGTCCTTCCCTTTTCCATGCATATAACGTGGCCTGCCCTGATATGGTCAATGCGTGCGTGGCTGGATCTGATCTGCAGTCCCATAGCCGTTTCTCGCCTCAAGAGGGGGCGTCAGGATAGCACCCGAGCCACCCGAGAGCCTTGGGTATCCTGCTCTCTCCACGCCCAGAAATTATCAAGGTAATTCCCGAGATCACCACTCGGCATATCTCATCTATCAAACATATGTTTGGTGACAAATCATCTCTACAACCTGCTTTGCAAAAGCCTTTGCTTCTTCCCATCCCTGTATGTGCCAACGTGGCCATGCCCTCGTCTAGCACTCTCGGCCCACACCCCCTGCTAGCCTCCCACCACAGGTCTTGATCAGCCTTTTCGCCATGAAATAAGGTCCAGTCATGCTTGTCGGGTTTTTATTAACCATGCACGTGAGTGTTCTTGTATGTGGCTCGCAGCAGCCATGATAAGCGCGGAAGGATCCAAGCCCACTCTAGGGCCTCGGCCGGAACATAATTCCAAATCATGCAACTTCGAGAACAAAGGCTTCTTACACAGGTCTACAGGGTAGGATTCGTCATCATCGGTGTCTCCGATCATGTTTCTTGTTTTTTTGTTTCAAGTGAACGGGGTGTGCTTGATATATTGCGACATCTTGAAATATATTCAGCTCATAATAGAAACCAATGGAAATTAAATATGAAGGAAATGAGGAAGAATAGAAATTAAATCGAGTGGCATTTCCAATTCGTCCCCTGAGGATCGGGGAGTGTGTCCGAATCATGGGTAGTCAGGACGATGACAGAAGCGTTGTCCAGAAAGCCGCAAAACGAGAGAAACAATCAAAAGACTTCACCCGCTAGGTATACAGGCATACAAAAAACAGTTCTGAAGAACAGGAATACCAAATACATGGCAAACAAAAACAAAAACAAAAACAAAAATGATCCTCCAAGCCACAATGTGACAGAGGATGATAAAGCCCACATTGGCCCTCCTTTTGGTGGTCGATCTGGTGATTACACGCGATGCTGATCAACTTGTCCAATGAATGATCCTCCAGTCTAGGTCGGCGTGGTCAGATCATCTGTAAAGATTGCGTTAGCGGAACAAACCCTATCAAGCGAGTAAGTGGGTAGAATGAGTCCCACTAACAATTGGTAGGTGCCTTAGCTACCACCGTGCTTTGGGCAGTTGTAGCCCTGACGCTTGCGGAAGTGCTCCTTCACACCATGGCAGGACGGGGTGCCCTTCTTCGCACAGGCAACAACACCGCCTTCTTGGACTGAGCAGCCGCAGTCATAGAGGAAGATGTAGACGGAACACATGGTTGCAGAGGTAGATGGAGAGAGGAAAGAGCTTTGTAAGAATAAGTCAAGAGGATGTATCAGAAATATAGCTTTGGAGGCTTGTGAGGGCTGATAGCTTGGATATAATTTCTTGAGAAGGATTCACGACCACCTTTATAAGATTCCATATAGCTACCCCAGATGGACGACTGTGCCTTGCGGGACCAAATGATACAATCTGAGTCAAGGACAAAGACTGAATGTGCTATCTGCCTCACAGCCGCTGCGCAGGACATACAGATGCGCCGTATGCATCTAATGACTTGGTGGTCACTCGCTCGGCGAGGAAAGCCGGACCAACTGGAGGGCACAAATAAAGATGAGCCATAACACTATGCGGGCATCACCAACAGCGGAGTCCAAGTTTGGCGGTTATGTGGATCATCGGAGAGGGGCATACTAGTGGATTGCGCCTGATGAGGGTGTTCGGTTCTTTGCACACCAATGGCGAATAGCGAATACCACGGAGATTGTATCGAGACGGGCGAACTATTGATCCCCTCCCACACCCCCAATCTCTATTAGAGTTCCGCAGCTGCAGCGTGCACTTGACATCATTCCGTAAATCCCCACGTCCTGGCACCAGTGCGTTGCCCCATCCGCAAATGAGGCTGCGCATCACACCAACACTATGCTGGAGACTTGCGCCAGGCACAGCGTTGAGCTCATCTGCAAGGAATCCTGCATCTTATTGGAAGGCGTTGACTTTTCTATGCGTCAGTGCACATGCCACCTGCCACTGTTATGATTGTGGAGACTGGGGCGGCCACGGCGGTGTCAAAGACAGGAAAGTGAACATGCAAGGCCTCGCACATCGGGGGCGATGAGGCTTTGTTCGCGATTATTTTGATTTGCCAATTATTCTGATTTGTTGGGAAAGAGGAATTTCCATGATTTTTTCAACAGTATGGCATTTGTGATGTCCGAAGGACCTCGGGAAGTTATGCCCCCGTCCGGACCGTCACCAAAGGCAAGCAAGTATAGAGCCACGAGAGCTAATAATTTCCCGCTGAGATGGAAAGCATCGGCCTTTGCAACATTCACATTGCGCCGAGTAAGTTCAATCACTGTAGGTCTAGATCATGGGCAATGTTCACAGTCTCCATATCGTGGCCCCCATTTGCAAACTTGTAGGCAAATAGAGCTTGTTACAATGGCGCAGTTGGTGATAGTGATGGTGAACTCAGCAAATCTGCAAGGTGACGAGATTTTCCCAGTAATTGGGCCCAACAATTGAAAAATTGACTCATTTTGAGGGCCAAAATCATGGATTATGGCAAGATAGATGTTGGATGTAGTGTGATGGCGGTGGGTGCTTTGGGGTTAGTGGTAGTATTCGATGAGATGTAATAAAATTAAGATTCACTCTGGGCCTATCGATTATTTCTAGTGTCTTTCTAGGGCCGAACGACTGGCGAAGGATGTTTGTTCTCAATGGTGGCGCAGTAGCGCTGATTGATGGAGCTGTTACTGAGGCTCTCACCCAGGCGCCCACGGCTCGGAAGATCGACTCCGGGCGACACTGATACGCCCGACAGGGCGGCAAGGCAGAGAAAACTCACATCTACTCCAAATTTGGCGCTGTTGGTTTGTGGGTATATCTTGCCCTGACATAGACTCCAAAGAAACAAAGAAAATAAATTAAATTGCATTTTTTAGGTTTCTGATTCTCGCAGGAGATTTCCACCACGTGATTCAAGCTCCTGGTTACTGATCGATGACACTGAGAAGAGCGGTCTCGATTCTGCCTTCTCACATGTCGGAAACACTTTCCCCACAACTGATAAATAAACAACCGAGTCCTCCGGACTTCGGTTAAAGCAAATCTGATGAACGATAAGCGGATGATGTCATATGCGCTCCTTTTTCTTGCAAAGAGGAAAGACTCGCGAATCACGATAATGAAAATGAATCGGAGCTATCAGCGCATGTAAAATGCGAGAACTACGCGGATATTATCGGAGATGAGCAACGGAGTCGACGAAACACATTGGAGCCTGTGCCTGGATGCCTCCGCTCTCGACACGAATATTAGAAGGTGGTGGATGAGTTAGCCTGTGAAATCCAATGGCTTTCCCACGCCGGGGTGTTCTTGGCACCTCATCTCATCCTGACGGCAGATCTTCCGAGGTTTCTTTTCTTTGACTTTCGGCTCGCCACGGGGCCCGCCCGATACCTGAAGAGACCAAAAGAACTCCAGTCGAATTGCGCAATCAGCGATTAGCGATCAAGAGCCTAGTTCACTTGCCAAGAATATGCATATTTGCCATGGCTGCTGAGAATGACTAGCAAGCCCTGTCCGGGGCCGGTGTGACGCGAATACCAAAGCCAAGAGGATGTTCGAAGAATTGAAAAGCAGAAGGGGTGATAGTCACCCAATAGTGACGTCTTGGCTCTTTGAGTGAGACTAATCGGCCCCCTTTTTTGCTATCTTTTCTTTTTTTTCTGCGAGCCAAGACTTGTGAGAATTCCCTAGTATGTTTGAGATTGTCCATTATGGGCGACAGTCGCGGGGAGGCTTGGTCTGCATGACCATCGGGTATCCACTTGCCCCCGGCTGAGATGTCCAGGATCGACGCTGTGTCTAGCACATCAGATACGCAAAACTGCCCCTCCTTCCCCAAGGTCCACGGTGACTCGGGCTATAAAGTCTGACCGATTTCACCCGTCTTTCACTTTCTTTTTAGTTATTCCAAACTGCTCTCTCAAAAGTTTCCAAGTCACTACTATCCAAAGTACCCCCACCACTTCACAACAAAGTCATCTACACACAAGACATTTCTCAAAAAACAACATTCAAAATGTACACCTACACTCCCACTCACCGTTTCCTCGTCCTCTCTGCTGCCGACTCGGTTCCCTTTAACCCAGCCAACAAGTTCCTTGTGTTGTCGCCGACTGAGTCGGGGCCAGACCCTCGCGTCTTTGAGCAGGCTGTGGCTGACTCCCCCTCCACCGAAGAGAGCCCTAACGGGGTTCCCAAGTCGCACCGCTCCGACAGCACATCGTCTACATCATCTGAGGATTCCACAAACGGCTTTCTATTCCTGGGCCACACTGGTCGACGATTCTCTCAGTGATTCAGTCACATTTGACTCCTCTTCATCTTTTTATGAGCGACAGATGCATTTCATTTAACAATGGATCCGGTTATTCATTGACTCCTCCTGGCTCAACCCCGAACATCTCAATCAAGGAACTCGAGGTCATCGACCATCTGGACAAACGGCGGGAAAGCAACTGGGGTGTTTTAGGCGCTATCAGATCTGGGCCATAGGGCAACATGTTTATTTTTCTTTATTTCTTTATCCATATCATCAGAATGAATACATAGCCTTTCGGGCCAATTAACAATCCAACGTGTATCTTTCCAACTCAACTCTCCCTTCCCGTTACCCCAAACGGGGCCACATGCCTAGCACAGCCTCCCTCCCAATGCCTAGACAATATTAGCCACCGGATGCTAGGGATGATGCCGAAATACCTGCCAAGTGGCGCCAAGGTGATGCGATGGTGATCTGCCAAGACTACTGTTTGATATTCCAGTCTTGGCCCTAAGCCTAGGAATCCCGCCTATCGCGGATCACGTTCCACAGCCAAGGGCACACCTACATGCTGACGATCTCAAGATCCTTTTTTTTGGTCTTGCCAATCCCTCGCCAAGTCATTCATTAGCAACCTTACGTGCACCGCCCAGCCCAAAACACGTCCTCCCTTTCTGGCCCATTTCTTTGCATTCCTGCCGACGGTCGTCCACGTTCATTTTTCCGCTAATCACATTGGCCCGTTGGCGAGAGGCTATTCAATATTTCTATACCACGCCTACTGTGTTGGTGCCCCGGTGAGATCCTAGTGGGGTACAAAACACCGTGGATCTTGCCCCCCTTTCCGCCCCCGCATCCCGGTGAAGAGCTGCAGACGATGTGCGAAAGATGTTTACTTGTTCGAGCGTTTTCGGTCAATTCTTACTGCATTCTCAGATATCTGTACCCAATTATGTTCTGCGATCCCTGTCGTGGATAAGAGGAGGGGGCTTGGGGCCCCTACTGCAGGCTGTACGCTTATCTCCGGTGCTTCGGGGCAGCGGATATGATCCTGCAATATGGGCGTGCATCGGAGTTGTCATCCCGGTTTTAGCAATGCTGCAGGTAGGCTATTTATCATGCCTAGAGAATATGCATGCATGTCTGTAGAGTCTGGAATAATCGTGTCTTAGGTAGTATTCCAGGCCTCCCGTGTTTATTCTTGGTCTTTGGATATCAATTTATGTCGCTTATTTCGTCAACAGGGATAATCCACCAATCTAGGCTACTCTTTCTTGTCATGAAGTGTTGAAGTACTCTGGTTTTTACAATCATCGGTTGATTTGCTGTTCAGGGGTCTGCATTGCCTATATTATCCATTTCATAATCGAGAATATACCCGTCGGGACGCTTGGGCTTGGTTTAATTTTACCGATCATTGTAGGAAAGGTCAGAAAAAAATGCACCATCTGAACAAAAAATAGTTCGCCTTATCAGAGTTTAGCAATCTTAGACTTAAACTTATCGCGTCCTGTGAGATTCCCATGTTTCCCCCTACATTCCAGGATAAGCTCTGATCTTCGTCAGCGGGGCAACTCAGACCTTGTGATGTGAAGAACTTCAAATAGATCCCTTGAATGATTGGCACACTCAACTGAAGCCTTCACATGCCTAGATTCTCAATTACTCTGGACTCTCAAGGTTATTATAGGCGACCGAATAGTTCACATCTTGCCTAGGTAGTCTCGCGTTCTATCGATCAAAGACACGGATTGACGTAGCTTGCTTTTCTTATTGAGATTATAAAAAGGTAGTTTATTGCTGAAGGCTAGAGAAGGTGACTTCAAGGATGCACACAGTCTTTTATGCATAGGTAATTGAAATTAAAGGTACATCATTTTGAGAGACTCCTAGTCCTGGCGAAACCTTAGGATGCATGGTTCAAAAGTTAAGCCTTCTTAGGTTTACTTCCCGAGCGCTAGAGGTGAGCTTTGTCAAACTGATTTTAATTCCCAACCTTTTTTGAGGATTGTTTAAGGTATTGGGGAAATAAATTAGGTATCTCATTCAAGGTATCTGCAATTTCCCAGATGTGCTGTCAAATTGTGAGCGCAGACATATATTATATCAGGGGTCGAGCCGCAAGAGATTCTGCCAATCGCTCGTTCCAATAAACTTCTGGTAAATGGGACTCGTTGAATTGACCATAGGAAAAAAGGCAGGCATATTTTGGACCCTGAGTCTGAGTAGCGAAATTTCAAATAAAAATCAAATGCTTCTACAGGGGAGGGTTCATTCATTGAAAATGGTTGTTATCCACAACAATAGACCAGTTGATGGTCCACGGGTAACGAAGCGGACCCTGGAAAACCCGCCCGTCAAAACAAACTCACATCAATCATGCACCTAGATAATAGCAAATCCCAATGCGCTCATAGGTGCCGTTCTAGATCCCTGAGGCTTGCCTCCGCACATGGTGTCCCCACAGACTGACCTCATTCCCATGCGGGGAAGTTTGTTTATCGGGAGAAATCGGCAAGGGATGAAGCCGCGGCTGGGGGCGTCGGCATCACGTTGGAGACATAAAGGAAACGCGGGGAGAGATATGTAATGGCCTTGGGGTTTTGCGACCTCATAGAACTTGCCTAGGCTGGCTGGGCCTGAGTTGAGAATCATCTTCACTGGAGCTTTGGGTTTTCAGGGGGTGGTGACTATTATTGAGGCGATCGGATTTTCAGGTCCGCTAGACTCGCTATGTGTTAGGATGAGTATTGAAACCTCGGAATGGAAATGTGATGGCTTGAGTACTAAATTTGGGGGGGAACGTTGACCCAGTCTGAACTGAAGCTTGCTTCTGTGTAGTGAGTTGCGAATTATATGCATAGCATCTCTGGACAAGATGTGTTTAGTGTTATGACTTTGGAAATCGATCGTTTCAAGCCAAGATTCTATTTACTGCACAGTTACTCGAGAGCGTGTAAGTTTTGCTCAACTGGCCTTAGCCATACCCATGAAGATACAAAAAGAGAAGAAAATGACACGCGCAAACATACTTTTCGAGCTTGTCCCTACATTTATTCTAGTTAAGTATGTTTCCGCCCTGTCCTTCAATAGCGGTTCCGCTGCTATTGGTATCAATTTTAATTGAATTTTGGGTCGCTTGATGACGATCATTATGTTTGGATCGGGCTGCCTCGTGATGAGTTTGCTCTCAGTATTGTAGCTTATTTCCTTCATTTTCAACGCCGCCATATCGATGCCCCTTGCCGCCCGACCACGCAATTCATGTGACTATGCAACTTGTTACAGTACACCTGCATACTGAAGCCTTTCCAATGCTCAATGGTTCAATAGCTCGACGCCACCGGGGAAGCTGCCCCACCAGGCAAGCCATATGACAGGGATATTCTACTATAAAACGCTGAGGAACATGCCGGGGCAGCGTGATTGTTTCAAATTGCATGAGCAAAGAGAGTCCCGAGACTCTTGGAACAAGTAAACCTTGTTTCGACTCGTATTCGTACTTAACAACAGCTATGAATCATGTTACGTTAATGTGATTTAATTAAACCGGCTACTGTCAAGCGTAGCGAAGATTGTAATTTTGCCAAGAAGGGACAGAGTGGACGGAAAACAATACCGATCGCATTCTGGAGCAGATTCACAAGCGTGTTGGCCAATTAGGAAAGTCCACATGCCTAATCGAGTCAAGACCGACTCGTGCCCGTGGAGAAACCGCGCGGCAGAGTTACTGTTCAGAACGTGTGAGGGGGAAAGGTGCGGTGCTAATTCGAGACGGGCAAAGGGGAAGGTGCACGCAATCCAACGATCAACAGATCAACGGAGTACGCGGGCGCATTTGTGAGGTGATCTGAGACGACATGCCGGACCGCCCGAGGGTCCAATTTACAGTAGAAAGCGGGGCAGCGTGTCCATGTATTCGCCCGTAAATTCACTAAGACGTACTAAGGGTAGGGCGTAATGAGTTCGGACGACGCTAATTGATCGAAGGTTGACCGAATGCTTCTGCCGCGTTTCTAGCGCCAAAGCCAAGACCCGTTGTCTCCCGACTGAAACTTTGGGCTCCGTTACTGATGGATTGGCCCAAGTACTATTTGCACTAAATTATCGTAATCGCCTTTCCGTCGATCAATAACGAGAGGTAGATGAGGAATCATGTAGAGGATGGAGGTACACAGCGGACACCTCTCGGAAATCACCATCATCCAAGTCCAGATACATACTAGATTGTTCTTCCGGAGATATCCCGGGGCGCAAAACTGACCGAATCACTTCCAGCGGATCCCGAGAGTTTGCCACCCCGTTTTATCTCCTTTGCCCCTTGCATGACCCCAGATCTCGCCGCGATCTCTTTCTGCATTCCCAGCTGATCTACGAGACTCACGGAGAGATTCTCGGCTTCAAACTCAGGTGGAAACCCGGGTCTTCAGGGCGGAACCATGGGAAGTCAGTCCGTAGGTACATGTAGGAGGCTGTCTCAGTATAGCAAAATTACTGGTACTAGGCTCCACCCTTCGGCAACGAGTTACATTGGTATGAATGTCTTCAGACCCATTGTAGCTGTTGCCCTCGGCTCAGGGTTTAAGGGGTTGTAAACAATAGCTCCAAACCTGTACGAACCTAAAAATCAGACTGACCTAATAATGATTAATGCCAAACCTGTATAGATTCATGCATTGGGCAAGATACGTTAGTCATAACACGCTAGTCACAGTTCGTGTTTCAGCTCGATGGTAAAGATCATGACGTCCCTGCAAGCGGTGTGTCGTGTCATCATGGTAGCGATCGGCGATCCGACCCCGTCATCGATGCCAGGCCGCTGCTCTTCCCCAGAGCGGACATTCGTCCCTGTGAACTCTAACGACTAAACCGGCCACTTCTAGAAGGAAAGCTGCGATCTTCGTATCCCGTTCGTCGGTGAGTCTTGGGCAGATCGGAATTTTGGGGAGACTCGGACGGTAACAATGGCAAATGCCGGTTGCATGGAGCCATCACGTGTCGTGTAATACAATAACCGCGCTAGGCCCAAAGCGGGTCCTCAGTCATAGTAGAAGGGCATCTCCGATCATACTACTCAGTCCCGCTTCATTAATCCTCCCCCTGGGTCCTGATCTATCTAAAAGTTCGTTTAAAGGAGTCTGCTGTCCCGTATAGTCCTTCTCCAGTCAAGTTACCCTCTCAGGCGAATTCATCGCCACTACAAGGCTCAGCGTTCCGGGCCCGATACAAGAGCGGGACTTCATCCGAGGGTGGACTCCCCTCGAACCCGCCCAAAACCGCCATCCACCCAAAAGTCCACACCCATCGAGGGGCATTCATACGACTGTTTCTCACCTTCGTCTTGCACTTTTTTTTTAGAATATTTGAGTACCTTCGATCCACGCTTCAACGCGGGAACTCTAAGATACCCTGTTACATCCCTCAACCCCTCGGGTTTGGCGTGCCCTTCGCGCAGACCAGACAGGGACCAGGATTTCCAGAAAAAAAAAAGTTTCGAAACCAGATTGAAAACAGCCCTGATTAGCTGTGGTTGTTTCCTTTCTTTTTTTCCCTTGCTCACCCATCCCCAAACCTAATCGCCTGCATATCGACCCCTCACCATGACTGGCGCCGCTCCGATAGACATCGCCACGCGACAGTCGACGTCGGTCTCACCGCCGGGGCAGCAGGCTTCCAATCTCACGTCGGCCTTGCAGAGAGCTGGTACTGGCGAACGCACCGGGAGTGTATCGCATCACCCGAGCGGAGGTCTCGGGGTGTTCAAGGCCCCGCCGCCTCGTAAGGATTCGATCGGCGCCGCAAATGCACAATGGGGAAATGGCACGAAGCCCATTTCCATGTCAGGGTCCGCCCGCGACAAAGGCCGCCGAGAGTCTTTGGCTGGTAGCTTGGTAGGCGGCATGAGCTGGGGTGGTATTTCAGTCGGAAGCTGGATACGTGATGAGTGAGTAGTGGATATTCTGCAAAGCATCAAGGCGCGCAGCGCGCGAGGAGAAATCCTGTGCGCTGCGGCATTGTCGCACAGCATCGAAACTGACCATCTTTTTTCTACACAGCATCATTATGACTGGCACGTCCCCCTTCACCTTCCAGTCGCCTTCTTTCCACTCTTCATCATATCTCCCGAAACTGGAGGCCAACTTCATGCGGGACTTCTCGTGCTGCGGTGTGACGTTACCGACCCTTCATGACCTATTACAACACTACGAAGAAGCTCACGCTACCAAGTCCCCCAATCAAGGACATCGACCGAGTCAGGGTGAGAATCGAGCTGCCATGGCAGCAGCCGCGATCGCACAGCAACAAAGCCAGCAGCATGGCAACCAAGGGCGTGGCCTGCAGCCCGACCGCACCCTGGATATGCAGCGGAAATTGGGTCAGACCACCTCCACATCCCAGCACGTGGATCTAGACACCATCGATGATATGGAGTTGGACGAGCCAATGGGAGATGACGACGATACCACTTCTCAGCTGTTCTCCCCACAGTTACGCGACGGAGTTCAAGGCGGATTTGGAAGCTCCAACCAGGGCCCGCAATTAAACCTGGGCATGCTTCCAAGCCATCAGGGCTTCAGCACACCCTCCCAACCAGGTACTCCGATCGGATCCGGACGTCCTCTCTCCCTGCAGAATAATCCCACCGTTTCATCCGTCAATACTCCCACTTTAATGGCAAACCCCCTTCAAACCTCCCAGTTCCGAAATACCCCGGATTCGTCAGCACCCGGAACACCAGCCGAAATCGATGAGAGTGTGGTAGGCGGATTCGGCGATCTTACTATGCAGCATAACGCCATGGGCCAAAATCAGGGTCAGTTCGGACACTTCTCTGGTGGCAATAACGACATGGTCGATCTATGCATCGACGAGCCAGCCAAGCGTTTGTTTAGCCCTACAGGAGGCATGGGAGGTCCAACAAATGCCCATTTCAAACTCAGCGGAGCCCAGTACGGACCCAATAGCGATATTGCTCGACGGATTCGTGAGCAGCAGCTTCTCGCTGGAGTTCCGGATACTACTTCGATTCTTCCCAATGAGGAACCGAAGCCATTCCGATGTCCCGTCATTGGTTGTGAGAAGGCATACAAGAATCAGAATGGGTTGAAATACCACAAAGCTGTAAGTTTTCTAAGAATCCTAGTACATTTTTTTTTGAATCTAACTAATGGTGCTTTTTAACAGCATGGTCACAACAATCAACAGCTCCATGATAACGCAGACGGAACATTCTCGATAGTGAATCCCGAAACATCAGCACCTTACCCTGGCACCCTCGGGATGGAGAAGGAGAAGCCATACCGCTGTGAAGTGTGCGGCAAGCGATACAAGAACCTCAACGGGCTCAAATACCACAAATCACATTCGCCGCCCTGTAATCCAGATTTCCAGCTTGCAGGTCGCAATCTGGCTCTGGGCGGCGGTGTCATGCAGGGACAGAACATCAACGTTGCTGGAGCAGGCCTCCCCGGTATCGGCGAAGAAGGCCTCCTGTGATTTTTTTGCTTCATAAATAATATCCTCCGTGCTTTCTGCCATTTGACAATGATCTCAACGGCTATCTAACCTCCCACACATGATGTCATGACTGGTCCGGTGACTTAGGAGTTTGATTTGATGTTTGGTGTGTTTGGGGTTTTCACCTGTTTCTTTGGGGTCTATGTTTTCTGCTTTCCCCTGCCATTTGATCCAAGTGCCTTATTTGGCATTTTCTGTTTCTGCTCGATATCCCTCGCCACCCCCGTACGATTCCAGGGCTTGGCGATAGAGCCCCCATCCTCCGAGCGACCAAACTCAGCAAGATCTGCTTAGAAGAGCATTCTGTTTATATTGACTTCGGCATCGACATACTGGGATTTACGTGGCCAGGAAAGGAAAGGTAACAAGGGTTGCGATTTTGGTTCCATCGTGCGTCTATGCATGTTTGCTGCGTTCTGCACGGTGGCTTTCTGGCTTTCAGGCTTTCTTATCGGCTGATTTACCCCCCTCCTTGGTGACGTGCGGGCTCCGTCTTGACTATACCCTGGTAAAGGACATACCTACGGATATGATCCTACTGGAGCTCGGGTTGGGGTGCATGGGGATTTCTCTTTTCTTTTTTCGTTTTTTAAAGGACGCGAGCACAGCTCACGACCCTGTACTTGATGTTCTCTTTCTTCCTGCGGGAGTGGAACTGGACTTGGAAATTACAAACAAAAGTGCGGTTCTCAGGCGTCAGATCGTGTAGATATGGTTTTGGTTTGATTTGGATTTCCGTTTTGATACACTTGAGCTTCTTGTCTCTATCGTTCTCGCTCTTATCTCTTATCATTTTCTCTATTTCATGATTCCTTATCTTGTTTCTAGTAAGATGGTAAGATAAGCTTGATCAAGGACATTGGTCCATGGGCCTTCGGTATAGATACAGGTTCAAATCATCAAATTGGTTTCGTATTTGGTTATCTGGATAGGGTTTGCCATTTCATTCTAGTACATAAGCAGAGGCATGATTGGTAGAACCCATGTAAAGCAAGAACCCATCCTTAGTGTAGGCGCCATGAGCGTAAAAGACTCATATGTGAAGAGGATAATGAAAAAAATGACGCATGAAGTACAGCTCTTTGATTGACCTTGAGCATGAACCGGAAAGGACAAAAGAGGGGGAAATAAATCATAAGGGGGAAAAATAATTTCGCTTGCACCAACCGTTCAAGAGCATGAGGAACGAAAGCACTGATCACTGATTTTCATGTGTGCGAAATGAAGCACATAACGAGAACATGTATTACAGACGGAGCAGGAATGGCATAGAGAGGAAAAAAAAGGAGAAGCGAGTCTACCATTCAAACTCGCCCTGGCCTTTGTGAAAAACGTATCTAGTGGATATTAGTTGTGGTCTTAATAGCATAGAACAAAATGGTCGACTTACTCTCTGCCTCCGCTTGTCAGGATGCCGTCCTTCAATGTGCACTTCCACTTATTTTTGACTCGCTGAACCTTGTCGTACGTACAAAGCATGACTTGACCCTCAGATTCATCAGCATCTCCGTCCTCTGCATACTGATCTTCAGGGTCATCAAGGTCGGAGTTGATCGCGTCTTCGTCGGCCTCCTCTCCATCGACCTGACCGGGGATTCGAGGAGCAGCAGATGTCGACGGGTTGTAGTTGAGATGTGCCTCAATAGCAGCGCGTCGTGCCAGCACAGCCGGAGATTCGTGCTCACTAAGAGGGCGGAGGAGACCACCGGCCTCCAGTCCACGCATCTGTGACTTGAGGTGCTCACGGAGCACATGGTCGCCTTGACCATTCGCAGCGGCCTCTCGGCGACGCGCGACCTCGGCTTTCCAGTCCGCCATGGGGTCATCTCCACCACCGTCAGTTTGACCAGGGCCCATTGATGGGTAGCCAGACTCTTGTTTGATGTGGGGCATTTGCCCATTCGCGGCATATTGTTGGTACGTATGCTGGCCTGGGGCCTGAGCTTGCATTTGATGCATTTGGTGAACGGAGCTTGCCGCGTTGGCACCGTATTTCTGCTGCATCGCACTGATGGCGCGATCGCGAGCTGCCTGAGGATTGGTAGGGACTTGCATCGGATTATTCATGCCAGGCAGACCAGACGGGCCGTTAGTCCCAGGTTCGGTCTTGATTCGAGGAGGCCCACTCATGGGAGCGACTGGGGCTTGTGCATGAACCGGAAGAGGAGCAGAAACTGGAGGAGGGACAGTTTGCTGTAGAGAGACAGGAGGGGCCACATGTTGTGGCTGGGGAGGAGGACGAGGTGCGTTGGATGGGACAGTAGCTTGAGGCGGCAGGACAGGAGCTTGCGGGGTAGGCTGTGGGGTGGGATCCCAGGGGAAATGGGCGACGTTAAGAGATGAAAGCTTGGTTTGCCAGGTCTATCGTTGCAGGAAATAGTTAGTATGCAGGGTACATTGGCAAGGTCAGGTATATATATAGATCGGGTGGTCAACAACGGGGATTGGCTTGGCGGTCTAAGCGGGTACAGGCGGCCACATATAAAGAGAGCCTCAAAAGCCCGGATTCCCCCATAAGCAGCGCTTCCCGCACCATTTCGGGACCCCCGCTTTTGGCCGCCACCCCAGAACCACGACACCAAATTCCATCAAATACAACGAGATATTATCCAAAGGAACAAGAGATGATCATCCAACTTATCACTCACCTCACGCAAGTCTAGCAGTGTCTTCTGATCCACACCGCTCTCCTCAAAATCGACCTGGGAAGCGTCGCAGACTTCCTGGATGACGCGCTCAAACACCGGGCCCTATGACACAGCTTATGTTAGCTAAGATCATCGTTGATGAACCTCTTGCACACAAGAAGGTCTATGCAGACCAGCCTGCAAGAGGGGCCATGGATTCGCCTCCGCGACCGTATAGGGTGAGATGCCCTCGTGACAGGACTTACAACTTGCTGGTTCGACATGGTTGTTGTTGAGTTGCGTTTGCGGTAATTGAGAAGAAGGAAGGTGGAGGTGATTGAACGGAAGGCGAAAGAATACTGCGGTACAGTAAAATTTGGCTGATTTGAACAGAGCAAGTAGGCTTCCGTCGTCGCAACGGATGGGACCGTTGGAGCGGTGGTCGGTCACAGCTCCGAGGAATCACGCAACGAGGAAGGAATGAGGCAGACCGTAATCTTACAAGAGGCAAAACAATGAAGGAAATGAGATCTGAGAGCAAACCCAGAATAAACAAGAGAAGGGTTTTGAGTAGACGGGGAGGTTTGGCGATGAGTTACTGAAGGTGAAAGTCGGGCTTCTGCGGTCGAAATCCCTCCAGTTCCCGGCGCTTAGTCATCCCGCCGCCCTTGAAAGTTGAGCACAAAGAATGAGCCTCGGGGTACTACACCGAAATAGAAATACTTCAGGAACTCTTCAAAAAATAGCAGGAAGAATGATATTTGTGCAGAATGCGCCTTTGGCAATTTAGATACAATACCGAAGAAACTCCCCATCCAAGCCCTGTAAGAACGACCATTACACCGAAAGAAATGAATATCCCAGCCATCAATGCTCAGCAGATCACCATGAAACCGGGGGTATAAAACATGAAATGCGACCAAAACGAGATCCAAATATAGAGGCACATTAGCGGATGGTCATAGCCTTGGTAAGCTGGGCCTTGCTACCAACGCTACCTTCCCGAGATGCCGCAGCACTGCTACCAGCCTTACGCTCAAAGACCTTCCAGAACTTCAAGCTCTCGTCCGCAGCCGTAGTAGCTAGCATCTGGCCATCAGGGCTCAGAGCGCTGTGAAGAACACGGGTCTCGTGTGCAGGGATTTCCACATTGCGCACCAGGGTTGGGTAGCTCCAGATGCTCAGAGAGTTGTCAGGGAAACCACTGGAGCTAACAATCTCGCGGTAGTGGTTGCTCCACCGGAGGCTGGTTACCTGTGAACCAGTATCGATGCTGTTGGTACGGGCACCAGTTGTGGTGTTCCAGAAGTGGATGTGACGATCGTAGGAACCACCACCAGTGGCCAGCAGGTTGAGTTGCCAGGGACACCAGCTCAGTGCCTTGACAGCAGCGCGATGGTTGGTTTTGGTGAACTTGGGAGCACTGAGCGAACGAGCATCCCAGATGTTGACGAGGTTATCGTTGCCACCAGTCGCAAGTTGAGCCCCATCTGAACGCCACTCCAATCCACAGACCTCTGAAGTGTGGGAGACAAGCTCAGCCACTTTGTGATCGGCGATGCGAACATCGTGGTTGAAAACAAGGCCACTCCGCGCACCGGTGGATAGAGTGTGCTTGGACCAACCCATGACTCCGACGCGGGTGTCGTGACCGTGCATGCTGCGCAGTTTGCTACCCTCCTCAACATCCCAGATTTGGACCTCACCAGTGCCCAAACCAACACCAACGTAAGCACCATCGCCACTCCACTTCACACTGCTCACGTAAGTGTCAGGGGAAGTCTCCAGGAGACAGTTGACGGTCCCAGACTCGGCAGACCAGACGTAGACGTTGCGCTCTAGACCAATAGCAACTTGGTTGCCAGAGCTCCAGTCCAGAAGGTTCAGATAGTAATCATCCAAAAGACCAGGGGCATCCAAAACTCGCTCAGGGGCGGTCTGAACACGACGACGGAATTGAGCAGCGTTTGATTTGGCAGGACGAAGAGGGCGGTTGTACTGAGCACGGAGATCAATAGGCTTCGATGACTCCGGTGGAGGGGGCTTGAAGGCGAGAATACGAGTGTTCAAGTTGATATCGCAGGCGCTCGCCAGGGATGACTCGTAAGCAACCTTGTCGGGCGCTGGCCGAGTGTAATTGGTGGACTCATTGTCTTCCAGACCCATGTTCTCCAAAGCAGAGGTCAACTCGTCTTCCGCCGCGCGGCCGTTGATGTCAAAAGCACTAGCAGCCGAGGCAAGAACGTTCGATCCGGACGCCTCTCCGCTGCTTGTCTTGGGACGCTGGCTTTCTTCAGGCTTGGCGGCACCAGAGGTAACAAGACCTTCACTGGCGGTCCGGTTGGGAATGAATCGGTCGCCGGTATTGTGAGGAATCCGCACGGTAGTCTTGCCGGTGCGAGACCTAGTAGGAATTTCCCGTCGAGAGCGCTCCTTGGCCGGAGATTGAGCTGACGAAGGGCCAGTACCGGTCAAGGACCAGTCAGAAACACCCAGTTCCAGGTGTTTCGGTGACTTCCGTCGTGCAATATTCGATTTCGGGGAGTCACGGTAGGTCGACCGAGATGATTTAGCTGTAGCAGAAGACTTGACAGTAGAGGTAGATTTGGTAGTCGACGACTTCGCAGTGGAAGATTTGACGGTAGTGGACTTGGAAGTAGAGGATTTGGCGAAGAGCGAGGACAGGTTTCCGCCATAAACTGATTGAGACTGGCTGCGGTTTCCTTCGGAACCACGAACCGGAGTGAATGGCGATTCGTTACCCTGTGCCTGCGGAGTGACAGCAGCAGGGCGCGTGTGAGGAGAAGGAGTCAAGGGCATTCGACCTCCTGCAGTCTTGGAGGAAAAGAGGCCATGGTGGCTCTTCTTCGGAGTAGTCACCGAAGCAGTTGCCATACTGACAATGTGAATGAGCTGTTTATGAAAGGTCAGGACAGGATGGATCCAGCCACCGAGCAAATAATTCAATGCGAATTAACAGTGCAACAGTGATTTAGGATAGGTAGGATATGAGATAGATGGAAGGGAATGGAGGAGGAATAGAGTAGAGCCGAATAAATAGAATTCTACATTCAGTATGGACCAGTGTTCGCCGGGGCAACCGTTACCTCAGGTACGGCTGAACTAGGCCATATCTAGACTAGCGGCAGCCGCACATGACATGCCGGTAGTTTCCCGTTTCGGCGTCGATCGATTTTCACTGTATTCCTTGGCGGGGAACTTCGTTGTAAAAAAAAGCCTCATTGTCATGCTCAGATGTAGGCAGTGGTTGAGTTAACCCATAATGCGCCTATTTATTGCCGATTACAGTTGGCTTTTGTTGACTTGACACTCAATTTCCTCGTTTTCCTGCCTGATGGCGGGAGCTTCAACTCCCCACCTCCCTCCGTTCCACCTGGACCCACCCGCACGACTTCCATCAGCCTGGACCGGATCTTCGAGGTTCCCCAATCCGCATACCCCGAGAAGTGCGCGCTCGGTACTTTCGATGCAGCAACAGGACGCATACCTGTTGCCGGCCAGTCCCGCGGGCGGGCGTCCGGCAACTGACTACCGCCCCAGTGTCAAGAAGGCCCAAGGCCATGTCCCCGCATGTCTGGTCAACGCCTCAGTGACGTACTGCAGCAACGATCAAATCTACGCGTTTGGGGGATTTGACCAATACACTGATGAAGGTCTGCCCTCTCACCTTTTCAAATCTCCCAAATTTCACCACGATGCTTACTCGCTCCAGTGTACAATCACGTGCTCCGACTAGACTTGAACACTCTGCGGTGGGAATTGGTCGACAACTATGGTGATATTCCGGGTGTTCGTATGGGTACGTTGCCGCCGAACACCTCTCATTGGACCTGTGTCTCTAACCTAAATTCCCCAGGACACACTGCTACCCTTTACCAAGGCAACAAATTGATTGTCTTTGGCGGTGAGAACGAACATCGTGAATATCTTTCCGACGTTGTCATTCTCGATCTTCAAACATTCACCTGGGCTCTACCTGAAATTCGCGGCCTGATACCACGTGGCAGAGCACGCCATGCCGCTGTCATCCATGATGATAAACTCTTTATTGTTGGAGGGGTGACCGGAGAAAATAACGTTATTTTGGATGATCTCACCTACTTGGACCTTCAAACCTGGACTTGGTCTCGGACATGGAGCTTCACCGCTCGATTTGATCACACGGCATGGGTCTGGAGCAATCGTTTATGGATATTTGGAGGATTGGGTCCCAACATGGAACGAACGACTGATATCTGGTGGCTCGATCTCAAAGGCTCTCCCTCCCTGGCTGGCATCACCACACCCCAAGGTACCGTGGACTCCCTGGACCAACGACTGCCGATAACTCATTATCCAGACTCCATCTCTAGTCCTTCTACCCAGATGTCTCCCCGCTCTGGAAGCTATGCTGCAAATTCGGCCAGTGTTCAGGTACGAAACTTTGGCCGACGCAAGCCACTTGCTCCAGGTGCTATATCATGTCTTCGATTTCATTCTGGACCGAACGTTCCCGCGTTATTCTCCGGAACTCACTTCCAATCCTTTGCCTCGGGCGTCCTTCTTGACTTGATCACTCCGTCTGAGACCGTCCGTTCGCATGACTGTAATTTGGCAGCTCTGGAGCTCAATTCTTTACGTTGGCAACGACTGGCTGACGGCCATGAGCTTTTCCGACCGGGCTATCGGTGGCACTATTGCACAGTCAACGAAGCGGGCACAAAGGCCTGGCTGTTAGGTTGCAGTCTCGACTTGTCGAATACCCCCGGGGCTAGCGATGAGAATCATATGAGTGAAATCCTTTCCATTGACCTGGAAAAGTATGGCTTGTTGGGGAATGAACTGTCTGCGGAGGCACCCGAGCAAGACTCCTCTTGGCCTGACCGATCTGGCCACTCTCCAGTCTCTGGCCTGGGGGCAGACATTGCCGCTGTCTTCGACCAGTCTCCCCAGTCGGGCAGTGGTGCCGATTTCACTATTACTGCTATTCGCGATGATGATGCTTTCATGGACTCGGATGATTATCACGACACCACCACTTCTGGGTCTCCAGCTCAGGCCCAGCCAACCTTTGTAGAACCCAACCCATCCACATCAGCACCGATCCACGTACACAAAATCATACTGCAACTGCGGTGGCCACACTTTAAACGCTTGTACGCAGCACAAATGGCTGAGTACCATACAAAGCGCATGCACATCCCGGAGCCATACTCGGTCGTCCGTGCATTTCTATATTACCTGTACACGGATAGTATTGCCGGACACCCCGAATTCTGCTCCAGTGTGGTTGATGTGGCTGGTATGCTGGTCATGGCTAATCTTTACGATATGCCCAAGCTTCGCCTCCTTTGCGTGAACCGACTCAGTCGTGAGCTTGATGTAGACAATGCTGCCATTGTCTGGGAGCGAGCTGGGAGAACCAATGAGCACTGGCTGATGCGGCGGGCAGCTCAATTCTGCCTCACCCACTGGGGTCGCATAGTACGTACGGATGGTTTCAAGTCTCTAAGTCATCAGAGCTTAATTGAGCTCTGCGAGGTCGTGGACACCGAAGGCCGGATCATTGCAGGCCCAGAATTGGAAATGGTTAGCTCCTTTGGAGATGACACCTCCGGTGACGGGAAGGGGTCTCGCCTGAGGCTAGGGTCTGTGGCTGACGAGATGTCCGAGGCTGATGGCGATGACGAAGGAATGGAGATTTCATGAATGAACTGAACGTGCATCTATTTCGGAGTTTGCGGTTGGGAGAAAGATTTAGCTTACGATATCGGCTCATACTTACGCGTGCTTACCTTGTAAGATTTTTACGCATTTTGAACATTTGTATCTAGAATGGGCACGGATCACCCAAGTGGGAATATTCCTCTGGTGATATACCATGCCCGGGTGGTTTATGTTTTACAGTGTCTACCTTATAGCCCGTATGAATCTAAAAAGTCCCCAAGTCTTTTATCAATGAAGGCATTTTCTTCGGTAGTGCTTATATCCAAGGCCAGATGGGCCTATCAAGGTCCGTGAAATGCCAAGCAGAAGGCTCCTAAATGTAGCTGCAGTACGTTGTATTGCAGTTGACTTGATGAAAGTCGCCAGATGCCTTTCAGGGAGAAATTCTCCGTCGACATGGGCTCGAAGAACCGCTAGAAAACTTGCGTTGCGCTGATTTTTGAGTCAACCGTCGTACCCACCCTCATCAGCTTCGAAAGAGGAGAGGGTGGCAGTATATCCTCGGCTGCCTTGCGCCTTTCTAGAACAAATGAATCGTGCCTTGCAAGGCGCTTGGCCCCATGAAATTGCCTGCGTGATTGGTGGGGCTCGAATGCATTGCAAAGTAGGACGAACTTAAACCAGAGTCACGGCTGTGCGCTCCTGGTTGCCAATCACAGAGGAGCTACCTTGTTCTCCTAAGTGATATACACCTAGCCTTCGATAATGCCCTGCAGGTCCCTTCTCCACAACCAGGAACCTGTTAATCGAAGCACCATAGGCTTCTCTTCCAATTGTTATTGGAATGCATTCTCCCTCGATAACGGCCTGATCCTTGAAATGTTGAGCCAACTCATGGGTGTCCAATTTCAGATTCGTCCCCCAAATGCGACCCCCATTAAACGCGGCTTTGGTTCTGGAAATATCGGCGAAGAGGTCCAACCTTTGCGGATCCCCATTCCACCGGTAATACAGAAGAACACATTTGATTTCAAGCTCTGCCCGCCCGAGTAAGCCCATCAGGTCACCACCGGGTCTCAATGCCTCTAGCCTCGGGGCGATTAATTCAATCTGAGAAGCGGGATCGCCACCAAACCGGGTATACCCATATAAAGTGACATTGCCCCCAAAGACTGATGCCCAACTCCAGGAAGGAACATGCAGGGTGTTACGATGCACCACCCCGCCTTCAGAGGCATTTGATTCCCAAAGGAGATCTGTGTGTAGCGTATGTTGCCACAGCCCAGCTAGGTAAGTTGACAAAGTAACCCTTTGGAAGGCTTTGGCAATACCAGCCATGGCGATGAGACGGTCTGACTGATTGCTGAGGTTACAAGCGGTATAGATACTGATCATTTTTCTCCAGAGATTTCGCTCAGTGTAAAACTGGAGTTGGCCGATGCTGTCGCGATCCCAGTTGATTTTGGTACGATCCAGGCTTGATGTGAGAAATAGTGAAGACAGTTCTGCCAGCTCCTTGAGGGCATCCTTATAAGCTGTCACTCTGGGGCTTAAATGGTTGATATCTTTGTCACCAAGTATGTTAATGTGACCATCCGGGTCGGCTTCGCATCTTGCATTCTCTAAGCATTCCCAGAACACTTGATTTCGGGTGAAGTGAATGATTCTAGGAGCGAGGAATCTCTCTTGTACAACCCAGCCACGCGTACTAAGAGGGGAGTTTTCAATTTCATCCTCCCACAATCTCTTTCTTTTGATGATGTTTGTTCTTTCGTCATCGTTAACAGAAAGTTTGATTAGAAAGGGAAACAAGAGTCGAGAGTTCCGCCCGCCAACGAAAAGCGTACTGGTTGGCTCGTATGAGGAGACGGTTGCTGAGATGTTGCAAAAAGAGTTTCGGTAGATCTGTGACACTTGGTCTGCTTCCTTCTGCCAGTCTTCAATTGAGTCTTGGAAAATGCAGCAGGAGTCAATCCAGAGATATCTGTAATTCAGACGGTGGATTGTCCACATAGCATCCTGAAAGGTCTTTGGCACACGTTCAGCCGTCAAAGACAGCCCATCCTTGAATTTCTTTTCGTTGCCATGGAGTAATTTTAGAATCTTTTTCGGATCACCCCATCGATGAGATAGAGTCCAGTACACAGGGAAGTGACCCTCGAATTCCTCTGAGGTCTCTGTTCCCGCAATACTGTTTAGTCCTTCTTGTGCTATAATGTCTTTTCGATCTCTGAGGTGGATTCTACCATCTTCAATCTCCTTCACGTCAATCACGCGATTTGGAAAGAACGGTGTTGAGTCATAATCGCGACAAAATTTATGATTCTCATCGCAGTGAGATAGCCAAGATTCTATCTGACTCAAGGTCTGAGTAGAGCTCGTAGATGCATCTATCTTTTCCCAGGGCTGTGAATCCAAGGCCTGTGAGACATCAGGTTGAGACTTCATCGATACTAATGGTAGTTAAGTACAAAGATCTTTATATCAATGGAATATTGATTCAGCGGTTTTCAACTGGGCTTACTGACCTTCCAATGTGAAGTCAAGAGCCCGTGGAACGTCAACTTGAAACGATATAGAATCTTCGTGCTCATGTCTGATAGATGTGACGCGGAATCCCTCTGTATCAATCTGTTGGGCATCTCCATTCTGCATTCTATGCTTGTCCCATAACCAAGTGCACAAAGTGCAACCTCGCTCTTTACTTGCTATCAAGTCAATGAATGCTTGGTGGTGTAGTTGAACCCTGTGGTCTTCTTGTAAAGCGGCTTGAAAAACACTCTTACAAGTGTTGCATGTTTCAAAATCCATATTTGTTTATGTCTTTGAAGCGACACAGCCCAGCAGCTAACTTTCTGTTGAATTAATGTCCGGTAGACGACACGAAGAAATGAACTAGATGTGTGCCGTGGTGATGCTTAAAATTCTATGGTTTGAAACCAACAACGCATTCGGTCAGCCGTAAGCGAGCTGGCCACGTAGGCTAGCCAGCCACCGGACACGAAACAAACTAACTCCTAAGAGAAGAATAACATGTGTTTTTATGGATTTACTTGCCCTTCACCAAATACCCATGGGCCACGGATACCGTAGGGGCAGTCTTCAAATGCAACAATATTGTTCTTGCTTTTTCGACTTTGGATGCTACAAACAATCATCTAGATAGTGGGCCATCCACGGAGTATCGCCATATTGGGAATCAGAAACTAATTTTAGGTAGTAACGACTACCTAGTGTAGCGGGGACAGCTCCTCTACATCCTATTTTACCATACCGGGTGGCGTTACCCCTGGTCGGTCTTGACACACCATAACTAGCAGCCGGTGATAGTCTTGGGAGTTACACTTCTATGTCTTTTCCATCTGACTCCTACTATTAACCTCTTGCTCATTCGTGCAGGACTGTATGTGTCGTGGGTAGTGTTCTGTCGCTGGGTCGATCCGCACATCCCCAGGGGAGTGGGTTGCCATGAAAAGTTCCGGCAATCTGAAGTGATTTATTGGAATTTGATTGGCAGCCCACATGCTTCCCCCTTTGACATCCAAAGCCCGTAGCTTTGTATCTTTGTTTCACGTGACCGAGGCTTCATGTGACCCATCGAAGTAATGAAGTCTTCAGCCTCCAAGCTTTAAAGGCTAGAGTGCTCCGCTTTGAACCAATTATATCTCTTCCCTTGACAGAATCTACCAGGTTTTGGGGTGATTACAATCGACCGCGAGGATTGTCATTTCCCCCGCAAAAGCCTCATAGATATATTCTCTCCTTACCAGAATCTTTGGACGGCTGTCCAATATCGATTGGGTGTTCTATGATCAGGCCACAATGTGAGCCATTCTCAAAGCATACCTGACCAGCTGGGTATCCTTGAGACCGTGCATCTTGTATGCTGCATTCCGAAACTTCCCATTTGACCATGGCATCCTTCTGAGAGTAGACATGAAGTCTTTCCGGATTAGCTCCAAAGGTGGTTGGCTATTCAAGTCTTGAATCGAGCGCACAATATAGGCAACCATGTTGTAAACTGTTGATCACTGCCACGGTGGGGTAGATAGATGTGTTTCCTAGTAGTCGGGTCATTAATGTCTCGGGCATCAACGTCTGTGCCGCCGCGTATGCTCTTTCAAGGTCATCATCGCCCGAGCAGCAATCCAGAGTTATTGCCTTGAGATTAGAGAGAATTGAAATCCCCTAGTCCCCCCTTCTTTTAGAAAAAGTGCCAGCAGGGCAGCAACGTCGCCACCACCATGGGAGAACAAGTAAAGCGAGATGCCGCCCTGGCCATTCACGTCCCGCGATTCAACGCCGATCTCTTGAACGATCTGGCGAATTGCAAGGCGAGCTGGCTTGAGGCTTGCACAGATCCAGCTAAATGGTTGGCGCAGGGTAGTGGAGATAAAAACTGGATATGATAAGCAGAATGGAGGTGTCAGGGTACAGGATTCCTCGATATTGAGACACGTATTTGTTGATTCGCTGGGGGCGTTGAGACCCCTACCCATTTTCATAAGATGACCAAGGACGAAGAAGCGGAATCAGGGACGTGGTTTCCTTGGGACATATAAAACTATATAGGACTCCCGATGGATTGAAGGGGCCCAAAGATAGTTTCCGAGGTCATTGCGGTGTACCTAGCATAGGAGGAAGATGAGAACCACGATCTCCACTCCGAGGGGAAAACCTGTTGGGTACAATCCTTCCCCCCAACGGTCGGTCATGAACTTATTTCAGCTGGGCAGTAGAAATGTGGTAAACAGGCACCCAGAATATCAGCCCTATATTAGCCAGGCCATCCAAGATACGTTTCTGGCGTGTGGAAACGCATGGACTGAATGGCGCCATAGATGACGGGTAATAGTGGAGAATGAAGAGCTGCGTCAACGACTCGGATGTCCCCGATAGCAAATACACCAAGGGGGAAATCCGGATCTTTTCGCCCAAGGTATCCGGGGTATCCTGTATCTAACGGAGGCAAATGAGTTCATGTTGGGCGGATCGCAAACCGGTTGATTGACATGGCAGGGATGGTAAGAGCGCCTCCCCGAGTGGTCGAGTGAGTCTTAGATCAACATGATCAACAATTGAACAAAGTGCCGGTATTCCAAGGTTCTCTTGAAACTCATTACAGCCACATGAAACACGGCAGGAAGAGGCGAACAATGTGCAACTCCGTCGTGTCAAAACCTGCTTTTCAGCCGAGAGCGGATGCTGATTGGTCGGTTGTTCAGCCCGGTTAGTGATATGAGTCTGATCTGAGCAATGATGCTCTGGTGCCGATGCGTTTGGCTGTACTTTTTGACTATGGGGGTTTAGCGAGAAGAGGAATAGATTGAATAATAGATTGAAAGACAGAATCTGACAAAAACAAAACAAAACAAAACCGAGAAGTGCTTTTGAAATCCAAGGAATTGAGGAAGTACAATGTCGTCTTGTCTCCCCCCACTTTATATTATCTTTCCCTGTTCAACGGGTGACTTCACCTCACAGAAAAAAAGTTCCTTCAGCCATTTACCTTTTTAAAACCTTCACCCCACCTCCCTTCTACCTTTCTTGGAATACAGCACCGACTCCCGGTGCCTAAGTTCAAGACGGCCAAGCAGCAATTACACCAGCCCCTGTCGTCGGGCTTCCTCGTTCTCCGTAAACCCCGCGATAATCATGGCCGACCGCGATCCCGCCGTGGAGACTCCTCCGACCGATGACGACCACAGCACAGGCTCCGGAGGCTTATCCCCCATATCGCAAGGTATTGCGACTACTGATCACGCATCAAAGCCATCCGTTTCATCCCAAGCTGGCAACGCAGGCACGTCCGCGCCGTCAGGTTCCATAGCCCAGATCAACGCCGCACGGCGGGGTCCCGGGGCATCGCCACACCCGACAGCCTCGATTGGTACCCCAAAAGGGGGAGGATTGAATCCGGATATCATGGCCAAAATGAAGGCGTTTTCTCTTTCTCGACAAGGTGTGCCGCATGTCGCATCCACCGGGCACATCCCCACATCCAACGATGCCGGTGCAGGCGGTGCTTTGGCTGGGCGGTTACCGCCCCCTTCCCGGCCTAATCAGAATCACTGGTCCTCTTCGCCTGTGGTTCCGTCACTGACGAGTCCGTCCTCATCCCCCAGACCTAGCGGACTGGCTGCCAAGCGAATGAAACCTGGTCTCAAGCTGTCAGACGTGACCGGTGGAACGCCACCGCCAAATGGGTCGAATGAAACCGACACCAAACCCGAAAAGGAGAATGGGAGTGAGTCAGCTTTTAGCAAATACTCCGAGTTCATCGACACCAAATCTGGAACCCTGAATTTCAAAAACAAAGCGATACTACATGGTGGGGGTGTGGAGTTCTCTTCTGGTCATAGTTTCAAGATTTCCTTAGACGAAGTGGATCGCCTAGACGAGCTGGGCAAGGGAAACTATGGTACCGTCTACAAAGTTCGACACAGCCGGCCTCATCTTCGGAAACCCGGCCTAGGTCTGAGTGGCATTGTTAGTCGGGCAGCTGAGGATGCCGACCAAGCGCGCCAAGATAATCTGTCTGGTGTTATCATGGCGATGAAGGAAATCCGACTAGAGCTGGATGAGGCCAAGTTCGCCCAGATCATTATGGAATTGGATATCCTGCACCGATGTGTTTCCCCCTTTATCATCGATTTCTACGGCGCATTCTTCCAAGAGGGCGCTGTATACATGTGTGTTGAATATATGGATGGCGGCTCGATTGACAAAATCTACGAAGGCGGCTTGCCTGAGAATATTTTGCGAAA
The DNA here is from genome assembly GCF_028827895.1 of Penicillium longicatenatum. Classification (NCBI taxonomy): domain Eukaryota; kingdom Fungi; phylum Ascomycota; class Eurotiomycetes; order Eurotiales; family Aspergillaceae; genus Penicillium; species Penicillium longicatenatum. The sequence continues at coordinate 888,915 of NW_026643120.1, read as the reverse complement.
GATGACCTTATCCACCATCATGGGATTGAAATCGCTCAAGGATGAGCACAATATCATCCACCGCGATGTGAAGCCGACCAATATCCTGGTCAATACCAAGGGTCAGATCAAGATTTGCGACTTTGGCGTAAGCGGAAACTTGGTGGCCAGTATCGCCAAGACCAACATCGGCTGTCAGAGCTACATGGCTCCAGAGCGCATTGCAGGCGGTGGTATGCAACAGTCGGGAAGTACTAGCGGCGGGACATATAGTGTGCAGAGCGACGTTTGGAGTTTGGGATTGTCCATCATTGAATGCGCCATGGGACGGTACCCGTATCCACCGGAGACATTCACCAACATCTTCAGCCAGTTACACGTGAGTACCTCTTCCAATAACTTTTAAGTGAGATCCTAAGCTAACATTTTAATCAAGGCTATTGTCCATGGAGATCCCCCAACCCTTCCTGCGGATGGTTATTCCGAAGAGGCGCACGCATTCGTTGAGGCCTGTTTAGACAAGAACCCGAAGAACCGACCAACCTACAATATGCTGCTTCGCCACGTTTGGCTCAAGCCCCTTATGCAGCCCCCTACCGAGGCTGAGAATGAGGCTGTAGCCCAAGCCGAGGCGTCGGCAGCTGGCGAGGGCCTTCCATCTTCTGTCACCGAGGACAAAGAAGTCGCTGACTGGGTCCAAAAGCAATTGGATATGAAGAGCAAAGGTCTTCTTCCCACCAGTGATAAGCCTGCTCTGCACGCCGTGGCCTTGGACAAAGTAGCCACTAGCCCCTTGGTTGATGACGCTGCTCCTTTTTCACTGGGAGAGTGAAATGATGGATCTTTCACTATTTGAAATTTTGCATTCTTGTCTACAATACTACCGTCATCCCTCAGATATTTATCTCGGGGCATTTAAAACGGCGCCGGCGCCGTCTTCATTGACGACATGGATCTTTGTCGACACGCTGGTTACTGACCCTGTCTCTCGCCCCGCTGCCTTACCATAGACACGCCAGATTATCAAATTCTGACTTGATATCCTTGATCACTTGCAAACAACTTGGTCGTGAATCTGTGAGCCTCCGGGTTCATTTCTAGGGAGCACCTATTTGCCTTATTGAGGTACACCAGCGTCCGGCGTCCCAGCCGTCTTTTATTAGACATACATGATGTTATTACGATGGTTCCGAATACATTCAAATGATAAATTTAAACCCAACTGTACCTCTCTGTTCAATCAAGTCTTCAATATGATGTGCTCTCTCCACATTGTACATGCCCGGTTTTTTCAAGGTCTTTAAAAGGGTTCACCCCATTTTAGGAAACACGCATAACTCATTTTTGGGTTGTTGGCAGTTGCATAGAGTCGGTCTAGCTTCCATATGAATAGGGAAGGGAGAGCAGGACGATGACCCAAAGTAGAGAGTAGTTCTTACCAATTTACTCAAATTACTCCCAATCATTGAGCAAAGCTGTCTCATTATCTTGATTCCAGGCATATGAAGATCTTTTGGAGCATAAAACCTTCCCCGCACGGTATAAGCATAAGTGGAAAAAGGGGCCAAATTATGTAACATGTAGAAACCTTGCTATTTAGCCATCCTTTATTTCAGCCTTCCACAGTTCCAGTGAATTACCCAAACAAACCCGAGTCCACTGGAAATTCCACGTCTATCAGCTGGACTCCAATTCCCACACCAAAACCAAGCCTGAGTGGACAAATTGCTAGCTTCACAGTAAGCGGACATCAACATGGGACAGAAACCATCTGTCCCGCAACCAGGAACAACAATCCAAGTCATCGGAGCCGGACTCCCACGAACTGGAACCGCATCATTCAGTACAGCCCTGGATATCCTTCTAGAAGGCCCAACCTTCCACTGCGGAACTCAAGCAACGTTAGGACCCCCTATTCAAATCAAAACATGGATTCAAGCACTCAAGCACTGGGCCGCAGGAGGTGACACGCATCAGAAAGCCCTCCTAGAACTCCTAGCGCGCCAGTATGATGGTTATGCCGCCACGACCGATTCGCCAGGTGGCCAGCTCGTCCCTGAGTTGATGGCCCTGTACCCGGATGCCAAGGTAATCTGTACTGTCCGGGATCCGGTGTCCTGGGAGAAATCTATGAACCATGTGATGCATTATACGTTCCTTTGGTTCTTGCGCGGTGTGCTATTTCCCTTGCCTGGCATGAGACATTTTATAAATTACCTCAAGTTATTGAGCGTGCAGTGGAAGACGCTTTATGATGAGGAGATTCCGACAAGGAAGACATATGATCGGCATATTGAGTGGTTGAAGGAGGTTGTTCCTGAGCATCGGCTTGTGTTTTATGATGTTAAGGATGGGTGGGAGCCTTTGTGTAAGGCGCTTGGGAAGGAGGTTCCGAAGGATGTGCCATTCCCGCATATCAATGATGGGGATGCGATTGAGAAGATTGCCAAACTGCATATTCGGAGGGGATTGACGCGGTGGGCTTTTATTTTGGCTGTTGGTGCCACTGGATTGGCTTGGGCTTTGTATCGGTAGACATTTTGCTGACCTCAGTACATAGAGGGCACAGACATGGGACATATCAAAACTGCTAGACGGGGAGATCCACCTGACTTAATACTGATAATACAGAGGGAAGGCCACACATGGGAATCGAATAGCCCCGTATCCAACTCAAATAACACATATAGCTCTCCCCGCAATAGCCTATTATGGTTCAACTGGAGTAGACATGGTTACGTGTGGGGTAAGAGCGCATTGATCGATGTGGGGGTTCTATGTCGGCTATTGATAAAGTGAACTTCGTAGCCGGGACTCTATATGAACCCCTCACTCGGCTTGGATCAATTTAGGTATTCAGGTACTGGAAAGATGTCTCTCCTGAGTGGTAGCAATTTCTCGAATATCTCGGTCAAACCTCTCCATCCAACATTCACTGCGGAGGTTAGCGGAGTGGATTTCTCAACTCCAATCTCAGATGATGTGTTTAGCGAGATTTTGGCTGCGTTAACTAAGGCAAACAACCTTCTCCTTTTAACTGTAATCCACCTACAAAAATTAACAAAGCATCAGTATGGCGTCCTAGTCTTCCGCAAAACAGGCCTCACCGACGAATCCCACATTGCACTCTCCAAACGATTAGGAGAGCTAGACGATGTAACGCCTTACATGAAAGCAGGCCGACCAAACCGGCTGAGGTTCGCGGAACTCTTCGACGTGAGCAATATTGAGCTAGACGGGTCGATCCTGAATCCCTCCAGCCCACGAGCACAAGCAAACAAGGTAGAATAAGCGCCCGAATACTATGATCATCGTGTTCGAGAAACCACTAAAATCAGGGCCAGGGAAACAGTCTCTTCCATGTGGACTCTAGCTTCAATCCCCGCCGAGCCGGGTACTCGCTCCTTCTAGCGCACGAACTCCCTCCGCCTGGGATGGCGGTTCGACCGAGTTCGCAGATACACGAGCTGCATTCGGCAACCTCTCTGCAAAGCTGAGAGACGAACTTCTAGCAAACGACTACGTGGCTTGTCACTCGATGCACCATTCGAAGAAAGTAGCTGCGCCTGAGGCGTATGCTGATATTGAGCCGCTTGATTATCCGATGGGTCGGCATAAGATTGTTCAGCGACACGAAGCGTCAGGCCGGATGAATCTTTATATTGCCGCGCATATCCATCATATTGAGGGGCTTGAGGCGGGGAAATCAGATGAGCTGTTCCAGAAACTGTTTGGGCTTGCTACAAAGGATGAGCATCTCGTTGGTGTTGAGTGGACTTCACCTGGAGACTTGGCCATTTGGGATAACACTTGTGTTATGCATCGCGCTGTTGGGGGGCCATATGTGAATAAGTACAGGAGGGATATGAGACAGTGTACGGTTCATGATACGAGTTCCATGGCTTGGGGGTTGAATGAGCATACTGATGTTAGACAGGGATTGCCTTGATTTAGTGATATTTTGAAATTGGAGAGCCAGGTGAAACGTGTGGTTGACAATTTTTCATGTTAAATTTTGCTCTAAATTGGTTGTTCATATTATATAGTCCATATTTACCGCAGAGTAACCAGCTCCTCGGCACTAGTGGGATGGATAGCAACACAGCTGTCAAAGTCGGCCTTGGTAGCGCCCATCTTGACGGCAACACCGAAGCCCTGGAGCATCTCGCCGACGCCAAGACCAAGGATGTGCAGACCGACGACCTTCTCCTGGGGACCGGCGCAGATAATCTTCATCTCAGTGGGGTTCTTGGCCTTCTCCTCAGCGGGCATAAGGCTGTAGTACATCGCGGTGAACTTGGTGTGGTAAGTCTTGATTTTATCGTCGCCGTACTGCTGGCGGGCTTCGGGCTCAGTGAGACCGATGGAGCCGACCTCGGGGTGCGAGAAAACAACAGTGGGGATGTTCTCGTAGGAGAGCTTGGCGGTCTTGAATTCGGAGGGGCCGAAGATACGGCTACCAAGCTGGCGACCAGCGGCAATTGCAACTAAAAAATGGTTAGTGATTTATCCTGTAACCCCGATATGGCTTTCCTTACCTGGAGTCAACTCGGCTTGGCCAGTCACATCACCAAGGGCGTAGACACCCTCGACGGAAGTGTTCTGGAACTCGTCGACAACAACGTGACCACTGGAGCTGAGCTTCACGCCGGGGATGTTGAGTTGCAGATCCTCAACCTCTGGAACACGACCAACGGCCCACAGGAGCTCGTTCACCTCCATCTCGGTACCATCATTGCTAATAAGCTTGATCAAACGGTCGGCTCCCTTTCCGTCACGGATAAGCTTAATCTCCTTGAAGCCGGAGTGGTGGCGGTGCATCTTGACACCAGCCGCCTCATAACGATCGGTCATGGTCTTCTGGATCATAGGGTCGAACTTGCGCAGGAACTGCTCACCACGGATGAACATGTGAGTCTCAACATCCATGGCGTTCATGACACCAGCAAGCTCAACGGCAATGTAGCCAGCTCCGACGACAGCAATCTTAGGGGGGAGCTCCTCAATCTCGAAGAAACCGTCGCTGGTGATACCGTGCTCGGCACCCGGGGTATCGGGGATGTTGGGTCGGCCACCGGTGGCGATCAGAATGTGCTTTCCGGCGTAGCGGGCGGTGGTACCATCCTCGAGGGAAACCTCAATAACCTTGGGCTCGACGAAGCGGGCGCGGCCGTGGACAAGGTCAATGCCTTCCTTGCCCCAGTTGCGCTCGTAGATGCCGTTCAGGCGCTTGATTTCGGCATCACGAGCCTCCTTGAAATACTTGTAGTTGAACTTGGTACCCTCGGGAATATCGTATCCGTAGTACTTGCCGATGTGAATTGTCTCGTTGACAGTTCCGGCGTTCCAGGTCATCTTCTTGGGGACACAGCTAGTTTCACGGTCAGCTCTGAGCTTGTGCACCATGCCATCATGCCAATGATTAATTATATATGGTTCTAACATACCCAACATTCACACAGGTACCGCCAGACCGACCGCTCTCCACGATCAGAGTCTTTGCGTTATACCAGCCAGCTGCGCGACGGGCGCTACCGCTGCCGCCGCTACCACCTCCTAGGACGATGTAGTCGTACTGTTGCTCGGTAGGGGCCATTGTGGAAGATTTGCTCTCAAGTGTGGGAGTGGAAGAGGAAAGGTGTCGGGTGATCGAGGAAAGGCGCGAAGCAGGAGCAATTGCGGTGACAGGACGATTTATGGACGCCAGGGTTCGATTGACGGTCGGACAGAGACCAGTATGGATATTCTTAGCGGAAAACCGGGTCAGGGAGGAGCGAAAGCTGATCCGGGAGGTGTGGGTGGGTAGGGAGCGGGAGAGCATGGAGAGGATGGAGGGGTATGTACAAGAGGGAATGCTAATAAAATAGTAACGACACTCCGGCGGTGATTGATAATTGCTGAGAGCCCAGAACCAGCGGATTGGTAGTTCACGCTTCTGCTCTGCAGTCAGCCCCACACCGCCCGGTATGATGCGATCATTGTCGATGAATAATCAAATTGGATAAGCATGTCGAACTATATAGAAACTCTGTTCTTTGGGCATTCGTCAGGTATGTTATTCCTTTCATTGTACCTACAGTAGATCTTTAACCAAGGAACTTCCGCGCCACGAGTCTCTTTGCATTACATTCGTTGGGTTTTTTGCAAGAACCGGATGCGCGGGTAAATATAAGAAAATTTAGCAACGCAATCAGTTCTCACCTAAGCTGGCAAAAGTTTGGGCTTTAATTGGTGCCGCGTATAACACTGTCAAAGCACAGTGCTTTTACACTTTCTGATAATGATCCCTACAATCTGTGTAAATAGTCCACTAGAGAGTGAAGTGATACGAGAAAAGGGTCATGGATGTGTGGTCATAGCCCTTAGAGGGCCCAAGTCAACATCCCAGTCCTCACCCCTTCGAAAACCTCCAGGTCTCGGAGGATAGACTCACATGAAACAAAAACCACTACCAAGAATCCTGTTGCACTTCTTGTCTTTAGCTAAACCAGGCACGGGCTCCCCCTGTTTACCGGCGCACCCACATTCACGAGGAAACAAGAATGCAAGGGGATGAACCAACCACCCTGCCCTCCAATCAATGTCCCAGAAATCACCTCCATGCCTCCTAGAAACCAGGAAATTACCTTGCTAGCCAATAGAGCAAGGTATTTTGACTGGCGAACTCCTTCGTAGCCTGTGGCCGCCTTCCAGCTCTCAGAAAACGCGATCAGTGCCTATACATTAACAAATCTTCCTTTACAACCGACCAACAGTCGTTCATCTTCTGATCACCCTTTTTCCCACCGCCAATATGCGTCTCTCATCTGTCGTCTTCGTCGCCATGACCTTAGCTCTTGGCTCAGCTAAAAAGATCAACATGAGCTGCGAATTCGCTCAAGACAAGACCGGCATGGTCCAGAGCCCCTACTGCTGCCGCGACTTGGTATCTGCCAGAGGAAACCCCAAGGCCAATACAGCTACGGACTGTATGTATCTCACGCATTAAGAAGAAACATCATGGGTGTATTGTTCAGTTAGCTAATCCATCTCCTTGTAGGTGTTCTTCTGAAGACCCCTCAGCTGTGTGAGGACAAGTCTCGACCTGCATGCTGCTACGAGATTGTAAGTGACTGTTGAAAGGACTGGTTGAGTTGAGTGGATGCTAATTCATGATGTCGTATAGGGCAAGGAGAAGATCTGTACCTCGCACGCTGTTTTCCAAGATGCGGCGAATGTTTAGAGTTGGCGATGGGGATGGGATGGGTCATGTTCATACCTGTACATGCCTATATGTGCAGAGGGATCACGGCCGGAGGGATACTTCTCGCGGACTTTTTTCGGTGTCGATAAACTTTGAAACATCAGTTGAATAAAGATTGGATTACATATAATTATTACCTCTTCCTGCCTTCGGTATATTGGACTATAGACTTATGGAAAGGCGAGGGTGGTCTGCTTAAACAATTGGAACATTCATGATAAGAAGGAAAACTGATGTAGTTGATTCGATGTATGGGGATCTTCATGATCAACCCAGGGATATATTAACGCTGGAAAATAAAAACGCCAAATTGCAATGCAAAGGCAATGAGTAAATATTGACATTATCTCGGGGGAACCATCAGCTGGACTCCACACTCAGCATCCGCTCGGTGTTCCTCCGAAACAGTTTCTCTGCGAGCCCTGGCACACCCAAGCAAAGATCCAAGCACCATTCAGTGAAGGGGTTGATGTCAATGCCGGTGAAGCGAGTATGAGGCCAGTCGGTAGCATAAATGGTGCGGTCCGGGGCCGCCGCTAAGAACTCGCGGGCCATGGCTTTCAGTTGATGTTGAGATTGGTCACTGGTCAGTCGGTAGGGAGCGGATATTTTGATATAGGTGCTTCCCAGTTGGAGAAGAGAGATGAGAGACCGGAAGCCGGGGAGTGTGTATGGGTCGAAGGGAAGGCCGTCCTTCGCCTTTGGAAGGGATAGCTCGGGGCTACCAAAGTGGTCGATGCAGACCGTAACGCCAAGGCGAGGCACGATAGACTCAAGGACAGGCATCATCTTCAGAGGGAGGTAGACCTCAATGATCCAGTTCCGAGGGCGTGCAATGTCGGCGTGTCGAAGTAATGTCTCCTCCAACTCGGCTTGCTCCATCACTTTCCCGACGGATTGAAGGTTCACGCGTAGACCACGAACTCCGAGAGCGTGCCACTCATCCAGAATCTTGGATTCCGGCTTGGTAGTAATCGGGTCAACTACAACCACTCCCCGACCTCGAGATGGGCCGAGCTTAGTTAGGGCAGCCAGCAGGCAGGAGTTGTCTGTGCCATAAATAGAGGGCTGGACGAGCACGAGGTTCTCGACACCGACAGATGACTCGAAGGCGAGAGCGTCGGCAAGTGTGTGTACTTGTGGTTGATATACTGCTGCCTTCGAGACTGGGAACCGCTGGGGTTCCACGACATGCATGTGACTATCCCATGATTGCGCGGGGAGTCTTTGTTTCCTTGTCGTGGTATGGCTCAGCCGTCGCTCAGCATGCGGCGAAGAAACCGCCGTCAGTGATAGACGCGGTGAGGTCAAGATATTGGAGGGGGCTGCGTGGAAATCAGCATGCTGGCGACGAGATAATAGGGTTCATAGCATGGAAAACACGGGAAAAGAGGAGGAGTATAAGAAAAAAAGCTGGAACGAGAGTGCCAACTCACCGATGAGCAGGATCTGATACTCGTCACCCTTACTGCGGCCCTGGCCGGGAACATGCCGTCTGTCGGTCAACCTCCGTGACTGTTGAACTAACTGGTGGAAAAGCAAGGAAATCGTTCACATAAAAAAATTTGCCGAGTCCCGTGTATCAATCCACAATATGGGCCTTTTCAGATCTGACTCCACAGTCAGCTTTAACAGTTTAACAATAATGGGCGTGGGATGTCGAAGGGCCATTTAGGGAGTCGCGGAAGTCGACCGAGTGAGGCTACCCACTTTGATAGCGGAGGTTTGGCGAGCGGCAAAAGGAATTGTAAGAAACATTTCCACCCCTTTTCTCGGTTGACGGCCTGTCATCTAAGCCACCCACGGTTGTGGATTTTAAAAAATCTTCTCGATCAAAACGTTCAGGGGACAACGTTCTAGCGGGGTCTGTGGATTGCAATGCGGTGCGATCCGACCTGAAGAAATATTATGGAGCCGAGCCGCGTCCCGATAACACGGGTATACGAACGTGCTGCAAAGCACTGGACACTGCCTGGTCTGCGCTATACTTATGCACGACCCACCTTAGCCATAAAAAAACCTCTCATTTGGCAACCATGTAGAGCATTAGGTCGATTTGACTTACCGATGTCCTTAAGCTGTAACGGCCTCTCTAGATTTCAATCACGTCAAGACAATCCTATGACCACCATTATTATTGAGTCGGACTTAAAACTCCCCTGTATCGTTCCAGCCTCTGCTCATATCAGGTTCTTATTTCCACGAGTTTTTTTATCTTGCGGGTTAAAGTAGCTCATCAGTGCGCAATTCTGGTCATCTCGGGATCAGGTGCCGATTAGCCGCTGATAGTAACCCGAACTACGCACAACGTTTCAGCGATTGTCAAGACTTGAGGTCCACGATGTCTGGCCATATACATTTTACAGTCGCCTCTCACCCTTAGCACACTCACCTATCCATGGAAAATTATGTGCTAAGGGTGAGAGGTGCTAAGGGTGAGAGGATGACGTAATCAATTAGTCAGTTAGCCTAAGCCCTATTGCCTATTTAGGCTTCCATCCCATATCCTCTAGGGTCACCTGACGCTTCTCCTCGACCTGAATCTTGCCAAACTCGCTGATTAAGCTCTCAACCTGACGTATATGGTCTGATGTGCTCTTTTCCTTGCTTCCAACCCATAGTAATATATCCTGTAGATGACCCATTATATCAGAATTGGACGGAATCTCTGGTGGAGGCCCGTTTTCTTCGATATCTTGTGCTTCAGAGCTCTCTATATCAATATATATATCTTGCCCATCGGTCCCATCTTCAACTATAATATCTTCCCCTGCTGGATTCAAGAATTGATCAAATGGTATGATATCATTATGACCAAGCTTCTCAACTGCTTCATTATATAGAGCTTGAACCTCAATGGTTAACCCTGGCTCAGAAATTAGTTGAAAATCAGTTTCGGTCTGATCTTCACTTTCGGTCTGATCTCTTTTGGTCTCATCTTTTAAACGTATTAAAGTGCTTTTTTTGAAGCAATTCTCAATCGTTTGATCTAAAACTGAGCTCTTCCAAACCTGGATTAACCAAAAGAGCGTATAAGATATATTCATCCGATCTTGTGGATCAAGACCTCGATCAAGAATAGCAATCACCCAGCGCATCCATTTCTTCCGATAATGGTGCTTCAAATTTTGAATAATCCCTTGATCTAGAGGTTGATATATAGAAGTTGCGTTTGCTGGGAAAAAAGAACCCTAATATGGGAAGGTGGTGGGATAGACTTCAGACCAGCAATATGTGGAGAGGCATTATCCAAAAGCAATAAAGCTTTCTTATGTATGGGAATACGCCTATAAAAAGCATATAACCACTCTCTCATGATGTCTTGACGCATCCACGCCTTCTTATTCCAACGCCAGACACATCCTAGAGCTTGGAAATTGACTCCCCGGAGCGCACGTGGTGTTCTTGCAGTCCCAATTAACCATAAAGGTAATCGGTCTGAACCATCTGCATTTGTTGTGACAATAAGAGATATTCTGGTCTTATCTTTCTTCTTTCCAGCGAGTTTTCTATGAGAAAGACCCCCATTTGGCATCTGCCGCCAAAATAGGCCAGTTTCATCCATATTATATATCTCAGATGGTTCATATTGATCACATATCAGACGAATTCCTTCTATCTGATCATGTACAGAAGATGGGACTGAAGCAGCTTCTCCGTGGAAAGTATGATATCGAAGATTATGCCGGTTTTTAAAGCGTGTAAGCCAGCCCTCTGAGAAAGCAGGTTTTTGTTGATTTCGATATTCAGGGATACGGGACCAAAGCTCGCTTGCTTTAGTTTGGATCAAAGGGCCCGTAATTGGATATCCATTATCAATATGTTTATCAATCCAATCTGATAGCTTTTGGTCTAGAATAGGCCAGAAAGATGAAGAAATTCGTGGATCAATTGCCTTTATAGGCCCTGTATCAAGATGTTCATAACGGGATGAAAGAATTTTTGAGACCGAAGCACGATTGATTCTATGGTTAAATTGGGACTGAAACCAATCTACACACGCGGATTGGGTCGGCTTAGGGTTGGAATTAGACCAAAAGGCACGTAAGGCCTGCTTCTGCGTGTCTGATATGCCTGTTCGAGCACGCTTTGCTGGAGGTAGAGCTAGAGCTGGAGCTGGAGCTGGAGCTGGAGCTGGAGCTAGGGCTGGAGGTAGAGCAGCTCGTGTAGCTGGTCTGACGGTCGGAAGAGGTGGAAGATCGGAGATTTCAGGCATTCTGATTGGTCGATATGAATGACTAAGCGGATGACTCAGCTGGAAAAAATGTGTGCTAAGGGTGAGTGTGCTAAAGCGGGAGATTTTGTATGTAAAATCAAGAAAAGTGGGTCCATCCAAGCGAATTGTGTGCTAAAAGCGGGAGTGTGCTAAGAGCGGGTGTGCTAAGGGTGAGAGGCGACTGTATAATTTATATCTCACACCAGAATCTAATAATATGTTAGCACAAATATACTGCCATTGAAGACGTAAAGTCTAGTTGGCCGAGGTGGATATTTGGTCGTCGTATAGATGTTGGAGAGCCTTCTAATTGAACGCCACATTATTAGCTAAAAACTTTCACTCAACACAATTAAAGTAGCGTAGAAATTGTGCATCAAGAAATATTTCTATCTCGAGTATAGAAGAATAAACTCACCACCTCGGCTGCAATTTTAGTGCAAATGCAAGACAACGCTTCACCTGTTCGAGCCGGGATTAAGATCAGAAAAGCTGATGGCTCAGTGGATAACACTCCTTAAGCATTTTCACTGGCCACAAACTTCGTCCACTCTAGATCTTTTGCTAATTGGTTGTCATGGTCTCCCAGGCATCCCTCAGTGATGTACCCTGGACTCGTTGCAAAATCAGGAAACTTCAAACCCATTCTACCCAGAAATGTATTACTTCAGGGATCAGTGTATCAGGCGCGGCTTGTTGATCAAACGGAATGATCTCGCTCCGTCGGGGGCATGCTTGGAATTCAAGGGCCAATACAAAGTTTTGAATTCGTTGACCCTAGTACACAGCACCGTGTTAATTTAGGGTATTGTTAAACTTTTGTTAAATACTCTATCTGACGTGATCTTCAAAGCATTAAAATGTTTGTTATTTTGCAGATCAAATACGGGGTCAAGTAGTGTCAAGCCAGGTTCGTATGAAAAAGCCGGCACTAGTTGTCCGCCAAGCATTCCCTGGCCATATAGTTTTGGATCAGGCACTTTGAAGTTCTGTGAGTTTACTAAAGGCTTTTCCCACGTCCTGGAAGCAGTTTTCCTTTCTATCCTTCTGACGGTCACAAATCAAAAGAATGGCAATATTGTGGTTGTTTGGAGTACGCGAAGCCATGTAGAAAGAATTCTGGATAGTACAGAAGGTTGATGATAGAAAATGGGCACCCTGCAAATATATGGCAAAACAGACCCATGGCGTTGAAATACTCGAGGGTTGTAAAGCATGAAGATTAGAGGTATGATCCACTATACACGGATGTCGGAGCTGATGCGCTCCGGTCCGGATGCTAAAACCAGCCTTTTCCGGCTGAAGTGTTGGATTGATAATCCACTATTCAATTTTGTGTACATATATGCAATCAAATTATCAAGACACTAACTCTTTCCCAACTAAACAATCATGGCCCCTATTCGTGTCGGTTTTATCGGTCTTTCACCAGGTCAGTGGGCAGCCAAGGCGCACCTGCCATACCTGCAAAGTCCCGAGTCGAAATTCGAAATTGTTGCTGTTTGCAACTCATCAGCGGAGAGTGCTGTGAAGGCCGCCAAGGAGCTAAAGCTTGCAGAGGGTGTCAGGACCTATGGGAACCCTCAAGGTCAGTACAAAATGACGTCATCGACCAAAGCGGGGGAGAAACGTTTCTAATATCTTCAACTCAGACCTTGCCAATGACAAAGAGATTGATCTTGTTGTCTGTACTACACGAGTTGATCGTCATCACCAAACCATCATCCCTTCCCTCAAAGCTGGCAAAGACGTCTATGTTGAGTGGCCACTGGGAAAAAGCCTACAGGAAGCGCAGGACCTTCTCAACATCGCCAGACAGAACAATGTCAAAAACACTGCAGTTGGCCTGCAAGGTCGATTTGATTCTACCATTGAAACCCTGAAAGAGATTATAGGTCATGGAAAGATTGGAAGAGTTCTCAGTACTTCAATTAGTGCCCAAGGCATGATTGGCGGACCAACAGAAATTGCGACTTACGAATACCTAATTGACCAACAAGTCGGGGGCAATTTGTTCTCAATTCCAGCCTCCCACTTACTTGATGCTGTCCGAGAAGGTTTGTTCTGACACCACTAAGTCTCTTGAGTCATAACTAAAATCAATTGATTGCAGTCCTTGGCGAGCTTTCGAGCTTCCAATCCCTCCTCTCAAACCAGCTTCCAGTTGTCAAGCTTGTGGATTTTGATGGCTCCACTGTCAAAGAAAACGTTAAGAAGACTACTCCCGACCACGTGTTGATCCAAGGAACGCTGAACTCGGGCGCAGTACTATCTGCTACAATTCGAGGCGGAATGCCATTCAAGGATGCACCTGGAATGGAGTGGAGCATTTACGGCGAGAAGGGGGAGATAAGAGTTAAAGGCCCCAATGCCCACATCCAGATTTACGGTGCAACCAGTATTGAACTTCACGACTTCCAGAGCGACAAGGTTGAGAAAATCGAGCCTGTAAGGGGTACTTTTGCGGAAATGCCCCCAACTCATAGGAACGTGGCCCGTGTCTATGAGGCAATTTCTGCAGGCAATAAGAGCGTTCTTTGTGACTTTGAGGGTGCTGTCAAGCGACATGAGTTTATTGAGGAGATTTACAAGCAGAATGCTGGAGTTGTCTGAAAAATGGCAGGTTTATTATCCTTGCTCCTATATCATACTAACTGACGATTTGTCCTGGACAGTCAGAAGATGGTGGATTGAGATAAAAGTACTCGTTTATTCATACATGAATGGGCTAAACAACCTTTTATCAGTATGTGTATGTAAGTCTGAAACTGTAGAAAATGACGCCAGTCTTGTGGAAGGTTTCTGTTTCTGTTTATGTCTTACATGCTCTGGCATTTCAATATTCACCGGACCAATCTCTACCGACTAGGGCATGCTGAAATACCAGAAGGCCATCAATTCATCAGGTCGGGTAAACAGTGTGAATCCAACCCATATGAATAACCGTACTCAACCTCTTGCTTGACAGCGAGGATAGCATCTCGGTAAAATACTATACCGATACTTCGGGGATGAAATATTTTTATTTGCTTCATCGGCAAGAACCATCTTATATCCTGAGCGGTAAAGTCGCCGCTGGCTAAAGCTGTATTTGCTAGTGCAACGTGCTGTGCAATATCTCCATCCGGGTCGGATGCAATTTCTGACGCGAGGTCGCACCAGTAAACGTCGACAGGATTGTGGTCAATCCCGAGGCTTGTGTTGCAGGTGTTTCCATCGGGGAGCGGAAGACGTCGTCTTGCTTCTAAGGTGCTTAGATCAGTGTTGTTATCAGCGGAGACCTGAATCATGTCTCCCTCTTCAATATCTGATCAACCGCCGAGGAAAAGGCAATTGTTTGGTGACTAGAATCCGGGCTCTGTTACCCCCGGTTCACACCAGCGATGTCCCTTAAAACTGGGATCCACGTCACTAGATCGCAACATCCAGTCTAGCGTGAAGCAATCTCGGAAAGCCCCATCACTATGGCATTATACGATGGAAAAGATTCCATTTACCTTGCGCTGTCTATCCTAGCGGTCAATAAATTAGCTTTGTTTGGGTAGCCTTGGTCTGTATCAAGCAGTAGAACGGCATGAAAATAGATAGTTGCATTTCCAATTTAAATGCATTCGATAAAGATTGGCATCTCAGTAACTATGTGAGCATGAAGGGGTAAGCAATAAGAGGTATTTTGCGACATATTTGTGAGACATATTAAGACTAAATGATGCTAGTCAGTATATAGACCCTAGATTCAGGGACAACGAGGCTCGGTTTGGTCTTACCAGGAAGAGTTTAGCGGCCCACCTCGGTTCATGCCGGCGCGACCCTGGTGGCGCTCCCTAGCCCTAATTAAGGATGATAAAAGTCTCTGCCTTCTTAGTTCATTTTTTAAGCCTGTCATAATGCAGCAAAATAGCAATGCCTGGTTTCTTCGCTTAAATAGCAAATCTTGGCATCCAATCTCGCCCCCAAACGAAGGGTAATTTTTGCCGTGGATTGCTCTACATCCACTGGATAAATTGGATCCAAGTGGAATCCTACCTTCAAGCTCATGTGTAATCTCCGGATAGTTTCATTGATTCCTGCTAGGCGAATGTAACGTGGGAAGCAATATTAGACGGCCTAAAAAATATCCCGATCCCATATTATCTTTTATTGTAGGAGCACTTACTGTAATAATGAGAGTTCTGGCTCCACTGATAGTCCTATTTTTAGTCGGCTCTTTATCGGAGCGGCATGTTAATATACAATTTTTCCACCTCGTACTAAGATGCCCCCCTCCATCTCCCACGCATATTTCTTCTTCTTTGTCACAACTTATTGCTCGGTCCTTATCACTCCCAGCAGTGATCGCGCAGCATGCTGCTGAGCATTATCAGCTTGTGCGTATTCCTCGATGAGCCCAGAACAGTGAACCTACGACAGGAAAAAAGAAAAACAAAAATAAAAAGACTAACGGGCAAATAGTATCGTTCTCGTTTTGGTCTTCCTCTCCTTCATCCCCCACGTACGCGATGCTTGGGTAGGCAAGGGCACTAAAGAGCTCTCATTGTACTACTTACTATTCAATGTTATTTGTTCCACGGAGCATTTACTTTTCGTTATCTTTTATACCATCAATATCTACCCCACCGATCTTCCTTCCGATTTCCCTGATGATTTTCCTTTCGAGCTCTATTGGACTCACTATCCACGCGGCGCACTTGACTGGATTAACTTTTCCCAAGTGATAGGTGTATGGGCATTGTTCAATATCATGTGAGTTCAAAGCGTTCCACTTCTTGAGAATCAAAAGCGACCGGAATTAATTAATTTTTATAGGCTGGGGCTAAACCTCTACCACAGACCGACCAGTCTGCTTTGCAAGACCTTCATACTAGTCATTTACACCGGCTTTCTTATCATATCCCTAGTACCTTTCATAGCAGATGCAGTCTCTGACGTCTTCTGTCCTTTGGATCATCCGAATTGCCCTTGGTATGAGCGCGACCCTATCATTCTTTATGGGGGCCTCCATGGCAACATTCTCCTACCATTCTTTACGACTATACCTCTTGTCATAGGAATATACAAACAGCTCAGCAGCCCCTTAAAAAGTCAAAGTGTGGTCGGTCTTAAGCTTCAAACTGCGGCTTTCATACTCTCGGGCGTTTTTTGGGTCCCTAGGGTCTCTCTTCCATGGCATTTATATCTAGATGGCGGGCACCCGATCAGTATGCTTGTGATTTCATGGTACTCCAATGTTGGGTTTGTGACTGTCGATGATTTAGTCTTTGCTCTGGGCCAAGGGACCTTGCTGTGGTTGACTTTGCGACAGAAAAGGCGTGCTGGGGAGGGAGAAAGACAGCCGCTTTTGGGGTGATACACCACACTACTTTGAAGTAAGGGGAACGTGAACACTATAAGTGATTTGTATTTTATTATCAGGATCTATGGCCCTCGTTTTAGCTTCCTTTTTTCTATTAGCCCTTAATACATGTCATCTGCTATCTTAAGTGTGCCAAGTCTGGGATAACTAGGAAGGCTTTTTTGCCGTACCCAACCCCACTTACATATTAGTTCAACTCGTCTCTCCCTCTCCTCTCCGTCATATTTCCCTCCTCCCCTGTTCTCCCCTCATCCCGTCTGAAAAGGAAGACGAAGAAAAGCCTGCCATGGATCCCCAACTTGCATCGAATGTCAAATTCTTTGAACATGACAGACCGTGAGATTCTCCCTATCTTTATATGAATCAAGCTAACCAATGCCAAAGTCCAAAGACGCCTAAGCTCTCGATGGAGATAGAGTCTAGCATGGTCGTATTTGTAGAGAACACGATAGGTCCTCTCATCACTATCCGTCGGGCGGAAGAAGACTGCAATGATCCTTGTATTTTCCGCTGGAGCGTTGAACCTGATGGATGGGGTCCTTCTGGCTTCATGCTGTTTCAACACACGTCGGAAGGTCTAAAGGAGGTTATAGCAAAGCAGAAGTCGCCACCTCCCCAGATCTTTAAACTTACAGGGCCAAATTATATAGTTGAGACTGAAGAGCTTCTTCCTGGCCAATGTTTCCAACGAAGAATGGATTTCCCGGAATCCTTCAAGAACCATTTGATTGCTGGTGAGAAGTATGAGCTATTTTGGCCTGGGGCTGAGTATTACTTGTGGGCTTGGGGCACTTTGCGGCAGCACTGGGATCAGGAAATTGGGGTTAACCTGGAGCTACCCCATGCCGTCATCCCCGGAGGAGCCCGTTGCTCTGTCACCTTCGAAAAGATGAAAGAACTTACGCCCTCTGAACGCGATGGCCCTCGTGTGGAAAAATCCCAACGAATGTGAGAAAGGCTTTAAGGTGGCTTCCTGTCTTCATTGTGACTAATTTGCTCTCTTTATAGCCCTGGAACCCCTTGTGTAAGCGTGTTTCTGGAAGCCCCAACGACAATCTCTAAGAAAGAAGGAATTTATGTCACAGCAAAGATCAGCTACGATGGCCTGACAAACGAGAACTACGACGCTGTTCACGCTAACTCAAAGCCAATCATCATACACAAATATGGTTTCGAACACGATCACTTCCGACTACAACGCCGCTGCCATGATCACGATAAGTCGCAGGATACTGACGAAGATCGCCCACTGTGGGAGAGTTATTATGACGAAGAACGAGATAGTAACAGGGGCTGGATAATGGTAGATGACCCAGACGTTGAGGTCAACGTCACAGATCCTGAGTGGTTTCGCAGCCTCCAACCAGGGGAAACTTTTATTGACAAGTTTTGGATTTCCTTTGAGGATATGCACCCCGATACAGTGGTCGGTGACACATATCGATACAAATACTGGGGTGGCTGCATTGACTGGTGGAATTGGGGCGATCGCGAAGAACATGCGAATACAGTGGTGAAACTACCATGTTGGATGCATCATCATGTCGTTGATCCTGCTGACAATGATGGGAGGCCGCTTATATATGTCCCCTCATCCAATTCTGTCGAGTTCACCGTTGTTGATTGATTTGGAATGAACACTCTTTACAGGGTACTCTTAACCCAAAGGCTAGCAATTAGAAGAGACGCACATAAGACTCTCATACATGATTCAAGTCCGGCGCTAATCAAAATGGCACGATTGGTTGCACGCATATTGGTAGTCGGCCGATCAAAAGTCTTTATTCGGTACCCAGAGTTCTGAGTCAATGATGACCTAGAATTTTCTCCATGATGCTTCGAGGATCAAATTGGCAATATTACGGCAACCATGCGGCTACTCGTGGATTTGTGATTCTCGCCTTATTTTTTTCGCTTTTCAACAACGAAAATGTCGTATCTCACTTTTTTTTAACACACTTCCGTGTGCCAAATACCAGACCCTCCACCTTCTACCCGGAATCCCCCGCTATCCATTGTATTTAAGAATAGCTTCAAGTCTACGAGTAAACTCTCTACACGCTCTTAGATTTCTCTAGGTATGTGAGTGAGAAAATAGGAAAGTCTACAGCGAGAGCCCACCGCCGTCTATCCACTACTGTGTAGAGTTGTCGAAAGACAGAGGAAGATGTTGTTTTAGCATTTAGCGCCTTCTAGCAGCTGTCCTTAGGAAGAAAAGGCTAGAAATGGCTCTACGACGGACTCCAGCTCGCTAGGTTAGAATAGGTAACACTATCAGAGTCGTGTTGACAACCGAACGCCCCAAGCGAAAAACTGACTAAACGGTTTGAAGATACCGATATATCCCAGACCGCCATTGAAAAGCAGCTTCCGATATGGGTAAATCTTTTACTCCATAGTAAATAACCTACCTAGGAAAGTCGGTTTCAACTAGATATACATTCGTCATTCTTCACTATCCGTAAATACAGTTCGAAGCTACCTATCTTAGCGCTGAGAAATTCTGAATGCAATCTCACAAACATTAAGCCTTCTTCAAGTCTACGCCGACCTTGAAGTTGGAGCTGCCTGCTTCAGTGTCTATCTGAAGGCTTTCCTTCAGGCCACAAATCTGAAACAGCTTCTGTGGAGTAAAACTAGAATCAGAGCCTGTGATCCCTTCTCGCTTCAGCTTCTCATAGGTCTCTTTGATCGCCACATAAGCAGGGGCCAGTGCGGCGAATGGAACGATAATGGCTTTGAATCCAAAATTCTTCGCCTCCTCGGCCGAGATTATTGGAGTTGCTCCGTGTTCGACCATGTTCAGAAGTATTGGCCAAGGGGCCAAGTCTTGAACCACCTGGCGGGCCATTTCCTTCGATGAGACACCCTCCAAGAATCCCATATCGGCTCCCGCATCACGGGCGGCCTTCAGTCGAGCGAGACTCTCCTCGTAACCGTACATTTGCGAGGCATCTGTCCGCGCACTGATAACAATATCACTCCCTATCCGTTTTCTGGCCTGGACTGCGGCTCGAATACACGACAGGAAGGACTCGGTATCGTCCAGAATCTTCCCTCCGAGATGGCCACATCTTTTCATCTGGATTTGATCTTCTATGTGCAAAGCGGCCACTCCGGATCGTGCATATTGGGACACCGTGCGGGCAACCATAATAGGCCCTCCAAATCCGGTATCCGCATCCGCAATAATGGGAATAGACGGGTCCAACTGCGCGATCATCTCTGCATGAGAACGCATATCGTTGAGCGTCGAAATGGCTAAGTCTGCCTGGCCATGCATAGAGGCGGTAGAGCCTGCTCCAGTCTAAAATCAATCGAGAGAGTTAGTGTCACGTTCATGGTTTGCAAATTGAATTCTATGGTTTGATACCATGTAAAGACAATCAAATCCAACTTCTAGGGGAGAACGAATCCTCTTGCTGGAGACATTCTCGGAATTTCGAAGCAGAGTTGCCAGACTCCATATCGAGAGGAAGATGAATATTCTAGGCAAAGGCCAATGATGAATTGGTTGTGAATATAGAATTAACCAAAAGCCTAGAGATCTTTCTCGATATGCCTGCTAGATATACATTTTCATATATCAATTCCACTACCGATATCGGAACGCATCCATCTCAAGTCCGTCACAGAGCTTTCCTTGAACCACAAGATGTCCAAAATCGTATGCAGCATACGGTGCAGTATGATTCCCGTCCGATCTGAGTTGAACCGACAGTATCCGATTATCCCCGCCGAAGGCAAACTCACTCTTAACCAATTACGATAATCTAATTTACCCAGATGACACCAGACCCCACCATGATCTGTTGTGCCGAAATGGAGGATCGGAGATCTAGAATCAATACTCCACTCTTTTCCTCTACGTAGCTTCGGCGAACTACGATTGGCGCCGATGGCAAACACAAGCCTTATGGAAAATGTATCCACCCCAAAGCACGTCAGACCCACCGCCACTTCAATTATTGCCAAGTATAATCGAAGAACTAGACTAAATGCGCAACAATGATTCTCTAGCTTCGGCACATCGATATCGGCGCCGATGGCAAACGCAAGCCTAACCGATAACCTTTTCTTCGCAAAGTACATCAGACCCATTGCACACAGCGCTTTTCATGAAGTCATCGCGCAGTGCCATCAACTTTCAAGGGGAGTAATTGTCTGCTAGCTGGGGTGAGTCCATTTTAGGCTTCGGGCCTTAAACCATCATACCAGAATAAATATTTTGGTCCGTAAAAAGTTTTATCCACGATCATTTTGATACGCTTTAGTCTTTTTTCCTTCCCTTTTCGCTTCGGCTACACTCGGGGTCTAAGGTTTCCATCACTCCCTGTTGTCTTTTTTTCGGTGAAGATCAAGTTTACTGACACACGCGATATCGGAGACAGAACAGCCTCCACATATGTTTTGAAGATGAATTCAAAAGAGTTAAATAACTGCTTTGTACCGACCGGCTTTGATACATCATCTTTCAAAGGATAATTCGCTCGACGTTTCAAGTACTTCCAAGTTGATCTCCCAAAACTAAAACACAAATATGGCCAACGTCAGCAAAGCATGTTGCTCCTAAGTGGCACCTTGTGATACTTTCTTTTCTCTCCAGAAACCGAAGTTGCTAAATCTCATGATGTAGCATTCCTCCTGTTGTTACCAGCGGGTATCAGCCTAAGGGAGAATACGTAACCATCAATGGCATCAAGAACTGTTAGTTTAACCCATGTCCAATTCGTGTCCCAGACATCATCCATTGCAATTTCGCTAATTGGGTTCTGCAGACATCACCGGCCCCGAGACCGCGATGGAAGCCATTCTCATCATCTACGATAGGGAGCTTCTCTCATGGGCATTCGCAGTGCCATACTGCGACATATTACGCCTCTGAAACTGACTTAGGCAACAGATAGCTTCGGATTCTTCGATCAAACCATCCAGGGTGCCGATAATTTGGCCCACTCGGATCCCAACCGCAAGTATCGCGTGTTCATGCCTGACTTCTTTGAAGGCAGCCCAGCACAGATCTCCTGGTACCCCCCTCAGACAGAGGAGCACCAGAAAAAGCTTGGTGAATTCTTTGAAACCAAGGCAGCACCAGCCAAGTCTTTGGCTAAAGTTCCGACCCTGGTCGCTCAGGCGAATACATTCGTGCCGGGTGGTAAGGAATTTGATAAGTGGTCCGTTGTCGGATTTTGCTGGGGCGGCAAGTTGGCTACCTTGCTAGCCGGTGATGAGGCAACTTTTTTTCAAGGCTGCTGTGCAGGCTCACCCTGCAATGTTGGACCCTTCAGATGCACCCAAGGTTTGCATCCCCATGGCGCTGTTGGCTTCTATAGACGAGCCTGTGAGCGATGTGAAAGAGTTTGAGTCGGCCTTGGCCGTGCCTCACGGGGTCGAGACATTCCCGGATCAGATCCACGGATGGATGGCTGCTAGGTCGGACCTTCAGAATGAAAAAGTACGCCAGAAATACCAGAGGGGCTATAGCATCATCCTGGATTTCCTTCGCAAGCATCTCTAAAATGAGACTTGAGCGGGCTGAAATCATGTGGTCATCTTTCAAGGATTTACTGTATTAGGTCCTTCGGGCAATCTAGACGGTGTAAGTCAAATTCGAAAAGGTCATGAAGATATTCTTCTCGTATTTTTGTACTTTGCTCCCTAACTCATCGTCGAGTTCGAGTATTCTTCCTTTCTTTTTTTATTTGTTTGTTTTATGTTATTTATCTTTTGACTAGCCCTTGAACGTGAGGATCAGATTCGAGATGTTCGTCCAGCTAGCCTGGGCAGATCGTTCATCCGAGTCACGATATATTTCTTTCTACCCATCCCTTCCCGAAATTTGCGCAAATCCCCGAACCTTCAACCTCCAGGGTAATATTGAGGTAGCACGATTAACGAGCAGAATTCCTAGTTGATGAAACTCACTCCAGCGACTAGGTACGACCTTCACGCACATCAATAAACGCCTGAAGAGACCTGAATCTCTGAAGCCCTAACTTAACTAATATGCCCATTTGCTCCAACGCTACAGTGGATCAACAATGCCCGTTAGATAATCATAACTAGCGAATAAGCGTTCCAAGCCCTACTGTAGATATTTTACGACCCAAAAGAAATCGCGGATCGTTTTTTTCGTGAAGCAAAAAGAGAACCGAACGCGGGGGTCGAACCCGCAACCTTGAGATTAAGAGTCTCACGCTCTACCGATTGAGCTAGCCCGGCTGGGCTTGTTGAAAGGATATATAAGGTGTGTCTCATAAACCAAAATTAAAAAAAATAATCTGCTGGAGTTCTTACACCCGGGCAGTCAAACGCAGACCCACTGAATACATTTTGCTGTGCTTAATTCCACAACCGTAGAGCCCGCCTGGCCATCAATTATCCTCTGTTTTGCTTGCAATGATTTCTATTTGACAGTGAGACTCACCACCACCTGGGCACCCATTTCCATGAATGAAAGCCTGTGACTGCTGATCAAAAGCTGGCATGAGCCTTGACACGAAACCGCGGATACTTCGGCCTCGGATCCTTAACTGGTCCGCGGACCGAGACCATCCGAGCTGCAGTAGTCACTCCCCCTTCTCCCACTTAGCGCTACAGTCTAAAAGGTATCACCACGGCCATGCAGGGAAACGAACCTCAGAGAATCCGAAGTGGTACGAAAAGTTGCACAGAATGTGAGTGGTGACCCCCGCCCGAATAATAATGAGCAGCCACCTCATCTTCTACAACCCCTAAAACAGGTAGACGCCGCAAAGTTCGCTGTATTCGAGCTTCTGAAGATGCCTTGGCTTGCCGAAGATGTGAAGAGCGGGGCTCAGAATGTACGCCCCAGGAAACTAGAACCACCGTGTCAAGGAGGGTGTCTTCCCGACAACGGATATTCCAACTTGAATCGCAAGTATCCAACTTGATCAAAGTGGTGCAACGAATCGAGTCCAAGCTCGGTGTTCAACCTGATTCAGCTTCAGAGCTGGCTGTTAGCCATCTCAGCGCTGAGATGGACACTTCGGATGACGAATCCAATATGTCGGATATTCTTACAACCGAAAGACCGTCGCATCTACAGTCACTCTTCCAGAATGATTGGCTTAGCTTAGATAGCCGCCAGAAAAATGGGCAACCACAGGAACGCCGAGAGAGAGCATCTGCGAATTTGCTGGATGCCGCGAGAGAAGCTCTTCAACGTTTGATTCCGCCAAAGGATGAAGTAGTTCAGATTTATAAATCTGCATTTGATTGGCTGAGGATTCTTCACGCTTTGCTACCTCAACCACTCATCGCTCGATCTGAAAAGGAAGCACTGGATAATTATGAGAAGATGAAAGAACCAAATGTCGACACTATGACCCTCGCCTCGTGGATGCTCACACTAGCAATCACTGCTCAGCAAACACCCCAAGTTCGCGCACACACACCTGGCCGATCTGGAGAAATTATGAAGCGGTTTGAACTTTCCCGAATCATATCAGATACTGTGGAGAGGACCATTGTCTCTCATGATCGGCTGCTAGGCACGACATCTGGGGTTATGCTATGCTTGCACTGGACTCGACTGTAAGTAATGGCCTTTTTTTATCCTTTCCAGCTCCCACGGCTACTAAGTCGTCATTCAAACTAGCCAATTGCCCCAAGGTAATTTCCAAAAAGCATGGGTTCGGCTTCGACATGTTGGCGCGATCGCCGAGCTGATGGGACTACCGAGAGCATCCCAAGCTGCCCAGCGCAACGGGTCATCCGCAACAAATGACGATAATAACCAAATTGGAAAAGCTCAATTATGGGAAATGATATGTTCTGCAGACAGACTTTTAGGAATGATTCTAAACCTTCCTCCAGACATGCGCTGGCAGAGGCATATCAAGGACGAATCAATAACGATCAACGGTGTTGTTCAGCCTGGGTTATATTTCACGAAGATCGTGACACTTGCTGGCAAGATTCAATCTTTGGATGAGTTAAACACAGCACGCGGAAGTACAGCTGAGCTTTCGAAGTCCACCTTTGAATTGATCGAAGAGCTCAGATTGCTTGCCTCTCAGGCTCCAGAATCCTGGTGGACCAAGCAGGTGGACGTGGACCGTATCGAACCCGATGACATAGTTCAGGCTATACACCACTATTTGATTTTGAGGGCTTATATGCCACTGACCTTGCGCCAAGATTCAAGCGAAGGGCCTTTCGATACTCAGTTCGCTTGTTTTAAGGCATGCGAATCAGTGATCCTGCGGTATTTGGTCCTTCTCGAGGCGCTGCCTCCTGGAATCTTCCTCTACACGATGATGGAGCTGCATACTTTCACCGCCACGGTAGTTCTTATCCTACTTTCCCATACACCTAAAACCAATCACCAATTCAGTCTGTTTGTGGATAAGGCAAAAACTGAAAAAGAAGTGGAAAAAGTCATTAATCTCATGCGCAGAAGAATCAGCAATAGTCCCACTTCACGCATTGCCGAGAGTGCGGTTGATACCTTATCTTCTTTGACCAGTCTTCTCAAAGAAGAGGAGAACACCACTCAAGGGCGCAAATTAATGATAGACGTCCCTCTCTTGGGGAAAGTACACATCCAGCGCAATGTCCGAGCACCTCGGCTACCCACAATGGAAAATATCGAGCCACCGCAGACTTCTTTGAGATCGAACTCGAGGACGTCAAGTCAACAACTCCTCCCGCCTCTCGGTATGAATCCACCTTCGTCGAGCGTGCAGGATGTTCAGCAATGGGATGACCTCTCGTGGTTCATTGAAGAAGACCCTGCCTACTTCCTTCAAGATGCCCTAATGTCAGACACCTTTGGTCAAAATTTCCTCTTAAGTAACGGATTTGGCGAATTTTCATCATACAATTAATTGAAAATCAAATGTAATGAATAATGCAAAGCTTAGCAGAAATGCCAACTCGCCTCGGGTCACTTATTGAGGTAAGCCCAGAGATTCTAGCGTTGCCAGTGTAGCAGAAATTGGTGCAGGTCGGAATCCTCTTATGTGTAATATCTTGCTCACGTAATAGAGTGCACTAACTCTCAAACTTATTGTATATGTTCTGCATATTTGTTTCAGAAAATGACGTTGAGATTTTAACTAGCTTCGGGGTATAGTAAGCTCGACTGTACTTACATTTCAAAAGTTCCGGGGCACGAAAAAGGTATCCATGTTGCGGCTGTAGCCCTGTTCTTAATCTTGAATAGACCTGCAATGGACCAATCAAGAATGAGGAACTTAGGAAGCCGAACGCCAATCACCGTTTTACAAATGAGATGAGCGCCACCTGGACATAGCTACTCGTAAATCTGTGGCGAAGGCTTTATATGGGTGTGGGGCTCGGCATGCGCACCAAATCTGGTCCGCGGAGCACTTTGTTGGCCGAGGCCGAAAAACATCTATACTTTACGAAGCCCCTGTTGGTTAGAAACCTGCTTTAAATTTCGCAACTAGACCGAAAATCAATTTAGGTATAAAGGACTTCGGCCGCTCTTCAAATTTAGTATATCAACCTTTGCCTCTGACCACCTGCTCTGTATCTCCTCTGTATACACGATTGCACTCCTTACTCCGCACAGAAATTACCCCACGCTCGTTTCGTATCTCACCCAATTCCTATCACCAAAAGCGACTCACAAATACGCATCCACAATATTTCGAACATGAAAAATCTCCTACAGGCCCGAGGGGGGCCTTATGCCTCACATACCGCCTCAATGGGCGGTCTTCCAACAACTATCCCCGATGTCCCAGTCTGCGCTGTTTTCCTCGTTCTATACATTTGTTTCGCAGCAACAAACATGACCATCTTCCAGCTCAACCGTCGGAGAGGACACAAATTTATCCTATCGGGTTTGATGTTTGGTTTCTGCATGTCAAGACTCGTCACCCTCGTCCTGCGCATCGTCTGGTCCCAAAAGCCAACGAACGTACGACTTGCGCTAGCCGCTCAGATTTTCGTTAATGCCGGCGTGTTGATCCTTTACATCGTCAATCTCCTTCTCGCCCAACGCATCCTCCGAGCGAAGCAGCCACACATCGGGTGGAATCCGATCTTGCGCCATGGTTTCAAGGTCATCTATGCGCTGATTGGAGGCGCCTTGATCATGGTGATCACTGCTGTGGTGGTGATTGTTTACACCTTGAATCCTAGCGTCCAAAATAAATGTCGGGATGTTGAGCTTGCGGCTCTCACCTACCTTCTCGTGTTCACCTGCCTCCCTGCTGTACATGTTGCCGCAGCAGTGTTGCTTCCGAAGTCACAACATGAGGAAAGGTTCGGACAAGGAAGCTCACGGAGCCAAGTGCTTATTGTGACTGCGTCTGCTTGTCTATGTATGACGATTGCTGGGTTCAAAACTGGGGTCAACTGGAGCCCTGTACGACTTGACACCAACCCAGCCTGGTATGATTCCAAGGCTTGTTTCTATGTTTTTAACTTCACATTGGAGATCATTACGCTCAGCATCCTGACTTTCAGTCGAATTGACAAGCGATTCTGGATTCCCAATGGTTCAACTAAGCCGGGAGATTATACGCATCTTGGGAAGAATACTCCGACTGGGGCTGACGCTGACTCGCTTGAAGTCTCATCGTTGACACACGAGAAAACTGGCCAAGCAGCTTGAGAAGGGTCTGATGGGTGATGTATAAGTTTCATTTATTGGAAGACGATAATGTAATCGAATTAATAGAGCGTGTGATATATAGCGAGAACTCAAATTAGACATCTAGAGCGGGAGTTTCACTGTACCCAATTCACCTCTCGAACTCCGGTTCTCGCTCCACAACCGGAAAGCTGTGTAAATAGCTAAAATTAAATAGGAAGCCCTGGATTTGCCTAATTAGTATGAAGACAACACCCAGAGACCACAAGCTTACATGGAAATGAGAAGCGGGATATCGGCAGCCAATAATGACCAGCTGTCGCCCATTGCCGCAGCAATCGTGAGCAGGGAACCATAGTACCCGATAAAACCAGCAGAAAGGATATCAAATATGATACTGGTTATCGGGCCGACAGAGGATTTTCCGAGGCCAAGTATTATAGCTATCGCACACCAAATACACGGTAGGAGGAGCTAGGGGTAGTGAGTCACTGTTACAGAGTCAAAATATAGCACTATCCAGCTTACTGAGAATCCAAGCGATGGTATTCGCATGCACATGAGAGAGCCTATTAGGCATCCGAAGAATGCTGCATATCTCAGTCTAATCGATTTCTGGTCCGCACTTTCCAGGTCTTTGTATGCCTCTTGCATCTTGACGTATGCATCTCGCAGGTTGTTATATGCGGCAGGCATGGTTTCTTTTTCAAAATTAGAGGAAATTTGCTGGAGTAACGGAGATGGGGATGATGTGGTTGTGAGATGTCGTAAGATAGGGGCTAACGTGGCTGGTAGAACGTCGTGGCGGTAAGGCGGTGCTAGGCCTAAAACGCTGACGCCTTGGCGGCTCAATATAGTACTTTTGACCAGAGTCATTAGAGGGCAAAAAGATTCTTTTGAAATGATTTTTGATGACAATATGTGACTTGGTAGAAATTCTTAGCAAGATATTCATGGATCGGCGACTATAGATACAAATTCACGTGGTGGGTTCCAAGGTTCCGCTTGTCCCGACTGAAGTCAACCTTATTACCGCGTTTATTTATAAGTTTCTCACAATGTCGGTCTCCCGTTGGATCTTCATGGTGTTGTGAATGCCGACTTTTTTCACATCGATCATCTGGCCACCTTGACTGCTGGGCAGGAAAAGGTAGTGCGGCGGGTAGCTGAGGGAGAAAGTTCCCCCCGAGCAGTGGGTCGGAAAACTGTCACGAAGAGCTGCCAAGGGTCCACGGGTGGAGAGGAGAATGAATATCGCTCAAAAAGAGGCCTTGGATGTCAGAAGACACTAGACCTCAGAGAAGTCTAATTAAATTGGCTTTCAAAACACCAGCTTCCTGTGCATTTCCCCGTCAATACCCCTCTAGTTTGATGAGAGCGCATCGTTGAGCATTTGTCCGAAGAGGCTCTAACCAGTCATGTAACTCATTTTTGAGAAAAGCGACTGCGGGAATTGCTGTCCTTTTCCAAGGTTGCTCTGGTCGCGCTAGTCGATTCCCCGCTAGTGATATCCATGGACCGTGGTGACTGTCTCGCATGATGTTTCAACACCCTGATAATAGATGCCGTCCCAATAAACTGACTACTGTAGTCTTGGAAGTTTAGCATCCATAATCCATTCTATCATTACCTCGGGTAGCCCAGGTACGGGTGGTGGTCGAGCACTGACCGCACAGCTCCACCGAGATGCATCATCAAATCATGATTCCTAGTTATTGCGTTGTTTATGGTGACTAGTATGAGTTTCTCCACTAGCGGCCCTCCCGCGATTCTCGTAGGTATCTGTTGTCTTGGTTTGTTTGACCAGTCCACCAGGGAAATATACCCAGCAATATCAAGTAGGATCGCGATCTACTCGGGCAAAAAGCGGGAGGATCGAGCACTAACACCAGAACGGCCAACTAGGACGTGCCGTCCATGCAGCTAAAACCGAGTACGCAGCGCTTGCAGATATGAGGGGCGGGGAAAGCAAAAGCCGGACTAGATCCCTGCCAGGCCCACTATAGCTCTCCCGCACTTTCGTCCTATCAATCTACAGAGATTTACATTAACCCGTTCTATGAGTTTATAAAGAAAAACACTAAATGAACTACCGCGATACGACCGCGACCTGACCGTGCAACGATATACATCAGATATCAACGCATGGACGCCTTCAATGATCTCAGCCTCCGTGGTTTCGCCGTGGTGGATAGTGGGTCCATGGTACGCAAGTGGATCGGTGGGTCTGTCCGAGATTTCATCGAGGGCCGTCGGGGGGTTCGAGCATCGAAAAACTTAAACAGAACGGACGTTGACCGAACCCCAACGCGGGTTCCCGATGGACAACTGAGCGCTTCCTCTCCTCTATCCACTCTCCCTAATATTCCTTCACGTCCCACTCCTTGCCGTCCCTTCCGTACAGCTTGATCTTCCCCAGATTTTATATCTCACTCCACATCCGATCCCTTTTTTTGCTGGCAATACACTCATACACTCCATAAACGCCACCATGCAATGGCTGGATCGGTCCCGATGGACGACCGCCCCCTACTATGCTTTTGTTGTTCTCGTTATTGCATGCGGGTGCATGCCGAAAGGTATGTGGCGTGGTTTTTGGCGCGGGCCAAACTTATCCTTAATGGACTTGGGTTCGCAAAGGATGAATTTGACTAATGATCTTTCATTCTAGGTTACGATGAGGGAGGTTTCAGTTCTAGCATGTCCTTGCCATCCTTTAAGGAGGATTATAATCTACTCCCGCAGAACTGGGAGGGCAATTCCACGGGGTTAACGAACAGGAAGGCGAACATTTCTTCGTTCTTGACTCTGGGTGCGGCATTCGGTGCTTTGAGTTCTCTGTACTTGAACGACAAGCTAGGTCGGATCTTGTCATTCCGTCTTGCGATTATTGTTTGGGGTATCGGTACCTTCATTCAAGTCTTTTCTTCTGGCATTTATGGCTTGCTGCTGTTTTCACGCATCTTCGCTGGCTTGGGCGCCGGTCTTCTCACAGTTACATCGCCCATGTATCTGTCGGAAGTGGCACCTAAGGCAACACGCGGTCTGGCAGTAGGCCTGGCAATGGTGACTCTACTCACTATTCTTACAATCGGTGAGTATTTGTCGTTTTCCTTGTTTTCTTGGTCTTACCCTCAAGACCTTATCACCACCTTATCGCTAGGGTCTCTGCTAACCCCATTTTTCCACGCTAGGCTTCTTCATTAATTATGGCGCGAATCTCCACATGGCCGCCACCCGTACCCAATACCGACTAGTCCAAGCCATCCCTCTAATCCCTGTCGGCATCGTCTTCATCCTCTCATTCTGGTGCCCCGAGACACCCCGATACCTCGCCTCCAAGCAGCGCCACGATGAAGCAAAGCAAGTCCTCGCCCGCCTCCGCGGCACAACACCAGACGACGAGAGCATCCTGGCCGAATTCGAGGAAATCGATGCTACCAACAAGCAGCGCGCCGAACTGGCTTCGATCTCGAATTGGGAAGCCCTCAAGGAATCTCAACTAAACCCGAACTACCGTCAACGCTTCTGGCTCCTCATGGCCTTGCAGACCATCGCCCAGTGGTCCGGTGGTAACGGTATTACTTACTATATCTCGACCATCTTCCAGTACGCGGGTATCACCGGGAGCAACGAGTCACTCATTTCGTCTGGTGCCTATGGAATTGTCAAGTTGGTGTTCACTATGGCTTTTACTTGGGGTCTTATCGATCTCTTTGGTCGTCGTCGCTGCGCACTTACCGGCCTCTCCCTCCAACTTTTGGCTCATATCTATATGGGCGCTTATATGGGTCTTCAGCCCGGTTCGGCGGACAACACTAATGCTTCGAACGCCGCCATCGCTTCTGTTTTTATCTACGCTGTTGGCTGGTCCATCGGTCTTTGCACGATTCCCTACTTATACGGTTCGGAGATCTTCCCCACCCGCATCCGGAACGTTTGCTACGGTACCTCCATGGGTTTGCACTGGTTCTTCCAGTTCGCCGTTGTCCGCGTTACGCCTAACATGTTCGCGCTGGACGTCTGGGGCGCTTACCTGTTCTGGGCGCTGATCTGTTTCTGTGGTCTTGTTATTCTCGGTGTCTGGATGCCTGAGACTAAGGGCGTGCCTATGGAGCAGATGGGTGAGCTCTTTGATGGTCCGTGGTATATGCGCTGGAATGCGCGTGTCAGGGATGCAGATCATTCTATTTCCTCTTTTGAGGATGTTGAATCTCGTGATCAGCAGCCTAAATCTACTCTGTAATTGCGGTGCTCCAATATTACATCTGGAACGGGATAGATGTATTGCTTATGTCTACTTCCTATGTCTGGTGTCTCCTTCATATACCCCCAGCTTTCATTCGCTGTATCCCAGTGGCTCGCATACCCTTTTTTTCGTTTCTGCTTGCGTGTCCGTGAGGTGTATAATTTCTTCTACCCTACTCTTGTATTTAATCCTTCTCTTATCGGTCCCGTTACTTACATACCCATTGGTTGGCATTGTTTGTTCCATAAAAGAGGAACTGGTGTCTGTTGAAGTTTGTTCATTTTCATAGATTCGGTGTCCCAAATAAACCGGTTCACGGCCAAAAAGCCGTGAAATTCATACTCATTCATCTCCAGAAGCCTCAGTAGTGACATCCCCATGCGTAGGAAATGGATACAATGCATCCTAGATCTTACTTAAAAAATCTCCAGGTATGACTAACCACAGGTAGTGAGATATTCAATACCGGGATTGGTACCCGGAACACCTGAGCATACACAGATATACAGTTTGAATCTCGCGCGAATGACTTCCTAGATAAATAAAGTATATTCATATAGAAACTTGGCGGGAATAGAGTAGAGTAGGTATATACACCAATCTGATCCACAAGAAAAAGAAATTCGCTAACTTTTTGACAAAAATCGCTACCTAAACCAATTGGGAATCATTTTTTTTTCAATTCATCACACGTCACATCACCCAATTACTGACTTTGGTCATGCCAATTTGTTTCAAAAGGAGAAGTCATATTCGTCGTGATAGGCTGCGCATACGAAAACGCCTCGAACACTTCCGGTGTGATCTCGTATGATCGCGGATCATCAACGGTCATGACTGCGTTCGGCATGCCGCCGAGTAGATGTGTCGAGGGCATTTGCGGCATGTCCATCTGCGAGATATCGAAGCCCGAGACGGGTTGCTGGAAATTGTAGCTTGACATGATTGGCGCCGTGGTGTTAGGAGCTGGGGTACTGGGTGTGCCCATTGCTCGACTTTGTTGGCGCTGGTGCTGATGCGGTGGGTGGCTCGGGGAGACGTGACGGGAGGGGTTACTGCTGACGGATGGAGATTGGCTGTGGGTGGTTGAGTGGGGTCGTGGTTGGGGTGGTGGATGGTGTGGCTTTTCGGGATTCGGTGGGGCGTGGATGTCGATCTGCAACTTTTGAAGTTCTTGGTAGACGAGGCTCAGCGCGGTTGCCATGACTGGGTTGGTGACTTTGACGCGCTCAAGAGCGAAAATGCAGAACTTGAGCTTGTCGAGGGTGCCTGGCGCAGCGTACTTCAAGGCCTGAATTTCGAGGAGGAAAATCGAAGCGGCTGTGTAGATGCTGTAGGCGAGAGAGAGGACGACGTGGCTGTCTCCGTATGTTCGGCGGTATAGATCGAATAGAGACAAAATCGACGTTGCGGAAGCCATGCATTGAACTAGATGGCTCGTGTCATATGGTTCTTGTCGCGTCTGAAGCAGGGCGCGGGAACATAGTATTGGACGGTGTAGCAGGATGTTGATCGTGTGGTATAAGCAACTAAACGGGGTTAGCATGGTATCGTAGAGACAAAAGCAGGGCAACATACTTCAGTGTCATAATATGGCTCGGTGGGCAATACGGTGGCAGATCAGTGGCCACCAGCTTCAGGTAGTCTGGAAGTTCGTCCCACCATTCGCCGAGGTTTTTAGCCTGCTCTTGGACACATTCAAAAAATTCTGCCTCGGTGCTTTGCCGCATCGGATCATAGATGTGGACGAGGATCTGATTCAAAATTTCTGCCAGTCCGCACATTCGCATAAAGCACGAGGTGGAATGTGCTTGTGTCGGCGGATAGTGCGCTCCATCGGGGAAGGTCACGCCGTGAGGTGTCCAAATTTCAATTTCCGACGTGTCGTCCACTTCAAAGATTAGTTTTCCAGTAGGTATTTCTATAGAACGGGAAACTCACATATCATTCGTGGCGGGCTGACACGAGAATGTTGCATCACTGGAGCCCGACCGAAATACAGCGATACGATCTTGTCCCAGAAGTAACAGCTCCAAAAGAGTCGATTCCGGATTTCGATATCCTCGTCGGATAATTGGGCTGTTCCGGGATATTTGCGACTGTCGATGGAGATCCCTAAGTCGTCTAACAATCGGAATGCCATTCCACTGTATAACCAAGCTTGTGTTCGGTTTCCACGCCCACATTCCTGGGCACTGAGAAGGAGGAGTGTCTGAATGGTTGGAATTTCTGCGTAGCCACTTTGGAGTGTCTCGAAAAGCCCGGATCGTGCACGTTGATAAAATTGTGCTCCGCCGTCAAAAGAGTCGAGAAGGGGACCAATCTGAGGCTCTTCCTTGCACCATCGTACGGAATGGGACAGGATCGCGTTAAGAAGGACGTCCGAATAGTAAGGGCCATTCAGTTTCATATCACCTGCTAGATAGTCAGCCACTGTTGACAGTCGCATGGCGGGGTAGACGAACGGGTAAATGCTGGGCGATAGACAAAGTTGAACAACGGTTGGATCCAGCACCAATGCGAGTCGATGAGGTATTGGAATGGTTCCTATCCAAGCCCGGTTAGGCCAAATCACAGGTCCTCTAAGCAGAAGAAACCTACCGGCATCGTGGCCATCTGCTCGAACGCTCGCTCGCGCCACGCATTATTGATCAATCGCTCCTTGCGAGCTTCTATCTCCTGAGCGAAATGCAAAGTCGACGCCGTCTCATTCACAGCCCCGCTGGGCAGCTGAAACAGACTGGTCGGGCCATGAAAAGAGATGCGACCGTCATTCTCGACATTGAGCCCATCGAATTCCCTCGCAAGATCACCCGTCTCATCATGCTCCATCTTAACCCTGCGGCTAGCGCTGGAGCTCGACTCGGCCACCGAAGCTGGCGAGCTCACCTTCTTCGCTTCCGCCTCGACATTCTGACTCCGGAGCTTCGCCAACGCTTCCTCCAACTGCGTGACCCTTGTTTCAAGCTGTTTGGTATAAGACAAGGTCGGCGCCCTGTACGATATTAGAAAAAGAAAAAGGAGGTGAAAATAAAGTCAAGAAAAAAAGCGGGGGATCAGCCAAGCGGAACTTGACCGGTCGCGGGCACTCACAGGCTGTAGACGCAGACCTCCCCACGGGCGGCGCATCGTGAACACGACGGAGAAGATCCGTTACACTTGACCTGTAGCTCCATTGATCAGCCTATGAGAATCCTTCGGAACCTATCCGATCATCAGATAATGCACCCACCTTGCGCTTGCGACACGCTTCGCATGAGAAGGCGCTCTTTCGCGGAAGACTTGTCTTCAGAGGCACATCGCTCAGACTTGATGAGCCCTCGACCCCCATGACGCAACCTTCACGAGGTTTCGCGGCACGCGACCTCCATTGGCATTCAACAAGGGGAAAGGAAAGAACGCCGTTGCAGATATAAGACTTGCTAGATAATAACCAATGTGTGTCAAAAAGGAAAGGGAGGTCGAAATGGAGGTACGGAGGGGAATCGGCGAAATTTTGGCCCCAAGATTTGAATGGCGTGGGGCTTTAACCCTTTGGGAACGATATCGCGGGGGGTTTTGGGCTGGGTTTGGTATAGAAAACTCTTTTTGACTCCTGGTGGATAGATTGGGCATATGCGGTATATTTTAGAGAGGCCAAGACCCGACTTAGCTCGGAATAAGGCTTTTAGTCCAGTTTGGATGAGCCAATGGATGGTGATGATGTACCGGTTCCGCATGCGTTGGGGGCGTTCACCTTCCCGATTATCGTTGGTTTGCATGCAGGGCGTTAAGAACTAACTTTTCGGGCAACTCTGGCTTTAACTCGGAGAAATCTTCATCGAATTTACTGGAACCTTTTGATTTGGAGCGTGAGTACCTGTCCCCAAGAACTAGTGTGTTAGACTACGGAAATCGAGGTCGATCGTACTATTGAGGTATAGGTCGTGTCCCCACTGGAACCCACCGTCTGAAATCCGCAACAAGGCGCCGACCCTAGCATACCCCTCGTCATCGTAAACATAATTTCAAATCAAAATGGGGTAATCTCTGTGCGATTTTGAAAATCTATACAATTGATTTTTTACATGCGCCTGGTATCCAATGAATTATTTCCTTCCCTTGCCCTTGGGCTTACCCTGGGGCTTGCCTTTGCCCTTGCCCTGGGGCGCATCTCGGTCCGCCTTGCCCTTTTTCCACCCAATGTTGCCATCGTGGCGCATCTGAGCATCGTCCAATCGCTTCTTATCCTTGTTGCTGAGCTTGACCTTCTTAGATTGAGCATTGGGCCCATTCAAAGCCTCGGCACCGGCCTGCTTGGCCGTCCGTTTTTGTTGCTCGGACTCGAACCAGGTACGCTTGGGTCGGGACATGATTTCCGCGCCGTGCTTCATCATGTTATCACCCTTGTTCACTTGCATCTCGGCCTGCGACAACTGCTTCTCAAGCTTCTCCTCTTGGAGAACCTCCTCAATCTCGCTCTCAAGATCCGCCGCCTTCTGAGCCCACGCATCGGCGACCGCGATCTCGACCACTCGGCTGACAATCTTGGCACCCTGGGCCTTACCAGCCTTCACGGCGGCCTTGACAACCTTACGGTCGGGTTCGGCGGCGATCGTGCAGGACCGACCGGTGCGACCGGCACGAGCGGTACGACCGACACGATGCAGGTAGATTTCGTGGCTCTGTGGGGCTTCGTAGTTGATAACGGTCTCCACACCCTTAATATCTAGACCACGGGAAGCGACATCGGTCGCGAGCAAATAAGCCACCTTGCCATCTCGGAAGTTCTCAACACTTTTGATACGCTAGAGTAGGGAATGATTAGCTTAGGGTCCGATGAAACGCGGGACGTAAGAGAATGTCATCTAAGACATACCTGTTCTTGGCTTAGACTACCGTGCAATTCGGCCGCCTTCAAACCCAAAAGGGCAAAGATAATGCGCACCCGATGCGCCTCTTTCTTTTGTCGGAAGAATACAATCACGCGCCCAGTGTAGATCTCCTTGCACAAATGCAAAAGGTATCCAAGACGCTTATCCTCGCGACCAGGACGTAATCGGACGAATTCCTGGGTCAAAGTCACAACAGTCTGCTTCTTGGCATCCACCATTAATCGCATAGGACGGTTCATGCCAACACGGATGAGTTTGTCAATGGTTTCGGTCATAGTAGCGGAGAACAGCATGGTTTGGCGAGACTTGGGGATGGTGGTCAAAATTTCGTTCAACTCATCAGCGAATCCATCTTCAAGCATACGATCAGCTTCATCAAGCACGAGAATCTCAAGGGTGTCGACAGTAAAGCTGGGGGAGTTGCGCATGTGATCAATAAAACGACCGGGGGTGGCGATGATGACATCGGGGCGCTTCTTGAGGATGTTTTCCTGTTCACGAAGACTGAAACCACCGATAAGTTGACAGAAGGTGACGTCGGTAAAGGTAGCCAACTTGACGGCGACATTGTAACATTGCACCGCCAGCTCACGAGTGGGCATGAGAATAACGACACGGGAGGTGGGAGTTTTGCGAGGACGGAAGAGTAGACGTTCGAGGATGGGGACAATGAAGGCACCAGTCTTTCCGGAACCAGTCACAGCACTACCGACAATATCCTTGCCCAGAAGCGCGACGGGAATGGCCTTGCGCTGAATGGGAGTCGGGTCTGTGAAACCAACAGAGGCGAGACCTCGGAGAATAGGACGAGAAAGGTTGAAGTCTTGGAATGTGCTCTTGTCTCCAGCTTTGTTGTCGGTCTTCTCTTCGGGGGCGAAGAACGCTTTGCGCTTCGCTGCCTCCTCGTCATCAACCTCGCTCTCGGCATCGGAATCCTCCTCCCGATCAGAGACATCGTCAGGATGATTGACCGGGGTAGCGACAGAGTCGTTGTCTGATGCAGCATCGTCGTCTTCATCGTCATTATCGCTTCCCTCTTCCTCGTCGTCGTCTCCGGCACCAGATCCAGGCTCGGGGCCCTCGGCTTCGCTCTCCTCTTCACCATCAGCACCCATACCGAAGCCGTCCGCGGCCATCAATTCATCATCTTCGAAATCGACTTCCACACCACCATCTTCGTTGTCGCTTTCCACGCCTTCAAATTCAGGTTCAGCAGCGTCCTTCTTCTTCTGCTTCTTCGCAGCAGCAGCATCCTTCTTTGCTTGTCTCCGCGAGATAATATCGTCAATGTCAACGGCCTTCTTGTCTCCACCAGGAGCAGTCTGCTTGGAATCCTCGAGACCCCATCCGTCAAAGCCTTCGGTAACGCCTTGATTCGCCAAACCGGCAACGTCGAACTCAAAATCGGGGTTCAAGGCACCGTCATCGTTACCAACGGGGCCCTCCTCCTCCTCCTCTTCCTCCTCCTCTTCTTCGTCCTCCTCAACAGGTGCAGCCTTGCCCTTGCCCTTCTTCTTGTCCTTGTTCTGCTGCTTCAGCTTCTTGTTCTTTCCCTTTGACGCCTCAGCCTCGCGCTTGCGCTTCTTGTTGTCGCTCACATCGGCCGTGCTGTTCATGTCGTCTCCCTCCTCCTCATCGTCGTCGAAACGGGGGACATCCTCCTCGTCGGACAGCGTAAAGACGAAGTCGTCGTCTTTGGCGGGAGCCATGGTGGAGGCAGTTGGCGAGGAACGTAGTCACTCGGGTAGATACTCGGAAGTATCACTTGCCTCAAAGGGGTATTTTTCAATAAATAAAATGAATGAAACGATTGAATCCCCAGATGCTCAACCCGCAATCTCTCGAGAAGAAATCAACAGGCGGTGAGCGGAGAAAAAAATTGGTTCGCTGCAGAAAAAAAAGTGGGCGGTGAGAGGATCACGTAACATGTACTCCGTACTGTCGTTCTATTCATGTAGTTGCTATTAGATCTACGTCTTTGGAATTTTCATCATGCATGCACTGCAGCACTGGACTTCTTACAACGGTCCTCATCTGTCCCCTAGAGCTCGATTAAAATAAAAGTGGAAGCCCATTAATCTATTATACATACACAGCCCTCGAAGTTTCAATGATACTTAGTTGCTATGGATGGATTGGAACTATGTACAAGTACTCATATCCATTATTATTAGTTTCTTCTCTCAACATTCGTTTACTAACTTATCAAATAACAGAGCTGGGCAATGAGGTAGAGAGGGAAATCAAAGAGTACCTTTTGATGGATTGTTCTCTGCTTTCCTAGGTAGCTGTGCCATATATGGATATTCTCAGGGTGAGTCCATCTATCTAATTGTCTGATTTCAAGCAACTAAATACTTAAAAAAAAAAAGAGTTTGGAAAGTAATTTCGATTCTACTTTGTAGATGTTTCCATACTAGCAAGGTTGTAATAAGTGCTTCGAAGTTGAGCCCACAGGTAGTCTCACAGTTTTGTGGCCTTCATCGAAGGAGCAAGAGTAGATTGGTGAGCGATATCCTAGATCATAAATTCTCTCTTTTCATCTGAAACATGCTTTCGTAGCGCGTCTAACCAGATCTTGGAAGTTTGAGCGAATTTCCATCGAAAGAAGACGGCATTTTGTAGATAAAAATAAGAAAATAAAATAAATTAGATACCACTATCTGATTGCCACCAGGTTAAGGATAACGATTCTACTCTGTATTTCCTCCGGATGTGATTTACCTTTTCGCCTTTTTTTTTCTTTTTTGATGTTTTCAATCTGACCGGTTCGTTCTGTTTTGTTCACGATTTTCTCTTTTTTCAAGGGTTGTTTGGCCCCATGGGTTCAGATTGAAGGGCTCTTATTCCAACCCAGCTCCTCCCGGAAACCCTTCAGTCCCTCTGCAGATCCACTAGTCCTGGGCGAACTCCTCCACAATTATGTCGTAGGCCTTGACAAACTCATCCATAATCTTGTCGTACCTTTTGGAATCTCTCTGGATAGACCAGAGCTTTTTCAAAATAATAATATCGGCAGCATACCCAGCTGCAGTTTCGTGCCAGTGACGGCGAGTCTCATTATCAGACATGTCTCGTGGCGTTTCGATGTGATGAATCCCCTGGATCATGAACCCACAGCCACCATCGGCACTGGCCGTTCCGTCGAAGAACGCATGATGGAAAATGTCCTGCGGCTGGGCTGTTTCCGGAAGGCGTGACAGCCAGCGGTGGAATAGCCATTCCTTGTCTTGTCCCTCGATCACCTCGGGAGTTTGAAATTCCCAATTTGGATGGAAAACAAACTGGTAGCATCCCATTGGGTTGCGAACGGTTGCAGGGAATGGCAATTTTTCTTCGGGGTCAAACTTTAGGTTGCGGTGATGTGAAGGGTTGAGAAGCTCGATGTTGCCGCATATAACGACAGGACGGGTCTCAGGGGATCTGTTGTATTGTTCCCACTGGCTCAAGTATCCGGGACTTCCTTGTGGCTGCGTTCTAAGGTCCGCAAGCTCATTGTAGGGAATAAAGCAGGGCGGATCGATAGAGCCTGTCTCCGGCTGCTCGACACCCTCGGCAGTGCGAAACTTGGTAATACGATTGTACCCATCAGTCCCAATCTTGTTGGTTGGGCCGTTTCTGATGGCATGCAGATAATCTAGGCCTGCTTGTACGGTTAAAAATTCTGCTTCTGGCTCATCCAGACTCTTGGCTTTCAGCTTCTTTATGTCCATTGGATCATTCACGGTGAGACGCGATAGATCTTCAGCAATGGCGATCTTGTCGTCCGGAACTATGTGGATATCGATGAGTTCAGGGTATGAAACCATATCATTCGGGAGGGACTTTGTTCGGTGGTGTGCTTTGGCCATCTTGTCGTCTGGAACTATGTCGATATCGATGAGTTCAGGGTATGATGAAACCATATCGTCCGGGCGGCACTTTGTTCGCTGGTGTGCTTTGGCCATCTTGTACAGAGTGTCGACCAACGAATGCTCTTCAAACCTGAACACTGGAGGTGTATAAGAATCGGGTATCCGATAGTACAATCTTTGATCATCGATGGGTGGCTCCGGATCAGAGCAAATACTGAAAAGATCGCCCATTGAACCACCTGTGTGGTCCCGCATGGCAACATAGTTATCTGTGCAGTCGACCCAAGGAAACTTCTGATAAAAGCTTGTCTGCGTGATATGATGTAGATAATCGCGCTCGTTCGGGGGTGAAAAACCTCGCGGATGGGCAGTCTGAAGATTGAATATTATGGCTTCCAAGAGGTCTCGGTAGGAAATCCGGACGGGGTTTTGAGCCCCGTGAGTTGGAAAGGATGGATGAGACATTTTGCTTTGGAATGCTGTTTGGTCTTGGAGTCATTATCAGTACTGGCTTGGGCGTTACAAGGTTTTCGGACGTGAAACACACTGAATGTCGAGAAAGGAAGCTCAGATTGCGAGATATGGACCTGTCGACTCGAGGATCGACCTGTCGAGCATCAGATATTAGTATATACAGAGTCTAGAGCTAATCAGAGTGAAGCTGTAGGCGAGACTCTAGGGTGGTTCGGGTGGTTAGGGTGGTCTTACTTTGACGTATCCTTGCCTGAGTTTGTCGTAGATTCGATCCGTTCTTGTTGTAGATTTTCTTTCTCGCCGGAATAACGCAATTAATGGCCAAATCACTTTGGAAAAACGGTTTTCGATAGCGACGGTTTTGAGTATTCTGGAATGAGAGTGTGAGAGGAATATGTGAGAAGATGGTATGGTGAGAGAAGAAAGAAAGCAAAGGTTGAAGTTGAGCAATGAAGTCTTCAACGTTAAGCGTAGCCTCCCCGCGTAACCTACGAATCACTCAGCTCACGCCCAATGCAACGTAGTAGATATCACTTATACTAAGCTCTGTAGGTTATTATCATACCAAAATGTCCTGTGGAATACATGGTGCTATTAAATATACCTTTACGTGAGGATGTTATTCTATCGACGTGGACTCCGTAGAGCGGGAGCGGAAGCCACCCACAGATTCCACACCTCCGCAACTTCAATTTACCCGCCTTCTAAACATCAGAAAACTCACCATGCTGTCGATCTTACGCAAAGCTCGTCTAAAGGACAAAGAAATGCGGGTTCTCATGCTGTATTTATCTTGATCTCCTATTTTCCCTTAGGAGGGGGACTAACACTGAAACATAGAGGACTTGACAATGCAGGCAAGACCACTATTGTGAAAAGAATCATGGGAGAGGACGTCACAACGGTTAGCCCAACACTAGGGTTCATTATTAAGACTATTGATTTCATGGGGTACGTGAAATCGATCAGCACGTTGAACAAGGAATTTTACTGACTGAAGCAAGATACAAATTGAACATCTGTGAGTCGCTCTCCCGGTGGCACCTGCAGGACTAACGTGAAGCAGGGGATGTGGGAGGACAAAAAACGCTGCGGTCCTATTGGAAGAATTATTTTGAAAAAACAGACACGTTAGTCTGGGTTGTAGATGCAACTGATCGTCCCCGGATGGAGGATTGTCGTGAAGAGCTAGCTGGGCTGTTGCTGGAAGAGGTTCGGTCCCCACTCAGGATTCTCGGGAGCCCGAGCTAACCTCTGACAGCGATTGATGGGCGCCAGCCTGTTGGTGTTTTTGAACAAGACAGATGTGGAACACTGTATGAGTGAAGAAGAGGTTCGACAGGTACGTTATCTTCTCATATTCCCGAAGTCTCCTGTTTCCTATGATTCCAGGCTCATGAATCTCCGTGGACAGCGTCTTGGGCTGGATTTAATCAAAACCCATACTTGGACGATTCTCCCATGCAGTGCTATGACGGGAAAGAACTTGAATGAGGGATTGGATTGGGTGGTACATGATGCACAAGACCGATTGTTCCTTTATTAGTGATCTAGAACTTGTGTCGGGAATATCTACCAGCATTATTGGCCTAGTCGGATGTTTGAGCCTGTAGCTAGAGAGTTCTATGCGGTGTAGCGTTAAACATTGGAATTCAAGTTGTATTCTCAATCTAATGCATGTGGTTTAACTTAATTTTCAACATCTTCTAGCGGTCCTGCCCAACGGCCAACCGCATATGCCCGAAATATATGTTCCTCCAATGCGACAAATTCTCCGACCTAAGCCTTGGAAAACATTTCAATATTGAAAGCATAGACTGCATAGGTGCAAAATATGCATTAGAGAGCCAAAATAGATGCAAGGTACCGCAATGATAGTAAACTAGCGTCCCCCTGGCAAGAAAATTTCGTCATTTCGTCATTGCGGC
The DNA here is from genome assembly GCF_028827895.1 of Penicillium longicatenatum. NCBI lineage: Eukaryota > Fungi > Ascomycota > Eurotiomycetes > Eurotiales > Aspergillaceae > Penicillium > Penicillium longicatenatum. The sequence goes on along the minus strand of NW_026643120.1, from coordinate 846,154 downwards.
AATTGATTCCAGACTAAAATCGAAGAACAACCAGCGGGGCGCGAACTTGGGATCCGCTCCACAACCTTGGAAACCCTAGTAAACAAACAAACCTGAACTCCCAAATATTCTAGACATATAGAGAGCCATCTAGTGAAGATAGTAGCTGTCTCTTAAATTAGTGCTCAAAGACTCTGGACTCTATGAGAATTTGTTCTCGAGCCAAGGGATGGGCAGTGAAGATCGGACGAGCCAATGACTTGCGATGGATCGCGCGCATCCCCATTTAATTTAAGCAGAGCGGAGTCACACCTCAGCCCTTCTTCCTCTTCCACTCTCTCCTCCTCCTTATTCAATTCCCCCTTTCCCTACTCTCCCTCAATTTTAGTAGGAGAGATTCCCGTTCGGCGGAGACGCGCAACGGGGACCATGACGACCACCAAGAGTCCCGATGGTCCAGAAGACGTGAACGATTTCCTGTTGCGCATTCGGGAACTCGGTGAACGCCGTGATAAAGAAGACGATGAGCGCACCAAACGACTGGAGGATGAGATCTTGCAAGGCCGGAAGGAAAGACAGGCCCGTCGAGCTGGTACATTCTCACGCCCCTCCCTTGAGCCGTTGGCCTCGTCATGCTTGCGGGCGTAGCCAGAACCCCGCGCTATTTTGGCGTGATGACCCACCTTTCTCATGAGATGCTGACGCGATGAAACCAGAGCGAGCACGATCGATTGCCGGTTCTCCTACCCTGAATCCCGCAAGACTGAGCGTTTCATCCATTGGCCAGTCTGCCATCGATCCTCCGGAACATCTCGAACCGACGGTCCAGACACCAGACCCCGAGCCGCTCAGTGGAGGAAAATTGAGTCAAGAATCAGAGCCTCTTTACACCACACATTCCCGACGGGGGTCGGTTCAAGAGACGGAACCTGAATCTCCACGAACGGTGCCTGCCCTGTCGCGGAGTCGGGCGGGGACACTGTCATGGCAGCAACGCCCTTCCTCGCGTGACTTTGCGAACCGATCGCCCGGCTCATCATCGCCGACTCGATCCAGCCACCTAAGGAATGCATCCATGGCGTCTAATGAGAACCGAATGTCACGTGCTTCTATCGCCCCATCCCTCTCATCGAAAGATCCGTCATGGTTTCGGCAAACAGCGGATCGAGGGCTGGGGTCACCGGCATTTCTCAAGTCGGAAGAACGGTCGGAGAGCCAGGCGGACTTGGGGCCAAGCCGTCAGCTGCCAGGCATGAACCAGGAGTCAACAGTCGAACCAGAGAAGGTGGAGAGGGTAGAGGAAAAGTCACCATCCCGGCCACAGACGGCGTCGACCGTTGGCGAGAGCAACATGAGCAATCGTTATTCGAGTGTCTCGTCAGTTTCACCAAACACTGGGCTAGGTTCGCCAGTGGCCATTACAGAGACTCCAAAGTTGGATCCTTCTGCACAAACCGAGACTCTCGCAGACGAACCAGCCCTGCCACCGTCTCCCACTCAGCGGCGAATGTTACCAGAGCGAGCTCGTTCGACATCGCCCACCAAAGGTCTCGGTGGGTTTGTACAGAGTGCCATGATGAGGCGATCTGACAGTGTCTCAAAACGATGGAGCGCGCAGCTGCCCCAGGGCCTGAGCCGAAGCAACTCTATTATTAGCAATCGAAACAGTGTTGCGGCTCCTAGCCTCACGGGCAGTTTCAGTGACATGACCCCTACAACAGCTTCTCGGATCAATCGAGAGACAGGGCCGGTGCCTACAGAGCGGCCTAGCTCGAGCCATACCGAAGCCTCCGTGCAACCATTCGAAACGACTGACAGACCGACCACTCCTTCCTTCTCGGGCAACCACGAAACCATGCGCTCTGAAGGCAGCCCCAGTAGACCCGCTCTGTATGGCCATGCTAGGTCAACCAGCTCTGTGACTGCAGATAGTTTCGGTGGCGATGGTCCTTCGAGCCCTTTTACATCAAGAACTATGGACCCCAGGCGCTGGAGCCCGACCAAATCGACCTGGCTGGAAAGTGCGCTTAACCGCCCCGATTCTCGACAATCAAAGCCGCCTCCACCACAGCCCTCGTGGCAACAAGCACGACAATCTAGAGGTAGTGTGGACATGGGTCGAGCGAGTACATTCAAAGAAGTAACACCTGTGGGCTTGATGCGAACACCCCCGCCAGGGGGCCATTTCAAGAAACCTAGTCTTTCGGGAACTCCGTCAGTGCTCAGCAGTCCAACTTTCACCAAAAAGGCGACAGTGCCAGACTCCCCATCATCGGTCTTGAAATCTGAACCACAGCCTGCCCAGTCCATTCCAGAACCAGAACCTCCCAAAGCCGAGGTTATGGAAGAGCCCGAGGTTACGGAAGAAGAAAAAGAAGAAAAAGAAGAACCCAAATCTTCAAATGTACTAGATACTGAACCAGAAGACTCCCCAGAGAAGCCGCCAGTGGAGGAGCTGAAAAACAGTCCAAAGCCTGAGTCCATTCGTAAACCCCCTGCGCTGAGCACCAAGCCGAATTTCTCACTTCCTAACCGAGAACCACTCTCGCCGAAGCCCAAGCCTCAGTCTCCAGTGGTTGACTTCCGCGCCAACCTGCGCAAGCGGGATGTTGCCCAAGACAAGGAGAAGCAAGCAGAGCCGGAATTCAAAAACATATTCGGAAAACTCAAGAAAACGGAAACTCGCAACTATGTGGCTCCAGATGAACTCAAGGATAACATTCTTCGCGGTAAATCTGCGCTGAATGCTACCGGTGGCCCTAAGAAGACCCCACGAGTCGATGAATTCAGGCAAAGTCTGGTGATTACGAAAGAGGCAATGAAGGCTGGGGGAGGCTCAATTCGACGGAATACTGTGGGGGAAGAAGATGCACCGGCGAAGCCAGCCGAGCCTATCCCGGAGGCTCTTGCGAAACGAAACCTCATGACAAAGACGACTAATGACCGGATATCAAACCCCGAGATTCAGAGTCCCACGCCCGCTCCGGAGCTTAGCCCTGCACGATCTTTCCGGGCGCAAGAAGCACCTTTATCTCCTCTGACTTTGGAGGAGGCAGCTTCCCCGGTCGCTCGCGAGCAGGATTTTGCAGAAATGGAACCCAAGAATAGCCCAAGCCTGGACATGGACCCCAAGGATGTGGTGGAGACCGGAAAAGAGCTCTCGAACGAGGAGACCCGCTCAGTCCGTAGCTTGCCGTCGCCAGTGGGCTCTGAAACCGCAAGCATGTCCACTACCACACAAGTTTCGGCCGCTAAAGGAAAACTTGCAGGCCGAATCAACCCAGCATTAGCAGGTCTTCTCTCTCGGGGCCCGCCAAGTCCAGAGGCCACTAAGAAGGAGCTGTCTGTGCCAGCCTCCATGAATGCCTCTGCTGCTTTGCCCTCTGCGCCTCTTACCCACGCGACAAAGGGTCGTGCAAGGGGCCCTAAGCGACGGGCGCCTAAGGAGGCTTCTGCTCCCGCTGTCTCACCTGCGGAAGATATCAAGGAGGTTGGTGCCATCTCATCTCCTGAAGTCGAAACATCTCAGACTATTCCCGAGCCTGCAGTTTCTCCGGAAGCCATCTCGGACAATACGTCAGCAGAAAATGTGGTTGTCGATACTGAAACCGCACAAATAGGGAGCCCCTACATCAAGCAATTTCCGGGAGTAAAGACAACCTTCCAGGATGTTCTCAACGGTGGACTGCAACGACTGAGAAGCTTTTCGCCCACGTCTCCCCGAGAATCTACCGTCCTTAGCCCGATCGAGCACGCCCCTCGAGAGTCTGAATCATCGAGAGACCTTAGCCCATCAAGTAGACCCCCTGTCCCGCCAAAGCCTTCATCTCCTTCGCCTTCCCCATCACCATCCAGTCCCTCGTCGTCGCGATTTCAGTGGGGCCAAGCACGATTCATCTCATCATCACCCTCACCCCTCAGAATGAGCTCCCGAGAATTCCAGAAAGAATTGCCCTCAACGCCTTCCCCAAAAAACCCCCAGGAGTGACAGTCGCAGACTCTTCACCACAGAGCAAGAGCAGTGCTTCGCCACCAGTGCCACGCAAAAGACCCGACGTTTCGCTCGCACGGCCCATTGATCCTCGCAATAGACTTTCACGCAAGATGTCAGCGCCGTCTCTGGTTGCCCAGGCCGCGGATGCCCGAGATGTGATCGGTGGTTTCTTCAAAACTTTCCCCAACCCGCGTGACCGAATGGATATTGATCCTCAGTTGGTGCTGGCGGGCAAACTTGATGACACCAAGATCCGCACTGTGAAACGTCAGATCTGGGAAATGACAGGCGATGGAAAGAAGCAGGAGCTGCCTGTCAATCAAGAGTACGTCCTGTACGAGGGGAGCATGTATGTGTGCGTACATTTGTTTGAGGTAGATGGTAACAACCATGCCGAAGTCTACCTTTGGTGTGGTGACGACGTGTCAGAAGCAGCTCTGGACGACGCACAATTGTTTGCCCGTAAAGTCTCTCGCGAGCATAGCTGCAAGTTGCAAGTGATTCGTCAGGGTAAAGAGCGCCTGCGGTTCATCCAGGCCCTTGGTGGGATCATCATCACTCGCCGTGGATCTAGCTCCCGCTCTACTTCCTCTTCCCTGTACATGCTTTGTGGACGCAAGCATCTGGGGCAGATGGCCTTTGATGAAGTCGACTATTCACTCCGCAACCTGTGCTCTGGTTTCCCATTCGTGATTTCGGCGCCCTTCGGCAAGCTTTATCTATGGAAGGGTAAGGGCAGCGGGCCCGAGGAAACCGGTGCCGCCCGACTGATCAGCATGGATCTCGGGCTGACCGGTGAATTTGAAGAAGTGTCTGAGGGTGAAGAGCCCGAGAACTTCTTTGATGACTTCGCAGGCTCCAATGAAGCAAACGCGCTTCTGACTTCCGACTACTGGAAATTGAAGCCCAAGTTTGATCATTACCGGACCCGCCTTCTCCGGATCGACCACGAGCTGGGCCAACCACCCCGTTTCTGGATGCGCCGTCCTGGCTCTGGATCCCCGACTGTCCGGCCCAACGATACCGTCCAGGAGATCGAACCCTTCTGTTACAGAGACTTGACAGATAAAGATGTCTACGTCCTGGATACCTTCTTCGAGATCTACGTTATTGTCGGCGAACAAGCATCACAAAAGTCCGCTGACTTCGCATCTGCTGTGGTGTTCGCACACGAGTACGGTATTCTCGCCGCCTCGCTCCAGGATCGACCATTTATTCCGAAGAGTTTCGTTGCTCTTGGCGGTATCCCAGACCGATGCCAGAGTGCCTTCCGAAAATGGGACGTGGCTTCTCTCCACGCTCCTTGCGTGTTCCCTCTTGATGTGGCGATCGAAGCCATTCGCTCTCCGGCTGAATAAGAACGTTCTGTGTCTGTACTGCCTATCTACTTGCATTTCTTTTTTTTATTCTCTTCCACTATCTGTGTCTTTTTCCACATATTTTTGTTTCGTTATTCGTTTTCTCTGTGCATATTTCGGCCCTGTAAAGAGAGCATTTATGGGTGGCTGGAGTCTTTACCATTACTGTGTCCCTAGAGGAGCATCGGGAGCATCTGGGTTGTATGTGTCACATTTGCGAGCATTTCATCGGTATATGCCAAAATCATGTAAAAAACACTTTTTCCTTACAACGAAATATCAAATATATGCCTACTCGGATTTAATTTTCAGCCTCAAATACCTTGTCATTGGTGTGTCTAGCGGTGCAGTGGATGTCTGCCTGGGTGGAGACATTGATCCGCGTTCCGAGCCGTGGCTTATCGCGAGATTGCAAGGTTGCATGTAAATGATAAATGATAATTAATTAGATGACAGGAGGAATTGATCTTGAAAGGCGTGATGCACAGGGTAGTAATCGCCGAGCACCGTGAAACGTCGAAATGAACCTAAAAAATCACAGAAAAGGCGAAGTGGGGGAACGGAGATATCAAAGTAAAGTGGGCCGATATCCATGTCGCCATCAGTTATATTTTTCCTAGCGCCGTTTTCTCCCTTTTCTTCCCCCACCAACTCCCGAAATTCCCTTGCACAGACAATGTGATAGTGCCCTACAGTATGCGGTGATCATCTCATATCGCTTATATCATGGACCCTTCTATCATTCGTGAGCTGTCGAGGCTCGACAACGCGGTTCCATTCCGCGCGTCTACCGATCACCTCCACTACACCTGGGCCAAGACGTTCTTCTCTCGCCCGGAGCTTTATATCCGCCCACAGACCATCCCGGAAATTCAGCAGATGGTCACCCTCGCCCGTCGATGTCGCCGCCGCATAGTGACCGTCGGCAGCGGTCATTCTCCCTCCGATCTCACCTGCACCTCGTCCTGGCTCGTCAACCTCGATGATTTCAATCGCATTTTACACATCGACCCCGAAACCCGGATGGTCACCGTTGAGGCTGGTATCCGATTGCACGACCTCGGTCCTAAGCTGGAAGAACAAGGGTTATCGATGGAGAACCTGGGAAGCATTGACAGTCAGTCCATCGCGGGAGTGATTGCCACAGGCACACATGGAAGTTCTTTGCGCCACGGCCTTCTTTCGGAATGCATTGAAGCGCTGAGTTTGGTTCTACCCAATGGCCAGTTAGTGCGTTGCAGCGCCACTAACAACGAATCCCTCTTCCGCGCTGCCCTTGTTTCCCTGGGTGCGCTCGGAATCGTCGTGGAGGTGACCTTCAAGGCGCGGCCGGCGTTCAACATCGCCTGGCGCCAGGAGCGATACTCGTTATCGCAAGTGATCAGCGAGTGGACGACCGGACTATGGACGTCTCATGAGTTTATTCGTGTCTGGTGGATGCCTTACGAGAAGGGCGCAATCGTGTGGCGAGCCGATCCGACCGATCTCCCACTGCGCGCACCACCCAAAAACTTCTACGGCGAGTGGTTCGGGTACCACGTCTACCACAACCTGTTAGCTCTGTCCGAGTATTTCCCCCGCATTCTGCCGTGGGTGGAATGGTTCATCTTCGGTATGCAGTACGGTTTCCGACCAGGCAGCACGGTCACGGAATCAGTTGATCCGGCGCGAACCGGTCTGCTGATGAACTGTCTGTACTCGCAATTTGTTAACGAGTGGGCACTCCCATTAGAAAAGGGGCCTGAAGCGATCATCCGTCTCTCTGCCTGGCTGCACGGCGACAGCAAGACAGCCGGCATCCCATTCTCTAGTAAGGGACTCTATGTGCATTGTCCGATCGAGGTGCGCGTCTCGGATTCTTCCAAGAACCCTCGCCCTCGTCCCTACCTGGACCCGACATGTCGCGATGGTCCGACGCTCTACTTGAACGCGACGCTCTATCGGCCTTATCTTCGGGATCCGCCGTGCCGAAGACGCTACTACGAGGCCTTTGAATGGCTCATGCGGGACATGGATGCCAAACCTCACTGGGCTAAGAACTTCGCGGTCCTCGGGTCCACGGAGCTGCACGGGTTATACGGGCAGGATATGGACGAGTGGATGAAGGTACGGCAGGAGGTTGACCCCGAAGGAATGTTCTTAGGCGAGTGGCACCGTCGTAACCTGCCTCTCTCTACCTGGGGGGAGACTGCTGCCCGAAGCGAGTTGTCTCTCCTCGAGGGTGAGGGTGAGAGTCGCCCGGTTGGCACCCGTGGTGCGGGGGACGGGATTGAATGGATAGGGGATCGCCGATGGCAGGATCAGAACAAGTCAGAAACGGAGGGAAAAGTATACGACTTCCCGCCTGACCAGCCGGCGTCTACTTCGCCGACGAGCGAGGAGAGTTTTGATTTGCTTGCAAAGGGAGAAGCTAGTATCATTTTCCCCAATGTGAAACTCGGAGAATGATGAGAAGGGAAGAGCGTTAGGCTCCAATGGGCAAACACCCCTCAGCAAGCTGACAGTGTCTTCTGTTTTGGTGGATGGACGGTCCGCTGTACCTGGGCGCAGAAAAGAACCGAAAGAAACTACATTGTCCTGCTGATCTGACTCGCATTTTCCCGAGGTAATTGGGGTGATGAGCTATGCATGGTGAATCACCTTTTACCAACAGTAGGGGTCCCCGCTAGCTCCAATCTGACAGATTTCGGGCGACGAAAGGGGTAGAAACGGAAAAGACACCATTTGACCGGGGCGCCATTCGGGCTGTGCCCCTCCCCAACGGAAATGCATTGTATAGATCTGGTTAGATAGATGCAGATATGGGGGTTTCATTAATCAAAATTTTCTCATTTTTGGTTGGGTGCCTCGTGGCCTGTAGGATTGAAATCCATTGAAACCTCCCGCACTAGTTGTAGACGTGCAGATAGATCCACAGCTACCCACAGTTGATCACTACCACTTCCATGGGACAATAGGGCGTCCGTCACGGACATAAGGAGCGGAGGACGGAGACAGCTTTGGCCGAATCAATAATCGGGTAGTTTCGCAAAGTAACCGGGCTCAACTTTCCCTTTTGTTTTCTTTTTTTCTGGTGAATCCTGAATCAAAGAGAGGGGGCTCAAGGCTCAGGGCTCAGATCCTAGATCAATATGTTGGCCACACCAAATCAGATCCCTGTCGGGGTTCAGAATGTATTGCATGTGCATTTAACAGAATGGCATTCAGTTCACCGTCACACCGTTTGCCCTATGCCAAGGGAGGGAATTATTCGAAAGGGATTGCAATTTCCACCATCAATCTCAGAATCCGTTCTGATTAGGGCCACAGCCTCTGCCCTCCAATGTCAGCGCGGGATCTGATCGTACACCTCGTCGCGTTTGTGTTGCCCAGTCACCAACTTTCGCAGGATGGGGAGAGAAACAAGGAGTCCAAGCTTGGAGGAAAAAGGGGGAGGGGGATTGAAGGATGAAGGACCATGTAACAGGCAACACATATAGACCGGCATCTTCACCAGCAGTGCCCCATCGGCCCAAGAGTGTTCCAAGTTCTCGTCAGCCTTGTTCTCCTTGTGTAAGCCACAGGTCACCACAGGTAATGTGGCCCCTGCAGACCAGATAACAACCTCCGGGATCACCCATGATCAAGGGCATATCACGCCGTACCACGTTTCGGTGCATGGACTACCAGGATATCACCTGATATGTACACGCATTGACCTGCTCTCTGTAAATGGTGTGACCTGTTGGTATTGCCCACACGTGTCGATCGTGATCGTGTATCAACGACGCCGTTACTCTCTGCTGCCCAAAATCATGCAGAAGTGGAACTTCGCGGCTCGGACCGTGTGGGTAAATACCCGTAACATTGGAAACCTCGGTATGGTAACGGGTACGGGTCGAATCCTTGAAGCCTCGAAATAGTTGACTTTCTGACCGCTCCACGTCACCTTCACCGCGGGGCATGCGGGGAGTGTTTGGCCCCGGTTTTCTTGCATGACATTAAGGTCTATGCAGGCGGCTGAAGTCCATATCATCCACCCCACCTGCTCGATTGGATTTTCTTTTTTTGCTTTTTTGCAATATCTTTCACCCGGCTATAGTTTCCTGATCTACATCCTGGGCTCTGACTTCTATATCTCTATCCATCTCCTGCTTCGTTCCTCCATCTGACCTGCGAATCGGCGAGATGTCGTGGCAACCGAAGTTACGCCCTAAAGGCTTCCCACATAGCATTGACGACTTTGCCGTCGCTTCATTATCCGAACTAGAACATCGCTCACGAGGAGATGAGAAGCGGGATCAACGAGTTTTCCGGGTGAAGCGGAAGCATGTTCTGAAAGCGTGTGATCGGTGTCGTGTTAAGAAGACGAAGGTGTGTATGCTTCCCATTCAAGCTGTCCCAGGAGTGAAAGTGGAATAGAGCACTAAACGGAGTCTGCAGTGCGATGGGAAACAGCCTTGCAATCGCTGCTCCGTATACAATCACCCATGTCTATTCCGGGAGCGAAAAGCTACTCAGACCAAGGTGTACTCTCGAGGGTAAGGATGATTCAAGCCAAGTATACCAGAAAACCAACTGATCATTTCACATCTAGGTTCGTCGAGATGCTCGAATCCCACCACTCATTGGTCGTCAAAGCTCTCCAGAAACTATACAAATTCTGCATCACAAATGAGGGTTTCCCAGGCGATCCCCTCGAAGAAGCACCGGACGGCCATCCTCTGACTCACGCCATCCTCGACCGCCTAGGTCTAATCAAACAAGCCGAAGAAAATGCCGACGAGCCAGACGAGGACTCAGAAGATCTCCGTTACCTCCGTCTCCTCTCAACATCAACAGAATGCAGCGCTACAGCAGAACCCTCCCCAGAACCAGCTACACCCCCGGAACCATCCCCAACAAGAAGATCCCGCCCATCCCTCTGCACAAATCCCACCCCCACACCCTCAATGACCCGCAACGCACCCAGTTGGGGCTGGGATATGCAATCCATGCCGCAAAGTGGTGGAGGCTATAACAGCTTCCCAGACGCTGCGTACCAGAATCTAATGGGTCTCCCACGTTCATCAGGCATGGGCTCTTTAGATCTGGGACCGAGTGAGATCTCGCCTCATGTTGATATTGCCACTGGGTCTTCTTCGCTTCCGCATGGGAATCGTCATGAGCAGGGGTATACATATTACCTTGATGGCTGTGCTGATGCGCAGGCTGATGTGAAACCGGCAGCTAGGATGCATACGGGGATTATGAGGCCCATGCAGCACCAGATGGGGCTTCCGGGGGATCTGTTGAATGATTTCCCGTTCCATGCGCAGGATTCGCCTTATTTCCCGGGTTTCACGCCTGGTTGGTCTTTTCCGTCAACATAGATCGAGCGAGTATGTTGAGGGGTCTTTATTTACTCTCTGTCTTTTCGATTTTTCTTTTCCTCCTATCTAATGCTTGGGCTGGGCTGCTGGGCAGCGTGATCACATTCGAATTTCCTTTCTATTTTTATCTATACTTTCTATCTGCCTCGTTTTCTCTTTTCTCATTCTCATTCTCATTCTCTTCTCTTCTCTTCTCTTTTCTCTTGATCGTTTCTTACACTCCATTCGCTCATCACTGTGCAAGTGAAGCTTGGAGACGAGTCTTGAGAGAACACTTTTCATACCCCCTTTGCCAATATTTATCAACGACATGCATCAGCACTTGAGTAAGCCCGCAAATTGTTCGGTGTTTCTGGAGGATTTCGTGCATTGGAAGATGTCTGGAACATTTCTTCACATTAGGAGTTTACCACCGTTTTCGTTCTAAGTTTTCTTTCTTTTTGTTCTCTCTTATATTCAACTTATGGTTTTCCTCGACTTACGAGGTTTCTTCTCTTGTTTTGTCTTTCTGGTATCTAGATTGAGATACGAAACTTGACCATCAATGCAGGTGCTTCAACCTCCCCTGTTTACCAATGACCGGTAGATTGTGTGTACGATGAATACAGGACTCCGATGGAGTGGGATACATGTGGCATGTACATTGTGATACTTGACTTGGACATGGACATACGGTTAGACATTTAGGCTACACATTTAGGGTGCTACTTCAATAGAACTTGATATTTTACTTTAGTCTGTTACATAGATCTATGGCGATCGGAATTCCCTATCCTAGCTATCGCTTCTTGGGGGTGACCGTGCACTTGTTTTCAAATCATGTACCAAGAAAGGAAAAGAAAGCTGGGTATCTTGCTGGATATTAGTGACCTTCTGACTGTGTAATTTAAACCCCGGTTACTATTGGGGTTCTTTTACGCAACGTCGACGTTGATTTTTCTGCCGCGCATCGTTCATGTCACCATCCCCTTGTTTCGCAAACCGATCAAAGCACGTAACCTGCATAATGAAGAAGCAGGCAACTCAATGATCTAGACTATATAGGCAAGCCGGTAGAGACGAACACGTCAGATCCGATATCTTAACTTCAATGGCAGTTTCGTGGTTGGCCTTGCTAACCTTTGCCACTGGGTTCACAACGCGAGGATCTATAGAGCCTGTTGCCACCTAAAACCTAGGATATCTCCTTAAGTGGGCTCTAGGTACCAGGTACTAGGTTCTTGGATCTCAAATGAAGTACAAATGAGTACTGAGGGCTGGGATGCAGTTCCCAACGGTAAGCATTAGTCGATGTCTTACTGCGCTCACTTGGTTCTACTCGGTGAGCAAAAGCAGTGCAGGGAGCGTGCCACGCAAGGGAGACAAATGACATAGATTTTGAAATACTTTCAAGGTTCGAGAGGCAATAATCAATTTGGGTACCTAGGAATTTATCTAGCTATGTAAGTGACAGTAACCCATCTACTCGTCCTACGAGAAACAAGTAGATCCCGAGTTCGATTCAATAGCAATCATTTCAGAGGTCTAAACGCAAGCAGCACCTAAATAGCATCTTCAGAATAAGTTGCGGTGAAGAAAGTAGATCTGAGCACCACGCAAGATGTTTAGAAAGCCGCCGGCATGAACCCAGGAACCTGACAACCCCGATCATGGCGTACAGGTACAGACGCACAGACAACCCCGGAAGATTGATACTGTTCGTCTATGTGCTACACGCCATAGCTCACCTCCACTCCCCTGCTTAGCAATTATGAGCTCTCTCAGGTATCTGTGCAAGGGAAGAATGTAGCACAGACGCACGCAAGGACGCCCGTGGACCACGCAAGAGGACAAGCTCGATCTTAGACAATACAGCTTCGATAAATGGATATGCTCAAGTGTCCAGATTTCGGGATTAGTTGTAAATGATTCTGTATTTTTGTATTTCCCCCGTCTATTTCCGGCGTTGACGGATCATGAGGTAGATGACATGAGGGGGGAAAGGCCCAGGCAAAATACCAGCCTCGAAGCCAAGTTGCAATGAGAAAAAACTACCCCGACTATACCCGAAGGGAGACATGAAATAAAAACGGTACAAATGGTGGTCGAAAAAAAAAGTGTAAAGGCCCAGATCGAACTTAATCAATCGAAATGGAAAGCGTAATGTCACACCAGTCCTGGGTACAATCATTCAATGAATGCAAATCATATGCGATCAATCCTCATCTTCCGTTTCTGTGTTGGTGTCGCTGGTATCGCCTGCATCGCCGTCGGTGTCACTCTCCTCCTCGCTGGAGGAATCGGAAGCCTTCCGGGTCTTCTTTTTCGGGGGTTGGCCTGTCTTGAGCGCTTGCATCTGGCCCGCGATAGAGTCTGTAAAAATGGTTAGTATCTCAGTGGCAAAGGACACAGACCGCAAGAAAAGAACTTACCCTCGTCCGGTTCACTGATGTCGTCCTCCTCTTCCACGGCTGCCGCCTTGGCGGGATCCTCGACGTGTAGAGTAATTCCCAGCTGGGTGTCTAGACCCAGATAGCTGTCGCAGATCATGTTCAGGATGAATGTGAAGGCGCCAACTTGCGGAGGAGCTTGGAACTGCATCTTGAGGGTCTGAACGTTGAAGGTGGGCTGGCCGGCCTCGTTGAGGATTGGCTTGTCGAATGTGGTGAATGTGAATGGTGGAACGGCCATTTTGCCCTGCTTAGCATCGGCGAGGAAAATGTGCCAGCGAGGGGAGTGGTCGCGGGCGAGGTAGGGTGCGTGGGCGAGTGGCGGTTGGACCTTTTCGATTTTGACATCAACCTTTTTGCCATCGACCATCTTGGTAGCGCGGTTCTTAGCCGGCTTACGACCCATCAGAGCATCCAGATCATCCTCATCGGGGTCGATGTCCTCAAGATCCAGCGCGTTGACTTCGGGAATATCCTTGCAGCCCGGGGGAATGAACCGAGCCTTCACAACCAGCTGTACCAGACTACTAGGCGTAACGGACTTCTCTCCCATAACCTTGAAAAATGCCTTAGAGACTTCGAGGGCAGGTAATTGCTGTGCAACTGAGATGGCGTCGATGTATTGCTTCTCGGTGAGAAGGCCAGGTCCAACAGCACGGCTGCGTCGCTCGCTTTCTGAGAGTTTCATGAACTTCTGAACTGTGAAATGGTCCTTGGAATCCGCTCCTTCAATGGCCTTGACAACGTCATCGGTGAAGTTAGGCAATTGCAAGAGGGGAGAAGAGTTCGCAGGCACAGCCTGGATCAAGCTCTGAGAAGCCTTGAAAGCACCAATGATCGGCCGGAGGTTACCAAACGCAAGAGCAATGGCCGTGAACGCCTCACTGAGAGAAAGCGCCACGGGTGCAGCCTCGTATTTCTCTGCATTCAGAGCCGTATCTCCCAAATCAACCCGGCCAATGTAAGCCCAAAGCAAAGCTAGGGCCTTCCGTTGGGTCACGCTATCCAGTTTCTTTAAATATTCACGATCCTGTGTGGACAAGAAGAGATTTTCTTCGGCCAAGACCTTGTTTTCCAATTTAGCAAGCCCGGATTCGGCCCTGTCGCCCTTAAGGATGTCCTTGAACTCCTCGCCCGAAGCCAAGGCGCCAACGATGCCGTTATCAGAGATATCATCCTTGTACTCCCGGAAGATGTTTCCAGCACTAGCCACAAGAACACGCTCTTTGGTATAGCGTTGAGAACCGTACCACCACTTTCCGACGATGTATGGCAGGAGAACGCCCAACAGGGCACCATACACCAGCAATACGTATTTGCCATTGCCATCCATGACAATAAGCTTGGGAAGCGCAATGCCGATGCTGAAGCTCTGCTTGCCGTCGGGATGGCCATACTGGAGATAGTTGTTCCGGACCTCTTCGTCAGTCAGCGCCTTGTAAGCCTTGGTCAGTTCGACGAAGCGCTCATTCAGCATCTCAATAGTTTCATTCTTGGCGGGGTCGGGGCGGATTTTATCCGGGTGGTAAACGAGGGAGAGACGCTTGTAGTGACGGGAGATGGCCTTTTCGTCGGCACTCTATATCAAAGCATTCTGTCAGTATGAGGTTTTTGGAAGTCTGGTCAGCTACTCTAGCGTATAACACCCACCCTTGAGACACCCAAAATGTCATATGGGTCGTAGGACTTTGTGACTGTGCGGGCCGTGACGAGAATGAGATAAACCATCCACGCCATAACAATATATCCTAGAATAACTGTGATGATGCGCTTGATACGGCGCTCTTTGCGCAGCCGCTTGCGCTTCTGTGCCTCGACGAGGTCCGCATGTTCAGGTTTGAAATCGGATTTAATGCGGGGTGCGGTGTTCTCAAGATCTGCCAAGCGACCAGTCAATATCATACACTAAAATCTTTGAAATTGGCCGACACACACACCTTTGCTTGGTCGAAGAAGGTTATAGGTAAGAGGGAGCGTGACCAGGCCGCTCAAGGTCAAGATGAAGAAAGGGAAGAATTGTCCCTGTAAGAGCACCAAGTCAGATTGAGTCAATTTGAAGATCTTCTTTTCTATAGTGCCTGGCATTTGCCTACCTGCTCATCGTATGTGTAGTCTGACGACATCCTGCGGCGAGTTCAGGGCGATAGCGCCGCCGCGGAATTTAAAGATCGTGTTTATGCAAATCTGGCGGGCCACTCAGGATAGGCAGATGAAGGAGAAGCTCGAGAATATTAAAAAGAAGCAGTAATCAGCGGAACCTCTATCATGGCCCGTAGCGAAACAAAGGAGCGATGAAGGGAGAGTTATTGGCCCTTCCTGATCTGGTGATGACCGTGTCCTCAAGCATCTCACCGCCTACCTAATAACGAGTGCGCTTGTCTTTGTGCCTTTGTGTGGCGCGGGCGGTGAGCAAAGGACAACATTGCACCTAAGGATCGACTCTACTAACTACATCTAGTAATTTTACGTCTCACATAAGGACTACTGAAAGATACTCCGAAGATGAATTTTAATTTTTATTTGAATAAATTCGATTTTGTGCATAAATCCTTAGGCAAAAGGCCAAGGTGCTAACATGTACAAGTATCGTCATGAGAATCGAAGATTTTTCGTCGACATTTTTTCACTGTGCGGCTGCCCAAGCAACTGCCTCCAATATGCAAAATATGGAGGTGAGATAGAACAGATATGCACTCTGGAGATGCAAAAGTCAAGACTAGTTCCTGCATGACTCAGTGGGAACTCAAGCGTCAACAACCCGTGAGGGTCGGTCGCGAACTCAACCAATGGGTCAAGCGGAATCTTGCTCGTGACTCATCCAAGTCGGTGCAAAATCGTGATCCAGGATCCACATGGCCGGGTCAAAAAGGACCAATCCGGTACCTCACGAGGTACCATCATTGCTGCGAGTCGGGGACCCAGATGATCCCATGTGGTCTGGTGTTCTTAGTAGAAGTGGGCGCGCTGGATGCGGAGGACGGTTGTCCTATGGCCATGATCGGCGGTGTTTTTTTGAGGGTTGATGGATGAAAAAGCAATAAATCATCGCAATCAAAAAGTCGTGGTCGTTAATTTCATTTTGCTTTTTCTGGGGAATTCCGGCTGAAACAAAAAAGAAGAAATTGGAAAGTCCTGATCTTCAGTCTCCGATGGACCTGTGTCGTGCTCTATATCGGGATGAGTCAGATATAGTGTCGTTAAAAGGTTTCGATATCAGCTTTGACTCACGAGTCGATGTAGTCGAGACCACCGAAGTACTCCAGCATACGATAACAGAGATTCACATCGTCGCCTGGTTCACCACCGAATAGACGATACTGCTCGGCCTCGATTCCACCAGTTTCCTGCGGTTCGGTTTCACGGATCTGCCATGCTGAATACCCATAGTGCCAGGTTGGGGCGGGTACTGGGACCGGAGATCCACGTGGATTGCATGCAGTCGAATAGCTGGTTGATGGACTCCAAATGGAAGTTGAGACCAATGGAGAACTCGAGGTGTGATTGATGGCAGTGGTATCTTTCTGGATTGTTCGGTATGAGGAACGACGAGTGCGGCGTCGATTGTGCCTCTGGCCCATCCTCGACGGGATGTAGAAGAAATTCGGGGGAGGACTTCCCCAGCCGGGATAGATGAATGGGGGATGCAAAGAACTTTTATAGACAGAGAGGAGTGACCATCACCCCCTTTGGGAAAGGATGAGATGAGGTGCAGGAGAAAAGAAAAAGATCTACTACAGGGGTTGAGGCGCTTTTAATAGCTGCAGCTGCATTCCCCATATGAGTCGCTAGGTGAGTCACGCAGGGGAGAAAAAGGCAAAAGGGCCCCACTCCTTCGATGGTGGAACCACCACAACCCGGCAGATCACCTTATTGCTCTAAAAAATGGCGCCAAACCCTGACACTAGCTTACGCAAAAGGCGTGCTCCGATGCGTCAGTCAGTTGACGACATTTTCATCGCGTGATTTCTACAGGGAATTGATCCAGGAATCACCGATGTTGTCAATTTCGAGCAGCTTTGCGGCATTTTCCCTTTGACAAACAGGATGTTTCGGCTGAGTTTTACAAATGGCCTGGAATGTGTGAAACAGCGTCGGGCCTCAAGAATGACGAAAGAGCGAAATAGATCGGCCACTCGGGTCCCTGACAGCTAAAATCCTTGACTCCGATGCCGGGCGGATCCAGACCATTCCAGTCATAGGCTGCAGCGTACCTTAGGCGCAAGTGCCGTACGGTCCGAACGGAGATCACATCAGGCAACGGAAATTCAAGCCTGTTACACCCGACTTTTCACCCTTTTCACCCCCTTTGTTACTGCAGGAGAAAAAAACATGGAAGAAAAAAAAAAGCATAGACCATTTCTTTCGGAGGGAAATTGGCCCTCCGAAACTAGAGCTGCGCTATGAACAGCTCAGACCAACATGAAAATTTTTTCCATGCTACTAATAGTAGCATTTTACACAACAGAAACTTGTTTCGGACTTTGCGAAGACTCCGTATTTCATGGACTGGATTACTCAATAAAATCCTTTTAAAGCCCCCAAATTGTGTTGCGGGAAAAATCATGACCAAGCAATCCTTTAGATTCTCAACATGTAGCTAAGGCTTCTTCGCTACAGTTCACCGCAGCGGATCGTAGAACATTCTGCGCGCTGCCATAAATGCCGCATTCCAGCAACCACGCCGACCACGCATTGGAAACCTGTCTCATTGGCGCACGTGGGTAACGTCAGAAAAGGCAAACATCTTGATTTCGATGCTCTCCCTTGCAGGCCCGTCGACCGAATCCGGATCCACAAATGCCGTGTGAGGCAGACTCATGCCCCCTTGATCTGCCTTATGGCTGAGGAATTGCCTGAAAATCAATGCTTCGTGTGGCTGCTGCGCGCTGAGATAGCACCATTTTTGCGCTGGATTGAAGACATATTTCCCGAGCTCATTCCAACCAGTTGGCAAGACGAGCCGATGACGGATAATGTCGTTCCGGTCGAGTGTGGTCCAGTCACACACCGCTAGAGGGTCTCTTTCCACTGTCTTTAATGGTCGCCAGACATTAATGATCTCCACACGGCCATTGAGCAGCTGTTTCCTTTCCTCTTCGTCTGGGATGGTTGTCTCAAGCATGCGGAATGCGCCTGGAACACTGAAGTCCGAATGCACACTATGGGCTGGTGCGCGGTTATTGGCAAGGAGATTTTCATCCACTGCAAGGCATCGTACACGATGAGCAATAGTGATGGTTCTTGTCGCGCCAGTTCTAGTGGGGTTAGCTGTTCCAGCCCTCACACAACATAACCCCTGATGTTCACTCACACATTTTTAACTAACTCCTCTGTCTGAGGAATGATGACAGTTTCCACGTGTGTAGGGTCCTCGGCTCTATCCAGCCCTGGAATTTCATGCTGCACATACTGAAACCCATGTTCATCAAGGGTTAACTGCGATTCCTGTCCACGCATATCATGCACTGTGACCATATGCTTCTCCTCCGGCTTCTTCATGGCAGCCATACACTCCTCTGGCCTCTCCTTAGTGAAGTCCGAAACGAAGGGCTGGGTGTCGGGGCGTGCCCAGAAAACCAATTCCGATACAACATCTTTCTGCATGGTTGCTTCCATTGTGAATGGTAATAGCTGGATTCTCACCATGCCGGGGCGAGGTCTCAAGGTTATGAAAGACCATGTTGCGGGGCTAAACGTCTATTCTGGGGTTGATCGACATCGAAAAAGCGAGTCGGCATCTTGAGGAGCCGGTTCGGTGCATAAATTTGGGTTTCCCAGGACATTTTATGGATAGGGGGTCGTATTAGAATTCATCCAAATCCGATACGCGCAATAATGCACTTCAATTTCCTAAACCAGGCCCACAATACGAGTACGAAGCCGATGCCGAGAAAAGTCGGCAATGAATGCGACGATCTGGAGATTAAAGCGGGTAAATAATCTCCAACTTATGTCATGTCCATCCATCGTGCCTTGTGCATCAATTCGAGTATATGATTGTTGTTTGAATTGCTTCAAAATTACTGTTATAGATCCAGATAAGAAGCCTACAGAAAGCTGCTGCCTCTTATCTAGATCCCTGCATCGACCCCGCTTAGTTCGGAGGTCCGACGGTCTAGCCTTGTATATATGGGGGGAAAAGGCAGCAGCCGCTCTCTTAATGTCTTCTCATCCCTTCTTGTAACTGGATTATCAAATATAATCTCTTTCCAATGCGGCTCCTCTCATTTGCTAGTCTTTTCAGCTTAGGCTTTGCAGCCTCTCAGCAGGTCCTCCAGCCTGAGAGCGCTGATGGCTTTCGCGTGTTCCAGAGTCAACACAGTGATCACGCTATCCGTATTCGCCAGCAAGATGAAACCATCTGTGCAGCTGGCTCGGCTCAATATACCGGTTGGCTGGATATTGGACCCGTACATCTTTTCTTCTGGTACTTTGAAAGTCAGAACGACCCTATCAATGATCCTTTAACTCTATGGATGACTGGTGGACCTGGCGGGTCAAGTATGATTGGCCTTTTCGAAGAGGTTGGGCCCTGTCTTATCAATAAAGATGGGAATGGGACCAGGTACAACCCGTTTGGATGGTCTCGGAACTCATCCATGCTGTTTGTTGACCAGCCTGTGGATGTCGGCTTCTCCTATCTCGATGAAGGGTATGAGCTACCCGGCGATTCTGCGACTGCTGCTGTGGATATGCATCGATTCCTGCAGCTTTTCGTCTCAGAAGTCTTCCCTCAGCATCTCAATAGTTCTTTTCATTTGTCTGGCGAGTCTTATGCCGTAAGATTTGGCCCTCTTCCCAACATATCCAGGTTCCACCGCCACAAGACGCTTGTGCTAACAACATGAACCTAGGGGAAATATATTCCAGCCCTCGGCGCCCAAATTGTCAAACAAAACAAGCTTTACCCGAATGAACCTCAAGTTCAGCTTCGATCGTGTCTAGTAGGAGATGGGTACATGTCTCCGAAAGACTCGGCGTTCGGATACTGGGAGACGCTATGTACTACGAATCCGGGAGTAGCAGAGCCTGTATTCAACAAGACAAGATGCGATATCATGGCGGCGAATATGCCCCGCTGTATGGAAGTCATGGATACTTGCATTCGAAATCCTGACCCTGCGATCTGCAATGCCGCAAATCAAGTCTGCTGGGACAATGTTGTGAGTTGGTATGACAACGAGTCAGGATTCGAGGGTGGCCGCAATAGGTTTGATAGTAAGCCCAGTCCATCACAGAACAGACAGAAACCATTTCAGAATCGTGGATGGGCTCAGAGTTTTGCTTACAAACCATAGTCACTCATAAATGCGAATATGCCGACCTCTGCTATATTGAAGCTGCATGGATTCAGGAATACCTCAACACCCCGACTATCTGGAATGCACTCTCGCCACCGAAACAGATTAAACATTATAACACAACCTCCGACAACATTTCCCGCTCATTTGCAAAGACCGCGGATTTAGAGATATCTACCGACGACCAAGTCACCTATTTGCTCCAGAACCAGGTTCATTACTTAGCTTACCAAGGTAACCTTGACCTTGCTTGCAACACTGCTGGGAACCTCCGCTGGGCAAATTCATTAGTATGGAAAGGGCAGGCCGAATTTGCGTCTAAGTCGCTCAAGCCGTGGAAGTCGGTTGTTGCTGCAACTGGTAAGGAAGAGGTAGTTGGAACGATGAAGGAAGTCCGGGTTCGCACGAGCGATGACGCAAAGATCGAGTCGCGCTTTGCTATTGTCACGGTTGATAATGCTGGTCACTTCGTAAATACTCCCTATCCAGTCAGAATTGATGGATATGCTAATTTGATTTACTCAACAGCTTCCTCAAGATCGTCCTGATATTGCGGTGGACATGATGACCCGGTGGATTACAGGCGCATCCTTTGATTAGACAAGAGCAGACAGGTGGGCTTTTTGTGATTCGAATGGTCTTTCCAAGGGAGAGGTGAAAATACGAGGTACGGCTAAAGGGACTGAAACACATCAGTACTGCAAGTAACTTTGAAGAAGACTCAATTCGCCAGGGTCCTTTTCTAGCTGTATAGAGTCTACTAGAAATAAGGTTTAGATTACCTCTTCAAAGAACAACAATTACGTCCCCGCAGAGCTGCATTTGTACATATATGAATTATCCTAACAATCCTGCGAAGAGCCCCGAATAATTGCGAGCATTTCTTCTCCCTTCGGTGCAGTAGTAAGGTTCTCGTAACCATTCGCCGTAACGAGGATATCATCTTCAATACGCACACCACCGATATGAACATATTTGTTCGCAACCTCGAAATCAATATACTTAGCAAGAGGCTGCTTACGGGCATTGGCAAGAGCCAAGGGTGAAAAGTAGAGTCCCGGCTCAACAGTGACCACCATGCCCTCTTCTAACAAGGGGGCAGACACTGTACAAGGGGACCGACAAACTGCATAATTCATGACCGGGCCATAATGAGATTGGTCGAGTCCGGGGTACATGGCCATGATCTCCGACTCGGAAACATCATGGACCTCGAGCCCAACATGGTGACCCAGTCCATGAGGGAGGAAAACCTTTGATGCACCTGATGCACGAATCTCCGCATGTGAGCCACCCTTCAAGACGCCAAGAGCCAACAGGCCATCTATCGCGATATCATGGGCCAAGTCATGTAAATTGAGAAAGCGGGTGCCTCGTCGGATTCCCTTGATGCACTCTTCCTGCATCCGCTCGACCAGCTTATAAATGTCTGATACATATTTGCTGGGCCATTCACCCTTGAGGGGGAATGTCCGGGTCACATCACTAGCATAGCACTCCCACTCAGCACCAGCGTCAAGACATACAAGAGGTTTCCCAGCAAGAGTCTCGTTGTTCCGAGAATAGTGAAGAACGGCTGCGTTCGGTCCTGAACCTGCGATAATCTGGTATGCCTGATTCCGAGCACCATGAGAAACGCACGTGTCAAGAAAGAGCCCCTCAATCTGTGATTCATTCGTCATCTTCTGGATGCCTTCCAGAACCTTTCGGTGCGCCAGCGCAGATATCTGGTTTGCCTTACGAATCATTCGGATCTCATATTCGTCCTTGATCCCTCGGGCTGCATTCATGGCCGGCAGGAGCTGCGACGAGTCCAGTGGCAATTCTGCTGGTAGCCCCTTCGGGAGCTCCGACGCATGCACCATATACAACAAGCTGCTCTGCACTCGTTCGCTCAGCCATGATCCTATTTCCTGTTGGAGCGACGATTGGTAAAGGACGCGATCGATATCATAATTATCCATTGCTTCCTCCCGAGTCAGAGTGGGACCCATCCATATGGCCCGATGAAGGTCAAAATCCGGCACATAGAGCGTCAGGAGGTCTAAGCTGATATCGTAGGTTAGAGCGCATTCCGGCTCAACCACACCACTCAGATAGTAGAAATATCGTCGCTGTCGGAAGGGGCGCTCTTGATCGGAGTCGCGCAATAAAGCTGTGGGTTCGCCGGCGATGAAAATCAAGCCGTGGGAGGCGCCGAGTTTGCGGGCAACGTTGCGCGCATGCTGCTTGGCTGGGATCTGTGTTAGCTCGGCGTCGGCATGATCATCGGTCGGGATCCAGTAGTAGGTCGAAGGAAGGTCGGAAGGTCATCTGAAGGCATGTTGGAGCCCTTCGGAATGACTCCTGGTTCCATACGAAGGAAGCGAGGCTCACCTGGGTATTTATCGCAGGAGGTGCCTGTCACGGCAAGGCGGATCTGGTAAGCGTCGACTGAGTTAATGATGACATCTGGGCCCGCCAAGGGAGTACCTCGAGTAGTGGCGCCCATCGTGTGATTGTGATGTCTGTGCGGGAAAAGATTGAGAGGGATCACTTCTCCTTTACTTTCTTCTGCAAGTAAGGAGCCACGCGAGAGGGGAAGAGGAGAAGAGGGAGGCTTATCCTGAGTAGGGATGGCTCCGCCTTTTGGCGTGCTGTACGCAGTCCGACCCTATCAGCGATACTGCCATTCCTGACACAGCGAAAGTAAAGGAGATTCCAAGGCGGATAGGGATTAAGGAAAGGAGGCTCAAAGTATAAAACAGTAGAATTAGTCTTTATGATAGATTATATATTGAAAACAGTCTTCGCCGTGACTGTCACTTGCGCCCGAAAGCCTGTTAGATAAACCAAGCAATTGGATCCGCTTTCGCCCACTTATCATTCCACTTTCCTCCAACTCCGCCTAATTCCTCCCTCTTCGCTTTCATCGATCCCCCCCCACACATAGGACCATCTAGCGCTTTCTATTTTTTCGTTTCTTTGATTCCACTCGGTCTTCTCCACTAGTCAATGCACCATGCAGGGCCATGAGGCATCGGGCCCCGGTGCGCTCGCAGGCCTGCCGTCTACGCTGAGAACGGTGATAGGCAGCCCGACGACGTCACCGCTCGGGTTCCTTTCTTCGACCGTTCCATCTACACAGACCCCGTCGTCCCTGTCGCGACAACAAATCGAAGCGAATCTGCAATATGTGCTCAAATCGCTCTCGTCGGAAATCGCCAGTGGGCGCGTGGTTGCATCGGGTGGCAACTCGTCCGGCTCAACCGGTTCAACCACCAAAGGCGTCCTCATTGGGCTATTTTCGGCCTTTGGCTCAGCTGCGATCGCCTTGACGATTCTGGCGATCTTTTTTTTCTTTAAATATACCAATCGGGGCCGGATTATGCTCGACCGGATGGGCCGCCCGGGTGAGTATGATGATGAACAAGCATTTGCGCGGGAGGAAGAAACAGCCCTGGAGGGCATGGATGACCTATCACGGTCGGAATATCTACGAGCGAAAGGTACGGCGGAAGAGAATTCCAGACTATCAATCTAGTGAAGTGTCTTGCTGACTGAATCGTATAGCTTTCGTTCAAGCCAACCCACCCGAATCGATGCAGACCGACATTTCCCTGTCACAATTCTTGGCCATTCAAGAAAAAGGTGTCTCAGCATGGGAATTCCAGGCTGAGCTGGAGATTGCCAACTGTTTTGTGGAAGGTCGCACAGAGATCGAGTTCTTTGACTCAGAGTGCAGTGTGCAGACCAACCTGCCTGTCCCTAAGCAGAATGAGGTTTACTACTGGGAAGCCAAAATCTACGACAAACCAGAGTCGACAATGATTGGTGTCGGCTTCACCACCAAGCCTTATCCTCTGTTCCGAATGCCTGGTATGGATATGTCGTACCTGCTTCATGTGATTGCCACTTACTGACTCTCCAGGCTTCCATAAAACCTCTGTTGCCTACCAATCCACCGGCCATCGTCGACACAATCAGCCTTTCGCACCATCTCCATACGGCCCTCCGCTCCTCCAAGGCGACGTAATCGGTGTTGGTTACCGTCCCAGGTCTGGCACGATATTCTTTACCCGAAATGGCAAGAAATTAGAGGACGTTGCCCACAACTATCGCAACCAGAACCTGTTCCCAACCGTTGGGGCGAATGGCCCCTGCAGCGTGCATGTTAATTTTGGCCAAATGGGGTTCGTATTCATCGAAGCTAATGTCAAGAAATGGGGCTTGGCCCCCATGACTGGCAGCCTCGCGCCGCCTCCACCTTATGGTAGCGAACACGGTAGCATCTTGCTTGAGTCCGGGCGAGAGAGCGCTGCCACAATCTCTCAGCGCGTTTACCAAGCCCATACGGCAAGACGTTCCAGCATCGGATTTCCCCAGGCGGTCAGTCCTGGCCCGATCCGCTCTCCGACTGATATTTCTCTTGCCCAGCTGACCCACATCCCTTCCAATGAAGATGCTGGCGAGGGATCCAGTCGGATTGCTGATGGCGAAGACAGTGTCACTGTCGACCATCCATTGCCTGGAGTTCCTGATGAAGACGGAATTCTTCCTCCTGAATACTCGAGTCCTGGCAGCAGCCGCAGAGGTAGCGACGCCTCCCTGGAATTCCCACCTCAAGGCCCCGATGCATTGAATCCTCAGGTGAATGCCGAGCATGAATATCAAAACTTACCGAGCTACCAAGCCGCAATAGATCGGGACCCCAGCAATGAACACGAGTAAATGGGTGTTCACCGACAAATTACTACGCCAAAGTTTCATTATACGTCTCTCGTCAGCAAGCATACCCCCGGTGTTTTCCTTTCGTTTTCACGGTCCACGGTGCTTCGAGCACTATCGACCCTTCATTCTCTTTGTTTCATTTAGCGATTACTCAGGCGGCGTTTCAACTCTTGGGAGGGCTAGTGCACCGATTATTCCTTCTCGGTCTATGTTTGGGGATTTCGCCAATGTGTTTTTTATTACTGGGATCATGATCCCCAACGAAGTCATGTATAGGGGAGCTCAGTCATCTCTCACCTCTCTTTCGCTCGCTCCACTGCTTTTTGTTTTGATATCCTTTGGCAGCAGGTCTGTACATTTCGTCATCTAGCATCCGCTCAAGAATCCTGCTGTCGATGCATCTTCCGATAGCGAATATCAAGTTTGGCTATTTCATGCTCTACAAAAGTCCAATTCCATTACGTATAGTAGCTACTCCGAAGTGTCAACGTCATTTTGCGGGCAGTTATCGATAAATCGATATCATCCAGAGCTTTATCAGCTCCACTTTTATGGGTTCTATGATAAAATGCATTGCCGTTACAAAGAAAACCAAGATAACGAAGTTCGTTCGCGCATAGAACAGGTCAAAAGAGACCAGAGAGTCATGAGATGTAGGGGAAAGCGAAGCGCTACCACGGCCAGACGCAGTTCTCTGCAATCGATATTGAGTTCAGAGCGCGAAAGTGGATTTAATGCGTTGCCGCCCCCCACAATCTTCTCCGCGTGTAAATCCTCTTCTCCACCCCCTGAACAATTGCCTCAGGTAGGTTCTAAACTGAAGATACGTGATCTCAATCCTCTTATATCTAAGCACGCTTCCCAAGGTCGAGATCTGCGTCGTCCCGCAGTCTCGTTGCGATTCATCAGTTCGCCCCACAAGCCCGTGCACGCATCGCTCTCAATTACTCTCCGCCAGCTTTGCGACGCGATACATTACACGAGACTGGTGCTGCAGGTGCCGGAAGCCAGAGCCAATAGTCTTCCATTGCCAGCCAGTCTCTCCGTATTTGCAGATTTCGTGTGCAGTAGCGTGTGCCCGCCCCTGCACGCGCCGCCCTGTCGCGGTTGCGTAAAGCAAGAAGTCCACTCCCGACGAGAGTTTCCCTGGCGACAACAGGCTCTGGTTCTTTCCGCAAGTGCTTTTCTCGACTTTGACCTGTTGTGGACACTGTGTGATACGGACTTTTCCGGCTTAGCCTGCCCGTCGCGTGCTGTGGCTTTGTTCGGTGCTTGACCGCAAATTCCGAATCCCTGCGTGCATACAAGTTGCACATTGTGCCTGCGCACCTTGCGGTGGACTGGATTGCAATATTTGTCGCTCGGCTCGATTCACTCAGGGCGTGCAATCTTTCTGTTAGCCGCGCTACGGTTTCAGTTTCTGCCGTGGTCGACTAATCTGCCTGAGCTTTCCGGTGAAACAGTTGAATTTTGAAACAGCGCAATTGTCTACACGATCCTTTCCCACTTCTCGGAAGATTGGCCCTTGGCTGGTAGTGACTTGGGAGGATCCACTCCGGGACCACAATGGCAGACAGTCCGTCGTTTGAGGTCATCGTTTTGGTAGGTCGATTCCTCGTCTAGAACTTCACAAGAATCACGTGCTGTAGACACGGGGTGTTTCGACTACATCCAGCATGTTTCGCATTAATTTCCTTAAGGGTTGCCTTCGCAGATCATCTCGGCTTCTGGCATATGAAATCCTCCCACTCCTGAACATAATGCTGACCAAACCCGTTTAGGGACCCACTGGTGGACCATGTGAAGACCGAATTACCGGCCTTCTTGTCCGATCAAAGTCCACAGACTGGTCCCACGGATCGGTCGTAGCTGTCGATGCGGGGACTATGCTGGCGGGTATCATCAACATACTGAGGCCACATATCTCAAGTTCGAAGAATAGCCGCGCCAAATCAGTCCTGAAAGAAGGACCTTTCAAGGGTCTGAAATTACCCTTTGCGACCGCCGAGGCTAATGCGGCGCACATCTTCCGGGAAGTTATTGGCGCGTTCCTGATCACTCATCCCCACCTGGACCATGTTTCCGGCCTGGCAATCAACACGCCGATCATCGAAGCGGGAAGTGGGCCAAAACCCGTTGCGGCTCTGCCGTCTGTGCTGGCCGCTATCAAAAACCACGTTTTCAATGATGTGATCTGGCCCAATTTGTCGGATGAAGATGGCGGTGCCGGTCTATTAACATATCAGCGCTTGGTTGAAGGTGGAAATCCCCGATTCGGTAATGGAGAAAGCAGAGGCTATGTTCGCGCGTGCCAGGGAATTGTGACTAAATGCTTGAGTGTCAGCCATGGCCGGTGCAAGCAGAAGTTTCATCCAGAAAGTGGAATTCATCATCGTACTGGAAGTACGGTATTTAACCACGGAGAGACAAGGCTCCTGCGTCAAAGAGCGATATCTGTGGACCAGTCTGGCGAGGGGTACGCTTTAAAGGCACACATATCTGTCAATCACGCTAACTATTCCCTAGATACTATTCCCCAGCTCGCTCGCCTCGTCTTGTTCCCGGTGAGCCCATGCTAGCGTCTGTTGAAAGCTCTGCTTTCTTTCTCCGCGACCACGAAACTGGAAATGAGATTATCGTCTTTGGTGACGTCGAACCGGATTCAATTTCGCTTGAGCCACGAAACCGACGTGTGTGGGAAACCGCAGCCCCCAAAATCGCCAATGGAAAACTTCGTGCCATCTTCATTGAGTGCTCTTACGATGATAATACTGATGACGCATATCTTTACGGTCATCTATGCCCACGTCACCTCGTTGCAGAGCTCACTGTTCTAGCGGACTTGGTCATGTATTCGCGCGATAACCAGTACGGAATTGATCGGAAGCGAAAGCGTCCCCTACTGGGTGAAAACTTCTTGGATGATGGCAGTCCTCGCTACAAGCGTACTCAGAGTGGCTCCAGCGGCAAAGCACGTTCATCCTCGTCGAGGGGCCCATACAACGAGCCTCTTGATGGACTTAGCGATCTCTATTCTTTTGAAGAGTTTGATTCCCCGGATCCTACCCGCTGGGCTAATGTCGAGAATCCACCCTTGGCTGGATTGTCTGTTTATATCATTCATATCAAGGAGACACTCCGGGATGACGGGAGTCCCGGCCCGCGCATTTTACAGGAGCTTAACGAGCATAGTAGTGCAGTCAAACTGGGGTGTAGTTTCTTTCTCCCGAATCCATCGGAGGCCATCTCCTGTTGAATGAACTGGGTCTTGGGTTCGGGTTTGGCTTGTCGGTCCGAGGTTGAATTCTGGAGTTTTGCGAACACGGCGGTTTTACTTTCATTTCCGTACTTGATGTCTGTGGATTGGTGGTATCAATTGGTATTTTTATCTCACCTGTCACCGGTTTGTGTGCTTGAAGTTGTTACAGATCATCTGTTCAAGGGGAATAAATGATAGATCCCCGCTACCAAAAGCATGACAGTACTGCTCATAGACTTTACAATAATCATATTCATTCAACGATTCCTCATTTACATCTAATAGCCTAGGGCATCTATATGCATAAATCCTCGGGGGAGCTCCTAAAGCTGACACCAGAACTTCTCAATGAGACCAGCCACCTCGGACACCTTCTGTCTAACAACGCCATGCCCAACCTGCGGAACAACAGCAACGTTGTTCATCCCGACATCAGTCAAATCCTGCACACTACACAAATCATCCAACTCTCCCAAGATACACAAACCCGGTGTATCAGTTCCCGCTGCCTCAATAAAAGCAGCATGTTTATCCAAAACACCTCCATCTCGAACAATCCCCACAACACTAGCCATATGCCCCTCATGCACTCTAACCTCCCAATCTCGCACAGCTTCAGCGACGATCTCCCCCCTCGCAACCCTCTCTTTCCAATCCTGAGGAACAACCAACTCCCCACCTTCCAACCACTCCGTAATCCACTCCCGCGCCAGCTCCTCCACCCCCTCACCACCCCGCAAATACCCCTGTTGCACCTCATCAAACTGCGCCGAGCGCACCAATCCAGCAGGTGCAACTAGCACCATTGAACTCACGCGCTCCGCATGCTTCGCGACAAAGGATGCTGTTGTCGACCCGCCGAACGAGTACCCCACAAAATGCGCATCGTTCCATTCCAGTCTCTGCATCAATGCTAATAACAGATCGTGGAATAGTTCTGGCGTGTGGGGGAGAATGGGCGTATCTGTCAATCCATGTCCCCATAGGTCTACTAGCACGCAGTGCGCGGAGGGGAAGCGCGCTGATAATGTTGTGGCTAGTGGCTGGAGACCGATTGCAGGTGTTTGAACTCCGTGTATGAACAACACATGGGAAACTTTGCTCGAGTTCGAGATTGAGCTTGGATTTAGAGAGTAGTATGCGGCGACTCCGTTTGGGGTCTTTAGGTATGAGGCCTTGGGTAGTAGACTGCCGAATGTTGTGGTGAAGGCCATTTCGGATGGGGCCTTGATTACTTGTGTGTCATTGGCCCTCTGTGTCCCTGGGCGGGGGAGAACAAGGGTGTTGTTTGCCAATTTTTCCATTTCATGGGGCTTGAGGAGTTTGGATGTGTTCGTGTACTCCGTAGGGAAATTAAGAATGATGCATACGTATACACACGGGTTTTAGGCCTCGCGAGATGGCTTTTCCCATTCCGTTTAGGGCATATCGCTTGCCGCTTTATGGTCATGCCAAATATGTGTTACATAAGCAATACGCTCTCAAGAGCATATTATTTTACGCATGATTCACGCTGAGTTTGTCAGGAGCATACAGTGAGCAACTGATACAATCGTCTACAAATGTGTGACAGGGAACGTGCGTATCAGAATGATATGAATTGTGTGGTATGGAGAAAAGAGAGAGTCTAAGTCTATCTAGAGGGAGAGGACATGAGTGCTGTGGTCAGCAGACCTAACAAATAGTTATTTCGTTATTTGAATGCCCCATACTGCTATGCATGTAGTAGGCACTTATGGTCCTCTATTTCCCTCGCCGCTCACCTTATCCTTCCCCTCGGCTCCTTCACTATCGGCCTCAGGTATGATTAATCACCAATCAGCTCTGGAAGAATACCTACTTCGAGGCGGAGATGAGGGGATAGTGGGGAAGTATTGTATATCGACAGGGATCTAGCTGAGTTTTGTTCTAGCTAGGGTCGCTCATTTTGAACCCTTTGAAGCCCAGCATCGCATACACTGTCCACCACCTTGGGAAGCTTAGTCTAGAGTCCGACTCCTTGGCACTTGTTTATTAGGACTAGTTTCACAAAAGGTAGTAAGATTCCTATGCAGGAAGCCTTCGTTCAAAATCGGGCCTTGCTCTAGGCTTTCACTTGTGCAACCTGAGTGGGGGTCCACCCAATATAACTTGCATGAAGCCGTACGGTCATGATGTCATGTGACGATCAATATTCTATAGATCTGTAGATCTAAATGTGGATAAAGCCATGCCTGTTTTTTTATTGCGGAGGAGGTATCCATGTTACTTACGAGTGATTTTTGTGCTGACTTGTATTTATGTATTTGCACAGTCGTCTGAATTTCATTTGCCAGGAAGGGGTATTAATTCAGTACTTCGGCATGAAGCTCGTGGGTCGCGGTATTTACCACATTACTCACAAAGAGTCTGGTAGAATCATTCGCCAGACAAATGATCACCACCTGGAGGCGGTTATCTCCGAAGGTGGTTTCATAGATATGCAATTCCACTTTGAAGACCTTGGCCTGTAAGTCACCGATATCATATGCCACAGTCCAGAATTTCATGCTCATCTTCCGCACAGGGTTGATTAGAGTGGATCCTATGGGATATACCTCTTACCGAGCAAAAGAGAGCACACTTGTTACTCTCCGGGCAGATTGATGGAATCTTCTGTGTCCTCTAAACCAGATCCATATCTACAACACACACAGCATATCCCACTTTCGGTCTCTTCTTTCATCTCCTTTCCCGGTGTCTTTCCCCTTGTTCCTCCCGTTATCTCCTGGTAGTTGCTTGATCTTCTATCCCTAACTGCCTCTTCCTGTTCCGTGCCTTGCTTTCAGTTGTGTAACCTGAGTGGGGCACGCTCACCTGGTCAATCAATATATTGCACGAGGTGGTACGTGTGTGATAAGTTCCTTTTGTCCACGGTGGTTGCTATCTAGCCTGAGAGCGGTCTTACCAGTTCCGTGACGCTTTGAGAGTTCCCGGCCCAGTCCACCTATATGGGTGTAATGACAGCTAATCTTACATTGCGGGAAGCTGATCTGGAATTAAACACGATCAAGATAACTGGAAACTCGTGGGAAACGCATAAACAGGGAAGAGTCTTTATGAAAGCCTTGGAATCCATTAATTTGAAGATCACAGATATATGTATGTAATGAGACAGCGGAAAGCTCAACGGGGCCTGTTCTTTTCCTTCCAGAGGCGCAATATCTCTTCCCCATAATCATTCCCGTTCGGAGTCCTCACAACGCTATGCACATGGAACCTCCCTGGCGCTGAGTTAGATAAATACATCCCGCACTCATGGTCGAAATCGCAAATGAGAACCGGACTGTTGATTTGAAAGTGGAACGGGTCCTAGTCTGTATAATTGCCCATCCACATGAGCCAAGTATCATCCAGATGAGCTTTGATATCGTTCATTCTAGCATCCAAAGACCCATTTGAAATGAAATCAATGAACGCTTCAATAAGTTGCATCATTATGTCTTTAGAAGCCTCGGAAAACTCAGAAACCCTCACGCCGCTGGAAGGAATCACTCGATTATCTTCATAGGCACCGGCCAAGGTGCGTCCATCTGCAGGGTGTGGGAATCCATCGGGCATATCTGGATGTTCCAATTGGTCATAGACTATCGCCTTCTGTCTGTTCTCATCAGAGAGACTCTGCATCAATTGCACGGCTAGCTGCATCTCGAGTGCAAACACCTCCGTTCCTGCATGTTCTCCTTCGTCGATTTGATTTGGCTCGCACCCAAAATCACAGGTGAAATGACTATTTGATCCTCCAATGCAAAGCAACACAGTGATAGGTGGTACCCCCATAAAGACCAGCCCCAGGAGTCAGTCATAGAGGGCTCTCCAAACAGGATAAAGTTGTAACTCCCCTCGTTCATGAGATTAGAGGTACCGATGATATCGCCGAGAAAACCATTGATCCTCATACAATCAAGAGCTTTCTGATATCCACGGACAGAGAGTGAAGACTGGATACCGCAGCTTATTTGCAACTGAATGCTTCTCGGCTACCGAGATCAGTGCTTGCGCCGCTTCTTGCATCGCTTCGATGGGTGCATCGTCACGTCGTAGATGGAAGAGGTTCAGTTTCACCTCTCCGTCGGTGGTCACTCCGCGGAATGGCTCCTGGTATAGTCTTTGCCAGCCTTCCCACAGTTCCTTGACGAAAGACTGATTCATACCCCACTGTGCCCAGGAATCCGGATCGAAGTCGTTGAAATTGATGTCGCCCAACCTCGGGTGCTGCCCGGGCGGAGGAACGAAGTCTCGAAATGAACAAGGCATATTGATACACCGTGTTTCGGTTCGAGGTGGTGTAGGCGATGGATCTCAAGTTGAAGAGAGGGCGCGTAAGCTTCAAGAATTTTTCCTTCAGTAAGAGACCTGCATAATTCGCCCTGCATATTCATGAATAGAATCCATGGCTAGAAGGGTGGACCCCCGACGTATGTGGGACGCCGAGTCAACGCTGAGATAATGATTGTTGCTCAGTTCTCTCGGGAGCTTTAGGAACTCATGAGATCTTGAATACTGTAAATGCCAAAATATGTATGCTCTCCCATATCGGTTCCCCACGCTGCCCCACGCGGCCCCGCGGTATTGCCCACGCGTGTCTTTCATATGGATTAGAAACATAGTAGTCGTCTTCGGATGCGCTTTCACGAGATGACTGTCAGGTAATCCTAACATTTTCCCTGTTTACAGAACCTCTCCGTATGGATCCGAGGCGTTCATCAGAGTTCGACCACTCAACACAGATATGCAACGGGTGCTTTGGACTAGGTTCGATGGAGCCAGCGCCCGGTAGTTGATGATAACACGTTGTTGAAGGCGTGCTTAGCCACTCACTATCTTGTGATTCAAACTCCTGGGCATCAATTATCAAATCCATCGTATACAGATTATGGGAATATCATCTTCCGTGAAAGGGCTTCTACGTGTGAAACTACGCAATCCAAAGTCATTATATGGACGCATGGGCGAAATTGTTTTAATCACAATTTATGTTCAGAGTCACGGCAGGTTTGATTCGACTAACTGTGAAATCTTTGCCAGGGGAAGGTATCAACAACAAGAAGAAAGGTAGAGCCTGATAGCACTTTAGGCAGACTGGGCCCCCGTAGCTTTGCCAATAATATCCTCCCAAATCGAGCCAGTGGCCGCTGGAATGTGCAGTCCGTCCATGGATGCATCTGTCTCGCTAGCAGCTGGTGGTCTGTTGGCAGGAATATCCAAAATGGCCTCTCCATCGCGCGCGAAGTCAATCAAATCCTCTTCGGTGCCCCAGTCACTCATCGCCATGATGCCAATTGGCACTCCGGTCTCAGGGTCGTAACCAGCAGGGCAGTTGATGGAAGGACACCCGGTGAAGTTTGCTAACCATACATACTCCATGTTCCGTACGGACATTCCGCCATCTGATACACCGCGGGCCAGGTCCGCCTCTCCGCCTTGGATGTTCCATCCTGGGATGGGGGTTGTTGGGGAAAGGATTAGCAGACCAGGGTGCTTCTGGAAGAGATATGAAAGGTGAGTCATTAGAAGGTTACGAAGGCGCTGAGAGGCGAGGAGATCCTGTGCAGTGATCTGGTACATGCCCATTGATACAAGAACCTTGTTAGGGGCGGTGAGATGTCGGATCTGGCTGGTGGTGACACCAGACGCAATATCAGCCATGATCGTCAAGACATGGGCTTTTTGACCCTCTGGGAGATACGGAATTGAAATATCAACGACACTGTAGCCGTTCTCGCGGTAGTAGTTGAGCGACCTGTCAAAAACTTCACGGACTGCTGGTTCTGCGCGGTCAATCCAGTCACGGTAAATACCAATAACCTTATTTCGCTTCCGGTCCGCGGGCAATGGAACTGGTTGAGAGAATAGTGCCGAGGTGGAATCCTCTGTGTCCGGAGCAGGTGCTGCCATGATTCGGTAGGCAACGGCCAGATCATCAATGCTAGATGCCATGGGCCCGAGGACACCAACAGTTGGTGCGAGACTTAGGGACGGAGCTCCAGAGACGCGGCCATGTGTGGTCTTTAGACCCCAGATGCCGCAGAATGATGATGGAATGCGAATGGAGCCTCCACCATCTGCGCCAAGCGCAATGGGCACGAGGCCTGCCCCGACAGCATATCCGGAGCCACCAGAAGAGCCGCCGCAGTAGTAATTCTGGTTGTGAGGGTTCTTGGGAGTGCCATAATTGGGGTTGTTATTGGTCGTATCTGTCCTGGTAAGCTTTATTCAATCGAGACAATGCATCGGCTGATGCTGTACTCACCTAGGCCCAGCTCGTGCATGGTGGTCTTTCCAATCACGATTGCACCTGCTTCCTGCCATTTTTGAACACACCAAGATGTTCCATCATTGCCAGCCTTGAAGTCTAACTTGGTGCCCAGGGTACGCTTGTAGCCTGTAATATGAACCTCATCTTTGATAGCAACAGGCACACCGTCGAGCGGTCCCAGTGGCTTGCCCTGCTTGTATCGCTTTGTGGACTCCTCTGCGGCAGCACGAATTATATCAACTTGGGACTCGAGGAATGCAGTCGAATGCTTGCCCGCGGGTGTAACATCGCGACGGATCAAAGGCAGCAGCGTCTCCACGACCGTGGTAGGAGTCAGCGCGCCTGACACATACAACTCATGATAATCGGCCGATGTATAGTATCCTTTATTTCCTTTTCTTTTCGCGATCGTGGGGGTCGGTACATCGGTTGGAGTATCCTTCTCAACCGGAATCACGCTTGGGTCGGAGCGTCCAGCGTACTGGTGGAGGTGAGGGATCTCACGAATGACACCAAAGCCTGCAGTTCGCCAAAAATGACTTTGGATGAAACCGATATTATGAATTCTAAGCAGAAGAGAAATCATGAGAATGCGACGAGCTATAAAGGAAGTGGAAGAAGCTTCATTGCGAACTCACAAGGTTGCACCAATCACCAGAGGAGTCCCACGGAACACCGGAATAGACTGATCCTCATATTTGTAGGGAACAGGTGGCCCCTCAATAGCTGGTGGGTATTTCAGGTACGAACGATTTTCAGAACTCATGTTTGCGTAGCTGGAAAATGAAGGTCCGTGAAAGTTGGATGCGGAGTTAGAGCTGTTTTTTCTGGCGCGATGATCTCACATGCCGAGGCTCTTTGCACGTGGGGCGTCAGCTGATGCACTCGATGATCTACAATACTTTTAAGCTTGAATACTCTAATTATATACACGTCAACATAAATTTACAGCCGCAACTTGATGTTTGCCTTGTCCATTCCCAGCGCCACAGCGGTGAGAATCGCCGCGTAAATGACCAGAATGACCATCGCTTGCGGCGTGTTGATGTCCAAGGTAGGGATAGTCAGATTGACGACTCCAGTCAACAGATTGGCAATCAAGAAAACGGCTAAACCTCCACGATTGAACGCATGGAGGATGCGACTGGTCGCGAATGATGTTCGTTCCTCTTCATCTGCTTTGCCAGATGACCGGTGAACGGCCGGGAAAAAGACAGTTTCAATGAAGCAAAACAAGAGAAGTTGTCCACAGTTGAAAGCTGCAACCCACAGCACATATGGCATATTGGCGAGACGACGCGACACCATGATATTGGCACCGTAACCGAATGCGTAGTATGAGTTGAAGTAGAAGAGGGTTGACCAAAACATCAACTGGAGACCAAGGCTAACCAAGACTGACTTTCTTGCCTGCTGGGAGGATTTGGACGACGTGCCCCGAGGAATGATCCGGGTTCCCGAACCACGGCCTGCAAGAAAGATGGCCAGATACCCCAAGAATGAGAAGATGCCTTCACGGTTCTTAGATAGGAGATCAGCCCCACGGGGAGAGATCAGAATGTAGCTCTTGAGCTCTGTTGACTCAAGAACGATTTGGTACAGTACCATGATGCCGAGAGCCAGTGCTTCATAAGAAGGGATCAAGACAGTCAAGGTGTCAAAGATCTCCACAAAGGGCGGCAATAGACCCAGAGTGAAGAAAAAATTCCAATGCACGCCGTACTCAGTGACGTGCTCGGCATAGTCCAGCCCTTTGACACTCCACAGCCGGATCAAACCCAAGACCAGTAGCGGGACGGAATGCCGTACAGACCCAGCAAGTCTTCCAAGAAAAGCCGCCTTGGGTGATTTGGAAGCTCGGTTCTTCAGCACTGTGCGCGCAGACACCACACCGGCGGAGAAGACAAACGAGCCCACGCCCAGGTCCATCAGAGAGGTACCCCAGTTCTCGACCTTCGCGAACCGGCGGGGGAAAGCTCGGAAATCGACTGCGAGAATTGCGACACATGTCACGATCATCATGGACGCTCGGTATGTTGTCAAGAAAGGGTGTACCGGCAACGACTCCGCCTCATCCTGGGCGCGGTCATTTTTGTCATTTTCTTTGCGGGGCGGTTTGGCCTTTTGCGGGGAGCGCACGGGTGGTTGGGTGAGGAACAGGAAGACAGCCGGTGTAATAAGAAAGATGTTTAATAGAAGCGGTGCAGAGGAGTAGGCAGTGGTAGCGAACAAAATGGCTAGTACATTGAGCAGGAAATCGGTCAGGAATGCGGCAGGGCCGTATGGCGAAAAGTAGGACAAGCGCGATTGGAGAGCGGACCAGAGAAGGACGGAGGCCTGTGAAGTAAAGTTCGATTAGGATGGACCAAAACTAAGGTTACAAGGGAGGCCGTACCGGTGCGACAAGTGTGACCAGATTGATATCCTGAATATCGCTTCCCGCAAGATTTGAGACGAACGCCTCTTTCCGAGCTTTGTAATCAGGATCCATTTGGGGAATGGCTTCAGAATATTTGTGAAGTCTGATTATGAGACTCGCTCAGGTACCCTATTTCAATGGAGGATCAATCTGCTATGTCGAGTTTTGAACATGGGTCGCGGTGGTGGAGAAGTTGGTAGCGGGAGTCAGGCTGTCGGCCCCTGTTGACTCGGAACAATCAACGTGGCATTCAATCACCTGATGCAAGACCACCTGTACAATGACATCTATACTTCAGATCCTTAAAATGCTTGAACTGGATGACCCGTTTCATCCAGCAAGTAATTTCAACCACGGAGTTGCTATTAGGTTGCTATTGAGATACAATTAATGGACCCCGAACGAGGTGCATAGTCTAATAAACTTAGTCGCGCTAATCATCAAACCCTGGAGGTCGCAGGCTCAAGTTGGCTATTGAAGGCCATTATCAGGTGTTTCAATGCTGAAGGTTCTTCGACTGTGACTTCACGCGATTCCAAATAATTATACTATGAAAGTCGAAATTAACACTCTTTGGTCAATACGTTGCCAACCTGTCGGCCAAGCCAGCTTGGGAGATTTCGATTCGAGGACGCACGGACGATCTTCAAGCGCGACATGATTGGTTCGGAAACTCTGTGGATTCGATCCGTTGA
The DNA here is from genome assembly GCF_028827895.1 of Penicillium longicatenatum. Classification (NCBI taxonomy): domain Eukaryota; kingdom Fungi; phylum Ascomycota; class Eurotiomycetes; order Eurotiales; family Aspergillaceae; genus Penicillium; species Penicillium longicatenatum. The sequence continues at coordinate 808,382 of NW_026643120.1, read as the reverse complement.
TCTGGGGGCATTGATCTTTAGTTGGAGCACAAGGCTGTCGCTACCCACCCTTTTTATTAGAAATGATTAGAAATCCCGAGCTTTTTTCCCCCCGAAATTTGCAGAAGGCTCGGCAATACGACTCAGGTTGATGTTCAATCTGCCCCGTTTGACCACAAAGTTGATGTTGCTCAACGACCTTCGATCCCCATCTCCCCAAATTGGGGTCCCCGGAGGGTTGACAGGGGGAATCTGGCAGCTTACCGCACTGGGATTTATTGATTCGTAATCAGAAAAGCACTGATCGTGCAATTGGCCTAAACAATGCCGCCACAGACGGTTGCCCCACCCTCAGGAACTGGTCAAAGGACGCTTTCTACTGGATTCGAATTTCAATTGACCACCAGTTTCCCTCGAGTGGTGGGCCGTTCATGATCGCCTAAGAACCGGTGGCTCAATCCTACGCAGCCTAGTGGGGATCTAGACCGGCACTTTGCCCAAGAAAACGCCATCTTTCAGCACAGAGAGCAGGAAAGCCTTGTTATTGAAGAGCACGCTTTTTCTAGCGGCCAGATATTGGTAGATTGACATGTCTCCTCTAAAGAATTAGGATCCCTGCTACGTACTTTACTAAGTTCAATGTCCGTTGTGAGGCTGCTACTGAGCATTGAAGGTTACACTCGTCATATGTAGTAGCTCCATCATCGATCGATCGATCGGTGTGGATCTTGAATACAATTGAATCATCATAAACGAACGGCTGTCTCAAATTCTGTCATGTCAAATATAAATGTAGATCTTTGTCTACTCTAACCTTGAGGTCATTGTCATTCCGAGATACAATCCTATTTCGAGCAATAATGTACCCAACTCTCTCAGATGCTGTTTGTTTAATACGATGCTGTTCCCTAAAATGAAGCCAAAACCATGACACCGAACCTGAGACACTTTGAATGGGTATCCCTTTGGAAGACCAAATGATATCGCCTATTTGGTGAGGTATCGGAAGGCAAGGACGGAAACAGTCAGTGATGATCCCAGAAATGAAGTGCGACCGGGTCTAAGTTCGGGAGGAGATTAATATTAGTAATTCAACTCAGAGCTGACACTGATCTCATGCTCGTAGGTAGGTTTTGCACTGTCTCATCAAATACGTTTTTCTCCTTCTCATAGGTATCTATCAATCTGACTTTAAGAGATCGAAGCGCCAATGCAAGCGCCGATAGCCTGGAAATCTGCATCTACGCTGCTCTATCACCAACAATTAAATGGGGAGTGTAGTGTTGGTGATAGATAGTGTAAAGCATGCTTAATTTTTTTATCCAAGCAAGTGACATGCGGGCCTTGGAACCAACGGCGCTTCGACGGACCAAATCAGCGAAAGAAAGAAAGAAAAAAAAAAATAAAAAAGGACAAAATGTTGAGACGCTTTTTTGATAGCTTCAATCATTCTGAGTATCCACACAGTTCTTCCAGTAAGCGGTTCTTTTATTGGCCCACCCGTAGCCCGGCCTGAGCCCATCAACTAGTGCATCCTATCACCGGGAGAGTCCCTCTTTCGGGTGTGATTTTGATGCTAGCGACGATCCGGAGAAAGGCACGTAATGATTGCCCACTAGGTGAATCCATGACGATTTATTTAAGTAATTTAATTCCTTCCCAGATATATCTTTGCTATCGAAGTCGTGACCCTTGAATTCCAAACAAATTATCCAGTTTTGTCCGAACGTCCTTCGTTTTGCTGGTGCCCTACCCCCTACTCTACCCCCGACGATAAGGTCTGCCCCACCGAAGTGCGAAGCCAACGAAAAGAGCCCAGAATTCCAAGAGCCTCAAAAAGCGTGGACCACTTGATGCAAGGTTCGCTGCCCCCGTGACCAGTGCAAAGCATTCATGGTCACTGACAACCCTCCTTCAAGCGGATTATTTGGGCAAAAGACAGACCTTTTCTGCATAACTCCGGTCTTATTCTGGCAGCCTCGCATCCACGAAAGGTCATGAGCAGCAGTAGCAAGAAAGGTGGATCGGGCAAAAAGCGGGAGTCCCACCCAGGACCTAGAAATGTCTCTTCTATGTCTGCCGAAAAACTTGAGCGGAAACGCGCGCACGACCGGGAGGCACAACGATCTATTCGCCAACGGACAAAAGAGACTATGGAACAACTCGAAAATGAAGTCACGAGCTTGCGGAGCCAAGTGGCTGATATGCAGCCGCGGTACGATGAAGTACTGCAGCACAACATGGCTCTAGAAGAGGAAATACGCGGGCTGAAACGACAATTGGCAGCGTTCACGGGGGGACCTCGACGTAGCATCCCAGTCATTAGTCAACATTTCAATGCCTTTCCAGATCATTGTGCAATACAAGAGGTAACAGGAGCACGTGGAAATGCGGCATCCAGCGTCCCATCAACAAATACAGTACACTCTCAGTTCTCCGACCTGCCTCATGCATCAGGTGTGCCCCTGATACCCAATACCGACCAAGTTTATTCGCTTCATCCGAGCGAATGGCCAGCGTCTACCAGCACACGATCACGTTCTCTCGACTGTTCTGATCAAGAATCTTCAACTCGCATGGAGCCTTACGGGATTGACGGGCAGCTACATCAAGGTTCACGCCTAGCACCACCATCTCTCTCTGTTGTCGTTCCTCAGATCAGCTTTGGCGGTCCGAACAGTGCACCCAATCCCCAACAACCGGAGCCTCCTTATTCCCATGTATCGTATCAGCGATCCATGTCCATATCAATACCCAGCTCTGCCCAGACTCCTTCTGTTCAGCCTACTCAATCTTACCATTCAGTACCACCATTTCAGGATTCTTTGGCTCATAATTCACATGAGGATCAGATATACAGTTACCATCCGTGGGTTACAAAGTCATGATAGCATCGACCAGATAAGGATATCAACGCTGAGAGCAGTTGGGGAGCATTTCCACATGAAGACAATCAAATTTCGGGGAAGGGACCACGAGTTAAATGACCTTGTGCTCTTCCCTGCGGCTCAAATCTATGGGGGCCTCCGCATGTACATTTTGGCTGTGTAAACTGATAATGACATAATATGGAAGCCCAGTCGGCGGTTTGCGAGCCCGAACTATGTGCACGAAACACATGTATAAATAATCAGGGTTTAGGAGCTCTTTATTGTCAATCGAACTACGGACCGTCGGTCCTGGTCAATTTACTAATGGACCAAACAGTCGGGCCGAAAATAGATCCGACTCATGTGGTATCATCTGCACGGGGCTAAATTCACCACTATCTCTTCCCATGGAGGACTCTCTGTGTCAGTGCTATCTGTTTTGAGGAACCATTGTTTCATTAGATTAATGTTCAATACTCAGTAAATTTCACATTCCAGGAACGATATTTCCCTCAAACATAGTGTGTTTTTAAGAATCGCCTTTCTGTCTTACAAGATCGTAATGTCAAGTCAAAAAGGGGCTTCTCCCTCGCCATTCTACTTCCTTAAGTGCACCACCCAAGCCAATCAATAACGACTTTTTCCATCGGGGTACAGCGTCTTTAGTGAGCTGAATTCTCAAGGCTATGTGACCTCAAAGTGGAGCCGCTCTCATATTGATGGACAAAATATGCATCAAAAACGGGCCCCGCGTTCATGTATCCGCAGCATCAACAATGCAATCCACATCGCACCATACATCTCAGTGTTACAAATGTTGCGTGACATAATGCTGGACCACTAACAAAAGACCATGGGGGAGTTGCAGAGGAAAGGAAACCAGTTCTTGCTGGAGGAGGCTGGGTTTTATGCGCAATGTTATTGGGCGCGCTTAGGCGGGGGCGGCTGAGTACTTCAGCCTCTCCAAAACGTGTGCCTTGAACCTCAATATTATAACCGTGGTTTGCCCTCGCAATAGCAATCGTGCCATAAATCGAAGCGATGTCTGGAGTTTCATGCTGTGGTATATGGCACCGAGATCGTCGTACGAAGAGTCCTGGGCAATCCAAGCCGGCCTTAGCAACCCAAGTGTCCGGTGCGGGCCGCTCCATCGGTACCAAGTTTCACACTGTGGACCCTCTATTCTGTCGGTCTGTCACTAAATTTGATATTTGCTAGTCGACAACGAAGTTACACCTCCAATCAGAATATTGGTCGCACCTGCAGGCGATAATAAGACGTCTGTGGCACTCCCCGGCTGACAAGCTTCCCATGTTGCTCCTCAGGCCCAACTCCCGCACGAATGCCAAATCGAGAAATGCCGTGAACCATCGAGCCTGTTGAGTCCGTATGCCGAAAATCACGATCTGTGGGCTGAAGCTTTAAGGTCCTTGAAGGATGAAGAAAAGCACATTGTGGCAACGGTCGTGGGTGACCTGCATCTCGACAATGCTAATAGGAAAGGCTTAGCAGCGGACATCCAAAAGAAATTAGATGAGGCATACCCACATCGAGACAGAACGTCATCCATTGAAAAGCTTTTGTTGGTATTAAACAGGTTTGTTTCTGTTGGAGATGTCGCTGTTAGCTTTGACCCTGTTCATGCTGCCCTGCCATGGGCTGCCCTTCGATCTGTTCTTGTGGTAAGGAGCCCATCCGTGCGATTGTGTTTTACCTAGGATAACAAGAACCAAATAACCCATTTGTTTTGGTAATACAGCTAACGTCTTCAGATTTTGACCGCAAAACACGAGTTGAATGGAATTATCCTCGCTGGAATGGCCGAGGTCACTTGGCTCCTCGTCCGGTGTGACACATATCAGCAATTGTACATGTCTCCAGATCCTACTCTTCGCCCACCCGAAACCGTGTTGAGAGATTTGAGATCATTCATAGTTCAAGTTTATGCAGAATCACAGTCATTTCTTGCATTCATGATAAGGCGTCCGCAGAGCAAAATCATGATAGATGCTGCATTCAAGCTTGAACCAACGCGAAACCATGTTGAAAGGTTGGTAGCAATTGGAAAGCAACTAGAGCGGGCTGCATTTGACTGTGAAAGATACTGTGATCTTTCCAGTCGATCTGGTCTCAGAGACCTTTGCGAACTTGTGGCAGAGTTCCCAGTCATCCAGCAAAAGGTGTAAGTGGCGCAAACTCTCGTAAGAAAGCTAATCGCTAATGCTTGCCAAAGAGAATTAATCCTGGAACGAATGAACGCTAGAGATGAGCGCGAGATTTTAGACTGGATCTCGCCAATACCATACGGGAAGCATCACATCTCAGTGAAGGAGGCTCGAACTCCTGGCACTTGTTAGTGGCTGCTACAAAGCGAGAAATTTTATGAATGGTGGAATGCCAATTCATCGGCAGTTTTGTGGCTCCAAGGCTCGAGTAAGTGCTTTAATATTGTCATTACCATTCTCTACGACGCTGACCTGTTCAGTTGGAACTGGGAAAACATTTATCACCTCCAAGGCCATTGACCATACTTTGAATGGACTTAAAAGCCAATGGGACCATGTGGGCTTCGCATATTTCTACTGCAATCGGAACGAGGATTCTCGAAAAGATCCACTCTGCGTGCTTCAGAGCTACGTTCGTCAACTCTCAACTGCTGTTGGAGCTCCGGGATATATGCGGAAAAGCCTTCAAGTCGCTAGCGAAGAAGCGAGACGTCGAGCATCACACTTTGGCGTTGAAGAATGTAAGACCCAGCTGCTAGAGTCGATAAGCGGGTATTCCCAGACGATTCTCATTCTTGATGCCCTCGATGAATGCGACCCCATATCTCGTTGCAAGCTCATTGAAGCGATATGTGACTTGGTATCTAAATCTGATCGGCCAATCAAGGTCTTCATCTCAAGTCGGCCTGACAGCGATATCAAGCATGCACTCAGAAGTTGGCCTTACATTGAGGTCCTTGCGATGGATAATGAACGTGACATCGAAAGATTTGTGAGTGAGGAAATAGACAGGCCTAGGCAAGGGGAGTTGATATCTCTGCCCTTACGGAGGCAAATCGTCAAAGCTCTCCTGGATGGCAGTAAGGGAATGTACGTCTTATCTGGGTTAGAAAGACTCATAGGATGTGCTAACATAAGACAGGTTCCAGTAGGCTTATCTACAGATAGAGCAGATACTCGAATTGCCAACTGAAGCAGACATCCGAAATAAGCTCGGCAAACTTCCGCTTGGACTTAAAGATGCGTACGATGAGATTTACGAAAAAGCTACTAAGTCCCCTCACGCAAAGATTCTCGTCGATCGCGCGTGTAAGTGGGTGATGAGTTCCTTCAAACCTTTCACCAGCTCTGAGCTTTTGTCTGCAATTAGCGTTGATTCTGCCCATGTCATCACCGATTTTGAAAACAAAACCGACGAGTTAGGATTACAGGCTCTATTCAGCAATCTGCTTGTCTTAGACTCTGAAAGAAGGGTTTGGAGATTCACGCATCTGTCAGTGGTTGAATATTTTGAAGTCAACCATTGGGGCCTCCGGGAGGCTCACTCGAATGCTGCCAAAGTTTGTTTTAGGCTTCTGATTGATATGTATGACAGCCCGGTCTACGAAATGTCTATGAAGGGCTTAGGCGACAGGCCCAAAGCAGAAGCACAAAACGCGACTGAACAGATCGGTCCGTTCCAGAAATATGTGGTACAACACTGGGTGATCAATGTCAGGACCTACGAGGAACAGATAGCCAAAGAAGAACAAGAAGGGGACGTTTCATTAATAGACCTTTTGAAATGTTTTTTTGGCTCCCCCTTTGAGAGTAGTGTTCAATACCGCGCTTGGTACCGTCGCCTTGACGCCCGCGAAAGCATAGACTCGAGTCTGTTGAGAGGTATTGACAAGGAAGAAATATCTCCAGAAGAGGTTACCATTTGCGTGATGTGCAGATTTTCTCTTTTCATTCTCCTGCGTGACTGGTGGAACAATATAGGAACCACAGTCACACAAACTAACGGGTGGGGTGACAGTCTCTTGACTATGGCCGCTGCGGCAGGCTCCAAGTCTATCTGTGAGATACTTACGAAGCATGGAGTAAAGATAAACCTATTATCACCATGTGGAAGATATGGGAGCGCCCTCGCTGCTGCCGCTTTTTTGGGACGAACGGAGATTGTTAAGTTTCTCGTTGGGAAAGGGGCCGAGCCGAATCTTATATTGTCTGGTGGGGTTTTAGGCAGTGCCCTCGTTGCTGCTTCTGTTTTGGGACGTATAGAGATCGTTCAGTTCCTCGTCGAGAAAGGGGCGGAGCCAAACCTTGAGTTGCCGACTGGGATCTACGGGAGCGCTCTTGCTGCGGCCGCATCTAGAGGGCATGTAGAAGTCGTTCAGTTCCTCGTCGAGAATTTTATTGTCTGTTGGGGTTTTTGGCAGTGCCCTCGCTGCTGCTTCTTTCTTGGGACGTATAGAGATTGTTCAGTTCCTCGTCGAGAAAGGGGCGGAGCCAAATCTTGAATTGTCGATTTGGAACTACGAGAGCGCTCTTGCTGCGGCCGCATCTGAAGGGCATGTAGAAGTCGTTCAATTCCTCGTCGAGAAGGGGGCGAAGCCGAATTTCAGATTGCCGAACGGCAACTATGGAAGCGCTCTTGCTGTTGCCTCTTCCGGAGGATATTACAGGGGTTGTTGAGTTCCTTGTCGAGAAAGGTGCTGATCCAAACCTTTAATTGTCGAATGGGAACCACTGGAGCGCTCTTGCCGTTGCCTAAAGGCCATATAGATGTGGTCAAGATCCTCCTTCAGAAGAGGTTTCATGTTAGCATTGGAGATGACGAGAGACCATTGCCCATTGGAAATTTTGCCTTTAATGGAGACAATCATTTGGTCGGCGTCTCTCTTCAGACCATAAGGGTTGCTTCCAACCCCCCAGAGCCCATGGGCCGCACGCCACTTCACCTCGCCGCAGTTAGCGGGCAGTCTCAAATTGTTGAGCTACTTCTCACTCATGGTGCCTCGCCGGGTGCCAAAGATCACTATGGGTCAACTGCAATATTCGCTGCTGTTGCAAACGGACACGAGGACGTGGTACAGTGCTTACTAGGATTTCAAGATGCCATTGATTTTGAAGACCTTTTCGGTCGAAGTCTTTTTTGGTGGGCGAAGAAGAAGAGTGGTAGCATCAACATTGTTCGGCTCTTATTGGAATATTCGCAGAAAAATGGCATCTTAATATCCAAGGCAGATCTCGATCTTGAATGTGATTTGGTTCCCAGGGGGGGGAACGGCGTGGTGCGACGTGTGTACTCAGGATATTTCCGACGAGAGCTTGGCTACATATGTGCGGCTTGTGTTGACTTCGATGTTTGTGTTGAGTGTTATGAAGTGGGTGGTCGATGTTTGTACCATCCTGATGAGCTTGCGTTCAAAGAACCGAGGGGCTGAACATAAAGATTTAACAAGTGGACGCTTCACGTATATCTTAAAAACATTCAAACTTCACTTTTTTTTTGATTGCAACCTTGGGGAAATGCCGAAAATCAGTCTAAATGACGGACTGATGAACGTATTTGGGAGGTTTGTGCCTGAGCTCAGTCACCAAGGAGACTCGATCTTCGTTGCAGAAGGTCACTTGAGCCTGAGCTTTACCAATAAGAGTGACAAAATTTAAACTCAAATTGTAAAAAATAGTCTTGCTTCACATGATCTAACTTTAGTCTCACATGAGGTGACAGCTGCTTGGTACTTGGCTAGAAGCTTCTTCCAAGCTTTCTCCTCCTAACAGCTGACATCTTCGCTTATTCTGAGACAAATCTACTAAAGAATCGCTCAGAAATATCCAGCGTTGCTCTCATTGTTCATCTGAATCATGTCCGGTCCCCGGGACAACTTTTCCAAACATGCCCAGGCCTTCAAGGGAAGGCAACCCTCCGAAACGGCTATGATAGTTTTGAGTAAGATGGAATCCATTATCAACCAGTCTTGGCGCGATCTCCGAGCGCAATACCATTCTCTCTTCGTGCATATAGCAAGGATGAGGTACAAGGAACATGAACTCTTCAGCTTCCTTCACGCCGTCAAGCAACATGAAAATGAGCTTTTCAAATGGACCCCAGAGATGAGGATCTTTGCACAAGATGTCGCTTTTTATTTCTTGGATTTGAACGACCTTGAGAAGCAGATCACGGAAATTCCAGGGCCGTTCAAGCAAGGTTTAGTCCAGCTTTTGTTCCTGTTGCGAGCGACTTGATATGATTTCCAACTGCTGCTCTTGCCACTTTCTAGTATTTTTGACTTTTTTATTTTGAAATGGCATTCGGAGGTCGAGAGCGCGAACTTTTATGACCTATCATCCAGTGAGTCTTGTTTCCTCTTCCCTCTTCTCTTTCTTTCTTCTCTTTTTTGCCTTTCTCGGTTTCCCGAGGCTTCTTCCGAGGCTTATCCTCATGACCAAACCTCTCCTACACCCACATGTATATATAAATACATATATACATGTATATTATCAACGGGTTTGACTGGATTCAGCCGCTTCTCGCAAAATGAACATCTCCTGCCCTATCATGTAGCACCATCTCTGTCAGACTCCTCAAGTCACATATACCTTCATTTGAAGAGAGTAAGAAAAATTCAATGTCAAACTGGCAGCTTGATCGAAAAATCCCCTCCAAGCTTCAACCAAATTGACTGTAGCACATCTGAATAGGCTTGGATGGGAGACAAAAGTCGCCCCGACGCGATTCAGGTTCTTGATAAAGTCATCATCATAGATAGTTTATGGTGAGGGCCTCATGACTTGGTAGTTTGTGAGCAAACCTTGATGCAATATTCCATTGTGTATAGGGTAAGAATCATTTTCGTCCGGAATACAATGGGGACCGTAAGTATTTCCCCAAGTGCGGGTCCGGTAGGGTCAACCCAATAACCAATTTTTGGGAAGGCACATACCACTCAGTATTGAGAGGGCTCGCTTCTAAAAAGACTGATTGTAGTCCATGGTTATAGAGGAGTATTTTGAGAAGATGATTCGAAGGTTCATGTAGCTTTGGTGACGATAGAGCGGTTTGAAAGTTTGTGTAAATATGGAGGACCCGCCGAGGTATTCACTGAGCTTAAACCCTTCAACATTTTGCATGTTATTATTCAAGAGCTTCTTAGATTTTGTCTAAGGCTTATCTATAGAAGATGGCATTATATTATTTAATAGAACCTTCAGGGGTATGTAGCAGAATTTTGGTGAGTAATACTATACGTGAAAATTGATGTGATTGTATAAAAGGTGACGAGAAATTACTAGTGGTTAGAAAGCTTAAGGTGGATTTTTTTTTCAAAATTAAGAGACAGTTTTGTGCGCTAAATGGGTATTAATAATATGCGTAATTATATAGAATTCCAGTAAGATATGATGGTGTGCTGAACTGTTTAGTGAATACTGTACATATTGTTGATGGGGTAGGCCCGAAGACTGATTTGGGGAAATACTTTTGACTAGGTACATTATTAAGTATCATCAAGTTAGGCATTGATAGTCCACAAAATACCCCCAGCAAAAGACATTATGCATATCCCATCAATCTATAACGTAGTGATAAGGGATTCATGACTAAAGCTAGATAACATAAGTTGTTGGATTGAAATGCCGATATACGAGAGTTCTGAGAATACGAGATGTGCGGGGATGTGCCGGAAATAGACTGAGCTGAACGTGACTTCAAACCCCATGTAAGGCTTTCCAAGTCTCGCATCAGTTTGAGGATTGCAATCGTTCATCCTAAGTTACAGTAATAAACGTTATCCCCATTCCAATATCTACACAACCAATACTACAGAACAATATGCCTCCGCTTTCAATTCGCGTTTCAGGCCAGGCGACCATCACTCGCCGCCCAGAACGAGCCGTCCTCAGAGTCACGATCAACGCAAGTGGTGATGATAAAGACAGCGTCTCCACCGAGGGAACCCGTCTATTCAATGAAGTGGACGCGCTTTTCCAGGAACTGTCGCCTAAGACCAGGTATGGCACGGCCACCACCGATGCACCGGTAACGGAATTCTCATCTACGATACTCCATATCTGGGCCCATGACGATGCTATACATGGGGGCAAACATGCTACTCGTGCATTTTATGCAACCTCTATATCCCATGCGACATTCCGCGATTTTGCCAAACTGGGTGAGATTGCCAAGAAGCTGGACGCATATCCCAGCATCGAGGTCGAGTCGATCGAATGGCGCTTGACGGAAAGTACTGAGAAGGCGTTGGAATACGATGCTCGAAAGCAGGCAATGCAGAACGCTATCCTCAAGGCCGAGGAATACGCCGAAGTGATCGGGCGGAAGGTAGTCGCTGTAGAAATTGACGATACGGTCCAGTCCCAGCTGGACCACAACAGATATTTGCGACCGGTGCACATGGAATACTATGATCGAGAACGAGAACTATACCCGGGATGGACCCTTAAGGCGGGCGTCGGTGGCATTGATCCGACACCACGAGACATTCGACTGATAAGCTCTCAAGTTTCCGTTAGGTTCGAGGCAGTGGACTGATGGCGGTCAATACTGTTTCCTCGTGGCTTCATGGTCAGGTATTTATGTGACGTCTCTTTCATTTTGGAAATAATGGTTTTTGACACGAAGGTTCTAATCAAATCCCTCCAAACCCGAGCAGTGGCTCATCCGCTTGGTCTACCTCAAAGTCAAATCGAACGAGATCTTCTTTGTATGGGATGAAAAATTTTCTTGTTACTCTACAAGCCAGTGTTAGTAATGCTGTCTGCGGTACAAATTTCGGTTTCTTACCTTTCATGTTCACTGCTCGCTTGATATGCATCCAGCGCAGCGCGGTCTTCATGGTAGCTCACGAGAGCGTACTGGAAGCCTTTGCTTTTGTCGGCCGGTTCGGTGATTGAGGGCCCTCCAACAATGAGCCGTTGACTTTTGACGCAGGATAATGATCTGAGGGTTTTAATCTCTGAAAGGAATTCATCTCTAATCTCCTTTGGCACTTCCGCCCGAAACTTGAACAGTACTATGCTTGATTAGTTTGACTCATGGAACTCGGTAGGCCAAGCTCTTACCAATATGAGTAATGGTCATTTTCTCGTAGTAATTTGAGATTGTAGATCAAGAGAGGTTATGGATCAGTGTTCTTAAATAGTCGATCGTTTAACGGAAGCCATCCGTCTATGAGCGGGAGTATCCCGGAATGGAACTAACCCATGCCGGATATTAGTGTTTGGGATCTATTCTCGAAATTTGAGCGATGAAAAGGAGATGCGAAATAGCCCGGCGCAAAGGCGTGGACACTATCTGTAACTAAGCAAGCAAAATTTTCCACTTCTCCACTTCACTCTTTTACCTGTCTCCTCGCTCCTCATATCTATACCTTACGATACCTGCATATCACTATAGAAGGCCTGGGTTCTCATGTGGCATATTTCTGTATCATCAAACAACGTATTCACAAGCGGACATCTTGCAATGGTTGAGATCATCACTTGCATTGGCGATATAGATGTGAAGGACTTTCAGTCATGAGGACGCGCTGAGCGCCGCTGCGCTTCTGGCCGATGTTTGAGAATGTGTAGTAGCATGAGCCCATGGACCGCAGCAATTGACCTAATGAGTAAGTAGCCACTACGGGAAAAATCATACACGCAACACTAATCATGGTACTAGGTATTCCATTTGTAGTATAATTATACAAAACGTCCAATCTATGAGATCTATGAGAGGGCTTGGCAGTGTAGGTTAGTCATCTGACGGATGACTGCCGTGGCGGAAGCGATCCGAACATCCATCGCACTTCTCGCTTCTTGGAAATTGTCTGAATTATGACTGAAAATACTTCAAAAATACCAGTCAATAGTGCTATTTGTCATGAATTCTCCGCGCCGAAGTCGAAACCGTGCGGCATGTCGGCGTTGTCAAAGACGAAAGATTCGGTGCAACGGTGATCGACCCCAGTGCTCAGCATGCAAGAAGGCAAATGTGGCCTGTGTTAATGACGAGAAACAACAGGTGAACCGCACGTAAGCTTATATTGAATCACAACAGCTTGTACTATACTGACCTCCCTAGTTATATTGCAAACCTGCAAAGGCGAGTGGAATGGCTTGAGTCATTGGTCAAAGAGCAGACCGATGTATGCCTAGAAGATGGACCTCCCCTGGTCCAAGATGAAATGCACCAAACACACTCCCAAGGGAACTACATTGAATCGGCTCTTTCATTGCAACAGGAGCATTCTGCCAGGATATCTGCGGACTCTCACCCACCTGAGCAGTCAAGACAAGCGCATGAAATCGGGTTGGTATCCCTTTCCGCTGGTGGTGAGCCGAGATACATCGGTCCTTCGAGTGGATATTTTCTAGCAAATCTCGTTTTCTCAAGTACGGGACGGCGAAACAAGCCTTCAAAGGGCCACAGTACTGGCAATGAGCCATTATCACTATCAAGTGAGCTCTTTGACAGCCCCACGTCACTACCGACTCGCAAAGAAGATGCGATCGAATTGTCCGCCAAATACTTCTCTTTTATACACGTCATGTACCCATTCCTCCACGAACCTTCTCACATGCAGCGGGTAGAGAAGATGTATTCCACAGAAGGGACTTTCGACCCGATAGCCGCCTTTCATGTCAATATGGTACTGGCTATCGCGGCCTCGGACCTTTCCCGACGTTTTCGTATTCGACTGCCTGCCGAGGGTTACTACACTGCAGCTACACAGTACTTCGAAAAGGCCTGTGCAGAAGGGTCTCTCGATGGTCTTCAGAGTTTACTTCTTCTCATGGTTTATGCACTGCATAATCCTTCGTGCGGAGTGAACATCTGGAGTCTGAATTACCAGTGCCTGGGCGCGCTTATTGATTTAGGCCTACAGCGCGATGTACGTACATCGTCCGCGTTTCAAATTTCATTTTTACAGCAAGAAATGAGAACCCGGATCTTCTGGGTAGTTTACATTTTTGATCGCACGTTGGGTACCATGATGGGCCGACCGATTGGAGTTCGTGACGAGGCATGCGAGTTGCGAGTGGGTGAACTTGTGGACTATGGTCATAAATACTTATACTAATAATTATACAGCTCCCATCAGATATCTCCGATAAAGACCTTGCCCAGTCCGCAGCCGAGGAAACCGCTCTGGGGACGCCATCTCATATGACATACTCTATTCATCTATTCCAATTATCACGCATCAATTCCGAAATCAAATATGTCATGCATAGTATCTGCAGGGACGCTCCTACCTACGCCTACCCTCCTGTCACCAACATTCATGAGTGGCAGAGAGAAATGATTAATCGTCTTCAAGCATGGCTATCTGACATTCCTCGGGTCGCGGGCATGGAGTCAATCGCGAGAATCTGTGAGACAAAGTATCACGAAATGATGATCCTTCTCCTACGGCCCAGTCCCGGAATACCTGAGCCCTCGGAAGAGCTACTTTCCCTTTGTTTCCAACACGCCGTAGATCTCCTCCGTGGCTTCGGTGAGCTCTACCGGCAAGAGGCGCTCTTGTACAGTCGACTCATTGTCCACTCAATCTTCTTGGGTACCATTATAATGCTTCATTGCCTCTGTAGGCTCCCACGGATATCTTCTCAGGTGCAGATTGATGATGTGGTCGCGGATACATGCACCAGCATGAATATACTCAGCAGCATTGGGGAATACTGGACGGAAGCCAAGCGGGCAAGGGATTGCATTCAGGAATTATCAAATGCTACGATCCAGCGCTTGATCAAGAATCGTGAATTGGAGAGTACCACGAATGCAAGGAAAACAGACGATAGTTCCATACCTACGAGTGGTAGGAATACTCGGAGTCAAAACACGAACGACACAGTAGATGCCTTGGACACGGTGGATTCGGCTATTGATCTTGCTCCAACTATGAACTCAATAGATGACTTCAATCTCAACCTTGACTCAACGAGTTGGTTGGATGATTCGACGTCTGGTGGGTTTATGGATTTTACGGGTGTTCCAGATTTCGATAGCTTGATGTGGCAAGTTTTCAACAGCACATAGAGGAGCATTGATGACTTGCCGTGAAGGACTATGTCTTCATGGTTATTTGGTCAATAATTATCATAATCTTGGAAAGAAAGTGCCTTCAAGTAGATTGATGTATCGCATTCTAGTAAACATCCTTAATCTCGGGGTTTGATCGGACAAGATTACTATTCTTGACAGTGGATCTCGGGAGCCACATATCCCGAGGGATTCGTCATGCTTTAATATTGCCGAGTAGTTACCTCAATTACCTGAAATTTAGGGGCTCATAGTTTCATTCTTATTTGCAATTCAAGTCAGTTCAAACATTGAACAACATGCTGTCCTCAATCATTTCTCTCCTCTTCGCCGCGACCGCGTTGGCACAAACACCAGCAGGAAGCTACGCCCACACTAAGCATAACCTCGGGGCAGCCTATCAGAATGCGACAATCACCCCTGGAGCTTGGATCAGCCCTGATGGTAAAGGCATACTACACCCAAGTCACACAATGGCCAAGTAATAATGTGGCAAATAGACGTAAGCGACCAACCTGCCATCTGGCCTTCTAGCATGAAAATGCGCAAGGATACCAAGTACATGCTCATCATGCTGGATCTGAACATCCCTGACTCCGACGTCACCACCGCTGCTTACTATGACACATTGGTTCCCGGTGTCGCTGTGAACACTACTACACGTGTACACTGGTGGGGTGGCAACTATACAATTGACGATGGCAAATTCGTCAACTCGAGTGATAGTCTTGCGCCATACACCGCACCTCGTCCCAGGGATAGTACCAACCACACTTATACTTTGTATTTGTTTGATCAGCCTGCTGGGTATATCCCTTCTCAGGCTGCGTTGGATGGTACTTATTACTCTGAGACCACCAGTGCGCGTTTTAACTTTAGTTTGACTCCGATTTTGGAAGCGGTTGGGGAGCCTGTTGCTGCAACTTACTTCCTGAGTAACGAAGTCTAGGTTGATGACACTTCGGAAGAAAGGCATAGAGGCTTTGAATGTTGATCTCGGTTTCTAGTGTCGAAATACTGCATAGGACTTCACGCTTATCCCAAAATTTGTGCTCGAGGTGCATGATACCGAGGTTATACATTTCCATATCGAGATAGCCCAAATCGGGCTAAAGCTAGCGATGTAACCTATCATGCAAGCTGTGCTACTTTTGGAATAAATGACGAACTAAAAGGTTTCATTGGTAGATTGAAGCGATTTGAACCTGTAGGAGGGTCACACAAAAAGCAACGCAGACAACAATATCTAATTGGTCCATGTCAAAGCGAGTTTATCCGAACATCTTAAAATCCAACGAAAACAACACGGTTCTTCGACTCTCAAAGCTCAGCTATTCACTATTTACCAAAAAGCAGCTATATCGCATCCAAAATAGCAAAGAGACAGACCAAACACAAGATCAACTAGCAACGAATCCCTAACCTTACAATTATCATGGAATCACAGATTCTGACAGACCTGGAGAACCGCTAAGATGAGATCCAGCGTAAACCAACTAAGTATCACTCCTTAAGTGGCAGTCTTTCCATGAATCGCCGAAATCATGTCAGGGATTGTCTGCGGAGCATCGTGTTTATCTATGTAAATCTCCACAAGACGCAAGGGCTCAGGCTGCGCCTCGTCAAAGTTCCCAGCCGGCCCAAACTGGTCATCCGTGAGAAGTGCTTCCAACTCATCCCTCGTGCGAACACTGTACGTCCTGACGGAATCAGGCTTAGGAGTAAACACCTGAGGAAGAAGTTTGTAGTCCCAAGGCTGGACGTCATTGTAGCTCTTCTCCCAACCATTGATAAAGCGCTCAATAGTGTAACCATCGTTGCAAATGACAAAGATAATCACACCCAGTTCTTGGCGAACTAAAGTGCTGATCTCCTGTGCTGTCATTTGCAGGCTGCCGTCGCCGGTGAAGAGGATCGTGCGTCGCTTCTTCTTTGTCTCGGACTCCTCGAGCTGTTCGCGCGCTGCAATTGCCGCTCCGACTGTTGCTCCGAGCGCAAATCCGATTGAGCACCATAGAAGCTGGAACAGTGATTGTGCTCCTCGCGGGTGATGGCACCATACTCCACCGAGGGCTGATGTTCCGATGTCCATCGCAACAATATCGTCTTCTTCAAGCCAGGAGCTGATGCGCTGCCACATCCATTCTTGGGATAGTTCAATGCTGCCTGCGCTCGTGTCGATTTTCTTGCTGGGAATGGCTTGGTCGGCCTCATCCAGGGAGATTTTGGGGGCTTTGGTGCCTACTGAGCTTGCTGGAGATGATAATGGACTGCTAGAATAGGAGTTCGATGCGGTGTTTGATGTAGAGGCACAAATCGCATCGGAGAGTTTTCCAAAAACATTTTTCATTGAAAGGCCAGAGTAAGTCTCTTCTACCATTTTCACGGTATCCCGATGAAATACAATCGTGTCAACATCGGGTATGTCACTCTTGAAGGCCCCGGTATTCAGGTCTGATGGACGGGGCCCGATGAGAAGAATCAAATCGCTTGACTGTATTGCCTCTCGCACACCTGGGTTGGAGACGTCACCTGCGTAGATTCCACGGAAATTGGGCAGGCTCTCGTTGATTATGCCCTTTGCCATCGGGAAAGCAAAGCACGGTAGATTAGACTTCTCGACAAAGCTTCTGGTAACGTGTAGACCCTCATATCTACCAGCAAGGCTGTCGACAATGACGACTGGGTTCTGGGCCTTGAACAAGCGCTCACGTATAGTCTTCACGACATGCTCTTCCGTCGCCGTTGTGCTGGTTGACGGAGGGCGCAGCAGCAAAGGCTTTTCCAGTGGGGATGAATCGATTTCAGCCTTCACCAAATCCATGGGGAGTCCAATGTATACAGGCTTGCTGGAGCGGTAGCATTCAACGATTGTATCATCGATCATCTTGGTCGCTTCTAGAGGGTCTTTCAACTGAATAGCAGCAGCGGAAATCCGTTCACTCATTTTCATGAATGACTCAAAATCTCCATCTGCCAGGGTGTGATGGAAAGGTAGCTCCTTTTCCTGGATGGTGGTTGACGGGAATCCCACAATATGGATGATGGGAACGAGCTCGGCAGAGGCTCCTGCAATCGCATTTAAGGCAGAGAGCTCGCCAACTCCAAGGGTGGTGACGATGACTGACATGCCTCTGATGCGTGCATATCCATCGGCAGCATATCCTTGAGTGGTGTTAGGTCTTCTTTCAGCTCACATTCATTGTCTTTATTAACGTACCAGCATTGAGTTCGTTAACGTTGCCAACCCAGTGCAGGCCGCACTCTTCGATGTAGTCCAGGGCAGTGAGATTAAAATCTCCGGGTACTCCGAATACAGATCTTATGTTGATCTCGTAGATACGACGGAAAAGATACTGCAGAAAGACCCATCAGTCAGTCATCACCGAAAAGAGATCTGGTCCATGGGTAGACAATACCTCTGCAAGGTGCATGTTGAAATTTGGTAGAGAAAGGCTCTAGTCAATGGACTGTTTCAAATCATTGATGATTCTGGGAAGAAGTTACTTGTGAACGATGAGCTGGAGAGGATGCCTGGTCTCGGTCTTTTATACTTTACCTCCAGCATTACCATATAGTTTGTGTCATGGATTTCAATTTTTGCCATTTGGCACAATTCAGTCAGCAATCACTCCATCTACATCTCACTCAGCATGATCTTTGGGAAGCCATCGTCCAAACATGATTTGTACCCGAGTGCAAGCGAGTGTGTTACCCGTTTCGGAGTGGTGCGCATAGATCGGCACGATCAAGCACGAAATCGAACATACTTGCGGACGATCTAGTTTTTCATACCTAATCGATTGCCAGAAAACCTTCCAAAACCGATGCATATTTTGGCTCGGTAATCAGAGCTTTCGCATTCACGTTCGCATTCATCAAAGGCTGCATTTTCTGACATTGGGAGGGTAGGACAACCCCTATGGAAAGGGTATACGTGAGGATGATCACCAGTGTCAGTGATGGCAAACTGTTCATCCGAGGTGTCACCAAGACTACGATGTGGTAGATAAAAACGGATCGAGATCGCGTACAATTAAATGCTGGAAGGGGACTAACTTCCCTGTTCACACATACAATTAGACACGCTCGTTGCCGTACATTTACCAACTCACAATGTCGATTCTCAAGATACACCCACCCGATAAATACCAACATATGCGACACATTATCAAGCAAGAGCTTAGTCTCGACCCACCGCAGGGCCTACTAGCCGAATTTACCGATAGCTTCTACGGTGGCTGCACCCATGTGGAGCGACTTGTCTCTCCCAAGAAGGCTGCAGACATGTTTCGTGAAGCATACATAGATCCAGATAAGGAGGACTGTGGACCAAAGACAGCCACTGGCTCCACACCGCAAACACGGAAATTGTCTCTTTCTGGCTACGAGATTATGGATCATGAAAACGCCTCGTCCATAGGTGAAGGGGAACTTATCACTGCGTTGACTGGCCAGCTTGAGGTCCACGGCCAGGTCTTCTGGACCCAGGGAGTTGGCGAGGGAGTGACGGGTTGTCTGAATGAAGTTCTCCATTCTATCGGTCTAGTAGTCAAGGTACTTGAATATGAAACTGCCGTCACAGAATGCGATGCCGCCATCGAGCTGGATGAAGATGAGTATATATCGGGTGAAGTGGTTGTTACGTATGTGAAATGCTCAGACGTCACGTCGCATACTGCGTGGGGCATCGGTATAGGCGAGAGTGAAGTGGATGCATTCATGAAGGCTTTTCTTCAAGCGGCAGCATCTGTAAGTTCATCCTTGTGGGGGATGGTTTAGCTCTCAGCTTATGGTTCTGCAGTTCATGACGTGATGAAACCTCAAAAGCGGTAAACGAATGTACTTTCGGTATATTGTTTAGTAGATCGAGCTCAACCCCATAAGGAAGAATAGCTTACTTCATTCGTATATCTTTTGAATCACATAGTCTGTGTCCATGAAATCTGGGCTGCGTGTTATCGAGTGGAGCCTCCATAGACGCTAACCCACAACGGGGCGGGCAAGGTAAACATGCTTTCGCCGCAAAGTTTCCTGTATGTGACCTCTCACCATGCCACACCTAAGGCGACAACCTAACTATGATTTGCCGCAAGGGGCCCCGAGTCTCCGCACCCAATTCCAAACCCCTCCTTCGCGACATACCCCAACAAACCCAACCCATCGACTCTACCCGTCCTCTGGTCCCCATGAGATAACTCCGGACCCGTTGCCTGTGATGGCGCCTCCATCGGGATACCCAAATCCTTTCAATATTTTTGGGCGGGGAAGAGCTCAACACCCTCCACCTCCCGAGCCGGTCGACGTCGAGGACGAGTTTGAGGATGCCGACGAGGACTACGATGTCAATGCGGAAGGCATGGAACTGGGCGAATACGACGATGGAATGGCGGGCGAGGAACTAGACCTTGAGGATGATGTTGACGATACCGGCGATATGGACGGTGAGGAGATCGATGAGGAGATCATGGAATCCCAACTTGAAGGGGATGAGGAAATGCACGATCAAGGTACGAGTCGTCTTGGCTCTACTAAGTCCTTCACATGTACTAACCGTGATAGAACGATCCCCATCGCCCGTTCCACCTAACCTCCGCGAGATCTCATCCCTCGCTTCCTGGACCGTCTCGACCTCCAAACCTGGCTGCGGCGTTGCGGCCCTCCGAAACCCCTCTCCTCAGCAATACTGGCAATCAGACGGCCCCCAGCCGCACACATTGACACTACACTTTTTCAAGCTGGTCGCTATTGTTCGCATTCGCGTTTACCTCGACTTCGAGCTCGACGAGAGCTACACACCCACAAAGATGGTGTTCCTGGCCGGCATGGGCGGAAACGACCTCGTCGAGTTCGCAACATGGGAAGGTGATGGACCCTGCGGCTGGGTCGATGTGCGTCTAGAAGGCGTAGGCGGACGAAACGGAGGCTGGGTCCGAGAGAATCTATTCCAAAAAGACCGCGCAGCCAAGAACGCCCGTCGCAAGTCCCAGAAAAACGACGACAGCGAACCATCTGACACGGAAGCGCTGGACGGCGTGGATCCTATCGGTGACGAACTGGATCCCTACTGCGGAAATGTGCTGAAGGCCATGGTGTTACAGGTGCGCGTGATGGAAAACCATCAGAACGGAAAAGATACACATGTTCGTGGGTTCCAGGTTTTCGCCTGTGACGAAAGTCGGAGGCGTGTTGCTGCTGCTCCGTCTGCATCTGCTGATGCTGGGCATCGCAACCATCGCCGATTTAGTGCAAGGCAATCTTTACGTGGAGGATTCACTGGCGAGGCGCATCATGCGCGTATTGCGAGTATGGCTAGTGAGGATCTTGATACTTCTCGACTTGGGGCGGCTTCTGGGTTGGATGAGCCGGATTGGATGGGTGAGCCTATTATTCGATGATCACTGAAGTTAAGGCATCCTGGTGGCGTTATGTTTTGACATGAGGAGTTTTTCTGGCTTCGAGATACCCTAGTCCAGGTTTTTTTTAAGGTCAGATAAATGTGAATTACTATCCTAGGACATGAATCACGAAAAACCAAACAATCCTAGAATCGTATTGCTGTCTTCAATATCCCGCACCCTCGCTTCTATAGCAACACGGGCCACAGACCACAGGAACTTATTACCGAGCCAATGAAATGATTCAAGCGCCAGGTACAAGCAATACTTAATCTAGAAGCTCCAAAGGGTATTCAATTTTTTCTAGACTTATTATATCATATACCGAGAATTTTCAAAGCAAAGCCAAGTTCGCCTATATTTACTGAAGCAGCTTAGCAAGCTCAGCAGCGACGGCATCACCAACCTCAGTGGTGGTAGCCTTGCCACCAATGTCACCGGTGCGAACACCGGCCTCGATGACGTTGCTAACAGCCTTCTCGATGATCTTAGCATCATCGAACATGCCGAAGGAGTACTGCAGCATCATGGCAACGGAAAGGATAGCAGCAACGGGGTTAACAATGCCCTTGCCGGCAATATCGGGGGCGGAACCTGCAATACAAATCAGTACTTCGAACATACACTATAGGTCACCAGAGAGAAGGGACACATACCGTGGATAGGCTCGTAGATACCGTTAACCTTGGTCTTGCCATCAGGCACAGCAGTCAAAGAAGCACTAGGCAGCAAACCCAGCGAACCAGGAATAACACTCGCCTCATCACTAATAATATCACCGAACAGGTTGCTAGTAACAACAATACCGTTCAACTGACGGGGGTTCTTGATCATAATCATAGCAGCAGAGTCAATAAGCTGGTGGCTAATGGGCACCTGGGGGAACTCATTGGCCATGACCTCAGTGACAACCTTGCGCCACAGACGGCTGGTAGCGAGCACATTGGCCTTATCCAGACTGGTAACGGGGAGAGGGGGGTTGTGCTGCAAGGCAAGGTTGGCAGCGAGACGGGTGATGCGCTCGATCTCAGCGCGGGAGTAGGGCTCAGTGTCCATGGCGTATCCGGAGCCGTCATCTTCCTTGCGGTCACCGAAGTAGATACCACCGGTCAACTCGCGGATAATGTTGAAGTCGACGCCGCGGCAAACATCGGACTTGAGGGGGGAGCTCTCGACGAGGGAGGGAGCGGCGAAGTTGCAGGGGCGCAGGTTGCCGAATGTGCCCATCTCCTTGCGGAGACGGAGGATACCCTGTTCGGGGCGGACAGCGCCAGTGCCCCATTTCTGTGTTGCGGAGCTTGTTAGTATTCGTCTAGTGTGTCTGTTCGGAGGGTTCAGAACGTACGGGTCCACCAATGGCACCGAGGAGGACGGCGTCGGCGTTCTTAGCGGCGTTGAGAGCCTCGTCGGTCAGGGGAGTACCAGTGGCGTCAATGGAAGCCTTCTTCAGTTAATGGTGGAGGTTCTCACTCAATCTTTCTGGGTATACGTATACTCACGCCGCCGAGCAGGTGGTCCTGCAAGTTGAAGGTGACATCACGGCTCTTCTCGATCACGCGGAGGATCTGGACGGAGGGTCAGAAATTGAATTGACTTGTAACGTCAAGATAATGCGGGCTCCTTTTACCTTGACAGCCTCAGCGGTAACCTTTTGTTTTCAACTCCGTTAGTCATTTGGTCTCAGCTTCGTCCGATAGAGCATCTATATCGGAACCAGTACAGTGGGTAACTCACATCGGGACCACAGTGGTCACCACCGAAGACAACGACGTTGAAGGCAGGCATTTTGATAGATAAAGAATTGTTAATAGGAGAGCACTCAATTGGTTCGAAGGGGAGCTTTAAAAAAGGTGGGATGCGGGTGAAGTCGACCCCGCCAACTCCGAGATCGGCGACATGCAGCCCACACTTTCTTCAACGCTACATCCCATATCCACTACGGGGGACCTCTCGGTTTGCGGGCTGCTTGTTTACTTTATCCGGTCAACCGCGGTAACTCGTTAATTGATACTTTAGGTATTCACGCACATGCATTAAATGATGTATGAAAATTGCATTAAGAATATCAAGGTAAAAAAAAAACAAAAAAATGCAAAAATGGGAAAAGACACGTTTGAAGAGACGAGGGTTGCGTAGGCAAGCAAAAAAAGAAAGAACACAACCCTGGATGTACTGTACAAGGTTCCAGAATCCAGAATCCAGACTATTCCTGAGGATCACGTTGATCCTGCCCAAGACGCCTACAAAAAGGATTTGAACCACCAAACAAAACCTCATGTGGAAGCCAAGGCGACAGCTATTAGTGTTGCCGTTGCCGAGGCCCCATGAATCGCAGACCAAAGCTCCCAAGATATGCATGACCCGAGAGTGGGTGTAAGGATAGATAAGTCAAAGAGGGAGCTAGTCCACTAGCTATACGCCGATAGGAATGGAACGAGCTGCAGCTCGATGACACCGCTGAGACAAGCTTATTTTCTCTTGCGGTTACGGCGAGCCTCGAGATCACCTTCAGCCATCCACTTGCTGGCATTGACCATTTGGACGACGTTGACAAACTGCTTGAATGCCATGACAGGGGCCGCGACGCCAGTGATGACCCAAGGCCAGAAACTATCGATTTTGTTCGCACGAGCCAACTCGAGAGCACCGGCACTCCACGGGCTCGCGAAAAGACTGCCGGGCTGGGGGTGCGCGGGGTTTCCGGGCTGGGCGGAAGACGGCTGAGCATCGGGGACCGGCTGCAGAAGGGAGGGAGAGAGGGTGGGCGAAGAAAAGGACAGCAAGTAGAGGCCGATGAAGAAAACCTCGTTCAAGCAGCAGCAGATAAACAGAACGATCTTAAGAGATGAAAAATGTCAGAATCGGAAGAAAATAGATAACTGCTGACGTGGAGATACCAGATCATCTTACCTTGCTGTTGTAGTATTGGTATAGCACCCAGCTCCGGCTGGAATCAATCTTCTTGTGGCTCTGGTTAGATCCACCCATGCTCAGAGTGGCGTACATGTGCATGTAATGACTGGCCAGATCCAAGCAGATCAGACCCTGGAACACAATAGCCCACCGGGGCCAGGCGGAGCCCAGGAAGACCAGCAAGCAGGATGTAGTACAGCGATCTGTCACCATGTCCAATACCGCACCAAAAGTGGTGGACTGGTCGAAGTACCGCGCCGCATATCCGTCCAGTGCATCTAGTAGACAGGAAACGCTATACAAGATGGAACATGTCCGGGGGTGGAGGGGCATGTAGTAGAGCGATGCGAAGGCGAGGATGATTCGGGAGTACCCTGGGAGAGAATAGCCATTTCAGCAAAAGATACTTTTATCTAGATCACCATTTGAACATCAAATACATACCGATGAGATTGGGCCAGAACAAAAACACGTTCTCCCGCGGGCCTTCACGCGCCGCAGACCGAGTCCTTTTCTTCGAGGGCGTGCGCTTGGATGGCGTGGGCGCAACACCATTGCCCTCTTCACTCTCCTCCCCGTTGACAGCTAGGGCAGCTTTTTGCCGTCGAGTTCTGGCGCTCATTGTGATATGTAGGAAGTCGGAATCAAGGGAGTTAGGAAATCGAGGAGAAATACACAACTAGGATAAGGGGTGATCATCCAAATAAAAGTTGTGCTTATCTAAGCTTTGCTATCTCCGGGGCTCCGGTACGCGCGCTCAAGGTTAAATTGCCAAGCCTGGTGCTGTGTTGCGTGTCAGACCATTTCCGATGGCCATGAGCCCCTCTTCAACCCTTGGCAGATCGGGAGTTTAAGCTAGCTCCTCTAGTGCATTTGCAGGGCTTATCGTTTTGGTCACGATTGGGAATGTGATAAGACCACCTAATCACCTTTGGTGAAGACCCACCCAAGGTAATGCTGCAGTTTCAGTTCTAAAGATTGGGCTCCAACAATTTTTTTAACCGTGCTGTTCAATGAGCCTGGAATGCCGAAGATTCTAGTAATTGTGAATTTAGAGTTACGTGGCATAAAAACAAATAGATATGATGCCGTGGAACAATGCCACTAGTAAAAAAGGAAAAGGGACTAAAAAAAAAAGAAACTAGAACAAACAGTCAAAGAGAATCAATGCATATTGCGGCGTCCAGCAGGACCTCACGATTTTCTGAAAATCGCGCTTCCTAAAGACAGATCATTTCAAGTAGCATGGCCCATCGCGATGGGCCAAAAGACAAGTGTACACAACGTGAAGATTGGCACCTACCAAGAGCAGAATCATTCGGAAAGCCTAAAAACAAGACGCCAAAGGGAATCTGCCTGAAAAAACGTGCCATGTTAGAGAATACAAAGTAGAGCCCTTGGGGCGTGGGTGGAAGGGCGATTGGGGCGATTAGATCGCCTTGGTGCGCGAAAACAAACTGCTGTAAACGGCGTCCACGACCGGTTGGGCAGTGATCGTCCTGCCACCGAAGAAACGACCATTTAGGCCTTTGATGGCGTTCTCGCCGCCTTGAACGCGGTCGAACTTCAGATAGATGTCGCCTTGAGAGCTCGGATCTAGCGAGATGTGAACAACGTGACCATATTTTTCTTCGCATTCGGAGCGGACGTCATCCTCCAATTCTTTGATCCAGGCCTCTCCTTCTTCTCTGTAAATATTGTTAGTAGCTGGGCTGGATAAGCACTTCACGTGGGGAAAAATCAACTTACTCAGCGGCATCAAACATGTTCCGAAGCATCACGCACCGACTCGCCATGTTCACGTTGACGGGCAATGGCCTAGTCTCGGTCTTGGGTCGAAGCACCTTCTGCTGTTCGTCGGCGGAAGGCTCGGGTTCATCTGTTCGTGCAAGTTTCCTCATCAACGCGTCCCTACTGTAGTTGTTGAAGTTTACTCCCGCAACGTCTGTGTCGTCAAGGGCACTGGCACCGGTGCCTTTTTCGGATTCACGGCCACCCGCACGATCGAAGTTGTTCGAGCCGCCGGCTTGGACGCCGCGGCCTCCATGACCGGAGAAGGAAGAACCCTGGAAATTTGTTTGACTGGCAGAAGGGCCCTGTGGGCGAGTTGAGCTCGAATCCGGGGTGAACTTATCATTGCCAAGGCCAACACGAATGGCTCGACCAGCAAGATCAAATCCGTTCATTTTCTCTAGAGCGTCACGGGCTTGGTTGGGATCACGGAACCTAGATGATTATTAGTCGTGGACAAACGTCATAAGAAAAGATCGGGGAATCTTACTGGACAAACGCATAACCTTTGCTTCGACTGGTCTCATCCTTCTGCAACTGCACAAACTCGAGTTCGCCAAACGGTTCGAAGACATTCTGGAGATCATTCTCAGTGATGCTGAAATGAACGTTACCCACATAGAGTCTGTGAAATGGTGCTGAGTGCTGAGGGCCTGAACTGGCCTCCGGATTACGGGCTTGGCGATTCTTCTCGGCCTCGGTCAACTGCGCGATAATAGGAATGCCTAGGAGTTTCTGGCCTGTGAGTTGAATTGCGCCGGGGACGGAATCTTCGCTTTTGAATTCCACATAGCCGACACTGAAAACACATTAGCAGAGGTTCTGATTATTGGAGAGGACAACAGAAACACGTACCCTTTGGATCGTCCGCTGACGCGGTCCTTAACGATTTGAGCCTCCTTAACAGGGCCAACCTTTTCAAAGAAGGCCATCAGCTCTTTAGTCCGTAGGCGCGCGGCAAGCTGCTGCACAAAGATAGTCCGCTTGTCCCGCTCATCCTCATTGGGTTCGGGTGACTTGCTGGGACTCCGGCGAGGAGTGTTGCGACGAGCGTCGCGATCACGGCGAGGGCGCCGTTCATCCTCACGTTCTCGTCGGGAAGGGCGGTAGTGCCGATCATCATGGGGTGAGCGTGAACGAGCGCGCCCTCCACGGTAGAAGTCGCCGCTAGAGCGACGCTCATCGTAACGATCACGGCGAGGGCGACGTCGGTCACTCTCACGACTCCGGCTCCTCTTCCGGCTTCTATGGCTTCCGTTAGCACTGCCGTGTTCGCTGTGTGGGCTTTTCATCTCCTCATCGCCGTCCACATCTCGGTCACGGCGACGGTCGCGACTACGGTCTCGGCGTCTGCGTCTATCACGAGAACGATCGCGATCACGGCGGTCAGAAGTGTCAGCATGGGAGCGGTTGTCATTATCTTCCTGCTTGATTGGTGCCTCAGTGGGGGCAGCGGTTGACTCGAGAAGAGCCTCCACGTCGAGTCCCGACATCGTGGGAACTGCCTGTCGTTGATTGCGGTGTGGTGGGCTGGCGTCAAGGGCGTTCAGTCACTTTAGGACTGGGTCGAAAGGAGTTTGATTTGAATGGGAGCAGCCTTAACCTTATTTCGAGAAGTGAAGCTTTTGCTTGCAATTGATCTCCGAGCAGTGAAAGGGCGGAGGGCAGATAGTAACTGGATGGGATATTAAGGAACGGGGAGGCGGAGTCACGTGGGGGTTTAAAGTTTTATTGTTGCCTCAGGCGGTAACTTTGCCACCCCTCCGGATACTAATCTCAGATGGAAATGTTTACATGAAATAGCCTACAAAAATTACAGGCAAGTGAAAGCAAAGTACTTCAGAACTTTTTGAGATAAAGACATGATGGTATGTAAGGGGTTTCCATTATGATTATTAACGAGGCGCACTAATAAGTGTTACCCAAAGTATAACTCAATCGACATTCTCTGGATCGTATTCTGTACCCAGAAAAGTCACCCGTTCAAGGACAGGGTTCATGACAAACATATACACGCTCCCGACCTTATGGTCGCGCAGAGCAATTGACTCGACGTGAATTCGTGAATGCGAAAGCCTGGCTACTTGTTGCAAGGCTTAGGGTCTAAGACAAGCTTTTTACTGAGCCTTGGAGCCCTTGGGAGGCGGGGTCTCCAGCTCGGTGCCAAAGACTCGATCCCAGAATCGGCTGGTAACGCCAAAGCCATTCTCGAAATCTGCGTAGTGGTGCTGGAGGTGGTACTTCTTGAGTTCCTTGTAGTACATAGGAAGACTAAATAATGTCAGCACAATCCATTACAAAAAATATTTGAAGTTTGAGAACTTACTTGCGGTGGTGAAGGAAATAGTGGGTCAAGTCATAGCAGATGTACCCGAAGACGCCGCCACAGAACACTTGCACGGCCGCAAACCAGTTGTAAAAGAAAACGGTATGGGCCAATTTCCAAAACGGAGCCGCCAAGGCCACGAACAGGGTTGGCGGCATGACTAGCCGATATTTGTCCATAGGAAGGTAGTGATGAATGCCATGAAGCAAAAAGTGTGCGGTCAGACCAACTCGGTTATCGGGAAGCCAATTGTCAACATGGAAGAGGAAACGGTGCATGAGATATTCAATCAATGACCACAGGCAAACACCACCAATCCAGTATGCAGCAGCAGCGAGAGGATCACCCAGGCCGGCTGTTCCAACCTTAGTGCCATAGGCGACGAGCGGCAGCCAGATCATAGGCACCACATACCATGATGTCTTGCTGAGAGGCTCCAAGAAGTTACCAAAGAGTGGGGCCGATTCGCCGCCCTTGTAGTGGCGAGGTCGGTGGATCTGCTCCAGATAAAACTCCTTCGAAAAAGTGCTGTACCACAACTGGGGAAAGAGAGGCTTATTGAGATCCAAGAATTTGTGTGTCTTGAAATCTTGCGAATAGTCCGTTTCGACCGACAGATCCTCCTCTCGCGACATTCCAGTTGTTTGGTAAACAGGCGAAGAATCGGCTTCACTAGCATCCACTCCTGACGCTTTGGCCTTGGTGGAAGTAGAGCCGCTCGGGGCGAGGAAACCGACGTGGTAGTCATCCAGGATTTCGTAAGCTGCCTCACTATGCTCATGAGAGATTTCGTCCTTCATAATCTCCAGAACATCCTTCCCTGCGTAGTCTAGGATTAGATCACCGCCTCCGGGATGGTCCTGCACGAAATCCGTGACATCGTAAACCTTGCGCCCGATGGTGATAAAACAAGATTTGACGTTGTTATGCGCCTCAACCTCGGCGGCCGTAAACGTCGGTAGAACCCGTCCCGGCATTTTGAAGGCTGGAAATTCAACGGCACTGATTGTAGGAAGATGCGAATAATTGAACGAGGTGACTTGGGTGGCTTGGGTAGGTTGAACGACGGTGTGAAAGTCGTTAGGTTAAGAGTTGATCTTTTCTCGGAGGCTGCGGGATCTTTTATTCAGGGGAGGCGTGGCGTGACAATCGGACCGCCTCGGCAGAATTTTGCCCAAACCAAGACAACCCCAGACTTTTTACATCAGACAATCTCCGGCAGATTCCGTATTTCCCGGCGAGGTTGAGGATCAGGCAATGCAGTCAACTCTGTCAATATCAGAGCAATGCGCAAATAGTCTTGGTTGCTTGGCGTGATGCTAGGGTACCATGAATGCGACTTCACCTAAGACCCCTGAAATGCTTACCTTACCGCATGCGTCTAGGGACCCCAGAATCAGTACCTGGGTCACCCAATCGATCTTGTTGACTCTTTTTAGATTTTCAGTCCACCTATGTGAGGTACATTGTATCTGCGGGAAATTTGAGTTACAAATTCGAATCATGTTGGTCTCGCCATTTTTTTTTTCTTTTTGTCTTTTTGGTTTTCACGATGGGTCATGTTGGGTTGTAGGGAGAGACATTTAGACTTGCAAACCTGCCTTGGATGTTATCCGTACAAATTTACCTAACTAGGTAAGTAGTGATACGTCTTGAGTATGGGATATGCACCAAGATTCTCTGGTACCAGTCTCGAGAAGCGTGAGATTCACTGTGTAAGCTGCAATCACTTCCAAGGTTCCCTTTAATGGTTTGAGTAGTAGTACGTTTCAATATCTATGCCTGCATTTTTTGTGGCAGGCTGGCCGCAATCCTACCTAGCCCGCATCAGATCAAGCATCTCGGTTGGTTTACTCGGATCTTTCATGGGTGGATGAAAGTCGGTGTGTCACTAGCTTGAACACGGCTATGGCTTTCTCTCAGGTACCGAAGGATGTCAATATTCGACAGTTGATCACTTGGGCATTCTTACAGATCACCATCCATCTATCTACATGGGACCCGATAGAAATTATACCCGAAGATTAGGGGGCTGCATAATACCTATCACGTTGCATTGCTTTGAGTAGTGCATAAATGGGAAAGATTTATCAGTTCACACATCGAACCCTATGACAGCTTGCAGTGACTACAATGATGGGAAAGTAATATTAAGCGTACTGCAGATCATCCAGGGCGCGGCTTTGAAGGACATAGCTTGGCACACACGAAACCAAGACGCCGCAGGGCCGTCCCTAAGAGGTATAGGTCCACGCACCTATGTAGGCTATGTCAGCCATGAAGCCACAACTTTCTGATGTGTAAACCCGGTCACGCTACCCCTCCTATGTGCAGACTTCGGCTTGCGTATTGTTAGCGTCCAAGGTTAGGATTAAAGAGGATAATATGTTGAATGTAGCCTCAATATGGATGATGCCAAATGCTGGCAAGAGTGAAGATGGGAGCGCGCGTATTCGAGCGCAAACCGGCCCCCGATAGAGTGGCTTGTACGAGTTACGCAAATGTCAGAAAAGCAAAGGAACTGGTCGGTATCACAGTCCTCGTAATTGGGAGGGCTCAAGGGTTTCAAAGTTCAGATGTCACGGCGTACCTCGTACCTGGTTTCTACATGCAGTAGACCCAACTCATCACACAGAATGTCTTCTCTTTCGTCTACGGGACGATCCGCGCAGGAAGCCGAATCTGGTGGATACATCATCCGCGATCCAATCGTGAGGGTCAACGACCTTGTTTCCACGGCTGGATCGACGCCTATGGCGTAGCGTGATTCCTTCCAAAAGTCACTGAGCCTCGTACCCAACGCTTATTCGTGCATTGGGGCCCGGAAGAGGGGAACACAAGCAAGCGCTCAGAGACACATCCTGTCGGTCTGTCCGGTCGCTTACCCGAGCTCCACCATACAGAACAATGAACTCCCCGTGGAAATACAATGGCCCCGATCGCGCGATTCTCTTCTAGAAGGGGGCCAATCCCCCAAGACCACAAGGCCATTGTCTCTTGGGTAATTTCCAGTTTGACATGGCCCTGACTCGTTCGTGTGGAGCCCAGTGTAGCCCCGCTGTGGGTTTTCCCAAGCTTGCCTTATAATTAAACCTGAACCTGCCCATGTTTTCTTTTCCCCTTCCCTTACCTCGCTCCTTTCTCCTCTCTCACCCCGCATCCCATGCTTCATGAAAATATGGGCTCCACGGGCAATCCAATCCTGGATTATGTTCAGCTGTTGACAACCGTCAAGAAGGGCCTTCCGTTTGGTCAACCGGTTTGCGTCCTCCCTTCCCACGCCATCTCAACCACGGTTCAGCTTGCACAGCTGGCCTCGGAGCTCGGCCCCCACATCGCCTTTCTCCAAGTTCAAGCCGAAAACATCGAAGATTGGGGTCAACACACCATTGACCAACTCTCACATTATGCCAAAAAACATGGCTTTATTTTATGGGAGGGAAGCCAGGTTCTCAATTCGACAGTCAATTTCATGGGACGAGAACTAGCCAATATAGAGACCCGCAAGGCTCTAACTGACTTCATCCATCATAAATACACTGGTGGGTTATTGAGAACCGCTCAATGGTCGGGTCTGGCTATTTCATGGGCACCTGGAGTGCCTTACGACCAGCAAGAGAAGGATCTTCTAATTCCATCCCTTCGCAAGGCGGCCCGCGCGGCCGTTGCAGCGACAAGCAAAACAATCCAAACCGAGATCTCCGCCCAGGACAATGAGACGATCCCTGAGGACGAAGAAGCTCCGTTGTCTCCACCGTCGCAAAATGGCTGGGCTGAGTTTTCGGGGGATAATGTGGGCTACGCATTGCGCAAGCAATCAACCATTTCCGTTACCGAATCTGTTACAATGCAGCCTCATGTTGAAACAGATGAGGGCATCCCTCCTCCACCTCTCCTCGCCCGCGGCATGACCCTCTTCCTTCCATGTTCCGTCGACACCGCCTTCACACACGAATTTCGTCAAAGCACAATAGCCGCCGCATGCGCCAACTCAGATTTCGTGGCTGGGTTTACCTCCAGCGAACCGTTCTTCCTCAATTACCGTGGTAACAATCTTTTGGAACTTGCCTACGAAGATGGTCGTGGCATTCGGAACGAGGAGAGCGGTGACAACCTCCTCAACAACTCCCCCTACATGGATCAGGATTTCACTCTCGCACTGTTTTCTCTCATACCCCCAGAGATCCTTCGTGATTATTATGATAACTATGAAGAGACTCTCGATAAAGAATCGAAGTCTGAGCACCTCGCCAAGTTGTTCTTCATGATGGATCGCGCCATGAAGATGCGAGAAGCCAGTCGCAAAGAGAGAGAGAGTGAACCTCATGATGAAAACATCGATCGGTCCAGTCCTGGAATTTTCCAGGTGCCCGTTGTCATTCTCCCTTGAGTGCGCCCGTTACATTCTCAATCTTCAATGCCCTTAACGTCCTGCCAATAATGAATCACGTCAAACATCATCATGCGCATTGTATTTTTACTTTTATTTTCAAATATAGATGGGGCGTTTGGTACAAAAGCCTTCATAGGCTAATGTCAACCTTTGGGCGCACTTCAACAATTCGTCACTGGAGAGTGGGGTTGATAGGTGGGCTTGTGGCAAACTTTCATCAATGTACCTATTCCCCATAATTTGGCGTCAAATGGAACATTGCAGCGGTGAATTATTTGTACTGATTTACATGTTGCCAATGCGCTTGTTTGGATTCATTGGACTCTCGCACAGACAAGCTAAGGTTTGGTCATTTATCCATGGATATAGTGGCAGTTATTCTCATAGGAGCTCGTGGTAGTACTGTGGTTATACTGCGGAAGTTCTTCGTCTAGAGATCCTTGACCTAGGACGTAACGCTATTCCCTATATCTAATCCCTATAACGTATCAGTTCGACAGGAACACGACATTCATTTATCTCTTATTTATCTCTTATTTATACCTTATTTATCTCTTATTTATCTCTTATTTATCTCTTATTTATCTCTTATTTATCTCTTATTTACCTCTTATTTATCTCCTACTTACCTCCTACTTACCACTTACTATCTCTTATTTCTTATCTTTTGTTCTGTTTGACAGCTGTCAACTGATGAATGGGTTCAGACTAAAGCTTGGGGGACGGCAGGTCTGAGCAACTTCGATTTACGAGGTCTGACAATGCTGTACCGCTATGCAAGTCTTACCATGGGAAATTTGACGACGCGAATGACCCTGGATATGTTTTCTTCTTCCTACTCGACATCCAGTATCTCGTTTATTTCGAGTTATCAGATCGGCAGCGACGTGCTCAAGCCTTGGAGGAGGGCATTGTGTTTAAACGGCGTGCTCCAACCAATCTTGAGTGCCAGGAGAACCAGTGACAAGCGAGACTAATCCCGGACGACGGCTGCGGTTGGCTATATCGACGGGTTTTCCTGCGTCCATTTCTCCTTGGAGGCTTATGCGATGAGTCGTTGATCGAGAATTACGGGACAGAGAAACAATGGCACGGCGCGCCAATCGCGTCTTTCCGACGCGGATTTGCGATTTTGGGGAGCGTGTACGTGTATGTGCTGGATCGCGCTATTCGAGACCAACTCTCGTACTTCTAGGATCTCTACTTCGACGATGACAATATCATCCACCCGCGCTCCCAGACTCTCGAAAGGGACAAACCATCTTCTTATTCTTATCACACAAATGAGGAGAGAGAAATATCGAATGAAGATTTCACTCTTAGTATAGCTGCGGCGTTTTATCGGTGAGATGATACCGCTTTGGGCTTTATTTTAGAAAGCTTTTGGAAGCTTATATGGAAGTTAGCTATTTATTTGTGATACGTAACCTCCTCTGGTGAGCTCCAACTTCACCAATGAAGACCTAAAGCTTTTCATCCCAGAACGAGAGCATTTCCTGAGGCATTTAAATTGTTAAAATACTGGGATATCATCGTTTCAGTATCAGATCGGGACTCTGAACATTAGGTACCTCCCTGGGGAAGGGGGCGTCGGAAGCGATGATAGGCGTCGTGAGAAACTCCGAGATACCTGCATCCAGAAACATAGATTGCAGGAAGAACTTGTGTGAAGGGACATCACTCGTGAGAGTGGTCAACGCTGACTGGTAGCTTGTAGTGGATGACGGTGTCTGGCTCTGGGCCCTGAGTCGAGCAACGAGCTCTTCCAATTCCTGGATTCTGGCCAGAGAATCTTTGGGCGAGTGATCGGAATAGTCACACTCTCAGGCAGGTATTCCAGTGTTCATTTTAGTCATGTATGTATCAATATATTTTTCAGCTAACAGCTAGTCGGTGCTTACCTCTTACATAGCGCGCAGCTGGGGAGGCTCTTATCGCAAACGGCGCTTCTTCTTCTTGCACCAAGCGCACGCTCGAGCGGCCGTTTCTGTAGGTCATTTTTCGTCCATAATGCTTAGTTTTTTTTCTTCTCAAAGAAAAAAAGATGAAATGGACAATCATAAGCGAATGATGGATGGTTCAAGATTAGCGGCCGGAGCGGCCGCTTCTCCACTTTTGTCAGCGCATTTAGGTTTTATGCGGCGCTGACAGTTAATCCCCTAACTCCGGTACTGACTTTTGGACCTGCCCCTTGTTGCAGCCGCTCTGAGGGAATTTTCAGTCTCGAGTGTTTATCGGTGATCAAAAGGCAAGCACTTGAGCTAGACTAATGGATAAGCTGTCAGATTTCTGGGGAATTACATAGAGAGAGGTTTTGGAAACATTGAAAGCAGATTCATGAAGTTATGTCCTATTCTAGTGTTTTACCCAAGCCCATCAATCGTCGAAAGCCGACGTTACTAATTATGGGTGAATTTCCAACAAGTTCGACCCCTGGACCAGTCAATCTCCCATCAAATTCGCCAGTAGCTAGTCCAGCCAAAAAGGTTCCCAGTGGTTTTGTCGGACTTTGCATTCCTGACCAAATACACCGAATAAATGGCCCTAGCCCGGCGTACACGACTTGCCTTAGACCAATTTGCGGTGGAATCCAGGGTTTGATTTCATCATGTGCGGCGTAGTCAATGAATGCAGGACGCATAGAGATAGCATGGAAGCGAGGTGATTCCTTTTGCATTTTGGCGAGGGCAAGTTCGGTTTCGCCTTTCACTCGGCCAAAAATTGGTGTGATGAATCCTGGATCATGGGTTGCACCCTCCCCCGAGACATAAACAAAGTTGAATTTCTCAGATGGAGGAGCCAGACTTTCAAAGGCTCGAGCCGCGGAAAGAGTCATGGTCTTCGTGATGCGAATGTAATCTCTGTTTTAATATTAGATTATTGACACAACTTTTCAAACTTGAAGACCTTACTCCTTATTCACATCATTCTGGCTAACTCCCATAGCCCACACGCATCCAGTTGCTCCACTCAATTGGCCAAGCACTTTGCTATCGAATTTTGAAAAATCTTCGGCGAGGACCACATTGATTCGATCGTCGGTAGCCTCTTGAACCATAGGGACAGGTCGGCGACTAATGATTGAGATCTTGCTGATCCCCGGGTTCTTGATTAGGGCATGGAGAACAGCGGATCCGACGAGACCTGTTGCCCCTGTAAGGATAATATGCATCGTGAGTCTCGGGGGTTTGAAAAAGAATATGGGAGGAAACAAATGCTCTAGGAAAATGAATTGCAGCAGGAACTATCGAGTTTATATAGGTTTTATGCGGCGAAAACTTTGGTAATCAAACGGCCGTACCTCTCGATAGGTGGAGTCGATTGTTCGATTTCGGAGATAGCAGAGCGGCCGCCGTGACCGCAGCCACTCGTATGCTCTTGGCATGAAGGGGTCTGCGGCCGCATACATATGTATGAAAAACTTACTGGTGTTTGACTACCATATCATCGAAGGGATAGAAATGCTCCCACCCAAGACAAAAGCTATAAGGGTAAAATCCTTGCGAGTTCAAAAAGTTGATCAATGTTCTACTGCTAAATATCGGGTGGTTATCATAAGCCTGTTCCTTAAGTTCGCAGCTCTAAACGCGCCCCTAGGCTCTCAAAAGGGCTCAACCAGCTTCTTGATCCATATCAAAAGAGCATTTGACCCATTCATGCAAAGCTCGTTGGCATGGACATGTACAAGGTTGTTTATAGGGATATTATTGACACCTGAGAGTCTTGGTGTTCACAAACCCCAAGCCCCGATTCCTGTTTTGGGAGATCGGTACGGATAAACTTTACACCGAAGCCATCCCCAGTCATCACGTGCACCACATCCGTGAGTGCGTGCACCTACTGTGCTGAATAGCTAGAACCATGTGTATCAGGCTTGGGGGTCTTTTTCACGACCCCTCTTTTAACGACCTTCCTCAGCGAGTCCACTGATGTGTTTGCGTTGTCATACTCACATAGCGTTGCCCGATGTCTAATGTCAAAATTCCTTGATACGTGAACATCGTCATATTACGTTATTCTTCACTAAATATCCTGGCTAGGATCTGGATAGCAATGCCATCAGAACCCCCCGGTTCATTCTCAGAAATTCCACCCAAAGCTACTGGCCCTTGGAAGTCTTCGTTATTGATTGATCATGGATTGAATGCGTCGGGGGTGATCCCCGCAGGCTCAGAGGATCTCGAGAGCAGTGCAATCTCCCCAATTATTATCTCGCCTAAGGGTGATTTGATTCTTGAGTATGTCGATCCATCTTCAAGAAAGGGCAGTGCATTCTGGCAAGTCTCACTTGATATGCTCGTTCGGAAGTGCAGTTACTTCAGAGCTTTGCTAGATTTGAATAAGTTCTCCGAAGGAGCGAACCTTGCACAGCAACTGAAAGCTATCGAAGCCAGTACTCGGTCAAAACCAGTACTCATCCTCAGGGATAGCCCAGGTCAAGTTATTTTGCCCGTGATAGGAATCACTGCAAATTCTACGACTAGTCTTTACGGTGCAGATGTCCTTGGCCTTTTCTTGAAGATTATCTGCCTGGAGTCGATGGATGAATCGGTCAGAAATATTTTCATTAATGCGTTGAAACTTGAACCGCCGTCAGTTGTTGCAGGGCTTGTTCAAGTCGCTGATTCGTTCAATGCTCCAGATGTTCTGGAATCGGTCCTTCGTTCGGTTGGTTACCAATACGGCAAAAAAGGAAGATCCTCGCTCTGTTCCTTTAGCACTGCACTCTTGAAGATAAATGAAGATCGTCTGCGACAAATCGCCTTGATCTCCAAGGTTCTGAAAGACTACGATGTCACCCGAGTCATGACCCATACACTCATCCTGCTTGGCTCTAAATACTGGCATAACGGACCACATCTTCCAAAGCATGATTTTCTTCTATGGCAGTATCTACCTGATCAAATCGAAGGTACCAAAAACTTCCTTGCGTTATAATGCATAAAAATTACTGACCTTGGTGGTTCTCTACAGAGGAGTTGTATTACCGCCGGCGGTGTATCATGGCGACAATCGCAGATTTACAGTCACATTTCCTCCGTGCCTATGGCGTATTAGAGGATGTCCACCCCCAACCCTCTGTACCGGCTCAAAGATCAATGGCTATGGCGTTTGCTACACCCCACAAACGTCATTTTCAATGTAGAGCAGGACTTTCAAACGGAAGCGAATGCGATATATTCCAAGTCGGTCAGCTCATACGTTTCTTCGTCATGCGCAGCAAAACCGTCTTCCTTGGGTCTAATCTGATTGATCCTGAGTTCACTATTGATCCCGGAAGTCAAGGTGAAGACGGACAAAAAAATAAATCAGACCTCTTTGATTTATCGGACATCATTACCATACTTACAACTCTAAAAGAGTTCCCTGACTACCAGGTCGATGCCAATCATGGAAGCTGTGGCATCAAACGCCGAATTATCCCCATCATTCCTTGCATTGAGAATTTCCTCCTGAACCCCAAAAGTCTCATCGGGCTCGACTATGGCAGATGGTTCGATGAAAACACTCGGCGAGCAACCGAATGGAAAACCACGCCAAAAGCCTACTGCGTTGATATTCGGCAGTCTATATTATATGCCGTTCATGAATCGGGAAAGGGGCCTCACCGTATTCTCCCTCCTGCGAGCAGGGATGCCAGACTTTTGTTTACCGCGCATAAACGTAATTGGGAGGCATAAAACCGGTTTGTGCCAAGCTTGGGGAATTCATTTCCGTGTCTCGTCCACTACGTGGCGCGGCGTCATTTGCGGCTCTTCGCTTCAATTTTACGCCATTTGGCCTTGAGATTATGCTATGACATAATGATGGCGCTCTTTAACATTAGACCAGTCTAGATTCTCAAAATTCTGCCCAGAATTTCGTTACAGGTGATTTGCATGGCGCGCGGAAAGGTTCCTGGGGTATTATTACCTTGGAAATCAAAAAGTCTCGTGGTTTGATCATGTACTGACTGCTTATTGTACATATTCGAATTTTACGAAAAAGAAAAAAAAAAGATTTATGAAGCATCGATGATAAAAGTGTGTAGGGGAAGCAGTACATTCTTGTCATTCTAAGTAATCTTCGCATGAAAGACGAGCTTTTCCCTTCCGTCTCAACCATAGAAATGTATAATTTTATGATTTGATGCAATGTCAATATGAATCGCGGGGAAACAGAAAATCAGCATAATTCTAGAGTATGGCAATTTGACCACATTGATAAAATTGACTTCCTTGTCAATCACTCTCAGTATGGAAATAAATCATCAACGGGGCAACCAGTAATTTAACAAACAGGATCAGGCCAGGAATATCCCAGATCGAAATCCAAATTCGATCCCGTTGGGAAGAAAGAGCCCGTCATCTGGCCTGTCGCAGGATCATAGGGGAAGTAATTATCATAGGGACTTCTACCAGAGATAGATTTTTCTGGCTTGATGAACTCGAGCAGATCCGGCTCGAGATTACATGATACGGGCATGGCAATTGGAGTGCTAGCCTGGTCCATTGGTGAGCATGCAAGGGAGTCCATTTCCGCAGCGATTTCCGCAGCGGTTGAAGCAGGAGCGGCTGGTAGAGACACAGATGGGTCGAATGAGATGTCTTGTACCGTTTGATCAAGCTCGAGAGCGGCGGCATCTGCGAGATCTGTTGCGTCAAGGAGAGAGGTGGCGGATGATTCTTCGTTGTCGCTGCCTGAGAAGTCGTCAACGTCAATTCCAACATGGGGCACCAATCGGCGTAGAAAGCCGTTGCAGAGCTTCCAAGCTCTTTCCGAGGCCATGTTTGATTTGGAGAGCGTTGACAACCAATCCAGTGCTTTTTTGGCTGCCTTTGATACCATGATCGCTTTCTCGGGGACATGTTGTGCCCTATAGGCAAGCTCCAATAGTAGCACCGTAGCTGCTTGCATTAAGTAGTGAAGTGTGCACCACCATGGAGAAATGCGGTGCAGCAGTGCCGCGTCAGGTGTATCGGGGAATAGAGTTAGCATGTGGCATGCAGACTCGACACACTCTGCCGCTGTTTTGCTGCAGAAATCGTGTGTTTTATCACCCTCCGCTGGCGATAGGTCGAGTCGACACAGGCAAGGACGGGTGATGCCAATCTTAGTACTGTAGAATAAAAAGGCGAGACCCATTCGCTGACCCAGCGGGCACTGTGATGTCTGCGTTGAGGTGAAGTCGTACGCTGACGGGAGGTTCATGAACCAGGAATCAGTCTCGAGCATCAAACTTTGGATTGTGAATTGCGTGCTGGCCCATGGTGATTGTAGTGCCTCCGGGCTGTACAATTTGACCGTCATCCGCTTGGCTATGGTGTTGAGAGATGTCAACTGTAAGAAATGCAACGATACACACGGTGGTAGACTTTTCAGATACTCTGCTCGACTCATCTTTGTGACAGTCTCCATCGGCGTATCGTTGGTGTCCGAATCGGCAGCAGACTCCAGGCTGGCCGCGCTATTACTGAGAGACATGCGGTCTAGAGGGCTGAGTGCTGTCCGGCCCGCGGTGCTGATCAGTTGTGCGATCCCTTCTCTCTGGAAATCACTTTCATCGAAGGGCACTGGAAGAGGAGTGGTGCAGCAATTATCAATAATACAAGACGGACGTCCAGTCATGACGGAAAGGAGATGATCAACATTGTACAGGGACCACCAGACGCGATACCGGATCTCCTTAGAGGTATCAGAGGTGCAGGACCCCACATTTCGTAGATGTAGACCAAGTGCCAATGCCCCTCGAACAGCACTTCCAGACAATTTCCAGGCTCTAAGACGGCTGTCAGTGTGGTGCTTTGGATTGTGGTTATGAGGGAGTGACAAACCGGTTGATATGCCCAGAAGAAATCATGTAAAAGCAAGCAAGGCCTTCGACTTGTAGCTGTTGCAAATCGGGATGGTGTAAGAGCTGATCTTCCAAGCTCAAAGATCTTGCTCGAGCAAAGAAAAGTTCATGGTCATCTTCTCCTTCTTTCCAGTCTGCATATGACAACTGTCCATATTTCGCCGCCGCCGCAAAAATCAGATTAAGTATAGCCAGCCACTTGTCCCCAGGCTTCAATGTTGGTTGACTGAAAAATACTTGAAATTGGGAAACGAAAGTAGAAACGCCAATGATTGGGAATGATGGATGCACTGAGCTAAGATAAGCGTTAAGAAGCTTTGTTGCTGTCTCCCTTGACGGGACAGCATGGGCATTGACTTGGTCTTTGCCGGGAATATCCATGTCATCGAGGTAGAAGTTTGCGGATGCCATCAAAGCATCAACAGGATTATCAGGCCGAGGCGTCAATGTGGGCGATGGTAAACCATTGTCGTCGCCTGAATTCGACATGCTTGCTGACCAAGCTTCGCATTCGCTGTTGACCTCTTTGCTTAGCCTCTGAAGCCAATTTATTTCAGAGCTCTTTCCAATGAATCCGGTTGCACGGGCGGTTTCATCTCTATTAAAATCTTCCTCTGTATGTTCGACCAGATCTAGAGGGATAGTAGACGGAGGTCGAGATGGCGGAGGCTCTGAGTCCCAGGCGACATTTTGCTCTCCAGCTCCATCTCCATCACCCTTGAGGACAAGGTCAGGAGCAGCACCCTATCATTTATCAGACAGGATGTAAGGCATCTTTTGAAAGATTAGGGCACTTACCGCTGTCAAGGCAATGTTGACAAGCTGTTCATCGGAGACACCAAATCGACTACTGAGTCTTTTGATAACGTCCTCATAGGCGTGTACCTTTGCTGATAAGCTAGCGAGTTGTCTGCAGAATTAAGGAAATTAGTCAACTATATCTGTTGAAAACGCTGCAGGTATCTACTGACCGTTTGGATTTCTCTCGTTTGCCATCTGTATAGCAGCAGATAATGCCAGCCTCGCGGCAATTGCGGCACCCAGATTTGTCTCCAGTGCATTTAGTCTTTCGCTGTCGACATGACTCGCAGGCTCGGCGGACATGTCGACGGTGAAATCTACCGGGAGACGTAAATGCCGACTCTGCTCCTTCAGCAAGCCGTGGAATGGCCATCTTCTTTGTACCCAGTTCGGAGTCTGCCCTTTGCAGAGAAGGAATGGGGGTGTCCTGGACCATCATTGAATTAGATATATTTTCAACCACGTTCCTGTAACATGCATTCCATACCATACTAGAAAACTGATTGCATGTTTCCGCCTCGTCACATGATAACTTGAATAGGCTCTGCTGTTCCGTCCATGATGGAAGATAAACACTACTCATCATGAAGAACAGAGTTTATTCTGCGCCGGCTTCTGCTCTAGATTAATTTAGGGCCCTACGTTAGCATAGTTCGTTGTGGGGTGAATAGCTTCTTTGGATTATTCTGCTCACCTTGAGTCTGCAATGCCAAAGTTCGACAATGCCAGCATCAAAATGGCAATGAGGCAAGATGGCGGGAGAATCTGGGATTATAAAGACATTGGAAGATCCGTCCTAAAAGATATGGTACACTACTTGCTGGGAATGAGCTTCTCTGGGTCTGGCTACAGATGACCCAAACTTTGTGCGCGATTGATCTTCTCGCGATGACACGGACAGCTCGGGAGTGTCTCAAGGAGTCGGGCAATTTAGCCACCGAGCAGTGTAAATCAGCGTTTATGGTATCGATTCGCCCCAGGAACCAATAAACAATGAGGCGAATTTGAGGTCTTTTCGTGGCAGGTTTATTACGCTATTTGCCATCGACAGCAAAGGAATGGGGTAGTTGCAACCCAAGGCTTTCGATCTGATTGTGCCCGTATATTGGTCAGGCCATGGAATCGGTCCTGCTGTATGTATCCACCGGTTGCGGTGCCTATTTATCGGTTTTTGAAACCGACAGGCTATAGGAACCGGCCGCTATTGGGAAAAACAGATCCATCAGCAGCTCTTAGGATCATTGCACAAAAACCGAAGGACGGAATGTTGCGACGTGCCTTTGTTTCGGACGTGGTTGTCTCGATTTGAATCAAGAAGTCCTTCCGGTTAGGGAAAGTGCTCGCGCTACCCTCAAAGTAGCTGCGATGGCCTAGACCATGGAGGAAAGTCAATCTGACGTTACTAGGTGGCGTTGAAGCTTGAGTGTTTGGCTTTGTCCTGCCTGATTCGGTGGTGACTAAAGCAAACCGTGGGTAGAGGGCGAGGTACTGGAAGCTTTTTGACTCAGTGTTAGGAAGGGGTATCCCAATGGAGAAATGTTTTGTGTACTTGAACCCCCGCAGAGGATCCGAGTGTTCATAATATTGACGTCGTGGATTACGCGGGAATGATCGAGCTAGGCATCACTGCGGATAGCGATTGAGTTACGGAGATTTTATGGACCATGAGATCAATATTGGAGCCCCAGCAAAGTGAAAGTCTAGTTAAAGTGTCAATTTTGTGTGGAAATAGGACACGGCCTTGGCCAAAGGTCTCGAGAACAATAAAAAAGGGGCTTGGAACACGATCTTAGAAGCAAAAATGGCAGGAAACCACAATCCGAACGTCATTAGTATCCGACTCTATACAATTCCTGAGTTCACACAATCACGAATTTCTCCGCGACGCTGCGGACATCCTTGGAGAATCCGGCACTCTCACCCTCCATCTCCAACAAAGACACATCAGTGACATCAACATCCACGAATGGCTTGGACTTTGTGAAGCGAACGCTCATGGGGAAGAACTGATCCTCATCACCGTCGGTAGTCTCGAACTCGAAGCTCCCAGTAGGGTTCGACTCGTCAACAGCGCCAAGGTTCCAGTCAAGGCTGTCACCTGAGACCTCATATACAGCATCAAAGCTGGCGACTGCGGGCTCGGAGTCACCGTATGGGATGGTGACAACAACGTCGCGCAGACTATCGCTGCCGGTAAGCTCGTACTCAACAGTCACAGTGGTCGAGTCAGAGCCCTTGTTGACCCACACGGTGAATGTAATGGGCAAAACATCGGTATTATCAGCCGAGCTAGCCACACGCCACCGGAGAACGCCAATCGCGTTGTTTGTGGGGAACCGCTTCGAAGTGTCCTTGAGTTGAATTATGGAGGAGCTAGTGAAGAGAGCCTTATCCACATTGGGATGAGTTCTGAATTGGGCGCCATGGGTAGGATTGGCCTGTAGATCGAGGCGCAGTTTTGTGAAAGCCGGGTCCGAGATGCGAAGCTGAAGGTCACCCTTGACTTCAAATTCCTTCAAGGCACCATCGCGGGTAAGAGTTGCGGAAATTGTCTCGGCAATGGTCATATGAATAGGCTCGCGGTCTGCTGTGAGAGATTCGCGAGCAGAAGCGGATTCTTGCACTGGGGTAGACACTTGCGGTGTAACCAGGGGGCTCTCCTCCTCGGGCTCGGGACCCATGTCACCTCGGACCTTCTCGTAGATATCGGTGGCCTTGGACTTCTTGCCGAGTTGCATGCCTTTGCCACGGGTTGGGAGGGGCCTAAAGATTCGTACTGTTAGAGATATATCCAAAGCAGATCTCCTGCATCAAGGTGATACATACTTGGCGAAAGTCTTCTTTTTCTCCGCCTCATAAGAATCATATGTATCCGGCACTGATGGGCGAGAGGGGGGTGTGTAGACGGGATAAGAAGGAGTCCGCGGGGCTGCGCCACGGCCTGAACGAGCAGCTTCCTTGCGCTGCATCTCCAATTGCTTCGCCTTGCGCTTCCGCTCCTCGCTGGCCTCCAATTCCTTGTTCTATTTCCCGGTGTCAGTCTGCAATCATCCGCATGTTCACAATCTAAACATACCCGCTCAATAATCTCCTGGATTCTCTCTTCGTGACTCTCCATCTCCAGGAAGGTCTTGATCTGGGACAAGGACAGGTTCTCCCGGTAACCCAGTGTCACCAGCTCATCGAATGCGCTTAGCAACTCAAAAGCATTGCGCAAGATCTCGCGCTCGTCTAGGCTCTTGCAAATGCTGGTCGTAACCTGAGCAAAGAGGTGCAAGCTGTCAATATCCTGGAGGATATTGGATTGACGGTTGGTGATCAAGATGATGTACAGCTCATCCAATGGCTGGTAGACGAAGCGCACGTTGTCTTGCTCGACAGTGGTGTGTTGGGTTCCCGAGTCCGCCAGCTTCGGGAATGAGGCAAGAAGAGCCTCAATCCGTGACCGGGGAATTTCGCGGAATTGACGCGAGAGGACAGCCTTACCTCCGCGAGTGCATATCGACGCTGCGAGAACGACCTGTTGAGAGAGTAGAAGTGATCAGTTCAAGTCATTGCGGGGAGAGAGTTGATCGGGCAGAAAGGGGTGAATTTGTAATTTACCATTGTGTAAATGT
Organism: Penicillium longicatenatum; assembly: GCF_028827895.1. NCBI lineage: Eukaryota > Fungi > Ascomycota > Eurotiomycetes > Eurotiales > Aspergillaceae > Penicillium > Penicillium longicatenatum. Next base: position 763,424 of record NW_026643120.1, on the reverse strand, counting down.
AGAGGCAGCACTCGTAAGGAGCAGGAACTGCGATATGTGACCTTGAAGTGGTGGTGTTCGAGGTAAATCCAAGTTCACGATGCCCCTGTTTGGTGTTTAGTTAGATCATCAAGTGCCAGCTACTCTGTTCTCTTTCACGCCTGGTCCGTGCTCACCGCTTCCCCCTTCGCTTAGTCGTCAGGCAGTGAGTCTTTTTTTTTTTCTCTTTGTATTCCCTCCAACCCCCTCGACTGATCATCTTTTGCTTTTCATTTTCATGTTTCACCTCGTGATTTATGAAACCTAGGCGATAATTTTCGACCCCTTCGATTTATTTTGCATTTCCCCACCCCCATGACCCTTACACTCTAAACGGCTCACCCCCCCGATTATCGCGACACGAACCGTTACTTCACTTTTCGACGCGTTTTGTAATGACAGCAACTTCCTCTCTACTTCCTTCCGGCATGGAAATCCCTGCTGGTGAGGACCTTGAGATGGCTTCGCCCTACCAAGGTCAAGCCGATGATTTCGATATCGATATCGACCTAATGGAGGATCATGTATCCAACATGGACAGTGACATGATGGGCGCGGACGATTTCCCCAACACTTCGCAGCCGTCTCTTTTCCAGAATGACCTGACAGACGATGCCGACATGGTCGATGAAGCCTCGGAAGGATCTATGGTCGATGCGGACAATCTAGCCGAGGAAGATCACGATATTGAGGTCCAGTACGACGACGTAACCTACGAGACAGACATGCTGGAGGGTGATCAGGATGAAACCGCCGATGTTGCTGTGCCCGCCATCAATATTGAAGCTACCCCAAGTATTGTGACCCCAGCTATTGAGACCAACGATCCCACCCACGTTGGTCCGGAAGCGGCCACAGGCGGCCAAGAGGCTCAATTTTTACCCCCAGTGGCCAATCCTGTAGAGAGTGAACAGCAACAGCAGGAGTCTATCATCCAGGCACAAGAAATCGTGCAAGAAACAATCCCGGCTGAAAATGTTGAGAATGAGCAAATTCAGCCACTTGAGAGTGCTGAACATATTACCGATAACGACAACGACAAGGAAAAAGTCGGTGAGCAGACTAATGAACCCGTGGAGAGTATGATTCCAGGCTCTCAGGACCACCACACTCCCGATCACTCGGCCGAGAATTTGGAAGATCCAAAGGCCTCTTCCCCGAAAACAGAGCCTGTCACTGCTGAGCAAGCTGAGACCTATGTTCCTAATGAAATAGAACATGAGAATACTCATGAGGACGAGTCTCTCCATACAGTGAAGGTCATCTATCAGGATAATGAGATCTCCCTCTTCCCGCCTTTGGAAGGTGATTCAGCCGAAACCTTCTTCCTTCACGATGAAGATGTGGCCTATGACAACGTTGGCAGATTATTCAGCTCTCTTCGTGAGGTGCTTTTGGATAATATTGCCGAGCATGACACTCTTGTTATTGATATCGATTCTCTTGGTATTCAAATAACAGAGGTAGGATACACCCTTGCCCGCAACATAGTTCATAACATGCTAATTCACATCTAGGACTCGTCGTATACATCCAAAATCACTTTGCATCAGATCTTGGATATTTATCTTCGCCTCTGTCATAACGATGGAATCCATGACCCAGACGCTCTGTATCTGAGCCTTTCCAGTAAAGCAGCCATTCATCACGAACTGGCCAGCCTCGATTCCGCTGCTAAAGAAGGCAAGGGTCTATCTCAGATTCACCTGTGGGCTGATTATGACGAAGAAGACCCTGTCGTGGGAGAGGCTGCCGGTAGTCATGAACAACCTGGGCCTGAGTTGCCGCAGGAACCTCAGGATGATCAGCCCAACACAGATGATGGAGCTGCTGCATCCCATGAAGCCGCTGTGCCTGGTCATGAGGCAACGGATGAACATGATGAACCCAGCGGCGTGGAAGATTTGGCGGACGAAGCTCATCAAGAGCCTCACCACAGTGATGCTGATGTCAAAACAAACCCTGGGTCACATTCTACTGAGGCTCAAGATAAACAGGAGACTCACCAAGGAGAGGATGGTCACCATGACAACTCATATGGTATCGAAAGCTACAATGAAGAACACGATTATGCCGAAGATCCAAGAACGGAATCAACCGGCACCGTGGCCCCTGAGGATGCATCTGTGGAAGCTACCCATGATGATTGGGAGAATCATGAACTTTCGGAGCACCACGATACCAACAAGGACAATCAAGCCCTTGATAATCAAAACTTGGATGATGATGAAGATAATGAGTTCTCTGGTGCTGATGATCTGGAAGTGGCTGATCTTGGCGTTCCCGTTCAAAATTCTGAGACCGAGGATCATCACGAGGATGGTGCTCAAGGCGTCGATTCGGCATCTCAGCATAGTGAGGAGGCCACGAATGAATTTGAAGCTACGGGCCAATATGGCCACGAGTCCGAGGACGCTCTGGAAGATAATACCGATCCGAATGCCTATGAGGAGTCGGAATCCACGTTGGAGAACTTGCCCCAGGAAGATTCCTTCCCTGAACAACCCCAAGAGCCTGAAAATTACCTACTTGGGATTGCTGAGGATGTAATGCAAACTCCTGCCAAAAATAACCAACACGATCAAGCCGACGCCAGCAATGGTGCAAATGAGGAATACTTCGAAGACGACTTCACCGCTTCCTCTTTCGAAGACGGCGGCGATGGGCAGCAAAACTCCGAAAATGACTACAACTATGATCCTGAATTGGACGCCCCGGAGGAACCTGAGTTGGGTGAAATGGATCCCTCTTCTACTGACTCTCATGCTCCTGACAATCTCTCCGTCAAACGGTCCCGTGATGAGGATGATGAGTGGGACATCACGGAAACCACAACACCCGAAATCAAGCGTCGGCGACCTTCGTAAACCAGTCTTTCCCTTTTTTTTTGCTTGACATCGTTGCCTTCCAAGATTTTCTCTTGGTTGGCAAACCTAGTCCCGAATTCTCTGGATGCCGTTGCCCTATGGGTTCCAACAGTTCCGCCATGATTTACTAATTCTGATAATCTTTCAGCAACGGTCACGACCCGTGGATTTGACTTTTCACATTACAGATAACAACCAGGTATGTTCAACACTTTTATCCATTCCCCTTGGCCTTCGGGTCTCCTATCTTTCCCGCCCCATTCCAGAGGTGTTTGAGGTAGTTTGCAACGCCTCGCCTTCCCATGTTATCTCTTCTTCTCCTGTACTGCTATCGGCTTTCTTATTTTCTCTCCCTGCGTGATACCACTTCGATCCAAAAGTTGAACTCGGCGTTGATGGGAGTTTCGGTTGGGGCGTGTTTGCAATTTGCATATCACATAGTATCCGGCGTACGCGTGCATTAGGCTCCACCTATCTTCAGCTCTGATGCTGAAATTGAAAATATTTTTATTCAGTCCTTTCAGATAGCCCTCCTTGAAATGACTCGTTCTTATGATGGTCATAATGCAATAGACACCATGGACATAGTACCATGGCAAGCGCCAGAGACCAAGTAGGTATAACCAAATACGAGAGTAAATTCCCCATGCGGAGAGGAACGGCACATCTCATTTCCCAATATCCCCACAGCAGCATTCGATACTTGTGGAATTCCGCCTAGCTCGCGTTTTGCCGAAGCAATTAAGTGGATCCGTGGCTCTAAGTATAGACAAAGCTGAAAGCGGTGGTGGTGAGATCGTGAAACGACGATCGCCGCCACTTATGACCAAGACCAAACTTCAGGGTCCAAGCATTTATGCTATGCACAATAGCCCCTACCATAGGGGCATTGGCCTTCTGTCCACGTTTCATAAACAACCCACTAGTATCATGATAACTCGTCATCTACTTCCGTAGACGCTAAAAAGGAAGCCAAAGTAGATCCATTGCTAGCATTAAAACCAGGCTAGAGTTACTGCTCAGCCGTTTCTCTTACGCGTCCCGATCGGCCCAGTCTCGAAACGGAACCCCACCGCACGCAGGCACCCAATCTTGCCTTTACACCACCTGGCACCGCAATCTCCCCTTACTCATCCATCACTCCTGCAGAACTCTCGGGCGGGCTCGTTGTTTCTGTTTCTCAGTCGCTTCCTACGCCATCCACTTCCCTTCGTTTAGTCGCTCCTTTCCGTTGCCTTCTCTCCCCCCCCCGGATACCTATAGCTGGCACTGGAGGCCATTCGACAGTAGGAGCATCGGCTCCTAAGAGAGAATTACCGTCAACATGCTTCCAGACAAGTATGTGCGCAATGCGCTTCCCCAGACTCTCTCCTTCAGTCCTTCTGGCCAGGGTGGCCAAATGCTAACAATGCGCGTGAAACAGATATGTCGGGCTAATATTAGCTATCCTATCAACAATGGCCATTGGTACGATATTTTCCTACTTCAAGCGTTTTGGAGCATCTAACTCATGCAATTCGCATTCAGGCACCAGTTTCGTTATCACCAAAAGGGTTCGTCTAGCCTCCGAAATCGCCGACCGATGGCCCCGGACCCGCGTGGGTTGTGGCGACAAAGACAGACACGGCTTTCGAGGAGACAGATGCTAATGCGCTCGATGCAGGGCTTGATGCAAGCTTCCGAACAACATGGCTTTGAAGGCGAAGGATTTTCATACTTGAAGAGTCCCATCTGGTGGGGAGGTGTCGTCACACGTACGGGAATCACCAACATGCAAATTGGACCACTGAGCTGGAATCGCTAACATACTTGTACACGATAGTCGCCCTCGGAGAAATTGCCAATTTCGCCGCCTATGCGTTTGCGCCCGCGATTCTAGTGACTCCGCTTGGAGCGCTGAGTGTGCTGATCGGGTAGGCACTTCGCGTCCTTGGGTGGCTGGGATCCTGCTGACAATCATCACAGTGCGGTTTTGGGCTCATATTTTCTCGACGAGCGGTTAGGGAAGCTGGGAAAATTGGGCTGTGCCATGTGCCTCCTCGGTTCCGTTGTCATTGTTCTTCATGCGCCTCCTGACAAGCCGGTTGAACGCATTGATGAGATGCTTGCATATGCCGTCAAAGCACGTACGTTCGCGCCTTTGGCTATCTGCTTCGGGAGTCCTTGCTAACCCGGAAATCTAGCTTTCCTCCTTTACTGCTTGTTTGTGGCAGTCTTCGCGACGGTTATGATTTATCGAATTGCCCCGGTATATGGAAAGCAAAACCCCCTCATCTACATTTCGATCTGTTCCACAGTCGGCTCGGTCTCCGTGATGTCGATGAAGGCCTTTGGTATTGCGGTGAAATTGACGTTCGGTGGTAACAATCAATTCGGAAATGCTTCCACCTATGTCTTCGCCATTGTTACCGGCTTCTGCATTCTTACCCAGTTGAACTACTTTAACAAGGCATTGAACTCATTCTCGACCTCGATGTAAGGGAACACTGTCCCAATGGGAATGACCTCAAGCGCTAACAGTTCTTGTGCTCTAGTGTGAACCCTCTCTACTACGTTACCTTTACGACCTTCACGCTCTGCGCCTCATTTATCCTTTTCCAAGGATTCAACACTACCGATGCCGTTAACACTATTTCATTACTCTGTGGATTCCTGGTCATTTTTACCGGTGTATACCTCCTCAATTTGTCGCGACACGATCCCGACGGACATGCCCTGGTCAACTCCAAGCTTGATGAAGAAGGAGTGCCGACCGATGGCATCGCAAGCTTCCAGACCCGACGGTCCATGCAGGCCCGCCGAAGCACCGATCCCCATCGTCGCAGCTCCTCGAGCATCGCGTTCCTCAATGGCCATGGAGACCGCGAGGGGCTGATCCACTCGTATGATCTTGAGAACGGCTCTGGCATTGGTCTGGACGATTTGGCAGAAGATGATGGAGAACCAGGGCCGACCTTCGCGGCCGATGAGCGCACAGCGAAGCACACCAAGCGAAATAGCCAGATCTGATCGCCTCTGGAGTGGCTTCAAGCCAGCGCCTCCACTTCTTTCACGAAGTTACTGCCGCCACGCTCTTCCACAATCTCTTCCCCCATTTCCTACCATCTTCAAGCCGTTTGGCTTTTGCATTTGTTTCCTCACCGAAACCCTTGTATTTTTACTGTTTCCTCCAAAATGCCCGAGTGCAGAGATTAACGCTCGGAAATCTCAGGCATTGGACATGCTATGAATGATTGGATATGACTCTGGTTTCTCTGGATCGCTGTTTCGTTATTCCCTTTTTTTTTTTTTTTTTCTTATGTGATTTGATGGGCGAGAGGGTTATCATGTATATACGGAGTGTTTGACAAGGAATTTCATTTCACAAATAGATTGGCATACACAGGATGTGGGGCTCCACTCCGATGATGTAGCTTGCAAGTCAGCTGTTAAGGGAGTTTCACTTCCGAAGGTCAAAAGCTTGGCCGGTTCGATTTAGTTTCTCCTTGGCTAGGATTCTCCTATACTCTTTCCCCTAGACCGATCTTTCTCGACTCCCGAGGCGGTTCCCCTGCTCGATGCCGGGTTTGTTGCGGAAACTCGTCATCATCGCCGCAGTTGACGGGTTGATTCTGCACGGGCACGGCGTACATGGACGCCGCCACAACAATGGCAGCAATAATGAGGCCTCGTCCATCCGTATCGACTACAAAACCAATAAGATCACTGCTCTGCCCGCCTCAACAGAGGAGTCGCTAGAAGGTCGCGAGCACTTGGAGGCCTACGGACTTGTCGGTAAGTTTGGGGGCGCTTCCCCGGAAGCCGCGGGGCTATAGCTCTAAAATTTATTATCCCTTGATATTGACATGCTTAGGTCTTCTGTCTGTCGCGTCATACTCGTTCTTAGTCTCTATTACCCAGCGGCAACAAGTCGCACAGATCCAAGGCCGCCCTGTCTATGCTGTGACCAATGTTGCCATCATCCCAATCTCCTCGCAGGCAGATGCCAACCGCGCAATCGCACAGGCACGAAAGGAGGTCTCGCAAGGCGATCCTGATCTAAACTCTGACTCCGAAGATGATATTCCGGACCATGTCACAGATCACGCGGAAACGGAAATTGGCAGTGCGCCAACTTCACCTGGTCGGCAGGCGACCTTCCATACCCGCGGTGCTAGCGTTGGCAGTATAGCGGAGGATGTCATTGGGAAACGGGTGCCATTTGGCCGTTTTGCGGCTAATTGGCTCTCGCGGAGGAATCTAGGGTTGCCGCGGCCTGGAGCAATCGGGCAGGATGTGCCTGAGTCACCCTTTGATGAGACATCTTCACCCGGGACAGCAACTCCGGATGCTGAGTCAAAAGAGGATGAGGCTGTAGAGGCGGCTTTGCCTGAAGATCAGAAAGATGACGTGAAGCTTGGTGAAAGGGATGATCGGCCTCAGTCTGATCAAGCGGCTGAGCTACTGCCCAAGCTGCTGAAATATACGAAGCTTCTTTTTGCGTCGCATAATTTCTTTTTTGCATATAATTATGATCTGACGAGGCCATTCAATGCTCAGGGGGCACGCACGGAGCAACTTCCTCTTCATAAGGCTGTAGATCCTTTGGTGGGTACTATTTGTGCTAAATGCTTGGTATCGTTTGCTAACACGACGCTAGTACTTCTGGAATAAACATCTCATGTTTACATTCATTGAAAATGGTGCTCATGGTTTTGTGATGCCTCTCTTGCAGGGATTCGTTGGCCAGCGAGAATTTACAGTCGCCAGTCCTGAGCAAAACTCAACGTCTGAGTCTGCAGACGAGAAGCCAGTTGAAGCGAAGATACTCGGCGACAGCCAAGAGGCAGCCTCGGTGGATACGGAAGTTCCTAAACGCAACTTTTTGTTGACCCTCATTTCGCGACGGTCTGTCAAACGACCTGGTCTTCGTTATCTTCGTCGTGGTGTGGACGATGAAGGAAACACAGCCAATACCGTCGAAACAGAGCAGATTCTCTCCGGCCCCGACTGGAACCCTTCCAGTAATGTCTACTCATATTTGCAAGTGCGAGGATCGATCCCGCTTTACTTTTCACAGTCCCCGTACGCCTTCAAGCCCATTCCAGTGCTACATCACTCCGCTGAGACCAATCAGCTTGCATTTGGAAGACACATTAGAGAGATGAGCCGGAGATATGGCAAGATTCAGGCCGTGTCATTGATTGACAAGCATGCGGGGGAACTGAAACTGGGCGATCAATATGAGAGATACGTCGACGTCTTTAACAAGGCCGGGGGTGTCGATGGCACACCACTGCGGTTGGAGTGGTTTGATTTCCACAATGAATGCCGTGGGATGAAGTTTGAGAATGTGTCCCGTCTCGTCGACCGGGTGAAGGAGACTCTGGATGAATTCGGTTATACTTGCGTTAAGGATGGCGCATCATCGCTCAGACAGAGTGGTATTGTACGCACCAACTGCATGGATTGTCTTGACCGGACTGGTGTGGCCCAGTGCGCCTTTGGCCAGTGGGCTTTGGAACGCCAACTTCAAAATGAGGGCATCGCGATTGACTTGGGTGGTGACTCGTCTACTCAGTGGTTTAACACTCTCTGGGCAGATAACGGCGACGCGATCTCCAAGCAGTACTCGTCCACTGCCGCTCTGAAGGGCGACTATACCCGCACACGAAAGCGAGACTACCGAGGCGCGATCAACGACTTCGGACTCACTCTCTCACGATACTACAACAACATCGTGAACGATTACTTCTCACAGGCTTGTATCGACTACCTGCTGGGTAATGTCACGCCGCATGTCTTCGACGAATTCTCCATTGAACTGCAGACCCCGGATCCAGGCATCTCAGTTCAAAAGATCCGTCAGAACGCAATCGACACCAGCTGCAAGATCGTTATCAGCAGTCCATCTGAAGAGTTCCTGGGTGGCTGGACCATGTTGACCCCCCGGCAGCCCAACACGCTACGAACTCTCCCCTTCGAAGAATCTGTGCTCCTTCTGACAGACGCAGCGGTGTATAGCTGCCGCTTTGACTGGGAGACCGACAAAGTCCTTTCTTTTGAACGGATTGACTTGCGCTCTGTATCCCGCATTCATTACGGGACATACGTCACCTCCATCCTGACTGAGAGTCAATCGAATGAGCGCACCAACGTCGGTCTTGTCATCGTCTACCGCGACGGTGACGAGAATCTCTTACGTGTCAACACCCGCTCCTTGCAAAGCAATGTCCGGCCCGCCGCCCTCGAGGCTTCCACCGGCTCCACTGGCGAATGGGACCTGGTTTCCTGGTTGCGCGGCACCAAGCGTGCCACTACTCGATTTGTCGCTTTCAAGTCTCTTCCACTAACCAATGCGGGAACTAGCCCTCGCCTCGGGCCCACGACGGGTACTGTTCGCGAGCTTGATCGGGTTCGCTCCATCTGCTTGGAGATTGAACGGGCGATGCTAGCGGGTGATGGGCAGAATAAGGATTCGGCATCTGTGGTGGAAGAGTCTGATATCATTTCTTTGGCTGATGCGAAGAAACGGACTGGGATTTTGGAGTATCTTGTTTATGATATTAAGAAGATGGTTTGGGCATGAGCATCTATGGACCAAGCGGTCCTTTTTGGGTATTTTAATTTGGCTTGGGATTCTGTGCAATCATACCTTCTGCAGGCTGCATTATCGTATGGCAAATATAATTGGCATGAAGTTATGAACGTTGATTTTGCATCTGCAGATGAGGTCATACCCCGTGGTATAAGCCAAAGTATATATTTCCGAGTGACCTCACCCCTTGGACATGCAGATTCGGACAAATATAGAGAAATCCAAATACGATGAGAGGTAGAAAAGTTCTATTTGAGAGATTGGGCAGGTGTCTTCCAAATCTACGGATTATTGCATGAACTGGTGACCCCAGACAAAAGACCTGACATAAGATCGAAACGAAATAGTGTAGGTTGACTTGCTAAAAGACCGACGACTGGCTACCGCCTTTCTCTTTCGTTCGTTCGCCCCAGATTTTCGCCCTCGCTTTCTCAGGCCAAGTCCGAGTCGTTTCCTCCTTATTTATTTTTTCTCTTTTTTCATATAAAACTTCGACACTGTCACCTGGGAATATTTGCTATTGCCTCAAACGTCTCTGTTCGTTGCTGAATTTATTTGGTGCAGATCGGACGCGTTGTACTTGATCTGGGGAACGAAGTAGGGGGACCGGTTCCCACTTTCTTGGCGGGGCTCTCTGTGCCACACGCACTTTTGCACCTACGGTCGCAAGCCAGTCGACTTTAGCACCGCTTCAACATGGATTGGCAACCTCAGGATGAGCCATTGAGGCAGCTAGCCTGCTGCCTCAGAGACTCTCTCAATGGTCAGGACCCTACGCTCCGGAAACAGGCCGAAGAGGTACGCCTATAATAATTTTTTTTGCTCTGCACTTCCCCTCCCCCCTCTTTGCCAGGAACCAACGCAAAAGAAAGCGCACACTGCACTTGAGAATGGAGACTGATACAATCGCGCGCTGTTATAGATGCTTGCTTCGGCGACCTCATCTCCGGATTATGTCAATTACATCACCTACCTTTTCTCGACGTCCCAGGTTCCTCCTGCTGTCGGTATGGACGATAACACCTATAGCGTTGTGCGCTTTGCTGCCGCCATGAACATCAAGACGAAGCTTTATATGGCCTATCAGACGATCCCTCAGCAGAGTTTGAACTTTATTCGATCCGCCGCTTTGGTCTCCCTGCGAGACAGCAACACACAAGTGCAGCGAGGTGCTGGTACTATTATCACGGAGCTGGTACAGCGGGGTGGATTGCTCGCCTGGCCGGAGGTTCTTCAGGAGCTTCTATCCTTGGTTGGCAACACCGCAGGTGATGTGTCGATCCCTGCTCAAGAGGCCGCGATGGCTGCACTGTACAAGGTGTGCGAGGATAACCGCAAGATTCTGGACCGCGACTACCAAGGCCAACGCCCGCTGAACGTGATTATCCCCAAGTTGCTGGAATTTACCGGACGCGAGAGCGCACGGGTTCGCGCGCTTGCGCTGAGCAGCATTCACGTTTTCCTCCCTCACCAACCCCAGGCCTTGATGGGCTCGTTGGATCTGTTCTTGTCGCAGCTCTTCAACCTCGCAGGGGACCAGGATACCGAAGTGAGGAAGTATGTGTGCCAGTCATTCTCGCAGCTCGTCGAGTTCGCCCCCGAGAAGCTTATTCCGCATTTGGAGGGTCTGGTCAGCTACATTCTCATCCAGCAGCAGAACGGAGAGGATCCCGAGCTTGCTCTAGATGCAGCGGAATTTTGGATCGTCTCTGGTGAACAAGAGCGCCTGCAAGCACCTCTGGCACCGTTCATGCCTAAGGTGATCCCAGTGTTGCTTCAAAACATGGTGTATGAGGAAGACGACGTGATCCGCTTGATGGGCGACGAGGACGATGCCGACACCGAGGATCGTGCGGAGGATCTGAAGCCGCAATTTGCCAAGTCGAAGGCGGGCCGTCTGGATATGTCAAAGCAGGGTGACGCGAATGGCTCGCAGCAACAACCATCCCAGGAGGAAGAGGAGGAAGAGCTCAGCGAGGGCGAAATCGAAGACTCGGAATATGGGGACGACCCCGAGGATGAGTGGTCCCTGCGAAAATGCTCTGCTGCTGCGCTGGACGTGTTTTCGAACGTGTACCACGACCCCATTTTCGAGATCATTCTGCCATACCTGAAAGAGACCCTGCGACACGAACAGTGGCCCAACCGTGAGGCTGCTGTGCTCACCTTGGGAGCTGTCGCTGATGGGTGCATGGAAGCTGTCAAGCCCCATCTTCCTGAACTCGTTCCATACCTGATTTCTCTGTTGAACGATTCACAGCCCGTTGTGCGACAAATCACCTGTTGGTGTCTGGGCCGGTATTCGGAGTGGGCTTCGCACCTCCGTGAGCCATCAGACAAGCACCAGTTCTTTGAGCCTATGATGGAGGGCATTCTTCATCGCATGCTTGACAACAACAAGAAGGTGCAGGAAGCCGCTGCATCTGCATTTGCCAGCTTGGAAGAGAAGTCGGACGAGAACCTGGTCCCATACTGTGAGCCTATTCTCCGTCAATTTGTTCAATGCTTTGGAAAGTACAAGGATCGAAACATGTACATTCTTTATGACTGTGTGCAAACTCTGGCCGAGTGTGTCGGAAACGAGTTGGCCAAGCCCCATCTCGTTGAGATCCTGATGCCTGCTCTGATCGAGCGGTACAATATGATCCACGACCAGTCGCGAGAAGTATTCCCACTGCTTGAATGTCTGGGATACATCGCTGCGTCGTACGAAGATGCTTTTTCGCCATTTGCCCCCGTTATCTTCCAACGCTGCGTGAAGATTATCTACCAGAACCTCCAAGAATCCATGGCCTCAGTAAACAACCAAACCGTTGATGAGACCGACAAAGATTTCTTGGTCACCAGCCTCGACCTTCTCAGTTGCATCATCCAAGCTATTGACCCACAAAAGAGCGGAGAGTTGGTGGCCGCCTCCCAGCCGCGATTCTTCGACCTTCTTTGCTACTGCATGCAGGACTCTAACTATGAGGTCCGCCAGTCCTCCTACGCTCTCCTCGGTGACTGTGCCATCAGCATTTTCCCCCATTTGGAGCCATTCATCCCTACCATGATGCCGACTCTGATCAAACAGCTTGACCTGGATACCCTGCCCGACGATGATCGCGTCACTAGCTTTAGCGTTCTCAACAATGCCTGCTGGTCCTGCGGAGAGATTGCCGTGAACCAGAAAAAGAGCGACCTTGCCCCTCACGCCGAGAAGCTCTACTACGGCCTCCTGAACATCATCAATAACGAAGAGATTATTGATTCGGTCAACGAGAATGCCGCTATGGCACTGGGCCGTCTTGGTCTCTGCTGCCCTGAGCAACTGGCACCCCGATTGAGCGAATATGCCACTCCCTTCTTAACGTCCATGAGCAAGATCGATTTCAGCCGCGAAAAGGCCTCTGCATTCCTCGGATTCAACCAAGTGGTCATGAAGAACCCTCAAGCCATGGAATCATGTCTTGCAGTCTACTTCGGGGCCATTGCCGGCTGCGCAAGCAAGTCGCTCTCGTCACAGGAGGACTACCGGGACATTCACAGCTCATTCCAGCAGGTATGTGCATCTCTCCTGATCGTAGAAATTGCTATTCTAACTATCAAATAGGTTCTGCAAGGATATAAAAATATGATACCCAACTTCGATTCATTCCTCTCACAGCTTCCCGGTCCCGTGGCCCAGAAGCTGCGCACGCATTACCAGGTTTAATGCCGGAATTCCGTGATCCCCTCCATCAAATCGGCTTCAACCCTTACGATTGATATCAACATGCACGATGATGGCTTTATGAAATGCCGCAAATGCTCCTTCATGTGCCTTAAATAGGCTACACATCTACATGACTGATTGAAGTCCAATGCAATGCACTGTTTTCACTTTTGTTTGAGCGCCACGGGCTTATTATAGCCCATTGTCATTATGACCTAGAAATAGGAGGAACGAACGGAAGGAATCAATTATGAAAAATCATTAGGTCAATAATCAAGGCGAGCTGAGCTCTTGACTGGGCGTTTCAATTCAGTCCACTTCCTGCATATTCTCTTTTTCTTACTTGTGAGAGTCGGGAAGCGCAAACATGGGAATTTCCAGGGATGTCATTTGACTATCTAGGCATGGCTATCTGATCATTCCAGCCCTTGTTTTCTTTTTTACTTGACTTCTCTCTGCATGTTGATATGAGGACCGGTTCCCTAGTAGTGCGTCGTTTAGCGCTGGCTTTCCCACCATTTTTCTTAGATAGATAGATTAGATAGATTCTATGAAAACCCAAAAATTTAGGTAGTCTCTTGTCCATCCAAGCACAGAGCTTGGGTCCACGGTTAGCAGGAGATACACTCATCATCAAGCTAGATTATAGTCGCAAACTTGCCCGTGATCGGCTACGTGGCGTTCCCCTCAAAACTCACCTGCATTAAGGGTCCTCTGTCGACCATATCGGCAAATAATGCCAAGCGAAATGATCCAACCGTCGCCAACGCAGAATGTCGGACCTCGCTTCTTATAACCCCCATGGACTTGAGTCCCGTGCGCTCGTTGTCTTGCCTCATTTTGCAGAATGCAGGTCCCTTGCCAAGACTACGGTCTCCCATGAACTAATCAGAATTCATTGTTTTCATTTCCGTTCCGCCGATTCCCAGGCGTTTGATTACTCTCAATTTAACTTTTCTACTAGGCTTCCACTAAATGTACTGAGTAGGCTAGAATTTCCCTCTCGACCTCCACTCTACCAGTCAATCACGGACGGGGTGGATCTTCGCTACACCTCGCTTATTTGACGCCGCCGGGAGTCTGAGCTTAACTTCCGGTCGAGGAGTATTGGTTAAGGGGGGACGGGGATGAGGTACTAAGCCACTAGTCTTTTTTATTTTTACTTTTTAATTTTAATTTGAATTTGTTTTTTGTTCCCTCGCCTCATTTACTAAGGAAGAAAAGAGATGAAATGTTCGGAAAGAGGGGACAGGCGATGCGTTGTGGCCCGATCTCTGACGACCTTCTGATTCCCTGATCCCTGTAGCAGTGAGGGTGGCAATGAGGAGTTGCATTTCTCCTAGGTTTGGAGGCTACTGGGGGCTTTCGGTGTAAGCTTGATAGGTAAGATTGGGTTCTCCAGCCCTGCAAGGAAGTGCAGATGGTATACTTTACTCGTTTCACTCATATTGAATTTAAATGACATGAGCTGAGATGGAATATGGGTCGGCGTGACAGGTTGAGATAGTAAAATTAGTTCTCACCAGGGGCCTTATTCACGGGCATGCCTGGGGGGCGGTGGTCAACCATGCGGTGTGTCTGACAGTCTGACTTTGTCCTACAGTAACCCACTCCGTTGGGACGACCTGACCTCGCCACGTACAGGGTATCTTGTGCGGAATACACATTCCAACCTGGGAAGGCAACTGAGTAGAGAGTGGAGATGAGACTTCTCGAATCCAATCATATTGAGAATCTAGAAACAATCCATATAACGGAGTCGTCCATTCTCATTCTTGATACAGTCCGCCAGGTTCACAACGTCCATGTGCTTACCACCTTCATCGTCATCCAGCGCGGCATGAAGCATGGGCTCATGGGTTGGACCCTCGAGTTTGAGCTTGACACCAGACGCATGGTCAGAGAAGCCCTCAGCGCTCCAGGCAAATTTACCTGTGGAGGAGTCCGTCAATGAGCCAAACCTTCTTGAGTGGGGGCGATGTTTTGTTCTAACAAGGCTGTCGTTGTCTCTCTCTCCTCTGCTCGCTGTGCTTACCTCTCTTTGCACCCAAGAAATCATCGAGATTCAGCTCAGAATATGAGGCTTCTCCCGAAGGACGACGGCAGTATGCGGTGAGGACATGCCCGTTCTTGAGCTCGATGTCCATGGATGATTTGTGGAAACCCATTTTGAATGTAGATCTTCGATGTGGAGTGGGTGGGCTCGCTGTGCCGTCCCTAGAATATCGAATCAAATGGAAGGAGTTTGTAAGGGATCAGGGGGGTTGGTTTGTGACGAGGTATCACCTGGTGGTATAGCACTGTATTATTCGGAGAAGGGGAAAGAGAAAATTGATTCCGGTGATATACATGAAGCGGTGATGTTGCCTCCCGGACAACGGATCGGTGTATTGTTCCGATGAGCAGATTCTAGCTCTACAGCGGGAGGCATTGTCCCTGCATCATATTCCTCTCATGGTGACCTATACACCCGGTGTCTACTTTGCTCTGTTGCAATGTTCCTTACTGTTGTCCGCCCCATGGTCATCATGACTTCATGGAGCGATGTTTTCTTTTCAGCCTCAGGATTGCCTCTTCATAGTAGGCATTCCAAGCGAACTGGGACGCAGAGAGGCTTAGCAGGAAAAAGTAAAGTTAACGCTAGCGACTTTAATTAAATTGCGGCGCGGACGGGAGGAAATGGGGGAGCTCCCTGGAATGATCTGGCTCGACGGGAAGATGCGGGTACAGACCTGTCGGTATCATACTCTGTTTTCCTTTCTTTTGATTTCCCCTCCTTTGTTGTCTTGTTCTCGGACCCGAGTCGGCCTATGATTCCCATGACTACCAGCCATTATGTACTTTAGAGGGTACGTTGCTTTTTGCCTGCAAAATCTAGGCTGCTTCCAGCTTAGCGGGTATCTGAAACCATGGAGATATAGATCGACGGGATGATTTGCCCCTCCATGGACGTTCGAGCTAAACCGACACGCTGGTAAAGCGCACAGCCATTGTTAATCTCGCCATGATCGACGGGGGCACCGAATAGTCTATCCCGCCCCACGCGTCCAGGATGACCTCTTCGGGGGCGTTTAAGTTGGTTAGCGGGCGTTGCCTCCCATGGACCGTGCTTCTACGCTCGACGATGTCATCTGGCAGGGCGGGAGGACCGGACTGTCGGGTCCTGGTGCTGGTCTTATCCTGTGCAGAGCAAGCCTGGCCAAGCCCGCAGGGTCCAGATCTGGGGGCCTAACGTAGCGATTTAGCTACCCGACGATTGGTGGCTGCCGAGGAGAAACAGTCCCCTCCTGGAGGAATCCTGGGTCTTCCTCATGAAGAAAATCCTTTCGGTCCTCTTTGTAACTCCTTTAAAAAAGGAGAAGAACATGGCCCCCAAGTGTCGAGCGAATACCCACTTCCAAGCCTAGACTAACCCTGTCTGGCGCGATGTCGCGAGTGAGCAGCGCTAACCGCATTGGTGAGCTATGACTGGGCGGATCCACATGCCCGATTCTCACCGTCCATGGTCCCCCGGCTTCCTCGCTTTGAATCCCTAAATGCGTCCAAGGTGAAACGCATGAAACCAACTGAGAATCTTTGAGTGACCAGAAGCAGTGTGGAGGGAAGAGGGTGGAGCCACGTGTGATAAGTACGCCCCCCTCCAGTCATCTAACTGGCTGAAATCGATTCTAGATCCTGGCTCCATACCTGCATACCTGCAGGTCTGCATGTCTAGGAGCTTCACCGATCCCCCAGAAAAACGTGGTGATGGGAAACTGGCGGTGTAACGTGACGGGCGACTTCGTCAAGAACACCGTGAGCCATTGTCGCGGGATCAGTCCCAAGCCCTGAAGCTCAGGTAATCCTTGTTTCTTGGCTGGATTTTCTTTTGCGCTGAACAGGGTTCTTAACGTTCCAGCCCAGTGGTAACCCCCCATACCTTCCCGACTCCCCGGATTGCCTAGGGAATGGTCCATGGTTAATCCTGGTCTTACATTGCCTGAAAAAAGAAAAAAGAACAAATGACGCGACCAATCAGAAGGCGAGCACTGTGGAGCATCTGCACGTTCGGTTGCCATTACCGAGTTGAGTCCGTCTCATCCCGCGTCTGACTCAGTGCACGGATGGCAACGGCGCTTTCGAGACTAGCTGCATTTTATTATGACGATTGGATTTTCCGATTAAAATTAAAATTAGTCTTGGGAAAATAATCAGACAATCCATAATATTGATAAACATAATATTCATAAAAATCAAAATCAAAATAAAATTAACAAGGCCAGTCTAGGATGGCGCAAGTGATTGCCTTCCCCTTTACTTCTCTGGGCATATGGTTCGGCTTGGCAAGCCTGACGTTTTCGATCCACTTTCAAGGGTCCTCAGATCGCGGAGCCTGGTCGATCGATATCTTCCCCCAATCACACTAAGTACAAGCTACTTGTTTTCTTTTGCCAAACTCCGTTTTTGGCCCCCTCGTGGCCTGCAGACGTCCACCTCATATGAAACTGAAAAAGCAAAGACGACATCAGCCACCCCCCTTTATCCCTCAACGATTCTAAATGCTAACAGAAGGGTTGGGGGAGCTCTCAATCAGAGCGTTCTCAAGGATCTACGGAGTGGACCATCATTTCCTTGTCATTTGGTTCAAGCTCAACAAAAGCACCAGGCCCGATCCCGCTTGAACTACCCAGATGCGGTGCCCGTGGGGGGGCGCTTGGCAAAAGTCATCTTTAGCTTGGCCTGGCCCCGACCTGTATTTTTTGAGCCACTTGCCGGCCTGAATGTCGGGAGCTCTGAATGGAAGTTTGTTGGAGGAAGAAAGCTCCGGACCGGTTCGCTGTCCCCGGATGTACCAAGGAGTACAGGGACATGGTTGAACGATATTCCCCGTGGGAGAGCTCACATGCCGCAGAGTGGATCCCCCAGCCAAACGCTGGATACGACTAAACCCATCCAGGAAGCTGTGTAAGGCGCCGGTCAAATTAGAGTCTGTTCGTGGTCCGCCATGTGGTGGCCTTGGGTAGCCCTCGAGCTGAAGGGGTTATCCTGGGTTCCCCTGCAGAGAGGCTCAAATGCGAGATCGTCACTGGGCTATTATTACTCTGGTCCTATATTTACCGTATTACACCTGACCTGGGCCTTCTACAATCCCAATCATCTCATCATCACTTTTTTTCTTTTCTTTTTCCCCCCCCTTTTAACCTCGCCATATTTCTTTTTCCTCGAATGTTCTCGCCTTAGGGCGTTGACTTAAACCTGCCAGCTGCTCGTATTTTACATTCTACGTTTCAGCTGATTTAAGGAAAATCTACTTTCTATAAACACCAGGGAATCTTCTTGCCATCCTTCCATTCCATCTTCACCGGCTTCTATTCTATGCCCCTCAACTTACGATAATCTCTCAACTCTACTCTTGATTCTTCAACATGGCCGGTCCAGGTGGTGGTCCCCCGCGCAAAAGCCACACCAAGTCCCGCAACGGATGTAAGACCTGTAAGCGGAGACACATCCGCTGCGACGAGACCTTCCCACAATGGTACTTCCCACCTATAGTCTAATCGTCCCAGAACAGATCTAATCGAGATTCTAGTCGCAATTGCACCAAGCACAACTGTCGCTGTGATTACCAGGACATGGCCGCAACGCAAAGCAGCCCCCCCTCCACGGCGGGGTCCCGATCTGCTCATGTCGCCTGAAATAGAAATGGAGATTGAGAACTGGCACCGAACTGGTGTCCCTCCATATCCAGAGCTGGTTCAGTGTCCGCGTGCTGGATGGTCTCATCTATCGCGGGCGGATTTGCGCTTAGTGCACCATATTATCGGCCTTTCGATCGATTTACATCGCCGGGGTCTGAGTAGCTGCACCGTGTGGGCGCAGAAGATGCCCAAGTATGTCGTCATCTGAAGTATGGACTGAAGGGGGATATGAGGGCTAACGGTTTATCTAGCTTTCTTGCGATTGCGCTATCCAATGAATTTGTCATGAGCGCTATTCTGGGCTTATCGGCATTCCATCTGGCTTTCTTGACTCGAGATCAGGAAACTAAGCAGTTGGCTTATCACCATAAAGTGACCGCCCTCCGGGGCTTGCAGACAGCCATCGGCGCCTTCTCCAAGGATAACTGTGAGGCCGTTCTTGCGGCTTCGATTTTGCTTTCGTGGCAAGCAACTGAACGGTTTGTTTCTCTGCTCATACAAATATTCAACCTTCTAATACCATCTTAGCCAAATGTGGATGTCATTACAACAAGGCATCTCAACGGTCCTCGAATCGATGCATCCATTCTGGAAACAAGAATCCGAACTAGCGCAATTCGTCGAAAACCAGCGCGCTTTAAGCGCATCCGATTTCCCATTATCTCTCGAGGAAGACCTAAACCAACTCGATCAAACCGTTCGCGCCCTCCAGGTCTCTCAGAAGCGTGTATCCCACAACCCCGAGCATACCCAGCGCCTAGCCGAGCTCGTCGACTTCGTGCAACAGTTTCGAAACGACTACCCAACCCAAACCTCCGAGCAAGCATTTGAGCGCATTCAGATTCTCCGGCGCTGGCTATTCTGGCTTCCTGCCTCGATGCTTCGAGGCGGCGACTCTGATTTCAGTGCTCTGGCTGTTCTCTCTCAGTTCTTTGCCGTCGGCGTCGCGTTGGACAGATTCTACCCCGAAATGGGCGGCGCATATCTAGGCGGGCTGTCCATCGGACCGATCGAAGAAACATACCGCATTCTAGCCGCGAACAGCGCCACAGATCCTTACAATGCAGACCTATGTCTTGGAATGGCCTTGATGGATCTTCCACGGCGAGTTGTCGCAAGATACCGCACCCGCTTGGCCTGGTCCCCTCGTCCTTCTGTCGAGCATTACTCACCTGGCCCGTCGAGTCCATACCACGGTATGCAGGAATACCCCGTCGCCTCATCCTCCTCGCCTGCATCCGCCTCTCCCTCCTACGTCGCATATACCCCTCCTCTTCAATCTCCTCCCGCCGTTACAGTTGCGGGCTCTCCGTTCCATCTGACGGATGGCTATATTACAGCTGCACCTTCGCATACCCTTTACCCCCCTTCTCCTCAACTTCTCGATACGCACGACCCGCATTTGGGATTGTCGGAAATTCGTCACACACACAGTCTACAGAACCCATCGGCATTTACTCCTCCATACGGCGCTGATGGTCTCTGCGCTGATATGCCCCATCAGAACGGCTCTCTCGGTCTCAATGTGGATCTGTACCAACAATCACACCACTTTGAGATGCCAAATATGGTCACACCTGGGACTATCTGGACATAGAGCTCGTTACTTTGCTTTCATTGATTGGACTTTGTGGAAAGGCGCAGGATATAATAATACCCCCCTTCAATTTGTGGTTTGGAGTTTGGTCTGGGATTTACGGATTGATTATGGGTTTCTACTTGACATACTTGGACATTGATTCCAAGCCCAGAGCTTGGAGTATACTGACTTTTCCCGCCTCATTCTTTGTTCTGTATCTTTGTTCTTTCTATGTCCATGTGATTTGAATTACGCATGAGCGTTGGTGTGTTCTCTCGAAAAACGAGAAAATGTTAATAAGTGATATACCCAGTTCGAGTTCACGAGACATGGCTACCATAACTGGGCGTGCTGAGATGCAACTCCTTGAACATTACAGTTACATATGATTAATACTTGTGGATGATTTTGCCGAGATAACCTCGAATACAAGACAATCTTTACCAGAGTATTCCTGATTGGCACAAACCCAGCCTTCCTTTCCGAGTAATTCAACGCCCGTGTAGACCAGCCCAGCTCGGATCCATTCTTTGGCCCCCATCAACCATCCTTCCAAGTTTCGAAAACATCACCACGCATACTGGTAATCAAAGCCAAGAAACCTTCCCTCACACCCCGACATGCGCACCCGTACACCCGTACTCGGGATAGATCGCCAGGAACTCCGCAACTTAATCCTGCCAGAAGAACATGTGGATCTAAGAATAGGAACCAGATTAAGTATGGAAATCTAAGATCTGCACTTCTCATTGGGCAAGAACCTCAGGTCCTACGTGAGATCCCGTGGACCCTCGTATTCGGCTGGCTTTTTGCCTTGTTTAACCTTGATGATCCCCGCTTAGGTTGATGTATGGTTTGTTTTTGCTGACGAAGGTAGATTTGCCACGTTTTTTTTTTTTGGTATCACTCGCTCATGCATTAGGGCGTGATTATTCTGCAGGGCTATGTTTCAGGTTTTGTCGTCGGAACGGTTTGCCCAGGTGCGTAGAGGGTGATATCACCCTCGGGCCCACTTGCTCGTATTGGTATGGTTTTTTTTCACCCCGGTTGAGGGGGTGGGTGGCGCGGGTTTTGGGGATTAGTTTGCGTCTATGCGAGGGTGGGTACCAACCTGGGTTCTTTGGTGTCTATAATGGCTTTGTTTTGAAGGCGTTGAGTCTCTTTGGATGGATCTGGATGACAATGCGCTGCCCTGAGTTTGTAGTGATTTCTGTACTCTGATTGAGAATATTTTGAGAATGAAACTATGTCTTGGTCCACTTGAAGTAGTTCAAATGAGCGGAACTTCCAATATCTCACAAAACAGCTAACAACCGAGGTATGAGGCGTGATTAAACAGACCGAATCCAGTTATGGTTGCGAATGCCACGTGGACACCTTGCATATAAGGCTGCAGTTCGCGATAAGGGTTTATCGCACGTGATGTAGCACTTCACGTGATCTATGACATACGTCCCGCATGTCGGTATCAACACTTGACCTTGACACGCACTCAGGTCCTTGTAACCTGTCCACCTTGACCTGAAATCACACGTGAAAACAACTACTTCAGTCCATATCAGACACAATGGCCGATGCAGGCGGCTGGAGCACTATCGAGTCCGACGAGGTATGTCCATATAGCTCTTGCTCAAGCTCAAGAAAACAATCATCTAACAGCAAAGCCAGGGCGTATTCACATCTCTCATCGAAAATCTCGGCGTGCAAGATGTTCAATTCGAAGAAATAATCTCGCTAGATGCGGACACAATACGCTCACTCGGGTAAATCAATCAACCCTCCGAAGCAACCTTCACAACGTCGAAAAAAAAAAAAAAAAAAAGCTAAGCTAACCGATCCATCCAGCCCCGTCTACGGCGTAATCTTCCTCTTCAAATGGACCCGTGAAGCAGCCGGTGCTCGCGCCGAAGCCCCACTAGATGGAACATACGACACAACAGCAACAGAAAACAACGTCTTCTTCGCAGCCCAAACAATCCAAAACGCCTGCGGAACCCAAGCCATTCTCTCCGTCATCCTCAACAACGATAACCCACCCGCACCCCTAAAACCTATAGTCCTCGGTGACGAACTTAGCTCCTTCAAAGAGTTCACAACAGGCTTCCCGGCCGAACTGCGCGGCGAAGCACTCTCGAACTCTGAAGCGATTCGCACAGCTCACAACACGTTTGCGCGGGCTAGTCCCTTCGCCGATGAGACGGCTCGGCCACAGGATGAGGAGAATGCAGCGGACGTTTACCATTTTATTGCGTATACGTCTGTTAATGGGACGCTTTATGAGCTTGATGGATTGCAGCCGTACCCTATCAGCCATGGGCCTTGTGATAATGGATCGTTCCCTGAGGCCGTGAGTGAGGTTCTGCAGAAGCGAATTGCGAGGTATCCGGCCGGAGAGACGCATTTTAATCTTATGGCTGTTACGCGGGATCCGCGAATTGCGGCGAGGGAGATTGGGGATGCGGAGACGCTTGAGAGGGAGGAGAGGAAGAGGGCAGCTTGGCAATGGGAGAATACATTGCGGAGGTGGAACTTTGTGGGATTTATTGGAGAGATGATGAAGGGGGTTGTTGCGGCGAAGGAGGCACAGGATGGGGAGGGAAAGGCGTACAATGAGTGGGTTGAGGGGGCGAAGAAGGAAACGAGGAAGAGGTTGGAGATGAGACGGTAATTTATCTACTTTTATGCCTATGGATGCTTGCAATGAGTGATATTCGATGCGTGCGCATCGAATTACGTGAATCTTTCAGATACCCTAGTAATAGATGCGGGAGCAATCCGAAATATTATCTGCATTCACTAGATACAATACTAGATTGAACTAGATATGTACTGGCATCCAAATCATTACTTCATGATATACGTCATGAATCCAAGCGTTCTGTTCAATAATCAACGGCCCGGGCCCGAATATGTTCAACCATAGGAGCTGGAAGGTCGTCTGGGTTAATCAGACCAAGAGTCAACAGATCAGACCAGAAGAACATGGCTCTGTCCTGCGCGTATGCCAAGTAATCGAAGCCATCTTCCTCATCGATGTCGGCATCGACGGGGACCAACTTGGTCTCGGCAGGGGTTTTATGACCATTCCCGTTGTTGGAAGTAGCCAACATCTCAGAAACCCCTTCTTCCATTCCTGGTGTCTTGGCTTGCACAATACCCCAAGCAACCCACTGCGCAGAGTTCATGGCACGCCACAGCCGGGTCTGTTGCATAAGCCGTCGCACCTCAGCTTCCAGGTCTTCCTCGAGGGACTTCTGATCCTGCGACCAACTGGATGAATCGGGGCCATCATCGAGATTAAAGGGTGTGACGGCGCTGCCAGTGCCACCCCGCATAGCGGGAGTGGCCAAAGGCGAGGTGACACCGCCAGTCACGGCAGGGCGATGGGTGAGATAGGTCATCACGAAGCGACGCTGTTCTTCGGGTGTAGGGTATAGACGATTGTTGCAAGCCCAAGATAGCTCCTCATCGTGGTAGTTGTAGCACCATTCCGTCTACTCTAGTTAGAAAAACGAACTAAATGAAAATCTCGAAAATAGACTTACAAAGTGGTTTGCGAATTCCAGACCAGCAACGTTCGCAGATGAGTATTCAAAGTCAATAACCACGAGCTGCTTGTGAGAGTTCGCAGGCAGGAGAAGCGGAGACTGGGAGGCTGGTTCCATGCGAAGAAGGTTTCCGTATTGAGTCTAAACAGTTATTAGTATTCAATCCTTCAGGAATCAGACGAAAATGAGCTTACATCGTTATGGGCAAAGACGAGCTGTCGCTTGATCTCGTCAAGCCCACCGCAGCTAGCGATAAGCCAGGATCGATAGTGATCCACGGCCTTGCGGAACGCTGCCCATGGCACACCACAAACATAGCCTCGGTTGCGCCAAGGTTCTGCTTCAGCCTTGAGTTCGTTTTGTGGGGATTCAACCTCTTTGTCCAACCAAGTAGTCACTTGTTCACAACGGTCCACCCACTTATCCCAATTCTTAAAGATCATCGGTCCACCATCTCGTTCTTCGTCTAGAAGTTCGATACCATCGTGCAGTTCTCGCATGCGCTTAGCAATCTGTCGAGCCGTGGCGGGAATTCGCAACTCCTTCGGCGTGAGAGGGCGGGCTTCGAAGTATTCTTCGAAACGTCCATTCAAGAATGTTCCGAGTACACGAGGGCCGATATTCTTGCGGCCCAGACGACGAAGAATCTGCAGTTCTTTCTCTCGATCAATTAGATGATCTACCTGGGGACCATAGATACGCAGCAAAAGCTTCCTGCAGTAAAAGATTAATTTCCAGTCCACACGAGGATAATGATAGAGACTTACGGTGGGGGCCTTCTTGCGTGCACGGGAGCAGAACCATTTTCCGTCTTGTAAACAGGCTTGGGTGGCACGACAACATAAACGGCGTTAGTCAGAGCACCGCTGAGACGATGGACCTCAACCTCCTCTGCCTTGTCCATTGACATCTTCCGCCAACCTCGAAGCTGGAGAGTATGCGCAAGGCGCACGATTTCAGTCTTAAAAATGATCCATGCCTCTCGGTCTTTGGATCGTTTGATAGATTCAGTGGTTTCATCATCTGCTGCGCTAGTTGTGTAGGCGAGAGTCTTGGAATTATCCAGGTGAGCTTCTACATTTGGCACTGGCGCCTCGACGTCCGTAACATCGGAGTCAGAAGCTGAGCCGCGGCGAAGACCCCTGGGGCGACGGCGAGCTGGGCGTTTAAAAGGGAGGTGCGATGCTAGGCCATGTACATTTTGGGGACCTGCGAATTGGGCCAAGATCTTCTCCAACTCGCCAAGTGAGAATGAGCTTTCTGAGCAACGTGGCTCTTCTGCCGGATGTTCCTCACTCTCAGAGACAGCATTCGTGTTGCCAGAGACCGCCTCGGCGCGTCGGGCCTTCCGGGCCATTCTTCGGTTCTTCTCATGCTGTAACCAGTCATACACCTGGTGAAAAAGGCCCAACTGAGGATCCTCGTCCGATTTAATTGACTGCTCACTATCCTCGAGTGTCTTCGTCTCCACTTTGAAGTTTGACGAAGAGGACTGAGGGGTCATAGTAGAAGGCATCGATGTGGGATTGATGGGTGGGCGCGCAGTCGCTTTCGCGACAGGGGCTCGGTATTGTTTCAGTGTCGGTCCATCCAGCGAGGAGGTAGAGCCAGTTCCACTTGTCAAAGCCCTGTGCAAAGAAGCAGCATCCAAGCCGGTTCCTGAAATAGCTGCAGAGTCTACTGGAGATCAGTCAAAAAATGAATTTTTTTTTTTGGTCGCGATGGAAATAAAGTGCATGGGGCAGGTCCGACGTCACACATTGCCCCCGCGGGGGCCATCGCCAAAAGGGGAGGCGGTAGTACAAGGCGAAGGTACATGGATACTTGGCGACAAAATTGAAAGTTGCGTGGGCAGTGCAGTGCAATGGGCGTTCTAAATTGTACAGGGGGTAGGCCTACCTGCTACTTCAGGATCCGTGACATGCTCCTCTGTGAAGGAAGGCATGTGCTCTCAGGGGAGATGGTTCGAACGGCTCAGAAAGAGTGCAGCCGAATGCGGTTGATAGTCACGAGACCAGCTGTCCGGGATATCAGAGCGTCGGCTTCGGGAAGTAGGAGCTCAGACGGTGTCAGACAGGAGGCTGAGATACCAAATGCCAAACGTGGAGGTGGGGGGAAGGTAATTTTGGACCCTCTCAGCAGATCCGCGGGCGGCCAAGCGAAACGGAAACGTCCCAATGGTCAGGGACAGGATCCTTGGTATGCAGGAAAACTTTGCCAGAAAGGCGGAACTATACTCCAAGATGAATAGTTTGCACTAGAGAACACAAAATTAAAACCAGAGAACGTGCGATCGCAAAAGAAAGCACAAACAATACGGGAAAAAAAGTGGCGAAAATTGCTCTTATCGGGGCTCAGGTGACTCTCGGATGCCTGGCGAATCTGGCAGCAAATTGTCAATGGGCCTCGTAATTGCGGTCTACTATCAGTAACTGGAAGGTTGTCACGCGGGCAATCGGACCCAAGATAAGCCAATTGTGACCCATGTGAAGGTGCCGGCCGGTGTCGCAATCGGCGCAATCTTAGCCAGTCGCAGGGGAGATAAGTGCTAGATCCAGGGGATCCTTCACACCGATATTTCAGGTCGCGTGTGCGACATGGTCATAAGACCAGATATACCGATACGTGGCGCAAATGGCTTCATTGTTTCGAATTCATTTCATGTTGCATGCGGAGATATTGTTCTGGGTGGCGCGCTGGGAAGGAGGCTTTGAGTTCGGCAGTCTATTTGGGGAGATAGCGGATCGGCCCAGGACATGCTGCGCGGGATTGAAATGTGGAGCCGGAGTCTAAAATATGGGAAACAAACGGTGTCAACGAGACTATCATTGTCTGAGTGTCTTGACAACAATCACGGTGAATATCTGAAGCGAGTCTGTCTGAAGAGAGATGGAAGAAGGAAGAATGATCGGTGGAGGGGAAGAGGCTAAAGAATTGAGGGGGAATAAATTACCGTAACACGGGGAAACGGAATGACACGCAACAAATGACTGGGGTAAATGGCGTTTCTATACGAGATTATGCAGTGGAACAAAGTTCAATAATATCCCTTGCTGTGCCGAACGAAATTGAAAGAAAAAGAATATATGCCGTTGCAAATTCTCAAGGCTGAGCTCCAGGAAAGAGCATGACATTTTGAGTAAATCGAATCTCATCCTGGCCAAAGTCACGTAGACTAAAATGAAGCCAATTTCGAGCTCTCCCTTGCGAGTCCAGGTCAGATGAGACATTGAATTCCCAAATCCGATTCTGCAATGGTGGAATACATCCTGGCTTGGCGAGTACCTCGCTCACCCCCGAAACATTAAGAGCCGTGCTGGGATCTTCCTCTAGTGCCACGAGAACCGCCACGGCGTGAGCGGCGGGCCTGCACATGAAAAGTCCCTGTGCCGGCGGTGCCTGGTTCAAGAGGCACAATGCTTGACGACGCAGTTGTGGGAATCGGCACTTAAGAGCGGTGATGAAGAGTGGCAGGAAAACTCCCATCTCGAAGATGAAAGGGGGTTGGTAGCCTTCGGGGTTTCTTGTGGCAGCAATCGCTATAGATGCATGATTGATAATCTGTGTAAATTCAGCTTCGAATTTATCGTATGCGGATTGATCGGGATCAAGGCAAGTTTGAATCTCAATCCGAACACTAAAGTAGGTCATCAGCAAGAGTGCAGTTCCACCGCTCCCGCTTGCATCCTTGTCGGAGGTGGCCAGAGCAAGAAAAGATCGATGCCACTGGTCCAGGCACTCGTTTAACTGTATCTGTCTGGTAATAAGGTTTCGGGCGTCGCGTAGACGCCTGTCCGCTGGGTACTTCCAATGCTGCTTGGTATCAATATTGAAAATTTTCATCTCTGCGACAATCCCATTGAGAACGTTTCGTGCTTCATTGAGCGACGTCAGATGGACATCCAAGGTAAGATTATCGAAAGACCAATCGACGTTGCTGGGCACGCCGCCTGTTATTAGAGCCCAGGTGTCTAACCGCTGGAAGATTGGCTTGATGACCGAAATGAGGATAGCGCGATCTATCGAGGCTCTGCTTCTGGAACTATGCCCTAGCGGTGTCATTGCGCTGACCACCATCTGCGTGCCTTGGCTGGTCAAATTCATCGCCGCCTTTCGATTGCCTTGTAAGAGTTCGATGGCAATAAACAGGATGCAGCTGATCAGTGATACCATCAAGTCCGCCACACCATGGTCGATACGCTGCTGCACAGCAGCCAATGACCGAGAATACCAAATCAGAGCTTCTCGATGATGAGTATACTGTACCTCGGCAGGGTTATTGATAAGTCGAAAGGGCGAAGCATCATGAATTGGAGGTCGTTCATAGAGCGAGCTAAGCGAGATTATAGCATCCCAGATTGCCGGCTCCATGCGACAGATTTGCAGGACAGAGCCTCGCCAAAACGCAACATCAAGAACACCAGAAAGTGCCGGGCCAGCTTGATGGAAGTAGTATTCAAATGCGCGCCGTTCTCGCCATCCTTGATGGGAAAAGAGAGTAAGTTGACGCGGCGGCGAGTCAATCCTTTGTGGCGCAAGCGTCGATATGTAAGAGCATTTGCGACCAGTACTGGTGCATCTCAAGCAATGAGGTTTCTCTTCTCCACATCGAACGCGGCGGGCCCTGAATTGAAATGTCAATACTCTCCATAAAACAGAGGAATTGAAAGGTGGGTCCTGACTTGCAAGTGTCGCACCCGGTCTTAGACTTGGGTCGACCGACTCGGCCGGATTGAATGGTTTGTGATACCTTCATGGAGGAATCTGATAACCACTGGTTCCATCATCAACCGGTGATCATTCCCACGTAGACTGTGGGATTTGCAGAGGCTGCAAGGGGCAGCATTGTGTGGGGCTTGTCAGACGGAGACTTCCAGGGCTAACGCCGACTAACTCCACCGCCTAGTAGTTGGCAGCGGTAAAGTCAACCACTTCTACTCCGTAGGCACTCAACCACTTACAAGCCAGTGAATATGGTGGTATGATGAAGCAGTAGATCAGTGAAGCGGCGAAGTGGACTTGTAGTCGGCAAGTGAAGCGTGGTGCGATCACCACATAGTGGCTACTCTTTTACTTTGGGCATCTTTGCTCTCTACCTACTTTAGACATGGCTTGATTGTTGGCTCTACGACAGATATTCAAGTTCTACTCATAACCCTTTTCATCACTACCTACAGAGCATGAAATGACCCGCCACACAGATGTCTTCCCAGAGGAGTTGATCCAAGAAGCCTACAACGCACGCGGTCTCTGCGCACCAGTTGGGAAAATGCATTCCTATGCCATTTTCCATCATGAACTAGATGGTGATCCACCACAAATCATCTCCAGATCGGTAGACGTGGGTTATAGCCCAGTCAGCGTGGCCAACATCAGAGCGATGGATATTTTCCTTCGCGACTACCCGACTTACACGCTAAGAGACCTTTACAAGAAAGCCCCCGGTGATCCTTATGAAGATAAACTGGTCGCGTGGCATCTGACTGAAGACGGCGAATTGCACCTGGAGATTTCCGACCATAATGGATACCTTTGGCACGAGTTATGGGTGGACTTATGGTCCACGATTGTCAGGCCCAGTCCTTCCAGGTGACATTTCATTCAAGGAATAGAATCTCCTCCGAAGTCCATGCAATCTTTCAAGACAAATTTTCAATGTATCTCATACATGAATATGGGTGTCATATCCGAATAGGAATTTTCCGTCATCAACAAAGAGACGTGAAACATGAAGACAAGAGGTGGAAGCACAGAAGATGGATTGTCTACCGGCGAGAGAGACATAAGGATAGGATCAGGGTCAGAGAGAGAAAAGGTTACATGCATTCAGGGCTGCCCTATAGTCTGCTTCGGATTGATCAACTTCATAGCCGGAAAAGAACCTTACCACCGATCTGAACCTGCAATTCCTTAGAGATCACAGCTGACATTAAGTATCTGAAGGGTATCTAGGGCCGGTCACTTACATAGTAGAGATTGCCTCTAGATTTACCGACATCTCGAACCCAGAACAGGCATCAATAGGCAGATAAGTCGTATGATTTCGAAAGCAATTCGGAACAATAGTGATAATCTTTTGACAAAGCCATATTAAAATTGTTGTTTGGAAATTTCAAGACTTTAATGTCAGGAAGGTGTTTTATTGAAACACTGCATAAAGAAATTTCATCATGCTAGTGAGCTAAGAGTCTTGTGGTATAAGCTAGAAAGTGTATACCAATGAATCCTTCCAACATTCCTCCATTCAAGAGATGTATAACCCAATAACAATTTGGACACTTTGAGAGCCCCATGATGGTTCTAACTCCTGTCTTCATGAGACCTACTCCCGCAGTGTCTCCAAAAGATGTCTTCCCTGAGAAAGACAATCCATGGCTCCAATCCGAGCCAACATATCCAAACACTCCAAGACCCACGACTGGCAATTCCACGTCGCCATTCGATTGTGCACTGGGTAATTCATGATCGCATCCACTGCGCAATCAAGATTCTCTTGACGAATGGAACCACAATGGAAATAACTCGAGAACTTTTCTGTGTGGAAAGGATTTGTGTAAATGGGGTCGGCAAGACGATAGCCATAGCCATACATGTTGTCAGTAATTTGGAAGATTATGGATTCGTCCGGCTGGGATGTCGTCAACCAAATGGCCCAGTGACATAGTTTTCCCTTCTCGGTGGGCTTGTAGACAGCGACTTTGACATCAGTCATTTTGAGTAGTGGGAAGTTGAAGTTCTGATTGCTTTGCTGTCTGTCATGAGCCTTGTAAGGTTCTAAGATGTAGGGACAAGGACTCCAAACCTGATCTCGCAAGAAATGAAAATAGCCAACGGGTCCACGGGCTAAACAAGAAGTCTGGCAGATGGTTTCTTGGAAAGGATTCACAGGATTTGGATAAAATTTATGGAGAAGGCTCAGATATCTTTGAAGGGTTTCAAGTTAAAAGTAGGATGAATTTCCAGACAGGGGGTATTGGTTTCAAAGAGAAACAGAGAGAAGATGTATGCATCTCTTTTATCCTACGTCAAAACATGTCATATGAAGGTTTTCCAGTCAAGAAGATATTCAGCTTGCAGGCTTCTTGAATTTTGCGTTGCTAAGGTATTATCTCACTCATGAGAATTAGCATTTGCTTTCAATACCGCCACCCCCGGCCATTTTGAGTATGTCTTTGCTACGACCGTCAAACTAGATTTCTAGACCGATTGGCATTTGAATAGAAAGAGATTCTTCATTTTAAATGGTATACAAGAGTGTTGAGGTAAAAGCGCTGCAATTGAGTAATTATCTACTGACTGGATCTATACGACGGCATCCACAGGGGGATCATTGAAAGGTAACATGCGGTTTTCTGACATGATATAATTACAGCTCCATTCTAAGACCTCTTTCACAGCGAGAAGCGTTTGGAACCTGCTTTGTACTAAGAAGCTTATTAAATAGACACAAAAATTACATAATATCTCACGAGACAGCTTGTCGTTGCTTTAGCTCTAGTAAGATGAGTGCCTAGATGCGTGGTGTGCATATTTCCGTGGGGATATAATCAAGTGCGTGTATATAGGCATTACTCGCACGCTGTCTATAAAAGCTCAACACTACTTTACCTAACTTGGTATGAGTAAGCTCAAGTTACTATGCGAACGGCCGCATTACTTGATTTTGCACGGCATAGAAATAGCATCCCGTCGCTTGAATGCCTCATTTTTCAAATATGCTTTTTGTGCCAATTAGCTAAGAATGACATCTGAGGGAATCTAGACGGCTATGCCGAACATGCATGCATAAATGTCTTAGCCCGAATGGTAAAATCAGCCCTGGAGGCATCGTATATCATGCAGCCAAGCGGACACCTGAAGCCCAGACGAATTATCTCAGCCAGCCGCGATGGCACACCTGATGGGTCTCATTTTGACCCAGCCCAGAAACAAATTCGTGAAAGAAGAAAACCATCAGCTGATGTAATTTCCTCGATATTAGCTACGCACTCAACACAAAACCATTGATCCACGATAACCCTGCCGATCCCCCACCGCCACACCAACCTTAACGCCAAGCAACCCTCCAACCATGTGGAGTCACGGACTGAGACATCTCAACCCAAGTGTCTGCAGAATAGGGACTGTGACCCGAGCGTGGGAAGAGGAGTCTAAGGCGATCGGCATGGATGAATCAGCCGAATGGTTTAAAAACCTGTTGTTCCTGTCCTCTTATTTCAGTCTCTCCTACAACTCTACATTTTTTGTATCTACTCTACACCGACATGAAGATCTCCGCCGCAATCATTACCTCTGCCCTTGTGGCTAGTGCCACTGCCTTTGACAAATGGCAGCGTATGTCCCTATACTTTCGACACATTCATTAAAAACAGAAACTAATAAACCAAGATAGCATGGGGAAAACGTGATTACTCCTGCTTGAACATCTACCAAGGCATTCCCGATAACTCTACCCTCTCCCCTGGCCAAACAGTGTCTCTGCATTTCAACCGTGCGCCCACAACGCACTGCCCTGACCCGCTGGCGAAGTATCCGACTGGCACATACGGAGTGTGGTTGTACAACAACCCTGTACGAGACCGCGATACGATCTCTTTTGCGCAATCTATCAAGATTGAGCAAGGGATTAATACTACGTGCGGTCACATTTATGTCAAAATTCCTGCGAAATTGCCGTCCGTTCAGCATGGGGATCTTTGGTATTTGCGGTTGGATACTTCCTTGGACACGGCGCCACAGGTAAGTTTTCTTTTTTCAATTTTTTTTTTTCAAGGAGCCTGACGTTGGTTTCATTTAGATGCCGACTGTGTACAACGCTGCTGGGCCGTTTAGTATCACGGCTTAAAAGCCTGAGTCAAACATTCTGGTGAGGGCTATCTGTTAGTCTACATACTTCATAACAAGTAACTCATTCAGCATCTCTTTATTTGATATTTCTAAATAAGGGATTTTCTAAGTAATAAAACCCACTTAGCATAATCTCCGGAATGCTGATTATCTGTCGGGGGCAAAGCATAATAATGCGAAAAGCCCATATTCATATGCTACATGGTAAGCCCATCTGCACATCGCTTGTACCTGGGCAGGCATGATCGTCGCGTCGTAAAACAAGATGAAAAGAAACGTATCCCACAGATCTGGGCATCAGGCGTTTACTGGTGATAGGTAACGCTGAAAACCTTGAACCCCTGCTTCGAGGCTGGGTAAGCGTTCATCAGCTTAAGGTTACCATCCCGATCAATGGTGAGGTACTCCCCACCTCTGACGAACTGGATGGTATATCCTTTGCCATTACCCAAAAAGGAGATTCGCAAGGGCGCCGCCGCATCACGGTAGTCACTACCGAGTAGCTCACCGCGATGACCAACCCACCGGCCATCAAAGGCGCTAGACATAGTGAAGATCCCACTCTCTTCACCATTGATGTAGTGAATGACCCAACGCTGGGTTATCTCATTGTGGTCACGTTTTGCACGGCCGGCCTTGAGCTTCTTAATGTAATCTCTTGGCTTGGGCATGGTCAGGGCTTGGCCACCCTTCTCGAAAGTCAAGTAACGACCTTCGGTCAGGTACCCCACAACTTCCTTGAAGCCATCTTCAAAGAACAAGGCATTGGTCACATTGTCCTGTTTGCCATATGAGACAGGGGGCCGGGGCTCCCTGTGACGGCTTAGGCACTCCCCGGTTCCAACATAAGTGCCTCTGCTGTTAATGTGGGGAGTCTCGGCCTCTGGAATATTTGGAAGAGAGTAATTGGGCTGCTTTAGGTTAGTGAATTGTTTATTTGACTTTCAATATCAAAAAATTACATTTTCAAAGTCTAGAGCATTGACCAGATCGGACATGTGCTCTCGACGCCAGTGCACCATCTGATCGGTCTGGACGTTCTTGTGACCTCGGGCTGCGAGCCATTTTTCAAGGAACAGGATCTGAGAGTTGTGATCTGCGCGCTCGGTGAAGACACGGTTGCCTCGAGTCCAAGGTGAAACCATGACGAACGGCACGCGGAATCCTAGCAAGTTTATTTAGCGCTGAATCAAGAATTAAACGTAGGCGTCTACACACCGGGCCCAGAAAATACGTCACCAAAGACTCCGAGAGGGTCTGTCATCCATTCACCAGGGGTACCATTGGGGGAATGGAACGGAGTGACATGGTCACCAAAGCCACCGGTTTCTGTGTATGATCTCAGTATTCTATTTTCTCTTAGGCATCCGAAATGCAACAATCCATCTTACCATCGAAGCTGATCATCAGCAGAGTCTTTGCATATTTGGGGCTGCTGGTGACGGCGTCGACAATTTGTTTTTGCAGCCAAGCACCATCTTTGGGCATCCATGGGGGGTGCTCTGAAAGCTCTTGAGGGCCAACGATAAAGCTGACGGATGGCAGGGTACCGGCTGCGGCAGCCAAGTAGAATGCCTCCAGTCCCACAAATCCCATCCCCTTTTTGTGCAGGGCGGAATCCGGGTGAGCATTTTGAAATTGATGAAACTATGCTAGCGGATTGTCATCAAAATTATCGGTGTCCTGGTACAGCTGCCACGAGACTCCCGCCTCCTCGTAGAACTCAAAGATGGTCTTCCAGCGAAGAGGATAGCAGCTGGAACCATGCTCGTCACAACCTGAGCCATGTCAGATTCTTGTAATCTCTTTTATAAACCCAGAGCAAGCTTACCAGGGGCTTCCCTGTTATCAATATAAACACCGCCTTGGCTCTTATCTTGGGGACCACCAGGGACATTGATGGAACCACTGACCAGGGTCACACGATTGGGATTAGTAGCAGTAATTTGAGCTTCCTAATCAAGACTAAGTCACAATATCTATGAGGGATTAGTCTATGCTACCTACCTGATACATGTCACCCGAGGTCCAGCCCTCAGCGATGGCAAATTGAACGGGGATATCCTGACGCTTGTAGTAGCCCCAGCTCCAAGGAGTGTTGTTGCGAGCCCAATTGTTGTTCAAGCCGTGATTATAGGCTGCCTGGTTGGCAAAGTAGCTATTGTCACCAGCTGAAAGACACTGGATAGCGTCAAGACTGTCTCCACCCTGGTAGCCCAGGTACCACGGCAGCAGGGTCTTCGCATCTTGCGACATCTCCGGTTCAACCCGCCTAGTTTTATGAGTTAGTAAGGGAATCTGATGCAAGGCTTTCATATCCCAACATACTGATGCCAGACAGACTGGCCATCACTGTTCACCTGGACATTGGGGTCATTGAATCCACGAACACCAGGCATGGTGCCAAAGTACTGTCAGGGCACTGTTAGTCTTTCTCCTGGGGTATGTATAACTTTAGAACATACACAGTCCCAAGAACGGTTCTCTTGCATGAAGATCACGACATGCTCAATGTCTTTCAGGGAGTCGGCGATGACAATTGAACTACCCAATATGAGAGCCATGGTAGCCCAAAAAAGGAGCATCATGACGATTGTGAGGAATAGAAGGGTAGTTCAAATTCGAAAAGTGGAAGATGTTGGTAGAAGAAAAGAAGGGATGAGGTGGTGAATGAGGAAAGGTATCGATAGAATGGAAGAAGTCATGAGAGAAGATACGATCTAGACTTTGGTCGCTTAATATGACAGAGGTAGGGTTGCATCTTTCATTCCAAGCTCACAGGCGAGCACGTGTTACTGAAACAATGATCTCGTGTATCTTACTTGTAGTTGCAAATCTCTTCTCAGTTCAGTTCTACTTCTTTACCCATCTAAGGTCGCATACGCCACACTCAATTGATGGCCTTTTAGTATACGAAGCCTGTGTCTGCCAATCAGAAATCAATAATGCAGCACAATTTCAATGGAATTTTTGATCCACCCTTAATGGAGAACCCACAGAGCCGTTGTCACAGGCGTCAGTGTACACAGAAATCGGCATCGGCACCGATGGTGTCACAAAGTCAACCTCGCTTATGGGTCGCCTGGTCATCAGTGGTAGCATTATTGATTGTCTTGACATACATCTCAAGACCTGATATCTATGTGTGGGGATCGATTGTGCCTCTTCAATCTCATCACAGTGCTCTGGGGAAGGCCGATATCCGCCCTCTAATCACGCTTCACCCCGAGGACCACGTGTATCGCCAACCCACTACGCAGTATCTGAATTGGCATGTCACGACGGATGTCCGCAGACTGGACGGTGTTCTCAAGCAGATTTACCTGATCAATGGTATGGCAGTCTATGCTCGCATACAAAATTTTAATCCTTGGATGAATCGAATTCGATTTACTGACTAGCTTCTGTTACCTGCATACTGCAGACTTGTTTCCAGGTCCTACTATTGAAGCGCGCTCTGGTGATGCCTTGGTCATCACAGTCACCAATGCCTTGGATGAGAAGTCAATTTCATTCCATTGGCACGGTCTCCATGTTGCCAGTAGGTTTGGATGTTTACCTGCTTGAATATTGACAAAGTCCCATCTAATCCCGCTCTAGATGCCATGGATGGAGCAACAGGAATTTCACAGTGTGGCATCCCACCTCATGGTCAGTTCATCTACAATTTCACGATCCCCGCAGATCAGAGTGGTACATTCTGGTACCATTCACATGCCGGTGTTTCGCGTGCAGATGGTCTGTATGGTGGTCTTGTGGTCCATGCCCCCGCCTTTCATTCGAGTGTGAGGGGTCTCCTGCCTCGGTTTAAAAGCGATGCCCATCGTTATGGCTATGACAAAGAAATCCTTCTTCTCGTTGGTGACTGGTACCATTGGCCCGCCAAGGACATCCTAGCATGGTACATGACTCCAGCCAACATCGGCTTGGATGTATGTTCGAAATTCCAGATTTTCGGATTGTTCATGCTCTAATGTTCAACAGCCAGTACCAGACTCATTCCTTATCAATGGAGTTGGAAGTTTCAATTGTTCAGGTGCAACCATTGCACGCCCGGTGGATTGCATAGAGCAGCCAATCGACACTTCGTTCCTGAAAATAGAATCTGACACTGCCTATCGAATTCGCGTGGTGAATACAGGGTATGCCCAGTAAAATTTTCGAAATCAAATAGAGCTTCGAGATGCCATAACTGACGGCAGACAGATCTCTGGCAGGATTGAGTCTTGTGTTCGACAAAGAACAGCTGAACCTCATCCAAGTGGACAGTGTTGACGTGGACCCCCTGCGACAGCACAATGTAAACTCGGTTGGCACTCTATATCCAGGCCAACGAATTGACTTCATTCTGAGTCCATCTGCGCAATCCACTAGATCATCCATGATGGTTCAACTAGACCAAGAGTAAACACACCTCCACCCTACACTAGTAACCTATATGACTACTGATAACTTTCCAGATACTTCAGATTCATGAACCCATCTCTCGATCCAGATCAAATATTTCCCCTCAACTTCATACCGCAAGCAGATTCTCCCCCAATCCGCCCACCCGAAATCCGAAACCAGGTCGACATAAACAGCATACCGTCTGCTCCATCAGCCATTCAATTCCTTGCACCAAAGGTCGACCAGACATACGTCGTATACACGAAAATCCAAAAGCTATCTTTCAATCACAACATTCCTTTCGGCATTTTCAACAAAACTACCTGGAGTCCCCAGCAAGACCCTCCCATCCAACTAATCGGTCTCCCGCGCACGGAGTGGGACAAGAATCAATTTACAATCACGACGGGACCAGATCCCGTTTGGGTCGAAATTGTCGTGAATAATCTCGACGATGGCGGTCATCCGTTCCATATGCATGGACATAGTTTCTATATCATGACTGTGCAAAAGAGTGCCTATGGGTGGGGCTCATATAACCCATTCGAGGATCCGTATCCTCCTGGTCTGGAGCCTGAGCCGGAGTTGGGGAGAAAAGAGGGAGCGGAGAAAGCCATTCCGGACATGAGTGATTTTCATCCCTACAAATTATCTAGCGTTGCTCTGCGTGATACGGTTTATATCCCCAGGCGCGGATATGCAGTTTTGCGTCTCCGGGCAGATAACCCAGGCGTATGGCTTTTTCATTGTCACATGCCTTGGCACTTTGCGACGGGGACAGCGATGTTGATTGATGTTCAGGGAGACTCGAGGGGTGAAGTTGCGCATGATGCTTCTCTGTTCGAGGGGGTGGGAGCGTGTCCCGGACTAGATATCTAGGCTTAAGGCTGGGCGTTGTTTAGAAGATGCCTATTTCGATTTATTCTACATGGTATGGAACAGCTCTTTTCTTATGATAGGTACCGGGTCTCAGTTGTCCGTTACTCTAGGACTTGTGACAATGATATGAACGTTTAGCTTGGCTACTGAATCGATACTTTTCGTACCCTTCCCTTCATAGGCCGTGAGCTCTATCGAACCTGAAGTTTGAGCATCCTGGGCAGGTGCTAAGGTTCATGGAATCGACAATTCCACCCACATTACGCATTAACGGAGCAAGTCAAAGTGAGGAGGCATACAGCCAGAGAATTGGACTCAGTGAAATATGGATAATTATAGATGAGGTTAAAGAATCGTACTGCCATAGGACGGTATGATAACAGAGGGATATTGAAACACGAAACGAAAGAATAAGACAGAGACTGGTAGAGGCACAGTCATGGAAATTTACTTAGAAATGTATGCAACGCCAAGCCCAAAATGCAACCACGAAAAGAGAGTATGTATCATGCAAGCATCATTAGAAAGCAATGAGACCCGCTTCGCTTCAGTTCGTACATATACAACGTGGCAAAGGCATCTATGCAGCGGTAGACCATTCGAGGACTTCCAGTCCACAGATAACCAGAAAGAGTGTAGAGGGAAGAATCCTACACAGGTTAGTTTAATTTCCCATATGTTAGAAAGGGGATAAAACATACCAGACAACATAGCTCTGGAATAAAATCTTCGACATAGCACCCACGTAAACATTATTGATCTGGCAAATCTGCGCCAGCTGCAGTGCCGAAGGTGCACCCGTGAGCAGGAAACAAACGATGATGAAAATAGGATCATCAAGGATACTGATCGGCACGAACTTAGCGAGCAGGGCCAAAAATGGTGCCATTATGAGAGTTGGAAGGAGCATGCGCGCCACTAAAGAGGCGATAATCAATTTCCGCTCTGCTTTGGGATGTTCGATATCTTCAAGCGCTTCTTCTGGGAGCGTGTTCCGGGCCAAGTTTGCTCCTAGTACTACCAAGATAAGCGGGACCGCCACTTGGGCGTTCTGCTCGATGGCGCGAGTAACCGAGTTGCGGACGAAGGTTCCTTCGTCAAAGAAGAGGTGCTGGAGTGCTGGTACGGATGCGATTATTATAGAGACTAGCATGGCCCAGAGAGGAGGGTTCATAAATGACCACAGTCCGCGGGCGAAGCGCTTGGCCCCGCTGCTTGTCGATGAGAGGGTTTTTTGGAGTTTGGTAGGAAGCCAGGCCCATACTGCGTCGGTTTTCTGAGCAAAGAAGCGGCGGGTGTGATGTCCGCGTCGACGGAGAGAACCTTTGCATCGTTGCAGGTAGGTTTGCTTTGTGATATGGGTTTCCCGGGCAGTGGCCTCCACGTCTGGGAAATGGAGAATGTCGCCATCGGTGCTGCGGCGTGGTAGGAATGGTCCAGTAGGTGGAGGACCAATCACAGAGGGCGTGTCGTCAGAATCAGGCTCCTCGTCAGTATTTG
Organism: Penicillium longicatenatum; assembly: GCF_028827895.1. Taxonomy (NCBI): domain Eukaryota; kingdom Fungi; phylum Ascomycota; class Eurotiomycetes; order Eurotiales; family Aspergillaceae; genus Penicillium; species Penicillium longicatenatum. The sequence goes on along the minus strand of NW_026643120.1, from coordinate 723,848 downwards.
AAGCGTGCGAGTGTATCGAGGAGACCTTGCTGTAGGAATACGCGCGAGTTGACACTGGAGTTTGATCACCGGACTCGAATCGACCGCCGTTCGTATGGCTATGGGCATGTTGGAGGTCTTGCGAGCTGCGCGTACGGACCAACGGCTCATCTGGATCTGTCTGAGCTGGGTTATCGGTGTATCGTGCCTGACCTTGTTCAATCGCCGTCTCGCCTGTTTCCTCTCGTTCCTCCTCTTCGAGGTATCGGTCCTTGGGCGCCAATAGCACATGGTAACCCCAGCTCCAGCGGACTAGTTGACCTAGTTGTTGGAAGATAAGAAGATACAAGATGCCCCGCGCCGCAACCTCATCGTCGTTGTCGCCGGGTACGCGGTCCCAGTGGAGACCTTGGAGTGTTGCGGAGAGAGATATCACAAGGGAAATTGGGAGGGAATTGGAGTTTCCGAACACCTATTGGTCACACGATCAGCAAGGGAGCTAGCCAGATAGGACGATCATCACATACCGCCATCGCCGTCACAAAATTGGACTGACGTTTCTTAAACCGACAGCATCGCGTGACCACAAACGCACAGAAGTAAGAGACAGCAGTCTGGACGATAAAGATAACGGGTATGATGGCGAGGTCGGTGATTTTTTCGGCGGTCAATTGTGAGCCTAGTTTAATGAAGACTTGATTGAGGTTAGCAATTGAGCTGTTCCAAGATCGGTGGAGATGTGGCGAAAGACGTTGATAAGGAAAGACAGGTGTCGCATACTCAAACAAGGAGTGAAAAGCATCACATTGAGATTGGCCACGAATTTCTGGGCTTCGGCATCGAACATGCCCTGCCTGGCGACGATGTAGCCTGGTAGAGAGACGCATACTACTTCCAGCACCGCCTCAAAGACAAGCAGAACCAAGTGAAAGAAAGAGGGGTGCTTGGATTGTACGTTGACTCCGATAAGGCTGGCGCCTATTGAGTTCTGCATCAGAGCATTCTGAAATGAGCGAGGAGCTGTAAAGATGGCCATCGAGATGATGAAGGAGATTCCTTATCACCCAAGGATTGAGGGGGATGGGAAGAAGCGAAGAAGGGACAAGGGAAAAACCTGGGACGGGAGCTGTGTCAACCAAGATTCCTTTGTCCTTGCGTCAGGAGCTCCGCCTTGGGGCCTGGCCGAGCTGACCTGTTATTCTCGTGGTACAAAGTACGTACATACAGTGACACGAATCTGGTCTATTTAATCTCTGTTAATTTGCTTTTGCTTTTACTTTTACTTTTGGTTTTGCTTATTCCGAGCAAGTTCCAGCCTTGGGGCTTGACGCAGAAACCGGTGGCGTCAATGCCAGTGGGGCGCAATGATGCAGCAGTTTGCGCTATCAGTAACAAATCAAGGTGGATCAAGTCCGCACGTTTATCTGGTCCGTGCGTTACCGATCATAGGGGAATTATTCAAATCTATGAAAAAGCTACAAAAACAAAATTGGATATAGTACATCGGAAGAACTCCTAGAAACACAGATTGCGGTCGTGCCACACTGAAAACGCAGGGGTGCCTAGCATCATGCCTCACCCACAAACCCCAGCTTTTCGCCAACTTTAATCCGCTGGCCTTTTTCAACACTCCAGGTCCATCCATCACCCTTCTGATCAGATCCTGCATCTACCGAGGGAGAAGAGCCCAGTGGTGCCTCAAAAACAAGAACAACGGTGCTGCCTAATTGGAAGCCACCCATTTCCTCTCCACGCTGCAGGGGATGTCCCCCCAGGGTGCGACTGGCATGACGATAGGTTGCCTCAACGAAGCCAGGATCTTGCTCGCCACGCTTGGCAGCCAATGCTGCTGCCAAGTCCGCGGCGGTATCAGTCAGAAGACTATTGGTGCGCAGTTCCGAGTCGAAGTTGATTTTAATTGAGCCCACGTTGGTTGCACCCACCGGTGTGTAACTGAAGAAACCCCAGCGCCAGCGGCCAAGCAGTGCCACACGTTCATTGAGGGTAAACAAACCGGGGAGATGACGCTGTAGATAGGGAGAGACTGAGTACAGCTCGCCAGCAAAGTGGCGACGGCTTTCCACAACCCACGCAGTGGGGGAGTGGAAGCGATGGTAGTCTCCAGGTGCCAAGTAGATCACGCAATAGAAAAGCGCATGGTTTGCAGCCGTCTTAGGCGAATACCATGGCTTACCATCGCCAAGAGCTAGTTCCTCTTGTACTTGTGCCTCAGATGTGGTTTTGGATGTAGTAGATGCGTCGATTGATGCCCGTCGCTTCGCCGGTGCATCGGCATTACCCGAGAGCAAGGTTGGCACCGTGTAAGAGATCCCGTTTACCAAGGCAAACTCCTCATCTGACTTCATGTTCGCCTCATCTTTTTGGGCTTGCTCAGGGTGGTCGTCGGTAAGTCGTTTGCTGTGGTCGGCGTGAGAAGGTGTAGCTGAACCTAGCAAAGCATCCAAGCTATATGTCATGCCCTTCACCTGTTCCACCTCACCCCGCTCAATCATACCAAACTGCAAAATCCGGCCATCTGACGGGGAGAGAAGGGCGTGTGGGTCGGGGTCGAGCGGGCGCACCCCTGGTTTCAACTTGCGATAAAAGAAGGCTGCCAGGTTTGGGTAAACGTGCAGGTCTGGCTCTGCAACTTCGCTTAGATTAACACCAAAAACCCAAGAATACAGCTTGAAGCCTGGTACTCGGAAGTAATAAGGCAGTTCAATCTCATTAAACCGGCCCCATAGTCGCGACATGGCCTTCAGGGGTAGCGTCGACATAATCTGTACCTGCCAAGAACCTGTTGGAACGACCCGTGGCCGACGAGGAGGCTTGCTCCCATTTTCCCAGTCATCATCTCGTACAGCACGATCGCGGTCACCCCGCTGGGACTTGTAGAAATGTAGCAATCCGAGCAAACCAATCCCGAGACCAACAGGAATCGGGTACCATTCAACCTTGGTGTTTCGCAGTGCAAACCGTAGACGGGACCAGGACCCAGATTTGGGGTTTTCTGAATTATTATTATCTTTGTATTGTCGCCATGATTTGGATGAGAACTGCCTAACAGCGGCTTTTTTGCGGGCAACGGCCCTAAACGAAAGGACCTCCATCGACGCAGCACCCCCAATCACCGGGGTAGAAGGGAAGTGGAGGAAAATAGGGTGGTGCAGAAGGCGCTGGGCCATGCTGAAAGTTAATCCATGAAGATCACGCCTATGTATGGCCGTGTTGGTTGTCCCGAGGCTGATTGGGGGGAAGCAGCTGAATGTTTTCTTTCCACGCTAATTTCATTCACCGCCCAGCATCACCGCCATATATTCTCACCGCCCAGTAAAGTCCGGCACATCGATGTGGTCACTCGTGATGTTGATGTTGATGCTGTTCTGTATTCTAGTAATTCCACACCTTCTCAAACTCGGGGTATCGCCTCGCTCTCCGGACTGCTCTCACTGCACATTATTCTTTCAAGTCAAGTCAATAACCGTACTCGGGGCCCTCGAGATATTAATCCTTCGATACGGGGCTTGTGCTCTCCCGTTATCGCCAGATCTCCGGAAGCTCAGCAATATCAATACTCCAATTGCGGGGTCTTCTCACGTTCGACACGTCGTACCCTATTTCCCTCACTTCAAGTATCCTCGCTACTGCCTCCTTGCGTCACTATTCATCCCATTCCAAACTATGAACGTTTGACCACACGTCTATCCTGGTCGCATTATCTAGCATGGATGTTTCCGGACAGTCTGCAGAGCAATCTGCAGAGCATTCTGTAGATCATTCTGAAGCCAGCCATGCCACTGGTGAAGGAAAAGCCAATCGTGGTGAAGAAGAAGTCAAAGTATATATCTTGAGCCCTTCGTTCCCAGAGAGATTCACGTTCAACCTGACTCTCAACACCACGGTTGCGCGTCTGCGCTTGAAAATCATGCAGACAATCCCTCCACACCTATCGCCCACGGAACAGAGGTTGATTTATAGTGGACGAATTATTCCCCAAGCACCTGATCTTTTGACACTTCGGGATATTTTGGTGCCAAGAGGGGTAAGTTTGGCCTTTTGGTTCCATTTATACCACGTATAGAACCTGACTAGATTCGATTTTAGCGAGACGTGTACACAATCCACCTTATTCTTCCGCCCACATCCATGCCGGTTCTTTCGACAAGTCAAAATACAACATCCTTCCAAGCTCCTGGCGGCGCAGCTCAACCACAGGTGGAGGGCATCCGTCACAGGGCCCTGCCCACGACTCCCTCGCCTAATCAGACTAGACCAGCTCGGGCAACTGCAAACCAACGGGAATTGGATCCAATGCAAGCCGATATCTTTTTTAGGGGTCTTCAAGGACAGGTGGAATTACTTGAAAGGGAGATGGCAGAAGGCATCACACCCTCAATGGAATTATTGTTCCATGTACGCACTCGCATCATGCAAATCACTGAAGGCCGCCCTCTTGAGTCCAACTCGTCTGCGGGGTTATCTCGCTTCGTGTATCCTGAAGAAAGGGATGTGCAACAGCTGCTGGCCCGTGTAATGGAAATCTATCGTCGCATGGACCACTTGCTTCAAGGCCCTGGTGTGAGGCGTGAAACCCGTGATACCACAGTGATCCCATCAACTGAGCCCCATGTCTATCTTGCCACCTCCCCAAATGGCTATCAGGCTCTAGTCATGCAACCAAGAGAAGGAAGAATACCGCCGCCTTCTGAACATCGTCCTCCTATAGGGGCGCAGCCTCAGCCTCAGCCCCATCAGCCTAACAACGGACGTCACGCTATAATGAACCAACAGCGACAGCAGAATGGACCAGCCAACGTTGGTGCATTTGGAAGTTACTTTCGTCGTGTTTGGCTCTTTGTTAGACTCTACTTTTTCATTTATATGATTAGTGAGTCTGGCACCTGGACCCGCATTCTCTTTGTGACCTTGGCTGTATTGGTAGCTGTGTTCTCGGACTCGCAGCTTCCACAGCTCCTCTATGGGGCGATTGTCGCCCCAATGCTACGTCACCTAGAGGCACTTGCCCATATGGGGGGCCCTGCTGAACAACCTGCACGGGCTGCGGTCGATGGTTTCTGGGAATACTTTTGGCGTGCTGAGCGGGCGGTTGTTCTGCTGCTAGCTAGCCTTATTCCAGGAATTGGAGAAAGACAAGTCCGGGCCCGGAACGCAGCTGAAGCCGAGGCTGAAAGATTGCGGCTAAATGCAGCAGCAGCTGAGGCTGAAATGGCGCGGGTAAATGAGGAGGGGGAGAGAGCGAGAGAGCGTGGTGAGCATATAAGCGAGGAAACAGGTCAGGTTAGGCATGAGAATGAACGTGAGCTTCCGTAAGCTCTAATGTGATTAGATTTACCTCGGTAGTCCGTTGGGAAGTGAATATAACAAATGTCTATAATTCTGTTAGAGCTCGACTATCTGCACCATTGTAGATAAGATACTGGGCCCTTCATTCAATCCCCATACTGCTTCACCTCTTTAGCCCTTTCCCTATGGCTTTCTCTCAAGATGGTCTGACTTGATCCGGTATCTTTGTTCTCACTTCATGAGTGTTTGTTACTGTTATTTTTATGGTCCATCTGGTGCCATACCATATTAGCTCACGCGCTGTGAACCTCCTCGATCGAAAGACGGGAAACACTAACAAGAAGCTCTGAAGACTGGTCACGTCTCAAATGTTACTTCCTTGCTATACTTCGCCCATTTCTGTGACGGTGGCTCTGCGAGTAATTGTTCAGGGTTATTACGATGCCATTGGAAGAGCACAGCCGGGTAAGACTCAAGTACTTTACTAGCGTTGTGTGCACGGGACTGGGACCAAAAGTTGCCCCTGTGACAATCAGATTTTTCTTTTTAGCGATATTTGCGGGCTATACTGAGCGTGCTAATGTGTTCTTGGCGAAAAAACATACATTCTCCTATGAATTTGTAATTTTGAAAGCGAAATTGAGATAGTCTATGAATCTCAGCCAGTTCCTACCACTTAATTGAAGTGTTTGGATGCATTTCAATCGTCAGTATTCAATAACAACAGCAGCGCTACCAACTTCCTACTCACACCGTCTTTTTCAACCTGTGATCAACCTTGATGCGCGCTATACCTGCTAAAACAGTTGCAGCCGTGGCCATCGAACCAGCATAGAAAATAGCCGGTCGATAAGCGCCCACACCACCGGATTCTCCCCCCGAAGCATTCAGAATATAACCAGCAATAGGAGCACCCTGGAACACAGATATTAGACAAAGGTCCCATTCAATTGATTTAATAACTTACCATCAGATACCCGCCAAGCCACCCGCTAACAATCATTCCAACCGCAACAGACACTCTGGCCGACCCAAACACATTGCCAACAACAGTCGGCATGGTTGAGAAGAACCCGCCATTTGCAGAACCATTAATGACCACGAAGGCGACCAATGGTCCAATGGAGTTGGAAACGGGCCATAACACGAACAGGCTCAGGGCACTGAGCAGCAATGAGATGAAGAGAGTGTTCATAGCACCCAACTTGTCGCACGCGAAGCCACAGGATAGACGCCCGATTGCAGAAGAGAAATTGAAGGCTGCAACAAGACCTGCGCCGGCGCTGGAGGGGAGGCCGAGGGAATTTGTGTAGAGGGGAAGGAAAAAAGCCGGGACGAAGAGCGGAAATGTGCCGATTGCGCCTGTGAGCCAAAGGGTTGTGAAACGAATATCACGGAACAGACTCCTAGTACAGGCATCAGTATAGGCTCTAGTTCGCATTGGCTTCAAAAAAAAAGGTATAAGAGCAGGACTTACCATTCCACCATCTTTGCAGGCCGGATCGGAGCCCGCTCCTGAATCAAGTACGCAGCTGGCAATCCCGTAGCAAGAATCATGATTCCCAGAATCCTGAAAGTCCATGCAATCCCGACATTGTCTAGTAGCGCATTCAGAATAAAGCTGATGACTGTACCACCAAGACCACCGCCAGCATAAACGATTCCATTGGCGATACCACGTTTGGCTTTGAAGTATTGCGCCGGTGTGACAGATACGACCTGTACAATTAGCAAACATTCGCCCTTTAGACATAAAAAAGAAAAAAATCTCACCATAAAACACAGACTAGTCCCAAGACCACCAACGAAACCCCAAGTCATAAATAATCCGACAACACTATGCGTGGCAAAGCCGGACAAAATACTCCCAAGACCCAACAGGAAGATGCCCGTAAGCGCCGTAATTCGCGCCCCAATCTTGCTTATGAGTGTCGCATTAGGCACAGCTAGCAAAGAGATACAAGCAGGACACAATGAGCCCACGAACGCAAGCGTCGAAGATGAATATCCCATTTCATCTACTAACGCTGCTTGCATCACACCCCATGTATAAGATACGCCGACAAACCACCATGTAACGACTGCGCAGGCGGAAATGAGGACCCAGCCGTAGCCACCGTCGGGGACTTGGGAATCTGCTAAGAGGGATTGCTGCATTACCTCATCGGGTTCGAGGACGGGGTCTTGGACGTGGACATTTCGTTGGCGTTCTTCGGGGCTAGGTCCGAGGTTTGGGAGCTCAATTGCTGTACTCGGGAGGGTGTGTGTTGATGTTGCCATTTTGGAGCTTCTCTGTTTTGCGCTTTCACTGGTGGTGAAGGGTGCCAGAACCTGAGGTCTGGGGCCGATAAGCTGAAGGATGTAGTCAATTGGTTTTGGCGTGCACTTGGACTTTTCGTTCGTGTAAAGGACCAATTGCAGTGCTCTGTGCCGATAGCTGCAGAATTTAAACGGCTTATCAGCTTTGAAATCAGATTTCAATTCCGATTTGCCTCGTTTTCCGCATCTAGAGCATAAGTAGCCTCCAAAGTCTATTTCAGCCCCACTTAGCGGTTACCCTCGGACATGTCATTGAAGGGCGCACACTAAGTCGACTTGATGGAGTTTCAGCACATTGACATAGTGGGTCACTCTTTACGCAGACCGCCTCAAAGTCACAAGTAGTGGTTAAGCTGTGAGATTTTTTAGAAATGATGCTCAGATATAAAGTGTATGGTATACTGTTCAGGCGACCCCAAGCTGAAGTGTCTATGAATTCAAGACGAAGAACAATTATATCTATGCTGAAAGTAATGTTCAAAGCTTCGTCGCGGGCGGCTCCGAAACTGGTGCCATAGGACCAGTATCAAAAGACTCCTCACCATTAAAGTGCCTGTTTCAAAGATCAGCATAAAAACACACAAAAGGAAAAAAAGAGGTACTCACCATCCACGCTCAGCACCACCACTCAAAAAGCTACAATCTCCATTCTTCAAACAATCCCATCCACCGCCAACGCCACAACCCATCCACTCGGGAACACCTTGAGCACGCAAAAGCTCCGTCCCTTCAGCTAGATCATCCGGAGAATTCCTGTATTCTGCGCTGCTCCCAGGTGCGTAAGTACCACGCCTCCGGAACGTACTCAGTCCCGACGTGAACACAAAAAAGTCCTCCTCTGATGGGTCTTCTGGCATTCGACCTGTCAATACACGGCCCATCGCGATAAGCGGTGCAGCATGCGAGCAGATCAGCACTGATTTACTGGTCCGTTGCTCGGGTGGCGTATCTGCTTCTAGGGCAGTGATCTCGGCGTCCAGACCCGCGATTATACCTTCCAAAGCCGTTGCGAGACGGTTGTGGAGCTGGAGGATTGTCTCTCCACGTCGAGAAGGGTGGAGGGTAGGTGTGTAGTTGTTTAAAGGGTTTGACGCAACGATGGATGGGAAGTGCTGCTGCATTGTTTCGGGGGTAGGATGGGGTGGATGTTCGAAGAAGGTTGTCGGGCCGAACCATTCTCTGTCGTATAGTGTTAGCTATTGTCTTGGGTAGTCTTATCTGGGGCTCGCAGCTTTATCCAATGCTCCAGCACGAGGTGTGAAATGGGATTTTTTAGATTGGTATGAGGGGCTTAACATACCCAATTCCATTCTCAATTCGGACATCAAAGTTTGAGTCGGGGTCAATACTTGTTACGCCTGTCTCACGGCCTGCATCTGGCTTGTTTTGCTTCTTCAGTTCTTCGACGGAAGGTCGGATGGTCTGCAAACAACGATAAAACGGGCTAGAATAGACTCGAAAGGGCTTCGGGTGAAACTCTGGGTTGCCGATGTGCGCAGCCAGTTCATGAGATTGTTGTATACCGTACGATGTCAACGCTGGGTCTGCAGGATTCCCTGTTGGCGTGGGAAATTGGGACTTGTAGGTTCCGGTGCGGAGATCGATTGTCCAGTTGAGACGATGCTAGTATTGCATTAGCTTGGTGATTGTTGGCTCAAAGAGTGAGGGAAGGTTTTTGTGACAATACATACCCCATGGCGAGTAAGATATATCGTTTCAAGCGGCATAATGGGCACAGATCAAGTGAAACATTCAGGTGGATGGTATCTCTCACTTTGTTGCGGGGAAGTATATCAGGGGCAGAAAGCGGGCGGTGGGAATGAGCCTCGGTCCGGCAAACTCTACGTGAAATTACTTCAGATTCTTTAAGGGCGCACGAATTATAATAAGGTTGACCGGAAGCGTCTAGCATTGGGAAGCCATGTAATCTGAAACAATCACGGGTATTCTCCGCTACTTAATATTACATTTCCAGGGTCCAGCCCAAGTGGCAGTGATTCCAGTCAAAATAACTTTTGTTTTTTGAGATTCGTTTCTAAAACGACTCCATCTAGTAGAAGAAACCGAGGAGCTTGCCAGCAACGTGCTTGCGGCGAGCCTCCTCGTGGTCCATGATACCAGCGGAGGTGGTCAGGACGACGTAACCGAACTGACGGGAGGGAAGGAGCTGGGTAGCCCACTTCTCCATGTCACGGAGCTGGACGGGGTAGCGGGGGTTGATGACACCACACTTGTTGAGACTAAGCAGAACATTAGAATGATGAAGCAAAAAACGGAAAAAGTGTTGTGAAAACTTACCGGCCGTTCAGCTGGATGACAATCTTGCCGGAGCGGTGGTCATCGACCTCCTCGAACTCGCCAATGTAGCCTGAAAACAAATGTCAGCATGTTGCGATGATTTAAAAGTAACCAAATACTGAAAAACACTTTGGAAACGTGTAAGATCAACGCGTCAATCTATCGGACACTTAAAAGGCAAACGTCGTGGGATGATTGAAACAATCCGCCTAGTTATCAGTCCGACTATCCTCCGCCAACACCGTAGTACATGAAGACGAGATAGGAGAAAAATTCTTTCAAAAGATAACAAGTTTCCAGAGTGTTTTTCAGTAATAGCGACATTATGCCAACGTACCGTGCTTCTGCATGACAGTGAGGAACTTGACGATGACCTTGGAGGAAGGACGGATGAGGACCTGGCGCTTGCCAGCCTTCTCGGCGTTGTTCATGGCGTTAAGCGCATCGTTGAGGACGGAAGTCTTGACCATTTTGGCGGTATTGGAATCGAGATTCTCAAATCGATCGAGGGGATAAGATAAGAGGTATCTAGTTCAACCGAAGAGACGGTCAAGTCAGCCATCAACTAGTCGTCAAGCGTAAAGAGTGCCCCTTCCTTGTGAAAAAGGAGTTCTTCAGCCTGTGCCGGATGGGGGATGCGTATCATCTTGCACCCCTATATTTCAGACTCATGAAATTTCGGTCATGAGAAGGAAGAGAAAGGCAGAATGATTGCTCCCCCAGACTAGCTGTAAGGCTGGTGAGAAACGAGGGCGTGAAGAGCGTACATACCTCGAGTGACTGGTCCGTCGGGTGTTGGCGTGTCAAAGACTGAAAAGTTCGAAGATTGGAAGGTTGGGTTACTGACTGTGTGGGTCGGTAGGGTTAGGCCCACTTGTGCCCTTATCTGCGGAAAATTTGTTCTGGGAATCACGTGATGATAAGCATAAGGGGTGTTTGTGCCTCAGGCAACCAGTTGTGTATGTTCATTTTAGGTTTCCTGATTCTCTATAGAGAACAATGCAAGTTTACCAAATCCAAAGTTCCATGCTGTTTGTAAAGCACAGGTGAAAGCCGCGAGACTTATCAATGGCACCAAAGTTAAATGTTCATACAAGGTGTGGAAGGTTGGTGCAACAGCTGGGCATGGGCGTTTGGGAGAAAGGCCGGAATATACGGAGACAGTTGTCAAAAAGAACAGCTTTTTCATGAAACAACTCTTTTTCTCAGAGGGGTAGACATGTGTCAAGGGGGTACATCAATTGGGGATACATGAATGGGGGTGAGGGGAGGATACATGAGGTCTTGGGCTACATGAGGGGCAATGCTATAAAATGCAAAGGGGTCTTGTCTAATTAAAAAGCAACATAGGAGGGGCAGGACAAGAAATGAATAAGGGGGTTTGTATCACAAAGAGGCAAACACGGGCATGAGGGGGAAGGATAGAGGGGATCGTTCGAAGGCGTCATCAAGGGCACTGGGCGTCGACAAAGCATTGCCGGGTGTTGTGGGAGATGTACTGAGAGGAAAATCTCGGGGCATGGAATCTGGCAAAAGGGAAGATGGGGAATTGAACACAAATAACAGGAATTTGTGTCGCCTGCAAGCAAATAGACAAAACCTCACCGTCCCATTGGCAGTCCAGGTTGCGCTGGACTTGGGTGGTCTGGACTAAAACCGAACCTACGGCATAGCCCATAACCATTCCGCCAGGCATTCGTTCCTGTGACTTGAGTCTTTTTGGAACGAAGCAGCGACGTGGTTCGCTCATTCACCAATGGGATCAAAGCGTAAAACGGATTTAAGCCATACCAGTGCCTAGGTTGATTTGGCGCTTGACCTGCTCACGGGTCCAGCGAGCAGTCTCAATGGTACGCGGGCTGTATTGACGGGTAGCACGTGTCTCACGAACAAGGGCAGTGACCCAGTCGTTGCGGTAGTAGGCAGCGAGTTCGCCGTTGGGGAATGCATCAGCAAGGTCACCAAGAACACCCATGGAAGAGCGCATCAAGCCCTCACTGCGGTCACCCTCCTGGGAGATAATGTGGAGCAACCCAAAGATAGAGTCGACGTACTGCTGGAGCTGGGTGATCTGGGGGCTGCCCTTGTAGGAGAGAAGAATACCACCCCAGGCATCCATGATACCCTCGCGCAGGGAGACAATGTACTCCACCATATCATATGGGAGGTCAGAACTAGTAGTGACCGAAGAGGCCTGCTGAAGAACACCAGCAACAACGCTCAGGTAGGTGTCAAAGGCAGTGCCGATGGCCTGAGCAATGTCACCAAAGGTTTCCAAGATAGCCGGCTTAAGCTGGTTGGTGGAAGTGCGGAGGATGTTAAGCAGGAGGTTCATGAAGGTGTCACAGTAAGGCTGGACCTTCTCGTTCAGGGCACGCGCAATGTCACTAACAAGACCGATGGCCATGGCGCACAGACCAGGCTCTTCCTGATTGCTCAGAGCATTGTACAGGAAGGGAGAGAAGGACTCCATGTACTTGATGAAGTCGTCCTCCAGAGCGCTGGCCATGGAGCCCACTGTGGCGAAGATAACGTCGGGGACACTTGACTTAGGACCAACGGTAGACAGAACCTGCAGCAGGACTTGCATGATACGGTCAGCCTGGGGCTTGATGTCAACCTCGAATCGTTGAACGATGGCCAGAATAACACTGATCAAGCTAGTCTGCATCTCCTCCAAGAGCATACGGTCCTCGGGGCTAACAACCTGCTGCTGCATAGGAATGGTCTGCTCGAGACGCTGAATGATCACGCCCGAGAGAGTAGCAACCATGCCGAGGCTGTCGTGAGCAGAGTTCATAACGAACGAGTTCAAAACCTCGTAACCAGCGGTACGGAGCTGGTTATCGGCATCCTGGCGCTCAGTCACTGTCAACAGAGACTTGATGCTATCCTCGAAGTGCTTGGAAAGAGGGTTGGTCTGGGAACCACCATCGCCGGCAAAGCGATCGGCGACGTTCATAAGAGCCCAGCAGCAGGAGCTGGCAATCTTAGGGCTACTGGCAAGGCCATTGAAGAGGCAAGAGATCAGGGGCTGCAAGTGGACATCCGGGTCCAGAACCTCGGGGCAGCACTCGCAAACGCGGCCCAGGGCATAGGCAGTAGAATCGCGAACCACAACAGAGCTGTCCTCCATCATGCCCAGAAGAACGGGAAGAGCCTGCTTGATCAAAGGCTCCAGCACAGTGGGCTCAGGGCCATCCATGATACCACCAAAGGCAGCCACAGCAGCATCCCGGCGGTGCCAGTCCTCGTTGCGGATATTCTCCTCAACGAAGGCCACAACGGGCTGAATGATTTCGCCCTGGATGCACTGAGCGTAAAGCTGCAAAGCCTGATAAGCAGCACGCGAAACGTTGTACTCATCATCAGTAGCATCCTCATCCTGACGGCACATGGTCTGCAATAAGACGGGAACAACCTCGCGGGTGGCCACACGGGCGAAGCCAAAGAAGGGACGGGTCTCGGTACCTTCCTGCTGAGCCTGAACATACGCATTAGTCGGGACGTTCGAAAATTGACTGACATCGGATCGCTCTACATACCTCGGCATTATCGTCCTCAATGGACAGCTCCTCCTCACAAACAGTGCACCAGAACTCAATGGCGAGCTTAGACACCTCTTCCTCCTCACTCTTCATACCCATGATGCTGAGGCCAAATAGAGCCTTCTCCATGTAGAAGCGCATCTTCTCGTAGTATGCACCCATAATGCGGTTCAAGCAGCCAAATGCAGCAGCCTGAACACGGACCTCCTCGGCCTGGGTGGCCTCGCAGACCACCTGCATAATGTAGTTCCGCTCACCCTCATTGTCCATGTTAGAGCGCACGAAATCGACGGCGTCACTAAGAGCGGCGATAGCAGCATAACGAACGTCCATGTTCGGCTCCTCGCGCCGAGCACCCTGAACAACGGCGGTCAGAATGGCATTAGAGTGTGAAGTCAGGCTCTGACGAAGATCGGAGTCTTGAGACTCGCAAATGAAACCAATGGTGGCCAGGGAGGACTGCTTCAGGCTGTCGGATCCGCTTGCGACGTTTTGGACGAGGATATTCATAAGATCGGGCCACTCATTGCGGGGCAACTCGATGGCGGCAATAGAAACGATCAGCTGGGCGGCGGCATTTCCCACTCGGGTGTCGGATGCCAATGTCTTAATTGCGAGCTCCTTAACCTGTGCCTTGGTCTCGGTGGGAATTTGCTGGATCCATCGCTGTTGCACCTCACGCAGCTTGGCTGCATCTCTGTAGGTGAAAGCGTTCTTCAGGGCGATACCGGCAGAAACACGGATGTGGGAAGGGGTGTTGTCGTTGGCGAGTTCCTGACCCAGGGTGACAAGGTAGGCAGCCTAGAAACAAGGAGAACAGCAAATGTTAGCGGGCAGGTGGTTCTCGGAGTTGGCAGGATCTCATCACTATCCTCCCAGTTGTTGGGGCTATAAGGAGAAATAGGGATCACATACGAAGTCGACCTCCGCGGCATGAGCGAGCTGCTGCTCAGCGTTGGAACGTGCCGCCGCATCTGGTGAAAGACGGTCAGGTTAGCGAGAGGCTCTTAAAGGCCATAAATTTTCGAAAATTCCCGGGTTATGGAATGGGAGATGAGGGAAGTAGCCCACATACCAGGCGACAAGGTGCTTTCTAACACCTGGCGAGCATCCATGGTGGATGGTAGTTTAGAGGAGGGAGATGTGGGGGGGAAGAGAGAAAGAGAAAAAAAGGGAAAAAGCTGAAAGGCAAGAATTAAGAGACTTTTGATGCGCAAAAGTCAAAGAGGATCACCAGCACACAAGTCACAGTCCACCAAAAAGCGTGGGTGCGTGATGGAAGGAGAGGAAGAGGGTTGGTAGGTGTTGGGAAGGGACGGGGTGTTTTTGTGGATATGACGAGGCATGCACCAGGTCTTTCCGCGATGAGACACAGAGAGGAATGGCGCCTTCAACACACACCGATAGTACAGGAAAATGTGGGGGGATTAGGCAAAAACTCCGGGAATTAAAAGGTCGGAGTTTGAAGCAGTATTTTCTCGAGAGATAGAATAATCTGGACGACGAGAAAGGCAGAATGAGGGATGAGGTCCATCGGGGGAGACGACCGCTGATTGGTCAGTCAGCGGAGACGGTTCCAATCACGTGGTGTGTGCCTGAGGCAGTCAAGTTTGTCTTTTTTTTTGGTACTTTTTTCCATTCATTTGTTGGACAAATAAGCATATCTATCTTAATCTCCTGGTTCTAAGCTATTTTAATCTTGTCCAGAGTAAGATCACTTGAAATGCCCTTTTCTTCTTATCTAAACCATTATTCGATGTGACTGTCGTGGTGGGTTATTCTCCTTTTTTTTTTTTTGTTATGGAGCCTTTGCCCCTCCATGGGAATTCTGCTTGTTTTGGTTTTCCTTCTTGAAGAAGCACCCACAGTCCATCGTGTGGCCCCAGCGACCGACCCGTTTAGCCCTGGCACACACACAAGGCGCGAACTATTTTTTCTAGTGGGGAAAATCCTCACTTGGTGCCTGACTAGTGGATGTGTCAGGAAAAATTGTGGACAACGTTTCTAGAATGGTCTACAGAAAAGGTAAGGGGTAAAGATAGTCGAAGCAGATCACCATACTAGGGAGCACTATGCGGTACCTCTAGAGCTATGGGCAGTATGTCGTCATATATATATGCATTAGGAATCAGACTATGTACTATGATATATATGTGCACTTATGACGCCTAGGATGTGCCCTGCACCAATCGGAGACCAGCTAATCCAAATATATATCCGAGCCCGGGTACCAACATCCAACCACAGTAAGATTAGCAGGTGCTACCCCAACCTTTGAAGAGAAACAAGGGCTAGCCCCGCAATACAGTACTTGCACATGCCAGCTCTGGAGAATCGAGATTAGCTAGGTGCTTTATCCCGGCACTGCCCATGTAGTAACACTTCCAGCCCTGGAACCAAGGTTGCTCCAAGATCACATGGACCAATGGACATTTGAGTAGAATCGGGAAACCAGACGACCTGGGCATGCAATTGATAATAATTTTGAACGCCTACCGAAGTATAATGATGCCCAGCCCATGCGACTTGAATCCTTTGAATATAAGATCACTCCTCAACTTCATCCTCCCCTTCTAACTCCTCTTCATCTTCCTCATCATCCATAGCAGCATCCAAATCTAAAACATCATATCGCATAGCATCCCCATACAAAACACAAACCGCCCTCCTCCCCTTCCGTCCATTAACATCAATCCTAATAGGCTTCGCCTTCAAACCCGACGTCGCAAATACATGTCTCACCATCCCAGCCTCGGACAACGCAGATATGCTGAGCAATGTAGCCGACACGCTAGGCTTCGCATCAGAGGGATGTGGATCACACTCCACATATTCAACCACACTTGATGGTTGGTTAGGTTTGGCGGATGAGGATTGCGCGGAGCGTGGTTGAAAGGGGAGGTTTAGGAGGTAGGAGTGGCCTTGGTCGCTAGCCCACAGGATCATTAAAGTGTCATCGGCGACGAATTGGAGTTGTTTTATTTCTCCTTCTTGGAGGTCAAGGGCGGCGATGGAGGTGCTCCGAGTGTAACTGACGCCGTTGCTTGAGTCTAAGATGACACGGTAGAAGTAGACTGTGGCATGGTATGTCAGTACATAGCATCATAGAGATAAGAGTGAATAACATACCTAGAGACTTGGATGTTGTAGACCGGGCCGTGAGATAAATGGAACAGGGTCGTCCCTCTTCGCCGTCCTCGTGGCAGATCTTTACGTCTAGAATGCCTCGATCACAATCTGCATGGAGGGTGAGGGGTGACCGGTGTAAAATGCCCCTCCGCTGGGTTAATGCGATCTCTGCGAAGACTTTGTCAAACTGAATGCCCAGTCGTTTTGTCAAGTCATTCAATTTGGGTGCATCGACGGCCGAGCCATCGCCACCTTCGGCTTGAACTTGGCGCTGTTGCGCGAGTAGGGATTTGAAAGTATCATAGAACGACCGATCGTGGTCGCCAGGAAGCCATTTATCGGTGGCAGGGGTAGGTAGTTGAGGAACACCGATCATAGGGAGTTGACGGATGAAATTTCGAAGAACACTCTTGCGGAGCGCACCCGTGATGTATTTCACTGTTGGTGGAACGTCAAACAAGTCTCTTTTTTCAAGGAGCTCTTCTGATGTCTGGGACAAGGGTTCAGCATTTAAAATAAGAATTTCGTGTCGAAGCCACCGTGAAAATGCGTTGAACTGATCCAGCTCTGCATTGGCGTTGTTGAGAATACAATGCGCTAAGAGGTGTAGACAATCCAAGGTCTCGACAATCGCGTTGAGTTTAGGGGTATCTAAACCGAGTACATCGCTGAGCTTGGGGAATTTTGATAATCCCATGAGTCGACTCAGGAGAACCTGACTCCGATCCAACGCCGGAAGAAGGCATTCATGGATTAGTCGACGAATACTCTCGTATCCACCCGAAACAGCCTTTTCCCATCTCTTGTGTCCCTGTAGCAAACCGTCAGAAAGTCTGTTATCGAAAGATTAAAGGGGGTGCATACCCGCTCTCCGACGATATCCACCAAAAACTCCCTCATCGGCTCGAAGCAGTGACCGGTAACCACAAGATGATAGATGGCAGTGACGAAATCGCATTGGCACTTCTCTTGCAGATCTTCATTGACACTGCGCAAGAAGCGCGCCGGAAGCTCCTGTGCATTCTTCCACTCCAGCTCAATCTGCCGCTGCACAGAACCAATATACCGAAGCAGATTGTGAAGCTGAGTTGTCTTAGACGCAAGCAGAGACAGGTACCGACCAGACTTGGTAATGAACCGGAGATCCAGAGTGACAAGATCAAGAGGTGCACCAGACGATCCGGACGCCAACAAGGCATGTGTCGAGCTCAAGGGATGCGACGCATGACGGAGAATCCTCCGCGACTCGGCCACACCCACGGTCTCACCAACAGGAAGCGAGCCAATCTCAAAACAGTCAAAAATTCTTAAATGAACACTCCCATCATCGAACCCGATGAATAGCACATCAACCGAGTCGCTAGCATCCTTCGCCGCCGAGTGAAACATGGCATCAATCGACGCCCTTGAACTGAACAGATCATCCTCAGCCCCAGTCGCAGGCAGCGTACTCAACTTCGGCAGCGAGCTCTCAATATCCAGTAAAGCGAGTTCCCGCGGTAAATCAGCTTTAAGCATTGCAGCCGCCTTAGAGGGGTGTACACCCGGAGCTAGCAAATCCTCAACACCAACCTGACCCGCCGAGTCAAGCAGATATTTCTGCGCAGCTTTGCTATCGGTAAAATTAACTCCCCAGCCTAGACATGTCACTTTGGGAGAAACTGGTTTTGCCTCTGGATTTGAAGCTTCCTCGTTTGCATCCTTGTACACGCTGTAATGATGCACTGTTTTCCCGCTATATGCGCTGATGATACGTAGGGATCCATCCCCACATGCGACAGCGAGCAAGCGACCTAGGGAACATAGTTTAGAATATTGATATTTGTTCCGTCGAATGGATTACGATACTCACCATTCCCCTTCCACGCTACCGCTCTCACTTCCCCGTCTTCCTCATCCTCGCCCAGGTACGGATCACCACCGAATGAGCCCCCAAAAACCCGTTGCCCGTTCAGTCGGAAAACGCGCAGTTCTTCGTCCTCGGTCGCTAGTGCGATCAGGTCCATTGTTGGACAGTAGGCCAGGGTGTTGGGTTTACATTTCGCCGGGAGGGATTTCTCCCCCACCGGCGTGAGCTGGGGGCCTTCTTCTGCCATAATTGTGATATGAAATATGAGTGCGATGGAACTCGCTCAGCCCATTCTGTTTCTAGCGTTGAGGAGGTTGCTGGAGTTCCTGAGGATTTGGGACTGGGGATTTGCTGAAGTTGTTGATCGCGGTGGAGCGTTTCTTGGCGCGTTGGATCAATGTTTGTGGGCGGGTGTTGTTGCTGGAACGCAGAACTGCCTGGTTTACGAGTAGGTCAATGAATACACGATTCTTCAATTAAATCCACTGCATAATGGGAGAATTTTATTTTGTTCATAGATTTCTTGTTCATTGAGTTTATTCACCGCACGATTTTGTGCTACTATTTCTATATATCGATTTTGTTATGTATATGTCCCTGGTGACCAGCACCGGGGATTGCAGGTTGATTAACATAACTCAAAAAGGTTCGCCATCCATCTCAGCCTGGATCATGTTCTTCAGGTAACTGAGTTCATCCATCATCTCCTGCATGGTCGCTTTGCCACGGAACGAGGAGGCATCACTACGCCGGGAAAACGTCCCAGAGTCGCGTCGGTCGCTTTCTGACAAAAGAATTGGAGATCCTTCGCGACTCTGCGCAAGGGAAAGCGCTTGCATGGATTCCAGTGCACTGAATAGCGCAGCATGGCGCTTGGGATTGCTTTCCACTTCGTCCATTTGGTCGATTCCGAGACCAGAGCCGGAGAGGTGGGGTGATGATATAGTGAGCTGGGGCAGCCATGGGGGGATGTCGCCCGATGCGGAGTTGGGGGATGAGGGCTTGGAATGTACAGTAAGGTGGGGCGTGTTTGGATCGGTATTGGTTGCAGCGTCATTTGATGTGAGATCGGGAGTTTTCCACTCCTCAGGGGCTTGGGACTCGTGGGTCTCGATGGGGAATGTCGAGGAAGTCGAGATCGTCGTCTCGGGGGAGGTGTCCTCGGCGTCCTCCGTGTCGGTGCTCCATTCCGAGAATCGGCTGTGCTCGGCCACGAAGCGGGAGTTTGTGAAGTCATCCGCAGTCATACTGGAGAAATGGCTATGCAACACTGCTGCATCTAATGCCTTGTCGCGTTCGTCGATCGCACGCACGGCTTCATCCATTACGGAAGAAGGCGTATTTGGGAGCGAAGGCAGTCTCTTCTCACTGACATCCGGTCCGGTGGGGGTCATGTCGTCAGAGCCGCTCCTGACATGCATCGTTCGCGCACCATCAGCTGACCCAGAGCCAGAGTCAGATGCAGCAGCCTTGTAAGTGCCAGGCTTGCGATGCTGAGGACGAGTCTCCACGGTGAGAAGATTCCGAGCTTGGGACGCGTTTCCTGCCTTTGCCTTGAGTGCACGGCGGGTCTGAATGCTCGACTGAGCAGAATTATCGGAATGGCTGGTCGACGGAGACACTGCGCCAGAGTCGACACAAATACCAGGGATATTGCGACGTTCATTAATAGGGGCCTTTTGTCGCAGACTTTCGTTGAACGCCTGCGCTCTCGGGGAAGGCCCTGGTCGCTTTTGAGTCAAAGCATGGCGAAGACCAAGACCTCGCGGGGGAGACGCGGAACGTCCCTCTTTCGACTTCTCATTCCTCCTGGTGGCACTGTTCGGCTGAGATGCACTCCGATGAAGGAAGCTCCCGCTAGGTGAGAGGCTGGGGGGATTTGAAGATTGATTGGGATTTGGGATAGAAGTTTGAAGACGGGCCAGATTTGGCTTTGGTGGCTTGCGCGGGTTCATATACTTGTCTTCGGGGTTCATTGTGCGGTAGTCTTCCTTCTGCGAGCTGCTACTGGCAGAGCGACTATGGGAGTGACTGTCCGGCAGGATAATAGGCACGTTCAGAACGTTGAGAGGCTGACCCGGCAGGAGAGGACATTTAGTAGTGACGGGCTCAGCCTGGCTATATGACTCCACATCTTCATTCAACAAATACTATCATATGTTAGTTTCTTATCTTAAATGTGCAGGGCTTACAACTCACGTAGTACCAATATGTGGCTCCCATCTTCAGTCCGCCCGTGCGCCATTGGTTCTTGTCAGGCCCGTCCCCCATGATATCAGTGAAGGTATGACATCCTTTCCAATGACCGGGTCCCGCACGCCTGTCCCTTTCCATCGCATACGATTTCGAGAAATTGTCCCATGATCCGAGCAACTTCACTGACCGCACTTCAGAATTGGTAGTCCTAAACCAGGTCAGTATTGTGTCCCAAATGTCCAGAATGGAGGAAAAAAAGGAACTAAAAACTCACAATAGAAAAGTCATCAGGGTAGTCGATCTCATCGCAATGCAACACTCGCTGAAAAGAAAGAATCAATGGGCCAGCAGATGCACCCAAAAATAAAATGCCAGAGACACAATGAAAATGCAAGCGAATGTGATAAGAAAAGAGTGAGTCAAAAAGAAAGAAAGGGCAGGACAACACTAGTATACAGCAAGGCAATGCAATGCAAATGCAAAAGAATGAATGAAAGATATGTAGAAAGGAAAGAACCCCGAGCCCAATGCAAGGAATATAAAGGTGACAAGGAGGCCGGTCCAGCCCGGACAGTAAACAAATAGTTTCTATAATTACCTCCCCTGGAGGTCAACGGTACCTGTTTCAGACAATGACAGGTCTATTAATGGCGGCGTTGGAGAAGCGTTTCAGTGGAGTAGAACAACGCAGCCTGACCTGACACGGGGGCACAGGACGCGGATGCTTCAGGAACCGCGAGAGAGCGTATGCAGCTAATGTTGGAAGTGTAATTTCCCAAGCACTTTGCAGGGCGACAAGGTAGACCAATGGGCGGGGACGAACGCGAAGCGCCCGGATGTACCTGCAGGAAGGCCAGGGTTCCCGGCGCTTCAAACGGGTGGGATTGGCTGGACTATCGGGATCGAGAACACCACCAATTTGTGATTCCAGTGTTTATAAGAGATATTGTGAATAGTTGACAGCGTTCTGGTAGGAGACAGGAGAAGAGGAGAAGAGGTTTTTTTTTCTTGCGGTGACGCGCGATCGGCACTGCGGGGAATATTGAACCGTGATGGCGATCGATGCCAATTCAAAAACGAAAGACGTGGATCAAATGGCAAGAGATTAGTAGATCTTCTTGGTGACAATGTTGATTTAGAGCGGGCTTGGTATTCCGGATAATTTGGTGGAAACAGGATCCAATAACGCGTTGAATCGGGAATCAAGTGGTTGAGGGGGAGATTATCATCTACATTGTGGCTGGCGAACGCCGCTTCAACCATGGTTCGCGCCTCCACTACTGCAAGGTACATCTACCGTAATGATTTTTAATCTATTTTGCTCCATAACACGTCAGCTCTGCCTAGTCTAAATCATATCCACCATACGGCGTCCTTAGAGAATTAGAGAATGAGTAAGGGTTATGTTCCCCTGACGCCAAATGCCGTGATTTGGGGATCGACCCTGTAGGATCCACTTGGGCGGTTCCTGAAATTGTACGGCGCGCGTAGATGACTGGTCAATTTACTAGAATTTGCTTTTGATTCTATTCTGAGTAGAAACAATGGCTGCCTCGCCACATGGATCTATACATCATATCCGACCTGACGAAGACTGCATGTCGACGACGTAATCACACCACAAGAACAGAGAGTGGCAAGACATGAAATCCTGAAACGAAACCCAAAAATAAACAATAAACATTAACTTAGTTTACACCTGCTTCCGATCCAACTTCTTATTCACGGCCCCTAGAACACACTTTAAAATTCCCTTCGCATCCAACGTCGACCCTCTAGACCCTCTCCACGGAACCGTATCCACAATATCCCTCAAGGGAAATTGCTTGTCCTGACAGCGCTTCCCAAGATTATCATCCAAATCCTGCAAATACTGCCTAGCATCCTCATCATTCCCAATCTGAAAAAACTGAATTCCAACCTGCGACGGCCGTGCCACACACCGATCCAACCTCTCCGCAACCTGTAATATAATACTCTCCGCGTCATCCGTAAACGCGCCATCAGTAATCGTAATAAGGTTGATGGGCTTCACATCCAAGGACGGATCACTCAGAGTCCCGTCTTCATTCCGCGGTGCCTGCTGCATCCGCTCTACACGCCGCATGTACGGCGTGAGGATATCGTCTAACCGTCTCCCCACAGGCGTGGCTCCACGCGGAGTAACGCTGCTGAAGATTTCGCGGACTTGCTCTGCACTTTTGATATTTCGGTAGATGTTGTGTGGGGCGCTGTTATGGCCAGAGGAGTGGTCGAAAGGGGCGTTTCGTTCCTTTCGGTGGTTTAGAAAGTAGAGGTCTACCCCGTCGCTGTCGTATTCAGTGCAAATTGGGGCTATGGCTGCTATTGCGGCTTCGGCTTCGCGCCAACGGGGTCCGTCCATGCTGCTACTGTCGTCTACGAGCAAGATGGTGTCAAAGTCTTTCAGGGAGTCGAACTCTGATTCTCCGGTTGAGATTTGGGGCGCGGTTTGGTGTTCTTCGTAGGGTGGGGGATCCCATGGTGCTGCTTTGCTGGTGCTGGGGTTGGAGCTGAGGATATCGCGGAGTCGACTTGGGGTTTTGTCGGTGGACTTTTCGGTGGAGTGGCCACGGCCCTTAAAGAGGCGGCTAATCATGGTCGACTTGGTGCTGTTTGTAGGTGTGGGTGCTTTAGAGGCTGTTTGTACCTGGTCTCTGACGGCTTGTACTTGATCTCTGACTCTGTTGCTGGATGGAAAAGAGGACCAGAGAGGAGGGGGAATGGTTCTTTCAAATAGGGACATGTATCCGTTCAGGTTGGTGGCCCAACTTATGATGCAAATATTAATGCAATTGGAGTGGCTGAGATAGAGAGTCGATTGGATCCAGTAGATATATTTTCGAATGCCATAATGAAAGAACTATGTAATAAAGAAACACACTCCATTCTTTATACGTGAGAATCAAGGCGAAGTGAAACAAGGCTGTCTCTTTGGAAACTCTCACCAACGCCTTAAGTCGGCTGAGTCCTGAGGGTTGGAAGAGAGCCTCACGATAAACTAAGTTTACGAGGTGAGATAGGACATACGTACTGCCTCGTGGTCAGGGTCTTGAGTGGAGCATAAGAGCTTAGATCCATGTGTTGCATGGCAAGGCAGATATGCCTCAATGACCACATGAGGTTAGCAGGGATGCACTGCGCTACTTTGACATATTCAGGCTGTAAGGCTAAGCACAGATACCGTCCTAGCGCGGGGGAAGACAGGGAAGTAGCCCGGGGTGAAGTGGGGAGAGTTTCAGTCATCATCCATGCATAGGGCACTGGTGTTTGTGCGAAGGCGGAGTTGGTGAGCACAGCCCCACCAATAAATGACTCCGCAAGGCAGACTACTATGGGAAAGAGCTTTGCAGGATTAAGCCAATCGGATAATAAACACGTGGAGAATTTATCAGTGGTCTGAGATAAAGTTTTCATAGACTTTCTAAGAAGCAATAGTCGCGTTCTGGAAAGACATGGGTCGTAATCATGATATCCGAGCGCCTGTGCAATTCCGCCTTCCGAGTACTCCGCCCACCAATTAAATAAAACGCAAGGATGCATAACCAATGTGGATATAAATGAACAAAAAAATAAAATAAAATAGAAACAAGCCTCGCTTGACAGGAATGAACCATCAGAAAGTTTCCATTAAGCCGGGTGAGTGATGGATAGAAACATTGTCCGTTTTCAAAGGGGATTGTGAGGCTGACATTCCCGGGTTAGGCTCCTCGGTGATGCGACTTTGCTCTTCTTCAGTCACACCGTGAAGAATTCCCGGGTCTGCAGCGACAATGTCCATTAGTGCTAGGGCTTGGTCCAAGCCAAAGGTGTGACCGATCATGCGTAGACACTGCACTACCCACCGACGAAGCGGATGGGTTGGGTTCTCAGCGGTGCCGGCCAAGTACATTGGCCACAGGAGGACTAGACCACCAAGATAGCTATCCGGCGGTGGTAGGGTTGGGTCTAGTTTACTATGGTGCACACCCAGGCAGTAAGGCACACTCCGGCAAATGTCAACCGCCAGGCGACGAATGGTGGCCCGGAGGGAATGGCATTGTTCTCGGAACTCCTCCGAGAGGGACCTCATCGAGGCGGAATCCGACATTTGTCGGATATGAGTGAGAATCATTTCACTAACAATAATGCGGGCACAGCGGTATTGATTCCATGAGTTGCAAGACCATAGATTGGGGTATACATGATACTGGTCGTCGTAGAGAGCCAATCCCCGACATCGCTGCTGGAACTGGAAGTCGAAGCGATCCTTCATGTGGATTTCGTATGAGAATATTGGTGGTAGACCGGCGAGCCAAGCGATTAGATCGGCTTCAATGGCCGAGGCGCCCGCGATAATTTGTTGGTCATCAGTTATTTTGCGTGCGATGACGTCGGCCCGTAGGTTAGACAGCCGACCGATGATAATGATTAATCGATTGCCATAGGCCTCGCTCGGACGGAGGTCTAAGATATACCGCGAGCTCTCCAAGAGGGACTCGGGGACTCGAACGTCTCGTTGCATGCAGCTGATGATCTGAGTGGGGCGGAGGTTAGTGGACGAACCGAGATGACGAGTTGAGGGGAACTACAGACAATCTGATACCGCAAATGCATAAAAAGACGAAGGCCAGTTTCTGTTTTCAGTTGATCGGGACCACGCATCTCCAGGAGGGCCATGGCTCCGTTTATATGGTTAGTCCAGAGATCAATATCCTGCGGGGCTCTCGAAGTGACAACCTGTGCGAGGTGGATCAGCATACATCCATTGAATCCTTCAATGCGCTTACTTCGTATATAGCGAGCAATACGACTGCTCCGAGCGCTTGATTGGACTTGGCCTCTTCAGGATTGGCCAGTGCACCATTTAACAGCGTTAGTGCGGAGACATACTCCTTTCGAGCAACCTCCATAAGTGACGTGACTTTTTTAACACGGCACAACATGGCGGAAGCCACGGCGCCCATACTTGCCTGCATGGCACTCTGACTCGTGGGTCCACCCGACTGCATTAGGAATTTGGACATCATCTCGGTATTCCAAAATGCGCCCGGGAAGGCATGGGAGCGCATGAAATAACAAATCGCATCATCCTTGGTCGGGGCTGCAGGTTGAACCTCCATAGGAATATCCCATGCATCGGGCATAATATACTGTGGAGCCGAGTTGAAGTTCAGAGGGAAATCCGGCCCCGAAAGGTTGACTGGGGGCGAAGAATTCCCATTTAGGGATGCTGTACGTTGCCCCTCCGGGGAATCAATGCGAGTCGATCGCGTCTGCTTCGATCTCGTGGTCTTGGCCGAAGCAGGAGAACTCGAGGTTGCCTCCGCTTTTGCCTTCCTCACCACTGATTTGCTCTCATCGCGGAACATTAACGATAACTGGTCTCGATAGCCGGGGCACTCCCGCTTGGCCCGCAAGCACTGCGAACAGGCGGGTTGGGCCTGATCACATCGGACCTTGCGGGCCCGGCACTGACCACAGCCTCTGCTAGGCTTTCCGCAATAGACCATGACCGGGGGAATTCCTTTGCAATTAATGTATATTCACGGGAAGATCGACTGCCTCTCCTGGCAGGGAAGAACGTATTATTAATGATCTGTTTGGGGCCCATGAAGGCTGCACCGCCACTTAGCGTGATTTGGCCTGTCGTTGGGCTGACCCCACCTCCACACTCACCACCCAATGATCTTCCGCAAAAACGCCAACGGCACCGAATTGGGTATACACTGCGAGTCGCGATCGACGAGAGTGTGAAGCTTGTTGGCCCCAGGGAGAAGACTTTAAATGAGAAAGAGCCTTGAATCTTGATGCCTGTGAAGCTGCGGGTCAAGCCGCAGCTTTGATTTGTTGAAATGGCTTTCGGCTGGACCGCTTTTCTTGCTGCCTTAACACACACAGCCACGACATTCAAGATGGCAATGATCAGTCCAGGATGCATGGACTACGACATACCCTCTTATCTCTTTTCCCTAGCGCCATCCATGACGTAGACTTTATTATGATGCCAATCTTATCATATTTTGCAGCAGTTACGTATAGAGCACGTGACAGCATTATGCATCTGATAACAGTGGGAATCATTATAATCAAACATCAAGTAGCAGACGATGAACAAGCCCGCTCATTAGTACCAGTCGACTAGAACAAACTAGTCTATTCAACCTTGGAAGGCGTCTCGCGAATCTCCTCAACCCGTGATGTCAAGTTTTCCAATTTCCACAATTCAAACATTCTCCAACACACATAATCCACCACCCATTCGCCAAACAAAGTCGAACCCCACCACAACAGCCATGCTAACCCACCATAGTAGAACCAGTCAGGTCTTCCCACCCAACTCCTGACGAGCCATGGCCACTCACTCCTCAAAGAATTCGCAACAAGCTCTTTGGAGAATGATTCGGTATCATATGGACTGTTGTTGTTGACAAATGTCAGGCGTTTCTGGAAAACCTCCTTGATGGGTTGATACACTGAGTTCTCGGGCAATGACCTATGCGCCCGATTGTGAATGTTCGACTTCACAGTGCCGACCATGCAAACCATAACCCTCACACCAAGCGGACGCAGCTCCTGACGCAGAGTCCGACTATAACTAACGATAGCCCCCTTACTAGCACAGTATGCACTTCCAAAGGCATACGGCACCAACGCCGCCAAAGACGCGACATTGATGATTAAGCCTTGCGCTTCAATCAGAAGGTCGGCAAACCCAGCCACCATTGCCATTACCCCGAAGACATTGGTCTCAAATGTTGTCCGCACGTCTTGGATATCGAGATCCAGCGCAGGATGCGTGTGTGTGCGACCGCTGTGAATTGGAATTGTTAGCACCGTGGAGTCGATTTCAGACATAGTCGGAATATGATCTTACGCATTATTCACCAGGATATCCAGACGGCCCCCAGTCAGTCCGGTGACAATTTTGTGGCAGTTCTTGATGCTGATAGGGTCTGTCACATCTAACTGAACGGTGCTCATGCCCAAGGTCGCTAATTCTTGCAAGACTGATAGATCGCGAGCGGTGGCGATAACATGCAAGCCTGGGTAATTTTTTAGTAAATGAATTATTTCCTTATGTCATGCTCAAATACCTCGCTTGTGAAATTCGTGGCAAAGGCCATGACCGATGCCCCCAGGCGTGCAGCTGAAATTCGATGTTACCAAGAGTCTTCCCAAATGATCTCATGCTAACTTACCCTGTAATGAGGACAGACTTTTGCCCAAGACGCTCCGACATCTTGCGTCGTGTCTGTAGCCCTGCTAACTAAGAGTGCTTTGAGTGGTGATAGCGAAGAACCGGATCGAGGACTTTCAAGTTGCTCTGTGAGCTCTATGTCCTCACTTGTCGCGTAACAGTTGTCTATGTGCAGACAGATTCATTAGAGAACCGTTAGTACCCAGTTCCTTTTTACTGTGCGGCGCGAACGTATGGGGGCCATCGCAATGGGAAACTTCAACTTCGTCGATGTACTTCCTCAACAGGTAATCTATAAATACGCTTAGGAGTTGATTACTTAGGTTCGGACTTTATGGACCCTGAACATGCCTTGCAATTAAGGGGATATCGGCTTTTTTATCAATGAAATTGCCAAGTTAGTGAGATTTCGAGAGCTGTTCACAAAGGTCAGTCTAGAAATGCGCGCAACCCATAAATGCCCCATTCTTATCTGTGGATAAAGAGGACGTGATGCTCCGGACAATTCAAAATTCAAAGCTGAATGGATCAAGATGCGACTTGTAAGCATTATCATACTAATACCCATTTAAGTAATCGCTTGACGGAAGTGCGCCTGATCGCCCCTACTAAAAGCCCCCAACAACCGATTGGGGGCCATTCTGTCCACAAGTTTCCTTTTCAAGACGGAGTCTCCGATCATCATGCATAGGGGCCGTAAATTATGCCCCCGAATTCTGCACGCCATGAGTGTAGTGGCCTCCACATGTAATGCAGCCCTTGAGGGGTTACAGTACGAGTGTGGGGCCTGCATACAACATGGGACTTTGGCAATAATACGTTGAAATACGAGAACAGTGCCAACCACATGCGGTAGTCCGATCAAACAGCACCCCATTGTAAGATCAGATTATCGTTGTAGAATTGGGGTCTTCGTCCGTTATGCTATCTAGCCCAAGCCACATCCGAGTCCATCTCTGTAATTGGCCAAAAGATTGCATCTCCGGGGGGCTTCTGCACAATAGCATACCCCTTTTCACTATGCAAGCCATTGATTTGATAGCGCCGTCGACAGGATCTCTATCCCTACCGTTTCATCCAAGCCCTTGCGGAAGACTCCGGTTTAGTTTCGTGGCTTTTTTTAGTTCGCTCACAGAGTATAAAGTCTATTAGGCATAACGTGAGATCGTCAGAATATAAATCAACCGTCCGCCAAGTCTGCCAAGTGACCCTAAGCAATTCACGCAAAGTTTGTCTTCACAAACAGTACCCACACAAATCCATTCTACGTCACGAGCCAGTTGTCGCACCAATGATATCCAACACTTGCCAAGTTTCCTTCAAGGCGCTTCACCCCACTGTTGGGGCAGAGTGCCATGGAATCGATTTTTCTAGGCCTTTACCCGAAGAAGAGATCCAGATCATCCGGGATGGCATGGCCAAGTACGGTGTCCTCGTGTTCCGTGGAGCCCAGCTTGACGACGAACGCCACGTCGCATTCGCCCGCCAACTTGGCGAACTCGACTCATCAACTGTCTTCATCGCTCCAGGCAAGAAATACCGACTCGACCCCTTCACCGAGCTCACAGATGTATCCAACATCGAGGACGACGGCTCCATCCTTCAGAAAGACAGTTTGAAATATCAACTTGGCCAAGGAAACAATCTTTTCCACGTTGATTGCTCCTACAACAACCGCCGAGTGGGACTCTCCATTCTCCGCGCTCACCAACTGCCCCCTAAGGGCACTGGCGGTGGTACCGCGTTTGCCGATACCAGGACTGCATATGATGAC
Source organism: Penicillium longicatenatum (assembly GCF_028827895.1). Taxonomy (NCBI): domain Eukaryota; kingdom Fungi; phylum Ascomycota; class Eurotiomycetes; order Eurotiales; family Aspergillaceae; genus Penicillium; species Penicillium longicatenatum. Next base: position 694,251 of record NW_026643120.1, on the reverse strand, counting down.
TTGGATGAGGAGACGAAAGAGAAGATTAAGGATTATGTTCTTTGGCATTCTATCTGGCATAGCCGTCGTCTCGCTGCGCCGGACTGCGATTTCCTCAAGTATATGCCCGCGGAGAAGAACTCCATGGCACGCCACAAGCTTGTGCAGCTGCACGAGCCTAGTGGGAGAATGAACTTGTACATTGCTGCTCATGGACACCACTTTGACGGGTGGACGAAGGAAGATAGCCAGCCTATCATCAAGGCTTTGCTTGACCATGCCACCCAGGATAAGTACACCTTCACAATTGATTGGGAGAATGATGGCGATATTGTGATTTGGGTAAGTCAGCGGTACCCTCAATTTGGGGCAACAATGCTAATATGAAACAGGACAACACCTGCGTCATGCACAAAGCGGCTGGAGGCTCGTTCGCAGGCAAATATGTCCGTGATATGAGACGCGCAACCCTTCTCGACTCGTCATCCACTGCCTGGGGCTTGAACCCACAGAAGGAGGAATCGAAAGAGGATCTCATGTCGGACTTTATCAAGGGATACATTTCTGCGAAGAAGGCTGCGGCAATTGCCGCTGCGACTGGCGCAGCTGCTCAGAAGCCAATCTCTGAGAACGAGGCTATTACTGCTTAGATGTAGAAGGTCATCATTGTTGTGACGATTATGATGGAATTTCAGCTTGCCTTTTTGTCATTTGTACCCTATACCCCTTCAAATCAGGCCAGGGGGATTTAGCCAAGTATAGCAACCTTCTTCTACATTAATATTTTGATCTCGCGGATCTGTTCAAATATAACACTTAGAAAGAGTAAGTCGTGAGATCAAGTCCGATGTTATGACGCGGGGTTTAGAGACTTGTGAGGAATAGCAAGATACATATCCTTGAGGCATTTTCGACGTGAAGAGCTACTTCAAAAAATACTGTGAGGACGAAAAAAATCCGAGAGACAAGGTCTTCGAATTTGACTTTTACTTGTATATTTTAATGAATGATTTCCAGCCTGAAGGTTAAATTTTGAACTGCAAACGTTGCTTACATCTTTTTCCATTTATTCAGCCTATCTTAAATATGGCCCGTGATTAATGACAACTTACAATTACAGGTAAAGAAAGATGTTTTGAAGGGCTTCAAGCAAGCATTTTGGATGACTTGGTAGTTTAGCGTCACTTATAAATTGAAGGTAATAGTAGGTGTAATCCTTGAAAATCGACTGGGAGAAGTCGATTGTGAAAGCTTGAAGGAAGCCACCTAACTGAGAAAGGGAATCAAGTGAAAATGCTGCAGAATTATTGATTTAGAAACCTATGAAACCATTGTTAAGAGGAAGGATTGAGACAGCAAAAGCAATTTGTATTTAATTATAACATGACTTCAAACACATATGCATAAAATCAACGCGATCTATATCTATTGGTTCTTAGAATCGTCATAGCCAGCCTCACTTGCTGGAGGCGTGGTCTCTGTAGAAGTGGCAACTTCACCACTGCTCTGGGAATCCGAATCCGCAACATCCTCTTCCTTGCTCTCACCCTCCGCACTTTCAGTCGATGTCTGAGCCTCTTGAACATTAGGGATCAACTCTGGAGACAATCTTGAGACAGCATCCTCAACCATATCCTCAACAGTAGCACCACCAAGCAACTTTAAGACTGGCAGGTCGAGATCCAGCTCGCGCGAGAACCAGACTCGCATGTCAACAGCAACCAGGGAATCAATACCCAGCTCGATCAGAGGAGTGCTGGGGGAGATGGCACCATCCTCGGGGCGCATACCCAGAAGCTTGTAGAGAACAGCCACGAAGCCAGCGAGGAGAGCCTTGTTGACACCCTCCATGGTAGTCTGGTCCTTGAGCTGATCGCGGACGGAGACTGCACCACCCTCACCTTCCTGAGAGGCACTGGCGCGAACACGGCGGTACCAAGAGAACCGGGGAACCTCCAGCCAGGGAGGGGGTTCTTGGCGTCAGAGTCAACGGGCTTGATGGCGGAGTGGATCTCCCAGGTCGGGTATTGGGCGGCGGTCTCGGGCCGACCGGCCTTCACAGCCTCAGCGAAGAACTGGAGGTAGTCCCACTCGGAGATGTTCTCGTAACCCATCTTGGCAAGGTGATCCAGAAGCTTGACATCGCGGCGGGTGATGTATCCAATACCGAAGATACCGGCCAAGTTCATGACGGAACCGGCGAGACCCTTCTTGCGACGAGCCTCGGCGACACTGACCATGAAGGAGTTGGCAGCGGCGTAGCTGGACTGGCCGATGTTACCGGTCATGAAAGAGAGCGAAGAGAAAATGATGAAAAAGTCAAGGTCGGGCTTCTGGAAGAGGGAGTCGAGGTACTGAGTACCCGTGACCTTGGGAGTCAAGGTGGCATTGAAGTCCTCGAAGGACTGGTTGGCAAGAACACCATCATTGAGCACCATAGCGCCATTGCAGACACCAGCGATGGGAGGGAACTCCGAGGTGATGTGTGCGTAGGTCTTCATGACCGACTCAGCGTTGGTGATGTCCCTGGGAAATATTATTAGTATGAAGGTGGTCAATGATGGAGTGTATTGACTTACATGGGCAGACACTTAACAACAGCACCAGTGGATTGCACCGAATCGATCCACTTTTCGCTAACCTTAGGCTTGCGAGAAGTTAAAACAATGTAGCGAGCACCACGCTCAACCATCCAGCGGGTAAGGGAAAGACCAAGCTCTCCAGTGAGACCCGCAAGCCAGTAGGTCTTGTCAGAGCGGAACTGAACATCATCCTCAGGAGGGCAAAGGGCCCCGAATGCGACCGACTGACCAGTGAAGTTGACCACCTCTAGAGTGGCGTTTGCCATATCGCGCTCAAAGCCGGGAGCCTCATCCAAGCTGACCTGTTGCACACGCTCGTTGGTGTCGAGATCAGGGTGAGCCTCGAAGAAAGCCTGTCCCTTCTGCAGCAGCTCGATGGCGGCCTCGGGCTTAGCCTGTGGCTGCAGGTAAGCCAGCTCACCCAGGAAGGAGTTGGCAGAAACTCGCTTGACATAAGAAGGAAGGTACTTTTCGATGTGCTCGCCCGACTTGGAAGAGTCGTGGGCACTGGGGAAGTTGGCATAAGCGGACAGCTTGGCGGGGAATGCACCCATGATAGTGCGTCGATGGGCACGAGGGTGAATGTACTGCAGCTCATCGGATGGGGAAGATGTGGTCAGGCTGAGGGGAGTATTGCGTTCACTGGCCAGATCCTTCAGAGCGGCGGCAAGGGCGGGGGTAGGCTCATGGACCATAAGAGACTTGCCCTTAGCTGAGTGGGACAGGAGGTAGTCACCGAGTAGATAGCTGGCAACAGAGACTAGCAGCTCTTGGGCATGGTCAAGTGAGACATCCACGGAGAGAGTCAGGTCTTTGGGCAGCGAGACCTTGGATTGCAGAGTCTCAGAGAAGGCAAGAACAGTCTGCTCAGTACCAACAATCTTGCCGACAATCAGGTGGAGAGACCCAAGAGAGGGGATTGCGAGGGGTGCCAAGGTCGAACGAATAGTCTCAACTTCGATGTATTCAGGCTCAGCAACGGCCCAGAATGGCTTGCGCACCTCCTGTACATCGCAGACACCCTGCTTAGAGGTAATGGCGACAACAGAGTTCTTGAGGTCAACTTCTTCGTAGATCTTGCGACGAGATGCGTTGTAGCGAGCATCCAGAGCCTTGCAGGGCCCAACACGGGGAACTCTGGCCTTTCCATTCACGACGCGAATCTCGCGCTCCAGAACCCAGGTAGTGACGTAGGGTTGAGCCCAGGTTCTCCAGACACCAGCAATGTGCAGCTTCACAAGTTCGCTGGCAACGAGCTTTGTGTCAATGGGCTCGCCGTCAGCAAAGTCAATCACCTGGATCTTCAAGTCGGGCTTCTCGTGAACTAAAGCACGGGATACACCAACAATCATATTAGCGTAAGGGTTCTTAGCACCAACACCGTGAGTCAGCCAGAGGATGTTTTGAGAGTTCTCAGTCAAAGTCTGAAGGGCGCTCCAGCGCTCAGGAGTGAGAGGTCCGAACAAGTTTGTATCAAGTTCCATCAAATTCAGAACAAGCTGCTTGGGCTCGAAGTGGCTCTCCTCCAAATCCTCAATGCGGGAAACAATTTGAATCTCGGAGTTGAAGGGCTCGAGAAGTGCAAGAATCTCACTCTGCAGCTTAGCAGTGGCCTCGGTTTGACCAGCAATAACGAGGAGCTTCGGCAGCTTGATGGAATCGGTATTCTCGGGGCTGAGTGGCTCTCGCAGGAGTGAGATCTGAGAGTCAACGGCCTGACTCAACATGACACTGTATGGCACAGTGAACATGTGGGTCTCGGGAGTCGCAGTCTCAATACCAGAGAAGCCAGTGTTTCTCAGGGCAGCATTCCAACCGCTCTGAGGGAGCAAAGGCTGGGGCTCACGGCCATCCTCAGCGGCCCACCAGCCAGGCTTGGAGCCTGCATAGAATGATGAGCGGACGTGATCGAGATCAGTGACCTCAAGGAGGGCGAGGTAGCCAGCTGGCTTGAGAAGCTTGCGCAGGTTCTTCAAGGTTTCCTCAATGTTCTTAGAAACGTGGAGAACGTTGGAGGCGACAATAAGATCGTAGCTGCGCTCGTGGAATCCCTGCTCAATAGCATCCTCCTCCATATCAAAGGTGCGGAAGACCATCTTTCCTTCCTGATCCTTGAAGAGCTCTTGGGCTTCGGGGAAGAATGAGGCGGAGACATCAGTGTAGGTGTATGAGCCATAGTGGTAGTCAATGCGGCTCATGATGGCTTCAGTCGCGGATCCAGAGCCGGCACCGACCTCAAGGATATCCATTTGACGGGCTTTGAAGGTAAGCTGCTCAATCAAGTCACCAAAGAAGCTGTGGAACTGGGGCATTCCGTATCCGTCCTGATAGATGCGGTCAATCACCTCGAAATCATCGAAAAGCTCTACAAGAGAAACATCTCCTCGAATGAAGGGAATAAGCTGGTCTCCAAGGGTCATCAGGTGGTGCAGCTCCTCGTGCTCCTGGGCGAACCTATGAAAACTATTAGTGAATACCACCAGTGGAGCAATCATATAAAAGAACTTACTCAGACATGGGACCCTCGAGCTTTTCGAAAGTATCGTTCAGCCACTCCTTCTTGATGGTAGGGTGCGACCCGGCCTCCACCTTCCCAACAACTGAAGCGACCCAGTTGAGGTACTTCTTGGCTTGCTCCTCAAGACCCTCGATTTCCTCGGGCTTGATGGCATCATGTAAATGCTTCATATAGTAGAAGCAGGTGCGCTCGACGAAGTAAGACTCCTCCCAGCGGGTCTTCTCAGACTCCGAGTTCCAGAATTCGGTGTAAGCGCGGCCTGCATCAGCCTTGTCATTGCCCCAGGTAGTGTCAGAGAACTTCTGAGCGTCATCGCGAGCAGTGATCTGGGTGACAGGAGTAACCTGCAAGCCTTCAATCTGGATCATTGCGTTGCCGGCATCGTCATACACATCAATGTCACCACCGACCTGCTGAGAGGAACGCTCAACCTGCACATTGGCTTCGAAGGACAAGTCCTTGTCGAGGCAGCCGGTCTGATTACAAGTGAAGGGGTTGACCTTGATTGAGCGGATGATGGTGGGAACCATCAGAGTCCAGAGCTGGCCATCACCGGGAGAGCCAATAGCGGCGAACAAGCCCTGGAAGGCGACATCGAGAGGAGCAGGGTGGACGATCAGGTTGGTCTTGTAATCTGCTTCAGTGGCGCTATGGATGACACCGGTCGAGGCCAGCTTCCTGCGGCTCAAGCTAGTAATAGTCTTAAACATATCGGCATAGTTGTAGCCCAGCTTGGCCAGGGAGTCGTAGAAGACATCAGCGTCAAGTTCGGTCAGTTTGTCAGCCTCATTTGGTGCAGGGCGAGAGGGGAGGGTCTCTGTAGAGCCGTATCCAAGAGTGAGCTTAAGGTGAGCAGTAGAGATGGTCGTCAAAGCTGCGTCCTTGGTAGGGCAAGCACTGCAAACGAAATCGCACTCAATCATGTCAGCAGACTCATCCCGCTGAATGTTGCAAATGGCCACAGTGACCTCAGAGCCAATGGTCTCATCTAAGAAGCCCAGGGCCCAGTGAATCCGCAGGTTTTCAAGCTCCACAAGGTCCATGGTCTCACCCAGATCATCCACGTATTCCTTGGCTGCCTCAATAGCCATAGAAGCAAATCCAGCACCGGGAAAGATGGTCTGTCCTTGAATGGAGTGACCACGGGTCCAAGTGATCTCGGTTGGCTTAAGGAAATTCCGCCAGCGCATCTCATTCTCTCCACTATCCATACGAACACCTAGCAGTTCGTGGTGGCCATGCTGGCGCATGCGCATCGCCTTCGAGATACGGGACTCAGCCCAGAAAGTCTGGCTGTGGTCCCAGGTGTAGCCTGGCAGAGTGCGCAAGAACTCGGGCTTGTCGGCAGAGTCCTTGGCTGCAAATGCGGCGTCGAGGGAGCCGAAGGACACCTTAGAGCCGCCGACATTAGCCCAAACAGCTCCGATAGCGTCGGTGAAGGCTTCGACATCATTCGACTTGCGACCAAGAACACCAGAGTAGGGTACAGTAGTACCCAGGGCCTCTTCAATCACCATACTAGCCGGGCCCTTCAGGGCAGGGTGAGGGCCAACCTCGAGAGCCAGGGCGGGGGCACCATTCTTCTCGAGGGCGCTCTCAAGAGCCTGGGAGAACAGAACAGGCTGCAACAGGTTGTCCTTCCAATAAGAGCCGGCAAGCTGCTCGTTCATGTCACTGGTGACCAGGTCACCACCAAGAACCGAGGAGTACCACTTGCAGTTAGGGTTGGGCTCCTGGATGGCAACCTTGACGCGTGCCATGGCTTCCATGTATGGCTCAGAGCAGGGTTGCATGTGGTGAGAGTGGTATGCGGTGTCGACCTTGAGCGAGCGAACAAACTTGCTCTCATCCTCAAAGATGAACTTTGCACGCTCAATGGCGGTCAAATCACCAGACATGGTAACACTGGATGAGGAGTTGCTAGCTGCCACATTGAACTGCCCGAATCGCTTCATCGTCGAGAGCTTGCAAAGCTCGTTGGCATCCTCCATCGAGGTACCAACAGCCAACATCGTACCAGCCGATCCATTGGGAGCAGCAGCAAGCTTACCAAAGAGACCACGGTAGTAGGCAATGCGGATGGCATCTTGGGCACTCAGGAAGCCGGCGGCAAAGGCAGCACCGATTTCTCCACTCGAGTGGCCGACAACAACATCGAATGTGATGCCAGCCTGTTTAAGCAACTCAACGAGAATGATCTGCACGGCAGCACACAGGGGCTGAGAGTAGGTCCCTTCCATGACACGGGAGCCGTCGGCGGACTTGGCAAGCTCATCCTGGAGAGACCAGCTGGGACGGTCCTGCTCAGGTAGGGATTGGAGAGAAGCATCCAGGGATTTCATCAGGGAGGCAGCAAATGGAGAAGCCTCGACAAGGTGGTAGCCCATACGGGGCCACTGGGCACCCTGACCGGTGAAGACACCTAGGATGGTATTCGTCTTGTGGGCAGGACGCACACCAAGGGCGGTTCCGTCGGTCTTCTTGGTCTCGAGGGCGGCAGTCAGCTTGCTGCGAAGAGTCTCCAGAGTGAGAGCCGAAAAGGGCGCACGCATGGGGAACGTCGATCGGCGCGAAAGAGTCCAGGCCAGATCGCGAAGGTTAGTGCTCTTCTCATCAAGACCCTCGGAGTAAGACAGGAAGGTCTCAATCTGGCTGACCAAAGACTTCTCCGAGTTGGCAGAGAATAGGAAGGGCACTGCCACGGTAGAGCTTCGAGTGACAGCTTGGATGTGAGTCTCGGGTTCGTAAGACTCAATAATGGCGTGGGCATTAGCGCCGCCAAATCCAAAGCTGTTGACACTGGCTCGACGGGGAACACCAGCGGGAAGTTTGGGCCAAGGTTGAGCAGTCTTCAGAATCTCGAGACGACCGTAGTAGGGCTCAATATCAGGGTTGAGTTCCTCGAAAAGCATGTTAGGAGGAATGAAGCCATGCTTCATGGCGAGCGAGGCTCGAAGCAGACCAGCAATACCAGCAGTTCCCTCGGTATGTCCAATAATAGTTTTAATGGATCCAACGTACAGCTTGTCGTTGGGGTCGGTGTTGTCATTACCTTCAAAGAAAGCGCGGTAGATCGCACCAGCCTCCTGAGGATCACCAGCCTTGGTACCTGTACCATGGGCCTCGAAGTACTGGCAGCGGTCAGTGTGGGGGTTGAGACCAGCCCGAGCGTATGTCTGGCGGATCAACTCGGCCTGGGCGACGCTACTTGGCATAGTGATACCAGTGGTCCGGCCATCCTGGTTCACACCGGTCTCGCGAATAACACAGTCAATAGTGTCACCGTCCCTAATGGCATCACTCAGGCGCTTGAGAATAACCGCAGCGACACCCTCACCGCGTGCGTATCCGTCCGCCTTGTTATCCCACATGCGGCTGCGGCCGGTGGGGGAAAGCATGTTGACATTGCTCTCAGCCACAAAGTTGGTGGGTCCAAAAATTAAATTAGCTCCAGCAGCAACGGCCAGGTTGGATTCACCCTTTCTAAGCAGCTCAACTGCTTGGTGTGTCGCGATAAGACTGGAGGAGCAAGCGGTGTCGATGGTCATGGAGGGACCGGTCCTACAAATTGTGTTAGTTTCTCTACCAATCCGATCAAGATTATCGAAAAATGCTTACCAGTTGAAGAAATAAGAGATTCGGTTAGAAAGAATAGACGAGGCAGTTCCCGTCGCGGCGTATTTGGGGATAGATTCGAGATCGTGGTAGGTAATATGCGCATAGTCGTTACACATCACACCGACGTACATGCCGGTTGAGGAGCCAGACAGCTCCTCGATCTTGTGGCCTGAAGCCTCCAGAGCCTCATAAACCACTTCCATCAGGATTCGCTGCTGCGGGTCGATTCCCTCGGCCTCAGAGCCGGGGATGGAGAAGAACTGGGCATCGAACTCGCGGGTGTCCTCCTCAATTTGGTAAGAGTGCAGCACGTTGCTAGTGCCATGGTGGCTGCCGTCCTTGTGGTAGAAACCCTCGGCACTGAACCGGTCGATCTTGCTAGCGACGTCCCGCGGCGATTTCATCAAGTCCCAGAGTTTCGATGGCGAGGAAGAACCACCGGGGAAGCGGCAGCCACTACCAATCACAGCGATGGGCTCGTTCACGTAAGCCATTTTGGATGTTGTTGAGTAAGAAGGTTAAGTTGAATAGATAAAAGAGTAAATGTATATAAATAGCAAAATCGCTTTGAGATGCGTGGCTGGTGAACTTTCTATTAAGAGAGCCGGGGGTATTGTATTGAATGCGAAGAGTAGAGAGTGAGTATGAAGATTGATGAAGTGGTGGACTGCAGGTACTTAAAGCAACTCAACCTTCATAAGCCTCGAACAAGCGCGCCTGCACGTGGAGACTTTGCACATGGTTGCAGCGTGGGGGCCTTTGGATCGTGTATCCGCAGGAACCTGAAAGGATAGGTCGCAGGGATAGCCCCCACTTACCCCAGTGGGATCTCGAAGCTTGCAAGTTCATGCTCAAGATTACCCCATTAGGGGGATGTTAATGGAAGATAGTGGGGGCGAGCTGATAATCCTCAGCAGTTTTACTCCGGACTTAATTATAAACCACACACCTTACCGCCTTCGGGTTAGCGCTCGAGCTAGTGTCTTTTAGTGCGAATTGGTGTCTTTGGACTCTGCAGACTGGCTTTCCCAAAGCATTAATCGTCATCCACTGGAATTCATCTTGATCTTAATCTTAGTCATGCGCCAACAAGGCTTAATTTTGAAACTCCGGGGGCAGAGTCACTATTTTTGGCATTCTACGCACACTAACTTAATGTTTCAACCATTTCAAACATACTTTGGGGGCTGGGTAGCTCTTTACCGTTTTCATGACAGCCGATGCCACGCTTTGCTTCATTAGTCCGCATTCACATGCGTGGATGTAAGCTCCTAGTTGCTTCAAATCTTTATCCTTTCGCCTTTATTCATCATCCCAGCCTCCCTCTTGACTATTCCCGACAATCCTTCCGTCGCAAACTTACATCATGGCTGCGCCATCAGAGATTACCGTCCGCAACCTCAGTGGGAAATGGGACTCGGTATGGCTATTGGCCCCTGGTGTGAGACTTTGCGTGCACCCCACTAACATGAATCTAGAACTCGGAGCTTTCCGACGATGCCACCCCCATCATGGAGCTTCAAGGCGTGCCTTGGATCGTTCGAGCCATGCTAGCCAACGCTTCGATCTCCGTCACTCTCAGACAGTCTATAGATGAGTCCGGCGTGACCAAAGTTGATTCGGTTCAAACCTCGATGGGTCAGGTTGTTGAGGAGGCGAGGATTTTGGATTGGGAGCGCCGGGACCAGCCTCATCTGATTTTTGGTAATATGACGGTTCGGTCGCGATTTAGCGCGCCAAATGATGTAGAGACTGTTTTGCGAAATCGTTCTGGGTCTGGCGAGTGCGACTGGGAGGAAGAGGTTATTGAGATTGAAGTCGAGACCGCAGGCTGGAAGAGCATCACCATTTGGGGCTTCACGACTATTGATGGGACTAGGAGATACATTCGACGATCTATTGCGAGAAAAGGCGGGGAAGAGAAGGTAGTACAGTTGGTCTACGACTGGGCTGGACCCATTGAAAGCTAGAATGCGATCACACTGTTATGTATACTCAACTCATAATTCACCTACCTATTATTCTGGGGATTTTATAAATGATTTGTTCAAAGTAGCATTTTCAAGCAATTATTTGTGGCTCATAATTTCAAAGTGAAAAGCTCGACATAGGCAATAATCAATGACACTGACCTAGATAAAATGACATTCGACGGGCGCTTACATATATATCAAGGCTGTTTATTTAGAAATTTACTGGGTTGGCCAAACTAAAGTTATTCGAGATTGACTAAGAACCGAATGTGGCTAAAGTCAGAGCATTCTGGGATGATAGTGCACAATTAAAAAGATAAATTGGTCCCTAAGGTTGGTCAATTACTCAATGCTCTGAGATCCCTATAGTCCTCTATCCAGGGTTCATAATCCCACAGCAGCTTCAAGGCCCCGGGGGATGCTCAGGTGGCTAACCTTTGCCGAACGGGAGCTGAGCAGTGGTAAGAGCTACCTAGATCTCAAAAGCTTGTGGATGTGGTGCGCAGTCGACAAATATATATTCCCGAGGGCATCCGTATCTAAATTAAGCACCTGTAGGTGGGGAGTAGATCTAAAGCTTTGGAAGCTTCCAACCTAAGTTTACATCATTAGTGAAACTTCATCTCACTAGCATGCATTAGGTATGGAATATATCAAAAGAGCAGTCAGTTCATGCGGTGGATGACAAAGATTTTGTTCTAGAAGGTAGTTTAGCATGTATAAATGGACCCAATGGGCCGAAGGGTTGAATCCGAAAGCGGTTGTTGGTCTTAAATTGATACAGCCTGCAAGATCAAACAATTACGGGTTCCCAATACGAAATTCACCACGGGTCGGCACGGATGGTGTCGAGTCTTCTCTGAAAAATTCCGAATTCGCTTCATTGATGCACTCTTTTTTTTCCCCACGCCTTTGCCAGAAGCGCGACCATGCGCTTCTGTCCACAGCGAGAGGCATACCATCCTGGGAATGGTGCTATTTTGTACATGTCTGCTTCTTCGGAAAGGGATGCCTCGACAAAGCTCAAATCCACCAATTCCGGCGGCCTACTAAAGTGGAAACAACTTGTCGCATCTGAAGGAGGCCCATGGAAAGCCTTTTACTGACAAGGAAGCCAAAGATGATCGATCTCTCAGATTGAGCTCGCACACCGCACATCGAAAACCGAACAGCTTTGACAAATTATGACAAAACTGATAATGGATCAATGGTGTTGTCAAGTGCAGAGGTAGAAATGGCACATATGGGGGGTAGAGTTGAACCCCAAACATCTCAGTCAAGTACATAGGATTTAGCCTCGCTATACATGAACTGACCTCTCTTTTTGTTCTGCAATAAAATTCGAGATTTTTTAATTACTTGGGGCTTTTTTGAGGCTCTAGAGTTTCTTTTTTGGAGGCTAATGCGGTGGTGTCACTATTGGGAAAATGCAAGAGGAAATAAATAAAGTGCACCAATCTGTCATAATAACAATAAAAAAATAAAAGCAAGACCTTCATAAAGGTCTCCCAGTGACCTCATAATAAGCTATATACTCTTCGGATCATTGTCTCTTCCAGAGAGCAACCTTGGTACCATTCAAGCTGCTCATAGTAACAGCCAATTTCTCCTGCCAAGGCATAGGATCTCTGGGCTCTATATGACCAAAGGCCTGCAGTAGTCGAACGACGGTGTAACTGGCTTCTATCAGGGCATTTTGCTGTCCAAGGCAGAGTCTAGGTCCTCCATTAAATGGCTATATAGGGAATGTTAGAGTAGACCTTTTTTCTCCCGCCTCTTCGCCTTGTAGTGGGTAGGCCGGAAAGAATGGGCTAGGTGGACTTACCAGGAAACCCCATCCAGGACGCAGAGGTGCCTTCTCATCCATCCACCGCTCTGGGCGGAACAATTCAGCATCATCACCCCAGATCTCGGGGAGTCGATGCATGGCCCAAATTGAGTAGAATACCCGGCTTCCTTTGCCGACGAACATTGGAGACAGTCCATTAGCACCTCCACCGTGAGGGAGAACAGTATCTTTGCGGGCAAAACGCATATTAATTGGGACTGGGGGGAGAACGCGGAGGGCTGTTTGACATATCAGCAACTGTTTTACGCTCTAGAGCAGGGATGTGGGCTGACAGGGGGCTCTCTTACTTTCATTCAAGACGCTTTTTAGATAGGGCATCTCCTTGAGAAATTTGTAATCGGGGACTTTGCCGTCCAATTGTCCCACCTCTTGACTCAACTTGTTCCATGCATCAGGGTTACGCGCCAGAAGATAGAATACACTGCTAAGTAAGCCAGCAGTGGTATCTCTGGCAGCAAGGAGAACGTTCAGGAGTTCATTTCGAATTTGGATCGGATCATCACAGGCACCTGCTAACTCTGCCAGAAGGTTGTACCGGCCTGCCTTGGTGTCGCCCTTCAGTGCCTCGCGAATGTATTTATCAGTGAACTCGTGGACGACTTTACAGGCCGGCTCGAATTTGGCGTCGCGGATAAGCCAGGCCAAGGCACCCAATTCACCACGCTTGTGGAGTACTTGCTCGGCGTGGTCGAAAGCCTCAGAAAATTCCCATGCGGGGGAGCCAACAGGGCTTCCCTGGCAACTCACTGATTGCCCAAGCAAGAAGTCTGTAGCACTGTCGATGGTCAAGTTGAAGAACAGAGGCTGCAGATCAACCACCGCTCCATCTTGGGCAGGAACACACGAAATGAGAGCTTGAACATGGGTTTCAAGACTGCTGAGATCCGCGACCTGGGTACGTGTGAAACTAGGACGTATCAAAGCCTATTCCAAATCAGCTATAAATGCCCCTTGATAATAGAAAATAAATTTGGAGAAGGTAGGTCTGACCCTCGAATGCTGCCACTGCTCGTCGTCCGTGGTGAAGATGCCCTTTCCCAATAGAGGTCCCATGGCATGCATCCTGGGACCAATGCCATAGTCTTTGAAATTTGTTGCCAGAACCCTCTTGATATTCTCAGGATCGCAGGTAGATATAATTTCTTGACCCATTACTACAGCCGTGTTGGTTCGACCGATGTCCATGGCTCTACGGAATGTCTGCTGCAAGCTGACATGCTCCCGCCTGGTCTTCTGCAGATGTTGATAGGCAGACCAACCGATGATGCGTTCTTTTTGCGGAGCACGGATAGGAGGTTCACATGCGTGAGCTTTCTTGAAGGCGCGAATCTCCAAGTGTCGACGGATGCGCATGCAAACTAGCACGATCACGACGCCGACGGCGAAGATGTGCCAAGGGCTCTGGGTCATAATAGTAGAAAGCATGGTTGAATAGATTGCAAAGCGAGAAGCTGCTTCGGCCGATCGGATTAGAAGGTTGATGATCTTGTGGTATGCTTGGATCTTTTGTTGGTATTTCTGCAAACTTGTTGTTAGGTGTACAAGATGCAAAAGTGCAATGGATCCGGGCGAGGTCTACAGTGAGCCGCTTGGTTTTCTCGAACAAAAAGTTTCCTTAAACAGGGCCTTAGAAAATCATGCCACCTTCAAAAGAGCCTAATGAGGCTGGAATGGACAATGGTCTGATTGGGGTCAAAAATATCCATGTTTCATCCTAACCTATGGGTTCCATCCACATTGTCTGAAAGCTTATGCTGCTACACGTTATAAATCCACATGTTCTCAAAAATAAACCTTTCGTCATTACCAGATCAGGCAAGGGCCCCAAAAGGACCCAAAATAGTTACGCGAAAAATGTCTAAAAAGCCCCGCTGAGGCTGCGATTCAGTGGGTTCCTAATCGAGCAAGTAGAATGCCAATCGTTGCCAACTCCGGGGGCCGAACAAGCTCTCGCCCCCAAGTGGGGGCTACCCGTTTAACCAATCCCAGCGAACTTACCGCATCCCCGGCTACGTTTATTTTGGCAATTGACCAGGTACCGATTATTGAGTTGCATATAAGTTAAGCAACTACAACACGCGATCTAACTTAGGTGCAAATAACCCATAAATCCCGATAATCCACACATCATACGACACTCTACCTTTCGTTTCTTTCCTTCTTGACACACTTAACAATTTTCAATCAAGCATAGCGTGAAAAATGTCTGCTCCTATCATTCCTGAACACCAGACGGCCATCATTGCCGGCCCAGCGGGCGAATTCCAGGTCTCCTCAGATGTCAAGGTTCCCAGTTTGGAGCCCCAGGAGATTTTGATCAAGACTGGTGCTGTGGCTTTGAATCCGGTCGATACTAAGCTTATTGGTGACTTCGTGACTCCTGGTGTCATGTTTGGCTTCGACTGTGCCGGCACAGTCGTTGCCGTTGGAAGTGGTGTGACCAGCAACGTCAAGGTCGGAGACCGAGTTTGCGGGTCTGCCAGTGGAAGTAAGATCAGACTTAGCTTTGATTTGATAGACCCGAAGTTGACATCGATTACCCTTAGTGAACAAGCTGAAGCCGCTAGGCGGCTCTTTTGCCGAATATGTGAAGCTTCAAGGCGATATGTGCTTGCACGTGCCTGATTATATGTCTATCTCTGATGCGGCGTCAATGGGTACTGCGATCGCTTCGGCTGCTATGTGCCTGTTCGTGTCGCTCAAGTGGCCCGGAAGCTGGATGGAGGGCCCCAAGGAGGGCGACGAGCCTAAGCCTCCTGTCATGGTCTACGGTGGAAGTACCTCAACCGGTACCATGGTCTTGCAGTTGCTGAAATTGTGAAATTCCCAACATCCATTTCAATGTATGACAAGACGCTAACGATGCCTCTCAGGTGCGGCTTCCCCACAATCACCACCTGCTCTCCTCACAACTTTGATTTTGTCAAGTCATATGGTGCCGATCAGGTGTACGACTACAAGGCCGCCGACTGTGCGGCCAAAATCCGTGCCGATACCAACGATGAGCTTGAATTTATTATTGACTGTTTTGCCGAGGACTCCTCCATGCGATTCTGCTATGCCGCCATGGGACGCGCTGGTGGAAAGTATGTGGCGTTGAACCCATTCAGCGAGCATCTACACAACCGCAAGGTCATCGAGCCGGACTGGATCCTAGCTACCCGTATCTCTGGTGACGGCTCCAACTGGCCTGCCCCATTCTTCTGCCCCCCCGAGCCCAAGATTTTGGAGATCTCCCTTCCCTTGTACTCCATCTTCCAATCACTGCTGGATGAGCGCAAGATCCGTCCCCACACTGTGAGGTTGGAGGCTGGTGGCCTTGCTGGAATTCCTGATGGAGTGAAGAAGATCCGTAGTGGCGAAGTCAGTGGTGTGAAGCTGGTCTACCCTTTGGCTTGAGCTTTTGGTCATTGGCCCCTGCATGACGCATGAACTACCCCACACCCTGGAAACAATGTTATCTCATTAGAAGACCTTTGCCGCGCGCCTACTCGTGATGGTCACCTTACCTAGTACTAGTTAGAATTTCCTATTTCTCGCATTATATAACTTATTATACCTATTTGCATAATGCTGCCCATTTCGCTAAATTTGCTAATTTTCATCCCTGCCTGCTCCCAGTCTTCTCTAGATGACAGGTCCATTCAGAGGATCGTCTATTGGACGCTTGAATAGAGTCATTTTGACATTCAGAGACCGAAATCAAGTTGGACCAATAAAATGGCTAGCTAGAACCAAGTCCCGGACTAATACGAATCTCAGTACTAATAATCTATGAAGGGAGCAATCATGCGATAGACACAGGAAGAAAAATCTGTAGTGGTATCACAAAATGCCAAAGTTATTAGCATTGTCAGCACATGGGATCTCTAAGCCGGCAAGCTCAAGTTTGAAGGCCTATCAGAAAGAGCTGAACATGTGGTGGCAACGAAGGCTTGTTTTATGGCATGATGAGCACCGGGCCCTTTTACCAAATATACTTTACCTACTTCTATTGTTAGTTTTGGCCTCATTAGCGGAGATTTACGACACGGACTTTGCCTGTTGAGGAAATCCATTTTAGGAAACTAGCCCCATATTTCCCAAAAAGGAAGCCAGTGATTACCTCAAGTCGATCAGCTAACTGACTTCTAAAAGTACTTACATGCGTGTTTGCGGCACACACCACTGAGGTCTCAGTCATTCATCATCTCCCCCTGTTCATTGTCTACTTCCAATCCATTACCGTGGCTGGCCCACAGTTGAACACGGATTTCAACCACTTTATTAAGCTTATTTCTTAACTTCCGCATTTCATACAATTTCGCATTTTCTTTTATCGACGTCAAAATGGGCGTAAGTATCTGGCAGCTCGCTCAGATTGCTGTTGTTGTAGCTACATACGGTCTTGTTCATCATGGACCAAAAGAGGGCTTCTTTGCTCGAGCTGGCTACCTCGGATGCTTTTCCATTCTATACTCCGCTTTTCTGTTTGCACTGGTGATTTATACAAGGATAATGAGGCCTCTTTGGCTTAGCCCTCTCACCAAGCTACCCCAGCCAAAAGTAAGACCTATTGGAACCTTGGAATGATAATCAATATGCGCATAAGCTAATATCATGCAGGGCGGAAGCTGGTGGAATGGCCACTTTGTGAAAATCTTCTACGCGGGGACCGGCGAGGTTGAGAGAAAATGGTAAGAATAATGCTTCTAGATAGGCCTTACTAATGCCGCTGGAGGTTTACAAAGCTAACGAATCTATGCCTTAGGATTCATGAGATACCCAACGATGGCCTCATCTATTATCGTAGCATTTTGAACACAATGCGGATTATCGTGACCGCGCCAAAGACAATCCAAGAGGTTGTCACACGCGTTGACGATTTTAAGAAGCCGGTGTTGGCCAGAGCCGTTGCTGGAAAGATTCTCGGTGAAGGTCTAGTTTTGTCCGAGCTCGACAAGCACCGACAACAGCGACGAGTTTTCATGCCTATCTTTGCGCCAAAGCACATTCGCGAAATGTACCCCATCTTCTGGGGCAAGACCTGTGAAGTGACGCGAAAACTCACACAGCTTGTTACCGAGCAGTCACAGCAATCTCAGACCAACTACGCAGTTTTCGAAGTGGGACACTGGTCATCTCGCGCCGCTCTTGACATTATTGGTATGGCCACCCTTGGCCAGGATTTCGGCTCTGTCGAAAAAGAAGATGCATCCCTGGCAACAGCATACAGAAAGACCATCGAGCCAACCCGCGGCCACGTCGCTCTCGCGATGCTCAAGCTCTGGTTCCCCGAGTGGCTCGTGAACATGCTACCCAGTCAAGTCAACCGCACCCTCGACGAGTCCGTACCCGTATTCCGTAACCTGTGCCGGGACCTTCTCCGCGAGAGACGCCAAATGGCCGCCGAGAAGACGAACGGAGGCAAGGATCTACTCAGCTTGTGCTTCAAATACGAAGATGTCGCAGCCGCAGATGAGGAAGGTGTTATTGATCAAATGACGACTTTTCTGGCTGCTGGCCATGAAACCATTTCTGTTGGCATTACCTGGACACTTTACATGCTTTGCCTGCACCCAGAATGGCAGACCATTCTCCGCAAAGAGGCTCGTGCTCACTTGCCCGATCCTAATGCCAACTATGCCCCCGATGAGGAGAAGCAAACTCCTAATGCTACCAGCGCCGATGTCGAACAGATGCCCATGATGCAAGCGTTTGTTAATGAGGTTCTGCGATGGTACCCACCTATCCCGCAGACCATGCGCGAGGCTTTAGAAGACACAGTCATTGACGGCCAGATCGTTCCCAAGGGCACATTGATTGTGATCCCCTTCAAGGGTCTCCACCGGGATTCTAACTTCTGGGGCCCAGATGCAAACAAGTTCAACCCCCAACGATGGATCAATGCCGATGGCACGCTTAGCCCAAACGGAGGATGTGTCAGCAAGTTTGTCAACCTGTCCTTCATGCAGGGCCAACGTAGCTGCATTGCGCAGGGTTTCTCTAAAGCTGAGATGGCGTGCCTTCTCGGTGCTTGGATCGGCCGCTTCCAGTTTGAGCTGGTCGATCCTACACTTCTTGATGAGGACAAGATGCCTATTACTATTGGTAGCCTGTCATCGAAGCCGCTTAACGGCCTTGATGTGAAGTGTTCCATTGTGGAAGGATGGAGAGATTAGGTTGCGCTCATCAAAGCGTATATAGAGATGATGTTTCATTGTTTGTCTTGTATTCCATTACTTTACAGTGCTCTTCCCTTCTCAGCATTATTTTTTCTTTCTATTTGTCCCAAATTACATCTCTTTCTCCATGTCTATACATTCTTTCATATTGATTTCTTTCCATTTCAAGTCAGGTATTTTTTGTTTCAGTGGCGATTTTTCTCAATTCCGCCCATTTAGACAACTGAACAATGAAGTTGTACAGTATTCATATCTTAGCGTTTTCATATCTGTTCCGATGAGTTCTGTAAGATCAGGCTACAAGCGACAGAAAATAAGCATCCCAACAGCTGGAGTCTACTTGTATTTATGCGCCTTAGGCAATATCCACTAGCTGTCATGTAAGTCCAACAAGCCATTTCTCTCTTTCAAATGCTTTCACCACAGTTCCATAGTCATCATAAAAAAAATAAAAAAAGAACAGACTAAGACCCTTCTCGTTACCCCAAATATACGTGACTCCACTCTACACGTATCTCAGAACACTGGTTTCTTCAAAAGTTCACATCCTGCCAAAACTTTATTAATCAATGCAAAACTAGTTAATTATCTCCATAGTTACGTCACACAACCATCTTGCATTAGTTTAGGCAAAGCGAGCCACATGATTTTCGACCCTAAAGGGCCAAATTTAGCATACGCTGAGACCCACTTTTGCCCTGTCAGCCTCTCTGTTCCGCCCCCACTCATACTATTTAGCTGGTAAGTAAGCGCGAGCTACACATTACTCAGAATTTTCGGCGGTAAGGCAGGCCTGGAAAGGCGTAAAGTGATCTACATAACAATCCCAGGGTTTGAAGTGGGCCTAGAGCGCCTGGCTGACATGGCATGATCGGAGAATTCAGGGATGCACAGTGAGGATGGCTCATTTCCTAATTAGGTTGGGATTGTTAGAAACCTAAAACCCGGGTGTTATTATGAGATAAGCTTTGGCTTCCAAATTTGATTAATTAATTCAACTTGCCACTGGAGAACAACCAAATAACATTCAAATGAGATGAAGCATGTGATGAATGATGTTTCCTGACATTTGAGGCTTTCTGGATATCAATCCCAGCTCTTGACTGATTACAGTAAGTGAACGCCAGCATTGCTGAATTCTGTACGCTTTCTTGATGCACAAATCTATTATAAGCTTAAGGCCTCGTCAGACTTGCTGATTTGGGAAATATTTCTAACGGTCCAATCAACTATCCGTATCTTTGGGGGCGGGGCAAATTGTCGAATGCACTTTGGACATCATCTCTATCACTCCTGGGCATGTAAACTCATCATGGCTAGGGGTATGTTATTAAAGATGAAAAGAAAAGGAAATTGAAAAAAAAAAAAAATAACGCCATTGTGTATTTAATGCTTTATATATAGATATGAAACAGTTCAGATAATATAGAGATGATAAGGAAGGTTGAGGATAAGGGAAAAGTAAAAGAGAACAACCAAACTCCCCGGACCCGTCAAGCAATTTGTTTAAAGTGGTGTTACCGCTGGTGGACGTGCATATGTGTCATGAATCATTGTCGTCAATATGTCCCGCATAGTATTTGACCCGCTCCTCGGAAGGGCGACAATGTCATTCATATGATTCTTGTGCACCCCAGTAGCTCCAAGGAAATATCTAGCATTTCATCTTCAAAGACAACTCCTTAAAAATTGCCGCAATATCAGCGCCCACCTGGGGCGTTCTGGGCAAATCATGACCACCCTGATGATCGTAGAACTGGCGCTTGGCCGGGTCACAGAGGTACGCCAGCTGGACACCAGAGGGCCAAATAGGGTCTTTAGCACCAACGATATGGACACTGGGTATATTGAGCAAAGCATTCTGAGGCAGAAAAGTGAAATCCAAGCCGAAACAGTCAAACACTGGAGGCAGACGTTTGGGGTTGTGCATCAACTTGCTAGTGTCATCCCAGAGGCCATTGCCAACACCTGGTTTCACGAGGGTTCGGGCAAGTTTCGCCACGCCATCAGTTCTTTGCTTGACCAATTGCTCGGTCTTATATTTGATTTGGCGGGCCTTGGCAGAAATAGGCATACCTAGCTCCTCGAGGAAAGGGTACTCGATGCTTCCGTTGATGAAAATAATTGATCGGGGCATGATTCGCTCGCGCAACTCAATGTCCACAAGGGTTTCGTCCATTAGCATAGCCATGACGACTGCTGATGCTTTGGAGAAACAGCAGATGCAGTCATATGGTCCGTTGACCTCGATGTAATTAGTCAGCCACTGAACGGCTTCACGGAGGCTGTCGATGTCGTGGTTCTTGATCCAGCCGTAGGCAGTCGACACAACGGTCGATAGACCGCGAGGTGGTGGGCATGGGTAGGGGCCATCGATGAAGTCGAAAGTGAAAGACTTGTCGAGCTTTGATCGGAATGGGACTAGAATTACTGTCAGATTTGAGGCAAGATGAGATTCATGGCAGTAGCAACTCACTTGTCTGCGCCTTAAAGATGAAAGCGCTAGTAGCGTGACCGTGGAGCATGAGAGTACGCATTTTGAGATATGTCAAATACGGCTTTCGAAACGAAACACGGGTGGCGGGAGAATTGTTGAAGAGAAACTGCTTGCTGGGATGGATTGTTCTTAGAAAGTCGCCATCGTGGAACCTTTATATATTCACTCTTGACAGATCGGTCGGCCTTTAGTGCGCTTACACCGCGTGGTGTCTATTCTTGCTACGAGGTATTCCTGTATACATTACTCTTTTGGGGTGAAGTAGTTCGGATAACCAAACCCGGAAAGGTTTCAAGGCACGCGATGGCAAAAGGCTCACCAGCTTTACCTGATTGGGGGACATTTGAAACGACTAAGTGATGTGGTCCAATCAAATAGACGAAGCCACGCCTTGGAGGCGAAAGTGGGGCCCACACCTTTGTTTTAGCCATGATTCGTAGGTGGAGAGAGCACTGTATTGGGTGGATTGCCAGATGATCCTCCAAAATAAGGATACTGAACTAGAGGAGTATCCAATCATGTTGATCAAGGAGTGGTTTGCGTTTAACGTAAAGCGAGAAAAGGGTTGTCATATTTGTTAGCCACTGGTATCCACCCAAGCCGTCAGTAAAGCCTCCCTGGTTCGGTAGGGTTCGACAGCGCTATACCGCATTAAGCATGCAGAGCGAGTGTGTGAGACCAATCAGGTCGGTAAAAACATTCTGAATGAGGAAAGGTCGATGACGGATGAGGCAAAGCGCGTTCCTCATGAGGAAAGGGAGCCCTCTTCTACGATGTTTCGATATATTGATCATTCTGTATCTACATGTGGAAGTAAACATCGAAGTTGTAGGCCGATAATCGCCTCAATTTGAACTACGTTGTTCGGTTTCCAGAACCGAACATTTTGCGCTTCTTGCCTTTAAGCTATATAACAAGGTCCCCTGCATTCTTGCTTACATCCTTGCTCGCATCCTCCACTTTCCACCGGAAGTCTTATCTCCCCAGATCCTTCGATCCGGCAGACCGATGCAACATTCCTTCATTATTTCCGAACAACATTTCCTGTCTAGCGCCATCTTCAATAACGGATGGCTTCTCAATGTCAGCACTAGGTGATACCGCTAAAAGGTCGAAGCAATCAACCGCATGATGACGTTCCGAACAGAGAAAGCCGATCGGACAAAGTTTCCTTAGGCCAAGACACAGTCAAAGGAAGAGAAGAGGTCATACTGTTCACAGCTAAGTTGAAGTCACCCTTGCACCCAAACATGATGATGAGCCATCCTATCAATTTGTCAAAACGCATTTGCATGAAAACTTACATGAACGCCTGCTTTCATGACATAATTGAAAAACACACAATGGGTTGGATTGATACAACGGCAAGATAAGCTGGTGAAGAAGAAACCTGGCCATAACTTATCAATTACAAAATCTCTACTAACTCCAAGATCCTTAAAATCATTGTTATGTGATTATGATATAAATAAGAACGGTCTGGTATTTTTCTTCAAAATTGTGTTCATATTCCAAAGCTCGCTAATTGAGAACAAAAAAAAGATATAATAATAGGGGTATAGGCGTGGGAATTTTGGCCGTGATTCTCTCACTTCTATAATTGAGAATCCAACATCAAAAAGCCCACATGCACAGTGGTCTAAGTCTTCTAGCAATTTCGACAGGTGACCCATCCGATTTGAGCGCCAAGGGGGCCATGCAATGTGACAATTGTAACTCCGCCGGGGGGCTACTCGTACCCAGTCAGGGCCAGCCCTGTTTGCCAAGCCACCATCTCGTATATGGGAGGTACACCAAACGCATAGTAATACGATGTGGCTTCTTTAACCAACGGGAACACGGGGATCGGCACCCCGCTCTAACAGTAGTCGGACAATTTCGCCATTCTCCTGCAGAACCGCGTGGTGCAACGAGCTTCGCCCTGCACTGTCTGCCATGTGAATAATGTTTTGACCTTGAGTACTGTCTAGCAGGAGACGTGCAACGTCGAAATGCCCCTTTGACACAGCCAAGTGTAATGCAGTGCGCCCATTGACGTCTTGACTAAGAGTGTTGGCTCCGGCACGCAGCAGCTCTGGGATAACTTCGAAGTGGCCCTCGGCTGCGGCGATGTGTAAAGGAGTTTGAGCCTCGTGATTGAGAAGATCTACATCCTCGGGGCAAGTAGAAAGTAAAAGGCGAATGATGGAGAATTTGCCAAAATATGCGGCGAGGTGGATGGCGCTGAAACCGTTAAGACCAGCCAGGTTCAGACGGGGGTCTGCTAGTCCATTCAAAGAACCGTCACTCGAGTCAGAACCGTCACTGCCGAGAAGAGGCATTTGGTTGTCCATGAATGCTGGGTCCATGTGGAAAGGCATTGAGTGTTGATCCATAGAAGATGGTGTGATTAAAGCAGGATTGTCGGAGAAATTAAAGAGATTTTGGACCACCATGTCATCGGTCATCTCAGGGGCGCTTCCAAGATCAAACAAATCAATATCCATTTTGAATCCTGGAAGGTCTTTTGGCTGAGTGGGTGGCGTCAGCAGGCTTGACATTGCCTTTTGATGTTCTTGGTGTCCCGAATCCCTTCGTGAATGGCTTTCCTTCTTGGGCATCTCGGGTGATTTTGACACCTTTCTCGCGTTCTTGTGCAGAGATGCTGGGATCGTTCGTGGTTGTGTCCATACTAACTCGTTGGGAGAACGGCGCCGGCGCTTCTGAGTCTCCGGGTATGGTGCAGACGATTGAGAAACTGCGACCCTGTTAGTTCATCTCCTTTTCTTCAGAGTGGGAAGACATCTGAAAAGATAGATGACGAACCGTTGTTCTCTGGAGTTCGAACTCTGCTTTGTGATCTGCTTGCCATTTCGTGTTGTTGTGTTTTGACAGGTGGGTGGAAATGGGAATACGCTTCGAAAGTGGAGGAATGTAGCCGGTATATAATAATGGTGATACAATCAAAGCAATGACGGTGGCGAATCTTGATTAGAATAAAGAATTGAGACACTTGAAGCGTACAAACGCACGAGCTTTATTAGAACTCCATGAAGCCGATTGGGAAATCATACCCCTGTAAAAATAGATCGATCTTCACTATAGAGAATGGGTCGCCATACCTCTAAGCGTTTTGAGGGTCCAAGATGAAGGCACCCTATTGGCAGATGTAATCCCCAGACTAGTTCCGTTGTGGAAATATGTTTTTAGCCCTACCTGTAGCTAGGTGCTGCCCCACTGATATGTGCATGGTGGAAAACCCAAAGAACGTAGTTTGGCGTTTCAGACTTCTCTTCGCTTTTCGGCCCCGGACTTGGACCCACATGGCCCCCAATACAGTTGTGATTCGAGCTTCCCATTGGCTGCCAGTAGGCCGAACACCTAAATATACACCTGAAATCCACCAATTTAGCTCAGAAGTGGTTTCGAATAGCGTGCGGAGTATCTACTGTCAGATTTCAAGGTTATGGGTATGATCGTCATAACCTCCTTGCTGTAATCACTATCATCACCATCACAGCATCAATCTCATTGTGAGAAATTTTATTCCTTAACACCATTGTTTTTGCTCTCTGGCCTATCAACTGAATAGACGGTCGTTGAAAGAAGAATCAATAACAAACTGCATCTGCCATAGATTAACACCCATGTAGTGTCGCGTGCTATTCTTGTCAAGAAGGCCGATATGTTCCATCGGACTATACAGTGGTTACGCCTTGATCCAGTCGGGAAGCCCGATGTGCGACTCTCTGACGAATCCATCCTCACTATTGCCGAATCCTGCAATGGACTGTGTATCATACCATTACTTCTTCGGGAGATGTATCACGTCTGGCTTAGCAAATGACTTCCAGAAGGAAGCTTGTTTGGGAAAGCGGACTCCACAGTGATAAGTAAGGGGAATGGATAAACATGGAAGCATAGAAGAAGCAGCCCCCAGATGGCACTGGTGGCCCCCAGTGCCCTCATGAGATAGGGGCCAACCGGGACAAATCCCGTGACACGGTTCGTAAAGTTCATCTTCTGTGACTTTGCAGGACACGGACTTATTTCGCTCCGGTGAGCTTATTGAGTGGGTACTTAACTCGTGGGTGTTCCTTGGTACGTTTCAGACAACAGTTTCAGATCGTGCATTCCAAGATTGCACCTTGGCCACAATGATGATCAGGCAATGGACCATTCCTTTTCACCATTAGACTTTTACGGGCGGTGGTGGGCTGTGTCGATCACCGTATAACGTGGCGTCATCTTCAAATACGCTTCCGCCCGGATAAGCGCAGATTCATTTGATTGGCCAAGGTATACTTGCGGGTGGGGATATCGTAGACCTGAAACGAACTCTCCTTGGAATATGCAGTGAATTGATCGACATTTTCGCTCCTTGGCCTAGGTGTACACCGCTTATTGCCGACGTGAAGGAAATTGAGCGGGTCAACGATAGTATCTGTGCGGACAGTCAGCTCTGAACACCTGTGATGCACTAGTGGTAGTCTGGGAACGTTGAGGACCATACATTCTATGCTAACGTGAGCTGTCGTCATCGAAAGGCCGATAAACGAGATCGGGGATTCGTTCGGGCTTTGTTCCACGTGGCTAAGTGGAACAATCAATTTTCAACATACGGTATTTTTTTAAAGAGTCAGCCCATTTACTCCACTCTGTTTACATCTTCGTGTTCGGCCTGGATGTTCATGAAGCTAAATCTTCAATCCAAATAACGTTCAATCGTGCTGCATTCGCCACCATAGAGTGTGGAGATCTGAAACGCTGTACGAAGATCCACAACACACGTGGCCATCACGATTCGTCTGCCTTGAACGTTGAGTGAGGGTAAGTCATGCTTCCAAATCGATACCTGGGCACCAATGTAGAATTAAAAATGTTTCTATTTGGTTGCACCTTATTTCTTATCTGGCGTGGTGGGTTTTAACGAGGAGAAAACCATATTTTTCAAACCTGTTATTATAAACACTATCTTCTGACAACTGTCTAGATGGGTTTGCATTCATTTTCAAAAAGCGCATGATCCAGAAGAATAGGTCACTTGCTCGATTAATATATAGTGTGATAGCATATTTCATTAGTGAACTAAAATGGACGGTCCATTGATCAAAGTATCATATCAATAGTTATCATGGCCTTGAATGTTCTTCCACTTGGAGCTTCTAGTGGTTTCTCCCCAAGTATCTCATATCTGAGCGATCCCTATTTCAACAAGAGCTAACGATGGACTCATTGATCATCTATAATATTCAATACTACAGTGACTTCTGAATCATTTCTGCGCTTGGTACCCTTCATTTCCGGCGATAGTTGCTCCAGTCCCATGCCGAAAAACACGTATACCGCAACCACAACGATCTCCTCAAGGACGTCCATACACAGAAAGGTGGTGACGTCTCCAGTAAGTACACTGAAATGTGCCCGAAGACTCGGGACATAGTCTCCCAAATGCTATACAGCAGTCGGACGATCATGAAAGGGGCGCAGATAGGGAGACAGAGGAACATCTTTTGCTCGGCCTCGGGAAGTAATTTTCGGTCTCCAATGAAATAGATGAAAAGACCCCAAAATGCAATGTAGCATGCTGTAAAAAGAATAACGGAGACTTTCAACATAGCATTTGTTCCCAGACTGGCTGATTCTGCGGACTCAGTACCGCCGTAGACAGCAATGGCAATAGCGGCGATGGAGACAACGGAGATAGCGGTGAACACAAGTCGGTGGATCTTTTTGAAGTACATGTTCCTATTTGATTGCACGTTAATTGTTGTCTAGCATGATCTGTTTCCACGAAGATGAAGTTACATTCTGATGAAAAGTCCAAGGTTCAATAGAATCAGTGGGCCCAGACCAATTCCCTGGCAAATGAGCGCGCCTCCATACGTTGTTGTGTTGGGGGTGTTGATGGTGGCGAGCTGGAAGCTTGCAGCGAGTACACGTAGGATTGACAGGGTGACCACAAGGATCCAACCATCTGATCGACGGAATCCGTGGCGCCAGCATAGCACGACACCCAGAGCCAGGTAGATGGCGAAGAAAGAAAAGTTGGATAACAGCAACACCATCACGGTAGCTGAAGACACCAGGCTGGTCTAAATCCATTTTCAAGTTGTTTGTCGAAGTCTCTTAGAGAGTTGAGGAGATGGAAAGAGTTCTCGATGTCGTATAGAGAGGCGATGCAAATTCTCTGCTAAACAAAAAACTTGACGGGTTAATCTCTAAACAATGAATTTAAAGGAAGAATAGACTCTAAAATAAAGAATAGCCAAGGATTGGGCGCTGTAGGTTGATTTAAGTAAGCGCAGCCTCCTCTAATTAAGTAATTGCTAATAATGTAGCATCTCCATTGCCAAATTGAGTTTTATCTGCGAGGTTAGTATCCACGCGGGCTAGTGGATGCACATGGCAGATATTGTCGATAACCGCGCGCTCTCAGGAGTTGATCTGACTTCATTGGCCATTCCCACGTTGCGATACAGGGTTCTGTGCCGTGTTGATGCATGGGGTGAGCACACCTCGTGTTGCTAACCCAAAAATGTTGTGCACCAATAAGGATCGCCCATCACACTTTTACATAGCTACCCCATGTGGGCCTTTATCAATCAATTCTATTCACTGATCTCTGATGAGATTCTAATGCGTGATTATGGGGTTATGGCTTTCCAAATAAGATGCAACTCAGGATAACGTATTTCATAAGCGAGCGAGACACCCGGTCGGCCGAGACACCCTATTAACTTTTGATAATTTAAATTAGTATAATTTAACCATAACCACATAATATTGAATATATAAGCTATTTAGCTAAATTTGGATAATGTGTTATCTTATGCCCCTGAATACCGCATTTAGAGCATTTTGGTGGCGCCCTAGATCGTCGTCCTTGTGCTCCTGGTTGACCGGTCGGCTTACTATTTTGAGGTTTAAATCGAGCTTTTCTAGCAATTTTAGCTAGCTCTTTAAGCTCAGCGACGGATACGCCCTCTAGATGAGCTATCTAGAGCTTAGACCTTGCTTTTTTTCGCTTAATTTTCTCGTTTCTAGCACGTAAAAGCTCGTTTTCTCGGGCAAGAAAAGTAGTCGATTGCATCGTGATTTAGCACGCTTTTAGCACTTGATCTATGGTAGAATTAAGCGGGCTTAGAGGGCTCTTAGAGCGCTGTTTTAAGAGCTTTTTAATCGAAGAAGCTTGCTTCTGGAGCTACTTATAATTCAATGGTGTCTGAGGCTCCCACGCGCTGCTTTAGCTTCCTCGAGATAGTGGTGGTGTAGGCGTCTAGAGCTAAATATTAAGCTTTGAAATAACCCGATTTAGATCATATAGGACTAAGCTAGTTACTAAGAAGCTATCTCTGATTATTTCTGCTTTGAAAGCCTCGATTTAAGCGGTCGGAAAAGCGTCAAGAAAGTCTAATCTATCGATATGATTTTAACCCGTCCGCATAACGTTTTCAATGCATTTCCTATACGCACGCTTTAAGATAGCAAAACAACCTACATCAAGAGGTTATAAAAGATATGAAGAGTGCGCTGGCATATAAATTAGAATCACATCGTTTTAATAGCAAATTTCGTCGAATTTTAGAGTTAAATGGCTTCCATAACTATCGAGAACTAGAAGTCGATATTTCCCCTTTATCCTCGAGAAAGTTAATAGAAGAAAGATCTTTTAAAGCTAACGAAGTCTAATCTCGTCTAAGGTCTATCTATTATCGCTAACCTCGAATTGCTAGTGATCTAGAAGCCCCGTAGTCTAAGCTTCGTTAAAGAGTTTAGCTTTAAAGATCACCATCGGAGGAAGGCTATATCTAGACGCGCCTATACACTCAATCGAGGTCACCCACTCACGATTTCTAGGTTATAAAACCGAGCGTCGACTATAATATTCTGCTCTCGTAATAACTTTTACGGTCGCGGTTAAGCCCATCGCGAAGCCTATCTTATCAAAGTTATATATATTATCTTCGAGGATCCCGTGCTTAGATATTATTTTTTAAACTAGGTTAAACCATTCTTTAATGATTTTTAGGTCCTCACACTTAGCACGCTTATAATTATAGCGTCTTAAGAACCTTATATCGAGCTCTAGGTATCGTTTAATATAGTTCGTAACCTAGTTCTTGCCAACGGTCTAGATCGGGGTTATTCCACGTGTCGCGAGTAAGAGATTAGCCATTTCTTACACCATAGAAGGTCGTGGTGCTGCTCTATATATATCCATAGAGATCACCCATTTTTTAAGCGAATTCTCCTCAACTTCAGTTAGTTTGAACGAATTTGCGCGTAATTCAACGCGGTTTTTACGTCCTTTAAGACAGTGGTGGAGCGTCGAATTGGGTATATCGTATATACGTGCTGCCTCGCGAATTGATAGTTTTTCCTGCTTTTCAAAAGCTTGGATAGTAAGCAAGATACGTCCTTCTTGTTGCGTCAAATTTTGACGATTTTGAGAGCGAATTGGTGGCATGGTAGGTGGTTGAAGAAGGAAGGTCTAATTAATTGACGCGTTTTGGTTGGGGTGTCTCGGCCGACCGGGTGTCTCGCTCGCTTGTGAAATACGTTAGACCTCAAGCTTATGTAATCATGTCTAGGTGATAAGTATACAGAGTAAGACTTCTACAGATCACCCTGACTATGAACATACACTACACGGTCGGGATATCTCTTTGTTTTTTTTATGTAATATTCCCTGTAAATTACGTTAAATGTTTCATACAGTTAGATTGGAGGCGGTTTCCGATGTTGTCTGCCGTGGACGTTTATTTACCTGTGTCCTCGTTTTGGTTGCAACTTGGCCTTATAACGGAGATTCTGTTCAAATGACCAAGTGATATGAATTCAAAATGCTATTCCAGTCTATTCCAGTGAAAAATAAGTCAAGATAATACGTCTTCCGAGAAGTTTCAGGTCGGATATGTTATGACTTGATTTGAATGCCTATTGGTACTCGTCTATGAGCCGCACTAGTCACTAATCACTGGTACCCAAAGGCTTGAGGGTAGATACGGACATTGTAGTATTTAAGTTCAAAGCTCAGGTCAATTCACCACCCAAAATACGTATACCCTCCGATCGATTTCCTATTTCGGTGGCAGGCATCTTTTGGGGGCTGAAAATCTGGCGCGACCGTTGGTTCGAATGACACATCATCTGGTAGGGCAATCTTGCCGGTAAACAACTCCCCTCATTGGGTACTGAGTGTCGCGCTCCTTACCCTAAAAGAGTAGCTTACCTACTAAGGCAGAGGAAGTGTATGAAGATCACCGGAGTTCGACTGTAGTTCTACAGAATGCTGACAACCGCCCCTGTTTGGCTTTTGCCAGTCTTGGGCAGCCGATGACGCTTGATCCATGACTTAATTGCCGGTTTAGGGCTCCTCATATCTACCGTGTCATTAGGCTATGAATAGAAGCACTGGTGGTCGAGAACCTTTAATATACAAGTTCTATTCCACAAATGCGTCGTGTACCTTCTCTTTCCAAAATTCTTCTACAAAGCTTCTCCATTGGGCATCACGATACCACTACACAGCCCAGCTTTATTTTAATTGGGGGCGGTTTTTAAGGGTCTTTATTATAATTATCTGCATCGAAACATAACTCGTTTTACACGACGATTGACCCCATCATGGGATTAATTCATTTGTGCGAAAAAGTGCAGGCCACTTCAATTCGGGACCTGCCCTCCTCTAAGCTTCCACCTTACCACATCACTGGACCAAGCCTCGACACAACCTTGGTCCGGGCTCATTCTTTCACCGTCCATGGTATTCCACTGCAATCCAATTGTGAATCTCGAGCTATCCTTTGCCGCTTCGCACGGTTCGTCGGTGATGTTGTCGGCTCAGACCGTATCGCATTCTTTGCAGATGCACCAGATACCGGGCATACATTGGTTCAGGCTGTTATTCCAGTCCGCGCAGCTACGGGTGTGACACCCGAACCGAAGCTGGATTTTTTTGAAGGCGTAACCCACATCGATGATATTGACTTCAAACTTCTCATTACGGCATACAGCGGGTCACGTACAACCAATGGAATCGCCGCCTCTGCACAAAAGGGCCCCTTTGTTCTTTCGGTAGTTTACACCCAAGAGGACAGAGCCGATGTTACTCTTCAACTACGGGGCGACTACGGCGGCTGGATTGCTGCAAAGCACCTGGTCAAATTGGCTGTAGCCTACTTGACTTCCGGATTATCAGATATCATCGCAACTGGGGCAGGGCTGGACCCATCCCGAGTCAATTTTGAGTCTTTCCTGCAAGTCACACCGCAGATTCAACACAAAAAGCCAGTTATCAATGGCTTCAAGACCAACGGACACATCAACTCCCGCCTGCTTCATTCTGCGTTTGAGGAAAATGTTCGACGACACCCCCACAATGTTGCTATCGAGTATCTGTGTCGGGCTACATCCTCGCGATCAAGACAGCATGCATACGATCGACGCGACCTCACATATGCTGAGGTTGATAATCGAGCTGAGGACCTCGCCTCTGAGCTCGGACTTCTGCTACAGGTTCTAGGGAGGCAGTGGTGTCCAGCCTTAGGTGACCAATACGCATTCCCCCTCTTCATTTCACCTAGCCCGGAGCTATTTCTCTCAATGTTAGCCGTTCTCAAGTCTGGCCATGCATTCTGTTCCCTACCAGCCGATGCGCCACCAGAGCGACTACGGGCCATCGTCGAAGACCTTGGCTCCCCAATTGTCCTGGGAGTCGGCCCAGTGCCCTGGAATGGTATTGCTGGATCTCAGTCTGAGCGTGAGCAGCTTGCAGAGGGGATCATGTGGATCGATATTACCAACCCCTCGAGCTGGCGAATGGATTGCATCATTCCGGACACAGGAAAATCATCGTCTATTGGCCTTCGAATTCCTTCCGAAGACGATCTTTGCTACCTCTTCTACACAAGTGGGTCAACCGGGAAGCCTAAGGGTGTGCTCGGAAGTCATCGCTCAGCCTTGGCCTGCGTGGAAGCAACGATCGAAGGGCCACTCTCACATCTTCCTGCTGGTCCGCGGGTGCGCTGGTTGAACCTGAGCGCACCATCCTTTGACCCCGTCATCATTGATACTTTTGTACCACTATCTCTTGGCGGGGTTCTTTGTACCGCTGATCGTGACCTTCTTCTCACCGATGTCGAATCATGTGCACGCGAACTTCGTGCCACTGCTTCTTACGCTGTCGCCAGTCTGGCACTTCTCATGCGACCGGAGCGGATGCCCTCGCTGAAGACACTGATTGTAGGTGGAGAGTCTGTGAACGGTCGAGTGATAGAGAAATTCGCACGCGTGGAAGGTGATCCGGATGACGATAGATACCTCATCAACGCCTACGGTCCCACGGAGACCACCATATTTTGCACAGCGGAGGCTTGTGTTCAGGGCACGCGTAGCTCCGTCATTGGTGATGCGTTGACTTCCGCATTTTTTCTCATGGCAGACCCGGATGCCCTTGATGCGGGAGAGCTGCGAGAAACTCCCCTCGGGCTCGCGGGCGAGCTTATAGTCGGGGGGCCGCAGGTTGCTCTCGGGTATCTTAATCGCCCTGACGCGACAGCGAAAGCATTCATTCCAGTCAATGCCATGGGCCTTCCCTCTGGCACGACGCTCTATCGTACCGGTGACAAGACTCGTGTTGTCTGGTCTCCTGATGGCAAGCGGAAGATCGACTTCCTCGGTCGCTTTGGTACAGATCAGGTTAAGCTAAATGGACGTCGAGTCGAGCTGACTGAAATCGAGAACGTTCTTACCAGCGCGCAAGGCGTGGCATCTGTCGCCGTCGTGGTGGCCAACCCTAAGGAAGGTGTGCGTGCTCAGCTGGTAGCATTTCTGACAGTTTGGGCCGATGAAGATCGTCAATCTGTCGCCGAAAAATGCCGCGCTGAAGCAGAAAGGCTCCTACCGGAATGGATGTGCCCAGGAAACTATACTGTTCTGGATCAGCTGCCGTACACACCGAGCGGCAAAGTGGATCGAAAGGTGCTGCTTAAGCTCGCCGTTGGTGAGGCTCTGAGCGACTCCGTTGTTACGAATGCAGCCTCTGCTAGCCCCGAGAAAGCAGTAGAGAGGACACAAGAAGTCGATTCAAGCGAAATGGATTCAGCTTCAATCGTCTACCGCGGTCTATTTGCTGCTATCGGTGATAAAGCTGCAGGCGCAGACTCCACAACGCCTCTTATCGGCCTCGGTCTAGACAGCCTACGGACTATGTTATTCCTCCAGAGCATGCGGGATGACGGTATTGAGGGTTTGGCGTTACATCGGGTTCTTTCCTCCGTGACAATTGACGATTTGATCACTCTGGTAGAGTCTAAAAACCCGGCCTCCAAATTGTCTTTAGATCAAAGGGTGGAAATGGGCACGCATGAAAGCGATGTCCATGTGGTAACTACTGATCAGGCCATTCTGTCAGAGAAGGATAGGGGGGAAATGGAGTTGACGTTTCTTCCATCCCCGCTGATGATGAGGAGGGCATTTTCGAACTCTCTGTGCCCGACAAACTTCGTCATTTCTCCTACCATTGCCTACCTCAGTGCACCTCTACTCTCAATGTCGCTCCCGTCGACATCGAGCAGGTTTTGCCCGCTACGAATACACAGACGCGCATTCTCTATTACTCTACGCGTCATGAATTTGTTGATCCCCTCCGCTACTCTGGTCGACCGCAGCTTGAGCACTTCCTTTACGACTTGCCGCTCGACAAGCTTGACCCAACTCGCATGAAGCATGCTGTCGACGTTGTTCTCAGGAGGCATGATTGCTTCCGTTCGATCTTCTGCGCCATCAAGCATCCACTATCTCCCTTTGCCATCTGCATTCTTAACAAAGATTCGGAGCGTGCAGCTATTCCCACGGTCGAGATTGTCTGCAAATCTGACCCTAGTAATACCAGCCTCTGGCAGCACACGCTTGTCTCAGCCCAGCGTGCTGCTGAAGGTGCCATGACTCCAGACCGACCAGGTGTTACCGTGACTTGGGTCAGCACCCCCACAGGTTCTCGCCACGTCATGATTCTCTCGCTTTACCACCCCATCTTTGACGGCGTCAGCCTGGCTCATCTTCGCGAAGAGATCGCCGCAGAATACGCCTATCTCACCAGACCAGCTGGTATCAGGAACTTGACAGATAAGGGCAGAAAGCTCCCACTCTTGCCCATGCGAGATACTGTCAAGCTTCTGTTCGAAGGCACTGACTGGGTGGAGAGCATGTTTTATTGGATGAAGCGTTTTGCCGGTGTTTCTTCTTTCCGTTTCGGATCTAGTCAGCCCGTTTCACAAGCTGTGGTGCCACCCACAGAAGTCGGACTGGTCGAGACGCATATGCGCACCGCCACCCTCCGCAGCAGTCTCTCTATGGACGATCTCTCCAACAAAGCGCTATCGCAGCTCGGCACAAGCATGGCCGCAGTTGTACAGGCCGCATGGGCTAGCGTGCTGGCTCAAACTCGCAATGCCAACGAGGGCAAGCTGGACGTGCAGTTCGGTAGTATCTTGCATGGCCGAAACACGCCTGATATGTGGCGCTGCATGGCCCCGCTACTGACAACAGTTCCAATGCATGTGCCTCTCCAAAAGAACGGACAGAACAAGAACCCGACCAACCGCGAGATTTGCCATCTGCTCGCTGTTCAACATGCTGAGGTCGCGCCCTTCATCGACGTCCCTTGTCCGACAGAAGACACTTTCGAGATGGGGGCCGACCGATTTGACACTGCTCTGAACCTCCAGGCATATCGGAGTGAGACGGTTCCCTCTTCTGACATTGCCGGTTCCAGAACTCCACGAGACCTCCCTGGCTGGAGCACCGAGCAGAACCTCCTATCTCCATATAAAGAGGTTGACATTGGATTCCCAATCATGATGGAGGTGTGGCCGGCATTTGGACCGGAAGGTCCAGACTGGAGTGAAAAGATGACACTGAAGTGTGTTTATAATGTGCGGAAACCTGGCTATGAGTTTCTGAATGAAAAGTGGGTTGCTAGTATTGTGGGTGCTTTTGAGGATTCGCTGGTGAGGCTTCTGAAGGACCCGGAGGCTGAGTACTACGTTGGTTTATGATTCATCAGTGCATCAAACTAAGCGGTTACTTTTGTGCATTTTTTCTAGTCTTTAAGCGAACGTCTTTCTTTTGATTTCTACCATTATATCCATAAACAACTTTTTTTCCAGTAGAAGCTCTCCAATCCTTTGCCTCAAATAAGCTAAAGGCTTTATTACGTGTTGACCTTGGAATTTCTCCATGAGATCACTTGGACTAGCCGTTTCTTGGAGACAATAGTTGCCCAATCCTACTTTGCGATTTCTTCCAACGTTGGGAACAGATGACCAGTGCCCGCAAATCTGACCTCCACTAGATCTACATCCTGATCTATTTACGGTCTCTTGAGCTCTTTCTTTCTCCTTGTCTCGCCGATATTTCTCACTAAATCTATCTATTATTAATGTTTGCGACCACTATTAGCATGCATTTTTGCGCTTATTGCCTGAAAGTGGGGGCAGGAAGGCGAGAATCCTATCAACATAGAGCAAGAGTGCTTGTAGGCCACCGGTATTCGGTCGTTGGGAATTTTCAAATATACCTTTGTCAGTCATCTAATAGTTTCAAGCTTTTCTGTTTGTCGAATTCTGGAATGTGAGAGGATTAATATACAGAGGTGCGGTAACGAGTTCACAAACTTCGAGACCCCGATATATATCCACGCCCACTTAAAACAACCGGGCAATACATTATTTTTAATACCTTCGAGGCCGGTATTCCTACTTCCCACAACCATGTAAATTTGGGCAGAGCTCCAGATTGTTCACCCAAACAGGCTTCAATTGGATGGGAAAAAAAAAAAATTTAATCGCCAAAGGTCAAACCAATCAATCAACCAGTGATTCTCTTATTAATCTTCTGGCGGGATGCATCCAACAAAAACAAAAAGAAATGACAAGAGTGGGATTTGAACCCACGCCTACAAACGTAGATCAGGAAATGATGTCAAGGTGGACCTTAACCTGACGCCTTAGACCAACTCGGCCATCTTGCCATGGATGAAGATATGTGCTCCCACTTTGCTAAATATTCCTTGTGGAAAGGAAAGTTCGGTAGCGGCTGTTGGGCTCCACTTGCTTTGTGCTCAAGTGGGTCCATTTGGGTTGACGAATTCCGCGCCAGAGCGGTGCTTTTGAGATCAACTTGTCTGGTAAAGAGATCAGGAAATAGTTTTAGTTTTCAAATTCCGTGATGCTGCTCCAAATTCAATAGCCCAGGAAACTATTGCAGTGACCGATATAATTCAAATAGGTGGGAATATAATTGGTATCTAATCAAGTATCGAACCAAGATCGCAACCCTGGAAATAGTAGCGATTATAAATTGACGGAAAAGAAATTCATGAACATCAATCAAGACCAGCTCAATTTACATCAGGACGAGGTCCAAGGTAGTCATAGACCAATTTGACCCGAACGACTTGGTCTCCTTTCTTTCCAACAATGTGTCTGCTGTGGTACCTTGTGCCCTCAATCTCCTCAAATCCCCAAGCCTGGTGCGTCACGGCATTGTGGTCCAAGTGCTCTGTCTTCAAATGGATGAAGGTATCCATGGTCTCTTCCATTCCTTCGACCAGGAAGTGATCCTCCTGGTTCAGTTCTTTGGCAGTCGCCCAGCCCTGGCTTACGCGAATTTTCCCGAACAGCGCGTGAGTGGAGTCGATGCCCTTGAAGTCGAAGACTTTACTCTCCTGACTGGCTGGTAGACCCGAAGTTGGCTTAAGGTCGATATCCATGTGGGTGAAGCCATCGGATGGATCTTCCCACTCCTTGACCTCCAAGACAACGTTGGTCATGTTCAGCACTTTGCGCATCAGCCAGTTGATACCTTGGAGCTTGAGCAGGGGGTCGTATTCGGTGGATCGGGTCCGGTTCTAGCACGACCGTTAGTTTCTGGTAGGTTTGAACAGGCGCAGGCTGAATGAAGCCCATCGGAGACTTACCATGACCCACTGGCCATCGAGGTTCTTGAGTGTGATGTGTGCGGGAGCGGACATTTTGATGCTTGTTTCTTGCTTGATGCTTGGCTGGTTGATTGAATCCTAGTTATCCCGTTGCATTTATATCATCTACTATGACATGATGCCAGTTAATTATAGGCTTATCAATTATTTTCATACTCCCAAAGACGCTAAGACTTCCTCCCCTGCCATTTGCAAGCAGGCGAAGTAAGTTTCTATCTTCTTTCCTAAAGCGGTAAATCACCATATGTCCATGTGGTCAGAGTGCACGGGTCGGCGTGGATGCTTCAGTATGATCTACACGATCGCTTCCCAAAGTGGTCAGCCAACTCGAACTGTAGTTTGCAAAGAATATGAAACATTCTTCTTTCAGTCGCCACAGGGGCTGCTCGTGCAAGGATACTGATGGACCCGATGAAAGTCAAATGTCAGATCAAAGATCCGATTTACGATAGATCCTTCTGCAGGTAATGGACGTATTGGATTTTCCAAAAGGGGTAAATAATACGGGCACGATACGCGTATCTTACCAATTCCCGTTAAATAAGGGATGGATTCTCCGTCCCCCACATTATGGCCCCAACGTGTAAACAGTGACAGTTCGCCTTGACATCAATCGAAAATTACTCGTATCTTCTTAATTTAGAAATACGAGCCTTACCATTTTAGGTAACACACATCCGTGATATTACCTACCTGGGCGCCATAGCATCCAGTTGGGACTTCGATGATTGTCGGCTTTCATGATGAAACCACCTTATTCTTACCTTCGAAATTGCCACTGTATACTGTCCAAACATGGATCTACACTCTAAAGACATGGCGATCCATGGCATTATGGGCTCTGGAATTCCTATTCCGGAAGGCAGGACATGCAGCCAACAAAAGGCAGGAGAGCTGCACATTGATGGGAGGCAATCAAATCAGCTTCTGTCTTTTCCAGTGAATACTATCTTTCAATCTTGAAACAGTGGTGCTTTCGAACGGATTCATTGCTTAATATCGCCACTTCACACAAAGGGTTACGAACCTACATGTATGTAAGGTTCTTGAAGAGTGGACGATCGCCTCTGATTTTCCTACCCACACAGAATTCCTGACCTGATTTCTGGGTTATTCTCGACATGTCATTGCCCAGTGCCGATGCCGAGCTGGCCAACCCAGAGATTAAGCCCGTGGGAGGGCATCATTCTTCACATCACCGCAAGGTTACGCCTGTGCCTGCGGAGCGACAAATATCTCCTGAATATGCTGCAGGATTTATCAGCAGGTGGACGTTTAGTTGGATGGGGGACTTGATGTCGGTAAGTGGAATATCTTCAACCTGGATGTTCACCAGTGTGCTATTGTATACTAATCAACCGTTACTAGACTGGTTTTCGTCGGCCCCTAAAAATCAATGACATTCCACTCCTCAATCCTACAAGAAGTGTGCAAAGGCACAGTGTTACCTTCGACGCCCACTTCAAGGCGGCCAAGGCCTCCAGCGATGTTAAACACCCTCTTTTTACCTCTCTACACAAGACCTTCGCCCGCGAATTCTGGATCGGTGGTTTATGTCGTCTATTAGCCGATCTATTCACAGTCGGAAACCCATACACACTTCGGTATCTGATCGAATGGGTTCAGAACAGCTACTATGCCCATCAACCAGGAAGTACTGTGAAGAATCCAGATCTCACAAGAGGAGTAGGGCTGTTGGTCGGCATTATCTGCATGCAGATCCTGCTCAGCTCATGCCAAAACCACTTTCTATACCGCGGAACGATGGTTGGTGGCCAGGTCCGAGCTGTCTTGACGAACAAGATCCAAGAGAAGAGCTTGAGGATATCTGAGCGAGCTAGAGCTGGTGGGTCAGCTGATCTTGCGATCAATGACTCCGAAACAACCCTCCAGGAAGTCGACTTGAACGAAAAGCCTGACAACGCAAAGTCCCCCCAATCTTCTGGAAAGGGTAAAGCAGCTGATCCTGAGGCCGGCTGGTCGAATGGCAGAGTCGTTAACCTCGTGTCTATGGATGCTCATCG
Organism: Penicillium longicatenatum; assembly: GCF_028827895.1. NCBI lineage: Eukaryota > Fungi > Ascomycota > Eurotiomycetes > Eurotiales > Aspergillaceae > Penicillium > Penicillium longicatenatum. The sequence continues at coordinate 655,062 of NW_026643120.1, read as the reverse complement.
CATTGATCAGGGTATCAGCATGATACACGTCGTATGGACCTCGCCGCTGATCATCTGTATCTGCATGGCCTTGCTCATTGTCAACCTTCGCCAGTCCGCTCTTGCCGGGTTTGGGGTCCTGATTTTCTCCATGTTTTTCCTTGTAGTTGCCGTGAAAGCACTTTTTGCACGTCGCCAGGTAATGAACATGTCCACCGACGTTCGTGTTGGCCTGACGCAAGAAGTTCTCCAGGCTATTCGTCTCGTCAAATATTTCAGCTGGGAGGATAGCTTTGTCGAGCGCCTAATTGAACTGAGAGCCGACGAGACACGCCAGCTACAAGGGTTTAACCTGATCCTCAACTTTGTCACCTCTCTTGGACAGAGTCTGCCTGTTTTAGCTTGCATGGTCAGCTTCGTGACGTATGCCTGTATCCACGCTGGAGGCCTTGATGTCGCTATCGTGTTCTCTAGTGTCGCCCTGTTCAGCTCTCTTCTCACGCCTACCGCTTTCCTACCGGCATGTCTTGGCCATGCATCTGACGCATGGGCCAGTATGACAAGGATTGAAGAGTACCTGCTCGCCGAAGAAGTTGAGGAGTTGAATGTCGACGAGAACATGAGAGATGCCGTGAGAATTGAAAACGCGGGATTCACCTGGGAGAAGGGACAGGCTATCCGAGCCACGGACGTAAATGATGAGGCCGAGGAGGAAGGAAACCCGCAAGGCGGCCGGAACTCTCTCGCGGCGTTGAGAGCAAGCAGGATGTTCCACGATGGAGAAATTAACCCCTACAACAATCGTGATTCGCTGTCTGCTTTGAGAGCAAGCAGGATGTTCCACGACGTTGACTACGACACTGAAGGGTTTGCATTGCCTAGCTTCGATTGGGAAGGAGGTTCAATTGCAGGACCTTCATCTAGATGGGACAGGCCAACAACCTTCATGCCTCCTTCATACGGATTTGAAAGACCTACTTCATTCATGATGCCTTCTTTCTCACGAGAAAGATCTAATACGAATAATTCACAAGAAAGGGGTGTTTCTATGATTAGACCAAGATCGACTATAAGGCCCCTGTCCACTTGGTTCCGTCCTGAGTCGACCGTTCGACCTAAATCAAATATCAGACCTATGTCTACATGGTTTACGCGGCCCTCTTCAACACTGAAACATCCACTGGAGCGTGAGGGATCTGACCAAATGCCATCCTTCCGGTGGGAAGATGGCGCGCGTCCCTCTGAAAAGGTATTAAGGGAGCGACCCGCATCTGGTGCTACGTTATCGAGCCCACCTTCTTATGAGGAGTCCTCGTCGTCAGTCACCTTGGCAGAATATCCACCTGCTCTTGCGCCATTTTCAATCCCTTCTATATCCCTCAACATCCGTCGTGGTGAGCTTCTTGCAGTCATTGGCGGTATTGGAAGTGGAAAATCCTCTCTCCTGTCCGCTCTAGCTGGTGATATGCGCAAGGTAAAAGGAAACCTCAAGTTTCATTCAGACCGGGCTTTCTGCCCTCAGACAGCATGGATTCAGAACGCTACCGTCCGCGAGAATATCCTCTTCGGTGCGCCCTATGATGCTGCGTGGTACGATAAAGTAATCACCGCATGTCAGCTCCGCCGCGATCTCCAAATTCTTTCCAATGGTGACGCCACGGAGATCGGAGAGCGAGGTATCAACGTCAGTGGTGGACAGAAACAGAGAATCAGCTTGGCGCGAGCCATGTACTCCAATGCCGATATATTACTCTTGGATGATCCGTTAAGTGCTGTGGATCCATACGTCGGACAAGCTATCTTCGACGAGGCGATCCTCGGGGCTCTTGGAAATAAGACAAGAATTCTCGCAACTCACCAGGCCCACGTTCTCAGTCGCTGTGACCGGATCCTCTGGCTGGATGACGGAAAGGTCAAGGCCCTGGGTAGTTTTGCGAAGCTGAAGAAGAAGTACCCCGACTTTGCTGCTTTAGTCAAGGAAGCGGAGGGAAATCGAGAGAAGGCAACGAAGGAAGATGCTGAGAAAAATTCCGACAAGCCTGAAGAAGTGACTACTACGGTGAGCAAGTTGGCTGGAGACGACACCATGCCCGAGCTCATGCAAAGTGAGGACGAAGTTGATGGCGGCATTCCTTGGGCAGTCTACACATCTTATCTTGCCTGTTCCCGGAGTCCCATCGCTATCATTCTAGCCATCCCACTTCTGTGTCTCGCCCAAGGCAGCGCTCTGCTCTGTGGTATGTGGCTCGCCTGGTGGGCATCCGACAGATTTGGCTTCGAAAACAACACGTACATCGCTATCTACGTCGCCTTGGGTGTATGTCAAGCCATCTGTCTCTACCTGTTCGGTCTCTGCATTTCAGTTCTCTGCACTAGCGCTAGCAACGTCATGCTTGATAAAGCGACCGCAAAGATTATGCGCGCGCCAGTCTGGTTCTTCGATACCACGCCACTAGGACGCATCGTCAACAGATTCTCAAAGGACGTCTATGTGATGGATGATGCGCTGCCAGAATCTCTGAGATTGTTCATGGTCGGAACAGCCATGGTCTTGGGAATTCTTTCGCTTATTGTGTCCGAGTTCCATTGGTTCGGGATTGCCCTTGTCCCATGTACTGCTATATTCTTTTTCTCTGCTTTCTACTACCGTGCCTCTGCACGTGAACTCAAGCGTCATGAGTCCATCTTGCGTGGTGTTGTTTTAGCCCGCTTCTCTGAAACACTTTCCGGTGTGACTACTATCCGCACCTACTCTATGCAAAAGCAATTCTCCAAATCATTGCAGCGTGCAATCGACGATATGAACAGTGCAAACTTCCTCACCTCTGCTAATCAGCGATGGCTGGGAATCAGGTTGGATTTTGTTGGTGTCCTATTGATCGTTGCAGCTGGGGTTTTGGTTGTACTGCAGCGATCTACTCAGAACCCTGCAATTTCCGGCGTCGTGTTGAGCTACTCCCTAGGTGCTGCACAGGTTCTGCAATTCATCATCCGTCAATGGGCCAACGTGGAGAATGCTATGAATGCTACCGAACGGATTCATGCCTATGGACCCGGTGACAGTCTTCCCATCGAGGGTAACAACGGTACTCCACCTGTACCTGCTCCAGAATCCTGGCCTGAGCAAGGAGGCATTACTTTCGGAGATGTGCATATGCGTTACCGTGAAGGACTTCCCAATGTCCTCCGTGGATTGACCCTTTCTATCAAGCCCGGTGAACACGTCGCCATCGTGGGGCGTACTGGTGCCGGAAAGTCTTCCCTCATTGGAGCACTCTTCCGGACATGTGAGCTCTCTGGAGGCTGCATCACTATTGACGGCGTTGACATCTCAACACTTCCACTTAAGGACCTCCGCTCTCGTCTATCTATTCAGCCTCAAGACTCAATTCTATTCCGTGGTACGGTCCGCAGCAACCTCGACCCATTGAAAACCCACACCGACGAAGAACTCTGGCTCGCTCTGCGCGGGGCATGGCTAGCTGACACGGTCCAGCTGGATGATATTGTTGAAGAAGAAGGAACCAACTTTTCTCACGGCCAACGTCAACAACTCGGGCTAGCACGTCTCCTCGTCCGAAACAGCAAGGTCGTTGTGTGTGATGAGGCAACCTCAAGTGTGGATCTGGAGACAGATGACAAGATCCAGAAAACCATGGTCGAAGCGTTCAAGGGAAAAACTGTGATTACGGTGGCACACCGTATTCGAACAATTATCAATTATGACCGTGTGTGTGTTATGGACAAGGGGACTATCGTGGAGCTTGGGACGCCATGTGAGCTCTGGGATTTGGGAGGTGTGTTTAGGGGAATGTGTGACACGAGTGGAATTTTCGAAGAAGAGTTGCAGCGATTCATTTGAGCGTTTTGAGCGATCTGACTTTATAGACATGCATAAGTAATGAAACTTTTTCTTTTTGTTCAACATTTGCATTCCTTGGACTTGCAACATAAATCTTTGAGAGAGTCGAGTGGGTCAGGGAATACATGGTAAATCTCTATTTAACCTAGTAAATCAATCGTCTTGGACCACTAAGCGGGTACCGTTAGGCACATATGGACTATGGGACTATAATACCTGAGTTTAAGCAACTTATAGCCACTTTTGATATAGCATTTGACCTCTAGTTACAGACTTTAAATCGAACATACGTAATCGATACGCAGAAGCTCTATGTTGATTTTTTTTTTTTTTTTGAGAAGTCAGAATGTTCCTGGCCACGGGTCAGTGGCAACAATTCGAAATGAAGATGATTCCCGATATTAGACAATCAACCAGGTCGGGTTTACCGCGAAGATGGCACGGAAGCCTCCGGGATCCGCTTGCTTTATCTATATACGATCTGCGACATGGTACTAGGGAAATTTATGTATAGGTCTTGGACAGGGATTAAAATACCCACAGTTCATCTTTTGCCAATAGTCTTTCTAATATCTAATGCCATCCTTGCAATGCAGGCCGTATTAGATAGTACGCAGTCCCTATGATTGGTCAATGAATACGGTTTCCGAGCTTCTCAAACACACTTTGTCCCCCTGTGACGTCGACTAATGTTTGAAAAGTGCAATTGCCCGCTCATCATACTGCCCATGTGGAAGGCGGGGAATTTCTCACGAATCCTTATTTTGGGGGCGATAATGAGCGTTACTCGTTTAGGAAAGGTCTAGATGTATAGATGTGTAATTTTCAGCAGAGACCAACAAGCCCCGGGATCTCCATTTTCCAATTATAATTACAGTGACGTTAGTTCATTTCTTGCTCGAACGTAGCATCGAGGCTCAATTGTGTTAGGTGTGTGGATAGGCACGATTTCGCGATGATAATGACCCACTTAGCTCACCGCAGCCAATCGCAACCCCTTGCTTCCGTGCAGGGATGAGAAGCCTCAGCAACGTGGCTTGATTGGTTTAGAGTTCTCGCTGTGCATCCCCGATTGGGAATAGCGTCGCGAATTCCACCAAAACGGGTAAAGAGGTTGTGGTTAAAGCTTAACTGCGCCTTACGACAAGGAACATGGAAGAGAAAAAAAGTGGTGCCTCGTCAGCGCTAGTGACACTTGCTTGAATGGGTTGTCTTCCCAATCGGGGTCATTTTGAGAGCGTTGGCCACAGCCACAAGAGCTAGTCGAAAATGGGAATGCAGGTAGTTAGTCAGACTCTATATAAGAACTCCATGTTTCCCATGGTCGTTACCATCATTAGATCAGACCTCTCAAGCTTTCCTCGACTTCTTTTATCGAGATTCATTGTTGGATCTGGAATAGTTGCTTCTATCAAGCTTTTAACTACACATCCCCCGAATCACAACCACAATGGGCAAGGTCGACTACAGCAATGGGATCTCAATCCTTCAACTAATCATCTACTTCCCTTCCATCTTTGTCTCCATCTTCCTCGTCTTTCGCCATGGCATCCGCACAAACAGCGGCTTCATTTTCCTTACTGTCTTCACTCTCCTTCGCATCATCGGCGCCTGCTGTGACCTCGCCACAATCGACAACAACTCAACGTCATTATACACTACCTATGCCGTTACAAGCTCAATCGGTCTGACTCCAATGCTGATGGCTTGTTCTGGTCTTCTCTCTCGAGCGTAAGTTAAGGCCCCGGTTTGATCTGTCAACAAACACTAATTCCAAAACAGCGACGGTTCCATAAAGAAGGTTACCGGTCACGGTCTCCCAGAGCTCCCAACTTTCCGCGCATTTCGCCTCCTCAACATAGTCGCCCTAGTTCTCTGTATCACGGGTATCACCCTGAACATGGGAGACGGCGGCGATATCAAGCCATCTATTGAAGCCAAAATCGGCATGGTCCTCTACATTGTCGCTTGGGTATTCATGGTGCTCCTGCTCGGAATTCTCAACGCCCGTCGTGGCGGTCTTGAGCCCGGTGAGAGCCGTACCTTGCTCGCTGTCGCTATCTCCTCGCCTTTCATTCTTGTCCGTGTGATCTACGGTACCCTGGTTTGGTTCCTGGACAACGGCACCTTCAGCATGGTCGGTGGAAACGAGACCGTTACTCTGATTATGAGTGTTCTAATGGAATTCGCTGTTGTCATTACCCTTCTTGGTATTGGTGTTACCCTGCGCGTGCGTGGGAGTGAGCACCAGGCTCTTGATAAGGAGCGTGCCCTTCAGCCTCAGTGGCCTATTCAATCTTCTCGGGCTTAGAGGGTCTCAAATATAGATGGTTAGATGGCTACAAAAGATGATGGACCTGTACAAATGGGCTTCTGGGTTCGGCTTTTTGCATGATTTATCGGCGTATGGCGCACGCCTGAAAAGGGTTATTTAGGCCTTAATTTTCCTTGCCGGTAGGTTGGTTTTTGGATTAGCGACAATATGAAAACAATAATTGTGCACTTTCTTCTACTTTCTACTGTCTGTCATTTGTAATGACTGGTCATAAAACATACAAAATATCAGCCTTGCATGGTTTTATTATCTGGAAGTAATTGGCCTTGCAAGTTTAGGCTACTGCACATAAGCTGTGATAATGCATCGCATATCTGAGGCCAGGGGCTACGGGTGGATCAGAATGTTAGAATTGGTTACTGCAATATGAAAATTTGATCATTGATCAGGATTCGGAACCTAACATATCCACACAAATTCCTCACATATCATTCGTATCAGCACATCAATCGTACTCATAAAACCATAAGAAGTAAGAAAACATATCTCCACATAGACAGATGGTAAGATATCAGAAACCACTCACACGTCCGAGCTTCGGTTTCCAACACAAGTCAAACCAAGGGCAAAATCTATCGGCTTGTGTGCGCCCAATCCTCGACAATCCGATCACTTGGGAGTTCGGCAGCAGAAAAAGCATCATGGTCCTGGGAAATCTGGTGAACTTGTTGCATCATCGCGTACCGACGCAGTGATGCTTCTGCGCGCATTTGTGCAACGAGGGAGGCCGCTTCTCCGATGCGAAGATCTCGGCTGTCAAAGTCGGCAAGAAGACCGTAAAGGCCAATGAGCTCCTATCAAAGGTAATATGTTAGCTGTCGCCCATTTCATGTTTTCAAGAAAAAGGTAATATGGATGCAAAATTACTCGGTACCATACTCTCCGCCGCTCAATATCATCGTCCTCCACTAACAATCGTCCAAGGCCATTCAGGGTTTGGCGAATACTGTCCAACCCGGTGGATCCAAGCTCTCTGAACTGTTCAGAATTGTGGGATGGTAGAAGTTGAGTACCAAAGGGTCTCTTTGTAGAGCCTTTCTTGGGGCTGCAATTCTGACTGGTAGTAGGAGTATGAAGTGCTTGACGAGAGGCTGGGATCGGATTATTAACGATGTCGAATGTCGATGGGGACTTGGAGTGCTTTTCCGAGCGTGTTCGGGTAAAGGCACTCCGAATACCACCAATAACTCGGGAGATCCGTGGCGCAGGAGCTCTGTATGTCTTTTTTCTGACCGGATGGCCCTGCCATTAGAAGTTATTTCAACGCCTGTATGAATGATTTTACCTTCTATCTCAGGATGACTCTGGCAGATATCCAAGAAAGTGACATTGTCACTAGCCTCAACCTTACCACCCGAATTGACGGTAGAGATCTTGCTCCAGGCTTCCTTCTTCTCGGGGCTGCTGTTCAAACTTGACAAAGCATTTAAGGATGAAGTGCGTGGGGGGAAAGCCGGGATCGAGTATGCAGTCCCGCATTCAGTCCTATCATTGATCTTTTTTGAGATTGAACCATGCTTGATGGGATCGCCATTGAGACATTCCATAGATGGATTGGGTGATGCGTCAACTGTTCCTTCTGGAAAGAACGGATTGTGGTAAGGGCCATGTTGTGGTTCCATTTTTCCCTCGCTAGGCTTGCTGGTGATATCGCTCGGGGTGTCATTCAACGAGTCGATATGCTGGATTATTTGTGGACGGAAGATGCCTCGTGATCGGCGTTCATCAGTAATGTTTGGAAGAGACATGGAACGAGATTCATCACCCATAATAATCCTGTCGGCACTCAAGGATAAGCGAAGAAGAGGCCCATCAGTCTGTATGAAGCTATGGTAGTCTGAGCTTGTTGTTGTGCTGCATTTTGATTTTTCGCTGATGGTCGAAAGTTCTGTGGGTGATGTATGACTGCCGTGGGAAGTGTTTCTGGTGGAATCTACAGTGCTGGCCTGTGAATTACCTCGGCTGATATTAACAAGCCTGACACTTGCGGCTTGTACAGAGGCTTGATTGTCAAGAGGGAGCCGTTTCGTCTTTCTATCTCGTCGAGCATGCATAGGGATTGCAGTAATAAATAGAGGACGCTCATCACTGTTCGGTAATTCCAGAATTGAGGTATCACTGATATCCGAGATATCAGAATTCTCTAGAGCATCCAGAGCAGATTCATCCAGACGAACAGCCACAGTCGGTTTAGGTCGAGGGATCCGAGAGCCAGAATCACGGCGGCGAGGAGAGAAAGGAGAGTTGGGTAAACGATAGGAGGGTTCAGCTTCCAGTCTCAAGTCAGTATGCGTGAAAATGTTTCTATGAATACTGAAATAACATACCACGAACACTGGCAAGCTGAAACATCTTTTTCGCCATTGTGAAGAGTTTTTATTTTTTAAACCGTACAGCGTGGACTGGTTGTGGACTCATCGAGGGTTGTGGAGGGTTGGAGGACGCGACAGATCTTGAGCGATGTCAACAAATGTATTTGGGAACGGAAAGTGAATTGAGTACGTACCTTTTTCCTTATTTTTTTTGCTCCAAATTTCTCTCCATCTGGGCTGAGCTAACATCAAAAGCTCAGTGAAAGACAACGCCACCAGAACAGTACTATTTTTTATGACGACGCAGTATTCTTGTCACTGAGAAAATCGTTGGGCCTTTGGCAATCAAATGACCAAAAACGCATCATATCTGTTTTTCCCTATCTTGATCCAATATCAGAATGATCATCTACTCCTGACAACGGTGGCAGCGGAAATTGAAGCCTAGGATGAGTATGCGGAGAAGGAACAGTGGGAAGTCGTCTCCAATGCATCGAGGGAAGTGGCTACTATACTCCTTCTTTCAGACCCAATACATACTGGAGTATATCCAGTATGCGCTGGGCCTTTTATCCTTTGAAGGAGAACATTGTCCTAGTCACTTCTGAACAGTGCTTAACTTCAATTTTTAGTTCGTCTGGCATTGACATCCATAAATAACGAATTTTGAAAACGCAACTCCCAGATATCAAAATATCGTACTTGAACTTGATCACATTACGCCGAGCTAATTGAACAATACATCAAGACTTTTAGTCTAATGCTCGTTTTGATCGAGGTTGGGCATCCCCTTGGTTCCCCCTTTTTCTTTTCCCGGTGGCTTTATCACTGGAGTCAGATTCTTCTTGTGAAATGCCACGGGTGCCATCGTCATGCCATTCACTAATCTCCCATTCGAATGAAGTAGAGTTATCATCGCTAACTCCCTTTCCACGTTTCGCCCGCATCAATCGACCAAGTCGACTTCCTTCTACCATCTCTTCAAACCAGGGAATGCCGTCAATCTTACCACGTCGGAAGCTTCGGGATAGGACCGGCTCATCTGAGAAAGAGGGTACAATAACAGATGTTTCTCCTTGGGAAGGTGTAAGAGCAGACGAAGTCGAGATATCGGCGTGCTGTGCATCCTCATCAAAGTCATCCGGTAGCAGGTCAAGGTCCTCCAAGGCATGCTGATCCTCCCCGAGCAGACTCCCAATTGCAATCGACATGAATTCCGCTTCTTCGGCAGGCTCTTCAGTCCAGAAGGTCAACGGCGTACCACAAAAACCGCAGAAGATGCGCCGAGTTTGTGGAGCATGGTGTGGGGTGAAGATGCGGCGAATTGAGTCGTGAGTCTCGTCGGGGTAAAAAGAAGTAGTGTGGGACTGATACCAGTCCAGTGGAACACGAAGCCAGGCCGATAATGGCGTGCCGTGGAATCGGCCTTATGATGTATAAGCGGGATGCGGAGTAACTAGAGCTTGGAGCTTGGAATTCTTACGATTATCTCTGCTGCTGTCAAAGTAAACCTGTGCATGCTCTGTCACGTCATCAGGGATCGTAATTTGGTACTCATTGCGACCACAGGAGCATGATCCATGGAGTGGCTCGTAGCCCATCTTGTAGGGTAGTACAAAGGAACGGTGAGGTGGGTGAGATGAAAGCGGTTTGGGAGGGAATTAATGACTGTTCGGGCAATTGACCCGCAGATCTGTAGCTTTGTTGTGAGTATAGTTTTGTAAAATTCTGAGAAGAAGTGGTGAGATAGAAGCAGAAGAAAAAAAATAGCAAACAGGGTGTGAGGTGGACCCTCTCTATGACGTTGAAGAGTGCCAAGACTCGAGTTCCGACTTGGGTTTCTCCGCATTCAACTCTTATCGCTATCGCATTTTGTCCTCTCCCACTCGGCTCGGTCCCCTGTTCACCCTCTCCCCGACTCTGGCACGTTTTAAGGCGTTTGGGCGAAAGGAAACACAGAGCACGTGATAACTTTACCCTAACGTCAATCTTGCGCATCTTCATCTAAACTCCCTCCCCCTCATACCTGTCGCTCCTTCCATTCGGCCGATTCACTACGCTCCACAATGAACCCTGACGACGAGAATGACCGGTCCTCCTCGACCCCCACAGCAGCATCCAAGTCTGTGTCTGGTCAGGAGAAGGAGAAGCCTCGTTTGACCGACCAAGAGAAGAAGAACAATCACATCGCCTCGGAACAGAAGCGCCGTGCCGCGATCCGAGAGGGCTTCGATCGCCTAACAGAATTGGTCCCTGGTTTGGAAGGACAGGGTCGCAGCGAGAGTGTTGTTTTACAAAAGACAGTTGACTACATGCATCAGAAGCTGCAAGAGCGACACAACCTCATTGCCGAGGTTGAAAGCAAAGGCGGCCATGTGGACGACTCCCTGCGGCCTTCATAGGCACTCGAATTTCTATTTTTCTTTCAATTCGGCGGGCTCGGTCGTTTCGAATCGTTGTTTGTGGTGTTTTGCAATCCTTTTGCCATTGTGGTTGATGACCTTGGCGCTTCATGGATGTGCCGAGGTTCGGGAGGCGGGCCTCTTCACCCACACGAAAATGAAAATGAATCAAACGAATCTCTTTTGCTGTCGCTCGGTTCTTCGGACCGGTCAGATCATGATCGCACTTCATGGCCTGCTTTGACGATCACCCTGACAGTCGCTTCCGTTCAATAGCTCCAGTCAAATTGTGGTCCCCTTTCTCCGTCATGTGGCGGATTTCTTCCGGTGTCAATTGCTTTTTAATATTTGTCTCCATATGCGTTCTCTGTACAATTTGGGATAGGCAGAATGTATGTTACTTTATTTATGGGTGTAGCTCTGGAGCCACCTGGGCATGAGGGCGTCTTGTACCGGTTTGCTTTGAATTCAATACCTTACATTTATTATCCGTGTCAAAGCTCTGTACTACACTGCAATCTTGGGAATTTTGATGTGTAGCTTAAATCCCTTCTCAAGCTCCAGTCACAGAAGTTGAGATCATTGGCATTGGCCTTCCAGTTGCTGTTTCCATCATTCGCAAGAGCAGCCATTGCAGCGGAGAGAATAGTGGAAGTTTTGGTGATGATAGTGTAACCAGCAAAATGCGTAATAAGAGTATTGCACAGCCGATTTCTCAATGCTGCGGAATCTTAGACTGGGCATTTTTGACTTTATTAGTATTGGGCTGGGTCTAATGCATGCCTTCCAGGGTTCTAAAGTTCGTGATCATTGACCTCATGGATCGGTCACTCTCATTCCATTGTAATTTCAAGTCAGCGATCCAATTTAGATGCAAATCAGAAATGCAGATCACTAAGTGGAAATCCGCCGTTTATAGACCAAGAAGGTCAGCCGCCAATCAGGGGATGATCACTGTGGGGAAAACCGCTTAGGCACGACAAGCATCGTCCTCCGCAAAGCTCGAAAACCTGGCTCCAACAACCCCCAACCCAACAAAAACCCAAGAAAAGACCATGTCAACCTCTAAGACAAACCTCCTCGATGACGAGGTCCCAATCGACTCCCCACCCGCCTACGACCCATCCACAAAATCTACCCTGGCCCCAGGCCGCGGGGCACTCCCACGCCCACCACCACTCTCCCTCCCCGCGCTCAACGACCTGCGCAGCAAACGAGTGATCCTCGCCTCCCAATCACCACGCAGACGCCAAATAATCTCCTATCTCGGTCTCCCCAACATCGAAATCCTCCCCTCAAACGCTGAGGAGGATCTCCCCAAATCCCTCGGTCCAGTCGAGTATGTCCTAGCAACAGCAACGAAGAAAGCACAGGCAGTGTACAGCCAGGAGATCGACAACGAAGTCAAAGGCGAGCCTGCTCTTATCATCGCTGCGGACACTATCGTCGTCGACGTGACTACAGAGTCCATTTTGGAGAAACCTCGCTCAGAGGCACACCATTTCTCTATGCTCCGTGCTCTGCGCGACGCGCGCGATCACAAGGTCTACACTGCTATTGTTGCTATGGCTCCTCTTGCTAGTGCGCGGCAACCGGGTTATGCGATGGAGATCGTGGTTGAGGAGACGAATGTGCGGTTTGATGGGGATGTGACGGATGATTTGATTATGGCTTATGTGCGGACGCGCGAGGGTGCGGATAAGGCGGGTGGGTATGGATTGCAGGGGGCTCGGGTCAATCCTTATCGAGAAGATTGAGGGGAGTTATGATAATGTGATTGGGTTGCCGCTTAAGGCTACTTTGAAGCTTATTGAGACTGTTATGCAGAAGGCTGATGACGAGGATCGTTTGGAGGGCGATCCGCTTTTGGAGATGGCTGAGGAGGACGAGGAGGATGCATGAAAGGTGCCTTGTAGGTAGGTTTGGTTATATTATGGCTTTATGGTGAACATTTGAGCATTTAGATATGGTCCTGTCTGCGGGGCGGCTTTTTGCACTTATTTTGGATAGATAAAATGGAACATACCTCTTCGGTTTTGCTATACTACATACGTGTGGGCCTTGTTTCAAATGTTCATCATAGCAAGTTTCAAGGTGATTTGAGGGCCCCTAGCGTTCAATCACTCATCACTTTTGTATCAGGACGATAACATCGCCTGTGTAGGATCTACCTGGATCTGCATCAATTTGAAGGATCAATATCATGGTCGTTTTGGTAAATGTTTTAATAGATCGTCGGAAAACATGCTACTATCCTCTACTGATGAACTTTCGGTGGATAGGACTAGAAAGGCATATGAAGAAGCCCTACGACAAGAACTGCACGTCCTAATCCGCCAACATTGAAGCAAATATTGAAGTATTCAGCACCGAAGTATTCGGGCGAGACAAATGAGATTGTGTTTCAAGGACATATACATAGGCGAAACGCCTGGAACCAGATTAAAAACGAACCCAAAACAACCCTTTTCAAATCCACGACTCCACTCTATGCGTTCCAGATGCGACGCAGAGCCTCAGTAACACCAACATCGTTGGTCTCAAACTCGTACAAACCGACCGCGGTGGTCAGGGTGAAGGCGCGCAGAAGCCACTGGCAGAGAGAGTAGAACTTAGGCACACGCTGGGGACGGAAGTAGTCGACAATGGCGGCCCTGTTATGATGTCAGAATCCGTTCATAAATTTGAATCACAGATTGCGGCTGCGGATGCGAACGGGTGCTTACTCGAATCCGATGTGGGAGTGGGCGACCAAGAGGGTGCAGAGAACGGCGTCCATGACGGGGTTGAGGGAACCGGCGGCGAAGGGAGCGATGCTGAGGGGGATCAGACCAACGCAGACGGCGCTAAAATTGCATGTCAGTAACCCAGTCCTGGTTCCAGTTATATCACCCGGTTCCGTGGTGATTTCAAGGCGTAACGAACCGCTCGAAAGTCCAGTGGTAGCTGCCGTGCATAGGGCTGGGGGAGGGGACCGGGACGGGGTCGTTCACTGTCATAGATGATTAGTACCCATCATAACCTCAGTTGAATCCGGTTCATGCTCCGCCAGATGTTGACGATATTCATTTTCCGATAGCGGCGGAGGATAGACATCACTCAAGATCGTGGCGGGACAATCGTCGGAAATGTAGATTCGGTACAGGATAAGAACATACTGGTTCCCTCAATGGACTCTGTGCAAAGCAAAGAAAAAAGCAATTAGCGAGCACATTCAAACCACCAGATACGGTGCCGGCAGTTTTTCGACCACCAAACACCATAGTCATGCTCTGAACTTACGGGGCAGAGGAGGCAGGATCTGCTTGCGGGCGGAGGCGTGGAAAGCCACGGCCTGCGACACGCCAATGTTCTGGCGCATGAAGGGCGACCGGGTCGCAAGGGACTGCCGGAGCAGCGACGAACGCGCGAATGAAGCCATTGTGACGAGTTGGAGGGGAGATGGAGTGATCTTTGGTCAACTTCGTGCACAAGGATGAAGTAGGGACAACCTCGGGAGTCCGACTCGGTATGTCATCCATTTACGGGTCAGGTGATTGGTCGAGAGGTTCCCGCGCAGCCGAAATTGGCCGATGCGGGCGGGATTAAACTCTTTGCCGGATCTGGGGATGGAACTATGTGCTATTCAGAGGTACTTGTTAGAGAAGCTACCAATATTGGAGGCTTGATTCTTATAGCCGAATGTTCTTGAATGATTTTAGGATGTCATCTCATATTTTCCTGGGGTCTACCCATGTCTAATCTCGACATACAAGATTTGATCATATAACCGGCTCTTCCTAATCCATGTTCTAATTTAAGATAACAAAAGAAAATAAAAAAATAAGTATCGTTGCAGGCATTTCATTATTCGATTATTTCCACCACCATTTTCACCGTCTAGAACTTCAGCACAGCCTTGCCCATGTTCTTGCCGTGGTAAATATCAATCAGACCTTGAGCGGCATTATCAATGCCCTCAGTCTCGTGGATCAGAACCTTGAAAGATCCGTCCTTGATCCACTTCTGCACGTTCTCCTGGTGCTCCTTGGTGTAAACAGGACCCATGTTAGCATCACCGACAATGAAACCACGCAATGTCAGGCGCTTGGCAACAATGTTGATGAGGTTGGAGATCGGGTAGGGGGCAGAGTTGTACTGCGAGATCATGCCGCAGACAACGGCACGACCGAAGTTGTTCAAGGCATCCAGGGCAGCCTCCAAGTGCTCTCCGCCAACGTTCTCGTAGTAGATATCGATACCCTCGGGGGCAAGACGCTTGAGCGCATCAGCAGGCTTCTCATTCTTGTAATTGAAACCGCCATCAAAACCAAGCTCGTTAAGAATGTAGTCGAGCTTGTCATCGGAGCCAACGGATCCGATCACACGCAGACCCTCGTGCTTGGCTAGCTGACCGACCAGCTGGCCGACGGCACCACTGGCAGCAGAGACGAAGATGGTCTCGCCCTTCTTAGGCTTGCCGATGTCGTAAAGCGAGGAGTAAGCGGTCAGTCCCGGCATGCCAAGGGGACCCAAGAAAACACGGATATCCTCAAGACCCAGAGGGTTCTCGATCTTGCGGACACGCGCCATGTTGGGGCTATCCACCGCGACGTACTCCTGCAAGGGCAAGTGGCCGATCACCAGATCGCCTTCCTTGAAGTTGTCATTGTTGGAACGCAGGATCTTGCCAATGGTGGCGGTGTCCACTGGCTGGCCAAGGGCGAAGGGAGGAGAGTAGGATTTGATTTCGGGAGCACGCATGCGGCCTCGCATGTAGGGGTCAAAGCTGCTGTAGAGGGACTTGAGGACGATACCATTCTCGGGAGCAGCAACGTCGGAGCCGTAACCAACCTCACCAATGGTGAGATCCTCGCCAGCCTTGGGGTATTGCTGGGGCTGGGGGATCTTGCTGAAGAAGAGTGCCTTGTTCGACATGATGTAAATTAAATTGATATGTGAGAGAGAGATGTCAGGTGTGGTGGGTGGGGTGGTATGTAGATGTGTTGGTTGATTGTTGAGGAAAATCGAGCAATGCTTGGGTTTATAAATGGGACCATGTACGACCTTCTGGCGGGGCAAGAGAGGGACCGAGGCAAAAATCAAGATTCGTCATTACCATTATAAAGCAATGGTACAGCTACCGATGGGTCCCGGAGAAGCTTCTCGAGAAGGTTATAGGGTTTTTTTGAACAGCAAAGTCCTGGATCCACTTCTAGATCAGGTCAAAGTGACATTGTAGGTGTGCATTTTCACATATCGGCATAGATGCTGTTCATAATTGTAATAAAAGCGAAGGAATCCATGCTCGCCACCATGCAAGCTCTAGAAAAGCTCTCAGTACCCTGGGCAACCTTCTGAGCGGAGACCCTTGGGTCGCCCGTAGTGGGACCCGGAGGAACTGAAAACAATCTGGCCGACGGACACGGCCATTCCAGGCAGGAGGACCGTTCTACAGGGTCACTTTAGGAGTCTGACCGTTGGCAAGAGAAAATCGAAAAGTCGCGTTTTTGATTTCTCATCACGGAGCTGACTACCGATTCCGGCATGATAGCGGGGAGGCGAAGTGGATCAATCTCAGACATGATTTTCTTTTATTGGCTCTCACCATTTAGCCTAGAGACTCTGCAGTGCCTATCTCAGATTGCATGCTTACTATAAATCTGGTCTGGGGTGCATAAGTACTTGTAATATACCTAATATCCCTTCATAGCGCAAGTCTTTATAATCTTGTCTCGTGATCATCATTCAATTCTATTATAGACAAAAGCAATGCTAAAAGGTATCAAACATCAACAACTCATAAGCCTGTCCAATGCGCAAAGGTTCACTTAAGCCTTGCCTGCTAGGTAATCTGGTGCCTTGGACATGAAGTAGTCCTTGCCCTTGATCATCTTGACCATGAAGCCCCACGGAACGAAACCAAAGATCTGCCCAGTGCCACCAGCTTCGCCAATCGGCACGACCATCATGACACTATCGCCCTGATCATAAGACTTGCGTTCGCCCTTCTCTAGAATATCCACCTTGATGTTGTGGGCCGCAACTCGAGCCTGTTCAGCCGCCTTGAAACTAAGTCGCATCCAGTTGGTGGTGATATCGCCCGCCGCATAAATCGGCAAGGTGCCTGAGCTCTCCGAAGACAGCACGCGCAATTCCTTATCGACTCTAACCCACCCCTCAGTGGCGAGGAAGCGCTCCGGAATGAAGCTGTTGTTCGGGATGAAGCCGGTGGTCGGGATGTAAAGATCGGTGGTGAGCTTCTCACCGCTATCTAAGGAGACAATCCAGGAGTCACCTGAAGCCTCAACTCCAAGAACACGCGTGGAAGTAATCACGTTGACATTTTTCTTCTTGAGCTGACCCTCTGCGGCTGAGCTAGCAGATGACTTGAGCGTATGCAGAACACGGTCTGTCGCAGAGACTAGCGTGATGGAAACGTCACTGGAGTTCTCTGCGGCGGCCTCGGCAAGTTCACCAGCCAACTCCACTCCGACTGGGCCTGCTCCACCGATGACAATGCTCTTGGCACTTGTGGTAAGCTTCTGAGCTGCCTCGATAACCTCCTTCAAATCGTCACGTCCAGAGTGTTTGAACGGAATAGAGGAACCGGTGACTTGACCAGTGGTGGCAGGAGTGGTGGCACCCGAGCCGATCAGGAGGTGGTCGTATGGCAGCGACATGTCTTCCCCCTCATTGGGGGTTACGGATACGGTGTTAGAGGATGTATCAATGTCAGTCGCAGTCCCAAGGATGAATTCAAATGAATCCGCCGCATATTGGGCAAAAGCTTCCTTGATGGGAAGGAGGTACTCGTCGGCTCGGAAAGCGTTTGGCTTGGCAACGATACGGGGAGCAGCAATGTTCCAATAAAAGGTCGCCGAAGGATTGATAAGGGTGACCTTAGCGTTCAAGTTACGGGCATCGCGCAGCAACTCGTGAGCTGCAGTAAGGCCCACGGTGGAAGCTCCAATGATCACAATATTGGTGGGAACCATCTTGAACAGCGAGAAGAGGTTGAGTTGAAACTCAAGCTAGGGGTTAGGAAAAAAAAATATACTAATATGCCGTGGTTGGGAGGCTAGTCTTCTTATAGCGGGATTCCTGCGGATTCCAGTCCCCACCCCACACCGTCATGTGGGAGGTAAAGTAAATTAGCTTTCATTCATATATTTTGACTTTCATCACTGGTTAGGGCGACGAGGAAGTTTGTCAAGCACATAAGCAGTGCGCCGTGGCGGTTCAAGGGGAAATCGCTTACTCAGCATGGCCATCGAGTCCAGACCTTATCTCAAGCTGTTCAGCATGTAAAGTGAAGTAAGATGGTGGTCGTCGCTTTTCCATGATCCAACCAACATATCCATTTGAAAATAATCGAAGAATTATGCCCCAAATTGAGAGAAACTACTAGTACAAGGTAGATAGTGGTCTTGTCTTCTTTTTTTTCGCTTGTAGCCTCAGGCATCCAGGTACTTGTCGCCTCTCCCTTATCGATAAGCATCATGTGATCCATGTTTTAATTTTCCCTTTTTTTCTGCGCGACGAGACCTGCGATAGCCATCCTTTCATCACATTAATTTCATCCATTATGCTTGGTGTTTTCCGCCAATTTGGCGTCTCCCAGGCGCTCCGCACATCTGTGCTTCGCACCCCTTCCGTACGATGGGCTCCTCAGCTGTCCAAGTTGCAGCCTTTGGCCATCCGGACTCCTGGTCTGAGCCGGTCGTTCCAGACCTCATTCCCTGCCCTCAAGGCTGCCGCAGGACCGGTGCCCACTGAGATCGAGGAAGAAGAATTGATCACCAAGTTCGCGGATCTCAAGGAAAATGATATCATTGACCCAATGATCGTCCGAAACCTCACACACCCTGCTCGCATGGGACTGGAGACCATGACTCCTGTCCAAAGCGAGACCATCCACCAAATGCTGAAGGGTGACGATATGTAAGCTTGGTGGTCCATTTGAGATGACATTGATTCATTTACTGACAATTTCTTCAGTCTGGCACAGGCCAAGACCGGTACCGGAAAGACTCTCGCCTTCCTTCTCCCGACCATGCAGAACATCCTGAATGATCCTACTCTCAAATTAAAAGGCCAGAGCCAGGCACACAGACGTGGCCCAAGGGCCAACTCTGATGATATCAGGGCCCTTATTATCTCACCCACTCGTGAGCTTGCCGAGCAGATCGCTGCGGAAGCCCGGAAGATGATTCCTGGCACTGGTCTCTTGGTCCAGACCGCAGTCGGCGGCACACAGAAGAGAGCCGGACTTCAAAAGATCCAGCGTGAGGGTTGCCACCTGCTGGTCGGTACTCCTGGTCGCATCAAGGATATCCTTTCCGACCCTCGCAGTGGCGTATCGACTCCCATGCTGAACACCCTCATCTTGGATGAAGCCGATCGTCTTCTTGACCAAGGCTTTGCTGAAGAAATCAATGAGATTCAGACTCTGCTTCCGGATCCGCTTCAGGTGCCCCGCCAGACACTGATGTTCTCCGCCACTGTTCCCAAGGAAGTTTTGAAGATGGTTAACCGAACCATGAGACCGGATTACAAGTATGTCAAGACAGTTCGTGATGACGAGACCCCGGTCCACTTGAAGGTGCCACAGAAGTTTGTTCTCCAGCCGGGCTATGAAAACGCTCTTCCTGGTGTCCTCGAGCTTGCCCAACAATATCAGGCGCGTCAGCAGCAGGACCCGGAGTTGCGGCCATTCAAGGCGATCGTCTACTTTAACTCCACTAGTGAGGTTCAACTCTCTGCTCAGGCTTTCCAGAATTTGCCCCGCGGCAGCCGTGAGGATACCTCGGCGGCCCCTCTAGGTCGCATGCGATTCCTGGAGATTCACTCGCGCCTTAGCCAGAATCAGCGAACCTATGCTGCCGAGGCTTTCCGACGTGCCAGTGAGGCTATTCTCTTCTCCTCTGACGTGACTGCTCGTGGTATGGACTTCCCGGATGTCACCCATGTCATCCAGATTGGCGTTCCCAACGACCGGGAAACTTACATCCACCGAACTGGCCGTACTGCTCGTGCTGGCAAGACCGGTGAGGGCTGGGTCTTCATTCACCCCAACCAGATCGACAGCTTGAGTGACAAGTGTCACGGTATGCCTGTCAACCAGGATAAAGAGACTCTGCAAACTTCCCTTGTGGATATGACCAAGGATCTAGAGTCTGCCCCTCCGGCCGCGCGCAACGCCATTGAGCTTATCAACACAGCCATGACCAAGGTCCCCGCAGACCTGAAGTTTGTCACTTTCCGCGCCCAGCTGGGCTCCACCCTCAATACTTTTAACAGCAAACGCACTGCTATTATCACCCTCAACCGACTTGCCGTCCACGGATATCGTATGGAAGAGCCTCCGGCTTTGAGCTCTGCCCTCGTGAAAAACCTTGGACTCCGAAGAATTTCCGAGGTTAGAGTCGATGACTCTCGTTCTTTCGGCGCCCCACGTGGAGATTCGTTTGAGAGGAGGTCCGGTGGTTTCGGTGATCGTGGATCCCGCTCTTACGGAAGCGACCGTGGCTCTCGCTCTTTTGGCGGTGATCGCGGCTCGCGCTCTTTCGGACGTGATCGTGAGCGCTCTTTCGGCGGCGACCGTGGCTCTCGTTCTTTCGGACGTGACCGTGATTCGCGCTCTTTCGGACGTGATCGCGAATCTCGCGGTGACCGTGAGGAGCGTGGCTTCCCCTCCCGTTTTTTTGAATAGGTCTTCCCGATTCGATCAGGAATCGGGAACGGTCTGTAAAAGTGATGATATACCGTTGTGATTGAAGCTTTGCTTATCTCTGGATTCTTGTCGCTTTTCCTTCCTGGTGGCAAAAGAAACCTGATAGAGTTTTCCCATCCTCGCATTTGGGCGGCGTTCTGTCTCCTCGTTTGGCATCTATGTATCATATGTCGATTCCCCATTTTCTGACTTCTCACCTCTTGTCTTATACCGCAATTTTGATGATGGGCCTCTGTATTAAAGATTATAATCAATTCACAATGTACTATTACGGATCTATGTCAAAAACTATCTCAATTGTCAACCTTAGGATGACCTGCTCCAACCTTTCAAGCATAATAAATTTACAGAGCCACGATTAATAGATCTTAAGCCTCCGATAGATTTATTTTGATTATATCAGTTGATTTGGAAGGCTAGCAAGTATGTGCACTGTAGAGGTAGCTTTGGAAACTCAAGTGGGATGAAAGGTATATATAATTCGATCACGTACCCTAACCTTTATACTACCCAACTCAAGTAAAATAACATAAAAGGGAAAATTTCTAAGGCAGGCAGATACTTACAATGAAAAGAAACATAAAAATCATCACAAGTCAAGTCCCCCGTTTTGTTCTTACTCGCGAGCAATCATGTGTTCCCGCGCAGGACCAGTTCCAATCCACTTAATGGGAACACCGCCAATCTCCCGCTCAATGAACTCAATGTAAGCACGAGCATTGGCCGGCAAGTCCTCATACTTCGTAACACCCATAGTGTTGGACTTCCAACCGGGCAAAGTAACATACTCGACCTCGATCTTCTCCACAACATTAGGATCGGCGGGGAACGATCCAGTCGTCCGCTTACCACAAGGCAACTTGTACGCAACACCAACCTTGATCTCATCAAAGTCGTCCAGCACATCAAGCTTGGTAAGGTTAAGAGCGGTGTAGTGGTTGATCGCGTGCGAGTAGCGTGCGAGCACAAGATCCAACCAACCACAGCGGCGCTTGCGGCCAGTGGTTACGCCGAACTCGCGGCCGACAGACTGCAGCTTCTCGCCGTCGGCATTGAGCTGCTCGGAGGGGAAAGGACCCGAGCCGACACGGGTGGTGTAGGCCTTCAGGACACCGATAACGTTCTTGATGCTCTGGGGGTTCAGGGCCAGGGCTTGCACGGCACCGCCGAGGCCGGTAGAGGACGAGGTAACGAAGGGGTAGGTACCGTGGTCAAGGTCCAGCATCAGGGCGTTGGCACCCTCGACTAGGGTGTTGGGGGAGTTCTTGTGCTCCTGCAGGAATTCAAGTTGGTCGACGATGTAGGGCGCAAGCTTGGTGCGGTATTCCTGGCGCAGGTGAGCATATATCGACACAATAACCAAGCCCCACATATGTATATACAATAGCAAGACATGATCGGGCTTCACTGTTTTTCCCATACCTTGAACCGCGCAATCTCCTCCTCAACATCATAAGCCAGGTCGCCGAAACGTGCACGGTAGGAAGTGTCAAGAGTGCGCAGCTTGCGCTCGAAGGTTGCCTCGTCGAGAATCTCACCAACACGCACACCGCGGCGCGCCGCCTTGTCACTGTAGCAGGGACCGATACCTTTACCAGTAGTGCCGACCTTGCGGCCACCGAGACCCTTCTCCTCGAGACCGTCAACGACGGAGTGCAGATCGAAGCAGACGTGCGCACGGTCGGAGACAAAGATGCGCTTGCCAGCGGAAGTAAGACCCTTAGATTCCAAGTGACTGAGCTCCTTGAAGAAGCTGGGGACGTGGAAAACAGTCCCGGCGCCGATGAGGTTAATACATTTGGGCGAAACGAGGCCAGAGGGCAAGATGTGGAAGTCGTAGGTTACGTTCTCGTGAACGATAGTGTGACCGGCGTCTATAGTTTGAAGAATAACAAAGTCAGTTGGTTCAGGGTTGGACCTTTAATGACCTCCGGACTTTTTCTCGTCCAAAGGGCAATTGAAAATTAAACCCGCATAGGTCACACGTACTATGACCACCGGCTGCACGACAGCACAATGTTGCCTGCTGCGACAGCATGTCTGTGATCTTTCCCTTTCCTATTCATCACAAGAAGTTCTGGTTAGTAGGCGTTTCAACATTCGTAATCCACTCGTTCAAGATGTCTTCGGCGGCACTTGACAGCGCGGGGCACAGGCGGGGTTGACACACCTTCATCTCCCCATTGACTTCCAAGAACGATGGACACCATATTTGCTAAACGCGGGGTGTGTTATCAATAAAAAAACAATTGCTGCGCTTCGATTGGCAATTGGCGAACGAAGGGTGGTGCTAGTGGCGGAGAATTAGAGAGGAAGAGAAGTAGGTCCGGCTTCGGCTGGCGGGGCAGGCAATCTGGGTGTTCGGTCAGTTCCGGTGTGTGTTTTTTGCAACAATGCTGGGGCAGACCTGTGTAAGAGATTGTGGAGAATTAGTTAGTGACTCACCGTGCACTTTTGTCTTGAATATTTTCCGATGCGACACGCTAGTCTTGCTGGAATTGACTTTTTCACAATACTGTAGAGTGACTCACTCCCATTGGTATTTTATTTTATTTTCTCGTAATTTCGAATCTGTAAATTACCTGATGTGGTTAGTTTCTCCGTTCCCGGGCTGCTCAATACCGGTCACCTAACTTGAATGTGTACAGTACAGACCCCATCTCTCCCTCTTTATCTAAGTCTACTACACGCTATGAGAGTTTCTGGCCAGGTGGTGGTAATTACCGAGACATCGAAGTCACAGATCTAGCATGACATGCAGTTGACTAGAACAGGAATGCAAGGAACCAGAACTATAATTCATGTAAATAGGTATCTAGGGTATTGTTCATCGAACTTAAACAAAAAACACCATGCCAACATGCCATGCAGAGTCCTCTAACCCAACGCCATTGAAGCCACTGTAGGTAGATATCCAAGTCTCATCATTAATCTTCATCATATAGTAGAGAAAGATACCACTTTCCCACCATTTCGAATCCACTCTCGGAGTCGTCCAAGATCAAGAATGCATTCCCGATGCATCTCACATGCAACCTCCCAATGCTTCCGCACCTGGACATCCTCCTCGATACCGCGCAGGTAAGCGCTGAAGCCTCCCTTGCCACTTCCAGGGATAAGGGTATCATCTACATCGAATGTGTCCGCCGTGCGGGTCTCACTCTTCTCGTCTGCTTCGTCGTCTTCATTGAGCTTGAGGCGACTTGAGTCTCCGACGGCGCTGATCCAATTGGATGAGAGACCTGTCTCGACGGCCTCTTGTCGGGCGTTGAAATGAGACATAATTTTGCGGTTGAAAATGTTCCAATCGTGCATGTAGGTACCCATTTGTGAGACGTAGTATTGCCATTTCTCAAGCGGGAGAACCATTGTTCCCGGGGAAAGGGCGACAGTTTGTGGTGCCCATGGTCGTTTCGGGGGATTGGGCAGTATGAGTTCGCGAGGCCGGATATCACGTTTGGTTGTAGTCTGTTGCTTTGCGCGAGACTCGAACGGTAATGTGGCGTGGACATCATCTAGATTCTCAATACCACCGCTATTAGTGCTGGTGAATGGTGCAGTGTTGCGAAGGTTATCAAGGTCAAACAGTGGAGTGCGTGTCTCTTTTTCTGACGCGCTGCCATCAGTCCTTGGTGGTTGGGCCTTTGCATTTGTAGCAGTGGCCGCTTGAGGGACATGGTTCAGATCCGGATAGCCTGCGTTCTTGGCTCCCCCGACAGGTGTCTTCTTTGCCGCGGATGGTGATTCCACATCGATATCCATAGCTTCCACATCTGGGGCCGCCCAAGACTTTCCATCAACCTCTTCAATATTGGGAACCTCACCAGGGACAGAGGTGCCATTGATCGTTTCCTTCGCCTCATCGGCTTCGGAAGCTACACTTGCAGCCTGCGGAGCACTCCGCACCTTGGTGCCGGCCCTGGACTGTTTCCTAGGGCTCCGGGGTGGAGTGTGTGCCGACTGTCGTTGCTTATCCGACTCCGGAACGTCCCAAGAAAGATTACGTAGCTGCTCAGACCATTGGTCGGCCGAAAACTTGGCCTGTGCAAATGGCGTGGGGGGCTTCTGCGCGGGTTGTTGGGACTCTTCTTCAGGCACACTACCAAATGCATTTAAGCCAGCGGACCCTGTCGAGGGCACTGAATCTGTAGAATCATACTGGGGCTTGGTACGGCCACGGAACTTTGAGTTGGGAGACTTGCGCGCGGCATTCAGCTTCGAAGCTGAAGCGCCAAGGAAATCGAAGCCTTCAATGTGATCTCTCCAGTCTTCAGCAGAAAATTTCTTGTGAAGACTGTTCACATCACTGGTGCTCCGACGTCCAAAGGCTGCAGACGGAGGATTATACGTATTCTGTGCCGAGTCGGTCCTATTTGTGAATGAGTCGGGGATACACTTAAATCAGAAACGAAACCAGCGGCGCACGTACCGAGCAGTGGAGCCTGTGGACTGAGAAGGCTGTTGGGCACGATTGGAGCCTCGAGTGAACGCGGCGCTATCTGAATTATGTCCTTTATTGTCGTCGCTGTCAGCCGTAAGATCTCCAAATCCAGCGACCCTTCGAGGTCTCCGGGGTTCATTGGTTGGCGTGCGCTGGTCCTTATAGCGATGGCCGCCTGACCGGGTAGAAGGTTCCTCACCAGTTCCGGGGCTGGAGTCTGCCTGCCGATAAAAATCCGAGAATTTTTGATGGGGTGGAAGGCGACTCTTGGGGACGGCCTTGGGTTTTCCGTTGCGTTTGGACACTACTTCCTCCCATTCATCCTGCGACTCCAGCGATTCGCCACTTGAGCTGGTGGAAGGGGAAGGTGAGTAGCTGTCTCTCCGTCTGGGCTTTGGGCTGGCACTGTGGTGTCTTCCGTCTGCCTGGGGGTAAACCGGGCTGGGTGGGTTGGTGCGTGTGTTGGGTGATCGGAAGCTTCCTGAAGGTGGGCGCGTACTCGCAGGTTTTGCAAAAGGTGTACTGGAGAAGAAAGTCTTCTCCCCTCCTGTTGACGCATAACCTCTCCTGTTTCTTTCAAATTCTTCAGTAAATTGTGGAGGTTCAGGTGCGGGCGGAGGTTTCTTTGCGGTTGGTGGCGGTACAGAATCAAAATACATGCTGCTCGGCCGCTCACTTCGGTTGTGAGTATAAGCTGAAGTATTTCTTGCTGGAGGCTCATCTCCTCCACCGGCGGTTCCCGGTGCAAATCCTTGCTTCTTCCTACCTGAGTTAGGACTTGTGGTATTCTGCGCCTTGTGAGTTTCTTTGAAATATTCGTAGGCGGATTTTGGTCGCGGTGTCCCGAAGGGCGTGTTCTGCTGCCTTGACGCGCCAGCGGTTGTACTTCCAGCACTCGTACGTCCAGTCTGAGGATCAAAGCCTCGCCAAGATGCTCCTGCAGTAGAACCTCCTCTCATCCCCGAAAAGCCCTTGTACGCGTCGGCCCTCGTTTGCGCATCATCCTGGCCCCGAGTCCATTTTTGCGGGCCCGCACGAGCATGTGCAGAGTATCTCTGGGCACCGGCAGACGCATTCGGTGTTGTCGTGCTGGCATTGGGCCACGGATCGTAAGCCGGTCGTTGATTCTGGGCCCTTGAAGCCTTCGGAGGAGGGGCTGTGGGGGCTTGTGTGGTCTGGGATCGTCGCTGGGTATTCGTCCTCGGAGGACCGTATACCTTACCATATCCTGCACGCAATCGGTCTGTATCATATTTGAGTCGTTGTTGTGGATCACTAAGAATTTCGTGGGCGGCTTGAATAGATTGGAACTTTGCGATAAACTCTTGCTCCCTTCCTGGATTCCTGTCGGGATGGTACTTCAGTGCTGTAAACCTTGGGTCAGTGTCATATTCTTTCTTTATAACATTTCCTCAGCTTCCAAAATTACCTAGCTTCCGGAACTGCTTCTTAATATCTTCAGACTCCGCGCTGGGAGCTAGACCCAAGTCCGCATAGTAATCCCTCCGTACGTCTGCCTTCACCATGTTGATCTCGTTGTTGCGAGTAAATGGGCTGAGCAGAACCAAAGGTACATAATCGGGGTTTCGTTTAACACTCGGAGGATCCCATGCATGACCAGTCTAGGGCGTTGTTTCAAGTGTGCTGGTACAGCTTATGGAATATACCGGTGATGACGGAAAGTTGTCGTTGAGACAGAACGAATGCCGAAAGGGAGATTGAAGGCTTCGCAGGTACAACGTTTATGAGAGGCTAGGCAGTGACCTGAAAGAACGAAGGTGGTTGTCGGCGGAGTCGGTTGCCTGCAGGATCCGCTACGATAGGGCTGATCAGATCTTGATCTGGCTGAGACAAGTAGGGGTGGTAAATTCGCGGTCGTGGCCAACAGGCACAACAGTGTTCCTCGATCGTAGGATATGGAGGCTGTGAGGTGAGACCGAAGAAAGGGACAGTTGAATCCGAGGGGGCTGAGGGACCCTTGAAATCCAGTGGGCACCTGATGAGGCAGTTAAGGTCAGGCAGTTAAGGTCCAAGCGTCAGATCGCGCCGAGTGGGTGAAGCAGCCAATGCGAACCAAGCCCGTCGGTGCACTGCCGTCAGCAAATGGGGCTGCGTTGAGCTGAGTTGGCGCTGGGGAAGAAAAAAAAAAGCGGGCTTGTGTTTGTTTTTGCCGCGGGATGTTTTGTTGCTGCCCAAGGCATTCGATCTAGGCCACCGACATACTATACCTATACTTCCAGTACAGTGAACCACCACTTTTCACCAGGTGGAAGACTTGAATTAACAATAGGTATATCCGAGTCAGTTATGTAGATTCAAGTATATGGTATATGGAAAAATAATATATAATGTATAATATATGGTATCCCAAACTCAAACACGCAGCAAAACGGCCGAATTGTCAACGCACCCTTGTTCCCGCAAACCAATCCTTGTTCCCATTACCTTGTGACTTTCCAATTCCCAAATAAGAGTAGCTATTGGTGGATGAGGTAGGGGAGGAGGTTAACAGAGTGAATCAGTCAAAAGGGAATGTTCACCCAATGAGTGAAGAGAGGGAAATATAGATCGAGAAGTGAAAAACACCAAGAAAACTCAGCCGAGGTATAGAAGGGAAGGAAAAGAGCTAGAGTCAACCCTCAAACATCACCGCCAGATGCGCCGGGCCCAGAGCCACCAAAGAAATAACCCTCCAAAAGATCATAGTTCGGATTCTCGCTCCAATCATGCTGGAAATCCATTGCCATGCCAAAACCGAGGTCAATACCCACGTTCTGGCCGAGATTAGGCCCAAGTGGAGGCACATTAGCCATATTATAATCGCCATTGGGATCCGCCTCATGAGCTTGGCTATCTGGATCTCCAGATCTAAAGTCTAAGAAATCAAGACTGATGCCGGTTTGACCTTCTTGATCTGCGGACGAAACAGCATGAGATCCATTTGCAGTATTTGGTGCCACACTGCCAGGGGAACCACTTGGTTGTGGAGAGGTGGGGTAGTAGAATTGCTGAGGGGGTTGTGGAGATCCGGGGTTCTCATACTTGAGATAGTACTCCATGGATGGGGTGCGCTGCACAAACGGTCGGGAGGGACCCTCGGCGGCTAGTCCGGGCATCATTGATTCCCCATGTTCCGAACGGATAGGGTAGGGGTGACCTGCCAGATTGTCTGCACGCGAGCGATCGGAGAGAGGTGTGTTGTCGTTGAAAAGATCGGCCAGGTTCATGTCGAATTTTGGCACGGGTCGCGCTGAGCGGGTTTGGGGTGGTCGGCGGGCTTGGTTTTGATTTAGTCGTCTGGGATCAAATACTTGGCGCCGGCCCTGGTGAAGAGATCCAGGAGCATGTGAGGCTGTGTGTACGCGGGTCATATCAACCTGGGAGCCGAATCCGGTGGTGGACAAGCACATCTGAACGGTGGCTTTGCTCATACGCTCGAATGCATCACGACAAGCTTCCGCTGGGGGACACTTGTGCATCAGATCACCGAGGACGGATGTCGCGGCGAGGACAGTGAAGTCTACCTCATCGAGAGACTAGAAGCAAGACCTGTTAGCATCTAGCATCAAACATTACGTGGGGGCTTGAAGAGCGACATACCAGTCGGCTGCGAACCAGCGGCGAATACCATATAGCATATAAGAAGGAGATTCCTGGATTAAATTAATTATGCACCGAATTGGAATCAAACAAGTAACACATACCAGCCATGAAAATGTGATGAGTAGCCAGATAGGTGTAATTCACAAGCCTCACTCGGTGCAACTGTCGATATATGCGAATGACCTTCTGGCCTGCCTCGGCTACATTCAGATAAACGTGATCCTCTTCATCGCCATCATCTGGATTCGAGAAAGACGGGCTAGACACATCATCAGCTGGGGTCAGTTCCCCAGCTAACTCGGCAGGCACGGTCAAGCTCTGCTGGTATAACAAGATGATAGCTTGCCAGTAGTTCAGCTCCAGAAGTTCAATAGAAAATCGAACACCCGTATCAGGACGTGTCGGGGCACTCTCATGCCATTCGACAAGACGGCGGTGCACATCATGGCGCCACGAGCGGAAAGAATCAAACCCTTGAAGGAATGGAGAGGTCAGTTCAGCATGAGGGAGAATGATCGCGCTATCTGTTGCACGCCTTCGAACAGCACGCGCTTGCTGGTATTGTAGAACGTCGTGGATCTCGGATTGAAGGAGGCGGAGTTTGAAGTAGTGGAATGCGACGTGCTTATATGTTGGAGCACCGTCGGGGGGAGTCAAAAGACCAGACTTGGTGATGTATTGGTCGTCCATCATGGACGGAAATTCCGTGCTAATGGCCTGGTCGCTGATACCGAATGGCCGTCCGACACATGTTGCTACCAGACGGTCGAAACTGTAAACACACCACCATAGACGGCGTCGCAAATCGCGTACCCATTCTCGTCGTCCCCGTTCACGAGCGTCAATGCGTGATTGGATCTGGTTCCCATCTTTTGTGGTCTCGAGACCTACGCCGTCCTCGTAGTGTAGACCTAGGTCAACTGCTAAGCGCATCGCGACACCGACGATGTACCAGAGACCCGGTGCAACTGGGCGCAATAGCGCAAAGCTAGCCAGCAGAAGAACTGCTTGTAGCTCCTCTAGTCCGCCAAAGCCCTCGCTTGACGATGACCCTAGGAACGATTCCAAGTGTACAATGGCAGACGCATGATATTCTTCGGGTTGATACTGATGGCTCGAAAGTCTCGGTCTTTTAGTCGTGGAGGATGCTCGATCCCGACCCGCACTATTTTCTTCTTCTGAGTTTTGCGGCTTGTCTTCGAAGATAATTCCAGCACCAATGGCAAACACAATATTGAGGATATAAAGAGCTCGTGGAGACCGATTCTTCTCTTCAAGTTGGTATGTGCGATCCAAAAGCTCCATAAAGTCTCCACGATGCATGATTGGCATTTGCGGGTTGGCATGCTCAAAGTACAAATCGACCAGTCGTTCTGCAAGCTCACGGTCCGGAAAAGCCGCCCGCTTCATCATCGGACGCGTTTGCAATCCAAAGAACGAATCCCGCATCGTGCCGGCCCCAGGACCAGCCGCGGCCGTTTGAGGTAGTCGCTCGCTGGTGCGAATTGGAGCCCGCTCGGGCATGTTCCCAGGGAGCGAGCTTCGCACTGCAGCAAAGACAACTCTAGCGAAAGAGATTCCAGAGGTTGAACCAAGATACCGTGGATCGGACGTTCCTTGCACGGATACCATGCCAATATTCGATACCAAATTATGTATCCTCCAGTTCTCTTGATTTGCAGTGTCTTGGTCTCTATCTGCAAGATCTCCCTCTACTCTCTGCTCGGACCGATCGCTCTCTTCCTTGGCCCTTGTATTCTTCCAATGTGCCTTATCCGCGCTGTCGCCCGGTTGTCCATTATGGGCGGAAGTGGATTGCGGCGCATCGCCCTCATTCTCGGTTTTGACTGCTTCGTCTTCGTCGAAGGCGACAGCCTTCTTGAAATTGATATTATGATCTAGCAGTTGCTTTTCTAGATAGGCGACCCGGGTCTCAAGAAAATATACGTAGCTGCGCGGGATCTCGCGCTTAGTGATGGGGTCGTATCCGACGCAGCGGACGCCGGCTTTTTCGCAGGACTGACACCTCGGCAGGCGCTGGTCGCAGCGATTCTTTCGTAGACGACATCGATTACAGGCGGAGACGTTGCGGAAGGATGAGGACGAGGACGAAGCGACGGTAGTTGTCGAATGCGCAGGTGATGTGGACGGAACGGCTGTGGTTGGGGCGGAGGGGTTTTGAGCGTCACGCGAGGAATTCGAAGCGGGGTCGCGTTGGGTGGGCGGTGTTTCAGAAGGATGAGGTCTCTTCTTCCCCGAAGAGACCGGGGATGGCGGGGAAGGGGCGTTAGGCATTGTTAGAAACGAATGGCGAGAGCCGCAGACCTGCGATCATCTCTTGATGGTGGAGTTCTGCGGAGATAGCGGTCGGGAACAGCGGTTTGAGTCCCCGGACCGGATCAACATTCATGATAGATCGGGGGTGATTCGGGGGCACTTGTCGGCTTCGGACAGAGAGAGGTTTGTGATCCAGAACACAGGGAAAGAGGCTCGCGCTACAGGGATGGAAACAAGCTGGTTACCAGTTTGGACTCTCCGCGGCGCAAGTTCATGCGACGGAGATAGATTAACCTCCGAATGATTGGATGGGGTGAAATAAGCGGTAGAAGGATTGGAAATCACGATCGCTAGTTACAGTTGCCCCAGATCGAGATCGTCACGGAAGCCACAAAGCATGAGCAGGAATTATGGAGGAGAAAGAGCGTAGGATTACACGTTGATAGGGTTGTGGTGGAGTTCGGGTAGAAGAAATTAGGTTACCTTTTCCATTGAGTTGCCCTCGGGAATGGAAACCAAACGACCTCGCTTCTCGCAAGAGTCGTGGTTAAGAGATATCTTGATAGAAATGGGAAGGTCACAGCGACCCTATCGTCAGCCCATCAAGATCTGATCTCCACACGGCAATTGGCCACGCGCGAATACCGCCAGAACATCTGTGCAGGTCGGCGGAGACATCTGCCAAGTGGAGTCCGGGATACGTGAGCTATCATTGGTGGACGCGAGATTTGACAGCAAAAGATGGAGACTGGGGGAGATGAGGAAGGTCCCAAAGTTGGGGGAATGTAAAGTCTTTTATAAAGAACCAACCTGTGGGTATCATCTGATCCACCTGCATTGAACACCTGCAGGGTTCATACTACGCATGTAGTGGATCTTCTTGGCTTACACGGAAGAGAAATTACTTTGCGATTTAGTCCTCGGCAATGTGACAAGTGGAGACCGGAAACACGCAAGGTAGTAGCAGGTCCATGACGTTCATCGATTGATGTCTGTAACCGAGTTCTATTGCAGAGGATTGATCCTCGACATGAAGAAATGATAAATGTAAAGACAAATCGCAAATCATAGAAAGCTCCCCCAGATGCATGAGTATCATCGTGATATAGCCCACCGGTAAAATGCCCCCAAAGAATAAGGAAAAGACAAGGCAGAAAATGAGAATGAGAAGGAAAATCAGAAAAGGATCAGAAGTGACCCAAGTTACACGCTTTTTTTCATCTTGTGCAATGCATCCACTCTATATTGCGCCGGTATCCCAAGGTCTCAAGCGAAAGTAGAAAATGCAAAACGTCATGAGGGATGGGTCAGGTATCGTGGCTAAGATCAAAAGAAGAATCAAAAAATAAGGACCCCGAGCGGAGAACTACCGTAAAGAGTTGTTGTCCTTTCCAGAAGGACATGAGAATTGAAAAGAGGAACGGTTGGCAAAATAAAGCTCAACCCACTTATGAGCGAGGGGTGGGAGTCGTTTCTGATTCCGGATGAGACAAGTCAATGGCATTCAGGTCAAGGTTGGAGATGTCGTATTCCTGGTCAATGCTGGAACGCAGGGACAGCAGTCGCTGTTCCTCCTCCTCGATGGAGCACTCAGACATCGCCTCATGCTTCAACTCCGCCTCACTGACTTCAGGCTCCCGAGTTTTGAAGCGCTCAGGCTCATCTGACTCTTCCATCCAGAAGCTCTGAATGGCCCCGATCAGACAGACCAGTCCGCAGGCCCACCAGGCCAGTACTGAGTATCCACTCTCAAGACCCTTGGAGTGAAGCAGACCAGTGAGTGTTGGACCAAAAGCTCGGCTCAGGCTTGCGGTAGAAGCCGCCGCGCCGTTGATGGTACCCAAAACCTTCGAGGAGGGAGCGGCATTGGCCAGCAGAATGGCGGTGGCGGGAAAAGCGATGACATGCAGAGTAATCTTGCTGATGAGAGCGACGTAGACGGCTGGCATCTGGAGTTTAGCCGGGAGAAGGATGAGGTAGGGCACAGTCAGATAGATCGCTGGCCATGCCAGCAAGACAAAGCGAAAAGTACGCAGGGTGCCAAATTGTTTGACGACGAATGGGAAGAGCCAGAGCTGGGCGATCATCGAATAGACACCCTGGACAGCTAGCATGAAGCCAATTGTCTTAGTTGGCAGGCCCAAGCCACCTGTGAATTGAAGCGGCAAAGCGACCCGGTCGTCCGATTTGGGTGTACTGAGAAAGACAGGCATCAACTGATCAAATGACACACTGTGGCTGCAGGGGAGAAATAGAAGGGTCAGCATTGCACAATTTCAAACAAAGGCAAAACCTCGGTAAATCCAAGTATGTGGCGCAGGGTGCCAACTCACTATGCCAGAATGCCGTAAGCGATGATGGTGAGGATGACTTGTCGGCTGAACACTTTGAGTGCGGGGGTCTTCTGTCCCTCCAGGTCGCATTCCGTTGATCGGACGTCACTCACGGGGCGAAGACAAGGCGATGATTCGGCACTTTCATACTCAGGCGGTACATCACCATAAACGAAGTACTTTGTTTCTTCAACGTCGGAATCCTCAGGAAGCTGCACCCGTGAACGCCAGCATTGGCTGATGAGCCAGTGGCCCAACTCACGGCCGAAGTCCCGGCGGTGCTTTATCTCCGGGTGTGTCTCCTCCAAAAACAAGAAACCGATAATGATGCCGCAAATCAGCACGACGATACAGACCAGGTTGGGCAGCAGGAACGGGAAGCGGTCGAAGAGCGTGTTACGCTGAAACAGGCCCGGGTAGTTGTCGCAAGGTTGGGCCAAAGCACCGCCCATAGCCGGGCCAATGATTGATCCCAGACACCACATGAAGGGCATGATAGAATATGCCCGCGGCTGGTGCTCTTTGACCGTCACAATCTCTGCGACGGTGGTTTGGAGGACACCGATATTACCATTCAACAAGCCGCCCAGGGCGCGCGCGATCATCGCTGTCGCTAGGTTGGGCGCAAATCCAAATGCCACCATGCTCATTGCTGTGCCAATCAACCCCATGATGAGCACGGGCTTGCGGCCGATGCGATCACTCATACGGCCCCAGAACATGCCTGCTGAGAATTCCGCGAAAGTGAAGGCCGATGTGATCATGCCGGCGTAAAGCGCGATCTTTTGGTCATTCTCGGTCACATGGAATGATTCCACCATGTGGTACACGTACGGGAAAATCGACATGAACGCAATTGGTTCACAAATACGAACAAGTGCTGGAAAGACATGACGGTTAGTTCCTATTTTCGGAACCTTTTCGAAGGTTTGATTTTGGTGTTCTCCATGTATAGATTTGTATCTATATGGATTCTGACAAACCACATAGTTCGCGCGCAGCAAAAGTACCACTTACCTAGAACAAACAATTGCCGAGCTGGAAATGCAGACCAATCCTCACCGCTGCCATTGCGTTGGCGCCGGCCTTGTAGACAAGCTGGTCGTCGGAACATTGTGTCGGTGATGTAAATGTGTGATAGAGAAAAAAAGGTTCGAATCCCTTTGAAGGAGGATCAAATATCAAACCGTAGGGACAAACAAAAAGGCCCCGCTTCCAGATAATCGAGTAGGAAGCAATCCGAGAAATGGAGGGGAAAAAAGTACCAGACGGTGCTTTTGATTCCCCCTTTTAGTTACCCCAGGTTAATGCGTCAGAGTTCGAAAGGGAGAGAATGCAATTGGCGTGTGCAGCTGATTTGTTCGGAGCAAGGAGCGGTGTCGTTGTTTTAGGGCTTCAGCATTGCTACCCCCTTGGGAAATGAAATCGTAAACTCCGATAAGGCGAGATGGAAGATCTTCAAGATCCTTGAGACACCTGCAAGGAAGTTTTGACACAATATCGAGTGGGAACAAAGAGAAGCGGCGGCGGAGGATTTTTATTCAAATAATGGCGGGTCCAAGGATGCTTTGATCAGGTAATATTTTTTTTCTTATGTTGTTCCTTGGTTGGACGAGATTGAAATCGTATAACGAGACTTGGTTCACAAAACAACTTTTAGAAAATTGGAACTTTGGGATCTTGGAAAGATCGACGACGAAGTTGGAGGTTGGAGAGAGGAGGAGAGTATCAAGAATGGGGAAGGGATCTATGAGGAATCTCGAAACCGGTTAAGTTTCAGATGGGGAGGGAGCAGTAATTGCGATGAACAGAAGAAAGGGACATTCCATGGAGGGGAAAGGGGATATTATATTATAATCGCCACGGGTGTCGACAGTGGATAGCTCCATCTATAGAAGATATGATCAGGCGCCAAAACTAAAAAAAACGTCAACCGTTCAACATCGGGAATTTCGGTTACAGCTGTGCAGATGCAAACATGTTCCAATAAAGGGAAAACCCCCCTCAAAAAAAAATCTAAATTCTGAATGTTAAAATCCAAATTTGAAAATCAATTTTCGATTTTTCAAAGATTAAATCCATCGGTGTGGGTCGTTTATTATTCCATCCCATTTTACCTGTGTAATTCACAAGGGCGGATCGTGACCCTCCGACTGGGGGATTTAGCCAGTAATATGTGATCTGTTCCGTATGGACCGAAGATGATTATTTTAAATTCAATTTAAAAACGACATGAGAGCCCAAAAGGCTAAAAAGGGGAAGGGAGCGGAAAGGCGGAAGAGACACCTTAACGGAGGCAAGGGAAGGGAGAGGGAAAAGGAATAATTCAAAAAAAAAACATCCAAAAAAGAAGAAGTGGAGTCAATAACCGTCATCGTCATCCATTTTGCCCTTCAACCTTCTTCCGGCCAATGGTGAAGCTTCCGGCAAAGGCATTTGGGAGGATTGTCATAGATTCCCATAGGTCTCATAGCTGTTGACACTAAGGAAAACAAGGAAATCAAAAAGGGCGGTAACAAATCAAGTCAAAATTACAGATACCGTATCCCGTATGGCCCTGACCCCGGGGAACAGCAGGCGATTCCTTAGTGTCGCCTGAAAGGGCGCTAAGAAGATTCTCCAGTCAAGCAAGGATGATCGGCTTACCAGATTTTTTTCTTTAACTCCCGGAAATGTGGTTTTAGTGCGAATTAGTGAGATGATAGATCTCACTTTCTGTTGCCGGCCTGCGCCTCCCCGAGACCCGGTTGAACTCTGTACAGATCGAATACATAAACATTTAAACAAATCAATAGTGAGAAAAAAATAAAGATAAAAACAAAAATTAAAAATTAAAAAAACAAGAGAAACAAGGATTCCCTCTCATGCCATATTTTAAACTACGTCGTACAAAACATAGTCATTGAGATTCGTGATGTCAACTTTTGCATGACAGCGTAAGGCGAAAAAAGATTAAAAATTTAAATTAAAACCAAATCAAAAAGATCCCCCGATCCACCAGTGTCGCGGAATTATGAGCAAAAGTACCCAGCCGCTTTCCCACATACTTGGGACAAGCCATAGCTGGAAAAGACGGGAGATGAGCTGAACTCTGATTCTCGGGACCAAAGGATCGCCTTCCCCGACGTTCTTGCTCCATAGTGATTTCTTTGTCATTGCGGAATGGAGGGTTGGTGGATCCGAACCGAGCTGCTCTTTGTTCTTTTCCCTGCATTGCGAAGCATAAACAATCAATCACAAACAATGGGCAAATTCGTGTCTCGCATTGATTCGATCGTGAAGTCAATCTGAATGATAACATAAGCTGTAAGAGAATCTACTGCCGGTCGCCATTATTAATAGTTAATATGACTTTGAAATCTTCGAAACAGGAAATCCTTAGAGATGCGGTGTACTCTGCCAATTCAACCAATGGTAGTAGATTGACTCCAGGTTTGTTTCCTCTGACGTGCCGTTTGCTCGGTATCTGACACCCGTTATGTCTATCATCCAGACTATTGGTATAAAGTAGGCGCAGAGTGTTTTATCCGCGGCTCTAGGTCGGCTAGCGTGTCTGATGTTTCCGGTGTGCCTAGGTTTCGACTAATCAGATCCTATTCCGGAAGACTTCCAGAGTCATCAGGATCAATGTGCCTGAAATTTGGGGAATGTGCAACACTAAAAAGGGGGGAACTATTGATTTTGGTTCCTTGTTCATCATAGTGGACCGTCAACGGGGCGATCGTCCTGTCAAGTAATTCGAATACCAGTATTGATGATTTTTGGTCTTCGAGAACAAACAATCAGCTGAGCTTGTTCATCGAATTCACCGACACTCTGGCTTGGGACCCGCTTTGGGGCGATCGCCACAAAAGGGATTCTTAATCGAAATTCTCCGTTACTCCGCAATCACGAATTGTATCTTGTGGCAATATATGATACCAGTTCCACTAAGGATAGTGTTCCACGTTATCCCTTTGTTCCGGTTGTGTGTCATGTTAGGCCGCTACTAAAGGCTACAGATATTCAGATTTGATGTTCCTGCGAGCCTATCCAAAAGTCGGTAAAGTGCCGACCCAGCAGAAGGGGCCAACGGAGCGGGGACCCAAGGGGCTGGAAAACTTTCTTCTTAGTGGGACCATTATTGTATCACTTTGTAATAGGTACAATACCTAGTGTTTCCCATGTACGACAGAAAGTGGACATGCAGTTCCTAGCCCCGCGAGCCCAAAGGCGGGGCATCCAGAAAGCCGGTGAGAGACCCAGAAAAGGAAAGGAAGATATATGGAGAGAGGGGAAATAATTATGGGTCTCCACGACGTCATCGTACTTGGGTAAACAACTATGAAACTAGGGAGCCTCTTCAAGAAAGCGGTGGAATGACTATGAAGAAGATCCCGATTCACCGTGTTTAAGATCTTGAAGTTGAATGGCTGAATCTACAAGTCGAAGGATCGACCACGAGTCATACAGCTTGCAGCAGAGGCCCAAGTCCTTTGAAGCAAACAAGAATGATATCTCCGGGAGGAAATCCATGCAATTAGACTCGAGGGGCGACGAGGACACCAATCAAACAAAGAAAGGTGCTTAGCTGTACATGTACAGGGCTTGTCGGGCAGGAAGCGTTTACATTTTGACAAATCCTCTGCACGAAATGCATAGACATGCGGGGGGGTTATTCTCGGCTTGAAGGTTTCATTGACAGCATGGGGGAAAATGTAGCGGTGACGAGAGTGCCATTCGTCAAAGCATCATCACGCGACAAGTGGCTCCATATCGTGTCTGCCTCGATTACCATTCGGACTGTTCGGATCAAGGTAAGATGGCGCAACGGGCGGTTGCGGACTGAATTTTTTGGGCTTTTATTTTATTCTACTATCCATTTGCTTTTTCTTTTTTTTTCAAGCCGTTTCATTTTGTGATCTGTGCTCTTTGATGTTTTTCAGGCTGAAAAAAACAAATAATACAACGTTCTCGGATCCCAACTCCGGTCGATCGAAGCAATGAGCTTGATTTCCTTAAGTCCTGCAGCAGAGTAATCCCTGAGCGGGGCCAGGAAGACCCTAGTCAAAACCTCCGATCAACTTCCCGAGGGACGCAAGCCGACGGCGGTGAAGTGCTTGGCTGCAGCTTAATGCTTTGTGTATACATCGCGCCTATGGCATTGACGACACGTTCACCTCAGCGCTTGCTCCCCGAGGCTGTCCATTCCTCCTAAGCCTATGAGATTAGGTCACGGCTGCCCGCTCATTTGCGTCTGCACCGCCGGTAGCCGGGGGGAAATTTCTACGAACATTCTGGCCGATCATTTCGAATCGAACTGGAAATGCAGCTGTAGCCAAGATTGATATTTTGACCTCAGCGATTCATTGTTGCCCAAGCAGGAGTCACAAAAGACGGTGAGTACAGGTCATCTACACCGCGCAGGCAACGTCGACGCAAAAAACAATCCTGAGTGATTCTTGAAGACGTGTCCTCGTCATGTCTCCCTTCAATGTCTTGAAAGTATACGAGCCATCCGACCCTCCCCCTTGTTGAAATTCACTCTAAGAAGAAGATGTACGCTTGTGGCATTTGTCAGATTGGGTATGCTCCTAGCATCATCATCATCGTGCTCCCGAAAATCATCCCCGATCATCTACATTCTTCATGATGTAGGAGTACCCTTCATTCCAATGTTCATCTTGATTACCTCATATTGCCCTCGTTTCTATGTACGTTGGCTCTTCTCCAAGGTTTTGAGTCTGCGAGCAAGGGGGGCCAAGCACACGCTTACCCGCAACAGCCACAGGAAATATTTGAACAGCCACGATCGCGATGATCACGGAAACCTTTTACGAGGCTTACGAATGGACCGGGTTTTGCCAATGGCGCCTAGATCAGTTTCGATCTTAAAGATCGGGGCTTGGGATCGACGCTCAGCGCAGATGTCGTGCCAGGTTGTCGGGTTTCTGACAGCTATGATACTGGGGGCCGGAACCCGGTCCACAGAATTCGTGTAAGCAAAAGCGGCATCGCCTTCCATGAGAATGTAAGGCACATATCAGTTTTTTCTTTTTGGGAATTTCATTCAGAGAATACTGCGCTCAGGCTTTTTTTTTTTTTGGGCCCCCATACCACCAAGCGAAAGATAAAAACAAAGTTGGAAAAAAACTCAATTGTGATGTATCAACTTCCCCAAGAGACCGAGAGATTTTCATTTTTCTTTTTGTTTTTTTCAGTTTTTTCTTTTCTAATTCACATTCCAACACGACGTTGGGACAGTGCAGGAAAGGAGTTTGCAGTGGGAAATCACAATCCAAGAAGGTTACCTACAGACTTCATATCCCTAAGAAAAAGTGAGATACTGAAACTATGAGGTAATGTAGATCATGACACCGACTCCTTGGTTTTCAGGCGATCGAGATCCCCGATACGGGATGCAGCCCAAACGCCAAGTTGACTATTGGTGTAGTCTAGACTTTCCATCACGACAATGCCGCCATTTGCGATGTGTTCATTACACGTAACTTCCCGTGCTTCCCGATCGATCGCGAAGGTCGAACTTTATTGCGCAAAGTTCTGTGCCATGCCCAAGCCTATTCAGCCGAGAGAGGATCTAGGTATCTCTTTCAAATACGGGTTACACTGCGGGGGCGAGCGAGATCCAGATTGCTTTTTCCTAAGCTTAGCTGGTCTCGACCCCATGGTGGATCAATTGACAGGTTGAGTACCGAGTATCACTTCAAATACCGATCTAGACTCTAGAGGTTGAGGGGCCCAGGACTTACAGTAGTGCTGACAGGTACTTTGCAGTGACCAAAGTACTATCATTACTTGGTGGTACAAAACCTTCTAGTTCACCGATACGAAGTGGAAACGTCCAGTATTTTATTCTCACTTGAACTACACGACTTTCCATGGTTCTTTGAATTTCCATCCGATCACATTCTGACTTCCATCGCCGAGGCTGTTTCGATTGCGGGTTCTCAGCTATAAGCGATATGTTTTAGTGTACGGAGTACCACGCACCAAACAAAATTTCCTCCACTTGGTTCGGGAATTCGATATATACATCCGCGGACCAATCATGTATTCGGATCGCCTTCGACACTCCTTTGTCCAGTGGATGGGGCCCCAATTTTCTTTCTTTTGCCCCTCCGGAGCCGCCAGGGGAAAACGGGAAAAACCAAAGAAGCCATGGAACCAAGTCAATCTAAACATACTCCACAATGACCGAATGCTGTCCTCCGTACCCGTTACCGCTTTACCTTCGCCAACTCCGTTTCACCCGGTCTCTTTGTCACATCCCCCCGACCAACGGGAATCCCTCTACAAGTCCTCCGTTCCACCAGTGGCGACACAAGCCCCATCGGAATGCAGGATCCGGTGCCGCGGTGATGGGTAAGAAAACCCAGTCTGTCAATTGGTGGCGGAAGTCATTGCCCTTGCTATGATTATCGCACTATTGACCCCCGCTCTGGTCATGTGAGTGTCCTTTTGTTTGTACTTTCATTGAGATCCACACCCTTGCGCCTTGTGTTCGCCACTGGATTTACGGCCTTTATTTTTTTTTCCCCTTTGAAGATCTACCTTCCCCACCATGATACGTATACGGATACAGGTACACTGGACTTTGGGTTTCGATTTCCTTGGCTTTGCATCTCAGGGGTTCGCTCCCGGTGGATACCTCTGCCGCGCCGCCTGGCTTTCCTGTACTTTGTCCTTCCCGGGAGTTGACACGTACTTTGGACCTTCGTACTTTGTGCTTTGTGCTTATTTCCGACTCGGCCTTTCCGTGCGGGGCGTTGGCATTCTGGGTGAAATAGGCTCGTTGGATGCATCCAATTGCCCCTGCAGTGATTGTTGATCAGCTTTGTGCTACACGTACGATTTTTTTTTCTTTTTTGGCCCCCGGGGCCAAACAATTCAGCTTGGATGTATAACTCGAGTCTGATTGCTGGCCAGGGACAAGCTGCTTATGATCGATGACGAATGCACTAACTTGATTCGAAGAATCCCTGCACCGGAGGATTCGAAGCAGGGCTTTACAGTATCCTTAGCGATGTATCGTACAGTACTCCGTATAGTAGCCAGGCATACCAAATTTGGCACTATTCGATTAGTTCGGTGCTCCCGGTTCTTGTTCTTGGTTCTAGACACCATTGATATATTGGCTAATTGCAAACAAAGGGACACTCACTCGGTGCCCCCTTTTTTAAGATTTACTGCACTGTGTTTTTTGGTGCAGCGAATAGACTGAGGATGACCATTCTACATTCGCAGATGATCTGGGCTCGACCAAATGCATGTCATAGCCGCGGTCGGTTCGATTGACGTCTAATCTACAGCTTGTTATGCATATGGAATTGAAATTATTGGACCCCAGACTCGACAGAAGTACATGCTAAAAATCTACTGTAAGATGCATTCCCGTACTTTTGTCCT
Organism: Penicillium longicatenatum; assembly: GCF_028827895.1. Classification (NCBI taxonomy): domain Eukaryota; kingdom Fungi; phylum Ascomycota; class Eurotiomycetes; order Eurotiales; family Aspergillaceae; genus Penicillium; species Penicillium longicatenatum. The sequence goes on along the minus strand of NW_026643120.1, from coordinate 613,397 downwards.
GGGATAATTGCCCTGTGATCATCTCAGAGCCTAGATGTGACAGCTTATCCAAAGACCAGGATTTCATAACCAATCACTGCAGAAACTGGGAATTCCACGAGATGAGGTTGTTGCACTGTCTCTGCGACCTTGCTCAAATGAATTCCAAATCACCGCATTTCTTGATACATTGAATTCTCCTTACCCCAGTCCCTGCTGCATACCATACGATCGAGGTTCCGATTCCTGTATTCGTCACCGGATGCATGTCCCGTCAATCACCGATCTTGGTGTCTGTGCATTACCCGTCGCATTAGTCCCGAGCCTGACTTTGATGATCACCGATCCGGTCAAGTATGTATCTTGACCTGCGATTCATATCCTTGGTGGAAAAGACGCCGAACAACTTCAAGCAACGGGTACGTACATATACCCTCAGGGTACTTTGTATGTCCAAGCTTTCATTCCACCAGTCTCCCCCATTTCAATAGGTACACAAAATTCGCATACGCGCCGCACCTCAGCGGCTGCCGTTTAACCGACCATCCCAGCTCCATGACAGCTCCAAAATTGAGAACAAGCAGGGGTAATCCTGTTTTCAATGTGCTCAACTCCACCGACCGGGATCATGCCAAGGGGATGCTCGTTTTCGAGAAAGATATCGTAGTAAACAGGGATCTGAATGGTTGGGCCCGTCCCATCCTTGTAAGTGCGAGTGTAAGCCCACTCACTGGCACAAGGCTCGGGTCAATTAGCCACACCGACATGAATCAACCGGGGTCTAGCCCTACAGCCGAGCCCGCGCGAGAATCAAACAAAAGTACCCTCTCCAATCAGGAGCTGACAGACGTCGTTCAATTCGATTATTTTGACTTTCTGTGATGTGCCGGTCATAAAAAGTCTATTTCGCCGAACTATACTGTGATGACTGCCGGGTTAACCTTGCTGGCTTATACCCGAAACATTCACATCCACGTCCCCATGCACCAGGTGGATGTGGGACTGATTTTCTGTGAGCCTCAACTCATGTATCTGTAGAGATCCTGGTCAAGGCCGTTGAGGCACAAGTGGCAACGCGTCCGAGGGAGAGTACGCCCCCGACGTCAGGTTCAGGCTCGAAGCCGACCCGCCAAGCTAGTAGTATGATGTTTGCGCCAACAACGATCTGTGCATAAGCGTTTGATTTGGATTAGGGCGAAAGTAGAGTTCTTGGTGTTTTATTGGCTGATTGTGGGCTCGACAAGTCGATCCGTCAGCCACGTCGGCTTCGTGCATGGATTGGGTCGCTAACAAGGGACGGGACGGTGAGCCCATATTTGGCGTTGGCCTTGAGAGGGATTGTCTGATGAATATCAGGTGCCTAGGCAAAATGGATATTCCCGGGCTTGAGTTTTATTTGTCATTTGACGGCCAGCTGAGTGTGTTGTTTCTATGGCGAATAGTGTCTAGGCTTTTCAAGGTTGTCGTATTCAGTTGTTCCATGTCAGGATCTAAGGTTTGCCTAGGGTCCATTGGATACGTGAGTCACTCCCCATAGGCATATCTGAGGCCTTGTCAGTATCCTCAGAGAGTACCTCAACCTTGGAAGGACCTCAGTGTTTCTGAAGATGAAGTCCATGATGTAACTCATGGGCTTGAAAGCTTCCAGTGTGCTGGAGATAGGGTTTATCATCTACCTTTGCTTCTTTGACACCATCTAGAATTTGTACCAAGTGTTCGATACTGTAGTTCTTTTTTCCTCCTTGGTTTCTGCTCCGCCTATATTTACATCGTCGTCATTCCCATCGTCTTGCTCAACACGATTGCTGATAATATATATTGCTCGATGCCACATACTCCAGCTATGGCTGAAGGCTCGGAACGATTATAAAAATGATGAATCAGCGTTCGCACAACCTCACTCGTCTAAAAGCACTCTGAATGTCTCTCCCTTCTCACCTGAACACTGGGTCAATTCGAGGGCATACTTATAAGTTGCAATAGGTAGTGATAGAACTCCCACATAAGCTCTTATCGTTATCGTTATCGATAAGATAAATTATGAAGACAGCTTCAATTGTTTTACTCAACTTCGAACCACTTTCTTCCCCTCTTCCTCTGCGATCTTTCCCTTCGCATATATGCATGTTTCACAAACGTGAATTTTGATACACGTTCCCTGGAAAATATTTTCTCAACACCTGCATTGAAGGCAGGTTCAGCTGTTCACTGAGCTTAGAGTCACTCCGGGCTCCGTTGTCTACTCGAGTTTATATCACTTTCTTCCTCTTTCCATCTTACCTTCTTCCCTTCTTCCCCTCGCCCTCTCGCGTGCTACAAGATTGTGAATTCTGCTACGCGTCTGGTGAAATATCCCTTCGTTAGTGAGCTCCTCGTTCCTACTACGAAACTGCACCACTCTATGTCGCCATGAGTCTCGCCGATGCCGTGCAACAGACACTGTCCGCTCTGAGCAGTGACCCAGTCATCGAATACGGAGAGCCGATTCAAGAACTGCTTTTCAATAAGCCAAAAGATGCCATCACCATCGCTTATGAAGAACTGAATGTGTTCCCATTGCACAGGGTTCCTGAATGCTGGCATAGCCTTTACACCGACGCATCGATCGTGAAAGCATGCTATCTTATCATTCTCAACTGTGATCTCGCCCCACAGGATCCTCCTTCGGCAGAGAAAGCCCAAATAAACATAGAAAAACTCATCGAAGAGCTTAAAGGTTACAAACAATCTACAAAAATCAATCTCGAAGCTAGCTGGGTGAAAGAGGCCACCCATGCCCTTGACATGGCATTGATCATGACGGGTGGACGTGGTCGCGAGCAGTGGATCAAGAAGTTGTTTGCTGAGATCAAGCTGGCCGCAGACAAATGGGACGATGAGCTGGCTACATCGGAGGAACCTGGTAAACCAGAGGGTCCTCCCCAAAAGCGACAAAAGATCGTGCCGGACATGGCACCTCCCATGTTTCCCCCCACCTCAATTCCCGAACCCCGCTTGGATCATCCCATTCCCCGGGTATCAAATCCCACCATGGCGTACATGGAGAACCACATCGAAAAGCTCCGGACTCCACTTGTGATAACTGATAATGTCGACCACTGGCCTGCAATGAACACCCGGCCCTGGGCTTCGCGTGAGTACTGGTGGAATCGCACACTAAACGGCAGACGTCTGATTCCCGTGGAAGTCGGTAGGTCGTACACAGATGAAGAATGGGGCCAGAGAATCATGGAGATCCGAGAATTTACTACAAAGTATCTCTGGAATGACCACCAAGAGGACCAGTCATCTATTGAGCAAGAGTCTGGGGAGACAGGTTATATGGCACAACATGACCTTATGCGCCAGATTCCTGAGCTCCGCAATGACATTGCAGTTCCCGACTATTGCTACATTGACCCACCTCGTCCGGAGCCTGAAACCCCAGTGTATCTTGCGAAACGACGAAAGCAGACCGAGCTGAAGGCTCAGACCGCCGAGACACAGCAACTTGCCACCAACCCCGAGGAGGAGCAGCAATCACGAACACCGCCATCTATTGACGATGAGTCCGACCATAGCTCACAGACGACCATCCCTAGTGAGCCTATTATCAATACCTGGATAGGCCCCTCGTGGACCATCTCTCCCTTACACCATGATGCCTACCACAACATCCTAGTACAGGTCGTCGGTACTAAGTACGTCCGTCTCTACTCTCCGCATACCCCAGCTTCACAAATCCATCCCCGTGACTCTGAGTGGGTAACGTCAGCTCCGGAGAAGGGTGCGCCAGACCAGAAACCCAAGAAGAGACTCATTGACATGTCCAACACCTCCAAGGTCGACATCGCAGCCATGGAGCTTTCACCTGCCGAGGCTGAACACTGGGAGGAGCAATGGCCTGGTTTCCAGGACGCGGATTATGTTGAGACTGTCTTGCATGAGGGTGAGTGCTTATACATCCCGATCGGATGGTGGCACTACATCCGTGGATTGCGTGCCGGCGCTAGTGTTAGCTTCTGGTGGGAGTCAATTACTCCTTGAGAATACTTTTTCGAAGTTCAGAATAAAGAATCTAGATCCATCAAAGTTAAATTCCATCTAGTCTAATGTTTTAATCTAACTCCAACCGTCGACCAATTCACAAAGAGTCTCCTCCCCACCCACATTACCAGGGAAAACAACAAAAGGCACACCCCGATGCCGAGAGGTAGGCTCATCACACCTCCACAAAGGCACACCAGGAGCAGCTTGACCAACAATCAAAGCACGCTTAACATTCAAGCCCTTTGTCGCAGCATCAGAAGAGGTAATACCACCCTAAAAGATCTGTCAATGGACCATCCTCACAAGAGAACACCATAACCGAAGAGTGGGGAAGAAGCCATACCTTAGCAATAATATATCTAGGTCGTACTTCAATCCGCTGTAGAACACTGACAAGTGCCTCAGCAACAGCAGCTCCAATGCTCAACGACGAAAGCTCATCAATCCCCGTAATAAGCTTCCGACTAGTCATAACTAGCGTATCCATTCCGGCACTTAGATGCGCTTCCGCATCCTTCACGACACGCGATACGGTCTCCTCCGCCGTCTCAGGCGAAGCGATGAGCTCATCGACTTTGATTACGATAATTGCGAGTTTCCCCGTACCTCCACGGCGGTCTGTTAGCACTTTGAGTTGAGCGGTTGTCTTTGGAACATAGGAGCCCGCAAGAATAAGACCACCTGTTTGGCGTGGCGAGGGGAGTTTGAGCTCGGTCGCGGTGATGGGGGCTTTAGAGCGGATACCGAGTCTTGTTGAGACGAATGCTGCACCGGTACGGTAGAGGAAGTGTTTACCCTTTGATTCAGCTGGGATAAGTTAGTATTTGCCCATTCATTTCCTTTGCCACTTTCTTTTGTTTATTCCCGGGATGGAAAGACATACCGAGCAACAAACCCGCGACAAAGACGTGCATATCGGATTCCGCGGCTGCATTGACAATCACCACACCACCGGCCGGCGAAGCGAGCAATTTCTCACAAACGGCTTGAGGACCACCACGCCTAATCTCACCGATAGTCACCGAGTGCAATTGACCGTTTGAGAACCGCCCGGCCGCTTTTTCTTGCACGTAGTCGCGTAGATTGGAGCTCTTGTACCCGAATGTGGCATCTTTCGCAAATTGTGTTGAGCCCGCTGGAACAAGCTGATCTCCTTCTGCAACATAGTGTATATCATTGATAGTGTACCGGCCACCCTGAAAAAAGAATGGTGCTAGGACTAGTGCGTCTGCGGGTCCGAAGACGGACTGAGCGACGTCTGTTTCTAGCGGGAAATGGCCACGTAGTGTGCTGTCACCGCGGAGAACAATGTCGACCTTGTTGCCGGTGGATTGGGCGGCTGAGGAGACGTTTTTGCATATTGTTTGGATTAGAGCTTCGGCCTCTTTAGGTGGGAGAGCGCGAGAGTTTGTTAGGATGAAGAATCCTGCGGAATCGGATTGGAATTCTGCTGTTAGAGTTGGGATGTCCCAGACGGCGAGGACATTGATATCGTGGCAGGTTTGTGTGCCGGTTGGATCGTCATCTAGAACGACGAGCCGATTGATTGTCGCGGTTGCGAGGATCTGGGAGATTTGGTCTTGAGTGTCGGTGGGGTATTCTGCCGGGAGTTGGCTGAGCGTACTCTCGCGAGGTACAGATGGGTAATGTTGTGGCTGCGACATGATGTATTTGCCAAGATAGGGATAGAGATGGAAACTGTGACTTCGCTGTCTGGATTAGTCAATGTTGATCTATAGGACCGAGAAAGTCGGAGTTCGGTAGTGGCACAATTGGTGCGGGGATGCGGGGAGCTCTAGTCGGAGAGAAGGCCGATGCGAAGTAGATTTCATTGCTGGAGATCGATGGCTACCAAATACTAGATGACGATAATAAAACACACCTCCAAAACGCCATTGTCCGCAAAAAGACCTTAGAAATGCAAGAGAATGGATGTGAATGCAACAGCTCATTGATCATGTAGTCCCTTTCAAACCAGCTCATCCTCAAACCCAAGTCCTTCCCACCCATAACTCAAAAAGCGTGTAAATAGTGCAAGATGTCAGGTCGTAGACTGCGTGAAAATGAGTTTTAGTGTGAGGGAGCCTTTAGCCCACCACGCTCCGGAAGCTTAGTGCCTCCAAGAAACCGCCGAGATCGTCCTTCGCTACCTCGACCACACAGTGCTCGAAGCTGTCAATACGGACACGGGCATTGGTCTCCTGGACCACTTCCTGGAAGGCAATGCCGAATCGATTGCGCAACAGGTGCTTCTTGCCCCGAGGGTCTTCCTCATCTTCAGATTCAGATTCAGATTCGGATGACGATTCGGATTCCTCTTCTTCGGACTCCTCAGCTTCCTGGTCTTCTCTCTCGGCACGCTCAGCAGCGCGCTTGGCTCGGTTTTCTGCTCGCGCCTTGTCTTTCTTCTCCTTGGCCTCCTTTTTCTTGCGTCGCTCTTCTTGACGCTTCGACATGGCGGCAAAGTCGATCACGCCACCACCACCACCGGTGCCTACCACGACATACAGATCTCTGGCCTCATCAAGTCCAGCAAGCACGAGAGGAGTACCGGCAGCTCGCTTCCGTCCGATCTTGACCGAGTCGCCCTTTTCACGCTCTTGAACCCGAATGGCTTCCGCAATCCACAAGGCCAGTTTTGTCAACGCCCCGGGGTTGGTGAAAAGCTGCACATCGGGCCCGTCCTTGACAACGGCGATACGAAATGCTCGAAGATGTCGAATCTGGTGCTTGGAGAGCAATGATGTACCTGTGCGAAGGATCGCACGGTGAAGATGTTGAGCCAGGGGCAACGCCCCCATCAAAATGGTAGGCGCTTCAGATGTGAGCGACGTAGCGTCATATGCACTAAAGAAGCGAGGAATAATGCTGGCCGAATCTGACTCTTCGAGAGCCCCTGCGTTTTCGGAGTCGCCCGTTGAGCCTTGTAATCGAGGTAGACGTGATGCATCCCAGGAGGGCGAAGTCTCGTGTGGGCCTACTTCGAGCATAGCCCCGAGAATAACGCCGACGTCTGTGGCCGAAAGGCATGCTTTCCAACCCCAGCAACGAACAAAGCCCCAGCCTTCACGGGAGCTAGAGTTCCCAGATGGTTCTGGAGGAACTAAACCATCCAAACCATACATGGGTGCATACTTGAGCAACCGCCCCCGAAGTACTCGCTTCAGTTCCATGTCCATATGCGTATAGTATTGGTGACACTGGGTGAGACTGATGCCCATCTTGGCAAATAACTTGTGCAGTCGCTTGCGACCATTTTCAGTCCAGACATGGAGCCTTGGGGCCAAGTAAGGACTGTGAAGCATGCTCTCATATAGAGACCAATGACGAACAAGCAGGAAACGCGGCTCTGGGGATAGACGGATTGATGTGTCGGTGGGAGATCTAGCTGTAGTTGGAATGACTCCATGGATCTCGCCCCTAATATCTCGGTTTTGCTCCAAGGGGTCAGGGGGGTTGAGACGGTGGACTTCGTCTCGCAGGATCTGGCGAATATGTTCTCCACGCTGCCCGCCCCAGCCTGCAGAGCCTCCAGAGTCTGAGGTATTTGAAATGCCCACACCAGTCATGGTTCGACCACTGAGCTCTAAGCTGGAGACACCGATGATCGCAAGCCAGAGAAGGTCGTTGTCTTCACGACCAAGTTCTGATGCTAAAGAGTAGATCAAAGATGAAATTGGTTCGGAGTATGATGTACCTGAAGAGTAATAATTTTGCAATACCGCCTCATGTTTCTTCTTGAGTCGAATTAAGCGTCGCTTCAGAGATCGTGCTGATGGCTCTTTATGCTCCACAGGCGATGGGGAATCACTTGTAGGAGTAGCAGAACGTGACGAGTTGGACGAATTGATCCCATTTCTCCTTCCTCGACTAGGTGATGTGACAATGGAAGACCCCTGCGATATGTTAGTCCCTGATCTAATTCACTTATCATTTTTTGAAACAAGAGATCGACGTACCGAGTTGCTACGTTTCCGCTGTCGAGGAGGTCCGTCATCCTCATCTGAATCGTCCTCATCCTCGCGGCCGGACCAAGACTTGCGCTTCTTGGAGCCAGGCTGTGTTTCGTCATCATCCGCCTCACCAATGGATCCATCGTCGCTCTCGTCATCTTCGTCAACCTCAGGCATATCCAGAAGAGCGTAGTATGCTTCTCGTTCATTGCTGAGATCTCCCTCAATGTCGCCATCATCGAACACGACAATTCCACCATTCTTCGACGTGTAAGCAGGTGTGATACACCCATTGTCGACCCCGCGCCCGCGCCGTCGTGCATTTATATCGATCTCTGCCATCGCTGAACTCATACCACCTTGGCCTCCGAAAACATTGCCCAAGTTCCATGGCCGGCGCGCGTCGAAGACCCATATGTCGACTCCTCCCATATCCTCTGAATCGTCCTCCGGATTGTTCAATCCGAGGATATCTGCCAAATCTACCAATCCTCCTACACCAAGACACACAACCACACCTCCGGAGCCGCCATTGGTGGTCTGCATCGGCTGAACCAGGTCTCGTCCCACGCGCGCAAGGTCGCCATAGCCGCCCACCGGTTGAATCTTATGAGGGATAAAGTCGCGTTTTAATAATTCGGTAAGAATTCGGCAGGCACATAACGCGTCGGGTTCGAGTGCCACAAGGATCAGGACGGACGGAGATTGCGGATTTTGAGTTCGGAGGAGTTGAAGGTATAACTGGGAGATGAGCTGGCGCGGAAGATACATGGCCAGCTAAGGAGGAGGGTGGGAGATGAATGTGAGCATGAAGAACTAAGAATAGGGAGAGCCGAAGAGCAAATCAAGCACAGCACAGCAAAGTTGGGGGGATTATCATGAGGTTGATTGCGGTTGGATCTAGTTGCTCTGGAAGGGAAAGCGCGACGCGTCGGGCACGTGCCACTAGATTCCATCGGTCGCCGAGACAAAGTGGAATTATTCGTTTAATTACTTCCCCCTGCTTCATACTTCCAAATCATCTATTATTCTGGGTCTATTTACTGTATATCTGCACGGGAGAGATTACTGGACTGATTCCATAACAAAGTTCTGTTACTGCATCTCTTTGTAGAGTGCTAAGTAGAGTGCTAAAGTGGTTTCGCGTAAAATCTTTATAGACGCAACTATTGGACTGGATATGCTAAGTAATGGCTTTTCCCTGTTCTTGTATGCTCCACTCAAGTATTTCCATTATCAGGACTCGAACTGTCCCATATCATGCATTGCACAAGATCAATGCGCGCGCTATAGCCCTACTTAGTGACATTCATGCGCCCCGCTTACTTGCGGCCTTATTCCAAGCCAGCTCATTGGTGCTTCGAACCATCTTCTGCCGATTGTCTCATAGACAATAGCCATGCCTTTTCATCGCGTCTGACATATTATCAAAAGTTACTTGACCTTTGAGCAGTATTAAGAAACTCTGAAAATTGAATTTTTGTTCAATAGCCTTGATCTTTCCAAGCAGTTGCTCTGAAGAGCCGGGCTTCCATGGTGAATAGCGAGCTCCATTGTCAGTTCATGATCGAAGACTACAAAATTGGTTTGCAAGCCGAAATGTGTTGAATTCCATTTAATCGTAGCTTAGAGATAGAAACCTCGCTTAATATCACGCTGAACGCCGAGCTCCAATCACATGCTATATACAATAATCCTTGGCTGAAATTTGGCAATAAGTAGGTTGATGGCTTGAGCGAGTTAAACCACAGAGCGGCCAAGATATGAACTGGCAACCCAGACTGCAGAGCATACTCCCACCACGGATATACCAACCAGACGCTTGCCCCAGCTGCTATCGTCTGTCATTCGGGTGGGCCCAACAGTTGTCTTCCGAGGCAAATGGACAGAAAGCGAGCTGGCCTGAGGCTCTGTCGAGTTATTCAGAATAGCAGAATACTCCACATCACGCTTCTGCCACTTTTCAACCAGTCGCGCAATCTCAGCCAGGTCTTCCCTGAGGGAACCGGGCTCTGTTGCGTTGGCATTCTCAACCTCGACATTTTGGACATTACCAAAGAAATCAACCACAGTTCGAAGGCGACCTTCTTGTTCGCCGCCGGGGAACAGGTCCCACCGAACACCAGGTTGTGAATGAATCTTTGATTCGTCATAGGAGTCAAATAGATCCCCTAGATTCAACTTTGAATTCGCGCTGGTCACTTGGGTTTCGAGGAACTCAAGCACATAGTAGGTCCAACGATCGATTACCGCAACTCCCACATCATTGTCCGCATGATGCGAGTATGACGACTGATCTAGTTCGCTAGACCCAGTCGCGACGATATTGGGCGAGTAGAAGTGGGTGTACATTGTGTTCGCCTGACAAGTATCAATCATGAACAATAGCTCATGGTAGCGCTTCTTCTCCCACATCTGGCCAAATGCATCGGCCAAATCCCATGCACCGATCTCCTCCGCATCCTGGAATTTCAGGAACTGGTCTCCTCCGTGGCCAGTCATGTATACAAGCACATTGCTACCCGCATCGGACCCGAGTCTTTTACTGCGCGGTACATCTTCGTCAAGTCGATCGGTTAAGAGGCGAATAAAGTTCTCCACTGTGACCTCGTAGCCCCTGTAGTCCACCTCGATGTTGTCGCCGTATAGGTCAACGGCGCGGTCCGCATTACTGTATACAGTTCCTGGGAAGGCATTGCGGGGATTGCAAGCCATGTCATCGGGCAGCATAAGGATGATTTGTGAGTCGGGAATGCCGAGCCTTTTAACGGTTCGGTATAGGGAGAGGACATTGGCGAGGTGACGGTAGTTGAACCAAAATCGGGAGGTGGAAACCAGCACCGCCCAGTTAGATGTGTGCTCGGCGGTCGCTGCACAAGTGAGCAGAAGCAGCGATAGGAGCTGTAAGAAGCGGAAAAACAACGTCATTGTGGTGGTTCGGGTCGGAGCTAGATCATAGTCTGGAAAGGAGAGAGGATGCCAGATGCGCTAACTGGATGCAAAGACGAGGTGTGGGCGGAGATGGTAAGACAAAAGTCGCTAATGATTAATCGCCCTGATTATATGAAGGCCATCACCGGGACTTGTAGCGCCAGAGGAAATGTTGGCAAATGGGAAGCGAGGAGGCTAGATCTTAAGATGCTCAGATGGAAGCCGAATGATGACAAACGACGGATTGGGGAAAGTGACACCTTGATATTCAGGCATCAAGGATGATAACCACACCACAAACAAACAAGGCTTAGCGTTGGCTTTGTGAACTAGTTTCGGGTTTAATCAACCAAGCAACGCAGTGTTTGGAGCAAATGATTACTCTCACATACATTTCAAGTGTGGGATTGCTGCAAAAACTAACAATAAACATGACGCACTTGTTCATGTTGAAGTATAGATTAGTCACGGAGACACCGCCCGCTTCGGCACCGGCATAATCACCAGGCGGATCAGATCACCGAACAGCAATCCACTTTTTTCTTCTTCATACTTGCCAATTTTCTCTGATCAATACAGCAAATTACCCAGTGAACAAGCCTCAACAAAATGGGTGGCAAGAAAGCAGCTGGAGAGAACTCCAAGAAGGCCGCTGGCAACGCTCGCGTATGTATTGACATAACCCCGCCCCCGCCATCATTGCCACGAACGTGCCAGAAGATGCTAATGGTGGAGTAGAAAGCCGACGCCGCATCTCAGAAGAAGGCCGCTGAGGACCAGAAGAAGGCTGCCGAGGAGGACAAGCAATGGTCCAAGGGATCCAAGAGTAATGCTAAGAAGTATGAATATGGTCTATGCCAGTGAAGAGATCAATGACTAACACAACATTTGTTTGTTAGGGAGGACGCCGAAGCCAAGAAAGCCGAAGCTGCCCGCAAGAAGGCTGAGCGTGATGCTCAGATGGCCGAGGAAGAAGCTGCCGCTCCCTCCAAGCCCAAGGGCGCTGGAGCCAAGACCGCACAGAAGAAGAGCCGTGGTCTCGACCTGTCACAGCTGGACGATGCCCCCTCCAAGAAGGGATCCTCCCTCAATGCCTCCGGTATTGACAATGCGCTGGATGCTTTGTCTTTGACAAACAAGGACACCACAAAGGTTGAGCGACACCCTGAGCGACGTTTCAAGGCTGCCTACGCTGCATTCGAGGCCCGCCGACTGCCGGAGATCGAGGAGGAGAACCCTGGCTTGCGACGACAGCAGCGTATGGATCTTTGCCGGAAGGAATTCGAGAAGAGCGAAGAGAACCCCTTCAACCAGGTTCACGTTGCTGTGAATGCTTCCAAGGAGGAGATCGCTGCTATCCGAGAACAGGAGCGCAGCAAGACCGAGCGCAGACTGGGTTAAACTGGTGGAAGATGTCTATCATTGAATAGAAGTTCTCATTGGAGATGCCAAGATCGCCGCATCGATTCCAGATTGCGCAACTGCATTACGCACTTGATCATGCATGCCAAATCGACATGCAGAGTCTGAAGGACAAATGACCTATGGGTCAAATTCGCAGTCATATTCGCAGTGATCTGAATCTGAGGCACTGTATAAGCAGACACAGTCGTGTATGACAGGTAAAATTCGAGCGGAGGAGTCTGATGCATGTTTTAAGCATTCTTAGCGTTGGACATAAAATTACGAAATGCAATGACCGTGATGCTTAATTGCTATGGCTGATAAATTAAGTAACTGTTCCAAAAGCTCCAGCTAGCGTATAAAATATTTATGTACATTTCCGCTGTCTGAGAAGCTCAAGCGCCCTCAGCAGCAAGAGCCTCAGTCCTCGATGTGCTGTTGGGGTCGAGGTAAGGCTTCTCGCCAATACCAACGGCACGGTGACCAAATCGCTCTCCAAGTCCTTCGTAATCAAAGGTAGCAGTGTGGAAAGCAGAGCGATTATCCCAAATAGCTAACACAGATAATCAGCAACTAGCCACGAGGTAAAAGTCGGCATAGATTCAACTTACCAATATCATTCTCATTTCTCCACTTGAACCGCACAGTCAGGTCATGGTTCTCAGTAATCGTGGTATAAAACTTCTTCAACAGCTCGTCCGACTCCTCCGGGTTAAGCTCATTGATATACTTCGGAAAAGGCCCAACAGCATAAATACTTTTCCACCCCGTAACGGGATTTGTCCGTACGATAGGATGAACAGTAGACAACTCCTTGCCGATATTCAACGGACTACCCCGAGGCTCAGTGTAGATATAGACATTCTTTGGATCATTTTCTGCAGCCTGAATAAAGCCCGTACCCGTATAGGTTGCAGTAAGACTCTCGAAAAGTTTCTGGTAAGGCTTGGAGAACCGGTCATACATCTCGTACCCTGAGGCCCATAGCGTATCACCGCCTGTTTTGGGGAGTTGGGTTAATCGGAGAGAGGTGTAGTCGGCCGGTGCGGGCTCGAACTGGATGTCTGAATGCCATTGCGCGGAGTCGTACCGACGTCTGTTGCGTTGTTGGTCATGGCGGTGCATCTTCTTACGGGAAAGAGAGCTGATTGTGCTGACTTGGGCATCGTCGACGCCGAATTCGTTCGTGTTGTTTAGGACAGGGTGGATGTGGAGAGTTGAGTCGGCGGGCTTGCCGGATGCTTGGCCTAGTCTGTGTACCAAATCCTTCTGGAGGGCATCGGTGAGGTTGTTCTGGGCGCGGAAGAAAACAACACCACGCTGGGAGACTGAATGGTAGGTTAGTATCTGTTATCCCAAGGTATGATTGTGAACACTTACTTGTGATAGCGAGGTCTCGCACCAGCTCGTCTGCATTTGGAGCATTTAAGATGTCATCGACGATGTTGACTTTGGGGAATTCACGACCAATCACTGGGGTTGTTTCTTCGAACTCATGCTGATCCAATGCACCACTGAGCTTGAGAGGTGCAGGGTATTGCTGCTCATTATTGGGCGCAGGGCGTACTGGAAGCGAGTCGACAGGAATTGGAGCCATGGTGATAGGCAATTTGAAGTATACGAGATGAGAAGGTTGTGAATTAGACTGGATTCATATCCTCTTATAGTAAATCTGCTGTTCGATAAGTTGTACATACATTCCCGAAGAATCGGGACTATGAATCACGCCATTGGTTGTTCGATTTACGCATTTCCCCAATGTCACACTTGCCGATAACCCGATAGCTAAGTTGTGCGGGGTACATACTGGATACACAACTGTCAGTTGATTGGAGATGATCATGTCATTTGATTCGTCTGTAAGCAATGCGGGGCTATTCTACATGTTACGCTAGATCGGCCATGCAGCGAGTCCAAGAAGCACCTACAGAGTTGATTGGGGAATATAAGAACAGTGCATGGGAAATACAGCTTGCAAAGATAGTTACGATTGCTCTGCGTCGCGTTTTGGTTATCAGGCCAATCCTGAATTCTGAGTGGGAGTTGATGACGATATCGTAGCACCTCATCACGCATCCCAATTACGTGGTCATGTAGCCGAATTTTCGGCTGATCGCCATGCCCCACACGAGCAGTGATTTGAACCATGCTGTCAGGCATCCAATCACTGCTAGGATTGGGTCGTCCACGGATATTTATCCGTGGGTTTAGCTGTAAATAGGGCTTTTACCAAGGAAGGAGATCGGGTGGTCGGCTCTTGGAAAAGTCTTTTAGTGGAGCCACTAGGACACGTTGTCTGGTAAAATGGAAGCTGTATATTGAGGCAGAAAGCTAAGCATCCTGGGGCCGAATGCTCCTGACAGGAACGTTACTGGAAGTACTTGGAGTGGAGACTAAGGCCTGCACACATTCCAAAAATGATCCGCTTGACTATTGTCCCAACAGGCTTTGGAATGGCAAACATGCCCCTTCTTAGTTTGAACAATCTGCTTTCACAAAAAGCATTGTCAGTTGACGAAAAGCCAAGGCATCTAAGCATGGCGTAGTATCTGATGCAAAATCGAAGGAGACATGTCTGCACTTTCCCTGACCGATGGATCCGCCGATCAATACAAGAATCTCAAGGACAACAGAGACAACAATGGTTCCTTTACTTCTTCATCTGTGTCAATCCGTCATGTTTTCTGCTGTGCTCAGTCTCTTCCTGGACTGCTTTTTTCAAACCCCGGTCAAATATTTTCTGTGGTTGTTGTCGATGGAGATTGTCCTCGTCACTTTCCTCTTCATATACATTTTCATCCGCAAGCTTGCGTATAGGTCAATCGAGCAGCTCATTGCATGGTAATGCTGTCCCTTATTCTGCAGACACGTGAGGCTTAGAGAACGAAGAGGAGGTAGATCGACACAGGCGCATGATGTTAGCCAGACCTAGGTATTCCGGAAACACCCCCGTTGCTACCTATCCCGATGCCACATTTCTGGCTCCTGTCACCATTTGTCACCATTTTACCGGGCGCCGACATATCCGTCACGTCCATGGTCACCTTGCCGATCACCAGCGTTGAAACCATTACCATTTCCACTGTGTATGGGACCTTCAACTTTACGATTGTTGCCCTGATGTGTCCAGTTACCGCAGGGACCGTCTGATACTCTCGTCCAGGCGTGATTGATAAGAACAGTGGTCATGTGGAAGAAGGGAGTAGAGGCTAATAAGTGGAAGCGTATGTCTAACGCCTGTGAGTTGTGGACGAGAATATGTATATATTTAACATCGAGGAAGCTCAATTGACCACTCGGTCGCATCACTGTGAGCCGAACTCATAATTAGCCTCTTGGATATTTTGAGAAGAGACCACGCTCTAGTCTTAACACCGCAGAGCTCCCCTGTCCCAAGCCACCGGACCTTTCCTGATTTTTGTGCTACACTGCTGGACATCTTCAGGATATCTCTCCAAGGAGCCCTCTACTGGCTGTGGAAAGAATCTGGGGACAATCTCCTTGGGCATCGTTTTCCCGGCTTGCGACCTCGGGATATCTTCATCATCAGCCAAAATCCTGAGAAGAGTTGGGAGTTTGAACTCGGCTAAATGAGCCGATAGGTCGAGTCTAAGGGCATGCAGTGATAACTTCAAGGCTGTGGTCGAGTCCTCATTAAGGTTGGCAGATGCCGACTTTTTGCGGAGACGAATGACTGCTTGTTGATTACAATTAGCCTTCTTCCATTTATTCCGCCCCTGATAGCCAATCCCTACGCGTCAACACCATGGAATGTTCAAGTATGTGTGATCTAAATACGCAAAAATTTCCCAATGATCTCATTTCCACCAAACTTGCTCTGCTTCATCAGTCGGTTCCTGGAATATAGTGGCGACCGCTTTCGCCTTCCGTGCGCGGGACACAGATGGGCCTTTTCGAACCCTAATGACATGAGATGCTAGGCTTGAATTAGATTACACGTAGGGAATCTATTTGGTACGTACAATGTAATAGAAATATATATGACGAAGCTGGTACCAGAGGTACAAGAGCTTGGCAGACTAGAAGGTTCGATCCAAGCTAGGAGTCTGAACTTCTGATCAGGCGACTCACAAATCCCAAGCTCATGAATTTCACTTATTATATTCTTTGATTGATCTACGCGTCGTGTTTTGAATTTAAGTATTCGAATTCGAAATATATCTTGCTTTTAGTAGGCGCCAAGCGTCTCAAGATTGGTGGCCGTACTGAAGATCTCCTGATGGTGGGGGCCAGGAATAAATCTGCGGGGTAAGAGCGACTCTTTCTCTCCAGGCCCCCAGTCCTTTTGGTTTAAGACGTGATAAAGATGCCTGTCATATCATTTGCTCATGGAAACTCGGGGAACCAGGTGGGAGTCAATTACGGAACAATAGTTCTACCATCGAGTAGGTCATAAGTTTACAAACTACCCTGATCGAGTATATTGATAGCTTTCTTCTGGCTCTACAGCGCAAGACTCCCCCCCCAAACTCTGGTGAGGGATTCAAGTTGTTACACGCTAGCTCTAGGCCTTTCTTACTAATAAGCCTCTATATCTATAGGTGACCGCTTCAACGTACCCTTTGATCTTACTCACGTACCTCTAATTGAAAATTTTATCGGGCGGCACGACGAACTGAATTACCTATGGGAGTATCTCAACCCGAAAGGCTCCCAATCACGAAAGGTTGCCATCCTCCATGGGCTTGGGGGCATAGGAAAAACACAGCTCGCGATTCGTTTTGCACGAGACCACAAACACGAATTTACTTGTATATTGTGGTTGAATGGCAAGGACCGAAGCACACTTTTGCAATCTCTTAGTTCTGTCTTGCCACGATTACCTGGACATTCCCAGGAAAACGGGGCGATCGATGAAGAGGAGCTGGAGCAACGAGCGAAGTATGTGTTGAACTGGCTGGCGAAAAATGGAAACTCACGCTGGCTACTGATTTTTGATAATATCGATCAATACTCTCCCATCACCAACGGCAACGGTGATGAATATGACATTGGAACATTCTTCCCTTCAGCAGATCACGGGTCTATTCTTATAACCTCTCGGCTATCAGGCTTAAGTGAGCTTGGAACGCCCTTCCCAGTCCATCGGCTTGAGACAACGGACGCAATTCAACTACTCTTGCAGAATAGTGGCCTACCAGCGGATACCATTAAGAGCCTTCAGGACAGTCCAGGTATGATGATCTTTAAGATACAGACCTTATGAGTGATCCAGTAATACTAATATATCAAGATACCGTTGCCCTCATTCATCGCCTCGATGGACTCCCATTGGCGGTTGTGCTCGCGGCAGCATTTATGCGTCAAACCGGAACCAGTACCACCGAATATCTGCAATATTACCAAAAGTCCTGGTCTGATCTACAGTCACAATCTAGTCCTGGACGGCAGTATCAGCAGGGCAACATATTACAAACGTGGCTCATCTCATACCGTGAGATACAAAAGCGGGACCCTAGCGCAGCAAAGCTACTCCTGCTGCTTGCTCGCTTTGATAACCGAGATATTTGGTATGAGTTGGTTAAAGGTGCTTCTCATAGCAGCGATGTCCCTAGTTGGCTTGAAGGGATCATATCAAGTGGATTTTCATTCAAAATTCGGATGAAACATCTCATCGGATTTTCTCTTATTGAGACTAAACAACAAGACGGAAGCTATGCAATGCACCCAGTAGTACAGTCCTGGTGCCATCATGTTGCTCGCACGAATAGGCTTGTGAATTCCGGCCAGCTTTGTGAACTAGCGCTAATATCGGTTGGATGGACTGTCCCTAGCGCAGACGAACGGAATTATTCAAAACTTCAGCAGCGTCTCATTCCCCACGCGAATTATGTACGTCTTGGGGAAAGCTCTGGTAATGATATTGCAGAATGGGGAGCATTTCATAGTTTAGGGAACCTCTACTCTGACCAAGGAAAGCTAAAGGAGGCCGAGGAGATGTACCAGCGAGCTCTAGCTGGCTATGAGAAGGCCCTTGGTCCAGACCATACATCCACCCTTAGGACTGTGAACAACCTTGGAAATCTCTATAAAGACCAAGGAAAGCTAAAAGAGGCCGAGGAGATGTACCAGCGAGCTCTAGCTGGCTATGAGAAGGCCCTTGGTCCAGACCATACATCCACCCTTGATACTGTGAACAACCTTGGAAATCTCTACTCTGATCAAGGAAAGCTAAAGGAGGCCGAGGAGATGTACCAGCGAGCTCTAGCTGGCTATGAGAAGGCCCTTGGTCCAGACCATACATCCACCCTTGATACTGTGAACAACCTTGGTCTTCTCTACTCTGATCAAGGAAAGCTAAAGGAGGCCGAGGAGATGTACCGGCGAGCTCTAGCTGGCTATGAGAAGGCCCTTGGTCCAGATCATACATCCACCCTTAGGACTGTGAACAACCTTGGAAATCTCTACTCTGATCAAGGAAAGCTGAAAGAGGCCGAGGAGATGTACCAGCGAGCACTGGCAGGTAGGGAGAAGGCCCTTGGTCTAGATCATATATCCACCCTTAATACTGTGAACAACCTTGGTCTTCTCTACAAAGACCAAGGAAAGCTAAAGGAGGCCGAGGAGATGTACCAGCGAGCTCTAGCTGGCTATGAGAAGGCCCTTGGTCCAGATCATACATCTACCCTCAGTATTATGAACAACCTTGGAAATCTCTACAAAGACCAAGGAAAGCTAAAAGAGGCCGAGGAGATGTACCAGCGAGCACTAGCAGGGAAGGAGAAGGCCCTTAGTCCAGATCATACATCCACCCTTGATACTGTGAACAACCTTGGAAATCTCTACTCTGACCAAGGAAAGCTAAAAGAGGCCGAGGAGATGTACCAGCGAGCTCTAGCTGGCTATGAGAAGGCCCTTGGTCCAGATCATACATCCACCCTTAGGACTGTGAACAACCTTGGAAATCTCTATAGAGACCAAGGAAAGCTAAAAGAGGCCGAGGAGATGTACCAGCGAGCTCTAGCTGGCTATGAGAAGGCCCTTGGTCCAGACCATACATCCACCCTTGATACTGTGAACAACCTTGGAAATCTCTACTCTGATCAAGGAAAGCTAAAGGAGGCCGAGGAGATGTACCAGCGAGCTCTAGCTGGCTATGAGAAGGCCCTTGGTCCAGACCATACATCCACCCTTGATACTGTGAACAACCTTGGTCTTCTCTACTCTGATCAAGGAAAGCTAAAGGAGGCCGAGGAGATGTACCAGCGAGCTCTAGCTGGCTATGAGAAGGCCCTTGGTCCAGACCATACATCCACCCTTGATACTGTGAACAACCTTGGTCTTCTCTACTCTGATCAAGGAAAGCTAAAGGAGGCCGAGGAGATGTACCAGCGAGCTCTAGCTGGCTATGAGAAGGCCCTTGGTCCAGATCATACATCCACCCTTAGGACTATGAATAACCTTGGTCTTCTCTACTCTGATCAAGGAAAGCTAAAGGAGGCCGAGGAGATGTACCAGCGAGCACTAGCAGGTAGGGAGAAGGCCCTTGGTCCAGATCATACATCCACCCTCAGTACTATAAACAACCTTGGAATTCTCCATAAAAACCAAGGAAAGCTAAAGGAGGCTGAGAGGATATACCAGGGAGAACTGCCAAACAATGGAAAGGTCGCACATCTCAACGCTAGTACGGCACGACGGGCTATTAAGAAATTCACTAGATTGTTTAAATAATAAGACTGCAAGAATTGCGGGCCTGTAATGGAATTCGAAAAAAATGGCTACATCACTGCACTTGATCTTCTGTATGACTTAAATAGGATCATAATACCACGGCGTCAACGTAGAGAAGCCTACGGCGAAACCATTGGCATAACCGAAGCCTGAACATAATTATCCTGTGGACGGACGATGTATGAAAGATACGATTAATTTAATCAGAGTCCCGTGCGGTAGACGATACCTGTTTAATGGTTGGCTTGGTGTGTTTTAGATCTGTAGTACTAAATGTACAGATGCCCAAATTGGTAATTTACTTGTTCCGAGTTATACGATTCACACTTGAAACAGATATTGAAATATAACTTGACCAAATAAAGATTAGCGTATCATGTGATTAGGGTTCAAAAGAGCTTCTATGTGTTGTTCGATATGGAAGGCGATAGCGGTCGGCACTGTAGTATTTCACGATGATTATGGCATCGATGCGACATCCAAAGATCTGATAAATGACATTGAGCATTTACGTGAAACCTTGCGAAAAGAGCTTCCTTCCGACTGGTACAATGACAAAGGCTTGCTACGACCCGATGTTGCTTCCATAGCAACTATATCGCTGAGTGGATATTACTTCCTGGTTGGTGGATTCTTTGCGATCACAGCACTTGGTGGAAACTGTGTACCACTGCGTGAGTCGTTCCTGGCCCGCTTGAAGGTGCAGCAAGATAATGGCCGTTACTTATCCATCAACCCCTCTCCTAGCAAGTGGTGCTCTTCCTGAAGAAGCGCTTTATTTCTTGAACACTGCCAATGCAGCGTATCTTCTGACTGAGCCAAACACCGTCGAACGAGCTGCTGCGATTAAAGACCATGCTGTTCAAACAGCCAGTCAAAATATTCACCTTATCCCAATAGCACGGGCAGAGGCAGGTTCAATTTCTAGTGCACGAGTCGAGATCGATGAAGACATGACACTTGATCCGAAACTCCCATGCTTGATCATTTTCACCTCCGGTACCACCGGTCGGCCTAAAGGGGTGGTCATTCCCCGGAAAACATTCTTTTTCCAAAGACAGACAGATCCCAGTGAGCTCTTTTTGGCCTATCGTCCTGTTCACTGGATAGGAGGTGCATACAGCCTCCTCGTGCGGGTCTTGACCGGGTCAAGGGTTCATTTCCTGAAGCGCCGCCCCGAGCCTGCCAACTTTTGGGAGATTCTCAAGGAAGGTAGGATTACCGGCACATCTCTGCCCCCTGCACTTTTCAAAGAACTAGAAGATTACTACCTGACGAATATCCGCTATCTTCCTTCCCAAGAACACGATGAATATGTCTCCGGGGCAGCGAAACTCCGGTTCGCCATTAATAGTGGATCTGCGCTGAACCCGTCGACGGCCCATTTCTGGAAAGAACTCACGAATTTAAAGATCCGGAATGTATACGCATCTACCAAATTTGGAAGTGCGGCTTTGATGGCTTCGATTGAGGCTGAATATGTTGATGTTCGTATACTTGTGCTCAAATTACAAGCTCTAACCCTCATATTTATACATGAAATTCTTTACTGATTTCTCTATAGAGATGCATTGTTAGGCCTCTGCCTGGAGTGGAAATCAAACTATCAGATGGAGACGAAGGGGAAATGCTCGTGAAATCCTCTACCATGTTCACTCAGTATGGCTCTATCAAACCCATTTTCTGATTCATTTACTGACGTCTGCCAGTTATATCAACAACGAGGCAGCAACAAGAGATGCCTTTGACGAAGAAGGGTTCTTGAAAACCGGCGATCTTGCTCAACACATTGGAGATTTGTATTTCTTCAAAGGCAGAGCAAATCACGACTGTAAGTGATCACCAAAATCCTGACATCCGAAGTTCTTTGACTAAAATTCCACCAGGGACTCGATTTTGGCACTTCAAGATACCGGTACTTGAGCTGGAAGAGCGCCTCATCCAGCTTCCGTATATAAGTAAAGCGTATGGGCTGCCTGTCCTAGACCACGAGGCTCAAGGTCTTGCCGCGACGCTTGTTCGTCTTCGCGGACCGCATGAAACACTCCAAAATATCAATCTTCGCAGAATTCGAGAGGACCTTGCTTCGAACATGGAGCTTTACAAGCTTCCTGCACTTCTGTATATCCTGAAGGACGGAGAAGAAGTACCCAAGTCAGCATCCGAGAAAGTCATGAAGGCTCAAGCACTGGAGAAATACTTCCACTTGTCCGACTACCGCCCGCGTGATTATGCCGTGCATGGGGTTGAGTTTTGGGGCAATCAGACTCAAATTAGCTCAACTAGAAAGGCCCGGGACTGGGAGGGCGAGGACTAAGCTTGAAAGGGTGCCTAGCTAAATGCTCATCCTAGTACCTAGTGTATTGCGGACAGCCCTACGTCCTATATACTTATAGAAAGTCACATTTCGTCCTGTGTTACATTCCTGTCATAAGTTCTTCAATTTCCTGAAAGGCATGATGTAGTACTTACTCGGACTGAAATGGGGATAGAATATTCACAAAGCGGGGCCTGTGGGGGAGTATGCCTTTTGCTTCCAAAAACTTGGAGTGGCTACTGCCAGGTCCTGCCGCAGAGATTATTGTTGCTGGTAGTGGTGAGCCGGTCGGCGTCATATCGTCTAAGGTTTGTTTCTGACTGACAGTGCATATGTTGTCGTTGGAGGGGCGACCTGTGTCGGATTCGCTAACGGCATAGCTGCAAGTGTAGAAGATGAATTCATTTTGGAAATACCTTTGAGCTCCATCTCGATTTGCACAATCCAGTCTGGCGTTTTCTCCAGGTCGTCACGCTGCGCGAAAAAAGGGGTTTGTGAAATGTTCCTTTGCGTGGAGTTGCATCTCGGGATAAGATACTGTAAGGATATTTATTTATTTGGAACTGCAAAATGAAAAGGCCTCGGGTAGTAATGGCCCTTGGATTAAATAGTAATCCATCCAGGTATCAAATAAGAACAACAGCTTTAAATGCAGATAATATCATCACGATCAAGTCATGGAGCCCCGCACATCCCACACGAAAAGGTTCTCGTCCCAGCCAACACTTGCACACCAGCCCTCGTTTCCAAACAAACACCAGTCGATACCTGTTGCGAACTCCGTATGCCTGGCCATTCGGCCTAGCTCCCTTCCAAGAGTTGGACCCGAGCGCATAAACTCCAGTTCCTGGCCAGCCGGCACCGTTTCTGAACCGTCACTCCATACACGGCAAGTCATGTCGTAGCTAGCACTCAATAATACACTGGAAAGATGTGGTGACCAGGCTACTTTCTTGACAGCATAGTTGTGGCCTACCATGGTTGTCGCAGCGCCTTGTTCACAGGCTCGAATATCGAATACGCGAATGGCAGTGTCCACGCCACCTGTCGCGAGCACATTCGGGCGGTATTTGTTCCAGTCTTGAGTGAGCACTTCGTTGGGGACGGTAGCGTTGGGCGGTAATTTTTCTGAACCCGGTGCGCCCCGCGGTGTAGAATTGAGAAATTGCATAACTCGGTGGTTTGAAGCAGAGGCCGGGGTGCGGAAATCATAGAGACGCACATAGCCATCACTCGAGACGCAGGAGAGGAGGTTGGCATTATGTGGTGACCAGGTTGCGGAGTAGGTGCAGGAGTGGATGGGGAGAGTGAGTAGGGACTGCTGGCGATGTGGCGACCAGACCCGCACGGTATTATCCCAGCTGCTGGAGCAAAATTTGTCCTTTTCGATTGGGCCCCAGTTCACGCTGAAAACCTCTCGATTATGTTCTTTCCATTGTTGGACCGGGAAATCGTTCACGGTGCAGTCGAATAGCTTGATGCTTCCGTCACCGGATGCTGTAACGACCTGGTTTTCATGAATCTCCGACCAGGCCAGATCGTAGAGTGAGTCTTGTGTGGCGAACCTAATGGTACACAAAGGCCAGATGATTAGCGTTCACTGCTGGAAATCACATTAAGACAATTGCCCGCGGGCAGGTGTTCACCATTTCATGGGCTGGATACCCTGGGCTGTCAACTCAAAGACCCAGAGCCGACCGTTTCCGACCAGCCCAAAATTGGCAGAGCTTGCGACCGCGATGCGATTATCGAAGAACGGGGAGTATCCAACAGCCGTCCCGTTGAAACCCTGCGTGCGGAACTGCAGCATAGTGAAGGGTTGATCTACTTGGCCGGGTGCGCCCGATCACTTGCAAGGAAGAAGAGAAGAACTCGTCAAAGGAAGGTCAGAAAGGGTTACTCAGGGTATCACAATAAAAAGTCATGCCTATCATGCTCATGAACGCGTTCAAGAAGTGACGAATGAACGACTGCGGGGGGGATCAAATGAGCTGGACCGAGGTTTACCGGTTCCTTATCGCCTTATCGGGCCGAATAAGGGCACTCGTGAAGTATACCGCACTATGGGGAACAGCACTGTGTGTTTATTAACTTTGAAAACACCTATGTCTAATATCAAATTCTGACCACAATTGGGGGCTTGATAGACTATGCAATAAATGTTGATCAATTGGCTTGGACCCCAAAGATGGAGAAGCTTGGTCTTCACCACAGGGGATATAACAGTTGGCAAAACCTTCCACGCCTATATGCTACTATCTAGAAACGCAACGGTCGCAATTGTTTTATTTTTGAAAGTCATAAATGAATAAACCCAAAAAATATGTGTAGTACTCACATTGATACTATTGACCAGCCCTGGAGGTTCCTGTTCGAGTGTTCTGCATAGCGAGACCCTGCATATCACTGACGTCAACCACCCACACCTCGAAAAGACCGACCAGTGATAGAATAAATAGCCCTGAGAATACGATCTTCCCCATATAAAAGGTTCCCAAGTATTCCAATAGCCTGTCAAAAATTGGATCGCCATGAACTCGAAACCATGGTTTGAGCAACTGCCACAGACTATGACGCCACCATGGTCTTGACTGCACCTACGCGACATGACTATGTATTTAGCTCTGATCAACCCACATGCTTCACCACATGAGCTATGGCTCTTTATGATTTATGTAGTTGAGACGACTTCAGAACGTCCAAAGCCTATCATGTCCGACACTGAGTCGTATACCTCCCCAGCCCAAACTTTTCTCCAAGAGGAAATCTATCGACTCGGTACATCCCCAGGCCTCCGAGCCCTTCCAGCAGGCCCAATACGTGACTTGATCGTTTTTAGCTGGGGCCCAATCATCTATCGAACCTGCTATACACCTGAGACGAAACATTCTCTTCCGATATTCCTGCGCTGTCTGAACAATGCCGTAAGAAAATCCCTGGGTCAGACACTCGCGGGCTCAAAAGAGGAGCTTGATGCGTTGATCAAAAGCTATTCCTCCAAAATATTCAATGCCCATGAAAAATACAATGGCCTTGATGAAGATGGGGTTCGTCGGGCATTTCACGACTATAAAGTGTCATTGACTCTTCCGTCAATGGAGCTACCCAGCCGACTGCGGGTCTGCCTGATGGTTGACGATCAGGTATTGGCGAATCTGAAGGCTATACTCGAGCTCTGTTCGATGTGTGAAACATCCGTTGATCTGGGTCGGTGTTGGGTTAAGCTAGTTGAAGAGAATTTCCCGGACTCAAGGTGTTGGGAAGAGACATGTCCTACGCAATCTAGTCAGATCGATATTACTGGAGATTACCGTGGGAGATACCGGGGCTGGACTACTGTGGCGCTGCCTGCGCTTCTTGAGGTCTTTGATGGATTAAGGCAGTTGAAACCCTTGGTGGAATATCATCGTGAGGGTCGAGTATATCTTGGAAAAGGGAAATGGAGCAGTGTGTAACCTCCTTAAAATGGATCGATGAATAATGACATCTTTGGACAGCTTTGATCTTGAAGAAGATCTAGCATATCCCTGGGGACTTTAGATTGCTTTTTTTTTTATAGTTTTCTTTTATATTGGTTGCTTCGCTCTAATGTTGCTACTGTGCTATCGAAAGTGAGACTGTGACATCATTGGTCAATTCGATGCAAGTCACGTGATGGTAAGCACCTTATCGTTAGCTTATCCACCATTCTTCTAAGTTCTGTCTAACACTGATTCACTTTGTAAGATTGCAGAACAGGGCATGGGGCTGGGAATTTAGATTAGATGGAAGCATTTATCTCCAGGAAAAAGCCAAGGCTCTCGGAGTCAAAGCAGAGAAGCGCGAGTCATGCTCCCGAGACTTTCAACACGGACAGTGAAGAAACGACCGATGTCAAGTTAGCCATTCTGATATCGCTCCACCCAGAGGTGACACAAGATGATCTACTTGATATACTAGTCTCCTGTGACGGATCTGTTGAAGACGCCTCATCCTTGTTGCTATCAAAAAGCTCCACAGGAAGCGTGACACCAAGAAAACGAGTGGCTCCTGGCTCATCTCTTGGGGTTCAAACGTCTTTGTCCTCCCATGTTCTAACGAAATCCAAAGATGGATCCCTTACGCTTATGAACGAGGTCAAACCTTTAGCTACTCAAAAAGGAAAGACTCTACATTTATATGCTCCCGAGGATGTCGCAGCCAATACACCTTGCACGATCATCCACAATTTTCTTCCCAAAGACGAAGCCAATGCGCTTCTGACAGAGCTCCTAGAAGAGTCAGAGCACTTTTCCAGAGACGAATTTCAACTGTTTAGCCGCACAGTGCAAAGCCCCCACACAGCATGCATCTATGTCTCCACGCCGGAAGAGTACAAACAGCAAACTTCAGAGTATACGTACGGCGGCACGTATCGGTCAAACGTGCGGCAAGCAACGCCAAAGTTACGTTCAGTCTCGCGGAAAGTACAGCGCATCGTGAACGAAGAAATTCAGAATCGTATTCGAGATGTATACCCGGACGGAAAGAAATTGAAATACCAGTGTCCGAAGCAGTGGAGACCAAACGCAGCATTTGTGAACTGCTACGACGGACCTACTGAGAGTGTGGGGTATCACTCTGATGAGTTGACATATCTCGGACCACGCCCGGTAATAGGTAGTCTGAGTTTGGGCGTGGAACGCGAATTCCGTGTTCGCCGGATCGTCGCCCAGGACGAAGATGGGGAAGGTGGAGCTACAGTGGCGAATGGCGATCCCGACCAAAACGCTAGCTCGCCTTCAAAAAAAGCAAAATCCTCCAAGGCCTCCACTGCGCGTGCAGATGCTCAAGGGCAAATCTCTATCCACCTCCCACACAACTCACTTCTGATAATGCATGCTGAGATGCAAGAGGAGTGGAAGCATGCCATAGCTCCTGCTCAAACTATCTCTCCACATCCCATCGCAGGCAACCGTCGCATCAATGTCACTTATCGCTGGTATCGTGATATTCTTCATCCTCGATATACGCCGCGGTGTCAATGTGGAACACATGCAATTCTACGATGCTCACAGCGCAAGCAAGAAAGCCGTGGGAGGTATATGTGGATGTGTTACGCGGGAACCACGCCTGGGAAACAAGGTTGCACATTCTTCCAGTGGGCGGAATTCGATGATGACGGCGATCCAGTGTGGGATCATAAGCAGCACCGAGATGCAGCACCGGTCTTGGCAAATTTTTCGACGTCACAGTCATCACAATAGCATGCACCTAGTCACTAGTTTGAATAAAAGCGGGAACAAATTAGCAAGCCCCCTCCCATGGTGATCCCGTATTGTTACACCGCAAGAGAAACTCAGGAGTTCATA
Source organism: Penicillium longicatenatum (assembly GCF_028827895.1). Lineage (NCBI taxonomy): Eukaryota > Fungi > Ascomycota > Eurotiomycetes > Eurotiales > Aspergillaceae > Penicillium > Penicillium longicatenatum. The sequence goes on along the minus strand of NW_026643120.1, from coordinate 585,759 downwards.
GAGAAAGCCTCCCTCGCTGATTCCCCAGACCCCGGACCCCAGAGACAAAGACCCAAAATCGAGAAAATCGCGGATCTTTCCATGATAAAACCAGAGTTAACTGTGATTTGATTGGTGAGCATGAGAGATAGAGTTGGGCGGTACGTGCGGGGTATGTATTGGATCCAATTATCAATACCGATCATTCCGCCCCCCAGTGTCTCAACGTTCATCGCAGTCTACACCAAACCCAATGAAAGCTGTTCAAACCTCGGTTGGGTTACGCTGGGGCAATCTTCGCATGCAGATGGGCGGAATTGACCGCCGCATCCTGAGCTCCGCCAAGGGGCTTCTGGAGAGGCGCCTGGTTATCAAAGTCTCACAAATGTTTTAAAAAGCGAGGATCGTCAAGTATTTTGTCGCTGAGATCCAAACTTTTTTCCATCCCTTTCCTACGCTTTATCCATCATGGCGGCTCCGAACGAGAGTACTTATGACTATATCGTCTGCGGGTGAGCATGCTCCTGTCGACAGACGTACCTACCAATAGGAGACGAATCCCAATTAACGTGATGCAGTGGTGGCACATCCGGATGTGTCGTCGCGGCTCGTCTCGCCGAGAATCCAGAGATTTCGATCCTACTCATCGAGGCTGGTCAACATAATAAGGATTTGGAGAATGTACACATGACAGGAGGGTGAGTGGTTGCTAGGTCCCCGAATATGTTTGTCGCTAACAGCGATCAGATGGTCGAACAATTTCGACTCCGAGACGGACTGGAATTTTGTGACTCCGCCCATGAAGGGCGTGGATAACCGTCAGGTGAAGTTGAGTCGTGGTCGATTCCTCGGTGGATGCAGTGGCTGCAATGGAACTCTTTGCATCCGTGGTGCCAAGCAGGATTACGATGACTGGGGTTTGGATGGGTGGAGTGGAGAGGACTTCTTCAAGTACATGAGAAAGGTAAAGGATACCTATACCTTGCCTTATATGATACGAGCAGAGGCTGACTATGTTACAGGCAGAAACATTCCACCCCAAACCGTGGCACAAGGCTGATACTGAGAGCCACGGTTACTCCGGACCTCTCCACACAGAACCTCACGACCTAGCTCCCATTTCTGAGCTACTACTCCAGTCATTGGAATCGCAAGGAATGCCCCTGCATCATGACATGTTCAGCACCGGCGATGTTGCCCAAGGATGTGGCCATGTTCCTCGTACAGTGTACAAAGGGATCCGAACAACAGGCGCCGATTTCGTGACGAAGAAAAACCACCGCAACAATATAACAATCACGACCGATACAACCGTCGACAAAGTGATTTTCAAGCAGCAAGGCGGACAGACTCGCGCGTCAGGCGTTGTCACCAAGGCGAACGATGGTACAATGAAGACATTCTTCGCTAGAAAGGAAATCATTATTTCCGGAGGCGCATACTGCAGCCCTGCCATTCTTCTTCGCTCGGGTATCGGCCCTAAGGAAGAATTAGAAAAGCACCGCATCCCAATCACATTAAACTTACCCGGAGTCGGAAAGAACCTCATGGACCACCTAGTGAGTATTCAAAATTCAAAGCAAAACCTTACCAAACTAACCCATTCAGATTGTCTTCATGTTCTACGAAACCGAAAAGGCAGGGCTTACAAATGACTACGCCGTATACCACAATGATAATTTCGAACACACCTACAAGCTTTGGAAAGAAAAGAAATCAGGCTTCCTTTCTACATTTCCCTTCGGTATCTTCGCCTTCGCCAGAATAGACGAGCGACTCAAGGACGAACCACTATGGAAAAACGCACCCCGCCTCCCAGGCCGCGATCCAATGGGTCTAGCTCCTAACCAGCCAAACATAGAATTCTTCACGACAGAGTGCTATGGTGGACCAAAGCAGTATGATCAATTCCCAGGTAACAACCAGCATGCATTCTCGATGATAGCGGAATTATTTGCGCCGAAATCACGAGGCTCTGTTACGCTTACGTCGGCTGATCCGTTGGAGAACCCTGTTGTTGATTGTAACTATCTGGATGATCCGTTGGATATGTTGGTACTTAGTGAGGCTTGTCGATTTGGCAATGAGGTCGTTATGAAGGGGGCTGGAACAAAGAATATTGTCAAGGGATCTTGGCCTCCGAATTTGAAGCATCATACCTATACGACCAGGGAAGATTGGGTTCCATACGTCAAGAAGCATGCTACGACTTGTAAGTTTTGCTGATTGGTTTTGTTTTTGAAATGTAGATGCTGATTGTTCGATAGGTTATCATGCTGCAGGCACGTGTGCGATGGGGAGAGATGATAACCCCATGGCTGTTCTGGATGAGAAATTGCAGGTTAGAGGTGTGACTGGACTCCGTGTGGCTGACTGTAGTGTTATGCCGACTTTGCACGGAGGTCATGCCCAGATGCCGGCTTATGGAATTGGTGAGAAGTGTGCGGATCTCATTAAGGAGACTTGGCGCCAGGCAGGAAATGTCTACCCTCGGATTTGATGTGGCTACTGCTAGAAAGACCAATAGTTTTACTAGATACACGAAATTTGTTGCTGCCGCATGATCAAGACTAGTAGGCCTACTGATCCTAGCCGTTCTGGCTTAATAAACTCCAGGGAATTGAACAATCCATCTTTCAAAGCAACTATTTCGTAACTAAACGAACCAGCCGAATATATATTGGCGCACCAGAAAGCAGATTGATAATAATGTTACGACCGGCGAATAACAAAGAAACAACATGACAAAGGTTCAGGTCATCCGACTAGGAGTTCATGCTAAAACTATAGTCACTGTCTTGTGCACTGCTTGTCATGCTCACTTTCACACCATTCCGAGGTGCGCCCAAACTAATATCCTTTCGTCTAATAACGGTAAGATGAGTGTCCACATGTACCATACAAGGCGCAGGAAGCAAGGAATGCTGGTACTCTACATGTGCAGTGAGGAGAGGCTGTGTGATCTCATCGGACGAGAAGTCCTGTAGTAGATGATTGATTTGACTCATCATTTCGTTGATCAAGGGGTGTTGCTGCGAAGATGCGGTTTGTGCAATTTGGGACGATTGTCTAAATGCAGCGGGTACACGAACCTGGACTGGAATATTCCACGTCTCTCCGGGTCGGAGAGAAATCAGCGTGACATTCTCGAAGACTGATTGAATTTGGCATCCACGTGCAGGGACAATTGATATCTTCAAATCAGCAATAGACCCAGGGCGTATTCCAGTGCGAAGTTGCCGAATAACCCGAGAAATCCTTCGAATAAAATGGGTTTCTCTGGGGCCCGTGTCAGAAGCCCCTACCATGTATGATATATGCCAGCCAGAGGGACAAAGGTTGTTGTCTAGTGGTAGGCATGCGTGGGGTGTGATAGTATGGAAGCCGATTGCTTGGTCAATCCAAGGAACCAGAAGATGCTCCGGTGGCGTTGCAGAGACAAAGAACAAATGACGAAATGCTCTGCGAGGCGAATGTGAGAATATACTGGACGCTCGTTGGATGACATTTCCAAGATCAGAGCAGATTTCGTTATTGATAAGTTGGCGCCGTGAAAAAGTGTTCAGTGCAGATCGGATGGCTTCAATCGAGTGAAATCCAAGTGGAAGTAATGTCTGGAAACCTTGGTTGGCCCTTCCATTAACACAGGCCAATGCGATCCTGTCATGATTGTGTGTCAGGTGAGAGGCGAGAACAAATGAACCAAGAGTAATTTGTGTTAGGAGATCGACGGAAGGCTGACACCTATCAAGTCATCTCATTAGTTTCAAGTCGAAGTTGACAGTGTTGGAAAGCTCACAGAGTATCAAGGAGAATGACTATGTCCAGCGGAGCAATACTCGAGATTCCCGGGAAGGGTGTAGCACTGATATCGGCCGATAAATATACCGTAGTCCATAAAGATGTAGCGTCCTTGCCAATATAGGTGGTGTTTGCCTTTGCTCTCACATTGACAAATACAATGGGAAGATCCATGGGGTGTAGAAAGTTCGAAGTGCCTTCCATCCCGGAGTTCGACAGAAACCGATGAGGCTCCGAGGCCGCGGGCTCCGACTCGGCATAGGAACTCACAGTTTCGGACGGTCGAGATAGCTGCGATGAGTCCCAAGAACCAGAGCTCCAACGTACAAGCAGTCGAGGATACTGCGCCCAGTGTCTCTGTACTTTGGCCACGGGTCTAGGAGTCTATGAACTCAATTAGCAAACCAAGGGAACATCTGACGAAAGCGACGAGAAATCAGTCACATTGTCCACAAACGGATTTTCCATCAAGTAGCATTCAGGGTTGTTTGCGTTTCGTCGCGGATTTGGTTCATTTTGGCGGGGTTTTAAAATTTCAATCCGGTAGAGACTATCGCTGAGGGAAGGTGTTCTAGTTGACGATGTCGGTCTCCAGGACTCATCGCCCACGCTTGCTGTGAGTGATGAACATCGGCGGGGGATTTCTGGGTAAGAAGAGGACGAGCCCGTACTGTGGCTTCGCGAGACACTGCACCTTTTGACCGTAAGTGGATCCGGAATCTCCCCGGTCGTGAATCCTCTAGACATGCTCGAGACTAGAGACGGGCGGTTCGTACTCAAGTGCTCCGTCAGAGATATCAGTCTCTCGATTGCCCACAGAGCTTTCCAGGTCAGATCGAAGTCTCTTTTGTTTCCTCCGACGATCTCGGCAACGACACCACTGTGGGAGCCACGAAGGTCGGGTAAATCTGTACTCCGAGCAAGCAAGGATCAAGGCCACGGCGCAAAAGAGGATGACGATAGGGACAAGAACCAATGCAATAAGCAACGCAGAGCTCTTAAAATCAAGTGATAAAATATTGGTCATCTTGGATGAATGTGAGCAAATGTAAGGATTAAAGACACAGGAGTTCGTTGATGTTCGCCGTCGGTATATCCATATTCGGCAGGAATGATGCAACTGCAAAAGGAACTAGAATTGGGTATATTGAAGCAAGCACGAATCATTGCTCTGTATGTACATTCACCACCGACTCCATTTTCTCCTTGACTGAGCTCATTGTAGCGTCGTCCAACCGCGAAAACCGTATCTGTGTATGATTAGCGCCTGGGCGACAATGTAAACAGGATCATACTTACCATCTCATCCCCACCGCCACGGGTAGCGCCCCCAAATAACATGGGATCAGAATGACTAGCCTCGATCTCATCATGCACCCGCCGAGCCCAGATTCCATCCCAATGCCAATCTCCAGGTTGCCGAGCCTGCGGACTTCCCTTCTTCCAATCTCTAGAACTATCAGCTCCCCGACGGTGTGCTTTCCATGCATGCCATGCTCCTGGGTTTCCTGCGACCTCGACGGGTAACGAGTCAAGGACAGATTCATCATCGAATGTCGAGCGAATATAATCCAGAAGTTCCGCCACGGGGACTGTCTTTCTTGCTTCCGCAAATTGAAGCCCGGAGGGGACCTGGGCAATGCGAGGACTGTCGGTGCTGTCCGCAACTTCTTCGGTTTCTGTCGCTTCAGGGGCGCCAGAAACATCACGGCCTGTTGGTGAGGCACCTGGCTTGGTATTTTCCCTTGCCATATTGCCTGTGATTTCCCCGCTCGCGTTCCTTGATGACGGCCCAGATGCAAGTTCACTCCGCTTGGCCCTGCCGAACCAGTGGGGAAATCCATGTCGAAGGCTAAATCCGCCCGGGGGTAACCTTTCCTCATCTGTCGCGCTGACCGGGTCATCACTCGCTGAGCTAGTACTGAATGTGTATGTAGTCAAGGGAACTATCAACGGATGGAAGACATCTGTTGCAAAGGTCACAAGAGGTGGCAGATCCGGATATATGTCTGGAAAGCGGATTTGGAAGCGAAGGATAGCGGAGGCGTAGGGTCCTGGCAAGGCAGAGCCTAGTATTAGCTGCGGGTGGAAGAAGCATCTTGCAACCTGTACTTACCGGAACGAACAAAAATGACCCCAGTCCACAAAGTTGGATCGCCAGGCGCAAGGCTCACATAGACCCCTGGTGGTGCGGCATGTCGCAAACTTGAGCTGCAGAGGTGGGTCAATTACAGTTCCTTTTGACAGAATACAACGAAAACTCACAACTCCAGGTGCAGTTGCTGCTTTCTGACAGATGGGATACAAGGTAACCTGGTGGTTGACATGGTAAAGCACAGGTTTATGGGTTGGAGCTGGAGAGTGACGGAGATCCCGCGGAGTTCAACACAACACGTCGCTTATCGCCTTATCGCCTATCTCCACACCAACTTACATGGAACAACAGTCAAGGTCTGTTGTAAGTCCTCAGGAAGCAATATCCCGAACTATAATATTCAAGGTATTACTTGCTGGTTTCTTCTCATTCCACTTATAAAATCCAGAGCTTCAAACTGAATGATTAATGCTGGGAGACATCCCGGAAGTGCGAGTTTTATTTCAAATATTGACGGTGACAACAGTGGGATGAAGTAGTTCGTGATATACATCCATGGATATCTAGCATGTGTATTGGTGAGTTGAATTCAAGTCTAACGTCTATCAATCTGCAACGCTAATCTATCAAGTTCGAAGCCTTGTCGCAATATACCCATGTGCATCATTCCCTCGCCAACTCCTTCATATATTCCACCAGCAATGCCCTCTACCCACCAGCTCGCAAGATTGGCCACTGCTACACCAACACGACCTTGGTTAAACCTGCAGACTGCAGAGCCAATATCGACGCTTTTCTTCCCCAACCCATCCGCCGCGTCTAATGTCGTCGTAACAATTCGTTGCGTGATGTGGTGCGATCGCTCGTACTCATAAACATTTTGCAGCAGCAACTTGAAATAAGGCAAAAGAAAGCGGACCAAAAGAAATATCTGAACAATTATGGATGCAAGAAGTCTATGAAGGTATGATCGGGTTGGAGGGATTGTCGTTGGAGACATGCGGGCTTCCAATTGCGTTGCGTACGGTTGCGAGGATGTCACAATTGATGACTTGACATTCTCCGGGAGACGATATTGAATCATGGCCGTTTCTTCCGTCGTAAGATCCGATGGAAGTGCATCTAGAAGATACATCAGAGCATTGATGTATAGCGACCGTGTCAGACGGCCATCTGCCTGAGGTTGTTGAGCTTCGTACCCTGCATTACGCAGGAGATTATACGCTAAGAGACATCAGTGACTCGAAACCTAAAATTTGCCTCGGCTTCATCAAGGTCTCACCAGGAACCACCCTGTTCCACCGCAAGCCAGACTCCGTCTCATACTTGGCAGGTGATACTCCCTCCTCGGACGGAGGCGTATCGGACCCCGCAGATCTAGAGACAAAAGAATCTAGACTATCGCTACCGGTTGACGGTCTTTGCGCCTCCAACAGAGCTAGCTCGGGTGACTGGCCATGGAAAGACAGCTGTGGCTCGGATAAAGATGTCAGTCCGTGCTGCAGATCCCCGCTCGATTGGTTTTCGGCGTCAGCCCTGTGAGACAAATAGAGCCTAGGGAGCCGACGCCGAATAGTGGCTGCGATGGGCGATAGAACCGAGAACCGTGTGTATTCCATGGGCGCTTGGACAAGGCTGCTTGTCGAGTGGCGAGCGTGGAGGCGTTGTTAATGTAGGATTTGCATAAGGGAAGAAAGGACTTTTCTTTTTCGCTGGGGTAGTTTGACAGATAACGGCTCACCTGCACCATGCAGATTTCACCATTTTGTGCATGCGGCGATTTCACATGCTAGCGTCCTCGTGTCTGATATGCTGATAAGAGCGGTCTGTGCGGCTTCTAGATCGTGCCCCACTTGATCTTGAATGAGATGTTAAAGTATTAAGCTTGTGTTTATTTAACCTTGTTCAAATCTGGTTCCAAAGTAGCTTTCCTTGGAAAGGCGAGGGCAAAGACGTGGTAGATTTCGGGCGGTATTTGACCTCGGTAGGTACTAGTTGGTTGTAAGTTGTATGAAAATCTAATAAAACTTGGAATCTAGGAAGAAAGTACTTTTTAAGCCATTCAAATAGGTAAAAGCAGACAATGGCGGTATTTAAATAGGTTAATAAACGTTTCAAAGATTCAACTCGGCTCATCCGCATTTCAATGAAGCCCCGGGGGTATGGTCTGAATTCATGGATCTTGCGCCTAAGGGATTAGGCACGTCAAGTCCATACTGCGCCCATTGGATATACATTTGAGCGGATAGAAACAAGGAATGCGCTAGGCAATCATTTCATAAACGTTTTCTCAAGCTTATTCTCAGCCTGGTAGGCTGCCAGTGCCCGGGCGAAAAGAATGTGCGCCCTGTAGCGTGCGTGGATAGTTTTGCTTTAGTGTATGATGGCCATTGTGAAGGAATAACCAAAAAGCAGCCGAATAGGCTACGAGAAAAATACATTTCGCCTTGAACAAAAGGATATCTGCAATATTTTTGAGATCTAGGATCTAACAGCTTCTCTACTGCGAAACTTTGCAAGCTACCTGCCGATGTAATACAGGCGAAACGCAAACTTGACAATGAGTATGAATGTTTTAAAGGAAGATAATCTCAGTCCAAATCCTGTGAAATGTGAGGCGAGGCTTTGGTTACAAACCCGTGTAAAGTCTCTCGATGATCCCACCATTTCGAAGTTGGGGGCCCGAGATCTTGGTACGTGAGAACACCAATTGGCTCATGGTCAACAAAAACAGTTCTAACCCACATTTACTCAATACAAAGTGAGTCATTCATGAAAAACTCTGGTGTCTGAAAAAGCAAAGACCCTTAAGGCCGGAGCCAACTGTTGTACCTTGGAAAGGTTGAGCGAAACATGGATCAGCATCCTCCAAGGCTCATCCCCAACGATTCAACAAATATCGTAAGGCAAGTGATGAGACCACGCAACGTATCATTTACACATGCGACCGAGGATCAGAGCATTTTCTAGAATGCAATGATGGATTACATGTTGAATTTATATAGTGAACGTGTTTTCTTTTTCATAAGAAAATTTCTTGTCATGCTTCATCTCTCTTCAAGGCTTGCCTTGCCACTAAATTAACCCCAATAAACCGAAAAAGGAAAGTTTGAACGGCAAAATTGAGAAGGCATATCGCAAATATGAAGCCTGATTCTCAAAGGCTCCATATCACTGAGCAGCCTCTCACTCTGAGCAACTGGCATCACCATGTCAACTGGATCAATACCAGTCTGATCCTCATCGTGCCACTCTTCGGCTGTGTCGCTGCATTTTTCACAGAGTTGCGTCTTGCCACGGCTACCTGGGCAATTCTTTATTATGTCTGGACAGGTCTTGGAATCACTGCAGGATATCATCGTCTTTGGGCTCATCGTTCATATGAAGCGTAAGCTCTCTCCATTGTCATTTGCACAAATTTCCACAATAAGACACTGACCTTTTGATTGTTCTTCATGTTAGAAGCGTCCCCCTGAGAATATTCCTTGCCTGTGTTGGGGGTGGTGCTGTCCAGGGCTCTATCCGTTGGTGGAGCAGCAAGCACCGCGCACATCATAGATGGACTGATACCGTCAAAGATCCATATAGCGTTCGAAAAGGCGTGTGGTACTCCCACTTCATGTGGATGGTGATGAAGCAGAACCCCAAGGACCGGGGCCGGACAGATATCTCAGATTTGAACCAGGATCCGATCGTGGTCTGGCAGCATAAGCACTATGGCATGTTCATACTCGCTTTCGGGGTGTTATTCCCTATGGCTGTGGCTGGCCTAGGCTGGGGCGACTGGAAGGGTGGTCTAGTATATGCAGGCATCTTGAGATTCCTTTTTGTTCAACAGGCGACATTTTGTGTCAACTCCTTGGCTCATTGGCTGGGTGAACAGGTTCGTTTTGGTCTCCACTCGTCGGTTGTCACTCTGCTCACAACAATTTAGCCATTTGATGACCGGAACTCACCGCGCGACCATGTTGTTACTGCACTGGTCACTTTGGGTGAAGGGTATCACAACTTTCACCACGAGGTAAGAAATTAAAGTTGGTAAGCGCGATAAGCTTCTTTGCTGACTGGTGTAGTTTCCCTCGGACTACCGCAACGCCATTGAATGGTGGCAATATGACCCAACCAAGTGGTCAATATGGATGTGGAAGCAGCTTGGTCTGGCTTCCAATCTCAAACAATTCCGTGCAAATGAGATTGAAAAAGGCCGTGTCCAGCAACTGCAGAAGAAAGTCGATCAAAAGCGAGCCAAGTTAGACTGGGGCGTGCCTCTTGAACAACTGCCTGTTATTTCCTGGGATGATTTTTTGGATGCTGCCCGGGACGGAAAATCTCTCACTGTTATTGCTGGTGTTGTCCACGACGTAGCCAGCTTCGTCAATGAACACCCTGGCGGCAAGACACTGATCAGTTCGGCGATCGGAAAGGACGCGACGGCTTTGTTCAATGGTGGAGTGTACAATCACTCCAATGCGGCGCATAACCTTCTTTCCACAATGAGAGTTGGTGTGATCCGTGGAGGTGGTGAGGTCGAAATTTGGCGACAGAGAAATGGTGACAAGCAGGCCACCCTAGGTTCTCCACTTGCCTAACTACGAGAGACATACGAGAATTGATAGGCCGCGGGTTGTGCAAGACCGATCACCTTATTTTAATTATGGTATCAATGAAAAAAACATACCTTTTCATGACGCATTCACGTTGAATCATTGATAGAGTCATTGGTATTCTGAAAATGACTTTGTCCGAGGTTTCAATCTAAGCCCCCGGAAGTCTTTCATGAACTCAAGCCATGCCTTGAATCATGGTTGACTGAGGGTCAGATGTATTTAATGGAATAAATCCTATTGGGCGGATCCAAAATGTAAATCGCGTCTTTATTTCAATGAAAATTCGGAACATCGTTTGTAGCCAAGATTGGTGAAACGTTAGAACCTTCTACTAACGATGCCATCTTTGCCATGGTCAAAATAGACGACCTTTTTTGTTTTTAGATAATCAACGGGTCTCTCAGTTTTTGGCAGCCGCATTCCGGTCGAAGTCGGATCGGGTCACGAAAATTCTGCTCGGAACGATGAAGAATTTTCGAGTCTTGGCATCGAAGTATACAGTGTCGTATTAAGACTAGAATTTGCCATTGATGAACTAGTATTTAGCCTCGTCTCCAGGGCTTATTATGAAGGATCTGATTCGACGACTCATTACGGGGTCACATGGGCACCTGCCTATATCTAGTCCAATATTGATGTTGCTGACATTGTGAGTTGTTGGATATTAATTACGCCACGACAAGGGTCCGAAATGTCTGATATTGGGACTCAATTTAAAGAACTAAATGGAAAAGTTTGGCGTCGTAGAATGCACTAGATTCGATCTAGAAGTTGATTCTCGAAGATAACGCGCCCTCAGCCTCCGATATCGCGGGGGGGGATGAATCATTCTTGCCTAGTTGGGAACGCCCTTGTGCCCCGCTTTGGAGTACACTAACCCCAAATAGGCTTGGCGTTGACATGCGAAGGGCGTGCAGATGCGTCTTCCTGGTCTCACGCGGACCTTCTCTCTCACTCCGGTCTCATCTATCCCGCAAGTCGAACCGATGACGTTTGGTTCTTCTAGCTTCTTCAATCTGATCGGCTTGACCGATTCTTACTTTTTCTAGGCGGCTAAGAAAGGCCTGCCTCGGCCGAAGCGACCACTGACAATCGATTATGTGTTGATTGCTTATCGGTATGGCACGAGCCTTCTAACTAGGACTTCCAGGGCCCGATTTAACGCTGGGTCCAAGGTCCATACTACTCCACTCCTGGGACATGATTAATCACCCAGCTCTACCCCAGACCAGGGATACCCTTCTCAGACCGACTTTTTTCAACCTTCCCCGTATCTTTACAAAAAAATTATTTGTCTGAAAAAAAAGTATTCTGACGGTCTTGACGACCGCTTCTCTAGTAAAGCCATGGAGTACTTCGACTTTGAAGGTGCCTCATCGGCTCATGAATCCAACCACCCGAGTGACGACGTCGGCTCGGTTGATCTAGAATTTGATGACGCCGAGGAAAGGGCTGTCAATTTCAAATCTTTGCTTCAAGATGAATCATTGGAATTTCTCCACGACCCGCCTGTCCCGGAGACCGCCGAACAAGACTTACCTGATGCCGTTGGTCCCGATCAGGACACCGGAGTCTACCCCATGTTCCGCGCCGAACAGCCCTGTGACTTTTGTCGACGAATGGGCCTCGATTGTTTTGTTGCCAAGCGTGGAGTTATGCAAAATGGTTGTACCTGTTGCATCTCTCTCTACCGCGAATGCAGTTTCACCCATGCCAAAGTTCCTGGCAAGTTTCTTCAAACATTACATCCTGTGTCAGAGAACGCCTACATCCCAACGGGCGGCCTGACTGGGAAACGAGCACTCAAATCCGTATCCTACGGCGGCTTTGGGGATGATTCAGAACCGCGTTCCCGCAAAAGCAGCACTACTCGATTTTCGCGCAATGCCCTCAATGTTCTCAAGGGTTGGCTGCGAGATAACAACGATAACCCATATCCTACTGAGACTGAGAAGGATGAATTGAAAAACAACACCGGCCTTACAAGAACACAGATCGCCAATTGGCTCGCGAATGCTCGACGACGTGGCAAGGTTCGCCCTGCCAGTGGCCCTGGATCTTCTACTCCAGGCGCCGTTAACATCCCTGGTCAAGAATCAACAGATGTATCACTCATGACTCCCATTGAACGTTGGAAACACTCGCCCCCCGAAAACGAACCTGCCACCATCGGTGATATTGCTCGCGCCTTAGCAAACCCGCCATTCGATCCGTCCCGTCAACATCGTCTGTCCCAGTCGGGTCACGTGAGGGCACATCGCCCTGGATCTACCAATGAGTCAAGCCACGCAAGCTCAGACCACAAAAGATATACCGCCTCAGGAAGTAGTTTGGATTCTAGTCACTCATCCCTGTCTGACCTTTCCTTTGCTTCCGCATTCTCCCATCGATCCTCTCGTTCATTTGGCTCAATGGATCGCAAAGAGCGTCGCCGTCGCCGCAAGGCATCGGTACCTGTGAATACTTTCAATCATCAGAAGGCTCGAGCTGTTCGACCCTTCCAGTGCACTTTCTGCACTGATTCTTTTGCTGCCAAATATGACTGGCAACGTCATGAAAAGTCCATGCATCTCATCTTAGACAAGTGGACATGTTCCCCTCATGGCGGCGTCACTGAAGAGAATGGCACACTTCGATGCGTCTTCTGCTTTGCCATCAATCCTGACAAAGACCACTTGGAAACACACAACTATCTCAATTGTCAAGAAAAGTCCATCCAGGAAAGAACTTTCTATCGGAAGGATCATCTCAATCAACACCTTCGTCTCATGCACAATGCCAAGTTTCAACCCTGTATGGAGATTTGGCAGAGTAGCATCACCAACATCAAGTCCCGCTGTGGGTTCTGTGCATCAGTATTGCACACTTGGAAGGATCGCGTGGACCACCTTGCCGGTCACTTCAAAAATGGGGCCAACATGTCCCAATGGCATGGGGATTGGGGCTTCGAGCCCTATATTCTCGAGCGTGTTGAAAATGCCATTCCACCATACATGATCGACTATGAGTGGCGCTCACCAAATCCTTGGACCACCGTGCAGGCGCAAGGGGATGGATCTACCCCGAGGCTGAGTGTACCCAATGACGCCAATTGCTATGACCGTCTCTCACACGAGCTCACTGCGTATATTCACCATCAAACCGCAGAAGGATTGATCCCTACCGATCAGATGATACAAGCTGAAGCCCGTCGAGTTATTTACGGCAGCGATGATCCTTGGAATCAAACCTGCGCCGACAATCCTGTCTGGCTAGGTATTCTGAAGCGCGATACTGGACTCCAATCGGCTGTGAACAATGACAGAATCCGGTACTCAGATCTTGGGTTACAACCTCCCTTTGCCGTTGATGGAGGGCTGCGCAATCCCCCACCAGAAACCAATATTCTAGCAAGGGCTGTATGCCCTGGTGCCCTACCCAGCCCTGCAGTATCCAGCCCTGGTCTCCGGAGTCCGGCCTACCCGGGAACCGGTTTCTCTTCTGCCGGCCCTAGCGGTACAGGCAGTCTTTCAGGCAGCTATGTTGGTAGTGCAGGGATGGTATCAGCTGGCATTCCGGCACTTTCATCTGATTGGAGTAGTAGCCTTCCAGGCAACGCTTCGGCCTCTTCTGCTCCTGCAGACGGGTCTACTGACCCGTTGGTCCAGATGGGCTTCGACCCAGACTTTCTACGACGATTGAACGACAGCTACAGTGAACTTACGCCGCCTGAGCTGGAGGACCTGCCTTTAAGCCATCCCTCGGCTTATGACGGTAAGGGAAAAGAGAAATGGGTGGATCCGGGCCAACGAATCTCAGATCCTAATGCCTTTCTCCATTCAAAAGAGGACGGTCCTGCATCAGAGAATGCCCAGCAGGGCCGGCCTGCATTTTATGATGATGTGGGGTTCTGATTGATGTTTTACGATGATATTTGAAGCCGGCCTCGAGAAGCAAAAGTGTAATGGTCTCTCTGCATTTTACGAGCATTTCTATAACAGTATTTAAGACCGATTTTTGTACTACAGAATGATGAATTTACATTTCAATTACATGGCGTTTCTTAGTCTTGGTCTGTCACACCTCATCCTCGTGGAGAGGAGCTCGATTTAGAACCAAGCCACCACCACGCGTCCTTGTTCCATACCCAGATGCGTCATTATTGCTTTTGGTGCTCACAGTACATGTTATGGAGTATCCTGACCCACTTTCGACAAGTGTGGGGCCTTTTTGTGCACCAAAAAGCGGGTTCGCCAATTAATATTTCGGAATTACGTCGGAAGCTGATTGACTCATACTCTGCTCTCGTCAATGGTCGGCTTCTTCTCTTTGTTTACGACCCACCATTCTGGTTGGCTGGTGTTGAACCTGCAGAACGCCGAGACAGGATGTCTCACTCGTATCCAGGGATCAGGTACCTTTACAATGGCGTACCTGATTCGTCCCACGCAAACGATTCTATATATCATCTGCCTATGATGAACAAGACTTATTGGCGACGCTTTGACTCCATCACTTTGCATGATAACTTTCTATCACGGTCACATTATCATTCGGGCTTACTTCCACCCGACATCTAGATTGGTGGCTCTCATCCGAGATCTACCTCTTACCAGATGCAGGGCCAACGGGGCAGATGCGCTCTTCACCCCGACGCTGGGGAAACATCTCATTTCATGATTGGCGGTACCTTCAACCTACTACCCCTGATCCCAGTTCTATAGTGCATAGTTGTTTAATGCTCGGATGAACTCCTCCTTCTGCCCGACCCTGCTGACAAGTCTGCAACCTTGGTCCCATGGTCACCGATCCGTATCGGGGACCTATTCATTCTTTCAGCTTGAATCAGATATTGCGTAAAATCAGCTGGAATGTAATTTTTTACGAACATGAATGACGACGTGTGGCTTATCATGGTGAACCTTGAGAACCCTGGGCCAAATCAAGACGAACTGCATTCTTAGTACATATCTATATTACTAAAACTCGTGTTTATAACCGAGATCATGCCCGCATACATGTCGTGGTACATTGATGTTAATCAATATCCCAATATCAAGCTTTGACAGTCGCTATGAAGTCTTCAACTAGTGCTTGGGTGTTCTTAGCCCTGCTTTTCGTTCAATGGGCTTCGGCCGAGCTTGTTTACTTTTCCATTTGTCTCACTTGGGCCAAAAGAGAAGTTGCGGGCTTCACCAGAGACGTAATTCTGGTCAATGATCAATACCCGGGGCCTCCATTGAATCTAGTGGAAGGCGATGAAGTCATTTTTGACGTGCAAAATGACTGTCCATTCAACGTTACCGTGCACTTTCATGGTAGGTTCATCTATTTACGAACATAATTTCAACATACTGACCTATGGCCGTAGGCATTGAACAGCTCAATACACCTTGGTCAGATGGCGTCCCTGGCTTGAGCCAACGACCAATAGACGAAGGGCATTCCTTTCGCTATCGATGGACCGCACATCAGTACGGTTCATACTTCTATCACGCACACCATCGTGGCCAGCTTGAAGATGGTCTTTACGGACCTATTTATATTAAACCGTCGAACTCTGAAGAAAGGCCCTTCAGCATGATTACCACCAAGTCCTCTGAGCTTCAAGCAATGCTTGTTGCAGAGAAAAAGACCTCGCCAGTTATTTTGTCTGACTGGCGTCTCTTAACATCAGAACAAATCTGGGCGGCCGAAGAAGCGTCCGGTGTTGATTCATTCTGTGCGAATGCGCTTTTGATCAATGGGAAAGGCTCCGTGAACTGTTTTACGGCTACAGAGCTCGATGCGCTAACTACTGACAACCAGAGAGCAGTCTTGGGTAATCAATCCCTGACGGACATTGGGTAAGTAGCCAAATAGATGGAATGTTCAATCATCTGCTGATCACCCGCCAGATGCTTTCCACCAGATAACGTTCCCACTCAAGGCAATTACACGCATGATTTGAGCAAGCTCCTACCAACCATGTTCTATGGGTGCACGCCATCCCACAGCCCCCACGAAGTCTTTACCGTCAACGCCAACGACAAATACGTCAGCTGGGACTTGATCAGCGCAGCAGGAATCTTAGACCTGATATTCTCCGTGGACGAACATGACATGTACGTATACGCCGTCGACGGCCGCTATATCCAACCCGTCAGTGTAAACGCCATCAGCCTCGCCTCTGCAACTCGCTATTCAGTACTAGTTCCCCTTAATCAAATCCCGGGTGACTATACAGTCCGCATGGTCAGCGGCGCAGCACAACAAACCATGAATACAACAGCCACGATGCACTATAAGGGTAAATCTCAACTAAATCGACCTTCTAACCCCTGGATCACAATACCAGGCACGAATGCGACTGCTGACACCGTCTTCCTGGACGATACAACTCTGATCCCGTTCCCGGTTATCTCGCCCGCTTCTATAGCAGATGAGACCTTTAAACTGTACATCGATCACTACAACGCATCTTATCTATGGACATTGGGGAATTCGAGTTTCAACCTTGAACTTGAAGAGTCCCAGCCTCTCCTCTTTAATCAGACCTCGATCCCAAGTGACCTGATAATCAGAACCAAAAACGGGTCTTGGGTTGATCTCATTATTCAAGTTGGAACGCCGCTTCAGCCTTCTCACCCGATCCACAAGCACTCCAATAAACATTTTGTTATTGGGCGAGGGAATGGCACTTTCACCTGGGATACCGTCGCGGAGGCTATGCTTGAGACTCCTAGTTCGTTTAATTTGGTTAATCCGCTCATCAGAGATACGTCGATCACGCCTCTTAATATTGTGCCCACGTGGCTGGTGCTGCGGTATCAAGTTGTCAATCCTGGAGCGTTCTTGCTGCATTGTCATATTCAGGTTCATCAGAGTGGAGGGATGGCTTTGGCAATTTTGGATGGGGTTGATGCTTGGCCGACTATTCCGCCTGCTTACCTGTATGACTCGGGTTTTTGAATTGCACATATTTTGAGGAATAGAGGAGGTAAAGAGGAGCTGGATTGCAGATATGGGATCTCGAGTATATAGTGACTGGAACCAATATCTTGAAGGTTCATGGATAAATGACTTTTTACGGACAAACAACAGCAGCAGGTTGCTCATCGCAATCAATCTTGGAAGTGCAGTTGCAGCGATAGCAGTAAAATAGTATTTTGAATACATAGGAAACATGAACGTACTCGGATTTCTGGCAACATTATCATACATTCATTGCGCCCAAACATGACCATCAAATTGATATAAAAGAGAGGCTAGCTGGCTAAATAACATTGAAAATACCCAAAATGTTTAGTATATATAGCAAATCAACGCATTCCCAAGCGTTTCAGCTCGTGTCATTCCAGTCGTAAATGCAAAGTTCCTTATTCCTTTGCGTAGTTCGATCACTCCGTCGGAGCAGCATCTTGCTGCTCGGTCGCCCCCTCGGTGACCACCTCCTCATTCTCCCCCTTCTCCTTTTCCTCCTCCTCTTCCTCGAGGTCTTGAATGACTTCACCTGAGTAAATGGGGTCCTCAAAGAGCTGCCCAGCAGCCTCAATAGGAAGAGTGACCTTGTCCTGAGAATCCTCCGATAATACATCTTGTGTTTGTTCAGCAACCCCAGGGAGCTCTGACTCTGTGATATCCTCGATAAGCTCCTCTCGGACAATGGATTCCTGAACTGGCTGTTCGAATGCATCGGTAGGAAGAGGAATCTCATCTTCAGATGCCACCGAAGGCTCGATTTTAGCTTCCTCCAATTGCTCAGTTTCAACTTCCTCCAATAGTTCGATTTCTGGTTGTTCCATGGCATTAGGCAGCTCCATCTCACTTGTCGCATCGGTGGAAGGTGAGGGCTCATTGATCGCATCAACCTCAGATTCTTCGATAGAAGAATCCGATAACTCTGTGGGGTGAGACGTTTCCTCAGTAGCAGAAGGCTTTGCCGACTCAGAAACTTGCACGGAAGCCATCGCAATAGAGGTTGGAGCGCTTTCCATCTGCGCAGGTGTCTCAGAAGCAATTTCCGCCGAAGCCATAGCAGAAGAGACAATATTCAAAGACTCGATGCTCGAAGAGACAATGGACAAGCTAGGTGACGGAGCTTCCATGCTGGCGGGGAAGGATAGTCTCTCCCCATTCTGGAAGAAGAATTGCATAGCAGGCATCTGCTGCAGCTGTTGCGGACCACTTCCAACGGCAAGGAATGCGACAGCTATAGACATGATAACTAGCGCTATATTCCGCTTGTCGCTAGCGAGCACTCGAATATAGTTGATGAGCAGGGTTCCGAGGGCAATCTGGTGCTCCGGCTCTTGGTATTTGATCTGTGGTGTCAGGACTGGAATTGGATCTGCCTGAGCAGATGGTTGAATAGACCCAGCCTCACTAAAAGACCTGGTATGTTCTTGAACAGAAAGACGTCGAGAGTCCATATCCTGGCTTCCCGCCTCGCATATAGCTAGCATGCCCTGAGGCTCTTCCTTCGGTGCAGCCGCACGCTCCTCCAAGATCCGTTTCTCCAATGCCCTGCGCACGTTTGACGGCAGCCAGAGCCCAACCTCCACATCAACCTTTTCCATCTCTTTCCATGCAGCCGCCCAAGCACCAGCGCGCATAAGGCCATTAGCTGCAAACACTCTGATCTCCCACTTGCGGTTAGAATCACTCCGGTGAATGACCCGTCCACCACAGTCTGGACACTCCTCGCCTTGTTCACCATCCGTCTCACTCTCACTTTGATCAGAGTGCTCGCCCTCAGATTCGGGGTTGCTTTCCTCATGACCCAGGAAATGACCTTGGTGAACACGTGCGTGCTGCAGTTCCAAACTTTCCAAGAGTCGCTCTTCGAGCATATCATATAAATCTTCAGGGTGGGAGATTAGCACGCCTCTGTCACGGAGGACTCCAGATCCGACTTTATCTTGTAATCGGCGCCAGCGTTTCCAGTATTGTGGTGGTAGAACGTCCTCCACAATCTCCTGGTTCTGCGGCTCTGAGGCGCCAGGCACTGGGAGAGAGGGTGCAAGTAAATTGCAATGTAGCAAGACAAGAGGGTAATCTTTCTTTGGTTTAGGTTTGGTTGTCGAAGTATTGGGTGAGTAATATGGCGACCGTTTCACTGGCGAAGATCCGGGGGAACGCATTCCCGCCCGACGTCGCGGCGGAGTCAAGTATTCGTCATCCTCGCCTTCATCTTCCGTGTGCATTTGTATAGCGCGCACAGAGCTTGGTTTCCGGAATGCTGCTTCTCGAGGCCGAATAGTACGCATAGTTCTAGGCGGGTCGTCGAAATCGCCAAAGCTAGCTTCTGATTCTTCAATTGTGTAGCCGACCATTTTCTCGTGTAGGTTCATTGGTGGCATTGATTTCATATCGTTGATTGGATGTATAAGGACGGAGGCTGGCATCGAGGAGACGGATGAGCGGCTCGAAGTACGGGATTTCATATGGTCGAGCTCGTCGTCTATTTCACGGCCGAATATGTCGCTGGTTGAGTGGCGGTTTGAAGAGCTAGATGAATTATACTCATACTCCTGACTCGAAACTCGGCTACCATCTGTTGCTGATCCGTTATCGCTCTGTGGAACGTGGGATGTCTCGAATGTGGCAAGTAGATGCTCCTTGCCGGGAGGGGCGCAGGGCTGGGGGCTTAGGATTTCATTTGAGGAGTGAACTCCAATAAAAGGATGATTCTCATCCCTCAGTCTCGCCATAGGGATTCATGTATAGTGAAAGGAGATTATAAACTTGAGACGTGTATCTAATGGCCTCATGCGGTGACGATGTGTTGACAGTAGGCTCACCGCTCCGTCTCCCGGGGCAACCCTTATGGCCGTTAGGCTTCAAGGTTAGGCTCCTCGACTCCGCGACTCCACTACTTAATTTATTTAGAACAACATACCCAGTGAGAGAAGTAAATAATATAAAGAAATTCGTAAAATGTGCCCTATGTGTCTTTTTTCCCAATCAAATTTGGGATACGTTTCGCGCTGCTCAAGAGACAAGAACCACCCAAATGTAACCAAAAATAAAACCAGCAGGCGATCTATGAATTGCTGCAGGATAGACCACCGCCAAACGCCGGTTATATCATCCAATCCAAAGATATAACCCAAGATGGGCACAAAACTCGCTCAAATAAACAAGGGGAATGCAAATCTGCCTTGAAAAGAAGATACATGTACACGTGAGAAGATTCAAACATTACTGCGAAGGTCGAGTACTGTCGTCGGGGCTCATGAGAGGGTAATTATGATTTTCACCAAAGAAGCTGAGAACATCTTGCGGGAGATATTCCAGCCATGGCACAATCTCACTGTTGGAGAAAGGAAATGATTCTTGATCGTGTAGGGAGCTCATATCGACATCGTGGCTTCCGATCATCATGCCTGGATTGTGGGCGTGCAATGAGAGAGGCAGGTTATTTCTAGCACCCATATGCGCATGATTGCCATGGTTTTCCGTAGCCCCAGAGGAGACTGGGTAAGCATAGGCAGAAGCCTGGCCATCCATTTGGTTGGATGAAAAGGCTGGGTTGTAGCTCGAGTGCCCTGAGGCGCCAGGCCCTGACTCGGGGTAGGGAGAGTTTATGCCCATAAAATATGGTGATTCCGTGCCGATGGTATGAGAAGGAACTTGAGGATACTTGCTGTTGGCCGTGGTAAGGGAAGACGCCTGGCTTTCACCGTGGGAGATGGAGGGGGTGAGAGGATGCGCAAAAGAGGAACTCGAACTTGCTCCAGCATTTGTGACAACGGGTAATGGTGGAAAGCTGTGACTATATTGCGACGAATAGGCGGGTTTGGCAGGGCGGGCCTCGGCCTCTGTTGTGGGCATCTGATACAGTAAACTCAGGTTGGGCTGGGAAGAGTTGGTGGCTCCAGTCAATGCCCATCCAATGGCTAATGAGGAAACATTGTAAGTCAAAATTCTAGCCTTCATTGAGTTCCGAGGCTTACCTTGACTGGGATCAAACTTTGGGGACCATCTCCCATCGGTCGGGACATCGGCCACGCCCGGGGGTCTCTCGGACATTTGAGGTACATCCGTTGGGCGCCAGCCGCCAGCTCCAAGTGGTGTTTCGCCTGCGGTGTTCTCCATATCCTCTGTTGTGTACAGAAGAGGATTCACAATACCCTTAGCCTTCTGATCTAGCACCGTCAAGATGTATCCGGTACCTTCCCAGTACGAATTCAGCGCCTTCAGCGCCTTGTAGCAGCGTTGGTAATTCTCCTTGGCGGCGGAGGCAAGCAAAATGTGCTTGGCAGTTGGATTGCGTTCTGAACCATGAGACGGCTCTATTGCGGGCATCACAAAACCACTAGATTGATTGTTCAACAATGGCTGCGGAAGAGGCGATGTTCCTCTCGATGCAGGCGACGCATAGTATGCGCTTTCCATCAAGAAGGCACAAGCCGCAATGTACATTGGCTGGCTGGTGAAAGGGTTCCCGATGAAGCTCTTCCCATCCACCAGTTCCGAGAATGATAGAATATCAGCGATTGTCTTCGCCGAGGACATTGAAAGTTCGCGGCTGTTAGGGTAAAGATGCTGTATTGATCCGCCAAATGAATTCAAGAGAGTAGGTTGGTGAAGCAAGACAATTAATGTGTGAAACCACTGTGAGATGTTAGTTCTGTTTCAATGAATAGATATAGTGATACGGACAAAATGAAGCAGAATGAAGTTAGTTCCCTCCTTCGCTTTGACATATGCTTGGAAATTCGCTGCGTTAAAATGCAATTTCGGAGATAACCGCTGATAAATGCCTAAGAGAAGGAAACATGTTAGAATTTGTCCAATGTTGATCATGAACCGAGTAGCTGATACCTGTCAAATCACTTTCCATACCCGCCAGCCTCTTGAGCGTGTCAGAAGTGACGTGGTTGACATCTTGTATACCGTTAATAAGATCCGTCACTCTCCCGTAGAGATGAATGACCCGAATTAGTGGCGGAAATGGTGCAGGCCAGCCATTTGGTAATTGGGATTCGGACTGAAGAGGAAAGCAAAGCTCGATATCCTCATCACGCAGGGTAACTGGCCGACCGGTTCCAGAAGAGATGACCCGATCAAGGAAAAAGATGCTCCAGAAAGTATCAACTCGTTCCTTTTCTCGGGCACGTTCAGTTCCAAAAACGGGTGGTAGTGTCTTAGGACTTTGGTATACGTCAAGATCGTCATACTGATCTTCTCGTAGCTTGCCAGCCTGTCCAGTCATCACTTCACTCGGCGTCACTCCTTTCCGTCCATAGTTGTGCTTCAACCCTTGAAGCTTTTGCAAGCCAAGGTCCTGTGCCATTCTGATAGAAATCCCCAAGTACATCCAAAGGCCACTATCATGGTTAGAGCCAAACTGCTCGTAAGCCAGTAATAGACAGGATTGGACAGCGGAGAGGGTTGGACAGGAGAGTGAATCAACCAGTGCACTCATTGCTCGGTGTGCAAAAGGTAGTCCGCGGTCCCACATTTTGATGTCGGGCAGCAGCTGTGAACGATCGATGGGTGGTGCCTGAGGAGGTCCAAGTAACGGGTGAGGTGAGAACCTAGCAGCTAATGCGCAAACGGCATCCACCAGCATAGTGTCAACCTTCTTCTCTTTGAGGTCCTGAAGGAACCTTTCTCGTTGAAGGAATGGAAAATTGCAGCCAAGGTGCGTGAAGAAGAGGTCGCACAAGTGAGAGACTAAATTTGATACTGGGGGTGTGTCATCTCGGTCGTAAAATGGGATCGTGTTGGCGTCTCTACTGTCACGGCTGTCAATCGCAGAGGGGCCACCGGGTGTATCTGAAGTCCTAGGACTACGCAGTGGGGACAGAGACTCTATACCGACGTAATTAGCATCAGTGGAAAGGCAATACACGGACGCATTCAGCTGCCCTGCCAGGATGGGTAGGAACAAACCTGATGACATTGACGGATTGCTCTTGCGTGATCCTCGAACTTGCACAACCTGATATTAAGTTAGAATGAAAAGGACAGCGCCTTGGCGGGGTCTCAAACCATTTGTTTGAAGCCGGGCACAATTGCAGTAGGTCCAAAATATCGAAAATACGGGACATGGGTGCGGTTTCCAGAGCTTAGAGATGTCCGGCCTGGGTAGGTACTGAAGTTTAGAATTACTTTCATAGACGGTGACCAACTTTCGGGCCACATGTTCAGTATGGGTTTCAACTTACTGCTTCCGGGGGTATCGCCAGCGCCATGCGAGTCGGATTCTTTGCGCGCTGAAGTGTCTCGAGATAATGATGCATCCTTTGAGTCCGATTGCTTTGTCACCGGTGACCTATTGGGTGTTGGTTTGGACAAAGGTCTTGGAGCCACTGCCGGAACAGGCTCGGGTGAATAGCTCTCCGCCCGTTCTTTGTGCAGATTTGTATCGCTCGAGTCGACAGGAGGGGCGGGTGGCATGCGCGAAGCGGAATCGGACTGGGATCGCTGATGGGCAGTCGATTCGCCGTACCCTAAACAAGTGTGTTTGTAGTCGGTGCATGTCTTGCACACTAAATTCAGTGTAAGCGGTGTGTCGCTCATTAAGGGCGATAAATAGCAAGTTCGTACCTGGCTGTTCCCCCGAGCATCTGATCTTGCGACGGCGACAAGTCAAACAACTAGAAGAATCAAAGTCCCGTTAACATTTCGGCGGGCTCTATAGAGACATAACATGGGGCGCGCTTCACATACGCGGCATTCACTCGGCGGCGCTTGGTCTGTGGCTGGCCATCGGTGGCGACGAAGCGAATCTGTCGAGGGCCGGAGGTATTGCCGCCATTCTTCGGTTTGGAGGAAGGAGGGCTCATGGCGAGCGACGAGATTAACCGTGATCACGAATCATTGGGCACAGGATGTTGGCCCTCGGGGCGTCGTTACGATCGAGTCGAGACGCGAAGCTTAACCCAGGGCGTGGCCGGATATAGGGCAGACGAAGCGGTAAGATCGATTGTGAGAGGCAAGGATAGACTCTGGAAGCGCAAACGTCATGAGGCGGAAGGGATTTTGGCGGGATGCACAGAGGAGGCCCCAGAGCCCAATAGGAAGGGGTAGCTTCAAGGATTTGTTTAGGAGGAAATGTGGAGGGGAAGACGAGACGGGCTTGAAAGGAGGGGAGGATTCGGTTGCACGATAAAGCTTTTTCTCGATTCCTTTCTCCCTCAAGATAATGTACTGGGTACAATCCGATGTACGATCTGAAATGATTACCGTACGGAATTCCAGTCTCCCCTTGACCGCCCCATTTCAACGATACATATTTCGCCGAAAACAGTGCCACGACAGCTCGGCCCACAACTCAGGGACAAAATAATGACATCCAAAGATCTGATGGTCATGGGATGCACATGGTGGGTCTCATTCCCATCAGATCCCCTGGAACCAATAGCCCGTGGCAATGGGATTGGACCTATGACCAAAGCCTTGGTCCTTCTAGGATGAAGATCGGCCCTGCAGCGCCGGAACCGAGGGGTACTCAGTACAGGTCTCACGGTATGAAAGCTGGGGCTAAACATAAACGTGGAGTCCAGACTTCGCGGGGTTCCATAGATGGAGCTTGATGGGGTTTACAGTGTCCACTCGGACCAGTCGGGGAACCGTTCCACTCCGGCAATTCTTCCCTACGATAATCGCCCTCGAGACGAGCACTCGTGTGGTCTGGCCCTGGGAAGCATAGCTTGGGAAGGAAAACCTATTCTAGTATCTGGGGAGAAAAAGTCTAGGGAATACCGTACAAGGTTAACCTTATCTTTGTGATCTTCAAGGGGGTGTTTTTTCCTCCCGGTCGGCGCATCTCCGGTGGTCGCAATCCCGAGACAACTCGGTCTTTCGGCGAACGGAAATTTCTAGAACGCAAACGTACGCGGGGCTCACAATTGCTGATCCTTTCACACATACGTACAGTAAAAACAGCGTTGGGTTGCGTAATTAGAACTATGATATCATGGCCAATTAGCGAAAGGAAAATTGTTTACTCTGTACTACAGTACATCTTCTTTGAGGAGCCAGCCTAACGTAAGGTTGCCCATGGGAAACCAGATCAATATGGAAGCCGAGACAGCGGCTAAATCAATCAATTGAATGGTAATTAGCCTATCTTTTCCTCATTTGTGACACACCTCGTGTACGAATGTCAACTATTGCTTTTTTTTCTCGTTCTCCATAATTGATTACCGAGGTGGCATCACTTGACCTGCTGACTTCAGAACCAGAATGATGTATACCGCTATTAGCGATATAATCCTCACTCTGTGTATTCACTGGAGCTCGACCTAGTTCGGCTGAAATGCATGTCAAGTCCTGGATATTATATTGAGCATCAATGGCCTTGTTAGAAAACACCTTGGCTGTGACCTGGATTTGACGTCACAGCGTTCAACTATTGGCGGGATTGAAAAATTGCTTTCACAACAGCCGGATCAGAGTGGAGATTGTCAGTATGGGTGAGCTTGTTGTATCCTTCTTTCTGATTTTTTTCTTGCTGCTGGATTGGTTCGCAATGTATCAATTCATGCTTTCCTTTCAAGCTTAAACCGGAGTCACGCTCTTCAAAATATAGTTCATGTGGATCCAAAGTCAGTTACAGTACTATATGGCAAGGGTCCGTGGATATTCCAGGGCTTCGGCGTCGCGAGATTGGATTATAAAGTTGGCACTCGACCCCGAGATTGTAGACATCAGATTTCATGGTATATATTCGCGACTTGGAATGTTTGAGCGTCCACCTACTCATCGTGTTTCTAGATTTTCCCCGACTTTTGAATTGAAGTGTAGTCTTGAAATCTTTGGAAACATTTCGCCAGCTTTGGTTCTTCCTACCATTGGACATGGCTAGATTATCTTTGCTTTTTGAGTCCGCATTCTATTAAAAGTTGTGACTGATATTTCCACGGTTTCCCGAAATTGTATAGGGAAGTAGGAAAGCGGGCCGTGCCCCTAACACTCAATTACCACTGGTTCCGACGTGGAACCAAGCTTACCTCCGCGGGAATTTCGTCATTACAAATGCGCTGCGATAAGACATTCCCTTCCAACAACCTCATGTCTGCACTGGCAGCCACACTCCGGACAACTCGTTACATCTCCGTCCCCTTCAGATCGTTGTAAGTATCCACTATTATCGTCACAGTGGCAACAGCCCAAAAACACGCGCTGCTGATCAATGCGTCTTGACGTCTGACGTGTATAACTTACTGCGGGGCATTTGTATCACAATGGCTAACTCACAGCCTTCATTTCCTAGTCCCGTTAGGCCGAATTGCCTTTCGAGCCCTGCACCCCGTCTCATTTGCCGATCTTTCACCAGTACATCCAGCATGTACAAACCGCGGCCGGATTTCAAGCAGGTCGAAGCTACTCGGCCGGATTTCCGTCAGGATACCGAAGTCACCATCACAAAAACCCCAAACCCTGCATGGAAGGAGGGCGATGGGGCGAATGATGGCGGCGAGAGTTTGAAGAAAGAACATATTGAAATTGATCCCTTCGCCGAAGGCCGCCCGGTCGCGTCGAACTACAAGCTCCTCATCTCCAGCATCGTGCCTCGTCCCATTGCTCTGGTCAGTACGCAATCTGCAGATGGGTCAACAACCAACCTGGCGCCATTCAGCTACTCGCAAGTTGTCTGCCACGACCCACCGACTTTTATCGTGGGATTCGCCGGTGGTCTCGGGAGTGCTAAGGATACCCTGCGCAATTTGCACGAGACCGGGGAGTGTGTGATCAACATTATCTCGGAGCACTTTGTGGAGGCTGCCAACTCGACTGCTATCAACACTCCGTACGGTGTATCTGAATGGAAGACTTCTGGTCTGACCCCCGCGCCAACTGCTGTTGTCAAGCCGGCGCGTGTGAAGGAGTCGATTTTCTCCATAGAGGCGAAGCTGGTCGATACTAAGGAGTTTGAGAGTCGCGCAACTCCTGGCAAGAAGACTGGTGCTATGATCACTGTTGAAGGTGTACGGTTCTGGGCTCGCGAGGATGCTATCGATGAAGACCGGTCTGCCATTGACCTGAAGGTTCTCAAGCCTATCAGTCGGCTGGGTGGCATCAGTTATGGTCGCACTACTGAAGCGTTTGAGATTCCTCGTCCGTCCATTTGAGGGAAATTGCAAATTTATTAGATATGGCATTAGATATGGCATTAGATATGGGTCATATGGTACTTGGAGCTCGAAGAATATATAGAAAGGGGGCTTGGAGATACATGAACGGTTGAACGAAATACATAGATCTATTAACATCCATCGAAGAGTAAGTTGAAGCAATCTGCAAGGTACCTGCTCTGCCCATTCCCAAAGGCCAGGGGGATTTGGACATTGTAATGTTCTCCAAGCGACGGAAATTGCAATTTCCGTTCTGATTGTTGATGTAAGCCCAACAACCTGACGATCACAAGTAAAGTTATACCCCGGCAAAAAGTCCTTGGCCTTGAAACTCTATAGTATTGATTGTGTTAAATCGAGAATGATGCGGGGAAGAGAATGCCATTTGAAAGGCCATAAGGTATCCGCGGGAAATCGTACGTTCTTTCTCCCGTTGTTGTCGCAATCTCCGACAGGAAGCGTATCTCGTGCGGAGAGAGCGGGGTTCTTATCTCCAAGCTTTATATCCCAGTCTACAGAGCCCGAGCACAAGGTTGACAGACCACCAAACATATTAGATATTGACTTTTGAGGGTTGAGCAGCTGCCACTTCAGAGGATTTGAAGGACTATCTCTCCATTCAAAAGACAAAGAACAAAGTCATGTCACAGGAGGATTTCGAGACCTACAAGCTTGGCGACTGGGAGCTTCAAAGCGGGGAAAAGATCGTCGATGCTCACATCGCGTTCAAAACATTTGGAGACCTAAACTCACCAGCAATCCTGTACCCAAGCTGGTTCTCAGGCTGTAAGTGTTGAGATGTTTGTGGAATTCGGCCACACTGACAATCATACGACTTTAGCGCTTTCCGATAACTTCTGGTTGATCGGAGAAGATAAGACGTTGAACCCAAAGAAGTACTTCATAATCGTCACTGGTCTGTTCGGAAATGGGCAATCTTCATCACCGTCTAATCAGCCTACGCCCGGCCCATTTCCAAAGGTGTCGTTCTATGATAATGTACGGGCCCAGTACGAACTAATTACGAAACACTTTGAGATTACACACCTGCGCGCTGTAGTCGGGTGGTCTATGGGAGCTGGGCAAACTTTTCAGTGGGCAACTCAGTATCCCGACTTCATGGATCTCGCAATCCCATTCTGTGGATCGGCGAGGACTTCGTTGCACAATCAAGTGTTCCTGGAAGGCGTAAAAAGCGCACTTCTTGCAGTTAAGAATACGCCATCAGCAGGGGCTGGAGAGGTTGGAGTGCAGAAAGATTCGTCTGAGTTCCGGACTTGGACGGTTGAGGAGAAAGAAATCGGTCTCAAGGCAATGGGCAGAGTCTATGCTGGATGGTAAGAAACTCGATATTCCTAGTATATTCTTTGAGAAGAAGCTAACACATGGCTACACAGGGGTTTCAGCCAAGCCTTTTATCGGGAGAAACTGTATGAGAGTGTTCTAAAGTACAAAGGACTCGAAGACTTTATGCAGAATTTTTGGGAAAAGTGGGCTTGTTCGAAAGGTTGAGAACTCCATCGCAATTTACTTGTTCAGCTGACGCTTACCTTCTCTTATAGACCCCGAAAATCTGTTGGTCATGGTCCAGACCTGGCAGAATGGCGATGTTTCTCAGCAGCAGCCATACAACGGAGACTTTGAAAAGGCAATGGCGTCGATCAAGGCAAAGACTCTTGTTTTGCCATCCAAGACGGATCTATACTTCCCGTAAGACCACTAAAACTACCTACCTGACTCACATAGCAACGAAACAATGCTAAAGAAGGGTTATGGTTAGACCGGAGGACTCGGAGTATGAAGTTGCATGCATGGCGCCTGGGGTTGGAAAACTGGGTGTTTTCCCCTCTATTTGGGGACGTAAGCACAACCCTTTGCTACCCATTTAACCAGGTTATCCATCAAAGGCTGACCAGTCTGTGTAGATTGGGCAGGAGGCCCTGGTGACAGTAAAGAGGACGTGGAGTGGCTGGACAATCAGCTTGAACAGTTCTTTGCGGAGAACAAGCCGCGTGGCATTGCAGGCTTGGTGGAGATGGTCAAGAATGTGCTGTAATAGCGCACAACTGCACACAAACAAGCTCTCATTAATCAGTTTGTGTTTTTTTTTTTTTAAGACGTTTTTCTGTAGCCAGCTGGAAATTGAGTGAATAAGAGGTTTTCAAAAGATAGCAAATCCAGGTTGTCATGCAGACAATAGACAAAAGTAGGCAGAATGGGATGGATCATGTGATGAACTGAGTAAGCGCCTTGCAAGCGCCGAGTCGCAGCGTTTGCGCTGTGGCCTTCCTCGATTGCTTTGCCCTGCCGTTCATTTCGTTCCTCACTTCCTAGTTATTTGTTGGGTGTTTTGTCTTTTTTCATTCTTGTTCCTCTAGGTGCTTCTAATCTCTGGACTTTACCTTACTACCCTTGGCACGCGACTGTGACGTCTATTCCATTTCCCGTTATCTAATCCCCATCCTCCATCGCGACAGAGGATCTCAGCTTTCATACACATACATACTACAATGGCTGCTCAGCCTGCCCGCCAGTGGGGTGTGACACCCCCGATTTCCACTGTACTCCCTACGAAAGATGAGTTGGTTGCGAACGATGACCTTATTGCGGAGCTGAAGGCACAAGACAACTTTGAACCTCCTTCCGAGACAGAGCGGAGGTACGTTGATCAGCGGTCGATGATATAACCGCCCTAGAGCCAAAATTGATTGATTTGGTAGACAACAAATGCTTCAACTGCTCCAACGTGTCGCATTGGAATTTGTCAAGATTGTCAGTCGCAAGAAAGGGCTGTCGCCTGCCGCGGTCGAAGCCGCTGGTGGAAAGATCTTCGCATATGGAAGCTACCGTCTCGGTGTTTATGGTCCAGGTGAGTCGCATTGCGGTAAAGTATTCTAGCCATCTCTCACAAGCTTTTCATAGGTTCCGATATCGATACCCTTGTCGTTGGCCCGCAACACGTTCTCACCGAAGATTTCTTCGCGGAATTCCCACCTGTCCTCGAGCGAATGGCCCCGGAGGGCACGATTGAAAAGATGACCCCTGTTCCGGATGCATTCGTGCCTATTATCAAATTGGAGCTGGCTGGGATCAGCATCGATCTAATCTTCGCTCGGCTCATGATCCCTTCAGTGCCGATGAACCTAGACTTGAAAAATAATGACTATCTGCGTGGTTTGGATGAGAAAGAAGTCCGGTCACTAAACGGAACCCGTGTCACAGACGAGATTTTGGAGCTTGTGCCGCAGCAAAAGACCTTTCGCTTGGCATTGCGCGCAATCAAACTATGGGCTCAACGTAAGTGACCCCTTCGGTCTGCTCACATGCTGGCACTAACGGCTATATTCATTTAGGACGCGCGATCTATGCGAACATTGTCGGTTTCCCCGGCGGTGTTGCCTGGGCCATGTTGGTAGCAAGAGTTTGTCAATTGTATCCACAAGCAACCGGTTCTGTGATCGTGGGCAAATTCTTTCGCATTATGAACAAATGGGCATGGCCGCAGCCCGTACTGCTCAAGCCAATCGAGGATGGCCCCTTGCCGATGAAGGTTTGGAACCCAAAGGTAAGTCATTGTTGCATACTACAAAGCTCACGATAGACTCTAATCCTTCTTTATTAGATTTACCATGGTGACCGTTTCCATCTCATGCCTATCATCACTCCTGCCTATCCTTCCATGTGCGCAACCCACAATATTTCGATGTCAACAAAGACCGTTATTCTCCGGGAGCTCCAAAGAGGCGGTGACATGGTGGATAAGATCTTCATGAAGCAGCTGTCCTGGAATGATTTGTTCACTCGTCACTCCTTTTTCACAAATGCTTACAAGTATTACCTGAGCATCACAGCCTCAAGTAGGACAAAGGAAGCGGAGGCTATCTGGTCGGGCCTAGTCGAATCAAAGCTGCGACATCTCGTCGGAGCTCTGGATCGGAAATCCGTCATTGCCGTAGCCCACCCCTTTCCGAAAGGGTTTGAACGAGTTCATGTGACCCAGAATGAGAGTGAGGTAGAGGCAGTCAAAAACGGATCTACCAAGTACCAAGCCAAAGGGACTGCAACAGAAACGACTGATGAAACCAACGATGCTGCCCACCAAGCCGCTGCCCAGACTGGCGCGGAAAATGTGACAGTCCCGGAGCCTTCTGAGAAGCCAGTCCAGAATGATGGTAGTTCGACCATATACACTACAACCTACTACATCGGACTGGAGCTGAACGCATTAGAACAAGGTATGAAAATACATCGAGTCCTGTCAAATTCCTCTAACCATTCTAGGTGCCCCACGGTCTTTGGATATCTCGACCGACTCTCAGATTTTCAAATCCACCTGCACATCATGGCCTGGGTATCAACCCGAAGTCATGGATCTAGCCGTCACTCATGTTCGCAGGTAAGTCAACGGTTGCTCACCTGAATGACGAGCCTCTCATCTCACTGTTTCACAGTTTCGATTTGCCAGACGATCTGTTCCAGCCTGGTGAAACCCGTCCAGTCAAGAAATCAAAGAAAGTTCCGAAAAAGAACGTTCAGAAGGCCGACGGAGTCGGTCAGGGCCAAAAGCGAGGCATTGATGAGTTGGACGTAAGTAAAAATAAGCGAGCTAGACTGAATCTGACTGGGCAAGACATCGGCACCCAGACTCGGCCCTCCACGGCCCGCCAAACAGACCCACAGTCATAGCACAGAGTACCGGCAGTTAGGAAGGACTAATATCGTTTCTCCCCCAGGTCCCGACTCAAGGTACCGCCAAACGCCAAGTGACACCGAACAACGTCTCGAGTGGCCTCACTCCTGCGTGAACACGGTCTGTCAACTCAGAATTCCCAGACTACAGACAATCGTAAAGGGGCTGGTCCCCACCAACACCGACCCAACACCAACACCAACAAAAATCCTTGTATCCAACACAACCTACAGATTTTCAATCCCATAATCTGCCCACAATCCATCCTGTGGATTTGATCTCAGTTTACTTACCAATGGTTGCCTTTTAAAACCGAGCCTCTGCGCTCTAAAAGCACAAGGTTGGTTTATTTTCCCATTCGCCCTTCCCTGCTTTACACCTGTCGATTAGACTTGAGGCTATATCCTCGGAGAAGTCCGAGTGGACTCATCCTACAAGCTACCCCATCTGCATGTCCTGGCTATCTTTGCGTTCCGCGTCCCTTTACATTCAGGTAACCTGTCCCAGGCCTGAGAGTCTGGCCTGCATTGTATGATTATCTCGCGGGCTTCCAGATCGGAGAATGCAGATAGCTTAGCTAGGATAGTCTAATCAAAGGGATATCCTCGCCATGGGCGGGTGACGCGTAACATCTGCCTTTTCAGTAATTTGACGTGGTTTGAGATCCGGGTCTGAGATTTTCGAAATTTTGGTAGGGCTGTGCATATGTATAATGCACCTGCAGTAGGAATTACTGCGTCGGGAATTTCTCGGATTGCTTGATTAACTTAATCCTACAATAATTGGCCGATTTTTCGAGGACGAACCGGATACAGAGCCTTGTCCCCCTGGATCAGCAATACGTTTGAAGGAGTACTCATTCGTAGGTATTATAGACACCAGGTCTTCGGCGCTCCTCTGAGGTTCGGATTTTTGCTATGGATATTTTCACGGCAAACCGAACGGCAAGTCGGCACAGGCTTGCATGACTATGGCCTTTAGGATCCACAAAGCCGACGGGTCGCTCGCTTGCTTCCGAATTCACTCGGCTACGCGTAGTTAAGTATGTTTAGGCCCGCGGACAGCATCGCTTGGCAGTCGCTAATTTTGGGGTTTCCCGATTACCCACGGAAAGATCCAAGCCAAGCTTTCGCTATCTGGAGTAGTTCATTGAATTGTAACATGATTTAGAAATTGAAATGTCAGATTCGTAGATTAAACGTAATAACACCGCATGTAGCCGTGTTAACCGCGTCAGGGTCACGGACTGATTGGTTCAAGGCTTTCAGGGCCTCACTAGCTGAAGAAAAAAAAGCTCTGCTTCTGCTTAGCGGGATCCACGGTTGAAGGCAAAAACGTGGTCCTCAACGTTAAATGGCTTACATACGCCCTGGTGAGATGGCGTGATTCTTAAGGCAGACCAATCATACGTTCCGGAAGGAAGCCGCGACCCCACTATCTGTCCGATTTAGGAAGGCGCCGAGAAACCCAACGGAAGGTACGCCGGACTATATCCGGTTGCGTTTTGTGGTTCCTTTGCCTCTTGCGCGGATCAAAATCTGTGATCTACAGTTTCAGCTCCTGGTTTAATTTTTCGTCGCGTCAAAGCTTCAGAGGTTGCTTCCTTCGTTCTCTTTCCTTCTTTCTTTCATCGTGCAGCTTTGTACTATTCTTCGGCCTCGATCTTTACGCCGCACACAGCTCCGATGTACAAGAAGGAAGCTGAGGATCATATCGGCCCCGAGCCGATCCATGACTTGACCATGGACGCCGATATGAATGATCGTGAGAAGCAGATCTACCACGGTGGCATGGAGAAATTCAGTCGGTTGGGATGGAAGCGTCTGACCATTGTTCTGATCGTCGAGGCTGTTGCTCTTGGAAGTCTGTCAATCCCGTCCACGTTCGCGACCCTCGGTATGGTGGCTGGTGTTATCTGCTGTGTTGGAATTGGTCTCATCGCAGTCTACACGAGTTATATCATCGGTCAAGTCAAAGTCAAGTTCCCGCATATCTCCAACTACCCCGAGGCTGGCCGTCAGATGTTTGGTCGGTGGGGATACGAGATTCTCTATCTTATGCTGTGCCTGGAGCTCCTTCTGTCGGCTGGATCTCACTGTTTGACTGGAACCATTGCTTTCACGAATATTACCGGTAGCAACGTCTGCGCTGTTGTTTTCGGTGTCGTGTCCGCTGTCATTCTCCTGCTCTTCGCGATCCCGCCTAGCTTCTCCGAGATGGCTGTTCTGGGTTACATCGATTTCGCCTCTGTTATTATTGCTATTGGTATCACCATCATCGGAACTGGTGTTGAGGCCACAAATTCGCCTGGTGGCCTCGCTGCTGTGAATTGGTCCGCCTGGCCAAAGGAGGGAATCACTTTCGCCGAAGCCTTCATCGCCCTCTCCAACATTATTTTCGCCTACAGTTTCGCACTCTGCCAATTCTCCTTCATGGACGAAATGCACACCCCAACCGATTTCCCTAAGTCGATCTGGACCCTCGGTCTGGCCGAGATCTTTATTTATACCATTACTGGTGCCCTCTGCTACGCTTTCATCGGCCAAGATGTCCAG
The DNA here is from genome assembly GCF_028827895.1 of Penicillium longicatenatum. Classification (NCBI taxonomy): domain Eukaryota; kingdom Fungi; phylum Ascomycota; class Eurotiomycetes; order Eurotiales; family Aspergillaceae; genus Penicillium; species Penicillium longicatenatum. The sequence goes on along the minus strand of NW_026643120.1, from coordinate 550,981 downwards.
TCCCCCGCTCTGCTGTCCGCCGGTAGCCTGCTTAGCCGGATCGCGTTCGGTATCGCTCTGCCAGTTATCTTCATCAGTGGTTCCATCAACACCGTGGTTCTGGGGCGTCTGATTCACGGCCGTATGTTCGAAGGATCCAATATTCGCTTCATCAACACCAAGATGGGCTGGATTACCTGGCTCGCAGTTGTCACCGTCCTCACCATCCTTGAATTTGTCGTCGCTGAGGTTATTCCCTTCTTCGACGACCTGCTATCCGTTATCTCTTCCCTCTTTGTATCCGGATTCACCTTCTACTTCCCGGCTATCATGTGGTTTATGTTCATTCGCCAGGGCAGCCTGTTTGACCCCAAGAACATTGTCCTGGGATTGATCAATGCCATCATTCTAATCATTGGTCTGATTGTGCTCGGTGCTGGAACTTACGCCAGTGTTGTCGATATTGTGAGTGACACCTTAAGCTTTTTCTTGATTTCCTTTCAAACATGGATACTAACATTCGAATCTAGATCAACTCCTACAAAGAGGGTACCGTTGGAGGTGTCTTCTCGTGTACTGCCTCATAGGTTTCACTGTATTATAGATCATGTTACTTAAGCATTTGCATCAAGCGACTTTTTAATTATTCCCCGGAAATTTCATCTTCCAAATTCCAATTTCCATGTGGTCTTCAAAAGTGCCTAGGGTAGTAGCTTGTACTAAGGGACATCGCCAAGCCTTCGCTGGTCAGTGTGGATGCTGAACGTCTTATTGCTCTCAATACCCCTTGAGCATTTCACCATATTGGTGTACAACTCAAGTATACATCATAATCTAAATGTCTAATACTGATCTTTCGCCATGCAGTATTCTGGCGCAAGACGATTGTAAATCTTAAACTCGCGTGGCTTAACAAACATCGGCTCTGTTGCAGCTAAATATGGCCTATAGTAGTCCTTGGTCATTTGGTTCTATAAATGAAATTATTATGTTGTTATGGGGAATAGTGAATTGATAAGTTAACAAATGAAGAGATCAAAGTACTTGCCTCCATGAACCATTGGGTAGTCGTGTTCCTAATGATATCGTTAGCGTACGTTCTCTCACAGAACAGGAAGGACATGCCAGTTTTCCACCCAGGTCAATGTTCCCGGGTCCGCTGGATCTTGATACAATTCAAAGAAGCGGCACTCCGGTTCCTTCACAACGGCGTCATACACTGGTTTGAAATGCTCGAGGAACTTTTCCACATTGGAGGGATCGATATAGACCTTGACGTGGAGACTGAAGCTGGAGGCCATATTGACGACTGCGGGGTAGACTGCGGGGGTTGGAATTGAAAGGAAAGAAGGAGCTTAGTGCAAGTGGATTTGAAATAGGTCAAGAACACGTGCTGGTTGACAGGTCACAGTGTTTGTCATTGGTTCGTTTCTTGCATGAGAGGTACATAAGCTGACTCGCTTCATGCACCTCGTGCAGATGCCAGAACCTTCAGGCGGAAACCCTGATTGTCTTCTCACGTTTGCTCCAACTCCAATGGTCACTCTTTCGTGAGCTCTCTCTTTCGTGACCACATATTCGTCTTTCATTGTACCGCGTCATCTGATTGATCTTCATGGCGATACACTTGGTTTAGATCGAAGCTCTTATAATTCAACTAGATTGCTTGCACGGCTAAAGACCGATAAGGCTCCTCGAGATATCGCACTTCATCCAACGTCAGCTCTACATCCAACGCCTCCAATGCAGCCTCTATCCTCGTAATAGTGCTTAGCCCAACAATCGGACAAGCCCCCTTTTGTAACAACCAAGTCATCGCTATAGAGCTCATGGCACAACCTTTACTACGCGCAAGCTCTTCAACCCGATTAACAATCATCTCGTTCTGATCCCCAATAAACCAGCGCTTCGCTTTCTCATCCTGATCCGCACGAGCAGATTTCTCCTGCCAAGACCTCGCCAGAAGGCCTCTCGCAAGAGGGCTCCAAGGAATCAGCCCAACACCCTCCGCATCACAGAAAGGATTCATCTCCCGCTCCTCCTCGCGATAAAGAAGATTGTAAAGTCCCTGCATACTAACGAAAGGTGTCCACCCGTTCAGCTTCGCTGTATATTGCAGCCGCGCGAATTGCCAACAATGCATACTCGATGCGCCCAAATACCGGACTTTGCCCATGCAGACTAGATCATGTAGCGCTCGCATGATCTCCTCGGCCGGCGTTTCGGAGTCGAGTCGGTGTAGTTGGAGCACGTCGATGTAATCGGTGCTCAATCGTCGCAGGGATCCCTCTACTGCATCGAAGATATGCTTCCGGCTTAATCCCATCTGGTTCACCAAAGTTCCATCGTTGATTGCGGGATTGGGTCGTGAATCAGGTTCATCCTCCAGGACAGGGTAGTATATCTTCGTCATGATTACTACTCTGCTTCGCGGGATGGAGTATTTTCTCAAGGCATTACCAAGTATTGTTTCTGACTGGCCATTCGAGTAGGTATTTGCGGTGTCGAATGTGTTGATTCCCATGTCGAATGCTTTCTTTAGCAATGGTAGAGACTTTTCCTCGTCCAGAACCCAGGGTGATCCTTCCCAGCTTGGGTTGCCGTAGGTCATGCAGCCGAGGATTATTCTGGAGACTTTCAGACCACTGTTTCCGAGGCGGCGGTACTGCATTTGCGGTGACGCTTTTGGACGCGCATCTTGCTTATCGGGAACGGTCTGAGATGTCATTGTCGCTGATGCTTGTGGAACCAAAGGCTCGGTATTGCGGCTCATTCTCAAGTGCTTATATGCCATAGGCCCGGACATGGACCGCTTATTGACTGCCGAGATCGGTCATCTCTCCGACATTACAATTAGGTAGGGCCGTCAACAGGAAATTGGATCTAAAATTTATTGAAACCGTATATAAATCATAGACTAAGTCATACTATTAGGCATCATCCCCGGGAACGTAAATTCCCCAAAGTCGGCTAATAAAAAGTCATCTACAGGGGTTACGAGCGATTCTCCAGGAAATGGAAAGGATCCTGAAGCATGCATGTCGCCTTGCATATTGGGTTGGTAGCCCATCGCATCAGCCGCTATCAGGAGTGGAGGAAGCATCTCTTCCCCATCTCTCTGTAGCGATAAAACACATTCATGTAGTTTCCGTGTAAGACCAGGTGTCATACGACAAATGGGATGCTGCTGAACGCTAGGCGTAGCCTGGAACAGTCCCAATACCTTGCGAATCAACTCAAAGTCCTGACTGGGTACGATCGACAGCTGAGTGTGATAGTTCTTCGTGACCTCTAACAAAAAATGGCCCGCAAATGCTATCATGATGTGGAAGTAATGCGGCATTCCAACAAGGCTGTGTTGAATATTCTCTTCGTGAATCATTTCAAAAATTGCGATAGCTGCTTCATGAGCCATGCTAGCTGCGGTCAGAAAATGTGGAGGAATCGCCTCCCCATTCAACCCTTTGAAGACCTGATGTCCAAGGTACAGTTTTCCGAAATGATAGTGAAGCTGTAGACCGCGTTTGGGGAAATCGCCGATATATGGATCTGGCTTGAAGATTGCGGAGAACTTATTGAACCATCGATCTAGTTGGCGGGAATAATGTATTATCTGGTTCGATAGTGATTGTGGCACACGCGCCTCCTGATCTGAGCCTAGTAGGTCGCGAATTTGGCTCATGATGACCAGAAGTGCAACCTGTGAGATAAGTCGGATATCAGAGTCGGTGGTATCATCGCGGGCTAGAAAGGTTTCCCAGCTCAATGCAATTTCCTTGTCACTGCGAAGAAGAGGGTCGCGATTGTGAAGAATGGAAAGATGTTGGTCGGCGATGAAAATAAGGTACCACAGTCTCACGCGATCTTTCACTGTGATGGTATCGTTATGCGTCGGAATCGGTGAAGTGGAAGTCTGGGTTGGCGTTGTTCGGAAAGCACCTGGGTTAGAGAGATGATCAAAGCTGCGATGTAATCGCATATCCGCTGCACGACGGATAGCATCGCTGGATAAAATTCTTGAGGCATCGGAAAGCCAAAATGAACTTATACATAGGGCGCGAACATGTTCCAGATCGTGTTTCTCAAATAGCGATCGCGACATAAGTCTTCGGAACTCGCGATTGCATGCTTCGTATAGCGATTGGCCTTGTGGATCTTGTAATGCTGAGACTGTACAGACGGCGGCAAATAGTAATGGTGATGTTGTTCTGATTTGCTGAACACTGCGATAGCCACTGCAAATCCCATACAAATACGGGTCTAGTCGGGTGTAATATCGCTCGACAAGGGTTTCCGCTACGCTTGAGCTTATCACACCTTTGGTCATCAGGTCCTGGGGTAAATTTTGTCTTTGACGTGTGACGCTCGGGGGAGTATTGGCTGATGATCCAGGGCTTCCAAGTTTGGCTATATCCAAGTACGTATCGATAGGTGCTTGAACACCAGAGGGAGTATCGGGCGGAGATATCTCACAACCATCGAGATCCTCGGCATCGCGTTCTTGTTCGTCGTTCTGGTCGGCTTTGCTTTCGCTTTGGGGTGCATCACTAGACGACACAAGTGCCCTTGGCAAAGGCAGGTTGAGATGTTGACAGATGTTTCCCAGGACCTCATGGATCCCGCAAATATCGGTTTGAAGGTGCTCAGTGTTCCTGATAAGTGTCAATAGTGATATAGATATTTGCAAGATCTCAACATACTTCACCTCTTCCACCAATGATTGTAGACTCTTATTCAACACACATGACAAGTTTCGTCGACGACATCGAGTGCATGGTGGTCCCTTAGTCATATCACATTTGATCTGAGCCGTTAGAGCCCAGCCAATCAAATTAGCAGTGAGTTATTGACCTACTTTTTGCTTCCTACAGGCTCCACAGGCAGTGATCTTGCGGGTGATCCCCGGCAAAACATCCAACACCCCGGGGTCTTTCGCATCCGGGAGCTCAACAGACGAATTCGCATTCGGCATGGCGTCCGGCGCCTCATCGGCCCAAACCCGCTTCCGCTTTGTCATTGTGTGCTTGCGGTGGGCTATAAAGATTTCAGACTTGCATTGCGACAGGTTAGGATGAACGGTGCCGGTGAGTAGCCCGAGGGGGTTTATCTACCAGCGAGAGGGGAAGTCCAGAGGCCCGCCCTGACGAAATGAGCCCATTCTATTCGCCAAACATACATCCTTTGATCAAGACCTCGGGGGAGACAGAAGTGGTATGGATCGGCCTACCTGGCCAGAGCTTCCCCACACCATCCACAGGGCTGATTGGGAGTTTTCGAGCTCCCCCGCATTTGTGGAAAAGACTCCGGGGCGGAAATCTCGGACACTCGCCGACGTGGCTTGAAAGACCGGGATATTTGCGAATTGTCCAAAGTCTATAAGGTGAGCATGCTTATGGCGCACACGCATGACCACATAAACAGGAACGGTCGAAAGTGAAAGCCAACACGAATTGACATTATGGGATCCATCATAGCTGCGAAATCCAAGTCCCTCCCACCAGGGATTTACCCCCCAGTTATCTCTCTTTACAAGTCGACCATTCGCCAGGAAATTGATCTAGATGCTTCTTATAAATTCTTTACGCACTTGGTTCGCGGTGGAGTTCACGGGCTTGTCTTAGCCGGAACCAATGCAGAAGCTGTTTTGCTCTCCGCCGAGGAGCGCAAGGAGCTTGTCAAAGTCGCCAAAAAGGCTGCATCTGACCTTGGCCGCCCGGATTTACCAGTGGTTGCTGGAATCAGTGGACAATCAACAAATGAGTCGATTCGCCTTGCGGAGGACGCTTTGAGTGCCGGCGCCGATTTTGGGTTATTGCTCCCTCCCAATTACTGGGCTAAGGCCGTCACCAAGGATGTGATCCTTGGCTTCTATCACGATGTTGCAGACGCAACTGCCCTACCGATCGTTGTTTATAGTGTGAGTTGCAGAGCGCTGTTTCAAATAGTCAGGCTGTGTGCTAATCATCGACTAGTTCCCTGCTATGTGCAACGGCATCGATATGAATTCCGATACATTATCCGAGCTCGCCCAACACCCAAGTATTGTCGCTGTGAAATTGACTTGTGGAAATGCTGGAAAAGTAACAAGACTCACACAAGAGTTTGAGCACAGTCAATTCGGGGTTTATGCTGGCTCTTCGGACTGGCTCATTCCCTGCTTGGCGGGGGGTGGTAGTGGATGTGTGACTGGAATCGCCAATATATTTCCGAAGTGTGTGGCAAGGCTTTACACATTGTGGAATACTGGGGACATCAAGGAGGCCAGGAAGTTGCAAGGATTGGTGGCTCAGGCGGAGAAAGCATGCAAGGAAGGGATTGCGCCAACCAAATATGCTGCTTTTCATTTTGCTGGCGCGGCGGCTGGTTTGACTGACCCCAAGGCATTTTGGCCCCGAAAGCCCTATACTCCTTGTAGCGACGAGAAGGCTGCCTGGGTGGAGAAAGTCATGTCGCATCTGGTGCAGCTGGAGCAGAGCTTGCCTGACGCCGTGTAAATCTACATTCTAAATTAGACTTAACAATAGAATCCATGACGCTTCAAACTGTACTATTCCTTGGTTGGAAATTGTAAATATTCTAATAGAATACTAGCAAGGCTAAAGTGTTTCTCAATTCATCTAGCCTCAGGGTATAGACCGTATAGCTCACTCGGGAAAGGAAAATCAATTATCCCTTAGCATGAGGAGCACCCTCGAGCCGCGCAATCGTCGAGTCGCGCCCGAAGCATGACATGAATTATTTCACAAGAGGCCATTATCCAGTCGAAAAGCCAAACTTTCCAAACTGAACATGGACTCTACGCTGCAACCTTTGCTCGGAGATCGTATCACGGAGCTTATTCGCCAGGGACCCTTCTCCCAGCACGAGGACGAGCCCCTCGTTTCTAGGTGGAAAAGATCCGCTCGCGACTTCCTTACTTCTCGATGGGGCCATTATCTCGTGCTTCTGCTGATCACTATTGATGTCTGTTGTGGGTTTTCCGAATTCTTGATTCAGTTGCATGTCTGCGAGTCGAAGGAAAGGCACCATCGCATTGATAGGAGATGGGGTGTCACTGAGGAGGCTCTCGGTATCACTGGTCTTGTAATCTCATGTCTTTTTATGCTGGAATTGATTGTGGCGGTTCTCAGCTTTGGAATAGGGTGAGTGCTTTCTGGCATATTTCGCCGAGAAACAATATGCGGCCTGTTTATCTCGCCTCTTCCCGAAGCTCGGCATGTTTGGACATAATTCTGACCTTACAAACTAGCTACTTCTCGAGCTGGTTCCACATTTTCGATTCCTTGGTGATAATCGTCGCCTTCGTCATCGAAATTGCACTTCAGGGACTGGAAGAAGAGTTGGGCTCTCTTGTTGTTGTTTTGCGTCTCTGGCGCGTGTTCCAGATTATTGAGGAACTAAGATCTGCTAGCGAAGACTCAATGGAAAAATACGAGGATGAGATCGAGAGACTTCGTCAAGAGAATGCTAGTCTCAAACAGAGACTCAACCTGGATATAGGGGGAAATGAGGATATGCCGTGAAAGAAGACTTCAAAGGGATAATTTCATGTCTACAAAACATAAGGTTCCAGATGAATGAATATAATATGTAAATGATGAAATAATATTTTGTCTCTGCTACAGGTCCTGATATTCTATTTGAAAAGGTCGATAAGATCTAGAATCTATCCCAAATTATTCAGAAAAAGTCCTCCCCGAGTCGAACGTACTTGATACGCTGTCTCCAGAAAGTAAAAGCAATGTGTATCACGCCGTTCTTCTCAATCAAGATACTAGGATACGACAACTCGCGATTCAGCTTCTTTTCGCTGTTGTTCGTCAAACAGAACCCATCACCTTCCTCAAGTGTCTTCCACTTCCAGGTTGCCCCCTCATCATCACTCCACGCAACAGACAATGGCGCGCGTGGAGCACCCCAGAAAGCTTCTTTCCCGTGCTTACTCGCCTGGTTAGCGCGCGTATCAGTACCATCGCTGATATCGTCGTAAAGACCATCGCGCCGACCAAGAGCATCCTCTCTAGAGGAATGGTTATAAACCAGCACAATCCGACCGGAAGGCAGGACATCAAAGCAAATACCCGCATTTGGATTGGGAAGAACGGTGGCTTTGGGCTCACTCCAGTCCAACCCATCTGGAGATGTCGACAAATAAACATTATCCGCCCACCGACTTCGGAATAGCCCAAGATATGTGCCACTCTTCAGCCGCTGGATATTCATATGTACACATCCATAGCTATTCGGAATATCTCTCTCCGCCCATGTTTGTCCTTCATCCTTGGATATCCGAATACACGAGATGTCGTCGCTCCCAAGCCATCGTTCGCCTGGCTCAGCTCGACATTTGAAAATTGGGACTACCCATGTCCCATCCTTGAACACGATGACCGGCTGTCGAATGAACGTCCCCGGCTCATTGAATAAGATAGTCGGGCCCGACCAATTGACTGCGTTGTCGACGGAGATTAATTGCTTCACAATAGCCGAGTCTTGGTTCCCGGCATCTTGGGATGTGTATAGTAGTCGGATCTCTCCAGTGGTAGGAACGCGGAACAATAGAGGGTTCTGCTCGCTGCGCGTATGATCGTGTGTCATCTTCACAGCTGGGGTCCAGACCTTGGCTCCGGCCGGAAGCCGGGACATGTAAATGCAAATATCGGGCCGGCCTTCAATGCTGCCACCGAACCAGGCGCATAGCAAGTCGCCGTTAGGTAGGAGGAGAAGGCTTGACGCGTGACATTGCGTTGTGAGTGCGGGGATGTAGGCTTCGGCATAGGAGTAAGCTCGATCTGGGGAGGGTTGGAGCGAGGGATTGAAATCAGGCGCTTCGGTAGCAGATTTCATAATCATGGCTGCGTCGCAAGCTCAGCTTGGAAACGTTGATTGCGAAGAGGAAAAAACCCAAAAGCTTTGATTTCCAAAGTTTGTTTATCTCCTCTTATCTTATCCTAATGGAGCGTCCGCGCTTTTAACCTGAACTGGTTAAGTGTTTTGAGACCGGGTTGGTCACCGGCGCACAGTGAGATGGGTAAATATCGGACAACAAGCCGATTTCAGTGCGTTTCTCCACCACCCCACTTCCCCATGGGGTGCATAGGTCATTACCTGGGGAATGTTTGGCGATGCATTGGCATAGTGGGTCATCTAAGTGCTTAGGCTTGGGCACTGCAGCGGCTATATATTGACCGACCAGGTTTGCAGCGACTGGGAGTTTCTGTATCTCGAATACCCTTCTACGGGCACAGTGTACCTATCTTGTCTTGACTATAATGGCGGGAGGAACGAGTATCTGGGTCAGTAACGAGGCCAAAACTGACCCTAAAGCTATTTTCAACCTTCGTCTTCTTTATCTTCTCATTGCCGTTTCATGGGGTGGTGCCTTCTATGGATTCGACACGGGAAACATCGGGGGAATTCTCACCCTACCTTCTTTTGAGAATGCCTTTGGACTAAATAACCTGACTGAAACCGAAATAGATAACCGAAAGGTAGGTCAAATCACATAAACTCAACTTGGACGCAAAAGGCTGACAAATTCCAGGGGACCATCGCGTCGATGCTCGCAGCTGGCGGATCTGTAGGCGCTCTACTCGCAGCCCCGACATCCGACTACATTGGCAGGAAATGGTCCGTCTTCGGCTGGGGATTGATCTTTGTGGTGGGTGCCGCAATGCAAATGGTGGCAGACTACAAAGTTCTGCTGGGAGGCCGTTTCATCGCTGGCATGGGTGTCGGCGCTTCATCAATGCTCACGCCTCAATTCTTAGCGGAAAATTCCCCGAAATCAGTTCGTGGATCGATGACTGCAACTTACAACTTGATGATTGTGTTTTGTCTCATGTTGGCCTTCTTCATCAACTATGGCGTCTCGAAGTGGTCATTTCCCGGCGTGGAGTACGATAATAGCCAATGGCGGACGGCAATGGGTATCCAGCTCATTCCCGGTGCACTGATGTGTATAATGGTCCCATTTGTACCGGAGACTCCACGTTGGTTGATTAATCATGGAAAACAGGAGAAAGGTTTAGCAAATATTTGCAAATTGAGAAAACTACCAGCGGACCACGAGTATGTGCAAACTGAATATCGCGAGATTGAAGCCCAGGTGAGGCATGAGCAAGAATGCTTTGCCGGACACAATTATTGGGTTGTCCTGAAGGATATTTTCACTTCAAGAAATAACTTCCAGCGTTTCTTTCTGGCTGCGATGCTATTTCTGTTCCACAAGTTCACGGGTACAGATTCTCTAAACGTGGGTTTGCTGTCAAAGACGATCTAGCGAAACACCATCACTGACTATCATGATAGTACTATGCGCCGGAAATCTTTGCCATGATTGGTGTCAGTGGAAACTCAACCACTCTATTAGACACCGGTATCTATGGTGTCGTGAAGACGGTCACATCCCTTTTCTACTTGGTATACCTGGTTGACCGCGTCGGACGTCGAGTTCCCCTGCTGGTCGGTGCAACAATGCAAGGTACTTCCATGCTATATCTGGCGCTCTACCTTCGCTTCGCTGGAGTGACCGAGGACTCTTCTGCGGGAGGAACCCCCGCGGGAGGCATTGTGGGACTTGTTTTCATCTACATCTATGCCTTTGGGTGGTCATTCGGACACTCTGTGGCCTGTTATGTGGTCGCTGCCGAGGTTTTCCCTACAAGAATTGTAAGTCGGATCGATGAACTGGTTAACTGGAATGCATGAGCTAACTTTATTCAGCGGTCATTTTGTATGGCTATCTGCTTCTTTATCAACTGGATTGTGGACTTTGGCATTACCCACGCCACCCCCAACATGATCACTGAAATGGGATGGGGAGTCTTCCTACTTTACTCGATGCTGACCTATTTGGGTGTCATTTTTATCTTTTTCTGTCTGCCAGAGATGAAAGGTCGGTCCATTGAAAGTATGGATAACCTGTTTGACAGACCTTTGTGGATGATGTGGCGCCATGCCTACCCCACCGAGGAAGAAAAGGTCCGGTCGGATGTCCGAGATGAGGCTGTGATGGGAAAGCTACAGGATGAGGATGACCCTAAAAGGAATCATGTGGAACATGTTGAGACTGCTTGATTTAAGGCAGAATGCGGGGTATCGGCAAATAGCTTATACCTTTGAACTTAAATCTAATCCGTTTATTGGCTACTGAAACTCAATGTCAAGAAGGTCTAAGAGCACGGCGTTGGTCCGATTCTGTAGATGAGGGGCAAGAGCTCTAATCCGCGGCGGGTTTCTCTCCGATCTTCTGTAGCTTCGCGCTGAGGTCAATAGTCAATCACCGATTAAATTTAAGGAAGATAGTCTTCGCCTTCTTGAATACCTAAGAGATCTTCTATTACAAAAATACCATGGCAAGCGGCATTAAAAATAAGGCCTTCACGTTGAACACTGGGGCAAAGATCCCCGCTATTGGATTCGGCACTTGGAAGGCTGGACCAGGCGAGGCAGCTGCAGCTGTGCAAGCTGCATTTGATGCAGGATATAGGCATTTTGTGAGCTACTACAAATGTAATGCCTAACATATGCTTACCATTGACCTAGGACTGCGCGCCTCTCTGTCAGCTTTCAAACAATGCCTATTGATGAACAACAAGCTAACCATCCATGTAGACGGAAACGAAGCAGAGATCGGCCAGGTGTTCAAATCCATCAACGTCCCCCGCGATGAATATTTTGTGACTACTAAACTGTATGTTATCTATTCTCCGTTAATATGCCAGTGAACTAATAAAGCAATTTGCGATAAGTTGGTCCTCTGATCACCGTCGCATTACCTCCGCACTTCAAAAATCTCTAGATGACCTGTGCTTGGATTATGTCGATCTCTACCTTATGCATTGGCCCGTGACCCTACCCACATCTACACCAGAAACCTATGGGAAAGAAGATCGCACAGCCCATGATCCTGACTGGGACTTCACCGATACTTGGAGGGAGATGGAAAAGCTGCTGAGCACGGGCAAAGTACGAGCCATTGGAGTCGCGAACTTTTCCACGATCAATCTGGAGAAATTGCTTAAAGCCTGTAAGGTTGTTCCGGCTGTCAATCAGACGGAAATTCAACCACTATTGCCCCAGAAGAAGTTGAATGCGTTCTGTGTGAAGCACAACATCCATCAAACCGCTTTTGGGCCTCTTGGAGGAAGTGGGAGTACATTGCATGACGATCCGATTGTGAAAAGCATCGCAGAGAAACGAGGCTGTAGCTCGGGCAATGTGTTGTTGAGCTGGGGAGTTAAGAAGGGTTGGAGTGTTATTCCGAAGAGCACGAATAGTACTAGGATTGCGGGGAATCTCGAGAAATGTTTTGAGATGGATGGGCTGGAGACTGCTCAAATTGATGGATTGGTTCAGACATTAGGAGGAAAACGGTTCAATCGTCCGAACTGGGGGGCTGTTATCTTCCATGACGACGAGGGAGAGAATGTACAGTAGGTTTTATCGGTCAATTACACTGAACTGAGATTGGTTCAAAGAAATTAGATCTATGCGCATGGGCATATTGGTGACTACTGTAGAAATGATTCAGCAATCATGTTCACCAAGTTCCATACCAACCAATATCATATTCATGACCCTTGGACGCTGCGATATATTCATATCAACATTGGAGTAATAGACCTTCATCCACTTTGAAGTCTGGATCAGCTTTGTCCACAAAAACCTCGATAACTCGGATTCTTATCATTTCGCTTGCGAAGATGTCCTTTGACGTTGTACTTGGGATTCATCAGTGTTGCGGTCATTCTTCCTCCGTGGAGTGCATTGTCATTTAAATTGTCCAGGGTGTTCACATATGTTCCGTCAGCTTTGAATTACCGGAACAAAATGGACGCCCATCCCAACCCCAATTTCCCATCTCACTTGTGGACTTGTCTGAAGCTCTTGCGGACCTGCCGATGGAATTTCGCAATGTGATCCAACTCGTGAGCTGCGAGTTGGTATCCACTCCTTTCCTTGTCGGTCATGTTTGCAAATTTCGGATTCAGTTCACTTTCCTCTAGTGCAGTGAACTTTGGTGCCTTCTGAAAAGCCCCATCCACCACCTTGTCTATCGGTAGTGCAGGCATTTTCGTGAATCAAAAACAGAACACGAAGTGAGAGCTTAGAAGTTCACCCACAAAGGAGAACCCTAATTCATTCATAGATTGCTATAAATCTTACTTTCTCTTCACTTTGATGCCCTCATAGATCCACTGATTTGATCATTGACTGATCTTTCTTACTTGACTTGTATCTTATCCGCCTCGCTATGAGTGCCTCTCTCTGTCTCTCTCTTTCCTCCTTCCTCCCTCAACCTTTCGTTCCACCACAATTCTTTTATTTCAATCCATCTGATGTCTACTATATGATTACTCTCGATACCATCCCCAGACCTGTATTCGTTTGGTGACCACCAATCCCAGGTAAGATCTCAGATGGGCCCCTCTCCTCTCCTCGCGTCTTTCTTGGGGGCTTCCGGCAAAAACCATCATCCACCACTTCTGAGACAGTTTCACAGTCCAGAAAGACCCTGAGCGTTGATGATGAGATCTTACCAGCACCTGCTGACGGGACGTGCCCGCCTCCCTTCTTTTTAGGTTACCTCTCCAAACAACTTCTTGACAAGATCGAGGCGGAAACACGATGTGAAAGGGTGAGGCGAGTATGTCATGTGTGAGGACTTGCACCGGCCTCCGCCAGGCAGGTGACATACCCCCGGTATACAGACAGATTAAACAATCTTTACGAATATAAGCTTCTTCTACATCCATCAGTCCAGATGTCACTCGAAAGGCAGAGGTTGTATCTTGGTACGAATTGGTCACCATTACCAACAAAGTGATCAACAAATCACGGGTCGTTTTTCAATACGAATACCGGGATGAGTTGGGCCGACTTCAATTGACATACGAACTACTGAAGGCAAGGATGAAAACCACCAAAGAACAACTCAAATATTTGGCTCTGTGTTGTAGTAGCGCAATTGCAGGTCTTTAGCAGTGATATCCGATCATGACCTTATGGACGAATTTGCAGGGGGAAAACATCGTACACTTTGTCACTGATAGCAATGGACAGATGATGGTCATAAAGACTATCCACGAAATATTAACATTAAAGGTCGATGTAATGTATAGTATATTGGACATGAACTTTTATTCAGATATGAAGTAAACACAACGAAGCCGTGGGCTAGGCCTTTCCCTCCATTGCAGATTTCTTCGCTTCTGATTCTTCTTTCTTCCCCAGTCTCTTCTGTCGCCATTTTATTCCTTGTTTCATCATAATCCAGAAGCAAGGAGAAGCTGCAAGCGCAATCAACGCTAGCGTCGTGTACGCCCATCCCGAGCCCATGGCTTCAGTCATTGGACTGACTGCAGCAGATGCAGCGGCACCTAGCTCACAGCGAAACAAGTTATTCGCTGCAGTGGCAGATGCTGACTTCCCCGGCCAGATGTCAACCATCAATGCAGAAAGCACCTGTGAGGTACCCATCAGAGCCCATCCGCAAATGAATAGAAGAATTACAGGGGCTGCCAAGTTGACTTTCCGACCTAGCACCCATCCGTATGCAATGACTGTTACAAGACTTATGTAGTACATTGGCAGGGCAACTTCTAGTCGGACTCTCTCAATGTTGAAGTTGCGAAGATCTTGTCGAACATTTTTCAGCACTGGGATTCCAGCTTTCTTAGCATGGCGACGATAGTTCCAGTCAACGATGGCGCCTGTCGAAAAGGCAGACGCTATTCCACCGGCACCAATGGGGAGGTACATTAAGCCGGTTTGAATGTTGTTGAAATGATATACCTCATGGAAGGACGTAGTTGCTCCAGTCATGACTGCGTAGAAACAGGCAAACATCAACCCAGTGGTCAGCAGGATCAGCATTGTTTCTAGGTCGTAACAAACTTTCAGGGTCGGCCAAGGTGAAGGGATGGTCAAGCGATAATCTTTCCGCACCTCGGCAACTTTCTGAGGATCAGGGCTGATACCCTTTTTAACTCGCCGTCTTTGTCTTATAAGATCCGTCAAAGACATATTCAGGATAGGTGGTGGGACTGATCCGTCTCCAACGACTTTCTGGCACGTTTCTGGGAGGAATAGCGCAAGAAAGATGAAGAATACGCCACCGAGGATTAGGAGAAACCAGAAAATCCAATGCCAGTTCAGGTACTGGCTGATAAGTCCACCAATGACGGGAGACAGAGAAGGGCCTAGCATACCTCCGATGGTAGCATATGCAATGTAACTGCCTCGCTCTGAAGAAGTGACCATATCTGCCACCAAGCCATTAGCAAGTGCGACCGTACCACTGCTACCGGCACTTTGTAGCATTCGGAGAACGAGTAAGGCGGCGTAGCTGTTTTGTAGGCCGAGTCCAAGGTTGGCCATGAAATAAATTATGAAGCAGAGCATGTAGGCCGGCCGCCTTCCTGCAGTGTCGGAGAAGCCTGCGATAAACATCGGTGCAGCCCCTTGTAAGATCTGATTAGCAAAAGGAAGAAATATGTTAGCCATGAAACCTTGTTTTAACAACACAAATTGTTCCCTTACCATGTAGGTTGTAACGGTGATATTGATCTTTGAGGTGGACACATCCAAAGCTGTCGCTATCGTATCTAGTGCTGGGAAATAGATACTGGACGATAAGGGCGAGAAGAAGGCGGCAAGAGAGCCAACTGCGACCATTGCCCTTTTTTCGGTCATGGTGAATACAGAGAAATCCTCAGGCTGACGCTCCACATTTTGGACGAATTGACTTTCAGGGTCTTGATCCGGTTTTTGCTCTGTAGGTACAGCGATAGAGTGGGTGAGGCTTGTCGAGCTTTCGTCGGGTAAAGGCATAGTTGACAACGGCGAAAGACTGCTGGGCAAAGAGTCGACAATTCCACTTTTGGTAGTCATTACATTCCAGCCGAGATAATGATTGAGGAAGAAAATTGCTGGGAAGATCTTGGTCATAAATATTTTTTTTTGCGCACGGGGTTAAGGAAAAAAGACAAAATGCCGTTAACGGGCCGGAACCGGGATACGCAATATAGTGGTATGAGCTTTGGACCTACCTACCGACGCCTAAGCCTATTTGCTTCATTTCTGTTACTTAAATCCTAAATCCGACCGATGTTTACGTGGGCAAGGCAAATTCCTGTTCAAGGCGTTTGATATACCTGATTTTATCTATTTCAAGACAAGCCAATCGCTTCATTACCCATCGTTTTCCGTAGATAGTCTGAATAGTCTCACTCAATATCAATCGCTGAACAGACGGCTCACAATACATTGCTAGACTTTAGACTTTGCTGAGTTGGAATCTGAGATTCCTCGCTCTCGTATGAAAATCAATCCACAGCTTTTCGTCTGCCACCTTACGTAGATATTGGGCATGTTTCAATGAATCAAACATGCGCAACCTTTGGAAACGCAGAAGAATGGGTATTTTTCTACGCATACAAATTTGGCAATATATGCACTCCAGATACATGGGCTCTAAGTATATAAAGGATGCCCAGGTGATTTGAAGGATACAGGTTGCTGCCTAGAGAAGTTGTAAAACATACAGGCAGAAAAATGTTACTACCTATAAATATCTATTTTCCTCCTTCTTTCTCTTCCTTCCTTACCGCCCGTTCATTTTAAAAATGAGACAGAGAGGGGAAAACCCCTCTCATAGTGGGTGCTTGCGTTGCTGCGAGTTACTTGATTCAGTCTTTGAATCAAGAAGAGACTATTTGAAGGTATGAAGAAGACAAAGGAAGCATTCATCTACACCAAGGGCTACTGAATGTGATCTGACCTTCAATTAAAGCCAAAAAATACCTCAAGTGCGTGATTTCAAAAAGTCAGGCTGAGAGTTCGATGATCTCGAGAAAGAAGTATGTTCATCCGATTTCATTGTCATCAAAGAATGCTCCTCTCACAAGTATCATTCTCGCCTCATATGGCGAAATTGACGCAGCCGACCGCAAGGAAGGTTATTCTGGTGGGCATTTCACTAATTCGTTCAACGCCCAGGAAGACATCGAGAAGCTCCCGATTGAGATAAGCAGCTCCAGAAGGATATCAACTATTTTCGCAAGCATGGCCGATACGATACGTCAAGGAGTCTGACCTTGATTGAAAGGTGCTTTGATTTTAATTATTTACCGCACGTATACGTTTACTTTGACAAGTGCAGGGCCCTCGGCAATTGTTGGCCGTCCCCACATTCGATATTTTCGCTTTCAAAGTATGCTGGCTACTGGCATTCCACCTATTTCGACATCACGGCTGTCATGTTCGTCCCCAATATAGGATTCTATGGGATTTCGATTCGGATAACAAACCTCAAAGCTCGAGCCAGGACGTGACCTGTTTTCTCTTAGTTCCATTTCGTTACTGGTCATGATCAGCAACACGAACGAAATGAAAATCATTGATACGAGCCTCTAGTGCTCGATGACTCTTGAAGAAACAAACCAGTTCAAGAGGCAAAGAGGCAAACTGTCGCAGAATGTATGTCCTCGATTGTAAGTTGAAATTTCTCTGAACACACCCTTTTCTGTCGCTGTGGCTCAAGAAGCATTTTCAGAAGAAGATTGAAATTGGGTCAAAAAGCCGACATTGACGATAGTCTTGGAGCACACGAGGTCGCACAAGGAATCAGTAAGCTCAGTCCCCTAAACGAAGCCTCCTAAGGAAACGAGCTTCCTTATGTCTGTTCAGGAGGAGGATTTCACGGCGTGAATACGGAATCGCGCAGTTTTCAAGAAGTTCAAGGCAACCCGGTGGACGACAAGCAGGCCCTAACGAGAATGCCTCTGGTGCCTTGCGCGGACTCTGTGGCAAGAAAGCAATCTTTTCTATATTTGAGAATTATTGGTAGCCCACAATGGTCTGCTGATGAAATCGTGCCCGGATCGAATGAGATAGTCAGGATCGACTACGGCACAAGCTGTTATGTTCCCGCTGTTGCGACTGCGTTAGATAGATTCTACTGGGAGAATAATGGATCAGAAAAGAAAGCACAAGCTTACGTTACGCGTTACAGATGCGAGGAACGTAGCTAGAATGGCTAGAGCTAACAAGCCAACTATAAGTCGCACCAAGTCTTTCAGGAGTCGCGGATATTGAACCACCCCAACTCTAGGGCACAATGGTGATTGCAAACAATATAGCCTGAATGGGGATGATGGATCCAGAGTCCTTAGAGGTATATCAAGCGAAGACGGGAAATAACCAAAGTTTCAACAACATACTCTTCTTTTGAGGTCTGTACTTTGGAGCGCGCCGTCATCTGCTTGTCCGAGCATGCCCCATGCTGCAATAGAAACCATTTTTCTCATCAAACAGTTGCATGAAGACAGTGACCTATAGAAATGTGGCTTTTGTCAGGAAAGCGATGCACGAGGAAAGACATCGGGAGGTGGAAACCTGAAGCGGGAACAGAACCTCGAAGCAATGCTATCATCATGACAGTGCCACCAGCTTTCGCACCTGGTCTCCGACAATGAGGATCTTCAACTAGTGATGTTATTAGACCAGAAACTTTGCAGCATTTCTTGATCATTGCCTGTTGCCTGTTACTGCTTTGTCAGCCCCCTCTGTCATCTGAGGCAGCATCTTTGTTACATAACGCCCGACTAGGCCGCTCTTTATCTCTCTTCACATACTTTTGTGCGCCCATAACTATACTTTCAATTTTCAAATTATCACAAAAACTAACCATGATGAACGCCAATGCCCCTGGCCATGCATTTTGGGGCTCACCAAGCTCCAAATCCAAGTCAGTCACCTTGAGACACATATGGATATGCAACTAACATGGACTAGCTTCTGCGAGGAGGTAGCGCCCCCGCCACGGCTCATGATCCACGTAGCTGACTGTAATTGCCGTCATTTGTAGGATTACATTGTGTCCATATATGTCGCTGAATTCATCAACAGCTTGACCAACTTATGCTACAGTAAGCAGCGGGATCCGAGGGGTGGGTGTGAGCTCTAACGCGGCCATTTAGTCTTCTATGCAATTTATGGTCTCCGCCAATTACAGCAAAAGCGCCAGCTTGGTTTCTCTCGCGCCCTTCCTTACTGGGGCCTGATGGCCGTCGGAGTTTGCTCCGCGACCTTTCACATCAGTCTCCAATACCACACCCAGATGTTGGATGACTTGTCCATGCTTTTCACAACCACGCCACTGGTTCATCGCGTGTTGACAGTGAACGCCGATCGCAAAGGCTCGTTTGTTACAGGCCTACTTGTTTACTTGGCTCTCGCGCTACTTGTGATCTACCACGTTACAACTGATGAGCTGATTTTACACGCGTCTTTCTTTGTTAGCAGCATCGCTGTCATTGGTATCCGAACAGTCCAGCTGCTCAAACAACGCACCGCCAAGAACTCAATCGCTCGCCGACAGATTTGGGGTATGGTCGTATTCGGGGCTGGTGAGTCAATACGTTAATATTTGATACTTTTGTGGCCAGCGAAACTAATTTTTCATAAGTCATCTTTCATCTTGGATATCTCGTCTGGCTGGTGGACGGGTGGGTATGCGGATTACTCAGGAGTACACGAGCGGCGATTGGGCTTCCCTGGGCATGGCTACTGGAGCTTCATGGATGGTAAGTTGTGCCGAGTATATGTACCTTTCGGATTGTTGGTGGACTAAATTTGATTCTATGGATAGGTGGCATATTTTCACCGGTATCGGCGCTTATACTTTCATCGCGGTCATTGATCAACTGCTGTCAGGTGAGGATCACCAAGATATCGATTTTGCCTGGCCTGTATCATGGGCTTCCCAATCAATATTTGCCAGAGTTGCTTCCACCATGGTTGCCGCAGATGACAAAAAGCATCAGTGAGATTAATCGCACTCCCCCCCCCCCCCCCCAAATGGTGACTATTGATACACTCTATCGCTGTGAATTATTGTCGAGCGTATTGTGGTTATTTGTCGAGTTCGATAGAATAGGTCCTTAAATAGCTTACTAGTTGCTCAACTAACTCTAATCCATTTTTATCATGATTAAAAGATAGAATATATTTCGACAATCCAAGGTAAACGAATTCTGGCAAAATAATTCAATTGTGCCCGACATCTATCTAGTTATGCAGTCTAGAATTGCGGATTTTAAGCTTTCTATCTCAAGCAAGCTGAGAGATCGGAACCTTCGACCACCAAAACTCCGTTTCTTCTCTCGCCCATTCATCCTTCACAAACTTAGCAGCAGGGGCAGTATCGCCCCCGATAAGCTCCTCATTTCCCTGCCCGAAAATCAAGACATGTGCATCACTCGGATCATAAGTCTTCCACTCTGGCCGGCTCCCATAACGACCCGAGATAGCATTCGGATCGCCCTTCGTAATAAAGCTAGTCACATACGCATGGAGGGTACCCGATAGCTCTTTCTGCGACTCTGATATCCCTGTGATGGCACTATCAAAGGTCTCATAGGCCATATTCTCCCCATGGTTTGCCCGACCAACAACGGTCTTGGGAAATGCCCAATTGTATAGGTAAACCGGCATGCCCTGGGACGAGGCAAACTGCGCCGTTTGGCGAACAGGTGCAACGTATGCATAGTGTCCATACGCAGCCTCGATTCGTTTATATTGTGGTCCGAGACCATATCCAGTCCTAGTTTCCACATACGGCGAACTGGGATCACAGCTGGGGTCAGGGTAGAGACGATCGATTGTGTCCAGATCGGTAGAAGAGAGTTCTGGTAGGAGGTTCTTCCAGAAATTACGAAATTGGGCTGGGTTGGACATTTTTTTGTCGACGTAATACGTTCCCTCGTTACTGTTGTATCCCGTCATAATTGGGACTTTGTTCCATAGCTTCGAGTTCCATGCGTCCAGTGGCTTTCGGGCGATGAGGTCGTCGTCGATTACTGGCTGGAAGGCCCACCGGAGCGAAGGGTTGTACTTATCGAATACTTTTGTTTGCGCGTCGGTGACGGTTGAACTCGGGAGGGAGCGAAGGAAGGGGAAGATTTCGTCTTCGGGAAGGTTAGATGGGCAACCAGCTGCTCTAAGGAAATCTTGAAATTGGCTCTCGTGAACTGTCGCATTGTAGGGACGGACGGCGCGAGATGTTGCCGAGCCGGATTCTATGATGGCGCGATGGAACAGAGGTGGGGAATGATCATTGTAATTCAATATATGATGGCCAATCTGGGATTTCGTTAGTCTAGCATAAAACGTGAGCTCTGCAAGTACCTCACCGAGTGGGCTCCTGCTGATAGACCGAACAGTGTGACATTCCCAGCATCACCTCCAAACTTGCCAATGTTCTCCTGCACCCATTCGAACAAAAGCACTTGATCACGCAGCCCAAGGTTCAGTATACCTTCCTTCTTGGAGAGGGTGGATGGCAAGAATCCCAATGCTCCGATGCGGTATCCGAAACTGACGCCAATGAATGGAGACTCGGACCAAGCGACCATAGACGCAGTATTGTGCATCGACGCCGCCCCACGATTGAAAGCACCGCCATGCACATAAATTGCAACCGGCAGCTTATCCGAATCAGTAGTCCCAGCAGGCCGAAAGATATTGGCAGTTAGACAATCTTCGCTTTGCTCTAGTTTTGGACCATTGGCCAGCAATGGCTTTCCTGGTGCTGCGGGACCAAACTTCGACGCATCGATGGTATCGCGAGAGGCATTGACCTTTTCTGCGGGCTTGAAGCGTCTTTCTCCCATGGGGGGTAGGGCATACGGAACGCCCAGGAACGCGTCCACGGGCTGCGGGGTTGTCTCCTCCTTTCGGGTCCCAATGACATGTCCCTGGCGGAGAGTAACAGAAGGCGGGCTAGAGTCTACCATTGTGATCAAGAACTTGCGTATCTTTCAACAGCAGAAGGTAAACCAATGCTGGTATGCCGTGTTATAATAAAGTGCGCGGTTCTCTCCGGTGCTCAAAAGTAGTTCCGTGCGGGGGAATCGATAGAAGTGGAGACGCGGGTTATCTGAATAGATAGGAGCGATAGGTTTATCACTTTATCTCGTGGAGGTATCAGCTTTCGGACAGTTTCCGAGCGAGGATGCGCTCCGCGTGAATTGACCAGTTTTGGAAGTTGGGGTCTTGGGGAAGTGAGAATCTGAGAGATAGCGGGCAGTGGCCGCCTCCTTTCATAAAGGAGGTCTCCTGCCGGAAGTTCAGTTTCTCTGTTTTTTTTTAAAAAAAATATTTACATTAATAATTCCAAATTGAATTCATAGCCATGAAAGAAGATACAAAAGCTGCGTCTATCACGCAAACTGACGAGAAAGATGTTCAAGTTGGGATCATCACCGATCTTGACGAGGGCGAGGTCTTTCTCCACCAGCATGGCTACAACAACGAAGCTATCCAGGTCCTTTTGGATGACGAATCACGCAATAAGGCTCTCGTTCGCAGAGTGGATCTTGTGCTTCTACCTTTACTTGCCGGTACCTATACGCTGCAATACATAGACAAGTCGGCATTAGGCTACTCTGCCGTTTTCGATCTGCTATCATCGACCCACATGACAAGTAACGAGTACAGCTGGTTAGCAAGCATTTTCTACTTTGCCTACCTATTTGCAGAATACCCCTGGAATATTCTCGCACAGAAGACCAGACTAGGCAAAGTCGTCTCGGGCAACGTCATCGCGTGGGGTGCAATGCTCATGATCACCGCTGCTTGTACTTCATTCACCGGTATGGGCATTTGCCGTTTCCTCCTTGGCATCTTTGAAGCACCAATCACGCCCTGCTTCATGATGATCGTGGGTATGTGGTATACGCGCTCCCAGCAGCCCTTCCGAGCTGGTGTCTTCTACAGCTGCAATGGACTCGGGGCCGTGATTGGCGGCGTCCTGACATTTGGAATCGGACAAATCAAGACGATTGCAGTCTGGCGAGCTATCTATCTTATTCTCGGCGGAATCACGGTTTGCTGGGGCATTTTGATGTATGTCTTTCTTCCTGACGACGTCGTCTCAGCCAAACGCTTCAATATTGAAGACAAGGCTCTTTTGATTGGCCGCAGTCGACTTGGCCGAACGGGAGTGATCAACCACAAGATCAAATGGTATCAAATCAGAGAAGCACTAGTCGATCCTCAAGTGTGGATTCTGTTCCTGTTTACTCTACTCAATGAGATCATAAACGGTGGTATTGCCAACTTCAGCAAGCTCATCATCAAAGGTCTGACGGATGATGCTCTCACCACAGTTGCACTGGCAATTCCAATGGGCGGTTTCCAGATCTTTTATATCTTGAGCGGAACTTTTCTCGCCTCGCGCTTTCGTAACTTTCGCACAATCGTCATGTTTCTTTACATAATGCCGACGATTATTGGTACTTGTCTACTGTGGAATATGAACCATGAGACCCACAAGGTGGGTGTGTTGTTTGGTTACTATATTTGTGGGGCTTATGTCTGCTCTTTGGTTCTAGCATTGCAGATGCCTGCTACTAATCTGGGAGGCTATACGAAACGCAGTACGGGTGTTGCCTTGGTCTTTCTAGCTTACTGTGCTGGAAATATCATTGGCCCCCATGCTTTCTTGGCGAAAGAAGCACCTATATATCAGACTGGCTGTAAAGTGATCGTTTCATGTGCAGCTGCTCAGGCTGTACTTGCGCTTTGTCTTCGAATGCTTCTTATTTCCAGAAACAAGATGCGAGATGCGACTGCCAGTAATGAAGGTGTAGAGGGAATCTCACAAGCAGACGAGCTGGCTGACTTGACTGATTTCGAGGTAAGGTTGAGCAATGATTCTCTGGGCCAAGTTGATACTGACATTATGATAGAATCCAAACTTCCGCTATGTGTTTTGAACAATTTCCAATGTGGTCGTAGGCCATAAATAAATTGATGGGAACGTGATGCTTGATTATTACCAAGTTTAGCAAATACGTAGAAGACCCTCGCATGCATAGCTTTCACGTAGACATCTTGGCTCTACAACGGGAAAGACTAGTTCTCTCTCAAGGTATGAATATTCAGTAATGTAGTAAAACAAAAAGAATTACGAATAAATCTGATGAAACAAAAGAAACCGTGGCTGTTCTTGAAGGAAAACGAGACGAAGTATTGTACATCGGGATGGAGGGATGGACAAGGCTTTAAGCAAAAATCTAAGGGTTATCTCTATTATCCTCCTGCATCAACAACATGGGAGTCCTCTATTTGCCGATCTCAACACCACCAGTGGCACCGATCATGCGCTTGATGTCACCGTAGATGGCGAACTGACCGGCAGTGATGGAACCGACCATGACAAGACGGGCACCAATACCAGAGTAAGAGCCACGGATACCGAGCTCCTTGGCGATCTTCACGAGACGAGAGACGGTACCCTCACCGGCAAGACCGGGGGTCTTGTTGATCTTGGAGAGCATGGTGTCGGCGGGCTGGGAAACGGCGGCGGCGGCGAGACCGGCAATCAGACCGGAACCAAGGTTGATACCGGTCTTGGTACCGTTGGAGAGGGCGTCCTTGTCACCCACGGACTTGTAGATGGCCTCGGAGACCTTCTCGAAGACAACGAACTTGGCCATAGTGTAAGGAACCCTGGATTCATTGCGTTAGTGGATAGGAACTATAGGTGACGCGCGTGCACAATATTTATGGTCTGTCACTTACTGCTTGAACAGAATGGGTCCGAATCCGGAGTAGAAAGCGCCGATACCCTCCTCCTTGAGGATCTTGGAGAAACCGCTCATGAGACCGGTAGCGAAGGTGGGCTGGGAGACCAGACGGATACGGGTGGCCTCAAGGGGGCAGAGACCGATGTCAGCGACGAACTCAGCGGCGGCCGAGGAAGCGAGGTAGACAGCGGTGCGGTTGTTGGTGGCAGACTCGAGGCCAAGGTAGTTGACGGACTGCTGCTTGAAGAACTCGTAACCACCGAACTTGAGGGCACCCTGGATGAAGTAACCAGCGGCGGTGGGACCGAAACCAGTGAGGAGAGCACCGGCACCCTCGTTCTGGACGACCTGGCGGAAACCACCGATCATACCGCGGTTGTAGGTGACGGGGTCAAGCTGCATGCGGGTCTTGACGCTGTAGAGATGTCGTCAGCGAAAAACTCGATCGGTGTCGCGCGATTCTAGATTCGACCTACACATCAAGGGGAGTGGCAGCACCGTGGGTGATGGCACAGCACATCGCGCCAGCGAAGGCGAAACGGGAGTACAGGTCGATACCTGTGGGGTTGGCAGGAGCCTTGACGGCGGCGGGAACGGAGGCCATTTTGATGTGCGTTAAACCCGGAGGGATATATGGAGAGGAGAAGGGTCAATTGAAGCTTTCCAGAGAAGAAGAGGAAAGGAGGAAAAGGTTTTGAAAGGGATGGGTCCGAACCCGCAGAAATTTCGGACCAATCCGGCTGCGTCCTCGGCAGGACACGGGGAACCACTTTATGTCCGGCCTCATCGCCCGGTCAACCGTGACGCACTGAGCTTCCGCTACAGGATCTATCGATGTTCATTGTTCTATATTTCATCTTCTCA
Source organism: Penicillium longicatenatum (assembly GCF_028827895.1). Taxonomy (NCBI): domain Eukaryota; kingdom Fungi; phylum Ascomycota; class Eurotiomycetes; order Eurotiales; family Aspergillaceae; genus Penicillium; species Penicillium longicatenatum. The sequence continues at coordinate 525,539 of NW_026643120.1, read as the reverse complement.
TATGCTTCCGTTCTACAAAATGAGGGGGGTTTTCGATATGATGATGTAGTCGCGTCGGGAAGAATCGGTACCAAAGCCATCTGGCTGAGTAAGATCAAGGTTTTACACCTTTGATATCCTCCTGCGCCAACCTACGGATAGGGCGCATCTGGTAGCATATCAAACCCTTCTACGTCACGGACAACCGGCAACAATGCATCCTTATGTGGATTTTTTTTAGACCGCCCTGTTTTGGTGACATGGCGCTCCACCAATCACCGGATCGACAGCAGCTCCACTAATGGGGGCCGTTGGTTCATGCCCGCGACCTCTTCCGACCCTGTGATTGGCCACTCGGAAAATTCGGATCCCGGCCATATATGCAGTGGGGGATTCAGGAACAGACATGTTCGATATTGGGCCCTGACAAGGGAGGGTTTGTTGTGCACAAGCCTCATTCTCTCTGGCAAACATGGCGTCATGGGATAGAATGCAAACAGACGAAGTTCGCCCAACAATGGCACTCGATCCCTGGGCACGGTCCATGCGTCCGAGAGCAAAGTACTCGGAATCAAACGTCATCAACAAGAGACTGAGGATGAGCGGACATCAGTAATCGTCTGGTGAAATCACTTTTTTATCGGGACGAATGAACACTGCAGGGGTATAAAGACTAAATCATCACACTTGGTACACTTCGAAACTGTTAAACTGCCAATAAGCATTCGTAAAGCTGGCTCCATTCTCCGCGGCCCATTCTGTGCATGTTCCAGGACAGTGATATAGGTCCGTGTAATACAAGCTTCAGCCAAACCACCACAGATATCGATGTTTGCGATAACACTCTGGTTTTAAAAATGAGAACCGATGTCACAATGTGTGTTCGGGAAATCAGCCAAAGCCCCCCCTTCCCCCCCCCATGAGGAGGGATCAGGCGTATTGCTCGAGTTGGAGATGTCATTGGTTTATCGTCTCGGAGCTCCATCGCGTATACCTAACCAAAGGCAGCTCAGTCACTGGTTATTTTCCCCGCTGAGTGCAAAGGGTTGATACTTACTCCGCCACCATTGTTGTTAAAAGCCTCTCCATATGTTGATATCTTCCCTTCAACGCCGCAGCCAGCGTTACAATTGGCTGTTACAAGGCAGTTTGTGTATTTTGCAGTTCCGGTTCTCTTGCGCTTGGTGTTCATCTTGCAATTCTTAGAAGTATGTAAGGTCATCGCATCGCCACGCGTGCCTCTGTTGTTTGATGCCATCACATCGATATCACCATGCTCCGGCCCTATTATCTGGGTCGGTCAACTATAAGTCAGATTCATTTAAGGGGCTGTTGATGAATCCATCATTATGATCCGTCAAGCTCGACTCAAACTTCAATGACATAGCAAGAACCCACTCCACGAAGCCATCGGTAGTGTCGGTTACCGATTAGTAAACAAAGTTTTCAAAAGACTCAGTTCCTTAGTAGTGTCTTTATTAAGAGTGTAGCTGAGTTTTGAGTAGCCTGGGTACTTGTTGAGATTCACTCCTTCAACAGCTCCAACCACAACGCCGACGATGACAATCACGATGCAGCCCACGACAATCAACTTTTTTCTTAGTGACCACCCGCGTGGGCCGTACCATGCTCTGTGTAATACAGGTCCAACGCTCACAATAGTAGAATGCCGAGGAAGCTCTGCCGTAGGGGCGGTCGCATAACCAGAATAACCATGTGCAGAAATGTGAGGGTCAAATTGAGGCAACCTTGAGGTCATACCTCTATAGCGACTGAAATCATCCATCTCCCTAGCAAAGGATATTCGGTTCTCATCGTCCCTGATATAGAACAAGTCTGGCGAGGTATAGAGAGAAAAGTTAATTTCAAAGCTCACCACGTCTGCGGAGGAAAAAGCAGCTCGCAGATATTTACTTTTAAGATTTTCCGCCACTCATTTAGAGAAACAGGTTGATAAGCAACAAAATGGATCGTTCATAGCCCTAATACAGTGTGTCGAAGCCTCCCGCGCCGCGTCAGTCTGTATCAACGCCAAGATCTGCGCTCTACTGGTTTTTATATTTCCTTCAAAGGCCCATGACCTAGTGATCGGCGATGGTTGAGAAAGTTCAGTCAAGTGGTCGTAAAATTAAAGCGTCCTTGTTTGGCGTGGGATTCCATGTTGAATTCAATAAGATTTTATCTAGACTGCGATCAAGCGGGGCTCGGCCTTTGGGGGAAGGCTGCCCTAGATATACACGGGCACTTGAGTCTTGTCAGAAATGCGCGCTCAAAATGGACATGTTTGGGAATGAGCCTTACCTCAATTGAACAAGAGTAAATGGCTGCGAGAATGGTAATTGTTGCGGGAGGGGAGCCTTCGAGGCTTTCCTGTTTCCAGCTTTGTGGAGGTGAGAACTCTGTCACGATTCAGCACGATCAGAGAAAGAACCATGAAAGGTAGGTGTCGCTAGCCCAGTTGCTCTTGCGGTAGAGATTCATGCAACAGGCCCTTATATTCGATGAAGGCGTTTCGCATGGTGATCTAGAAAGCTCCTTCAGAATCTCATCTGCTGGAGAGACCAGCTCTCTTCGAGCTTAACGAATGATTTTACAAGAAAATTTCATCTGAAGCAAATGTGGTATTAACTACTCTAATTGCATGTGCTACCCTCGTTGATATCTTATAAAAGAGTCATTCCAGTTAATCTGACCTGACCTCTGGACCTCACAGCCAGCTCTCACTGTGCCGATGCATTCCGCACTCCTTGCTATCATCTGAGCGATTCACAGTCTACAGCATGTAGCGACGAGAACTGATCTACAAGTGTCGTCTAGGCAGGGCCATCGAAATCCGACGTCTCAGCTGCGCTTTTTTGCTTCTGCGCCCCTACTAGAACCCTCGCAATGTTGGACTCGATGGGATCACCCTCTTTGACCACAGGGAAAAGTGTCATCATGACAATGTCGGCCTAGGGCGCAGGGAGAAGCACTCCGCGATCTACGGTGTCTGCGGGCATATCTTGAAGACATATAATTCGAATCTTAACTGGTTCATGTTCATACAAAATAGTAAAATCTCCTCGGACTTCCAGGGAGAACGAGGATCAAAGAGTAGGAAAAGCAGTAGACGCGAAGAGGTGAGAGAAAGGAAGTTACATAATGAACACCACGAAGTGGTAGCTGGATACCTCGCTCATCAATTTCAGTGTCATGCAGAATCTACAATTCCAACAAAAAACTACTTATATATTGATATATATATCGTTTAGATATGATGACATACCTGGCAGGGGAAAGCCTACGAATAGTTTCCTATGAGGCTACTGCAAGGTGAAACTACACGACTTCACGTACTCACTCTAAGGTCTGAAGATAAACGAGATGCGGATCTCAACATGAATAACTTTCCAGTGTGCTATTCAAATAGAAAGCCATTTAGCGATGGATCATAACTTAGAAGGGACTGATGAGAACAGCCGGGTTGCTGAAATTATAAAAGAATAGCCACCCATGGCTACATAGCCTCCTTGATTTCACTACTAACTAACAGATCGAACGCGAAGGTAATTGGTGAGCAGAGGAGATATGGTATCCGCAAGAGCTGCAAGAGGAAGCACGAAACTCAGATGCTGTGTACGTTTGACAGCTCCCCGAGTCTTGTGGTAGGTATAATGAGAAGAGTGGAATCCAGTGCAATTATGGCAAGCTTGCCCACTAGAAAACGAAGTACAGTCGATGGCCATCGCCTTTGGCATAATTTGAATGCCAACTGATATAATAAGAACAAGAATCAGTCTCACCCAGAACTTTCTTTACTTGAGCCATATGCCACCCTTTAGTAGCTGGAGACTACATTGACTTAAATAGAAGGCCCCAGGGGGGCAGCTGAAACAGTGGCAAGACAAAGATTTGACATAAAATCATTTGCAAATGATGCGGGCTGGTAGACTTCCAAGGTTACCTACCCACCTCCCCCCCTACCCTCCAACTATGAGACAATTCCTCTTTTCTTATAGTTGTTGGGATTCTTCTCCAAAAGGAGCTATTGTAGCAAAGTTTCTGCCCCCAAAAAGCCTCTAGAAAACCACGAGAGTCAAGTTAAAGTGTAAGGTGGCCATTATATATATTTTTTCAAAGGAATTCTGCTCTGCTTGAAGTATATTTTATTCGGGATGATATCCCAGAAAGCTAGATATATAATTATAAGTGCATGCATGATATACACGAGATAACCTTGAAATTCCCAGCACAATTAGGACGATATACAAAAGGAGAATTGATATCACATTGTCACGTCAAGAAAATGTAGAAAAATGCATCTGACAGTCATTCAAGATCATCAGCAAGAAACGAAGTATAGGTATAGCGAGAGATAACGAAGTGGTATATGAAAAAAAACAGAATGCCTCTCTAGGTATCAATCCTTCAGCCTTACTGGGCATCCTCCATAAGAGCCTTGTCGGTCAGGGGAATATTCTTAGGTCCCTCGTATTCGCCTTGGCGAACGAACCACCAGATCGCGACAAAGATGGACAAGCCACCAGTCATCAGACTGGCGTAGTTCATCGAGGCAGCAGCAACGGGCAGAGCGTAGGGGAAACAGAAGATGACGACGAAAGCGAGAATGTAGATGCAAGAGAGGATGTTGATAACGAAGCCAATCGTGTTGTTCATGAAGAAGAAACCCGGCACGAACGAGCTGCGACGGGTAAGGATGTGAGGGAAGATAGCCATGAAGTACGAAAGACTGGATAGCTGGACGAAACATCCGACGAAAGCGCTGAAGGCAGTTGTCGAACCGAGGTAGATGCAAGCGAGAACGGTGACTACGCAGCCACAGACGAGGGTTGCGTTGAAAGGGTTGTGGAACTTGGTGTTGATGTGTCCGAGCCAGTTCGGGAAGGGGGTGGCACGGTCGCGGGAGATGGTCCACAAAGTGCGGCCGGCGGTGATGTAGCAGCCGGTTGCGGTGATGAGGGTCGGAATGAAGGCGACAATCAGGAGACCGAGACCACCGCCACGAGATCCGGTGGCCTGGTAGTAGATCTCGGCGAGAGGGAAGTTGTAGCTGCTGTTGGCGACGTCGTCGAGGTTCTGGATGGAGTAAAAGATGGCAATCATGTAAAGGAGACCGGTGATGAATCCGACACCCATCTGAGCCAGCACGGCCTTGGGGATGTTGCGGCTAGGGTGAGGAATCTCCTCGGCCAGGTGTGAAGAGCAGTCGGGAGTACCGACACTGTAAGCACCGTTCAGCATACCCATGACGAAGACAAAGCCCTGCTGCGAGTAGCCGGTCTCGTTGGTCCACTCTGTCCAGATAGCCTCGTCACTCCTGTATCCGACACCGTTGACGTAAGGCATGACGGCACAAACGATGATGGTAACGAAGACACCAGCAAGGATGAAAAACATGCCGATGTTACCGATGTATGGCAAGAAGCGGTTCATGAAGAGAACAATGCAGCAGCACACCCAGGTACAGATAAGAAAGGTCACGAACGTATTCCAGGTCTGGACCTGGAAGCCGGGATGCATCAAAGCATACATGGAGACAAGCTGCTGGGCCATGATCAAAGACATGGAGGCGGCACCCAGGATCCAAGCCAGACAGTTCCACCAACCGGCGAAGAAACCGCAGATACGACCATGCTTGCCAGCAGTGATAGAAGCCCAGTGGTAAACACCACTGGCAGAGGGCATACCAGATGCCAGCTCGGCAATAGAAGCGGCGACCATCCAATAACAAATCGAGACGGCGATGCTACAAGGAGTTAGTCAAGTATACGCGGTACAGGCGAAAGTGGACCGTACAATTCATAAAGACATCCAGCCAGGCCACCGTTACTCAATGCCGTCACCACACTACCACCCTGAGCGATCCAAGTGTTACCAGTCGTGACGGCGATAGCGCAAAGACTGATGAGACTGAAGTTCCGATCGACCTCCTGACGATGACCGGAGGCGTTGACCAGTTCACCCTGCTGTTCCTCCGCGTACGGCTCCGTAGCCTGCATTTTCTCAGAATATTCGGTCGACATGGCGAAAATGGGTTTCCACGTGAGAATTGATTTCCCAAAACTTTCTATGCAGTCGCCGATGGGGTTTTCCGACCCAGGAAGGATCAATTAAGGTAGACGGGGCGACCGAGGATTCGCACGGGCTCCAAAATGAAAGGGGGGAAGCCTTCGATTATATACCAGGCCGGGAATGAATGAAAGACCTAGAGCCGTAAAGAAGCATGAAAAAGGAGCAAGTCGAGCCTATATTATTATCGAGGGGTGGAGTCTTCGTACATCGCGGCCCCTCCGAATCCCCCGGAGAGCAGTTAACCACGCACGACGAACATCTTTCAACCGTGAATTCATTCTTCCCGACTCCACTTCGGTAGCCACTCTGATCATCCTACCCCAATCTCTAGCCAATCAGGTTGCCAGAGTCACATTCTCGGTGGCTACTCTGTCGACAAGTGGGGCCTACCCATCCCGTTATTGGACACAGGTAGGGGCGACTCAGCCAAATTCCAACCAAAAGTAAGGCTGGACGCGGAGAGACGTGCAGGACGCTTTACCCAGAAGGGGAGCTTCAACAGAAAAGATTTTCTTGACCTTGGAAGGAGATGCTAAGATCCTCGTAAAAGCACGTCTCACCAGTCCTCAGGCATGGGGTCGTAGGTGATCTATTTGGTACATGATTCACAGGATGTGGAGAAATGGGGCCGCTGTTTTATAGATTCATCTATGCTTTATTCTTTATTGTCATTGTGATCTGTACATGTTGCATGACCACGCGAGAGTGTTTGGCCAAATGCGGATCTAGGGCTTCCACACGATTGCAAGTCCAGGTGTTCATGACGTATTACTTAGCTATCGTTTCCTCCTAAGATTTTCAACCTTCTAGAAATTCCTTCCACATGGCCTTCTACATTCTTTACCCGAGGTGCTTCCTGTCGCAAATTTGAGAAATAAGACAAGCCTCGGGGTGAGACACAGAAGCAGGTGGCATGACTAGATCTGGGCGATTACGCCGTTGTTGCAAGCTAAATTAATTAAGTTATCCACTGTTGGATCTAGTCGTGAAAACTTTGTAGCCCTGCAGCTTAGTCGCAGCCTCGTTGTTTTAGCTTGCGTACTAGGTGACCGAACTACTGTAACCGAACACTAGTTACCAAATGGCCCCGAATCCAGAATGTGTGAGCAATGGACAGGTTATTTAATATTCCCATGTCGGATTTAATCGGCTGTTGTGACCCATGGATCGGTTGTGGTCCACGGGATCGACGCCCCAGGACAACTTTTTCCCCAATCATGCGTAAGGGTGCGCCCACCATAATGTTACATTGGAAACACTGAGCTCGGATATAATCATGAAACCCAGAGAAGCGACCACAACATTAGACTCAGATCGGGTGGGCATAGATGGCGTGTGCACTCCCGGATCTAGGCAGGTCCCCGAGCGCGGACTTTTTCTATAGAAATTGAAGGATGTTTAGGTTCAGGTACTTGGAGAGACTAAGAAAGACTAAGAAAGTATCATTAGAAGGTCGACCATGATTCGCTGATCGGGCTAGCATCGACCAGGGAAGATGGTCTGATGCAGAACCAAATTGCAGTTCGTGCTAATGCAGGATCGATTGAATTGTTCCGATCGGCAGCGGCGTACACTTGTACTGTAACTCGGCTACTGAACCGCCCATACAGAATACAGAGCGAGCTTTTATATGCAGAGAATTGCCACGCTGAGCCTGCATGGACGCTGCTGACTCCATGAAATCCATTAAAAAAATTGCGGAAACCCCCGTATGGAGTAGGGATCCTCCCCCCTCGTCCGTACCCACCCTGAGCAAAATCCCTCAGTTGCCCAGAACAGAGCCACTTTCTAGTGGGCCCCACCGACTCCATTCTATATGCGGCTAGTCGTGAAGTCTAATATATTTTTCAATGCCTCGTCATTCAAGGATCCAACCGCATCTAGTAAGGTCCACGGATGTTGACCGTAAACTCTTTGCACTTTGTCTGATATATGCATTGCCCGATCAGCTGTGGAGAACCTCGCCTCCGCAGAAGGAATACTTTCAAACGGATGTACTGTTGTATTACGGAGGTTCCATTTACACAGAAATAACCCCCGGTGGCTCCCCTAACTGTTTTAGGAAGGCTGGAAAAGCTCGTGTGCTCTCCTGCACCCATTTACGGTCGGCTATATAGTGCAATGTCGTACTTTCCATATGAACATATTTGCCTGAGACAGGGCGATTCCTTCGACCCACGTCAATTAATCGTTACCGCCATCCTAGGTAAACCATAAAACTCTTTTTTGGTTTCAAGACAGTGTAAACGTATACGTGGCCAGCTCCATAGCTACGGTCCAATACACATCCTCCCTAGAACGGCAGGTCCATGGACCAATTCCCGAAGCTCATTGAAAGCTGAGAGGCGCAGTGGGGAATAATATCGGCAAGCATTACAGGCACCATATTGTAATTGCTGTGCCCTTGAGCAAATCAGATTAATTTCCCAAGGAAATTGTTTTCCAAGGTTCCTTACTCCGTCCGAGTCCATGGGTCTTGCCCACATAGATCCCCCCACTCCATCCTATGGTTCACCCTGTGCTGTCACTGGAAGATCAATCTTTTGCCTGTGATAAGCCTGGGACTTCTACACTATCTGACAATGTACGCAATCTCGGCCATGCACCTCTCCCAATAATTGTACCTATCACACGAATCGGCGAACTCTCCGCTCAGCCCCCCTCTGGAGACTTGACCGTCCCGGTAGATGCATGCGCTATCGGAAAGTCTATAATCTTGCATCGAAAATCCGGTATCTGTTATAAGGATGTGGGTTGCTGCCCTTTGAACCCTCTTTTCCCCTCTTGATCGCCCACTGACCTTAATTATCCATCTACAGGCCAGTAATGTCAGGTCTCGGCGGTGACTTTGCCGTGCGCTTTGCGCGAGAGACATGGGCTCTTTACGCTGTTGGTGTCTTGGGCGCTGTTCTTCGATAGTGAGTATCCTCTTGCGACGCCGCTTGTTGACTTGGGCTGGAACACCCCGCTAACCTCTACCACTATAGTACCGCTCGTGTTAGGCGATTAGGTATTCGCAACCTCCAAGCCGATGACTACCTCATGTTAAATGCTGTGCTTTGGTATACTATTCTTTGTGTCGCCTTAAACCAAGTGGCGTCGGGTGGAGGATCGAACTTGATGACACAAGAAGAGATTGATACTCTCACACCCAAGATCCACGCCGAACGAGAAAATGGCAGCAAATGGGTGTTCGTATCGGAGCATGCTTTCATCCTCTGTGTCTGGAGTTTGAAGGCGTGTATGTTGGTGATTTATGCTCGTATCACGTACGTGACTGGATCTGTGACTTGATGAAATTTTCCTTTGCTGACATCTTTATAGTGAGGGATTGAAGCAGCGCAAATGGATCAACTGGATCGCCGCCTATGTTGTTATTGGATTTGTTGGTACAGAACTCTCTCTGTTCTTGATCTGTCGCCCATTGTCGGCCTACTGGGCGGTTCCCACCTCAAATTGTAAGGAACATACCTTGCATATGCTCTTCGACCTCATTGTTAATTGTTTTCTCCCAGACCAATGTTCCTCATATCAATATTACGAAATTGTTCAAGGATGCCTTTCTATCTCCGCCGATATCTTCATGTTGATAGTGGCCATCCCGATGATGGTCCAGGTCCGCGTCCCACTCAAGCAGAAGATGATCCTTGTTATTCTATTCGGCATGGGTATTTTCGTCATCGTCGCCGCCATCTTGAACAAGATCTACTGTCTCGTCCCCTCACTTATTTCCTATGTCTACATGAACTGGTACTTCCGTGAAGCCACGGTGGCGATCCTGGTTACGAACTTGCCACTCGTTTGGTCGCTCCTCCGAGACGTCTTCCCCGCCCTGAAAAGCTGGACTGGAGGATCGAAGAGAGGTACTGATCGGTACAAGTCGCAACCGTGGACCAACAGCAAAAATTCTCGACCCTACGGTCCTCAGAGCCAGCTCCGCTCTGGAGACTTTAATATGCAAGATTTCCACACGGCATCGGTCACCCCGACGAAGACTGGCCCCGCCGTTTCCGACGTCAGCTTGCAAGCCAGCGACGATCGAGATATGAGCAGTGATGACGGCTCAGCTCGCGCTTTGCGGATCCGTCAAGATATTACTGTCACAGTGGAACATGATTCGAGGCCACCTGCTTACGAGTCAAACAACGCCAACGTTGCCCGCGGCCATGAGTCTGTTTAATCGCCCCTCTCTGGCGATCCCAAAAATCTTTACAATTTTTCATTTTGTTACGAATATATGGAGTCTGTGTGGACCTGATACCCAGCTAATCGTTAGACCTACTTTTCTTTTGCTTTTTGTCTTTTCTTTTTTCTTATTTTTCCGTTTTTCATTGCACATATTCACCGCTAGACCTCTTTTGTGGAACATGTTTTGGACGGTCCAACCAGGAGATAGAATCATTGGGATATTTACCGGCATTTCCGACCATGTACTTTACATATGTCTGTATAGAACGATCTTGTTAATACACTACTTGCTGAGCCTCGGCCCTTCATCTCTTCTCAGCGCCACAGAATCAAAACCTGGCCTGCAAAGTCAATCTATTCCCGAGGTGGATAAGACTTGATCCACTCTTGCCCCGCCGATCTCCCGCCTCCTTGCGTCAACACTGCTGATCTCATCATCATTGGGCGGGTTCCGCCCGCCTGTTGGTCAATCTTGAGAGCTGAGGTGGGAAGACCAGATCATACCCCTGCATTTCAGCCTTGGCCAATTTATGTCCTGAGCCAATGGCAAGTCAAAACCCGCAATGTGAAATTTTCTGGAGGGAAGGAACCAGGACCATTAGGGTTAACCAATTGCCGTACGCTAAGAAACTCGTTGGAATGTTCCATGCCAGATCTATTCCCATTACCAAGACATCCAGGACATCCACAAGACATCCACGAGCCACTGAAAGTGCCCAGGCGAACTCCCTCAAAAACAAGACCAGTTGCCCAATGCAATCTCGTCAAATGGTCCCCCCAAGTGGTTCCTTTCGGCGTGGCCGCCGGTTCAGCCCGTTATAGTGAAGCGTGCGGGCTCCACTCAAACTTGAACTCGGCGACCGCCGTCAACGCAAAAGTATTGGCTCTCCCAGCCTTTTCTGTCGTCTATCATCATTCTGCTGATCCACGGTTTGGACTCAAAGGTCATACCATGGTACACCGGTATAGCTGTGGACATAGATTTTCCGGGACACACATCCCCCGTTTACCAAGCAAATTCTCCAAAAGATCGACTTGCTCTTGTGGAGAGCGATAAGTGGTCTGGAGAAAGCATTATCAATACCCACTGGTCATAGCCATTGATCGGCCGAGCTTCGCCCGTCGGGTATAAGCCCCTTTTCAGATTCATTTGAATATTTACATTGTCAAAGTCGATGAAACCTCACCAAAAAAGGAAAACGAAAAAATGACAGCAGAAACTTCATCGCGGGTAGCGGCGGATGTAAACCAAAATGGAAACCAGGTTTCACTTTGATTCCCAGAGAAAACCCCGAATTGACTTTTGGCCATAAGCCACTTGCATACGACATAGCCGTGAACAGAGTTCAACAGTGAGTTTCGGTGACCCACGTCTTGCTCCAGCGCGGTCCGCTGGGCCCAACAAGCCTCTAAACCCTCTCCAAATCGACTCAGAACCGTGTTCCGCTAAACGATAAGGACCTTGTTGTTCAGAACGTTGACAATCTTGGCAAGATCTTCGCCGATGTCGCTTCGCTGATGACATGAAGGCATGTCGGTTAATCAATTTTTCATATAATTCGATTAACCGACAAATTAGTCAAGTACTGTTAATTCACATGGCTTTATAACAGGTGGAGTAGCCGCGGGAAAGCAGAAATGAGTTCCGGACCGCTTAATGTCACATTTTAATATCGCATTCGCGTCTGTTTCACCGATCGATCTCGCTCTAGATTAATTCGTACTCGCACAGAGGGTGTGGACTAAAATATAGACTGGACCTCAATCAGCCAGTAGTAGTACAGAGCTAGAGATCATTCTATCCCCTATTCGGGATGTGGACAACGAGCAAGTGGGACGGATATACACCAATGATCGAAAACGCCTCAGCTTCGATCGCAGAGCGGGTTGTGCGCGTTCGCTTTGTGCAATGTGGTTCCTGATCCACTCCAGGCTTGTACAGTAGGTCCGTGCTGTCCATTTGGTGGCCACGGGAAGTGCTCCCGAATGCGATCTTTGTTCCTGGCTTCCTAGCTTTGCTGCAGCTAGAACTTTATCGGTAGTGTCTAGAATCTCGGGGCTTGAGATTAATCTGGAATAGGTCTGAGCGCCCAGAGTTGTGTTTCGGAGGTAAGTGCTGGAATTGGCGGATTAGTGAGACGCCAGGATGCGCTAGGTTATTGTCTAGTCCGGATATCAGATGCAACGGATTCTAGTGCTTATTTTAGGAATATCTAGGGAAGAGTCTAATAACAATGACAAGAATGTTCTTGTCATTGCGATAGTCTGGATTCTGGATTTGTTTTCACCCAAGGAGATCAGGGGTAAACAGCCCCAAGTCAGGAAACTTGTCCACGCGTTAGTCAGAGATTGAAGCGTTCCCCACGTGATGAACCTCGCGGCAACTTGACACGCTTCGACTATTGAATCTTACCCTGGCAATCCAACTCTAATGCTTGAATCGAGTGCATAAAACGAGGTTACTGACGTGGAAAAGCTTATCCGGTCCCAATCAGATTCAAGGTCTGGCCAGCTTGTGGCGCACAGACACAGGACAGACGCTTCCACTCCACTGCAAAGTTATTTGGAAAGGTCCTCGCGCCAGGTAGGTTCTATACATCCGGATCGGGATTCTCTTGCCAGCCACGATCGTAATTTCGACTCCGCTGTCACCTCTGATCTCATGGTCTCGGAGGAATGGAAGCATATTGTCGGTGTTATAGAGATTCAGACTGACCTATCGTTAGCTCCACGTGAATATCAACTGTTAAGTTGCTATTGGTGAGTACTTGCACGATTGGAATTTTAAGAATTATTATTCCGCGTGCCAAGCGACTGCCGGATCTTCAAAGCCCAGCTTTTACAGGCAGGCCGCAGCAGCTCCCTTGTAGATCGGTGGGTTAAGAGTGGATTTGGAAATCTGCCCATCAGAAACGATGTCGACCAAGTCATTTTCTCGGCAGCCTTTCCTAGGCTTGGAAGGCCGACATGTCTTCATTACCGGGACTGCTGGCACCGTGGGAGCCGAGACAATCCGAGAATTCCTAGGTAGGTTTTGGCCACTTTCCCCTCATCCTTGGTGCCGGAGAGCGATGGAAGCTGTCTGTGGGCATTAGCTGCAACACAGTGGATCTGTCCCGTCGTGCTGGCTCCCGTCACTTGCAGCGTTGTCTGCCATCTGTGCAGTTGAGTCCCGTTGACTACATGGAGACCCCATCTTGATTTACTTTAGACCCCAAAATTGAATACATTTGACATCTTGTAAACTTTCAAATGACCTGACCGTCTTCTAGATCAGGGATGCCGTGTCACAGCCTATGGAAACTGCCCACTGCAGCTCTCCGGAATTAATGCAGAACGCTTTTCTCGATTGCAGATTCTGAATGGAGACATCACCGACGAATATTCCGTCCAGTATGGCTTTGTCAAGGCAGAAGAAAGTTTTGGAACTGCCACCATTCTCATTGTCAACTCTACAAATGAAGAGACAAGACAACAAGGGCCCATATGGGATACCTCACTCGAAGACTGGGAAAAAAGCTACAAATCGAACGTTCGTGGCTCTTTTCTTGCTATCAAGCATTTTCTGCGCCGGATGCATGAGAACCAGCAGATATCAGGGAATCATCTGGCTAGCCCGTCTATTGTTGTAACAGAGACCGAGACACATGCTGGCCTCGCTGCTGGAAAAGCCGGTCTTCATTATGGTCTTCTTCAAACCGTGCGAAATGATATTTTGCAGCTGAACCCTGAGGGGCGTATCAATGCTATTGTAGTTGGTAAAGATACCGACGCAAACCATCAGACTGCTGCCCCTCTCGTTATAGCACAGACAATAGCCTTCTTGGCCTCAAAGGATGCTTCTGGTCATATCTCCGGCCAATGCATTCAAATTGAGGGAAAGCAACCCTCCGGGAATACTCAAGCCAAGCTTGATGCAAACCGAAGCCAGATCCAGTCCATTCCTCGTGGACTTGGAAAGCCGAAGCGCAACAAGATCCGCGTCGCCGTGTCAATTGACTTTGACGCAGTTTCAGGGTGGCTTGGAACAAGTAAGTCCACTCCTCAGCCTCGTCTCAATTTCAATTCACATTATCAAACTAATCAACTCGTCGTGACAGATGCACACTCCGATAATGGCCTGGCAGACTACTCGGCTGGATTCTTCGCCGCCCACGTCGGAGCTCCCCGATTATTGCGAATGCTGAAGAAGCTGAACATAGCCGATCGCTGCACCTGGTTTATTCCGGGTCACTCGGCTGAAAGCTTCCCAGCAGAAGTTAAACAGGTTGTCGACTCAGGTTGCGAGATTGGCCTGCATGGCTACGCACATGAAGGAGCGTACCAGCTCACTCCAGAGCAGGAACGTGACGTCCTCGTGCGCTGCATGGATATCGCACATACCCTGACAGGCAAGAAGCCAGTAGGTTACCGAGCACCATTATACCAACTCCGTGAATCAACCCTTGATCTTCTGGAGGAATATGGATTCGAGTACGGTATGCAGTATCCTGATTTCCCACTTAAATGCGCATCGCAAGCTGACGTCACTTACCTAGATGCCTCGTTAACCGACAGGGACTGCCATCCCTTTTTCGCTCCCAGAAGACCGCCTATCAAACCAATCGATTTCTCCAAGCCAGCTTCCAGTTGGATGCACCCCGTCCAGGAACCCGTATCTCCACCCGATAGACGCCCCCTTGTCTGTGTGCCATGTAACTACTACATGGAAGATATGACCCCGATGCAGTTCCTCCCACACACCGCTAACTCCCAGGGGTATGTCGATACGCGGGTTATTGAGAACATGTGGCGTGATCGGTTCTTGTGGATTCGTGATAATGAGGAGGAGCCTGTTTTCCCTGTTTTAATGCATCCAGATACGAGCGGTATGGCTCACATTATTGGGATGTTAGAGCGTATGTTAAGATGGTTGAAGGAGTGGGAATGTGAGGGCGAGGTGGAGTTTTTGCAGACTGGACAGATTGCAAGATGGTGGAGAGAAAAACAATCGGAAAGTGCCCAGGTGGCTTAAGGTGAAAGCTTTAGATCATATTTCAAGAATCAATTAATGGATCTGTTGCTAGTGTGAGATATTCTCGCGTCCCGACTGCTTGTCACAAGGCCAGTCGCCCTCGGAGCAGTGCGCGATCTCGTGGAAAATGGAGACTGATGCCCACCTGGAGAAAGAATGATTAGCCGAATGAATATTCAATTATTGTCGGTTTATCACCCAGGTTTAAAGCAACGCCATGGATATATATATGATGCCGAACTTGACCTGCGTGAATTTTGACTCTAGCGTTGGCGGATATTCAAACATTAATTAGGCGCTTACTTAGCTGGCAAACCTGGAGGTCATTTGATTAACTGCTTTGATCAGAATTAGAATGAAATATATTTTCATTTATGCACATGGAGTTGCTCCCATCTGCCTGGGCCCGGTTTCGACGAAGTGATCAGTTTGGTCTTGCGCCTCGTGGTGGGAAATGTCCTCCCATTCTAGAATACCGGAAACTTAGATTGCATTTATTGGGAGGAGAGCATGGTGAGCGTAAATCTTCAGACTAAATGTACTCAATGTTTTGAGAAATATCTTTGATGAGCTACATCGACGGAAGTTCTCCACAGCGCGCGAAGTTATTATGCAGCTTCATCAGCAAGACTACGGCGGCTATATGTCGGAGTCCGAAAATTTGATCATCTAGCTTTTCTTAAAGGATGACGCACATCTAGTGCGTGCTGTGGGACGGAAAACATATACTGAGAAAGCCTGATTTGAATTCTCGGTCTGCGAGCTGAGGCATACTAAGATGACAAAGGAGAGGACAAAACGAAGGAATTCATTCAAAAGGAAGCGTAGGGAACCATTGCTGTAGTAAACAACAGAGTGTAAACATACTGCTTTAGGGGAGCTCCAGGCTGAATGAAATAGAAAAATCCTCAAAGAAAGTAAAAAGAAGCACAGGTGATCAAGGTAAGGGCAGCTTGCGTGGTAAGTTACCAGTCCATGGACGATCTTCATGTTCCATCATGAACGGGACGTAGTCCAATTTAGTGGAGAGTTCCAGCAGCAGTGAGCTGAGCCGGGCAGAATTCATAGTTGACACATTCGTCAAGGACACAGGTGTTGCCGTGCAGAGCCTGGCCAGAACCGCAAGCAGCAGGCGTTTCAGAAACACAGCTGTTCTCCTCGACACTGAACACCCAGCCATCAGGGCATGTGGGATCTTCTGACAGAACACAGCGGCCGTTCTTGAGCTCGAAGCCATCAGGGCAAGTCGGATCATCAGTCGAGAGGCACTCATTCCCAACGAAGATAGTGCCATTTGGACAGACTGGCTTGCCACCAACACATTTGTCCCCTTTGGGAATGGAGCCATCAGGACAAGAAGGCGAGACATCAGAAACACATTCTCCGTCTTGGAGGATGTATCCATCAGGGCAGTCACTACCCTCCGTCAAGACACACCTGCTACCAGCCCAATCAAATCCAGGGGGACAAGAAGGATCCTTGGAGAGAACACACTCATCATTGATGAGTTCCGTGCCCGGAATAGGACAAACAGGGATATCGCCAGTGAGGCAGTCTGTGCCGTCAAATGTAGAAGTCCCGGGGCATTGAACGGGAACACCAGCCACACAGGTGTCATCACTAAGTGTCGTGTGAACTGGGCAGACAGGAATGACAGCGTCGTTAGAGATACACGCTTGTCCATTAAATGTCATGCCGGCCGGACACTTTGGCTTTTCAGTCGTAGCACGATCCTGAGCAGTCCAAACAGAGTCGTCAGGGCACCTCACAGCATCATCAAGGATACAGTTCGTTCCATCCCACTGAGACCCCTCGGGGCAATCAGGGGTCTCGCGGCTAACGCAGTATTCGTTCTCCAGATGGGTGGTGGGTGGGCATTGAACGTTCTCGGTAAACACACACTCTCCGTCGACGAGTGTACCGTATTGGCAGGTCGGCGGTCCCGGCCAACACACAGGGATCCTTCAATGAATTGACCAGGGGGGCAGTGGGCTGTCTCCTGTGTGACACAGGCATTCTGGTCGAAGTCCATTCCAGGTGGGCATGAAGGGTCCATAATACCAGGCCTTACGCAGCGATCATCGTCCCTGATCATCCCGTCTGGGCATTTACCATCAACAGCAGCTATGTAACAGTATTGGCCATCCCAGCTCATGTTGGGAGGACAGCAAAAGGCTGTACACGAGCTTTGGTTCGTGACGAGCTCGGCACCATCTGAACAAGTCGCATCCGCGAACGTGGAACACAGATTGTTGACGAGATGGCTTCCATCTGGGCACCTCAATGGCTCTGAGGAGCCACAGCGTCCAGTTTTCTTGTTCAAAATAGTGCCATCTGGACACTCTGGCTCAACATCCGAGACACAAGCATTGCCATCTGCATTGATGGAACTACCATCGGGACAGGTTGGGCTGGTGGTGGAAACACACTTGGAGATCAAAGCCAAGAATGTAGTACCAAAAGGACAGTCAGGGTCCTCGTCGATGGCACAGACCGAACCGGACAGGCTTGAACCATCGGGACACGAAGGCCCTTCCGAATAAACGCAGTTCTGCCCGTTGAAGTGACCCTTGTTCGGACAGGCAGGCTGGGTGTTGGACTCGCAAACGTTCCCGTTGATGGAAAACCCAATTGGACATTCTGGGGGTCCTCACTCACACAAACAGGACCTCTCTGGATATATGGCGGAGGACAGAAAGGATCACTGGGAGTGATACAGGTATGGCCATTCCATTGGCCATTACCGGGACAGACAGGCTCTCTCGTGGAGATACAGTGGCCATCTCGAAACTCAGTGTCGTCTGGACATTTGGGCACGACTAGCGCACAGGCCGTACCGTCAAATGTGGTGCCTGTTGGGCAACATTTAACGTCGCCAGTTGCTGAATGAGTGGACGGAACGATGTCATTCAGGGTAAAGCGCCGAGGCTGCGATAGGAGCTGTTGCTGTGCTGCAGTGTGGATAGCTGGCAGCAGTGTCGACCAAAAGAGAATGGTCTTAGTGCGAGTCATTGTTGCCCACGGTGTTGAGGACAATTGAAGATTCAAGCGTAAGCACTGGATCCTTGACTGCATGGTTGGGTATAGAACAAATCTTATATAGAAGCGTCACGCCGATCATCTCCTCCGTTCTGAATTGATAACCAATGTTTCCTATCAGCCCCGCCATCTCGATGCTTGTAATGAGCAGCTCCAACCGTGGTCATATTGCATGAACTAATGTCATGTGGACCAACAAAAGTAATTTAGATTGGATATTCATCTTTCAGTCTCAAAATGGCTCTCGAAGCTAGGGACTGTCTTTACCGACGTCGCATACAGTACATAGTGGGTGCCATGACTGTAATTCAGGGGGTAACCGCTCTCTGGCAGCGTGCTTTGTGACTGAGTTAATAATCAGCCTCATAGCTGTCTCACCAAAGGCCCACATCTGTGCATGATTTCTCACGATCGATCCATTCCCATCAACTCCCTTGAATATCCTGTACAGTGTGACCGAATTGCCGGAACCAGGCATAGCTAGAAGAAGCTTAATGAGCACAGGCTACATGTGCGTCTCCTCCACTGTATATGATACATATCCAATAGATTCCGCTTTGGCTCGCATAACAATGAAATGCCGATCATTCCGCATACTCCTACAGTATGCGCCCGACTTTGGCTTAACCTGTTCTAGGCCGGCCCGCAACTCAGATCCTACAGTAGCCCCTTGCCGCACAGTCTTACCTTTTTCCCCCGCAAAATTCAGGAAATCAATGCGAAAAAGGTCATCAGGTGGCCAGGGATTTTCATCTAGCTTGTCTAATAATCATGTGACGTATCTAGGATTTAATATGACCTGGAATCACCGCTAACAACAAGGAATGATAAGAGAAAGGTCAACAGGTGGTCAAGTTTAACAATATCTGATCACCTGGCCGCCTGATGTACTGCCATGAAGCACGCGCTAAGCACTCAAAGTGCACTACTGCGTTGTGTGCTGTGGCCAACAGGAACGAATGCCAACTTTCTTCGGCCCGTCATGGTGGGGGGCTTGGAGATAGATCGAATGGAATCGAACATTCGGGTCATTTTTAGGGCGATATCAAGTCCAGGGCCTCTGTACTCACAATGTGAGAAGCTGATCCAATTGGAGCAAAGCCCTTTGGAAAATACCGAGTGCTGAGTGGATAGCAACAAAGTGAGAAATGAGTAAGAATCAATTTCGGTCGGATAACTGCCACGCGTCTCTCAAGGTTGCTTTTAGCTGGAATTCAATGAAACGTCTTTATCCTGTGCCATGTATCCACAGTCCAAAAGAGACCGCATGATCAGAATCAATGCCTGCTGAGAGCAGATCTGGCGGATGGAGAGATAGTATCATTGCAGAGGGTCCAGAAATCACCTCGCAAAAGATGGGTTCCTCATATAGCTGAGCCTAGGACTGGAGGGCATAAACCATTGCGATTTATAGAAAGTACGACAATTATCGAACTGTTTATCTACAAGGTCAACAGAAATGACGGGATAATCATAATCAAAGGGGTGAATCTATCAAATCCCATGTAGACAACAGGTATTTCTTTCTCATTGAATGGGTTTGTCACTTCAGTGTTTAAAACAAGGATCATGTGGACCGACAAGAATAGACAGATCGGAATGTTGATCAAGGTTTCCATACTCTCAGAAAAGGATCTTGAGGCCAGGGAAATATCTCACCAGCCTAGCCTCCGCAAACAGTGGGTACCACGATTGTGATTACGAGGGATTGAACGCCCCTGGCAGCGTTCTTTGCGGTTACTTCATGGAATATTAAACATCACGCCCAAGGCAGCCTTGCCGAAGTCCCACTTATGTGATTAAACTTTACCTATCAAGTTATTTCATCCGCCCCTTGTATATGCTGTGTGACCCGGGACCGAAATGCCGGGACTGGGCGTAGCTGAAGTCCGCTAGGTCTATACTACAGGTGTCTCACCGACTACATATGAAATGTATTCAATTGACTTCTTGTTAGCTGACTCGCATAGCAAATAAACGTCGATCATTCCGTATGTTTTCATGTTGGAAACTTTTGCGTAGGTATAACATCATAAAAATTGATGATGCTAGGAGACCAATCACGAGCATTACAGATCGGCGCTTTTGGTTTATTCCAGAAAACTAAGTAGAAGTTAGCCAAAAGGCAGACGGTGTACAGATCTGGGAACAAATTTCCCGTCATTGTCCATAGATGTGGTATGTAACAGCAGTAATTTTGGGTCGCCCCGCACCACAATATCCCCCTTTCAGTTACAAGATCGCCAAAGTATCCCTATTACTGTGTACCTCTTCACATATAATAGTTACCCTACATAATGGCAAAATGTTAAGGAAGATACACTGAAGAGAGGTTTATCCACTTACATAAGTTGCGACTACCTTTTCAAGCTATCTTAAATATTAGCCACCCTACCTAGCCTTCGAAGTTCATCACTCTAATCTTCATGAAATCGAAAAACATGATCATCAGAGCGACTTTGTTTCTCTTTTACTGCCGCTTGGGCTCAACAGGTCCCCATTAGCGGTGAGACGTGCTCGTCGAGCGATCCTGAAACCTGCTGCTCGGTGACAGGCCAAAGTGCAGGCCAGATTGAGCTTGACGACTTTTCTATCCAGTACACCTGTGGTGCCTATGCAAACCCTTCCAAGAAAGGTGTACCTGCAGCAGCGGACTCTCGGCAATGTGCCTCACTCTGTGCTGCCGATCCTTCTTGCAAAACAGCTTCATGGACCCTCGCGAATACCAAGGTGAGATGCTATTTCGCCCTTGGGGATTCATACAGCATACAAACGAACAACAACTGGATTCTGCTGGAGGAACCCAGTGGGACCGTGACTGAACCCGAACTCGAACCAGGTCCGGGATCTGAGCAGGAACCAGAACCAACGACACCGCCTGAAGAGTGGAGTGAGGAGTTGGAAAAATGCAGCGAGGAGCTAGATCAATGCAGCGATCAGAACCAGAGATGTGATGCTGGCTGGGAAAAAGTGTACAGACAACCACAAAAAGCTGGAGGCGAAAGAGAAGGAATGTCAAAAAAAGAAGAACGAGCTTCAATTGACTGTCAACTCGCTTAATGCTCCATGTCGATCAGGATCGCATAAAATTGGTGAGCCACTTCGCATTATTTTCACCAAGTCAGGATTACGGTCTGAAGTACTAATCCTTGATAGAACCAAGGGATGATGGCTGCCGATACCAAGTTTCTGGCAAGACCTACACCGCAATCTATAATAAATGTAAGTTTAGACTTGCCTAACTCATTAGCGTCTGCGTGGATGCTAACCTGCTTCCTAGTGTTTATTTATCATTCTATAAATCGCTTTCAGGGAAATGGGCAGTCTGTTGAAACATGTATGCGGAGTTGCGGTCAAAATTCCAAGTGTATCGCTGGAGTATGGTACCCTCAAGAACGTGACTGCTGGCTACACACTCAAATTCTTTCATTAAGAATTATGCGGAGTGCCCATGTCATCAGTTTTGCCATTGACAAGGATCAGGTCTAAAGTGCACGACGCGGCCTCGTCCACATTCATTGATTCCTGTGAGTCTTTCTTGCTTTGGTATAGGTTTTCTCCCATTAATACGGGTTTCCCTATGCTTTAATGCGAATGCAAAAGCTTCAATTGCATCCTCTTGGAAAATGAAAGATTTACATGCTATGCGAATTATGTGTAAATTATGGTGAAAGTGATAGTGAGTTGCTCAGGGTGTAGCGTTCTTCCGCGTTTCAACTTTAAACTTGGAAGTCTTTTAGGTGGCTTGCGTTTCAATCACCCATAGGTCAGTTTGTCAGTCGGACTCTGGGCGTACATACTAGCTTGTGGATAGATGTCTTAACAGTGGCCTTTGTACGCCACTATACCATGTATCGAGAAAAACAAAGAGCGGCGAACTTAAGCCAAGGGGAAGAGAGAAAGTGCCTCGACTAATTGCTCCATCCTGATTAGCCTCACTTGCTGTTCCCAAGTTGGCACTCTTTGAGATCGTTCTGACCGCAAAGTGCATGTCGCTCATTCATACCAGCACTGCTCGGAAAGAACTTCCCGCGTAAGACTCTGCTTAGGAGTGAAGCCGTGAAGCCCTGTCAGCACCAGCGACTGCTGTCACTTAGAGACTGTTTTCAACTGAAGACTTCTGAATGGATCAAGGCCTGCGTTGGAAACAAGCATAGAAATCGAACGTTGAGAGAAGGCTCAGGAATTCGAATCCATTAAATTCGCATTAAGTCCAAAAACTCAACTATGGATATCTTTAGGAGGACGTAAGAAACCTTGGAAGCTTATCTAGTTAGAACGGGTCACCTAGTTGTTAGGCCTAAATGTCCCGCCACATCCAACGCTGGTCCGGACTGTCTTCAGAGTACTTCAGTAATTCGCTGGTTCATATTATGTGCACATAATCATGTTGACTCAAACAGAGGCTAAAAACAAAAATGGGTATTTCCACAAAGTCAAGGACCCTCCCTCCACATCCAAAAGAAGAACACCGTGGAGGGTAATCGTGTATAAGATCCACGGGCAACATAGTAATGCCAAACAAACGAATCATGATAGAGCGTGAATGCAAAGACCCCAGAACAGTCTACAACTTACAGGTTGCAGTTCAGAGAATGAAGTTCAAGCTCAAACTTAAATCAGACTCGCGATATCCATCCGCGAATGAGCAGAACTTGACCGTCCATCAGTTGTATCCGAAGCAGCAGACTCTGGATTCAACATGGATACAGGAACAGATTCCTGCTGAGGCGTCTGCACCCGTTCCCGTAACAACGCATCCTGATCTCTCCTCTGCTTCTCACTGATGAGTTCGTTGACTGTATTCTCGATCCATCCCCATGTCTTCTCAGGAGTTTCCCAGGCGGCCTCTTCTGTTTCGGGTGGTACAGACGGATTACGGGCTGATGTAACAGCTTCAAGATGTGAGCCTGTCTCACTACCCTGCCAAACCCAGCTTCCATCACTGGTCCCCTGCATATCGCCCGAGACATAGGCCATCATCTCCTCGTCGTGGTCGAGAATGCCCATATCGCTTTGTCGGAAGCGGTCTATCAGTGCACGGAGAAAGAACGCGAGGTACCGGCCGCAGGCTACGTTTATGGCACGGCCGTCGCCGATAGATGCGCAGGCTTGGACGCATGCGAGGGCAGCGGTGTATTCTTGGCGGAAAAGGAGGAAGAGAGTGCAGCGCCAGATGTGGGTGCAGAGAAGGGTGCTGGCTGATGAAGCGAAGAGGATTCGCCAATTAGTTGGGGAGTTCGTGCGCATGCAGCGGGATAAGATGGTAGCGGTGTCGATTGCGGTTGTGACGCAGTAATCCATTGCGGTGGAGCGGATGATATCTTGGCAGTATGGTGTGATATTATGGCGGTGCAGAAGAAGGCGGGCATTCTGGAGGTAAATGATTGGGGCCAGGGAGCGGGGGTCGAGGTCCTGGTCTGATTTTGGGTGGAGGTGCGGTGGGAATGTTGCTAGACATGTGTTGAAGTGTCTTTCGAATGTGTCCAGGGTGGCGTGGCTAATTGTGATGGAGCGGAGTGTGCGAGTGAGTTGGCCGATTGATCGGACCACGTGAATGGTTGCCAGCATAGGGGTGGTTTGGGGGCTTTCTGGGATGTTGCCATTATCTGCGATATATTGCTCGTCGACTGGACAAGGTAGATCGATGTCGCAGTCTTGGTCGTTTATTAGGACTGGCTTACCCATTTCAAGAGCCAGTAATCTGTCGCGTATAAGTCAATGTTTGGAATATCACATTTAGTACTGAAGCACCTACCGATCCCAAGTATATAAGCCCCACCAGAGACGTTTTCGCATTTCTCCTTCGAGCGGGGGCCATGGGCCGGATTCGATGTGCAAGCCAATCTCTTGAGCCACGCGCACCGCAGATGCGATCCACACCCAGCTTGCAGACTTAGAGTTTACCTCATAGAGAAAGATGCTGGCAAGTAAAGCTGCGCGGGCTCGGTCCAGGTTGAAGTTGTCTTGCCATACATCGATGATCCCGCAAGAAATGCGCACGAATTCTTTTCCCTGCTCTTCGCGATTTGGGTCCACGGTGTGGATAGCACCGCATGCGAAAACTCCAAACAATACAGCTGCCCATTCGCTGGAGATACCGGCGATAGAGCCTTTCCGATAGACCTGGTCGTATTCTGCGGTGAAAGATGGCCAGTGGAGAACTGGCAAGACAGAATGTATGCAATTGAAATACTGTGCCATGAGATTATCTGCAACTTCTTTCGGAGGTAGAGCCGGTACATCGCCTGAGACGATGGATTTGGAGCCTTGCTGCTGATACGGAGTCGGAACCTTCAAGATACCACGACCATGTTGACGCAAGTTTTTGCGGACATCCGATAGGTCTTCGGTAATCGATATCCTGGGTCTTCGGGCAGGTTTGTAATCAATCTCCGGTAAGGTGATCAACTGCTGCGAGGCTGATTCATCAACGTCCATCATCTGATCAGGACGAAGCCTCCCAGCTCTAAACTGCTGCAACTGCTGCTTAGTAGACTGGAGCTGCTTCTCAAGATCCTGCACCTGCTTGATAGACGACATGCGACGATTAGTCTCCTTAGTGAACTGACAACGAACACGTCGATTATTGCATTCGGTGCAGCTGCTCGATTCCGACGCATCACACTTCACCTTGCGCTCACGACACGCATCACAGCTCGGGTCCTTCCTGCGCTGGCGATACGCTCTTTTCTGCTGCAGTTGACTTTGAACGTGACTAGAATGTCCGATCGGGCTTGTCTGGAACAGACTCGGATTGCCCGGTAGAGCGCCTATAGGAGGAGCGTCGCGCAGACCCCCATTTTCAGCTGGAGAACCCGAGGCCGAATCGTAATATCGGTCATAAGGCGACGTCGACGGACCCGGAGCCAAGGTCATCCCATGCTGTGGTGGACCCTGAGGCATTGGTTGTTGGGCGGGAGCCTGGGGCATGGGCTGTAATAGATGGGCCATGCGCATCCCGCTGTCGGGTCTACTTGGCGGGGCGGAAAGCATCGCACCGGGAGCCGCGAAAGCGCCCGACGTCACCGACTGCACGGGAGGTAGCTCATACGAGGTTTGATTTTGAGCCCCCGCGCGAAAGGGAAGAGGGTTCATCTCGGTGGAAAATTTTAGTTATCCACTTTGGAAATGTGATTCCCACTGTGCGCCCGAGAGAACCAAGTTTTTTTTATGAAAAAAAAAAAAATTAAAAAAATAAAAAGAAAGTTGTATCAATGCTTCTCCCCAGAGAAAGCGTAGATGCGCAAGGTCAGAAAACCATGCGATGGCCAAGAGTCCAGCCGCCGTTTCCTGGGATCAAGATCATAGAACGGGCAATATGCCGCGAGAGAATGCTAGTGGAGGGAAGGAAGGTTGCTATCGCCACGGGGGAATCCAGGTCCAGATGGCCTAGCCCCAATTACAAGACGGAAGCGCGGGTCATTCAACACATCCGCAGGCCATTCTTGTAGGAGGTGCGTAGCGTCGAGAAAAGCCAGTGGACAGTTGAGAAGTACCAAATCAGTAAATCCAAAAATACCAAGATAGCAAGTCCAGGATGACGATTCAAATGCCGAGGTTTGGGGGCGACTTTGCGGCGAATTAGAGGACGAATCGAGATCCAATGTGAAGAAAGGTTTGTAGGGATCACCCGTCAGCGAAAGGTTCAAGGTTGAAAGGAAAGGCAAAATAAGGGAGAACAAGAATAAAAAGGCAAAGAGCCGAAAGGAACCAGATCGACAGCAGATTCAGTATTACGATCACCGTCCTCCTAGGCCCCATCAGGGTCCGGTATTGTGACCCAAAGAGTCAGATCGTGGAGATGGCAGTGATGAATTAAGGAATCTTCAGCCGAAATGACTGATAAAACCTTACCGAGACTCTGGGCCCATAATTTCCAACGGACTCCTATACCCATGGCCTATGTACACTGGAGATCCTGACCCGAGATCGGCTGTCGATGGATACCTGAAGCAGGTGAAGCACAGGTGAACCAGGCCCCACGTAAATGAACCTTGTTGGGGTTTGGCTCGATCCGGCCTTGCTACGAGACTCGGTAAACTGGCCCTTTGTCGGCAGACTTAGCGGGGTCCCACTTGGAGCCATCGAGCGGTCCGTGACAGCTAGATCGTCAATCGGTGGCAATGGAGTTGAGACTGGCAGGGTACAGGAAAAGGAGCAAGTTACATATGGGTTACACGCAAATTAGAGTTGTCATTTTCCGTTGTTTTTCTTGCTTTTCCTTTGACTTGCCTCCTTTTCCTGGTGTCGGTTCTAAGGAATCATATCTATGGAAGTGAAGATCTCGGCGCCCGCCGTGCCGTGCCTTTTGTATCCAATTTTGACTGCGCCCCGTTTCATCTTCTGCACGGTTACTCTCTCTCAAATTAACAAGAATTCGATGATCGCTCGGTAATCATGCACCGGACCACATGGAAATCCAGTCCGGATGTTGACCCGGTGGGACCCAGTGGCAAAGCAGTGGTTGAATGGCTGAAAGGCACAATTGATCAAGGGACATAAGGGGATAATCGTTGCTTATTCCGTCAGATGCTGCCGACCCAGCAATCGTAAGGCCCTAACTCCCCGATCCAGTCAAGGGTAAGGCAAGTGTCCAACCGAGTTTTATCCGAACAACGTTGAGTTCCGGCCCCAGTTCCCTTGGACTCCGCAAAAGGGGAGATCAGGAGTGCGGCCTACGAGGCCCCGAGCGTAAACGATACGGGCTGTTAAGGGATACAGTCTACGCAACTTTGAATGAAAAGATTTTCTGTTTTCTTTTTCTTTCTTTTTTCTTAAAGAAAAAAAGAATTTGATCTTTATTTTTACCTATTTTTCTTAATCTTTTTTTTGTTTTTTATTTTCCTTATATCTCGGGACCAGTAACATTATCACAGATTAAACAACATCTCTCAGTCTCGGGAGGGTTCCACTTACAAGGATTGTGTGCCGACGAGCCAGGCGCCGGAGAATACCTCCCGAGCCAGTGCCGTGGATTCCTGTCTTCCCACGGGTTTGGGACCGTGATCACAGGACCAGGTACCCAACCGTGCATTATATGCAGGAGACCACTAAGTACCGGTTAGGTTAGTTCGCCGTGAATTCTTTGCCAAGTCTCGTCTGGCCACTTATGCAAAATGATAGGACTTGCCGAACTTGAAGCCACGAAAACAAGAAACCAATCGATTATTGGGAAATTGGAACAGAAAAAAACGAACTGATTCCACGATTCAATTCAGACAAGCCCCGGCAGGCTCTAAAGGGCTGCGTCGCTCTCTATACCCCGTGGCGGGTCACCAGGGTCGTAATACTCAATGAATACGACTTTCTTTCCCCGCACCCTTCGGCTACGCGATAATGACCCTCTCTCCCTAACTTACCATACTAGGAGCTTTCTACGGTGCACTGGACTCCCAGCTCAAGTGGTCCATTCTACGCGCCGATCCTGCGCTATGATGTGGTCAATTGCGCCATTTGCGCCCCCATGGCTCAGCTTTGCGCGAGTCTACGCCTCGAAATTACTGTAGCGCCATTATGTATCTAACCCGAGTTCTAGCCCGTGATTGTGCTCATGTGCATCCTGCATGCATCAAAATTCTACCCTACGAAGAGGAGCACAGAGCCGAAGCCCTTGAATACAAAAAGAAAAAAAAAAAAAAAAAAAAAGAAAAAAAAAAAACAATTAATCTATTAATTTACGAACTCTTCGTCGAGGCGGCTGAGTCCTCGGTTCGTGCCGTGCTGCCAGTCGGAAGTATTTGCACCTCGTGCATGAAAGACTTGTTTTTCTATTGGGCCATGCACGGCCCAAAACTGCTGAGCTTGGCGGGAAAGCGTAGACCCTCTGTAGCCCAATGCTAACCCTGATGGTTTGGTTGCCTCGATGATCGACATAGTCGCGGAGTCGCGGCCCAGAGCCCGTCTCACTAGACGCAAGAAAATAACGAGATCATTGACCACGACACTGACACTATTCATCATCTAAAAATCCATTAGCTTGGTTCTTTTCGACTTGTCACTAGCGAGTGTCACCCCCCCATGTATCCTTACCCTCTCTCTTCAGCTCGCATGATATTCCAACTTCCACACCACCGATTCTCCCAATCAAGTCCAGAAAGCCCAAAGCCCCCACTTCTAAGAATAGCGTGCTCAACTCCAGCATAAACCCGGGCCTCGGAACGGCGATCAGCATTTGATTTAACTTCTGCTGTAACTAGTAAGTCTGGCACGAACCGAACAAGCCACACACTTTGTCTTGGACTCCAGCCCGTACCGTTGAATTTTTTTTTATGGAGACCGGACTCCAATTACTTCACCGAAAGAATCCCGTTCCACTTGCTTTCCTGGCCTCCTCGAGTCTATTTCCCAAATGCCCCACAGCGGGACAACGATCCGAGGAAGATGAAACACCGCCGGCCACCAACCGAGACCTTCCGATTTGCCTGGCCCTGGGGCGGGTTCTGTGACCTGACAGACAACTTTCTACTGTATCTGAGACCGGAGGGCTCCGTGGCATAAATCGCGGGAGTCTCAGTTTAATCGGTTGCTTGGCCTGCATCGATGACGTAGAATGGCGTCTTTTCGGGATGCGCCGATTATGGTAAATGGTGCCTTTTACTCATCACATCGGGCTTGATAGTACGGAGTAAGTAGGAATGCTTTTGCTCCCCTCGGTAGATGTCTAGAGTTCTCCGATTTCGGTTGTTGGTCGTTTGTGATTAATGATTGCGCGGTTCCAAGGTACCATTCCTTCTAACCGAGGTTTTCATCCCTGCTAGTCTAACTATCCGGACGCCTCAAATACAATGCGAACGCCAGAAACCCGCTGTTGCATTGGCCGGCTTTGTGTGGTTGCAGTGTAATTTATTAGTCTTTGACAGCGTTACGGGCCGGTTTGTTGCTCAATGTCCACAATGTCCACATGCTTGCGCCGTGGATAAGCGCATTGACACTGAGACTGCGACTACCCGTAGCAACATATCTACCAGTCGTCCCGAGGTCGTTGCTTTCAATTTCATTCCGTCTGATTCAGTCGCCACTAAGTTGTACTGTATAGATGGGTCGGGATTGGTATGTCTTTCGTATTTTGTTGGATGTAGACTTCGGGAGAAACTCTCTGCCGGGTGGGCGATCGCGCTGATCATTTTGCCTGCTATGCCACTGACGTCTACCGCCACTCACGATATCGTGTGTCGGAGCCCGCTACGAAGGCGAACACTCACACGTGTTGGTTAAGTGATCTGTTATCTATTTTACTGGATCGAGCAGCGCCATCGTCCCGCCAGACGGGCAGCTCTAGAGGCGCTAGAGGTATCGCCCTCCTCACGCACATCAATTCTTTCAATTCTGGGGTGGGAGCCGAGAAGCTGCATCCCGATATGGACGAGCACGGACTTGCGGCACTTGGCTTCTTGTTGAATGGATTTCTGCCGAAGCCCCGGTTGGTGTCTACCTGAAGGTGACAGATTTACCGGATTGATTTGGTCGATTCCCGAGGTCATATTGGAGAGCCCTTCAGGGCTGGAACGGAGGATGCCCAGGTGGTAGACTGACCTTAAGTTCCAGGGGACTCTAC
This sequence comes from Penicillium longicatenatum, assembly GCF_028827895.1. Lineage (NCBI taxonomy): Eukaryota > Fungi > Ascomycota > Eurotiomycetes > Eurotiales > Aspergillaceae > Penicillium > Penicillium longicatenatum. Next base: position 495,690 of record NW_026643120.1, on the reverse strand, counting down.
ATGCATACTTATCTTCGCGGCCAAAATTAACAAAACCTCGGGACCGTACTTATTCGTCATAGTCATAGAAAAGAGACGTCCGCAAAAGAAGCCTTTCGCACGTCCATAGATCTTTATTCTCCAGCTGTATCAACTGTCACCTAACGGAGACGGAGAGATCGGACAACCCCCTCCTACCATCACCAGTTACCACAGGACCTGCAAGCCAGGGTCTATTCAATAATTTTTCCCTTCTGGGATTCCAAACGTTTTGAAGCCATTTCATCGGGATCCCCAATATGGCGCTTGGATGTCCGCTCGCGTTCTTAAGCTGCGTGTTGAAATGTGGATTCTCGTCCTGGTAGATGTCAACTTGTATTTGTCTGAACAAGAGAATATGGTCCCAAGCCAGCACTGGTATCAGATCACTCTCGTTCCGCCCATCAGCTGTACTGACAAATAGGTCAATGATAAGTAAAACTTATTATTTCTAGGGATTCTGGGTCGGCTTGTGCCATGTACTGCCAACTGGTTAGCATTCAACAAATGGTTGCTGATATACCTACGCATGAAATTTTCCCACTGCTCATCAAGTAGTGGGCACAGCTGTCAATTTAGTTGTCGGGCATTGTGGCGTATCCAGGAGGAAGAAATAGGTGCTGGGAATATGATTGCTGTCAGCATGGTACCTCTCCAGGTGATCTTATCAGCGCTGACTCCCGAGCCAAGTGGGCCCAAATACATATGGGGGGACTTCGGGAGGCTGCATCGAAACCTTGGTCTTGAGCCAATATATTGGTGAGGGTAGTTGGGGTAATTGGAAAACATTCCTTCCAAGGCTCCGGAGTAGGAGACCTATGGCGCCTAGTTGATGTTTCTCCCTCAGCACACTATCATAATTTGCGATCGACGCAATGGTACACCTGATTACACTTCAACAGGTAGACTTTGAGTGAGGTCTATTCTAGTAAGCCATCGAGCACTGAATAGCTCATCTATTTGCATGTTTGGCTAAGTGGGAATAATATTGAAATCATGACTCAACTAAACTCCAATAACAGGCGGAACATGTCGCAGACGTCCAAACTCCTCATCTCGGAAGCTATCCACAGTTACTTTGATTGCTGCGATACAAAATTCTCCGTAATAACATTCACGATCTTAGACAGACCCTCCATCTCCTCCTCGACTGTCAACCCGAGTCCATTGGGGTCGATGCTACAGCCAACATAAATTGGCTTGCCAGTTCGCCGGGCAAGGATCTTGGCCACTCGTGTGGTGTATTCGATGCTTGATGGTGCTGTGTAGATAGTGGTGGATATTGTTTGTTTTGAAGATGTGCGCTTTGACAAGTCAGTGACAGCTTAGTAAAAATGGAGCTTGGTGGACCGCGGTGAGATAATGATATGTTGTGGAAACCACAGGGAATATAAGCATTGTCTCAACCCAAAGCTTCAAGAATATGTGCAGCTGGACATGAAGCGGCAGCGCAAAGTGAATGACAAAAGAAAGCATCTAAGGATACTTGAAGTGGCCAGAAATATCTCCAAGAAAATGACGTGAGACTTACATCGGGCATTGCGTAGACAAAGCTTCCCAGTGGCTTGTATGAGCCTGCTGAGTCACCAGGCGTAGAAGTTGTCAAGAAGACTGTTGTGCAGTTTCCCAAAAAGGTCAAATGAACATGCGCTGTGGTATGCAAAGCTTTGGGCAGTGGGAAAGAGAGCTCTTGTGGCTGGAGATTGGGCGAGCAAAGCTCCGTTTGGGGGGCGGCCAATGGATCTGTAGTTGCCATTATGATGGTACCAGCAGATATTAGAGGACTGATGGTCGTGAACGAATGTCAAGCTATGTTTTGCGAGTGGGAGGTTGCTACGGCGAGGTTGAAGACATGCGTCCCCGCCATGCGGCAAAACCCAAGCGATCCACCAATCCCGGTCAACCTTGCCCGCACCGCACAAATCAACGGGATTGACTATCAAACACCACCAGAGCAAGAGAAACCCGGTATTTGCCTGGATATCTTGTAAGATGGAGGGCGAACGACGTGCACATGTCCATGAATCCCATGAGGAGGATCAGCGTAGCTGGGGAGGTGACTTTGATCCTTTCGCTGACCCCGAGGAACGACGGGTCCTTTTTGCTGCATTTGACTCGTTCAGGTGAGTGAAAATGTAGATAAGGCGTTCTTTATTCCTATAATGTAAAAAAGTACAGTGGAGATGGGGGCCTCTACTAAGCATGCTATCACAGACAATACCGGCGAAGTGCTCATCAGAACACGACACATCGCCGGCGACAGGCCTTCTACGCCTTACCTTCAGAGCACTGGCAAATGCTGTCTGAGCCACCATTCTCCATTCTAGATCACTTCAACAAGGTTGATGATGCCATCGACACTAATGCTGAGATTGCCGACGCAATCCTGGTCGTCGGTCTCGAGTCCTTTGGCCTTTCCGCCAACCCAGACAAAGACGACCCAACCCAGAACTGGCACGGGACTGCGACATCAGCCGACGTGAACAAAGCCCACTCGACCATCCGGCAGTTCTATCGCGACTGGAGCGCCGAAGGTCGCATCGAGCGCGAGGTCTGCTACGATCCGGTCCTCCAGGACCTGCGCAAAGAGTTCCAGACGCGTCGTGACGCTGGCGAGGAGATCCGGGTCTTGGTCCCTGGTGCCGGGTTGGGCCGGTTGGTCTTCGAGGTCTGTATGGCTGGATTTGCAGCGGAAGGCAACGAGATCTCGTACCACCAGTTACTGGCCAGTAGTTGGATTCTCAACCATACCAAAGGGCCTCAGGCGCACGCGCTTCATCCTTTTGCGCTACACTTCTCCAATCTCAAGTCTCGTGCGCAGCAATTGCGGTCCGTCATGGTCCCCGATGTGCACCCTGGAACAGCAATCGAGGCAGCGGGCTCGAATAGCAGCCCACTTGGGACGATGTCGATGTCCGCAGCGGACTTTGTGGTTTTATACTCGCAGCCCGATAACCGAGAGGCTTTCGACGCGGTGGCAACGGTGTTCTTTATTGACACGGCGCCTAATCTGATTCGGTACATCGAGGCAATGAAAAATTGTCTCAAGCCCAATGGACTCTGGATCAATGTGGGACCGTTGTTGTGGCATTTCGAAGATGGGCAGCACCGCAAAGATGGTGATGGTGATGCGGCGGGAATTGGCGAGCCGGGAAATGTGGAGTTGACCGAGGAGGAGGTGGTTTGTCTCGTTCAACGCATGGGATTCCGTTTCGAGACATTGCCGGGCGATCGGCGGTATTGCGGCTACATCCAGGATGAGGATAGCATGCTTCAGAACCTGTACAGGCCTTCGCATTGGGTAGCGCGGAAAGTGGCTGAGGCTGGCGATTCCTGAATTCCCATGAGTTTCCGATCTTCAAAATTATCTAAAATAGAAGTCAAACCTCCGCCTAGTGGCCCCTATTCAATGAAGTTGGGGGCGGGAACAAAGGGACGCGAGAGATCGCTGGTTCAGCACCCGCGTTACCATGGATCCAACAAAGAACGTCACCTGTGTCAATAAATAAAGAGCGAGGTTCTAGGTTCTCAGTATCGAATTACCTGAGTAATTAATTACCTGGACACAAACCCGGGCTATCTGCAGGTTTTCGAGGTTCCTAGATTGTCATCTAGTGTTACTGTACCCTAGCTGCAGGGAAATGAGGGGGCTTATTTGTATTCAGCTTCAAACTCCGTAACTTTACCCACTTTGTATATTCTAAGTATATTCTTCGACCCCAATTTCTCCTCAGCCTCAGCTCCATACCAATCAAAGTCCCTTCTCTCACTTTTGCCTAGACAGGTTTTTTTTTTCTACCCGATCCCCTTTACCGGGCTGACAGGCGAAAAGAGTGAGAGAGAAGCGATCCACACCGTTTGTTTTACTCGTATTCCTGGTTCAGCCTTGCACCCCCTCCCCTCCCACCCCCAATCTCTTCCCTTTCTTCCCTTTTATCCACCCCCAACCCCTCAAGCGGCCGCCGCATATGCCCGACCTAATGAGCGCCCGATTCAAGTCGTTCGGCTTTCCCAGACGTAAAGACAAGCACAACTCCACTCCACTCTCCACCCCCAACGCCAACCCCGTTCCCCCTCCAACGGCACTTCTCCCACCTCACCTCCTTCCAACCGCAGTTCGTCTACCACAAGTCTTCCCCAGGCGATGACCACGGGTCGACCGCCCAGCTACTCGGTAAACAATCTCAGCAATCGTCCAACAAGCCCCTTGGCTCCCGGCCAGCAACTTGTCCAACATCCCGCCCCGCTTAACCCTTCCGCAATGAACCAGTACGGTCAACCTATCCCACCACAAATGAATGCGCCTCCAGGATACGGGATGCAACAACCACAACAGCTGGGCCATGGTGCTCCTGCCGGTCTTCCTCAGCAGTACGCGGGACGAAACCCGGCATCCGAGGTCCAGGGTGGAGATCGTAGCAAGGCCCAGCTCATCGTCGGTATTGACTTTGGAACCACTTTCTCTGGTGTCGCATTCGCCTTTGCAACCAACAATGAAGCTAGGGAGGATATCATTACAGAATGGCCCGGTGCCGGAACCCACACCAAACAGAAGGTGAGCATGGTCACCCCACGATGACACGGCCCACTCTAACCTTTGTTTGTCTTTCAGATCCCCACCGTTCTCTATTACGATCAGTACCAAAAAGTTGTTGGCTGGGGTCCAGATATTGCCGAGGCGCTGGCGCCGACCGGATACCCCAAGCCAGGTGTGCAGAAGGTAGAATGGTTTAAGCTTCAGCTGATGTTATCCGGAAACACGTACATCGACCCCATCAACCTTCCTCCACTGCCCCCCGGCAAGTCCGAGATCGACGTCGCTGCCGACTATCTCTTCAAGCTACGACAGGCAATGCGCGCTCAACTACAAAAGACACTGGGTGAGGTATTCACCCGTGAGGAGCGCAATATCCGTTACTACCTGACCGTCCCGGCCATCTGGAATGACGCGGGCAAGGCGGCCACTCGTGCTGCTGCCATCCAGGCTGGTTTCTTGCGTGATGAGAATGATAACCGGTTGACTCTGGTCTCAGAACCAGAGGCCGCTGCTTTGTTTTGTGCGAAGACTGGATTGCTGAACCTGAAGATTGGTGATGCGATCTTGATTGTAGATTGTGGTGGTGGTACCGTCGATTTGATCGCATACGAGGTCGAGGAGGAACAGCCCTTCAGTGTGATGGAGTGCACAGCCGGTTCCGGTGACTCTTGCGGATCGACAGCGCTCAACCGCAACTTCAGCAACATCTTGCGGGCCAAGATCCGGAAGATGAAGCTGCCTGATGGCTCCCGAACGGCGGGCAAGGTCTACGCCAAGTGTATCATGGACTTTGAGAACCGCATCAAAGCCGACTTCCGTAACAACGGACAAAAGTGGGCTGTGGATGTTGGTATCGAGGCGGACTTCCCCGATGCTGGAATTGAGGAGGGTTATATGACGTTCACCAACGAGGAGATCCTTCAGTGCTTTGAGCCTGTGGTGAACCGTATTCTAGAGCTGGTCCGGAATCAGATTATTGCTATCCAAGCACAGAACCGCCTGCTCCAGGTAAGAGACGCATCTTTTTTTCATTTCTATTTTTGTCTTTGACTCTTGCATCGAACTGACCTTTTTCCCAGAACGTTTTGGTTGTTGGTGGATTCGGCGCCTCCGAGTACCTCTTCCAGCAAATCAAGCTTCACGTGCCTCCCCAATATCAGACCAAGGTTGTTCGCCCTATGGACTCGGTAGCCGCCATTGTTAAGGGTGCTGTTACCGCCGGTATCACTGAGCGAGTTATCACCCACCGTGTCGCTCGTCGACACTATCTCATGGCCACTCTTCAGCCCTTCAAGGAGGGATACCACCCCGAGCAATACCGAGTACCCAGCCTGGACGGCCGAGACCGATGCAAGTATACCCGCCAGATCTTTGTCCAGAAGGGTGAGCGTGTCAAGATTGGAGAGCCTGTCAAGGTCAGCTTCTTCCGTCAAGTGGCGCCTGGTGCCACCCTTATGTACGAGGATGTTCTGTACGCCTGTGACGAAGATGTCTGCCCCGAGTACACCAAGGATCCTCGTAAGTTTTCTTCATTTATCCCAGTCGCTCCACCTTTCGTCTTAGCTGACCATTCCAATCATAGGCATCAAGGAGGTCGTTACTCTCACCTCGGATTTGTCGCGCAAGAACCTGGAGACCGACTTTGAGCGTATGGACACCCCACAGGGTATCTTCTACCGGGTTTACTTTGACATTTACCTCACCCTGGATGGCAGTGAATTCAGCGCCGAGCTGGTCTGTCAAAATGAGATTATGGGCCGTTGCCGCGCTAAATTCCGGTAAAGGCCGTACCAACACCAAAATAAATGGCTGAAAGAATCGGATGCGAGACATGGGAGTCGTAAATATCATCTCTCCCAGGCGAAGCAAAAACAGACGAAGGTGGCGGACGATATTTCAACTTACTTCTATTCCGGGATGACCCCACTACAACTGACTGGACAGCACTGCACTGGAGAACGGGCGTTGTTTGATTCCTGATGAATCCTTTCCCTCTCTACATGTCTGCTACAGCGTGCGTTTTGATTATTTAATTTTTTGTTCTTTCTGATTGGTGATATCCTTTGGCGGATTGCCAATCATGTTCCTTTTGATATTTTTCTCTGGCCCTCTTAGATACCTCTTTTTATTTTTGATTCGAATGACAATTACGAGCTGTGGTCGACAGATTGGCAGTATCTGGGTAATGTTTTGCATTTCCGTGTTCAGAGTCAAGTCTAGGAGCTCAAAATCCTGTAGAACTGCTTGTGTTCTACTGTTGGTACATTGAAACCTTTGTCCTTAATTTCTATTAAGCTAGGACAAGAGAAAAGAAAATCATAGTCATCAAGGCCATTAGGTCTCCAGGTTGATACTCCGGCCGAATCGGGCGTACAGCGAGACCTTGAGCTGCTGCAGCTCCTCACGAAGCTCACTGATTGAGTCCTCTAGCTTGGACACGTCTGTGTCAATCTGCTCCGTTGATGTGGTGAGCATAGCCTGTGCCTCTGCCAGGGGAAGCTGAAAGAACGAGTCGCCGATTTTGTATCTATTAGAGATCAGCAGTGTCCATGTCCAGCGTAAAATCCGCAGCCTTGAAAGATATAGACGAGGACAAAATTGGAAGTATCAATACTTACGGGACAAAATCATCCTCATCAGCCAACTCCAGCTCCATAGAAACCTCCTCAAGGTCCTCCTTGTCCTTCTATATGGTTGTAAGTCCCATACATACTCAGAAGTAGAATACCAAAAAGAGACACATACCTGCTTCGCCTTCAACTGCTCCTCCAAAACAGTCTCCCGTTGATGCAATCGGCTAAACCGATTGATCTTCTCCTGGTCCTCACGGCGGACCTCATTCTCCTCGCTCACAGCGCCCTCCTCATCCCTTGAAAGCTGTAGAAAACCGCGTCAGTAAGGTCGTTCCTGCATTCCCCATTGACTCAACCCTTGATCCCTTTCCTCGCCTTTGTTTTGCTTCAATGCCAAGGCTAAAGCTCAAGCTCAAGGTGGGATGGAGGGGTAGGTGTCAACTTTCTCACCCACCCCACGTGTCCCGGGGGTGGAATGCATCTGCTTACCATGCGTGGTTGAACCATTGTGGTTTGTAATTTACCTTTGCAGAGTTGATCTGGGCTAGGCTGATGTTGTCTGGTCGTTGGGAGGTTTTGGTTGCGAGATTGGATTTGATGACTGGTCCGTGCGCACGGGGTTTGTGGGCCGCTGAAGCTTTCAGGACTTTGGTTATTGCGGCTCTTTCAAATATGCATTGGTATCAAATGTGGTGAAGGGTGTATTTACTGGCTGCCTCAGTTTGTTCAAGTATTTACCGGGATACCTGTTGATGTTGTCTTGGTGGTATGCTGTTGCCATTTAATATCCATTACTCCATGCCATAGTGCTGAGATACAGTACAAGGGAGAACACAATGATAGCTACCTAGGCATGAGCACCGTAATATAATTCCGATTTCGAGTCTACTGCTGCTACATGCGTCCGACATGGTATAAATAGTTCAGCTCATGGAGCACAAAGGATATAGACAATGTCACTGTTCTCCCGGTCGGGTGACATCATCACGAGCTGCAGGTGGACAAGACGTCGATTTCAAATCTTCAACTGGTTAAACATCTCATCTGACAGATCGAACCAAGACCACCTTCCAATACCCAGGTAGATAGATTGTTGGGCAGTTGGGCGGCCCTTTGATGTGCTGCCTATACCTCACCAGTACAACCAGTAACAAGCCACCTCGGAGAAACGAAAAACACCTCCGCAAATCCTCAGCCATCGTCATCTTCAACTTGACACGCTAGCTTCCACCACCACCAGACGTCCTAATCAGTCACTCGTTTCCGCCACAACGTACCCTAGGACAAGACATACAGACTCCAGTCCATCTAGGAACCAATCACTCGAGCTCGTAAGCTCCGACCGCAATCGCGAATCCGTCGCAGCCCGATAGACCGACCGCCGCCATGCGAATACAATCCAACGGAGCTTCACTCCTTCTCTCAGCACTGCTGCCCAGTCTCGTGTCGGGATACATCTTCGACTGCGCAGATGTCAAGACGAAGGAGCATACATATGATCTAAGTGGACTGCGCGGGACTCATGAGATCGTGCACACGACCGGTAATGAGACGCAGGGAATCATGACAAACACGACTTACGTGCTCAATATTTGCAATAACCTCAAGGGCGCTGCAAACCGTCCCGAGGGTAAATGCGGGACAACCAAGAACAGTACGTGGACTTCACAATCTCAATCTCCGCTTCGAATGGCTGGCTGGGTGACAGCAAGACATTGAGGAAGCTGGACAGGATGGCTCTTGTGCGATAGATGTGATTACTGGACTAATGCATTTACATAGTTTGTGGCTTCACGAAGACATCCACTGAAGACGGCGGCGGTGCACACTGGGCTTACTCCCTTGCCGGCCTCGACCACTTAGGCGAAGGCGGCAAGGATGTCGAAGCTACACAACTGAAGGAGATCGATGAAGCGCAAGAGGGCGTGCGCATCAAGATGGCGGGAGGTGAATACCGGGAGGAGGCTGACGCGAAGAAGAAGCCCGCTGCCGCCGTGATCGATTTCCAGTGTGACCCGGACCGATCTGGACTGGAGGGATTGGCAGTCACGGAGGATGAGGCTGCCGAGAAGCGTCGCCGGGATGGCGAGGTGGCCAAGGACCCGAGTCTTACCTTTAAGAGTTTCGGACCCAATGATGATAACACTTATATCTTGAAATTGGACTGGCGGACGAGATATGCATGTGACAATTATGAGGGCGGGAACTCGGGTTCTGGCAATGGTTCGAAGCACTGGGGTTTCTTTACTTGGTTTATTATTATGTGAGATTTCTACCTTAAGATTCCTCTCGCTCGCGCGGGATTCAGCTAACATTTTCCTCGCCAGCGTCTTCCTCTCCGTCGCTGCCTACCTCATCTTCGGCTCATGGCTTAACTACAACCGTTACGGTGCTCGTGGCTGGGACCTCCTGCCTCACGGTGACAACCTCCGTGATATCCCATATATCTTTCAAGACTGGTTCCGCCGCGTGGTGAACACACTACAAGGGAGTGGCTCAAGGGGCGGATACAGCGCGGTTTGAGAGAGCTACTCTGCGCGTCTGATGATGTATTTTGGGGGATCTACATGTGCTTTGCTTTTTATGCGTCTTCTATATTTGGTCTCGTGGTCAGGGCTTTCTTGTTGCTTGCTTCTGGAGCAAGTATTGGCGCTAGATGTGTGTCCGGATGAGTCATAGGATTGGTTAAAACCCCCAAAGCTTGGTTGGTTTGATCCATGTAGTAAATGATGGACTTGGTCCATAGTTCGAATGATATGGTTTATGTTTTATCCATGGATTTGAATACGTCTGAGCTATTGGCATGTTGAAGAGGCCTGGGAAGCAGGTAGAGAGTAGGGATCAGTCACCAGTAAAGCCAGTCGGGGCCGTGGAAGGTCACAGGCATGGAGGCCTGCCCATGAGGAATGGCAAGGAAATTCGTCAGTTATGATCCATTGTTAGCACCGACAATGATGTATCCCATCGGCCTTACCAAGCTTGGAGATGCCTCACAGAGTGTTAGTTGAGCTTCCCTAATGGTGACAGAGGATAAATGCGACGAGGAGCTAGAGGCCAAGAGACTGCAATGGCAAGACACGCAATTTGGCGCATGGTATCTTAATTACTTGTCGACATCATGTATTAAAAAATGTCCTTCGTCATGGGTTTTCCATGCTCCTTACAAGGTTGAAGTTCCATCCATGCAACTCTAGACAAAATGCCGATACTAGGTCAGCGTCAAATAGAATGATGAGATGTACAACGCTCTAGGGGATGAATGACATCGTTTCGACTTAGATGAAAGAACGTGAATTATGGAGATTGGAAAGAAAGAAGAAAAAAAGGGGAGGAGGAAGCTACTATCTTTTTGATGTCCGATGGCCAGGGGCCTCATCTGAACTGACTCGTCCCTTATGTATAAGACCGAAAGCTAGCCTGACAGTCATATCTGACGCATTTTCTTTCAGAAGCATTGATATAAAGAAAATCTCTCGAATACGTTTGTGTCGGCAGGACACCTTCAAGCACCCTATTATCCATACCTGTACTTGTATCCAGGACAAGTACAGATTGGTCAGAATATGATCAATATGTTAAACCATGGCTCAGTCAGGTTGTACAACCTGACTGCTATCCACGTCCAGGTTTCTACGGGCAATCTTGTAGCTCAAGGTGGCAAGGTGACTATGCTCCAAGAGCCGATCGCTTCTCGAGTGGTGTTACCAACACCGATACTACACCAGAACAATACCAAGCCAGGAATCAATATTGTATCTCCCTACACACAAAGCACAGAACACGCAACTCATAAGATCCGAGCGCAGACAACGGGGAATACAAAGTCGGTGTAGGACAAAGCATAAATGAAACATAAGGATGCAAGATCATCACGGCGTCCACCAATCCCAGCACCGTTTCGTCAACCGAGGACGGGTGGTAATGGCGTGATTGGAACTAAATAGTTCTCATCGTAAGAACAATAGTAGCAAGTGATAAAAGCAAGGTTCCTGGGGTTCTTTAATGGGGATTTAAAACATGGGGTTTCCCCGTCATTCCTCCATGATTGCCTTTTTTTTGGGGGTTTTTTTTTTCTTTTCATGCTCCCTCATCATTCATACTTATACCGTGTCAATCCTTGCTATCCATTTGGGCGAAATCAGATCATGGGGCCCGTGGATTTGAGCACCTGCTCCTTTACTGCCCGTCCATCTGCAGTTAGACCTTCATGGCAAACTGCTTCAGATACAGGTAGTCATCGATGGTCTGGTCGACAGTCGTGCGAATGAGAGCTGCGCCTTTGGGTCCATATTTCTCCAACCACTCAGCATCCCATTGTTCCTCAGTCTTCGGAGCATGTTTCTAAGAGCGCATGTTAGTATCCTCACCCCCTCAACAACATCTCTTCCCCAAGATAAACTTACATGAGTTCTGGCAGTCAATCTCTTCGACTCAATAGCATCATTATGGAAACCACGCCACTTCTCAAAAGCCTCACACGCAAACGCATAGTCTTCCTCCGTCTCCCACGCCAGCATGGAAGGCGAATAAGGAATACCGGTACTACGACAAAATGCCTCGATAGTCGCCGCCGGCTTGTCGAGCATGTCATCTGCATCAACGACACAAATCTCATGAACAGTCTCCTTATCTGCCTCGGAACCAGCCTCAGGCGAGAGATCAGGTCGCATGGCAACACGAGGACCGACAAGACCCTCACGACGCAGATACTCGAAATGACGACGCAACTCGTTGTACCCCGCCTCTTTGGGGTCGAAGTTGTAGAACCCTGTCACTTTGTCCAGGGGCGGGATTGTGCACCGGTAGTATGACGGGATACTGTGGTGCGGGTCCCGAATCAGGAATGCCCAGTGAAAGCGCTCTTGAATCTCGCGCGGCATCACGGTGGGGTTTCCTGGTTCTTTGGGCGTGTTGTACGGGTACGGCGTGTGCTTGGTATCGTTACCATTTACAACACCGTTAGTCTCGCTGTGACCGTTGGCGTGACCGTTGACACCGTTGGTCACGCCGTTCGCCGTGCCGTTCAAGGTACCATTTGTACCGTTGACGGAGGCGTGGCCGTTGGTGTGGGTTACACCGTTGGCCTGGTGGGAGTCGTTGTCGGTGCCTACACCGCGCTTGATACGTCGCAGTGAGGGGGCTATGCTTGCAGGCTTCCCACCGGGCGGAAGTAGGTAGGCATCAATGTCCTTGATAAAGACTCTTTTTCCCTGTAAGACGGTAAGTTTCCCCTCGGAATCAAGGTATCACTAGTGGGGACCGATTTTTCGGTCTTGCGTCTCCGGTTTGTGCGTAGAATGCTGCAAGGGTAGAATCATCTCCCCAATACATCTGATGCAGGTACCCTCCATGCCTACCCGTAAATACGGGGACATGTGTACGTTACACGTTCATGGAAGGGGTAAAATAAGGCAAAGGGAAAAAAAGGGTTCTGGGCAGGAGCAAGGGTCGAACCTCTGAGCCTTCACGTTCCAGTCTATCCATCACAGTGCGATATGTCGAGTCGCTAAATCCGCTGTCCCGACGACCCTGTTCGTCATCTTCAAAGCGGTCGGCCAGACGCTCCGGACCGTAGTACCAAGCGTCACCGAATGGCTCATGGACGCACTGAATGGTGTCGCGTTGAGTCATGAAGACCTGTAGAATTGGGTTAGCTCTTACTCCATAGTTGAAAGATGATTTTCGCCTACCCGCTCAAAAGCAGTAGAGCATGCGCGCGGATGCGCAGCCACAAAGATAGGCTTGTTCGACATGACAATGAATTGCTAGCTCCTCGCTTGTAAGGTTGTGAAAAAGATCCCGAACGGATATTGATTCCTTGACGGGTTTGATTTAATTCTCAGGCACAAAGGCAATCGAGAATAAACTCGTGACAGCCCGATAAGCCCCAAATGAGGAGCAAATGGGAACACGCTCTGTTTGGATATTAAGCGCAAAAGAGGTTAATCCTGCCCTTAGCAGTAGGGGATAGACCCGGGGGCCTTGAGCAAATGCGAGTGCTTGCAGATGAGTTGACACAAGGGTGCGATTGCGCAAGAAGGTAAAGTTGGCAGATACGTAGCCTTTTTATAAGAGGGCCTTGATTTCTGGGATCCAGTTTAAACCCCAAATGGGAATGCAGTTGGAGAAAAATAAAAAACAATAAAATAGAATAAATGAGACTTTGGGAGGGGCAAAATGTCAAAAAACCAAGGATTTATGGGTTGAGGGGGGCGATGAGCTATGGATCTGCTTGGAGTTAATGGATCTGGACTGAGCTCTCCTGCACGAGTACATCGTATCATGCCTTATACCATTTAGAGCTTTTCTAGGGCTGACATTATAACTTTCACATCGATTTTATGCGTAGATTTCCTCTCTACTGCCCTATAAAAGACCTAACGCTTTACTTAAAAAATTCATTGCCTCAGTACCTTGATCAGTTTCAGACGTGGAGTTCAGAGGCAGTTACACTGGGTCCTGAACAAACTACTGTCTCAGTTCGCAAATCAGAGCCGCGGCAATGTCCATTCCTACCTTACCCCTCCACTATCGCCCCGCTGCAGGGCAAGCACCTACCTATCCGCTTCTATTATTATTTTTGCGTATCCGCCATGAGCGATGAGAGCAACGGAAAGTAAAACTCTACTGGCCACAATTTTAACCAATGGGGAGCTTGGTTGTGGGCAGTAGGAGGGATGGATCTTCGTGTCTGGACGCGTCCACTCGGAACCAAGTGCCCACCGCGCGATAAGTTCACGATGCCGGGCTCGATCTGGCTGGCCCGGTGAAAGGTTCTGGATCTGTTTCCCATCTCTTTAGAGACCAAGGTCCGATAAACAAAACAAAATAGTTACGTCTCTCGGGCAAGCTCGGCCGAAATGGGCACGAAAACCCTCGGACAGTCGAGGTCTGATCCCGGGTCATTGAAAGTCAGTCCTATCCGTTTTGCGGCATGCCCGGCCAAGCTTGACGTCATGACCCCGGCGATTCTGGGTCGGCTATTAAACGGATCAAGATGGGGCGGGGTGGTGAGGAGGGGAATGAACACGAAAGGAAGTCAGAAAAAATCAGGACTTTTTCATGTGGGCGCCATTTGCCCTGGATCTGTTTTCCGTAAACCGGTATTGCCCATCATTGGGATGCGGAGTGTCAGATCAGATCCAGTTCTGGACCTTGCACCGTGGTAACCTTATGGAGGACTGTGGACCGGGGGCTTGAGGTGGGTTGGTCCCGCATTTCTGTGACTAGGAACACGCGCAATTGAATCCGCCAATTGCGGGTGGCGTAGAAGGGTTGTTCATTCAACGGGGAAGTCTTTGCGTTCTGGCTTGATGACACCGCTGATGACACCGCTGATGACACCACTGATGACTCAGCTACTGATTTGGCCCTGCGTACACCTGAGGCACTCAAGTGGCAGACATGAAGAACACGTATCAAGAAGGCTAAAGCTCCAAGCAGATCCTAGATTTGAGAAATTGGATAGCACCATGTCTACCTTCTAGCTAAGGCCAGATAGAGAAACATGAAGTGGAAGAAAGATATCGGAAAAGTAAAGAATGCTACGAAAGGGGAAGGTTTGATGGGATCCAAACATCGAATAGAGATTACCTCTACGCATTACCTTCACTTAAAAAGGGACCTCGCAAAGTCATGGCGTGTTGGCTACAAGGCAGCCTTGCTCTGACGAGCTGGAAGCTTGGTGAACATGGAGACACAGACTCGATTGCCGGGCCATATGAGCCTGCATAGGAAGAGTATATTATGATGCGAATAAGTAAACTAATTATGACCAGATATTCGAAAGACCTAGAGGCTACTAGGGAAGCCACTACAAATATAGGTGCCTGAATTGGTAGGTGTTCGCTCAATGGAAAAGTTGCGGAACTGGTGATTGCCATTTATTCCAGGCGTCGATCTCTCTGCCAAGACGGAATAATCTCCACGATGGGCTTAACTACCATACTGTTAGCTCTTACTGACTGCATTTGCAATCAATGATTTGACCATAGATTGGGCCTTTTAGCCCCGTTTGCTAATGGCCTCAGCCTCACTTTCCGATGTCCTGACCTGCGTTCTCCAATCGTCTGTCTTTTCCTCAGTGCATTCCATTGCTTGATTTCGATATTCATCTACTCTCTGTCACCACTAGCACCATAGTGCTCTGTGCTAGATCAGGACAATCTCAATGCATTCTCCACTACGGTTATCCTTGTTCGGTGTCTTTCTGACGTATCTGGCTAGCTGTCATGCTACTACTGATTCTCTTGGATCGGACTATCGGATTGACGTCCATTCCCATGCAATACCATCCATTTGGACGCAAGCGATGATTTCAGAAGGATTCACCGTTGAGAATGGCACTCTGTATAATGACGGCGCCCCTGTCCCTGAATGGTCGCTGGAGTCGCATATTAGCGCCATGGACAGCCTTGGTGTGAATTACTCAACCATAAGCATCACCGCCCCCGGCGTGTCATTTATCAAAGAAGCCGGCAAAGCTCAGTCGTTAGCCCGCCGAATTAACCTTCAGCTTCATGAATATACCCAAAGTTACCCAACTCGTCTCGGAGCACTCTGTCTTCTCCCTCTTCCGCATGTTAATGAAGCAGTACAGGAGCTAAAGGCGAGTTTTCTATGGCAAATCAATTAACTAAACCTGACTTGGAATCCAAAGTTTTGTCTAGATACCCTCAAATTCGTCGGTGTAGGCCTGTACACGAACGCTCACGGTTTGTACCTGGGTGACTCCGCCCTTGATCCCGTTTTCTCGGCCTTGAATGCAAGAAATGCTAGCGTCTTTGTCCACCCAGCTTCTCCAACCTGTACTTCCGTTGCTTTGGGCCATCCTATGCCAATGACCGAGTATCCCTTCGACACCGTACGTGCAATGGAGAATTTGCTCCTCACAGGCCAGCGTGCCCGTTATCCGGATCTCAAGATAATATTTTCTCATGGCGGTGGTGCAATACCCTATCTAGCCAGCCGCATTGCAGGTGTCGCATCACTATCCTACGCGGGCGGGGTGGCGTTTACTGAAACTATGAGCCAGCTTGCTGGGTATTATTTTGATCTCGCTAGCGCGACATCTGTTATCCAGCTGACAGCGCTCAAAAGTCTTGTTGGCGCTAAGCAACTTGTGACCGGGATTGACTGTAGGTGGCCAAGCCGATAGTTTTGCTATGCATACTAAAGCAGACAGATCCATATGTTCCACTCGCGCAGGCAGAGCCGGGACTAGCTGGGATCCAGAAAAATGGCAATTTCACCAATGCAGAAATGGGCCGTATCAAATACCAAAACGCCTTGGAGATATTTCCACGAATCTCCGATGTGCTGAATTTTTGAAAGGAGTGGTTAGTGTATGACTTGGTTTTTTGTCATCCTCACTGGGAGAACGTGCATTTTATCAACCTCTGTGAGAGTGATGCAGACATTGGTGAGGTCCACAGTGATATGATGAGGAGAAGTAGTACAAACTTGTGGAGGTGCTTAAGATCAACAACCGTCAGACATTCCCCAATATTAAAGAACCAAAAAAGAAAAAGTAATCTGAATTGCTGGGGCCGACACATTTTGACTGCTTATTGGTTCATAAGTAGTCCCGAGGAACACGTTGCACATGTAAGTCTGGCCAGATTGTCAGGTCTAGGCGCCCTTCCCTGCTTTGATTAAAACTGATTAACAGCACCAGAACCGCAGGGGCTGGGAATACTCACCGTTTTCATGTCGAGAGCGACCCATCCAAACGCCATCATGATCGTAGCTTTATACAATGTCGCTGATAGATAAGGATTAGCATCGATTGGAATGAAATCAGATTTTGTGAAATGGCATTGCCAATACAGCCAAGTGAATTATCTCTAAAAAGGCAAAGTTGCATACCCTCCTTTCCGAATCTCGTCAAGCATTTCTCGAACACATCGCGTCATTTCATCTTGATAGACTTGTTCTCGAATAATTAAAGGATTCCCCGAGTCCTTGGACCTCTCCATATAAGCACTGTCACCTAGTATCGGGCGCCCATTCCTCAAGAAATGGATTCCCAGATAGTAGAGTGAAAGACTATTTGTGATAATGGGACCCCCTGCAGTCGGTTCATACTGGCGCTGGAAATGCCCTTTAAGCTTCTCCCACGACATGTACCATGTGTGCAGTGCCCTCTCGAGAACAGAGATATCCACAGGCAATATTGACGTCTGAGCTTCCAACAGTAATGAATGCACTGCCATGATCAACAAATTCATGCCGAACTCGGTTAAATTTGACTGCGAGGGAGTCTGTCCACCCATCAAGCCTTTGATGGAGGATAAAAAACAGCTGCTCGGATCTTGTGCTGGAAGTGCGGCCCATAAAGAGGCAGAACATGCGTTCCAGCTTGAGTCATCACAAGGGAAAGAGGCCCGCGTGTCTGTAGGCGAGAGAAGCGGCTTACTGCCGCATAATATAGATTGATAGCAGTCCACCGAGAAAACCCCCCAAAGAATTCTCTTCCGGGACTCATTCAGAATCCATGATTTCCATGCATGTGCATTTCGTGGAGCCTTGGTACATTCCCCGTGCACTTTTAGAAATCCCGTCTGCCGTATGGTTGCAACAAGTAGCGGGTGAAGAAGTCGCGACGCCGCACGTTCAGCGCTTCCCTCATTCACCATACTCGCGTATTGGAAGAGGACAAGCGCTTGGAGGTCTTCAAGCTTGGGTGGTGTTTTGTCGCTATGAAGGCAGCATTTAGCCAACATGGAGGGGAGATGCGCATAGAATGCCTTTGCATCTGTTTGAGACGTTGCGTCACTGTCAAGGCCGGCGCCGATGATAAGGATTGATCTAACAAGCGTCGAAGAGGATGTTGCCAGACAGAAGGTAGGGATATGCAGTATCGGGAAGGCAGAGTGGAACTGATCAAAAAACAGCCTTGCGTACCTCTCAAGTCGATGCACCGGGATAGATATCGAGTTTCCTAGTTCCAATGTAAAGTCGGCAGGAAGTCGAAAATTATCCGGGCACAAAAATCCTCCACGAACTGCTACGTCTGGTGTGATCACATCATATGTTGGCGCGCCGAAGTTGTTCTGAGAAAAGGTGGGGGTCCCCATGATTGAAGGGAATTCTTGCGGCGTCCAAGTAGAAGAGTTCATAAAGACCGAATGTTCAAGATCAGCCAGCTGGGCTAGGAAATCGTCGTCGTCAGGTGAAGACCCCTCTAAGAATGACAGGTCGATGGGTTGTTCACTCGCGAAGTCTGCAACCTGGTAAGGCCCATCCTCACTTCCCGTCTGTGGTGATGGATTGGAGCTGATGCCCCTGGACCTTCGCGCACGTTTCTTGCGCTCAACACGCACGCAGGACCAACCTCTTTGCCGACATCGCGAACAAGTTTGATCGACGTTTTTGAGATCGCATCGGAGTTTGGATTCGGCACAGGCAACACAACATCTGTTCATTTCCCCGATCTTTCCGGGTACGGGATTATGGAGGAAATAAGGCAGCGAGGAAGCAATATGATTTATTTCAACATTTGCGCCCCAGCATCGACACCGCTCTGTCATTTCCCTATCGGCGAGAGAGAAGTTGGTATAAGCGGGGTTTCGGGAAATTCCCGAAATCTCGAAATCTCGAATTCCCGAAGTCCCGAAGCCCCGATTACTCGAAAGTCGAAGCATCTCATCATATATTCAATCCCAATCCCTCGTTGTTTTGGTGATTGCATCAATTCAATTCAACACAGCTCAAACATCAAAACAAGTTTGATTTGTTGAAGCAAATCATCAATCAAAACCATGTCTGACGTTAAACCCACCGAGTCAACGTCTACTTCGACAGCACAAACATGGTTCGATCGCATATGTTTTTTTCAGAGACGTGAAGACCCTAAGTCCCACACCTTATGGCAAAAATATAGCATTGTTGCAATCATAACCTTGTCCGCCTTTACCGCGCCTTTTGCGTCCTGCATCCTCTTCCCATCATTTACCACACTCGTCGTGGACTTTCAAACCACCGATACCAAGGTCGCCCTGACAACTACCGTGTTCCTGCTAGGTCTGGCAGTTGCGCCTTTATGGTGGAGCACATTGAGTCAGGCATATGGTCGCCGACCGGTGCTGGTTTTCAGCTTCCTCATTTCTACTGTCGCCGTCATTGTCTGCGCGGTATCCAATTCACTCCCTTTGATCATAGTGTTTCGAATGATTGAAGCACTTGGCTGTTCTTCCGCACAGAGTGTTGGAGCAGGCGTTATCAGCGACATATTTGTTCCGACCGAGCGTGGCTCAGCTCTAGGGTGGTTTTATCTCGGGACACTAATTGGTCCGTTGATTGCTCCCATCATCGGAGGCGCGATTCAGATATGGCTTGGCTGGCGAGCCAACCTTTACTTCATGACCATTTTTACATTCAGTGCCTCCATGCTGACAATGATGTGTCTCCCGGAGACATTGGTGAAGTCACCCGCCGAGAGCCAAGAAAAGCTACAATGGTACCAGACAATTCGGCGTGATGCTCTGGCTCCTCTGCCCAAGCTGAAATTCCTGTTGGTGCCTTCGATTGCGTTGACTATTGCCTACGTCAGCATTTGCTTCGCCAGCCTTTATTGTTTTAACACGACCCTGCCTTATGCATACTCAGCAGCCCCTTATAATTTCTCCGCGATTGAAGTCGGCCTCTGTTATCTCAGCAATTGTCTCGGATATGCTATCGGAAGCGTTGTCGGGGGCAAATTGAGTGACGCCAAGCTACGCCAATACCAGCTTACCCACGACGGGGAGATTCATCCGGCCGAACGAATCAAGACCGTGTGGTATGGTGTTGGTTTTGTTCCGGCAGGTCTAGTGATCTACGGCTGGCTGGTTGAGAAACAAGTGTTCTGGCTCGCCCCTCTCGTCGGCGCGTTCCTGTTTGGACTAGGGCTCATGCTTGTCACTTCGACAGTCATGCCTTTCCTTGTGGACATCAAGCCAGGAGTGGGTGCTTCGGTAGTGGCTGACCTGAATTTGGTCCGTAATATCCTGGCCGCCGTTGGTACCGTCCTGTCGCCGATTGCCGCAAAGAACATCGGATATGGGTGGTGGATGACAGCTCTGGCAATTCTCTGCTCGTTGTCAGTCGGATTCATGGTGATTGTTGCATGGCGAGAAGCCGCTGAGAAAAAGGTACCAGCTTCGGAAGATGTGGTTTGAAACTTTCCTTGCACAAAATTTCTACGATCTGGATGCGCGATGGCTTAATGTATAGTTTATAGAACGTTCGTAATATTATAACGGGATTTTAATTTCTTTACGAATTTGTCTCGACTGTTGAGACGTGTTTCACTTGAAATAGCGAGTGTTTTTTTTGGATACTATTTACGATGGGCTCCCACGTAAGGCAAAAGAACCTAATAATTTCAAGGTTCATTGACCTTTTGATTGACCTGCAAATTGGCCTGTAAGTAAGCTGACTTGTCTCGGGAAATCGGGAATCTTGGCGAGCATCTCGTCTTAGATCGTATCGATTTGAGGCGTTGAATTTATTTCCCTTTTAACCTTCTAACATATTTGCCCTAATAAGGAATACTGGTGTGATTTTTGATTGGATTTTTCGTGTACGTGATGTCGGTCAATTAATGTGGTGAACTCTAAGTATGACACCCGATGTCAATTCAACTACGAGCTGATCGAGGGTCTGTGCCTCAGATTAGCTTTTAATGAACACGAAGGGTAATCATGATATATTTTCTCTCAGTCCTGAACTGTGTCAAGCTTCTCTTGCGTCTCAGGAGTTGGATGAGAGGTTTATTAGCTTATATGGCTTGAATGGTAAGTAATTGTTTTTTCTCCGAGTTTGAGAAATTGTAACCACCGATACATCTCATCGATTGAAAATGTAATTCACATGATCAGGCCCCGATAGTGCTAGTGGCCAAGTCATGCAAGAGCACAGAACGTACTTGAAAGAAGTAATGGTGGAACACGACAAATATCTAAAGTCTCAAGGTATGGCCAGTGCAGAAATGTAGGAACTGGGCAGGGGGCAGTCAGTCTCATCTAGCGGGATTGGAAAATCTGGCGCTAGAGATGCATTTTTGAGCTTTAATTCGCGAAAGTAAGGCTCAAGCACCCAAGCTTATGAGAAAGGTAATCAATCAATATCAAATAATAAAACATTGAATGCAGGCATAGCGAATAAAACGAGCCCCCTCTGTTTTATGTAGCGAACCACTAATGGTCAAAGAATCGTGACATAGTTAGGTTCTAATCGCGAGACTGTGCCGCCACACGTATACATTTGTACTGGGTACTCATTTCCTATTTAAATCACTTTTCCAACGAGACCCGGGTATTATCTTCGATGAAAGTAGCCCTTAGCTAATAGCGCGACATGCTTGAGAGCAGCAGGGGCTTAGTGTTAGTTTACTACTGAAGTTTTGTTTCCAATGGTCTCACTAAATTCATAGCTACTCTTAATATCTATACCTATGCCTTGACTACTGGGATCTTTGATCTGAAAATTAAATGCAAAATTGGACATGATCGTTGAGATTGGCTTGTGGACAGAGCATCCACGCTCTTAGTTGAGTTTTTACATGAAGCTACCTAGGCACACTCACACTTCACGTGGGCTTCTCAGCTTTGAAATCATGAATACTCAACAAAAGATCGATGACTTGGGCGTATCAGAAGAAAGCGACATCTAGCTCAATGTTCTTTGCAACCTCCTCTCCTGCCTTATTCATCATAGACAGGTTCATTTTGTCGCAAGCCATCGTTCCCTTGAACCTATAGTACATTTTCATTATAAAAGATCTCAAATAAATCAAAAGTGGTATTTACCAATAGTAAGTCTCATCCTTCTCGTTGGCGAGGAATTCAATCTCTTTTTGTGCGGTACCAGTCACAGTAATTCGGCCAATAGTGCCGTGCGAAGCAGAGTTCGCTTTGGGTTTTCCGCCATCTGGCTTAGTCCATTGATGGAGAACAATCACTTTGTCTCCGGGCTGGAGGTTGTCTCGGAGAATCACAGCGATAAGCTCGTCTTTGGCGTAGGGCTCGTAGGTGATTTTACCCAGGTAGACGAACATATTGTCGGTTGATTTGGAGCTTTTGGTTTGTGGCCTTAGTAATAATAGAAGATTTGTACTGTTCTTTAAGGTGGGGATAGAAGAGGTCTTATATAATAAACGATATTCACATCAGGACTAGTGATTTAGTTGTTCAACCAATATAGTTCCTACAGTAGATGGCACATATCCTCATTGTGTCCGAGTTTCCCCATTCCCGAGAGATCCGGGGAGTTCATGCTGTCCTACTATATGCGCCTGATTTCAATTCAATCTTCAGAGATCTAGATACTCCAGCTGCTTATCCCGAGACCTCATCATGTGAGCCTTCAGGCCAATCGTATGTTTCTTACTTGGTCAAGTACTTAATAGTAGATCTAATTTGCTTACAGTAGTCTATTTCTAAGTTTAAACACTTTGGATAAGTACTTCATTGTCGCAATAGCTTTTGAGTCTCATTGTGACTATGACTATAAACTCTATAGTATATGAACAATTTTCAATATCTGGTTAAAATCAGGTTCAACAGCCCTGAAGGATCGCTCGCCATCAAAGGTACCTGCTTATTTCCTGAACATCGTCCATGAACTTCGCAATTTGACTAAATTCGACCTAGCCTGGAAGCATCAGTAGCCAATACCCATTGTTTCTTGATATAAAGAGCTTAGCAACCCTGGCGAGAAAAGCGAGGACACAATTATATTCGCTGTGGGAGAATTCATCATAAATTCTCTAGCAAGGTATGTCTTTCAAAGAACATTCCGAAACTTCCATGATCCTCCGATGGGTGTACTGGTTTTAATTAGAAGAAACCTCCAAGGTTATGTCAAAAACTTCTCTGGTGCGTTTGAAGGTGACAGGCTTGAGAATGGCACGTCGGAATGTCAAATATTGGTAGTCAAAATATATTTGACGTTATCCAAGAGACGAGAGCCGGAAGAATCGGAAGCATACTGGAAGATTTGCTACGACTAGCTAACTAAAAAATAGCCTAACAAACCCAGACCGCATTCTAGGGCTGGCAATAATTTTCAAGGATGATGCTCGGAAGAGTTAATTCGATGAACTACATGCATGTCAGAAGGGTATCGGCAAGTGGTTGGAGTGGTAGATAGATTTAAGTTATCCCGGCTTCCGCGACGGTCCGATGTTGGACAGCGTTTTTCTAGTCTTGAGGGGTCATTTCATTTCGTTTTCTCTTTTATTTTCAACATTACCCTTATTGCTCATAGTGATCGCGAATATTGATGTAATGAGAATATCTTCAAGGTCAAGGCTCCTCCAGCCTCAGCGACCAGAAGCATACTCCGCGACAGGGATGATTTTGCGTTCATTCCAGTGAGCATACTCATGTTTCACTTCATGTGTGAGGTCTCTGATTCCATCTGGCACTACTTTTTGTGAAATGATTTATGTCATGAGATATAGACTCAAGAGAAAGTCCTGTTCAGGTGGCATAGGGTAGGTACTAAGATGGTTGGAAAATTCTAAAATTCGCGGAAGAATCTCGAAGTTCGCGGTTAAAATAATAGTCTATTATACAAGGCTGATGTTCAAGACAATCAATGTCGTTCCACCCAGGAGCCCTTGATATCGATCATAAGAATACACTATTGGTACACATGTTCCTTGCTCAAGGTAGCTCAAATGCGAACCATCTCTAGCAGCTGGCGCTGCTGGGAACGTTCTTGCACTTGCTGCTGGTCTTACCACCAGAGACACTGACACTGCTCCAGGTCCAGTCGGAGCAGGCACCGGAAGCGCACAGAACGTAGATATCGGTCGCGCTGCTGTCAACACTTCCCTTAACGTTGCTCAAGGTAAGGCCAGTGATGGGAACGCCGCTGGTGGGAGTACCAGTGGGGCTGCCGTTCTTGTAGTCCTGCTCAATGACAATACCATACTTGGAGATTCCAGAAAGAGTAATGTCCTTGTAGGTGACGTCCTTAACGGAGCCAGTAGCACCGTAGACAGTCTTGACGCGAACACCTTTGACAATAACACCAATTAGCCTGTAAGTCTGGACCCTTGTTGTGCAATTTTCACATACCGTTCTGGGAGTCCTTGATGCTGCAGTTCTCGATGGTGACGTTCTCAACGGTGTTGTCAGAACGTCCACCAACAGAGCCAATGGAGATACCGTGTCCACCAGTGCAAGAAGCACCTGTGAAGGAGATGTCCTGGTGATAACATTAGTAAGAGGCAGATTCCTCACAAGTCCATAAAAAGGGCTTACCGAGCCAGAGTTGACAGCCAAGCAATCATCCTGGTTGTGAACAGTTGGGTTGGTAATGTAGACGCCGGTACTATCACCAATGTCGAAAGCATCGGTGTTGTGGCCACCGTTGTCATCACCATCGGAGTTGTTGACAGTGATGCCGCTCATAGTGAGCTCACTAGCACCGTTGATGCTGAAGACCTGCACAGGGGAGTTCTTGATGTAGATGTCCTCGATCTTGGAGTTGATCATCTTGTGGGCGTAGAAGAACTTAGGCTTGGTCTTGCCGCCATTGGTTCCCTTTCCGTCCCACCAGCGGGAACCATCACCGTTAAGGATGGCACCGGAGGATCCCTTGACAGTGATGTCAGTGCCGGAAACTGAGACCAGAGGACCAGACCACTCCTTGTAGCCAAAGGTGGTCTCTCCCTCGAAGATGACCTGTATAGTACATTAGTTGGTGATTCAGAGGATGTCTCTTTTGGTTTGGGCTTCTTACAGTAGTTCCCTTTTTCAAACCAGTCAGATCAAGGGTGGTTCCGGCCGGAACAGCGACGTTGTCAAGGACGATGGTCGAGCAGGAAGTCTTAGACTTGATGGCGGAAGCAGCACCCTTGGAGCCAGAGAAAGTGCAAGTGGAAGAGCGCTGCTCAATTTCAGATGCACGAGTAGGAGCCGGGGCGGCGTTCACGGCGGCAGCGCCGAGCAGGCCGACCAGGCCAAGCTTAAGACCGAGAATCATGGTGTAAAGAATGAATGGTAAAAAGGACAAAAATAAAAGTCAAAGAAAGTAAAAGAGTGTGGTTGATGACCCTTCAAACAGACGTGATTGGGGTCCTTTTATACCCCCTCAAGGGGTTGGTACGGAGGTGTCAACTAACTAGAATAAGGACCAAGCAATCTGCAGGAGACCCCTAGCAGGTACAGGCAACAGCTATTTTGTCCAATGGTATGATCGGGTTTGTGGGCAATATCGGCATTCATTGACTCCATTTTACTTGTGGAGCATAATCAACACAAGTAACCTTAAACTAGCCCCTGGAGAGGGGTAGTGGCATCAAGGAGCGTGGTCATTGGTGGGAAAAAAATTGATATTCAGGTGAATGATTTTCTAGAACGCACTTTGATTCAGAAGATTTGCCCTGCATTCTGTTTAAATGGATGGCGGTTTCGAAGAAAGACATCTAGGGTCCGAAGTGGGGACTCAATAAGGAAGTGTGGGCCACCTGCTCGTTGCTGACGAACACATTCCCTAAAAGAGTCTGATTTTTGAGCGAGCGCTAGAGGCTTGGAACCCAGTGACAGAAAAAGCAAGAGTTTAGTATTCACCAGACCTCATGGAATTCTCAATGATGGTCACTAGAAGATAACCTTGGAAGCTTCATGTGCTGGACTGTAATTCTGGCGAACTTGGTCCGGTACCTGGGAACACCCGCACTGCTGGCCGCTAAGCCTAGACAGGACATCTCCGAGCCTTAGCTGATGAATTAAATGAAAGAGAAATTTCATATGGCGGAAAAACGTCGGAAAATCCTTCTCCACCAGCTCGGTACCGGAGCACGTAAATTGTTCATATATGTTGTCTCAATGGCTTTTTACTCCGTGTACGTCTAAGGCAGACTGTGAGCGTACTTTTACGCTATGGCTGAGCTTTCAAGTAGGCCTCTTGAAAGTCGAAACGTAGAGAAATTGTGACATTCTTTCAGTCTGTATATTTTATAAGCTAACCTAGGTGAGAGAAATTCAGGTTTGTGAACGTGTGCCCGAATCCGCCTGAAGGGGCCATTCGGGTACGCCGGTAGCGAGCCGCAGTAGTCCAACTAGAGATAGGGCTTGTCATTCAGTTATCAGCGATTTCAGACTACCCCCGTACTCGTTCGGTGAAGACTACATGTAAAGGCCCAATGGTGAAAACAAAGGTATCCTTGGAGTCGGCATCAAATGCATTTTCATCTCCCCCGGCCGCGAACGCGAGGTCGAAATCATACGCTATCCGTGAGATCACGCCTCGAAGTTGCATGAGTGCGAGTTGCTTCCCAACGCAGCCATATCGACCTGAAACTCCGTTTAGCATATCAATACGTATACAATGATGATTTCAGGTGTAGTTCTACCTAGCTGGAATGGGAAGAAAGCTTCTTCATGCTTGATCAAGTTGCTCTTCTCGCCGAGCCATCGCTCAGGAATGAAATCAGAGCCGGAAGTGAAATAGCGCTCGTCACGCTGGAGGACGTACTGCGATAGTACGACTATTGTTTCACCTGGGATCCAGACCTCGTCAATCTGTAATCCTTCGGGTGGGGTTACTCTTGGCTGGCCACTAGGGACAGCGGGCTTGAGGCGGAGGGTCTCGTTGATGACAGCCTCGAGGTAAGGGAGGCCACGAAGCTTCTCGTTGGAGAAGTGAGAGGACTTGGCAGTGATTCCGAAGACGTTATCAAGTTCCTTTTGCAAAGTCTTGTATGCGGAGACGTTCTTGGTGAGATAGTACAGCGCGTGGGCTAGGGTTGTACCCGTGGTGTCACTAAAGTAAAGTCAGCGATTCTGACTTGTGTGAAGGGCTGTGAGGAGATTGTTGACACACCTTCCAGCTACAATCATGAGACGACCGTCTTCGTTGAGCGCTTGATCACCTGGTGGGGCACTTGGGTCTTTCTCCTCGATAGCTTTCAGGAGCCAAGAGATAACGTCCTTCGGGGTTTTGATGCTAGAATCGCCGCTTTCCAGGGCCCATTTCTATGTTCGCACGTTAGAAAGTCTCATTTACCCACTGAACCAAACATCTTGGCTGATTTGCCGTAGAGAAATCTGAAATTTCGAGTCAGACTCACCTCCTTCCTCTCCGCAACCCTGTCCACGCAGTAAGTCATGAACCGTCCGTAATTACCCACCAAGCCCTGGATGGCACCAAGGATGGTTAAAATCCAAGGCGCGGGCTTCAAGATCCCGAGAAATAGCATTTGTTGGTGGAGTTCTTTGATAGAAGCCTGCTCAGTGCCGGTCTCCAGCTGGCGAAAATCTTCGGAAAACCCGACTAGACCCATCACATCGAAGGCAAAGTACATCATCCACTGTGAGACGTCCAGCGGTTTGGTCAGTCTAGAGCGGATCTGAGTGGCAAGGACATTCATCTTGCGTTGGACGCTCGGCTCATAGAGTGCCAATGCTATTAGACATATTAATTACCACGCTCTGAGCAGCACGAGAATAAAAGGAGAAGTCAGCTTGCAAAACTCATACCCTGTATGCTGAATCCACGATCCCAAGCCTTTCGTCGGCGTCGGTGTATGTTAGGATCGCGGGTAGAGTTTAACGAATTTTGTGTATTGTCATCGGACACATGGCTGTACCAAGGGGATCGCGTGCAAGGCGAGTGCGATCCGTTTACTGTCAACACGGCTGATGGTCGGTTGATTGAAATTTCACGAGGCCCGGTGCGCACAAAGTCACCATACCTTTGGTGCATTGTCAGAAGATCCAGGTGGTATTGAGTCCTTCTAATTGCCTGCTTAACCGTGACCAACCGGCTCAACTTGGCTGTCCATGGACCCGGGAACCGTCTAAGGCGATGGAAAAAGGCCCGATAGATCAGGATACTTAGCGTAAGCCCGATATTGAAGCAACAGGCAGCAAACAGAGCGGTTCCGATAGCACATGATATAGTCAGGGAGTAGACATGAATGTAGCTAGCGCAAAGGGCCAGCCAGGCTCCTAAGTAGAGGGCCAATAGTGACCAGATTCTGTTGTCAATTTCGGGAATGCGGATGCACTGGTGAAGTGTGGCTCCCAGCGCCAGAAAGGTAGGTGCGACCTGTGAAGCAGCTGGTCTCAGCAGCGCCACGAGGATCGTTCCCACGGCCATTTTCTCAGAGACCGTTGATTTGACGACTTGGAAGACTCCCGACTTTCATTATCTCTGGTTGGACTGAGGACAGCAGACAAAGATAACTTCACACTCTGAACACATTTCTGTTATTGGCCCGTGGCATCACTTAATGCTGCAAGTGCGGGGAAGTCCAGGATGGATGATCCTTCATGCCCCAAACAGCACCGTGGATTTAAGGCCGACCGTTTAGTCGATAATAATTCTCTGGCTGCTGTACACTCTACTAAAAGTCCGACGAATCACTGAGTCTATCCCGAGATCCTAGGTCAACTCCTCAGTTTTTTCCAGTGAGCAGGGAATCTCGTCCCAGGAGAAGCGTCGCATGCTCTAAACAGATATCACGACGTCAAATCTAGTTCGCAAGGTCACTGCTCTTTCGTCATCTGTCCAGATCAGTTTTCCAATACAACCATTAGGCCTTGTGTGAAAAAGTCTTGAAGTAAAGTGATTGTGAGGCATTTCGATCTTTCACTAACTGATTGAGCTCACTTCGCTTATCTTGGGTGGATTGTCTGGTAGCGGCAGTGATTCACTTGACTTTCCAGGCGCAAATTTGTCATTAAACCTAGAGAATAGCAGCATCCATGCATGCGGACCTTTTTGATGATATATGGAACAAAGTAGATCCCTTTGATAGACTTCGGAATATCGATGTTCAACTTTTTAATTGGTGCATTTACGTCATCCGAAGCTAGCTTATCTTCGTTAGGCTTCCTAAAAGCGCGATCTAACACAATGATGATGTGCTTGGTCGCAATGATCGAAATATTACGCACTGTCTTTTAGCCTGTAGCGGCCTCAATAAGCTATTCATGAAAAACTTCGTCATCTGCAGGGCTGATTAGCAATCGTGCCACGATCCCATATATCAATCACGTTTCGGTTCATACATACCATCATGGACAGCATTGGATGGATAAATTATGGCGTCTTCACTCAAAACATCATTGGGACTAGTCCAATAAAAACTATAAAAGAATATATGAAATGAAAGGAACTAAGTCACAACTACTAATTATTTCGCAATGAAGTTCGCCAGCCTCCTTCTACTACCATTTTGGTCATTTATTGCCGTGGGCCAGCTTATCGGACCCGTCGGTCCCACAACCGATCTGGAAGACAAAAAGATTGAATGTAATATTCTTGACTATGGCGCAATCGCTGATAATAAGACTGATATATCCTCGGCGCTGGAGAGAGTATTCTCTGATTGTGTTCGCAAACATCCGGGGAGTCGACTCGTCGTGCCTGAAGGAGAGTATTTGATTGAGCGTGGTGTGACTCTGAGCAATGGCACAAACTGGGCGTTCCAGTTGGATGGACTGGTTACAGCTGCATATGGTGGCGACTGGAACATATCGCGTGAGTTGATCCTCCAAGGCTTTGCTGGCAGAGAGATCATCAATGCAACTATCAACGGAGAGGGCGACTCTGAATTTCTACTAGACGTGCTTGTCATTGTCAATGGTGAGTTGAGATCAACGTTGCTGTTAATTGGGGGTTGATGTGATTAATGTGGCCGAGATAGCTGTGGATTTCGAATTCTATTCATCCAATGGCAAGGGCGCTTTCCAAGGGCAGGGCTATATCTATCGTAATCTCGACAAGTCAGTATTGGCTCCTTTTTTGACAAGAGTTGTGAAGCTGATCCCTTTTCAACCCTTCAGCACAGACCGTCCACGCTTGGTCCGGTTGATTTCTCCAACAAACGCCTCAGTCCACGACTTGATACTAGTTGACAGTCCCAAGTTTCACATCATCCTCGACTTTGCAGTGAATGTTGAAGTCTATCATCTGACTATCCGCGGGGCGAACTTGGGCAGTTATGATGGCATCGATGCCATTGGAACGAACTATTGGATACACGACAGTGAGGTAAAATATTCAAACTTATATGTTCAGAATCTTACACCTGTGATGACCTCGGCTAATTGTGAGAGAAGGTTACCAATCGTGATGAGTGTGTCTCGGTGAAGAGTCCCTCTCATCATGCTTTAGTTGAAAACTTAGTGTGCAACCAAGCTGGCTCAGGTATATCTATTGGCAGTCTGAATGTGTCCGCTGAAATATCGAACATCGTTAGTCCCGTTCACTGCCTCCGATTCTCAGACACTGACATCGCAATAGGAAGCATCCAATATTAGCATTATACAAGGTAACAACATTGCTTTTATCAAGACCTATCCTGGTGGGTCAGGCTACGTTACCAACGTTACCTTTTCGAACTTCCGATCCTTGGCAAGCCTCTACGGTCTGGACATCAATCAATACTGGCAGAATACTTATACGCCTGACACTGGTGCTGTAGCATTGAGTAACCTGGTGTTTCGCAATTTCTCCGGCTCTGTTGCCAACGGAGCGACGCGCCCTCCGCTCTATCTATTTGCCAATGATCTGACCTTTGCCACAAATGTCACCGTCGAGGACTTCACAGTATGGACGGAATCTGGCAGCTCAATTGTAAATAAAATCAGTAACATCTTTGGTTCTGGGGATGATAGCTACGGGTCAAATGATGGTATCAAGTCTCTCAGCCAGGGAGAGTCGCCTTCATCTTATACCAGTACCTACACCATCACAGCATCTCCAACCAATTGGCAGGCCCCCACAGCCCCCACCTGGGCTCTGCCTAGTACGGGATATGGAAGTAAGCTCTTATCCCTCTCATTCTTATTCATCGTTTCTGTTGTGGCATATAGCTTACTTGGACTTCTACAGCTGCTTCTCCCATTCCAGTTTACAGTCCAGCGCCTCTGTGGCGCCCCGGTGGCGTGGACTATGATTTGCATTACTGGGGAAGCTTCTAAGTGAGAGCTTATTTTCGCATGGAAACTTCCGAGAGCAATACCCGTCTGTATTGTAGGTATAGGCTAGCGGAAATGCGAGTTGAATTTTGACATTGGAAAAACATACAATCGTTCTAGATATTTGGAGGTTTCAACCCTTCTGTGCAAAATACAATGAAAGCTTATCAGACTAGAAACCGTCCGAGCTATCGGCTGTGATGATTAATAATTGAGACAAGCCTCGTTTATGATAAGGTGATTCAAGCTTCACATTTCTTTTACGTCTTACTACTTATCACCGAGCACCTATACCGTCTTTAGAGCTTTTATGGTACCAGCGCTTATTCTCTATCACTCAGAAAATGCCCACACCAGGTTCTTGAGTCCTGTAACAGAAAATTTTTCAGTGGCCGTGGTGTTAAGGCTCATGGTGTAATCCATCGCGAGCGTGTAGCTGCTTTGTAAAGAAGAGTCAGTAAGCCAAATTTATGATTCACAGGGACCGACTGAGATTCTCCGAGTATATACGGCTGGGGCGCAGCTTTCAATCAACGAAAGAGGTGCATAGTGGGAGCAATCAAATCCATTAAGTGTTATTTGCGCTTGTCTGGAGTGGAAAGCTATGCCAATCATATACCCATCTTTCGTGCTTCTTTGGCCACAAATCACGAAAAACGGGCTCAAACTCGTCCAATTCGCATTCCTCTCCAATTTCTACTGTCTGTGACCCATTATTAATTTCCCTTGGTTGCCCAGGCTTCCGAACAATGACCCTGTCTCCACTGGCTCTGATGCACCTCCACTCGCAATCCATGAATTCTGTGATCTGCCATAGCGTCGCAGGACAACTGAAAACCTGGACGTTTAAGTTAAGACGTTGCAAGGAAGAATTTTTCCCAATGGTCAAGAAGATTTCTTGTGCCAGTGTGGCGTCTAATGCAAAATTGATGAGAAGTTCCCGTGCTTTCTTACCATCTGTGACCAGATAGCTTGACGAAAATGGACCTCTATCGTCTTGTGAATATCCTGCACAAACAAGTTGTAGACTTAAGTCAGTCAGTTGAGGCATCTCTCCGAGGGTTCGATATATGGCAACTTCCTGATCATTGCCTCCCGTGCGTGGTATGGGTAGCTGGAGATCGCGGATGTTGGGACAGCTATTCCGAATTTGGTTGATCCAATCCGCCGTGATAACGTCTCCTTCGCTGTTATATTCGGGCTGAAAAGATATTTTATGAAGAGATTTCCCATGGTGGTCCAGGACGGCTTTCAATGCTTTGTCCCCTTGGCTGCCTGTTAAATGGATGCTTTCCAACCGAGGAAGCGACGAGACAAAGGCACTCGCGGCTGCATCGGCAGCGGCTTCACGCGGGGAACCTATTTCGAGGACGAGTGTCTTCAAAGAGGGAAATTGGCATTGACCTGCCTTAAGCAAGGTTTCCAGCGTGGTTTTCCAAAGCCGCAACACTCGAAGATCGGGAAAAATCCCTCGTGCTTCCCAGGCCTCAAAATGAACAAGAGCAGCCGGGCCTATACTAAGCTCACGTAGCTGGCCTTGATTTGGAGTGGGAATGATTTTCTTTGGATCGGATGGGAAAAAGCCTGGCCAAGGGAGTCGATCCCGCCGCAGCTCGTCATAAATGCCTGGAACGGCTTCGGGCGTTCCGGCGATGATGGAGACGGACTTTAGATTGGGTGCCAGACCACTCGCCAGTTGCATTACTGCTTCTTCGTGGTACTCCACCTTGCCCCAGTCGTTATAGCCCCAGGGATCATTCTCGGGGTCATACTCGAAAGCAGGAAAAACGATGCTAGATAGAGAAGGCGACGTGGCAAGCGAAAACTCATATTCGTCGATATCTCGACCTCGAGGTTCGCGTGTGTCGTAGCACAGGCTGGGCAGAAAGAATGCCAAGTTATGCAATTTGCAGCGTGGCAGAGCGTGATGCAGAATGTCCAGCAAACACGGTGGAAACATTGTCCCACAACCCCAGATGAGATCTCGAAGACCGTGGAATCTTGCCACAAGAGTAGGCAACGAGCCCCAATCATCACGCCGTGAAATTGAGGGAGGCCGACAAAGTTCCATAGAACTAAAACCGTAATTGTATTCAAGGTTTTTCAACTCATCATTGCAGTCCCGTTGACTCCAATGATTGTAGTTATATTCGGGATCAGGCTTCCGACTGTCGTCATCTTCTTCAACGAGTGGTAATTTCCCTCGAACTATCAAAATTCGCACGGAGGTGAATGAATCAGTCCGTTCTAATATTTCATGCCATTGCTGGATATCTCTTCGGAGCTTTTTGCGGCCGACAATGGTCAAATCGATGCATCGGAAACGATATTTGTTGGTGGCGACCGAGCATGACTTGCATGTCAGAGCTAGATCAAGAAGACTTGGAAAGTCATCAGATGCCACAAAACCACAAATTTGCTCCAGTGTCTCTCGAGGAAGCGAGACAAGGGTAGGCATTTTTGGACAGAGTTAGGAGAAGGACCCGCCCTTGGCCGAAGCTCTCATTGTCGTGTCCGGGAGGGTCTTGGCAACCCCCGCATTACTGGGACGCCAAAATTAGGGATAAAGTCTAAATGTTGAAGACTGCCATGGGCTGACCGGAACATACCTCTTCAATTACCATTTTTAATGAATTTAGGTAGATTCAGAGTCTGAAGAACAGTGTCTTTGGCAATCTGTACAGGTGTGTCCAGTGTTGAGATGAACGCACTAGAGGATTGATGTTATTCCGATCCGACGTACGTTCCCAGGGGCTCATTTTGGTCTTCCAGCGCGGGTTGGTCCCTATGATAAGACTAGGTGAGATGTGAATTGCAAGTTGATCTATTCCAAGATTCTTTTAAAGTAGAAGTCCTTCGAAGGTTGTGGTTTGTGTAAGCGGTAAATCTGATTCCGATCTATCCTGTATATACAATCGCCATTGTCTCTAGAGTCATGGCAGAACTATTTAGATACATAAAATCATCCGGTCGTATAATTCCCGATATATGGGAGATTGAAACTTGAAAAGGGGGTATTCAACTCTTCTGCACCAAAAGATGTCCAGTCAAGGCTCAAATGAGGGCCTGCTGACTCGTCGGCCACCATTTTGAGTTCGGTCAGCAGCGAGAGACTTGGCGAATTTACTCTTGTCGCGAATCTGCGGACCCTTCCAGTAAAATAGATAGATAGGGGCCACAACGAGACAAGACAAGCAACCCAAGATCGTACTGGCATATTGAACATGCCATTTGTCGCCAATGTTGCTGTACATTGGGGTGGCGTACATTGCTGAGATACCGGCCAGCAGATCACGAGCGAAGGCATTGCCACCGCAAGCAGAAGCTGAGTATACACCATATGAGGCGATCATATAATCCACGGACGATAGATAGATCGCATAATTTGCAATTCCGACCATGGTGGAGAAAATCATGGATGCGATCCACGGAATACCGCGCTCTTTGCCGAAGGAGGTCCAGGCAAAACCAAACAGACCAATCGGCTCGAAGGGAGCCAGCCAAAGGAGCCATTTGAGACGGCGCTCGGGTGGGATTGCCTCGTTGCCATGCTTTTTCCGAAGGTGTTCGTCTCTCGCGAACCAAGGGAAGTAGGAGATGTATGTTAAAAGGTAGGCGAGATTGATTGGGATAACGGCCCAAGCACAAGCCAAGATTCCGAAGCCCCATCCTTGCTCGTAAACGGTAGTGAAGCTCTCCAGGAAGGTGAAGATGAGCGCGTCGGAGAATCCGGAGAGAAGAGACAGACAGAATACAATGGGCTCGCGCAAAAGCATGTGGAAGGGTCGAATCCAGATTTTGCCAGCCTCCTTGAGGGAGACGCGAGGCTTCTTCAGTTCATTGGGTCCGTAAACGTTCGGGTCTTCTCCAGTCTTCCGGCGGCGCTTCGCTTCTTTGTCAATCAGAATTGTCGAGCGACTTTCGGGCATGAAAAAGATGATTGCTTGGGTGACAGCTCCGAAAATGAGCTGGATCCAGAAGAACCACTGCCAATCCAGGACTGGGAGAAACATTTATTAGTATAAGAGGGAGTTCTATGTAGGGTTGTATAAACTCACAGCGCTCGATCGGACCACCGATGACACCACCAATACTAGTTCCGATACAGGAGGAGAACACGATGAATGCCAGCGGAAATTGCTGCTCATCAGGCTCGTAGAGATCGGCAATCAAACCAAGAGTGACACTACCACCGGCAGTGGAAATTCCACCCAAGGCACGAGCAACAACAATGGACCCCCAGTTAGGAGCCAGTGCAGCAGGGAGTTGCCAGATGTTGATCAGGAACATGGAGAGCTGGAGGATCGGCCAGCGACCAAACTCCTCACTCCACGGTGCCCAGAGCTCACATCCAATTGAATATGTGACCAGGTAGGCCATCTGACCAGTTCGCGCTTCCTGTTGACTGATATCGAAGGCTTTTGACAGAGGTTTTACTGCATTGGGGAAGACGGAGGTGTTGAAGTTCATGGACACCTGGACGAAGGCAATCGCCATGAGGTACATCCATTTCTTCCATCGAGGCCAAGAGTAAGCCAGTGCTTCGTAGCACTCTGTTTCCTTGAGCTCGCGAGGACCATCGGGGGCGATGCCACCCTTTTCGGTCTTCTCAGTTTGGGGCACCAAGTCATCGTCCGATGGGTCACTAGAGCTTAGTGCATTGTCTGAGTGCTGAGCCTCGGGGCTATCCAGATGGGGCTTGGGGTCTGACATAATCATAAAAAAACAGGCTGAGGAACAGGGAACACGATCATAGGCAAATGCTTTAATTTAACTGTCCGTCAGAACCTGTGCATCAGCGCCAATGCGACTCTGTGAAATATCGTCATAGTTTGAAACCGGTTTACATTTCATAGTACCAGAGTTGATCAGTGGAGACAGTGTGGATCACCCGCTTATACTTCAATGGGCTCGTGCATGAGGAAGTATACATATGAGGGCGGCCTTTTCCTGATCCAATCGATATTACTGTTTGTGTGAGAAAAGAGAGCTCATCAACAAGATCCAGAACAACAACGACGATGCTTGACTGATCATCGTAATCCCATGAAATGTGGACGCAAGGGTTGAGACACGAAAAATGGGATAGAAAATGTGCACGAATTTGGATTTGATAGCGCGATGGATGTGCTCCACCAAACCAAAAGGCACGGACAGCGGTCCAATTGGCGCGCATCGGATAAGTCGTTGTTTGGTTGTAAAAGGCACTGCCGAAGTCTAGAGTTTGGTTAGGACTCCACAGTCCTGGCAATTTTCAACTCCGAATTTATGCCTCACCATTGATATGGGGATATGGGGAAATCCAATGGTAGAGCATGGAGAATTCGATCCGAAAGATTATCGGTTGCGCAACATGCGACCCAGCCGATAACATTTTCAGAGGGTTATACGTCACACGCTCAGATTCTTAACATGTGCCTGCCCGGTTTGAACCGTAAAGGGTTCCTTTGGTCCCACTTGGGACTCCACAAAAATGGGTCTTGCATAATTGACGTCATGGACCAGCCCTCGGTCGCGGTCAATGAAGAAGGTGATGCGGCTGTTCCTCGGTCCACCAGCTATCTTAGTAATGCAAGTATTTATACAGGAGATGTGAATGGTAGGTAGTCCAGGAACCCGAGGGTTCCTGAGTCCCGGGTGAAGGCAAATCGCCACATATAACCAGCGGAAATTCCAACCAATCAATCCGTCGGCATTGGCGGGATAAGTGGAGAGGCAAATCTAAAGTCAAAAGACCCTGAAGTGAAAAGCAGAAAGTCAGCCGAGAGGCCAAGTCCCAACATCCACTTACGTAGTTGAACAGCTCACTAGTATCACTCGCCATTCACCTTGGCATTTTCGGGTATTCTACGGAGTAAATGTAATCGAACTCGATAAAATGTCTCGGAATATCGGATACTGCGTCTTACCTAATACACTGAGTTGTTCCACTGTAGCGAATCAACTGGTCAATAATCAAAGCCTGTTGGTCATGTGATCGCGCGTCGTGAGTCGCGTGTTTGGCGATCCGCGTGGATCTGTTTGAAATTTGCATCATTCGTCATGGTGTTCAAGCCATTTAAACCTCCTTTGATTAGGAAGCCTGAGACAACACAGCCAGCTCAGGAACATAACCCATCTTCTAAAGCACCTGTTCAACAGGAAGACGCAACACCCGGGACCGAGACGAGGCCAAGACCATCCGCAGTGCGAAAACCTCTCCATCAGGTCAGAAATGTGGGGAAGGAATCCGTGGGGAAGGTGACACCTACACCTGAAGCCCTAAAATTGGTAGGCGATGAGAGATTTTTCAACGCTCTTTGGTAAGCCGCATTGAATTTCCTTGATCATAGGCGGGCTGATCTGACCTTGCCTCTTACATTAGGAGAAAACCAAGCGCCAAGAAGAACAAAACATGGGATGGTGACGGTATCCTCACAGCCCGCGCAGGCTATGTCACCCTGCGAGATGTGGGAGGTAGAGATATGGGACGGGCGATGTTCGAGGCTGAGCTGGAGCCAGGCAAGATGCTCTATGTGGGTGGTAAGGAAGTCGAGGTTGACTCTGAAATCCCTCGCAGAGAGTACCTGGCTGGCAAAAACATCGCGCAAGCCACAAACCCGGCGCCAACACCAGTCAAAAAATCCAGAAAAAATCCATTGGCCACGGTAAAAAATGGCGATGATCAAGACTCAAAGGCCCTAGGCCGGACCGGGTCTTTGAAACGAGGTGCACCGGCATTAGACGGAGATGGAAAGGGCCACTCGGGCTTTGGTGCTTATAAGAAGCCATATCTCGATAATTCAGTCCTGCCAAATCATTCGGTCAAGGTGGTCCCTCGCCATGACCCAACAGCACCAGGGGCTTTGGTCATGACGCGACCCGCTTCCGTTCCTGACGGGAAGCAGATTGTGGATGTGGTCGTTGACCCGCTATTGACGAAGAGTCTGCGCCAACATCAGCGAGAAGGTGTTCAGTTCTTATACGAATGTGTCATGGGAATGCGATCATTCAACGGCGAGGGAGCAATCCTAGCAGACGATATGGGCATGGGAAAAACATTACAGACCATTGCTCTGCTGTGGACCCTCCTGAAACAGAATCCGATCTATGGCGCCCCTCCAGTAATCAAAAAGGCTCTGATTGTTTGCCCTGTGACTCTCATCAATAATTGGCGAAAGGAGTTCCGCAAATGGCTCGGCAACGAACGAATTGGAGTCTTTGTCTTTGATGACAAGCGGAAACGTCTAACCGACTTCACCAAGGGAAAATCTTACAGTATTATGATTGTCGGTTACGAGAAGTTGAGAACCGCCCAAGAAGGTCTGGCAAGAGGTGCCGGTGTCGATATCATCATTGCAGACGAAGGTCATCGTCTCAAGACCCTATCTAACAAGAGTGGGCAGGCTATTCAGTCGTTGAATGCAGCAAAAAGGGTCATTCTTTCTGGCACCCCGATCCAAAACGACCTCAGCGAATTCTTCGCAGCAGTCGACCTCGTGAATCCTGGAATTTTAGGCACTTTCAAAGCCTTTATTCGAGAGTTTGAAACGCCAATTGTTCGCAGCAGACAGCCAGAGGCTACGAGGAAAGAAATTGAAAAGGGTGAATCTCGAAGCGAAGAGCTTCGGGAGCTTACTTCTAAGTTCATCCTCCGCCGAACAGCAGACATCTTGGCCAAATATCTGCCTCCCAAGACAGAATATGTGCTTTTCTGCAACCCAACTCGCTCCCAAGCCACTATCTACCAAGCCGTCCTTGCATCTCCTCTCTTCCAGTCTGCAATGGGCAATTCCGAGAGTGCTCTCCAGTTGATCACTATCTTGAAGAAGCTCTGCAACAGCCCATCGCTACTTACAGCAAAGAACAATAGCTCACCAAGCGAGACTATTACTTCCCTCCTCGCCTCTTTACCACAAAATCTAATGCGCCACTTCTCTCCCTCGGCAAGCGCCAAAGTCCGAGTCCTCGATCAAATCTTGGATAGCATGCGATTAAACACTTCCGAAAAGATCGTGCTAGTCTCAAACTACACTTCAACCCTCAACCTCCTCGCCAATCTCCTCACTTCTCTTGGCCTTCCCTTCCTTCGTCTAGACGGAAGCACTCCCGCCCAAAAACGCCAGCCCCTAGTAGATGACTTTAACCGCCTCCCTGCCGACAAATGCTTTGCGTTCCTGCTCTCTGCCAAAGCAGGCGGCATGGGTCTCAATCTCATTGGTGCTAGCCGTCTAGTTCTTTTCGATGTCGACTGGAACCCCGCAACAGATATCCAAGCCATGGCCCGCATCCACCGCGATGGACAGAAGCACCACTGTCGTATCTACCGCGTCATTCTAAAGGGTAGTCTCGAGGAAAAGATCTGGCAGCGCCAGGTTACCAAAATTGGTCTTGCAGATTCTGTCATGGAACATAAAAACAGCGTCGCGCAGTTCTCTACTGCTGAGCTACGTGACTTATTCCGTCTTGACGAGGAAAGTCGTTGCCAGACTCATGATTTACTCGGCTGCGATTGCGGTGGCAAGGGCATTGTTGCGACGCCATCCTCTGAGATTACTACGCCTAATCCCAAAACTGATGAGGACGGAGTCAGTGACTCTGAGCTCTCGGAATTAAGTGAAGAAGAGCCTGATTTTCCAAAATTAGTCAAAGCATCCGAGGTCGATATGGAGGAACAGGAACGCTCTATCCGTGATTCGTCGCGACGGGGCCGGAAGCAGAAGGATTCCATGCACCAGTCGCTGGCTCAGTATGCGCATATTGACCCTTCGATTATTGCTAATGCTGAACATGAAGAGGAGATGGCTGCTGTTATTGACGATGATGTTCTCCTTTCCTTGTTGAAGGATGAGTGTAATCGGATTGGATACATCTTCAAGAAGGTCAATAGTGCGGAAGTGGAGAGTAAGGATACCACAGCACCTGATGAGATTATTGCTGGCGATGATGTGTGACGAATGCTTACTCCGTAGAATACGAAGCATAAGACTATAAATGCAAAAAACTAGGTCTCGACAGCTCGGGCTCGAATGAATGACCTTGGAATTTTCCCAACTTCAATTAATATTTGAAAGGGATATGCAAATTCTCAATTATTATGCATAACCTGCGTATATAGCTCAACTTAGATTACGAAGAACAAAAATACAGCTCTGTGGGACAAATAGAGAAGGAAGAGAACCTTGATTGGGGAGACATGATCAAAAGCCAGGATCAAATGTGCCAGAAATCTAAATATACAATAGGAAATATCGTGGTTAAACAACAGATGGGATCTAGAGCGATCGCAGAGTAGAGGTAAACGGAAAGAAAAGAAAAGAAAAGAAGAGAGAGAGAGAGAAAGAGAGAGGGAAAGCCGCATATCCATACTATCCCATCCGCCATGCACCAGACCCAAATCCCGATGTCGCCTCCATCTAGGCTGTGGTCCTAATACCGCAATTTACCCACAAGACCGAAAGTATAAGCAGCTTCAGCTTCACTCTTCATTTGAATCATGAAGATTTTCTGAGAACTCGTGTTGACACCGCCCTGCTTTGAGATGACACCGTCGTTGGTCTCCTCGTATACCGATACCGCAATTCCGGTCCGTGCAATCCGCTCAAACGAGCTTTCGGGAAGACAAACGTCCAGCAAGATTTCACCACGTGTCTTACCGCGGACAACGATGCGCTTCATTGACTCAGCATCAGCGCGGGGAGTTGCTGCGCCAGAACTAGGCGGGGATTCTCCATCGACGTGCGAAGCACTATTTTCGCTACGGCCGCTGACAGCTGTTCCAGGGCGCGAGGGGTTCTTAGGTGGAGCAGGCATGATGGTAAGACGAGCAGCGCCCATATCGCGCCATTTAGAAGCTGATTCGCGTAAATAGATACGGATCTTAGCGTTTGAGAGGCCGATGCCATCAGCGCCCTTGATTGCGGCTGCTATACGGCCGATGCCGGATGATGGGGAGGGCGCGTCGCCTGAGTCACCGTCGCCAGAGTATAGACTTCCCTCCCGGCCGGTGCGGGAGGTGACTGTTGAGCGGGCGATGTTGAACATTTTGCTTCCACCGCCGAAGCGTTTCAAGGCCGAGAAGGCGCTGCTCATTGTTCCGACACTACTTTCGGAGCCTTCGGCGAGGGAGCGGGGGGAGCTGTTTGAGGCTCTGTAGCTCTTCCTACGGCGAGGGAATCCGAACCAGCTTCCACCGGATTTCGTGGCGGGCTCGAAGGCTGGTAGGGTATCATTCAAGGGCCCGCGGGCATTTTGAAGAGCAATATAGGTTGGGTTGTTGATGCGGGCTTGGTTGATAAGAGCGTAGAGCGCGTCACAGTCATCTGGGTTTCGAGATCGGAACATGATGTTGTTGCTGGAGGTTATCTTGGAACGTTGAGTCGGGGGCGAGCGAATGCTGATGTCGATGGCTGTGCCCCGGCGGATGGGAACGAGGGGGGTCAGCTCCATAGAAATAAGAGGCTTTGATCGAGAGTCGGTGTGCATCTTGGTTGCCTCAATGAGACCAGGGCTGACGATAATGTTGCATTCGTCAGGAAGCAGAGTTTCCCAGGTTCCCTTATCAGACCATGCAAATATGGATGCGATGGCCTTAGAGGACTTGGTAGGCTGCAATGGTACAGTCCGGTAGCCACTCTGCGATGCAGAATTGGAAGGAGACAGGGAGCTTGCCTCGGAAGTGCCTGAGTCGAGGCGTCTGGGCTTGGGGAGCTCACTGAGCTCACTCTCCTCGTAGTCCGAGTCTGAAGCTGAAGAATAGGAGTCTTCCGAGTCAGAACGAGAGTATGCCGACGAGGAATAGCTGTAATGCCGCACTGTCGATGCATCCGAGTCCGACTCTGTGTATGAATCCGAAGCGGTGGAGGGCTCATACTCGTGCTTCAAAGGAGAAGAGCCCCTGCGCTTCAGTCGAGCACTTGTTGGGCTGAGAACGGGGCTGTTTGAAAGCTTGCCAGTAGAGGAGCTCGGTGATCGGTGGGGTGGTGGGGGCGGAGGTGCATCGTCGCGTGTTGACCTGCGGCGAGACTTTCTTCTCCGGGATTTTGTTGGAGTCTCTGGAATCTCCTGAGTAGGCAGCGATTCCAGGGGAGGGTAGTCCTCTTCCTCGTCGAGGTCAGTGCTGCTCGGTGTAGACATATGAGTTTGGCTGCTAGTGCTCCGAAGCTTAGGAATCTGGGGGAGGCGTGCCGACGGAACTGACGACACGCGAGGAGATTCAGGCTCTGGCGACTCCTGTTTACGTGGGGTCTTAGGCTGAGGGATCTTCGAAGCAGGCTTGGACTTCGGCTTGGGTGAAGCTGTGTCTTGACTAACCTCGCTACCCTCTCCATAGAATCGGATTTTACTTGGTGTAGACTCTTCGGTTGCTGGGACGGCTGCGGCTGGCTCCTCGACAATAGTCTGGGGAGAAGGCACCTCTGAGGCGGGACTATCACCATAGCGGGACTGCCTCTTTGCCTTCGATCTCTTCAGTCCACTGGGGGACTTGTCAGCGCTGCTCTGAGAAGGCAGAGACTGTAACCCAGAGCGGTGTTGTTTGGCCGAGACTTCAGAGCCTCCCGTAGTGTAATCCGTGTCGCGAGTAACTGAAGAATACAGAGAACTCCTTGCATCGGTTGCAGAAGAGCTGACAGTGCTCGGTTCGGAATAATGCTCTTTGGGAGTCAAAGATCGCCGTTTCTCGCCAATTGGAATATCGACATCGCTGGGATTTGCTCTAGGCGGAGAATCGCAAACAGAAGACTTGCGCGCCTTGTGTTGCTTTGCTCGGCTGATGAAGCTCTGGCTTCGGCAAATCGATGGGGGAATAGGATCGGAGCCCAGCAACGAAACCCATTCCATACCGATCTCGTAGTCATCAATACGAAGAGAGATCAACTCTTGCCAATACTTCTCATCCCCGGAGGCACTACGTAGCATGATCACAATCTCCCCGGTTTCGCCGTTACGGGCAGAAACACATCTAAGGTCCATGGGCGGGAAGAGCAGCCAGCGATCTGAATGATCAATCTCACAGATCATCAAGTCGCCTCCAGATCCATGCCCGGAGACATTGTCTCGATAAAGTAATTCGGCTCGGCAGTCCACCAACTGACCACTCGAATGGTAGAGCGACAAGTTGAAGAAATCGCGAGCCCGAACTCGCCGAGTCTGGTCAACCACAACATTTCGGGCAACTCCTAAAGTCATGGGATCTCTAGCGCGGGTTGCGTCGATGCTCGCAGCAGACTCATCCTCCAACCTTGCTCTCTCATCTCGAGCTCGTTTTCGGGCATCAAGTACAAGACCCTGGTAGGCACTGGCGATCTCTTCGGCTTTGGGTGATGGGTGCAGGGTATTGATGCCCTTGAAACTCTTGGCGAGATATTTCAGTCGCACCAGGGGCCGCTTCAATAAATAGGCAACATCAACCTTATCGCCTTCGGAATCAACTATATCGCCATTTTCGTCCCGCTCCATACCTTCATCCAAACTCTTTGTCTCGGCATTATCATTTGCTTCCCCTTCTTCCAAGGGGGCAAGGTTGACAATGACATCTTTGAACCCAAGTCTCCAGGCTTTGAGGTACTCCTTATATACTCTCTGTGCACCTTGGGCCCAGTTGAGAAGGGCATCTGCGTCATTTTGCGGGATGCGTTTATGCAGTGTCTTTAAGCGTTCTATAGCGACCCCCATATTCACAATAGGCTTGGAGAAATTCAAATCATCCTTCGGATCCAGCGACGGACGGAACAAGCCAGCGGCGGTGGCTGAATCGGATCGTGAGAGAACACAAGTCAGCAGCACGGGGATGACACCACCGACAAGGGTCTTGAGCTCCCGCATATATTTCGCTTCGTCGGCGGACAGCTCACTCAGGAGGTCTGGGATGGTCGCACTGGCCAATCGACTCTTGTTGGTCCGGATACTTCGCGCGGAACGGATGCTTCTGCTTCTGGAGGCAGGGACCGAAAGAACAGACATGAGATCATTGTGGTTTGTGAGCCGACGCTTCAGCTGTGAGGAAACTACAGGAAGGGAATCAGGATCGAATTGATCTTTCTCTTCGGCGACTTCTTCTGGTTCCTTTGCAGGTTTTGTTTCTGCTGCGGGTTTGTGCTCCCCCTGTTGGGTGGCGCTGGTCGTAGCCTTCTCTAGGACCGATGGGGCAGACAAGGATGACCCTTCTGGGAGGGTACTCAAGGTCTCACTTGAGGCAATCGTCGATAGTCGGTGGTTTCCGGTGCTCGGAAATGGCTTGCTAG
The DNA here is from genome assembly GCF_028827895.1 of Penicillium longicatenatum. NCBI lineage: Eukaryota > Fungi > Ascomycota > Eurotiomycetes > Eurotiales > Aspergillaceae > Penicillium > Penicillium longicatenatum. Next base: position 451,412 of record NW_026643120.1, on the reverse strand, counting down.
GGCCCACCGGTACAGGTGCATTGTTCCCTGAGACCTCGGAGATTTCCGAGTCTGGTTGGAATTCAGACTCGGATGTTGCAAGGCTGTCCTCGTACAACGTCTCCCGCAGACGTTTCTCAACTTTGACTTTTGGCGACTTGCGGGGCCTGTCGGCACTTGCTCGTCTAGGCTCTGACACAATCTCAATGCCATGGGATTTGTGTGGCTTATCGCTTGAGGAGGGGCGATCTTTGTCTCTGGCGTGTCGGCCATGAGAGCTTTTAGGGCGAAACTCGCTTTCTGCAAGCGTGTCAGATGTCAAGCTGCTCGCGGTGTCCGTATGAGCCACTCTCTTGGATCGTCTCTCCCGTGCCGATTTGATGTCCAGTGGACCAGGCATGTCGCTCTTGCTATCATCGTCTATGAAAGGATCTGGTTGGTCCGATAACCAAGCCTCGATCTTTGCACCCCGGTTTGCTGTTGGCGGAGGAGGCCTTGGAGGCTCCGCTTTGGGCAAAGTGAACATTTTCCTGGACTCATCCAGCATTTGTGCAAAAATGCCCCCTTTGGGAATCTGCGGGTGACCTCGAGCGCGCCTCCTCGATAACTCTGAGAAGTCGGCCTCGCTTCGTGCCCATTCCGCCGCTTCTTCAGGTGGTGACGACTGTCTCTTGTGCTTCCCTGACCCATCAGACCGGATGGCAGACTTGGGCCGATCCGTCTCCGTCTCCCAGTCGCTCTCCACCACGGACTCAGGTCGTTTGCGCGGGGTCGACTTCCAATCCTTGACAGGCGCTTTCGCTCCGGATCGCGGGGTGTCTTTCCCTTTGTCTGCTAGATCTTTCACATTGTCTTTCTTCGCCCGTGGGGATCCTGGTCCCGCCCCTTCATTTGTGGTGTATTCACTGATGCGCTTAGGAGGCGGCAGGTTGCGAGTGGGCGTTTGTCCCACCGAAGTATTCGATCGATTCCTTCTCCAGTGTTCATCGCTAATAACTCGTTTGCGCGGGGTGCTGTGACTTCGTTTCCTCGTCTGCGCCACGGGGCCTTTGGTCGGTTTCGACTTTGCGGGCTTTTCCTTCCCTGCATCTGACTTTGGCTTATTTGAGTTGGGCGCAGCTTTGGTCTTGTTCTCATTGTCGTCTTCGTCGTCGTACATTCCATCGTCGATCGTAATCACGCCGCCTCCTTGTTGTTGCCAGTTCCGCACTCTTGCGCGAACCGTGTTCGTATCGTGGATCCCGAGCGGTAGGCCGATATCTACTGGCTTTGTAGTTGGTTTCGCACTCCCTCCAGTCTTGGAGGGACGCTGCGGGGTCGCAGGAGACGGCATCGAGGTCTATTGTGAAACCCAAGAATGCATTAATTTCCGAAGTTGAGGGTGAAGCGTAGAATGTTCACCGCGTGAAGGGGGTTCATTGTTTTGTTGACATTTCGTCATCGGGCGGGAAAATCAGTCAGGACTGCCCACTTACCAGACACAAAGGCCTATGATCGTAGAACAGAGAACAGCATTTGCTTTTTCTTTTTCTCTTTCTCTTAAAGTTCTCTTGTCAAACACGTTGGGGAATGTAAACAAGGGCGATTAGACGCTGATCGACGATAAGCCTGAACTGCCACACTAGTTCTGCTGCCGGGGAAACCACGCGCCGATCAGATCTGGCCTGTGACTGGCTCTGCAAGGAGATCTTCTGATCACACTGATCCGGTGAACAGACTTTGTTCTTTTAATATTTTTGACTGGGATGCCGAGCTGATGAGGGCCTCGGTGGGCTTGGCATCGCCAGCTTTCACCCTCACGTCAGAGTAAGAATGTGGGGGACTTGACTTTGAAAAATGATGGTGGGGGAAAGAGAGAAGATGATCTACTTGACTCGGAGATTTCAGGGAATAGTTCATTACCGGTTGCGCGTACTTTCCAAGGTGCATTGGGCGTCATAGCTGTCTGATTATGGAGCTGGACAAAATTGGACTTGAATGCATAATCCAACCCCCCTTCCATCAATGTGTAAAATGTCATGCATATTCACTATTGATCGCCCTAGTGCCCTGATGCTCTAGTTTCTCTAATTATTCTGCTTTGGATTTTATACTAAGAGAATTCCAAGAATGGAAAATCCTCTCGATCTCAATCTTGACCAAGACACATCTTGTACTTGACCTCCACCTACTCCAGGCTACTCACATGCGGCTATGACGGAAGAGGTGCTACTGGGCTTTCTTCCTCTCGGCTGACCCCTGTCTTTTCATGACGGTCGAGAGGGTCCGCATGCTGTTAAGGAGGTAATCTATTTCCAGTCAGCCACTGTCCCGCTTCATTATTGTGGAGCCTTGAGACACTTACAAAACGGGACCACAATCCAGATGAAATTCATCAAAAAGTAGTAGACCCAAAAGTAATATCCCTCCGGTCGACTATAAGGCCGGTCATGAACATAGTGATCGAACAGACTGGTAGCATAGTACAGTGTATCGCCGTAAAGATGGCTCATACACACAACGATTTGCATCGGGTGGCGCAATGAGTGCCGCGTTGCGGTCAAATATGCGACAACGAAGCAGAGGGGCCCCCACAGGAGCTGGTTGGGCACTGTTAGTGGGTAAAGCTCGGAAAGCTCGGTCTGGTCTTGGTCGTGGGTACACTCACCACAGTAATGGTCTCCATGCACAGCACCAGTGTGTCTGATGTCATGTACCGGGAATCGGACAGTGCGTACTCTTTCCATAGCTGCCCGAATAGATCCTGGGCCGAGGCCATGTGGTTATGATGCAGCATAAAATAGCCTTCAAAGAAACAGTGTAGAGTTCCAGCTGTTCGATTTGGTCAGTCCTGTTTTCTTTTTCGAAATTGCGGACATCATTGGGGTCATACAGAGCACAAACCACAGGATGGCAATCCGATCCGCCATGCGAAGAGTCGGTCGCACGTAACTGGCTGCTGCAAAGGTCAATCCGAGTAGAATTGCACATCCCCCACTAGCTTTGACCAATAGCTCCAGAACAGGGGTGTCGTTGGGCGAATAGCCGACAATGTCGGCCCCAAGGGGGTAGTAGGGGTGAGAGGAGCCACTCGGCATTGTCGCTGAATGTCAAAAAAAGCTTGTTTTGGTTTTGGTTCTGGCTGATCCTTTGCTTTAGCTTCAAGGTGCAAATTTTGACTCGGATTCGATTGATCAAGAGTGGGGAATTGTACAGGGCCAATTACCGCTTCACCTGATAGCTGTGGAATGTTTTGTTTTGCTTGGATTCATCGTTATGATCCATCTTCGGAGTGTGATCGCACGGTGGATCTGCAGGCTGGGCCAATTGGAAGACAGAGTCAATAAACCCGGCACCATTCAACCATTATATGAAGGTGCGTCTATACAATGATTAAACCATCGAGGCTATTAAGTGTCAGGCTACTTGACCGAGATTAACTCTGTTCATAGCTGTATGGCAGTAACCTCTGCACGTGACATGTTTCGTAGCTGGGGATTGCTTGGCTCCAAGTTCCTCGATTCCCCAGCTTCGTACCGTGATTCCCCGACTGCTTAAATGGCGACCCGCCTTTTACATCCTCCCCCATGGCATCCGATGCGATTCAGAAGCCCCTGAATATCGACCTTTCGCGTTCCTCAATGGAGTCGCCCCCAGGAATCGCGGCCTTGTTCGTCATCTCTTTCGACATTCGCACCGGGTAAGTGATACTCCCCTTGAAGCTACGAACAAGGAGGGGCATATCGCTGATACACCCTCGTACATTGCAGATACGTGGTGTCATGGAAACGAACCACCCCGGGAGGTAAGTAGATGCATACCCCGATCCAGGTTACCCCTCTTGTGACGTGGAGCTAAGAAGGGTTCAATAGTTGAGGTCGAAGGGGTGGTGGAATACAAGTCGCTCCCTTCGGGACTGCACAACGTCACAGAGGACCTGGTGTGAGTACATCACGTCGAAAACCTCTTGCTCCAGCCGCGCTTAACTTTCGCCTCCAGGTACTTCGTTCATGACCAGTATGCTGGTATCAGCGCGTTCCTCAACCGTCCCGCTGCCGAGGCAGAGCGCAATGCTAGGATGTTTGCCATTGGAGTTCTGGTGCCCCTGAGCTTTGGGAGACTGGGGAAAAGCTGGAGACATGCTCCCAAGCTGAAGGAGTTGGCGATGTATGTTTGAGAAGCTCCAACGCACTGCTATGCACCCGACTAACAGGCTGCGTTCGATAGGAGATACGCAGCGGATATGTCAGACACGCAACCATTATCGGACTACTGGGACAGCTTTCGATTGGGAGACACAGAGGCTGCGCCAGTGGATTCGCCGGTTGAGTCACCATTGAGCCTTCGATTCCGACCGGAAGATAGACCGGACAATCGCAATCGCGCATTTAGTGATGCGATGGTGTTAGAGACGTTCAGGCCGGCCTTGACGCCTTTCCACCCCGCTTCTTCACTTCCAGATTTCCTTGATTGCTTTGGACCTTTAATCTTCCCATTGTACAGGGCGGCACTCTTGCGAAAGCGAATTCTCTTCATGAACGAAGCGCCGGTGCATACACCCTGCAATTATGGTAATTATCCTGTCCTTGGACCATGCTTAAATCTTTACTCACTCGGCTGCAGTGTATGATCTATCGCTACTGGCATCTCTTCCAAACTCTCTTCTCCAGACGCTTCCGACTGATCGCACCCCACCGTTGCGACCCCGCCCCCTATTCAACGTTGGCATTCATGATATCCCTTTCCTCTCCTCCTTTGATCCCTCTCGGGCAACTATGGATCCTGAGACAGACCCCAGCTGGATTGCTTGCTCGACTGATAGTGTCCTGACCATGAAGCCCGAGCTCTATGATGCTCTCGTTACCCTCCCCCCACCTCATGCCCAGCAAGCCGCTGAACGAGCCTTCCCTACAATCAGCTTAATGGACCCTTCGAGCACCAAGCACAACTCGAACCAGAAGGTTCAACTGAAAGCAACTCAACGCGATGCTCGCCGATATTCTATGCTCCGAAAAGGCCTACGCCAGTTCTCCCAGGACCAATCTTCAGATAACAGCTCCGATGCCGAGTCAACTTACTCATCAAGTCATATCGTAGAACCTCTGTCCTGGACTCGACTCGCCTACACCTCTTTCATCTGGTGGGCATCTGCCGGTGAAAATCGTGACGGTCTATCCGAAGAAGAATCGGAACAGCAGATTGAACAAGACGCCCGACTCCTGGCAAGCGTGGAGAGTCTTGCATACCCCGGCCCGGGCTCAGCCCGCCGCCGCTCTATCCATCTTGAAGACCCCGGTCAGGAGCCCGCGGAAGTCGCGCTGGTAGCTTATTTCCGCCGTCTCACGACCCAGATCTTCTACACACTTTCTGGCGCCATTGCTCGTCATGATCACGACGGCGAAACGGATGCCTATGCCGATACACCGTACCTCGATGACCCTGCTGAGGATGAGACAGACCTGCCCCTCTCTAACTCCCGTCAATCTTTCCACAGCGATGATGGTGAAACTCCCCTCTTGCGTCAGAGGTCACATGTGAATTCCTCCGGTCGCCACGAGTCAGCTTCGATACACAGTACACAAGATACGGAAGATCCGATCGCTATTACTGTTGCTGACATGGCAGAGATGGGTCTTGACGTGTGGAGCGCCACTGATCGCATCTTCGTCGAGGAACTTGTTTTGCTTTGGTGGGGACGTTCGGCCTATGTTGATAGCGCTCGTATCAGGTGCTGTGGCATCTCAATATTGTAGACAGACGGCCTTGAGATCCTTGTCACATATACGTTGTTATTTTCTCTATCTGTGTCCCAAGACCTGATTTCTGCTTTATCTGTGGATGCCTGATGTATGCCGCGTTTTGTGCAGAGGTCTATCATTGTCTAGCCAGCGCCTCTAGTTTCCTTTTTATATGCTTAGCTAATAAGCTGCCAATGTAAATATGTGCCTGGATCCAACGGGTTAGAAAAAGCAGGTTCGGCCACAAATGCTTACTTCAAACCAGTATATATTTTGTAGCACGGATTTTCTGGAGAGCACGATCGCTGTTTCCATTGCGCCTTAGGGACCCAATCACAGTTTGCTTTCTGCCGGATCGCTCGGGCGGGTTTGTCTGACAGGATGGCTCAGACTGGGATCAGTCAACCTTGCAGGCTTACGGAAACAGCCTTGAAAAATATTCATGGTACAGCCAAATGACCATTCATAAACGCCTTTGAGCCCTAGCTCAAATAAATTTTTGATATACCCTCCTTTTAGATTTATGGCAGGGCTTTGATTTAGTTGGACTGGTGGTGCTTGGAAGCACCGCCTACCTACGTCCCAGTCGCTGGTTCGCTGTTTCGCTGTTTCGCTGCCCATTTCATCCTCCAGGGTTTTCGTCTCTAGTTTAACACAGAAATGCGCCTGGGCAATGGAGGCTTGATTAATCCCTGTTATTTTCACCCAGTAACACATACTACTTAAGCGCTCCCGCACCAGTAGCCTGGCTATGCTCTGCTATAAATATCTCCTTCTCTCATTATATCCCCGTTGCCCAAGTGGTTCTCACTGAATATATTTCAGCACATTCTGGACCTATAATCTATACTATTATCGTTCCCAATATACTGGTAGCTTTTAAATATTCGCTATGGTTATCTTCATCCCTCTCCCCTCAGATGAGATACTTGATGACTTCGAAAATTCCTTTCTCCAGCAAACCTATTCTTTTTCTCCTGACCGAACCTTGATTCGTGAGGCTCTTCAATGCCCTAATCAATTTAATACTCACGGCAATTACATTCTCGCCTTGGCCGGAGACGCAGTTCTTCGCCAAATTCTTGTCGACCAGGGCCGAGACAAAGAGAAATCTCCAGGTGGGAGACCAATCCCCTATCCTTTATGAGTGGCAAGTTTGAACGTGCATTAACTATATTACCACATATAGAGGAAATCCAAGAAGTCGTCTCCGTGATAGCCACCAACAAGAACCTTTATCAGCAAGGTCTTGCCCTAGGGCTTGATCCCTTCATCGTCAAAAATCCCAGCCAGCAGGGCTCCGTGGCTGGGAGAATTGTTATGGCTACTACCATGGAAGCCATCCTTGGTGCAGTCTACTATGACTCCAGCAAGAACCTTGAGGCTTGCGAAAGGGTCATGGCTGCCATGGGCCTCTCCTTCCCCGAGTGATCCACTGTGATCCCTTCAATGGTAATTCCTTGCTATAGAGGCATGAAGAAGCCTCGATGAGGGGATATGGGCGATCTGTTATAGGGCTGAAGCTTTTCACTTGGCAGTGGCATGGGATTCGAAGTGGCTTGCATGTCATGGCACTATTGACTAGACCGTATTCATTCTACAACAGATCACCTCTATCTCCTCATGGCGGCTTCCTTATGGCTCTATGGTTAGGAACTACAGCGTGGAGAACATGTTAAGGAACAGTGGAATGTGGTGGAGAATTGGCATAAGGGTTTCACATGTGCATGAGATAGTCACTTATCAACCGCTATTGAAATTATAGTAAATTTGTGGCATTAATCTCCGGGGTCTTGCACTTTCTCCACCTCGGTAAAATAGGGCAGGTTTCACCTAGCTTCAGGCTAAAGTCCTGATACATACAATGGGGACCGTAAGTATTTCCCCAAGTGCGGGTCCAGTAGGGTCAACCCAACAAACAACTTTTGGGAAGGCATGTACCACTCAGTATTAAGTGGGCTCGCTTCAAAAAATTTTTACTTTAATCCGTGACTATAGAGAAGTATTTTGAGAAGATAATTTGAGAATCTATATAGCTTTTAGTGACGATAGAGCGGTTTGAAAATTTATGTGTAAATATGGAGGACCCGCCGAGGCATTCACTAAGCTTTTCCACCCCTTCAACATTATTTACATGTTATTAAAACAACGACTTCTTAGGTTATATCAAAGAGGAAAATATAATAGTATTTGATAGTACCTTCAGGGGTATAAACCAGAATTATGGTGAGAAATACTATACCCAAAAATAAATGTGTTAGTATAAAGGGTGACGAGACAATTACTTAAAGTTAAAAATCTTAGGGTAGATTTTCAAAAACATTAAGAGATAGTTTTGTGCGTCAGATGGGTATCAATTACTAGGAGTAATTATATAGAATTTCAGTAAGATATGGTGGTGTGGTGCACTGTTTCTAAAGCGAATATATATAATCGATGAGGTAGGCCCGGAAACTGATCTGGAGAAAAACTTTTGACTGGATAGTGTAGGTAGCCATATGTACATAGGCGTCGAATTTTCTTTGACGAACGGGATTTCCTCTTATGACGCCGCCGCCTTTTCACGAGGGCGCTCAGACTTAGGCTCACTGACCTCGTAATTGTCGATCTGGGCTCAGGCTCACTGAGCGTCAGCGTCACTAAAGTATGATCCTATGATGAGCTAGCGTAGGCATTTATTGACCACCTAGTCTACTCCCAGTCCATCCCTGAAGCAGCTTCTACAAGAATTATCTCGTGGTAATTTGATGATTTTGAAATTTAATGAAGGCTCATCGTATGGGCGGATATGAAACCTCTCATTGACTCAACAAGTCACTATACTGACGCATCCAGAATAAAACCTAATCAATCAGGCGTTTGGAAGTTGAGACTAGTTGGGCCATGCCGAGAAAACATTGCCGTCATCACCATCATTTCCAGTAATTTCCATTAGATTATCAAAGAAACCTGTATCGGCATCCTGCAATGCCCAGTTATCATATCCAGCAGTGTATAGAGGCTCTTCATACTGTTGCGGAACGGCGGCGGGTATCTCAGTACGGAATTGCAGTGAATCATGTGCAGCAGGATCATTGTGATTAATAGTAACCCAATGGGCTGAGGTTTCAGGTGATTGTGCCTCTCTCTCTGTTGGAAAGCCCTCATGATAGTTCGGTGTCGAGTAGGCTGGTGTCTTGCCTCCGGCATTAGGATTCATGCTAGACATACCAGAGCCGGACGAAAAAGCTGCAGCTTGTAAATCATCCCCATTTGCAGAAAAACCTTCGGTGATTTGGTATTGGGTTTGACTGGTCTCTGCTGCGTCCAAGGAGATGCCCTTGCGCGTGATTTTGATAAAGCCGAAGTAGGGAATTGACATCCGAACAGTGTCGCTACTGTCTGACGGATGCGGCTCCTGTTCAGCGACCGGCACCTGCACACCATCGTGGTGCAGAGTCTCGTCCGCTGCTTCGGCCTCGATGGCCATCAAGCGCCGCAACAAACTAGAACTGTGCACGCTCATAGCATCTCCGTCCAATCGGCTGACTTCCTCGATGCTCTCGAGGACTTTCTCTATCAGAGCATGGTCGCAAGGCCGCTGGTGTGCTAGCAGATTGCCCCTCGACACTCTATGATTCCGGAACCGCTGTGGACGGGTAACAGATGGAGGCCTGCGCCGATGTTCGTCAATATGCGCTATGAGAAGGGTCATAGCCGCCGTCAAACCAAAAAAAGCCGACGGTATGACAGCAGAAGGCGATCCGGTTGAAGCTATGGAACATGACAAAGCGCGAGAGTATCTCGCGGGACGCATTGATACAGGTTGACCGCGAATAATCGTATATCTCTCCGATAACCGAGGAACGGAGCATATATGGCAAGTGAAGTTGTATGAGAAGGCTGTAATGATATAATTGATGAAAGAGCCGCCGCATGTCCCAAAATAGTGCTTCTGGCTGGCTCATTGCAGTGGCTAAATTCGGGGTAAGCCACCATCTAGGTGACAATCCCCCGGACGCATTCTGCAGCTCTTCGTCCAGTCCTTGCGTCAGGGCAATATCATGTGAGTCTGGATCTGTTTGATTGCGCTCCAAGATGCGAGACGCTATAACGCAGTGTATACGATCAAGGCGCCCCATGGGCGTGTCACTTGCGAGCATCGACTCGGAGGCCATGGTCCTATCCTGTGTGCCTTGAGGGACGTCCAACATCAAACAGAGGTAGCGCTCAATGGAAACAATTCGGAACCATACAAGCTCCGGGTAGGCTTCCGTATTATGTTCAACAACCTTGCACTGTGCCCTTCCTGGCCGATAGAAGCCCATTAACTGTGCAAGGGTCATAGCTCTCCGAATTGTGACCAAGCCCTTCCATAAATCTCCACCATTTGCATGATACCAGCTCTCTATCATCAAACAATCTAACCCTTCAATGCAGTCGATGATGTTATCATTTGTCATTAGGATGTTGATAGCTGTATCAGCTAGTCTCCTCATCATCTCACGGGGCGGCACTGATAGTCCTTTCATCTCTTCATAGAAGTCAGGATGAAGATGCTGTAGGGCAGTCGCAGCATGAAGCATGTGCCTTGCTATCAGAACAGGGTGAACGTTAGGTTTTGGTTGCGTGAAAATGCTTTTGAGAGACTTTCTCTTTTAAGATTCTTGTACGGCACAGTTTGCATTTGGTAAAAGAAAGATGATGTATTCCCGCATGCTGTAAATATTATTCTGATGTCCTCTGGCGACAGTAAGGGCTCGTGCAGAGCCAGAGAAAGCCTCCCGTAATTTGCTGGAGGAAGAAAAGGTACGTTAGCAGATTCCGGATCTAAAGACCCAGCCCCGCCATCCGTAGGCTCGCAGCCAGCTGCATCAGATTCCTAATCAAAGCTCAGTGGCGGCCACAATGGCAATGTCATTACATGTCGAACGTACAATTGCCAAAGGCTTGGACAAAGCCAAACCCTGCGAAGGCTCAGAGCTGACTAATGAGGGAGCGGAGATGCCATGGTGTATTGTTCCCACATCATAGTTCCTTGCTTCTTGAACAGTAGCAGGGGGCGAATCATTAGGGACTTTCTTGAGCAACTGCTCGACTAGTGCTTCGACCCTCATAATGCGATCGGCCATCTGGATATTCCTTTCTAAAGATGGCGTGATCTCCTCAGGATATTCTTGGCCAACACATTTCACGCCACGTCGATGGCAGCGAAAACAGGCCTTGTCTGCGGGTGAGCTGAAGATGCACTTCATCTTCCGTCGCCTACACTCCCAGCAGCTCCGGGTTCCCTTCCGGACTTTCATCCGCGTTGCCTCGGACGTGCCATGACTTTCGCGGACGCTGGCAGCAGGGTCCGGAAGAGAACTGGCATAGGGTTTAGGCATTGCATCTATTACCTCCAGTAGCAAGTATGGCTAAAGTGGTAGTTCGACGATCGGGACTGTGCGAAGCGGGTATGCGGCTTATCGCATCACGTGTGAACGTCTGAGCACAGGAATCAGACTGGCGTTCGCGGGCGAGTGGGCGGTTCAGTAACCAAACCCGCGCCTGTCGAGGTCTAGAATCAGTAGAGCATACAACGGCTCTTGAGCGAAGAAGCCTGAGGATTTCCGCCCGGTGCACTATTCAGATCATCAACAATTGCGGGACTGGAAAGGGATTTCGACCGCTAGCTCGGCGGACCGAAATTCAAAATTGGGGGCCAAAGCTGCTGGCATTCAGCCCCACCCGATGATGTTACGATGTCATCGCGCGCAACGGTGTTCGTCCGTTCGTCGGCCTTTAAGATTACCAAGAAACAAGTCCTAAATCTCGGAGGACGAAAGGAGGTGATTACCATTGGAGACGTCCATATAAATCTAGTCTATCGCGTTGAATCCAAGCACTACCAGTTCATACTTCTTCCATCTACAAGTCTACTCTTGAATTCTCAGCTGAAGAAGTTTATCACAATGGCGAATCTATTCAACATCCTTCCCCCAAATACCCCTGGCAAGGCTGAGCCCTTCAATTTCCATGTATCCGACGAAGAGCTGGTCGAATTCAGAGACCTCTTGAACCTATCTAAGATCGGACCTGCAACCTGGTGGAACCAGCAGAAAACCCCAGAGTTCGGAGTGTCTCTTGAGTGGCTGAGCAAGGCAAAAGAGACTTGGCTCACAAGCTTCGACTGGCGTAAGCATGAGGAATACATTAACAAATTCCCAAATTTCAAGATTGCTATCAAGGATCATGAGGCCGGTCATGTCAACATTCATTTCGCCGCGATTTTTTCTGCAAGGAAAGATGCCATCCCTATCATCTTTCTCCATGGGTTCCCAGCCTCGTTTGTTGAGTTCTTGCCAATGATGGAACTACTGATGGAGAAGTATACTCCTGAGACTCTTCCATACCATGTCATTGTGCCCTCTTTGCCCGACTTTGGACTGTCCAGTAGGTCTAGTCAGGACACCGAAATGACACTGGACCGAGCTGCGTTTATCATGAATCAGTTGATGCTCGACCTTGGATTTGGTCGAGGGTACATAGCACAGGGCGGTGATCTCGGGAGTATGCTTGCACGGATCATGTCCGTTCAATACAACGAATGCAAGGCCTTCCACGGTACGTACAAGCTCAAGCAATGTGTCAGACGAATCAAAGGTACCTAACATATCATAGTCAACATGCTTACGCTGAACCCTGGACAGTCCGTCTCTTCCTCCAGCAGTCCTACTCCTGAAGAGCTGCGTATTGTCGAACGGACAGAGGCTTGGCGTCAAACTGGCCTAGCGTATGCACTTGAGCATGGCACTCGTCCTGCAACTGTCGGTTTAGCTATTTCGTCTAGCCCACTCGCCATGCTAGCTTGGTCAATAACCCCTCCCGCTATTTCGTACCTGAGCTGACGGCCTTCCAGGATAGGGGAGAAGCTCCTTGAGTGGACTGATCCTCGGGAGCCATTCCCACTCGATACCATCCTAAGCATGGTCAGCTTCTATTGGTTCACGCAGACATTTCCCCGCAGTTTGTATCATGCAACTCTTGTGAGGAATCTTCTTGCAGGGGACCCGCATCCGATATCAATGGAGAAGCCACTTGGGTATTCATTGTTTCCATATGATCTCGCCGTGCTGCCGAAGGCCTGGGCCGAAGAGATATACCCTAATCTGGCTATCTTTAGGAGTCATTCCAAGGTGAGCGATACTTGCACCTCTTATTACCTGTGGTATGACACATCACTAATTCGGACTTTCAGGGAGGTCATTTTGCCAGCTTAGAGCAGCCGGAAGCATTTTTACAAGATGTTGAGGAGTTTGTTAGTGAAGTCAGCGGATTATTTGGTGTCTGACAGGTCTCTGCCACCCATTTGTAGCCGCAGACGGCTTCCAGCTCAGTTGCCTCGATGTATGTCAAGGAATCACAATTGGCAAATCACTTCGTGAGCGGGAAGAATGCTGGATAGCTCAGCACTCACAGTGTCCAAGCTTTTTTACCGCTTCTGGTCACTTTTCCAATTCATCTTCAATAATGTATGACTTTATCTTAGTCCACGGTAAAAATAAGTTAGTCTTCGAAGTAATTCATGCATTTCCTATGCTAATTTTAGACACCAGTTATTAGTTAACTTGGCAAAGCATAATCATGAGCTAACATAGGGCTCGGAGATCCTATCACTACGCCTGAGGCCGCTCCTGATCTACACAGTGAGCAAAAGCGCGGGAGGGTGGGCAGGAGGGTGGGCACTGAAACGGAAAGGGAAATCAGGAATCGTAAAAGGTTCCATTTCGTAGGCAAGGAGACAAGTACAACTTTCAATTGCAAACTACCAGTTGAATCCACCATAATCAATCTGTATTCATATTGACTCGGTGCTTTTTGAAGACTTCCATCAAGCTTTGAGGTCTTCACCATAGTTTCAAAACATGACATACATAGAAGTGAGTACAACCAAAGCATAGACCATCCATAGCCGAATCATTCTTACAGACATTCCTATATCAAAATCGATACCGCATTTCCATCAGGATTCAAAACTTCATACTTGATATCCTTATAGTCATCTGTCGCACGCGCATAACCCACGAATTCCTCCTCAGTATCAGCAAGTGCCGTATAAAACTTCCCAATGGCCTCCGTAATCTTCAAATCCACATCCGATGCCTTCGTCCGATAAACAAGCCACTGTGAATGAGCGCACGCAATCAGTGTTTCTTTATCCTGATCCGGCTTGAAGTTGAGTAGGTATGGAACATGTGAAGAAAGAAGCCATTCTCGTGGATGATTCATCGGAAGGGCTTTGACTAGGTCATCCTCTGTGTAGTTGAGCAGACTCTGCAGCGAGGTCGGAGGCGGGGTGAAAAAAGATGGAGGTTTGTTGATCACGAATGCCTGGTAGTAGTCTTGTAGGTAGTTGACAGCTGTGTGTTGGGGTGATGCGATGTGAATACACATTGTCACGCAATCGACTAATTCGGCGAATGTGGTGATGGTTGGGAAGAGTGGTAAATCGGCGCCGTTGGCACTCTGCATCTCGGCGGACCAATCCTGAATGTCTTTATCATCTAGAACCTTTTGGTCTGCGTTAGGCTCGGGGTAAGCTAGGGAAAGCATATCTTCCACGTAGGACCTAATCTTGTTCCACATGCTGTTGATACATCTAGCGTAGGCGTAGTTGTGGAACTTCGGGCTGTTGAGTTGTTCTGGAGGGAATCCTCGTGCCTTGAGATCTATTGGTACGTAGCTCTTCTTGAAGTTGAAGGCTTTGTATTCACTCCGTATGAACTGAAGTGCTTGTTTCGAATCAAACCCGATGATGTTAAGAATTATATGGGGAACGAGAGTGCTTCGGGCTGCTGCGTTTAGTGCCAGGGTCTTCTGCCAGTGCGGACGAAGAATGCGGAACACAGGATGGTGGGGATCGAAGTTTCGATTACAAGCCACTATAACGGCTTCTTCGATCAAATGAGTGCGTGTCAGGTGCGCGGTGACTTCATGTCGAAGCCAGTCGCTACATTGCACACAACTCTTGGCTTTTTCCGAGACACGTTAGCGCACATCTTAGGGGACGGAGTTCTTGGAATTTTTACCATATCTCCAAGCCCAGTCAACGGCCTCATCAATTGCCATCACCTTTCGGTCCTGGTTTTTGCTTCCTGTCCGGATATCCACCCGCTTGATCAATTCTCGATTGTAGACTGTCACGGAGTTTTCAAGACTGCCCCGCCAATCAATGACAATAGCTAGCGGATAGAGCTGGCCCTTATCGTTGAGATGGAAAAGACACACGGACGCGCATCCATAACGATAGCTTTTTTCGCCATTTTGGGCTTTGGGATCGTGATATTCACACTTGATCTCGTCGGCCGGGCCAAGACCAGCCGCTTCGCGAAAATAGCTGTAATCCTGCATATATAGAGAGCTCTTGGAGCTGATACTCAGATCGGTGATGATATTCTTGACTGCTTCGTCATCTGCTTTTGCAGCTTTGATAAAGTGCTGTATCCACGTGTCCGAAGCCCGTTCTATTGTTGTCGGATTCGTCCCTGTAAAGTGTTGCTGGGCGAACCGAGCATCGGTGTACCAATCTTTGAGATCACCCACATTAGGACGGTCGAATATATCGTTATGAGACCCCCGCGCGCGTTGTGTCCGGTTGTAGTTTTCCACGTCTGCAATCTTAGTTCCCGCATCAGGTGTGCCCATCGTCCCAAACCGGGCGTGTCCGATCAGTCCTGCTGCTCCCTCGACGACGTCCTCAACAACTTCCTCTAGAAACCCCTCGGCGCGCTTTAGATTGGATTCGGGCCCATGGAATTCATTAGGGACAACCAGGGGTAAGATTGAGCTCAACTGAACCAGGCGCATGGCATTGAAGATTTTGAATTGTGAGAGTGTTGATTTCTGATTTTCGTCTGTCTCGCGCGCAGCAGCTCCTTTATTACCGGCAAGATTGAGATGTGGCGGGAAACCATCTTCTTCGCTCTTTGTGAACGCAAAGTCGTCGCGTTTATCTTCTTTGGTCTGAGCGGGTGGAACCAATGGTTCGAAATTGGCTACATCCATGAAGGATATATAACTGTCGAATATATCAGTCAATTGTCTTGAAGGTCAAAATCTTACGGCTTTGATGTACCGCTGTTCTATAAGGTCATAAGCCTTACTCATTGCCAGTTGAGTTCCCCGATATGTTCCTTTCTGTATTCCCTCGGGCCGTTGATCTCTCTGCTTTCTCCAGCTTATGTTCTCGGGATTTTGGTCGAAGGCCTTTTTCTCATCTTCGTTCAAATTGATCTCCCATGGTAGTAATTTAAGGTGTGACAACTCATTGATGAATACACCGGTGTCCAGCCCATTGGCAACAACATTTTTAGGGTCCTTGGGCCATTTTCTATGGGCGTCGGTATCACTGGAGCCGACGCCAGGAATCAGGGATCCGAGGCGAACCATGATTGCTTGCGCGGAGTCTTAATACAATAGTCGATATGCTCGAGTTACGCCCAGATAGTTGCCGGTACCTCGAGTGACAATAAACGAGCACATTATAGGACCTCACTAACGGGACCGAATAAGTCGCCGGGAATACGGCGGATTTTATCAAGCTGATTACTGCCTCGTGATGTCATGACTGGACAGTTATCGAGAATATCAGCATTCATGATTTGCTACGTTCCAAGTTAATTCTCGTATCCCGCATTGTCTCATATCTTCCGAATGCTGTAAACCTCCTTCGACGGTAGATGTGTGCTGGTCATTACAATTCCGACATTATCGCGGGGTTGGAGTACATACTTTGATTCCGTTCGGAACACCCCAGAACGGCCATAACGGATACCCCGGATCAGCTACTGAGTCCGGGGTACTGGTGGGAGCTTACGTACGCTTTACCGGCCTAACGGATCTTTGATTGGGTCAAGGGGATTAAACATTCATAAGGTTGTCAGTGGATGACCCGTCCTATCACCCACATAGGCAATCCAAACGCTGCAAGCGGATGCCCAAGTCGTCGTTATTCGGATCCCAAAGAATTAGAACAAAGCATTGAGACGGGCCGAGAGATCTAGCCCACTGCACAGTGGGTCATCGACAAAGCTCGCCATTGTCGTATCCATTGGCCACATCTCTTAAGAAGTTGTTCGTTCTCAGCAAGAAAGATCTGAGAGCTTGGAGAAGAACTTGTATCGCGGAAGAGCTACTTAGGATAAATAACCCGTTCAAAGCGGAAGAAGCACATTTGAGAGACCTAGCAACCGTTATTTAGTACGCAGAATACATATTGTGGCCAACCTTCTTGCCATATGCCCACTGGAATGTTGCTACTACTGGAGATCCACCGACACGTCACGTCACCCGGAACGTACCGAACCCAAAACTGAGTTCTAGACCTAAAAATCTGCCAATTATCAAAGTCAAAGGTACGGGTGTGCTATCCATCTAATGGATCAAGTATGATTTTTCTGAATGTTGAGTCATACGAAGGAATCCATTATTAAACTGGTTAATATCAAGAATAACTCCATGCAAACATAGGAAATGGTCAAGGAGTGTTCGGGTGAAATTGCATTAAAGCAAACGGGAAACAACGAGTGCAAGCAATCAGATGCATGGTGAACTCTCTATAGGAGTAACAAAAAGAGTATGATACTGCAGCGCCATGCAATAATAACCAAAATCATAACCAGTAACCAAAAGGCGTGAACAATTAGATGCACCTGCGCCGGGGTATTTCGCAGTATAAAGACAAAGACTGGTTGAACAAAATAACCAAGAACGAAAGGCATTAGACAGACATGACAATTCATATGCATAAGACAAGTTAGGTGGTCACCCAAGCCAGGTTACCGGCGGAACATTCGAACTGGAGCACTCAGGTCCCGGCGTTCGACCACGTCATTCTCGCTTCTCGAAGATTGTGTTTGGAGGTTGGGGATGCGTCGTGGACCCCGGCCAGGAGTTGTAGCGGTGCTTCCAGTCGAGCCCGCGGACCGACCAGCCTCGCTGGCGCTCACTGAGCGTACATTACTGCGTGCCCGACCACGTCTCGCCCTGATCTGTGCAAGGGCATCTTCGCGGTCGATTGGCTGGTTCGGAAAGAAAGATGAGCTCTGGGGAGCGTTTGGCTCACGGAGAGGAACCCTCTTGGTTGTTGAGTGGGAATGGTAATCCTCTCGCTCCCGAGTCCTTGTAGGCCTAGCTTCGACGAGGGCGTGGGCGGGAATCTCGTCATCCATAGCCGACTCTGGTAGGGCATGGTTGGCCATTCTAGATGACCTAGGCTCTTCCGAGGGAGTGTAAGATCGCACATGTCCGCTGGAGGAGGCTGATTCCCTCCATTCAGCACGCGGTCGAACTGGGGGGTATGGAATGCTGGGAGCGTCAAAATCATTGGGTCGTCGAGGTGGAGGTCTGGGAATGTCGCGAATAGGTGATGGGAATGTTTTGAAAGTGCCCGTCTCCGGTGAGAACGTCACCAGGGGTTCCTCGGGCATGGGCATCTTCTCGGGAGGCTCCGTCGGCTCACGCTTCACTTTCAACTCAGAATTCACGCCATGTCGGTGTGGAGGAGGGGCAGGAGGCTCTGCAGAAGGTGTGTGGCTGGAATGGGGTGCAGGGTAAGAGATCTGGGCTCGCCGAGCTGCCTCCTCTTGGGCCGCTGCCTTTGCCTCTGCTGCTTCCTTTTCCTGCGCCGCAACCTTGGCTTTGGCTGCCACCTCGGCCTCGGCCTCTGCCTCTGCCTGGGCCTTTAATCGTGCCGCTTCCTCTGCTTGTGCCTTTGCTTGTGCTTCTGCCTTTGCCTTCGCCACTGCTGCTGCCTCGGCCTTTGCCTGAGCTGCTGCTTTGGCTTCCGCTTCTAATTGTGGCTTTTGGAACTTTTCGTAGTATTCGTTATCGTAAATGAATCTCCGGCCTTCCTTTTCAGCGAGTCGACATGAGCAACGCTCAAACTGACATTCGATGTTCAGAAAATGAACCATTTCTTCAGCTGCAATTCTTTGACGACGCTCGATGTAAAGTTCATCTTTAAGGTCGTCTATCGTTTCACTGTCAAGTTCTGACGGCGCAGCGACCGGCTCCTTGACAAGAGACGTCACCTCTGATAGTCGCTGTCGCTTGGGCGGGGTGGCCTCGGCAACATTTTCAGGCTCTCGTTCTTGAGCAGGGGATCTTATGGAGTCTGCTGCAGCTCGCTTCGGTCGGCGTGGTGTTGTCAAAAATGCAAGATCGCCCTCTACCAGGGACATCCGACCAAAGTCTTCCTTGCGAATCTCATGAGCTCGAACTTCCAATTTGTTTGAGTGGTTAGATGCTTCCATAGATCGAAGTTTGCCCTTGAGTACTTCAAGTTCTTCCGTAAGACCGGCCAGAGCGTATGCGCGTTCGAATGCCTCCTGCTTTGCGTGGTCCTTGGCCTCCCGCTCTGCGGCGACTTCATCTTTCAAAGCCTTTGATTCGGATTTGGCATGTTTTAGCTCTTCTTGCAGTTTGACCAAAGTCGAGCCTGCACGGAAGGCCTCTTTCCTGGCCTTTCGGATTTCTTTCTCGAAAATTGATCGTTCGTGGGCTTGACGTTCTTTCGTCCCATGGAGTTCTTCTAATAATGATTCGAGTCGCTCGCTGATCCGGCGTTCTCGTGACTGTGCTTCGGAAAGCTCTTCTTGGGCCGATGTAAGGGCTGATTCGGCCTCCTCACGACCGAGGATTGCCCTTTGTAGCGCGGCATTGTTTGTTGCTGTTTGTGCTTGGGCACTTGGGCTGCTCCCTCGAGCGAGACTATTCAAGAACGCCACTTTTGCTTGGACCTCTGATACCCCTTTAGTGTTTTTGTGGTGTAGGGACAACAACTCGGAGGGAAGGGAGGGAGAGGCGGGGATGGTTTGTTGATTCATGCGTTCCGGCGATACCGGGTTAAGCGCTTTGGTGGGACTGAGGACTGGACGCGTTGGAGATTCCATCGCGGATAGAGTCGAGAGAATATAGGTGACCGGAATATGTGTCAAGTGGTCATGGGTGCAAGTTGTGAGGAAATGTGTCCACGGGAGAAAATCACCGTTGGAGTTTGGGGAGTGACGCACCCACAAGATCCATGTTTATTGCCCTTTTCGTGTGAGGCACGTGACCGTTGCCGTGGACACCAGTGAACCCAACCCAATCGGGTTAGTCTCACTTGCCTATCACGGGGCAAACCATCACGTGTGGATGCACTCGAATCGGGATTAGCGCGGGGAGAATCACCAATCTGTGCGGCATCATATGCCACGCTCATGCGAGTAGCCGGGACCTTACAATCTACGAAGCTCTTTTAAAGATCACATGATGTTACCTGCTGCTTAGATCAGTGCTTTTTTATCTTGTTTGTTCCCTCCCCCTCTCTCATACACAATACAATTGTTCTGTTCGCTCCGTTCGTTGCCCACCACATACTAGTAGTGGTGTGCTTCTTCTTCTGTCTCTTTCAATTGTCCTCTGATCCTCCTTTAGCGTGGGAACTGGCAAACTCTCATCAGCGAGGGATCTGATAAGATGCATGAGGTCGTCACCCTACAGCTAGGCCAGCGTGCCAATTATCTGGCAACACATTTCTGGAATCTCCAGGTACTGTGAAATATTATTGTTATCTAATTCGTCTTTTCAAGTCTGACCAATGAATAGGAGTCATATTTCACATACAATGAGAGCGAGGAAACTCCCATTGACCATGATGTTCATTTCCGACCTGGTGTCGGAGCCGATGGCTCAGAAACCTACACACCTCGAACCGTCATCTATGATCTCAAAGGCGGGTTTGGAACTCTCCGGCAGTACAATGCGCTGTATGAAATGTCCGAGGATAACGTGAGCGGACAGGGTCTTTGGTAAACTCTCAAATATTATTTACCTTTACCAACTACTTGGAACTCATCTTTGGATAGGGATGGACTCGAAGTTGTTCAAAAGCAAACGCCTATTCAGCCAAGTGAATATCAGAAAAGCTTAGAACTCGGTACTCCTGCTCCCCGGCTAACATCTGAGACTGTGCGCTATTGGTCTGATTACAATAGAGTCTTTTACCATCCGCGGTCCATAGTGCAGCTGAATGAGTATGAGCTCAATTCCCAGATTATGCCTTTTGAGGACTGGAATGCCGGTGAAGAGCTTTTCAATGATCTTGATAAGGAACACGACCTCCTTGACCGGGATGTCAGACCATTTGCCGAAGAATGTGATCAAATGCGAGCTTTTCAGCTGTTCTCTGGGGCTGATGATGCTTGGGGCGGCTTTACAGCACGATATGTTGACCGCTTGCGGGATGAGTACGGGAAGAAAAGCGTATGGGTGTGGGCCATGGAAGATGGCGCCCGAGTTCAACGAGTCAGTTTGTCCAATTGTTCTCTAAAGGAAAAACACGGTTTTAACATACTTTCATTAGCATCAACAAATGAAAAAGGACGTGAACAAGGCCAAATCGCTGTACTCGATCTCGCCACAGGCCAATCTCTATGTGCCGATTGTTGATATCCCATCGAGACTTCCAAGCTACATTAATGTAGACAAAAAATCCCAATGGCAAACCACCGCTCTGATTAGCTCCGCTCTTGAGACTATCACCTTGCCGTCTCGTCTACGGCCATACCACGACTTTGAAGCCTCCCTGGCTGGCGATGACGGAAGACACACGATTTATGAGCTACAGTGTTCTATCAACCCACAGGATCGCGATGAGAAATTGCCGACAGAGGATGAGGGGAGACCCAAGGCCCAATCTGAATTTGACATTGACTTCAGCTACGGAGACGGCGATGACAAGAATGCGCACATCTTTAACCAGGTCCAGGTGACTCGCGGACATGAGCGTGGGAACTCTACAGAACCACCACAAGAGGAGCTTGGCCACATTCGTAAACTTCGATTGTACAATTCTGAAGCGATGCTTCAAAGGTATTCTTTCACGTCTGTGATCCTTGTCTCACTTTATTTACTAACCGGGCCAACCAATTAGCTACCATACTCCACTTCGCATGCCTATGCTTGACAGTTTCCCGCACGATCTCTACCCAACTTTCAAGTCCGATGAAGGTCACAGTGTCTTTGCCGCATTGACCTCTTCAACCCGGACTGCCCAAAGAATTAAGTCTATCGAGGCCACCACCGCCCGCATGCTCTCTGTCGACGAGCGCGAGAACATGATGAATGGATTAGGCGAGATTAGGGAAGCTTATGAGACAGGTTGGAGCAGTGGATCTGATGATGATTCTGACTAGGTAGAGTTGCCAACAAATGAATGAGTGAATAAATACCACATCGCAATATGACGCTTCAGGTCGGATAAATCGGCTACTCCGGATGTTGATCTCTCACAATGCCATTTGGCGTCAGAGTGCGGCGACTCATTCCGCCGTCATAGGACCCCTAAATTTAGTATTCAGTGCTTTCTTTCTGGAACCCCTTGAGTCATACGAATAATAACCGAAATAACACGAGGTTTATGTAGAACTCTCGCCTAAAAAGGGGGATGTGGCTTGTTTAATTAGAACACATGGCGTTTGGCTTTGAGAGAATTTCAGGTCAATAGAACAAATACTATTGTTCTCACTCGGTGATTGAGACTTAGTTAGTCCCTGGGTGACAGGCCCTTGACATGGACTCTGGCTCAAAGCCTCTCCTAGACTACCGTCCATTCCGAATATCTACCTTGCCTGCCACTGAACTCTACGCAACGGGCTTGGTAGAAGTCGATAAATCAAAGCGTAGATATTCAGAATGACCTTATCTCTCCCGTCACTATTTCCTCACAACTTAAAGACATTTTAAGATGTCACCGGTTGCATTTCCAGCTCTCGGGAGAACAGAATGCATTTCGCATCTCTTAGCCAACCGGAATGATTACGCAGGGGAAATGTAACCATGGAACTCCCGTCCTATCCGAAACATGACAAGTAGCGAGCCATTTTTCACGGTAAGTAATATGGAACCAAAGGGCAATAGCACAGCAACTGAGGGAACCGACCTTGTGATATCACACCTCCTGGTGGCACCAATCGACCCCGCGCGGAAACGTCTTTGTGTCTGGGCGCACTTTTATGTACCTGCTCATCGAAATTTCTATTTTGGAGCGCCATATTACTTTCTCTTCCTAGGATTTTCGCTGTTTTTACTTCGTCATCCCCAGGACCAAGGTAACTGCCATGTAACGTTACTTGCATAGGCCGCAAGGCACTAGATCATCGCACCCAATCGAGTCCCGATAAGAACCTAAGGAACGGATCCACCTTTCCAGGGCCTAATGCTACCCCAGTAGAAAGATGCTGCAGGGACTCGTGGCATGCATCATCATGGCCCACTTTCTGGACCCTGAACCCGCCAAATTCCTTTGATTCCACGCCAATGCACGGATGTCATAATTCCCGGATTCTTTTAGCAAATGTCTCACCCTATAGCGATCGGCATTGATTAACCTTAAAAGCTCAGTACCAAAGCTAGTATGAACTTACGTGCCGGAGCAAGACTACCGCGACGTTTTTCATTCGTGAGGTTTCCCCACAAAACACTAACCACTCAACAACTCATGAAACCTATCATATCTTTGTCGACCTCCAACCGACATACTCGGTCTCATGATGGGCAATCTTGGATTGAATCCAGAAACATGGTTGAGATCTTCCTTCAGGTTTTTATGATGACGGCGGAGGCTGGCGGTGCAAACAAAACCAACTCCCGACTTAATACGCAGAATAGTCTATACTCCAATCTTCATCTGCTAAGAGATGCCAAGATCACGACTGTATCATTGGGTCGCCTCCAGATTGATTCCAAACATTGCTTTAGCCGTATTTGGCTTGGCAGCAAGTATCCCGGTGCTTCCATTGAGCGAACCAGGATCTACTCTTGAGACATGAAAGCATTCATTGGCCAACTTCCTGAATCTATCGCCGAGCTAGCCGGGTGTGTGCGTTGGTACTAGCTTCGTTTATGGATCAAGACCCAATTACCAGAGCTGCTTTCATTCCCCTGGACAATGGAAGGTTCGCTGAATCCTGTTACCACCCTAGACCTAGTCATCTTTCCATACTGGGTCCCACTCAATAACCTGGCATTGTATTAGTACCGAAGCTGTATCAATTGAGCCATGCACTCTCCAGACCGACCAGGGTTCATCCACTAATCAAGGAAACATAGCATCCAGCCCAGGAAGACTTTTCCGGGGGCTAATATATAAACTCACTTCATATCCTCGCCTCTTTCTAGTACTTTCTGGACTATTGAACCATCTTTTTTAGGAACACTTTCGCTACAGTTTGTCCGATTCTTCGTTCGAGGAACAAGCGTCAAATTACCTATCTATTACTTTGTTCTAGCAATTCGTCGCTCGTTTGATACTCACTATGCGTGGCGCTTCGATTTTTCTACTCTATGTCGCCAGTCTGGTGTCAGGCAATGTTCTGCCGAGACAAGCTGCCGGCGACATCCAGATTGGCATTCGCCAGGCTCAGAGCAATACAACTTCCACCGCAACTTCCACACCGCTTCCTACGTCTGTGCCTTCTGTGACCCTTACCTCTACTCCAACTAGCTCAGAAACGACGTCAACTCCATCTCTTTCATCAACACCTACTACCCCGAGTGGAGCGGGTACGCCCAGCGGTTCCCCTTCGACTTCAACTCCATGTGAGAAATGCTCTGAGAGTAGCACTGAAACTTCAACCTCAACCACAACTACATGCGATAAATGCTCAGAGTGCACTGCAACCTCCACTCCATGCGAAATTGAAACCACTGCAACCTCCACTCCATGCGAAACTGAAACCACTTCGATCACCACTCCATGCACTGAGTCTACCACGGCTCCGCCTGAGTCTACTCCGTGCGAAACTGAATCCGAAACCATCCTTCCGACCACCATGACTATTACAATCACGACAACTACCTGTCCAGGTATGTTAATATCCTATTATTGAGAACAATTTCCATATTCATTGCTGACTCCTATAGTCTCGTGGTCCTCCGTTACAAGTGGATCGGCTGTCATCAGCAACCCGGTGACTTTGACAAGCACTCTTACCCTGACCTCTGTTGTCACCTGTAACGAGGGGTGCCCTGTGGCAACTGCCCCAGCTGAAACTGGTGGTGTGGTTCCACCCGCCAGCTTGGCTCCTACATCTACCTCTCCTACGTCTACCGCTCCTGCATCTGAAAGCTCTCCGGCTGCGAGTGAGAGCTCTTCTGGTTCTGGAAGCGTATCAGGAAGCGGTTTAGGAAGCTCTGAGGGCTCCCCTACAGTGCCTGCCGTATCTGCTAGTAGTAGTCCTATTTTCAATGCCGCCTCTTCTCAGTTCCAGCATTCCCTGGCTGGCTTCTTCCCTGGTCTTGTCATTGCCTTGATACTGATCTAATCAACCTTGATCTGGGAGTTATGAGAATTTTTATGACTAGCAACATCTTTGCAGGGTAATGTTGATGATGATGGTTTTTGGGCATGTTAGTCAGTACAGAGGTTGAGGAACGTACGTGAGTAGCTGACCCATACGAAAGAAGATGAAAGGGCGGAATAACAGTTTTATCTTCTTGGGCATGGACTTGAAAGGATTCCTAGGTAGTCACTCTCACGCTCTTGACTTTGGCTGTTTGTGCTTGACCGAAGAGCAGGTTGCTGCGATATGACGTTTTGGCTGTATGACTGATGTTCCTTGCGATGACATGCAGGGATGATTCTGCATGGAGCAATCTTTAATTTATGCAATCGTGGCTGTTTCGCTTGAAATTTTGCATACTACACGTTTAATGGAGCAACCTGTGATTTCTTTGTTGGGAAGCGATAATAATATGATAATTCTTACTCGTGACTTCGACTTGGCCATTTATATTGCCCGTTGGCTTTAGGGCTCAATGTATTACATAATAGAGTGGGGCCAAACAATGCAAACACCCTTACATCGAGGTGCTGTCGGACCCGTGGCCTCAGATGCGGCTCGTTGTGTTTCTGTTGCCAGGTGGCCACTCTATCCCCTCGCACCTAGATGGATTAATTGACGTGGTGTTCTACCTTTGTATCACCCATCTTCTTTCCCGAGTCTGATATACACCCCCAATCCCTCCACCGCACTATTCCAGAGCTACATTCATTCGGCGCAAAGCCAGCGTTCCACCGACACACCTCTTGGCGATCTAGTGGAGCGACTTCAGTACTTGCTATATTTTTGTACTAATTAGCTGCTTTTATGTGCGTCATATCAAACATCGAATAACTCGTGTGCGGCATGGACTAACAAACTCAGTGCGCAGCACAAACATAGATCATGGCTCTCCCGGGCCGCCAAAGTCTACATACTTCGCCATTCCTCTCCCTCGTGATCCTCCCGCTACTCGTCTTCCTCCTCAGCTTCGCAGGACCAGCTTCCGCAGCTGGATCCGCCGTCCTCGGTCTCGATGTCGGCACAGAATACTTTAAAGCGACACTAGTCAAACCCGGTATTCCTCTCGAAATTGTCCTCAGCAAAGACTCAAAGCGCAAGGAAGCTGCCGCTATCGCATTCAAGCCCACAAGAGACTCATCTGCAGCTTTTCCCGAACGATTCTACGGTGGAAATGCGCTGGCCCTGGCGGCTCGCTACCCGGATGACGTGTACATCAACCTGAAGACGCTTTTGGGAGTCCCCTTTAATGACGGAAATGATGACACAATTAAGAACTACTGGAGCCGGTATCCAGCCTTGAATCTCGAGAGTGCCCCCGATGGCCGTGGCTCTGCTGCTTTCCGAAGCAATCGACTTGGCGAGGTGGAGAGGAAGGATGCGTTTTTGGTTGAGGAGATTCTGGCCATGCAGTTGAAGCAGGTCAAGGAGAACGCTGATACCTTGGCTGGAAAGGGTTCCGATGTCCGCGACGTCGTCATTACATATCCCGCTTTCTACACCGCGGAGGAGAAGCGGAGTCTTGTGTTGGCGGCGGAGCTGGCGGGTCTGAATATCGAGGCGCTTGTCAGTGATGGTCTGGCTGTCGGTTTGAACTACGCCACTTCCCGACAATTTCCCAGTGTTACAGATGGTGAGAAGCCTGAGTATCACGTCGTATTCGATATGGGCGCTGGCTCAACTACCGTCAGTGTTTTGCGCTTCCAGAGTCGTCAGGTCAAGGACATTGGCCGTTTCAACAAGACTGTTCAGGAAATCCACGTTCTTGGCGCTGGCTGGGATAGGACCCTTGGAGGTGACTCGCTCAACGATCTCATCGTTGACGATATGGTCGCCAAATTGGTTGAGGACAAGAAGCTGAAGGACAAAGTCACTCCGGAGCAGGTCAAGGCGCACGGAAAGACAATGGCGCGTCTGTGGAAGGATGCGGAGAAAATCCGACAGGTTCTGAGCGCCAATACTGAAACCTCAGCCAGCTTTGAGGGAATTTACGACGAAGAATTGAACTTCAAGTACAAAATTACACGCGCTGCTTTCGAGAAAATGGCCGCTGAACATGTGGCTCGCGTTGGTGTTCCTTTGGAGCAAGCTCTGGAGGCTGCCAAGCTGAAGCTTGATGACATTGACTCTGTGGTCTTGCACGGTGGAGCTATCCGAACTCCCTTTGTTCAGAAGCAATTGGAGAAGGTTGTCGGCTCGGCTAAGAAGCTTCGGACCAACGTCAATGCCGATGAGGCCGCTGTCTTTGGGGCTGCTTTCAAGGGTGCTGCTCTTAGCCCCAGCTTCCGTGTCAAGGATATCCGTGCCCATGATGCGGCTACCTACCCTGTTGTCCTGAAGTGGAACACTGATAGCAAAGAGCGAAACCAGAAGCTTTTCACCTCTACTTCCCAAATTGGTCCGGAGAAGCAGGTTACTGTCAGGAACCTTGAGGACTTCGAGCTCAGCTTCCACCAGCTGATTGACGAGAATGAGCTACCCGTATTGAGTGTGCAGACCCAGAATCTGACCGCGTCAGTCGCCAAGCTGAAGGACACCTTTGGTTGCTCGGCTGCGAACATTACGACCAAATTTGCGATCCGTCTCAGCCCTGTTGACGGCCTTCCCGAAGTGACCGGTGGCAATGTGAGCTGTGAGGTGGAGGCCGAAAAGAAGGGCATCGTGGAAGACGTTAAGGGCTTCTTCGGTCTTGGCTCTAAAAAGGATGAACAACAGGTGCTCGGTGAGGATGGCGAACCCGCTGAATCCGTTACCCTGGAGGCTGAAGCAGAGGCTTCCACAACCGCCTCCGCCAGCGACTCTTCTGCCACCACCACTAAGGAAAGCAGCAAGGGCACCAAGCTGGAGATCATTCCTATCGCTCTGAAGTCCACACCTCTTGGAACCAAGGCCCCCTCAGCCTCTGAGCTTGCCCGCATTCATGCTCGCCTGACCGCGTTCGACGCCTCTGACCGCGAACGTATTCTGCGTGAGGAGGCTTTGAACGAGCTTGAGTCTTTCATCTACCGCAGCCGTGACCTCATTGAGGGCGATGACTTCGTGAACGCCATCAAGGCCGACCAGTTGACCACCCTCCGGGAGAAGGTCTCTCAGGCTAGCGACTGGTTGTATGAAGACAGTGACAACGCACACACCGCAGACTTCAAGGCGAAGCTCAAGGATCTGAAGTCCATTGTCGACCCTGCTCTGAAGCGCATCCAGGAGGCTTCCTCCCGCCCCGCGCGTGTCGAGCTTCTTCAGGAGATGCTGAAGAATGCCGAGTCCATGAAGTCGCTGATTGAGAGCCAAATTGCTATCGACGATGCAGCCTACTCATCCTCTCTCTCGGCTTCCAGCACCGCAACCGTCGAAGAGTCCGAGACTGACTCCGCTAGCACCCCTACCGCTGCCCCCACCGATGATCTGGACGACCTCGACGACGATGCGTACTCTACTTCTACCAAGTCCTCTACCAAGTCCTCTGCCGCCGCAAAGCCCACTGGTCCCAAGTACACCCTTTTCACCCCATCAGACCTCACCACCTTAACCCAGGCTTACGACACCACCAAGCCTTGGCTCGAGGCTCAACTTGAGCTGCAAGAGAAGCTCACCGAGTCCGACGACCCGGCATTGACAGTCGTGGAGATTGACTCCCGCCTTCGCGAGTTTGAGCGTATTCTCAACCGCATGTACGAGCGTATGACAGCAGCCGCTGGAAAGGGCCAAAAGACCGGTGGTGACAAGGCCAAGAAGGAGAAATCTGAGAAGAAGGCCAAGAGCAAGGCTGGTAAGGGCAAGGAGAAGGAGACGGAGAAGACAAAGGAGGATGATCGGAAGGATGAGCTCTGATCTGTCCGGCTTTGCCACTATATCGCATTATGGTTCTTTTTCGTCTTCGTTCAAGTACAGCGCATGATATAACTTCCATATCCTCATGTACCATGCATTCATGTCGTGTTCCTAAATAATAGAGAAGAGAGATTCAATGGAGTTCTGTTTACAACGCATAGTAACTGGGTTACATTTAGCTCTCAATGACAGCCTCTGCATCTTTGTGATGTGATTCAATTTCTATGTTTTAACCCAAGGAAATAACAGATGGTCGCACCAGCATTATCAAACTAAATCATAAAGATACGAACGGTGAAGTTGGTGATTATGGATGAACCTCGCGCACCTCCCATCCTGGACGCCAATATTTCGTCACAAACTTGAGAAAGAACACAATGACTTGAAGCGTGACAGTCATTGCTCGAAGGAGGAGGTATCCCCTCCAGGAATCGAATTGGATCTTTCGTTGCAGGAAATGCATGATGTCGTGTAAGGATCTATATCGAGTCGATGTTCAGTTTCACCTTGATCGCTAATACTGCGAGATTAATCGCTGGACTCACTAAAAGAGGATGAAAGCCATCTGCCTAGGCAGGGACTGCAAAGTAAAAGTTGATATCGTATCTGTGAGGGAGAGAGAATGACCCGCCTTACAGCCTCCTCTGGGTTCTGTAAGATTTACGCCATGTAGACCGAGTTTAGGAGTGACATACTTCGCTTGCTTCGCTATGATCCGAACGAAATGGTTTGCATGTAGATTGCAATCCATTTCAGGGATTTGAGGTGAGTTATGGACAAAAGGAGGGGGATTCACATAAAAGAAGCAAAAATGGCAAATCTGCCTTCATCCGTTATCCCACCTGCATCTATTTCGCATTGCTTTTTTGTGACGAGCTGTGTGGCTTTCTACATGGCGTAAATGGCTTTTCTAGCCGATTGGAGGGTAACACAGCTACGCACTCTTGTCTGACTATGTGATCACTCGAAGCTCGAAGGCTGTTGGAATGATTAATCATCGGATCTTTCATCAGACCTTTGCCTGATGTCGAGGGATCTAGTCCGCATCGGAGACGGAAGAAATCTCGGAGGTACAGAACCCGAATCAGCACGATCTATCTTCCCTTGAAACTCTCAGCCCCACATGGAGCTCAAGAGTTTCAACTCTTTTCGCTGGAATTACCAGATCGGGCTATTTTCCGCTGAGATCGGCGCTGCTACGGATCACGACAGAGACAGAACCATCTTGAATTCACATAGAGTATGAGGGAATCATAGTTCGCTACACATTATTTCAGGTCATATACATGCAGCTTGTTATACATTCAACGAAGGCTTAATTGCTCTAATACGATTTATCGTCGCGGGGTACATCTAACGAAATGTAACCTTGAGATGAAGCTCCGGCGGGAGGTCGATCTCCACCAGTCAAAACATGCATGTGTACCTACTTCTGCAGGTTTTCACGATATTAAATTCTCCTAGGCCCTACATTGTGGAGCTGCAGCTTTGTTTCAACGGCAATCATACGCTGGTGGATCTTGGAGATCGTCGTTTTGCAGACACTAAAGCGCTCGACTAATTCCCTATACGCTATGTCTTGCATACTGGTAGGATCAACAGAGCTTTCATATTTCCGTTGAAGATCTTTCTGTGTAGAGACAGGCTCTACGTTAGCACAGGGAATGAGGGCTATAAAGTCAGCCAGATTCCTCTCTGCCATCCTTCTCACAAGACAGCAAACCTTCTACCCAAAAAAAGGACACTAAAAGTGACTCCAGAAGTATGAGTCCTTCATTTCTCTTCCTCACACTTTTCCCAAGCCTAGCCCTTGCCCTGCCAGGGACAACCCTCGGCAAACGCTCCAGTACACTCATTCCAACCACCTGCTTCGATTCCAACGCAACCCTAAACGAGTACTTCAACTATAACTACCCATGGGGCGACACCCACAATGGCGCCGCCATAATGAGTAGCGCGAACGCCATAATCTCCACACCCGGCACTTTAACTCTAAACGCAACCTACACCGGCGCCTCAGACTACGCCTACGACTCCGGCACCGTCTGGGCCAAGCAAGCATTCACCGTGGAGGAATCCGGCGGCCTAGATTTTTCCGCCGATTTTCTCGCTCCCGTCGTCACGGGTACTTGGCCTGCGTTTTGGCTCGATGGGGAGAATTCCTGGCCTCCAGAGGTCGATATTGCTGAGTGGAAGGGTACGGGCGATATCAGTTTCAACACCTTTAATACTTCCAGTGTGGTTACGGCTCTTGATGTGGATTATCCTGATCCGACGGAGTTCCATACCGTTAAGGCTGAGTTCAGGGATGAGAATGGGAGTGATGTTAGTATTAAGTTCTATCTTGATGGGACTTTGATCACTACGCAGTATGCTAGTGGGCTTACGGGGCAGCCGTTGTATTTGATTATTGATTTGCAGATGGAGGGGAGTAGTGGGAGTCCAGGTCCTACTGGAAGTAAGTTTGACTTATTGATTGCACGCATGTTCGAAGCTAATCTGTGATAGCGACGCTTTACGAGATTAAGAATTTGGAGGTGGTTAGTCAGAATCCGTGATTGGGGATTTGGCGTGAGCCATCGGGATCTTAACTTAGTGTACCTTACTTTGAATGAACAGCAGAACTATACGTCATTTCTTGCAATGAACAGGAAGCGCCAAAGCTGTGCAGATTGTGCCATGGCTTAGTTGCCTCGGTCATGATCCGCCCGAAACCCCCCGTATCGCCTC
Source organism: Penicillium longicatenatum (assembly GCF_028827895.1). Lineage (NCBI taxonomy): Eukaryota > Fungi > Ascomycota > Eurotiomycetes > Eurotiales > Aspergillaceae > Penicillium > Penicillium longicatenatum. The sequence continues at coordinate 419,812 of NW_026643120.1, read as the reverse complement.
GATAGGGGTTCTGGGGACAGCGGAGTTTATAAGACACGGTATCTGATTTGACCCCAAGGTTTCCCATCCGGGGTAAGTAGGCTCCAGACAAATTCAATTACTTAAAAACCTTGTTCGCTGCCACCAACCACGCGAAAGATAGGGGAAATCACGGCGAATCTTCTATCTTCTACTTAGCTTACCCGGTGCTTATCAGTCAGCCAAGAGAAAGCCAAGACATTGCCTTATCTTGCGGGGTTGGACAACCTGTTATCTGGACCAAGTACGACTGTAGTAGATCAAGATAAGCTATTGACTATAACTAAGAAGTTAATACCTCGTTCGGCCATGTAGTAAGGACTTGTTTATTTGTCGCAGTCATGTCTGTGTCTGAGGTCTCTCCCAGCCCTAAACATGGTGAACATACCACTATCACAAGTATCGATATCGACTCCAAGGCCGAGAAGGCCTTGGTCTGGAAGTTTGATCTTCACTTGCTCCCCGTCTTGGCTATGATGTACCTTTTCAACAGTCTCGATAAGTCGAATTTGGGTAATGCGAAGACGGCTCACCTTGAAGAAGACTTGCATCTTGTCGGCAACCAATACAGCACTATTCTCAGTATTTTCTACGTTCCCTATGTTCTCACTGCCCCATTCCTTGGTTTACTCGGCAAGAAGTACGGTCCCAATAGAGTGTTGCCATGTATGATGTGCACATTTGGTCTATGCACTGTTCTCATGGTCGCTGTGAAAAACTTCAGTGGTCTGCTTGCTATTCGATGGTTCTTGGGTATGGCCGAGAGTGCTTTCTTCCCCTTGGTCATCTACTACCAGACAACGTACGTTCTTCCATGCTGTTATCATCAGATTTGAAACTTAACAACAAGCTCCAGTTTCTACCGTCGTGGTGAATTGGCCCGTCGTCTGGCGATTTTCTACGCCGCACAGAACATCGGCTCCGCCTTCTCGGGTTTACTCGCCTTCGGCGTCTTCCAAATCCACTCAGGACCCCTCGCTTCGTGGCGATATCTCTTTCTAATCGAAGGCGGTGCAACCTTGATCTGCGCCATTTTTGCACTATGGTATCTCCCCCGCTCAGCAGCTGAAGCGAGCTTCCTCACCCCAGAGGAGAAAGAGCTCGCCTACCTCCGATTGCAAATTGACAGTTCGGCGGTCGTCAACGAAAAGCTGAACATCCGAGATGCATTCCGGATTTTCAAGCACTGGACTAGCTGGGCCATCCTTGTCATTGAAATGTGTCTTGGTGTGCCCCTGCAGGGCGTCTCGCTTTTTTTGCCTGTTATCATCGAGCGTCTGGGATACAGTACTGTCAAGACGAACTTGTATACTGTTGCACCTAATGTCTCCGGTGCAGCTGTGCTGCTGATCCTGGCCTTCTGCAGCGATTGGACGAGATGGCGATTCCCATTCATCGCACTTGGTTTCTTTTTCACTTTTCTGGGTATGGTGATTTTTGCCGCCATTGATGTTCAGCATGATATCAATGTTGCTTATTTTGCTTCCTTTCTTATGTGCTGGGGGACATCTGCGCCGTCTGTTTTACTTGATGTTTGGTATAACAATAATATTGCCAATGAGGGACAGCGTGTCGTTTTGACCAGCATTGCTGTCCCAGTGGCTAATGTGATGGGCGTCGTTGCCTCCAACATCTTTCGCAGTCAGGATGCACCGAAGTACATCCCAGCTTTGGTCACTACGGCTGCGTTCGGCGGGGTTGGAATTGTTTTGACGATTTGTCTGGGACTGTGGATGATGTGGGATAATAGGCGGAGGGATCTGGCCCAGGGCGTACATGTGCAGGCTAAGGATATCCCGACGGAGAACCTTCGGGATGGACCGGCTGGGGAATGTTTCCGGTGGTTTTATTAATAGAATACATGACGTATAATGACCCTTTATGATAGATTTGAACTTTAGCATTCACTTTTCAGCTTTGAACATCCTGTTTTGGTTCGGTTATTCATAGACTTGGCCATGTGTGTTTGAGCATCTGCGAACAGCCAGCTGCATCAATAGGATGATTTACTAGTCTGTTTTTTCTATGCCAATGTATAATACAATGTTACTATCTGAGTGACGTGGTTCAAGGTGACAAGTTACAGTTCCACTGGGCGCTGCGTGGTAGATTCAGATATACTACAGACAATGATACAGAAAGTATGGTACAAACAGGGTATAGGTACAACATAAAAAAAACTCCGTCAACCAGCAACAGCAGAGGAACGCCAACCAGTGGCCGTAAGAAGATAATTCAGACATGAGAACTGGCCGGGAAGATCAAACGCAGTCCATCTGACTGTCGGTATCAACCTCCTCACGTCGACGAAGGAAGGTAGCCTCTTCAAAGTCATCCAAGTCCATGCCCGGGGTTTCATTCAGCTGGCTTTTGCGTTGGATCGCAAGAAAGCGGCGTCGCTGCTGTCCCAGGCTTGGAGAGAGAATGGTTCGTCCGAGAGGGACATCCCGCCACAGCTGGTTATCTTCCATATCGGAATCGTCGTCTGCAAAGATATCATTTCCCCCACCCAGGCGTCTCTTCTGACCATTCAACATGATCGGGGCAGAGTCAGTCGATGCCATCGATTCCTGGCTGCTAGGCGGGAGGGAGTAGTCATCTCCGTCATCGGTGACAGCGGATCGGCCCATTCCAGAGAAAGGAGCTAGCTCCGAGTACCCGTTGGTGGTGTATGTTTGAGCGACCGGTGTGCTCATCGCGGGCACGGCTTTCTCTTTCTCCAGCGAGATCTGGGTCTTGTATCCATCGGCCACGGACTTGCGGACCCGCATTCCGACCGAGAGAAGGGACGATTGGACCTTGGCTGGCACCACTGGAGTGGCTGAGAAGGTGGCGGTCGAGTAGTGGTTGTGCGATACAGTAGCGTTGGAGGCGGTTGACTCGGTGGGGAAGTATGTGGTGATTGAGGGCTGGAAGCGCCGACGCTTGGACAGAGTACTGTTGGAAGGTTGCATCGTGCCCAGGTAAAATGCGGATAGGCGGATGGAGTGGAGAGGCGGGGGTATCAAATGGTTGTAAGGTGAGGGGGAGATTGAAGAGGGGAGAAGATAAGAAATGCAGAATGACAAAATGATGCGGCTGGTAGTCTGGGAAACGCGACGCGGGTCCGTGACACGCGCTTGACACGCTTTCGACACGCTTTTTCAATTATGCCTCTTTAGGACGATGCTAGGGCTTAGGGCTGTATACAGATCATGTGATCCGGGGCACCAGATGAGGTCTACAAGCACAGGTCCATGGACTGAAAAATGGGTTATGGTTCTGAAATGAGAAAATCATAATAATCACTTGAATTAATAGGTCTTGAATATCCTGAGTAGTGCTTCATTTGAATACTTAATCCGTCGGGTAAAATCTTTGGTTCTAAAATTCTCATCTATATATTTAGTCAGGGTGACAGGCGGGAAGTATATACTTCGACCATCGATGCTCTTGACTTAAGGTCAGAATTTCCTTCGAAAATCGAATTACCTACTTAGGCAGTAAGACACCTGGTGAGATATATTGAATAGGTACCTTCATTTTTTGCCCTGTCATATTATAGGAGCTATGTTCTGGAACCAAATTTTACATGATCAATTGATGCTATACTACCTAGTGGTATTGACGCGCCTATCAAGCTTTTGTCCCAAAATAACCTTGGAAAACAGGAAAACAATTTAACTCCGCGTCCCATCGATGATGAACATTCAAAGTCTAGCAAGTAATATGTACCAAGAATAGACCGTCTAATTACCGATATTTCCTCTCTTTCCACCACGCTTCTTGCGGTCATGGTGAGCTTTCAACACAGCTCGAGTCTCAACCAGACTGCGCTTGTTCTTGCTTCTCGCCTTTCCGAGCGTCATAAGGAAGTTCTTTTTGCGAGCCTTCTCCTTGTTGGTGGTACTCTTTCCTTGGTCCTCCTTGCGCTCTCTCCGCTTGGCTTCCTTGCTCTTGTGGTCAGCCCGATCGGTCTTGCCCTCTCTGGCATGAGCAATCTTCTCCTCGCGAGTGAGTTTGGCAGCGGACAAGGCCGCGAGACCTTCTATCTCCTCGGCAGTCAGAGGATCGTCAGTGTGGCGGGACTGAGGAAGCTGTCCGGGACGGCGCTTGTTGCCGGAAACAGCGGCCTCCATTGACGCCTCAGCGCGAAGCTCGGCAAGCTTGGCCAGATCGGCCGGAGTGAGGATGCGAGTGGTTGCAAGTTTGGAGAAGGCTGACTGGCGAGGGGCATCATCTTCCTTTGTCTCTTCGACCTTCTCCTCGGCCTTCTCAGCATCCTGCTTGGCCTTCTTGGAGGGCCGGTCCTTGCCCTCGTCTTCCGAATCACTAATATCGATCTCACCGTCACTCTCGACATTGATCCACTCGCCATCAACACTGCTATCATCGTCGTCCTCGACATTCCAGGCATCCCAGTTATCTTCTTCATCCTCTTCCTCATCATCTTCAGCATCGGATGCAAGACCCTTCTCAAGTCGCTTCTTGCGGCGCTCCTCTTCCTTCCATTTCTCAAGAAGCTCAAGACCCTCGATCTCTCCGGCCTCTTCTTGACCGAAACGTCTCTGTTCTCTGTCGCCTGAACGAAGACCCATTGCAGCCTCCTTACCACGGTCGCGCTTCTTGAGCATCTGCGCACCGACATCACGGTAGAGACTCAACAAACCCTTCGAGGCCATCATAACACCCTTATCCTTACTCTTCTTGTACATGACAAGATCCTGGAGCAGGGTCTCGTTCATCGCCAGAGGCTGTCGGACACAGATCTCACGAATAGCGTTGAGACCAGCTGTAGCAACCTCTCCAGCTGAAGCCTCAGAAACGAATTCGTTGGCGATCTTCTGAATAAGAGGCTCAAGTACATCGGGGGGCACAAGATCGTGAGATGCCTGGGCCAACGATGCCAAGAACGAAGTGACTGAGGGCTGACGGGGGGTAAGGAACTTCTGGAAGTAGGAGTAGAGCGACATGATGTGCAACTTGTGCAGACCAACCAGTCGTGATACTAACTGCAGAACACAAAGCTTTTGCTCCAGCTTGAGCTTAGACCGGCCGTTTTGCAAATGCTTGGCGAACAAGTTCTCAGCAAAGCCCTGAGGATCATGCAGCAGGTGAAGCGCCGAAAAGTTGAGTGCGTGGGGCTGGGTCTTCTTCTTCTCCTTCTTCTTGTGAGCGGCCATGGCTTTCTGGGCGGCACGGGCCTTCTTTTTAGTCTTCTTGTTGATGCCAAGCCGATGCTTGATACCAGCAACATCGACTTCCTCGTCACTGCTTTCATCCTCCATCTCCTCACGTTCTTTGTCTCCACCGAGGAAGAAGCGCACACCACCAATGATGACCTTCTCGTTCTCTGACAAACTAGCTTCCTTCATGATCTCAACAGTCTTGGAGTCAGTCCAGATTTGGCGTTTCCATAGCTCTCGGGTCAATTTGATCGCCCAGAGAGCCTTGGAGGATGTGCGGTCTGATGTGACCAAGTTAAAGAGGACAGTCTGCATGGTACGGTTCAACTTGTGATTGGTAGTCTTCGAGTTGGAAGTGCGCAGCTCAGATAGGATCTTCTGGAACAACAGGGCGCGCAGAGTCTTGCTAGGCGTGGAAATGAGAATCGGGAACAAGGTGTGGAGCAGACTGTAATATGAATCATTAGTTTTCAGAACCACAGCATTCAACGGGTTTCGTAGAGTTCACATACGTTGCCGAGTCCAAACAATCCTTCTTTCGCAGAAGAACAATACTTCCAACCAACTTTTCTCTCAGCTCGGGTTCCAGCACCAAGTGGTGCTGCATGAGCATATCAATCAGTTGCTGAGGAAAGTCCTTGAGAATCTCGGGATAACAATCGGCGACATGGGTAATGAAGTCAATGAGGTCTCGTAGTGAGATGATACCGGTATCAGTGGCCGACGTGGGCGCGGACATGAAAATTTCACGATGCGACTCATATTGGTAGTGCTGAGCACGGAAATCTTCGATATAGGACCTGAGCGATCGCGAAAGTTGTTAGACTTGCTCAATGACTAAAGAGAGCGCATGAGCAGAGCTGGGGCAACTTACTTGGGATCGCGGCGAATTTTGTGCTGTAGATTGGGCCTGGCAGTTATGTCAATATACCGACTTCAAGGACTGATTTGAAGTTGTCCTCGGGCGCATTGCCCGATCATAGGGGAAAAGAGTACATACAAGTCAGCCTCAACCTTTTCCAAGGCTCCCAACTTTCTTTTCACCATCTTGTTGGTTGTCTGTAAAGACAGAGTAAGTGCTGGTGGGAGAGGTTGGGGTGATGCAGGTACACCGCTTTGAAACTTTTTTTTTTCTTCTGCCGTATCGATAAGCGCCCCGGGACCACTTGACCCTCGGAATCCAGCCAACTTCGATTATCGTACGAGTTGATAGAAGCTATTAGATTAAAATTCGATTTCTCGATTTACTCCAATCGACTCTATACTCAAGGATATGTTAGAGAGGACTAGTATGGAAATAAACATTTTTGTCGTATTGAAAAGTGGCCATTATACGACCCGAGGTCTTCATCATCGTATCCCAACTACGTTGGAAAAAAGCCATCCCATTGCGATCCTTATTTTTTTGACTCTGCTTTCTTCTGACTGTCTCAATCTAATGTACAGCCGCGCAGATGCATGCAAAACGACTGAATCCCGCTGAAAACCCCCCGTCCACTCCAGATTCCTTGACACAGAACCAAACGGAGAACAACATCCAGAAAACCCTTTACCGGTTGGACTTGGCAACACGCTCGAGCTCGTCCTTCTTCTTAATGGCGTAAGAGTTGGAGGAACCCTTGGCGGCGTTGATCAGCTCCTCAGCGAGGCACTCGGAGATGGACTTGATGTTACTATAGGGGTTATTAGTATATCTCCAAATAATCCTCGGGGATGGATGTTCAAGATTTCATATCATCCAAATCGATTGATTGTTACGCACCGGAAAGAAGCCTCACGGGCACCAATGGTGAGCAGGGCAACGGCCTGGTTGACACGGCGCAGGGGAGAAACATCGACAGCCTGGCGACGGACGGTACCCTGGGAACCGATACGGGTGGAGTCCTCACGGGCACCGCTGTTGACAACGGCGTCACACAGAACCTGGAGGGGGTTCTGGTCGGTCATGACAGCAACCTGAAAGAAACCATATTAGAGGTTGAAAATGGGGTTCTGTGGTGGCTTGGACGTACGATCTCGAAGGCGTGGGCGACAATGCGGACAGCCATAACCTTCTTACCGCTGTTGCGGCCGTTCATCATGAGCGAGTTGGTGAGACGCTCAACAATGGGGCACTGAGCCTTGCGGAAACGCTTGGCGGCATAGCGACCGGCAGTGTGGGAGGTGTAGACCGGGGCGCGGATCTGGATGTAGTCGCTGTATATGGGCAAACGAGTCAGTTTTTGTTTTTTTTTCTTCATTCGATGTGTTGTGTGCTGGATGCTGTGTATGCTGGACGGTCGTGAAAATTCGTTGTTCGATTTGTTGGCGCAAAAAAAAGTGTCCCACAACCCAATTCTCCTTATTCGCGTTCGATTGAAATGATAGGATGTATCGAAAAAGGGTGCACTCACGTCAGAGAGATATCACGGACCTCAACACTGCAATGGATGTTAGTGACATTCAATATTGAATTCCGGTCACGGGTTTGACGCACTCGTAGCTCCATTTTCCGAAGAGCTTGATCTCGCCCTCAAGGGCAGCGATCTCCTTGGGCAGGGAGGGGTAGGCAGCGACCTCAACTTCCCCGTTGTCGGACATTTTGGCAGGGTTTCGTGGGAGGTTGTCGTTGGGTGGATGAATCGTCAAGTCGAGGCGTCTGTGACCAAGGGAAATTGGGTGCGCTCGCTTAGCCCTGTTGTGGGGGTCACATGAGATTAGGGCAGAATGCGACCGCCAATCAAAGCCTAATGGTCATGTGATCCCGACCATCCGCTCTCAGGCAGCAATTCTAGAATCAGGCATGAACATTGATTTGTATACAACGGGTTCTCACGGCGATTTTTTATGGTTCAATAATTGTGTCCAAGCCTTTTACCCTCGCTTATTGCATAATGAGTTCAGAAATATCTTTTTCTTCCTTTATTTTGCTTCAAGCTTGAATATACCTATCTACAATGTTACTTTAAGGCACATAGTACATAATTTCCATCGACATTGATTGACTGATACCCTTGTCTACTGTATAGATACTTGAGGTAGTGGGAAGGGCAGCCCCAAGGCCGTGCTAATTGATGGAAGATTCCAAGACCGGGAACAGTCAATGTTACTCATTGTTCTTCAGCCTGGCAAATGTCATAAAAATAACTTCAGGTTTGACCAGAGACAGGTCTCAGTTTGCATGAACAAGCTCGGTTCGCCTGACCGCCTTTGCGTGGGTGACGTTGGTGACGCGGAAGCCGACACTTTCAAGGGACAAATCGAGAACAACGATCGTCAAACAACGCCGGATAATCTGAAGCAACAGGGGCGGTGGATTGCCCCTCTTTTGGTTCCTCCTAATTGTGCGAAAGCCGCTCATCTGCGATGAGGCGTTCCTGAGCTAGGTGCTCCTGTCATCCCTCCCCCGCGCTTTTGATCCACACTTCTTTAATTTGAGGCCTTCCCCGTGTCCACAATGGCCGAAGAGAACCCGGACCTCCAGTTCGCTTTGCGAAACTTGGACAGGGAATACGAAGTAGGTATTTTCCCCATCAATACAATGGCCCTGATCCTTGCGCTTACACAAGGCGTGCGACTAAACAGGAAGGCGACATCACTGAGAAAGGGTAAGCCGTGTGTTCCTTGACTACAACCATCAACCAATCAGTCACGAGATTTGGGAGAATGGCAAGCCAGAAGATGCTTGTGGCTGAACGGTGGTTAGATGATACACAAGAACTGTACAAGCTAATCGTGAATCAAGGTACCAAAAACGTCGCACCCTCCTTCTTTCGCAGTTCCTGGGGCCAAACAAGCCACTCGAGATCAATGCCCACGGTGGCCATGAGGATTCCTTGGATGGAGGTCATATGGGTCCTCCAGCGATTCTGAGTGTTCGACCACCGACAGCCGAATCTTCCCAGCACGGCCTTTCATCTCCAACCTATGCCGGTGGGTACGAGGGGACGCAAGGCGGATCATTCGGGTACAACCATGGTGTCAGTATGGATATGCAAAATCCGTCACCAGCGACATCTGGACAGTACGATAAGGACAGCTTGGGAATGTTACAGACACACGATCGGGTTCCTTCTGCTTCGTCGCACGATTCACTGTTCCTCCCCAAAACTATGCCCCCAGCCCAACAAGGCCCCGATGGCTCGAGAACAGCCACTTTAATGAGCCAGAGCTATGCATTCAACCCTGATGCTCAACATGAGTATATTGACGAGGGCGTGGACATGTATGGTCCAGGGTCTGGTGGTGTCACGCGACAGTCAACGATGCTTGACTCCCAGCAGGGATTCTTCTCTGACTTTGCAGGCCAACAACATGATGACTACCGTGAGAGCTACGGAGGTGGATTTCATCGTTACTCACAGTCAGGAGAAGCTTTCTCGCCCACAGCAAACATGCCACCGCCATTCATTCCACCCTCAGAGCTGGCACACGGACCTGCCATTGAACATCTCATGCCGCTTGAACCTCGCGATATTCCATTTGCCGTATATGATCCACATGACAAAAATATACCCATGTCAAATTTCGAAAATCTTCCTGCTGTACTCCGCCACCGGGCTCGAGCACACCCCAAGCAGCCGGCTTACTGGGTATTGGATCTGAAGGGAAAGGAAATCGCGTCCATAACTTACGACAAATTGGCCAGCCGAGCAGAGAAGGTCGCTCAAGTGATCCGTGACAAGAGCAACTTGTATCGTGGGGATCGCGTGGCCTTGATCTACCGCGAAGCCGAAATTATAGAGTTCGCTGTTGCTCTCATGGGTTGCTTCATCGCAGGAGTAGTTGCGGTTCCCATCAACAGCCTTGATGACTATCAGTCCCTAAACTTGGTACTCACCTCGACTCAAGCCCATTTGGCCTTGACTACCGAAAACAATCTGAAAGGCTTCCAGCGCGATATCACCGCGCAGAAGTTGAACTGGCCTCGTGGGGTGGAGTGGTGGAAGACAAACGAATTCGGAAGCTTTCACCCTAAAAAAAAGGACGACACACCTCCCCTTGTTGTCCCCGATCTGGCATATATCGAGTTTGCCCGGGCACCTACTGGCGATATGCGTGGTGTCGTGATGAGCCACCGAACCATCATGCACCAGATGGCCTGCCTCAGTGCTATCGTTTCCACAGTACCCACCGATGCCAGCGCCAGACAGTTTGCGACCAAGGGAGAGACAATCACTAGTTACCTTGACCCGAGGCAGGGCATCGGAATGATTCTGGGAGTTCTCTTGACCGTATATGGCGGCCATACAACTGTCTGGCACGAAGACCGGGCTGTCGAGACACCCGGCTTATATGCCCACATAATCACCAAATACCGATCGACAGTAATGGCTGCCGACTACTCTGGCTTGAAGATCGCCGCCTACAATTACCAACAGGATCCCATGTCCACCAGGCATTACAAGAAGAACTCTGAACCTAATTTCAGCAGCGTTAAGCTTTGTTTGATCGATACTTTGACTCTTGACCCTGAGTTCCATGAAATCTTAGCTGATCGATGGCTGCGACCGATGAGAAACCCGCGAGCAAGAGAAATCGTTGCTCCCATGCTCTGTCTACCGGAACATGGTGGTATGGTCATTAGTGTGCGTGACTGGGTGGGTGGTGAAGAACGAATGGGATGTTCGTTGACTCACGAAATGGATCCCGCACAACGTGTTGGCTCCAAAGATGACGATGAGAAAGCCGAGAGGTCTGAAGCCAACTCTGGTTTTGGTAGCAGTCTTCTTGGTGGTGGATCTCGCGTATCTGCACCAAAACAGACCTCAAAGAACGAGTTGAGTGAGGTTCTACTTGACAAGGAAGCTTTAAAGAGCAATGAAGTTGTTGTACTCGCCATGGGCGAAGATGCTCGGAAGTATGCCAGGAGTATGCCCCACGCTGTCCGTGTTGGTGCTTTTGGTTTCCCACTTCCAGATGCGACACTCTGCGTTGTCGATCCCGAGACCAACCTATTGTGTGTACCGAACGTTATTGGAGAAATCTGGGTTGACTCACCATCTCTTTCTGGAGGTTTCTGGGCATTACCGAAGCATACAGAGGCTATTTTCCACGCTAGACCATACAAATTCGAAGACGCGAATCCCACTCCCATTCTAGTTGAGCCTGAGTTCCTGCGCACTGGCTTGCTGGGCTGTGTCATTGAAGGCAGGATCTTTGTGCTAGGTCTATATGAGGATCGACTTCGCCAGAAGGTGGAATGGGTTGAGCATGGTCAAGAGGTTGTCGAACACCGATACTTCTTTGTTCAGCACCTGGTCGTCAGCCTTTTGAAGAAAGTGCCGAAAATTCACGATTGCACCGCATTTGATGTGTTTGTCAATGATGAGCATCTACCAGTCATTGTCCTAGAATCCTACGCTGCCTCAACGGCGCCTACGACATCTGGTGGCCCTCCACGACAACTGGACTCTGTATTGCTCGATTCCTTGGCAGAGAGATGCATGGAAGTTCTCTATCATGAACATCATCTTCGAGTGTATTGTGTCCTGCTTACCGCTCCAAACAGTCTTCCCCGCGTAACTAAGAGCGGCCGACAAGAGATTGGCAACATGCTCTGCCGGAAAGAGTTCGAAGCCGGCATGTTGCAGGCCGTCCACGTCAAATTCGGCGTTGAACGGTCTGTTATGAATTTGCCTGTTGGCGTTGATCCTGAAGGTGGTATCTGGTCACCACTAGCGCTTACCTCGCGACAAGAGGTTCTTGCCTACCAAGAGAAGCAGTACTCAGGTGTGGACTATCGGGATGTTGTCATGGATGACCGAACTTCCACCCCTCTCAATAACTTCAAGACAATTGTTGATCTGCTCCAGTGGCGTGTCTCACGACAGGCTGAAGAGCTGGCTTACTGCTCGATCGACGGTCGCGGCAAGGAGGGCAAGGGTATCACTTGGAAGAAATTCGATCTGAAGGTGTCAGCGGTGGCTACATACCTCAAGAACAAGGTCAAAGTGCGACCAGGTGATCATCTGGTGTTGATGTACACTCATTCCGAAGAGTACATTTATGCTGTTCATGCTTGCTTCTGTATGGGCGTTGTGGTCATTCCGTTGGCTCCAATTGACCAAAACCGCCTGTCAGAGGATGCCCCAGCATTTTTACATGTCATTAATGACTTCAATGTCAAGGCTATCATCGTCAACACTGAGGTTGACCATGTCATGAGGCAGAAGCTTGTGTCACAGCATATCAAGCAGTCGGCTCAAGTTCTTCGAATAGGTGTTCCGGCAATCTACAATACGACGAAACCTTCAAAGCAATCGCACAGTTGCCGCGAGCTCGGATACACTGTTAAGGATGCTTGGCTCCAGGGCCAACAGCCTGCTTTGGTATGGACCTACTGGACTCCAGACCAACGGCGAGTTTCCGTTCAGATCGGTCACGATACGATCATGGGAATGTGTAAAGTGCAGAAGGAAACCTGTCAAATGACAAGCTCCAGGCCCGTACTTGGAAGTGTACGCAGCACGTTAGGTCTTGGATTCCTACACACTTGCTTGTTAGGTATCTACGTTGGTAAGCTTGGACTTAGAAATCCCCGCATTGAGAGGCCTTTGTTCTAACCATGCATCAAACAGGCGCCCCCACCTATCTAGTCTCACCTGTCGACTTTGCCCAAAATCCCATGACTCTCTTCGTGACGCTTTCGCGCTACAAGATAAAAGACACCTATGCAACCGCCCAGATGCTGGACTACGCTACTAGTGCTATGCCAGCCAAGGGATTCCAGCTGCAAGAACTCAAGAATCTCATGATCTCGGCAGAAGGTCGCCCCCGAGCCGATATCTGTATGTTTAACCCGCTCTAACAAGCCCTCCAAATTCCGGCTAACAGTTCAATGCAGACCAAAAAACGCGTTTGCACTTCGCCACTGCCAGTTTAGACCGCACCTCGATCAATGTCAGTTATTCGCATGTGCTCAATCCTATGATTGTCACTCGATCTTATATGTGCATTGAGCCAATTGAGCTGTGGCTGGATATTCGAAGCCTTCGCCGCGGTCTGGTCTATCCTGTCGATCCTGACGCTGATCCCACTGCACTGCTGGTCCAAGATTCTGGCATGGTGCCTGTCAACACACAGATCGCAATTGTGAACCCCGAGACATGCACCCTTTCCCACGTTGGCGAGTATGGTGAAATCTGGGTCCAATCCGATGCTTGCGCCACTGGTTTCTACAGGTCAAAGAATGAGTTTGATGCCGAGAGACTGAATGGTCGCGTCGCTGACGGAGACCCTGGCGTACCTTATGTTCGGACTGGTGACCTCGGTTTCCTTCATACTGTGACCCGACCCATCGGCCCTGGAGGCCAGGATGTCGAGATGCAAGTTCTCTTCGTCCTAGGAAGCATTGGTGAGACATTTGAGGTTAATGGCTTGAACCACTTCCCGATGGACATTGAGAATTCTGTCGAGGCATGCCACCGAAATATCGTGAATGGAGGATCTGCCATCTTCCAGGCGGGTGGCCTGATTGTGGTTGTGGTTGAAGTCACCCGAAAGGCTTTCTTGGCGTCACTTGTGCCTGTTATTGTCGATGTAATTCTGAATGAGCACCAAGTAGTGGCGGATATTGTTGCTTTCGTTTCTCACGGTGACTTCCCCCGTTCTCGACTCGGCGAGAAGCAACGCGGAAAGGTCTTGGCCTCGTGGGTGACCCGCAAACTGCGCACAATTGCCCAGTTCAGCATTCGCGATTTGGACGAGAACATCTTTGCAGAGTTGCCCCAGCACCGTGTTAGCCGAAGCTCTAAACCCGGAAGCACGATGGGCGCAAGTACCCGCCGAGGATCGACCATGAACCCCGAAACTGAGATCCCTGCTGTCCCACGATCTCCCGCGGGGGTTGTTCTCGAGGAGACGATTGCTCCTCAGGCGTCATTCCATGAGGGACATCCCCAGAAGATGCTACCCGAACTCGACACCCGCACTGACCGCACAGTTTCTGCCACTCCTGTTCCTGAACCGACCTCCGCTGTGCCCTATATACAAGAACCGCAATCCGCTACGATCATGTCTGCTGACGATGACCACCATTTCAATGGCCTTGACCACGATCAAAACGTTGGGGCTCAAGGAGAGTCCCGCGATTTTCGATTCAGTTTTGACATGGTCAGCACACCCATGGATCATCCAGGAGGCGAGCGTCCCTCCACAGGGCGTGACTCTCTACCTAGCCAGCAGCCTGGTCTGTACAATGGCGGTGGCAACGTTGCTGGGCCTATGCATGATGACATGTATCGGCCAGGTACCCAGGAGAGTGGCATCATCGATGATTGGCCTCAAGAAGCTCTGATTTACCAGAACTCTGTAGGCGGAGACGAGGAGCACGACTTTGTCCGCCGGCCCAGTGCTCAAAGTGCTGCGGTCAGGCACCGCTACGATGGCACGGGCTACGAGTAGTCCAGGTCTTGCCCAATTCCAGCCTGCAATACTCTGTATATGACACCTACATATTTCCCCCCCCCCCCTCCATACCTTCCCAAGTTGAGAACACTTAGAGTGTAAAGTCTCTTTAACTGGCATTAAGATGTGTTCGTTTTGACTGAGAGCTTGGTTGAGTCTTTGTTTCGTCCTTTTTTGAATAAGCTCTAAGCGTCTACCATGTGTTTTGGCATATTTTCACTTTTTCTACCCCATGAATACCTCTGCGTCTGTTTTTTATTTTATTTTCCATTCTTCATTTCCAATATCTCAATATTAAATTAGATAGCTCAAAAAACCCATCTGATACCTCTTGATTATACGCAGCACAAGTCTAACGGCAGTTCGACATATTCAAGGAGGCTGCTCTGTACCGATGTCGGTCCACATCGTTAGCTTGATTCGCCAGGGGTTTGGTGCGTATATGGGTGGGTCACCTGAAGCCCTGATTAGATAACATGTGTTTAGTGCTGAATCTTCTGTTTTTTCAAGCTCATAGTTTGCGGGCCTGCAACCTGACCTTGGAAACAGATTGCTTGCCCTAGGCTACATAAAATGTCCGAGTCAAGATAACTGCGAGCTACGAGTGGTCACTCGATGTGTATTTCTCAGCGATATCATCCAGGCCAGTGATTTTTGTCTACAAGACTCCTTGCAACACTGATCCATCGCTGAGTGCGTTTAAAGTTTTCTCCACTGCCAAAGACGTGATGCCGACCCACTCTTATATCATCGATTCTGGCATCATTGATGTGCGAAGCTCGCAATCCTCTCGTTTTTGACAAAGCCTTTAGTTTTCCGCGAAAGAGACTACGAGGACCCTTATGTGCCCTGCATAAATCCTCATGATCATCCTCAGACCCTCTTTGTCCTCGTGCTTCTCCGTTGACGATAGCGATCAGCGGGAGCTACCCCCATCACACTATACTCTGTCCAGCAATTTTCACTGTATGATCACTAATGATTGTCGGTGGTGCAAATTCTGCAGAAAAATGAGACAAGCGCTATGTGATTTTGACATTTTCTTATGACGAGGGGCTATGAAGTAAGAGGTAGCTATGGATCTGCCTATATAAACGAGCTTTTCAGCGAGGACTTGAGTGGTTCAAGCGCTCTGTCTAACTCAGTCCACAACATGAATATTTTCCAACTATTCCTGCTAGCTGGTCTAGCTATAGCGAAGCAGCCCAACATCCTCTTCATTTTGACTGATGATCAGGGCAAGCATGTAGGAGGGTTAGACCACATGCCCAAACTCCAGGTAAATATTCATGCAGCCAAGTACCCAACAGCACACTCACACTAGCCCAGGAACACCTCGTCGAAAAGGGCGTATCCTACCCAAAACACTACTGCTCCATTGCACTCTGCTGTCCCTCCCGCGCAAACCTCTGGACAGGCCGCATGCCTCACAACACAAACGTGACAGATGTCGGCCTTCCCTACGGTGGATACCCAAAGGTAGTAGAAGCAGGCTGGAATGACAACTACCTACCGCTATGGATGCAAGACGCCGGCTACAACACATACTACGTCGGCAAGCTCTGGAACGCCCACACAGAAGAAAATTATAACAAACCCTACGCTCGCGGCTTCAACGGCTCAGACTTCCTCCTAGACCCCTGGACCTACCGCTACTATTATGCACGAATGACTCGCAACGGAAACCCGCCTGTCAACTACAACGGCAACTATTCAACAGACGTTATCGCCGAAAAAGCCTCTGGTTTCTTGGCTGAAGCGATCGCGCAGGATAGACCGTGGATGCTGACTGTTGCACCGAACGCACCGCATGCGAATGGCTCCGCGGATAACGGAGCAACCTGGTTTGGAGAGCCAGAGTTTGCGCCCCGACATGCCGATTTATTTAAGGATGTCAAGGCACCGAGGGACTCGAGCTTTAATAAGTTGATTCAGGGTGCTGTTAGCTGGACGGGGAATGTGCCTGAGCTCAATCAGACGGAGGTCGATTATATTGATGTTTTTCAGCGGTGTCGGTTGCGTGCATTGCAAGCTGTTGATGACATGGTTGGGGACTTGATCGAGCAGTTGGATAAAGCTGGTGAGCTGGATAATACTTATGTCTTCTATTCCACGGACAACGGGTATCACCTTGGTCAACATCGGTTGCAACCGGGCAAGAACTGTGGTTTTGGTGAGCTTTTTTTCCGTGACTATCCCTGGTTTGGATGAAACAAATCAACTGACTGCGTTCAAGAAACCGATATCAATGTCCCTCTCATTGTTCGAGGTCCTGGGATCCCTCAGAACCAGACTTTGAATGCCATTACCAGCCATACGGATCTTGCTCCGACTTTCCTATCTATTGCCAACTCTACCAGAGAGGGCTTGGATGGGAAGGCGATCCCGACCACTGTTGCAGCCAGCAATGCTGATAACAAGGCCGAGCACGTCGCCATTGAGTACTGGGGCCTGGTAAGATCCCTTCTAGAATACTTTTCAAAATAGCCAGACTAATACTGAGACGATGCAGGCCGTCCCTGAGGGAATTTATGGCTACGCCAGCAACAAGCTCAATGAAGTTGGCAACAGCTACAAAAATAACACATACAAGGGAATCCGTCTCGTGTCAGACAACTACAGTCTTTATTATGCAGTCTGGTGCACAAACGAGAAAGAACTCTACAATCTCAAGGTAGACCTGCTCCCCGAGTCCTTTCTATGAAGCAATAATTAAAGTAAGCTCGTCACAGGATGATCCCGACCAAACCATCAATTTGGCAGCAAACCCCTCCCAGCATGAAAACTTCAAAATCGCCAACCGAGACCTCACACAGATCATGAGTCGTCTCGATGCGTTGATGATGGTGCTTAAGTCCTGCCACGGAGACGAATGCAGATACCCGTGGCGACAGCTCCATCCTGAAGGTCAGGTTGGTAGTCTGGCTCAAGCCCTGGTATCTGGTTTTGATACATTCTATGAGAATCAGCCCAAGGTTACGTTCTCAGCTTGTGAGCTGGGGTACATTGTAGCGTCGGAGGGTGCGCAAAAGTTTGATGTTTATGGGGGTGGGGTGAGGGAGAAGAGATGGGACGATTTGCTTGATTTTTTCAAGTGGTAGTTTGTGTTATAGATGATGTTTGTTTTTTTTTTCTTATTCATAGCGGATAATGACCTATTGATATGTCTATCATGCTTAATGAGGCTATGTAGGATTGGCCTTCGAAGAGCTGCTTCTTCGTTGTCAAATCTCGTAACATCAGTATTACAATGTACTGGTCGAGGGCGAAGAAAAGTTTGAGAGGATTACCAGTGTACGTGATTCAGATAAGTCATTGTACAATTTCATTGACATGCATTATGTGCTAACTGCTTCTCGGTAAAAAATTTCATATCACTTTTGTAAAGCCATTTAAGCTTCGGCAAGCTTCGTGAGCTGGTCGATGTTGACCTTGGGAGCCAGACCACCGTTGGCAGTGACCGCCTCGGGTACATCAGTCAGCTGCTGGAGAGCCTGAATATCCTCATTGGTGAGAGTGTTAGAGCGAATAGGACGGAAGGGAGCCGGGGATCCAGCATTGTTTGTGAGGAACTAGAAAGGTATGTTAGAATCATTTGTTGTAGCTGTAACTGACGGCCTGATATGGTAAGAGCTTACCGAGCTGGCAGCGCTCAGCATCGCAATAAGCGATGCTTGCACCACATCGGAGTGGATACCAACACCCCACACCTTCTCCTTGCTACCTGCAGCGGTACAGTTGATATATGTGGCAGCCTTTGTTTCACGACCGGTACCGATGGAGTGCTCCTTGTAATCAACGACATCGAGGTCGATACCGAGAGAAGCGAGTGCGGCAGCGAGAGACGAAAGGGCACCAGAACCGACACCAGTAATCGCGTGCTGGACGTTGTCGATTTCGATAACACCGGTGAAGCGACGCTTGAGGTTCTTAGTGTTGAGAGCCTTACCGGGCTCAGGAGGAGCAGGTGATTGCGAGCGATCGGTGGTGATGTTGTAATCGATAAGGTTGAAGCGGGGGTTTGACTTCAGGTGGTAAGACTCCTCGAACAAATGGACGACCTCGGCAGGGCGCAGCTCGCGGTTGGCATCTTCGGTGGCTTGTTGGACAGTCTTGCTGAATTCGATCTGAAGAGCACGAGGGAGATCCAGCTCCAGGCTGCGCAGAATGACCCAGGCGGCACCACCCTTGCCGCTCTGCGAGTTGACACGGATGACGGCCTCGTAGGTTCGTCCGATGTCTTGGGGATCGAGAGGGAGGTAAGGCATTCTCCACTCGTCGTCGTCGGTTGCCTTGGCCGCCTCGCGCAATTTGAAACCCTTGAGAACTGCATCTTGGTGACTTCCGGAGAATGCAGAAGTAACGAGCAATCCTCCATATGGCCAGCGCTCGTTGACAGGAATCTTATTACTCTCTTCCACCACCTTAATAACGGAGCAAATATCTGAGAAGTCAACATTCGGTGAGACACCTTGTGTGTAAAGGTTCAGGGCCAGGGTGACCAAGTCGACGTTGCCAGTACGCTCGCCGTTACCGAAAAGGGTACCCTCAACACGCTGGGCGCCGGCCATTTGTGCCAACTCGGCAGCAGCAATAGCACAGCCTCGGTCGTTGTGGGGGTGGAGAGAGACAACAAACTTCTCGCGCTCAGTCATGTTGGTGCAGAAATACTCAATCTGGTCAGCGTAGACGTTGGGTGTGGACATCTCTACTGTGGCAGGCAAGTTGAAGATGATGGGGTTCTCGACAGTAGGCTCCCAAGCAGCCTTAACAGCTTCACAAACCTCGATAGCGAAGTCGGGCTCGGTGTCGGAGAAGGTTTCTGGCGAAAACTCGAACTGCCATTCTGTGCCGGCCTGGGCGGGGTCATCCTTAGTGATTGAGCGGGCGTACTTGGCACACTGGACGGCCTTTTCTAAGCTTTGCTTCTTGTCCATGTTGAAGACAATCTGGCGGAAGCATGGGCTGGTGGCAAGGTAGATGTGCAGAATGGCCTTCTTGGCGCCAGTGAGGGAGTCAACGGTGCGACGAATCAGATCCTCGCGGCAAGGAGCAAGGACTTGGAGCCAGACATCATCGGGAGTAAGACCTGGCTCCTCGACAAGGCGGCGGGTGAAGTCGAAATCAATTTGGGAAGCAGCTGGGAATGAGACTTCGATTTCCTTGTAGCCAATTTCCACCAGCATCTTGAAGAACTTCAGCTTTTGCTCGCCGTCCTATATTGCAATACAATTAGCCAACATTATTCCAGACTGCTTTCTGGTAAGCATGAGGTATTTTGAATGATTGTTTACCATTGGGTCAGGGAGACTCTGGTTACCATCCCGCAGGTCGGTAGCCAACCACCGGGGAGCCCGGTCGATGGTCTTGTTGGGCCATGTTCGGTTAGGCAGGTTCAAAGGCTTGAATGGCTTGTACTTTTTAGAGGGATCCTTGAGCCTTGAAGGTAATCAATATAAAACTCTATATTGGGGTGGTGGTTATCCAATGGACAATATCAACGTACATCGGCATGATGGGCGATGGCGGGGTATCGCGGGGAGGGCGATGTATTGATAAGAGACGATAGCAGAGGTGTTGATGAGTATACTCAACCGGATATCTGCTGGGAAAGGAGGTATTAGGCTTTCAAATAGAAACCAATGTCCCTTTTTAAATGCAAAAAGAAAGAAGCCAATGAAGCGAAGGGAATTTGTGACTCAAAAAACGCTCGATCGTCGATGACGCCGAGTTTTTCGGCGCCGACAGCGGAGTCACGTGGAGCTGGCGTCACAGTTAGTTCGGAACTACAGTAAACTGGCTACAATATCTGCAGATCGGCCTATAATTGGATCGATGGTTTTCTTGTCTTACCCAAAGCCCTGTCCCTGGACTGTTATTTTACTCTTTGAACAACTATAGAAGTGAGTGGTGGCATATAAGATATGGCAGTGCTGTCAATCAACAGTGGCAATTCTGTATAGATCGGGGCCCCGAGTTCGGAGCTGTGTTCATCTGCCCATAGTTCCACCCCGAGTCTAACCGCCTAATCTCGCATAGCTCGGTCTTCCACGGTGCCATTTTATGGTGAGTATTCATTCCGCAGCTTAATTTATGCAATGAATATGGAGATCAGCTCGGATATTGTCGCTATGGCTACAAGGACGTCAGAAAGAATATCCTCTTCTTAGCTTTCCGCCGCTCCGATCTAGCTTACTTTTAGTAAGTTCTTAGTGAGTCAACCTGCTATGGACGAGCCAATTAATTTAATAGCTCTAGAAAAAAGGATGACCCGGCGATTAATTGTAGTTTGAGCTTCATCGTATGTCAGTATATGTGTAGCAGGCCGACCTGTTTTTCAAATAAAATTCACCTTGAAATTGCGGCTTGGGCATACACCGGTACGAATACCTCATACATATATATATGCACACCTGCCCAAAGCCTTAGCCCACACAAGGATGTACGTAACTGTCTGCACCTCTCAAGGTTCCAACAGAGTTAAATCATGTGTTGAAAATGCTTTGGATTATTTTGGAATATGATTTATAGTACACCTTCGCTCAAGATGAATTAATATACAGCTTCCGGGGCCAATAGATCACAGGAAGTTCTTCTCAAATTGGACCAATAAGGGATGCACTTCATCCAACTTAAGCTTCACGGCTCTAGGATTCTGTAGAGCACCCTCGCCTAACTGAGACTGGATTAGAGCCTGGAACTGCTGCCCATCTGCATCAGTCTTGCTCTTCATCTGTCCAGTAACGTCGACTGTGATACCACCATCAGCTAGATCGCGCGAACCCAGAATGAAAATAAGGTTATATTTCATTTGCTTGGCGCGTTGAATCTTCTTGCCCAGGGTCTGAGCGCTAGTATCAACATCCATCAGGAAAGTGGAATCAAGTGACGATAACGGACGCGGCGGCTCAGCGTTATCATTCTGGAGGACTCGGAATCCGGAAAATTTGGCCGCTGCTTCTTGTGCTTGCTTCACCACGGCATCATCCTGGTTGACTGTCAGGATGATTCCCTGGCGCGGAGAGAGCCAGAATGGCCAATGACCACCATGTTCCTCCATCAGTAATGCCAGAAATCGCTCGAGGGAGCCGAATATAGCCCGGTGCACCAAAACAGGGGTCGCAACTCCCGGAGTGGCCGGGTTATAGTCCTCCTCGCCTTCGGCAACCTGGTACTCTAGGCCAAATCGCTGAGGCAAGTTCATATCCAGCTGGATAGTCGACAATTGATGAAATTTGCCCGCCTGATCTTGAAGCTGAATATCAATCTTAGGACCGTAAAAAGCACCGTCGCCTTCATTCAATGTCCATTCACGCCCGGTGCTGTCCAAGGCCTGGCGCAATTGATTCTCCGCATTGTCCCACATCTCCAAAGTTCCGATGTAATCTGTCTCAGGTCGAGTCGAAAGTACCAATCGGTACGGACCCAGTCCGAATGTCTTCATGGCCATCTCGACAAATCCCAATGCTGACGCGATCTCCGACTTAATCTGCTGCGGTCGGCAGAAGATGTGGCCGTCATCCTGGTGGAACCGACGCACACGAGTAAGACCGGTCAAGGAGCCAGAGACTTCGTTTCGGTGAAGCGGGCTGAAATCCGCGTAGCGCACGGGCAACTCGCGGTAGGAATGATTTTGTGACTTGAAAAGCAGGCAGTGGCCAGGACAGTTCATTGGTTTTAGACCATAGGACTCATCTTCCCCCACCTCACCGTCCGTGTGGCCACTCGCGCCGCGACCTGTCACCTCGTACATATCATCTTTGTAGTTTTGCCAGTGACCCGACACTTCCCATAGCGATCGTTTGTAAATGGATGGTGTTAGGACCTCGCGGAAGCCGTACTGTAGGTATTGGGTTCGGAGGAAGGTGATGAGCTTGTTGATGACGTGTGTACCGTTGGGGAGGAAGAGAGGAGATCCGGGGCTGTAGACGGAAGAAGTAAAGAGCTCTTGGGTGATTCCTAAAGCTCGGTGATCGGTAGGAGGTATGGATTCGACCTTGTTGGCGGCATCACCACAGGAACAGCGGCGAATTGCTGATGTAGACAGCCATTGTGGCCTTGCAGTATTTAATTGCAAAGTTCTATTTACCACAGGCCTCGCGTAGAGGTGTGGTCGAAGTCGGGTGAGTGGGCGCATGGTTATGTTGCACTGAAAAGCCGTTGGCGTTTTCCTGCCGATCGCGACTCTTCATTCTCCCCACCGCTTTGCACCACAGGGCGGAATCAACGCGCTTCGATAACAGCTAGTCTATGACTGATTACAGTTTTGTTGTGCTCATTTTCAGGCAAATCCAGTAGTTTTGTCTAATCATCTTTGCGCTCACCACCTACGACCCCTTATTGGCACCCAGTTTGATCGCTACCCCGCAGAGCGGAGATGTTTACAGTGCCATGTCGGAACAACCTCGCATGCCCGACGGCTCGGTGCTGGGTGAGTCCTGGGTGATGGCGTCTACGGCCTCAATCCAAGATGGAGACCAGAAAACAGCTTCATCAATCCTAGAACAGAACTCGAAGGACTCGAAGGAGCCGACGAGTCCAACTCCTCAGCCGAGATCTAGACCCGCGCGAAACAAGGACAATGATACGACCGCAGAATCAACATCGTCGCTGACGTCCTCATCATGGACCGTATCAGGCCCCGAGCTTATAATGCCCTCCATTTACGAGGTCCCCATTTCCGAAGCATCATGGGTTGCACCTGCTATTCGCTCGAAAGACCAAGCTTCCATGAGGAAGCGAGGCAAACCACCAAGTCAAGAAAAACAACCCAGTACTGCGCCTGGGATCCCAGACGCTGGCTCGTTTATCCCAATACCGCAACAACCACGAAGCTTGATCGCAAAGCTCACAACATTCTGTGGAGGCCAAACAACCCTCCGTACAGCACTGAACGGCCTTCTTATCGCTTTCATCTGTCATCTATTAGTCCTCCCCGAGATCATCTATCAATTCCAAGACCTCTGCCATTTCCCCACCGTGAAAGACACATATCCAGATAGCTGCGTTCAACTCAAACCACGAAGCCACCCCTTCTACCCATCAGCCAATCCCGTCACCTCCCCCGAGGAAACCATCACGACTTCCCAACAAGACCTCGAGTCCATCTTTGATACCGTCCTCCAAACACTCTCTCCTCTCACAAATACCCTCAAAGAAAGCGAGTCCATGCTTCACGACCTACAAGAAAAACTCCAGTCCACCTTCCCAGACGTGCGCAATGCCCTCGATCTCGAATTCCGAGGAAGCGACCAGGCTCTTCGCGCCGCAGCCTGGGAATTCGACTCATTGCGTGCCGACCTCCGCTCCGCCGTCGATAGCCTCCTCTCCTCTCCACCCACCCAGGAGCTGAAAGGATCTGCCTCGATTGCACGCGACACGCGCCTCGCAGCTCAGATCCGCCGACGCGCAGAGTACCTCGATCGACTACGCGCTCAGATCCGTACCAAAGCCGACTCACTGGGCACGCGATTCAGCACATTGGACGACCACCTCGAGGCTGTGGACGGCATTGTCACACGGCAAGAACGCAAGGGCTCACTTCTGGCCGCGGCGTCTGGTGGAGTCGCAGCAGGAGCAGGAGGGGGCGACGGGACGGGCTTGTACGCAGTTCTGAACTCATTATCAGACTATGCCTCTTTCGGATCGCGAGTTTGGTCGCGATCGATAGGTGACTCGTCAGCTCCTGGGCCAAACTCTGATGGTGACAGGGACAGAAAGCCCAATCCGCAACCTGTCACAACCCTTGCGTTGGTCAGGCTTGCGGCGACGCACCATCGCCCCGTGGCTGATGCGGTGGCAGGCCTGTCACGACAATTGCGGGATGTTCAGCGTGCTCGGTCGGGCCCCACTTGGTAACTGGTCCACTCGGTGGGTATTAAATACCAAGTGGAGTGAGTCCCTTGGGGTCTGAACTTAATTGAATTAAGGGGTGAGGGTGAATCCTGTCGTCATTTATCAGCGTTTTTAATTTGTTTTCAATTTGCATTGGTCGATTCATAGCGAGATAAGATTTGATTTTCATTACGAAGTCCCTGCTTCCCTGCAATTGCTCATTTACCCTACATTTACAATACTTGACTCTTGGCCCTTGGCATGTTTTGGAATCAACTAGAATGAGTACGATTGATGGTTGCCTAGCACTTCCAAGCTCTATACAGAGTTTCCAAGCTTGACATCGTATACATTAGTCCGTAGTCGTTTTTCACATCAACATGACCGGCCTCAAAGTACTCAGCACTATTTCTAAAGTGGTCGAACACGTAGATGATTTAATCAAAATTTATGACACACATCATCAAAATGTTCCTACGCTACCTCAATCATTCAACCTGGCTCGCAAACACCTGCCCACTCTCCGCCGCACCTTATATCTATACAAAGCCGACCTGATCGCAGCCAATATAAAATCAAAACCATCAGAGTCCTTTGAGAATCTACATACTGCCCTGGAAGCCTGTGTGATAATAGTTTGGAAAATAAGACAGATTTTCGAGCGTGTCTTGCCTGCCGATGATCTTCATTGGGAAGAACGTTATACCAAATGCATTGGGATCTTAGGTGGACCGGGAAATACTATTGAAGATCTTATGTTTTCATTGACTGGAATTGTTCAAAGTGTCGTTTGTGATCACGCTGTGACTTTGAAGGCGGAGCAAGTTGTTGAGTTAGAGGGTATTCGAGGGCATATGAAGTCTGTTGGAGACTCGAAGTGATTGAATTGTAGGGCATTGATGTGTAGAGTGGTGTACAAGGAGTATCCACCTGCGCATGGACTATTGATCTTCGAAGATTGTAGGTATGATTACTTTTCATTGTACATCCTTGGGAAGGTACTCATTGATAGGTCGGTATGGGATGTGCCTGGTGAGTCGATGACCATCATACTCTGATTAGACGATCTACCAGCAAAGTTTGATACGCCACTTTAGGGCTCAACACGCAAAACTGCGAACACATCAGGGACCAAGATCCTATAAATCTAGTGTAGAAAAGACCGAACACCCGTTAGGTAACTTATAACTATCCACTTCTATAGGTTTCCATCCACAATCAACATCCAGAAATCAGATCCAACATGGAACGAATGGAATCATCGAGGACCAAGTCTATTTCCACGGCGCGGAAGAACCTGAACCATGGAACAGCCACTGGCCCCATCAACGTCCTCATTACGAACCAATAGCATTACAATTCAACTTTCAGTCGGCCGATGGATCCTGGATGAATAATTCTCTGTACAGAGAATCTGCTCAATCAATCGTTCCACGGTTGGATTGTTCTATTTCTATTAGAACACTGGAATCAAGGCAGATGTACCCGAGGCATCCAGTACATTCTGTGAATAGATGAACCAAGTGTATTTTTGTCTTCCACGAATTTCGCCCATGGTTCTTTGGGTCCCTGTAACTCAATTGGGCTACACTAAATCTCAGAACAGGATTATCCAGTATTTTGGCTGGTTACACCGTTACACGACCCTAGTTACGCAATGCACAGGGCTGCAGCTACATTACAGTTTTGAATGCGGGCTGAGATGAAGATCCATCAAAATAAACAACAGCCTGCATGACAGTGGCTGGGTACGCGCGTCCTTGCATGACCGGTCAAGATTCAAGCCTGATAAATATTTACTTGGTCTAGCTACAAGGCTATGTATTAATTCAAGTCAGTCTCAAGGTGGAGAAGTTGACAAGGCAAGGAATAAATTAGTGGCTAGATCCGATCAAGATCTGGATATATAGAGATAGATACAGCATGAGATTCATAAGGCGGGGGATATCGACACCGTATGAACCAAAGAAAAGATACAAAAACGAATCCACAAGCAGTATATCCAACCCCCTCCTCATTTAATTTCCAAAACATCCGGTTCCAGCCCAGTGCGGTTGGTTTGCTTCATCAATGAGGCGTGATTAGGAGCATGGTCATGATTGTTTTACAGCTGGATGAAGGCAGTGAGCAAAGCCAGGAGGGAAAGAGGTCCAACGTAGTTGGAAGCAACGTTCACAGCGGCGTTGTAGGAGGGGCTGGAGCTGGCGGCGGTGCTGGAACCGGAGGCGGAGCCAGAAGATCCAGAGCCGGAGCCGGTGGTGCTGGTGCCGGAGGAACCAGAAGCAGAGCCAGAGCCAGCGGCGGAGCCGGAGGCAGAGGCCGAACCGGAACCAGCGGCAGTGGAGGAGCCCTTGGTGCTGCTGCCAGAAGTGGAGGAGGTAGTGGAGCCGGCACCGGTGGTGGAAGCGGTGGAGGACTGGGTGGTGGTAGCGAGGGTAGTAGCGCCGGTGGTGGTGTCGGTAGACTTGGAGCTGGTAGAAGTGGAGGTGGCAGAGGTAGTGCTATCAGTCTGGCTGAGGGCAGCGGCACCGCTCAGCTTGATGCTGCCGTAGGAACCGGTCTTATCGGAGTAGGTGTACGACTCGGCGGGGTTGGCGTTCTTGATAGTGACCTCCTTGACGTACATGTTGAAGGGGGCTTGGCTGTAGTCGGTCTTACCGCCAGCCCACTCGATGGTGCCCTCACCGTTGGTGGGGTCACCGCCGGCCCAGACACCAATGCGCACGCGCATGGGGGTCTGGGGGTAGCGGGTGCCGCTCTGGGCATCCTTGTAGTTCAGAGTACGGACAACGGCACCGTCGATGGACCAGGTGGTGGCATCCTTCTGCCAGTTCACGGTGTAGGTGTGCCAGGTGTTCTGGGGGTCGGAGACCGCGGGCCAGGTGTCGCGGTCGTAGGTGGAGGTGTCACCCTTGCCGAAGTAGTTGGTCTCAATGGTGGTGGAATCGCCACCGAGAGCCTCCCAATCAATCTCATCGAGATCATCAGACTCGAAAACGATACTGCTGACGACACCCTGACCGGGAGCGGCCTTCATGGTGACGGAGACCTCACCAAAGAAGATGTAGAAGTCAGTCTCAATGGTAGGAGCATCACCCTGCTTGGCGAGAGTAAACTCGGCACCATTGGAGCCAGTGTCGATGGTTCCGGCAGTGGTAGTCCACCCATCCAAGCTCTTGGTGAAGTCGAAGGTCTGGCTGGCCTTGGTGGTACCCTTGTCGGCAGGGCAAGTCTTCTCAAGGGGGTTGCAAGTAGTGTAGGTCTGAGCCGAAGCCTGAGCCACGGCGAGGGCCGCGGCAGCGAACTTGAGTAAAGAAGGCATTGTATAGACTGGATGCGCAACCAAAACAAGCGAGTGTAAGAATAAAAAAAAAATAAAAAGAGTCAAAAGAAGATGTCAGGGAGGGGAAGCGATCGGTTTATAAACAATTTCCGAAAACGAGTGGATCGAACGAGTCCCCGGGTTGAAGCACAGGCAATATGGCTCCATGGTTGCGGTGGGTGATGGGTCTTTTTGTATCCACGGACTTTTACACTTTCCACACTTTACAATACATTGAAAAGGAGGAGGCTGAGATTGGTTCAGGGATGGTCTCCCCTGGGGCTAATTGTGGGTTCCAGCAGGCGACAGACGAGTCTGATTGGTGCTCGGCGTGGCAAAGCCGCCATAGGGATCGCGGTGGAGCCGGCGCATGAGCTGCTGGGGAAAGCCTGAGTGGAGGAGATTCTTACAGGTGAGACATTGCAACCACGTTAAGAGCTAAGGGTACTATGTATTTTTATTCCAGGGTCACTGGGCTCATCTAAGCCTCTCTACTCCGTATACAGGTCGCTTCTCTTCTTTCAAGGTTTATCCCCCTTCCTATTTGAAACCCTATACCTAGCTAACCCCAGGGATTCCCGTGCGTGGTGATAACCGTGGTAATTCTGAAGGAGGATGACGATCGACCGATCAACCCGGACGATCATGTTACAGGATTCAATTTCGCCCTTTACCGTACAAGATGCATCGCCTTCTCCGTGCACGGAGTAAGCGAGAGGGTCTACCGAGGACCCTCATTGGCCCCACCACGTGAATTACCCGATCCAAGACAGCGTAGTGAAACACCAAGAGGCCCTACGCGCACTGCCCCTACGGAGTACCCTGCAGATGATGGCTCATTTCTTTGATGTTCCCTTCATGTAAGAGAAACCGAATCATCTATTCGGTTCAACTTGCCGAGCAAAATACGAGTTCTCGCTGATGCGCCCGTGCCCTGTGATGCGACCGTCCACTGCACCCCAACACGGAGTAGGCCGTCCACTAGTTAACTTTAGGCAGCGTTGCGGGCCTAACTTCCAAGTCATGTCCTTAGTTGAATTTTTCTTATAGCGGATATTAATAGTCGGCTCGCTTCGTAGGGCCCAATCATTTGACTTTGGTGCCTTTGCAATGTTTGGGTTGATGCAGGAACCATTGCTTGGCTTTTGGCCCCCCGAGACAACGAAATCCTTTGACGCCATTTTATCTGATTTATGCCTTCCTAGCGGTTGAACCAGTGCGACTCATTAATAGGGTTAGGTAAATCGTAATCTCCATGTTCTCGCTGCTCGCCCATGATTCCAAATATGCTATCGTACAAAGGATGCAGTCAAGAGTATCATATGCGTAAGCAAATTATTGCCTGATGTTTCCTTGTACAGGGGACGTGCGGAGTCCTCCGTAAGAGGCTCCAACACTCGGGTTTGGTTTGCCGTGGAGTTCCCCATGGTAACTGGGGCATAATCTTCTACGCCAAGTGGCTGAAGGATCCGTGCGACTAAAATATGCATAAGCCTACTAATCAATAAGGAGCTCCTTCACCGACTCTCCTCAAGACTCTATGGGAACCGTTTGTCTAGTGCAAGGTAAAAGATTAAGCAGCCTCGATGAGAATCTGTGCTAGGCCGCTACTGAGCCTGCAGCGCGCAGCCAAGGCACCTGTGATTGGCGCATGCGACCTGCAGCATTAATATTGTTTATGCTTTACCCAACTAGACGTGTATAACAGCCACAAGGCCCCCTTGATTTCCACCTCATACAACCGTTCAATGGCGTGCATGCCCCAGACCCTGATCGATCCTGTTCGGGAATCGATCTCTCAGGTGGATGCAGACACATGGCTCATCGGACCCCTTCTCCTGCATCGCTCAAAGGGACCATGTGACACCTCCACCTGGTACGATCGAGACGATACTGCCAGTTATACCGTTACCACCGCACCTACCCCCAGGCCTGCGAGCGTACCGTTACCGGCAGATGACCCGAACATAAAATTAGTATACGATGCCGGGGATTGTTCTGCAGTCTGGTCTATAGGACATAGTGCATTCTGCAAAGTCAAACTAAGCGTGCCGGGGACCACAGCCGAAGCTACGACATTAGATTTTGTGCGCAGACAGCAGCCCAGTTTCAATATCCCTACCATCCTACACAAAACAGAATATGAGGACCGATATTATTTGTTTCTTAGAAGAGTTCCTGGTCGAACCCTATCAGACGCATGGTCCACTCTCGATGAGAATTGGAAAAATTATTACATGAGCGCTATAGTGGATGTGTGCAAGTTTCTTGAATGTCGGGAAGGGGATAACCTTTGTGGTGTGGATGGAAACAATGTGCTCGAGCGGTATCTGGTTAAACGCGGAGCCGAGGAAGATTTTTCTCCCCATAACCTCCGCCAAGGATGTGAGATTATGGGCATGGATTGCTCGAAATTTGTATTCTATCACGCTGACCTTGGGCCTGGGAATATTATTGTTGAAGATATCCCCGAGACTGGTGTTATTGGTATCATTGATTGGGAGATTGCGGGCTTTTTCCCTCGAGGATGGATTCGGACCAAATTTCGAATGAGTAGTGGAATGGATCTGCCTGATTCTGGAAAACCACTTGAATGGAGGTCCGGTGTCCAAAAGTTACTTGGAATACATGGATATGAAGAGTATGCAACTGAATTTCAGGCGTGGTGGTTCTAGATCAGGTATTTTGTTCAATCGATGCTCTTCCTTACATCAGCACTCCACTTGATGCCTCACACGCGAGCTCACCGATGTCTTGCCCGACGTAGTCATTTCACTCTGATGGACAGTATTGACAAAGGCATGTGAGTTGCAAGGGGTTATGCACCTTCGATCTTGGTCATATAAATCTACACTTTCCCGATAGACAGAGGATAGAGCCTTATCGACCATATTTCCCATGGTCATTTCTATTGATAACTAGTTGAAAGTCTCAGGTAGTATATTTGAAACCCACATTCTCCTTATCCGTCATATCCAACCAGTCATGGTCGGCAGCCATGCGACCTTCGATGGCGTCTGCGCGCTTCTGGTTGCTGAAATGACAGACCAGGCCATACGCTGTAATAGAACACATCGCAACGATATAACAGACAATCATCGCCACAGTGCCGCCGGTATATTCCGGGGCTTGATCTGCTCGGAATGTTTGGGGCCCAATGATGTTTCCGGTGGCCCACGCAATGTAGAACCAGGCATACAGTGTAATCCTAAATATGTTAGACAGACACTGATATTTTGCAGGGAGTTTCTCACTTCTTTGTATGACCTGCAACGTTAGCTTGGTATACCGAGACCAGTGTGACGTAGGGAGCCCAGTATGTACTTGGGGAAGTTAGCAATCATGATGCGCTCTGGGGATTATTTTGACCAACTATAAGATGCTGTGAAGAGCCAAAGTCAGTATAGGCAGACATTGTAATCTATTAGGGAACTCACTATAGCCCAACGAGCTGACCAGCAAGGTTCGTCCGCGGCAACGCATAACACAGCACAGCCCCAAAAAGAGGCAGAAGAATAGAGACCGTCACAATAGCAGTACGATACCGTCTTGTAGTAGCAGCCAAATAAGAGAGACCGATTCCGGAAAGAGTACTCATGGCACCAGGAGGCATAGCGAGAAGCGAGGTCTGAAGGGAATCAAAGCCAAGGCCCGAGATGATGAGGGTGTTGAACGTTGTCAGCCCGCCATTTGGCACCTGCAAAGCAGCAATGGCTATCCAGATCAGCCATGTCTTGATGTCAAAGATAGCTTCCCAGACTTGGTCCATCTTGAAGGTCTTTGACTCGATACCGGTATTATCGGCTGCTTTGCGCTGAATGACGATGTATTTTTCCCGGGGGCTAAGGAACCTGGCTTCCAGCGGGTTGTTTGGCCTATTCGATCTTGTCAGTTTCATGTCATTATGTTTTCAACGTTGGTATCGTACAGCACAAAATACACCACGACGGACGTGACGATCGTGAGAGCTCCAACTAAAAGGAAAATAATCTTCCATGTCTCGAATGGCCCATTGTAATACCCAACGACCCAAGCGACAAAGCCATTGATTATCGGAGCGACCACATTAAGAATGATGCTGCAGATTCACGTCAGTCTATGGGTGTTACTGGCGGGTGATGAGTCGGGTACCTGTTTCTCTTTGGCTGTTCTTCAGGCCGATACCACATCGAGACAACCAATGTGACAGCTGGGATCAACAGTGATTCACAGCCACCCAAAAGAAACCTACACGCAAAAAGGCCTCTAAAACTGGTGCATGCTGCCATACACATTTCAAGGATGCCCCAGCAAAGGACATTGAAAGCGAAGAACGGCACCGCAGGGACCCTAGTAAGTTAGATATGCGTGCGCGCTGAAGTGTTCGAATTAAATCATAGGCGTCTCACTTTTGCAGACAATAGGCCAAAGGGCCCATGAATACTAGTCCACCAAAAAATGGGGCTGATCCAATCCATGAATACTGATTCCCGGTAAGATGAAGATCCGTCTTGATGTTGTAAATGGCAGCCGCTGAAATAGCAGTTTTATCAAGCCCCGATAGAGTCGCACAAACGAATAGCTATTCCATGTTGGTAAAAGACATTCCCGATGACAACCAGGGGCTCTCACAGTGGGAATCAGTCTCCAATCAATTCGACGGATCAATTTCCTTTCTTCCTCAACAGACCAATGTTCTCCATCCATTTGATCCGCGTAGTCGCTAATGATCTGTGCAGCAATGTCCACATCTTTGTTTCGCCCGGCCTTAATGGCTTCCACAGCTGCCTCGGCTGTGACGCTGCCTCCCTTTGGCTCATCGTTGGTGACCTGGTCAACAGCCATCTTTTGATTCTGGACTGCGTTTTGCTCAGATGTACAGTTTGGATTTATCCCTTGAAGACCATAAGGTTGCTCATGGTATATGCATTATTCGCCTTACCCTTTGTATTTCGGCTACCAGTAGCCTATTTCCCGATAGGCTTATCGCTCCCAACGGCATCAAGCCCACGATCTCGGCCAACCTCCAGTGATAGCCTGTGGGCCCCTTATCAACCATCGTGATAACGAGTGGGGGTGCAGGTGGGGCTGGTTTTGAGTTGCCCGCGCGGGCAAGCATCCCATCGGCGGCCATCCACACGATAATGGATGAGACCATTCATTAGAGGCAAGAAATGAGCAAAATCTGGTACCATGGTTGTGGTTTTAAAAACATCGCGCCCGAGGTGCCTTTCAGAATTGAAGTCATTGAACAAAGCGGCCTCTGAGTTTCCAATTGCATCGCCAAGATGGTGTCCGAAAAAGTCGAAGAGAAGAGACCACTCTACCCTGACTACCTGCGTAAGATTTTTATGTCCCCAAATACGGGTGTTTCATGGACTAACACAAAGTATAGCCTTCTATGACCCGCTCGAAAAGGTCGAGATGGTCGGCCCGTTCGAGCACGATGACCCGGGTCATAGAGCCGACCCATCATTTCCGAATCTTTTGGAGAAGGCGACTAACGTTGTGGAATTGAGCCCTCATTGTGGAACGGAGCTGCAGGGAGTTCAGCTTGTGAGACCTTCTGCCCCTTATATCCTCACCCTCCAAGAATAAGACTAATGCCGATCAAGTCGGAGCTTTCAACCCAAAGTTTAGATGAACTGGCCCTCATGGTGGCAGAGCGTGGATGTCTAGTTTTCAGAGACCAGGATTTCACCAATTTGGGCTTTGAGAAGCAGAAGAAGATTGCCTCGTGAGTTTAGTGTGTCCAATGGATGAAGATTTTCTCACAGTCTTAGTCACTTTGGTCCTCTTCATAAGCATGGATGGATGCCTCATCCTAAACATGGTCCTGAGGAATTTGTCATCGTGTATGATTCCAAGGAGTAAGTCCACATTTGAATCTGGAGTTTCTGCTCTGTATCTGACACATGGTGTTCTACCAAATAGTGACCTGCGAATTCGCAAATCCTGGGCAAGGAAAAGCCCAGTTCAGTTCCATGTCGACCAGGTAGGACTCGATACCAAAGATTCGAATGCGAAAAAAAAGCTCACAGGCCTTTTCAATAGTCTCCCGAGTCGCAGCCTCCCGGCGCAACATTCTTCTGCATGCTCGAGTCCCCTCCAGGAGCAGGAGGCGACACGATTATTTCTAACGTGGGTCGCGCTAACGGAAGCAAGCAAGTTTCAATAGCTGAAGAACTTCCTCTAGATGACCCGTGCCTTCGAGCGCCTTTCCCCTTCATTCCGTAAGCGACTCGAAGGCCTCAAGGCCGTCCACACCACAGCAAACCCAATCATGCGCGAAATCCGCGACAACGGCCCAGATTCTGTTCTCCGTCGGCCCATTACTCGAGCCATCCACCCAGTAGTAGTCGTACACCCCGTCACCAAGAAGAAAGCGCTATTTGTCAACTCTTCTTATACCCAGAGTATCGTTGGCTGGGACGAGGAAGAGTCAGACTACATGCTGAAGTTCTTGTTTGACCACATCAATCGCGGGCATGATTTCTGCTGTCGCGTGCGATATGAGCCCGGTACAGTGGTCATCTGGGACCAGAGAGTAACGCAGCACTCGCAGACTTTGGATTACTCAGCTGGATCTCGGAGACATGCTTTTCGGTTGACTCCCTTGGCTAATGTGCCGATTCCGAGTTTGATTGAAGATGATGATGGGGAGTGTGCCAAGGATGAAGGAAGGATGATGCTTAATCTCTGCTAGGAATGTCGAATGTTTGTAAATGTTCGTGAATATTGAGATTACTGTCTATAATACTACACTGTCCCGTTCCCCATCAGTGTCTCTACCTTGATGAATCCGAGATTTGTCAAGCCTTTGACCCCTGCTGCGCCATTTGCCGAGATACGAGTTGCCCAGCGCCATCTCCGAATCCAATTTTGAAGTTCGGTATGCTCTGCGTCGAATGAGTACTTTAAAACCTCGGGCCTTTGTTCACCCTCAGCCTGGTTGGAGGGTGAGACGATTTGTAGAAGATGCACCATAAAGGAACCAGCGATGGCAAAATTAGGTCGACTCCCTGATTATCTTGTCAGATCGAAAACTCTGGCTACTGGATAGAAACACTCACAACTATGCCAGAATGCATTCCACTGAGCCCCCGTAAGCTTTTCGACGAACTCAACAAACTCCTTTACACACAACAACGCCCCTTTGACAACTGCTTTGGCGCCCTCGTAGGTCACATCTGCCTCCTCTTGGTTTATTTTGATAAGTGTCGGCCATTGATCCAATGGTCGTAACAAAGCGCGTAGGAGAGTCACATGCGTGACTATGTATGAAAGATAAAGTGAGCCATTTCCATTGAGGTCTTCAGCAGAAAAAGCATTAGGCGTTGGACTCAGATTATCTGGCAAATTATCTCGCCAGTCTTTAAGCCTCACGCGCATTGGCCGTGCTAAGTCCAAGGAGTATTGGAGGTCATTGGATGTTTTTCCAATCGCCTTTACCGAGTAAAATGATCGTTGAATATCCGATAATATTGTGGATAGTGTTGACAGATGATGTATATGACTCTGTGTATCCGGGGAGTCTGACAATGTATCTTGTATATCCTCCTGCTTGAGCATGGATACATCGTAATCATCATCACCCAAGTGGCTGGGCATTCCTCGTGCTAGGGCAACCCACTTTTCCATGGCATAGAGACCCCACCAGAGTCGACGCCGAAGCCTTTTCTCCCATGGCGGAATAGAGGTCCATGATCCTGCATCTCTATGAAGCCCGACGGTTTGAGCAATGGCCAGGGATGTCGACATAAGTGACCATGCAAAAGCGGTATCTGAGAGATACATGTTCGTTGGAAGTCGCTGTTGAAGGAGAAGACAGGCTTGAAGCGTTGCGAGAGAAGGTGCGTGAAGTTCTTCCGATACGCAAATCCAGCAAAGACGATATAACTGCTCACTAGAGGGAGGGTTTAAAAGTAATGTATAGAGACTATCGTCATACATGATGAATTGCAGCGAGGTGGCGCAGATGGCTGATAATAATGCTAATGGCATTTTACTCAGCTCGGGTGGTGATGATGGGATTTGATGACTGGATAGAATCGGAAAGTAGGGGTCGACATAGCGTGAATACAGCTTGATGAGATGCCATGCTTCAGTGGGATTCATCATAGCCCATAGGCGAGGCCATGCATTATCTGTAAGCTGTGGATCAAGTTTTGGCTCCGCCTTCTTTAGGAGAGAATGGTCGGTGATACCAAAAACAGTAGGAGGGGAGAGATCGATTGTTTTCCTCTTTTTCTGACATGAGGTGTCCATAATTCGATATTTCAAACCATTCACTTTTGGTATTGAGATATTCTGGTCGTTGTAGGGTTGGTGGCTTAAAATATGGATATCGGAAACTCCTGTTGGCCCAATATAGAAACTGAATGCCCCTGGAATATCTTCAAGGGAATCTACTTGATCAGGCGAACCACTGGATGCTAGTCGTTCTTGACCCGGGGGAGATCCTCCCAGGCTGAATGAGACGCTGTTTTGCGAGTCGAGCCTTGCCGTGCCATCCTGGCTGAGAGATGAGTGGCTTGTCTGTGGGCTTCTTGATTCCACCTCTACAATAGCACGCAGAAGACCCTCCTCTGGCGACAAAGCTTCCTCACTCTGTCCATCTCTCGGTCGGCTCTCGAGAAGATGCAGCCACTTGTCGGGATGCTCGCAAGTCCCAAGTGTTTCGGTTTGTTCACATAGTCTAGCCCTCTTTCGCGGTCCTGGGCCCTCTTGAAACGTGCATTGTTGATCTTTGCCAGTACATCGATGGCATGGCGGGCCATTGGGCATGTCACAGGTGACTTTACGTCTGCGACAAGCGTCACAAGGTCGACATTTTCGGGACTTGTACAATCGACCATTCAGAACCGGAGCAGAAACTGAAAATTCCATTTTTAAACCCAAAAATTCAAGTTGGGAACATGGTGAAGGGAAAGAAGAAAGGATGAACAACGGGGTCTTATCTCCAGCACAGACGCTTATCAGAGTCAAGCGGGGGCGCATCTCCAACGTTCTCATTCGTAACCTCAGACTCAGATCTCGCCTATATTGACCTTTGTTACTGCCTTCTTCCTTCACAGTGTGGCCTCTAAATCCAATAATGCTTTCAGATGCGGACTTGATAAAGCTGCGTTCGCCACGTTGTCGTCCATCGGCAACAGTGGCAGCCGGGGTCTATCTCCGTACCCAAAGCGACGATGCAACAACTTCTTCATCCCCGCAATCTGCAAATCTTAGCAAAGGGACGCAAAAGTATCAAATTGTATTTGAGGCTCACTCACTCCAATCTTGAGTGCCACTCCGTCTGCAAGAGCAATCAAGTTCTGTAACTCAGCTGCTTCTTTGCTGGACTCCTTGTCTTGGCACAGAGTCCACAGTCTTACGCAGGATTTCTGACCACTTATCAGTTATTTACTTATTTCATCTAAATCATTGCAGGCTCTTACCGGCGCTATGTTTGGCAAGCCACTGATCGCGCCCGCTGAACCCACCGAGATGGATGGTAGCAAGAAGTCAATAAAACCATCGATAGCCCGAAAGGGGAACGTTGACGACCGAGGCAAAGCGTTTTGGAATTCTGGTCTCGAAACCTGAGCCATGATGCGAGTCAATTTTCCCACATTGGCGCATCTGCAAAGCTATGTTAGCCAAAGCGATTTGACGTAAAGGACGAGAACCAACGTCAGTTTCACGCCGCAAACATTAGCGGAGGACTTGATTATCTGCACTATTAGATCGCTGTCCATGTCAATTCCTCCCGACACGGCAGGGAAATTGTAGATGATGCTGCATGGTGTTAGGAATCTGTCATTTTGAGGACGGGGGCAGCACAGACACTGGCAAGGGCGATGCCTCTGCGATATCCACGAAAAATCTCTTGATTGCGGTGGGATCTGCCAAAAGGGCTCCGGCATAGTACCCTGGAGGTATAACCATCACATAATCCGCGCCAGCTTCTGCAGCATCTTTGCAAAGTTGAATAGACTCGCGGGTGCTAGCTCCTCCAGCGCCTGCGACAATTGGAATGTCCTGCAGATTTATCTCATCTAGAGAGGCACGAGCAAGTCGTATGAGCGTCTTCTTCTCTTCGCGGTTCTGGAATTTGATAATCCATTAATTTTGGAGATTCGTTGTCCTGGAAGAATGATGCTTACCAGATGAATAGCCTCGCCCATAGAACCGGACACTACTGGGATAGTCCTGGCATTCGCAATGACTTCCAACCTCGTTAATAATTGAAACAGCTCTATAAGTTTCCATGCTCATACACTTCACATGTCTCTGGAAAGCATGGGTATCTTTACGTCACATTAGCTACACTATAATATCATTTCTACCATGTCGATCTCACCAATATCCTCGTTTTCGCCGAAGAAACACGGCAAAGGCGTGTAGATTCCCATAGGTAGTGGTCGCATATTTGGTGGCTGATATTCGAAGGGGTGTGGCAAAGTATCTGTTGAGTCTTCAGCCAAGGAGAAAGGTGAATCTATAATTTTCTCTTCGCCCCTTTTTGACATTGAACTTAGGCATTTTCTGATTCTGGTATCTAGAGACAGCCGATAAACGTGAAGAAAAGATAGGACGCTTGGGCGGCGCGGCAGATGTTATCAAATCGATAGCGACATGCCGCAAGACAGCTTTATCTATGTGGGTACCTTCATCTAATTCTAATCAGCTCTACAGTACGTTTGCGTTGTGGGTCCTGGTTTAGAATGCAGATTAAATCCTTATGATACATGTTAGAGAAAAAAAAATAGCCACTCATGGATATCCTGAGTTTCAGTTGCTAAAGTTTTCCGTTTTACGTATGCAGAATAGCCTCTATAGAATAATGTTGTGGCAGGTTTCAAATGTTTAAACAAATCATCATCTAGAATGAATGTTACAGTACAAATCGGAACAACGGACTATCCTCTCCCATCTCTCCTAGCTCCTCGGTGGTGTATGTTCGCTCGATTTCACCAACATCCAATCCATCCCGTCGCTGGTTTTCCTTGCGCAATAAATACCAGTGTACAGTAGCGGGGATCATTGCGCCAAGCACAGTTGCACCGACCGAGAAACCAAATCCGAGGGAGTAAGTAGGCGCCTACGAGATGTTAGCCGGGCTCTTGAGTTTAGGGCTTTGAATCAACTGACCTCGCTCGAAACGTAGATATTCGATCCAATACTTCCACCGCCGACACTGCCGAAGAGCATCAGAAGACCAATAGCAGCGGCTCTTTTCGAAGGATTCGTGATGTTCGAACTTGTCCATGCGCCGACCTGCATTTGATGGTCAGTTGAGGTTTCAAACTCGAATTACGAAAGCAGTATTTACCATCGGAGCCTGGGCCGCGTATCCAGCCGCAGCCAAGAAGATAGCAAAGTAGCTCACGCCGGGGAGAGAAGGGTAGTGAACTGTGATCCACAAGATTATGATACCACTAGATTATTTAATTTAGCATCATTCTCCATCTGGGTAGACATTGACTTACATCAGACCCAGAGTATAGGCGCCCATGATGCACAGATAACGTTGCTGTTTTTGATCGCTGATGTATCCAACAGCAACGCAAACGCATGTGGCGAATATGTACGGAGGCGTGGTCAGGGCCTGCGCTTTCACCGCAGTATACCCCAAGTTTGCGACCATAGTGGGCAAAGTGTAAGACAAGGAGTACGTAGGCACGGAACCACCCCACCAGAATAGCATCATCCTTGAGGGCAATTAGCTATAAGCGGCGAAACCAAACTTCAGACTGAACTTACATGAAATAAGTTTTCCGATCTTTTGCAGCCGAGATCACATCACTCCAGCGGAAAGTATAAGTCGAAGACACCGGGCCATTGGCAAACTTGACACGGAGAGAAGCGTATTCAAGTTCTTCATCAGTAAGCCATTTGGTACTCTTGCCTGCTTGATATTGATGCGGGAAGGCGCTGGTAATTTCCGATTAGTCTGCATTCTGACGAAGGCAATGCGGAGTTGGATGTCTCACGGCAAGCATAGCAGGCATAAAAGCCCTGCGAAGATGGTGATGCATCCTTCAATGAGGAAGAGCCATCTCCAAGCTCTCCAGCCAAGATTTCCATCAAGAGACCCGACCCCGTAGGCGATGACACCACCAAATGCACCCGCGGTAGTGTTCGCACCGTAGAAAATGGCCATGCGCGTGCCGATCTCCTTCGGTGTATACCACATTGAGAGGATGAAGTAGGCCCCTGGGTAGAGTCCAGCCTCGGCAATGCCTAGCATCAAACGAATAACAATGAAGCCAGCATAAGAGCTTGCTTGCGAGGTGAGAGTTGTGATGAGTCCCCATGCACACACAATGAAAGGAAACCATATCTTGGGTCCAACTCTTCGCAGCATGATATTTGATACAGGCTCGGCGAGTCCGTAGGTGAAAAAGAAGTACATAAGGGCCAAGTTATACTGGGTACCACTCATGCCAAGGTCCTCCAAGAGGCCGAAAAGCTACGTATGGAAGTTTTTAGTCTTGATCTTTGGAAATAACTTAAAAAAGTCAAGAATAAGCTAACCTTGGCATTACCTGCATTAGATTTATCGAGCGAACACATCAAATATAGAACACTCAGTGTTGGAAGTAGGCGTAAGTCCACTAAAATCAAAGTGAGCAATGGAATATATGATGCGTGCACGAGTCTTACATTTCCTGAGTAGTTTCTTCTTGGAAGCTCCGCTGAACACATTGTCAAGGTAAAGGAAGCGTTCGTACTCCGCTGCCGCGTTTCCATCGGACACGGTAGCTACTGCGTCGCCTTTCTTCTCCGCATCAGTCATGGAAGATGGTGACGAAGAATTTGGCAACTCCATAATAAGACGTCAGAATCAATTTGTATCTCAACTCTAAATCTCTCGGTAGCGAGGAAATGGGAGATTTAAGAGACTTTGAAATCTACTTGGCTATCTCTTCAGGCTCAGAGCTCGATATCTCCCAGAAGCCGACGAAGTAGGTGGTGGGTTGGATCTGGTGTGCACAAGTGCAGGCCTAGGCATGAAAGATAGAAGTCCACTGCAGCTATAGTAGACCAAAACAACCTTATCTCAAAGTGATTTCATTGGTCTCGATTCTTTGGCCGCGCTGATAAGGAAATCATGGGGTTTATCGGAGCTTCGCCGAGCTCGTCGAACGGCCAACCCTATCACTGGCGCTGTGGAATGCGATTTACCAGCGATTGATCATACAAGTTTCAGATGCCGGTTATATAAGATTGATAGACTTGGCTGGACCCTAAAATAGGCCAGACGGCGGTTATTTGAGTCGACGACAAAATGTCGAGCACAGCCTTTGCCCCAGGCACAGTCACACGAGAGAAGAACGAAAATGGCGACCCTCTGTATCCTGGTTACATGCGTCAGTCCCGCGAAAGCTTTCCAGAAAAACCGTGGAGTGAAGGCTAAGCTTTGGTTGAACAGCATTCTACGATCCTCTTGAGAAGGTAGAGGACATCGGTGCTTTCGAGCATTTCGACCCTGGTCACCGCGCTGATCCCAAGTTTCCCAATCTTCTGAAAAAAGCGACCAAAGTCTGGGACCTATCTCCTCATGTGGGGACTGAGGTTCATGGAGTTCAGCTCTCTCAACTCGACAGCGCCGGTTTGGATGAACTAGCCCTTCTTGCTGCGCAGCGAGGTGCCTTGGTATTTCGTGACCAAGACTTTGTGGATATCGGCTTCGAGGCACAAAAAAAACTTGTCAGTCATTTTGGTCCTTTGCACATTCACGGTTGGGCCCCTCATCCAGCTGCAGGATCCGAAGAACACATGATTATTTACGATCACAAGGAGTAAGGATGGTGACAACTTCACGAAGGCCAAACCAACATAAATAACACCCTTCCTAGTGATCTCCGGGTTCGCCAATCCTGGGCTGGTCGTAGCCCAGTTCAATGGCACACAGACCAGAGTCCCGAGCAGCAACCCCCTGGTACCACTTTTATTGCTATGCTCGAGTCCCCAACTACCGCTGGCGGAGACACTCTTGTGAGTTCCAGCGTGAGGGCATACAGCAGTCTCTCGCCTCGCTTCCGCAAGCGCCTTGAAGGTTTGACAGCCATTCACACAAACGATGACGGTGTCAGTCAGGAGCTTAAGCACGGTCAACAGGCCGTGATGCGGCGCGGTGTGCTTCGGGCTGAACACCCAGTTGTACTTGTTCATCCTGTTACGAAGCAGAAAGCCCTTTGTAAGTTTCTCTCCGGCATCCTCTCGCAATGTTGTCTTCTCTAACAATGATCTGTCAGACGTTAATCCAGTCTACACAAAAAGGATTGTCGGTTTTGACCAGGAAGAGTCAGACTGCATCCTCAAGTTCCTTTTCGATCACATTGCCAAGCGACAAGATTTCTCTTGCCGGATCCGTTATGAAGCTGGCACTGTGCTTGTGTGGGACCAGCGAGTCACCAATCACTCGCAGACTCTTGATTACCCTGTCGGAGATCGTAGACACGGTTTTAGATTGACTCCTCTGGCGAACAAACCAATCCCGGCTAAGATTGAAGAGGACGACGGTGAATGCTTAAGGGACGAGGCTCGGGTACAGTTGAACTTGTGTTGACTAACGGATAAACCAACAAAGGCTTCATGGTTATACCAAAGTCACAATGAACATTGGCATATGAGTTAAGAGAGATCCATTTTTTAGACGCTTTCAAGTAGCAACCTGCGCAGCTGAGTAAACAATCAATTACAGATAAATTGTGGCCTCATTATGATTCATAGTGTAGACTGCTCCCCCATTATCCCAGTGCAGCGCAAGCCGGAACAAAAAGCGAACCAGGGAATAGAATGAATCAAGATGCCAGAACTCAAAAGCCTGATAACATGCATCAAACATTGATATCAATGACTGTAGGACCAGTCAGCTCAATATGAACAGCTTTGGTCAAAGCCTGTCGACCAAAGCCGGATGAGACATCTTCAGGAACCTCAGATGCCTCGTTGCGTCGAGCATGACTATGTCCCTGACCAAGCACAGTCACAGACTCCACAATTGCGTTTTTGTGATACCCGAATTTACCACGGACATGCAACTGGCCGTTATCATACTCAAAGTCTACCACAGACGTAGCATCTGGCGAGATTGACTCGCCATCATCCAGATACAACTGTCCCTTAGCAGTACCGGCATCATTCGGCGCAATAACAATCTCAAAGCCACGACGACGAAGCTCGGTTGTGGTTTGCGCGCTCTTCGAGCGTAGAGGGAGGATGAATCCGCCGCGGATGTGGATCGGGATTTCAGTGATACCGATATTCGATAGCGTAATTGTTGCGCCGGAACCGGTGATTTTCTCACCAGTATACCAGTCGTAGAATAGGTCGTTGGGGAAGTAGGCATCGACGGATGTTTGGCCTTGGTCTTGAACAGGTGAGATTAGGATTGCATCGCCGTAAAAGAATTGAAGCTGGTTGTTGAATGTGTTCGGGTCGGCAGGGTACACATAGAAGAGTGGCTGGAGGAATGGCTCGCCTGTCTGTGTTTGGCGGTGGAAGGACGTGTACAAGTAATCCAGGAGTCGGTAGCGGATATCGATGATCTTGCGAGCGGCATCGGCTACTGAGGGCCAGCGGTAGAATTCCTGGGGTACGCTTCCTAGCTCGTTGTGGTTACGGTAGAAGGGATAGAATGCGCCAAGTGTGGCCCAGCGCGCGCAAAGCTCTTCACTCGTGTTACCACCGAAACCGCAGACGTCAGAACCGACCATGGGGATTTGGAAGATTGAAGCGAACTCTAGCATCTGTGCGATGGAGACGCGGTACTTGTCCCACTGGCTGAGGTTGTCACCGAGCCTGTAACAGATAGGTTAGATATTGAGGTTTGTAGGGCAATTCGGTATACTTACCAGTGGCCTACGTGTGCACCGGCACCAGCGAATGTGCTTCGTGTAATGACCAATGGCCGGACCTTGGGACGGCGTTGAAGCATGGCATTGCGAGATGCAGAGCTCATCACTGTACAGATTAGAATTAAGATTATGATTCGGAGTGTGACT
Organism: Penicillium longicatenatum; assembly: GCF_028827895.1. NCBI lineage: Eukaryota > Fungi > Ascomycota > Eurotiomycetes > Eurotiales > Aspergillaceae > Penicillium > Penicillium longicatenatum. Next base: position 376,106 of record NW_026643120.1, on the reverse strand, counting down.
GATAGGAGTGGAACTTACTGGTACCATAGAGGTTGTGGGTATCATATTCAGCATAACCCTTCCCGGCATGGACAAGATCGGTGTCGATAGTTTTGTTGCTAAGAGATCCTGCCGCATTGGCGATCTGATACTGAGGAGCGATCAGGTCACGGCCGGAGAGGCCAATCTTCTGGCCCTTCATAACTCGAGTCTCCGTATCAAGTGATCGCTTGGATGTAACGGATCTACCAGAACTTGGTTGGAAGTCCTTGGGGAAGCCAGGCAAAGGGCGAGGTGGAGAACGGGTTGCAGGCGCAGCGGGAGGAAGATTGTTTTGCTCTGCGTAGCTCTGCGGGTCTTTACATGGCCATGGACAGAAGTTGGAGGCTTCATTCATGTCAATCCACAGACCGTCAATGTTCACCCCGGTTTTTTCATCAAAGAAACGACGGAATTCACCGTTCCAATACGCTTGGGTATCAGGGTTGAACCAGTCGGGGTACACAGTCACGCCGGGCCAGACAGCACCTATGCCAGTTAGGTTCAATTACTCAATGACTTGGTGGAGATGTACCTTTGTAGAGAGTGTCCTGATCACGGTAGAGGAAGACACTACGCTCATTTCCTCGGTTGAAGGCACCATTATCTGCCAAAGATGTTAGGGGCTGGCTTTTAGGTTTATCGAAATATACGCACCGCTATCACTGATAGCTGGATCAACCATCACAATGTAATGTTGATTGTGTTTGTGGAGATAAGTCACCAGCTCGGTCATCTTCTCCAGTGGGAATCGCAAGGGATCCAGAGTGAAAACCCGACGTGCGTCCATGTAGTCAATGTCTGTCCACATAGTCTCCAGGGGAATGTGCGCGCGACTGTAATTGTAAACAACTTCAGCTACCTCATACGCGTCCTGGTATCCATATCGGCATTGATGAAACTAGAGCACGTTAGTTTAGAAGTCCCGCAAAGTCATCAGATGAACTTACACCGAAGGACCAATAGCTTTGCATAGCAGGGAGACCGACAACCTCCGAGTACTGCATACTCACATCCTTGGGGGTCGGGCCGGCTAAGAAGTAGAAGTCCAAGACACCACCAAGAGTATTGTATTCCAAGAACTGTCTACCATCGTGAGACTTGTCGACCTTGACGTCCATTCCGTTGGAGTTCAGGAAAAATACGCCGTGAGTGCCTGAATCTCCTCGGTGGTCCACGTAGATAGGGTGATTGCCATACAAATTACTGTTTGCAGGAATGCCATAGGCATCCCGACTCCATAGGGTACGAGTGTAGTTTGTGGTTGGCATACGCAAGGAATCAGAATGTTCACCCATACCATAGAGATTTGGGTCATCTGGAAGCCAGGTGCGGAGGTTCAGATACTGGGTCTCAAAGACGACGTTGGTATCAGTTGTGTCAAACAAGACCTCGTCACCACGCAGGACCCTGAAGCTAAATGGTTCAGGCTGGTAATCAAAGCGGAGGACAGAAGCATCACGGTGAGTGCTTGAAGCAGTGGGTCGAGGCAGCACAGACTCGGGAACTTGGTAGACCTCTTGATCCGCGTCTTGAATAATAACATGAAGGCGGTTATCTAATGGCCTCACTGATTAGTGGCGATGTTTTTGAAATAAAGAAACACGTGAAGACTCACTGGTCTGATATTCCACCAGCAGGGTGAGGTTTACCAGGTCAGAACCATACAAGTTACAGGCATCACCAGCCAGAACCAAATCCGCCATAAGCGAGTTATCATGTTCTTTAATGTTGATGGCTTTGTAGCCAGGGCACTGATCAGGCCCATCAGTACGAGGTCTGATGACTGCAGCGCCCACGAGGGGCACCAAAAATAAGAGTAATCCCCGCATGTTGAGAACTCAACTGAGAAAACGTTGAGTACACAGCAGGGGGGAAAGGAATGTGAAATAATTGAGGGAATCAGCGCTCTTATGAGGAACTAGAAGAGGAAAGTGAACAAGGATGAGGGGAGGTAAGATGATGAGGGGGAGGTAAGGAGGTCAGGAGGCTCGAGTGGCAAGATATGTAATATGTCCGATGTTTATGCGCGATGGGAATAGTGAGAGATAATTCAAGTGGTTAGCCTAAAGTCGCAAAGGTTCTATGGGCATTGTTTGTATGATCCGGTTCAACAATTCATCTGCTGCGGAGACGCGGGCAATTACCGGCCTGCTGGTCTTGGCTGATCGGCAGATTCATGGCAAATGCAACCCTACGTCGTCTTGACGTCCCCATTTGGATCCAACGAGCTAAGCACCGAAGAATATGTGGGGTTTACGCGGAGATTTGGTATGAAACGAATACAGATCGAAAGGCAAGATCTCCGATTAGGGTTGACACACGGACCACCATTGGCGATTTAAACATACCTGGTCATACTGCTAGATTCATCATTGATCCTCATCTTTGCATTGATTACTATTCTCATAAATCTCCATCTGGAGTAGACATCTTTGATTTCACATGACGCTATTCTTCATGTATGCACGTAGACAGGGTTGTCCACTTTATAGTTGTTGGTTTGACAAGCTTATTCTCTCCGAAATTCATCGTAATACTACGATCATGAGACCACTTGTGTGTAACAGTTTGAATCAGCGATGAGATCATAATAAAAGGTTTCTTTTGCCGCGGGAAAGTTTCAACAAATCCTCCGAGAATGACTGTGTACATCCAATAACATCAGTACTTCCGCTCCATTTGTGCAATGACTTTCGGCCTTTTTACATCCCACTCTTCCCACACAATCGAATAAGAAGCCGTATGCCTCCCTGGAAGTTCCTCCTGAGTCCCGTTTCTCTTCGCAAGAGCCTCTGCCGAGCTACCGATCGCAAATGTACGATGCCACCGCGCAATACCTTCAAACTCGAATCCCATGCGCAACGCAACTCTCCGAGATGCCGCATTCTCGGAATGACACTTCCACTCTACACGTCGTAGACCCAGGCCGCCAGCTGACTGTGGGTCCAGAGTGTATTGGAGGATCAGGCCAATCGCGTTCGCTGTCACATGGGTACGTTGGAATGCTGAGAAGATCAGGACACCTAGTTCTGTGACTGCGTGAACAGCGTCTGTGGAATAAAGTGCGATTGTTCCGGCATATTCTTCAACAGCTGGTGATTTATCGATGATAGCATATAGGCATTCCGCGGGCGATGCGCGTATGCTGTCATAGACTGCTTTGAAATCATCATCATTTTGAACTTCTGGAAAGGGAACATATTTGAGAAGCTCTGGCCTGGCTTTGATCTCCTCAACAAACTTTGTTACATGGACATTCGGCTACGCAATCGAGTCAGCCTTGTGGTGCGGGGAAACGGCACCTGCTACTTGCATTAAATGGTTCCAAGACGACAAGGTCGTTCTCCAAGCGTTTCTGCTCATAGTGAAAGACAGCTTCTGACATCATGAGCTGTTCTGAATGCTTGGTAACTTGCGTGCAGCAACAGATCAAAATGTCCTAGAATTATTGTCCAGGTTGTTTACCCCCTTTGTCGCTCTTGCCCCGGCTGATGCCTGATTATAGATGACTAACCAGACTTATCAACAGACTACCTCGGTCATATCTCGGATTGCGGATTAAAACCGGTCAGCTAAAGCCATGATCATTCTTGACCAAACTAGACTTTACAGTCTATATTGTGCTGTGTGGGAGAAGGATATCTCCGCCACGGCAGTAGAAAATTGGATGCGCTTTGCAGGTTTTCAGGTATTTAGTGGATTTCTTGTCTAATAAAGCTTGAATCAAAACAATTGAAAAAGCACTGGAATCCATCTTTGGTTGGTTATTGAACTCCCCTAACTAAATAGAACGTCCCCTGCTTGCTCGGCACGCTAGTGCCGACGCAGGAACCATATGAGAAGTGTGAACAGCATCCAGTTCAAATCCCGGAACGTATTTCGTAGCTTGTGCAGGCATTTGCACGGGTCTCCATTTTAGTTCCAATTGAATCGATAATTGCAAAAATTGTAGAAATGCTGGAATTTTACGCAATCTGTTGTCTTTTGTTTACAAGTTCACATCGGACGAGGGGCACGTGACCACCGTTCCCTGAAGTTCCCGAGCCGCGAACCCGCAGATTCTGGTCTCTGTCGTTGCGCCAGACTAAACCGCCATTGGACCCTCTTGTCCTCCTACCAGTGACTGCCTTGGGTGACCCGTGCTTGGATTTTATTTTCGCTCCTTCTCCTCCCCACAGTCTCACCAAAATGCCCGCTGCCACCCGTGCCGTCCTGCGGCAATCGCAGTTCCTGACCCGGAGAACCGCCGTCAGACACGCCTCATCCTCCTCGGAGAAGGCTACCCAGGCTGCCTCCAAGGCTCAGGAGGGTCTTTCCAAGGCCACTGCTGCTGCTGGCCCGGCTCTCTCCAATGCCGCTACTGCCCTCCGCAAGGTCGGCGGCCCCGTCGGCAAGGTCGTTTCGTTCGTCGACTGTAAGAGACACCCTTCCCCGTTCATCCAAGTTCTGCATTGGATGCAGTCCGAAACACATCTGTTATCATTGATGGAGAAGCACTGGGATTGTCATTGCCATGATGGAAGTCGTGGCGAGATGGATTTCGGATCTCCTCGGTTACCCTTAACAGGGCCAAATGCAATTTTCCCTGAATGCATGGCTAACATTGAATCTCCTTCCAGCTATGATCCCCCCGACCATCTACTACTCCAAGGTCGGCATTGAGCTCGGTCGTCTGGTTTTCCGTGGCCAGAACATGGCTCCTCCGTATGTCTGCCCCGAATCTTCAATCCACAGATTATCCCTCGTTGCTCGTCGCTCGACACCATACTAACCCTTTCTCTAGCAACATGGCCACTTTCCAGTCCTACTTCCAGCCTCTGATCAACGTCGCTCGCAACCCCGCCTCTTTCAAGACCCTCAGCTTTCCCTCTCCCCAGAACTTCCTGGCTCGTGTCCGCAACGCCAGCCCCAAGGAGCTTGCTCTTGCCGGTGTCACCGCTGCTGAGGTCATTGGTTTCTTCACCGTTGGTGAGATGATCGGCCGCATGAACCTGATCGGCTACCGCGGCGAGGCTCCTTCCCACCACTAGATCTTGAAAACTATTTCGTCCTTTTCTTTTTCCTTTGTTCGCCTTACCTCTGCGTGTTGAGCTCTGTATGATAGACGATGGAATATAAGCTGTTGTCTGAGATAGAATCATTTTTACAATTTATTTGTCTACTTCAGGCATCCATGATACGTAATCCTCACGGCGTGAAATCTGTAGTTTGTGTAGATATGTTTATAGCGCAACCCAGGTGCCTTCTCTTTCAACTTCCATTTCTCATACCCCACCATGCCTGATAATTCTGAGGTAGTCATCCTGATACTTCTTCTTTGCCTTTATCATTTCTGGACCTTTAATTCCATCACCTGTTCCGCCTTCATGTTTTACGTGGTGCTCTATCGAGTCTACATTCCGCGATGATCAGCGATATCCAAGCTCAATTCTCATTGGCCCGGAAAGTCTTTGGGTGGGTCAACTTTTTTCTCTTCCGCCAAAATATCTTAAGTCCGCAGTTGCAACCTCGAAAAAACAAGTATTCACGACTTCCAGCATGGATGCATTCAAATTGTTGACGCGGTCGACAAAGTTCAAGTCGGCTGCACCAGCTGCAAAGCCAGCTGCCCGACTCCCTTCCTTTGGAAAAGCAGCAAATCCGCAACTCTTCTGGACCGCGGAGGGTGAAAAGCTTGAATCTGAACAGGGAAAAAAGAGAAAGCGCGCAAATGCTGCAGCCGATGAGGAGCACGAGGAAGATACCGCTGACTTGGATTTCTTCCATTCTAATAAGCGCTCTGCCGCGCCTTCATCTGGGACATCGGCTTCGACTCCCGTTAAGGGCGAGGATCTACCTTTTGACCAGGATGAGTCCGATGATGACGATGCTATGGATGAAGTGCAGCGTCGCACTATTCTAAACTCGCACAAGATCAAGATTACGGATCTTCGTGATGTGGATGAGATTCAGGTTCAGCCTGCTCCAGCCAAGGAATCCAAGAAGGAATCCAAGAAGGAATCTAAGAAGAAGAAGAAGACTAAGAAGGAAGAACCCGCTGCACTTCTCAGCAAAAAGGAGATGAAGCGTGCTAGACGTATGTACCCGCAACCGTTGGTTTCGTTCAAGGAGCTTCGTTCTAGATACAAAATCTCCAGCCGGTTGGCGGAAAATGTCGCCGGGCAGGGATTTACTGTTCCTACAGAGGTGCAGTTGGGCAGTCTGCCTCTTATGCTTGGTGATCCCTCGGTCTCTACTACCGAATCCTCGGAGCCCGACCTCCTAGTCGTTGCACCTACCGGTAGTGGTAAGTCCCTGTCATTCTTGATTCCAGTGATCAACAAGATCGTTCGACACCACCATTCGCAATCAAACGAGCACGGGGTTCTGTCTGTGATTGTGGCTCCTACCAAAGAGCTTGCCAGTCAGATTGTCAACGAGGGCCGCAAGCTGGTGGCCGGTACCGGTGTGAAGATCACATTGATGAGAAAGGGTATGCGAGTGGTTGAGCGAGACGACGATGACGAGACCAACGTTCTTGAAGAGGACGCCGAGGAATCTGCTGGATCAGAGGATGAAGATGAAGAAGACGATAAACCAAAGAAAGTTCAAAACAATGCACCCGTCACCAAGAGTGATATTTTGGTTACCACGCCCTTGATGTTGGTGAATTCTTTGTCCGCAAACCAGACAAAACCTTTGGCACACTTGCCCTTGGTGCGAAGCTTGGTGCTGGACGAAGCGGATGTGCTGTTGGACCCGTTGTTCCGAGAGCAGACACTCGACATCTGGCGCTCGTGCGTCCATCCAGACTTGCGCGTGAGTCTGTGGTCTGCTACCATGGGCTCCAACGTCGAAGATCTCACTCGGTCAACAATCAAGGAACGCCTGGAAAACATTGAACACAAGCCCACCACACCTCACCCTCTTGTGCGCCTGGTCGTTGGATTGAAGGACTCGGCAATCCCCAACATCGACCACCGACTCATCTACGCAGCTACAGAGCAGGGTAAGCTTCTTGGACTTCGGCAACTTCTTCGTCCAGCTGCAGCCTCACCCGGAGATGTCCGCCTCCGACCCCCATTCCTCATCTTCACACAAACGATCCCCCGAGCAATTGCTCTCCACTCCGAATTGAGATACGACATCCCAGCTGAAGCCGGTGGCTCATCGCGTATTGCCGTGTTGCACTCTGACCTCGCCGATAACCAGCGATCCGAGATCATGCGCGACTTCCGCAAGGGCGAAATCTGGATCCTCGTAACGACCGATCTGCTCGCCCGTGGTGTCGACTTCCGTGGCATCAATGGTGTCGTCAACTACGACATTCCCAACTCCGCCGCTGTCTACGTTCACCGCGTTGGACGGACTGGTCGCGCTGGTCGCGAAGGCGGTATCGCCGTGACTTATTACACCAAGGAGGACATTCCCTATGTCAAGAGCATTGCGAATGTTATCGACGTGAGTGAGAAGCTGCGAGGCGAGGAGGGCGGAAAGTCAATCCAGAAATGGCTTTTGGATTCCCTGCCTGATCTTAGCAAGAAGGACAAGCAGGAGCTCAAGAAGCATGGTGTTAAGGCGCGCCAGATCTCTAAGCATGTCGGTGGAAAGGACAAGAGTGATGATAAGGATAGCAAGGCTGCGCGCGCTTCCAGAATCAGTACAAAGAGCGGTTTTGAGCGACGCATGGAGAACCGCAAGAAGGGCGCTATTGCTGCCAGCCGGAACAGAAAAGCTGCAGCCCCGCAAGATGGCAATGTCAGTGATGGAAGCTGGGATGGTCTGAAGGATTAATTTTTTCATTCTTCGCACATCATTTGTATATCAAGGGATTAAAATAATCATCAACGCATTCATTCATGACCATCATTCTCTAGCACTATGTTTATTCCTTCTGCTCTCCATTTCCAGAGCTTTGCTGCTGTTGCTGCTGCTACTGCTGCTGCTGCTGTTGCTGTTGCTGCTGCTGTTGTTGTTGTTGCTGCTGCTGTTGTTGTTGTTGTTGTTGTTGTTGTTGCTGCTGCTGTTGTTGCTGCTGCTGTGGTGAGGGCTGTGGTGGAGCAGGAGGATCCTCCGCAGGTCGTCTCACAAGATTGACAGGTACAAAAGCACAATCCAACATCCCCTGCTCCTCCAAAACAGACTCCAAGTCATCCCCATCCCGATCAAAATAAAGTGCCCACTCTCCCTCCTCTTCCTCAACTGCTACAAACGCGCCACTATCCTCCAACAAAATCGTCTTCTCGTCCTCAGTCCAGTTCCAGGGCCCGACAACATGCTCCACGCTCTGTGACCTGTTCCCATACTTCAACTCGTGTGTGTCAACGTCCGCATATATCCAGTTCAGAAGCGGTGGGTCCGCTGAAACGTAGGTCGGTAGTCCAAGTCCACGATCTAAATGTTTTGTTTCTTCTAGCTCAGGGTATTCGATGTAGAATGCTAGGGAGGTGAATGCGGGCTTGGCGCGGTTGCGAGGGTTTGGGTCGTCGAGGTAAACCTGTGGTTATTTAGCGACTGGCTGTACTGAATGGGACCTGGACAAACCTTGTCATTCCGAACAACCACCCTCCGCCCATTTACATCTCGATCATCGTCTGTGTCGCCAAAACAGACGGCGTCGATATTGAACTTGCACATTCGGCGCGCATCTTCTCTGCGCTGGTTCGCCTTGCGCTGTTCGCTAACTCCGAATGCCACACCCGTCACCGTCGGAATGGAAGTCAAGGTTAGTAATCCGATCATTCTGTATGTGGCTAAACCGGCTCTATTGTGTCTCGAGGGGTATTAAGCCTGGTTTTGTGTTTGTACTGCGGGGAGTCGCTGCAGTGTCTTCAATGTTGGTGGCTTTGTGGCGCTTTCAGATTCATTTGCCTTGGTGGACTATGCATCTCACCCGGCTGGTATGATGGATATTTGAGCAAATGGGTGAGTTTCACACATGGAGAGAATTTTGTTTCTGGATAGATCTGGAACCAGGAATTGCAACGGTGTTGAATCCAAAAAGCCCAGACTGTTGCGACACCGACGTCATTGGATCCACGTGATAATCTAGTTAACCAATATGTGTATGCCTGATGAAACAGGCAGAACACATGCGGTCATCTGGATCCCCGATACTCCGAGGCCACTCAAGGCATTTGGGTAAATTACTGTCAATCAGGATATTCCCAGGCTAGATGGACAACTTGGAAGATATTATATGTAGGTCTGAATGACCATTCCACGGATGCTGGGGTAGCTCAAGGCCAACTAAGCAATTCATGGAATATGCAACATCCATTTTCAAAAGCATATCAAAGTGGTATCTATCGTCAGTCGTATAATCATCCCAACCATATCGCCTTGTCTGATGCTTTAATTCAATGTCGCCTTGAAGCCCTGATAAGCCTGTTCAATATCAAAGGCTAGCTCCCGTGCCTGGTCCTCACTCAATTCCTCCGTCGCCCGCATCTGATTTAAGGCAATCAACCACTGGATAATCTTTCCCCGATTCTCAAACTCTCCATCTGTCACCTTGTTCACCGATTGTATCACTTCCGAGAGAAGGGGGTGTAGCGCGTCCTTTGAGACCATGTTCAACTTCAATGCGTCAAGGAATGTGATGAAATTCTCCGTCGCGGTCAGGATCAGACTGCCTGATGCGCCGCCTCCTGATCCTCCTGCTGCGCCACTGCCGGAGGTAGGTGCATTGTGTGAAGCCTGTTCGACAGTTGCGGGGAGGCCAATTCGTAGTCGCTCGGTAGCTCGGGGGCATTCCAGCTGACGATTGGTTAGGGAAACCGAAAGTACAAGTTCGTTGGGATATGTACTTACACCCCAGGTTCGCTTGAATGATTCTAAATCAACAAATTCTCGAGCAACAGTCTCATCGCCCAGGCTGGACTTGTATTGCTTCAAAAGTCGGGTGCATGTCTCGGTGTACTCCGCCTCGGTGACTACATCTTTGATGTACGCCTTTTCGAGCCCGTCGAGGGTGACGATAATACTGTAGATCTCAGCCAGAGATTCGTAGAGGTCCCGCTCTCCTGAGCTGGAAACCAATTTCACCTCCTGAAGACTGGTTAGTTGGAGTGCACCCCGCGTTTCGTGGAGTGGGCCTTACTTCATCGAGATTTATGGAGGCCGACCGAGCTGGATCTGGTGTATAGCTATATGGTGTTGGTGCATAGGATAATGGACGCTGGGAGTACATCTTGAAACTCCCAGAATAAAGAAAGAAGAAGATAAGTGTCAATGTCCAGGATGCATGTCTAGACGATAGGAAGCTTGCTTATCGGCAGCTGCCAAAGGCGGTCGCGAAGGCGGAACCGCTGATTTTCCCCGAGCCAAATTTTTTTTTCTCTCAGCGCTGGATCTATCTGCTCTACAAGCTATAAACCGCAGAACAAATCGCCCATCATGGCTGTCGGCGGAAAGAAGTCGACGAAAAAGTTTAACACGAAACACCTCAAGGAAACTCTTGAGCGCCGAAAGGAATTCGCCAAGATCAAGCAACGCCATGTCCTGAAAGACAAGCGCAAGGAAAAGAATGCCAGCCGTCGCGAAGCCGAAGAAGAAGCCAACGTCGAGGATCCCGAGCAAGTGAAAAAGCAAGATGCCTTCGCTGAGATGAATGTGGATGACTTCTTTGCCGGCGGATTTGACATCGCCGACCCCAAGACCGACAAGAAGAAGTCCAAGAAGGACGTTACCCCCAAGATTGGCAAGCGCAAGCGCTCGACAGACCAGTCACAGAATGAGGAGGCCTCCGGCTCCGAGGATGGCTCTGCGCCCAGTGATGATGAAGATGCCAATGGGTTTGATGAGCACATGGACCAGCTTGAGTCATTGAAAGAGAAGGACCCCGAGTTTTACAAATACCTGAAGGAGAATGATGCAGAGCTACTCGACTTTGGTAACCAAGGTGATATGGCCGAGATCGACGAATTGAGCGAGAGCGAGGCCGCCGCCGAAGAGGAGGGCCCAGCAAAGAAGAAGAAGAAGTCCAAGAAGCAAGAAAATGTTGAGGAGGAAGAAAAAACTATTGACAACACCTTGACCATTCCTATGGTGAAGAAGTGGCAGAAATTGATGGAGGAGCAAAACTCGGTCCGTGCCATGCGTCAGACTGTTCTGGCATTCCGCGCCGCAGCCACTGTCAATGACCCTGAGGCTGGCGAGCAGAGGTACACCATCTCCGACCCCAATGTCTACCACCAGGTGCTTGTGACGGCACTGAATGTCGTTCCAAAGACACTTGCGCACCATCTGCCCGTCAAGGAGACCGCCGGTGGCAAGGTCAAGGTTTCCCTCGATTCGAAGAAGTTCAAGACCCTCACGCCTTTGATCAAATCCCACACTTCCTCCGTTCACCAGCTCCTGATGAACCTGACAGATGCCCAAACGCTCAAGATGACCATCTCTTCTATGGAGCCCATGCTTCCCTACCTTCTCCAGTTCCGCAAGGTCCTGAAGACCCTGATCAAGACTGTCGTCGGCATCTGGGCTGATGTTTCCACTGCCGATGCTACTCGTATCACTGCATTCCTTTTGCTGCGTCGTCTCATGGTTATGGGTGACGCCGGTATTAAAGAGACCGTGCTCAAGACCACCTACGAGGGTGTAGTCAAGGGAAGCCGCAACACTACCGTCCACACTCTTGCTGGCGTGAACCTGATGAAGAATTCAGCTGCTGAGATCTGGGGCATTGACCAGAACATTTCATACACCACTGGCTTCACCTTCATCCGCCAATTGGCCATGCATCTTCGCAACAGCACTCGTCACACCTCCAAGGAGTCATACAAGACCATTTACAACTGGCAATACGTGCACTCGCTCGACTTCTGGTCCCGTGTGCTCTCACAACATTGTGATGGACTCGTTGAGGCCCAGGCCGGCAAACAGTCCGCTCTGCGGCCGCTCATCTACCCCGTTGTCCAAATCACCCTGGGTGCTATGCGCTTAATCCCGACTGCGCAGTACTTCCCCCTCCGCTTCCAGATGGCCCGCGCCCTGCTTCGCATCTCGCGCGCCACAGGAACTTACATCCCGCTCGCCTCTTCCCTGCTGGAGGTTCTTACCTCTGCCGAGATGCGCAAGTCCCCAAGATCTAGCACCCTTAAGCCCCTCGACTTCAACACTGCCATCCGTGCTCCCAAATCCTATCTCCGATCCCGCACTTACCAGGATGGTGTCGGTGAGCAGGTCGCCGAACTCCTGTCCGAATTCTTCGTCCTGTGGTCCAAGCACATCGCCTTCCCCGAACTCTCCGTTCCAGTCGTTGTCTCCCTTAAACGCTGGCTGAAGCAGGTCTCTGCCCGCAATGGCGGCAACAAGAACGCGAAGATCAACCAGATGATTCTTCTGCTCGTGCAGAAGGTCGAGGCTAATGCCCGCTGGATTGAGGACCGTCGCTTGAACGTCTCTTTCACCCCTCGCAACCGCACCGAGGTCGAGAACTTCCTCAAGGATGTTGACTGGGAGACCACTCCCCTTGGTGCATTCGTGAAGACCCAGCGCAAGCTGAGGGAAGAGCGTGCCGCTATCCTCGAGGAGGGTCGCATCGAAGAGGAGAAGCGCCGCGCCGAAGCTAAGAACTCAGGTGACGGCGATGAGTTCATGGGCGGCGCTGGCAGTGATGAGGGCAGTGAAGACGAGGATGCGGAGGAAATGGAGAGCGAGGATGAGATTGAAGAGGAAGAAGAGGACGAGGACGAAGACGAAATGGAGCTTGAGGAGGAGTAGATATCCTATTATTTCCATACTGTGTATATCTTTCATGTCGATCTACTATTATCGGGATATTCCGCATCAAAAGAAACTGGCGTTTTATGTTTTCATCACGACTATCTCGAATCCACGCTAGTCCAAGTCAATTCTGTTTTTATGCAATGCGAAGGGGGTATCTGTAATCAATGCTAAGCCCAAACGCAGTAGGAAGTTAAACGGACCCAAGAGGCATCCGATCCTGTCCCCAAGCCCTGATCCTCTCCCTCCTTAACGCGGCATCCTCTTCCTCGGCCCACGCCAAAGACTCATTAGGCAACATAATGGCCTTATCAATAGCAACTGGCAATCCCCGATGTCTCCCTCTCAACGCAACCGCAGCGAGAATAATCTTACTGACGGGGTGCCATGCTCCACAGAACGAATAATTCTTCCCAGGGTAGCCCACACTCACCCCGACACAGCCGTAGGCGGACACGACCTCAAAGATGATGTTAAAGGTCGCGAACGCGACAGGCTGTGCAGTGAAGTGATCTGATTCTGCGATTGCGACGAAAAGGACAGCCAGTGCGATCCACCATAGGTCATGGCTGAGTTGGGATCGAAGCTGTTGGTGTACGAAGTAGCCGCGAGATGTCTCCGAGAAAGTTGGTCGGCCTAGGTGATGTCGGATTAGATCGACAAGCACATTGCTACGGCTCGTATTTGCGGAGGATTCGGATCCGTCATTGGCGTAGATTCCGAGGGAGCGTTCTTCGTAGACGTTCGTGTTGCTGGGTTGAGTGTTAGGTATATTCATGGGTACGTTCATAGGGAAGGCTTGAGAGATTAGACATACCGCATTGTGACCAGCACTGGAAACGCGGAGACATACTGTTATTCTGTTAGTTCTAGATCCCTAAGAGGTCTTCTTGGTATGGCATGGTGATAAATCTTACCATCATCAGAACTAGATAAAGGTGAGTGAGCAATTCGAATAATATGAGCATGTAGACTTACCGTAAAGGACAAGCAGGCCCTGGTGTAGATCAGAGATCGTCACAACATAGAATCCTCCAGAACGAACAGCTATCTAATGTTAGTCATAATTCATATCAGTAACAAATGGATATACGGACCAACAGCTTGGAATAAACCGTCTAGAACTCGATATTCTGATGGTAGAGCCTGGATTTGCTTGTTCCCGATAGATAGGATCTCGAAACCAGCCCAATCAATTGCATTGAGCACAATGATCGTACTAAGCAGATACCACGTATGCCGAGCCGGAAAAAGGTTCGTATAGACCCTCCGCGGGTGGTCCAGAACGAAATCCAAAGTCATCTGCCACGATCTCCACGATGGTTGATTTGGTATCAGAGCCCTCATAGTCCATATAATGAACCGCAAAAAGCAGGGGAAGAGTGTGTTCCCCGCGAGAATGAGCATAGCCATGGTAAGAAGCGGGTAAGCACTGAAACCCGTTAGTAAAGCTATTTTCTAGCAGGTAAATTTGGCGAAGGGACATACTCCAATTGCAAGGCGGTCATGTTCTTATCCAAAAGAGCCATGCCGCTATTCACAAAAGCCGATATGGCAAAAAAGGCGCCTGTCCAGAATGGGGAGAGTCCATTATCGCCAGCGATTTCTGGATGGTTTACCTGCAACCAGGTTCCCATTCCGATTATTCCCAAAGCAAGAAATGAAATAAGGTATAGTGAGACGGTGATTGATAGGAGGTAAACGGCTTTGTACTCGACTCCGCCTAGTTTCTCGCGTTCGGCTGATGTCAATCCGTGGAATTGTGAGTTGCGGGATACTGGTGCTTTGGACCAGAAGTACTTCTGTGTACCTCGGATCACATTATCAAGCTTTGATTTCGGTGATTCGATGGCATAAACAGGTACTGGTGCGGCATCACGAGGGTGGTTATTCAGGTCAGGTCTGGCGCCAACGCCGACCATTGGGAAGACCCGGTGGTGATGGTGATGTGTATCTGCGACGGTGATTTGATCGCTGTCACGCCATGCAGTATGGTCATCATGGGAACTCAGTCCATGAGCCTCGTCAATGGTAACAGTGTGTGGCCGAGATTTAAATTGGGCCTCGAGCTCATGACCCGATGCTTCGGCGCAAGCTTTGCTATCTCGTAATTCGAAAACCGACGCCTGTCGTGATGCTTCACGCTCTTCTGAGACAACCTGCAATTTTGCCTCGAATGCTCGTTTACGCACCACTAGCACAGCGATAGAGATGAAAATGGCAGAGCCCATAATGAGCAAGATCAATAGAATGACTTGCTGAAAAGTATTCAGAGTTGATAAGTCGACCTGGAAAATCCATCAGAGTCTGTTTAACACAGCTTCTACATTTGGACAGAGACAATACCGTGTTCAATCCAGCACCGGTCATCGCACTAACACACAGAAAGATGGCATCGACATAATCAACTTTTTTCCATGGCGTGGAAGTCAGATAGAAAAGGACGCTGCTGACCAGGCATGTCACAATGAAATAGACATAATGGAGCGTTAGAAAATTCGCTGGTGGTAGGATCGCGGTCATAGTTCGGCATAACGGTCCTCGCCACAACGCTACGGATATAAGTTAGCCAGGAAGGTTATATAGCAACGGAAAAACCCACGATTCAATTGCGACCGGATTTGCATTCCAGCTGCAATGTAAGAACCAAATAAGATAAGAGAGACCAATCGCAAAAGAAACCTCTGCCTCGTGGAGGCGATTGCGACTGTCGGTGTGGGATCTTGGCTCTTTCTTTCAGGTTTGCGGTTGTTGAAGCAGCGCTGCCACTACGGGTTCTGTGGAGCATTCATTTGGAGGTTAAGATGTTTTCGGTACATCTGGAAGAGAAGTAGCCGTTTTGACGTGTATCTTGTGGGCTTATGGGTAATAAGAGATTTTTCTTAAGGATGAACGGCGCCCCACTTTTAGCCCTGTTTCGCATGGAGATGAACCCCTTAGATGCGAGCTTGGAAGATAAGAATTGGCATGGACCTAACGGAACAGGGTGAGATTTGAAAGAATCCTGAATATTGGCACATGCATCAAGGGATAATCGCAACACTATACAATATACGGTGAAGCTGCAATTATTGCCGTAGGTCGCGATGATCCTGGCGTCGCGTGGCGTAGGGCTGAACCAGTAATAGATCAGCCACGACGTATGGAGA
Organism: Penicillium longicatenatum; assembly: GCF_028827895.1. Lineage (NCBI taxonomy): Eukaryota > Fungi > Ascomycota > Eurotiomycetes > Eurotiales > Aspergillaceae > Penicillium > Penicillium longicatenatum. Next base: position 360,228 of record NW_026643120.1, on the reverse strand, counting down.
TAAAGATTTATTGATCTTTGACTATCTCTATGGCTTAAATCGCGAGCATCTTTTGCACTCGCTTGACCAGACTGCGCTCGAACTGTTCCACTCCACTCGTTTGTTCGTTTAGCTTGCCCGTCTTAACCACGTACACGGACCGACGTCGAGTGATGTTCTCTTCCGTTTCTTCCTCTTCTAACCCCTCAAAATCATCATCTAATTTATGATCAGTATCCCTCTTTCCTTCAATAACTGATCGAATCAAAAATCGGTCGTGGGATACGAGAAGAATGGCCCCGTTAAAGGATGAGAGGGCTGTGGCGAGTGCTGTGACAGTGTGGAAATCTAGATGGGTGGTGATCTCATCGAGAATGAGAAGCTGAGGAGCGCTCCAAACGATACGAGCTAGAGCAAGGCGAACCTATCCATCGGTGAGTATGTTGCCATAGATGTATAGGTGGGAAATGAGAAGACTTACCAGTTGCCCACCGGACAATTTGGCCACAGGTACATCGGACGCAATGCGGCCCTGCAGACCCATTGACGAAAGGAGCCCTCTCACAGCTCCCTCATTGAGCGCATCGCCAGTCTCTGTCATCAGTAACCCAAGTGCAGTGAGACCGGGCTCACCCCGGCCACGTTCTTGCAATTCTTCCACAGAGTGCTGGCCGTAGTAACCTACTTTCAGCCGGGAATGGGTCGTCACTTTGCCCTTCGAGGGAGCGAGTTGCCCGGTCAAGACGCGGATAAGCGTGGTCTTACCCGAGCCGTTAAGACCCATGATTCCAACGCGATCACCAATGTGAACAACCAAATTGACATCATCCAGAATGATGCGATCGTTCTTGTATCTAAATGTAATCCCCTCCAATGAGACCAGAGGTCCGGGGAATCGCAGCTCAGTTGCATCGGGCAGACTCATCGTCGCGCCTCTCTCATCCGTCGGCACTTCAATCTCCGCCCTGTTATGGGCATGCCACCCAACAAGGTCCCGGTTCAATTTGAATCGACCTCCGTTCGCACTGACCTGAAGACCCATTCGATCATCAACTTTCTTTTGTCGCGACTTGGCCTGTCGAAGCTTGTTCTCGTCGTTGGTCTTCTTGCCTATCTTCATATTTTCACGGATACTCGCTTCCATATGAGCAATTTGTCGCTCTTGCGCCTCCTTCATGCGTCCCAGGTATAGTTTCTGTGCCTCGAAGTCTTGTTCGTAGGCGGCGAGATTCCCGCGAAAGTAATTTAATTTCTGATCTCGTAAGATCACGATCTCTTCGCAGACGGCGTTGATGAAGTCTCGGTCATGTGAGACGAGGAGGATTGTGGTTTGTGAATCTTCGCGTAGACGTTGGAGGTAGTTTTCGAGCCAGACTACTCCTAGGAGATCTAGGAAGTTGGTCGGTTCATCGAGAATCATGATGTCGGGGCTTTGGATTAGGACGGAGGCAAGCATGCAACGCATTCGCCATCCTCCTGATAAGGTTGAGACTTTATTGTCCAATTTTTCTTCTTTGAATCCTAATCCCTGCAGAATTCGGCGTGCTTCCTTCTCCATATCGGCCATATTCATCTGATTAAAGTCAGTTGAAATGGTCCAGATCAAGATGATTAGTAGTACTCGCCTCTTCAAGTTGGGATTGCAAAGTTTGGAGCATTTCAACGGCAGCCTGTGTCTCTATTTGGACTGTCTCGGCGTCGATCGCATCGAGTTCCTGGGCAATGCTGCGAGAGTAAGATAACCGTAATGCTGTAATCCATGCGATTTTCTTACAGCTCTTGTGTAGATTCCAATTTTGATTCAGCGGCCTTGAGATCTTTCCGAGCTTGTAGACCCCTTGCACCGCTCTTCAAGTGGGCATTCTTATGCGCAAGAAAGAGTTTCTTCTCTGCCTGTTCATGTCGTATCTTGCGAATAGCTTGTACTGGCTTCAATGGGTCGTCAGTCTCGAAGCTCTTAGACAGACAATCTGCCAGCCGAGCGGCCTCATTCCTGGCTTCATCACTGCCTAGGACAGACTCCAAAACAGACTTTTCCAATTTCAGTCCGTATGTACTTCCCGATTCATCTTGGCCGTCTGTTTGCTGTAGAATTGCAATGCGAGTGGCGTGAGGGATCCCCGGAATAAGCTTTTCGGCCATCGCTCTCAAGAGTGCTAGAGTGAATGTCAACTCAAATTCGCCCCAGGGACGCAACTGTGCCATACTTGACTTTCCGGTTCCGTTCCGTCCAAGTAACCCATAATGAACACCTCCCTTGAGCCGCAGATGACCATCGGAAATGAGCTCTTGACCAGCTGCTTTGACCTTGGATTTCCCCTTGGCTTTTGGCTTGGAGGATTCCTCTATTGCAGTGGGCGTAGATGAAGTGACCACAATACCGAGTCCCTCCACGTCTATCTTTTTGGTGTAAGTCACGATCTCAAAGTCGAGCTTGATTGGTTTACCTCGGACGAGGGGCTATCATCTAAAAGATGAAACCGAGTTTGCTTGCATGTTGCAAGAATCGTTGGAGCAGATGTCATGCTCAGTCTGGTCACGATGGGCTATTGTTCACAGGTCCAGTTCCGTTATAGTCAAAAGTGCTATGTTTGATGCGCGTGCGAATTTCACATCACGCCAGAGGGGAAGTCTCGGTTAAAACCTTTCATTCCCCCTGTACCAGTCTTCCCATGTGAGATTCTTCTCATGTTCAGAGTCAGTGCCAAGCTCCAAACCACGACTCCTTGATGTGCTGCGTGGAACCGGGTGGTCGGGCTCCCAAAGCGGTTTAGCCGCCACCAGCGACCGTGCGTGGTATGTGGCGGACAGAGCCGACTCTCTCTTCTTCAGGGAGTCATTAGTCATTGGGATGTGACTCCGATGAGTCACGAAAACCTTCAATGAATTAAGTATCAAAAGCAATTGAGATCATTTCGCCGAAATAGGATTGTGCGGAATGATGCAGTTTGACACCTGAAGCAAGTGGCGGATACGGAAGCAGAGCAAATGACACAAAGAAACATGGAATTAGAACAGTAATCATTCGTTGAAAGCTTCCCTACTTCCTCAAGACCCCCAATTTAACCCTAGAAACTCGAGGCATTTTTTCCAACACGGGTGTTTCCATTCAAAGAACCGTTTCCGATGACAGGTCCCCGTCATCCACTGATACGAACAAGCAATGGCGCGTTGCATGCCTCCCTCCGCTGCGCACAGAAGAACAACAGTCGGCGGCCGCACTGCTTCGAATAAGGTAACGGTCATAGTGTTGGTATGTACGGACCTTTGAGGGCACCACCGAAGGCAAGTAGGAAGAGAGAGTAGAGTCAATTAATCATATATCATGTGCATTTGTCATCTCCAAAAGTTGGATGACACAGCTTAGTATACCCGGTCGAAATGTCGGACGAATGAATTCAGCCACGCAGGAATCGATATTCAAGTAGAAGGGTATAAAACCAGCGGAAGCGCCACTGGGAAGTTCATTGAGCTACAAGTGCACTTATCACTTTCCTGATGCGTGAAACTTGGGCAATCCTTGAAACCCCACGTCATGGCCACTATGAGCAAACTCGCCAAAAGGAACATTTTGTTAATAGGAGGGACCTCAGGCATTGGCTTCGCCGTCGCCAAACAAGCACTATCAGATGGCGCAAGCATAACCATCAGCTCCTCTTCTGAGGAGAAAGTGTCCAGGGCCGTCGAGCGCTTGCGAGCCAGCAACCCAGCAAACACATCAGCAATCCGCAGCCAGGTCGCAGATCTGTCCATCAGAGACAAGCTCGAGACAACCATCGAGGATCTCCTCAAATTTAGCTCTGAATTCTCACCCATTGATCACATTGTCTTCACGGCCGGAAACGTGCCCCCGCTCGTTCCCCTATCCGAAGCATCATTCGATGACGTCGAGGCGTTCCTAACCGTTCGCTTCTTCGGTGCAGTTGCAATAGCCAAGTACGCCCCTAAATACATGAGCATGAGCAAGACTTCGTCAATTACCTTGACATCCGGAACGCAGAGCAAGAAGCCGTCATTTTGGCTGCCGCCGGCTATTGCTGGTGCGATCGAAGGTTTGATGAAGGGCTTAGCTATGACACTGTCGCCTGTGCGCGTCAATGCCGTTTCTCCGGGATTTGTCTTAACGGAACTAATGGATCGTTTGCCGGAGGAAATGCGAGAAGGTGCGGTGGAGAAGTCTGCGAAGCTGTCGCTGACAAAGGATATCGGGTACCCGGAGGATACGGCCGAGGCATATTTGTATCTAATGAAGGATTATTTTGTGACTGGCTCTGTTGTTGCCAGTAATGGAGGAGCCTTTCTGGTGTGAAGGAGACACTTTTGAATGTACTCCGTAATGAGGATACTTGGGGTGTTGTTGTTCTTGCTATTCTTAGTAATGATCCGCGTCAAACACAATATCGCGCCTCCCCCGCAACACGTCCGATTTGACAGTTGTTGAAGGGCATGATTCTGGATTTTCCAGATTCAATCTATCTCTAATCCGTTTATTACCCTATTTAATTTCTTGAACAGGTTTCCTATTTTCCAGATTTTGTAGAGGGCATCGGGGCCGTTTACTTCAGTCAAGGCGGGCAACATAGAAACGACTGGATATATATTATTGGACTAGTTCAACTGACCCCGGAGGATTTGGGAACCTCAAAAAACGGGAATCACCGACAGCATTTCTACACCTCGGTCGCTCGCCACAGCTTTCCTTTTTCGCCTTGAACTTCACGCTATGACGTTTATCAGGTCCAAGGGTTTCTTTAGCTGATGGCCATCATATAGCCACTTCGGCTGCGGCTGCCAAACACAGACGATCGTCAATCCCCAACACCAGCATTGTTCGCATTCAATGCGGAGCTCGCCGATCCAGACAAAACAGGGATAGAAGGCAAGTCAAAAATATGACATTCAAATTACCAGGTGTAGACTCGAGCACGACTTGCGGTTACCTACTCACCTCCAAGGAATATCAAAACATCAACCATGGCTAAAATGACACGCCTTTCCTTTATGGCGACGTTTCTTTTCACAAGCTTTACGGGCGCAAACATGGCTTACAAGTCTAGACCTGACCTTGCCGTCCCAGTCTTGAACATTACAATCCCAGCAACAAATGACACTGCCAAAGGACTGATCTTCTATACCCCGGAGAGCACTTACGCCGACAATACCGGGCACGGACCCGCTCAAAGCGGACCATATATCTTCACCGATAAAGGTGAATTGGTGTGGTCAGGCTTTGGATACGTCGGTCCACGAAGCGAGAACTTTCAAGTTCATACATACAGAGGCCAACAGGTATTGGGCATCTTTGAAGGTTCGCATAACTCACCTATGGGACACGGACACGGCCACACATCAATCTTTGATAATATGTACCGCCTATCGAAGGAGATTAAGGGTGGAGGACATTCTCTTGCGGATCAGCATGAGTTCCTCTTTTTCGATAATAGTTCTGCCGTCTTTACGGTCTTTGATCCTGAGATTCGTGACTTGACTCCCTATGGTGCTACTTCGGAGACCCAGTCATGGATTCTAAATAACAAGATCCAAAAGGTTGATACGGATTCGAATCGGGTGATCTGGGAGTGGAGTGCACTTGACCACGTTGATCCTGCTGGAACTAACCTGACGCTGGAAAGTGGGAATGCTGGACTGGGCGTGAACTCGAGCCAAGCTTGGCATTACTTTTATATGAATGCGTTTGATGTGGATGCGAACACGAACACGTATTTGGTTTCTGCGCGGAGTATGTGTGCCATCTTCAAAATAGATGGTGACACCGGGAAGACTCTCTGGCAGTTGGGTGGAATGAACTCTGATTTCGCTCTTGAGGAAGGGGTGGACTTTTGCTGGCAACACGACACCCGGATGCACAAGAAATATCTCCACTACGAGTCAAAGGGATCCAAAGAGATTGTTTCGTTTTTTGACAACTCTGCCCATGAGAATCTTAGAGGCGGCCCTGATCTCAAGACTCGGGATTATAGCGCAGGGAAGGTCGTTGAGCTGGATACGAAGAGATGCACTGCGAGACTGATCGCCAGCTTTAGGGCGCCCGGTGATCTCTCTGTGCGGTCACAAGGTAATCTACAACTGCTGCCTAACGGCAATGCATTCATCAACTGGGGATACGAGGGAGCAATATCTGAGCATAAGCCGGATGGTACCACGATTTTCTTCTCCAGGCTGGACTCGGGGATATTCGGACCTGGGTCTGAGAACTACCGTGCCTTCAAGTTTGATTGGCATGCTCTTCCCTCTGAGGAGCCTGCTCTGGTTGCTTTCAAGGAATCAAATGGAACATCTCTCTATGTGAGTTGGAATGGAGACACGGAGACAAAGGCGTGGATGTTCTATGAGGAACAAAGCAATGGCCAGAAGAATTTGCTGGGCCGGGCCCTCAAAGATGGATTTGAGACTCATTTGCAAACATATAAGAAGCCTGCTCGGGTTTTGGCCGAGGCATATGATGCCCATGGTCATCGACTGGTGTCTTCATCGATCATTGGGACACGGGAATACCGAGCACGACTCTACTATGCATAGTTAGATCCACTAGTGGCAATCAACAAGTCTCCATCTATTATTGATCCCCACACCCACCTGCCAGCTTATTGACAGAAAACAGCAGCTCAATAGGTAGATTATGGACGTGCATTGACAATGTCATCTCATGATCATATGGCCCTAGCTACACATACCCTATCTCCGCGGTATGATCTTTTCACGACCCACGTGGATTGTCCGTTCGCGTGAAATTAGTTGGTGGGCCCGGCAGTTGAGAATAAAATCTACAAGTGAAGATGCCTAGTCAAAAATCCCTGCTAGTTGGCCGAGACTAGTGAGTCTAGAAAGTCTGATGCCCACACGGGACAACCAAGATTTCTTCTCCCAGGCTGACGATCTAGTCCATAGATGGCAGGTAGATCTAGACGGCGGAAACTCGATCAATTTGCGGAACACCATCAAACGGTTCCTGAGCTTTCACCAGCTCCTCTGATCTAGACACAAGTAATTTGAAGATTTCGTCAGAGAACCAAACATCCAGCGCATCGAGACCATCTTCGATTTTAAAGTGGACTTGTTCAAGGGTCTATGGGGACGTCTGGAAAAGCCGGTTGATCAGGGCCAGCGGGGCGTGCAGAGTCGTCGTCAGACAACCAAGATCAGGCATGGGGTCAATAGGACTCTAGGCTCTCTAGGGCTGGACTACTGCTGGGACGTACGAGTTTCAAATTCGACCGGGTTTGTAGGGCGTCAGGTGCCATGGGATAAACCACGGAGAGCATCCGAGTCTAACTAGTGATCCTTGGGTAGGATACATGATTGACACCAAACGTGTGTGGGAGATAATGGGGACTTGATGCCGGAAACAAAATGTGGTAGGAGGCAAAATCCGTGCCACAGATCGGACCCAATCTATTGCCAAGACCATCTGCCGACACTCGGCACTGGTTCAGGGGAACCCGCAACATGAGCCACTCTTTGGATTTTCTGGCTGGCCACGAGGGGAGTTTTTTTTTAAAAAAAATCAAACAAAGTATTTAGAGTACTCAATGATCGTCTGAATTATTGACGCCTTACCGCGCCACAGGACATGTAATCGTGACCGGCAGATCAGTTTTATTTTTGGCGCTACACGCAGCACGGGCAGAGTCCGTGTGAGGCGCAGGACATTCGTCAGGCTCAGCCTCCAGTTCACACATTCTCTTTCGTATCCGTAGCTTGAACGGGAGTTTCAGCCCTAGGTGATCGTTTCTCGAAAAGGGGGCGATGCCGGCCGACGAACGGAGTACAGAACAAAGTTTCTCGGTCCGTGATCCACTGAAGGCCACGCGGCTATGATTTCATCCGTGCCGGATTGTGATACACCCACAAATTTGGATCTGAGCCAGAGATCACTATTGACTTTGTGAGACTCGTTTGGCGGACTCGGGCGGAAGAAGATCAGGGATGCTTTTTAGGGAGAGCTCCAAATAAGAGGAAATCTCGGGTAATCAAGAGTCAACGTTAATAGATTTAGCTCGGCCGAGCTATCCATATAGGGTACTAATCCCCATGATCATGGATCCACGGAAGTCCTCCGGCCCAATCATAAAGGTTAATCCTGGTACGTTCACTGCAATTCGTATAGTCTCCGCTCTCGCTTCTAGAAGGGGAAAAAACCTTAATGCTGGTGGTTCTTTCCGGAGACGACGGTCCATCACCTCCGATGAGGCCTGCATAGTTCTGGCCACTCGCCTGCGCATTAGTGCGATGTACAATATGAAACATGTTCGGGCCATGGGTAACAAAATGTCTCTGGATGGAAATAAACAGCGCGCAATGGGTATCCGTGAGTTTCCCCTATAGTACTATATAGAAACAATATGGTATGAAGTATATCTCGGCGGAAGACTAAGTGGTAAAAGGGGGTCCTCTAGGAGGCGCCATTCGCCACGCTATCTTAATTATGCTTCATGGACCATCGTCGAGGGAAATCCCAAAATGGGATCAAGCCTCCGGATTCCCACCAGTTAACCCGCTAGACTGTTTCGAGTATCGTTGGTTGTTTTTTTGTTAGTACCGTGAGAGTAGACCGGGATTGTCTAGACCGTCTCAGGAAGACTAGCCAAATCTGTTCTGCGACGATCTAAATATTTTTTTTTTTGTTTTGTTTTACGTGGCGCTTTTAGATCGTAATCATTTTTGATTTTTCAATTCTTCCAACATGTTTGCATGGTCGCCTATGCTGTCAACAACGCGAAGAATGCCCACTTGGCCGAATGCGGCGAGGATAGGGCGATAAACATTGGGAGTACAGCCACCGGCGTCATGAGACTTTGCTCCGTGGCATTTTCCAAGTATTCAAGGACTCAAGTTAATCGAGGGTCATGCCTTGGTACCGAACGTCCCAAAAATAATTTATTTTTTGATGTGAAGCACCAATCATAGCTGCGCAAGTACTCAGGTTGTCCCCCCACTTGCTAAATCCGACAGGGGATTCGGGGCTAATTTCGTAGGGCGAGTGGGGAACTAATGCTCATAGAACCATCAGTAAAAGAACTACACATGGGACACTGTGGACCGGAATGGTGAACAGAGTTGGGACTGAAAGAACAAGTACCTATACGGAGTAGAGAAAGGAAGATATTGAAAAAAAGGCATGTCCGACGAACCATGGCACATTGGATACCGCAGCGGAGTAAACAACAACCGTTTCAGCGCTAGTCAGCACCTGGCCAATCATACGCCACGGATCCAAGGCTCCGCTGAGTCAGCTAGGAGGACGCGCAAGCCTTTTGCTGCTATTCCGGATCGCTCCCATTTCCCCTGTCCACTGATCCAATCCCCCCCCTTCTCCATCGACCCAAACGCCTTTTATCTTTTATGATCGAACCCCCCTTCTAGACTTTCACTCGTTTTCTTTCGTTAATTCCTTTTAAATACTCCGCTTTACCCCCATCCACGCAATCTAATCCCATTTCTACGATATTATCCGAAGGGGAAAAAAGAATAAGACTAGGGCCACAATACATACAACCATGGCGACCCTCGCTGAGCACCCGATACACTCCAACGCCTCTCCCATGCCGACCATGCCCACAAGCTACGACCAAGAACTTGACTCCTTTATCAACTTCGACCAGCTCGCCTACTCGTCCGCCGACGCTGCCCGCCCTAAGGTCGCCTTGGCCAGCCAACCCTCGGTCGCAAGCACAGATTTCAGCACCAGTGATGCCCGGAGTGCTAGCTTCGCTTCCAGTGGACAATCACCAATCGCCTTCCAAGCCCCAAGCCATCACTACGAAGAACATCGTCAGCAGACTGGTCTGCCCCCCGGTGCCTTGTCGATGACCTACAACCAACAACAAGTGGCACACCCTATGAGCTTCAACGGAACCCCCGGCTTCCAGGTGAACGGAGACATGTACACCCAGATGAAGCGGGAGGAGGCTCCTTTCGACTTCAACGCTGCCCCGACCCGAAACCCATCTGAGATGGACATCGAGTCCGATGGTATCAACTCCACCCCTTACTACTTCTCGACAAACCCCGGCAACAAGAGCCAATACGTCGATCCCAATGCTCTCGGAGGCCATGAGCTGGCTCAGGCTGGTCCGTCTACGCAGGTGGGTCGCATGTACCCTGGTATGCATCAGCAGCAGGCTGCGATGGCCAAGGCAGCCCAACAACAGAAGCACAACGAGATGGTCCGCCACCAGATGCAGCAGCGCCGTGTCGAGGAGGCCCCTACCCCCATGCCCAGCCGTGGTCCCCGTAACCCCGACCCCGTCGTCGAGGAGCGCATTTCTCGTCTCTTGCAGCAGATGCGCGCTAATGCCGTTGCTGCCGGCGAGGCTTCTCCTTCCCCCTCGTCTGGTCTTCCCCAGATGGCCAAGGCCCGTAAGGATGAGGCTGATATGGATGAGGATGAGCGTCTCCTGGCTTCCGAGGAGGGTAAGAAACTGAGCAGCAAGGAGCGCCGCCAGCTTCGCAACAAGGTTTCTGCTCGTGCTTTCCGCTCCCGTCGCAAGGGTATGTAGACACGAATGTCTGTTCTATTTGTTTCTTATAGCTAATATAATTGCAGAGTACATTGGCCAGCTTGAGAGTGAAGTTGCCGCTCGCACCAACGAGGCCCACGAGGCTCGCCTCCAGAACCGTGCTCTTTACGAGGAGAACGCTCGCTTGAACGACCTGGCTCGAATGCTTTTGGGATCGCCTCACTTCGCCAACTTCCTGAACGAGATGCCTGACAGTGTCCCTCCTCAGGTTCAGGCTCACCAGCAACCCCAGCAGCAGCCCCAGCAAGCGCCCGTGCCCAAGGAGGCCGCTGCTCCTCGGCCCCAAGAATTCCAGATGCAGCAACACCCCCAGCCCAACATGGTCATGGTCCCCAACCAGGGCATGGATGCCTCTATGCTGAACAGCGGCTGGAACTCTGGAATCGACATGAACTACGGCAACACCCCCGTCTTTGCTGTTCTTGAGGTTCCCGAGGGTCCTGCTCTCGACTCTGAGGTTTTGTCTGGCAAGTCCTCGTCTATCGGGTCATCAGAGCCCGCCAAGGATGAGGCTCCTGTCTTCGACCGCCCCGAGGGCGAGGCCGTGACTCAGAAGTCTGACATCGGTGTTGCCAACCCCGATGTTGAGATTGACGAGTCTGACCCTGCCTTTGCTCTCTTTGTTGACTCTCCCGTGTCCTCTGCTCCTTCTGATGATCTTGTTTTCGAGGGTGTCCAGTCTGAGAAGTCGGTTCCCCACTACGAGCTTGTTGTGGATGCCGCTCAGGCTTCCGCCGTCGCTCATGCCCGCTTCAACTCCCTCTGCTCTAGCATCGAAGCCGCCTTTGACCGGGTGTCCATTGTCACATCCCACCTCCAGTGATTCCCCCATTAGCGTCCATCTTTTGACCCCCACATTTTCTATGTATATCTGTTTTCTTACGGCATTTTGGTTATTTTCATCATTGCGTGACTACCCACGCACACTACAATTTCTAGCCTTCTCATATTAGTGATCTTGTCAGTCCCTCGGGAGTTTTTACGGCGCCTACATCTTGTCATCATATTGTGTATCTCCCGGGTTGGGCTTTCTGGGTGGAAATTTGGTAGCGGTTACTTGGCGTATGTGAAGGATCAGCGATATAAGCTCAAAATTTATTCTATTTACCACTAGTTCAATCGTTTCACCTCGTATGTCCATTACACCCTAGTCACTATTTAGGCACCTGTGCCTGTGTGCTTTGGGGGCGGAGCATCTACTGCAGCGGACCTCAGTCTTTGTAGATCATAAGGCTGTGGAGGCTATTATCGTCTACTGTATGTACATGTTCGCAAGCCTGCTCGAGGATCACATTAATACGTTATTGGCCCCAATTCGCAATCACCATGCATACTATCTCCCCACTTAGATTTGCCAAAGCTGACCTGGTAAGATTAGTCCAGGCCCACATCGATTCCAGTCATCGTAAGCTTGATTCTTTCTACCCGCCAACCCCGCTGATCACCCACATCGAACTTGACAGGTGCCTTATATCCCGACTTCTTAGTGGTTGCCCGGTGCTTGTTTCAATATTGATGCCGGGCGCTTAAATCTTGCACTCCGCGAGTTAGATCCACGGTCCTATTTGCACATCATAACCCCGCATAATCACCAAGCATGGTCGGCGTTCCAGGTAGATCAAAAGCATGCAATACATGCCTTCAAAGAAAGATCAAGGTGTGCTGAATTCGATCTCCACTCGCCACGCTATTCCGAGCGCTAACGTGATTACTAGTGCGACCAAGGTCCCGTACCGTGTAAGCAATGCCGCTCTTCCAACCGCCTCTGCACGGGCTATCAACGAAGACGAGGCTACGTGTTCTCAGAAAAAGTCGTCTTACCCAATACGGCGGCTTCTCATGAAGAATCGTCCATCACCCATCAAGGGAGGTGGCGTAGGGCCGAGCCCCGACAGACCGGGAAGGCTGCTCCAGTGGCTTGGACTATCAGCCTACCACAACATATTCCATCTCCTACCCTTAGCTACATGCAAGCCCCCAGCAATGTGGTGTTGCGGGAGCAGTTCCACTATATCTTCATGAACAGACACATGCCGGCAGAATCATGGGATTCACGTCCCCGCTACTCTGTGAGTAATTGGCTGCTTCTGCTCCAAGGAAGAACAATTCAGTCACCGGCTTTAGAAATGTCTGCCACCGCGTTCTTCGCTGCTAGAGTGGGTCATATATATGGTGATCGGGAACTGGTCAATAGGAGCCGTTCTCTATACATTGATAGCCTTGCTCAGGTCCAGCAGGCATTAAGGAATCCTTCAAGCCGGTTATCTGATGAAACATTGGCGGCTTGTATGGCTTTGTCGTTTTATGAGATTAGTGAAGGGCCTCCTGGACCAGGAAATGCTTATGGGACTCATTCTAAGGGCGCTGTGAGTCTCCTTAAGATGCGAGGCCCTGAGGCATGTGGTGAGTCGCCGCTGGGGCATGCGTTGTTTTTGGCTTTGCGAATACAGACGGTATGTGCTGTCTTCCTGTATCGATGATCAGTTTATTTGCTAAACTCGGAAATTCAGGTTCTAAAATGTTTGGATTCTCGTCGTCCTTCATTTCTATCCGAGCCTGAGTGGATGGAGAAGCCCTGGCGCATGATACCCAAGTCTCACGCTGACAGATTGTGGGATTTGCTTTCTGATATAGTGGGTGTGAATTCCAAGTTCGACAACGCACTCCAGGCATTCGACCAAAACAACACTCTTCTTCAAGCGGCCCTTGACACCGTCCGTCTTGAATGCCTTGGGATTCATGCAGCTTTACAAACTCTTTACGATGAGTTCGAACAAACCATTTCCGGTCCACTATACTGGCCCGAACTCTCCACACTGGAACTAAAAGGCAATCCCAACAGCAACGGCGAACAGCCTACGTTATTCCCTGTCTCGTTCCACTTCTCCAATTTTCTTGTCGCTCAATTCCTAGTTACATACTGGTCAGCCATGATGCTGTTGCACCGCCAACTCGCCACAACTTACCATCAAATGGCCGCAGTCGATGGTTCTGTCTTTTTATCTCGATCGCAAGAAGCTTCAGATGAAGTATACACTATGGTAACGAACATATGCCAGTCAGTCGAATACCTAAGTCAGCCCCAAATGGGCGGCGCGGGTTTATTGGCTGTCATTGCGCCACTACGCGGATGCAAGCCTGCACTGAATAGTGTGGCTGTGTTACAGAACGAGGAAGTCAGTCGGGAAATTGCTTGGGTCAGCGAGTTCCTCGCACGGACGCAGCGAAGGTTTAATTTCGATATTAGTCTGAGTTTGGATTTTAGTAGATAGACATGTTTGAGTCGTGTTCGAAGCCTACCTTTCTGGACATATTATGGCCTTTACGAGTCACGGTTGATAGGCCATGGAAATATCAGGCTTACTAGTAAGCTTGTTAAAATTTCAGGAATACGAACCTTGGACCTTATGACAACCAAGGTCCCAGGATGGTAAGCTGTGCGAAAATGCTGGAGGCTTAGCGGTCTCTGCGCTAAACTAGATTGGGTCAGATTTCGCGACGGCCGACTCCACTCTTTGAGACTAGACTCCACTTTACACCAATAGAGTAGCATTTTCGTGACCCTGAATTGGGTGCGGGACATTTAATGGGCGTATAAGGATGGGCAGGCTCGTCTATTTGCAAAATGGTCTATCATTCAAGCCTGTCCTTGTTAGTCTGCTCTAATTCGCACAATCATGATCTTGATCTACAAGAAAATCAAGAAGCGCAATGAGAGGAAAAAGCTGGAACAGCGTCAACAGGAAGCAGGCAACAATGAACCCGCTGTTACACTCACTGAGGATGCTTTGGAAGCACAGCCCAGGGTAGTGCCCAAGGCGAGTGAGACAGCACCTGAGAAAGAAGACTCGTCGCCAGAAAACAAAGCTGCTAAGAGGAAAAGACGTGTCTACCGCTGGAAACTGATCCTAGGTCTCTTCGGTCCTTTTTGTCTTCAGTCGCTAGATACGACGATCATTGCCTCTGCGCTACCTTACATCGCCGAAGACTTTGGTAAGCTTCCTTGAATCAATCAGAGCTGCAAAGGGAGAAAGGATACTGACGAAGTACCAAACCAGACCAAGTCAGTCAATTGAATTGGATCATCTCAGCTTTTAACTTGACCTCCGCCGCATCCCTGTTCTTCTGGGCCCAACTTTCAGATCTATTCGGCAGACACAATACTCTCCAAGCCGCCATCTTCACCATGGTTATTGGCTCGGCCATTTGCACCGGTTCTCCAACCTCTACATTCAGTGTTCTTCTCCTCGGTCGTGCGTTACAGGGTGTCGGGGCAGCCGGAGTCAATATCTCTGTTCGGACCATTCTAGCAGATGGTGTCTCGCTCTCGGAGTTCGCGGTGAACTGGACTATCTTTGCTCTCGTGGCGGGCATCGGGTTCAGCATTGGTCCCGTTATCGGTGGATACTTGACCACCGCGTCGTGGCGGTGGTGCTTTGCCATCAACCTACCTATCGGCGTTGCAGCTATGATTTTGGTAGTCTTCATTCTTCGCAAAGACCTCCAGGGCCCACAGCCTCTTCCGGAGCTGGAAGGGAGGGATCTTTCTACCGTTTCTCGACGTTTTATGGCCCGGATCGCAACAATTGATTTTGGTGGCCAGATGCTCTTCCTTTGGGGATTTGGCCTTCTTATTCTGGCCTTGACATGGGCTGGTGGTAATTATGCTTGGGATTCTGCGGCCGTCTTGGCTCCAATTATTATCGGTGCCATATTATCTATCGCTTGGGTCGTCTATGAGCGATTTATGGTGCCGGGTGCTTTCATGGCGCGTGCCTTGCCCCGTCAAAAGGCTATGATGCCATGGGAGTTGATATCCCAACGTGACATTGGCTTACTATTTCTCATCAACTTCACGATGGGGGTTTCTATGTTCGCTGTCATGTACTTTATGGATCTTTACTTTGCTCTCGTGGAAGGGAACAGCTCAAGTAAAGCTGGAACGTCCCTGCTATACTTCCTACCCGGCTTAGGTGGTAGGTCAAACCCCATACTGTTATCCCTGTGAACTGAAACTGACAATTCACAGCTGGTGTCTACCTGGCTATGTTCTCGTCAAACATCTGGCCTCGCCAAACCCTCCCCACTCTCATAGTCGGCAGCCTCGCCTCGGCCGTTGGGATCACAGTCCTGGCTTGGGCCGTCAAAGCCGCTCAAACAAACGTCATCTACGGGATGATGGCCCTAGTAGGCTTCGGTATCGGTAGCCGCATGAACCCCGCCTCTTTACACGGCCTCGCTTATTTCCCAGCCATGACGGCCCAGATTTCATGTCTGGTCTCATTCGCTCTGCCTTTTGGTGGTCTTGTTGGGTTGACTATCATGTCGACGGTTTTCACTAACAAAAGTGGGGTTGACCAGTCGGATCCAAAGCAAGGTATCAAGTGGGCGTTTATTGCCATGATACCTTTCATGTGGATTTCCGTCATCTTGACTACTTTCCTTGGGAATGTTTGGATCAAGAAAGATGGTGGACATGAGGTTGTTAATGGGGCGTACTTGTGGAGCTTTCTGACTCGAAAGAAACTTACGAGGGAGAGCCGGGATCGAGGGGAGGATGTGAGACCGGTTCATGATGAGAAACAAAGGGATATTGAGATGACTTCTGCCCAACCTGTTTCGGGTCGGATTGATGGGGACGAGGAGATTACACGGCTTTGATTTGGCTCTGTGTTGTCAATGGGTTTATGAGAAAGCTAGATATTTTGCACTATACACTATGTTTCATTAGATATTCGATGGCTTATTCATTTCATTCGCCCGGAACACTATACAGCTGTACGAAAGAGAGCATCGAGTCTTCACAGTCCAAAAAACAACGAAATACACGCAGAAGTAAAGTACTTCGCAAATGATACCAGTGGCTCATGAGCTGACTACCTCTTACGAGGGTTGACAAGACCGTTGAACTCCAGAGGCTTCACAGTGAAAGCCCCATTGCAAGTGAGTTCGTAATTTGGATCTTCAAACGCAAGATCAACGTCCTTGAGAATGCTAACAAGTGTGAAGATAGACCAACGCCACGCCCACATCGTCCCATAACACTCACGTTTACCATTCCCAAAGTTCCTCTTGGCTCCTTTAGGAAGGTTATGCCATTTCTCCCCAAGAACCCGCTCTGGACTGAATGTCTCTGGGTTCTCGAAGACCTCAGGATCTCGGTTCACAGTGTGGAGAATGCAGATCATGGCCTGATTATATGGGATTTGGTATTTGCCTCCGGCGAGCAGAACGGGACTCTTATCATCTGTTGCCCTGGGGATGGGTTCAATGTTGAAGCCCGGTGCCGTAGCAGAAAGCCGAAGAGATTCTCTGATGATACTCTCGCAGTATTGTAGCTTCTTAAGGTCTTCAAGCTGTATTTGCTCATCTGGACCGACAACCGAATCAATCTCAGCTCTCGCTTTGGTGATACTCTCCGGATTCTTGATAAGGTAGTATAAAGCGAAAGCGACAAGATTGGCTGAGGTCGCGGCACCGATAAACATGGTCACCACTTCGTCGATGACTTGGGTTTCGGTAAGCTTTTCGCCAGTCTGAGGATCGGCAGCATGAAGCAACCCGTTCAAAAGATCATCGCGAACCTGCGAGGCATTCTCTTTCCGGCTCTTGACGATCTCCGTCGCGAATCCGCGCATGTACTTGATATTGTTCTTAAAGTCGCGCTCATACAACAGCCAATTCAGCATCTTCGGCCGGGTAGGTCGCTTCATTGCTTCCCATGTGATAGACTCCCAGGCGTGGATGAGAGGGTGCTCAGGTCCTTCGAGGATATCAATCCGCTGGTTGAAGAAGCATTGCATGACTGATGTCATCAATAGACGGTCGAGATCACTGGTGAAAAGTACCTTCTTGTTGACCCCCGAAGTCCATTTCTTGGTCAGGTCCGGGATCACGTTTGCCATATCGCTGTAGCATTTATCCACTGCTGCCCCGCTAACGTATGGGGCCATGATGCGATGGCTCACGCCCCATATGCTTTCGTTGTCGTATGCAGTGAAAAGGCAGTTGTTGGCGAGTTGTCGCATCTCCACGACTGGGCCTGTCACGCATTTTCGGAATCGCTTCTCGTCGCATATCTCTTCTAGTAGTGCGACATTGCTAATGAAGACAAGCTGTTTGCCCAGGACGGTTATCTTAAAGATTGGACCTATGGAATACATTATTGTGTGCACTTCTTGATGTTAATACCTGACCTACCGTATTTCTCTGAAAGCTTTATCAAAGAGCCCCAAGTTTCGTTGGGATTGACATCCAGGACATTCCCTAGTAAGGGAACCCCGGGCGGTTGGGGAATTTTCGATGCCATTCTGGGTGACAGGACACTTCACGGCAGACCGAAGGCCAGTAGGGAATTTCACCACCATTTGAGAAAATTTTGAGCTGGACTGAATTGAAAAGAAAAGAGGCCCCGCATCGTTTCAGCTGTGGCGTTGACCACAATCACACGGGTTCGACTAATGATCTCAATAACTGCCGAGTTCCACACCACCAAATAGTACAGCTCTGAGCTGGCCGCACGAGGATCTGTAGCGTTGCAAAGCCACGTTGTGGATTGGTCGAAGCTCCTGGGGAAATTTCAGACGATAGGCTGTCGGTCTCCCCCACTGGGAGGCCATGCAGGTGTCTCCACTCAAGCGCTCTAGTGTCGCCCATGACATCCCATGGATTGGCGGATCTGCAACCTCAGGGATCTGAACCTCAAGACTAATACACGTCACACAATCCACACTTGGCATTACGGTAGATGAGATTGAGGGACGGGCCGAGAGAGGTCAATCTGTGGGGAACAATGCGCGTGATAGAAGCGTTGTACGACGTACGAAGCTTGTAGATCTTTGACATATTTCCACATCGCATAAGGTCCCTCTTGACGTTGGATTTCGGAAAGAACGGCTATGATGGATTGTAACTGTATTGCATATATACCTGAGCCATGTACATGCTTGCAATCAAGTGATCAACAGCAGTCTCGATTGACTTTACTTATGGTCTTATTTGGCATTCAAAATAACCGAGAATGGATGGTTGACCAGTCACTCTCCTGAACTCAAGGGAGCTGACTCTTTGTTACACAGAGGAGGTGCGACGTGCTGCATAAAAATGCGCTGCAACCATTGGTTGTGGCACATTCCTGTAGATCGGTCATTTGGAATACCAGACGCAAATGTCACCATCACGAAAGCAGCATTCCAAAGGCACTGTCCTATCGCATAGCTATGGATCAGTCATGGGATTCAAGTGTTGAAGATCTGAACGTGGGCATTACAGTACTGTACTGTAGCAGAACACATGCCTTCCAACACCATGCTATTGTCAGTCAAGAACCTGACTAGCTGGAGGCAGACCCGCAAAAGAGTATTGAGATTGTACTAGTAGAACAAATGCTAGGGGACATTAATTTAAAGTTGCGGCTCTTCCTTTTAGAAATTCTGTTTCCAAAAGTATATACTAAAGCGGCAGGCTCACGAACCTCATCTTTGAAAACATCGACTACGTTTTAACCCCAGTAAATCACGAACTGGGTGTTGCCCAAGTTGCGTACCTGACCTACAAATTTATAAAGGTGTTTGGTGTCAAGTACCCTGCCAGTAATGTTGATATCTGCGCCAATTGCCAGCAAGGCACCCCGAGTACAAAGGAATGGGCACCTATGGCCAACCGATTTCGGTATTCTAAAATGACCCATGGGTTGCGAATCATGGCCTTTGGAGTAATTTTGGATTTGACAAACAAGGGCAAAATACTCCCTTGCGTCTAAAGTCCTCGACTACATGACCGAAGCAAAAGCAAAAGCAAACCCCATGTGATCGATGACTGTGGATACAGTACCTAGGTATCGAGTCAAATGCTCGGTTACGACGAGTGCGAGAACTCTTTGCTTCACAATCTGAACGAACGACAGACCTTGTCAAACCGAAAACCCTATTCCATTGTTTACCTGAGGACAAACAACACTCACCCCGGGATACACCGCCTGCGATGACCTGGGGGATGATGGCGATGACAGCCCACTCTGTTATGTACCTACCACTGGCATCTCAAAGCACCTGATTTGACGTCTCCGCTATATCGGGCGATTCCTTACTTTTGCATCTCTGAAAAGATGAAAAAACGGGGCTAGGTTGCTTGGTGTTTCAAAAGGATTTGATGCCTTCCTGTAGATATTTTGCTTCGGTATTCAATGTGGAGATGATGGTCTCGAATGAATCTGCTGTTATCCGGGCGGCTCTGCGTAGATAGTGCTGATATGCTCCCGTGACGCAGAGCCGATAAGAAAAAAAGTTCGTGATTCACTCCCTCCAGTTTTCTACCTCACCACATTAATTTGTCGTGGACCTGTTCTCCTTTTCTCGCATTCAACAGCCAAATTGGCTTCCCTCTGTGCCCGCGGTACTCGCTTTGCCGCTTCTCCAGGCGCTTTCGCCCGCGCTTACCTGCGAACCGCAAGCTCTCCGTTCCTTGTTTTTGGTGCAAATCCCCGCGTCGCCCAACATCGAATCCCCGGTTACGATCGTTCAACCTCAGGCTTAAGACGCTTAGCCAATGTTCGCTCTGTGATTGAAACCCTACCGAATCTAAATCCCTCCAGTACCCAAGCTCCCGCCAGTACACAGGCTTCTACAAGCACCCAGGTTCGACCACGAAGGCCAAGAGCAACACTAGAAAAATTCTCCCTCCTCCCCACGACCGACGCTAGTGGATCTACAAAATACGTGCTTTGCAATCGAAAGTTCATAGACCCCGCTTCTGAAACTCCCCCGCCAGATTCGGTGCAATCCAAACCAATGAAGGTCTACTACGAGGTTATCACAACTCCGACCGCCGACACGCCCGGCACGGCCCTCTCTCTGCATTATCCCGATAAGCGATATTTCTTTGGTCAATTATCGGAGGGCACACAGCGCGCATGCACAGAACGTGGAGTCAAAATTGCCTCCTTGAGTGATGTCTTTATTACGGGAAGAACTGAGTGGGCCAACACCGGCGGCTTAATCGGTATAATTCTGACCCTTGCAGATGCTATTGCGTCTGGCAATGCGGCTGCTGAGGAGGAAAACCGGAAAAAGGCCGCCCGGCGAGCGGCTAACCAGTCTGTCCAGAAAAACAAAGACGGTACCGTTCTGTCGGGCCCTGTGGCGGAAGATCTGACGGTCCAAAAAAGCCATTTGACACTCCATGGAACAACGAACCTAACGCACACTTTGGCCACTGCTCGACGATTTGTGTTCAGGAAGGGAACGCCTGTTTTCACGAGAGAATATGACACCGAATCCATCGCAAAGCAGGCCCGCAATGAAGCGGAGGATCCCTTTGAAAAGCCTACATGGTCTGACGCGAACATCAAGGTTTGGGCGCTGCCAATCAGACCAAACTCACTGACTACTTTCGAAATGCCCACTCAGACACGGCCAACGAGTCCGCGGAAGCGGAGCTTGGATGAGTTCCAGGAGTCTCCTGAACCTAAAAGCGGGCTTGACCAGCGTACTGCTGATACCATGGTGCGACAGTCCGTTGTTACGGATATGTTCAACTCGACCTGGAAGATGGACGCACTGGTTGAGACCCCGTTAGCCGAGGTCAAAATGCCTGCCGCCATGTTTGTGCGCAATCCTGAGACAAAGGATATGGAGCCCTATAATGGCCCGAAGCCAGGCGAGGAGTTGCCATTGCCTGATATCAAGGTGTTCGTCAGGCAGCCCTGGCCAGGTGCGAAGGTGGAGAGCTTGCCGCCCACTACCCCTTCAAGTGACGCGCTCTGCTATATTGTTCGTAACCATGATATTCGTGGTAAGTTTGAGCCAGCCAAGGCGATGGAATTGCGAGTCCCGAAAGGACCCGCTTTCGCTGCCCTGACAAAGGGGGAGAGCGTTCAATCGGAAGATGGCAAGACAATCACCCCAGATATGGTTCTGGGCCCGACGCGTCTGGGCAAGGGTCTTGCCATAATGGATGTGCCATCTGTTGACTATGTGGATTCTTTGGTGAATCGACCAGAATGGAAATCCCCTGCAGTCACTACTGAACTTTCATCTTTTGTCTGGATATTGGGTCCAGGAGTTGGTGATCACCCTAAGATTCGAGAGTTTGTGGCGAATATGCCTCACTGCGAGCACACCGTTTCCAGTACGGACTACTGCCCGAACTATTTAGCACTTGCAAGCACTGGTGAAGCTGCTGTCCGATTAGCTCGGCTGAAGGGCGACAGCTACTCCATTCCCGTCCACGACAATGTGACTCTCCCACAGAACAGAGCTTTGATTCCCAAACCCGCAACTAAGCCTGCTGCGCTCCAAGACTCTCCATTCCAGCGCCTTGAACCAGGCCTTGTCATTGATATGGAGCCGCAATTCAAACTCAACAAGGATGAGATCGTTCCTCACTTGAACACAGCCAAGACTATCTTCCAGATTCCCAGGGCCGTTGAGCAGCGAATGTCAGTCATTCGCAATCGTGTTGCCAAACCCAAATTCCAGCAACATTTGGAATCCATTCGAAAGGATCTCCCTGGTGGAGATGCTGAAATTGTTGCGCTTGGCACGGGTTCATCTGCTCCATCAAAGTACCGCAATGTCTCTGCAACCCTGGTATATGCTCCTGGCTCGGGTTACTACCTCTTGGACTGCGGTGAGAACACTCTGGGTCAACTGGAACGCGTGTTCGAGCCAGAGAAGCTGCGAGAAGTCTTCCAAAATCTTCGCATGATCTGGATCAGTCACTTGCATGCTGATCACCATTTGGGCACAGCCTCCGTCATCAAGGCATGGTACCATGTGAATTATGGGCCTGATGCTAAACCAGCAGCCCACCCTGAAACTGACCTTACCAAAATTCTTCAAGAGAAGCGCTTATGTTTGGCTTCCGACGAAATGATGATTACCTGGCTGGAGGAGTATGCTTCAGTCGAGAATTTTGGCTTCGATAAAGTGCTTCCTCTCAGTGCACACCCCGAAGCTTCCCACAACTCTATTGCCACTAAGTTTACATACCGGCATACTCAGAACGGTGGGCCACCATTCGGTCGGGATGCGCCAGGCAAGACGACTCTCGATTTCAATGATGCATCGTCGCCTCTTACGCCCCTCCTTAAGTCCTCCACCGGTCTGACTGACCTTCTTACCACCCACGTAAAGCATTGCCGCGGTGCCCTTGCTATGTCTCTTGTATTCCCCGACGGATTCAAGGTCTCCTACTCCGGTGATTGCAGACCGTCGGACAAGTTTGCTTCAATTGGACGCGATTCCACCGTTCTCATTCACGAGGCTACCTTCCAGGACGACATGGTGGGCTCTGCTCTTGCGAAACGCCATTCAACTGCCGGTGAGGCAATTGAGGTTGGCCGACGCATGGGAGCTCGTTCCATTCTCCTTACGCATTTCAGCCAACGGTACCAAAAGATTGCCCACGTGGACCAAAAGGCTGGCACTATGGCCCACGACGACATCGCGTCGACCAAGCAAGCAGCGGCCGCTGCGAAGAAGAAGTTAAATAGCAGTGCCGACATTCCATTCGATGATCCAGAAGATGAGCCGGCTACTCACGAGTCCGGTGCGAAATTACTTGATGACATCCGATTCCCTTCTAAATCTCGACCTCCTCTCCCTCGCAGCGAGACTCAAATTCCTCGTGAGAACACTCCTGTAGCCGCAGCTATGGATTACATGCGCATCAAGGTTCGGGATCTTGCTCTCGCGCAAGCTTATGCTCCGGCTCTGGAAAAGCTAATCGAAGTCATGGAGCGCCACTCTGCTGAAAAATCCGCATTTCTGAAGCAGAAGGCGCAAGAGCTGGAGGAGGCTCGCAAAGCCAAGAACAAGAAGAAGTTCGGCGGCAATAAGAAAGCCGCGGCGACTGCCGCTGGGATCGCCGCTACTGCTGTGGTCGATGAGCCTGAAGAGCAGAAGAAGCCTGCGCACTCCCTTTTCAGTGCTAGTGAAAGCGAAAGCGGATGGGAGACCAGTGATTTTGAGGGATGAACTCTTACTTAGAAAAGACTTGTATATACCCATTACCATTGATAAGTGCCCAGAAATTCACCTCTCATTCCACTCCATAGATCAAATCCCATTAAAAGACCATACGAGTATACAGCCAAAGATGTACTCTATAAGCTGACAGGAGTTTACCATTATCTTACTGGATCATGGCAAACTACAGTAGCACTAATTGCGCTGCCCTGGTTGAGGTGCCCGAAGAGCCTAGGCCTTGGCGGTATACCACTAGTACTACAATCGGCTAACCTCGGCATAACAACAACATTGCTCGACTTTTGAATTGAAGGCCAAATTGCATCTTTTCTGCTGTATCTTGATGCTATTTACACCTATAGCGTTTCATGATGCCTTAGGAAGTTACATGGGATGTCTTTCACTCATTCTTTGTGAAGATCCCCTCATCGGTGATTGGTATGACCCCCTCTCACCGCCCCACTGACAGATGTCATCCTGCACCCCAAGAGGTTCAACGTTTCGACTCATCCCCCGTCGCCAGCAATGACGACTCTCATCCCGCGTGAGCCGTACTCCCCGGAGGAGCTGGAACGGCTCTATCCGAAAGCATTGAAGCTACAACTGGTTCAGGTGGTAAGTTAGTTAATCTGCAATATTAGACTGCAGAAGCTAATCACCCGGCAGTTCCTCCGTCATGGTAAGAGCTTATATACCTGCAAGTGTCGGCGCGATTCTTAATGTTTTCTAGGTGAACGTACGCCTGTCTCTTCGCGTTTCCAAAATGTATGACCTCCACGCCCAGCTCTTCAAGTCTTTTATTAGTTACTAACCTACATTGAAGACAGGCTTGAGTCCATGTAACTTCTCCTACCTCTTCGTCCACAGTTACCGATAGACTGACCACGGTGGTAGACTGGCCGTATTGCAATGTTGCGCGAAACATGGTTCAGATTGCGGCGAGCAAGAATGATCTCTCTAGTTGGGACGGGTTCCAATGGCGCCGGAAAATCGAGACCTTTGGTGACAACGACGAGGCTAGAGTTGCGGCGGGACCCGGCGGTAACCTTGATTCGATTTGGTGAGTTGTGGAAAGGCTGCAATACGTGGAAACTGGCTAATACTTGTAAAGCCAGCACGGTGAATTGACAGACAAGGGCCGTGAGACGACCTATGCCCTCGGTCAGCGCTTGCGCCATCTCTATGTTGACCAGCTTGGGTTCATGCCCAAGATCAAGGAAGATACCGAGGATATGTACTTGCGGGCTACATCAATCCCCCGCGCTTTGGAATCTATGCAGCAGGCCTTCTGGGGAATGTACCCTACCAGCGCCCGCACGCAGAACTTTCCACCGCCGGTGATTGTCGCACGTCCTGTGAACGAGGAGACTCTATTCCCTAACGAGGGTAACTGTCGACGATTCCGACAATTGGCTCGCCTCTTTGCTGACCGCGCGGCTGCCCGATGTAAGAATCAATCTTTGATATCTAATGGTCACATCTAATTCTTGTTACAGGGAACGAATCCGAGCAAATGGACTATTTGAATCGACTGTGGTCCAAGTACATGCCTGAGTCATCGCCCAAGGTCGCTGTTGATGCCCATCCCCGTCTGTCTGGCATCATGGACACCATTAATGCTAGCGATGCGCATGGACCGGCCACTAGGCTCCCCTCTGAGTTTTACGACAAGAAGGCCCGTGCTGTCCTAGACCGCATTGCGGTTGAGGAATGGTTCGCTGGCTACAACGAAAGCGCTGAGTACCGCAAACTGGGCATTGGTGGTCTGATGGGCGACGTTGTGGATCGCATGGTCAGCACCGCTGTGGACGGCGGCTGGCACAGTAAAACTTCTGCTTCTGGGTCTGGTAACCCGGAGTCTAGCAAGGCTATTAAATTCGCGATGAGCGGTTGCCACGATACTACGCTTGCGGCGATTCTGTCCAGCGTTGGAGGTTTCCAGGACGGCTCATGGCCGCCTTTTACCTCGTCTATCGCTGTTGAGCTTTTCTCGCAAGCTCCCAGCAGCCGTACTGAAGCCGGTACTGTTCTTGAGGAATTTTCCAACCCGGCCGTTGTCTCTATGAAGGGTGTCTTCTCGTCGATGTTCGGCCGTGGTAAGTCTGTGGAGGAAAAGCATGCGCCGTCCGCGACCGCGCGTGCACCGCTGGACTCTTTCCCGGATGAGGCCCGCGAGTCTCTTCGCAAGCACTATGTTCGTATCCGCTACAATGACCAGCCCGTGATTATCCCGGGCTGCGCAGCCAAGCCCGAGAACCACCTCCCCGGAGATGAAACTTTCTGTACACTCGATGCCTTCAAGAGCATTGTTGATAAATTCACTCCGAAGAGTTGGACTGTCGAGTGCACGCAGAACCTAGGTGCAGGCCTACATGGCGTCAATGACTCGGAACGAATCCCTGCTGGATTCTAGATGTTTTTTTTTTTGTACAGATTTCGATGTTCATTCGGTCCGTTGTTTTTCATTGCAGATACATTGGGTATTCCTGGGTTGTAATTATTATTTCAAAGACCCTAGACTAGAACTACCAGCTATGTGCTCTTCGCTTTCTCGCCCCTGTGCTCTAGCTGCTTCAGTGACTTAATCTTCATCGTCGTAATCTTCATCATCATCGACCGTGGCAATAGATCAACAGAGAGACCCTGCACCCAATGCCAGAAATACGCCCATACGATCACCTGTCCACATCCAACGCGATTCAACGCTGCCGATGCCAATGTACGCCCATTGGGAATAAACAACCCTCTCGTAACGCCGAAACCAGCTGTGCGCACCTGTCCTACGCGCAATCCCATGATATCAACATTCCGACCCTCAGCATAAACCTCCGCCTCCAGCGCCCGCGTCAAAGTATCCACAAATCCCTTCGACGCAGAATAGACACTAATATAAGGCATCCCCATCGCCGAAATTGACGAAACATTCAACACAAGACCCCTCGTCTCCTCACAAAGCAACGGCAATAAAGCCCGTGTAATCTGTAGCATGAATCCCGCATTCATATCGACGGTCTTCGCCGCCTCGTCAAATGTATACCCATCTAATAGCGTATACGGCTTTACCTCCCCGCCAACATTATTCACCAAAACACTCAGATCACCCCCTTGTTTTTCAGTGATCGCGCGTACTTGATTCGCAACAGAGTCAATGGCAGCAGATGTCACGCCCACAACGTCCAAAACTACAATCTCCGTCTTGCAGTTTGGGAACTCGGCTTCTAGCTCACGTGCGCGTTGTTCAAGCTTCGAGGCGTTCCGGCCGTGCAATATCACGTTGAACCCGCGTGCGCAGAGTTCCTGACAGAATCCGAAGCCGATTCCATCTGTGGCGCCTGTGACTAGGGCCCAGTTTTGTCCGGATGGGTTGTGGGTTTTCGTTAAGGTCGAAGGGAGGAGGTAGACTGTTGCTTGGCGGGTGAACTTGTAAGTTGTATACGCTACGGCTGCAAGGCCGATATAGGCGAGGGTATTGGTCCAATCTGGTGGCATTTCAGAGGATTGGTGTGAATTGGAGGATGTTGTTTTTGGGATTCGGTGATGTGAAGGGATGTATCCACTTTCAATGATATCACTGATGGGTCGGTCACACGGATTCAGTACCACGTGAGGAGAGAATGTTGATGCGTCAATTACTGTAGTGATGGTATTATGCGGAAACCGTCCCTAATATAGTTTTTGGTATATGTTTTTTTTCGGGTCTGTTTTGGACGCTCGCTGTTATAGCTCACGGGCCGACATCAAGTGTCGGCCCGGCGCGGACGCCGAGCGCCGATTTGCGCAAAGGGAAACTATATTAAATGCTATCCAAACCCCATATGATTACCATGGATTGGGCAGGAAACAGATTTGATGTTGGCCGTTCTCAATAGCCCAAGAGCCGTATGGGCTTATCACACCATTAATAAAATTCAACGAATACCTGACTAGTGCCAAAAAGAAAACATCTTGCGCATAATATTGGAAAAAGGCAGGAAGCTAGAGCTCGGCCAAGAAACTGCATAAGTCCCTTCGGGCTCATGTTTGGAGAAACCTTTCTTGGACTGGGATAGCTCCGCTTGCAATTGGAGGGCCTGGATAGTCCATGCGGTTGTCAGCCCCTGATGGCAACAGAGTTGTCCTGTTTGCGGTGAATGGTATATAGCTCCTGGAGCCTGTCGAAGATATTTACACGTGGATGTCAAATAAAGTTGCTTAGATCCACATTCCGAATAATAATTTGATACGCAGTAATCTAATCAGATGATCTGAAGACTCAATTTCTCCTATTAATCAAGGTTGGCGGGGAGTAGTCCTAATGTGGAGGGCCGTTCTCAAGAGCCTCCTAAAGGACGTCAGTAGATACTAGCAGGCTCACACTTCGGGCCACTAAGACTCACTTAGAAATCATTTTGGCCTTGACTCTAATCTCAGTACATCGGCCTTTCTCATGAGTGAATATTGCTAAGCAGGGTCCAGAGGACCAGTCAGTTTCGCCATACTCGCCGCATCTGTCGAGCTCCTCTGCCAAGCTTTGCACAATTCTGACATAGCTGGGTCGCAATCCCCGAGCATTTCCTGGATTGTCCAGCAAAATTAGCTTTGGGGCTTGGAATCTTATGTCGTATGTTGTATCCCAGATCATATTTGTTTTATCGACTAGGTGTTGGTATGTATTTTCTGGTCGCAAGGCTGGGTAGAAGATACAGACATCGTTGGGCCTCATATAAGACGATGATTTACACGCCTTATTACCATCCAGTACAATGGACTCTTTCATGTATGAAGGCTTTCTTTTTGCATTCACAAAGTCTCTTTCATCAAGGTTTCAATTGGGAATAAAGGGCTGGTCCCAATGGGCTAAGAACCCACGCAAAGCCGTAGACGGTAAATCCCTGCAGGATTCCAGGCCTGGAGCAAAAATTTCAAAAATTATTGAATGTAGAGATGAAATTCTTCATCTTCCGAATATAACCGACTGCTAGCTCAATGTTGTATCCAGCCGTTGACTGACCCCTGCCTACGATGTAGGTGGTCCTGGTTCCTGACACTTAGTTTTCCACTTGTGAAAGGTGGCAAATTAGCAATAAAACCTACCATACGAGAGCCGTCCAATAATATCTCTGTGAAAACAGTATTACAGACCTGATTTCGTCAATTGAGGACCGTGACGGTCAGCTTCGTCTATCAGGTACCTTGGGGGCCAGCCCGACCAGCCAACTAGAATCTTTCTATTACTAGCGTTATGGGGCTATCACAACTCCATTGGACAAGCAATTACTCCACACTGTTTCTATATACCTTGGAGTCTTGTATAGACCTTCGTATGACCCAGAAACTGCAACTAGAATGCAGCGACACTGAGGAACTTGGAGACGATGCGTCGAAAGGATAAAAGAGTTGCCCGCAAGGTGCTTGGGGGCGTATATTCGTCAATCTCATTCTTTCTTTTTGATTTCTTTTTTATTTCACACTGTGAATCCAAAGGGGAAAGATAATACTGTCATTATGGTTATTGATTCCGGAAAAGAGTCGCTTGCGGCCTATCATGTTCCAGCTCAGGAGGCGGAAACCCCTAAAACACGGCAATTGCCGGTAACTCTACTCTCTGGATTCTTGGTATTATCATCTTGCCTCATGCATTGGAAGGTCTGTCCTAATCTTTTTTTAGGGGAGTGGGAAGACAACTCTACTGCAGCACATTCTTAAATCGCCAGATCATGGCTTGCGGATTGCTGTCATTGTCAATGACATGAGCCAGTGAGTATCTAGACAAAGCATCAAAGAATTGCAATATGCTGACTCCCTCTTTACCTAGGCTTAATATCGATGCTGCCCTTATCAGAAACCACAAGGTCTCTCAAACACAGGAGAAGCTCGTTCAGCTTCAAAATGGTTGCATCTGCTGCACTCTCCGTGGTGATCTGCTTTCCGAACTTGCCCGTCTTACGAAGCTGAATGAGATTCAATATGTCATCATTGAAAGCACGGGCATCAGTGAGCCTATGCAGGTTGCCGAGACCTTCACTGCGGAGTTTAGTAGCGCTATGCTGGAGGCTGAAGATCAGATTGGAGAAAATGATGAAGATACAAAAAAGATCATCAACGAGATGTAAGCGCACCCTTGATTTGAGGTCCAATAATTCTCTAACAGTCTCAAGTGTTGAGATGGGCGGGTTACATACCATCGCTCGTTTGGACACCACAGTGACCGTCATCGACGCCTTCAACCTCCTCTCGAACTTTGATACCACCGAGTTCCTTTCAGACCGATACGGGCGTGATGAAATCGTCCCGGAGGATGAACGAACTATCTCCGATCTTATGGTTGATCAGATTGAATTCGCCGATGTGCTTATACTCAACAAGATCGAGACTATCGACGAGAAAACCCGGGACAAAATTATGCAACTGCTCAAGTTGCTCAACCCCGATGCCAAGGTCTTGACGTCCAGCTACTCACAAGTGGATGTGCGTGAGCTTATCGCGACTAACAAATTTGACTTTGTTCGCGCTGCCTCGGGTGCTGGGTGGCTTCGCAGCTTGCATGAAATGACCATCCAGACTACTGGTAATGGCGATCGTATGGCGCCCAAGCCGGAGACATTGGAGTATGGTATCAACAACTTTGTCTACACCGCTCGCCGACCTTTTCACCCTCGTCGTCTTTTCTCACTCCTTCATGATAAGTTCATCATTCTTCAGAGCAATGAGCTTGAGGAAGAGGAAGATGAGGATGAGGACGAGGATGAAGAAGCAGAAGATACTGGCGACGAGATGGATACAGATGACGAGTCGCTCGAAGACTTCGATCAACCTGATCCGAAAGATATTCTGAGCAACAAGCGCAATCACCCTGCTTTTGGTCCCATCCTCCGTTCCAAAGGCTTCTTCTGGCTACCAACCCGACCTTACCAATTTGGCGAATGGAGCCAAGCTGGCGGCATGTTGACGGTCGGCTGTGGCGGACCTTGGTTCGCGGAGGTCCCTGATGAGGATTGGCCAGAAGACAAGGACGTCCGTGAGTCCATTCAGAATGATTTTCAGGGCCCGTGGGGTGATCGGAGACAAGAGATTGTCTTTATCGGTGAAGGCGTGGATGAGGCACAGATATCATCTATTCTAGATGAGTGTCTATTTGATGACAAAGACATGAAGCAATGGGAGAAGATCATGAAGAGCAAGAAGTTAAGTCGGGAGGCTAAGTGTAAAAAGATTGCTAGCATTTGGGAGGATGGATGGGAGGAGTGGCCTGCTTTTGAGGCCGAGGACGAGGAGGAGGAGCAGGTTGTTGGTAAGCATCGCATTAGCGAGTACCTTGGTAAAGAGAATAAGGGTCATAAGCATAGTCATCGCTAGAAGATTATAGAGCTAAAAGTGAATTTCAGGTTTATGTAATGGTGTTGAAATGTCTAAGAATTGGTCCCTAATATTGACGGTTAATTCGCATGAACAATTGTTTATAAGTAAACTTATACACGACTAGCAGCTCATGGTAACTCCTTGTTAGTTCATGCATGTGATAAAATCAACAAATAAAGCGACAGCGGTCACGGGGTAACTAAGATTGATGTGCAAGACTGGGGACCATGCCATTTCTATAGTAGAAGCGGGCGGGCCATGCTTTGAGCCCTGGAGCTCGGTGCTTAACTATGTCAGAAGAAACCACCCCTCATCTTATTTGCAACTGAATACTGTTTGGGAACGATAGTATTCACGATAATCAAAATCGAGTCTACAATGTCCTTCTACCCCACGACTATCTATCGATCTGAGATATTGGACCTTATCGATAAGTGTGTCTTTATCGATAACGATAACGATAACAGGCGCGCTAAGCGGTCTCCGCCTTTTCCATCTTGAGTCTCCCAATGTGACGCTCTCCTCAACACATCCCTGTCATTCAACTTTCTTTTCTTTGTTCTTTGAGATATACTCACCTGTCACCTATTGCAGATCATCTCCCCCAACCCCGCACGATCGAGGGGGAGAATGCTGCAGTGACTGCCGCTGTCCGATCCTTGTGCTACATCCATCCTGGCCTGGTCCAGGTATCGGATGTTTGCATGCAATTGATCTCAACCAAAATCCTCCTTCTCTAAGACTATCCGGTGATCTTGCTCACCATTGATTCTTGTATGTCGGGATTCAATCGTGAGGCCCCTGTACACCATGCTGACTTGCCCCTCAGCAGTTCCCCGCTTATCTAGCTTCCCGCGAGCGGAGCTTCTGATTTGATGGAGGTAAGAAATGTTTTTTCTCGTGTTCCGTGCTTTGTCATTATAATTTTATCCCTTTGAATCTGCCAATCTCCCAAATTCCAGGCGAGATGGCCGATCACTATTCATCTCGGCTGCTTACGGTGTACCGCACCAATGGTGAGACAGACGCCTGGTCCCGGGCTTTCTGGTGTGCATCCGGCGGTAATGGAAGACCTCTAGCTTCCTTCCGTGCTGGCTTAGGGCTTTCTGGAAGGTCCGGCTGCAGAATCCTATCCATCCGGATGAAACTTCGAACTTCTTCCGAGGAAATTGCCCTTCGGCCCCCTTCTCAGGCCTTCCAGAAATGTGTTGAAAGCAATGAGTCTACCGTCACCTGCATGTGATGTAGTCGATTGCCCCTTGGGATATTTCCAGGCCTTTTCTGTTTCTTCCTCAAGCAAAATCTATATAAATGACTTAACATGCCCTTCCCCTACGTGTGCAGGTCGCGTTCTATGGGCCCTGACACTGAGCACCGCCTGTCAAATTCTTGTCTGCTATATACCCCGGCCTATAAGACAAACGCCCAGCTAAGCCTTGAGTTCCTATTACAGGGAACCAATCATGTCAGTGGGTCGGTACAGCCCAGATCTGCTTTGATCCCCAACACCCAAGCCCGCGATGCCAAACCCCGTCTTCTTCTCATGGGGCTTCGCCGGTATGTATTCTATCTGAGGCGCTTGGACAGGAAAATGATTAATGTGGTCTTAGGAGTGGGAAATCTTCCATTGCCAGCGTCGTCTTCCACAAAATGC
Organism: Penicillium longicatenatum; assembly: GCF_028827895.1. Lineage (NCBI taxonomy): Eukaryota > Fungi > Ascomycota > Eurotiomycetes > Eurotiales > Aspergillaceae > Penicillium > Penicillium longicatenatum. Next base: position 327,748 of record NW_026643120.1, on the reverse strand, counting down.
CTCCTAATGAAACCCTCTTTTTGGAATCTACAACTCGAATCCAAAAGGATTCAATCCAGTAAGTCCCTCCAAGGTACAGCGTCAGAGCTTTTACTAAATTCCTCCCAGCTCTTTCATGGATTTCCAAGTCTGGGATTTTCCCGGTCAGCTGGAATACCTTGAACCGTCCTTTGACTTGGAGGACATCTTCGGCAGCCTCGGAGCCCTGGTGTGGGTTATCGATGCCCAGGATGACTACCTTGATTCCGTCGCGCGGTTGAACCGTACCATCTTGACTGTGCAGCAGTACTACCCAGGTATTAATATTGAGGTTTTTATCCATAAAGTTGATGGGCTCTCGGATGAGTTCCGCACAGATATCTACCAGGACATCGTGCAGCGCATCTCAGACGAGCTGAGTGATGCCGGATACGAAAATGCACCCGTGCACTACTACCTCACCTCGATTTATGACTACTCCGTTTTTGAGGCGTTCAGCAAGGTCATTCAGAAGTTGATCCCCAACCTGTCCACCCTTGAGAATTTGATCAATACGCTAGGTAACAATTGCGGCTTTGAAAAGACCTATCTCTTTGATGTGCTCAGCAAAATCTACATTGCTTCTGATACTCGCCCCGTCGACATGGCCTGCTATGAGATGTGCTCCGACTACATCGACGTGATCGTTGATGTCTCCGAGCTCTACTCGTGGGACCATCCTGAACGCCGGCCCAAGGGGGATCAGATCCAGGAAGCGGAAAGCCACGTTGTCCTGCACGATGACACGATGATTCACCTGATGGAGATGAACAAGTATGACCCCCTTGTCATTATTTAGTGGACAATGGCTGACTGAATCCAGGTATCTCTGTCTCGTTTCGGTCATCCGCAACCGTGAGTCGAAGGAGAAACGCGGCCTGATCGATTTGAACTGTCGCACGTTCCAAGACGGTCTGAATGAAGTTTTCTCGCGCCGCTGGGAACAACTGGAGGAGCCCAATCACCTTGAGCAGCTTGGCGACGCTGCCTTAACTTGATCGCATGAGCCAACACATTTCTGCTTGTACAAAACATTTGTACGAGACTCTTGACGAAGTGTGCCCGCTGCCGCAGTGGGATGAAAAAAGTACTACTGGGTTTGCATCATGACGGTGCCTGAAAGTTGTCTCTTTTAATTGCATGTCAAGTTCTTAGGTACCCATGTTCACTAGTGTAGTCAAACTGAAATACCAGCCCAGAGATTACCAGTGAAAAACCCTACTCATTTCATACATGTCATTCATTGATTCAAGGGACAGACTCATGGACTTCCAATATTAGTGTTTCTCATACCGGTGGGCTAGTGTTTCCGAGGTCCAGAATTTCAAGTCCTTGGAACTTTGTAGTTGAGGGTTAGTGTTACCTGCTATGGATGATATATATTGTGGATCATTCCCTAGCTCGACAATTCTTCCCCAGGTTTCCGACCGACTTAACTGTTGTCACACACTCAATACCCCTCAATGGCCACCTAACTTCCTCAAGTTAAGCATTCACAAGGACTCACAAATCATCCACAATGTCAGAGCTCCGCCAGCGACAGGCCGCCTCGGCACCCTCCAAGCGCAAGGAATCCATGCCGCAGCGACCGCAACAGACCGAAGAGGATCACGGCATCAGCGTCCTAGACATACTGCGCGTCCTCGCCACAATAGTCCTCGCGACCTTCGGTATCTCCTACTACATGACAAATGGCGAGTCGGTACTCTTCGGTTACCGGCCGTGGTATACACGGTGGCCAGTCGTGAAGCAATGGATTGTAAGCAACTCCACACATTCCATTGTCCTTCTCCGAGTTTCCGACCGGAGAACTTCTTTACACTCCTTTACAGCTGGAAGGGAGAATTTACTAGAAAAGAATCGCACTGACATACTCCTTACAGGCTGGTCCTGTCTTGCTTACCCCCGCACAACTTTCCCTCTACGATGGCAGTGACGAGTCCCTCCCCATTTACCTCGCCGTTAACGGGTCTATCTTCGACGTCTCTGCGAACCCGGGCATGTACGGTCCTGGCGGCGGATACCATTTCTTCGCTGGACGGGATGCAACCCGCGCTTTTGTGACGGGGTGTTTCAGTGAGGACCTGACACCTGATCTCATCGGCGTCGAGGAGATGTTCATGCCCGTGGAAGATGTGGAAGAGAACTTGACATCGGCCGAGAAGAAGGTGCGACGGGAGCGGGAGATGAGACATGCGAAGGCGCAGATTGCGCGGACTGTTGCGCGGTGGGAGGGGTTCTTTGGGAATTCTAAGAAGTACTTTCGGGCTGGGAAGGTTGTTGGGGTTGCAAAGGACGCGCAGGATGGGAAAAGGGTTCTCTGTGGGTCGGCGCAGAATCAGAGGCCGAAGAGGAGTGAAATGGATGAGAATGTTTAGTAGATTACTGGCGGTTGCAAGATAGGCTCCAAAACTGAATCCTCTACATTTCTTGACGGATTGATCGAGTCGGAAACAATATGGAAGTTTTGTAACTTTTTTATTTCATTCGTACTGCTAGACACTAGTCCATCAGGCCAAACTGTTCCACACTTCCGAGTGTCTCGGGCGTAGGATCCATGCACCACGCCCAGCCGAAGCTTCCCTTATGATATCATTCGTAGCAAAGGAAATAAAAGAACCGCGAGAAATGACGATAAACGGAACGTTTACTCGGCGGTGACGGCACGGGCTAAAGAATATGTTAGTTTTGATATGGTCGCACGGAGTCTACTGATGGAACGCACTGTAGATGTTCAGGCTGTTGTGGCCGACAATCTTCTTGATCTGGCCGCGCTCCTCGAGGTCAGCGAGAGCCTGGCGGGCAAGGCTGCCGTTGATCTTGAGACGATCGACGAGGGTGGCGACGGTGATCAGGCGGTAGGTCTGGACATCCTTGTTGAGCTTCTCAGCGACAGCCTTGTCGAGGACAACGGCGTGCTGGGCCTTGTCCTTAACTATAAATCGAAAAAGACAAAATTAGTCCAACGTCCTTGTGATATTCGATCGTAGCATTTCGCATGATGGGGAGTGATCGCTTCAACGATTCCGAGTCTCTCGCGTTGTTTCGGGGAATCCGACGAAAGTTCGAAGTCGTTGTCACGGTCGGGTGGCGGAGTTGGTGATAGAGATGGGAGATGGAGATAGCGTACCCTTGCCCTTGGACCACTTCTTCTTCTGCTTCTTGCCACCGGTAGCTGAGGGCGCCTGTTTCACGAAACCATGTTAATCTCTGTTGAATATGAGTCGAGCGTGGAAGGGCGCTCACCATTTTGTCTGTAGTGGATGGATGGTTCAAAGGAAAGAGTAGCGCAGACGGGTCTCAAGTGCGAAATGGGCCGTGGGGCCTGACTCAGCAAGGGAAGCCCTAAGCCCCAGATCATGTGATTCCACTCGGTTAGTCAAAACATTGTGATTGGCTAAGAGTCCACCACCGCAAGCTTATGTAACCATTGCGTAAGTCTATCACTGCAACTTTACGATGGAACTAGTAGGAAGTATACGATGAGCTTCCTGTCCCTTCTTTTGAATCGTGGGTAATTACTGGGGCTTGGAACTGCGGGCATTAATAACTTGTGCGATCGGCCAACACAATGGTATTTTTTTTTTCTCTTCTATTTTTAGGAAGATCAAAGTATACAGGCCCTTTCAAATAGAACAGTATACCATTGAGATATGCTGAACGAGCTAGATGCTTCGTATAAGATTCAAACTCACACAGAATTTGAATAAATTCTGAATTTATCCACTACTCATACCGCGATTCAAGCATGACGTTATGCTAGATAACGGCCATACAATACCTACACTACATTTGTGAGAATCCACTTTCAATTTCCGACATAACATCATCGACCCATCTTTGTAGCTCATGCTATCCGCTCGAGATACACAACCTATTAAGAAAAATTGCGATTTTACTGCGATCATGAAATCCATACCAGGACAGTCTCCATGCGTGCTATGCCAGCTCAATTCCAAATGCCTTTCTACGAAGACTCCACAGTTAAGTATTTGAATTGGCAGGCCTTCATTGCCCGTTACAATCTATACTCCCGTAACTACGAGCCATGTGTTGGGACCGTGTATTTGGCTGGAAGTATCGCATGATATTGCACAGAAGGATGCCATGATGCATTCCTGGGCACTAATATTTGCATTGGAGAGGAGCAAAGCTGACACAAGTCGAGTATTCGAAGGAGCAAGCAATCAGAACAGAAAAAAGAACTGCACTGCAAATAGGCGTTCCGTCATGCTCGTCTAGAAAGACGGAATAGAATAGCCAATAATCAGATTCCAACCTGCCAAACTGTAGGAGATAAAGGACTACTTATCCTCTCGCCATTTGATTGGTTGCTAACAGGCGCCAAAATGACAAGTGGGGCGACAGTATCGTTGAGCCTAAAGGTGATTTGATCCGGCACCTCAATGCTGGAGGTTCATAACAAAACGTCCCGCGAGGTTGCTCTCCTGTTGGTTGGATTATCTCTGCCTCAGAGTCAAGCGAGTTCCTTGGGGTATGAACACTTTTTTTTTTTTTTTTTTTTTCTCTCTCCAGATACCATTGCTTCTTCTTTCCCTAATTCTCCACTTCGCCTTTGCTCCACATGGCCTGGAATCTTGGTCCCCCTTTACTGTTGATAATGCCATTTCCAACACCCTGTCGTGTCTTTCGTCCTTCATCACCACGTTGTCTTAATCTTCCTTCATGACTTCAGGTCTTCATGACCTCCACGTAACAACATAACATCTTGTTTACAGTCGTGCTCCCCTCCTTCAACACCTACCCATCGCTGCTTAAATTCCTGATAGAGTCATGTAAAGCTGCCTGATATTATTCATATATTCTCTCAGCAAAAGTCTTGTGGCATTTTCTGAATTCTTTGATTCGTCTAAGAACACAAATTCACCGCTTGAGGTCAAAGACTCAAGTACTTAAGCAACATTCAACAAAACGAAACTTACATACCTGGCCTCAATAAGCTGAGATAGCAAATCAACGTGCCTCATCGCAGCTTTCTTAATCAAATCATACTCTGAACCAGGGAAGTATCCTCGAATCTGCATATAAAAACCACGGTCAGTGCAAGGCGATTCCACAGGGTTCTTACACACATAAAATTGATGGCTCTCAAAAGCATGGACCAGACACCCAATAAACTCTTCTGAAGTGCGCGGTGCCAAATACAATAGGTCCATATCCACACCTATCCATATTACCTCTTCTTTGACATTTGGGTACCAATGCCAAAATATCTGTGGTGGGATATACTGTCGTTGAAGCAAAGGGTGGATGTTCATAGGCAGCATTGCACAGTAGGGATTTGAGGTGCGTTGAGTTCCATTCGCCTGCTCCAGAACGGGGATTTTGTAAGATCTTTGGTCTCTTGGTCTTGGGCTCGTAAAGGATCTGTGATAGGGCTCTGTCAGGTACACTTTATAGTTATTAGAATGAGATGCCTGTGAGTTGGTCATGATGATGTGGATGTTGAAAATAGTACTTGGATAGAATATTGGGACGGCTTGATGTTCTGGAGAGGGTTCGAAAGGATGAAGGGATTGAAAATGGACAGATGCAAGAACTTTATATTCGATGATGGGTGCTTTTCATTGTTCTTGCAGAACAAAGAAAGAAAGTGATTGCCAATAGAAAGAAATACTCTGTGACAAAGCTTTTCTGGACTGTAAGACATTGCATGAAATAGAATTGGCCATGTTTACACGAATTAAGACAAAGAAGCATTGTCCTGTTCATTCATATTTGACATTTAATGCTCAAAATTGACTTAAAAGTATAGCATATGGTAACATTACCGGCTGATACTCCCAGTAGGAGGACCCCGGTTGGCAAAGAAATTCAACACTTCAAACTGAACCGAGCTTTCATCGGCAGAAAGATAGCCGACCACATATTCCTCCGATGATCCAAACCAAAACGCCGAATCATGCTCCTCGTCAACTAACCACTTCACTTCATACTTGCCACTTTCGCTCTTCTGCGTAGGAACTCGGGCGATCACAGGATGGCTTTGAGGCGACCACCACCGTACGATGGGTAGATTATTTGTGATGGTGTTAATGAGCAGTTGCGGCGTAGAAGGGTGCCAAATGACCTGTCGCACAGCATTTTCATGAACCAGGATAGACGCTAGCCTGGGCGTAACGTCCAAAGCCCAGATCCAGACAGCATTTGAGCGCATGGTATCTACAGTTGCGAGAAGAGTGCCATCGGGGCTGAACGTCATGATGGCCACGCCTCGAGGTGGACCGGATGCTTCGGGGCTCATGTTTATTGCCGAAGAGCTTGTTGCCTCGGCGTATTCTGCGTCGCCCATGGCACTTGTTGATCGCTCACGCCAGATGCTTAGAGGGCTCTGGTCCGCTGGGGAGACCAGGTCCGTTGGGAAAACGTGTGAAAGTGTAGTTGATGATGAGAACTGTACTTGTCAGTTAAGCTAAAGAGAACTGGCGTTGGTTCATTAGAGTGCTTACTGTGCGAGTTCGTAATAGGTCAATATTGCCATTGACCTTGCCCACAGCGAGAGTCTCCGAGACACCGCTAGGGCCAGCTGCGGGACTCCATTCAATTTGCTTGACGCCTAGATCAAAGGAATCATCCACACCGGCTGGCCCATCATATGTTCTAAAAATTTGACCATCGGCGGTCAATATTAGCACCTTGGTGCCAGAGCTGGCGGTGTCCCACACAGCAATCCACTTGCCATCCAAGCTCCACTTCAAGCCTTGGGCATCGATAGTTGGAAGAACTGTGCGATCCAAAAGCTCGTAGGATGGGAGTTCGTGAATGGTAAGAATATCGGAAGCCTCAGGCTTTAAGATGATGGCAAGATGTTGTTTGGTTTTTGGGCGGTATCCGAATCCAAGAGGGTGGGGGAACTTGGGGGTCTTGATCACAGAAGTTCGACCATTGTCTATTGAGTGAATTGCCATTTTGTTGTTCCATGCATGAAAAACAAGAACTTCGTTCTCGTCTCCGCCAAATTCAACGTTCAAGGTACCAGGTTCGACATTTTCAATCTCGGCCACGATTTGCAGGGGTTCCAGCTGCCAGACCGAGATGTGCGACTCATTTGTGATAAGTAGATGGCGGTTGTTCTTTGCAGTCCTTGAAGGACAAAACTTGAGAGATTTGACGGTGGTCTCTTTGATTCTTCCTGCCTGCATGTCTTTATGCTCCGCAGTAGGTTTTGAATGAACGACCAGGTCCTTTCCACTGATATGGGCGGCAAAAAGGCCATCATCGGAAACCACCAGTGACAAGGGAACTATTCACATATCAGAAGCGATCGAATCTGGTGGATTGACGGGACATACCTCCTCCAGTGGAAGCGTCCATTGTTGACGACGAGAAGTCGCGTAGGCAAGGATGATTTTGCGCTGCAACACGATAAGATGTACAAATATCCCCCACTCCACTGCATGCACCGCTTCAATCACACGAGATTTTCAGAGCAATAGATGCTGTCTGCCCGCTTCCAGTCCCGCGACTTTTGTATGCGCGTCCGATAAGGCCTGGACAATTGTAGATCCGCCCCGAGATAAGCAGATAGACGCGACAAGGTCATTTTAACTTCAGCGTCAACACCTCAAGCACTCTTCAGTTCGACCAGTGCAGTGGTCTAATAGATACTCTCTTGCTTACTACCTGTATATTTACCATTTATTCCCCCTAGCTAGCTATGTATCTAGCTATGTACGCACGTTCAATCAGATGGGACACAAGGATACCACAGATGAGAATTCCACGTTTGTGGTGAATCAGCGCCTCTGTAAAAGCATTGCGATGTATTTAGAGAATCGGGAATAATGTAACTTCATTTCATCAAACCATCTATCAGGATTTGACAATCAAAAAACCTTTATATAAAATTGTATGCTGACTTGATAATAATCGCAGATAATGTTTTGTTTAAGAGCTTGCCTCGGCCTTCATATCAGCCTCGGCAAAGCCCTTCACGATCTCCCTCACCTCCTGCCATGAGTTGGTCACATCAGTGACACGGGACTCCTTAGAAGAAAGAGCCTTGAGCTCCTCAGGAAGCACCTGAGACTCGAAATCAAAGCCAGCCTCGTCCTTCAAGGCCATGTTCACGACCTCCGAGAACTTTGCGGGATGAGCGGTCGAGAGCGAGATGTGGGGTGCGCTAGACCGGGCCATGGATCTGTGTGAAACGGTAATACCGACGGCAGTGTGGGGATCGAGGATGTATTTTGTCTGCTGGTAGCAGCTCTTGATAGTCGCGGCTGTCTCCGAATTGCTCACACGGTCACTCTCAAAGGTTTGGCGTCCGTTTGCCATGATATTCTCGGGCACAGGTCCGAAACCACCGGTAGATTTAAGTTTGTGGTACCAGGCCAGAACATCTTCGCCGGCCTGCTTGTTGCTGGCATCCTTGTCCTTGCCAGCGGCGAGTGCGGAATCTAAAGCTCGTTAGTTTAGATCATGTAGTAAAGAAAGACCGACATACCTCTTGCAAGGAACCACATCACTCTCTCAAAGTTACTAGAGACTAGAATGTCCATGGCGGGGCTGTAAGTCTCCTTGCAGGCATCGGTCTTATCGGCCTCCTCGGCAGGATGCTTCTCATAGCGACCAGTCTGCCAGAAGCGGTGCAGAATATCGTTCTCATTGGTGGCGACAACCAGCTTGTCGGCCGGCAAGCCCATCTTAGTAGCGAAATAACCCGCAAGTATGTTGCCGAAGTTTCCAGTAGGAGTGACAAATCGGACCTTGTCCCCAACCTTGAATGAATCGGACTTTCTCGCAAGAGAGAAGTAAGAGTAGAAGTAGAAGACAATCTGAGCGAGAATTCTCGAGAAGTTAATCGAGTTGACAGCACCCAGCTTCAGGGTCTCGTTGGTATCGGCGTCACCGAACAGAGCCTTGACAATATCTTGGCAATCATCGAAAGTGCCCTTGACGGCGAGGTTGTGCACGTTCCGGTCAATGCAGGTTGTCATCTGAGCCTCCTGGATTGGGCTGACACGGCCCTTGGGGTGCAAGATGGTGACAGAAACATCCTTCTTGCCTCGGAGACCGTAGATAGCGGCAGATCCAGTATCACCACTTGTCGCGCCAACGACGGACAGGTGGTGGCGGTCCTTGCCCACTTTTCCTTGGTTCTTGCGCACGAGCAAATATTCGAAAAGGTTTCCAAGGAACTGCAAGGCGCAATCCTTGAAAGAGTAGCTGGGCCCGTGGAAAAGCTCCAGAATGTGCAGGTTATCCTGGAGCTTCACCAGAGGAACTACTTCTTCGGAACGGAATGTCGAGTAGCTTCGGTCGATGATCGATTTCAAGTCTTCGGAGGGGATTTCGGATTCCGAGATGTACAGGCGCATAATCTGGAAGGCAAGATCGGGGTATGAGAGGTCTTTCCAGCTCTCCTGGAATTATTGTTAGCCCCGCATCCCTGGCATGCATTGCAGATCGAAATTCAGATCCGGAGTTCCATGAGGCATTGCCCGTGCATACGTACCCAATTGGTTGCCTGGGGCACTTCGTGAGGCAGGAAAAGACCGCCATCGGCGGCCAGACCCTTCAGGACAACAGTCTCGAAGGAGAGCTTTCATATAATCAGCAAATTGCCATCAAAACGAACACATGTCGAGACTCACGCCATAGTCACCACCACGGGTGGAAAGGAATTTTTGAGACTCAGTAGGAGCCGCACCTGCCATGTTGAAATTGATCTATTAACTGATTAAAGTGAATCTTTAGAGGCAATAGTCGTCAATATAGGGAAAGGTTTTTCTGCCCCTCTCCCGACGTCGGAGGGGTGAGTCACTTTATCTAGGCTTACGTGATCCTATAAGGTTTGGCGGGGCTTGCCACTCTCTCCCCGAAGGCGGTGAAGGATGCAAGGATTGCAGGAACAGCCCTGCCAGTGCCAAGTATGTGTCTGTATAAAATAATTACTTGTATCAGATTGGCCTATCTTAATTGCTATCTCCCTCACAGATATCAGACGTCTGAGGTTTTGTGTTGTTGGCGAACACTTGAATGTCCACGGGTTGATAATCTGCGAACTGGTTGGTCACTCAGTCTGGTATCCACCCCCTGATCCACTTCTGAACAACGGCTTGGTCCCGCAGCCTGGCTATGCTTCTCTACAAATACTTCATAAGAGGAGTTACCTACATTATTACCCGTGATTATCCATGAAAATCATCCTTATATGTGGAATCCACATTAGTCCCTAATCCTTGCATAGAAAATTCCTTCAATATGAAATCATTCCGTGAGTAATCCTTCGAGATGGTGTTCGCGGAATACCCCGATCACGTGCCGGAGTTACACCGATTGGCTTGAGGCTGCGACGTAAGATACAACTGTGTTATCATTTCATTTCTGGAACGGTGAAACACAACCTCATTGTGAATTTAAAGATTGACGTGGGCCATTTATGCCTGACTGAGCAATTCATTGAGCATGAGCGATACGATGAGTGCAATCATGTGCATGAAAAAGCCAAGAACACGAGGTGTTCGTCATTCGACAGACCTCTTCGAGACAACGTCCACATCACAAGGATAACAGTGATATTCAGACATCTATAGAGCATCAAGAGGAATTTATGGGCCCCAGAAAGTAGCATGTAGCTCTAATGACTCAAGGATCAGCTCATAAGGATACTGAATCTTATTTTGAACTTTTGGCATTGCATATTTTCTCATTTGATCACTTTTCGAGATAATGTGAGACCCAAACAAGGAAGAAAATTGGGTGAAGCAACACAAACGCGCGGATATCGCTTGCTATCACCAGGCGTGGAGAAAGAGTCGTCAAAAGAGGCACGTGAATGATTGGATCACTCACCCCATAAACTGTCAGATCTTCGCTCATCCAAGGTAGTGCATAAACGAGACGCTAGTTCTCCCCCCTCAAAACCTGCAACTCTATTTATCCATGATATCTGACCCTGGCCTTCTATAAGATTCTAGCGCTGCGGATGTTCTTCTTCGTTTCCCCCCGGCCCCATTATTTTTCCACAGAATATAAGCACTGCATCTACCCCGAGCTCACTCTTTGCATAGTTTAGTATCGCGATTGCCGCCATGACTTTGAAATACCCAAGGCTCTTAAGCTTCATCAAATGGTCTGACGGAAGACTTGGAATACGACGGATATTAAAGCAATGAAAGCTCCATGGTCCACCTGAGGAAGCGCTCTTGAGAGTATTTTTGAAGGAATGGTTCTCCCAAAAACCATGCAGGCTTCTCCCAAGCATCCCAGAAGGCCAGTTAATCAAAGAGAGTCCAATCAAGGCAATACAAGAGTAAGTGTTTGATATCAAATTGTACTTAGTAGTTCCCGCTATATTGGGACACAACGACGCAGAAAACGGGGCCCACAAAAACAACGCGGGAATAATAAAATAAAAATAAACTGACTACGGGTACGATGACCGAAAGTACCTTGTTCGTCACGTTGTAGCCTGATTCAGGGACATTTCTCTCCATGGGGCTATCTCATTGACAGAGGTACAGAGGTCGAGACACTTTCTAGACATCGGCGGATTTGACTTTACCAGCTGCGGACGTGCGCGGCATGCGTGAGATGGAGAATTCGACTAGGAAAACAAGCTTGGTGAGCAGATTTCGTAGGGCTGAACTCTTTTTGCCAATCACATCGCTTGCCCTGTGGAACAAGCTTTCGGGGTGGGGCCGGCTCGTCAGCTAACGTATTATTGCAAGCGTGCCGTCACTCCGAGATGGACCCCTTCCTGAACAGGACTGACCCTATCTGATGGTCTTTGCATACTAATACTTGATTGGCAATTTCATGGCTGCCTAGTCGCTTCCGTTTGTTGTGGACCTGGTCATCATTGGCAATACTCCTTTGCCAGGTCCTAATGCTGTGGGAAAGACCGCCGTGATATCCCGATATGCTGCCGTTGAATTTGGTACTGACTAACCCCAGGTCAAGGCTGAAGAAGTTATGGAAGATTTATAGCGTAGCCATGTTTGTAAATTGAATTCTATCATGTTCAAGATAAGCACTGTAATTACACATAAATGAATGGGTCGGGCTTGAAAACCATCTTGTTGCTCGGTCGACCTTGGGGGCAGGGTTGTCTGGTATTGTGGAAAGGATAGTCGCAGCGGTAGAGGTTTTGAGGCCTAAAAGACAATTCAAATTTGACCTAGGAGATCATCTCACTAGTTTCTTTCAGGTCCTTCCGCGACGTCTCCGGTAGCAAAAACACTGCCCATATCAAACCCAGGAAAGCGACTGTGAAGAAGAACCAAAATGTGCCTTTTGGTTGTAGCGCATCTTCCAACATCATCGACGGGAGAGCCTAGAATGATCAGCAAGCTGTTCTAATTGGGTACTAGGAAGATCAAAGGACATATCCAAGCTCCTTACCTTGACAAGGGCGAACCGGATGGCAAAGTGAATCAACATCAGAATGCTTGTACCAAGCGCGCGGATAGATGTTGGAAGGATCTCAGTGTTGATCAAGTACTGGATAGAATTCCAACCAAAAGCATATCCGACTCCTGTCACATAGATGGATGCAATAGCAGCTATCTCCGCCCTGTGCATATCCGATGAATTTGCTTTTGTTCCCGAAGACGATGATGCCGTAAGGAAAAGTGCAACGTAAAGAAGAGCTAAAAGCTGTAGAGTGATTCCAGATATAAGGCAGCGTTTACGCCCAATGCGATCAAGAAAAAGAAGTGCACACAGGATGGCAGCAGCAAATTTTACAGCCCCAAAAATCGCTGTCTTCAAAAGCTTCTCTGATTGCCCAGTGACACCGAGCAATGAGAAGAATTTAGGAGCATAAGCTACGCCTCAATCAGCTTTATTCGTACCAGCAAAGGAGTTTAATATTTCGGCTCACTTGTAATAGCATTTGTACCCGACCATTGACTGAGAACCTGGGCAGATAGCAGGAAAGCCAGCTTGAAAAGGTTAGCACGCTTCTTGAAAAGCAGCTTCCATGGCTCTAGTGATATCCATTGCTTCTTGTCAGTCTGCTTGGTACTTAGTTCATTGAGGATCGAGTTCAGTTCTTCTAAGATACTTGGGCTGTCATCAGGCATTTGTCGTAATCGCCCTAGAGCCTGGGCAGCCTGGCCTTGGCGTTCTGTCTCGCACAGATACCGGGGGCTTTCCAAGCAACCCAGAGAGAATAAGAGCAAAACAACAGCCATCATTATCTGGCTGGATTGAGGAAGGATCCATTGCTCAGAGCTTGTATTTGACAAATGAAGTGAGGCACCATAGCCAGCAAAATACTAAATCATTGCAATTAAGTGATATCAGCGATTGGGTACTTCGGGTTGAGCGTAGGTTTTGACTCACTCCGATCAAAATCCCAATATACTCTGATGAAGCGTATATACCAACCAAGAGACCGCGGCGGGACGTTGGTGCCACTTCAGCAAGGTATATGGGACCGACAATGCCTGTCTGGCCGATACCCATGCCAGAGATGAAGCGACCGGCAATGAGCTGACCATATCCCCCGTCTGACGTAAGGACGACGATGACGCCAATTATCCAAAGGAAGCACATCTCTCGCATTGTCCATAGCGGTCCCATCCAAGCGCTGAAGAAGTAAGCTAGGACTGCTCCCGGTAAACTGCCGAGGTGAACCATGGAAGTGATGTTGGACAATCGGTTTGCCTTTTCGGCCGCGCTCAGGTCAGATGCATGGAGTCCATACTCACGAATGAACGAGGGAAGATCTACTGTATCAGCAATGAGACCTTCATCTAAACCTTTTGCAGAACCGAGAAGCCCGAAGGCAATCGTGGCACATATGATGTGGCCGGAGATGGACTTCATTCTGTCGAAGAAATATTCTCCCTGCTCACTTTCTTTCTGGATCCTTGGGCGGAAGGTATCATTGGAAAGATAGTTCAAAAAGTATTTGCCAAGGCCGGTACTTATCAATACTCGTGCCTGTGTGATGAAAGCTCGGCAGTGCGGCAAGCACCCAAGGTCCTCCTATGCGGGTATTTTCGTCAAAGTGCAATCCACTTCATGCTCCACATTACCAGAACCTCCACGCATCAGCCTTACAAGGCGGCCAATCAGGGACCCAGAAGCTTCCATAACAGTGGGGTAACTGAATGTGAGCACATTAATTTGAACAAATTTAGCTGGTGGACGTTACGAATCTCAAGGAGCGAAAAACATGTTTATCCCGCAGAACTCGACATCTGCACGCTGGTTTCCATGGTTCCATCTTACTTGTAAGTAAATAACCTGATTAATATGGTTGATTTCATTTCGTACTATCCCATATCGGTGCCTTGCAGATAATCAGTTCCATTCATGCTTCTGCTGTATTATAACGAGTTTGCCTATCTGTACGGTGCAGAGAAAGTAATGGCCCAGACCAGCTCTGAACTGCTCGAATTTCCAGCACGGGACGATTTTCTATTATATCGATGTTATGTTTGCTGTTCCATGCGCTAGCAAGAATATTCATTGCTGCGAGTTTGAATAGGAGAGGAGCGACAGAGGCGATCTCAGGAGGAGAATGTTGATGACTTGGGCTTTTTAGAAGCAAGATGGAGGTCCATCGATACAAAGCAGCTGGATGCTAAGCAGACTGCATGAAGTCGAAACGCAGCAGAGCGCTTAGGAGACCTGGAATTACTGCATCAAGGTTCACACGACGGTCAAGCAGGCCTTGTAATTGTCGTGATAAGAGGGAGCACAGACCCTCAATGAGGATATCACTACCTCCCCACCCCTCTCTCTCTCTTCATCAATCGGACCAGAAGTTGGATTCCCAGTTGCCGCATCGTCTGACAACGATTTGAAATTATGAAACATCCTATTTCTCGTGGACCAATTACTCTATCAGTATAAATGTACAGTTCTTCGATATTGCTCATCCACAGCCACGGATTCAATGGTCTGTGGCCCGTTCTCAGTTTTCTTGTACAGCTTTCCTTCCCGTACTAAGATGTTTTCTGGAACCATGATCGGCTTTTCAACGTCACCCCATGTGGCCTTGACAGGCTGTCCTCGGAGAATTCGCTGCACATTCAACATGGTGCTGTACAGCATTCCCCAGCTAGCAAAGCCAACAGTATCACCTGCTCCCTCCTGGTGAATATCCGAGCCTTTCTCTGCCGCTCCGGCGGAACGGAAGACACCCGTGATGGCCGGATATGGTGCAAAGCACCGCAAATACCCATGTCCACACATGCGACCCACTGCCACGTCAATCTGTGAGCCGATTTCAATCTCCTCCGCGAGGCCGGATGGATTGACGGACAAAGCGGCGAGAAGCTTTTGTGCACCGTGATAGCTCACGGCGTAGAAACTGGTACAGACGGCGTCCTGGGCAGTGCAGACCATTCGGGAGTGGTCGGACCGTTCGATTGCGGGCGGGTCGCGCCAATATGGGAGGAAATGACGAGGCTCGAGGACAGTGAGGTCATCTTCGCTCTCATAATATGGGAGATTTGTCTTGCATTCCAATCCACAGTGCCCGAGCCAGAGAATATCCCAGTCATCACCGTATGGTGACGATGTTTTGGTGTTTCTTGTGCCCTGGAGTCCCCGGACTGCGAGTGCGAAACTTTGGAGCTGAGTTTTGATATTCAAATCCCAATCTGCGTCATCTTCGACAATAAGTCCGCTACCTAGGCCTTGTTCGACGATTCTGTGTAAAGTTAGGACTCAAGTCCTTGGCGCAAAAAGCGTAGAGTAGTGCATACCGTCGTATTCCATCTAAATGAGCTCGGCGAGCAGCATATTCGCTCGCACTGTGGTCTGGATTCCAGTTCTAGAAAATAATCAGCAAGCAATTCGCAAAATCGTGAGAATTGACCCATACGTATGGATATGCTTTCGGGGGGACCACGTCCGGCACTACGCCATCAACAAATTCGACTTGGAAATTGCAGACCGACGATCCCAGGACGATATTGTCGCGCTTGTCCGGTCGATTGGGCAAATTGATAGCAAAGACTTTTCCAAACTATGTTTTGATCAGCTTGAAATCGTTGTTGGTACTAACAAAAGCCAATACTTACACCTAGGGTTTGGTTTTCGATCGAGTGTATGCCATCCAAGGCCCAGTCCCGTTGTGATCGTGTAATCGATAGCTGACTAGACTTGAGAGGCCAGAATTGACAAAGGAGGACAAGCATCCCAAGCGGGATGACCAGTATTCGTCCCCAGCGCAGCTGGGTGGAGGATAAAACCATGATCGGTTGTGATGCGTGGTTAAAGCTAGCAAGATATGTGAATCATTTCGAGGATCTAGCGAATGCGGAGAGCTCCAGAGCAGTGCAGTTTGCTGAGCTCCGTACAAGTCACGGGGAGGCCAGTCACGCATGACAACTTTCGCCTTGAGGTTGAACAGAGAACAAGTCTCTGGTCGCGGAAGTCCCGGTCGCAGGTGGGAATCTCGGAGATCTTCATCGGAGCTGATTTGGACGGTGTGCCGAACCCTCACGGAGCAAGCTTAGTCTGGTTAGTGCACTCGCAGATTGCAGGAACGGACCCTGGCATGAGGGGCTTATCACACCAAGCTACGGTTGGTTTGTGTACATTTTGATCCCCACTGAAGGCGGATGGTGGATACAAGGTCCCGGGGTCAATTGTGCCGGGAACAGTACAAGCGTGCATTAGTATCTCATTCGTAGTTTAGCTCACGTGGAGTGGAGCTCAGTCCGCCAATGGGGGCGATGTAGGGAAATGCTGTGCTTCTCTCCGGCGTATGGATGTGCCCGCGCCACCGCCAATCAATTGCATGGTATTGCCGCCTTCTTACACAACGCTGAAACACGATGTAATTGCAGCGAGCCCCTTAATATGCATATTATTGGGAGTGTCCATCAGCACATGTTTCACACGATACTGCCATTGCAGGTGGTACATGGAATCACTTGTATTTCTTGAGTACACCACATAAGTCATGGGGCAATTTTCGAGGGCCATTTGACTTCACGTATCTACCTCCGCGACTATATATCGAATCATGTTGGTATTTTTAGTGTAAAAAATGGCATTTAATTTGCAAAGCAAGACAATGCATTGTATGCGGCTTCCTGTGATGTGCTTGCATGAGTTTCAAGGAAATTGTTTCAAAAGTCCCCACTACTTTCGCAGCTGAGAGCGAAAATTTGGGAAGTGGGGGGCACGTTTAGCTAGGCCTAAATACGCTATCCCACATCGGGTAGTCCCGAGGTCCATCGTCGCAATAAAGCACATTCGGCATGCTTAATGTAAACATACTGTGGGTTGATAGTATTTAGAAATCGGTATATTCTCATATAATTAGTCTTCCAGAAAAGAAACCTCAAAATTTGGGAGAGTCCAAAGCTAGTTGGAGAAGCTGACTCGAATTACGGATTATATGCATCCTTCTTAGGTAGCTTGTTTACCGGGTAGAGTAAGTGCTTCGAGTGCCTGCTCTGTTCCCTTTGCTGCCTCTTTCTTATCATTCTCCTTCACTGCGTCTTCCTTGACGGACCTCCACTCAATGAAAACAGCCCCAACGACGGTCAAGCAAGTCAAGGCCAATGCCAAATAATATACGTCAACTATAGCATCATTGTATGCGGTCTTCACACCCGCCGCATACTCAGCTGATACAAGGTTTTGGATTCCCAAAGCGCCATTCTTCAAGACAGTTCGTGGGTCCAGACCTGGCGCCTGCTTGGCCAGATTCCGTATCAGTCGATTCGTGAACATGTTTTGCGCGATGGAGAGCGCTACAATGCCACCAATTTCTTGAGTGAAACTCAGGACTACTAATGCAGTAGCGACGGCGGAATCTGGAAGAACTGTCTGAACGGCGGTGTAAGGCTGTTGGAATGCTAAACCAACACCAATTCCATATAGGATTTGATATGAGATCCACTCAGAAGGTGGGGTAGTCGGGGAGAATGTGGTGTAGAGGCCTGTGGCAATAGCCATGAAGACAGCTCCAATGACCATCACTGGGGTATAGTAACCGATCAGTGTGGTTATGGGTCCCGCAGCGAGAATAGCGAGGGCGAAAGGGATTGCAGTGGGGAGGTACATAAGTCCCGATTCAAAGGTGGTGGCGCTGCGGATTGCTTGAAAATAGATAGGGAGCTTCATTTTCGATTTTTGTTATTCTCTTGGTCATTGAGAGGTTCAAGCTGTTGTCTGGCAGTTTTTCAGGGAAAAAGGAAAGATACTCACATAGTAGGCTGTGACGAAAAGGGCTGCAGAGTTACAAAATGTGAACATAGCGCCGAAGGCGACCGATCGCTGACACAATAGCTTCAAAGGGAACATGCTATCTTCTCCTACTCGGTATTCCACCCCGAGGAATATTAGCAAGAGAGTGCCAGCCAGTGCCCAAAGAAGAATGATCCTCCAGTCAGTCCATGTGTATTCTGTTCCAGCCCACTCTAGAGCAAGGATAACAGATATCGCCAATGGGAGAAAAGTGGCAACTCCCATCATGTCGAGCCGTTTCAACTTTTCTTTGTTGGGTAGGTCGATGTGCTCCGGGCGTTGGATGTTGTGAACGAAAAAGAACACTGAAAGAATGACCGCAACGCCCACGGGAATTATGATGTAGAAGCTGATTCTCCACTCCGAATGGCGGGCCACTGCACCGCTGATTACTGGGCCAAATGCCAACGCAATGCACTCCATTCCACCAGACATGGCAGTATAGATCGGCCGATGTTTAAGCGAGGTCGTATTTGCGACGATGCTTTGAAGTTAACTGCAATTTAGCTGGAGGAAGTAATTGAGGAGCATATGGTAATAGAGATAGACTTACATACTGCTGCCGGCGAAAACACCAGCTGATCCTAAACCACTCAGAGCACGGCCAACGATGAATGCGGTTGAAGTGGCAGCCGAGGCAGCCACTGACGAACCAATAACGAACACGAAGAATGATAGCATATAGGCAACCTTCATAGAGTAGAAAGAATATATCTGTCCGTAAATAAGGACAGTGGAGCAAAATGCCAGTAGACTAAGGGTCCATATGAATTAACAGTAAGTCGAGGGCTAGATCGAGAGTGAACAAAATTACTCGACTTACTATGAGGTCCCATACCATCCTATCTTGTTCAAAGTGCCAAATTCGTCTGAGATCACTGAAGTCAGTGTAGCTACGCAGCTTGAGTCCTATTTATGAGACAATCCAAAGATGGGTCGTCAGTAAACAGGCCGATGGATAGTGGGAAGTCGTGAGGGGTATTCATCATATAGCGTACGTATCCAACAAAGAAATCTCCAGCGAGAATTGAAATAAAAAGAATCGCGAATCTGACACCTTTAGGCCGCGTGGGATTTTCAAAATCTTCCTCGACATTATGCACGGTCGGATTGGTGGGAGCATCTTTCCCCGTGGCGGTCAATGTGCCCAAATTGACCAGATCGATGCCGGCAGAAGAGGAGGCAAGGCCATCGTGCCCAGAAGTGTTAGGAGAGCCCATTTCCTGGGGTTTGAGCAAAAATAAAGCTCAATTGAAAAGACGGTTCGTGGCGAAAGAAAGGAAAGCAAGTGAAGTTCACAATGGGCATCTGCCCCTGTCCAGTCAGAATCACCTGACTAGTTTACGCTAGTTTTCCAGGTCTTAATCGCGAGATATCGGTTTAGGTGCCTCTTGGAGGCCCACTAGGATGTAATTTGTAGCTTGGGGCTCAGGGCACTACGGAGTCCGGCGGCCAGCCTGTTACTACCACCTGTTCAAGAAATGATTCGCTAAGCATGTATGCCGAGTGTATGAGATTGTTTCTCAGTCAGAGGATAAACTGTCTTCTTTAGAAAGACAAACCTGCCGAGTCACACCCAATTTTGTCAAAAAATTACCAGTCCTATCTGCTGAGTACTAATCCGCCCCCACCTGGCGAAAAATTGGGTTGTTGCCAAACCATCTCACGCGTTAATGAGGCACCCTTAGCTTTGAGATATGAGTCAATGCCCGGCATGCACAATGAGTAGATCCGATCCGTAATAACTTAGGTCATGCCCCCCGCGTTTTGAAATAATGGTGTGAGAGGGCTAATCTCCTCGTTTTTACCATAGGAGACATGACTGTATATCAGTTTCGCCTTTTCCGCTCTACAGTATTCCACATCGCTACACCTCGCTGTTGTTTCAGGCAATAGACTGACAATTAGCGGATATGTTTTTTTTTTTTTTTTTTTTTTTTTTTTTTCAGGGTTGGAGGACCCGGGGATGGTTGATTGCGGCGTGGCTTTACCCGGCCCCTGCTGTGTACTTTCTCTCTGCCCCAAGCCCCACCGTGCGCCGATCCGAAAGTGACGACATGCATGAATCGCGTGCATGCTCATGACTGCTTCTCTCTACAAGTACTAAGGCACACTTACCGTTGGAGTTTCCTTTTTTTGATTTCTTTATTTGTCAGAATTTATTCTCGAAACGCTTTCTCAATAAGAGTTGGGAAGTGATATATCAGGATCTAGAGTCCGTAGCTTCGCGGATACGAACAAGTTGCGAAGATAAATCTTTACTTATGGATATGACAGCTATCTGCGAATATGAGTAGGTAGATTCGACCAATATCTTGACATTGAACGATGTCCTACCTGGCCTATGCACTTGGGTAGTCTCCAGTATTAGGAAAAATAGAAATAAAATAATATCCGAAGCCATGTAGCACGTGACGGTCGAGGAATGGAGAGACATGACAATAGGCTGCAGCTTCACTGGAATCTGATCATATCCTTAATCCATGTTCATTCCGGGCTTTCATCTTTTGCCAAGGTACAAGATTCACACCACCCTTTCCCCATCGGGACCCCGTGTTGTGGTTGTGGGGAATTGACTCAGAGTCTCATGTTTGCCCCACTCATGCTTTCTCTTAAATCTCCCAATCTATTCCGCCTTCCCAATCCTCTACATCCCATCCCAATCATAACACCCATGTTGTGAGAAAGAGGCATACCAAATATGAAGATCCACGTGCAATTGCAGCCCCAGAGGTTGCTCGTCTGCCCGACGTCTCTCGCTAAGCATCTGCAAGCTATGCTCATGGATGACATTTCGCAAGAAAATCTCGACTCCATCAATAAGCAAATTCTTTATCAGACGCACGCCGAGGCAGTGACATGTTCTGTCTATCAAATATGGTTAACTCTCGCCTGGCGATATTCGCCGCATTTTCTTTCGGCTGCATTACGTGACCAAACATCTGCCGGAGTCCGTAAAGCAGGTATCAAAATTGTCCGGCAGTTCTTCGGTAAACCCTTACAGCAAGTACGAGGGTGGGGTCTACTTGGAGGGGCCCAGGGAATCAAGGATATTCTCGATGGACTCCCTCTAGCCGAAGTACATTTATTCGTTAAAGCCATTTCGCATTCTAGCCATCACTCAATCAGTGGATTGCTAGAGGCATATTTTGATGAACTCATGACTCTTATCGACGCATCAGAAGTCTGGATCACGAGATCGCTTTCGCGATATGTGGCTCCGTTGTATGCACACTGCAGTGCTGGAAAGGCAACAGAAGCTTTGAGGTCTGGGATTATCAGCTCTCAGACCTTCTGCCGTCATCTCGGTCGCACTCACCCTCAACTCTTGCGGCAGATTGCGATTGGTGCTGTCGAGGTACCAACCCCTGTGCGCCGGCATATCTTGGACACTTGTGCTGAGATCTTACTGGAATCAAATGAAACATACGTGCGGATTCATTCCACGGAAATTTACATCGGCAATGACCCTGGCCTGACATTTGGTGTGGATATGCTATCGCAAATCAAAGCAAACGAGCCTAATCTACAGACACGTGGGCCCTTGATCCGTCGATGGATTGGGCTGCTTTTGAACCTGGCGGTTCGTCGAAAACTGCCATTTGATGCTATCTTGCCTATCATAAACCTCAGCTTGGAAATGTGCCGAGTTGCGGATTCTTCTTATTGGTTTACCCAGAATCTTCCAAGGGAAGTCGTTCGGTGCTGGTCGGTGGCTCGGTTCGGCAGATCCGGATATGAAAAACCATTTCATGCAGCCATGAAAGCTGCCGGAACCTCATCTCCTTCCCGACCCAGGGCTACCAACCAATTAGCATTAGAACGTTGTCTAATAGAGCAAGTCTTGCCAGTCAGAGACGTCCAATTCTCCCTGCAGGTGGGTTCGACAGAGCTTAATCGCCATTTAAGTCTGCTACTCACATGTGTGCACATTGACGGAAGACTCGAGCTTCTTCAGCTACTTTGCAAGCATTTACCCACTCTTAACGTCGATCTCACGGTGTGGCCTCCGTCAGAAGAAGAACGGAAGATCTTCCCGGTCTGGTCGTACCATCTTTTGTGCATGTTGCCTAGTCCCGACTCGAAGGCGCTTTTTCATCGATCACTGCATATCCAAGATTGCGACATGTTCATACCGGAAGACTTAGTAGAGCGGAACTCTTGGGCAATCGACTGGAAGTCGCAATGCTTACTTTGGGTTGGTTGGGAATGCTCAACTGCTAAAGGGGCTGACGATTTTCCAGTCACTCACAAAGGTATCAGAATCCCGAATTATATCTGAACGCAAACGAATGGCCTAACAGCATATAGCTCTTGCGGAGATGAAGCTACGAGCAACACGTGGTCGAGAGCCCGACAAGCGGTTACGTTGGACAAAGGCAGCTATAAAACTTGCCTCAGCAACAAAGTGTCTGGACATTTTTTGCGACTTGGTGGATTGGTGTAAACGGTTCTTACGAGACCAGGTGCGTACCATCGTCGGTGCAGCAATTCAGATTATTAACTATCGATGACATTCTCCAGAACATCTTTTCTCAGATCCTGACCACCATTTTTTGGGAGGCCCGTCAAGTCCTCTCATGTGGTGCCGATACGCGACCCGCAAAGCCTGCATCGGAATTGAACCTCCGAGCTGAGATAAATAAGGCGCATCTGGCTCTGAAGGGTCTGCTTGAAAGCATGACGCTTCTCCTTCGCGAGCCTTGGGCTTCGAATTCAGCGTCGTCGATATACGGGGTCGATTCCATGTTCACTGATATTCTCCGTCAGAGGATAAATGCAGTTAAAATCTATACCCTCGACTGCTTAGCAACTGAGTCTGAGTTAATTGAAATCTTGGTTGACTCTTTAATACCCATTCTGATCGAATACGAACGTGAAGGAAATCTGGAAGGCGGGAAAGCTTTCTCCTGGAGCGGCTCCGCTGGTTTGGTCCGGTATTTCGGATGCCCTAATTGCCCTAGCCGGGTCGAGCTTGCATTTATGGACCAACTTGGAAAGGCACGTGATGACCTTTGGGCACATTTACGGGCTTGCAGGAAGCCAGATGTCTTGCTATTAGGGCCTGGTTGGCCTCGTGGTCTTCCACTCCAATCCTTGGTGCCGGATAAAGAATGGCTTTACCATGCAATGAAAAGACCCGAAGAAGCACCTTTTTTATCTTCGAGGTGCCATGAACTTCTGTTTAGCCCACGAGATATCGTCGTTGCCTCATTGCCCCAAAACTTCGAGGAAATCAACGAGTTTGTGGACGATTTGCAATTTGCAATTCATGCTATGATTTTTCGCGGCGAACAAAACGCCAAAGAAGATTGGATCAGACGTATCTGGGAGTATTATTCGTCAGTTTTGCAGACACATCCATTGCAGCTTGAGCTTTTCCAAGAATGGCTGGTCTCTATTCTTGAAAATGATTATCACAGGGACAGACAATTCAATCCATCTGGGGCAATCAACATTGTACAGCCTCATGTCACAACCCCTTTCCCATTGATATCGAATGTTCCAATTGGATTGCATGCGATAGAATGGGATCCCTTAGAGGGCTTTGAGGATGCCGTGGAAGCCTGCAAGCCTTCGATTGACACAAAAAGACCAAAAGTAATACCGAGCATGGTTCTCAATGCTCGAATTCATAGCACAAAGTGGCGAGGTGTGGATGATTATGTCCTCACAAGTGATCTCAATTCTAGACCAGGACCCAACCCTATAGCGATCTGGCTGACAGAATCATCATCGACTAACACAAGAAAAACTTCGATGTACGACAACCGGGAAGCGGTGATCTTGTCGGCTCTTCTTTATCTGAACACCTTCAACCATAATTCCCGACTCTTTCAGGCAGAATTTCCTGATAGCGAATACCCTCGCTATGGACCGACATATCTGGCTGACAAGTTTATCACCCGAGTGACCAAAGCTGGGGTTCAAAATTCCATGAATGAAGCACTTGATGCTTTGAAGAGAAATACCAAGCATATACCTGCTCAAATATTGCGGGACATTATCTGCTCGTTGCTCGACACGCTGAAAGCATCGCCGAACGCTTTCAATTATCCAAAGGTTCTCCATTGTACACTGGAGTTGATCGACCTACTATTGAAGGGCACCCAGCCTCAACTTGTGCTCGATGTGGCGCCAAGATTATGGATGGAATTTCCCAACGACTCCTCGAGCCATCGAAAGATAAGCCTCGTGAAGCTCGGAAGATGTCTTACCCCAAATCAGGCCAGCGGCATAATTCAAAGCCTTGTCGTTTATGCGGGTGATATGGTAAAAATGCCGCAAGCATCGAGTGATGGTCCACAGAAACCGTTAATGAAGGTCACGACAGTGAAGATGCTCGCGGAGAGTCTTTCCAGTGCGGACTTCGTTGCGCCAGCTACTCGAGTGCACCTCCTCGAGAGCCTGTTCAACACCAGAAATCATCTTGACATTCGTGTGGAGATAGTCAAATCTCTGCTCAAACTGGTCAGTCGGGACACCAGTACTCATTTGTTTCAAATATTGTCCACAATTTCTTCGTCTGCTGCAGGGCCTAGTGAAAGGGACACGGTCACCGATGATGACTGGCACGCAGCGGAAGTTGGCGGCCCACTGCCTCCCACACTCTCTGAGCATCCACTCCTGGATTTATTTGTCAAAGATGCGGTTTGTGGAGTTCCAAATGAACTACACTCGGATTATGTTGAAAAGGTGGTTTTGCCTTTGCTGACAGAGTCTATCCGCCAACATACCAGATGGATGACCATCTTACTCGCACGGCTCAGCCTCTCACTGTCAGATCTCGGTTTGGCCGACTCAGACATCGGTCCTTTCTGTTTCAATCTCGTCGAGTTGGTTTTCCAAAACTGGGCATGCTATGTCCCTGCCACCTATTTGCAGTATTGCCGCAGTCGCGAGTTCGTATATTTGCACCGCCATGCTTTCAATAGAATCGCTGAAGCATTTGAGTTGTCCACGGATCTGATATTAAAGACCGACAATGTGCGAGGCCATCTTCACGCCCTTCTTGAGTCCCAGCGCCATGAACGTCCTCTCACATATGTAAATCGATTCCTATTTGTGAGAGGTAATAAGCAACCAACAGCCATTTTGGATGAGACTCTGCTTGAGGACTATATTTCCCGCGTCGAAGTCTTCAGCAGGTCGCCACTCGTGTACAACGACTTTTTGAGGACATATAGCATTCAACCTGGCTACACCTTGGAAGCCTTGAAGAATTTGAGGCAAGCTGGTCGGCCTCCCAGCCGTCAAGCCTTTGTCAGGAAACTCATGATTGGTATCGTCGATGCTACCGAAAAGGTCCGGAAAGAAGGATGGTCGCCTGATTTGACCGCTTATCCTGTGACTCTCCCAGCTGCATTTGAGTATGAGGTTCAATTGCTTCCGTGGCCACCATCGAAGCCAGAGCTGTCCAGCTTGGGCATACATGAACTCATTTCGGGTGTTACCAAGTTGATCTCCAAATACGCTGCAGATCCAGTATTGCCCATCAAGATCGATGTCTTTGCGCCAATTCTGAAGGAGGTTAAGAATGAGGATAAAGTATCATGTGCTTTGTTGCTTGGAGAGGACCTCGGTGATCTGAATGATCAGCACGGGCTCATGAAGGCATGGGCCAAGGTGAAATTGTCAATGATGTTGCTGAAGGCCGCAAAAACGGCGAAAGTGCCACTGGACGGGAATGCCATGGATATGATTCACAAATGGAAATGTAGTGATATTGAGATGGTCCGGCAGATTGCATGGGAGTGGGACTGGAGCAACTAATTTAGATCCAGGAAGGAGAAAGGAGTCTGGACTTCAAGCTTAAATAATTCGAAGCCTCCAGGTTGTCTTTGGGGGAGCCGTGATGTCTAGCGAGAGACCGAGTTGATGCGCTTCCTTCCTGTATCACGAATCTATCATCAATTTGATTCTTTTCCCCTCTATGCTCAATATTCCAAGTAAAATAAAACATGCAACTGAATTGAACTGGTCTCAGTTCTAGGATTTTACATGCTCAGGCTCCAACGCTTGATATCACAGACTCTGAGGCATTATTATCATAGAGTGCACGTTACAATGGTCTAGTTGGTGGATAAAAAGAATTCCTGGTCATCGATATCACACGCTGATACAAATACGTTATGGGAGACACCACCTATATACCAATCTATTCCTATGCCCTTCTAACTATGTATGCCGCTTGACCTCCCTTCAAAAAACTACTCCATTACCTATGTACGTGCAATAAAACCAGAAAAATTCCGTAAAAGCAAAGTCTTCTAAATCCCCAGGTTAAGATAGAACTTGGGACTTTTTCAACCAATCATGCGCCTCCTCATAAATCCTTTGCGAAACCTCCTCTCTCTTCCTCCTACTGCTTCCAACCTTCTTTCGTCCTGGCGACTCATGCGTAAACCCATGCGGACACCCCTTCGCCAACGTCCACTTATACCTGCCCACCTCAAAGTCCTCCTCCTGCTCAATCCCGACTCTATTCTCCAACCCGGCTAATTCGTGAATCATCTGCTGTGTCTCTAACCGGAGCATATCCCACTGCGCCCCAATCATATAAATCCACGGCGGTAGCTCACCCTCCTTCGCGTACAACGGACTGAGTAGTGGGTCCCTCCGATTCTGCCCTACACTCACATACCCCCAGTCTATCCACCAGGAAGTCTTTTCTAGGTTATCCTTCGGGCCCCCTTTGTAAGGTCTCGAATCTAGCTTTTCATTGGGCGGGTGGCCGAAATCCACGATGGGGTAGTATATCACGGCGGCTTTGATCAGGCCTTTCAGACCGGGGAATTGCGAGGCAGACAGCGCAAGGTTGCCACCTGCACTGAAGCCGCCGATGGCGATGCGCGAGTGGTCAATTGGGAGGGATTCATCTGCTAGCACACACTTGGCTACCTCGGCAACGTCAAAGCTGGCCGTTGGAAATGGATGGTGCGGCGCCTTTCGGTAGTTGAGGCTGACGACTAGCATTCCGGTGCGGTTGGCCCAAGAACTGCAAAAGGGGTCGTCGACGGTGGCGTCGCACAGTACGAAGCCACCGCCGTGGATGTTCAGGTAGAGTGGAAGTAGCTCGCGCTGGCCGGGGTTGTAGGAGCGCGGGTAGAAGATGCGAGTTTCCAGGGTTGGGCGGCAGGCATAGCGCTTAATAAGGGTTGGTTGGGTGCCTGGCTTGGGAGGATTGAATAGGCGTAGGTAGAGGAAGTAGACACTGGCGAGGCATTTGAGCAGCCAGAGTTGTATGAAACAATTTAGGCGGTGGGGTAGTGGTAGTCGCTCTTTCGGGAGAGGAGGCAGTGGTTTTCCCATCGCTAATGTGTGCTGATCTAGGTTCTCGATCGCTGTACTAGACAGTGGAGGAATCCACTCGGGGAAGGAGTTGTCTTGCTGAACAGAAGGATCGAGGTGTTGGCGGAGCAGGGAGAGTCGGGCGAGCGCTGTCATGGATGGATGAATCTGTTGGGATACAACAGGAGTGACTAGTACGTGTTTGTCATAGTACCAGCAGTACCAATTGCTCTGTTGGGCTTGCCGAGTTCTTTGTCTTATGAACCCTAGGTCGGCCGCACCAAGCCCTTCTCTCGCCGGTCTCGATTCAGCCTCGCAATAATGGACAGCAGTGAAATCGTCGCATCTTACTTCCCCCATTGCATATATTTACCTAATGGCAAAAATTACGCAGGAACGGATGTGCTAAGAGTGGGTTTGACCCCAAAATTTTGGGGTCAGCCCAAAAAATGCCGATGCCTTACGTCCATCGTCTCCGGCGCGGCGTCAGCAACTAGCTCGGGCCATCAGGTCCACTTTGGCGAGGCTCTCAGAGCCCCGATCCTTTTCGGGCCGAAGTGGGGCCCAGGGCTCAGTATTCAAGTCACCGCCCTTTATACCGCCCTGTATCCGTATTGTCCTGCATTCAGCCCGGTCCAATCACTTTACGGATGTCTTCCGAGTATACATGTTATAGAGTTTGTATAGCGAATAGACTGACTCCGTTAAGAATTGATTATAGTAGAGGAAACATGGAGTTTTTGTTGCCTGCTACACGACAAAGGGAGAGGTCTTTGTCATAGTCGTTAGATTGTTTTCAACAGACTACCTCCAAAGTGTAATAATTTTTGTTAGGAATGTCTTGGCCCTAGAGATGCGATGAATCAGGCTCCATAAGAAATGTTTACGAAAAGAATTGTCTCAAATCCTGCCATGTTTGATGGCTATTTTGGTACAAGCATAGTGATTCTTTTCTTTATTGCGGCGAAGTTCTTACATAAGAGAAAATGCGATTGAATTTGGAGCGGGTAGATAGGGTTTAGCCGGACAACGGGAGACCCCATTGAAAGACACAACAAAATACCCAGAAGGGTAAAGTGTAGCGGGCTAACAAGTTTGCCATGCTGCCGGCATTTCAATGCCATATTAATGCACTTTGGAATGGGCATCGATTATCTCACCCGCCAAGCATGAGGCCTTGGTGGCACAGTGGAAGAGGAAAATAAAATAAAATAAAAATAAATAAATAAAATAGAAAAAGGAACAAAAGGGGACCTCGAAGCGACGTAGTTCCTCAGATCCGTGTCAAATCCATTCTTTCAGCAAAATTTACCCAATCATCATCCACTCTCGGGAGGAACGATGAGTGATGAGCCAATTCCAGAGCAAAGTGGCTGCTGGTTAGCTGTTAATTTTGGATTTCATCCCCTCCAACAGATTGGCCCCTCGTTGTTTCCAAATTAAGTCACAAGATCACCACCACGCAGGATTCACTTTTCGTAGCCGGCTTGACTTACGGAGTACTATCTATCGAGTGTAAAATTTCCGAGAGTCAGATCAGCCATCCTTGTCAGATGCCAAGACACCAAGGCTGCAACGGAGATGGTACTTGTTCATGGCGGCAGATGAGTGAAAATTCTGCTTGTATCAGTATTACCCGTAAGCCCTAGATTAGAGGGGCATCCGGTGACGAGGCCCAGTTACTAGCTTCGAAGTGCCAGCTTACGTTTGAATACAGAAGCAGCCTCGCAGACAGGGAGGTAATGGTGGGAGAGGATGGTGGGGCCAGCGATGGATCACTATAGCAAAAAGACTAAAGGCAGAAAGAACAAGGAGACGTAGAATACTCGGTCATTTCATACCTCGAGTGGGCTTATAGCGAAATCTTCGCAAAATTTACATTCTACCTACATTAGTTGTCACCTACCAACCACTAGCCCTCTGCCTCTATTTTCAAACAACTGTCTCTCATGACTTCCATATTCCCCAGCGCCGAGCACCCCACAATGAGCAGCAAAGGCCCAACGACAACTTTCCTGTCAAAAGGGAAAGAAGACGAAGAAGGCCAACTAGATACATCAACCGCCTCTCAAGATGGAAACGAGAAGCCGCAGCCCAAATCTCTCAAGTTCAAACTCACCGTCTTCTTCCTGGCTCTTGTAACGGTCGTCGGCTCCATGGATGCCGTGATAGTTGGCTCCGCACTCGAAGCCATCGCGAAAGATTTGCAAAGCAGCAGTGTCGAGTCCTTCTGGGTGGGAACGTCCTTTCTCCTGTCGCAAACAGTCATGATCCCGCTCTATGGCACGACCAGCGAGATCTTCGGTCGCAAGTGGCCCATCCTCATTGCGCTCTCCATCTTCCTTTTCGGCAGCATCCTCTGCGCTACAGCGCAAACTATCACGTGGCTGATTGGCGCGCGCGTGGTTCAGGGCATTGGTGCAGGAGGCATGATTCAGCTGGTACAGGTCATCCTGTCTGACATCTCGACCATGAGCGAGCGCGGTCTCTACATGGCCATCGCAGCGTTCGCGTGGTCACTAGGAACGGACATCGGGATCCCGATTGGGGGTGCGATTGGGGAGAGGACGACCTGGCGGTGGATCTTCTACATCAATATCCCCGTTTGTGTGATTTGTATAGTGGGATTGCTGTATGCGTTGCAGTTGCAGAATGATACGTCGTCATTTGTCAAGAAGCTGGGGATGCTGGACTGGGTGGGACTGGGTGTGTTCACTTGCGCGTCGACGCTGTTTCTAGTTGGATTGACGTCGGGGGGTGTTTCGCATCCGTGGAACTCGGCCGCCGTCCTGGCTCCGTTGGTACTTGGAGCGATTCTCTTTTGTGTTTTTATTCTTACGCAGTGGCGGGTATCGAAGAGGCCCACAATGCCATTGCGCATATTTAACGATCGCTCTGCGATTGTCGGGTTCATGACGAGCTTTCTGCACGGGTTGGTGTTTTGGTGTGTGACTTATTATATGATTGTCTTCGTATGTCTTCTTCTTCATCCCCCTCCCCATCTCCATCTCCATCCCAATCATTTTGAAATCTACAAGGCTAACTAATATAACAGTTCCTCGGCGCTCTCCAACATTCCGTCCTCCACGCCTCCCTCGAGACAATGACCTGCATCGCCTACTCCGCCCCCGCAGGCCTCGTAGCTAGTATGGTCGTCAAACGCACCCAGCACTTTAAGTATATCATCGTGGTGGGATGGGCTCTTCTTGCAGCCGGAATGGGGTCAAACGTATGCACCTCCTCGCCTCCTGTTTCCTCGCGCCTTCTCCCAAACAAAGACCGTCCTAGCAAAGAAAGTATCAATCCTAATGCTAATATAAAATTTATAGGTAACAATGCACCCTGACTCCAGCAAAGCCATGCTTTACGGCCCCCGCGTCCTCGTCTCGCTAGGCGGCGGCCTCCTCTTTCCAACGCCCATCTTCGCCGTGCAGGCCTGTCAACATGGCGATGATATTGGCATCGCAACGTCCATACAGGTCTTTGCGCGTAGTATGGGGACAGCTTTTGGTGTAGGGCTAGGGGGCGTCATCTTTCAGAATCAGTGGAGCAAGGAGGTTAATTCTGCTGTGGTAGCTGGACGCATACCCCATGAGTTAATTGTGGAGAGCAATGTGGCGGAGACAGCGTATGCAGTCATTCGGAAGTTTCCCGAAGCGGTGCAGGAGGCTTATCGGGGGGTTTATGCAGATAGTTTGGCGACTATGTGGTATGTCATGATGGGGTTGTCTGTTGTGGGGTTCATGGTTAGTTTAGTGGTGGGTAGAGATGATGTTATCAGTGGGGGATTGGCAGGAAAGCAAAATTTTAGGGATGAGGAGAAGGAGGGGGATGCAGAGGAAGGCAAGTAGTTCTGGTGATTCTTCTCTAACTCGGTCCACTAGTGTTTTGTCATGTTTAAGTCCGTTTTCCTTGTGATGTTAAATCTATGGTGGAATACAAGTCATGTCCCCCATGGATTCGAGGTACGCGTTTGCGAAACTATAGTGCAGGGAGGAAGTACATTGGCCGTCTCATCTTCTCTCAACCCGTTGGGCTCTACTTCATGTATGCGCGGCTGGTGGAGGGGATGGGTTTTGCGTTCGCACTCAATCATCCATGAATATGAAGGGTACCTGGTTGTAGTACCATTGAAATATTCAGCTCCAAAATTTCCTCTATATTCATCTCTGAAAATCCATGACATATGTACCATATAACCTACCAACAGAATGTTGGACCCGCATGAGAAAAACAACAGGACAACAAATCTAATTAACGATTCACCAAACAAACTTCATCAAATCCCTCCAATTCCATCGGTCTCTCCCCATCTCCTTCCTCTCCCTAGTATTCAAATCCCAAGAGACCGGCAAATGCCCCTCCCAGATACTCATCATTTCCCCCAACCCCACATCCCTAGGCTTGACACCGCGTCCATGGAGATTCCGAAAGAAGAAAACCCCACTCCCTTCAACCCCCTCACTCTCCTCTACAAACTGACAATCCCTCACGTTGCGAAACAATGCTCTCATCAGCGGCGTATTCCGATCCTCGCGGTAATGCCTGCCCATGACAGTGCGCACCGCATCAGTTGCCTCATAGGCATGATAGAAGGGAATTGAGGAGCAGAGGTGGTGCAGGACGTGGGTGCCAACGATGCCGTGGAAGAGGTGCTTGTCGACATCGAATGGCCCCATACAGAAGCTGCGGTCGATCGTTGCAGAGGCGCCACGGGCAAAAGTCCAAGACGTGTGGGTGAAGTGGGGAAGGGTGGGATCTGTGTGTTGTAGGTAGGTGATGACGACTATATTGTTCCAATGCGTTTAATAAATTAGCTTGTGGTTAATTTGAATAGATCATAAGGGGGGAACGAAAGGAGGATGGCGCTGAGAGGTAATGAACATACCAACCCACTGGTTCAACCACAGATACGGAATGCCATAGAAGACGAGAATCGTCCACACGGAGAATAACTTCACCGCGAGAAAGAGTCCAACACACGTGGTGGCCACGCCGAGATCACTCAGGAAGACGGAGAGCAGCTCCGACTCCTTGTACAATGCGCTGTCCGTGCCAAACCAATAATGACTGTGCTGGGGAAATCCGGAGGCACCCTTTTGCCCGCTCAGATTGTCTAGCATGTATAGGGGCCAGCCAAGGATCTGGAAAAGAAGGCAGTGCCAAAGTGTGACGATGGGGGCGTCTTCAGTCAGCTCAGTAAAGCTGTGCGAATTGGCGTCTTGGCCAAAGGTGGATTTGATGAGATATCTGCGTTGATTCAGCATTAGCAAACAAGTCCAATATTCTGAATAGCACGGTAGAGGTATATCAAGACATACTCCCGACTGTGCGGAACATAAACGGTATCCCGCTGTAGGTCGCCCGTGGCTTTGTGATGGTGAGAGTGGCTGATCTTCCAGCTGTAGTATGGAACTAGTAGGGACGAATGCAAGACAAAGCCGACGAGATTGTTGACTTTTTTTGAGGGGGAAAAGGCCCCGTGGCCGCATTCGTGGGCGAGAATCCAGATTCCCGTCATGATCATCCCGGAAATCACGGTATAGAGGGTGTATACCATCGTACGGATGAAAATGCTTGGGATCATAGGTGTAAGGGTGTACGTAACCCAGGCCAGACTACCTAGCAGGGTAAAGTCCCGGGCTACATATCCCAGGCCTCGAGTGGTGGATGGACGAAAGCAATGAGCCGGAATAGCGGCATGGATCTGTTTCATGGTAAATTCGGGCACGTCGTAGACATTGCCGTAGAGGTCTATATGCCTGGGACCTGGGTCTTCCTGGCTAGCGGCTGCCATGTTGCTAGAATAATTTGGTTGAAAAGGGGAGGTAGAAAGACAGAAAAGATTATTGATTCAATGATTCTATGACTAGATGAAGTCCACCTTGGCCTTTCTCTAAAAATACCCGGTTGAGATGTGTGGAACCAGAAAGCGCCAGCCTTTATATCGCTCAGCCCACCAAGGCACCGATATCCCAAAATCACATCTCTGTTTCTAAATTTTGGAGTTAGGGCTGGGGTCATTGCATCCCATGTGTATCTTCCCGCCCGAAAATTTCGTAGTTCACGTTGCTCCAGCCTTATCTCATGGACACAAGTATTTACATTGCCAATACATACCTAGGCCTTGCTCATACATCCTCACTAAGCTGACAGCCAGCACCAAAGATAGTAACGATAATGAAGGATGGCGTGATTGACCTCAGGTGGTCACATCGAAAACCCTACTTATGCCATATCCTCATTATAGGAAGGGCCACTATCCATATGCAACCAACTTGATTTGCGTGTATAATTAGTTCTACCGGCAGAAACACTGTACATTGTAAAATAAGTGGGGCTAAGTGTGCGGGAATTTGTCTGTACGGTAAGTCACATTGCCTTGGCGCTTGGCAGAAAGAGATGAGGCCACGCCACAGAATTGAATATACGCAGGAGACTCCTTGCTGTTGTAGAGCCAGGCTCCTTAGTGGAGTCAGAGCAGGGCCAGGCTCCGCGACTAACGAGATCCGCGTCAGCAACGGCCCGCTGCGGGTCACGAACTCTCGGGAGTTTTATAATTTCAACTGGCAGAAAATTAAATTACTGTATTGCAGATGTAACCTCCAAACGGGATAGATCCACGGGGATATTTGGTAGGTAAGCATAACCTTGGAACCCATCAAATTCAGCGGTACTGGAATCCCTGCTAGGCATAGGTGGAAAATGTACCGATTGAGGCGTTGTTCGGTCAACACTAGGGCCCATCAGGTGAGACGCCTATCACTAATCTCGTATTCGGAAAAGGAAGGTTGCTAGAAACATTCACCTACATACATATTAACGGTAATATGGATCATCGTAAGCGATCTAAGAAACCGGGCGAGGCTCCGGGGCGGGCTCCACACGTGGCGGATGAGCCATGTGCGTACCAATGCATCTGCATGCATATGCAGTGGGACCAAGGATCCGGTGTGCTTTTTTCTCCCCGTGCGACTCTGTCGGTGTCAAGAGGCTAGTCAAATGTTTGGCCAATGAGTATACAGAATACCGGATACCGTAGTATTCGGCAGGTGGGGGCAAAAGATACCATGAGTCCTTTTTCTTCAATGCCGGAGCCTTCATTCCTTCGATCGGTCATATGCGTTCGAAAATGAAGTTGCTCATGAAATTTGCCCTTCTGGCTCTGGGTGTTTGCGTCTTAGCCAGTGACGCCGACCGTCCCGTCTGCATTGTGGGAGCTGGCCCTGCGGGACTCAGTGCGGCCGCAGAATTGGAGCTCAAAGGATACCGCACGGTGACCTTTGAGAAGCAAAAAGCTGTGGGAGGGAAATGTCAAGCCGTTTATGAAAAGTACGTGCTACCTTTTTAGTTCGAGAGGAAAGTCCCGTTAACAGTCCAATACAGTTCCACTTTCAGTCCTCTTGGAGCGCTGATCTTCACGCCCCCGACATATCGGGAATCAATTAAACTGCTGCTGAAGACTGGAGTGACCTCTGTCCCCTTTGTCTCTGGTGAGAAGTGGCAGTATAATGCCTCCAGCGGGTCAATTTGGGCCAAACCCACTCTACCCCCGCAGGTCACGCAACTCTTCATGCAAGAAGTGCGGAAATACATCGGCTGGTGGAACAAGAACTTTGTTCTCTATAACATCGCCCCGGGATATCCCGTGAGTATTATCGAATCGTATCTTTCTCTAAATGGCGGCTGATTGCAACATGTAGCATGGCATTCCCCCCGAGCTGACCGTTCCAGCGGCTGAATGGCTGGCGCGCAACGGCTACCAGACCCTGCAGGCAGCCTTTGTGCAGTCGATGGTCGCGTACGGGTATGGGGACTATCGTCAAGTGCCGATTGTACGCTTCTCTCTGGAACCATAAATGCTTAATCTGTACTAATTGCCCAGGTTTACATGCTGCAATACCTGACCCCGTCGGTACTGATGACGCTCCTCAAAGTCCAACAAGGCAGCACGATCGAGATTGCAGGTGGGTTGTCTACCTTATAGCACATCATGTCGTCCTAACTGTACTAGACTTCCACCGAGCGTTGCAAATCTTCGCCGACAAATCCATCGCCGGAAAGATCCATCTGGACACAACCATCTCGCATATTGGTCAGTGTACTCCATTGACTCCCGCAAAACAAACACACAATTAGTAACCCCGGTATATTTCACAGATCGTACCGGCGAGTCCCCCATAATCACATATTACACCTCAAGCGACAGCACGCCCCAGACTCAGCCCTGCGCGGCACTAGTGCTCGCCTTTCCGCCAACGCTGTCCTCACTTCAAGGTGCTGGCCTCGATCTATCCGACGAGGAACAGGAAGTTTTCACACCAGTGGGTACCCACAGCTTTTATTCCGGCGCTGTGCGCCTCTCCACGCCCCGCGCCATGACCTTTGGTGCGGCAAGCGCCCACCCAGGCCTTCCCCCCGACGCAACTGGAGACCCTGTGGTGTTCACAAAGCTACACGACGATCTTGATATTGCCATTACATCGTCATGGGGCCCTTATCGCGGAGATTTGACGCGAGACCAAGCGTACAAGCGACTGAAGAGCACCCTATCGGTGTTCAACAAGGACCCGAGAGATGCAGGTGGGTCTGCTGAGACTGTGAGTGATGAGGACGTGTTGGCATTCCAAGAGAACGAGTACTTCCCGCATTTTGACCCCAAACAGCTGCGTGAGGGATACTATGAGCTTTTTGAGGGACTCCAGGGACAGCAACGGACATATTATGCGAGTGGGTTTAACATGTTCGAGTTGGTGGAGTATGCGCTGAGGGCAGGGCAGGATGTAGCGAAGAGGTTTTTCTAGTTCATATATTTCTATCTGCCTGGTGTACTTAACTGTTAATTGCTGTTTCTTGAGTGAAGTGAGTCACATCTCCCTAAAATTGGACTTAAGCTATGGCAATCTTTTTTTATAAAAAAGAAAGCATAGAATAATGAAAAGCCAGTGGAACAATCAATTCTTTACAGACCTGTCGACTGATGAGACGGCTCATCAAACGATACGGGCGGAACGCATCGAGCAACAAGCCCCATACTTATCACATGGTAAGGAGGGTTATTCTATAGGAAGGGGTTCTACTAGGTTATGCCCGCATCCCACAAAAAATGCCTCAGAGTTATAAGCTGATTGAATAGTATTGAGGGAGACTATAAAAATGTTCGAGCAATTTTTTTGAAGTCTGGGCTTTCTGATGGTATTAAAATGACTGGATAGGTAATATAGTGTTTTGTGGTGAATATTAATGTCCAAATTCCCTCTATACACTGAGGAGTGGCTCTCGCTCCAAAATGTCATCATTGAGGCTTTTTTCAGATTTGGGTCCTGAAAGCCAGAGACCTGGAACCGCTGCGGCTGAAGCCACAACTCCCAGAACTACGGTTGTAGCTCCCCAACCATATCGATGATCAATGAAGCCTCCAAGCACTGGGCCCAACGCAAACCCAACGCACTGGGTCATCTGCTGAAGGCTGCAGGTCCTCCCAATAGCACCATTGTCACCAAAGATTCCCGGCTCGCTCTCTTCGAGCTCGAAGATAGCGCTCTGCATCTCAGCCATTACAGCCGGGTTGACGGCATTGATGAAAATACCAATTGAAAATAACAGTACACAAAGGAGCACTTTATGTTCCGTGGTATTGGATTGAACGACCCGCAAGCAGATCAGACAAGGTGTGGCCAAGCTGAAGCCGAGGAATGTGTTCATTCGTGGGCCGAATCGATCAGAAAAACGCCCTAGAAAGATGGCCCATGTGTTAGCACCAGTCTAAGTTTATGGATCCAGATAAGACCGCAAGTACCAAATAAGGGGCCAAGAAAAGCAGTCATGGCTACTGGTATGAATATGCAGCCAGCGCCTAGCGAATCCCAATGGAAGTGGTCCACAACGAAGACCGGGAGCGTCTGTATGCAATGTGAGTAAGTACGTTCGGAAGACGCCAAAGATCGTTACTAACGGTTTCAAACGCAGAAATCAAAAGAGCATATGCAAGGATGCCTAATGCTGAAATCACAATCCGGGGTTCCCGAATAAGACGCCAAAATATTGATGTGTCATGAACAATATTGTCATTATGTTGAGCAGATCTTTCAATGGAGCCATACCCTGTAACACTCGTATTTTCAACTCCGGACTCATGGCCGCTCTCTTGTGTGCTCAGCCACTTCTGCGCGGTGGCTTTGTCAATGATTGCCAACCGTAAGATCAAGTCGATGGAAAGTAGTATCAGGGCCATCCCAAAGACAGCATAGTACCCAGCAAGATGGTAGATAGCGCCACCGAGAAGAGGCCCCGAGATCAGTCCGCCCACCATAAAGATATCGATATAACCGAACATATAGCCAATTTTGTCTTTCGGAGTACACTCAACGATGAGCGTGAGTCCGGCCACAAATACCATCGCCATCGCAGCACCTTGAGGCATCCGAGCAATGATGTACACTTGTAGTGAGTTGGCAGAGGCAAACAAGAGCATGGAGGCGATGAGCATTATCAAGCCAAATAGATAAAGACGCTTGGCGCTGCTTTTGTTATCAATCATGTAGCTACAGATGGGAGCGCAAACAAAGCAGGTTACTGCTTCAGCGATGAGCATGACACTTGTCCAATATTCACCTGTCACAATCAGTCATACATTCCTCCAGAGAATATTTCGTAACATACGATCTTGAGAAGGAACTCCAGCTCGTGTGACAAGTGCGTCTGGCATAACAGGAGTAATCTGAAGAGTCATTATGTTGTCGGGTGCGATGACAGCTAGCTTCGGCTGTACTCACCATTCCATAGAGGAAAACGTCCTATTGAGTCGCAGTCACTTAGTATGGGAACGCAGAAAAGAAAGAAGAATAGCTTGATAAGCCTTACCGTAAATAACGATAATCCTACTACCATTATAATGAAAATATAGGAAGACCGAAATTCCAGAAATAACGGACGGCCATCGCCTCCAAGTGGACTGCGCAGTTCTGATGTTGAAGACATCCCAGCAGAGTCAATGTTCAAAGCGATTCTACAACCAGAGGGCATATGAGCGAATCAATAAGGGAGCGAGACACGTAATGGTACAGAGTCGGGCATCCACAACTAAATAAAATATTATCCAGTTATTTGCGAAAGTAGTGACGCAAAGGCTGAGCTCGAGCAAAAATATACGGCAAGAACATTATTAATGAATTGATCTAGATTTCGAAGGGTTGGTTTGTTCAGTACGTTTGTTTCTTGAATCAATTAAGGAGGTAATTTTGTACGTAAATTCGGACTCCAAATTCCAAATACTTACACCTAGGCAGCTTCGAAAATGGCACGAAGTTGAATACGATCTGCGATCTGCTAAGACGCTTGCCAGGTGGACGAACACTACGGAGTAAGTGGGGTTCAGCTGAGCTTTGAAAAAAATCAACACGGAGGCAAATCGCATACTAGCGCAGAACCG
This sequence comes from Penicillium longicatenatum, assembly GCF_028827895.1. Taxonomy (NCBI): domain Eukaryota; kingdom Fungi; phylum Ascomycota; class Eurotiomycetes; order Eurotiales; family Aspergillaceae; genus Penicillium; species Penicillium longicatenatum. The sequence continues at coordinate 288,816 of NW_026643120.1, read as the reverse complement.
GACACGGACGACCATGACAAAAGATTATTCAGTTATTTGCCAAGGGTAGTGGTGCAAAGGCCGAGGTAGAGAAAGATAACAGATAGAGAGAAATTACCAATTATTCGATATAGATCTCGAAGGTATATCTTTACTACAGTGATTTCCCCAACTAACTAAGGAGGTAATTTTCTACGTAAATTCGGACTCCAAACACAAGTACTTTCCACCTACGTAGACAGGTTGGAAAGCAGCATGGAATATACCCACTTTGCCAAGACGCGTGTGGGCGAACACTAGGTGGGGCATGGTAATGCCCTCGATTAACCTGATCTACATTTCCATGCACGATTGGCTCGTCCCGTGCAGGGATTACTATGGCGTACATGCCTCCGACCGAGGTAAATTTATAGATATAGGCGTAGCAGTGGAATTTTTGTTTGCTTTTTTTCTTTCGAATGAAGTGAGAACTCGGCTTGAAATAAATCCGACACATCCTCTAGCATCAACTGCTTTATCCACCTGTCTTTCATTTTCATCCGGCATCATGACCAAACCCACGCCCGAAAATTTCACTCATAGAGTCTCCAGCTTTGAAAGGCCAGTGGCATCCCCGATCGATGTTATCACTCAAACTCTTCCCTTGCTCGACAAGCACCAAGCTCAATGGTGGGAACACGCGGGGCCACGCTGGGCACGCTTCCTTGAGGTAGCCAGATATGGTATTCACGAGCAGTACCAGTATCTGCTCTTTTTACATCAGCATATACTTCCTGCTCTTGGACCCTATCAAGGGCAGTACAAGAGCATGTTGACGCCCGCAGGTATGCCCCTCGAGTTTAGCCTCAACTTTAGGGGGAATTCAAGCGAATCCACCGCTCGAGTTGCTATAGAACCTATAAGCGCTCTTTCAGGCACCGAGAAAGATCCATACAGCAAAGCCACGGGCATTGCCTTTGTTGATCACCTGGGAAGCCTTGGCATAGCGGGATTCGACACTCAGATTTTTGGCGTGATCTCAAAAGCAATTTGTCCCCCAAATGATCAATCAAACCATCCGAGTTTGGACAATTTCTGGAAATCCAGTTACATGTTGGGCTTTGACACCGCTGGTGGCAAGGTCTCAACTAAGGCATACGCGGTTCTTGCAGCAATGCATCTGACCACATTGCGTTCCATCGAAGACATCGTCACTGAGCCACTGACGCAGATCGGTCAAATGATGGGCTGCTCTGATGCCGTCGCCCTGACACACCAGTACTTGATGGAGAGTTCCAGCTACGCCGCCGACAGTCTGATCTCTTGGGATATGACTGATCCACCAAAGTCTCGCTTGAAGTTGTACAGTTACACTTCTGAATTGGTGCTGGGGCGAGTCGAGGGCATCTGGACGCTTGGAGGCCGCCTGAAGAATGATCCGGTCGTCTCCAAGGGTTTGGACCTATCTGTTCAATTATGGGAGATTCTGGGAATGAAGGATCGTCCGCCTTCTTTGCATGACACACCAGAAAGCCCGGAAAACTTGCCGTTGCAATGGAACTACGAGATCCAGGCTGGGAAGCCATACCCCGCCACCAAGATCTATTACCCACTGGTTGGAATGAATGATCTCGATATATCAAAGAGAATCTCTAAGTTCTTTGACTTCCTTGGTTGGCCAGAGCGTGCGCAATCATATGTTTCGAATGTCGAGAAACTCTAGTAAGTTATTTTCCATTACCTAGCGCTCGGTATTGATGTCAGTCTTGCTAACCTCTGTTTCAAAGCCCTGGTTACGATTTGAGTCAAACCAATTATCTTCATACGTGGATTTCACTCACGTACTCGGAAAAATCAGGGCCTTACTGCAGTGTTTACTATCAAACACTGAGTTTCTAACTGCGAACTGTAACCAATCCCTGTAGGCCTTGGCTTCTACGTTGTTATTGCGGACGGTGATGGGGTAGAAGTTCTTAGTTTCTCTTGATAGTCTCCTGCATGGATAGCCTGCTGTCTTATAGGCTTGCGGCTTTTGACATATTTTCTCAACGCAATCCGGGCTTGTTGCCATTGGCCCATTTTTCCAAATTTTGACATAATGCATTGGAACCTGGCGACCGTATAAAAAGTCTCGGATTTTGTACCCTTGGAGCCTGAGCAAAATTCACTCTCCTTCACTTATTAATGATCTTGAATCAGACAACGAATAATTATTAGAATCTAAAAACAGGTTCGGAAAAAGATAATGAGATAAAGTGTTGAGTCCTCGTGGATCGAGTTGATCCATGTATTGAGTACTCGTCGCTGATCTTTCGAAGTCTCACCGCTCGTTGATTATATTATACAGGTTCGACCTGAGCGAGGGTAAAGTTTCTGGTATCCTTTTCGTAAATCCAGAAGGCCTTGAGTGGAGCAGAAGGTTTCCTCCTTAAGTGGAGCAAAGACTTCGCTTTCGGGATGACCCTCGACAAACACCTCAGTCTGAAGTGGAGCTTCAATCTTAGCGGCAGAGTTGAATTCTTCCGCCGGAGGTGCCGGAGGATTTATTTGTGATTCGTTTCCATTCCTTGAAAATAATATCATGCAGTGACACTGCCTAGCAATGTGATTCAAAATAAATGTTCCGTACGAACGCGCATAGAATACAGCCGGTTGAGCTCCTCGTTTAATGCATAAGCATCAACGAAAGAAAACTACATGGCGAAGATCTGATCTAGACTAGTCTCAAGGTTCAACCTTAGCCATGTTGCGCGATTTTCCAAGATTCATGTCTACAGGTGTAGACCAGTGAGAATGAGATAATGCACCACGAACCACGGCCCCACCTGGCACTACATGAACAATCGAAACATACTTTCCGTCGGGTATATGGATATCCTTTACTCTTCCATCGTATGGAGTAGGTACTGGAAGGTGGGTCTATCCACCTTGGCACTCGGCCATTGTTTTTTTTTTCATGTCATTCTGACGTAGGTTCACCACATTAAGGGGCATCTCGCCGGCAAGTTTACCGATAGGCATCGAGTAAGTGGCACATCAAAACCAAGCAGCCATACCTAGGTACTATATTCCGGTCTCCAAATACACTCAGTCATATTTTCTTTACGTATAACTCTCAACCGATGCTGAATATTCTAACAACCAGTCATATAAAATCTACAGGGGGAATCTATCTTAATCCCTCCTGCTGGCACAATTTATCCAAAAGTCTGCCCATGCGATGGCCGTACGTAGCACTGACAAGATCTACCGGGCTGACGTTGATCTTGCTTTCGTCCAAACGTAGTCCAGTATTTGTATCGTTCGAGTAAAGCTCAGAACGATGAGTCCCCGCAAGAAAGATCCTTTCAATTGGAAATAAGCCTATCAGGATGTCTTCCTCGGTACCCTTGGGCAGACTCTTGAAGTATCTCTTCAAAAAGTCCTTGGATCGCATCATAATCCTCCACTCGGCGATGTTGTCAATTTGGATAATGAGGCGTTTTCCACTGCAATCAATCTCCGTGTCTTCCCGCTCGAGGGCAGATCTGACAGCTTTGAATATGTATACAAGTCGACCAAAGTCAAGCATGTTGGTGGGATGGTCGCGGGGATCCATGTTATTGAACATGCCTCGCCAGCGCGCAGCGTTTGGACCCTGCGACTTAAGTACACTCAATGCCTCTTCCATAGATGGAGTTTCCCCCGCGTCAAGCTTGCTCTTTATCAGCTCCGCGACTGCTTCCGTACCTGTTGTGATATTGATTTCGATACCATCAACATGGCGTTCTACAATCATTGAGCGGAGTACAGTCGTCATTATGTTTGCAAGTTGGCCTCTTCTTCTGTCAATAGCTGCAATCCAGGCCTTTGTGAATTCAAGGTCAACATGGCCTTTTTCGAAAAGTTCGCACGCGGTCCAGTAGTACTGGATGTCGGGGATGTCAATGTTGATACTGATCACAGTTTCTGGCGAACGGTTTGAATGACCGACAAGAGAGACGGTATCCGCGATAGCAGAAGACAGCCTCATTATTGCCTCCAATTCGTAAATGGTAGGCTTAATGTTGTGAGGGAGGCGAGGAATCACTGGTTTTCCTTCGTCGCCAACAACTTGGGCATTTCCAGGGTCTAGCCCCAGCGAGGCTTTGGAGTACAAACAAATACCAGTATTGATATCAATTCTCTGAAAGGGACTGGAGCTTTTCAAGTGAGCAGGTTTGACTGCTGACGAGTAAGGGTGGTAGTATTGAGTCGAGGAAAAGCCGTTGCCGAACTGAAGCTGGACTTTTGTGTATATCTGGATCATCGATAGGTCCTTTTCTTTGTCTTCCAGCCCAGGACAGAATATGAAGGCGCCGTTTCCAACGGTGAAAACTGGACTTGAGCCTAGCTCCTTTGACGCATGGTTATGAGCAGGCCCTTGCAAGAACTGGCACACCTTCTCAAGGGAGGCAGTGCCTTTTCGGACCGGCTTCAGAAGGCGATTGTCGTCAAGAGTGGGCTCCACTTCCATGGTCAAAAGCTTGTAGGCCGTCGCTGCCGGAACATCGTGTAAACCAATCTGGTCTGTGAATGGCTGGCTGACCACCTGAGACGGTCCATTGGAATTAGGATGAATAATGCAGACAGTGTACTGGGTGGAATCTGCGCAGAGGTCCTGGTGATTTGGCAAAGGGGTAGGAAAACAGCTCTCTTTCTTCGTGGGAGCTAGGTATGAGAACCAAAGGGTGCGGAGGATGGACAAGGCCATGATATAATGAGTGAACTAGTTTAGCTGAACTATAGGTTCGGTTTCAATTCCAAGATCATTTACAGGGAACGGGCTACATATATCGGACCAGAAAAATCGGCCAAGTGACTGAATACGTAACAGATATTTCGTAAACCATCCTGCATATCACGCCAAATACTAGTCCGCACACCTTTGCATATTGGGAAACGACCATGAGCGACTTTGCTAAGAAACAGAAAAAGCATCCCCACTTGGCGGACATCAGATTTCCCCTGCAAAGAAAATGTCAATGCCACAATTAAATGTTAATGATCAAGATAACCTAAGCACTTTGGATGTCCCCATATAAATTTGAGATTTCTGACTATAATCTTAAGCAGCTGGAATCTTGACATCGCTAATTGAAATATTTAGTTGCGTAAAATGACATAGGACGTGGCCCTCATTCCACCTCGAGAGCCTTGCCAGGTTTATTATTTTCTGTACAGGTAATTTTACAGGTATTCTGACAGGCAGTAATACAGGGTTCGCGCTAGGCCAAATATATGTGCCAAGGTACGGAGTACGGGCGACTGAGTTCACGGGTTTTGCTCGATCTGTTCAGATCCCGTTCCCCAGCCAGTTTACACCAGCGCTGATCACTGGATCTATCCTGCACCAGAGCGGACTCTCATAATCCTGGTAGTGGCTCCCTTCTTTTCTTCCTTTTCCGCAAGCACGACAGATCCAAGAGTTGTATGGGTAGACTGCGGCGTGTGGGCACGTTATTTGCAGGTTCGCTTGATCAATATGTATACAAATGTATCAATTTCTCACGATTATAAAATACGATATCATTTACAGAATACACGGCAGCCATAAAATTCGAAGCAGGGGCCAATCGATCGATCGAGACGCGTGGTGTAGATCTTGGAACAACGAAACTTCAGGTGTCTCCGCTTAGCTCTATTCTCCACAGTTCAGCTGATCCACATTTACTCAGAGATGTGGTGGATATTCCCACTCACTTCGAAAAATGCGTTCTTGGGCAAGTGCTAGTCTCACGCTATGTGAGAGAGGCGGCAGGGAAAACAAGGAAGGGAATCAATGCCAAAACAACCTCCAATGGTGCATTAGACTTTGTGATTATAAATTTCCGGATACGTTTGAGCAAGCTCCTCACCAAGCCCTAAGCTCAACATTCCGTCTTCTTCATACCCTTCAGCTGTTTGGCCCAGATCTATTCGTCAACCGAAATCCTCTAGTATATCATGGCTTCCTTCAAATCCGATGTCGATGATTTTGGCTTAAAGATAATTCCTCTGGCTTCACTTCATCGTATCAAATTCGAACCCAAAGTAACTCTTGTGGGCCTTGTTTTGATGTTTTTGACATACCGCATCTATGTTGTGATTTACAGACTCTACTTTCATCGTCTGGCTGGATACCCTGGCCCATGTCTCGCTGGTGCCTCGACGTTGTATCGCGCATACCACCAGTGCTGGAAGGATGGGCGAATGTTAGAGCATGCAACACAACTGCACAAAATCTACGGTAAGGTCTGCAGACATGTGAGGTCAAAATATTCTGTATTAAGTCCTATGTAGGCCCCGTAGTGCGCATTGCGCCAAATGAAGTAAGCATGGTTTCACCTAAATTGCTATTCTGATCTTCGCTTACGATAGAAGCTTCATTTCCGAAACCCAACAGCCTACCATGATATCTGCTCCAATGCCTTTGATGGCATTAAGGATCCCGATTTTTACGCTTTCCTTGGTGGCGAAGTTCCAACATTCTTTGACATGGGCGACCCTGTAGAGTACAAGGCGCGCTTTCGGCCAGTAGCATCGCTTTTCGCGAAGCGTTTCTTCGACCAGTGTGAGCCCAGTGTGAAGCGAAATGTGAGTGATCCTACCTTGTTTCATCATTATCGAATCCTAAACTCTTGCAGGTTGAGCGATTCAGCGAACTCCTATCCGTGAGCGCACGAACCAAGAAACCCAGCAATCTCGCACTTGGGTACCGTTCTCTCTTTCTCAGCATTGTGAACGAATTCGTATTCAGCAGTGTTCCAGGTCGTTTCCAATCTCTAGCAGATGAAACCTTCGAAGATCCGTTAGCTGTTACGACTGCTTCTATAGTCAATTGGGTTGACTGGTTTCGCCGGAACTTCCCAAACTTCAGCAATTTTGTGATGATGGCACCTCCCAAAATTGTGTCATACATGACGAGCGCATTTGAACCTGGTGCTGAGCTCGATAATGTGCGTTGGAACCAATCACATTGCCCAAATTATGCGTGTTTGGCTGACTGAACTTGAGACAGATCGTGCATGCTCTTGTCGAGCACGAACTAGACCCAAGCACACCGAAAAGCAAAAACTCCATGGTGCAACGTCTAGTCAATGCTCATACAGAAAATACTTATGGGGATGGTCAGCCTCATTCACGAGCCACGCTCAGAGCCGAGGCCGCCGTGACCATGATGGGTGGATTCATCGACCTATCAAATATACTCCCATATGCCACCTTCCAGGTAGCTAACAATTTAGCTCTACAAGAGAAGCTGTATGAAGAGCTCAAGAACGTCTGGCCGGATTCTCGCACCCTAGGACCGGATTATGAAGTCCTTCGCCACCTCCCATATCTTGTAAGCGTATTTCAAGACTTCGTTCATTAAATAATTGGCTAACATGGGCGCCGTGTTTAGTCTGCAATTCTCAAAGAATCCATGCGTTTAACACATGGAGTTGTTTCCGGTCCTGCGCGAGAGGTTGGTCCAACAGGTGCTCATGTCGATGGTTACTACGTTCCTCCCAAGGCAGCGGTGACAACTTCATCTTACTATGTACACATGGACCCAACAATCTTCCCCGATCCTGAGAAATTCATGCCTGAAAGGTGGTTCGCGCACGATCACTCAGATTCAGTTGTGGTTTTCGGCAAGGGACGACGAATGTGTCCGGCTTCGCAGTGAGTCATCCCGATTGCGAATATGATTTGGATCATAGAAAATTGACGCTAAGATGACAGCTTCTCGTATATGGAGATGTATCATTCACTCGCCACGGTATTCCGCCGATTCATGGTGACACCATATGAAACCAGGTAGGTCAAATCTTTTTCGAGTCTCAATGAACATGTGGCTAAACGACCAACGAAAACCAACAGCGAGAAAAACTTCCAATGGAGACAATATTTTTCGATCGAGTTCATGGGCCCACTCATGCGAGCGATGCTGGAAGAGAGACGGGTCTAGAGAAAAGAGTTGGATATCTCATGAGCTCCGATGAGACATTGTTGTACTGATGGAGTAGAAGACGCCGTGAATCTCATCAGCCGTACTGGAATTTTGCGAAGCATTCTTTTTAGCAGCCTCGATTGCGGCGAGCATCACTTTCTTCTATGTAATCTTCTTCCGTGTTAGCTGTCGAACCGATTCCTCAGGATTATAGACGAGCTTATGGCGAATACCAAACACTATACGTACTCCAGGTATATATAGTGGTTGACTGCATCGGCTCTAATTAATTTCTCTACATCCTGATTGGTTCGTTTGATGTGTTCCCCTTGGGGCGTACAGGTTACAGACCCACCTGCAGGGGTCGCACCGCCCGCGGGACAACCAGAGCCAATCGTTAAGTCATACATGAAAAAGGAACATATGACACCTAATGAGGCAACTCTTCATACTCATCCGATATGGTGTAATTCAAGGGGACAACGGAAAGACCATGATTATGCGTGGTGCTGCTAAGGGATAATTGTGGTGTTTCCGTACAGTCAGTTTTTATAGGTCTAAGCAGGACTAATGCCATAAATTTAAGTAGGAGTAGCGCGTTATTGTCTGGACCCTTTCTGCATAAATAATAGAATCTCGGAGGCTCTGCAATAGGCAAAAATCCATTAATTACTAAATTCAAATAAAAGTATACCGAAAATGAATTTCATTATTAGCCTTACAGTGGTTAAGTATATTACTCCCCCTTCCCCTATGTGCCCTTTAAGCCTACTATGTTAAGCTTACCGTAAAAAAAAAATAACCCCCTAAAAAGCTATAGAGGTGGAACTAGAATGCATTCATTAGCTAGCTAGACCCTAAAGTCACTACTAATAAGTCGGTGTTATTAAATAGCGAAATTGAGAGAACTTATTGAATTGACAAGGTTCTCAGCTTGGGGCAGATAACGGCATTAGTAAGAATTCCCAAAGTCAAACAGACAGGGCCAAGGAGATTATATGGACCTCAACGTCCGGGCGGCAGTGATGTTGAGAGTTGAGGACAACATTGAAGGTGTTCATGGCAATCTTCCAAGTTCTCATCAATAGTCACACGTCGCTGGCTGCAAACCTTGGAATTTTAATCGGATTTCTCGAATGTCTGTTCCGTCCAAGCGCAGTGAATAATTTTTCTAGAATGAAGATACGACTAGGGGTAGTGCTCCCCCGGAAAATTGTATATACGGGTTTGTGAACCGATATGTTTTGGAAAACAAGGCCTCTCATTTACATAACTATAAACATGAGTAAGTCACCAGGGCTATAACTTGAAGGTTTATTAAATGAAGCACTATTTCGAGGGAACTTTTGACTTAGTTTGGTCCACATTGATCTCAGGGTTGATATGTAGACATACTTTTCAGAATTACCAATCAGACCACTCCGATTGATGATAGTTCAAGTTGGATTTTTAAATTGAGGACAGACTCTAGGTGTTCAAAGCAAGACTAGCTAAAGGCCTCGTATCTTCCAGCATTTTTTAATCCAAGCACAATCAATCTTCACAGAATTCAAAGCTCTCGCCATTCGTGTGCCAGATATGCGTTGCCAAGACAAGTGCTAGCTGTGATTCACCCAAAAGCCAGTCACGGGGGGAGGGCAATAAGTAGATACACAATTCAACCAGCTAGCAAAGCGTATTTGACTCCTCACATTTACCCATTATGATGGTGGAGCGCCCACACAGCTATTGCAAATACCGATGCAATCAGAGAGGCCAAAATTACGACACCTGGGACTAGTAAACCAAGCATCGCCATACTCGTTAGTGTGGCAAATATGCCCCCCGCCGGAGTAAAGCCACCATACATCCACGATTGGAAAGCCGCTGCTAAGGAGCCTGTCACGCATTGTTAGCTAATAGGAATCTCAACCCATGGGAAAATACCCATGATAAAGTATAAAGATGAGCATTATACCTGGCACGATCCCGACTGGACCAAATCCCAGGCAGAGAAAAATAATCACTACTACCGTGAAAGTAATCCACCAGGCTGTGATGACAGCCAAGATGTCTGTGACTAGGTATTAGTCACTGAGCCGCAGCTATCTGAATTTTGTTTTGTGTTACTCACCGGGACGTGAGAGCCACTGTAAAATTTCCTTAGACCATTGATCCCATGACCAAGACTCAGAAAGTTGCCGAAGCCATGTTAAGGGAAGGGAATAGTCAGCCGCTGATTTATAGAAGCCGGCGCTAAAAGTTTCAGCCCGGGTAAAATTGAGGCTGGCAACGAACAGATTCAAGGGCTCCATTTCAATGGGAAAGTGGTTGAGGTAGAAGAACTTCGATAATTCAAGAGGAGAAACGAACATGTGATTTGGGGGATGGAGAACTTCCTCTTCTCTTATATTAGGCAGCTGACAGCCATCTAGGAAGATAAATGCCTAATATTGCAGGGGTTGTTGCAAAGACTGCAAACGCGCCCGTGGGCTGTGTTTTTCATTGGACAAGAAACCGGGAAATGAAATTCTCATTGCATTGTGGCTAAGTCTGCCCGAACCCGAATTAAGATCAGTTCAATGCATATGCGCCCCTGGGGTTGTGAGGAAAGAAAAATATGCGCTTATGCAGAGAAGAGAAGATGGTCAGGTGTGAGGGTGATATCAACAACTACAGTGGGCCAGTGGTGCCAAGTTTCAACAGGGGTATATCAATAAGCGCTGCCCAGGAATCTTGCAATTATGATAAGGCAATCGTCGCCTACTAAAAACCCTTCATTGGATACAACTATTGCGCACTCACCCTTCTCACCCATTTCTCACCCTAGCGACAGCCACCCGACTACTGGCCGTGTCGAGGACACACGCCGGTACGTAAATAATTCGGTGGGTGACCACTAGCGAATACTTCTTATTGTATGTTTTTGTTCATCCAATTTTCCTTTTTTTTGATTCGTCGCGCTAGTTCCCTTGCCGCCCTACTGCTGGTTTCTACTATTTTTTGTTCCCTTATAGCTTTATTTGACGCCTCAAGCAGCTGGAACATCTCCATCTTCATATGTGTTGGCCACGCCAGATACGGACTCTCCAACCTTGGACCAGGTGTGGACATCTGGAAGCAGCACCAGGTATCACCCTTGCCGACGCCCTGATAACAGGCTAAAGCTGGCCAAGCTCATTAATATCCAACGTCCTCATCGCCAACTCACCACAACTCATTTATCTTTTTTTCTACTTCGCCTTCAACAGCTCCCTAACCGCAATGACCCCGTGGCCGAATGGAGCGGATACGCTATCCACCACAAAAGCCTCCGCGTCTCGAATAGAAAGAAAATATGAAAATGACAGATATCAACTCCGAAATCGAGCCGACAAAGCACCAATAATGAGGAGCGGCAGGAGACAATAACTAATTGTCGCAAAAGTAGAGGACATTTGAAACAACTGAGCCGCTATGCTGTATGTCTCTATCCCGACCCTCAATTGTCGTGAAATGTAAGGTTTCTGTCCGCATATATAATATCCACCATCAAAGAGCAAAAAATGAATGCAGGCGTCACAAAACCCGTTGAGATGAGAACACCGTCTGATAAAATCTTGCTCGTCTTGCCGAAAGGATCATTGTCTGCCGTTCAGAAGATAACCACGAAAGTAAACATGAATAAATGTCTAAAGACCAGATCTGGTATTTTGGGGTGAGAGATCCAGCGATTTCCGGATCACTTTTGCAAATAATCAAAGCTTAAGCGACGCCTTTGCAAAGTTGTCGATGTGAAGAGGATAAAAGATGCTATTTTACCGCCTTATTAGGACATCATTCTATATCACATATTGAAAAACTTATCTCATACCTCAAAAGGTGTAATTGTAAGACTCTTGTCTACGTAAATGATCAAAGAAGCTGCCTAGGGGCATACAAATAGACTAAAAATGAGGGTATCAGGAAACCTTTGGTTGGGCTTCAAGAGGCTGTGATAAGTGTTGTGGGCTCATAAGCGCTAATAGTTGGGGCGGTTTCAGTTTGCCAAGATTGAGCCAATCATGCCCCATTTGAGTCTAACGGGGTACGGGGTCATCTCTGCGACAATCAGCATTCCAAACGAACCGTCTGCAGATGTCCAAATCCTAGTTAATTTTAAATGGAAACTCGTGGCCCAATGGTTCTCTAGCCGGAAAGGCCCTCGATGCGATGGATTCAGCCTTCACATGTTGCATCGTGCGGCGCCAAAGCGGCGCTAACCTATTTCTCACCTGGACAACCCCGGTGTATTTCACTACACTGGCTGCACCGTGACATGATCCAAACTTAGACAGTCGACGCCCAAAGAGCCCTGGATCTTGTAATAGCGACCTGTTTATGCAGGCTTAATGTGGGTGGCATGGACCGAGAGTTTTGGCAATTGGAAAACGATAGGATGAAGTTGTATTAAAATTACTTTTGCTGAAACCATGCCCATGGTTCCAGGTGGGCTGTAGACCCGTACAGTCCAAGTCAAATTGACTGAATTAATTCACAAATTAGTGTTCCTATTGTGGTATTTTCCAGATATATTCCTTATTCTCTCACACATGGGCAATCAGTTCCAAGGCTGGTAGAAGACTCTTATCATTCGGAATGATCTGGGAGGACATGCAGCTCAAGTTCAAGCTTAAATCTCAATATCACTAGTTTTTCTATGAAGCTCATAACGGGAGTTACGCTTAGGCTATATACAAACCTTTGTCTTGGAAGACTGTTCAACTATGTGAAGCCAAATCAGGACTGTGGAACTTGGGTTGATAGACTGTTTCGTCATTCTTCTAAATTAGTACAATTACAGCTAGCAGCTGTAATCATGTATTTCATCACCCCGTTAATCACGAGTCGTGATCAGAGGCCAGTACAATCAGAACTCCACTGAGATATCCCCTCCTCGTGTTTCAGGTGGGGGTGGAGGGTCAAGCGAGGGCGCTATTTGTCTGACATTCCATTGATCTTCCGGAAACGGCCAGTTAGAATGGTGGTCGGATGCTCATCAGTGTCCCCCATGCCGTCTGAGCAACAATGGGGAGCCTCACTTTGCGTGGGGCTAAACGCAAAGTAGTTAGGGTTGACGCCGATCCTGCATTCCGCCCCCAAGGATTCGTGGCTCATGGAGAATTAATTATAGAACGGCGTCAGCTTCACCAAACATGAGGTGTTTCTTTCTTTCTTTCTTGCCTTTGAAGGGCTATGACGAGACCGCTCTTTGTTGTAAATTTTATCTTTCGATAACAGATACCCAGGAGTTGGGTAGTTTTGAAGATGTCATTCATCGTACACCTGATACCCATAATTAAATGCGGATCAGCATTTCGCGACGCCCGTAGCCTTGCCTTCGCGCCCATCTCTTAGTTCGAGCTCTTGTTAGCCTCGAGGCAGTGCTTAGCAGCGAACCCCACCCAGGAGCCACTCAGCGGTCGTATCCCTGCACTCAAACTGTCTTTGAGTCCAGTCATATGAACTCGAGGGCTGCAGCACTTCACATCCCGCAGTTCAGTATTTACTTCAAGTTTTCAATTCCCTCCAACCACAATCAAAGCATATTATGGAGCATACAGTATACCCCAGCGATAATTTCGAGAGCGAACAAAGCGCATGCGATAACTCATACTCATTCGAACAACAACCTCTCAGCCCCATTTTCCTTTGTGCCCCTCGTCTTTATCCCTCGAACAGCTTTTCTTAAAACCAATCCGCCCGCAGATCCCGCGTGTTCCTATTCACCGACCATCAAGGATGCCATGGAGCATATCATCCAGGTAGTCGAGCGAGGTGAGGCGACTCTCACTGGCGTGGTTCGACTCGGGCGTAATCCTAATTTCATTCTAGAAATCGGGAACTCAATGGCGGTTGGCCAAGTTGAAGAACATTCGCCAACAAGCGAAGGAACATCACCAACAAAAGACCCAGCAAATGAGTTAGACTCAGAGGTACCCAAGTCGACCACAAATTAGGGTACAGAATATTCAAAACCATCATCAAGTGAGCTTCAACAATACGTACCATACACACCAACTACAAACAGCGACGACGACACTCGACTTGATGCAACAAAACACCTTACAAGCTCCTCAGAACCAGAATCAGAGAGTATCACGCCTACAGTAACATCGACTTCATCAACCACCACAACGGCCTTCACATCAACCTCATCGTCGTCAACACTAATAAAAACATCGTCATCGTCATCATTGTCTTCTTCTTTTTCAGAAACAACTACTAGTACGACCCAAAGTATCCCCACAGAATCACCAACCGATACTGCAGACACAAGCTCCTCAAACAGTTGAAGTTCTACAAGCATAAAGCTAGCTATCGCGCTCCCAATAACTATAGTCGGTCTCCTCATCATCGCAGCATTAACATTCTTCTTCCTAAGACGCTGCAGACGCCGCAACGCGCAACCAGAAGACGACATCGCAACCGGCCAAACAAGAGCACAGCCAATCTATGAATAGTGCAGTGTGCCCAAAAGCTGTCGCGCCACGTATGAAATCAAAGAGGAATAGCACACGTCCACATACTTTTCCACGCTACTGTTGCATTAATGCGGCCGGCGATGACTTCTCACCTCCATGTGGTGCCGGCTGGGAACCTGTGAATACCTTGTCTGTATGGTATTTACAGAGCTAAGAAGAGTCACCACCGGCCAGCACTGTCCGTTGGCTAGGGCTACGGCTGGAGCGATAGGTCAGGGGTCAGGGGCCCTGATACTACGCACAGGAGCAAAAAGCGACCAACGACGCTAAATCAGAACTTTGATGTACTAAACCCAACAAACTTCCACCGTACCTGTCCGATATGGTGTAATCCAGGGGGACAACAAAAAGACCACGGTTGTGCGTGGTGCTGTGAAGAATAACCCTGGTGTTTCCGTATAGTCATTTTGATTTTCCTATACTAGTCCTAGGAGCCTAGCAAGTGCTATACTAAACAATCATGCCTTAGCGCGCCTTAACTAGTGATTGCCTCCTAACCATTCATTATAGACCCTCCTATATGTGAGAATTAAAGTAGCACTTAAGAAAGCCCGCATTCCTTGATAATAAGACTCATGAAATCTTATATTTTAAGCCGTCGAGATATCATTCAGAGTCTATATCACTATGGATTCAGATAGATGCACTTAGCCGACTCCTATAAGGGGACCGCCTACCTTTGATTTTTATCTGTTAAGTAGTAGAGGTAGGTTAATCGCATCTTTATCACGCGAACCGACCTTTGTTGCTTTGACTTAATTATTCATTAGAAGATCTCGAAACTTTCCAAACGGAGGCGTTTATGCCTTGACGGACCCGATTCCGTGGCTATCTAAAATCACCGCCAATATAAGATCAACTATTCATCATATAT
This sequence comes from Penicillium longicatenatum, assembly GCF_028827895.1. NCBI lineage: Eukaryota > Fungi > Ascomycota > Eurotiomycetes > Eurotiales > Aspergillaceae > Penicillium > Penicillium longicatenatum. The sequence goes on along the minus strand of NW_026643120.1, from coordinate 273,569 downwards.
TCCGCACTGACTAGGTTCGCTACATACCTGTTTTGTTTAGCCGCACGCTCCTTTTACTCTTGACTTTCTACATTTACAGACTAAGATATATTCCTATGCAAACAATGAACCAGTATATACGACCATAGGGTGTGGAGAACAGGGCTTCCCGTCCGCTCATCTGTACTCAAGCCACATACCCCGCACGGTCAATTCTCCAAAAGCCCTCATCACCCGTGTCACCCTAGAGCGGCGATGAGTTTCACAATAGGGTGAGTGCGGGTGATATGGGTGAGTAGTTTGGAGTCTGGGTGAGAAAAGTGAGAACGGGGGTAGGAATTCTCTACCCCCGGTGGGCCGGGGGGTGATTTGAACCTATGACTTCCCCTAGCCGAGCATATATATATAATTGATATACTCCCTGGTTGGAATAAGGACCATGATGGCGCAGAAACTTCCAAAATTTTAAGAAAGGTTACACGGCACAAGATACGACGACGAACCTTGCCAAGCATGCAGATCACATAGGAGGGCAGGAGAGCGAAAACGGACCGAGACAACCGAACACGAGAGGAAACGTGACCTGGGATCCAACCAAGCACCAATGAGAGAGAGGCTTGGAGGGAGAGTAGGAGGTGTGTTTCTCGCTGTGTTTCTGGCTGTCAGCGTCGGCCTTGGGCAGCCGTGGGGTTGGTAAACCCTTCCACTATGTTCCTTCGTTTCAGGGCATTCCACACACGCATTGTCTCTCTTGCATATATTTTCGAGTGGATAGAGAGCCGCCCAACCTTTGTTAAACTGGATTGATACCCTCCAAACTTTCGGTTCCTGCATTGCGTCTAAATTGTGGAATCACTCCATGTATCTATACCCACATTGGAACCTTTGAAACGAGGATAAACTGGTAGCCTCTCTATTTGAAACAACGCCATTGCTGTTTGTATAGGAAATCGTCCAACATTATGCGACGGTGTCACATCCATGAGACAGCGTAGATGAATACATAGCTGTGATTTAAGGTTATGGTTAATGTCAATTATGTTCAATTGCAATCAAACACCCCGTAATTTGGAAGTGTAACAAGATTACTCAATAATGTTGGTCTTTTCTGTGTCTATGCCCAGCTTTGACCACCTAGAGACAAGGACTCGTCCATCCTTCATAGTAGCTAAGACGTGCTTCTCGGGCATGTCTAAGATAGCAATATCCTCCAAAGGATTGGCATTTAGAACCAGAAGATCAGCTGCAAAGCCGGTGGCTACCTGACCCAGAAATTTCTCTTGTCGCAGGAGCCGGGCAGGATTCACCGTAGCACTCCGCAGAATACTCTTAGAGGCTTGGACTTGCCGTCGCAGTCCAAATTCTTGTGACTGTGCAAAGTGCAGAATACCCAATAGGTCGGTTCCGAAGCAGATTGTAACCCCCGCATCCTCTGCAATCTTGATAGCATGAAGCCCGTGCTCGAGAACCTCTTTATTTTTCTTCACTGAAGCTGTAGGGAGGAAACCTTTGGACATTCCCATCGCCGCGTACGTCACAAGTGTTGGGGTCAGGAAAACCCCATTTTCAGCCATCATCCGGGCGGTTGTCTCGTCAATTAAATTCCCGTGTTCGATACCCGTGACTCCTAGCGATATCGCTTGCTGGATAGCTTTGGGGGTGTATGAATGCGATGTGACATACGTGCCTGCATTAGATGCGACTGTCACAATAGCTTTGATCTCCTCGTCCGAAAATTGTATGTTCTCAATCTTGTCGGTCGGGCTGGCGACGCCACCACCGCCCATAATTTTGAGAAAGTCCGCTCCTTCACGAATCTCTTCACGAGCATACTTAAGGCAATCTGCCACGCCATCAACGATGCGGCCAACACCTTGGGCAGCCCCACGACAGCACTCATAATCGTTGAGAATACCACGCATATCACCATGTCCTCCGGTCTGTGAAAGTGCGTGGCCTGCAATAAAAAGTCGGGGCCCAGGGTGGACACCCTGTTCAATTGCTTGTTTGAGAGGGAATAATGCTCCCCCACAATCTCTGACGGTAGTGAAGCCGCGCTCTAACATGGACTTGCATACTATAGGCTGACGCAGAAGAGAGGATGATGGATTCATATCCTTGACACCCTCCAGGCCATTCTCTCCTGGCACTGCGATCAGATGAACATGGCAATCTATCAATCCTGGGCAGACGAATTTGCCTTCAAGATTGACTATTATTGTGTCAGGGTCCGATTTCCATTCTTCGATGTTGCCATTCACGGACTGGACGATGCCGTCGTGAAGGTGAATGCTAGCATTTGCCAATATTATGCCTTTGACAGGATCAACAAGATTTGCATTGGATAGAATATATCTGGGCTGGGGGGGTTGAAACCAGGGGATGGCTTTTTCTTTTGACACCGATGCATTGGATTCGGCCATAGTGGATCTAGGTCAAAAAATGGCAGGTGCAGTAATATACGGCACGTACGAACGAAAATGATTAATCAAACAAATTCGAAAGTAGCGGATGTAGAGTCTTTATTTATTCTCGCAACACCTAGGTCATGATGTGAGTGCTCTCCGCAAACGGAGTCTCGGGACAATAGGTTCACCCGCAAACGTAATCGCGAATACGGTCGACATATATCTGCGAATAAAATATGGAAATTACAGCTGGGACTGCATCTAAAAATCCCAACCAGCTGTAGCCGACAGCAAATACGTCAACAGTAATGATGAGATGCCAAGGAATAAATGGTATTCTTTTCCGTGCATGGTACCTGGAAAATAGAATTTAGACTCGGTTAACGCAATTTGTTCAGCTTCACACGATATCTAGTCATGTCGTCACCGTGAAAAACATGTTCAGCTCGGGACGTATGCGCCTGGACTAGAACAGTGAATTGAACTAGGTTTAAAGCCTGGGTGCGTTATATAAGGTAGCTGCACTGCGCTCCCTTCACGAAATTTGGTGATGTTCCGTAACCGAAACATCCCACACCCTGCACCCCATCCCCAACTCCTTCAGATCTAGCGCTGAGCAAGAACTAGGCGGCTTGGAGCTATTTCAAAATGATTTTTCTTGGAGGAAGGGCTATATACGGCATGTAGTAGAGACTTCATCGTAGGAAAAGTATAGAATTAGACGCTGGCTTTTGACTCGTTGCTTCCCTAGCAGGCCTCAAATTAGTTCTGCCAAGTCACAACATAGAAAGCTCAATAACAGCGCCCACTGCCTGAATTTTTCTGCAGGCTTCTTATCCATGAGTGCTCTTAGGGCCTCTGCAGATCTATGTACTTGTTGGGTTTCATCGGCATTGAGTTCGTAAGACATTATACACACAGGACCACTCTACGTCAGTTAAGTGGGTACCCAAGGAGATCTTCTTTCCGTTCTGCATGCATAACAAATAAGAACGTACTCTATTCATTTTCTTTGTTCTAGTACCGGGAATAATGGACTTGACAAAGCCTGTGGTGAAGTCCTATTATCTTCGTGCATCGAGATGGTGCTGTACCACAAGTGCTCTGCTTCCGTTACCGTTTAAGTGTCGCCTCGTCAACTGGGGATTAATCGAAAATTGGAATTTGCATGATTTGCTACATGGTTCAGATAATTGCCGACTTACGATAATGAGGTTCAACTTCAGTCACCAGCTTAGTGGCACATCGTCAAAAACGCATACCCAGGGTCATGACTACAAAGATGCATGATCTTGGGATATAAACCGCAGTCGAGATAACATTTTTTGGGGCACAGTTTTGAGTTTACTGGGTTTTCCGGGCCTGCCGACTCTGGGATCATGTGTGGTCGACAACTGAAACCTCGGTCAACGTCGGAGCTCTCGAGCCGCCATACCGACCCCTTTGGACATCTTTGGTGCGAATTTGAATCTAGGTTTGAATTACGTCAAGGATTCTCGCTCCTAAGCTAAGAACGGGCTCTTTCCTATGATGTCATCTTTTAGATACAGATCAGAGGTTTCAAGGCCTTCTACTGAATGAATGAGTGAATAACTGGTCCATTGTTCTGTTCAATTGTTCTAACCCTTGCAAAGCTAGCATACTAATTTGTAGTATTCTCTTCCCTGGTCACTTGGGGAAAAAGACTTCAAGCCATCGCATCCAACTTTTTTATGCTCCGCACTTTTCAACGGGTTATGACAACTATGTCGCCGAGAGCTCTCCGGGAATCATGTCAATATACCTGGAGTCCCTTGCCCCTATGTCATCGAGCAAGCACATATTGTGAATCTTTGAATTTTGCGGAAAAGTCTGGCCTTTTTTCCCTAGCCCCTTGGTTTCAATTGAACTATCTCACTTCCTATATATGTACAGTAAACTTCAAAGAGTACGCACGTGGATGAAAAAAGATTTGTGGGGGAGCACACCTCGATCAATCGGTTAGCATCCTATCTGCGATCGGGAAAAAGGTATCACGCATCAATGCGTCTCACATTGCAATGCATCATCTCACACGACGCCCTAGAACTTTAGAACAGGGCGTATAGGTCAGATCTGATTTCACATTCGTAACTACGGCCATTCAAATTCACCATTTTTGACGTGCCCGAGAGACACGTGCTAGCAACAATCAAGGATGGACGCGTTCATGCGTCGAGATGGTCAAAGCTCGAGATCGATCTGCACCGACTTGTCAATGTTGCTTGGATAGATTGGAAAAGAAACATCGATGCGTAGAAACGGTATCTTCGTGACACAAAAGTTCGTCTCATTTCACCAAATAGGGTATCACTGTGAGAATAAAAGACTCCATCTCATCACATCAGGCCTTGGACTTCTCGGGAGGTCCGTGCCAGGGATATTAACAATCTCTTCACCTAGCCGACTTTCTCTGGCGTGATCTCAATTTGCGCCGTTCTTTTACCAAAGCCCCTCCCGTACGGAATATCAAATCGTAGTCTATCGATAGTTCCCTTTTAATGATGATTTTCTCGTCGTCATTTCCTCACCAAGTATCTCATCTGGCTTCTGGAACCTAGTGCCAAAATTGCACTCGCGTCGGCCAGGTCTGCATTTTCGACTCTCACAAGACTCAAATACCCGACATAATCTCCGACACAATCTCACCAGTAAATATCAAGGGCCAGGATGTAAGTGACGCTCACCACTTTATGATCTCAAACCTTCCCCTAGTGGGTTCTGGCTAATCATGTACACGGAGTTCTTTACACCTAAGCAGTCTTACCCAAGATCCCGATCAATTCAGCGGCATCGACCCATATACCCGACCTGAAATTCATCCGTAAGGATTCGGACACTACCAGATTGTTGTCGAGCATTACGGCTGCGAATAGAAAGCAATTTCTGAGGGGGACCGAATGCTTTCAGCTCGCTGTGCTGCTATCTCTCTATCTGTTAAATCTGAATTTCCGTGAAGGCCTCTGTTCTCCATGGTGGTCGCAGTCTAGGATTGATCGTTCCCAGATCTCGCAACGTTCCCAGGTTCATTATATTCAGCACCTGTGCGAGTCAGAATGGAGAATACAACCCTATATTACTCCTCCATTTTTGGGCGCGTTGTAATGTACTCGCATATTGGGTGGTCCCGCGTCAGTGTGTGAAGCCTGATGATGGTGCTTTGTGCGCGGTGGCGGAGTCGGAGATTTGTTGGCAATATGTGGGCTTCAACCTCCAGAGCTGATGTGGCTACTGTTCTGAAAGCCGAGAGGATACGATTGAGTGCAGTCCGTTGCACTGTGCACGGATACCGTAGGTGAGTCTTGTCTCCGAGTGAGTCGTGCCAGACCGTCGACCCGCAGTATACTACGGGGTGGACACAGGCCTCATAAAGCTGTCGCATCTGCTTTGGGCGTTCTAGATGCAGTAGTTTTCGAATTCAGTTATACCTCCACACTCTTATGACTTGAATCCCCGGGAAATAAATCCACGATCACGCTAGTCCTGATAGGACATGGTCCGAGGCAACCAACCAATCAACACGGTTATGAAAGTGGAACCGGTTTGGAACCTCATTGCCGACCGCTTTCCCAGAGCCCCCGCCTCTATATCAAGAGCCTCGGTCCCATCTACCACGTCTGGTTAATAGCCCACATGTTGTATGACAGTTCGTGAAGTGACATTCCAAAAATGCCTGAATCACTACAGAAAAGCTCCTCCAAACGCGACCGCCCCAAAGTACCTTTGGATCAACGCAAACGGATTGTCAAAGCCTGCACTCAATGCCGCCTACGCAAGCGTCGATGTACACTGGAGTCTCCCAACAGATGCAAGAATTGCAGGAAAAGCGACCTGACTTGCATTTTCGAGACGAAGGAGGACAGCCCAGCTGAATCAGCATCTAGGTAGCTCACGAAACACGGACATCCCCTCATGTGATGCAATCCTAATTCGCGCAGTCAAAATCGCTTCGATCATGACGATGTTGTAGCACGTTTCAATGAATCATATCCGGGGATCAATCTCAAAGCTCAACATTTATCTTCTCTCTTAGAGATACTCAAGGACTCGCACCAAAATTCTGGAGATGTCTCTTCGAAGAAGGAGCATGCCTCTTGGCATACTACTAGACATCCATCACAGCATGAAACTATGCCTATGCCTGCGGAATATAAGCCCCAATTTGAAGGGAAATCACCTGGTGGGGCAAGATTCAGCCACAAATATGCACTTGCTCCGACTGACCACCTCACCGAAGGTGATGATAGGCTGTCTCACAGAGACTTTCTCGCGTGCGCCGCTGCAGCAGTTTCCCAGTCTGAGAGACTGGACCTTACAGAAGATCCCGTATGTTACATGACAACGAATTTTATATATTGGGCTCTTCTTCTGACCGTTGCTGGCTTTCCTTAACAATTAGGCCTCTTATCCCGCATATGAATCATGTTTTGGAAACGAAACTATCCTCAAACAGCTGATCTTGAAAGATTTTCCCTCTCGAGCCGAGGCCGAAGTTCTCATGTTGGCATTTTTCTTCTATGCTGAGGCAAACTGGTACTATTTCGACGAAAGCTCGTTTAGAGAGCAGCTATTCGAACTCTATGATGGTGGTCTATCACCGACCTATCCTCGTCTCGAATTCATTTGTCTGGCCCTAACTGTCTTCGCCATGGGCAGCCAGTTTGTCCATCTACATCATGGTGACCATTCAAGTAACTTGGAAGCCTTGACTGCGGTTCAGGCAGGAATTCCTGGCACAAAATATTTCCAACATGCGCAGAAACTTGTACCGCAGACAATAGCTTCTCCTTCCCTAGAAGGCCTGCTGAGCTGTCTATTGCTCGCTTTATATGTTCTGCCGATCCATAGCACTGAAACTTGTTACAATTACCTTGGTCTTGCTTTACGCATTGCGATCGGCCTCGGCCTTCATCGAAAGTCAGCGAACTCAACATTATCTCCGTCACTTTCAGAGCTCCACAACCGCATTTTCTGGACTACCTACAGCATTGAACGGTATGGCTTTTTATAAAATGTTGATTCTAGCTTTACCTTAATAAAGTTTTAGACAGGTTGCTCTCTCTCTAGGCTATCCCGAGACACTTCAGAGCAAGGATATCGATTGCCTCCTTCCCCAGCGACAGCCTGACCTAGATGTCCTGGGCTCATATAGAGCTGAAAGACTACTGGCATATACGAAGTTGACTCTCTTGCTCAATCAAGTGATTTTCTTAAAGTGAGAAGAAGCCTATTGGAATCTGGATGAAGGAAGCCAGAAAGCATACACGGTTGGCATGCTAATACCCATTAGGTCTTTGGATCAGGAATCGACAAAGGATATCCGAAGTCAGCTTTTGTCTTGGAAGACAGACCTACCCATTCAATTAGCATCACTGGATGATAATTATTTGCGACTGAACGTACATTTACAGCTCCACTACTCCATGGTCTGGATCTATATCGGTCGCGCTGCCTTGATCGATAAAGTGCGAAGCTTACTCAACAAGGAGGGGCCCACTAATGATGGCCCTGAAATAGGGGGAGGCAGTCAAGAATTATCGGACACTTGTGCAGAACACGCAGCGCGGATTATTGATCTCATTGATCTCCTCAAATGTCGCGGGCAACTGGGTCTATTTTCCTACACTGATTTCCATACCTGCAGCTCCGCAACCATAATTGTTCTCCTGGATAGTATTTTGAAGCCACGTCTGTCATCATTTCCGAAAGTCAGGACGGCAATGGGCGCTCTGAAATATATGGCTGCTGGTAGTGATTTGGCCAGAAATAGCCTCAAGTATGTCGAAAGGTTCCAAGGCGTGGTCAACAAAGCTTTGGCATCTATTTCCTGTCTGGGTTATGAATATTCTCGCTCTCAGAAAACGCCCGGCTCACTTCGGCTTGGAGAATCCCGTGAAGAGACATTTACCGAAAGTTTGGACCTGTTATACCAGCACGAACGCGAAAAGTCTAACATGGGCCTGTTTTACAACATAGGGACCGTGCTTGAGGACTGTTCATTTACAGAGTTACACCTCCTTGGGTTGGATAGCCTGTATTCAGGTGACGTGCAAAGTTGGAATGGCGGTTGCTAGAATATGTATCCGGCGTGAATTCACTCACGTTCCCTTGTCCACTCTAATCTTAACAAAATGCTGTACATTGCCCTTCATTACCCACTTGCTTTTTTGAAACCTGTCCAGGTTCAGCGTCATAAAAAGTCAAAGAATGTATCGGAAATGCTTGTCTTCTTTGTCCGTCAAATCTTCTCCAGTGACCTCCGCAACGTATTGGCAAATATCCACCTCCACTGTAGACCGGCGTTCATTTTCATGAGCACATGAGAACCAATATATCGCCACGGTCGGAATGAATGCAATCCAGCTAATCAGAGCCAATATGAGACCGCTACGATACCTGGGTGCATTTTCAGTGTTCCAGAGTAATGGCCCACATATAGCACCAACAGCGTAGCCAACAAAGAACAAAGCGTTGACAATGGCCTTTTTGGTATTTCCACGAGTGTTGGACGCGTACAAGCTGAGTAGAATCGAGAAGATGTTTGAGATGACAGAGGCCTATGCGAAACAAATGAAATTAGCGACATCTAGCACCGGAGGGGAAGAAAAGGTGGGGAGTGGAGGGCAAAATCCAGCCATTTACATACCAGCCATGATGCAGCAATCATACCCCACCCTGCGGACAATGGAAGCGTAAAGAGTAGAATAATTCCAGTGAGCGGAATGATTGTAAGACCAATGATGATAGCACACCGACGATTCGGCCATAGGTAGCAGAGAAATATCCCGACCCAAATGAAGATAATCTGAACTGCACCTGCCGGTGAAGTGTACAGCATGGTTTCAAAATCTGAGTAGCCTAAAGAGTATATGATAAGTGAAGCAAACTGCCACCGAAATACTGTCAATAATTGCACAAGACATGTCTTCCTTCAAGGAACTGTGCGACTCACCGCAATAACTGGTGAAGGTAGTGTTATGAGGACACCAAATAGAAAACTCAAATATGCTCTGATATCCATCACCGTTTCTTTCAGCTGTGAGATAGAGAAATTTGTTTGGTCTCCTCCTTCTGTTTCCGCTTTCAATCGTTGCGTTGCTATTAGTCGCTCTTGAGGATTGAGGAACCACGCTGATTCAGGACCAGCGGGCATCATAAAAAAGAATAAAACTCCGAAGAATGCCGTGAGAGCCCCACAGATGATAAACATTGCCTTCCATTGAGCAATGGCCATTTGATCGTGACCGATGCCATACATCATCAAAGCACCGAGAACCTGAGCCAGTCCATTGCAGCTGATCCATAGACTAGGTTTCGAAAGCCGATGGTCAGATAGAGAAAAAGTAGATTTGGGCCCATTGGAGATATCCTACCCGATGCGTAGTGGATGCTCGCTTTTTTTATACCAGATACTGGTGAGCGTCACAAAGGCAGGCGAGACCGCACCTTCAGCCAATCCAAGAGTGAATCGGACGCCCATGAAAGATGAGAACGTTGTTGCTGCTGCAAGACACTGTTATGATATTCTGTCAGCCTTGGAACACCCGCCTGTTCAATAACACATTGGTAAATTACCATGCAAATCCCACCCCAAAATATGCTAGATTCAGTCAGATTTCCTTGATGGTGATCATGAGATTGCCAATGCGAAACTCACATGAGATAGGATATAAATCTTGCAAGAGGCAGTCGGCTCATCAAATACATGGCCGGGAACTGCGCCACCAGCTGGCCAACGTAAAATATGGACCCTAACCAGGCGAATTGGGTGCCGTGAAGCTGTAGCTCATCTATCATTCCAAACACACCGGCGTAACTTAGACTCTGCTTGTCAAGGTCTAAAATGCGGCAAATCAGCGGTTATTCACAAGCCAGGCAACTTGAGTCTCTTCGGGCTTCTTATGGAGGAGCCAAAACATGAAACAACCTACATTGAGAAAAGAATACCAGACACATCTTCATGCCTCTCGCTATCAGCACCTCGTTCTCCTGATATCGTGAATAAGGCCAAATGGCTTACCAACGGCAAGACTATTGCATCAATCTTCCTTTTGACAGGTCTCTCCACTTCAGGGTCGATGAGAACTCCTGAAACGCCTGTTTGTGGGCTTGTCTCCGGATTGGATTCGTCCAATTTCATATCCGCTGTTTTGGCTTCGAGTTGATTCATCATTATCTGACTAGTGGATTGAATAAAATGTTTGACATGCAAGATATATGAAATCTAATTGGAAAGAAAGAAGAAACAATACTCCCAGGAGCCTCCATATATATATGTACAGTGTATGTCAGACTGGTGGGTATCCCCGGACCCCGGATTCGGCCTATCTCTCGAGAGGCATGAGTAGTGGGCAACTGTGTGGGCCCTATGAAAAGCAATATGTTATCTAAGCCTTTGAGTTTAGCTTTATCTTTCCTTGATTGATTTTAGCGACGAACCGTTTCAGGCACAGGACAAAACCTATGATAGGTAGGCTGTAGGCGGTGAAGTTTGCGGGTACAAGTATCCGCAGGGTTGCCGGTCCCCTTTTGCCACTAGAGCAGTTTTGACATGCGGGTACAAGTACCCGCATGTCAAATCATGGCAATGCAAGTACCCGCATGTCAAATCATGGCAATGAAACTTTTATCGGCCCTCAAAGCGCTGCCGGCACTGGCAAAGGGTTCAGGTAGACTAGAAATCAGATTACTGTTCATATTTTGATCAGACTACAAAACATGACATGCTTTCGCTGTAAATTTTCTAGTTTTTCTTGTTCATCCTATTATCAGCCTTTGCAATCAACAACAAAAAACTTGCCTTATCAGGGATAAATTTTGTTACATCTTTCTTCTTGTCATCACTACCATCATGACAGTTGGTCAGTTCGAATTTCAGCATATTGTCAAGCCCTGGCAGCCAAGTCCTCAACGGACATACATCTTTACGTCTGCCAACTTGATTGACCCTGTCACTGGTACAGTCGCGGAAAATACGACCATTGAACTCTCCGATGGCTTTGTATCTTTGGTTGACATGTCCGGAGTAGGGACTAGCGACAATGTCGACCCTGACGCTGTAAAGGTCGACATGAAAGGCAAATACATCTGCCCGGGCTTGATTGATTCCCATGTTCACATCGCTGCAGTCCCTGGCTCTTTGAGCCTTCGAGAAATGAAAGAGATAAGCAACGATCAGAGTGTTTTACGGCAACCGAGCGTTTGCAAGTCCATGCTGACCCGTGGGTTCACGACGGTCCGAGATTGCGGAGGGGCATCCCTTGCCTTGAAAGAATCAATCCAGGAAAGCATCATATGCGGGCCGAGATTGTTCATTGCCGGACATGCCCTTTCTCAAACAGGAGGTCATGGAGATCGCCGTCAACAGCACGATCCAAATGAGTGCTGTGCGGGGCATGTTAATGGGATTGGCCGTATCGTGGACGGAGTGGATCAGTGCTTGAAGTATGCCCGCGAGGAGTTGCGACAGGGCTCGGACTTCATCAAAATCATGGGTGGTGGTGGGGTTGCTAGTCCTACAGACCAGATCCAACACCTTCAATTCTCTGATGAGGAAATCAGGGCCATTGTCACAGTGGCTAACAATGCGGGGACGTACGTTACCTCCCATGCATATACGCCACAAGCGATCCAGCAGGCTGTCAAACAAGGGGTAAAGGGGATTGAACATGGCAATCTCATTGACGAAGCCACAGCCGAAATGATGAAGCAGAACAGCGTCTTTCTTACCCCTACTTTGGTAACATACGCGACAATGGCCGCTCCACAGTTCAGCGGGTTCCTCCCCCCTGTTTCTGCGGGAAAGAACCGCGAAGTTCTGGACAAAGGCCTGCACGCTCTGGAGATAGCCAATAAGGTTGGGGTAGATATTTGCTTTGGCACGGATCTCTTAGGTCCCCTGCATTATGCCCAAAGTAAAGAATTTGCCATTCGGAGCACTATCCAGACACCCTCTGAGATCCTTCGAAGCGCCACCACGACTCCTGCGCGGATGCTGAGACAGGATAAATTCCTCGGCAAGATTGCTCCAGGGTTTGCCGCCGACTTGCTCATCTTGAACGCAAACCCCTTAGATGATATCACCGTTTTTGATCGACCGGACCAACATTTGCTAGCAACCATCAAGGAAGGCCGTGTCTTGAGTTCGCGTTGGAGTCTGTTAGATGTTGAAGCAAGCCATCTGCCAAAGATCGAGTGAGGAGAGATGGAGGAGGGGAGAGAAATTGTCCTGTAGAAATGAAGAATAGGTTGCGGAAGTTCATTGAAAGGGCGTTTCGTGGTGGCGGCGGCCTGTTTCTGGGAAATGAGAGCGAATGATTCTATAGACGCTGTCGATATCTATGCGCGGGTGTAAGAAATGGCGACGGAAGCGGAAGGTTAGAGTATAAGTAACACAGAAAAATACATTTCTCTCTCCCTATCACTGAAATGGAGTAATGGAAGACTATTCTCTTGCTAGGCAGTTTGTTGTGGAGACGCGTATTCGAGAGGGAAGATGGGATCGATGTTGATGCAGCTTGTGTCGGATGGGGAGGCGGGTGACCCCCGGCAGTTGCCAGGTGTTGGTGTATATTATGATGTATCGACCTACGGGTCAAGCGCCATTCTTTGCTGAACGGTTTTTCCGACCTGTATCATGACGCCGGTTTTACAGTACTGGAATGGAGGACTTGGGTATATCTAGGGCCTCGAAGATAGTATTGAATAGCACGTTTCTACACCTCTCTGACCTGCACATGTAGGTGCTATCCACGAATATCTCGTAGAACCTGCGTTTGCTTGTTTTGTTGTGTTGTGTAGCTGGATTGACCCGCACATCCTCGAGTGTGCTGCCTTCGAGCGTTCCCCTCTTCACTAGGTACGTACGCGACTACGCGGTACTACAAACGGCAGGCTATGCAAGCGACGGTTGCGCGGCACCTACTTGAATGTGGTAGTTGTAGCGAGATAGGGCACAAAAAGAATGCTTGTCCAAGAAGAGATTAATAAATATACAAGCATTGTGATTTAGAAAAGTATTAAAAAGTAGAAAATATGTTGGCGGGTGCGCAGCTCGCTTACCGACCACGTCATTCCTGGTAAACCTTATTCTTGGGGCTGAGTAGAAACTACTTCATGCACGTCAGCAGTAGTGCTGATTGTCTTGTGATGATTCCGAGAATCAGCTCAGTCAGATGTATCAATTTAGTGTCCAGCAAGCGATTCTCATATTTTTATTTAACCGTACCTTCTCCCCGTCGCCACGATTACCTATCTTATGTCAAATAATATCATATCCCGCAATTTGACTCGCTTATCACCGTCCGAAGAAGATGCAATCCTCAGTATCACTGACCGAGCTCGCTAAGAGCATTTTGGAAGATGCTCAAGCATTAGACAGTTTCTTATCTTCACATAATCTTCCCCAGCCTTCCTTTGCCGCTGACGGCGTCAAAGACTTTCCTGTGGGTCCCGAACATGCCGATATCCATGTCATCAGGCACCGGCTTATTGATGTGACAAAAGAACTGCGGGACCTTGTCGTCGGTCCTAAAGATACTATTAAATGGATGATCATGAACGTCAGTAACCTGAACTCAGAAAATCACGATTTCTTTTTAAATATTTTGTTCTGCCCTGTCACTCCTCTCGTGGAATGATCGAACCAATTCCCATGTAATATTTTCTGTTAACGCTCCGTGTATCTCAGGATCACACCCTGGCAGCCAGCCTACATGCTATTTCCCACTTCAAGGTCGCCCAAGCTGTTCCGAATGAGGGATCAATTTCTTTTGCCGAACTTGCCCGAGCCACTGGTCTTACCGAGCTTGACGTTGCCCGCTTCGTCCGCCGCACAGCCATCAATCACATCTTCGTTGAGCCTACCCCCGGCCATGTCGCGCACACAGCCACTTCAGCCCTTCTATCTGCGGATCCACAGATGCAGGCACTAGTTGCTCATATGTCCGAAGAGGCCTTTCCTGCATCGGCTAGGATCGTAGACGCGCTAGAGATGGCCAACGGCAGCGGAGAGCCACGCGACAGTCCCTTCACCTTGGCCTTCGGGGCAAGTTTTTTTGAACGAAAGGTGGAGCGGCCGGAAACAATGCATCGATTCGGGCTTGCGATGAGCAGCTGGAGCGAAGGCGACGGGACCCGGCAGATGCGCGATTGCTACGACTGGGCCACTCTGCCTGCTGGGGCAAAGGTCGTGGATCTCGGCGGCGCGTTAGGTCATATATCTCTCGGCATCGCAGAAAGGTTTGAGGACTTGGAATTCGTTGTTGAAGACCAGGGCCCACTAATGGAGCAAGCGTGTCGTTTAATATCCTCGTATCCAGATAGAATCGCAAAGAGGGTGAAATTTTTGCCTCACGACTTTTTCCAGCCTCAACCGGCAGAGGCCCGGGCGGCAGATGCTTACATCATGCGGTATATCCTACACGACTGGTCCGATACTTATGCCAAGGAAATTCTCAAGAATATATTCGAGGTGATGAAGGAGGATAGCAGACTAATCATCGCCGATGCGGTGATGCCGCCGGCGGGAGTGCTGCCAAAGTGTCAGGAGGAAGTGCTACGGAGCTTTGACGTGGTGAGTAACTATTAATCTGAATTAAAGATCGGACTTGGATGACTTAGTGGCTGATTACTGTCTCAGAGTATGCTTGCGCAACTGAACTCCCAGGAACGGACACTGGAGATGTGGAAGGGATTGATTGAGAAATCCGGTGGCGGACGATGGAAGATCACTGGTATTGTTAGCCCGCCAAAGGGTGAATCTATTACGATTCTTGAGGTCAAGTCCTCCTAAAGACTTTAGCCAGCCCTGTTATCGTACCTCAACATCGTCGATTTATGGGTGTGTTTCCGGTCCACCAGCACTTTCAAGACTGGCATGCCCTTGGATCTCAGGCTGTCGGCCTGCTTGGCTGACCGAACTCCCGCTCTTTTTGCACTATCTCACCAGTTTGCATTGTCCGGCTGTAGGTCTTCCTGTTTTCCAGATAGCTTCATTCTCTTCAGTTCAATCAACCATCAGCTTATTCTGTTTCTTTCTTTCCTGTCGTTTCCTTTCGCGTAGATCTGACCCCCAGGTCGCCCTCGCTCCCTTGTCCGCTCCTGCCGGCTCATCAAAACTATTACATAATGAAATAGACACAGTCAAAGCTTACCTACTCTCTATTTGTCTAAATGCAAAATCATCAATCGTAGATTGTATGGATGATCACTTCCAGTGGCTAATATTGGAAGTATTTAAGTGCCCAGTCAATCAAAGCGTATTAGCAAATCACCACTTCAAACCTAGGACGGCTGATCAGAGTTTGGACCAAAGGAGTCTTCGAAGATCTTGGGGACTTGAAGCGTTTAAGTCCTGCAACGTATGCCATGTCTACAATTTTGAACCGCGAGTGATCATTAACGTGAGAAGGATATGACAGCCGTCTCAGGACAAAAGTTTGATTGAACCCATACGGAATGGCCAAAATATCACCATCCTGGACGCCTGCACCTGAGAATCCGATGCTCAAATATCGACCCTTTTCCTTCACGAAGAACAGACTTTTCCCGCTTCCACCTTCTTCGCCTGGTGGAGATTCAACCAATGTCCTGAATTGTTCCGCATGGGGGCCGTCCATGTCTATCAATTCCACCATTTCAGCGAATTCGTCTTCAGGAATAGGATCTTCGGGGTCCCTCCCACGAAAGGAAAGCGCGTGGATGATCTCCAAATAATACCTTGCAAGTTTCTTCGAGCTAGATCCCCCGTAGTTCTTGGTTATGTCACGATACTGGTTCTGCACGAGCCGGGCTTCAGATTCTGGGGGAAGCACATCGTAAAGTGACACATTGCCGAGGATCTTAACATGTAAGCGGAGGCCGGAAAGCTGCTCATCCAGTTGGACTGCGAGAGTGCCTCCATTCGACCAGAGAGATTCATCGATATTGCAATTCGCGATTGGGCTTTGAGAATATCCGAATTGGGCTTCGCCACTTGCAGAGAAGTCCAGCGTCCATGATGGATACGACGGGTCTTTCAATAAAGGGAACAACTTGAATATTTCCGTCTCTGGCTCAGAGCTTAGAATATGCGCTGTCGTTTCGACGAACACTTGCTGAATCGCTTTCTTGTAGTTGGGTGGACGTTCGCACGCAAGCGAGGGTGACATTGAGTAGAGTGCATAGATTCTATCAAGTAGTACGCTACAAGATCGGTTTATTGTTGTGAAAAGAAGAGCGCTGACGCTAAGTTGCTTGTCGGAAGTGCTGGTACGCATTTCACTGTCTGAGGCCAATAGCTCAATAGGGGCGCCACTGGCATTAATGTTATCAAGAGCCCGGTCCACAGACTCTTCTGTGTAAACAGAGTAGGACGTATGATTCATTTCACCATCGACTTTCTGCGAGGTCGGCGTGAAGCCATACATTTCATCCATAACGGACTCCATGTCCCACAGTTCAAAGGCCCTACTTCCGGACATGCAAATTGGCTTTTTCGTGGGCAGAAACCATTCCTGGTATGTCCACAGTCTTCTCCAGTATGGCGAAGACATGATCTCAGCTATACCATTCCAGGCGTGAATCCTTAGGAGTTGAGTTTTTTTCTCATCAATAAGGGATACATTATCCCCAGATCCACGCAATGCTGTTTGGTCTGAGAGCCAGCACCGCTCCTTTAAGCGAGCGGCATATTTGCCTTGAAGTTCTTTTGTATGTGAGGCATAGAGATATATTGCCGCCTCAATGTCCAATGTTGACTCACCCAGGAATGCAACCACACGCCTGGCGAACTTATATATGTCTCCCATAAGCAGAATCTGATGATGCTTCTCATTAATATCATCTTGATTGATGCAGATGAAATCACACCAAACGACGCATCGTTGCCTTGGCAGAGCCTGGCGTAAGCTACGTAAGAATGTCGAGAGTGTCGGCAAAACAAACACTTCACATCCATCTATGATCATTGGATATTGGTCCTTTGCATCCATGTCCCCCCAAGTGTAGGAAAGTGCTTTGTAGTTAGGCTTCGGCTCATCGAGTAATGAGGCAACTCGAAGTGATGCTCGTAACGGAGAGTCATATGATCTTGACCGTTCAATTGTCAGTAGACGAATTTGTTGTCGGTCGGGGTCGAGGGACGTGTAGTTTAAAGGCATTTCTGCGTGGAGAAGTCGGTAGTTGGAGAGGGAAATAGTTCAATTAAAAGTGCGCAATTGGATGGCCAATGGAATTTATGTGTCCTGAATCTCATGACGTGGCAGCGCTAAGGCTGCATGTCGCACCCGGTATCTTTTGAATTGGTCGCAGGCTCCTATGTTTGCCCCGCTTTTCCTGTGTGATGGCCACTCGTCATTGCTTGATTGTGGAGATTAATGAAACAAGGCTGACTTGACTCAATAAACTTTCCGAATTTGCAAGGTACTGGGTTATCTTACAAGCAGCCTGCTAAATTTAATTGATCCGTAGCCACATCTAGCCTGTTGTCGTGAAGGATAGTGTCATAACTTTCTCGTATGAATAAATAGTGGCTTTGGTCACTTCCAGTGATTAAATCTTCCCACAGACTTGCTCCCAAGATGAGAATGCTCTCGAAATCTCCCTTGACAGTCGAGACCTGGCCAAATTCAAAGATAATCAAAAACTCAATAGAACTATTTGAGCTACAACTTGGGACTGAATGGCACCGAAAGAAGATCCCGGTTTAATAGCAAAATTGCCTCACATGCAGGAGGGCGAAAAACAAAATCAAAGAGGGAAACAAACTTGGGCCGAAATGGGGGGGGGGGAAACAGGGGCTTTATATCACCAGCACGGCGAGGTGTAAAGACACTTGACACTAAACCAAAAGTGATCATACTAAACCTAACATGGTAATTTGCTGTCCCCCTCCGATATGGTGTAGTGGCTAACATCGTCGTCTCTCACACGACAGCCGGGGGTTCGATTCCCCCTATCGGAGTTTCTTTTTGTTTTGTGTTTTTGTCGTATTCTCCTTTGTAGGAAGATACATGAGTCATAGCCATCCCTCTAAAGATGAGTCTTAACTCGTGACTCATAACATACTTGTACTTCGCCTTGACTCATGAGTAAGGCTGTAGTCCGAATAAGGGACAATCACTTGACTTGGCATCAGGGCTTGTCCCCAAGAGGCCGGGGTGCTACGAGTCATTCGGAATTTCTCCGCAATGTAAAATACGAGATGGTTTAGGTGACAAAATTCTGGTTGCATGTTATAAGTCTCGCTGCTGGCCGTCATGGCATTCGATAATGCAGCTTCAACTGTTTACTCCGTAATTCCACACCATCATGGCGTCCACGAATGAACCAACGTGTGTCAATGTGCACGAGACGACGCAAGAAACTCCTAGATCTCGGTCGGCTAGTCCATCAATCCAATCAAGTGGGTCCACAGCCACCCAGGTTCGCTTCTCTCAATCAGAGGAAAAGTCCCGTGAGAACAAGCTGCGGCCTGCTGGAGGTATGATGTCCTTTCTCTCTGGAAAGTAGAAAGACATAGTGACAGTCATGGCAGACATTATCAATCGCATCATTTGGGATTCGAGCTTGAGTCCCGAAAATTATGTGATTGTTTTCCTAGATCGATTCCAGGGCGAACTGGAAGTAGGCTTTGATAGCTGGAAGAAGGAATCTACGGACGAAGAGTTCATTCCCCAACATCGTGTTCTGTACATCAGGCACGTTGATGGTGAGATTATTTGGGACCGACGCAGACGGATCGATAAAATCTTCAACAGTGGAAATTCAGCCTTCCGTGAGCTTGCTTTTCTAGCCTGATGTGGGATTAGAGAATAGAGACTTTGACATTCGATACCTTCCAATACTTGAATTTGATTATTGGTTCACAAGGTGACCAAGAAAGGCAACCACTATCGAGAGCCACACCTTCCCTTCAACCTTCGTAAAAGCGCTGTTTTTTTCAATGGCCATCAAAAGCTTCTTGTCCCTTTGACCCACTTCCTTTCAATCGATCGTATTGAGCATTTTCCCGATGGACCACTCAACTCAGAAAAAGCCGTCTCTACCCCGTTTGTCCACCAAAGTCCCCGTGGAATCCCAATCAACACCCTTGCTACCACAGCTGCCGAATCTCCAGGACATTAATGTACGCCCCAAGCGACCAGTGACCATGCCTTCCCCATTTCCAGGTCGAGAGGAGAATATTTTCCCCTCTGTTGATGATGCCTCCGAGTCCAAAGTTATGTATTCGACCAAGGAGTCCGAGGATGCACCGGTGAAAAAGAAATCACACCACTATGAGGACACTTTTGCGACTCGTGGTTCCCATAATTCTCCCCAGGACCGAATCGCTCAGGACTCCGTGGTCGTCGCAGAGCTTCAAACAAACTGCAAGGTTTGTTGGCAGTTGGTCTTCTTATCGTGAGTCCCATACTAAACTTGCTTGCTAGGTTCAAGATGAATCACAAAGGCTCGTTGCCGATCTGATCTTTCGCCTGGCTCAAATCTACCAGCGTCCAGAGACATGCATTATGCTCGCTATCCAACAGAACACCGGCGTGTTCTTTGGTAGCACGACAGAACTTTCTTATCTACTGAAGATATACGCCCTCCCATCCTCCATTGCACCCTTCACCAACCTCCGCAACACCAATCTGATTCAGGCTGCCATGCACGACTTGTTACACATCCCCAAAGATCAAGGCGTCATCGTTTTCCTACCTGTCTCGGAGGACAATCTTGCCACTAATGGGTCGACTGCTCGAGGCGAGATCGCCCGCCTGGAACGTAATGACCAGGAAGAAAGTCCGGGTCTCTTTAAAACGATCTCGCGATCAATGTCTCGCCGTCTGAAAACAAACAGTGGGCAGAGTGTGCCTATCTCCTTTACATCTACTGTTGAAGCTTCCACTGTTTCTCCATCAATGCAGAGTGAGGTTCGTCATTCGCCGGTCGTTGTGGACGATGCAGTGGTATCTCCAGAAGAAAGAGGAAGAAGCAACCTTCGAAAGCGCACGTCATTGCGGGATCTTATTCGCCGAAGGGTCCTGGCTGCCATAGACAAGGACACAAAAGAAAAGGCGAAACAGGTGACCAAGAAGGACGACTCAATGGAAGATGAGTCCAAGGAGAAGGCTAAAAATCAAATTCCTGAGGAGAAGGAAGAGCAGTAGGTCATGCTGATTGACCAAAACCGCGTATGATTTTATCCTGCGCAGCTTTATTCAAAGTTCTATGTTTTATGCGAGTTCTGTATATGTATTAAATGAAAGCTCTTGAAATGAGAATGGTATGGAGCTTGTCCTGACCTTGATACCCACCCTAGGCACCCATCTAGGTAGGCATCAGCAACCGTGCCTCATACATGCATTTCTCCACTTTGACCTGTAGTTGTCTTCCCCAGTATACTTTGTCTTCTATGTAACTTCCTCTCCTCTTCTTCCACAACCCGCCTTTCTTCCCTATCCTCTTGCCAAACACGATGGCATCTCGGGATACCAGCCCCGAGAATATCAACTCAGTCGCCGAGAGGCCTGGAAATCTTTTTGATGCGCCGCCACGGTCGGCCTTGATCCGTTTGTGATAAACAATTTCGTTAGTGAAATCATACTCAGATATTTTAGATGCATGCAACGCAAGGGGCTCATGGGGAGCAGGAATCGCACGAGAATTCGCACTGAAAGTAAGAGCTTGGGATTGAGTATTTATTCTTAAACTGCTGATCATTCTTCAAAGTATCCATGGGCCTTCACTGAGTACCGGAAGCATTGCTTGAAATGGAAGGGCGAGAACAAATTTCATGACATACCCAATCTGTACGCTACTGGAGACGAAGCCAAGACCATCTCGGTCCGCTATCCTGTTGGCACAGCGCTCATCATCTACCCTGAAAGTTGCTTTTTTGCGCCAGGTGTTAAGCCCTGGGTCATTTGTTTGTTCACGTCTGCCGACTACGGCAGTCGCGTGGATTCGCCCGAAATGATTCTCAATAACACCAATGCCGCTCTTCATGATCTGCGACAGAAGCTTGATAATGCGGGGAAAAGGCGGCATTCTGGACTTCTTGTTGATCACCTTTGGGCATGCCGATTCAATTCGGGGCTTTTTGGTATTCCTTGGGCGAAAACGAGGGAGCTGATCGACGGAGTTGCCTTGGGCTTGCCCCTCACCATTGTTTACCCTCCAGACAAAGACGAAGAGGGCGAAGCCACGAAGAAGAATGTCCTAAATACCTAGGACATTAACTGGCGGTGGGAAAGAAATTTGGATTGAGCTCAAGGGCGATATCCTCATATCAGGATTCAACATAATCGCTTTGATGTTCGTGAAGGAAAAAACTTCAATTTCAAACCTTTCTTACACCTGACGGTCCCTGAGAGATTGATAGATAATGACCAAATGCCAGTCAATTGAAATTGGAACAGCGCAGTAATACTTCGGGGTTTATTTTTTATTCTCTATTAAATGCTTCCTTTGACTGGGGCGTTGCCATATCACCTGACACCGCGTCTCCAAATCGCGGCCCGCGTCAACAACTCTGCTTCCTTATCTACAAGTAAACGATCTAAAAACTCACCACATAAAGACCATGGCCGGTGAACCCCAGCAAAAGCGGCGCAGACTCCCTTTCAAGCCTCCAAGCCGCACCTCAAGCGCTGGACCATCCGCAATACCACCGGCTGCCAAAGACAAGGGCAAAGACAAGGGCAAAGCCAAGGAGAGCACCGCCAAACCCACATCTAAAGCTACATCAACATCCACATCCAAAACCCAGCCCACGATTTCCTCTTCCATGGCCACATCTAGCAAAAGACCCCACGATGATACCCTCAGCGCATTACCCGCAACCCCGTCCGACTTCGCGTCCGACTCCGAGTCCGAGACACCAGTCGGCGAACGCGAGCGGCCCCTCTCCGAAGAACCGGATTACATGCTTGCAGAAATCACACACCGGACACCACAGGAAAATATTGCGATGGGGACACCACAAATTCATCCTAAGCTGTTGACGGCCCTTTTCCATCATTTTTTCAAAAATGACAAAACTCGTATCTCGAAGGATGCTGATGCTCTGATGGCGAAGTATATGGATCTCTTTGTGAGGGAGGCCATTGCGCGTGGCAAGCTAGAGAGGGATTTGGTTAATGAGAGTAAGGGCCGGACGGGCCCTGCGGATAACTTTATTGAGGTATGATTATCCCTTCCAAGGTTCAATTGCTGTCATATCGTAGGGTGCAAAGTACTAAATTCAATTATTGTTTTAGGTCGAGGACCTGGAGACATTGGCACCGTGGCTTGTCATGGATTTCTAAAAATAAAACAGAACTTGAATATGGGAATACTCCCAGGTGGAATGGCATGGCGTTGTGGAATATTTTTTTCTGTTGTGATGCTTTTGAGATACCAAACTATACTATTCATCGATATAGCAAAGTACAGCGCATCATGATGATGTTCAGATATATGTGACTCGTAACATAGTGATGTCCCGTGGACTGTGGTATGACGGTGGTTTTCCCGACGAGTGATCCTCCACAAAAGGCGGGACTGCATCGAAGCCATTGGCATTGTGGAGCATAGCGACATCATGGTTGACTCGTCGCGATACCCATGAGTTCGCTGTATAAGCGGTCCTCTTCTTGCTGAAATGAGCGACTACCACTGGGAGTTGGTTGTGTTCGGGGAGATGGCCGAGCTTCACATTGTAGTCTGTATAAGCGATGTCGAAAACGATGAAGACTCGGGTACGCCATTGCTGGACAGCGACGAGCCGAGTCTCAGCAAGCTTTGCGGGATCTCTCGAAATTCCCTTTTTTTTCAGGAGATGCTTTGCAAGTGGGAGGAGATCTTGTGGGGACTCGCGGGCCTTCGTGATCTGGGAACTTCGTTGCGAGACGATCACCAGGACTCGGAGTGGACCTGTTTGTGTCATGATTATCTATTACTGTTCCAAAAATTAGTGAGAATCTTGGGGATGGGATCATTCAGCCTTCCGACATGTCCTTACAGCCAAGCAGTTGATTGCAAATCCTTGGAAGTGGAATTCCAAGATGTCTCCGACATACATATATATACATGTGGAAGGCAGGGATGGACAAGGTTATTGTTCGCCGATTGTTAGGAATTCCATGGACCTGCAGGCTTCAAGAATTGCCAGTTAAACCAAGTGGCAACTGTTAACATAGCTGTATGCTTCCATTGGATACTTCGAATTCTATTTGACTACAATTCGGGCTGGGTCAGCATCGGACAGACGATGCGGATGTGCTGGTTGAGCTGCCAATCGTGTACTATCGGATAGTAAGGCAGCCATAGCGACGGAAGAAAAAAGCAGAGACCCAGGGAGGTTTGAAATTCAAAACAGACTGAAAACATCCTGTCAAATGCAGCTTACTCGGGTAAATGAGGCAGCTCCGATGGAATGTTGGCGTGATAAGGTTGTGTCGCACATTCGTTAGGAAGCCAAGGCGGTCTGTTGCCACCTCGTCGCGTCTTTTCTCTCCCAACGCGTCTTCTTAGCACGACAAGCCCAGTTTCACCATGAATGATGCAACCACTTCCCTGCTCACCGAGCATTTCAGCTACACTCCATTGGTGAGTTGTGTTGGCCTTGCATATCAAGCCCCCTTCCCCGAGGCGTGACTCCCTTCACGACCCCGCTAACCTGAAATCCTAGTCGCTGATTGACGACATCATCAACTCCATCAACAATCTGATCTACCAGGCAATCTCTAGCTTAGAGTCTGGTCTGATTGCTACTCCGCCGGAGCGCCTAGGATTTTCGCACGCCACGAATGGCCCCACCATCGCGGACACCGACGACGATGGCAATATTGTTTACCCGGAAGCAAAACTCGAGCTGGAGAATGGATTGCACCAGTTAGAGACGCTTCTTGAAACCAATGTCGATAAGGCTTTCGATAAGTTCGAGATCTACGTACTTAGGAATATCCTTACTGTGCCGAGTGACTTGCTCCCCCATGTGCGACTGAAGCATTATGAGGTAGGAGTGGCTTGTACCTGACTTTGTCACCATGAGCTAACAAACTTCCGATGCAGGGTCTATCTTTCAATCCCACCCCCGATACCCCCACACCAGAGACGATTGCTGCCCAGCGCAAAAAGTTACTTGAGACGAGAAAGCTCAACCGTTCCTTGAAAGAAGAATGCGCGCGCAATACAGCTGTGATTGCTCAGTTGAATGCCATTGTATCGGCAGTCAAGACTGCGAAGAATGGTGACGCGACCGGAGAATCAAAGAGACCGCCGTTGGATCTGTCCTTCTTGACGTCAAGTGCCGCTGCGCAACATCTTCGTGTCGGGGTGGACACCGGTTCAAACACCCAACACACGCCGCTTACAACCCACACTACTTTTATCATTTCACAACTTCCAGCTCTGCAGGCAACACTCGAGAACCTTCGGCCGAGATTGGCATCTCTACCTGGCTCAATGAAGGAGATTCAGACTAAGACCAAGCGCGACGAGCGGAAAGAGTACATTGAAGGCCGGATTAGGCTACACCTGGAGCGAGCTGGGCAGCTTGCGATGGGTGATGATGGAAATCCAGTTGTTGCTGGTCGCCGGATTGATATCTCTGAAGCTCATGCGCTGGAAAGCGTGGCCAACATGATTACGCAAACCAGATCTGCGTAGCACGGTTCATTTTCAAGATAAAACTGGTTCAATGAATCCGAACCTTTTTGGTATATTCTGTCTAATGACTTTTCTATGAAGACCAGGTAACAGTCCATGTGTCCTGAGTCTTGCGGAAGGGAACAACGTCGGTTGCATCCGACTGCAGAATGTCTACAATCTTCTCACCCTTCTTGTCGATGGTGATGAACTCCTTGGTCTCTTCACCAATTTCATAGAAGGCACGACCAAACTTGCTCATGAAGCCCTCCAAAATTTCTGGGGTAATCTCCTCTTCCTTGAGGACTCCCTTCTCACATGCCTGCTCGAGGGAATCGAGGACGACCTGGGTGCAGTACGGCTGGGTGAAGACACCGGCAGCAATCTTCTCACCACCGCGCTTGGAGGCAGCTGGGTGAGGAGCGCTATCGGAGCCGAAGAAGAACTTGGGGTTACCTGATACAGCGGCACGGAGAAGAGCGTCACGATCGGCCGGGGTCTTTGCGACAGGCTTGCAGAAGCAGAATGGGTCACCGGCCCAGTGATCGACGATGATGGACAGGTGGTGAGCTGTGATGGTACCGGCCACAGTGGGTCCGCATTTCTTGACGGCCTCGATGGCAGCGGCTGTTGTGCAGTGCTCCAGGATAATTCGGAGCTTGGGGAACTGGGCGTGGAGCTCCAGCAGGGTAGGCAGGAAGCGCTCCTCGGCGGACAGGACTGTCACATCGCCTGTGGAGGGAACCTCTCCGTGCAGGTTAAGGACCAGGTTCTGGCGCTCCATTTCGGCGAACACCGGGTAGAAGGCAGCATAGTCGATCACTCCGGAGCTCGAGTTGGTGGTGACACCAGCGGGGTAGCTCTTGACACCAGTGATGCCGCGTTTCTTGGCATCGATGATGGTAGCGGGGGTGATGGTCTCGTGCAGGTACAGCGACATGAGGTAGCTGACATTGGGCTCAATGGCTTGCAAGCGCTTCTTGTAGTCGAGGGCATGGTCTACGGTCGTAATCGGCGGTACTAGGTTCGGCTGCACGATATGTTAGGAAGCTAGACAGAACCTGATTGATATAATATTTCTCCCTTACCATGACGAAAACAGTGTTCACACCACCCTTGCGGATGGTAGGAGTCACCAGCTCCATCATGGGACCATCGCGCAGGTGGACTACGATCATGGTCAGCTCTCTGCTTGTTCCCTGAGTTTAAACGGCACATACCGTGGAAATCCGCCGGGGCAGGCAGCCTAATTCCGCGCAGCTTGGACAAAGTCATTATGAAATGTATTCAAGCCTCAAGCTTCAATCAAAGATCGGATAAAATCGAATTGACGGTCAAGTCTGCCCCGCCAAATTTTCTGGCTTTCTGCCAGGCGGTGGATCTCCCCGCCGGATTTCCCCGCGGACCCAGATATCGCGATCTATACGGAGTACAATTGCTTCATTCTTCTTGTATCGTATCAGATGAGAACGCCAACTCGGCAATATCCTAAAGTATGATAAAGGCTAGCCAGAAGTGCGAGGACATACCCTTACCCCTCAGTTCTGAGCGCCCAAGTCTTCTAATCGGGACACATGCAAGCCACAGCTTACCAGCGTTGGATGGTAACGTATTTCCCAAGCAACCCGGACGCCCGGTCGGCCCGGACGCCCCAACCAAAACGCGTCAATTAATTAGACCTATCTTCTTCAACCAACCTCCATGCCACCAGATCGCTCTCAAAAGCGTCAAAACTTGATAGAACAAGAGGGTCGTATCTTACTTGCTATCCAGGCTTGGAAAAAGCAGGAAAAATTGTCGATTAGTGAAGCAGCACGCATATACGATATACCTAAATCAACGCTCCACGACCGGATACACGGAGTCCATAACCGCGTCGAATTACGTCAAAAATCGTTCAAATTGACTGAAATTGAGGAGAATTCGCTTAAAGAATGGGTAATCTCTATGGATATACGTGGAGCAGCACCACGTCCTTCTATGGTCCAAGAAATGGCTAATCTCTTGCTCGCCACACGTGGAACTACCCCGATTCAAACCGTCGGCAAAAACTGGGTTTCTAACTACGTTAAACGACACCCAGAGCTTGAAACGAGGTTCTCAAGACGCTATAATTATAAGCGGGCAAAGTGCGAGGACCCAAAGATCATTGCAGAATGGTTCGACCTAGTTCAAAAGACGACTTTAAAGTATGGGATCCATGAAGATGATATCTATAACTTTGATGAGACGGGGTTCGCGATGGGCTTAATAGCGACCGCAAAAGTCGTTACAAGAGCAGAATATTATGGTCGACGCTCTCTTTTACAGCCTGGAAATCGTGAATGGGTCACCGCGATTGAGTGTACAGGCGCATCTGGATATAGCCTTCCTCCGATGGTTATCTTTAAGGGAAAACTTCATATTGGAGGCTGGGCTGAAGAGATGAAGCTTCCGGGCGACTGGCAGTTCCAGGTTAGTCCGAATGGATGGACCTCGGATGAGATCGGACTTCACTGGCTTAAAAAGATCTTTATTCCATCAACTTCCTTAAGGTTAAAGGGGATATATCGACTTCTGGTTCTTGATGGTCATGGAAGCCATCTAACTCCAAAATTCGACGAAATTTGCTCTCAAAATCATGTGATTCCAATCTGTATGCCACCGCACTCATCACATCTTTTACAGCCTCTTGATGTGGGTTGTTTTGCCGTCTTAAAGCGTGCGTACGGAAAGTGTGTCGAGGACGTGATGCGGCAAGGTCGGAACCATATTGATAAATTAGACTTTTTAAACGCCTTTCCAGACGCTCGAATCGAAGCTTTCAAAGCAGAAACGATCAAGAATAGTTTCTCGGCAACTGGTTTAGTTCCATATGACCCAAATCGAGTCATTTCAAAGCTTGATATCCAGCTCCGGACGCCCACACCACCACCATCTCGAGGAAGCCAAAGCAGCGCGTGGGAGCCTAAGACACCGTCAAATTATAAGCAGCTTCAAAAGCAAGCTTCTTCAATTAAGAAGCTCTTACAAAAGCGCTCTAAGAGCCCACCAAGCCCAGTCAATTCCGCTGTAGATCAGGTGTTTAAAGCGTGCCAAATCATGATGCAAAAGACAGCTTTTCTAGCTCGTGAGAACCAGCTCTTACGCGCTGGCGCGGAAAAAGAAGAGCTAAAAAAAGCACGTTCTAAGCTCCAGATATCAGCTCCAGAAGGCCTATCTGTCGCTGAGCTTCGAGAACTGGCTCAAAATGATCGAAATAGTCAAATTGAAGCTTCATTCGACCAGCCAACCGGTCAAGCAGAAGCACAAAACCGACGACCTAGGGCGCCACCAAGATGCTCTGAGTGCAATATCCAGGGTCATAAGAGAACGCATTGTCCAAATTTGATTAAATAGCTTAGATATTCAATATTACGTTTTTTCGGGTGAATTGTGCTGGTTTGAATTAATTGAAGTTGATGGGGCGTCCGGGCCGACCGGGCGTCCGGGTTGCTTGGGAAATACGTTATAGATTATCATAGATAATCGACCTGTCCAGACCGGGTTTCTTCAGATAATAACCCTTGTCTAGGTCCATGCAGGAACAAAATTAATTACCAACTTCTCTGCGTGGGTCAAAGACCTATGTAGCCGCCGGGGTCCTCAGGTTGCAACCCGGGCGCTTCGCCGCAACCTATCAGAGGCCAGATTTTGCTGTCACGACGAAACGATCTGTGCCCAGGAACACAAATGAAAAGCCATGGCCTGCAAGCCCCCGTGTCCAACATTCAGGCAAAAAAACTAAATATAACTTTGGGAAGCGCTTTGTCCAGTTCTCTGACTGCCAAGTCTGCAGGCGCACGACCGTCTGCTAAGAACCCCGCGAACTACAGTGCTTCGAAAGCGTAGAGTTCAAGTTGTAGTACCTGAGCCCATGACCCTGGAATTTAACTTTGTGGATGTGCGAATCATTGCTGTCGAGAGTATAGTGATCACCCCCACCATGGCTGAACGCCTATGCTGAAGACCCCTATCGATCGCCCGGATACGCGCCCTATCCCAAATTGACATTTGTGATGGAATAGCGCTCGCCAACATTGGCTTGCAGAATAACATGAACCTGGCTCTGTATATCATCGATTGGTACTACATATTCAGCCTGGTTTCCCCTTTCTGCGTTACTTCGGAGACTCGAGGTCCCAATCTTTCTCTTATTGACCCTTGACGCCGTCCTTTGCCAGAATCATCCCGGTCTTTCATTCTCAACTACCTCCGCGAGGTCTTGTTCTGTCCCCTCTTTTTGTTACACATTTGAAAAGACAAACCCTTGCCGGCAAGGTAGAACCCTCTAATAACTTTTCAATAAAACCATCGTCTTCTTTCTTTTTTTTTCATTCAATATGAGCTCCGGTTCTTCTACCACAGGCTCCAACGCTTTTTCTTCCGATATGGATGAATCAAATTACCTGAAAAAGAATAGGATCTTGCATCGGGCACGACTGGGTTTATCCCTTATTATCTTCATCGCTGCTGTCGCTATTATTCCCTGCGAAGCAGTCCCGTTCCATCATTATAGGACTACGGCTAAGTGGGCCTCTTCGGGTCTTGCCCTCTGGCCGATGAACTTTGATATCCGACCGACAGTAGCTGCTCTTGCTTGCGGCTGTGTCATTGGAGCATTGAACTTGGCATACGTTGTTGTGGCTCTTCTTCCGTTGGTGAGTAATGCCTGCCGCGTGGTGATTGATGAAATTCTCAACTAACTTGTATCCTTCCAGCCACAATCGCGCATTAAGCTCCTGAACTCCTACTCCTCAGCCTCAGCAACTGCAGGTTTTATCACAGCCCTAGTGGGTCTTCTCTTCATCATCTACCTTCCATCCTCGTCCTACCCAACCGGCTTCAACGAAAACGAGACCTTGCATAGCTGGACTTGCAAATGGAGGGAGAGCTCCAGTGACGAGGCTACACCTATCCATTTTGCACGCGACTGTCACGCTACGAATGCGGGGTTCGGGCTGTTGTGCTTGACACTCGGATTGGAGATCTTTATGGGGATGGCTGCGGCCGCCGGAACCTGGTTCCAAAAAGATGTTGGTCGCCGGCGTGAAGAGCAGGTTCAGTTGGAGAAGTTGGAGATTGCTACGAAGCAGGCGTATAAGAATTGAGAACTGGTTTCTTATTCTAAATAGCTGACGGATGTATGTAAAGGCGTTGGGATTAGGGGCTGAGGCCTCACTGGAACTATTGGTTATGGATATTGCCTAGGCATATGATATTGTATGACGTGCTGGTTTGCGAGATACCATTATGATTATGAATGGGATTGGAATGAAACAATGATATTAGAGTTCAGTGCGAGCAAATCGGTACGGAATAGCTCAGAGCGCATCAGTGTTCTCTATTTCTACCCTATTCCGAATGCCGATCATTCCAGAGGAATCTGGGCAGCTCTTACAAAATGGTCAGCCTCTTACCCATGGAACTTCTACCTGCTCACTAAGCTTGTATGATATGAATGTTGCCCAACCAAGGGACAGTGCAAGCTTGGAACGATATCATCTAGGTGAGAAGACACGTACTCTAGATAACTTTTGTTGTTTACAAATCGTCTAATCTGCAAGTAGCTACGACCATAAACTCTACGGCCGCCACGGAAATCTACAGTATCGATGTGGCCAATACTTATGGTCCAGGTCATCAAGCCATCGCACTTAGTATTAAAAGCACACAGCAAGGATACTATGGATGCCAATTAAGTGGCTGGACTGGTGAGTAGCCATTCTACCGTGAAAGCAAGGTAGATCGCTCATTGTTTTGTATGAACTGTCCGCACATAGGTTGGTGGGCACAGTGCTGTTGCCCGAAGCCTCATTTTCGGCACCAAGTACGTGTCAAACACTTTTAAAAACATCAATGTTGTCGCGACACATTGACGCCTTGCGGGATTCTGTTTTCGGTCGGTATGCCCGGGTATGGTTTGAGCAGGCCAATATCAAAGTCCACCCATCCAAGAGTGGAGATATAATTGCCAACGATTGCGGCCCATCGAATGATGGACTCAATATGTGGGAAGACGAGGAGTACCTTGGAATGAATAAAAGTAAAATGTCTCGGTAGGATTGAATGATTTGCTTCGAGTTGACAGTTGCTCGCGTAGATGAGCGTGATTGCGCTGTCTTACATAATCCTTATCAGCACCGCCTTCGACAGTACCAGATCGCGTTCATCTGCTTCTTATTCTCTCGCGAATTCCTTTCCTGCGCCAATTTCCAAAATGTCGACCGACCTTACAGTTTCCGCGACTGTCGATCTGGACGATGATTCCTACAACTCCTCCGAGGATGAAGATTTCCGGCTCGAAGGCGCCCAAGACGATTCCGACCTATCTTCCGATGACGATGCGGCCGAGCCTGCCCAGAAGAAGCGAAAGACAAATAAAAAATCTGAGGCCCCGGAGGATGAACTCGATTCAGGCGATGAAGTCACGATTCGGAAAGCACGCGAAAAGCGAGAGAAAAAGCGCAAGGGGAAGAAGTCCAAAGGCAAGAATGCAGTCGACGACGATATGGACTTGGACGATGATGAAGGGGGCACCGGAGGCTTTGTACGGACACGTGCCATGAAGCAGCAGATGTAGGTCTTCCCGAGTGAGTTATATTCTACAGTACTGTCGTTCTGACCCGTATTCCCCACAGTCGAGAGGAAGAGGAACGTAAACCGCTAGCCAAGATCGACGGTGCGACGATTGACGTGGATGCTCTGTGGGAGCAGATGAACGCGCCTGGCACCGAGCTGGGTCTGCGGCCGGACCAGATGAAACACGATAGTGAGCCGACTCCAGAAATCGATCACGTCAACGCGCACATGAAGGGCCATGCTCCCAAGCCGGAGAATAATTCGCGCCATGCCCACAGCGAAGAGATGATCAAGATCAAACGGACTTACGAGTTTGCTGGTGAGATGATTACGGAGGAGAAGATGGTGCCCAAGAACTCGGCAGAAGCCAAGGCGTTCTTGTCTAGTGGACAGACCGTCGAGAATGCAGAGGACGTTGCAGCACCGAATCGCAACCTACGCCGCCCACTGCGCAAGATATCCCGATTTGATCCCAATCCAACTGGAACAATCAAGAAGAGTTGGGAGAAGCAGATTTTGGAAGCTGGCGATCAGAATGCGAGCGGACCGAAGATCAACACAGTGGAGAAGTCTCGACTCGACTGGGCGCAATATGTGGATCAAGCCGGAATCAGCGACGAACTGCGTGTCCACAGCAAGGCCAAAGAGGGATATATGGGCCGTATGGATTTCCTGGGTCGTACCGAAGCCAGAAGGGACGAAGAGGCCCGACAGGCCCGTATGAAGGGCATGTGAAGTCTTATCTTTTACTGTGCCGTCTTCTATCTGCGACTCGGCAAGGGTTACGATCATTACTTGTTTTGGTTATCAGCCGAAACCATATCGCTCCCTCTCCCGTTAGAAATGCATGCCAGGGCCGTATTGTGGGAGCCTCGTACCTGAGTCGCCTTGACACTTTCGTCTGAAAGGTCGAATTCTGGTGGTATGCGCTATTTTGAGCAAGCAGCCTGTTGAACTTGATTCAGGCGGAAAATTTTGAGTGCATATCGTCATGCCTCAGCGAGTAGATTCATTCTACCTGCACTGTCGACGGACCATAAATTACCGCATCCCCAAATGGAAGGGATGATCTCGTTCATCAACGCCAACGACCCCGAAGTCTATAACACTCAAATGGTCCAGGGTTCAGGATTCGCGCACCGCGCTGGATTATCCCAATTGCAGCCCTGAACTTCTGTCAAGGTGGCTTGAAACGACATATTTGTTCCAGCATTCATCTTATGATATTCGGCGGGTGTCTCCCCTAGCGGTCATGTACTCTAATTCCTAACCATAACAACCCAGAAACCTAATATCATCAACACAGGCTCAATTTCTATATACATTGTTCGCCTGTTCATACAACAACCTTCCTTCAAAAGAGGTGCTAAAGCTTAGTTGCTCTTAGGCAAGTACTTGACGCCGCTGCTGGGGCAGTTGGATGACTCGACTAAAGATTGTCAGTTGCAAAGGCGACAAGAAGAGAACTTGTATCACTTACGTGGAGCAGTAGGCTGGTACTGGCCGTCAATGGCATTGCCAGCCACATTGAAGAAGTAGTACATCTGGCTCAGCGCACCATCCTCACAACCAACATACGGTTTCGATCCACCGTGCAGCTTAGACAGTGCGGCCTGGATGTCACTGAGCTCGTATGTCTTCGAGTCGGAGGGGTGATACCCGCCGCGGACAACGCCTGTTATCGTCATTATTGCTGAACTGCTATATGGAATAGGTAATGGCAAGCTCACCTTGTACGTATCAAGACTCTTAAACAAGTCTACCACCTTCTGGAAGTAATCCCCAACCTCCTCCTGGGGCGAGTAGTTGGTGTAGCAGCTCGGCTTGATAGTGTTAATGCAAGTACCATGCTTGCTCCATTCATGCTCCCAGAACGCCTCGTCGCTACCGTCGTCGCTGACCCAGTAAGTCTGCATGTATGAGAGCAGATCGGTACGGTCCTGCGCGGTCAGGATATCGGAAATATTGGTGTATGCACGCGAGGAGTCGCAGCTAGCTTGGTAGGTTCCATCGCAGTTGTCGGGCCTAGTCATAAGATTAGATCAGCCGTTCTTGCCATCGTCGATGGTGTATACTTACCACAGGCCGTGGATGGTCCACGAATCACTTGGACCGGTCGTGGGGTCTGTATCCCAGAATTGGGTCTGCAGAAGAGCACCGCCCGGGTAATTGTAGCAGCAGGTAGGAGCCTTGGACGAGCTGTGGCAGCTCAGGGTGCCATTGTTCGAGCAAGATTTCAGCTGGGCCAGGGCACCGGTGGTGACAGTAGCTAGAGCGAGCATTCGTGAGAACGACATTGTGAATGTTGTTTTGGATTTAACTGAGCGGATGGAAAATAAGACGATGAGGGACGAAGAAACACCCCGACATTATGTAGAGTAACGCGGACATTGCCAGGGACACGAATTGTCGATCAATGCAGCAGTACAAGCACATGCACTGATAAGGGTATCCTGATTCGCGACGATCATCGGATATCGCCGTGAACGCTAATCCTTCAGGTGGGGAGGTACGCCAAGATCTGTTCAACAGTGTTATCCAATTGTTTCACTAATTCCATGCAGGGTCTCGTCTTCTTCAAACCACCGTCGGAACCCCCCATTCTCAATCTAGATTCGACGTTGCATTCGTTGAAACGCCTGCGGATCTCCGATGCTGATTGATCCCCCCGGGAGATGAGCCCCCGCTTTACTCGGTCGCGCTGTGGCGAACCAGATGCGAGGGAGGGGTGTGCCCTGAGGATCGGCGGCCCCAATTCTTCACGATGAGCTTGATAGGGTGGAAGTTTGGACCCCAGACTCTGGGATCGGCTTCCCTTTTCTTCCAGTTTTTTACGTGCAGGATCTCGTACTTGAGGTGAAGCCCAACGCTGATATTCCCAGTGCGCAATTAACGTGGATACAAAGGCCAGAAATGTTGGAATATTGGGCAATTCTATGAAATCAATGGTTCTTGCTCCCCCTCGTCATCTTGCATTGATCGACCAGCCCGAATACGCAAAAGGGCTGCAGCGGCAAACGCAAAACATAAACCGGCCTGCAGGAATGGCAGACCCATCCAGCCATTGCCGAGATGCATGCCTAATCGGAAGAGGTAGGCGAACAACGGGCCCGCGATGAGCATCCCGATTGATTGGGAGATCGCCAGTGCCGAGTACAAAGTGCCAACGTGGTCGGGCAGGACTAATGAAGTGGCTAAACTGCGTGTGCTGACATTAAACCCTCCGCTGAATGAAACCATCACTACTCCGGTGATCAAGAGGCCTGGGTTGGGGGCCAGCCCTATTAAGGTGAAGCCGACTATTGCACAAAGGCCTGTCCCTTGGCTAAGCCAGTAATCTCGTAATTTGCCATGCAGGTGGAGATATCGAGTGGCTAAGAAGGTGAGTGCGGGCATTAATACTAGGAAGCTGAAGATGCCGAAGACCCCGCGGATGGAAATCAGCAGACTCGCCTGTTTGCTGTTAGCTCAACTCTGATGGAATAGGTGGACTGCTTACTTGGGCAATGCTCCAGCCGAACTTCTTGGAAGCGTATTGTAAGAGAATGACAGTGCTTTGGCGGCTGATCATGGAAGCGAAGGCGAGGAAGATCATCCAAAGGATACTGCTATCTGCCCACATAAACTTAATAGATTGCGTAAAGTCGCGCAACTGATGACGGAGAGCCTGGAGGGTAGACTGTTTCCCCAGTTGCGTCGTAGCTTCGGTCGAGTTGTCGGCTGTTCTCCGATTGACTCTTTTTCTTTTGGCATATTCAAGTGTTTCTGGAAGAAAAAAAACGTTCATGTACCCAACTAGCATAATCACATAACCCAGAATGTAGGGGATCCATAGGTTGATTGTCATCAGGTATGCACTGAATGGCGTAGCCAAGACCTCGGCGACAAGTACACAGGACGTGAGGCGAAAGAGGGCGGTTGATCTATCTAATTAGACCCACCTGGTAAATTTGAGGGAATCGAAGAACATACCTCTCTTCCTCTGAGAAAACATCCGCGACTATATTCAATAGAACGGAAGCCATGGTTTGATCGCCACCGCCAAATATCCGCCATACTGATGACAACCACACTAATCGGAGGGGTAGAACATTTGACCAAGCACCTGATGTAATTAGTGATCATTTAACCGGCTCAGAATGTTTACTCTTTCCACGTACAGACAAGTCGAGTCCAGAATTCGGCCAACAGACTGCCTAGGACGGCAAGGAGCACCACCGGTTTCCGGCCCCAATGGTCGGAAAGGACTCCGTACGCCAGGGACAGGAGAATTGCTGCACGACAAGTCAGCCACCAAACGCGAAAGTAGTATTTTAGGACTCAATACTTGGAAGCACGTCAAATCCATCCTTGTAGCCAATAATCAAGGCCAATTCCCCTGGCACAAATAGTCAATATCAATAATAGTTAAGCTCATGTCTAGGTTATTTGCTCACCTTGAACAGCTTCTGATTTGCACGGGTCTTCACCAAGGGTCGCATTTCCAGCATTCCGGAACTCCAGATGATTCCGACAGATAATCTGTTCAAAAATTGCAGTCTGAGGGGCCACCGAGAGGAAGGCTCCAAAATCTACGGAAAGGATAGACACTGCACACACGATGAGAATCAGTAGCTTCTTGGCGTCCGTGATGGTCGGCACGCTAGGACTTCCGGGCAATAAGGGGTGCGTTTCGGGGTCGTCAGTCCGGTCGCCAGTTATGACAGCCATGATGATTGTTGGAGAATTCGATTAATGGGTCCCCGGGAGGGACAATAAATATCTTTCTCACTCGAAATGCTGGGGCCTGAATCAAAAGCTGTTAATCTAAAAGAGCCGTACCTTACCCCAGCTCAATGCTTATCGTCCACAGCGAGAGACGGTCTTGCGCGAGCCCAATTGGTCCCGATAAAACCAAGGGATTCCGCTAGGCTGAACGGGGATTCAGATTTCTTTGTCTAGACCTGCCTAACCATCATCAGGCGTGATTGACTCGTGGATGTAGAGAATCATTGGCTCGATTTGATGGGAACACGTACC
Source organism: Penicillium longicatenatum (assembly GCF_028827895.1). Classification (NCBI taxonomy): domain Eukaryota; kingdom Fungi; phylum Ascomycota; class Eurotiomycetes; order Eurotiales; family Aspergillaceae; genus Penicillium; species Penicillium longicatenatum. The sequence continues at coordinate 236,949 of NW_026643120.1, read as the reverse complement.
TGTCAGGTACTGGTTATCGCCATACAACGTCGAATTCCGAACTCCGAATTCCGAATCCCGACCCCGAGCACCGAGCCCCGTTCGCTCTTACATTGTGATTAACTTAGTGAGTAGTGATTTGTAAGAAATCTTGAAGGGTAGATACAAAGCGTTTCATGATTCAAGCGAATCCAAGGCTCTGAAATTACCTGAGGAATTGTCGTGCCAGATGAAGGCTGTTCCCAAATCACAAAGACAACGTTTGAATGAGATCACCAGGGGAGCGTAAAATCTACCAATGAAATGCACGACATGCAATTGAAAACCCCATAATTAGCCTGAGCTTGTTGTGCTACTAAGACTTACAAGCAGGTAGAAATGTCTAGTGTACGGATGTTCCCCACTGCGGATCCCAAGTTCCACTCTTCGCGAGTTTAAGGTTGCATGCCTCGCGTTCAAGTCAGCAACAGACAGTCCCTGCTCCAGGGTATCCCGATCTACCACCATAGCCAGCAAATGTACAATTGTCACGTTGAACGTGTAAGTCGTGCCTATAGCATCACCCGGTTCTTGTGCCTCCTGCTTTGTTTCTGCTGGGCCCAGAACATCAAAAGATGGAAAGCGAACCATCTTTCTTCAGACTCTGATGATGAACACACTGGTGTATTGATGATCGTGTGCGTGTTGGGCCCAGAAAGAATCGGTGTCTCTGAACATTCGGCTGCCTCAGGCCACCGTAGCCTTGAAGTTATCACCTTCAACGGGCCGATTGAGATCATTTGCCGAGTCTGACTCATTAATAACGGATCCGATCTATCACGAGTGATCATGTTCATACATTAGCCATTTTTCAACATTAATAATATGCGTCTCGTGTTGTACTCAAATTATGCTTAGCAAGTGAGCATTAAGAGGCATAAAGTTCAAGTATACGTGAGCTCAGCGGAGGCACTGAGTCAGTGCCCCACTATTCTCCATTTCCACGGGCTTTGGTTGGTCCAGGCATCTCGAACGTGGAGCACTGAATCATCTCTCCGCTCTTGGGGTTTGCAATCTACGGGTCACGCTTGCTTATGCGCATGGAAATGATCAAAATATGTACGGAGTTTTGAACAATTTTAGCGGTCTGAGTCTTGCATCCGTACATAAAGCTGGTCTGATTCTAATTTTGAATCCCCTCGCTCTTTTTCTTTTTCACGCTCTTTTGCTCTTGAATAGATCCCGAGCCGCCTCCAAATCCCTTCAGGAGCGCAACCGCCGGACCTCTACATAAACCTTATAATTTGTTTTCTTTCATATCACCAAAATGTCCGCTGCGAGCCACAGATCGGGCTCAAGCCACACAACTCTCGAGCAGGAAAGAATACAGGAGCCAGATCTTGAAAAACAGCCCACGGAGGCTACCGCTGAGGCATCGACGCCAACAGTACTATTCCCAGTGTCGGACTTGAGTCAGGGTATAGTGGGATGGGACAGTCAAGATGACCCCGAAAATCCCCAGAATTTTGCCAGCGGCAAAAAATGGGCTCTTCTCGCGCTTATTAGTGCTTTCACATTGGTCTCCCCGCTTGCATCGAGTATGTTTTCGCCCGCCGTCGTATATATGGGCGAGCAGTTCGGCGAGTCGAATGAGACGATTCTTGCCTTGAGCGTTAGTATCTATTTGATTGGATACACGGTAAGCTTTCCCCCAATGACCATAAGAATTATGCGTTCTAACGGATTCTTGAACTTCTAGTGTGGTCCCCTGTTCCTCGCCCCCCTTAGTGAAATCTATGGACGTCGCATCGTCTTGTCGTCCGCCAACTGGTTCTTCGTCGTTTGGCAGATTGGCTGCGCGCTTTCAAAAAACATCCAGACATTGATTGTTTGTCGTTTATTCGCCGGCGTCGGAGGAAGCGCATGCATTACGCTTGGAGCTGGTGTGGTTGCAGATATGTTCCCAAGAGAACAGCGCGGCATGGCAACTTCCATCTGGAGCATGGGTCCTCTCATTGGACCCGTGGTGGGCCCAATTGCTGGTGGCTTTCTTGGTGAACAGGTTAGCTGGCAATGGATCTTCTGGCTCCTGTTGATTGTCGGCGGTGCCATGCAACTTGGTATCGAGGTCCTTAACAAGGAAACGTTTGCTCCAGTTCTGATCAAATGGAAGACCGCCAAGCTGGCAAAGGAGCTTGGTCGTACCGACTTGATCAGTGCTTTTGATGTGGGCAAGGAGAAGCTCACAACTGGTCAAACCTTGAAGCGCAGCCTTGTTCGACCGGCATTGCTGTTGACGAAGTCACCCATCGTGGCGCTTCTTTCACTTTATATGGTAAGACTTTAAGCCCGGGCTTTTGCATTTGATTGAGCTTTTACTAATGTTGGAATTCAGTCTCTGGTCTATGGCTTGCTCTACCTTTTTTTCACAACCATCTCGGATGTCTTCACAAGTACCTACGGCTTCTCAGTCGGTCTATCAGGCCTCGCATATCTGGGCATAGGCATTGGTTTCATTGTCGGTCTTGCTATTATGGGTGTGACCAATGACAAAATCATGGTGAAGCTTACAAAGAAGAACGGAGGGCAGTTCGAGCCGGAGATGAGACTGCCGACTATGATCATCTTTGCCTGTATTCTGCCGATCAGCTTCTTCTGGTACGGTTGGACCGCTGATAAGCACGTTTTCTGGATTGTGCCTATTATCGGCATGTTTCCCTTCGGTGTGGGTATGATGGGTGTCTTCATGCCTATTCAAACCTACATCATCGATTGCTACCCAGCCTATGCTGCCTCAGCGAATGCCACCCTAACCGCGACTCGATCGCTTGTTGGTGCTCTCCTCCCACTTGCCGGTACACCCATGTTTGATTCCCTAGGACTCGGCTGGGGAAATTCGCTACTCGGGTTCCTTGCTCTGGCTTTTGTTCCCATCCCCATCATCTTCACCAAGTATGGCAAGCAGATCCGTGAGCGATGGCCCATCAACCTTGAAAAATAGAAGGTGATAGGACTCTATCGAGGTGCCGGTCGTCTTCATCAGACATTTTTTTTTTCTTTTTTTTTTTTGTTAAAAGTTACGCATGCTCTGCACATATGGCGAAAATTGTATATCGGGGACGCGATCCCATAATAGACTTTAGATTATGTATTAATAGATTTCATGTCATGAACGATTCCATTACACATCGTGTAGTAGAGACTCAAGTCATGTTAAAAACAAGCGAATTGAGATCGACTCCATCCGTCAGACTCGGATACTTGCTCAGAAATTCCGGTGTAATACCCCACCCCTCCTCACTCATGAATATATCATAGAAAGCAGGCTTGATACAAAGCTCATCATTTTCATCGCGCTCGAGAATCTTCACGCCCCATGGCCATCGGATTTTAATACAGCATGCGAGCATGCCAAACAACCCCTCGCGGTCATTGTCATAAAGCAGCCATTGCCGGATCATGTTGGATCTGACTTTCGGCCAGGGGATACAGCTCAACGCAAGAGGGTGCTTGATCTGGAACTGTTCTTCAACGGGGTTGAGGTTAGAAGGAAGGGATGCGAAGGTCTTTGGACTGGGTGCGAGGATCCATCTGGAAAAATGGTACGCTACCCAGCCCATGGCTAACCTCTCTGGTTCACGAATTGGACGTCTTTCTAGCGCTTTGTGGATCATGTTTGCTAGTGGGTTGGTTTTGCTGCCGTAGAGGATTTCTAATGGTGAGGCAGGTGTATCAGGGCAATCCATGATTTGTTCCATATGGAAGAACCACGGACAAGAGACGGTCTTGAGATTGGAAAAGTCGTCAGCGTAGAGCGGGAGTCGGTTCCATTGCGGACGGGCCGAACATGGTAGCGATGGTGAGCTTATTGGTATTGACGATGTTTTCACATCAGGCGAATACTCTTCCACGCTCTGGGGCGTGGAAGCAGACGGGTTGTATTGATTCGGAGGAACGCTGGGCTCGAAGGCTTTATCATTCACGCCTTGGGTCATCCACACATTGTATGCTCCCGTGTCTTCAATTCTGTCATCCCATGAGTTGACCATCGACTTTAACGTCTTTTGGCGCGCCACAAGGATCTCATTCTGATTGCGGAGGGATTTGATAATTCCAAGAAGCTGTTGGACGCCTTGATCGGTGTGATGTTGTTCGCAGTGAGCTACCTGAGCCTCTAACTGAGCTGTGTAGTTCTCCTTTTTTGCGCGGAGATTCTTCTGGGAGCGTCTGTCACGTATGCGCTTGCGCTCTGCTGACGACAAGTCCGACATGTTATCTTGTGCATCTTAGACCAGTTTTATTTGGGTTGACGTTGGTCGGGTGAACTATATTACGGCGGTGAATTCGCTTGGTTCAATCCGTTTCGCACCCATTTGAACATAACCATGAATCCATGATACAATGAGATATTCCTTAGCCATACTTTCTCGGCCTGAGGTTTCAATATCGAAATATCTCAATTTTGCCAACGGGATTACAGGAATAAGGTTGAGAGAAAAAGGAAATCTAAATTCTGGTTAGATTCACCATCATCGACCCCCGCGCTCAAGCCTCAGGCACCAACATTCAATGCTGATGTTGAATCGAGATGAAATACCATATACTGCTTGCTATTACACGCAATGAATGACTTTACTAAGCCTTGGAGGATTCAAAGTACACTTCTCAATCCAACCGTTATCTCTGCCATTGTCCATGGTCTCGACACGTCGCTTTTGGGGCAGCTGCAAGGATCCGCGTGGAAAGCGGTCTTCCAGATCTTTCAAAGTCAGCCGGGCCTAGCAGCCCATTTGGCAATCGCTTAGTTTCCCTCTGAGTGGGCTTACCGGCACTTTGGAAGATTTCCATGGCACTCCTGTCACTTTCTGTTGTTGGTCTTCACCTGAATCGCATGGCAAATTGGCCGAGGAGCGTCCACGCCCTACCGGTATGGCTCGGTCGACATTGAAATTGAGATTCTCTGTGGCCCGATTATGGCCGATTCGCAGTGTTGCCGACAGCTCTACGTTGGGTGTTCACAAAATTGGTAATATGCTCACTCCGTTGAGCTTCATACGATCTCAATATTTACATTGATGGAATGAGTCTTACCTGAGCATGGGGTGTATATTGCCTCGAACCAAATCATACCGAGCTCTGGTGGCTGAGAACCGGAATTCGCAAACATTTGATGAACTGGCTCGCGCATTTGTGTCAAGGATTAATTATTCCTAGTCTGACTCGCATGGTGAAATGCGGACTCATCCCCACTTGATTCGGGACTACATTTTTGGTTCTTTGATCAATGTTTGCTACTGTCGGGCGGCAATCGCTCTGCCGTCCAAGTCGCTAGATAATGGGAACACCCTCGAATGTTATGCACATGTTGCAGGATCTTATATTAAAATGACGAAACACCGGCTTGAACGAAAATTTTCATCATGCACGCTCGTAGATAGCCCTGGTGTTGTGTGCTTGCTCAAAATGTGCGAGTTTGCTATGATCTGTCCCCACCATGGTATCGACCGTGACAAGATTCAAACTCAGCCCATGTCCAATTGCCCTCCTTCAAAAGTATGAATAATTTGCCATGATAGTATTCATTACACGATGATGTAGGGTTCTACTGGCGGACAGCCCAAACATGTGTGGTGAGACTCGTTGATGGATTTAGGAGTTCGTTATATATATTAACCTGAGCACCCAAAAAAAACCTCCGCCCGTCTAAGCAAAGATCCTGGCAATGGGCACCAAACCCTGGAATTACCCACCTGCATCTACAACATTGTAAGGTAGGTAGATTTGGACAAAGGAACAATTGCTTTAAAAGGCCTCGCAAATTGCGCATAAATTAATCCCGGGAGCTTTATTAGTTACTCACAGGCTCCTGAGATAGGAATGGCAACAGCCTGATGTCTGCTTGAAATTACATCAATGAAAATTGTGCTCTATTTTCATTACTAGGTACCTGGTACCCATTGTAAAATTGAGAGCCCAAATCTTGATATTTCCCAAGGTCATCTCATCTGTGATAGCAGAGTATAATGCTCTGGGTTGCAATTGATCATTGCAGGTGACCAGTGGTAGCAATCGGGTTCCTCCTTAGATGTTACGCTCGCTTCTAGGCCTTCTAGCTAAAGCTATCTACCGCCTGCCCAGGCCCCAAGATTCTAAATTGGAAGCATCAGTAAATCCACTCCCTTGTCTTCCAAGGCTTCTCTCGCTCAGAGCAACAGCGATTACCACTTGAGCACAGGCACCCGGGCAACACAATCAATCGTCAAGTGACCCCTGTGCAGGCACCATCGTTTCGAAGGTCCAAGAACCCGAGGGAAATCGCCAATCAACACCGCACCTCAAACATACATGATGCGAGTGCAACATTGAATGATTCGCGCCAGAGGGCAAAATCTCGCGAGCAAAATGCCTCCCTGGAACTCATCTCCACATTGTCGGGTTCAATCTATTGAGCACACCCCAGGGGGAATATTATAATTCAATATGAAACCATTCCAAGTAGCGTTATGCTGGGAGACAAAAGAGTTAGGAAGCTCTACCTTGGAGCAAGGGCCCAATAATATGATGTCACTCAGATTCTCCTGAGAGGGACCAAGTCTAGCCCATGCGCCGCGAAGGACACCTTGGTGCGTGCTTTGCATGAAGATTTCCCTCCAGAGTATGGGTACTTCATCAACCTCCAGATCTGTTTCTGCTGAGAATGTCTAGCATAATGTAATGCACGGCCGATCAGGGTGGGTGATCAGACCCTTCGATCAATGTCCGAGCTTTTCAGTTTAATGTTTTCTGTGATCTATTGAGGTATCCGCATAGCTAGAAATCAATACGCTAGTGAGTTGTCTGGTATGCGCATTAGGGCCGACGCTTTGACGCTAATTGCGTAAGTGGTGCTCAGATACCACACGACTCAGAACAAAAGATTTGTGATCTTCAGGGTCTGAAGGGTAATTTTTTTCAAGGGTGTATTCAGGGTTTTAGTACCTAGATTTGCCCTTCATCACGATCCTATCGTAGGATAGTACACGAGGGTATCAAATCCTAACTCCTGGAACGTCAAAAAACTGTAAACACCCCGACCCCACCAAGACTGGGATCTAGGAGGCAGATCGTAGGGCTTTGCAAAACATAAAGTTTCGCCACTGGAGGCTGCTATCCAGGAAACCGGGACCTGAGACGCAAGGCGATGCGCTGCAATGCGAGTCAGTGAATGATTGCGCAAAAGCACCCTAATGAATTAAGAATAGTTCCAAAAGCAAAATATAATTTCTTTGTTTCTCTAAATGTTTTAGCGTCGAGGTCAATGTTTTGGCCGTTGACAAAAGAAAAAGAGGCATGCAAGGGGCTGGAACTTGGAAGGGGGCGGGAAGCCCTATTCCTCATCCAAAGGTACCTTTGCACCGCCCACATTACTATTGATGTACTGTACCCTGAATTTGAGCTCTGATTCGTCTATAGGCTGGCTAGTGATGCCGTGACTTCAAATTATCCGAAATGACATGGCACGACAAATTGAGAGCGTACTAAACGGCTTGATTATTAACCATTGCCCTGCATATACCGAGCGGGCGCACCTGACAGATCTCCGCAAAAGCAAAAGGAAGATTATATATCGTAGATCAGGTATCGAATGATCACCGTGAGATTGGAAAAACCCAGACTGTAAACATCCAAGAGCCTCTTCTCAACCTCAGAACTCACACACAGACCTTCTCATGGGCATGCGGCTTATCGGTGTCAATAGAACCCAAGACCTACAGTGAGAACAATAACAGTAGACCCTGAACAATGGCATTCAACGACGTCACCATCACAGCGACCGGGCCAACGCACGTACAGCAAAAGCCATCAATTGGCCTCTTGCATCCGGACCTGCATGTTGACACCCGGAGAATGTGAAGCGGCTAAATGCAATAGTAGCGCACGGTATGCTCAGCTGAGCTCTATTGGTCTGCTGCATAGGACCAGCCATTCTGGACCTTCCCCGCAAATTGATCGACGAGCAGGGTTCCTGGATGGTAAGCCATGGCGTTGAAAGGCTTGCATTGCAGGTAGATCAATGTGCAAAATCTTGTTTTTGGTATTGGAGACGGCACAGAGCACTTCGAGTTTGGGATCGGACATGGATTAGAGAAGGCCTAGGATCGATAGTGTGCTTCCAGACTTGGCCTTGGGATTTTGGAACTGAAATATTGCTAATGCATGTATCATTCGATTAGGTTTACAGGGGGTTGAAGTGTATGAATAGGGAGGGGTACATCAGATGTCTGTGCCATGTTTCTAGTGTCCGGAATTTACTGGTACCAAGGTTGGAGATACGATGGCCGAATCAGTGATGGTTCGTGCCTGAGCGTTGAATATGAGATCGAATGGGGTTGTTTTTGACAGGAGAGGACACTTGTCAAAGTGTTGAGCTAGTTTTGTTGGGTATTTTATCTACGTTTAACCAAACGACTCTTGAATGTTCATATGTAAACATGGACTTTTGTCCAATTCTAGTACGAACAATGAGATTCGTGGATAGTGCATGTCGGATTGTGGTGGGGAGATGGTTATTAGGACTGGCACGGATACGGTTGGATAGCCACGGTATGTGAGCGATAAGTACTGTACTGTAGATGAGTATCTTGCGATCAGCCACAGTGGATCGCCACCAGTGCTTAGTGGCGGATCTTCAAGCTCGGGTTAGCCGACAAGGCTACTAGTGGTATGACCCACTGCAACAATGGAGCTCAGATTTCAAAGGCACTATTCAAACCTACGCATCGGGCTCATTGCCAACTCCTGATCTGTGCATGTGGATACTAGCCGGGTCCATCTGGGTCGCCTGAATCATTGTGTCCATGGTGAACTGTGTTTTGGATGACAGTTTGGTCTTGGCATGGAGATCGAGGCAAGTCATCCCTTGAGATGCAGGGGTATCTTAAATGTTCTGGGGGAAAAGACTTTGCACCGGCCCTTGCGGCGAGTCAGGTCTGTGCTGAGTGTTAGATAAGATAGTACGAGCTCAATTGGCAGAAGATGAGGGGCATTAATTTGGCGCTGTTTGATGTATACTGTAGAGGAACGCAATGCGAATCTGAATGGTGGATTGCAATTGACACGAAAAAAGTGGCAAGGAAACTACAGTATGTTGACGTTGATTAAGGCAACAGAAACACCGGGTAGAACTCTGATTGGTTCTTGGTACCATCTTGTAAAGCAGCAGCTCAGCGTAAACAATAATACGATTATTCATGGGCAGCGCCAGCATTCACGGGCACTATTGCCTATTATTCACATACATAGCACGAGAAACCGGTTTGTGAAGAACCATGCATGAAACATGAAGATATTGTGGGCCTCATGTTCCAGACCGACGAAAACACCCAAGAGAGCAATGGTATGGGGGATTGCCGGATCTGACAGACGAGGTGATCGACAAGCGCCAGTCCTGAACTAGGAACGCTAGATACCCGCGGCCCCAGAATTCAGAGGTTTGGATGATCGATAAAGTACCTGTTGAATAATGACCAGAGACTCTGGCCTCCCCGACTTCTGGGAACGCTAAGGTTTTATTGCATGGGTTCGTCGCTATTCCGGGAGAGAATAGAGTTTGGCCCAAGGACCCGGTTCTGCAAATCAGAAGCTCAGGTCCAGATAGTGAGAGCTGTCAGAAGTTGTCGGCGCTCAAGAGGTTTGGTTCAAGCGCTCGGCTGTTGGGTCTAGTGGATATGATCTCGGGGGTCCAGGTTTACAGTTTCAGGGTACCATTAGGTAAAAGGTCTATGCGGAACGCTGGTAACATGATGTGCAATCGATCATACATACAGGACTACGTGTAGGGAGGCAAATTCTGGGGCAAGTATGGAATCCACGGGCTATCATCCACGGGGAGTTCGGAATGGATGCCACATTACGAGGATCAGGAGCCGGTGGCCACTGACTCGTTGGCTTGCTGGGCGATTTCCGGTCTCGAGGTTGAAGAATGCACGAAAGGAAATGTGGCCAGGTTTACGATGAGCCACGCAGAAGACCAGCGGACTGGGAATGGATCTTAGCTGGACTGGTCGGCTCGATGGTTCCTTGGGTTTGGGTCCGGACTGACGCGTGATGGGTCAGAAAGCCCCTGGGATTAGACGCAGGTCCAGCTAGCGTTTGTTTGACCGTACCATACTGGCCGTTGAGACGCCGGGTTACCATTCCTGTCGCCGTTTCTCCCCGGTGGACAGCGTTATCTTTTTCACATTCCAATCATGTCCGATGACGAAGGTGGGCGATTTGTCATGGCGTTAAGGTGTCGGGTCGCTAGCCCTAGGTCGATCAGTGCGCAGGAAAATCCGATGGGAGAAAAAAAAAGGGAAAAAGACAATTAAAAAAGGAAATCAATCGGAGAAAAGCGAGAATGAGCAATTGGAATTTCTGATGTTACCTATACGTTGAAGATCCGCACGGACGGTTCGTAACGTTGGACCTGTCGCATCACCGATCGATTCCCCCCACTCTCAGCCACAGCCCACAGGGTTTTTCTTTTTCCTGTGTGTTTTATTCTCTGCGTGACAATTAATTTCTCGGCTCCTCTTGACGAGAGATTTGGGATGGTCCATCCTGACTATCGTCATTTGAGATGTCTTAGTCGAAGGGCGAATCTGTTAGCTCGAATGAAACCGCCATCCCCAGTGGGGCGATCGACGATCTGTAGGTTCCGCAGGAATAATCAAAAATAAACCCAAAGTACCGCAATACGACAGTGTGTAGCATAAGAAAAAAATAATAATAAAAAAAGAAGTGGCACTTGTCTACGAGGCAAGTCTGGGGACGATCCTCCAGAATCCAGTTTAGGCCAAGTGGCCCTGCAAGTCAACGAACACTTTAGACTCTACTCACATTGCGCGGAACGCATCAGGTACAGCCGAACATTCTTGTGGATGTTCGAGATCCAATTTGATGCAGGTTCACCCCAATCCCACCCCCCAAATCAGAAACACGAAATTTAAAATAAAGAAAGTTAGGGATGGTAATCAGCTTGACGATCTACTCGATAGCATAAGCTTCCACACAAACCACCAACTATAAGCCAAATCAGAGACAGATATAAACTCCCCTTACTGGTCCTTCCCTTCTTATATCCCTCCCCTGCCCTCCCTTTCTCTCTGCCCCCCCATCCACCAACACCACGCCCCTTCGGTCTTACAATCTGAGACCCAGCCCTGCCTACCTACCTCAAGGTATACACTCGCCAAGTCAAGGGAAGATCTCCCCCTCCAACACGGTCCTGTGTCTCCCAGCCACGGTCCTATCGTCCCTCAATCTCGGGACCCCGGTGCAAGTCGCGACTCCCCGCCAACCCCCCAGAAGGCCGATCTCCGCCCTAATCTGGCCGTGAGCGCATCCTCTGCCACGGTAACTGATTCTATAGCATTCCTGGCCTTGCTTGGGGTCCAGACACGCGACGCGCTTTCTTGGATCTGATCCGAATCATGGCGTATAGCTGTAAGTCCGATTCCCCACCCGAGATTCTATGCTCGACCGATTTTGTTTATTTCTGCTCGTTTGTCCCCTTCCTCGTTTCCTTTTCTCTCCCTATCCCACAACATTCTTTCACTGGGGGCCATCTGGAGACTCGTTCTTTCCCTTCTTTTGCTCTGGTTGCATTGGACTTTGATTTGTTGATTTTGCTTTTTTCTTGTGTCCCTCATTCGTCATCTTGTCCTATCTTCCGTCCACTCGCTGCCTACTTATCCAGGATTCTGGACTAAACAATCTTTTTCCCCTATCTATAGGTGACAGTATTCTCGACGCTGTCGCTCCTCGGAACCTCAAGACCGAAGATCTCGAAGATATGAGACCTCAAGGCCAACATATCTCCGATCGTTTGACTGTTGAAGTGGATTGCCACTCCATGGGCCCTAGTGACTGTCCCTCTATGACCTCGAGCTTCTCTCCTTTGGAATCTCCTACGCCCACACCGACCAGTCTCTACAGCCATCAATCCATGGCCTCGCCTACTAACTGGCACGAGGCTGCCCACTATAACAGCTTGCCTATGGAGCGCCGGACGTCGGCGACTCCGCTACGTAGCGCCTTCAGAATGGCCGACTTGACTTCAGGCGAGATGGGCATGGCCTGCGGGCCAATGGAACGTCCCGACCAGTTACCCATTGCCGACTACTTCCCGGGATACGATGAGAACGTGGAACAGTTTCTCCTTCCCGAAAACATGCCCAAGACTTTTGAACAACCCACCTTTCCTTACCACGCACCAATGCCTCAGTATAACACCATGGGCCGAAACTATCATTACCGTCCACAGCAGAGCAATTTCCTGCCCGAGTCTGCATCCAATCCTTGCTTGTCCCGTCCTATCTTCAACCAGCCCGAGCGGATCCCTAACTCCGTCTCCATGTCTAACATGCTCCACTGGATGCCGTCCAATGAGTCTCTGAATGGACAAACAATCGCCCCGCACCAGGCTTTTCCTCCTCAACCACAAGGCCCCGTGACGCCGCCTTCGTCTTCCTACTCTGAATTTCCTACCAACCTGCACAACTTCAAGCCCAACACTCCTTCCACTCCCGTCCGATCTTACTCTGGAACTCCTGGATCGGACACGCCCATGAGCCGCCTGTCGGGCCACAATGACTACCAGGATGACTTCCCCGTCTCCCCTGGCTACCGGGATGGTCTGATGCGCAGCCACACCCACCGCCAGCCGTCCCGTAAATCTTCGAAGAAGCAATTGACCCGCTCCAACCTCAGCTTGGAAAACTTGCCTCCCATTATCAAGCAGGTTCAGTTCAAATGCAAGGAACCTGGATGCAAGGGCCGCTTCAAGCGTCAAGAACACCTTAAGCGTCACATGAAGAGTCACTCCAAGGAAAAGCCTCATGTGTGCTGGGTTCCCGGCTGCCACCGTGCCTTCTCCCGCAGCGACAATCTCAATGCCCACTATACGAAAACCCACAGCAAGCGTGGTGGACGGAACCGCTACGTTGCCACCCTGGATGACACCAGCGCAGACTTCAACCCCGAATTCCGTGGCCAACTCACACCTGACGGCCGGCCTATCTACGGGTCCAAATTGGAGGATCCGATCATGGATTGTGGTGACATCAGCGTGGACGGCTGGGACGACTAAGTGGCTCCTCCGATCCTGAAGAAACCTATAATACCAAAAAAAAAAAACGACAGCACAAAACCTTCGACAAAAGATACGGGCTCTCACCGAAGCCAAGCACCCAGGCCCGAATATTGATACCCTTTGGATCGGCAATGGACTGGCATAGACATATACCGGCTAGCCTGGCCGCGGCGTTGTACATGTCTCCCGGGCAAGGCTCGGGGACTGTGATTATTTTTCTTTATGCATAATTTGTACGGGGGCTTGGAGTGGCTCTTTGCGAGGCGTTTGCATATTATTCTGTTTGGGTCGCCGGTGCGCGGTAATCATGGGAGGACTTCGCGATCCTGTACAATGTGTTTTTCCTTTTTTTTTTTTTTATTTCTTTTGTTCTACGTGTATCACCAACAAAAACAGTACCTGGTATAATACAAACAAACTTGAGATGTCATTATTGTTTCCACTCCACTTGCCGCTCTTAGCTCGTCTCCACTTCACCAACACTCCACTCTCCGGAGCCCTTTCTGTCTCTGAACCAAACTCCCAGTTCCAACAAACAAGTGTGCACAACGTTCTGTGAAGGAACCAGGTCATCAACTACGTTGGCAGTCGGACACTGAAACCATTGAATTTTGTCCAGCCCTGTTCCACGGTTCCTGAATCCTCGAACGCCTTCCATGTTACACATCACAATCGTCCCACCAAACCCGATACGTTGAGATTTTTTCTTTTAGTTCCTGGATCTCTCCAACCGATCTATCTGTTTCCCACTGTGGAGTCGGTGATTAGACCGCTCAAAGTGCGATTCGAGTCCTGCCCCTACTACCTCTTGTCCCTCCACATTCCAGTCCAACGGGCTGGCTTCCTATTCGTGCACCACCCAGTCTCAGCCCCGCTCGTGCCATCATCAATATTATTGAAGGGCTTCTCTCATGCCTCGTTGCTCACTTGTCGTGCCCGCTTGAGTACGCACAGCACACTGCTGCGAATGATACCAACCTGATCCCGTAGACTCTCCACCTCACCTCACTGTTCGACGGAACTGATACACCGACCAGGGTTGAATCGACTCCGGTTGCTGTAGATGTATGACGAATGATCATCTCTGTGGCTAAACATGCGGAGCCACACCACCCGCGTAAGCAACTCTCTCCTCTCCAGATGGGGGATCGTGCATTCGCCAAGAATTCGGGAACGCCGCTCGGACGGCACTTTCCAAGAGCCGCGCATACTAGCCCACTGGCTGCTGGCCTCCATATCGGGCTTCTTGCATGCATTCCCAGGCCCCCAGGCGTGAGGCTTGGCTTGGACCCTCGACGCCCATAGGAAAAAGTTTCCTGATCAACAGACGCTCCCTAGTGGCCTAGCATAGCTGTCCTGAGTTGATCTTTTCTTTATTTTCTATTTCTTTTTAAAACAAGGAAAATCCCTCCTCCCCGGTTTGTTTCGAATCTACGTTTAGGGTTCTTTTTTTTTTTTTTTTTCTTCTATGATCCTCTATGCATGTGAGCCGCTGTAACTTGGAATCTTGGATTTGGGAGTTTGTCTCCATTTCTGGCAACGCCACGCCATACCGTGAACTATCTGTGTGGTTCGGTATGGGCAAAGGGTCATTGGTTAGGCTTCCGCTCCAGGCTCCAGCTCCAGACCTCAGGCTTCAAGTGTTGTATTCCAAATCAATGATCTACATCGGAACGTCGAGTTGAAACAACGTTGATCTACGGAATTTTCATTCTAAGTTACACTGCACCAGGAGACTTTGTCTTCTCAACGATGCTCCCGAGTGTATGTATCTTAGTACTTTGTCGAACTATTAGCTTTCCACTCGGATTCCTCTCGGAACACAGACCCGGCGGCACTATTGGTATTTTCTTTTTCTGCTGGCGCCGGTCGAGACCCCATTTGTCATTAACCGCTACGGACCGCAGATGTCGGATGTTCGGTTGGGAATCATCTAGTACCTCATTCTGCATGGAATGATTTGCTAAGTATATCATTCCTGCAAAGGTACCATCTCGTGTCTACGCAATATTTCGCAATACTTCGGTCAAGTCTAGACTGGAAGCCGATGCACTTCCAAGTACACTCTCAACATTCCTGCGATAACAGACCCCGGGGTTGTGTACTGCCGCGTGCTGCGTTGGAATGTCTGTGCGCCTACGGAGGCTTGCCAACGTGTCATTGTCGGTATACTTCATCAGGATCGATTTGAGATTCTCGCGTTATCTCAATTTGGTATTTTTATTTTCTTTTCCTGGAATTTGGCATGAATATATCCCGGAAATTTTGTTGAGCTCGCAGCCACTACATGACGAATCCTCTCGCATTGGCTTTATCTGTGCGTTGGGCAACATGCATTGGAATGTGATATTCAAGTTTTCAGACTAGACGACCATATTCGATTCCCAGGGCATGGTCCATGGTGTATGTACTCTGCATAGAAAGGATTGTTTGGGGAAATGCCATGAGGATGTCGGTCAATGTCTTTTTTCGTTTTTTATTTATTATTAATATTTCTTTTCCTGACGTTGAAGCTTGAATTTCCCCCCTTGGATGCATAATTCGAAGCTTCGCGTGGATGCTGTATGCTACATGTCACCCCTCGCTTAAAGTATAGACTTTGCATTGTATGGAGTACAGTAGCATTGGTCTGCAGCAACCGATAGAATGTCCTGAATCGCAGGATTTGCATGGAAATCCCGTTCACTGAAACGTGTATCTGGGAGTCTCAATTGGGGAAAACTCGAGTCGTATGCAGTCAGTTTAGTCGGTGAGTCCCGATGCCATTCCAGCGGTGAAAAGGCGTAATCATGAGCCCCCACATCTGGCAAAACATTCAACTCATGCAAGTGTCTTAATTGATCCTTCTGCATATCCCAAATCATTGTGGGAAACCCTGGTTTATCTTGGGCAGCCTACCAGTCATAGGATATCGTAGTTGTAGTCCTACGGAAATGGGGTTCCATGGATTCAGATGTCCGCCTCCTCATACCGTTACTCCCGCTCTGTAGTGCGCATCATTGGTAACTAACTCGGCCTCTTTGTGTCCAACTACAGCGTCACCGAAATCTGTCTTGATCTACACGGGTTTCATATCCCCACTTTTGAGATCCTCAATAACATGTCCGCTGGACTCCCCGTTGAGCTCTTATGTATGATACTTGACCATGGACACCAATTTACAGATTCTACAGTATGATCAGCCTTCTCTTTTCTTCAAGGTTCGAATAGTCTTATACCACCTAGAACTTGGTGGCCAGACCAAAGCCGAAAAATCTCTGCAGAACCACTGTCTCGGGACAATGGGATTTGTATTTCAGGGTGCTGTCACCGACCCTTTGCCCTGTTTTATCATGGAAATGTTTTCAGACCCCTATCAATAGAAGACCGACTCCCCATGATCAACTGCCTGCAACAAGAACTACCTTATCACTTTATTTGCTACATTTGCAATCCTTTTTGTAGGTATGATGGCTCAGAAGACTGCCCTCCAGGGCTCTTCGCTGTGTCTCAAAATGGAACGTATATGCCCTTTCAGCATTGATAGTTCGATCTTCAGATGTGCGCCAAAGCATTGCGTACGAATTTTGCTTTTTTTTCGCCTTCAGCTTGCCATGAGGAAGTTATCCTATGGTCTGCAATCTGGCATTAGCACGGAGACCATATCTTTCACTCAGGTTCAACGCTACTCTATACCTGGAAGGACCTCGCTTTTTTCAAATGACGCGCATATCTGTAGAGAGCCCCAAGCTTATGCTTGCGCATACGGGAGCTGATCTATGTCATGGGTCATCAGCCATGTCGAATTGACTCTTTTGCAGGTAGGACTCCATTCACCATATGGTTTCCAATGTGAGCATGTCTCAGCTCGATATTTTGCCTACATGCTCTGTAAGGTTCTGATTGTTCATTTCACAGACAGCAACCTTCTCTTACTCTTCGATGTGACCAGTGCACCACGGACTCCCTCGTAGGAATTTGTGAATACAAGAGCGATCTGTCGCGGGGTGCTAACAGTGGGTTAAGCTAGGTGCTGGCCTAACCCCGATGATCCGCAATGGAAGATCCATACCACAGCAGAATTGCGGCCTCACGTCGGATATGGAGTCGAGGACTTTCCTTCGGACTCAAGATTCTCGTTGCGAGGTGGAAGCAAAACACCCAATAGACACACTAACATGGCAAAGTTGCTCAACCATGGACTTTTACAAGTGCACGTAGATGAACTTAAAGGATAGCGTGATTTTGATCAAATTCCACTATTTCCATTCCCACCCAGAACCCAGCCCCATAGATATAAACTCCTATACAAAATGGTATCGAATCTGGATCGTCCGCTCCCGCCGAAAAATAGATAAATAAATCCGTATCCATAGTACACTGACAAGGCAGAATATGAGAAAACAAAAAAAAAAAAAAAAATAGAAATCGTTGAAGACGAAAAGATCGGTGAGAAGTCCATGGCAGAAATATTGCAAACGCCGACCTCTTGATATCCGCGGTGCCTGGACCTGTACATTCTCCTGAGAAGAAAAGAATAAAAGAAAATGAAAATGAGATCCCGGAAACGCAACGTAATGCAGAAATTGGGGGCATCGAGATTAATGCGCGATAATTTTGAGGGGACAATCTGCCCTAGATTTCATAGATATTTCAACTCGGCCAGGAGAGAACTTGACATTTGCCCTGATCTCAAAATCGGCCGTTGCACTGGGATCAATTGCCCATCCCATTGTGCATCATGTTTTGCTGCTGCATTTGTTGAGCCTGCATAGCCGCAGCCTGCTGTGTGGCGCGTTGCTGCTGAGCAGCTTCACGCTCTCGCCGCATGAGGTCCTGGACCCATGCCTTGGCATTCTTTTCCAACCCAGCACCATACTGCTGCGCGATCTGAGGCGGATACTGCGTCGGAGGTCCGTATTGTTGCATGTATCGCTGGGACATTTCATTGCGCAAGTGAAAAAGCCGCTGCTGACAAAGGCGACTGTATCGTGCCGCCATATTGCTCTGCATGTTTGGCATCTGTCCACCATTGGCTTGGGCGGCAGCTAGCATCAACTGTTGCTGCTGCTGCTGCTGCTGTTGCTGGGATGTCATACCCTGTGCCATTCCTTGTTGTGGGCTGCCATGGCCCTGTTGGCCTTGGGGTATTCCACCCTGCTGCTTGACCATTTGCATTTGCTGGAATTGAGCCCGCATGAGCTGTGCTTGGTACGCTTGGTGATTCTGCTGCGAAATGCCCTGCATGTTCTGATGGTTTTGCTGCTGCTGCTGTTGCTGCTGTTGCTGTTGTTGCTGTTGCTGCTGCTGCTGCTGCTGCTGCTGCTGCTGTTGTTGTTGTTGCTGCTGCTGCTGTTGCTTCTGGGCTTGCAACATTTGCTGCTGCTGTTGGTGCGACTGGATATTCTGCTGTGCATGAGCACTGGCCTGCATTTGAGCAATCTGTTGCGGTGTGAATTGATTTGATCCCATGTGCCCCTGCGCTTGTTGCTGAGCAAGAAGCTGCTGCTGTCGTTGCTGGATCATCATTTGTTGTTGTGGAGTCAGACCTTGAGGATTGAGGCCCATTCCATTCATTTGTGGAGTGCCAGAAATATTCTGGCCCATTATCGGAGTCTGTGCTATTGTTGAGTGGTTTGGACTGCCATGACCCATCCGCTGGGTTGGGGTAACGTTGCGCATGATTGGGGTGGCCTGTGACATCGATGGCGTTCCCTGTGTCATCTGGGGAGTTCCATGTCGACTTTGTCCCTGCTGACTTCTGGATGGCACCATTGGATGGCCCATCATGTTCGGGTGCGTGTGCTGCAGGGAAGACGGGGGCCGCGGTGGACTTCCAGACTGTTGAGATGCACTGATGGTCATCGGAACGGCCTGTGTTGTCATAATGTTACCAACTAATGGTGATGAAGTACTGTGTGGAGTTTGATTGCGTACGACGGGAGAGGACTGCTGCCCTTGAGTGACACCATTGGCCTGGGCCAAGGCATGCCGGTTCTGCTGAGCGGCAATCTGTGCTTGTGCCTGCTGTGCTGCAATTTGCTGTCTGCGTGCTTCATCTTTCGCGTGCTCCTCAGCCTGCCGCTGCTCCATGGCTCGGCGTCGATCCCTCTCCTGCTCTTGCTGTTGCCTCTTGGCTAGATCCGACTTCATCTTCAGCTCATATTCATGCTTGGATTTCTCCTCGAGCTGCATGCGGATGGTCTCCAGAGTCTTGAAGCGAGAGAAGCGGGGTTCAAATGCTGACACGCCAACTGTGTCATCAACCGCCACGGCCTTTGAGCCACCTGCAGCCCCAGATGCTGTGGGCTCGAGGCGCTCGTCCATGATGAGCATGAATCTCTCCTCTTCGGCTGCCAGAGCCTCATCTGCGGCAAGTTCGGCAACGGTCCTCTTGCGACGCTTAGGTGACGGTGGAGGGTCGCTGTGAAGCGGGCTTTCCATAAATTTAAGCAACTTTTGGGCTCCCTCAAAGTTCTTAACTGGCTCCAGATAAAGTGGAGGTGCCAATGCCTTCACAATAAGTGCCTCGCATTCGGGAAGATCTTGGGGCTCAATGAGGGTTTTTTGTCTCTTCGCTGGGTGACCACGATCGGTCTGAGGGCCTGCAGTTGCTGGTGATTGGGGCACGACTGATGAGGACTGAGTACGTGACAATTGGCCAGCATTGGATACTTTCAAAGCCTTGGGATCCGGTGTTGTTACAAGCAGAGTCAATTCCGCCTGCAATGCACGAGCAGTAGGGTGGAGGACGGTAGTGAATACTCGAGGTTTGGATGCAGCTGTCTTGTTTCCTGAGTCGTTTCCCTGTCCTTCGGCGTTGGCATTTTCGCCGCTGAGCTCTTTGTCTGGCTGGCCTTTGTCAGCGACTGGGGTTTCGGTCGTTTTTGAATTTTGCATATCGGTGAGCTGGTTCTGTTTCGGATACGGAACATAAGCCGAGGGTGTGATATGCTCGTTGTAGTTATGTAAGGAGAATGGGGTGTTATTCTCGGTGGTTGTAGTCGTAGAAGTCTTTCTAGTTTGCGCCGACACAGACTTGTGGTCAATCACTCGAACAATGAGGCAACCTAAAGAACATAATCAATAAGGGCTCTTCAAGCCATTTATTAGCGGAGACTTGCCTTCATAGAACCGCACATTGGCACGGAGAAGCTCTTCAATCAAATCGTGTGGGATGGTCCCGGCGCGAATATGCTCAATAATGATCTTCATCTCAGAATTGTAAGGGAAACTTCCATCTTGCTGTTCAAATCGGAAATGTGTAGGGTGGAGATGCACGATAAGGGATGGGGGACATTTGCGGTATTTTTTGAGAATGTACGGCGTTGTTTTCACTGAAGGGCAATCGAGGTGATGGTCAGTATTCATAAACCCTGTAAAGCCATTGGATGATGAAACTTAGGCCGGGCCTTACCATATGGCTCGGGGAACCTTTTAGAAGCCCGGTTCTCATTCACGCTTGCAGCTGTCCTTGTTACCGGCCGACCCATGCGCGACTGTTCCCCAGGTTTTTGCGACGGAAGGGCTCGACCCCGGTTCAGGGGGCCCTTTGAAGAATTTGGCATATTGGCTGGTCTATTGATGAGATTGGGACTTGAGCCCATAGGTGTATTACCGGGAAGGCGTTTGTTGGTGGTGGGTGGAGAAGACGAAGGTGGTTGAGGCTTGACCCCATTAACCCCAGGTTGAGAGAAAGGCGGGGGCGGTCGCTTCATTTTCGGGGTATGGGAGGCTGGTTTGGAGATGGCAGTGGCCATAATGGTGGCTCTATTGAGCGCGACCACAGTGAATGAAGCGGAAAAAGTGAATTATCGGGAAACCCAATCGACGTTGGGGAATGAAGCCGGTGATTGAGAAAGAATGGGATTACCGATGCGCGCGAGACATGTGGGGATCGGTCGGTCGGCTCTGGTTACCAACACGGCGAAGTTGGAATAAGAATATTACCGACAGTCCCTGAGGGCTAGACTTAGAGAGCGGAGGCGGCCATCGAATGATGTCGCTGGGAGGGGAAAGTGTCCGAGGAGGCTCTGAGGGCGGAAGTAGTGCAGAGGAGGTGATGATGCCAAGCCGCGGGCGAGACGTGACGATATCATGTGACGTGCGCTTTAGGACTAGTGCGGCTTTTGTTTTGGCTTAGTAGCACAGGAACTCGGTGCCTTAGACAGCACCATTTGCTGCTACTGACTTGCTTGGATTGAATTCTACATGTCTGTTTCCCCAGTGAGAGCAAAGTAATTGCATTATGATAATGACCAACGTAGTTTATTGACACCGTCTCAGTCGTCCTGATCAGGGCAGATCAATGTTTCTGCCAGTATGAATTATAACAAAGCTCGCAAGGAAGTAAAAAATGGACCAGGGGAATCGAAAGCACAATCATCAGGGGGTAGTGAGTCAAAGCGAATATAGACAAAGGAACGAATATCAACATCAACATCATGGGACGGCGACAGGGCATTAGGCCTCGCTTAGTCCAGGCCACGCACTCGGCGTCGCCAGTCATCACCAACGCGAAGAACATCGACCACGTCAATTCGCTTACCAATGCCAGTGGTGCCTTCTTTTTGCCACCATTTCTCTCCTTTGTCAGCAAGGGCAGACTCGTCATCGCTATCGATTAAACCACCACGGCCGCCCTCGTCACCAACCACAACAATGACTTGTCGGACCCAGCCAGAGATGTGCTGAGCCGCATCGCCCTTCTCTCCGGTCAATGATTCCTGTACATAGACAAGATCTGGGGACAGGTGACGGACGAGATGAACATAGCCAGTAGATGTACTGAAGGGCATGATCATGGTTTCCTTTTCGACGAGTGCCTGGGCCTGAGTGTACAGGGTTCTGAAGAAGGATGTCTGGCCCTCGAGGTCATCCTCCTGGTGAGGATCTACTCGGGCCAAGTCACCACCGACCAGTTCACCAGAGGATGCAGCTTCCTCCGTGGCAATATTAGAGTAAGATGAGGCAATTGATTGTGCTGCGCGTGACGAGTTGCCCTGGCCAATGGCATGCTTCAAGCTCGGGGCATAGATCAGAACAAAGATTCGACAGGTGTCATGGTCCACGTGTTCAGGGAGATGAGACAGAATTGACTGGGTGCGCATGGGTTAGTAAATTAAACATTCGATCATGTCCAGGGTGAGTCTCTTACGGCGTGCTCCGAGGCAAAGTCATCAGAGTCAGAGGGAGTGAGAGAAGATACAACAATCACAACCGTCTTCTTCTTTTTGTCGAATGAATGTTGACCAGGCGCTCTGCCAGGTAGCGCGCCACTCATTGTGGGCACCGAGGTATTTGGGTCGTCTCTCTCTTTAGCTCGGGACTGGGCCTCTTCGGACCATCGCGTGTGGTCTTCAAAGTCACCACGGTTTTCTTCACGTATAGATGTGAGTGCACCGCCAACAAACTGACCTGCGGCAGTTACGCCTGCGACAACTTTGCGACTTGCGCCATCGAAGATCTGCTGGGGGCTGGGAGTTCGGCGCAATGCGCCCTGCATGCGAGCCATCAAGCTGGGGTCGTATTGAGCATCACCAGGTGCGGCATCTGTTCCTATGTCTCTTGCATAGCTTCCTGTGCCGTATGCAGGTGGAGGGAAATCACCCCCAATAGCACCAGGGGGTGGTGGGGCGTGGTGGCCTTCTGCGTCGTCAGGGTGATCATCGTCATCCTCATGTCGTTCACTCCAGACCCAGGCAGCAATGCTCACGGCGGCAACTCCAACAGTCAAAGCCAAGGGAATGTAGTAGCCCAGAGCGGTTCGTCGGCCTGTTGAGCTGAAACCGGCGCCAGCTCCGCCGCGACGGCCTCGGCCATCCTGAGGGAAAGACATTGCGATCGCGGGAGTCGTTGTTTAGAGAAGGCGCATTTAGAGAGACAATCGGTGTCGCGAGGCCCACAATTCACATTTCACTCATGCAGGAGAGATGGGGAGGCTGGTGAAGAAGATAGGAGGAAAAGGAAGAGAGATGGGGGAGGGACCTCGACCCTCGGGGCACGGAAACATGTGGCTGGTGAATCTAGTAACCGCGGTGTTTATGCTCTGTTTGCACTGTTTGACCCGATTAAATCTGGAGGCGGGTCGAGGCTGACTCATCAATTGCTATCGGCACGTGATCATGTTTGATTCGGAAAAAAGCAGTCAAAGCGGGCGAGTCATACAATCGCAACACAGCCCTATAGCTTTGGCAGCACAGTGCATAGACGTGGCCAATCTGAGGAGCTTGGAGCAAAATACACTGACCCTTTCTTGAGCTGGCTCATCCTTGTTGAGCAACTTTCCTCCTCATCAGCTCAACAACCCCTCCGACTTCATTTGCCTGCCCCGCGGGGGTTATATGGACTTACTTAAGATGCCACACTCTATCCCTGTGCCCCCAAGTGGGTTTCAGGCTCTCATTTTATGTGGCCCTGGTGCTTCGCTGAACACATTTACTACCAATCCTGAGGAGTATCCAAAATGTCTTATCCCGGTAGGGAACAGAGTTATGCTCTACTTCCCCATGACCTACGCGCTGCGGGCAGGAATCACAGGTATGTCATGATACTTAGATTATCTTTTTACAATGTTTTTGGAGCTCTGTTTTAATTGGCTCTAGATATCACATTGATCACACCTCCCTCCTCTCTCGCTCCAATCCAAGCCGCTTTGCAACAAAACCCGCACCTCACAGCCCTCCCGTCTCCCCGCGTGATCGCCCCAAAAGGGCTTGATATGACAATGGGCACAGCTGAGCTTCTCCGCCTACCCGAAGTCCAGGCCTGTATCAAAACTGATTTTGTTCTTCTGCCCTGCGATCTGGTTTGCGACATCCCTGGTGAATCGCTGATTGAGGCATGGATGGTGTCTCAGGGTGCTCTCGGTGGCAGCACATTGACAGAGGGTAAGAACGCCCACGGCCCAGTCTCATCTGGTCCGGGTGGAGAGAGGGGAGGCCGACGAGGTGGTCTCAGTGTTTTCTATCAGACACAGGGCCGAGAGGAGAGTGTCAAGGGTGAATCTACAGATTTTGTGGCCGTTGCCCCTTTGGATCAGGATAAAAATGAACGACCCGCTCTATCGCACTTGGTGGATGGGCCGGAAGCTGTGCGGTCTAATTTGTCAAAATTAGTGCTCGCGATGCCGATGGACACCCTCAAGGAGAAAATGGAGCAGGACAAAGGCTTCCTCATTCGCCATTCCCTTGTTGAGCAGCATCCGCAGGTGAAGATGCTCACCACCTACCGTGATGCTCATCTCTACATTTTTCCGTACTGGGTGAAGGATTTCGCTCGCCAAGAAAAGCTGGAATCAATCAGCGAGGATCTCTTGGGTTATTGGGCTAAGGCTGGGTGGCAGAAAGGACTTGCGGATAAGCTTGGAATGAAGGAGATCTTCCAGCAAGAGACCCATACCGAGGATGAAAGTGGAAGCCAAGATGGCGAATCTTTGGAGGACGAAATTGATCTTCAAAGCATGAGTACCACCAAGATCGGCTCAAACTTCGATGACTCCCAAGCTCCTATGTTTGCATCCCGTGTTAAGGTCTCCCCTGAGTCTTCAAAGCCCACTGAAGTGCCGCCCATCCTTGCTTATGTGCAACGAGGATCAGCTCCCTTTGTCCGTCGGGTTGACAGCACTTCTATCCTCTTGTCTACATCCCTTCGTCTAGCTAAGCTGGAATCCATCGAGGAGGCCGGTCGTCAGGCATCGCATTTTGCCCACAACCAGAAGATTGCGCACCCGGACGGTGTGGCTCAACGATCTACTGTTACGAAGAGCGACTGTCTACTTGCAGAAAATGTCACAGTGGAGGAGAAGTGTGTCATCAAGGAGTCAGTGATTGGAGCCAATTGTCACATCTCGACAGGTGCCCGATTGACCCGCTGTCTTCTCATGGATGGCGCGGTGGTTGGCCCTCGTGCTGTTCTCACCGGCTGTGTAATTGGAAAGCGAGCGAAGATTGGCCGCGAAGCGCAACTCAAGGATTGTGAGGTCCAGGATGGCAATGTTGTTGAGGACGAGGCCGATGCGAAGAACGAGAAGTTCATGGTATTCGAAGGTATAGATGAGGACGGGGATATGGAGGACTTCGACGACGGAGATGAGTTCTGATATTCTGCATAATCTGACCAACGCCATTCTGTTCCTTATACCGCCATGTCTTGACGAGATAGAAATTATGTCCCTAAAAGTACCAATGACCAAACGAAGTACCTAGCATCAAGTTGAGGCCAATCCCCCGTACCGCTCTGGAGGCAACTACGGAGAACGCGGTAATCCGTCAAGCATCAAAAAATGACCTCAGCCCTGCAGCCCCATAGTCACAATTGAAATTCCCTCCTAAGCAGGATGCAGCCGATGAGCGCACAAATCACCCCCAGATCCTGCAGTCTACAAGATTCCCAACTAGCCCAGATTCAGTCCTCGTCGAACGTGCGCGTGTTGTGTACGTAGAAGCGTATCTAGTGTTACCTGTCTGCAATGTAATCGAGCTGTCGTGAGACTTGACATTCGATGTACCATGTGACTGCCGGATTTGGGGGAAGTACGGATCTTTATCGAGGGACTTGAAACTGTGATTGGGCTAGGTACGTGCTGGTTTCCGGTAGCTCGGATCAAATTCTTGTATGGGGAGGTTAAACAAGTGAATCAGACTCTCGTAGTACGTAGTTCTGCTTTTCTGGTTATTGCTTGGGTGTGTTCCGGTGACTGATCTAGATTGATGGCTAACCCTGGTCGGGGAGGTTGAAATGTATTTTGTCAGCTGATTTCACTGGACACGTCGAGTTTTGACCTGAGGATTTTGGCTATCTGGTTCCTGTTGTGCCACTTGTGTTGGCATCATACATTTTGTTCCAAGGTTGCGATGTCCATGTTCCTAGTCTGATCCAAGTCAATGATGTATCGTGCGTCTTTGTTTCATATTTGCCGGATCCTGAAGATCTATACATTCAAGCCGCAGAACTCTTGTCTATTTGACAAGGTGGGACAGGAGTGGGAATTCCTTCGGATCAACTCGAGACTGGTATGTAGCTCACTCTACCTACACGGAGGACACGGAAAGAACCACATGGGTACTTATTGGTGTCATACTGTGTGCCATCTTTAGTTCACGGAGGAATTGCTGCCTGTCTTTACGGTACCTCAAGGTGGAGTACGTCGCGTGTGAGGGCTGAATAGGTGGGTCAAAGAATATCGGTCGTATGATATCAAACTTGTAGCCGGCCGAATGAGCCTGAGTTGAAATGAGCTGGTTATCGATTTACGAGAAATCAAGGAATTGAAAAAGGCAAAGGAAATTTAGAATGGACAATGGCTTTTTGCTGATCTAGTTTCCCCTTTGTAGGAGATCTATGCAATGAAACACGCTGTAGATCAGGGGCATCCTTTCCAGGGGTATGTTTTCTCTTGTGAAGGCTCCCATTGGACCAAGCGGAGATCAACAAGGATCCGAACATCCTTCATCAAGAGCTTCAAACCGTTCATGTGCCGGGATATCCACAGTGAAAATTTGAGGATTCAGATTCAAGATGTTGGAAACAAATGGCCCTTGCCGATCAAATCAGAGGGTTCGATGGAAATTAATCAGGGTGGAGTTGCGACACGGACATAGTGCAAGGTCCTAGGTCCCGCGACCGGAGCTTGAGGCGCACAACGGCGCCATGATCATCCTTGACCTCCACATTTGTGCTCCCCCGGATGTAAGTCGGCTAGGCTCACGTTCTGTCAAGAAATTTGGAGGTACTTTTGTTTCATTGATAAACTAGGAAATGAGGATCTTTTGAACGTTATCAATTCCGCGGTTGCGACGGAGGTTAAACAAAGCGATCGTGAGAGCCATTTGCCTTGCAATTCTTGCTAGCCACAAGAGGACGGAGGCAATGACATTAGTTCGTTATGGCTGGCTGGATAATGCTAGGTCACTTACGGAGCGGAAAGCTGATTCAACCCAGCTGACAGGCTGAATCAATTGGAACGCCATCGCCTTCACTTACCTCATTGGAAGACCAATCATTGGTCGGGTTGGCGTGCAAGACGTGAGCCACTAGCTGCAGGACCACCGTAGCTCGTTCTCGCGAAGGCGCCATTGATTTCATGATTCACGCAGTAGGCGCCCCCTCTCGAATTCCCCTGGACAGATACTGAAGTACACGGTCCCGGGCTATTAGAGCGGTGCCAGTTCAGATGGAGTAGGAGCTAATGCAGCTAAATTAGAGCAGCGGAGGGGGAATGTTTAAGGATGAGCCAGTCAGGATGAAGGATTGATGAGCCCCGTGGGCCTGCGTTCTTTTGCGCGGCAGGGAAGCCGGATTTCCTGTGCGGTTCAGGGTTGGTGCATGGGATTTTGGGGCAATGTCGATCACGCGGGAAGAAAAGTGCTTTGGAATGCGGATCAACGTGGTTTGTGTGTGGAGACGACAAAATACAAAGAGGGGGTGATTGAGATAAGGATAGCAAGTTCCAAGGTTTGGGTACATCCGTGATCTCGCTTCGAAGCTTCCTGAGATAAGGGTTACATTGATGCCCCCTGTATGTGATCCTTAATTCGGTATCTTCTACTATATCTATATGAGTCTTGCATGAGACCTGCATCCGAACGCCCTACTTGAGACAACGTCATGGTGCGCTAGTTCTCTCACGCGTATAGATAACAGCTACAGTAGAAAACAAACACGTCCCCAAGTTCCTACGAACCGCCACGTTATGACCCCCTCGCACAATGGACAAGTGACTTCAGCCTCATCCGCAATGCATTGTCACCAGATCGAAGAGAGATGATCAGTCCTGAAACTGCTTTCCTCCCGTCCTATTTCTCATTCCCAGTTTTACCGGGTGCGTGGGGGAAAGTTGCAGGCTGTGACAACCCACCGGGAGGATCCATGGAACCAGCTCGCAGGAAAACCCCCGAGTTTGCGGGTATCCACTGAGCTGTCTGAGGGAAGCATTCCCAGAGAGAGGGAGTGTACTCAAGTTTTGTTTTGTTGATTTTCTTTTTGGTGAGATTTCGACGATAACGACGATTCGGTTAATCAGATTATATGGAATCTCCCGCACGTGCGGTGGTACACGGAACGCAATGTCTCGCCGAGCGCGTGTGGATTCGCTGGGGAACCAACCCCCCCGTTCGAGGGATAGCGTTGCACTTAGAGCACAAGCGACACTTGGACCTTTTTTGGGATTTTTATTCTCGAGAGATTAGGGAATTTGTAAATAAACATCCAGTGTAGCCCTGGACGTATAGATCTCAGGCACAAATCGTCGGATTTCTATCCGCAAGGTACCATGTCGCATTATCTCATGTTCTCTGACATGCAAAGCTAAAATGCTCTATGGAGTTAGGGGGCCAATGCTCAAGCCCATTGGTTCCGGATCCCTCCTCCCCCTTAAAAAGGAGATAGAACCATCTTGACATGATTATGTCGGGATTAATTATTCATAATTATGATCAGATTCGAATTGTTCGTATATTATCCTTTCCACCTTTTTAAGTTGATTTGTAAAACAGAAAATAAAAAAAGGAAAAAGGAACGAGAAAAGGTAGATTGTTCCATAGTGAAAAAAAAGCCCCTCCTATTTTCCTCTCTCCCTAATCTTTCTCCGCTCTCAACTCCCCCCCTTCCCCTTCATCCTCCCCTTCAACTTTCTCAACCTTCATCCTCCAGGCGAACGGCACATTCTTTGTCCTCTTGACAAGGTGCCATTCTAGCAGGTCCTGGTGTTTCTTTTCTTTTTCTTTTGGGGTTTCGTTTTCTTTTCATCTCCTTTCCCTTCTTGTACATGTCCTAGAATCCCCAACTCCGGGAGCCTTCAGACTACCTTTCGTTTTTCTTTAAACTCGCCTGGTTTCGAGTTGCTGCATTCTGTTGGCATTCAGCGTCTTTCCTTTTGCTGCACTTCCCTCTCTTAATCGTTGTACAACTATAGTTTATGTCCACGTTACTTAGAACAGGTATGGTCCCCCCTGGCTGACGCGTTGCTCATCGATCCACCCCCAACACCCATTGAAAAAAAACCGCCAAAACAACGATTTTCCCTTCTATCCCCCTTTCCAATTCTCCTCGATTTTTTATTCAATACCATCGTGCGGAAGCCTTTTCATGGGAACAGGGGGCAAATATACCAAAAATACACAACATGCTCCTGAATGGGCCCAGACTGACATCCCCCGGGTAGCACTCCGTTTTGTTCATCTTCCGTCCTGACACGAAGTCCATCTCACCATTTCCCTTTGGATCAATCCGATCCACGAGTTGCCTTGTCGAGATCCCGATCGACCCGGACACTCGTGTTTGCAACATTTCAACGCCCTGGCCGAGAGAAACAACATGGCTGCGTTGGTTCAAACTATCCCGCAACAGACTGGCACGGCTCCTGTGCTTCAGACGCGTCCTTCCTCATCCTCGGGCACCTTTGGTTCGTCCTCCAACCAGCATCCTGCCCGGTTTCAGAACATGTCGTGGAGTGGTTTCAATGCCGGCAATTCGGGCAGCTATCGAGCAGGTCACCCGGTTGTGGCTCCCTACGCTTTTCCTCCAAACCCGACTCATGCCCCCAATGCTCAACAACACCGCCAGTCTTGGTCCCCTCATCTCCGCCCTGAGCACCGCACCTTCTCTGCCCCTACCATTCACGGGCCATCCCATATGGCTCAGCCCGGGGCCACCTCCCGAGTCGCCAATCCTGCAGCTGGTTCTGTATCGACTTCTTCCAACTCTTCATTCAACTCCTATGTCTCCAAGGACGACAGTGTCATCCCCTCGCGCCAACCGAGAGCGGACCAGCCTCTTCGTCCTTTATCCACCGCCAACCTCCCCCCTCCCTCTGTCATGACCATCTCCTCTCCCAGCGGCTCCGTCAAGCCCTCTCCAAATCGTTACCGTCGTTCGAATCAACGCTCTCAATCTCCAGCGCCCGCGCCCACACCGGTATCTACGTCAGCTTCGGCATCTGATGACCAGGTAAACACAGCCTCTGCCCCCAGACCGGTCCTACGATCCAACGGGCATAACCGCTACTCAAGTGTGGATGATTCGTCCCATGCGGAACGTCCACAGCTAGAACCTGCAAAGCGATACCGCCGGAGAAGTATGGGAACTATGGATCCAGGCTCGTACCCGAACCTCCAACTACAACTACCGATACCATCCTCGCCACAGACAGGTCCTTATGACTTTATCGCTTTTGATACGAACCAACCACGACCACAGTCGGCCCATTCACAGAAAGGCAGCTCGCACTCGGCGCAGTCTTCTGTTTCATCGGTAGGTCCCCAACTACCGCTCCTG
Organism: Penicillium longicatenatum; assembly: GCF_028827895.1. NCBI lineage: Eukaryota > Fungi > Ascomycota > Eurotiomycetes > Eurotiales > Aspergillaceae > Penicillium > Penicillium longicatenatum. Next base: position 206,624 of record NW_026643120.1, on the reverse strand, counting down.
AAACCACCTTGAGCAATTAACTAACATGTTGAACTAGACACGAGAGGGGGCTGCGGCGGATTCCAGCTCCACTGCTAAGCCGGAAGAGAAGCGAGTGAGCAAGCCCTCCCCGCTATCCCAACCAGCTTCGACATCGGCCAAATCTCCACCGACCGAGTCCAGTTCCAAAGCTCCACCTGCCGCTTCGTCTCCACCAACGGACTCCCCGGCGGCAAAGCGCCTGGCAGAGATTAAGAATGACCCCAAGCGTCCTGGCAAGTCTCGCCTGAGACGTGCTTTCTCTTTCGGTAGTGCATCCGAGCTTCTCAAGGCATCTTCACAGACTAAGCGTGAAGCAATCGCTGCGGAGAAGGCGCGCCGAGAGGCCCTGCGAGAGGAATTGGGTGACGAACAAGCTGCAATTGCCGAGCAGCAAGAAGCTATGGGACTGGGTGAAAGCATCTATACCCATCAAGGAGGTTTCTTTTCTGGGTCAACAGATGCGCTTTCAATTTCCTCGACCGCTTCATCAGCCTCCATGATGCTCCGCAAAATGGGCAAAGGTATGAAGAAGTCCACTCGATCTTTAGTGGGTCTCTTCCGACCAAAGTCCGTCGCCAGTATCAACTCGGTCGAAGGGGCTGCCGAGCCGATGTCCCTACCCCAGATCTCCGTCGTGAATGTGGAGGCGGAGCGTGAGATTGTAGTCAACCCCGACCCGATGGAAATGCCCAAGGGCGGCACCGTCTTCCCCAAGGTGGAGCCTGCTGGTTCCGAAGTTCGCAGGTCCGCTTCTATTCGCGAAAGGGAAAGAGTCGTCTCCGATTCCTCTCAGTCTCGAAAGAGCATCGTCGGGGGCGACCGAGAGCGGGCAGAAGTTTTGGCGGCGGTTCGAAAGGGTATTCTAAAGAAAACCCATTCCGACTATGGTGTCTCCTCGCCCGCCAATGCATTGAACAGCAGTGACTCGCCCCATTCCAGTGCCCCGCCTACGCCAGACGAGTCATCTCGACCAAGCCCCCGCCCGACGGAGCAGGTAACAATTGCCGGTGAGGACTATTTCCTTTCTGGTGGGGGTCGGTACACAAGTAGCGACACCAAAAGCGCTCCCATGACTCCTCAGTCGGTTAGCGGTCGGAATATCGTGTTCAGCCCTCGCATTCAGTTTCACGAGACCTGGCCAAGTGGCGAGTACGATCGTCGCGGAGAAATCGCGACTTGTAATCGCCTGACTCCTCTCCTAGCTCAGCAAATTCGGGAGGAGATCAATAACTTCAAAATGGTAGGTCGATGTTCCTTTGCTACTTATATTCACATGCTAATGATCACACAGGAGATGGAGGTTCACGAAAACTCCAAGATCTACACACACTTTATCTGAAAGTGGCCAGGAATTCATTGTGTAGCCTACCCCTTGGCTAGGTCTGCGTCCTTGTCCATAGATATGCATAAACTTCGGCGACTGGGGGTTGTTTCTTTGTTTTTTTTTGTTTTTTTTTTCATTTCGTTTAATTTCCTTCCGTGATACGGCGAAGCTCGACAGAGTCAAGATTCCTCTGGTCTTATGATACCTCGGGTCCTCGTCTCCTACGCCGCGGCCATTAATGCCGACTCTCGTTCCGGTCTCTTTTCTTTCTTGCTGCTCTCGGCTTTAGAGGGCACATGTTCATCAAAACGGTGCGGTTCGTTTCGAATCTTGGTGATTTTCCTCGTGCCAATGCTTGGGCTGTTTTTTCCTGCGAGTCCTGCCTGGGGCGTTGATCTAATGAGTGTTGCCCTTTGCCTGCATCGGGCGCGGCGGTCCCCGTTACTGGTCGATTTCTTTCCCATCTTCTGTCATTTCCGCATGCATTCGAATCATTGTCATTGAGTATTGGGAGCGTGGGCACTGGGCTGTTCTTTCATTTTGTTTTCTAGCACATCATTTTTCCACGGTCATCTCCGGACCCATATTTCTCATTATCATCCAGCTCGTCAAAATATCAATCGAGCTCCTGCATTTTTCGCCCATTTGGCATCTCAATTCGTCTCGGTTTCTTACGATGTGTTTCTCAGTAGTGAGTGGATGCTATGCATTCGCACAAAATATGTATTTGTTTTATATGGAGTTAAGCCTGTTGAATGGTTAGTCAGTTAACCCAATTGATTCCTGGCTTTCAGCTCTTCATTTTGCTCTACCTACCCTGGGTCCCTAGATGGAACTTTGGAGGAGTCTAGACGTTCACGGTTAATACTACTCTTGGCTGAAATCTTGGAAGATATTTCAGTCCTATTGGCCAAGCTATACAGCAAACCTCGGCAAAAGCCAACGACCCGTCGTGACTTACAGCTACAATAGTACCTGCTCCCAATCATCACCCATGGGTTCCGGGCTGCATGGCCTAACTGTTCTAGCCATGTAATGTCAACCTTATCCGTCATAGTATTTTCCACAGCATGCCTATATTGAACAATACTATTTCCAGGTGATTGTTATGGATTTTGGTTGCCGCAGTCTCAATGTTTCTGCACATTTAGATTACATGAAATGCTTGAACATCACTAGCCTAACCTAATCCAATGCACGAATCTTGGAATCCGTATCCTAAACCCTCATCTGACCAACTATAGCTCCCTTCTCAAGCAAAATATCCATGATACTCCTAAAGCCCTTCTCTGCGGCCCACGAGAAAGGCGTCCGTCCCTGATTATCTGGTAGATTGATATCCGCACCATTCTCAAGTAACATGTTGACAACCTTCCTATTCCCCTGACTCGCAGCCCACGCAAGAGCCGTTTTCCCCGCAGCTCCCCGCAAGTCAACCTGTAGCCCCTTCTGCCTCAGCAGAATCTGCACAATAGTATCGTTCCCATGTTGCGCAGCCCAAGACAACGCATGCCGGCTACTCTTATCCACATAATTGGGATTCGCCCCATGCTCAAGAAGCAACACAACCACAAAGGTATGGCCCTCCATAGCCGCCCACGAGAGAGGCGTCTGTCCCCGGAACCTATCCGCTACATCAACCGGCACGCCTCGTTCAAGGAAGAGCTTCACCACATCTCCACGTCCGTGCTCGGCAGCCCATGACAATGCGTTTCGTCCGTCTTTCTCTGCAATCATGGGATCGGCACCTGCATCTAGTAGGATCCGACATATCTCTTTTCGTCCGCGAATAGCTCCCCACGTCAGGGGTGTACGGCCAGTATTATCCTGATTTGGCTCTGTACCTGCAATATCTAGAGAGTTTGGGCTCACGCCGTGCTGTAGGAGGAGCTGCAGGACTTGGGGACGGCCGTATTCCGCTGCTTGGGATATGGGCGAGCGGCCCCAAGAGTGGTCGCGGTAATTTGGGTCTGCGCCTTCATTAATGAGGCGGATTGCTTCCTCTTTTTTGCCATTTCGGACGGCTGAGAGGAGAAGTGCACTTTGGCGGAGGCTGTTATAGCTGTAGGGGTTTGACTGAGGTGTGTAGGAAGGTTGGGGTGTTTCCTGTGGTCGTGGGGGCCATTGTGGTTGCCCAGGCATGTACTGAGGGGCCGGTTGGGGCGAGTATGTTGTCTGAGGTGTATACAGAGGGGCAACTGGAGGGGGAGCTGGAGGAGTGTAGGGTGGCTTGGTATCCATGGGAATATGCATTGTGTTGAGCTTTCCCTAGTTTGATTGATGTGTGGTATCTTAGCGAGGCTGAGATTCCCTCGAGTGTAGGTCAACCTCGGGAGGAGAGAACATATTTATAGGTTTTAACCCTTGTAGATTACTGAACAAGGCTGAGGGACGTGCTGTACAGACTGCTGGATTGATTGGTAAATGATAATCTCCACAGCGGGTGAATAGGAGGGGATTGGGGCCAAAACCTTGGAAGGAGGGCGATCATGGGGCGATGAGCCACGTCGTAGAAAACATTCCTGAATTCTATAAATATACTGAGGATTCAATGACTCTCAAGTAGCTTTCAACCAGTGCTGAGATCGAGAATAATCGACATTGGGCAGGTCTGGATGGATTTGCACCAGTCCCATGGATCAGGCATATACACCGAGCCCCACATAAACAAAAGAGCCGCAGAAGCGGAGTAGAAAAAGTTAAAGTGAGAATTATATGGAATTGAGTTATCTTGATTCGAATATTGCGCATACAGCTTGATGGACAAGAACGCCCTTGCAGTGTTAGCCTCGTACAAGTCTGACTTTTCGAGCCTGAATATACGTATTATGAATCCATCTTTGTGCCTTGGATTCATTCACAATGATGAATGTTCAAACTCTTATCACTTGAAATTTAACTGATTACCAAGAATCAAGACGATCCAAGTCATCCAGTCAATACAACGCATAGTGGGTATTTGATATAAAAATACTGTAGATGAATAGTGAGCAAAGGACCTGGCTGGATAGGATCATATGTATTAGTTGCGTAAAATTCATCACAGGCCACGACCCATGTTTATACCCCCAACGACCTCGCTACGCCTACTGCGCCTGCGCAGTTGTCGACACCGAAATGCTCCCCTAAGCCAGACTCGGTGTGTATGTTCATGTCCTTCAAAACTTCTTCGACCATGCCAATTGCGTAACACCATAAATGAATGAAATTGTGAGGGTTTCCAAGTTGGTTCCCTATGCGGTGACACCGGGGAAGCAGTCAGCTAGACCCTTACTGTGCTTGTTGGCGGCATGCTCGAGGAGACTATCCAGGTGATCGGGTTAGTATCGGACCCCAACACGAAGCAAAAGGGGATCGGGATCACGCACGCAGGCGCCTTGGTGGTCTGAAGGAAGGTCTGCTTGCAGGTCTGGCATTGAATGCTCATGGCTTTCTCGTTCTGGAGTCATCGAAGGTTAGTGAGATGTAGAACGTAGAGGATATAACCCAGCCTGGTAGTGGTGCCAACGTACAGTCTTGTTTTGAGACTTGGGAGCAGCCTTTCCCGCTTTCGCGTTGCGCTCGCGCTTCATGTTGGCCTTGGCACCCTGGAAGTAGATCATCAGTATCCGGCATCTGACAGGTGGAGCGTATGAGGGGCTTGCGGTATCCGCTCAGGCGGGGTGGGAGTTGTCTTACGTTACCCATGTTGACAGATTTGGAAATTAACGAGGGAAAAGACAGATCGTTAGCGACAAAGGAACGTAGTATAATGGAGGGAAACTGGGGGAGGAAAGAGGGTCAACGGGAGAAAAAGCGAAGAAAAACGCTAGAAAAATGTGTTATCGTGGCGGAACCACTTATCGAGCCTATTGATCGCTCCACCAATCAAGGTCCCGTGGCTCGAATTTCCCCAAATCGGGAATGCTCCGCTCCACCTTTGGGCTTCTTGATCACCCCCCCCCCCCCCCCCCGATCGTTCCATTTTTTGATTCATAATTCTGAAGTGGCCCTGGGTCGATACACGCCTACCAGATGTCATTTACAGTCCTAGCCCATTCGTGGGATTTAGGACTTTGCAAAAATGGCGCATCCGAGAGCTCGCGCACGTCAGCAACCAAGTAGCTATGGGACGTTCAGGGAACGAGAGCTTTTTAGGTCAATACCTCCAGGGTTCTGATATGGTCGTCGCTGACCCGACTGGTGTATAGATACATCCCTCCTCATCATCTACAAGCCCACCCTCTACCTCACATCGATCGAGACATCCGATCCACCTCCTTTGCCGCTCGATCTTCATGGGACCCCGCTCTGACCTCCTTCGCTCAGCTGGGTACGCTACGCCTGAATGCTAAACGAACGTTGATTTCATTATTCGGTCGGAATGAACAGGTCGTGCTCGCCGAGGCTACCCAGACTTTGAATCTTCAGGATGATGGCAGCCATAATGCCCGTCAGGGATTGTGGGTCGGATGCTGTACAATGTCTTACGAGCGTAGTCTCTGCAAGTCCTTGTTGAATCACTCGCAAGTCATCGAAAATAAACCTCAACCGCTCGTTGTGCTCGACATGACCCAACACGAAGAGTTCAAGGACCATTTGGATGTGAAGAATAACCCTCATATACGATTCATGGCCTGTAGCCCGATTATTAGCCCCAAAGGAATCGTGATTGGTGCTTATACAGTTTTGGATGACAAACCACATGACCCATTGGATGCCAACACGTCGAAGTTCCTGGTCGATATTGCCCACACGGTGATGGATCACTTGGACGCCACTCGATCTCGACATGAACATCGCCGAGGCGAGCGCATGATAGTCGGGTTGGGGAGTTTCCTGGAGGGCAAAGGCTCTTTGCGCAATTCCTGGATCAATGCGAACGAGACCTTTCTGACTCCTTCTCCAGGCGAGGATAACGAATTGGAGGGCCATGTCAATCAAGAGCAACAACAGAAGCAGATTTCCGAGTATGCAGCCCCGAACGCCAAGTATCACGATGGTCAAGCCTTTGGAGAGTTCCGCCCACAGAACTTCAACACCAACCAGACCGGGAAAGCCCCAACACAAGCACATCAGGAGCGGCCATTGGCCGGTTTAGATACAGGTACAAGAGACTATTTCCACGCTCGGCCCCGGAATAGACGTGCATCTCATAGGACCACGGCACCGAACCACAGAGATACTCTCAAGAAACCCCCGAGGGACAGCTATTCCTCCAAGGTGAAAGAAACATTTTCCCGTGCAGCCAACATTGTTCGTGAAAGTATTGAGGTCGAGGCTGTTGTTTTCTTCGACGCCAATTTTGGCTCTCCGGACGCTTTGGTAAATGCTTCCAATTTCGACTCCGAGAGTGGCGCAAGCTGTATGGAAAGTAACTCTTCAAGCGAGGAGGAAGCCAAACGCTGTGGGTTTCCCCCCGAGCGGGATATATCCAGCGACCCGCAACCTAATCATTGCGGAATGTCCACGGTAAATCCATGCAAGATGCTCGGATTCGCCACCTCGGATGTTTCTAGCGTCAGCAAGGAGTATATGTTTGATAAAAAAGTCGCCATATCCGAGAACTTCCTTGGGCAGCTTTCCCGTCGATACCCTCGGGGTAAAATCTTTAATTTTAGCGAAGATGGAACCCTTTCATCCGATGATACCAGTGAAGGTGGCTCCTCGTACAGTGGTGGCAAAAAGTTCAAGAAAACTCGGAGAGCCTACCTACGTCAGGATGCTGTGACGCTTTTGCAGCTTGCTCCTCGTGCCCGAAGTATTGCTTTCTCGCCGCTGTGGGATTCACATAAAGGGCGGTGGTACTCAGGCTGTCTGACATGGACGAGAGCCCCTCATCGTGTTCTAACCTCCCAAGATGAGCTAGCCTTCTTATTTGCGATTGGGCATAGTGTCATGGCCGAAGTTCATCGACTCGGTGCTTTGTTGACAGAGCGGGCGAAGTCAGATTTGCTGGCCGGAATCAGCCATGAACTTCGATCGCCTCTTCATGGTATTTTTGGCACGGTGGATATTTTGAACGATACCGTCATTGATGTTCTACAACGTGGGTTGGTGCATACAATCTCATCCTGTGCCTATACACTACTTGGCTCCATAGACCAACTTCTCGAGTATGCCAGCATCAACGACGTTCGTCCAAGGCCTTCCAAATTTGAAGTTCAAGATGCCTCCAACGTTGGTGCTACGCAACCTTCACAGATCGGAAAGGTTGATAAGGATTCTGTCGTTCAGCTGGATGCTGCTGTGGAGGATGCAATCGAAACGGTCTTTGCAGGGTATTCATTTTTCAAGACTCCAACTACCCCGCTCTGGACGGCCCATGCCTCGAATCCTTTCGACTTCAAGGGAGGAGTTAAAGTCATCCTTGATATTGAATGTGCTCAAAACCTCAAGTTTGCAACCCGCCCTGGGGCATGGCATGTAATTTTGACAAATTTCTTCGGTAATGCCTTGAAGTTCACCGACGAGGGCTTCATTTATGTTTCTCTGAAGGCCATTCCAGTGAAATTCAACGCAATCGGCCAACCTACGCAGTCAAAGGTCACCCTCTGTATCAAGGACACTGGATGCGGTATGAAAGAAGAATTCTTGCGAAACGAGTTATTTACTGCCTTTTCCAAAGAAGACAAACTATCGCCTGGCAATGGTCTGGGAATCAACATTGTGAATCGGATCGTATCATCGCTTGGCGGTGAAATTGAAATTAGCTCCCAGAAAGGCGTCGGGACAGAGGTTGTAACAACAGTCATCCTTGATCATATTCTTGAGCGAATTTCCCTCGGCAGCCTACATGATGCCTCACTCCCTTGGTCCACAAGGAGTCTCGTGAAGCAGAAAACCATGGGTATCTTGCTTCACACGTCTTCCGATGGGGATGCGGCCTTGCTATCATCCATACACAAGCTGTGCCAAGACTGGTTCCAAATGAGAGTTGAGTTAATTGAACCATCGAAAATGCAACTCAGCCATTGTGACTTTTACGTTTCCCTTCATCAGTCTTCGACAACAGGAATACACGAGAGCATGCTTATGCGCCCTCGCTCGACTAAACGATTGCCCCCGCCTGTCATCATCATATGCTTATCTCCAAGGATTGCGCATACCTTGGCATCCCAGGATCAAAGGGAACCAGGCGTCTTTGAGTTTATCAGCCAGCCATGTGGACCGTACAAATTGGCAAAAACATTGGAAAGTTGTCTTCAGCGCCAGCAGCTACGTCGAGACTCATTAGCCGCAAAACGACGAGGATCAACAGCTCCAAAGCCCGAAGAGCTTGAAAGCCAATCGAATGGGCAATCGCAGAGAGATTCGATTCCGATACTCAGCGCGGGTCCTGTTCGACCACCGGGGCCACTGCAGATGCCCACAGAGTCGCCTACTGAACCTATTGTGACACCGGCTTTGTCTGTCCCTGCGGGTCTAGATTTGGACATTCAACCGGAAGATTACATGGCCGTCCACTCACAAGTCATTTCTCCGAGGACTATTCTTCTCGCGGATGATAACGAGATCAATCTCAAAATCCTGGTAGCATTCATGAAGAAGCTGGGATACAGTTATGCCATCGCACACAATGGGCAAGAAGCCCTCGACATCTTCAAGCAAAATGCACAAAACATCGAAATCATTCTCATGGGTGAGTTTCAACAATTTCAAATCTTTTGACGGTGGTCTAACTTGCTGCAGATATTTCAATGCCCATCATGGATGGCATTGAATCGACCCGACGCATCCGCGAGTTCGAAAAAACACTGGAGAACAAGAGACGCACCCTGATCCTTGCGTTGACTGGTGTCGCCCAAGCTGAAACGGAACGCGATGCCATCGGGTCGGGTATGGATGCATTCCTAACCAAGCCTGCACGATTGAATGGGTTACGGCCAATTATTAAGGAGAGATTGCCTCAGACTTGATTTTTACAGCACGCGAATCTTGAAAATTAGCGATTGGATAAGAAGTAAATATCCCTTATATGAATGATTTCCATTTTGTATTTGTTAGATCGCATGTGTCACTAACGTTGGGGTTTCATTTCTATACACGTAAAATGAAAATGAAAAGAAAGAAAACAAAAGAAAAGAAAACCATCTGGAAACTGATTTCAACGTGTTCATGTTTGCTGAAGAAATCAACAATCACACGGTCTAGGATTCAGTTATGATTCCCCATTACAAACCGAGCACTTGGTCCCCACGTCGGTTTCCCATGTAGCTGACAATCCCAGCAAATGAAACCAAGCACCAAACCATACGCCCATTTCTATGTCGAATTATAGATGGACTCAAATTTTTCATCTCTTGGACTCTTCCAAACCGACCAGAGTATCTGCTTTGCTGATTATTGATCCCTCATAACATTTTGGCTGTGCCTCGGCCTTCGAAAGTCGACGTGCACGGTGCTTCCGGATTTGACGATTCAAATACCTCCACGCGTCTGCCATAATTTGAAGATCAGTGCGGGGGAGAGGAGCCGAGGACGGTCGTTGAAGGGACATCAAAGCCGCCATTTTTGGATTGTTGGGTTTGTTTTGGTGGTGAATTTGGGCAGACTTTGACCTTGGAGTAATCGAATTCGAGATGAACGTCTTAAGGCTTGAACTTTGGTTTCCAATTGCCCGAGTGGAAATGAGGTGAAATGATGAATATGTAGTAGATCTAGAGAAACAAGTGTTGGTTTATATAAAAGTTCTTACCATTTCATCATCTCAGACAATATATATATCTACCAAAACAAATAGCATGAGTAATCGTGACATCCCGATGGAATAATGATTGTGACCCGCATGACCCCGACCCCGACACTCACTATTATTCCATTTGTAGCTAGAGCCCAATGCGACTGTAAAGTAGCAAAATGAGGAAGAAGAATGGCTGACGTGTGTTTGTGAGTATCGCTGCCATCCCATCTGGGCTTCTTGACCCCGACCCCGACTCCGATACGGAGTCTCCACTTCTGTGACTTGGACAAATCTGCTCACAAATGACTTCCCGGTCAATTAAAACATGAGCATGTCTTGTAGTTCAAATTGCCAATTGTCGAGATTTGAAATATAATAGTTGTAGTCCAAAATGTTGGCCATGTCAGTGGTACTTGGGGAATGCGGATCCGGCACGATACTGGTCATGTTTAGAGGAGCCAGTGGGGCGGTTTCGGAAGACAATATAAAGTCCAACACACGCCCAATCGTCTCTCGGGCTTGCTGACATATACCGTAGTTCCCTTCGTGGGATTGAACAATTGTTCGGAGATAAGATGCGAATATGCTCAGGTCCTGTATGACTCCCGAACGAGAAAAGGGTTGTGCCGAACTTAAAGAAGGATCGGACGGGTCGATGGACTGATGAGAAGCGCGGCGAACAAGTTCAATTGAAAGAACACCGGCTGAGGGGAGACCAAAGAAAGATATCTTGATTCGTACATTAGAAGTGGTGCGTGGGAATTGAATAAGAAGAGCGCACCACCCAAGACAGTTCAGGAGTTAGTCGCATGGACCGAACCCGACTTTCAATAAGCAATAGCACTTCGCTAAGAATCTCATGGGAGACCTTGACGAGATCTGGAGACCAGGTATTTTGACGTTTCGAAAGGATTCGATAAAGCAGAAACTGATCGTAGAGATAGTCCAGATGTAGCTGGAGAAAGACGGTCTGTTTGAAGTCTAGATCGTACGATGCAGAATCCTGCGGTCGGTGGAGGAATGAAGGGAGACCTAACCAGGCCTGACGAGACTGCTGCAAGAGCTCCCTGAGTAAGGTCAGCAGATAAAGCATCACCCCATGGCAGGCAACATTACTCAATTTTTGCCGGAAGGTTTTCGCCCTGCTGGTTTAGTGATAATTCTAAAATGCTTTCTCGCACAGGGCCCATAATTAGGTAAGCTCTCAGCCATACTGCTTGTGTATCATTGTTCTCAGTATTCCAACCATTGGCATCAAGCTTGCTGATCGCGTTGTCCCGGACCTCGGGCTCTGCAATAATATCATCGAAACTGAGATCAAGAGGTGGCGTGATGTCACAGAAGCGCCAGCTGATGCGCGGCGGCCTTCCTAGAAATGTAGCCATTTGCTTGTCCGAGCTAAAAGCACTGCCCATCACACGTTTTCGTGTTTCCACAAGCCAAAAAGGCGCATTCTCATCGCTGGGAGGCTGGTTGAGGCCGAGAGTGAAAATAATTGTTGAGAGGTCTCCTAACGCCCTCCACGCCCGGTAGTCTGAAGGGTATTGATGATTAATTATTCCATTGATCTGGAGACAGGCTACTGACCTCGATCTCCGTGGACTAGAGTGGCGAGGAAGAGGCGTTGGGAAATGAGCCAACTGACGGCATCGTTCAACACACCGGCTTCATTACAAAACGAAAGACATGTTTCTGTTGCTGACAATGCTAAATCTCCTAGATCTTTCCTGGAACCGACTGGCTTGCCGTCGACTATTGAGTCCCAATCACCGGGCAGCGCAGTGGCTACCCCCAAGCAGGAGAAAGCCAGGCCGATGATCTCCCACCTGCAAGACATGGATGACATGAAGTCGTTTAGACTGACTGAGGAGTGAATTGGAATCGGAGACGAGAACAAGCCAAAGATTTGTCGCGAACGAGTGAGTAGCGCAGAGAAGTCACTGGATGGTTGTGAAGCGAAATCTTGTAGGGACTTGAAAGTGAGCTCAACAACTGGCTTACTTAGAACACCGCTTTCCTGCGTGGTTCTAATCGAAGCTTCTGTGATTCTCTGATAAACTGGAATGTTTCTCAGAAGTTGGAGGATGTGTGCGCCTCGGCGGACCGCATCGCTTTCAATAGGTATCGCGTTGGGAATTGGGTCCCGGGTGTTTACATTGGCTCTCTGCACCTCATGGGGAAGTGAAATCGCCAAGTTATCGGTACTTTCTTGGAAAAGGGCAAAGTGACTGGTCATTCCGAGATATTCGGATTGTGACAATCGCCTCCTTTTGAGGGTGGACTGGCTTTCCCGGGTTGATACCGAAGCTGCATCCTGGATTGGCTGGGGTGTTGACGTGGGCGTTAGCGTCGCTGATCCGGAGTTGGCAGTTCTTGTCGGCGAACGAAGATAGATACATTGGTCCGACTTGCTTGTTCGAGCGCATCTCGCACATGTGGGGAATCGATGGTCACATCTGAGTTTGGACTTTCGACAGGGCTCGCACGAGGAGAGCAGACCGTTCTTTCGTAGAGTGGCCATCTTGATTTCCGGGTGCCCCGTACTCTGCAGAGCCGATCGTGCGGAGTAATCCAGTGGACGCCATAGCAACCAGGCATAAATACTGAACTGACTGTCTCACTGAACTTAGTGAACTTACTAAGCGGCAGCCCTGAGTTGGTTTGCACAAGTCACGTTTATGTTTGTCGGCAGCAGCAGCGGGTATACCACCCCTCTCTATCATATCCTTCTCTTCTTATTCCTCTTCATACATTCGAGGTGGACTTTGGTTGCCACTTATATAAGACCTTGGAAATTGCCAGGAGCTGGAACAGTAAATGGAAATGGCTCCGAATCGCCAGGTTCGCTGCATCTCCCATTGGTCACATATGTGCAGCAACTTGTCTTTCTACTAGATATCAAATTACCTCATGCGCCAAGGCTCAAAGTAGCAAGCAGCAAGCAGTCGGTCTCATGAGCCATGTGAACGTTACATTGCCAAGTCTCGTGTAGTGCAGCAGCGCAGCTATCATGATGTCCACCGATGTCTGTCTAGACACTGAGAGATAGAGTTCCGTCAATTAACGTGAAGATATCCTCGCAGTTATTCACTGATTCCTAAGGGAATCCACGCTTCATATACCCATGCCTTGTGGATACTAGTATAAATAGCCTTGGCTAGTGCACCCCTCACTTCCTTTCTTGCCTCGAGCCTTTGTCATAAGTTGCAACTCCTCGTTCCATATTAGTCTACATCATGTCGCTAACCTACCCAGAGGGTGAATGTTTCTTTCTCCGCTCGGTCTTACAGTCATCCGGGTACGATGCTGACAGACCTGAGCACTTCTATGCTCACCTTATGATGGGAATATATCTGGAATAGACCCGCATTCTCAGGTCCAGATAGTGAGTATCATCAGCGGTAACACTATCATCCTCGCTCAGCCTACCAGGTAGTGAAAGGTAATTCAAGGAGCACACCTTATGGTAATTGGAAAAACATCTTCCTTTTATATGGCTCAGAGCCGTACCAGGCTACTTCCTTTGGAAGCCGGTTCAGACAGGCAGAACACAATCTTTGTGTGAATGGAAATCAGTTCAGATCCCAGTAAAAAGGGCGCATCACTGGAGTCATGGTTCATCAGAAAATTCAGAAACTGGAATGTCTTGAAGCCCCGGGTTCGGACGGCAGAGTCAAACACCTCACACCCTGCTCATCAAGAAGCGAAGACACAGACTGCTGCTAAGACTGAGATACTAGAAACACCAAAACCGATTCCTCTTAGTGAGCTGGGACCGAGTCTCCTCTTCCAATTGGCCGCTGAGGTACTCAGCCACTCGGGGGGTAATCCTGCACTCACCAACATGACCGGAGAAGTCGATGACCAGGGTGAAGAAGTACTGCAAGAAGTTCTTCCACAGAACCACCCTGAGATTGACGAGTCCAACGAGAACTTTTATGACTGGATGCAACAATATGTGGAAGAACAAAGGGCGATGTTTGAAAGTGAAGCGGAGGAATTCAGCGGCTGAAGCTTGGGTATTATATTGTTATACATCAATTTGTGGTGCTAGATTTGGGATGCAATATTTTGAATTTCATCTGACTTCCTTCGCACTATCCCTGAGCTCACAGAGCAAGAGAAGAAAGGCAACTTGACCCACTTTGGGTGATTTTTGAATGAAACATATAATTTGCTATTCATAATCTCGATACATTGATATTTTAATTGAATCAAGATCGTATCCTGAAAGGACCTATACATAAGACTTAAAGCCAAACCTGAAGATCAGACAAGCAAGATGACATGATACCGTCTTAACTCAACATCTACGCATACTTGAGCCTCTCCTCCGTCCAAGAAGGCCGTAGGCTAGCGTCATTAATCTCACTCGCATCCAACGAGCTATCAGCCACATAATTCACCTTCCAATCCACCGAAATAGCAGCCCCTTCTTCCGACTGCGCCCAAACAGCCACTGAAATAGTATTCTCACCACTATAATTCAAGATACCAAGTGGAACGGGGAATTCCACCTGGTTTCCAATATACGGGTTAAACCGTCCGTACTGATATCCGTTCACAAATAGCTGTGACCGGTAGGTAATCGCCGATCCAGATGGCGTACCCAAGACGAACGAGATCGAGATATCATGCCCGGATGGGAGATCCAATGAAACGACTGTACGGAAGAATCGAACTGTGGCACCCTCGAAGCTTAGGCTTGAACTGTCGCTGACGCTCTCCCACGTCGAATCGTCAAATCCTGGGAGATGCCAGCCAACCCGCTCAGCGTAGAGTCCGTCTTCATTGTAGGCACCGCGGACGGGGTCGAGGTTGGACTCGCCGCCTGCTGTTCCGGCGATACGCCAGTGAGTAAAGCCCGTAGAGGAACCGAGGAGGTCAACGTCGAGGATTCCGCGGGGGTTCAGAGCTCCGGTTGTTTCGTCGTGGCCTGTGTCATCGTGGACTACTAGGAGGACATTAGGGGTACTGGTGCTGACGGTTGCGTTGGTAAATGAGAGAGTGAGGTTGGCTTGTTCGTCTGTTGCGTCGCCGAAGAAGGATCCGATCAATTTGCCGTTCAACCAAGCTGAATATCCGCTAGATTGTTGTGAGCTTTTGCTTGTAGTGCGGAAGGTGAGGGACTTACAAGGCTGTTCCTCCTTGGACATTGAGGTTGACACCGGTGGCACTGCCGTTGAAATATCCGCGCCAAAGTCGGATGCCGTTGTGGAACCCTGTAGATTGTTAGCTTGCAGATCACCAGGTAATATGGAAAGGGACATACCATATTCATCCGCATACAGGACAGGGAGAGAGGTGGGCTCTCTAGGATTCAAAGTAGTCATGTGGTCGGCAGCTAGACGCATTGTTAGCTTTCATTTCGTGAAGTGGCAGCTCAGCGTGGATCAT
This sequence comes from Penicillium longicatenatum, assembly GCF_028827895.1. Taxonomy (NCBI): domain Eukaryota; kingdom Fungi; phylum Ascomycota; class Eurotiomycetes; order Eurotiales; family Aspergillaceae; genus Penicillium; species Penicillium longicatenatum. The sequence goes on along the minus strand of NW_026643120.1, from coordinate 191,220 downwards.
ACTTACCAACCCAAGCCGCACCAGAGTCATCGTAGTTAGTGAGACGCTCTGGCAAGCTGTCCTTTGCCTTCCATGAAGTGAGTGCTGGCAGTGTAACAGACTTCGGTGCGGAGATCGAGCCCTTCAAACTGCCGTACGCCGTTCGGCTTGTCTTGACAACCTTTCCATTCCAGGTGATGGATTCCACAGCCCTTGGAGCAAAGACTTCAATGGTAGTAGCATTGACAATATCACCAGTGACTGCCAGCTTCGACTTGGAAATACTGGCCCCACGAACGAGGTAAGGTCCTTGGATGAGAACTACAGATGGGTTAGCAGGCTATCATAAAAGGCAGAGTCAAACAATACATACCGCTCTCCGTCTCAGGGACAAGTGGGTCGGTCGTGAGAGCAGGCACCCAGAACTTGTAAGCATAAGTCCGGTCAAGCAAGATAACCCGGACACCGTCTATTTCCAGAACGCTCATGCCATACGACTGGGTGAATGTAGCAGTCAATCCCCCGTGCTCCTTGATGAACTTGACTCCAGAGCAGCCTTTGCACGACTCAATCGATCCCTTCTTCGCTCCCTTGATGTTGAATTCTCCGGATTCCCCAGCGGGAACCCAAAGAGTCAAGGTCGGCACATTGTCAAAGACAGCGTAGGTCAGGACTTCGGCAGTAGAGTAAAGCAGCTTCTTAGATCCGAATGTGAAATCGGTAACAGCGATCTTAGACTGGTGCCCGTTCAGGCGAATAACACTCCCATGTGCGGGGACAGTCAACTTTCCAACGGAGGTGTCAATTTTGAGGTGGAAGGCCTCGTTCGTGGAAGTCGAAGTGTTAGAATGGAAAGTGGCATAAAACCCGGCATTTGTATCCGGGTTCCGCAGTTCATATGCACGAACGCCCGTATTATCAGTATACTGTGTTCCATTACCGATTAGATCGGTCTTGGTCAGGTCCTTCGCAGCACGAGTAAACAGAGCCAGCAGCTTTGTCTCGTAGTACTTCGATCCGATAGAGCGATCCTCTGAGATAGGTGACGAGTAGTCGTAACTGGATGCTGTCACGGGTGCAGCGATAGCACCCCAGTTTGTGCCGCCGAAGATCATATACAGACTCATTGCTGTGATACGTTGGCCGATATTCCAGCGATAGAATAGGTTGGCGAAATCTTGGTTCAAATCCTCGGCGCATCCGCCTTCGGGTCCACCCCAGGGGTTATAGGAGCCTCCTTGAAATTCGGGCATAAACGAGGGCAGGGTGGGTTGGTAGTCCTGGAAGTAGTCATAGTAGTCTACTACCTGGAATGCCACATAGGCTCCGTTGGTAGAATCACACTGACTGATGTCGCAAGTCCAGCACTATATCGGTGTCAGATAATTCTCACCACATCAGGGAAAAGCCGGACTTACAGATGGATAGGAATCCACACCGGCAATATCAACGTTTCCCTCTCCTGTGATATAGTCAGATCCCCATGAAAGCGAATTCATGTTCGGGTCATTGGCTGTCAAAGGGATCGTTACGCCATTCTCGCGGGCATTGGCCTCGAGAAGCTCCATATACGCAATAGCGGTGTTATTGGGTGTCTTTTCGGATGTCGAAATCCACTGATCACCATACTCATTCTCAATTTGGAAGCCAATCGACATTTCTCCATCAGTGACTTGGTACCGACTGGTAATCTTGGCCATCTCCGTCATGTATGGCGTCCAAGCCTTGGTATACCGGGTGTCATTGTTACGGAGACTGCCGTATTCACCCGTCGTGAGCCACAGTGGGAATCCGCCGGCCGTAGTCTCAGCATTGATATACGGCCCTGGGCGCACTAGGACGTATAATCCCAATTCCTTGGCAAGTTCGAAGATCGGAGTGATGTCATGGGCGCCCGTGGAGAAATCCAGGGTCTGATTGTTTGGTGCGTGGTAGGCCCAGTTGGAGTAGAAGGAGAAAGCCGTAAAGCCTGCAGCTTTGATCTTCTCGAGAATATCTCTCCACAGACCAGGGACCGGGATACGCCAGTAGTGAAATTCACCTGAGAAGATAAAGATTCTCTGGTTCTCAACCTGGAAACTGTAATGATCCCATTCCACAGCTTTGTTATATCCGTCGTTGTGGAGCGGCCATTGGGTGACTTCAGAGTGTTTGGCAGCGGAAGGCAGACCGAGAAAGACGGTTGCAATCCATAGACCAGAGAGGATGTTCCCCAGGCCAAACATCTTGGGACGACTGAGATGAAGGTTACAACCTCCTCGACACTGGAAATCGCCTCATTTATACTGGGACGATCAGGGACATTGCATCATTCTAGGTATAATTCCGGAGTGGTGGAGCCGCTATACTCACATTGAGTTTAGTTAGAAAGCAAGAGCAATTTGCAGCGGTCTAAGCGAAGCTCCGCACCCCATCTCCCCCGCATGGCGCGGTTTTCGCGCCGAGATTTTTCCTCCATTCACGTTCCTCACGGAAGTCCGGTGAGTGACTCTGATATCGATAATCTGGAGGTGGCACATAGGCACAATTCCAATTGGGTGATCGCTACCGGTTTTTCAGGGGGGGGGAACACGGTCTCCGAATGCCTACATCCTTCCAGATTTAAATTGCTTATATTTTGGCCTCGGTTCTAATTAGCTGGGCTCTGAATATCATTATATCGGACAGGAGAGAAAATGATTAAATATTAACTTGCTAATTGCCTCATATACATAATTTGTGATCCTCCACCTGCGAGTTCAGCGAGAAGCCCACTCATTCCTCCGCAGAAATAGCAAACTTACTCAAAGCCCGAAGCCTCGAGCCATAGAAGTAAAGTAGCCAAATTCCAATGATACCAATGACACTCAATCCACCAAGAAGACTGGTGCCCCTCGCAACACCCAAATTGGCAAATAGTGGGTGGGCAAACATCACACTGCCACAGGCCAGTGCGCTCCGGAAGAAATCATTGGCTGCGAACAGACTGGCAGCGTATTTCGGGTAAGAAAGAGGTATATAGACGAAAATACACTGCATGACAATGAACACGGTTGCACCATAGATGGTGATACCGATAGTCGGTACAATCCAGTGGATGGAGGCTCGGGCCGTCCAGGCGAAGAGGAAGAGGCCGATTGTGGGGCCGAAGGAAGCCGGAAGAGCGGGGAGCAACCGGGATTCTTGGACCGGCCACCCGAGGCGCGCAATACGAGGGTTCATCCAGAAATATAGGTAGGAGAAGTAGATGCCCACACCTAAAATGCAAGATACCAAGATGCAAAGGAAGACCAGGCCGACTTGGCCGAGATTCATGTGGTAGTCGACAGGATAGACCAGGGGGAAGACTTCGAAGAATGAGTAGTAGATGCCGTAGATGATTGCGGTGTAGATCTGGACAAAGAGGACGGCAGGATCTTTGATCGTGATCTCCATGGGCTTGATCAGAGCGTCAACGGCAATATCCGAGACACGCATGTTCTTCTGGTCAATCTCAGACTGGGACATGAAGCGCTCATTGTTGTAAATTTTGCGAAGGCGCTGGGCACGTCGGAGCAGGATGGTTGGGGTGCTGGTCTCGGGGAGGAAAACAAGCATTATAATAAAGACCGGGGCAGAGGCCCAGATAGACTCAAAGAGAGACCAACGCCAGGATTCCGCAGGGACAGCAAATCCACTGAGGAGAGGACCCAGAGCAGCTATGAGAAGTCAGTATGGACGTACATGAATTGAGGGATCGTAACTTACGTCCACAGTATGCAGCGGCAACCCATGCCATCATAGCGTATGGCAGAGCGTTCAGGCTGTACATATCACCAATCGAGGCACCTCCCGATGCGAGGCACGGAGAGCCAAAGAATCCTTGAAGGAATCGCAGGACTATTAGACCAGGGAAGTTGCCAACAAAAGCTGTCGGGATAGAGATGATGACAAAGAGGAACATGGTGATTATGTACACTGGGTTCCGTCCAATGATGGGGATCTCACTCAACGGTGAGAAAATCAACGGCCCGGTGCCATAGCCCAATACATATAGCGAGAGACCCAATGTGACAACCACCTCGCTGACCCCAAATTCTTTCATGATACCCTGCTCGGACGCAGTGTAGATAGCCGACGTTGTATAGACGACAAACGTGTATAGACAAATAATGGTCGCGAGCAGTCCGCGCTTCAAATTGGACCAATTATGGGGATTCTCGGCGTCGTCGGTATAGTACCAATCCACCAGAATCGCGCCATCTTTTGTCTTCTTGGGGGTGATTGGAATGGACTTGATTTTCTCAAGATCTCCTGCATTCATCTCACAATCCTCTTGTAACGTCGAGGTATGACTGATAGCATCACTTTGATCGGAGTTTTGTCTTTGGTCTCGGGACTCGGGATTTTCGGTATGGCTCTTGGAAGCCTCAAGGCCCTGCATTATTTGAATCCATGGCTCAGGGAGTTCGAAGCCAGGCTTCTCTTCCGGATATTGAAGGTATTTATTGTTGGTCAGAAACCGGACCAACTGCCCAATTGGGGCTTCCCGAATAACTGCTTCCATTGTAGTGATTCCAGGGTTCTCGTAGATAAGCTTCGATAGGTATAGTTGGTAGGATCGAAGCACGTAGCTATGATATCGTGCGGATCTTGCTGCCGACTAGTGGGAATCAGGCAGTGGCAAAGGTTATTCAGCCACCAGAATATCTTTGGAGTTGTTTTAGGTGTCGATGACCAGATGCCCTTTGAAGAAACGGAAGATTATTATATACTATCACTGCATGAATCATCTTGGTTCTGCTTATATAGAAAATTTGATACGGAATTCGGAAATAAGGTCAAACACACTAATTAGGCTTCGAAAGTCTTCTGTTTCGACCAATCATGATTATTGAGCATGTTCTATGTTATAAATCAACTCTTGGCCCTGCCTCCACGCCTTTCGAGCACGTCAGACCCACCATGGAGATGAATCTCCCCGATCCCGAACACCCATCGAGCCAATCAGAAACGAAGTTACGACATATCCATGGATGTGCCTTGGATTTGAAATACGAAAAATTACTCAGCTAATTGACACCAATACCCTATTTGGTTATTAAACCCAGTCATTGCGAATACTTCCATGGGTATGGTTCATCGGCCATCTTGGCATGATTTATAACGGTCTTACGTTAACTCCGGATCGGGAGTAAGATCTTAGCCCCGCGTTAGATGACGAAATTTTCTTCTAGTCCAAGATCGCTTATCTGTGCAATAGGGTTTGCGCTTAGTTTCGAGCTCTGAAGGTCAAGCTGTGAATTCTCGTGATCTGGTGGAGGTTCAAGTGATTTATAATCGATGCCGAGGGGCTCGGGCTCTGCACGCACCGAGCAAAACGTTATGTTTTTTTCGCCTGGAACGCGGTGATGATGTGCTTTACAAACTTTCATGACCCTCTCGGGTATGACAAAGTTAGGGATGCAGTTTGACAAGATTTGTGAAACCGAAGAGAATGAGGCTCTAAAGCATTACTTCGTAACCGGCATAACCCATCAATAGGTGAACTAGAAGGATTATTCAGACAGTGACGATCTAAAGGGAAAAGCATGCTTGTCAAATCATTCAAACTTCAATTATAATTACAATCCAGTCATTTTCAAACTGTGCGAAAGCGGCTATGTCCATGCAAGCAAATCCAAATTGCAAATCGCAAATCGCAAACTTCGCCCAATAAACCTTTAGCAACCTCTCTGAATTTCACCAAGAAGCGAAGGTCCTCGGCACTCAGGGTGCTATCCCGTCCAAATGATCTCATAGAATTCATTTTTTTTCACCTTCCAGTATATTGGACATATGTCGACAGTATCACCAATCAGGGGCGGGATAAGGATGTGTTAGTGTGAGAGTCATGTAACATTTCCGTTCGTGTCACAAGGGTGAATCGTTTTTTTTTTCTTTCTGTAAAAACTCCTAGACTCCAAGATAATGCGGCAAAATCAAGGTCATATTCCTATGATCATGCGTCGTTACCAAGGACTCCGAATGGGTTTTGGCCCTTGGTGTCGGAAACACTTGCGGGAGTATCTTGAGCGGCCTTCTGCTTCTTGGCGCCCTTCTTCGCAGGCACGGTAGAGAATCCGTCGTCAGATCCAGATTGACTGGTAGCCACAGTCTTGGCCTTGCTGGCAGCCGATGCGCGAGTGCGGATGGGTGAATCAGGAGTGGACTTCTGCTCCACGATCTTCTGCACGTGCGCCTTGATGACCTCCTCGTCGGTGGCCTCGCTGTTCTCACCCTCGATGGCTGCTCTCTGAATCTCGCGGCTGAGGCCCTTGAGGGCGTCCATGCCGGCCTTCTCGGCAGCTTCCATGTGGGTTGCCTGCTTGATGCCGGGATCCTTGCGTTTCAGGTATGAGCGCACGAAGAAGCGGGCGAACAAGTAGGTCAGGGGGAGAAGGTATGACACGTTGAGCCAGATCGCGAATGCCTGACCAGTGGTGTCCATGCAGGTCACCATCTCTTGAGTGAATCCAGAGCTGGCGATGGGGGCAGCACCGGTGCTGCCGACGTTCTCGGCGATTCCCTCGGCACCAGCGGCGCGGAGGGCAAGCTTCTTCAACCAGGGAACGACGCCGGCTTCGGCGGTGGCAGTGACCACGGCGGGTGCAGCCTTGGACAGGTGGCGCAAAGCGGTGCTACCGACAGGATAGGGAAGAGTGTACTCCACGAAGAGGTAGGCAGCAGCCATGTTAGTGCCGAGGACGAATTGGGTGATCTGCATGGTGGTCAAGCTGCGCTTGATCACCCCCGGGACACGAATGCGCAAAGCCGTGAAAGTGTAGTAGGTGTACTAAATATTTCAGTTAGTCATCATGCTATCTGTGGTCCTTGAGGGAATTAACATACCATCAGCGCGTGAATAGCGGAGTTCACGAGGCAGAAGATCCAGATAGGAGCTGCCATATAACGAATACCGGCCCACATGCACATCATAGCACCGGCGTGGTGGTAGGTCTGCAAGGTGGAGCTCTTCTTGCCTTTAGCCAGGATAATGGCAGTGTCCACGACCTCGTAAAACTTGGAGAGGTAGAAAAGCCAGCCGAAGTAGGCGAGGCCCTGATTCCAGAGACGACCGACATCTGTCGAATCGGGTAGGCCATTGCTCAGCTTGTAGGCCGGGTTGGGAATGGACCACTCGTCGGTGATAGTGCTGTAGGTTGCGGCATTACCGTAGCCGCGGGGGCCATTGATCTTGCACAGCGAGTCCACAACGCCAATCAGACCATTGGTATCGCTGCGATCCGGGAAGGAATTGCCAAAGGCCTGTACCATACCCACAAATGTCCAAGCGGAATAAACGGCCAGGAAGACATTGTGTAGTACCACGAACAGCTTGAACAGGGGCGAATGGCTGAATGCATAAGGCTTGTAGCCGCGACTTTTATTGATGCGACTGATCAGGACGACAGTCAAGGCGTAGACGCTGGCAATTGTAATAGGCACGCGCACATCCAGCACCTGGTTGTAAAGGTCGTTGGGAATGTTGAAGGGCTGCTTCCAAGAGAACTCCGATACATGGGGCGCAGGAATGGTCACAGGAAGCTCAGCTGGAGGGAAGCTAAGAAGGGAGGAGCGAGGAAAGCCGATCCGGATGGTGGCCGGCCCAAATTGGGAGGGCACATTGAAGTCATACATGGTTGCTCTCCTTATAATGACCCAGGTTTGCGAAGTTGCGCAATTGGCAAAGGCCCTAAGGGAAAGGTCGAGAACGAAGAGAGAGAAGAAAAAAAAAAAGTCCTCACCAAATCAGTGATAGCCTTAAGGGCGACTCCACTCGCGATAAAAGAAAAAAGACTTATCGCGGTGGAGCCTACGTTTGTTGGGAATTGGGGAACCGAGGTTGACCTGTCATTGGGGGAAAGTCGACGGAGTTTGGGGTTTGGGTGAATCGAGCCGGAAGGCGCCTTTCTCGTCATTCTACAGGATCAAGGACTAATTTTTGTGAATTAATTGTTTAATCTTATTGTTTAATTGTGTAATTGGCCTGCGCATGCGACCTCATGCTCTCAGACATCTATCCAGGGCCAACATGTAGAACCAAACCTACCCTTACTTAAAGCCTGTATTCCAGTGTTCTAAGAATCTATGGAGTATAGCATCATGATGTGGTCATCCACTTCCTGTCAATCTCCAGGTTTTCGAGATTTCCGTGCCATTGTTCTGTCGTCACCCAATGTGGACCTGCTGACTCATACTCTCGGTTCCAAGTGGATATAGTAACGGTGGATATGGATAGGTTCACCGCGGGCGGATTCTCTCTGCACGATGATAACATACACATGCTCGGATCCTACTCCAGGGAAAGATCGGTTGTTGGGAAACCACAGTTCGCATATCAGGGGGGCGAACATGCATTGGCAGTTCCCAACAGCTTCGGCGTAAGAAGATCGGCCAACCGGATCTTCACATGCGGCCGAGGCCAGGGATGCCAATCAGAAGAGAGCATCAATCAGCTACATGCAGTAATCACAGAGAATCGAAGTATCGGATTACAATTCGGAGTGGTAATACAACATCAAAAAGGATGGAGAACCAGGTTATATGGCAATCCGATCCAAACTGATTTGGCGCCAGGCCCGAGATAAGGTTGTACAGGTTACATGTGCCCCGCTCAGCGGGGTTTGGTGTTATGAGGTACAGGCGGTGGCGGGACTGACGACGACTCAGGCTCAGGGAAAGCACCGGGCATCGTTGGTGCAGCACGCATCTCCGCTCGTTTGGGAGGGGGTGGTGGTGGCTTTTTACGCGCTTGGGTCTCCAGGGTAGATGAAGATGAAGAGTTCGGCGGCGCCGGTGCTGCTGGCGCAGGTGCTGGTGCCCTTACAGGTGGATTTGGCCCGGGCGGTCGAGGAATCCGTTTGTTCGCATTGGCCGAAAACTTACGGTCTTCAACAAAAGTGTTGAAGCGCGACGTCACTCCACCCCATTTCTTCTTCCCTGCATCAATTGTGTCGGCATGTCGGTCGCGGAATCCCGGAGCTGGTGGAAGGAAGTCCGCTGAATTCGCCGGACGCGGGGCTGGAACTGGCGGAGGGGGTCCCTTGTTGGGAGAGCCTGAATCGGTGCGCATCTGCGAGAAGTGAGTCTGCAAATCTTGGACAGGTGAGTCGTTGGCTTGTGTTGTTGAAGAAGTTCCACTCGTTCCTCCGATACCGATTTCCGGGACTGAGACCCCAGCGTTAGCGAGGCGGGACGCTGCCTCCTGATTCACATATCCCTGGGAAGGCGATGGCGTAACAGCAGCGTATGGCGGCGGGGGGGATAGATTTTGGGAAAGCGACTGATTCCGTGGAGGGAGTCGGGGAGGCAGCTGAGGCTTTGGCTTCACGACGGTCGGCTTTGCGCCTACGGAAGGAGCAGAAGTCGGTGAGTCGAGGCGTCGGACTGGAGGTGGAGGCAGGTTGGTTGTAGATAGCCCAGTTGTGTTCGCGCGATACGGCACCGGAGGCGACTTTGGCTTCTGAGCTTCCTCTTCCTCTGCTTCAACCATTTGTCGATGACGAGTGTTTTGTTCTTCGATCTGCTCGTGGGACATAGGGGCCCCTAGACCTCGTCGGTCCGGGATTGTCTCGTTCACCGCGGCCGCGCCATGGTAATTAATATGCTTCGGGGGTGGTGCAAAGGACGCGGGGTCCTTGAGAGACGACAAAGGTTGGGAGACATGTTCACTTTTCTCGGAGCTGGGGTCCTTGCCCTTGCCCATCCATCCCGCCTGACCGTCACGTTAGTAACCGAGACATTGGCCACGTACAAGGTCACTGACCACTTGATTGATGCCCTTGAAGTCACCGCGCCAACTTTCTTTGCTTCCTTCTTTTCCTTTGGGATGCCAGCCCCCTTTAACAACATTGCTGAGGCCACTCATGATGACAGGGTAGATGTAGATGATCCTTCCAGAATCATTCGGCCACGGTCTGCAACCCCCGCTTACTCCACAGTCACGTGAATGTTGTGTAAGCTTCTCTCAAACAAGGTTGCTGCAATGTCCACAGTGGAAGAAACAGGCTGTCAATATTTCCATACTCCAATGTCAGCCGCATTTTCTTACCAAGACCGGGCTCGCGGATCAAAAAATGAGATCGACGTGTCATTCCAAAGCCGCACAACATTCTGCAGCTTTCTCGACACCTGGGGCTTGGTTCAATTATCATGACCTCTCACGTACTGCCGTTAATACAGCCACCACAAAGCCCAAGACCGAAGTTGCATGAATGCCAGCCCAAGTATGGGACGATCTCAACCTAATCTCCGAAGGGATGATGGAAATCATAATTTTGTCTTTTCGACATCGTGGAATGACTCCGCGAGCACCTCCTCCAGATCAATAGTCAGAAACTTCACACACAGCCAAAGCGAAAGGTTGTGACTGTCAACTGTAATGGTTGACTCAATGTTGAAGACTTTGATCCGGGACGACAAACTGGATGGAGGCGTGCGTGCGACGTATGCTACTGACCCCCGGCGGTGGATACTTGGGTGAAAATGCACATACTGTACTCGGTCGACTACCGAAATACGAGTGATCAGCAAGCGAGTTTGATCTAATACGAGGCTGGATAGACCTTGACGAGTTTCATCGAATCACATTCGTCTTTCTTCAAGTCCATACGAATACGTCGTACTTAAAGAGGGGGTTCAGGATATCTTGCTTGGATATCGTGCCGCTGGATGTGCTCGGTCCCATAAGTTCCAACTGTGCAGGGAAGCCATAATAACGCAGACGTGTGTCATGTTTGAACAGCACCAATCACGACAACGCGGGTCTGACATGGAGCCTCAGCGCATTTTTGGCTAAACGAAAAACAGCTAGACTTGCCGCCGATCTTACGTGCCGCCCCCAACTGTGAGCCGCCCTCGATTTTAATTATAGACATTGAGCATGAGTTTAGCATTACGCGGACAGTGAATTCTGTAGTCCCCTGAGCAGATCGACGGTTGTGCGTAGTATACATGTACAGTATTTTTCGAAAGGATGTGCCAGCCTTGTACTGCAAAGCCCCAGTTCCCACCTTCCCCACTCCATCCTTGAGTGCTGACCTTTGTCCCTTTTTTTTCTTTTCTTTGCGCACTTTTTGTCTGCTTCATATTCTGTCGTGAAGACATTCGGGAATTATCAACTTTGAGTCGAGACGATCTAAAATAGAAGTGCAGTGCGCCGAGCGCTTTAGCCTATGCCCTACTGAGTAGCGTCTAATTTGGCCCCCGATCGCCCTTTGTGCCGCTTTATTTCTTTCTCCCTTTGTTTGATTTTCTGTTTTTAAGTCATTTGGCGCTCAATAACTCTTCATATCAATTTTCAACAATTATGACGATACTAGAGCTTCTGAGGAGGCTGTCAAGGCCCCCAGATACTGGAGAGGGTGGCCCTAGTCATGATGATGGTGCTACCACAACTATGAATCCTACTGGGACCGTTCAATCGGAATCGGCTGCAACTTCGACGGCAACAACCAGCGATTTAGGAGCGACATTCTTCGGTGAAGTCTCGGCAGGGGCGACAGCATCTACGACCCCGACAACAACTCCTACGGCAACATCTATCTCTACCTCTACCTCGGATTCTATCTCTACCTCGGATTCTACCTCTACCACTGCAGCAGGTAGTCATTCAGGCGGAGAGTCAACAACCACAAAGCTAGCTATCGCTCTTCCTATAGCCATCGTCGGTGCTTTAGTGATTATGGCTATAATCTTCTTCCTCATTCGCCGTCGCCGCCGAAGCCGCAAGCAAAGTGGTGCAGTCCCTTCATCACCAGCCTACGATACAAACGAAGGAAAAGTCATCTCAACCACGCAGATAATGTCCGCACCGCCCCGAGAATCAGCTGCAGCAGGTCTGCCCAGGTTCCCGATTATGGACGTTCCACGAAGTCGAGATAGTGAGGTGTCGGCGGGACAGGTGCCGACACATAATGAGTCTCATACGGAGATGGGCTATGGGATGGCGGTTTCGAGGGATCAGATGCACAGTGCGACGGAGCAGGCTTCGCCTGTGAATGCGGCGGGATCGCATATACGTTTGCCTTTTGAGAATCGCGGGGCTGCTGATGATGATGTTGTCTCGATTGTTTCTGATGAGCACCGGGCTCATGGGCATGGTTATGATGATATGTCTTCTGTGTCGTCCTTTGATGGGAATAGTCCGGGAGCGAATGACCGTCAACATCCCTTCCGGTGAAGGGACAATTATACATTGAAATTGTATTTAAGCCATGGCGTAGATTCTTTTTTTTTTTTTTTCTTCTGAATTGACACCCCATGGTGCATGTTTACAATGTCAAGTTTGCACCTGGTCTATGTGTGTGGGCTTTATTTTAGGTCTGGACGATCAATTTGAGATCAGAGACATCGTGAGAGATACTTTTTATTGGTGAGTCAGTTGCTTGTTTGACATGTAGACCCATAAAATTCATATACAATAAATATACTTGCGCCCGGTTAGAGCTTACCGACCACCCCCAAGGTCAGGCTTCCACTCTTGAACCAGGCCCTTGGAAAGTTCGCGGAGTGCCATGGTGGCGTACTGACTCGATCCCAATTGGAACTTCAGCACAATAGCCAACTTGTCACCAGCCGGGGCCTCAAGTGTAGCAGCAGGAGCTTCTAGCTTCGATTCCAGGTTCTCCAAATCAGTCTTGACGAATTGCTGATCCTCCTCGGAATACAGCTTAATGTCATACGAATAGTCAGCGCCCATGCGGCTGAAAATTTTGCGATAGCTGCCACTGAGACTGGCATCCTTCCACTTGCGTCGCATGTTGAACGGATCCAGACCGCCACCCCGCTCGCTGGCCATGAACTCGCGGTAAAAGTCGGTCATCTTATTGGGGGGTAGATGACATCGAATCCAGGAAGAGGAAGAACAATGTCAAAGAGAGAGTACTTGCCGCTCGCAACCTCCTCGGCTGTCAGAGCGCGCGCCCGTGTGAACATGTCGTCCGTAGAGTTGGCACTGTCACCACCCTGCGGAACCACGATGATCTCTCCATCGGCATCAATGGTATCGTTGTTTTCAGATGCGCCCTGTTCCTTGTCTCGGTGCTCCTGCACAATAACGAGATCACCCTCAACCACTTTGTCGCCGTAGAGACGCCAACGCTCACTAGCAGCATAGTTCCACACGAGGGACTGGTACGCATGTACGTACATGAGTCGCAGGTTCCGTGGAATAGCCTGCAGAGCTCCGAGATAATCATTATTTCCGTAACCCTGTTGACGAATGATACTGGCCTCTGCAGAGAACTTCCGCGGGAGCTCGTTCAAAGCGTCGTTGATGTTGCCTGTAGTCTTGAAAATGTGGATTGCCTTGGCACGGGACTTGTCATCAGTGCTAATGAGAGCGGTTGAGGCTTCGCCTTCCTGTGCTGCGGCGAGAACGTGAGGGGGGTAGTGCAGAATGGCATTACAGGCGCCCTCGAGATCATCTTGAAGAATCTTCACACCAACTGTGTCGGTGCGAGTCGAGAAAGTTCCGAATCGCTGCAGACCATAGTAGTTGAAGTAACCACGGTCGTGGAGGTTCTTCAACGAGGATCCGACGATCTCAGTGGCCTTTGCGACAGCAGCTTGGGGGTCTTGAAGGCTAACGCCGGGAACTTGGCAGTCACGCAGTGTGATAACAAACTCATTTCCGTAAAGATCCCCAAGCTCCAGACCGTGCTTGCGGTACTCGAAATCGCCCAGACGAGCATTGCGAAGGGTGGCGTTCAGCTTGGCAAGTCGGTGGGCGTGAACGCGAACAACACAGGCGCGCTGCACGGTTACACCACGACGATCTTTAGTACCGGCAAACTGGAACAATTTGGCGTTCATCTTCATCTGACGGGCCAAGAATGAGATCACCTCCATGGTATCCTTGTTCTCTTTGTATATCGTAAAATGAAGATATTGACCACCCAGCTCATCCCAGCTCACCCGGCCACCACCGGAGCGGCCACCACCGCGTCCGCTCTGCTGCTGAGCGTTGCGCTTGAAGCGATTGGCAGCGGGCATTATGGCAAGGTTGCCCTCGTTATCGGTAGTAGACTCCAACTGCGACTTGAATATACGCCTAATCGCCATGTGGATCTTGGTGCGCTGGTCACGGTCGGTAACCTGAAGGGTGACCTTTCCGAATTCAGTTGGTCTGGCTTTGCGGTCGGCCATGGCGCGCGCATGGATGTCAATTGTGTCTACAGCATTTTGTTCGCCAAGACATTCACAGAGCAAGACCTTGTCCTCTTCCGAGACCTTGAACTCCGCATCAGATGTCTCTTCCTTCGCGACAGGTGTGGGCTCTTGTGTTTCAGGCTGCTGTGTCTCGTTCTTCTTCTCGCTCAAAGCCTCGGGGACGGATGGGTTTCGGAGATGAAGGACTTGGCCGGAGGGTGTAATCTCATTGACCAGGAAGTCAGTGTATCTGGATTGAACTTCTTAGTAAGAAAGATTATATCTTGATGCTCAAGACTGCGTACCTCTTCTTCAAGGTGCCGGAGAATCCATCGATGTTCCCGGTGACCAGCTCCGTGATGCCGACTCCCCGTTCCTTTGCAGCCTGCGCATCCTCTACAATCTCGGTTTTGGGCAGCACCTCAACGATGGCATCAGCTGAAGACACATCTTCGGTCTTTTGCCGCTTCTGCGGCGGCTCGATAACTTCTGGGCGATCCATTGTAGCGTGGTGAATAAAAGTCGTTGCATCGTTGCAAAGCTTTTGGTCACGTATCGGGAATAGCGCGATAGGGCCAGCCCTAAGTCCCGGATTGGGAAATTCCATAACATTCAGATGAGTCTTTGATACTATTTGTAAGACAAATATATGGGTGATATTGACCCTCATGTTGTGAAAAGAGATCATGAAAAAATAGTCTTGGATAGCTTACTCTTCCAGCTGTGTCTCCAGGGCTTCCAAGTGCCCCCAAATCGATGGTTGATACAAGCATGCGGACTATTCATTCCTTCCGCGTTACTATGCCTTTGTCCATTTGCCCAAGCATTGATAGGTAAAACGCATAATCCCCCAAAATTTCTCCCCTCTCTGGCTTCAGAGCCTCTCACACATAATGTTTCTTGCAGACGATGAAAGGGGGCCCATGTCACACGCCGTGACGGGACTAGGGAGCCCTGGGAACCCGATTCCCCAAGGGCCGCATCAGCCTCGACTGATCTCGTGACCAGTGGATGCGAAACAGGCAGACTATCCGATAATACATCTAAGATGGCGTCGGTGAAGACCCCCGGCCCAGTAATCTCCAGCGTCATCAATTCGTTATAACGCGGACCTATAAAGATATTACTCTCGTCCAAGTGGCGCTTAGTGTGCGATATAACTCGAGCAATTACTTCTCGTAATAACGGACTAAAGCGCCGCGGTGCGTATATTGTATATTGGAGGAAGCCATAGGGGCGCACCCAGTGCCAGAAGTGCATTTCCTCGGGGGTGGCCAGGGGCTCGTCGATCTCGATCCCGAGGACAAGGGAGACGTCGGCGTTGTCGTTGAAGACCGATTCTTGTGTCGCCGGGCATTCTTTGATCTTGCGAGCTGGAACTACGTCCATGTCTGCATAGTAGCCACCAAAGTACCACAGGACAAGGTACCGCAATAAGTCGCTACGTTGGACGAAATTTGGATAGGAATGGTAGAGACTGGTCAGGCCAGGCACGGAGGAAAAGGTAATCGTGACCAGCTCTTCGGCGAATTCACCGGTAATGAGCTAAAGTTCATGGAGAGATAAGCTACTGTGCCAAGAGAGCAAGACAAATAGCCAAGAGGCTTGGGTATTACCTTGTATGACCATTCGGAATTCTGTTCTTCCATTCGTAGTGAATCCTGGCCGCGATTTTCAGGATTTGGCGCATCTTTCAGTAGCATCTGCCATATAATATCCCATGATTGATCACTACCGTGTAGCTCGCGTTGTTGGTTTTCGATATCCCGCAATGCGTCCGATACTCGCCGTTCGTATTCGAGGTCTGGATTTGTGCGAAATTCGGAATGATGTAGATATCGAGATTCTTTTTCGACCTGTTTATCCGGGCGAATGTTCAAAGAACTCTCTAGCGACACTAGAATATTGGCTATAGCAAACACCGCCAGACATGCGAGCGCTGAGGCAATGATTAATCGGCCCCAGAGTCTCGAAGTCCGCAATCGCGGAAACATGATGGACGATACATGGTTCGAGTCGGGGGAAACGAGGACTATGAACGGAACACACGGAGGCAGTGCACAACTTTTGGACTCGCAATTGTCCTTGGGGGGGGCAAGGCTGAACAGTTCTCAAAACATTGGCAGCCTTGGCATCCGGGATTTGGTTGGTTGAGTGTTGGTTTTACTTGCTGGACCCTTGGTATAGTCTGCGGGGTGGGCTTTAGTGCTTATTGTTGTGTCCCCACAACTCCCCGAAATAGAAAGATGAACCCATTATTCCCCTACCTTCAGGCTTGGGTATTCGAATCAATGTTGCCATGCGTTTTAAGATTTCTCGTATTACTTTCCAAACAGCCAAGCTGTTCTTATAACCCTTTGATTCTCCTGGTATATATCTCTTTACCTGCTGATAATTCCCCATTTCCCAGCACTGCAAAACTTGCCCAGGTGAGACATAATCTCCAAATTGGGTACTCATTCAGCAGTGACCCTGCCAAGACCCATTAAATACTTAGCGAGTCAAAATCTATGAGTCTGAAAATACACAATCTCAGTTCCGTCATCAATGTCATTATTCGTATAGTACAATCCCCATATGATCGAGTTACAAACAAACGCCTCCCATGCAACTCGGATCCAATTCCGAGTAGATCTTGATGTGAACATAAACGTTTTAATCCAGCACAATAACATCATCATCGTCAGACACAACAATGCATGGAACATCATCAACATCATCATCGCCATCAGTATGTGCCGGGCGCAAAACCGTCTCAATTTTTTTCAGTTCCTTACTTCCTTCCCAAGCCTTCCTGATTACTTTGACATTCTGCCATACCCTCTCTCGTGCCTCGCATCTTTCCACTCCAGACGCAAGCAGCGTTTCGTAATTCGTATGCTTATGCCGGATGTGAGCTTCAACGGCGAGAGTAGCCTTGCGTTTTTCTGTCGTAGTTGAGGTACGTCCTACCCGCCCAGACCCTTTAAGGAACGCATGGTTCAGGATTGTTTCAAGTGTCTCATGGGGCATCAATGGAAACTCATTGTAGAGTAGTGCCCGGCCGCGCATGATGAAGGTTTCATCGCGGACTTGGACAGCGCTGGCGCGTTTTTCTGCCGTTAAGGTTGCCCGCTTAGATACGTTTTTGTGGATCTCATCTGGGACTCTAATGCCCAGGGTTCGCTTGGCAGCTTTGTCCTGCGATTTACGTTGGTAGTTAGGTCTTGGTGCAATTTACTTCCCAGTTGACTTGATCAACTCACGTAGACAAGATAGACTACCCGATTGGATGTCTTGGTATCGGTTCGGCAGTGTCTGGTAATGTACACATTGCCCTTGGGGACAAACACATAGTCTTCTGGCATGGCGGCACGCTCAAATATGTTCTGTTTCAAGTATTAGGTACGGTCGGTCATATTTCAGGGCGCTGGATAGATACATACTTCTTCTAATGGGTCATTGGAATCAGGGAGGATGCCAGACCCCGCGGGGGCCTTGGATCTGGGGGGCTTGCGGCGTGAGCCGGTGGTTTTTGGCGGGGAAGTGAGGTCTGAAGAGCGCTTGTGGGCTCTTCCATGACGTCGACCCGCGAATTTCTTCCGATGGTGAACTTTTGGCTTTGTGCGTGGTGCCATGGTGGAATTGTGTAGTGAGGGTGGAAGAAGGGTGGTAAGACTTTGAGTCAACAAAGCCGGGGGATGTTCCAAGATTATCTGTAGCTGCCCTTTCTTGGTCCGCAGTCTGCCTAGCTAATCTCCTTTCAACAAGCACCCGGCCTTTCGATTATTTGACCTCAAGGGTTTGGCCTTGATGTCCGATCTTTTTGAACTCACGGGAAGCCCGGGGCCTGTGAAATAAGGCGTTGGATCAATTGATGTGGCTGTGGGGCAGGACGCCTGAGATATCAGGCTGCCAGGGGGGAAGTGCTTCAGCTACAAAGATTGGAATATGTCTAGGTGGATCTATGTAGGTGTGTATAGGCATTCCAATTTTATTGCGTATGTGAATAAAAAACGAATTGTGCAAGCTTCGTAGGCCGAGTGAATCGAAATTACTCATTGCACTTGAATACGAGTGGTTGCTACGTTGATTTGAACAAGCGGATATATATCTTGTCATATGTGACGCCATTATTCACCTAAAAACGTCCCTATATCCAATAACCGGAAGTAGGGAAATTGAAACGAACATGTAATTCCACATTGAAAAGCTTAAGTGAGGGTTTAATGGACTCGTGCAGGTGCTAGCTAGTTCCAAAATGTGACTTGTAAATAATTCTAGCTACAAACAAAGCCCGATTCTCCAGAGCTGTCAGTCCTTGCTTCCGAGATCAGTCACCTTGGAATGAATGAATGTCCCAAGCATCAATTAAAGGTAGGATCCAAACTATAAAACTATAAGCGGGGTACAACTACCACAGTTGAACGAGCTCCAGGGCTTTGTACTGTGTGATGTAGATCAGGCCATAGCGTGGGGCTGGAGTCCGGACGAACCGGGCATCGCAGCTTCAGTGGAGCCAGTGCTTGAACAAGTGTTTTGCAGCAAGCGTGGTTTACAGGTTTAGACACGTTGTATTTTGTATCAAGAAACCAAGATCTGGAGGATCCGCTGCGGATACGTGCCCAAACTGCCCCTAGTCCATCATGTTGCCCAGTCAGAAGCGCCACGGCGTGACCCATCCCCACCGGTCGCTATGAGCTCCCGTTCAGATCATGTGGAAGATGGAAAAATAATTCCGAACCAGCAAAACGACCTTAAGTGAGATTATGATCAACGAGATCTGTAAACCCCCCCCCTCCTCCCAAAAAAACAAAAGAAGCTATCGGATCCCGGTTGTCGGGGGGAGCTCAAAGGTGGATTTCCGAACAAACAGCGGGAGAAAGTCAGAATCCGGGACCTCATCGTTTGGATATCCGTCTGCTCAGGTGGATACGTTAAAATGTGAGATGAGGGGGCAGAAGTACAATGACAGGTAGACCACATTTACCAGACAATGAGCCGACAACGAATCACAGGCGCAAGGGCGAATGAAGCGACGCTAGCGCAGGACCAGAATCCAGGTGCGCCAAGCGGAATTGCCTGGCTCGTATGCCAGGGGCCGCGAATTAGCAGTAGGCGATCCTCGAAATGAGACTATGCAGGAACCAACGAGAAGGGAACATTGGAACTCAATCCTCGCGGACTTGCAGAGGCGACTTCTCCCCCCCTCCAGTGACTTTCAAACCCCCTGGAGCAATGATGAGATGCTTGATATCATCTTTTTCTCCTCAGAAACCCAAACATCTACATGGATTCTGGAGTATCGGGAGACTTGAATCCGATGGCAGCCTCTCCACTTTCAGGGGACATGTCGTCATCGGTCAGATTGGCCCGCTCTGGGGCTCGACAAAGCGTGAAATGCAACTGGCTCGTTCCCTGTGAAAGCTTGGAACGCCGAACAAGGCTCGATCTCGTCGGCCCAAATACGGTTCTAGATCGGCAGTGGTTTCCCCAAGGAGATTGATTACTCCGGAACTTCGTCCTTTCAGCTGGGCTGTGCATATGTGAGCTGAGAGATTCCACGGGGTATTCCATACTTTCCTTATCGCGGGGTTCCAGCACCATAGATGACAAGTACTCTTAAAATACTCCGTACTATCATACGGAGTACTGTGTAGATCTAAAGCATAAAGCAAACATTGTCGGAAGCTTTATAGTGGAGATCGGTGGAGGCTCATTTTCTCAAAGGGAGGAAAAGTCCCCACGCGTGAAAAAAAAAAAAAAAAAAAAAAAAAAGACAAACAGAGAAAAAGAAAAACATTTTTCCTGAACCTCAAACTCCATTTCCCCGTTTTCACCTTAGGAACGAACAACGTTGGAAGCTTGAAGAACTTGGAACTTGAAACTTGGGAACTTGGGAAGATCGGATTGAAACTGGACACTGGCTGCAGCAATAAACCCTTGGAATCGGCCCCAATTCAACCACACCTCCATCTATATCTAATGATCGTGACTCTTCAACCTTAAGCGTCTATCTCTCAGCATTCCTCTTCATTAAGGTTGCCTGGCAGATCAAACCTTCAATGGTTGCTGGGACCGAGTTGCTGACATGAGTTGGGATCACCCTGTCCACAGGTATGTTCCCCTTCCCCTTCCCTCCCTTTCCTCGTGCGGGGTGCCTTCTCCCCTTAGAATGGATACTGGCTCCATGTTCTTCTCATGCCTCATTCTTCAACTATGCTAATCCACCCGGCCATGTTCAGCTTCAGCTATCCTAACGGCGAACCTCAAACTCCCACGAGGACCCCTACCACGGCCGCTTTCGACTCCTTCACTACTCCGAAACTCGAGTCGAGTTTCTTTGACCCCCGGGTCACCTGGGATACCGCCGACCCTTATGCCTCCAGTCCCGAGTTTCTACGGTCCCCTCAGAAGTTCGCTCTCGGCACCCCCTCAAATCCGTTCAAGACAGAATCCCTCGACCAACGCGTAGGAGACTTTAAGGATGGAAGGATTTTGGAACAGACGGATACTGCGAGGCGCATTCGTCCCGTGAAGCCAATGCCGGATATAAGTGAGGATGGCCCACGGATAGAGGATTCTGCAAAGTCCGCAGCTTCAATGCAGACACCACCTCCTACCAGTGCGTCAAGGCGGAAGATCCCCGACTTCGACCCGCTGGCCAGTGTCGGGAGAGGCACTACTCCCCGGACAGGAACCCATCTGGAGACCCCCAGCCGACTGCTGGGAGAGTCCCCGCGGATGTTTGGCAACCTGCAATCATCGCCAGATTTCTTCCAGCTGGCTTCGTTGGACCCCACAGGGTCTCCCCTCTTTCCACAGCAGCGACTGTTCTGGGACCAGGAGCATGAACCACCAGCACGCGACCTCCCTCTTCCGGGCACCCACAGAAATGCTGATCACCCACCAAAATCCATCTCGAACGCTGCAATTAAGACACACATCCCGCAGCTGCCAACCATTGACGGCTCCATGGACTTGCCAGAATTCAGCGGGTTTGGATTCTCAGCCCAGCCTACCGATGCAGCCCTGTTTCCCGCTCCATTCTCCACCTCCCCTCGACGGCCCATGGCCAAGGCAGAAGACCCTGCCATGTTCTTGAGTTCGCCTGCCCGCCGGTTTGGTGGACCTCAGATGACGCCGGAACGAAAATTCCTGCGTGGATTGCGACAGCCTTATCACCACCAGATTGAGGAATCGAAACGGGAAGAGCTGCTGCGGTCCCATAGTCAAGATCGCCAGGGCTTCGGCTCCTTTTCGAGCGTATCAGATGACGATGATCATACACCTAGGGTACGGCCGGGGTTGACCAGGAGTGTCACACACACTGCTTTGACGAGCTCCTCCCATCGCCCGCTTAGCCAGGCAGGAAAGGCCTCCAACGGGGTTCGCAAAAGCCCTTCAAAAGGACGAGCATCTCCGGTTAAAGGGATGCGTCCTGCTTCACTAGCACGATCTGCCTCGGCCGCTACATTCCCCACTCGTTCCCAGTCTGTCGTGCTTCGTATTGGACGAGATGGTCGAGCAAAGGCTGAAATGCAGCCTGTTGATGAGGGGCCCTCGGGGTTGACTGATCCTCTAACTGGGATGGATCTCGACGGATCTGCCACTGAGAGTGAAACTGACCCTGCCGAGTACTCAGAGTATCCTGTCCTGCCTCGGTCCCAATCATCTTTCTCTTTGTTGGACAGCCACTGTCCTAATTTGGCCCGAAGTGACTCTGGGTCCCGGCCCCCATCCAAGGGGTCCTATGCCTCCATTGGCTCATCACACTCTGGGCGCATGTCTCCTTGGGCTGGATCTTCTCGGAATGTCTCTGGTAGATCTACATATCGTGGGTCGCCGGAGGCTATCAAGCGGACCCCAAAGCGACAATCATCATTTCTTCACTCTGATGCGACTTATACTCGGGGTAGCGTGACGTCCCAGTCCCTGCCTGGGGATGAGGATGGCAGTGGTGATGCCCAGGCTGCTCTCCGACAAGTCCTCAAAGAACGTGGCCGCCCCAGGCCTTCTACTGGTGGCTACGGGGCTCGTCTCGCCCGATCATCACACTCATTTGCTCATCTCCAGTCATCCCCCCCCTCGCATGCATAGTGATTTTGATCTCCAATCTCGACACTCCAATGCATCCCCCACCACGGTGACCGACCCCGACTTAGCCACTCCCCACACAGAGCGACATAGCAACCATAGCAACCCTAGTAATGCTACCCGCTGTATTTGTCACTCCATGGACAACGGTGGGCACCTCATGATACAATGGTTAGTTCTAAATCCGACGATGCTTTTGAACTTGTGGCCACGGACTAAACTATTTCTAGTGAATCTTGTACCCACTGGCTCCACACTAAATGTGTCGGGCTCGAACGAGCCAACCTCCCCTCTTTCTACGTGTGCATGTTCTGTGACCAAACCCCATCCCGGGGAAACCGTGTTCGATCGGGCTACGGGCCCGGTGGTGGTCCCCCCTCACCTTTAGCGCATAAATCATTTCGGTTCCGGCAAAGCTCCCGTTGAACTGCTGATGTACTCTGACGACTTTCTTTCCTTTGTTCCACTATGCATCAGCCGGGCTGTCCCCGTCTATTTTTTTGTATTGCCTAATCTTTCCCCTTTCTCGATGATACCTGTGTACTTTTGTACTATTACCACATATCTCCTTTTACTTATATGGTCCATTCTTGAGGTCCAATAGAAATCCACTCAGATGTTTCTGTCCTACAATCCTTACACACCGAGAGCTTCTCATACAACCGGACCGGGACTTGTACCTCACCGGACCGGGATCTACATCCAGGGTCACGTGCCAGATCGACACTGTACCTTATCGGCAAGCGCTCCCGAGATTTGCGTATCG
Organism: Penicillium longicatenatum; assembly: GCF_028827895.1. Lineage (NCBI taxonomy): Eukaryota > Fungi > Ascomycota > Eurotiomycetes > Eurotiales > Aspergillaceae > Penicillium > Penicillium longicatenatum. The sequence goes on along the minus strand of NW_026643120.1, from coordinate 168,248 downwards.
TGCGTTGCTCATTGGTTGACAACCTTATCCACCTCACCGCCTTTTTATCGGTTCCTGAAGAAAGAATCGACTCCCCGCAAAATTGAAAACGGAGTCATTCCCTCGTTGCTGTGCAATTCACTCGTTTCGTTTGCACCATGTCTGCCTCAATCCCTGGCTCTCGTGATCTTCCGGTCTCTCAGTATGACTTGACCACCTACTGGGGCCGCGTTCGCCATGCCGCAGACATTTCAGACCCGCGGTGAGTCTTCCGGTGTTTTCGCCTCCGTAACAACATTATTGATCTGTGGTTTTAGCACCCTGCTCACGGGACCTGCTGGCTTGGAGCAAGCCAAGGGTATAATTGCTCAATACAAGCAAAACAAGATCCCCTTCATGACACCGGATCTGTGGAGCGCAAAGAAAATTGTCGACGCTACCTTGCATCCCGGTATGGGCTGAACCAGCTGGGAAAACAAAGGAGGTTGGTCGCTGATAAAATGTACTACAGATACTGGCGAACCGGTTTTTCTGCCCTTCCGCATGTCCTGCTATGTCCTTTCCAACTTGATTGTGACGGCGGGTATGCTTACCCCGGGTCTCCAGGTGAGTCAATGAATTTCTTCCAACCCCACCCTAGATCTAGACTAACGTGCCGCCGCCTCTATAGACCACTGGAACTCTTTTATGGCAGATCGGTAACCAGTCGCTCAACGTTGCGATCAACAATGCCAACGCCAACAAGTCGACTCCACTGTCTTACTCCCAGATCGCCAAGTCCTACTGCATGGCCGTTACCGCTTCCTGCTCCGTCGCCCTGGGTCTTAATGCACTGGTCCCTCGCCTGAAGAGCATCTCCCCCAATACCCGCCTCATCCTCTCCCGTCTTGTTCCCTTCGCCGCCGTCGCCAGTGCCAGTGCCTTGAACGTTTTCCTCATGCGTGGTGAGGAGATCCGCCAGGGTATCGATGTCTACCCTGTCCTGTCCGATGAGGAGCGTGCCAAGCGCGAGGAGATGGAGGATGCTGAGCCATTGCAGAGTCTGGGCAAGAGCAAGAAGGCCGCTACCATCGCTGTCGGCGAGACAGCTATTAGCCGTGTCCTGAACGCCACTCCCATCATGGTACTTCCCCCTCTGATCCTTGTCCGCCTGGAGAAGACCCAGTGGCTTCGGGCTCGCCCTCGCATGATCATGCCTGTCAACTTGGGTCTTGTCCTGACCACCTCTCTCTTTGCCCTGCCTCTGGCCCTGGCTGCATTCCCCCAGCGCCAGGCCATCAGTGCCAGCAGCCTTGAGGAAGAGTTCCACAGCCGTGGTGGCCGTGATGGCATGGTCGAGTTCAACCGTGGAATGTAAATTTTGGTTTTTTCTTAGCACCGGCGTTGCAGCGTCTGCATTTGATGCAGGTAGATACGTTTTTCTTTCTTTCCTCTCTGGGATGCACATGCCTTTTTGTATAGATTTGGTTTTTCCTAGGTATATATGTGGATTCTAAGCCTAGCATTGCATTTCTATCATTTATCATCATTCAGTCAAAAGTGGTGTCTTTCTTGCCTGAAGGACTTGCTCCAACTGTGATGCAATGTTTAACAAGTCATCGTCGTTTCCGTGTGGACCCATCAACTCTATTCCAATAGGAACTCCTCGAGGTGCCGATGTAGTAGCTGGACCAAAGCCGGCTTTATATTAATTAGTCTCATATTCATTGCGTCCGTGGAATATTACAGACTGACCTGGAATGCAAATTGCAGGGTTCCCAGTCACAGCTGCTAGCACCCCATTGCGATTCGGCTGTCTCGTTTCCCCAACGTTGACAACCAGCTGTCGCTGATGCGGATATACCAATGCATCTAGCTCATACTTGTCAAAACACCATCGTACTGACTCCTTCAGAGCCGCAATAGCATCGAGACGAGACCGGTACTCCTTGCTCGTGCGCGAGTATACCTCAGGATCTCGCAGAGGAGCATAGAAGACGTCCGTCACAGCTTCTTTGTCATAATTGCCACTCTGCGCTATATCTTGAAGCGAGCGACATGGCGTTGATGTTACATACGAAGACTGAAGAAAGGCATTGAGACAATCCTTGAATTCAAAAGGTTGGGTATCCGCATTGGCAAGCAGGTTCGCCAGAGTCCAGTCTGGATCTGAGTCCACGGAGATCAGCATTATGTCCAACTCGCCTTGAATCGTGTCTAGCGCATGATGGACAACACTTTGGACCAAACGATTTTCGGCAATATCCTGTTCAGAACAAGCAATAGGGTCCTCGAGTTCAAAATACGCATTCAAAACCCCAATTCGTGGTGCGCGCTGTTTCTGCTTCTCATGACAAACAGACCCAGAATAAGAACAAGAATCCATCAATCGATTAATTGGCCCTTTCATTGCCTCATATAGGATCCTAACGTCATCCACAGTCCTTCCCATTGGACCAGCCATATCTTGTGTCTCGGAAACAGGCACAATTCCCACACAAGAGACACTCCCTATGGATGGCCGAAACCCCACAATCGAACAGGCTGACGCCGGTGACCGCAGTGAGTTCATAGTATCGGTCCCACACCCCACAAGTCCCAGGTTCGCTGCTAAGGCTGCAGCTGTGCCGCCGGAGGAGCCACCCGGAGTACGGGATAGGTCATATGGATTAAGTGTCTGTCCACCGAGAGACGAGGTTGTTGTTCCGTGTAGAGCGAACTCATGTAGGTTTGCTTTTGCGAGGACTATAGCTCCGGCGTTGAGTAGGTGCGTCACTACTTCGCTATCTTTGCTGCGGAGGGAGTGTAGGGCCTTGGTCCCTGCGCTTGTGGGTAAGGTTGAGGTTGTATAATTGTCCTTCAGGATTATTGGGACTCCATGGAGAGGCTTCAGGGGAATCCCTTTTCGAAGATAATATTTTATTTCCGTGTCTTTTTGGATTGCTGTGGTTAGGGCGTTGGGGCTGATTGTTATGAGTGTTTTGAGTGTCTGATCGTGCTGGGTGATTCGGGCGAGATAAGTGCGTACTACCTCACTACAGCTGGTTCTGCCTTGATGGAGTAAGGCATGAAAGGCTGGTATAGTGAGTTCCAGGACGTTGGGATGCTGTTGTGCATTCATGCTGATGGGGGAGGTCTAGTGCTTTGTTTTGAGGGGTTGAGTGGGTTGGCGTTGTTATGACGATCTGAGAGTGGTTTAGTGTTGATACTCTAACGTCGGGCAATGCCAACATTGAAAACATTGGAAGTATTTCGAAGCAGAACTAAGGCCAGGGAAATAAGATAAATAAAACTAAGAAAGAAATCAAGCAATAAAATTAGGGTTAGCCTTACCCTTGGCCTGATAAAAATCTTAACATCTCTGAATGGCTTCAAAATACCTTCACCCACCCCTGCTTCTCTTCCACTCCCAACCAACTTACACCCTCATTCTCGCGAAGAATGTTTGAGCTACCTGAAAGGCAGAATAGAAAAAAAAGGAGAGAAAGGCAAAAAGCAGATATAAACCATCTGTTGCCCCAGTTTCAACGGTAAATATCATTGCCGTCGGACACCTAGACACCCATATGTCCCAAGTGTCCTTGGTCATGTAGCACTGAGGAATAAACCGGCCAGTGAGCGCGGTTTTCAATGAAATAGTCCTCATATATTGCATCATAAGGGAACACTCGCCAACCTTCCCCTTGGTTTCTTGCAGAATCCACTCTACACTTCTGGTTTGATTTGGCGTTGATGGATCAAGGGTATTAAATCATCTCGACTTTTATAGTATTCCGTGGACGGACCGAGACAACATCTATTGTATTGTATGTGCATTTCTTTGGACCCATCTCTTCCAAGGTTCGGAGTAAAATGATCGGTGTATGGCAGTATCTTCAGCTCTATAAGTATGCAATACAAGTACATTGGATTGACTATAGACTACTGATATATGCATCAACCTTGGAACATCCTAGGATCGATATACGGGACACTTAAGCAAATCCAAAATCCCAAGGATCAATGAAGTCGGGCTAGGACCCGGCCAATGCCTATGTACACTGCTCTCCACTCCGGTACGCGCCAGAGAAACAAATTCAACATGGTATAAGAAACGCAGCCTAAGAATCTCCAAACCCCACATTGATAATCGAAAGAAGAAAAAAAAAATAAGTCGCAAAGAAAGCAAACGGCAGATAGGCAGATGCTCGGATCACAGAAGTCTGTGGCATCAGCCAGCGCTGGAAAGGGATGGCAGAATGATATAAGGTGTAAAATATCACGATGGATCACCGTGCGAAATGCTAAGCCGGGGTCGCACAGGAGAGCAAGGTCAAGGGGAGAAGAGAATCGTGCCCTGACTGCCCAGGTGGTACAAAGTCCAGGGTCAAGCCAGGATTGTGCATGTTCATAAAACCCAGCCCTGAAAAGACGCCGCCGGAGGTAAGAAGAGAGCGAGAGAAGAGAAGAGAAGAGAGAACAAGAGAGCAAGAAGCAAAACACATCGTGAGCATCATTTTCCTAATGTGAAAACACCGTCCCATTCCCATCCGTAACAAGAATTACCCAGAACATATGAACCATCTATCCATAATGGACCCAAGAGACGCCGGTGGATCCCATGAAGATACGTGTCGCGAAAGCCTGATGAGGCGCAAAAGATTGACAAGAAGACATAAGGCTAGCGAGCGTTGGGGCGATGCAAGCCCATACCGATCCGATATGCCTCTGTGCCATCATCGACGATACTCTCTTTGAACCATGGGTGCTTCAATGCATCCTTGGCAGTGATTCGTTGCTTAGGGTCATATACGAATATTAGGCGTAACAGGTCCAGGAATTGTCGGTTGAAGGGAGTGCTGGTAGGGATGAAGTCCTGCGCATAAGTTAGTAAGAAGTTCCCTATAATGAATGACAAGAGGCAACACATACAGTTAGTTCTTTCATTGCACGAACATACTTCCGGGATGCCCGGGTTGTTTCGGTATTCGGGTAGTCAAGTTTGTTGCGGACGAAGTATCTAAGAAGTGCGTTAATAGAAGATCATATAAGGTACTTGACTTGGAAAGTGAACCTACTTGGCGGCGGAGTTGTGATTACCCCCGCGTCCTGCCATGACTTGCCGAATCAATCGGGGATCGATCTTGTGTCCGATGACTGCCTCCATCATAGCCAAGTGTTCAAGGTTGTCATGGGTCTGAAACAAGGCATCCCCGGTGAAAAACTCCACCAGAATGCATCCAATACTCCAGATATCACATGAGAAACTCCACCCCAGGTTTAAAATGATTTCAGGTGCCCTGTAGTGCCTTGTGGAAACCACCGAAGAATGGTATTCATCGTCGAAAGTGGCAGAGCCAAAATCAATTAGACGGATCTCGCTGTCAAGGAGAACCCGTCGCTGCCGAGCATTTCGAGGGTTCGCATGGGAGGAGGAGGGGATAGTGCGGTTGTATGTAAAAGTCTGGTAGGCGTTGCTGACGAGGAGAATGTTTTCGGGTTTGAGATCGGTGTGAATCAGGTTGAGGTCGTGAAGGACTGTAATCAGGTCAGTGTCAAATCCCACATCCGTCTTTTCGTGAGCAAATGGGACCTACAGGCCACACTTGTGAATAACTGGCGCGCAAAGCTCTGAATCTGACTGCTGGGGAAGGGAACGAAGCCGTTGCCTTTCAGAAAATCAAATACACTCTGGCCCAGCAAGTCGGTGACGATGCAGATATGGTTGCGGAAATCGAAGCAGTCTCGCAGGTGGATACATTTGTTGCGATTGCTTTTGTCGTTTGAGGCTAGAGTTGACAGTACTCGCAGTTCAATCCGGGAAGCGTCCCTGTACTTTTGGATGGAGCGGATGATTTTGATCGCACAGCGGGCCTTGCGCGTCTTGTCATAGGCTTCCACTACTTTTCCGAATGTGCCCTGCCCGAGCAGTTTGATAACAGAGTCTGCAAAACGTTAGTCGAGTCGGTGCCAGCCTGGGTAGCAAGTGTAGATTAAACCCACATCGATCCGTTAACGGTGTATCGGGAGTCACAATGTAGTGACCATCGTCATCGTCAAACTTTTCATGTCGCGCGCTCGTGTACTAATTGGGAACTCAGGTTAGTTCAGTTGAAGACAGGAAAATGAGAGGTCCAGCATTCACGCACATCACGAATGACAGGCACGGGCACATCTTTGGCTTTGATGACCGGGTGCGGTGGTGGAACATATTCCAGGAACGCGTCGCCGACAGTTTCAAGTTCGCGCCGTTTTTGCTCGTCGCGGGCTGACTTCCGAGTGGTCCGCTTACGCTTTTGACCAGCTGAAGCATCTTCGTAGTAAATACCGTTGCTGGCGCCTGTGCTGCCCTGAGAGCCCAGTGACGTCGGGGCTGTAGTGTGCAGAGAGGTAGTTCGGTCGGTTGATAGTGAGTTCGACGAATCCTCCCCATACTGCTGAGGATTGATGGAAAAGGAAGGTCGGTCATAATAGCCCAAATCATAGGCAGTCTCGATTCCAGTGCGTCGTCGCTTGCCCGCAGGCTGGGGTACAGCTGGTTGGCCGGCCGACGCGCCGTGACCTGGAGCAGATTTGGAGGCCTTGGAGGCCTCGGGGCCTGGACTGTCATCTATCACAATGACTTCTTTGGGGATACCATTCTTGTAGAATTCGCCCCAATCGGGCTTCTTTTTCCGACCACTTTGCGAGGGGGCCGCGCTGGATCCACTTTGATGGGAAGCCATGCCCGACGGGGTCGACCTCGCCGGCGCGACTCGAGTAGATGGGTTGTAGGGAAGGGTGGTGGTCGGAGCGGTGGTTGGCGAGGGGACGGAGTAGGTGTAGGGATTTGTCAAGCGAGCCCCTGCGGTTGTAGTCGGGGTTGGGTAAGAAGTCGTCGCTTGGTATGAAGAATGGGGGTATCCGTAGCGCTGGTGAGAGGGATGGGTTGCAGTAGCTGTGGACGGTGTGGACATTGTGTACGGATCAGTCTCGTCCGTCACACGAACGGGGTCCCAGGACGCGGAGAAGAGGGCGTTCACGACCGATTGCCGGTGGTGACAGAGGAGAAACTCTTCACCGGAGATGAAAACACGGCGGCCAGATATACTAGCCTGTTGGGATCAAGCCCGGTCGAGCAAGAGGCAGTAGGGAGAGTCGGAAGGGATTGACTTGGGACGTGACAATGACGAGGCGGTCGGAAAATGGGATGAGATCAGATCCGATGCATCTCTAGTCAAAATGGGGGGGTGGAAATTTTTCGGTTCTCCGTCTCGAGGATTATATCTAGGATATCACGACGAAGCAAGAGAGAAAGTGCGACTCATTGAGAATAAGTGGAACGACATTTATAAAGAAATGCGGATGGGGGAAGGAGAGGAGTGAAGTTGAGTTGATGATGGAACCCGACGAGCCAGAGTTGGGGGACGTAACAACGCCGATCATTCATTTCTCTTAATGCCTCGACTTTCTCTCGTTACAGATATAATTGGATCGAAACAGCATTCCTCTTTGCTTTTCTACATGACTCTCCGTTCTTTCGGCCAATATATATCTCCTGTTTGCTCTATTCTCCCTGTTGGATTCTAAGTCTGTGGAAACCCTAGTCTATGGAAACCCTCTACAATAAACGCTCCCCCTAGGACTTTTCCCGTGTTGCTTCAGCCACCGTGGGCACTTTAGGGTCCATGCGCGTTAGTAAAAAAAAAAGACGTTGCAAACACTAATATGGGAATGAAGGAAAATCGAATTACGCCCTCATTCCATTTCTATGGCCCACTCCACGCCACCTGGAGTAGCCCTGGCTTAGCCGATCCAGCCCACACGCCCCATCACAGCAAATTGGCCATAGCGATCTAGAAATTTTTAGAAAAAATGGGTCTTTCCCCATCAAGGCCCTAGAGGAAGTAACAATCCAACTCTCCATGGATAAATCGCTTCAAACTCGACAGAATGCGGACCTGCGCGGCCGATCACCTGACATGCGGATGAACAGTAGGACCGAGTCATAACCGAGTTGGCTTCACCTCTTCGGCTCTTCCACTGGAAATCAATTCTGTGCAATGTGGCTTGGTGAGATCCATGCATGAATTCCACAGTTCATGTGGGATAGCGAGTTCTCCGGGGTTCTAAATGCTGGAGAACACCAAATTCCCTCGATGAAGTCGGCTCCACAGTCCAATATATACACTCGGCTGATGTGCCTAGAACTCGTCTCGGAAGCAACATCTCTCCAATAATCACTGTCTCAGGTAGATTTGATCACAATTGTCCATTAAGTTGAATGTGTAAAGCCCATCGTACAATCAGACTAGCATGGTACCGAGGGTGAGTGAAATAGACGACATCTGGAGTAGATGGCTACCGCTATTGTCTTGCTCGTCTAAATTGATCATGCATCCACTCATTTACATATGTTTCAAACCATTAGAATTGGAATCTAAATGCACTATCACTTGACTCGTTGAGATTGAAGTAGCATAGGTGACATCTCGGACCTAATTTAAGTACAGTATTACGACAGAGTCGCAGAAACCCCTGGATATATACAGTATCTCCGAGATTGACTGGGGGCCGAAGTCTCAACATGGAGACACTCCAAATGTTCCATCTTCCAATATCTATGCAATAGATGCCTTCCTCAAGCATGCTGGGAGTGACCGGACGCCCAGATATCACATTCCATTATCCAAATCGCGTAATCCAATGACCTGCTTGGATTTCCCCAGACCTTCGGGGCTGGGTGACCACGCATATGAGCTCATCAAATTCACTGTTATAAACAAACCGAAAGTACTGATGAACAGAACAACCCAACTACCTGGATAGATATGTCATTGCAATTCTGAACAGGCGGTTCAAGTCAACGCACAAGGCCAAGGGCTTGAGGAGACCTAAGAACAGAATGCACCTTATCTACCCTTTTTTCTTTTTCTTTTTCTTGAACTTGAAATCAAGAGTGAAAGATTTAGGCATCATGATAAACTCCTAAAACGGTGTACAGAAGCCATGGCCAGAAAGAGTGTCGGGCTCCGCCACCGAACTGCTCGCCCGATCGGGTATAGGATGCGGAAACTCAATTATGCCCTGAACCAATAACCTCCCCTTTTATGACCCACCACTGTTCGGGTCTACTTCAAATCCATCCTTTGAGGAAGAATGCATAGCCACTGCTAATGCGGTCGAGAAGATCCTGGCTGGTAAGCTTATCCGCCGGGACTGTATATAAGGCATGCCGTGTCCTCCTAAGTAATTACAATCAATCCACGCTCATCGTTGACGCCTTGCTACTGTGACATATTTCCAATTTCACATATTTTTGGCGTAATGACGAGTGCTCGTTCCATCGGTCGGAAAGCCTTTCAAGGTATTGCTGTGGGCATCGGCCTCGTATCGGAGGGTATATCGGCACACAAGGCAAAGAAGCAGAACCAACCAGCCCAAGAGCCCACAGAAATCACCACAGAGACGGAACTTAACTCAGAGGAGGAGCGTTTGATTCATGAGTTCCCCACTCCAGCAAATGGAACATCTGAGCACCCAATCAGAGCCTTAGAAGAGCAATGGGCTCTAGATGAAGCCCAAGAGGAGCTTCGACATGACCCCGAGGAGCAGACCAGCTCTCCTCCCCAATATACGGAAGTTGATGAGGCCAACCTTGCACATCAGTTTGCATATGCTCACCCAGCGCCGCCGCCATACACCGTCAACGGGCATCTGCCACAGCCACGACTATCAGCCCCAGTTGTTTTGCCCCAGCGTCGGCCAAAGACCCGTGATCGTGGTTTCATTCGAGCATATGCCCCTGCTCTGGCCGACTGTGGGATCGACCAGACCATGTTCATTGAATTTCTCAACACTGCCGAGAAGGCCTGCCGAGCTACCCCTTGGCTCCAGGCAATCAATTTAGCCTCCATTGGAACCATCTGGCTGCCCTCCGTGACTGGCATTGCCGTTTCGATTGCCATTCAGATCGCCACCGACATTGCGATTGCGGTAGATGGCCGTCGAAAGTAAGAAAATAAACACGCACCCATCATTTGATGCTGCTTGATGCTAACAACTGTGCTTCAGAACAAACTCGTTTTTCGACCAAGTCAATAAAGAGTTCTTTCAGCCTCGTGGTCTGTATTGTCTTATTATGACATGGAACCCTGAGCTGGCTGATGCAGCATCCACAACGGTCGATCTCAATTCGTTGATCTCGCAGGCCGCTGGCAGTGGTAGCTCTGGTACGCTGGAACGCCTTCGACACAAGTTCAAGTCCTCTGACGGCAAGGGCTATGGCAACATCTTTCCAGAGGTAGCGCCTCTGGTTTTCCCCGAGATCGATCAATTGGCATCCGACCCAAACGCGGAGAAGAAGCTGTCCAAAATGAAGAAGAAGGGCCAGTTCGTGAGCAGCTACATGGACAAGAGAGCCCAGGCCAAGTTTGTCAGTATCATGATCCATTCATCTCATCCGCAAGGTGACCTAATAGACAAGTTCATTAGATTGCCAAGAACCCGGACAGTCATTTGATCCAGGGTCCCAGACCTACCTTCACCTCCCGATATGCCGATCCAAACCATCCGGCTAGCAGTGGTGACCCACTTGCCTTGGTCACTGGTGGGAAATTAAGCATGGAGAAGCTGCAGAGGTTGAAGAATGAACAACTTCGTGGGGGGCGTGGTTACTGCAATGGATACCAGAATGATGGGTCTATGCGGACACAATCTGCTTCTAACCCGGCACCACATGCGCCGGTCGGTCGTTCAGTCGGGTTGAGAGACGTCATCGCCCAAGCGAGGGAGTTCAGGAGCCCGCAGAGCTCCACACAGTCTTTCTCAAGGGATGAGCCATACTCCGGAGGTCGAAGCTTCCTTGCCAGAGGATCTACAACGGGCCAGAGAGATAATCATGGTCTTTTGACGCCAATTGCAAAACTCATGAAGAAGGTAGAGTTTTTCAGGATCTTTGGACATGAATTGCATATTCTGACGCTGGATATAGGAAGTGCTTTATCTGGCTATTGTCAACATGCCATCGGAGGATGAGATGAACCGAGCACACGAGGCTGTGCGCCAGATGGTTTGATGACAGATCTGTCTAGCCATAACTTGCCTTATATCGAGTCTACCCAGCTCCACCCAAATGCCGTTACAGTATACATGTATACAGTATATCCGCGTTTAATTTTTCTCATTGTTGTACCTAATTTCCCCATGCATAGAAATGGCTGTTGGCTCGGTTGACAAGGAAGGATCAGACGAATCATATGCGAAATTATCTCTATCCGCACGCATGGTCAACCAATATTTCGAAAAAAAAAGATAAATTCCAGCTAAAAGGAACCCCCGGCATCTCTGTGTGAAAAGTAAAAAGAGCCCAAACGCCACGAGCCAGACTCACGCAGATGCAAAAACTCTTAGAGCGGGGATCAAAATTGCCAAATTCCTCCCTGCAACTTGACCCCACCCCTTCCCCCGCCATCCAGAAACAAATTAGACCGGAAAATAGAAAGAAATGTGAAAATAAGATTACAATGGTCTGGTTCGGTCACGTTGAGCGATCCTCCTTGGGATCCTTCGAGTAGCCTCGTTGCACGTGTTTAATTCCTCGTCCATCTGCCTCGAGCATGAATAAGAGATCCCGGACCTGAATGCCAGACCCCTTCTCTGAATCCTCGCGCCACGTTCCAATTCGTCGCTTTGGCTGGCCAGCTGGTGTTTCTCCAGAGCGGCCGGGCTTATCTGGCGTGGCAGTAGGTGTGGAAGGAGCGGCGCGTGATGGCGATGAGAACCCACTGGAAGAGCCTCCGGGCTTCAACCACGAGTATGACTTCTTGGTTCCGAACATACGGCCAGAAAGCATGCTATTAGTTGCTAAACGGGCCGTTTCAACGGACTGCTGGTGCTGCTGCGCCTCACTGGCTTTGGAGTCCATCATCTTCTTCGCTTCCTTCTTGGTCATAGACTTCTTATCGAAGCTAGGGGCTCGTTCGCCGATAGGTGTCGAGGGAGCGGATGCAGTGATGTCGACAGAATCGGCACGATTGCCGGTGAACTCATCAACAGTGGCATCTGCGTTACGCTTCGCGCGTTTGGCTTCACGTTTGTTCTCCTGTGAGGACTCTTTACTCACAAGGGCGCGGTATTTCTCGGCGACTGGTCTTGTAAGGGAGGTTTCGGTACCAGGACGAGGGCCTAGAACATGGTCAGTTTATAATTGATTTGATGTGCCTCAGAAGATGCACATACGCTTGGAAGGAGTTGCCGTATTCCCAGTGACTGGATTCAAAGGCTGCGCGACATCCTGCCATTCATCGGGAACCACGCCATGTGAGTGTGCCTGACGGCTGCGAGATAGGGATGAAGAATAATCAATGATGCCTCGTAGTCGCTCTTCGCAAGACAGAGACATCAGATTCAGGATGTCCACCAGGGGTGCCCCCTCCTGATTCAGAATGGTTTGACCGGTACGGATAACGGACGATCCATCAGGCCCAGTAACTTCGATAGGCTGCGGCCGGCCGGGAACGGGATGGAAAAGACCCTCAGAGGGGATGCGAACACCAAGGTCGAAGCCTCGTTTCTGGATTTTCTGCTCGAGCAGTTTGGCTAACAAGAATGGCTCTTGTAGATGATATTGTGCCCGCCTTGCCGCTTCTGTATCCTCACGAGTCGGCTCATTGGGGTCTTTGAAGGGGACTTGGGTTTGCGAGGCCGGGTCGGAGAATGACTGTTGCGGAATCGCCGGTTTGACGTGGGACATGTCGCCAAAACTGCTGGATGCCGAAAGAGTCCCAGCCGATGTTTGAGATGCAAACGATGTGTTGATGGGTGGTGGATGATGGGGTGTTTGCCCTCGAGGAGCCGGCTGCGCCTGCGCGTTAGGCCCCGAGAAGCTGCGCGTAAGAAATGCCTCTTCCTCTCGCACGTCGATACCCGATGATGCCAGAACATCCGTCAACTCCGCGGCATCGGTAGTTTTATCTACAGGACGCGAAGGCGGCCCCATAGTGCCCGGGGGTGGTGGCATATTGTTCGGAGCAGTGCCGTTCATGGGAGGCGGGTGTTGGGGTGGAAGTTGAGCTTGAGGGAGTTGCATCGCTCCAAAGCTTGGTGAAGCATAGGGGGACTGCGACTGCGATGATGGAAGCGGAGAAAGTCGAGGCCGTTTGGATGGGGGAGGTGCTGCGCCTCCATTTACGGGCGAAGAGGCAGAGTGAGGTGAGGGAGAGGAGACAGGAGGAGAGAAAGGTTGAGAAGTGAATTGAGGGGGCGGCTGCTGCTGCTGCTGAGGGTGCCGAGTTTGCGCCATGATGAATGATGTCTCAGAAGTGGACGTAGAGACTAGTAAAATTGATCCGACTAGTGCGCGAAATGAAGATACGTCCACGCGTGGTCGTTCAAGTGAGCGGCTTGCTCACACCACCAGATACCACCAAGTGGGACCATCTCAGAATACCCGTAAAACCATGAAGTCGACGCGTAGCAAATATTTCGAGTAGGAGGCAGGGCGGACGAGCGGATATGATAGGCTGTATGGACGCAAGTGATGCGGGACGAGGGGAACAGGGAGCTTTGCGTTTTGAGGTTTTGCTCCGCGGATCGCGCTGATCACGTGTCGCTTAGTTAACGCCTGGGGAACCACCCCCCAAGGCGGTGAACACGGTGGACTGGATTCGCGACTTAATTCTACATCTTGTTAGATTCAACCGCCATTCAGTCCGCGTGGCTTTCCTTCTTTGTTTTGATTTTCAGTGTCGTCTTGGCCATGGAAATGACCTGCACCGAACACTGACTGCTCGGTTTCTCATCAACCGCGAAGGAGCTCACGGTGCCCTTCACTCGAACGATTCTGCCGGCAAGCTGATCGCGACTACGACACGCATTACTATTTTATTTGATTCGGTTCAAGCGCTTAGACTAAGGAATAATGGCGGCCAAGCGTAAAGCTTCAGCAATGGGTGCCGCCATGGACGATGAACCGGTGGATCCCTCGGACGAGCTGGCGTTCTATTGTCTTGGTGGAGGCAATGAAGTTGGACGATCTTGTCATATCATCCAGTACAAGGGCAAGACGGTCATGGTAAGCCTCGATTTGGAATTGAGGGGATTCATGATGTGCTAAAATTTGGACTCGACCCTTAACAGCTTGATGCGGGAATGCATCCAGCCAAAGAAGGCTTCTCAGCGCTTCCTTTCTTCGACGAGTTTGATTTAAGCACAGTTGATATCCTTCTGATCAGCCAGTATGTGTATTCCTTTGCCACCGAACACCAGCTCTGGGGACCTTGGGACATGCGCAAGCACGAGACACAATGATTTGTGCTACATTGCATCCTGGTTGTAGATAAGCAACCCCGGATACAATCTTATGCCAGCATTGAAACTTGGCATCATCTTGTTAGCTCATGTCTTTTTTTTGTCGGTCGCTAATGGTTCATTTTTGGCTCTAGTTTTCACGTTGATCACTCATCGGCACTCCCTTATGTCCTCAGCAAGACAAACTTCAAAGGTCGTGTTTTCATGACACACGCTACAAAAGCTATCTACAAATGGTTGATTCAGGATAACGTCCGAGTCAGCAATACATCCTCTTCTTCAGATCAGCGCACCACCCTATATACTGAGGGCGATCATCTTTCGACCCTTCCTCTAATCGAGACCATCGACTTCAATACCACACACACCATTAACAGCATCCGTATCACCCCCTTCCCGGCTGGTCATGTACTGGGCGCTGCTATGTTCTTGGTATCCATTGCTGGATTGAACATCTTGTTTACAGGCGATTATTCACGTGAAGAGGACCGCCATCTGATTCCGGCGACCGTTCCAAAGGGGATTAAGATTGATGTTCTGATTACAGAATCGACATTTGGCATTTCGTCCAATCCCCCCAGGTTGGAACGAGAGGCTGCTCTGATGAAGTCAATTACCGGCGTCTTGAATCGTGGAGGTCGTGTGTTGATGCCAGTATTTGCTCTCGGTCGTGCACAAGAACTGCTTCTTATTCTTGAAGAATACTGGGAGCGACATCCCGAATTGCAGAAAGTCCCTATCTATTACATCGGTAATATGGCCCGTCGCTGCATGGTCGTGTACCAGACATATATCGGTGCCATGAACGACAACATCAAACGACTTTTCCGGCAACGTATGGCTGAAGCCGAGGCAAGCGGCGACAAGAGTATCACGGCAGGACCATGGGATTTCCGCTTTGTTAGAAGCCTCCGGAGTCTGGAACGGTTTGATGATGTCGGAGGTTGCGTGATGATTGCCTCTCCTGGTATGCTTCAGACCGGAACCAGCAGAGAATTGCTTGAGAGGTGGGCCCCAAGCGAGCGCAATGGTGTTGTCATGACAGGTTATAGTGTTGAAGGCACCATGGCCAAGCAACTGCTCAACGAGCCGGATCAGATCCCCGCCGTTATGTCCAAAGTTTCTGCCATCCAAGGCCGCGGACGAGTTCCTGGAGGAAACGACGACGAACAGAAAGTGATGATTCCACGCCGATGTACCGTTGATGAGATTAGTTTCGCAGCCCACGTTGACGGCGTGGAAAACCGCAACTTCATTGAAGAAGTTGCTGCACCGGTGGTTGTAAGTAGATCAGAGCTATCTTGCGTCGTGCCAGCCATTAACATTTCAACAGATTCTGGTTCACGGTGAAAAGCATCAAATGATGAGGCTCAAATCCAAGCTTCTTAGCCTTAACGCTGATAAGACAGTCAAGGTCAAGGTCTACACACCGGCAAACTGTGATGAAGTGCGCATTCCCTTCAGGAAAGACAAAATAGCAAAGGTGGTTGGCAAACTGGCACAGATTCCTCCGCCTTCGGAGCAAGAGGACAGTCAACTCATGGCTGGAGTTCTGGTTCAAAACGGATTTGATCTGTCTTTGATGGCCCCGGAAGATCTCCGAGAGTACGCGGGTTTAACGACATCTACCATCACCTGCAAACAACACCTGACCCTTAGCTCCGCTAGTATGGAGTTAATAAAATGGGCCCTTGAGAGCACATTCGGCGCCATTGAGGAGATCGGTGCAGACAGCAAGGAAAAGAAAGAGGCCAATGGTGACTCGAAAGCATATCTTCATGGGGAAGCTGCAGATGAGGAGATTCCCATGGACCAAGCTCAAACATTCCTAATAATGGGCTGTGTCGTTCTGCGATACCACCCACGAAGCCGTGAGGTTGAGCTCGAGTGGGAGGGCAACATGATGAACGACGGAGTTGCCGATGCCGTCATGGCCGTGCTTCTCACAGTCGAGAGCAGCCCAGCCTCCGTGAAACGTACGAGACCTTATAGCCCTCTTCCATTGTTCTAAAACTAACTAACAGTTGTATATCTAGAATCGGCCAAACACAATCATCACCATCATCACCATGACGGTGAACTAGACGCGCTTCCCAACCCCCATTCACATCTTGGAGCCGACGATCGACTTGATCGTCTCCTTATGATGTTGGAGATGCAATTTGGCTCTGACATTGCCCCCATCGAACGTCCTCGTGTACCCGCCGATCTTGCAATTGGCACAACTGACGGCGATGAAGCCGCCCTCAGCGAGGAGCGTGTTGCTGATATCGAGTCAGCCGAACTGGAGCGTCTCCAAGCCCTGGGTGTCCCAGTACCTGGAATTGAAATCAAGGTAGACAAGCACGTTGCCCGCGTCTGGTTGGAAAACCTGGAAGTGGAATGTGCCAATGCTGTTCTGCGCGACCGAGTGCGCATTGTCGTTGAGAGGGCGGTTGAAACCATTGCTGGTCTGTGGGCAGCTAGCTCCATGCCCAAGGAGGTTGTGGTGGCCAATGGTCCCGTGAAGTCCCAGGCAGAAATTGAACTTGCTGCTAGGACCAAGACGGTTGCTATTGAGTCACAGTATTGATTTTATGTACAATAATGGGAATTTCCGGACCAAACAGAAATGATTCTTCGTTGATATATTCTTATTCGATCCGCTCTGCCTTCGTGAAAACTTTCACAAAAATTGAGAAATATTGGAAATTAGAACCATCCTCACATCACAGCCCCAGCTCATTGAGGACTTCCGCCAGCACCTCCGCAGCACCATCAACAATGAGGTCGATTTCCTCTTTTGAAACAGTAAAGGGAGGTGACAGCAGCACATGATCACCCCGAACCCCATCCACCGTTCCGAGACTGCCATATAGTGAGAGAGCATACTGCGAACATAGAGCCTTTTCCTGCATGAGAAAAGATAGCCGAGTCGCCGGATCAAACGGCTCTTTCGTAGTTTTGTCTTTAACGAACTCAATCTGCAGATCCAATAGTCAATCAATCAATCGTTCAAACCCGAGAAGTCCGTATTGTTCCTTTCTTACCCCCCAGAATAATCCTTTGCCTCGAATATTTCCAACATATGGATGGTCGCCAAGACGCTGGCGAAGCTGTTGCTCCAAGTACGCTCCCATATTCCGCACATTTGCCAAAAGGTTCTGTTCTTGAATCGTCTTCTGTACCGCCAAGGCAGCAGCACAAGAGACTGGATGGCCCTGGTAGGTTTGTCCATGCCGGAACACACCCGTTCCCTTATCCAGAACCTGTACAATTGAGTCGTTGATCAAGATCCCGGAAACTGGAGCATAGCCTCCACCAAGACCTTTGCCTATGGTTTGAATGTCCGGGACAACGTCTTCCTGTTCCCAGGCATGAAGAGTTCCACATCGGCCCATGCCACTCATGATCTCATCCAAGATTAACAGAGCCCCGTATTTCTCACAAATGGCTTTCATGGCAGGGAAGTATCCTGGGACCGCTGGAACACATCCAAGGGCCTGGTGTGTGGTATGTCAGGTCATTTCCATAAATTACGGAGCAGAGATCTATTCTTACAGCTCCGACTACAGGCTCCGCGATGAATGCGCACACAGTCTCCGGACCAACTCGCTGGAACTCGGCATCTAGCTCGGCTGCAAGGCGGGCCACATAGCTGGCGTCAGACTCGCCCTCGTTTTTGCCACGGTATGCATTGCACGGTGATACATGTGATGTATTTTTCACTAGCAAGGGCTCGAAAGGCTCTCTTCGAAGGATATGCCCTCCAACACCCAATGCGCCGAGAGTAGTGCCGTGGTAAGAAGGCAAGCGAGCGATGAAGCGCTCGCGTTGGGGCTGGGGGCTAGGTAGCTCGAGAAAATATTGACGCGCAAGTTTCAATGCAGCCTCGACGGCCTCGGAACCTAGATGAACGACTGCTTTAGTGATTTTGGATTTAAACAAGGTTTTGAGGGATATGCTGACCGGAGCTGACTACAAATAGCTTGGATAGCTTGCCTCCAGTTGAATCAACTAACAGCCGTGCCAACTCCTCGGCAACATCTGTTCCGAAAAATGCAGAGTGGCAGTAGGATATCTGGGCCATTTGGTCTTTGATAGCCTGTTGAACGGTCTCATTGCCATGGCCGAGGCATGCGACGGCAGCACCGCCGGTTGAGTCGAGGAACTTTGTACCATCTTCAAGAAGAATGTAACTTCCTTTACCACCGATAGCCTTTTTAGGAATAAATTGGCTATCCCGGTGCAGAACCGCACTACGCGTGGGATTAGAAGCTATTTCATGATGTCAGTACGATGACTAGATATAGCTTGGGATAATTACTACCGGATTGAGTCATATCGTAAAGTGATAAGTAAAAGCAATGGTTCTGGTCTGAGGATTTTGTATGGAGCGAAGTTAGTTCATGAAAAAGTCGGAAATTAGCTTCCTTTTGTACGTCTTTGACCCGAGGCAATTGCCCGCGGGGTGAAGTGGGTTCGGCTTGCCGATCCAGAGAAGCCGAGAAGCCGATTGGCTTTGATGTGGGTCAGCACCACCAGCGCACGGTGATGGATGGGTCCCTGGCGGAGTTATGACCGTAGTGGAGAAAGTTCTCCAAGGGAATTCCTATCTTGGTCCCTAGTGCGCTCAGATCACATGCTAGGAATGGGGCTACACCAAATGGTTGTCGTTGCTACGTAGGCAAATCTCGCCCATGGCACTCCTTGATTTTTCTGGCCAGATGCTGTTATGGCATAACCTTGTATTGCCCTTCCCTCTATTGGTATCAATTTTATACTGCCATCTCGTCTCGCCGTTTCAGGTGATAGACACGGGTTATACAACACTGAATTGCGCTTCTGATTAAATTGCCTTCACTTCATCTCAATCAGTCAATCTTGTCCGATGGAAGGCCTCCATTCCGATAATGCCAAAGACGGCTGTAGTCTTTGACGCGCAGTTTCGGGGGTGGATTTTCCTGAAGGAGACCTGTGGCGGAAATAGGGAGCAGGGTATCCTCGCAGTTATCATGCGGTGTGCAATCTGACTTTGTCTCAACTTCTAAATCCATGAACGGGTTGTTTTCCAGCACTTTGTGATCAGGTCCCAGGGTGAACATAGTATCCAAATAGTGCTGATTTAGAAGATGACCAGAGCCTGCACGGATAAATAGGCGGCCCATGTATCTATTGGGAATAGTGATGAAATGCAGAACACCGATCCGCGAAACCATGTCAGCTGAGTTCACATAGTGCTCGATGTGACCAACGGAATACTGATATCGCGAAGGAAGGCGGGAAGAGTCGGTCCCATTTTGCTTAGTTCCAAATGTTAGGCGAGGATTGTTGAAGTGATTCGCCGCGTTCGCGAAAGTGTAGACCTCTAGATGTTCTAGAATGGGCTGAGGAAGTTCATCCAAGAGCCAATCGATTACCAAGCCACCCTCGATTCCTCCTTGGCTGTGAAGTATCAAGACTACCTTTTCACTGTCAGGATCTAGCAATGCCTTCTTGATGAGTGGGTACGCTTGGCGTATGTCTGCGGTGGCATAGGTAAAACAGCGCTGAATCAAGCATTCGATTAGGTCAAATATGATGCCTGACCTGCCATGGCGGATTAGCATCCATTGCTGAAGGGTGTTTTAAATATTCCATGAGCTTACGTGCGATTATGAATACCCGTGATTCTTCGTCCAAAGGTATAAGAAAGTTGGTCCAAATTGTCTTGCATCCAACTGTGGCTGTAGTACATGAGTGGATGAGAATGCATTCTGGTTCATATCGTGGAAGCTTACCTGCCAGCTATGCCATTGATAAAGAACCAATGCTCATGGGTATGAGCAGGCTGCTCCGCAATCGGGACTTGTGACACAAAGACCCTGCGGTAGCCGTTCAACACGACTATGCAGATGACGTAGTTCAAGGTTAGTGCAACAGTGATGTATAGAAGAATCCATAGAGCAGGGACCATGAAAATCACGGTGAATGGGATGGAAAGAAGAAAAAACACTTGAAAGACAGCGAGGAAGCCCTGAGTTCCAATTGATATCCCGTTTCGAGTTGATGGATGCAGCTCATCCAGTCGAGCGGTTTTGCCCAACCGAAGGGGAAAGAACACAAGAGGCAGAGCCCAGGCATAACGGATGACAAGGCGAAGATCTTCCCACAGGAGTTTGAGCGGGGATGCAGTATATGGCAACGGAGTTGCATTTGGAGGCCGATAGGCCAACCGAATCTGGGGGGTCATTGTGCCATAAGCTGGAGGCAGTTATAGTAGCAACATTGAAGCTTGGAACAGAGAACCTCGGAATGCTGGGAACAGGTCAACCGCACCTTTCGTCATGTGATTGCATCCTGACCATTGGGTTCAACATCCATTAGCGGGGAATCTTTCCAACGCGTCATGTGCTCGGACCGCACCTACGTGATAACGTCTATATCGGCCGCAAACTGTGAGCTGGACACATCCTACACTGCAAAGATTCGATAGCGACTCAGAGATTGGTTTCCCTGGCTCGTCACGGCAGGCGTGTCAGTCCATACATAAAGACCACAATATTCGCAAGGGGAATACGCAGGGGTGAGCTTGGACCCCGGAAGCCCACCATGAATGACACCGCGAATATCATCGAATTGGAACGACTATGGCAGCGGGTCCAATTATTCGAGGTGGGCACCAGCAAGGCCAAAACCGTCTTTGGCTTACCGCTTCAATCGGTCATTTTGTAATCGGTGCGGCGTGACTCAACACCCATGAGCAAGGTGAGTTGTCAGGGGGATAGGTATGTGTAGGAATTCTCACGGAGGCCTTGATAAGGCACCACTGCAGAATTGTTCGCGACACTATAATACCTGGAGCCAAGAATTGACCGGAAACGCCCATACAAATATGTGATTCTTGTGGGTGGATTCGGTAACACTCTGGAAGCGCAGAAAGCAAATGAGCGCAATACATGCATCGGTGACATTATACGCATTGGTCGTGATATTATTGCTCAAAATAGCTTGCCCCGGCAGCTTTGCTACAATCCTAACCACCACTTCCAGGAAAATAACATGCCCCAGCTCACCGAGGAACCATTTCGGACTGGTTGGCACTGTCGGTATATTCAGGAGGGATCTGTTCAAGCTGGGGATGAGATCGTTCTGGTGGAACGCATGCAACACCATCTCTATACTGAATTGGAGAATATGGACATGATGAAGCAATTGACCGACCTGGACTCTTTGGGGAAGGAGGTCCGAACCAATTTTTTAGAATCGACTGGGAAGGACGTTGGAAACACTAGGAGCAACGAGGCGACATTGTAATGGCCCCTGATATGTAGACGGATCCTCGATGTATCTAGAAGGAAGGAGATACACCTACCGTAACTCCCTTTGTTTTTGAAGCATTGGACCCGGGGCAGTCTCCCCAAGAAGTCCAGCCCGACATTCATGTACGAGCAGCTGAGTCCAAACGTGACATCCACACCAAGGAACTGGACAGGCGATCCAAGAAAGCGCTGCAGGATACTGATAGCAGTGCCCCTATCTACTGGTGCTTCGGAGAGCGTCTGATGAAAGCATTGCGCGACACCAAGAGAAGCTCCGGTTTCCCAAACAAAAATCTACGCTCTGGATCTTTTCAGGCCAGCACAACGGGCGATCCATCCATAGACGAATTGGCTGAGTCCTGGCAAAAAGCGGATGTGAGGGATGGAGCCAGTCTATTAGATGCTCGATTCACCGGGTTATTCGACAATGGAAAGACACTGCTATGCTCAAGTATGTCTCACGGGAGATGGGACATCGTCTTGTATCTATAAGAATTTGTTCAAAAGCAAAGCGAATGATGCCCACAGCAGTATAGAAGAATAGACATTATTAACAGTAAGTCACGGTAAAACGTGGAGAAAACCATGTACAAAGAATTGACTATGAGCATTCTCAAGTTATTAATACAACGGAGCCTCACCTTGAACGGGCCGAGATCCCACATACGTTAAGCAAGAAGAGAAAGGAAAGTAAATGACCTCGTAGCCACAAGGAGATGACCAGCAACTCCAAGGCCCCCCTCGGGGACTATGCATGAACAATTGACACATTCTTATAGTTTCGTCACGGAGCCTTAATTGTGTAGGACGCTGCTGGGAACACTGTGACTCGGTCCTTTGAGACTGTCAACAGTCTTTCGGCGTAGACGAGTCCGGGTGGCCGGGCCGTCAGATGAGACCACTGCAGGCTCAGGCTCGGTTTCCTCGGCCAGCTCGGCAGCCTTGAGAGTGTCCAGATCCACCTGCTTCTGGGCGATCTCTCGGGCCCGCTCGTAACGAGATGTGACGTCCCCTGTCCATTGTGTGCCGAGCAGACGGTCCCAGAAGATAAAGAATGGCTGAGAGAAGTTGGTCTTGATGCCCCAACTCTGGTGGTGAATGTCATGGTAGGCCGCATTGTTCGAAGTGAAGTGCTGTAGAGGATCCCAGGGAAATTCGTAGCCGCAGTGGTCATCGACAGTCTTGATGGTGGACATGGTGAAGAACCACATTCCTTGTCGGTTGGTCATCCCAGAAACCAAGAAACCAATACCGGTACCGAAAGTATCCAGCAAAAATCCTTCCACGGGGTGGTTATACAGGGCGCCGAAAGCGTAGGGAACATAGAGTCGGTGGTGTCGAGAGTGGAATGTTACTGGGAACTTTATTAGCCGCAGAAGCCTCCGGAATGAATGAACAAATCTCACCATAGAGCCATCGATTGAGGTGCATCGCCCGATGCAAGAAGTATTGCCAAGTATCGACAATGGAGACCGCGAGCATAAACTGAAGCGCCGGAACGAAGTACCAGTATATGAAGCTCGCCAAGGCCAACTCCCAACCGGTGAAGGCAGGCGCGGATACCTCGGCTCCACTGTCGAGAATAAGCGACTGCATCAGCTCCGGGTAAGAGCCTCCTGCTAGTGCTCCAGCCAACAAAGTGTGTCCATTTTGTGACATTGACTTGGCCAGACCCGCCGCGTCCACACCGACCAGAGCCAACATGGGGGGAATGGCTCGCTGGGCGAGTCTGAGTCGTTGCGCCCATACGGCCACGTCGTATTCTTCACGGCCAACCGTTTCCACGGGATCGAAATAAGCCACGGACATGCCGGCGATTGTTTGAACGACTTGCTGCAGAATGACATCGCGCACCACCTCCCAACGGGTCACGCGGTTTCGCTTCAATACCTCGGCGGGGGTGTGTAAGCGGTATTGTTCGAAGTATCCGTAAACATCGATAAAATGATAGACCATAGACAAACTCCAGTATGCGATGATGGGCAGCGCCAAGGCCAAGACATTGTCGGGGATGGGGGCGAGCACGGGTTGCCGCACGGAGAGGGTATAACTCGGGAGGGGAGGGAGGTCCCAGGCGACCGACGCGTTGGTGGCCATAGTGGCGAAAATGGCGTTCAAGGTGGGCAAAACTTGAGGAGTCGGATGAAGATTAAATCAAGAGTTTGATAACAGCAAAGGAAAAAAAAGTTGGATGAAGATGTGGATGGGGGTCGCGCGATAAGCTTGGAAATCAGGAAATGAACTTTGACGGTGACTACCCAAGGGACTCGGGGAGAGCACAATGACAATCTGTGTAGAGCAAGTGCAATGCACGATCCTACACCGAGTCCCAGTAGAGAATCTGATAAGAATACAGGAAGAGGAAGAAAGATCAAAGAGGAAAGATGAACAGGAGACGAACCGAAGAAAGAAGTAAAGAAGTGGCGCCAGTCGGATGCGGACGCTACGGGTGACGACGGATGGACGGATTGGATGGCCCCGATTGGTCCAATGGTGTATCATACCGTATCCAGGTGGTATTGGATCCCCCGATGCGGCGACTTGTTTACTCCCAAGCTGGTTTGGTGTATTCTACTGTATGAATGGTCTATTCAAGATGCATTGGGCGATCTGTCACATGGTAAGTGCAACAGAATGACTGGTTTGTACGCCGGGACTCTACTTGGCATGATTCAAGGTTGGTGGCCTGACTTGACAAGTTGGTATACACGGGAATTGTCAATGTCTCACCACACCATCTGGACGGAGAGAATGTGTCCTCCTTCTAGGCCTAAATATTGCGATCATCCTTTGCTCTAGAAACAAATTGGGAAAGGCTCAAAGACTCGTAATGGCAGGGGAGAATTATATCTTAGCCATTGCGTCGGACTATAGCGATTGGGAAGAATAATGGGCGACAGGATCGGTGTCTCCCCATACAGGATGAGGAATGGTTATCATTAGCTGCCCAGGTGGCTCTCTCAGAATCATTATATCAGTAGGCATATTCAATCATAAGGCTGATACCATTATACATACTTATACCATGTTATTAGCCGGTGCTTAACCTATCCTGATATCTCGCCCGGGATCGGGACAAACAGAGCAAACTCCCCCACCAACCAGAGCCCGCCACTAAAAAAAAACTTCTTCCCCTCCTTTTTTTTTGTTTTCCCTCTCTTCTCCTCCACTTCTGGTCAATTTCCCTTTGTGAAAACATTATCACTCTCCCACCACCACCATGATTATCTACACTGTATGTTGTCCTACATCGTCGCTGTATATCTCGCTTGGGACCGTTTTGGAATCGAACTCGAGTCCATTGGCGGTTTGATTATTTCCTGATTGGCAAACTGACGATCTTCAGGACATCATCTCCGGCGACGAGATTCTCTCGGACACCTATAAAATCACCCCCGCGGAGGACTGCCCCATCCTGTGGGAAACCAACTGCCGCAAGTACACCAAGAAGGTCGGCGAGGATTTCGAGCTTGCTGGTGCCAACCCCTCCGCTGAGGATGCCGCCGATGATGACAACGGCGAGGCCGAGATGGTCATGGTCCACGACATTGAGGACCAGTTCCGTCTCGTCTGGTTGAAGGTCGAGGAGGGCCTCAAGCCTTCCAAGGATGCCTTCAAGGCTCACCTGAAGGGTATGCATGCGTCTTTGCCGGTTACTCGAATGTCTGGACACATCCAGCTAACAGACCGACTTTTCTAGCCTACATCAAGAAGATCAACAAGGCCCTTACCGACAAGGGTGACGAGGAGGCCGTCAAGGAGTTCCAGAAGCACGCTGGTGCGGCCATGAAGAAGATCATTGCCAATTACGACGACTACGACATCCTCATGGGCCAGAGCATGAACGGTGACGCTATGTACGTTGCCTTTAATACCGCAACACCTCTCCAACCGTGCATTGCAATTTACTGACTTCATCTCATCTAGGCACGTTCTCATCAACTTCCGTGAGGATGGTGTCACCCCCTTCGCCACCGTCTGGAAGCACGGCTTCAAGGAGATCAAGGTCTAAGCGCTTTGATCTTTGCTGGCGATAATGCATTGCACTTGACCTGAAGAAATAAAAAAGTTACGAAACGCGAGCCCTCTGCATCCATGTTTAGATCGGATGCGGGGATGGCTTTTATCCTCTCCCACCGGGCCGGATCATTGGTCTGGTTTGGCTTTTACACGTCGCATCTTCGTATCATAATTGGTCGATCCTTCTGATCGTCAAGAGTAACGCCTCACGAATCAATAACCCGTTATGTCCTCTTCATCTATTGGTTTCTTGTGGCAGCTCATTCCACTTAGTCGAAATGTAAAAGATTGCCTTGGTATATGAGAGACCAATTTCTCCCTAAGTAAAACACGACTTCCCAAACGCCTGCATGTACGATCCCACCCAATTCACCAATTATATTACAGATTATGCATGTCATACCCATCATGCATGATTAACAATATCCCGTCCAGTCACTGGAGGAAACGCTATTGCCCGATGGATTGTCGGCCCAGGCTGCTGGAAAATCATCTGTAGACATCCCATTGACATCAACACCAGCGTTGGCAGGAGGGACCCCGAAATTGGCAAATTCCAGTCCAGAAACAGGATCCAGTTCCATAAGCTCATCCGCCACGGGCAGATGCTGTCCAAAGACTGCGTCCCATTGGTCCCAGTCGAAGTTTAGATTCGGATCCACCATAGACGGCGGTGTGGGGACTCCCATTGGAGGTGGATTCGGGGACACGGGGTCCATGAAGGGCATGTCAGGAGGCGGTTGAAGGGGCTGGGGCACCTGGGAATGAGAAGCGGCGGAAGATTTGGCAGATGAGGGCGTTCCCATAGAGGATGCCGCACCAGGTGAGGATGACATAGCAGAAGGCGACACCAAAGTAGCTGGAGAAGTCATAGTAACGGCGGCTGGATTGGGGTTGTATTGAGGAGTGGGAAGGGAATAAGACGGTCGTCTCAGAGGATGGGCGGAGTATCTCAAGGGACTAGGCCTTACTGTGCCCGAGGTAATGGCAGGGTTAGGAAGGACCTGAGACCGTGTCAAATTGTAGAACATTCGGTTAAAGTCGTTAATTTGACGACCCGATCCAGCCGTTTGACGTATCGAAGAGGCCGCAGGAGACCCGGGTGCTGGTGAAGCCCCTAAGTGGTATGAACTACGCAGATTGTTGGCCTCTCCTGCCGGCGAAGCAATTCCTGCTTGGATCTGGTCTTGTTCGGTCCAAAGCATCTTGGGATTTAGACCGGCCTTTTGCCAGGCCTTTTGACGAAGGCGTCGGATCATGTCCCATGCTTCGCGGCCACCATCCTTAAGTGGTCGCTGAGTGGAGATGCCATCTTCACCACCAACAACGCCTCCATCTGGGCCAGAAATTGCCAGAATTCGGTCGATGAAAGCGCGTGACTTTGAAGCCTCGGGGCTATATGGTCGCTCGTATAGGTCAATGAGCATGATCCTGAAAATGGTCAATGTTACTGGTAAGACAGTCAAAAACAAGAGAAAGAACATACATTGTCGCGTGCATAGGTTGGTGGTTGCTTGAGATCTGTAAGCTACTATGAAATTTGCCAGTAATTGAAGGGGTAGCTTACCCTGGCCAGCTCCAGTGAAATGGCTGGAAGTCAGGATCTGTCGCCAATTGAATAAACTTTTCCATGAAGCCGTGGCAGTGACGAAGCGCACTAAAAATGTAAGACAGGTTTCATCTGAATTAACTTAGAATGCTCACCTCTGTCTGGCGGCAGGCCAGATTCGACTGCGAGCATTCTTCAGAAAGGGTTGATATGCAACACAGAACGCCTGCCACTTGTTAGTCAAAATCGTAACCTGACGTTGAATGATCCTGACCTTATCTATATATAAAGATAGAATAATTCTGGCCCATTTATGAAAGGAAACCAAGACAGGTGAGTGATATTGCTCGGTACACCCATTGGGGCCTTCACCTGGAAGTTCTGTCTCAGTCGACTGCACCTCGACGGGCGATCTGGACATGGACAGGGCTCGGCCCGCTGCGCCTGAGGTTTCTTCAGATTTATCCTCGGGAATTCGATTTATTATTGAGTTCAAATTCAATTGAAGATCGAGGAGAATCGTTCGCAGCTCTTCCATATCTCTTCGAGTGACTGGTTTGGTGCCTAATTGAATACGCAGTATTCGACGGACAGCGCCTGTTTTGAATGTTAGCTTCTGTTGCCCTCTTTTCTTTGTGATTGGAAACATACGAGCCATTGTGTATTTGCCTCTGGCCGTCAGATAAAACACGTTCACCATTGATGGCCCACCGCAGACAGAGGGCTCGTCTGGGTGTTCAGGAAGCTGCTGGTTTGCTGCTACCATCTGCTCGTATCGTTCGGCCACTGGAGAGCCCAGTAGTGTGTCCTTTATTTCACTGGTTTCGCGTACGTCCCAATAGTTTTCATCACTGACCAGAGGAGGAAGACCGCTCGACATTGCCACCACGCCATCCATATGCATGATATGCCACCAAAGTCGGCGTCTATACTCTGCTTCGCATGGCTCAATTCCAAATTTTGCCGGATCTCGATGGAGGCCCATGGTCTGTGCCACCCGCATTGCGAGACTGACGAACAAACTACTTGTGAGAGGCTCTTCCTCTTTAGACAAGATAGTTTGAACGATGAGGTAGGCTGATAGCCCTTGCAGAGAGGGGCTTCGAGGAAACGATATCTTTGCCAACCAGTGAGTCACTTCTTCATTGTATATGGAGGACAAAGAAAACCGAGATGATGCGTTAAACTCGGCTTTAATTGTTCGAATGGAAATCGTAACAGAGCCGCCGTACCAGATGGCGTAGAGTAGTGGAATAAATGACGGACATGGGCACGTTTCTCCGGAGTAGCTACTGTAGTCGTACCAGTTCCAAAAAGCATTGTAGAGCTTCAAGATAGTGGGAGGGTGGACAACTGGACTGATTGCATGAACACCAGACATGAAACCCTTGTATAGGATTTGGCTTTGCCGTCTGGTTGGGACATGTTTGAGCATTTCCGGCTCCACAAGCCTTTCATTTCCGGGTGGAGACTCGCCGGATGGAAAGATGATGGATGGTTGGAAGGATCCTCGAGACCCAGACCCAGACCTTGGGGTAAGGTTGTCTACTAACCCCTTTCGCGATCTGCAACCGTTGGCCATGGAGTCAGTGTTGTCTTCATTGACATTCGGAGAGGGCGATAAATCATGCGATCGATTTTGGTCTCGCAGTAACTGATTTAGATCATTGATCTGGCAGAGGTTAAGGTCAGCTCATCCATGACACGAGATAAGGCAAAAGGACGGAGCAATACTTCATGAGAGATGTAAGCCCAATATGTTGTGCCGACGTATCTGATCTTTATTAGCACTTCCGATGCTGCCGCTTCGACGATTTTCTCACTTTACTCACCTCGACCTGCCGCCATCATCCAAGCTCAAGTGGCCTAAGTTCAGACTGCCCACCGGATCAACCAGATCAGTCGCCTGGCCTGAAGGAATGGGAAATTCATCACCGCTCGACTCTGCAGCAGCGCGACGTGGACTCGAGGACCGCGAAGATATCGCTCTTCCGTTTCGGGTATGTGCCTGTCGCAATTCCTCCACAAGAGCGGATTCTACCGCGGCGCATGGGGCTGCGGCATGTTTTTCAGCCGCTTCAAGAGCCTGAGCACGGCCGCCTAGTCGGTCGATCATTGACATTAACTTGTCTAGTCGGTGCTCAATAGCACGCGGGTTGGACTTTTGCCCGGTAGACGCCTCAGTCTGCCTCATTTGCCCATAAATGGTTTGTAGCTCGTCAACGTCTTCCTCCCAAGTCCGTGGTGTCTGCCTCCTTCGTTTTACTCCATGTCCACCTTGCTCGGCCCGGTCGCGCCCCTCTTCGCGCCTATGCGACGCATCGTAAAGACATTCGGCTCCGGTTTTGGCGCAGTTTCCGCAAATGGGGTGAACCTGAAGCGCTAGAGGATTAGTCAAGAATTGACCGACGTTGGTGTATCACTGGATTAAGATGTTACCTTGTCGCATTTCACCTTTCGCCGGCGACAAGTGTGGCAGCTGTAGCTCGCGCGGTTTCGAGTGATCTGCTTGGCCCCGGCTAACGGGGCCCGCGCGGATGACGAGCGACGCTCGGAATCAGGCACGCCCGACAGCGGCTCGAAGTTTCGTGGACTAATGTCCATCGTCGCTGTCGGAAGTGGAGAGGGAATGCGAGGGACTCTGGTGCGGATGGCGAATTGCGGGGGAATATTGAACATCCAATGGCCAATGACATATTAGTTTTCAAGCCCGATTTATCAGGCACCACCGGGATCTCAGCGGGAGCAACTCGGCACCGCGTTACTGAGCGGTATTGCTGATTTGACAGATCCTATGGTGTCTGGGACTGAAAGAGATGATTGTCAATGTTCTTTGCTTCCTAGTGCGGGGCTCTGTATAGTGCAAGGGCTCAAAATACTTGGACATTTAAGCTGGGGATCTCTAATTGATTGCCATAAATTTAGTCGAACATCTCACTAATCAGCATCCGGGGTAGCGCGGGAAAGATAGAATACTGCCGGCTAAGGACATATATCTCGCTAGTGAGGTACATCTGCGCGTATAATTGTCCCCTAACATACTATGATTGCACCTGGTCTTCCCGCTTCTGGTCCCAACACTGCTCACGTATTGTATCCTGTAACATGCCCAGGTGCCCATTCACTCGCGCTATCTTCAGGTTATTGCCTTTTCTTTTCTTTGAAGACAGAAGTGCTCGTGTATTCACAGTCAATTCATGAAAAAGTGGAAGAGCTAGCTTGAGGACTGCCGTGAAGAATGCAGTTCAAGCTCCACTCAAGGGAATCGAACGAACCGATCGATCTACCCGCCAAAGCTGAGTCTACGTGTATCATACTCGGAAACTCCTCCTTCTAACGCGCAAAATCCCCCTTGAAATTGTCCAAGGTTGTTCCCTTGAGACACATCGGCCTTGGTAATACGCGGCCTAGTGGGGCTGGCGCCATACATAGGCGCCCAGTGCTTCCGGTTCGCTCGCCAAGGACAGCCAAGACGAGGCTATTCACATCCAATCTCCCAGCACAGCCGCCAAAGTCGAGTTTTCGCTGTGAACGAAGAGTTCCGACAGGCCTAGGGTCCCGGCACTCTGCTGCCCAGGTCTATTGCCCAGCACGCCTCCCGTTTGGATGTCTGTCTTTGGACACGAAGCTGCTGATCGCGAATGGAAAATCAATGGTTTCCTCGGCGCCAAGATGCATTATGAAATTCCAAGGGGGTTTTTTCTTGTCTTTTACGCCTTTGGGACCATCCAAGTTCTATTATTGTTATATCCCCACCTGGTTGGCATTATGGATCATCTCCCCATGAATGCATTATTGGTCGCATTATTCGCCCCTCCTATATCTCCCTTTCAAAAGTCGGTATTTCACTGCAATCCAGCAACGGCTATTATCAATTCTAGAAGAAACTCACAGCATACATGGTTCCAAGGCTTTTCTCAACAGTATGGCCCCTGCCATTCATCGTGCTATCATGTTTGAATCCTCTGGTTGCCGGTGCAGGAGTAGCCCTTGATATTGATAGCGAAGGTGAGTGATCAAGTTGTAAACGTATTCTTCAGAGTCCCGAAATTGACCGGCACAGACTCAATTAGATCAGCTGCCAGCACTGTCGCTTATGATCTCGTCAGCTTTTACACAGGCAATAATACCGGCGATGTACCGGGAAACCTTCCAGATCCCTATTATTGGTGGGAAGCGGGCGCCTTCTTCGGGGCTCTGATCAACTACTGGGCTTTCACCGGGGATTCTACTTACAACAATATCACCGTTCAAGCAATGGAGCACCAGGCCGGCGATAAGGGGGATTTCATGCCAAACAACCAGACCTACACCGAGGGAAACGACGACCAGTGCTTTTGGGCACTCAGCGCAATGATGGCTGCCGAACGGAACTTTACAAACCCGAGTTCCTCATACCCGGGCTGGCTGGCTATGGTTCAGGCCGTGTTCAATGAACAGGCTAACCGCTGGGATACAGCGAGCTGTAATGGAGGTCTGCGTTGGCAAATTTACACCTGGAATGCTGGATACAATTACAAGAACACCATTGCAAATGGCTGTTTCTTCGACATCGCGGCACGTTTGGCTCGATATACTGGCAATGAGACTTACGCTGAATGGGCCACTAAATCCTGGAATTGGGCCAAGGCCGTCGGATTGATCACGTCGGACTACCAAATATTTGATGGAACGACGGATGCCAGCAATTGCACTTCCTATGATAGAACTCGTTGGTCATATACTGCTGGGATTTATCTTCATGGTGCCTCCGTGATGTATAACTATGTGAGCAACTCGTGTTTCAGTTGTTACAGCGTACTAATCAGCTCACTCTACAGACCTCTTCACTTACAACCAACGCAACTTCAGCTAATTCATCTTCAGCCTCCACATGGAAAACTCGGCTGGATGCACTGCTCTCGAAAACCAATTTTCTTTTCTCGACAAACGAGTCCAGTCTTCATGTCATGTACGAGCCTCCATGCGAGCTCACAGGTAGTTGTAACACGGATCAATTATCATTCAAGGCCTACCTATCGCGATGGATGGCCGATGTCACACAACTTGCACCGTACACATACAACACCATCATGATCAAAATGCGAGCCACCGCGCAAGCTGCGGTTGCCCAGTGCCAGGGTGGAACCACTGGCACCTTCTGTGGCTTTAGCTGGTCAAGTGGCAATTACGATGGAACAACTGGTGTTGGTCAGCAAATGGGGGTTCTGGAGGTTCTACAGGGACTCCTTTCTGCTAATGTCAATGCCCCCGTCACGGCTACTACAGGCGGAACGAGTGAAGGCAATAGTGCCGCTGGAACTGAGTCGGACAAAACTACGGCAGTACAATACTCTGCGATTACTACAGGTGATAGGGCAGGGGCGTCGATAGTGACTGCGATCGTGGTTGGTCTGATATTATCCGCGGTCTATATGATGGTGACTTGAGCTTCTGTTGATTTCCTACACTAGAATTATTTGTTTGCGATACCCAAAATTGTACTTTAAAGCTACTTCAAGTTGTTTTGATTTGGCCGTGAACCACTTAAGTGACATTTACACGGTATCCCGAAGAAAGGGACGTTGCATTTTTAGCTCGAGCAGCTAGGGGCAGTGAGCATTAAATGGCCAATATTCTGACCAATGTCTAATTCCGTTCCTTCCATCACGCAGCAGGTATTTGCTGCTCATCCAATGGCCACTTGGAAATGGTTGTCTCCTCGCCCGTCAAAGTGAAGGACAAGACTACCGAGCGCTCATTGTTCAACGCCAGTTCGTATTTTCCAGGGTAGACAATGCGGTTTCCAAGCGAGTCAGTGCGGGCCACATTATCAAGTGAGATAGGGATGACCATTGACTGGGAAGTGTGCGGCTTAAGTGATCCTAAACGGTCGAAACCAACCAGCCACTTATTGGGATAAGGCTCTGGTCCTGCGGTGGTGTTAACAAAGGCCATCGCCGTATAATCAGAGACTACGCTGCCAGTGTTTGTGACGCTAGTAGTGAAGTTGAGGAAGGGGAGCTGTTCCGCTGTGTTGTAGCCGGCATGCGACCGAGACAAAAGGTCAACAATATCAAATGAAGCCTCATTGGTAGCCATGTTAGAGCGCGCAAGGGATGTCTTGAAAGTCGTGTAGAACATTCCATGTCCAAACTCGTAGACAGGCTTGCCTGTGTACCACATGTATGTTTGGCCAGGGTTGTCTCCGCTGGGACGCATGTTCATGTCGATCGCCGAGAACTGCAAAGCATACTCGGCGGGATATTGTGTTGTTGTCAGTCGACCAGCGGGTGCACGCTTGCCAGTGATGATGTCCAAGAGAGCCTGGCCACCAGACTGACCTGGGTAACCTCCCCAGATAAGCGAGTTCACGTTCTTGTTCTTCTTCAAAGAGGAGCTGTCAACCTGACCTCCGCCCATCTGTAACACCACCAATGGTTTGCCAACGTTGCTCAATTGCTTGATTAACTCGAGTTGGTTTCCTGGCCATGTAATGTTTTCTCGGTCCATGCCCTCCGCTTCAATGGTGTTGTCAATGCCACCAGCAAAGACGATGGCATCAGATTTCTTGGCTGCAGCGATCGCAGCGGCGAAGTCTTCAGTTGACTGCGAAGAGATGTTCGTACCCAAAGCATAGTGAACGGTCAGATCTGATGCCTCGAGAGCGGCGAGAGGGCTAGTCAGATAAGGAGCATTACCGTAATAATTGCCTTGCATTTGGGTGGTGGCATTGCCCCACGGACCAACCAGGGCTATGCTTTTGACCTTCTTGGATAATGGCAGAGTTCCGTCATTCTTCAAGAGAACGATGCCTTCAACGGCTGCCTCATACGAGATATTCCATGCATTAGTTGTAGACACATCAGACCAGTCAAGGTTGCGATAGGCACTGCTATTGCCGTCGAAGTATCCCAAGCGGGCGAGGTTTGAGTAAAGCCTGATAACACCACGCTCAATCTCACTTCGAGAAATCTCTCCTTGGAAGAATGATTCATTGAGGTGATACTGGTAAGAGGTACCACAATCAATATCGGTACCAGCTCTCATAGAGTCCGCCGATGCACCCGTGATGTTGTGTGCATACTCATGTGGATTCCAGACATTGTAAACGGCATCACAGTCTGACGAGACATACCCGTCATCAACAAAGCCCCAGGTATCCCGGAGAATAGTCTGGAGGAAGAATGAGTTGGCAGAGCTGGGTACTCCGTTCACAGAGTTGTACGAAGACATGACACTGTGGACCCTGGCATCCCGAACTGCAGTCAGGAACTGCGGCATAAAGTATTCCGCCAAGTCCTGTTGGGTAATGTTCACATCGTTACCCAAACGGGAATGGTCGTGCCAATTCTCAATGTCATAACCCGCAAAATGCTTCGCGGTGGCTACCAACTTCAGGTGTTCTGGGTCGACACCTCCTTGCATTCCGGTAATGTATTCATATGCATACGTCCCGCACAGACAGTAAGCGTCCTCGCCGGGTGTCTCCTGTCCACGACCCCAGACAGGGTGCCGGAAGGCATTGATGTTGGGCGCGTAAACATCGAGACCATAGCGACCGACATTATTAAATGCGCGACCCTGGGTTGAAATGATGCCTCCGATTTGGTTGATCAAGGTGCGGTTCAGCGCAGCCATCGAAAGAATGGGCGACGGGAAGGAGGTTGCCCAATTGTAGGCACCAGCGTCGGTGAAATTGGCACGATCCAATCCATGAAGAGCTTCACTCCAGACCTGGTATGGAGGAAGTCCGAGGCGAGGAATGGCAGGGATGTTATTCCCGGTGCTGTTGACCAGCTCTTCGAACGTAAACATGGAAACCAAAGCCGCGGCGCGGTCATGGGCAGTTGCGGATGTATCGCATACTAAGGTATTGCTCAGAGGCCCATTGTCGCAGTCCGGGAACCCCAGATCGATTGTTGCGAGGGTCCAGGTATCGAGATTGGGTTGAGGTTCCGTTGAATAGTCAACATAGCTTGTATTGGCTTGCGCGAGAGCGAACGGCACCAAAGCCGCCAACACGGCTAAGGATGCAGCGGTCATTGTGAACGGCTTGCTGAATGGTGCCGAGCATATCTTCTTGATTGTCTCCGACTATTTATACCCCGACCAGGGCCGGCTGCACTTCGGCTATATCCCACGGGGTATACACAACGTCTCCACAATTCGCCCAAGACGGCAACTCCCGCAGTCGATCGACACGCGGGGAATCCCAACCTCGCACGATGCTTTGCTATTTAGCCTGAAAGTTGCCAGGATGGTTGAATCCTTTCCGTGACGAACTCCAGCTTGGTAATCATGAAGTCATGCGATACCCCTCATTCTCCACGAACTGACAGTCCACGACGCAGGTACAGACTACCTCGTACCGGGTTTAGCATAACTGTGCAGAAGGTTATGCATGGCGGTAGAGACCTCCTGAATCTCCATTTTAGATGGCCAGCAAGATTCTCTTATGATCAAATTGCCAGGTTCAGCTTTCAGCGCGCGGACAAGACTCCAGTATCCCAATGAAGGCTTGATTTGCTGATTTGCTTCATTGCTCCGAGCGAAAATGGAGCATGATGTTAGGGGCTAGAGGTGTCTAAAGCATCCAATTGGTCCTTTGACAAATCCTGAGTGAAAAAGGGGTTGATCATTTTATCCATCCTATTCGCATTCCATTAAAGCAATAGGTTTACACAGATCTAAGATGAGAATTCGTGCACATTCTTGTCAGAGCTCCTGGCGGATTAACATTAGCATTGCAGATGCTGGATGGAGCAACGATCCCTAATTTAGGCTAAATCAAACATCTATGTATATGACGGCAGATGTCGTACGACTGCGCAGAATATGCCTCGAATTGCCTGAAGTAACACCCTGACCATCCTGACCGGCAGCGACACGGTTTTACCCACTGCTTTAAACACGCTCCTCAATGGATAATCGTGATTCAAAGACTCAATGTCTCCATGTCGCATTCCGTTCCATTTACACTACATACTTGGAAACCTAGTAATACCCTGGGCTTGTGTACTTCCACTTCATCCATTAGATCGGTTGAAGAATTTACCTAAGGAATAGCTATATGAACCGACCCCTGGGTAGTAATTCTCTCTAGAAACATAATTCGGTGCTAAACTGGAGCTTTTGTCTCTATCGACCCGATGGATGGTTCCACTCAAGCCTTTAATAAGGGATCTTGAAAACCCAAGCATATTGATCAGCTGCCGCGACTTCCTTGCTCACCGAAAGAACCACAGAACCATTGCGTAACTTTTGACTTGGGATTACTGCACCATGCAACTTCCCCCCTACTACTGTAACTTGATCCCCTTCCGCCCAGGGAATCGGGCTGGATATGATGAGTGTGCTGTTGGGCTTTGTTATTGTATGAATATAAAACGCATCTTGCGAAACAGTGAATCGCACGTCACCCTCTTCGGGTGTAATGAACCAATAGGTAGTGTTGAAAATTGCCTCTTCGTGGGTTTTAATCCATTTACCGGCTTGTCGAAGATGCTGCTGTTCAATGTCGACAATGGTTCCGTTGGCTGTTGGCCCAACATCGAGCAGGAAATTACCGTTCTTGCTGACAATGTCAACAAGACTAGTCACAATAGTGCTAGCATTCATGTAGCTTGCCAATGGGGTGGCACGGTTATATCCGTAGCTGTATGGATCCATTCCAAGGTTACTCTCCCATTTTCGTCTTTGCACAGCGGAGTATGTTGCGTATTCTGGCGTGTCAAAGTCCCCCGGGAGGCCACATCGGGCATTCATGACAACTTGGCGGTTCTCTTTTGCGGCTTTGTTGAACCATTCTGAGGCCCACTCGGCTGTTTTATTCGGTCCTGTTCAACAAGCATTAGAGATATGGTCAATGATTACAAGATGGCTAGATCCTCACCCCCAATGTCACACCACATAATTTCGGTTCCCATCTCGGCAAGAGTGTTCATTTCAGGCAGAACCTTGTCGGTAATGTAATCATTCACAGGGACCCAGCCCGTGTACGGTAATGTCTCGTTCGCGAAGGGATTGGTAGCATTGCCTGGCGCCTGTTGTCAGTCGATATTCAAAAAAAAAAAAAAAAAAAAAAAAAAAAGAGGTTCAAGCCCTAATACCTACCTCCAGGCCAATCACCGAACCCGTACTTCTTGTAGTCTGGATTGAACCACTCAGGAAGGCTGTAGTATCTATAGGAGTAAGGTAATCAGTATAATATCAACACTTTGACCATATTTTACACTGAATTCACTTACGTTGCTCGATGTAGTTGAGGCTGGTACTTTTTGGCTGCATCAAACAATTCCTTCTTATGGTTAGATCTCCTAGGCAAGATGAAACAATCATTCTTCGTACCTGTAATAAGTTCCGATGGGGGGTCATTGCCACAGACGTCCTCTTCGTCACATTCTCTGGAAGATCGAATAGAGCATAGCCCTCATGGTGCTTGCTAACTTGAACGAAGTAATTCGCACCAGCATCCGCAAATAGATCAACCCACTCCTTGGGATCCCATGCGCTGACCGTGAAGTTTTGGATAAAATCATCGTACACAACATGGGGCCCGTATTTCTCTAGCTGATAGTCATATACACCGACTGAGCCACTCGGGCCTTCATTAAGCCACCACCAGTACCTAGACGCCACATCAGCAATGTTTCTCGATATTCAATCTTGCATTGAAAATATACCATTCAGCATAGTCTTCTTTGGATCCCGAGTTTCCCCAGCCTGGGACCGAATAAATTCCCCAGTGTATGAAAATTCCATACTTAGCATTGTTGTACCAATTTGGAGATTCATGACTGTACACAGACTCATAGGTAGCCTCGTAAAGACCAACTCCGTATGTTGCCTCAAATGTATATTTGGTAGACATCACATTCTGGCCCTCGATTACAATGGTTGCAGGGCCTGAATTTCCAATTCTCACCCCTTCGCAGTTCCGCACCCCGATTTCCACCGTGGCTTGATCACCAGGACCCAGTCGTTTGATCACACCTGGCGCTACAGTTTCTAGGCCGGGTGACTCGACGCGCACATAAATGCTGTTGTTACGCAACGCAATGGAAGACCCGACATTGTTGACAAGAACCTCCACGATCTGAACCTTATCAGTGCCTTCCATCCACTTCTTGGTTGATCGGGCATATTGAGTTTCTAATTGAATAGATTCAGCGTTGCCGCTGGACACTGGTAGCATTGATAAGGCAAAAATATGAAGCTTGGTGCTGATG
Organism: Penicillium longicatenatum; assembly: GCF_028827895.1. Classification (NCBI taxonomy): domain Eukaryota; kingdom Fungi; phylum Ascomycota; class Eurotiomycetes; order Eurotiales; family Aspergillaceae; genus Penicillium; species Penicillium longicatenatum. Next base: position 129,963 of record NW_026643120.1, on the reverse strand, counting down.
GTCGCTCCTCCAGGACTCGTGGATGACCCAGTCGAGCTATTGGGAAAGGTCAGCGAGACGAGCTCCTTGGATGAGTCCAACCAGGTGGTGGTTTGGAATATATTGGAACGATTCCAGTTAGTATTATTTTCAGTCAGATAGCAAGTGAAGATCAAGTCTCCTCCTTCGGGATAAGGCCAGCTCCACCAAGCTGGGACTAGCAGCGATCCACTGGTCGTGCTACCATCTGCATACTTGGCGAGCACAGAGCCAGAGGCCATACCAGATTCCGATGCAGCAAGCATTTGATAGCTGAAGTATCGAGACTGTGGGACCGTTATTTCCTGTCCCTGAGTGAGAACATTGTCATAACCCGCAGTGGCATTGTACTTGGCGAAGCGATAGTTAAATCCTCCGTATGAGAACTTCTCCGGCGGCATCTCTGCTGCCGGATATGAGTCTGGGTGTTTTTAGTCAATGGGCTTTCGCCATTCGTATTTAATGCTAGATAATTGAGATCTAAACTCACTTGAGTCACCATCAAAATCAGCATCACTTGGGGTTAGGCCAAATGCTCGGTTGTTGAATGGTAAATCGACAGGAAAGGAGGCATTTCGGCCAGAGGTCTCTTTGAAATCATTTTGAGGCTTGAAGAGCACTGCTTGGCAAAGAGTTGCACCGGCAAGAAGCGTGCAGAGTCCATTTATTCTCACCATGGTGACAAGAGGCTTGTGGCGGCCGAACCGTTGTGTGGCGTAGATCATCTATAAGTAGCCGTTGCGCATGTTATCGGTCACTGCCAGGTAGCAGTACCTAAGTAACGGTATCATTTCCCCGCAGATACCAATGTATAGCGTGGATTTCTTTTGTAACCTTGGCTATCTAATCGGATAAATACAAAGTGATCGTCGTGCGGAGATGTCGGCCTTTTCGCCGAAGCTATCCCGATTTGGTGACTATTGATGCGAACCATGAAGCGACAGGACATGGCAAGATGTCCTATATACTATTCCGTTCACAGCTATTGGAATTGTGTTGTGTACTTCTTTCTTCTTGTGAACAGATCTGGACTAACGCCAAGGCTTACTTGTTGACGACATGAAGCTTTTGACTTTCCCTGGGCAGTATTGAGCACGCCTCTAGCATTGAATATTAAAAAGCCTTCGATCTGTTTACTGATCTTCCGGTAATTGGGGCCGTCTGATCCACACTGATCAGGCACCAGACCATCAGCAATTGTCTTCACCTTGCTGATAACAAAGGTGTAACCCGAATCCTAAAGCTGAGAGGCCTTGGGAGGTGACTGGTCACTAAATTCCATGAACGGTGACCCCAGTGGTGTAAGAGAATCACTCGTCTATAGCTTTCTTGGGACCTGCTAAGAAGCAAATGGCCTGTCCAGCTTCGGCCATGGTGGGAGCACTGAAAACCCGGCTAGCGACGAAGCGGCCACTAGACACTTGGATCTTAGCCGCAATGTATGTGGTCGTATCAGGGTGAACAGTAGACGTGTTCAATAAAGAGCTTTCTTTGATGTCCCCGGCGCTCAAACTGGCTCTGATGATTTCAACGATAGCAGCATCGTCACTAAGGCAAGGGAGAGTGATATCGGTCTTTAGAAACAGCCTCCTTGATAGATACAACGGCAACTGTGTTTTGATTCTGAGAAATACAGTTATGAGCGCGCTTGGTGGTTTTGTGGTAGATAAGTAGAGGTGAAGTGAGCGAACCCTTCGAGGGCAGATTTTGGGCCATGCCCTTATTGAAGACGTGTTAGTACTGAGCAGACTAAGACATTATGATGGATTATTGTATGTGACGTACATGGCCCATGTTAACAGAGCCAATACAAGCAGCCTAAGTAGCCGTGATGATAACGCCTGGAGATTTGTGATTTTTGAGAGACGTGAACAATAAGTGTTGTGTGAATACAGAAAGAGATCTGGGAAGGATTTGGTCCAAGTTCAAGTGATCAAGCTTAGACCAACAGAATTTCGGCGAAACCTTTGATCGTGTAATAAGTTTGCAAGAGCAGAGGAGCTTTAAAGCCGTAGCAATATTGGTAAGCATCCAATGGTTTCATGGCGGAAGGAGTAATACAGCTGCTGTTTAAGCCTGGCTCAATTCGTTGTATTTTACATTAAGATACAGACGCTATGCATATAGATGGAAACCATATAAAGAAACTCATGATAAATAGACCTAAGCCCTGGTTGCTGGTTGGGACTTGGACGCCTTGCCCACCTTGACCTCCTTCTCCAGCGCATCCAGTGCTGCTGTAAATTTGGACTGGAGTGACTCCAGCGTCTCCGGTTTGACCTGGACTCGTTCAATTGCAGCTTTACGCGTGATGCGGCCGTCGGTGCTGGCAGAGATTTCGTTGGCAAACCATCGTCCCTCCCGGTGAGCGACCAAAGTCCATGCAGAACCCTCTCGGCCAGCACGAGCAGTTCGTCCCACACGATGCACATAGGTGGTAACACTGCTAGGAACATCGTAGTTCACGACATGTGTCAATGAAGGCAGATCCAGTCCACGTGAGGCTCGATCTGTGGCCACAATGATGGAAATACGACCTTGTCGGAAAGCTGTCAAGGTCTTGCGAGATGCGGCAGAGTTGCTCGACTTGATAATTGTTCCCATGCGGCTGGCAAGCGAGGGGTGGAAGAGGGAGATAAGTCGAGAAAGTCGCGATGCAGACTCGGAAGACTTGGTAAAGATCAAAACGGTAGTAGGGGATATTTTGCCTTCGGGCACAAGATCTACTGAATCAGAGACTGAATCATCGGAGTCATTTGATGAATCAGAGCTTGATTCGGAATCAATGTCGGAATCAGAATCCGAGTCTGAGTCTGTATCAGAATCTGAGTCGGAGTCTGAGCCAGAAGATGAGGTGTCATCATCGGAAGACTCATCAGAGCTCGTATCGTTAGAGCTTGTGTCATCTGAGCTAGAGCTGTCGTCGACAGCATCGAATACAGACTCATCGACGCCAATTTTGATATACGAAAGGAGCAGCCGCAGGAGATACAACGGCTTCTGGGATTCGTCGCTAACGGCGACCATGCGCTCATGCAAGGTCGGCGGCAAAGTGAAATGAGCATCGGCATTGGCGGTAGATGAAGCATCGAGGTCGATAGCTTTCTCAGCGCCGATGATCACCATTTTCGGATTAGCCAAGCGCAAAGAGTTGAGCTTCGAGATATCGCGGGTCATGGTAGCACTCAATACAACCTTCCGAGGGGGCTTGGTTTCAATTGGAAGCCCAAGATCAGACAAGAGCTTGCCACCGGGCCCAAAGGCTTCGGGCGCCTGGCGTGCATCCAGCGACCCCATGACCACATCCACCCATTCCTGGAAGCTCTCGTTCAGCAATCGATCGGCCTCATCAATCACCAACCACTCTAGATGCTTGAGGGTAAAGCCTTTGGTGTAGCGAATATGATCCACCAAACGACCAGGGGTACAGATAAGAATATCGACATTGGGCTCTGGTCGCTGGATATAGCCTGGAAGAAATCCGGTGGAGTCGACTGCCTCTGTCACACAATCCTCGAGGTTGAAGTCCATCCAGTCATTTCCTTGCAGGCCGGTTTTTTGGCGTTGCGCAACAGTGGCGGGATTGTGCACCTGGTCTACTCTCATAAGAAGCTTTTGTTCCTCTTTGATGGCCACATTTCCCACTGCACTTCCAATGTGAAGGCGTGATCCAGAGGCGCAAAGCTCACAGGCCTCACGAGCCTGTTTCACCAATTCTCTCGTAGGAACCACAATGAGTCCTCTTAGTCTTGATGCGGGCCTGGGTGTCAAGGAAGTGACAAGTGGAAGTACGTAGGACAGCGTTTTTCCAGATCCAGTGGCCGCCGAAACACAGAGGTCACCGGGATGGTTCTTGCTTCCATCCAGAAGAAGAGGAATCACCGCAGACTGGACAGCGAATGCCTCCTCGTAACCGTGCTGGTTGAGAATGCGCAATAAGTCAGGTTTGATGCCGAGTTCAGCGAACTTGGATCGCTCTTTTGCTGATGTCCGTACGGGTTCCGCTAGCCATGCGGGCAGAGAAGAGTAGGTCGGAGCCACTTCTAGCTCTGGCGGATTTTCGGGCTGGGGCAACGGTTCCAAGCCTTGTGCAATAACCGGTTTGATGGTATCCTCGGTCACTTCAACCTCATCGGGCTTTTGTTTCTTAGTCAATTTGCTGGAGACTGCCTTGGTCCGTTCAATCTTGGAATAAATCCCTGCGTGTTTGGCTTTCGAAGCCTTTGTCTCGTCCTCATCATCCGAGGAGTCTGCAGGCTTTGCATTCACAGGCGAAGTCTCATCAAGTGTTGTATTGCGCTTTTCAGAGTTATTTCGCTTGCTCTCTTTCGACTTCTTTCCTTCTTTAGTGCTAAGGTGGTGCGGGTCTGTAATAATCTTTTTGCTGCTGACTGGCGAGACAATACTTTCTTTCGGGGTCGATTTCGGAGTATCTTCGCCCTGAAGCGCATCCTTGACTCGCTTTCGTTTCTTGTTGCTGTTGCCATCTTCTGCGGTTGATGGAGCGGAAAGACTGTCACGCTTCTTGTGCTTCTTGGTTGGGGTTGGGGTTTGCGTTCGTGTGAGATCCAAGTCGCGCTTCCGTTTGGGAGTCTTGGTCAACTTGGGCGTTGTGACCATCTTGGTGGACGACTCGGGCGCTTTGGATCCGGTCATTCTTTCCAAGCGCTTGCATTCCTCAAGAGCTTTGGTGCGGAGCAAATTCCAATTTCGTTGATGTTTTTTTGTGCCGGCAGAACGCTAACCAAAGGCACCGCCCGTAGTTCACCGCCGGCTCGGAGGGCGCGCGGTGCGTCTACTATTGACCAAGTGGGAATACATGTGTAAATGTGTCGGGGAATGGATCGAACTGGTATCCTTGTGGAATGACTTGTTCGCCATGGATGGGAAATTGATCCCAATCATCTCATTTTCTCGGAACTCTTTGCCCGAGAGCCACCGCCATAATGCCATATAATATTGCGTGAGTCTCATTCATCTGTGTCGCGAGAGAGAACCATACCAAAGCTGATTAAGGATTCGCATGGCAGTATGGTCAGTGACTTCTTCTTTCCCCAGTCAGGTATGTCCCAAAGACGAAAGTGTGGCCTTGGTTGTGTTTTTTGGTGCTAACCAGGTCCAGGGGGCATTGAGAGTCACATTTATCAGTTATCTTCTGTAAGCAATGCAGAGCAATAGTTGCTTCATCTGGCTATATTCTAACATTCCCCTAGAAATTGATCGATCGCGGGCACAAAGTCATCATCATCACTCATGCATACAAGGGCCGAACGGGGGTTCGATATCTCACCAATGGACTCAAGATTTATCATGTTCCTTTCTTCGTCATTTACCGCGAGACCACGTTCCCTACCGTCTTCTCCTTCTTCCCCATATTCCGCAACATTGTCATTCGGGAGCAAATCGAAATTGTTCATGGCCATGCGAGTCTCAGTAGCTTCTGCGGCGAAGCCATCCTCCATGCCCGCACAATGGGTCTACGAACCGTCTTCACCGATCACTCCCTCTTTGGATTCGCCGACGCCGCCTCCATCCTCACCAATAAACTTCTCAAATTTACATTAAGTGATGTCGATCATGCGATCTGCGTCAGTCATACTTGGTGAGTTGTGGGTGGACGCGTTCCGGTGGGCAAGGACTAACTTGTTCCAGCAAGGAGAATACCGTCCTCCGAGCCTCCTTAGATCCTTTAATGGTATCAGTCATTCCCAATGCCGTTGTTGCGGAGAATTTCTGTCCGCTCTCATCAACCCCTCGTGGGCAGGATCAAATGCCATTGTCACCGGCAGACCCACGGCCGGCACCCACGCCAATCGGTCCTGACGACACAATCACAATCGTCGTTATCTCTCGTCTTTTCTATAACAAGGGTACAGATCTTTTGATCGCAGCGATTCCGCGAATCCTGGCCCTCAACCCCAACACTCGTTTCATCATTGCCGGCTCAGGGCCTAAAGCTATCGACCTCGAACAAATGCTGGAGCGGAATGTTCTGCAGGACAAAGTTGAAATGCTTGGGTCTGTGCGACATGAAGAGGTGCGAGATGTCATGGTTCGAGGGCATATTTACCTGCACCCTAGCCTGACGGAGGCATTCGGAACGGTCATCGTTGAAGCCGCCAGTTGTGGATTGTATGTGGTTTGCACCCGAGTAGGAGGTATTCCTGAGGTTCTTCCGCAGCATATGACCACATTTGCGAAACCCGAGGAGGACGATCTCGTCGTTGCAACCAGCAAGGCGATTACAGCGCTGCGTTCAAACAAAGTACGGACGGACCGATTCCACGACCAAGTGAAGATGATGTATTCATGGCGGGATGTTGCTGAACGTACCGAGCGGGTTTACGAAGGCATCACGGGTGACATCAGCCCTGAGGAATTCTACGGATATTATCCAGGCCAAGGCTGGGAAGCTAGCGGAGACCGAGTCCGCAGCTTTGCCCTCATTGATCGACTCAAGCGATACTACGGCTGTGGTGTCTGGGCCGGCAAGCTGTTCTGTCTTTGCGTAGTCATTGATTTTCTGATCTATGTTTTCCTTGAGATGTGGTTTCCTCGGGTCAATATCGATATTGCTAGAAGCTGGCCGAGGAAACAACCAGAAGGAAAGTCCCGACCATCGGCCATGGCTCGAAGACATGGATAAGAGCTTGAAGTCTTGCCCACACCCCTTTGCTCTATTCTTAACTGACACTAGATGAATTGTACATGAATACTCTCCAGGTGCCAATACTCGCATCATTAGATAATAATAATTAACAGCCAGTTTTCGTGTTGAAATGTTGATCATTTATTTGTTTCTTTGTTCGCTGAATAAAGTAACTATGAGAGTTTTCCGTCCATGCTGTTTGACTTTCTCATACATAGGTTCCGAAACAATCATGACTTCATAAGATTACCAGACCCCACGCGGCTGCATGACAGCGTGATTTATTTGTTGCGCTTTGTGGTAGGCTCATACTTCCACTCCGCATCGAGAGTCTCAGCACCCTCAGGAAGCATATTTTCCGCGGCGCGATCGGCCTTATTGCCACGAGTACCACTTTGAGCCTCTTCTCTCTCAATGCCGCGCTGGTCGGGGAATTGGCGCTCGATGCCATGGTTCTTAGCAGTGGCACCCACACCCTCTACGCCGGAAGGCTGCTTTTTGCGACCATGTGCGCCATCGTGGGCCAGCTCAACATTAGTCTGGCCTTGTAGAGGTTTACCGAGGCCACTGTGTACGTCTTGCGAGGTGGCACCCACTAAAGTGTCGCCAGCAGAGGTGCGCTGACTGGAAGGCATGTCGGGGTTGTTCGTCTGGCTACCGACATCGTTGACATTGGAGGTATATGAGTTGCTAGCGGGAGCTGTGCCAGGAGGGAAGGCTTGGAGGTGGTGTTCGGGACGGTGGTCGGCCTCGTTAACTTTGACACCAGGTTTGTGCTGTATATGATGTTAGCTGATTGTTAGATTAGGGAGTAGTGGTAATAATGAACATACGCCCTTGTCAGTCATAGGACCTTCGGGGGCGATGGAAGGCTTGAAGCTGCCCTGCTTCTCGTTGGCGACGGAGGCAACGTTGTTAAGAGTGCTCATGATGAATATATCTCAATAACCGTGGACAAATGCGAAAGTTGTGATAAATTTGGTGAATTCTTATGCAAAGTTTCGCCTGCAAGTATAGAAAAGATAATTATGTTGGTACTATCCTTGCAATGACCATGGCTTTATATGGTGGTTTCATACTAAAGTTGAGACATGACGTCAAGCTTCTTATGGTTGACTTCATCGATGTGTATTTGGAGGCAACTGTCATTGATAGTATTCTGTGAGCTCAACAGTGGATCCATTGCTTGATGCATCAAGGTTGCACTGACCATGGTCATGGCACGAGGAGTGACATCAAACAAGTGGCGAAACATATCACGGAAGGAGAGTCAGTTGAGAACAGTTTCCAAGAACTTTCTTGATTTCACGGACTTTCGCATGATTTCAAGGTGGATTAACTCTGACCTAACTGATCCATGCACTGATCCTTGCCGTGAGCGTGATTGGTGGATGGTTTACCGGCCAACCGTCACCAAGTTATGCTGGCATCACATCCAGTTATCTAGATTATGTCCAAAGTTGACGATCGGACTGAGCACGAACATTGTCTAGCTTGTGCTATTCTGGTTGATTAACTAATTACAGTGCTTATTATTCTAGCGCGAATTCTGTTGTTATATACATCACACTGGCTATACAATTGGGCTATAGCCCGATTGAAATTCATATGGATCTCATTATCATTCGCAAAAACGCCAGGATGCAAACCAAAGTATGCTCGCCAGTCCAGTCTGCAATCAACGCATTACTGGTGGTCGGCCTTCCTTATTCCACTTGACGCGGCTCTGTACCCACTCCACGGCCGCCTGCACCCCAGACCCTAGTAGCGCGCTGACCGGCAGCACACGGCTGTCTCGAACCCCTGTTCCTGTGTCGCCTTCAAAGACCTTGCGCACGAATCCTTCCTTGATGCGGACGACTTCGACACAGTCTTCACGATCTTGTTTGTTGGCTAACACCAAAATCGGAACCCCCGCCACGTCGGCACTCTGCAGAACGGACTCGAGCACCTCGCGACATTCGTCCAAACGTCCGAATTCACTGCCTCCAGCGTTGGTGCCAACGTTTTGCTCGGAGAACGAGTCGCCGTTACTTGTGCTGCCGCGAGTCGGTCCCGATACGGAGCTAGGGCGTCGTCCGGGTGCGGTGGGAAGCCGTGTGATATCGGAGTCTTGGCCCACGTCGGCGCTATCAACCACGAAGATAATCGCGTGGCAGCTGGTGTAATAGCTTTGCCAGAGGCCACGCATAGATATTTGGCCTCCAACATCCCAGATCTTGAGGTTCATATCCGGTAACGAGATGGTGGTGACATTCTGGCCGACGGTAGGGACGGTCTTGCCGGGGTTAGGCGCGGGGGCGCCATCTGCTCGTGGTTGATAGAGGGCTTTAATCTGGGTCAAGAGAGTTGTTTTTCCGGCATTGTCCAAGCCTAGTAGTAGCACGGAATATTCTTAAGAAAGATCCCAGGCCTATGTGAGCGACAACCCTGCGACGTCTTCTGGGGAGGAATTCGGGGAAGTTCCGGGGGAATCTGCTTACCTTCTTTGCTGGTCGCGTAAAGATATACCGACTTAGCCAAGTGATACATGATCGCGGAGCTTCCTCAAGCTAGCGCGATCCGGTCGAATAAATCCGCAAAGGGAAATCAAACATATCATGAAGTGATGACGAGGCTGATCTCTTGCGCTCATCCCGCTCATCCGGATGCGGTAGGTAGGGCTTAGGGTTGCATGGAGCAGAGGGTGATGATAAACTGTGTAGAATTGGAATGGCTATAGTTCATCGGTATATGCATGCTGACCAGCAGATTGAAGTCCTTCTCCTTGACGTGATCATTATCTTTCCCTCGGGAAGCACTTCCTATCATCTTCACCAATTCCACTCTTTTGCCTTTTTCCCCACTTCGCTTTTGTCAGCTTGATTACATATTGCTTTGATCTTAAATCCGTGGAATCGTCCAGAGACAAAAGAATTACTTGGAAATTTTAACCTTTTCTTTCTCCGCATTATGCACATTCCTATGTCCTTGGTCCGCTTGATAAGACCTCATGCCCGCATTAGATGAGGATTTGGCCTGCTCCCGACCCCAGAATGCCCCGCGTGGGCTTGATCACTCTACCCCAATGGAAACCAACACGGTCATCGTCGGTATGGTTTCGACTCTGTTCTCAATCATTCCAATGCTAAGACTTTATCTCCAGGCAATGGGCCGTCGGCCATGATCCTTTCATATATTCTTCACGGTTATATCCCATTTTACTCCTCCGAAACCCCACATCCGGACCCATTACTGGACGCCAAGTTGAAAAATGCGCCCAACCTCTTGAATATCAACGTAGACGTGCTGACGGCGCATTTCGCCGCCTCGCGTCTATCATACTCTACCCAGGCTTTACCGGTGAATGTGCTGCTGGATACCCTAGTACGACCCAGTCTCGACATTGAAGAGTCGGGCAACGCCTCCAATGTCGAGTGGCGATACATGCCTGAAAATGCCGTCTCACATCTCGTCTTCGGCAACTCGACCGATCCTGGAGGCCAATGGACCGAACACCCCCACGGGGCAAGCTGGGATATCCGGACCCTAAGCTATGCCGCCATGTTGTCGCTACCCGGCTACTCTTTTGCGGAGCATCACAAACAGCAAACAGGCCATGATCTAGCACCTTTCACACGACCTACGAGGCGCGAGATTGCAGAATACTTCCGCCTCTATCCGGCAGCAGTCAGTATCGGTGAGAGTTTCCGGTGCGGAGAGGAGCTGGGTGGCATCTCCCGCACTGCTCATGGCTTCTACATCGAGTCACATAATCTTCACTGCAAGCGATTGGTGCTTGCAAGTGGTATCTTTACCGAGATTCTTGCGCCAGTCCCCGCCCTTCAGCCTCTCCTCGAAACTCAATCAACTCCCTCAGTACCGCTCCTTGTGATTGGCTCGGGCTTCTCCGCTGCCGACGTGATCATCTCCGCCGCGTCGGACCAAAAAATAATTCATGTCTTCAAATGGGCCCCCGAAGATCGTCCGTCACCTTTGCGTGGCTGTCACCAACATGCGTACCCTGAATATGCCGGGGTTTATCGACTAATGAAGAAGGCCGCCCTGACGGGCGCCACAAACCAACGACTGAAATACCGTCGCGGTACCTCAACCCCCTTCTTAGAAAGTCGCGATTGGGACAATGTCTACGAGGGTATCTCCAATATAGAGATTACTGCTGTCGAGATACAAGGTGGAACGGCGCACGTCACATTTCGCCGGACTGATGGTTCCACATTTGCTAGGTCTGTCCAGGGCCTCGTTTATGCCGCTGGGCGGCGTGGTACCTTGGAGTATCTAGATAGCGAGCTTCGCTCCGAAGTCCTCGGACACAACCATTCGGAGACCGCCACTGTTTCAGCGCAGACTCTCCGCGCGAAGGCAATTGAGGACTTGGAGGTTGCCCCGGGAGTGCATATCATTGGAAGCTTGACTGGCGATTCACTTGTGCGCTTTGCGTATGGAGGTTGTGTCTATGCGGCGGGACAGCTCATTGGAGAGCGAGAGGGCGACCTGGGAACCCGCAGTGCCTGTAGTAGCAGAGTGTCGACCCGGACCCAATCCTCATCCCTGCCTGTCATGAATGGGATGGATGGCCACGACATTTTCCCCAATGATATGGCTGTGGTTACCCGAGACGATACCCTGAGCAAAGTGTCAACGGCTGGGGCGACAACCTCTCAGAGCTGGTGGAGGACAGTGACGCGTCTGTGGAAGGACCTTATACGATAAATGAGATGTAAATACTTTGTATACTCGTATGGCGTTGTATGTATTGCATGTAGACGCATTTCAGGCTGGCGGAATTTTGATTTTAATTACCAGAAGATGCACTCATGTTACATGGATGTTCATTCCACAGCTCTCTCTTGTAACAGTTCAGATACCGTGACAACGGTATATCCTTTTTGTTGCAACTCCGGCAACACCACCCGAAGCATAGGCGCAGTCCACTCTCGGCGGTCGTGGCAGATAATGACACTTCCTGGCCTGACCATGCTCAGGATGTGCTTGGCATTCAATCTATAATAAGGCACCTGTGGGTCGTGAGGATATGTATCACCCAAGATGAGCTTATACCCCAAGCCCCCAACCAGGCGCCGCATCCTCGAGCTGAAGAAGCCTGAGCCCGGCCGGAAGTACCACTGATCAGGCCCTTGGCCCTGGTCGGCTGCATCATATGCCTCTTGGATTATAGCCTGGACGGCTAGAATCTGCTCCGTCAGCGACTCGTCGCTTAACGCGCGCGAAGGCTCATCGTGCATGGCATGATTGGCCAGCTCATTCCGGGCCCGAACAAGGTCGGAGAGGACATTTTCATAACCCGGCACTTGAGATCCGATCACGAAAAAGGTGGCAGTCGCATCGTGGGCTTTTAGCAGACTGAGAATTTCCGGTGTATGTGCTGATGGCGCGTCGTCGATGGTCAGCGCGACGATTTTCTTGGCAACTGGGTGATGAAACAGGACGTCGGGCCAGCGACTTTGCAAATAACGGATGAGGAGCGCCGGGGGCTTGTAGATGAAATAGAGAGGGAAAAATAAGCAGCATGTTGACAGGATGCCGAGCATGGTGCCCAGTTGGACCGTAGGTGACGAGAGCTCCGGGGAACCTCTACTCGTGTCATGGTGGACCCGCTTCTTCATATGTGTCTAGGAATCCATCAGCCTCGGTGGGACTTTGACGTGTACCCAGTAGGTCTATAATGTCCGCGAGATAGATACAATAGGGATTGATCGTCTTGCACCATAACGGTCTCTGGGATCATCCAGCCTGATCATCTATTGGATGTACTCCAGATATTGCTAGTCGAAGTTACGAGATAGCTCTGCCTAGATATATACATATCGACTCCTTGAAAAGTTTATTGAATATTCCAACAATAAATGACGGGCCCCGGTATCATGCAGTTCACACATGCCACCGTGCGATATGATGTCTCTTGTTTCTTATTTAGGGAAAAGGTTCATATCCGAGGTCTGAGGTCCTGGAAGAATCGAAGCGAATGTCCCCTATTCCGTCAATGATCAGCAACGTATTCGGCGATCGAATACGCAATCCAACCGAACCGAATACATACCCCCTGCCGAGGACCACTTGCAAACTGTATGTGTCACCTTATGTGACCGATCGACAGATCTGGGGGGATAAGCTGGCCCGACAAAGTGTTTAAGACAAAGGGCTCATCGTCTGCATGTCTGTGCCGTCAGTCCTACAATGTCGAAGTCTGACCCCGAACAGAGCTCGGCCTCCGACACTGGGGCCAAGCCAACAGTATGGCAACGCTTCCGGGCGCATATGAAGAAATGGTGGTGGCTCTATGGGATTGCAGTCATATGCATATTTTTGGTGATCTTCCTTCCTATGTAGAGTGCCCGTGAACACAATCGGTATCGACGACAGGCACTGATTTTCTAACAGTATCTACGTTGGAATCCCACACTTCGCCGACGACTACATTAATAGTTACCAGTATAATGACACAGGCCTGTCCATCACCAATCCCCGACCCTCTGCCTTTCACGTGAGTCAGTCTCAGAAGATCAGGATTGGGGGTGGGCTTAGTGGAAGTGGACATCTATCGGCATTTAATGCGACAATCAACACACCAGATGGCCAGGTGTTGGCGGTCTTTCCGTTACCGGGCATCGAGTTCAGCGACGGCGCCGATCTGAACATCGACCAAGATCTGGAATTGACCTGCGTCGATTGCCTATCAGATATGGCGGCTGCGTTGGCTACGAATCACAGCATCTCTATGGTGGTCAAAGGGCATCCGGACTTGAAAGTCGGTGCGCTGCCCACGGCTCATCTAAACATTGACAAGACGATGAACATGAACGGTAGGTTTCTTCTTGAGAAAGCCTTGGGGCAGGATACACATTAATCAATCTTGAACATCTAGGCTACGATTTCACCGGTAAGTTGAATATTCCGAGGTCTGGTCATAGCCCATAAACCTAACCTCGAAGCAGAATTTGTGAATAGCAACGGGGCCTTCAACATCACCAGTGTGGAGCTCCTGACGCCCGGAGCGGATGGATATAATTTCAATGCGACCGTCTCCCTCCGCAACCCAACACCCTTCTCGGTGCAAATGGTACATGAACATTCCTAGGCTGGCCTGCATGAGCTAACTCAACGACAGGGACATGTCGTATTCAACCTGAGCATGGGAGGATCATCATTAGGCTATATCGATATGCCTGATCTGATGCTGAATCAAGATATCAGTAGCGCGGTAGTCTTGGGCCAGGTCGACGAGTCAATGCTTGTTCAAGAGGCGCTGCTGGGGGACGGTGATATTGGGACGGTAACCATTGATATCCAAGGGTACAGCTGTCACTACAATGGGCAAGCAATCCCGTACTTCGCGGCGGCCATCAAGGCCTCGTCTGCGTCAGTCACTGTGGATCTGCTGAAATATGCATCGAGCTTGTTTGATTAGTAGGCCGAGGGCAAAAAAACAATGAGCCACCGTCCGAAGTCACATTGATGAAAATCATTGCATACCTGAGGGAAACGGGAGTCATGTGGAGTTGGATGTTTTACATGGGCAATGGATTGGGACTGCTAGAACGTCGAATGTCATTTTAAAAACGCAATAATGGGTATTCATATCACCTCCTTCACTTTTTATCCCATGATCTGGAGCTGGTCCTCCGGAGGCCAGCGCACCTGCGCGAAACTCAAAAACCGCTTGATGCTCTGTAGGTACTTCCGAGTAATCTCATCACTGAGAATGTGTGCTTGTTGGTCGCTCTGATGTAGCTTTTCTCGAGCCGATCGCTCGTGAATACCAACCATGGTCACACCAATAGGCCATGCACTAAGTCAACGGTTAGTATGTGCAATCCAGCAACAGGGGAGGTATCATCTTACGCTTTTCCAATGCTCACACGAAGATAAGCATCATTTGCATCAACGTATTTTCGCTGCTGTACCTTGTGCACGATCTCCACAATTGGCTCCAACAGTCCGTCCTCCAAATCTCCCTTCTCAAAGCGCCGGAACAGCGGTGTCATGTTTTCTCGAGACTGGACCATGGCGTTATACGCTTGTTTTCCCTGATGGCTCTGCCGCACCGACACATCTCTTTTTGCCAAAGCCAACTCCCACTCCGAAAGCATCATGTTGAAATAGGACGCCAATTGTCGGAAGAGGAAGAGTCGATCGGCGTCTCCCTTCGGAATCTTAGCGGGAATCAGCATTTGGCTACCGGGCACAGGCTCCAAAATTGTGGGGATCGGTCCATCTGTCAGTTTCTGCTGCGCAGCAGCTCGCTTGACGATTCGGTGGTAACGCCGGAGTCGCGAGCGGTGGTTCTCTCCAAACAACCGCGCAGGCTCGTTGAGCTCTCGAAGCTTTTCAATCAGTTCATCCTCCTCCATATCTACAGCCTCGTCTCCCTCGCCGGGGGTATCCTCCCTGTCGCTTTTGGTGGGCAGGTCGGGGAGTCCGAGTCTTCGTCGCCGTTCCCGCTCCTTGGTCTCTTCCTCTTCCTCCCTTCGCTTTTTCGACTCCTCGGCAAGCCTGGCCCTCTTTTCATCTCGCTCGCGTTGTCTATTTGCCTCTTCCTCCTCGAATTTGCGCTTCTTAGCTTGCTTCTCTTCGCGTTCCCTTTGAAGACGTTCTTGCTCTTCCTCGTATGCCGCTAAGCGCGCAGCCTCGACCTCTCCTCGACGCAGGTATTTCTTTTGAGGTGCTGCCGCATTGTTTTTATCCTCTTGTGTCCCGGAAGGCTTGGCTGAGTCGGTGCCTTTGGCCTTCGAGATCTCCTTGGACATGAGCGCGGCGAAATCCATGGCGGTGGAGTTCACTCAAGGTGCGATTTTCGGTTATGGCGGTGGAAAGAAGCTCAAATGTCGCTGAGCTCTAGCCCCCAAAGTCGGAATGGTCGTTCAAAATGTGACGGGGGTTGGATTGCGGAGTCGAAGGAAGTGGAAGGATGAGAGGAGGAGAATGTTCATGTGGACCTAAGCTTCCAAGCCGCAATCAGACTTGACCTTCCACCCTAACTCCCCAAAGCGATTCACTCCAACTTCCTTCCCCAACTTCTTCGCCAACCATTTCCTGATTATCGCATATATACTGTGCCAGTTGCCACGAGAGCTCCTTTCCCTAATCCTCAGCATTCGTCTCCTATAGCCTGTACCAGTTGATCTGACGCGCGACATCTCGCCCGGTCATGGCCGCTCCATCCCGAGAAGGCCCCAAACCTTCGATCAATCGCCAGACGACGACTCCTTTCCACCTCAAGCTTTTTTATCGCACCAACGGCTTCTACCCTCTATCCGATTATAAGCTTCCCATATCTCCGCGTCAACGCGGTGGTCCAGTCAGTGGTCCGAATGCCACCCGCGCACCCTCCCCTCCGCCAGCTGCTGTAACGCTTCCACCCCATCTTGAGATCTATACCTGGCAATCATGCACACTTCGGGAGCTTTCACAGCTTCTAACCTCCGCATTACCGTGGTTACTAGGCGAATCGCCCACCGGGACTCGACTTTGTTTTCGTCTGATCTACCCCGATGCGCGTGGCGCAGCAATAGCAGGCAATGAGGTTCGCGGTCACTATATCAGCAAAGATCTGGGCAGTGTGGTTGTTGCGCCAAAAGAAAGCCCACTCCGGGGGGATGAAGACGCAGATCGCCAGAGCGAAGCACAGATGCGCCATGGGCCGTTCCGTTTTCAGGGTGGAGAAGCCGACAAATGTTTGCAGGATGTGCGATTCATAATCGGAGATTACATTGAATGTGCAGTCCTGCCGCCGCGTGAGGATGGATCAATCGCACCACCGATCCGTGCTGGCTCCGGGCCGCCGCCGATGGGTCATGGCATGCGCGCATTTGGGCAGAATGGATCTGGGCGACCGGGTCGTGGGGGTCCTCGTGGGGATCGTAGTGGACCTTCGAATGTCCCTATGGGTGATTGGAGGCGCGGGGAGAGACTCCCTGAAGGAGGTGGCCGTGGAGGTCGTCGGGGATGGAATCCATATTAAAAAATATGAAATGATCTGAGAGCTTTGTCTCAGAAAAGCGATGACCACAGGTCGGTTTAGCTTTGGGTATACCAAGTTTCTCATCGTGTATTTGTACTTTTATTATGTATGGAGTGAATGCCTTCGGTAATGTCTTTGTCGATGTATCAATTCCAGCCCTCATGACATCCATCGCCTGCAAAATATACATTCTGAGCTCTACCTACGCCTATAACCGGACACTAGCAATATCTAGAGCTTTATAATAGATGCAGGTCACATATATGATGCCTCCACTGTATCACCAAAGCTTTGTCTGAGTAAGCCGTTCTGAACGAAAACAGAAGAAATCCATGCGGTATAAGCTTGCAGTAAGGTACATAGCCTGGCCGAAGCAGGTATAGTAAAAAGAGAAGGCAGCTTTTTTCAAAAATTCGCCTCGCGATCACTAGAAAATGTGTGAATGGGCAATTCAACCTCCATTGTCCTCCATCACCCCAAACGTATGGTGGATGTTATCGAACCAAATCACATCCTCAATCATTCTTTACCACTCGGAAATTGTGTCTCCCTTCCGCTTACCGCGGAGCTCGAATTTGCCCTGCAGTTTGTCAGCCCATTCCTGCTGGTCGTCCGCATCTGTGCGGGCAACTTGGGTAGCGGATCATACCTCGGTCTTGTAGGCAACGTAGGTCAGGACACCGGGGATGATACCCATGTACACGATAGACAACCAAGCGTGACGAGGAGTCCAGCGGAAGTACTTGTAGCGGTTGGCGTTGAGTTCTATGGTGATCAGTCAGTTCATGCTCAAGGGAAAGCTCATCCGGAGCGTCGGTCTGTGGCCGAATGCGCGAGAAAGCCGGTTCCAGTGCGTTGGTGCAAATTTAATCCTGAGCGCAAAACAGGGAGCGTCCCTGCATATCCACTTTTCTTGAAGCGTGGGGGTCGAGGGTGACGGGGATTGGGATTCATGTACCGTAGTATTTCTGGAGGGCCGGGTCAAGGACCAAGGCTGCGGTCAATTGATTAGCGAGAAGAAAGGTATGAGTTGCAGAGTTTCATAGCACTCACACTTGCTGGGGCCAGCCATGGTTGCGATGGTTCTTGGATCGAAAGCTACAGAGACGTCGCTTTCGCCGTGCGGATCGAGAAGGAAGTGGAGTGGTCACCTGACCAGTATTACCGTCATCCAATCACGTGAGAGACGAAATAAGAATGATCATCCTGTGGACGATTCAGGCGCAGCATGACCTTTGAAGTGAAAACAATGAAAAGTATTGCATGCATTCGATGCTGCCCGCATACTTACGTAGGTATAGGGAAGTTACTCCTGGTCCAACCCCAAATTCTTTTGACCCACTCTATCTACATGACCTGGTACGTATTATATAGTATATACTATAGTCCTTGGATCCCCATGCGCTGTCCGAATCCTAACAAGATTAACGGATATAGCTTGATCCTCCATTCATTTTGTGTATTGTAGCCCATGAGCAGAGATAGGCCTGGGCGTAGTTCTGCGTTGACTCACCAGGTGGATGGACCCCGGGGCGCCACGAATCCCTGTCGAATTTATCCGTATTAGTATTTGCTATCTCCCTAGTCCTCACACCATTCCTGTTATTTAACTTCTGCGCTTGGATGTTAACAGGCTCAGCCTCATTCACGTCATCATCAAAATTATCATTGAGCCTTTTAGGAGCTTGGATGGAGGAGTTCGATTATCTGCCGAGGGAACCATCAGCGTACAAGCCACGCGATAATACTAGGAGAGGAAATCGATATAGAAGTAGGTGGTTGCTGACATGGTGACTTTTGATTCTGTCATATCTGTTCAACAGAGCAATTCCATGGTCATTTTCCAATGTTTCAAAGTTGGTGCATGGACTGTGTACATGGTGCTTATCCAGCTCAGATTGATACCCAGAAGGGAATGGTTGGTGCTTCTCACACACCTACCCAACCAAGAAGGTGGCTCCGATAATATGATAGCAATAGAGGCTTATCCTACCTATATGAATATGCATATAAAGCCTAGAAGCTTGAGAAACACAAGACCTTTGCAGTCCCAGCCATCCTTGGCGAAACCACTATCTCTACTACCAATTCAGTCTCTCCAACCCTCAATATGTCTACTGTCAGCTGTTTTGACTATCCTGGCTATGAGCAGCTTGGAAACATTTTCAACATTTCCGCCGCTGTTTCCATTCCTGCCAGTGCTCGCATTGTGGCTTGTTCTGGCCAAATTGCCGACAACCATGATCCTCTCTGGGGAAACCACGCCGAACAATTCGAAAAGTCCATGGTCAACATCCAAAGATCGCTGGCTGCTGCGTCACCTCACATCACCAACCCTGAACAGTTATGGGAAGGAATGTTTTATGTGACCTCCTTCCACGTTGGCGTGCTGTCGCGAGCGGAGCAACTGCAAATCGCCGAGATTGCCCGAAAATATTTTGGGAAAAACAAGCCTGCCTGGGCAGCTATCTGTGTGATGGCCCTATTCCCCCCTGAAGCGTTGGTTGAGGTCCAGGTGCAGGCGGCCTATTCTGATGAGAAGAAGGTTGATCATTGAAGTGCTGCGGTAGAATGGCTGGATGCCGGGCTCAAGTGATCATTGCATCATACATGAAAAGATCCCCATATTTTATCAATTTTATTCAATAGATCAAGCTGCGGCTTTTACCTATCGAGATAGCTTAAATGTTTGATAGTACTGATCTTCTCACCCTTGAGGTAGGCAGTTGCAATTCAACACTTGAGAATTCCCAAGGTTGCACGTATGAGATCCTTGGATCTTAATGACGCTAGGTATGTAAGAAGCCACGAGAGTGAGAAGGCGTCGGGATGCAAGGACGCTGAAGATTCATATATTACTATTAATTATTCTTTTCACAGGACTTCTTCCGCACCGGTTTCTACCTCCGCGCCTCCAATTCTGCCAGACTTGAACTCCTCCACCATCTGTGCAAAGGTACACCATTCCACCCCTTCATGGGAACTGATATACTCAATCAGACGCTCGTGCAGCATGATAGCTTGCGGTTTTCCGCTGACCTGGGGATGGATGGAGATCGGAAAGACAAATGTGTCATACTCGCGATAGAAGAAGTCAAACTGCGTCTTCCATAGTCGCTCAATGGTGTCGGGATCCACATATCCATGAGATGGCCCCTCAACGAGCTGGAACGGAGGCCAATCATCCAAGTGCCAATTGGCAGGCACCTCGACAATGCTGCTGGGCACAAGCTTCCCCATTGGCTTCATCCACTGGTCGGCAGGCTTTGAGATGTCCGTCATAGAGAGCTTCTCGGGAGCATACGGAACATAATAGAGCTGGGAGTCATGGTGCATGAAGGAATGGTCATATTGCTATGGTGCTATTAGCGATCTTGAATCCATCCGTCTTCGGTGGAGGAAGATTCTTACGATTCCAAATTCCTCCAAGAGCTTGATACTCCGGCGTGAGGTTCTCCAAGATGGTGCAGTCCACCCCTTTGGGTGCTCACCTGTAAACTTAGTGATTACCTCAATCGATCGTGCTAGAACATCCCGCTCTTGTTGCTCCGTGAGTGCGTCCACATGTTCATGTGAGTAGCCATGCAAGCCACTGAGCTTGTCAGCCAATAAAAAAACCACGAATCACGGGTGCTTACATCTCATGGCCCGCATCTTTGATCTTCTTGATCTGTGATGGGAATGATTCGATTGAATGAGCTGGAACAAACCAGGACGTTGTGATGCTATATTTGTCCCAAAGTTTCAGAAGTCGGTCAATCCCAACTGTTGCGCCAAATATACCACGCGATACGTCAGTCAGATCTGGCAAGTGACCATCTTCCGTGTTGATCCTGGCCGCCAGTTAGCACTAAGTCGGAATGATCCGAGGTTGCAGGGGGTGAAATCAACTCTACCAGCCACTGACAGCATCCACGTCGATGCCATACCCAACAAGAACACGTTTTACCATGATGGATCCAGGAGTATCTTCCCAGTCTACACTACGTCTGAATTGATTGGGGATTCGCGTGTAAATAACATATTCATGGACGATCTCACGGCGCGACTAGATCTATAGAGTGCGCTCAATAACCTGCCTAAAGCGGAAGGTGGATGAGTTGACCAATCGGGGGCCTTGTGTGGATCTCTTGATAACGAACGTCTTGAACGTTCGTAACGATATGGAGCGGCCTCTTAAACCAAAGCAGAGTGGATTGTCCATTACCAATTGACTCCATCTCATTACCTTCTTACTTCTGCTTTTTATCTTTCACGGCGATTAGAATGCTTAAGCTCTGGCTTGATAATGCGGGGAAGTGATAAGGTTAATTGGCCAATCAGATACGTTGTGAGATGCGAACACGGAAATGCCGATGATCCTCACAGACGAAAGGCGACAGTCCCCGATGAAATGGAACAAAAACCTTCGAGTGATATTGTTTCGACGTAGAAAAAGATTCACCTGTCACGCACCTCGTTCGAGGTCTTTGTAGGAAGTGCAGTTGCCGCAGGTGATCATCCAGGCGTCCCCCGCTTCCCAGATAGCGGCAACTAAACCACATCTTCCCCGAACATTTTTCCCTCCCCCAAACTCCCCAATGTCCGAAGGTTATTTTGGGAGAGCTTGCAAAACATGTCGGCGTCGTGGACGAGGATGTGATCGACGACTACCTACGTGCAAGACCTGCGAATCGAATGGACTTGTCTGCGAGGGATACTTGTTACAGTGGCCTGGATTGGCCAGTCGCGGGAAATTCGTTGGGAAAAGTATTCCCGTGAGCACCAGCAAAGGTCATGGAGGGGAAGGCGCGAAAGGCGCGAAAGCAGCGAATCCAACAAAAGCAGGAAGATCCCGACGTACACAGCCAACAAAAGCCTCGACATCAACTCTAGCTCTAGCTCCGGCTCCGGCTCTACGATCACCCCCAAATGGAGTCCAAGACGACCAAAACCATCTAATCCAACCCGAGGTCTTGAACCCCCCAGACTGTCCCATCAGAGGAATATCAATCGATCCACAGTCTGTCGATGATACTTCATTCCTTGGTGACACTCTGGTGGATCTTCAATTCAGCGTTGAGATGGAAACTACCCTGAAAATGCCATCATCGGACATCAGCACTTACTTGGATATGAATAACCGATTGTATCCGAGGATTGATGTGTTGAACATTCCGGATGAACTGAAATTTATTATGCAATATCGTTAGTACCTCGCATACCAATCGGAAGCCGTCACGGATGCTAATGGTCCAAAGATCTTTGTGAGGTCGTACCGAAGCTATGTGTCGACAACGAATGTCCTCAAAACCCCTACCGAGATTACATTTTTCCTCTCGCGATCGAGATACCATCATTGATGTATGCATGTGCCGCATTAGCAGCATGCCATTACAACGTCAGGCTGGCGACCAATCAATATCAAAGAGAATTTTACAAGTTCAAGGGCAAAGCGATGAAGCGACTTCAGGAGGATCTCTATTCCCAAGCTCGAGCAGTCCACCCAGGAACCCTTGCTACAATCCTTATGCTCTGTCTTTGCGACCTTTGCCAGGGTGGTGCTTCGGACTTCGAATCTCATTTCCAGGGGGCCAAGAAATTGATGGAACTACGGCAAGAGCGCACCCTAGGATGCTTTGTGGAACAGTACTTAATATGGTAAGGACGCACGCGATTTCAGGCCGGCAGATAGTAGCTAACCCCACGATTTCAGGCTGGATGTGATGGCGGCCGCTTCCCATTCAAGATCGACCGTTTTTGCTGCTCATGATATACAAGAAGTACTCTACGAAAGTGGAGACTTCTGGGGATTTGACGCGATCCCCTGTCCATTGGATCAATTTAAGGTAATTCATGAGATCGGGACTCTACATAAGGAATCGGCAAGTCCAGAAACCACTTCAATGAAAAAAATGGATCAGGTCCAAGATATCAAACATAGACTGTTGCAGGGTCCAATACATTCGCAAAGAGGGCAGAATTGGTTTCACTTAACGGAAGCCTATCGATACGCCATCGTTCTGTATCTTTTACGACTTTTCTCTTGCGACATTGATGAGTATGAATTAAGCTGGCTTGTCAGCAGCGTTCTATACCATGTGAGGTCTACCCCGCCTGCGTCTGGCTGGTCTGATCAGTTGCTATGGCCATTGTTCCATGCAGCGGTAGAGATCAGGGATGCAAAACAACAAGAATGGATTCGCGAACGGGCACAGTGTATGCAGTACTCCGGGGGATTTGGCAACGTACAAAGTGCACTGAAGATCCTAGAGGAAGTGTGGATGAGGAGTCGACCTTCAGAATATCTGGACATGATGCTGGGATGGGGCGATGGAACAGTGCTTCTTATATAAGACATAGGACGCAATTACTCTCTAGTCCTTGATATAGGATGCTTATAGTTCTTTTCATATCTACAGCCTGGCACGTTGAACAGATTCCGCGTGCTGGTCGGTTATCTGGCGCGCACATCGAAGGCCAATCAGATAGGCATTGATTTGAGTGTGGTTGCTGTTTCAGAATTAGCTAATGCTTCGGGACAAGGATGCAGGCTCCTACCAAGTTAAAACGGGACAAACGCTTAGATCCGCCACCCGAAGATTCTGCATGCCACGAACTCGGAAGGAAGAGTCAACTACCGCTGTGGAGTCGTTTGCCTTACCCATGCGGCAGGTTGACATGCTGTGGTACCCTTGGTCGAGGTTCTTCCGAATGAACTCCAGCATGACCTCGTCACTGATCGTGTTGAGATCAACGGTGGTAAAGTCGATATCCGGGCCATGAACCATTCCCTCAATTACTCCTTGATACGCCTTGGAACGAGCAATCTGCAGCGCTTTCCGAACAGTTTCGATGGCAATCCGGCGATCAAATGGATGAGACAAGAATTTGGGATCAACGATCGGATGATCCCGAGGGTTTCGGGATCGGATGCTCACCACTCCCTTGGACAAATTGTTTTGCAAAAGCAATTCGTGGGTGATGTAGCTTTCTTCCGGTCGGCCATTGCCCTCATAGACGGAGGGTCCGGATCCGAGCCAAATCTCGGCCGACGGTCTCGTTGGTTCCAACAAAAATTCCTTGGTTTGAGGGTCGAGATCGCTGAACTCCTTGGATTCAAATAGACGCTGAATCCTTGGAAAAGCCACGGATCCGCTGGATCCATACATGGCCAGTGGGCCGGTTCTGCTTTTAATATATTCGGCTTCGGCTTCGGCAAGGGATTTTGGGTTAAGGAAGACCTTGTTGTGCGCTGGGAGGCCATTGTCGACTTTATATTCGCAGGTGATGATAGAATGATCGAGCATGTTTTGGCCGACTCCTGGAAAGAGTTAGCAAGGAGTATTATAGTTCAAGCATTGGGGCCACAAGCCTGGCAAGTCAATTTTCACGGAAATTCCATGCTGCTCCAGTGCTTTTCTTTGGCCGATCCCTGATAGCATCAGGAGCTTCGGAGATCCAAAGGTGCCAGCGGCTAGAATGACCTCCTTTTGACAGTGTACGGCAACTAGAGCGAACAAAACACAGATTAGTGGAGAGCAAATTTTGAGCACGAAGGATTCTGACCAGTCCTTCCCGTAGAACGATCGTATAGATCCACACGGGTGGCAACCCCGTTGTTAGAGTGAACGTAGTCACACTCAGTGTTTGTCACGATCAATAAGTTCTTGACACTCTCCCGTGCTGAGCCGGGAAGAAAGGCATTGGCTGCATAAGACCTCTCGCCATCGCGAACATTGAACTGGGCTAGTCCAACTCCGACTGGATTGCCGGCGTTGTTGTCAAGGCAAAGGGGAATTCCCACTTCTAAGCATGCTTGCATGTATGTCTCAACACCCGGAACCATTTCCTTTCCGAATCCGAGCTTAATAGGCCTATACTATCGTAAGTGATTGATTCTTCATAAAAAGAGAACAAGGCGTTACTTACCCAGACTTACCATGGTTTGCTGGAAGTGGATGGGCGAACTTGTCCATACCCTCAGGCAATGTAAAGTCAAAGTCTTCCAACTGAATGGGAATGTAAGCTACCAAATCTAGTAACAAAGAGTCGTACCTACACTTTTCATGATTGGTAGTATGTTCTCCCACTTCCAGCCCTCATCGCCAGTCATTTGACTCCACTGATCATAGTCGTCTTTGGGGCCTCGCGCCAACGCCATATAATTCACGGCTCTGAAAAGTCAACATGGTTCGATTCAATTATGGGGTCAAAAAAACATACGAGCTTCCTCCAAGCTGTCTTCCACGCAGGAAGACCAGTTTCCGGTCATTCAACTCTTTCTGGGAGACTGTCGCTAACTCCCATAGTCCCTCTTTATCCTCCTGTAGCTGTTTGACATATTTACCAGGAACCAGAACATCAGAGTCAATTTCCGAGTCTCTGCCAGCTTCTACCAACAGCACCGAGGCACCTGGAATAGTGGAGAGCTCTGCTGCGAGAACGCAGCCTGCGGTTCCTCCACCACAGATGATGTAGTCGAAGCTGCTGCCATCCAGAAGTGGTTTTCGGGAACTCATGGTCTCAAGTATGGAAATCCCAATGGCGGACAGAGAACAATGAAGACGCCTTAAATCTTATGAACTTGGAGCTTGCTGTGATGTTTGTGTTGAAACTGTGAACTTATGACCCCCTTCAGATACTCACTGAGTTGCCTAATCTGGAAGTCGGATAAGCCATCAGATCAACAGCTTTGCATTGACCACCCACATGAGATGTCGTATGGGATGTAACAGTACATCTCATTGTTTTACTGAAAAAGGAATCTCCCGAGAATCGTCTTTTCATTACATTGACCAAATTAGGTTGCAGGGCGGAGAAATTAGCAAATGGTGGGTTGAAACAAGTCTACAGCTTTTGCTGCGGATGCGATGCGATGCAGCTGCTTATCAAATGTCATTTGAGACCAATGTTACTTAAAGGTCCAAAATCAACGACTATAGTATCTTCCAAATTATCGTTTCCTTTCAAGCGTTATACTAAGTCTTGTTTATCTTGATTATCCAATATGGGCTCTATCTCACCCCCGCGTGCTGTCGAAGCACTCCCAGCCAATTCAGCATCAGAAAAGATCCTTGATATTCTCTACCGCGATGGCGCCGTTGTTATTAAGAGCCTCCTCTCCCTTGCCTCCGTCGCTGAGGTCAATGGTGAGATTCAGCCTTACATGGATGCCGACTACAACAGTGGACTGGAGGTCTTTGCCAAGCAAACCAAGACAGTCTGTGGACTGGCAGGAAAGTCGCCTGCCGCTGTTAAGTCCATCTTGCAAAACCCCATTGTCAAGACCGTCGTCAATGACGTCCTCAGTGTCACCACTGAGAGCTGGTGGGGTGAGGCTCGCAATAAGTGTGTCTCCCCTCCGTTGTTGAGCTCTTTCTTCACCGTTCGCGTGGGGCCTGGTAGTGCTCGCCAGGGTCTTCATCGTGATGACCAGGATCATCATGCAACACACACCCACGGTGATCCTAAAGAAACCACCAAGCTGGGGTGCTTTGTCGCAAGTAAGACCCCCTCCCTTTCGTGCATCAGCTTTCTCGCGTGCACTAACCACGTCCAAATCGATAGCTTCAAAGGTCACCAAAGAGAACGGAGCCACAGAGATCGTCCTCGGCTCCCATGTCTGGGACGATGTGCGCAAGCCCACCGTGGATGAGGTCAGCTATGGAGAAATGGACACCGGTGACGCCTTGTTGATGCTGGGTAACTGCTACCACGGAGCGGGTGCGAATGTCACGAACGACTCTTTCCGAAGCGTTGTCGTCACGTTGTTCTGCAAGGGTGTTTACCGATCGGAGGAGAACCAGTTTCTCGCAGTCTCGCAAGAGCAAGCGGAGAAGTTGGACCCCGAGGTTCAGGATCTCCTCGGATGGAAGGCCAGTGCACCCTTCTGCGGATGGTACGATCTGGGCCATCCCTACCGCCTCATCCGTGATGTTGATAGCGTGGGCTCGGATTTGTTTTGAAAGGATTGAAAGAGTGATGATTTAAGTGGCTCTGGGGTGTCTTGCATCAGTCCAAGTTTTATTCATGTGGCTCCAACGTTGAATTGTAAAGCATTAGGACGAAGATGAGAATGTGTATTGCTTCAAGTTGATGCCGAGGCCGAATGCCTGATCCCTGTTTCTAAAGTTGAAAGAGAATTCAGTACTTCAATTTTACCGTGCTAGGTCAAATTTACAGAATCCCCCGTCCGGTGCTCCAGTGTTGTTTTCAGTCGATCACGCGTGAACCGAGGTACTGTCTTTCCGCATGTTAGAGATGCTCGGTCCAGGTGGAGACTAGGTATATAGTCAACAAGAGTTCGAGGTCTGGATCCAAAGTTATCGGAAGCAAAACAACCAAAACATGACATCTATTGATATCCCCACCTCGTATGAGTCTCTCAACCTCACACACATTAAAATCACCCACCACCCTTGTGGAGCCCCGGAGGCAACCCCAGTGGTGGTCTTCACCTTGGATAGACCAGAAAAGCACAATGCGTTCACGCCACAGATGGCTGATAGCCTTACCCAGGCATACAAAATGATTCATGTTGATCCACGCGTAAAGGTAGTTGTACTCACTGGGGCAGGAAGAATGTTTTGCGCTGGATCGGATCTTGGTATTGGATTCGGTAGTGGACACGGGAGAGCTGTTGACTTCCGGGATATGTATGTCAGAGAACATGAGCCCCAACAACTGGAAATTATTGCTAATGCTATCGCTGGGTCTCAGTGGCGGTCGAGTCGCGCTAGCAATGCATCGATGCCACAAGCCTACTATTGTCGCTTTGAATGGATCTGCTGTCGGGGTTGGCATGACCATGACCCTGCCAGCCGCTATTCGGTATATATTTTACCCATCATATCTGATCTCTCATATTCTAACCAGTCAAGAATCTGCCATGAAAAGAGCAAGTACGGGTTCGTCTTCACCAGACGTGGCTTGACCATCGAATCGTGTGCATCATATTTCTTGCCACGCCTAGTCGGCTTCGCGCGAGCCATGCACCTGATCACCACCGGTGGCGTCTTCCCCCCTACACCTCAGCATTTCGGTGATCTTTTCACAGAAGTACTGCCCGATGCGGGGAAAATCCTCCCGCGTGGGCTAGAGCTAGCCCAAGAAATTGCGGAGAATGTCAGCCCATTGGCCTCTTCCATGAGCCGGGCCTTGATGTGGGAAGGCGCCGACTCACCCGAAGCGGCACATCTGTTGGAGTCGCGGGTGTTTCATCATATGATTGGCCAGCGGTATGAGCTTTCTGTGATATCAATGCAAGGATGGTTGCCTGTTTGACTTTGCTGACGTCACGATAGAGACTACCGAGAGGGAGTTCATTCATTTCTCGAGAAGCGTAAGCCTCGCTTTGAGTCGGACTTGCGCGAGACCAGTTCTCCGAATTATCCATGGTGGCCAGAGGTCGACATTACCCGGGAGGCGACTGTTTCGAAACACTCCAAACTATGACAAGGCAAATTGACATTGGTGGTTACATGGGCTGTGAAGAACTATCATGTGAATACGGAGTGGCCGATCTAGAAAATTGACTACAGGGAATCATTAGAGGAAACATATTGTAATGATAGATTCGTTTCAAAACTGAATTAATCGAACAAATCTAGCGATGCATGTAGCCCGCGCCATTTCATATGCTTGAGCGTTGCAGATTGGACACCGAAGAAAGACAAACAATAAGAGATAGAAATCGAGATCGCCCCTCGATTGAAGCTGGGTATCAAGAACGGAAAACACAAATGCTGCTGATTACATGTCAGGCGCAGCTCGCGAAGGCAGGACATATCGAAACACAATGTCGAGCATATCAGGCAAATGAGAAAGAAAACAGAAAACAGATCGTAGGAACATTGAATGCCCTATCGTAGCGCCGATTGAACTCCTTTACCATGGTCGCAAATCAACATCGTGATGAAAAGGAAAAAAAAAAAAAAAGAAGTGAGAAGATAAGTGTCGAGCACATAGAAGTGAAGAATGGACTGCTGCCAGACCTGCTGAGCGCAGCGATCGCCCAGGACGAGGATCAGAAAGTGCTCCAGTTCCAGTCACGAGGAACGCTGGCAGCGACGTCGGCTGTCTGGCCAAGGTTTGCCTGGAGGGCGGCACGGCCGGACTCTTGACTGTTCTCAAGATCCTGGGTGGCATCCTCGTCAATGCTCTTGGCGTCCATGTTGTTCTGGATCTTGTTCAGGCGATCAGTCCGGGTCTCCTCCCAGCGTTGGTGAGCACTCCAGCACAGATCGCAGGCCCGCGAGGGAACACCCTCGGGGTGGAAGCGCGCATCCTGATCCAGGGGAACAATGTGGGGGGTGTGAGAGGAGCAAAAGACATGACCACAATGGCGGCAGTGGTGGCGACGCAGGAAGATGCCAAAGGAGGAACGGCAGGTGGGCGAGTCACAGTTGGGGGAAGCAGAGTCCGCCTGCAAAAGTGAAGTTAGCAACTAGGTCACCGAAGAATCTTCGAGATGAAGGCGTAGGGTTGTGGTTGGGGCAAGACATGCGCACTCGTCATGTCATTCAGATGGCGTGCTCGCACACGACATTTCCAAGAGCGCATACGCCATCCACACCACCAAGGCTTAAAAGCAGAGCAGGTGCCCATTGCGAGAAGGAATTTGGATCTGACTTACTTTCCAGTGCTCACGAGTAGGGAGACCAGTCACCACGCCCAGTTGCTCAGTCTTCATCCATTCGTGCTCGGCAGACTTGCTGATGCCACTGTACTTGCTTTCCATGGTGGAGCGACGACTGATGGGTTCATCGGAGTCCTCGTTCAGACTGTCCAGAGACCCGTGCGCGCTGCGCGGTGGGGTGATGGGGGAAGACTTCTGAGGACGCTCGGTCGGGCGCAGAGCAGCAGGAACATAGAGCGGGCCCTTGGGAGGGCGCAGCTGGCGAGACTGCAATGGGAGTTGGTGCAGAGTAGAGTTGGTGAGACGAGGCGAGGTGGGAGAATTATTGGAAGGGGTGGTAGTATTGGAGTTGGTGGGAGATGGATGACCGTAAACCGAGATCTGGTTGGCGGTACCGGGGGCGGTGGCAGTCATAACGTGAGTAGCCATTTGGAATTTGGAGTGGGTGTGTGTATGTGTAGGGGAGGAGTGGAGGAGAGGAATGAAGGAAGAGTAAATGTTATGGATCGGATAAAAGGAAGAGGCGAAGTGCCATTAAAAGTGGTGATGTCGAGGGGCAAAGTGAGCACACGAGGCAAAGCGAATCCAAAGAACGGTGAGTGGCCGAGATGGCGGTGGAGCACGGGAGGAGCGTTGAGGCTAGTAGAACCCGAGTGGAGAGGGAAATGATTTGGAGTTTGGAGAAGTTTCACAATCCAAGGTCCAAGGCTTTCCAACTAGCAGGTCTGGGAAGTATTGGTAGATATGAGAGTTTGAGGAATGAGGATCAGGAACAAGAAATGGAGGTGCAGTTGGAAAGGGGGCACTTGAAGTATATGAAGGTCTGATGTATATCGGAATACTACGATCGGGTACGACGCGAGTTCGTTTTCCCGTCAAACCCCGAATCGTTTTACCGTAAATTTGGTACGAGACTCACCGATAGTCTTTTTATCTTGATCCTCGACTTTCTACATCAAATTCGAGTAGATATCAAAAGTACTGATTGACCGCTTCTTTTTTCTCTCCCTTTGAGTGACTGATTGATCGCAAGATGCGCACATGTCGACCAGTCACTGAACTCTGACATGCAGTTGTGCTTACAGACGCATGATGGGTTTCCGCATTGAGTGCATTCCTCCACCAGGATCCGCTCAACTCCAAAGTCCCCGCTATGCTCCGCGGAGTCGTTGCCCCATCAGAGCCCACGGCCGATCATGGAGTTCTTTCCATGACTCCATACAGACGCACAGTATTTCATCCCTGGGATTCCCAACTACAGTATACTGTTCAGTATCATCTGAGATGACAAATATGTGGCTAAACTCTTGAGCTGATCAGGATTTGGACGCCCTCGATTCCCCGTTCGCTCCTTCCGTTTTCACTGCTTTGGCGACTTTCCTAATCTAGTCCTGATTTAGTTCCAAGGTTTACTAGTGGCTGCAAAGGTGGCCAATCAGGAAAGAGGTGGCGTTTGGGCTTATCAGAGCGCGCTGATTGGTGCAAAGGACCTCGGTTCCAGCCAGTTGGGGAAGGAACAATCTAGCACAAAGTCACCACACGGCCCAGTGCGGAGTCCCCCTCATAACCTTTCCATCTTCCACCAATCACAGCGACGGGCTTACAATATCCTGAATGGAGTAATTCTCCAGAAGGATGGAATGTTTCGGTCCTCGTCCGAGCTTCCCTTAGCTGCAGATTCCCATTCTCTATGCCAAACGGCAAATGGGATCACCCCCGGGAACCCTACTGTTTCCAAGGTGGCGGATCACGAGGAATTCTCACGGTACGACATGTAACGGATGATTTGGCAGGCGGTCCGGGAAAACGAATAGCGCTCCGTTCTCCCGGCCCGCTGTACACCTGTACGCCAAAATTGTAGTAGATACATTCCTATCCCAGATGATGCTCCATCTCAACCCTACACACCTGCAATCTATGTACGTACACATATCTCCATGGTCTATAAGAAATCCGGGGTGATCAAAAGTACCATCGACCTGGAGGAATGCCACATGTTGCACCCTGATCAAATTTCCCGATCCAATCTCCCGATCTCCCGATCGAATGTCCGGGGAACCCTGAGTTCCTTCCCTCGCCGCTTGCAGCCGTGGGTCTGGGGAACCCTCACTACTTGCACATGGCTATTGGGGACATGATGGCGTCATGACTCCTGAAGCTCACAAGGCCCATTCCGCCTCTGTCGGCTTCTGTGAAGCTCAAAGCAAAAGGGAATAATTGAGATAGTATCATTTCATCATGAAGTTAGCCGTGTTCAGCGCCAAATCTTACGATCGCACCTATCTGGAGGAGGTGCGTATCCAGCGGTTTTCTCAATTGTGCGAGATCGAGTACCACGCCTTTGCTCTGTCTGAGGAGACCGTCCCGTTGGCTAAAGGCTGCGATGCGGTGTGCGTCTTCGTCAACGACACCCTCGATGCGCGCGTGCTGCACGCCTTACATGCCGGTGGCGTGCGGGCGATCCTGCTGCGATGTGCAGGTTTCAACCATGTCGACTTACCGACCGCCGAAAAATTAGGCCTCTTCGTCGCTAATGTTCCAGCTTATTCGCCAGAAGCGGTGGCCGAGTTCGCCGTCGCCTTGGTGCAGACGCTGAATCGCAAGACTCATCGTGCCTATAATCGCGTGCGTGAGGGGAACTTCAACATCGAGGGCCTCCTGGGAACGACCTTGCGTGGCAAGACGGTCGGCATCGTCGGAGTGGGACGCATCGGTCTCGCGACGGCGCGCATCTTCCATGGCTTTGGCTGCCGATTGCTAGCCCATGACCCCTTTGCGGGGGATGAGTTCCACCAGTACGGGACCCTGGTTGACTTGGACAAC
Source organism: Penicillium longicatenatum (assembly GCF_028827895.1). Taxonomy (NCBI): domain Eukaryota; kingdom Fungi; phylum Ascomycota; class Eurotiomycetes; order Eurotiales; family Aspergillaceae; genus Penicillium; species Penicillium longicatenatum. Next base: position 97,872 of record NW_026643120.1, on the reverse strand, counting down.
CTGTTGCAGGAGAGCCACATTGTCAGTTTGCACTGTCCACTGACCGACAGCACGCGCCACCTTATCAATCAGAGCACACTTCGGCGGATGCGGCCTGGCGCAATGTTGGTGAATACGTCCCGAGGAGGACTCATCGATACGACGGCAGTCACCCACGCCTTGAAGACGCGGCACCTGGGTGGAATTGCACTGGATGTGTACGAGGCTGAGGGCGAGTTGTTCTACAATGATCACTCCGGTGAGATTATTGATGATGATATCCTGATGCGCTTGATGACCTTCCCCAACGTTCTGATCTGTGGGCATCAGGCATTCTTTACTCGGGAGGCACTCACCGAGATTGCCGAGGTTACCTTGACGAACCTGACGGCCTTTGTGAACGGTCTGTCATGCCCCAACTCCCTCGTCACGGAGGGCCATGTACTCGTGCGAGCAGATACGGCCCCAGTACGGATGTAGGGTAATTGGATGCTTGGTGCTGTACTTGTTCGGGCACATTGTGTCTATTCCACCAATTAACTCACCATGTCATGTACTGAAAGCATAGCACCGTCGTGCATAATATAAACATGTCAATCATAGGTCATATTATCATCATATCTGGAGTCTACTCTCGGCATGATGAGATCTACTACTTCGTAGGTACATTGGCATAATCTCATAGTATTAGTTTCACAATGGGCGACTGCATTGAAACTGATTCCGCAACATATGCCATGCCCGAGGCAGAAAACGATGACCGTGTATGATCAAGGGAACCACGGCAATTAGCCACATGCCATATACAACCCCAACAGCTAGCACCAGACAAATCTGCTCAATAACCCATGCAAGGATTCCAGTCCGGGGCTGCCGAGCAGGACTGTGCGACTCCTGATCTGCATTTGTCAATGCTTCCGCGATTTGCCAGGCGGCGCGACGATTGATCTTTTCCCAAGTTGTGTCTTCTGCTTGTTGACGGGCCGCTGTGGAGAGTTTCTTCCGGTAAGATCCATTCTTTGATACTTCCCGGGCCAATCTGATAAATTGGTCGAGATCCTTTGGTGGGACAAGGAATCCGGTCTGACCATGCCGTATAATATCAGAGGGTCCACCCTGGTCCCGGGCAATGACGGGAATTCCACTTGCCATCGCCTCTAAAACGACCAGTCCGAATGTCTCGGTAACGGAGCAGTGCAAGAAGAGATCAGCCGACGCATAGGCACGAGCCAGCGATGCTCCAGTGAGGAACCCGGTAAAGACGACGTGAGTAGGAATTTCGGAAAATAGCTGCTTGACTCTGTTCTCGACAACCGGGTTGCGATTTCCCCCAACGATCAGCAGCTTAAAGGGTATCTTCTCCGCGGCCAAACGCGTTGCGACTTGTGCGAGGAATTCAAAGCCCTTCTCGGGCGCAATGCGACAGACACAGATGAGAATGATTTCTCCGTTTGGAGCAATCTGCTGACGATAGGCTTCGTCTCGCTGGGCGGGCGTGAAGAGAACAGTGTCGACTCCGCGACCCAACTGGACCATTCGCTTGGCGGGGGCTCCCACATGTTCGAGATAGCCACGAATGGCTGAACATGGGTAAAAGATGGTGTGCACTGCTGGCGAACGAAACAAAAAGCCCTGCACTATTCCGAGCAGCCAGACTCCGAACCGGTCCAGCGGCGCAGGGAGCATGATCTCCGAATAGGCCGATAGATCCGTCTGGAAGTTGAGCAGCACCGGAGGTGAGGATCGGAGTTGACGAATTTGCAACAACATCTGGAATCCCAAAGACGCGGGACTGGCCAGATAGATGATATCAGGCTTGAAGGCCTGTCGATAAACATCACCAATGTGAAATGGATAGACCACGGTCAAGTCTGGGTTGTACGGCAGAGCGCATCCTGGCAGTCGTCGCTCCCATGATTGGGTCTGCTTAGTAGCATCCCCCTTGAAATCAGGTGCGACCAGGATGAGATCGACGCCATGCGCTTGTAAGTACTCGACTAAACTGCGAGTGGTGCGACTGACTCCATTGACAGGGCCCCAGGATTCTGTTGCTAGAAGTACCTTCTTTCCCTCCAGGATACTAGGGAACTCCTCTGCTCCCTGGAACGAGGAGAGCAACGGCGCCGACTCCGACATAATGCGACATTTTTTCGAAGGAGAAAAGGGAGAGGACAGGCAGAAGATAAAGTATAAGAAAGTGTAAATGATCACTAGTTCTTTCCCGGGGCACGTGCCGCAATTGGCCGCTGAGAAGTGCTTAAGTATGGGAATCGATGACAACCAGTCGTTCCGAGTGCATGCGCCGCGTGCATCAATCCAACTCATCCACAGGCACAACCCATGTTCCGATAACCACGATAACGATCAATCTTCAAGTCATGAGGGGAAATCATTCACAAGAGATGAATTTGAAGAAATAGGAGAAAGCAGGGATTCAAAGATGGTCGATTTCTCTACTGGTTTCAACCTTTTTTAGTATCCTCAACTGACCTCTTTCCCAACCCCCCTCCTCTTATTGTTCCTTTACGGGCATAGTCGCGTTCAAGTCATTATTTGAATCACGGTCAGAACACTGGAAGATTTCTCAAGTCGTTCACAGGGTGGAAAAACATCATGTCATGCGACGATATTCCCATGGATATTCTATTCTCAGAGAGTGGCGAATCATGCTCTACGGCACCTACCAGCCCGAGCGCAAGTCCCTTGTTTCGTCCTTCGGACATTGATGACCTCAAGCTGGCGTTGCCTGAGTCAACCCCACCGACTGATGAGCACGAGCAAGTCCAACCAGTCAAGAATGTGTGTGTGGTAGGCGCAGGTTATGTTGGTAGGCGTTCCATTCCCTACTAATTCCACTTCGCAACTAACCCGGTATAGGAGGACCAACGGCCGCTATTCTGGCCCTCCACAACCCCGAGGTGACAGTGGAAGTGTTGGATCGGGACCCACAGCGCATCAGGCAATGGAAGTCACCGCATCTTCCCGTTCACGAACCGGGACTTGACCCCCTGGTGAGAATGGTTCGGGATGGTGTGGAGACTGACGAGAGTGACATTCCTCGGCGCCAGCGAAATCTGTATTTCACATGCGATTCTGCACGTGTGATCGCCAAAGCGGATATCATTTTCATGGCAGTCAATACGCCCACGAAGATGTTTGGGGTGGGAGCAGGCTGTGCAACTAACATGGCGGCGTTTGACGGTGCCATGCGGGATGTCGCAGCTCATGCAAAACCCGGCGCAATCATCGTGGAGAAGAGCACTGTGCCCGGCGGAACGGCGGAGCGAGTGCGGAAAATGGTGCGCTTATTTGTTTCAAGTATCTCCTTCGCTGGATACTTCATGAAGTCTCTAACCTGAGTTTAGCTTGCGGCTCACCGACCCGGAGCCTCTTTCGAGGTGCTTTCAAACCCGGAATTTCTCGCCGAAGGCACCGCCATCAAGAATCTCACGACACCCGACCGTGTGTTGATCGGATCAGCCGCGACCGCTGCTGGCCGACAGGCTGCTCGCACCCTGGCAAACCTCTACAAGACGTGGATCCCAGCAGACCGTATTTTGGAAACAAACACCTGGTCCTCTGAGCTCGCGAAGCTTGTTGCCAATGCCATGTTGGCTCAGCGGATCAGTAGCATCAACTCGATCAGTGCGATCTGTGAGCGAACTGGTGCGGACGTGGATCAGGTGTCCAAGGCCATTGGCATGGATGCCCGCATTGGTTCACAATTCCTCAAGGCTGGACTAGGCTTTGGAGGCTCCTGCTTCCGGAAGGACATTGCGAGTCTCGCCTATTTGGCAGAGTCCCTGGGTTTGGATGATGTGGCCATGTACTGGCGGCAGGTCAATATTATGAATGAGCGACAGCGGGACCGATTTGCTCGTAAGGTCATTGAGCGATTCGAAGGGAACTTAGTGGGTCACAAGCTGGCCATTCTTGGTTTTGCCTTCAAGAAAAACACGGGCGACACCCGAGAGTCGTTGGCAGTGGAGGTCATTCGATTGCTGCAGGATGGTGAGCTTTCGTTTCTCCTTAGTCACCTTTTATTTTTCTCTCTTTATTCCGTTTCAACTAACAGGTCCATTGTGTTAAAGAGCGACCGGCCGAGATTTCCATATTCGACCCATTTTGTCGCCAAGAAGATATCATGCGGGAGCTAGGTCCAGGAATTGCCGAGATGGGCACTGTCAAGGTCCACAGTGACCCATACCTGGCTTGTTCACAGGCCCACGCCATCCTGGTGGTGACTGATTGCGATCAGTTCCGCAACACGCCGACCAAGAAATCCAGCTGGAGCATCTCGGATCCATCAACACCTACGCCTACCTCTGATTGCATGGACTTTCAGCCCACTTCCACCCATCCTGGTACCAGTGAAACCATTGAATGGCCACGTATCGCATACAATATGATTGAACCCAAATGGGTGTTTGACGGACGGGGCCTGTTGGATGTGGCGGAGATGAAGAAATTGGGTGTGCGAGTGGACCGCGTGGGACAGCGTACAGAGCTCCACGTTTAATTTCCATATACTTGTTGATTTTGCGATACCCTCTGTTCTTTTTGCGGTTTTTCTTTTCTTTCTTTTTTTTTCTTATCCTGCTTCGATCATTTACACAATCCTACGATATCGAATAATTTGCGTGATGGCTTTCTGGCGTTCTCAGTGGGATTTGGAGGCATGATTGAGGACTCCCTTCCTACACCGATCTACATTTTCTTCGTACACTGCTGCAGAAGACTCATCCAATAGAGATTTGGGATAATATACCAATGCGGTCACCATCTATCCTAGACTATTGGTCATATAAAATAGGAACACGTACCGAATAGAATCATATGGGTTGAACATGAGTAACGACTTTCCTCTATGGAGGTACCCAAATATCCAGAAAGTATTCGTTTTCTCACTAAAGCGATCAGCATTCTTGTTTCCAATTAAAACACCTTTCCACTCAGAATCTCGGCCCGGGAGCCGAGGTGGAAGACGGGAATATGTTCAACGGGTGCTGGAACGGTCACAGTCTGGCCACCAGCGTAGGTTTGGTTTGTCCACCAGTAAGTCCAAGGCCGCGTAGTCTCATTACTTGCTACCTTTGGAAGATAGACAGACCATTCTGTGGCATTCGGGAGAGTGACTGGGGTCACCAGCAGTCGTGGACCGAACATGTACTGCTGCGTAGTGACGTTGCTGTTCATCTGTGTCAACTCGGCAATGTGTGGATCCGAAGTCTGGAAATCCATATACAGAGGGCGCATGATCATGCGACCGGTGCGGTGGAACTGAGCAAACACCGACTGGATGTAAGCGGCTAGCTGGTACCGAAGGTGAATGTACGATACAATGATGGGTGTATTCTGCTCTCCATATGACCATGGCTCATTGGCACAGGTGTAGGCGTTCTGGACATAACAGGCCCGCGATCCATGGGTTCTCATAAATGGTAGGAATGTTGTCCACTGCAACCAGCGGAGGTAGAGTTCCCGGTATTGAGGGGTGTCGATATTCGCTGACCAGGAAATGGTCGGGTCAGCTTGGAAGCCACCTGCATCCACAGTCCACCAGCCCCAGCCAGTTGCAGCAGCGGAAAGACCACTCGCAACCTGCGCGCTGAGGGTCTCCCAGACTGCGGTTGTGTCACCAGACCAGATCATGCTGCAGAATCGCTGGGAGCCGATGTAGCCCGAGCGGCTTAAGGAAACATGATCACACGCACTGCCCATCTCACTTGATGTAGCGTTTCGAAATCCCTCCTCAATCGCCTGCTGATGTGCCCAGGGATAGAGCTTACCGACACTTCGTTGAGTACCGGCAGCATAATTGACATCAGGTAATGTGAAGGGAACGGACTGGATGTATGTACTCTGGCCGTTGTTTTCGTATGCCTCGCCGAGAGCTCCTCCATCAGCCTGGTCAATCCAGAAATTCTTGATTCCCTTGTCGTAGTAGTTGCGCTTTAGGGTGTTCCATAGAAACTGCCGAGCCAAGGGATTTGTGGAATCGTAGTTGCGGATGTACGACCCATTCCACGAGTCGGTTGTTCCAGGCCCGGATCGTGTGGCAGAGAGATATCCTTGGGCCATCATATCAAGATAATTTACACTATTATCAGCGACGCTAGGCCAGAGTGATGCCATCATCTCCGCATCCGTGAGGTTTTTCACCTGGGCCGCCATCTCGGCAACATTACTCCACAGGCGAGGATCCAGAGCCCAATCTCCTTGGTGAGCCCACGACTGATAATCAATGACGATCATGGAGACGGGGATGTTTCGCTTTTTAAACTCCTTGGCCAGTAAGACAATCTCTGTTTCGTTTTCATATCGCAGCTTCGACTGGATATATCCAAGGGACCAGTTTGGGGGAACAGGAGCACGACCAGTGAGCGCCGACAGGCGTTGTTGCAGCGTGTCATAATCTCCAGGGGTTGAGCTGACAATAAAATAGTCGACAACGTTAGCAGCGTCGGAGGTAAAACGATTCCTCAAGGTAGAAAATTCCATGCGACCAGTAGAGGGCATGTTCCAGACGAACCCATAGCCCTTGTTGCTCATGAACACAGGGGTGGGAATGTGAGTGTTGAAGTTGATGAGATCAATTGTTGATCCCTTCTTATTGACTTGATGATCCTGCTGGGTGCCAGTTCCGTAGATTTGTTCATCAGGCGTCGTGCTGAATGAGAACTCGGCAGCAAACTCCCTTCCTGGGCCGGTCCATGAGTAGAACCGAGGGTTGATTGACTTAAGTGGTGCATACTCATTGGTAAGGAGGGTTTCTGTGCCGTTGCTCTCCACACGGTAAAAGGCCAGACGATAGCCTCCCGGACTACCACCCCAGCCAGAAGTGCGGACTATCATGTTACCGTTGCGTAGTTCTTCCGATTGATTGCCGGTGAACGCAGTATCGAAAGTCATGCCATGAGCCTGGCCATCCTCTGGGCCTTCAAGCGGAGGATCATACACGAATCCGATTTCGTGGCCGGTTGGCGGACGGAAAGGCCATGCTCGCACACGAAAGCCGTCATACCCAAAGGGCTGGACTAGGATAGTCTCAAAGCCATGTTGCATACGGAAACCTTTGGAAGTCGGCCGGTGATAGTCCTGTGGCGAAGATGCCAACGTACCAATGGCCCATATGGCACTCAGAGCCAGAGTGGAGAAGAGCATGTCGCTGAGATTGACCGAGTCACTCACAGATGCGCACCTAGTCCTTGTTCCTGTTGCATTCCAACGGGCCCAGAGGCCTCTTTTAGGTCACAGAGGGTCCAGATTTAGGCTGAAATAAAATGACAAAATGGCCGTGCCTCTGCCAGGCATGGAAATGAAGGGCAGATCGGCATCCCGGCTACCTTTACTGCAGGTATGAATGGCGGAGGAATTCATCCAGGCTAATGCACAGGATTCGGGGCGGAATACTCCGACGATGGACTGATCGTCGTAGGGAGTCTGTGTCACGGTAATGGTGACGGGTGTGGGGTTGCGTGGGGGTGATGTAGTATCAAGCAGGTGTTTGAATCTTGAGATATTAATGTGAAGACACTCATCGCCCGCTATTAAAGGTACGAAACCATGAGGCCGCTGCCCGCCTCATCCGGGTACATTACAAATGTACTGTAATTGAGTTTCCACCGTTTGGAATTCTGATTCTTGATTGGCTCCAAGCTACATTGTAACCTTCACTACACCGTCTACACATAACGCGTGCCATTCCGATAGTTCGAAACCAAAGAACTGCAACTAGTTGAAAATGCGACTGATTAGCGAACAAACACAGCCTGGATTCTCAGGCATTGAGCAGAATCTTGGCGGTGAAGTGATGTCACACACTTGGAAACGAATGCTTCCCCGCATCGGACTTCTCCACGATCTTCAGCATGGGCGGCGGGAAGGAAACTCCATGCCACCACAGCTTGAAAATGGCGGAAATGTTGGGCCCTAGCCCGAATGTTCATCTGCATGCCGTGGTGGACCTGGGAAGGTAATAGCTGAGCCACATCTCCCCTCTCCTATGAATCGATCCCTTGATTGACACCAACCCCCGCAGCAATGGTATTCGATGCTCAATTTCGGACCTTTCAGTACCAACTACTCGAGTGATTCCTACCGTCCATTTTCATCGTGTCAATGTCTCATTGTATGAGGCGCAGATTGACCCTGACACGGGCAACCGCATTCCAATCCCCCAGTCAGTCATCGACCGCGTTGTGAGCGCCATTTTACGATTTCAGATAATATGTGTGGAAATCGGCGTTCCGGCTACCAATATTCGGCTCATTGCTACTGAGGCCACTCGAACGGCTATCAACTCTGCAGCTTTTACGGAAGCGATACGCAAAACAACTGGCATCACTGTGGAAATGCTCCCAAAGGAGGAGGAGGGTATTGTTGGAGCATGGGGCATTGCAAGCAGCTTTTCTGACGTGGAAGGTCTGGCCTTGGATCTGGGCGGCGGCAGCATGCAAATGACATGGATCATATCCCACACCGGCAATGTCCGCATTAGCCCCCGAGGCTCGGTCAGCTTTCCTTACGGAGCGGCCGCGTTGACGCAGAAACTGGCCGACCTGAAGCGAGGCAAAAGTAAAGGTGACGCAGAAAAGGCCAAAGAAAAATTTCGCCATGAGATGGCTGCCAACTTTCGGGCAGCATTTGACCGTCTCGAAATTCCTGGGAGTATGATCGAAAAGGCCCAGTCACAGGGTGGCTTCCCGCTCTATCTTTCAGGTGGAGGTTTCCGGGGATGGGGCTATCTCCTTCTGTATCTGCATCAAACTCGCGGACAGAGCTACCCCATCTCAATCATTAACGGGTATTCAGCGCTCAAGGAAGATTTTGAAAACACCGAGGCCCTGGAGGAAGTGGCTCGCACAGCTCATGAGATTTTCCGAGTGTCTGACCGGCGCCGCAAACAGGTTCCATCAGTCGCATTTCTAGTGAATGTATTGGCTGAATCATTGCCGCATGGGATCAAAGAAGCACATTTCTGCCAAGGAGGTGTACGGGAGGGAGTACTCTTTCGGGATATGCTCCCGGTGATCCGTCAACAAGATCCTCTTGAGGTCGCAACGGCGCGTTACGCAACTTCATCAGCCCAGTCCATTGCCGCGTTGATGCTGGCTGCACTTCCCCGTCCAATGGAAGGCCGATCGGTTCCACCTTCCATTACCACACATTTGGTTCAAGCTTTTGCCAATGCTCTCTACGTACATGCAACTATGCCGAAAGAGTTATCTTCCAGCGCTGCTTTGTATAGCACAAGTACTGGAATTCTTGCATCTACCCATGGAATACCGCATTCCCACCGCGCTCTTCTGGCATTAATGCTCCAGGAACGCTATGGAGGAGAATTACCACCTCGCGACGTTGAATTGAAAACTCATCTGCAGGGAATTCTAACCCCGGAGGAGGTCTGGTGGACACGCTATCTGGGCAAATTGGGACTCGTTCTCGGTGCCTTGTATCCTACCGGGTCTATTGACTCTTCCAAACCGCGTATTGTCCCCTCCGCCAGATGGGCAGATGGGCTTGGCAAAAAGGGGAAGAAAAATGGATTGGAGTTGAATATTGCCATCCAAAAAGTCGCATATGACCCCACTCACCTCAAAGAGGAACTTACCCACGACGTCCAGAAGATTGTGAAAGTAGGGAAGCGCAAGCACTGGATTGGAGGTGCGGATGGCTGGGGCATCAAAGTGGTCGTTTCGGTACGAGAGGAGGATTTGTTGCAGTGACTCGCAAGTGAATTGTGACTTGTCCTGATGCGATAGCAGTGAATGCATTTTTACTGGGTGGATTGTCCCCTACATCTTTGATGATCGGGGAATGGACCACGATACTGTCCAGCACTGTGGCATGGCGAGAAATCGTCTCTTAGTATCATCATATTCACTTACTTCTCGATGAAAATGAAAATCAAAAATCCAGGTGACCAACAAAGCTCCCTAGGAGATCCTTGGGACCTTCTCAAACTGGTTACGTATTCTGACCCGGGAAGAATTAGCAAACGCATATGCATGAACTCCACTTTGCGGATATCCGTACAGCATCATATGCCGGAAGCACCAGAGGGGCGAGGGGGAGACACCTGGTTTTTGCTGACTGGACCCTGATCTTCATTTACTCAGTTTGACGCCTTGCGTTTGACACTGAAGGCTTTATCGTGCAGCACTACAGCACCACAGCTATGTAGAAAGTTAGCTGAGTTGAGGAATGCCAATATGATTTCTGAAAACAAAATTTCGACTAGGCAGACACGAAAAGAAAATGCCAAGTTACAAGTGTGGACCCTGACCGAATCTTATCTGATTACTGCGACAATTTATCTGATGCCTATTTATCTGATCCGAACCCCTGAGCTTTAGATTTCATGCCATTCTAACCGAATCGATATGGAAGCAAAAAACGTTGATATCAAGAACGACATTCATGAGCCGTATGGAACGAGTGATGGTAGGCCTGGATATCCCTTTTCCGAATTTTGAGAATTACCCTCCATTCTGACAGCTCCCTAGACGAAATCGAATCCCAGATTCAAGTCCTCCGGGCAGCTGGCATAGGCCTCGGCGAAAATGATCCTACCGAACCCGTCCTCACACTGCGAATGTGGTCGCTCGCGATCATCTTTTGCATTGTTGTCAGTGGCTTGAACACCCTATATACCTTACGCACGCCATCCGTCACAATCTCTGCCTCTGTCGTCCTCTTATTAGCCTATCCTCTGGGAAAAGTATGGGAGAAACTTTTACCAGATTGGAATGTTCCATTGGGGGCTTGGTCATTCAGCCTTAACCCAGGGCCATTCAACACCAAGGCAAGTAACTTTCTCCTACATCTCTCCCTCTTCGGTTGATTAACTGTTTCTGTCTTAATTCAGGAGCATGTGCTCATTTATATCATGTAAAACCTCAGTGTGTATGTGCGCCTTGGAGCCGACGTACTGACTGAACAAGAGATGTTCTATGGCTACAAAGCTGGCTGGGGCTTTCAAATCATGATCACCCTCGCTACATTCCTTTTTGGATTTTGTTTGGCGGGTCTATTCCGTGCCATCGTGGTGGTGCCGAGGAACCTGATCTGGCCGGGTGTGCTCAGCGTCACTGCCCTCGCCACCACATTGCACGATGTTGGCCAGGGTGAAGTTCAAGCGAGGTGAATAAGGCCTAATGTTTGAATAGACGACCGTCAGACTAATATGGAACTAGTTTCAACACTTGGAGAATGTCTCGGTATGCATTTTTCACAATTGCAGGCACCGTCTCTTTCTGCTGGTACTGGTTCCCTGATTTCATCTTTCCGGCCCTGAGCACCTTAAACTTCCCCTGTTGGATTGCTCCGAAAGATAAAGTGATAAATCAGTTGTTTGGAATGACCTCTGGCATGGGCCTTCTCCCAATCACGTTTGATTGTACGCTTGTGTCCATTGTTTTTCCGTGTAGAGCTAACATCGTCCAGGGAGTCAGGTTTCTTATGTTGGTTCTCCATTACTCATCCCGTCGTGGGCCATTCTGACTCATCCCGTCGTGGGCCATTCTGACTCATCCCGTCGTGGGCCATTCTGAATGTCTTTGTATCCCTTGTATTTTGGATCTGGATTGTTGCCGTGGCCTGCTATTACACAAATGTGTGAAATACCGGCTATCTTCCCTTTCAGAGTTCGAAAGGTATGGGGACAATGAACTTCTTCTCCGCTAAACAGGCTAATCACTTTCAAATTAGTATTTGACAATACTAAGACTTTCGCAGCTGGCCATTGTGTATGCCACATCAAACCTCAAGATCAACATTGATATTTTTTGTCGGATTGTCGCGGGCTTTGTCTTCCCTGGCAAGGTACTTGCAAACATTTGGTTCTTCGACAGTATGTCCCTGCGGATCTTCGACTTTGGCCCTGTTTCAACCCGGAATGTGACTGATCTCCACGCCTCGTGTAGTTGGGTATATTAGTACCATCAAAGGATTATACTTCGCTCAGGACATGAAGCTTGCCTATTATTGCCACGTAAGACGGTTTCCCACTTTTCAGTCGCCTGCAGTCACTAATTATAGATCAAGATTCCCCAACGGCAGCTTTTCTTGGTACAATGCGTTGGCATGGTCATGGGAACACTTTCCTCCCTTGGTGCCCTAAATTGGGCTCTAAACCATATTGCAGGGGTCTGCACCAGTGCCGCTTCTAATGGATTCAGTTGCCCATACTCGACCACGCACTTCAATACTTCGCTGATTTGGGGTGCGATCGGGCCACGACGGTATTTTTCGAACCAGATCGGGTATTCGGCCTTGCTGTATTTCTTCATCATCGGCGCGATTCTCCCTGTTCCGGTGTATTTCCTGAGTCATCGGTATCCGAACTCGCTATGGAAGAAGGTGCACATCCCCTTGTTCCTCGGGGGGTTGAATTATCTTCCACCCGCAACAGGCATGAACTATGGTAGCTGGGCGGTGGTTGGTCTCACGTTTGGCTGGCTGATTCGGAAGCGACCCTTTTCGTGGTGGGCCAAATATAACTTCGTTCTCAGTTCGGCGCTTGATTCATCGGTGGGAGTTGCGGGGGTTTTGATTTTCTTGACGGTGTTTTGCACGGGAGCGAGTAAACATTTCAATTGGTGGGGGACAGAGGTGTCCAAGGTTTGTTTGATTCAAAGTGAGCAATGGGAAGGTGGTGCTAATGGAAAATATTAGAACAATTGCGACTATAACGGCTGTGCGTATCTGTCCATACCTGAAGGGGGGAAGTTTGGAGTGTGATGGAATTTCTTGCGGTCGCATTGCATGCTTGCTTCTTTTGTCCCTTGAGGACTTCCCGTTCCGAGGGTCGGCTCTAATGACTGAGTCAAGTGGTATTGGGGTGAAAGAGAACACTGCTTGCTTTTATATCTATTCCAACTTACCTAGTGTTCAAATGTGAATAGTGATGTCGACGCAAGGTTTAGCCCTGGGTGAACCTTAGACTCGCTGCACTGCCGATTAGCCTACTTGCACGTGGAGGATTGATGTAGATATATATAATTGACACTTTCCAACATGCAACATGAGGAGTTGACTAGGTACCTACTTACCCCCAGGGTTTATTTATCAAACCACATAGGCAACGTTTGAAAATCCAAGTCGAGAATGTACCAAAAAAATCATACTAACCTCTAGATCTTGGAAGTCTGGAACGAAAGTCTGAACTTTTCCATGGACCTTAAAGGGCTGGAACCTTGCTAAGGAGACACATATCTACATAGGATACCTAGGTAGGTATAAGCTACTGACATCCATGGGCGTCTTGACGTGGGCACCTGGGGAAAGTCCAGCTGGACTCGCGTTTTTTCTTTCCGCAAGATCCATATCGTGTTAAAGATATTTAAAACCTCAAACAGGCCTGAAAGTATTATTGACCCTTGAACGCGTTTATAGCGACCTTTATAGATAGAAGTACAGAACATTTAACTTAGAAAGGGTTGATGATCCTTGGGAGCCTCAATCTCCAGGGCTTCAAGCCACCAGAGCATGGATATTGATTGCTATTATTCACAGTATTCAGGGTAAAAAACAACATTGGAAGACCTGGCGAAGACGCGACTGGTAGTAGCCCAGGAACGAATAACCTTGGAAGACATGGACTAGATATAGTCCGGGCGAGACTCTGAAAAGCTGGTGGAGAGTTCTAAGGTTCACTGTTCCGTGACGCTTCTACTCAAGGTCTTCCCAAAAGAATCCCGAGATTGGCCTTTGATGCATACGGAGGATGGGCCTAGAATTATGGGCTGGATACACATTTCATTTGGCGAACTTGATAGTTAGCCCCGGTAAGTTGAAGAGTGTGTCTCGATGGGGAGATGGGGGCCCATGGAAATCATCTAAGTCCCGCTCAGCTCACATTGGCCGAGACTTTGCTAGTTCCCACGTTGCCTTGATTCATGGCCGTAGCTGGCTCGATCCGAGGTCTCATCTGGCTCTCTATCTAGATAGGGAAGAAGTTGGCTGATCATGCAGACTCCTTTTCTTGCCACTGGCGAGGTGTGACGAGCTGTCCATTTCTGAAAAGATCGTCAAAGCCATCACGTAAATAGGTCCGCCTTGCCCTGGACCTGGCAGTGAAAACTCAATTCAGCAAATACGATAAAAAGAAAACATGAAGTTTAGGCCAACGAGAAACAAGAAAAGCTGGCCACGATCGGAGGAAGCTGCTCGCGATCAGGGTCCCAAGACCCAGCGATCTTCCCTCGATAGTCGATGTGATATAAAGTGGAATGCAGGTGCCGAGACGAGGCCTGATTCCAAATTACGCGATGAACCAGTCAACTAAACTCACGGATGCTCCCGCTGCCCCGTAGTGATGTGTTCCGCCGATCGGACACTCGTGTTCTGCTAGCCCATATCGCCGAAGAAGCAAATATTGCCCCTGCAGGAAACGCCGATCTTAATGAAAAGAAAGTAGCTGCAGCAATTTTTCAATAGCTGGTCTGCCTGTGCAACCCGCGTTGCCTTGGGCGTTCGTGGGGACCAATCGCGAATACGCTGACCTCAATTTCTCACTACTCTCGTCAGTGATCGACAGGAACCGCTGTGACCTCCGCTGCAGCGCCAGCGCTCGTGTTGAACATGTACCACGCCAAACAGGGAACCACAAGTGGGAAGGGCCTTCAGTGGCCACCAAAGACCAATATTTTACGATTATGTCACGCTAGCAGGATTGCCAAGTCTATCGATTTTCAGGGTCTGCGGTGCGATACCTAGATGCAGCACGAAGAGATGAGTCCAACTGGAAAAGAAAAGAAAACATATCAGGGATCGGAAGTGACAATTAAGGGTCCTATCCTCAGGTATAAAGCCTTCAGGATTTCCTCTCCGGAAAACTTCTTCATCATCCAGCTCAATCTCCTCAAGCAAACCCAGAACTCCTTCTTTCGCTTTCAGTGACTTTTTGACTCTGATTCTTCGCTTTACGCATTAAACCAACCGCCAAAATGAAGTTCTTCGCCACTGCTCTCTTGCTCGCTGCCACCGCCATGGCTCTGCCCCAGCCGGGAGGCGAAGGCAACATCCAGTCTATTCCCAAGGATATGACCATTAACCAGGCTCAGGCCAAGTGCGGTGACAACGCCAAGGTCAACTGCTGCAACAAGTACACCACCAACAAAAACATCAACACCAACAACTCCGGGCCACTGGCAGGTGTTGCGCAGAGTGCTCTGGCCCAGGGCCTAGGTATCGGCGAGCAGTGCAACGATCTCAGCCTCAACGGTATGACTTCTTGTGTGAAATTTGTAATAATGAACATGCTCTCACGCTCTCATAGTCCCTGTTCTCAACATTGTTGGAGGTGGTGTCGACCAGCTTATCAACCAGAAGTGCAAGCAGAACATTGCTTGCTGCCAGAACACCGGGTCGAACGCCGTATGTTACTCCTCGCCGCTTATTCTGCATACAAGATCACACACTGACCTCATAAACAGAACAACGACGTTGTCGGAGTCGCCCTTCCCTGTATCGCTCTGGGCTCCCTCCTCTAAGCTACCAGAGCTTTTCCCTCCAAGGAAGCCTAGTACATGGAAATCTCGTACATACATGTACATTGCATTGCCCCGACAAGGGTCAGTTTTTCCAGTGCAATGAGATTAGCATGACCGGTTTGGAATTGTTATCTTAGCGCACTGTGTCGGTCGTTAACTTTCGTTTGTCACCTTTTTCTGGGACATCTTATGTACCTAGCTTTTAATTTAATATGAGACCCTTGCGTTTACCAAGTTGAAATTGCGTAGCTCACCCACGAATGGCAATGACGACCACTGATTCTATCGGCATCGGAATAGATATCGATGAGAGTTAAAAGATAACACTCACACACAATCATAAGCAAATGGGAAAGGGGGAACAAAGTGAGACTCTCGCTTTTCTAACGCAATGTTCGGCTACGATTGAATCGAATTCTGAAAAGGCAAGGCAGAATCCTCTCAAAGTAATCCCAACTGCTTCCCAAATCTTGCACAAGGCAAGTATTCGCACATCCATTGATGGGCTGACATCATCCTTCCAGTGGCATACATTTGCCGGCCTTCGGCCACCTGGCAGTCTGGCCTGAAACCTGTGTTCTCTCGTATCCTGTCCCACGGATATCTGGCTATTTGAATGTCAAATATACGCACATTAATAACTATCGGCCGGATTGACTCTGCAGAGAGACTAGCATCAGGACTCAAAATTGCGTCTTGTCCAGCCTCTAATGTGGCGATATAATCAGGATGGATTTTAAGTTGTCAGGATAAACGGGATATTGAATTGAATTATATCTTATTACCACGAAGGAAGAGATGCGGCAGAGATGACGGTTTATAGAGTCGTCGTGAAACAAGAGTCCAACGCCGCGGTGCTTGAGCATTGATTGTTGAAAAAACTCGGACTGGTTCTGAGGGTTAATCATGTGTTTGACTTGTTATAAGCGCACGATTGCGCTTCGGTATAGGGTGTTTGAATGTGAATCAGCCACATGATGTAAGACAATCACCCCAAAGTCCAAGGATCAAGCACCGACTCAGTCCGCATTCTGGCTAAATGAAAATTTGGAAACGCCGATCCGAGAACAAAAATTGAGATCGGCTATGAGCCATTAACCAGCTGATGATCCCGGTAACTACTGCCATTTGGTATTCCTTTCGCGGCAATCACGATGTCATCGGCAATTCAAAAGACCCACAAAAAACACGGGAGATGCGTGGATCAGAGAAGGGCCAAGTAGGACAAGCTTTGCAGTGGGCCCGGGGGGCGGTGCTAGAATTCTTGGAGAACTCTCATGGCAAGTGGGGTGCGCTGTTCTTCATCTGAGACGTTGGGGTTGTGCTAGATACCTATCAGACATTTCTTCTTGTTGTCTTAGAATCTCCGATCGAGCGATGTAAATAGAATTCATGGGCACAGTATTTGAATCATAAGGTCATGTGGTGAGCCTTTGTTAACGTGCACGAAGACCCCCAAGACTGAAACAATTCATGACGATTCTTCCAGTTCTTTGATGATCACTGATCAATAAACCTCTCTCCTTGTTTGTTTCTCAAAAAGCTTTGTAAAAGACATAGATAATAGAGTACAGCTAGCCGTAATCACACCGGCGCAAGGTAAATCTCAATGGCCTCTTCCTGTATTCCAAGAATTGAAAGGTCGAGGCCGCACCCAAGAAAAGTAGAGCAATAGATGAATGATCTGTATGCATTTGACGAATGGCGGCGTCTTTTGCTCCATGGCCATCGATGCCAGCTACCGCATCCCAAGTTCCATTCAAATTTAGGTCAAATTGTCGCTTCCCTGATCATGGTGGCACCGGTGTCTCCATACTTCTATTCTATCGCATTACTAGACAGGATGCAGGATGATGATCACCAAGATAGCGTTTTGGACAAAGGGCGAGACCGGTGAAGACGGGCAAGGGTGGAGTCGGTGGCGTGGTTATCCCTCTTTTTTGTTTCCTGCTGAATCGCTGACAATATTTTGTACCTAATTCACGCATGAAGCGATGTTTCCTATGAAGAGTCAATGCTTGTAGTGCAGCATGGCATTTCTTGGTCTTCCGTCAAAGCTCAGAGGTGGGAGCTCAGCCTGTCAAGCCCGCGCAAAGCAGTAGAATCTGGTGGAACCGGACCTATTTCTCTGGAATAGGTACGCATCTGATGGAATACCTCGTGCCAATGAACTTTTGTTCCGCCCCACTCGACGGTACGTTTGAGTTCCAAGGGGCACGGAAGGCACGGGCTAGTCATCATGTCATGACGATCATCGTGTCGTGCCAAGGTTTTGCGCGCCAGCCGCAATCAGATAAGCCGGATCAGTCTGATCTTATCAGATTTCGCGCACAGTGGAGACCTGGACAAAGTTCCCGAGACAAAACGTTAGTTGGGTTCTGCTTTGCCGTGAAAACTAAGGAGCAAGGATCGACGGTGTTTGCGACTGAGAATCGTCCAGCCCGTGTTTCGACCGAAATCGGAATCGTTCTTTCGCACCGAGCTGCTGATTCGCACCGTCTCGATTATAAGAGAGTAGGGTATAAAAGCTTCTTGCACTCCCTTTGTGAAGTGCTCTACAGCAAAATTCTGTGTCGTACTTTCCACACCCCTGCCTTATCAAACACCACAGTTCAAAATGTCGATTGCTTCTTCTATACATTCATTAGTCGATCAGATTAAAACAGAAGCCTTCCAAGACTCATCCTCTACTGGCCATGGTCATGCGCGCCTTCTTCAACTTATCGATGAACTCAAGCTACTTGTTGAAACACCCACTGAGACAATCCTGCGTTTGATATACCAAGTATGCGATGACCTCAAACATTGACCGGGCGAAGACTAACGTTGAATTCAACCCATAGCCTCCGGAAAATGCGGCTTTGAGGACGGTGGTTGATCTCGGGATATTTCCCCTTCTTGTCGGTAGCCCAAAGCAGGAAGGCCTCTCCGCGTCAGACATAGCCCTGCACACTGGGGCCGATAGAAGGCTCATTGGTGAGTCTCTATCCATAATCCCCTGAATGATGATGTTGTACTGATCAAAATGATCAAGTTCGCCTGATGCGGGTGATGACTTCCCTGGGGCTTTGTTCCAGCGTAGAGGCGGAAATATACCGTTTCACTGATAAGACTCTCGCGATGACCAAACCGATCGGGCGAGATGGGGTCCCATGCATGTAAGATTTCAATCGATGTCTTTGCTTGTCTCACACTGACAATACCAGATACGATCTGACACTTCCGGCCCTATCCAAACTTCCCGAATACCTCCGTCTAAACAACCATATCAACCCAGAGGAATACTCAAAGTCCCCAATGCAATGGGCCGTGGGCAAAAGCCAATTCGAATGGCTTGCTGAGAACAAGCAGCATCAGTTTCTTTTTAACTCATACATGTCCAGTCGACGTGAAGGCAAGCCCAATTGGTTCGAAGTATACCCGTTAGAAAGGTTGATTGATGGGGCCATATATTCACCGGAAGTTGCGTTTCTTGTTGATGTCGGTGGAAATGAAGGGCATGATCTGGGAAGTCTCCATGCCCGATACGCCAGCCTCCCTGGGCGACTCATCCTCCAAGATCTTCCAAAGATGGTGAAGAATGTCGACAGAGAAGGAATAGAAAATATAGCATATAGCTTCCTCGACCCGCAGCCAGTCAAGGGTAAGGTCTCCTCACTGACTATTATGTCCTTTACTGACCTGCAAAGGCGCCCGAGCATACTACTTTAGAGCAATCTTCCATGACTGGCCCGATAGGGTTTGCAAACGGATCTTGTTGAATACTATCTCTGCCATGAATGCCCAATATTCGCGCATCATCATCGTCGACTTTGTTCTCCCCGACACAAATGTCCCACGAATGCAATCCGCCATGGACATACAGATGATGAGCATTGGAGCAGGTGTTGAGCGATCAAAAAAGCAGTGGTTTGATCTTCTGGCCAGTGTTGGCTTGAAGATAAATGAGATCTGGAATTCGAACTCGGCCATGGAGTCGGTCATTGAGGCAGTTCCGATGGAAGATGGTGAAGAGCCTGCCGAAAAGCTGTGACTTTCAAGAAGTTCTCGTATTTCGCTCTACAGCTTTATCCCCATTGTGAGACTCTAGTGTATCCATATACATCTGCATGAAATTTATGGAAGTGTTCATAGACTGCAAAAACCGATGAGCAACTTTGATTACTATTTTATCTTTGTTTTTGTTTTGGCATTCTATTTTTTTGGTCTGACATTTGTATATTATTCACTTCAACTGACTAATTGCCGATGATCAGGGCTCACGTTGTAAGTTTACCTTAGGTTTCGCGTTCAAGAGTGATATGCGTCCGTACGAGCAGCTACTGAGTTGTGTATGAGCCCCTTTCCTGGAGATTCTTGATTCTGCCGAGCAGAAACTCAAGCTGTCGGTAAGCGGCACCAGGAACGTACTGCGGGATTTCGTGCCCGGAGCCGTAAACGGTGGAGAATGTGAGGCCGCGCTCTGTATGGGCAGTTCCCAAGATTCCAGCGCCCGCATCAGCAGTATAAGGAGCTTGTACATTCCCATTGGCGTCTGCATTCAAGGCATCGGTATATGGCACGAAAAGCGGCTCGGTCGGTGCGTGCTGGAACCCCTGCTTGCCATTCCATGTCTAAACATGTTAGGACAAGGAAAAATCAACTTCTCAACAATCACTTACCATATTCTGAATTGTAGCCAAGCTACCATTCATGAACAACAAGTAGTCAAGCCATCCATGGCCCAGAACTACGTTATTGGTGCGTTCAATAACACTTGGGAGTGGGCCTAGCGCACTGGGGACTGATCCATCACCGTTCGGAAAAATGTCGCCACCACAAACTGCGTAGTCAGTGATGGGAACATGGAGCGCCTGTTGGACAGCAGTCTGGTTGAAATAGTTGTTCGGACCACCGGCCAGCGAGGGGAAGCCCATTTCATCCCACAAGAAAGGACAGAAGTCTGTCAGGTGATACATGTTGAAGCACGGATTCACGTAGGTTGCTGCCTTCACAATCTGGTCCCATAGATCACAGCCATCTTTGTATGGTTCTGGGGCAATCGGGAAGTCCTTTGGCGGTGGGAAAGTTAAAGCTGCTTCAAGGAACTTGTTGTATCCACAAATTTCAGATTTCCGGTTTATATCGGTCATGAATGTATCATTCAAGCCAAAAACACGGTCAAAATAATTCAACGCCGCGACCGCAGGGGCTACATCAATTCGTCAGCTTGGACAGTTTATCGCCTTAGCCCAAGACTCACCATAAATCATCACGCTATCGTCATTGATGGATGGGTCATTGATTTGAATACCCTTGAGATTGAAGTGGGTCGTGTCATTTTGATCCAGCATTCCAGCTGCCAAGTAGGGTATGTATTGTCCCGCGTAGCTCTCTCCAGTGATATAAACCTTGTAGCCTTGCATGCTGAATGTTTCAATAAACCTTCTCCAGAAGTCATTGAATTGATTGGAAACATCAATCTCATCCTGCACGGTCGCCGGTCCAGGAGACAAGCCAGTCCCGGCTGGCTGGTCAATGTAGACAACATTGGTCAGGTTTGTCCAAGAATAAGGATTTCGAACGGGCGCATACGTCCCAGACTGCCACAGAAAAGGTCCATTCTCCTGGAGTAACCCATCTAAAGAGCTGCACCCAGGACCACCGTTCAGCCAGATGGTGATCTAACACAGTAAGCATCGGCCAAGAAACGGACATTTTGATCATTCCATACCTCTCGATCGGCAGCAGGATTACTGGAAGGAAAAAACCAAAAGAACAGACTTGAATTGCCATGAGGAGTGTTGGATAAGAGCCCAGAGTAGCTCTCACCTATGTCAAATGGCACCTGTGGAAAGTTTGTGCCGTTGACAAGAAATTTCTCGGTTTTTTTATTCAAATAACTCAATTCTGACGAAATTGCATGCGTTGCTTCTCTCTTGTGCAGAGACTTGGGGGAGTTTCTTAAAGATGTTGCCTTGCGATGGGGGCTCTGCAACGCAGCGACCGTGGTGGTCAGCAGAATTGCCGCAAAGGAGGCGAGAAAGAGCATTTCAAATCCCTTTCTAGCTCAACAATAAAAAGGAAAAAAAAAAAAAAAGAAAAAAGTTGTTGCAGGGACAATGGAGTCGCAAGACAGACCATTCCGTCTATTTTATTGACTTTCGTTGTTCTTAAGCCACTGATGGAGATCGTTTTGGACCTCTCCGGAGTAGAGATTCCATCATTAATTTGCTTGCAGATCGCCAATATCGCGCCCCAATTGGACCCTGCCAAGCGGGGTTTTCTAGCGGCAGGAGATAGATTGTAACCTAGCCAAGGGCAACTAGGAAGGTTACATGATAGATGATGGGGTCATGGTTCCAAAATTGAGTTCGTGCCCTGAAGAGATCCCCACGCCGACGGAGTCCTGGCCCAATTGCAGGCTACCATCGAGAGAATCCCTGCGTACGGCCGTGTATCCCGCAACACCCCGCCGCTTCTCCGAGATCGCGACATAAAGCGAGACATTTCTTCGGTGCGTAGGCGAATGACAAGTAAGAAGAGCTGAACTGGGCATAAAAGCAATCTAAAGTAATGAAGAAGAAAGATAAGGGTCGAGATCCGATTGAGAGGACTACAAACAAACAGTGCAAACATGATTCACGTAAACAGTGACTGCTGAAGCACCAATCTCAAATTGAACCTTGATCTAGACTCTGGAAGCTCTGCAGCCTGCCTTTGGCGTCTTCAAGATCTTGGGTTTTGCAGGGCTCTAGTCTGAGTCTTGGAAGCTCTGGCCACGAATGCGGTGCGGGGTCATATACTTCTGCCAAATTTCATTCTCCCAAGGGACCCCCCCACTCGCCCAAGCTAATCCATGAATAACCATATCACAGTCACACTAGATTCCCTACTTATAGAAAGGCCTCCCCCCACCCTGAGCGCTGGGCTTCTGGCGGATGCTTCTCTAGAGGCAGGGTCAGAGACAGCAACGTGAACGGATCCGTTCAAGCTGCAGACCCTCATAGCTATTGCTTTCCCTTGCCTTACACAACAAAGCCCGAAGCCCGGGAATATTATTGCATGTCCGATCTCGAAATGGCACTGAGTAATCAAGATGCCTCGGCTTTGAATATCGATGGGGATTTTGACTACTTCCGTATAAACGCCCTGAAATTTGACTAGAGTAGGAAATGTCTCCCCAGGGCCGAAGCAATGCAACCGAGCCCTTAGCGTAGAATTAGTAGATAGAGTGCGACCGGGCTCATTCCGAAGGTCTTTCAAGCTAGCGGAATCACTCTGGATTCAATGCCAAGGCCGCCACGATTGCTTGTATCGAGGACGCGCGGAGCGCGGAACGATCAGTGAATCACCCAAACTCAAATTTATTGCTTGGATATTTAGCGAAAACCTTCAGGCAACTAGCGGTATTTTCTTATGAGCGCGTGACTAGGTGAATGTAATTTTGAAGCTCTCCGCCACACATAGGAGAGTGGATTGTTGGGGAATGGAGGAAAAGTTTTGCTGCGTTTGACGATTTTTATTTATTCTCTCCAAATGGCGACGATGAGCGTAGCATGAATGTGCTATGCTTGTGCCTACCGCAAGTGATACAGGAGATATCTTGTGGAACAGAACGCAGATATCGCCACCGGCCACTAAGATTGGCTGGGATGGACGTCAAGCGCCCGGCCCCAGAATTCTGTTTAAGGAGCGATAACACCAAATCACGCGATAATGGCGCTGATAACAACAAAACAAATACTTTGCTGATTTTGAGTTGCGGGGCAGCGTAGCTATAATATAGATCAGATCATTCAACCTCCTTTCTTCAACCTGGTCTTGTCTGATTAATTTCTGCCATCGCGACATCCCGGCTTAGAGATGACAAGCGCAACCAAACAAAGGGGGGTGAAGGGAACCCCATGCCTATGAACGAGCCAAGTAATCCAGAATCAATTGATGTGGGGAATCGACAGTTTACGGCGAAGGCATGGCAATTAAATTATGAGGAGTATACACGCGGGGGGATGGGCCGGCATCTTGGTACATTCTCGACAATCTTTCTAATGTATGTTGATGACTCAGATCATGAACCATAAGTAACTGAGATGACAGTGTGGGCCGCATTATTGGAACTGGCATTTTCTCCACGCCCTCGTCGGTTACGGAGAGTGTCGGGAGTGTGGGTGCCGCGCTACTTCTTTGGGTCTTGGGATTCCTTCTGGCTGCTGCTGGACTTTGTGTCTGGCTTGAGATGGGTTCCATGATCCCACGGAGTGGCGGAGAAAAGGTTTACTTGGAGGCTGTGTATCGTCAACCTAAGCTGTTGATTACGATTGTATTTGCCGTCCAAGCCGTGGCATTGGGCTTCACAGCGTCGGGCTGCGTTGTTTTCGCGTCGTATGTCTGGGTGGCAGCTGGCAAGGAAGCATCGGAATGGGAAGAGCGTGGAGTCGCAATAGCCGTGATTGTGTTCATCACCATGTTGCATACATTGCTACCCAACTGGGGTGTTCGAGGCATGAATGTCCTTGGTGTGTACAAAGTCATTCTTTTGCTATTCATTGTCATCACTGGCTGGGTCGTACTCGGTGGGCATGTGTCCAGTATTCCAGATCCATATTCCAGCTTCCGTGACTCCTTTGCGGGCTCAGCAACGTCCAGTAACCTTTACGCTATCGCACTTTTCAAGGTTTTGAATTCATTCTCAGGGTATGTCGACAGTTGACATTGGCGATATAAGCGCCCGGCTGACTGGATTAAATCTCTAGTTGGTCAAATGCAGCATACGTTATGAACGAAATTCGCAATCCTGTGCGCACAGTGAAGATCGCTGCGCCCATCGGACTATCAATCTGTGGTGTTCTTTACATCCTGGCAAATGTTGCGTATTACGCGGCAGCCACTCCAGAGGAGATTGCGAATAGCGGGACGACAGTTGCTTCGTTTTTTATGGGGAAGGTGTTTGGCTCGGCGGCCGAGCGTACCTTAAGGTGAGAACTCAATTTCAATTATCTAGATCCCAGGTTCTAGAGGTTTTCTCTTTGTTAACGGGAGATGTAGTGCCCTGGTGGCTATATCTGCCTTTGGTAATGTGTTGACCGTTACATTTGCCCAAGCCCGGGTCAATCAGGAGCTGGCTAAAGAAGGCGTAATTCCGTTTCCTAAATTTTGGGCGTCGAACTGGCCCTTTGGCTCACCCTCAGCTGGACTGCTGCTGCATTTCATTCCATCATTTATTGTGATCATTGCAATACCATTCGGCGATGCCTACGATTTTATTCTGGACCTTGAGGGTTATCCAGCTAGCGTGATCGACTTCCTGGTCGTTGTTGGACTCTTTTACCTTCGATGGACGGCTCCGCTTGTGGATCGACCCTTCCGCGTTTGGTGGCCCGTGGCCTTTTTCTTCATGGTCGGACAGGCATTTCAGCTCGTTGCCCCATTCGTGCGGCCGCCCGGTGGTAAAGGTGAGTTGGAGAGATGCTTCGGTGGAGATGACACTAATTGAATTTGTAGGCGATACGTCTCTTCCATACTGGTTATCCTCTGTGGTGGGTATAGTCATACTATTGTTGGGAGTTGTCTATTGGGCAATATGGCGAAAGGTTCTTCCTGTGATCGGGAAATACCGCTTGATTCCAGAACACGAGGTGCTCTCCGATGGCACAACTGTAGTTTGCTACAAGGCCGTGAAATGAGAGCTGATTACATTTTCTTGAGAACCGATC
Source organism: Penicillium longicatenatum (assembly GCF_028827895.1). Classification (NCBI taxonomy): domain Eukaryota; kingdom Fungi; phylum Ascomycota; class Eurotiomycetes; order Eurotiales; family Aspergillaceae; genus Penicillium; species Penicillium longicatenatum. The sequence goes on along the minus strand of NW_026643120.1, from coordinate 72,701 downwards.
CAGGGGGAACGCAGGGCTTAATATCTAAGTATAGTCCGCCCATGTGTTTAAATGCCCGAGGCTGCATGTATCAAAGACTTTAAAATTATGCTTCGCACGTTGGCATTCAGTGTCGATTGTGGGGCGGAAGGAAGAATCGAGTTGACACCAGGATAAGGATGTAAAGTAAATCATAAATGCGCTGACAAAAGAGACGTTGTACCTTGCTAAGTTACTTAGCGCACTGCCTCACAAAGGTAGCCAACGCCACATCATTCCATGAAATACGAGATGAGGCTGTGTTGTTGATCCTGCGCCCCCTGAGGGGAACGGATGAGGCGGTGCTCATTTCCGGGGATCCGCAGGACAAGATATTTATTATCTTCCCAGATCATCATCAAATCGTCCATCAGTCATTTTTTCGTTGATTCTTTCATTCTATTCCACCCTTCCTCAACCACTCCCACCATGTCCAATTATACTGGGCCACCGAATAATCATAGCGACGCTTACTATGGCCAGCAGGGCCAAGGTTACTATCCGCCCCACCAGGAACCTGACCGTCTACCCCAGCAACAATACTACAACCCCACAGTGAGTATAAGCTCGAGACTGATGGTTGCTTTGCCTCCTGTGTTGGCCATTGTTAATATTCAACCATCCAGCCACAACAGTATAACCAGCCACCATATGGTGAACAGGCCGCGACTCACCAAGGATATCCTGCTTCCTCGGCTACCTATGGCCAACAATACCCGCAAGCCCCCCAGCCTGTAGATTCTGGTACCAACTACCAGTATCCTCCACAGTTCTCTGGTCAAGATCGCGGACACTTGCCCTACACTCCAAATCAGCAGCACCAAAGCAACGGCGAGAGCGCATCATATTATGGGGGTGACATGCAACATCAACATCCACCGGGCTATGCCGCTGGTCCTGGAGGCCCTGAGGGTGATAGAGGACTTGGATCTACGCTACTGGGGGGTGCTGCAGGTGGATTTGCCGGCCATAAAATGGGCGGTGGTTTCCTTGGGACCGCGGGTGGTGCAGTACTAGGTGCAGTAGGAATGAACATGGCAACCCATGAAATGTGAGTTAGATTTGGCGGTGATGACTTCCCACCCCCCTTCCCCAAATCACTTGGAAAATCTTTGCTAATATGATTACTTTCCTGGATACAGCAAGGACCACAAGAAACACAAGGAAAAGAAAGACAAGAAACATAAGAAAGACAAACATCATAAGCATCACAAGCGTCGTGGTTCAGGCTCGAGTTCGAGTTCAAGCTCAAGCTCCTCAAGCTCCTCAAGTGATTGATTTACTAAAGGGGTCCTGGTTACAATTACCAGAAGACAGATGAGGTTACTTAATTAGCAACTAGTAACACCAAATAGCATGTCTCTTGCTCTCATATCGGAGATTTATAGACTATATTGTATTTCAAACGAGGATGCCGCTGGCTTAGCCTATCCTCTGCAAACGGCTTTCCAAATCTCCAACCGCTTCTTGTAGCTTGCTTCCCGGGATTTTGCGTTCAATCAGATCGGTGGCAAAGACTGACATTCCCGACAGGCTGGTTGAGAGAATCAGGCTAGTGTCGGCAGAGATTTGTTCGAAGAAATAACGACATTCAACATATCAACATATTTAGTTTCTCCAAGATCTGACACAAGGTCAAGTTGCACCCACATCAGTTCAATCATCCCTTTAACAACGTGCATCCTTCGATGACCGGACGCCTTTTGTGTTCTTTCCAAGAGAAAGAGAATAACGTCCCGCTGTTCATCAGTATGCGCTTCACATGCTACGAAGAACAGTGGAAAGGGGCGATCGCATATTTTCAACTGCCGCATAATGTCAAAGGCTTCATCAGACCATCTGGTCACTTGCAGACTAGTGGAGGAGTCTTTCAGAACACGCTCATAATAGATCAGGCCTGCCAATCGATATAACTGGGACATTCTACTACCGTAGTTGACATCATCCGCAGGGTTCGTTCCAATGAGGCTTGTGGTATCTTGTTTTATTGACAGCAAGTCATTCTCAATGGAACGTAGAATCATTCGCTCTGCGTATGGTATGTTTCCAGGACATCCACTCTGAAGCTTGATCTCCGACATTCTGGCGATCAGATTTATCATTTCCAGCGAGCAACCAAAAATGCCCAGTACCTGTCACTTCTGTCAGCACATGATCGAACCAGAATGATTTCGAAGCTTACCTGATTGTCCGCTACGGAGGCCAGGCTAGAGGCCATGCCTTGCATCTTGGAGATTGATGACTTTTCTGCAGACTCGGTATTCCAATGTTTGGAGGTAAATCTTGCAAGAATATCATGATAATGTACCCAGAGTATAAGAAGGTCGGCTTCCATCAGCTTGGGGTGTCCACCATCGCAGATCTCATGGAGCATGCTCTTGGCGCCAGATACGTATAGCGGCCATTGAAAGGAGGTCTCCGATGGCAAGAAAATCTATCGTTATCAGTATAGTTCGAGCAATTGGAAGCAAGGGAGATACCTCAAAAGCACAGATCAACATTCCTACGGCGACATGTTGATAAATTTCTCTTGTTCCAATATTGCGCTGGTTCATGGATGCACTCAGAGAGCCAAGAGATGCAACCTTAAGCCGGAGGGGCTCCTCAGCATTGCCATGGCGATACACAGATGCCAGGGACAATATTGCTTGTAAGACGGCTATGGACGCTGGTGAATCATCGGAGAACGACAGCTGGAACAAAAATTTCGACAGACTATAGCCATCAGTTGTGATAGGCGTAAGTGAGGTAACCACCTCTGTCATAACTACACAGACGCTGATCAGCTTTGTCGACCTTCCCGAACAGATCCGAGTCTTGTCTCCTACAGAATGTTACCAGGTGGTGCCCATCGTTCAAACTTGGTTGCGCTTTCGCCAAATTCGATAGCGGAAAGATGCATGTGCTATGGAGTGATAATTTGCCTGATTCAAGACATAGCCCGGAATGTCAGCGACCCAATCTCAACGCAGATCCACGGTGCGGGGCCATCATCTCACTTACGTAGTATTTCCGATCCTTCCAAATAAAGCAGCTCGACGTTCACCATCGACGTGTTGATAAAATGTCTCTTTTGACTTGTATCCCTTACAGTATCGGCGCTGGTCAAGACGGAGTGTTCAATGGATCTACGTGAGCCAGGTGTTGGCCAACTTAAACGTAGCCCGTAGCCCTGGCAGTTGCGGGCCGACGATATACAGTTTCGGCAGTCTGGACGTCCTCGATCGCAAGAAATCTTTCGATCTGTAGAGCAGTCAGATTCTTATGTCTCGATTTAGATTGATCAAAAAGTATTTTATCCTACCGCGGCATGTCCAACACCCCCGCTTTGATGGAATTCCCACACGATAAGGACCTCGCGGCTTTGCTGAAGTCATTCCAACGCAAAGCTCAAGGCAATCAACAATATTCTAGGATTGAATTTACGCAGCTTGGATGAAATATCTTGTTTCGTGCAATATCGTGCAATTCAAGAGTCTGGGAAAGGGTGAGCTGGCAGGATGACCATCGTAGCTGCCATATTAGTAGTCATGTGACTGGTAACTATTTAAGTTGACTGACCAATGAATTAGTTATAGTTGCCTAGTGATTCAACCGACCGCTATAGTGCACTCAGAGGCTCATCATGAATCTGGATGATATATGGAATGGCGGGTGCTTGGAATGGATTCGTTGGATCCCAGGCCATGATGGATGTTGTTAAGTTTGCGAGACTACTCGACGCCAAATTGATAGCACAGGGTGCATTTCCATTTCAAATCTGCCTGATTCTCAACATAGATGAGGGTGGATTTATTCCCGATGATCCATCAACCTTTGTCCCAGGCGATCCGATCCGCTTTAACGATAAATCGCAGAGTGCTGGGTCATCGGTTTTGTCCAAATTACAACCACTGTTTGTTTCCTAGATGCGAGATAAACGCACCGCCATCTCCATTCGCGATCGAAGCTTTATGCATGACTGCAAGGACAGCTTTTATGGATTCCTGGGGTGTCAGGGGCCGCTGGAAGTGCGGCGCATACTCGGCGAATTTGCCCACAAGGACAGCGGCCTTGTCAGCATCTGCCGGAGCTGCCTCAGCTGCGAAAAAGTTTCAGTGTGTGTCGTCGTGGCTATATCGGGGTTGATCTATACTCATACCTATGTTCCGCTCGGTTGACACGTATCCGGGGCTAACGGCGAGGAACAAAATACCATCCTTGTTGTAAAGAGCGTTGTACTTGGCCATGGCGATATTGATAGCCCCCTTACTGATGGCGTAAGGGCTACCGAAGGCCACTTCTGTCGCATTTATCAGGTCGATATCGGCCATACCGGTGGAGATGGTAATCAACTTTTTCTCCCTGCCATTGCGGACTAAAGGAAGAAAAGCATGTATTATCTTTATAGCTCCCAGCAGGTTGATTTCCAGCGATTCCCGAATGTCTCTTTCCATCGTCTCGAAATCGTCGTCACTGCTCATCGTCAGCATTGTTTTCTTCATTCTTTCGAACATCAGACGCGCACAAGTCACCCAATGTTTTCCATTCGCTGATATGCGAGACGATAGCGGCATTATTCACTAGATAATCTAACCCTCCGTTGGTAATACCTTTGACAACTTCTGCAGCTTTCTGAATAGAATCAGTATTGTAGGATTCGTTCTCAAGACGAGTATCCTCACTTTTAGTGATGCTAAATCGGTGTACTGAGCCTCAACCATGTGAACATTATGAAGCCCTTGTTCCTTGGCCTTGGCCTCAGCTGCAGCCTTGTTGCGAACGAGGCCAATGACTGTATTCTTTGGGTCCTGAGCAAGCTGCCGAACGAACTCGAACTAGGTATTCATGTTAGTTCACAACCATCAAAGAAAATCATTGAATAGTGACGAACCCCAAGACCACGACTGGCGCCAGTTATGAGATAGGAAGACGTGGACATGGTAAAAATTGGGGGTTTTAGTACGTTTTGATTGCTTCGGTGGATAGTTCAATGCAATGAGATTCGACTGAGTCCGCTGCGTGAAACCCAAGGTCGTCAAGCCGGCAAGCACTATTTATATTTCGAGGTCACCCAGACCTCATAGCATTGATTACTATTCAGCTAGTCTCGAACATCCAAATACTACGATCAAAGGATGTTTCCCCGCGTCTGAAGCAAAATGGTGATCTCACTTACTTATCTAGTCTCAGATCAGGCTGATGTCGAGGCCGTTGATTGGGTGCCTCATGACGAAGGGCAATTATTTGCGAGATTTCGGGAGAGCCTTACCTAGATGAGCAGCGCCCCACATCGCTCTAATATTTACAATCATTCCGTGTCTTGACGAATTGATTGGAAATGGGCGCGAGCAGAATGAAATGGAAAAGCCCGGAAGCGATCAAGACGGCTCGAAAGCTAGAACTAGAATTTTGCGACCGCAGGCGGTTTAGTTGAGTAATTTACTTGGAGTCGTTGGATAAGGTGGACGAAAATTCGGCTCATCATGCCCCGAAGATGGTTGGAATCATCAGGGGGCATTTGCCAGATTGGATTACTACAAGCAGCCGAGTCAATCTTTCAGTGGAATCTCATGACCTTGGCGGCAGCGCACGCGACCGTGTTTCGACCCCTGCTTCACGAAGTATATAGACCCAGACAGCTGCCGCGATTCAGATATACGCGAATCGGGATATACGTACGGAAACTTGGAAATTCTATGCGGCACTTAAGCCCAGGTGGGTGATATTGTTCAAGGGTAATGTGGATGAATTAACATGGCACTCCTTGGGGCGCTCGGCAATCAAGAGGTCAGGCCACCAGGATCTATTGCAATCTATCTTCCAAGCTGCTGGCTAACAGCTCTATCAGTTGAAATCTATCCAACCAATGAACTCACAAGTACCCAATGGAAAATGTAGATCGTATGCTCTCTCTAGGTTGAAACGAAACAAGACTGCAGTGTTGCTTTAGATAGTCGCCAGCTATTGCACACTCGAAAGGAGTTCAGCATCGCCGTTTTCCCACGGAAAAGAATGTTCGAGGGACTGGATCAGGTCCCGATGTGCCGAGCTTCTGGGTTGAATAGATACTTTGAACGGCGCTGGATGGCTGATAACCCCCGGGAGAAACTTGACGTCAAAATCTTGGGCTTCTGGGCTTTTCAGCGGTTTGAATATTTCAAAAACGCTCAGGGATTGTGCAACGGTGAGAAATATGTTCGAGTCTGCTAGAGTACGCCCGGGACAAGCTCGACGGCCAAACCCGAAGACAAGCATGTGGGGGTCTCGCTCTGGAGGCTGGCCCGCTGAACCAGTCAAGAAACGCTCTGGTCTAAAAGCCATGGGATCAGAATAGATATTTGCATCGTGTGTAAAACCCCTGAAGCATTTTAGACTAGTGAGAATCCAAATTTCCTGTTGTCTTTTCGTATTCAAGGGAAAGGCTTACCATATATTGGCCACAATTGATGATCCCTTGGGAATGAGATACCCTTCGCAAGTATCGTCTTGGGTTGATACGTGTGGAATATTTGTAGGCACGACTGGATGCCACCGGAGAACCTCTTTGACCAGCGCATTAATATATGGAAGCTTCGCTCGATCTTCAAATTGTACGAGGGTATTAACCCCAACCACTGAATCCAGCTCTTGTTGCGCCTTCAGTTGCACCTCCGGATAAAAAGCCATAGCGAGAAAGAAGCTGGCGATTGCAGAGACAGTCTAACAATTTCTCAGCTTTGTGAATCCAGAATTTAGACAGTGTCAATATTTCTCTCACTGTGTCTGCTCCTCCAGCATATAGTGACCCAGCCGACCATTTGATGATTCTTTCTTCCTCGGACCCCGGCTCCACGTCACACTTTCGCAGCAGATTCGATAAGAATGATGGTACATAAGCCTTAGTATCCATCTGTTGCTTAACGAACTTGTATGGCACGTCACTAAATGCCACTGCTCTCGTCTTATAGGCTTGACAGGTTTTAATAAAGCCTGCGCCAGGGAACCAGGCAGGCAAATATCTCACTAGTGGAATAGTTAAAAAGGGGAACACAGACGGTTTGAGCCCAGCTTTACACTGGACCTAGTCTATGGTAACTTACGAATTGGAATAAAATCGACGGCCCATGCTGTTGGGAGCAAGGCATACGAAAAGTCTTCCATTGCCTTGTCGGCTAAATCAACAAGTGGGTCTGGAGAATGAGGACTGATTGTGTAGCCGTATGCAACTTTAAGGACGATTCCCCCAGCTTCCCTTTTCTATATTAGTCTTGGCAGAGCATTGAGGGAAGAGAGGGCTTTTCTTCTGAGTCTGAAAAACTTACTTTCGAATGTGCTGTTGAAGTCTTTCAGGGTCATTCATTACCCTAAGGAGGAACCGACTAACTTCTGTTATTTGAACATCGTTGAAACAAGCAACAGAATTGTTTGAACCAATTTCTCGATGTAGGTACTTGCGAGTAGTCCTGATGTGCTCTGGGTTTCTGAGCGCGCCAAGAACATTGTGCCAGCCAGACCTATGGGAATTAATCCTCCGTCATTGTGTTGAGATAACGTCGCTTCTTACATTTCAGTGAAGTTTTGTTGAGGCCGCGACGAGTGTATGGCAGATCGCTTTTCCAAAAGCTGCACCGCCAGCTGAGCATCATTGAGAATGATGATACGCTTACCGAGCACGCGAAGTGAGCTGATGGGTCCTGTTTGAGCGCGGGTCAATATTCGTATTTTAGGTCAAGGAGGTCTAATTACCATATAGTTCCTTGTGCTTTAGCCAGTGCTGCCAGTCCTGTTCATCCGGGCTAGGAAGATCCCTTAGGTTTCCAATGATGGGTTTGGGTCGAGGACCGGGAGGAAGAGGTAGATCATGGCGCTTACGACTTCGCTGCGTGCTGTAAGCAAAAAGGCCCACGAGAACCATGGATGCAAGGAACCACAGCATGGAAACCATAATGATATCTGGATTAAGAAATAAGACAAGTCAGATTAAGATACAGACATGGTACACATGTTGGGAAATGTTGACTTTAAAGGTCTGGCGAAAAGAGGGGCCATGACGTTGTCGTATGTTCGCACGGATATCCAAAGATTAGCTGGCTGCAAAAACCAGCCTATAGTTGATAAAATGGCTGGATTTATGCATTAGTCCGAAGAGGAATCCTATCTGAGAGGCCTGTCAGGTCACACTGCATTTGAGGCGGGGTCGAGGGGAATTACGTAGCACTTTTGCATGTATCAATGAGGTACTGAAGTACTAGAATGTATTAAAGCGATATCTCTCGCTCCGGACCTTATTTTTTTCCTTCAGCCCGTCCATTGGGATTATCATTGCTGAAACGGCATATCCTTGCTTCCCTTCCTTCCCTGGCTGTAGCTCGTATGGTCTTGCGGGGTCTGGTATATCTGAAGCAAAGTCTAAAGCAGGACAGACATGGCTCGGAATGTAGTGATAGCGAGCGCAGGAGAAGAGGACTTGCGCTAAATTTAGTGTTAACGTCCTTTTTGGAATTACGCCCTTCCATTTTACTACTTAAGTTTCACTTGCGTAGTCTCTTCTCCTATCTGTCGCACTCAACTCAGTCCTTATGTACTATGTTTATCTGCTTCCTGTTTTTCTGCTTCTTCAATCAGAGTATTTCTGTATTAGTATCGGGTATAGGTTCTAGTGTACTATGATTAAAGATAAACACTTTCCTTCTGCACTGCAAAAGTCTGACATATGAGTAGATGAAGTGAGGGATTGATCATCATATGGGGATGACGGAGAATTGGACTACTTTGGGGCGCTTCTACAGAGCCTTGAACGCTTTACATTTTGAATCCTTGAATCATCCTCAGCACCGAATAATTACTAAGCGAGAACGGGCAGAGTGCAGTGAACCAAACGTTGAGCAAATTTTGATCAAAAAGTTTAACCTTAGCCAAGCCAGGTGGACCACTGAAACATTCTCCTGAGGACTGTAAGAAAAAGTGCAAAGACAAAGACGGAGAAGAATGGCGCGTTCTCTAAGAAGCCGGTAGGCGATGCCTCGGTTGATTCCCAATGTGACAGTTTCTTATTGCTTGCGCGGGCGGGGAAGTAAATAAATGTCCGAACACGAGAACGGGACACCAGACAGCCCCAACATTCCCAAAGCACCAAAAAAAATACTGGACTACATTCTCTAACACCGCCCAGCTTTAACTTCCTTGGCTGCGTTTCTCCTGATCCTCGCCATGCTCTGCGTGTTCATTTGCGCCTACTCCAACCATCACCACGGATTTATTCATCTCAACACATACCGCGTCCTTAAATTACTGCTGGGTTCTTCGTTCACGCCCCTACCGGTCTTGCGATGCCAATATCCGATAATGACTAGATATGAAGATGTGCTGAGATGTCAATACACTGTACCTTACAAAGACATTGAGGAACCAGAACTAAACTTCAAATATGCTAACTAAATGAGTTTAGATTATCAAGTCGTCAGAAATCAGATCAGAGAAATTTTACCCCCTTTTATCACCCCCCCCCCCCCCCCCCCCCCCCCGGTCACGTACCCGAGGACCCATCGAAAGAAAACCTTTATTCACAGGTTTCAGCTGTCAAATATATGGGTTCTGAATCTATTTTGCATCACCAAGATGGTTCTTGAGAAAAGGAAGAATCTGATCGAGCGCAGGCTTGACCGCATCGGGCTTATCGTAGAGCATATAGTGTGAGCTTCCAGGTAGAACGACACTATGCTTTTCCTTGCAGCCTGCCCGACCATATATCTCTTGGGCGTCGCGATAGGCGCCAAAACCGCCAGGTTTGTCACCGACTACCACCATGAGGGGTTTGTCATGAGCACTTCCGCGTGGTTGAATGCATCCCACCCGAGGGCAGCGCTATTGAATGAAAATAAACCGCTGGTGCAGCCGTTGGGCTCTTCGCCGCGCGAAGTCTTATAGTATTCGGTCGCCTCGATGACGTCGATGTCCGTTGTGGATTTCTTGGCCTCTTCGACAGATGGGGGGAGTAGATTGATGACAAGGCATTCAGCACCCTGGGACTCAATGGTGCGCTGATTTGCCATCTTCTCGACAGAAGCAGCGGGGTCGAAGTTACCGAAAGCTTAAGCTTCGCGGGAGAGACGGCCAAAATTAACCGGCGTGATGCCGACGCAGCATTTGAAGCGGTAGTCTGTCATAGCTGCGTTAATCGCGTAGCCACCTCCGCCACAAACACCGAGCACACCAATCCGCTCGGCATCAACATAGGGCAGAGTTTGGATGTAGTCGACCACGAAGCGAAAATCGGAGAAGCGAAATTCGGGGTTCTCAATGAAGCGGGGCTGCCCACCCGAGGCGCCTTGGAAAGACGCATCGAAGGCAACGACAATAAAGCCTGCGGCCGCCATGGCTTCCCCATAGATGTTGCCTGCGGTCTGCTCCTTACAGGAGCCAATAGGATGGGCAGACACGACAGCTGGGTACTTTTTGGTCTTCCTAAAGTTCGGTGGGAAGTGAATGTTGGCGGCAGTGTCCCAGGCAATGTTTGGAATACTAACAGTCTCGATTGTAGACATGATGGCGATTGGTGACAATATGATGTTGAATGTGCCTTATACTTTCGTGGGTTTACGAGATGTGAATATTACATCCGACGATTCCTTGCAGCTTACTGACTGAAACGAGGTCCCGGGAAATGATGAATTCCAAAATATCACAGCCACTTACAATATCGGTCCTCGATTCCGATCCGAAGAAAACATCCAAACCCTCATCGCGAAACTACCGCCGAGAACGGTCATCGAAGCCCTCGTGGATTTCTTTTTTAGCGAAGTCAACTGGCATTACTGCATCCTCGAGAAGTTATATTTCGATGATTTACTCACGCGTTGGTCCCCTAATGAGGAAATGGGGGTTGTCAGCTATCTGGAAATCGCAGAACTTTCAATGGGATTAAGATACTTTCCTGCCCTCCTTTTCCAGGTCATCGTGTTAGCTTTGCAATTTCTACCAAGTGACTGGGGGATCCTCGCTCAATCATCATCGACGGGTATTGCAACTTCACAGACGTACAGCGACTTTGGGGACGAGCTATTATTTCTATTAGGAAGACCTGGGTTCACCCTCGCTGCAGTTCAAGCAGACTTTCTAAGGTCTTCGTGGCTGAAGAATTGTGGGCGAGGCATTGAAGCTTGGCACGCGGTTGGATATGCCATCAGGTCCGTATGATGCCCACGCACATCATCGACAATCACTGACTTACCTTTCAAGGCAAGCCCAGGAACTTGATTTGCATCGGCGAAAAGAAATCTATCAAACAAATCAAAAAAATCTTGAGAAGACCTTGAGTATGTTCTGGTACGGAGAGAACAAGAAACGTCTTTGGATCAATTTGTTTGTATGGGATAGGTGAGGGTGTCTTGAATATCATTACCTTGGCTATTTTTTGTTCGTCTGACTGGAATAGTTTTATGGCCATGATTCTCGGTGGCGAATCTGTTCCTGATGACATTGCATCGGCCACATATTGTGACCAACGCAGAGAGTCGAAGAGCCGTTTTGCAGGCCGCTTTTGAAACGATCGAATCCCAACAACGGTTATTCGCAGAGGCTAAAAAACATCACTATCATCTATTTGGTCTCGCATTTTACATCGTTGATGCTTCTTTCCTTGTCTCAATAATCACAATTATGTTTCCACCGCCGAGCCAGGAAGCCAAACAGAGGATTGAACACAACCTCCAGCAGGTCATTAAGAGCCTGTCCGATATGGAGGCTTCAAATGCAATAGCGAGATCCGGCTTGGATATTCTACAACGGTGCTATCACAAGGTCGAGAGCAAACTGCAGGGGCATATGCGAAAAAACTGTCCGATGCCGGATTTACGACGATCGTTTACGACGCGGCCTTCCAAGGTGCCAGTGGAGGTGAACCTCATTATCTAGAAGACCCAAACGAACGTGTGAGCGATGTTTATGCCGCAACGGATTTCCTCCAGAACATTGATTCCGTGGACTCCAATAAAATCGGTGTATTGGGTATATGCGCTGGAGGTGGCTACGCCGTAGCCGCTGCGAAGGGGGACCACCGACTGAAAGCTGTTGCTACAGTCAGCATAGTGAACATTAGAGACTCGGCACGCCTAGGCTGGGATGGAGATGAGGACGCATCTGAAAAAGTCGACTCTTTACGTGCAGCGGCGGCCCAGATCACCGCCGAGGCGGAAGGTGCTGAGCGTGCCAGTGCGCCATATGTGCCTCCTCAGCCTGTTGACAAGACCCCTCGAGACATGAAGGAGGCTAGTGACTATTATCTCACTCCACGGGCACAGCATCCCCGCGCTGGAAATAAGATGTTATATCTTAGCTTTCCCCGGGTGCTCACTTTCGACGTTTTCCACCTAGCGAACGTTTTTCTCAAACAACCTGTTCTTCTCATCGCTGGTTCGGACGCGGGATCCCTGTGGCATACCAATAAGTTGGATAAGCTAATTGACGGCGCGACTGAGAAGATCATCGTTCCAAAAGGAGCCCATATGGACTTTTATGACAACGAAGCTTATGTGGGGCCTGCTGTCAAGGATGTTGCTGAGTTTATGAAGAAACATTTGGTCTGAAATAAAAATGGGCTAGACCCACATTTGAGATCATTGCTGTGGCATGGCATGAGGACTTGGCCATGCTATATATTTCTCGATGCCAAAAGTATGGCATGGTTCAACTCTTCTTGTCCGAGACTCAAGTTCTGAAAATCGTCGAGGATCTCACCTTGGAAAGTTCCGATCAGCCATGTGTTATTTTGAATGATAGATCCTTGCCATACCCTGAGGTTCTTGTTTACCCTTAATCTCATAACGGGTCCATCGGGACATTTGCGTTGAAATGATTCGTTGGAACCTAAACTGGATGATTTGCTTTAATTAAGCAGCGACCGCTAAACCTAAACAGGCGCGGCGCACACTTGTTTTCGGCGTCTTCCGGGGCTGGACCCTCACGCTAGTAGTGATAGTTGTTTCAGATGGATTTAATCTCATTTCTTAGATGAAGACATACCTTAATATGGCCTGATCCACTAACGCGAAGGAGCAAGCCATGTGCAAATGTGCAAATTTGCACTTTAATTAATTCGGTCAAGGGGACCCTACATCATATTAATGGTCTCCCTCCTCCCCTCTTTCTTTTCCTTCTCATCTAATTCTTTTTTCCACCCATCTGCGACACTTCCACTCCTTTGTCAGTCTAGGATTTGAAATCCTGACGTCCGTTCATTCTTATTCAATCTTTTTGGGACATCTGCCGCCACAATCATTTCAAATTTGCCGTATCTTGGATATAGGCAACTTCCATCTCGTTGGCAGGATCAATTCATACAACAGAGAGCGCTATATATCTGAGAAAGTACGATCAACATGAGACATCAGCTGCTCACCTCGCTTAGTGCGACCGTTCTCGGGCTCACTGCAACCGTATCCGCCAGCCCGCTAATGAAGCACGATGATTCTTGCCCACCTGGGTACACTGTGAGCGTGTACTATGAGACCGTGGCTATTGCCCTCACTACGACACCAAGCCCGACGCCTGCGATGGCCGCAAGTGCTATAATCACCGATACTTCCATTGAAACACCGACTACTACGTACCACAATGCTGTATCGACTTCTTCTACCCTGACCTCTTCATCTGTGGCTTCGATCCCCGAGACCACTGTTCAAAACCAAGAGCAGGTTGCCAATGTTGCTACATCAACCTCGCATGCTGTCCAGGATCTGATCCCTTCCACCACGGTGGCCCCTGTGGAATCTTTTGCAACCTCATCTGCCTCTACTATTTCTACTATCAATGTAGAAACGTCTTCTTCTTCTTCGTCATCCTCCTCGTCGACATCCTCGTCGACATCCTCTTCGACTTCCTCTGCGTCTTCGTCTAAGGAAACTGCCGGGACAGCAACCTACTACGGCGGTAACCTCTCAGGTGGAACCTGCTCCTTTTCTGACTACACATTACCCAGTACTCTCTTTGGTACCGCACTGTCGATTGACCAATGGGACGACGCCGCCAACTGCGGCGCATGTGTTGCTGTCAAGGGGCCTAACGGAAAAACCATCAAAGCAATGGTAATTATGTCACTTTTCGGATTCATCTTAGCCGTCTGTGAAAGCTAACATATCCCACCTTTACAGATTGTCGATCAATGCCCCAGCTGCGCAACAAACCACTTTGACCTATTCGAGGATGCCTTTGGTGAGATAGCAGAGATATCGGCCGGCGTCATCGATATCGATTGGGAGTACACCTCCTGTGAATTGGATGGTGCTCTGAAGCTGCGCAATAAATCTGGATCATCACAATACTGGTTTTCCATGCAGGTCGTCAATGCTAATGAGCCCGTTTCTGCACTCGAAGCTAGTACCGATGGAGGTAGTACTTGGATTGCTACTACCCGTACATCTTACAACTACTTTGAGTACACTTCTGGCTTCGGTACGGATACTGTTGATGTGCGTGTGACAGGTAGTAGTGGAAACACAGTGATAGTGGAGAACGTCTCGTGCTCTACTACCTCCGAGATTATCGCGGACTCAAACCTGTAAACGGTTGGAGTCAAGTTCGTACCTTTATATGGCGCGAAGTGACCGAGATATTCTTTTTGATATGCCACAGTCGACAACAAGAGCGGTAATTGCTGTCAGGTTTAGTAAACTGAATTTCAACTGCAAGCATTACTCGAAGTATTATTCATTCAAAAGGTCCAATAGTGTTGATTTATGGGAGTTGATAGTTTAATGTAGTCTTAGCCTATCTAGTATTCCTCGGGCGTGAATATGGAAGAAAAGGGATAATATCAATCGTCCGCAACAGCGGGCCGATCCACGAAGTTTTCATGCCCGGTCAGCATTGCCGAATGAGAATCTGTCCAAAGATCAAAGCCCAAATCAGGACGCGTTGCAGGGTCAAGCATATAAACCAGCGTATGAATGAATTTTGCTTTCTTTCAATCCGTGGTCGGGGCGTCCGAACTGTAAAACAACAAACTCGATGATGCCAATGCCCGATAGCTCCACAAGGAATCTACCAATGGACTATCTTAGCGCTCTGAAAATTTCATGCTAATTATCTGATATGGCGTCTTGAATAAAGCATTTTAATCAAGTGAGTAATTATGTGGCATTCATTCCTTAGACAAAATCATGGCACATAGGGAGAGCAATTTTAACATATCTATTAGACGTTCCTAACAAGCCTGGCCGTGGCTGTTTACCTGTTTCATCTACACGCTATATACTCCCTGGACTTTGTTCTATCAACAGCAAAACTCCTTGTCAGTCTTTTGACGAGACATGCCGATGTGTTGCACCCCTGAAAATATCATGCCTAGTCATCGAGGGCTTTAATCCTTAAGGATTGAGTCTTCTTCACGATCTTCCTCAATGATGAGACTCAATTTGTTTTCGGATAGTAAATTTGACTGAGTGACTATCATGCTCTAATAGAACAAGAATATTGATGGTCTCATCCAGATTATGACGTCATGTGAGCTATAAAATAAAGACCAAAAAGTGTTTCATGGCAATGAAAATACATCAATTTCTGTACTGTGTTTAGCTGACGGTAGGTGGCATTCATGTATCCACTGTCCTGTTCTTCTTCTTGCCCCAGTCCAATCTCTCCCACTTCATCACCAACCCACAGACGAGACAGATGGCACCACTAGCCACCACTAAGTAAAATTCCCGCCCAATTACAGTAGCCACGGCATCAACTCCACGAGAAAGAACCTCGGGGTTGCCAGACTGCCATACTGCTGAGGATACCCCTGCAAGCGCTTCACGCAGGTCTTTTTCCGAATACCCTTCATCACCAAGGGCGTCCGCAAGCAGGTTGTATCCTACATTTTGGAAGATGGAGCCTGCAACCGCCAAAGCGATTGCAATGCCACCCATCTGTGCCATATTGAACATGACCGCACTGTCGATGCGATCGTGAGAATTCTTGTTTATGACATTCGAGACACCCACCCCGTGCTGGAACGAACAGCCAAGACCAACACCAATGAGTGCTTCAAAGCCTAGCACATGTGATTCGGAGACAGTGGGACTCAGTGTGCCGGCCATAGCGCCAGCACCCGCCACAGTTGCAATGCCCGCAACGATGTAGATCAGGTTGTAGCGACCAAAGACTGGGAGTAACCCACCAACAATAATTACTACAATGATAAAAACCACGACAAAGGGAAGGAGACGGACAGTTTGCTGGATCGAACTTTGGCCGCGAGCGAAAGCGAAGAAGAGCGGTGTGTAGTAGAGTGTGATGGCGTATGATGCGCCTGCACAGCCAGACGCGACCCATAACGGAAGCAAGTCAATCCGGGTGAGCAAGTGAACAGGAACAGCGCGCTGCTCCGGGGTCGTGCCAATACACCAACATTGCTGGATAATCCATCCAATCAAGGTCACTCCGAAAATCAACCAGACAGCAATAGACGCACCGGAGCCCCAGTCCCACACAGGACCGGAGAACTCCAATGCTAGGGCAAATAGTACTGGGGTCGCCATATTGAAAGCAATGCCAATGGGATCTATTGCCATTAATCGGGAGATTAAGGGAGTTTCGGGCCCTAGATATTTGCGAGGGAGGCAGAAAATGGCGGCCGCAAGACTGAGACCCACCCAAGGTAGGTTCATGTAGAAAGCCCACCGCCAGGTGGTGTGTTTGTTCGAAGCGAGAGCAGAACCGATAGGGCCTCCAATGACGAGACCAATGGCCCATACTGCGCTCAGAAGACCGAACAGACGAGGTGTCTCATCGGGCGTTGCGAAGACGGCAACAAATGTCAAATTGCTATCTTACTGTGAGCTCTAGGAGCCTCAAGACATCAAAGAAAGATCTTAAAATACCTTTGGTAAACAACAGCGCCACCTACGCCCATGACAATCCGTCCCACAATGACGGTAGGCAGATTGGAGGCAGCACCAGCTACCGCAGCACCAGCCATGAAGATTATAACATTAGCAATGTATATCCATTTCATGTCGACGCAGTACATGATCTTCCGGGATAGAGATAGAACAGAGAATACGGCGAGACTGAAGGACAGGCTGATCCATGAAAGGAGTTTAATGTTGCCAAAGGCCGAGTAAAGGGCGGGCTGAATATTGGCTACATTGCTCACATCATAACCTAATGATATGACATTGTCAGAATTATGGCCTGGAATGCACCTGCTCAGTTGGTGTCATGATCATGGGCGTTACAGACCGTTGATTAGAGTTGTCAGAATGAGGACTGCAAGAGTTCCCTTCCATTTCCATTCTGGAAAATGGCTGCGAGGATGAGTCTCCGGAGAGAAAGAAGTTTTCTCTTTTCCTGAAGTCGACATGTTGAGACTGAGCCTAAAAGACCGGTCTTAGTGTCTGAGTAGTCAATAAAAGCCAGCAAAAGACATTATGGGTAAAAGGCGAAGGGCTGGTCTTGTAGATAGATTTGACCTGATGGACCCCACGAGAGAGATGCGGGACATGCATAGTACGTTGCTTTCAGTGGTAATTCTAATGCAACATTGCAAGGATTCATACTGGTTATTTCGTACGGAGTCTGTTAACGAATTTAGACTCAACATCCTTATTACCCTTTTCAGTATGCCACTAGCCGCTCAAGGGCATTTTAGCCAGTGTGTTAGTCGCAAAAGTCATAGAAACATTTCATCTAACGTCAGCGTACAGATTTTTCCCCCAAGTTTATTTCCAGGTTGCCAAGTGAGGACACATGGCACCGTAGAGCCATTACACAGCCTCAAGTTATCTCAGTCAAGATGCTAATACAAATGTGAATTATGCTATACAAGTAGCCAAGAAACCTAGAGAACGCCTGATTAGGCGCTACGTACCGCCCACGAGCAGACAGGGGGACACGTGGCCGTCATAAGGCAGTATTAAGGCGTTCCATCACCCATTTTTGCAAGGATTGTGGGTCTGTTGTTAATCTACGCTAAATTTACAGTCGTAAATGGTTAATGCTTTACGAAAAAGTATTATCTTTTCATTGCCGGGCAATTACTGAATCTTCTGCTATGTCAATGTTGCGACAGCATATTGCTGATGAGTACACTCGCCAGTACTATTTTGGCCCCATTTGCTATTTTTATTAAGTTCCCTCTATATATTTCAAAATTTCCAGTAGGCTTGTCATCAAATTCTCAGTTCTATCTCATTTCGACCAGCTATCGCTTCTACGGCATCTCCCACAACATGTCCGAGTCAAAAACGCATTTAAATACCTGTACTAGTATGTCAACGTTGAATACCCTCCTCACGCAAAGCTGGTTAGTTCCAGCATTTGTGGCACTCGCTATCGCCGGGCGTCTGGCTCTCTCCGTCTATTTCACTTGGATTCATGCCTGTAAATCTCATCAAATAGGCTGTGAAGAGCCCCCTGTCTACGCCAGTCATGACCCTTTCGGTATTCTCACCCTTCTAGAGACACTGAAAGCCGCACAAAAGAAACTGCTCCCACAACTAGCTGAGAGGCGAATTGCTTTCTTATCCCGCCGGCATGATAGATACGTTTCTACCTTTCGTATCTGTCAGGCCGGTCGGGAGAACCTCTTGACGGCAGATCCTAAGAATATCCAAGCTATGTTGGCGTCTCAGTTCAAGGACTTTGGGTTAGGCGACATGCGTCGTAATGTAGCTAATCCAGTCATTGGTCATGGAATCGTGGGTATTCACACTTGGCGAAGTAGCGCTTCTCTCTCAGGGACAGAAAAGATTGGCTGACTGGACATAGTTTACTACCGATGGCAAAGACTGGTCCCTTTCCCGATCACTGCTACGGCCACAGTTCACTCGAGATCAAATGAGTAATCTCGAAAGCGAAGAACGTCATGTCCAGAATGCGTTGCGCGCCATTCCGATGCTATCTAACGGCTGGTCCTCCCCAGTCGATATTCAAGCCATCTTCTTTCGCCTTACCCTTGACTCGGCCACTGAATTCCTCTTTGGTAATAGCTGTGATAGCCAGATTGCTGCTATGCAAGTGAAATCTGCACAGGGATCCGATGATACTTTTCTCCATGGATTTGACCGGTGCATGTGGTATCTTGCAGAGCGACTCCGGTTCGAGCGGTTCTACTGGGTCATCTACAATAAGGAGTTTCGAAAGTGTATCAACATTGTGCACGCCTTCGTAGACCGGTTTGTTCACGCTGCTCTGAAGGAGAAGCATCAGTCGGAAGAGAAAGCCCAGAGCATTCAAGAGCATCCATCGCAGTATACGTTCCTGAAAGCCTTGACTGATACTACGAAAGACCCCATCAGGCTCCGCAATGAATCTCTGAACGTCCTTCTAGCAGGCCGTGACACAACGGCTTCTCTACTGAGCTGGTCAATCCTCATTCTCGCACGACAGCCCCACATTTTCGCAAGACTTCGCAGCGACATTCTAGAGCAATTCGGAACTTATGATCAACCGAGTAACATGGAATTTGGGTCTTTGAAATCATGCCAATACCTTCACAATTTTCTAAATGAAACCCTTCGTCTCTACCCGGTGGTACCCTTCAACCGCCGTTGCGCAACAAAGGATACTACACTTCCCCGTGGCGGCGGTAAAGATGGTACCTCTCCAATCTACATCCGCAAGGGCCAGGCAGTAATGTACAGTACCTATATGCTGCACCGTCGAAAGGATATCTGGGGCGAGGATGCTGAAATCTTCAATCCGGACCGGTGGATTCGCCGGAAGGTCACCTGGGAGTACATTCCGTTCAACGGGGGACCTAGAACGTGTATTGGCCAACAGTTTGCTTTGGTGAGGTCTAGCTATGTGTTGGTGAGACTTCTGCAGAAGTTTGACAAGATTGAGGATGTACACCCTGAGAGAGAGATTCGGCATGGTGTGTCGCTTACTTCTTGTCCAGCTGATGCAGTGACTTTGAGACTACATCAAGCAGGGATGGAGGCTTAAGTGACAAGAATAATACTAACATTGATAAGATTGATCGTTTGCTTTTTCACTTGTTTTTTTATTTTTTTTGTTGACTATGACACTTTTGAAGAGTGGAGTCTCTATGCGTTCTTTGAATTCTCATTCTGTCCTTCACTTTTCCGGATTTATCGTTTAGCCTTTGCTAATATAACGTCATATGCTGAAAAATCTAAGACCAGAGGTCCTGTAATGCACCAATCTATAGAAAAGGATATTCAAACGGAAGTGCACGGATGGCTCGGGAAGCTGCGACCTTGCTGCTCGTATCTCGGTTCTTTTCACTGTGGATGATTTGCCAGGAAATACCACAATGCCAATTTAGTGATATGAATCGTTGCATCACTTCGTCCTTAAGTGAGCGCTCTGAAAAAAGATATCACAACTTCTAGTAAATTCCGAAATGAGATGGTAGTTAACACGTCGAACAGTCGAATCTTTATTGTTGTCCGTTCAATTGATATGCGCACTAGTCATTGCCTTGTTATGTTAGAATGCGAAAACAATTTGCTCCAAAGGCTCACGCTATATTTCTTGGCCTAAAAACAAAGCCAAGCTAATCTGTTTCAAGATACGTCGTTGGCGATTCATCCCTTGGAATAGATAAACTTTCTTAACCCAAGATATGTAGGTTACGTATAATATCTGTCGAAGTCACATCATGGCCTCTGTTGCGTACATCAGCGCTTCTCCCTCTTGTTCTCTCCTTCTCCTTCTTCTATACGCCCTCACATATGACATATCGTTCTGTCTCCTGCTTTTCATCCACGGCGTCACCGCTGATTTTATCGTAAAGTACACGGAACGCCTAAGACGATCCAGTCGACAGTGCAGTCATGCTCAATATGATGAGGACTAAATACATACGTGGGATTTAGATGTGAATTCAAACAGAATGAATAAGATAAGGAAAACGTCACATGGCTTTACAGAAGCGAAGTTTGCGGAGAGTTCCGGTAAAAATGAAGGATAAAGTGCGAACTCAGAGAACACGCAAGGACTCCATTCTCTGGCACTATTATAAAACCCCGTACTATAATCAACGCTAACATCACTATAGGAGACGGACGAAGTGAAAGTGAGCATAATATCCAACAGAAAGGCGACGAAGGGGTGAAGGATTGCGATGAGATGCCAACGTCAAATTCGCGCCATGACATTATGTAAATCAATAGTTTGGTTGGCAATCAAATATTCTTACCTCATTGATTCAGAATTCTCCTGTTTAAATTTCATGCTAGGCAGTCTTAGCGTAATCCCGTTCCAGGGATAACATCTTTCGGGTTTACTTCCACTGCACAGATGTTTTCCGAGGGCCCACCAAGCGATTCCATCAATACGTGGGCGATTGTCTCCTACGCGCAGCTTTCGCACCGATCAACATCGCTATGACCAATCCTCTTCCAGTAACTAGATAGCCAGCCGTGGCTGGGTCATAGCTTTGTCGGTAGATGTGCGCGATGCTTAGCCAAAAGACGTAAGTAGCTTTGGCAGGCCTACTTGCATAGACCACTACCCCCATTTTCGGCCAGGTATTCGGAGTTTCTAGGCTTTCCTGGTGGGCAAAGCCTCTCACCCTAGTGACTCTCAGTCTGCTCCATAGGCAAATCAAGGTCAAATAACGAGGCCGACACCGCTTTAATTGAAATAGATCAACTTCAGGCCCTCGGGGCGAGTGATATAGTTATTTCCCAGCTTTCTACACAGACACACGCTTCCGTACTCTCGGGTCTTACAGACAGTCTCTTAATACGCCCTGATCCTATCGCAGTGGCTGGCATTGTACACTACACCACCTGAGCCCTTAGATCCCCATTTAGCATTACCTAGAAAGGCCTCCCAGACTAGGCCGACCGTGTCTTGCGAAGGCCTCATATACACTTAATTCGGCAGTTCACGCCGGTCAATTTCCACTAACCAAGCTTATTCCCCGATGCCTGAGCAAGATCGATAGTTTGCCCGTGGCAAGGCCTTAACAGGGACCATCGATTGCCACCAGTCTAATACCATTTCCATCTAGATTGCCCGTTCGTTTTCCTCCCAGGGGATGCCCGTGTTCTCGGTTGTTTCTATGTCAAAAAGAAGACCTGCACCAAAGATTGCCCGTGGATAGGTCTTAACGAGGTCTTCAGAGACGGCATCTTCGAAGTCTTAATGAGTTTGACCCTTTGCGAGGCCTCCTGAGCATCAAACGAGGTCTGTACGGTGTTAGCCTGACTGCTTCGTCTCATCTCGTACAATGCAATCCCAGACCGTATGCAGGCTCTTGGGTGTCCTGTCTTCCATTTAGGGGAACAGAGGACATCAATTTTACTGCTATTGAAAGAGTGCGAGTCAGATAAAAAGAAGTCGGATGATTTTCATACCCCGTTGTCCCCTAATTTTGGTGATATGCAGTCTCTACCTTACCGGGCCATACCGCACAATCACAACGGAGTCACTTTGGTCTCGCAACGGAGATTATGGCCAGATACCAAGGGAAAGTATAAATCCATCATCCCAATAACCTGGCGGTGATTGCTACGCAGTGCGAGCTCATTGAGGGCATACAGGCGGTGCTGTCCTTGGGTGTCGGAGAGGCACATATCATGATTTGACGTCGCTCCACCGGGGATATCGCGATTCCGGAGTAAAAGTTGCAAATACCCCAAGAGACTATATGCCACGCTAGCAAATAAGGATGCGAAGGGATAGGCATATATGAGAAATATGCTCCACGAAACAACCTATCTCTTCATACACCAAGCGTGTATCTCAGTCACCTCTCCTCCACCGCGATCCTCCTTAGCCTCGACCCGAAGATGGGAAGTTGCTAGCATTAGGATTCAAAACCGCAACGTGTTATTATAGAAGTGGGTAGAGCCCCGATCTGCTAGACCTCTCTTCGGCGCCAGCCGGCAGTCTACCCCTTGACCATCAGCTAACGGAATATAACAGTATGATGAAATCAAGTGGTCTCTAATGAGTACGGTGTGATGGGTGTGGTAAAGGATCGAGGTGGTGATTTGTTGTGTGCAGTATGGGATGAGAACGACTTGATCTGGCTCCGAACAGTTAATGACAATCGCGGGCCACCTGTGCGGCTTTGACGCCAATATAATACTCTATTCCTCTATTTCTAATATTCCCGTTGTTTTGTTGAATGAGAATGGCTTCGTTCTGATGAGTTGGCCGTCTAGGCTCGTAGCTGGGCTGAAGTAAGCGTCTTGGAGAGGGGCTGAGAGCACCTGTAAGCTGCAGTATATAGAGAAGTAATACATGAAGTATAATATCACCGGTCTGGAGCAAACAAAGCCAGCCAGCGTAGTCCACATGATCGAATGTTTGGCACTGATATTCAAGATGCAGACCCATGAAAATAACGCCTATGCGACCTCCGCTGGAATAGAAGTTCACCTGCGAGGTCCAATTGCAGCTTTCCGAGACTAGAAGACCCTTGTAGCGTCGCTTTCATGCGTGATAGATTCAGCTAAAGAGTATCGATCTTCATATACCATTTTAGGAAGAAATTCTTGAGTATGCCTGTTTCAAAACCCTAAGCCACGGAGTCATATGCATAGCCGGGGCCAAATTTTCATGTTTTCATACATGCCAGCATCGGCTCTTCCAATCAAATTTTCCGAGTGAACAGCCACGATCTCATCACATACGATAAATTCAAAATGAAAACAAAAGAGCTTTTTTTCAATTTCAGTACGCGCTATGATGTCATGTGGAGTAGTGTGATCAGGGCCGAGACCCTGTTGTTGTAGGGGCGCCCACGACCCCTTGTGACCTTCTTAGCAACACCTTTTAGTTTGTACAGAATGCTTTTCGTAATCAGAGCCGACTATACTGATCAACAAAACCATAAATAGGATCTTCACATATATTTTCTAACGACGATTTGACTCAAGCACAAGCACCTAATATCAGCACAATTTAATTTATGCCAAGCTTGACCGTACCCCGCATATCTTACTTGTAACTTTTCTGGAAGCCCGCACTTGCAGCGCCGACAAATGTCCATTTCTCCTAGGGACTCCACCCAGTACCTAAGAATATGTAACTAATTTTGGGCGGACGGGCTTGGTGACTCGGCTGTCCCTATAATGTAGATTGTGGCCTTCGGCAGGGTGAGACACTGCACAAGGCAATCTTACTGATCACATTTGAGCTCGTTCCCTGAGGCTATGGAGTCAACGGTACGGAATGCTCTCTCCTCGACCTATCTTGCATGTCGAAAGGCAGATGACGAGCATTTGCTGACTTCGCAAATAGGATTGTTCCCAAAGATTAAGTAGCAAATAACAAATTTAGTCGACTATCCGTACTTGCACAATCTGTTTTCCCCGCACGACGCAACCTCACGCTTCGCCAAAATCCGACTATACGGGACGCATTATAATAAAAGTAGCCCAGCCATCCGCACCACTGATAATAGACTAAGCCAGACTTGGTTGGAGCCGGTCGATCTACAAAAGACTAATGTCATAAGATCGTGGTGGTTTTGACACGTCCGAAATGAAGTTCCTAGAGAGCAGGGGGACCTGCCTCGTCCAATCGGTTAAATTTACTGACAGAACGAACCCCGATACGATTCTTCATGATCGTAAAAGATACGATCTAGATCTCAAGTGGCAAGGCCCAACTTGACTTTAGCTGATGAATGATCTCGTTTCCTTGATTTGAGCTTTGATCAAGTCCAACGAAACCAGATTCTTGTAAGATGGCGCTTCGTATTAAGGCAATGTGTTGAGGTGATTTGAGCCGACTGGTCTATAAGGTATAACAGCCTTGTGATCTCATAAGTCTGGGTATTTGTCTATATTTTAAAGCTATTTAAGAGAAACCCATTCTCCCCTTTCTTCAACTGATCCAACCAAGCTTCTAAGTCAATATCTACCACCGCACAAACTTTCAAACCTATACTCAGAATGCATTTCATGTCTGCCATCGTGTGTTTTGCTACAGTCAGCGCTGTCGCCGCGATCCCAACTGGTGGGACCGAATCCCAGTGTACCACGTCCCAGGCCAATAAATGCTGTTCTAGTCTCACGAATGGTATCTTGAACATCAACATTCTGCCTGCACTGTGTGTTCGTAAGTAGCCAAATTTCTAATCATCGAATAAAACTAATCATTCACAGCTTTGCTTGGTGCCTGCAATAATCAGGCAGCATGCTGCGAATCCAACGGAATTGTATTTCATCCTTGTCTTGGAAATGCAATCATCATCCTAACATTTTATAGGGGCTTTTGAACTGCCTGACTGTGCAGGTTTAAGTATAATTAGTATTATACTAGCGAGCCAGCAGGTTACAAGACCGACAATCCTTTATCTAGAAGGAAACCTGGGAGCTGGCAAATTAGCAGATCTAAACTGGAAATTGACACACTCTTTAAATATAGCATCACCATTCAACATTGTGAAAGTCTACGAATGAATTATTGAATAACGTTCTTATACCTCAAAATATTTTCCTTATGCCGTCCTCTATTCACTAGACTAGCATCGTAAGACCAGACCAGAACAATAATGCTCGTCTCAGGGGTTACCAAACTAGTCACATATTCTCCTTATGTACGATCAGGAACTCAGACCACATTAGGTACATCTAGGTATGGACGTTCGAGGATTTAATGTATAGCCATGTTAAGGCTCCGAATAGAATATAACTATTCGTGAATACTCATAAATATCTACGATTGTATATTTACCCTAAGTACATAGGCCTTAAATTCATATAACGAGGCATAATATACTAGACTTCTTACATCCATAGCGCAGGACTTCACAGAATAGTGACGATGTCGCCAAGAACACATATGCGGGAATGGTCATTTTGACAACCCGATGTCGATCTCTTTGAGCCTGTCAAGGCAGAAATGCTTTAGATGGGGTATGAAAGAGAGGTATAGTGCTATTGTATTGAGGTCGTACTGAGTATATTGAATTATGATAATATAATCGCCGATAAACCTTTAGGTCCCTCTTCAGGATTCTATATAACTGTGTGCCTTAGCTAATCCTATTGAGGGAGGCTACCATCCTCTTGCCGACTGTATTTTGGGTGATTTCTAGGGTTTGGGGTTTCCCTGGTTCTATTATGTGGTTATGCTGTGGCTGTGTTGCGGCCTATGCCGAGGTCTGGGATTTCCCGTTGGATAAGTGTTAGACCAGAATGTAGTTGAGTTGAACACTTGGGAGTGGGCCAGGCCACACTTCGGTGGATTCAGCCGCCACTCGCCGAAGTAGTGGGGCCTCCGAGTTGACGGATCCATATTTTTTTGCCAATTGTATTTTATTTTATTTTATTTTATTTTATTTTACTTTGTTTTATTTTATTTTATTTTATTTTATTTCGTTTTCGGACGTCGCATTTACCCCATTATTTCTTTGATTGATGCCGGACCCCGGTATTTTCTCCAGTTTCCGGTCATACCTCGTAGACGCGGCGCGGCTGTGGGGCCCCGGTATAAATGTTGGAGAACGAACACACACGGGCCATGCATAGGCGATTTTACACGCGGGTGAGTCACAGTCAAGGTGGCCTTCCTGGATTTTTATCTTACAAAATCGGGGCCCCTGGAGGATCTGACATAAAGTGGCGTTCGGCTAAAAGGCCTTGGTTCAAGCTAGTGAAGTATGCTCTCGTGAGATTGACGAACGACGATCTAATGTTTCATTCAAATCAGGTAGAAGTCTAATTTGGACGAATGAACAAGAATCCTCGGAAACATTTACTCTGTTTGTCCTTCCCATTTGCCAAAGTCGGGCTACTCAGTTCATCTCCCTGTCTTCGTGAAAGCGGGTCGGTGCCTCCTCTCAGAGTAGGGGGGCACTAAACCCAGAAGAATGTGAAAAAGTAATGTTAAAAAGGGTTCAATGCCATGGGAAAGGAGAGCCTAGACTTTCACATTGAGAGTGTCTTTCTACCAATTTCTTCCTTTCCTCCTTATCGCTTTACGCCCTTCCTCGCATCATGATTCAAGAAGAGCCAAGTGGCTCAATTCGGAGTCTGCCATGGCTTATCTGGGTTGTGGTCGTCTTTGGGTCAATTTCTTCCGCTGGCTTTAGATTTGACCAAGGATGGTGGGGAGCCCTAATGAGCTCTTCTCAATTTATTCAAAACTTCGGATCTTCCAACCCTGTCACTGAGGAATGGACTCTTTCCTCCCAACAGCAGTCATTAGGAACTGGCCTTAGTTACGTCGGGGTTATCATTGGAGTCTTTAGTGGTTCGCCGATCAATGAACGCCTTGGAAGAAGGAATACCTTGTATATCCAAAGTGCTGTGGTGACAATTGGCATTATCATCGAATCAACTGCTCAGAGACACTACGTCCAGTTTCTAATTGGCAAGCTTCTTGTCTACCTAGGTGGTGGGATTGCAACCAGTGTCATCCCTGCCTATCAAGGAGAATTTGCCCCGAAATCCATGCGTGGTTTGATGGTGGGAACATACAATGCTTTTCTTATGATCGGTGGCTTCCTCGCCACACTAATCGTCTATCTCAGCCAACATATATCTGGGGACTGGGCCTGGAGGTACGTTCCAGCCACAATGATTAACACTATTAAACGCTTAAATGACCTAGGGACTACTGAATCACGTAAAAGAAGCGGTCGCCCCCGGTAATGGAATAACTAAGCTCGCTAGTATATTCTTGTAATAAAATTACCAGTTACAGCTACGGTACCCGTGCTGGTTTAAGCTGAGCGCTAGTAAAAAACCTTTGGCTACCTATTGAGCTCCTACGTCGCTCCCTTTTCATTACTATAGCTGTTACCACTCCAGGCTGTAGCTATTAATGGCTGAGCGTAGTCCTAGTCACTGTAGCTATTAAGCTCCTACGTCGCTTCCTCGTTATTACCGTGACTATTGATGGCTAAGCGTAATTCAGCGTATAGAAACGATATTTTATGGGCTAACGGCTCTATATATAGGCCTGGTAGCAGCCGGGGAATTCTTAGAGCAACGGCATCCTCATGGGTACGTCGAGGTTGAGTAGTGGCCCGCAGGGCATACTGGCATTGCTGGCAGGTCTTTATGATGGCCCCCCCTCGCCGAGAAGGCTATAACTAATGCAGCGGCCACACCTACTTATAGGTACGGCACTATTTCGAAGGCATACGAAATCCAGGAGACACGATCTAGCAAGGGCAGGAATGTAATATGCAGCGGATTACTAGACTGTAAATAGCTACGATAGGCAGGCGGTCTAGGAATGACAGAGAAACGCGGCAGTAACCAGCTGAAAATGGCTGAAAACTGGCAGGATAGCCCGAAAGAGAAGGCGGAACCTTCAATGCCTGATTAACACCTAACCGTCGACACCTAACGTGCCTGATTCAAATTACACACCTTCCCCCTACCACAC
The DNA here is from genome assembly GCF_028827895.1 of Penicillium longicatenatum. Taxonomy (NCBI): domain Eukaryota; kingdom Fungi; phylum Ascomycota; class Eurotiomycetes; order Eurotiales; family Aspergillaceae; genus Penicillium; species Penicillium longicatenatum. The sequence goes on along the minus strand of NW_026643120.1, from coordinate 44,411 downwards.
GCCCCCACCCGCGACTTCCTATTCTGTAATAGCTTCGCTAGCGCTCAGCTATTAGTTGACCCAATTGCATTTTTGATGCCGAATTCCGCTCCAATCTACCAACACGTACTATAGCGGAGTTTGCGGGGCTGCTTACAAACTTACGGTTCATCCAGGGATGAGAATGCTTGTCACTTGAACAGCTGTAGATGAAATTCCGCAGAACTCCGCAAATCTCATAAACTCCGCAGCTACGAATGTGGGTCCATTCATGCACTTACAAGGTCATTGGCTTCCTCCGAATTAATAGCACCCAGCCTGACTGACATAATACTCTCCAGAATCATTTAATACATCCTGTTTCCCGGGTCCAACAGATCTTCAAGTGACCAAATAAGTGTTTTGATCAACAACTTAAAAGTCGCAATGGCCCCAAAAGTTCTTGTCGTCCTTACCTCGCAGGCAATGATCCCGGCAAACAGCCACCCTAGCGGATGGTATCTAGTATTCATTCCCATTGCCCCTACTATGATATGCTCCATAGATGCGCTAATACCCTTATCACCAGCCTGAACTTGCCCACCCATTTTATATTCTGAATGGCAAGGTTGATCTAACCGTGACGTCTCCTAAAGGTGGAGAAGCACCCTTAGCCCCTGACTCTATCAAGCTCTCTCAGCACGATGCATTGAGCATGAAGTTCTTGAAAGAACAGAGACCTCTCTGGAGCAATACAGTCAAACTCCGCGAAATCATTCCCCGAGCAGATGAGTTCGGCGCGCTCTTTTATGTTGGGGGACATGGGCGTAAGTGCAATTCTCAGCTATAAATTGTTTGTGAGCGCACTAATGACGAAATCAGCGATGTTTGACTTGACCAACGATGCCGATAGCATTGCCCTGATCGAAAGATTTGTGGCTGCTCAGAAGCCTATCGCATCTGTCTGCCATGGCCCAGCTGTTCTTCTTAAGGCGAAGACCCCATCTGGTCAATCCATTATTGATGGTGTTAGAGTGACAGGTCTGTCAAATGCCGAGGAGGACGCTGTTGGTACAACTTCAGTTATGCCATTTCTATTAGAATCGGAACTGGATCGTATCTCTGGAAAATATGTAAAGGCAAAGCCTTTCAGCGAGAATGTTGTTGTGTCTCGATCGGCCGGTAACGGTTCGCTTATAATCACTGGTCAAAATCCGGCGAGTGCTGCGGCTGTTGGGGAGGAAATTCTTAAAGCCTTGAGCCTATGAATGAGGGCACATCCATAACATTTGGTATGCGTTAAATGTCAATCTCCAGAAAGGAATAGATCCTCATTTACATCGCATCGCGAGCTTAGCTCCGGGCTTCTTACGTCTACCTAAACGATTCATCATTTTGGCAAGTCAATCCTATTATAGGTCCTGAAGTTTGTGCTCTAGGTGATTATTAAGTCACAAGACAAGATTGCTATGTACGTTAGGAGCTTTACTAGGTTGATGTAATCATAGTCTAGACGCTATCATTACCTAAAGATTAGAGGCATGACGGTCCGCTGAATCAAAAATTACGTTCACTTGATCGCTCTTCCTAAATATGACTATTAAACATGACTTGAAAATTATTTTCCGCCTTGGTATGTAAAGTCTCCAATTTTTTCTCCGCGATGAAGGGTGGGCTCATTTCACCTAAATAATTATTTTCTACGGTCTTTCACGTGGAAGAAAACCCTTTAATAAATAAGATTTGCTGCGGTATTGTGCGACTTAAATATTTAGGATTTTTGGCCTTAGGCATCAAGGAAATATCGCCACGAATAGACATTCAGCAACCACGTCATCACATAACTCATCATGGTGACATTAATTATCCCATCTCTACCATCATCCTTGCCGTTCTATCGATCACATGGTTGTGGCAGGGCTTGTTCCTTGAATTATTTGGGATTGCGGCTGAATCCAAATACATGTCTACCAAGCCCTGCTAGTCATGACATCAACATTACCGTGATCAGTTAGTCATAGCAGCTGCGTGTTTTGTGGCTTTTATTGGAGAAGGAAAAAAAACAAGATCCACAACGCTGAAGATTCCAAAGAACAGGTCTGCTCAAGGAAACATTGCGCATGACCATAAAACCCAATGTGATCCCAAGGTACTTTGCAGGATAAGCTATGAATTTTCAAACTCGAATTCTTACTTGAAGACGTATCACTCTCCTGCCAATAGTGCTCATCGGTGCATTATGACTGAAAGAATGCATCAGTCAGGTGATAGCAATAACTCCCAGCCCTCACTCGAGCAACGTGTTGAATACACATTCGAAGACGAAGATCCCAGCAATCGCCCGCCGTATTCCCGGCCGTCGCTAGATGAATTTGGCGAGATCAAATGGGGCGCGCATTGCCAGTGTGGCAAGATTTCATACAAGTTGAGACGCGAGCGACCGTTGAAGGCCAAGTTTTGCCATTGTCGTGGGTGTCAAGTTATGCACGGCGCACCCTTCCAATGGGCAGCCATTTTCCCGAAGGAGGACGTGCGATTTGATAACGGAACGAACGGTCTGTCATTCTATGCAGCCCGAGAGAAAAATACAAAATATCAAACACCCACTAAAGTCTCTTGCGCTGTTTGTCGGACTCCCATCATGGATGAAGGGCGCAACATGTGCCTGTTGTTTCCGCAATTGATTGACTTTTCCAGTTCACCGGAGGAGCAACGGGAGCGGGTTGAAACGTTCTTACCATCGTAAGTCTTATTTATAGTTTCGTTAGGGCATTGTGACTAACAATGATGATAAGGTGCCACATCTTCTATAAATACAGGTTGCGGGATATTCATGATGGGATTCCTAAGTGGAGTGGGATTGACGAGGAAAGCGAACGTCTGGATGATAGTGGAAACCCCCTGGACGTTCCAAGCGAGTAACAGCTTTCCAGTGCAGTCTGAAATACTTTAATTCTCCAGTACCGGTGCTCTCATCTTCGAGTTTCCAGGTTACCTTTGATTTTTTCTTATCTAACGGATGATATTGTACTTAGGGGCCAAGACATAGCACGAATCCATCATTCATAGCTTAATCAGATACATGCGAGAGCTTGTTTCGGTTACGCGCAATCAACATCTCATGGCTATCTTAATTCAATATTAATTGATCTATTTCTGAATTCAACCGTGACGAAAAGATTAGAAAAAACACTCCCCCAGGTGGCGAAAGATGGAGACTTTCGGCAATGCCAGTCAACTTGTCATCGACCAACGTAATTCACAAGCGAGGGGAACACCCCAATCAAAACGCGTCAATTTATTAGACTATCCTTCTTCAAGTAACCACCATGCCACCAATTCGCTCTTAAAATTGTCAAAATCTAACAAATCAAGTGGAAGCCCATATATAATATTAGGCTGTGCTGTAATCCGTAAATAGGTAGGTTAAGTCAATCCACCTAGAGTTTGGCTGAAAAGAAACTCCCAGCGGGATGTCAACATGTGCATCTCCTGCAAAAGTCGGAACGGCATTCATGATGACCCCCCACCTATCCGTTGAAAGTATAGGAGCAGTACAATATTGTACAATGTCATAGCTGTTCAAGTATTTATCCAGTCGAGGTAAAACCGCGTTTAGCGCTTTGCACTCCATCTCAAATGGATCTGCTCGGCTGAGCCCAGGATTTTTAACATACCAACTGGAGTCTGACTCCACAGAAGCCGCTTCGTATAAGGCCGGTAGATTTGGATCGATCCCTATGGCGTCAGCAGCTTCATATGCCATGCGCTGACCGATCGCCAGGACTAGGGGCCGGCAGCGAGGGAGAATGTGGTGATTATATTCATCACTCCGGTGATTCCCAATTTTCTATGAAGATTTGTGAGCTCAGTCATGAGTCCTGCTTTGTGTTGCGCCAGCAGGCATTTAGGATTGGTGGGCGCGGGAATTTGTTATCGACTTAGGAGTAGCTCGGTGGCCAGGCCTGTAGCGAATCAATACGAGCGTACATCCAATGTTGAGGTAAACATATGAATAAACAAGACCAATACTTCTCCTTCGGCAATGCCAGTAGCTCGAGTCAAAGACTTTGAAAATGTTTAGTCATGCACAGAAAACTTCCACAAATTGATCGTACCTCGAACGCTGCTATCTGATTATGTGAATACATTCCTTGTGCACCACTTCGTTCAATCAAGTTGGCTAGACTTTTCTGACCATTATGAAAAAAATACATTCTTGGTAATTACCGCAGGTCCATGTCTAGCGCCAGGGTGAAGCGAGCAGAGCTATTGCTGTATAAATGAGTAATCCAGTTGGAAAATGGTTCCATGATAGCAATCTGCGCTATAGTATACAAAATTGGAAGCTGCTGGTTCCGAAAGGCAATGATCGGTGAACGCTCGCCGTGCATTCCCTGCTGGACTGTCTGACCTTGGCTATACCTGCCCGTAATTAAAACAGCAGCCTTGAGAAAAAGAATAACCCACAGAGTCAGAGCGAGTGCACCTGTACCCAGAGGGTTGATGGCAGACAAGTATTGGTCGCGCATATTCATGGGCCTTGCAAGGTCGCCGAGGAGTGCAGTTGCTGGGAGCTGGACGTGATCGAATGAAGTCAGGCCATGGTCGAGCATCTTTCCGCCTGTGATGGAAGGTAGCAGCCTAGATAACATTTTTAGATATAAAGTACTAATTTTAATTATTAATATAATACTAATTATATATCCTCAAATTCTTAGGTGCCCTAGGTTGCATTGCCCCTTAGAGTGGTGAGCTACATATTACCTGCCAATCTTGGAGCATGTGCTTCCTCTGGGGATCTCCAAAGCTGGGAAGTGCGACTTATGCCAATTTCCACCCTCTCTTCGATCCTTTCTTCTGTCGTATCGCTACATACGTATCTTCTTTTGGTTTCTTTCTTCAGTCTATGCGGAGCTTGACCCTTCCAACACTGTCAAGGGCTTTGACCCCTTCTTTTGACCTTCCAGTCACAGATTTATCAATTTTCTTTCTCTCTCTTCCATTCCAGTATTCTACATTAGGACGTAGATTCAATACATTTGTATCTACTAGTAGACGCAGGAACCTTCTTGAAACCTTCCAAAACTACCTATCAATATTATATTAACAAGTACGCATCGGGCCATAAGGATCGATACAAATATTTAGTAGATGCCTTTTATGTCCACTATGCAACTTCATGATAATGATTTCACTATCATTGAATACACGATTAATAAGATTTTGAGTGCTTCAAAGCGACTATGCCACATTGCGATTCTTTCCAAGGTAAAAAGCAGCATTGAAAGATGATTGCTTCCTCTACGAATAAAGGTATGAAAGAAAGTAGTAGGGACTGTGAGGAGCGTTATGGAGAGAAAAATCTTGATGAAGGGTAAAAATGGTCTTGTGTTCGCGTCACGGTATAGACTCGGGTTTGTCGAGTACTACAGCAAAATTCTCAAAATGAACTGCCCCTTGCTAGTACTAGGTGATGGGCTTGTAAACATTAATGTCTGAGGTTGAGAAATCATACAAGACTAAACAAAAGTTCCCCCAAGGTTCCACCCATAATGACTAGTTAGTTAACGGGGTTGTAAATACTTTCTTCAGTTACGGGTACTGTGAATATTACTAGTTTCGTAGTGGTAAAGACAGACACACCCCCTTTATTACGCTGGCAGTGACTATAGGGGTACTAATTTAGGATTCTACTGCATGATTATTGGTTGACCATACCAGTAACGTTCTGTCCTGCACGGTTCCTCTAGTACTATGAGACGGTTCAAGAAGACATACTCCTAATGTACCCCTATTGATTCTCCCACCATCTTCTAAAAGCTACCAATTGTATGGTTATGGGTGGTTTATTCATTGCCAGTCCGACCCGCATGTTGTCAGGCGTGCTGCCATCGATTCCCCACTTCGTTAACTAGCCCCCTCAAGGTGATTGGCTACTTGATATGCGGGCGGTGACGGACGCTGTTCGCTCAACGTACGACGTACTCCGTTTGCCCCCGTACATTTATCCTGACCTCCTATATCTCCCTCGCTTCGAACTGGTTAGGTCAGTGAGCCACATTTCATACCAAGTGTAATTATGCTTGCTAATTCGCATTCACCACCGCCCCCACCCGAGGACCAACAGCCGCCTTGAAGAGAATCCGAAAAGGGATCGCAACTGTTGGGAATGTATGTACTCACCTATAGGTAATTTCTATCATTTGATATAGTCGTCTTAACCTGAATTCAATATAGGTAAACATCGTAAGGTTCGCTGTCAATATGTCTCCGATGGCGATTCCAGTTGTCGCGAATGTCTGGCCAGGGGAACGGTTTGTCTCAGCCAAGATTTCTCAGAACCTGAAAATCTACGCGAATCAGACCGCGCATCACTCAATGATCGGCTAGGCCGCGTAGAATCCCTCCTAGAGAAAGTTCTGCGGCGATTGGATAACCTTGGTGAGAAACGAGAGCCGCCAATGTCACCACCAATAGGGACCGTTGATAGCAGCAATCCGAGCTCCGGCACAGCTATTACACCTGCCAATGAAAATGCCCCTGTTTTACCACTTTTCGACAATGGAGTGGTATGGATTACCCATTTTGTTTCGCATAGAAATTTCACGCTAATATTAAAATAGTTAGGCTTTCAACCATCAGACGCCTCTCCGCCGAGTATCACGCTTTATGGCACGATGAATCACGAGTGGGAGAAACTCCGTCACGGACTCTTAGCCCTCCTACCGTCATATAGTACTTTGAAAAGACTAGCGGCCAATAGCTGCTGGTGGCTGGTCCGAGCCCAATGCTTTCAAGACTACGAAGAATCACTTCTTCCGTATTCACTAGCTTCTTTGTCAAACCACCACCCTGTTGTCATCGCCAAGGCTCTATTGTGGGTGGTCATCTGCCTACAGAACTCCCACGGGGATTCGCCGTTGATTCATTGGAGCTTCCCTGCCCTCCAGCAGAACTCATCACATAATGCGTCAACATTGTCGCACATTCGATTAGTTCTGATGAGACGTTGATAAGTGGCATTGACGGACTAGAATGCTTAGTTCTCCAAGGAATATTCTACAACAACGACGGGAAACTACGAAGTGCCTGGCTATCTTATCGACGTGCTCTAAACGTTGGTCAAATCATCGGACTTCATCTTCTTGCCCTAAAGAGGGAGCATGATTCCGAATCTGTATCGCGGGTAAGGCATATATGGAATCACATAATACATGCAGATCGGTATCTTTCCTTGATCTAGGAATGTATCATGGCATTACCGATGTGGCGTTGGATTCGCAGCGCGTGCCTAGCGAGACAACTTCTTACTCTATGGATATCCTTTGTCGCATTGCTGGATCAATAATCGAACGAAATCAAAAATTTACCACAGTCACTCCCCTAATGGCGAGAATGACGCAGACCATCGATTCAGAGCTTATGTCGGTCGATCCTCCAGAAGTAGCAGAAGAAACCAGTATTCCTAGCTCAGGAAAGTCTATACAACGAGCTTGGGGGTATAATAAACTCATGGCGAGGCTATGGTATTATCAACTTATGGCATGGCTACATCTGCCACTTCTTCTCGAGTCTGGAACCCATAGGCGGTACGACTACAGCAGGCAAAGTTGCCTCGAGGCATCCCGGCACATGAGTACACGTTATATTTCCATGCGCCGGCTGACTCCTGAAAGTTTCTGCTGCAAATCGCTTGATTTCCAGGCTTTTACTGCGGCTGTCACTCTTATGATCAATATAATAAGACCAGGTGGTCGGCCCCAGTCCAGTCCGAACGATTGGCGCGCTGTTGAAAACGTCATGGAGACTCTGGAGAAATTGGCAGAGGGACAACCACCTGACAAGGTGGCAACTCGAGGATTTAGTGTGCTACGCACATTGAAGAATGTTGCTAAGGGCGAGAGACCATCACAATCTGCCAACTCGGCAGGGCTCTCGACTGAAGATCGCCAGTCCAACCGCATCAAAGTCGACATTCCGTATTTCGGTACTATTTTTCTTGATTGTGGTATTCAAGGTGCAGACAAGCAATGTCCTGATTCCCTTCCAGCACAACTGCCTCGGCCATCATTTAATATGGCCCTTAGCGAAAGTTCCTTGCAAGCAGAAATCCTTCCTTATTCGAGCACTACACAGGGTCCACTCACGGATGGAGCGCCTTGGCCTTGGCCAGAGATTCGCATGGAAACGGAAACCGCTGATATTGGGACTTTTGACCCGGAATTGACGACACTGCCTCCGTTCCTATCGGAGTTTAGAGACAATTGGGACCTAGGTTTGTAAATCCTAGAAGTATCTGAGTGAGTGGTAAAGATATAAACAGAACAGTAGGCGAAAACATAAAACATCGTCAGAACTCACTTGCATATGGCAGAACCCTTTGCACTCACCTCATTTGTTACCATCACGTGGCTCAGAGTACCTTATTTAGCTGTCACGGCCGCCTAGACTTAATGTCAGCGCGCTCACACAATTCATTCTAGCTAAGAGCCATGACCAGCCTTCCTTATTGACGATATAATTCGTTGGGTAAAACTTCAACTACAGCAGGAAGCTCTATTTGGAATTCTAATAGCTATATGCTACCTAAAGTAAGGGATAAGCTAAAAGAATGGAAGCATCTATCTATTCCTCTGAGTATTTGTTTTCTATTCAGTAATTAAGTGATACAGTGTCACTGTGAGGGATCTGAGGGTGCTTGTTACATCGTTATTGCATGAGATATTGGTATACTTCCTTTTATAGACGAACAGAGCCGTTCTCTGATCACAGGGAGCAAATGCATTCATTCAGTGAGGCGATAAAAACATGGCGTGGTTCCTCTTTCTTGAAAGGTGCATTGGTCCATTCCAAAGCCGTATGGAATAAGATTACTTGGTCTACTTTCCCCCCGAACTACCTTAACCACTCTATTCGCGTAGAGTTATTGGATCACCATAACCATTGATCTCCTATATTATCTGAATCGGTACCTCTCATCCATATTCACTTCTACCGCAGTACAGAAAATGCTAATGTAACGTAGACCTTCCCATTCATCAATTAGGCTCTATCAAATTCTACCCGATCAAAATGCGCTACGCGAGTCTCGCTCTCGGGTTACTACTTCCTCTCACGACGTCCGCTGTGGAAGTATGGCTGGATGAAAAAAAGGTTGACACTTCTCCACCTGGTGATCACTGAAACCAACGAATGCATTGCTGTGGACTATGAATGCTGGCGGGAAGCAGATACATTTGACATCCGAGGTTTAAAGGAGGGTCAACGGTTTGGTGTCTATGATGACACGAAATGCACAGATGAATACGCCCGTTATGTAGAGGATGGCTTTTATGTCGCTTGTAGTGATGGGTGCAAAGCTGTCTATTTATTCAGCTCTTGAAATGAATGAGAGGCATATTTAGTCTACTAGACAAAGGAAACTAAAAATATGACTTTAGTATTGTTGAAAGAGAATTTCATTGCCTTGATATGGGACTTAGTCTAGACTTTCTTGGGTTTATTATATTATTAGGTTCTATAGGAATGATTAAGTAAAGTAAGTCAAGTAAGTACTACCAGCTAGGTCTTCTACTAAGACAATAGTACTATATTTATACCACCTAGTATAATCCTACTAGATCCACCTTCAGTCCTTGGTACTATTGTTAAGGAAGTATAATAGCTGGGCGAGAAGGTAAGAATAATAGTATTGGGTAGAATACTGCAAAACTAATTCTTAAAGAGGGAAAGAGGAGAGTCTGCTTCCTCTTCTAGATAAAATGTGGTTCCTAGGTGATTCGCATGCTTATCGGAAAGGTAAGTCCGCCATACATGGCTACCTAACTCCATGCCTCATCACTAAGGCATTCTTATCTTGTATAGCATAATGGTAGCGAAGAGAAACATTCAATCCATAAATTTAAATTTCATAAATGTTTCAGGTACTATGAGTATTGAATCAAGAGGTCTCTTACTAATATTTTCATCTACGTTAGTCTCAAAACGCCTTAGCAATTACCCTTCCAACCTCGTCTACTACTGGCTTTATCATCATTGAGAAGTGATTGGCGTCAATGACCTCGAAACAGAAACTTGCCTGGTCAAGCAGTTGATCCCATCCATTCTGACCGAAATTCTTTCTCTCATCTAAAAGCCAATCCATGACTTTAGGATCTCCTTGCCCACGGATCGGCCGTGGATCGTCAGGATTTTGACACACCCCTTGTCGGGCCCAGATAAACAGAACTGTAAGCATTTTGACTGAATCCCCACGCAATTTCTCTGGACGATACGTATCAAGGTTGCGGATCATGGCCTCAAAATGCGGGATGAGATAAGGCGGTGATTCTTTGCGACCTGGCCCTCGGTCTCCAAGCACATGAATCGAGTCAAAGAATCGAAACAGTTTAGATGGAATCGGCTCCAATGCGACTGGGCATGGTGAATCGATAAGGATCAGTTTGTTGACTACCTCGCCAGCGGCGCGTAGCTGCACTGCGGCTTCGTATGCAAGCACACCACCAGCTGACCATCCGCCCAGATTGTAAGGGCCTTTAGGTTGACGGCGACGTACTTCATTGAGGTAAATAGTCACAACTCCAGGAATACCACACATCCAATCTTCTGGCGTTTTTAGATATGGACAACCAAGCGAGTACACGCAGACTTGGTCTGAAATTGGAGGTATGGGGGCGTAGGAGGTTGCAGAGCCTGATCCGTCCGGAAAGAAGAAGATCGTTTCTGAGGACCTTTTAGGGTTACCCTGTAATAGATACGATGGAGAATTGAGAACTGAAGCGAGAGTCGAGGGTGGGTTCGAAACTGGCTCCACCGTCTGCACAATCTTCAAAGCCCGCAAGAGCTCACAGATCGATCCACAATGCGCCATAAGATCTTCTGAGATTTCAATGTCTTCGAAATTCTCTCTGATTGCCGCAGTGATTGATAGGATACTCAAAGAGTCAAGGCCCATGTCATTCAGATGAGTGTCGTCTTTGATCGTGGTTGCATCTACTCCAAGTTCCTGAGCTATCACACCACGAATCCACTCAATAGCCCCACTGGTATGGCTTGAATGAAAGGTCAACTGAGGTTGCATACATGACTCGCTGTTCTTTTCTTGTGATGGGGTATCTGCACCTTTTGTGCTGGAGTTACTGGTCGATGGTGCCCCAATAAGCTCCCTTAGCTGCGCTAAATCTTCAATGTCCAGGAGAAAGTTCGAGTCAAGATCAACACCTAGTTCTTCACGAAGGCGCGAAGTAATTGTCAAAGAAAGGAGGGAGTCGATTCCCAGATCAGCAAATGGAATACCCTCATTCAAAGTGGTCAGCTTGACTCCACACTCGTTTGCGACAATGTTGAGACATTTATCAAGGAAACCTGTGTCTTCAAAAGCATGACCTCGTGAGGTTGAACTCAAGTCCGGACGTATAGCCTCCACCAATGAATCGTTCTTCTTCTGCAAAGGCCCGAGCTTGGGCGCGATCTTGGATGAGGCTGGTAAAAGGAAATCCAACACCCGACGCGGAACACACTGGAATTTGACACCCGACGCCAATCCCACAATACGTTCATCATAAATAATGTACACATCTCCTTCTCGGATATCTCCTTCTCCAGAGCGCTCCATGCGAACATATGTGCGATATGCTTTGGCATGTTCAATTGGCTCGGCGAAACGTAGAGATTCCCATCCATGTGAAATATACACATCTTTGTCCGAGTTAAATTCGTTGCTGTTGACAATGAAGCCAGAGATGTGGCACAAATTGTCAATCCAACGTGGATCCATGTAAAAGTCTCTCGCTTCTTCCTTAGGTGTCTTGAAAGAGATTTGTGCTACTCCTTCAAATTTGCCCGAGTCGACATATACTTGGTCCATGCCGCGATAAGTGTTACCGTAATCCACAAGTGAGGCGAACAATCTGTAGGCCAATCTGGATTGAATACGATGGATGCTGGAATTCATGGGATCTTCCAGTCGTTTAATCGCCTCGAGAACCAAGGGAGCCTTGCGATTCCATTTTTGCGCCCATTTTCTCCGACTGCCATATTTAACAATGCAAGTGGCGTGGATAACTGCACCCTCAGAGGATTTGAACTGAACTCGGATCTGATTGCCGTCTTTCACTGCTATGATCTCCAGATTTTGAGGGATTTGAGGATCTGTATGAAGAATAACGGGTTTTGGCACACTCATTGATGAGATATTGATACCAATTGGCTCCACGTCCGCGTGATTTTGACGACGAAATCTTTCAGCGAGGGTCATGCAAATTTCCGCATATAAGACCTAAAATAAATGAGGAATTTGTTATCATCCATGCATATATATGAGAGTAGTCATAGGTTATTAGACAGTCATACCGATGGACATAGCCCTGCACCATTAACCAGATGCCCAAATATGAGCTCGCGAAGGCGCGGGTGAGAAAGGTCTGTTCTTGCGACTAGTGTTATTTTGTCGTGATCTTGTTTCTCTCGCATTATTTTATGAACAGTCAATGTGTATAAGTCAGGCTCGGGCTGCCCAGTAAGGCTTTTGACCGTAGGTCCTCCTTTGGTGAGAGCCCAGTCATTCTCGTAGGCAATCCAATAGCTATTGCGCACTGTCAGCACTATTATATAGTACATTCCCATAGGCCAGTCAGCTACTCACTTGTTTAAATCAAACGAATATGCTGGAAGTTCCAACAACTCATTGCGCTTCTCAAACTCCCGATGGTATTCATTCCAGTCAATATTGAAACCTTCATTGCTTAATCTTGCAAGAGTCGTGGACAGTGTATGCCATGCATCTTCACCCTCTTTCAGTGACGGCAGAGCATTGTGTTCTGGCCCTAAAATAGCCTTGAGCAACCCGCAGCAAATAGAATGATTTCCAACTTCAATCCATGCAGTCTTATCGTCAATGACAAGATCTTGTTTGGCAGAAATGATTGCTTCATGAAATTTGACCGTGTTACGCATATGGCGAGCAAAGTAGCTAGGTTTAAAATCACTCTCTTGAGATAGGCGACCAAGTACTGACGATATATATTTGACTTTGGGTGGTGCGAAGTCAACCAATTGTGAAACAGCATTTTCAAACTCATCGACAATTGGATTCATTTGGTCGGAGTGAAAGGCGTAAGGTACGTCCAAAATCTTCGTCCTAAATCCTTGATTCTTTAGTAATCGGGAAATTTCATCGACCTTTTCTCGCGGTCCTGCTAACACAGTTTCATCGGCACTGTTCTCACACGCGACACTAACTCCATCTCCCTGGTCGATAATTGCCCGTATTTTAGACGCGTTGGCTCCTTTGATAGCAAGCATTATGTGTGTATCTTTTTGACAATGCTTTACAATGAGTTGAGCTCTAGTTCCCGTGGCTCTTAGAACCTCCTCTGGAGAGATGACACCGGCTGCATAAAGTGCAGGGTACTCGCCCAGACTATGCCCAATGACAGCATCGGGTTTGAGCCCCCAGGAAAACAACAGATCGCTGATAGCCATTTGAAATGTGACCATGCAGAGCTGAGTAGAAACGGGGCTACCAATTTCATTCTGAGGTGATGATCCAACGATCATCCCCAGAAAGGACTCAAATCCAAGTGAGAGGGCCATTTCATGGAGAAAGTGGATCCTTTGGCGGAAGAAGGTTGACGTCTCAAATAGCCCTTTGCCAAGCTCTCTGTATTGCTTTCCTTGGCCACTGAAAACAAAAGCAAGTTTTCCTGCTTGGACAGGCTTGAAATTCTGGGTGGCCGCCTGTCGAAGCCCATCCTGCAAATCTGCCATGTCGGATCCTGCAATAGCGAATCGGTGTGAGTGAGACATTCTGCGGGCAGTGGTTGTGTAGGATAAATCAGATAAACGTGTTTGAGGATTGTGGGCCATGTAATCAGCCAATTTGAGCAGACTCGCCTGAAGAGAGCTGAGAGTCTTGCCGGTGACTTGCAGTACCAATGTCTTCCGAGGATCAACTTGAAGGCCACGTGTAATCCTGGGGGCTTCCTGAAGTAGCATTGCCTGTAAATCCAGATTTAGCCGCAAACGAGGCTGGAAGGGTAGAAGCTCAATATTACTCACCGTATTCCCCCCAGCAGCGGAGAAATTGTTCAGAAAGGCTAGGCGATAACCGCCGTCAGATCTTCTTTGCCATGGTATCTGACCCTTTGGGATTCGAATATTTCGCTCTGCCAAATCAGAGGGAAACCTTTTGTTCATAACACCACTTTGAATCCCAACGTGGGGAGGAATGGCTTCGTGCTGAAGCATTTTGAGGACTTTCACTAAAGACATCACTCCAGCCGCAGCCTCTGCATGACCGAAATTGGCCTTCACAGTTCCTACATACAGAGGCTTTGGGCGGACAGGTGCATCTAGAGGTGCGAAGACTTGGGTCACTGACAGCATCTCATGATAGTCGCCAGCTTGTGTACCGGTTCCGTGCATCTCGATGTACTCAACTTCATGCGCGTGTACACCCGCGCTGTCCAAAATCTTTTGGCACAAAAACGCTTGAGCCTCGTGGTGGGGTCGTGTAATAGATGTTGCCTGTGCAGAGTGGTTGGTTCGCGAGCCGAGTATGACTCCGTAAACGTGATCATTGTCCGCGATTGCATCTGGAAGCCTCTTCAGGACTAAAGATGCCACACCCTCTGCTCGACAATATCCATCTGCAGCCTCATCAAATGCTTTACACTGCCCAGTGGTTGAGAGAAAATGACCCCGACTCAATCCTGTAAAGATATCAGGGTTTGTCAAAATATTGACACCGCCAGCGATCGCTGTATCACATTCACCGTTGGACAAGGATGTGCAAGCCACTTGAATTGCTGCAAAACTTGAACTACAAGCGGTATCAACGCTGTAGCTTGGTCCAGAAAATTTGAAATGGTAGTTGATACGTCCAGGTGTGAAAGCACGAATGCCGCCCGGAATGAAGTAAGTATCAATATTTTGGGATGAGTTTATTTCCCGCCAATCATCGCTAGCTTGTCCATAGAAGGTGCCAATACGATCATTCGCCGTTGATGGCGTCCTTCCCGCCACAATACCCGCCATCTCAATGGCTTCGTACGCTGTGATAAGGCCCAGTCGTTGAACAGGATCCATTTGCATAGCCTCACGGGGAGAAACATGAAAAAACTTGTTGTCAAATAGCCCCGGCTCATCCAAAAAGCATCCAAACTGCGTTTTCATTGTGTTGCGAATCTTTCCAGTGGGATCGTAATGGGTGTTTGCATCGAATCTATCCGGTGGGATTTGCTTGTGGACATCCCGACCGTCTCGTAGTACCTCCCAGAACTCTTCGGCGTCCTGCGCAGACGGAAATCGCCCTGAGAAGCCTACGATAGCAACTCTCTCATCTTCTGAATTTCTTGGTGACTCAACGGGTCGATTGAATTCACACAGTGCTATCGCTGAACGAAACGCAAATTTGGGAGGACGGAAGTCATCTTGGTGCATAGACTTGAAAATGAAAACATTGTTCCAGGCAGTCTGACTGCAGGCTTTGGAGACAACATCAAACAATGTGTCAGTGTCCGTTTTTGGAGGCGAGGAACTGGTCAAAAGTTCATGGACTAGCTGGACTGCGTCGACATGATTGGAAAATGTGCCAACGACTGAGTGGATTGGGGCTATTTGACCGCATTGGTTGAAGGCTAGCGACGATATTGGCGAACATATCATTTCAAGCGTATGTTTGGACAGAGTTGAGACATGGCTGTGTAAAGTACTGGATCGTGCTAGCAGTGTCGATGCAAGCTTCCGCTGAAGGCTCAGTCTCAAGACCATCACAGCAAAGCTTGGTCCAAACTCTGCCAACTGGTTGGCTGTTTTCGATAGTGCCAATGATGCTGCAAGCAGGTATTGTTTCTCGCTTGATACGGAAATCACGAGATGATTGCTTCCGGACCATATATATTGGTGGTGGTGGCAATATCTACAAATGTCAGAGATTAAGACAATCCAAATTACCGAGATGCTAGTTGGGAACGCACTGCAGAATGATCGCAATATGGCACAGGTATTGCAATGTCTCTTTCATCAGGTCACATGGATTTCGGGACACATTTTCGATAAGATCGTTAAATGAATAAAAGGATGGTAGCTGGTCTCTAGTTGATGAAGACTGCTGACCGATATCGAGTCGGAGAGCATTGAAGGTCTTTTTGAAGAAAAACCCCAGGCTGGGATTATCATGGACTCGGGATAACTGTCTCAAAGTGGAGAGATAGTCAATTTCCTCATCATCGAGCAAAATAAGATCGAAGTCTGGCATCTTAAATGGAGATTGAAATCGAAAGTTGGAATGAGATCTACAAAAGAGGAAGAAAAAGGGTGAATTCTAACTGACACGAGGAGCAGGGCAAGAAACTCGCTTTATTTGACTAGGGCTGTTATCTGCTATCGAATGCTGCTGCTTACGACCGCAAGTGTTGGATTGACGGGATAATCGATGATTGATTACGTTTATCTAGTCAACGATGACGATCCTGCATATCAGGTCATCTTTGTCACAGAGACCTAGGGCCGATTCTGGATAAATTAGCGATGTCCGAGTATTGTGCACAGGTCATCATCTATGCATGATCATACGATCGATCACTATGATAATTGGTTACGAGAGAGAATCTAGCTTTCCACTGTATTTGGCTTTGTGAGTCCTAGTTGGAGATACTCAGAGATAAATTGATCACGGGTAAATCAGTGTAGTACAGTCTCAATGACAGCATTTTACTTCGTGTCAAGGCAGCCATACTCAGCTATGAACACTGCGACAGGGTGTGTCTAAATGCATCGCTTTGAGTACTATTACGAGTTAGCCACATCTATTCCCTCTTTCCCCAAGTCTTTGCTACAATTAATAGAAGAATTATGCCTGGAACAAATCAAGAGAAAAAAATAATAAGAACTTAATAGCAGATCCATATGTATCGAGAAGAGAATTTGAATATTGGGCTGTAGCACAACAGACTCGCGGAAGTCACAGAAACAACGATCGGTCATCAGTCCCAGTCAGCATGACATGTGACTCCACCTGCAGGCGAAGAATCAGATACTTTCGCTCTGTGAGACCATGGGATCAGCTTATTGCCGTAAACAGTTGATTACTTCGTGCGCCCTCTAGCATGCCGGTCTCGCACCCAGCAATTGCAACCTTGGGGTTTCCTCCGCATGCGGAACTCTGTTTTTTCGGAACTCTATTCATGCTGCGTCTTTAAGAACTTTTTCGAGAAATAAGGTGTGCATTCCTTCAAGTTGAGCTATTTGTATAGCATAACTAATTTACGTCCAATAATCTAGGAAGTTTTTATATCAAAGTTGGTTTCATACTCAGTACTTACATGCGCATGAGCTGCCTCCCTGTCGTCAATCGCATATAAGTACAAACCGACCATTGCCAAAGCCTAGATGGTGAACAAACTATTTTCCCCGTCGATATAGTTGATGGCATGGTAAACATTGCCCGCAAAAGGTATCTTGATCCGGGAAGATCCCTCTGGTTTCGAGGCCGTGAGATTGACGCACTCCTAAGAGCAAGAACTAAAAGAAATTGAACAAAGTAAAACCGAGGTTCCGTCACTCTTGCATTCGGGCGGATCTCGTAAAATCGATGAAGTTGGTCGAAGAAACAGTCCTCATCAAAAATTTGTATGACTGGCTAAGGCGAAATCGAACAATTTGAAATAAGTAGAGGACACAGTCGAGGGAAGTAGGTCACTCGTGTCTATAGGGCCAGAGGCTAAGGCTTGATCACATGCGATGGGATATGTATCTCCGTCTAGGTAAGACTGGGGAAGCTCACTTGCCGAGCCTTTTGTCGAATATATTGGTCATTATGAAGATAGGTCGGGCTGTGAGAGACCATGGCGATGCTGGGGCTGACCAAGCTATGGCAAGTGTGGGATTCAAAGGGCAAAAGGGAAATCATGGAAAGCTGGATACTAAAGTCATTTGCGCTGCTCCTGGTGAGCATCTTTAAAACCTGTTGTGGGTAGTGTGAAGGGGCTTGTTCAAATACTGCAAGAGAGATCGACGTAAGAGGATTCTGAGGATCCTCCGGCCTGGGTGCCTAAAGGCTCCTGGGCAGCCCCGAAATCATCTACCTGATGACCTGCATCAATATAATCGTAGCGGAAATAATCCTCGTGTGACCCCATTAAGCCGGTAGCACGCTGCCAATGATAGCTGAGCGCTAGCGAAGCTATTCGACCAGTTCCAGCCCACTTAGAATCCATAGGTGGAAGTAGCCTACCACCTTACTTTCTTTTGACTACTATCGTAGCTACCTCCCCTGACATCTACCTACTCTAGCCACTTTAGAATAGCCCGTGCTTTTTTTGATAACTTAAGTATGCTTTTAGTAATTACGCTTACTATTGCCTATTTATAGCTATTTTTGGCCCATAGAAAGGCGTTCCTATTCCTAGGACTAAGCTTAGCCACTAAGAAAACCGCTCACCCCCAGTTATGGCCGTTTATGGCCCACAAAAGTCGTGTCTTGATATTTATGATGATGGATATCCTAAAAAATGGATTCACTCGCGCTAAGCTTAAACCAGCACGGGTACCGTAGCTACCTTATCTGTTATGGGAAAATAAAGGGTGCGTTATTGCTGAGGCATGGAATTCGATATCGGTGCATGGAGGCCTTACCCATCCGGTTTGTATGCGAATCGCCAACGTTTCCTACTTTCAAAGGAAAGAGCTTATCTTCCCTCTGTCCTTCTTAAAGAATTAGTCTTAGGATGTTCTACCTAACACTATTATTCTCCTCTTCTCTCCCCTAGCTATCGTGATTTCTTAACATAAATAATTGTTAGCTTATATAAATTCGATAACAGACCGCTGGTAATGTGAAATCTAGTAATGTTAGTATGCTATAAGGAGTCTTCCACTTGAAGGTCTTTCATGTAGATCATGATGCCTACCTTTTCATCTTCTAATGCTACATTCCTGCCTTAGGACGTAAGGTAGGTCACGGTCAAAGCGTGGTTACACTGAATTTGGCGTTTGTGCCGAAATGGTCGTGCCTAGCTCTATGCCCGTGTTAGACCTCGCCATAAAATTGCTTTTTGAAGTACCCTATGGGTTCCGCGAACTAGCCAAAAAGCCATGTATCCATATATTATAGGATAAGGGTCATAATTCAGAGATTAGCGCACATATTTATAAGTAATATAGTTTACATGTCTGTGAAGCTCCTAGCGAGGTCTCATGCGTGACTCTAGAGCTAGTATGTAACCTTGGTACCATGCCAAAGATCGGTAGATATGCAATAAACATGCGAGCCACCCACTGTGGATACTTCTCAAACCCTGGCTGGATTTGATTTGTAAAATTCTCGAAAAATAAAAACATCTCACGACCTTGCCTGTCTATGATATCACTGGAACATTTGTGTAGCGCGATATAACCAGCAATTTTAGTAGAGGATTCAAAAAAGAGGGCATAAACAACGATGAAAGATGATTAAACACTTCTAGGTAGAGAAGGAGGCTAATCATTGAAAAGAATTGGCCAAACAAATAACATCTTCTCTATCTATCCTTGGCCTTTGATCATTAACGTGGTCGGTAAGCGAGTGGGCCATGTAAGCGAGTGGGCCACCCAACCACTTTTCCTACACATATATGCATATATATCAACTACATAACGTCTTATATTCATATAACTCTACTTGGACATGCTGTTTTTCTATGGCCAATTTCACCACAATTACCATATTTAGGTAAAGCCCGGGGTTTTGGTGTTTCCGAGGCCTGTGCTGGAGGTACCCGCGGACCTGGCCTTGCTTAAAAGAACGAATTATGAGCCTCCTGGAGCTGTAGAGCCTCTTATATGGATAGACTACCTTCTTGTGCTATCTACCTAGTCGTACGTTCACGTCTTTTCTTTTGTATATTGTGTTCGTCGCGTAGTAGCTTGTTTTCTGCCTCGAGAAGGATGCCGTTCTATATAGTAATTTAACAGCCTTGATAAGCTGGTTTAACGCGGTTTGAGATAGTGATGGAGGGCTTCTTGAGCGTTGCTTAAGGAAAGCTTTAATTAAGGATGCTTGCTTATAAAGCTCGTCGACGTTCGCGGGTGTATATAGATGAAATATACTTGTTTAACTACCGCGGCTTGCTAGAGGTGTCGGCGTATGAAGTCGAATATTAAGCTTTGATAGTATTGGCTTAGGATTAAATAGCACTAATCCTACTACTTAAAAGCTATTCTGAATTATGCTGAATTTAAAGGCTTAAACATGAGCTTTTAGATAGGCTAGAAGGAAGTTGAGCTTATTGATATAGCTAATTCTAAGCCGCATTTTTTAGTTAATAAAGCTACTATACGCGCGCTTTAAAACTGTAAAACACCTAATATTAAGCGGTTATAAAAGATATAAAGAGTACGTAGGTATATAGAGTGGAATAATATCTAAATCCGCGTAAATTTAATCGAATCTTGACGTGAGATAGCTTCTATATCTATTAAGAATAAGAAGTCGATATCGCCTACGCGTATAGTAAGTTATTAATAGAATAAATTATTTTTAAAGCTAGCGAAGGCCTATCTTATTAGTCGTCTATCTATTATCACTAATTTTAAAGCGCTAATTATGTGGAAGTTCCTCGAACCATACCTGATTATATTACTTTCCTTTAAAGATTATTATTAGTGGAAGCGCCTATCTTAACGCGCTAATTAACTCGATTGTAGTTACCCACTCACGATTTCCTAGCTATAAAACTAATCTCCGACTGTAGTATTCTACCTAGGTAATCACTTTTTATGTTAAATAAAGCCCTATCGCGAATCCTATCTCGTTAAAGTTATAGATATCGTCCGTGAGGATGCTATATTATTGGATAGTAGATTAGATGAGGTTAAACTACTCCTAGATGATCTTTAGGTCTTCTTATAGTGCTCGTTGGTAGTTATATCGTCTTAAGAAGCGTGATTTAAGCTCTTAATGACGTTTAGTAAAGTTATATACCCATTTTTCACTAACGGTTTGAATCTAGGTGGAACCACGCTTTTTAAGGAGAATATTGGCCATATCTCGTACGTGAGCTTATATAGGGGCTACTCCACGAAGATCTAGAGATAATATACGTTATATAAGGATATTCTCTTTAATTTTAGTTAATTTATAACCATTAGCGCGAGATTTAGTCCGATTTATGGTGCCGCGGAGTGGTTAGGTAGCCCACTCGCTTATATGGCCCACTCGCTTACCGACCACGTTAGGGTGGCTTATACCATAAATTAGCCGTATAAAACCATAACGCGTCTCTAGTGTCACTTTTCTTTATATCTCTTATAGATTAGACACGGATGTCATATAGCGGTGTGATCACGATCCATACAAATAAAGCAAGTAGCCAAAGTCGTACCTCGAACGACAAACCTGACGTAATAGCACAAACTCTCTAACAATGCCAATAAAACAAGAGGCTATATGACGGCTTCTACTAGTATGGTAATCATCATGATGATGCACGGGCGATGTTTATATCCCAAAAAGCCCTAAACTGTGAAAATCGTGATTCACATCGAACAGACTGGGCGCGCGTGTCTTTAAAACTCGAGTATAATTGTAAAGATACCCTTTGTTTGTTATTGTTATTGTATCTAATGGTATTTAGGCCATAGGAGACGAAGAGCTTTATATATTTTACCGATATTGACCGATTTATCTTTTTAGCATATGACATTTGAATATAGCTCTGGCGACATAGCCATGGTTAATGAATGCTGGCCGAGCTCCTATTGTTGGGCCACTGATCACTTATCTTGTATAGGTAGCGCATTTCTAAGGAATAGATAAATAATACCAGAGTTGCTAATTATATACTGTACGGGCCTAGATCCGCCAATAAGCTATCGAAACACTACTTGAAGCATCAAGCAAACCTGTTTATCTAAAATGCCTTCTTGTTCCATGATTTCTGCCTCTCCTTCCATTTTCAACCGGTCGGGAAGGTTTCATCATGATCGCTACTTATATCATTATGACATGATGGTTAAACAACGGAAATAGATGTTCCACTCTTGAGCTCGAATACGAGTTTGGCAGAATTGGCATGGTTTCACGGGCGCTGGTTTGAATTTCGTCAAAGATTGGTCATTATGATTTCATCAGCAGCTGGGCAAGATCTCAATCAATTTGATCAAGCTTCATTATAGCTTCTGATATTACTGATCGATTATATAAATATGTGGTGCTTTTCCTGGTTTATTCTAAATTTCTTCAATCCATACATAACCTCGTAACCTTTACTACCTAACATTTTACAAGGGCCACGATGTCTGACAACACCAACCCTGGTAATTTCGCCAACAGGCCCCATGAAGAAGTTGAGAATATTGCTCGGAAGGGTGGGCAGTCTAGCCATCAAGGCGGATTTGCTTCGATGGATCCCCAGAAGCAGGTTAGTGAAAGCGTCCATTACTGTATATGACATTCTATAGCTAAAGTTTTCCTTTTAAGAGGGACATTGCATCGTCGGGAGGTCACGCTTCAAGCGGAAGCTTCAAGCCCGGAGACGAGAGAGCTAAGGAAGCAGGTCGCAAAGGGGGCCAAAGTACCGATCAGCCGAATGAATAGGATGGTTTCATTGCCTGTGGAGTCACTGTCGTAGCGACTCGCAAGTTGTTGTTTTCAAATGGTATTAACAGCTTTAAATAAAGCCTGATGTTGGTAGTCTCGATTCCTAGTAAAATATTCCCTCTGTTCTGAGGGTGTAAGTTTGTACTCCGTAATTCCGTTATATCTCCTGTAAAGGCCTGCCAAAGCTGCTCAACCTCTTATTAGAGTTGATCCCATTATTCTCCCAGCAGCAAATGGCATGATGTGTTTATTAGATGAAGCCGCTAGCTAAAGAGCTGATGTAGATTCAAAGGAAGTGCTGTTGTAAGATGGTTTTGTTACTCCTCCTTAAAATAAAATATGTTATCACTATTGAACTAGAAGCCTCTAAATAGTCAATACATAGAGAAGATTTTTGAGGTTACTCTCCCACTAATGGGTGTATTTGAGGGTTTGAGAAGCCCATTAATAGGTATGAATTTGGCGACCTTAAGTATTGGGTTATAGCACTGCTCTGGAGAGTCACCGTTTAAAAAACGGCCTCCGCCTTTTTCAGCCTTCATGGTCACTTCTTTCTTACCGGCCTCCTACAGACGCGTTCAAATTGTAGAGCCGTTCAATGCTGAGGCTCTACTATCTCCCGTGCAAAGCTGTCAATATTTCTGCTGACCTTAGGAACCCGCAAACAAATGTTTAGTTATGGGGAGTCACAAAGCAGGGCATTGGCCAAACCCACCAACGAACGTTGGCGAGGTGATTTTAAACGATACCGTGGTCTTAGGACTCGATGGAGTCGACAGAAAGGTTTATATGTCTTAATTCTCATGATCATCTTGCTTGAAGCCCCTATGCATGAATGTCTTCCTCGGAGACTACAGTCCCGAACGCATCTGCTAGCTCACTCAACACAACGGACACCAGATTCTCGGCCTTGACACCAGGAATATCCCTGTCACCAACCGCATCTCTCACGACGAGCACATCATATCCAAGCTCAGCAGCCGCTCGCGTAGTGGTAGAGACACAGACGTGCGCCATATAGCCAACCAACACGACTTTCCTTCCCACATCGCCTAGACCTTGCAGATAGGCA
Source organism: Penicillium longicatenatum (assembly GCF_028827895.1). NCBI lineage: Eukaryota > Fungi > Ascomycota > Eurotiomycetes > Eurotiales > Aspergillaceae > Penicillium > Penicillium longicatenatum. The sequence goes on along the minus strand of NW_026643120.1, from coordinate 20,799 downwards.
TGTAGATCGGTCTTTGCGAACGAGCTAGGAAAATTCTTGGTGACCACTTTCTCGCCTGCTTTAGGGTTGAGTTCCTCAAACTCTTGCACCAAGGGGGTGTTTGGCGTGAAGATGGGTGCGCCTTCGGGCACCTCATGGACGACGTGCACGATGTTTCTGCCGTTGCCAGCTTGACGGTAACGTTCTAGTAGTTTAGTTATGGATTTGCGGGTTTCTGTAACATTTTCGGTCTTGAGAGCGCCTATAGCGTATTCGTTCTGAGCGTCGATAATGATGAGAGTTGAGTCTTGCGGGGAAGCTGAGGAGCGGCGAATCCCGACGATCTCACGGAAGGATTGAGCGGTAGAAGACATTGTATAGTAAACGGATTTTGTAAAATGGAAGATTGGATATCTTGCAGTAGAAACGTTCGATATTAAAAAGAAGAGTGGGTTTATATGTGTTTATATGGAGGGTATATTGCACTTGGTATGCTTTGCTTAGGAAACCCCATAGGTCTTGCGGGTGACAAATAATGATGGACTGGGTCGGCCATCCCACCTGGACAGCCTGAGGCGATCACCTCAGCTATCTCACGTTGGACCCGGATCTAAGGGCGAATGACGTAATACCTGACTTCCTGACCGGTTAACTTAGTTGCGGACATCGGAGGCGAAGGTGAGGTTCCAATGTAATTATATTTATTGACAGAAACATATTACAGATGTATTATTTTAAACTCAAGGGCATGATTCTCTCTAAAATGACTGGTTCTAAATTGGAAATTTGTACGGCCGATTAGAGAGCAAAACTATCTTATGTAGCACTATGGGTTTTCAGTAAAAGACCGAGTAAGCAATGTAACACACCTGTTTCTTCACATTTGATAGAATTTTGCCACTCTAGCGTGAAAGAAACTAAGAAGGTGAATATGCACGATTGTTGCTGTTTATAGCCTCCTTCTTAATTTGAGTCTAATAAGTCGCATCTTATATGATAGTCTCTGCTATATCCAATCAAAGCTAACTCGTGCGTCATGTAGAAGAGCAGATGATTGAGATATCCAGTTTCTCGCATCTCCATTATCCCGTCCGACTGCGGATGAATCAGACTTGTTTAACACCTCAGACCCCCTGCCCCACGGAGCATTCCAAAGTTCATCACTGTCAGGCATGCAAAAGGACAAGTCGGCCAGGGTCAATAGATCATTTCTGTCACCATTGAAACATTCTCCGCTCAAGTCAAAGGAGGTTGGAGTGGACAACCGGCATACCTTATAGAGGGCTAGTCCAAATCTCTTGATCTCTTCAACGATCACATACATAAGCGCGAGTGGCGCATCGACATCGTGTTGCTGAAGCATGTTGGGATAGTAGAAAATATCCCACCGTCGACAGCTTTGAATAAGCGCAGCCAAGAGGTCGTATTTGTCGTCTGGTAATCGGCAGCGCATGCTCAAATCTGTACTATTATTTCCTCTTGTAATGAAAAGAGAAAGGACGATATTCAAGAGCACACTTTGAAATGTTGTTATAGGCCACGGGGTATTTGTTTGTTGGCGTGGACTTGAGTTGGAGATGCACCATCGGTCCTAGAGCGAAAGGATTATATCAACACATAATTATATATGCAGTTAGTGTTATAATGCTTTCCTCACTATTTGAGCGTAAAATGCGGAACATAGTTTATTATGTAGACGTATTGATGCGTCTCGTGCCTCCTGAGTTCCTTTTACCTAAAGTCCGATTGCGACAACGGATTGAATAAGTACACAAGGTTCCTTAGTGAAGTCAAATGTACTTCGATGGAGAAACGGCCATCTTGGATGGAAAGTATTAAAGTAAATATCAATATAGTCATGAGCAATCCACAGGGAAGCGTTAGGAACGGATTCATTAATCGTGGAAATAGGCGGCAAAGGGCATAGATCATCGATCGAAAACTGTAGTTCGCTCACGGTTTTAACACCACTAGGCACATAGGAGACGCCGCGATGTTGATAGGCACTGCATGGTAATACACCTTCACAACGGACTTTCCGTGCATGACATGCAGTATATGCCCTAAATTTTCGAGACGGTAGCAGTTCTCTCTGTAGATGGTAAGTCCGGATATGGCGTCGCAATAGGTCACTGATTACTCTGAGTCGAAAGTCTTCCCAATGGATCGAAGAAACTACTCACTTCCTGGTCAGGATGCTCTCATAATAAGGACAGGCGAAATTGATTTCCTTATCATGATAATTACGATGTCGATTCAGGTGCTCTTTGCGCCGATATTTGGCGTTGCAATCTGGATAGTCACATTGGAACCACAAGGGAACAATATCAGCAGGAAGCGGCATTGTACAGAATTTTTGCAAACCTTTCCATTTCACAATTTTGTGAAATGGTAAAAGTGAATGAGGCAAAAAGGGAGAAGATAAGGTAATGGCTGGGAGCTCCGGTGGGCCCCCACGAAAGTCTCCAATGAAATTCCGCCGGTCATCCCACTTGATGAATAACTCCACAGGTGGCGCTAGCTGAATAAATATCCCATGGATAAACCGGCAAGTGGGATAGGCCGACTATCCAAGTGTAATCTATAAATGGCAAACCTTCGAAATGGAGGTATTCATTTTACTACCTCCACTACCTTGGAAAGAGTTTTTGACATTTCAATGTATCTCAAATGGAGTGCACTACAAATTCAATGCCCAACCTCTATCATCCTAGAACATTGCGCAATGACTCTGAACAAACCGACAGTCTCGATGTCGGTACCGATACCTACTTCGCCTCACATCTTGAGCCAGCAATTTCCAAATTGGCCAGCATACACGCAGCTCCGGAATTCGAAGTTTACTGGGATTCTGGTGACCCGGAAAATCCCCGCCTGTGGCCGCTTTGGTACAAATGTCTCACTGTCGCTGCTATGAGTCTTGGAGCTACAGTCGTCAGTCTCTCCAGCACACTGTACACATCTGGGATTCCAGGACTACAAGAAGATTTTCGCGTTTCGAAGATCGTGGCTCTCCTTGGTGTCACCACTTACCTTCTTGGAATGGGGATAGGCAGCATCTTTTTTGCTCCACTTAGCGAGCTTGTGGGACGGCGTCCAGTCTATATTGTCTCAATGATAATATTTTTACTTTTATTGTTGCCGAGTGCTTTGGCTCAAAACATTGCTTCAATCCTCGTGGGCAGGTTCTTTGGAGGATTCTTTGGAAGTGCATTGATGTCGAACTCGCCCGCGTCTGTGAATGATATCGTCTCGGATAAGCACCGTGCTTTAGCATTTGGCTTCTGGTCTATTGGCCCCACCAACGGCCCTGTATATGGCCCAATCATAGGAGGGTTTGTGTTCCAATATCTTGGCTGGAGGTGGACAAATTGGATTGTCCTCATCATTGGGGGTATGGTCCTGGTCCTGATAGCCTCTGTCAAAGAAACATACGCCCCCGTGATCTTGAAAAAGCGCGCTGCGATAAAAAGAAAGGAGACACAGGACTCAAAATGGTGGACACGCTATGATGATGATGTCGGCTTTACATCTTCACTTAGAACCAATCTCAAGAGACCTTTCGTGATGCTCCTAACAGAGCCGATATGGTAAACTATTTCCTTTCCATACTACAAAGCCAGGGCTAACATTCTAGTAGTATATTCTGGGATGGCTACGTTGCGATTGTTTACGGCATCCTTTACCTATGTTTCGTCGCGTATCCAATCGCTTTCCAACAAGAACGTGGGTGGTTGCCAGGCATCGGTGGTCTTTCGTTCGTCGGTATAGGCGTCGGTGTCTTGATCGCCATCGCTTGCGAACCTTTGTTTCGTAAAGTGATCAATCTTCATCACAAGAATCCAGAAACCGGCATGGTTCAACCAGAGGCTATGGTCAGCGTCGTAATTTTTGGTGCTATCCTTTTAGCCATTGGCCAGTTGTGGTTTTCCTGGACTTGTACTCCAAATGTTCACTGGATCGTCCCCATCCTAGCCGGTGTCCCCTTTGGAATTGGTAATGCATGCGTCTTCATTTACGCCTCGAACTACATTGCCCGGTCATACGGCATTTACGCCGCATCTGCGCTTGCAGGAAATATGCTCACTCGCAGTATTATGGGAGCATTTCTCCCTCTTGCGGGACCATCAATGTATAAGGCTCTGGGTTTGAATTGGGCAAGTACAATCCTGGGAATTGTTGAGGCAGTATGCGTCTTGATACCCGTTGTCTTCTACTTTTACGGACACAGAATTCGAAAGGCGAGTCGCTTTATTAAAGAGGTAGAAAAGCTGCAGGCAGCTTGAAAAAACTTATTAGCAAAATTCATATGTGCTTCATGTTTGTTCAAAGTGTAAATGAATGGTTACGATAAGTCAGTCATTCTATAGCAACGTTCAAAAATTCATCTATCCGCAAACCGGTGTACACGTGTCTATCCTATAACGTGTCGTGACTAAAGTCCAAGGTACAGTTGGATATAAGGTCTAGAGAGGTTGACTTTTTCTTTCGCAGTTGCAACGGGATATCCAGAATAGGATACATTTAGTCGGAGTAAGCTTTCGTGCGCAGCAGATAGCAGTTGTGTTGTCATGAAGGCCATATACACACTAAAATATTCTAACTAAATGCGTAAGATACAAACGTTGCTCCATCTAGCGATCTTGAATTATCCCTGCCATATTAGCCCGTAAACGGCCAGATTCTCTGCCAGGCCTTTGGTGTGCAACCCTTGGAAGTCACTACGAAGACTCGAAGAGGCACGCGGGGTCGGTTTACAATATTGCGGTCTTAATTCCCGAATTTGACCGGCAGAAAATGCAGAAAATAAAAATACATTTGAATTACCATTATAGACCATTAATTAACTAATGTACGAAGTGCCTTGGATTTTGGACAGGAAAATAAAGCTTCTAATCCTATACAAATACATATATCACCCACGTTTGGGTGGCTGGCTAGTTAGATATCTTTCGCCATATATGAAAAATGAAGCTTTTGGTCCCATACAAAATCGTGCATCTCATCTTTAGGTGGTATACTACATTCATAATGGATCAAAGCTTTCATTTTTATGAGGGTCATCGATCATGGTCATTCCGTAGTTACACTGTAGATAGATGTCCAAAAGCGGTCTGAGTTCAGTTAAATTCGGGCATCAAGGCCTCAATATTGTGAGAGCGACCCTGCGCGCCATGCCCCTTCGTGCAGTGGCAAGTGCTTACCCCGTAAAGAGTAGAGGAAAATGACTCATCGTAATTCACAACCACTGGACTGAATTGCTGAATAAACCCGTGGGATATCCCGCAAAGCTATTATAAATTTCTCTCCATTTTCGTGGCAAAATTGAAACTTTTATCTCCGCGGGTGGGATGAACCGAACTTACATCATCAGCAGGATGAAACGGAATTTCTAACATTTTCAAAAAAGCAAAGTATTTAAACCTCGGTTTCCATTGAGCGGAGAATCTTAATATCCCATTCCATTGAATCACATCCACAGTATCAAAAGGCTACATCCACGACTTTTGCTCTTACCACAGCCATGGCAGCAACATCCAAACCAACCCTTACAATCACACATATCACCACTGCAACTGCCATTCTCAATATTGATGGAGTCAACTTCCTGACAGATCCCTTCTTCGGGGCCATCGAAGGGACAGAGTATGACTCGACCGCGGTCTGGGAACAAATGGACCTGAAACCGTACGGTCTTGACAGCATCCCGCCGCCACCGCACCTTGTTAACAAGCAAGGACCAGCGCTTCAGCTCAATGAGCTGCCGCCTATCGATGCTGTGCTTCTTAGCCATGAGGATCACCTTGACAATTTGGACCCAGAAGGCCGTAAGCTGCTGGATGGTCGAAAGGTATTTACCACCGTGGACGGTGCCTCCAACTTGCGCCCACGCCCAGGAGTCATTGGCCTTCGCCCCTGGGAGACTGTGACTTCTTGTATCGGAGGAAAAACGTACCGAATCACTGGTACCCCTTGCAAGCACTTCCCAGTTGGAGAAGTTACGGGATTCGTCCTAGAGACCGATTCCTTTGGTGTTGATCCTTCTGGCAAGCCTAATGCAATCTACTTCTCCGGAGATACTGTCTATATTGATGAACTGCAAGAGATTGGAAAGAGATGGCACATTACTGCAGGCATTTTCAATTTGGGCAATGCCACCTTTGAGTTCCCAACTGGCCCTATTCAGATTACAATGGACGGTAAACAAGCTGTTCAGCTTGCCCGTGATATTGGCGTCGACGTCATGATCCCAATCCATTTTGAATCGTGGGATCACTTTAAGGAGGGCCGGGAGGAGTTACTGGAGGTTTTCACCCAGGAGGCATTTCAGGACAAAGTGTGCTGGACAGTTCCTGGCGTTCCTAAGGTTGTTCTTTGATTGTGAATCCTCAATATTGCGGCCGTATAGACCTCTTTCTACTTCATGTTTTGTTTCGTTTCGTCTATTTCCTCTAATTTCGTGAGGCCGACCATTCTACCTATAAGTTTATTTAGATAGATCCCTTAGATTCAAAAGCGAAGATTTCAATTTAACCTATACTCTATGCTTAAAGGGAATTAGGGGCTCACTGGCTTTCTTCGCCCCCTGATTGGCTGTCGGTGCGTGCTCCCGCACCCACGCCGCCGTGGCCGTGCGGGGGTTAGACCTGGACAAAACCCGTGGGAGCTACTAAATTCTAGAGTCCCGTGCCCGTGGGAGCTTAGTCATACTGGACGGGACTAACGTATTTCACAAGCGAGCGGAACACCCGGTCGGCCGGAACACCCCAACCAAAACGCGTCAATTAATTAGACTATTCTTCTTCAACCACCCGCCATGCCACCAGTTCGCTCTCAAAATCGTCAAAAATTGATAGAACAAGAAGGACGAATCTTAGTTGCTATCCAGGCTCTTGAAACGCAGAAAGAGCTCTCAATTCGCAAAGCAGCGCTTATATATGATATCCCCCATACAACGTTATACGCACGTCTTCGTGGACGTCAAAACCGCGTCGAATCACGCGCAAATTCGTTCAAATTGACTGAAATCGAGGAGAATTCGCTTAAGTAGTGGGTCATATCTATGGCTATACGTGGAGCGGCCCCACGAGTCACGACCTTCTATGGTGCAAGAAATGGCTAATCTCTTACTTGCCACTCGTGGAACAACCTTAATTTAAACCGTTGGCAAAAAACTGGGTTACGAACTTTATTAAACGACACCTAGAACTTAAAATAAGGTTCTAAGGCGCTACGATTATAAGCGTGCTAAATGCGAGGACCCTAAAGTTATTAATAGCTGGTTTGACCTGGTTCAAAAGACAGTTCTTGAGTATGGGATTAAGCAAGACGATATCTATAACTTTGATGAGATAGGCTTCGCGATGGGTTTAACCGCGACCGCGAAGGTTATTATAAGAGCGGATACTAGTGGTTAGCGCTATCCACTTTTACAACCTGGAAATCGTGAATGGATAACCTCGATTAAGTTTATAGGCGCGTCTAGATATAGCCTACCTCTAATAGTTATCTTTAACTGGAGAAGCAGGAATCTATAGTGAAAAGAAAGCTTCAGAAGCGCATACAATATGGCTCACAGAGTCCTACCTCTTCATTAGAGCTACGGTTGGACAAGATCATTAAAAGCAGTGAAATGGCTTTAAATGAGGCAACCCTTGCACGTCAAGAAATTCGTGATTTACGAGCTGATAATGAATGGAAAGGCCCAAAGCGGAAGCACTCTACTAGGCAGCTAGCTATCGCAGAGGGTATGGCTATTCAGGAAGGCCTAGAGCGATTTCAGCATAAAGACAAGGTCGATGAAGCTCAAAATGCGCCTCTTATAGATCCAATGCTTTCTGCAGTTGGACCGCGCGTACGGGCGCCCCCCACTGTTCTAATTGTCATATTCGAGGACATTTTAGAGTTCCATGTCCTAATCCACTTAGTAATTAATTTTTATATAGAAATGCAGTTATTTCGTTGGTATAGACCCTTCTATTTAGCGCATGGGCAGGAATTGGCGGGTGGTGACTCGCTCGGTAGGACCCAGCTCGTAGACCTTGAACCAGTCGCCGGAGCCATCGTAGTCTTTCACATCGCCTGGTGCTTTTGAGAGGTAGACTTGCATGGGAGCTGGGTGTTGGATTGTAGCGCCGAAATCGAGACCGAAGCCGATTGTGTCGCCGGCTTTGACTTTGTAGGTGGTGAAATACGTTAACCCGCTCCGAGTCGCTTAGCTAATCTGCCCAATGTAAGCAAGCTCAGCTACAGGAGAAAGAGGGGCTTTCTCACCCTTATGTATCCCAGGGACTATGCTTTTTATCAAGGAAAAAATATGGCCTCCGTTCTTATTCATGATGGATACCCCCCTTTGATCAGGCCAAGCGCCTTATTGAAGGAGCGCGCCAATATCTAAAGAAAGACGACTTGTCTTTGGAATGTTATCGGGTACTCGTGCAGGCAGATTATCACCTTCAACGCACGAGTGAGTATCTTGAACGGGATGACAACTCTCTGATGCATTATCGGCTCCTTCAACAGGTAAAGCACCTAATCGAGGGATCCTGCTACTATATTAAAAGAGCGAAGATGTCTCACGAGTGCTATCGACTTCTCATGCAGGCGAAGGATCTTATCGATGAATCTCACCAACATTTCCAACGCCATAACGGTTTTCTGGAGCGTGGATGTACATTTTCCGTTGAAAAATACTGCTATGAACCGCTTGACGCAGAAGATACAATTCGTCTGCTGGAATTTGAGAATGAAGAAGGACACATGGGTTTTATCAGATGTCAAATGAAACATGTCCGTCTCACCGATGAGCCGATATACGAGGCACTCTCGTACGCCTGGGGCGACCCAATACCCACCATAACGGTCATCTGCAATGATCGAATATTCAAAGTGTCAGCAAATCTCGAATCAGCGCTGTTTCGTCTGCAGCAAACTGCTGTTCCCTTCTGGATAGACGCCATCTGTATCAACCAGACCGACAATGCAGAGCGATCAAAGCAAGTGAAAATGATGAGTCACATTTATCAAAAAGCCAGGAGGGTGAATATTTGGCTCGGCGAAAGCGATGGTGAGACTTGGGCCCCATTGTCGCCTACCTACTCGTTGCTCAAAATCCCGGCGGTTCTTGCATCCACAGGTCGTCGAAACTGCCTTGAGATGACCCCTTTGGAGTTAAGAAAGCATCTCGCCATCTCAGGCTCTGGAGATCCCGCCGTAGAGAGCTTCTTCAGACTGATGATGCGACCGTGGTTCCGACGCATATGGATAATACAGGAGGTTGCCGTCTCACGTGAAGCGTGGGTTTGGTGTGGGAGGTTTGCGGTCCAGTGGAAAGATTTCGCTCTCGCCTTGAAATATGCTAAAGAGGCTGGGCTTGCCACAAAAATCAACGGGAACCTTTTTGAGAGGGTCCATCGGATTGAGCTAGTGCGTCAGGAAGTCGCGGACAGCAATTTCACCCAGAGGGATGTACACCACCTTCTCTTCAGATACTATGACTTTCTGGCAACAAATCGAAAGGATAAGGTTTACGCAGTCCTCGGCTTAGCTAAAGAGCCCATAGTCAACGTTGACTATGGTTTGGATGACCGGCAGGTGTATATTGATGCCGCTGTGGAGATTCTCCGTCGAAGCGAAAATTTTGACCTCCTCGGTGCATGTCGGATTCCTTTGGGCTACACTCGGACTGCCCTTTCAAATTTACCTTCCTGGGTCCCGGATTGGAGTGTCTCAAAACCGTTCATGCCTCTAAGAATGCAAGGTCTTCCGCAGGAACAGGAATTCGCTGGGTTTTCAGCCTCCGGACCCTACTTCCGTTATCCCCCATCATTTTCGGACGACCAGGAGCGGCTGTGCCTATATGGGCACTTTACAGACAAGATAGAGCTGAGTACAAATTCTATGGTGCCAAAAGCTGCGCCGGCACTCGCACCGAGGGGATTCGAGTTTTCATACCTAGACTTCATTCGCCACACATATCATTTGCTGCAGGCAGCAGGGACCTGGGTCCGGTTGATCTCTCAACAGCCAGACGACATGTACATAACTGGAGAAACAGTAAAGGAAGCGTTGCTACAAACTATGTGCTGTGGCCAGGCGGATGACAATTTCAGGAACCAGTATGGTCACAACCGCGCTATTCATCGACTGCGAAACTACATTTTAGCGAACGCCCTCCGCTCCGAGATGACGTTCGTAACTTTCTTGATTTTGTACACTGTTTTTTATCAACTACTGAGGACTCTATGCTGCATAAACATCCACGAAGTACACAGTGAGGACGTCGAGGAATGCTCTGATGATGCTCACAGGGTGACTAGCACTTCTCCCCTCTTGATGTTGGAACAAGCACCCCATCTGTTTTCAGGCGACTGGGGCATAGGAATTACCAGTATGAAGTATATTGCACTGGTCCCTGGTACCATGTTTCTTCAGCCCCAGAGGATATATATGGTGGGGGTGTTTCTGGGTTGCAAAGTGCCTTTGATTCTGTCGCCAGTTGAGGATGGATGGGAGTTTATTGGAGAATGCTACATACATGGGATAATGCACGGGGAGGCCTTTAATATAGAAAGATGTGAAAAAATATGGGTAGGCTAATGTCAGAGTATGTTTTAATATTCTTGGAATCTACAGAGTTGATCGTTGGTTGGTGAACTAATACTCAGGCAGTTAGTTGAGGGCGGCCACGCCACGCAGAATCAAAGCAAAGACAACTAACCGAACCCCACAACACTTGAAGGTCTGAACTGAAACATAACATGTGCGGTCTAACCAGCTACGGGACCCTGCGGGAAGATATTGCGAACCAAGTCATTGGGCAACATATTCCGCAGGCATTGGAATATCCCTGCCGCTACTGGATGTACCATTTAAAGAAGGTTAGGACCGAAGAATGGGGGAAAGACGTATCCTCTTTCCTAAAGAAGCATTTCATTCATTGGCTAGAGGCAATAGACTTGATGGAACTTGCATCAGAGGCTGTTGGTATTATCAGTACTCTTCAGTCAAAGGCCGTGGTGAGTCCGTACCTTAACTGCCTTAATCCTAGCTTTTAAGGCCGACTGAATACATTACAAAATCAGACCGATGTAGAGTTTTCCAAATTCTTACAGGACGGTTACCGATTTGTTCTTCCAGACGATCAACATAGCTCCGCTTCAAGTCTATTGCTCTGGACTCGTGTTCTCCCCAACAGACAGTATTATTAGAAGAATCTTCAGCAATAAACAACCTAGCTAGCTGCCTGTGTTACTCGCAGTGCAGAAGTTGGGGGGGCGCAGAGCTGCAGACCCTCGAGGGCCATTCTAATTAGATTAAATCAGTGTCCTTCTCGCCGGATGGCCGGAGGATCGTGTCAGGGTCTAGCAATAACACTATTAAGCTCTAGGATGCACAGACCGGCGCCGAGCTGCGCACCCTAGAGGGTCATTCCAGTTCCGTTTACTCAGTGGCTTTCTCGCCAGATAGCCAGAGGATAGTGTCAGGATCTATACTATAGTGGTTAAATGCACTCGACCCCTAATGCATTTCTTAACATCCTGATTGGCCCGTTCTGCGTGTACCCGTCGCTGGTGGTGCGTGTCCTTTTAGCCCGCATCCCGCCCCGTCAAAAATCTTTGAGGTCTTTAATTATAGGGAGTTCTAACGGTTCAATGAGATTTATTCCCTAGGAATAAGTAAAAGAATAATATAAATCTGATAGAAAAGATAAGAATGTTATAAACACTAAACCTGAGAATACTTCTAGAGATTTAATATATAATCGATGGTGAATACTTTAATATATATCTATCCCATGGGGGTTGCTGGATCGAGGCTGAGATCAGTTAGGGTGGAAGTCTTCAGTATGGCAGAAAAAGTGGGGCTGGTACCCTGAGACCAATTACACTAAGACCTCGGATTTCTGGCCAAATTATGGGCGGTTCAGTTCAAAGATAGCTAGTTTATAGATCAATGCTTCTTTCATCAATAAGTGGGGTTTAAGCAATATTGAATATTGTTTAAAGGTAGTTATAGGGATTAGAAACCAAGAGATAGTTTTGATGGGGTGCGCACCAATATCATATCATAAGGAATATCAATAACCACTAGACTCGACCTATCCACGCCCTTATCTCTATTCTGGCTGGACTGGACTTTTAGGGGTAATTAGTAGGATGTTCTTTAGATATTTTCATTACCTATAGTCAAGTTATTATGTTGTAATTACGATTCTATTCATCCTAAAACGTAAACCTTTCCCTAGTCGACGTGAATATATATCTTTGTATATAATATATTAACTATAATCTCGACGCCCTAGTAGTTTTTCCTTTATAATACTATATTCTAGGTCTTAATCTATTAGTAGTGCTAGTACGTGGTCCGTCTAGCTAAGATTAAGAGCTACCTTATTAAGTAGCTATATTATATCGCTCCCGCCGTGGTCTAATAGATCACTAACTAGATATAAACCTAGCCTCCCTAGTAAGATCTCGCATAGGACAAGGTAAGTATTATACCCTTAACGCTCTATATTCCCGTGGAAGGCTTACTATTATTTTTGAGTGGATTTTAGTGCCGCTAAGAGAGGTTATATAAGTATATAGTCCGAACGTTCTATATATTATATTAGTATTAGCGTTAAGAGCATAGATTCTCTCTATATAGGAATAGTAGGAAACCAGCCCTAGACGAGCGCTATGCCCGAGAGTAGCTTATTAACTAGGCTATAGAGTGGGTCTACTACTAACGTTTCTTTAAATAGGGTAAAGCGGCTAGATATATTCACGTGCGTAAGCCTAGCGTTGACTATAAGCCCGAGCCTTTACTACTAAGTGAGGTTGGTATATAGAACTTTCGTACCTAGGCTCTAAGTATCTAGGCTAAGTTCGCACCTAATCGCGTGGACTATATCTACCTAGACGATATCACTAAGGTAATTTCCTAGCTCTATTAGAATAAGTAGCCTCGATACCTTACTAGTATCACGCCTTAGTATCTACGCTAGCTAACTAACCACCCCTATAAGGGCTACTAGAGTAGCGAGGGTCCCTTATAAGCTATCTAGGATGTAATAGTGGATATGGCCTAGATTAGCTAGTGGGCGATATCCTTCGCTGGTAATATGATCTATTACGATGCTAATCGCATAGAGAAAGAGATCGCCGCGCCTAAGCCGCTCTAGCTATATATATAGCGTGACTATGTGACTAAGCACGCCTAGGTCTGGTAGTATATGCTTATGTTCTTCGCCTAGAGCTAGTAGCCCTATAACGGTCTAAGCCCTATATATAAGTTCTCCTAATAGTAGTAATAGGCCTAGGATATGCTTTAGCGCGTGGCTATGGCTATAGCTAACTAGCGTCGCGCCTCTAATCCTATAGATAAGGACGAGCCTACCAATTTATAGACTCTACTCTAGGCGCACTATTATTACGGACCTATAGGGGGCCGCACTACCTGTGGGGTACTTATACCTAATTATCCTAGATAAATGGGACGACGTATAGGTCACGTGTAAGGCATGGTTTAAAGAACCATAGCCTCTTCATAACAGGATATATGATACGTGATAACTAAAGGTCATTACGATTTAGTGCTATCCTGAGAAATGGACGATCGCACGATAAGTAAGATCGCTAGATAAGGAGTATCCTGCGATATACCATAGTTATTAGTAACGGGAAGGATCCTATGATAGGTTCCACCCTACGATCAAGGATACCCTACGATAAGCCATGGTTTAGAACCAAAAGGGGGATTCTTAGGATATAGGGTATCCTAGGATTAATAATACCCTACGATAGACCATGGTTACTAATAACTATAAATATCCTACGATATAAAGGATCCTATAGAGCTTAGGATCCTAGGAAAATAAGGATCCTAGGAAAGGATTACGTACTAACTTATCGGGCGATAAGTATAGCTTATTAAGCGATGAGACTAGAATAGATCGAGCGATAAGTCCTAGACTTATTAAGCGATGTGATGGATTAGATATATAAAGATAGTTATTACCATAGATATATTTAGTTCTTATTACGACACGTCTATAGAAGAGCCATATAAGAGGTAGAGAACAGGCGTATAAACGCACGAGAACACTTCTGATTGCTACTATAGCTAGAGATGCTGGAGAAAGGTTATTCTGATATATTTGGGTAACTGATTAGATAAGCTACATAACAGAAGTAGGCTCACGGGAGAGATCCAGGAGAGCTCTCTAGTAATTATATTATTAATATAATAATAGTACTATATATGCTATAGCTCGTGTTATTACTTATATCTAATCCAACCGCATAAGGCCTATGCCTTAATATTATAATTACTTCTTACTAAGGATATGACCAGTGACACGAAGAACTCGCGAAGAACAATATATTATATAACACGCGTAACTATATAATAAGGCACGAAGGACCTAATAACCCTATAGAAGAGCAATAAGAGGAAACTAGAGTAGGAGATTTTCTCTACCTAGGAGCGCAGGAGTCCTTAACCGAGGGTATAACCTTAATAGGAGAGGCCCCTAACGCGAACCTCGGCCTAGAGTAGGTAAATCTTAAGGTAGTAAGAGCCTAAGTAGAACCGCTAGAGAATGCCACTATAATAGGATATAGGAATAAATAATCTATATAGGAAGCCGTAGAGAACTTAAGAGAGATTATAGAGTAAGTCCTAAAGACTACTATTATAGTATATAAACTAGAAGAGGTTAAGATCCTTCTAGTATACTAAAGGGAAGCAGCGGCTACCTAGAGGGAGATCGACGAACTTAAAGTAGAGGCCGTGGAACGTAAGAACGCCTATAATACCCGTGAATAAGGGCGATTAGAGGCATAGCGTCTAATGACTATACTAATTAGGTCTAGAATACTATCTCTAGCACTAACTATAAGTATATAATAATAGTAAGACTAGGAGTAGGGTAATATACTAATACTAGACGTAGAAGTAATATAGAAGAAACCTAAGCTAGTAGACCTTAAAGAAAAGGTCCTAGTAGTACTAAAGTATATTAAACTATTTACTACTAGCACTACTAAAGAATAGGATCTATTTAAAAGCGGACTCGATATTTACTTTAAATAGTATAACGCCTACTTTAAGTAGTAGCATAGATAGGTACTCTAAGCGTTAATATACCTAGAAGGTAAGTTAAGAGTATAATAGCGAAGATATATAAAAGAACTAGAAAAGAAGGACCTAGAGTGTAAATTTACTTAGAAGGAGTTTAGTGACTAGTGTCATAATCTTATTATAGACCCTATAACACGCCATATATCTATGCTTAGATAATAGCATAGGACTAAGTAGAGATATAACTAGTCTATAATAGAGTTCTTAGTATACCTAATAAATATCCACGCGTCCCTATTAGTATAACTAGATAAGTACTAGTATATATAAAAGCTAGTAATATTAGTAGTATAAGAACTATAGGACGAACTCGTGGATCACCTAGTTTAGGGAGATATATATAAAGTAATACTATAGTACCTTTAATTACTAGAATCCCGCTTACTAGCGAGGAAGATAGCTATTAAAAGAGGTAAAGTTAGTAAAGACCTAACGTAGAATATACGATTTAGGGGAGTAGAAGGATTTAACTATACTAGAGGATAACCGCGCGTTGATAAGTACTTAACCCTATATCTATTAGGATAGGGGGAGAAGCGTAAGTATAATAGCTATGTTCCTAGGTATTTTAACTATAGGAGACGAGGGTATTATATATCTAAGTGCTATAGCGACGGTGTGAAACTAGATATAAATAGCTAGATAGATAAGTAATTAAAAAAATGATTTACCTAGTGTTCCTTACTATGGTAGCACTAGGTATTAACCCTAAGAATAAGTAGATAATAGGTCTAGCACTAGCGGTAGAAGCGGAGATCTTTCTCGCGAAGAAGAGCAGTAGAATAGTGTTCACGCTAATAGACTATAGGGCGTAGAAGAGTTTCATTAGCCAGAGATAGGTAAAAGAGAACCTACTAGATACCCCCTCTAAACTAAGAATTATAGAGGCGATTAATGGGCATTAAATATAGTTATATAGAGCCTATAGAATCATACTTAAACTCGCTAATAGCGACGGAAATAAGAAGAAATATATAAGAATATTTAAAGTAGTTAATATATAAGGGTTTAACCTTATATTAGGATATAACTAGTTATAGCTAGACCTGGACAAAACCCGCGGGATTCCCACCGTGGGATAGACCGTGGCATAGGTAATTTCATAAAAACTAGTCCTATGGGAGTGGGGCGTGGTGGTCAAAAATGGTTTATCCCGTCCCATGGGCGGGACTAGGAGGGTATATCCCGCCTACCTTAGGAAATGGGAATACCCATAGGCCTATAAATAGTATAAACAGTTACCCTTTTTAGACGTGTATTATTAATGTAGATTCTTGGTTTTTTTGGTTATATTTTACTTACGTATAATTTAGTGTACTAATCTTGGTTCTATCTAATTTCAATTTTAATTTTAAGTCCTATATTACTTTGAATTTATGGTACTTATATGACATAAATTAATTTAAAACTAAATAAAATGATATGGACTAAGTACATGGAGTATTTCGGCCGAAAAAAAAATCAGTAGTTACTAACGAACATAGAATCCTCTCGTCTTAGGCGCTTTTCACCTTGGAATCTTGTTAACATCTAGGACTGGGTTACCTCTCCTTTTTGCGGTGGAAGATCTAGCTTACTACCTTTTAAAGGTTCTAGAGGTTCTAGAGATAGAGAAGAAGATAAAGCTAGAGGTTAATGTAGATATGGATCTAGGTCTAGATCTAGATCTGGATCTGGATCTAGAGGACCTGGTAGAGAGATTGTAGGATTCTCTTCGTTATCTTCATCATCTGGAATAGAGTAAAGTGATTAGCTATATCTCTATCTCTTTCTAAGAGGTTATTGGCTTAATCGCTGGCTTAGTCGTTGCTTTGATCGCTAGATAGGACGTTATAAATGACTAGGTAAGTCTTCCTCTTCATCATCACTAATTAGATTAATCCTATTAAGCTTAAGAAAGGAAGCTTCACGCCTCTCTTTAATCTCATTAAGTTCTTCACAAGTATAGACTTACTTATATAAATTAAGCTTATCTTACTTAACTTTGAAATTTAATGTATACCAAAATAGCATTAAGGCTTAAATTATCGATGGTAAAAGAGACCTACGCTAGTAGTGGCATATATCTTGGGTAGAGTTAAAAAGACGTTCTATACCAGCTCTAGTTACTAGAATAGAGAAGATATCTCGTGCTAGCCATGTAAGAGTTAGGAATTGACGCTACTGGTCTCGCTAGTATGTATAGGGATCTTATTTAGTCTATTATCCTATATGAAGATTAGACTAAGGATAAGCTAGTAAATTAAGAAAATAGGTAAAATACTAAGATTTAGGTAGGTTATAAGCTTATTATTAGAGCTTAGCTTCTTAGCTTGCTAAGGCTAAGAGTTACTAAATAATCCCCTAAACTAACTAGTTATCTAGCTAACGGTAGTTACTAGTAAAGGTAGAGAGGCTAGCTACTATTAGTAGTTAAGAAGGTATCGCTATAAAGAGTTCTTATATTTTTCCCGCTATTTATAATTATTATCTACCTAGTCTATTCCTAAGAAGAATTTAAGCTTATTCTCTAGGGCAAGAATTATCCTAATTATAAAGAGATAGCTATAGACCTCCTCTATCTTATTATAATAGATAGAAAGCTTCTTTTTTCTAGCTTAAAGTAAATAAAGCATCTCTTACTTCTATACTATCTATAGAAAGGTTAGTCATAGAAAAGGATTAAGTATGGTATTATACCTTCTTCTTAATAAGCTAATAAATTAACTTCTTAAAATGCCTAAAAAGTAGGTTATAAATTTTAAAAACATTATAAATTATGACTTCCTTACTCTTTAATAACCCTTTTATCTAGTAGTAGAATAGCTTAGTAATCTAGAGAAGGTAGTTAATCTATCTCTATTCTTCTATATTTAAGGTAAATTAGTATTAAAGAAAGTCTATATAATATTAATTAAAGACTAGCGTAAGACATTTTACTTATCTTAGTATAAGGAATATTGAATTCTAGTAAGTTTAGATATCCTAGATTAGAATAAGCTTTAGATAAGCTTATTAAAGATTTATAAAGGCTTCTTAGCGTTAGGGACTCACGTTGATATAGACAGCGAATTTATAGATCTAATAAGATAATTAGTTACTTTTTTTTAGCTAAAAAAATAAGAAGTATGGTTTAGACTATATCCCATAAACGCATAATAAGAGTAGAAGCTTACCTTTAAAAGTATATAGTATATTCCTTAAGACTGATCATACACATTTAAAGCCTTCTCTTAGTCTTCTAACTATTATCGGTTAGTGGTATTATTTATAGGATTAACCTTTATAGCACTAAGAAGGTCACATAGGCTAAGTTAAATCACATAAGCGAGGTAGGGAATCTATATAATTAGCGTTATTAAGCTAACTAGTAGTTCAAGGGAGTCAATAGCCTACTAGAGGTTCTTAACTAGTGTAGAGTTATTTAACACATTATTAGTGGTGACGGCTAATACCTAATCTATAATATCATAATCTTAAAGGACCTTAAATACCACCATACTAAGGTTCTTACTAAAATATATCCCAGAAAGTAGCTTAAATACTAGAAGAATCTCACGAAAATTCTAATCAATATCTATAAAATATCTAGTAATAGCTATAAAGGCCTATATAAATAGCGACGTCTAGTAGTTAAGTATAATAGAGAGCTTCGCACTACTTAGTAAGGCTAATAATACCCTCTATTAGTCTTCTTACACTATTATCTAAAGGCGACGACGTGCTATCCTTAGATAGAGGAGCTTAGGTTTTAAAGTTAAGAGCTAAGCTTCTATAATTAGGTCCTTAAAATCCTAGTATACTAGAAACTAGAATAGAAGGGATAACTTTATAAGTAGCCTAACCTATATCTATTCCTACTAGTTAGAGTTAAAGGTTCATTTTATTAGGGATAGTATTTAGTCCTAGATAGCGAAATAGGTTAGTAATATAGTATTTTTTCGGCTAAAATAATTCATTAAAGAACTAGGACGGATTTCTAATACTTACTATATTATTAAAGGAGCCTAGGATATCCTTTTACTATAGCCTTTTATAGGCTAGACGCTTATATGCCCCTATGGATAAATATTGTTTTAAAGCACTTATTCTATTTTTGGTAATATTAGGGTAAGGGAGAGTCCTTTTATATTTCTGATAAAGAACCCTTAGCTTACCTATAGTATGGTGCGCGACCTAGTTAAAGTCTTACTAAATATTAGAAGTTCGTTTAGCGTCCTAGTGCATCTTTTTCTATATATTAGAAGGTTACGTCTCTATCTACTACTAAATAAATTTAGTCTTATTTATCTTAGTCTAGATAACCTAAACCTTCTACTTAGGAGGTCTACTATATTAAAGAGATTAAGGAGTAGAGGGTAGAGGTGATAGAAAATTAATAATCTACGTAGAGACTAGAGATCTCTAGCTATTAGGGACTTTAGTTATAGAGGGAGGGTTAAGATAAGTAAATAAATCTTTATATAACTTATTCCCTACTAGTAAAGAAGGACTAGTGTTAGAAAATTAACTAAAACTTAATATATTCACGAGCTTTAAGGTAGAATCGAGTATAGGAAAAAAGAGGTTTTAAAGAGTACTCTAAGATATTTCAAAGAAGAATTAAAAGAGAGCTTACTAAGGAGATAAGCTAAACCTATTTACTAGTCTAGAATATCGCGTATGGGATAGTTCTAGAGAAGAGATAAGATAAGGTAGGCTATAGATATTTTATAAAAGGAAATTAGCTAATTTCTAAGGGTATTCTAATTAGTAGAGTATATAGGATATCCTAAGCTACTAAGAGCTCTAATTAGAAGATTATATAGCATTCCACGTTATATTCTACGCTACCTATAGCCTAATTATGGGATCTTAGGTAGGCTACCCGCTAGTCCTATAGGAAGTCCTATATAGTCTAATTCTTCAGTAACTTAATGTCCCTAAGAATTTTAGAGAAGAAAAATCGACATTTCTAAATTTATATTTTAAAATATAGGTTATAATATTTACTTTAAAGCTTTAAAGGAAGAGAGAGGTAATTAAATTAGCGGATAGCTACTAATTCTATATATTTAAATAGAAAAATACCTTAAATTAGCCCCTAAGCCCATTAGGGGGCCGCCCCTAGGTTAGTTTAAAAGTATTTATAGTAGAAATATATATTTCTACCTTTATGATTTTCGTTCTCTACTAGTTAAATAGGATTTATTTAGCTAAAAAAATCTCTTTCCTTCTAAAATCTATAATATTAGCCTTAAATGTTATATTCTAACGTATATCTTTAACCAGCATTTTATTCGGCCGAAATGTTGAGATTTTAAAAGATTAACGAGTATGCCTCTCTTTTTTTAGGTGATTTTTCTAGTAGAATAATAAGAAACTAACTCTTCTAACGCTAATTAGGTATTCTAATATCTCTATTTCCTAAAATGAATATATAGTAGTATTTAGAAGGTGGCAAAAGCCCCCGATTAGCTAGTTAATTTAGCTTTACGGGCTATATATCTATTCTAAGCGCGTCTTTATACGCGTCTTCCCTAAAGGTGTTTACGGGGTTAAACGCGTTCTAACTATATCTTTAATAGCATCTTTAACTGATTGCATCTTTAACGGCATCTTTAACTACATCTTTAGCTATATCTTTAATGGCATCTTTAACTACATCTTTAACTACATCTTTAACTATATCTTTGACTATATCTTTAACTATATCTTTAGGTTAGGGTGGTT